>NC_056059.1:50755000-55755000 GCF_016772045.2 Ovis aries | reverse complement strand
TTCACTCTTGCCATCTCCTATTTGACCACTTCCAATTTGCCTTAATTCATGAACTTACCATTCCAGGTTCCTATGCAATATTGCTCTTTACAGCATTGGACCTTGCTTCCATCACCAGTCTCATCAACAACTGCTTTTTGTTTTTGCTTTGGGTCCGTCTCTTCATTCTTTCTGTGTCCTCCCCCCCCCCCGCCCCCCGCTGATCTCCAGTAGCGTATTGGGCACCTACCGACCTGGGGAGTTCATCTTTCAGTGTCCTATCTTTTTGCCTTTTCATACTGTTCATGGGGTTCTCAAGGCAAGAATACTGAAGTGGTTTGCCATTCCTTTATCCAGTGGACCACATTTTGCCAGAACTCTCCATCATGACCCATCTGTCTTGTGTGGCCCTACACGGGATGGCTCATTGTTTCATTGTGTTAGACATGGCTGTGGTCCATGTGATTACATTTGTTAGTTTTCTCTGATTGTGGTTTTCAGTCTGTCTGCCCTTTGATGGAGAAGGATAAGAGGCTTATGGGGGCTTCCTGATGTGAGAGACTGACTGATGGGGAAACACCTTGTTCTGATGGGCAGGGCCATGCTCAGTAAATATTTAATCCAATTTTCTATTAATGGGTTCTGTAGGTTGTGAATCATATAGTTATAGATAAATTACCTAATTTCTCAGTGTCTCAGTTCCCTGGGCTTTAGGGCTCCAACTTCTTCCAATGTTTGATTAGTTGAGCTGATACCTGTATATCCCTTAGAACTGTGGCTGACACAATGAGCTTACCTACGTGCCACTGTCATTCTGTATCTAAAGGGCATGACTTTATTGGTCAGTCATTTCCAGCTCCTTGCAACTCCATGGACTGTAGCCCACCAGACTCCTCTGTCCATGGAGCCTTCCAGACAAAACTGGTCATTGTGTATACACCCTTCAATTATTAAATTAAATTTTAGACCACATTGTGGCATGCATTAAGTATCAGTTTTATATTAGTTAGTATCATTGCTAGCACACTTTAACATATCTGAAGTATCGTGTTGGTGAAATTAAATTTAGACAATAAATGGGTTTGTATTCCTTGAGACTGACCATTAATTCACTTCTTTACATCAAAATGGAAATAAAAGGCACTGTGTTTCTATGCTGTGTTAGTGTACAGCTGACATATTCCAAATGCTTGTGTGAAGAACTGTTACTGAGCATGTCCCAGAGGTACAGAGTCAGCAAAAATTTTCATAGTCCTTGTGGCCTGAGGAATGCATGTCTCTAACAGATTGCCAGGAAAGATTAACTGCTGCAGGTTAAACAGCTGCTAGTTCAAACAGTTTTGATCTTTTGATATCTCATGTTCATTCCATTTCCAGATGGAATTGGCCCACTTGTTAAGGAGAACCACAGGTAGCCCAGCTGCTGGTTCAAAAATCCCAGTCATCGTGTACATTGTGATCATTGTGTTTTGACACAGAATTGACTCAGTTGTTTTTAGAAAGCCCCCAAGGGAATATTTTACAAAATAGTGTTTTAACCTTTTCAAGGAGATAAATATACCTCCCATTTTTCCTTCCTGTGGCAAGTAATATAGCACATCCAGGAAACCCATTTGTAAAACTACTGCCCTAAAATGTATGGTAGAGAATAGTACAGAGTTCAATAAATTAATCAGGAAATTGATAAATAGCCAGACTTTCATGCTCAGCTTTTTCATTTTTTTAAAAAAGGGATATTTGGCTATTACAAAGGAGAGTCTGGCATTTGTGTGTAGGAAGGTATTTGTGTGCTTAAAACATCAAAAGGAAATTGTTCTGCTGAACCATGCTTTACAGAATGTAAATCACCCTTTACTACAGGACTTTGCCCACTCAGAGTACAGTAGGAGGGTTTTGAGGTTGTGGCCATCACAGCCTTTTAAACATTTAGAATTAGACAAAATAATGTATATTTTATATATGTATATCTGTATGTACATGTTTACAAAAATAATAATATTCAAATGCCATATATATTAATAGATGTATGCTATTAAGGTGAATTTCCTTCTTCTCTAGGTTTTTGATTCCAGATATTTTGAAATCCAGTTTTGAGTCTCATGATGTTACATTCCCCCATCTCCAATGAAACAAAGTCACATGCAAAATTATTAACATATGATAATTGTTAATGGCCAATAAAGAACTCTCTATACAAATCTCTTTCTATTTTAATTAAAATCCTTAGCTGACTGTAATATCATTTATATGTTGTTAGCATACTGTGTGGCTCAGTGGATTAAAAAATCTGCCTGCAATGGAGGAGATACAGGAGACACAGGCTTGATCCCTGGATCAAGAAGATCCTCTGGAGGAGGAAAATGGCAACCCACTCCGATATTCTTGCCTGAAAAATCCCATGAACAGAGGAGCCTAGCAGGCTATAATCAAAAGGGTTGTAAAGAGTCTGAAAGGACTGAGTAAAAGCAAAGCAGCAACATACTCTGTATCTTTGTGCTTATTGAACGCAGCTCCTGTGCCTCCTGCACTGCAGGCAGATTCTTTACCACTTGAATCTTTGGGAAAGCCCTGTTAGAAGCAACTCTCTCTTAAGTCCCTCCTAAAGAGCTAAACAATGAAATAATTAACTCAAATAATGAAGGCATAATTTCAAGTAAATACTAATAGCATGGATCATTGTTAAAGAGAAGAAACACAGGTCTTAACTTTAGCACACAGGTGCTAAAGTCTGTGATACCAAATCTAGATTTAATACTTAACCTAACTGTAGTTTCAAACTTTCTCAGAAATGTAATCTTTCTAATCAACCAGAAGTTTTCTGGTCAGTAGCAATGAGGTAAGGGGCTTCCCTGGTGGCTCAGTGGTAAAGAATCTGCCTACCAAGTAGGAGTTGCAGGTTCAATCCCTGGTACCAGAAGATCCCCAGAGAAGGAAATGGCAACCCACTCCAGTATTCTTGCCTGGGAAATCCCATGGTGGGTTACAGTCCATAGGGTCACAAGAGAATCAGACATGACTTAGTGACTAAACACTAAACAACAGCAACCACCAATGAGGTAATCTGTCCTATGGGCCCTTTCCCTACCACTCTCCACACCCCCCCCCTTCCCCCGCTGTTATTTCCTTCTTCAGAGAAAGAAGCAATCTGCATGATAAAACACCAAGTATACTCTTTCTAGGGAAAAGACCTTGTTGTTCCTCAGTCTCTAAGTCATGTACCACTCTTTGTTACCTCGTGGACTGTAGCATCCCAGGCTTCCTTGTCCTTCACTACCTCCTGGAGTTTGCTCAAACACATGTCCATTGAGTCAGTGATGGTATCCAACCATCTCATCATCTGTCACTCTCTTCTCCTCCTGACTTCAATATTTCCCATTATCAGAGTCTTTTCCAGTGAGTTGGCTCCTCATGTCAGGTAGCAAAATTATTGGAGCTTCAGCTTCAGCAACAATCCTTCCAGACTAATTTGATCTTGCAGTGCAAGGGACTTTCAAGTCTTCTCCAGCACCACAATTTGAAAGCATCTGTTCTTCAGTGCTCAATCTTCTTTATGGTCCAACTATAATATCTGTACATGACTACTGGAAAAACCAGAGCTTTGACTATATGGACCTTTGTCAGCAAAGTGATATTTTTGATTTTTAATATGCTGTCTGCAGAAAACATGGGTTCAATCTCTGGGTCAGGAAGAACCAATGGAGAGGGCATGGTAATCTACTCCAGAATTCTAGACTGGGGAATCCCAAGGACAGAGGAGCCTGGGAGGCTACAGTCCATAGGATTGCAAAGAGTTGAACATGACTGAAGTGAATGAGCAAGCAGGTTTGTCATAGCTTTCCTTCCAAGGAGTAAGCATCTTTTAATTCTATGGCTAGTCACCACCCACAGTGATTTCAGAGCCCAAGAAAGTAAACCCTGTCACATTTTCCAAATTTTCCCTTTCTGTTTGCCATGAAGTGATGGGACTGGATGCCATGATCTTAGTTTTTTGAATGTTGAGTTTCAAGCCAGCATTTTCACTCTCCTCTTTCACATTCACCAAGAGGATTTTTAGTTCTTCACTTTCTGCCATTGGAATGGTATTACCTGCATATTTGAGAAACCTGTATGCCATTTAAGTTCACTGATTCCTAAGAGGTCAACATTCACTCTTGCCATCTCCTGTTTGACTACATCCAATTTACCTTGGCCATGTGATGCAAAGAGCCAACTCAGTGGAAAAGATCCTGATGTTGAGAAATATCGAGGTCAGGAAAAGAAGGGGATGACACAGAATGAGATGGTTGGATGGCATCACTGACTCAGTGGACATGAGTTTGAGCAAACTCCAGGAGATAGCGAAGCACAGGGAAGCCTGGCATGCTGCAGTCCATGCGGTTGCAAAGAGTCAGACACAACTTTGCAAATGAACAAAAACAAATTTACCTTGTTTTGGTGGATGACCCACTAACATTCCAGTTTTCTGTGGAATATTGTTCTTTATCACATCAGACTTTACTTTCATCACCAGACACATGCACAACTGAGCATTGTTTCTGCTTTAGCCTAGCTGCTTCATTCTTTCTGGAGCTATTTCTCCACTCTTCCCTAATAGCATATTGGACACCTGACCTGTGGAAGGATCATCTTCTGGTCTCATATCTTTGTACCTTTTTGTACTGTTCATGGGGTTTTTGAGGCAAGAACACTGGAGTAGTTTGCCATGTCCTCCTCTGGTAATGGCGATTCTAATACTCATGGAAATAACAATAGCAAACACTGTACAAAGTATAAACAAATTCTTCAAAGGTAGTGAGGAATGGCCCTAGCAAGCAGATTTGTTTTCCGATGCTCACTAAGAAACCATCTTTTTTTAATTGGATTATAATTGCTTTACAGTGTTCTGTTAGGTTCTGCTGTACAAGGAAGTAAATCAGCTATATGTATACATATATCCACTCCCTCTTAGAGCTTCCTCCCACCTCACCTCCCCATCCCACTCATCTAGGTTATCACAGAGCACCAAATTGAGCTTCCTGTGCTCTATGCATCATGCCAAACCTAATTTCCCTATTCATCCCACTCTCTCCTTCCTTCTCTGTATCCACGTATCCATTCTCTGTATCTGTGTCTCTATTCCTGTCCTGGAGCTGTTACACAGTCAGACATAAGCAGCAAGGAAGTTACATGAGTAGAAAAGAAAAAAAAAGGGGGGGGGAGATTACTTAAGCTAAGCCCCAACCATCTGGGGGCCCTACTCTGACATTAGCAGCAAAGAGGTGATGTTGGGCAAAGTCAAGAGGGGAATAGTCTAGTTAGGCCCCAACTATCAGGAAACCCTCCCCTGACCTCACCCAGAATGGGTGAAACTATGGTCAGGTGGTGGGCAATTTATCCCGATAAAGAGTGAGAATGGTAACATGAGAGAACTTCCCTGGCCTGCGCATACCGGGATAGACAGACATATGGATGTGCAATTCTGCAACACCGTGGACTGTAGTCCTCCAGGCTCCTATGTCCATGGGGTTTCCCAGGCAAGAATACTGGAGTGGGTAGGATTCCCTTCTCCAGGGCATCTTCCCAACCCAGGGATTGAACCCATGTTGCCTGAATTGCAAGTGGATTCTTTTTCATCTGAGCCACCAGAGAAGCCCAGACAGACTTATAAACTCTAGTAAACTAAAACTCATTAAACCAACATTATAATAAAATCTACATGTGTCTTTGATCTCCCCCAGATGGATTTTTGTTAGTGAATAAAGGGTAGGGGCATATGCAATAATGAACTTTTTATAAAACTCAGGATAGTCAATCAAATAGCAAACCTCTGTCACTCACCCATGATTGCACCCGCCTCCTCACAGAACAACTCCTTATAAATACCCTTAAGCACGTACAGCAGTGCTGGTTTCACTGCATAGAATGCAGGTTTCACTTCACAGAGGCCCACTCTCCCTCTGAGAGTGTCTCTGTACTTTAATAAACTTTGCTTTGCACTTAATCCCAAAGTGGCAGTTTGTGAATGTTTGTGTGCTATCAAAAGGTTCAAGATTGCTGACCCAGGTCCCCTGTTGACCTCTTTGATTCAAGCCATCTGACAACAATGCACTCAAACCAGGTATCAGAACTAGGTTCATCTGTTCCACTTTTCTAGATTCCACATGCATGCATTAATGTACGGTATTCATTTTCCTCTTTCAGATTTACTTTGCACTGTATGACAGACTCTAGGTCCATCCACATCTCTACAAATAACCTAATCTTTTCCTTTCTATGGCTGAGTAATATTCCATTATATACATGGACCGTATCTTCTTTATCAATCAATCCTTGAAAGAAGAAAAACAAATTCACTGAGTGACATTCACAATTATGTTACATTTCCCCAAAGTCACATCCCTGTTAGTGTGATATGAGGCTGGTTGAAATATAAGCACAAAAGCACAATTTTATTGATGTAAAATGTCCAAGGAGAGAGTTTAGGGCTGTCAGAGAATTCAAGGGCCAGGTGGGGAGCAGAAAGGAAAGGAAAGGAAAGGAAAGGAAAGGAAAGGAAAGGAAAGGAAAGAAACCTAAAATCTGTGAGTACATCCTCCTGAAATGTTTGCCCAAATCTAAACTTTATGTGTTTGGAGTTCCTGCTAAAAACAACATTTGGAAAATTAAAGGAATTGGGCAAATATTTTAGCTAGTATCTATTGCAATAGAAACAGGGTTTCCTGTTTGACTTTTGCTGAGTTTGATAAACAATTCAGGCTTTACACAAGTTGGCACTATCCAATAGTAAAGTAATGCTCGAAATTCTCCAAGCCAGGCTTCAGCAATATGTGAACTGTGAACTTTCAGATGTTCAAGCTGGTTTTAGAAGAGGCAGAGGAGCCAGAGATCAAATTGCCCACATCCGCTGGATCATCGATAAAGCAAGAGAGTTCCAGAAAAATATCTATTTCTGTTTTATTGACTATGCCAAAGCCTTTGACTGTGTGGATCACAATCAACTGCGGAAAATTCTTCAAGAGATGGAAATACCAGACCACCTGACCTGCCTCTTCAGAAAACTATATGCATGTCAGGTGGGAACAGTTAGAACTGGACATGGAACAACAGACTGGTTCCAAATAGGAAAAGGAGTATGTCAAGGCTGTATATTGTCACCTTACTTATTTAACTTATATATAGAGTACATCATGAGAAACACTGGGCTGGAAGAAGCACAAGCTGGAATCAAGATTACCAGGAGAAATATTAATAACCTCAAATATGAAGATGACATCACCCTTATGGAAGAAAGTGAAGAGGATCTAAAAAGCCTCTTGCTGCAACTGAAAGAGGAGAGTGAAAAAGTTGGCTTAAAGCTCAACATTCAGAAAATGAAGATCATGGCATCCGGTCCCATCACTTCATGGGAAATAGATGAGGAAACAGTGAAAACAGTGTCAGACTTTATTTTGGGGGGGCTCCAAAATCACTGCAGATGGTGATTGCAGCCATGAAATTAAAAGACGATTACTACTTGGAAGGAAAGTTATGACCAACCTAGATAGCGTGTTCAAAAGCAGAGACATTACTTTGCCAACAAAGGTCCGTCTAGTCAAGGCTATGGTTTTCCCAGTGGTCATGAATGGATGTGAGAGTTGGACTGTGAAGAAAGCTGAGTGCCGACGAATTGATACTTTTGAATTGTCGTGTTGGAGAAGACTTCTGAGAGTCCCTTGGACTGCAAGGAGATCCAACCAGTCCATTCTAAAGGAGATCAGCCCTGGGTGTTCTTTGCAAGGAATGATGCTAAAGCTGAAACTCCAGTACTTTGGCCACCTCATGAGAAGAGTTGACTCATTGGAAAAGACTGTGATGCTGGGATGCATTGGGGGCAGGAGGAAAAGGGGACGACAGAGGATGAGATGGCTGGATGGCATCACCGACTAGATGGATGTGAGTTTGAGTGAACTTTGGGAGTTGTTGATGGACAGGGACGCCTGGTGTGCTGCGATTCATGGAATCACAAAGAGTTGGACACGACTGAGTGACTGAACTTAACTGAACTGAATATTAACATTGCTGCTTCTGCTGCTGCTAAGTCACTTCAGTTGTGTCCGACTCTGTGTGACTCCATAGACAGCAGCCCACCAGGCTCGCCCATCCCTGGGATTCTCCAGGCAAGAACACTGGAGTGGGTTTCCATTTGCTTCTCCAATGCATGAAAGTGAAAAGTGAAAGGGAAGTTGCTCAGTCGTGTCCGACTCTTGCGACCTCATGGACTGCAGCCTACCAGGCTCCTCTGCATGGGATTTTCCAGGCAAGAGTAGTTGAGTGGAGTGCCATTGCCTTCTCCAATATTAACATTAAGCCCCAACAGATTCTTGGTAATCACCTATTAATTTGTTTGCCTGCTACAAAAATAATGAAGCATCCTTAAATGACAAAATTGAACCAGGGAAAATGTCCTCAACAAATAGAAAGTCACTAGGCATGTGTAGGAAGAGAAAATGCCTATAATAATAATTAAAAAAAAAAAATCCCTCAAAGGAACAGACTTGAAGGTGACTAAGATGGGAATTAACAGAATGACACTTTAAAAGAACTATTATGAAATCTCAAAAATTTGAAGAAAAAGATGACCATAATAAGTTAATAGATGGGAAGTCTCACTAGCAAAACTGGACGATAGAGAAAAAAGTCAAATTTAAATTCTAAAATTGAAAAATACAGTGTCTAAATTTCTTTTTTTAATTACTGGATGAGTCTCACAGTAAGTTGGTGATGACAAAAAAAGAATCAGTAGAGTTGAAGACAGATGAATAGAAATTGTCCAATCCAGGCAACAGGGAGAAAAGGATTAAAAAAACAATCAGTGAAAAACATCATAGACCTGCATGGTAATAACAGCAGTACAAGATACGCTTAATAAATTTCAGAACTTTAATGTGTTTATCTATACTTTCTATCATTTCCTTTCCTATTTGTTTCCTTCCTAGCTTTAGCCACATCTCATCTCATATAATAATATTTAAAATTTTCATGATCTTAACCTTTGTAATACATAGTTGAAATTGGCTCTCGATAGCTTAGTTTTGTTGGTTGTTGTTCACTCACTCAGTCATGTTGGACTATTTGCAACCCCATGGACTGTAGCATGCCAAGCTTCTCTGTCCTTTACCATCTCCCAGAGTTTGCTCAGACTCGTGTCTGTTGAGTCAGTGATGCCATTCAGCCATCTCATTCTCTGACATTCCCTTCTCTTGCTTTCAATCTTTCTGAACATCAGGGTCTTTCCCAATAAGTCAGCTCTTTGTATCAGGTGGCCAAAGTATTGGAGCTTCAGCTTCCACATTAGTCCTTCCAATCAATATTCACGGTTGATTTCTTTTAGGATTGGCTGGTTTGATCTCCTTGCAGTCCAAGGGACTCTTAAGAGTCTTCTCTAGAACAACAGTTTGAAAGCATCAATTCTTCAACACTCAGGCTTCACTACGGTCCAACAGTTTTGTTGGGGCCACCTGCATTTGCTGGACTAAAGGATACCACAGTCTGCCTTTCTGGTGATATTAAGACTTAAATCTAATGTAGAGAGAGAGGAGGAACCACTGTAAATTCCAGGATTTGGATCACACTTCATTTTCCTTAAATATTTGCTTCTCAGAATTTTATACATCAAGAAACACATATAAAAAGATGCTGATTTACATAATGCTAAAGAAAATGAAAAATCCTCTTTGTGGTTAAAAAGGAAATGTATCAGGGCCCATTCTGTATACCTCCAACTAGAAAACACATATACACACACATCGCACCAAAGGCCTCATCACTGGACATTCTAATACAAAAGTGAAGTTGGCTCTGACAGCTAACATTTCTGCTGGAGCTACTGGATTTTGTTGTGCTAAGAGTTTTTAAGTGGAGAATGAATTCAAATGAATTTAAATTAAAAATGCTCTTATATCCTGATATGAGAGTAATTAAGCACATTCATGTTACTAAAGCACAGATCAAAGTGCAAATCAAAGTTCTGAACTTTTTATATATATATGTATTTATATATATATGTATATGTATATGTATATGTATATATATATATATATATATATATATATATATATATATATATATATGGAGAAGGCAATAGCAACCCACTCCAATATTCTTGCCTAGAGAATCCCAGGGACAGAGGAGCCTGGTGGGCTGTCGTCTATGGGGTTGCACAGAGTCAGACACGACTGAAGTGATTTAGCAGCAGCAGTAGCATATACATATCAAGGTGGAAAATAACTAAGCCTCCCTAAACTTGCTTCCCTCTCTGTAAAGTGGAAAAAATTATGGTCTTGTCTCATAGATTTTAGAAAAGTTAAATGAGAATGCATGTAAAGAGCCACCACAGTTTCTGTCACAGAGTAGGTATTGAATACACACTAGCTATCATCTCTATGGTAATCATCAGTATAGTTCTTTACATTAAGATCATTAGTAGTAGTATGTGTGGAATTCTTATCATGTAGGGAAAAGCAGCATCATGGATTTCTATCTGTTTCTCTCAATTAAGACAATTTAGTTTTAAATAAGTATATATATAAGAAGAAAATGGACATAATTTAAATAGTTATATAAAGACATGCAAATCTACCAAATCAAGTTTAAAATAAAGCATATTTTTATTTTAATTTATTTTTTTTATTAAATTTTTATTTTTACTTTATTTTACTTTACAATACTGTATTGGTTTTGCCATACATTGACATGAATCCACCACGGGTGTACATGCGTTCCCAAACATGAACCCCCCTTCCACCTCCCTCCCCACAACATCCCTCTGGGTCATCCCCGTGCACCAGCCCCAAGCATGCTGTATCCTGCATTGGACATAGACTGGTGATTCGATTCTTACATGATAGTATACATGTTTCAATGTCATTCTCCCAAATCATCCCACCCTCTCCATCTCCCTCTGAGTCCGAGTCCGCTATACACATCTGTGTCTTTTTTGCTGTTAAAGCATATTTTTAAATGAAGATTTTATCTTGTTTATTTAATATCAGGGTATGCTTTCTTCAGTACATAACTTGTACACTTGACTTCAACATGCTTAGTTGAACAGGAACAAAAAATACATATTCATATTCTTTTTGTCAAAGAAGTAGACACACAAAGCAATTTACTTTTAGATAGCAGGATGGAAAAGATTTAAGATATGTATGTATCTTTCTCATCCTGAGATCCAAAATGGAGATAATTACAGTCTCTGATTCATAAGACTGAGAAAAATTGTTAGTGCATGTAAAGATTAAATATAATGGATATATTTATATGTACGTATATGGGATTCCCAGGTGGTGCTAGTGGTAAAGAATCCACCTGCCAATGTAGGAGACACTAGAGATGCAGGTTTGATCCCTGGGTCATGAAGAGTCCCTGGAGAAGGAAATGACACCCCACTCTAATATTCTTGCCCAGAAAGTTCCATAGGCAGAGAAGACTGGCAGACTATAGTTCTTGGGGCTGCAAAGAGTCAGATGCAACTGAGTGACTGAGCACAAACACACATACAAGTATATGTATATATAATGTATTAATGATAAACAGAGGATCACTTTTACCATGGGAAATTTTTTATAGTTTATACTGTACAGAGTGATAAATTTTTATTATTTATGTGGACTAAATAATTGTTTTAGAAAATATCCAATAGGATAAATATGTACTGTATTTTTTGTTTGTTTACAAACCACTTTTATTTATTTAAAAAATTAATTAGTTTATTTAAATTGGAGGCTAATTACTTTACAATATTGTGTTGGTTTTGCCATACATTGACATGAATCTTCCATGGGTGTACATGTGTTCCCCATCCTGAAACCCCTTCTGTCCTCCCTCCCCATCCCATCCCTCACTGTCATCCCTGTGCACCAGCCCTAAGCACCCTGTCTCATGCATCAAACCTGGACTAGCGATCTGTTTCACATATGATAATATTAAAAATATACTGTATTTTAACTGTGCATCATTTACAGATGGTAGACTATGATGAAGTGCAGTCAGGCTGCACTTCAGATACATATAGTTTTGGTAGGATTTTTCAACCAAATAAAAGACCTAATAATAGAATTTTATAATATAGTAGTTTTTAAAAATAATCTCTTAGTTAATAGATGATTTACTAACTTAAAATCTGTCTAAAATAATTCTGTATTATCCAACATATTAAGTAATTTACTACAAAATTATATAAATAATTTACTTCTAAACCTTCTCCTATTTTCAATATTTGTAGGGGTGTTTACATGCATTTATACATTTTTTTTTACTAAATTATTTTTATCCCTGATAGCTTTTGCTGAGAAAGGGCAGTTATGAATTTCTGACAAGTTAGTATGTGTTGTTGAAAAAGTGTGAACCAAACAATTAAATCCTATTTGAAAAAGAAAATAGATTTAGCCACTGCTCACATCTCTTCAACTCCTCTTATCAAGCTTTAGTAGTTGCTTTTCTGAAACAATACTGCAATTTCCGTTAATCTCAATAGACAGTTTTAGGCAAAATATATAATTTGGTTTCCTACACTATTGATAGGTTTATGGAATATTTATTTTTTTTTTGTTTGGAGGGTAAAAATCAACCCAAATAGAAATTTAATATACAGACGCTTTGTCTTTACAGATAACATATTGAAAATGTACCAGAAATGTTTCGATAGGCATTTTCATCACAAGGACTGCCTATGTTTGTTCTTTTTGATAATTTTATGTGACATTTGATTAATAAAGCATTTAAGTGATGAATTCAATTGCAGTAGGGGCATGCTGGCTCTCAGTTAGATCCTGAAACATGAAGATTTAATTACCTTTAGTTTATCTAGATAGCTACAAGCAACATAATTGGTCATAAAGTTACATAGTGCTTTTTTTTCAAAACTCAGACATAATATTTGACTCAAGAGCATTTTGCATCAGTGAATTCTATTAGCAGATACAATTTGTTGGAAACAGTCTAATTCTTTTGGATAATTGCATCTTTCTTATTTGTATATGCTACACTTTTATTGGAATAGATAAATTTTGCAACAAAATAAAAAATAAATAAATCATATTTTTGTTATAGAGTAATCCTATTTGTTAATAAAAATAATGTATGTAATCCATTAATTGAAGAACAGAAATGTTAATCCGAGTTATTTTGCATGAGTACTAAATCGCTTCAGTCAGGTATGACTCTTTACAACCCTATAGACTGTAGCCCCTGCAGGCTCCTTTGTCCTCCACTGGGATTCTCCAGACAACAATACTGGAGTGGGTTGTCATGCCCTCCTCCAGTGAATTCTCCATCCAGAGATTGAACCTGCATCTCCTGTGGCTCCTGCATTGCAGGGAGATTCTTTACTGCTGAGCCACCAGGAAAAGCCCCCCAGTTAATGTATAGAATGGCTAATTCATACCTTTTCTATTTTACTATTTTTGACACTTCTTTGTTCTCAATCCCTTTTGTAGAGAATTGTCTCCTCAATTCACTCAAATCTGGGTTTGCTTTCATCACTTCATCAAGATCATCCTCATTTATTCAAATACTGCCTTTATTTTTCTATATCCAAAATATATTTTTCAATGCCCTTTATTATTTATCTCACTGTTTTTTTTTTTTTTTTTTCCACGAAGCTTTCTGGATTCTTCCATCACTTGAGACAGTACTTTCCTTTTTCACCCTCTATCATTCTGGCTACTATTTTTCACATGCTCAATCTCCTTTACATTCAATGTTATAATAATCTCTCTAGAACTGATCCTAGATTTTCCTTAAGCAATATAGATTTTCCTTAAGCAATATTGTAACATCATGAATTAATTTCATCTATCGAAAGAGATCCAAACATTATTATATGCCCTAAGATTATCAGATCAGAAATAAGTATTTATAAGTGCATAATTTAGAGTTGGAATTCTCATTCCAAGTAACAGCACTGTGAACTTTAAAATGATTTTTAAAATTAAAACTAATGAGTTGAATTTATTGGGATACAGCCAATTATTTTTTTCCTGGGAAAATAATAAAAAAGGTCACCTAGAGAATTTAATCTCCAACTCTTAAAACAATTTAACTCCCCTAAACAAAATATTTATTTTTATTTTCCACTGAACACATGGATAGCCAACATAATATAGGGTGCATATAATTAGACAGCCTATCAGCTGAGATGCTCTACTCCAAGGAGATTTTTAATGTTCATACCCAGGAAGTAAATTGCCCATCCCTGGTTCAGGCTTGTGTGAGGCTCAAAATTCAGTTGAAACTCCAATTTAGTCAACAAAGAAAAATTTAAAGTACCACCTCTACTCCTCTTGAAAACAAGAAAGCAGAAGTCTATTCAGAGAACAGCAGTTATGGTTTAAAAAGAAAATGCAACAACACATAAGCTTAGAGATAACCAAGTCTTTGGCATAATTAGTAAAATTGAACCTTATTGGATCTGTGTGTTCTTACATATGAATATAGAATAATATGACTTATTTGCAAGCTTTTTTTATGATAGATTTTTTGAATCAGAAAAACTTGGGCTTGAGTTTCATCTTTGATTCGTAAAAAGCTAGGATTTGTGTGACAGCACTTTTGCCCCTGATTTTTGAGTTGAGATCAGTTTGCTTATTGGTAATGTGGAACCAAACTTTGAAACCATGAGGTTATTCTTCAAGTTATTTTAGGAATATGTCAATGACTTACATTAAACTACTAGGTTATGCTTGCTTCATGCTGTGCTGTGCCTAGTTGCTCAGTTGTGTCTGACTCTGAGAGTCCATGGACTGTATCCGGCCAGGCTCCTCCATCCATGGGGATTCTCCAGGCAAGAACACTGGAGTGGATTGCCATGCCCTCCTCCAGGCGATCTTCCCAATCTAGGGGTTGAACCAGGTCTCCTGCATTGCATGTGGATTCTTTGCTTGCTGAGCTACTATAGAAGCCTGCGCTTATCTCATATTAGGAACTTATTAAACATTTGTTATTTTTCTTGGTTGTTCCATCTCAGTGTTCTCTTTCTCCTCTTTTCTAAGATGCCACACAATGTAAGTCATTGTTATCTATAGCTGCCTTTCTAATCCATATATATTTTGTGTTGTGCTTAGTTGCTCAGTCGTGTCTGACTCTTTGCGACCCCATGGATTATAGCCCACCAAGCTCCTCTGTCCATGGGGATTCTCCAGGCAAGAATACTGAAGTGGGTTGCCATGTCCTCCTCCAGGGATCTTCCCAGTCCAGGAGGAAACCCAGGCCTCCTGCATTGCAGGCAGACTCTTTACTATCTGAGCCACCTCTTTTTAATCCATACATATTTTACAGAGATGATACTATATTGTATTATCCACTAAAATATAAAACATCAACATAGTAAATTTTTTGTGACCTCATCAGAGAAGATAAATTAGGGTGAGTATCTTTTCTAAACTATTAGCTAAAGAACACAAAATATGGTATCAGAAGTCTGTGGCTATTAGTTGCTCAGTCCTGTCTGACTCTTTAAGACCCCATGTATTTTAGCCCACCAGGCTCCTCTGTCCATGGAATTTTCCAGGCAAGGACACTGGAATGCATTGCTATTCCCTTCTTCAATGATATCAGAAGGAAGTGAGTTTGAATCCTACCTTGATCTTTATAACAGGAAAGCTACATTATCTCTCTAAGACTCTGTAGAAGAAATTAAAATGACATTTGTGTACTGCTTGTGATGTTCACAATATCTGCATATATATGTATATATATAAAATAAAGGAGTCAATAATTTATACATGTTATTTAATTATCACCACTGAAACTACAAATATATCTGAGTATTCTTTATTTTGTTTACTTATAAGGGTGGGTCTTAATACAAATATGAATCACTGGGTGCCCACAGATATTTGTATAATTTTAACACCAGGCCCATAATTAGTGTTTTTAAAATCTGTTAAGAAAACTTAGTTTCTATAATACCTAAGTAAAGACTTTTTATTTCCCTAGACTTACTGATTTAAGAAATGAAACTCTGAAAGTAAAAGAGGATTTAAGAAAGGTCTGCTTAAGTTCATACCAGTTCTCTCATTTATTTGTGATTTATCACAGTCTAGGTTTTTATACCACTCTACTTTCAAAATTAAATTAAAATGCTTAGCTTGTACTTACTTACTGTCTTGTCCCAGGTTCCCTGCTCTGTGGGCTTGTAATATTATTATTTCTTAGAATCAAACTCACTAAAAACAAACAAAAAAACTTAATGTTTAAAGAAGTAAGGAGTTTATACAATATGCATATTGTATTGATTTATATATTTCCCAGTTTCAGCGTTAAAAGACATTTTCAGGAATGTTTCATACTAACAGCAATAAGTTCAGTTCAGTCGCTCAGTCATGTCCGACTTTTTGCGACCCCATAACTGCAGCACGCCAGGCCTCCCTGTCCATCGTCAACTCACGGAGTAAACTCAGCTCATGTCCATTCAGTCAGTGATGCTATACAACCATCTCATCCTGTCATCACCTTCTCCTCCCGCCTTCAATCTTTCCCCAGCATCAGGGTCTTTTCAAGTGAGTCAGCATTTTGCATCAGGTGGCCAAAGTATTGGAATTTCAGCTTCCACATCAGTCCTTCCAATGAACACTCAGGACTGATTTCCTTCAGAATTGACTCATTGGATCTCCTTGCAGTCCAAGGGACTCTCAAGAGTCTTTTCCAACACCACAGTTCAAAAGCATCAATTCTTCGGCACTAAACTTTCTTTATAGTCCAACTCTCACATCCATAAATGACTACTGGAAAAACCATAGCCTTGACTAGACAGACCTTTGCTGGCAAAGTAATGTCTCTGCTTTTGAATATGCTGTCTAACTTGATCCTAACTTTCCTTCCAAGGAGGAAGCTTCTTTTAATTTCATGGCTGTGGTCACCATCTGCAGTGATTTTGGAGCCCCCAAAAATAAAGTCAGCCACTCTTTCCACTGTTTCCCCATCTATTTCCCATGAAGTGATGGGACCGGATGCCTTAGTTTTCTGAATGTTGAGCTTTAAGCCAACTTTTTCACTCTCCTCTTTCACTTTCACCAGGAGGATTTTAGTTCCTCTTCACTTTCTGCCATAAGGGTGGTGTCATCTGCATATCTGAGGTTATTGATATTTCTCCTGGCAATCTTGATTCCAGCTTGTGTTTCTTCCAGTCCAGCATTTCTCATGATGTACTCTGCATACAAGTTAAATAAGCAGGGTGACAATATACAGCCTTGACGTACTCCTTTTCCTATTTGGAACCAGTCTGTTGTTCCATGTCCAGTTCTAACTGTTGCTTCCTGACCTGCATATAGGTTTCTCAAGAGGCAGGTTAGGTGGTTTGGTATTCCCATCTCTTCCAGAATTGTCCACAGTTTATTGTGATCCACACAGTCAAAGGCTTTGGCATAGTCAATAAAGCAGAAATAGATGTTTTTCTGGAACTCTCTTGCTTTTTCCATGATCCAGCCGATGTTGGCAATTTGATCTCTGGTTCCTCTGCTTTTTCTAAAACCAGCTTGAACATCAGGGAGTTCACGGTTCAAGTATTTCTGAAGCCTGGCTTGGAGAATTTTGAGCATTACTTTACTAGCATGTGAGATGAGTGCAATTCTGTTGTAGCTTGAGCATTCTTTGGCATTGCCTTTCTTTGGGAGTGGAATGAAAACTGACCTTTTCCAGTTCTGTGGCCACTGCTGAGTTTTCCAAATTTGCTGGCATATTGAGTGCAGCACTTTCACAGCATCATCTTTCAGGATTTGTAATAGCTCCACTGGAATTCCATCACCTCCATTAGCTTTGCTCATAGTGATGCTTTCTAAGGCCCACTTAACTTCACTTTCCAAGATGTCTGGCTCTAGATTAGTGATCACATCATCATGATTATCTGGGTCGTGAAGATCTTTTTTGTACAGTTCTTCTGTGTGTTCTGGCATCCTTTTCTTAATATCTTCTACTTCTGTTAAGTCCATACCATTTCTGTCCTTTATCAAGCCCATCTTTGCATGAAATGTTCCCTTGGTATCTCTAATTTTCTTGAAGAGATCTCTGGTCTTTCCCATTCTGTTGTTTTCCTCTATTTAGTATGTTTTTAATTACTTCAAGAGTTCAATTAAAAAGTAGCATGATTAGTATAACCATGCTGCATGCAATTTTAAATATTACAGATCCCAAATTATTTAACATATACTATTTACCAGGGCAATTTTATTTTTATTCAAAAATTTCTCTTGTGTATGTGCCTATTTCCTAATTTTTACACATACTGATGTAAAAGATTAAAATTCCACTATATTTATATATCCAGGCTGGCATTAGTCCTTAGTGTATAACAATACCAAGTCTCTATACTTCTTCTTGAGCATATTAAAAATGTTAGTGAATGAATTAAAACATACAAACCAAAATCTCACAGGCAATTAGGGCATATGTTATTGAGGTACTCTTCTCTGCTTTGTTTTGTATTACTTCAATAATACTCAATAATGGTTTGGACTATATCAATTGAGGAAATTAAGACATAGAAATATTTAGAGTTACCCCAGGACACAGAGCTCGGAAGAAAGTTTCAGGACTACAACTCAGATTATGGGACCCCAAGGCTCTTATAATCATTACACTAAATAGGCTTATAGCATATTCCTTGCTATACATATCTGAGCTATCTTACATAAGTTCTATGTTTTAGCTTTAATTATAAAATAATACAAATTGTTAGTGACTGAACATTGAACCTTAAACTTTGTCACAGTAGGTGAGAATTGTGTCTGCATCCCCAAAATAATAAAGGAATCATGACAAGAATTATACTGCAAATTTGAAATTTGCCTGGAATAGGCATTTTAATGCCTACAATAAAATTGCTAATGCTTGAATATGATTTTAAAGTCTGTGGTTCATTTTAATTTATCATCTAGACATGGAGGAAGAGTTCCAACAAAACTCATCTAAAAGCTGGAGAGGAAAGAATGAGATTGTTTCCTACTTTGCACACCATCAAGCCAGATCCTTCAATAAATATGTGAAGGAGGTAATAAATTTAAATAAGACAGCAGAAGTCTTCCATGAAGGTATGCACCATTAAATTTCAAAGACTACTAAGTTTAAGTCTATTTCCCAGCATGAGTTTGTTCTACCTTGTTTTCACTGGCTTAATTTTCCTAATCAAATACAGTCTCTGTGTAAGGTGAAATAAGGCTCTGATATCTCATTGGGAAGCTTAGAGGGTAGGCAGAATAATGGCTCCCCAAAGACGTCCATGTTCTAATTCCTGATGTTAAACCTGTGAATATGTTAACATTACATGACAGAAGGGAATTATAGTTGCACATGGAATTAATGTTGCTGATTAGTTGACTTTAAAATATGGAGATGGCTTCCCTGGTGGCTCAGCAGTAAAGAATCTGCTTGCCAATGCAGGAGACACGGGTTCCATCCCTGAGTTGGGAGAAAGAAATGACAACACACTCAAGTATTCTTGCCTGGGGAATATCATGGACAGAAGAGACTGGTGAGCTTCAGTCCATGGGATTGCAAGTGAGTGGGATATGACTTAACAAATAAACAACATCATCAACATCAACAACAACAAAACATGAAAAATATTCTAGATTATCCAGGTGGGTTTGGTGTAGTAGTCACATGGGTCCTTAAAAGTGCAGCAGAAAGCAACAAGAATGAGTCAGAGGGATATGACAATGGAAGAAGACAAGACTGATGGCAGCACGTGAAGGATTTCATACCCATTGCTAGTTCTTAAAAGAAGGGAGGTTTGAGCAAGGATGAGAAAGATGTCTCTAATTGCTAAGGGAAGCCTCCAGATTACAGTGAGCAAGGGAATGGAGACCTCAAGACAACTGCATGGAACTAACTGAATTATGCTGAAGCTCCAATACTTTGGCCACTTGATGCAAAGAGCATTAGAAAAGAACCCGTTGCTGGGAAAGATCGAAGGCAAAAGAAGAGGAAGGCAGAGGATGAGATGGTAAAATAGCATCATGGACATGAATTTCAGCAAACTCAGGGAGATAATGAATGACAGAGAAGCCTGGTGCACTGCAGTTCATGGCGTCACAAAGAGTTGGACATGGTTTTGCAACTGAATAACAACAAACTGAATTCTGCCTATAACCAAAGACCATGGAAATGAATTTTCTGCTGGAGTCCATTGAAAGGAAGGCAGTATGCTGACATGTTGATTTAGCCAGTGAGACAATGTTGAAATTCTGATTTCCAGAAGTGTAATGATAATTCTGTGTTGTTTCAAACCACTAATAGAGTTTATAGCAATTTATTATTTTATTATTGTAATAAAAGGCTAATGCACTCAAAACCCACAAATCTCTGCTCAAAATATTCTATTTTTCTATCAACACTCATTACTTTATACCTTGAACATTTTAGTGACTCTATCCTTTCTTTGATTAGTAATCAAATGTGTAAACTGCAAGTAATTACTCTTTTAAATTAACAGCTAATAATTCTATTTTGAACTATCCGTTCAATTCAGTTGCTCAGTTGTGTCTGATTCTTTGCAACCCCATGGACTGCAGCACATCAGGCTTCCTTGTCCATCACCAACTCCCAGAGCTTGCTCAACCTCATGTCCATTGAGTTGGTGATGCCATCCAACCATCTCATCCTCTGTCACCCCCTTCTCCTCCTGCCTTCAATCTTTCCCAGAATCAGGATCTTTTCAAATGAATCAGTTCTTCACATCAGGCGGCCAAAGTATTGGAGCTTCAGCTTTAGCATCAGTCCTTCCAATGACCATTCAGGACTGATCTCCTTTAGGATGGACTGGTTGGATCTCCTTGCAGTCCAAAGGACTCTCAAGAGTGTTCTCCAACACCACAGTTCAATAGCATCAATTCTTTGGTCTGTAGTCTTTTTTTTTTTTTTTTTGTGGTCCAGCTCTCGCATCCATGCATGACTACTGGGAAAATAATAACTTTGACTAGACAGACCTTTGTTATCTAAGTAATGTCTCTGTTTTTTAATATGCTGTCTATGTTGGTCATAGCTTTTCTTCCAAGAAGCAAGTGTCTTTTAATTTCATGGCTGCAGTCACTATCTGTAGTGATTTTGAAGCCAGAGAAAATAAAGTCTGTCACTGTTTCCATTATTTCTCCATCTATTTGCCATGAAGTGATGAGACCCGATGACATGATCTTCGTTTTTTGAATGCTGAGTTTTAAGCCAACTTTTTCACTCTCCTCTTTCACTTTCATCAAGAGGCTCTTTGGTTCCTCTTTACTTTCTGCCATAAGGGTGGTATCATCTGTATAGCTCAGAAAAATACTATTTCAGGTAAATTAAAAGTACATATTTATTAATATATGCTGCTATATCTATGCATAGAAATAACTAAATGTTTTTTTACTTCTTCACAGAGCTTTGAGGTTGTTTGATATTTTATAGATAAACTACTTTATATCTGGGTTTCATTTTAGAAAAGAAATGATCTTGGAATGTTACTGATTATTGATTCAATTTCTTTGTAAGCTATAGGCCTATTCCAGTGCTTATTTCTCTTTATGTGAATTTTGGTAGTTTGTCGCTTTCAAGGTACTTATCCATTCCATATAATTTATCAAATCTGTGGACAGAGATTCATTCATTGTGTTCTTTGTTAATCTTTAATTGTCACATGATCAGTGGCAATGACTGCTCTTTAATTTAATGTATTTTTTAAAATTTATTTTAATTGGAGGCTATTACTTTACAATATTGTAGTGGTTTTGTCATACATTGACATGAATCAGCCATGGGTGTACCTGTGTTCCCCATCCTGAACCCCCCTACCACTCCCTTCCCCATGAGACAGGGTGCTCAGGGCTGCTCTTTAATTTTAATTTTAATACTGATCATTTGTGTCTTTTCTCTTTTACTTTTCTAAGACTTTCCACTGAAGGCAATATTTCCCTCAGTTTCTTTTGATTCCTTCTTAGAGTCTCCATCTCTCTGGTTACATTACCCTTCTATTCTAGCATCTTGTTAATTTTTTTTATTAGTGTCCTTAGCATATGAATCATAGGTAATTTATATTTCCTGTCTAAAAATTACAACTTCTGTGTCCTAGCTGAGTCTGATTCTGAATCTTTCTTTTCATCTTCAGATTGTATTTTAGCTCATTTTTGGAAAGCCTTGCAAATTTTTGTTGAAACCAAAAATGTTGTAGTGGGTAATAGGAACTGAGGTGAGTAGACTTTAGTATGAAGTTTAATACTGACCTGGCTAGGAGCTGGACTGTGTTTAACATTTACTTGGCTGGATTGAGAGCTTTTCAATTAATTTACTGGACTTATTTTTGTCTCTCCTGTTGACTTTGTTCTTCTAGGTGTATTTCTCCTCAGTGACAATCTATGTCTTGCAGCTCTTTCATTTGTAAACCATAAAATTGGAAAAAAACAAGTTTCTTATTTGTATCTTCACATTTTTAAGAATAACCTGAATTTGATGGTTTGCACCTTGGAAAATTCAAGGCAGATTGAAGGATACCAGAGTATTATTTGGAATTCCTACTGGTTAAAATTATTCAGATTTTTTTTTCACTAGTTGAATTAAATATTCTTAGATGTTTAACAATTTCTTTTACAAAAAAGTCAGAAGCTTATGACCCAGAAATATTTAGCATTTGAATGATATTCTGTGAACCATAAGTTGCTCACAAAAATCATTTTTTACCTCAAGGAATTGAGTATTCTGAACTATTTGGCAATTATACTGCCATTTATTGTATAGTATGACATATGACCTGCAGTCTTTTGAGTGTCCAATAGCTTTATATTGTGCAATATTTTTAAGACAATTGAGGATCCATATTGAATTCAGATCAGTTCAGTTCAGTCACTCAGTCATGTATGACTCTTTGCAACCCCATGAACCGCAGCATGCCAGGCCTCCCTGTCCATTACCAACTTCCCGAGTTCACTCAAACTCATGTCCATCAGGTTAGTGATGCCATCCAGCTATCTCATCCTCTGTCATCCCCTTCTCCTCCTGCCTGTGGTTCAAAAATCATAAGTGAGATGACAATCTGATGAGAAATATATTATTCAGGGTTCCTGGTTCATATCTATTTTAAACAGAAAGAGGACAGATAAAATAACACTAAGTAACTTACAGGCTCTCTAAGAGAACCTGGAAACAAGTCACGAGAACTACAGAAACTGAATAGATCTACTGAAATCTCCATCACCCTCAGACTTTGGACCATTGAGCCTGGGGAAATGACATATATAATTATATTGCTGGGGAATAGATACAGACTGTATTCCTGCTATTGCTGCTAAGACAGAAACATTAATTGGCACACAAATAATCAATACTGTTCATTCATTCTTGCTTCCTCATCTAACATATTTCTTCATGTCATTCATTTCCAAAATTATCAAGCATAAATATTCCTAATGGTGGGAGCCTAGGTTACATGCCTAGGGAAAGACTAGATATCTCTTTACAAAAATTGAAATTATCAAGGAAAAATTTTGACCAAGATGGACACAATAAAGGACAGAAATGGTCTCTACAGACCTAGGAGACGCTGAAGAGATCAGGAAAAGATGGAAAGAATACATAGAAGAAGTGTACAAAAAAGATCTTTATGAATGGGATTACTATGGTGCTGTTGTCAGTCCCCCAGAGCCAGATATTCTGGAGTATGAAGTCAAGTGGGCCTTAGGAAAAACTGCTATGCATAAAGCTAGTGGATGCAATGGAATTTCAGTAGAACTATTCAAATCCCTAAAGGATGATGTCATCCAGGTGTTGCATTCAATATGTCAGCAAATCTGCAAGGCTCAACAGTGGCCACAGGACTGGAAAAGATCAATCCTCATCTCAATTCTTAAGAAAGGTACTAGTAATGAATATACTAACCATTGGACAATTGCACTCATCTCCCATGCTAGTAAGGTCATGCTTAAAATTGTGCATGCTAGGCTTCAGCATTATGTGAACCAAGAAATTCCAGATGTCCAAGCTGGGTTTATAAAAGGAAGAGGAATTAGAGATCACACTGTCAACATTCACTGAATCATAAAGAAAGCTAGGAAATTTCAGAAAAACATCTAGCACTGTTTCATACACTACACTAAAACCTTTGACTGTGTGGATCATAACAAACTGTGGGAAACTCTTAAAGACATGGTAATACCAGACCATATTACCTGTCTCTTGAGAAACCTGTATGTGGGTCAAGAAGCAACAGTTAGAACCCTGTATGGGACAATTGATTGGTTCAAGATTGAGAAAGGAGTACAACAGGGCTGTCTGCTGCCACCCTGTTTGCTTAACATATACACTGAGCACATCATGTGAGAATCAATATAGATGTGAGAAATATCAACAACCTCAGATATGCAGAAGATAACACTCTAATGGCAAAAAATGAAGAGGAACTAAAGAGCCTCTTGATGCAGGTGAAGGAGGAGAGCGAAAGAGCTGGCTTAAAACTAAATATATAAAAAAACTCAGATCATGGTATCTGGCCCTATTCAGTTCAGTTCAGTCACTCAGTCGTGTCTGACTCTTTGCGACACCATGAATCGTAGCACGCCAGGCCTCCCTGTCCATCACCCACTCCCGGAGTTCACTCAGACTCACGTCCATCGAGTCAGTGATGCCATCCAGCCATCTCATCCTCTGTTGTCCCCTTCTCCTCCTGCCCCCAATCCCTTCCAGGATCAGAGTCTTTTCCAATGAGTTGAATCTTCACATGAGGTGACCAAAGTACTGGAGTTTCAGCTTTAGCATCATTCCTTCCAAAGAAATCTCAGGGCTGATCTCCTTCAGAATGGACTGGTTGGATCTCCTTGCAGTCCAAGGGACTCTCAAGAGTCTTCTCCAACACCACAGTTCAAAAGCATCAATTCTTCAGTGCTCAGCTCTCTTCACAGTCCAACTCTCATATCCATTATGACCACTGGGAAAACCATAGCCTTGGCTAGACGGACCTGAGTCGGCAAAGTAATATCTCTGATTTTGAATATGCTATCTAGGTTGGTCATAACCTTCCTTCCAAGGAGTAAGCATCTTTTAATTTCATGGCTACCATCTGGCTACCATTCATGGCTACTGCAGTCACCATCTGCAGTGATTTTGGAGCCCCCCAAAAATAAAGTCTGACACTGTTTCCACATCTATTTCCCATGAAGTGATGGGACCGGATGCCATGATCTTCGTTTTCTGAATGTTCAGCTTTAAGCCATCTCTTTCACTCTCCTCTTTCACATTCACCAAGAGGCTTTTTAGTTCCTCTTCACTTTCTGCCAAAAGGGTGGTATCATCTGCATATGAGGTTATTGATATTTCTCCCGGGCTTCCCTGGTGGCTCAGAGGTTAAAGCATCTGCCTGGAATGTGGGAGACCCAGGTTCGATCCCTGGGTTGGGAAGATCCCCTGGAGAAGGAAATGGCAACCCACTCCAGTACTCTTGCCTGGAGAATCCCATGGAGGGAGGAGCCTGGTAGGCTACAGTCCATGGAGTCACAAAGAGTCGGACACGACTGAGCGATTTCAATTCAATTAATTCAATTCAATCTTGATTCCAGGCTGTGTTTCTTTCAGTCCAGCATTTCTCATGATGTACTGCCTTGACGTACTCCTTTTCCTATTTGGAACCAGTCTGTTGTTCCATGTCCAGTTCCAACTGCTGCTTCCTGACTGGCATACAGATTTCTCAAGAGGCAGGTCAGGTGGTCTGGTATTCCCATCTCTTCCAGAATTTTACACAGTGTATTGTGATCCACACAGTCAAAGGCTTTGGCATAGTCAATAAAGAAGAAATAGATGTTTTCCTGGAACTCTCTTACTTTTTCCATGATCCAGTGCATCCTGGCAGTTTGATCTCTGGTTCTTCTGCCTTTCCTAAAACCAGCTTGAACATCAGGGAGTTCATGGTTCATATATTGCTGAAGCCTGGCTTGGAGAATTTTGAGCATTACTTTACTAGCATGTGAGATTAGTGTAATTGTGCAATAGTTTGAGCATTCTTTGGCATTGCCTTTCTTTGGGATTGGAATGAAAACTGACCTTTTCCAGTCCTGTGGCCACTGCTGAGTTTTCCAAATTTGCTGGCATATTGAGTGCAGCACTTTCACAGCATCATATTTCAGGATTTGAAATAGTTCCACTGGAATTCCATCACCTCCACTAGCTTTGCTCATAGTGATACTTTCTAAGGCCCACTTGACTTCACATTCCAGGATGTCTGGCTCTAGATGAGTGATCACACCATCGTGATTATCTGGGTCGTGAAGATCTGTTTTGTACAGTTCTGTGTATTCTTGCCATCTCTTAATATCTTCTGCTTCTGTTAGGTCCATACCATTTCTGTCCTTTATTGAGCCCATCTTTGCATGAAATGTTCCCTTGGTTTCTCTAATTTTCTTGAAGAAATCTCTGGTCTTTCCCATTATGTTGTTTTCCTCTATTTTTTGCATTGAACGCTGAAGAAGGCTTTCTTATCTCTTCTTGCTATTCTTTGGAACTCTGCATTCAGATGCTTATATCTTTCCTTTTCTCCTTTCCTTTTTCTTCTCTTCTTTTCACAGCTATTTGTAAGGCCTCCCAGACAGCCATTTTGCTTTTTTGCATTTCTTTTCCGTGGGGATGGTCTTGATCCCTGTCTCCTGTACAATGTCATGAACCTCATTCCATAGTTCATTAGGCATTCTATCTATCAGATCTAGGGCCTTAAATCTATTTCTCACTTCCACTGTATAATTATAAGGGATTTGATTTAGGTCATACCTGAATGGTCTATCAGTTTTCCCTTCTTTCTTCAATTTAAGTCTGAATTTGGTAATAAAGAGTTCATGATCTGAGCCACAGTCAACTCCTGGTCTTGTTTCTGTTGACTGTATAGAGCTTCTCCATCTTTGGCTGCAAAGAATAGAATCAATCTGATTTCGGTGTTGACCATCTGGTGATGTCCATGTGTAGAGTCTTCTCTTGTGTTGTTGGAAGAGGGTGTTTCTATGACCAGTGCATTTTCTTGGCAAAACTCTGTTAGTCTTTGCCCTGCTTCATTCTGCATTCCAAGGCCAAATTTGCCTGTTACTCCAGGTGTTTCTTGACTTCCTACTTTTGCATTCCAGTCCCCTATAATGAAAAGGACATCTTTTTTGGGTATTAGTTCTATAAGGTCTTGTAGGTCTTCATAGAACCATTCAACTTCAGCTTCTTCAGTGTTACTGGTTGGGGCATAGACTTGGATTATGGTGATATTGAATGATTTGCCTTGGAGATGAACAGAGATCATTTTGTTGTTTTTGAGATTGCATCCAAGTACTGCATTTCAGACTCTTTCGTTGACCATGATGGCTACTCCATTTCTTCTGAGGGATTCCTACCTGCAGTAGTAGATATAATGGTCATCTGATTTAAATTCACCCATTCCAGTCCATTTTAGTTCGCTGATTCCTACAATGTCGATGTTTACTCTTGCCATCTCTTTGACCACTTCCAATTTGACTTGATTCATGGACCTGACATTCCTATGTCATTGACCTATACAATATTGCTCTTTACAGCATTGGACCTTGCTTCTATCACCAGTCACATCCACAGCTGGGTATTGTTTTTTGCTTTGGCTCCATCCCTTCATTCTTTCTGGAGTTATTTCTCCACTGATCTCCAGTAGCATATTGGGCACCTATTGACCTGGGGAGTTCCTCTTTCATTATCCTATCATTTTGCCTTTTGATACTGTTCATGGGGTTCTCAAGGCAAGAATACTGAAGTGGTTTGCATTCCCTTCTTCAGTGGACCACATACTGTCAGACCTCTCCACCATTACCCATCCATCTTGGGTGGCCCCATATGGCATGGCTTAGTTTCATTGAGTTAGATAAGGCTGTGGTCCATGTGATCAGATTGACTAGTTTTCTGTGAGTATGGTTTCAGTGTGTCTGCCCTCTGATGCCCTCTTGCAACACCTACCATCTTACTTGGGTTTCTCTTACCTTGGGCGTAGGGTATCTCTTCATGGCTGCTCCAGCAAAGGGCAACTGTTGCTCCTTACTTTGGATGAGGGGTATCTCCTCACTGCTGCCCTTCCTGACCTTCAATGTGGGATAGCTCCTCTAGGCCCTTCTGCGCCCGCACGGTCACCACTCTTTGGACATGGGGTTGCTCCTCCCAGCCACCACCCCTGGCATCGGACACAGGGTGGCTCCTCTTGGCCACTGCCCCTGTCCTCGGATGTGGGGTGGCTCCTCCAGGCCACCGCCCCTGACCTCAGATGTGGGGTGGTTCCTCCTGGCCACCTCCCCTGACCTTGGACATTGGGTAGCTCCTCTCATCTGCGCTTACTGTGCCAGTCGCAGCCCTGTTACTTCATGACAAATAGAAGGGGAAATAGTGACAGATTTCCTCTTGGGCTCTAAAATCACTGTGGATGGTGCTTGAAATCATGAAGATGTTTGCTTCTTGGCACGAAAGCTATGAAAAACCTAGACAACGTGTTGAAAAGCAGAGACAGTACTCTGCCAAGAAAGGTCCATGTAGTCAAGGCCAAGGTCTTCTCAGTGGTTGGATATGGTTATCAGAAGTGAACTTCAAAGAAGGTAGAATGCCAAAGAATTGATGCCTTCAAATTGTGGTGCTGGAGAAGACTCCTGAAAGCCCCTTGGACAGCAAGGAGATCAAATCAGTCAATATTAAGTGAAATCAATTCTGAATACTTGTTGGAAGGACTGATACTGAAGCTCAAGCTCCAGTATTTTGGTCATCTGAAGTGAACAGCCAACTCATTGAAAAATTTCCTGATGCTGGGAAAGATTGAGGGCAGAAGGAGAAGAGGGTGTCAGAGAATGATATGGCTGGATGGCATCTTGGATACAATGGACATGAACTTGGGCAAGCTCTGGGAGATGGTGAGGGACAGGGAGGCCTGGCATGCTGCAGTCCATGGGATGACAAAGAGTTGGGGATGACTAGGAACTGAGGTTACCTGCCTTTCACCAAGCTGCAGAAGGTGCTGGGGGAATAAGTTCTAACTTTTGCTTTGGGAGGGAAGGACCAATAATGTGAAAATTTTCTTTGAATAGAAATATTGATTTAATACTTCTAGGGTGATTTAAATATGAACACTTGCAATAACTGAGACTATATAATATCTAGTCAGTTGGTAAATTTTTTCTTTCATTGACTGCAAGGGAAATGTTAATTTTTATGAAGTTAAATATGTGAGAAATATATTGTAGAATCCAATACGTGGCATTTATATCATCTGTTTTCCCACTCTGACTAAAGAAATTGCAAACTTAGAAATAAAATTTCAGCATGTGTGTTGTGGAGTCAAAACAATTCTCTTTTATGTATGAATACATGTTTCACATTAAGTAAGGTTATGTGTATTATTTGGTGTATTAACTGTAAATATTAAAGTAATGCTTTCAAATAACCTTATTAGTTACCAGTAAAGAATAAATTTCTAATTTATATGCATATATTGAGTGAAAATTGCAACTGTTTAACTAAGAACTTGGGTGTTTTGTATGTTGTGAGGTTTTATATATATATAATCAATATATAATTATGTTTAGTAGTAGTGTAGTGAAGTCGCTCAGTCGTGTCTCTTTGTGGCCCCATGGACTGTAGCCTACCGGGCTCCTCCATCCATGGGATTTTCCAGGCGAGAGTACTGGAGTGGGTTGCCATTTCCTTCTCCATATATGTTTACTAAGTAGTAAATAAATGCCTAAGTAGATGGTTTGAATCTGTTTTAGGACCTCAAGATGGAAGGGAAAATTTGTAACTGCGTTGTGAATTAAAGAGCATATTGTGATCTTTATGGAAGTATTCTATTTTAATAATTACCTGTCATCTGCTGGGACAAAAGAATGGAAAGAGCCAGACAGAACTAAGACTCAAGGGAACGTATTTTATAGACTGAAAAGATCTTGCATAACTGAAAATTTTCTTTAGGAGGGAATAATGTGAAATTGATACTTCAGCCTATAACACTGACAACTTTTACTGGAGAATTAAATGCCTGCATAAATGATGAATCTCATAGATTAGCAAAATTTTCCTTTTTATTTCTTCATAGCTCATTGTATGGTTAAAAGCATCTATTTGTGAATTATGAATACCTTCTTTGTAATATGATTTTTTAGATAAATTGTGACATTGAGATAACATGGATACTATGTAATTGCTTTTCCTATACACTAAGGATTTAGTAATTGTATTGATTTTCAAAACTTGGAAGTACTGAAAGGCAATGAGGATCATGTATATCCTTTTAATAGATGTATATCTTAGCAGCTGATAACTAGAATCTGCTCATTATTAACCATAATATAAAATCATTAAAGAAAATAGGAAGGAAAGAGGGGGAAAAAAGGATGCAAAGAAGGAAGGGAAGAAGAAAGGGAAAGGAGAGGGGAAGAAGGAATGAAGTGTTGCTCTCTGTTAAAATTTCTCCAACTCCAGAATTTCAAGAGTCAATTGATTTAAATATTGTTTATGTCAAACACACTTCTCTAATTAAAAAAAAATCTTTCAAAAATAGATGAAATTTTGCCTTGGTAGCGACTATGTTACATAATGTAGTATGCTGCTGCTGCTGCTAAGTCACTTCAGTTGTGTCCAACTCTGTGTGACCCCGTGGAGAACAGCCCACCAGGCTCCCCCATCCCTGGGCTTCTCCAGGCAAGAACACTGGAGTGCGTTGCCATTTCCTTCTCCAGTGCATGAAAGTGACAAGTGAAAGGGAAGTCACTCAGTTGTGTCCGACTCTTTGCGACCCCGTGGACTGCAGCCCACCAGGCTCCTCCAAGAGTACTGGAGTGGGGTGCCATCACCTTCTCCATGGAATCACATAATTAGTAAAATAGGATAAACTGATGACTGGTTATGTAACTGGGAAAGATTGCCAGCCTCATATACCACCCAAAGCCTTTGACTGTGTGGATCACAATAAACTGTGGAAAATTCTTCAAGAGATGGAAATACCAGACCACCTGACTTGATTCTTGATAAATCTGTATGCAGGTCAGGAAGCAACAGTTAGAACTGGACGTGGAACAACAGACTGGTTCCAAATAGGAAAGGAGTAAATCAAAGCTGTACATTGTCACGCTGCTTATTTAATTCATATGCAGAGTAAATCAAGAGGAACACTGGGCTCGATGAAGCACAAGCTGGACTCAAGATTGCTGGGAGAAATATCAATAACCTCAGATATTCAGATGACACTACCCTTATGGCAGAAAGTGAAGAAGAACTAAAAAGCCTCTTGATGAAAGTAAGACAGGACACTGAAAAAGTTGGCTTAAAGCTCAACATTCAGAAAACGAAGATCATGGCATCTGGTCCCATCACTTCATAGCAAATAGATGTGGAAACAATGGAAAGAGTGGCTGACTTACTTTTGGGGGTTCCAAAATCACTGCAGATGTTGACTGTAGCGATGAAATTAAAAGTCGCTTACTCCTTGGAAGGAAAGTTATGACCAACCTAGACAGCATATTAAAAAGCAGAGACATTACTTCACCACTAAAGTCTGTCTAGTCAATGTTATGGTTTTTCCAGTAGTCATGGATGGATGTGAGAGTTGGACTACAAATAAAGCTGAGCACTGAAGAATTGACACTTTTGAACTGTGATGTTGGAGAAGACTCTTGAGAGTCCCTTGGACTGCAAGGAGATCCAACAGTCCATCCTAAAGGAGATCAGTGCTGAGTGTTCATTGGAAGGATTGATATGAAGCTGAAACTCCAATACTTTCTCCACCTGTCGGGAAGAGCTGACTCATCTGAAAAGACCCTGATGCTAGGAAAGATTGAAGGCAGGAAGAGAAAGGGATGACAGATGATGAGATGGTTGCATAGCATCACTGACTCAATGGACATGAGTTTGAGTAAACTCTGGGAGTTCGTGATGGACAGGGAAGCCTTGTGTGCTGCAGTCCATGGGATCACAAAGAGCTGGACATGACTGAGGGACTGAACTGAACTGAATGTCTTTTTGTCTTATTCAGTGAAATGACATCACTTCTTGTTCATCCATAGACAGTGGGTAGATAGTTGAAGGTGGAAGACCCTCGGCAAAGACCAACAAGATGATGAGCTTAGCTATGAAAGCTTTGCAGCTCTGCTGACAGAAGTTCATTCTTAAACAGTCAGGAGGGTTTTTCAGGCTTTGACTCAACATTCTGAATTGTCTTTGGTATTGGTCAGGCATGATTCTGGGCAGTTTCCAGGTACTGAATCTCTCTCTCCATCAGTAGCTATCATTCCTTTGTCTCAGGATCTGCTTGGATCTGCTCCAAAATCATGTCCTTTTCTTCTCTAAGTATGCAGTCCAGTGAATCCCTGGAGAACTGAATAATCTTATCTTTCTCTTGTGTCTTTCTGATTGGTGCAATAAAACCTGTTGCCTTCATTCCCTCAGTGGATACCATTCTGATTATTTCAAGATATTTTTTTCTCTCAATACAACCAGCTCTTGGAAATCAAATGTTTGATTTGTTCTAGCAGATCTTTTATAACAAGGCTAAATTTCCCTAAAGAGATGTAGATATTTCTGATGAACTAAAATAGTGATTCTTGGACCTGGCTATACATTAGAATCAGCTGGAATTTAAAATGACTACTATTCATGCATCAACCCATGAATCGTATCTAATCATTATGCTGTGTAACTTAAAAATCAGTAATTTTTAAAAAGCTGTCTGGGGAGTTCAATATGCAGCAGCTGCTGATGCTAAGTTGCTTCATTTATGTCTGTCTCTGTGCGACCCCATAGATGGTAGCCCACCAGGCTCCCCCATCCCTGGGATTCTCCAGGCAAGAACATTGGAGTGGGTTGCCATTTCCTTCTCCAATGCATGAAAGTGAAAAGTGAAAGTGAAGCAGGTCAGTCGTGTCCGACTCTTTGCGACCCCGTGGACTGCAGGCTTCCAGGCTCCTCTGTCCATCCGATTTTCCACGCAAGAGTACTGGAGTGGGTTGCCATTGCCTTCGCAGTAATATTCAGCTACAGTTGGAAATAAAGATATGACAAGAAGAATTACATACAAGCAAGTGTTAAAAAGTATAGTGCAGTGATTAATATCTTAATATGTTATTATAACTTTATAACACTATAGGAAAAATTACCAATATGGAAGCTTTTCAAATATTAAATAATTGTGATATTTGTTTGATCTTTATATAAAATGTTAGACAAACAATAAACTAGTGCAAAAAATGCTCCAGTGAAGCTAATATTACCTTGGAAACTAGACAAGAGTTTCAGTCATGCCATTTTGTTTCAGAACATTAACAGAGAAATATATTTAATACTATTTGGAAAAATTATTAATTTCTAGAAAACAATTTTAAATGAATTTAATATTTATTTTTTTGAAAGGAGGGGCTTTAAATTTGGGAATTGTGAAAATGTTTACAGATATAACTGCAAGATCATTTTTTAAACAAAAATATATTCTATTTTTAAATGTAGTAAAAAGTTCATTTTGATCCAGGCATCATCTTAGGTTACATGATTTCCCCAATGTTAATAATAAAGTGTGTTTTGTGCTACGTTAGAGTTTATATTCTGTTGAGGAGCAGACATGTAATAAATAAAACAATATATAAATAACAGCAAGTTTCTCTAGTTTTGTTTTAATATAAATAGAATTGAGATATGGCTAGTTGTATTTTCACCAGATTTAAAGAACAAGGTGGGATGCTCCAATCCCATGGAGGAGGGCCTAGCAACCCACTCCACTATTCTTGCCTGGAAAATCCCCATGGACAGAGGAGCCTGGTGGGCTACAGTCCATGGGGTCACAAAGAGTCAGATATGATTGAGCGACTTAACACACACAAACATCATAAAAGATAGGGTATATGGGCATCTAAGAGCATCCTAGTGATACAGGTAGGAACACTTAAAAGCAGATAAGATATTTCTATCATGACTCAGAATTTTTAAGCATTTTGAATAGATGAATAGCATGCCCAGATTGATTGGTTAGATCACTCTGGCTATGGGGTATAGGATGTATTGATTCTAGTAGAAGACCTGGATTCAGTGATAATCTAGTTTTAACAATAATTCAGGAAAATATATGGCCTAGACTATGGCCTTTAAATAAAATCTTCTTTAATATTTTTAGTAGAAAATAATTTATTAAGATTCTCTTGTGGTGAAAGAATCCTCTCCCAAAGGAATATCATTAAAGGTATTGCCATGAGCAATGGAACTAAGACTGGGATGAGAGTGCAACCTTCAAATAAATCTCTTGAACTGTAACACACAAACACATGCATCCTAGAATTTTTATTGTTCTTTTACCACTATTCTGTAAACTGTAATAAAATGAGGTGTAGAATTTCTGTATATTTTTGATGTAAGGGAACAAAATTTGTAATCCTGAATTCTGCTGACCAATTACATTGAGCCAGGGACTATGCCTGATAAAAAAGATTAGATTTAGATCAACTATGTCTATTTGGTGTTTGGTTGCCTCATAATAGCCTAAATGGTTAGGCTACCAGATTGCAGAGTTTAGTAGATAGATGGACAAATAACTTGAACACACTATATTATAACTTGAACACACTACTTTATAACTTGAACACACTACATTATGACTTGAACATCCTACATTATAACCTGAATACACTACATTATACGTGTGTACTGTCAATACACTTCTTTCATTGTATTTTTGTTTTTATATTTTAGAAATAAAGTCTTGGTTAATTTCACAAGTAGAATCGACATTTGAACTCTCACTCTAGTGTCTTGAATCTGATTTGGCTTTTCTGAATTAAGTAAAGGAGTATATATCATTTCAACAGTGCAGTTATGTTAGTGAGTATCATGGGGTATACTACATTAGGAAGAGATGGCCAAATAAGCAGTTTATTTTGGTTGTGTGCCAGAAAGTTATCAAGAATCTCATGGATTTCCAGAAATAAGATAGCTTTTCAGTGTCTCCCAAACTTAAGAGACATCCAAAATACTGGATAACATATGCCAGGTCTGATGATAAAGAAAAAAGTGGTTTAACATAAGATATTGGTGCAAAGATAACTGGAAAATATTGAGAGTAAAATTAGCATAGGAGAACAACTCAAACATATTAAAACAGTCTCCTAGTTATGTAAATTTCATACATTTATGCTTCTAGTATGGTAACTGAAATGGATCTGTTGTTGAATTCCATTCCATTCCATTATGGAATCAAATGTTCTTTTATTTCCATGCAGAGAAATTCAGCCCCAGATGCTTTTCTTCCCTTTCTTGTCAGTAGCATTTCCACATTTGTACCAAGCATAGAAAAATTCTATTTTGCTGAAAGCCCTAAGAGATTTTTTTTTATCATATGCTGTTTTTTGAAGATTTGTTATAAAATCCAAGCAATTTTTCATTATAAAATGGGAATGAAAGTCTTGAGTCTCATCATCTATACTAGTTACTTCTCATTCCTATATTTACCTCAGCTGAGAAGACTCTTCCTTCTACATAGACTGATCATGTTTTATATTGTATGCAAAAGAGTGTTATGTAATGTGATATTACAGTAATAGTTGTGGTTCAAAATTCATTCCAAAGGTAATTCTGTTTATTTTCTTTTAAACTTTCTATCACAATCTCAATAATACACATCTACTATTATTCTCCAAAAATATTTTTACATAACATTAAAGAAAGAAAGATAACTTTGCTTGTTTCTTTAAATGTTTTTTTTTTTTCCCCAACCAATAGTGGTTTTTCCAAGCCACTAAACCATGAGACAGGTCCTTAATTCTTAAGTGAATGTAATCAAAATATCATCAGGATTTTGAATGGATCAGTGATCACATGAGAGGAAATTAAAAAGTGAAGCAGAGATATAAAATTAAAAGTATGCTATCAGGCCATTTTTCTTCCACTTATCTAAACTTCCTTTACCTTTTATGCCTCTAGATGGACAATTTTAGTGAGGGATAGATTTTTAAATTAGTTGTCACTCAAATTAAAAGAGAAATTTCTCATTTTAGGCTTGAGAAGAAAAGAAATGCAGGCAAGAATGAGAGGAAACAGACCTTAAGGACTTTAGCCCACCAGGCTCCTCTGTCCATGGGATTCTCCAGACAAGAATGCTGGAGCGGGTTGCTGTTTCCTTCTCCAAGGGATCTTCCTGACCCAGGGATTGAACACACCGTCTCCTGCATTGACGGGCAGATTTTTTACTACTCAGCCACCAGGGAAGCCCTCAACATGGGCTTCCCTGTTAGCTTAGTTGGTAAAGAATCCACCTGCAAGCAGGCCCTGGAGAAGAGATAGGCTACCGACTCCAATCTTCTGGCCTAGGGAATTCCATGGATTGTATGACCCACGGGGTCGCAAAGAGTCAGACGTGACTGAGCAAATTTTACTTTCACTTTTCATACATACATATGTGTGTGTGTGTGTGTGTGTGTGTGTGTATGTGTGTATAAGCATCCCAGGTGGTTCAGGAGTAAAACATCTCCCTGCCAATACAGGAGATGTAGGAAACACAGGTTTGATCCCTGGGTCAGGAAGATTTCCTGGAGAAGAAGTACTCAAGCATTTTTGCCTAGATAATCCCATGGAGAGAGTAGCCTGGCAGGCTTCAATCCATGGGGTCAGAAAGTCAGACACGACTGAGTGACTGAACACACAAGCACGTGAGGAGGTGGCACGAGTAGGGCATGGCAACGTACTCCAGTATTCTTGCCTAGAGAATCCCATGGACAGAGGAGCCTGACGGGCTACAGTCCAAAAGGTTGTAAAGAGATGTGACTGAAATGACTTAGCACAAACACACACACGAACACATACATGTATATATATGGAGTCAAATACTGAGCATTACATATACAAGGGAATATTAAGTTCCCAGATATATAATAAATGTATGTTTAAACTCAACAGGTCATATAATATGACTGAAAGCTTATAAGCATCAATTATATGGTTCATTTCCTGAACAAATTATGCAAATTTTTAATTTAAAAAATGTTAAATATAAGAACCAGGTATGCTTCATTGTATGTATTTGAGAATTGTTTTAGAATTGTTTGGTACTATTTTTACTTTGAGCCACCAGAGAAGACATTTCCTTAATAGCAAAGTAGGAAAACAGCTAGTTAATATTTTATGCAAAAGTACATTTTGATGAAGAGAGTTGATGTCATTGGTACTGTGTGTAGCAAAACATTTCCATTGTGTTGATGCTTTTGAACTGTGGTGTTGGAGAAGACTCTTGAGAGTCCCTTGGACTGCAAGGAGATCCAACAAGTCCATTCTGAAGGAGATCAGCCCTGGGACTTCTTTGGAAGGAATGATGCTAAAGCTGAAACTCCAGTACTTTGGCCACCTCATGCGAAGAGTTAACTCATTTAAAAGACTCTGATGCGGGGAGGGATTAAGGGCAGGAGGAGAAGGGAAAGACAGAGGATGAAATGGCTGGATGGCATCACCGACTCAATGGACGTGACTGACTGAACTCCAGGAGTTGGTGATGGACAGGGAGGCCTGGCGTGCTGCGATTCATGGGGTCACAAACAGTCGGACACGACTGAGCAACTGAACTGAAACATATAAATATTTGCTCACATAATAGGTACTTTTCTTTAAGACTGACATTTGTTCAGTTGCTCAGTCACATCTGACTCTTTGTGACACCATGGACTGCAGCACACCAGGCTTCCCTGTCTTTCACCAGCTACGGGAGCCTGCTCAAACCCATGTCTATTGAGTTGATGATGCCATCCAACCATGTCATCCTCTGTTGTCCCCTTCTCCTCCTGCCTTCAATCTTTCTCAGCATCAGGGTTTTTTTCTATTGAGTCGACACTTTACATCAGGTGGTCAAAGTATTGGAGCTTCAGCTACAGCATCAGTCCTTCCAATGAGTATTCAGGGTTGATTTCCTCTAGGATTGATTTGTTTGATCTCCTTGAAGTCCAAGGGACTCTCAAGAGTCTTCTCCAATATGACAGTTCAAAAGCCTTAATTCTTTGGTGCTCAGCCTTCTTTGTGATCCAGTTCTCATCCATACATGACTACTGGAAAAACCATAGCTTTGGCTAGACAGGTCTTTGTTGGCAAAGTAATGTCTCTGTTTTTAACATGCTGGCTAATTTTGTCCTTTCTTCCAAGGAGCAAGAGTCTTTTAATTTCATGGCTTTAGTCACTGTCAGCAGTGATTTTGGAGACCAAGAAAGTAAACTCTGTCATTTTTTCTATTGCTTCCCCATCTATTTGTCATGAAGTGAAAGGACCAGATGTAATGATCTTCATTTTCTGAATTTGAGTTTTAAGCCAGCTTTTCCACTTTCCTCTTTTACCTTCATCAAGAGGCTCTTTAGTTCCTCTTTACTTTCTGCCATAAAGGTGGTGTCCTCTGCATATCTGAGGTTGACTAGGGAGACTATTATCATATTTATAGTGTTTATTTTTATGGTGACTTTTTTTTGCTCTGATCATATTTTCAAATTAATTATTCACCCTTCAGGTGAAATGAAACTGAAAAAGCCAGATATTATGAGTATTAATATTTGTTAGCTGAAAAATACTATCAACATTTTAGGTGTTATTGTTAATACTCACACTATGACTGGAAGAGTGTCTAAGTCATAAGAAATCATCTGCTACATGTACAGTTGAACTCTTTTATCTCAAGGGAAACCACTTAGGAAAGCAGAGATACAAGTCACTTTATTCCCCCTCTTTCTCTTCATTGCTAACAAGATAAAGGGTGTGTTTTACTTCCTATACTCTAAGTTGTAAATAAGTCACTGTATATAAAAAAGAACAGTGGAAAAATTGTGGCAGACAATTATTAAGACTGACTGACTGTGCATTCTGGGAACTGCTTCTTTCTGTTTCCTTCTTTTCCACCCACAAAATTACAAAGAAGGAACCTCAGAATTCATGTTGAATAATATGAAGCATCCCACCATGTGCTATACCCCTGAGGCCTGCATATCTGATTAGTCCAGAAGGGACTAAATCATTTATTTCTCTAGGTGCTTAAAGTTTTGATATGGAGAAAATTCTAGGTCTCGCTTTATGTTGCTGAAACTATATAGTGTAAAGTGGGCATATTTCATGTTTATGCATATAGTAGAAAAGCAGAGAATGTCTGTTCTGAGTCAGAGAATAATGATGCTATGAGGAACAAGTTGAGAGGGAGAGAGAGAGAAACAGAGAAAATCTGGGGAGTCATTTTTTTATTTCCTGGGTTTAGTCCAATAGATTTCAGTGCGATAACTGTTTGTCCTTATTATAAATCACTGTTTTACTTCTTGATTTTAAGCTGTTTCATTTGTGTTACATCTTAAAAGAGATTTACAAAATTTAAATCTTGAAAGTCACTAAATTTTTTGATTGTGTCAGTACAAAATTTCCAACACTTTTCATCAGTTATCAAGTATAGTAGATATTTCGTAATTTACTGGGTAACATTTTCCCTAATTCCTCAAATAATTTCTGGCATCAAAAATGAATATATATGAAGGTGCAGTCAACTTTATTCTTACCCTGAGGCACTGTTATATTTTAAAACAATAGATTAACACTGTGTTGATTGCTGTGGCCAAAACTTTCAGAACTATGTTGAATAGTAGTGGTGAAAGTGGGCACCCTTGTCTTGTTCCTGACTTTAGGGGAAATGCTTTCAATTTTTCACCTTTGAGGATAATGTTTGCTGTGGGTTTGTCATATATAGCTTTTCAATACAATATTATAAAGTAAAATAAATAAATAAACACTGTGTTGAGTAGCTACTGTGAAATACAGTTCTCCATGATTGTCCCATGTTTCCACACATTTTCTAAGCGAAATGCTGACTGCAGTGGTCTTGGACTATATTTTTAAGATGTTTGTATAGCTAACAGCCATGGGAAGTTGAAACACTGCTCACCTATCTGGCAAAAGGCAGATTTGCTTGCAGACTTTCAAGACAAAGAGAACATCTCTTTCTGAAACAAAAGTGAAACATACGCATTGTCCACAAATAATTGGGATTCTCTAAACTCAGGATTATTCTTCCTATAATATATGTTATCTGGCCATCTTTGTGTCACCCTGTGGGAAGAGGGACTCTGGGAAGAGGGCCTCTGGGAAATGGTGGAGAAACACTGATATTCTGTGGCTATTTCTGTGAGTAATAAACTATTTTTCATCTATAACTTAGGAATTCCATGTCTTTTACTATTATCCACGGCACAGACTATCTTATTAGTCTGCATGTGAGATGAAGTTTGAGATCTCTCACAATTCTCTACAGTTAGTTTTGTCAAGTTTTAAATAAATTATCTATTTTTAATAATAATTTCATCTAAGCTTATTAACAAATAGCTTTAATTGTAAAGAAAGGAGATCAAGTTAAATAGCACAGTGTGTTGGCTTATTTAGAGACAATATTTGAGCTCTGTCTTCTTAAAGATGTATAATGTTTATGGCAAATACACCTTAAAAATATATATGTATACATACATATGTTTATATATTTATATATTCTTTCTTTAGTACCACTCATTAATAGGTGAATTAATTCCAAGCTTTTAATGATCTTTGTCCACTATCTAATATCTATTGGATTTATGTTTTTATGTTTGCTTAATTGTTGCATTTCAATCATCCAGGAAAAAATAAGATTCTTACATTTTGTGTTTAATATACTCATAAGATTATTCACAGTTTAATATAAAATTAATTGTAAATCTTGTTAACATGACCATTTGGTATTTGTATTTATAGTGCTCTTGTATAAATTATTAAAACTATTTAAAAATTATCTATCATATTTTATTAAAAACAAAGAGATAAAGAAGAGGTATATGTTGCTCATGCTATATTTCATTAACTCACATCTGATTTCTGTGGTAGACTGTTAAGTGGGAGCTAACACACACCCCAAAGCCAGAATAGGGAATACAACTCTCTAACCCAGGGCCTTCTCCATAGCAGAGCTCATCCAACCCTCAGTTTTTATGCAGGCAAAGCTGAACTGCCAGGGAATTGACATACTGGGGGAAATTTCTTAAGGAAGGATGAATAACATCCTCTGTATAAAGGTCCTTGTCCTTTTTTCCCCCCAACATATACAGTTCTGGGAATAATTCCGTGGGCTTTCAGAAGGTACCAGCAGTATAACCACTCTTTCTCAAGTCAGTGACCTCAATAAACTAAATAATATATCCCCATTATGGCCATCTTCTTCTGCTCTGTCTTGAAGCTTTGTCTTTGTGCCTCCAGGGCTCACCCCCTAGTATACCGATAGATCACCTACAACCTGCAAACAAAAGTGCTTCCATCAGGCTCTGCTCTGGGCAGAATACACAGGAATATCTAAGTTAATTGAAATTTATTGAACGTCTTCTCTGTATCAGGCATCGTGTACACTTTAGCTCCATTTTTCAATTTTTCAGAAGAAAAATGGAGTGATATATGAGTTAAATATTGAATCCAGGAGTCTTAATTCAATGGCCTGATCTTTTCTTTTTTATGTCTTCAGCACTTTTTTAGAACTAGGTGCATTGTGGGGTAAAAAAATAAAACAAACAAAAACCACAATAAAAACTTGGTGAGATTCTTGGAAAGATGGTATCACAGGTACATCTCTATTTTTAGACCTAACTCTGAGTTTCAGTCTAGTATTGCTCTAATTCAGAGTCTCTCAAACTTGAGACTGTTTACATTTGAGGTTGAATCATCTCCCATTGCTGGGGGCAAAATCCCAAAAGTCTCCCAGTTCAACACACATACACTGTTTAAAACCACTGTACTAAACTAAGCTTTCAAAGCATAAAGACTGGACCATTCTTTTGTTCTCCAGCATTCTTCACAGTGGTTGACACTTAATCAAGGCTTACTAAATATACAGTTAATCCTTGAACAATGAGAGATTTAATTCAAATATAATATATAATTTGCCCACTTGTTTTCACTGTCCCTCTCCGTTTGCAGATTCAACCAATCACAGAACATGTAATGTTGTAATATTTACTATTTAAAAATATCCATACATAGGTGGACCTGCACAATTTAAACCTGTGTTTTGCAATGGTTGACCATATACTGCAAAAAGAAAAAAAGAAAGAATAAGTCCCTTAGAATTAAAAAGAAAATCACTATAAAAGCTTATAGATCATTTATTTAAAGAATTATATACCTATTTAGTAATTTCCAAGCTACATTTTTCATATTACTTGTTAAATTTTGATCACTAAATTGTCTAAATGTACTTTTTCCTCTGTTTTAAATAACTTTACAGAGAAAAACACTCAGAAAGAGAATCCTTGGATTTTTTTTCATTTTTCATTTTTCTATTTCAGCCTCACACCTTTAATTGAGTATTACTCAACATAGTGAATTGATTATCTTCAAATGACTCTAAATTGATATGAGCTCAGAGAAAATCCTCAAACACGTGTCCTTGTTTATGCCTTGTGCCATTCTCATGTCAGTCATGAATATATCATCAGAATTTCTCATCCTTTCATAAAACATATTTTCACTTATTGAATGGTTTAAGTTCTTCAAACACACAGCAATATTCATGGCATTATATGAAAAAAAAAGATAAATCCATAGGAATTTAGGTATAGTTAAAGTTGAATTCTTATGATTTATGAGGTCTGCAAAATACCTGAGAGTAAGATTCATAAGATAACTGCCTCAGGATGAAATTTCATCATTTTTTAATACTTAAAATATAACAATCTCATCAAGTTTATCAGTAAGTTGTGTTTCAATGCTTTAATAGTATTTAAGAAACAAACCCAGTATTCTTTTTTTGCTATAATATTGATGTTTAAAAATCTGAGATTTTATTTCTTCATAAAATCAATGGTTTAAATGATCTGCCATGGTATATTTGAATAAATTGTATTTATTAGAAGTGTTTATTAAAATCAATTCCAGGGATAATTTTTTAAAATTACTTTCTTTATATCCCTACTACCTGCCTTAGCAGAAACCAAATAAAACAAAGATTGGCGGATTAAATCAGGGTTTATTATATGGTCATAAATGTGTATTGATAGACAATTCTAAGAGTGTGTTAACAAGGTATAAACACATTTCTACCTCCTAAGTATCTTTATTCTTAATAAATTTAAAATTTTAAATAGGGGCAACCTCTTTTCCAATATTTATTCAGAAATAGGATAACATAGCATGAAAACTTGACTACCTGACTTCAAAATTCCTGACTCACACCCAATAAACCCTAAGCTACATGAAAATACATTTTACTTGTTTTGTTCACTGATGTAGTCCAATAAACTGAAACAGTTTCTGGCATGTTACAGAAACTTTAAGATTTCATTAGTGAATGAATAAATAAATGCAGTCTTTAACTTAAGTATAAGTTTTCTATTGCTGCTGTATCAAATCACTACAATCTTGGTGGCTTAAAACAATACAAATTTATTATCATATCATACTGGAGCTCAGACATCTGGCATGGGTCTCCCTCAGTTAAAATCAAAGTCCTAGCAGGCCAACATTGCTCTTGGGGGCTAGTGGGGAAATGCTTCCAGTATTTCTTAACTTATGGCTACTTTTCATCTTCCAAACCAGTAATGGCTGGTTTGGTTAAATGGTTAAATCTTTTTCACATGATTCATCACTCTGACACTGACCTTTCTTCTGCCTTCTGCTACTTTTTAGGAACCTGGTGATTATGTTGGGTCTACCTGAATAATCCAGGATAGTCTCTATTTTGAAGTCAGCCCATTAGCCTCATCAGTTCCAGATGCAATCTTAATTCCTCCTAGCCATCTATGTAGCTTAGCATAATGGATATGTTCAGGTGGTAAATCTACCTACCACAATTTGGGAATAATTATGCTATATCAGATAAATTATTTAACTATATTGAGTAGTATCAACCCTAAGATAATCTATTTATCAATTTGTTTTGTTGAGTTATACAAAGGTCTTGGAAGAGTGTCCTATCACATTATAGCACATAGGAAAATATTTCTTATTACAATGATGTCCTTTTGAAGCTAAACTTTTGTATTTAATAATTTAATTCCATTCTTGCTTAAAGGAGGATGGATTGATGTCATCTGCCTAAGGCTCCCTGAATATTTAATGATATTTAAAATGTGAAAATAGAAAAGGTGAATGCAATTTCAAGATTCTTTCCTCGGAAGTAAGATCTTTCTGGTGTTATATGCTGGAAAAATTACTTAAAGATATTGTCAGAAAAAGTGAACATGATTGCACTATATGTATAATAGTGAAACTCTAAATTTTGAAAAATAATATAGAAGTATAAATATATATTAAAGATTATCTAGTTTTTATGTATTTGCATTGTGCATATAATGGAAATTAGATAAAAACTAGAAAGTCTTCAAAATAAGTTTTGGGGCCCTCCTTTGAATGTTTTTCAAACAATAGGTATAAAGGTGGTGTAGGAGGAATTAACTAGATTAAACCAGGGACAATCATTCAGATCAGGATCATCACATAGTATGAGTAAATATCTATTCCTAGAGAATAAGTGTTCAGATACTTGAATTATCTTTTAGCTAAACCAAGCAGACTATCCCTGTATCTCTGTAGGGGAAAAGTGAGATATATTAATGACGGCTATTTTTTAATGTGAGTTAAACATTGTTAAAGATTATATGCTGATTACGTAGCAAAGGGGCAAAGCTGCAAACAGTAGCTGCTTCCTTAGGATGCAAATAATTTAATTCAATTGAATTAACAAAATAACATTTAAACAATCTTTGTATTTTCTAATGGAATTTTAATTTAAAGTATGAGCTTCTGTGTTCTCCAGTAATCCCATAAAATATAAGATTCAGTGTTCTAATTTCTTCATTTCATTTTTCCTGAAAAAAGAAAGTTATTTTCAAACAGACACTAACTGTATTTATATTGCAGGCTCTTCTACATTTTAAGATATATTTATCTTCAAAAATTTTTTTTCTTGGCAAATAAATTAAACAAGAGAAAAATTGCTGTTAAAATGTAAAATCTTTCTATTTGTTTTCACCTTGTGGGGGTGGGGCGGAGTTTTTCTAGTCAAAATAAACCTCTAGTAATATTTTTCCTTAAAATTGAGAGAGAATACTTTTTTCCAGTTCAACTTGTGTAAATTTTGGTCATGCATTTAATTTCACCAGATCTCTTCTTTCTTATTTGTTCAAAATGGACACATTATTACTTGCCTTCCTTTCTTATCATCACATATATCAAATGAAATGACTTATGACAGAAAACAACCTTTTTGATTATGAAGCTTTAACACATGGGTCATATTATTCAGTATTTTAGCTTTGCTATAGTGCTGCATTAGCTCTGTGAGTTAACTGTCCATTGAACCTCTGAACTGTCCTTGAACTTGGAATTGCAGAGATGGGTGGCAATGACAGTCATCAAGTGTGAAGGAATTTAATGTTTAAAATATAGCTTCTTTATTTTTTTGCTATTATATTGTGGGATATTTTGAACTTATTACAAGTAAGAAACAAATAGAATTTAAAACAAAATAAAAATCAGAAACAAAACTAATAACTGGATAGAGAATTTCCTTCAATATCCTGTAACTACTAAGCACCACTATTACTATCACTCCCATCAATAAGCACAGCAACAATAACTTTTGTAATACCAGAAAGTTTTCCAAATGCTTTATAATAAGTTATTATGTACAATTGCCAGGATTTTCCATTTTTCTCAATCATCTTTATTATTATTTACTTACTACATTAAAAAATCATGCAGATTTAATATTTTTACTTTAGCCTCCTCCTGGGAAATATTATCTTTGAAAGAATGGGTATGATATAGCTATTCATATTATTTTTTTATTCTGATTAAGATAAAATTAACAGAAAATTTAGAAAATTTTTTTAACATGTCTCCTAAAATAAGCTCTTGCTCCACCATTAGTTTGCTAGCTACACTTTGGGGAAGACTGAATGCATTTCTATACCCATTTTACAGATGTAAGAATAGATCATTACAGAGGTTGAGTAACATGACCAAAGACACATGTTTTTATCAGTAAGTCAGAGGTAGAGGTTTTTATCAGTGTGAAATGTGTACTCTAGTAACCTGCAAGTTCATGTTTCTTGGTATGCTAGCCCAAATTCATACTATCTCACCATCCATTAGGGATTTTTCAGAGTGGCTTCTTGTCCTCAGAAAAAGACAGGGCCAGATGTCCACTTAAGCTTTTATAAACTTTAATAAGCCAAACTAGAGAGTTCCTGTTGTTTGTCCTTGGATTGTGCATTTCATTTTTCATATAACAAGTTATGCATTTGTTTGAAAGCATCATGACATTTATTAATTATCCAAGCTGAATTCTCATTTTTGGTAAATGGCACCTTACACAGTGGGACCATGTCAAACAGGAGCCTTGACTGAGGAACAAATGTCAGTGTGGTGGGAAGCCTGCTGAGTGTTTAATAACTACAAATGAAGTGCACTGCTAGAGTTATAAAGCATCGCTCCATCACTCAGTAGGCTTCCTTTGTAAGTAAAGATAAAATGACTTGGACAATCTGTACTGAATCCATCCACTTTAACTGTAAAGCACCGGAGAAGATAAGATTTCTTCTACCAGAATGGATGCTGGAGAAGAAAGGACAAAAAGGTCATTATCTAATAAGAAATGAAATACATAATTTCAATGCATGCTCAATATCATGGTTTTGGAAAATGAGCTTTGGAAAATGAGGGTAAACCATTTTTGAGCCCTCCTCATTCTCCGGATGTGGTGGGCCTAAAAAAATGGAGGATGTGGGCTTATACTATAAAGTTATTTATATTATAACCCTGAAAGACACAATGAAAACATGACAACTAATTCTAAAGGAAAGGAGTCAATGATTTTAATGTGCCTAAAGGTCTAGTAAAGACAGAGAATATGAATAAAGTGAGCACATTGTACATAATAAAAAGTTGACATGTTGTCACCAGGGCAAGAGATCTTTCAGCAAATATTCTAGTGTTTTGGGGGTTGTCCTGAAGTATGGCTCAAAGAAATGTCAATCGTTGGAAAGAATTGTAGACAAATAGGAAAAAGCTTTATTAAATATGAAAGCTTCTTGAACGTTTTATTAAACATAGCTTCTGAGCTATTTGTTTCATCAATATTATCTTTTAAAATTCTTGCAGCAATCTCGTGAAATAGGTAGTATTATAATACATTTAAAGTTGGTAAGAATGATGCTCAGCAGATTTAATGCAAATGAGGGTCAGGTGGTACTAGTGGTAAATAACCTGCCTGCCAGTGCAGAAGAGGTAAGAGACATGGGTTCAATCCCTGGGTTAGGGAGATCTTTTGGAGAAGGATACTATCTAGGTTGGTCATAACTTCATCAGGTGTTAAATCATCTTTCCTAAGATCGTTCTCAGCAATTTATACCAACTACAGCTAATCACTTGTTCATATTGAAGACCTTAACATCAATTTGACGAATCAGTAGGTTTGGGTTTGAACTCTCATTGTTCCCTTGTGTGCTGAGTAATGTGCACAATGTACCTGATTACTCTGAATGGACTTTAATATTTTTAATTTAAAAAATGAGAATGTAACCACTTCCCATGGGATGTCTTTGAGCAATAGCTAAAGCAATGTACCTCTGCCCTAAAGATCAGTGAAAGAAAGTGAAAGTTAAAGTTGCTCAGTTGTATCCAACTCTCTGAGACCCTGTATAGTCCATGGAATTCTCCAGGACAGAATACTGGAATGGGTAGCCTTATCCCTTCTCCAGGGGATCTTCACAATCCAGGGATTGAACCCACATTTCCCACATTGTGGGTGGATTCTTCACAAGCTGAGCCACAAGCAAAACCCAAGAATACAGGAGTGGGTAGCCTATCCCTTCTCCAAGGGATCTTCCCAACCCAGGAATCAAACCAGGGTCTCCTGCACTACAGGTGGATTTTTTACCAACTGAGCTATCAGGGAAATCCTCTAATGATCAGTAGCACATGCTTACTATCGCATGGAGTTTATATAGCTTTTGCCTTTTTGCATTTCTTTTTCTTGGGGATGGTCTTGATCACTGCCTCCTGTAAATGTCATGAACCCCCATCCATATTTCTTCAGGCACTCTAACAGACATAATCCCTTGAATCTATTCGTCACTTCTAAGGAATTTGGTTTAGGTCATACCTGAATAGATTACTGGTTTTCCCTACTTTCTTCAATATAAGTCTGAATTTGGCAACAAGGAGTTCATGATCTGAGCCACAGTCAGCTCCCAGTCTTGTTTTTTCTAACTGTATAGAGTGTCTCTATCTTTGGCTACAAAGAATATAACCAATCTGATTTTGGTTTGATCATCTGGTGATGCCCATATGCTGAGTCTTCTCTTGTGTTATTAGAAGAGGGTATTTTCTATGACCAATGTGTGTGCTATGACGAGTGCATTCTCTTGGTAAAACTCTATTAGCCTTTTCCCTGCTTCTTTCTGTACTCCAAGGCAAAATTTGCCTGTTACTCCAGGCATTTCTTAATTTCCTACTTTTGCATTCCAGCCCCCTATAATGAAAAGGACATCTTATTTTTTGGGAGGAGGGGTATAAGTTCTAGAAGGTCTTGTAGGTCTTCATAGCACAGTTCAACTTCAGCTTCTTCAGCATTACTAGTCAGGGCATAGACTTGGATTACTGTGATATTGAATGGTCTGCCTTGGAAACAAAGAGAGGTCATTCTGTCATTTTTGAGATTGCATCCAAGTACTGCATTTCAGACTCTTTTGTTGACTATGACTGCTACTCCATTTCTTCTAAGGGATTCTTGCCCACAGTAGTGCATATAATGGTCACCAGAGTTAAATTCACCCATTCCAGTCCATTTTAGTTCACTGATTCCTAAAATATCAATGTTCACTCTTACCATCTCCTGTTTAGTTACTTGTAATTTGCCTTGATTCATGGATGTAACATTCCAGGTTCCCATACAATATTGCTCTTTACAACATCAGACATTACTTCTGTCACCAGTAATATCCACAACTGATTGTTGTTTTTGCTTTAGCTCCATCTCTTCATTTTTTTCTGGAGTTATTTCTCCGCTGATCTCTAGTAGCATATTGAGCACCTACTGACCTGGGGAGTTCATCTTTCAGTATCCTATCTTTTTGCCTTTTGATACTGTTCATAGGGATTTTGAGCAAGAATACTAAAGTAGTTTGTCATTCTCTCCTCCAGTGGACCACATTTTGTCAGAACTCTGCACCATGATCCACCCTCCTTGGGTAGCCCTAAATGGCATACTTCATATAGGAAACAGTAATAAAGATCATTCCCAAGAAAAAGAAATGTAAAAAGGCAAAATGATTATTGAGGAGGTCTTAAAAACAGCTATGAAAAGAGAAGCAAAATGCAAAGGGGAAAAGGAAAGATATACCCATTAGAATGCAGAGTTCCAAAGAATAGCAAGGAAAGATAAGAACACCTTCCTCAGTAATCAATGCAAATAAATGGAGGAAAACAACAGAATGGGAAAGACTAGAGATCTCTTCAAGAAAAAGAGAGACACCAAGGGAAAATTTCATGCAAAGATGGCACAATAAAGGACAGAAGTGGTAGGGATCTAACAGAAGCAGAAGATAATAAGAAGAGGTGGCAAGAATAAACAGAAGAACTATACAAAAAAAGATCTCCATGACCCAGATAACCATAATGTTGTCATCACTGACTGACAGTCAGACACCGTGGTTTGAGAAGTCAAATGGGACTTAGGAAGCATCACTACAAACAAAGCTAGTAGAGGTGATGGAATTCCAGTTGAGCTATTTCAAATCCTAAAAGATGAGGTTGTGAAAATGCTACATTCAATATGCCAGAAAATTTGGAAAACTCAGCAGTGGTCACAGGACTGGAAAAGGTCAGTTTCATTCCAATGCCAAGGAAAAGCAATGCCAGAGAATGCTCAAACTACTGCATAATTGCACTAAATTCACAATCCAGTAAAGTAATGCTCAAAATTCTCCAAGATAAGCTACAACATTACATGAATCCTGAACTTCCAAATGTTCAAGTTGGATTTTAAAAAGGCAGAGAAGCCAGAGATCAAATTGCCAGCATCTGTTGGATTATCGAAAAAGCAGGAGAATTCCAGAAAAAAACATCTATTTCTGCTTTATTGACTATACCAAAGCCTTTAACTGTGTGGATCACAACAAACTGTGGAAAATTCTTCAAGAGATGGGAATACAAGACCACCTAACCTGCCTCTTGAGAAATCTGTATGCAGGTCAAGGAACAACAGTTAGAACTGGACATGGAAAAACAGACTGGTTCCAAATTGGAAAAGGAGTATGTCAAAGCTGTATATTGTCACCCTACTTATTTAAAGTATATGCAGTATACTTTATGCAGTATACTATATATACTTTATACTTTATGAGTACATCATGAGAAACACTGGGCTGGAAGAAGCACAAGCTGGAATCAAGATTGCCGGGAGAAAGATCATTAACCTCAGATATTCAGATGGCATCACCCTTATGGCAGAAAGCAAAGAAGAACCAAAGAGCTTCTTGATGAAAGTGAAAGAGGAGAGTGAAAAAGTTGGCTTAAAATTCAACATTCAGACAACTGAGATCATGGCGTCTTGTACAACACTTCATGGCAAATTGATAGGGAAACAATGGAAACAGTGACAGACTTTATTTTGGGGGGCTCCAAAATCACTGCAGATGGTGACTGCAGCCAGGAAATTAAAAGACACTTGCTCCTTGGAAGAAAAGTTATGACCGATCTAGACAGCTTATTAAAAAGCAGAAACATTACTTCATTAACAAAGGTCTTTCTAGTCTAAGGTATGGTTTTCCAGTAGTCATGTATGGATGTGAGAGATGGACTATAAAGAAAGCTGAGCACTGAAGAATTGATGCCTTTGAACTGTGGTGTTGGAGAAGACTCTTGAGAGTCACTTGGACTGCAAGGAGATCCAACCAGTCCATCCTAAAGGAAATCTGTCCTGAATATTCATTGGAAGGACTGATGCTGAAGGTGAAATTCCAATACTTTGGCCAAGTGATGCAAAGAACTGCCTCATTGAAAAGACCATGATGCTGAGAAAGATTGAAGGCAAGAGGAGAAGGGGACTACAGAGGATGAGATGGTTGGATGGAATCACCAATTCAATGGACCTGAGTTTGAGTAAACTCAGGGAGTTGCTGATGGACAGGGAGGCCTGTCTTGCTGCAGTCAATGGGGTTGCAACGAGTCAGACACGACTGAGCTGAACTGAACTACATAGCTTCTCCCACCTGTACCATGAGAATTTTTCTATTGTTCTATCAGTTCTATTGTTTGTTCTCAACCAGGTGATAGTAAGATAGTGGAGTGTTCTCTTTCAGGTGAAATAACTTGCAGGTTGTACCAGTTCATTTTTGAGCTCATAAGAGTTTATCCATTTTTTTAAATAGACAAGCAACAGCTACATACAAATATATCCTTAACTTACGCAGAAGACGCTGGGTCTATGGAAAATGATGCATGAAGACATAGAATAACTTCACAAAATATATGCATAAATGATGTAGTACCAGAAATTGATCTGATTTTCTTATTTATTCGTATAAAATATCCAATTTCTATATTATTTCAAGATTATTAAGACTCTAAAGTACAGAAGAATCTCTTATGGAGGAAAATCTCTTATGCAGGAAAGAAAACAATGCACATTTTTGCCTACCTTCAAGTCTACTAATGACTATAATTAATGCCATTAGCTTAAGAAATATATTTAAAATCTCTGAACAATCAGAAAATTCTAGTTTTTAGGAGTTTGCCATGTGAATTCAGAAGATAGTACTTATTCCTTGGAATAATTTTAGCGCAAAGTATCTAGAAACTTCAGTTCAGTTCAGTTCATTTGCTCAGTCGTGTCCGACTCTCTGTGACCCCATGAATTGTAGCATGCCAGGCCTCCCTGTCCATCACCAACTCCTGGAGTTCACTCAGATTCATGTCCATCGAGTCTGTGATGCCATCCAGCCATCTCATCCTCTGTTGTCCCCTTCTCCTCCTGCCCCCAATCCCTCCCAGCATCAGAGTCTTTTCCAATGAGTCAACTCTTCTCATGAGGTGGCCAAAGTATTGGAGTTTCAGCTTCAGCATCAGTCCTGCCAATGAACACCCAGGACTGATCTCCTTTAGGATGGACTGTTCGGATCTCCTTGTAGTCCAGGGGACTCTCAAGAGTCTTCTCCAACACCACAGTTCAAAAGCTTCAATTCTTCGGGACTCAGCTCTCTTCACAGTCCAACTCTCACATCCATACATGACCACTGGAAAAACCATAGCCTTGACTAAATGGACATTTGTTGGCAAAGTAATGTCTCTGCTTTTGAATATGCTGTCTAGGTTGGTCATAAATTTCTTTCCAAGGAGTAAGTGTCTTTTAATTTCATGGCTGCAATCACCAACTGCAATGATTTTGGAGCCCCCCAAAATAAAGTCTGACACTGTTTCCACTGTTTCCCCATCTATTTCCCATGAAGTGATGGGACCAGATGCCATGATCTTAGTGTTCTGAATGTTGAACTTTAAGCCAACTTTTTCACTCTCCTCTTTCACTTTCATCAAGAGGCTTTTTAGCTCCTCTTCACTTTCTGCCATAAGGGTGGTGTCATCTGCATATCTGAGGTTATTGATATTTCTCCCGGCAATCTTGATTCCAGCTTGTGTTTCTTCAAGCCCAGTGTTTCTCATGATGTACTCTGCATATAAATTAAATAAGCAGGGTGATAATATACAGCCTTGACTCACTCCTTTTCCTGTTTGGAACCAGTCTGTTGTTCCATGTCCAGTTCTAACTGTTACTTCCTGAGCTGCATATAGGTTTCTCAAGAGGCAGGTCAGGTGGTCTGGCATTCCCATCTCTTTCAGAATTTTCCACAGTTTATTGTGATCCACACAGTCAAAGGCTTTGGCATAGTCAATAAAGCAGAAATAGATGTTTTTCTGGAAATCTATTGCTTTTTCAATGATCCAGTGGAACCTCGGGAAGCATCTAATATTACTACTATTTGTATTTAAAGAGAAGTCAGTATGTTGGCCACTCTCTCTCTCAGTGAACCCATACCAGTAAAAGTACATCAGATTTTCTTCTGAAATTGGCTCTACAAAAAATTAGAATGTTTCTTTGTCACCATTTCTAGGAGCCAATTATTTGCATTAATTGCTATGCTGTTTTTACTTATTTTGACATTAGCTTATTGGAATAAGAAGGAAAGGGGTACAAGTAACTTACAAGCAATAATAGCTTAGCTGTCCTGTTAAATTTTTGAAACTGAACAGTTTACCTTTAAAATGAATATAAATGATAGCTGAAGTTCCTTCAAAATGTTGTAAGCACAGCACAATTCTATACTTAAAGTAAGCATTTCCTGGATATTTTTCTTAAAAATAGTACTGTGATTTGTCAATACACATTACTAAGAGACTTTTAAAATATGGCATGTCTTCTTTAATTTTTGAATATATATAAATGTGAATATTATAAATGACTATTATTTATTCATACATACATATATATATATACATATATATATATACATAAAAGGAAAACATTGAAAAGAAAATGTAACAAGAAAGCTAGAGTAAAGATGTGTTGTTTGATGTTGACTTTAATTAATGATTCATAAAGCATTTTAAATGTCACAATATGGATCACGTACATTTTGTGATGCATTTCATATGTATCTTTGTGCCAATAAAAATGCAAGCAGAGCAGAGTAAAGGGAAATTTGGAAAGACAAAGTTTCTGTTTCCTAGTCTTTGTCAACCATCACTGAACCCAGGTTAGAGCATATATTATTATTTCAAATTACATTCAGCTTTGTATGGAAATTAAAGAATGACTACACATGGAGAAATATGATATATTTATAAGTATGAAGTGCTTTGATGCTAATCTAATTATTCCCATTAAGAGACCTACTATTTTCAATAGAGAAATTATAAGTTAAATTTCACTGAACAAGTTTCTCCAACAAAGAATATTTATTTTCTTTATCAGTAAAGATTTAGTAGAATGTGTAAAATCTTAAAATGCTGAATTCATAGAAATGGAGGGTAGAATGGTAGTTGCCAGTGGCTGTGGGGTGGGGAGGGCTGGAGAGACGTTGGTCAAAAGGGTACGATGTCCAACCAGAAGATGAGTTAAGTTATGGAGATCTATGTATATAGATCTATGTATATATTATGTATAGCATGGTCACTATAGTTAGCAATACTATATTATGTACTTGAAAATTACTGACAGTAGATCTTAAAATTCTCATCACACACACACACACAACATGCACACATGGCAACTATGTGAGGTGACAGATGTCTTAAATAACCTTATTGTGGTAAACATTTCAAAATAGATAAACTGATTCATATACACTTTAAAATAACTTTCACATGTTACTTTGTTCTTCATAATAGCTAATTATGGTTTTTATCACTATTTTGTATGGTAAAGAATGTAAGACTCAGAGATACAGAGCTCCTAAGTATGTACAAAATCCAGAACAATTACTCAAGTCTCTTTTTATCCTTTTTCTTTACCGTGGGAAAAAAAATGGTAAAAAATGAGGGAAAAAAAATCTCAACTTCATATGGAACATTTTAGACAGTTGTTATTGTTATTTGGACTAAGTCATGTCCAACGCTTAGGGACCCCATGGACTATAGCATGCCAATCTCCTCTGTGCTCCACTATCTCCCTGAGTTTGCTCAAAATCATGTCCATTGAGTTGGTATGCTAACTAACCATCTCATCCTATGCCACCCCCTTCTCCTTTTGCCTTCAATCTTTCTGGCATCAGAGTCTTTTCCAATGAGTTGCCTCTTCACGGTGGTGGTGGTTTAATTGCTAAGTTGTATCCGACTCTTATGACCCTATGGACTATCGCCCTCCAGTTTCCTCTGTTCAAGGGATTCTCCAGGCAAGAATATTTGAGTGGGTTGCCAGGGGATCTTCCTGACCCAGGAATTGAACCCAGGTCTCCTGTATTGCAGGCAGATTCTTTACTGACTGAGCTACAGAGAAGCCGCCTGGCTCTTCACATCATATGTCAAAGTAGTGGAGCTTCAGCTTCTGCAACAGTCCTTCCAATGACTATTCAGGATTGATTTACTTTAGGATTGACTGATTGTATCTCCTTGCAGTCCAAGGGACTCTCAAGAGTCTTCTCCAGGACCACAGTTCGAAAGCATCAACTAGAGTATGAGTAATTGGAATCTTCTATAAGCAGAAAAGAAACAGAGAAAAGAAAATATGGCAGAATACATGATAACAAAATTTTCTAAAATAATATAAGTAAGGGAAGAGAAATATCAGCATGTTTAAGTAAATGTAAAGTGAGGTATGTGAAACAATTTTTCAAGTTTTAAGACCTAGACTAAAATATTGGTTCCATTTCTTATTAGCCACGTGATTAACATCAAAACAGTCAGTTTCTCTGAATCTTTCTTTCCATAATTATACAATTAATAAATTAGATGTAAGAGGTAAGACTTGCATCTGGTTACAGAACATATAAACACCGGTGAGAAATGTAGGTAATGCATAAGAAAGAATTCTAAATGCAGAAAGTGTTATGAAAGTGGAAGGTAGTTATTTCATTCCCATAAACGTTCAGTTTGAGCCATTCTCTCTATAGGGAATTTGAAATAAACACATCTTATGCAACTACTGTATCTCACTGCTGTCACTGCCACTATAGTTCTTTTTGTGAAAGTCATGTTGTGTTATAACTGATGTCAGTTTTCTCTGAGACCTCTATTTTATAAATGTCTAGTTGGCAAAACTTCAAAAAAGCCACTCAATAATTTGGATCTGAATTCTTTGTAGAGATTTTGGTCCTTTGCTGAAGAGAAGATTTAGTATGAGACATACTGTGACCATTTCTTATAGTGACCTTTTACATTTTATCCTGTTGATGGATGATGGAAAATGCAGCTTATCCTTGTATATTTGTCTTAACTCAGTAGATGTCATTGCCTTTCCCTTACTTCTATCTTCATGCCCTGTGGTACTCTGAATTTAATCAAGAGCTTTTAAATTATTTTGTCCTTGGAAAGACACAGATAGATTTTCATATTCATTTTATAGATTATAAAACCAAAGTCAAACCATTCTGTAAAAATTCCAATGCCTTCAGTTCAGTTCAGATCAGTCTCTCAGTCGTGTCTGATTCTTTGCTACCCCATGAATCACAGCATGCCAGGCCTCCCTGTCCATCACCAACTCCGGAGTTTACTCAAACTCATGTCCATTGAGTCTGTGATGCCATCCAGCCATCTCATCCTCTGTTGTCCCCTTCTCCTCCCGCCCCCAGTCCCTCCCAGCATCAAGGTCTTTCCAATGAGTCAGCTCTTCAAATGAGGTGGCCAAAGTGTCGGAGTTTAAGCTACAGCATCAGTCCTTCCAATGAACACCTAGGACTGGTCTCCTTTAGGATGGACTGGTTGGATCTCCTTGTAGTCCAAGGGACTCTCAAGAGTCTTCTGCAATACCGCAGTTCAAAAGCATCAGTTCTTCAGCACTCAGCTCTCTTCACAGTCCAACTCTCACATCCATACATGACCACAGGAAAAACAATAGTTTTGACTATATGGACCTTTGTTGGCAAAGTAATGTCTCTGCTTTTGAATATGCTGGCTAGGTTGGTCATAAATTTCCTTCCAAGGAGTAAGCGACTTTTAATTTCATGGCTGTAGTCACCATCTGCAGTGATTTTGGAGCCCCCAAAAATAAAGTCTGACACTGTTTCCACTGTTTCCCCATCTATTTTCCATGAAGTGATGGGACCAGATGCCATGATCTTAGTGTTCTGAATGTTGAGCTTTAAGCCGACTTTTTCACTCTCCTCTTTCACTTTCATCAAGAGGCTTTTTATTTCCTCTTGACTTTCTGCCATAAAGGTGGTGTCATCTGCATATCTGAGGTTATTGATATTTCTCCCGGCAATCTTGATTCCAGCTTGTGTTTCTTCCAGCCCAGCGTTTCTCATGATGTACTCTGTATATAAATTAAATAAACAGGGTGACAATATACAGCCTTGGTGTACTCCTTTTCCTATTTGGAACCAGTCTGTTGTTCCATGACTTCAGTGATTTTTATTGCTATCTAAGGATAGATTCTTACAGAATTACTGGAGAAATGGTAACAATTGTTTTGAAAAATCTTGATACAAATTGATAAGTTGCCTTCAGAAAAGAGCTTGAGAAAAGAATATATCTACTTCCAAGGAATTTGCCATACACTCCCTGTCACTGAGGATCAACTTTAAAATATGTTAATTTGGGAGACAAAAAAGTATTTTGTCAAAAGCCATACTTAGATAATCTAATCATAATTAGATTGAGGTGAAATATTTCTCTAGGTTTATTTATACTACAAATTTCTTCTGTAATTTTTTCTTAGTTTTACTTTTTCTATTATCAGATTATTATTTGCAGCAAAAATTTTCACAATTTACAGATATTTTTGGTAATTTTTTATGGTATAACTTTATATAAAGTGGGTTTGCATTTCTACTTATTATTTCAGGTTTTTGTTAGCATTTCTAACATAAATTTTTATTTATATTTAATTAAGTTTTTATTTTGAAATAAGTATAGATTTACTCACAGTTTTAAGAAGCAATCAGAGAGATCCAATGTAACTTTTACTCAGTTTTCCCCCAATGGCAATATCTTGCAAACTTCTTGTGCAACCTCACATCCAGAATATTGACATGATGTGTATTTCCAACACGACCAGAATTCCTGTTACCTTTTATAACCATGCCCACTTCCCTCCCAACTACACTCTGCTGTAACCTCCCCCAAACTGCTGCTTTATTCTTAGTATCTATAATGTCTTCATTTCAGAAGTATTCTACAAATGGAGTGAAAAAGTATGTAATCTTTTTTTTTAATTTTAAAATCTTTAATTCTTACATGCGTTCCCAAACATGAACCCCCCTCCCACCTCCCTCCCCAAAGTATGTAATCTTATGCAATTGACTTTTTCTTCACTTTGCATGAGGTTATGGAGATTTATTCAAGTTATTGTGTGCATCAATGGTTAGTTCCTTTTGTATTTCTGTGTAGTAGTCCATGATATGTATGTACCACAGTTTTGCTTTTGTTTTTTAATTTATTTTTTATTGAAAGATAATTGCTTTATAGAATTTTGTTTTCTGTCAAACCTCAATGTGAATCAGACATAGGTATACATATGTTCCCTCCTTTTAGAATCTCCCTCCCGTCTCTCTCCCCATCCCACCCCTATAGCTTGATACAGAGTCCCTGTTTGAGTTTCCTGAGCCATACAGCAAATTCCCATTGGCTATCTATTTTACATATGATAATGTAATTATTAACCTGCTGAAATGGTTTGTTTAACCATTAAGTGCATCTGGGTTGTTTCCAGGTTTTGGCTGCTACCAATAAAGCTGCTTTACACATTCATGTATAGTGAAAATGAGTTCATAAATTTTCACTTCTGTGAGATAAATCCTCAGAAGCACATTGCTGAGTGGTTTGTTGTTCAGTTGCTAAGTTGTGTCCAACTCTTTGCGACCCCATGGATTGACTTCAGCATGCCAGGCTTTCCTGTCCTTCACTGTCTTCTGAGGTGTAAGCGTGCTTAGTCACATATGACTCTTTGCAACCTCATAGACTATAGCCCACCAGGTCCTCTGTCCACACCATTTTCCAGGCAAGAATACTGGAATGGGTTACCATTTCTTCCTCCAGAGGATCTTCCTAACCCAGGGATCCAACCTGAGTCTCCTGCATTGACAAGCAGATTCTTTACAACTGAGCCACCTGGGAAGCCTCTGAAGTTTGCTCAAATTCATGTCCATTGAGTCAGTAATGTTATCTAATCATCTCATCTTCTGCCTCTTCCTTCTCTTCCTGCCCTCAGTCTTCTCCAGCATCAGCGTCTTTTCCAATGAGTTAGCTTTAGATGTCAGATGGTCAAAGTATTGGAGCTTCAGTTTCAGCAGCAGTCCCTCCAGTGAATATTCAGGGGTGATTTCCTTTAGGATTGACTGGTTTGATCTCCTGGCAGTCTAAGGGACTCTCAAGAATCCTCTCCAGCACCACAATTTGAAAGCATCAACTATTCAGTGCTTAGCTCATTTATGGTCCAACTCTCACATCCATAGCATGACTACTGGAAAAATCATAGCTTTGACTACATGGAATTTTGTTGACAAGGTGATATCTCTGTTTTTTAATATGCTGTCTAGGTTTGTCATAGCTTTCCTTCCAAGGAGCAAGCAGCCTTTAATTTCATGGCTTCAGTCACTGTCTGCAGTGATTTTGGAGGCAAGAAAATAAAATCTGCCACTTTTTCCACTTTTCCCCATCTATTTGCCATGAAGCGATGGGGCCAGATGCCATGATCTCAGTTTTTTGAATGTTGGGTTTTAAGCCAGCTTTTTCACTCTCCTCTTTCACCCTTATCAAGAGGCTCTTTGCTGAATGGTATTAATAATAGCATGTAGACCTAGGTTCCACCCTTGGGTTGTGAAGATCCTCTGGAAAAAGGAAAGGCTACCCACTCCAGTATTCTGGCCTGGAGAATTCCATGGACTGTATAGTTAATGGGGTCACAGGTTTGGACACGACTGAGAGACTCTCATATCCTTTGGTTTTTAAGAAACCACTTGTTATTCAAAGTGACTGTATGATTTTACATTTCTACTAACAGTATATGAGTGATTCAGTTTGTCTACATCCTTATCATCTTTTGGTGTTTTCACTGTTTTTTAATTTTAGTTATTCTGATAGGCATTATAGATTGTAGTTTAAATCTGTAATTCCCTAGTGGCTAGTGATGTTGATATTTAATTGCATTTTGCCAACATCTTTATTGTTGGCATATTTTGGGGGGTTATTTCTGGGTTCTCTTTCATTAATTTATCTGCCAGTACCACATCATCATGATTAGTGTAGCTATATACATGTCTTGAAACCATGTAGACAGATTCTTCCTCCTTCAATCTTCTTTTGGAAAATTGTTTTAGCAATTATAGTTTCTTTGCTTTCTATATAAATTTTAAAATTACCCTTTTATATCTGAAAATATCATGTTTGAATTTTCATAGGAACTATATAAAATCCATATATCCATTTGGGAGAACTGACATATTTTCTATGTTGAATCTTCAGATTCATAACATAGTTGTGGTAGACATTCTAATTACTAGAATTTGTGTTTTTTCAGTTGTAAAATTTCCATTGGTTTTGCATTTATTTACTGATAGTTTATATTTTGCTAAGACTATTTTTCATGTGTTTGAAGCATGCTTCTAGTTGCTTGTTGAAGCATTTTAAAATAGCTGCTTTAAAATCTCATTTAGCTAATTCTAACATTTCTCTCATCTTAGCATTGGTATCTTGATTTGCCTTTTTTTTTTTCATTCAGTTTGATATCTTTCTGGTACTTAGTATGATAAGTGACTTTCAAATGAAACCTGGACATTCTTAGTATTATAAGACTGGCTCTTACTTAAACCTTTTGTTTTAGCTGGCTTTTTCTGAGACCACTTTGGCAAGAAAGGGAGTTACCACCTCTTTACTGCCAGAAGGAGATGGATTCCAGTTTCCCCACTTTGCTGCTAATACACAAGGAGATTCTCATTACTCCTGTGTCATTTGGTCATTTTTCTCTCCACTATTCCTCCATTATACCACCTTGCTTAGGAAAGGCATGTATGCCTACTTACTGCTTCTCATGTGAACTCAGTTGACACATGAGAGGTGGGACCTCATTACTGCTTGATGGTGGTAAAAGTCTTTATTATCCACAAGATCTCCCTGATACCACTGGGGAAAGGGAAGAGAACTCATTACTGCTAGATGAAGGTTGAAGTCCAGATATCCCACAGTCTTCATTGCCCCCCCCCCCCCCCAAGAGAGAGGGTTTATTACTGCCTGATGGGAATGAAAGTCTCAGCTCTCTCCCTAATCTTCTCTGCTACCACTCTTGCAGGGACTGGAGAGGATATTGGCTACCTCTTTTCAGCTGGGCAAAGGTAGAAGTACAGTATCTTTACTTATCCTCTGTTAGCATGCATGGGGATGGAGCCATATGTTTTTCTTGTGAATTTTGCAAGGAATAAAGTGGTTTTTGTATAAAGGTTTTCTTTCTAACTCACCACTGTGTTCTTCCTTTGACTTTGAGGTCCCTCATTGGTCTTTCTACTTATCTAGCTTTCAGAGTCTTCATATGTTTATTTAATATATAACATCAAGCGTCAACTTAGTGGGAGGGATAAAGAAAAGGGCTCACTAAGAGCCTAGTGCCACAGGAGCCACCAATGGCCATGGGAGCCTGCTGGTATGGGTGAATCAAACGTATGGTTTCATAGGTCATTTCAAAGCCACCTGGAGCCATGAGAGCTGCCTGAGGGGTAGTCACTGGGCCTTCTAGGGCCTTGAAACCAAGGAAGGTGCACGAAGCTTCAGGGGCTTCCTGGAGCCACTGAAACAGCAGGCACACTGGGGTGAGACGGGTGCCCATTAGGAGCTACTGGGGCCATTGGATCCAGCACCCATGGTTACCCAGCAGACTGAAGTCGCAGTAGCCCACTGGGAGCTGCCTAAGACTGCATGAGTCAGCCTGGTATTGGGATGGACAGGTCAGATCTGGAATTCAAAGTGAAGTGGAGTGCTCATCACAGGGAGGGTGTCTCCATGCTGGGCTGCTAGCGGTTGGTGAGCAAAAGATGGGGATACTGTGAATCTATCTTCTACCTCGATGTGTCTTATTGCTGTGCTTCATCCACTTGCTGTCAGCTCTCACCTGGAATTGTGGGCTTTTGTGAAGGTTTTTTCATGCACAGAGACTTCTTCAAGTTGATGTTTTGGGGTCAGGGGTGAGTGCTAGCAATTCCTATTTTGGTGACCATCACCCAAATGTCTTGCTGCTGTGCCGGGGTCCAGACCCAGTGGATCCAGGGTGATTCGAATGTGGGGATGGAGTCGGTGTCCTTAGAAATAACTTATTTAATTACAGATAGAGAGGGATTAGAAACTTAGCAGAGAAAAAGAGGCTGAATAACTTGGTTTACATGGAATACCAATCACCACCTACATAGGCCGCAGGTGTCTTCCTGTTCTCCCGAAGGAGAGGAGGCAATGAGGGCCGCCCGGTCCAATCTTAGAAGCCTAGGCAAAATTAGCAGGCTTGGTGAGTACCCATGCACCAGATGGGAATTCGGCCAGAAAATAGTAGGAGAGAAAAAGAGGCTGAATAACTTGGTTTAAGTGGGATACCAATAAAATTCCAAGACAAGGAATTTGCACCATCTACATTGGGCCACCGGCGCCACTTGAATATAGGAAGGTGCCCCTCCTTGGGCTCCTTCTCGCGTGGGCTTGAAAGCCGGGACAAGTAAGTAGATGTGGCAGGCACCCACACTCCAGATGGGAATTCGGCCAGAAAAACGGGGAGCAAGAAAGAATGACATGGGGGAATCAGTCTTTCCGGAAACTGATCCCATTTCTTTATTTTTGGGTTTGCTTATACACCTTTTGTTACACATAGGGATGAATACAGAGTCACACGGGGGTCAGCAGTCCTGACATTATCAAAATCAAGTGCTTTACATAAAAAAAGGTCTTAGGGGTTTTACATCATCTTATGGCCATGCGGCCTGCTGACATTTTACGACCCTTTCTTTCTGATAACCAAAAAACGTATTTTTTCCAAGGGTGTTTTTTCTTAAACCAGGCACCACCCTCCAAATAAAGTTACATTCCTATAGGGTGAGGGTGTAGTGAGCTACAATCAAGAAAGGAATTTATTTAACCCAAGGTTAACATGATTAATCCTAAATGCTAATACTTATTTCTCCTATATGTTAGTTATATTCATTATAAGGACAGGGAATACGGAGATTTAGCAGCAAACATCAGTCCAACAAATGAAAATCCTTTCACCAATGCTCCCCTTAAGATCTATTTAGTCTTAAGATAGTGATAAAGTTACATTTTTACATAGCAAGGACACAGTGATTTATAACAAAGTACAGTGATCTATTACAAAAGAGAAAATTCATTAACTCAAAAAGTCTAGTATTGCTAACCTTAAAAACTACTATATTTCCTTTTCTATACTCCAAATACATTGATTAATATATTCCCAGGTGCCTAAGGATATGGAGGCCTGGCAGCAATCATTGACTCAACAATGAGAAAAGCCCTATGCTAATTAAGACTCTCAAAATACTCCAAAACTCTCTGTGCTGTTTATGGTTGAGAGGTAGTAAACAATCATGTGCATAGTGGCAGGAGTATGGATAATCCTGTCACACAAGCCAGTTTGCCAGCAGAGAGGTTTGACCTGAGACACCCTTGTTCCACCCAGGGCAGGGAATTAGCAGCAATTATTGGCACAACAAATGAAAAACCCTTCACCAATATAATTCCTAACCAACCCACTATACTAATAATTTCCAACTTCCCAAAGGAATTTGCCTTTAGTAAGTCTAAAACATCTAGTGCCTCTCAGGTTGGGAGGCTGTAAACAATCGCATGTGGCCTAACGAACCTATACAGGCTGGCTAGATAAACTTCAGAGGAGTTCAGTAAGCTGAAACACTCTTGTCACGCCCAGGAATTTTTATTGACTGGAGCTGCAAGTTAACTCCTTCTCTGAGAGAAATGGTGATGGGGGAGAATCCCCCGTAAAGTCAGAGGTGTAAGTGAGAGCATAAAACAGACTCTGGTTTTGGGGGTAGATGCTCGGGAACAGGGGGTTTCCTGAGGCTTGATTACGCCTTGGCGTATGCCAAACCTCCTTCCTCATGACCTTTGCCATGGGCAGAGTTCCTCAAGCTGGCTCCCGGCATCCCTGCTGCTCCTAAGTCGCTTCAGTCGTGTCCGACTCTGTGCAATCCCATAAATGGCAGCCCACCAAGCTCCCCCATCCCTGGGATTCTCCAGGCAAGAACACTGGAGTGGGTTGACATTTCCTTCTCCAATGCATGAAAGTGAAAAATGAAAATGAAGGCATTCGCTCGTGTCCGACTCTTAGCGACTGCAGGGACGGCAGCCTACCAGGCTCCTCCGTCCATGGGATTTTCCAGGCAAGAATACTAGAGTGGGTTGCCATTGTCTTCTCCCCAAACGTCTTAGCCAAATTTTAAAATAAGTTAAATTGCTAGTAGCCTTTTACTGATTACTTTGGGTTTATAAGTGAATTTGGAGGACTTTACCTCTTTACTATATGTAATATTTTCTTACCTATGTTGAGTTTTTGAAAGTCTCTTTATGATATCATAGCAGTTTCAGGCGTCATAGCTGTCGTGTGTTTAGATATCTCATATCTTTTGGTATTCTTGTGGATTAGTCTTTTTCTATTATAATTTATGAATGTTCATACTCATATATAAAAATATAGCCAATGGTTGTGGTATAATTATTATTTTTCTTGTAGCTCTATCATGTGTGTAGTGTTTAGTAAGTGATTTAGGAGTGCCCCTTATTAAGAAAGATGCCATAGGATTTCTAGTATCTTTACAGCCTAATGTGTGAGTCTCTCTTTTGATTTTAATAGATATATTATATATATATATATAAAATTCACATCCATGTCTGTTTTTCTATTATGAACCTATTTCAATTTTCAAATACATATATTTAAAGAATTTTGATTTTACTCATTTTAACTATTTTTTCTTTTATAATTCTATTATATGACCTTGCTTTACTATTATACTATCCTCTGCAAAGATCTTGAAGAGATGGCACATTTCTTTTGATTCTGTTGATGACTTTGGAAGTCCTTTCAGAGATTCTTTTATCTTTATTAAGCTAAGTGTCTATCAAAGAAAATATTTTACAAGATAACTTTAATGCTTTTATTGAGATATGTTTCCAGGTTTTCACACATCTACTTGACTTTTTAAATTTTAAATGGAGTCATAAATTATGCTATTTGAATTTTTCTTACATGGCAGATTCTAATTGGTTTTGTAACCAAATTTGAACTATAATTAGACTACATGTGTGACTGGGTTTAAAACTGTTATTTAATAGCTAACAAGTTTATTAAAGAGGGTTACATAGTTGACACATGTTCTGAGATCACACAGATCTGAGAATTTCTATGGCTATATTCAGACTGCTTTGGAATCACAAATTTATTTTCAGCAGTTTGTGGCTATTTAAAAAATTTTTCTTTTACAGTTTGGTTTTGCAGAAAAATCAGTAATGTTGCTTAGATTTTTATTTGTTTATGGATAACAGTATTTTCTTTCCTGGAGTTCTGTAGATTTATTTTATTTGATAAACTGTCCTTGAAAACTTCAAAGTGACACACCTAGAGTCCTATTTATTAGTACAAATGACATAGTTTTTATGATTACCTAAGAATACTGATGCACCTGGCAGAAAACATGACAATATAGAAAGCATAAGGTGGAAATTGAAGTCTTCCTTAATTTAAATATCGAGATATTTAGTCTATAGTATATTTTATTATTTATTTAGATATATTACTGTAAAATAGCTATAATACTAGTTGATACTATCATCCAGCTTGTATTTGATATTTTTACCTAACATAATAATTTGAAATATTCTTTTCAAATTATTGAATAAATATATAATATTTATTTATATGGATATAATTTTATTGTTCAATCTCTAAAAGTGATTGCAATAGGCTTCAATGAACAAAGATGAAACTAAGTCCTTTTTCATATTTATGAGTCTGTTCTTAGATTCCTTTCATAGAAATAGAAATGACAGATTGGAAAGTACATTTAAAATATATATGTATGTATGGCTGAGTTTCCTCCCCCATGGCAGAGACAATATAGAATTATACAAGAGTATCCATTTTCAGGAGTGTTTCTCTTAAAATTAATTTTGAACACATAACTTATTGTCAAGTTTGGTATGATATAGTAGGACAATATTTTACTTCCTTTCTTTGGCTACATTTGTATTGCTTAAGCTGTAATTTATTTCTCTTTGCTCTGGAACTTCTATACTGAATTTGTATTGATCATTTGTGTAATCTAAAAAAACACATCAACTATGTAACTTTCTTTAATAAATTTTTTTTCTACTAACTGATAGTATTAAAACCAACCGCACACTTGGTAAAGCTTCATGTTTTTGTTTTTTTTTCCTCTCATTGAAAAATCAAAAGAATTCTCTATTGTTTTTTTTTGTTGTTAGGAAAATTTTCCAACTTTCTTTATGGGTAACTTAGTATTCTCTTTTTAAAAAACTTATCAGTATCTGCTGTTCTTTACAGTTAACATTATAGTTTTAACTCAATAATTATGTTATTTACCTTTACAATATTTCTTAATCTTAGAATTTTTTTTTTTTTTTTTTGCTGTATACATTTTATGGATAAACTTTTCTTTGGAATTTTGTCTAGATTAGGTGAATGTTTCACTTCATATTTTCAACAGTAAACCTGTTGCAGATCACGGCATCTTCCACTTTCTTTGGATCTTCAGGAAGATGGTTTGATTGGTAGAAACTTCTAAGCTTTGATGCTATTCATTTATTTGTACACAGATGTGAGCAATACCTGCACTGCATTGGCTTATATACGTATTTAAGGACTGAGAGTGTTTTTCATTGCTGATTGACGTTCCTGACCACATTTTACCTAGAGGACTTCAAGGGATGAAGGTGAAAATATAAAAACTACTTGGTAAATTTCTAATTCAAAAATGTAGTATGGGACCAATGAACAAAAAGAGTTGAATTTACAGATAACCATGAATGTCTTGGGGGCCCTTTTTAAAAATGAAAACATCTTTGTGAAACTCACGGAACATGATACTTAACTTCTATCATAAATCCTGAGGCTTTTTCTTTGTTGAGGATTTTCTTTACTCTTCGTAGAGTCATATGAAGTTGCCATGGCTAAATTCAACTGGCATGACTTTCTACAGTGGGAGGGAATCTTAGGCCCCTAAAATCCTTCTTTAACCAGTGGGAAGAGATGAGACCCCAGACTCTTTACCTTCATCTGTCATCCTTTTAGTTGGGAAGGTCAGAGAGAGTTTTTTAAAGATCTCCCCAATCTTTATATCCTGAAACACTGTTCTCTCTTTTTGGATGATAGAGGGATCAGATGAAGTGAGAGAGGAGTGAGACAGATTCTCACTGCTTCTATCAAGCTTGTAGTTTTGAAATTGTATCAAGTACACCAATAGCACCTATCCAAAGTTTTTTTTTTTTTTTCCATCTTAATTAGCCAATAGGAATTTGCTGTATGTCTCAGGGAACTCAAACAGGGACTCTGTATCAACCTAGAGGAGTGAGGTGGGGAGGGAGCTGGGAGAGAGGTTCAAGAGGGAGGGGACATATGTACACCTATGGCTGATTCATGTTGATGTTTGACAGAAAACAAGAGAATTATGTAAAGCAATTGTCCTTCAGTTAAAAAATAAATAAACTTAAAAATAAATAAATTTATAAAAAGAAGAAAAAATTACTTCATTAACTTTGCTGGGCTGGGTATTCATTGCTGCTCACAGGCTTTCCCTAGTTTTAGTGAGGCGAGGTTACTCTCCAGTTTCGGTGCTCAAGCTTCTCATTGTAGTAGCTTCTCTTGTCGCAGAGCATGGCTCTAAAATGCATGGGTTTCAGTAGTTGTGACACACAGGCTTAGTTATCCTGTGACATGTGGAATCTTCCTGGAGCAGAGATCGAACCTGTGTCCCCTACATTGTCAGGTGGATTCTTAACCACTGGATCACCAGGGAAGTCCTCTTTTTTACATCTTGATACACATTCTCTTTCTCTCTCTCTCTTTTAATTATTTCTTTCAGTGGGAATGGGAAGTAAAGGATATAGTTATTCTGTTATTATTCCTATGTTTTGTCTAAAATGTCTACAGATGTCTATTCAAATGATTATTTCTCAATTTAATGAATAAAAATAACATGAATTGTTAACAAAATTTACCTTGTAATTACTTCTTAGCTTCCTTTCTTAGTTTTATTTTATAATAATCAGCATTAACAAATATTATCAAGTTATTACATTTGAGTGTATAAGCTACATAAGGATGCACACTTTATTCTTTTCCTCTTTGTCATTCAAGAAATAAAGAACTTTACCAGGTGAAACAATTTTCTGTTTCTTTTTTGTATTTTTCTATCTGTATTTTACTGTTTATTAACATACAAGAATTGTACCTAGGCTCCATATCTCATAACCTGTTTTGCTTCTCCCTAACTCATTTTTAAAATTCTGCTGATACAAAAAGTGGCTTGGAATTTTTAAAATGCTTCATCCCTGAAACAGGTTAGAAGTTAATCTATTTTTGAGTATGGATGACCTTGTTACAGAACACCCTAGTCAATTGATATAAATTAACATCTTCTCTGAAGTTAAGAAAATAGTTAAGAGAAAACATTAGCTTAATCAAAACTAATTCTCCTCTAATAGGTTGCTTTCCTGACAGTTCTTCAAGTGACCTACAAAATAAGATGGTGAAGGCCGTTCTAGGTGGATTGTCTCAGGTTATTTATTATTCCTAACCATTAAATCCTTCTGTAATCTATGGAAAGCTTAATGTCATGGTTATAAATGACAATAACACCTTCACAGAATCCATCTGAATAGCTCAGATTCTTTTTGAAAATACAATTTTTATTCATCATAAATAAAAATCTCAATTTCTTTTTTTTTCCCTCCAACATTCAGGCTTGGAATTTAGTATTAGCCCTAAAAGTAAGTTTATGGTTCTACTAAACTTGTTTCCAGTATTAGAAATAAGGATAGCTGGGTATTTTAAAGTGAAGCTCCCTAGTGTTCCCTAGAGTTAGGTCCCTAGAGTTAGGTTCTTGCAAACTTACAGTACTTTTGTCTCAATATAAATGCCATATGGGACAGACATGGTCAAAGTTTTACTCCTATTTTTATTCCTAAACTAAAACATTTAAAAAACTCCATGAAAAGGAGAATTTTAGTGACATTTTGAGTAATGTTAATTTTTAATAAAATTTATCATGCAGTTGAATAAATCTTTGATTCCTTTATGACTTGCATTTTTGATGACCATGTTGCATTCATGATACAGATGAGGATGATGATTATTTATAAGGAATAAACATGAATATGGATTATAATTAAGAATTATAGTGCCCAATAATGCCCAATTTTTCCTACAGTAAAAATATCTTTACCTTAGCAGGAGTATATGATCTTATTTTGAAGATTTATATGAACCTATATAGATGTACTAACTAAACCAAGGTGCCTCAAAAGCTATTCTATGAAATATTAATTCCATAAGATAAATTATCAGTGAAAAGCAATTGTTATAAAAAAATTCAGGTTTGAAAAACATGGGATTCGGTCACATGTAGTAGTTTTTGCACTGAGCAAATCTGAAAGACTTTAATCCGTTAATACATTATTTCTAATCAATAAGAAGGAGAGATGGCTGGAGCATTTTCTAGGATGATTTTATCATGACAATTTATTGGACTACATTTGAGAATAATGTTTTAGGCTTTCTGAATGTGTTTCCTCTTTTGAAGGATGTATATATGCCAATTTTTTTTTTTTTTTTGAGAATCTTCTACATATGATTATACCCTTGGGACAAATCATTTGCATTTTATCAAAAGTTTTATAGTTAGACTTTTCTTAGTGACTCCCCAAAATAAAGTTTATGAATATGTTAGATTATGAACATTAGGGTAAAATACAAGATTTGTTCTGCTCAGAGGTGTATTTGCTTCTTGCATCTAGAACAATGCCTGGCACAGAATGTTGTTTAGTTACTTAGTCATGTCTGACTCTTGTGACTCCATTGACTGTATCCTGCCAGTCTCCTCTGACCATGGGATTTCCCAGGCAAGAAGACTGGAGTGGGTTTTCATTTTCTTCTCCAGGGGATCTTCCTGACCCAAGGATCGAGCCAACATCTTCTGCATTGCAGGCAGATTCTTAACACTGAGCCACCAGGATAGCCCTTGGCACAGAGTAGGTAGGCCAGTATTATTCTTTAGTGATAGAAATGCAAACTACTGCTTTCAAGAAGGGCTTTGATTTTCTTCATTGTTAGAAAACCCTGTCTTTTTCATCTGCTGATAGCAGAGCTGTGCAATGCAGAAAGCACAACAGTTACAGTCTTTCTGCCACTCCTAGCACTCGGTATGATCAGTGATGAGGTGGCAATTTCGAACACACTTGGCTATGGATGAATTACCTCTGTAAAAACTGGAAATAGTATGTCAATCTACACTTTCATTGCATCATCAACATCAGCTCTTATTAAATTGCTTCACACCCAATATAAGATGACATGAATAGCATCTCACTGTATTAGCCATGGCTAGATAGGCAGCAAAAATGGAATGGTGGAAAATAGAACAAAAGTAAGAAGAGGAGAAGTCAGTAAACACAAAAGTTTACCACCATCTTAAACAAATCAGTAGGACAATAGATTGGCTACAAAATTCTCACAGGTGCCAAAAATTACACAGAAGAAATGAATTCATACATTTGAACTTCTCTTCTAAACAGTTCATAATTATAGAAATTGCCATGCTGTCTCTTTCTCTTCCGCTCCTCTCTCTCAATGCCTACACATCAGTATATATTAAAAAAAAGAATGTTCTGTGCCATTATTACCCTCATTACATGTATATCTCTCAGTTCAGTTCAGTCGCTCAGCTGTGTCTGACTCCTTGCGACCCCATGAACCGCAGCATGCCAGGCCTCCCTGTCCATCACCAACACCCAGAGACCACTCAAATCCATGTCCATCGAGTTGGTGATGCCATCCAGCCATCTCACACTCTGTCGTCCACTTCTCCTCCTGACTTCAATCTTTCCCAGCATCAGGGTTTTTTTTTTCAAATGAGTCAGCTCTTTGCATCAGGTGGCCACGATATTGGAGTTTCAGCTTCAACATCAGTCTTTCAATAAACACCCAAGACTGATCTTTAGGATGGACTGGTTGGACCTCCTTGCAGTCCAAGGGGCTCTCAAGAGTCTTCTCCAACACCACAGTTCAAAAGCATCAGTTCTTCAGCACTTAGATTTCTTCACAGTCCAACTCTCACATACGTGACCACTGGAAAAACCATAGCTTGACTGGACGGACCTTTGTTGGCAAAGTAATGTCTCTGCTTTTGAATATGCTATCTAGATTGGTCATAACTTTCCTTCCAAGGAGTAAGCGTCTTTTAATTTCATGGCTGCAATCACCATCTGCAGTGATTTTGGAGCCCAGAAAAATAAAGTCAGCCACTGGGTCCGCAGTTTCCCCATCTATTTCCCATGAAGTGATGGGACCAGATGCCATGATCTTCGTTTTCTGAATGTTGAGCTTTACGCCAACTTTTTCACTCCCCTCTTTCACTATCATCAAGAGGGTCTTTAGTTCTTCACTTTCTACCATAAGGGTGGTGTCATCTGCATATCTGAAGTTACTGATATTTCTCCTGGCAATCTTGATTCCAGCTTGTGCTTCATCCAGTCCAGTGTTTCTCATGATGGACTCTGCATATCAGTTAAATAAGCAAGGTGACAATATACAGCCTTGACAAACTCCTTTTCCTACTTGGAACCAGTCTGTTGTTCCATGTCCAGTTCTAACTGTTGCTTCCTGATCTGCATATAGGTTTCTCAAGAGGCAGTTCAGGTGGTCTGGTATTCCCATCTCTTTCAGAATTTTCCACAGTTTATTGTGATCCACACAGTCAAAGGCTTTGGCATAGTCAATAAAGCAGAAACAGATGTTTTTCTGGAACTCTCTTGCATTTTCCATGATCCAGCAGATGTTGGCAATTTGACCTCTGGTTCCTCTGCCTTTTCTAAAACCAGCTTCAACATCTGGAACTTCATGGTTCATGTATTTCTGAAGCCTGGTTTGGAGAATTTTGAGCATTATTTTACTAGTGTGTGAGATGAGTGCGATTGTGTGGTAGTTTGAGAATTCTTTGGCATTGCCTTTCTTTGGGATTGGAATGAAAACTGACCTTTTCCAGTCCTGTGGCCACTGCTGAGTTTTCCAAATTTGCTACTATATTGAATGCAACACTTTCACAGCATTATCTTTCTGGATTTGAAATAGCTCAACTGGAATTTATCACCTCCACTAGCTTTGCTTGTAGTGATGCTGCCTAAGGCCCACTTGACTTTACATTCCAGGATGTCTGGCTCTAGGTGAGTGATCACACCATTGTGATTATCTGGATTGTGAAGCTCTTTTTTTTAGAGTTGTTCTGTGTATTTTTGCCACCTCTTCTTAATATCTTCTGCTTCTGTTAGGTCCATACCATTTCTGTCCTTTATTGAGCCCATCTTTGCATGAAATGTTCCTTTGTTATCTCTAATTTTCTTGAAGAGATCTCTAGTGTTTCTCATTCTATTGTTTTCCTCTATTTCTTTGCATTAATCACTGAGGAAGGCTTTATTATCTTTCCTTGTTATTCTTTGTAAGTCTGCATTCAAATGGGTATATCTTTCCTTTTCTCCTTTGCTTTTCACTTCCCTTCTTTTCACAGCTATTTGTAAGGCCTCCTCAGAGAGCCATTTTGCTTTTTGCATTTCTTTTTCTTGGGAATGGTCTTGATTCCTGTCTCCTGTACAATGTCATGAACCTCCATCCATAGTCATCAGGCACTCTGTCTATCAGATCTAGTCCCTTAAATCTGTTTCTCACTTCCATTGTATAGTCATAAGGGATTTGATTTAAGTTATACCTGAATGGTCTAGTGGTTTTCCCCATTTTCTTCAATTTCAATCTGAATTTGGCAAGGAGTTCATGAACCAAGCCACAATCAGCTTCTGGTCTTGTGTTTGCTGACTGTATAGAGCCTCTCCATCTTTGACTGCAAAGAATATATTGCTCACTAGTGCCTTAAAGAAGACATATATACATACTTGTATACACATTTACATGTATATTCATTACATATATATGTATGTAATGTACATATCTCACTTCTATATTCCTAGATCCTAGCACAATGCTTAATACTATTAAATGAAGAAAAAAAGTCTAAGTGGAAATTCTAAATTTTCCTCAGTTTTCACCAAGATCAGTTACATATTCTTTCATTTACAGTTTTCTGGGATAAAATTAGATTTAATTTTAACTACACACACATACAGACACACACACCCCACACATACTCTATCATATGGATAAAGAGAATATTTATCTCATTGAGATAAATTTCCATTGTTTTAAGTTGGAGATTTTCAACTGAATATGTCCTTGGTTGTTTTAATGAACAGTGTTAGATATATGCATCCACAAATATTTATAAGAAAGAGTATAATATGAATGTTTATTAAGTTTCTAAATTGAAGAATATTTATTTCTTGGAACTCCAGTATTAACAATAGGAATTAACTGTTTCTCTTACCACTTGTTAAGGGGTTTATATAAACATTTCAAGAACTTTTAGGCAAAATACATCTGAAGAAGTCAAACTTTGTTTGCCCTGATTTTATTTAAATGAAATATTTGAATGCTTTTTTCATGTGCATATAATAATACAAAATAATAAAATTAACAATATAAATAAACCACTCCCAAATATATATAAGTAGAAAATTTGAAAATACATCAAAGCTGGTATATCTATTGGAACAAATAGTGTACTTTCAATATGGATTAATTGCTGTATACTTGCAAATATTAACTTTTTGAATTCTTAGAGGATATATACTTAAACCTTTGTATTTGAAATCATAGAATTATTCTGTTCTCACAAAAATAAGTAACAAATAAATGCATAAATTAGAAACATCAAAAATCCCCTTATTTGTTATATCCATGGGAGATATATTGCTCTTAAAATTCATTGTAATTCATAAAGTATAATTCAGGTCCTGGAATATATACCATAGCTAAAAAGACATAACTTTTATTTTGGGTTGAGTATGGCTGATTTAATCTTTATTTTCAAAACTAATGGTCCAAGAAATTGATAGCTGAGACATCATTTTTTGAGATTTCTTCAATTGATCTTATTTATAGTTCATTAATTTTTCATTTAAGAAAAATAACAGGACAATGATAAGTAATATCTGTGGAATACTTACTCTGTGTCAGACACCTGTCTAAGGATCCTTAGAAAGTAGAATTCTTATTTTTCAAAATTATAGATAAGAAAATGAAGACTTGAAATATTTAATCAGTTTGCCTGATGTATTTCAGCAAATTGATGTCTTGAGTTGAGGCTCAAACCTCTCTTTGGAGTCAACCTGACTCTGAAACTCTTCTTTTCATTTCATTTCTGACCTATAGTGTGTCCAGATGGCACTTTTGGGAAAAAAAATGTGTTAATGCAAATGACAACCAGAGTCATAAGGACAGATTTCTAAGTGAAAAATAGATATAATGAAGAAAAATATTTGCACTTTACTCAAATACTCACTCGACATCTATTCATACTTTTCTATAGTTCTCACAAGATTGGCAATTTCATTTGTAAGAGCATAGAATACAAGAATAGGAAAACTATTTGACACAAGCAAACTGAGTAAGGATAGTAGAAAGGATGTTACAGAATAAATAATGAAATAGTCCTAGGAAAATCAGAAAAAAAATAAACTAAATTGTTGGCTGATTTTATTTTACAAGTTGACATTTGATACATGTGAGTATTTATTATTTTCATTCCTTTTCTGTTGCCACAGTAGTGGATATTGAACATACGAAAGGAGGAAATTTTTCTCCCTTAATTATAAGGCAATTAAGTGACAGAATAACTAAAAATAATCTTTAAAATGTTAGAAAACTTGAAAATCAGACACATAGTTCTTGAAAATAATCCATATAAGACATAGAAAAAAGAGAATATGTTAATTTTCAAATAAATGACCTACCAACTTACTGTCAATCAAATTGCTTTTACTGGAAATTTATTAGCAAAATTTTGTGCAACAAATGTATGGGCTAATACCACAAGCTGACAATCTTTTGTGTGTTTCCACAATGTCTGTTGCATGCGCACGTGTGCTCAGTTGCTCAGTTATGTCCGACTCTCCGTGACCCCACAGACTGTAGTCCAGTTAAATCTATTCATGGCCCATAATGATTTCTCAGAAAATGATGATTTTATTAAGGTATTGATTAATAAAGATATCCCTTACAAATATTACATTTTCTTTTTCAATTGTATGATATATTGTAACAAGTAAATTCATCCTCATCTTTCACTTTATTATATATCATCTAAAACCTTGTTCACTCTCTCTTCACTTTGCAGCTGCTGAACATGTTTTTTACCTTTGTTAGCCTCATATATGCCAATGATTTATTGTTGTTCACTCAAGTCTGACTCTTTGTGACCCCATGGATGGCAACATGCCAGGCTTCTCTGTGCTTCACCATCTGCTGGAACTTGCTCAAACTCATGTCCACAGACTTAATGATGCCATCCAACCATCCCATCCTCTGTCACCCTCTTATCCTCTGCCCTCAATATTTCCCAGAATCTGAGTCTTTTCCAATGGGTTGCCTCTTCACATCAGGTGGCCAAATTATTGGAGCTTTAGCCTTATCATCAGTCCTTCCAATGTATATTCAGGGTCGATTTATTTTAGGATTGACTGGTTTGATCTCCTTCCAGTCCAAAGAACTTTCAAGAGTCTTCAGGACAACAGTTTGAAGTCATCAATTCTTTGGTGCTCAGCCTTCTTTATGGTCCAATTCTCACATCCATACATGGCTACTGGAAAACCATAGCTTTGAGTAAAAGATATTTGTCAGTAAAGTGATGTCTCTGCTTTTTAAAACACTGTCTATGTTTGTCATAGTTTTCTTCCAAAGAGCAAGCATCTTTTAATTTCTCCATCTGCAGTGATTTTGGAGCCAAGAAAATAAAGTCTGTCGCTGTTTCCAATTTTTTCCCCTTCTATTTGCCTTGAAATGATGGGACTGGGTGCCCTGGATCTTTGTTTTTTGAATGTTAAGTTTTAAGCCAGCTTTTCCCTCTCCTCTTTCACCATCATCAAGAAGCTCTTTAGTTCCTATTTGCTCTCTGCCTTTAGGGTGGTGTCATCTGAATATCTGAGGTTATGGATATTTCTGCTGGGAATCTTTATTCCACCTTGTGCTTATTCAAGCCTGGCATTTCACATGATGTACTCTGCATATAAGTTAAATAAGCAGTGTGGCAATATACAGCCTGATGTAATCCTTTCCCAATTTTGAAACAGTCATATTGGTTTTAACTGTTGCTTCTTGACCTGCATACAGGTTTCTCAGGAGGCAGGTAAGCTGATCTAGTATTTCCATTTCTTTCAGAATTTTCCACAGTTTGTTGTGATCCACACAGTCAAAGGCTTTAGCATAGTCAGTGAAGCAGAAGCTTTTCTGGAATTCACTTGCTTTCTCCATTATCCTGCAGATGTTGGCAATTTGATCTTTGGTTCTTCTGCCTCTTCTAGTCTGAGCTTGTACATCTGGAAGTTCTCAGTTCACATACTGCTGAAGCTTAGCTTGAAGGATTTTGAGGATAACCTTGCTAGCCTGCCAAATGAGAGCAATTGTGCAGTTGCTTGAACATTCTTTGGCGTTGCCTTTCTTTGGGATTGGAATGAAACCTGACCTTTTCTAGTCGTGCAGCCACTGCCAAATTTTCCAAATTTCCTGGCATTTTGAGTGCAGCACTTTAACAGTATCATCTTTTAGGACCTGAAATAGCTCAGTTGGAATTGCATCACCTTCACCAGTTTTGTTTGTAATACTACTTCCTATGGCCTGCTTGACTTCTTCATATATATTATTGTATATATTGATTCTAATATATATATAGATGATTATGCATATATTTCCTGGATCATTGTACAGAATAAATTATTGGTGATTTTAAGTAATCTTCATGAGTGTTTGTTCCATAAACCAAGAGGACATATTTATGTTTATAACTTAAATATAATATTAGTAACATGATATTGATTAAAAATATGGACCACATTTTAGATGAAATGTTTCATTTGACAAGTTAAGTAAGTATATTTATGTATAAGCATATATAGTTATCCTCGGTGGTTCAGTAATTAAAGAGTTGACTGCAGTGCCAGAGACCTGGGCTTGAATCCTGGGTTGGGAATATCCCCTGGAAAAGGAAATGGCAACACACTCCAGTATTCTTGTCTGGGAAATTCCATGGGCAGAAGAGCCTGATGGGCTACAATCCATGGGATCAAAAGTGTCAGACATGAGTAACAACTAAATCTACCTACATATAATTATATATCAATATGTATACATAGTATAAATCCCTTTGGTTTATGGAACAAACACTCATAATGTTAATTTAAAAATCTTTAGTGATTTATGCTATATCAGTAATTTACCCAGAAAATATTTTCATAATCACGTGCTGCTGCTAAGTCACTTCAGTCGTGTCCAACTCTGTGTGACCCCATAGATGGCAGCCGACCAGGCTCCCCTGTCCCTGGGATTCTCCAAGCAAGAACACTGGAGTGGGTTGCCATTTCCTTCTCAAATGCATGAAAGTGAAAAGTGAAAGTGAAGTCACTCAGTCATGTCCTACTCTTAGCGACCCCATGCACTGCAGATTACCAGGCTCCTCCACCCATGGGATTTTCCAGGCAAGAGTACTGGAGTGGATTGCCATTGCATAATCACCTAGTGCCTGGCAAATTCTATAGACAGAGGAGCCTGGAGGGCTACAGTCCATGGAGTCACAGTGAGTCAGATGCTGCTGACCACAGCAGCAGCAACATGTATGCATATGCTATAGAAGTGAAGTGACAATTGCTCAGTCATTTACAACTCTTTGTGACCCCATGGACTGTAACCCACCAGGCTTCTCTGTCCATGGAATTTCCCAGGCAAGAATGCTGGCATTGGTTGCCATTTTCTACTCCAGGGGATCTTGTCAACCCAGAGATTGAATGTGTGTTTCCTGCATTGGCTGGTGGATTCTTTACCACTGAGCCACCAGGGAAGCCCAGTATATGCATATTATATGTATATAAATGCATATTGGTCTTCCCTGGTGGCTCAGTTGGTAAAGAATCTGCCTGCAATGTGGGAAACCTGGATTTGATACCTGGGTTGGGAAGATCTCCCGGAGAAGGGAATGGCTACACACTCCAATATTCTGGCCTGGAGAATTCCATGTACTTTATAGTCCATAGTCAATAAAGCAGAAATATACGTTTTTCTGGAACTCTCCTGCTTTTTCCATGATCCAGAGGATATTGGCAATTTGATCTCTGGTTCCTCTGCCTTTTCTAAAACCAGTTTGAACATCTGGAAGTTCAGGGTTTATGTATTGCTGAAGCCTGGCTTGGAGAATTTTGAGCATTACTTTACTAGTGTGTGAGATGAGTGCAGTTGTGCGGTAGTGTGAGCACTCTTTGACATTGCCTTTCTTTGGGATTGGAATGAAAACTGACCTTTTCCAGTCCTGTGGCCACTGCTGACTTTTCCAAATTTGCTGGCATACTGAGTGCAACACTTTCACAGCATCATCTTTCAGGATTTGAAATAGCTCCACTGGAATTCCATCACCTCCACTAGCGTTGCTCGTAATGATGCTTTCTAAGGCCCATGGACACAAGTCTGAGTGAACTCTGGGAGTTGGTGATGGACAGGGAGGCTTGGCGTGCTGCGATTGATGGGGTTTCAAAGGGTCGGACATGACTGAGCGACTGAACTGAACTGACTATAGTCCATGGGATCACAAAGAGTTGGACATGACTAAGTGACATTCACATATACAAATGCCTAATAATAAGGTTGTAGTCCTACAAATCTTGTAACTCCTCCCTTTGCTTACTGAGTGATCAGCATGAGAAGGCCAAAGTGATCAGGTGACAGTTGCAGATTCATGTTTAATGGTGATCTTACTATTTCCTGTGACTAAAGATTCTCTGTTCTGGGAAACAGGATATCTAGGTCTGCATGGCATAAAACTGAGATCAGAAATACAATTTCATCAAGGGTGTCCCTAGAAGAAATGGGAAACAAAGACATTCCAACATTTATTTATTTTTTAATATACATTTATTTATTTTAATTGGAGGCTAATTACTTTACAATATTGTAGTGGTTTTGCCATACATTAACATGGATCCAACATGGGTGTACATGTGTTCCCTATCCTGAAACCCCCTCCAACCTCCCTCCCCATCCCATCCCTCTGGATCATCCCAGTGCACCAGCCCTCAGCACCCTGTCTCATTCATTGAACCTGGCCTGGCGATCCTTTTCGCGTATGATAATATACATGTTTCAATGCCATTCTCCCAAATCATCCCACCTTTGCCCTCTCCCAGAGTCCAAAAGACTATTCTATACATCTGTGTCTCTTTTGCTGTCTCACATGTGGAGTTATCGTTACCAACTTTCTAAATTCCATATATATGCATTTATATAATGTATTGGTGCTTTTCTCTCTGGCTTACATCATTCTGTATAATAAGTTCCACTTTCATCCACCTTATTAGAACTGATTCAAATGTATTCTATTAATGGCTAAGGAATATTCCACTGTGTATATGTACCACAGCTTTCTTATCTATTCATCTGCTGATGGACATCTAGGTTGCTTCCATGTCCTGGCTGTTATAAACATTGATGTGATGAACATTGGGGTACACGTGTCTCTTTCATTCTGGTTTCATCATGTGTATGCCCAGCAGTGGAATTACTGGGTCATATGGCTGTTCTATTTCCAGTTTTTAAAGGAATCTCCATACTGTTCCCCATAGTGGCTGTACTAGTTTGCGTTCCCACCAACAGTGTAAGAGGGTTTCCTTTTCTCCACATCCTCTCCAGCATTTCCATTGCTTGTAGACTTGGAATGTGAAGTCAAGTGGGCCTTAGAAAGCATCACTATGAGCAAATCTAGTGAAGGTGATAAATTCCAGTTGAGCTATTTCAAATCCTGAAAGATGATGCTATGAAAGTGCTGCACTCAATATGCCAGCAAATTTGGAAAAGTCAGCAGTGGCCACAGGACTGGAAAAGGTCAGTTTTCATTCCAATCCCAAAGAAAGGCAATGTCAAAGAGTGCTCACACTACCGCACAACTGCACTCATCTCTCATGCTAGTAAAATAATGCTCAAAATTCTCCAAGCCAGGCTTCAGCAATACATGAACCGTGAACTTCCAGATGTTCAAGCTGGTTTTAGAAAAGGCAGAGGAACCAGAGATCAAATTGCCAACATCCGCTGGATCATCAAAAAAGCAAGCGAGTTCCAAATAAACATCTATTTCTGCTTTATTGACTATGCCATAGCCTTTGACTGTGTGGATCATAATAAACTGTGGAAAATTCTGAAAGAGATGGGAATACCAGTCCACCTGACCTGCCTATTGAGAAATCTGTATGCAGGTCAGGAAGCAACAGTTAGAACTGGACATGGAACAACAGACTGGTTCCAAATAGGAAAAGTAGTACGCCAAGGCTGTATATTGTCACCTTGCTTATTTAACTTATATGCAGAGTACATCATGAGAAACGCTGGACTGGAAGAAACACAAGCTGGAATCAAGATTGCCGGGAGAAATATCAATAACCTCAGATATGCAGATGACACCACCCTTATGGCAGAAAGTGAAGAGGAACTAAAAAGCCTCTTGATGAAAGTGAAAGAGGAGAGTGAAAAAGTTGCTTCAAGCTCAACATTCAGAAAACGAAGATCATGGCATCTCGTCCCATCACTTCATGGGAAATAGATGGGGGAAACAGTGGAAACAGTGTCAGACTTTATTTTTTGGGGCTCCAAAATCATTGCAGATGGTGAGCGTAGCCATGAAATTTAAAAAAACACTTACTCCTTGTAGAAAAGTTATGACCAACCTAGATAGCATATTCAAAAGCAGAGACATTACTTTGCCAACTAAGGTCCGTCTAGTCAAGCCTATGGTTGTTCCAGTAGTCATGTATGGATGTGAGAGTTGGACTCTGAAGAAGGCTGAGTGCTGTAGAACTGATGCTTTTGAACTGTGGTGTTGGAGAAGACTCTTGAGAGTCCCTTGGACTGCAAGGAGATCCCACCAGTCCATTCTGAATGGAGATCAGCCATGGGATTTCTTTGGAAGGAATGATGCTAAAGCTGAAACTCCAGTACTTTGGCCACCTCATGCGAAGAGTTGAATCATTGGAAAAGACTGATGGTGAGAGGGATTTGGGGCAGGAGGAGAAGGGGACGACAGAGGATGAGATGGCTGGATGGTATCACTGACTCGATGGAACTGAACTGATACCTAACTGAATCCTATGAGCCCTTTAAAAGCAGAGACTTTTCACCTGGAGGTTGAAGAAGACTGAGCCAGAGAAACAGAAAATAGGAAAATGACTCAACATACTTCAACTGGCTTTGAAATTTCAGGCATTAAGTACAAGGCCTTGAGAGCAGCCTCGAGGAAGGCTAGAGAGGCTTGTTGAGTGCAAGACAAGAAAAAGACTCCTACAAACACACAGAACTGAGTTCTGTTAACCATGTGGATCTTCGCCCAGAGCGTCCAGATAGGGGCTGAGCCTGGGTAATATCTTGATTTTGGTCTTGTGAGACCCTATGGGGCTTATCTAGGGTCTCACACTGATTTCAGGCTTCTGACCTATAAAACTGTGTGGTAACAAATCCTTGCTTTATGTCACTTGGTTTGTGGCAATTTGTTATGCAGAACAGGGGGCATGGTGCCACACAGAGAGCTGTTTTCCTTGACTGCTGTTCCTGTTCAGGCATACAGAAGGCTCAATAATTAGGTCAGTCTTGGCAAGAGGAAGCGTGTGCTGTGTGCTCAGTTGCTTAGTCATGTCTGACTCTTTGCAACCCTATGGGCCAACAAGGCTCCTCTCTCCATAGGATTGTCCAGGCAAGAGTATCAGCGTGGGTTGTCATTTTCTCCTTCAGGGGATCTTCCCAACCCAGGGATTGAAACCGTGTCTCCTGCACCTCCTGCATCGCAGGCAGATTCATTACTAGGGAGCCACGTGAGAAGTCCATAATGTGCTCTTGGGCCTGTACAGAGCTTCCATGGCTGATCCTTTTATGGGCTATTGGACAATTACATGAGTTGTCAAGAACAGAAACTAGTTTATATCTCTGAATTAGTCATGTTTTCAGCTGGGTATCCACTGGTTCTTTTGCAGGTTTGTTTTTTTTTTTTTGGTGTGTTTGTATGTGGGTGGGTATTAGCTGAAGGTTAAAGGTAAAAATCTTCAGTTCAAGATATCCAAGGGTAGAGAACATTGGTAGAAATTACTAATGATACACACACTTGGTTATGAAATATTTACATTTATTTCCTCCTACAAGCTAAGCAGCCAGAGTTAATGAGCATGAGAAGGATAATAAGGACATTGTTGCATTAAAAATGGTCAGTCTATTATTGATTCTAATTTTCTGACTCTCCTGCTGGCAGCTTAGTGACCTCTGCAAAGAAATTTTTTTCTCAAGGTCTGCATGAAGAAGTTGGAGTTTTTTTTCAGTGTGTACATCCCAGTACACTGAAAACCCAATTCAGCACAATGCTTATTCACAGTCAGGCTGGCTGAGTTTCTGTGTCATATTGTTTTCCTGGGAGGTCAGAGGTCCCAGCTTTTGCAGAGATCTTTATTAGGGCTTTTATAGGCTTTCTTTCAAACACAAACAACTGACTTACCTTACTTTGTGTTATGGACCAAATATGTTCCCCTCAAAAGTATTAACCCCCAATGGGTGATATTTGGAGGTGAGGTCATTGGGAATTAAGTTTAGATGAGGTCATGAGGATGGTGCCCTCATAATGGGATTAATGTCTTTACAAGAAGAGAAAGACACACAAGAGAGCCCTCTCTCTCAAAGGACATTTGAGCACATCTTGAGAAGGTGTTTGTCTACAAGCCAGGAATCTGGCACTTGCCATGAACCAAATTTGCCAGAACTTGATCTTGGACGTTCTAATCTCTGTAGCTGTGAGAAATAAATGTCTGTTGTTTCTGCCACTGAGTCTATGGTAGTATGTTATAGCAACTTGTGATAGTTACCTGCTGCTGCTGCTGCTAAGTCGCTTCAGTCGTGTCCGACTCTGTGCGACCCCATAGACGGCCTCCTACCAGGCTCCTCTGTCCCCAGGATTCTCCAGGCAAGAACACTGGAGTGGGTTGCCATGTCCTTCTCCAATGCTGAAAGTGAAAAGTGAAAGTGAAGTCACTTAGTCGTCCAACTCTTAGCAACCCCATAGATTGCAGCCTACCAGGCTCCTCCGTCCATGGGATATTCCAGGCAAGAGTACTGGAGTGGGGTGCCAATGCCTTCTCCTAGATATGTCTAATTAAGGGTAGCATGGGGTGTCCAGATTAAACATTATTTTTGAGTATGTCTGTTAAGTTGCTTCTGGATGGGATTAGCATTTGAATTGGTGGGCTCAGTAAAATATATTACCTTCCCCATGTGAATGGGCATCATCCACTCTTTTGAGAACATGAATATAACAAAAAGTTGAGAAAGCAGGAATTTGTACTCTTTTCTAACTTATCTACTTGAGCAATACATTGGTCTTCCACAGTCCTTAAACTAGGATTTACATAACTGGTTCCCCTACTTCTTGGATCTTTGTACTTGGACAATTCAGTAATTTGTACTTGATACAATTCAAGTACTTTGTACTTGATACAATTCAGTATCACTAAATTCCCTTGGTCTCAGCTTATAGATAACAAATAATGGGAATTCTCTAGCCTCTGTAATCATATGAGCCAATTTCTCATAATAATTTTCTTTACCTATCTATTATCTGTCTATGTATCTATCTTTCTATCTATCATCCATCTTTCACATGTTATTAGCAACCTTAATTCCAACTGTGACCTTAATCCACCTTGGTTACATGAAGTTAAATATTCACAAATTATAGATATGAGAGACATATTTGCTGGGAGAAATGTCATTATTTTGCCTACTACAAATACACATATGGTAGTGAATAAAATGCAAAATATTTACTCCACAATTACTTTCATTGTTAGGTTTATTTTTACAGCCGAATAAAATCCCATATATGAAATTGTCTTAGCTTTTATTTTGGTTCCAATATGATGTAGTATAGCTTGCCATTTAACTAATATATATATATATATATGTATATATATATCTCCTTTATATATCATATATATCCTTTCTATATATATTACATACAAATATGTCATATATATTATATAAGATATAATATATATTATATTGATATAAACTAATTTATCATGATACATATATAAATTTTATAGCTTTATTTTATTTTTTTAAATTTATAAGAATATTATATATTCATAGAGCCCAAATTCATCACTGAATTTATTTAGGCTATAGAAATTGCTGGGCTGAATGGCTAGGCATAAAAGGTTAGATTATGAATAAAGGGAATAATTTCATAATTAAATTCAAATTTTCCTTAATAGACATGGCTGGCTCATATTAGATACATGGTGTGCATTATTCATTCAACTGAATCATTACAGTACTTCAGAATACAAACAGCTTGATATGCTAATTGGATATCATTACCAGATGATTATTTATATTTATAAATATTTTTCCAAACTTAGTAGTTTGAGGCATAACAAAGAAAAAGTGGACTAATTGTTGATTATTATCAAGTGAGAAATCATTTCAATTTTTGGGAATTAGTAAATTGGAAAAGTATAATTTCCTAATGGATATAATTATTAAGAAATAAATTTTACAATAAGATAAATTAAATGATACCAGAATTATAGTGAACTAATGTTATTTTATTCCTTTTTCTTCTCTTGGTTCAAATTATTTTAGGCCTGACATGTAGTTTATCCTTGACGGATGAACAGAGAGAGTAAGAGAGGGGATGAGCTAATAATGGTAAATTGAGTATTGAATCAGAAATATATTGAGATTCTGAAAGAAATCATAGTTTGTCACTACTGAGATTTGTTGGTTGATGAGCTGTCAATGAATCAAAAGGAAAAGGTTTTATAAGAAGCAACTAGATTTGCAGAAAAAGCAATTTAATACCCCCAAAGACTGTATAAATAGAACTTGTAAAAGTGGCAATAAAGTTTGCAGATCAGAAGGGATAGAGTTTAACTTAATTCTAAAAAAGACAGCCTCTATATTTCCCCTTTAATATCTACATTCTTTATAACTACTTTTAAATGTGATAATGAATCTCAGCTTTTTTCTCCAAGTAAAGAGGGATGTATATGCAAAACATGATAAACTGCAGGTTATAATTTTGTTCCCAAACCAGTCCATTTTAGTACCATTAGTATAAATATTTTCTATGGTCAATTTAAATCAAGTTTGTATTATCCATGGGTCATGAATAATTGAAATTTACAGATTTTCCATGGATTTAACTTTGTTGAAAGTTCTAAACAAGGCATCCACTGAAACCTTTACTAGAGAGGCAAACATGGCTTTGGGTAAGATACTATTTTTTTTTTTTTTTTTACTTCATGAATCGAGAAGTGGATTATCTTGGTCATCCCACAAGACACTGAAAGCAGGTCACCCTCATGACATTAATCAACTAATTCCTGATGTTCTCTAAAACTTTCCATTATACCTACTGTTTTTATGTGCTGTGCTTGTTCATTCAGTTGTGTCTGATTCTTTGCCACTCCATGGATTCAGCCCACCAAGTTCCTCAGTCCATAGGGATTCTCCAGGCAAGATTACTGGAGTTGTCATGCTCTCCTCCAGGGGATACTCCCAACCCAGGAATTGAATCCATGTCTCCTTCATTGCAGGTGGATTCTTTTACTATCTGAGCCACCCAGGAAGCTCATACCTATTGTTTACTTCACTAAAATTTATGATGGATTCTGAAGACTTGTGTCTTTGTTCACAAAATTATCTGCATGTATCCCTTTTTCTGAAAAATATCTCAGAAATCATGAACAGATCTATTTAAGTGATATGATTAACTTGTTTTTATGTCTAAAAGGAAGATGGATTTTTGAAGATCAATCTATACTTGAGATTTTTTTAATTTTTATTTTTACTTTATTTTACTTTATAGTACTGTATTGGTTTTGTCATACATTGACATGAATCCTCCATGGGTGTACATGTGTTCCCAAAAAACTTACATTTTGCAAGAACTGCTCATTATCCTTTATTGAGTAATTTGTCTTGGATTATTCTGGGGAGACCACAAGGCCAATATCTCCCCAAAATCCATGTTGTTTGATACTTTTCAATGCTAGTTCACAAGCTCACAGAGATATTTTGCTCATCTGGGTTCTAAGCCTTGCTCACAACCATCAAGCTTCATTTTGGTCTGTCTGCTTCAACAGAAATATTTGATATCTTGATAGGAAATGGGAGAGGATACCACAGGGCTATGTTGAATCTATGTTGAATCTTCCATCTTTCCAACATCATTAGTTAGTGAGATCTTTATAAGGCAATGAGTTCACTACAATAGTAGTTATTTAAGCTACACAGAAGGTCATCTACGTTAATGGAATTTTTGTTTCGTTTTCCTTTAGGATCAATAAAATGTGTTAACTGAAATGTTAAATTTTAGGATACATAGGACTTCAGAAAAGCAATCTTCTCATTAGTAATTGCATACATAAAATAGAACTTAAATTAATTTATTAAATTGGAGCATTGGTACCTGGGGAGGCAACCTTCCCTGATTTAACATTTGAAATAAAAATACACAAAATAATTCTGAATAGAATCCGTTGAGTAAAGACATCTGATTCATGTATATAATAAAATTTTAAATATTACATTGTGGCAGAAAGATAGGAAGGAAATGGAATTTGGTGTCAGACATATTTGGATTTCATTCATAGTCCCTCCATTGACTTCCTTGGTAGCTCAAATGGTAAAGTGTCTGCCTACAATGCAGGAGACCTGGGTTTAATCCCTGGGTTGGGAAAATCTTCTGGAGGAGGAAATGGCGACCCACTCCAGCATTTTTGTCTGGAAAATCCCATGGATGGAGGAGCCTGGTAGGCTATACTCCATGGGGTCGCAAAGAGTCGGACACGACTGAGCGACTTCACCTTCCCTTTCTCTCCATTTACTAAACTTTTTTTTCTTGTTAGCCATGCCACATGATATGTAGGATCTTAGTTCTCCCACCAGGGATTTAACCCAGGCCCCTGCACTGGAAGTGCAGAGTCTTTACCACTGGATCACTAGGAAAGTCCCTTACTAGATCTTTAGGGCATGTAAGGTACTTAAAATATTAGAAGAAATCTTTAAAATATCTGAAATTAGTCTTACTGTCTGGAAATGATTTTGATTAGGTGAAGTCTATTCTGTGCTGGAGGGCAGAGCTGAATTTTATATCTGGCCCAGCCTCACATTTTGGTCTATTTGTTCTTTGAGCAGGTAGTTTGGACTAGGCAACAAGCTAATCCTTTGAGATACAAGGTATGAGAGAAGGAAAATCCTGTCATTTTGGAGTCTATGATCAAGTTGACAATAATGGCATTTAAAAAATCATATAGCTTTTATCTTACTGGCTGGAGACATATTTTATTTATTCCTATATTTCTATAGTCAGTTTCAAATTTCAGTGTTTTCTTCATCTCTTGCAAAGAAAATGAAAGTGTTAGTTGCTCAGTCATGCCCAAATCTTTGTGACCCCATGGACTGCAGTCCACCAGGCTGCACTGTCCATAGGGTTTTCCAGGCAAGAATACTGAAGCTGGTTGCCACTTCCTCTTCCAGGGAATCTTCCTGACCCAGGGATTGAACCTGCATCTCTTGAGATTCCTGCATTGGCAGATGGATTCTTCACCACTGAGCCAACCTGGAAGCCAGTGCTGACTATAAAATACAAATAAAGAAAACTTTTCAATTATATATTTAGTGATAATATTTACATTGCTGACAAAATTTAAACACAAGACTTTACACAGAAACAGGCAACAATGGTAAAGTTGTTCAATGAAACTCAATGAAACAATATATTCATCAGTTAAATGGAGTATGATAATACATTTCTTGAAGTGTTATTTTACATTTAAAAGAAATAACCCACATGCAGTAACTAACAGAAAATATTTTGTGAGTTCTCAATAAATATCATTTTTCTTCTCCTCTTCTATTTCCACCCACCTTTGCCAACAACTTACTGAGTAGCTGCTGTAATGTGGTACTACGTGAGAATTGGGGAAGTACCCAAAGACTATTGAGTAGATTTGCAAATGGAAATCAAATTATTAGAAGTAAAGAGACAGGATATTCAAAAGCAGAGACATTACTTTGCCGGCTAAGTTCCGTCTAGTCAAGGCTATGGTTTTTCCATTGGTCATGTATGGATGAGAGTTGGACTGTGAAGAATGCTGAGTGCCAAAGAATTGATGCCTTTGAACTGTGGTGTTGGAGAAGACTCTTGAGAGTCCCTTGGACTGCAAGGAGATCCAACCAGTCCATTCTAAAGGAGATCAGTCCTGGATGTTCTTTGGAAGGAATGATGCTGAAGCTGAAACTCCAATACTTTGGCCACCTCATGCGAAGAGTTGTCTCATTGGAAAAGACTCTGATGCTGGGAGGGATTTGGGGCAGGAGGAGAAGGGGATGACAGAGGATGAGATGGCTGGATAGCATCACTGACTCAATGGACATGAGTTTGAGTGAACTCCAGGAGTTGGTGATGGACAGGGAGGCCTGGCATGCTGCAATTCATGGGGTTGCAAAGAGTCAGACACGAGTGAGCGACTGGACTGAACTAAACTGAAAGAGACAGGAAATAAAATTAGTAAACTAGTTGTGGCAGTCTAGAATTTCTACCAAAAGTTAAATTCTAGGATATTCAAATAGACCACAAAAATATATTTGAGGTGATTATAAAGATTTGCTATGGAAAATACTTCATAAATTTTTGCTAGAATTTTTATGACTTATTCCCTTCCTCAAAACATTAAGGATTGAAACCAATAAATGATGGACATTTATTGACCATAAAAGATTTTAAATGCTCTTATTTATTTCTTCTTTTTCATCCCCAACACAAATATTATATCATATGTCCAATGGGAGATACTTACCAAATTCATATTCCTCTTAACTATTCTTGAGTACATAGATTCCATTTTCCAGCCTTCCCTTTAAGACATGTGTGGCTATGTTTCTTAGTTCTAGCCAATGATATTATTAGTATGTGCTGTAGAATGAATGTATCTTCCAAAATCCATATATTAAAAATGCACCCATGGCTGAATCATGTCAATGTATGGCAAAAACCACTACAATATTGTAAAGTAATTAACCTCCAATTAAAATAAATTAATTAAATATAAAATAAAATAAATAAAACCTAATCCCCAGTGCAATGGTATTTGTAAGTGGGGCTTTTGAGGGGTAACTAGATCATGAGGGTGGAGCCCTCATGAGTCAGATTAGTGCCCTTATACAAAAGACTCAAGAGATTTTCCTCCCCTCTTCCACCATGTAGTGTTAGTCGCTCAGTTGTGCCTGACTCTTTGCAACCCTGTGGACTGAATAACCCACCAGAATCCTCTGTCCATGGACTTATCCAAGCAAGAATACTGAACTGGGTAGCCATTCCGTTCTTCAGGGGGTCTTCCCAACTGAGTTTGTACCTAGGTCTCCTACATTGAGGTACATTCTTTACCATCTGAGCCACCAGGGAAGCCTTCCACCATGTAAGAACACAGAGAAAAGACAGATGCCATGAGTCAGGAAGTGGACACTCACTAGACACTGAATCTGCAGGTGTCCTGATCTTAGACTTTTCAATTCTCCCAGAATTATGAGAAATAAATATTTGTTGTAAATAAACCACCCAGTCTGTATTATTCTGGTCCCAACAGACTAAGACAATGTGTCAACAGAAGTCAAATGTGCCTTTTTTACATATAGGCCATACAAAACTTTAGTATTTTTCTGATAGACACTATTGCTGCTAAACTTAGCAGTTTAAAATAACCTCTTTATTTTTCCCAAATTGTGGAGGGGGGGCAGTCAGAACTTGCAGAAAGGATTGGTTTGGCTATTCTAGGGTAGACTCTTTTATGAAATTGGAGTCACCTGAATGCTCCTCTGACTGGAGATCTCAAGTAATTCATGTGGCTTTATGCTGATTCTGTCAGCTAGAAGTTCAGCCAAGAATTGTGGCTGGAGCATCTACATAAGGCATTCCAGTAAGGTAGACTCAGGGTAGCTGTAATTTCTAAATGCCATCTGCCTTCTCCAAAAGTAAACATCTTGAGTTGTTGTTGTTCAGTCACTCAGTTGTGCCTGACTCTTTAAAACCCTAATGGGTACAGCAAGCTAAGCTTCTGTGTCCTTCACTATCTCCCAGAGTTTTCTTAAACTCGTATCTATTGAATTGGTGAAACCACCCAATCATCTCACCTTTTGTTGCCTGCTTCTCTACCTGCCCTTAATCTTTTCCAGCATCAGGGTCTTTTCTAGAGAGTAAGCTCTTTGCATTAGGTGGCCAAAGTATTGAAACTTCATTTTCAGCATTAGTCCTTCAAGTGAATATTCAAGATTGGTTTCCTACCACCCTTATGGCTGAAAGTGAAGAGGAACTAAAAAGCCTCTTGATGAGAGTGAGAGTGGAGAGTGAAAAAGTTGGCTTAAAGCTCAACATTCAGAAAACAAAGATCATGGCATCTGGTCCCATCACTTCATGGGAAATAGATGAGGAAACAGTGGAAATAGTGTCAGACTTTATTTTGGGGGGCTCCAAAATCACTGCAGATGGTGACTGCAGCCATGAAATTAAAAGACGCTTACTCCTTGGAAGAAAAGTTATGACCAACCTAGACAGCATATTCAAAAGCAGAGACATTACTTTGCCAACAAAGGTCCATCTTAGTCAAGGCTATGGTTTTTCCAGTGGTCGTGTATGGATGTGAGAGTCGGACTGTGAAGAAAGCTGAGCGCCGCAGAATTAAAGATTTTGAACTGTGGTATTGGAGAAGACTCTTGAGATTCCCTTGGACTGCAAGGAGATTCAACCAGTCCATTCTGAAGGAGATCAGCCCTGGGATATCTTTAGAGGGAATGGTGCTAAAGCTGAAACTCCAGTACTTTGGCCACCTCATGCGAAGAGTTGACTCATTGGAAAAGACTCTGATGCTAGGAGGGATTGGGGGCAGGAGGAGAAGGGGACGACAGAGGATGAGATGGCTGGATGGCCTCACTGACTCGATGGACATGAGTCTGAGTGAACTCCGGGAGTTGGTGATGGATAGGGTGGCCTGGCGTGCTGCGATTCATGGTGTCACAAAGAGTCAGACACAACTGAGCGACTGAAATGAACTGAACTGAACTGAATTGAACTAAGGACTGAATGGTTTAGAACACCAGGCAAAGGTAGGATCTACTTTTGTGAACCAGTCTCAGCAGTCACATAGCATTACTGACCCACACTGAATTAAGTGAATTCCACCCAGGCTTCTGGAATAGAACACAAACCTCACATTTTGATAGAAGTATCAAATAAAGTGTGAATCATTGTATATACTCCAACTCTGTTTTTTAATTCCTTCTAGTTATCTACATATTGATGTCCAGCATAACATGGAAGTTGTATGTAGAATTTGGAAAAAGATTCCCTTTTTTAAAGTCCTTGAAGAAAACTATGTGACAAGGAATTGTTTGGTCTTTCATTCCCATAAGAAAGGCATTATTTAGTCCTTCAGTCATGTCCAACTCTTTTGAGACCCCATGGGCTGTAAGATCACCAGGCTCCTCTGTCCATAGGATTTCCCAGGCAAGAATATTGGATTAGGTTTCCATTTCCTTCTCCAGAGGATCTTCCCAACCCAAGGATTGAAACATGCACTCCTGCATTGACAGGTATATTCTTTACCACTGAGCCACCAGTGAAGCCCAGAGAAAGTCATAGCTTACTATTATTTGTAAGATAGGGTACATTTTTATCATATCTGTTAAGACGGTGTTTTCTAACACACACACACACACACACACACATTCTTTTTGATTCTCAAGAAGTACTCTTTAGTATCATTTTTCCAATAAGAATTTTGGGTTTATAAACAACACACCTTTTTTGTGAAATCCAGATTGGGTTATATGACATATTTAAAATGTATTTGAGTGAACACTATACCTTTTTGTTGTTTAGAGAACAATTAAAATTATTATAACATTGTGTGCCAAGTCACTTCAGTCATGTCTGACTCTTTGTGACCATATGGACTGTAGCCCATCAGGCTCCTCTGTACATGGGATTTTCCATGCAAGAATACTGGAATGGATTGCTTTGCCCTCCTCCAGAAGATCTTCCCAACCCAGGGATCAAACCCACTTCTCTTATGTCTGCTGCTGGCAGACATGGTCTTTACCACTAGCACCACCTGGGAAACCCAATTATAACAATTACTGTTATTATAATATTGATATGGAGAAGGAAATGTCAACCCACTCCAGTATTCTTGCCTGGAGAATTCTTGCCTCACAAGTGTTTCCTTAGCAGAACAAGGATAATTTAATTAATTTCCTCATAATTTTTGTGAGGATTGAGATCATTAATGTAAAACATCGAGGGTCCAGCACATAGTCAGACCCAATAATTAACAATCATTTTCTCATGAAATTTCAGCATCTTTTGATATTTACTGAGTACCTAAATTATTCTACAATCCTTTGCATATCTCACATACGCTTTCAATGTAGACAGTAACATAAACTAAAGGCTATTTTAATCATCACTAAAAGATAAGTAAACAAAGTCAGGTAACTTAAATCACTGTCAAAAGTAGTAGAAGCATGACTGTAACATAATTTTCCACACAAAGTTCTTTTTCATTTGTACATTCTAAATCTGCTTCCATTTTGTCAGTTGAAAACATACTCTTTTCTTCAGACTTCTGAAAAAAATAAACCATCTACTAATCCCACAGCAAAGTGATTCATTCCTTGTGAAATGGCCAATATAGTAAATAATGATACCTATCACTTATTAGAATTCTAATTTGTGTGTGTGTGTGTGTGTGTGTTGTACTAGTTTGAAGCTTCTCTGAGATCAGGAGTTGTGCTTTATTTTTATTATCTTGACAACTATTCTTTCTAGCACATATGCTTCTTATAGTAAATGATCAGTAAATATTTATTACTTACATTTATGACAATACAAATTCAACTTCCAAAAGGAGAGAGCTAGTGGGGAGAATATACTCTTAGGCAGTTCTAAGATAAAGGAAGGAATGCTTAATAAGTGGCTTCTCTACTTAGACAAGTTCACTGTCATTATTTTTGTAGTAAACATCTGAATGAAAGTTTGGTCGGCCGTATTGTTAAACCTTAATTTAAAATGGCTAATTATAATCATTAAATTCTTGTTGGCTGTGTAACACAGATAACACTTTCTTATGTGTTATGGATAAATGAAAATGTTTGCAAATAAATGCAACCAAAGGGAATACTCTCTATTCAGCTGAAAATACCCACAAAGATATATCAGGGAGGGATTATCATGGAGAACATGATGTTTCCTAGGGCCCTCTTGAGCATTCTGAATTATAGTAAATTTTGTACTGGAAGTTGCCAGAAAAAGCAAGTGTACCTCCTTAACTCCATTCTCCCACTTTTCTTCCATGTTTAGTCCCTCTAACGCACTCCTTGGTTAACCTAGTTATTATTTTTCTATGACAAGGCTAACCAAATCAATCTTCTGGCAGATAATACTGTATTGATGTACTCAGATGTTCAGTTGTGTCCAACTCTTTTTGACCCTATGGACTGTAACCCACCAGGCTCCTCTGTCCATGTGATTCTCCTGGCAAGAATACTTCAGTAGGGTACCATTTCCTCTTCTAGGGGATCTTCCTGACCCAGGGATCAAACCTACATCTCTTGGGTCTCCTGAATTGGCAGGCGGATTCTCTACCAACAGTGCCACCTGGGAAGCCCACTGTATCCTTTCAGGTCTTTCCTATGTAAATGGGTAAATGCTAAGATTAAAAATTGAGTGGTTCAATTTTTACCTCCTCTCATTTCTCTTATCAACTCTTTTATGATTAGCAGTAGTGAAAGTCACTCAGTCACGCCCTAATCTTTGCAACCTCATGGCTTATACAGTCCATGGAATTCTCCAGGCCAGAATACTAGAGTGGGTAACCTTTTCCTTCTCCAGGGGATCATCCCAACCCAGAGATTGAACCCAGGCCTCCCACATTGCAGGAGGATTCTTTACTAGCTGAGACATTGATTATTTCCTCATTAAATTAAAATGTTCAGTTTCCAAAGGCTGATTTGGCTATGATGGAAAGAAAATAAGAGACTATAAGGAATAACTCACTTAATTCAAAGATAATTGTCTCATGACTTGCATTTTGCAATTCAAATATAATTTAACAATGGAAATAAGCAAAAAAGAGCCTGTGTGTGTGCCAAGTCTCTTCAATCATGTGCAAATCTTTGCAACCTCATGGACTGTAGCCAGCCAGGCACCTCTGTTTTTGAGATTCTCTAGGCAAGAATACTAGAATGGATTGCCATGACCTCCTGCAGGGGATCTTCCTGACCCGAGGATGAAACTGAGTCTCGTGTGTCTCCTGCATTTGCAGGGTTTTTAACCACTAGCACCACCTGGGAAGCCCAAATAAGATAGAAGTCAGCATAAATCTATAGCTGATTAAAAAACAAAAGAATGAATAAGGCATTAAACTTACTCTAAATAAAACTGAAACTGAGTATAATTACAATCATAGAGAGGAAGTTGCTCTATTTATTGAACAAAATGAAACATATTAATGACATGAATACTATTATATTAAACTGAATTAAAGTGAAATAACAGCATATATGTTATCAGCATCCTTTTCAAACTATAGTTTTATATTTATATGTTCATATTATTCTCCTATATTTTCTATTTAATGACAATGCAAAGGATAATTTTTTTATTCTATTGAGGGCTTATGTCGCAAAGAGTCAGACACAACTGAGCGACTGAACTGAACTGAACTGAGTCCCCAGTGTAGGCTGTGATTTTTTTAATGTTTCACATGGTAATTATATTGTAGAATAGAAAGAAATCTGTGTAAAAATGTGTTCAGAAAAGATTGCATATTTTACTTCCCACTCCTTTAGAGATTAACAAAGGCTCTTCATATGATCTACTAAGTAATATGGAAAAGCAATGTATTTAACCTTTTTTTTTAAACCTAGAATTTCCTAAATGTATTTAATTTAAAGAATTATTTTGCAGTATTAAAACCTGTGCAGCCATGTTCCTTGATATACAGTTTGGGAAGACTGTTTTAGGCAATCTTTTACTTTAACCTAATATGGAACATTTGTGTCATCTGTTTTTCTTAACAGTGAGGTTTTGAAAGTAAAAGCATTGTTCAGTAGTGCCAATTTAATTTGGCAGCTAGGAGAATATTTTCATGGTGATATTTGAAGCTAAGAGCTGAGATTCCTCTTGGTAAAATCCTATTTAATCATAATCTCTTAAAGCTTCAAAACCATCTTTGAGAGACAGTGGATAGCCGCAGGGATTGCAAAATGAGTGCTTTCATGTGTGGGGTCCCATTGGATCCTGTAAACTTTTACCATATTTTCTATATCTAGATTCAGTTCTCATTGCACACTGAGGGGAGAAATGGAGAGAGAGAGGGAGGGAGAGACAATATACTTCTATTTATAAAATCTGAGATTGTAAAGTTAATGTTCTTTCCTCCAATCTACAACTGTTAAATCTGTTGTTTAAATTCTGTGTCAATAATGAATACTACAGGCTATTCGTTCTGAAGTTCTTGGTCAGGAGTATTAACTGAATAGACTGAGAAGATCCATTTTAAATGTGAAGTCATATTTAGGTATTTTATTTGTGTCATTTTGGGTTTTACCTAGGTTCAGTTCAGTTCAGTTCAGTCGCTCAGTCATGTCCGACTCTGCGACCCCATGAATCACAGCACACCAGGCCTCCGTGTCCATCACCAACTCCCGGAGTTTACCTAAACTCATGTCCATTGAAGGGTGATGCCATCCAGCCATCTCATCCTCTGTCATCCCCTTCTTCTCCTGCCCCAAATCCCTCCCAGCATCAGAGTCTTTTCCAATGAGTCAACTCTTTGTGTGAGGTGACCTAAGTATTGGAGTTTCAGCTTCAGCATCAGTCTTTCCAATGAACGCCCAGGAATAATCTCCTTTAGGATGGACTGGTTGGATCTTCTTGCAGCCCAAGGGAATCTCAAGTCTTTTCCAATACCACAGTTCAAAAGCATCAATTCCTCAGTGCTCAGCTTTCTTCACAGTCCAATCTCACATCCATACATGACCACTGGAAAACCATAGCCTTGACTAGATGGACCTTTGTTGGCAAAGTAATGTCTCTGCTTTTGAATATGCTATGTAGGTTGACCATAAATTTCCTTCCAAGGAGTAGACATCTTTTAATTTCATGGCCACAATCACCATCTGCAGTGATTTTGGAGCCCCAAAGAATAAAGTCTGCCACTGTTTCCACTGTTTCCCCATCTACGTCCCATGAAGGGATGGGACCAGATGCCATGATCTTTGTTTTCTGAATGTTGAGCTTTAAGCCAACTTTTTCACTCTCCTCTTTCACTTTCATCAAGAGGCTTTTTAGTTCCTCTTCACTTTCTGCCATAAGGGTGGTGCCATCTGCATATCTGAGGTTATTGATATTTTTCCTGGCAATCTTGATTCAGCTTGTGCTTCATCCAGCCCAGCATTTCTCATGATGTACTCTGCATATAAGTTAAATAAGCAGGGTGACAATATACAACCTTGGTGTACTCCTTTTCCTATTTGGAACCAGTTTGTAGTTCCATGTCCAGTTCTAACTGTTGCTTCTGACCTGTATACAAGATTCTTAACAGACAGGTCAGGTGGTCTGGTACTCCCATCTCTTTTAGAATTTCCCATAGTTTATTGTGATCCACACAGTCAAAGGCTTTTGCATAGTCAATAAATCAGAAATAGATATTTTTCTGGAATTCTCTTGATTTTTTGATAATCGAGCAGATGTTGGCAATTTGATCTCTGGTTCCTCTGCCTTTTCTAAAACCAGCTTGAACATCTGGAAGTTCATGGTTCACGTATTGTGGTGGGCTGTAAATATAGGATGATGGCATTGGTGAGGGTGAATACTTGTGCACATTTTTACACATATTTCTTTATTTCAGTAGAGATAACTGCATTATTCCAGTATTTTAGGAAACTTGGACTTTGAATTCTTATAAATCTGTACTATACATGCAATTTTACTAGAAATATATGTTCTTAGAAAGAATGTAAAAATAACCTTCCTACACATCTCTCTTACATTACTCCTTTCTAAAATATCTTCTGGGGCTGGTTATTTGAGGGCACCAGCAACACATTATTCCCCATTTATTGAGTGATGGTTCTGGTGTTCTGAGTGATTTGAGCACTGATTCAGCTTTATCATCCAAGACAGTTTACTTTATCTCTTTGACTCTGTGCTTAAATATCAATACAATGGGTTTGATAATAGAACATACCACATTGCATTATTATAAACAAATGGGATACTGTGCATAAAGATTTTGAAACAGGTATTTAAAAATATGTGTTCATATAATTGGTGCTATTTTTATTACTATGTAAAACATGTTCCCCTCTAATCCCTTCTTATCCCTTTAAATTTACAAAGCTAAACTTTTAAAAGTCTTCCAAACTTCGCTATGCATCAGAATATGCATAAGAACTTGTTTAAAAAAAAAGGAACGAAGACAGGCAAAACCAAAACAAACCAAAAACAGATTCCTGAGATCTACCTACATTCTTCCTGAAGTCAAATATTGAAGTAGGGTTCCTTGCCATGAAGATTTGTATCAAGCTTTCATGATGTATCTTATGCAAGAACTTTTAGTCTAGTTGTATTATAAATATGTTTAGTTGCCAAGTTACTATTTCTGCCTCCAAATACCTCAAGTTCACTTCCTCATTGTCATATCCCTGATCAGCAGTTTTTATTTTAGAAATTCTTTTGTTCTTCTGCCTTTGCTTAAAAAAAAAAAACAAAACTCATAGCAGTTACAGTTTTAAAAATGTTTTAAAATATTTGTTATATGCAGTAAATAGAATACTATGTCTACTTATTTTTTCAATAAATTTTTCTCTCTGATCAATATAAATGCTATGAAATTTTTCCCTTGTTCTACGTTGAATCTTACTGTCTTTTGCCTCAATTTTTTATAGCTTACTGTGAAGGATCTCTACTCAGAAGTCATCTTTAGCATTATTTCCCATTATTATTAGATATAAGTTTTAGCTTTTTTTTTGGATTTTTTTAGCAAAGCAAATATTTGCTTTTTCTACAGCACGGTTTTATTCATCCTCCCAAACTATACATAGCTTGTTCTTCTTTTTAATTAATCAAACATATTACCTCTTTAAAAACCTGATGAAAGATTTTTCTTATTGAGATATATGACCTGTAGCATGAAGTTTCACACTAAAGTAAGTGAAATTCGCTCAGTCCTGTTCAACTCTTTGCCACCCACCCTGAATTCTCCTGGCCAAAATACTGGAGTGGGTAGCCTTTCCTTTCAGCAGGGGATCTTCCCAACCCAGGGATTGAACCCAGGTCTCCCGCATTGCAGGTGGATTCTTTACCAGTTGAGCCATCAGGGAAACCCAAGAATATTGAGGTGGGTAGCCTTTCCCTTCTGCAGGGGACTCTCGGCCCAGGAATCGAACCAGGGTCTCCTGCATTGCAGGTGGATTCTTTACCAGCTGAGCTACAAGGGGCCCAAGTAGAAATAGATTAGAGTACTCTGCTTGAGCATGGTGGAGGACATGATTTATAATTTGGTAATATTACTGTTCAAAAAGAGATTGAAGGGAACTTCCCTGGCGGTCCACTAGTTAAGAATCTGCCTGCCAATGCAGGGGACCTGGGTTCAGTCCCCATCTGGGAAGATCGAACATGCCAAGAACCAACTAAGCCTGTATCCACAACTACTGAGCCCATGTACCTAGAGCCTGTGCTCCACAAGAGAAGCCATTGCAATGAGAAGTCCTCTGACTGCACCAACGAGTAGCCCCCACTAGCTGCAACTAGGAAAAGACTGCACATGGCAATGAAGACCAAGCATAGCCAAAATATATAAATAATCATTTTTTAAAAAGGTTGAGGTGTCATAGTCTATTGAGTAATATTCTATGTTAATTTTTAACTTAAAAGTGTTTAATAAAGTATGAAAGTGTTAGTTGCTCAATCATGCCTGATTCTGAGACCCTGTGGACTGCAGCCCACCAGGCTCCTCTGTCCATAGGATTTTCCAGGTAAGAATCCTGGAGTGGTTAGCCATTTCCTTCTCCAGGCAATTTTACTGACCCAGGGATTGAACCCAGGTCCCCTGCATTGCCGGCAGATCTTTTACTGACTGAGCTCCCAGGGAAGCCCTAATAAACCTGAAAGTGTTTAATGTGTGTTAGTCACTCAGTCATGTCCAACTCTTTGGGACCCCGTGGACTGTAATCCCCATCCTCCTCTGTCCATGGATGGGATTCTCTAGGCAACAAAACTGGAGTGGGTTGTCATTTTCTTCTCCAGGGTAAAGTATTTAATAGATATCTATCAAATATTGGGAATAGTAGTATTATGACTTGGAAGGAACCAGAGTAGAATCATTTAAATGAGATGCAAAAAGAAATTTCTGAAAGAAGAGATCACAACTGGAAAAATATAAAAGAGCATAATATGTTTCATATAGTCTAATTTTTTCTGAAATATGGAACATTGATATCTTGTGGAAGAGTAGGGTAGAAGGAATATGAGACTGAAAGTGAAAGTGAAGTTGCTCAGTGACTCTTTGCAACCCCATGGACTGTAGCCTATCAGGGTCTTCTGTCCATGGGATTTTCCAGGCAAGAGTGCTGGAGTGGATTGCCATTTCCTTCTCCAGGGCATCTTCCTGACCTAGGAATGGAACCCAGGTCTCCTGCATTACAGGCAGATGCTTCACCATCTGCGCACCAGGGAAGCCCCATAAGAGACTGAGATCACTCCAAAATCCCATTTGTATGTTTGATTACATAATATTGATTACATATCAATAACCTCAGATATGCAGATGACACCACCCTTATGGCAGAATGTGAAGAGGAACTAAAAAGACTCTTGATGAAAGTGAGAGTGGAGAGTGAAAAAGTTGGCTTAAAGCTCAACATTCAGAAAACAAAGATCATGGCATCTGGTCCCATCACTTCATGGGAAATAGATGGGGAAACAGTGGAAACAGTGGCAGACTTTATTTTTGGGGGCTCCAAAATCACTGCAGATGGTGATTGCAGCCATGAAATTAAAAGACACTTACTCCTTGGAAGAAAACTTATGACCAACCTAGATAGCATATTAAAAAGCAGAGACATTACTTTGCCAACATAGGTTTATCTAGTCAAGGCTATGGTTTTTCCAGTGGTCATGTATGGATGTGAGAGTTGAACTGTGAAGAAAGCTGAGTGCCGAAGAATTGAAGCTTTTGAACTGTGGTGTTGGAGATAACTCTTGAGAGTCCCTTGGACCGCAAGGAGATCCAACCAGTCCATTCTGAAAGAGATCAGCCCTGGGATTTCTTTGGAAGGAATGATGCTGAAGCTGAAACTCCAGTACTTTGGCCACCTCATGAGAAGAGTTGACTCATTGGAAAAGACTCTGATGCTGGGAGGGATTTGGGAGGCAGGAGGAGATGACTGAGAATTAGATGGCTGGATGGTATCACCGACTCGATAGACATGAGTTTGAGTGAACTCTGGGAGTTGGTGACGGACAGGGAGGCCTGGTGTGCTGTCATTCACGGGGTTGCAGAGTCGGACACGACTGAGTGACTAAACTGAACTGAACAGAATCCACGATTTAGAGCAGAATATGGGCATTGGCTGCAGAGATTTTAAAGTGACTCTATGGTAAGTTGTCTGTTGCAACTGAGGCTGGGACTGGTGCATTGAGCCCCATGACTCAATTTGCCGTAAAGTAGAATGATGACAGTGGTTGAAGATTTAAATAAAATGGAAGCCCAAGGATTTGTAATAGCACCCACCAACACAATCATAATTTTTCTCCAACAGTGAAAACCACCTGAATTTTTGGTAGGATGTCTAATAGCCTCCCAAATATCTAAAACCTAGTTCATAGAAACTTGTAGCAAAAGGAATTTTGTAGATGTGATTAAATTAAGGGTATTGAGGTAGTGAGATTATTCATATATGCCATAAATATAATTGAGTGTTTTTATAAGAGGAATTCAGAGTTTGATTTGATTACAGAACAGAAGACAATGTGGGAACTGAAACAAGAAACTATGCTGCTGTCTTTGATGATCAAGAAAAGTATCACGAGTCAAAGAATCTAAGAAATGTAGCTAAAAGCTGGAAAAGTCATGAAATTGATCTTCCCAGAGACTCTGTAGAGGGAACCTGGCACTTCCGTCACTTTGATTTCAGCCCAGGGAAACTGATTTTGGATGACCCTAAAAAGTGTGATCATTTCAAGAGAAATGTGCTGTTTTAAGGTCCTAAGTTTGGGGTTATTTGTTAAAAAAGGCATGGGACACTAACCCCCCCCCCTCCCCTTTTTTTAATGGAAGAAGAATGGGCATTATCTGGATTCTGAGGAAATGTGGCCACCCAGTAGTATGGATGAACAACAAACAGGTAATTTGAAATTATTAGTGAGAGAGAATTGATGACAAAATAAGGTAGCTTATTCAGAATAAGTTGAGGCTGGTAGCTGGGGCTGTGAAAGTGAGATTCAGAAAGAAAGGAAGAGCCATGGGGTCGCAAGAGTCAGATACAACTGAGCTATTTTCACTTTCACTTTACTGAGTTTAAAGGAGGTTAAATGAAAGTAAGAACTGATAGATCTGAAGGTGTAATTTTTATAATAACCAGGCATTATTAGGATTTTAGAATCCACAGATAGAGCCCAGCATGAGGCAGTGTAGAGGAGCTGAGGCTCTCAGACAGAACTGCTGAGTCTTGAATATTCTATTCTTAATTCTTCTGTCTCTTTTCCCTCTCAGTTAATCCTCAGATTACCTCAAAGTAGAAAAAAAATTATGCAATGACTAAAAAGTTGGAATTGTGCATTGAGTTCTATTTATTCACTTATTAAATATTATTTTAAAACATTTGGGATATTATCCATTTTACTATTATAAAAATGAGTATGTAAGATAAAACATTTGTCATAGTAAAATCATAAATAAACTGTCTTTTTTTTTTTAAACTGAGTCTTTATCAATTTGTATAGGAATGCAGAAATAACTGTTGGTCTATTTTGTATGTATACAGTTTGGTGTTAGTTTATTAATCCAATTCATTATATGAGCATTCATTTTCCTAAATCTTGGGTCTTCCCTTTCTGCTCCTTAAGTCAATAATACCAGGAGAAAATTGGCATCATCTTTCCATTCTTAAAAAGTATTAACATATAAAAAAGAGATTGAGAGGAGACTAAGAAGATTTATGAGACTAGCAAGATTTATAAAAGATCAGCAGGAAGTAAATAGTACTAAAATAAGTCCTTTAATAAAAAGAGCCCTCTTAGTCTTTGAATCCAGTTCTTTGTGACTCATCCCAGTAATTACTGCAAGGGTAAGTTATCATATCCTAAGGCACAACTGAATTGTTCCCCATCAAATGTAATATAGAAAGTTCTGTGCTGCATGTTATACATTTCTAAGATTTTTAGGGAGGCGTCTTTTGGTCACATATGTATCTACTATGATGCAGTTCTCCACAGGTTATGGAACTTTGCCCACAGGCATCATGGGATTATTTACAAAATGTCTAATAGAATAGTTAGATTTAGCAATATAACTCCTGGAAAATAATAATGAATTTCCTGATTATTTTTAACAAATGAGGCTTACATTTTAATTTTCATAATACTAGGAAATAAGCTACTCTAACTTAACCCATTCTCAAAGTTGACAAAGGAATTGTTCATCCTATAAAGTTAGCACATTTTATAGAAACTTATTAGTTTGGGTTGTTTAACCAAAAGACTGTGCAGCAAGAAAGTGTGTATTTTTAAAGAAAATATCTTCAGTATTATTATAAGAGTAATGCATTCTGTTGCAAAACTTTCTAAAAATGTAGAAGTGTAGAACATGGAAAGTAACAGTCAATAGTCCTCTAGGCTGTAACCAACAATGATTATTTAATAACATTTTCTCATTCAAAATCAACATTAGTCTTACACATTTTGTCTTGAAATCTGTTTCATTTACTAGTTATAAGAAACTGTTCATAGACGTTTCATGACTCTTTAATATTCCAAACCATATATAATTATAATTCATGTTTTACTAACATAGAACACATTTTTAATTATTTTTTTCTCTTGGTCAAGTTAAATTTTGAGACCTGAAGTTGACTTGGAATATTATGTCCTCACATTGTACTCTAACTTCACTACACTTTTGTGTTTGGACTTATAGATATTTTCCACTGAATATTTTACTACTCTGTAAAGGGAACAATGAAACACATTTAGCATTTCAAACTTCAATTGATTTTACTGTTAAGTCAAATGAGATTAAAGATTTAAAAAAATAAAGTATATGATCTACCTTTGCATTTTTTTTTCTTGGTGCACTTATTATTTGGAAGCTTTATGTGTTTGGTCCAGTTAAATGTTGAATCATATTCATATATATCATGTAGAAACATACTTGTGGATTGGTCATAACTGAAGTCACAGACAGTTTTAACATATTTTAAATTGTAATTTATTCTAACATACTCCCTACTTTCAAAAACAGCAACACCCATAGATTTTGGGGTCTCATTTACTTAATAATGTTCAGTTGATTCCTATATATTATATATTTTATGACCTCTTTGAAGTATTTCTAATGTGTGTATTTAACATATATATATATTTGTTTTCGTTCAATTGATAAACTGTATCCGATTCTTTGTGACCCTTGATAGCTTTGGGCTTCCCTGATAGCTCAGTTGGTAAAGAATCCACCTGCAAAGCAGGAGACCCTGGTTCGATTCCTGGGTTGGGACGATCCCCTGGAGAAGGGATAAGCTACCCACTCCAGTATTCTTGGGCTTCTCTTATGCCTTAGCTGGCTGGTAAAGTATCCACCTGCAATGTAGGAGACCTGGGTTTGATCCCTAGGTTGGGAATATCCCCTGGAAAAGGAAACAGCTACCCACTCCAGTATTCTGGCCTGAAGAATTCCATGGGGTCACAAAGAGTTGGACTGGACTGGGTGACTTTCACTTCACTTCACTTTGCTACCCCATGGACTGCAGAATGCCAGGCTCCTCTATCCTTCACTATTTCCTGGAGTTTGCTCAAATTCATGTCTGTTGAGTTGGTGATGCTATCTAACCATCTCATCCTCTGCACCCTTTTCTCCTTTTGCTTTCAATCTTTCCCGCCATCAGGGTTTTTTTTCCAATGAGTCAGCTCTTCACATGAGGTAGCCAAAGAATTTGAGCTTCAGCCTCAGCATCAGTTCTTGTAAAAAATATTCAGGATTGATTTCCTTAGGATTAACTGGTTTGATCTCCTTGCTGCCCAAGGGACTCTTAAGTCTTCAGCACCACCGAAATTGATGCTTTTGAAAGCATCAGTTTTTTGTCACTCAACCTTTTTTATGGTCCAACTCTTATATTTGTAAATGACTGCTGGAAAAACCATAGCTTTGACTATATGTAACTTTGTCCACAAAGTGATGTCTCTGCTTTTTAATGTGATGTCTAGATTTGTTATAGCTTTCCTTGCACGGAGCAAGCATCTTTTAATTTCATGGTTGCAGTCACCATCAGCAGTGATTTTGGAGCCCAAGAAAATAAAATCTGTCACTGTTGCTACTTTCCCCCTTCTATTTGCCATGAAGTGACGGGACTGGATGCCATGATGTTAGTTTTCAGAATGTTGAGCTTTAAGCCAACTTTTTCACTCTCCTCTTTCACTTTCATCAAGAGGCTCTTTAGTTCTTCTTCACTTTCTGCCATTAGAGTGGTGTCATCTGCATATCTGAGGTTGTTGATATTTCTCCTGGCAATCTTGATTCCAGCTTGTGATTCACCCAGCCAGGCACTGTGCAAGATGTACTCTGCATAGACATTACATAAGCAAGGTGACATTATACAGCTTTCACATACTCCTTTCCCAATTTTGAACCAGTGAGTTACTTTGATTCTGTTTTTTTCCTGACATGATTTCAAAATTGGGAGAGTTCCTGTTGATGATATATTTCACAGGGTATATGTAATAATTTATGTATAAAATGTAATGCAAATTTATGTTCTCAATGAATGAATAGGGAATGATTACAAGACATCTGGATGACAGAAAAGTGGAAGAGTAGAGCAGCAGGGAGTTGACAAGATATTCAACAAAGGAAATTTCATAGGAAATGTAATAGTTTGAATGTAGGAAGCTAAAATATTATAAACCCTACTCTACAGTTCATGACATATAGGGTATAGAGAAAAATGTTTAGAGAAGTAATACTAATAATGACATTAATACTAATTTTATAATTGGCACTGTGCTAACAGATTAGTGCTTATTTTTTACATTCACCAACAATAATGAATTAAGTGTTATCATTATCCATATTTACAGATTAGTAAAAATAAGTTTCTTAAATTCAATTGACCAAAATCAAATGGCAAAAAAGCAGCAACCTTGACAGTCAAATGCAGGAAGTGTGTCTATAAGCTGATTCATTTTCCTTTCTGTTACTACTGAGCTTTAGTCACCATGCCCAGCATTCCATTTCATTATCAGTATTTGAACTAAAAATAAGTAAAAATGTAAATTTATGTATGTAGATATATAATTAAAGTTATAGAGATATGACATTGGTCCTGATTTTATGTCATTCCTTCTCAACATAAGATTTGAAGGTGCTTAGGTATTAAAATGTTCCTTCTAGGTTTCCTTAATATCTACATTGGCAGTATGGCTTTTTAGTGGATAGACGTAGAAGTTCGTAGATGGATTCTTTTTCTGGTCCTGAAAACCCGTTAATGACAAATATTCTATTAATTCCACACACTCATTGAATGAGCAAACTGGATCCAGACACACTTTAGTTTTGAAAAATACAGCAAAAATATCATATGTTTTCTGATTTTTCTGTCTGCATTTTATAGAATTACCATATTACATAAACCTATGTATCTATATATTTCTATATCTGCCAATCTACCTATCTTAGTAAATTTAGACTGTGTTATTTTCCCTTTGATTTCCATTCTCACCTTTTGATTTAAAACTTGAAAAAGAGCCACAAGGACATTGCAAGAGAAATTATCTCCTTGGTATTCCTAGTTTGGAACAAAAGTTAAAATATACTAAATCTCACAAGAAAGTCTGCTTAATGACATTTACAGCTCGATTTTACTGATTTAGAAGGTTTGAATAAGCTTCAGGTAAGCATCAAAGTTTATTCAGGGTGAACTTGAATTCTGAAACTTCTAAAGTTCTATCATCGATAATTCTACATTACTTTTGAAGATGTCAGCCATAGCATCCCAGTGGGAATTCTGGTTTGCCATTGTACCTCACAGTCAAGGATGAATAAGGTCATGTATTAACCACTTTATTAAAAGCATGAGATAAGGGCAGACTGAGAGGAAAGTTCCTCAAGAACTCAATGATGGAAAGAAGTGGGAAGATGTCTTAATAATGACTAGGTGGTATAAGGTCATGGGATTTCCCTTGTAGCTCAGTTGGTAAAGAATCGGCCCGCAGCGCAGGAGACCTGGATTCGATCCCTGGGTTGGTAAGATCCCCTGGAGAAGGAAATGGCAACCCACTCTAGTATCCTGGCCTGGAAATTTCATGGACAGAGGAGCCTGGTGGGCTGCAGTCTATTGAGTTGCAAAGAGTTGGGGACGACTGAGTGACTAACACTTACTCAGTATAAGGTCATGCAGTTCATCTACTATATTTAAAAACTATTTATTATTTAAAGTAATAATGATACTAATTAGCTAAATATAACTATGTCAATGAAATTAATATTCTTATGTGTACAGACTAAGTCAGTAGATCAGTATTTGGAAGAGTATATATATGTATAAATATATAATAAAATAGCATACACATTAAAATTAATTTTATACATACAACTATTTTAATGGACTAAATTAAATATTAATATTAATGAAAACTTTCTCTAATACAAATGTACATACGTAATGTATAATACTCTATGCATTAGAATATTTCAGAACAAGTTTGAGAGACAGTTAAGTTAGGAGCAATTAAATACTTTCATAAAATTTGAGGTTTATGCCCACCTTTATGATCTTCGCAACTGAACTTATTTAAAACCCTCTCAACAAAGAAGAGTCAACTGATAAAACTCTCAAATTTAAGTTCTTAAACTTTGGTACAGCTTAATGGAAAATAATTTCTTCATCTTTGATTTTCTGTCTTTAAGTTTATAAAACAGTAAGTGATAAAAAAGATAAATCAACCACAATGGTTTCTTAGCTATTCTTAATTACATTTTTCCCCATATACTAATTAGTTTTCTAAGTTGCTTAGACTAATCTCAGGAGCACAGAGACAATTTTCTATACCACATTTTTATTAGGCTCAATACACTGTATGCAATTTTTAAATAGATTTATAGGAATTATTAAGAACAACTTAATATGTGCATGTTTTTGTCTTTTTATTTTCTCTTTGAAAGAGAATCTTAGGATCCTACTATTCTTTTTTTCTAGTATAGCAAACCAACATCTGTGCAATTATACAAACCTGCAAATTACTTTTTTCCTTGTGAGCTAATTGCTTCAAAACTATAATGGAAAAAGATTTCAAAACCTAAATGCAAAGCAATGTTAGGCAAAATTAAATTGTAAACATTCTGATTAACATACAAAATTTAATGTGTCTGTTTTGATGGAAAATCTTGAAAATAATGGAAGTGTATAGAACTGTTGGCAAATATTTAATTTAATTAATGAATTTCTATAATTGATAGTTGTATTTCACATTAAACAATTATTATTTAACTCACATTCAGTTTCTTTTCTTCTTTATAAAATGAGAATATCCTTCAGTTCAGTTCAGTTCAGTCACTCAGTCATGTCCGACTCTTTGTGACTCCATGAATCGCAGCACGCCAGGCCTCCCTGTCCATCACCAGCTCCCCGAGTTCACTCAGACTCACGTCCATCGAGTCAGTGGTGCCATCCAGCCATCTCATCCTCGGTCATCCCCTTCTCCTCTTGCCCCCAATCCCTCCCAGCATCAGAGTCTTTTCCAATGAGTCAACTCTTCTCATGAGGTGGCCAAAATACTGGAGTTTCAGCTTTAGCATCATTCCTTCCAAAGAAATCCCAGGGTCGATCTCCTTCAGAATGGACTGGTTGGATCTCCTTGCAGTCCAAGGGACTCTCAAGAGTCTTCTCCAACACCACAGTTCAGAAGCATCAATTCTCTGGTGCTCAGCATTCTTCACAGTCCAACTCTCACATCCATACATGACCACAGGAAAAACCATAGCCTTGACTAGATGGACCTTAGTCAGCAGAGTAATGTCTCTGCTTTTGAATATGCTGTCTAGGTTGGTCATAACTTTTCTTCTAAGGAGTAAGCGTCTTTTAATTTCATGGCTGCAATCACCATCTGCAGTGATTTTGGAGCCCCCCAAAAATAAAGTCTGAAGAATCATAAAAAAAAAAAAGCTGAATTGAATTATGCTCCTTTTTCACAGACTATGAAACAGAATGAAAACACATGTATTTAAATTAAAAAACATTATTATTTTGATATATTTGAAAGAGTTGCACAGTCATATCCAAATCTTGGTGACCCCATCGTCTGTCCATGGTATTCTCCAGGGAAGAATACTGGAGTGCGGTTGCCATTTGCTTTTCCAGGAGATCTTCCTAACCCAGGGATTGAACCTGGGTCTTTGGCAATGCAGGCTGATTCTTTACCATCTGAGTTACCAGGGAAGACCCTTAATTTAAACAGGAAAACTCAGCGAAAAGAAAAAAAAAAAATGGAGTCCTTAGAACAAACGCACTCAATGAACTTTTACTATCTTGTCCATGAATGTTAGTTAGGTGTCATCTTTTGTCATTTATTGTCTCCCGTTTCAAATTTTTAACAAGGAATTGTTTGCACTCTCCTCACATAGATGTACTTTCCTAAAATATTTCTCTGCCTTTTTGTCCCAGCTAGCCTTAGTCTACATTTTATTTCCTTCCAAATGATTTATTAAAATCTTTAAGTCCACTATGTAAATAATTTCTATGTAGCTGACTTTTCCTTTAAGTTTAGAGATTTCTTGTCTTCTGGAGTGGAATGATCTTTCCAAAACATATCTTTCTTAAATCGTATCTTTACTTATAATTTAAAAACTGGTTACAAACTGCAAACCACTTGAAAATTCTAAGGGAATAGTTGAATTAATTATGCTAATACTCTAATATGGAACTAGCATGCCACTATTTCACCTGGAATAATAGTTATAATATTTCATTAAATTGTCACACTAAGTAAAAAGGAATAAGTGTAATATTAATTTTTAAAACCAACATATATGTGGTTATGAGCATAAATAAAGGATAGAAAATACATTCACCAGGTAATTAATGGTAGTTACATGACAGGACAGGGTGTGGATGGTACGTGTGGAGATGAGAATTACTTTATTTTCCATATGTAGAAGACAAGCAGCCTCTCAAAGCTGAAGAAAAGGTCAGCTATATATAAACTGGATTTCTCTGGTGGCTCAGATGGTAAAGTATGTGTCTGCAGGGTGGAAAACCCAGTCTGATGCAGACTACAATCTCTGATCCAAGATTTTCAAGACACCATTACAAAATAAAAACAAAGAAAACCATAGCTGGGCACATCATAAGCAAGTAAAAGAAAACTGAAGGTTAAAAAGTAAAAATCTTTAAAACTGTCAGGGGAGTGTGTACTTTCCTCGGTTCTGTCTCGTCCCAACAAAAATTTGAAGTGACAGACAGACCAGTGTTAAAGCCCGTGTGATTTTCTTGGACAGACCAGTGTTTACAGCTCCATGTTACAGCTCCATGTTACAGCTCAGTTTTATTTAGAAACCAAAGGATAATACATCCTCCAGATGTGAGGGTGGGCCGAGCCTAAAAGAAGAGAAGCTCCCAGCCCAATTTTGGCTCTTCTTTTTATATGTTTTTTTTTTTTTTTTCTCCTCCCCCTGGGCCTGCTCTATATAAATAGGGCTAGCCAAGAGTGCTGTTTTTTTAACCTGAGGTCCTCACTCCAGTCCTTGGACTGTCCTTTGCTCTATTTTTGTGGGCTTTCCCCTTCTTTGTCTTTTAGTCACTGCCATTCTGGAATCCTTTCTCCTATTCTAAGTACCTAACAAAACAATCAGAGTAAAAAAGAAATCACATAGAAGACGTAATGATAATGGCAGAATTCAGAACATGCATAACAGAAAACAGTAGAATGATAACATTTATGTGCTGAAAGGGAACAAAAGCCTGTCATTGAAAAATTCTATATCCTGCAAACACATCCTTTCAAAATGAAGGCAAAAGAGGGCATTTTCCTATACGGGAAAAGTGATATATTCTTTGCTGGCAAGTGTGTTAGTCACTGAGTTGTGTCCAATTCTATGGGACGCTGTTAACTGTAGCCCACCAGGCTCCTCTATCTGTGGAATTCTCAAGGCAAATAGAAGGAGGAGAAGTGGAAACATTGACAGATTTTATTTTCTTGGGCTCCAAAATTGCTGCAGATGGTGGCTGCAACCATGAAATTAATACACACTTGTTCCTTGGAAGGAAAGAGCTGACAAAGTTAGAGACACATTGAAATGCAGAGAAATCACTTTGCCGATAAAGTCCACATAAGTCAAAGCTATGGTTTTTCCTGTATTCATGTATGGATGTGAGCGAGTAGGTGTTCACTCAGCCGTGTTCAACTCTTTGAGACCCCATGGACTGTAGCCCACCAGGCTCCTCTATCCATTGGATTCTCCAGGCAAGAATACTGGAGTGGGTTACCATTTCCTTCTCCAATGGATGTGAGGGTTGGACCATAAAGAAGGCTGAGCATCAAAGGACTGATGCTTTTGAATTGTGTTTCTGGAGAAGACTCTTGAGAGTCCTTTGGACTGCAAGGAGATCAAACCAGTCAATCCTATAGGAAATCAATCCTGAATATTAGAAGGACTCTTCTGATGGCCCAATACTTTGGTCACTTGATATGAAGAGCGGACTCATTGGAAAATACACTGATGCTGGGAAAGATTGGAGAAAAAAGGAGACACAGGTGGCAGAGAATGAGATGGGTAGACAGCATCTCAATGGACATGAAATTGAACTAACTCTAGGGATAGTAGAAGATAAAGGAGCCTGGCATGTTGCAGTCCATGGGGTTGGAAAGAGTCATATTTGACAAAGACTGAACAGCAACAAGCACAACACTAATAGATGTATCATGCTTCTCATGACAAGCTCATGAATAATATTATGTACCATTCATTATGATGATGTGTTTCATTAATAATTCTATAAACAGCCCATAAAACTGTAGAGAAATTTAAAGTGCAATAGCAATCTTTTTAAAAAAATTCCATATTTGCAAAAGTAAATATACTGCATTATTTTAAAATAAGGATTACCTAAATTGTATAAAGTCTAAATTTAAAAAAAATTAGTATTTTTTATAACCTCCCCCTAGAGACAGTGCTTTAACAGTCTGTTTGGCAAGAGAGGATTCCTTATACTTTTAGGATATACAAGGTAGAAGACCAATGAAAAGTTTGGGATAGCACAAGAAAACACGTATTTAAGTAAAGAAGGGAAACAGAGGTTGCCATTTGGGGCATGCTAAAAAGTAGCTGCCACTCACTGCTTTAATAATCAGACATTTGCCCCATAAAGAGATACAGCTCCTATTGGATATCAAGAGATCATGTATTTGCCAAGAGAGCAAAAACAGAAGGCACCCATAGACTGATCCAAGGGAAAAGTGAAATAACCAGTGTGTTTTAGTTATGCTATATCTGTGGAATACAATCTCATGCATTTAAATTTGTTAGAATGGTAGTTAACTCAAAGGAGTTATTCAAATCAAATGTAGGTTGAAACGATGTAATTTTGTCAAAATGAAATGGTTTCTTGTTTAGCTTGTCGTGTATATCAAAGATTTTTAAAAATGAAATAAGCTTCAGTCTCTTGATTATGTCATCACTTTCCATTTGATTTTTAAGCACTTTTTATAATCACAGGGCCTTATTGACATTATTAGTAAAAATAAAAGTTTTAACTTAAACATCCAACCCCTAGTAGTTATATTTCTTTTTTCACATTAGCATAGTAATAAATAAAATATGCTTGCTCAATTTAAATTGTTAATACTGAAATAGAAATTAAGTGATTAGACTGAATCTAGAATAATACATACAATAAGAAATTCATGTCATTACTTTAAGAATCCAAGTAATAGCAACAAAAATGGAATGAACTATGATAATAATAGAAAGACCAATAGCTAGTCCCACATTTCTTCTTATCAAATATATTATCTCTCCAGGTTTCAGTATTTTGTTTTCTAAGATGAGTGTGAGAAGTTTCAAAACAGAAAGACACTTACAAGAGACTGGGATTGGTAAATCCATAGAATACGCATCTCCCTATCTTGTGTCCAGGATAGACATTATTAATTAATGATGATATTTTTCATGATAAGTTTTAATATTGAACCCAAAATTCCACACTGTGCCTCTGGACCACCAGTATCATTTATTTAGAATTCCCAGTAAGATGAAAATTGTTTGCTATTTATTGTTGAGTTGACTTTTATGGTATGTTTATTTTCTCTTTCAGTTCAAGCACCTTATCTTTCTCCTTTTATAGAAGTTACCATCATTAATGTTTACAGTTGATCTATTGAGATGTATACAATAGGCCAGCATCACAGTACCAGGGCATGAGTTCAATTCAGGCTGATCCAGATTAAAAGTCCATGTTTTGAATTAACTACTTGAGATGTATTTTATGTGTCAGTGTGACTGGACTACGGGCAACCTGAGAGTTGCCAAAACATTTCTGAATGTGTTTGTGAGGGTGCTTCTGGAAGAGATCAGCATTTCAGTTGGCTAACTAGAGATCACCCTCACCAAAGTGGATCAGCATCATCCAATCTATTGAGGGTCTGAATAAAACAAAAAGGTGACCGAAGGGCAAATTTTTTCTTTGTTTGAGCTGAGACATCCATCTTCCCCTGTCTTCAGATATTGGCACCTTTGATCTTGAGCCTATGGACCCAGACTGAGTTACACCACTAAGTTTCACTCTAGCTCAAAGATTGCAGATCATGAAGCCCCATAATCATGTAAGCCAATTTTCAGTTCAGTTCAGTTCATTTCAGTCACTTAGTCATGTCCGACTCTCTGTGACTCCATGAATCGCAGCACGCCAGGCCTCCCTGTCCATCACCAACTCCCGGAGTTCACTCAGACTCACATCCATCGAGTCAGTGATGCCATCCAGCCATCTCATCCTCGGTCGTCCCCTTCTCCTCCTGCTCCCAATCCCTTCCAGCATCAGAGGCTTTTCCAATGAGTCAACTCTTCGTATGAGGTGGCCAAAGTACTGGAGTTTCAGCTTTAGCATCATTCCTTCCAAAGAACACCCAGCACTGATCTCCTTTAGAATGGACTGGTTGGATCTCCTTGCAGTTCAAGGGACTCCCAAGAGTCTTCTCCAACACCACAGTTCACAGCACCAATTCTTTGGTGCTCAGCTTTCTTCACAGTCCAACTCTCACATCCATACATGACCACTGGAACAACCATAGCCTTGACTAGATGGACCTTCGTTGGCAAAGTTATATCTCTGCTTTTTAGTATGCTATCTAGGTTGGTCATAACTTTCCTTCCAAGGTGTCAGCATCTTTTAATTTCATGGCTGCAATCAATATCTTCAGTGATTTTGTAGCCCCCAAAAATAAAGTCTGACACTGTTTCCACAGTTTCCCCATCTATTTCCCATGAAGTGATGGGACCAGGTGCCATAATCTTAGTTTTCTAAATGTTGAGCTTTAAGCCAACTCTTTCACTCTCCTCTTTCACTTTCATCAAGAGGCTTTTTAGTTCCTCTTCACTTTCTGCTATAAGGGTGGTGTCATCTGCATATCTGAGCTTATTGATATTTCTCCCGCCAATTTTGATTCCAGCTTGTGCTTCTTCCAGCCCAGTGTTTCTCATGATGTACTTTGCATATAAGTTAAATAAGCAGAGTGACAATATGCAGACTTGACATACTCCTTTTCCTATCTGGAACCAGTCTGTTGTTCCATGTCCAGTTCTAACTGTTGCTTCCTGACCTGCATATAGCTTTCTCAAGAGGCAGGTCAGGTAGTCTGAAATAAATAAGTATATTTACTAATAATTGGAGATATCTAGACAAATGATTCATGATTTATGATGATTTGACTTATGACTTTTTAACTTTATATAAAGGTGCAAAAATTATATGAATTTAGTAGAAACTGTACTTCAAATTTTGAATTTTGATGTTTTCTTGTTCTAGTGATATACCTTATGGTATCCTTTCATGATGGTGGGAGGTGGCAGACAGCTGCAGCTCCTGGTCACCCACAAGATCACAAAGGTAAACACAAACCCGTTCAGTACCCATATAATCATTTTGGTTTTCAATTTCAGTACATTATCCAATAAATTGAATGAGCTATTCAACACATTTTTATGAAATAAGCTTTGTGTCACATGATTTTGTCCAACTGTAGGCTAAGGGAAATGTTCTAAGCACATTTATTGCTGCTTAGTTGCTAAGTCATGTCTGACTCTTGGACTGTGACCCCATGGACTGTAGCCTGCCAGGCCCCTCTGTCCATGGGATTTCCCAGGAAATACTGGAGTGGGTTGCCATTTCCTTCTCCAGGGATCTTCCCAACCCAGGGACTGAACCCACATCTCCTGCACTGGCACACAGATTCTTTACTACTGAGCCAAGGTAGGTTAGAGTAAGCTATAATGTTCAGTTGCTTAGGTGTAAAAATCAATTTTTGACTTACAAGTTCAGTTCAGTTCAGCCGCTCAGTTGTCTCTGACTTTGTGACTCCATGGACTGCAGTATGCCAGGCCTCCTTGTCCATCACCAACTCCCAAAGTCTACTTAAATTCATATCATTGAGTTGGTGATGCCATCCAACCATTTCATCCTGTGTCGTCCCCTTCTCCTCCCACCTTTAATCTTTCCCAGCATCAGGGTCTTTTCAAATAGTCAGTTTTTTGCAACAGATGGCCAAAGTATTGAAATTTCAGCTTTAGCATCAGTCCTTCTAATGAATATTCAGGACTGATTTCCTTTAGGATGGACTGTTTTGATCTTCTTGCAGTCCAAGAGTCTTCTCCAACACCACAGTTCAAAAGCATCAATTCTTCAGCGCTCTGCTTTCTTTGTAGTCCAACTCTCATGTCCATACATTACTACTGGAAAAATGATAGCTTTGACTATATGGACCTTTGTTGGCAAAGTAAGGTCTCTGTTTTTTAATATGCTGTCTAGGTTGGTCATAACTTTTCTTCCAAGGAGCAAGCATCTTTTAATTTCATGGCTGTAGTATAATTAATTTCACCAAATTAATTAATTTCACAGTAAGATTAATTTCACCATCTGCAGTGATTTGGAGTCCCCCCAAATTAAGTCTGTCACTGTTGCCACATCTATTTGTCATGAAGTGATGTGACCAGATGCTATGATCTTAGTTTTCTGAAAGTTGAATTTTAAGACAAATTTTTCACTCTCCTCTTTCACTTTCATCAAGAGGCTCGTTAGTTCTTCTCTACTTTCTTCCATGAGGGTGGTGTTATCTGCATATCTGAGGTTATTGATATTTCTCCTGGCAATCTTGATTCCGGCTTGTGCTTCATCCAGCCCAGTGTTTCTCTGATGGATCAGACAGTAAAGAATTTGACTTACAAATTTTCATTTATGATGGGCTTCTCAGGATACAACCCCATCATAAGTCAAGGAAGATCTGTATATATATTGTTCTGTTTCTTTGGAAAATCTTGACTTGCATACTATCCATTTTAAGTTCTTTAATTATTAGAAAGTTTAAAATGATCCAAGATAAAATTGAAGTGGTAAAGCTAATTTTTTCTTAAGGCTGAAATCGTGGAAGTATTCATGGTCATCTTTGAATATGTACTCTTTAAAAAGAATGTCCTAAAGCAGAGTTATATTTCCTTGTTTTTAAGGGTTGTTTCGGTTTGAAACTCAAGGCTACTGCCATCTCTTCACAACATTCTAATATTTCCTCATCCTTCCCAGCTGACCTTGCTGTATGTCACTTGAGGATTTGGAGCAACATATACCAATCCTCCTTTTTATTTTCTGCAAGTGTTTGTAGGTAATAGCACTAACAGCTTCTATGTTTCATGTTTCATTAAATGTTATATTTAATTTTCTCTACAAATTCATGTAATTTTCTTTACAAGTTCATGTGATAGCCATTAGCTATCTTCTGAGCCTTCCATAATTGTGAATTCATACCACCTATAATATGCTAACATGACTGATTTTCACAAAGCTGTGATCACAATTCAGATTTCCAAATTAAATGAAATGATTGTTTTTGACTTCATAATTAACTTCAGTAACAATTAGCATCTTTCTTGATTTTCCTGCTATATCTTTTCCTATTAAAGTTTTTTCTATACCCTGAACAGATATTGATACTACTAAGACTATATTGTTTAATTAATTGGTAAAAGATTAACATACTTTTAAAAGGGCTGTAACTTATAAGTATTAAGTTTTTAAGTATTAGTTGCTCAGTTATGTCTGACTCTTTGTGTCCCCATGGACTGTGGCCAACCAAGTTCCTCCATTCTTGGAATTCTCCAGGCAAAAATACGGGAGTGGGTTGCCATTTTCTTCTCCAGGGGATCTTCCTGACCCAGGGATTGAACCCGAGTCTCCTACATTGCAGGCAGATGCTTTACCATCTGAACCACCGGAGAAACCCTGACTTCTAAGTATATACACATATATTTTAGTAGAATGTTTAAGGCATATAGGCTCAACTGAAAAGAAGTCAATTTGAACACATACTTTAATATCCAGTTGTTGTATCTTTGTGCCACTGTGTTGAACAATTTACCTGAGATGAGAGAACACTAAGAGAAAGTATTACATGAGGCAAATTGGTTCTGCTCTAAATTAATGATTAACCACTTCAATAAACTTTCATGATATTTAACAATATTAGTGTATTTCTCATTTACTTTAATCTCCCATTTTCCATAACACCTATTTGAAACTTTACCAAATTTCCACTCCCTTTTATTTTCCTCATTCCCAATAGATAATTAAACCTCCAAATTTGCATAAAATATAATTTATATAAGACCTGATTCATAGAAGGAATGAGATGAGGAAATCTACCTATCTTTGTGCACATCTTAGCATCCTTCTCTCCTGTCTTAATACTGCCCTCTCTCCAGCTAAATTAAGTCCATTCTTATACAACGTTCCCCAAGCCCCCTTCCTGCTTGCTTTATACAATAGCTAAAATGTCATCAAAACCAAGGAGAGAATGAGGTTTTCCTCCTCTAGTATGACAAACAGCAGCGGTTTAAGAAATGTTGTGAGATGGTATACATAGTAGTTGAAAGGCCCCAGAAGAAAAAATATGTTAAGTTTTTGATCACATTTTATCCCACAAATTTTATGCAGAATAAATATAGTGAAAATTTTCAAGGTGTTACAATGCTAGGGATTCTTAATTTGGTGTATTCCAATTCCCTAATGTCTCCTAGCAAATAATATACAGAACTCAATCCCATCTCTCCAATTGGGTTGACAGAGTTCGGATAAGAGCTAGACTCTAGGCCTCCCTCATACCCATTGTTAAGGCAGTCTGAATACAGGCTGGAAAAGACTTTCCAGACACAGGATATTTTAGAATATAGAGAATTTATTGAGAACAAAGGGCTGATGTAATGAGGGGCACAGCAGAAACAGCTGGCCAACTTCTTGATGGGCCAGAGAGAGCAAACTGAAGGGAGAATAGAGAGTGAGATGCTGTTAGAACAGCGGGTGGGCTCAAGGGACAGTCAATACTTTAGTGGGATTGCAGCTACTGTTTTTAGTCTCTGGAGAAGATCCTCTCCAGATCCTCTGGAGAAGAAATGGTAACCCACTCCAGTACTCTTGCCTGGAAAATCCCATGGATGGAGGAACGTGATAGGTTACAGTCAATGGGGTCACAAAGAGTCGGACACAACTGAGCAACTTCACTTTCTTTTCACTTTTTATAGTCTCAGGGCAAATAAAATTTCTATGGAAAGGGGTAGTGTTAGGTCATTGATCAGTATTCCATATGGTGCATATGGTCCTTAATATAGACAGGGGAGCTGGCTGGTTAGGAGCAGGGTAGTGAATGTAAAACCGGATAGCCCATGACAATAGTTGCCATGGAGCTTGGTTAATTCTGGGGATACTGTCCTATGACCTCAGTATAGGGTTCCACTCCCATCCCATCATTTCCACTAGAGGGACAAGTCTCCCACTTTACATCAGAGTATTCCTTCCACCAACATTCCTGAAAAGACAAACTGTCTAATGTGTTTTGTGAGAAATCTCTCTAAGTCTTCATGTATTACCTTGAATTAAAAAAAAAAAAAAAAATCTTCCAGGATAGAATTACTTAGTTTCCTGGTCTAGAATTTGCAGTGGTGGTTCTGACATTTGTAAGGCACTGACTTCCTGAAACTTGATAGAAAAATTTAACTTTACAATAGAGAATAATGGATTGAGTTTGGATGTCCAACTGACCCTGAACTCGTCCTTATTGAGAACTGAAACTTCACTTCTTAGCAATTAAATAGATTTGTTAGAGTAAACTCCTAGAAAATGGCATAACTTGCTTTCTTGGTAGAAAAATCTCACATTGAGAAGAATATTTTGATGTGATGAATTTTTGTTTTTATTCTAATTTTATATTAACAGAAAGTAGTATAAATATTTAAAAAATGATTTATGCTAAAAAGTCGTTAAAAAATTTACTGAAAATTTTTAGAAACAAGAATTCTCAGGTTATTTTATGGGCAATTTAATCCTTGACCTCTTCACTTACACTGTCAAAAATGTCAGTTACTGTCAAAAATATCAGTGATTTTGTTTAAAGTGCTCATCCTTTTCAGTAAGTTTGAGATATTACTTTACATTGACCTGAACCAAATTGTAATATCTTATGAATAATGATTACCAATATGGCCCATTACAGCTCTGACATTAAATAAAATATAATAGAGTTTATTGAGACAAATGTCATTTTTTATGTGTGTGTATATAGACAGATGAATAGATAGATATAGATATATAATTTCTATATATCAATTTTGTGTGTATATGTGCATATATATATATATATATATATAATATCCGTGGTTACTCTTACCCCAAATAACAGCTCCTCTGTCTTATTCTCTGTGGACAAAGAATGTCACCTGCTATATTAGTAAACAAGGGAGGCCATCAAGCCCTTTAACCCTGCATCATGAGAGGATTCAGGGAAAAAAGCCAGATACTGACCTCAGGTAGCTAAGGTACAGATCAGAGGAATAATTTTAATAGCACCTGACTCTTACATCTTTCTATTCAAAGGAAGGCATTAAGTTAATTGACTTGAAATATTTGTTTTTCTTTTCTCATCTTTTGATGTTCCAGCTACCTGGATTTTAAAAATTCATTTCCCTTACCTCTTAGGAGTAGTCCTATAGAGCTATCTGAAAAGCTGTCTTCCACAGGTCTTAGAATACTTAGACTCATTATACTTACACCCAAGTCTAATGGTTAAATTAAATTTTGCATGTATCTTTTCTTATTTCAGTCTTCTTTAATATGTATGTTTTGTCTTTAGACCCACTATCTAGGGACTGATTCCAAAAAATTTTAGTTTTCATGGTAAAAGCCAAAAAAAACCAGATTACTACTTTCCAGTTTGACTAATGGCTACCCTTTCACACTCAAATCTTATTTGTCTGAAAGGCAAAATGTTTTTCCCCACATGATTACCATCAGGAATAAAGATATATTTTAGGGAAATGAAGTCTATGAACAGACTATCTTTCATTCATAGTTTTATAGTTTTACCCTTATGAATATAATATAGTCATTACAACTTAAAACAATGCCATAGCATTTAATATAAAGATAACAAGTACAATGACACAAGAGTTATTTCTCTATAGCACTTGACGTGGCAAAGCTGAGGACTACTGAGAACATTCAAAAGTTTAGAAAGCTACTTCATAGAAGAGAATTTTTTTTCCTACTGCAGACTTAAAATTGATATTTAAAAAATAATGGAGATTGCTATTATTTTTGCATATGTAAATATGCATAATTTAATTTCAATTAGAAGTCATTTAGATAATTAATATCACATAATATATACTTTCATGAGCATATTCTTATAAAAAATAATTATGCTTTTTAAAAGAGAAGTAAATTATAACTTTCATGAATATTCAGTTAATGGTATCAGTTCAGTTCAGTTTAGTCACTCAGTTGTGTCCGACTCTTTGTGACCCCATGAATCACAGCACGCCAGGCCTCCCTGTCCATTACCAACTCCCGGAGTTCACTCAAACTCATGTCCATTGAGTTGGTGATGCCATCCAGCCATCTCATGCTCGGTCGTCCCCTTCTCCTCCTGCCCCTAATCCCTCCCAGCATCAGGGTCTTTTCCAGTGAGTCAACTCTTCATATGAAGTGGCCAAAGTATTGGAGTTTCAGCCTCAGCATCAGTCCTTCCAATGAACACCTAGGACTGATCTCCTTTAGGATGGACTGGTTGGATCTCCTTGCAGTCCAAGGGACTCTCAAAAGTCTTCTCCAACACCACAGTTCAAAAGCATCAATTCTTTGATGCTCAGCTTTCTTCACAGTCCAAATCTCACATCCATACATGACCACTGGAAAAACCACAGCCTTGACTAGATGGACCTTTTTTGACAAAGTAATGTCTCTGCTTTTTAATATGCTGTCTAGGTTGGCCATAACTTTCCTTCCAAGGAGTGAGCATCTTTTAATTTCATAGCTGCAATCACCATCTGCGGTGATTTTGGAGGCCAAAACAATAAAGTTTGACACTGTTTCCACTGTTTCATGTTAGTGTGTATAAATCACCACAAAAAAATTACTTCCTAAGGTTATGAGCATGATTAGCGTATCATTTTCTGAAAATCTATCATGTACCAACATATCAGAATAGCCAAGTGAGCTTGCAATAACCTTTTCCTTTGAGTCAAATCAGGATGTTTACCTTAGCAAGAATGGTGCCTTTCTTGCTACTCAACTTTTATCTGAGTAAGTATGGTGAAATTTAGGAAATAATACAAGTTTTAAAACACTACAGTTATTTAGGTATTGTATACCTTCCTGAGAATCAATTACTCAGAAGCTAAGAGTTACTGTCAAACTGAAAAATAAAACAGGCATCTTCATTCTCTTTATGGATTTTATTATAAATGTGTGGGAAAAGTTTTCTCTGGTAATATTTCTTGTTATTCAGTAGAAACCGTGGCATCATAGAGATTCACTCATATCGTAGTTTCATAGATAATTTTTCACATATTTCTTTCAATTTATTGAAGAACTATGTTGAGATATGAAAACCAACAGAATCATAAACACTCAAGGTAGGATAAGGAGCATAATCTGATCTAGTTTTGCACTGGATATTCTCTGCTCTCATTCATAATACTAAGAAGAAACTTCTAGTCTCTTTGAGTATATTTGATAAAACACTAAAGTTTTATGTAATCCATTCATTCAATTTTGTGGCAAATTTAATTGTTAAGGAATTGTTTAGTTTCAGTGGCAGTTGAACCCATTAGTCTTTTATTTTAGATCAAATATTTCTTCAACGTGGTCCTTATATACAGGAAGATAACTCTCATGTATCATATACAGTGAACAGAACTAAATATAAGGCCCTTACTATGAGTTAATCAGTGGGCTAGGGTTACACTGCTTCTTCTACCAACAATACTCTTTACTTAACTAGGTGAATTAAAAAAAAACAACTACAAGTATAAACTGTCACTTGTAGAATGTAAAATGTATGTTGTTTGTCACTTGTAGAAAAGTGAAAGTAAAAGTGAAAGTGAAAGTGAAGTTGCTCAGTCGTGTCCGACTCTTTGTGACCCCATGGACTGTAGCCCACCAGGCTCCTCTGTCCATGGGATTCTCCAGGCAAGAAAACTGGAGTGGGTTGCCATTTCCTTCTCCAGGGGATCTTCCCAACCCAGGGATCGAACCCAGGTCTCTCGCATTGAAGGCAGATGCTGTAACATCTGAGCCACAGGGAAGCCCTAATGTAAAATGTATATTGTTCCTATGTCACTGATAACAGCAACTTCTATTTCTAGTACAATTAACACTGCTATTAATATTACTTTTAATTATTTAGGTTCTTATAATTTCCATACTTTATAAATATATGTTATCTAAAACATAGTTGGAAATTCTATTGCAAATATTGCAGAGGGACAAGAATCACACATAACTTTTATCATAGCAAATAGCACTATGTGGAGTATCTGTTTTCATATACTGAACAGTAAATATTGTAGGAGTGATTTCTCACACGGAGCAGAGTGGATAAGCTTGAAAATTACTGCAACATTCTAGTTTTATCCCTGGAGACAAATTCCAGTCTTCAGATTGGGGCTATAAAGAGCCTGACATTTGCAACGAGTTTAAGAGTAGAGGAAATTGCGATAGCATATTAGGAAGCAGAGATAAAGAAATGAAAGAGCTATGCAGAAAATGGCTTCAAAACCTGCTTGGGAGTTGTCGAGTGATTACCGAGTGCTGTTGTTCAATCACTGAGTCATGTCCAGCTCTTTGTGATCCCATGGACTACAGCTTGCCAGGTTCCTCTGTCCTTTGGTATCTCCTCGAGTTTGCTCAAATTCATGTCCATCAAGTCAGTGATGCTATCTAACCATTTCATCTTCTGCTGCTCCCTTCTCTTATGCCTTCAGTCTTTCCTACAATCAAGGTCTTTTCCAATGGGTCACCTTTTTGCACCAGGTGGCCAAAGTACTGGAATTTCAACTTGAAGAACATTTCTTCCAGTCAATATTCAAGGTTGATTTTCTTTAGGATCGACTACCAATCAAAATGCCAACATTTGTTGAATCATAGAGAAAGCAAGGGAATTCCAGAAACACATCTACTTCTACTTCTACTTCATTGACCAAAGACTTTTACTGTGTGGATCACAACAAAGTGTGGAAGATTCTTAAAAAGATGGGAGTACTAAACCATCTTTATCTGTCTCCTGAGAAACCTGTATGCAGGTCAAAAAGCTATAGTTAGAACTGGACAAGAAACAACTGACTACTTCAAAATTGGGAAAGGAGTATGACAAGGAAGGCTGTATATTGTCATCCTGCTTATTTAACTTACACACAGAGTACATTGTGTGAAATGCTGGGCTGCATAAATCACAAGATAGAATCAACATGGCCTGGTGAAATATCAGTAACCTCAGGTATGCAGATGATGCCATCCTAATGGCAGAAAGTAAAGAGAAAGTAAAGAGCCTCTTGATGAGGGTGAAAGAGGAATGAAACAGCTGGCTTGAAGCTCAACATTCAAAAAACTAAGATCATGGATCTGGTCCCATCGTTTCATGACCAATAGAAGGGGAAAAAGTGAAAGCAGTGATATATTTTGTTTTCTAAGACTCCAAGATCACTGAGGATGGTGATTGCAGCCATGAAATTAAAACACACTTGCTCCTTGTAAGGAAAGCCATGATAAACCCAGACAATGTATCAAAAAGCAGAGACACCAATTTGCTGACAAAGGTATCTGTAGTCAACATTATAGTTTTTCCAGTAGTCATGAACTGATATGAGAGTTGGATCATGAAGGAGGCTGAACTATAAAGTATTGATGCTTTAAAAATGTGATGTTGGAAAGACTCTTGAGAGCCCCTTGGACTGCAAGAAGATTACTGAGTACTGGCTCTTAACTAAATAGAGAGCAATTACACTAGAGAAGACACAAACTATTAGAAAGCTGTAAACTGATCCATCCCCAGAGCTCATACAAGGCAGTGAGATGTTCTGGTCAGGGTTCCTGGGATTCCCAAGCACAGCAGAGACTCCAGAGGTGTCATGGTTTAGTATTAAGGGTCAATTACAGCCAGAATGGGGTATCCCAGGTGGCACTAATGGTAAAGAACCTGCCTGACAATGTTGGAGACTAAAGAGAGGTGGGTACGATCCATGGGTCAGGAAGATCTTTTGGAGGAGGGCACAGCAACTCAGTCCAATATTCTTGTCTAGAGAATCCTATGGACAGAGGAGTCTGGTGGGCTACAGTCCATAGGGTGGCATGACTGAAGCAACTTAGCACACGTGCATGCTCACTAAGAATAAAGGCTACTTTTAGCCACTTTAGTAAATGTAAAATTCTGTTCTTGAAGTGATTAAATGGATAGCCTTTGAAGGAAGTAAACAAAATCTAGACATTCAGAAATGCAACATTACAGACTATAACATCAACAGACATAATGAAAAGCAGAATCATCAAGAAATAATTCAGTTCACAGAAAACCAGGAATAAGAAATTAGCAGACAGATGTCAAAACAGATGTTAAAAACTATTTATGAGTATTTAAAGGAAAAAATGAACATAATGAGCAAATAAATGGAAAATACAAAACAAAACTCAAGTAGAACTCCTAGAGGTGAAAAATATGTCAGAATTGAAAACCCCTCTGGATATGACTAACCGTGGATTAAACACTGCGTAAAGAAAGTATCAGGGACTTAAAAAACATAGCAGCAAAATATACTGATTGAAGCAGAGAAAAAAAATGATGGAAAAAAACTTTTAAAAAATGATACTTAATAATCTGTGGATTGATATTGAATGATCTAATGTAAGTGAAGGCACTTTTATAGAAACCTAAGTGATACCTTCACAAATTTATTGCAAAATTTGTCCACAAATATATAAACATTAAAGAACTCAAAAAATAAATTATGAAATTCTGCACCAAAGCATATCATAATAAAATTGCTTAAAACAAGTAATGAAGTCTTTAAAGAAGTAAAAAAACAATTTTTTTTTTGTACAAGGGAACACATATAGGGATGACTTCAGACTATGTAAAACAGAAGACAATATAACAACTTCTTTAGAGTCATGAAAGAAAACAAAAAACTGTCAACATAGAATATTGGATCATATCCAGTAAGAATATACTTTATAGAAAAATAGATAGGAGAATTTATCACAAATAGTTCTGCAATTCAATATATGTTAAAGAATAGTAGGATTTAAGATAAAATATAATAAATGTTTAAAAACAAAGGGATATTCAGGCAAAAGGGAAATGATACCAGATACAAATAGAGATCAACAGAAATAAATGATCATTGGACATATTGAATATATAAATAAGTATAAAATAATTGAAAAAATGATTTATAGAGCACTCCATTAAAAACACTCCATTTGATAGTAACTTATTACTATCAAATATTAGTAGAGCATTCAATAAATTAAACCATAAAATTAGTGACAAAACATCTGTCAACAAATTTTAAACATTTAAAAAATCGTATAAAGGATGTTTCTGTCCATATTATTCAATTACAAAATCTCTACAAAACCCCCAGACTTTTGAAATGAAATAAACCTTCATGACCACCACAACAGTAACTTTTAATTGCAAAATCACAGGGAGATTAGAAAATATTTTTAAAATGAATGAAAATGAACATGTAGCCTATTCAAATTTGGGGATTCAGCTAGTGTTTTTCTGGAGCCTCAAGTGACACAAACTATTCTTATTGAAATGCTTTCAAGTTAGAAAGATAATATTATTAAATCCATGGTGTAAAAGCCTATCTTATTAAGTCAAAAAAAGGAGACAAAGTAACCCTTAAATAAGAAAAAAATGGCTCATATAACAATGGAAAATCAATGAAATAGAAATAGTAGATATTGTTAACAAATTCAAAGTTGCTTCTGCATAAAATATCTATAAAATTTATTCATATTTAAATAGACTGATCAAGTATTTAAAGAGTGGAAGAGAAGTTGAGATTGAGAGATAGGATACAAGTTATCAGTATAAGGAATTAGAGACTGAATATCATAACATCATAAATGCATTATAAGGATAATAAGGAAATTATATCACTAAGAAAATTAGGTGAATTAATGTTGCCGACTATCAGCAGAAACAAGATGGACCACCATCCAAATTTGGCCCAGAGTTAAAGACCGATGATACTACTACACACACACCAGTGGGGCATTAAAAGATGTACTATTTTCATAATGAAGCTTTCTAGGGAAAGTAGAGCATCTACCAAGCAGGTACAAAAATGATGAGAGAGCAGGAAAAGGAGAGTGGCTTGTAATTTTTATGGTAGTTAGACTGGAATGGGTGAATTTAACTCAGAGGACAATTATATCTACTACTGTGGGCAGGAATCCCTCAGAACAGATGGAGTAGCCATCATGGTCAACAAAAGAGTCTGAAATGCAGTACTTGGATGCAATCTCAAAAATGACAGAATGATCTCTGTTCGTCTCCAAGGCACAGTTATCCAAGTCTGTGCCCCAACCAGTAACGCTGAAGAAACTGAATTTGAACAGTTTTATGAAGACCTACAAGACCTTTTAGAACTAACACCCCCAAAAGATGTCCTTTTCATTATAAGGGACTGGAATGCAAAAGTAGGAAGTCAAGAAACACCTGGAGTAACAGGAAAATTTGGCCTTGGAATGTGGAATGAAGCAGGGCAAAGACTAATAGAGTTTTGCCAAGAAAATGCACTGGTCATAGCAAACACCCTCTTTCAACAACACAAGAGAAGATGATGTCTACACAAGGACATCATCAGATGGTCAACACTGAAATCAGATTGATTATATTCTTTGCAGCCAAAGATGGAGAAGCTCTATACAGTCAACAAAAACAAGACCAGGAGCTGACTGTGGCTAAGATCATGAATTCCTTATTACCAAATTCAGACTCAAATTGAAGAAAGTGGGGAAAACCGCTAGACCATTCAGGTATGACCTAAATAAAATCCCTTATGATTGTACACTGGAAGTGAGAAATAGATTTAAGGGCCTAGATCTGATAGGTAGAGTGCCTGATGAACTATGGAATGAGGTTCGTGACATTGTACAGGAGACAGGGATCAAGACCATCCCCATGGAAAAGAAATGCAAAAAAGCAAAATGGCTGTCTGGGAAGGCCTTACAAATAGCTGTGAAAGAAGAGAGGCGAAAAGCAAAGGAGAAAAGGAAAGATATAAGCATGTGAATGCAGAGTTCCAAAGAATAGCAAGAAGAGATGAGAAAGCCTTCTTCAGGGATCAGTGCAAAGAAATAGAGGAAAAGAAGAGAATGGGAAAGACTAGAGATCTCTTCAAGAAAATTAGAGATACCAAGGGAATATTTCATGCAAAGATGGGCTCGATAAAGGACAGAAATGATATGGACCTAACAGAAGCAGAAGATATTAAGAAGAGGTGGCAAGAATACACGGAAGAAATGTACCAAAAAGATCTTCACGACCCAGATAATCATGATGATGTGATCACTCATCTAGAGCCAGACATCTTGGAAAGTGAAGTCAAGTGGGCCTTAGAAAGCATCACTATGAACAAAGCTAGTGGAGGTGATGGAATTCCAGTTGAGCTGTTTCAAATCCTGAAAGATGGTGCTGTGAAAGTGCTGCACTCAATATGCCAGCAAATTTGGAAAACTCAGCAGTGGCCATGGCACTGGAAAAGGTCAGTTTTCATTCCAATCCCAAAGAAAGGCAATGCCAAAGAATGCTTCAACTACCACACAATTGCACTCATCTCACATGCCAGTAAAGTAATGCTCAAAATTCTCCAAGCCAGACTTCAGCAACACGTGAACCATGAACTCCCTGATGTTCAAGCTGGTTTTAGAAAAGGCAGAGGAACCAGAGATCAAATTGACAACATCTGCTGAATCATGGAAAAAACAAGAGAGTTCCAGAAAACCATCTATTTCTGCTTTGTTGACTATGCCAAAGCCTTTGACTGTGCATCACAATAAACTGTGGAAAATTCTGAAAAGATGGGAATACCAAACCACCTACCCTGCCTCTTGAGAAATCTGTATGTACGTCAGGAAGCAACAGTTAGAACTGGACATGGAAGAACAGACTGGTTCCAAATAGGAAAAGGAGTACATCAAGGCTGTATATTGTCACCCTGCTTATTTAACTTATATGCAGAAAACATCATGAGAAACGCTGGACTGGAGGAGGCACAGGCTGGAGTCAGGATTGCTGGGAGAAATATCAATAACCTCAGATATGCAGATGACACCACCCCATGGCAATAAGTGAAGAGGAGCTAAAAAGCCTCTTGATGAAAGTGAAAGAGGAGAGTGAAAAAGTTGGCTTAAAGCTCAACATTCAGAAAATGAAGATCATGGCATCTGGTCCCATCACTTCATGGGAAATAGATGGGGAAACAGTGGAAACAGTGTCAAACTTTATTTTTTTGGTCTCCAAAATCACTGCAGATGGTGATTGCAGCCATGAAATTAAAAGACTCTTACTCCTTGGAAGAAAAGTTATGACCAACCTAGATAGTATATTCAAAAGCAGAGACATTACTTTGCCAAAAAAGGTCCGTCTAGTCAAGGCTATGGTTTTTCCAGTACTCATGTATGGATATGAGAGTTGGACTGTGAAGAAGGCTGAGCACCGAAGAATTGATGCTTTGGAACTGTGGTGTTGGAGAAGACTCTTGAGAGTCCCTTGGACTGCAAGGAGATCAAACCAGTCCATTCTGAAGGAGATCAACCCTGGGATTTCTTTGAAAGGAATGATGTTAAAGCTGAAGCTCCAGTACTTTGGCCACCTCATACGAAGAGTTGACTCATTGGAAAAGACTCTGATGCTGGGAGGGATTTGGGGCAGGAGGAGAAGGGGACGACCGAGCATGAGATGGCTGGATGGCATCATGGACTTGATGGACGTGAATCTGAGTGAACTCCGGGAGACAGTCATGGACAGGGAGGCCTGGCGTGCTGCAATTCATGGGGTCGCAAAGAGTCGGACACGACTGAGCGACTGAACTGAACTGAGACTGTGTGACAAGGCTGAAAGTTTCTGCATGGCAGAAACCTACAGCTTTGGACCTGCTGGTGCTAAATGCATGAGCATTTAGGTTTTCATATCTACTTACATAGATATGGGGTTGAAAGCAAAGAGGAAGTTTTGAATTTTGTAAGATATTAGTCTTAATTGGTGTCAGCCTCTTTGTTACACATGGACAACACCCTGGAAAGACTTTACTCAAAGTAATTCAAGAAGAAGTAGGAAGTTTGATTACCATTGTAACATTAAAATAATTTGATTCCTAATTAAATTTTCCCCACAATGAAAAACTGTTGGTCCAGAGCAGTCCTATAGGCTGCTGTCTTTTACATAGGCATCTGTCTTCCACATACTGATTTATTGGAAAAAGCAAGGGGGGTTATGATTTCCTTTAAGTGATATTGAAAAGAGAACAACAGAAAAGCAGCCATTTAACTGATGTCCTGTGTCTCAAGTACTATTCAGAATAACTTGTTCTTCAATTCTTTTAAATGATATCGAGTTGTCAGTTGAAACCCAGTGGTCTAGATACTGTAAATGAAATTTCTGAGATCAACGTAAGCCTTTGGTCCGATAGTAAACACTGTAGTTTTAGTTTACTTACTTTTTTGCTCTCAAAAGACATAGAGTCATTTATGAACTACATCTGCTTGCTTCTTTGTCAGTACATGGTGAAAACCTTGGCTTTTTATACTCCACAGTAACTAAGTAAGATTCCACCTATCACCGTACCAAAATCTGACCTTTTTTGATCAAGAAAATAGAAATCAAGACAATAGAAATAGTATAATAACCAGAATATTAATATCAGATTGCATCTTGAATACCATACACCAAAGCTTTCCATGTTGGGCTTTCAGTTAAATTTAGGTCCAGATGTTTCTGCTCTGATAATAATAAATGTTTCCTGGCAGGTGAGACATTGATATGGCATTTGATTTAATTATAGATTTAGAAGCTCTATGTTTTACTGACCAAGATGTCAAATTCATGAAACAAGAATTAAAGATAAATAAGCCATCATTAAAAGATTTTTCCAGAAATCAAGATACATAGTATGTCCCTGCTAACTACATATGTCACAAAAGCTTTATTACATCTACAACATTTTTCTAGCATAACAACGGAGTAATAAATTCTATTAAAGAACCAGAGAAATCTAATAATTTAAAAATATTTCCCTTAAAATGTTTACATCTAAGAAGTGGTCCTTAAGTAGTCAAACTTTAATTTTCAAGCAATTAAGTTTTCTTAGAGAATCAAGTCCTGACAAAAATAGTAAAAAAAAAAAAAAAAGAATACAATAAGGTACAAGTGAATAGTTGTGTGTATAGGGCATTTGTAGTTCATATATGATATATATTGTGGGTAAAGTAGATTCCAGAATTGAGAGTAGGAAAGGTCAGAAATGTTTTTCTCAAATGGCATGGCCTATAAGAATGAATATAGAGCATCTGTCTAGGAGAAGCTGTATTTTTCCATTTTTCATTGAATAGAGCAAAGTCTGTATAAAGCCTATAGGACTGCTCTGCTCCTGCAGTATGACAGATTATTAGCTTCATTGGAAATGGTTAGAAGTCTCTACTCTTAATGAAAGCAATCTTATTATTTCTCTAGAGTTTCATTTTATTAACTTTCAGATACTGATAAATATAAAGATTTAATCCTGCAGTGTGTCATAGTCAGCACATGCTTTTGATTTCAATAGTTTTTCAGGGAGGATAAATTATTTTAAGAAATAATTGCAGTCTAAAGCAATAATTATCAATATCTGTTTTTAAGCATTTGTTATGTGCTATTTAATAAATTATTACTACTAATTTGAACCAAACTGTATATGTCCCCATTGACAGTTAATGATAATTTGGTATATAAGTATATTAAATAATGTTGAAATGAATACCTGATACTGGATTTTTTTTTTCTTATCATTTAAAAATTCTATGAGGATACTTATGAATTGCACAGTTTTGAGTCTAGTATATTTGAGTGTTTCCTGGGGCTAGATCAGCTTTTGCTATTACCCTGATATAATGACCGTATTGACAAAAAGCTACGGAACTGTTGAAACTAGAAGTAAAGGTTACTCTGATAGAGCTTTTAACTCAGTGTGTGATCAAAATTTGAAATGTAGCAGGAATTTTTGAAGGAGCAATTTAAACATAACATTAGGCAACATGATCTAATTAGGGCATTATTAAAATGTATGTTCAAATTTGGGTAGAAATAATTTTCTAAATGCTTCCTTCAAAAATATAATTCATTTTTTCATTCTGTGAAATAAATATTTGGGACAGCATAATTTTGAGTACTGCTTTTAATTGCTTTGAAGAAATAGCAGTATTTGTTTTTGCTAGGACATCTGCTATGAGTGCATTTAAAGCATTGTTAAAGTGTCAAGATTTGAAAGTGAATGTAACAACACTCAATGTAGCACACTAAATAATATTTGTTCCCAAAGAAGGGATATTTCTAATCAATTTACTAAAGGTTGTTAAAATTGGTATGAATGTCAAAATATGATAAATATACAATCATGATTATTAGTGCAGAGGATGACCTGAAATAGATAGTTGTAAAATGGATAAATAATATATTGGTGACAACCTGAAAAAAAATGTTGCCTACTTCTTTTTATTTATGAACAAATTAATTAGGTTAAAAAATAGATTCCAAATTGAGTAATGATTTATTTAAAACAGATATAAGTATGTTATAGGATCTTGCATTGTATAATGGATTCCATTAATGTTTCACATTCAATTATTGAACACATATGTATGTCAGACATTTAACTAAGTACTAAAATAAGATGAATAGGAGAGTTTCTTCCCCTAAGACATTGACTTTTTGTAGGGAAGGTAAGCCTAAATCATATAAACAAATATCTATCAACTAATATAAATTCAGAATTAAATATTTGAATTTTTATAAATATTTATATTATGGAAAAGTATATCAAAACAAAAGGCCTCTGATTAACACAACTGAATTTTGCTTATATATTTATAAAGATTAATATAGGTCTATATTTAATCAACTTGCTTCATAAATAGCCATGATATGTACAACTCTTTTTTTATTTTAGTGCTGATTATCAGTCTCTTTCTTACTCCTCCTAGAGAGAGGTTATTGGGGATTATTTGGGATGATGTTAGAGTATTTTTCCTTCTTGTCTGTACATGTGGTTCCAGGTCTGTGCACTGCAATATTGCCCCAAATATTAATCACAGCAGATATAATTCTTACTTATATTTAGATTTGCTTAAATTTCAGTCTTTGCAGTGCAAAGTTGGTTTATCACACACACTAATATGTCTTTCCTTCTATCGTACTTGGGGTGGGTTGGAAAACTGATGGATTTGCTTTAGATCACAATGGCTGGGTTGAAAGTAAACATTATAGAATTGTATTTTGTTTTGTTTCATTTTTTAAAATTGAGTTATTAGATGTTGATCTTGAGGATTTATATGCCTTATGGCAGAAAGCAAAGAAGAAATAAAGAGCCTTTTGATAAAAGTGAAAGTGAAAGATGAGAGTGAAAAAGTTGGCTTAAAACTCAAGATTCAGAAAGCTATGATCATGGCATACAGTCCCATCAGTTCATGACAAAAAGATGGGGAAACAGTGGAAACAGTGAGAGACTTTATTTTCTTGAGCTTCAAAATCACTGCAGATGGTGACTGCAGCCATGAAATTAAAAGACACTTGCTCCTTGGAAGAAAAGAGCAATCTAGATGCATATTAAAAAGCAGAGACATTACTTTACCAATAAAGGTCCATCTAGTCAAAGATATGATTTTTCCAGTAGTCATGTATAAGAGTTGGATTATAAAGAAAGCTGAGTGTGGAAAAATTGATGCTTTTGAACTGTGGTGTTGAAGAAGACTCTTGAGAGTCCCTTGGACTTCAAGGAGATCCAACCAGTCCATCCTAAAGGAAATCAGTCCTGAATATTCATTGGAAGGACTTCTGAAGCTGAAACTCCAATACTTTGGCCACCTGATGCGAAAAACCAATTCATTGGAAAAGACTGATGTTGGGAAAGATTGAAGGCGGGAGCGAAGGCGAAGACAGAGGTTGAGATGGTTGGATGGCCTCACTAATGGGATGGACATGATTTTGAGTAAGCTCCACGAGTTGGTGATGGACAAGGAAACGTGGTGTGCTGCAATCCATGGGGTCGCAGAGTCGGACACGACTGAGCAACTTAAGTGAACTGATGCTGAGTATATTATTCTGAGGTGACCTTTTTAGGAAACAGATTTCTGCTAGGATTAATTATTTCATAATGGAATAAAAGGTTTTCAACTAATATTGCTTTCCTGGGAAACATTCAATCAATTTTTTTTTTTTTTTTTTTACTTAATGTCTTTTACATATATCTCTTTACCATCTGATTTTAACTTACTAATTGAATTTGTTGTAATGGTGGAATCAAGAACATTCAGTTTAGGAAAAGAGGAATAAACCTGGAATAATACTTTGGAATCAAATGAAGCCAAACTTCATTTTAAATTATTGCTTAATATTTAAATTTTGACATAGGCCCCCTAGAGGGCTTCAATTTATTTCTTTCATCATCATCTGGTGTAATGCATTTAGTTTCATCTATCTTCCTAGTGCTTATTTTAGTTGTATCAGTTCCATATGTTAAATCTGGGGTCTCACAGGAACATGTTGTGACCTCCTGTGAAACCTGCTCTCTGCTTTATGTTCATCTTATGGATGAAGTAACAAAGTACTATTTTTTAATATTTTATTTAATTTATTTTTTGGCCACACAGGGTCTTAGTTGTGGGATGCAGGATTTTTTCTTTTATTTTCTTTTTTTTAAAAGTTGCAGCATGTGGGATATAGTTCCCTGACCAGGGATTGATATCAGGCCCCCTTGCTTTGGGAGTCTCAAAGCAAGCCAACCACTGAGCCACTAAGGAAGTCCTGCAAAGTGCTATTGAAAGTGGAGAAATTCGCATCAGGGTAGAAAGTTAATTTCCAGATTTACTGAGGTCCTATTTGCCATATATTTCAGAGGCTAAAAACAAAATAAGTTTTTCTTCCTTCTTTCAGAAAACTAACCATTGTTTATTTCTTTTGTACCACTTAACTAAGTAATGATTGTCTTTTAGACTTTATATGAATTTATCAAAGCCTAAATCAAAATCAGTATACCAATATCAGCCCGAGTCTAATATATTTGAGCACTTTTAACAATTGAAGGATTTTGACTTTGTCGACTTTTGGAAGGTTGGCATGTAGGTCAGGGTCTAGCATCATGACCATAACAATTTAGGATCAGGATCACTTCCTTAATTTTAGCATTAAGGTGAGGAAGGTGGAAGATGTAGACTATATGTCATTCTGAAAATCCAAGCTTTCTCTCTAAATCTTCAAAGTTGATTCTGATTCTGCTTCTGCTTTTCAAAATATGTAATAAAATACTACAACAGGAATTTTGTATAATTCTCTTTTTCCTTTTAAGCATGTTTATCTTTTAAGTTTCTATACTTTCATTTAAGATATATTTTTAAAGATATAAACTATTTTAAAATCTAACATACACTCTCACTTTTCAATAGTGATGAAATATTTATTCTTGCTTAGTCACTAATTTGTGTCCAGCTCTTGTGACCCCATGGTCTGTACCACCATACTCCTCTGTCCATGGTATTCTCCCAGATAAGAATGCTGGAGTGGGTAGCCATTCCCTTCTCCAGAGGATCTTTCTGACCCAGGGATGAAATTCATGTCTCCTGCATTGTCAGGCAGTTTCTTTAACACTGGGCCAACCACTTGGGAATCCCAGTGACAAACATATTTTTCTTATTATATCCCCTATTAAGTTTGTATGTCTCAAAATTAAGTTGGAAGCAGGGTAAAATTACTATTCCTTCAACTTAATGCAAACCCACAGTCAACATGTTTATCAAGAGAGGAATAGTAAGAGCACTTATTAGGTTTGTGTTTGTGTACACTAAATGGCAAAATATTAGACTTATGGGGCAGAACAAGATAAATACAAAAATTAAAATGTCTTACACTAGGTTCTAGTCTGCTTTGGCTGCTATGACAAAAATATCATAAGCTGGGGTAGCTTATAAATAAAATAAATTTAAGTCATATACTTTTTGAGACTGGTAATTCCAAGACCAAGGTGCCAGAAGCTATGCCTGGAGACATGCACAAGGCTATGCCTTGGCTGATACACAATCTTTTTGTTGTGTCTTCACATGGTAAAAGGGGGCAAGGAGCTGTCTGGAATCTCTTTTATGAGTCTCTTTAGAGTCTCTTTTGATCTTATTCAATGTGATGCTATTTCATGACCTAATAATCTCTTAAAAGCCCCATCCCTACATACATTGGGTATTACATTTCAGCATATGAATTTGGACAGTTGGGGGGGGGGGCTCAAAAATATCCAGTCTTTAGCATAGTGACTAAAGAATACTGTATGACATCTTTTCCATACTATTCCACAGAAACGGATGCAATGCAAAGAGAAAGAAATACTGGAAATTTCCAAGGTCTGAGTTTTAGTCTTAGGTCTTCATCTGCTGCTCTCATTTTGTTGTAGCCACACTGTGTACCCTCTATTAACCACAAAGTCCTCATCGAGAAAATATATTTAGTAGCCCCAGGGACTATGCTGCCGGGAGCCAGCGTGAGGAACTCCACCCATGGCAAAGGTCATGAGGAAGGACGCTTCGGCATACACAAAGGTGGGATCGAGCCTCAGGAAACCCCCGTTCCTGAGCATCTATCCCCAAAACCAGAGTCTACCTACTTTACTGTTTTATGCTCTCACCTATACCTCTGACTTTACAGGGGACTCTTCCCCCATCACCATTTCTCTCAGAGAAGGAGTTAACTTGCAGCTCCAGTTAATAAAAATTCCTGGGTATGACAAGAGTGTTTCAACTTACAAACTCCTCTGAAGTTTCTCTAGCCTGGCTGAGCAGATTCGTCCGGCCACATGTGATTGTTTACAGCCTCCCAACCGTGAGAGGCACCAGATGCTTTAAAACTTTCTAAATACAGACTCTTTTGAGAAGTTACAAAATTATTATTATAGTATTAGTGGGTTGATTAGAAATTATATTGGTGAAGGGTTTTTCATTTGTTGAGCCAATATTTAGTGCTAAATCTCCATATCCCCTGCCCTTATAATGAATATAACTAGCATATAGGAGAAATAAGTATTAACCTTTAAGATTAATCATTAAACCTTAGGCTAAGTAAATTTCTTTCTTGATTGTAACCCACCACACTCTCACCCTATAAGAATGCAACTTTATTTGGAAGGTGGCACTTGGTTTAAGAAAAAATCACCCCTGGAAAAAATAAGTTTTCTGGTTGACTGACCGTTATCAGAAAGGGCCATAGAATGTCCGCAGGCCTCATGACCAGAAGATGGTGTAAAACCCATAAGACCTTTGTATACATTTATATGAAGCACCTGATTTTGGCAAAGGTCAGGTCTGCTGACCCCCGCAGGACTCTGTATTCATCCCTATGTATAACAAAAAGTATATAATCAAACCTGAAAAATTAAGAAATGGGATCAGTTTCTGGAAAGACTGATTCCCCCATGTCATTCTTTCTTTCCCCTTCTGGCTGAATTCCCTTCTGGAGCATGGACACTAGATTGGTATTCCACGTAAACCAAGTTATTCAGCCTCCTTTTCTCCACTAATATTTCGTACTACACTATCCTTTTCTAATTTCTCTTTATATCTGTAATTAAATAAGTCTTTCCTAGGACACCAATTCCGTCTCCCCTTCGAATTACCCTGGATCCACTGGGGCTGGACCCCAGCACTATGCTTCAGTTCAGTTCAGTTCAGTCGCTCAGTCGTGTCCGACCCTTTGTGACCCCATGAATTGCAGCACGCCAGGCCTCCCTGTCCATCAGCAACTCCTGGAGTTCACTCAGACTCTCGTCCATCGAGTCAGTGATGCCATTCAGCCATCTCATCCTCCGTCGTCCCCTTCTTCTCCTGCCCCCAATCCCTCCCAGTGAGGTCCTTTAAAGCTTCAAGTTTTTTTGTTAAGTTGACAATAGATCAAAGAAGCATGAATCATGAATAGCTAAAATAACATGAAAGTATATGATGATGTGTATAAAGATCTGTGGATTGTTCTCATCATGAATAAATAATAAATTTTACATGTTAATTTTCCTTACTAGACCCTCATCTATAAATATATATGCTGTTATTTATTTTGTACTGTGGGATAAATGAACAAAGCTTGAGTGCTACACACAGTGATAGATTTACAATATGTAAATACTATGTTGTGATTTATCATTCTTTTTTTGTGTGTGTGTGTATATATAATGACCCGTAGTATTTTTCTTTCAAGTTTTATTCTGAGCTACAAGTATCTACAAATACATGTGCATACATGCCTGATCTTTGGGTTTCCAACAGTAATTGTAAAGAATTTTGAAAATAAATCCTTTCACAATCTCTCATGCAGTGAGTATGTGCTAGAGCAACTTACTATTGTAAGAGAGAGGATATATCACATTGAGGTTCCATTAATTCCACACTGCACTAAAGCACTGATAAAAAGAAGGACATGAATGAACAAATAACACATTTTACTGCAGAAGGGCAAGTAGCACTCAAGTATGTTAGATAATATGGTCAGATATAATAACCTAATTTCCAACTTAGACAAGTTTTAATGAAAACTATGGATAGTTGCTCAGATAAGCCAGAGGAGAAATGAAGAACACGATTGAATACATTAATCCTTTCATTAAATTCAAGAATTTGAGCATTTTAAGATAAATCAGAATAAAGATAAATGCTGAAAGCCATATACCTTTCAATCAAAAAAAGGATTAGGACCTGACATCGAACTGAGAGCGCCTAATTTAAACATGCTAGCCGCTAAACTTTTGGAGCGCCCGGAGAATGAAGTTTTACTCATAAGAAGCACTTGCTCTGCATACTAGCCATGTTACATTGGCACTCATTGTTACAGAGTGTAACTTACAAATAATCACTTCTTTCTTCTGATTTCTTATAGACAGTTAAGCATCAGGGGCTGCAAATGATATCATTATTAACTCTTTGAGATAAGCCACTGCATCTTCTGAACAGTGGCAAAGCCCATAAAGCACCTAGGTGGATTTTTATGTCTCTAGAAACTCATCAGTCAAGAAATGGTAGTCCTGTTAAACAGCTGACTCACATTAAAGAGTTTTATTACTTCCGAAAATGGTATCTTCTTATAACAGCTTACTGAATGTCCCTGCTACTAGAAAGGTCAGTGAGTAAGATGTGACTAATACTGTTGTCAGAAAGCTCATATATTTCAAAGCCACTTTTTATTGTACCTTTTGTTTGGTACATACTGGGTGAAAGCTGCATTATTTTTCATCCATTTCAATAAGGAGATAAAGCTAGAGTCTATTTATAATCATAGTGCTTCATTAAATGCATTCTGCATTAAATGAATCAAACTTATTGGCTTTTTTTCTGTAACTTTCTGTTGAAGTGTTTAAGGTTACACTATAAGTGATCAAAAAATATCTAAGTGAGATGCTAAGTTGACACATTTGACAGTCCTAAGAATGACTAATTTGATCAGCCTGTATCTAGTCAAGTGTCCATGCTTCAGATATGAAGATTCCAATACGCAGTTTGGATTAGAGGGGGGAAATGATATTTTCCTATAGGCAATATTTCCTAAAGATCCTTTTATAGGTAATCATATAAATTTAAGGACAGTTCTATATATACATGTCTGTGGTATTGTCAAAACTCCTGGAATACTATGTTTGTGTGTATGCATATATATGTCAATATATAGTTGTATATTATTGTTCAGTTGCTTAGTTGTGTCCGGCTTTTTGTGACCCCATGGACAGCAGCATGCCAGGCTTCTCTCTCTTTCACTATCTCCCAGAGTTTGCTCAAACTCACGTTCATTTAGTTGATGACTGAATCGCCATCCAACCATCTCAACCTCTATTGCCTGCTTCTCTTCCTACCCTCAAATTTTCCCAGCACCAGGGTTTTTATAGTCAGTCAGCTCTTCACATCAGGTTGCCAAAGTATTTGGAACTTCAGGCTCAGTATCAGTCCTTCCAATGAATATTCAAGAGTTAATTTAAGATTGACTGGTTTGATCTTGTTGTCAAGCTTCTTCTCTAACACCACACTTCGGAAGCATCAATTCTTCAGTGCTCAGCCTTCTTTATGGTCCAAATCTCACATCCATATATGACTACTGGGAAAACCATAGCTTTGACGATATGCACCTTCATTGGCAAACTTTTATCTCTGCTTTTCATTATGCTGTCTTGGTTTATCAAAGGTTTTCTTGCAAGGAGCAAGTGTCTTTTCATTTCATGGCTGCAGTCACTGTCAGTCATTTTGGAGCCCAAGAAAATAACGTCTGTCAGCGTTTCCATTTTTTCCCCATCTATTTGCCATGAAGTGATGGGGCCAGATGCCATGATCTTAGCTTTTTGAATACTGAATTTTAAGCCAACTTTTTCACTCTCCTCTTTCACCTTCATCAAGAGGCTCTTTAGCTCTTCCTCACTTTCTGCTGAGAGGGTAACAGGCAGGAAGGCCAGGGATCTCCAAATGGAGGAAATAGCCTACAAGTGTCAGACATTTTTATCTCTTAAGCGGCAGGAGGAAACAAAGTAGTGATATTTTTTCCTTCCCTATACAAATTTAAAAGGAGGTTTCTCTTAAAATTCCTTGTTGCCATGATACCTGGTTTCACCTAAAGTTAACCAACGCCTTTTTCTTATGGAAATGTTTATCTTAAGCTATGCTAATGTACTATGTATTTACCCCAAACTCTGTCTTCAAGTTGGTTCCGCCTTTTGGGCTCAGAACCTACTTGACAAACCAGTATGTTATATGCCAATATTGTTCCTCTAATCTACGTAAATGAAACTATTTGTATGGTGACCTGCCCTTCTTCAAGATTCAAGTTAATCTTTTTATGGCCCAAGATAAACCATTTGGAGCCAAGATTATCCCAAAATACATCTTATGGGTGAAGGGCCTGGTGCCATTCTAAGTTTTGAGACATTCCTTTCTTTCATTAACAGACTGCCGGTGACTATATAACATCCAGCTAAAGACTAGCAGGGGGGCACTCTTTCTGCCCCCTTCTGATGCCTATGTCAGAAGCTTTCTCTCCTTTATACTTTAATAAAACTTTGTTACACAAAAGCTCTGAGCAATCAAGCCTCGTCTCTGGCCCCGGATTGAATTCTTCTCCTGGGGGGGGGGGGGGGGGGCCAAGAATTCTGGCGTCATAATTCAACAACAGCCTTTCACTGCCATTAGAGTAGCATCATCTGCATATCTGAGGTTATTGTTATTTCTCCTGGCAATCTTGACTCCAGGTTGTGCTTCATCCAGCCTGACATTTCGTATGATATACTCTATGTATCAGTTAAACAAGCAGGGTAACAATATACAGGAACCAGTCTGTAGTTTCACATCCCATTCTAACTGTTGTTTACTGACTTGCATATAGGTTTCTCAGGAGGCTGATAAGGTGGTCTGGTATTACTATCTCTTCAAGAATTTTCTACAAATTTTTTGTGATCCATACATTCAAAGGCTTTAGTGTAGTCAATGAAGCAGAAGCAGATGTTTTCTGCAATTCCTTTGCTTTTTCTATGATCCAACGGGTGTTGGCAATTTGATCTCTGGTTCCTCTGTGTTTTCCAAATACAGTTGGACATCTGGAAGTTTTTGGTTAAAATAACAAATATATATTTGTTGTATATAAAATAACAAATATATATTTGTGTTATATATATAATATAACACAAATATATATTTGTGTTATATGGTTGTGTATATAACCATAAAAATAGCGTCAAATGAAAGGCTCTGTTTTCCTGTAAATTCTGGGCAATAGAGGCTCAAAAGTACTAAGTCAAATAACCTATTTAATTTCCTCAGCCCGAAGTTTCCAATTCATATTAACCAAAGACAGTGAACATTGATGCTATGTGATCCTAAAATCTATTACAGTGCCTGGAAGTGTTACTCTGTAGAGCATAGATAATGATCTTATAATGTTTCTCTGAAGTTGGCTTATATATTTGAATCATATTTCAATATGCTTATACTTTGAGATAATGTATAATTTCCTCTGGAAAAAAATGTTTCTAAAATTTAGTACCAGAAATATCTCTCCTATACTCTATAATGCCCTGTTTTCTATCTGAATATAATTTTAAAACTTTTAAAGATATGAATGGATCACTCCAAAGCCCAGTACACTGGCTTCCTATGGAAAAATTGTCCCTATCCACTTGAAGAAAGTTATCTGACCCTGAAATCTGACAGATTAAAGCATACCTGAATATGACCTTTTTTTTTAATAAGAGGCAAATTATATATCCTAGGGAAAAACTGTCTGCTCTGTTAATGTGATTGATTTCTAGTTGTAGTCTGTCCTTAGATAGTAGCTACTATACCATTTATATCAAACAAAGATTTCAAAGGAGGCCAGGGAGGTGAGTAGTAATTGTCACATGACTGTGCAGAGACATCTCAAGTAATTTCCTGAGCCTCTGATGTATTGTGGTATCAGTCTTAATTCTCTCCTGCCATATCTGCTTCAACTAAAGAAAAGGAAAATTTATTAAGATCTCAAAGGAATGTAAAAATGATATCAAATATCCTATATTTAGCAAAGACGGTTTTTAAAAAAAATGAGGTGGCTTAAATTTTAGAAGACAGGCTCAGCATAAGTCCTTTTTAAATGTTTGCTCATCAGGTTATGTGTTCTGCTAATTTTTAAAGAATTGTTAGAGATTTTACATTGATTGGATTAAAATAAGCTATTTTAAATGAAGTAAAATGTATATAACATGGAGCTTTAAGCAATATTTTATGTAACTGCTTCCCTTCCAGTGAGAGGCAGTATTTAATTCTGAAAGTATGATATGGTGAATGATGCATTTATTATTAGCTCTTTCTAATACAGACAATATGAATAAAGAGTTGAAATTTTAAGTATGAGACTTCAGTTCTAGACCAATCTGTCACCACCATCTAGTTATGAAACATTAGTGAGTGAACAAGTGTTTCTAAGACTTTCATAAATCTTTTAACTGAATACATGCAATGGATAATATCTGAAATTCTGCTATCAGTAATGCACTTAATTTTAATATCTTAGGAATAATGTCAAAATATAGATTAAAATCACATTTGGGAATGGATTTTCATTTCATATGTAGATATACACACATATACATAATGTATATATGTATTTATTTATTTCTATTCCTAATACCATGTCCCCACTAGCCCAAACATTTATTTGGGAAGAAATTTAGAAACACATCTGCATACAGATTTATTGGTTAATGAGCTACCTGAATCTGCCAAAATAGGCATTTTATCAAAATATTTAGTTAAAATCAAACACTTTCCTTTCAACTTAATAGATGCTGTCATCATATTTTTTGTTACTGAAGTGATGTCAGCATGCCTTCAGACTACTTTAAATGAAGAATATAGATGGTAGAATAAAGCCCTGCTCTAGATATCCTCTCTAGTAAGCTCTAAGGATAATAAGTTCAATTTTCTAAGGAAACATGTTCAGTGAAAAAATGTTGGGTCAGATATCAATTTACATTCTCCCACTTCCAAAGCCAATATTCTTTTTTTCCAGGTTTTGTGGACTCTGTACACATTTCTATTTCTCTAGCTGGTGCATTGCTGAGCTATTCTTTTTTCTTTTTTTCCCTGAGTGACTTCACTTTTACTTTTCACTTTCATGCATTGGAGAAAGAAATGGCAACCCACTCCAGTATTCTTGCCTAGAGAATCCCAGGGATGGGGGAGCCTAGTGGGCTGCCATCTATGGGGTCGCACAGAGTTGGACATGACTGAAGCGACTTAGCAGCAGCAGCAGCAGCAGCAGCAGCAGCAGTATCAACTTTTATTTTGGTAAATATTGGTAAACATATTTTGGGACCCTTGATTTTGTTAGTTTTTGTCTGTTTGCATTTTACTTTATTTTATTTTTTTATTATTGTTATTTTTATTTGTGTATAGTTGCTTTACAATACTGCATTACCTTCTGCTGTACAGCAAAGTGAGTCAGCCACACACAATCATCTATTCCCTCTTTTCTGGATTTCCTTCCCACTTAAATCACCACAAAGCATTGAGTAGAGTTCCCTGTGCTTCATAGTAGGTTCCCATTAGTATCTACTTTATACATAGGAGCATATGCCAGTCCCAATCTCCCAATCCATGCCATCACACTTTTTTATTTCAATAGATAGTGACACAGTGAGGTGATAGCAGCAAAAAGGCCCTTCCGTCAGGTTGATTGCTGCCTTCATATTTTATTCAGTTCAGGAGGTGAGTCTTGGTGGGTCTCACTTCATAGACAAGTTTCCTTTTATAAATAGGTTCTACATCATTGTCTTTCACAGGAGCTGTGGCCATACTTTCAAGCCATGCTTTTCCTACCTGGCAGGCTGTTTTACAGATGAAATGAATCCATCATCAGGCAACTGACTGTCCTTCATGAGGCTGCTTTTAGAGAAGGTGCCCCTGTGACCTCAGGCAACTGTCTCACCAAGTAACTTGCTTCTATAGATTAGCTCCCACATGTTCACTTTCTCTGGCAGTGGGAGACCATTTCTGTAGACCAGCACTGGCCTGCATCTTCTGGAAATCTTTTTCTGCCATTGGCCAACTGCCCCTCTCCCTCCATCCATGCCTTCTTCAAAGAGTTTGAAATCTTGGTCTTGGCTGGAGGAACCTCTCCTAAGTGCTCAGTTTTTTATTGTCCAATATCCATCAACCTAGTAATAGTATAACCCATTAATTTGCACTTGCAAATTCTGGACTACATAGAGTCCCTTATATCTCTTTTAGTAGTTAAATGCTTTTTATAAATTAATGATTCTTTATAATAAAGATTCCTTGTTTAAATTACTGTTTTTTTTGTCCCCTGACCAGACTTTCATGGATGTAAAAGTATAATGGAGCTCATTGCTTTCGTTCAGTAATTAAATTTTCCTTTTTTTTTTTTTTTTGGAAGTGTACATATAAAAACAGAAAATGCACTGAGTATACAAATCTTAGGGAAATAATTTGAACTAAAGTGCACAAAATTATTTAAAAATATTTGTCATAGGAAAAAAATTAATATTCCTAGGCACTAGACACTCTAGTGGCTTCCTGAGATATAAACACTACTTTACCTGCCAGAAGTCAAGATGCCTGAAAGTGTTAGTCCCTCAGATGTGTACAACTCTTTGTGACCCAATGGACATGTGTGTCCACCAGGTTACTCTGTCCATGGAATTCTCCAGGCAAGAATAGTAGAATGGGCATCCGCTACCTTTTCCAGGGGATCTTCTTAACCCAGAGATTGAACCCAGGTCTCCTGCATCACCGGCAGATTCTTTACCATCTGAGCCACCAAAGAAACCCAATAAAAGCTCAGGTACTGCACAAATGAATTAACCATGTTTTCTGTATCAACAACTAACTTCATCCTTCTTAAAATATCCACATAATTGCAAATTTTTCAAAACTCCACTTAGTAAACATTTTAATTTTTTTTTTCTGTCAATATGTTTTGCCTCCTTTTTAGAGAGGGGGGAGAAAAGAGGATGGAAAGTGAGATTGAGTCATGGTATATAAAAGAGAGAGACAAAGAGACATGAGAGAAAAGAAGAGGAAAACTATTAAAACAAAGATTGATTTTTTTTAACTGCAATATTTCCCAGAAAATTACTACAGTAAAGAAATTGAACAGAAATGAACTACCATGTGATTATTCTGGGAGTTTTACTGTCTTTACTTTCTTTTGTTCTCAACTAATTATATTAACACTCTTGCCCACTTTTCCTGTGTATTGCATGTGTGCTCAGTGGCTGTCGTGGTGTAGGCCACCAAGATCCTCTGTCCATGGGATTTTCCAGGCAAGAATACTGGAGTGGGCTGAATTTCCTTCTCCAGATGATCCTCTTGACTCAAAGATTCAACCTGCATCTCCTGAATTGGCAGGTGGATTCTTTACCACTGAGCCACCTGGGAAGCCCCTCTCCTTTTGTATAACCTCTGCTTAAAAGCTAGGATGTCCCAATAGATGTTTAAGTTGAAACTCTGAACTTATTGAAACAAGTTGTGATTAATAAATTCTAAGAGTTTAGAAGTAGAAGGAGCCTTAATGATTGTCTACTCAAATCCTTAATTTCATAGAAAAGGGTCATGTACTCTAAACAGAAGAAAAGATAGGCATAATCATAGTAAGGTACATTTAATCTAGAAGTTTTTTGAGAAGACTCAATAGCATAATGAATACAAAAGTGAAAAGGAGAGAAATCAGAGAAAGGCTTTTCATATGATAAAACTTGCAGAAAATCAGGAAAAGTGAATTACAAAGAAAAATAGAAGATAAACCATGGATGAAATATTAACATTGCAATTTTACATTAACATTGCAGTATTTAACACTGCAATATTTATCTGCATCATAAGAAAAGAAAGTTGGTTAAAAGTTGATATTCATAATATTAACTTTATTAAATAGATGATACAGCAACAGATTGACTGATTGATTGATAGAGAAACAGAGCTACATCTGTATCTGTACATATGGGTACATTTATCTTCTAAGTGCATTGTTTGAAACATAGTGTACATAGAAATTAGGGGTACTGCTTCTGAAGACTGACTTCTGGTGCAGTAAATTATCCATACCACATATGTTAAAATGTGACTATGGCTCTTAACTATAATTTTATGGTGTGGATGGAATGAGATAATTTGTGTAAAGTTTTGCATGGTAATGGTATCTCACTCTCTAAGAAGTGAAATATTGTTAAGTATTTTTGGTAAAATACAGAGAAAAACCATTAAAATAGGAACTTGAAAGGATGGTTAAATTTATTTAAAATGATAATTAGCTAAAGGTTAAAAATACAAAAGAATATCTTGTCTATTTGCACTGGAAATGCTTCAATAGCATTTTGTTTCAGCATTTAAGAAACTGATAAACAACATCTAAGATATTCACATTCCTTCCTGACAACAGGTGGCTGGGGCCAGGAGGACTGGTTACAGCTACAGTAACCAGTCACTGGTTATCGTTTTTCTACCACTGAGCTTTCTTCATTTATTTTTCATTATCTGCCTGATCCCCAAAATTTTTAAATTTTCCACTTCTAGTTATTCGAATTCTGAAGACCCTATCAAGTAAAGATCTACAGCTGACTACTGTGAGAAAAATACTTGCAAAAAATACATCTGATATTCACTATAAAAAACTTGACTCTACATGTATATTCTTTGAATGTAACATCCCCAGAGGTAAGCTTTAGCTCTCTCACTTAAATATAATGTTTACAATGCATGCATTTCAATGCATTTCAATCACTGAATAAAATGATGCTATTTAAACAATTCAAGATTACTACTGCACAATATTTACTATAAAAAACTGATAAAATATGTAGAATGACCATTTATATTTTGGACAGCATAAAGAGCATTGAACCAATTGTGCAACCATGCTTATTTTTGACAAAAAGACACTCTACACCTCTGCCTACATTGATTATCACAAAGAAAGCCATTACTTAAGCTTATGATCTTTTAAGGGCATTCTAAGTATCCAAATCCAGAAGTTATAAATTGGATTACCTAATGTTTTACTTAAAGAAAAGTGGGAAGTTTTGCCAAGAGACACACTGGTCATAGGAAACACCCTCTTCCAACACAAGAGAAGACTCTTCACATGGACATCACCAGATGGCCAACACCGAAATCAGATTGATTATATTCTTTGCAGTCAAAGATGCAGAAGCTCTTTACAGTCAGCAAAAACAAGACCGGGAGTTGACTGTGGCTCAGATCATGAACTCCTTATTAGCAAATTCAGACTTAAGTTGAAGAAACTGGGGAGAACAACTAGACCAATCAGGTATGACCTAAATCAAATCCTTTATGATTATACAGTAGAAGTGAGAAATAGATTTAAGGGACTAGATTTGATAGATAGAATGCCTGATGAACTATGGACAGAGGTTCGTGACATTGTACATGAGACAGGGATCAAAACCATCCCCAAGAAAAAGAAATGCAAAAAAGCAAAATGACTGTCTAAGGAGGCCTTAAAAATAATTGTGAAAAGAAGAGAAGCAAAAAACAAAGGAGAAAAAAAAAAGATATACCCATTTGTGCAGAGTTCAAAAGGAGAAATAAGGAGAGATAAAAAAGCCTTCCTCAGTGATCAGTGAAAAGGAATAGAAGAAAACCATAGAATGGGAAAGACTAGAGATCTCTTCAAGAAAATTAGAGCTACCAAGGGAACATTTTATGCAAAGATGGGTGCAATAAAGGACATAAATATATGGACCTAACAGAAGCAGAAGATATTAAAAAGAGGTGGCAAGAATATATAGAAGAACTGTACAAAAGAGATCTTATGACCCAGATAATCACAATGGTGTGACCACTTACCTAGAGACAGACATCCTGGAAATGTCAAGTCTAGTGGGCCTTAGGAAACATCACTATGAACAAATCTAATGGACGTGATGGAAATCCAGTTGAGCTACTTCAAATCCTAAAAGATGAGGTCATGAAAGTGCTGCATTCAATATGTCAGCAAATTTGGAAAACTCAGCAGTGGCCGCAGGTCTGGAAAAGATCAGGTTTCATTCCACTCCCAAAGAAAGGCAATGCCAAAGAATGCTCAAACTACTGCACAATTGCACTCATCTCAAACACTAGAAAAGTAATATTCGAAATTCTCCAAGCCAGGCTTCAGCAATACATGAATCATGAACTTCCAGATGTTCAAGCTGGTTTTAGAAAAGGCAGAGGGTTTGTCATATATAGCTTTTACTATGTTGAGGTATGTTCCTTCTATTCCTGCTTTCTGGAGACTTTTTATCATAAATGGATGTTGGATTTTGTCAAAGGCTTTCTCTGCATCTATTGAGATGATCATATGGTTTTTATTTTTCAATTTCTTAATATGGTATATTACATTGATTGATTTGCGGATATTGAAGAATCCTTGTATCGCTGGGATAAAGCCCACTTGTTCATGGTGTATGATCTTTTTAATGTGTTGTTGGATTCTGATTGCTAGAATTTTGTTAAGATTTTTGCATCTATGTTCATCAGATGTCCATCAGCAGATGAATGGATAAGAAAGCTGTGGTACATATACACAATGGAGTATTACTCAGCCATTAAAAAGAATACATTTGAATCACTTCTAATGAGGTAGATGAAACTGGAGCCTATTATACAGAGTGAAGTAAGCCAGAAAGGAAAACACCAATACAGTATACTAACGCATATATATTTCATTTAGAAAGATGGTTACGATAACCCTGTATTTGAGACAGCAAAAGTGACACAGATGTATAGAACAGTCTTTTGGACTCTGTGGGAGAGGGAAAGGGTGGGATGATTTGGGAGAATGGCATTGAAACATGTATAATATCATATATGAAATGAATTGCCAGGTCAGGTTCAATGCTGGATACAGGATGCTTGGGGCTGGTGCACTGGGATGACCCAGAGGGATGGTACTGGGAGGGAGGTGGGAGAGGGGTTCAGGATGGGGAACACGTGTATACACCCATGGATGTATGGCAAAACGAATACAATATTGTAAAGTAATTAGCCCCCAACTAAAATAAATAAATTTATATTTTAAAAAATTAAAAAAAGAAAAAAAAAGAAAAGCAGAGGAACCAGAGATCAAATTGCCAACATCCGCTGGATCATTGAACAAGAGAGTTCCAGAAAAACATCTATTTCTGCTTTATTGACTATGCCAAAGCTTTTGACTGTGTGGGTCATAATAAACTGTGGAAAATTCTGAAAGAGATGGGAAAACCAGGCCACCTGTCCTGCCTCTTGATGAACTTGTATGCAGGTCAGAGCACAACAGTTAGAACTAGACATGGAAAAATAGACTGGTTACAAATAGGAAAAGTAGTACATCAAGGCTATATATTGTCACCCTGTTCATTTAACTTATATGCAGAGTACATCATGAGAAACGCTGGGTTGGAAGAAGCACAAGCTGGAATCAAGATTGCCAGGAGAAATATCAATAACCTCAGATATGCCGATGACACCACCCTTATGGCAGATAGTGAAGAAGAACTAAAGAGCCTCTTGATGAAAGTAAAAGAAGAGAGTGAGAAATTTGGCTTAAAGCTCAACATTCAGGAAATTAAGATCATGACATCTGGTCCCATCACTTCATGGCAAATAAATGGAGAAACATTGGAAACAGACTTTATATTCTTGGGCTTCAAAGTCACTGTAGATGGTGACTTCAGCCATGAAATTAAAAGACTCTTGCTCCTTGGATGGAAACTTATGATCAACTTACACAATATATTGTAAAGCAGAGACATTACTTTGTCCACAAAGGTCCACCTAGTCAAGGGTATTGTTTTTCCAGTAGTCATGTATGGATGTAAGAGTTTGACTATAAAGAAAGCTCAGCACTGACAAATAGATGCTTTTGAATTGTGGTGTTGAAGAAGACTCTGAGAGTCCCTTGGACTGCAAGGAGATCCAACCAGTCTATCCTAAAGGAGATTAGTCCTGGGTTTTCATTGGAAGGACTGATGTTGATGCTGAACTCCAATAGTTTGGCCACCTAATGCAAAGACCTGACTCATTTGAAAAGACCCTGATGCTGGGAAATTTTGAGGACAGGAGAAGGGGATGGCAGAGGATGAGATGGTTGGATGGCATCACCAACTTAATGGACATGAGTTTGGGTAAACTCTGGGAGGTGGTTATGGACAAGGAGGCCTGGCATGCTGCGGTCATGGGGTCTCAAAAAGTCAGACACAACTGAGTGACTGGACTGAACTGAACTGAGGAATCTGTTCAAAAGTTAGCTACTGATTTACTCTCTAGCCTAATTTTCATATATCAATGTCTTTAGATGGTTGAGGGTCAAGTGTTACGAACATTTTCCAAGATGTTCAAATAAATGTATCAAAGAAGTTATTAAATGCTTTTTTTTTTCTATACCAAATGTATTTTCATGGCCATAATGTCAATGCTAGAAAAGAAATCAAAACAATCAATTAGATGGTGTTCTAGAGGGGTTAATACATGCAAACAGTAAACACATAGCCAAATAAACTACTGAAACATTATATACAGAATTACATATTTTTATAGGTGATAATGCTAATAATTTTTACCTATACCACAGACTATAGTTATGAAGAGTACCTTTTAAACTTTAAAAGTATCTATTGTATAGGTCAAGAGAAAATCTGTATAATTACTTATACAACACACACAAAATGATCCAATGTTCTTTCAGTTGCAAAATTATAAAGAAAATACACTTTGTGTTAGTAGTATTAGAACTCATTTGTGACTAATATAAATTCACATATTTTTGGATAGAAAATGTTTTCTCTTGATAAAAAGGGATTAGGGAAATATGGTTTTCTGAGTAAGGCAGTATTTTAAAATCTCTAAAGAGAAATCAAAGGAAATTCTAAGAAGTTTTAAAAGAAAAATGCAGTTTTCTCCTGAAAATCTGCTCCCATTCATTACCTGATTTATCTCATTGAATAGTATATATTCCCCAAATATTCAACAGAATGGACTAACAGTCAGAGAAATTTAGTTAAAGCTTTACCACTTTTTAGATCTGTGAGCTACAATCCTACTACTCAATGTGTGATTAGTCCATAGGCCAGCAGGATGAGCATCAACAAAATTACTGAGTCCAAATCTACATTTTAACATAGCATGTGTTTGGACTAGACATGAAAGTTACAGGAAGTCTGTTCTCCACACCATTTAATCTCAGAATGTGGAGTATGTACATACTCCACTACTTTTCCAATTTCTGATCTCTTTTCTACCGCTCCCCTCTCTGGCTACCTACTCAAATCTTCCACTTTTAATTAAATCTCTCCTGACTTCTATATAAAACTTTATGACATTGTTCCTTGTCTTCTTCTACATCCTCTTTGCCTCAGTATCTCTCATTTTCTGTCCCTCAGACATACTGTTTTCCTCAGTCACTATTTTGATCTGAACTTAATAATAAATTATGTCAACCAAGACTTTCTCTATTACTAAATGTATTCATCAAGAATTGTGCATTTTTGCCACCTGCCTTTTTAGCAATCATAAAGATGAATATGTAGTTCTTCTCAAGTTTATAGATATAATGTTTTATACAAACAGAATTTGAAATATTGAAATAACCTCTGGTGACATTAAGTTTTGTGAATCTTCTTAAGGATATTTTCATTAATATCTATGACCTAATTTAGAACATATTTATGTCATGGTATAATTTTATTTACAATTATACAGTGGAAGTGACAAATAGATTCAAGGGATAAGATGTGATAGACAGAGCACCTGAGGATCTATGGACAGAGGTTCAGAACATTGTACAGGAGTTGGTGATCAAAACCATCCACAAGAAAAAGAAATGCAAAAAGGTAAAATGGTTGTCTGAGGAAGCCTTACAAAGAGCAGAGAAAAGAAGGGAAGTGAAAGGAAAATTAAAAAAGGAAAGAGATACTAATCTGAATGCAAATTTCCATATAATAGTAAGGAGAGATTTAAAAAAAGCCTTCTTAAGTGAACAGTGCAAAGAAATAGAGGAAAACAGTAGAATGGAAAAGACTAGAGATCTCTTCAAGAAAATTAGAGATACCAAGGCAATATTTCATGGAAAGATTAGCACAATAAAAGGACAGAAATGGTATGAACCTCACAGAAACAGAAGATATTAAGGAGAGACATTGTCGTCTATCCACAGAACTATACAAAAAAGATTGTAATGACCTGCATAACCACAATGGTATGAACACTCTCCTAAAGCCTGACATCCTGGAGTGCAAAGTCATGTGGGCCTTAGGAAGCCTTAGGAAGCATTATTATGAACAAATCTAGTGGAGGTATCGGACTTTTACCTGAGCTATTTCAAATCCTAAAAGATTCTGCTGCTAAAGTGCTATACTCAGTATGCTAGCAAATTTGGAAAACTCAGCATTTGGCCATAGGACAGGAAAAAGTCAGTTTTCATTCCAATCCCAAAGAAGGGAAATGCTAAAGAATGTTCAAACTACCACACAACTGCACTCATTTCACATGCTAGCAATATAATACTCAAAATCCTTCAAGATAGGCTTCAACAGTATGTGGAACTGAGAACTTCCAGATGTATTAGGTGGATTTTAGTAAAGGCAGAAGAACCGGCGATCAAATCACCAACATCCATTGGATCATACAAAAAAGCAAGAGAAATCCAGAAAAAACAAACAAAAAAACAAAAAAAACACACATCTACTTCTGTTTCATTGAGTTTCCTAAAGTTTTTGACTGTGTGGATAACAACAGACTATGGAAAATTCTTAAACAGATGGTAATACCAGACCACCTTACCAGCCTCCTGAGAAACCTGTATGCAGATCAATAAGCAACAGTTAGAATGGGGCATGAAGCAACAGACTGGTTCCAAGTTGGGAAAGGAGTATGTATAAGACTGTATATTGTCACCCTGCTTATTTAACTTACATGCAGAGTACATCATGTGAAATTCTGGGCTGGATGAAACACAAGCTTGAAATCAAGATTGCCAGGAGAAATGTCAACAACCTAGATATGAGGATGACAACACCCTAATGGCAGAAAGTGAAGAGGAGTAAAAAAGCCTCTTGATGAAGTTGAAAGAGGAGAGTGAAAAAGGATGCTTAAAATTCAACATTAAAAAAACTAACATTATGGCATCTGGTCCCATCACTTCATGGCAAATAGATGGGGAAAAATGGAAACAGTGATAGACTTTGCTTTCTTGGGTTCCAAAATCACTGCGGATGGTGACTGAAGTCATGCAACCAAAGGCCGTTTGCTCCTTGGAAGAAAAGCTATGACAAATCTGAACAGCATATTAAAAATCAGAGATAATAATTTGCCAACAAAGCATATTGTCAAAACTATGATTTTTTCCAGTAGTCATGTATGGATGTGAGAGTTGAACCATAAAGAAGGCTGAGATCCAGAGAACTGATGCCTTTAAACTCTGGGGTTGGATAAGACTGTTGAGAGTCCCTGGTACTGAAAGGAAATCAGCAGTGAATCCTATAAAGGAAATCAACCCTGGATATTCATTGAAAGAACTGATGCTGAAGCTGAAGCTCTAGTGCATTGAAGAGCTGACTCACTGGAAAAGACCCTGATGCTGGGAAAGGTTGAAGGCAGGAGGATAAGGGGATTACAGAGGATGAGATGATTGGATGGCATCACCAACTCAGTGGTCACAGAGAGTCAGACAAGACCGAGCAACTGAAAAACAAGACATTTAGAATATGTTTATGATATGGTATGGGATTATCAGATAGTGGTTTGTTAGAATTTGCCTATAAAATAATTTATTACTAGTGTTTGTTGTTTTTCAATCTACTGATCAATCAATCTGTGTATCATCAATCATAATTTTTATAATGTGGGGAATAACACTTTGCAATTTTTTTTCTTCCTCCTGCATGAATTAGTTAATTTGAATTTAGATTTTCTCTAAGATCAGTTTAAATAAAATTTATTGTCCTAGTAAATTACTCATTTAATCTAGATTTTTATATGTCTAATTTGAATATTATCAGAAAAAAATATTCTCATGTTTTATGAAATTTATTTTTATCTGTGAATATGTCTTCCCAGGTGGCTCAGTGGTAAATAATCCACCTGCTGGAGACCTGGGTTCTATCCCTGGATGGGGAAGATCCCCTGAAGGAGGAAATTGCAAGCTGCTCCAATACTCTTGCCTGAAAAGTTCCATGGACAGAGGAGCTGGCAGGCTACAGTCCATGGCATTACAAAATGCTTTACACCAGTAAGTGGCTGAGTATGCCGTCGAAGCTGAAACTCCAATACTTTGGCCACCTGATATGAAGAACTGACTCACTTGAAAAGACCCTGATGCTGAGGAAGATTGAACGTAGGAAAAGGGGACGACAGAGGATGAGATGGCTGGATGGCATCACCACATCGATGGACATGAGTTTGAGTAAACTCCGGGAGTCACTGATGGACAAGGAGGCCTGGCATGCTGCAGTCCATGGAGTTGCAAAGAGTCAGACATGACTGAGCGACTGAACTGAAGTGATGCATACATGAATAATTCCTTATGTGATTTGATTTGATTTGATTTGATTACTTTTATTTACTGCTTTTGATGTTTTAGTTGCTAAATTAAGTCTCACTCTTTTGCAACTGCATAGACTGTAGCATCCCAGGTTCCTCTGTCGATGGGATTTCCCAGGCAAGTATACTGGAGCAGGTTGCAATTTGCTCCTCCAGGGAATATTTCTGACTCAGGGACTGAACCTGAGTTTCCTGTAATAGGCAGGCAGATTATTTACCACTGAGCCACCAAGGGAGCCTTACTTTATTTCTTAATTTAAATAGAGTTTTTTTTTTTAAATGTTATTTTGTCAAAGAACTAGCTTTATAAATTTATTTTAAATCTGCTGATTTTTTGCTCTCTAAATAATTTAATACTGATTTTATGTCTAAGTCCATTCTTCTGCTTTATCTTTATTTTCTTACTCAACAAAAATAAATATTTAATTTTGTTTTAAAATCTATAGAGTTCCTTAAATCAATGAATTGTTTTCTCTAAACAAACACTGGCTTAGATATTATAAATGTTCCTCTATATAGTGCTCCCATTTTCATCATTTTCTAGAAATTATTCAATTATATTCTATATTTTCTTTAAGGTTTTTTTTTTTTTCTCATTGGGGCCTGCTGCAGAAGGCTTTCCAGTGTGATGCCAGGAGGTATCCGCAATTTTCTCACCTTCAACTCAAACGCTGGCCTTTCAAATCTGAACCACCGCCTCAAATCAACTAACCCCTCCGCCAATATTTGTCTTAATTTTTTTTAAAAAATTATGTTTTAAAGTACTTGTTCGGTTCAGTTCAGTTCAGTTCAGTCACTCAGTCGTGTCCGACTCTTTGCAACCCCATGAATTGCAGCACGCCAGGCCTCCCTGTCCATCACCAATTCCCAGAGTTCACTCCAACTCACATCCATCGAGTCGGTGATGCCATCCAGCCATCTCATGTTCTGTCATCCCCTTCTCTTCCTGCCCCCAATCCCTCCCAGAATCAGAGGCTTTTCCAATGAGTCAACTCTTCGCATGAGGTGGCCAAAGTTCTGGAGTTTCAGCTTTAGCATCATTCCTTCCAAAGAACACCCAGGACTGATCTCCTTTAGGATGGACTGCTTGGATCTCCTTGCAGTCCAAGGGACTCTCAGGAGTCTTCTCCAACACCACAGTTCAAAAGCATCAATTCTTTGGCACTCAGCTTTCTTCACAGTCCAACTCTCACATCCAGATATGCCTACTGGAAAAACCATAGCCTCGACTTGAAGGACCTTTGTTGGCAAAGCAATGTCTCTTCTTGTACTTGTAGATTTACAGAAAAACTGAGTAGACTGTTCAGTGTTCCCATGTACCTTCCTCCCATCTCCATTATGATTAACATTTTGCATTAGTGTGATATATTTGTTAGAATCGATGAAATAATATGGACATTACTATTAACTAAACTCTATAATTTACTCTAAAGTTTTCTCTCTGTGTGGTACTGTTCAGTGTTTCTGACAAATGCCTAATGTTATAAATTCGTTACAATATCATACAAAATAGTTATAATGCCTTTAAAATTTCCTGTACTTCACTTATTCAATCCTTCTCTCTCCCTATAAACTTCCGTATCTTTTAATGTCTCTAGTTTTGTCTTTCCCAGAATATTACATAGTTTGAATCACACAGTGCATAGCTTTTTCAGACTGAGTTCTCTCACTTAGCAATTTGCTTTTAAGATTATTCCTTTTTTTTTCCTTTTGGATTTAATAGATCATTCCTTTTATTGTTTAATAATATTTCATCTTATGATTTTCCACAGTTTATCCATTCATCTATTGAAGGACATTTCTGTTGCTTCCAAATTTTGGCAATTTTAATAAAATTGCTATAAATATTTGCATATATATGGTTCTAAGTTTTTCAACTCTTTCACATAAATACTTATGAATCAGATTGCCAAATGTTATGCTAAGGCTGTGGTTTGTTTCATGAGAAGCTATCAAACTGTCTTCCAAAGTGACTGTATCAGTTTGCATTTTTACCAACATGGAGTGAGAGTTCATAATGCTCCATGTTTTTGGTGATCTAATATCTGGTGATGTCAATGTTCTGGATTTGGGTGATTCTAATAGGGGTATGATTGTATTCCATTGTTTTACTTTGCATTTCTTTAATGATATAAAATGCTGAACATCTTTATATATGCTAATTTGTCGCTTTTGTATCTTCCTAGTGATGTGGCATTCATCTTCTGTACAGTTTTTAATTGTTTGCTTCTTGTTGCTGAGCTTTTAAAATTTTTGTATATTTTAGATACCAGTACCCTTTGCAAATATTGTCTGCCAATTTGTGGATTTCTTTTGATTATCTTAATGTATTCCTTTTAGACTAAAAATTTGTTTAGCATCTAATATGATGCCTGGTCCACAGAAAGTCTTAGTGGATATTTCTGGAATTAATATATAATGATTAATGTATGGAGAAAGTAGGTACAGAAATATATGGTCTTAAACAGTAGATTATTTTTCTCCAGTGTAGAAGCAGGAAAATAAAAATGTAAATGAAAGTAACAACTCAGAGGAATACTAATGATACATGAAAAACCACTTTATAATAAGATAACAAATAAGAATGTTATTAAATTCCTTACCAAACTTAACATTCTAATGAAAACTATCTTGATACCTGACATTTTAAAAATGAGCTCTGAATAAAGTTGAAATTGCTGAGGTCTAACAAAAATGTATGCATATTTTCTCTCTACATATGATTTCTGCTTTCTCTGCATGACAACATCATTCTGTAACGTCTATCTATCCATATTTTACAGATTATTCTCTTTTGCTTGTAATTTCCTTGTTTGTTTCATCCTTTAACTAACAGAGACTTTCCTAATTTTTTCTTTTAAGAGTCTAGTAAATGTTCATTTCTGTATGAAATTCTCTCAAACTCAGTGCAGTTAGTCATTCTGTTGTCAATATTTGCTAACAAGTTATTAACATTTCTCTCAGTAGAGGTTTTATTTTATTGCAAATATTTACCATATTGTGTCACCTAATAATCCATTTGTCCTTAGAGGGTTCAGTTCAGTTCAGTCACTCAGTCGTGTCCGACTCTTTGCGACCCCATGAATCACAGCACACCAGGCCTCCCTGTCTATCACCAAAACCCAGAATTTACCCAAACTCATGCCCATTGAGTTGGTGATGCCATCCAGCCATCTCATCCTCTGTCATTCCCTTCTCCTCCTGCCCCCAATGCATCCCAGCATCACAGTCTTTTCCAGTGAGTCAACTCTTCTCATGAAACGGCCAAAGTATTGGAGTTTCAGCTTCAGCATCAGTCCTTCCAATGAACATCCAGGAATGACCTCCTTTAGGATGCACTGGTTCAACCTCCTTGAAGTCCAAGGGACTCTCAAGAGTCTTTTCCAACACCACAATTCAAAAGCATAAATTTTTCAGCACTCAGCTTTCTTCACAGTCTGACTCTCACATCCATACATGACCACTGGGAAAACCATAGCCTTGACTAGATGGACCTTAGTCGGCAAAGTAATGTCTCTGCTTTTGAATATGCTGTCTAGATTGGTCATAACTTTCCTTCCAAAGAGTAAGCGTCTTTTAATTTCATGGCTGCAATCACCAAAATCACCATTTTTGGAGCCCCCCAAAATAAAGTCTGACACTGTTTCCACTGTTTCCTCATCTATTTCCCATGAAGTGATGGGACCAGATGTCATGATCTTAGTTTTCTGAATGTTGAGTTTTAAGCCAACCTTTTTACTCTCATCTTTCACTTTCATCAAGAGGCTCTTTAGTTCCTCTTCACTTTCTGCCATAAGTGTGGTGTCATCTGCATATTTGAGATTATTGATATTTCTCCCAGCAATCGTGATTCCAGTTTGTGCTTCATCCAGCCCAGTGTTTCTCATGATGTACTCTGCACAGAAGTTAAATAAGCAGGGTGACAATATGCAGCCTTGACGTACTCCTTTTCCTATTTGGAACCAGTCTGTTGTTCCATGTCTAGTTCTAACTGTTGCTTCCTGACCTGCATATAGGTTTCTCAAGAGGCAGGTCAGGTGGTCTGTATTCCCATCTCTTTCAGAATTTTCCACAGTTTATTATGATCCACACAGTCAAAAGCTTTGGCATAATCAATAAATCCAAAATAGATGTTTTTCTGGAACTCTCTTGCTTTCTCCATGATCCAGCAGATGTCTTCTCTTACTTTTTTTTAATAATCTATCAACATTGGATTAAAAATTAGTACACGGAATATCTTCAATAAATATTAGATACATAATTCAGTGAAACTATTTTAAGTAATATATTTTTCTTTAATAAAGTAGCTACTTATTATTTTTAATTTTAAAATTAAATTAATGTAGTAAGAAAGAAAACTCTGAGTCTGAATTTTTAAATTTTCTTTTATGCTCAAACATTTTTTAAAAAGCCTAACGGTTTAATACTAACATTTAAATATAAGGTTTAAAGATAGCAATGTCAACTTTATTCAGAGTTTATTTTTAAAATAAAGTATCAAGATAGTTTTCATTATAATTTTAAGTTCAGAAAGGAATTTAATAACATTCCTACTTTTTAAAAGCCTAAGGTTTATATAAGTATTAAACATTTAATTTTTAAACTCAGTAGTATTTTAATAACAGGAATCACAACTAGCAAAATGTGATGACAAATGTATGTTTTATTTTAATAAGTAGGTGGTGAAAAGAAACATATTGGCTATATATATTTTATGTCAGGCATTGTGCTAAGCGTAATCCATTTCCTTTGCACAACAAATCCTGTAAGCATTACAATTACTATATGCAAGGAAATTCAGACTCAGCAACAAAAGTGAGTTGCCCAGGGCATCATACATGCAGCAAGACTCAATAAAAGGTCTCTCAGATTTTTAACACCCTAGCATTTTGCTTCCAAACTGCTTTCATGAACATTATCTTTAATTAGTTTTCCATTTAAAGAATATTGCATTTCGTAGAGTAAGAGGTTTGCTCAAGATATCATAACAATAACTAAGAGACATAGAACTCAGTTCCTCTTATTTCATAGATTCTGGTTATTCCACTGACTCATTATTAGAATAGAAGAAATAGAAATCATTACAGAAAACAATACGATGATGACATACTTGTATTAAAATGAGGGGAAAAGAAGTATGTACCTGTTTGTATATATGTGTGTGTTTCTGAAAACTGTTTCTTAATTGCTAAATATATATTCTTGTTCACTTTTACTAGTTGTATTTGAGGAAAGAATAGATTACGTGAAGATTTGACCAAAAGCAAAGAAAAACTCAGCACACTTCACTGAGATTAAATATTTCTCAGAAGCTCATCAGTGAACAAGTCAGATCATTGTGGCCGTTTATCTGTTGTTGATTGCATCCATTTATCAAACCTCTTTTTCTTCCCCCACTTTTTTTTTTTTAACTACAAGTCAATTTCCTTACCTAGTCAATGATAAAGTAACTTTACATGATGCTGTTTTTCATTCAATAATTTTCTTCTTTGACCATTATTACTTTCTTCATTTCTTATATCATTGCTTATGATCATTCATTCATTAAGCAGTAGGCATTTTAATGACTGAAAGAAAAAAGGAAACAAAACTAAAACTAGAGGAGATGAAAATTAAGGAAGAAAGACACATTGCAGCAAACCCTTCATCTTTACGTCAATACCGTATTTGTCATACTAAGAAATGAGAATTTCTTAAAACATGTTTGGATATCACCAATAAGGATACTTGTAGGGTTTTCTAAGAATAAAGATAGTCTCACCTGTATAGTCATTTAAAGAGTTGAACCATGACTATGCAAAGATTAATCATTCAATTTTTATTCTAAGAATGGATTTAGAATTTATATTTAAGTCAATATAGTTATTTGAGATGATAATTGAATTTTATATTATAATTATATTTATGAAAAAATACTACAGGTTACATTGGAAATTTTAGAGATTAATATACTGTACTTATGGAAAAATATGAACATTTTATTTGATAGTCTTCATTTCAAAACAAAATTTCATCTAATACATTAAACACTGGAGACAGGCTTACTTACACACAGAATAGCAAACCATACACTTTCATAATAATAAATGCTACCAAGAATAAGCCTTTACTGAACTAAGAATACATTATATTTATAAGTTTCTGGATAATATAAAGGAATTTATAGCACATGGAATTATAAATCCTGGGTTTATAATTCTGTGTAACTGTTTCTATAATGTCTACTGTATACAGTGACTTAAGTATAAAAAATGAAAATTATGCATCATAATTGAGTAATAATCAGTGCATATGATATAAATAATTTGAAATACTGTGATTCAAAAGTACATTTTTGCTAAAGAGGTCTACCTTAAATCCAGTACAACTTTTCAGTATCACAACATAGGTATGACAGTAGCCTGATGTAGATGTTAAAAAGCATATTTGAGAAAAATTCCAACTTATACAATAAATCAAAATAAATACAGAAATTGTTACTTGTTAAAAAGATGCAAAGATATAGAGGAAAACAACAGAATGGGAAAGACTAGAGATCTCTTCAAGAAAATTAGAGATACTAAGGGAACATTTCATGCAAAGATGGCCTCAATAAAGGACAGAAATGGTATGGACCTAACAGAAGCAGAAGATATTAAGAAGAGGTGGCAAGAATACACGGAAGAAATGTACAAAAAAGATCTTCACGACCCAGATAATCATGATGATGTGATCATTCATCTAGAGCCAGACATCTTGGAATGTGAAGTCAAGTGGGCCTTAGAAAGCATCACTATGAACAAAGCTAGTGGAGGTGATGGAATTCCAGTTGAGCTGTTTCGAATCCTGAAATGATGCTGTGAAAGTGCTGCACTCAATATGCCAGCAAATTTGGAAAATTCAGCAGTGGCCACAGGACTGGAAAAGGTCAGTTTTCATTCCAATCCCATAGAAAGGCAATGCCAAAGAATGTTCAAACTACTGCACAATTGCACTCATCTCACACGCTAGTTAAGTAATGCTCAAAATTCTCCAATCCAGGCTTCAGCAATACGTGAACTGTGAACTCCCTGATGTTCAAGCTGGTTTTAGAAAAGGCAGAGGAACCAGAGATCAAATGCCAACATCTGCTGGATCATGGAAAAAGCAAGAGAGTTCCAGAAAAACATCTATTTACTAAGTGGATCAAAATAAACTGTGGAAAATTCTTCAAGAGATGGGAATACCATAGCACCTGACCTGCCTCTTAAGAAATCTGTATGCAGGTCAGGAAGCAACAGTTAGAACTTGACATGGAAGAAAAGACTGTTTCCAAATAGGAAAAGGAGTACATCAAGGCTGTATATTGTCACCCTCCTATTTAACTTCTATGCAGAGTACATCATGAGAAATACTGGACTGGAAGAAACACAAGCTGGAATCAAGATTGCTGGGAGAAATATCAATAACCTCAGATATGCAGATGACACCACCCTTATGGCAGAAAATGAAGAGGAGCTAAAAAGCCTCTTGATGAACCTGAAAGAGGAGAGTGAAAAAGTTGGCTTAAAGCTCAACATTCAGAAAACAAAGATCATGGAATCCGGTCCCATCACTTCATGGGAAATAGATGGGAAACAGTGAAAACAGTGTCAGACTTTATGTTTTTGGGCTCCAAAATCAATGCAGATAGTGATTGCAGTAATGAAATTAAAAGACGCTTACTGCTTGGAAGAAAAGTTATGACCAACCTAGATAGCATATTCAAAAGCAGAGACATTACTTTGCCGACTAAGGTCCGTCTAGTCAAGGCTATGGTTTTCCCTCTGGTCATGTATGGATGTGAGAGTTGAACTGTGAAGAAGGCTGAGCGCTGAAGAATTGATGTTTTTGAACTGTGGTGTTGGAGAAGACTCTTGAGAGTCCCTTGGACTGCAAGGAGATCCAACCAGTCCATTCTGAAGGAGATCAGCCCTGGCATTTCTTTGGAAGGAACAATGCTAAAGCTGAAACTCCAGTACTTTGGCCCCCTTGTGTGAAGAGTTGACTCATTGGAAATCACCTCTGATGCTGGGAGGGATTCGGGGCAGGAGGAGAATGGGACCAGAGAGGATCAGATGGCTGGATGGCATCACTGACTCAATGAACATGAATCTGAGTGAACTCTGGGAGTTGGTGATGGACAGGGAGGCCTGGCGTGCTGTGATCATGGGGTCACAAAGAGTTGGACACCACTGAGCGACTGAACTGAACTGAAAAAGATTAGAACTGACCATGAGATAACTCTTTGTATCTCATAGGATGAATAACTATATTTACATGGACAATATCTATAAATATGCTAGGGAAAATACTGACTGAATTTGGAGTCAGAATTTTGGGTTTTTGATTTTGACATGTCTAATCAGTAGTTTTTTTTTACCATGGAATAAGTTACTTTAGCTCTCTAAGAAACTCTTTTGATGCTATGAATGAGCATAGAACGGTCCTTCTTTCATTCTAAACATGTAATCATATTTCCCATCCTTAGGAAAAACAAAGCAAATCATCACAACAACAATTATATCTATAGTCTACAAAAATAAAATTTCTGAGATACAACATCTACACTTTGATATAGAATATCCAATTGCTCTCTTCCTCTTTTTCCCTAAATTTATTTTAGACTAGAGATATAAAATATTCAGTGGTCATTTTCATTAGCATAAAAGACATTATCACCATCAGTAGAATGTCCCTATTGTTTAATATTTAATATTAATTGCATTCTTTCTGTATCTATGGATTCTCTGATCCACATTGGCATTTATTTAAACATATATGTATATATTTGAAAAATCATGTGCCCTTGCAAAATATGTACTGGTATTTTATGTGTATGTTACACATCTTAAAGGGCTTCCTGATAGTTCAATGGTTAAGAATGCACCTGCAGTGCAGGAGACACAGGAAATGCAAGAGACGCAGGTTAGATCCCTGAGTCAGAAAAATCCCTTGAAGGAAGAAATGGCAATCACTCCAGTATTATTGCCTGGAAAATCCCATGGACAAAGGAGCCTGGCATGTTACAGTCCATGGGGTCACAAAGAGCTGGACATGACTGAGCATAGCTCAGCAGCATCACACACGTTAAATATATGTGAAAAGCATTTTGCTGTTCTGACCTTGTTGTTCATTCAATACTATGCTGTTAATATGTAGCTATGTTGCTAATTACATCTAGCTTGTTGCTTCTGCTTCACAGTGCTGGAACGACTTTGAGGAGACACCCCGCATCCAAGGGCAGAGAAGCCCCAGCAAGATGGTAGTAGGGGCAATCATGTTTAGAATCAAACTCCATACCCACCAGAGATGCCCAGAGGGATCAAACAAGCCTGTGCACACCAGGACCCAGAGATCCCACAGAGGCTGAGACAAAACTGTGTTTGAGTGTCTCCTGTGGAAGTACATGTCAGCAGTGGACTGCTGCAGGGGCAGGGGCTCTGGGTGCTTTAGCCCTGGGTATGGCATAAGCCATCTTGGAGCGTGTCTCCATTAACCCTACTGTAGGGCAAATGGAACTTACACAGACTGGGGAACAGACTCTTGAAGGGCACAAACAAAACCTTGTGTGCACTAGGATCCAGGAGAAAGGAGGAGTGACCCCACAATAGACTGACCCAGACTTGCTTGTGAGTTGGAGTCTCCAGCAGAAGTGTGGGTCGGCAGTAGCCTGCTAAAGGTTGGGGGACACTGTGTGCAGCAGTGCATGCATGGGAACTTTTGAAGGAGGTCAGCATTATCTTCATTAACTCCACCATAGATTGGCATCACGTCAAATAACAGGGAGGGAACACACCACTGCCTATCAACAGAAAATTGGATTGAATATTTACTGAGCATGGCCCCACCCATTAGAACAAGACCCAGCTTCCCCCCTGAGTCAGTCTCTCCCATCAGGAAGCTCCCATAAGCCTCTTATCCTTCTCCATCAGAGGGCAGACAGAATGAAAACCACAATCACAGAAAACTAACCAATCTGATTACATGGACAACAGCCTTGTCAAATTCAATGAAACTGTGAGACATGCCATGTAGGGCCACCCAAGACAGATGGGTCATGATGAAGAGTTCTGAAAAAACATGGTCCACTGGAGAAAGGAATGGCAAACCACTATAGTATTCTTCCCTTCAGAACCTCATGAACAGTGAAAAGGCAAAAAGATAGAACACTGAGAGATGAACTCCCCAGGTAGGTAGGTGTCCAATATGCCACTGGAGATCAGTGGAGAACTAACTCCAGAAACAAAGAAGAGACAGAGCCAAAGAAAAAACAACACCCAGTTGTGGATGTCACTGGTAGTATAAGTAAAGTCTAATGCTGTAAAGAGCAATAATATTGCATAGGAACCTGGAATGTTAGATCCACAAATCAAGGTAAATTGGAAGTAGTCAAACAGGAGATGGCAAGAGTAAACATCAACATTTTATGAATCAGTGAACTAAAATGGACTGGAATGGGTGAATTTAATTCAGATGACCATTATATCTACTACTGTGAGCAAGAATCACTTGGAAGAAATGGAGTAGCCATCAGAGTCAACAAAAGAGTATGAAATACAGTACTTGGTTGCAATCTTAAAAATGACAGAATGATCTCTGTTAGTTTCCAAGGCAAACAACTCAATATCAGGGGAATCCAAGTCTATGCCCCGACCACTAATGATGAAGAAGCTGAAGTTGAACGGTTCTGTGAGGACCTATAAGACGTTTTAGAATTAACACCCAAAAAAGATGTCCTTTTCATTATAGGGGACTGGAATGCAAAAGTAGAAAGTCAAGAAACACCTGGAGTAACAGGCAAATTTGGCCTTGTAGTACAGAATGAAGCAGGGCAAAGACTAATAGAGTTTTGCCAAAGGAATACACTGGTCATAGCAAATATCCTCTTCCAATAACACAAGAAAGACTCTACACATAGACATCACCAGATGGCCAATACAAAAATCAGATTGATTATATGTTTTGCAGCAAAAGATGGAGAAGCTCTATACAGTTAGCAAAAACAGGACCGGGAGCTGACTCTGGCTCAGATCATGAACTCCTTATTGGCAAATTCAGACTTAAATTGAAGAAAGTAGGCAAAACCACTAGACCATTCAGGCATGACCCAAATAAAATCCCTTATGATTATACAGTGGAAGTGAGAAACAGATTCAAGGGATTAGATCTGATAGACAGAATGGCTGAAGAACTATGGACGGAGGTTTGTGATATTGTACAGGAGGCAGTGATCAAGACCATCTCTAAGACAAAGAAATGCAAAAAGGCAAAATGTTGTCTTACAAATAGCTGAAAAAGAAGAGAAGTGAAAGGGAAGAAGAAAAGCAAAGATATACCTATTAGAACGAAGGGTTGCTAAGAATAGCAAGGAGAGACAAGAAAGCCTTCGTCAGTGATCAATGCAAAGAAATAGAGGAAAACAATAGAAAGGGAAAGACTAGAGATATCTTCAAGAAAATTAGAGCTATAAAGGGAACATTTCATGCAAAAGTGGTGACAATAAAGGACATAAATATTATGGATCTAACAGAAGCAGGATATATTAAGAAGCGACAAGAATACACAGAAGAACTATACAAAAAAAAAATCTTCATGACCCAGATAATCACGATGATGTGATCACTCATCTAGAGCCAGACATTCTGGAATGTGAAATCAAATGGGCTTTAGCAAGCATCACTACAAACAAAGGTAGTGGAGGTCATGAAATTCCAGTTGAGCTATTTCAAATCCTAGAAGATGATGCTGTGAAAGTGCTGTACTCAATATGTCAGCAAATTTGGAAAATTCAGCAGTGGCCACTGAACTAGAAAAGGTAAGTTTTCATTCCAATCCCAAAGAAAGGCAATGCCAAAGAGTGCTCCAATTACCTCACAATTTCACTCATCTCACGCTCTACCACAGTTATTCTCAAAATTCTCCAAGCCAAGCTTCAACAGTACATGAACCATGAACTTCCAGATATTCAAGCTGGATTTAGAAAAGGCAGAGGAACCAGAAATCAAATTGCCAACATCTGCTGGAGCATCAAAAAAGCAAGAGGGTTCTAGAAAAACATCTAATTCTGCTTTATTGAGTACACCAAAGCCTTTGACTGTGTGGATCACAACAAACTGTGGAAAATTCTTAAAGAGATGGGAATAGTAGACCACCTGTTCTGCTTCTTGAGAAATTATGCAGGTCAAGAAGCAATAGTTAGAAAGGGACATGGAACAACAGCCTGGTTCCAAATACGGACAGGAGTAGGTCAAGGCAGTATTTGGTCACCCTGCTTATTTAACTTATATGTGGAGTGCATCATGAGAAATGCTGGGCTGGATGAAGCACAAGCTGAAATAAAGATTTCTGGGAGAAATATCAATAACCCTAGATGTGCAGATGATACCACCCATATGGAAGAAAGCAAAGAGGAACTAAAGGGCCTCTTGATGAAAGTGAAAGAGGAGAGTGAAAAAGTTGACTTAAAACTCAACATTTGGAAAACTATGATTGTAGCATCTGGTCCCAGCACTTCATGGCAAATAGATGGGGAAACAGTGGAAACAGTGACAGATTTTATTTATTTATTTATTTATTTTGGGGGGTGGCTCCAAAATAACTGCAGATGGTGACTGCATCCATGAAATTAAAAGATGCTTGTTCCTTGGAAGAAATGTTATGACCAACCTAGATAGCATATTAGAAAGCCGAGACATTACTTTGCCAACTAGAGTCTGTCTAGTCAAACTTTGGTTTTGCAGTAGTCATGTATGGATGTGAGAGTTGGACTATAAAGAAAGCTAAGTCTGGAAGAATTGATTCTTTTGAACTGTGGTGTTGGAGAAGACTCTTGAGAGATCCTTGGACTGCAAGGAGATCCAGCCAGTCCATCCGAAAGGAAATCAGTCCTGAATATTTATTGGAAGAACTGAAACTGAAGGTGAAACTCCATTACGTTGGCCATCTGATGCGAAGAACTGACTCATTTGAAATGACCCTGATGCTCGGAAAGATTAAAGGTGGGAGGAGAAGGAGATGACAGAGGATGAGGTGGTTGGATGGCATCACTGAATCAATGGGCTTGAGTTTGAGCAAACTCCGGGAGTTAGTGATGGACAAAGAAACCTGGCATGCTGTATGTAGTCCATGGGGTTGCAAAGAGTTGGACATGACTGAACAGCTGAACTGACTGTTGCTTCTAACTCTTCATAGCATTCTATTTACCACATTTTCTTTGTCCAGTCATTCAGAGACAGGCATCTAGTCTGGCCCATACTCCCTGCTACTACGAATGATGCTACAGAGAACATTCTCACATGTCCTCTCATGCATCCCTGTTAGATGTTTTCTGGGAAGTATATTGCAAAGTGGGATGCTTCGTCACATTTTATCAGCATCTATTCAATTATTTGATGTAATCTTTTTTGCCATATTTTTCTGTATGTCAAGTGTCATCTCAGTTTAAATAGTGTATCCTTGAATGCTTATCATCTCTTGATAATTTTATCACACTGAATTCTAACTTTGAACATGCTCAACTGGGTGTTTTTTCCTTTTAATGACATCACAGGAAGATTTCAGTTTTCCAACTGAGTCAAAGTAACTTATCTGAACATCATTTATTCTCTTAAACAGGGGGAACACCTGTTTAAGGTGGAAAAACCCCTGTTTAAGAGGAAAAAGATTCAGAGGATAGATGAACGTGACTAGTTTCCTTGCATCTGTATGCCCAAGTAAATCTAAAAAATGATATCTGCTGAAAGGAGAACATCTCAAAATATACTTCATAAGATGACTCTGCCTAAGAATAATCTGTACTAAATAGACTGCAATTTCTCTCAGTCTTGATATCCCTGGAGGATTCTATATAAGCTATGCAATCTCTGACATAAAATGGAGATGTGTCATAGCTGAAATTCTTGCTACTGTGTGAAGCACTCTACAAACTCATCAGGAATCTCACGTCTTCTGGGCCAGAGATACATATCTAACACAGAAAGGGGGAGGCCTGGGGAACTTCCTTTCTTTTCCTAATCACTTTTTGCTTCACAGCACCTCTTGCTTGCCTGTGTTCATGAAATTATTTAGTAAAGCTTGACACTCAGTGAGATCCCTGATTTTAGCTGACTGGACAGTCTGATTTTTTATTAAACCAGTCTCATTTGGTAATTTAGGTGCATTTGTAAGTATTGCATTAAAACTTTCAGTCTAGTTCAATTTAAGATGCCCATCTAACATCTAATTCAGAGTTTCCAGATCCAGTTTGAAACTTGATCTTAGGCTCAGTGAACTGCAGCAGGAAGAGAAGCACCATCTGCTCTCTAATTTTTCCTTCTTTCCCACCACCTCCATCCATTCCCACACTAATGGATCTTCTCTAGTTTGGTTGAGAAGTTAAGGGATCATGTAAACATGTAAAATCCTTATAAGATTGCTGCAACTTTCATTCAGACTTCAATGACAGCTGTATCACAGGTATTTAAATGGTACTATTTCTAGGATCCCCTTCTTCTATTTATATTTCCCTGGTAAAGAATTCTACCTGCCAATGCAGGAGATATGGGTTCGATCCCTGTCTCTGGATAATCCTCTGGAATAGGAAATGGCCTAGAGAATCCCATAGATAGAGGAGCCTGATAGGCTACGGTCCACGGGGTCACAGGGTCGGACATGACTGAGTAACGGAGCACACAGAATTAAGGCACAGAGAGACAGATCCCTGATGTGGGAAATGCCTTTTCATGAAGGTTGACTTCTTATGGTCCCATCCCTCAGTGTTACTGGTGTCTCAAGCCTTGCACAAGATCTGAAAGAGAACTCCTTGGTGAAGTCTGACATGCCTATAGAGAAAGGAGACTTAGCTGATTATCTGCTGAACCTTACAGGTTTATCTGAATGAGCCCTCAAAATGTATCACACAGAAAATTATATTTCCTGTCCACAAAAGCATCAGTATCTACAGAAAGAACTACTACCTACACCACATGCTTTTTCCCATTTTCTGTTAACTACACTTATCATATAACTGTAAGAAATAGGAGCTTCAGGGTAGGGAAGGAAAGATGACTGAAAGACTATGTTGTTGTTGTTTAGTTGCTCAGTTGCGTCTGACTCTACAACCCCATGGACTGTAGCCAGCCAGCCTCCTCTCTCCCCGGGATTACCCCAGCAAGAATACTGGAGAGGGTTGCCATTTTCTCCTCCAGGTTCCTGACGCAGGGATTGAACATGCATCTCCTGTGTCTTCTGCAATGACAGGCAGACCCTTTACCACCGAGCCATCTGGGAAGCCCCGAAAGACTATAAAGAAGGGGAATAAATCAGGCCCATACTGTCCCCTGGGAAGGATATTAAGCCACAATACTGCTGTGAGCACAGAATGAAATAAGTAGTTGTTTTTGCTGTGAGATTAAAGTTTGACACAGGACTGGACAAGACTGTAAAACATCTGAGGATAAACGTCAATCACTAAAATTAAACCAATCATAAAACAAAAGAGGAAAAAAAAAAAAAAAGATGCCTGCTACTGGTGTCTCAAACCTTGCACAAGATCAATTTGAGGGCTCATTCAGATAAGCCTGTAAGCTTCAGCAGATAATCAGCTAAGTCTCTTTTCTTCATAGGCAAGTCAGACTTCACCAAGGAGCTCTCTTGCAGATCTTGCGCAAGGCTTGAGACACCAATAGCAGTCGTCTTTTTTCTTTTACTTTTGTTTTGTGATTAGTTTAATTTTGGTGATTGCTGTTCATCTGGGATTCACTGAGATCATCAAAGAGTAGATGAGTGAGAACTAGCAGAGCCTAACTAAATACAAGAGTAGAATAAAATTAAAGCTATTTCTTATTTGTGCCCCTTTAAGGTCAACCCATTGAGTGCATCCATTGCATATATGAGTCATTTGGGGTTCTTGCCTAAATTATTTCTTTATAGTCTCCCTATATTTTTCTTTAAGATTTTTGGGCTTTTTCAACTTCTCTCTTTGCCAAGTATTGCAAAAATTATCCAGCCACTCACAGATTTATTATATATTGCCCATCCTCAGATGTATTATTATAACACAGCTTCTATTTCTTCCACTCTATTAAATCTGTTTTTCTAACATGGATCCCTGAGTCCTTATTTTGCTGAGACTCTCTAAGCGTGTTTCTGTTTAACGATCAACTTTTAAACTCTTTGTTCTTTCCAGTTTAATGACACTATTTTGTCTGATTTTTTGACTCTTGTCCTTGGTATGCATTTTTATACTTGACCCCTAAAGTCCTTTGTATGCACTGGATCTCACAAGGCATTGTAAAGAAGTCCATTGTACTTCTTTTTCTTTCTCTTTAGTTTACTCTTCTGACTGAATATGCCATTCTCAATGCTTGTCTTCAGCCCTCAACTTGAGTTTATAACTCATCTATATTCCTGCTTATAAGTCAGGTCTATATGTCTCAAAAATAGCTTATACTGTTCAAATTATAGTTGAATACTTATATGATGTCAGTTAAATATTATATATATAAATGTTATATATATGTGTGTATGTGTATGTGTGACTGTATGTGCTAGTCACTCAGTTGTGTCCGACTCTTTGTGGCCCCAAGGACTCTAGCTCACCAGGCTCCTCTGTAGAGGAGGAGCTCCTCCAGGCAAGAATACTAGAGTGGATTGCCATTTTGCCATTCCCTTCTCCAGGGATTAAACCTGGGTATCCTGAACTGCAGGCATATTCTTTAATGTCTGAGCCACCAGGGAAGCCACCTGCCGGGGTCCAGGCCCGGTGGATCCAGGGTGATTCGAAGGTGGGGGGCGGAGTCGGCGTCTTTGGAAAAATACATATTTAATCACAGATATAGAGAGATTAGAAATGGATAGTGTAGTAGGAAGATTAGTGGAGAAAAGGAGGCTGAATAACTTGGATTACATGGAATAGCATCCATGCTCCAGATGGGAATTCAGCCAGAAAAACGAGAGCAAGAAAGAAGCAACATGGGGGAATCAGTCTTTCCGGAAACTGATCCGATTTCTTTATTTTTGGGTTTGCTTATATACGTTTTGTTACACATAGGGATGAATACAGAGTCACGCGGGAGTCAGCAGTCCTGACCTTTATCAAAATCAGGTGCTTCACATAAATGTATAAAAAAGGTACATCATCTTCTGGCCATGAGTGAGACCTGCTGACATTTTATGATCCTTTCTGATAACCAAAAATCTTATTTCTTCCAAGGGTGTTTTTTCTTAAACCAGGAACCACCCTCCAAGTAAAGTTACATTCCTATAGAGTGAGGGTGTAGTGAATTACTATCAAGAAAGGAATTTATTTAACCCAAGGTTAACATGATTAGTCTTAAAGGTTAATACTTATTTCTCCTATATGCCTAAAGGTTAATACTTATTTCTTCCTATATGCTAGTTATATTCATTATAAGGGTAGGGAACATGGAGATTTAGCAGCAAACATCAGCCCAACAAGTGAAAATCCTTTCACCAATGCTCCCCTTAAGATCTATTTAGTCTTAAGATATGATAAAGTTACATTTTTACATAGCAAGGACACAGTGATTTATAACAAAGTACAGTGATCTATTATAAAAGAGAAAATCCATTAACTCAAAAAAGTCTAGTATTGCTAACCTTAAAACTACTATATTTCCTTTTCTATATTCCAAATGCATTGATTAATATATTCCCAAGTGCCTAAAGATACGGAGGCCTGGCAGCAATCATTGACTCGACAAGAAGAAAAAGCCCTATGCTAATTAAGACTCTCAAAATACTCCAAAACGCTCTGTGCTGTTTATGGTTGAGAGGTAGTAAACAATCATGTGGCAGGAGTATGGATAATGCTGTCACACAAGCTAGTCTGTCAGCAGAGAGGTTTGACCTGAGACATCCTTGTCCCACCCAGAGCAGGGAATTAGCAGCAATTATTGACACAACAAATGAAAAACCCTTCACCAATATAATTCCTAACCAACCCATTATACTAATAATTTCTAACTCCCCAAAAGAATTTGCCTTTAGTAAGTCTAAAACATCTCATGCCTCTCAGATTGGGAGACTATAAACAATCACATGTGGCCGGACGAACCTATACAGGTGGGCTAGATAACCTTCAGAGGAGTCCGTAGCTGAAACACTCTTGTCATGCCCAAGAGTTTTTATTGACTTGGAGCTGCACGTTTACTCCTTCTCCAAGAAAAATGGTTATGGGGGAGAGCCCCCATAAAGTCAGAGGTGTAGGTGAGAGCATAAAACAGACTCTGGTTTGGGGGTTAGATGCTCGGGAACAGGGGGTTTCCTGAGGCTTTATCACGCCTTTGCGTATACCAAGCCTCCTTCCTCATGACCTTTGCCATGGGCGGAGTTCCTCACGCTGGCTCCCAGCAACCAAACATTCTCAGGTGGCACAGTGGTAAAGAATCTGCCTGTCAATGCAAGAGACTCAAGAAACAGAAGTTTGATCCCTGGGTTGGGAAGATACTCTAGAGAAAGAAATGACAACCCACTCCAATATTCTTGCTTGGGAAACCCCATGGACAGAGGAGCCTGGAGGGCTACAGTCCATCGGGATGCAAGGGTCAAACACTATTTAGTCACTAAAACAATATATATATATATTTGTTAATCTAATGGTAAAAATTTATCCCAGGCATGTGACTCTGTAACATGGGGCTATCCTATAATTCTTCATATCCTCTCACTTCCAATCAATTATCAACACCCCTAGAAAACTTTTATGAAATTCTCTTCACCTCTTTGCCATATCATACCATATATGCTTTTAATGCCTATATAGGACTTGGCCCTTTTATTCATCTCTCTCATTAAAGTATATGCCTATTCAAGGCAGCAATTCTTAGGCATCTCTGTACTATATTATCTAGCATACAGTCTGCAATCAAAAGATATACGCTCCATATGTATTCTATGCCCTGAACTAACTTACACTTTGCAAACTGCTTTTCTTTTACTTGTTTCTTACACTGATAATCTTTCATTTAATCAAAATATAATTTATATAAAATGTTTCATTACAAGAACTATAATGTGCACTTATCAGCTGTGGCTGTCCATCTGAACTGCTTTGTGAAACAATGCATAATATAAACAACCAACAAACAAACTGTTCACTACATTTAACTTATAAATATTTTTCTTCCTTTTTAAACATATGCATTGGCAATTTTATAAAATTATGGATTTAATTAGGAGAATGCCATTTTATGGAGGACACAATAAAAATATAAGAATACTTCATGAAAATGCCATAAAAGTAAATGTAATAAGTTTTTTCTATTTTCATTCTGACTGCATAGTATCCTATTTCCTTCTTTTGCATCAACTTAAGTCCTTCTCTCACATATAACTTCTTTTTCCGTGCTGTGCACTGTTTCTATATCCAGGGTTTTACTTCTAATTTCTACTAGATATTTTATTTTTTCACACTTACCACTGCTCTTTCTGCTTTCATGCTCTTTCTCATTATAATCTGGCAGCTGTATCCTCTTGATCTTTGTTCTCCTCAATCATTTTGTAGCATTTGACAATGTTGACCACTTCCCTTTGGACATGTTTTCTTCTTATCCAAATATTGTTCTATTCAACAGCTCATTCTGTCTAATTTTCTCTCCATGATAGAGAAGGCAATAAATTTCCATGAATTTAGTCAATCAACAAAGATATATTCAATATCTCCTGAGTGACAGCACTTTGCAAAAGATAATACAACACTTATTTCCAAAGAACTTACTATTTTAATGGGAAGACAGATATATAATGAATTAAAGCATAGCATCATTTTCTTGAAAGTGAGATCACAGTGAAGAGACAGAGAAAGGAAGGTATTCTAAGCAACTTATAAACATCTAGATGGATAAATTTAATTTTGATTCAAAAAGCATTAAAGGAAAAATTAGATACCATATACCAAGAAGTATGGTGAGAATTCCCCTATCTAATACTTATTCCTGTGTAAGACAATGAAACAATAAATTCAGCTATAAATCTTTGATAGAAAAATGAGAAAATTTAAGCTAAGACTGCTATCTTTGCATTCTTAAATGACGTTGCTATAGAAATTCCTATGCTAATTTCCCATTTTTGCAATTAATTTACCTTTTAAATATGACCTAATTGGTCAAGAATTACATAATATTTATATATCATATTTCCCCTTCTGATACCCCATATACCTAATTCAAGTGCAGAAGTCTACTGTAGCATAAAGCTTTTTATCATGGCTTTTGTGATATTTCATACTGATAGGATGTCTTCTGTCACTCAGAATGATCTTGCACAATCTTTTGAGGACTCATACATATGAAAAGTATTCCTTCATGACAGTTTCCTCCAATTTAAGACCAATTTCTTCTGTATCTGCTGGCTTTATTGATAACCATCATTGGTGAAAGGGAGCTGTCTGCAACTCAATATAGATGAAAATGAATAGAGATTAACTACAAATGTAACCTTGCTAGAGAAATTATAACAATTTGAGACACATTGTCTCTTAAAGATACTAAATAACTATATAATATAGTTTATGAAACAATGTAGTTTCTCATCTCTTTCAGCAAAATCAAAGCCAACTCCCTTTCTATTTCTTTCTCTTTCTTCCTTCCTTCCTCCATCCTCCCTAATCCTTTCTTCTTCTTTCCTTCCTTCTCTTTCTTTCTTTTCAGTGTCGCATATGTTAATTAATTTATTTCTCAATTTATTCATGTGTAAAATTGGGACACCAATGATACTTCACATGATTATAAGGATTAGAAATAAAATGTTTTCAACTGTCTGTCATGGTATTAAGAATGTGTTGTAATATAATTTTTTCACATCCTTATCAATTTCTTACAAGACATTCAAGTCTAAACTTCTGTACCTTATACTGTGAGACAAGAGCTGTGATTTCCTCTCATAATGTGTGCAGTGGGCAGAATTCCTCTCAGAACTATCAATGCCTGATTTGCTAGAAGCTGTAAGTATGTTACCTTACATGGCAAAAGAAAATTTGCACTTAAATTCAGAGATCTTAAAATAGAGAGAAAATCGTGGATTATCAAAATGAATCCAATATAATCATATGGACCCTTAACACAGTAAATTCTCATGGTATGGAATCTAAAGACATGTAGTAGGAAGGGAAAAATAGAGATCCTGATAATGAGAATATTGCCACTAAGACAATCTGCCCACCGTCAGTATATGATTGAATCTCAGAGGCAAAATATGACGAAAGACAAGGATAGCGAGAGAGCAAGGATAAGAAGGAAGCGAAGGAGGGAGGAAGAAGTAGTAGTGATAATACAAGAAAAACAATGAGAGCATTTCAAAATAAAGTTAATACTGTGTAGACACAATTTAAATAGCAACAAAATTAAAAAAAATATTTAAGAATGGACCTAACAAAATTTCCACAAACCATAATTTAAAAAAAATTGAAAGTATGGCTGAAAGACCTAGTAGATTTTCATTTGAAGGAAAACAAAGCAAAACACAATATCATTATAACAAATGGCCTACGGATCTAAGTCTGTTATGAGAAACCCAAAGAGTAGAAAGCAATTTGCAATTCTAAAAAATGAAGACATATTATAAAATATACCAGTCAAAATCTAGTAGTTTTATACAAAATTATAGAACTAAATAGTGGACTGAAATGAAGACTCAGAGGAAAAAATATATATGAATTTTGCTGTAACGAGAAAGAAAGCCTTAAAATAATAAAAAAATGACTAATAAATTCTACAAAAGCTAGATAACCTAAATATATAAAAAGAACACAGTAGATATAAAACCATTCAAAATCATATAAACATGAAAGCAATTAAAACAAAGAAAATATTTTTACCTTGATGGATGGATATATATCTTCAAAATAAAAAAAAACAAGTATATTAAATCAGTGATGTTTTACTAATTATATTGTTTTATTAAACAAGACATTCTAAATATTCCATGAACAAAAGATGAATGATTATAATGAGTATGAAATTAATCAATATAAAGTTATGATATGTAATTAATGAAAAAAAAACAGAGAAATCAATGATTAAAGGAAGAGTTCCTCATAATCATATAGTGAGACTTTGTGGAACACATAGAGAAAATTTCCTTGATCTACATGTATCAACTGGAGAAGGAAATGGCAACAGACTCTGATATTCTTGCCCAGAGAATCCCATGGACAGAGGAGCCTGGTGGGCTACAGTCCACAGGGTCACAAAGAGTTGGACACAACTGAAGTGACTTAGTACACACATGTATCAACAAAGATGTGTTTTCAAAACATTATATTAAATGAAAGTAGCAAATTTCTATGAGGCAGGATAACAGGACAGAACTTATGTGAATTACAAATGTTCATAAAATTTATCATTGTAAAGTTTATGGTTATACATATATTGAATACATACATAGAAATATGCACTGGAGCAATACATCTTTTCTTTTTTTCCTGGAAATATCTGATGGGGAATGGAGAAGGGAAAAATACATATTAATTTTGAGGGTTGTGTACAACTTGTGTCTATAGTATTAGTCTCTGTGCTTTCAATGTTTTAGGGGGTGGGAAGGAAAACTCTTGAGGAACAATCAGACTTTTTTGGCTTTTTTTGCAAGACTACATTTGTTATTAAACTCAAACCTTCCATAACTTTCTGTATTCATATTATTGTGTCCCAAAAGCTCTTATCTCATTTGCATCCAATTTACTTATAAGAATTTTATCACATAAAATTACATTTCCTGCTGAAAAATTTGTAAGAGATATAAAAATATCTTATTTGACTTTTGTTAAACCTAGGTAAAAAAAATGTACTATACTTAATGTTGATGACACTAATGATATGTCCATATTAATTAGACCAATAAACAAACTAACACTAATACCAGGTATTAAGATAATGTTGAATATTTCCCAGTTCACATGAACCTGAAACTCATTCTGTCTAGTTTTATTCTATAGTTTTTAGAGTTCAGTTATTCAGTGCTTATTTTTAAGTCAATTGAACAGACTATTTTATAAGTTCAATCCTTATAATATTTTCCAGAGGTAGAAACATTTCATATGTATGATGTGTGCACTGACATATAAACAGACAAAACTAGAGATCTTATGTGGTGATTTAGTCACTAGTTGTATCTGACTCGTAACCCATGGACTATAGCCTGCCAGGCTCCTCTGTCTATGGGATTTCCCAAGCAATAATACTGGAGTGGGTTGCCATTTGCTTCTCCAGGGGATCTTTCTGACCCAGGGGTTGAACCCTGGTCCCTTGCATTGCAGCTAGTCTCCTTCATTGCAGGTGGATTTTTTACCAACTGAGCCTCCAGGGAGATCTCATAGCTTCACTTTAAAACCTTAGTCACAACACTGAGCACAAAGTACAGATGCACAGCTGTAACAGGTTGACCAGTACAGGCCCTAGTCAGACACTCCCTTAAATAAAAATGTCTCTCAAGTGTATACACATGTCAGAATCAACTGGCCCCAAAGAGCACCCTTTACCCAAATGGTGCCTGGTGCTCACAAACAATCCTCAATGGAAGATGCACGTAAGAATCAATTGGCTAAAGAAGGAGGCTGGCTGCACACACTCCAGTTGGAAAACCTGCTCCCAGAGCTTGTCAGTGCATCCAAATGCACATTTCTATTCCCACCAACTGAAAGTGAAAATTGGCAGTGGGTGCTAATCAGGGGAGAGATAAGGAGAATCCCAGGAAAGAATAGTTTTGGCAGCTGCTGGGACTTCCCTGGGAATACCCCTCTTTGGGCTGACTAGCCGTAAGCAGCTGGTTCTTCACAGCCAACCCAGCATGGTAATACAGCTGGCAGCTTCAACTTAGGAAGCCTGGAGGGTCTAGACACTGCAGGAATGCAGCCCTGTGTTGGATGCCAAAATCTGTTACTGAACTCAGATACAGTATCTTGCTGTGCAAAAATCAATACCCAAGAGGCAATTGTTGCTGGAAAAGAAAGTTGCTTTTAATCAGAATGCTTGCAATCTGGGGAGAAGATGGACTTGTGTTCTCTCAAAAACCAACTGTTAAGATTCAGGTCAGTCATGAATGTTTTTATAGGGAAAGTAATCTCAGCTAATCACTGAGATAAGGAATCAAATATAAAGCCATCTCTCTCTGCATGTAGGCTTGTCAACTCCCTGTGCTCTTTCTTTAGATGCTATCTTGTCCACACAGTTCAGGAGATTACTGCAGGGGAAGCTACAGAAGAGATCTGGCCATCTGTTACTTATTCATTTCTACTTTGATCTAACAAAAGAACCAACAAGTTAGGCAAGCTCTCCCATGATCAAAAGACTTGATAAGTGTTCTTGGGACAGAAATGTGGAGACCATAGGGGTGCCTGGTTTAAGATTAGTTACAGTATAGCTTTGCTAAAAAGAGACAAGAGAAAACGGATTTCAATGTTGAGGGTGGTTTCCTGCAAAGATTTGATTACATATTCTCTTTAAAAAACATTGCAACAATTTCAATTTTCACCATAAATTTTTGAAAATGTTGACGTTCAAAATGTTGACTTGATTTTATGAGAATATTTGTATTTATAGATGGGGTTAGAATTAACTCTTCCTGTTAACCACTGAAAATGTATCAGTAAACAAGCAAAACTGCAATTTGCATTTAAAATACTTGATGCTTTATTCAATTGTACTCTGCCTTACATTTCTAGAATGTCAAAAGGTGGTGGGAGCCTTATTTTATTCACAAATATAAATCTGAAAAACACTTTAGGTTTGAGAACTTTATATTCATTGATTGATTCATCCATTTTAAAAATCCAGATTGTACACATATATTGAGCTAAGCACATTAGTAATCTTTGGAAATAAAATGCTGTTGAGAAAGGCACTATCATGGCTTCTAAAATTCTCAGTTATTTGGATTTCTTTTCCATTTAATTTAGTCATAGAAAATTATTTTTTTCCAACAAATGTTGAAGATCTGCTTGGAAAAGACCAGATGATTTTTTTTTTTTTTTAACTCTGCCAGGTAATGGGTCTGAGGAGAATAGATATGCGAGTAACAGCATGATATATTGGCAGGTAAAACAAGTTGGCAGGTCTACTGAATAATACATTCCTGTTGATTACCAAAGAAATCTCCCTTTCACGTCTTAGGTGCCCTTTGTTATGCTATCAAAATGACCCTTTTACTAAGGTTTGAGTGAAATAATATTTGTAGATAGTCACACTTAATTATGATAGAAGGGAATACATCATTTATATTTTAATGTGTAGATGAGTACTAAAAATATTAAAGTATAAAACTTTTTATTTTTTATTCTTTTATTTCACCACTATCAGAAACCTGACTCATCCTAGTCAACACAAATGCAAAAATGTAATGTGTGTGCAATTATAAAATGTTAAAGTCATGTTTGAAACAATTGTAATCATTTGTTCTTGACAATGAAAAGTCATAATCACTCATTTTGACAACACAATGATGGGTTCTTTTTATAGATCACTCAGATGTTCTAAGAACTTAAGGAACTGAAGTTAAATGACTTGTATTGAAATGCCATTTCTAAATCACAGACCTGTTCAGATTCTTTGATCAGTATTAACAATGAAACACTAATGCATGTTAGATGTTTAAAATGTGTCAATTTTAAAAGCTGAATTGAACAGAAAAGTTATTTAGAAATCAAGCAAGTCTTTCACAAAGTTGAAGAAAAAATAAACTTCTCTTAAGAATGGCATTGAAACATGTATAATATCATATGAGAAACGAATCACCAGTCCAGGTTTGATGCATGATACTGGATGCTTGGGGCTGGTGCATTGGGACGACCCAGAGGCATGGTACAGGGAGGGAGCAGGGAGGGGGGTTCAGGATGGGGAACATGTGTTTACCTGTGGCGGATTCATGCTGATGTATGGCAAAACCAATAGAATATTGTAAAGTAATTAACCTCCAATTAAAGTAAATAAATTTATATTAAAAATGCTGTTATATTTATTATATGTTAATACATGTAGATAGTTTTATTTGCTATGATATTTTTCTTTTATAGAATTATGTTACTAATAAATATGATTATTAACTATAGAGTTAATTAAATTATCTAGTGATGGTGATTGATTATATATTTTAATATCTTTGCAAATTTAAATTGCCAATTAATCTTTCTAAAATTTGCATATATTTATTGGTTAGGAAATTGACATCTTTTATGGGCAGTGGATAACTATAAAGCTATGGAATTACTGCAGTTCCTTTTAATCTATATACTTGTAAAATTTTGTCTGTAGTCTGAATAATCTTACAGATTTTTGTTTTCCTATTTTTCATAGAGACAGGTAATCATGTTTTCAAGGTAAATTAATATTGTTTCCTTAAATTAAGTACATTCAGAATCAATTAATGCTTAGAGCATAAATGGTATCATGTGGTCATCTGAAAATATTGAGACATAAAAAGTGTTCCTCATACTGGATCATTTAGAATGATCATTTAGAATCATTTAGTCATTCTGCTGTCATTGACTCATTTTAACAATTATTAATGTTTAATTTGTTCAATGCACTCGAATTTTTCATGAAACAGTTTATTATGATGTCTTCTGTTAAAGAACTGGGAAAATGATTATTAGAATAGTCTCTCAAAGCAGCAAATACCTAACAAGCAAAAATTATTTTTATTAGCAATGATAAGTTATATTTTAAAATCAGGCAATTTCTGAGAGAGATAGGTATAGATTATTACTTAATTATATATTTAGTCAATCTAAATAACTCCTACTGTTTTCTTATACTGCAAATATATCTTACATTTAGGGCAGTCAAAATATGAGTACTAAATTGTTGTTATCTATTACTGCCATGACTGTATTTTGCCAGATTATGTTATGAAAAATCAGTGTGTATGCTCAGTTGCTCAGTTCAGTCCAGCTCTTTGCAACCACATGGTCTGTAGCCAGGATGCTTGGTTCATGGAATTTTCCAAGCAAGAATTCTGGAGTGGCTTGCCACTTCCTACTCCAGAGTTCTTCCAGATCTAGGGATCGAACTCACGTCTCTTCTGCCTCCTGCATTAGTAAGTGAATTCTTTACCACTGTACCACCTGGGAAGCCACTGTTATGAACAACATTTGACATTAATGACTTAGCTGGGCAGAGTTCTATTGTCTAACAGTGTGATTCATTCTGTGATATGCCTTGCTCTGTATTCATAATATTTGAAGTTCATGAATGGAATTAAAAAGAAATAAAGTTCTAACACAAAATATGTTCCTAATATTTAGTCTACTTTTATGACAACTGTTGTGTAGCTGTTCTCTCACAGGGTGCATTCTTATGTCAGGTGTAATAAATATTGTGTGGTGAGGCAAGATATTAGTAATGTATTTTTAATGTTGAAATATGATAAGAATCATTTGCTTGTTTCAAAACTTTCAGATTTCTTCCATTATATCCATGACATATGATAGCCTGATCTGATAATTTGACATTCTGCTAACAGTCTCTTCAATTTTTAAAAGGTTAACCTTCTTATTGTACTTTATAATTAATACAATCTATAACCAATCATGATGTCCCAATACAATTATCTCCCTGCTATTAGGCTAAAATCTATTTACTGGGAAAATTATTTTTTAATTAATAGGGCAATTGTTTTCAATATTTGCTGATTTACCAAATAAAACTATTTGTCATGAAAAGAAATTCATGTGCTTGTGTGCTGAGGTGGGGGAGTTGAGGGTCGGTAGGTGCAAGTGTGTGCCATGGTATGCTTTGTAACTTTGCAATCTTTTCAATTGTGTGACATCTCATCACCTTATAAATGATTCACATGGTGCCCAGAGGTACAGTTAAAGAGGGCAGACTGATGTCATGAATGCTTGTTTGTATAAAGCTCTATTAATAATAAATTAGTTATCTCTTGTAGAGTCAGGATATAGCATCTGTGTCTGATAAATGATGGTCATAAAATTAGGCAATTCTTTTCTAAGAAAATGTAAACCTCTAGAAATATATATGTATTCTTTGGCTCTTTGTAATGACTATCTCAGAAGAATACAATGAAAATACAATAACACATTAAAAATAAATTTTATGCTGTATATTATTGGATAATAAATATGGAACCTCCATTAAACCTATTTCAGCACATGGTCCTCTGTTAAAACCTATATCAGTAAAATACAAACTGACCCATTGTGCTAAAACTATGCCAAAGAAAGAAATTTTATATTTAAAATGCCATTCAGCAGACTTCTTATAGCTTGATGAGTATATAATGAATTTGAAAGCATTTTGATAATGTACTCCTTTATATGCATATATGTGGTAGTTATACTGATAGTCATAAAGTGCAACTTTTTTCTTTTTCATAATTTGATTTATTTTTACCTAGTGTAGCATGAAAAACAGAAATGTTTAATAAAAGTAAAACTTCTGATTAAAATCAGTGGAAAGAGGAATAAGTTCCATTATATCTGCAAGTCACTAAAATGACCTTAGTGAAATTTTTTAAGGTATTTTGCACAAGGTTCGATGCAGGATACAGGATGCTTGGGGCTGGTGCATGGGGATGATCCAGAGAGATGATATAGGGTGGGAGGTGGGAGGGGTGTTCAGGATTGGGAACTCATGTACACCCGTGGCGGATTCATGTCAATGTATGGCAAAACCAATACAGTATTGTAAAGTAAACTAAAGTAAAAATAAAAATTCAAAAAATATATTTTTAAAAGTCAAGAATCAGAAGAGTATCACAAAATTGAAATGTCAGGGTCCCATAGCTCAAGACGCTGGAAATCTTCTGGCATCAAGATAAATTTTACTTCTCTAGTTATTGAAATATTTCTTCTTAAATCCTAATCCAAAATCCAGAAATTCAGACCTGAATCTTGGCTCCATAGCCCCCATTCAAATAAGTGTCTTCCAGGTAACTATTAATTTCAGTGTTCTTTTTTTAAAAAATGTTGTAATTCCTACGTGATAAGGACTGAATCTTGTTCTAATTTCATGTTTAATTGAATTAAATATACTCTATGGCTTATATTAAAAAAAAGAAGAGAGAACAGTAATATATATCTGGAGATCTAGTAGGATGTTAGCTGAATAGAAATAGGACTAAACTGAAACAAAATCTCTAATCTAAAACAATAAAAACAAAATCAATTTACATCACAAATATATTAAAGGATTTAAGAAAAGATATGAGTGGGGAGATGAGATGGAGGGAAAACCATGATAAGTGGTAGTTCTTTAAGAAAAAGACCAGTATAGCTATCAGGTTAATTCTATAACCTTGAATGTTACTCTGCCACTTGGGAGAATCCTGGAGATTTAGTTTCTACAGGTTGTTGAAAATAGTTCTGGATGTTGTTCAGTCGCTCAGTCATGTTTGACTTTGTGACCCCATGGACTGCAGTATGCCAGGCTTCCCTTTACTATTCCTTTAGTATCTCCCAGAGTTTGCTCAAACTCATTTCCATTGAGTTGATGAAATCATCCAATCATCTTGTCCTCTCTTGCCCCCTTCTCCTCCTGTCGTCAATCTTTCCCAACATCAGGGTCTTTTGCAGTGAGTTGGTTCATCGCATCATGTGGCCAAAGAATTGGTGGGGCAGCTTCAGCATCAGGCTTTCCAATGAATGCTGCTAAGTCACTTCTGTCGTGTCCGACTCTGTGCGACCCCATAGACGGCAGCCCACCAGGCTCCCCCGTCCCTGGTATTCTCCAGGCAAGAATACTAGAGTGGGATGCCATTTCCTTCTCCAATGCATGAAAGTGAACAGTGAAAGTGAAGTCACTTAGTCGTGTCTGACTCCTAGAGACCCCATGGACTGCAGCCTACCAGGCTCTTCTGTCATGGGATTTTCCAAGCAAGAGTACTGGAGTGGATTGCCATTGCCTTCTCGAATATTCAGTACCAATTTCCTTTAGGAGTGACTGGTTTCATCTTCTTGCTGTCCAAGGAACACTCAAGCATCTTCTCTTGCACGACAGTTCAAAAGCATCAGTTCTTCAATGCTCAGCCTGCTTTATGGTTCAGCACTCACATTGATGTATGACAACTGAGAAAACCATAGCTTTGACTATATGGACTTTTGTTGGCAAAGCGATGCCTCTGCTTTCTTATGTGCTGTCTAGGTTTGTCATAGCTTTTTTTTCCCAAGGAGCAAGCATTTTTTAATTTTGTGGCTGCAGTCACTGTCTGCAGTGATTCTGTAGCCCAAGAAAAGAAAGTCTGTCACTGTTTCCACTTTTTCCCCATCTAGTTGCCATGAAGTGATAGGACTCAATGCCATGATCTTAAATTTTTGAATGTTGAGTTTCAAGCCTCATTAACAGGCTCTTTAGCTCTTCTTTGCTTTCCAGCATAAGGAAGGTATCATCTGCGTATCTGAAGTTGTTGACATTTCTCCTGAAAATCTTGATTCTAGCTTGTGAGTCTTCCAACCCAGCATTTCCCCATGATGTACCCAGCATAGAAGTTAAATAAGCAGGGTGACAATATACAGCCTTGATGTACACCTTTCCCAATTTTGAACAGGTCTGTTGTTCCATGCCTGGTTCTAACTGTTGATTGTTGTCCTGCACACAGGTTTCTCAAGAAACAGGTAAGGTGAGCTGGTATTCCCACCACTTTAAGTATTTTCCACAGTTTGTTGTGATCTACATTGTCAAAGGCTTTAGCATAGTCAATGAAGCAGATACTTTTGGTATTCTCTTAATTTTTCTATGATCCAGGGGATGTTGGCAATTTGATATGCGGCCCCTATGCTTTTTCTAAATCCAGTTTGTACACCTGGAAGTTAATTCATGTACTGCTGAAGCCTACCTTGATGGCTTTTGAGTATTACCTTGCTAGAATGTGAAGTGAGCACAATTGTGTAGTGTGAACATTCTTTGGAATTATAATTGCCCTTCTTTGGGACTGGAATGAAAACTGATCTTTTCCAGTCCTGAGTCCACTGCTGAGTTTTCCAAATTTGCTGGTATATTGAGTGCAGCACTTTAACAGTATCATCTTTTTAGAATTTTAAAAAGCTCAGCTGGAATTCCATCACCTGCACTAACTTTGTTCATAATAATGCTTCCTAAAGCCCATTTGACTTCACACTCCATGCTGTCTGGCTCTTCATGGGTGACCACAACATTGTAGTTATCTGGATCAGTAAGACATTTTTGTATAGCCTGCCCCTTCTTCTTAATCTCTTCTGCTTCTCTTAGATCCTTGCCATTTCTGTCCTTAATGGTGCTAATCTTTGCATGAAATGTTCCCTTGGTATCTCTAATTTTCTTGAAGAGATCTCTAGTCTTTCTCATCTATTGTTTCCTTCTACTTCTTTGCATTGTTCAGTTAAGATGACTTTCTTAGCTCTCCTTGATATTCTTTGGAACTCTGCATTTAGTTGGGTATATCTTTCCCTTTGTGCATCTCCTTTCACGTCTCTTCTTTTCTCAGCTATTTGTAAGGGCTCCTCAGTCAACCATTTTGTCTTTTGCATTTCTTTTTCTTGGGGATGGTTTTGATCACAGCCTCCTGTAAAATATTATGAACCTCTGTCCATAGTTCTTCAGGCAATCTGTCTATCAGATCTAATCCCGTGAATCTATTTGTCACTTCCACTATATAATCATAAATGATCTGATTTGGGTCATACCTGAATGGTCTAGTGGTTTTCCCTACTTTCTTCAATTTAAATTTGAATTTTGCTATCAGAGTTCATGATCTGAGGCACAGTCAGCACTAGGTCTTGTTTTTGCTGATTGTACAAAACTGCTCCATCTTCAGCAGCAAAGAATATAATCAATATGATTTTAGTGTTGACCCATCTGGTGATGTCCATGTGTAGAGTCATCTCTTCTTTTGTTGAAAGAGTGTGTTTGCTATGAACCATGTGTTCTCTTGGCCAAACTGTACAGTTGGCCACTGTAGTTTGGAATATAAAACTTTATTTTTTATTCCAAGGCCAAACTTGCTTGTGACTCCAGTTATCTTTTGACAACCTACTTTTGCATTTCCATCTTCTATGACGAAAAAAGGACCTTTTTTTTTTTTTTTTTTTTTTTTTGATGTTAGTTATAGAAGTTCTTTTAGGTCTTCATAGGACCATTCATCTTTTTTGGTATTAGTGGTTGGGGCATAGACTTGGATTACTGTAATGTTGAATGGCTTGCCTTGGAAATGAACCAAAATTATTCAGTCATTTTTGAGATTGCACCCAAATACTGCATTTTGGACTCTGTTATTGACTATGAGGGCTACTCCATTTCTTCTAACTGATTCTTGCCACGGTAGTAGATATAATGGATATCAGGCACAATGGAGGCCTCAGCATGAGTGCATGCTAAGTCACTTCCATTGTGCCTGACTCTTTGTGACACCATGGACTGTAGCCCACCAGGTTCCTCTGTCAATGGGATCTTCTAAGCAAGGAAATGGGTTGTCTTTTCCTCCTCCAGGAGGCCTCACAGTCCGACATTACATGAATGTTTATAGAATGTAGAGGCCACTACTTATGCTAAGCACAAAATTTACCAATGTGGTTTACAATCCATTTTTGATGTTGGAATAGACTTCTCTGAATTGTGGTGAACCCAAAAGAAAAATTATAAAGATACTCTGATGGAGTCCATGTCTGTTTAATTGATGGGGAATGATCTTCCATCAGAGTCTTACTTTTCTATCACTAAATACAAAGTGATAGTTAAGGATTACCACAAGTTTAATAAAAGAAATGTAAAGAAAATACCTTATGAAAATTATCTAAAATTAAATGCAGACACAAAAGTAAAGCAAGAAACAAATGCAAATTGAAGGAAATAGATAAGACTGAAGTAATCAAACTTAAAAGATCACTATTAATAGTTTTAGCTTTTTGAGTATCCCTGGCAAAAGAAAGCTTTAATAAGTAATTGCTTACCAAAAGCAAAGGAAAAAAAAAGGTAAAAGTATGATACCTATGCGCATGCTTTGGGACCCCACGAACTGTATCTCACCAGGCTCCTCTGTTCATGGGATTTCCCATGTCAAGAACACTGGAATAAATTGCCATTTCCTTCTCCAGGGGACCTTGCTGACCCAGGGATTGACGCCATGTCTCTTGTGTCTCCTGAATTAGCAGGAGAAATTTTTACCAGTGCACAATCCCAGAAGTATGATGACAAAAACTAGTACTCAGTAGAAATATTGGAAGATAAGGATACAAAATATCTCCCAGAAGGAAAGAAAACATTAGAAAATTAGACACTGGTCTAGAGAGCTGATAAATGTTCTTTGTTAGAAGAGGGAACTTATGTATTTAGCAAGCTTCAATTCCGTGACAGTGCAAAGAAACTAAGAGTGCCTTTTGGAGGTTATACTTCAAGGCTCTGAAAGAATAAAAGACATCCCTGATTGGGTATGTCTTTATATTCAGGGCTTTCCAAACATTTCAGAATCAAAAGTTAAAGGGAACTTTCCAGGCTGGCTCAGAAGGCACTCTTCATTCCATCTATTTCTAGTGATTGATAAATATGTTATAACATTTTTTTTTCCTGACATTTTCCCTTTTAATCTATTGTGCTTTGAGGGCTGAGAAAATATGCTAAAATTTAGGTACCCCCTAGGAATCAAGAATATTACTGGGCTCATTTTTGATGGGTTATGATGTATATTTTGTAATTTGACCCAACAGTTAATAGTTCTCTTCCTATCTTTCAAAGGTTTATGTGTTTAATATTTTTTATATGTTTTACTCTGCAAATTCTTGTTTATAATCTTAAAGACCATTTGCAAGTGAATTAGTGATCAGTTTTTATGTTTATTATTTTGCTTGGCTCTGGTACAAAGAAAACAAAAGTATTACTTAGGAAATAATCCCAAACCCAATTTCTATCTACTAGTTTCCAAAAGGTAAAAAGTTCATATTTTAACAAAACTTTGAACCACTTTTCTTTCAGTGTTGTAATAGTTTGCATCTTCTTGTATGATATAAAATTTCCCAATCTGTGTCTAATATGTTGAATGCAGTTTTAAAATAACATAACATAAGTGGGAATAACATAGGTGGGAAATATTATGAAATTTATTCAAAAACTGCCTAAATCTATTTATTTTGTAATGCTAAAGGCTTAAATTGGAGGACTCCCACATCTAGCAAGAATTGTTTCTTCTTGCCTGAAATAACTCAACATTCAGGAAAAATATATGGAAAAAAAATATTTTCAGAAGCAAGATAACAAGCGGTCCAAGGCAGTGATCCCTGAAAGATAGAAAATAAACTAGGTGAGCTGGTGTCTGCATCAGTTTACTACCTGGAAGAGCCCCAGAGTTCAGGGAGTGGAACCCAGCTCTTCTACCCTGGACTCATTGAGAGTATCTTGTGCACATGCCAAGGATATGGATATGAAGGGATTAAATTCAGAGCTTTTGAGTTCACATTGTATGACACCCTCTTTTCCAGTTTTCTCCCCTGCATTACAGTCCTGAATCCCTCTGATGACTTAAGCCAACAACAATGAAGTTTTCCTAGACAACACTTACCGCTCCTTGCTAAACAACTGGAGAGTGATGTTAGGGGCCACAGCATAAAAATGTGGACTTCACTCTCTGCAGTTCATTTATTTGAAAGAATGAACTCTTTCCAAATTCTGTGTGATTTGAGTCAATTCAGTTCCATCAGATAACTCTCTCACTTTTTCATCCAGAATCCCCAAGGACAGAGAAGCCTGCTGGGCTGCAGTTCATAGGGTCACAAAGAATCAGACGTGACTGAAGCAATGTGGAATGCACACAAATAATCATTATCAGAGTTACAGTTAAGTCCAAAACAAGTTATGTGAAGTGATTTTTGTCATAATTTTTTTGCACATGTTTCTCAAATTGAATTGGAGGATATATATAAAATATCTATATAAGTATCTATATGAAATATAGATATTTACTTATATTCATTATAAAGCATAGCAATGCTTAGCAGTCTACCATCTAGAACTCATATTGGAAACACAAACTTATTTAGTAACCTGGAATCTCAAATATTTTATTTTCTGATAAAAATTTTTGGTGCCTAGATACATTACTGATGAATAAGCACATAGTTATGTTCTCATTTTACAATCTTTCATAATTTTAGGCATAAAAAGTAGCAAGCCAAATAGGTGACATTTATTTCTATAAACAATCTTTGACCAAGCAATGATCTTGTTCATTTATTTGAATCTAAACTTATTATAAATATACATAGTTATCCATAGTTATGTATGGATATGAGAGTTGAATCATAAAGAAAGCTGAGTGCCAAAGAATTGTTGCTTTTGAACTGTGGTCTTGGAGAAGAAGACTCTTGAGAGTCCCTTGGACAGCAAGGAGATCAAAACAATCAATCCTAAAGGAAATCCATCCTGAATGTTCTTTGGAAGAACTGATTCTGAAGCTGGAGCTCCAATATTTTGGCCACCTGTTGCAAATAATTGATTCATTGGGAAAGACCCTAATGCTGGGAAGGATTGAAGGCGGGAGGAGAAGGGGATGACAGAGGATGAGATGGTTGGATGGCATCACCAACTTGATGGACATGAGTTTGAGCAAGCTCCGGGAGTTGGTGTTGGACAGGGAAGCTTGGCATGCTGCAGTCCGTGGGGTTGCAAAGAGTTGGACATGACTGAGTGATTGAACAGAAAACATATCATAACCAGTCAACAGTTAGTATTCCAGTTTGACTTTCAGATAAATAAATGCAAATATAAATGTATAGAGTAAGTGCGCATTGAGAGGAATGCCATAGGGGAAATAAAGAAGTATTACAAAAGCTATGCCCCTCCTTCATGCTATATTCAGAAAGAAACTCTTGAAGTAGGTGACTTTTAAGTGCAGATAAGAGCATGAGATGATGTTGCTTTGCAACACTTTGATGGAATGTTTTTCATAGAGAATGAACAAACTATGCAGAAACCCTGAGGTGGGGAAGCTCTCAAGAAGACTATAAAGACTAATGTCAGAGAAGGCAATGGCACCCCACTCCAGTACTCGTGCCTGGAAAATCCCATGGACGGAGGAACCTGGAAGGCTGCAGTCTGTGGGGTCGCTGAGGGTCAGACACAGCTGAGTGACTTCACTTTCACTTTTCACTTTCATGCATTGGAGAAGGAAATGGCAACCCACTCCAGTGTTCTTGCCTGGAGAATCCCAGGGATGGGGGAGCCTGGTGGGCTGCCATCTATGGGGTCACACAGAGTCAGACATGACTGAAGTGACTTAGCAGCAGCAGCAGCAGAGACTAGTGTGACTAGATTATAATGAGAAATTGGCAAGAGATGAAAGGAGAAGGCTTCACAGGGGCCAAATCATAAAGATCCTTATCTTTATTGTACAGCATTTAGATTTTTAAAGTACAAAAAAAAAGAAAAATATGGGTTTCTTGGTAAGGAAACATGATTTAAAATTTGAAAAATAAAGTCATTCTGTGCTAAATGGAGAAGTGATTTTGAAGACAGCAGAAGAGAAGCAGGGAAAAGTTGCTTTCTTACGTGCTTACTTAGAATATTGCTGATTGGGGAGATGAAGAGAAAGTGGATGAGATTAAAAATACAGACTTAAATATTGATATACTCTGAGAGTACAACAAAAAGATTTAAAACTGATAGACTGAATGTATGTGGCTGATGAGCAAGATAATCCTTTGATTCCCTTTGGCATTCACTTGGTTATAATTACTACTTTAATGATGGGGGGACTGATTAGGAAGTTGGCTATTTTGTAATCCACCTGATTATGAGAAGTGATATTTATCATGCATCTTAAAATAACTTGATAGATTTCTATACATTTTAGTAAATTCCTCCTTTAGATTTAAATCTGGCACTGAAACCACATTCAGGACTGGTAAATATCTCTTTTATACATTTAAACCACTTGTGTAAATGTTGAATTTTACACTTCTGTACTGGATGTTAAATAGTAATTGCTTTCAAATCCTGATACGTTTCCTTCTCCTCTCTCAGGACTTCAAAACATTCTTGTGATTTGAAAATTAGAGGAGTAAAACCTAGCATGGCAGGAAGTGTCCAGAACTTTGCTCTAGTTTTATGGTTTAGTTCCTTTATTTGCTCATAATGTTGAAGCCCAAGTCATGTATTTTGGGTGCTACACAAGACTAATTCTTTACAGTTATTCATTTTTTTTTCTAGACAAAATTCCCTAGTTAGATTCAAAACACCTTTTAGAGTGTTTTTCCATCTATGAAAAATTTTGTTCTAATATTTGTATTGTGATTACATTACATATGTAGAGATACATTCAGAGACATTAAATGTCTTTGCAAAATTGAAAATTTTCTGTTGACAACATGAGTCTTCCACATAAACCAGTTTTACCCTAGGTCTTAAAATAGAATTGTATAATTTTCTTTATGTAAGTTCTATACTTTTCTGAAGATGTTTATATTTCTAGATTTTATATTTTAAAAACATAGATGGAAAATTTTTAAATTATACTTGCTATATGCTATTAAAATTTAAGAAAAAATATTTCTTCTCACATTTATCAGTGGAACTGACCACTTTACTGAAATCTCAGAGTTCTCTGGTGATTTTCACCTTCCTATGCTTTATGCCTAGTAAATCAGGTGATATTACTGATGAGTAATAATCACTTTTTTCCCTCACTTGTATTTATATTTCTTGTGTATAAGTTATATACTTCAGAGCTTTAATTAAACAATTATGACTTCTTTCAGTCAGCTGTAGAATCACACTTGCTTATTCCCTTCAAATCAGATTTGATTATGAGGATTTCTTTAAGCAATATTTTACTTGTCAGAATGGTTAGAATTATTTCATATGGCCCACCTAAAGAACACTATATAACCCTGCCTACTCCATGTATTCAATACACATTATGTCTCGAAGTTCTACAAGATATGCTAAATATGATTAGTATCAATCTCTATTTTCAGTTCAAAGGGACTTTTCCTATTAAAATTTTTTTCTGTGAAGAAATGTACTTACATCATTCTATTCAGAAAATAAAATTTTATGCTGTTTTGCATAAATAACCATGTGTATACATACATATATGTTTCTATTTAAGAAAACAATAGTGCTTAAAATTGACAGAGTTGACTCAGTTATGTATATTATCATATGTGGATGCTTTATGTATGATATACACATTCATGCTTACATACACACATACATGGGCATTTTCTGTTGTATAATAAAATCACTAGGAGTAGAAAATGATTATCTATTTCTACATTTTTCTCTATATATCACATGCCTAGTATAATCTCCAGTTTAAAAATATTTCTTGACTAAAGTTCTAACTATAAATGCTACGATTACTTTATAGTTTCAGCACTATTTATGTGGTCAAATAATTTGTGTACGTCAAATATGAAAGGTTGAAACATTTACCTTTATTCATAAATTAAAACAAATATTTAATTTTCTGTTCAGCCATAATAAAACATTGATATAAGCGGAGCTTTAAATGACTATCTATGTGTTTAATTCTCTGCTTATAGTTTAATAAATACTATTATTATTTCATGGGACATCGTTAACTTTTATGGTGGTTTTTCTATGCATATAAAGTCACTGCCCATTTGATGTACTGGAAATTCTTATTTTAAGATTAATACATATAATGTATGCTAAGGACTCTGGTTATTCTTTGTAAGAGCATATTTTAATTGAGTTTTAATGCCTAGGCAAGGAAATAATAATTAGAATGCCAAACATAAAATCAATCATTCTTATCCAGAACTGTTCATTTGTTCTAATCGTTACGATTGGAATCATTAACAAATAAAATATATACCTTGAGCATGAAAACTTGAAAGCAGTGGATTTATCCCAAGGTTAGTGTTCTGACATCCTTCTATTTAACTTTTCATGTATAAAGCATTGCATAAAACCTGTGAACTTGTCTGTTGTCTAACTTTTCTAATTCCAAAGCTGTTTGTTCTCTCTCTAGATATTTAGAAACAAAAAGATTCTTTATAAAAATTGTCAGTTTGAGATAAAAATTTAATTTCTTCCTACTCTATGAAATAATTTTAATAAGTATAGCAAATAATTTTTAAATGTAATGTGATATAAGAATGATGTAAAAGAAATGAGTTATAAGGTAATAATAAATAAAAAGTGGTGATAAATATTTGCATGGCAGGATAGTTAATATTTGAATCATAGACACTTTAAAATTGTTTAGTTAAATTATAAGAAGAGTAAAAGTAATGCTACTAATTTATGTAAATATATCATGTCTTGGGCTTCCCTGGTAGCTCAAAGATTAAAGCGTCTGCCCACAATGCGGGAGACCCGGGTTCGATCCCTGGGTTGAGAAGATTCCCCTGGAGAAGGAAATGGCAACCCACTCCAGTTTTCTTGCTTGGAGAATCCCATGGACATAGGAGCCTGGTGGGCTACAGCCCATGGGGTGGCGAAGAGTCGGACACGACTGAGCGACTTCACTTATCATGTCTTAGAAGGTTTCCCTTGCATCTGTGTTAAGCATCTTAAGGGAGAGAATATACTCATTCTTGATTGTCTTGTGGATTATTATAGCCTCATTAAAAAATATAACGAGAAACTACCTTGATATTTTCAGTGTAGGGCTTTGGGATGAAAATTAATTATTTCCTCCTACCTTCCTTTTAATGCCTAAAATTACAAAATCCTATTTCCACTTGTCCCAGGTTTGTCAGCTGAAGAAACTCATGGAATGGATGCCATCGATGATATGGTTCAGCTCTCTGTGATGCCCATTGTGTGCCATATTTTTAATCTTAAATTCCTAGAAATGTTCAAGGTGAACCAATCAGTTGGTTACAGGAGACCAGGTCCAAAATCAGGAATATGAATGGTAGCCATTATTGTGAATAGGGCAGATTTTTCTAGCAATCACATACTGGCATCTTCTAATAACTATTCATGAGTCTTATTCCAACTACAACCTCGACTTGTATCATTGTTTCCAAGTTTTGCAATCCTGCAGATATTCTGGCTTTTCAGTTTCTAAACCATATTCAATTATGTTTTCACGTGTGGGCCTTTCATTTGTTTCTTCTAGCTGGAATATACCCTTCTATATTTCTTGCCACACTTAACCTAGAGGATCAGGGTGGGTGGGGGTCTCTGTCTGTATGCTGAAATTTCACAGGTAAATTATCCTGTTGAAATCAGTATATCACCCTAAAACTATTCTCCAAAAAATCTATTAAAATCTGTAGTTTTCTGTAGAAGAAACATATAGGTTTACATGGTTCCTTCTGATTTTGGCATCAGAATTTAAGCTCTGTAAAAAGAACATTTTAAAATCCTCATTTCTAGTGTATCTCCAGTGACTAACACAAGCAATACATTTGAAAATGAATAAATGTAAATAATTGAGTAGTGAAATGTGAACTTGGATGTATGATTCCTGAATGCCTCTCTCACATTTCACAGATTTAAAACAGAATTATCAACTATACTAATCAGTTAAATATAATTGGCGAATTCTTATAAGTTGTTGATGCTATAGAAGAAAAATTATATTATTAGTATTGTCAAGAGTTAATGTTGCCATGCAGATATTTTCATTCTCATCAGTCAGTCAGTTCAGTGGCTCAGGCGTGTCCAACACGTTGCGACCCCATGAACTGCAGCATACTGGGCTTCCCTGTTCATCACCAACTCCTGGAGATTGCTCAAACTCATGTCAAAAGTGTCAGTGATTCTATCCAGCCATCTCATCCTCTATTGCTTGCTTCTCCTCCTGCCTTCAAACTTTCTCAACATCAGGGTCTTTCCCAATGAGTCAGTTCTTCGCATCAAGGGGCCAAGGTATTGGAGCTTCAGCTTCAGCATCAGTTCTTCCAGTGAATATTCAGGACTGATTTCCTTCAGGATTGACTGGTTTGATTTCCTTGTACTCCAAAGGACTCTCAAATGTCTTCTCCAACACCACAGTGCAAAAGCATCAATTATTCGGTGCTCAGCTTTCTTTATACTCCAACTCTCACATCCATATATGACTACTGGAAAAACCATAGCTTTGATTAAATGGATCTTTGTCAGTAAAGTAATGTCTCTGCCTTTTACTATGCTGTCTAGGTTGGTCATAGCTTTTCTTCCAAGGAGCAAGTGTCTTTTAATTATGGCTGCAGTTATAATCTGCAGTGATTTTGGAGCCCAAGAAAATAAAGTCTGTCACTGTTTCCATTGTTTCCCCATCTATTTGCCATGAAGTGATGGGACCAGATGCTATGATCTTAGTCTTTTGAATATTGAGTATTAAGCCAGGTTTTTCACTCTCCTCTTTCACTTTCATCAAGAGGCTCTTTAGTTTCTCTTTGCTTTCTACCATAAAGGTGGTGTCATTTGCATATAGGAGGTGATTAACATTTCTCCCTGCAGTCTTGATTCCAGCTTGTGCTTCATCCAGCCTAGCATTTTGCACAAACTCTGTATAGAAGTTAAATAAGCAGAGTGACAATATACAATCTTGACATACTCCTTTCCCAATTTGGAACCAGTCTGTCATTTGATGTCTCATTCTAACTATTGCTTCTTGACCTGCATACAGATTTCCCAGTGGGCAGGTCAGGTGGTGTGGCATTCAGATCTCTTTAAGAATTTTCCACAGTTTGTTGTGATCCACACAGTCAAACGATTTAGCATAGTCAATGAAGCTGAAGTAGATGTTATTTCTGGAATTCTCTTGCTCTTTCTATGATCCAGTGGATGTTGGCAATTTGATCTCTGGTTCTTCTGCCTTTTCTAAATCCAGCTTGAACATCTGGAAGTTCTTGGTTCACATACTGTTTGAAGCCTAACTTGGACAATTTTGAGCACTGCTTTGCAAGCATGTGAGATGAGTGCAATTGTGAGGTAGTTTGACCATTCTTTGGCATTCCTTTTTTTGTTATTGGAATGAAAACTGACCTTTTCCAGCCCTGTGGCCACTGAAGAGTTTTCCAAATTTGCTGACTGACATATTGAGAGCAGCATTTTACAGCATCATCTTTTAGGATTTATGCTCACCTTACCATTAATTTTCAAAACTATTATCAAAGAAAAGTGGCCTGAAAGTGTGGAGTCTGGAAAAAAAGTTGTCTTTAAATCCTAGCTTGACACTTTGTCTTTAGGTCACTTAATTTCTCTGTGACTCAGTACTTGTATCATGAAGAGATAAAAATAATATATATGAATATATTCTTATGGACAGTAAATGATTTTTTAGATTTTTATGGACATAAAAAGCTTATAGTATAAAAAGTATAGTTATATTATCTCTTTAAGACTGACATCTTTGCTAACCATTTGTTTACATATCTAAAAATGAACTGCACAGCATAGTAAATGATTACTTAGTAAATTGCTCAGACAAGTTATGATCCAATGACAGAATTTACCATAACTTCATTGTAAGAAGTACCCTGGCAAATATAAACACAATATTTGTATTTTAATTTGAGCCACATTTATTAACCTGAATCAATCATTATATTTACTCTATAAATCATAGATTTTTTCCATGACATAATTCTAATTCCCTTTTCATCTGTTTTACAGTAAACTTTTCTCAACTTGAACACAGCAAAAATTTCCTACTTTTTAGTAGTGTGTGACTATCTTGTTTATTTATGCTCACAGCCAAAAGGAAGAATTTGCTGTTTAAACTACATGACACATACTGGACAATAATTGTCATTCTACAGCAAAAGCCATGCTCCATTTTTACTCAAGGCAAAATATGTCTTTGTGTGTTTCAAACAGAGAATGGAAAGAGTCTGTAAGCCTGACCATCTGAATCCTGAAATAAATATTAATTATATTTATATTTAATATTATATTTAGGAATCCAAAGTCATTTTTTAATGTAGGCTTTATCCTAATTTCTAAAGCAAAGAAAAAAGTCTATTATAATAGTGCAAGTATGATTAAAATGATTTTTCCACATAAAGAAAATAATTTATGGTTATCCATAGTGTAAAAAGCTTGTTTTAAAAGAGAAATGTATTATCTACTTAAATTTCACAATTTAAGTAGATAATAAGAAGGAATATTAAATGTATCCACACGAATAACAGTATGCATAAAAATTCATGAGAAAATACCTGCATAAATAAAGGCTATCAATTTCCCAATTTGGGGAAAAAACAAATGATACCTCCAAAAAGTCCACTGAACTCCAAATAAAATAAAATCAAAGAAAATCTCATGGAGATACACTATAACAACTTTGCATAAAGCCAAACCTAAAGAGAAAATATTGAATGCAGCAAGAGAGAAATGATACATCATATACACAAAACAATGAATCAAATAATGGTTGAATTTTCATCAGAAATAATAGAATCCAGAAAACAATGGAATGACATATTCAAATATTGAAAGACAAGATCTGTCAAACAAAAGTTCTTTATACGGGGTAACTATTCTTCAAAAATGAAGGGAAATAAAGCCATTTCTAGACAAACCAACAATGAGAGAAAATTTGCAAGCAGACCTAACTATAATAAATTCTTAAAGACAAATTGATGAAATGATGTCAGATGGTAACTTGAATCCACATAAAGGAGACAGGGCAATGTGTGTTTGTGTGTTGTTAGTTGTTCAGTCATGTCCAACTCTTTGCAATCCCATGGATTGTAGCTCTCCAGGCACCTCTGTCAATGGAAATTTTCCATTGACAAGAATACTGGGATGGGTTGCCATTTTCTACTCCAAGGGATCTTCCTTACCCAGGGATTAAACTCGAGTCTCTTGCTTCTCCTGCACTGGCAGGTGGATTCTTTACATCAGGATACAAATAACTGAGACCAACCATATGAGGAAACAGTGAGAAAGTTGTCCTCTACAAGTCAAGGAAAGAGGACACACAAGAAGCTAAGTACCTTTATCTTTGTTTACCAACCACTAGAAAGGTGAGAAAAATTGTTTTTCTATTCACCACCCAGCCTGTGGTATTTTTTAGGGCATCCATTGCAAATCAATATATCTTATTACCTTCTTACAATAATACCATAGAAACAACAAATTATGTTCTCAATCTTATTGATCATTTTCTGACTTAGTAGTACTTTTTTAGTTAACTATGTCTTGAAGTTATTCTAAGTTATAGGTACTGTACACATGCACACATATAGACATCTGCACATATATAATTTTGCTTTTTAATATTGTGATATTTAATATTGCTTTTTAGATAACTACAACTAACACATATCTAAAGATAACTGAAGATTTAATAATTAGTATTCTTAGATAATCCAAACAGCAACCAAAATTCAAGGAAGACAAGATACCGTGAAACCAGGTGGTACTACATCAATGAGAATAAAATATATGACATGTGACCATCCTTTTCCTTTATACAGGCTTCCCTGGTGGCTCAGATGGTAAAGAATCTGCCTGAAATGCAAGAGACCCAAGTTTGATCCCTGGGTCAAAAAGGCCCCCCAGAGAAGGGTATGGCTACCCAAACTCCAGTATTCTTGTCTAGAGAATTCCATGGACTGAGAGCCTGGAGGTCTACAGTCCATGGGGTCACAGAGAATAGGACATGACTGAGTGACTAACACATTTATTGCTGTATATGTTATTTTGGGAAAATTATTTTAATTGAAACAGTTTTTATAAGTAGTTTTCTGTTTCATTTGGTTTTCCTTTATCTGTCATTATGAGTTATATGTCTTTCCAAAAGTATATACTTATGGAAAGAGAATGTAATTAATAATCTGGTTAATAATTAATTAATATTCAAATTTTGATAAGAACAGAATGTCAGAATCTTAATAGCCTATGACTGTTAGAGTTCTTTAAAAAATTCATAAGGGGTCTAGGGGTAGATAGATATTTGTTTAATATCATGAATCACCAAGATGTATACTATAGTTAATACAATTTACATATATTATTTTCTATGTTTGTAACATATTACGTATGCTTAGTAATGTATATAGGTAGGAAGTTAAGCAGGTAGATAGATAGATAAATCGATATTGCCATATTATTCTTTCTAGTGAAGTGACAGTCACTCAGTCATGTCCGACTCTTTGAGACCCCATGGACTGTAGTGTCCATGGAATTCTTCAGGCCAGAATACTGGAGTGGATAGATGTTCCCTTCTGTAGAGGATCTTCCCAACCCAGAGATTGAACCCAAGTCTCCCACATTGCAGGCGGATTCTTTACAAGCTGAGCCACCAGTCTGCTTCTTTCTAGAGTGTGTATCATTCTGTATTCTCACAAGCGAGATATGAGAGTCCAAATGTCTCCAAATTTCACCAACAGAATGTTTTAAATTTTAATCTGATACGTGAGAAATGGTATCCCAGTATAAGCTAATTTTTAAATTTATTTTATTAGGAGCAAAGTTAAGCATCTTCTCTACATTTACTTCTATTGGTATTTCTTTTAATCAAACTGTGGAATCTTATTTTGACCATTATTCTATTCAACTTTGAGGTTTCATCTCTAAACTTAATAGAGGGAGAAAACAGAGAGAAGTAGACAGTTCCTGTTTCTATATTTAGAGAATAAAGATTTCTCTGAATATAAATTATATTTCAAATATAAATTTGAAAATTTTTGGTCAGTAAACAAAATTAATCTTAGAAAATTGGGGGAAGCATTTGCTAATTTTGAATGTAAGCATTAAATGTCTTTGGAAAACAATAATAGGAGGAAAAAGTTTCCCGTCTACACTTTTAGGTTCTTGGATAAGATTCCTTTAATAAATAAATTAACAGGTTAAAACAAATAGAACTTTAGTAATATATTTACCTCCTGTTTATATGGAAAATACCTAGGAGAACTGAGTAACTCCCCCAAATGACCCAAGCCTACACCTTAAATACCATCTCCAGGTTCAGATTTAGACAGGTGTTTGGGGTTGGGGAGAGACCAGATTTGGAAAGTTACCTGAAAGAATACAGGAAGAAAGGATATAGTTGCTATGCAGATTTAAGTTGGTACTTAATTTTTCGATAAGAGTTTCTAGAGATACATCATCTTCCTCTTCCTGGTACAGAGATGGAGACACCCTCACAAATGGAGATTTTCCTTGTAAATGTGCATGACTCTTAAAAAAAAGAGTAACTAATTTCTACTCTATTTTCAAAGGTTCTCCTATGTCTGCTGTTTCTCGAAATAATCCTTATGCCAGAGGAGCATATTTTGGTACCATATTCTGCTATCCATCAGCCGTTATGTGCCTCTCTCACCATCGTAAAAAGACGTATCTAGATTAGTTCAGTGCTCTCAAAAGAAGCATAATTAATAGAGACTAAACAATCAAAAAATGAAGATCATGGCATCTGGTCCCATCACTTCATGGCAAATAGATGGGAAAGCAATGGAAACAGTGGTAGACTTTATTTTGGGGGGCTCCAAAATCACTGTGGACGGTAACTGCAGCCATTAAATTAAAAGACGCTTGCTCCTTGGAAGAAAAGCTATGACGAATTTAGACAACGTATTAACTAAAAAGCAGAAACATTACTTTTCCAACAAAGGTCCATATAAACAAAGCTGTGTTTTTTCCTGTAGTTATGTATGGATGTGAGTGTTGGACCATAAAGAAGGCTGAGTACCTAAGAATTGATGCTTTTGCACTGTGATATTGGAGAAGACTCTTGAAAGCCCCTTGTACTGCAAGGAGATCCAACCAGTTAATCATAAAGGAAATCAGTCCTGAATAGTCACTGGAAGAACTAATGCTGAAGCTGAAGCTTCAATCCTTAGGCCATCTGATACAAAGAACCTTCTATCTTTCCCAGCATCAGGTCTTTTCCAATAAAGAGGAGAAGGTGATGACAGAGGATGAGATGGTTAGATATCATCACTACTCAATGGACATGCATTTGAACAAGCTCTAGGAGATGATGAAAGACAGGGAATCCTTGCATGCTGCAGTCCGTGGGGTCACAAAGATTCGGAAACCACTGAATGACTGAACAACAAAAGAGCCCTTATGGCCAAGTGACCATGAAGAGCCTTCTAGATTAGCTCACTCCTAACCTAAAGCATGAACAAGTTTAGCTATGATCAGCATAATCCACAGATGTCCCAAGCCTAGAGAGGCTGACTTTCAACCCATCCATGGTAACAAGAGCTAAATGAATCCCTGTGTTTGTATGCAAATGAGTTTTGCTCTTGTTGTTTGTTTCATATTGTGACAATAACTGATAGAAATAATATAGTTCATGTTCAAATGCCATCTCTCTTTGACACATTGGCTATTTAACATTTAGAAAAGTTCTTAAACTCTGAGTTTCTTCAAGCATGTCATGTGGACAATAATACATAACTCAAGAGCATTTAGTGACAGATGCATTTGATTGTTGCAGAGTAGGGACATATTTCACATAGCTATTTCAGGTATTAAATATTCATCTTTCAAAGAACCTTTTTGATCAATTTTTAGTTAATCACACTTTTTTTATTACCTACTACGTGTCAGGCTCTGTGCTAGGCACTAGGAACAAAATGACAAGGATAATAAATCCAATGTGTGTTCTCATGTAGGTTAAAATTTAGAAAAAGAATTAGACAATAGATAAATAATAATATAAACAGGAATAAACAGCTGCGGCTAGTGTTACAAAAGTGCAATATGATGATATTAAATTTAAAGTAGTGAGAATTATTCTGGCATGGATGTTTAGAGATTTCCTAAGGAACAGGCTTTTCTTATGGCTCAAATGACAAAGAATCCCCTGTTATGCAAAAGACACAGTGGACACAGGTTCAATCCCTGGGTCAGGAAGATCCCCTGGAGGAGGAAACTGGCTCCGGTATTCTAGCCTGGAAAATTTCATGGACAGAGAAGCCTAGCGGGTTACAATCCATAGGGTCCCAAAGAGTAGGACATGATCAAGTGACTGAGCATGCATACATTCTTAAGGAATAGTATTTGAATTTAACTAGGAATAGGAATAGATAACTTCAGATATATCTCTTCATAACCCAGGTGAGTGTTTTACAAGTATTGGTGTATGTATAAGATCATGGCCTCTCTGTTCCCATCACTTCATGCAAATAGAAGGGGAAAAAGTAGAAGCAGTGATAGATTTTCTTTTCTCGGCCTCCAAAAAAACTGGACGGTGACTGCAGTCATGAAATTAAGATACTGGCTCTTTGGAAGGGAAGCTATGACAAACCTAGAGAGTGTATTAAAAAACATCAACATCAATTTGTCAACAAAGGTCCGTATAGCCAAAGCTATGATTTTTCCAGTAGTCATGTACAGATATGAGAGCTGGACTGTAAAGAAAACTGGGCACTGATGAATTGATGAATTGATGTTTTGGTTTTTTTTTTTTTTAAGAATGTGGAGAAAAGTAATTTTTTTAAATTATTATTTTATTTAATTTTTAATTTATATTTTTACTTTATTTTACTTTACAATACTGCACTGAATTTGCCATACATTGACATGAATCTGCCACGGGTGTATATGAGTTCCCAATCCTGAACCCCCCTCCCACCTCCCACCCCATATCATCTCTCTGGATCATCCCTGTGCACCAGCCCCAAGCATCCTGTATCCTGTATCAAACATAGACTGGTGATTCGTTTCTTACATGATAGTATACATGTTTCAATGCCACTCTCCCAAATCATCCCACCCTCTCCCTCTCCCTCAGAGTCCAAAAGTCCCTTCTGTACATCTGTGTCTCTTTTGTTGTCTCGCATACAGGGTCATCATTACCATCTTTCTAAATTCCATATAAATGTGTTAGTATACTTTATTGGTGTTTTTCTTTCTGGCTTACTTCATGATGTTTTTGAATTGTGATGCTGGAGAAGAGCCTTCAGAGTCCCTTGGACAGCAAAGAGATTGAACTAGTCAATCCTAGAGGAAATCAACCCTGAATATTCATTGGAAGAACTGATGCTGAACTTCAAAGACTTTGACCTCCTCATGTGAAGAACCAAATCATTGAAAAAGATCCTGATGCTGGAAAACTTTGAGGGCAGGAGGAGAAGGTAGCAGCAGAGGACTAGATGATTAGACAGCATAGTGACTTAATGGATATGAATTTCAGCAAACTTCCGGAGAGAGTAGAGGACAGAGGAGCCTGGCATACTGCAGTCCATGGGATTGCAAACAGTTAGACACGACTTAGCAGCTGAACAATAACAACAAGACCTGCTGTATGTTCCTGTCTGAACAGGAAAAGTTTGCATTATCTGAATAGATATCACTGATTAATTCTGGGAATATACTTATTATTTTTGTGAATTATTACATTTTATTTTCTTCGAACATGTGACATACATTATACACTTATAGTATTTTCAGCTTTCATAATTTTTTAAAAGTGTAATGGAGGGAGGATATGAACATGGCAGAATAAGAGAACACTGAGTTCCTGTCCTTTCAGAAACACATCAAAAATATACCTATATGTGGATCAATTCTCACTGAAAACAAACTGGAAATCAGCAGAACGACTCATCTACAATCAAAGCTGTAAATAAAGATCTACAGGAGGTGGAATAGGAAGAAAAGAGAGGCAATCGGGTCAGGAGCCATGCCCCTAAGAAGGGGCATAGAAGAGGAGTGGGATATCATGGGCTCAGAAATCCCTCCTAGGGAGTGAGCGGTTCATACTGACCATTGTGTACCCCATCCCAGGGGCTGGATACCAGGAAGAAAGGTCCCTTAGCTAGGGGCCTTGTGAAAGCCAGTGAGACTTACAAGAATGCTGTAAAAATCTAAGACTTTGCATGTGAAGAGTCACAGATGCTTGTTTACATCCAGGAGCAAGGCAGAGGAAACAAAATGAAATTGCCAGGGGCATTGGCCAGTTTCCCATAACCAAGAGAGTACACACCCTGACCATCCTGAGCACCCGCTCTGGCCCCTCTGGCTTCAGCACAGCACCCTACTAGGGCAAAGGAGAGGGTGCACTTGGGGGAGAAAAACAGCTAGAACCCAGCTTTGTAGCTGAATGGGGTTAAGGCAAACATTGTTGAAGCTCAGGGAAGCAGTAGACCAGGAGCTTTCAAGCTCTGACGGCATGGCTGGACCATCCCAGCACACCACTCAGCCTGTCTGGGAGCCCACTTTGGCCCCTCCTGCTGTAGCACTGCTCCAGGGTGAAAGTGCCATTACTGGAAAGGCAGAGACCAGCCATTGCCTCTGATAGGAAAGTGATGATCACTGAACATAGAACTTCTGGCTCACACCTGGCTCTGACTCTAGTTCCTGTATGCTTGGCCACACCTCTCACCAAGTTGATGCTGCCAGCACAATGAGAATTTTAGCAAAGAACTCCAAAACATACAAAAGAATGGTCAGACAGTCAAAGCTGAAGAATACATTAAGAATCCATAATCATCAATACACAAATGAAAAGCACACTAGAAGAATTAAAAATGACTAGGTGATAAAAAGAACACATAAATGATCTGAAAGATCAAATAACGACCACCCATTCAGAAGAATAAAAAGAAAACAACAATAAAAAAAGACAACATCAAGTGCATTAACATTCACATTGTAGGGATTCCAGAAGAAGAAGAAGAAGAGAGAGAGGGGTGCCAAAAATGCATTCAATGAAATTATGGCTGAAAACTTCCCCAAACTGAAGAAGGAAACAGATTATTCAAGTATAGGAGCGCAGACAGCCTCAATGAAGGTGAACCTAAAGAGACTCACATCAAAACATATGACTAAAATGGCAAAATTTAAAGATAGAGAGTTCTAAAGGCAGCAAGAAAATTTGTAATTTGAAACTGTATGGATGGACCTGGAGGGGATTATTCTTAGTGAACTAAGTTAAACAGAGAAAAACAAGCACTGTATATAGTAACACCTTATATGTATAACCTAAAAAATAAAACAAAAATGATATAATAAAAGAGAAACAAGCTCACAGATTTAGAGAATAAAATATTGATTACCAGTGGAAAGAAGGAAGTGGGGAAAGATAATATATGGTTATGGATTAAGAGCTGCAAGTTCTTTCTTACAAAATTAACTACAAGGATATATTGTATGGCAGAGGGAATATAGCCAATATTTTAAAATGATTTTAAATAGAGCATAATCTTAAAAATACTGAATCATTATGTTGTGCAGCTGAAGCTAATACATTTTAAAACAACTGTACTTCAATAAAAAATGAACTCATGTTTTAAAAAAATGTAAAAGGTAGAATAACACAAAAGCACCCAATATCAGATAACATTGTCCTATAAATACTTATCCACTTATTTACCAAAATAATTAGATCTCACATTGATCTGCAGAAAAAGAGGCTTTTTGACTTTATTAAGAGTTATTTTCATGATAACTGTGAAAAATTAAAATGAGGAAAATTCCAAGCTGTGGCATTGTGCAAAATATGAGAAAATGCTAGTTTATGACCATAACAAATTAAAAAAATGTAAAACTATGAATGAACCTGCAATACTATTCTTGTTATGGAGATTCTGTCAAATAAAAAAAAATAAATATTAGAATTTATGAAGAAATTAAAATTAGATCAGATGTTACTGAAAATATGTTTAAGGTTTTAGTCTTAATTTTTTCTACAAACAAAGCTAAATGCAAATAGTTGCTCATTTGTAGATTGCTTTTTATGTTCTTCTCCCTTTATGGGGACTGTACATTAGTTAGACAACAAACATGACACAGTTCTGGAAATTTCTTGTAAAAAGGCTTTTTCATCATTTGAATATCAAACAAGAATTTTAAAGCTTTTTTTATTATTATTATTTTACGCCACTGGTTAAGCACACATGCACACTGAAGAAACGAAGATCTTCATCATCTGTTCTTCATTGTCTGTAGATTATTATACATTTTCCAATCAGCATAGTTTTAAATGTATCTAACTACTATTTTTCCTACTGAGGGTTATTTTCAAACTGCTCATCCTTACTCTGGGGCCCACAACCCCTGTATCCTGTTATGCGTGATTTATAGCAGGAAGAAAGAAAAGAAAGCAAAATTGCTCAGTTGTGTCCAACTCTTTGGGGCCCCATGGAGCTTATCAGGCTCCTCTGTCCATGGAAATCTCCAGGTAAGAATACTGGAGTGAGTTGCCATTTCCTTATTCATGCGATGTCCCTGACCCCAGGGTTGAACTCAGATCTCCCGCACTGTGGGGAGATGTTTTTCCCTTTGAGCCACCAGGAATTTGCTAATAATATCTGACCGATTCAAGATTTCCTGGTAAGAAAACTCTGTTTTACCTCTTTTTCACACTCTATATACTTGATATAGTGTAGATATTAATCTGTTCCTTCCTAACTGTGATGTATAGCTACCACCATTCTTGTTCCCCGCTCCCCACCCCCTTAGGTAAGTGCAGACTACAAGCAGGCTGAGTTATCTTTGATGTGATTTTCAGTAAAGCTTTCTCCTTCCCCAGTATATTTCCTTGTACTTCTTGCCACTCCACTGCAGGATCTTTGATTTGTTTTCATCTAGTTTATATCATCTGCTACTATAATCATCATTTTCTTTTTGGGAATCTCTTGCTTTTCAAAATCACTGTCTTTGCCTTACACTTAATACATCTTTGTTTTCTGAGGCTACACCCTCAATAACCCCACTGGCCTGATACTGCAGCTCTTGTGTTACTGGAAGAATAGCATAGGTAGTTTTCTAAATTTTGATTTTTGATTTGGTAGTTTTCTGGTGATTCTGCTGCCAACCTCATTTTTGCCCAGTTCTTGGTATAAACTTGCCTGTTTAGTTCTGGCTGCTTCTTTCCAGGGCAGACAGGTTGGTACATCTTATAATTCTGTCACTGCCTGACTTAAAATACAACCAATCATGTATCTAGGTATCTATTTTGATATTATTTTTTTGTTTAGCAACTTTTCATAGTCACATAAGAAAGTTTCTTAAGTATAGACATAACTATTCATATATCAATTTTCAAAGAAGGCCAGTAGATTATGGTGACTTTATTCTTTAAAACACACTAAATCCTGTATAACTGTAAGGTACTAATGAAATACATCTAAACCATCCTCTTCAATAAGTGGGAGCTGCTAAAAGTGCTGAAGGTTGTGATCAGCTTCCCAAGAAAGATTAAAAAGTTCCTAGGGATACCAAGTTTGGAACAAAAGACTCCCTTTCTTTCCTAATGTGGACTATTTTTATTTTTAAAGGTTGTTTAATTCCTTTCTTGAAATAGTACATGCTATTTATAAAACTGTTGATATTTTTCAAGACTCTGAGGGAGGTTCATGACAGCCATATAAGACAGGAGTAGAATTGTGAACTTCAGACTCCAAGCTGTTTGCATAGCTGCATGGAACATCATTATGGAAAGTAACTATTTCTTATTAGCTATAGTATTATATTATCAGTTTACCAGAATACACAGAAGAACTGTACAAAAGGATCTTAATGACCCAGATAATCACGATGGTATGATCACTCATCTAGAGCCAGACATCTTGGAAAGTGAAGTCAAGTGGGCCTTAGAAAGCATCACTATGAACAAAGCTAGGGGAGGTGATGGAATTTCAGTTGAGCTATTTCAAATCCTGAAAGATGATGCTGTGAAAGTGCTGCGCTCAATATGCCAGCAAATTTGGAAAACTCAGCAGTGGCCACAGCACTGGAAAAGGTCAGTTTTCATTCCAATCCCAAAGAAAGGCAATGCCAAAGAATGCTCAAACTACTGCACAATTGCACTCATCTCACATGCTAGTAAAGTAATGCTCAAAATTTTCCAAGCCAAGTTTCAGCGATACATGAACCGTGAACTCCCTGATGTTCAAGCTGGTTTTAGAAAAGGCAGAGGAACAAGAGCTCAAATTGCCAACATCCACTGGATCGTGGAAAAAGCAAGAGAGTTCCAGAAAAACATATATTTCTACTTTATAGACTATGCCAAACCCTTTGACTGTGTGGACCACAATAAACTGTGGAGAATTCTGAAAGAGATGGGAATACCAGACCACCTGACCTGCCTCTTGAGAAATCTGTATGCAGGTCAGGAAGCAACAGTTAGAACTGGACTTGGAACAACAGACTGGTTCCAAATGTAAAAAGGAGTACTTCAAGGCTGTATATTGTCACCCTGCTTATTTAACTTATATGCAGAGTACATCATGAAAAACACTGGACTGGAAGAAGCACAAGCTGGAATCAAGATTGCCGGGAGATATATAAATAACCTAGATACGCAGATTACACCACCCTTATGGCAGAAAGTGAAGAGGAGTTAAAAAGCCTCTTGATGAAAGTGAAAGAGGAGAGTGAAAAAGTTGGCTTAAAGCTCAACATTCAGAAAACGAAGATCATGGCATCTGGTCCCATCACTCCATGGGAAATAGATGGGGAAACAGTGTCAGACTTTATTTTGGGGGGCTCCAAAATCACTGCAGATGGTGATTTCAGCCATAAAATTAAAAGACGCTTACTCCTTGGAGAAAAATTATGACCAACCTAGATAGTATATTCAAAAGCAGAGACAACACTTTGCTGGCTAAGGTCCGTCTAGTCAAGGCTATGGTTTTTCCAGTAGTCATGTATGGATGTGAGAGTTGGACTGTGAAGAAGGCTGAACACTGAAGAATTGACGCTTTTGAACTGTGGTGTTGGAGAAGACTCTTGAGTCCCTTGGACTGCAAGGAAATCCAACCAGTCCATTCTGAAGGAGAGCAACCCTGGGATTTCTTTGGAAGGAATGATGCTAAAGCTGAAACTCCAGTACTTTGGCCACCTCATGTGAAGAGTTGACTCATTGGAAAAGGCTTTGATGCTGGGAGGGATTGGGGGCAGGAGAAGAAGGGGCCGACTGAGGATGAGATGGCCGGATGGCATCACTGACTCGATGAACGTGAGTCTGAGTGAACTCCGGGAGCTGGTGATGGACAGGGAGGCTTGGCATGCTGCGATTCATGGGGTCGCAAAGAGTTGGACATGACTGAGTGACTGAACTGAACTGCTTATGGATTTGTATTTATTGAGGCTCAAATTCTGAAGCTTCATTATCCTGGCATTCAAATTCAGCTACAATTATAATGAGAGACATTACTTTTCTGTGGTTTGATTTTCATAAATATATAAATCTATTTAATGTGTTTTAAGATCTGGTCTCCTCTCTCAGAAATTGATAGAACCAAGAACACAAAAAAAGATGAAAGTGTTACCATGAATTTAAACCCACATTGAGAACCAAAACTGAGTTTTTCTAATTGACTATCCCAACTCTCAAAGCACTTCCAAAGCTAATGGCTTGAAGCCATTCTATGTTGTCAAATTCTTTCTGCCTTTACCAGGATGCATCAGTTAAAATAGTAAAAGCTTTTGCAATACTCATGAATACCGTTTTATCTCACTCTTTTCTTGGATATTATTTAAGTAATGACAAATAGTAACACTTAAAAATTTTCTACTACAGTTGTTTTAGGCTCGAATTTGATATTTTATAAGATTGTGTTCTTGATATTATGGCCTGTTTGCAATCTTTGTGTGCAAGAAATGAAATTAATGACTGTCTGAAAGTAGGCCTAATCTTTTCTTATTGTAGAAATATTCTCCTCAATGTTATATGGCGGCCTGGATGGGAGGAGAGTTTGGAGGAGAATGGATACATGTATATGTATGGCTGAGTCTCTTCACTGCTCACCTGAAACTATCACAACATTGTTAATCAGCTATAACCCAATATGAGATAAAACATTTAATAAAGAAAAAGAAATATTGACTGATGATATCATAGAGATTGTGAATATACTTTTCTAATATTCTTTCACAGGTGTTCTCATCATTCTGGTCAGAGGGCCTGAGGGTAGCACATGTCTGTGTTCACAATGAACCTCATGAAGGAGACAAGGAGTCATGTTTGCTAACTTGCACTGTCACTGCTTGCTCCCCATGGCGTCTTTTTCTTCTTCATCCTTCTCCTTCTCTCTCCTTCTGCGTTAACATGAGCCTGATCGATGTTCCTGTTCGTAGTGCACCAGCCCCATGAGATGTAGCTCCAACACTGCCGCCACCGCTGGTGTCATGTCTAACTTACCTATTTCTAATGTTCAAAGCAGAACCTTATTGGAAACTTACTGTTTATGCCAGAGCAGTATGTCTCAAATGTCTCACTCACACCTCTTTGTCGTTAGAGATACTTCTCATATATGCAGATTCCTGGAACCCAAGAACAACTGAATCAGAATCACTTACAGTTGCATCTATAATTTAAAAGTTTAACAAGACTTCTATAAAGAAAATGTTTGATGAATATTTTATTCATGTGAGTGAAACAGTATTTCACTATCAAACCTTTTGGGGAAAAACTTGCTTTGATCATTTTTAATCTTCTCCAAATGAGAAAATCAATATAAAGTTGTTATTCACTATTCAATAAGGCCACAGTGGAAAAGGATACTCCTTCCATCAGTCACCTCATAGGAGGTCTCTCCACTCTGACCACTAGCTACTTGCTCTATTGGTAGCCTGCCATGAGCTCTGAGTTTACTACCTGCTCCTCCTCTGGGTTTTTTCCCCTTACTTCATTGCATCTTTTCATGCACGAGCTGTTCAGTATTCAGCTAAAAACTGTAGGGGGCTTCTCAGGTGGCACTAGAGGTAAAGAATCTGCCTGCCAATGAGGAGATGCAAGAGATGTGGATTGGGTCCCTGGACTGGAAGATCTCTTGGAGTAGGGAATGGCAGCCCACTCCAGTATTCTCGCCTGGAGAATCCCAAGGACAGAGGAGCCTGGAGGGCTACAGTCCATGGCGGGAGAGGAGTCGCAAGGAGTCAGACATAGACGGAGTGAGTGACTTACTTACTTAAAGACTGGAGAGGTACTCTGTAGATCTTCAGAGCTCTCTCTGCCTTTCTCTGCTCTCTGGCATTCTAACATGCCATCCTTAGATGTCTGGGTTTACATGAGCTCTGCGTCCAGAGTCCTGAGCTCAGCAGTACCTTTGCTGAGTGTTTCTGCTGCCTGTACTGCAGCCACTGTTTCCCCATCTATTTCCCATGAAGTGATGGGATCGGATGCCATGATCTTCGTTTTCTGAATGTTGAGCTTTAAGCCAACTTTTTCGCTCTCCTCTTTCACTTTTATCAAGAGCATTTTAGTTCCTCTTCACTCTCTGCCATAAGGGTGCTGTCATCTGCACATCTAGGTTATTGATATTTCTCCTGGCAATCTTGATTCCTACTTGTGGTTCTTTCAGTCCAGCGTTTCTCATGATGTACTCTGCATAGAAGTTAAATAAACAGGGTGACAATTTTGAGCCTTGATGTACTCCTTTTCCTATTTGGAACCAGTCTGTTGTTCCATGTCCAGTTCTAACTGTTGCTTCCTCACCTGCATACAGATTTCTCAAGAGGCAGGTAAAGTGGTCTGGTATTCCCATCTCTTTCAGAATTTTCCACAGTTTATTGTGGTCCACACAGTCAAAGGCTTTGGCATAGTCAAAAAAAAAACAGAAATAGATGTTTTTCTGGAACTCTCTTGCATTTTCCATGATCCAGCGGATGTTGGCAATTTCACCTCTGGTTCTTCTGCCTTTTCTAAAACCAGCTTGAACATCAGGGATTTCATGGTTCACATATTGCTGAAGCTTGGCTTGGAGAATTTTGAGCATTACTTTACTAGCATGTGAGATGAGTGCAATTGTGCGGTAGTTTGAGCATTCTTTGGCATTGCCTTTCTTTGGGATTGGAATGAAAACTGACCTTTTCCAATGCTGTGGCCACTGCTGAGTTTTCCAAATTTGCTGGCATATTGAGTGCAGCACTTTCACAGTATCATCTTTCAGGATTTGAAATAACTCAACTGGAATTCCATCACCTCCACTAGCTTTGTTCGTAGTGATGCTTTCTAGGGCCCACTTGACTTCACTTTCCAAGATGTCTGGCTCTAGATGAGTGATCACATCATCATGATTATCTGGGTCGTGAAGATCTTTTTGGTACAGTTCTTCTGTGTATTCTTGCCACCTCTTCTTAATATCTTCTGCTTCTGTTAGGTTCATACCATTTCTGTCCTTTATCGAGCCCATCTTTGCGTGAAATATTCCCTTGGTATCTCTAATTTTCTTGAAGAGATCTCTAGTCTTTCCCATTCTGTTCTTTTCCTCTATTTCTTTGCATTGATCACTGAAGAAGGCTTTCTTATCTCTTCTTGCTATTGTTTGGAACTCTGCCTTCAGATGCTTATATCTTTCCTTTTCTCCTTTGCTTTTCGCCTCTCTTCTTTTCACAGCTATTTGTAAGACCTTCCCAGACAGCCATTTTGCTTTTTTGCATTTCTTTTCCGTGGGGATGGTCTTGATCTCTGTCTCCTGTACAATGTCACGAACCTTATTCTATAGTTCATCAGGCACTCTATCTATCAGATCTAGGCCCTTAAATCTATTTATCACTTCCACTGTACAATAATAAGGGATTTGATTTAAGTCATACCTGAATGGTCTAGCGGTTTTCCCTACTTTCTTCAATTTAAGTCTGAATTTGACAATAAGGAGTTCATGATCTGAGCCACAGTCAGCTCCTGATCTTGTTTTTGGTGACTGTATAGAGCTTCTCCATCTTCGGCAGCAAAGAATATAATCAATATGATTTCGGTGTTGACCATCTGGTGATGTCCATGTGTAGAGTCTTCTCTTGTGTTGTTGGAAGAGGGTGTTTGCTATGACCAGTGCCTTTTCTTGGCAAAACTCTATTAGTCTTTGCCCTGCTATATTCTGCATTCCAAGGGCAAATTTTCCTGTTACTCCAGGTGTTTCTTGACTTCCTACTTTTGCATTCCAATCCCCTATAATGAAAAGGACAACTTTTTTGGGTGTTAGTTCTAAAAGGTCTTGTAGGTCTTCATAAAACCATTCAACTTCAGCTTCTTCAGCATTACTGGGTGGGCCATAGACTTGGATTACTGTGATATTGAATGGTTTGCCTTGGAGACGAACAGAGATCATTCTGTCATTTTTGAGATTGCATCACTTCATGGGAAATAGATGGGGAAACAGTGGAAACAGTGTCAGACTTTATTTATTTATTTATTTTTTTGGTCTCCAAAATCACTGCAGATGGTGATTGCAGCCATGAAATTAAAAGACGCTTACTCCTTAGAAGAAAAGTTATGACCAACCTAGACAGCATATTCAAAAGCAGAGACATTACTCTGCTGACTAAGGTCCATCTAGTCAAGGCTATGGTTTTCCTGTGGTCATGTATGGATGTGAGAGTTGGACTGTGAAGAATGCTGAGCACCAGAGAATTGATGCTTCTGAACTGTGGTGTTGGAGAAGACTCTTGAGAGTCCCTTGGACTGCAAGGAGATCCAACCAGTCCATTCTGAAGGAGAGCAACCCTGGGATTTCTTTGGAAGGAATGATGCTAAAGCTGAAACTCCAGTACTTTGGCCACCTCATGAGAAGAGCTGACTCATTGGAAAAGACTCTGATGCTGGGAGGGATTGGGGGCAGGAGGAGAGGAGGACGACCGAGGATGAGATGGCTGGATGGCATCACGGACTCGATGGAAGTGAGTCTGAGTGAACTCCGGGAGATGGTGATGGACAGGGAGTCCTGGCGTGCTGCGATTCATGGGGTCGCAAAGAGTCGGACACGACTGAGGGACTGAACTGAACTGAACTGAACTGTACTGCAGCCTGGAAACTCTTTCCGGGCAGTTGTGCTTAGTGTCTCAGTTGTGTCTGACTCTTTGTGACACCATGTTACTATAGCCCAGCAGGCTCCTCTGGCCATGGGGATTCTCCAGGCAAGAATACTGGATGGGGTTGCCATCCCCTCCTCCAGGGGATCTTTCCAACCCAGGGATCGAACCCAGGTCTCTCATATTGCAGGTGGATTCTTTACTGTCTAAGCCACCGGGGAAGCCCAGGAATATCAGAGTGGGTAGCTTATCCCTTCTCCAGGGGATCTTTCTGGCCCAGATTAAATTGGGATTAAATTGGGGTCTCCTGCATTGCAACTGGATTCTTTACCAGTTGAGCTACCAGGGAAACCCTCCAAGCAGTTACCTCAGCCAATTATGTGGATCATCTCATTTGTTTCTCTTCTCTTAGGATTTAGCGTCTTTTATTATCTGTTGTCCAATTTCTGAAAACAGTCACTCTTATATTTTAATTCTGGTCCATTTTACTTCATCATACAAAGAGGTGAATTTCTCAACATTGTTCTAAATTTAACTTGTTAAAATTTCCCTTCTTTTAGTTTAGCAAAATATACTTTGTAAGGAAGAAAACATTTCATATGTAATTTTCTATTTCCCAAACTCTGAACTCAGAGATTTTTTATAATAGCTTTATTCATTATAACAGAAGCTAGTTTATATTTATCAGTGAAACACTACATTTTTTTAGCTAGTTCAATCAAATACTCCAGTTCAAATCACTCCAGACAGAAATGGTTAAAAAAAAAAGGCAGTTATATACAGCATGAATATGTTTTCCATGTTGAACCAAAGAAGCTAGATAAAAAAGCAATATATATATATAAATTGCATATATATATATATATATATATATAGTGTGTGAATCTATGTATTTATATAACAAAGAACAGGCAAAACTAATCTATCACATTAATAAGTAGAATCACAGTTTCTTTGGAGACCAAGGAATATATAATGATTGAGTGGAACAAAATGAAAGTCTTCTTGGGGGCTGGAAACCTTGTGCTTCTTACTATGTCTTACAAATATTCTCTCCATTCATTTTTAGTTTATATTTTAACCATATGAAATAGTTTAACTTGTACCTAGTGAAATTTATAAATATTTGATTTTTATGGGCAGTTCTACCTTTGTATCACTCTTGTATTCTTCTCAAACATGTTAAAGTTTTTATAGCTTAAGTTAAATCTGTGATTCATTTGAAGCAAATGTTGAAGACATGAGAGAGATAAACTCACTTTGAATTTTTAAATTATATACTAAAATTTTACTGTTAATAAACAGTTTATTGATCCAACACCAATTTTTTCTCGATTTAAAAATACCACCCTTTCAATTTTATTTAAAATGTCCCATTAAAGATCATCATGTGACATGAACACTAATTGAATAAATACTAATATTTTCTTTGAAAGTATGTAAGAAATAATACAGTATTGAAACATTATTGGCCAGTATTCCAGAGGCCCAGAAGGATAAACATTTGCAAAGGAAGATCAGTGGAACCTGATACCCTGATTGGCATTCTAAAGTACTTCATTCTCAAGGTAAGGAAAATCCAGAAACACACATAGAATTCTTTTGGAAGAAGAAAAACTTACCCTAGACATCAAATTATTTACTACAAAGATTGTACAAACCCAGTATCTGACACATGGTAAAATATTCTGGGCCTGTAAGAAGATAAATAGCGTGAAAGAAATCCAAGGGAAGAAACAGACCACAAAAACAGGAAAACTGTGGTTCAGACATTGGCGTTTTTCAAATAAGCTTTGGTATATCTGCTTGCTATGTTCAAAGAGCTAAAAGGCAAGATGGAGAACATTTGTGGAGAAATGATGCTGTACAAGAGAATCAAGTGGAAATTCTAATCCTGAATACATGCTAATCAAAATTAAGAACTCGAAGAAGATTCTAACAGCAGGTGAGATACAGATACAAATATTAATTAATCATTGAGAATATAGTCCAGAGGAAAATATAAAGAATGAGTAATGAACAGAAAAAAAAAATATAGGGAAATAACTAAATACATGTAGTAATACAATATACTAATCGTTCAGGAAATTAAATAAATTACGATGTGAATCATTTGCAAACAGATTTGTATAACCAAAGTTATCCCAGTAAAATATTGTGTAAATCTTTTTAAAGTATATGTGTATGGAACTGAAAGTCAGTATTAAGTTTTGTACATAATTTCAGAAAACCAAGAGTAGCCAATAGTCCCCTTGAGAAGAAGGGGAATAAGTAGTGCCACCTGATATAAAGACTTAAGACTAGTGATTTTAAAAGTGTGTCATTAGCAGAAGCATACTCATTTTAACAAAGGAAGCATAATAAAGATTCCAAAAATATATTTTTATTATCTTTTCCAGCTTTACTGAGGTATGAATGACTATGTATACACACACACACACACATGCTGTAAATGTGATTTTTAAGGTATACAGTGTGATGATTTAATACACATAGAGCTTCCCTGGTAGCTCAGTCAGAACAGAATCTGCCTCCAGTGCAAGAGATCCTGGTTTGACCCCTGAGTCAGGAAGTTCCCCTGGAGAAGGAAATGACAACCCACTCCAGTATTCTTGCCTGGAAAATCCTATGGACAGAAGAACCTGGTGGCCTGAAGTCCCTAGGGTCACAAGCGTTGAATATGACTTAGTGGCTAAACCACCACCAAATTATGAAATGATTGTTGTAATAATTTAGAAATTAATTTATATGCCTAGCATATCAAATTATTTTTTTATTTGTGGTGAAAACACTTAATATCTACTTTCTTAGCAAATTTCAAGTGCACAATACAATATTAACTATAAATACTATGCTGTACATTAGATCCCAGAATTTATAACTCAGTTTGTGCCCTCAAAATATATTTACAGACAGTACCATAGACTTATTGCAAAGGTGGAGCTCTGGTATGTATGTTAATTGCAACTACTTCCTCAGCCATTCTGAAGTGTAGAAGTCTCACATAATTTTCTGTTGCCTAGACACAACCTCTGTCCATACTATTAAAAATAAGGCTAGTTTAACACTTTTAATTAGATTTGGGGCTCTGGGAATGGAATGCCTGGGTTAAGAACTTGGCTCTGCTGCTTAGCAGCTAAGCCTTGTTGGCAGTATTGGTATTCTGCTCAGACCTTCCTCGATCCCTATTAACATTTTCTGCCTTTCCCACTCCAGCTTCAATATGCTCTGAAGATTACAGCTCTTAAGCAACTTGAACCTGCTTTGTCCATATCCAAAGAGTCCCTAGTGGCTCAGTTGGTAAAGAATCTGCCTGCAATGCAGGAGATCTGGGTTCACTCCCTGGGTCAGGAAGATCCCCTGGAGAAGGAAGTGGCAATCCACTCCAGTACTCTTGTCTGGAGAATTCCATGGACAGAGGAGCTAGGCAGGCTATGGTCCACGGGACTGCAAAGAGTTGGACAGGACCGTGTGAACTGACTTTCACTTTTCTTTTCTTTTAGAGAGACCTAGAGATTACTGGGAATTTGTAGCTTCCATGGCCCCAGATGACTGACTGGACAGAATAGAGGAATCAGGTAGAAATGTCTTTCTGTGGGAATGGGCTGAGATCTCACACTTACTAGGTGTTCTCCCTTTCCTGTCCTGTTTTTTCTGCACATTGTCTGATTGATTTTCCTGTGAACACTTAGAAACTCTTGCATAGGCATCTTCATCTTGGAACCTGTTTCTGGGTAACACAACTGAAGACAGGATATAACATACAACTAGTGTAAATTCTTCAGTTTCTTTCCGTTGCAAATAATAATAATAATAATATTTTAAAACACTCTTCTCACAAAGTTGCCATGGAAGTTAAAACAATTAGCACAGAGCTGGGTGTGTGCATATCATAAATGTTTGCTCTTTTATTAGTTGAACCACTCAGTGATAAAACAATCAGTTCCAGAACATCTTACAAGACTAGGGATATACGTGTCTGTGTGTGTGCTCAGCTGCTAAGTCGTTTCTGACCCTTTGAGAACCATGGACTATAGCCTGCCAGGTTCCTCTGTCCATGGAATTTTCCAAGAAAGACTAGAGTAGGTTGCCATTTCCCCCTGCAGGGGATCTTCCCAAGCCAAGGATCTTACCCACATTTCCTGCATTGGAAAGAAAATTCTTTACCACTGAGCTTACTGGAAGCTTATATATATATAAGAATTGACTTTACTACACTGTTCTCTTTATTGATTATGACATACACAAGAAAGGGACAAATTTTCCTTCACCTAAAAATTGTCTAAAAATACGTAAATCCAGGAAATGAATACAGAACTCTATATATTTTCAAAAGTACAATATGGCTCTTTTTTTTTTAAGCAAAAGGCCCTAATTCAAATTTTGTGAAGTGTTGTATGAGCCTCTCACCACATGATTCCCATTAAGGTCAATGATCCCCACTGACTATAATGGGAATCATAACAGTTCCACCCCCAGGAAGCCCTTCACACATTTACTTATGTCTATAAAACTGCTTAGGCAACTTAGGTGTTATTGTGTTTCAATAAGAAAAAAAAAATAATTTGGTATTTTAAAAAGCCTTTAGTTTTCACCAGAAAAGCACAGCCTAAAATAGTTTAATAAAATTTTTAAAGAAAGAATGCCCCACCTAATTGGATACTATGACTAAGTTTTGGCATCACTTAACTTTCATCCCATTTAATAAAATAAAGAAGTGCAGTTTTATGACATGAACATTCAAATAAGAATATAGCACCTAATACCAAGATCTGGTCAAGTCATTCCTAATTGACAGTACTGGAAATTTTAATATTTCCACCACTTCTCTATTTTCTTTGCAAGTAAGAGTGATCATAAAACAATGACCATTTTGGGGGGAAATCTAAAGGAGGAAAAGAGGAAACCTAAACATTTATGAGTTACAAGCTTGGTAATTTTCAGTCTTATTTGTCCTCTCTGTTCTTTGCAAACACACACATTCTCAAACAAGCACACACACACACACTGAGCATGAAGATGCATGGATACTTTTCATTTCTAAGTGGGAACAGTATATCATGAAGGTAAGTGCACCTTCTGTAGTGCTAGACTGCTCCAAAGGAAACCTACTCCTATTACTTAATATTAAATCTACCTCAATAATATCAAACCTCACAGTGTTCCCAATCTATAAACTGAGGAAAACAATAGGATCTATATCATAAAGTTATTGTGAAGAATATATATGGCAATATGTATAAAACATTTAAAGCAGAGCTTTATATAAGATCTCTAAATGTAAGCTAATAATTTAAATTACTTATATCCATATTTCAACTAAGTGATTTACATTGTGCACACTTTTCCTAAGGGGAACTGGAAGGAAATGAACATATGTGTGTCAATCCTAGATATAAAGACATTATACTTGGCACTATATTGTGTATTCTGTAAGTATGCTGCAAAGTTACATCAATATATTTATTTTGACAGATAAGGAAACAAGTTTGCAGTGCTTAAGTAACTTTAATAGGTCATGAACCTACTGATTGGTGGGTCTGTGAGTCAAACTTAGATTTTCTGAAAATGTATCAATTCATTCCAAAGTGATTTTCATATGTTACATACAATGTCCCTGAACAAAACAGACAAGGATACTTCTCTAATGCTCCTTGTGTTCTAGTAAGGAGAGAGAGGAAATAAACAGGGTGATAAACACAAACTAGTTTTAACAATGATAACTATCTAAAGAAAACAAAATGAGACCACTTAAGAAATGTAACAAGAATGAAGGCTTATGGTAGATAGAGGTATCAGGGAAAGCACTCAGCAGAGTTAACACATCAATCAAGATATTAATGATGAGATGGTTTCCAGCCAGTGTAGGGATGAATGACAAGGGGTGGTTAGATTTGAAAGCAGAGAGAATTATAAGCTTAAAGGCCTTGAGAGAGGGATTAAAGATGCCAGCTAAGGATGTCATTGAGTAAACACTTTTACTCAATTACTAAAGTAAAAGTAAAACATTTACTCAATTACTAAAGATGTAATTGAGTAAACACTGGTAAGGATTCCTGGGAAGAGAAATGAACCAATTGCAAATTAACTATAATAATTTGATTTGGGGCAAGTTACATGTATAATGCCTTAACAGATATTCAAGTGGAAAAAAATCAGCAATTGAAACATACATGGAGAGCTTAGGAGCAAAATCATCTTCATACATATGAATTTGTTGATTGCATTGAATGAAAAGACCTGGAGAAGAAAGCAGGGCACATGCACAAGTTTTGGGATATTCCAAATTTTTAATATAAAACAGAAAAAAATATTTAGTAAGAGAAACAAAAATGGACAGCTTGGTATAGACAGAATACAGACTGTACTGTCACAAAAGCCAAATGATATAAGTTTTTTAAAGATCTATGAAAGATCATCTCAGTGAGAAACTATAAAACAGATGAGCATCAAGAGCACAGAGGACAGTCTGCAACATGGATTTCAGTTGTTCATGTGGGATGGTGTGGTAAGAGGTCTGATTGTTCTGAATTAAGGGAAGACTTTGAGACAGGAGATTAGGGAATTGGTGGGGACAGCTCCTTCAATGGGTAGTCTGGAACAAGAGCAGAAACCTGGTTAGTAGCAAGTGAAGAGAGGTCATATAACAAATGTAAGAACACCTTAAGAAAATAATAGAACATGTTGCTAGCTAATGAAAATACACAAGTAGAAAAAGTTAATTTGATGATGTAAAAGGGAGAGAATAATTGTCAAAGCAAAATTCTAAAGACTAGAATATATTGAATCTAGGTCACCAAGTGGAGCTAGCTTTAGAAAAGTACAGAAATGCATTCTTCATTTTAGAAACAGGAAAAGGAGAGGGTTTAAGTCCCACTGCACGTGAGTTGGCAAATTTGAATGGGGAGAATTGTGGAATTCTCACTTGATTACCTCTGTTCTTAACTTAGCTTCCTTTTGTGGGTTAGACATTTAAAAGGGACGAGAGGGTGCAAATGTTTGTTTTGGGAAGAAAGTAAACATACTCACTAAAGTGAAGGAGTTTTACTAAAGTAAAACACTGAGTGTATGAGCCAAATATGAGGATCACATAACCAGAATGACATGAATCAGAGATCAAGATATACTAATCATTTCAAGTAATAAGTCATTTAAGAGGGGCGAAATAATTAGTGAAACATTTGGATGTTGTGGATATCTATGTTTGTTCTATATCCCTGTATCAGACAGGTGCTCTGTGGCCCAGAATAATTACTGAAGTCTCTAGTGTGTTCTGCAAGCCACTTTACACAGCAGGCAGATTTTTAGGTAACTTCATATATCTGTTTAATATTATAGACTGTTGCATAGCTTGTTGGAGTAGGCAATGACACCCCACTCTAGTACTCTTGCCTGGGAAATCCCATGGATGGAGGAGCCAGGTGGGCTATAGTCCATGGGGTCAAGAGGAGTTGGACATGACTGAGCGACTTCACTTTCACTTTTTACTTTCATGCCCTGGAGAAGGAAATGGCAACCCACTCCAGTATTCATGCCTGGAGAATCCCAGGGATGGAGGAGCCTGGTGGGCTGCCATCTATGGGGTCGCACAGAGTCGAACATGACTGAAGCGACTTAGCAGCAGAAGCAGCATAGCTTATGAGAGTTTAAATTATTCTGGATAAACTTAAATATAAGATATACTTTAGGCAGGAAACATCCTATAGATATGGTCCTTCTTTCTAATAAACATCCTTAGTTTACTTACCTGGAAGTGCAGTTGACAAATATATTAGCCTGGATCCATGCTCTGTTTTCTTCCCTTGCCTCAAAGGATTTTCCCTACCTTCCCAAGGAAACAACACAATCACAGGCCAGCAGTTTTAACTCCGTGCTCATCAGTGTTCACTTGCAATTTATGCATTTACAGATTTTAAGTGAGAGAAGTCATCATGCTTTCTGTTGCTATTATTTGCTTTTTTTAAAAAAAAAAGTAGAAAAGTTCATGGATGGGAAGTCATGAAAATACTTTAAAAATATTGGAATAAAGGATTCTAAAGTACTTAAGAGCAGTGGCCTAGTGGTACAGTGATAAAACTTAAACCTTTAGAGATGGTATAGTTATTGGTCATGGTAAATTTAAGATAACTATGGGAGTAGAATGAAGGAGAATATAGAAAGTAAGAAAGGCAAAGAATTGAGTATACATATATATGTATATATACATATTTTCAAATCAATATATATGAACACATATGAATATACACATCCACTCATATATATAGATATAAGGTTATATGTACATATATATGGGCTTCCCAGGTGGTGCTAATAGCAAACCTGCCTGCCAATGCATGAGACATAAGAGACACAGGTTCAATCCCTGGGTCAGGAAGATCCCCCTGGAGAAGGGCATGGCAATCTACTCCAGTATTCTTGTCTGGAGAAGAGGATCCTGATGAGCTACAGTCCATAGGGTTGAAAAGAATCAGACACAACTGAAGTGACTTAACATCCATGCATACATATATATATATATATATTCAGTTAAAACTCAACCTAAAAGCTATCATAAAGAAGTTAAAGTAAAATGTATTTACACTGAACTTTTGTGAGTTAAGTGTCTGGAAACTATCATAATCAGTGTTATTATTCTAAAGGCATAGAGCTTTTAGGGCTGAACCATGTTTTCTTTAATGAAATCTACCTTTCAATGTTTATTCATAAGTTTCTAATTAATTGTCAAGTGTAATCCATCAAAACAAATTGGGATACAATTTGCACAACATCATGTAGAATTTGACCTTCACCAAATTTTATCTCACTAAATCTTCCTCATACTTCTTTGAAAATGCCCTCCTAAGTAAAATATATTTCTCAACTGTCTTGTATGTTTTGAGGAAATACAACTAGAAGAAATGAATGATAGGTTTACCTTTTATATTTAATATTCCGTTAGCCCTCTTCCACTCAACAGCCACCTCGCACAGTCCTAAAAGTATTTAGAAAATAATTAACAGTGGAGGTAACACTGTTTGCAACTCATATAACTAGGTTTGCCTCCCTTTAAAAAAAAATAAAATTAATATATTTTTTAATTGGAGGATAATTGTTTTACACAATTTTGTTGTTTTCTGTCAAAGCTTAACATGAATCTCCTTTTAATCAAGTATTAAAAGAGAACAGGATCAGTGTATGATACATATTTATATTTCACACTTCTGACTCTACACCATCAGAAAGAGAGAAGAGATGAGTGCAGGACTACCTGACATAATTGGCAAGCTCTTCATATAGGCACAGAAATTTAGCTGAGTTAATAATAAAAATAGCTGGCAAATACCTACTGATCTTAAGAATTGCTCAGGTATTTCTAGGAATGCACAAATAAATCTAACCAGGATTATGAAGGAGAAGATCCTAAAGCATATAAAAAAATGTTTGGGATGGGAATGGTGGAAAGGTGGGTTGAGCCCAGACTTTCAAGGATTATGAAATATAGATCCATTAAATAGTTTTCTACCAATTTTGAGCCATAAAAAAGTAATATGTCCACTGAAAATTGCAGATTGTTTTAATTAGGCAAAATAATATCCCCGTCTCCCAGATATTATATATACTGTTTCTGTAAAACTGAAGAAAATAGAGCATATAACATCTAAATTGAATATTCTAGAATGATTTTCCCCTAATGAAACGGTAACAAGTATGGTAAAACTAAGGAACTTGAGAAAAGAAAAACAAAATAGAATGCCAGCATTTCTGAAGGCAGTATATTGGTGGAGGGGAAGTGATTAGCAATTGAAGTAGGGCAAAGTACTAAGTGGATAAGGTAAGGAAAAAGATGAAATTGCTCAAATGCAGAAATAATCCTTCTTCATAGAAAATTGGACAAGTTACACTTTTTCAATATCAAAAATGGATTACCCCAAAAATGGAATGATTGCAGTCTTTGATTGAAATATCAGAAAGAGAAGTATTAAAATCCTTCAGTTAAGAAATTGAAGGGGAAAATGAACCAGATAATTTATCATCATTTTGACACCAAAGGAAATAGAATGTTAAGGAAATCTTGATTCATTAAAGGACTGAAAATCTGAAAACTATTGATAAGTGCTCAGGAGAAAATGGATATCTAAGAATCAGTTCCAGTGCTAGATTAGCAGTAACAGGAAGAATTCAACAGGGCAAGATTTATGACCAGAATAAGGAAAATCATTGACAGCAGGACAATTGAACTATAATTATGCTAGATGGTATAATAATAAAAATGTAATAAAAAGGTCAAAGGCTTAGAGACTCATAAAACATTTTGAAAGGTGAACAATTCATATTACATTAACCAGACAGAAAAATACGAATATGATTTAAACCATTTTCTATAGCTTAGGAAAATGCTTTTTGCTAACCCATGCAAAATTGAAGTGATATGCATGGCTAGGACAATATCCAGTAAACCAATTTGATCTTTAAGAGAAATGAAGGAAATATTGCAAATGGAAGTTTGCAAATGGAAGTTGATAAAAACATAAGGAAATAGTGGCCTGTAATATGACATTAAAGTTCCTCTAATTCTTAACTATGATGTTGATAAAAACACTACTAAACAAATATATTATTTTAACTACTAGCAGTAAGAAATTTGAGACAGGGTCAAATTTAAATTGAGGTCATCATCAGAACACTTATGCTTACTTAAATTATTTTAGATATTTGAGGTGAATACTAATAGTTGCAGAGAAACTGTGCACAGTGTTGCAAACAGAATGGACTCTTTAGCCTTAGTTAATCACACACACAGAACATATTATTCTTAGCTACTTTATTTCATTCTTTAGCAATTCCTTTCTTTGGGACGGGAATGAAAATGGACCTTTTCCAGTCCTGTGGCCACTGCTGAATTTTCCAAATTTGCTGGCATATTGAGTGCAGCACTTTCACAGCATCATCTTTTAGGATTTGAAAGAGCTCAACTGGAATTCCATCACCTCCACTAGCTTTGTTCATAGTGATGCTTCCTAAGGCCCACTTGACTTCACATTCCAGGATGTGTAGCTCTACGTGAGAGATCACACCATCGTGGTTATCTGGGTCATGTAGATCTTTTTTGTATAGTTCTTCTGTGTATTCTTGCCACCTCTTTTTAATATCCTGTATTTCTGTTAGGTCCATAATATTTCTGTCCTTTATTGTGCCCATCTTTGCATGAAATGTTCCCTTTGTATCTCTAATTTTCTTGAAGAGATCTCTAGTCTTTCTCATTCTTTGCTTTCCTCTATTTCTTTGCATTGATCACTGAGGGAAGGCTTTCTTGTCTCTCCTTGCTTTTCTTTGGAGCTCTGCATTCAAATCAGCATATCTTTCCTTCTCCTTTGCTTTTCACTTCTCTTCTTTTCACAGCTATTTGTAAGGCCTCTTCAGACAACCATTTTGCCTTTTTTTCATTTCTTTTTCTTGGGGATGATCTTGATCACTGCCTCCTGTACAATGTCATGAACCTCCATCCATAGTTCTTCAGGCACCCTGTCTATTGTATCTAATCCCTTGAATCTATTTGTCACTTCCACTGTATACTCATAAGGGATTTAATTTAGGACAAACTTGAATGGTCTGGTGTTTTCCTTACTTTCCTCAATTTAATTCCAAATTTGGCATAAGTTCATGATGTGAACCACAGTCAGCTCCTGGGCTTCTTTTTGGTGACTATATAAATCTACCAAAGTAATGATCAACATCCTCCAAGCCAAGCTTCAACAGTACATGAGCTGTGAAATTCCATATTTTCAAGCTGGATTTAGAAAAGGCAGAAGAACCAGAGATCAAATTGCCAACATCTGTTGGATCATAGGAAAAGCAAGTTCCAGAAAAAATCGACTTCTGCTTTATTGAGTACGCTAAAGCCTTTGAATGTATGGATCACAACAAACTGTGGAAAATTCTTAAAGAGATGGAAATACCAGACCATCTGACCTGCCCCCTGAGAAATATGAATCCAGGTCAAGAAACAACAGTTAGAATTGGACATGGAACAACAGACTGTTTCCAAATCAGGAAAGGAGTACGTCAAAGCTGCATATTGTCATCCTTCTCATTTAATTTATAAGCAGAGTACATCATATGAAATGCTGGGCTGGATGAAACACAAGCTGGAATCAAGATTGCTGGGAGAAATATCAATAACCTCAGATACATAGATGACACCATCCATATGGCAGAAAGTGAAGAAGAACTAAAGATGAAAGTGAAAGAGGAGAGTTGAGAAAGTTGGCTTAAAACTCAACATCAGAAAACTAAGATCATGGCATCTGGTCCCATCTCTTCATGGCAAATAGATGGAAAAACAATGGAAAGAGTGAGAGACTTTATTTTGCGGATCTCCAAAATCACTGAAGATGGTGACTGCAGCCAGGAAATTAAAAGGCGCTTGCTCCTTGGAAGAAAAGCTATGACCAACCTAGACAGCATATTAAAAAAGCAGAGACATTACTTTGTCAGCAAAGATCCATTTAAACATAGCTATGGTTTTTCCAGTAGTCAGGTTTGAATGTGAGAGTTGGACTGTAAAGAAAGCTGAGCACTGAAGAATTGATGCTTTTGAACTGTGGTGTTGGAGAAGACTCTTGAGAGCCCCTCGGACTGAAAGGAGACCCAATCAGTCTATCCTAACGGAAATGAGTCCTGAATATTGGAAGGACTTATGATGAAGCTGAAATGCCAATCCTTTGGCCATCTGATGGGAAGACCTGACTCACTAGAAAAGACTCTGATGCTGGCAAAGATTGAAGGCAAGTGGAAAAGGGGATGCCAGAGGATCAAGTGGATAAATAGCATCACCAACATGATGGACACGAGTTTGAGTAAGCTGCAGGTGTTGGTGATGTGCAGGAAGCCTGGCGTGCTGCAGTTCATGGGTAGCAAAGAGTCGGACACGACTGAGCGATTGAACTGACTGACTTTATTTCATATTTGATATTTACATTTTATAAATTTAAATTGATAAAACATATCAGTTATTGATACCAATAATTGCAAACTACTAAAAATCAGTAGTTCAAAAGACTAATAATACAAATGAATGGCAGACAAAAATCCTAAGAAAAGATTTCACAGAAGAGGAGCCACCATTAACTATAAAGATTTGAAGAGAAGCTAAATATCATAAGTAAAAAGGGACATGTACTTAAAAATATCTTTTGAAATATATATATATATATATATATATATTTTACATTTTTACTTTAAATAACTTTATTTACCTTGGACTGCAAGGAGATCCAACCAGTCCATTCTGAAAGAGATCAGCCCTGGGATTTCTTTTGGAAGGAATGATGCTAAAGCTGAAACTGCAGTACTTTGGCCACCTCATGCGAAGAGTTGACTCATTGGACAAGACTCCTATGCTGGGAGGGATTGGGGACAGGAGGAGAAAGGGATGACAGAGGATGAGATAGCTGGATGGCATTACTGACTCAATGGACGTGAGTGTGTGTGAACTCCGGGAGTTGGTGATGGACAGGGAGGCCTGTCATGCTGCAATTGACGGGGTTGCAAAGAGTCAGACAGGACTGAGTGACTGAACTGAACTGAATATTCTATGGAAGCAACTAAGAGTGCTAATAATACCAAACGTTAGAGAAGATATAAATCAATAGGGTTATCCATTTCAAAGTGGTAGGAAGTACAGAAAGCTTTTGAAAATGAATTAGCACTATTTTTTTTAAGTTGACAAGTTACATTTCCTATTATTCAACAATTGCACTTTTTTGGTATAAGCAAGATAAATTTTAGCATATTTGAATCAAGAGACAAGAAAAAGGATGTTTACACCACTGTTCTTTTAGTAGTAGTTAAAAATAATAACCTGGAAACAATTCAAATGTCCATTGGTAGGAAAAATTTACACACAGTTTGTGGTCTATTCACATCACAGGATAAAGTTAGGGGTAATCACACAACAACATGAATTTTAGTAACCTAATACTGAGGTTCCAAAAAGGATGTAAGGCAGAAAGAATGTAATATATAATGTTCAATCAAAACTAAGTAATGTATCATTTGGATATTCATATATGTTTAATAAAACTTGAAAATTTTAAATAAGGAAATTATGACACCAACCAATAGAAAACCATCTATGGATGTACTAGGTTCAGGGATAGGGAAGAGAATGCATAAATATAAGAAATAAGTAATTTCATAGTTGCTTCAGAAGTAGTTTCCCGAGAAGTAGTTTCCTGAATGTGAATCATATGATAATAAATTTAAATTTAAGGAATCTCTTCACTCTTTAAAATAACAGAGGCCTATATAGAGAAAAGCTCTGGTTTTTCTCTGTATAGAAAAGCTATGATCAACCTAGACAGCATATTAAAAAGTAGAGACATTACTTTGCCAACAAAGTTCTGTCTAATCAAAGCTATGGTTTTTCCAGTAGTCACTTACGGATATGAAAGTTGGACTATAAAGAAAGCTGAGCACTAAAGAATTGATGCTTTTGAACTGGAGTGTTGGAGAAGACTCTTGAGAGTCCTTTGGACTGCAAGGAGATCTAACCAGTCTATCTTAATGGAAATCAGTCCTGAGTATTCATTGACAGGACTGATGCTGAAGCTGAAACTCCAATACTTTGGCTACCTGATGTGAAGAACTGACTCATTGGAAAAGACCCTGATGCTGGGAAAGATTGAAGGTGGGAGGAGAAGGGCATGACAGAGGTTGAGATGGTTAGATGGCATCACCAACTCGATGGACATGAGTTTGAGTAAGCTCCAGAAGTTCGTGATAGACAGGGAAGCCTGGCGTGCTGCAGTCCATGGGGTCTCAAAGAGTCGGACACAACTGAGCGACTGAACTGAATGACTGTTATAGAGAAAAATAGGTTTAATCCAATCCAGTGTATCTGAGGACAAAAACAACCATTAGGAGAAATCTTTGATATTAATTTATGCAATATATATAATATATATAATTAGGAGATAAATTTTGCAGTGAATAAAAGAGTTAAATTTGTCACCAATATTTTTATGTTGCTTTAGTTTATACTAGTTATATGCGTGAACAAGTCTCCAAAAGTCATTTCTTCACTTTTGTGTAATCAAGTTTCTCAACCTTTCTTGGCCTCACATTTCACATGTAGAAAATTAACATAGTGCAATAAATTTGCTTGGTTATTTTGGGCATTAAATGTGGCTATGGGTGTGAAAAATAGGAGAGAGTGTTTGCTCAGTAAATATTAATATTATAATTCCTGGCAATGGCTTACATCTCCCTCTACTAATATTATTTAAAGAAGACATTCCATATTAAGCCAGATGTTTTGGGATGGCAAACAGTCTGTCCTGTTAAGTTCCTCTTTCCAATGATGTCCTCAGATGAAAATCATAGACAGCCTAGTATTTTATAAATGATCATACAGCATTCTGAGAGCTCAGACAAATATCACTTCCTTTATAAGGTTTCAATTTATAAAGTTATTAATATAAGATAATCTAGTTCTAAATAATTAATATAAAAAGTACTTGAAAAAGCAAGTAAGAAAAAGGGGAATCAGACACAGGAAAAATTCCCTAATTAATGAAGAAAAATGTAACATTTACTTATAAGGCTCTTGAATATTTGAGATAGGCTTGGAAAAGTTCATAAAACATTACCTTGTGGAAGATATAGTAAGAATCCACATACAACTGTTACATACTTGTTCTAGAAAAAAACTGGATTGAGTTACGAAATAGCACACTTGAGTTTCTTGAACTTCAGGTTCAGCTTCTATCTACAGGATCTGACTTATTAATGTTGTAGTTATTTTAAGTATATATAGTAGTGCCCAATAAGAATGAATTGGTTGAGTGAATAAAATAAATATGAAAGAATTAAATATATCAATGGATGGAGATAGACTAACATTATTTTTCTTTTTCTCATCTTATTTATCTTGATTCTTGGAACCGCAGTTCATGTAATTTTAGTTTTAATTTTTTTATATACAATATCATCATAGCCCTGCAGGTTCTTTCCTGTTCATAATTCACATGATTAGTTTTGATCTCTGGCCTCATTGCTGAACATTCTGGCATATTTAATCACATTAAGTATTTTTTAGCCTGTAAGCTTTTACCTAGGAGATTCTGAAGGATAGCACAAATTGAAATTCATAGTTTCTCTTTGTAGTAATTTGTGTCTGCTACAAATTCAGGGGCTACATGTTATTTAATTTAGTTTATGTAATTATGTATTTAGTTTATGTAATTATGATAACATCATCTTGCTCTGATATGTTGTTTTTAGTCCATTTAAATCATAAGCTTTAATTATTTTTCTGCATAGCAACTATCTTAAACTTTTGATCTATTAAAAACTAATAGTCAAATGAAAGTTTTCATAGGTAAGATATGGGTTCTAAAAGTTTTATGGAAGTAGCTATAAAAATATAGGCTGATTTGTGTGACTAAATGACTCAACTTTACAAACACATCAAAATTTGTTTTAAGGTAATATTTCTCATGTTTTCAGATTCATTTTGCATTAACATCAATTGCTTTATTTTTAATTTATTTTTTATTGAAGAATAATTGCTTTACAGAAGTGTCTTCTTTTCTGTCAAACCTCAGCATGAATCAGCTATGGTGATATATGTATACCCATATATAAATTTGATATACATATATCTTTTTGAACCTCCTTCCCATCTACCACACTTGATTGATACAGAACACCTGTTTGAGTTTCCTGAACCATGCAGCAAATTCCTGTTGGCTAATCTATTTTACATATGGCAATGTAAATTTCCATGTTACTCTTTCCATACATCTCACACTCTCCTTCCTTCTCCCCATTTCCATTAGTCTATGCTCTATGTCTGTTTCTCCATTGCTGCCCTGTAAATAAGTTTTCCAGTACCGTTCTTCAAGATTCCATATATATGCGTTAGAATATGATATTTATCTTTCTCTTTCTGACTCACTTCACTCTGTATAATAGGTCTGGGTGCATCTACCTCATCATATCTGACTTAAATCTGTTCCTTTTATGACTGAGTAATATTCCATTGTGTATATTTACCCAAACTTCTTTATCCATTCATCTTTCAATGGACATCTAGGTTGCTTCAATGTTCTAGCTATTGTAAATAGTGCTGCAATGAACAATGGCATACATGTGTCTTTTTCAATTTTTGTTTCCTCAGGTTATGTGCCTACAAGTGGGATTGCTGGGTCATATGGCGGTCTTATTTCATTTTTTTTTTAAAGTAATCTCCATACAGTCTTTCATAATGGCTGTATCAATTTACATTCCCATCCACAGTGTAAGAGTGTTCCCTTTTCTCTACACCTTCTCCAGCATTTATTGTTTGTAGACTTTTTTATGATGGCCATTCTGATTGGTGTGAGGTGATATCTCATTGTACTTTTGATTTGTATTTCTCTAATAATGAGCAATGTTGAGCACCTTTTCATGTGTTTATTAGCCATCTGTAGGTATGTCTTCTTTGGAGAAATGTCTGTTTAAGTCTTTTCCTCACTTTTTGATTGGGTTGTTTGTTTTTCTGGCACTGAGTTTTATGGACTGGTTGTATATTTTAGAAATTAATCCACTGTCAGTTGTTTAGTTTCTTATTATTTTCTCCCATTCTGAGAGTTGTCTTTTCACTTTGCTTATAGTTTCTGTGCTGTGCAAAAGCTTTTAAGTTTAATCAAGTCCCAAATGTTTACTTTTGTTTTTAATTCCATTACTCTAGGAGGTGGATCAAAGAGGATCTTGCTTTGATTTCTGTCATTGAGTGTTCTGCCTACGTTTTCCTCTAAGAGTTTTATAGCTTCTGGTCTTACATTTAGGTCTTTAATTCATTTTGAGTTTATTTTGGGATATGGTGTTAGGAAATGTTTGAATTTCACTCTTTTATGTATAGCTGTCCAGTTTTCCCAGTACCATTTATTGAAGAAGCTGTCTTTGCCCCACTGTATATTCTTACCTCCTTTGTCAAAAATAAGGTATCCATAGGTGCATGGATTTATTTCTGGGCTTTCTATCTTGTTCCATTGGTTTATATTTCTGTTTTTGTGTCAGTACCATACTGTCTTGATGGCTGTAACTTTGTAGTATAATCTCAGGTCAGGAAGGTTGATTCTTCCAGCTCCATCCTTGTTTCTCAAGACTGTTTTGGCTATTCAGGGTCTTTTGTGTTTCCATATGAACTGTGAAATTTTTTGTTCTATTTCTGTGAAAAATGTCATTAGTATTTTGATAGGGATTACATTAAATCTATAGATTGCATTTGGTAGTATAGTCATTTTCATAATATTGATTCTTCCTACATAGGAACATGGAATATCTCTCCTGTTTACATAATTTTTGATTTCTTTCATAGTGTACTATAATTTTCTGTGTACAGTTCTTTTGTCTCCTTAGGTAAGTTTATTCCTAGAAATTTAATTATTTTTGTGGCAGTGGTGATAGGGATTGATTCATTAATTTCTGTTTTGGAGTTTTCATTGTTAGTATAAAGAAATGCAAGTGATTTCTGTGTATTGATTTTGTATCCTGCAAATTTGCTAAATTCACTGATTAGTTCTAGTAATATTCTGATACTATCTTTATGGTTTTCTATGTACAGTATTATGTCATCTGCAAACGGTGAGAGTTTTACTTCTTCTTTTCTGATCTGGACTACTTTTCTTTCTGTTTCTTCTCTGATTGCTGTAGCTAAGACCTTTAGAATGATGTTGAATAAGAGTGGTGAAAGTGGAAACTCTTGTCTTGTTCCTGATCTTAGGGAGAATGATTTCAGTTTTTTACCACTGAGAATAATGTTTGCTGTAGGCTTATCATATATGGCCTTTACTATGTTGAGGTAGGTTCCATCTATGTCCATTTTTGAAGAGTTTTTATCATACATGGGTGCTGAATTTTGTCAAAGACTTTGTATGCATCTATTGAGATTATCATATGGTTTTTATCTTTCAATCTGTTCATGTGGTGTAGCATTGATTGATTTGCATATATTGAGGAATCCTTCCATTCCTGGAATAAACCCAACTCGATCATGATGTATGAGCTTTTTGATGTGTGGCTGAATTCTGTTTACTAAAATTTTGTTGAGGATTTTTGCATCTATGTTCATCAGTGACATTTGTCTGTAGTTTTCTTTTTTGTGTTGTCTTTGTCTGGTTTTGGTATCAGAGTGATGGTGGCCTTGTAGAATGAGTTTGGAAGTATTCCTTCCTCTGCAATTTTTTGAAACAGTTTTAGAAGGGTAGGCATTAGCCCTTCGCCAAATCTTTGATAGAATTCTGTGAAGTTATCTGGTCCTGGGCTTTTGCTTTTTTGGGAGATTTTTGATCACAGCTTCAATTCAGAGCTTGTAATTGGGTTTTTCATAATTTCTGTTTCTTCCTGGTTCAGTCTTGGAAGACTGAACTTTTCTAAGAAGCTGTCAGTTTCTTCCAGGTTATCCATTTTATTGCCATGTAGTCATTCATAATAGTCTCTTACAACCCTTTGTATTTCTGCATTGTCTGTTGTAACCTCTCTTTTTTCATTTCTAATTTTGTTGATTTGTTGATTTCATTTCTAATCTACTTGATTTGATTCTTTTCACTATTTTCTTGATGAGTCAGGCTACATGCTTGTCATTTCTGTTTATCTTCCCAAAGAACCACCTTTTAGTTTTATTAATATTTACTATTGTTTCTTTCATTTCTTTTTCATTTATTTCTGCTCAGATCTTCATTATTTATTTCTTTCTACTAATTTTGGGGTTTTCTTGTTCTTCTTTTTCCAGTTGTTTTAGGTGTAAAGTTAGGTTGTCAATTCAATGTTTTTTTGTTGTTGTTGTTTTTTTCTTGAGGTAGGATTCTATTGCTATAAACTTCCCTTTTAGAACTGCTTTAACCACATCCCACAGGTTTTAAGTTGTCTTATTTTCATTGTCTTTTGTTTCTAGAAAATTTTTAATTTCCCTTTTGATTTCTTCAGTAACCTGTTGGTTATGTAGAAACGTGTGTTTAACCTCCACATGTTTGTGTTTCTTATATATATATTTTTTCCTTGTAATTGATAGCCAGTCTCATAGTGTTGTGGTTGGAGCAGATGCTGGATATGATTTCAATTTTCTTAAATTTACTGAGGTTTTATTTGTGACCCAAGATGTGATCTATCTTGTAGAATATTCCACGTGCACTTGAGAAGAAAGTGTATTCTTCTGCATTTGTATGGAATGTCCTGAAGATATCAATGAGATCCACCTCATCTAATGTGTCATTTAAGACTTGGGTTTCCTTATTAATTTTCTGTTTTGATGATCTGTCCATTGCTGTGAATGGGGTGTTAAAATCTCCTACTATTATGACATTACTGTCAATTTATCCTTTTATGTCTGTTAATGTCTTCTGCATTGAAGTGCTGCTATATTGGGTGCATAGATATTTACAATTGTTATGTCTTCCTCTTGGATTGTTCCCTTGATCATTACATAGTGTCCTTCCTTATCTCTTGTAATCTTCTTTATTTTAGGGTCTATTTTGTCTGATATGAGGATTGCTACTCCAGCTTTCTTTTGCTTTTGATTTGCATGGAATATATTTTTCCATACTCTCATTTTCAGTCTATATGTGTCTTGCGGCCTGATGTGAGTTTCTTGTAGACAGGATATATATTATGGGTCTTGTTTTTTTATCCTTTCAGCCAGTCTGTTGTCTTTTGTTTGGAGCATTTTATACATTGACATTTACAGTAATTATTGATATATATGTTCCTGTTGCCATTTTCTTAATTGTTTGGGGTTGATTTTATAGATCTTCTTTCTTCTGTTTTATTTCTTGACTGTGTAAGTCCATTTAACTCTCTCTCTCTCTTTTTTTTTTTTTTTTTTTTGGTAAAGCTGGCTTGCTGATACTGAATTATTTTAACTTTTGCTTGTCTGAATAGCTTTTTATTTCTCCATAAATTTTGAATGAGATCTTTGCCAGGTACTGTAATCTTGGTTGTAGATTTTCCCCTTTCAGTACTTTAAATATATCCTGCCATTCCCTTCTGGCCTGCAGAATTTCTGCTGAAAAATCAGATGTTAAGCGTTTGGGGTTTCCCTTGTTTGTTGCTTATTACTTCTCCCTTGCTAGTTTTAATATTCTTTCTTTGTGCTTAGTCTTTGTTAGTTTGATTAATATGTGTCTTGGCATGTTTCTCCTTAAGTTTATCCTGTATGGGACTCTTCGTGCCTATTGGACTTGATTGACTATTTCCTTTTCCATGTTGGAGAAATTTTCAGCAATAATCTCTTCAAAATTTTTCTCATACCCTTTCTTTTTCTCTTCTTCTGGGACCTCTATAATTCAAATGTTCTTGTGTTTGATATTGTCCCAGACGTCTCTGAGACTATCTTCAGTTTTTTTTCATTCTTTTTACTTTACCCTGCACTTCAGAGGGCTTTCCTGGTGGCTCAATGGTAAAGAATCCGCCTGCAGTTCAGGAACCTCAGGAGACACAGGTTCGATCCCTGAGTCAGGAAGATCTGCTGGAGGAGGGCAGGCAACCCACTTCGTATTCATGGCCTGGAGAATTCCATGGACAGATGAACATGAAAGGCTACAGTCCATAGGGTCGCAAAGAATCAGGCCGAGAGGAACAACCCCACGTCCAAGGAGTGGTGGCTGTGAGGGCGCAAGAGGGCCAAGAGGAGCTACTTCATGATCAAGGTCAAGAGGGGCGGCCATGAGGAGATACCCCTTGTCCCCTCTGCTGCGCTTTGCTGGAGCAGCCATGAAGAGATACCCCACATCCAAAGTAAGAGAAAACAAAGTAAGACAGTAGGTGTTGCAAGAGGGCATCAGAAGGCAGACACACTGAAACCATAATCACAGAAAACTAGGCAATCTGATCACAGGGACCACAGCTTTGTCTAACTTGATGAAACTAAGCCATGCCATGTGGGGCCACCAAAGATGGGTGGGTCATGGTAGAGAGGTCTGACAGAATGTGGTCCACTGGAGAAGGGAATGGCAAGCCACTTCAGTATTCTTGCTCCATGAACAGTATGAAAAGACAAAATGATAGGATACTGAAAGAGGAACTCCCCAGGTCGGTAGGTGCCCAATATGCTACTGGAGATCAGTGGAGAAATAACTGCAGAAAGAATGAAGGGATGGAGCCAAAGCAAAAACAATACCCAGCTGTTGATGTGACTGGTGATGGAAGCAAGGTCCAATGCTGTAAAGAGCAATATTGCATAGGAACCTGGAATGTGAGGTCCATGAATCAAGGCAGATTAGAAGGGCTCAAACAGGAAATGGGAAGACTGAACATCTACATTCTAGGAATCAGCAAATTAAAATGGACTGGAATGGGTGAATTTAACTCAGATGACCATTATATCTACTACTGCAGGTAAGAATCCATTAGAAGAAATGGGTTAGCCATCATGGTCAACTAAGGGGTCCAAAATGCAGTACTTGGATGTAATCTCAAAAACAACAGCCTGATCACTGTTCGATTCCAAGGCAAACCATTCAATATCACAATAATCCAAGGCTATGCCCCAACTAGTAACACTAAAGAAGCTGAAGTTGAATGGTTCTATGAAGACCTATAAGACCTTTGAGAACTAACACCCAAAAAGATGTCCTTTTCATTATAGGGGACTGAAATGCACAAGTAGGAAGTCAAGAAACACCTGGGGTAACCGGCAAATTTGGCCTTAGAATACAGAATGAAGTAGTGCAAAGGCTAATAGAGTTTGACAAAAGAACGCACTGATCATAGAAAACACCCTCTTCCAACAACACAAGAGAAGACTTGACACATGGACATCACCAGATGGTCAACACTGAAATCAGATTGATTATATTCTTTGCAGCCAAAGATGGAGAAGCTCTATACAGTCAACAAAAACAAGACCAGGAGCTGACTGTGGCTCAGATCATGAACTCCTTATTGTAAAATTCAGACATAAATTGAAGTAGGGAAAACCAGTAGAACATTCAGGTATGACCTAAATCAAATCCTTTATGATTATACAATGAAAGTGAGAAATAAATTTAAGGGACTAGATCAAATAGATAGAGTGCCTGATGACCCATGGAATGAGGTTCATGACATCGTACAGGAGACAGGGATCAAGACCATCCCCATGGAAAAGAATGCAAAAAAGCAAAGTGACTGTCTGGGGAGGCCTTACAAACAGCTGAGAAAAGAAGAGAAGCGAACAGCAAAAGAGAAAAGGAAAGACATAGGCATCTGAATGCAGAGTCCCAAAGAATAGCAAGGAGAGACAAGAAAGCCTTCCTCAGAAATCAATGCAAAGAAATAGAGGAAAACAGCAGAATGGGAAAGACTAGAGATCTCTTCAAGAAAATCAGAGACACCAAGGGAACATTTTATGCAAAGATGGGCCGATAAAGGACAGAAATGGTATGGACCAAACAGAAGCAGAAGATATTAAGAAGAGGTGGCAAGAATACACAGAAGAACTGTACGAATAAAGATCTTCATGACCCGGATAATCACGATGGTGTGATAACTCACCTAGAGCCAGACATCCTCGAATGTGAAGTCAAGTGGGCCTTAGAAAGCATCACTATGAACAAAGCTAGTGGACGTAATAAATTCCAGTTGAGCTATTTCCAATCCTGAAAGCTGATGCTGTTAAAGTGCTGCGCTCAATATGCCAGCAAATTTGGAAAACTCAGCAGTGGCCACAGGACTGGAAAAGGTCAGTTTTCATTCCAAACTCAAAGAAAGGCAATGCCAGAGAATGCTCAAACTACTGCACAGTTGCACTCATCTCACACGCTAGTAGAGTGATGCTCAAAATTCTCCAAGCCAGGCTTCAGCAATACATGAACTGTGAACTTCCAGATTTTCAAGTTGGTTTTAGAAAAGGCAGAGGAACAAGAGACCAAATTGCCATCATCCACAGGATCATGGAAAAAGCAAGAGAGTTCCAGAAAAATACCTATTTCTGCTTTATTGACTATGCCAAAGCCTTTGACTCTGTGGATCACAATTAACTGTTGAAAATTCTGAAAGAGATGGGGATACCAGACCACCTGACCTCCCTCTTGAGAAACCTGTAAGCAGGTCAGGAAGCAACAGTTAGAACTGGACATGTAACAGCAGACTGGTTCCAAATAGGAAAAGGAGTATGTCAAGGCTGTATATTGTCACCCTGCTTATTTAACTTATATGCAGAGTATATCATGAGAAATGCTTGGCTGAAAGAATCACAAGCTGGAATCAAGATTGCCAGCAGAAATATCAATAACCTCAGATACGCAGATGACACCACCCTTATGGCAGAGAGTGAAGAGGAACTAAAATCCTCTTGATAAAAGTGGAAAAGGAGAGTTAAGAAGTTGGCTTAAACCTCAACATTCAGAAAATGAAGATCATGGAATCTGGTCACATCACTTCATGGGACATAGATGGGGAAACAGTGGAAACAGTGTCAGACTTTATTTTTTGGGGCTTCAAAATCACCAAAGATGGTGGTTGCAGCCATGAAATTAAAAGACGCTTACTCCTTGGAGTGAAAGTTATGACCAACCTAGACAGCATATTCAAAAGCAGAGACATTACTTTGCCAACAAAGGTCTGTCTAGTCAAGGCTATGGTTTTTTTTCCAGTAGTCATGTATGGATGTGACAGTTGGACTGTGAAAAAAGCTGCTTGCTGAAGCATTGATGCTTTTGAACTGTGGTGTTGGAGAAGACTCTTGGGAGTCCCTTGAACTGCAAGGAGGCCCAACAAGTCCATTCTAAAGGAAATCAGTCCTGGGCGTTAATTGGAAAGACTGATGCTAAAGCTGAAACTCCAATACTTTGGACATTTCATGTGAAGAGTTGACTCACTGGAAATGACTCTGATGCTGGGAGGGATTGGGGACAGGAGGAGAAGGGGACGACAGAAGATGAGATGGCTGGATGGCATCACCAACTCAATGGACATGAGTCTGAGTGAACTCCGAGAATTGGTGATGGACAGGGCAGCCTGGTGTGCTGCCATTCATGGGGTTGCAAAGAGTCAAACACGAGTGAGTGACTGATCTCAACTGAACTGAACTGAACTGAACTTCAGAAGTTATTTCCACCATTTTATCTTCCAGGTCAGTGATTTGTTCTTCTGCTTCAGATATTCTGCTATTGATTCCTTCTAGAATATTTTCACTTTTAGTAATTATTTTGTTTGTCTGTGTATATTTATTCTTTTATTCTTCTAGTTTTTTGTTAATTGAATCTTGCATTTTCCCCATTTTGTTTTCAAGGTTTTGGATCATCTTCTATCATTATTCTGAACTCTTTTTTCAGGGACTTTGCCAATATCTTCTTAATTTTTTTTTTTTTTTTTGGACTTCTGTGTTACTATTTTGCTCCTTCATTTGTATAGGATTTCTGTGCCTTTTAATTATCTTTTTTTTAAGCTTATTGTGTTTGAGGTCTCCTTTTCCCAGACTTCAAAGTTGAAATCTTTTTTCCTTTTGGTGTCTGCCCTCCTTAGGTTGGTCCAGTGGTTTGTGTATGCTTCTTATAGGGTGAAATTTGTGCTGAGTTTTTGTTTGTTTGTTTTTACTCTAATCGGCAAGGCTGTATGAGATGGTAATCTAGTCTGCTAATGATTGGGTTTGTATTTTCGTTGTTTGTCATTTAGATGAGGTGTCCAGCATAGGACATATTGGTGGTTGGGTGATGCTAGGTCTTGTATTCAAGTGGTTTCCTTTGAGTGAGTTCTCATTATTTGATACTCCCTAGGGTTAGTTTAGATATGCAGCTGACACCACCCTTATGGCAGAAAGTGAAGAGGAACTAAAGAGACTCTTGATGAAAGTGAAAGAGGAGAGTGAAAAAGTTGGCTTAAAGCTCAACAATCAGAAAACTAAGATCATGGCATCTGGTCCCAGCCCTTCATGGGAAATAGGTGGGGAAACTGGAAACAGTGTCAGACATTATTTTTGGGCTCCAAAATCACTGCATATGGTGGTTGCAGCCAGGAATTTAAAAGATGCTTACTTCTTGGAAGGAAAGTTATGACCAACCTAGATAGCATATTAAAAAGCAGAGACATTACTTTGCCAACAAAGATCCATCTAGTCAAGGCTATGGTTTTTCCAGTAGTCATGTATGGATGTGAGAGAGTTGGACTGTGAAGAAAGCTGAGCACAGAAGAATTGATACTTTTGAACTGCGGTGTTGGAGAAGACTCTTGAGAGTCCCTTGGACTGCAAGGAGATCCAACCAGTCCATCCTAAAGGATATCAGTCCCGGGTGTTCTTTGGAAGGAATGATGCTAAAGCTGAAGCTCCAGTACTTGGCCACCTCATGTGAAGAGCTGACTCACTGAAAGACTCTGATGCTGGGAGGGATTGGGGGCAGGAGGAGAAGGGGACGACAGAGGATGAGATGGCTGGATGGCATCACCGACTCAATGGAGTGAGTTTGACTGAACTCTGAGAGTCGGTGATGGACAAGGAGGCCTGGCATGCTGCGATTCAGGGGGTCGCAAAGAGTCGGACATGAGTGAGTGACTGAACTGAACTGAGGATTAGTTCTCTGGTAGCCTAGGGTCTTGGAGTCAGAGCCCACTCCTAAGGCTCAGGGCTTGATCTCTGGTAAGGCACGAAGATTCCACAAGTGGTTTGTTATGACATTAAGTGAGATTAAAAGAAATATCCAGAAGTGAGAAAGTGAAAGTCGCTCAGTCGTGTCCGACTCTTTGCAACTCCATGAACTGCATAGTCCATGGAATTCTCCAGGCCAGAATACTGGAGTGGGTAGCCTTTCCCTTCTCCAAGGGCTCTTTCCAACCCAGGAATCAAACCCAGGGCACCCGTATTACAGGTGGATTCTTTACCAGCTGAGCCAAAAAGGAAACCCAGACAAATGGCAGTTACAAAATCAGGCAAATAATAATTAAAATAATGGAATATAGACATATACATATACAGCCATGAGCAAAGTGAAAACAGTCCAACAAAAATAAAGTACAGTAGATTGACCCAGTGAACAAAAGAAATAAAAAAAATTATATTCACTAGTTAAGAACAAAAGTAAAACACAAACTGGAAACCAAACTAAAGCAAGGTGCCAATTGGGGAATATAACAATGAAAATAAAACTAACAAAATGTTGAGAGGAAAGGAAAGAAAGAAAAGAAAGAAAGAATAGATATGCAAAGTCAAATAGAAGTAATTGAAGAAGATTTATATACATTAAAGATTAACTACAAGGGGAAAAGAACAGTTGGAAAGGCAAACTAAGGTTTAAATGAAGAAAAAATATAATAGGTTTATTTTATTTAATTTTTAGTTTTTTTCTGTTTATTTATTTATTTTACTTTACAATATTGTATTGGTTTTGCCATATATTAACTTGAATCCACCATGGGTGTACATGTGTTCCCTATCCTGTAGCCCCCTCCCACCTCCCTCCCCATCCCATCCCTCTGGGTCATCCTAGTGCACCAGCCCTGAGTACCCTGTATCATGCATCAAACCTGGACTAGCGATTTGCTTCACATATGATAATTTACATGTTTCAATACCATTCTTCCATATCATCCCACCCTCACCCTCTCCCACAGAGTCCAAAAGCTGTTCTATACATATGTGTCTCTTTTGCTGTCTCACATACAGGGTTATCATTACCATCTTTCTAAATTCCATATATGTGTGTTAGTATACTGTTTTGGTGTTTTTCTTTCTGGCTTACTTCAATCTGTATAATAGGCTCAAGTTTCATCCACCTCATTAGAACTGATTCAAATGTATTCTTTTTAATTTTGGCTAAGATCAAGTATAGTATAATAGGTTTAAAAATTAAAAATTATAATTATAAAAGAGATAAGAAAAAAGCAAAACTCCATAGAACTGCAAAAGCCCAACATAGAGTCAGAGGTTTATAACAACAATAAAAATCGTGACTGAATATACACATATATACACACCCATAAGCAAAATCAAAACAGTCCAATAAAAATAAAGTGCAATAGATTGACCCAGCCAACAATGGAAACCAAAAATTATACCTATCAGAACAAAACTAACTAAAGCACAAACTGGAAAATAAAACCGAAGTAAGGTGCTAATTGGGGAAAAAAACAGTGAAAATAAAACTAACAAACATGCTGAGAAGAAAGGAAAGAAAAAATAGATATGTGAAGTTAAATAGAGGTAAATAATGAAGATATATAAATGTTAAAGATTAACTGCAAGGGGAAAAAGAACAGTAGGAAAAGCAAACAAAGGAATAAATGTAGAAAAATAATACTAGGTTTAAAAAATTAAAATAAAGAGAGAGGTAAAAAAAAAAAAGAGGAAAACAGCACAGAACTACAAAAGCCCAACATAGATGCAGAGGTTTATAACAACAGTAAAAAATGTGATGGAGTAAAAGAAAAGAAAAGAAAAAAAAACTCAAAAGCTTAATTAGATTTTATAGTGCCAATAAAATCAACAACTACAACAGAGGGGGAATAAAAGGAAAAAGAAAAGAAATCCAAAAAATCTACAGAACAAGTAGAATAAGAATTATTATTGAAAACATAAGAATAATAAATGTTTTTCTTGAGTCACTGCTCTCAGAGTCCTTTACCTCGTTGGGAGTCTCAGTCCACCTTACCTCTCTAGGATGCCCTCCATCACTGTGCTGATCTCTGGACCTGCTGTGGGGCAGCTCAGATTCTAGTCTGGTCCCACTCTTAAGCGTTCTTGCCTCCAATGTCCACAGGTATCAGAACAAGTACATTTTCTTTTGTGGGAGCTTTCTATGATGTTTTATATATTTCATAGACACAGAGACTAGCTAGTTGATCATGTGGATTTAATCTGCAGCGTATACAGCTGGTGGGAAGGTTTGGGGTCTTCTTCCTTAGGCACACTGCACCTGGGTCTCAACTGTGGTTTTATTTCCACCTCTGCATGTGGGTCGTCCACTGGGGTTTGCTCCTGAGGCTGCCCCGGATGATTTGGGTTTACCCCTGTGAGAGCCAAGTGTGGAGGTGGTGCAATTGCTTGGGTCGCAGGGGTTCTGGCAGCACAAAGTACTCAGGAGAGTTGGTGGCTAGAGCAGCAGGAAATATAATACTCTAGAAGTGTATGGCAACCAGTATTGGCCAATATGTTCCAGTATTCTTGCCTGGAGAACCCCCTTCCCTGACAGAGAAGCCCGGCAGGCTACAGTCTGTAGGATCGCAGAGTCGGACACTACTGAAATGACCCTGTGCACATAGACACAAGATATATTTTTTACTTGTGGCAGCTCTACCCCAGTGAGAGTTGAGCAGGAAGGTGGCACAGCTGCTTGGCTTGCAGGGACCCTGACAGCGCCAAGTGTGCAGGGACCCAGACTGCCTCTGCCACAGGAGTTAGGGCCCTATTAGAGTCTTTATTTGAGCATCTTTTAGCTGGCGATCAGAAGGCCTCTTTGGCCAGTCTTTCTCTGTATCTCCCCCACTTCAGGCACATAGAGGGCTCCCTCGCCTGGGGTCCTTCTCTGTTGTTCAGCGCGTCAGGCACATAGAGGGGCGCCCCTGGCAGGAGTCCTACTCGTAGTTCAGTGCATCAGGTGTCTGACGCGCCACCCTCTTTATTGTTCAGCTGCGGATGGCATGTGGGGAGAGAGAGGCTATGGTGATGGCTCCACCCCCTACACATGACTCAGCAGTATCTCCTTGCGTCCATGGCTGCCGGGCTTTCCTCCACAGGTATTTCCCATCAAATTTTCCTCCTTCACCTCCTCTCTATCAGTCTCTCCACAGTTAACAGCACCCTTCACCCTGGGATCGCTCCACAATTCCCAAACTCCAGGTCCCAGCTGCTGTGCCTTCCAGGAGAACTGTGTCCCAATCCAGGGTATGTATGGCTGAGGCAAGGACTGTCTGATTCTCATTCCATTCAGGTTGTCACAGATCAGCTATTTCTTTTTTTTTTTTTTTTTTTTTAGTTTTTTAGTTTTTTAATTTTAAAATCTTTAATTCTTACATGTGTTCCCAAACATGAACCCCCCTCCCACCTCCCTCCCCATAACATCTCTGTGGGTTTCACTCTCAGCTTTAAATGTTTCTCCTCTGACTCAGACAATTGCCCTGGTGTGGGGATCGGACCCTTGCTTCAGATCCCCCACCCAGTGAGGGCAGGTCCTGTCCTACTAACACCCCTGCTTTTCCTCCTAGTTTCTTTGTCCCACTGAATTTTGTGTGGTTCTGTATATTTTCCTCTGTCTGGTCAGGTACTCCTCTCTGTTCTCAGCTGGTGTTCTGCATGCACTTCTGGGTCTGAAGTTGTATTCCTGATGTATCCATGGAGAGAGATGTACTCCACCTCCACCTACTCCTCCATCTGTTCCAATATAATTTGTTTATTGATTATTTCTTGATTATTAAATAACTCTTACTCCATTTCTTCATTGTATTACATGTATGGATTATTGGAAGGTATTCACTTATGCCCATTTCTTCTGAAATTAATTGGAGAATGCCCCATTAATTCATTGTTAAGATGTTAACTTAAAAGATAATTCACCGTAACCAACTTAACTAAGTTTAGGAAGATAATAATGAAAGTATTAGGAATGTTTTCGATTATCATTGTAAAAAAACCCAAATTATATAATAATATCTGTAAGTCATTTGATAAAATTAATTCTCATCAACCTCCATTTTAAATAATTATTTCTTAGCCATTTAGCTCAGCTAATCCTGCTACTTATAACTCATTCTATACAGTATATTTATTTTATTTTTACAAGGAAAAGCTATAGATTTTCTACTAAAAGAAGGAGCAAACAAGGTGTCTGCTAAAATAAACTGGGACTGTTATTAGAATTATCAGTCAGATATATTTGGAATAGCCCAAATAATACCTTTAGGACTTAAATCTATAAAAAGGTTTTGGTTTTCATGTAGCTCCTTTGGAAAGAAGTTTAATCTTATTTATCATAGCACATGATGAGTATTAATTATTATTGAAAAATTGCTTGGATTATACAAAATGAGTTTGGGATGGAATGAAATATAACTTTAGTTAACCTCTTTATTCTTTGAGAAATCCATCTGTCCTGTGGGGAAACTCAATCTTTGTAGTCACTGTAATATCACCACCCCTGATCTACACCACGTAAAGATGTATGTCTTGGGTTCTGCTAATCAGAGCTCTTTCTTCACATTAGCACAAACATACAGTCACGAAGAAAAGTTTTAATTATATAGTTCAAGAAATTTATCCTTTCTTTTGCCTCAGGTGTTTTGAGATGGATTTCTATAAGAATTCTAATTAATATACATATTTAAAATTACTGTTAAAATTGTATAATCAATAATTGTGGATTTGATGACATGAATTAATGACATCATTTGTATATTTCAGTAATAACTGAAAAGTCCAACTTTAAAAAGTCTAACGAATTGATAAAATGAGTAAATTCTGTGCTAAATGAATTTCAAGAGATTTCTTAAAACTAATCTCAGAACTTTTGATATGCTAATATGTGACAGAACTCAATTAAAGAAGGGGTATAGTTTGCTGAACTATCCAGGTTTCTTTGACAACAGAAATATTTCTATATCCAACTGTCTTCTCTCAGGATACTCATGTTCATTAACAGGAACTGGCAAAACTGGACCAACCTGCTTGTTTCTGTAAATAAAGATTTACTGGAACACAATTACATACATTTACTCTTTTTCTTTAATGTATTGTCTGTTCCTATTTTGAGGCTAAAAAGCCAACTTGCTATGGAAACTGTATGTGCCATAAAACAGGACATATTTACCATCTGGCCATTTGCAGATAAAGTAAATTGCCAAACCCTACTGATATGCACATTTTGGGGACAACATATGCAAACTTTTAAAAAGGAGTTCAAATTATTAAATAAATCATTTAATCTGAATAAAACTATTAGCATAGGTGATTTCAGAAGGCTAGAGAGGTATCTGAAAACTATTGTTCGTTAAATTAAAGTCATTTCTATACATACTCTAGTATTTATTTAACCTAAGTGAATATGCAATATGTTCTTATCTTTTTCATATTGTTAAGACTAACTGTATTAAAACAAGAGGAATGGATTAGTCCAGACTATGTCCTTTAACTTGAATTCAATGGGTTTGAAAATTGCTAGAATATTTGCATATGTTTATATGACATGTGTACAAAGGTATATTCATTTGTTTTCAGAAATAATTTAAATCTTGCATCATATGCCATTAAAATGGGAAAGATTTGACAGTTAACTCTTCTCTTTTTTTTTTTCTAAGACATATAAACATTCTAAATTTGATGGGTTTTAATCATCAAATCTCTCAGTCTATCTTCAGACATAACTATAGACAGAATGGTGATTTTCAACCTTTTAAAAATCTTACTTGCTATTTTTATTAAATACTTAGGTCTATGAACTACATTGCATTTGACTGGGAAGAGGAGATATTAAAAATATGTTAAGACTGAACATACCCATCCTAAAACTCTGATCTGTTACACTGATAAAGTGCATTTCTCTGGTATCAATTTTTAGACATAATCTGGCATATAAAACATTTTATTCTAAATGCTTTTGAGATCATTTTCTTCAGGGGCTCAGAATAAAGTATTTATTAAGAAGTAAGCAATGATTTCAATGTAGCAACTATTTGGAATTAGTCTGCCTTTTAAATTCTTCCTCCATCATTAATTTGAAAAGCTTTACCAGTGCCCTTCCTTTAGGCATTAAAGTATTTTTCCCTTTTGACCTGCCTTGCAACTCAGGGAAATTATTCTGAAATAATTATCCCAACAGAACTTAGTGATCAGTACATCAGTAGACTTGTATGTCTTGGGAGCAAAATCAGCAAATTAAAAGGACATTTTATGAAGAACAGGTCATTTAGGCTAGTTCAACTTTTAAACCTGAAAACAAAGCCATAACAGAGTGCTATTTTCCTAATGTCCTTGAGTATATTGGAACAAAATATTCTCAAGTCTTTTACACAAAGAGCTCTGTTCATAAGAAATTAGGTCAAACTATTAAAATCACCTCTGTTTGATGTAAAATAAAACTGCTTATTGCAGATCTAACAAAACACTCGGTATCCTATTAGGTTGCCTTCAAAGAATGTCCTAGATAACCTTAAGGTAATTTAAAGCACAATCCAACTTCAATCCTTCTTGTCTACTGTAGGTCTCAAGCACATTAGAATATATTTGAAAATGCAATCTTGCAAAAACAGTCATTTTTTGCTGATTACATGCTTCTTTTCAACTGGTCACCTAGGCTTTAATTTCTCTGTTTTGCATATGGCAGAGAATGTTAAGATAATTAGAGGTAAAATAAAAGAACTATGTTAATTAATGTTAAATGGATGAGGCTTTGAAAGGCATATGGATATATAAAGCATCATTTCCTTCTTATGTGATATAAACAGGACTCCTTCCTCTTCCCCTTGTCTCTCTCTCCTTTCTTTATCTCTCAGTGTTTTATAAGTGTCAGTAACTTCATGCGAAACTGTATTTTCCATTTTCATTTCCTAAAATTATAGAGGGAAACTTTAATTACCATTTTATACCACAATATTTATAAACAATATTTTAAATACTTTTTTTTTTAATTATCAGAGGGAAGATTATTCACATCCCAGATGTACCATCAAACAAAACTACTTAAGAACCCTTGTGTACGTATGAATTCAGTATACTGTGCTCTACCTTTGTTTGCCTATAAGACAGGTAAAGGCATATTAATCTACCTGTATGTTTTCTATGCTAGTCCGCAGAAAGGCAGCAAGAAGAGACTTTCACATATTTTTGAGAATTGCCTGAAAAATATTAACTGACTTGATTTATTTTCTTGGGCTCAAAAATCACTGCAGATGGTGACTCCAGTCATGAAATTAAAAGATGCTTGCTCCTTGGAAGAAAAGCTATGACCAACCTAGACAGAATATTAAAAAGCAGAGACATTACTTTGCTGTTGAAGGTCTGTCTAGTCAAAGATATGGTTTTTCCAGTAGTCATGTTTGAATGTGAGAGTTGGACTATAAGGAAGGCTGAGCACAGAAGAATTGGTGCTTTTGAACTGTGGTGTTGGAGGAGACTGTTAAGAGTCCCTTAGACTGCAAAGAGATCCAACCAGTCCATCTTAAAGGAAATCAGTCCTGAATGTTCATTGGAAGGACTGATGTTGAAGCTGAAGCTCCAATACTTTGGCCACCTCATGCGAAGAACTGACTCACCAGAAAAGACCCTGATGGTGGGAAAGAATGAAGGCAGAAGGAGAAGGGGACGACGGAGGATGAGATGGTTGGATGGCATCACTAACTCAAAAGATATGAGTTTGAGAAAGCTCTGTGAGTTGGTGACAGACAGGGAAGCCTGGCATGCTGCTGTATGCCCATGGGGTCCATGGGGTCTCACAGAGCCAGACATGACTGAGTGACTGAACTCGCTGATTAACTGACTGATTTCTATTAAAATAGCGTTACAACATAGCACCAGGTAAGTTTTGCTGCACGACAAAATATCCACAAATGTACTGGCCTAACTTATTAATATTTTAGTTCATAATCTATGTGGTGTTTCTCCTTTTGGTTAAGCTAGCTGATTTCAGCTAGGTTCACTCATGGGATCCCTACTGTATGCATGTTACCTAGAGACTGACTTGCACTGCATGGCCTCATTCACATGTTTTGCAGTTGCTGTATTTTGACTGGGATAATGGAAGCTTGGATCTCATCATCTATAGGCTAGCCTGTACTCTTTCACATTGCAGATGGATTCAAGGAGTCAGTAAGAGCATAGGCTTTAAAGTCCTCAGGCTTCTAAAAGTTTTGCCTGTGTCAAAGGTACTTATTTCCTATTGACCAAAGCAATGACAAAACCTTCCCTAATTCCAATTGTAGGAAAGTCTCCACATTTTCATGACAGACAAAATAAAATCCCATTGCAAGGGTGATAATATATGAAGCATAAGAATTTGTCATCATTTCTGTATTCTACCAAAATAGCATACTATATCTGAAATAAAACTGTTTGAATTAAAAAGAAATTCAAATTGTGACTCAGATTACAAATATTACACATTGTAATGCAAATTGTATTATATTTGTATACATATTTTACAATAGCTTCTGTTTTTTAATAAAGTGTGTGTGTGTGTGTGTGTGTGTGTGTGTTAGTTGCTCAGTTGTATTCAACTCTTCACAGCCCTATGGACTGTAGTCTGCCAGTTTCCTCTGTCCATGAGATTCTCCAGGCAAGAATACTGAAGTGGGTTGCAGAACTCCAGGAGATCTTCCCAATCCAGGGACTGGAGCTTATTCTCTTATGTCTTCTGCATTGGCAGGAGGGTTGATTTGGCATTTACTTTTTACAGGTTTATTGGTACTTAGATTTTTAATTTAATTTTAAGGGTGAGTCTTCTTAATAAAGACATAACAATCAGATAAATTTTAGATATAATTTTATTTCAACTATGTTGATATTTATTCTATATGAATTTATTTTGGAGATATTTCCCCAAATATTTTCCAAATTTAAGATAGACATGCTAGTTTTTTCCCATATTTTTCTCTTGTTCTGACTTCAAATTTTCTTTCATAGGATTAAGGCTTGGGACTGTGATAAATTGTATTATGGTTCCAAAGTTTTTATTTTCTTTTTTTAGGCGCTTCATATTCACCTGCTTTACTGACAGCTGATTTTGACATATAACTTGTGGTATCTCACCTAGAAGGACTGAACTTTACTTTCCATTGCCATTATGTTTGGTGATATGACCTGCTTTAATAAAATTTGAGCAGCTGATATTTATCACCTTTTGTCAGAAATTTTAAGAGCTCCTTTGGTTCTACCATAGCTCATGTTTTCCCCTGCAGAAAGTTTAGGCATGTCTCAGATAACATACTCTTCAGAAAGGGGCCTGTACTGAAGGACAGCTGGAGCAAGTCCAAAGCATTTATCAATGGACATGTAAAATAAGACAGAAGTAAGCATTTCTGTGTTAAGCTAAGCAATTGAGTGACTTTCACTTTTTGGGCTTCCCTTGTAGCTCAGCTAGTAAAGAATCTGCCTGCGATGTGGGAGATCTGGGTTGGAGACCTGGGTTTGATCCCTGGGTTGGGAAGATCCCCTGGAGGAGGGAAAGGCTACTCATTTCAGAATTCTGGCCTGGAGAATAGCAAGAGTTGGATATGACTGAGTGTTAAGCAACATAACCATTTAAAAAAAAATATTACATAGCTTATGCAAAATTGACTGGTAGAGAAATGAATAGTTAGAAGTAGGGTGAAAATCCAATGTGTGAAAATCCAATTTGTAACACTGACCTGGAAAGAGGCAGCAAGCATTGGAGGCACTGTCATTGGATGTTAGAGACAGCACACCATGCTGCTGTGCAGAGGCATCACACTTGGTAAACGGTGCCTCTGATGATATATAAAGAAAAACATGTATCTATTAAACGTGGTTTTAGTGGAAATAACAGAAAGAGGATTGTTAGTAGTTGACATTGTTGCTAATGGTTCTGCTTGACAAAATACCTAAGGAAACCAATAAGTTAAGAAAATAATACACCAGATACAAGAAAACATGTAAAAGAATAAAGTCCAGAAATTCTAAGACTTACAGAATTGAAGATGCAGTTATTATTGTTGTTGACTCCAAGCCAAAAACGTTAGAGTGGCAAGGTTAATTCAAATGCATTATCTTGGCAAAAAACAAAATCATGCATGTGCCTCAAAAACCCCAGAAAAATTTCTGATTAAGGTTTTACTTAAATACTTTCTATTAAATTGTTTTAAATGGTTCAAAGAACAAATACTAAATTCTGGTCCTGCCACAAAGCCTTATTAAGCTTGCTATAGCTCTAATTAAGCTAACTTTAATACCAAGTATGGTTACTGTTATAAGCACATACAATTTATTGAAAGCAAATAGATTTTGTAAAGGCCATTAAAGTCCTGAGAGAAGTCTGTGGCCAAAAGTACGATCAATATGGAATTAAAAGTGATTGGCACTGTCTAAAATTCAATATAATTTATGACTTATGATCTCCCACAAGTAGAAAGCCCTTTGAAATATTGAAATGTTCTCCCACTTAATTATTTATATGTAGCCAAAGAGGATAATGGGCTTCCTTGGTAGCTCAGCTGGTAAAGAATCCACCTGCAATGCAGGACACCCCAATTCAATTCCTGAGTCTGGAAGATCCCCTGGAGAAGGTATAGGCTACACACTCCAGTATTCTTGGGTTTCCCTGATGGCTTAGATGGTAAAGAATCCACTTACAATATGGGAGACCTGGGTTTGATCCCTGGATGGAAGAGCCCCTAAAGGAGCACGTGGCAACTCACTCCAGTATTCTTGCTTGGAGAATCCCCATGGATAGAAGAGCCTGGTGAGCTACAGTTCACAGGGTCACAAAGAGTCAGACAATTGAAGGGCTAAGCATAGCCCAGGGAGGATAATAGGAAATAAAAAGACTTATTGGCAGGCAGAGCCAAAAGTCATGCAAAGAATGGGTTAGGTGACTTTTTTCAGGAAGCAAAACTGGAGCATGGCAAAACAACTTTCCCAAGCTCTAGAGTATTTGCCCAGAAAAACTGCAAAATTGCAACTGACTGATTACTGCTCTAGGCATTCCATTCTTTCCCCTCTTAATGGGAGTGTTTATTGCATTGTCTTGTCCCAGTTAAATCATTGTGTGTTCATGTTTGTTTCTATTTTTTTTGAGTTGAGACTAGATAATTTGTTTTATTGTTGTTATTGTGCTTTTCTCTTATATGTTGGTTGTTTGGATTGCTTCTTGCTATTGTACGCAGGTTTTAATATCAAAAGCAGTGACCATAACAAGGTAGAAGCAGATATTATCACATAGTTTGGGACTTTTTGAGTTTGATCTTGTTATTTGATTGAACTGATGAGTTTTCATCAGGAAGCTTCCACAAGTATCTTATCCTTGTCTATCAGAGGGCAGACAGAATGAAAACCACAATCACTGAAAACTAATCAATCTGACCACAGGGATCACAGCTTTTTCTAACTCAGTAAAACTATATGCTATGCTGTGTAGGGCCACCCAAGACGGATGGGTCATGGTGGAAAGTTCTGACAAATTGTGGTCCACTGGAGAAGGGATTGGCAAACCGCTTCAGTATTCTTGCCTTGAGAACCCTGTGAACAGTATGAAAAGGCAAAAAGATATGAAACTGAAAGATGAACTCCCCAGATGGGTCGGTGCCCAATATGCTATTGGAAAAGAGGGGAGAAATATGTTTTAGAAAGAATGAAGAGATGGAGCCAAAGCGAAAACCATGCCCAGTTGAGGATGTGACCAGTTGAGGTGATGGAAGTAAAGTCTGATGCTGTAAGAACAATATTGCATAGGAACCTGGAATGTTCGGTCCACAAATCAAGGGAAATTGGAAGTGGTCAAACAGGAGATGGCAAGAGTGAACATCGACATTTTAGGAATCAGTGAACTAAAATGTAAAGGAATGGGCGAATTTAATTCAGATGACCCTTATATCTAATACTGTGGGCAAGAATCCCTTAGAAGAAATGGAGTAGCCCTCATAGCCAACAAAACAGTTTGAAATGCAGTACTTGGGAGCAATCTCAAAAATGACAGAATGATCTCTGTTTGTTTCCAAGGCAAACCATTCAATAAGACAGGATTCCAAGTCTATGCCCTAACCAGTAATGCTGAAGAAGCTGAAGTTGTATGGTTCTATGATGACCAACAAGATCTTCTAGAACTAACACCAAACAAAGATGTCATTTTTATCATAAGGGACTGGAATGCAAAAACAGGAAGTCAGGAGATAACAGGAGTAACAGGCAAATTTGGCCTTGGAATACAAAATGAAGCAGGACAAGGATAACAGAGTTTTATCAAGAGAACACACTGACCATAGCAAACATCCTCTTCCAACAACACAAGAGATGACTCTACACATTGACATCACCAGATGGTCAATGCCAAAGTCAGATTTATTATATTCTTTGCAGTTGAAGATGGAGAAGCTCTATACAGTCAGCAAAAATAAGACCAGGAGCTGACTGTGGCTCGGATCATGAACTCCTTCCATTAGGCCATTCAGGTATGACCTAAATCAAATGCCTTACAGTTACACAGTGGAAGTGACAAATAGATTCAAGGAATTAGATTTGATAGAAAGAGTGCCTGAATAACTATGGATGGAGTTTCGTGCCACTGTTCAGGAAGCAGTGATCAAGATCATCCCCAAGTAAAAGAAATGCAAAAAGGCCAAATGGTCTCAGGAGGCCTTACAAATATCTGAGGAAAGAAGCGAACCTAAAGGCAAAGAGAAAAGGGAAGCTATACCCATCTGAAAGCAGAGTTCCAAAAAAGAGCAAGGAGAGATAAGAAAGTCTTCCTCAGTGATCAATGCAAAGAAATAGAGGAAAACAATAGAATGGGAAAGACAAGAATCTTTTTAGGAAAAAGATCTCTTCAGGAAAATTAGAGATATCAGGGAATATTTCATGCAAAGATGGGCACCATAAAGGACAGAGGCAGAAAATATTAAGAAGAGGTGGCAAGAATACATAGAAGAACTATATAAAAAAGATCTTTATGACCCATATAACCACAATGGTGTGATCAGTCTCTAGAGCTAGATATCCTGGAATGAGAAGTCAAGTGGGCCTTAGGTAGTATCACTATGAACAAAGCTAGTGGAGGTGATAGAATTCGAGCAGAGGTATTTCAAATCCTAAAAGATGATGCTTTTAAAGTACTGCACTCAATATAACAGCAAATCTGAAAAATTCAGCGACGGCCACAGGACAGGAAATGGTGAGTTTTCACTCCAGTCCCAAAGAAAAGCAATGCCAAAAAATGTTCAAACTACAGCACAATTGCACTTATCTCACATGCTAGCAAAGTAATACTCAAAATTCTACAGGCTTCAACAGAACATGATGCAAGAATTTCCAGACATTCAAACTGGATTTAGAAAAGGCAGAGGAAACAGAGATCAAATTGCCAACATCTACTGGATCATTGAAAAGGCAAGAGAATTCCAGAAAACATCTCCTTCTGCTTTCTTAATTTTGCCAATGCCTTTGACTGCATAGCTCTCAACAAACTGTGGAAAATTCTTAGAGATCAGAATACCAGACCACCTAACCAGCCTTCTGAGAAATATGTATGCAGGTTAAGAAGCAAAAGTTAGAACTGGACATGGAACAGACTGGTTCCAAACTGGGAAAGGAGTATGTCACGGTTGTATATTGTCACCCTGATTATTAAACTTATATGCAGAATACATCATGTCAAATGCTAGGCTGGATGAAGCACAAGCTGTAATCAAGATTTCTGGGAGAAATATCAATAGCCCCAGATATGTAGATTACACTACCCTTATGGCAGAAAGTGAAGAGGAACTAAAGGGAACCTTGATGAAAGTGAAAGAGAAGAGTAAAAAAGCTGGCTTAAGACTCAACATTCAAAAACTAAGATCATGGCATCTGGTCCCATCATTTCATGGCAAATAGATGGAGAAACAATGGAAACAGTGACAGACTTTATTTTTTTGGTCTCCAAAATCACTGCAGATGGTGATTGCAGCCACAAAATTAAAAGATGATTGTTCCTTGGAAGAAAAGCTATGACAAACCTAGACAGCATATTAAAAAGCAGAGACATTAATTTGCCCATGAAAGTCCATCTAGTGGTTTTTCCAGTAGTCATGTATGGATGTGAAAGTTCGACCATAGAGAAAGCTGAGCACTGAAGGATTGATGCTTTTGAATTATGCTGTTGAAGAAGACTCTTGAGAGTCCCTTTGACTGCAAGGATATCCAATCAGTCAGTCCTAAAGGAAATCAGTCCTGAATATACATTGGAAAGACTGATGCTAAACCTGAAACCCCAATACTTTGGCCACTTGATGCAAAGAACTGACTCATTTGAAAAGACCGTGATGCTGGGAAAGATTGAAGCCAGGAGGAGAAGGGGAGGACAGAGGATGAGATGGTTGGATGGCATCACCCACTCACTGAACATGAGTTTGAGTTAACTTTGGCAGTTGGTGATGGACGGGGAGGCCTGGCATGCTGCAGTCCATGGGGTTGCAGAGTCAGACACAACTGAGCAACTGAACCAAACTGAACTACATAGCTTTTTGCACTTATACCATCAGAATTGTTCTATTATTCTACCCATTCTATTGGTTGCTTTCAAGTAGGTGATGGTAAGATAGTGGTCTGTCCAACTGACAGACTGAACTGAACTGAACTGAACTGAACTTATGGGTTTTCACCCTTGGGAGAAGGTAAGTGTCTCTTCAAATATCAGGAAGAGAATTGGTTATCTGTGACTAACAGGACAGATACTGATTGCAGTTTCTTCTCAAGTTTACTTACCATTGCCTGAAGTAGAATTATGCTGCCTGCCCCAGTGAAGCCTTGCCCACATTACATGTATTGTCCAATAAATGTACCTGGAAATGATTTGTCACTCTCAAGAAATGTAAAAGTCACTGCTTTGTTCTACCACTGCTTTTCCTTTCCTGGTTCAAAGTATCCCAGGCAAAAGAAGCTCCTTTTTTAGCTTAGGTTCCATGATTTAAAAAACAAACAAGCAAACAAATATGAAATAAACCCAAGCCAACATGCAATAAGCATGCAATGTATGAAAAATAAATATTAATTTATATAAATATTTAATAATTAAAATTGATAGTATTTTTGATATTAAAAACACTATAAGATTTAGAGTTGTTTCTAGTGGTTGGATAAGTTACCTAAACTGATTTACTCTGACTCCTTTTGTGCATAGCCTAAACATTCTTATAAAATTGAAACATTAAGTTTAAAGAATATGCATTTATGTAGAGAACCAGGTCCATGAGAAGGCCAGCTCCCTAGACAGGCCTACACCCTGATGAAATCAGGAAGGCTTGACTCCTTGGTTATCAGGTTACAACATAGCACTGGTCAACACTACAGGTCTGTATCACTTTAAGAATGAGAATAGTACAATTCTTTATTTCTCAGGAATTTTAAGGAGTGAAAGTATCTGAAGAAAAGGAGATTAATATAAAATATTTATTTTATCTGGTTCTTAATTGTATATACTATGTTTTATATGGCAGCTTCATGTTCTTATTGATTTATTTTGGACAAAAGCAGTTACATCTATACTAAAATATTAATATTTTTAAGGTTTCATATAGGGCAGATTGGAACTTCCATGATAATTCAGTTGGTAAAGAATCCATCTGCAATGTGTGAGACCTGGATAAATCCTTGGGTTGGAAAAATCCCCTGGAAGAGGGCATGGCAACCCATGCCAGTATTCTTGCCTGGAGAATCCTCATGGACAGAGGAGCCTGGCAGCTACAGTCACAAAGATTGGACACTGGTTCACAAAGAGTTGGACATGACTGAATGACTAAGCACAGCATAGGGCAGATTAATGTTTTTTAAATTATTTTAATGCTTTAGGGATGTTATAATAGTATTTAAAATGTACAGTACATGGGTATGTCATAATTAATGAATTGTTAAATTGACTAATTTGGGGGGCCAATTTGACCACTGTTAAAGACTCAATTACTGAGGGTTAGAGCTGTTATAATCAAATAGTCTTTGCTATTAATTAGAGTTTGAGATTTCTATTTCTTCAGTTCTTATTTCTCATTTCCATAATTACAAAGAACTGCTATCTATTAGATGTATAAATGCTTACACATCTAATAGATGACAAGACATTTAAACGGCAGAAACAGATTTCCTCAACCTTGTTATACCTCATCCCCAGATAAAGCTCTTCTTTCCCCTTTCTCCCCAAGTCAGTAAACGTCATTCCAATGTTCATAGATGTGCAAGATAAACCCGGGGCCACCCTTGAACCCCTGTGTTCTTTTCTTAACATCTAGAATCTAGCAAATCTTGTTGTCTGTATACCATGATGTATTCTAGTCTAACCACCTCTCTCCATCTTTTTAAATAATTCCTTGGTCCAAATCAGCATCTCTTAGCTGTAGTACTGAGTTCAGTCGCTCAGTCATGTCAGACTCTTTATGACGCCATGAATCACAGCATGCCAGGCCTCCCTGTCCATCACCAACTCCCAGAGTTCACTCAGACTCACGTCCATCAAGTCAGTGATGCCATTCAGCCATCTCATCCTCTGTGGTCCCCTTCTCCTCCTGCCCCTAATCCCTCCCAGCAGCAGAGTCTTTTCCAATGAGTCAACTCTTCGCATGAGGTGGCCAAAGTATTGGAGTTTCAGCTACAACATCATTCCTTCCAAAGAAATCCCAGGGCTGATCTCCTTCAGAATGGATTGGTTGGATCTACTTGCAGTCCAAGGGACTCTCAGGAGTCTTCTCCAACACCACAGTTCAAAAGCATCAATTTTTCGACACCCAGCTTTCTTCACAGTCCAACTCTGACATCCATACATGACCACTGGAAAAACCATAGCCTTGACTAGATGGACCTTTGTTGGAAAATTAGTCTCTGCTTTTGAGTATGTTATCTAGGTTGGTCATAACTTTCCTTCCAAGGAGTAAGTGTCTTTTAATTTCATGGCTGCAACCACCATTTGCAGTGATTTTGGAGGCCGCAAAAATAAAGTCTGACACTGTTTCCACTGTTTCCCCATCTATGTCCCATGAAGGGATGGGACCTGATGCCATGATCTTAGTTTTCTGAAAGTTGAGCTTTAAGCCAACTTTTTCACTCTCCTCTTTCACTTTCATCAAAAGGCTTTTTAGTTCCTCTTCACTTTCTGCCAAAATGGTGGTGTCATCTGTATATCTGAGGTGATTGATATTTCTCCTGGCAATGTTGATTCCAGCTTGTGTTTCTTCCAGTCCAGCGTTTCTCATGATATACTCTGCATACAAGTTAACTAAGCAGGGTGACAGTATACAGCCTTGATGTACTCCTTTCCCTATTTGGAACCAGTCTGCTGTTCCATGTCCAGTTCTAACCGTTGTTTCCTGGCCTGCATATAGGTTTCTCAAGAGGCAGGTCAGGTGGTCTTATATTCCCATCTCTTTCAGAATTTTCCACAGTTTATTGTGATCCACACAGTCAAAGTCTTTGGCAGTCAACAAAGCATACATAGATGTTTTTCTGGAACTCTCTTGCTTTTTGATGATCCAGCAGATGTTGGCAATTGGATCTCTGGTTCCTCTGACTTTTCTAAAATTAGCTTGAACATCTGGAAGTTCACAGTTCATGTATTGCTGAAGCCTGGCTTGGAGAATTTGGAACATCACTCTACTAGTGTGTGAGATGAGTGCAACCGTGCAGTAGTTTGAACACTCTTTGGCATTGCATTTCTTTGGAATTGGAATGAAAAGTGACCTTTTCCAGTCCTGTGGCCACTGCTGAGTTTTCCAAATTGCTGGCATATTGAGTGCAGCACTTTCACAGCATCATCTTTCAGGATTTGAAACAGCTTAACTGGAATTCCATCACCTCCACTAGCTTTGTTCATAGTGATGCTTTCTAAGGCCCACTTGACTTCACATTCCAAGATGTCTGGCTCTAGATGAGTGATCACATCATCATGATTATCTGGGTGGTGAAGATCTTTTTGTACAGTTCTTCAGTGTATTCTTGCCACCTCTTCTTAATATCTCTGCTTCTTTTAGGTCCATACCATTTCTGTCTTTTATTGAGCCCATCTTTGCATGAAATGTTCCCTTGGTATCTCTAATTTTCTTGAAGAGATCTCTAGTCTTTCCCATTCTGTTGTTTTCCTCTATTTCTTTGCATTGATCACTGAGGAAGGCTTTCTTATCTCTTCTTGCTATTCTTGGAACTCTGCATTCAGATGCTTATATCTTTCCTTTTCTCCTTTGCTTTTTGCTTCTCTTCTTTTCACAGCTATTTATAAGGCCTCCTTTGACAGCGGTTTTGCTTTTTTGCATTTCTTTCCATAGGGATGGTCTTGATCACTGTCTCGTGTACAATGTGATGAACCTCCATCCATAGTTCATCAGGCACTCTATCTATCAGATCTAGGCCCTTAAATCTATTTCTCACTTCCACTGTATAATTATAAGGGATTTGATTTAGGTCATACCTGAATGGTCTAGTGGTTTTCCTACTTTCTTCAATTTAAGTCTGAATTTGGCAATGAGGGGTTCATGATCTCAGCCACAGTCAGTTGCTAGTCTTGTTTTTGTTGACTGTATAGAGCTTCTCCATCTTTGGCTGCAAATAGAATCAACCTGATTTCAGTGTTGATGATCTGGTGATGTCCATGTGTAGACTCGTCTCTTGTGTTGTTGGAAGAGAGTGTTTGCTATGTGCCCTGCTTCATTCCATATTCCAAGGCCAAATTTGCCTGTTACTCCAGGTGTTTCTCAACTTCCTAATTTTGCATTCTAGTCCCCTATAATGAAAAGGACACCTTTTTTTGGTGTTAGTTCTAAAAGGTCTTGTATGTCGTCATAGAACCGTTCAACTTCAGCTGCTTCAGCATTACTGGTTGGGGCATAGACTTGGTTTACTCTGATTTTGAATGGTTTGCCTTGGAAATGAACAGAGATCATTCTGTCATGTTTGAGATTGCATCCAAGTTCTGCATTTCGGACTCTCTTTTTGACCATGATGGCTACTCCATTTCTTCTAAGAGATTCCTGCCCATAGTAGTAGATATAATGGTCATCTGAGTTAAATTCACCCATTCTAGTCCATTTTAGTTCACTGATTCCTAGAATGTCAACGTTCACTCTTGCCATCTCCTATTTGACCATTTCCAATTTGCCTTGATTCATGGACCTTACATTCCAGGTTCCTATGCAATATTGCTCTTTAAAGCACTGGATTTTACTTCTATCACCAGTCAGACCCACAACTGGGTATTGTTTTTGCTTTAGCTCCATCCCTTCATTTTTTCTGGAGTTATTTCTCCGCTGATCTCCAGTAGCATATTTGGCACCTACCGACCTGGGGAGTTCCTCTTTCAGTATCCTATCATTTTGCCTTTTCATACTGTTCATGGGGTTCTCAAGGCAAGAATACTGAAGTGGTTTGCCATTCCCTTCTCCAGTGGACCACATTCTGTCAGACCTCTCAACCATGACCTGCGCATCTTGGGTGGCCCCACATGGCATGGCTTAGTTTCATTGAGTTAGACAAGGCTGTGGTCCATGTGATCAGATTGACTAGTTTTCTGTGATTATGGTTTCAGTGTGTCTGCTGTCTGATGCCCTCTCACAACACTTACTGTCTTACTTGGGTTTCTCTTACCTTTGACTTGGAGTAACTCTCACAGCTGCTCCAGCACAGCGCAGCTGCTGTTCCTTACCTTGGAGGAGGGGTATCTCCTCACTGCTGCCCCTCCTGACCTTGAACGTGGAATAGCTTCTCTAGGCCCTCCTGCACCCGGGCAAGCCACCACTCCTTGGATGTGGGGTTGCTCCTCCCAGCCACCACTCCTGGCCTCAGATGTGGGGTAGCTCCTCTCAGCTGCTCCTGCGCTGTCACAGCCTGGCACTCTCAGCTGCCACTCCTGACATCGGACGTGGGTTAACTCCTCTTGGCCACTGCCCCTCAGGCATGGGGTCCTCCCGGCTTTTGCCCCTGACCTCGGACGTGGGGTAGATCCTCTCGGCTGCGCTATGTGTGACGGTCACAGCCGCCTGCTGTATGTGTGCCAGTTCTTTACCCTTCTTAATATTGGGTTGCACAGTAAGCTTTATTTTCCCAGAAGATGGCTCTAGTAGCTCTTAGTTGCCTTTAATTTCATCCAAAACAGTTTTGTTAAGTTATATAGTGACAGCTGTCATATTAGTGTGCATTTAAGAAAACATCAAACTAAGTGGCTTCCCTGGTGGCTCAGATGGTAAAGCGTCTGCCTAAAATGTGGGAGACCCGGGTTAAATCCCTGGTTTGGAGAGATCTCCTGGAGAACGAACTGGCAACCCACTCCAGTATCCTTGCCTGGAAAATCCCATGGACAGAGGAGCCTTGTAGGATACAGTCCATGGGGTCACAAAGAATCAAACACAACTGAGCAACTTCACTTCACTTCTTCAAGAAAAGTTATCAAACTAAGTGTAGCCATTTTAATATTGAAGATGAATGAAAAAAACAATATTTTTAGCATATTATCCTTTATTATTTCAAAGAAGATAAAGACACAACTGAAATGCCAAAAAAAAAAAAATTGTGCAATTGTATGGAGAAGGTGCTGTGATTGATCAAATGTGTCAAAAGTGGTTTGTGGAGTTTTCTGATGGCGATCTTGCTCCACAGTTAGGTTGACCAGTTAAAGTTGAAGTGATCAAATTGAGATATAAACTGAGAGCAATCAAAATTATACCACGTGAGAGATAGCTGACATATTCAAAATATCCAAATCAAATGCTGAAAAATCATTCCCACCAGCTTGGTTATGTTAATCATTTTGATGTTTAGTTTCCACATAAGTTAGGTGAAAAAACCTTCTTGAAGATATTTTTGTCTGTGATTCTCTATTTTAAAATAATAAAAATGGCTTTTAAACAAATGTGACTGGTGATGAAAAGTGTATACTATATAATCATTTGGGAGGAAAGAGATCCTGGGGTAAGTGAAATGAGCCACCATCAACTACACCAAAAGCTGCTCTTCATCCAAAGAAGGTTATGTTGTATATATGGTAGGGTTGAAAGAGAGTCCTCTATTATGAGCTCCTTTTGGAAAACCAGATGATTAATTCCAACAAGTACTGCTCCCAATTAGACCAACTGAAAGCAGCACTTGATGAAATGCATCCAGTATTAGTTGACAGAAAATGCATAATCTTTCATCAGGATACGGCAAGACTGCATGTTTCTTTGATGATCAGGTGAAAGCTGTTATAGCTTGACTGGGAAGTTATAATTCATCAGCTATATTCACCAGACATTGCAGCTTCAGATTCCCATTTGTTTCAGTCTTTACAAAATTCTCTTAATGGAAAAAATTTCAATTCCCTGGAAGACTATAAGAGGCACCTGGAACAGTTCTTTTCTAAAAAAATTAAGTTTTGGTAAGGTGGAATTATAAAGTTGCCTCAAAAATGGCAGAGGATAGTGAAATAAAACAGTGAATATGGTGTTTAGTGAAGTTCTTGGTAAAAATGAAAAATATATCTTTTATTTTTACTAAAAATACAAAAGAATTTTTGGCCAACCCAATACATCACCTATTTAGCATCTAAAATAAGCTTATTAAAAATAGTAAATGATATAATCTTATCTTCCATCTTATCATTTTCCAGTATCTTCCTTGCATACTTAAAACATAAATCTAAATTTTTCATCAGGTCCCTAGAGGCCTGTACAGTCTGGCCCCACTGGCCTTTGTGAACCCAGGTCCCACAGACCTCCCCATGCTCACAGCACTGCCCACATCATTCTGACCAAAATCCTTCTTCAAGGCCTTTCCTCAGCTTGAGCACTCTGGCTGTGATTGGTCACACAACTGACTTTACTTCATTATTTAGGATTCACTTCATTCATAGAATATCTTAAAAAATGCCTTTTCAGACAAAGCTAGAGAATCATAGGCCCTAGATACTTGTATGTATGTATGTATATATATATATATATATATATATATATATATATATATATATATATAACATACTACATTATTTATTTTCTTATTGCACTTCCCAGTTAACTTATATTATCTAATTATTGGTTTATGGTTGTATTTCCATCTTTGTAAAAATGTAGAGAGACATCTCGTCTCCTGTAATTCAATTCCTCTAAATTCTGTCTGTAATTCAATCCCTAGATGAGTGCTTGCCAAATATGTAAAAAATTCAATGTATTTGTTCAATGATAATGAATATTTCTTTTCCTTTGGGGAAATATGTGGCTAAACTTCTGCCAAGACAGTGGTTTACCATGCTAAAACAGCCAAGTTCAAAAACATTTCTATAAACATTATTTATATAGGAAGATAGAATATTTTCTGGAAAATCCTTTACTTAGAACTGAGAGATTAATTTTAGTTTAAAAACACAGTATATATAGCCTTAATCATTTCATCAGAAACTTTGCATTGATACTTTCAGTTACTCTTCAGTAAGTGAATGATATTTCATCAGTTGTTATTAGTATCATTCTAATCCATACAATTTTCCTCATAACAATTTTAGATGTCAAAAGATTATTGAATGCATGCAAAATATTAGTATCCTATATTCATTTTCATTTAGGTCATACCTGAATGGTCTAGTGGTTTTATCTACTTTCTTCAATTTAAGTCTGAATTTGCTAATAAGGAGTTTATGATCTGAGCCACCGTCAGCTCCAAGTCTTGTTTTTGCTGACTGTATAGAACTTTTCCATCTTTGGCTACAAAAAATATAATCAATCTGATTTTGGTGTTGACCATCTGGTGATGTCCATGTGTAGAGTCTTCTCTTGTGTTGTTGGAACAGAGTGTTTGCTATGACCAGTTAGTTCTCTCAGCAAAACTCTATTAGTGTTTGCCCTACTTCATTCCATATTCCAAGGCCAAATTTGTCTATTTCAGGTGTTTCTTGATTCCTGCTTTTGCATTCCAGTCCCCTATAATGAAAAGGACATCTTTTTTTGGTGTTAGTTCTCAAAGATCTTGTAGGTCTTCATAGAACTGTTCAACTTCAGCTGCTTCAGCATTAGTCGTTGGGCATAGACTTGGATTACTCTGATATTGAATGGTTAGCCTTGGAAATGAACAGAGATCATTCTGTCATGTTTGAGATTGCATCCAAGTACTGCGTTTTGGACTCTTTTTTTTGACCATGATGGCTACTCTATTTCTTTTAAGGGATTCCTGCCCACAGTAGTAGATATAATGGTCACCTGAGTTAAATTCACCCATTCCAGTCCATTTTAGTTCACTGATTCCTAGAATGTCAACGTTCACTCTTGCCATCTCCTATTTGACCATTTCCAATTTGCCTTGATTCATGGACCTTACATTCCAGGTTCCTATGCAATATTGCTCTTTACAGCATTGGACCTTGCTTCTATCACCAGTCACACCCACAACTAGGTATTGGTTGTGCTTTGGCTCTATCCCTTCAGTCTTTCTGGAGTATTTCTCCGCTGATCTCCAGTAGCATATTTGGCACCTACCGACCTGGGGAGTTCCTCTTTCAGTATCCTATCATTTTGCCTTTTCATACTGTTCATGGGGTTCTCAAGGCAAGAATACTGAAGTGGTTTGCCATTCCCTTCTCCAGTGGACCACATTCTGTCAGACCTCTCAACCATGACCTGCGCATCTTGGGTGGCCCCACATGGCATGGCTTAGTTTCATTGAGTTAGACAAGGCTGTGGTCCATGTGATCAGATTGACTAGTTTTCTGTGATTATGGTTTCAGTGTGTCTACCCTCTCACAACACTTACTGTCTTACTTGGGTTTCTCTTACCTTGGACTTAGGAAATCTCTTCACAGCTGCTACAGCAAAGAGCAGCCACTGCTCCTTACCTTCGATGAGGGGTATCGCCTCACGGCCACCCCTCCTGACCTTAAAAGTAGAGTAGCATCCCCATGGAAAAGAAATGCAAAAAAAGCAAAATGGCTGTCTGGGGACGCCTTACATATAGCTGTGAAAAGAAGAGAAGCAAAAAGCAAAAGACACAAGAAAAGATATAAGCATCTGAATGCAGAGTTCCAAAGAATTAGCAAGGAGAGATAAGAAAGCCTTCCTTCGCTATCAGTGAAAAGAAACAGAGGAAAACAGAATGGGAAAGACTAGAGATCTCTACAAGAAAATTAGAGATACCAAGGGAACATTTCATGCAGAGATGGGGTTGATATAGGACAGAAATGGTATGCACCTAACAGAAGCAGAAGATATTAAGAAGACGTAGCAAGGGAACACAGAAGAACTGTACAAAAAAGATCTTCAAGACCAACATAATCACAATGGTGTGACCACTCACCTAGCGCCAGACATCCTGGCATGTGAAGTCAAGTGGGCAGTAAAAAGCATCGCTATGAACAAAGCTAGTGGAGGTGATGGAATTCCAGTTGAGCTATTTCAAATCCTGGAAGATGATGCTGTGTAAGTGCTGCACTCAATATGCCAGCAAATTTGGAAAACTCAGCAGTGGCCACAGGACTGGAAAAGTCAGTTTTCATTCCAATCCCTAAGAAAGGCAATGCCAGAGAATGCTCAAACTACCGCACAATTGCACTCATCTCACACGCTAGTAGAGTGATGCTCAAAATTCTCCAAGCCAGGCTTCAGCAATACATGAACCGTGAACTCCCAAATGTTCAAGCTGGTTTTATAAAAGGGAGAGGAATCAGAGATCAAATTACTAACATCCACTGGATCATGGAAAAAGCAAGAGAGTTCCAGAAAAATATCTATTTCTGCTTTATTGACTATGCCAAAGCCTTTACCTGTTTGGATCACAATAAACTGTGGAAAATTCTGAAAGAGATGGGAATACAAGACCACCTGACCTGCCTCTTGAGAAACCTATATGCAGGTCAGGAGGCAAGAGTTAGAACTGGAGATGGAACAATAGACTGGTTCCAAATAGGAAAAGGAGTACGTCAAGGCTGTATATTGTCACCTGAATTATTTAACTTATATGTAGAGCACATCATGAGAAACACTGGGCTGGAAAAAGCACAAGATGGAATTAAGATTGACAGGAAAAATATCAATAACTTCAGATACGCAGATGACACCACCGTTATGGCAGAAAGTAAAGGGAAACTAAAAAGCCTCTTGATAAAAGTGAAAGAGGAGAGTGAAAAAGTTGGCTTAAAATCTCAACATTCAACAAACTAAGATCATTGCATATGGTCCCATCACTTCATGGGAAATAGATGGGAAATAGTGGAAACAGTATCAGACTTTATTTTTCTGGGCTCCAAAATTACTGCAGATGGTGATTGCAGCCATGAAGTTAAAAGACACTTACTCCTTGGAAGGAAAGTTATGACCAACGTAGATAACATATTCAAAAGCAGAGACAGTACTTTGCTAACAATGGTCCATCTAGTCAAGGTTATGGTTTTCCAGTGGTCATGTATGGATGTCAGAGTTGGACTGTGAAGAAAGCTGAGTGCCGAAGAACTGATGCTTTTGAACTGTGGTGTTGGAGAAGACTCTTGGGAATCCCTTGAACTACAAGGAGATCCAACCAGTCCATCCTAAAGTGGATCAGTCCTGGGTGTTCATTGGAAGGAGTGATGCTAAAGATGAAACTCCAATATTTTGGCCACCTCATTCGAAGAGTTGACTCATTGGAAAAGACTCTGATGCTGGGAGGGATTGGGGGCAGGAGGAGAAGGGGACGACAGAGAATGAGATAGCTTGATCGCAACACCGACTCGATGGGCGTGAGTCTGAGTGAACTCCAGGAGTTGGTGATGGACAGGTAGGCCTGGCATGCTGCGATTCATGGGGTCACAAATAGTTGGACAGGACTGAGTGACTGAACTGAACTGATATTCATTTTAGACCTTTTAACAATTATGTTCATTTCTTCACAATGGAGAAAACTGTAGGAAAGAGATTTTTTGTATGTTCAGTTTTTAATATGCTTGTGCATGCATTCTAAATTGCTTCAATCATGCCCGACTCTGTGACCCTATGGACCATAGCCCACCACCATAGTCCTCTGTCATGGGATTTTTTTGGCAGGAATTCTGGAGTGGATTGCCAAGCCCTCCTCTAGGAGATCTTCCCAGTCTAGGGATCCAACTCATGTCTCTTGTTTTTGGCATCAGCAGGTGGGCTCTTTACCACTGGTGCCAACTGGGAAGATCTTAAGTGCATGATTAGTAGTCTAACCTAATTATAAGATGAACTTATTTTAATATTTTGTTGTCCTAACTCATACCATAGTCATATGTAAATATATGTAAATATCAGTTCAGTTCAGTCGCTCAGTCGTGTCCGACTCTTTGCAACCCCATGAATCGCAGCACACTAGGCCTCCCTGTCTATCACCAAATCCCAGAATTCACTCAGACTCATGTCCATCGCGTCAGTGATGCCATCCAGCCATCTCATCCTCGGTCGTCCCCTTCTCCTCCTGCCCCCAATCCCTCCCAGCATCAGAGTCTTTTCCAATGAGTTAACTCTTCGCATGAGGTGGCCAAAGTACTGGAGCTTCAGCTTTAGCATCATTCCTTCCAAAGTAATTCCAGGGCTGATCTCCTTCAGAATGGATTGGTTGGATCTCCTTGCAATCAAGGGACTCTCAAGAGTCTTCTCCAACACCACACTTCAAAAGCATCAATTCTTCAGAGCTCAGCCTTCTTCACCGTCCAACTCTCACATCCATACATGACCACTGGAAAACCATAGCCTTGACTAGACGGACCTTAGTTGGCAAAGTAATGTTTCTACTTTTCAATATGCTATCTAGGTTGGTCATAACTTTTCTTCCAAGGAGTAAGCGTCTTTTAATTTCATGGCTGCAATCACCATCTGCAGTAAATATGTAAATATACATAGAAACAAAAAATTATGAAAATGGAATTGATAAGGATGGTCTTTAGCAGTTCCTGTAATGGTACAGTTAAGGAGACAACAATAGGGAAACTGACTTAAACATTAATAAAAGAATAATTGAATCACAGTATAAGTATTTTGAAATAAATGCTGTTTAATAAAGTAAATGCTTTAATCTCAAATGTAATGTTATTAATATTTAATGGTTAATGTTCAGAACACTGAATATTCAATAAGATATCATTTGACATAGTATATTGTGATTGTATTAGGTTATGGAACTCTGCTTCTTCAGCTACCAGTTGTTATCGTGACCTTGGGGAAGTCACACAATATTTCTAAATTTGATTTTCTACTTTGTAAAATTGAGGGTATGAATTATGCTTTTTTATAGCTATGATCATACCTAGCATTTTTATCTCTGTGACCTCTTGCTCTGCATTATATAATTTTGCCCTTCACGTAATATATTTTTCTTTTGGTATTGACAATTGTACTTCAACTATCTGTGCTGCACATTTGATTTGAGGTCTAAATTTTTATTTTGTCTGCATTCTTTGCATACATATCCATTTCATTTTCATCACAGTTTGTATACCTTGCATTTTCTATATGAGAAAAAGTTAAGATGTTTCTCTTTCCCTGAGAAAATATTTGCTATAGGTACAATAATATTAATGCAAAAATAATAATTGCTGAACTTTCATTTTGCTATGCTTTAAGCTACTTGGTGTAAGCACACACACACACATTAATTATTTTCTCAATGCTGATACTCTCATGTATACTATTAATCACATTGCATACATGACTAAAGTAAGGCTTATAATGACCAAGTAATTTCTTGCCCAAAGTTATACAGTTGCAAAATGCTGAAGCTAAGATATAAATGGAGGTTTCTCTGATCCTAAAACTCATGTCATTACTCATTAAATTCCACATCTGCAACTTCTTATTGTATCCTTTTTTCCTGAATTTTTAGAGCAGTGTTCTTCCTTCACTTGCTATTTATATTGTGTATCTATATATTTTAAATGAAATAGGTATCTTGGAAGAAGAAATAACCTCATAATTAGTGTTTGCCACCTATCAGAGTGTGTTTTTCCACATCATTGATTATCTCAATGATGACGGCACTATCAGTTCTTATGATGAAAGGACAGCATTTAATCCTTAGTCAAATAATGAAATTTCAGTATCACAAAGGTATTCATAAAGGATCATTCATTATCTACTGTTCTGAATATAAAGTATTTTTTCTGATTGATTTGAAAAAATATTGTATACGTATCTTACTAGGAATATGCCAGAGTCCAGCTCCAGCAGCCAGGGAATCAGCCTGAAGGGATGAGTGGTGTCAGCGGACAATGATGTAGCCTCTGACTCAAGGTGAGGGACTACATGTTTATTTCAAGCTTCAGGTTTTCTTTTATACTTTGACAAAAGCATTAGGTCAGAAATTTGACATTTTTAGTTCCCCCCTACCCATATTTATTATCTCCAGAAATCATTGTTGCCCTTCAAACAGAGTTCCTGCTTCAGTGATTCTCTCAGAATTGGCTTTATTATCTATTATCTACTTCCACTCATGCTTATGTCTGGGCTGCATACCACATTCCTCAGTTTATTTCTTATCTTTCTAAATCCTGTTTGCCACTAGCATCCTAAGTTCACTATCTCCTAAAAAGGCTTCTAGCTATTCTTAATTATTCCTAAACCCTAAGGTCAGGAAACTTCTTTTGCCATAAAGATTTCCATTATGAACAGGTCTCAGATAACAATCCTTCCCATGGCCTCAAGCTGCAGCCTATGTGCTCATCCTGGAACATTCTTTGTAAAGATCATTGAACAAATGTCAATGGTTACTTTATAGATTATTTTCTGGGCACAACTGCAGAAGGCTTTGTGCTTTCTCATGCTTCTCTCAAGAACAATAAGCACCTTAACATTCTTTCCGGCCAACTCATCTGAAGAAAGGAAAGAACAAGTCAGAATCACAAGACCCAACTCCTTCATCCTGGGACCATGCATGCAGGGTGAGGAGAGGGGATTGGGACTGTGACTTAGTTTTGTCAGTACTGCCTAACGTGGCTCCCGACAGAAATAGTTTTTCAAAAATTGCATTTCCTGATGGCATTCCTTTTGCCTTTGCCAGGACTGATTGGTTTATTTCTAATTCAGTCTGAAATATGTCAGTCCATTTCACAAAAGCTCAGTATTACTATTACTCGGGCTCTATTCTGAGGATCAAAACCTCCTTTGAATGTTTAAAAGTTCCTAGGTAACAAAGGGAGAAGGTAATGGCAACCCACTCCAGTATTCTTGCCTAGAGAATCCCAGGGATGGGGGAGCCTGGTAGGCTGCTGTCTATGGGGTCGCACAGAGTCGGACACGACTGAAGAGACTTAGTAGCAGCAGCAGCAGCAGCAGCAGCAGCAGCAGCAGCAGGGAATTAATTGGCTTCCCAGGTGGCCTACTGGTAAAGAACCCACCTGCCAATACAGGAGACAAAAGAGATGCAGGTTTGATCCCTGGGTCTGGATGATGCCCTGGAGGAGGGCATGGCAACCCACTCCAGTATTCTTTCTTGGAGAATATTATGGACACAAGAGGCTGGTGGGATATAGTCCATAGGGTCACCTAGAGTCAGACATGCCTGAAGCAACTTAGCATGCACATGCTAGGGAATTGATGCAGTCAGTAACTTGTAATTTCTCAACAGTCTCAAAATTTCTCAACTTTCAGCAGCTATCTTTTTGAGACTATCCTTCCTAAAGTTTAAAAAATTTGCCTAATATCCTCGAATTTCTTTACTGTTACTTTTTACCTTGAAATGTATCATGAATATTTCTTTTCACTCAGCAAGATAATTGAACGCATCTACTAGTCACCACAGATTTGAAGAGTTATATTTACAATTTTAAAGTAAAAATGTATGGTGAACATATGTTATTTTAGACAGGTTAAGAAAGGTGGATGTCAAAATGTATAATATTCCATTTTACCTAAACATTTTAAAGCATACATATGAACACAAATAAAGATGTTTAGTTAGATTCTTATTTGCTTGAATATTATGCCATTTTTCACTGAAGTATTTATTTGTTTAAGAGAATAAAAAAATTTCATATTAATATATGGAAATATGTTATATGTTTATATAATATGTATATATATTCTAACAGATTATTAGGATCTACTTTAGAAGTTAAATAGATGAGAGGAGAAGAGAGAAACAGAACATCATAAACTGAAACAAAAAAAAGATTCTCCTAAGCCATAATAACTAGCCTAAATAATAAAGGTGTGCATATTTAAATTTTATTAAATTTCTATTTTCAGAGCATTACCTTTACATTAGTTTCTGAATATTTGGGGCACTATAGAATGACAGTTAGCAGGGAAAAATAAAAAGAAGACAGTAGAAAGCCTTTAAACAATTATATGAAATTTTGGACTATATATTTACCATATTCAAATTAATATTTAATAAATATACTGCAACAGAAATTAGTTTACATTTGCTTTAGCTGCTGTAAGCATCCCTGCTACATCCTTATCCAAACAGAAAATCAAATCTGTGTTCCACCAAGGGATTTTGTATTTCTGGGTTTTCCTGAGACATTGCCCTTTTCATCATAGGGGACTAGAATGCAAAATTAGGAAGTCAAGAGATACCTGGAATAACAGGCAAGTTTGATTTGGAGTACAAAAGGAAGTGGAGCCAAAGCTAACAGATTTTGCCAAGAGAACACACTGGTCATATCAAACACCCTCTTCCAACAAAACAAGAGACAACTCCACACATGGACATCAGGAGATGGTAAATATCAAATTGAGACTGATTATATTCTTTGCAGTCAGAGATGGAGAAGCTCAATACAGCCAGGAAAAAAAAGATTTGGAGCTGACTGCAGCTTAGATGATCAGTTCTTTATTTCAAAATTCAGATGTAAACTGAAAAATGTAGGGAAAACCACTAGGCCATTCAAGTATGAACTAAATCAAATTCCTTATGATTAAACAGTGGAAAATGACAAATAAATTCAAGGGATTAGATTTGATAGAGTGCCTGAAGAACTATGGATGGAGGTTTGTAACATTGTTCACCAGGTAGTGGGTGACCAGAACCATCAAAAAGAAAAGAGAAATGCAACAAGGCAAAATGATTGTCTGAGGAGGAGTTATAAATAGCTGAAAAAAGAAGAGAAGCAGAAGGCAAGGATAAAGGGAAAGATACACCCAATTGAATGCAGAATTCCAAAGAACAGCAAGGAGAGATAAGAAAAACTTCTTAAGTAAATAACGCAAAGAAATAGAGGAAAATAATAGAATCGAAAAGACTAGGGATTGCCTCAAGAAAATTAGAGATAACAAGGTAATATTGCGTGCAAAGAGGGGCACAATAAAGAACAAAAATGGCAAGGATCTAAGAGAGGTAGAGGAGATTAAGAATACACAGAATAACTTTACATAAAAGGTCTTAATGTTATGGATAACTGAGATAGTTTGGTTACTCACCTGAAGCTAGACATCCTTTACACAAGGACGTACACATCCAGACATTACACAAGGATGTACACATCCAGACATTACACATGGTAAGTGTGATAGTCAAATTGAAGGAAGTAAAGTAGAATGGAGGTTGCCAGGGGCTGAGGTGAGGATGAAATGAGGAGTTGTTGCCCAGAGGGTACAAAGTTTCTATAATACAAGATGAATGAGTTCTACAGATCTTCTGTACAACGTAGTGCCCTATAGTTAATTATCCAGTGTTTATACTTTAAAGTATAAGGCATTTAGATCTCAAGTTAAGTGTTCTTACCACAAAAAAACAAACAAACAAACAAAAAAAAAAACAAACAAAAAAAACCAAGCAAACTATACAAGAAAATTCTTGGAAGTGATGGATATGTTCAGTATTTTGATTGTTGTGATGGTATCATGGGTACTGGCAAATAGCCAAATTCATTAAAATACATACATTAAATATATGCAATTTTTTGTATACCACACCTTGAAAAAGTTTTAAAAATAGACTCTCACAACGTATTGTAAATGCTATTAGTTAATTTTCATTTGGGGCTTCCCAGATGGCAATAGTGGTAAAAAACTAGCCTCCAATGCAGGAGACATAAGAGACATGGGTTTGATCCCTGGGTCAGGAACATCTCCTGGAGGAGATCGTGGCAACCCGCTCCAGTATTCTGGCCTGGAGAATCCCATGGACAGAGAAGCCTGGAAGGCTACAGTCCATGGGTCACAAAGAGTTGGACACAACTGAGACTGAGCATACACACACACACAGTAACAGTCAATATTTTATTATACTGTAAAGATATTTAACCTGTACTTCTAGAAAATACGCTTGTTTTACAAAAAGTAGCAGATATTTAAATCCTGCTATATGGATAGGAACTGGTTAAGACAATATTAAGATCTGATATCATACCTTTGAGTGGTTTTCTAAATTCTAGGGTTTAAATTATGTACTAAGTTTTTAAATTACAATTTTAGGTCTTGAAAAATACATTTAAAGTTATGTAATTTTTTTTCCAGTATGCACTGAACTTTTGTCATTCATTATATTATTACAATTTTCCAGCTTTATTAAGGATTTGATCCATTTTTAAAGGAAATTTAAAACACTTCATGATTATCAAATAATGAATAACTTATTCATTTCTAGTTTTTCTTCACAAAAATCAGAATAACAGTGATTTATTAGATATAAAATTGATTTAAAAGCATTTATCATCAACTGATAAATGTATAAAGAGAAATACTCATAACATATAAGCAAAAGTGATGAACTGATTTCAATCTACATTATTTGGCAGAAAGACATTTTTATAGGATCCTGTGAAACACCTAAGGGTTCAGGGTTCTAGGATGTATAACTCTGGAGTGTAAATAGTTTGTCATTTCTATCTCACTAAACAATATTCTGAGATAGCCATTGGAATGACTGATGCTGAAGCTGAAGCTCCAATATTTTGGTCACCTGATGTGAAACTTCCACTCACTGGAAAAGACCCTGATGCTAGGAAAGATTGAAGGCAAAAGGAGAAGGGCATCAGAGGATGATATGGTTAGCTAGCATCACCGACTCAATGAATATGAATTTGAGCAAACTCTGGGAGATAGTGGAAGACAGAGGAACCTGACATGTTGCAGTCCATAAGGTCACAAAGAGTTGGACATGATTGAAGAACAGCAAACACTATTCTAATTAATTGTTGTTCAGATGCTAAGTTGTGTCTGACTCTTCACAACCCCGTGGACTTCAGCATGCCAGGCTTCCCTGTCCTTCACTATCTCCATGTATGGATGTGAGAATTAGACCATAAAGAAAGCTGAGTACCGAAGAATTGATGCTTTTGATTTGTGGTGCTGGAGAAGACTCTTGAGAGTCCCTTGGACAACAAGGGGATCAAATCAATCATCCTAAAGGAAGTCAACCCTGAATATGGTTTTCATGGAAAACGGTAGCTTTGACTAGACAGACCTTTGTTGGCAAAGTGATACCTCTACTTTTTAATATGCTGTCTAGGGTTATCATACCTTTTCTTTCTGCCAAGGAGCAAGTGTCTTTTAATTACATGGTTTCATTCACTGTTCACAGTGGTTTTGGGGCCCCAGAAAATAAAATCTGCCACTATTTCCATTTTTTCCCCATCTATTTGCCATGAAGTGATATACATTAGGTTTATAAATGGCACTGAAACATAATTTTAAGGTCAAGATACAATTTTCAATGCCTTTTGGAGTTCAAGGTATGAATCTAAACAAACACAGGAACACAATGTGAGTGATATTAAGTGATATACACATATAGTCCTTCTATACATATATTTTTCTCGTTACTCAAGTGGTGTGCAGAAGTTCTTATTACTGCAGAGAAAATTTGAGACCATGCCTTGTCATTTTAATCCAAATTAGAGTGTCAGTTTAGGAAATCAGTTCCTCCTAAAATCATGAAGACAAGTAACACAACACAGATTATTCAAAACAGTGAGATGATATAATGTTGAGTATCTAAGTCAAGCTTCTTAAAATAATATCGAGTTCCAACCATATGTTTTAGTGCTGTTTCTTTTTCCTATATGACATTTTAACCACTTTAATTGATTCAAAAACAAAAAGAGAACTATTATTATATTTGAGCATCATATTTAAGAAAAGCCCACAGAAAAATTTTATTTTCCATGTATACTACTAATTAATCTAAACTCTAGTGTTAACCTAATATTACTGTGCATGCAGTTTCAACTTTCTTTTATATAGATAATGTATACTATTGATGTAATACCAATGTACATATTTATCTTCAAAAATTAATATAAGGATCATGGAAGCCATTTGAAATATAGAAAATAAAATGATAAAAGGTCAATAGCTATATTATTTATTCTACATGATAAATGATATGTCACACTTTCTAAAACTACACAATAATTTTAAGTTCTTTTAACATAATCACTTATTAAATTGTAAATAAAAAATATATTTCCAATTTATTCAATGCACACACACACACATATTCACACACAACCAATAGCACTAACCAAAGCCTGAAGTTAACAATAATTTATTTGCCTGATAATTAAAAGTTGTATTATAACTTGACTAAAATATCTTGATTTAATGTCTATTATGATCATACCTAGAGCCAGAATCACATTAATAATAGTTTGCAAGCAATAGAAACAATTTTTACTGCCTTAAGTCCAAAACTGTCTGTGATGTTATTTCCTTCATTATACAGTACATCTGTCATACTGATAAAATTAACAAATAAAAATAACCTTGCAGAAGAAACATAATTTGTAATATTCAAACTAGTGGCTGATTTAATAAAAAACTTGAGACAAAGTATAATGCTTCTATAACTAAATTATTTTATGACAATTTAAAAAGACTTTAATTTTGGCCACATGAATGTCTTCATTCTTGTGAAAACTAATTTACATTGGATTACTAAAACAGCTCATTATTGCATTTTTAATAAATTCATTTTATTTGGCTAAAAGGACAGTATTGAAATTTGCTTGATAGTTGCCCACTAAACATACATCTCATAAAAATCTGGGGAAATAAATAATAATTTCATCATAATAGTCTTCATTTACAAATACAGGTTAGTTTTCTCCTGAAAAAGAAAATTTATACTGAGCTTATGAATGTCTAGTGCTTCAGAAAGAGAATGCTATGACCTCACTTAGCAATTAGTTTTCTTTCTATGCTCCATAAAATTGAAGAGATTTACAAAGCAATTGGAAAAACTAGCTTTTATAATGATGAACCATATGGCAGTCAGTTTACTATATTTATGCTTAGCAGAGAGTGTAAAATTATAGTTACTGCTTTTTTATTTTTTTACAAAATGAGGTTACTACTTCTATTATGTTTACAAATTAGCAAGATGCAGATAAAAACAAAAAATTCAGATTCCGCTAAAAAAACTGATTTTGCTGAGACTAACATTTTTCCCCCAAACTGTTTTGGTTTATAAATGAGTTTTAACATATTTATAAACATGAAATACCGTGTTTATAAGAAATTGTCCAGGTGAAATCCATGACATAGTTCATTTGTATGGGCAGGCATCTTCCCCCCAGTAAAAATGTGTGCTTGAAGGAATAGAAACAGAGGCACTAACTGCTACTCTGTCTGCTACCCTGTCTATTCTGTATTTCCTCCCTTAACTGAGGATATTCAGTTTGAAATGGATAAATTGCACTTCAGTTCAGTTCAGTTCAGTCGCTCAGTTGTGTCTGACTCTTTGCGATCCCATGAATTGCAGCACGCCAGGCTTCCCTGTCCATCACAAACTCCCAGAGTTCACTCAGACTCACGTCCATCGAGTCAGTGATGCCATCCAACCATCCCATCCTCTGTTGCCCCCTTCCCCTCCTGCCCCCAATCCTTCCCAGCATCAGGGTCTTTTCCAATGAGTCAACCCTTCACATGAGGTGGGCAAAGTACTGGAGTTTCAGCTTAGTGATAGGTTAATCTATAATTTATTATGAAAAGTTCTTTATGCTCATAATCTGGTAAATTTTAATCTCCAAATGACTTGGAGAGGGAGAATTAAGTAACTAAAATGTGGTGGATTTAGTTAATAAAATGTAGAAACCACAGTACACCAGTTATTAACTGTGTTCCCTGATGGCTCAGACAGTAAAGAATCCACCTGCAATGCAGAAGATCTGGGTTTGAAACCTGGGCTGGGAAGATCTCCTAGAAGAGGGCTTGGCAACCCACTCCAATATTCTTGCCTGCAGAATCCCCATGGACAGAGGATCCTGGCTGGCTACAGTCCATATGGTTGCAAACAGCTGGACATGACTGAGTGACTAAAGACTATACTAATAAGCAACTTCTGCTTCACTGGTGGCTCTGTGGTAAAGATGCAGGAGTCACAGTTTCAATCCCTGGGTTGGAAAGATCCCTAGGAGAAGGAAATGGCAAACCACTCCTCAATTCTTGCTGGGAAAATTCCCTGGACAGAGGAGACTGGCAGGCTACAGTCCATGGGGTCATAAAAGAGTTGTATACAACTTAGTGACTAAACAACAATATTACAACATCACACTATGACCTCATCTAAAGTATCAAAAAACAATATAAAGCTTATATGTAGAATTTTCTTTTCTAGAAAATGTATAAAATATGCATACCAACTACACTTTTAGTAGGAAATTAATATATTTATATTATTTTTGTACCACATAATCAGTATCTCATAATAAGATCCCATTAGCTTGTTACCATACTCATAAAATGATAAATTACTTTCACAGCCTTCAATTCCATCTAATTTTGAACACTAGATCAAAGTAGGACTTTATAATGAGAGTAAGGATGAATTTTGAAGCTCATGGTCATTACACTGAATTTAAGAGTCAAATATCATGCTATTTTCAAAATAAATAAGAGAAACTATCAGGTATTTGCAGAAACAGAGAGGAGAGCATAAACCAGGAAAATTTTCTAGCAGTATTTTTATTTTTCATAAGTCAGAAAGATTAGCTTTGCTTGCATATAACAATGTGCTATCATTTTGTGATGCTAACAGAAATGATTAAATCAAAAAATGTAAATGTAATCAGTTTTAAAGCCATCTGAAGACTCATCATCTAAGATATAAATTATAGGCTTTCCATGGCTGCTGAAAACTTAATAGCCTTTATTTCTATACAAACTATGTTGAAAGTCTTGTGTTTTGCAGAGCTTAATGAGAATTCAAATCAGAGTGCTTCTAAAATGAAAGTAAATGGTTCACACTAGGTCAACTATGATAAACCTGTTCCTACAGTTATCTGAACTACTACATAAATCCATTCACTTGTGAATTGTTACTTGTTTCAATTGCCCCTTCATACCTTTTAAACAAAATGTAAATGGACTGTTCCAGCTTATAAACAGTTTGGGTCTTTCATACACAGCTCTATCCTTTGTATTTATTTTTAAGAATTTCTATTGTAATGTCAGAATGATCAAACTCATCAACATGCATCACAAAGATCATTTCTAAACTTTTAAAACTCCCTCCTAGGAGCATAGAGATTGTTCACTGACTACTTTATTTATTTATTTTTTACTTCTATAAAGTTCTAAACTGGCGTTATTGATATCAGTGTAATCTGTCACTCTTTTCCCATTTGACTGTCAGTCATAAAAGTGGTGTAGTTTTTAAGATGGGGCCCATTGATTCTTACACTCAGTTAGTGAAAATACTTTCTCACTGCCTGAAATATTTGGGAATGTTGGCAAAAATGTGACTAGATAACGTATAATTAATATAATCTCAAACTTTGAAAATAAATTACTTTTACTTGAATTTTGATTGAACAATTTATAGAAAAACACTGAAGTGGGTGAGGACTGGAGACTTATACTGCTGACATTTTATGAAAACATTTGTATCAAATAAATCCTTGAGCCTCAGCATGAGTTTACTATCTGAATGGAAGACATATAATGAAAGATTTTGGGCACTCCTGTTAAAAAGAGTTTTAATCATATTTGTCTAGAAATCTAGTGGAAACTATTTTAACATATTTGGATGAAAGGTTCAGTATAAAATCTGTTCTTCAGAGTGAGATCAAACTGAAAAAAAATTGGTTAACACATAATTGATGAGATTTAAAGAGCTGATGTCAAAAAAAAGGGTAGAGAACAGAATATCAAGTGTGAGGAATGTGGCTGAGGGAATATGACACAGGTGTCATAATGCATTTTGGAAATGAAGAACTGCATGATGGAAGCTGGGCTGAAGTGAGAAGAAGAAAGTTACCTCTATGGACATTTTAGTCAATAAATATTTCAGTAAAGTTAAAGGTACAGAGAAATGCATTAAAACCTTCCTATAAAGAGAGATGCAGAAGAACAACTGTATTTTACTATAGCCATGCTCTTTAAAGGCCACACTTGATTAATTTATATTGTTTGTTTCTTTAGTTGGAACTGAAGAGTATCTTTGTAAAGTATAATTACAGCTTCATTTTAAACTTTTTCATATAAATTGCCAAGTTTCTCACATATTTGTGGAGGAATTTACCTTAGATTTTAATATCAAACTGTGCAGAGCCACCCTTTATATTTCCAAAAATACATAAACATTCTTTAATTGATCTCAATGTTCTACTTATTTATGGATAAATATAAGTATTCTGTACTTCCACCTATGGTAATGTCTGTGATATATAATTTGTTTCAATTATAACCTATTTTCCCACTTCCAATTCATTGCTGTGTTGTTGCTTATATTCTATGTGTGAGACAGAAAAACAGGAGAGACAGAGACAGAAAGACAGAAAGATTTCTCATATAAGATATTTTGTATTATTTTTCAAGTTCTTACCAAACTTGAAGTTCTTTTGTTTTCTCACCCCTGCCTACATAACCAGTTTCATTTTCAACACACATTCCTCTTCCTCTCAACACTCTGGTCCAAAAGTCTTAATTTTATAAATATGCTGCATTGTATTCTGCTTACAAATATTGCATATGGTGTTCCCTCTCCCTAGACATTATTCCTGAGGTCTATGTTTGGTTGACATCTATTGTGCTCTTAAGTCTCAGAGAGACTCATAATCTATGGCATGTCTCCTTTGTGGCAGATATGGTCTTTTTTTTTTTTTTTCCTAGCTTGTTTTTCTCACTAGCATGTCAAATAACAGGATTGAGATTTGCTCTTCTTTCTTTCCTTCATATCATTCCTAGAACTACTTCATTGATCAGTGTACTGCTTAAACATGTTTGTTGCCTAAAGGAATAAACATGATGTGAAGCTAGCAATGAATAGACATGAAGTGCTCCTCCAAGTAACTCCTTTCACTATTTCTCATGGGTACTGCAATCCAAATGAACTATCTTATGTTGCTAAACCATCACAGGACCCATGCTTCTTCATAATGGTTATTATTTCTCCAACTTATTAAACTCCACTCCTGTGAAGCTCCTGTATGGGCAACTTCAGCATTGCAGCCTATTGGTCTCCTGTGGATAGTCCATAGTTCATGATGATGTTAGCACATGGTTTACCATTTACCTTTTCCACCATATGCCTACTGCTAGCCTCAATATTTGTATGTCCCTCAGCATGAACAGAGAGAAACATACACTTTTGTCTTTGCTTTTCCCTTTGCCTTGCTTAAATTCTAATATCCAGCATCATCTTTTCTTAGGCAAATTCTCTAAAATCACTGCAATTTTTTTTTTTAACAAAATAAACTTAGCTATTCTTTAAACAGCTTAATGAGGTGCTGAGGAATATTTTATAACTTGGAATTTGTTACACGGTAATATTTTGGCCACCTCATGGGAAGAGTTGACTCACTGGAAAAGACCCTGATACTGGGAGTGATTGGGGGCAGGAAGAGAAGGGAACGACAGAGGATGAGATGGCTGGATGGCATCAACGACTCAATGGACATGAGTCTGGGTAAATTCCGGGAGTTGTTGATGGACAGGGAGGCCTGGTATGCTGCAATTCATGGGGTTGCAAAGAGTTGGACACTACTGAGTGACTGAACTGAACTGAACTCAATATTAATAGCCATTATTATTAAAAAGTTGCATTTATTATATACCAGGCCAAATGCTGCTGCTGCTAAGTCGCTTCAGTTGTGTCCGACTCTGTGCGACCCCATAGATGGCAGCCCACCAGACTCTCCCATTCCTGGGATTCTCCAGGCAAGAACACTGGAGTGTGTTGCCATTTCCTTCTCCAATGCATGAAAGTGAAAGTGAAATCACTCAGTTGTGTCCGACTTTCCACGACCCCATGGACTGCAGCCTACCAGGCTCCTCTGTCCATGGGATTTTCCAGGCAAGAGTACTGGAGTGGGGTGCCATTGCCTTCTCTACTAGGCCAGAGTTAATCTTAAACAATAACCCAGTGAAGTAAATGTCTTTTATCACCATATTCAGCAAAGCTTTCAGTTTCATTGACCATGTTAGTATATTTCTCTTATTGAACTCATTCATTCATTCTTTGCTCAGAGATTTTCACACACTTTCTTTCATAGGATTCCTCAACCTTAAGTCTGCCCCACTACTTGCAGTGGATGACCTTTCCTCGTCTTTTGCTGAGTGATTCCGAGTTATCCATTAGAACTGCCCTGCTCCTGCCACATCTCTCTCCAGCCTTTCTGCAGGGACTCCAACCTTCTATCCCATTACAGTAGCAGAATTGCCTCTACCAATTAGGGAAAAACTTCTTCACAAGTGTCCTGAAACCCATCCTCTTCTCTTCATATAACCTGCATTCTGCAGAATATTGTTTAATTTATTGTTCTCCATATAATTCACTTTTTCCTCTCTCCTAGTCTTTTTTTTTTTTTTTCAATTTCCAATATCTTTTCTTTCTTCTAGAATCTGGATACAATTAACTCTAGCAGGGTAGTAATCAATACTAATGAAGCCTCTCACTGAAGTGGTTCTACTACTTCAATATGTGTAAATGCGAGAATGCATATTCCAATAACTGGGAGCTAAAATTTGACACTATACCAACAAGTTTATGCAATATTGATATAATTGTACAGAAGCTTAAGTGTTTTTCTTGAAACTTTAAGATTAGAGTTTGGCCTTCTGATAAGTCACCTTACATATAAACAAAGTTATTCTTTGCTTATCTGTCCTAATCTATGAAGCATAGTACTAATACCTCTCTCATAGTTTTTCCCTATGTACTTAGTGATTCCTCCCTCTCTGAGAAGATGAACAGAATCAGAATTCTTATGCAGGAAAAAAAAAATGTTAAATCAAAATTACCAAATTCTGAAATCACGGTAGATGGTGAGTGTTTAATTGCTTCAGTTGTGTCTGACTCTTTGCAACCCCGTGGACTATAGCGCCTCTGGCACTTTGGTCCATGAGATTCTCCAGGCAAGAATACTGGGATGGGTTACCATTTCCTTCTCCAAGGGATCTTCCCTACCCAAGGATCAAAACTACATCTTTTATGTATCCTGTAATGGCAGGCAGGTTCTTTACCACTCGTGCCACCTGGAAAGCCCCACACTGAAGTAGGATTAATCCATGTTCCTTACTGAATGTCTGGTCCACATTTTCATCCCCTCATTGGGAAAGAAGCAAACTGCAAGGCTGATTTTGACACTTTTTGTCCTGAAGAAGGTGTCACATGACAGGCTGGGGACCCGGCGGAGCAGGCACATTGACCACAAATTGGGAAACTCTTACTGAAATCTTTTACCTAAATAGGCTGTAGGAAGTTACAGTATTGACCAAAAGAAGACACATATCCTTCATTAATATTTGCTTCAGTAAGTCTCAAAATTCTGTGACAGACTTTGGTCAAGTTGTTTACATTAAAAAAAAACAACAAACAACGAATAAATTAAAAACTTATAACTTAAAACCTAATAACTTAAAATTGTCACAAAAGCATTCATACACACAAAAAATGTCCAGAAGACATTTTTCTTTTCTTCTGAAGGTTTTATGAAGCATTGTTATCCTTACTCAGCCTTTTAATATTAAACTGAAATGGCTTTTTCAACTGAGATAAATAGTTCTGAAACAGTTCTTCCACCAATGATTAAGACTGGGGTGGCAGGTATTGGGGATAATAGTCATTTAGCATTCTGAGCTTCTTGGCCATACTTGGTGACCTTACCAGCTCTACTCATCTCCTTGTCCACAACTTTGATGATACCCACAGCAAACACATCTCATATCACCAAGAAAGTGCCCCAGATGAGGACTGTCACAGAAGCTATCAACACACATGTGCTTATCAAGAACGATATCATGGTAGCAGAATCATCAGATTTCAAGAATCTAGCAGGTATTTTCTAGATTTTCCCAAAACAATAATAAATATTCTCACTTAGCTCAGCAAAATTCCAAGCAATTTAAGTCGTGTGATGATCCAGCACAATGCATATTTAGGCTGCTGGATTGTTTAGGATAATCACCTGAGCCATGAAGCCAGCCATGTCCATTGGTGGGTCATTTTTGCTGTTGTCAAAAGCATGTAAGGCATGCTGCCACAATAGACATCTTTGACAGACATGTTCTTGACATTGAAGGCCGTGTTGTCCTCAGGGAGAGTTTCGCTAAAAGGTTTGTGCTGCATTTCAATAGACATCAGTTGTAACATTGACTGAACCACCATGCTGGGTTTGAGAGCACTAGTCTTCACTCTGGAGAAGGCAATGGCAACCCACTCCAGTACTCTTTCCTGGAAAATCCCATAGATGGAGGAACCTGGTAGGCTGCAGTCCATGGGGTCGCTAAGAGTCCGACACGACTGAGCGACTTCACTTGCACTTTCCACTTTCATGCATTGGAGAAGGAAATGGCAACCCACTTCAGTGTTCTTGCCTGGAGAATCCCAGGGACGGGTGAGCCTGGTGGGCTGCCGTCTATGGGGTCGCACAGAGTCGGATACGACTGAAGCAACTTAGCAGCAGCAACAGCAGCAGCAGCAGCAGTCTTCACTCAGCACACATGGATAGTACAAATACCACCAATTTTATAAATGTCCTAGAAGAGATACAAAGAGCCAACTCTTTGGGAAAGGCCCTGATGCTGGCAAAGATTGAAGGCAGAAGGAGAAGGGGATACCAGGATGAGATGGTTGGATGGCATCTCTGAATCAATGGACATGGGTTTGAGCAAACTCCAGGAGATAGTGAAGAACAGGGAAGCCTGTTATGCTGGAGTCCACGGAGTTGCAAAGAGTCAGACATGACAGCGACTGAACAACAACAATAACAATGAGAGCAGATAGAAGGGTTTAACAGTTTGATGAGCTGGTGGCAGGATGCAATCTAGAGCTTCAAGTAGCATAGTTCCACAGGCATTGCCACTATTATGGGTAGCTTTTTATCCCTTGAACCAAGACAAGACATGTTAACACTTGGTTCCAGTAGGTTCCAGCATGCCACAATTACAAAGAAAAATTGGCACAAATAATGCTGTGTTGGGTTTGTAGCCAGTTTTCTTAATATAGGTGTTGACTTCCTTAAAGATTTTCTTGTATTTCTTTGAACTATAGGGTGGCTCAGTGGACCTATCTTGTTGACTCCAACAATTTATTGTTTCACTCCCAGTATGTAAGCCAGAGGAGCATGTTCACAATCTGTTCATTCCTGCAGATATCTGATTAAAATTCACCATCACCATCAGCAGTCATCAGGACACTGCATAGTCAGTTTGAGATGTGCCTGTAATCACATTTTTTATAAAGTCTCTGTATCCTGAGACATCAATAATTGTCACATAATATCGCTGGTCTTGTATTTTCACAGGGAGATTTCTATCAATGGTGGTACCAAGCTCAATTTCAGCTTTCAGTTTATTCGAGACCCAGGCAACCTAGAATAATCTCTTTCCCATCTCAGCAGCCTCCTTCTCAATATTTTTGATGGTGGTTGTGTTGATCCTATATCTGTAGATCAGATGTCTAGTTGTGGTAGACCTGCCAGAGTCTAAATGTTCAATTATGATGGTGTTGACATGAGTTATTTCCTTTCTCATTTTAGATTTAGCAGTGGTCTTCATGACACACATGGTTTAGTGACAAACACATTGTGGAAAAGCACTCATTCCTTTTAATCAATCTTCAAAATTCAAATGTGGATGGTTGCTTCCACATTTAGAAAAAAAAGGAAAAGAAGATTCACTGGATAGCATGTTCTCTTCCAGCTCCCTCCTACTGACAGCTAAGATCAAATAAAAATTGACTAAAACTATAATTTCTTCATCTCTTATTCCTCTACCTCATCTCTAACTTATCATATTTCTTCAAGACATTCATTTTTCACTCTGACTGCATACCCAGATGATTTCATCTCCACAAAATTTCAAAAATAGTCAACTCTATTATATTGACTTTGAGCTATAAATTTTCTTCACACTTTTAACATCAAAAAGGTAATTCGTTATTAGATGAATGGTATGTCATAATTCTACTTGTAAATTTTATTTATTATTTTTTCTGTATGGTACAAGAATAATGGTGCATGTTACAAAATATAGTAGCTGTTATAGGAGCAAAGACAGAATTGGCATAAACCAACACACAAAGAGAAGCTAACGGCAAAGGAGAAAAGGAAAGATATAAACATCTGAATGCAGATTTCCAAAGAATGCAAGGAGAGGTAAGAAAGCCCTCCTTAGTGACCAATGCAAAGAAATAGAGGAAAATAATAGAATGGGAAAGATTAGAGATCTCTTCAAGAAAATTAGAGATACCAAATGGAACATTTTATGCAAAAATGGGCACAATAAAGGACAGAAATGGTATGGACCTAACTGAAGCAGAAGAGATTAAGACGAGGTGGCAAGAATACACAGAAGAACTATACAAATAAGATCTTCATGACCCAGATAACCACGATGATGTGATCACTCACTAGAGCCAGACATCCTGGAATGTGAATTCAAGTAGGCCTTAGGAAGCATCACTATGAACAAAGCTAGTGGAGGTGATAAAATTCCAGTTGAGCTGTTTCAAATCCTAAAAGATGATGCTGTGAAAGTGCTGCACTCAATATGTCAGTGAATTTGGAAAACTCAGCAGTGGCCACAGGGCTGGAAAAGATCAGTTTTAATTCCAATCTCTAATAAAGACAATGCAAAAAATGTCCAAACTACCACACAGCTGCACTCATCTCACAGCCTAGCAGAGTAATGCTCAAAATTCTCCAAGTGAGGCTTCAATAGTATGTGAACCGTGAACTTCCAGATGGTCAACCTGGATTCAGAAGAGTCATAGGAACCACATTTCAAATTGCAAACATTCATTGCATTATAGAAAAAGCAATAAAGTTCCAGAAAAACATCTGCTTTATTGACTATGCCAAAGCCTTAGACTGCGTGGATCACAACAAACTGGAAAATTATTCAAGAGATTGAAATACGAGACTACCTTACCTGCCTCCTGAGAAATCTGTATGTAAGTCAAGAAGGAACATTTAGAACTGGGCATGCAACAATGGACTGGTTCCAAATTGGGAAAGGTGTATGTCAAGGATGTATATTGTCACCCTGCTCATTTAACTTATATGCAAAGCAATTCATGTGAAATGTCAGACTGGATGAATCACAACCTAGAATCAAGATTTCTGGGAGAAATATCAATAACCTCAGATATGCAGATGACATCATCCTCATGTCAGAAAGTGAATAAAAACTAAAGAGCCTCTTGTTGAAAGTGAAAGAAGAGAGTGAAAAAGTTGGCTTAAACTTAACATTCAAAAAACTAAGACCTTGGCATATGGTCCCATTACTTCATGGAAAATAGATGGTGAAACAATGGAAACAGTGAGACATTATATTTCTGGGCTTCAAAATCACTGCAGATGATGACTGAAGCCATGAAATTAAAAGACACTTGCTCCTTGGAAGAAAAGCTATGACCAACCCAGAGAGCATATTAAAAAGCAGAGACATTGCTTTGCCAACAACGTAATGTCTAGTCTGTCTAGTCAAACTATGGTTTTCCCAGTAGTCACATATGGATGTGAGAATTGACCATAAAGAAAGGTGGGTACTGAAGAATTGATGCTTTTGAATTGTGGTGTTGGAGAAGACTCTTGAGAGCCCCTTCAACCGCAAGGAAATCAACCCTGTCAATCCTAAAGGAAATCAATCCTGAATATTCGTTTGAGAGACTCTTGCTGAAGTTGAAATTCCAATACTTTGCCCACCTGATGAGAAGAATTGACTCATTGGAAAAGACCCTGATGCTGAGAAAGATTGAAGCCAGGAGGAGAAGGGGATGACAGAGAATGAGATGGCTGAATGACATCACCGATTCGATGGACATGAGTTTGAGCAAGGTCCGTGAGTTGGTGCTGGAGAGGGAAGTCTGGTGTGCTGCATTCTATGGAACTGCTTAGAGTCAAACACAACTGATACACTGAACTGAACTGAACATACAATGATTCTCTGCTCAATTTCAGACTGGTATTTGAGCAACAGTAGTTACATGCACTTTTTTTTCTCAACGTTGTTGTTGAAATTCTTGCCAACGTCAAAGTAAAAAATAAATGCTTGGAGGACTTAATCATATATCCTCCAACTCTAGTCTTTAGCTTTAAAAAAGCCTTGATTTTCAGAAATTTAGAAGTCAATTTCAATTTTGTCTTAAAACCACATTTAGTCATTCTGTAAGCTTTACCTCCAAAATCTTGTAAAACGAATATTTATTAAGGGAATCATATACTAATACTTTAAGTTCTTTACATGCACTATGTTATTTTTATTAAAAAACAAAACAAAAGCAAAAAGTAAGAGTTTGGGACCACTATCATCCTCAATTTACATATAAGGGAACAGAGAATTTCCCAAGGGTATTTAGCAGGTTAAGTGTGGGAGTCCAAAATTTGATTGAGCTACCTGAGGATCTGTGCTCTGTTAATTTTTCTTTTTCTCACATTTTTCATGAAATTCACTACAAAATCCATTCCAAACTCCTTTTAATTGTATACATTACATACAAGCAACCCTTTAAAGGGATAAATTGAATTGCTGATGTTTCTCTTGCTTAAAATCTTTAGTTTACTTTCATTTAAAATACAGTATAAAATTCTCATAATCTCCCAAACTCTCCCTTTCTAGGTCTGTCTCCCTTTCAAGTTACTTATTAGTATACAGTATCATATAATAGTATGATATGCAAAGTTATGGCTTTCCCAAAGATTTCCATGTCCTATGGTAAAGGAGGAAACTAAAGTTGCAGATGGAACTAAGGATGCTAATCAACTGTCTTTAAAATAATGAAATGATCCATGATGTTCCCAGTGGGGCTAATGTAATCACTGAGGTGATTATATTAAAAGAGAAAAGAAAACCAGAGAAATAGCAGTGAGAGAGGCAGCATTGAGGATAAAGAAATAGAACAATGCCTCAAACATGGGCAGCCTCTATAAACTATAAAACTATAAAACACTGGTGAAAGAAATCAAAGAGGACACTAATAGTTGGAGAAATATACCAAGTTCATGGATCGGAAGAATCAATATAGTGAAAATGAGTATACTACCCAAAGCAATCTACAGATTCAATGCAATCTCTATCAAGCTATCAATGGTATTTTTCACAGAGCTAGAACAAATAATTTCACAATTTGTATGGAAATACAAAAAACCTCGAATAGCCAAAGCAATCTTGAGAGAGAAGAATGGAACTGGAGGAATCAATCTGCCTGATTTCAGGCTCTAATACAAAGCCACGGTCATCACAACAGTATAGTACTGGCACCAAGACAGAAATATAGATCAATGGAACAAAACAGAAAGCCCAGATATAAATCCACACACCTATGGACACCTTATCTTTGACAAAGGAGGCAAGAATATACAATGGATTAGACAATCTCTTTAACAAGTGGTGCTGGGAAAACCGGTCACCACTTGTAAAAGAATAAAACTAGAACACTTTCTAACACCATATACAAAAATCAATGCAAAATGGATTAAAGATCTAAATGTAACACCAGAAACTATACAACTCCTAGAGGAGAACATACACAAAACTCTCTCCGACATAAATCACAGCAGGATCCTCTATGACCCACCTCCCAGAATACTGGAAATAAAAGCAAAGATAAACAAATGGGATCTAATTAAAATTAAAAGCTTATGCACAACGAAGGAAACTATAAGTAAGGTGAAAAGACAGCCTTCAGAATGGGAGAAAATAATAGCAAATTAAGCAACTGACAAACAACTAATCTCAAAAATATACAAGCAACACATGCAGCTCAATTACAGAAAAATAAATGACCTAATCAAAAATGGGCCAAAGAACTAAATAGACATTTCTCCAAAGAAACCATACAGATGGCTAACAAACATATGAAAAGATGCTCAACATCACTCATTATCAGAGAAATGCAAATCAAAACCACAATGAGGTACCATTTCACACCAGTCAGAATGGCTGCGATCCAAAAGTCTATAAGCAATAAATGCTGGAGAGGGTGTGGAGAAAAGGGAACCCTCTTACACTGTTGGTGGGAATGCAAACTAGTACAGCCACTATGGAGAACAGTGTGGAGATTCCTTAAAAATTTGCAAATAGAGCTGCCATATGACCCAGCAATCCCACTGCTGGGCATACACACTGAGGAAACCAGAATTGAAAGAGACACGTGTACCCCAATGTTCATTGCAGCACTGTTTATAATAGCCAGGCCATGGAAGCAACCTAGATGTCCATCAGCAGATGAATGGATAAGAAAGCAGTGGTACATATACACAATGGAGTATTACTCAGCCATTAAAAAGAATACATTTGAATCAGTTCTAATGAAGTTGATGAAACTGGAGCCTATTATACAGAGTGAAGTAAGCCAGAAAGAAAAACACCAATATAATATACTAACACATATATATGGAATTTAGAAAAATGGTAACCATAACCCTGTATGCGAGAAAGCAAAAGAGACACAGATGAATAGAACAGTTTTTTGGACTCTGTGGGAGAGGGGGAGGGTGGGATGATTTGGGAGAATGGCATTGAAACATGTATAATATCATATAAGAAACGAATCTCCAGTCTACGTTCGAGGCAGGATATAGGATACTTGGGGCTGGTGCATTAGTATGACCCAGAGAGATGGTTCAGGGAGGGAGGTGGGAGGGGGGTTCAGGATTGGGAACACGGGTACACCTGTGGCAGATTCTTGTTGATGTATGGCAAAATCAATACAGTATTGTAAAGTAAAATAAAGTAAAATTAAAAAAAAGAACATAGGCAGAATCTAGATGCAGAAAACCCAATGAAACAAACTTTCCCACAGAAACTCTATAAAGAATGCAGATGTGTCAATATCTTGTTGTTGTTCAGTCACCCTGTCTTGTCTAACTCTTTGTGACCCCAGGCTTCTCTGTCCTTCACTATCTCGCAGAGTTTGCTGAAACTCATGTCCATTGATTGGATGATGCTGTACAACCATTTCATTCTTTCTCACTCTTTTTCCTTCTGCCCTCAATCTTTCCCAGCATTAGAGTATTTTCCAATGAGTCAGCTCTTAACATCAGACAGCTAAAGTATTGGAGGTTTAACTTCAGCATCAGTCATTTCAATAAATCAGTTCAGTTCAGTCCAGTCGCTCAGTCACGTCTGACTCTTTGAGACACCATGAATGGCAGGACACCAGGCCTCCCTGCCCATCAACAACTCCCGGAGTTCATTCAGACTCATGTCCATCGAGTCAGTGATGCCATCCAGCCATCTCATCCTCGGTCTTCCCCTTCTCCTCCTGCCTCCAAACCCTCCCAGCATCAGACTCTTTCCCAATGAGTCAACTCTTCGCATGAGGTGGCCAAAGTACTGCTGTTTCAGCTTTAGCATCATTCCTTCCAAAGAAATCCCAGGGCTGATCTTCTTCAGAATGGACCGGTTGGATCTCCTTGCAGTCCAAGGGACTCTCAAGAGTCTTCTTCAACACCACAGTTCAAAAGCATCAATTCTTCGGTGCTCAGCCTTCTTCACAGTCCCAACTCTCACATCCATATATGACTACTGGAAAAATCATAGCCTTGACTAGACGGACCTTAGTTGGCAAAGTAATGTCGCTGCTTTTGAATATGCTATCTAGGTTGGTCATAACTTTTCTTCCAAGGAGTAAGGGTTTTTTAATTTGATGGCTGCAGTCACCATCTGCAGTGGTTTTGGAGCCCCAGAAAATAGTCTAACACTGTTTCCCCTGTTTCCCCATCTATTTACCATGAAGTGATGGGATTGGATGCCATGATCTTATTTTTCTGAATGTTGAGCTTTAAGCCAACTTTTTCACTCTCCTCTTTTACTTTCATCAGGAGGCTTTTTAATTCCTCTTCACTTTTCTGCCATAAGTGTGGTGTCATCTGCATATCTGAAGTTATTGATATTTCTCCCAGCAATCTTGATTCCAGCTTGTGTTTCTTCCAGTCCAGCGTTTCTCATGATGTACTCTGCATATAAGTTAAATAAGCAGGGTGACAATATACAGCCTTGACGTACTCCTTTTCCTATTTGGAACCAGTCTGTCGTTCCATATCCAGTTATAACTTTTGCTTTCTGTCCTGCATACAGATTTCTCAGGAGGCAGGTTAGGTGGTCTGGTATTCCCATCTCTTTCAGAATTTTCCACAGTTTATTGTGATCCACACAGGGTTAATTTCCTTTAGGACTGAGTAGTTCAATGTTGTTATTCTTCAATATCTTGATTCTAAATCATTTAGGAATTCTGACCTTCATAAATTCAAGATAGTAAACATATATCATTTTAAGTCATTCGTCTTGTGGTCATTTGTTACAACAACAATAAGACTCAGTGATAAAGAATCTGCCTGCCAATGTGGGAGACATAGGAGATGCTGGTTCAGTCCCAGTCCCTGGACTGGGAAGATCCCCTGGAAAAGGAAATAGCAACTCACTCCAGTACTTTTGCCTAGGAAATCCCAGGGACAGAGAAGCCTGTCAGGGCTACAGTTTGTGGTATCATAAAGAGTCTGACATGACTGAGCATGTGCACACACACATACACACAGAAATGCATAGTGATATTTCTTTTAAGCATTCATTTACTCCTTAAACTATTCTTTGAACACATGTGTACCGTATAGTTGCTATTACTTACTTAAAACTGCATATTTGTCTAAAGCAATACTCTAATTTTCTAAAATATATGTATTTTCAAAATACATTGAATTTATTTAGATAGATATATTGAAATAAAATATGCCAACATGACCATAACATTAAGGATTCTGGTAGATGGATCCCCACTGAGAAATTCATGAGCTGATAGAATAATTCACTCCCTTTAGACTTATCTCTTTGCCAAATTTTTTCTTATGCTTAAAGTTCCTCAAAAAAGAATGAAACAGAGTAGCATCTGTGTTCTCTGGGAATGCAGAAAGAAGAAAAAAACTGAGTGTCAAAGCAATGTGGAATATAAAGATAGATATGTGTGTTTAAAAGGTACATAATATATAACAATGGGTAAATTCTGAAGTCTTCATTTAAAGGTATGTCCAATAAACTGCATATAGGATTATTTATATATTATTCTATTTTAATAATTTTCTAATAGTCAGTTGTGATACTGAGAGAAAACTGTTTCATTATTTTACAAGCCCAAATGAATTCGCTTCTTTTGATAATTGAATTTACCAATTGAAATGATGGGAGAAATAATTAAAAAAATGAATTTCTGTATTTCCCTCTCTTTCTTATTTTCTTTTTAGTCTATAATCAGTACCTAGTGAAGAAAATAATTTTATAAAATATTTCCTATTAAAAGATAGCAACATGAATATTTTGAGATAAGGAAACAGTTAAGAATCACCTCTAATTTTATTTCAAACTATGCAATATGTAAAGCAATTCCACTTCTGCAACAGATAAAATTGAATAAAAACAGTATTAAAATGAACAAAATAAAGCTGAATAATACTACAAAATTATACAATGCTTCTCTGCTGTCTTCAATAAGGAAATGAGGGTATTTTTGTATTTTACAATAGAATATTAAATTAATGACAGGTTTATTTGTCTATAATAAAGGAAAACAAATGAAGCATAAAATTTTTATATTGTTAGCAAAGAATATCCACTGTTTAATGTTAGTCTTTCGTGGCTTCTACAGTGATTCAGTCACATTAATAGTCATCATGAATCTTTATAATCTGAAGTATACTGGTGGCATCATATAAGTTAAAATGATGAAATCTTTATTATATGGTGTATTTTAACCAACTGAATTCTTATTCTTAAATATATATATTTTTGAGCTTTATTCTCATCACTATCATTTCACCTATGTATCAGTTATTCTACAACTTGTTAAGTTTTTTGACTTGTCTAAAAATGAGATTGCACTTTATGACAATTACACATTTCAGAGCTGGTATACAGTGAGAGCTCAATATATTGTAGAAATAATTGTCATAATTGTGGTAGCAGTAATAGCTTGTAATAGCAGTAGTATTTTTGATATTTATCATCATCTTTATACTATACTATATGTTAACAGTTGAGGATATATACTAGAGCATCTATAACAGTGCTTACCATAATCCCCTTCAAATTGTTAAAGTTATAAAGAAACAATTACATGGTATGAATAATAGATTAAGATAACATTTTTCAGAGCTACAGTTCACAATAAATAAAATTCTAATAAAACCTTATTCTTACTATATCCACTCTATTGTGCTAAATGCTAACTAAGCAGATTGACAGCTTTAGGCAAATTGTGAACATCACATCTAACATATCTCAAGGTTCAACTAAGGAAAATAACACAGGTTACTAAGTGGATCCCTCATCTTCCTGGAGGCCCTATTAATGATTCTGATTCTCTGACCCAAGAAGGATTAGGTACCCAACACTGTCTTCTTTCTCAGCATAGGTTACATTCTAGCTGCTTTTCTCCAAAAGAGAAAATTCAAGTTCTTGTGTCTCTTCCACCACAAGTAAAATATATTAGAGATGGTTTTACACTCTTTTCATTTTCCTCTAATTAGGAAAATAACTTGGGTTATCTCAGTCTTACATTTAAATTGTTTTAACTTTATTTTTTTTTCTCCCCACAGATTTACTGAGGTATAACTGATGTATTTGATTTAGGTCATATCTGATGGTCTAGCGGTTTTCCCTGCTTTCTTCAATTTAAGTCTGAATTTGGTAATAAGGAGTTCATGATCTGAGCCACAGTCAGCTCCTGGTCTTGTTTTTGTTGACTGTATAGAGCTTCTCCATCTTTGGTTGCAAAGAATATAATCAATCTGATTTTGGTGTTGACCATCTGGTGATGTCCATGTGTAGAGTCTTCTCTTGTGTTGTTGGAACAGGGTGTTTGCTATGATGAGTGCATTTTCTTGGGAAAACCCTATTAGTCTTTGCCCTGTTTCATTCTGCATACCAAGGCCAAATTTGCCTGTTAACTCCAGGTGTTTCTTGACTTCCTACTTTTGCATTCCAGTCCCCTATAATGAAAAGGACATCTTTTTTGGGTGTTAGTTCTAAAAGGTCTTATAGGTCTTCATAGAACTGATCAACTTCAGCTTCTTCAGCTTTATTGGTTGGGACATAGACTTGGATTATGGTAATATTGAATGGTTTGCCTGGGAAACGAACAGAGATCATTCTGTAGTTTTTGAGATTGCACCCAAGTACTGCATTTTGGACTCTTTTGTTGACCATGATGGCTACTCCATTTCTTCTGAGGGATTCCTGACCACAGTAGTAGATAAAATGGTCATCTGAGTGAAATTCACCCATTTCAGTCCATTTTAGTTCGCTGATTCCTAGAATGTTGACATTTACTATTGCCATCCCTTGTTTGACCACTTCCAATTTGCCCTAATTCATGGACCTGACATTCCAGGTTCCTATGCAATATTGCTCTTTACAGCATTGGACCTTTCTTCTATCACCAGTCACATCCGCAACTGGGTATTGTTTTTGCTTTGGCTCCATCCCTTCATTCTTTCTGGAGTTATTTCTCCACTGATCTCCAGTAGTGTGTTGGGCACCTACTGACCTGGGGAGTTCCTCTTTCAGTATCCTATAATTTTGCCTTTTCACACTGTTCGTGGGGTTCTCAAGGCAAGAACACTGAAGTGGTTAGCCATTCCCTTCTCCAGTGGACCACATGGACCACATTCTGTCAGACCTCTCCACCATGACCAGCCCATCTTGGGTTGCCCCACGGGCATGGCTTAGTTTCATTGAGTTAGAAAAGGCTGTGGTCCTAGTGTGATTAGATTGACTAGTTTTCTGTGAGTATGGTTTCAGTGTGTCTGCCTTCTGATGCTCTCTTGCAACACCTACCATCTTACTTGGGTTTCTCTTACCTTGGTCGTGGGGTATCTCTTCACGGCTGCTCCAGCAAAGCGCAGCCGCTGCTCCTTACCTTGGACAAAGGGTATCTCCTCACCACCACCCTTTCTGACCTTCAATGTGGGATAGCTCCTCTAGGCCCTCCAGTGCCCATGCAGCCACAGCTCCTCAAGTGCGGGGTGGCTCCTCCTGGCCGCCACCCCTGACCTCCAACATGGGGTAGCTCCTCTCTGCTGTTGCTGTGCTATCACAGCCTGGCACTCTCAGCCGCTGCCCCTGACCTCAGATGTGGGGTAACTCCTCTTGGCCGCCGCCCTTTGGGCAAGGTGTCCTCCTGTCTTCTGCCCCTGACCTCGGACGTGGGGTAGCTCCTCTCAGGCATGCTTAGTGCACAGGTCGCAGCTGCCTGTGCTTAGTGTACCGGTCACAGCCGCCCATGCTAGACCATTCAGGTATGACCTAAATCAAGTCTATTATGATCATACAGTGGAAATAAGAAGTAGATTTAAGGGCCTAGATTTGATAGACAGAGTGCCTAATGAACTATGGATGGAGGTTCATCACATTGTACAGGAGACAGGATTCAACACCATCCCCATGGAAAAGAAATGCAAAAAAGCAAAATGGCTGTCTGGGGAGGCCTTACAAATAGCTGTGAAGACAGGCAAAAAACAAAGGAGAAAAGGAAACATATAAGCATCTGAATGCAGTGTTCCAAAGAATACTAAGAAGAGATAAGAAAGCCTTATTCAGCAATCAATGCAAAGAAATAGAGGAAAAGAACAGAATTGGAAAGACTAGAGATCTCTTCCAGAAAATTAGAGATACCAAGGGAATATTTCATGCAAAGATGGGCTCGATAAAGGACAGAAATGGTATGGACCTAACAGAAGCAGAGGATATTAAGAAGAGGTGGCAAGGATACACAGAAGAACTGTACAAAAAAGATCTTCATGACCCAGATAATCACGATGGTGTGATCACTCATCTAGAGACAGACATCCTGGAATGTGAAGTCAAGTGGGCCTTAGAAAGCATCACTATGAACAAAGCTAGTGGAGATGATGGCATTACAGTTGAGCTATTTCAAATCCTGAAAGATGATGCTGTCAAAATGCTGCACTCAATATGCCAGCAAATTTGGAAAAGTCAGCAGTGGCCACAGGACTGGAAAAGGTCAGTTTTCATTCCAATCCCAAAGAAAGGCAATGCCAAAGAATGCTCAAACTACAGCACAGTTGCACTCATCTCACACACTAGTAGAGTAATGCTCAAAATTCTCCAAGCCAGGCTTCAGCAATACGTGAACTGTGAACGTACAGATATTCAAATTGGTTTTAGAAAAGTCAGAGGAACTAGACATCAAATTGCCAACATCCGCTGGATCATGGAAAAAGCAAGAGAGTTCCAGAAAAACATCTGTTTTTGCTTTATTGACTATGCCAAAGCCTTTGACTGTGTGGATCCCAATAAACTGTGGAAAATTCTGAAAGAGATGGGAATACCAGACCACCTGACTTTCCTCTTGAGAAATCTGTATGCAGGCCAGGAAGCAAAGGTAGAACTGGACATAGAACAACAGACTGGTTCCAAATAGGAAAATGAATACTTCAAGGCTGTATATTTTCACCTGCTTATTTAACTTGTATGCAGAGTACATCATGAGAAATGCTGGGCTGGGAGAAACACAAGCTGAAAAAAAAAAAAAAAAGAAAGAAAGAAACACAAGCTGAAATCAAGATTGCCAGAATATATATCAATAACTTCAGATATGCAGATGACACCATCCTTATGGCAGAAAGCGAAGAGGAACTAAAAAGCCTCTTGATGAAAGTGAAAGAGGAGAGTGAAAAAGTTGACTTAAAGCTCAACATTCAGAAAACGAAGATCATGGCATCCAGTCCCATCACTTCATGGGAAATAGATGGGGAAACAGTGGAAACAGTGTCAGACTTTATTTTTGGGGGCTCCAAAAATCACTGCAGATGGTGACTGCAGCCATGAAATTAAAAGATGTTTACTCCTTGAAAGAAAAGTTATGACCAACCTAGATAGCATATTCAAAAGCAGAGACATTACTTTGCCGACTAAGGTCCATCTCACCAAGGCTATGGTTTTTCCAGTAGTCATGTATGGATATGAAAGTTGGGACTGTGAAGAAGGCTGAGCACTGAAGAATTGATGCTTTTGAACTGTGGTGTTGGAGAAGATCTTGAGAGTCCCTTGGACTGCAAGGAGATCCAACCAGTCCATTCTGAAGGAGATCAGCCCTGGGATTTCTTTGGAAGGAACGATGCTAAAGCTGAAACTGCAGTACTTTGGCCACCTCATGCGAAGAGTTGACTCATCGGTAAAGAGTCTGATGCTGGGAGGGATTAGGGGCAGGAGGAGAAGGAGACGACAGAAGATGAGATGGCTGGATGGCATCACCGACTCAGTGGACATTAATCTGAGTGAACTCCGGGAGTTGGCGATGGACAGGGAGGCCTGGTGGGCTGCGATTCATGGTGTCGCAAAGAGTCGGACACGACTGAGCGACTGAACTGAACTGAACTGATGAATGGATATTTACTATGCTTTAATAAAAGTTTTTCTAGTGTTTTGTGCAAAGTAAATAACATTTCGCTGTATGTATATATAACTGAACTTTCCATTTAGGCAATTTCTTCTTACCTGACTGAAAAATAACCAAAGACAACAATTCCTTCCCTTCAAAAAGTCTGTGTTCATTCATGGAATCTTTGAGGGAAATATGGTTTGTGTAAATGAACATATTCAATGACTAGAAGTCAAAGGAATGTTGTATCAGAAATGATGTAATGTGGATAGACAATTAGATTGAAGTGGACTTAAATTAACATTATTTCATCTATTATAGGGTTTAGCGATTTAGTGAGTTGGTAATGCCTCATAAAATGCCACAAAATAATTTACAATGATTTTTGTTTCTCTCGAGGTGAACTACATATGAGTATTGTTTGTTTATTTCTTACCTGTATCACTTGAAAGAAATAGTTGCTACTTATTAAGCACTTCAGCCAAGTCAAGCACTGTTGTAAGAGAATTATTTTATTTAAACTCTGCCAAACCCTATAAGGGGCTTCCCTCAGTAGTAAAGAACCCACCTGCCAATGCAGGATACACAGGCTCAATTCCTGGGTCAGGAAGAGCCCCTGGAGAAGGAAATGGCAACCTACTCCAGTATTCTTGTCTGGGAACTTCCATGGACAGAGGAGCCTGGTGGGCTAACAGTCCATAGGGTCAAAAAAAAGTTGGATATGACTTAGTGACTAAACAATAACAACAAACCCTATAAGATGGATTCTGTTGTTATACTCATTTTATCAATAGGGCAATAAATTTGAGAGGGATTAAAATAGTAACCCTAGGTAATACAGTAGAAAGATGCAGAGTTTGGGTTGGAACACAAGTCTCTGTAAGCAGCTGGTCTAAATCAGTTCAGTTCAGTTGCTCAGTTGTGACCAGCTCTTTGCAACCCTAAGGACTGCGGCATAACATGCTTCCCTATCCATCACCAACACAAACTGGTCTAAATATTTTACTGCTATCACTATTTTTAATACATATATCTTATCTGGTATGTAATTTTATGAACAGGAAGTCATTTAATATTTATAAAAATTCTGTGAGGGAAACATTTACTTCCAATAGAAAACATGTTATCTGATGTAGAAGTACCATTTTATTACAAAATATCATGGAAATATAGATATCTAGGGAGATTTTTTAATTACTCAAAATATCTCTATTGATGGAAATAATCACTAAGTAATCTATAAAAAGAATAGAAAAGAGCTTTATTTGAACCAGAGTAAAAACTATAGGCTGGGAGACACAGATATGATAAGCATTTGAGTTGCTTTTCACTGGACTACAAAATGAGAAGGCTTATAAAGGCACACCTGCAAAATATATGTCATCAAGAATCACAGTTAAAGCTGGCAAGATTCAAGCATACTTAAGCAAGGATTTTTGGGGGCCTGAAATGGCAGCATGGTTGTTAGTGGAGAACTTGAGAAAATGTCTGAAAATACATGCACAATGCTTACCCAGCTCCATTTTGAATTCCTGAATCACAGGCATGACTGACTGAATTCTAGGGGTCCCACAGTTGATATCAGACTCCTGATAGGCATGGCTGGGGCCAGGTGCATTCTGGGGCTGGTGTCTGCCTTCTGGTGAATGAGGCTGGGTCCAAGAACTAGTTCCAACCCATTAATGGACAGAACTATGTCCTGCATTGACTTTCTCCAAGGGGCTTGAGCTGTTCCAGAGCAGTTGTTTGTCTACTTGTGGGTAGAACCAGATCCTGGGCCTTGTGATGGGCAAGGCCAAGACCCAGTGAGGTTGAGAGATTCAGAAGGACACCTACCACTCTCATGGTTGAGTCTGTGTCCCTGCAGAGCTGCCTGCTTGGCCTGGGGTGTGCCAGGACTTGGACTGAGTGGCTATTGGGCCCATCTGAAACTTGGTGCTAATAAGCTAGAAGAATTCCTAAATGGCATTTCCAGCACCAGTGAGCTCATGGTAGAAAGAGCTACCCAAAATGGCTGCTACCAGTGTCTACTTCCCCAGGATACTCCCATTTGCTTTATACATCTCTGGGAGGCTCTCCAAGATCAAGAAATATGTCTGACCCAGGCTCTTTTCAATTTATTTCTTCTGCCCTGGGTCTCTGAGCATGTGAGATTCTGGATGCTCCCTTTAGGTAAAGCGTCTCAATTTCGTGCTGCCCTCTGGCCTTCCTGAAAGCAAGCCCTTCTGGCCTTGAAACAATATTCTAGAGGTTCATCAGTACCCTTGGGTTGGGAAGCTCAAGTGGAGCTCAGACCCCCCACTCCTTGGAGAGGAGCTCTGTAATTGTGATTCTCTTTCCATTTGTGGTTTGCCTTCCGAGGAGTGTGGGTCTTGCTTTTTACTGTGTTTCCACCTCACCTACTTGTCTTGTTGTGGGTGCTCTTGTAGGTCCTTAGTTATAGATTATCTTTCCTGCTAGTCTTCATGTTGTTCTCATTGATAGCTGGTTGGTAAATAGTTGTAATTTTGCTGTTCCTTTGGGAGGAGGTAATCTCAGGATCTTCCTATACTGAAATTTTAGTTGCCTATCCAAGGTGTCCTATATTTTCACTGTTACATGCTCTTTTGACTATTTTTAAGAAAAGGAAGTAATCTATACTTTATTTTAATGTTGCCAGAAGTAAATCTATTTCTGACATAATTAGATATTTGAACATTTACAAAATTGGTGTTCTCCCAATTTTTAATATTAAAAATCTTTTTCCAAGATTTTTTCTGCCTCTGAAGCCCCAAACCTTTAAGTGGTGTATTACTTTTTGATCTCTTTGTCACTTATTTAGTAGACTTTTTTCCTGACATATAATTTCCTCTATGCAATATATTATTTATTTATATTTATATATCTTACATTATTGCAACAGTGTTTTATTATTATTTGTATATTTCTTACCTATCTAAAAGAACATTGCTTAATTAAATGTGAGGGTTAACTTTATGTGTCAACTTCATAGAGCAAACAGATGCCCAGAGAGCTGTTACTCTCTGTATAAATATTATTTATATATAAACATTATATATATAATATAAACATTATTTCTAGGTGTGTCTGTGAGAGTGTTTCTGGAAGAACTTAGCATTTGAATTTGTAGACTGAGTAAAGATCATCCTCAATCAAGTGGTCATCATCCAAGCCATTGAGGGCTTAAACAGGACAAAAAAGTGGAAGAATGGTGACTCTGCTGTCTGATCTAGGACCTCTATCTTCTCCTGTTAGACATTTGGGATCCTGATTTGATGCCCTTTGGATTTGGACTGCAATAGGCGTTAGCTCTCCTGTTTCTCCAGCTTGCAGATGGCAGTTCATGGGACTTCTCATCCTCCATAAAATCATAAACCAATCCTTCTTATTAACTTCTTTCTTATATAACTACAGTCAGACCATTGATTCTTTTTCTTTGGAGAACCTAATGCAAGAAGGCAGGGATTGCTTGCATTTATAACATCATCTGGCCAAAATATATTTATATTAGTTAACAGTTATTTTAATAATTATGAACAATATCAAAGAGCATAAAATAGACAGCAACAGACTCAGGGAAACCCATTTGTGTTATAAATCACAAATATAAACCTTATGCATATATGGTAATGATTAATTTGTTTTTAATTTATAAAGCATCTCAGATTGGTGCAGATCTATGCCTTCGCAAATACAGACTTCCTATTCCCCTCTCTTACTCTACAGAAATGACTAATATCCTAATGTATTTGAGCATCTAATCTCTCAAGTATTTATTATTTTACTGATCATGTGAATGATTATAAATAATATATAATATACTCAAATGTACATAAATGGTATAATGCTTTGTCAAGATCTAATTAAAAGTGCACTTTCAATATTTCTCTATGTTGGTAATCTCTACTTTTTATTTTATTTGCACCTTAATATATTTTCCAGGTTACATATGAAGAGAAAATTGAAATGTAGTAGCATATTGCATTAGAAATATAGGCAAGGGATTTTTTATTTTGAGGTTGCCAATTTAGAACGAGTATTGGGAATGTTTTTTGCTGAACTCTCAAAATAAGAACAAAGAAACTACTTTTGTTTCAGTGAATTGACTTGCTCCTAAATGAAATTTAATTGGAACCTTTTCTACTGCAGAAGCTTACAATAAAATAAAGGCTTAATTAGAGCAACACTGCAGAATTGTTTAGTTCTCATACATTTTAAAAGTTGCTGCTATACAGAGATGGTTAGATAGCATCACTGACTCAATGGGCATGAATTTTAGCAAACTCTGGGAGATAGTGAAGGAAAGGGAAGGCTGGCCTGTTGCAGCTCATGGAGTTACAGAGAGTTGGACATGACTTAGTGATTGAACAACAACGACATACAAAGTAAAGACTGATTAAGGATTTGTTGTACAGAATATTCCAGGCTGTGGGTAACTTAGAGGGATATGATGGGTCCTTCTTCACAAACTTGTAAGAAATTATGAGTCAGAAATATGATAAAGAGAAGAGAACTCTACTCAATGTGACTATAATTAATTATTTCTATATGTGACTCAGAGAATCTCATTATTTTATAAAGATAACTTGTGGAAAAACTTTCACTAGCAATTATTCTTCTTTTATATCAACCAGAGGGGGAATTGGGAATTCAGAGGTTTCTGTGCTCTACTATCTGTCTCTCCATCATCTTCCTCTTTTCATTTGTGTTTCCCATCACATTTGAGGCTTTCCTGGTGGCTCAGATGGTAAAGCGTCTGCCTGCAATGTGGAGGACCCAGGTTTGATCCCTGGGTCAGGAAGATCCCCTGGAGAAGAAAATGGCAACCCACTCCAGTATTCTTGCCTGGAAAATTCCATGGACGAAGGAGCCTGGTGGGTTACATAGTCCATGGGTTTGCAAAGAGTTGGACATGACTGAGTAACTTCACTCACATTTATTCATTTAACCAGTATTTGTGGAATGCCTATTATGCATTAGTTCCTGTGGAGATAACTATTTATAGGACTCTTTTAAATTGCTCATAATCTCATGGGCAAAGAGGTACACTGGTGTTTTCTTCTACATAGATCTAAGTATCCTCCTTAAAATATCAAATGTGAGTCTATGGATTTACCTCACCTGCTGGTAAACATAGAGCAGATTATTAGGAAAGGAAGACCTAGGGCTCCAAGGGGTGCTTCACAGGTGGCTCAGTGCTAAAGAATCTGCCTGCCAATGCACAAGCTGCCGGATCCCTGGATGGAGGAGATCTCCTGGAGTAGGAAATGGCAACCCACTCCAGTATTCTTGCTTGGGAAATCCCATGGACAGAGGAGCCTGGTGGGTGACAGTCCATGGGGTCCTAAAGAGATGTACATGACTGGACTGAGGGACAGAACAAACAGGGCTCCCAGATCTCTAGATAAGACAACTCCATCTGCAATATCTATACCTCTATTCATAGGAATGAAAGGTGTGCCCTATGCAATCCTTTCACTCCTTGAAGTCTTTTTGTCTTATTTCCGCCCCCCCCCCTCCCTTATAGAATATTCAAGATTTGCTGTGGTACTTATACTCTGGTAATCTCCCTATGATTTTTGCCTCCTATTTTACATCAGTCTCTATTAAAAAAAAATTATACCTGGAACTATTAGCTTCATTATGTTTAGAAAAAATATCTCTCTTTCAGCTGCTACACAGTTAGGAGAATACAGTTTAACAATGAAGAAAAGAGACTGAAGTAAGGATACTGAAGTTACATTCTAAGTTTGGTTTTATAATTTACAGTGTGACCACTTGAATCTCTGTTGGACTTGTCTTCCCGTTGCAAAATGAAGATAACAACCTCTTTTTGTTCAGTGGGTTGCTGTAAGATAATACGAGATAATATAAACTTCTGAAAATTCTTAATCACTATATAAACAAAATATTAATAAGTATTAATTTAAACTATATTGATAGAATTTGAGGATTATATTCAAATCTGTAAACACTAGTCTCTTTATATACACCATATAAACAAATTTGTAATAGGATTTTCCTTTTAAATTAAAAGTTTTCAGAGCATCAGTCAGAGACACAATGTGATCATTAATGGAGCTGTTACAGTCTTAATTGGAAAATGAAATAGTCATAGCCCTAGAGAAAACTTGACACCTTGTTCATTATCTGAGACTTGATTTTTGTGCTGTAATTATTTTAGGATCCCATTTAAAGTTGCAGGATAACCAAATGATTGAGTTATATATGTGAATAAACTTGAATATGTGCAAAGTGAATTCTTTGATAAATATATCCTGTTGATTCGGTTTCAAGGGAATCTGCACTAATTTCAGGTCTTTTTTCATTGAACACCTAAGGGGCAGTCACTTGGAAAGAAGCAACAAAACATGTGCCTTGAGATAAGAAAACAGACTTTTAAAGTGCTAATTTATGACTTGCAATTAGCAGCAATGCCATTTACTCTGTGTTTCAATCCCAGTAAAGTTTGAAACTCTTTCCAGTAACGGCAAGATCATTAAATATCAATTCATTGTCTGAGATAAGTGTTGTGGGAGAAAAAAGGAAAAGAAAAATGTGACCCCTGATGCTAACAAGATTTCTAGGCAATCAGGAAGGAAAAAGACTGAAAAGTCTTTAATAGGGCTCCAACTGTTCTCTAAGAAAAGGGAAAACCACTATTCGATCTCATTTAACCCTTATAATCAAGTTTCACAGAAGCATTATTATAATCCTAATTTAATCAAGTTCAGGAAGAGCCTATATCAATCCCTCTTTTGAAGAGAAACAATTTTAGATGAATGGCTCCTGTAGAATAGGGTATTTAATAAATATTGCCCAGAATCACAATTTGTCTGTGGCAGAACTAGCAGATACTATCCTACAGTCTCTTAATTGTTAAATAAATACATACATGCATGCATATATAACAGTGTTTTTAGCCACTAAAAGAACAAAGGAGGCAAATTCCTGCCCTCATGGTGTTACATTTTCCAGAGGTAGACAGAAAATTACCATATATTTAAATAAATCTGTATTACAATTTTAGTTACCAAATGGTGAAAAGTAAAGTAAAGTTGTGGTGCCCAAGTCGCGAAATCTCCCAGTGACCACCAGGGAGATGATATCCAGCGCAAAAGCAAGAGAGTTTTTATTACCAAGCTCGAGCTGGGGCTCCCACCCGATATCGATGCAGCGGCTATAGGGAGGAGCCCCGAGTTCTGGATTACATTGTTATATAGGGTATTCTTGCATGAGAAATTTGAAAAATGGGAGTTTCCAGGTTGGGAGACATCTAATTGGTTACCTTCTGTGGAAGCGGGTTCTGATTGGTTCCCATTTCCTGAGCTTGCCACGGGTTCTGATTGGTTCCCATTACCTAGGTAGAATATGTTAAGTCAGGAGATTTTGGTCTGGGGTCCGATTGGCTCGAGGGTGGTGGGGTGAGGTCAGGGGATTTCCAAAGGCTCTTTTCCTGGAACCTTACAAAATGGAGTTTTCTGTTAACAAAATGGAGTAGCTTAGGTCCTTCAAAGTAAAGGGATTAAGATTGGTGGGAGTAGTTGGATAAGGTGCTTTTTTGAAGAGATAACAGTTGAACAGAAACTAGAAGGAAATGTAGGGAAAAGGTCTGGAAGTAAATTTAAGCCAGAAAAAGCAGCAAGTGTAAATACTCAAAGTTCACTCTAGACTTGGACTATTCAAGGAATAGAAATATGATAGATTTGGACTGAGCAAACAAATTAGGGTGAAGATAGTGGAACAGCTATTACTAAATTTTATACACACTAAGCTATGGTAAATAATTTGAATATTAGCCTAAATGTGATAGGAAGCCTTTGCCTTTACATTGTAAAATAAGGAAGGTGCCTCAAGGCAAAGGCTGCCTTTGGACTTCAAAGGTTTTGGACTCTAGAGGGTGGAGCATAGGTTTATGAAGGTGGTTTTAGTGGAGGTTACAAGTGCTTGGATTAGGGTCATAATAGTAAAGTTAGAGAAATAACTGAATTCTCGATACATCTTGAAGATAGCCTGATATACCATAAATTGTTATAGGCATTAAATCAAATAATGCAAAAGATTTATCATATTTAGAATATCAAGATAGTAAACAACTGTAGAAAACTTAAAAATAATACAAATAAAAGGATTATATTCTAAAATTAACATAGAAATGTTTAAATTTCTACTAAAAATTAAAGACAAAGTGCTCAATAATTTTTTACCAATCTTATTCTACTAATAAAATTAAATGTCAAAAATTGAAATATTTCTTTAATCCTCAGTTATTCCTTTTGTTGTTTCTTCTGTGCATTTAAAATGGCAATATCTTACAGTTTAAATATAGAAATGTAACAAATTTAATCCTAGCTTTTTAGAACATGCTTACATAGTGTATATAAACTGCCTCTGTTACACATATAATTTGGTATATATATTGAATTCTAATCAGCGTGTGTCTATGTATGTGTGTGTGTGTGTGTGTGTAGTGTTTCAGGTATAAGGCTGTGCTTGAGCTCTTGCAGTAATTTTGGTATTCTCATGGCAAGATGCCCATTTTAATAATTATGTAATTAGAAATTTCTCAGGGTAGAACCATATGAGACTATGTTCAAACCTTCCCATCAAGACAAATGATAAATAATCTATGCACATCAAAGTGGCAAATTTTAATCAGTAATGGTACAAGTAATGATTTGACAACATATTATGTAAGATTGATAATGAGTTTGTTAAAAAAAGCAATCTGTGGTTGACAAGTTAGATTGAAATGAAAGCATTCATAGCTGTAGGGTTTGGCTTCTGAATAGTAATCTGGCCCAGTTTATCTATCACAGGCTAGAATCTATGAGGTAACAGACAAGTGTTCAATTTCTAGGGTTCATCTCCTTCAAGGCTTTACTGATTTTCTTAAACTTTATTAATCACACATATGAAAGCCTGTTTTGGAGGGAGGTGAAAATTAGGATTGCTACTTAAATGTTTAACTCATTATCTGATGAGCTATGATGCTCCAAGTAAGAAACTGTGATTATTTGGGGTTATTAGGAATATACACATATGATGAAATACAATTTTTAAAATGTTTATGTTGGGCAGTTACTGTTTAGTCGCTAAGCTGTCTGACTCTTTGAGATCCTGTTGAGTGTAGCCCGCCAGGCCCCTCTGACCATGAGACTTTCCAGGCAAGAATACTGGACTGGGTTGCCATTTCCTTTGCCAGGGGATCTTCCCAAACCAGAGATCAAACTCATGTCTTCTACATTGGTACGCAGATTCTTTACTGCTAAGACACGTGGGGAGCACACATTATCTAATGGGTATTTTAGATTTCACTCCCCTCCCTACCAAAATGCTTCAAACGTTTGAATTATAGAATTTAAGGAACAAAATCTAGGAAGGACCTCTATCATAGTGCTTCTTAAAATTTAATATGCATATAAATCACTCAGGGGTTATGTTAATAGGTAGATTCTAATTCAAGAGGTTTGGGGAAAGAGATGAAATTATTTTCTTACATTAAGCCTCCAGATGTTGGTGATATTGTGGGTTCATGGATCACACCCTTTGTGTATCAAGGTTCTAGACAACTAAAAAATGACAAGAAAAATCCAAATAGTTTAATTCTATTCTTAGATTGATACAGAAAGTTGCTTTGAATTTCTGCTTGACCAAAAACAAACAAACAAACAAACAAACAAAAACAGAGAATAATAAATAATGTATTGTAGGTGGTTTTAGAAAAAAAGTTATATGACATGCTAATCAACAGATGAGGGAACATTTTATTGGAAAAATTTCTCAGTACTTCCCCTCAACCAATCTCAGTTCAATTAGTCACTCAGGTGTGTCCATTCTTTTCAACCCCATGGACTGCCGCACACCAGGTTTCCTTGTCCATCACCAATTCCTGGAGCTTGCTTAAATTCATGTGCATCTAGTTGGTGATGCCATCCAACCTCTTGTCTTCTGTCAGTCCCTTCTCCTCCTGCCTTCAATCGTCCCCAGCATAAGGGTCTTTTCAAATGAGTTAGCTCTTTGCATCAGGTGGCCAAAGTATTGGAGCGTCAGCTTCAGCATCAGTCCCACCAATGAATATTCAGGACTGATTTCGTTTAGGGTTGACTGGTTTGATCTCTTGCAGTCCAAGGGACTGTCAAAAATCTCCAACATCACAGTTCAAAAGCATCAATTCTTGGATACTCAGCTTTCTTTATGGTCCAAATCTCACATCCATAAATGACTACTGGAAAACCATAGCTTTGACTAGATGGACTCTTGTCAGCAAAGTAATATTTCTGCTTTTTAATATGCTATCTAGGTTGGTCATAGTGTTTCTTCCAAGGAGCAAGCATCTTTTACCTTCATGCTACAATCACCATCTACAGTGATTTTAGAGCCCAAGAAAATAAAATCTGTCACTGTTTTCATTGTTTCTCCATCTATTTGCCATGAAGTGATGGGACCAGATGTCATACTTTCAGCTTTCTGAATGTTGAGCTTTAAGCCAACTTTTCACTCTCCTCTTTCACTTTCATCAAGAAGCTATTTAGTACTTCTTTGCTTTCTGCCATAAGGGTGGTGTCATCTGCATATCTGAGGTTATTGAAATTTCTCGCAGAAATCTTGAATCCAGCTTGTGCTTCATCCAGCCCAGCATTTCACATAATTTCTTTGCATATAAATTAAATATGCAGGGTGACAACATACAGCCTTGAAGTACTCCTTTCCCAGTTTGGAACCAGTTGGTTGTTCCATGTCCAGTTCTAACTATTGTTTCCTGACCTACATACTAATTTCTCAGGAGGCAGGTAAGGTGGTCTGGCATTCCTATCTCTTTAAGAATTTTCCACAGTTTGCTGCAATCCACACAGTCATAGCCTTTGACACAGTCAATAAAGCATAAGTAGATTTTTTTTCTGAAACTCTCTTGCTTTTTTGATGATCCAACGGATATTGGCAATTTGATCTCTGGTTCCTCTGCCTTTTCTAAATCCAGCTTGAACATCTGGAAGTTCTTGGTTCACTTACTGCTGAAGCCTCGCTTGGAGAATTTTGAGCATTACTTTGATAGCATGTAAGATGAGTGCAATTGGGCAGTAGTTTGAACATTCTTTGGCATTGCCTTTCTTTGGGATTGGAATAAAACTGACCTTTTCCAGTGCTGTGGCCACTAGTGAATTTTCCAAATTTGGGGGATATTGAGTGCAGCACTTTCACAGCATCATCTTTCAGGATTTGAAATAGCTCAACTGGAATTTAATCACTGACACTAGCTTTGTTCATGGTGATGCTTCTTAAGGCCCGCTTGACTTCCCATTCCAAGATATCTGGCTCTAGGAGATTGATCACACCATCGTCCTTATCTGTGTCGTGAAGATCTTTTTTTGTATAGTTCTTCTGTGTGTTCTTGCAACCTCTTCTTAATGTCTTCTGTTTCTTTCAGGTACATACCATTTCTGTCCTTCATTGTGCCCCTTCTTTGCATCATATGTTACCATGGTATCTCTAATTTTCATGAAGACATCTCTAGTCTTTCCCATTCTATTGTTTTCCTCTATGTTTTTGCATTGGTCACTGAGGAAGACATTGACTGAGCAACTAATATTTAACACTTAATATGTAGTTCAGTCATTAGATGATCTCCTCAGTCTATGGTCCCTTCACTGCCTCTGTTTCCATGATCATCAACTTCGTTTCCTTACTGAATTTCTCTTATGTCTTGACTAAGGTAAAAATAATATTTCTTAACTAATCTATTTACTTTGAATTAATGTATTTATTCTTTGCTAAAGTAAACAAATGAAAACATCCACATTGAGTTGATACTTTTAAAACTATGATCCTGTTGAGTTTACCTTCTCATTACATTTTTGCTCATGAAAAACTAACTTGGCATTTTGTTTTGTCTCAAAACCCTTATCCTATATTACATAATATAGGGAAATCAATTGTTCAGAATCAGTTTTTCAGTACAGTAAATTACATACACACACATATATACAAGCAGAATAAAGATCTGAGAGTGATGATTTTCCAGGTTTTTAAGTTAAAAGAGGTTTATCAGCCTAACTGTCATGAAGGTTTCTCGGCTACCTTCTTGGCCATGAATGAAGATACAGCTACATTTGAGCTGAGATCAATGTATGGAGGACACTATGTAAGACAGAGAATAAGTATGAAAGTGGCTGAAAACCCAATTCAAATTTCAAGCCACATCCTCTTTTTACTCAGTCTCTGAGCTTTTGCCTTCTCCCACAATACAGAAAATCAAGCCCAGGGTCCTATAATTACATTTACTGGTTCTTCCTGTGATCTCCAGATACACAAACCTTGCACTGAATCCCTCATTTCCAGTTCTGATCTGGTCTATTATTGAATGATGAGTTTTGCTACAGGCAGGCAAAATGATACCAGTACTTATGTTTCACTAAAGTTTTAGAGTTTGATTTGGAAATTTTTTCCCACTAAGGTTGGACAAGACTTCTAGTCTGAATTCCCAGAGGTAATATTCTTCAATGTTTGCCATTAGATATGGCAATAGGACAAGAATAAATCTTTCTGATATCAAAGCAAAAATTGTACCAAAGTTAAACAGGCAAGGACAACATTTGTTAAGGCAATCAGTAGGAGAGAGATGTCAGAACGCTGGCTGAACTCAACTCTGCTGAAGCAAAGAGAAGTAGGGATTTTAAAGGTGGGAAAAGCTGGGGGGAAAGTACCCAAGGAGATAAGCCAATTTTTGTTTGCCAAAGGGACCTGAAAGTTTCCATAGCTTTATGATAGGGGGAAGTTTTGAAACTTGGGACAAGGCACTCACCATCTTTCCAAGTCACTCTCCTACCCTTCCACTGAACATGGGGTAATTCTCTGACAATTAAATTTCACAGAGATAGCTTCCAGGGCCTTCAGAAAGACATTCATGGGTTGTAAAATTAGCAAAAGACTTATTAAAAGATTCATATATCCAAGGAAAGCAAAGTAGGAAGCCAAGAGATACCTGGAATAACAGGCAAATTTGGCCTTGTGTACAAAATGAACCAGGGCAAATGCTAACAGAATTTTTGCCAAGAGAATGAACTGATCATAGCAAACACCCTCTTCCAAGAACACAAGAGATGACTCTACACATGGACATCACTAGATGGTCAATACCAAAATCAAACTGATTATATTCTTTGCAGCCAAAAATGGAGAAGCTGTATACAGTCAGCAAAAACAAGACCAGGAGCTGACTGTGGCTCAGATCGTGAACCCCTTATTACCAAATTCAGACTTAAATTACAGAAGTAGGGAAACCACTAGACCATTCACGTATGACCTAAATGAAATCCATTACAATTATACAGTGGAAGTGACAAACAGATTCAAGGTATTATATTTGGTAGAGTTCCTGAAGAACTATGGATGGAGTTTCATGAAGTTGTACAGGAGGCAGTGATCAAGACGATCCCCATGTCTAAGGAAGCATTACAAATAGCTGAGAAAAGAAGGAAAGTGAAAGGCAAAGGAGAAGAGGAAAGATATACCCATTTGAATGCAGAGTTCCAAAGAACAAGGAGAGATAAGAAAGCTTTCCTCAGTAATCAATGCAAAGAAATAGAGGACACGATAAAATGGGAAAGACCTCTTCAAGAAAGTTCAAGATATCAAGGGAACATTTCATGCAAAAATGGACACAATAAAGGACAAAAATGGTATGGACCTAAAAGAAGCAGAAGATATTAAGAAGAGGTGGCAAGAGTACACAGAAGAACTGTACAAAACAAAACAAAAAGATCTTCATGACCCAGATAACAATGACAGTGTGGTTACTCACCTAGAGCCAGACATCCTTGAATGGGAAGTCAACTGGGCATTAGGAAGCATCACTATGAACAAAGCTGGTAGAGGTGATGGAATTCCAGTTGAGCTCTTTCAAATCCTGAAAGATGATGCTGTGAAAGTGCTGCACTCAATAGGCCAGCAAATTTGAAAAACAGCAGTAGCCACAGGACTGGAAAAGGTCAGTTTTCATTTCAATCCCAAAGAAACTAAATGCCAATGAATGTTCAAACTTCCACACAGTTGCACTCATCTCACACTCTAGCAAAGTAATTCTCAAAATTCTCCAAGCCAGGATTCCACAGTACATGAACCATGAAATTCCAGATGCTCAAGCTGGCTTTAGAAAAGGCAGCAGAAACAGATTTCAAATTGCCAACATCCGTTGGATCATCAAAAAAGCATGAGAGTTCCAGAAAAACATCTATTTATGCTTTATTAACTATGCCAAAACCTTTCACTGTGTGGATCACAACAAACTGGAAAATTCTGAAAGAGATGTGAATACCAGACCCCCTGACCTGCCTCTTGAGAAATCTGTATGCCGGTCAGGAAGCAACAGTTAGAACTGGACATGGAACAACAGATTGGTTCCAAATAGGAACCATCATACAATATACATCAAGGCTGTATATTGTCACCCTGCTTATTTAACTTATATGCAGAGTACATCATGGAAACACTGTGCTGGTTGAAGCACAAGCTGGAATCAAGATTGCCGGGAGAAATATCAACAACCTCAGATATGCAGATGATACCACCCTTATGGCAGAAAGTGAAGAGGAACTAAAGAGCTTCTTGATGAAAGTGAAAGAGGAGAGTGAAAAAGTTGCCTTAAAGCTCAACATTCAGAAAACTGAGAGTATGACATCTGGTCCCATCACTTCATGGCATTTAGATGAGGAAATAGTGGAAGCAGTGGCAGACTTTATTTTTGGGGGCTCCAAAATTACTGCAGATGGTGACTGCAGCCATGAAATTAAAAGATGCATACTTCTTCGAAGGAAAGTTATGACCAACCTAGAGAGCATATTAAAAAGAAGAAACATTACTTTGCCAACAGAGGTCCATCTAGTCAAGGCTATGGTTTTTCCAGGAGTTATGTATGGATTTGAGGGTTGGATTATAAAGAAAGCTGAGTGCCAAAGAATGATGCTTTTGAACTGTGGTGTTGGAGAAGACTCTTGAGAGTCCCTTGGACTGCAAGGAGATCAAACCAGTCCATCCTAAATGAAATCAGTCCTGAATATTCATTGGAAGGACTGATGTTGAAGCTGAATTTCCAATACTTTGGCCACCTGATGTGAAGAGCTGACTCATTTGAAAAGACCCTGATGCTGGGAAAGACTGAAGGCAGGAAGAGAAGGGACAACAGAGGATGAGATGGTTGGATGGCATCACCAACTCAATGGACATGGGTTTGAGTAAATTCCGGGAGTTGGTGATGACAGGCAAGCCTGGCGTCCTGCAGTCTACGGGCTCGCAAAGAGTCAGACAAGACTGAGTGGCTGAAGTGAACCTTACTGAACTGATATCCAAAGAGCAAAGAAAAAGTCCATAATTACAAGTTTTCTAAAATAAATTATGAGAGAAAGAATTTCAGGGGTTTAGAATAAGGTGTATCCTATCTAAAGATTATAATCAAACTGAGAGAAATGTTAAGCCATCTTTCTCACTAGTTATATTGATGCTCATTTAGAATCTGCTATTAGGATCTTTAGGAAACAAAATCTAATCAGATTGCTTCTATTGGCTTTCTAGATCTACTGTTTCAAAGGATGAGAAACTTGGTGGTCTGAAACAGCAGGAATATTTTACCTCAGTTCTGGAAGCTGGAAATCCGAAATCCAGGTGTTGGCAAGGTCCTGCTCTCAAAGTAGGCTTTCACAGAGAATCTTTCCTTATATATTCCAGCTCCTGGTGGCTTCAATATCCCATACGGTCTCCATATTCATATGGCTTTCTCTACTCTCTCTGTTTCCCCTCTGTGTGTCATTTATGAAGATACTTGACACTGAATTCAGCTTGTATATTTCAGGATTACCTTATTTTTATATCCTTAATTTAATCACAACTGAAAAGATCCTTTCCCCAAATAAAGTCACATTCTCTGTCTCTAAAGGAGGGACATGGACAAGCCTTTGAGGGTCATTCAACCCACTACACTGTGCTTATACTTAAAATCTTACTGAGGAGACACATTTACTTCAAATTCCTCAGTTATTCTAGAGGCTCTGTTACATCTCTAAGGCCCACTGCTCACAACTTTATCCTTGAACTAAGCAGAATCTTAGAGTTATTTCCTCACTGTTACCAAACAAGAACATGTTCTAGATAATGGTAAGTTAGGAATGGATACAAAATGATAGGAACAACTCCATAATACTTTTAATTTACTTAACAAAGATATAATTTGGTTTACCTGTCAATATGTTATATAAGTGAAATATTATGGCTTGCCCCACAGAATTTTTTCAGATAGAAAAGGGATAGTTAGGAACTTTGGGGAAGTCATTTATACACTGCTATATTTAAAGTGGATAATTAACAAAGGCCTATTGTATAGCACATAGAACTCTGCTCAATGTTATGCGCCAGTCTTATGGGATATGGCTTTGGGGGAGAATGGTTACATGTATATGTTTGGCTGAGTCCCTTTGCTGTCCACCTTAAATCACCACAACATTGTTAATTGACTATACCCAAATACAAAATGTATTCAATGTTAAAAAAATAATTTTTTAATTAAAAAAAGAAATAAAATCCAAGCCAGTTTTCAGAGACAACTTTTTGAGAAAGAATACCTCTTGAAAGAAAGAGTTACTAAATTTGAGTTTAATTCATAAGTAGACTCTAAGAGAAGTTTATGTTTTGGAGAAAATTCAATGCTGACACCAAAGATAGTGCATACAAAGTCAAGAGAGAAGCATAGTGGTGAGTTATTTTTTGAATCATTCATGATTTGATGTTGCTGATGTCTATAGTGTAAGGAAATATAGTGTCAGAGAAACAAAGGTATCTGATTTTGAAAAATATCCTATCATTTATTAGATATAAAAGCATGTTTAAATACTTTGTGATCAACAGGAATTCTTATTGATTATTCAGATGACTCATTTGAGAATGACAAGATAAAAATTATGTAGACATTTTTCATAGACAAATAATAAACTCTTCATTAACCCCATACTTGGAGATATAATAGCAAAAAGATGGTAAAATTATGCATAAATGAAAGAATAAAAATGAGGAAAATCCATAGGTGTGATATAAAGAATGGAAGTTTAAAATTAAATTGCTTATGGTCTTAATGATGTTTTAAAATGCACATTTTCTTCCTACTTTGAGACATAACTATCCTCTCAGTTTGATCAATACCAAAAATTTGGAGAAATTTCTCTATAAATATTGTAATAACATAATATTCATATTACTGTCAATATTAAAAATACATTCATTTATGTTTTCTGAACAAAGTGCCCTTTTTATTGAAATATTTTGTACTCTCATATTTAACAATAATGCCACTTCAGAAGTGAAAAATAATACTGTTAATAAATGAGAAAACTCATAATTGATTAAAAATTAATTCAGGAGAAGAGTCAGGCTACATTTGAAAATAATTTTAAATTCAAAAATGAAAATATAAGACAGCTATTTATGGAGAAATAAAATCTAATTTCAGAATTACATTTCACTATACAAATTATTTATGTCTCCTGTTAAGAAAAACATAGTCATATAGTACAATAGAAGAAAAGTTATGACCAACTTAGATAGCATATTCAAAAGCAGAGACATTACTTTGCCGACTAAGGTCCGTCTAGTCAAGGCTATGGTTCTTCCTGTGGTCATGTATGGATGTGAGTGTTGGACTGTGAAGAAGGGTGAGCGCGGAAGAATTGATGCTTTTGAACTGTGGTGTTGGAGAAGACTCTTGAGAGTCCCTTGGACTGCAAGGAGATCCAACCAATCCATTCTGAAGGAGATCGGCCCTGGGATTTCTTTGGAAGGAATGATGCTGTAGCTGAAACTCTAGTACTTTGGCCACCTCATGCGAAGAATTGACTCATTGGAAAAGACTCTGATGCTGGGAGGGATTGGGGGTAGGAGGAGAAGGGGACGACAGAGAATGAGATGGCTGGATGGCATCAGTGACTCGATGGACGTGAGTCTGAGTGAACTCCAGGAGTTGGTGATGGACAGGGAAGCCTGGCGTGCTGCTATTCATGGGGTGACAAAGAGTCGAACAAGGCTGAGCAACTGAACTGAACTGAACTGATAGTACAATAGATATGTACTAATTATTTAAAAAACTCATGATCTTCTATGACAGAGTGTAGATTTGTTAGATTAAAACAAACAAACAAAAAAAACTAGCTAATGTTTGTTACCATTCCAATATAGGCTAAATTTATAAAAGAAGAGTTTATTATGCACCGAATAAAAGCAAGGATAAGAAATGGTAAAAATAATCTAAGTGATTCTTTGTTGCATTCTATCAATTAGGGAAGTATTCCTAATTTTCATAACTTATGAAAAATCAGAAGATAATGAAAATCTAACACAGAGAGTCCAAAACTCTAAGTTACTATTATCTATTATCAACTACAATAGCCAGTTTGCTGAAAAAAAAAAAGGGGGGGGGGATTTATATGATCACACAACAGAAGACAGAGGTAAATGTATCATTAAAATTCTCTTGGTGTTGCCTTTTTCCCTGTACAAGTTTCACACTCATCTTTGCTAGCGTCATGGATACCCAATATCTACACTTTCCAGGACTCAGAAATGAAGATCACTGCATCCTCCATGTAGGGAGGAGATCTCCTTTACTTAAACATTAAAAATAATAATCATAAAATATCCTCAGTTCTTTGTTATTAGTCTCACCAAGTCATTTTCTCACAACTAAGACAATCACACTGATTAGTTTAAGCGATTTCCAGTAATCTCATACAAGAAGTGAGTATTGCTCACATCGTTTGTACAAAATTCAGGAGGCCTTGAGTGCAGAGACTATTAACATTTGCTCACTCTTGAACTCCATGGACTTAATATTTCTAAAAAGAGACCAAAAATATGCATACATTGTGGTCAAAATAGAATGAGAAAAATACATTTTCTGCTAAAAAAACATTTTTTTTTTTTTTTGGTCTTATGGAAGAGAACTATCCACTGATTCAGGGTTTCTTCTGGACCACTGGCATCAAAATCAACTCAAGTGCTTGTTGCAAAAATTCAGACATATTTTTACCTACCTGGCACATTTAATCAGTGAACAAAGGACTAAAAATTCTGCATTTTAAATAAGTCCCACAGGGAATTTTAATGCACATTTCATTTTTAAGATACAATAAAAGTAATTGTATAATTTGAATTTGTAGGGTGACTCACCCTTTGTTCATATTATTGTACTCCCAGTGATTCACACCATAGCTGGCATAAAGTATTCTTATTGGTATACATTTCTTAAATGAGTGCACAAATGATTGTAGTGTGTGGTTCACTGAAAAATAAATGCCAAACTCTCAGAATAGGTGAGAATCTGGCATGAACTTCTGTGGAGTGGAGAATGAGAGACCTTCAATACGTGATGAATTAATTAGGCACTAAATCTTTAAAAGCCGGTGTCACATTGATGTTCTTTTTGCTTCCCATTGTGGTCTGTAAACCACTAAACATCTGTTGTTGTTGTTGTTGTTGTTGTTTTTTAATCTCTAATAATTTGAAACAAATTATTCAATTACACTTCCTTCTTTATTTGTTCAATGCTACTTTCTACCAAACCTCTAGGCATCTCATTCACTAGAGATTTTGAGGCTGAATAGGCCATAATTCAGAATTCATGACAAAGGTATGTCATATCTAATAAATGATTTCTCAGATTTTTTCATCTTTTCATTCCTAAACTCTGTTTTTTTTTTATTACTTTGGCATATTTCTTATGTGTATTTACTTTTCATGCTGCTCTCATATTCCAGGATATTATGAATTTATGCTCGGATCTACTTCAAAACTGGCATTCAAATTTCAATTTCATTCTCCTCCAAAATCCCTCCCTAAACTGTTGAAATAAAATGTTCCATGTTAATCTATAGTTTTTAATGCTTAACGTCCTGGAATTTATTTTTCTTCTATTTGGGAAAAATAAAAACACTATTACAGATTACCTAAGCAGCATACATGTTTTACTTATGCAGTCTTGGTGTTTTAACTTTACTCATTCCTTAGCCTCTAACACCACAATATCTCTTTCATAACTTTAATTAAGCTATGTTTTTATTGTATTGCAAGCACTTGTGATACACTACTCTCTGTGCCTACAATATTCCCATTATCCTCCATTAGTTTCCATTGGCCTTTTACTTCTCAATTCACTTTTCGATTTTTGAAGGAATTTTTGTAACCCATACTCTTTGTCAGGCTCAGATAGCACCATTCTCACTTTTACACTGTATTGTGTGTGCTCGTGTGTGTTTAATCACTTGGTCATGTCCAACTCTTTGTGATCCCATCGACTGTAGCCCACTAGGTTCCTCTTTCTAAGGGATTTTTCAGGCAAGAATACTTGAGTGGGTTGCCATTTCCTACTCCACAGGCTCTTCCTGACGCAGGGTTCGAACCTGCACCTCTTGCATATCCTTCATTGACAGGTGAATTCTTTACTACTGAGCCACCTGGGAAGCTTATACTATATACAAATGTTTACAAATAAATAATATCACTAGTTATTAATTTCTTACTATTCTTTCCATGCAGTAAATTCCATGAGAGCAGAACAACGCCTAATAAATAAAAGGTTCTTATTAAATATATTTAATTAATGAAAAATGTTATGCTTCTAAATTTTAGCTTCATTATTTTTGATCTATAGCCAGTAGCTAGCTTAAAGCTTTCTTATTCTGAATGCATTTACTCAAGCACCTATCACAGTGCCTCACAAAAACCAGCAGCTCAAAGCCTGTGTGAATTTGTCTTTCTTTCCTTCTTAATACACTTCTTTAAAGATAACATGTATATGATGAGATAATACTGGAAAGGAGATTGCATTTGGATTTGTTTCAAACTGAATTCAGATTTATAGATATTGTCATTTAAAATTTAACTGCATGCACTGTTTTGCTATTTCTTTCATGTTTGCATATAGGAATTTTTGTTAATTTTACCCTTTTGGAATCTTAATGCTCTAGGAAAATAAGATAGCTTTAGTTGATTCCTTACATCACAGGCTGAATTAAAATCGAGAACAGAGAGACTTTTCAGACTTCACTCTGCCAGGAAAATGAAAACATAACCTTACTCTTTGAGGTACTATAGCTATTAAAGACATCTCTGAAGACCTGTCAATTTTATAATCATTCCACCTTTACAGTTAATAATATGTTTTTATTAAGAAAAACTCATGAAGTTAAGAAACATATTTTTCCCTGTGCTGTGTTACAAATATTTAGATGATGGTTTGTTCTTTTTGTATGAAAATATGCTGAAATGCAAAAAATGCAAGAAATGTAAAAAAGCAAAATGGCTCTCTGAAGAGGCCTTACAAAGAGCTGTGAAAAGAAGAGAAGCGAAAAGCAAAGGAGAAAAGGAAAGATATTCCCATTTGAATGCAGAGCTCCAAAGAATAGCAAAGAGAGATAAGAAAGCCTTCCTCAGCAATCAGTGCAAAGAAATAGAGGAAAACAACAGAATGGGAAAGACTAGAGATCCCTTCAAGAAAATTACAGATACCAAGGGAACATTTCATGCAAAGATGGGCTCGATAAAGGACAGAAATGGCATGGACCTAACAGAAGCAGAAGATATTAAGAAGAGATGGCAAGAATACACAGAAAAACTATACAAAAAAGATCTTCATGACCCAGGTAATCACAATGTTGTGACCAGTAAGCTAGAGCCAGACATCCTGGAATGTGAAGTCAAGTGGGCCTTAGAAAGCATCACTATAAACAAAGCTAGTGGAGGTGATAAATTCCAGTTGAGCTATTTCCAATCCTGAAAGATGATGCTGTGAAAGCACTGCACTCAATAGACTAGCAAATTTGGAAAACTCAGCAGTGGCCACAGGACTGGAAAAGATCAGTTTTCATTCCAATCCCAATGAAAGGCAAAGCCAAAGAATGTTCAAACTACTGCACAATTGCACTCATCTTACATGCTAGCAAAGTAATGCTCAAAATTCTCCAAGCCAGGCTTTGGCAATATGTGAACCGTGAACTTCCAGATGTTCAAGCTGGTTTTTGGAAAGGCAGAGGAACCAGAGATCAAATTGCCAACATCTGCTGGATCATCGAAAGAGCAAGAGAGTTCCAGAAAAATATATATTTCTGCTGCATTGACTATGTCAAAGCCTTTGACTGTGTGGATCACAATAAACTGTGGAAAATTCTGAAAGAGATGGGAATACCAGACTACCTGACCTGCCTCTTGAGAAATGTGTATGCAGGTCAGGAAGCAACAGTTAGAACTGGACATGGAAAAACAGACTGGTTCCAAAAAGGAAAAGGAGTGCATCAAGGCTGTATAGTGTCACCTGCTTATTTAACGTATATGCAGAGTACATCATGAGAAATGCTGGGCTGGAAGAAGCACAGGCTAGAATAAAAATTGCCGGAAGAACTGTCAATAACCTCAGATATGCAGATGACACCACCCTTATGGCAGAAAGTGAAGAAGAACTAAAAAGGCTCTTGATGAAAGTGAAAGAGGAAAATGAAAGTGTTGGCTTAAAGCTCAACATTCAGAAAATGAAGATCATGGCATCTGGTCCCATCACTTCATGGGAAATAGGGAAACAGTGGAAACATTGTCAGACATTGATTTGGGGGTCTCCAAAATTACTCCAGGTGGTGATTGCAACCATGAAATTAAAAGACGCTTACTCATTGGAAGGAAAGTTATGACCAACCTAGATAGCATATTATAAAGCAGACATATTACTTTGCCAACAAAGGCCCATTTGTTCAAGGCTATGGTTTTTCCAGTGGTCATGTATTGGTGTGAGAGTTGTACTATAAAGAAAGCTGACTTCTGAAGAATTGATGCTTTTGAACTGTGGTGTTGGAGAAGACTCTTGAGAGTCCCTTGGACTGCAAGGAGATTCAACCAGTCCATCCTAAAGGAGATCAGTTCTGGGTGTTCATTTGGAAGGACTGATGCTGAGGCTGAAACTCCAATACTTTGGCCACCTCATGCGAAGTGTTGACTCATTGGAAAAGACCCTGATGCTGGGAGGGATTCAGGGCAGGAGGAGAAGGGGATGACAGAAGATGAGGTGGCTGGATGGCATCACCTCTTCAATGCACATGAGATTGGGTGAACTCTGGGAGTTGGTGATGGACAGGGAGGCCTGGCATGCTGTGATTCATGGGGTCACAAAGAGTCGGACATGACTGAGCGACTGAACTGAACTGAACTGATGCGGAAGTGACATATATAAATGTATTAATTGTATTTTAGACATCTATATTATTATTTTACTGGTATTTTTATTCTCTTTATTAAAAGATGATGGTATTATATTTCTTTTATGATATAGTACCTTAAGTTTCTGGGAATAGAAATGCATTACAAATAAAAACATGCAAGAAAAAAGAGCAATGCCAAAGAATGTTCAAACTACCATAGAACTGCACTCATATCACATGCTAGCAAAGGAATGTTCAAAATCCTTCTAGCAAGGGTTCAACAGCATGAGAACTAAAAACTTCATCATGTACAAACTGGATTTAGAAAAGGCAGAGGAACCAGAGCAAATGCCCAACATCTATTACATCACAGAAATAGCTAAGGAATTCCAGAAAAACATCTGCTTCATTGACTATGCTAAAGCCTTTAACTGTGTGGACCACAGTAAACTGTAGAAAATTCTTCAAGAGATGGGAATACCAGACAAACTTACCTGCCTCCTGAGAAACCTGTATGCAGATCAAGTAGCAACATGAACAATGGCCTGGTTCCAAATTGGACAAAGACTATGTCAAGGATATACATTGTCACCTTGCTTATTTAATGTATATACAGAGTACATCATGCTGGGCTGAATGAAACACATGCTGGAATCAAGATTGCTGGGAGAAATATTAGTAACCTCAGATATGCAGATGACACCACCCTTATGGCAGAAACCGAAGAGGAATTAAACAGCCTTTTGATAAAGGTGAAGAGGAAAATGAAAAAGCTGGCTTTAAACTCAATATTCAAAAAACGAAGCTCATGGCGTCTAGTTCCATCTCTTCACTGCAAATAGATGGCGAAACAGTGGAAACAGTGACAGACTTTATTTTCTTGGGCTCCAAAATCACTGCACACGGTGACTGCAGTCACAAGATTAAAAGACATTTGTTCCATGGAAGAAAAATAATGACAAACCTAGATAGCATATTAAAAGCAGAAACATTACGTTACCTACAATGGTCCATATAGTCAAAGCTATGGTTTTTTCCATAGTAATGAGAGCCAGACAATAAAAAAGGCTGAGTGCCAAAAATTCGATGTCTTTGAACTGTGGTGCTGGAGAAGATTCTTGAGACTCCCTTGGACTGCAAGAAGATTAAACCAGTCAATCCTAAAGGATATCAACCTTTAGTATCTTTCATATTTTATTTCCATTAGGAAATACTGAATATTCATTGTAAGGATTGATGCTAAAGCTGAAGCTCCAATACATTAGCCCATGCAAAGATGCTGATGTGAAGATGGGATGCAAAGAGCCAACTCTCTGGAAAAGACCTTGATGCTGGGAAAGATTGAAAGAAGGAGAAGAAGCAGACAACAAAAGATGAGATGAGTCCATGGTGTCACTGACTCAATGGACATGAATTTGAGCAGAGTCCAGGTGATGCTGAAGGACAGGGAAGCCTGATGTACTGCAGTTCATGAGATCGCAGAGAGTGGGACACAACTGAGTGACTGAACAAAAATAACAATAATACAAAAATAACCAGACCTTCTTCAGAAACTTTATTTTAATCTTTCAAGTTTAAAGTTACTGGAAACTATCTAGAAATGATATTTCTTATCAGTAATTTGTATATAAAGTATTTACTTTTATTTTTTTTGTTCATGTTACTCAAAATGTAAACTAAACTTTATTTAAAGATACTGTTATTAGACTTTACAAGAAATTTTAAAATCTTTTTCATAAATTTTCAAAATATCTTTTCTTGAGCATTTGCTGCTGCTACAACTAAGAAAATATTATTTAATAGACAAATAAAAAGTTGGATTTCAAAACTGGATGTGGCTTGCCAATCTGCTAGAGCTTTACACCATCTGAGTTTTACACCATCTGGGTCCATGGAGCCTATTCTGTAACAGACAAGAATGGTTTAGGAGCCATACGTGGAATAAAAATCACAGTACAACTCTAAATTTTCAGATTATGAATTTTATGATACTTCAGCACAGTCTGCTCTTCTATATTCACTAACCTAAAAATGGACAAAGATTGAGGTACCTACTGTGGCTAATGTATTCTGATACTACAGAAATAGGAAAAATAAAAATCACTCATTGAAACTAGGTTTCTGCCCAATTAAAGACAAAGGAAATTTCCTCCTTTAGTCTTTAATCCTATGCTGCTTACAAATTGCCATTATTTCCTGGCTCTTAGACATATGCATGTTTCAAACCATTTAGTGACTATGTGCAATATGGTTTTTGGTCTTGAGTGCAACAGTAAGCTATTGATTCACACAACTTAAAATATTACATGGAGCCCTTCTGGCAACTTGAAAATCAAACTGAGCCTGGCTTACTGAAAACACAGCTGATACATTTTAATGAAATGGGTCAAAACATCAACAGATATGTGAATTAAAAGTAATAAAAGCTGTAGGCACACACCATGAAGTAGATTTTAGGGTGTTCTCAATTAGTCAATCATTTAATGAATATTGATTGACCATGTATTATAGACTCTGCAGCATATCAGTAAACAAATGTAAGAAGTGCTGTTATTCCTTGCCTTCTTTGAGCTTACAAAGCAGTGAAAAGATGAAATCATCTCATATGGTATATTAATAGATGCAAAACATCACCTAAAATTGTATTTAAATGGATGCTTATTGTGATGACATTTATTTTAGGACCCAACAAAATGATTTCTTCTTTCTTATGTGTCGGGAGCCACATTAGGCATTATTGACAAAATAGAGGCATGGCCCCAACCCCCTCTCCTCATCTCGCAGGCACGGCTGTGGGATGAAGGACTTAGGCCTTGTGATTCTGACTTGTTCTTTCCTTTCTTCGGTTGAGTTGACTGGAGAGAATGTTAAGGTGCTTGAGGAGAAGCATGAGAAAGCACAAAGCCTTCTGCAGTTGCACCCAGAAAATAATCTATAAAGTAACCATTGACGTTTGTTCAAGGATCTTTACGAAGAATGTCACAGATGAGCAAGTAGGCCGCAGCTTGAGGCCATGGAAAGATTGTTTTCTGATACCTCTTTGTGAGGGAAATATTTATGGCAAAAGAAGTTTGCTGAGTTTAGGATTTAGGAATAATTAACAATGTCAGACTATCTGGGGGGGCTCCAAAATCACTGCAGATAGTGACTGCAGCCATGAAATTAAAAGATGCTTACTCCTTGGAAGAAAAGAAGAAAAGTTATGACCAACCTAGTTAGCATATTCAAAAGCTGAGACATTACTTTGCCAACAAAAGTCCGTCTAGTCAAGGCTATGTTTTTTCCAGTGGTCATGTATGGATGTGAGAGTTGGACTGTGAAGAAAGCTGAGAGCCAAAGAATTGATGCTTTTGAACTGTGGTGTTGGAGAAGACTCTTGAGAGTCCCTTGGACTACAAGGAGATCCAACCAGTCCATTCTGAAAGAGATCAGCCCTGAGATATCTTCGGAAGGAATGATGCTAAAGCTGAAACTCCAATACTTTGGCCACCTCATGCAAAGTGTTGACTCATTGGAAAAGACTCTGATGCTGGGAGAGATGAAGGGCAGGAGGAGAAGGGGACGACAGAGGATGAGATGGCTGGATGGCATCACTGACTCGATGAACGTGAGTCTGAGTGAACTCCGGGAGTTAGTGATTGATAGGGAGGCCTGGTGTGCTATGATTCATGGGGTCGCAAAGAGTCAGACAGGACTGAGTGACTGAACTTAACTGAACTGAACTGAGAATCCTTTTTAGGAGATAGTGATCTTAAGATGCTAGGGGCAAACAGGATTTAGAAAGGTAAGAAATAAACTGAGGAATGTGGCATGAGTTACAATGTAATCACAAGTATAGGACACATAAGAGAAAGTAGATAATAGATAGCAAAGCCTATTCTGAGAAAATCGCTGAAGCAGAAACTCTGTTTGTAGGACAACAATGGTTTCTGGAGACAGTAAATCTGGGTGAGGGAGACTAAAAATGTAAAACTTCTGACCTAATGCTTTTGTCAAAGTATAAAGAGAACTTGAAGCTTGAAATAAACATGTAGTTCCGTAATATGAGTCAGAGGCTACATCATCATCTGCCTACACTGCTCACCCGTTCAGGCTGATTCCCTGGCTGCCGGAGCTGGACTCCAGCACTTATGGGTATTTTGATATTTTTCTTAAGTTTTGCTATATTTACCCTATACAAATACATATTTTATTATTATTACTCTTTAAGTTTTTTCAAAGTGCCTTTAAACATAGTTGGAAATTTTGTTTGCCCAGTTATTAAATTGAAGTTGTCTTGATTAGAGGATATATGGTAGAACTTGAAATTCAGAAGAGAAATAAGATTTAATTTTGGAAGTGGGGAGCAACAGGCAAGAGAATGGGAGTAATGATCAATATGTCATTCTAATAAGGGAAAGAAATGGGTATGGAAACAGCAAAAGGGATACAACAATTTGTAGACCAGCCAGATAACTGAGGGCCATGTGTATCAGGAAAATGTGTGCAAACTGTAGTTGATAGAGGATAAGAAGCCATTAGAATTGTATGATGCTGGGTACTGTATGATGAAGTGTACATTAGAAATGTAATTTAAAGAGTCCAAGATGAATTACATTGAGTAAAGTAAGAAAAAAAGGAAAGGGGCAAAAATAATCACAGTATCAACAATAATGTCATATTAGGATGGTTTTTAATAAATAAATTTAGTAATGTAATGGAAACATAAATAAAAATTAAAAATTTTATCATAAATAGTAATACTTGAATTACTATTTAGCTCAGCTGGTAAAGAATCTGCCTACAGTGCTCAAGAGCTGGGTTTGATCCCTGGGTTAGGAAGATTCACCAGAGAAGGGAAAGGCTACCCACTCCAGTATTCTAGCCTAGAGAATTCCATTGACATAAAGGGAATGGGGTACATGGGGTCCCAAAGAGTTGGACACAACTGAGTTACTTTCACTTTCACTTTAATATTTGGATTAATTGAGCTGAGTCAGTATTTTAACATCAGTTCAGTTCATTTCAGTCGTTCAGTCATGTCTGACTCTTCGGAACCTTATGAACTGTAGCACGCCAGGCCTCCCTGTACATCACCAACTCCTGGAGTTCACCCAAACCCATATCCATCGAGTCGGTGATGCCATCCAACCATCTCATCCTCTGTTGTCCCCTTCTCCTCTTGCCCTCAATCTTTCCCAGCATCAGGGTCTTTTCCAGTGAGTCAACTCTTCGCATCAGGTGGCCAAAGGATCAGCTTAAACATCAGTCCTTCCAATGAACACCCAGGACTGATCTCCTTTAGGATGGACTGGTTGGATCTCCTTGCAGTCCAAGGGACTCTCAAGAGTCTTCTCCATCACCACATTTCAAAAGCATCAATTCTTTGGTGCTCGGCTTTCTTTATAATCCAACTCTCACATCCATACATGACCACTGGGAAAACCATAGCCTTGACTAGATGAACCTTTGTTGGCAAAGTAATGTCTCTGCTTTTTAAAATGCTATCTAGGTTGATCATGGAGAAGGCAATGGAACCCAACTCCAGTACTCTTGCCTGGAAAACCCCATGGATGGAGGAGCCTGGTAGGCTGCAGTCCATGGGGTCACAAAGAGTCAGACATGACTGAGCGACTTCACTTTCACTTTTCACTTGCATGCATTGGAGAAGGAAATGGCAACTCACTCCAGTATTCTTGCCTGGAGAATACCAGGGATGGAGGAGCCTGGTGGGCTGCTGTCTATGGGGTCTCACAGAGTTGGACACGACTGAAGCAACTTAGCAGCAGCAGCAGCAGCAGCAGCAGGTTGATCATAACTTTTGTACCAAGGAGTAAGCGTCTTTTAATTTCACTGCTGCAGTCACCATCTGCAGTGATTTTGGAGCCCAGAAAAATAAAGTCTGACACTGTTTCCACTGTTTCCCTATCTATTTGCCATGAAGTGATGGGACCGGATGTCATGATGTTAATTTTCTGAATGTTGAGCTTTAAGTCAACATTTCAGTCTCCTCTTTCACTTTCATCAAGAGGCTCTTTAGTTCTTCTTCACTTTCTGCCGTAAGGTGGTGTCATCTGCATAACTGAGGTTATTTTAATGTAGGCAGTGTTAAAATGTAAAGAGATCAGCTTAATGGAATTGCTTTAAAGAATAATTCAATAATATGATATTTGATTATTAATCTTAAGTAAAATTTTGATTATATTCAATTTGTCTATGATGCATTTATATAAAGATAAAAGAATAAGCCAATGTTTAATTATTATAAAAGGAATGTTGAGCAAAAATACTTTTTTATATTCTTGATATATCATGATTGCAAAAGTACTAATTTACTTGTAAGCATCTTTGCTATAATATGAAAAAACAAAAAATTATATTATAATATATACAACTTTATAATATATAAAATTTCCCAGTGATCAATGCAAAGAAATAGAGGAAAACAATAGAATGGGAAAGATTAGAGATCTCTTCAAGAAAATTAGAGACACCAAGGGAACATTTAATGCAAAGATGGGCACAATACAGGACAGAAATGGTATGGACTAAACAGAAGCAGAAGATATTAAGAAGAGGTGGCAGAAATACACAGAAGAACTATACAAAAATAGATCTTCATAACCCAGACAATAACTATGGTGTGATCACACACCTAGAGACAGATATCCTAGATTGTGAAATCAAGTAGGCCTAAGGAAGTATCAGTATGAACAAAGCTAGTGGGGGTGATGGAATTCCAGTTGAGCTCTTTCAAATCCTGAAAGATGATGTTGTGAAAGTGCTGCACTCAATATGCCAGCAAATTTGGAAAACTCAGCAGTGGCCGCAGGACTGGAAGTGGTCAGTTTTATTTCAATCCCAAAGAAAGCAATGCTAAAGAATGCTCAATCTACTGCACAATTACAATCATCTCACATGCTAGTAAAGTAATGCTCAAAAGTCTATAAGCCAGGCTTCAACAGTACATGAACCATGAACTTCCAGTTGTTTAAGATGGATTTAGAAAAGGCAGAGGAATGAGAGATCAAATTGCCAACATCTGTTGCATTATTCAAAAAGCAAGAGAGTTCCACAAAGACATCTACTTTTGTTTTATTTACTATGCCAAAACCTTTACCTGTGTGGATCACAACAAACTCTGCAAAGTTCTTCAAGCGATGGGAATGCCAGACCACCTGACTTGCCTCTTGAGAAATCTGTATGTAGGTCAGGAAGCAACAGTTAGAACTGGACATGGAACAACAGACTGGCTCCAAATAGGGAAAGGAGTGCATCAAAGCTATATATTGTCACCCTGCTTATTTAACTTATACGCAGAGTACATCATGAGAAATGCTGGGCTGGATGAATTACAAACTGTAATCAAGATTGCCATGGGAAGTATAAAAAAATCTCAGATATGAAGATGATAACACTTTATTGGCAGAAAGGGAAGGATAAATAAAGAGCCTATTGATGAGGGTGAAAGATGAGAGTGAAAAAGTTGGTTTAAATCTCAACATTCATAAACCAAAGCTCATGGCATCCCATCACTTCATGGCAAATAGATGGGGAAACAATGGAAACAGTGGCAGACTTTATTTTCTTGGGCTCCAAATCACAGCAAATTGTGACTGCAGCCATGAAATTAAAAGACACTTGCCTCTTGGGAGAAAAGCTATGGCAATCCTGGCCAGTATACTAAGAAGAAGAGACATCACTTTGCCAACAATTGTCCGTCTAGTCAAAGCTATGGTTTTCCCTGTAGTCATGTATGGATGTGAGAGTTGGACCATAAAGAAGGCACCGAAGAACTCATGCTTTCAAATTGTGTTGCTGGAAAGACCTTTTAGAGTCCCTTGGACAGCAAAGAGATCAAACTAGCCAATTCTAAAGGAAACAACTCTAAATATTCATTGGAAGGACTGACACTGAAGCTGAAGCTCCAACACTCTGGCCACCTGATGCAAAGAACTGACTCTTTGGAAAGAACCTCAATGCTGGGAAATATTGAGCGAAAGAGAAGAGGTCAATGGCAGCACTAATTTAATGGGTATGAGTTTGAGCAAACTCTGGGAGATGGTGAAGGAGAGGGAAGCCTGGTGTGCTGCAATTCTTGGGTCTGAAAATAGTTGGACACAACTTAGCAACTGAACCACAACATGTATACATATAAGAAACATGTATATATATACATTACTTTTGATCCTTTTAAATTAGCTAATACCAATAATTGAGCAGTACTCTAGTGTAGCACAATCATGTCATTCAAATCAATCTATGTAGAAAACACATCAGTGGTGCAGCTGGGGAAAGAAATACCACAAGCTCACTAAACTGCCTCCCATTGGGCAAATCCAACAGCTGTCAGAGGCAAGAAAAACTTTGCTGCAACCAATAAAGTTCAGCCTCTTGGGGCACAGGGCAGGATGAGAGAAGAGTGGAGAAAGAGCTCGATGAGCCAGTGGAAGGTATTCAGCATAGTTACATTATATCATGTATTCCATAATTTATGTTCTATAGCTTTTCCTTAATGCATTTGTATCACATGTAGAGATCTCAGCACATACTATTTCTCAGTTATTTGTTGAATTACAAGCAAAGATAATGCATTTTATACTGATTTTTATAAAAGCATAATTGAAACAAAATAAAGATTGTTTCCACAAGATTGGATGAATATTTTTTGAAAGTATTATGAAATACAGTCACAGAGATGAGAGTAACCTCTAATCATCTAGACACTGCTTTTTGATCTAAAAGACATAGCAATTTTTGAAATTCAAATTTAGGTTATACATTTTTCTTTTGAAATACGAGTTGCAAATTTTCTTTTCACAAGTGGTTAAAAAAACACAATTCATTATAAAAGGTATATTTCTTTCACTTTATAAAATACAGGCATTCACAATGTTTGGCTCTATAATTATGAAATTATATATGAAAATTCTTCCATGGTAAAATTTTGAGAAGGCCATGATTTTCTATTTTTATGAGATTAGTCTCCTCTGGATCTCTCTTTTTTTTTTTTTTAAATTTTAGTTTTTTATTTTTTAAATTTTAAAATCTTTAATTCTTACATGCATTCCCAAACATGAACCCCCCTCCCACCTCCCTCCCCATAACAACTTTCTGGGTCATCCCCATGCACCAGCCCCAAGCATGCTGCATCCTGCGTCAGACATAGACTGGCGATTCAATTCACATGATAGTATACATGTTAGAATGTCATTCTCCCAAATCATCCCACCCTCTCCCTCTCCCTCTGAGTCCAAAAGTCCGTTATACACATCTGTGTCTCTTTCCCTGTCTTGCATACAGGGTCGTCATTGCCATCTTCCTAAATTCCATATATATGTGTTAGTATACTGTATTGGTGTTTTTCTTTCTGGCTTACTTCACTCTGTATAATCGGCTCCAGTTTCATCCATCTCATCAGAACTGATTCAAATGAATTCTTTTTAACGGCTGAGTAATACTCCATTGTGTATATGTACCACAGCTTTCTTATCCATTCATCAGCTGATGGACATCTAGGTTGTTTCCATGTCCTGGCTATTATAAACAGTGCTGGATCTCTTTAAATATGCATTTAGATAGTATAAAAATACCTTGACATACTCTAGCATTAAATTGTACTCTTCAAAGATTGGAGAGGGAACTGGCAACCCACTCTAGTATTCTTGCCTTGAGAATCCCATGAACAGAAGACCCTGGTGGGCTACTGTTCATGGGGTCACAAAGAGTCAGACATGACTGGGTGACTGAGCACTTCAAAGATACCCATGGTGGATTCATATTGATGTATGGCAAAACCAATACAATATTGTAAAGTAATTAACCTCCAATTATAAATAAATACATTTATATTTAAAAAAAACACAAAGATACTTTACTTCTTTGTAGTAAAGTAAAAATCGGTTATATTTCCTGGACTAGGGTTGATCAGGACAAGTCCTTAAAAGTACTCTATAATCTGTTTCACCACAGCCATCTCCCACCAACCACCTCCAGGTCCCAGTGTACTGAGGTACACTGACCATCGTGGTATATAATCTAAGACACTCACGTGTATTTTATCAACAGCATATTTTTAATTATCAGTGATAAGCTAAGATATTACTGTATATTTCATTGTACACTTACTTTCATTTCATAAAAGTCAAGAGAGTTATCAATGCACATTATTAATCTCTTGCTACACTATCCATTCCAAAAACAAAGATAATTAGTATTATCTGAAAATAATAACTATTTTCAGGAAGCTTCACAATCTAGATGCAGATATGTAAATGGAGAGCTCATAATTCAGTATATCACATGCTGTTATAGAGTTACCATTACAATATTTGTGGTCAGTTAACAAAGATATGATTTAAAGAATGGGAATAGTGGAGGTGCCTTAAAAATGCTTAAAGATTAAACAGCATTTTGAAAAAATGCCTATGGCACAAGGGAATTGTATATCTGAGACAGCCCAGGGAATTTTGAGACACTAATTGAGAATGTAAAATGACTGGAAGTAGAATAAGGTTGCGAAGGGTTTGCAAGTTTCAAGGGTGAAATGTGGCCAGATCGTGAAAAGTCTTATACTCTAAAAAAGGAGTGTCAACTTCATCTTCTAATTTACAAAGAACCAAAAGAGGTAGAAAGAAAAAGAAATATTGGGACTATACTTCTTATATTTACTGTTTTTAATTAGCATTTTTATTTCCATTTGGAGCATTGATTATTAAAGATCACAATAATCACTACTATACAAGCTATTGTGTCTTGAATTCCTAAGAGAAATAATATGGAAAAAAATATCCAATTTAGTGATATGTTGATTTATTTCTCAGAACACTTCTATGAAGCAGGTGCAGCTATCATCGTTTTATAAATTCAGATAGGTTAATGTAGACAAGTTAATTATACTATTCAAGTTGCCAGAATTATGAAGAAGACTAAGCAAAAGTTCACAGCCAGTTTAATTTGAAGTTTCTACAGTCTATGTTCAGTATTTTTTTAAACTCTCAAATATTTGAAATCACAAAAATCTAGTACTTTTTAATTGAAATATATTTGACATGCAGTAGCTTGTAAATTTAAGGTCTAAACTACATTTGATATATTTATATATTTTAATGTGATTTTGTAGTGATAATTAGCATTTGAATCATGTTATATAATTTTTTTAGTAGTTGGAGTAATTAAATTCCAGTCTCTTAGCAAGTTTGATGATTATAGTGTAATGTTGCTGTCTATACTCACTTTACTGTGTATTATATATCTAGAGTTTATCCAGTACTCATTGCAAGTTTGTACCTCTAAACGTCTATCCTATCTTCCACCCGTCCTCCCTTCATAGCAACCATTTTACTCTCTGTTTTTACAAATTTTTCTTTTTTTAATTCCACAAATGAATGATACCATACAGTTCTTACCTTTCCCTGTCTGACTCGTCTCACTCAGCATAGTGTGCTCAAGGTTCACCCGTGTTGTTCCAAACAGCAGGTAAATGAATAAAGAAGATGTTCCAGGTGGTCCAGTGGTAAACACTTGCAGTGCAGAAGACACAGGAGACAGGGGTTTGATTCTTGGGTCAGGAAGATCCCCTGGAGGAGGAAATGGCAAGCCACTCTAGTATCCTTGCCTGGAAAATCCCATGGTCATGGGAGCCTTGCAAGCTAGAGTCCATGGGGTCTCAAAAAGTTGGACACAACTGAGTGACTGAAGATGAGCGCACACGTGTGCGCGCGCGCGCGCGCACACACACACACACACACACACACACACACACACACGCACACAATGAAACATTATTCAGCCGTGAGAAAAATCTAGTATGTTTACTGAGACATACATTTGACCAGTAATTTTATTATATTATGACCTGAAGTATATGTTTTTCTTTTTGATCCAAAATTTACCTAATTGTTTCAATAATAATAATCTTAGAGAATTATAAAAATTAAAAACCAAGAGATGTTATTGATGTGGGTTTGTTTTCCATTCAAATGAAAAGTGAGATGGCTGCTACTCTACCACTATCTTTTGAAAAATAAAGAGCCTAAATTTTTCATTTTCATAATCTATTAGTAATAAGGATATCTTTAGTTTCACCATGTAATAAAAGGTGAGTATTTTCAACTCACCAGAGTGAATAGAGCTGAATTGCATATAGTGAAATAAAATTGATGTTTTACTGAGAAATGATATATCTCAAAGCAACATTGGTATCACTAAACAAAATTCTCAGATATATTTTACATTACCTGTATACCTTTTCTTCTTTTTTTTTCTTTATTTGTTTGTAAATATAAACTGTCTTAATCTAGATTGTACAGGAAATATTTCTGAAATCATCAGCACTGGTAAATTCAGGAGAATGAATATGAGTTTTACTCTTGGCAAACAAACTTACCTGCATATAAAAAAGAAGAGGAAGAGAAAGAGGAGGAAGCAGCAGCAGAGAAGAGAAATTTCTAGTTAATTAGAACTATATGAAGACTAATAATTTAAAATGCCATATTGAATGGAAATACTTTGCTTTACTTGGTTTTACTAGCAAAGACCTTTTCTAAGTTTATTTCTTAATTGGAAGAAAATTTCTTTACAGTGTTGTGTTGGTTTGGCTGTACAATAATTCAAATCAGCTGTAATTATAAACATTTTCCTTGCTTTAGAGCCTCCCTGCCCTCTCCCTATCTCACCCCTCTAAGTCATCACAGAGCACCAGACTGGGCTGTCTGTGTTATATATCAGCTCCTCACAAGCTATCTATTTTACAAAAGACAGTGTGTGTGTATCTATTTATAAATATATATATATATATATAAATATATAATATATAAATATATATATATACACACAGATGAATGGATAAAGAAAATGTGGTAAGTATATACATTGAAATACTACTCAGCCATTAAAAAAAACAAAAACAAAAACAAAAAAACAAATGTGAGTCAGTTCTAGTGAGGTAAATGAACCTACAGCCTGGTATACAAAGTGAAGTAAGTCAGAAAGAGAAAAGCAAATACTGTATATTTACATGTACATATGGAATCTAGAAAATGGTATTGGTGACCTTATTTGCTGGGAAGGAATAGAGATGCAGATGTAGAGAATGGACCTGTGGACATAGCAAAGATTTTTATTTGGTGGTGAAATTAAATATATGGGTATAGCAAAAGTACAGATACAAGCAGCTAATACAAACAAAGAGAAATAAATAATTTATCAATTTTGTCTATTTAAACCTATAATTTTAACAATGATCGTCAGATTCTATTAAAGCCCGTTCTGGGGTTATTGCCACTGTTATGAATCACATTCATTCTCAGGATGCTCAGGGAATTATATTATCATGATAATAAGCATCAAAGATTCAAACAAAAATGCCAGATCTCATCACATGGATAGAATTTAGTTGAAACAAGGTACAAAAATAACATTTTTTCCCCTACCATCTGCTGTGAGGTCTATTAAGGAGAAAACAATCCATGTTTCAGAAATAACTAGTGATGCTGGATTCCAGCAAGCTCATCAGCATATGCCGAAAAAAGAACATATAAAATGGAAGTTCCCATCAATGGTTCTGGGGATGCAGGTGATGGCAGTGCAATTAGAGCCATAGAAGTTGGGAGTCTGGATGAATATCTCCCAGACTGGTGAAGGAAGAAGGGGAGGTGCATTAGACTTCTGAAATTTTTAAAGACACATGACCCAGGGCATACCTGCATTTTAATGGAAGCAGTTTTCTTACTAGAGCAAAAGAAAGATACACTTGGAAACTAATGGAATCAGGATCACCAAGAAATGATAATATGGAGAAAATCAAGATAGATTCAAGACAATGAAATATGATGTACGATATTTCTTGTAGTCTAAGTATAGTTAAAAATGGAGACATTTCAATTCAGTTCAGTTCAGACTCTGAGTCATGTCCAACTCATTGCGATCCCATAGAATATAGCCAACAGGCATCCCTGTCCATCAACAACTCCCGGGGTTTACTTAAACGCATGTCCATTGAGTCGGTGATGTCATCCAGCCATCTCATCCTGTCGTCCCCTTTCCCTCCTGCCTTCGAATCTTTCCAGCATCAGGGTCTTTTCAAATGAGTTAGCTCTTCCCATCAAGTGGCCAAAGTACTGCAGTTTCAGCTTCAACATTAGTCCTTCCAATGAACATGCAGGGTTAATTTTCTTTACAATGGACTGGTTTGATCTCCTTGTAGTCCAAGGGACTCTCAAGTCTTTTCCAGCACCACATTTCAAAAGCGTCAATTCTTCAGCACTCAGTATTCTTTAGGGTCTAACTCTCACATCCATACATGACTACTGAAAATCCATAGCCTTGACTAGATGGACCTTTGTTGGCAAAGTAGTGTCTCTGCTTTTTAATGTGCTAGGTTTAATATTACACTTGATCTTAGCCAAAAGGCTGAGAAGCAAGCAGACTGTGGCTCAGATCATGAACTCCTTATTGCCAGAACCCGAAAGTAGGGAAAACCACTAGACCATTCAGGTATGACTTAAATCAAATCCCTTATGATTATACAGTGGAAGTGAGGAATGGATTGAAGGGACTGGATCTGATAGAAACAGTGCCTGATGAACTATGGACTGGGATTCCTGACATTGTACTGGAGACAGGGATGAAGACAATCCCCATGGAAAAGAAATGCAAAAAAGCAAAATGGCTGTCTAAGGAGGCATTACAAATAGGAATGAAAAGAAGAGAAGTGAAAAGCAAAGGAGAAAAGGAAAGATATAAGCATCTGAATGCAGAGTTCTAAAGAACAGCAAGTAGAGATAAGAAAGCCTTCCTCAGCAATCAATGCAAAGAAACAGAGAAAAACAACAGAATGAGAAAGATTAGATATCTCTTCAGGAAAATTAGACCCACCAAGGGAACATTTCATGCAAAGATGTGCTCGATAAAGGACAGAAATGGTATGGACCTAACAGAAACAGAAGATATTAAGAAGAGGTGGCAAAAATACACAGAACTGTACAAAAAGATCTTCATGACCCAAATAATCACAATGGTGTGATCACTCAGCAAGAGCCACATTCTGGAATGTAAAGTCAAGTGGGCCTCAGAAGGCATCACTATGAACAAAGCTACCAGAGGTGATGAAATTCCAGTTGAGCAATTTCAAATCCTGAAAGATGATGCTGTGAAAGTGCTATTCCCAATATGCCAGCAAAGTTGGAAAACTCAGCAATGGCCATAACTGGAAAAGGTCAGTTTTCGTTCCAGTCCCTAAGAAAGGCAATGCCAAAGAATGCTAAAACTAATGCACAACTGCACTCATCTCACACACTAGTAAGGTAATGCTCAAAATTCTCCAAGCCAGGCTGCAGCAATATGAGAATCGTGAAATTCCAGATGTTCAAGCTGGTTTTAAAAAAGGCAGAGGAACCAGAGATCAAATTGCCAGCATTTGCTTGATCATTGAAAAACCAAGAGAATTCCAGAAAAACATCTATTTCTGCTTTATTGACTATGTCAAAGCCTTTGACTGTATGGATCACAATAAACTGTGGAAAATTCTGAAAAAGATGGGAATACAAGACCACCTGACCTGCCTCTTGAGAAACATATATGCAGGTCAGGAAGCAACAGCTAAAACTGGACATGGAACAACAGACTGGTTCCAAATAGGAAAAGGAGTATGTTAAGGCTGTATATTGTTATCCTGCCTATTTAACTTATATGCAGAGTACATCATGAGAAATGCTGGGCTGGATGAAGCACAAGCTGGAATCAAGATTGCTGGAACAAATATCAATAACCTCAGATATGCAGATGACACCACCCTTATGGCAGAAAGTGAAGAAGAACTAAAGAGCCCCTTGATAAAAGTGAATGAGGAGAGTGAAAAAGTTAGCTTAAAGCTCAACATTCAGAAAACGAAGATCACAGCATCTACTCCCATCACTTCATGGGAAATAGATGGGGAAACAGTGGGAACAGTGTCAGACTTTATTTTTGGTAGCTCAAAAATCACTGCAGATGGTGAGTGCAGCCATGAAGTTAATAGACACTTATTTCTTGGAAAGGAAGTTATGACCAGCCTAGATAGCATATTCACAAGCAGAGACATTACTTTGCCAACAAAGGTCCATCTAGCCAAGGCTATGGTTTTTCCAGTGGTCATGTATAGATGTGAGAGTTGTACTGTGAATAAAGCTGAGTGTCACCGAATTGATGCTTTTGTACTGTGGTGTTGGAGAAGAGTCTTGAGAGTCCCTTGGACTGCAAGGAGATCCAACCAGTCATCCTAAAGATCAGTCCTAGGTGTTCATTGGAAGGACTGCTGCTAAACCTGAAACCCCAATACTTTGGCCACCTCATGAAAAGAGTTGACTCATTGGAAAAGACTCTGATGCTGGGAGGGATTGGGGGCAGGAGGAGAAGGGGGCGACACAGGATGAGATCGCTGGAGGGCATCACTGACTTGATGGACATGAGTTTGAGTAAACTCTGTTAGTTGGTGATGGACAGGGAGGCCTGGCATGCTGTGATTCATGGGGTCGCATAGAGACAGAAACGACTGAGCGACTGAACTGAACTGACTGAACTGAGGTTTAATATGTCTAGGTTGGTCATAACTTTTCTTCTAATGAGTAAGCGTCTTTTAATTTCATGGCGGCAGTCACCATCTGCAGTGATTTTGGAGCCCAAACGAATAAAGTCTGACACTGTCTCCACTGCTTCTCCATCTATTTGCCATGAAGTTGTAGGATTGGAGCCATGATCTTTGTTTTCTGAAGAACTTTCTGTTTTCTGTTGAGTTTTAAGCCAACTTTTTCAGTCTCCTCTTTCACTTTCATCAAGAGGCTCTTTAATTCTTCTTCTCTTTCTGCCATAAGGGTGGTGTCAACTGCATATCTGAGGTTATTGAGATTTCTCCTGCCAATCTTGATTCCAGCTTGTGCTTCATCCAGCCCAGCATTTCTTGTGATGTACTCTGCATATAAGTTAAATAAGCAGGGTCACAATATACCCCCTGATGTACTCCTTTTCATATTTAGAACCAGTCTGTTGTTCCATGTCCAGTTCTAACTGTTGCTTCCTGGCCTGCCTATAGGTTTCTCAAGAGGTAGGTCACATGGTCTGGTATTCCCATCTCCTTCAGAATTTTCCACAGTATACTGTGATACACACAGTCAAAGGCTTTGGCATAGTCAATAAAGCAGAAATAGATGTTTTCTGGAACTCTCTTGATTTTTCAGTGATCCAGCAGATGTTGGCAATTTGATCTCTGGTTCCTCTGCCTTTTCTAAAACCAGCTTGAATATCTGGAAGTTCACATTTCACGTACTGTTGAAAGCTGGCTTTGAGAATTTTGAGCATTATTTTGCTAGTGTGTGAAATGTGTGCAATTGGGTGGTAGCTTGAGCATTCTTTGGCATTGCCTTTCTTTGGGAGTGGAATGAAAACTGACCTTTTCCAGTCCTGTGGCCATGGCTGAGTTTTCCAAATTTGCTGGCATATTGAGTGCAGCACTTTCACAGCATCATCTTTCAGGATTTGAAATAACTCAACTGGAATTTATCACCTCCACTAGCTTTGTTCATAGTGACGCTTCCTAAGGCTCACTTTTGTTCACATTCCAGAATGTCTGGCTCTAGGTGAGTGATCACACCATTGTGATTATTTGGGTCATGAAGATCTTTTTTGTACAGTTCTGTGTATTCTTGCCACTTCTTAATATCTTCTGTTTCTGTTAGGTCCATACCATTTCTGTCCTTTACTGAGCCCACGTTTGCATGAAATGTTCCCTTGGTATCTCTAATTTTCTTGAAGAGATCTCTTGTCTTTCCATTCTATTCTTTTCCTCTATTTCTTTTCATTGATCCCTGAAGAAGGCTTTCTTATCTCTACTTACTATTCTTTGGAACTCTACATTCAAATGGGTACTGATCCCTGAAGAAGGCGTTCTTATCTCTACTTGCTATTCTTTGGAACTCTACACTCAAAACTCTACATTTCCTTTTCTCCTTTGTTTTTGGCTTCTCTTCTTTTCATAGCTATTGTAAGTCATCCTCAGACAGCCATTTTGCTTTTTTACATTTATTTTTCTTGGGGATGGTCTTGTTTCCTGTCTCCTGTATAATGTCACGAACCTCAGTCCATAGTTCATTAGGCACTATGTCTATCAGTTCTAGTCCCTTCTCTCTATTTCTCACTTCCACTGTATAATCGTTAGGGGTTTGATTTAGGCCATTCCTGAACGGGTAGGAAGACAAAGATGACCTCCCTCAAAAGATCCCCAGCATGTGCTGCTACAGTCCATGCCCTCCACTCTGCAGCAGGCCACCACCGACCCATGCCTTCGTTGGAGACTCCCTGATACCCACAGGCAAGTCTGGAGCAGTCTCCTGTGGTCACTGTTCCTTTCTCCTGTGTCCTGGTGCACACGGTTCTGTTGTGCCTTCCAAGAGTCTATTACCCAGTCCTGTGTAAGTTCTGGCAGCTCTATGGTGGTGTTAATGGTGACCTTCTCCAAGAGGACTTATGCCATACCCCCACCCAGAGCCTCTGTCCCTGTGGCAGTCTACTGCTGACCGGTACCTGCACAGGAGATGCTCAAATACAGTTCTGTCTCAGTCTCTGTGGGGTCCCTGTGTGCTAGTGTGCATAAGGTTTGTTTGAGACCTCTGTGTGTCTCTGGTGGAAATGGGGTTTGATTCTAAATGTGAATTTGCCCCTCCTACCATCTTGTTAAGGCTTCTCCTTTTCCCTTGGGCAGGGGCTCCTCACAGCCCCTCCAGTGCCTATCGTCTTACTGGGGTTTCTCTGACATTGGACATGGGGTATCCCCACATGGCAGTCCAGCAAAGCACAGCCACCACTTCTGACCTTGGACGTGGGTGACACATTTGTGTGGTTAAAAAACTTACAGAATCAGCATATTCATAACTTCAGGAAAAAAAGAGGCAATTATGAAATTAGAAGTTTGAAGGATATTTTATTTATTTTGGGGACTGAAAATAAGAGCAGAGATGAGGTCAGTCTTATGTGCATTATGAATTATATCTTACATTTCATGCACAAATAAAATGATTTAAATGAAGTGAAGTTATATCAGTAAAATAGCTAAAATACTATATGTTCTTGATTTATATTTACTTTCAAAGCCATAAACAAAGAGCACTAGGTACACTTACTTATAAGGAAAGTTTATTTTTTCCCCCAAAACTATTAATAAAATATAATTTTTAAAAATGAATGTCAAAAGCACATCCCATTTTCTATTCAACAATAAATAGTTTTGCTTGTACTCCAAAAATAAACTATCAGAATGAAATATAACAAAAATGGCTCTGAGAGAACTAAGGGAAATACTGTATTTTCAGATCATTACAATTTAAACTTAGAGAACTTTATTATCCTTACCTACAAGCACTTTTTATCAGGCCATCTCTTAAAGTGACCCCTTGTAATTAAAAGTACAGCCACAAGACAAGTCATGCTTTTGCTATTTCTCAAGGGAGATGACATCTTGTTGAAATATGCATTTCCAACTTAAAAAAAGTATAAAATAATTCTAATGTAATTAGTGAGGTTAGTGTTAATGCAGTTTCTGAGAACTGCAATTGTGTTTTACATGTGGGAGCAGAGACTATCAAAGTCAGTTCAGGAATAAATGCTGAAAATAGAATACTTCTGTCTCTTGACAAAGTTTGCAGATAAAAGAAATGGCAAGAGAGTCAGATTTTCAATTTACTTTGGTTCCTTAAATTAACACCTTTAAACTCAAATTATTCTGGTAAATAAAATTATATATGTATGAAGAATGCATGCTATTTTTTCAAGATAGATTTGACTTAAAAAAATAGAGATGTGACAGAAAATAGTACAACAAAATGTAGAATGCAAGTTGAGATTATTTTGTTAGCAGGGAATGTTCTATAACTTTTTAGGTAAAGAGGATTTTAATCTTCATTGTTATTCAATTAACATAAAGCTAACTCTTAACTCCATGAAAAACATACTTGAGGAAAAATGATTCATTGGAACAGACAGATTTTCTGGCTTAAAATTGAACTAAACTGGAGATATAGACAGAAATGGGGGGGGGGTTATTTATGTAGATAAGCAAAGTAGAAAAAGTAGATTTTTTTTTTCCCCAGTGTTTCTTTTTCCTTATTCTGTACTTTTCTGCTGCTGCTGTTTAGTCACTAAGTGTAGCCCGTCAGGCTCCTCTGTCCATGGGATTTCCTAGGCAAGAATACTGGAGTGGGTTGCCCTTTTCTTCTCCATGGGATCTTCCCAACCCAGGGACTGAACCCAATTCTCTTGCATTAGCAGGAGGATTCTTTACCACTGAATCACCAAGAAAGCCCATTCAATACTTTGTATGCCTTCAAATACAAATTCATTATTCTAGTAGAGAGTCTGGTATTTTATCAAGATCGGTAGACAAGGTAAAATTTTGCTCTCTTCTGTGCAATTTGAAATTCTCTCATTTGCTTAAGTTTATTTTAAATGATGTGACCTTTTAAAATGTTTTCTGACAGTTTCTTTCATACATATGATATATATATATATATACACACACACATAAATATATATATAAATATAAAACATATATAAAACAGAAAATGTCCTATAATATCATACAGATATATACATTTACTTAAATCAAAGATGAGATATGCAATCATTTACAAAATGTTCTAGAGTAGATAAAATGAAGAATCACTACATTATTCACTACATAATGTATAGCACATTAAGCCCTATGGGGACTTCCCTTATAGCTCAGTCGGTAAAGAATCTGCCTGCAATACAGGAGATCTGAGTTCAATTCCTAGGTCATAAAGATCCCCTGGAGAAGGAAATAGCAACCCACTTCAGTATTCTTGCCTGGACAATCCCGTGGACAGAAGAGCCTGGCAGGCTACAGTCCATGGGATTGCAGGGGTCAGATACAACTTATCAACTAAACCACAATTTTAGGAACAAAATCAGATAAGGAAAATATGAGAATAGAAAATTTTAGATTAACTGACTTGTAAATATATAGATATACTGACTTATAGATATATAGTTATCTATATAAATATTAGAAAAAATTAATTCAGTAGTGCATATATGTATAATGTCATCAGTTGGACTCATCTTAAAAATTCCTGAACAGTATTGAGTCCATTTATTAATACAACCAAATACATTAAGATTTAAAAAAAAAAACATATGATGGTGTTAATAAATGCAGCAGTAGAAAGTTATTATAGGGCTCACTTCTCTAGAATGATTAAGAGAATCTTAACAATCACTTTCATTTAGCCTTATCTTTGCCAGTCGTCAAAAGGAAGTATCATTCATTTTTTATTAAACATAGGAAATGTTAAAACTCTGTATTCTTAAAGTAGCAAATTCCATGAAGCCTACAATTTGAAAAAAAATGAATAGAATAAGCTTTATGTATCAAACTCTATTTTTTTTTTAAACTTAGCTCCTTCGTTATACAGAGGAATCGGAAATAACACAAAAGACAGGTTACAATAACAAATTTCTCGTTATTGGTCTTCCCTATTCTCCTAAACTAGTAACTCTTTTTTTCCTTCAGCTTTTTTTCCCCACTATGTATCTGTCCCTGTCATGGTTAATTTTACATTTAATTTGGCTGGGCAAAGGGATGCCCAGTAGCTGGTAAAACATTATTTCATTTCTGGTTATGTGACTGTGTCTCTGAAAGAGATCAGTATTTGAATCAGTAACCTGAGTAAAGAAGATCACACTCATTAAGAAGGGTGAGCATCATCCAATCCATCAAGGGCTTGAATAGAACAAAATTTTGAAAAAGAAACAGCAAACTCTCTCTCTTTCTCTCTTTCTGAGTGAGCTGGGACATTCATGTCCTGCCCTGGGTTCTTGAGCTATTGGGACTTAAAACAGGCACTTACACCATTGTCCCCCACTCTTCCCACCATTTTCAGACTTTTGGACCTAAACTTAATTACACCACTGGCTTTCCTGGTTTTCCAGCTGTAGAATTTCTCAGTTTCCGTAACTAATGAGCCTATTCTGTTCAACTCTTTGCGACCCCATGAATTGCAGCAGGCCAGGCCTCCCTGTTCATCACCAACTCCTGGAGTTCACTCAAACTCACGTCCATACAGTCGGTGATGCCATCCAGCCATCTCATCCTCTGTCGTCTGCTTCTCCTCCTGCCCGCAATCTCTCCTATACTTAGTAATAAATCTCTCTGTGTGTGTGCGTGCACACACGTGCGTGCGTGTTCAACCACTTGGTCATGTCTGACTGTTTGCAATCCCATGGACTGTAACTGGCCAGGCTCCTCTGTCCTTGGCATTTACCAGGCAAGAATACTGGAGTGGGTTGAAATTTCCTCCTCCAGGGAAACTTTCCAATTCAGGGATTGAATTTGTGCCTCCTGTGTCTCCTGCATTGGCAGGCAGATCCTTTACCACTGAACCACCTGGGAAGCGACAGCCCCCCCCCCCACCCCCCGCCTTTTTTTTTTTTTTCCATTAACTAAGAAAGTTAGGTTTAAGGAAACAGAATCAATAGGATATGCATATACATACATATATATGCACACATGTATAGATTTCCTGTCAAAATTCCATTGTCTTTTCCTTCCATTATGCCCCTTAACACCACCATCATTTGCAAAATTCATTTGAATAATTTAATCTTCACTTTTATTTTTCTTGGCAGCAAAAAAATGACACATTTAAACAATTAGGGCCATCACAGATTTATCATTTCTAGCTTCATGAAGAACGTGTGTGTGTGTGTGTGTGTGTGCGTGTGTGTGTGTGCGCGTGCGCGCGCACGCGCTCATGCTCACACACGCGCACATGCTCTAGTTGCTCGTCATGTCTAACTCATGTGACCCCATGGAATGTAGCCCACAAGGCTCCACTGTCTATGGAATTCTCCAGGCAAGAATACTGGAGTGGGTAGCCATTCCCTTATCTAGGAGATCTTCCCCACCCAGGACTTGAAGCCAGGTCTCCTGCATTGCTGGCAGATTCTTTACCATCTTAGCCACCAGGGAAGCCCACATACATACTTGATAAAATTTAAGGAGAACTAAGCAATTATGCTTTCACAGTCATGCAGCTACAGAGACCTAACAAAAACCACAAAGAATTTTAATTTTTGCATTAGAATAAAAATACATATACAATCACTTCTCACTTTGTTACTTTTTGTATTATCTGACTCTAAATATACAATGTGAAGATGATACAAATATTAAAGCACTTGCAGAATAGCTTTCTAGTTTTTCATTTATTTTCCCTAAAGTAACCGGATTTTTTAAAAGACTGCTTCAGCTTTAGCTTCAGCTGGAGTTCCAAAAGCAATGAACAATACAACTGATGCAGAGAAACCTAAAATAATCTATCCATAGCCTGCTACGGGATCATGTAACTGGTCTAGAGAGTGTCAATGAGCTTTCATTTTCAAACCTATATTAGTGGGTCAGGTTGCAAAAGCCAGGAAAGAGGCCTTTTTTGTGTGTGTGTGCAGAGCTATTGAAGTTTGTGGGCCATTCTTCTCCAATATCTTATTGAAAAAAATCTCATTATTCCTCAGAGAAATGCTTTAAATACTTCTCTCTTTGCAGATTCTTTTTGACAATAGGGAACACTTTCTACTAACCACTTTTCCCTCTATGGTTCTTTGAATTTTGTAGGCATGATATAGTGAACATAGGGACTCAGTGGGGCTTCCAGGTAGCACAATGGTAAAGAATCTGCCTGCCAATGCAGGAGACGCAAGAGACCTCAATTCGATCTGTGGGTTGGGAATATCCCTGGAGGAGGAACTGGCAACTAAATCCAATATTCTTGCCTGGAAAATTTCATGAACACAGGAACCTTGTCGTCCATTGGGTTCCTACCATTCATAGCATTGCAGAGTCAGAAATGACTGATCACACATACATTCACACAAACAGGTACTCAAAAGTGTTACAAAATGAGAGAGTTCAGCACAGACATAAGGAAGTGGTCAAGTTTTACTGAATTTGAAGTTGAAATGAACATATAGTATATAAAATAATGGAGCCACAATACGCAATATATGTCATCAGCTGAACTGTTAAAGACCAGAATCTGGTAAAAAAAAAAAAAAAAAAAAGCATAGATAGATAGGTAGAGAGATAGATAAACAATTCACCCAATCTCAGATTTGTTAAAAATAAAGACTATATCAGAATTAGAGTCAGTTAATAAGGGAGAATAAACTAGTCAGTTAATTAATAGTGAATAGTGAGCTTAAGATTAGCTGATTAACATTTTGTGAATAATAAAAAGTATAGAGCCTATATTAATATTGTTTCCCTAAAACCACATTACATGTCATCTAGCCATGCTAGTCTGAAAAACTATCTGATGTTTACCTTAATTTAAAATGTATATGTGCATTTCATAAATCTCCACCTTTCAACAATCAAGAACAAATTCAGCAATGACATGAATTCAGAAATGTGAGCCAGCAAGTCTGAAAATCCTAATTTATTAAGCTAAAAAAAAAAGGCTTGTATTTAGAATAACAATATGTGTGAGTGTGCTCAGTTGCTCAGTTGTGTCCAATCTTTTGTGACCCCATGAACTGTTGTTTGCCAGGCTCCTCTGTCCATGGGATTTCTTAAGCAAGAATGCTGGAGTGGGTTGCCATTTCCTCTACCAGAGATTCTTGCCAACTCAGGGATCGAACCCATGTCTCCTTTGTCTCCTGCATTGCAGGCAGATTCTTTACTTCTGAGACATCAGGGAAGCCCCTGAATAACAATACTGAAGTTTAAATTTTATCATTGGAGATTTTTTTCCCAGTAATTGGTAACCTAGAACATGTCATATTTTTAACAGTGCATATAAAGTTAAGGTTATTTATGTTTATGATAGTATGGTTTCATCTGTGGAATTAAATTAGAGGTAATCTATAATGTTGAGTTAAACTTGTCTGCAAACCCTGTTGATAGGGCCTTGCTCTGTTCCAAATGTCTATATAGAATAATCAAGAATAAAATGGATTTTGTATTTATCTTCAGTTACAAATTTAGGTTTTATATTATGTGACTGGAAACAGAAAGGCAATTTAATAAAATAATAATTGCTTTAATATATGTAAAAGATGTACTTGCCATAGCAGATGGAAATACGAGAAAGTCTCATAAAATTATTTATGATAAACTACATAAATGTGGATATAGATAGCAGAAAATGTGAAGAGGTCAATTAAAATCATCTTATGATAATCCATATAATAGGAAAAGGCAAGGCTGTTGTGTAGGCTCTCCTCTCAGGGATATTTTTTCACATATGCTTCTTATCTGCTTCATTAACTAATCCTTTATAATTTCTGTACCTGATCAAATGCTAACAATTCTGAAGTTTATACATGCTTCATTCTATTCACTGTAACTGTTCTTTTTCTTGTTTAGAAAAAGAATCCTTCCAGACACACCTAAAATATAATTTCTGTGAACCTTTCGTAAAATCTTCCTAATACTCCTTGCATCTATTGTAACACTTTCATTATTCTCCTTTTCTGTATCCCTTATTCTTTCAGTAGAATCACTGTACATTCAACTGTTGGAAGATAAGGGCTATTCCTTAAATATTTTAGGCCTCTATATGAAGTATTGTGCTGATACCATGAATTATTAAATTAATTTATGAATTAAACTGAGGGAGACTTTATAGTACATAAAAAATTGTAAACCAGTTGACTGTATACAAGGATGAAGAAAAAAAGTGAATTCAAGTATGTATTTAAGAGAATAAGTAGTATTATGATGTCTTATGTCTAAGAAATTACTTGGGGATGGAAAGAGACATTATTCAAGTCAGAAAATGTGGGTCATTAAGAAAGAGAAAAGGAAACATTCATATAATAACTTGACTTTTTATCTTGTTTTTGTCTGATATCAGTCGACAAATGAAATAAATAAAACATATCAGAGGGCAGCAATGAGATAGCTACACTGATTTAGATGAAATATCCTTTTAATCATAGTATTTTACAGATGTTGGACATTTCAATAATTATTTGGTCCTGTCAAAACAAGCATTTGGTGTAATTTTCTCTAAGGAGAAGCAGCAAACTTTCCCCATCATTTTTTCCAATAATTAATGAAAGCATTCATTTCCACATGTTTTGTTGAAGCAATAGGATGCAACTGCTCTCCTCTCCTTTTCTCTTATTCTGCTCAACAATAAACTCACTAAAATCATGACAACATTATTCTTCATCACTTTACATACAATATTCATATTGATTTATATAATATTAACTCATAAATAATTCTTATGACCAATCTTATACAAGAGATAATTATTCAGATAGCATTAACATATTACTTTGAGTTTTGTCATGTAAAAAGAGTATATCAATTCAGTTCCAAATGATGTGTAATGTGAAATATGATAGTAGTGACTGATTTTAAAAATGACAGTGCTCAGATTTAGCAATTAATATATCCAGAAATTATATCTTTAATGTTTCTTTGATTGAAATATTTTGTTTTTATGGGAAAATTTAGTACTAGTTTTATCATAAATAATTTTTGAAATATGACAGTGAAACTACACATATGCTTTTCAAGTTAATAAGCATATGATTCATGTCTAACCTTTACTACTTCAGTGACATCATTTTTATATAAGAAGCCATAAGAAATATCTTTTACCTGAGTTTTTCTAAGAAACATAACTTTCACTCATACTTACGGTGATGGTAGAAATGAAGTGAGAGGGAAAGATATGTGTTGATCTTTTTGCAAAAGAATCATACTTTGAAATTACTGGGTTCTTAACAGAGAAATGACAGATCTAATTATAATGTACTGATTAGTAGAGCTTTCTGTTTGAAATGTAATCACCTGAGGTGATTTTTTTTAACATTGCCTTTGGAATTCAAGAAGGATTTCTTTAGTTAAATGTATTAAGAATATATACACTCCTAAATTTTAGATTTGACACCTACAAATTAAAGGCATAATTATATGCAGATAACAGGAGGGAAGTTTGTAAGCATTTTCGTTGCTATATGTATGAAAAAGTAGTAAATAAAGTAGTGTATATTAAAGAAGTTATATAGTTAAAGTAGTGGGGAAAAAAACACAAAATGATTAAAAGAACAAGTAGACATATAATTTGTAGCAAGTATGGTAAGAAATACACAAGTTTATGAGAGACAATTTGAAATAGTTGGGAAAGGTCTTTTATAGAAATTAGAAAGATGGCACCCGAGTTAAAGAAGATATCTTGTCAAGGCTGTATACTGTTACTCTGCTTATTTAACTTATATGCAGAGTACATCATGAGGAATGCCGGGCTGGAGGAAGCACAAGCTGGAATCAAGATTGCCAAGAGAAATATCAATAACCTCAGATATGAAGATGACACCACCCTTATAACAGAAAGGATCAAACCCAGGTCTCCCGCATTGCAGGCAGACACTTTAACCTCTGAGCCACCAGGGATTCTAAAGAAGAACTAAAGAGCCTCCTGATGAAAGTGAAAGAGGAGAGTGAAAAAGTTAGCTTAAAGCTCAATATTCAGAAAACTAAAATCATGGCATCCGGTCCATCATTTCATGGTAAATAGATGGGGAAACAGTGGAAATAGTGGTTGGCTTTATTTTGGGGGCTCAAAAATCACTGCAGATGGTGATCACAGCCATGAAATGAAAAGATGCTTACTCCTTGGAAGGAAAGTTATGACCAACCTAGATAGCATATTAAAAAGCAGAGACATTACTATGTCAACAAAGATCCATCTAATCAAGGCTATGTTTTTTTCCAGTAGTCATGGATGTGAGAGTTGGACTATAAAGAAGCTGAGCGCAGAAGAATTGATGTTTTTGAACTGTGGTGCTGGAGAAGAATCTTGAGAGTCCCTTGGACTGCAAGGAGATCCAACCAGTCCATTCTGAAGGAGATCAGTCCTGGGTGTTCATTGGAAGGACTGATGTTGAAGCTGAAACTCCAGTATTTTGGCCACCTGATGTGAAGAGCTGACTCATTTGAAAATACCCTAATGCTGGCAAAGATTGAGGGCAGGAAAAAAAGGGGATGACAGAGGATGAGATGGTTGGATGGCATCACTGACTCAATGGACGTGGGTTTGGGTGGACTCCTGGAGCTGGTGATGGACAAGGAGGCCTGGAGTGCTGCGGTTCATGAGGTCACCAAGAGTCAGACATGAAAGAGTGACTGAACTGAACTGAACTGAGAAGGGTAAAAGAGAAAGACTTGGTAATGTGGTATGTGACTGTATGGACTGCTTACTTTCATGACAGAAATGGTAGCATGTGCAAAAGTATTGGGGTAGAAAGGAAATAATATATTTAATAGAATAAAAAAAAGAGGCTTTAGTAGCTGAGTCAACACAATGGCACTAGATAAAGCTAGAGAGACAAGCAGGGATAATCACCCATAGCCTTTGAAAGCAAATGAAGACACTGGAAGCCTTAAGTGTACTATAGTGTTAGTTGCTCAGCTGTGTCTGACTCTGTGACCCCACGGACTGTAGCCTGCCAGTCTCCTCTGTCCATGGGATTCTCCAGGCAAGAAATGTGGAGTGAATTGCCATTCCCTTCTCCGGAGTCTCTTCCTAGCCCAAGGATGGAACCCCAGTCTCCCGCATTGTAGGCAAACTCTTTGCCATTTGAGCTACAGGGAAGACCTTGAAAGTATTATAAGCAAGAGATATTAAAAAAAAAAATTCTTTCTGGTTGTTCTGTGCTGAACTGACTGAAGAAATAAGAGTAGAAGCAGAGAGAGTAGCTGGCAGTAGAAATGGGAAGCGATGTCTGTAACAGAGATTCTTTTGATGTAGCACAAATAAATTAAGTTACTGATGAATAAATTTCGAGAGTGAATGAGCAGGAAAAGGCAAGAATTCTTGTATTTTGACTTTGGTAGAATTGACAAAATCACTGCAAGTGGTGACTGCAGCCATCTCCTTGAAAGGAAAGTTATGACCAACCTAGACAGCATATTCAAAAGCAGAGACATTACTTTGTCAACAAAGGTCCATCTAGCCAAGGCTATAGTTTTTCCAGTGGTCAGGTATGGATGTCAAATTTGGACGATAAAGAAAGCTGAGAACTGAAGAATTGATGCTTTTGAACTGTGGTGTTTGAGAAGACTCTTGAGAGTCCCTTGGACTGCAAGGAGATCCAACCAGTCTGTCCTAAAGGAGATTGGTCCTAGGTGTTCATTGGAAGGACTGATGTTGAAGCTGAAACTCCAGTATTTTGGCCACCTGATGAGAAGAGCTGACTCATTTGAAAATACCATAATGCTAGCAAAGATTGAGGGCAGGAGGAAAAGGGGATGGCAGAGGGTGAGATGGTTGGATGGCATCACCGACTCAATGGACATGGGTTTGGGTGGACTCCAGGAGTTAGTGATGGACAGGGAGGCCTGGTGTGCTGTGGTTCATGGGATTGCAAGGAGTCGGACACGAAAGAGAGACTGAACTGAACTTAACTTAACTGAGAATTGACATTTACTGGTGTGACAAATCTGGGAAGGAAATAGTTTTGAAGAAAAAAAAAGTTAAAATTTGGAAATTGTAAGTGAAAACACACGTGCAGTTTAAGAGATGGATATTAAATAAGAAGTTGATATTAACTACAGAATTCAAGAAATAGTTATATACTCTATATGTAAATAATCAGCCAATGAATGGAAGAAAACCAAGGAATAGATATAATCACCTAGAAAAAGAATACAGATGAGAGACAAGACTTACTCTCAAGTTCTAAAGAACAGTATTTAGACGCTTCATGAAAGGAATGTTCAGCTGAAGTGTCTGTGAGAGAGTAGACACGCATGTCCTAATTTATAATAGCCAGGACATGGAGACAACCTAGATGCCCATCAGCAGATGAATGGATAAGAAAGCTGTGGTACATATACACAATGGAGTATTACTCAGCCATTAAAAAGAATACATTTGAATCAGTTCTAATGAGATGGATGAAACTGGAGCTGATTATACAGAATGAAGTAAGCCAGAAAGAAAAACACCAATACAGTATACTAACACATATATATGGAATTTAGAAAGATGGTAATGATAACCCTGTATGCGAGACAGCAAAAGAGACACAGATGTATAGAACAGTCTTTTGGACTCTGAGGGAGAGGGAGAGGGTGGGATGACTTGGGAGAATGGCACTGAAACATGTATATTATCATGTAAGAAACGAATCACCAGTCTATGTTCAATACAGGATACAGGATGCTTGGGGCTGGTGCATGGGGATGATCCAGAGAGATGATATGGGGTGGGAGGTGGGAGATGGGTTCAGGATTGGGAACTCATGTACACCCGTGGCAGATTCATGTCAATGTATGGCAAAACCAATACAGTGTTGTAAAGTAAAATAAAGTAAAAATAAAAATTAAAAAAAAAAAGAAAATCAGAAGGTTGTGGTGTTGCTGAAAGCAGAGAAATATGCATTTCATGAAGAAGGCAATGCTTAATAGTAACAGATCTAGAATTTTTACTAGGAGAGTTTAAAAAAAAAAAAGAAGTTGGCGTCAGGAGATTGTGTTGTTGGTGCATCTGTTTCATCACAAAAGAATTCATAGAGAAGTGATCAGTAAGAAGTAGATTTATTTAAAGAGAAACACACTCCACACTCAGACTGCATGTCATCTCAGTATATGATTCAGTGAGGGAGAGAGGGCTTGGGAGAAATATATTCCACAAGTGGCCATCTAAGAAGGGGCAAGAGGCATTAAAATTTGGCATGATTAATTTTTACAGGCTGGGTAATTTCACAGGCTAGTGAGTGGGAAGATTCTTCCAATTATTTTGGGGAAGGGGTGGAGATTTCCATGAACTGGGCCACTAAATACTTTTTGGCCTCTTATGGTTAGCCTCAAACCAGGCACTGGTGGGTGTGTCATTTGTATGTATGCTCAGTTGTGTCCAACTCATTGTGACCCTATGGACTATATCCTGTCAGGCTCCTCTGCCATGGAATTTTCCAGGCGAGAATACCAGTGTAGGTTGTCATTTCCTACTCCAGGGAATCTTCCCAAACGAGGGATCAAATCTGCATCTTCTGTGTCTCCTGCATAGCATAGCGGGCAGATTCTTTTAGCACTGCCCCATCTGGCCCAAAAGTATGTCATTTAGCATATGCTCATGCAATACAATGAGCATATACTGAGGCACAAGGTCTAGTGGAAGTCAAACTTTCTGCCATCTTGGAACTAGTTGATTCCAACCAGTTTTTGTCATGTCCTGTGGCTAGGTGGTGCTAGTGGTAAAGAATCTGCCTTCAATGCAGGAGATCTGAGTTCCATCTTGCCCAAAGTTTTGTAAAGCAAAACAAAATGTAAGCAACTTAATTTTTGGTGTATGAGGTTTATCTGTAATATATATCAGTCAGGATTTGTTTTCAACTCACTACTGCTATTATGAAGTAAGGGTCATGGACTTGCATTTGGCCAGACTCAGCTCAGTTCAGTCACTCAGTCATGTCCAACTCTTTGCATTCCTGTGGTCTACAGAATGCCAGGCTTCCCTGTCCATCATCAACTCCTGGAGTTTACTCAAACTCATGTTCACTGAGTTGGTAATGCCATCCAACCATCTCATCCTCTCTTGCCCCCTTCTCCTCCTACTTTCAATCTTTCCTATCACCAAGATCTTTTCCAATGAGTCAGTTCTTTGCATCAGGTGGCCAAAGTAGGATTTGTTTTCAGCCCACCACTATTATTATTGAAGGAGGAAACAGAACAGGCTCCATCTTGAAAGCAGGACTCCATCTCGGGCTGGACTGTGGACTTTGAGCTATATGCCCAGTATCTATGGAAATGAGATACCAACTGGAAAACCAGACAACCCCCCTCCCAATGGAAGAGCCCCAGGGCTTGTACCTAGACTCTCTGTCACCTAAAAGAATACCCTAATTATCTGTGAAATGAAATAGAATAATAAATTCTGTTATGCTAATTGGGGCATGACCACAGGCCTATTGATAATTGTCCACTGTTAACTACCTAGGCTTAAGGCATACGAATCACGGGTTTAAGGCATAGGAATCGCGGATTAACTTTGACTATATCTTTCTTTTCCTTTGTTCAGACTAGTTTCAGAGAATTTGGGGAGGTGGATTTGAGCACATACACTTAGGGTATATAAGGTTTTCACAAAAACTGGTCGAGGTCCTTGGCTAAGAGGAGACTCTGCCTTGGGCCCACCAGTGTAATAAACTGCACTCCACTATTAGCATTGTCCTTCTGAGTGAGTTTGTTTCCCCGAACACATGGCTACAGCATTTGGTGCATTGGCTGGGAAACTCCTCACTTTGAAGAGACAAGTCCTATTTGGGACTACTCTGAGGCCTTATGGCTTAAATCTTCTAGAAGGGGAAGATGCCTCACCCTTTTGGAAGGATTCTGCTTCTCAGTGCCCAGACCTTTCACGTTAGCAGGTAGTGGATGGCAGCATGGGAACTGAGCACTCAGGTGAGGAGGGACCCACCTGGCAGGGTGGAAGAAGGGGCCTGATAACTCTCCTGGAAGGGACTAGAAGGGGCACGGACCCACAGGAGCCTGGAATAGGCAGGTGGCAGATATTGCTTGGTACGCAGGTTGATGAGCATGTTAGGGCTTAGGAAGGAAATTTGTGAATGTCATTTAGGAGTAGGTGTCCATGCCATCTTGGGAAAAATTATTGCCAAGCAATTGCCAGGGGATTGTTAGGAGAAGAAACTTGGTCTTCATGTGCTCATATTCTGCCCTCCCCAAGGAGGTGTCCCATCTGCTCTGAAATTCTTGATCCTCTCAGAATTGTCAGGCTAGAAGGCGGGAGATATATAAATGAGCACGAATTGCCTTTCCTGGATACTGCCTGGGATGTGGGATATTTAATCCATCTGTATTTTCATCCATACATAATCAAGCTCACCAAGGCAGAACAGACTTTACAAGTTAAGGGAGAAACAATCTTGTACCACGTGGTGTTCTGGTTTGGCCATGCTGAATGGCAGGTGAAGACATGCCAATCCCCCTTCTCTCTCTGGAATCTGGCAGGTAAGCTCTTCTCACCCCAATTAGGAAGGAGGCAGAATGGCAATTTTAGTGCTTCATTGAGTGGAAATATCAGAAGTACATAGGGTACCAAGAACTTTGTAGACAGAACAAAAAATAAAAGTAGAAGAAAGTCCGAGAATGTAAGCAAGATGGGGGGAAGTGAATCTAAGGCAAGTGTATTGGAGTGCATGATTAAAAATTTAGAGAAGGGATTTGGAGGAGCCTATGGGGTGAAAAATATCTATTTCTGCTTTATTGACTATGCCAAAGCCTTTGAATGTGTGGATCACAATAAACTGTGGAAAATTCTGAAAGAGATGGGAATACCAGACCAGCTGACCTGCCTCTTGAGAAATCTGTATGCAGGTCAGGAAGCAACAGTTAGAACTGGACATGGAACAACACTCTGGTTCCAAATAGGAAAAGGAGTACGTCAAGGTACTCCTTGCTTATTGTCACCCTGCTTATTTAAATTATGTGCAGAGTACATCATGAGAAATACTGGACTGGAAGAAACACAAGCTGGAATCAAGATTGCCGGGAGAAATATCAATCACCTCAGATATGCAGATGACACCACCCTTATGGCAGAAAGTGAAGAGTAACTAAAAAGCCTCTTGATGAAAGTGAAAGAGGAGAGTGAAAAGTTGGCTTAAAGCTCAACATTTAGAAAACGAAGATCATGGCATCCGGTTCCATCACTTCATGGGAAATAGATGGGAAACAGTGGAAACAGTGTCAGACTTTATTTCTAGGGGCTCCAAAATCACTGCAGATGATGACTGCAGCCATGAAATTAAAAGACGCTTACTCCTTTGAAGAAAAGTTATGTCCAACCTAGATAGCATATTCAAAAGCAGAGACATTACTTTGCCGACTAAGGTCCATCTAGTCAAGGTTATGGTTTTTCCAGTAGTCATGTATGGGTGTGAGAGTTGGACTGTGAAGAAAGCTGAGTGCCAAAGAATTGATGCTTTTGAGCTGTGGTGTTGGAGAAGACTCTTGAGAGTCCCTTGGACTGCAAGGAGATCCAACCAGTCCATTCAAAAGGAGATCAGTGCTGGGTGTTCTTTAGAAGGACGGGTGCTAAAGCTGAAACTGCAGTACTTTGGCCACCTCATGCGAAGAGTTGACTCATTGGAAAAGACTCTGATGCTGGGAGGGATTGCGGGCAGGAGGAGAAGGGGATGACCGAGGATGAGATGGCTGGATGGCATCACTGACTCGATGGACATGAGTCTGAGTGAACTCTGAGAGTTGGTGATAGACAGGGAGGCCTGACGTGCTGCGATTCATGGGGTCGCAAAGAGTCGGACACAAGTAAGCGACTGAACTGAACTGATGGGGTGAAGATGAGGCCTAACCACCCCCCCCCCATATACTCTGTGAGGTCAAATGGCCCCCTATGGGAGTAGAATAGCCACCAGAGGACACTGTGAACTTAAAAATAGTGGAAGCAGTCTATACAGTAGTCACAGGAGAGCCAGGACACCCAGATCAATATCTATATACTGATTCATGGCTAACGCTAGCTCAAGACCCTCCTACTTGGACACAATTCTGTATCCAGAAGGGAAATGGAAAAATACTAATGGCACAAAAATTGACTGATGATAAAAAAGGAAATTCTACAGGATTTGGATGGGGATGACCTGACCCCTCCCCAATACTGGATAATCACCTGCTTGCCTCTCAGTGCTCCATCAGGACCAGAGGCTGCCTTAATGCCTGATCCAGGGCCAGATGAAGTTCCTGCAGCAGCCGCACTCCTCCACTGTCTCTCCCGAGATCATAGAGCTGCCATTTCAGCAGGCTTCAATCCCAGCGATGGAGACCTCTTGTCAATGCCCCCAGGATTCCACCTCAGCCGGATCTCCTAGATTGTATCCACCTCTCCTGGTGAGTACTGACAAGAAGGGGGAAGAAAACACAGGACTTATTCAGAGGCTGTGCTCTGCCAAGGAACAGGGGGAAAGAACCCCACTACAGATGCACCTCACAGAGCTACAACAGCATCTGGTTCAGGACGCATGTGGGCACTACCATCTACCCCCTGTAGCCTATTATTACCAGCCATTTACCTCTACAGATATACTAAACTGGGAGAGACACACTGCACTGTACTCAGAGGAGCCACAAGCCATGATTAGGCTAATAGATACTATTTTTCAAACCCACCACCCTACATGGGATGACATAATCCAACTACTAGCCTCACTTTTCAGCACTGAGGAAAAACACAGGATCCTAACTGAGGCCAGAATATGGTTAAGAGAAATGGCACCTGAGGGTACCACAAACCCACAGCGGCGGGCAGAACTAACCACCCATGATGAGAGGCCCAATTGGGACTGTAACACAGAGGAAGGGACGGGCCACCCGGAGAGATATTGGGCAGCTGTTTTACAAAGTATCAAGAGGGGGGCCCAAAAACCTATGAGTATGGCAAAATCCTCCAAAGTGATTCAAAGGGAAAGTGAATCACCCTCTGAGTTCTAGGAAGGACTGCGTGAGGCCTATAGACTATATATGCCAATAGATCCAGAGGCTGCTGGGTCTCAGCTAGCGATAAATGAAGCCTTTGTGTCTCAAGCCTACCCCAAAAATGTCAGATGCGGGGACACCAAGTGACTCATGAAGTTTTATACATCCTTGAATGTCCAGTACCTTTGTTGGGAAGAGACTTGCTATCTAAATTGGTGACACAAGTGACCTTTCCCCCCATGAAAGACCCATTCTTCTAGGGGGCTCAACTGCCCATTTACTCTTCCTCTCGGTAATCCCTCAAGATGAATGGAGGTTGCACAATCTCCTGGAAGGAAAACCAGATGGGCTAAACAGTCGAGATAGAGAGAGAGAGAGACAGAGAGAGAGAGAGAGAGAGAGAGTTAACAATTCCCTGAGGTCTAGGCTGAAGACAACCACCATCCTCTGCCCTCCCCACCCCCCCGCCCAGGTTTGCAAAACAAGTTCCACTGGTAATAGAACTCAAACCCAGTACAATTATGTCAGCACCCACCTTGGGCCTACCAGACTTTGCTAAGCCATTTACTCATTATGTGACTGAAAAGGACAAGGTGGCTAAGGGAGTGTTGTGCCAGACTATGGGGACATGGGACAAACCCATGGTTTATCTCCGAAATGGCTGGACAATGTTGCCACTGGGTGGCTGAGATGCTTACAGGCAGTTGCTGCAGTTCCCTTACTGGGCCAGGAGGCAACAAAGATGACTTTGGGTCAAGATTTGATCATAAAAGTACTGCGTGAGGTCAACACTCTCCCACGAGGCGACCTCCATAAATGGTGGTTAACATCCCGGATTGCTCAATACCAGGGACTGTTATGTGAGAACCCCCATGTTACTACTGAGGCTTATCAGGCCCTGAATCCAGCCACTCTCCCTCCTGTGGGAGAAGGTGGGCCCTCACATGATTGCAAGAAAATATGCCAGCAGACCTGACTTGAGAGATGAGCCAATCACAGACCCAGATTTGGTCCTGTACACCTATGGCACTGGCCTGGTAAAACAAAGACAACTGTTGGGATATGCAGAGGTCATGGAAGAAACCATCGTTGAGGCTAGCTCTCTACCATCACACTGGTCTGCTCAACGGGCCAAACTATATGCTCTAATCTGGGCCCTCCAGCTGTCAAAAGGTAAGAAGGCAAACATTTGCACAGATTCCAGGTATGCTTTTGCCACACTACATGTACAGAGGGCTCTGTATAAGGAGAGAGGCCTTTTGACAACTAGTGGAAAAGATATTAAAAATAAGGAAGAAATTAAGACTATATTAGATGCTGCCTGGGAACCAGAAAGGGTTGCAGTCATACACTGCTGAAGACATCAAAAAGAGGATAACCCCCTGGGCTCAGGGAAACAGACTGACAGATAAGACCACTAAACAAGCAGCCAAGGGCTTGGGGGTGATAAGGGAAGTCCCCTATGAAAGTTATCATACTGGTGGACCTGCCTGAGATAACGCTGGACTCTCCAGAATAACTGAAGCCCAAAACCAACTAGCCAAATTAGAAAGGGCCAACAAGACTGAAAAGGGAAGGTGGGAATTGCCAAGTGGCAAATTATTGGTACTGGAGGAGGTGACACCCACTCTGGTAAGCCAAACACACCAAGCGACCCACCTAGGCCATGATAAACTGGAAGAGCTAATTCAAAAGTATTTCTTGGTTTCCCATCTTTCTTCCCTACGCAGGACAGAATCTCAGAACTGCACTGCCTACTCACAGGTCAAAGCTGCCTCTCAGCACAGACAGAAATCTCTGGGGATTCAGCTAAAAAGCACACAGCCCTTTTAACACCTGGAAGTGGACTTCACTGAAATGAAACCTCACTGACACTACTGTTACCTGCTGATCGTGGTATGTCTGTTCTCAGGATGGGTAGAAGCTTTTCCTACCCAGACTGAAAGAACATCAGAAGTAGACTGGTGCCTGCTTAGGGAGATAGTTCCCAGATTTGGATTTCCTACCAGCATTGGATCAAACAGTGGCCCAGCTTTCGTAGCTGATTTAGTACAACAGGTAACCAAAACTTTAAACATCAAGTAGAAATTGCATACAGCATATAGGCCCCCAGAGTTCTGGGATGGTGGAAGGGACCAACCAGACACTTAGAGAGACACTCTCCAAGTGGACCATAGAGACTGATTGATACTGGGTGGACTTGTTTCCGAAGGCTGTGCTCAGACTCAGGATGATCCTATGGTGCTATGGCTATTCTCCATACGAAATTGTGTATGGGAGGCCCCCTCTCATAATAAAACAAGTGTCAACAAATTTGCCTCAGGTATGGAAAGATGAGATTTCACAGAAGATGGAAAAACTAGGTAAGGTAATAAATCAGTAACTAAGTTTGTACAAGAAAGGGTGTCATTCCTCCCTGGGGAACAGATTCACAAATTTGTGCCTGGGGATCAGGTGTGGGTCAAGGACTGGAAACACGACTCCTTGGCCCCACATTGGAAGGGTCCATATACTGTTGTTCGAACCACCCCTACTAGAGTTAAAGTTACAGGTGTCACTGCCAATATCCACCACATGAGAATGAAGAGAACATACCATGCAGACCCAGAAAACACCAAGTGGACTGTGTGGGTGGACCCCACTGACCCTCGAAAGACTAAGATCATCCATAAGAAGGAGGAAAAGAAGATCCTGGACGAGCCCCTTCAGGATGAAGCCGCATAATCAATTCCCACTGCTTGGCCTCATCAACGTGATTCTGAATTTAACTTCCGTTTCAACTCAGGACAATGTTTTCATCTCATGGGCACATTCCTATGCGGACTTCCACAACACCTCCAACAGCCGGGTATGTGGGGCTATGCCTCTGTCTGTGATGGAGGGACTTTCTTGGTGGGTGTCACCACTCTGCAAGGAGTTTTTAAACCACTCTGGTCTTTTCTGGGATGACAAAAAGAGACTTTCCTTTCTCTTGTCAATCATAATCTCTCCCTGCTCTCTTGGTGTAAGCCAGACCTACAGTCAATAGTCTCTGGTCATGGGGCTACATTTGATATAAACATCAGTTTCATAGGAATATCAAAAGCCTATACCTCATATTTAGAGAACAAAAAGGAAAAAAATCTTCCTGACTGGCAAGGGAGCACAGGCCTCTAGGTATGTTGAACAATTCTACCATGTCTGGGATGAATATTTCAGGATGACCCCAGAAAAGGGTCAATTAAGTATTCCCACAGCTATATGCTGGGAACAAAAAGAATGAAGGGTAAGGTTTGGTGACCATCCATTAAACCCAAAAGAACTAAAATATATGGGGTACCTATCCCCTGAACAATGTAAACAAACATTCGAGGTCACATACCACCCCAACTAGTTCATTCACTGGCCAGGCTCTGATTGGAAATATAACCCTGGAATCAGCTGGGTGGTGCCCAACAGAACCCAGTGGCTTTGTGGGCCTAACCTTTGGCCTTGGTTACCAATCAGCTGGGTGAGCCGCTGCACACTGAGATTTGCTTTTTCCCATGGCAGCATAAAGCCTAACTTATAACAAGCCCCGGTAAATCTACCTTATTTACATGCTAGGTGGACAAGGTCTGTGTTTCAATAGTATGAATATATCGTTGTTTTATTCGTACTTCCTATAGGGACAACAAATATTATGATTAAATTAGAAGCCTTGACTAATTTCACAAAACAGGCCCTCTTAGATAGCGATAAAGCCATCCAAGCTTTTAATGAAGAATAAATTCAAATAAGGAAAGTGGTGATTCAAAATAGAATGGCTTTGGACATGCTCACAGCTGCTCAAGGAGGGACTTGTGGTATAATTAAGGTTGAATATTGTGTATATATCCCTGATTTATCTGGCAATGTATCAGCTGTTTTAGATGACATGAAAAACCAGGTAAAAACAATGTCAAATGAAAGCATTTTTTTTTCTGGACTTCAGTCCTGTCTTGGGTGAAGGGGGATTGGTAGAAAACTATATTTACCATTGTTACAGTTGCTTTGATAGTTCCGCTCTGTGGACCCTGTATTTTACAATGTATTATGAACTTTGTAACCCAAAGGATTGTGTCATTCTCCCAAATGGGCGGTTGGAGAGGCAGAGTGCAATATATCCCTATGAGTGATGCTCATATTATGAGTTAAGAACATCAAGAGGGGGTAATGAAGGAGGAAACAGACAGAACAGGCTCCATCTTGAAAGCAGGACTCCATCTCGGGCCAGACTGTGGACTTTGAGCTATATGTCCAGTATCTATGGAAACAACATACCAACTGAAAAACTAGACCCCCCAGAAGGAAGAGCACCAGGGCTTGTACCTAGACTCTCTGTTGCCTAAAAAAGGACCCTAATTATCTATATAACCAAGTAGAATAATAAATTCTATTATGCTTATTGGTGTATGACCACAGGCCTATTGATAATTGTTCACTGTTGACTACCCAGGCTTAAGGCATATGAATCACAGGTTAACTTTGATTGTATCTTTTTTGTTTCCTTTGTTCAGACTAGTTTCAGATAATTTGGGGAGGTGGGTTTGAGCACGTAGGTTTTTACAAAAACTGGTCGGGGTCCTTGGCTAAGAGAAGACTCTGCCTTGGGCCCTCCGGTGTAATAAACTGCACTCCATTATCTGCATTGTTCTTCTGAGTGAGTTTGTTTCCTGGAATGCATGGCTACAACATTAGTAAGAGCCATGGACTGTTTCAGACTTGCACTTGTCCAGACTAGTTTAGAATGATTTGCTACTTGGATTCAGAATAATGAACATTAATAAGCAAATGTAATTTTCCAGTCTTTATTACAGATAATTTTATTTATTTTTTATTTACATAAATTTATTTTTTTAATTGGAGGTTAATTACTTTACAATATTATATTGGTTTTGCCACATATCAACATGAATCCTCCACAGGTATGCAAGTGATCCCATCCTAAAACTCCCTCCCTCCTCCCTCCCTGTACCATCCCTCTGGGTCGTCTCAGTGCACCAGCCCCAAGCATCCAGTATCATGCATCGAACCTGGACTGTCGATTCATTTCATATAAGATATTATACATGTTTCAATGCCATTCTCCCAAATCATCCCACCCTTTCCCTCTCCCACAGAGTCCAAAAGACTGTTCTATACATCTGTGTCTCTTTGGCTGTCTCCCATAAAGGGTTATCATTACCATCTTTCTAAATTCCATGTATATGCGTTAGTATACTGTATTGGTGTTTGTTTGTTTGTTTGTTTGTTTTTTCCTGGCTTACTTCACTCTGTATAATAGGCTCCAGTTTCATCCACCTCATTAGAACTGATTCAAATGTATTCTTTTTAATGGATGAGTAATACTTCATTGTGTATATGTACCCCAGCTTTCTTATCCATTCATCTGCTGATGGACATCTAGGTTGCTTCCATGTCCTGGCTATTATAAACAGTGCTGCAATGAACATTGGGGTACATGTGTCTCTTTCAGTTCTGGTTTCCTCAGTGTGTATGCCCAGCAGTGGGATTGCTGGGTCATAAGGCAGCTCTATTTGCAATTTTTTAAAAAATCTCCACGCTGTTTTCCATAGTGGCTGTACTAGTTTGCATTCCCACCAACAGTGTAAGAGGGTTCCCTTTTCTCCACACCCTCTCCAGCATTTATTGCTTATAGACTTTTGGATCGGAGCCATTCTTACTGGTGTGAAATGGTACCTCATTGTGGTTTTGATTTGCATTTCTCTGATAATGAGTGATGTTGAGCATCTTTTCATGTGTTTGCTAGCCATCCATATGTCTTCTTTGGAGAAATGTCTATTTAGTTCTTTGGCCCATTTTTTGATTGGGTCGTTTATTTTTCTGGAGTTGAGCTGCATAAGTTGCTTGTATATTTTTGAGATTTGTTGTTTGTCAGTTGCTTCATTTACTATTATTTTCTCCCATTCTGAAGGCTGTCTTTTCACCTTGCTTATAGTTTCCTTTGTTGTGCAGAAGCTTTTAAGTTTAATTAGGTCCCATTTGTTTATTTTTGCTTTTATTCCCAATATTCTGGGAGGTGGGCCATAGAGGATCCTGCTGTGATGTATGTCGGAGAGTGTTTTGCCTATGTTCTCCTCTAGGAGTTGTATAGTTTCTGGTGTTACATTTAGATCTTTAAACTATTTTGAGTATTTTTGCGTATGGTGTTAGAAAGTGTTCTAGTTTCATTCTTTTATAAGTGGTTGACCAGTTTTCCCAGCACCACTTGTTAAAGAGATTGTCTTTAATCCATTGTATATTTTTGCATCCTTTGTCAAAGATAAGGTGTCCATAGGTGTGTGGATTTATCTCTGGGCTTTCTGTTTTGTTCCATTGATCTATATTTCTGTCTTTGTGCCAGTACCATACTGTGTTGATGACTGTGGCTTTGTAGTAGAGCCTGAAGTCATACAAATGTATTCTGAATTCATGATTCTCTTCTTTTCTAATGTGAGTTTAATGGCTACACTGTATAATTAAAAGCACTTATTTTTACCATGGGAAAATTATCATAATAATCGTATATTATGTTATATATAATATATATAATTATACATTGTTTATATTATAATGATTATTATGATAAAATTATAATAATTACAGATAATTATTACATATTTCATGTACTGCCAAGATATGAATTATCTTGAAGATGGTTAGTGAGAAAATATTAATAGAATTTATATCATGGCTATTGATATTGAATGTTTGAACCATGGTAAGATCCTTAATTTTAATTATATTCCTTAATTAAAGTTATATGAACATATATGTAGATATTGAAGTTAGATAATGTCATCCTAAATTCTTTGAGACTGTAATTACTACTTAATAAACATATCATATATAACACATAAAAACAATTCATATAATTACAATAGAATAAATGATAAATAATATAATAATTGATCATCACCTTGGGTAATGATTCCTTTTCTACAATTCAAGTTATAAGAGTTATAAGAGTTATAAGAGTTCATGAATACGCAGATATAGAGAACAACCCTATGGAGACCAAAGGGGAAGGGTGGTGGTGGGATGAACTGTGAGATTGGGATTGACATATATTCACCATTGATACTATGTATAAATGGGTAATTAATAAGGACCTACTATACAGCACAGGGAACCCTGCTCAATACTCTGTGGTGATGTAAATGGTAAGGAAATTTTAAAAAAAAAGGGATACATATATACATACAGCTGATTCACATTGCTGTATCTACATTTAAAAAAGAAACTATACTCTAATAAAAAAAGAATTCATGAATAATATCAAACTAACACATCTTGGCTTTAGATGCATGAGCTCTAGTTATTTTGAGGCTGTTTCTTTGCACTGTCTCTTCCTCAGAGTAAAGTTGTTTGGATTGTTTTTATGTCTCTATAATTGTCTTTCAAATCAATGTCTTCAGCTCCATCTCTTCTGTGTCCCATGCTTTTATATATTTATACATACTATTCTTTGGAATATTTTGCTACTGTTTTAAACACAGCATTTAAAAGATACTAATATTTGATGGCAGGCCATTTTCCCTGTCTTATTTCTTGCATGTGCCAAAGAAACTACATTTCATGTAGTCATGAGGCTTAAAACATTAGAGATGTATATTTCTCTCCAGTGCTTTATTTCTCTACCAAGTTCTATTATTTTCTTTCTATAAAATTTCATAAATTTGACCATTTTGCTATATTTCCAAAATGCTATATCAATTGCAGTTATTTTTCATAACTGTTGCATTTTCTGCTAACTTGTTTCATGCCTGCAAAACTCTCCCCGGCAAGATATCATTTGCTAGAATACTCTTCCTAAAAAGGACACTTCCTTCTCTTAAACAATATTTCATTCTCTGCAGAATAACATTCAAACCCTTTATTCTGACATAACAGGCCATAAATGACCTGGCCAAATGGAGAAACTTATACCATTCCATAGTTATACAAATGTGTCCCTTCAACAAAATTGTACATCATTTGTACCCCCAAAGATGTCCTATCCATTCTTCCCTCAGTGTCATATCTTTTATCAGAAACCCTGTCTCTTTGTCTGCTTATTTAAATCCTAGCCCTCATTTCAATGCCTGGCTTAGGGTCAAGGGACAATCTCCTACCTTTGAATGTTTAATGATGTTTGTTTCACTATTATTTGCCACAATGACAACAAGCTTCAACTCCTCTAACTCCTTTCTCCACAGGTGATCTTTTAAAGTAATGTTATTTATATTAATTATACTCTCAAGACAACAAAGAAATATAACAGCACCTTACTGTGGACATTTACCGTCTTAGGCTGTCCAACATATGAAGCCTATTTACACATTTCCAGAATTCCCCAATAGGTGTGTTTTGTTGAGAGGAGAGCCCAGCTCCTACTATATGTTTTCATAGAGTTCCTTATGTCTCCTTCTTAGACTTCTTGCTTTAGCCACATATCTGTACATGCTTTCCTGAAACTTCTGACAATTCCTTCAAGTACTCATTATTCTTTCAATGAATTTCTCTCTGCCAATATTATTCAGAGTTATTTTTCAGTTTTTCAAATAAGAATTTTAAAAAATGTATTCAGTTATAGGAAAGTAATTGACAAAAATAACAGGGCTATGGTTTGAATTTTGTCTGCAGCCCCCAATTGTATGTTTAAGTCTTAACTTCCAGTACTTCAGAGTGTGAACTTATTTAGAAATAAGGTCATTGCAGATATATTTAAGAAGTGGTCATACTGGTACTGAAAGAAAGAAAGTGAAGTTGCTCAATCATGTCCTACTCTTTGCAACCGCATGGACTGTAGCTTACCAGGCTCCTCACTCCATGGGATTCTCCAGGCAAGACTACTGGAGTGGGTTGCCATTCTCCTTCTCCAGGGAATTTTCCCAACCCAGGGATCGAACCTGGGTCTCCCGCATTCCAGGCAGACGCTTTAACCTCTGAGCCATTGGGTAGATGTCTAATCCAACAGGACTGGTGTCCTTACCAAAAGGGGGAAACTGGAGGCAGATATACACAAGAAGAACACTGTGTAAAGATGAACCAAAGATGGGAGTGATGCTTCTATATGTCAAAGAATGCTAAAAGTCACCAGCAAATCATTGGAAACTAGAGGACACACATGGAATAGATACTGCTTCATCGTTCTCAGAAAGAATCAGCCTGACCATCACCTTGATTTCATACTTCTAAACTTCAGAACTGTGAGAAAAAAAAATTGTCATTCAATTTATGGTATTTTGTTAATGACAGCCCTAGTAAACTAATATAACTGGTATCTATCATACCTTCTCTTCCCTAAATGAAGTTATCTAGTCAATGTAATGAGTTTTCATACCGTAATCATCATGGACTAGGATAATGCTTTTACACTTTGTATGTATTAGACATGAACTAGGTAAAACTCTCAATTGCTAAGTGCTAGACATTTTGTCACAAGGGGAAATTTGTTACTCCAGCTGGTATAGTTTAATAGAAACTTGAAAATGGCTTCTGTAAAATGAGACAAGAAATTACTCAGGAGAAAAGTTCTTTTAAGTAGAGAAGATATACTTTCTCAGCTTCCAAGAGGTATATAGCATCTCTATTTCTCTACCCTCAGACAAGTAGTTATCATGATCTGGGTACTGGGAGAAGAGGGAAATGGAAGAAAAACGGCAGATTAAGTGAAGCTAAAGTTGCTCAGTCATGTCCAACTCTTTGTGACCCCATGGACATAACCTGCCAGGCTCTTCTGTTCATGGGGATTCTGAGGCAAGAATACTAGAGTGAGTTGGCATGCCCTCCTCAAGGGGATCTTCCCTACCCAGGGATCAAACCCAGATCTCCTGCATTCTGGGCAGATTCTTTACTGTCTAAGCTACCAGGGAAGCCCAAGAGGGTAGATGGTAGACATATTTTCAAATTGAAGGCAATGATAAATCAAGAAAAAACAATTTTAAAGAGAAGAGATGGGGCAATTATGAGTTGAGGCAAGTGGCTGAGGCAAAATTAGATGTAAAGCAAAAGCCAAAATAATGCAAGTTTAAACTGAGCGGACAACTTGGATGATGTTCTAATTGACGGAAATGTGTTCCTTAGAGTGAGATGATTTGAGACCTATGAAACTATTCTTGGTTCCAGCTCACTAGTATCTTGCCATACTGTGATTTCATGGCTTTATACACCTATCATTTAGGGTTGTTCTACCCAAATGGAAATCTAGATACTATTTAGACAAATAAGCACCAAGAAAAGGTAATTTTTACTGTACATTTTTTTTTCATCTTGTTTTATAGCCGTATCCTTGGATCAAGAGTTAATTCTGGTCTTTGTATTAGTCTTCAGTGTTTTGGGAAGAATAATTCATATGTTTCTAAGATGGGCCTGTGGGTTAGAGCATGAAAGCTCAGATTTATTTGGTCTACAAGAGAAGTGGAAGCTTCCAGGGACCTTTGGAGATGATTTTCTATGTCAAAATATTATATATTTAAAAATATTCAAAGTTATGCAGCCATACCAAGGTCACTCTCAGATAGTTGTTGATGAAATACATTTAATCAAACTTTATAATAGCTTTGGGTGAGAACAAACAAAAACAGAAGTGAAAGGAAAATAGAAACATGACTGCTGAACAGCAAGTTTTAGATGCAGAAAGTTTGCATTTCCACAAAGTGAGAAAATGCAGAAACAAAGGGAAAACAGTCAACTAAGATATAAATACTAAGAGTTTAGCCATAAAATAAAGGACTTTTAGTTTCTCCTGAAGGGCTATAAATAACATCATGAATCATATTCTTGAGTTGTTTTGCAGCTACTGAAAGCCGCACCAGATGGAAGAAGTTAACTGCATATAACCATAAGTACATAGACCCCAGACCAGTTGGATTCAGAAGGTTGATAATGTTGACTACCAAGAGATTACCTGGTTAGCTCCCCACCAACCAAATCAGAAGAATGCCCATGACCTGATCACACATGCTGCAACCCCCTCCTTCACCTAGCCTGTAAAAGCCCTTTACACACACGACATTGGAAATCAACTGTACTTCAATTAAAACACAATAAACCAAAATCATCAAAAAAAAAAAAAACAAACAAAAACAAAAAAACCTTCTTTGAAAGCCACAGTCATTGAGCATTCTCCTCATTTGCCCAATGTTAGATGCCATGCATAAATACTGTACTTTCCTTCACCACAACCCTTCATCAGTAGATTGGTTTTACTGTGCACTGTTAAGAGGCATCCAACTTTGATTCGGTAATTCTTCCAACTCAAGCCACTTGGCCCCTATTCCATGCTCTGAAACATGGCACAGTACAGCTTCTTTTAATAAATGGCATGCAATTTTTGTTTGCATATTTTATTATTGCTCTTAATAAGTGGTATGCATATTTTGTTTGTTTCCAAATTGGGAAAGGAGTACATCAATCTCCCTGCTTATTTAACTTATATACAGAGTACATCATGCACAATTCTGGGCTGGATGAAGCACAGGCTGGAATTAAGATTGCCAGGAGAAATATCAATAACCTCAGATATGCAGATGACACCACCCTTATATGTCAGAAAGTGAAGAGGAACTAAAGAGGCTCTTGATGAAAGTGAAAGAGGAGAGTGAAAAAGTAGGCTTAAAACAACATGCAGAACACAAAGATCATGGCATCTGGTCCCATAACTTCATGGCAAACAGATGGGGAAACAATGGAAACAGTGACAGACTTTATTTTGGGGGCTTCAAAATAATTGTAGATGGTGATTCCAGCCATGAAATTAAGACACTTGCTCCTTGGAAGAAAAGTCATGACCAACCTAGACAAAATATTAAAAAGCAGAGACATTACTCTGCCAACAAAGGTTTGTCTCGTCAAAGCTATGGTTTTTTAGTCGTCATGCGTGGATGTGAGAATTGGACTATAACGAAAGCTGAGTGCTGAAGAATTGATGCTTTTCAACTGTGGTGTTGGAGAAGACTCTTGAGAATCCCTTGGACAGCAAGGGGATCAAACCAGTCAATCCTAAAAGAAATCAGTCCTGAATATTCATTGGAAGGACCAATGTTGAAGCTGAGGCTCCAATACTTTGGCCACCTGATGCGAAGCACCAACTCATTGGCAAAGACCCTGATGCTGGGAAAGACTGAAGGCAGCAGAAGAAGGGGACGACAGAGGATGAGATGGTTGAATGGCATCACTGACTGAATGGACATGAGTTTGAGCAAGCTCCACGGTTGGTGAAAGACAGGGAACACTGGCATGCTGCAGTCCATGGGGTTGCAAAAAGTCAGAGATGACTGAGTGACTGAACTGAACTGAACTGAGTTTTTTCATTTTTTTCCCAAAAAAGGGAAGTTAAAAATAAAATCATCTACTACAAAATATTTAATGAAATAGTAGATACGTACTACTAATTTTAGTACTGTAGCCATTATTTATCTACTGTCATATCAGTAAATAAGAAAATAGAAAAATGTGAACACTAAAATATATACATTTTAATTCTGCATTGTCTAGAAATTCTCGAAAATCTTAGTATAAAATGTGCTTATTTGTTAGTTTATTCAGCAATTATTAAATAACTTCTATTAGTCAGGCACTGTCTTAGTTACTATTTATACAAAAATCAAAATAAAAGCAGTTGCCTTCTTAAGCAGAGAGGAGCAGAAGGCAGAAAATTAAACAAATCCTATATTTCTAGCTTGTGACTTCATAAAATAATATAATGATCCCTGATTGAGAAATTTTAATCTAATGATTAGCATATTGTAGCTCATATGATTTGCTTTGTGACTTCTTCATAAAGGTTCAGTATTTCTGGAAGTTGCATAGACCTGAATATTCTCTTGAATATTCACTTTACACAAAATATCAAATGATCCTGGAGGAGAAAAGGACAAAGCTTTGGCTTATGGTTTGAGAGACTGAATATGAAGAGAATTAATGAAAAAAAATGAACAGATGCAGTTAAAGCAATTAACAAAACACATGTAAATAGAAAAATCCTGAAGTGAAGTGAAGTGAAGTTGCTCAGTTGTGTCTGACTCTTTGCAACCCCATGAACTGTCAGAATCCTCTGTCCATGGGATTTTCCAGGCAAGAATACCAGAGTGGGTTGCCATTTCCTTCTCCAGGAAAAATCCTGAGGAGAGAGTAAAAACCTGAATATAGTAGAGTTTATGGGGGAAAATCTTGTAGAATGTGAGGGTGTTTTAGAGTGAAATTGAATGATGTAAAATTACAGAGGAGATGGGAGATTGTGCAAGAAAAAGAAAGTGGGAAGAGCTCTGAGGCAGAAATTTAGTTTACCTTGAAGGATAAATAAGAAACTCTGTACTTTATAGAAAGTTTTTTAAAAATAATTTTTTAAAACATCTAGAATACAATGTATCTATATCTAAACATATTTATTATTTAAATGCATTAAATCGGGTTATCACCTTACAGCTTTATTGTTTTCTCACCTCTACCTTCAATAATGATTTATGAATCTTCTTCCTCTTGACTTGGCAATATCTCAAGTAAATCCTTATGCATTCAATACTGACTTGACCATTCTGGTATTCTTGACATTTCTGGTCATTTTAGCTCCTATCAGTTCCTTGAACACCTCTGTTCATTATTATGTTTTATCACTATAATTTCATTTTTGAATTGAATTTTCTGATCAGTACCTCCCATCATTCCAGATTCTTCTCTTATTCTTTGATCTCCTTGGAACTGCAGTCCATCAATTCCTCCATAGTTTAATTTCTCACCTGCTTTATATCCTCCAGGTCAAATGCAATGGGCAGTAGTTACAACGTGGAAAACAATATCATTTAGATAATTATTAGTCTTTCTCCCCCTGTTTTAACTTTCCATAAGTTTTCATGATTCAGCTTAAATCAAGGGGAAAAGATAGGGTCAGAGAAATAATTTCCCAGAGAGAAATAGAGGAAGGCACCGACCAAAATTGCAAACCACCTGCATTCATGAGTGCAAGTGTATTTCCGTTTTCTAGAAAAATATTACAAGAGGATAAAGAGTGCTTATATTGCTTACATGCAGGGCAAGTTATCACCTCTAACTGTGATTTTTACTTAGGCTAAGTACTTGTGTTTTAAAAATGATACATACTGCAAAAATCCTGAATTTTCATTTAATGAAATAGCATACCCATCAATATTTATCACAGCCTATCTTGAGACATTTATCATTGCACTAGAGAGAGATATTGTTCTCATATATTGGAAAGCAGCCTTAATATTGTGCAGTTTTCAAAAAAAAACTTGGAGGTCTCATGTGAGAAGACTAACAGAAAATTGATTCTCTAGTTATAGGACCAGCACAGTATTAAATACTTAAGTGATGCCTTCCTGTTCTCTACGTACATTTCCAATTCCTGGATACAAATGCTCAGTTCTGTGGAGGAATGGAAGTTCATGCATCTGTCTCATGTAATTTTTCCTTTGTCTGACAGTGCTGCCAGCCAAGGAACCTATTAATGCCAATCATAATGGCAAATGTTAAACAACAGAGCCCTGTCCAGTTAGAACTGCTCACTACCAACCACCTCATTTTACCAATTTACAGAAGTTTTTAGTTTTCAGAGGGTAATATATGTTTTTATTAATGTCTAAAGAAAGAAATAGGAATTATATTTTGGGATTAATGAAAATGAATATACTTATTATCACTTAATTTTCACAATTATTATCACATTATTATCACATAATTATTATCACATAATTCTTATCACATAATTATTATCACATAATTCTGCAGAACTAGATTTGTAATTTTTATTGTCTTTAACATTATCTAGGTTTGTGTGTGTGTGTGTGTGTGTGTGTGTGTGTGTGTGTGTTATGTATCTTAGGATTTCTGAAGCTGCAATGTATCACAAAAGTTAATTAGTAATATCACTAGAAGTTTAGAAATGAGAAAATTTTCAGGTTATAAGGGTGTAATCACAGATTTAATTCATCAAAGTCTTTTGAGTTGAATAAATGAACTGTTTCCAAATATAAGAAACTCATAAGCAAGAGTAAACTGATGTAATTGGCACATGGACCTGGCATCTGGGGTAATTCTGTTACATTAATGTGAAAAGGGAGAGACCTTACTACTGAGATCCATAAGATGAAAAGCTGTGTTTTTATGTTGAAAATTTGCCCAATAAATGCCTGAACTCCCTAACAGAGGTGAAGGAGCATTGTTATCAATACATGAAAAAAATCTTACATTTACATTTTGGAATTTCACCAAATTGACCTTGCCCGAGTTACTAAAATAACAGCACATCCTAATATGAAACAATACAGAAGTATAGGAATTCATAAGCTACAGCTTAAATCTTGCTTCCATGCAAGCACACATAGAGGGTTTTTTAAAAAAATGTAGAATGAAATATCTGAGCACTTATTAAATAGATTTTCTTTTACAGACACTTTATTTTACAAACACCATTAGGTATAATTATTAAAGTAGTATAATTATTAGAATTCATAAATACTTTTAAAAAGAGTTTGGAATAAAATATACACACTGAAAAATAACTTTTAAATATAAAAACACCATAGAGAAAACATATTTTAATTGTATAATCCTGTAGGCATTAGTTCTTTCAAATTTTCTATAAATGCAACAATTATTTTTTAATGAATAAGGATCTCTATAATAATTAAACTTAGGAAGCAGAATATAACACTCAGAAACCCAAGAATATAAATAATATTGTGAGGTCATATGAATGAAATAAATATTTAATGAACAGTGAAACAAATAATTATATTAAAGAAAAAATATGACTATATAATATATTGAAAAGTAACATGAAGACATATTGTAATACAAAATTTAAAAATAAATGTTTTTAAAACTTTGTATAAAATATATAATATTTTGTGTAATTGTAGTAAGAGTTTTTCAAACAATATCATGACCAATATTTTAGAACTTCTATAAAAATTCTTGCTAAATTAATAGAAATTCACTTTTTGTTTGAATATAAATTTCTCAGATTTGGTGTGAAAATAGTTATATTGTTTGTGGCATAGATTCTCCATCCTTGAATATTTTTAACAAATCTAGTTTTATATACTATATGTAAGGTTCTTTCCTATATTTTATGTGATGTATCGTTAAGAATTGTGTCATGAAATGTTTAATGCTGCTTTTATAGATGACTGACAGTTTGACTACAAACAGAATTATTTGATTACAATTCTATCTCATAGAGCTTACCTATTAATGTTGGATTATCACCCTCCATTGTTAATTTCTTAAATTGCTTATACCTTTGTTCAGTTCAGTTCAGTCACTCAGTCTGGTCTGACTCTTTGCAACCCCATGAATTGCAGCACGCCAGGCCTCCCTGTTCATCACCAACTCCTGGGGTTTATTGAAAATCATGTCCATCGAGTTGGTGATGCCATCCAGCCATCTCATCCTCTGTCGTCCCCTTCTCCTCCTGCCCCCAGTACCTCCCAGCATCAGAGTATTTTCCTATGAGTCAATTATTCGAATGAGGTGGCCAAAGTACTGGAGTTTCAGCCTCAGCATCAGTCCTACCAATGAACACTCAGGATTGATCTCCTTTAGGAAGGACTGTTTGAATCACCTTGCAGTCCAAGGGACTCTCAAGAGACTTCTCCAACACCACAGCTCGAAAGCATCAATTCTTCGGTGCTCAGCTTTCTTCACAATCCAACTCTCACATCCATACATGACCACTGGAAAAATGATAGCCTTGACTAGATGGACCTTTGTTGGAAAAGTAATGTCTCTGCTTTTGAATATGCTCTCTAGGTTGGTCATAACTTTCTTTCCAAAGAGTAAGCATCTTTTCATTTCATGGCTGCAGTCACCATCTGCAGTGATTTTGGAGCCCCAAAAAATAAAGTCTGACACTGTTTCCACTATTTCCCATCTATTTCCCATGAAGTGATGGGACCAGATGCCATGATCTTCGTTTTCTGAATGTTGAGCTTTAAGCCAACGTTTTCACTCTCCTCTTTCACTTTCATCAAGAAGCTTTTTAGTTCCTCTTCACTTTCTGTCCTAAGGGTGGTGTCATCTGCATATCTGAGGTGACTGATATTTCTCCCAGCAGTCTTGATTCCAGCTTGTGTTTCTTCCAGCCCAGAGTTTCTCATGATGAACTCTGCATATAAGTTAAATAAGCAGGGTGACAATATACAGCCTTGATGTACTCCTTTTCCTATTTGGAACCAGTCTCTTGTTCCATGTCCAGTTCTAACTGTTGCTTCCTGTCCCGCAGATACGTTTCTCAAGAGGCAGGTCAGGTGGTCTGGTATTCCCATCTCTTTCAGAATTTTCCACAGTTTATTGTGATCCACACAGTCAAAGACTTTGGCACAGTCAATAAAGCAGAAATAGATGTTTATCTGGAACTCTCTTGCTTTTTTCATGATCCAGCAGATGTTGGCAATTTGATTTCTAATTCCTCTGCCTTTTCTAAAACCAGCTTGAACATCTGGAAGTTCATGGTTCACATACTGCTGAATCCTGGCTTGGAGAATTTTGAGCATTACTTTACTAGCATGTGAGATGAGTGCAATTGTGCGGTAGTTTGAGCATTCTTTGGGATTGCCTTTCTTTGGGATTGGAATGAAAACTGACCTTTTCCAGTCCTATGGCCATTGCTGAGTTTTCCAAATTTGCTGGCATAGTGAGTGCAGCACTTTCACAGCATCATCTTTCAAGATCTGAAACAGCTCAACTGGCATTCTGTCACCTTCACTAGCTTTGTTCATAGTGATGCTTTCTCAGGCCCACTTGATTTCACATTCCAGGATGTCTGGCTCTAAGGGAGTATTCACACCATTGTGATTAACTGGGTCATGAAGATAGTTTGTGTACAGTTCTTTTGTGTATTCTTGCCACCTCTTCTTAATATCTCTGCTTCTGTTAGGTCCGTACAATTTCTGTCCTTTATCAAGCCTATCTTCACATGAAACGTTCCCTTGGTATGTCTGATTTTCTTGAAGAGATCTCTAGTCTTTCCCATCCTGTTGTTTTCTCCTATTTCTTTGCATTGATCACTGAGGAAGGCTTTCTTATCTCTCCTTGCTATTGTTTGGAACTCTGCATTCAGATGCTTATATTTTTCCTTTTCTCCTTTGCTTTATGCTTCTCTTCTTTTCACAGCTATTTGTAAGGCCTCCTCAGGCAGTATTTTGCTTTTTGCATTTCTTTTCCAATGGGGATTGTCTTGATTCCTGTCTTCCCTACAATGTCATGAACCTCTGTCCATAGTTCCCCAGGCACTCTATCTATCATATCTAGTCCCTTAAATCTATTTCTCACTTCCACTGTAAAATCATAAGGGATTTGATTTAGGTCATACCTGAATGGTCTAGTGATTTTCCCTACTTTCTTAAGTTTAAGTCTGAATTTGGCAATAAGGAGTTCATGATCTCAGCCACTGTCAGCTCCCAGTCTGTTTTTGCTAACTGTGTAGAGCTTCTCCATCTTTGGCTGCAAAGAATATAATCAATGTGATTTCAGTTTTGACCATCTGGTGATGTCCATGTGTAGAGTCTTCTCCTGTGTTGTTGGAACAGGGTGTTTGCTATGACCAGTGCATTCTCTTGGCAAAACTCTATTAGCATTTGCCCTGCTCCGTTCCATATTCCAAGGCCAATTTGAGTGTTATCCCAGGTGTTTCTTGACTTCCTAGTTTTGTATTTCAGTCTTCTATAATGAAAAGGAGAGCTATTACCAGTCTGTATTTGCCATTCATTTCTGCCAGAACCCTACTAATATTCCATACAGAATAGTAAAAGAAGTAATAGGATCTGCCCTTTCAGAAGTCTGTATGTCTCAGAATACTTAAGTTGGAGTTTGTGTTCAGTTAGCTTTCTTCTGGAGAACTCTGGTAGTATAACCTATCATTTTGAAACATTGGTCTGAGTACTATTTGTTGCTTATTTCTGGTATTTATTAATATTTCATGTTTATGGTTGGTTCACTTCTTTTTCTGGGAACATATGGCTTATTTGAAATTTCCTGCTTATAAAAATAGACAGTTTATTAATTTAAAGATATGCATACAATATAACAAAGCAGTGCCTATATACCTCTAGAAAAAACACATATATTTTAAGAATAAGCATAAATTTAATAGAAATATAGAACTCTACCAAATTTGTCTATATATTTATGCATATATATACACATATGTTTGTATATATCTAACTGGATCACAGAAATTCTTAATCAATTTATTCTTAGCTACTGTTTACTTGTGACTTAATAAGACTGCCTGTCTTTATGATTTTTAACTGCTTATTGCTAGAATTTAACTAAACTACTTTAAAAAAAATTAACAAATGCATACTTTATACTGGTGTCTCAATGGTGAAGAATCTGCCTGCTAATGAAGGAGAGAAGTGGGTTTGATCTCCGGGTTGGGAAGATCCCCTGAAGAAGGAAATGGCAACCCACTTCAACCTTCTTGCCTGGGAAATCTCATGTACAGAGGAGACTGTCAGGTTATAGTCCATGGGGTCACAAAAGTGTGAGACATGGCACAGTCACTAAACTACAAAAAAACATATTTTATATTAGCTTCAGGGTATCTCACTTGGTTGTTTTGGATTTTTCAAGTATCTTATTCTTATATTTGTTTTATTATTAATTTATTCTAGTTGCTCTAATAAGCTTATTTTAATCCATCAATAAAACTATGAAGTAATTAATTTTTGAGATTTGCAATCTTACACATGTTCATTATTTTGTAGGTTGTATGTGTTTTTAAAAACCTATTTGTAGTTTTAAATGTAATAAATTATTGTAAAATTTTAAAAGTTGTACACTATTACATTCCCCAGTGTCTCAGTGGTAAAACAGTTTGCCTGCAATGCAGGGGACTCTGGTTAAATCCCTGGGTCTGGAAGATCCCTTGGAGAAGGGAACAGCTACCTACTCCAGAATTCTTGCCTGGAGAATGTCATGGACAGAGGAGCCTGGCAGACTACAGTCCATGGGGTCACAAAGAATTGGACATGACTGAGCAGCTAACATATGAACACACACACATATACTAGTTATAGTGTATATATTACTTTTAGCATATTATATATACTATATATCATATATTTCATACTTTCTTTTCACTTTCCTTTTCTTCACTGTCTTTGAAAGTATCTCAACTTTGGTTTCTACACTACCCTTTAATTCTGCTCTCTAGATATTTTTTGATTTGTTAATAAAATTTTATTTTCTTCTACCTGATTATACATTGAATTATCTTTTCTCCAATTATTTTTCTCAATCTCTCAAATATATTTTAAATTTATACATTATATTTCACTATGAATTTGAAAATATTTTTGAAAATTTGCTTCTAATCTCTATATGAAATATTTTTGTAAGGAATTTTCACACTATGTTTTGTAATAAACTTATTCATTGTTCCACTGTGTCATTAAATAACATCCTTGGAGTTCTGAGGTCAGCAGGCAAATGTTGAGAGGAGGGTGGAGAAGTTTATGAGAATTTCCTGGTTAAAAATAAAGATTCTCCCCTCCCAACCCGACAAAGAGGGTCTTCCATAACCACTTACATTTGCCGTACTTGACTGTTATTCAAATTGCTCAAATAACACTTTTAAGCATCTACCATAACCACATTTCTTACTGTAGCTTTTACTGCTTTGATTTTTCAAGCTCCACTTTTCCGTGTAATAGTTATTTTTTCATAGTCTTTATTAACTTTTAAAAATATATAATTTGTTTATTCTTCAGAGTTCTACCTTACCTTCTGCTAGGATATAAGCTTCATGAGGACTCAGAATTCTTACAGATGTGCCTGGAAGATACTGTATTTCATGTGATAAAACTCAGAAGCCCACCCCAGACTTACTACAAGAAAATTTCTAGAACTCTGCATTTTTATAGGTTCTCCTGTGATTCTTACACACAAAATGTTGGAAATCACTGTACCCTAGAGATATGGGTGCTGTGTAAGTATATGTATTTTAAGAAGTTTCCCAGGCACCATGATTAATCTTCCAATCTCCTTACTCCTACAGACCTGGTAGGTATTCAGCAAGTGCTGCCTGTTTGTACCAAGCTGGGATCTACTCCCAAGGTCAGGAAAATTTTCTGAAATTTCAAATTTTTGCCTCTTGTTCAGTTCAGTTCAGTCGCTCAGTCCTGTCCAACTCTTTGCAACCCCATGAATCGCAGCACGGCAGGCCTCCCTGTCCATCACCAGCTCTCAGAGTTCACTCAGACTCATGTCCACCGATTCAGTGATGCCATTCAGCCATCTCATCCTCTGTCGTCCCCTTCTCCTCCTGCCCCCAATCCCTCCCAGCATCAAAGTCTTTTCCAATGAGTCAACTCTTCGCATGAGGTGGCCAAAGTACTGGAGTTTCAGCTTTAGCATCATTCCTTCCAAAAAAATCCCAGGGCTGATCCCCTTCAGAATGGACCGGTTGGATCTTCTTGCAGTCCAAAGGACTCTCAAGAGTCTTCTCCAACACCACAGTTCAAAAGCATCAATTCTTCAGCGCTCAGCCCTCTTCACAGTCCAACTCTCACATCCATACATGACCACTGGAAAAACCATAGCATTGTTAACACTGTCATTAGTCATGTTCAGAGATACAGATCCAGTCATGCATCTATCTTTGCCTAGCTCATCTGTCTTCATCTATGAATGAAGAGGTATCCACCAAACTGTGGGAACCCCACACGTTTTGCTGCTCTGTTATATACTGGTCTCTAGTTACATCTGGTAACCCAGTTGTTAAAGAATCTTCCTGCAATCCAGGAGATGTGGGTTCAGTCTCTGGATTGGAAATATCCCCTGAAGAAGGAAAAGCAACCCACACCAGTATTCTTGCCTAGAAGATCCCATGGACAGGGGAGCTTGGTGGGGTTACAAAGAAGTGGATATGACTTAGTGACCAAAGTTACCACCAGTTACTTATGTTACTCTTTATGACTGGAAATAGTGCCTCACCCTTCCTGGAGGCACCACGTGTCTTTTATTACTTAAGGAAACTGGGTTTATTTTATATGAGGTAAATTATAGATGGTACACTTCCCCCCCCCCCAAATTGACTTTGTTCTTACTTGAAAAATTTTCTTTAGTGACATCAGTTCAGTTCACTCAGTCATGTCCGACTCTCTGCAACCCTATGGACTGCAACATTCCAGGCTTCCCAGAGCTTGCTCAAACTCATGTCCATTGAGTCAATGATGCCATCCAACCATCACATTCTCTGTCATCCCCTTCTCCTCCTGCCCTCAATCTTTCCCAGCATCAGGGTCTTTTCAAATGAGTCAGTTCTTTGTGTCAGGTAGCCAAAGTACTGAATCGGCATCAGTCCATCCAATGAATATTCAGGACTGATCTCCTTTAGGATGGACTGGTTGGATTTCCTTGCAGTCCAACGGACTCTCAAGAGTCTTCTCCAAAACCACACTTCAAAAGCATCAATTCTTCAGTGCTCAGCCTTCTTCACAGTCCAGCTCTCACATCCACATATAACTACTGAAAAAACCATAGCTTTGACTATATGAACGTTTGTAGGCAAAGTAATGTCTCTGTTTTTCAATATGCTGTCTAAATTGGCCATATCTTTTCTTCCAAGGAGCAAGCATCTTTTTAATTTCATGGCTACAGTCACCATCTCATATGATTTGGAGCCCCTCCAAAATAAAATCTGTCACTGTTTCTATTGTTTGCTCATCAATTTGTGATGAAGTGATGTATAAGAGAAAAAAAAAATGTGAAGAGCAGGAGTTGCCAGAAGCTTTAGCAAAAGCATCTGGCCAGATGAGAAGTCAACAGACACTTTGGAGAGAGTTCTTCAATTGGCATGGTGCCCTGGGTCTCCCAAAGTGCACTTCAAAATAGAAACACCTAATTCCGTTTTCTCACTCAAGTTTGTGAAGCTCACATAGGTCAGGTGAACAAATGGACGTGAAGAGAGAACAGAATGGAAAGTATTCCTCATCCTTAACATGAAGACATTACTTCTTGGAGTATTTTCTCATGGCTTCTTATATTTGATTTCATGTGGCATGTTTCTTTAGTTAAAAATTATTTAATTCCTCAAATATCAGGTACATCCATAATTCAATGTGAATAATTTAAATATGTATTGCATTAATAATAATGTTAATAATAAAAATACATATTGATTTTTTTCATTGTCTTTGGAATATCCGTGCCCTTTCGTTTACTAGCTCTAATATTTGAGTTGACTAATGGCTGTAAGATTTCAGTCTTCAACAGATTTATCAGTCAATGAACGCTTTTATTAATCTCAGTTATAAGATATATTTACTACTGAAGAGCAGAACAAGGTTTTGTAGTTTTTTTTTGTAATTTAATTTACTTATTTTAATTGGAGGCTAATTACTTTACAATATTGTAGGGTTTTTTGTCATACATCTACATAAATTAGCCATGGGAGTACATGTGCCCCCTATCCTGAACCCCCCTCCCATCTCCCTCCCCATCCCATCCCTCAGAGTTGTCCCAGTGTACCAGCCTTGAGTGCCCTGTCTCATGCATCAAACTTGAACTGGAGATCTATTTCACATATGGCAACATACATGTTTAAATGCTATCTCTCAAATCATCCCACTTTCACCTTCTCCCACAGAAGTGTGTTCTTTACATCTGTGTGTCTTTTGCTCTCTCATGTATAAGGTCATAGTTACCATCTTTCTAAATTCCATATATATGCATTTATCTTGTATTGGTATTTTCTTTCTAACTTCACGCTGTATAATAGGCTCCAGTTTCATCCACCTCATTAGAACTGTTACAAATGCATTCTTTTTAATAGCCAAGTAATATTCCATTGTGTATATGTACCACTGCTTTCTTATCCATTCATCTGCTGATGGACATCTAGGTTGCTTCCATGTCCTAGCTATTGTAAACAGTGCTGTGATGATCATTGGGGTACACGTGTCTCTTTCAATTCTGGTTTCCTCAGTGTGTATGCCCAGCAGTGGGATTGCTGGGTCATAAGGTAGTCCTATTTCCAGTTTTTTAAGGAATCTCCACACTGTTCTCCATAGTGTCTGTACCAGTTTGCATTCCCACCAACAGTATAAGAGGGTTGCCTTTTTTCTGCACCCTCTCCAGCATTTATTGTTTGTAGACTTTTGGATAGCAGCCATTCTGACTGGCATGAGATGATACCTCATTGTGGTTTTGATTTGCATTTCTCTGATAATGAGTGATATTGAGCATCTTTTCATGTGTTTGTTAGCCATCTGTATGTCTTCTTTGGAGAAATGTCTGTTTAGTTCTTTGGTCCATTTTTGATTGGGTCATTTATTTTTCAGGAATTGAGCTGCATGAGATGCTTATATATTTTTGAGATTCGTTGTTTGTCAGTTGCTTCATTTGCTCATTATTTTCTCCCATTCTGAAGGCTGTCTTTTCACCTTGCTTATAGTTTCCTTCATTGTACAAAAGCTTTTAAGTTTAATTAGGTCCCATTTGTTTATTTTTGCTTTTATTTCCATTACTTTGGGATGTTGGTCATAGACGATCCTGCTGTGGTTTATGTCACAGAGTGTTTTGCCTATGTTTTCCTCTAGAAGTTTTGTAGTTTCTGTTCTTATATTTAGATCTTTAATTCATTTTGAGTTTATTTTTGTGTGTGGTGTTAGAAAGTGTTCTCGTTTCATTCTTTTACAAGTAGTTGACACGTTTTCCCAGCACCACTTGTTAAAGAGATTGTCTTTTCTCCACTTGATATTCTTGCCTCCTTTGTCAAAGATAAGGTGTCCATAGGTGTGTGGATTTATCTCTGGGCTTTCTATTTTGTTCCATTGATCTATACTTCTGTCTTTGTGCCAGTACCATACTGTCTTGATGACTTTAGCTTTGTAATTTAGTCTGATATCAGGCAGGCTGATTTCTCTAGTTCCATATTTTTTTCTCAAGATTGCTTTGGCTATGCAAAGTTTTTTGTATTTCCATACAAATTGTGAAATTATTTGTTCTAGTTCTCTGAAAAATACCATTGGTAGCTTGATAGGGTTTGCATTGAATCTGTGGATTGCTTTGGGTAGTACACTCCTTTTCACTATATTGATTCTTCTGATCCATGAACATGGTATATTTCTCAATCTATCTGTGTCATCTTTTATTTCTTTCATCAGTGTTTTATTGTTTTCTATATATAGATCTTTAATTTCTTTAGGTAGATATAGTCCTAAGTATTTTATTCTTTTCGTTGCAATGCTGAATAGAATTGTTTCCTTAATTTGTCTTTCTGGTTTCCCATTGTTAGTGTATAGGAATGCAAGAGATTTCTCTGTGTTAATTTTATATCCTACAACTTTACTATATTTATTGATTATCTCTAGTAATTTTTGGGTGGTGTCTTTATCATTTCCTATGTAGTGGATCATGTCATCTGCAAACAGAGAGTTTTATTACTTCTTTTTGAATCTGGATTCATTTTATTCTCTTTTCTTCTCTGTTGTGGATTAAACTTCCAAAACTGTTTTGTAGTTTTATTTTGTTGTCTAACTCAATGATACTGTGAGGAATGCCATGTAGGGCCACTCAAGAGGAACATGTCATGGTGGAAAGTTCTGACAAAACATGGTACACTGGAGAAGGGAATGGCAAACCACTTCAGTATTCTTGCCTTGAGAACCCCATCAACAGTATGAAAAGTCAAAAAGATAGGACACTGAAAGATGAACTCCTCAGGTCAGTAGGTACCCAATGTGGTACTAGAGAAATCAGTAGAGATAAGTGGAGAAATAACTCCAGAAAGAATGAAGAAATGGAGCCAAGCAAAACCATACCCATCTGTGGATATGACTGGTGATGGAAGTAAAGTCTGATGCTGTAAAGAGCAATATTGCATAAGAACCTGAAATGTTAAGTCCATGAATCAAGGTAAATTGGAAGTGGTCAAACAGGAGATGGTAAGAGTGAACGTTGACACTGGAGGAATCAGCGAACTAAAATGGACTGGAATGGGTGAATTTAACTCAGATGACCATTGTATCTACTATTGTGAGCAAGATACCCTTAGAAGGAAAGGAGTAGCCATCATAGTCAACAAAAGAGTCTGAAATGCTGTACTTGGATGCAATCTCAAAAATAACAGAATGATCTCTGTTTGTTTCCAAGTCAAGCCATTTACTATCACAGTAATCCAAGTTTACACCCTGACCAATAATGCTGAGGAAGCTGAAGTTGAACTGTTGTGTGAAGACCTATAAGACCTTCTAGAACTAACACCCCAAAACATGTCTTTTTCATTATAGGGGACTGGAATGCAAAAGTAGGAAGTCAAGAGATACCCAGAGTAACAGGCATATTTGGCTTTGGAATACAGAATAAAGCAGGGCAAAGGCTAATAAAGTTTTGCCAAGAGAATGCACTGGTCATAGCAAACACCCTTTTCCAACTAAACAAGAGAAGACTCTACACATGGGCATCAACAGATGGTCAATACCAAAATCAGATTGATTATATTCTTTGCAGCCAAAGATGGAGAAGCTCTGTATAGTCAGCAAAAACAATACTAGGAGCTGACTATGGCTGAGACCATGAACTCGTTATTGCCAAGTTAGACTTAAACTGAAGAAAGTAGGTATGACCTAAATTTAAGTATGACCTAAATCAAATCCTTTATGACTATATAGTGGGAGTGACAAATAGATTCAAAAGATTAGATCTGATAGACAGAGTGCCAAAAGAACTATGGACAGAGGTTCATGGCATTGTACAGAAGGCAAGGATCAAAACCATCACCAAGAAAAAGAAATGTAAAAAGGCCATATGATTGTCTGAGGAGCCCTTAAAAACAGCTTTAAAACGAAGAGAAGTGAAAGGTGAAGGGAGATGGAAAGATATATCCATTTGAATGCAGAATTCCAAAGAATAGCAAGGAGAGGTAAGAAAGCCTTCCTCAGAGATCAATGCAAAAAAATAGAGGAAAACAGAATGGGAAAGACTAGAGATCTCTTCAAGAAAATTACAGATACCAAGGGAATATTTCATGCAAAGATGGGTTCAATAAAGGACAGAAATGGTATAGATCTAACAGAAGCAGAAGATATTAAGAAGAGGTGGCAAGAATACACAGAAGAACTGTACAAAAAAGATCTTCATGATGCAGATAATAAAGATAGTATGATAACTCACCTAGAGCCAGATATCCTGGAAGGTGAAGTCAAGTGGGCCTTAGGAAGCATCACTATGAACAGAGCTAATGGAGCTGATGGAATTCCAGTTGAGCTATTTCAAATCCTAAAAGATGATGCTGTGAAAATGCTGCAGTCAATATATCAGCAAATTTGGAAAACTCAGCAGTGGCCACAGGACTGGAAAAGGTCAGTTTTTGTTCCAATCCCAAAGAAAGGCAATGTCAAAGAGCACTCAAACTAATGCACAATTACACTCACCTCACACACAAGTAAAGTAATGCTCATAATTCTCCAAGCCAGGCTTCAGCAATATGTGAACCATGAAATTCCAGATGTTCAAGATGATTTAGAAAATCCAGAGGAACCAGAGATCAAATTGCCAACATCCACTGGATTATCAAAAAAGCAAATGAGTTGCAGAAAATCATCTTAGTTCAATAAAAGTTCCAAAAAAACTTCTGCTTTATTGACTATGCCAAAATCTTTGACTGCATAGATCACAATAAACTCTGGAAAATTCTGAGAGAGATGGGAATACCAGACCACCTGCCCTGCCTCTTGAGAATTCTGTATACAGATCAGGAAGCAACAGTTAGAACTGTACATGGAACAACAGACTGTTTCCAAATAGGGAAAGGAGTACGTCAAGGCTGTATATTGTCACCCTGCTTATTTAAATTATATGAAGAGTTCATCATGTGAAATGCTGGGTTGGACAAAGCACAAGCTGGAATGAAGATTTCTGGGAGAAATATCAATAACCTCAAGTATGCAGATGACACCATCCTTATGGAAGATAGCAAAGAAAAACTAAAGAGCCTCTTAATGAAAGTGAAAGAGAAGAGTGAAAAAGGTGACTTAAAACTCTACCTTCTGAAAACTAAGATCATGGCATCTGGCTCATCACTTCATTAGAAATAGATGGGGAAACAATGGAAACAGTGACAGACTTCATTTTTTTGGGCTCCAAAATCACTTCAGATGGTGATTGCAGCCATGAAATTAAAAGTCACTTGCCCCTTGGAAAAGTTATGATGAAACTAGACAGCATATTAAAAAGCAGAGATATTGCTTTGCCAACAAAGGTCCATCTTGTCAAAGCTATGATTTTTCCAGTAATCATGTATGGATGTGAAAGTTGGACTATAATGAAAGCTGAGCATGGAAGTACTGGTTCTTTTGAACTATGGTGTTGGAGAAGACTCTTGAGAGTCCCTTAGACTTCAAGGGGATCCAACCAGTCCATCTGAAAGGAAATCAGTACTGATCGTTCATTGGAATGACTGATGCTGAAGCTGAGATTGCAATATTTTGGCCACCTGGAGCGAAGGACTGATGTTGAAGTTGAAACTCCAATACTTTGGCCACCTGATGCAGAGGGCTGACTCATTTGAAAAGACCCTGATTCTGGGAAAGATTGAGGGCAGGAGGGGAAGGGGATGACAGAGGATAAGATGGTTGGATGGCATCACTGACTCAATGGACATGGATTTGAGTGAACTCCGGGAGTTGGTGATGGACAGGGGGGCCTGGCTTGCTGTGGTTCTTGGGGTTGCAAAGAGTTGGACATGACTGAGTGACTGAACTGGACTGGACTGATGTGAAGAACTGACTCATTTGAAAAGACCCTGATGCTGGGAAAGATTGAAGGCAGGAGGAAAAGGGGATGACAGAGGCTGAGATGGTTGGTTGGCATCACCTACTCAATGGACATGAGTTTAAGTAAACTCCGGATGTTGACTATGGACAGGGAGGCCTGGTGTCCTGCAGTCCATGGGGTCACAAAGAGTCAGACAAGAGCAAATGACAGAACTGAACTGGACTGAACTATTGGGATGGATGCCATGATCTTAAAGTTTTTTGAATGTTGAGTTTTTAAAGCCAGCTTTTTCACACTCCTCTTTCACTTTTATCATGTGACTCTTTAGTTCTGTGCTTTCTGCCATAAAGAGGGCGTCATCTGCATATCTGCTTCTGGTGCTGCTGCTAAGTCATGTCAGTCGTGTCCGAATCTGTGTGAATTCATAGACGGCAGGCCACCAGGCTCCTCTGTTTCTGCGATTCTCCAGGCAAGAATACTGGAGTGGGTTGCCATTTCCTTCTCCAGTGCATGAAAATGAAAAGTGAAAGTGAAGTCATTCAGTTGTGTTCCACTCTTTGCAACCCCATGGACTGTAGCTTACCAGGCTCTTCTGTCCATGGGATTTTCCAGGCAAGAGCACTGGAGTGGGTTGCCATTGCCTTCTTCCCTGCATATATGAGGTTATTGATATTTCTCCCAGCAATCTTTATTCCAGCTTGTGCTTCAGTCAGCCAGCCATTTCGCATGATGTACTCCGCATATAAGTTAAGTAATCAGGGTGACAGTATATAGCCTTGACGTACTCTTTTCCCTATTTGGAACCAGTATGTTATTCCAAGCCAGGTTCTAACTGTTGCTTCTTGACCTGCATACAGATTTCCCAGGAGGCAGGTAAGGTGGTCTGGTATTCCCATCTCTTGGAGAATTTTCCACAGCTTGTGATTTACACAAAGGCTTTGGTGTAATCAATAAAGCACATATCTATCTAGTTTTTAAGTCACCTATATCTATGAGGGGTGGCGTATTTCTGACACTTCACCCCAATATATATTTTGCAGACATGCTTTGTGGTCTAGAATCTGAATTTTTTTTGTCTTCCACCAAATATTTTTAATTTTGATTGTATGTGTGTGTGTGTGTATGTGTGTGCACGTGTGTGCTTGCACTGGTGTATATGCACACATGCTCAAGTTGCTCAGTCGTTTCCTACTGTTTGTGATCCTTTGCCTGTAGACAGCCAGGCTCCTCTGGTCATGGAATATTCTATGCAAGAATAGTGGAGTGGTTTACCAAGCTACTTATGATTAATTCAAATTGGTTCACCTGTTCAAACATGCAAGGGACCTTTTTGATAGCAATTCAGGCTTTGTTTCTTTTCTCTGGCACTGTCCCCAAATGTGTATTAATACTTCTTGAAATAGCAATGTTCATACCGTGATTTATGCCTTTGAAATACACAAACTCATTATATTTTTATCATAATCTAACAAATCACATGTACAGATGGCTAGTTCATTTGATTAAGGGGTATTTCTAATTGGGAGGATACTGCTAATCATAACAAGTTCACTTCTGCAGTATTGATTTCTTAATGATCATATTAACTTTTTTAAGCAAATACATTTATTACTCAAGCTTTGATTTCTTCCTTCATTATTTAAACATTTCTTAATACTTATATGCAACATGAAGTACAGCTATATTTTTCACAGATATAGGAAGAACAAGAGAGACTAATTCCTTGCTGTCATCAAGCTTACATTCTAATGTTGGTGTATTAAGTGTCATTGTGTGATATGTGTGTGTGTGTATAAAATGACATATATATTCCAGCTTAAGAATAAATGGAAGGAAAAACATAAATAAAAGTATAATATCTTCTATCTCAAAAAAAGAAAATTTTCAATTAAAGAGTTGTTATTAGGGATGAAAACAATGGGCAGCCTCATCCAATATAGGCAGTAGTAAAATAGCATTAGAACATAAATTGTTTCTGTTCTCAATTTATATACTAGAAGTTAATTTGGTAGTCTACATCAAAATCCCCCAAATTTTCCTTATTAGAATCATTTTCTTTTTCTAGAATTTATACATAGGTTATAGTGAGAGAAATATGAATGACTGGATGGCAAAAGGTGTTCATTTACATCAATAGTATATTTTAAATATACTCAAAAATAAAGATGTTTTTATACAAAGTATGTTATGTTTACATAATTGAATACTGTTAATTTATTTTCAATTTATTTCTCTGTGCCATGAGCTCCAAGGGCTTAAGATAGGATCCAAAAATTTTAAAAAATTAGTTGGATTACGTCAGAAAGATGAAGTTGATGTAATTTCATAAATGTAGATTATAGGTTACTGAAAAAATCTTTCTCCTGGTATTTTGACACTCAATATGTTTCTGAAATAGCTCTTCATTTCATACTATAATTATTTTTGTCAAGTTGGAAAGCTCACTTTATTCTGTCTTCTGGAGAATTTAGGTCAAAGTTGGTAAATATAAGTAGACAATTTTTTTTTTTAAAGCACTTAGATAAAACTGGTTAAACATAAGATTGCAACCTTTGTAAGAATGGAAGCTGACTACAGAACCACAGTGACTGAAGCTATTGTAAAGGATTCACAGGCACTTCACACTTGTCAGGGTTGGTGGTTGGTCTAGATGGTTTTAATTCTATACTTCCATGAGTTTTCATTGGTTTAAATACAAAGATGAGAAATAGCCTGACATAAGAGCTTTTGATAAATTTTTGGTTCTGTCCCAATCTGCTTATGCTAGTACATACAGAAACTCATTACTGCAATTTAAGGGAAAAAAAATTTCATTTTTAGTTCTTTCTGATGCTATTCCAGTAAACGTGGGCAGCAGAAATTCATTTTTTTATTGTATTTTTACCTTGGTGGTCAACATTTTGCTTATAAATAGGAAAGAGTTGAATGGAGAAGAAGTCATTTTACTCTTCACAAGATTCTTTTGAATTACTAATTAGAATGCTACAGCAGGAAGGTATTTTATTTTAGCTCCATTTTAATAAATTAGTAAATGTTATCCCTGACACTATAATTCTGACTCCTTTGAGCATCTGATTGAGATTTTACTACCCGTACCAATAGAGATAACCTAGGTGACTAAATTAACACTGTAAATAACTTTGGTTTTTTTCTAAACCAGAGGTTTAATTAACCTCTGCCCTTTCTGTTTGCTGATGAATGGCTTGCTTATCCTGAAGAGCTAGCATCATTTCTTCAAAGTTTTACTGGCCTCTATTACTCACTTTCACTTTTCACTTTCATACATTGGAGAAGGAAATGGCAACCCACTCCAGTGTTCTTGCCTGGAGAATCCCAGGGATGGGGGAGCCTGGTGGGCTGCCGCCTATGGAGTCGCACAGAGTTGGACATGACTGAAGCGACTTAGCAGCAGCATTACTCTTAGAGGTAATTTAGAATCACTGAAATACTTTTTCAAAATAACTAAAAAACAAAAACAAAAACAAAAAAAACCCTACCTATACTATACTATCTTAGAAGAACGCAAGAAATTTTAATATTTTAGCAAGATTTTCAATATTATTTTCTACAAATCTAACTTCACATACAAAAATCTATAAGTGTAACAGAATTCTTAATTACACTGAGATCTATGAACACCCCACAGCTCATTCTAAGCACAGGTAATAATAATTTCATTCTGTTACAGTGCAATTTGCTATACAACAAAATAATTTAGAAAATGAAGTTATTTGCATATAACAGTATAAATATAAAAACACCATTTCCCTGTTAAGAATTATTCTACCCCGCTTAAAAAATAAAAGGTGATTTTTGTCTTTTTTCTCAAAACAGGGTAGTTTTTCAGCTTCCAAAGGGATTTACAATCTTTATAGTCACAATATAAAGCTTTCTGTCAGATATGTTTAACTCCTTTTTATCTAGAAAAATTAATATTTTTTTATCAACAGAAGAATCAGACAAATGCACTTTAAAAAATCATCTCTGAAGTCATGCAGGTGATGAGGGAAAGAGACTGGGGCTGAGTTAGTGTTGGGGGGAACCTCTAATTTTTGAAAAGTTCATGTATGAGTGTATTTAGCTGGGTTTATACAATTACAGAACCACTTAGCAACTCAGAGACTTTGCTGTAAATGATTTCTGCAAAATACCAAAATAAATAAAACTTGATTATAAGAATTTAAACCTTAGGTTTAATCTAAGCGATCCTAAAGAAGCCAAGTCAGTATGTATGGAGGGGCTGAGGGTATGGGGAAGAGTTGGTAAGACACCTAACAGAGACAATGTCTAGAGAACCATAATGATACTAAACAGTATTTCAAGGTAGTATGACTATTAATTGCATGTTAGATCAATAAATATATACTGATACTTCTTAATACATCTAAAGTAAAATACCTACTTTTAAAGATATTATTTCATGCTATGCTTGTCAGAGCTTTGTTGGACAGATAGAACATGTATAATCTATGACACATACAGCTTAAATATCTTATTTAAAATTCCATCACAGGGAATACTCCTTTCTTAGTGATTATTTTTCCTGATGTACTCCAGGGATAGGATGATAATACAGTAATGTCTCCATCATGTGCTATCTCAAAACAAAAATTCTGTATTTTTATTCTTATCCTGGAAAGGAATGGAAAGTCAATTTCACACAAATGTTTGATTTTTCACTATACTGTTTTACTATTCTAATCCATGCACTACTTCTGTGAGTTATAAAAGTTTGTTTTAATTTGTTTACTATGAATGAACTAGGAGAATGCAGTTTGTGTGCTTTGAGCTGTGTATATTTGTGATAACAATTCTAAATAAGTTATTTACCTATGACTGTTCTGTATCCCCCATGTAAATAATACTGAAATGTGTAGAGAAGGTCTCAGTTTCTGGCATAAGACAGAGATAAAAAGAGTAAGTATCATAAATCACAAAATAAAGATCTTCATCTCCCTTAAAAAAGATACAAAATACCCTTAAAGCTTTGTAGATCTGCCTTTCAACAATAATCAGTTGAACTCAGAGCTGCATTTGGCCAGGTGAATTTTTTTTTAAATTTTTACCTTCTCTTCATACAAAGCACAAACTGATATTTTCTTCAGATTTACATCATCTCTTTCTTACTCTAAATACACAGCCAAATCTGACATTTGGATTTAATGAAATTTTGATGATGGCCAGTGGGTGAATGTAAGATAAATTTTAAGAAACTGTCAAAATAAGACCTGCCATCTAAAGAATTCTCAGGCAACCTGGCAAGATAATATAAATGTCAAGACATATTATAGGTATTTTTTGGAAAACAAGTAAAAATTAAAGAAAAATAGCTATTCGGAAGCTCAAAATCATGTATAAGAGATTACTTGTGTTCATATGGCTCTCTCTACTAAGACAGTTTTTCACTGAGTCCTTAGAGAAAAGGCCAACATTTTGAAAATTAATTATAATTTTTCTGTATATAGCAAAGAATTTCTAAATTTAGTATTTTCTACCACATTTCAAAAGTAATATAAGACATGAGAAATTTATTTTAGAGGCAGACTCTGTTAATTTGCATAACTCTAGAAGAAAAGAATGAGATGATAATCAACTTTACTGGATTAATACAGGTATTAAATAAAGCCATGTGTATTTTGTAGTGTTGAGAGAAAAGAGCTAAGAGGAAAAATAAAGATGTGGGTCTAAAAATAAAAGTTGGTTCAGTTTGAACTTCAGTAATAAGGGAACATTTCAGAACTTGACTGAGATCTCAAAATCAGTTCAGAATTAAGAAAACCTCAAATGAACAAGGTACTAAATAGTGAAATTTGAACTTATGTAATGGAAATCTTGCATATTCACTACTTCCTTGAAACATTTGGCCTAAGACAATTAAGTGAGCATCAATTTAATATTTAATATTTACTTATATGACATGTGTTACCTCAATAGTGAAAATGATAGTATGTTGAGGAATTTTGCACATTTCCATGACAGGCGTTCAGTGTTTGCAATAATATAAAATATATAGTTATATATATATATTTTTTTTTAGTTTTTTATTTTTTAAATTTTAAAATCTTTAATTCTTACATGCATTCCCAAACATGAACCCCCCTCCCACCTCCCTCCCCATAACATCTTTCTGGGTCATCCCCATGCACCAGCCCCAAGCATGCTGCATCCTGCGTCAGACATAGACTGGCGATTGAGTTCACATGATAGTATACATGTTAGAATGTCATTCTCCCAAATCATCCCACCCTCCCCCTCTCCCTCTGAGTCCAAAAGTCCGTTATACACATCTGTGTCTCTTTCCCTGTCTTGCATACAGGGTCGTCATTGCCATCTTCCTAAATTCCATATACATGTGTTAGTATACTGTATTGGTGTTTTTCTTTCTGGCTTACTTCACTCTGTATAATCGGCTCCAGTTTCATCCATCTCATCAGAACTGATTCAAATGAATTCTTTTTAATGGCTGAGTAATACTCCATTGTGTATATGTACCACAGCTTTCTTATCCATTCATCTGCTGATGGACATCTAGGTTGTTTCCATGTCCTGGCTATTATAAACAGTGCTGCGATGAACATTGGGGTACATGTGTCTCTTTCAGTTCTGGTTTCCTCGGTGTGTATGCCCAGAAGTGGGATTGCTGGGTCATAAGGTAGTTCTATTTGCAATTTTTTAAGGAATCTCCACACTGTTCTCCATAGTGGCTGTACTAGTTTGCATTCCCACCAACAGTGTAGGAGGGTTCCCTTTCTCCACACCCTCTCCAGCATTTATTGCTTGCAGATTTTTGGATCGCAGCCATTCTGACTGGTGTGAAGTGGTACCTCATTGTGGTTTTGATTTGCATTTCTCTAATAATGAGTGATGTTGGGCATCTTTTCATGTGTTTGTTAGCCATCCGTATGTCTTCTTTGGAGAAATGTCTATTTAGTTCTTTGGCCCATTTTTTGATTGGGTTGTTTATTTTTCTGGAGTTGAGCTGCATAAGTTGCTTGTATATTTTTGAGATTAGTTGTTTGTCAGTTGCTTCATTGGCTATTATTTTCTCCCATTCAGAAGGCTGTCTTTTCACCTTGCTTATATTTTCCTTTGTTGTGCAGAAGCTTTTAATTTTAATTAGATCCCATTTGTTTATTTTTGCTTTTATTTCCAGCATTCTGGGAGGTGGATCATAGAGGATCCTGCTGTGATTTATGTCTGAGAGTGTTTTGCCTATGTTCTCCTCTAGGAGTTTTATAGTTTCTGGTTAGCATGTATTAGTTCCACATGGGCTTTGCCCCAAGGAATAATTACATAACATCTGTTAGTGTGAATTAATCACTGATGAGCTCTGTTTACCAAAACGCTTACCTAGGGGACTAAACCCAGAGAGGCAATGGCAACCCCCTCCAGTCTTCTGGCCTGGAAACTCTCATGGACGGAGGAGCCTGGTAGGCTGCAGTCCATGGGGTAGCTAAGGGTCGGACACGACTGAGCGACTTCACTTTCACTTTTCACTTTCATGCATTGGAGAAGGAAATGGCAACCCACTCCAGTGTTCTTGCCTGGAGAATCCCAGGGAGGAGGGAGCCTGGTGGGCTACCATCTATGGGGTTGCACAGAGTCAGACACGACTGAAGCGACTTAGCAGCAGCAGCAACAGGGGACTAAACCACCACCACCAGGGGTTCTCTATATGCTATCCTGAGGCTTAGTGTTACACATCAGAAATTACTTGGTTATGAAAGAAGAGACATCACCAATAAACTTGATTTTTTGAGGATTGTTCATCTTAGGTAAAGACTGCTAACATCTTTGTAAGCAAATAACAATAGGAGTTGAGACAACCATACATTTTTTACCATTGAGGTTATTCTAGAAAGACATAGATCACAATGCATTTATTCAAACATTCTGGGAATAGGAAGAATAATAAAATTACCAATCTAGTTTTTGATCTCATATAGCCTATCATACATTGCCTATCCATTGATGCATTAACACCTTTCCACACCACATGTTTGTATTCACTATGCATGCAGTAAATCTGTTCTGAAATCTTAATATTTGCCATGCACTGTGTTAATGTTTTGGAGATACAGTGAAGAAGAGATATCCCCAAACTTGGAGTGCTTTGAAATTCAGTGTGAGATTTGCTTATCAACTACTATAAAGGCAAATAATTGAGAACCAAAAACAAAAACACAACAGAACTACCATCTTAGAAACTGGCATAGTTTGGACTTTAGGGGAAAAATCCAGCATCTGCTTTTCCATGCACATCCCTAAATGTCAAATCTGTAATATGTTTCTGATGTTGGTACTTTCAACAGAGGAAAGTAAACATTTGTGTGTGAGTGTGTGTGTATGTGTACGTTATTGATCCACTCAGCAGAGCAATATATAGGATCATACATCCTCCTCTATTTTAATCAGCATTCAAAGCTTTGAGAAGAATAATTTGTTACTTGTGCCAAGGTAAGTCACTTCAGTCATGTCCAGCTTTTTGTGATTTTGTGGGTGGTAGCCCACCAGGCTCCTCTGTTCATGGCATTCTCCAGGCAAGAATACTGGAGTGGGTGGCTGCGCCCTCCTCCAGGGGATCTTCCCATCTCAGGGATTGAAGCCACATCTCTTAAGTCTTCTGCATTGGCAGGTGGGTCCTTTACCACTAATTTCACCCGAGGAGCCAAAGAAATATAAAAACATAATATATTCCAGTGATATACTTGGGTCTATTATAAAACTAGAACCAATGTGTCAGATGTTGGTGGAATTTCATATCCATCTCTCATTTTTGCCTTCTCTTTGCTTGTGGACCTTGGTTTTTCTCACTGAAATTTGGCTACCTCAATGTATCATAAATACACAAAAGCTACTAACAGTAGCTCTCTAAATCTTACTATTCCAAGTTGGGAAAGTGCTACTTATACATTTTTCACAGTATTTCAGATATAATTTTTCATAAAATTTTAAATGTTTTTTTCAATATTAGACAACATGTAACTCCTTGATAGGTGAAACACTCAAATTTAAGTGGTTGATTTTACATGGTCCCTCTACTGCTTAACTAAATAGAGTAGTTAGATATGTAATGAAGGAACATGGAGTAGTTTGCTGTTTATCGCTAGTCATATTTCACTCTCTTTTGAGGGTTTGTAGAGTTACACTCCATAGTGTGAAATTACACGCTAAATATAAACAAGTTTACAGACATGGTGCAGATATGCATATGATTTATTATTAAACTTTAGAACAATCTGCTAGGTAGGCATAATTATTTTCGTATTATGTATAAAGAAACAGATTCAAATATTTGAGGTGGTTTTCCCAAGTCCATATAATTGTAGACTATTGCTTATATATATAGCCTTTTCTGAATTGCTGTATTTTCCTCAGTGGTGCAAAACAAATCCCAATCCCTCCCCCCAAGCCACACTCTTTTCTACCACCTAAAAAGCTTGCAAAGTCAGTGTTCTTACACTGGAAAGCAAATAGGATGGATGAAAAATTCTATATTCCATAGTTATAAATTATTATGAAATATTTATTTCCCTTTAATTGATGTCCTACATACTGTTCCTTTGGTATTCATTTCAACAAATGCAAAATCCACGTAAAATTTTGATGCCAGAGCATACTATGCTGCTTCAGGGGTCACTGCAAAAATTTATCAGTTTGTTTATCAACAAGTTAATCTACCCTGAAATAGCTTAGACATCCAACCATAGATTTTTTTACTATATTAAGAAATATTAGCATAAGCTTTTATTGTAATTACTTACAATATTAACATGTAAGTGATTATTTAGCTGTAAAAATTTCAAAAGACTGTATCTACAAGAAAATATTTTGAAAAGGAATGAACAAGAGTGCCCATGAAAACGCCATAAATGGGAAACTTCACTACTAGGAGAAAATTTTCTTGAGTAACAATTATCATTTCGGACAGAATTTTGTAAAAGACAACTGAAAAGATAAAATAAAGGATTATGATAAAAGGAATACTAGGATGATTTCATTAATAAAACATGCCCAAAGAATTAACTTCATCATTTTTTCGTTATTGAGAATATATTTCAATTTTTTTCTCTTTTTATTAAATGATACATTAACAAAGATATTTACTTTTCTTTCCTAAGCATGAAATGCATGGCCCACTTCAGAGAGAAAATTAAAAACAACAACAACAACAACTAATGTTTTAAGATAAACAAAATATTTATGGCAAATTAATTACTTTGATAAGAGATACTAATATGCAATCAACCTTGAACAACACAGATTTAAACTGTGTGGGTCCACTTACATGCAGATATTTTTCAATAAATACACTGTACAGTACTACAATGTCCATAACTGATTGAATCTGAGGATGTAAAACTGTAGGTATAGAGGACCAGCTGTAAAGTTATATGTGAATTTTCCACTGCATGGAAGGTCAGTACCCCTAACACATATACAATGGCCACACCATGCTCTAGATCCAGACAGTATCAGTTTTACATGTATGCATGCATACGTATTGTCTTCTTCCTAGCCAGTTTACTGGATAATCAGGAAAAATTTAAGGAAATCCAATCTACTGGAGAATTTTTTCTTTATTTCAGTGAGGTATAATTGACATATGACATTATATTAGTTTCAAGTGCCCAACATAGTGATTCAATATTTTCATTCATGTATTGTAAAATTGTCATCACAATAAGTCTAGTTAACATTCATAAACATATGGGCATTTCAATTTTTTTCTTATGATGAGGACTTCTAAGATTCACTCTATGTGCAACTTTCAAATATGCAATAAAGTATTATTAACTATAGTTACCATGCTGTACATCCCTTACCTTTTTATGGCTAGAAGTTTGTACCTTTTCACATGCTTCATCTCTTGCAGTTATCACCAATCTCTTGGGAGAAGTTTCTTTAATGTTCAGGATGCTGGTTTTGTTTTTTTTTTGTCCTACTCAGGCCTTCAGCTAATTTGATGAGGTTCACTCACATTATGGCGGGTGCAGGCTTTACTCAAATTCTGATTTAAATCTCAAGATTTGGGGGATAACTGAATGATCTAAATTTTTGGAGATTAAAAGTTACCAACAGGGGAAATTTGAACCATGGCTTTCTCTTTATCTTAGTGAGATGACATTGGCCAATATTTCTTAAATCCTGCTCAGTGTAAAACATTTTATGGAGAGTTCCAAGAAACACAATTCAAACTCCTAACATTGCTCTAAAAGCTTCTTTTGTTAAGACCATTCTTTCCAAAATAGCAATTGCATTGTTTAACTATTTGAAAACCTTACTATAGAGCTTGATTGCATCCTTAATGTCACCTACTTATCATCCGTTTTTAATAGGTTTTAATGTTTTTTTTTTAAATGTTAATCTCATCTGAGAACACTCTCACAAAAAAATCCAGAGTAATGTTTGACCAAATAGCTGAGCAATGTACGGACCAGTCAACTTGACACACAAAATTAACCAGCACAAGTATATCCCTTGTCAACTTGGCACCCATATACATCTCCTTAAAGTGTATTTAATCTCCAAATAAAAATAATGACAAGGTCATACTTCTACCTGACCTGATACAACTATACTGCATACAACTAAAAATGATTTTGCTCTTCCCCAGAATAAGAGACAAAGTCTTTAACTGAAGTTGACTCTCTGACATCTCAAAACTTAAGTACTATATATAAAGTCACTATATTTTATGTTACATGAATAAGGGGATAAGAAAAATCATTTTCCATACATATATGTTGTGTTGTTCAGCTGCTAAGTCATATCTGACTCCCTGGGATGCTATGAACTGCAGCATGCAGGCTTCCGTTTTTCACTATCTCCCATTGTTTGCTCAAACTCATGTCCGTTGTGGAAAAGGAAATGGAAACCCACTCCGGTATTCTTGCCTAGAGAATCCCGCGGACAGAGGAGCCTGGTGGGCTACTGTCCATAGGGTCACACAGAGTCAGACATGGTTGAATCGACTTAGCATGCACACATGCTTTGGAGAAGGAAATGGCAACCCACTCCAGTATTCTTGCCTGGAGAATCCCAGGGACAGAAGAGCCTGGTGGGCTGCCATCTATGGAGTCACACAGAGTCAGACATGACTGAAACAACTTAGCAGCAGCAGCAGCATGTCTATTAAGTTGATGATACTATCCCACCCTTTCAGTCTCTCTCACCTCTTTTCCTCCTTGCCCTCAGTCTTTCCCAGAATCAGGGTCTTTTCCAATAAGTCCTTCACCATCAAGTGGCCAAAGTATTAGAGCTTCAGCATCAGTCCTTCCAATGAATATTCAGGGTTGATTTCCTTTAGGATTGACTGGTTTGATCTTCTGGCAGTCCAAGTGACTCTCAAGAGTCTTCTCCAGCATCACAGTTTGAAAGCATCAGTTCTTCAGCACTCAGCCTTCTGTCCGGTCCAACTCTAACATCCATCCATACATGACTACTGGAAAAATTATAGCTTTGACTATACTTTGTTGGCAAAGTAATGTCTCTGCTTTTTAATATCCTGTCTACTTTTAGCACTCATCCAAGGAACAGCATCTTTTAATTTTATGGCTACAGTCACCATCTGCAGTTACTTTGGAACCTGACAAAAGGAAATCTGTTACTGCTTCCACTTTTTCCCCATTATTTGCCATGAAGTGATGGGACTAATTTCCACTATCCTCATTTTTTGACTGTTGAGTTTCAGCCATCATTTTCACTCTCCTCTTTCACTTTCATCAAGAGGCTCTTTAGTTCCTCTCTGCTTTCTGCCATTAGGGTGTAATCTTCTGCATATCTGAGGTTATTGATAATTCTCTCAGTAATCTTGATTCCAGCTTGTGATTCATCAAGCCCAGCGTTTCTCATGACATACTCTCTGCATATAAGTTAAATAAGCAGGATGACAATATAAAGCCTTGACATACTCCTTTCCCAATTTTGAACCAGTTTGTTGTTCCATGTGTGGTTCTAACTGTTACTTCCTGACTTGCATCCAGGTTTCTCAGGAGGCAGGTAAGTTGGTCTGGTAGTCTCATCTCTTTAAGAATTTTCCACAGTTTATTGTGATTCACACAGTCAATGGCTTTTGAATAGTCAATGAAGCAGAAATAGATTTTTTTTTTCCCTGGAATTTCCTTGCTTTTTCTATGATCCGTTGTATGCTGGCAATTTGATCTCTGGTTCCTCAGCCTTCTCTAAACCCAGCTTTTACATCTGAAACTTCTTGGTTTACGAATTGTTGAAGTCTAGCTTGAAGGATTTTGAACATTACCTTGCTAGCATGTGAAATGAGTGCAATTGTACAGTAGTTAGAACATTGTTTGGCACTGTTCTTCTTCGGCATTGGAATGAACATATTCTAAACAAATTTAGGAGGACATCTTCATGACAATTACATTCCTTACTTCTGTAACTAGCCATGTAGTCATAGCTAGTATTCATAACTATCATTTTCCAATAGCCATTCCATATTCTCTTTGCCTTAAGGAAGCACCTCAGCTAGTCATGGTTCTTTACCTGGTGAAGTGACCCAAACTTTCTTCCCTGAAGAGTCTGAGCCATTAGTAGTACAGCCTGGATTGAGTGTTGTAGATTTCCACTGATTTTAATCACACAGAAAGGCAGCAGATAGATGGGTTCTAGGTTAGATGTTAATATCTGGCCTACTATTTGCATTTCATTGGGAAGGAAAAAGTCGGCCTCACATTGGATACTTACCACTAGCCTCCTGTTTGCACTTCTTGAGGCAAGATATAGGTGGACTCGAGTTGAGGAATTTACAATCAGCCTCCTGTTTGCTCTCCAGAATGGAAGTACAGCAGAAACTGAGTAAATAGCCAGTCTTTGTCTCTTGAATTGGAGAAGGCAATAGCACCCCACTCCAGTATTGTTGCCAAGAAAATTATACACCTCAAGGTAATAGTCATGGCAATAGTCAAGTTAATAATCACGGCAAGGATAAAGAAGGTAAAAAACCTGTTTTAGTAAAGGATTGAGGGAACTCCACTTCCTGCCTTTTTGAGAAAAGAGAGACACTATGCAAACACCCTCTTCCAACAATACAAGCAAAGACTCTACACGTGGACATCACCAGATGATCAACACTGAAATCCGATTGATTATATTCTTTGCAGCCAAAGATGGAGAAGCTCTATACAGTCAACATAAACAAGACCAGGAGCTGACTGTGGCTCAGATCATGAACTCCTTATTACCAAATTCAGACTCGAATTGAAAAAAGTCGGGAAAACCACTAAATCATTCAGGTATGACCTAAATCAAATCCCTTATGATTATACAGTGGAAGTAAGAAATAGATTTAAGGGCCTAGAACTGATAGATAGAGTGCCTAATGAACTATGGAATGAGGTTTTCGAAATTCTATAGGACACAGGGATCAAGACCATCCCCATGGAAAAGAAATGCAAAAAAGCAAAATGGCTGTCTGGGAGGCCTTACAAATAGCTGTAAAAAGAAGAGAGGCGAAAAACACAGGAGAAAAGGAAAGATATAAGCATCTGAATGCAGAGTTCCAAAGAATAGCAAAAAGAGATAAGGAAGCCTTCTTCAGTGATCAATGCAAAGAAATAGAGGAAAAACAGAATGGGAAAGACTGGAGATCTCTTCAAGAAAATTAGAGATGCCAAGGGAACATTTTTTGCAAAGACGGGCTTGATAAAGGACAGAAATGGTATGGACCTAACAGAAGCTATTAAGAAGCGGTGGCAAGAACACACAGAAGAACTGTACAAAAAAGATCTTCACAGCCTAGATAATCATGATGCTGTGATCACTTATCTAGAGCCAGATATCTTGGAATGTGAAGTCAAGTGGGCCTTAGAAAGCATCACTATGAACAAAGCTAGTGGAGGTGATGGGATTCCAGTTGAGCTATTTCAAATCCTGAAAGATGATGCTGTCAAAATGCTGCACTCAATATGCCAGCAAATTTGGAAAACTCAGCAGTGGCCACAGGACTGGAGAAGGTCAGTTTTCATTCCCATCCCAAAGAACGCTCAAGCTACCACACAAGTGCACTCATCTCATATGCTAGAAAAGTAATGCTCAAAATTCTCCAAACCAGGCTTCAGTAATACGTGAACTGTGAACTCCCTCATGTTCAATCTCGTTTTAGAAAAGGCAGAGGAACCAGAGATCAAATTGTCAACATCCCCTGAATCGTGGAAAAAGCAAGAGAGTTCCAGAAAACACCTATTTCTGCTTTATTAACTATGCCAAAGCCTTTGACTGTGTGGATCACAATAAACTGTGGAAAATTCTGAGAGAGATGGGAATACCAGACCACCTGACCTGCCTCTTGAGAAATCTGTATGCAGGTCAGGAAGCAACAGTTAGAACTGGAGATGGAACAACACACTGATTCCAAATAGGAAAAGGAGTACGTCAAGGCTGTATATTGTCACCCTGCTTATTTAACCTATATGCAGAGTACATCATGAGGAACACTGGGCTGGAAGAAGCACAAGCTGAAATCAAGATTGCCGGGAGAAATATCAATAACCTTAGATATGCAGATGACACCACCATTATGGCAGAAACTGAAGAGGAACTAAAGAGCCTCTTGATGAAAGTGAAAGAGGAGAGAGAAAACGTTGGCTTAAAGCTCAAAATTCAGAAAACGAAGATCATGGCATTTGGTCCCATCACTTCATGGGAAATAGACGGAGAAACAGTGGAAACAGTGTCAGACTTTATTTTGGGGGGTTCCAAAATTACTGCAGATGGTGATTGCAGCCATGAAATTAAAAGACGCTTAATCCTTGGAAGAAAAGTTATGACCAACCTAGATAGTATATTCAAAAGCAGAGACATTACTTTGCCGACTAAGGTCCGTCTAGTCAAGGCTATGGTTTTCCAGTGGTCATGTATGGATGTGAGAGTTGGACTGTGAAGAAGGCTGAGTGCCGAAGAATTGATGCTTTTGAACTGTGGTGTTGGAGAAGACTGTTGAGAGTCCCTTGGACTACAAGGAGATCCAACCAGTCCATTCTAAAGGAGATCAGCCCTGGAATTTCTTTGGAAGGTATGATGCTGAAGCTGAAACTCCAGTAATTTGGCCACTGCATGCAAAGAACTGACTCATTGGAAAAGACTCTGATGGTGGGAGGGATTGGGGGCAGGAGGAGAAAGGGATGACAGAGGATGAGATGGCTGGTTGGCATCACTGACTCGATGGACGTGAATCTGAGTGAACTCCGGGAGTTGGGGATGGACAGGGAGTCCTGCCGTGCTGCGATTCATGGGTCACAATGAGTCGGACACGACTGAGCAACTGAACTGAATTGATGCATGCACAGAGAGGCTCCTTGGGGTCAGAAGTCAGGGGACAAGTCCAGGCCATATGAGTCTTGCTCTTCGCAGAAGGCTTCACTTCAAGACCCATTTTAGCTGAGGGGTGTGTGTGCACTTCAGGAGACTGTCCTGACACCAATTTACCAGTGAGGGACAGAGCAAGATGATTTGCTTGAAGGAATATAAAGATCAAGAAAACTACCCACTTACAAAGGATTTAATTTTTCCAAAGGTGCAATTCTGTCTCTGAGCTTGCCATTGCACCTTTCTGCATGTACTTTTCTTTTCAACTAACTTACCTACTTGTTACCTTCTGAATTTGTTTTTGACTTAAGCAGGCAAGGACTGGGGACTCTAGCCTAACTGCTGGCCCTTGTGGTTCAGTGGTTAGGACTCTCAGACCAGGAAACTAACATCTTGCTTCCAGCTACTGCTTACTTCTGTGTGCATCCGAAATAATCGGTGCAGTAATGCTAACAGATACCTTGGGTCTTCTGTATTATCTTCTTCCTTAGTTCCACTGTAGGGTAGTAGCCTGATTTCCCTTTGGTTGTCAGAATTAATCATCCAAGCCAACATGATAACTTCCTTCTTTCCCATTGATTTGGAGGCATGAGAAGCCCAATAGAGGTTGAGAGGCAGTTAATTTGCAGTTCAATAAATTATTGTTGTGTCTCCTGCTGGAAACATCCTTCCTTTCAGAACTAAGACGATGAGACCAGCAGAGTTAAGGTTGCAAGGACAAGAAGTACACATTTGCAAGTGAGTCACTAAAGAAATACTAAGTGGTGCTGCTCTCATCTTGGACCTTGGTTCCTAAACTTAAGGGAGAAACAGCACCAAATATTTGATGCTGATTTACAGCATTTATGTCCTCCTGGACAACACAGCCATAGTTCCTTATCTAGCACTGTAACTGAGAGTCCCTTTTTGACAAAAGAAATCATTGGAATTTCTCAAGTAATGCGTCTTTTTATACTAATGAAATGACTGAGTGGGGCTTGAAGGGAGCTGCTGGGTAGCTTCAGGATGGGGGAATGGTTGTCAGGGGAAACAGTTATATGGATAGAGGGTTGAAGTTTTCAGCCCTTCTCTCCATCCTCTATTGGTGGACAGAGGCTGGAGGTGGAATTTATTCACTAACAAGTATTGATTTAATCATTCACACTTACATAAGAAAATCTCCATAACAAGCCCTAACTAAAGGGGCTGAGAGAGCCTCTGGGTTGGCAAACACTTAAGGGGCTGGGGCTGTGGCAGAGAGGGATAGAAGGGCCACCTTCCTTCCCACATGCCTGACCCTATGCACTTCTTGCTTTTGGTGGTTTCTGAGTTATAGCCTGAAACACGTGGGCCATTTCTTAAGAACACATAAAACGTGTGAAGTCAAATTGATAGGGTCCACATGGGGTCTCACTGGTAAGATGTCTCGTTATGTTGACCTTGCAAATAATTAATCACAGTGATCCTTGAGACTGACCAAATTGCCCTAGTGGCATCCTGCTCTCACTGGCACCTATTTTCTCTAGCTATGTGACCATCTCTTCGGAGAAGTTTTCATTGGTGAGGTATAAAAAGAACCCTGTCAGAAAGGGAGGATGCTTGTTCTCCTTCAGAGCATCACCCTCTCTTTTCCCTCTAATAAATTTCCCTTTTCTTGCCTCACTGCCCGGCTTGCTCACTTTTTCTCTGCACTCACCTAACACTAATTACATGGACTACTTACAATTTCATATTAATAAATGGAGAATATAATACCTTTCTACAAGAAAGGTAATACTACTAGATAAAAAAAAAAAAGTCATGAGATATGAAACAACTAACAGCTATCCTAGACATAGTGATAGTTAATGTAGCACTACTATTGACTGGTGTGATCACTCACCTAGAGCCAGACATCTTGGAGTCTGAAGTCAGGTGGGCCTTAGGAAACATCACTATGAGCAAAGCTAGAGGAGGTGATGGAATTCCAGTTGAGCTATTTCAGTCCTAAAAGATGATTCTCTTAAAGTGCTCCCCTCAATATGCCAGCAAATTTGGAAAATTCAGCAGTAGCCATAGGACTGGAAAAGGGCAGTTTTATTCCAATCCCAAAGAAAGGCAATGCCAAAAAATGCTCAGACTACTGCACAATTGCACTCATCTCACACGCTAGCAAAGTAACACTCAAAATTCTCCAAGTCAGGCTTCAACAGTACATGAACCATGAACTTCCAGATGTTCAAGTTGGATTTACAAAAGGCAGAGGAACCAGAGATCAAATTGCCAACAGACAATGGATCATAGAAAAAAACAAGAGAATTCCAGAAAAAAACATCTGCTTCATTGACTACGCTAAAGCCGATGACTGTGGTGATCACAACAAACTGGAAAATTCTTAAAGAGATGGGAATACCAGATCACCTTACCTGCTTCTGGAGAAACCTGCATGAAGACCAAGAAGCAACAGTTAGAACCGGGCATGAAACAGCAGACTGGTTCAAAATTGGGAAAGGAGTACATCAAGGCTGTATATGGTCACCCTGCTTATTTAACTTATATGCAGAATACATCATGAGGAATGCTGGGCTGGGTGAAGCACAAGCTTGAATCAATATTGCTGGGAGAATTATCAATTACTTCAGATATGCAGATGACACAACCTTAAGGGCAGAAAAAGAAAAGGAACTAAAGAACCGGTAGATGAATGTGAAAGAGAAGAGTGAAAAAGCTGGCTTAAAACTCAATATTCAAAAAACCAGGATCATGGCATTCAGTCCCATCAGTTCATGGCAAATAGATGGGGAAACACTGGAAACAGTGACAGACTTTATTTTCTGGGGCTCAAAAATCACTGCAGATGTTGACTGTAACCATGAAATTAAAAGGCAATTGCTCCTTGGAAGAAAAGCTATGGGCGAGAGTTGGACCATAAAGAAGGCTGAACGCGGAAAAATTTATCCTTTTGCACTGTGGTGCTGCAGAAGACTCACTTGAGAGAGTCCCTTGGTCTGCAAGGAGATCAAACCAGTCAATCCTAAAGGAAGTCAATCCTGAATATTCATTGGAAGGACTGATGCTAAAGTTCCAATACTTTGGCCACCTGATGCAAAGAGCCGACTCACTAGAAAAGACTTTGATGATGGGAAAGATTGAAGGCAGGACGAGAAAGGGATGACAGAGTATGAGATGGTTGGATGGCATCACTGACTCAATGGACATGAGTTTGAGCAAGCTCTAGGAGATGGTGAAAGACAGGGAAGCCTGGCATGTTGCAGTCTATGGGGTTGCAAAGAGTCCTACATGACTGATGACTGAACAACAACTATTAATTACAAATATAAACATTTTTGAAAATTCATGTTTTTTTGTTGTTAATTTATACCATATACTGAGCCATAAAAGCAAAATTTGAAGACCTTTTCCAGGATTAAATGGTTACAGAGTATTTTTTTACCAAAATAAAATGAAAATTGAAGTCAGTGAAAATAAGAAATCTAGAAATCACTCAAATATTTAAAAACTTAATTATATACCTTCAAATAATTCACAGGTTAAAGGATAAATCATAAAGAAATTTATAAAATAGGTAGAATTGAATAGAAATAAAATTTAAATCTATCAAACTTGAGGGATAAACTTATACATAAATGGATATTTAAATGTTTAAATGCTAACTTCAAAGACTAAAGGTCAGTGTTTGAGGAAGTTTTTCAACAAAGGGAGTAGAGTGATTTTATTAAATATCCCACTAAATTTTCCAACAAGCTCAATTGAAAATTGTGACTCAAAATATTTGAAAATACCATGAGGTAAATATTATTCAGATTTAATGTCAAATTATTAACATTGATTTTTTAATTTAGCACACGTTTCCTGTATTGGCAGGTGGATTCTTTACCACTAGTGCCATCTGGGAAGTCCAAGTATTTTATGAACGTTATATCATTTGACTCTCATAAAAATAAGTACTATTCAACTTTTGTCAGAAAATTGACACATAGAAATATCAGGATATTAATGTCTAATATGAGACTTGGTAAGAATTAGAACTCATTTTGGAATCCAGGGAATGAGACTCCAGAATCTAAGTTCTTCTCTCTCATATTGTTCTGCCTCTAATTGCAGTGGTCTTTTGATGGCCTTTTACTTTAGTCAGTAGCATACACTGTGTTTGCTACAGGGCTTCCCAGGTGACTCAGGGGTTAAAAAAATAAAAATAAAAATCTGCCTTCCAATGCAGGAGACACAAAGAGATGCTTGTTCGATCCCTGGTTTGGTAAGATCCCCTGTAGGAGGTAGCAACCCACTCAATGAGTTCTTGCATGGAGAATTCCATGAACACAGGAGCCTGGCAGACTATAGTTCATGTTGGCCACAAAGAGTCTGACATGACTACTGCTTTTCTTCTGTTTTGGCTTTTTTAAATTAAATTTTATTGAACCAATATTTTTAATATCAACTCTGCTAAATGCTGTGAATAGAAATTACTTTATATGAGCAAGAAAAATCATTTTAATGATCAAGATTCAATGTATCTGTAGGCCTTTAAATAAAGACATAAGCTTTGCAGCACCATCAGTTCTGCACCACAGTAGAAAAATCTCTCTTGAAAGTGAATGAAAAGCACAAAACTGGCTATTCTGACAGAGCCAGGAAAAGAAGACCCTTCTCCAAAATTCTAGGTATATATATTTTTTCTATTCTAAAGTTCCACAGTAGGCTATACACTGCACGTACAGTAAATTTTGACGTATAAAAGTCATGTGAGCTAGGATGTTGCTTGAACTGCACAAGAAAATGTGCACGAATTACAAGTGCACTTTGAACAAGTGCTATACGACTATTGAAAGGTGGATATGCAGTATGTTATATCTCCTAACAGAAAAAGTCTTCATAGCCAGCCAAAATTTTATTAGCACCTTGTGATTTTAACTGACGTAGCTCTGAGTGTTGGTTTTCTAGACATTGCTTCCTCAAGTGATTTGGGAGAAAAGCAAAATAAATATTTCATAAATACGGAAGTAGTATTTAATATGCTTATTACATAGGAAGTACATTCAAATTTGGACTTCCTTCATGGCTCAGATGATAAAGCATCTGACTACAAACCAGGAGACCCAGATTCAATCCCTGGGTTGGGAAGATCCCTGGAGAAGGAAACTGGCAACCCACTCCAGTACTCTTGCCTGGAAAATTCCATGGATGGAGGAGCCTGGTAGGCTACAGTCCATAGTGTTGCAAAGAGTCAGTCACAACTGAGCGACTTCACTTTCACATTAGAATTTAAATTGTAAGATGAGAAAGATGCTATCTCTGAAAAGTGATTAATTCCAAATTTAACACTGCATTAACTAGTATTGATTACTTTGCTGAAAAATATAAATAATGATTAATAATTTCATACATTAAAAAAGTAGAAAGGCATGAGTGAAATGTGTATAGTACTAATATATTGATCATTAAGCCAGCTACTCCCAAAAAAGTCAAGATGCAAGTTATCTATTGCAGAATAAGAGGAAAACATTGAGTTATGGCTCAATCTAAAGCTTCTATCACATCATTTATGATGATAATCTCCCAGGCAGCAGTGAAAATCATGCTCATGGACAGTTTTTCTATTATGCAAAATGAGATTTTGAGAGGAAAAAGACTAAATAATAACCAGCACTACTTAATTTTCACCAGAAAGGCTGGACAGAATTGACTATGCAGTATTGATTACTTATTCAATGAATAAAACTCATTAGCCTGCACATAAGTAAGTAGATGGCATGTACTTTATGCCATCTTAGACTAATAAAAATAAGTTATATTTGCTTAAATTACTTAGATATATTCAACTGTAGATTATAAGAGAGGAAATGTGTGTCATGAATGAATTTAAAAGCTGTTTGAGTAAATTATTCATAAAAATTATTAAATGTTATTTGGATGAATTAATCTACTCCTAAGTGAGGTTAATGTGTCATTCTATTGAAATGATACATATAGGAATAATCTAATTTCTTTTTGAAATTGACATATTCTTATTCTTTCTAGTCTTTTATAAATGAGAGAAACAGATTGTATCTGTAGGTAGCATAACTTCTGTGGTAGGTCCAATCAGAGTAATTTCATTTGCTACATATAAATTATTTTAGCTGATAAATATAATCTGTTTTTGAATTCTGACAGTCTGACTTACCTCTTTCTATTAAGTTAAAAATATTTTCAGGATCTAAAAATAGAAACATTAAAGTGGTTATTTGTTTATTTCTAATTCTCTGGCCCTGATACTGGGAAAGATTGAAGGAAAAAGGAGAAGGGGGTGGCAGAGGATAATGTTGTTGGATAGCATCATAAACTCAATGGAAATGAATTTGAGCAAACTCTGGGAGATAGTGGAGGTCAGAGGACCTTAGTGTGCTGTAGTGCATGAGGTCACAAAGAGTCAGACACTACATAGCTACTGAATGAAAATAAAAACAAACAATAAATTCTCTGACATTGTGATAACATATAAGGGAATATCTACTTCATCTTAGTGTCTTCATCAACAGAAGACTAGATTCTTCCAGAGAAAGCAAATTTATAACACTAGAAGCAACACCGATTCAATGCCCAAAGCACTTATTCTCATTCCAGTTATGTAAAAGGTGTGACACAGACATGTATATTGGTATTATATATGTTGAGAACCAAAGGAGAAAGAATAAATATGTTAGATGTGGAACACTTTATTTCTGATAAAAGCTGGATTGGGTACATTAAATACATGTGCTGCCATATAATCTAGTAATAAAAACACACACACACACATTCATTCACAGGCAGCACTACACAGCTGCAATTTCCACTGCAACCACAAGTTACAATTATTTGCCTTATTGAAGGAATACTTGGTTAAAAGGAATTGGGACTGTGCTATTATAAGCAACTGTGTGGGTAAAATATGAATTTTAATTCCTTTTGACACCAATTTAGATATTTGAGCACTGAAATATTAACATATATTGTCAAGTAAATACTATGTTTTGACTGATATTTCAATATTTATTAATTTGAAAGGATTGTGTTTGGGGCATTTACATATTACTGCCATAATATTATTAGTATACAGCTGTGATATAATTTCACTATAAAATACAACCTTTAAATAGCTATTTTTGACAAAATAGTTCAGTTCAGTTCAGCTGCTCAGTCGTGTCCAACTTTTTGCTACCCCATGAACTGCAGTACGCTAGGCCTCCCTGTCCATCACCAACTCCCAGAGTTCACTCAAATCCATGTTCGTTTTGTCGGTGATGCCATCCAACCATCTGATCCTCTGTTGTCCCCTTCTCCCCATTCACTCAATCTTTCCCAGCATCAGGGTCTTTTCAAATGGGTCAGCTGTCCACATCAGGTGGCCAAAGCATTGTAGTTTCAGCCTCAGCATCAGTCCCTCCAATGAACACTCAGGACTGATCTCCTTTAAGATGGACAGGCTGGATTTGCTTGCATTCCAAGGGACTTTCAAGAGTCTTCAACACCACATTTCAAAAGCATCAGTTATTCTGTGCTCAGCTTTCTTTATAGTCAAACTCTCACATCCATACTTGACTAGATGGACCTTTGTTGACAAAGTTATGTCTCTGCTTTTTAACATGCTGTCTAGTTTGGTCATAGCTTTCTTTCCAAGGAGCAAGCGTCTTTTAATTTCATGGCTGCAATCACCATTTGCAGTGATTTTGGAGCCCAGAAAAATAAAGTCTGTCACTGTTTCCCCATTTATTGGTCTGCTATTCCCATCTCTTTCAGAATTTCTCACATTTTATTGTGATCCACACAGTCAAAGGCTTTGGCATAGTCAATAAAGCAGAAATAGGTGTTTTTCTGTAAATCTCTTGCTTTTTTGATGATTCAGCGGATGTTGGCAATTTGATCTCTGGTTCCTCTGCCTTTTCGAAAACCAGCTTGAACATCTGGAAGTTCATGGTTCACGTATTGCCGAGGCCTGGCTTGGAGAATTTTGAGCATTATTTTACTAGCGTGTGAGATGAGTACAATTGTTCGGTAGTTTGAGCATTGTTTGGCATTACCTTTCTTTGGGATTGAAAGAAACCTTTTCCAGTCCTTGGCCACTGCTGAGTTTTCAAATTTCCCTGTATATTGAGTGTAGCACTTTCATAGCATCATCTTTTAGAATTTGAAATAGTTCAATTAGAATTCCATCGGTTCCACTAGCTTTATAGTGATCCCTCCTAAGGCCCACTTGACTTGACATTCGAGGATGGCTGGCTCTAGGTGAGTGGGAGTGATCACACCTTCGTGATTATCTTGGTCATGAAGATTTTTTTTTGTACATGTCTTCTGAGTATTTTTGCCGCTTAATATCATCTGCGTCCATACCATTTCTTTCCTTTATTGAGCCTATGTTTGTGTGAAATGTTCCCTTGGTATCTCTAATTTTCTTGAAGAGATCTCTAGTCTTTTCCTTTCTATTGTTTCCCTCTACTTCTTTGCGTTGATCACTGAGGAAGGCTTTCTTATCTCTCCTTGCTATCTTTGGAACTCTGGATTCAAATGGGTATATCTTTCCTTTTCTCCTTCGCTTTTCACTGCTCTTCTTTTCACAGCTATTTGTAAGGCTTCCTCAGATAGCCATTTTGCTTTTATGCATTTCTTTTTCTTGGGGACGGTCTTGATCCCTGTCTCCTATACAATGTCCCGAACCTCCAGCCATAGTTCATCAGGCACTCTATCTATCAGATATAGTCCCTTAAATCTATTCCTCTCTACTGTATAGTCACAAGGGATTTGATTTCGGTCATATCTGAATGGTCTAATAGTTTTCCCCTCTTTCTTCAATTTAAGTCTGAATTTGGCAAGAAGGAGTTCATGATCTGAGCCACAGTCAGCTCCTGGTCTTATTTTTGCTGACTGTATAGAACTTCTCCATCTTTGGCTGCAAAGAATATAATCAATCTGTCTGTGTTGACCATGTGATGATGTCCACGTGTAGAGTCTTCTCTTGTGTTGTTGGAAGTGGGTGTTTGCTATGACCAGTACATTCTCTTGGCAGAACTCTATTAGTCTTTGCCTTGCTTCATTCCCTATTCCAAGGCCAAATTTGCCTGTTACTCCAGGTGTTTCTTGACTTCCTAATTTTTCATTCCAGTCCCTTATAATGAAAAAGACATCTTTTTTGGGCGTTAGTTCTAAAAGGTCTTGTAGGTCTTCATAGAACCATTCAACTTCAGCTTCTTCAGCTTTATTGGTCAGGGCATAGACTTGGATTACCGTGATGTTGAATGATTTGCCTAGAAACGAACAGAGATCATTCTGTCGTTTTTGAGATTGCATCCAAGAACTGTATTTTGGACTCTTTTGTTGACTATAGTGGCTACTCCATTTCTTCTAAGGGACTCCCGCCCACAGTAGTAGATATAATGATTATCTGAGTTCAGTTTACCCATTCCAGTCCATCTTAGTTTGCTGATTCCTAGAATGTTGATGTTCACTCTTGCCATCTCTTGTTTGACCACTTCCAATTTGCCTGATTCATGGACCTAACATTCTAGGTTCCTATGCAATACTGTTCTTTAAAGCATTGAATCTTGCTTCTATTACTAGTTCCACCCACAAATGGACATTGTTTTTGCATTGGCTCCATCCCTTCATTCTTTCTGGAGTTATTTCTCCACTGATCTCCAGTAGCATGTTGGGCACCTACTTACCTGGAGAGTTCATCTCTCAATGTCCTATCTTTTTGCCTTTTCATACTGTTCATGGGATTCTCAAGGCAAGAATACCGAAGTGATTTGCCATTCCCTTCTCTAGTGGACCGCATTCTGTCTTATAAAATACAACCTTTAAATAGTTATTTTTTGAAAAAATAGTAAGGGTAACAAAATAGTATTAAAATACTCTCCAGGAGCATGCCAAGATCTGGGGATGGAAAAATTATTATTGTATTCAAAGTCACTTCAAACCTTCTCAGGTCTAAGTCAAATTGTAGTATCTTAGAAGGATCCACAAATTGCAGAAGATGCTATTTATGGAACTGCCTCATAAAGGTAGGAACAGGAGATGGCCTGTCCTGATAAACACCTGTTTTCCTCTGCAAGGACTAGATGAATTTCTAACAAAGACATTTTGGTTAAGCCCAATGTGGTAAGATCGGAGAAGGTGTATGAAAGAAGAGCTGGGACATGTTAGGACTAATTTCTATTTCTCTGAATTTCTATTTCCATATGGAGTTATTTTTGTCAGAAAAAATCTTCCTATGTCTATTCATACCTCCACAATAATGTTCTTGGCTATAAAGAAATAAATAAAATCTGCGTATTGTGGAAAGTAGAAAATACCTAAAGAAATGAATGATTTTACAAAGACAATTTCTGGTCAAGATGTTGAAAATGTTATTTGCTTTCTTCTTATTTTTTACAATATATGACAAGAGAAAGTTACACTAAAGGAAGGAATTTAAACATGAAAGAATCAGGACATCATGATTTGAAAAATCCTCATCCTCTATATACATCAAATGGTGTTAAAATTGAGAAATTGTTTTGAGCAAAGATAAATTTAGAACAATGCCCCCAAAACATAGCTCAAAGCATGTGGCAAATTGAGCATGTGATTTTAAAAACCTTTACTAAGTTCTTTTAAACTCTATTAAAAAAAAAAAAAACAGTTAGCTTAATGTCATTAAATTTTGAAGGTATTTAAGTGTCACTGCAGATGGTGATTGCAGCCATGAAATTAAAAGACGCTTACTCCTTGGAAGAAAAGTTATTTCCAACCTAGACAGCATATTCAAAAGCAGAGACGTTACTTTGCTGACTAAGGTCCATCTAGTCAAAGCTATGGTTTTTCCTGTGGTCATGTATGGATGTGAAAGTTGGACTGTGAAGAAGGCTGAGCAATGAAGAATTGATGCTTTTGAACTGTGGTGTTGAAGAAGACTCTTGAGAGTCCCTTGGACTACAAGGAGATCCAACCAGTCCATTTTGAAGGAGATCAGCCCTGGGATTTCTTTGGAAGGAATAATGCTAAAGCTGAAACTCCAGTACTTTGGCCACCTCGGGAGAAGAGTTGACTCACTGGAAAATACTCTGATGCTGGGAGGGGTTGGGGGCAGGAGGAGAAGGGGACGACAGAGGATGAGATGGCTGGATGGCATCACTGACTCGATGGATGTGAGTCTGAGTGAACTCCGGGAGTTGGTGATGGACAGGGAGGCCTGGCGTGCTGCAATTCATGGGGTCGCAAAGAGTCGGACACAATTGAGCGACTGAACTGAACTGAACTGAAATACAGTTCACACACACATACACACACACACACACACACACACACACACACCCTTTGGAGTATTTATGGGTTGCTTCATAGATTCTCTCAATCAACTAAAAGAGCTTCTATAAAAGCTTGAGATCAAGATGGTGACACAGAAGGCTTCTGACATTCTCTCCTCCTAAGAACACACTAAATACACAGGTTCACATGGATCAACTTCCTTTAAGAGAAATTCAGAAATTAGTGGAGTGACTCCTATGTATTGAGTAACTGAGAAACTAACCACATCAAAACAAACAGGAAAGACTGAGATGCATTATTCCTAAAAACCCCATTCCCTGTACAGTGCCTTATAATCAGAAGGCAACAGAAAACTCCCAGCTTCTCTCTGAGGAATTAAGGGTTCAGAGTACACATACAAAGACCCCATTTTTAAGCTATCACCTGAGGTGCTTGCTGTGCTTAGTCACTCAGCTATGTTCAGCTTTTTATGACCCCATGGACCATAGCCCACCAGGCTCCTTGGTCCATGGGAACTCTCCAGGAAAGAATACTGGAATAGGTTGCCATACCCTCCTCCAGGGGATCTTTCCAACCCAGGGATGAACTCAGTCTCCTGCATTGCAAGTGGATTCTTTACCATCTGAGCCACCAGGGAAGCCCAAGAAGACTAGAGTGGGTCCCTTCTCCAGGGGATCTTCCCAACCCAGGTTTCAAACCGGGGTCTGCTGCAATGCAGGTAAATTCTTTACCAGCTGAGCTACCAGAGAAGCCCATCACATGAGGTATGGGTCCCCAAATTGCTTAGTTCTAATAGCATATTCAAAAGCAGAGACATTACTTTGTTAACAAAGGTCCATCTAGTCAAGACTATGTTTTTTCCAGTAGTCATGTATGGATGTGAGAGTTGGACTGTGAAGCAAGCTGAGCGCTGAAGAATTGATGCTTTTGAACTGTGGTTTTGAAGAAGACTCTAGAGAGTCCCTTGGACTGCACGGAGATGCAACCAGTCCATTCTAAAGTCCTGGATGTTCTTTGGAAGGAATGATGCTAAAGCTGAAACTCCAGTACTTTGTCCACCTCATGCAATGAGTGGACTTATTGGAAAAGACTCTGATGCTGGGAAGGATTGGGAGCAGGAGGAAAAGGGGAGGACAGGATGAGATGGCTGGATGGCATCACTGACTCAATGGATGTGAGTGTGAGTGAATTCCGGGAGTTGGTGATGGACAAGGAGGCCTAGCATACTGCGATTCATGGGGTCGCAAACATTCGGAAACGACTGAGTGACTCAACTGAACTGAACTGAATAACCAATGGTGCTTTGCATTCATGAGTCCCTTATGAGTATAGTGAAAAAAAAAAAAAAAGTAGCATTAGGAAGCATTGCAAACAGCAGACGATATGAGAGAGTCAGTGAAAACAGCATTGATATATATACACTATAAAATATAAAATAGATAACTAATAAAAACCTACTATATAGCACAGAGAAGTCTATTCAATACTCTTTAATGATCTAACTGGGAAAATAATGTAAAAAAGAGTTATATATAAAAATGATTCACTTTGCTGTACACCTGAAACCAACACCACACTGTAAATCAACTAGACCTCAATAAATTTTTTTTTAAAAATATAAATTTTAGATATAATTTGGGTAGAAGGGGAAAGAGAACTAAGATTTTTAAAAAGTGAAATAATTCTCCAAGAACTATTCTCTCCATTAGAAAAGGCAACATGAGGGTAATGGCTATCTTGGAAGAAGAGAGGGAGAAGGAACAGAGTTTATTTAAAGAAATAATAGCTGAGAACTTCTCAAAAGTGGAAGGGACTACCAAGTCTACCAAGCTAAGAGAATACCAAATTACCCCAATGCAAAAAGATGTCTCCAAGACACCTTATACTTAAGTTATCAATGACAAAAAGAATGTGAAAAAACAGTCAGAGGTGAGGGGAATCAGAATTTACAGGAGAAACCCAATTAAGCTAAACACTGACTTACAGCTGAAACGCTAAGACAAGAAGAGAGGGAGAATGAAGAAAGACATGCTAAAAACACTGAAAGATAAAATCTATCCTCCAAGAACCCTCTATCCAGCAAAGTTATCTTTCAGATATGAAGGGGAAAGTCTTTCTTAAACAAACAAAAACTGAAGGAATTCATTGCCACCAGCTCTACTTTATGAAAAAGTGGAAAGGAGATTTTCTACCTGAAATGAAAAGGCAAAAAATACAGAGTACTGTAAGTAAGGTAATAAATATAATCAGAAAATTATAACTCTAAATCAGAATAAGTTGTTAAACAATTACATCATAAAGGTTAAAAAATATATCTCCTATTCAGACATTTTGCACTATTTCTACACTGGTCAATGGAGGTTATATACTTTTTAACACATTGATGGTATTTTACAAATTTAATTACCCTAATCATAGCAAGCTATGCTATTCATTTATTCTTGCATGTATTTATTCATTTACCATATATTTATTAAACATCTACTATTTTGAAGTTACACAGTTAAGCACTGGATACACAAGAGTGAAAAAAAAATACAATTTCTCTTCTTATGTGGCTTAAAATCAGGGGCTGATATCATTACTTCCTGATTATATATTCTCTGCAAATTGACAGAATGTGGTCCACTGGAGAAGGGAATGGCAAGCCACTTCAGTATTCTTGCCTTGAGAACACCATGAACAGTATGAAAAGACAAAATGATAGGATACCAAAAGGGGAACTCCCCAGGTCATTAGGTGCCCAATATGCTACTGGAAATCAGTGGAGAAATAACTCTAGAAAGAATGAAGGGATGGAGCCAAAGCAAAAACAATACCCAGTTGTAGATGTGATTGGAGATAGAAACAAGATCTGATGCTGTAAAGAGCAATATTGCATAGGAACGTGGAATGTCAGGTCCATGAATCAAGGCAAATTGGAAGTTGTCAAACAAGAGATGGTAAGGGTGAATATTGACATTCTAGGAATCCGCAAACTAAAATGGACTTGAATGGGTGAATTTAACTCAGATGACCATTATATCTACTACTGTGGGCAGGAATCCCTCAGAAGAAATGGAGTAGCCATCATGGTCAACAAAATAGTCCAAAATGCAGTACTTGGATGCAATCTCAAAAACGACAGAATGATCTCTGTTCGTCTCCGAGGCAAATCATTCAATATCTCGGTAATCCCAGTCTATGCCCCAACCAGTAACACTGAAGAAACTGAAGTTGAACAGTTCTATGAAGGCCTAAAGACCTTTCAGAACTAACACCCAAAAAGATGTCCTTTTCATTATAGGGGACTAGAATGCAAAAGTAGGAAGTCAAGAAACACCTGGAGTAACAGGCATATTTGGCTTTGGAACGCGGAATGAAGCAGGGCAAAGACTAATAGAGTTTTGCCAAGACAATGCACTGGTCATAGCAAACACCCTCTTCCAACAACACAAGAGAAGACTCTACACATGGACATCACCAGATGGTCAACACCGAAATCCGATTGATTATATTCTATGCAGCCAAAAATGGAGAAGCTCTATACAGTCAATAAAATCAAGACCAGGAGCTGACTGTGGCTCAGATCATGAACTCCTTATTACCAAATTCAGAATAAAATTGAAGAAAGAAGGGAAAACCGCTAGATCATTGAGGTATGACCAAAATCAAATCCCTTATGATTATACAGTGGAAGTGAGAAATAGATTTAAGGGCCTAGATTTGATAGATAGAGTTCCTAATGAACTATGAATGGAGGTTCATCACATTGTACAGGAGACAGGAATCAAGACCATCCCCATGGAAAAGAAATGCAAAAAAAGTAAAATGGCTGTCTGGGGAGGCCTTACAAATAGCTGTGAAAAGAAGAGAGGTGAAAAGTAAAGGAGAAAAGGAAAGATATAAGCATCTGAATGCAGAGTTCCAAACAATAGCAAAAAGAGATAAGGAAGCCTTCTTCAGCGATCAATGCAAAGAAATACAGGAAAACGACAGAATGGGAAAGACTAGAAATCTCTTCAAAAAAATTAGATATACCAAGGGAACATTTCATGCAAAGATGGGCTAGATAAAGGACAGAAATGGTATGGACCTAACAGAAGCAGAAGATATTAAGAAGAGGTGGCAAGAATACATGGAAGAATGGTACAAAAAAGATCTTCAAGACCCAGATAATCATGATGATGTGGTCACTAATCTAGAGCCAAACATCTTGGAATGTGAAGTCAAATGGGCCTTAGAAGGCATCACTATGAACAAAGCTAGTGGAGGTGATGGAATTCCAGTTGAGCTGTTTCAAATCCTGAAAGATGATGCTGTGAAAGTGCTGCACTCAATATGCCAGCAAATTTGGAAAACTCAGCAGTGGCCACAGGACTGGAAAAGGTCAGTTTTCATTCCAATCCCAAAGAAAGGCAATGTCAAAGAATGCTCAAACTACGACACAATTGCACTCATCTCACATGCTAGTAAAGTAATGCTCAAAATTCTCCAAACCAGGCTTCAGCAATACATGAACCATGAACTCCCTCATGTTCAATCTGGTTTTAGAAAAGACAGAGGAACCAGAGATCAAAGTGCCAACATCTGCTGGATCATGGAAAAAGCAAGAGAGTTCCAGAAAAACATCTATTTCTGCTTTCTTGATTATGCCAAAGCCGTGACTGTGTGGATCACAATAGACTTTGCAAAATTTTGAAAGAGATAGGAATACCAGACCACCAAACCTGCCTCTTGAGAAACCTATATGCAGGTCAGGAAGCAACAGTTAGAACTGGACTTGGAACAACAGACTGGTTCCAAATAGGAAAAGGAGTGATTCAAGGCTGTATATTGTCACCCTGTTTATTTAACTTATATGCAGAGTACATCATGAGAAACGCTGGACTGGAAGAAACACAAGCTGGAATCAAGATTGCTGGGAGAAATATCAATCACCTCAGATATGCAGATGACACCACCCTTATGGCATAAAGTGAAGAGGAACTAAAAATCCTCTTGATGAAAGTGAAAGAGGAGAGAGAAAACGCTGGCTGAAAGCTCAACATTCAGAAAATGAAGATCATGGCATCCAGTCCCATCACTTCATGGGAAACGGATGGGGAAACAGTAGAAACAGTGTCAGAATTTATATTTTGGGGCTCAAAAATCACTGCAGATGATGACTGCAGCCATGAAATTAAAAGACGCTTACTCCTTAGAAGAAAAGTTATGACCAACCTAGATAGCATATTCAAAAGCAGAGACATTACTTTGCCGACTAAAGTACGTCTAGTCAAAGCTATGGTTTTTCCTGTGATCATTTATGGATGTGAGAGTTGGACTGTGAAGAAGGTTGAATGCCAAAGAATTGATGCTTTTGAACTGTGGTCCCTTGGACTTCAAGGAGATCCAACCAGTCCATTTTAAAGGAGATCAGCCCTGGGTGTTCTTTGCAAGGAATAATGCTAAAGCTGAAGCTTCAGTTCTTTGGCCACCTCATGCGAAGAGTTGACTCATTGGAAAAGACTCTGATGCTGGGAGGGATTGGGGGCAGGAGGAGAAGGGGACAACAGAGGATGAGATGCCTGGATGGCATCACGGACTCGATGGACGTGAGTCTGAATGAAACCTGGGAGATGGTGATGGACAGGGAAGCCTGGCATGCTGCGATTCATGGGGTTGCTAGAGTCAGACACGACTGAGCAACTGAACTGAACTGCAACCCTCTTGTATGGTATACAATATGGACTTTTGACATTGTGGTCATCTGTATTTAATTAAACCATTTCCTGGAAATCATTTGGGAAAAGTATACTTCTCACTATGGAGTTGCTCTCTCATTTTCTTTTTTCGCTTACTTTTGTTCCATTTTTGAGTAGATGAACAGGCATAACCTTTTTTTTTGTTTTTCTGGCTTCAATATTCATGTAACTGAATATTATAAGGAATCATCTTTGTAGCTCAGACATCAACCCAGCATAAAAATAGTCCCACACACTTCCCTGTTGGTCCAGTAGCTAAGAGTCTGTGGTCCCCCTAAGTTTTATCCCTGGTCAGGGAATTAAATTCCACACACTGCAACTAAGATTCTGCATGTTAAAACTAAAGATCCCATGTGCTGCAACTAAGACTAACATAAGAAAAAAAATTAATTTAAAAGCCAAACCCAATATTTCTTCCAGTGACAATTATATATATATATATATATATATATATATAATTTTTTAATATAAACATTTATTTTAATTGGAGGCTAATTACTTTACAATATTGTATTGGTTTTGCCACATATCAACATGAATCCGCCACGGGTATACACATGTTCCTCATCCTGAACTCCCCCCCCCCACCTCCCTCCCCTTACCATCCCTCTGGGTCATCCCAGTGCACCAGCCCCAAGCATCCTGTATCCTGCATTGAAACTGGACTGACAATTCGTTTCATATATGATATACATTTCAATGCCCTTCTTCCAAATCATCCCACCCTCCCCCTCTCCCACAGAGTCCAAAAGACTGTTCTATACATCTGTGTCTCTTTTGCTGTCTCACATACAGGGTTATCATTACCATCTTTCTAAATTCCATATATATGTATTAGTATACTGTATTGGTGTTTTTTCTTTTGGGCTTACTTCACTCTGCGATTCATGGGGTCACAAGGAGTCAGACACGACTGAGCGACTGAACTGAACTGATTTGTAAAAATGTCACTATCTTTCCAATTCCTTTGCAATTTGATTTAGTTGTTTCTTCCATCAATAAGTAGAGTCTGTTTCCTCACTTCTTGAATCTGGACTGGCTTTGTCAGTTGATTTAACTAACAGAATACAGCACTAATGAAGTTTTACAAGTTCTGAATCTAGGTCTCACTTCTTTGGAGCTTTGCACTTGCATTGCTGATAACTCAGGTAGCCTTCTAGAAGTTGACACAACACACCAAGGAAAGAATCTATCACATATGAAACCAATCCAAATCATCCTGCCTGTAGCCCATTGAGCAGCTGACTATAGTCACTTGGGTGAACACAGCCTTAATCAGAACAGCTTAGCGGAGCTCAGGCCAGCCTGCTGACAAGAAGAATGGCATGCTAAAGGATGGATATCTTATGCCACTGCTTTGGGGGTGATTTGTTGTGTAAAAAATGCCTTACAATATTGGTCAGTGGTGAGATTTTAGATTCTTAGACTGACAATCTCAAAATGCTTGTAATGATGTTCAGAAAGAATTTTCTTGTGTGAGATAATGTGCTTCCATGACTTCTATCACTACTGTGAGGTAATGGTCTTTAAAATCATTTAAACAGCCCAGAACACTATTTGAGATACATGTCTACATATCTCCTTGCCTATCAAGAATTTTAGCCCATTTATCTTATAGGCTATTCATATTCAGAAACTCAAAAAGTGAATTAAACACTTTTCCTAGAAATCTATTCTCTTCCATCATCTTCCTGGTGAAAGATATAATGCTGGACACCCAGGCATAGTGGTATCAGTAATTTTTACACCATCCCTTACTGTTTTACATCTTTACTACCAGAATAACACTTGCAAAATAGCACATTACCATTCAGGTGACTGGACTCCAGTGGTAGGGGATCCAGAGATCAGGAGGATAGAAATCCCTTTTTATCTGTGAATGGATGAAACTTAATTCCATCCAGGAAAGAAAAACAAAGTAGAACATGGGTTACTGCTGATGATCTGATGTAAATTACTGTGCTCTGTCTTGCAGATCATAAAGTATATATTGTAACATAATAAACTACATGTAGCCATAGGCATTGGTCTAATACGGAGAAAGACTGAAAAATTCAGAAAAAAAAAAAAAAAGGTAATGATGTTGGTACAACATGGGTTTAGAATTTAGATCCCTAGTATATAACACGGAGAAGGCAATGGCCTGGGGTCGCTAAGAGTCGGACACGACTGAGAGACTTCACTTTCACTTTTCACTTTCATGCATTGGAGAAGGAAATGGCAACCCGCTCCAGTGTTCTTGCCTGGACGGGGGAGCCCTGTGGGCTGCCGTCTATGGGGTCGCACAGAGTTGGACACGACTGAAGCGACTTAGCAGCAGCAGCAGTAACAGCAGCAGCAGCAGCAGCAGCAGTATATAACATCCTATAAACATACAGGCATCAAGGGCAACTTCTAAAGCAGTAACTGATTGTGACTGTGTCACTGAGTTGCAAATTTGATTTTAATCCTCAGCAAGTGAGTACATTAAATTGTTGATATTTCTATTATTCTAATCTGGACTAGATTGAAAAAAAAAAAAACTAAACTGAGATTTCAGGTGGATAAAAATCAGTAAAATTAGTTTTCTACAAGAGTGTGAGGAATTTCCTACCTTAAAGAGAAATATTGTAAAAGTGTAACTAGATTATAATTTTCAGCTTTTTAAATAAATAGTATAGGTAGATAAATATTAGGCAATTTTGATTGCAAATGTCACTTGAAAATGCTAGTGGCATTTGCTAAAAGATATACCTGATACTCAAGTAAGTATAATAATAATCAAAAAGGCATTTTCCTTGGACTTCATATGTCCTATAGTGAATTGTTAGAAGTTGATGAAAAATTTATAACTTGGTATTTTTTCAATGCATTAGAAGCACAAAAGCTAACACCTCCTCTTTTTCTTAATAGCATACAGAAACTGTCTCTAAGAAAAATCAATAGGTTTTGGAAAAGGGAAAAATAGTCTTTTATTAAAATGGACTATATGTGTGTGTGTGTGTGTGTGTGTGTGTGTGTGTGTGTGTGTAGGGTTTACTTAGAACGTTTTTATAAATCACTTTATAGGCCACCTCTTTTACCTTTCAACTTAGAAACATGATCATTTGTCAACTCAATTGTATTAAGTATAACTTTTTCACTATTAATTTTTTTGCCTCACTTGGGGAGTGTTCTTTTCAAGATTAGTTGGAAAATATATTTTCTAAAGAAATCAACTTTACTAAATAAACTATCTTACATGTCCCAATTCATAATTTCTCTGGTTTGACAACCTGAGTGTTGTCTAGTATGTTTAATATGTTTTCATTTAAGTTAAATTTTCATAAAATGCTTGCTGATATTTTACTGATATTTTAGCATGATAATTAGTAAATCAAATTTTTAAAAATTCTAATTATAATCTGTCACAGTTAATCATTGACATGCAATGGCATGTTTTACCTTGAAAATTTAGATTGATATTGTTACTATTAATATGACATTTAACATAATATCAGTAAATTCTAGTTATATTTGGAGGCAAAGAATGCATTTAGATTTGGTTGCTATAGAAAATCTTAAGAAAAGTACTAGAGGGGTGGTCCTAAGATGGCGGAGGAGTAGGATGGGGAAACCACTTTCTCCGCAACAAATTCATCAAAAGAACATTTAAATGCTGAGTAAATTTCACAAAACAACTTCTGAATGCCAGCAGAGTACATCAGTCACCCAGAGAAGCAGCCCATTGTCTTCTAAAGGAGGTAGGAAAAAATATAAAGGACAAAAAAAGAGACAAAAGACAAAAAGCTCCGTCCCAGGAAGGGAGTCTTAAAAAGAGGTTTCCAAACACCAGGAAACACTCTCACTGCCAAGTCTGTGGTGAGCCTTGGAAGCACAGAGGGCAACATAACAGGGAGGAAAAATAAATAAATAATTAAAACCCACAGATTACAAGCCCAACAGTAACTCACCCAGCGGAGAAGCAGCACAGATGCCTGCACCCACCACTAGCAAGCAGAGGCTGGGCAAGGAGGCGTGGGCTGCATTGCTTAGAGTAAGGGTCTGGCCTGAATGCCCCAAGCACAATCTGAGAGAACTAACTTGGGCTAGCAAACCAGACTGTGGGATAACTGCCTTGAGAAAAGCCAGCCCTGACCTAAGACACTGCCAGGCCTGTGCACAGAACAAAGGACTGAACAGAGATAGCTGGTTGCAGACCATCCCCCTCTGGTGACAGGCAGCTAGAGCCAGAAGAGGGCAATTACAGCCCCAGAGAGACATTATCTACAAAACTGTAAGCAGGCTTCTTTGCTAACTAGGACTTCTTGGGGTTCTGGATGGTCAACATCTGCCTGAAAAGTTGCACCGGTTGTACACCCAGAAAACCAAGCAGCAGGGACAGAGGAGGTGATAGGTTGCTGTGACTGCACTTGCCAAACACCTCATCACTTGAGCTGCTTGGACCTGGGAAGGGCACGAAACGCAAGCCCAACTGAGTCAGCACTTCTGAGGACTACTCAAGTGCCTGAACCAGAGCAGCTTAGACCTGGGAGGTGCATGCAGCTCAGGGCTGGCCTCAGACAGTTCCCGGCAGAGCAACCTAGAGCCTGAGCAGTGTGGGCAGGGAGGGTACATGCGCTGTGAGCAGGGGCAGGCCTAGTGTGGCTGAGGCACTGGGAAGACATGCCTTCCCCAGGGCGCGACTGAACAAGTGAGCCTAAAAAAAGTGTCCACCACCGCCCCCTTTGTGTCAGGGTGGAAATCAGACACTGAAGAAACCAGCAAAATTTTCACTTTTATAACTTACTATTACTTTGCAAAAAAAGACCCTATTTTTTAAAAGCAAACTTCATATATATATATTATAATTTTTGTGACTTTGTTTCTTTCTCTCTCTCTCTTTTTGTTCTTCTTTTCTTTAATATTGTATTTTTGAAATTCCAAACTCTACTCTAGATTTTTAATTTTTGTTTTTTGGCATTTGTTATCAATTTTGTACCTTTAAGAACCCAATCTTCAGTACCCATTTTTACTTGGGAGTGAGATTACTGGCTTGACTGCTCTCTCCCACTTTGGACTCTCCTTTTTCTCCACCAGGTCGCTCATGTCTCCTCCCTATCCCCTCTCTTCTCTACCCAACTCAGTGAATTTCTGTGTTCCAGAAGGTGGAGAACACTTAGGGAACTGATTACTGGCTGGATCTGTCTCTCTCTTTTGATTCCCCCCTTTTATCCTCCTAGCCACCTCTGTCTCCTTCCTCCCTCTTCTCTTCTCTGTATAATTCCATGAACATCTCTGAGTGGTCCAGTTGTGAAGTGCACATAAGGAAATGATTACTGGCTAGCTTGCTCTCTCCTCTATTGATTCCACCTCATCTTATCCGGGTCACCTCTAACTCCCTCCTCCCTCTTCTTTGCTCCATGTAACTCTGTAAACTTATCTGGGTGTCCCTCACTGTGGAGGAACTTTTCCTCTTTAACCTAGATGTTTTATCAATGGTGCTGTATAGAAGGAGAAGTCTTAACTACTGTAAAAATAAGACTGAAAACTAGAAACAGGAGACTTAAGTCCAAACCCTGAGAACACCAGAGAAGTCCTGACTCCAGGGAAAATTAATTGACAGGAGCTCATCAAATGCCTCCATACTTAAATTGAAATCAAGCACCATCCAAGGGCCAACAAGTTCCAGAGCAAGACATACCATGCAAATTCTCCAGCAACACAGGAACACTGCAATGAGCTCCAATATGCAGGCTGTCCAAAGTTACTCCAAAACCACTGACATCTCATAACTCATTACTGGACACTTCATTGCACTCCAGAGAGAAGAAATCCAGCTCCACTCACCAGAACACCAACACAAGCTTCCCTAACCAAGAAACCTTGACAAGCCACCTGTACAACCCCACCCACAGTGAGGAAACTCCACAATAAAGAGAACTCCACAAACTGCTAGAATACAGAAAGGACACCCCAAACTCAGCAATATAAACAAGATGAAGAGACAGAGGAATATCCAGCAGGTAAAAGAACAGGATAAATGTCCACCAAACCAAACAAAAGAGGAAGAGATAGGGAATCTACTTGATAAAGAATTCCAAATAATGATAGTGAAAATGATCCAAAATCTTGAAATCAAAATGGAATCACAGATAAAGAGCCTGGAGACAAGGATTGAGAAGATGCAAGAAAGGTTTAACAAGGACCTAGAAGAAATAAAAAATAGTCAATATATAATGAATAATGCAATAAATGAGATCAAAAACACTCTGGAGGCAGCAAATAGTAGAATAACAGAGGCAGAAGATAGGATTAGTGAAATAGAATGGTAGAAATAAATGAATCAGAGAGGAAAAAATAAAAACGAATTAAAAGAAATGAGGACAATCTCAGAGACCTCCGGGACAGGGGTAAACACCCCAACATTCAAATCATAGGAGTCCCAGAAGAAGAAGACAAAAAGAAACACCATGAGAAAATCCTTGAGGAGATAATAGTTGAAAACTTCCCTAAAATGGTTAAGGAAATAATCACCCAAGTCCAAGAAACCCAGAGAGTCCCAAACAGGATAAACCCAAGGCGAAACACCCCAAGACACATATTAATCAAATTAACAAAAGATCAAACACAAAGAACAAACATTAAAAGCAGCAAGGGAAAAACAACAAATAACACACAAGGGGATTCCCATAAGGATAACAGCTGATCTTTCAATAGAAACTCTTCAAGCCAGGAGGGAATGGCAAGACATACTTAAAGTGATGAAAGAAAATAACTTACCGCCCAATTACTGTACCCAGCATGGATCTCATTCAAATATGAATGAGAAATCAAAAGCTTTATAGACAAGCAAAAGCTGAGAGAATTCAGCACCACCAAACCAGCTCTCCAACAAATGCTAAAGGATCTTCTCTAGACAGGAAACACAAAAAGGGTGTATAAACCCAAACCCAAAACAATAAAGTAAATGGTAATGGGATCATACTTATCAATAATTACCTTAAATGTAAATGGATTGAATGTCCCAACCAAAAGACAAAGACTGGCTGAATGGATCCGAAAACAAGACCCCTATATATGTTGTCTACAAGAGATCCACCTCAAAACAGGGGACACATACAGACTAAAGGTGAAGGGCTGGAAAAAAGATTTTCCTTGCAAATAGAGACCAAAAGAAGGCAGGAGTAGCAATACTTATATCAGATAAAATAGACTTTAAAACTAAGGCTGTGAAAAAAGACAAAGAAGGACACTACATAATGATCAAAGGATCAGTCCAAGAAGAAGATATAACAATTATAAATATATATGCACCCAACATAGGAGCACTGCAATATGTAAGACAAATGCTAACAAGTATGAAAGGGAAAATTAACAATAACACAATAATAGTGGGAGACTTTAATACCCCACTCACACCTATGGATAGATCAACTAAACAGAAAATTAACAAGGAAACACAAACTTTAAATGAAACAATAGACCAGCTAGACTTAATTGATATCTATAGGACATTGCACCCCAAAACAATGAATTTTACCTTTTTCTCAAGCACACATGGAATCTGGCTCCAGATAGATCACATCCTGGGCCATAAATCTAGTCTTGGTAAATTCAAAACATTCCAAGCACCTTTTCTGACCATAATGCATTAAGATTAGATGTCAATTACAGGAGAAAAACTAGTAAAAATTCCAACATATGGAGGCTGAACAACACGGTGCAGAATAACCAACAAATCACAGAAGAAATCAAAAAAGAAATCAAACTATGCATAGAAATGAATGAAAATGAAAACACAACAACCCCAAAACTGTGGGACACTGTAAAAGCAGTGCTAAGGGAAAAGTTCATAGCAATACAGGCATATCTCAAGAAACAAGAGAAAAGTCAAATAAATAACCTAACTCTACACCTAAAGCAACTAGAAAAGGAAGAAATGAAGAACCCCAGGGTTAGTAGAAGGAAAGAAATCTTAAAAATTAGTGCAGAAATAAATGCAAAAGAAACCAAAGAAACCATAGCAAACATCAACAAAGCCAAAAGCTGGTTCTTTGAAAGGATAAATAAAATTGACAAACCATTAGCCAGACTCATCAAGAAACAAAGGGAGAAAAATCAAATCAATAAAATTAGAAATGAAAATGGAGAGATCACAACAGACAACACAGAAATACAAAGGATCATAAGAGACTACTATCAGCAGTTGTATGCCAATAAAATGGACAATGTGGGAGAAATGGACAAATTCTTAGAAAAGTACAACTTTCCAAAACTGAATCAGGAAGAAATAGAAAATCTTAACAGACCCATCACAAACACGGAAATTGAAACTGTAATCAGAAATCTTCCAGCAAACAAAAGCCCAGGTCCAGACAGCTTCATAGCTGAATTCCACCAAAAATTTAGAGAAGAGCTAACACCTATCCTACTCAAACTCTTCCAGAAAATTGAAGAGGAAGGTCAACTTCCAAACTCATTCTGTGAGGCCACCATCACCCTAATACCAAAACCTGACAAAGATGCCACAAAAAAGAAAACTACAGGCCAATTTCATTGATGAACATAGATGCGAAAATCCGTAACAAAATTCTAGCAATCACAATCCAACAACACATTAAAAAGATCATACACCATGACCAAGTGGGCTTTATCCCAGGGATGCAAGGATTCTTCAATATCCATAAATCAATCAATGTAATACACCACATTAACAAATTGAAAAATAAAAGCCATATGATTATCTCAATAGATGCAGAGAAAGCCTTTGACAAAATTCAACATCCATTTATGATAAAAATTCTCCAGAAAGCAGGAATAGAAGGAACATGCCTCAACATAATAAAAGCTATATATAACAAACCCACAGCGAACATTATCCACGATGGTGAAAAATTGAAAGCATTTCTCCTAAAGTGAGGAATAAGACAAGGGTGCCCACTTTCACCACTACTATTCAACATAGTTTTGGCCACAGCAATCAGAGCAGAAAAGAAATGAATCCAAATTGGAAAAGAAGAAGTAAAATTCTCACTGTTTGCAGGTGACATGATCCTTTACATAGAAAACCCTAAAGACTCCACCAGAAAATTACTAGAGCTAATCAATGAATATAGTAAAGTTGAAGGATATAAAATTAACACACAGAAACCCCTTGCATTCCTATACACTAACAATGAGAAAATAGAAAGAGAAATTAAGGAAACAATTTCATTCACCATTGCAACGAAAAGAATAAAATACTTAGGAATATACCTACCTAAAGAAACTAAAGACCTATATATAGAAAACTATAAAACACTGGTGAAAGAAATCAAAGAGGACACTAATAGATGGAGAAATTTACCATGTTCATGGATAAGAAGAATCAATATAGTGAAAATGAATGTACTACCCAAAGCAATCTACAGATTCAATGCAATCCCTATCAAGCTACCAGTAGTATTTTTCACAGAACTAGAACAAATAATTTCAAGATTTGTATGGAAATACAAAACACCTCGAATAGCCAAAGCAATCTTGAGAAAGAAGAATGGAACTGGAGGAATCAACCTGCCTGACTTCAGGCTCTACTTCAAAGCCACAGTCATCAAGACAGTATGGTACTGTCACAAAGACAGAAATATAGATCAATGGAATAAAATAGAAAGCCCAGAGATAAATCCACGCACCTATGGACACCTTATCTTTGACAAAGGAAGTAAGAATGTACAATGGATTAAAGACAATCTCTTTAACAAGTGGTGCTGGGAAAACTGGTCAACCACTTGTAAAAGAATGAAACTAGATCACTCTCTAACACCATACACAAAAATAAACTCAAAATGGATTAAAGATCTAAATGTAAGACCAGAAACTATAAAACTCCTAGAGGAGAACATAGGCAAAATACTCTCCGACATAAATCACAGCAGGATCCTCTATGACCCAACTCCCAGAATATTAGAAGTAAAAGCAAAAATAAACAAATGGGATCTAATTAAAATTAAAAGCTTCTGCACAACAAACAAAGGAAACTATAAGCAAGGTGAAAAGACAGCCTTCTGGATGGGAGAAAATAATAGTAAATGAAGCAACTGACAAACAGCAAATCTCAAAAATATGCAAGCAACTTATGCAGCTCAATTCCAGAAAAATAAACAACCCAATCAAAAAAATGGCCAAAGAACTAAATAGACATTTCTTCAAAGGAGACATACAGATGGCTAACAAACACACGGAAAGATGCTCAACATCACTCATTATCAGAGAAATGCAAATCAAGACCACAATGAGGTACCTTTCCATGCCAGTAAGAATGGCTGCGATCCAAAAGTCTGCAAGCAATAAATGCTGGAGAGGGTGTGGAGAAAAGGGAACCCTCTTACACTGTTGGTGGGAATGCAAACTACTCCAGCCACTATGGAGAACAGTGTGTAGATTCCTTAAAAAACTGGAAATAGAAGTACCTTATGACCCAGGAATCCCACTGCTGGGCATACACACTGAGGAAACCAGAATTAAAAGAGACACGTGTACCCCAATGTTCATTGCAGCACTGTTTATAATAGCCAGGACATGGAAGCAACCTAGATGTCCAACAGCAGGTGAATGGATAAGAAAGCAGTGGTACATATACAAAATGGAGTATTACTCAGCCATTAAAATGAATACATTTGAATCCGTTCTAATGAGGTGGATGAAACTGGAGCCTATTATACAGAGTGAAGTAAGCCAGAAAGAAAAACACCAATACAGCAGGAGGAGAAGGGGACGACAGAGGATGAGATGGCTGGATGGCATCACGGACTTGATGGACGTGAGTATGAGTGAACTCCAGAAGTTGGTGATGGACAGGGAGGCCTGGCATGCTGCAAAACTTGGGGTCGCAGAGAGTCGGACACAACTGAGCGACTGAACTGAACTGAACTGAACTGAACACATATATACGGAATTTAGAAAGATGGTAACGATAACACTGTATGTGAGACAGCAAAAGAGATACAGATGTATAGAACAGTCTTTTGGACTCTGTGGGAGAGGGAGAGGGTGGGATGATTTAAGAGAATGTCATTGAAACAAGTATAATATCATATATGAAACGAATCGACAGTCCAGGTTCAATACATGATACTGGATGCTTGCGGCTCGTGCACTGAGACGACCCAGAGGGATGGTACAGGGAAGGAGGAGGGAGGGGGGTTCAGGATGGGGAACATGTGTATACCTGTGGTGGATTCATGTTGATGTATGACAAAACCAATACAATATTGTAAAGTAATTAACCTCCAATTAAAATAAACATATTTATATTAAAAAAAAAAGAGAAAAGTACTAGAATAACATCAACAATGGGGAAGGGAGTAAATCATAATTTGCATTTAGGTAAAGAAGCTCAGTTTAGTATATAATTTAGTTTCATATTTGAAAAAAAAACAAATAATTTTTACAAACCCAGGAAGAAACTAACAAGGAATAATTAATGAGAAAATGAAAGAAAGAGTTAGTCACTAAGTCATGTCTGATTCTTTGTGACTCCATGGACTGAGGAGCCCACCAGGCTCGTCAGTCCATGGAATTTTCCAAGCAAGAATACTGGAGTGTGTAGCCATTCCCTTCTTCAGGGGATCTTTTCAATTAATGAGATACTGTGTTAAATATCTGGCTTTATTAACTAGTCTACTGAAAATCTTTTATCTTTCTTTTTCCAAATCAGCGAAGAATTCTGACATTTTCTATGGGAATGCTACATTTTTTCCCCTTTATTGAGGAGTTTTAATTATACAATAGGCAAAATATTGGGGAAATAGGACAGGGTAAAAACAGTGCAAATTTTTAGTATAATTACTCCATATTTATGCTTTTTTTTATTATCTGTTCCTTCACTACCAACCACCTACCAATTTTTTTCACTTTAGTGAGTTGATTATTCTTTTAATATGTATAATTTAAAACATCTTTTCAAGTGCTTTAGAAGATAGCAGGTCCTTTAAGAAAAGGACATACAGGACTCCCCTGGTGGTCTAGTGGTTAAGAATCTGCCTTGCAATGAAGGGGATGCAGGTTCAGTCTCCAGCCAGGGAACTCAGATCCCATATGTGCCACAACTAGAGAGTCCATGCACCACAATAAAAGATTCCGCATGATGCAATGAATATCCCATGTGCTGCAATTAAGACCTGACACAGTTAAATAAATAAATAAATAAAATATTTAAAATTTTCATTCCCTAAAAAAAAAAAAAAAAAAAAAAAGACATAGAATTTCTGCTCAGCTGGATGAAGAACTGGATCCTGAGGAGTGAAACAAAGGAATAAAATTGTGGTGTAAAATTTAAGGATAAGTTGCTTGGAAGTTTGTTGTCTAGTCTAACAGAGGAAAGCAAGGCCTATAGGGAAATGGTGAAACAATACAGAAAGCAATTAACTCAATGGAAACTCCTGAGAGAGATATGGGAACAATACCAACATTCTTCCATGGGAATCTTATATTATTAATGCATTATTGGCATATCATAGTCTGTATTGACAGCATACAGTTCACCCATATAAAACTTCAATATATTCAACTTTATTTATATAATTGAGTTTTTCATTATTTACATTCTAGAGTAGTGTGTTGGCTAACACTTGACACTATTGTTTACCGAGTTTAAATAGTGCTTCACACAAAAGTAACAGGCACATAGCAGACTTTCAGTTAATGTTGTTGAGTGAATGAATAATAAACCAATCAATAAGCCTGACATTAATGTGAACCATATGCCTTTATTTCAAGTGAGAAGGGGTGACTTAAGATGAGTACTCAATTGACTTGATTCCCTATATTGACATCATTCAGCATTTTTGTATAATTGATCTAGTAATATTGACCAAATCATTTTAAAAAATTCAGTATGCCTACAAAAACTATGTAAAATATTGGGTGTACAAAGTTAGACAAGCAGCCATCTGGTTTTGGAAGATACTGAAATATAGAAGTAGAGACTAGAAGTTTGATCTGCAAGGGGGTCAAACCAGCCAATTCTAAAGGAAATCAGTCCTCAATATTCATTGGAAGGACTGATGCTGAAGCTGAAGCTCCAATACTTTGGGCACCTGATGAGAAGAGCCAACTTATTAGAAAAGACTCTGATGCTGGGAAAAATTGAAGGCAGGAGGAAAAGGGGACAACAGAGGACAATATGGTTGGAAGGCATCATCAACTCAATAGACATGAGTTTGTGCAAGTTCTGGGAGATGATGAAGGACAGGAAAGCCTGGCTTGCTGCAGTCCACGGGGGTCACAAAGAGATGGACATGACTGAGCTACTGAACAAAAGTAACAACAACAGAAGTAGAGACTAATATGTAAATCAGGAATTATACTGGTATGATCATTGTCTTAACAGGATAAAGAGAAAGTAAAATCAGAACAAAGAAAGAGCATCGAAAGAACTCACGTTCTTCAGTGAAAGAAAATTGGAAAATTTGGCTGAGTTGAATTTTTAGGATGAGTAACAGGAAATCAAATGAAGATGAAATGTAAGGCAGAGAAGTAGCAAACCCTGAATCTCAATCTGTAAGAATTTCAGAACTGAAATAGGTAGGCCTTGGGAACTTGAAAGAAAGAAGAAATTACAACAGAAATGAAGACAGTGATACTGAAATATCTTAAGTACTAGCTTGTCTGAGTTTGAACTTTATCCTGAAAGCCCCATGGACAGCAATTGTATTGTTTGAAAATGAAATATTATTTTAAGTCTCATAAAGATAAGTTACTTAAAGTAGTTAATTCAGGAAGCAATTAAGATGCTAAAATAGTACCCATTAACTATCAATGGAAGTGTGAATAATGCTGTAAAAACTGTAATTATTATTGAAATTGTATTCTTCCATTGAAATTTTACTATGAGAAATGTAAATCCCTGCATGATACCGAATGAATGTGCATGCATGAAATTGAGAAGCAGTGAGGTATGGCTATGGAGCTCAGTTCCAGATGAGGAATTACTTTCTGATGCTATGTGTCAGTAGTTGGTCTTGAAGATCAAAAAGGAGGAAGTTTAGCTGGGGAGGAATCTCTGATTATTAGTGGAGTTCAATTCTCTCCTTATATTCATTTCCCAATTTCTTACTTGAAAGAATATCTGTTACTTCTTAATCCTGTTTAAAGCATTAATATGCTTAAAACCTGTTCATAATAGAATATGTAGATGGCTTCTGAAGCAATCTACCACATTCAAACTCAATACTCATATTAATTTTCTCAAGACACTTGAACACTTTATAGTGCTAATTATGTCTGTTAATGTGTCATTTACTTTGAAATGATATGTATGTTTTCTTCTAAAATAGAAATCCTTAATTTTGCTTAGCAGAGTTCTATTTCTGTAAGCCTTTATGATCTAATGACTCTGATTTCTCTTGGAAATAATAGGTTTACTTGTATAATGAATAGTAACACATATGTTTAATGCAGATAACTGACTGCTTATCAAATTGGTTCTAATTAGACATTTTTGCATTATGGGATTAGTATAAGCACTGTTGGGACAGGGCACATGAAGCATGTGAAATTTCTAAGTGAGAATGCATTTATAAAGATGGCATTTTCTATTTCACATTAGTACAGATGCACAACTGGCTCTTGACAGTACCTGCCTGACAAACACATTTGGAGAACTTGGATGGAAATAACAGACATGGTGAGATTTGAGAGAAAAATATTTAACATACTGACATTTCAACAAAGTACTCCTTCTAAATAAGTACAGGAAGAGATGAGAAAATACCCAAATGGATAGGTTCCTGTGTTAAACTAAGTTTATTGGTACCAAATGATGTCTTTCCCAGCTTGCTATTGAAGATAGGCTAAGGGAAGCCTGGCTGTTTCATCTCCATCATTCTTTTTCTGACTCATCCAGTTCTTTGTCTTATATGTATTTAGCCCAGATTCCTGATTAAATGTTACTAGAAAAATACAAGGCTCAATAAATTTCCCAATATTTATACTTAATTTTAAAGCAATTCTACCAATTTATCTTTATAAACTACCACACAACTGCACTCATCTCACGTGCTAGTAAAGTAATGCTCAAAATTCTCCAAGCCAGGTTTCAACAGTACATGAACCATGAACTTCCAGATGTTCAAGCTGGTTTTAGAAACGGCAGAGGAACCAGAGATCAAATTGCCAACATCTGCTGGATCATCGAAAAAGCAAGAGAGTTCCAGAAAAACATCTATTTCTGCTTTATTAACTGTTCCAAAACCTTTGACTGTGTGGATCACAATAAACTGTGGAAAATTCTGAAAGATATAGAAATACCAGACCACCTGACTTACCTCTTGAGAAATCTATATGCAGGTCAGAAAGCAATAGTTAGAACTGGACATGGAACAATGGATTTGTTCCAAATAGGAAAAAGAGTACATCAAGGCTGTATATTGCCACCCTGCTTATTTAACTTATATGCAGAGTACATCATGAGAAACGCTGGGCTAGAGGAAGCACAAGCTGGGATCAAGATTGCCGGGAGAAATATCAATACCTCAGATTTTGCAGATGACACCACCCTTATGTCAGAAAGTGAAGAACGACTAAAGAGCCTCTTGATGAAAGTGAAAGAGGAAAGTGAAAAGGTTGGCTTAAATCTCAACATTCAGAAAACTTAGATCATGGCATCCAGTCCCACCACTTCATGGCAAATAGATGGGGAAACAGTGGAAACTTTGGCTGACTTTATATTTGGGGCTCCAAAATCACTACATATGGTGACAGCAGCCATGAAATTAAAAGACACATACTCCTTGGAAGGAAAGTTATGACCAACCTAGATGGCATATTAAAAAGCAGAGTCATTACTTTGTCAACAAAGGTCTGTCTAGTCAAGGATATGGTTTTTCCAGTAGTCATGTATGGATGTGAGAGTTAGACCATAAAGAAAACTGAACACCAAAGCATTGATGCTTTTGAACTGTGGTACTGGGGAGGACTCTTGAGAGTACCTTGGACTGCAAGGAGGTCCAACCAGTCCATCCTAAAGGAGATCAGTACTGGGTGTTCATTGGAAGGACTGATGCTGAAGTGGAAACTCCAATGGTTTGGCCATCTGATATAAAGAGCTGATTCATTTGAAAAGATCCTGATGCTAGGAAAGACTGAGGCTAGGAGAAGGGGACAACAGAGGATGAGATGGTTGGATGGCATCACCAACTTAATGGAGATGAGTTTAGGTAAACCTCAGGAGCTGGCGATGGATAGGGAGGCCTGGAGTGCTGTGGTCCATGGGGTTGCAAAGAGTCAGATATGACTGAGTGACTGAACTGATGTGTATAAAATTTTTCCTCATATCAGATTGTTGCTCTGCTACTGCTAAGTCGCTTCAGTCGTGTCCGAGTCTGTGCAACCCCATAGACAGCAGCCTGCTGGGCTCCCCCATCCCTGGGATTCTCCAGGCAAGAACACTGGAGTGGGTTGCCATTTCCTCCTCCAATGCATGAAAGTGAAAAGTGAAAGTGAATTCGCTCAGTGGTGTCTGACTCTTAGCGACCCCATGGACTGCAGCTTACCAGGCTCCTCCACCCATGGGAGTTTCCAGGCAAGAGTACTGGAGTGGGTTGCCATTGCCTTCTCCATATATCAAATTAAGATATATTTATACTTTAGCTTAAGATATATTTCCACTTCAGCTGAAGAACTATTTTTCAGACATTTATGTTTACTTAAAAATATACTAGATGCTAAACCCTTCATTGTGTAAAACCCTATTTGCCCTTATCTTTTTTGCATAAAACAATATATCCTTTCCAAATATAATTTTACTGAAATTTTCTTGCACTTACATCTTTTCTAGTAGGTAAGTGATGAATCTTTAATTACATATGTATAGTATGTGACATGTCAAGTGGAGCAAATAGCTAAACAGTCCTGAGCCTAGGGCCTGTTGGTGCTCCCGGGAATTAGGGTAACTCCCAGAAACAGTATAGGGGCAGATGTATAGGTCACCAGTACACGTCATCCTTTGAGACACTGCACAACTATCTGGTAGGGCCAGACATCACACTTAGAGAGCTTAAAAAGGAATCCCAACCTTTGACTGTGGGGCTTTGAAGCTACATGATCAGGGAACACATTTCTTGTGTCATCAGGGGTCAGTTCTAAAATATAACATGTAGAATCTTGGCTCTAGCCCTATTCTGCCAATGCAACATCAGTCCCACCTGTGTACAATCCAAGGACTGGGAACTACTATTTGACGTTGCAATTGTTTGATAGGATGTTGTTTGTTATATCTCTTCTAATGGTTAGGAGAGCTTCTGTCCCTTACTCCTTCCCTCATGATAGGGATTGGGCTAGGAAAGGGGTGTGGGCCAAGCTTTGTAGTCAACCAGGGCTGCTTATGTCTATCACTCTATGCAGAAAGCCAATTGCTTTCCTGGGAGCCCAGCTAACAAGGGATAGATCTGGAGAAATGTTTCCTTACCACTGAGAAAGAAATAATCTCTGTAAGTTATAAAGTACCACATACAATTTGTATTACATTTGTGCATACTAAGTCATTTCAGTCGTTCCAACTATCTGTGACCCCACGAACTGTAGCAAATCATATATATAACCAAAACAATAGAATCCAAACACTTCAACACAGCATACCTGACTATCGTCTTTGCGTACCAACTTAAAATCATCTCCACCCACTCCCAGTACATACACAGACAAGAGAGAGACTTTGATACAATTTCAGTTATCAAGCAATATGAGCCACACACAGCTCCATCATTCACTGGGAATACTGCTGTGGAAGACAGAAAAATATCTGCCCTCATTCTTTTATAATTTAGCAGAGTAGGCTAACAAAAAAATTAAAATACATAATGATACATTAGTTCAGCTCAGTCACTCAGTTATGTCTGACACTTTGCGACCCCATGGACTGCAGCATGCCAGGCTTTGCTGTCCAACACAGACTCCCAGAGCTGTTTAATCTCATGTCCATTGAGTTGGTGATGCCATCCAACCATCTCATCCTCTGTCATCCCCTTTTCCTCCTTCCTTCAATCTTCCCAGCATCAGGGTCTTTTCCAATGAGTCAGTTCTTTGAATCAGGTGACCAAAGTATTGGAACTTCAGCTTCAGCATCAGTCCATCCAGTGAATATTCAGGAAAGATTTCCTGTAAAATTGACTGATTTGATCACCTTGCAGTCCAAGGGACTCTCAAGAGTCTTCTCCAACAACACAGTTGAAAAGCATCAATTCTTAGGCACTCAGCTTTCTTTATGGTCGAACTCTCACATCCACACAAGACTACTGGAAAAACCAGTGCTTTGATTAGATGGACTTTTGTAGTCAAAGTAATGTCTCTGTTTTTTAATATGCTGTCTAGGTTGCTCATCTTTTTTCTTTCAAGAAGCAAGAATCTTTGAATTTCATGGCTGCAGTCGCCATCTGCAGTTATTTGGAGCCCAAGAAACTAAAGTCTGCCAGTGTTTCCACTGTTTCCCCACCTACTTTCCATGAAGTGATGGGACTGGATGCCACGATCTTTAATTTTTGAATACTGAGTTTTAAGCCAGATTTTTCACTCTCTTCTTTCACTTTCATCAAGAGGCTGTTTGGTTCCTCTTCACTTTCTGCCATAATGGTGATGTCATCTGCATATCTGAGTTTATTGATATTTCTCCCAGCAATCTTGATTTCAGCTTGTGCTTCACCCAGCCCAGCATTTCACATAATACACTCTACATATAGAGTACTGCATTGCATAAGGAAATGGCAACCCCACTCCATCATTCTTGCCTGGGAAGTCTCATGGACAGAGGAGCCTGTCAAGATACAGTCCATGGGATCACACAGAATTGGACACGACGGAGTGACTAATAAACACACAATCTGCATATAAGTTAAATAAGCAGGGTGACAATATACAGTCTTGACATACTCCTTTGCCAATTTTGAACCAGTCCATTGTTTCATGTCCGGTTCTAACTCTTGCTTTTTGACTTGCATACACCTTTCTCAGGAAGCAGCCAAGGTCGTCTGATTTTCCCATCTCTTTCAGAATTTTCCACAGTTGTGATACAAACAGTCAGAGGCCTTGGTGTAGTAAGTAAAGCAGATGTATTTCTGGAACGCTCTTGCATTTTTGATCATACACCAGATGTTGGCAATTTGATTTCTGGTTCCTCTGTCTTTTCTAAATCCAGCTTGAATATCTGGAAATTCTCAGTTCGCATACTGTTGAAGCCTAATTTGGAGAATTTTGAGCATTACTTTGTTAGCATGTGAAATAAGTGCAATTGTGTGGTAGTTTGAACATTCTTTGGCATTGCTTTCCTTCGGGATTGGAATGAAAACTAACCTTTCCAGTCCTGTGGCCACTGCTTAATTTTCCAAATTTGCTGGCATATTTAGGGTAGCACTTTAACTGCATCATCTGTTAGAACTTGAAATAGCTCAGCTGGAATTCTATCACCTCCACTTCTTGTAGATAGCTGAGAAAAGAAGAGAAGCTAAAGGCTAAGGAAAAAGGAAAGATATACTTTTTTGAAAGCAGAGTTCCAAAGAATAGCAAGGAGATATAAAGTAGTCTTCCTCATAGTCAATGCAAAGAAATAGTGATAAATACTAAGAAGAAAAATAAAGAATGGAAAAATATTATTTTTGTGAAAATCAATTTTTAATAGATTACCCAGAGAATATCTCACAGATAAGATTTTTAAATAAAAATCTGAAATGGATAAAGTTTTAACCCATGTGGCTATTTTGGGCAAGTACCTTCTAGGCAGAGAGGACAAATACATAGATTTTGAAGTGGAAGTTTGCCCAGCATGTTTGTGGACAGAGTAGTGAAAATGAGGCAATCAAGTGGGTCAGTGTTATGGGATGAATACTGTTGAGAAAACTTCTTCCATTATTGTCAACATCAAGCCTTTATCTAAACTTTATTCCTGTTTCAAAATTTGCCCTTGACAATCAGAAGCCATCCCGGCTGTTTACCAAAGTCTAGTGAAGGCAATTCTTTACAGAATTTTTAAAGCATGTGTTATGTAACTCTATCAAAACTATTCCAAGACACTGTTGCTTACATGTTTTACTGTACATGGTTGTTCAATTATTCATCCCCTACACAGGGAGGTATTGACTATTGGTGTAACTCAAGGCTAGATGGATAAACATTAAAAATTAGAATAAAATGAAAGTCATTCAGTCATGTTCAGCACTTTGGGACCCCAAGGACAATACAGTACATGGAATTCTCTAAGCCAGAATACTGGAGTGGGTAGCCTCTCCCTTCTCCAGGGGATCTTCCTAACCCAGAGAGCAAACCCAGGTCTCCCACACTGCAGGCAGATTCTTTACCAGCTGAGCCATGTGGGAAACCCAAGAATATTATAGTGGGTAGCCTGTCCCTTCTCCAGCAGATCTTCCTGATCCAGTAATTGAACTGAGGTTTCCTGCATTGCAGGCAGATTCTTTTCCAACTGAGCTATCAGGGAAGCCCCCAAATTAGAATATTTTGGGTCTAATGCCAAGTTTACATGAGCTATCTGTGACTTAAAGAGTTAACTAACCTCACTGTTTCAAACTTATCTCTGACTTGGAAATAACTGTACTAATATTTGATATGGGCCATTGTTCTAGGAGCATCGCAGTTATAATCACTGGATTTTCACATCATTATTATCTGTAAACTTGCAGGGTTGTGGTAAAGGTATTGATGAATTTAAGTTATATAAAGTGCCTTTAAACTATTTCTCAGTTCAGTTTAGTTCAGTCGCTCAGACGTGTCCATCTCTTTGTGACCCCATGAACCACAGAACGCCAGACATCCCTGTCCATCACCAACTTCCGAGGTTCGCATAGACTCACATCCGTCGAGTCAGTGATGCCATCCAGCCATCTCATCCTCTGTCGCCCCCTTCTCCTCCTGCCCCCAATCCCTCCCAGCAGCAGAGTCTTTACGAATGAGTCAATCGTCACATGAGGTGGTCAAAGTATGGGAGTTTCAGCTTAAGCATTATTCCTTCCAAAGAAATCCCAGGGCTGATCTCCTTCAGAATGGACTGGTTGGATCTCCTTGCAGTCCAAGGGACTCTCAAGAGTCTTCTCCAACACCACAGTTCAAAAGCATCAATTCTTTGCTGCTCAGCTTTCTTCACAGTCCAACTCTCACATCCATATATGACCACTGGAAAAACCATAACGTTGACTAGATGGACCTTTGTTGGTAAAGTAATGTTTCTGCTTTTCAATATGCTATCTAGGTTGGTCATAACTTTTCTTCCAAGGAGTAAGCGTCTTTAATTTCACGGCTGCAGTCAACATCTGCAGTAACTTTGGAGCCCCAAAAATAAAGTCTGACACTGTTTCTACTCTTTCCCCATCTAATTGCCATGAAGTGATGGAACCAGATGCCATGATTTTCATTTTCTTAATGCTGAACTTTATTTTTATTTTTATTTTTTTAAATTTTAGTTTTTTATTTTTTAAATTTTAAAATCTTTAATTCTTACATGCATTCCCAAACATGAACCCCCCTCCCACCTCCCTCCCCATAACATCTTTCTGGGTCATCCCCATGCACCAGCCCCAAGCATGCTGCATCCTGCGTCAGACATAGACTGGCGATTCAATTCACATGATAGTATACATGTTAGAATGTCATTCTCCCAAATCATCCCACCCTCTCCCTCTCCCTCTGAGTCCAAAAAGTCCGTTATACACATCTGTGTCTCTTTCCCTGTCTTGCATACAGGGTCGTCATTGCCATCTTCCTAAATTCCATATATATGTGTTAGTATACTGTATTGGTGTTTTTCTTTCTGGCTTACTTCACTCTGTATAATTGGCTCCAGTTTCATCCATCTCATCAGAACTGATTCAATAAATCACAGCAGGATCCTCTATGATCCACCTCCCAGAATTCTGGAAATAAAAGCAAAAATAAACAAATGGGATCTAATTAAAATTAAAAGCTTCTGCACAACAAAGGAAAATATAAGCAAGGTGAAAAGACAGCCTTCGGAATGGGAGAAAATAATAGCAAATGAAGCAACTGACAAACAACTAATCTCAAAAATATACAAGCAACTTATGCAGCTCAATTCCAGAAAAATAAACGACCCAATCAAAAAATGGGCCAAAGAACTAAATAGACATTTCTCCAAAGAAGACATACGGATGGCTAACAAACACATGAAAAGATGCTCAACATCACTCATTATTAGAGAAATGCAAATCAAAACCACAATGAGGTACCACTTCACACCAGTCAGAATGGCTGCGATCCAAAAATCTGCAAGCAATAAATGCTGGAGAGGGTGTGGAGAAAAGGGAACCCTCCTACACTGTTGGTGGGAATGCAAACTAGTCCAGCCACTATGGAGAACAGTGTGGAGATTCCTTAAAAAATTGCAAATATAACTACCTTATGACCCAGCAATCCCACTGCTGGGCATACACACCGAGGAAACCAGAATTGAAAGAGACACATGTACCCCAATGTTCATCGCAGCACTGTTTATAATAGCCAGGACATGGAAACAACCTAGATGTCCATCAGCAGATGAATGGATAAGAAAGCTTTGGTACATATACACAATGGAGTATTACTCAGCCGTTAAAAAGAATTCATTTGAATGCTGAACTTTAAACCAACTTTTTCACTCTCCACTTTCACTTTCATCAAGAGGGTTTTTAGTTTCTCTTCACTTTCTACCATAAGGGTGATGTCATCTGCCTATCGAGGTGATTGATATTTCTCCTGGCAATCTTGATTCCAACTTGTGTTTCTTCCAGTCCAGTATTCCTCATGATGTACTCTGCATATAAGTTAAATAAGCAGGGTGACAATATACAGCCTTGACACACTCCTTTTCCTATTTGAAACCAGTCTGTTGTTCCATGTCCAGTTCTAACTGTTGCTTCCTTACCTGCATATAGGTTTCTCAAGAGGCAGGTCAGGTGGTCTGGTATTCCCATCTCTCTCAGAATTTTCCAAAGTTTATTGTTATCCACACAGTCAAAGGTTTTGGCATAGGCAATAAAGTAGACATAGATGATTTTTGGAACTCTCTTGCTTTTTTGATGATTCAGTGGATGCTGGCAATTTGATCTCTGCTTCCTCTGCCTTTTCTAAAACCAGCTTGAACATCTGGAAGTTCATAGTTCAGGTATTGCTGAAGCCTGGCTTGGAGAATTTTGAGCACTACTTCACTAGTGTGAGATGAGTGCCATTGTGCAGTAGTTTTAGCACTCTTTGGCATTGCCTTTCTTTGGGATTGGAAGGAAAACTTACCTTTTCCAGTCCTGTGGCCACTTCTGAGTTTTCCAAATTTGCTGGCATGTTGAGTGCAGCACTTTCACAGCATCACCTTTCAGGATTTGAAATAGCTCTACTGGAATTCCATCTCCTCCAATACCTTTGTTTGTAGTGATGCTTTTTAAGGCCCATTTGACTTCAGATTCCAGGATGTCTGGCTCTAGCTGAGTGAGCACACCATCATGATTATCTTGGTCATGAAGATCTTTTTTGTACAGTTCTTCTGTGTATCCCTGCCACCTCTTCTTAACATCTTCTGCTTCTGTTGGTTCCATACCATTTCTGTCCTTTATCGAGCCCATCTTTGCATGAAATGTTCCGTTGGTATCTCTAATTTTCTTGAACAGATCTCTAGTCTTTCCCATTCTGTTGTTTCCCTCTATTTCTAGAGGAAGTTTGTAGAGGAAACAGATTGAACTAGTCAATCTAATCACACTAGGACCACAGCCTTGTCTAACTCAATGAAACTAAGCCATGCCTGTGGGGCCACCAAAGATGGGTGGGTCATGGTGGAGATGTCTGACAGAATGTGCTCCACTAGAGAAGAGAATGACAAACCACTTCAGTATTCTTGCCTTGAGAACCCCATGAGCAGTATGAAAAGGCAAAATGATAGGATACCGAAAGAGGAACTCCTGAGGTCATTAGGTATCCAATATGCTACTGGAGATCAGTGGAGAAATAACTCTAGAAAGAATGAAGGGATGGAGCCAAAGCAAAAACAATTCACCGTTGTGAATGTGAATGGTGAAAGAACCAAGATCTAATGCTGTAAAGAGCAATATTGCATAGGAACCTGGAATGTCAGGTCCATGAATCAAGGCAAATTGGAAGTGGTCAAATAGGAGACGGCAAGAGTGAATGTTGACATTCTAGGAATCAGCAAACTAAGATGGACTGGAATGGGTGGATTTAACTCAGATGACCATTATATCTACTACTGTGGGCAGGAATGAAGAAATGGAGTAGCCATCATGGTCAACAAAGAGTCCGAAATGCAGGACTTCGATGCAATCTCAAACTCATGAAATACATCATGAAAAATGCTGGGCTGGAAGAAGCACAAGCTGGAATCAAGATTGACCGGAGAAACATCAATAACCTCAGATATGCAGATGATACCACCCTTATGGCAGAAAGTTAAGAGGAACTAAAAATCCTCTTGTTGAAAGTGAAAGAGGAGAGTGAAAATGTTGGCTTAAAGATCAACATTTTGAAAGTGAAGATCATGGTATCTGGTTCTATCACTTCATGGCAAATAGATGGGGAATTAGTGAAACAGTGTCAGACTTTATTTTTGGGGGCTCCAAAATCTCTGCTGATAGTGACTACAGCCATGAAATTAAAAGACGCTTACTCCTTGGAAGGAAAGTTATGACCAACCTAGATTGCATATTCAAAACAGAGACATTAATTTTCCAACAAAGGTCCATCTAGTCAAGGCTATGGTTTTTCCAGTGGTTATATATGGATGTGAGAGTTGGACTGTGAAGAAAGCTGATCACAGAAGTATTGATGCTTTTGAACTGTGGTGTTGGAGAAGACTCTTGAGAGTCTCTTGAACTGTAAGGAGGTCCAGCCAGTCCATCCTAAAGGAGATTAGTCCTGGGTGTTCATTGGAAGGATTGAAGCTAAATCTGAAACTCCAGTACTTTGACCACCTCATGTGAAGAGTTGACTCATTTGAAAAGACTCTTATGCTGGGAGGGATTGGGGGCTGGAGGGGAGGGGGATGACAAAGGAAGAGATGACTGGATGGCATCACCGACTCAGTGGACATGACTTTGAGTGAACTTCAAGAGTTGGAGATGGGCCAGGATGCCTGGTGTGCTGCGATTTACGGGGTTGCAAAGAGTTAGACACGACTGAGTGACTGAACAGAACTGAACTAGAAAACTATGAAATTATAGAACGATTAAATCATTCAAAGTGGGAAAGAGATAATTCTCAGTGGCATTTTAGATCAGGCATAAATTTTGAATAAAACATAGATCCTTCCTTCTTAAACAAGTAAGTAGCAACAAGCCAAATTATATAGGTAGAATTCTCCTAGGGAAATTAGAAAAGCCTTGGGTAGACATGTATAAATCTACAGTACAAGCAGAATAACTATTAATAAAAGCCATCCATGGAGTAGTACTGATCCAGAAACTGTAACTGTCATGAAGAAATAAGGAGTTTGTTTAGCATGTAAAGAAATGCACTACTTCCTTTATCAGGAAAACCTTGCTACAGAAATATAACAGAAACTTAACTTCCATTATGTATATATATTGAGGGGAATGCTTTATAAAGTATTCTAATTTACATTCTGGTGGTGCAAACTTTTAATCTCCTCAAGTACATGTAATAAACACTTTGATACCATCAATTTGGTACTGGTATAGAGAATGTACAAAAAAAAAAAAGGAATTACAATTTTGTAAAGCTAGACAGTATCAGAATATGTAATTCCTTAAATGACAGGCATCGATGAATATTAATTCTCTTGGTAGTGTGATCATATGATCAGAGCTAATTTTAAAGACCTGTAATAGCTAATCTTACAGGTGTGGCAAGGAAAATCCACCTGTAGTAGAACTATGAAGGGTATTGTTTAGGAGGTTGAAAATGAAAGGAAGAATATGATAAACTGTACAAGTAGATAACCAAATCATTTTGGAAGCTTTTTCAATCCCTTGGAAGCTTTTTGTAAATCCCATTTAATTCATAAATTGTATGCAAATTGCTAAAATGTATATGCATATGTGCTCAGTCACTTCAGTTGTGTCCAACTGTTTGTGACCCCATGAACTACAGGCTCCTCTTGTCCATGGGATTTTCCAGGCAAGAATACTGGAGTGGGTTACCATTTCCTTCTCTAGGGAATCTTTTCAACCCAGGTATTGAATCTCTTACATCTCCTGCATTGGCATGTGGGTCCTTAAAACAGTACAATGCTTGACTATACCTAAACAAAAGAAATGTACAATAGGACTTACACATGATCCTTGTTGCCTTTTTTGTTTTTTTTTGCTTGAAAGGGAACTAGCCCATCAAGAATTGCAAGCACATCTGAGTCTATAACGTTACGTGGCAATGAACACACAATGGTTACAAGATACACATGGAAACAAATATCTCTGTGAATCTCTGCATCAGAGGTTAACTTGTGCAAAGCCATATGTACGTAACTAAACCTTTATCTAGACAAGTACAGACAACATAAGATTATTAAAATCTAGCTTTATTAAACTTTAAAGTGTTTCAAGAGTTACCTAAATATATTAAGGAAAAATGGGTCATAGGAAATGGTTCTTTCATGGTGTACCTCATGCTAAAAGGACTAATAAATAGAATATATTTTCTCAAACAACAATATGTTAATATATTTTCCAAAAGATAATGCAAACAATTTTCTTTATAACATAGACTAGATTTACCAAGTGAAAGAGAAACTTAGGATTATTTATTCAACAAAAAGGAAAGGTCAACATAACCTTCAGAAATGAAATTAGAAAAGTACTTTTGAATTTGACTGAAATATTACAGCAATCACAAACAAAATGGCAATAAATTATGCCTCTTAAATCTAAGTGCTACAATTATAAAATTCTCAGAACAGTTTTAGAAAAGATAGAGTCAATGTTCTGCTACATAGAAGACAAAATAACAGCACTCTGCTGGCAAAGCTTTTCCATAATGATTTCCTTTTTCCTTTTCAGAAAGCACTGACAATAAGAACAGCAATCCCTGTGGATGGTTTGGAAACATTGTAATATCTGAAATATTTTTTGAATTTAAAAGAAGAGATGATGGAAAAGAAAATGTGCACAGATTATTTAACATAATGACAAGATTTGTACCCACAGTGGAACATCCATCAAAAATTACAGCTTTATCATATAACCATTGTGGTTTGACAGTACAGAACTGTCTATAAAAAATGGAAAAAAAAATATACTAACTGTAAACAAAAGACTCAGTACATAGGATAATTTGACTTCCTTAAACTCTAGAATTTAAGACAACAAAACTGTGATTCTAATAAGTAATATCAAGATTGTTTCAATAATAAAAAAGTAATATTTGTTAGATAATGATGTTTATGCATAGACTTTAAATATAACTTAAAATTTCTGATAAATGTCAACTATATAGAATAGATCATTCATATTAAATTTATCCCAACATTCAACACTCAAAATGTTAAATTTAAATATAAAATACCCGTGAATGTGACACTACCGAAGCTTCAAAATATTGCATTTAGAGTAAAAGAATATGTTCAACTAAGGTGGGAATCAAAGATAATTGATCTAACCATTGCACAATCTGCAGTACTATGGACAGAAAAGAAAGAATTTGAGTTCATATGTAAGAATTGCTTTCAAACAGGAATGCAGATGGTCTAATCAAACATTTCACTAAAAACGTCTTCTTCCTCCAACAAATAAAAAAAAAAAAATTATTTTAGTCCATGGACATTTGGGTCCCTTGTTGCTTCAAGGATGATTACAAACAATGCCCTACTCTCAAATTCTAATAAATGCATTAAAATTTATGTTATGATTAAAATAGCAGATTTAAGAGATTTAAGAAAACTGATGTTTGTCTAATTGCTGGAAAACTTAAAATGCATTTTAAAAATTGATCTGGCTATTTAGGTTTACATTAATATCAAAGGCCAGAAGTGCCTAGATATTTTAGTATATAGAAAATCCTAGACAGCTAAATCTTAGGCATCTTTAAAAACAAAAAAATTAAACAGGTATTAATTGTGAGTACAAAGAGTTTCTCATTGAAAGAAATTCACTTCTTTCTTATATCTATTTTCTAACATTTAAGACTATGTCAAGTATGTATATTATCACCCTGCTTATTTAACTTATATGCAGAGTACATCATGAGAAATGCAGGGCTGGATGAATCACAAGCTAGACTCAATATATTGCAGGGAGAAATATCAACAACCTCAGATATGCAGATGATACCACCCTCATGGCAGAAAGTGAAGAGGAACTAAAGAGCCTCTTGATGAAGGAGAAAGAAGAGCATGAAAGGGCTGGCTTAAAACTCAACATTCAAAAAAGCAAAGATCATGGCATCTGGTCCCATCACTTCATGGCAAACAGATGGGGAAAAAAATGGCAACAGTGGCAGATTTTATTTTCTGAGCTACAAAATCACTATTGATAGTGACTGTAGCCATAAATTAAAAGATGCCTGCTCCTTGGAAGAAAAGCTATGATGAACCTAGACAGTGTATTTAAAAGCAGAGACATTATTTCGCTTACAAAGGTCCATATAGTCAAAGCTATGGTTTTTCCAAGTAGTCATGTATGGATGTGAGAGTTGGACCTTCAAGAATGCTAAACACTGAAGAATCGATGCTTTCAAACTGTGGTGCTGCAGAAGACTCTTGAGAGTTTGGTGGACTGCAAGGAGATCAAACCAGCCAATTCTAAAGGAAATCAGCCATAAATATTCATTGGAAGGACACATGCTGAAGGTCTAACACTTTGGCCACCTGATACAAAGAACTGACTCATTTGGAAAGACTCTGATGGTGGGAAAGATTGCAGGAGAAACGTCAACAGAGGATGAGATGATGGCTGGCATCACCAACTCAATGGACATGAGTTTGAGCAAGCTGCAGGAGTTGGTTATGGACAGGGAAGCCTGGCATACTCTAGTCCATGGGGTTGCAAACAGTCAGACACAAATGAGTGACTGAACTGAACTGAAATACAAGACATGAGCTTCCCTGGTGGCTCAGTGGTAAAGAATCTGCCTGCCAGCACAGAAGATGTGAGTTTAATCCCTGAGATGGGAAGATACCGCGGAGAAGGATGACAACTCAATTCAGTATTCTTGCCTGAGAAATCCCAAGGACAGAGGAGCCTGGTGGGCTATAGTCAGTGAGGTCATAAAAGAATCTGACATGATTTAGGATTAAACAACAACAATAAAGACAAGACAGGAAGTTATAGTCATCAGCTTCAGTGTAGGGAAATGAAATGCTGGCTGAGCATGGGACAATGTCACAGGGAATACTTTTAAAGTACCGTGTGTGTGTGCACACACACACACATGTGCTTGCATGCAAACATGTGTGTGTCTGCATTAACATATGTGTGTATGTAAACATTGGAAATAATCTCTCTTTCTCCATGAAACGGAGACAACTGAATATTTTTCTCTGTTTTCCAAAAGAGGTCATATGAAAATTAACTTTAGACAGCTGTTTAGAAAGTATAATTAGGTAGCTATGGTTAACATATACACAATTTTTAAGTAAAAAAGGAGATTTTTTTCTCTTTTAATAACAAGCTATACATACAGGAGGGGATGAGGATTGAAGGTCACCGGATAGATTTATTTATAGAGCTCTCAGAGGAGGGAATAGCTTGGACAAAGTTCTAGGGTAACAGCAGCTCTGAAAATTGTCTTTAAAGCGGCAAAGTGTTTCTGAAGTAGTTTGTCCTTTTGGATTTAAACATACTGATTTTCGCAGTGAACTGTTATGTCAGCACTTCATCTACTCCAAAGGAAAAGCATGATAAATCTGCATTATGCTTTGAGGAAAGAGCATTACCAAGCTCTGGTATTAGCTTTCAAACCAGTTATTTCTAGTAACAGGTCAGATTTACCCACCAGCTATTCTACCACACATGCATAGATTCACACTTTATGCTGAATGGACTGTATTTTTTGAATACACTTATTACTTTAACTCTCATTGCAGCATTTATCTTCAACATTTAACATATTAAACTAATTTATATCTACTTCAAAATTTTTTCTGATTAGGATATATAATTAATTTCAAATAGTAGCTGAATGAAATGAAGTAGTTCCTTTAAATCAAGAAATATCATCAGATACTACCCCTGTGCTGAATCTATACCATACTATTATTATTGCAATAAAAATTATTTGTGTTCTTCTTCACCTGAACTGATCCATCTTCTTTCATGCTTATTCTGGTTTTAAATAACCAATCAAGGCAAGTCACAGAGTTTCTCCTTTAGGATTTTATTGTGCTTGCTTTGAAATAGAAATTGGATTGTCAGTTGAATCTTTCCCAGGGGCTTAAGAACCTATCATAGAGTATGGAACTAGAGGTACTAAAGTATTTTGTTTAGAATACAATCTTGTTTATTTTATCTCATAACCTCACTTTTCCATCAAAGAAATCCATATTCATTCATACTATATTGGCTTTGACTTTGCCACAACTGAAAACAATAGAAAGGTTAAACACTTTCGGTTGCTTACAAGGAACGGGAAAGCTCAAGAAAAAGGAGCCCTTTGTCAAATTCATGTTTCCCTCCATTATGTTTCTGACTTGCTTCTACAAGAATCTGACAGATGTAGTGTACTGCTTGTCTACAAACAGCTCAGTTATTTAGAAGAAAATGGGAAAAAGGGAATGTGGTGCAGGAAATAAGCCTGTTGAAAGGCATGGATCAAGCTTTCAGGATCAGTTGCAGATACTTGAATCTGAAGGGACAGTTTCTGAATGTAGTCAGGTTGTGGCTAATATCAACAGTAGCGCCTCAGGTTTACCACCTCAGAAAATTCGTAGTGTCCATAAAGGCAATTCTCATAAAGAAGTTAGTGCTGTTATATATCCCTCAGAACTGGTACCAGATCAGAAAGCACACAAGAAAAATACTTCCAGTTGTAAGGAGTGTAACATAACTTTTCTTCAGGACTTAGAACTCCCTCAGAGAAGGAAATGGCACCCCACTCCAGTACTCTTGCCTGGAAAATCCCATGGACAGAGGAGCTTGGTAGGCTGCAGTCCATGGCGTCGCTGAGAGTTGGACATGAATCAATGACTTCACTTTCACTTTTTACTTTCATGTATCGGAGAAGGAAATGGCAACCCACTCCACTGTTCTTGCCTGGAGAATCCCAGGGACGGGGGAGCCCAGTGGGCTACTGTCTATGGGATCACACAGAGTCGGACATGACTGAAGCCACTTAGCAGCAGCAGCAGCAGAAGAACAAAACTAAAATGTACAATAAGGAAATGCTGATGTATTAAAATTACCAAACTCCATTTCCCCATTCCTGTCTGCCATTTCATACCTTGCTCTAAATAACTTTCCACACACCAGGATGTTGCTATTTTTGACTTACCAATAACCACCAAAATTACTGATCATCTGAAAGGTTTAGGATCCTGTGGGAAGGACTAGAAAAACAAAGTAGCATAATGTATAAGTCTTTGCTTAATATAAGGTGGTAATTTAGGAAAAATGCACACAAGATAATGATTCAAAGAACTGTAAAAGAAGAATCAAAAGAGTAGTATGTTCCTTAAACCAACCTAACTCATAAGAAGGAGAATACTCTTAGACTCACCTGAGAAAATGACAAAAGATACCCTCTCCTGCTAGAAATTATGATAAACTAATTCTCACTCTTACTACCATCTGCAACACCTGCTTTCTCCTCTCATTAAAGAGAAGAGTGAAGAATGCAGAGTGGTATGGAATTTCTGATGACCGGGGCCAATTGGCTAAAACTTGGTGTCTTCAGTTCAGTTCAATCGCTCAGTCATGCCCGACTCTTTGTGATCCCATGAATCACAGCATGCCAGGCCTCCATGTCCATCACCAACTCCCTGAGTTCACTCAGACTCACGTCCATCGAGTCAGTGATGCCATCCAGCCATCTCGTCGTCTGTCGTTCCCTTCTCCTCCTGCCCCTAATCCCTCCCAGCATCAGAGTCTTTTCCAATGAGTCAACTCTTCTCATGAGGTGGCCAAAGTACTGGAGCTTCAGCTTTAGCATCATTCCTTTCAAAGAACACCCAGGGCTGATCTCCTTCAGAATGGACTGGTTGGATCTCCTTGTAGTTCAAGGGACTCACAAGAGTCTTCCCCAACACCACAGTTCAAAAGCATCAGTTCTTCGGTGCTCAGCCTTCTTCACAGTCCAACTCTCACATCCATACATGACTACTGGAAAAACCATAGCCTTGACTAGATGGACCTTAGTCGGCTAGGTAATGTCTCTGCTTTTGAATATGCTATCAGGGTTGGTCATAACTTTTCTTCCAAGGAGTAAGCATCTTTTACTTTCATGGCTGCAATCACCATCTGCAGTGATTTTGGAGCCCCCAAAAATAAAGTCTGACACTGTTTCCACTGTGTCCCCATCTATTTCCCATGAAGTGATGGGACTGGATGCCATGATCTTCGTTTTCTGAATGTTGAGCTTTCAGCCAACTTTTTCACTCTCTACTTTCAATTTCATCAAGAGGCTTTTTAGTTCCTCTTCACTTTCTTCCATAAGAGTTGTGTCATCTGCATACGGAGGTGATTCATATTTCTCCTGGCAATCTTGATTACAGCTTGTGTTTCTTCCAGTCCATCGATTCTCATGATGTACTCTGCATATAAGTTAAATAAGCAGGGTGACAATATACAGCCTTGACGTACTCCTTTTCCTATTTGGAACCAGTCTGTTGTTCCATGTCCAGTTCTAACAATTGCTTCCTGACCTGCATACAGATTTCTCAAGAGGCAGGTCAGATGTTCTGGTATTACCATCTCTTTCAGAATTTTCCACAGTTTATTGTGATCCACACAGTCAAAGGCTTTGGCATAGTCAATAAAGCAGAAGTAGATGCTTTTCTGGAACTCTCTTGCTTTTTCGATGATCCAGCGGATGTTGGCAATTTGATCTCTGGTTCCTCTGCCTTTTCTAAAACCAGCTTGAACATCCAAAAGTTCATGGTTCAGGTATGGTTGAAGCCTGGCTTGGAGAATTTTGAGCATTACTTTACTAGCATGTGAGATGAGTGCAATTGTGCCATAGTTTGAGCATTCTTCAGTCCTCTGGCCACTGCAGAGTTTTCCAAATTGCTGGCATATTGAGTGCAGCACTTTCACAGCATCATCTTTCAGGATTTGAAATAGCTCAACTGGAATTCCATCACCTCCACTAGCTTTGTTCATGGTGATGCTTTCTAAGGTCCACTTGACTTCACATTCCAGGATGTCTGGCTCTAGATGAGTGATCACACCATCATGATAATCCGGGTTGTGAAGATCTTTTTTGTACAGTTCTTCAGTGTATTCTTGCCACCTCTTCTTAATATCTCCTGCTTCTGTTAGGTCCATATCATTTGTGTCCTTTATCGAGCCCATCTTTGCATGAAATGTTCCCTTGGTATCTCTAATTTTCTTGAAGAGATCTCTAGTCTTTCCCATTGTGTTGTTTTCCTCTATTTCTTTGCACTGAGCCCTGAAGGAGGCTTTCTTATCTCTTCTTGCTATTCTTTGGAACTCTGCATTCAGATGCTTATATTTTGCCTTTTTCCTTGCTTTTCGCTTCTCTTCTTTTCACAGCTATTTGTAAGGCCTCCCCAGACAGCCATTTTGCTTTTTTTGCATTTCTTTCCATGGGGATGGTCTTGATTCCTGTCTCCTGTATAATGTCATTAACCTCATACCATAGTTCATCAGGCACTCTATCTATCAGATCTAGGCCCTTAAATCTATTTCTCACTTCCACTGTATAATCATAAGGGATTTGATTTAGGTCATACCTGAATGGTTTAGCGGTTTTCCCTTCTTTCTTCAATTTTAGTCTGAATTTGGTAATAAGGAGTTCATGATCTGAGCCACAGTCAGCTCCTGGTCTTGTTTTTGTTGACTGTATAGAGCTTCTCCATCTTTGGCTGCAAAGAATATAATCAGTCTGATTTCAGTGTTGCCCATCTGGTGATGTCCATGTGTAGAGTCTTCTCTTGTGTTGTTGGAAGAGGGTGTTTGCTATGACCAGTGCATTATCTTGGCAAAACTCTATTAGTCTTTGCCCTGCTTCATTCCGTACTCCAAGGCCAAATATGCCTGTTACTCCAGGTGTTTCTTGACTTCCTACTTTAGCATTCCAGTCCCCTATAATGAAAAGGATATCTTTTTTGGGTGTTAGTTCTAAAAGGTCTTATATATCTTCATAGAACTGTTCAACTTCAGCTTCTTCAGTGTTACTGTTTGGGGCATAGACTTGGATTACCGTGATATTGAATGGTTTGCCTTGGAGACGAACAGAGATCATTCGGTCACTTTTGAGATTGCATCCAAGTCCTGCATTTCGGACTCTTTTGTTGACCATGATGGCTACTCCATTTCTGCTGAGAGATTCCTGCCCGCAGTAGTAAATATAATGGTCATCTGAGTTAAATCCACCCATTCCAGTCCATTTTAGTTCGCTGATTTCTAGAATGTTGACATTCAGTCTTGCCATCTCTTGTTTGACCACTTCCAATTTGCCTTGATTCATGGGCCTGACATTCCAGGTTCCTATGCAATATTGCTCTTTATAGCATCGGACCTTGCTTCTATCACCAGTCACATCCACAACTGGGTATTGTTTTTGCTTTGGCTCCATCCCTTCATTCTTTCTAGAGTTATTTCTCCACTGATCTCCAGTAGCATATTGGGCACCTACTGACCTGGGAGTTCCTCTTTCAGTATCCTATCATTTTGCCTTTTCATACTGTTCATGGGTTCTCAAGGCAAGAATACTGAAGTGGTTTGCCATTCCATTCTCCAGTGGACCACATTCTGTCAAACTTTCTGTCTTAGCAGTTTTTAATTAAATAAGGGTGTTAAAAGTTCAAATAGTACATTTAAAAGTGTAAAATATAGACAGTAGCAGAAGGATTTGTACGAAGCTTGTTCTTAACTAGAACTGCCTTTTTCAAACACAGGAAGAATAAATATAGAATGACAGTTTGAAATGGTATCAAGGGAAGATTTATCAAAGCTATCAACACTTAAATGGAGAAGGAAATGGCAACCCGCACCAGTAATCTTGCCTGAAAAATTCCATGGACCTAGGAGCCAGGTGAGCTACAGTCCATATATAATTCCTCTAAAGTTAACATTTGGGGATATTAGATAACATTAAATGAAAATGCCACACACATTAAATTCTATTTTCCACTAGTAAATACTACTTTATCTACCTCTTTCTTTAAAAAGTATTTTATTTTCATTCATTTACAGGCCCCAGAAGGAGATACATTGTTCTTTTATTCTAAAAGAAAGTCTTCCTTCTTTATTCCTTCTCTCTTGTCTCTGGATTGTCTTGGGTCATGAGTCATCAATTAGCTTTTTTCATTTTCTTTGTATTTTTAGCCTTGCTCTACCTGTGAAAACTTTCCCTTTTGTGACTCCTCCAACAAAACAAAAGAAATGAAAACTCAAAAGAACAGACATTTTACGTGTTGATGGGTTCAGTTGTTCCGTCGTGGCCTACTCTTTGCACTAAAACTGGAAAACTCCCACTGTGGATCCTTAGGCAATAATTTATACTACCAGTATATAGACAAAAATATTCCTTGATTCCATACCATTTTTTTTTTTTTACTCTGTCTTCATAAGGAAGGGAGATCTCATCCCAGTTTTAATGGATCCTCTCCCAAAAGTGTTACTCAATCCATATAGTACAGTTTAAAGTCTCTCATTATAGTTAAGAATAGCTAGGAGAAGATACATTCATATTCCAAGACCGAAAGATTCTACCATTTTATATCAAGAAATAGCATTTTAAAACATAGTAGATAATTCAAGATTTGTATGGAAATGCAAAAAACCTCGAATTGCCAAAGCAATCTTGAGAAATAAGAATGGAACTGGAGGAATCAACTTGCCTGACTTCAGGCTCTACTACAAAGCCACAGTCATCAAAACAGTATGGTACTGGCACAAAGACAGACATATAGATCAATGGAACAAAATAGAAAGCCCAGAGATGAATCCACACACATATGGACACCTTATCTTTGACAAAGGAGGCAAGAATATACAATGGAAAAAAAAAAAAAGAATATATAATGGAGTAAAGACAATCTCTTTAACAAGTGGTGCTGGGAAAACTGGTCAACCACTTGTAAAAGAATGAAACTAGATCACTTTCTAACACCACACACAAAAATAAACTCAAAATGGATTAAAGATCTAAATGTAAGACCAGAAACTATAAAACTCCTAGAGGAGAACATAGGCAAAACACTCTCCTACATAAATCACAGCAGAATCCTCTATGATCCACCTCCCAGAATTCTGGAAATAAAAGCAAAAATAAACAAATGGGATCTAATTAAAATTAAAAGCTTCTGCACAACAAAGGAAACTATAAGCAAGGTGAAAAGACAGCCTTCTGAATGGGAGAAAATAATAGCAAATGAAGCATCTGACAAACAACTAATCTCAAAAATATACAAGCAACTCCTGCAGCTCAATTCCAGAAAAATAAACGACCCAATCAAAAAATGGGCCAAAGAACTAAATAGACATTTCTCCAAAGAAGACATACGGATGGCTAACAAACACATGAAAAGATGCTCAACATCACTCATTATCAGAGAAATGCAAATCAAAACCACAATGAGGTACCACTTCACACCAGTCAGAATGGCTGCGATCCAAAAATCTGCAAGCAATAAATGCTGGAGAGGGTGTGGAGAAAAGGGAACCCTCCTACACTGTTGGTGGGAATGCAAACTAGTACTGCCACTATGGAGAACAGTGTGGAGATTCCTTAAAAAAATTGCAAATAGAACTACCTTATGACCCAGCAATCCCACTTCTGGGCATACACAGTGAGGAAACCAGAATTGAAAGAGACACATGTACCCCAATGTTCATCGCAGCACTGTTTATAATAGCCAGGACATGGAAACAACCTAGTTGTCCATCAGCAGACGAATGGATAAGAAAGCTGTGGTACATATACACAATGGAGTATTACTCAGCCATAAAAAGAATTCATTTGAATCAGTTCTGATGAGATGGATGAAACTGGAGCTGATTATACAGAGTGAAGTAAGCCAGAAAGAAAAACACCAATACAGTATACTAACACATATATATGGAATTTAGAAAGATGGCAATGACGACCCTGTATGCAAGACAGGAAAAAAGACACAGATGTGTATAATGGAGTTTTGGACTCAGAGGGAGAGGGAGAGGGTGTGATGATTTGGGAAAATGGCATTCTAACATGTATACTATCATGTAAGAATTGAATTGCCAGTCTATGTCTGACGCAAGATGCAGCATGTTTGGGGCTGGTGCATGGGGATGACCCAGAGAGATGTTATGGGGAGGGATGTGGGAGGGGTGTTCATGTTTGGGAACACATGTAAGAATTAAAGATTTTAAAATTAAAAATAAAAAAAATACAAATACAAATAAAAATGGAGACCATCCTTATGTATGTTTGTACACTATCATCTAACACGTTTGTTGTGGTTGTTTAGTCGCTAAGTTGTATGCTACTCTTTGCAACCCCACAGACAGTTGCCCACCAGGCTCCTCTGTTCATCAGTCTAACCATAAGGGTTCAACATATGCTAATAAAGCCTTCTGATAAAAAACCACAAGAAAGATGCTATTTGTCGAACCAGTTAAGTTGTATTAGCTAATTATAGCAAGAAAGAATGCACATCAGGATAACTATATGGTATATCAGAAAATGTGGTCATAAAAGCAAACTTAAAGGATTTGGAGGAGTAGAGTTAGTCATAGAATTATCTTTGAAGGAACTGATAAATATTTCTCATGGAGAACAGCAAGGTTTCAATTACCCTATAGCTTGGCGGATAGATTATAGAGTCAATTAATCTACAGTTTAGCTGATAGATTATAGAAATTCTCATATTTCTATGATTTGGCCACAGGGCTTTCTTTGGCCAATGGGACATTGGCAAACATGATGGAACCCAAAGCCTGAAGAATGTCTGTGCCTTGGTGCTTACTGTTTTTGCTTGGTAATACAATTGCTAGATAAATAAACCACTCAGTTGGATGAATATCCAGGGTGAAGAGGGAGGTCATTCTAGATTAGGCTCAGATGAATAGGCCTGGTGCTTTCACAAAAATGAGTGAAATGGAGAACATATGAATTACCTAGTGAAGCCGAGCCCAAACTCTCAGAATTATGATCTGAACATGTATTGATTTAAGCTGCTAAGACCTGTAGTGGTTTTATGTCTCAAGAGCTACCAAATAGTTAATAGAAGATGAACCAATTCAGGGAGTCTTTCTGTTCCATTCAAGTGTGTAATCATTCATTACCTATGTTCAGAATTTTTGGGAAATTTGTGAGTTGAGGGCATTTTGCTGAGGGCTTCCTGTGCTGATTGCCTTAAGGTTTGCTCAATCCTTCTTATCTACCTTGAAAGCATGACCCCTTTTCCAATGGATAAAAACCTTCAAAAGATACCTTAAACTTAATCAACAGTGAGAACTAGTGAAGTGAAAAGAAAATCCTCCTTCCCCTGATACTTGTCCCTGCTTCAGAAAAATGGAGTTAGTCCACAAGGAGATGATGAACCTGTCCTCCCACCAGAGTATATGTTGTATGCCAATACAAATTGTTGCAAAAAAAAATAATAATAAATAAGAACAGTTAGGCCATTCAAAACTCATTCCCTGGCTTCAAAAATAAACTTCACCATCTGTCCGCATGTTTTTTCTTCTTTGGGAAAATTCAATAGATGTTACATAAAGTCTGTACTGCTTATAAATGAAGAATTTAGCGTAACTCATTGCAATATGCCAGCTTAATTGCAAACATGAGGTATATAATATTTTGGTAAAGCACTTGCTCTATTGAAGTCATTGTTAGAAAGCAGTGTTTTAAGTCCATATTTTGTCGTGACTATAATTTAACAGTGTAGAAGCAAAATTAATGTGTTGGTGTTTCCCTTTGATTAATACAGCACATTTTATTCAAAGTGGCTTTCTATTCCTTTTTGTTTCTGCCAAAAAGACCTGGTAGACATTGACAAGGAAATGGAATATTGTATGGGCCAAATTTCTGACATTCATTTCCCTCAGATATCAATTTAGTACAAAGGAGAATAATCTGCTGTTCACAAAGAAGAAAAAAAAAAGATCCCACCACATTTCAAGGCAAATCCATTACTTAGAGGTTATAGTGACTGAACATAATTTTCTCAGGAGGGAACTTTGATGTCTGAAATGTCTAAGACAAGAAACATCAGAAGCAAGAATTAGCTGCATCTTGTCAATTGTGGGGTTTTGGATAGTTAAGGACACTGGATAAAGGAGAAAACTCCTTCTGTTTGGAATCAGAATCAATTTTGACATAAGCTGTCAAATAAAAACAACAAAAACAAAAAAGAAGCCAAACTGCCCTAGAGGAATATAAACTGCTAAACCAACTTGATGGAAATTTAGAAATTCTATCTGTATTTAATTACATCTGGGTTAGAGGAGACTACCAGTTCACCTCTTTGAAACAAAGTTAGAAATAAATAGACCTACATAGAGTTTACCATCAGAGATTATCAAAGTGTTTTTTGAAGGTAAAGTATAAAGAAAAATTGAAAAAGAGATGTTGAATGTTTTTATAGAGTAATTTTTAAATTCAATCTATTAGAACTTCTTTAACTAAAAACTAGAGGTTGAACATGACCAGAGGCATTTTTAATACATAACAGATGTGGTAGCAAAGAACTGGTACAAATTACTGGGGAAAACTAAATGAAAGAGATAGTTTACTTATTAGAAAATGGTCTTTTAATAGATAAACAGCATATCCTCATGTAATATTAACAAAGAAAGCAAAGATGATTTGATTGTATATACAGAAATTTCTAATGAATATGCACAAATAATATATAAAAATGTAGAGAATTTTGTTATATAAAACTGGTTTTCATTTTCCCTGATGCCATGTGAGATTTACTTATGTCTTTAAAAATATATGGTTGCCAAGATATTCTCTATAGACTGGGGCTTTGGAAGAGTCCAAAATATTTTAATTTTATGAAGAAAAAAAAAGGTCTATTTATTACAGCTATTCTTTTATATCCATCAAACCATATAAAGGAAAGTAGCTCAAACATGTACCAGGGATAAGAGTGCCTGGGTTCAAATTACTCTTCCCATTTAGCCATATTCTTAAACTCTAAGTCTTAATTAAATAATCTACTTTATCTCATAGTTTGGTTGAAAAAATTAAATGTGCCAATAGGTAAAAATGTTTAGCAGAGTACCCATTTAAAACATTTAAAAGGTACAAATATATGATGATATATATAATTATAAAAGTATGATGATAAAGACCATTTATCATTTATCCCAATGAAATAGTTCAGTTCAGTTCAGTCACTTAGTCGTGTCCGACTCTTTGCAACCCCATGAATCACAGCAAGCCAGGCCTCCCTGTCCATCACCAACTCCCGGAGTTCACTCAAACTCATGTCCATCAAGTCAGTGATGCCATCCAGCCATCTCATCCTCGGTCGTCCCCTTCTCCTCCTGCCCTCAATCCCTCCCAGCATCAGAGTCTTTTTCAATGAGTCAACTCTTCGCATGAGGTGGCCAAAGTACTGGAGCTTCAGCTTTAGCATCATTCCTTCCAAAGAACACCCAGGGCTGATCTCCTTCAGAATGGACTGGTTGGATCTCCTTGTAGTTCAAGGGACTCTCAAGAGTCTTCTCCAACACCACAGTTCAAAAGCACCAATTCTTCAGCGCTCAGCTTTCTTCACCGTCCAACTCTCACATCCATACATGACTACTGGAAAAACCATAGCCTTGACTAGACGGACCTTAGTCGGCTAGGTAATGTCTCTGCTTTTGAATATGCTATCTAGGTTGCTCATAACTTTTCTTCCAATGAGTAAGCATCTTTTAATTTCATGGCTGCAATCACCATCTGCAGTGATTTTGGAGCCCAAAAATATAAAGTCTGAAACTGTTTCCACAGTTTTCCCATCTATTTCCCGTGAAGTGATGGAATTGGATGCCATGATCTTCGTTTTCTGAATGTTGAGCTTTAAGCCAACTTTTTCAGTCTCTACTTTCACTTTCATCAAGAGGCTTTTTAGTTCCTCTTCACTTTTTGCCATAAGTGCAAGATCCTAAAGACCTATCATCATGGAGCCATTATAAATTTGATTTAATTATTTTAGAATGAAAGTGAAAGTGAAGTCGCTCAGTTGTGTTGAACTCTTTGCGACCCCATGGACTATAGCCCACCAGGCTCCTCCATCCATGCAGTTTTCTAGGCAAGAGTGCTGGAATGGGTTGCCATTTCCTTTTGCAAGGGATTTTCTTGACCCAGGGATCAAATGCAGGCAGATGCTTTACCATCTGAATACAGCGAGCAAATATTAATACTTTTGTATAGTTCATTTAACTTTAAGCTCTTTATATAAAGGCAATATACTCCAACACTGAATTCCCATTTTATTGTCTCAATTACCAAATATTTATTAAACACTTAATGTGTGCAAGGAACTCCCTAAGCTCTAGCTATACTGTAGGTAACCAAATAGACAAGAATTCGTGCTCTTGTATAATACACATTTTAGTGGGAGAAAATGTGTTATAAGCAAACAAGTTGTAAATATGTACCATAAGATGTGTAGAATCCTGCAAAGGGATATAGAACAGGAGAACAAAGATGGCTAGAAACTATTTGCAGTTTAAAAATCAAATAATTATGGTAGGTTTCAAAAGACAACAAGGACATTTGAGCAAAAAATCTGAAGGTGAGGCAGTAAACAGTGAGACAGGGAAAGTACTTTCCAGATGGAGAAAAGAGCCAGTAGACTGGATATGTGTGTAAGAGAAGACAAGAAATCAAGGTGATTTAAACATTTTGTTCCTATGCAACTATAAGAATGGAATTTCCAATTATTTTAAGAAGAGAGAGAGTGAGAAAAGAGAAAATTATAAGGAGAACATAGGAACATCTAGGGACCATTGGTTTTAGAGATTAATACTGCTGCTGCTGCTGCTGCTAAGTCGCTTCAGTTATGTCCGACTCTGTGCTACCCCATAGACAGCAGCCCACCAGGCTCCCCCGCCCCTGGGATTCTCTAGGCAAGAACACTGGAGTGGGTTGCCATTTCCTTTTGCAATGCATGAAAGTGAAAAGTGAAAGTGAAGTCGCTCAGTCGTATCTGACTCTATTAGTAAATATTAAACAATATAAATATTAGATAACTATTAAATATGGGTAGAGATATTGAGAAAGTAGCTAACACAAAAGGCAGAGCTCAGGGGAAGTGCTAGGCTAGAGATAAAAGTTTTAGAGTGACATGTATAGCTATAGGTAGCTACTTTTTAAAAAAATTTTAAAAACTGATCCTAAGTATCTCATTTTTACCTTGCTTTTTTACCTAAATATTTCAAATTCCTTAAGATTTAAGGTATGCATTTTCTCCTCTTGGAAGCCAGATCAATCTGAAATAAGTTTTTCTTCAAAATCTATTACATGTACATCCATTATTTTAATGTTTATTGCTCTTTATTATAATTAACTGAATTTAGCATCTTCACTCTGGTAAATTGAGAACTCCCAAACTGAAGAATTTGCATCTCATTTCTCTTTTCAGGTCCAGGTCCTAAGGAAGATTTTCAATTTAAGACTGAATAGTGCTATATAATCAGGGAACATTTTCATGTGCATTAATTAAACACTTTATTATTAAGAAAATCATACAGAGCTGGTGAAAAGAGGCTGGACTTTATATATACAGATGAAAGGAGTTAGCCAGGTTGCCTGAAGAGCATGAAATTCTAAAGAATATTGAGCAACTAATTTGCAATTCACAAAACAATTATTTTATGACTCAATGGAAGATGCCCTGGATTTATTACCACCATGGATTGACTACAATGGTGGTAATATATCAATACTTTGAGAAATGGCTGATGTTGCTTAAATTAGGGTGTGGATGCTGTTGCATCAAGTGAAAAAGTCTATATACTTGCAGAGAATGAGAATCTGGGAATTAATATGGATGGCAGTTGAGATAATATTTACTTTGGGATGCTGCAGAATAACAACTGACAAAGGACCGATTTTTATGGAAATACTAAAAATTGTGAAAAGAAAGTTAAAGTAAGGAATACAGTGAAAAAGAGGGAGCTATAGATATGAAGAGAATGACCAGAAGAAAGCTGTACCATAAGAAAGAGAGAGCTTCAAGGAGAAAGAAATAGCTTAATATGAAAATTTTCAAAGAGAGATGAATTACATAAAGAACATTATTTACTGAATTTGACAGTAAGTTCATTATTGGAATGTTTAGAAAAAATATTTTAGTAATAATAAACTTAGGAGTGAATGGAAAGATTAAGAAAAGGATTTAAAAATGATATACCATTATAAAGCTTTGAGGTGAAGGAAATGATATATCACCTGAGGGCAAAAGGGCTTACTCAGGCTTTCTGGGTTTTGTTTACTTGATGATGGGAGCAATATGAGCAGTTTTATTTTCCAAAGGGTCAGCCCTGGGATTTCTTTGGAGGGAATGATGCTGAAGCTGAAACTCCAGTACTTTGGTCACCTCATGCGAAGAGTTGACTCATTGGAAAAGACTCTGATGCTTGGAGGGATTGGGGGCAGGAGGAGAAGGGGACAATAGAGGATGAGATGGCTGGATGGCCTCACCGACTAGAAGGACATGAGTTTGGGTAAATTCTGGGAGTTGGTGATGGACAGGGAGGCCTGGCGTGCTGCGATTCATGGGGTTGCAAAGAGTCGGACATGACTAAGTGACTGAACTGAACTGAAGATCACTCAGAATACTTTACCATGGTTTAAAATGCTCTATCTGTTATAAAGAGATAGTGATAAAAATAAAAATGTTCACAAGCTCTGGGCTTCCTCTGGGAAATGAGTTTCTCATTTTTGCTTTTACTGTAGGTTGAGTAAATTTCAAAATTTGATATTTCTAAAATAATTGTCTCTGTCTCTCTGGGTACCTGGAATGATAGCTGTTTGAATTAATGGGGCATCTGCTTTATATTTAATTCTATGTATCTCTTTTCAGGACTCCCTAGATGAAACCTGCACTTTTTTTATATTCTAAGGCTGATATTAATTCAACAAAACAGTTCCTGAACTTAAAACAAGTCTTCTCCGAAATGTCTTAACAACAAGAATCTGTAATCCATAGTTAGGTCCCGAATAAACTATTAAGAAGAGTGTAATCAGTCAAACTAATTACGCCACTGTAGCCAAGGGCTCCTCCAAAGTAGTACCTGTTTAGTTGTCTGTGCTCAATCCCTCCAGCTACTTTTGAGCATTTCTGTTACAATAGCTTAAACAAATCTGTTCTCACAAATACTTATGTTACAGTGTTCTAAGAGTTCACATACACACAAAAAGTCATCTGTCTGCTTTGAAATTAAAATATGAAGCTTATGTAAATGTAATAGCCCAAATAATTATATGACATAAAGATCATTCTATTAACAAGAAAATCATCTTTTAATTATATAAAATCCATCTATTTGGACTAAATGAACAATACAATCAAACACATATTTTTTGTGAATGTGTGTGTACAACACATCGTGGCATAACTTACACTAGTTTCTAAGGGGCCAGTGCTAGAAACCAGAGGGCTCTTCCTTTGCTGAGTGCAGTGATGGCTGTGAATATGCAAGTATTTAAAAGATACTGAAGCAGAGCAAATTTGCTCTGTGTAACAAATCCAGGAGAACAACTGGCTTTGCAGTGGGAGAATTCAAGAGGAGTAATAGAACCACTGAAACTCTGGACACTGAACTGAGAAGAGGTCAAAATACAGAGAGAAACTTGATTTGCAATGCAGACATGAGAATTCATACTGGCAATGTGGCCTGGAGAAGTGGAGATTGAAATGCTGAGCACTTGGAAAAGAGGAAGTGGTGGAGGCCCATTTATTGGTGCAGATAATACTATGACAGATTTGGAATATGTAGAAAATAGTACAGGCATATAGATACCTTCATAGATTTGTCTGAAAGCAAGCATTCAATTCAAATTAGACCTTAAAAAAAAAAAAAAGACAATGGACAACTTAGAGGAACACAGCTAGACTTCATTGTCAATTTGTCTATATGGGGCATATTTTTTTTTGTTCTGTTAGTGGAACATACCTGATGTTAACATGGAAGTCAGGGCAAGTTTGACATATTCAGTGTGTCAAAATTTCCTACCTGACTTAGCATCTTTTAGTAACAGCTGAACATTTAAGAATGCTCATGATATGTCAAGAATGTCTACAAGAATTTCAAGAGTGTAGTAATCAAGGCCTGCCTTCTTCTAGCTCTTTATCTTGAATTATTATTCTTCTTTCTATGTTAGACTCTGGAAATGAATACAGGTTCAGATATATTTCAGTCATCTAATAAATCGCTTAATGGTTTCACACTACTCCATACTTCTTATGTCCTAATGTTTGATTTTGTCTTCTTATTAGACTGTATGAACCATGAGTGATACTTCTATCTCACTAGCATCTCAATAACTACCAAAATATCTACAATTATAACAAGTGCTTAATAAATATCTGTAGGTGAAATGGATAAAGAATTGCATTTGATACCCACAAAAATTTTTGGTAGGAAATTCCATTTTTCTACAATAACCAAAAGATGCTTTTGTTTTTTTCTAAGATTTAAAGGGGGCTTCCCTGGTGGCTCAGATGGTAAAGAATCTGCCCACGATGCAGGAGACCCAGGTTCAATCCATGGGTAACGAAGATCCCTTAGAGGAGAAAATGATAACCCACTCCAGTATTCCTGCCTGGAGAACTCCATGGACAGAGGAGCCTTGAGGGCTACAGTCCATGAGATCACAAAGAGTCAGAGACAACTGAATAACTAACACACACACACAATATTTAAAGACAGTCCTAAGCCTTACTCTATTTAAATATTTTGCTTAAGCATTTTACTTCACAAAATAATGAACTTTCATGATATTAATAAATAATTAGCTTTAATTGAGAACAAGTTCTGTTTTAAACTATATATTAATACAATCTCTAGCTCTATATGCTCTCTAGAACTCTCTCAAGTTCTATATATGTCCTCATGCCAATGATACATATGAGATACTGGATGTATTAATAGATAGGTAAACTACATAAGATCACTTCTTTACTCAGTTTCTTTATCTGCTAAAATACCATGTCAGAGAATTAAATGAATTTTTTACACATATAAAATGCTTATTGCAGAGAATTTCACATCGCAAACACTGACTTCACTTTGGTGGATGGACTGAACACTAAACATGCAATCATGCTAAACAATTTAAATGGTCTGGAAAAAAGGAGTAAGGTCTCATGTCAGCATTGACCAAATAACCCATCCTAGCATTACCAAACCACTCTTGGATCCACTCACTTGACATGCAGAAAAGTCAATCTACTGACTCAAGTTTACAACAAAGGAAATTAGTGTTTATAGCAAGGTACCAAGCAAGGAGAACTGTCATCTTGTGCTCAAGAGTTCTGAACTCCCCAATGGCATTCAGGAAAAGGTTTTTAATGACAGTGTGAGGGAAAGGTATCAGGGTGTTTAATCAGCTTGTGCTTAATTTTCAGATTGGTTGATGGGGAGGTAACAGTGGGAAAGATTGAAGGTGGGAGAAGAAGGGGAAAACATTGGATGAGATGGTTGGATGGCATTACAGACTTGATAGACATGAGTTTGAGTAAGCTCCAGGAGTTGGTGATGGACGGGGGAGCCTGGTGTACTGCAGTCCATGGGGTTTGAAATAGTTAGACAAGACTGAGCAACTGAACTGAACTGAGGTAACAGTGATATTTCAAGTATCTCGATCATCAACCTTCTGGTTCTCACCGGACTGAGGTCAGTGTGCCTGTGGTCAGCAGTTTCATCTGGTGGGAGTGTTGTTTTTGTGTAAACTGACGTATGTGCATCACACAATGTTATCTAGGCTTTTCAGGGAAGGACTAACGACGACCTTGTGACTCTGCTGTGTGATTTATGTGTTGCTTAAATTGATACCACTTCTCCTTCCCAACTGCAGTTCTTTGCCTCTGCATGTTCTCATTCCTCTAATCATTAATCCTTGAGGCAGCCATTTTGAAACTTCAGGAAATTGAAATTTTCCTTTAGTGAGAGGTTGGAAACATGAAATAGTCTGTTACCAGAAAGCCTATTGGGGAGTTGCTGGGTTGGTAGTTTTGAGATAAAGGTGGCAAGAAACAACATCTATAGCATAAGGAATGAGTCCTAGAAAGCTAGCCTGTGTCTGATGTGAGATGAAATGTGGTGCCTTCACGGTAAAAACAGAACAAGACTTCATAACAGACAAGAATAAATTCTCTAGGAATCCTTGAGCAATGGATGACCTAAGTTCAACCCATTTCAGAAAAGTATTCAATCAAGAATTGACCTCTCCCTTGAGTGTACACCAAAATAAAACTTTGAGGTTAAAAGAAAAATGGAGATACAGACAAATGCAAGTAACATCTCATCTTAAAACTCTCTAGATAATTGACCTTCCATACATAGTTACAGCTATATCAATTTATTTTCCTCTTTCAGTTTTAAAATGTACCATATAAGCCAGAAATGAGAACAAAACGATACAATATTAAAAGAGTAAACAGAGACAAAGCTAGTGACAAATTACTTTTACTTTCATTTTTGTTTATAAATATCTTTCCCATCATCTAAAGAAATTAAGATCTGTTGATTATATTCTGTCCTGGGAAAAACAGTTTTATAAATTCAGTCAACATTGATAAATACACTGATGCTCATACCTGCCATTTCATAAAGAATAATATATTACTAAGTTATTATCATGTTAGAGTAAATTGGAAACTAGTCATAAAGTAACTCATTAGATAAAGAATGTTAGTTCACTTATTAGCTGGAAATTACAAGGTTACTGGAATAATTTCAAATTTATACACAGTAACGGAAACTCTTCTAGCCATTTCAATTTTATCTATGCCTTTAGAAATTGTTATCAGATCCAGGGATTAGATCTGATAGAGTGCCTGAAGACAACAGACAGAGGTTCATGACATTGTAGAGGAGGCACTGATCAAGACCATCCCAAAGGGGGGAAAAAATGCAAAAAGGCAAGATGGTTGTCTGAGGCAGCCTTACAAAGAGCTGTGAAAAGAAGAGAAGCAAAAGGCAAAGGAGAAAAGGAAAGACACCCATTTGAACAAAGAGTTCCAAAGAATAGCAAGGAGAGATGAGAAAGCCTTCCTCAATGATCAAGCAAAGAAATAGACGAAAACAGTAGAATGGGAAAGACTAGAGATCTCTTGAAGAAAATTAGAGATACCAAGGGAACATTTCATGCAAAGATGGGCTCAATAAAGAACAGAAATGGTATGGACCTAACAGAAGCAGAGCTATTAAGAAGAGGTGGCAAAAATACACAGAAGAACTGTACAAAAAAGATCATGACACAGATAACCATGATAGTGTGATCACTCACCTAGAGCCAGACATCCTGGAATGCAAAGGCAAATGGACCTTAGGAAGCATCACTACGAACAAAGCTAGTGGAAGTGATGGAATTCCAGTTGAGCTATTTCAAATCTTGAAAGATGATACTGTGAAAGTACTGCACTCAATATGCCAGCAAATTTGGAAAACTCATCAGTGGCTACATTACTGGAAAATGTCAGTTTTCATTCCAATCCCAAAGAAAGGCAATGCCAAAGAATATTCAAACTACCATGCAATTGCACTCATCTCACACACTAGCAGAGTAATGCTCAAAATTCTCTAAGCCAGGCTTCAATAGTATGTGAGCCATGAACTTTCAGGTATTCAAGCTAGATTTAGAAAGGGCAGAGGAATCAGAGATCAAAATGCCAACATCGGTTGGATCATTGAGAAAGCAAAAGAGTTCCAAAAAATATCTACTTCCGCATTATTGACTATGCCAAAACGTTTGACTGTGTGTATCACAAGAAACTGTGGAAAATTCTTAAAGAGATGGGAATACCAGACCACCTGACCTGCCTCCTGAGAAATCTGTTTGCAGGTGAAGAAGAAACAGTTAGAACTGGATATGGAACAATAGACTGGTTCTAAATCAAGGAAAGGAGTACATCAAGGTTGTATACTGTCACCCTGCTTATTTAGCTTATATGCAGAGTACATCATGAGAAACACTGGGCTGGATGAAGCACAAGCTGGAATCAAGATTGTAGGGAGAAATATCAATCACCTCAGATATGCAGATGACACCACCCTTATGGCAGAAAGTGATGAAGAACTAAAGAGCTTCTAAATGAAAGTGAAAGAGGATTCATTCCACACTGTTCAGGAAACTATAGGAGCACTTTGATTTCTGAGTCCAACAATCCTTTAAACTATTTAATTTTGAAGAACTGCAAACTAATTATATATGTGACTAATCAGATTTTTGTAGTTTCTTCTCTGATGTGACAAGAATAGAACCAGCAGCTCATGCTCCTGTAGAGATTTCCCTTTATTCTAATCTTCAATTGCATATGAACTATTAAAGTGTTCAATTGCATCTGAAGAGCCCACATAACAAATTTCAGGCACTAAATAAATAACCTGTGGTGAATAAAAATAACTAAATGTAATTAGGTATTTATTAAAAGGGAAATCAACTTGTTAGACCAGCAAATTGACAGTCACTCTGTAAATGATGAAAGTGAAAGAGGAGAGTGAAAAAGTTGGCTTAAAGCTCAACATTCAGAAAACGAAGATCATGGCATGCGGTCCCATCACTTCATGGGAAATAGATGGGGACAAAGTAGAAACAGTGTCAGACTTTATTTTTGGGGGCTCCAAAATCACTGCAGACGATGACTGTAGCCATGAAATTAAAAGACACTTACACCTTGGAAGAAAAGTTATGACCAACCTAGAGAGTGTATTCAAAAGCAGAGACATTACTTTGCTGAATAAGGTCTGTCTAGTCAAGGTTATGGTTTTCCAGTGGTCATGTATGGATGTGAGAGTTGGACTGTGAAGAAGGCTGGGCACCAAAGAATTGATGCTTTTGAACTGTGGTGTTGGAGAAGACTCTTGAGAGTCCCTTGGACTTCAAGGAGATCCAAACAGTCCATTCTGAAGGAGATCAACCCTGGGATTTCTTTGGAAGGAATGATGCTAAAAGCTGAAGCTCCAGTACTTTGGCCACCTCATGCGAAGAGTTGACTCATTGGAAAAGACTCTGATGCTGGGAGGGATTGGAGGCAGGAGGAGAAGGGGACGACCGAGGATGAGATGGCTGGATGGCATCATGGACTCAATGGACGTGAGTCTGAGTGAACTCTGGGAGATGGTGATGAACAGGGAGGCCTGGCGTGCTGCGATTCATGGAGTCGCAAAGACTCTGACACGACCGAGTGATCGAACTGAACTGAACTGTAAATGATTCACTCTTTGATAAACCTTATGTAATATATCAAAGAGAATGAATAAATACTATTTCTTATGTCAACTTAGTCAACTTACTTCTCCTGAGACCTCGAGAAAAGACAAATTTAAGTATGATATTTTTGTTTTACATTCCATATGGAAAAAAAAAAAAAAAACTGGTTTGAAAGAAAATAGCCACAGACTTTGTAATAACAGTTTAAAAGTGAAAAATGAAAGAGAAAGTCACTCAGTCATGTCCAGTTCTTTGTGACCCCATGAACTGTTACAGTCCATGAAATTCTCCAGGCCAGAATACTAGAGTTGGTAGACTTTCCTTTCTCCAGGGGATCTTCCCAATCCATAGATTGAACCCAGGTCTCCCACACTGCAGGAAGATTTGCTACCAAGCAAGCCACAGGGGAAGCCACAGTAACAGTTTAAACTTTACCAAATGTCATTATTACTATTTTTAAGTATAATCCCTAAAAATGTTATTATATCAAAATAAAATATGAAGCTTGGTAAAGGATTAAAAATGTATCTAATAACACAAGAACATTTATGTACTCTAAATAGATGTCACTCATGAGATAAAAGATACAGGGAGGGAGGAGGGAGGTGGGGTTCAGGATGAGGAACACATGTATACCTGTGGCGGATACATGTTGATGTATGGCAAAATCAATACAATATTGTAAAGTAATTAACCTTCAATTAAAATAAATAAATTTATATTAAAAAAAAAAAGAAAGTGAAAGAGGAGAGTGAAAAAGTTGGCTTAAATCTCAACATTCAGAAAACTAAGCACCCAGTCCCATCACTTCATGGCAAATAGATGGGGAAACAGTGGAAACAGTGGCAGACTTCATTTTGAGCGGGTTCCAAAATAACTGCAGATAGTTACTTCAGCCATGAAGTTAAAAGACACTTGCTCCTTGGAAGAAAAGTTATGACCAACTTAGACAGCATATTAAAAAGCAGAGACACTACTTTGCCAACAAAGGTCTGCCTAGTCAAAGCTATGGTTTTTCCAGTAGTCATGTATGGATGGGAGAGTTGGACTATAAAGAAAGCTGAGTGCCAAAGAATTGATGCTTTAGTACTGTGGTGTTGGAGAAGACTCTTGAGAGTCCCTTGGACTGTAAGGAGATCCAACCAGCCCATTCTAAAGGAAATCAGTCCTGAATATTTATTGGAAGGACTGATGCTGAGTCTGAAACTCCAATGCTTTGGCCACCTGATGTGAAGAACTAACTCATTGGAAAAGACCCTTATGCTGGGAAAGATTGAAGGCAGGAAGAGAAGTGGACAACAGAGGATGAGATGGTTGGATGACATCACCAACACAATGGATATGAATTTGAGTAAGCTCCAGGAGTTGGTGACGGACAGGAAAGCCTGGAGTGTTGCATTCCATGGGGTCACAAAGAATTGGACAGAACTGAGCAACTGAACTTAACAGATCCAGGTCCAAGTCAAAAACTCCTTTTTGTAAACACTCACTTAAATACATGGATAAAAATTATAATGTTTTATAATCAATGCTGTTAGGTAGGTAGAATAGGGAAAATGGTGGTGGCTACAAGACAAGGAAGGGAAAGGCCCACGAAAATGAAACAAAAGAAGGTCCAAGGACCAGAGTGAAGACTTCAGGTAGAACAAACAGCACTCCTGGCTAAGCCTAATTTGCATAGGGTAGGCCCAGGTGGAGGGGAAAACATATAAAAGGAGGAGCCAAAGCACTTTCTTGCTCTCTTTCTCTCCCACGTGCGTGCGCTCTTTCTCTCTCTCTCCCTCTCTCCCTCCCCCATGCACTCCTCCACTCTTTTCTGTTCAAGTCTTTGGGTTGGCATGCCCTCACGCTTTGAGGATGCATTCTCCTGCTATCTTCTAAATAAAATAAAGCTGTAACACTGATTTGCCTAAGAGCTATAACACGGTTTGTCCAAGACCCGAGAGCTGTGAAGGGCTGTCGCTTTAATGTCCGTCGCTCCAAATCTTTGTTGTGATGAGACAAAGAACTGAGGAACATACACCAGCATGACAATACTATAATATAAATATCTGAACCAAGATAAAACAATCATAACTCTTATTGTTGAATTAAACTATAATTTTAGAAATAGACTGCAATTTTAGTTTAATGTGTAACAAGTTGTGGCACAAATCAATTTATTCTAGTAACTTTCAGTCATCTATTTATTTATAGAAGTTGTGATATTGATAGGTAATGGTGAATGGCATCAGATTCTTGATCTCCGATGATTTATCTTCAGGACCAGGGATCAGGCTTGATCACTCAAGAGCTTCTGTTTGGCAGAATTTTATTAAAGTATGAAAAGGGACAGAGAAACCTTCTGACACGGACATCAGAAGGGGGACAGAGAGTGCCCTTCTCGCTAGTGTTAGCAAGGGAGTTATATACTTTTTAAATTGGTTATTACAATAAACCAAAAGAATATCTTAAGTTTGTGAAAATTTTACCAGACCCAGTTTCACAATTTACATTTTAGGATAACAGTATTAGAGTTTAACAATAGAAAGATCCTACAGCACCCAATCCCATAATACACATTCTAAGATATCAGGATTAGTCAGAAGGTTTTTCAGGAAGGAGAAATTGTCCTCAAGCAGGATACAGTGTTGCTATATAATGCCTAGTACAGAGTTTAAACTGAGTTGTTTGTTGTGTAATCATCAGTTCTGGGTTTAAAGAAAAAAAACGTTTTGTGTGATTAAGACTAAGGAATGTAGAGGGGGAAAAAAAAGTTTGTCCTTTCCTCTCCTTGAGAATTCCAGATGCTTATCTCCTCCTTGAGAGCCTCAGACCCCTTTCGCCTCCTTGGGGACCCTGGACTTATCAACCTGCCTAGGAATTGACCCTCTCAATATGACACTTTTGTGTATACAACTATCAAGATGCCCTAATATGATAAAGAACAATATTAGTCCCTTCAAAGATTTCTCCATTAAATAACGTTAGTGACCGAGTTATTTGGTAGACCCCAAAGGACACTGAAGTCACTGCCTATCATCTTAGTCTTCCCTTTGCCCTCCATGCTTTCACTCCTCTCTCATGATCCTTTTCCCTCCACCATTACTCAGGACCTTCTAACCTGAACACTGTTTACATGCCTACAGTGAGGGTGAAGACCATGCAAACCGGATGGGGAGGAAGCTAGGAGAGAATGAGAGGCATGTGGAAATACACTGAGCTAATTGCTGGACCCAGGAGTTTGACTCTTTTTAACCTGATTCTATCAAGGGAGTGAGATAGATGCATGCCTTGCACAGACCGATTCAGTAAAAGATTCCACACACAGAGGCAGTTGTTAGCTGAGCATCTGTTGTGAAACCAGAGTAAAACAAAGAAGAAAGAAGGGGTAGGTACTGGAAACTTTAAGCAGTCATTACTGAAAGACTGAGTCAAAATTCAAGGGCTCTCCTTGAAGCTAACTGTTCAGGGCACAGAAGGGAGCAAGCCGGTGAAGGGGAGGTGGTGAGCTGGAGGGAAGTTCCTTGGTTTTGCAGGAAGAGGGGGAGAGAGAGGAGGGTCATCAAGGTATGTTGAGGTGTGTACCTGTTAACATGAATGTGCTGCTACTGCTGCTAAGTCGCTTCAGTTGTGTCCGACTCTGTGAGACTCCATAGATGGCAGCCAATTAGGCTCCTCTGTCCCTGGGATTCTCCAGGCAAGAATACTGGAGTGGGTTGCCATTTTCTTCTCCAATGCATGAAAGTGAAAAGTGAAAGTGAAGTCGCTCAGTCATGCCCCACTCTTAGCGACCCCATGGACTGCAGCCTACCAGGTTCCTCTGTCCATGGGATTTTCCAGGCAAGAGCACTGGAGTGGGGAGCCATTGCCTTCTCCGGATAACAGGAATACAATGTATTGTTTCCCCTTCCACAGATCTTATCACAATGAATCACAAGGGCCTGCACTCATCCTTGCCAACACCACAAAAGGACAATTTTCCAATAAGGAAAGAACTTCAAACTTACCTAATGAATGAAGGCTCTGCACACATACACCGTGCATAATAAGTGTTCAATATCCTTGGGTCCTCTGCAGTCAGGGTCTGAGCATTTCTTTGTATTTGTGTGTGAGCATATGCACAATAAACCTTCCTCAGCTCTGTGGAACAGCCTTCCTGTCCATCCAAGAGCTTTTCAAGCTAGAGACATCTCTTCATATCTGGAATCCTTAAAATATCTGCAACATCCTTCGCCCTATACCCCACACCTCACAACATCCATATATTTCAAAATCTGTGCTCCAATTTTCAAACTAGAATTTTAGAACAAGTTCTGTGTCCTAGATGACTCTGGAAATAGTAAATAATTTTAATGTATTGTAATTATTATATATTATTCACCAACCCATTTCACACATTGTGTTTCAATATTTTAATGTTCGCTGAATCTGTGATTGTGCAAGTTGCCTCTATGTAAGCCACATATTAATTACACTTTGTTTGGCATGTGTTCAGTGCTCTTATTTGCTTTCAGCTTTAAATTAATATTAAAGTGGTTATTAAAAGCCACCCCTCAGTAGTTTACTCCATTAAAGTCATGTACTCCAACAAAGTCATGTTGTAATTTAAGATGGTGCTATTGAAGATACTGGATACCTTCTACTTTGTGTTTGCTTTGTCAGCAGAGTTTGACTAAAGTACACTACTATCCTTGCTAAATTTTGTCTCAAATAACTGAAAACATGTGTGTCTAAAAGGTGACTAGAATTAACTTTATCCCTTAGAAACATTTTAACTTAGTTGGTTTTTAAGACCCTTGTCTAGGAGGATATGATAAGTTATTTTGTCTAAGCCATCATTGTTGTGATGCGTGCATGCATGCTCAGTTCTGTCCAACTCTTTGTGACCCCACAGACGTAGCCCATGAGGCTCCTCTGTCTATGGAATTTTTCAGGCAAGAATATTGGAGTGGGTTGTCATTTCCTACTCCAGGGGATCTTCACAACCCAGGGATCAAACCTGTGTCTGACTGCTATTACAGACATTTGGTTTCCAGTTGGAATATATTGATGGATTTTCACAGTTCTTTCATATAAGATTTTTTATCACTATTATCTATATCATCACTTACCATTGAATGAAAGAGAATTTGAACTCTTCTGAGATTTGAAAATGTTAAAACACTAACTATGTTTTATAACTGTGTTAGGGGATATGGGAAAAATAAAAAAAAAGGCATAGAAATTCAACTTATTGATTCTAGTTTACCAACAAATGAATTTGGGTACTAAGAATAACTGAACATATAAATTTATAAATTATACATTTTAAAAAGGTCAAACAGAATTATATGCTGTCATGAATGATAGGCTCTAAATATCAGACTTTAGGAGTTGGTCATAATTTGAAATTTGATGTTTTCATTATATGAAAATGTTAAATAGTTATGTGTACATTTCTGTGTTCCAAAGTGTAAAGTTAAATTATTCTAACTCTGTGAACAAAAGTTATATTCTGAGATTTACTGATGAAAAGCACGTTGATCCTAATAAGAAATCTTATTAAAAAAATCTCTTAATTATGTTAACAAGTGAAAGAGATGAAGCTGAAAAGTTAATGAAGAGACTTCAAAGGGCCTTTCCAAAACTGTGAAGTTTTTATTTTATCCTGAGGAAAATATGGAGTCAGTAATGACTTTTAGCTCTCACATCATTAGCATCTCTGCCAAATGTCACTTCCTCAGAGATGTATTCCTGACCACTTGATACCAAAATGAAAGATCCTCTAATTTTTTCTTATATTCTTTTTTATTCATTGGCACTAACTACCATTAATTTATTTATCTAATATTTTGGCCACCTTATGCAAAGAGCTGACTCATTGGAAAAGACCCTGATGCTGGGAAAGTTTGAAGGCAGGAGGAAAAGGGAATGATGGAGGACAAGATGGTTGGAGGGCATCACCGACTTGAAGGACGTGAGTTTGAGCAAGCTCCGGGAGATGGTGAATGATAGGGAAGCCTGGCATGCTGCAGTCACAGGGTCGCAAAGAGTTGGACATGATTGAGCAACTGAACAACAAATATTTTAGATATTTGCTTAATGTCCAACTTTCCCATTTTCTTGTTAGAATTTAAGCTTCATATAAGTAAAGACTATATTTTCTTATTTCTGTTGCTATTGTCATTCACTGCTGCATTTGCAGAGCTTACGATACTACCTGGAAATAGGCATGTTGAAATGAGTACTGGTATAATGAACACATGAATTGTATATAATCAGTAATAGCTCAACTGTCTGAAAAATACATGGATTACTTCAATTTACCTACTAGAAAGTAGGTAAAATGTGAAAGTAAAGACACAGTAGTCACAAAGAAGCCTAAAAATGCATAAAGTATCTAATACAAATAATTTATGAGTAGTGTGGAAGATCTATATCTTTCTCATAGGGCTTATTACATATGATTCTAATTCAAATAGTGATCATATTTCTAGCCCTGCATCAAGTTACAAAAGCAGAATATTGGAGAAATAGGAAGGTGGTATACTTTGCAGTGAGTGCAGTCTTTTGAAACTCAGGATCACATTACTCCTTATTCTAGGTTGTATAGTGTTCCCCCCAAACTTCATGTCCACCTAGAACTTGTGAATGTGATCTTATTTGAAAATAGGGTGTTAGCAGATGTAATCAAGTTAAGACGAGATTGCCGGGGTCCAGCCCTGGTGGATCCAGGGAATTCAAAGGTGGGGACGGCATCAGCGTCCTTAGAAAAATACATATTTAATTACAGATATATAGAGAGATTAGAAACGGATAGTGTAGTAGGAAAATTAGTGGAGAAAAAGAGGCTGAATAACTTGGTTTACATGGAATAGCATCCATGCTCCAGATGGGAATTCAGCCAGAGAAACAGGGAGCAAGAAAGAAGTGACATGGGGGAATCAGTCTTTCCGGAAACTGATCCCATTTCTTTATTTTTGGGTTTGCTTATATACCTTTTGTTACACATAGGGATGAATACAGAGTCATGCGGGGGTCAGCAGTCCTGACCTTTATCAAAATCAGGTGCTTCACACAAATGTATAGAAAAAAGGTCTTAGGGATTTTACATCTTCTGACCATGAGACCTGCTGACATTTTATGATCCTTTCTTTCTGGTAACCAAAAAACTTATTTTTTCCAAGGGTGTTTTTTCTTAAACCAGGCACCACCCTCCAAGTAAAGTTGCATTCCTATAGGGTGAGGGTGTAGTGAGTTACAGTCAAGAAAGGAATTTATTTAACCCAAGGTTAACATGATTAATCTTAAAGGTTAATACTTATTTCTCCTATATGATTAAAGGTTAATACTTATTTCTCCTATATGTCTGTTAATTATATTCATTATAAGGGCAGGGAACATGGAAATTTAGCAGCAAACATCAGCCCAACAAATGAAAATCCTTTCAACAATGCTCCCCTTAAGAGCTATTTAGTCTTAAGATAGTGATAAAGTTACATTTTTACAAAGCAAGGACACAGTGATTTATAACAATGTACAGTGATCTATTACAAAAGAGAAAATTCATTAACTCAAAAAGTCTAGCATTGCTAACCTTAAAAAACTACTATATTTCCTTTTCTATATTCCAAATACATTGATTAATATATTCCCAGGTGCCTAAGGATATGGAGGCCTGGTGGCAATCATTGACTCAATAATAAGAAAAGCCCTATGCTAATTAAGACTTTCAAAATACTCCAAAATCCTCTGTGCTGTTTATGGTTGAGAGGTAGTAAACAATCATGTGTGTAGTGGCAGGAGTATGGATAATCCTGTCACACAAGCTAGTCTGTCAGCAGAGAGGTTTGACTTAAGACACCCTTGTCACACCTAGGGCAGGGAATTAGCAGCAATTATTGGCACAACAAATGAAAAACCCTTCACCAATATAATTCCTAACCAACCAGCTATACTAATAATTTCCAACTCCCCAGAAGAATTTGCCTTTAGTAAGTCTAAAACATCTCGTGCCTCTCAGATTGGGAGGCTGTAAACAATCACATGTGGCTGGACGAACCTATACAGGTGGGCTAGATAACCTTCAAAGGAGTCCGTAAGCTGAAACACTCTTGTCATACCCATGAATTTTTATTGACTTGGAGCTGCATGTTAACTCCTTCTCCGAGAGAACTGGTGGGGAACAGCCCCCCCATAAAGTCAGAGGTGTAGGCGAGAGCATGAAACAGTAAAGTAGATAGACTCTGATTTTGGGGGTAGATGCTCGGGAACAGGGGGTTTCCTGAGGCTTGATCACGCCTTTGCGTATGTCAAGCCTCCTTCCTCATGACCTTTGCCATGGGCGGAGTTCCTCACGCTGGCCCCTGGAAGGAGATCATATTAGATTAGACGGGACATAAAGCCACTGATTCATATTCTTACAATGAGAGGGCTGTTTGGAGACATAGAGCCACAAAGAGAAAAGATAACTTTGTGAAGACAAAGGTATGAAATGGAGTGAGACAGTTTTCAGGAGTTGTAAGGAAGGTCAAGAATTGCAAGCACCCACCAAAAGCCAGGAGGATGCAAGGAAAGATACGTTGCTAGAGTCTTTAGAGGGATTATGGGTCTGCTGACATCTTGATATCAGACTTCTAAACTTTAGAGCTGTTAGGGAATAGTTTTGTCATTTTAAGCTACCTGAGTGCTAAGAGTGCTAATCATTTCAGTCATGTCCAACTGTGCAATCTCATGGCCTGTAGTCCATGAGGCTCCTCTGCCCATGGAATTTTCTAGGCAAGAATACTAGAGTGGGTTGTCATTCCCTTCTACAAGGGATCTTCCTGACCCAGGGATTGAACTGCATGTCTTATGTCTCTGCACTGGCAGGCAGATTCTCTACCCCTAGTGCCACCTGGGAAGTTCACCTAGTTCATGTAATTTGTTACAATGGTCATAGGAAATTAATACATCCACTTCCTTGGAATGCTTCAGAGGCTTACAGTTGTATGAGCAATAGCAGTAAAGAGTGTGATATACATATCATATATACTTAACAAATGTTTGCTGAACATGGAATATTCTCAAAGGGAAAGAGTTGACTGGCTATATTAAGATTATTCAAGTCAGTAGGAGAGATCTGGGAATTCTGTAGAGAGAGATTCAAATTGCCCTCAGTGTCTATGTTTGTGAAATATATGTCAATATTCTTGAGTTTGGTTATAGAATACCAAACTAAAGTGAGCTAAAATAATGAAAGCCATAATCGTTTATATAAGATGTTCTTCCCATTGGATAGTACTGCCAGAGTTGGGTGGCTCAGTGTTATTAAAGCAGTTCAAATTCTATAAAATTCCACTGGCTTTTACCTTTATTGTGGCAAGATGGACACAGTAATTCTGAATATCACATCTTCATTTAAGTTATCCACAGGGTAGATTCTAGGCTTATGTTTGTGCATGTGTGCCTGTGTGTGTGTGTTTGAAGAAACATGTTCCATAATCTACCCAGAACAAATTCTCACTCAGTTCTTTATAACTAGCATTTTATCACATGCCTATAAGAATCTGCCTGCAATATAGGAGACCTAGGTTCGATCCCTTGGTTGGGAATATTCCCTGGAGACAGGAATGGATACCTGCTCCAGTATTCTTGCCTGGGGAATCCCATGATCAGAGAAGCCTGGCAGGCTACAGTCCATGGGGTCACAAAGAGTCAGACACAACTGAGTGACTCTCATTCACTCATTCATGTCTTAACTACTTGTTTGCAAGAGGGAGGAACTAGGTATAGCTTAAACCCATCAATATTTCCTCCATGAGGCTAAGCTGGAGGGCACTGTCCTCTTCTCTCTTAAAGGTCAGTTTCAACTGTATGGTGGTGAACAATCTGGGTTCATCAACATAAACCCAAGAAAGATTTTGCATATAGCTGTTAAGTAGAAAACAATGGTGTCTACCACAGAGTTTGAATGTGGTAGCCTTGTGGTACCACAAGACTGTGGCAAGACATGAATGTCTTGATAACATGATGTTCAACATCTCAGTTTCTTCATCTTTCTTATTATAATAATTAAACTCTTCCTAGAAAGTTAATCAACATTTCTGACTTCTGGAAAACAGAGACTGTCTTCAGAATCCTTTCTGTACAATAATGAAAAGTTTAAAACTTAGGGTATAACATATATGGTTGCATAAATAAGAATGCTGGGTGGCTAGTGATTTTTATTCCCTTCATTCTAGAAAAATGGCCAACAAATAATAGGTTTCAACTCCAACAAACATTAACCCATTTTTTTTTCCTTTTCTTAAAGGAGTTTGATTAAAATATGTACACATGTTGCCAAATGTGGATTATTTCTTAGCTCTAACAGCAATGTTATATAATTATTTTGATCTTATAACCACTAATAGGATAAGAGAGGTACTTAAATAAAATTAAAGTTATTGGAAAACAGATTATAAATTCACTAAGCTAATAAACATTTATTAAAGTAAAAACAAGTACTTAAAACTGTGTTCAAGCAAGATGCATATGTGGATATAACAGCTTAATATCTGAACCACTGATCTGGTAGGAATGGCAAGATCTCTGCTTCCTAACCTGGCTCAATCCAGGGATGTTGCAAAGGTGTTTCCCAAAGCCCAGGGATTCCTCACAGTTCTCTAAAGTTGTCCTTGCCAAGTAGAAGAAGGGAATCCAGTCAAGCGGGCTCCAGGGCCCATTCAAACTCCTCTTATCTAAGGCAGATCAGGCTTATTCACCAGAGTGACCAGGAAGAGTTAAGGAAGAAGGAATATAGAAAAGAAGACTAGGTGAAAGGAAGAAAGAGAAGGAATTTTTCTAATTGGAGACTACTGTCTCTTGATCCATTCTTTTAGAACAAATATATAATTATTGGTCAGCTTCTAATTTAGAGAGTTTTTGTAAGTCATATTACTCTAAAACAGAGTTATGTATATAGAAGATTTATTGGGGAGTTCTCTTTAGAACAACACGAAAGAAATGAGGGAATCAGTGTCATCAAAGGGAAAGGATAAAGTGTAAATGCATTTGTAACAAAGATCTCAGCAGATTCCTGAGGATGCTCTGGAGTTGAAATGGCCCTTCAGAAGAGTTTTACTGAAGCAAAGAGCTGGACTTTGTTCCCCTACTTGTCTTTAAATACAGGTTGCTCTGGAGAGCTGGTCTAACATTAGATGACCTGGCTCATTATACTGAGAGACGGATTTGGCTAGCAACACTCCAGTCAACCAGGGGAAGGAACACCTTGGTCCTAAAGTTGGAGGGGGAGAGTACATCAAGGAATCCACTACAGGATCTAGACTTTATTGGTTACATATTCAGAAAACAGAATAGGCTACCTCTTTACTTTACCTCCCCACACATGCATATTTTCATACAATGACAATTTGTCCTCTGTACTTCTGGCTAGGAGAGGGAGCTAGGAAACCCAAGGCTTACTAAGCATGTACTACGATGGTTATTGCAGAAATATGGAGGGGAGAAAAAAAAGCAATTTTCAATTACTGACTTTCAAATTTACATAGAGGAATATAATCTCAAGATAAAGTTTCCTTCCAAAATCCAGGACTTGTTTTTACAAAAAAAGGGTCCTGAAAGACTCCAATATGTATCACAAAGAAAATGCATATTTTCCCCATTTGCCCAGACTAGAGGAAAATGGGCTACTCTGGTAGTTCAAACAGTAAAGAATCCACCTGCAATGCAGGAGACCTGGGTTTGATCCCCGGGTTGGGAAGATCCCCTGGAGAAGGGAATAGCTACTCACTCCAGAAGATACCAATGGCTTAGAATAAGGACAGTGTAAAGAGAAATCAATAGATCAAAAATTTGAGGTGCTGCTGTAGAAATACATGCCACTTCTGTCACTAGATGAGCACTTTGCAGATATGAAGATGGAGAAAGACCCTTCTGATGGCTTGTGATTCTAGAACAGAACAAAGCTATGCATGGCTTTCACTATATACTCATGGTAGGCACAAGCTCCTAAAATTTCTTTTTCCATGGCAAAAGGGACTAAATTTTGAGGTTTGCCATGCCTACATTGATGGGGTTCAGGTAGCCTTATGTATGCATACTTGTGTGCTCACTCTGAATTCTTTGCAGCCTCATAAACTGTAGCCTGCTAGGCTCCTCCATCCATGGAATTCTCTGGGCAAGAAAACTGGAGTGGCTTGCCATTTCCTCCTTCATAGGATCTTCTCAATCCAGGGATCTAACCCATGATTCCTGCATTGGCAGGTGGATTCCTTACCACTGAGCAAACTAGGGGGCTTCCTAAATGCAGCCTTATAAAATTTCTTTAACTCCTAAAAGTTTGCTCGAACACCAAACTTTACTTATGGGGTTAAATCTGACATAAACACAATACTAAGACCAGGCTAACATAAAAAGAGCTTGAAGCTTGACAAAGTGATAACATCAGTAAATAAGTCATAGATTGTTTGGCTGGGGACCATTTGGAAAAGGCCATGCCTTAGAAATGCCACTGTGGAGGAACAACTATGTTCAATGGGGTTAAATGTAATCCATCTCAATGGAGATGTATATTGAACATGTTCAGATGTCTTTCTACACAGCCGCGCTACACATTAGATGAAATTCAGATGTAGGGGTTGATAAGTAGAAAGAATTGACCAATGGCAGAAAACTCAGTAAAAGTGTAACTTAATCACTGAATTTAAGACATTTCTTCAAATTTTGTAGATTATTTACCACTACTATACAACATAAAATCCAGATAGAGACAAGGTTGAAATATTGAAAAATAAAGGCAATTGCATACATATATTGATGATCTGAATAAAGAGCTTGCAAATATAGTTCATATAGGGGAAAATAAAGCCAAAATTTATAGTGCAAGAAGAAAGCAGAGAGGAAATAGGAACAACTATAATACTGAGAGATACAATCATGTCAGCCTAAAATTGAAAGCAATAAGGGCTGAATGTAGCATTTTACCTCTGTGAGAAAATATTTTTCAAATTCCCAGGTTCTGAGGAATATGCCTGCTTAAGAAAGTTTTTGCCTTACTGTTGTCAGGAAAGGTTTTCAAAGAATTAGAATTTGACCAAAGATATTATTATGTGTCTTTTCAGTAACTGTTGGGTATTGGTTAACATAATCTCTGAGGATTATCTGATTGCACAAGTTTTTGCAGTGGCTCAGACAATAAAGAATCTTCCTGCAATGCAGGAGACTCAGGTGCAATTCTTAGGTCAGGAAGATCCCCTGGAAAAGGGAATAGCTACCCATCACAGTATTCCTGCCTGAAGAATTTGATGGACAGAAGAGCCTGGTGACCTACAGTCCATGGGGTCACAAAGAGTTGGACATGACTGACTTTCACTTTTTCACAGGGTTTTGTCCTTCTAGTTGTCTTTCTATTGATCACTCTATTTCACAAATCTTAGGTATAGAAGTTAAGTTGCAGAAAATTGATAGTATAAGTGCATAAAAATTCTGTTTACAGGAATAAAATAGACTTTCATACTGTAGAAAATATGAGTCCAAATATTATATTTTATTGCCCTTGAATATATATATATAATGATATTAACTAGCTTTGCAGCTATTAGCAAATTTATTATTTTGCCATTCTTTATACATGTGCATCGGAGAAGGCAATGGCACCCCACTCCAGTACTTTTGCCTGGAAAATCCCATGGACGGAGGAGCCTGGTAGGCTGCAGTCCATGGGGTCGCTAGAGTCAGGCACGACTGAGTGACTTCACTTTCACTTTTCACTTTCATGCATTGGAGAAGGAAATGGCAACCCACTCCAGTGTTCTTGCCTGGAGAATCCCAGGGACAGGGGAGCTTGGTGGGCTGCCGTCTATGGGGTCACACAGAGTCGAACACGACTGAAGCGACTTAGCAGCAGCAGCATACATGTGCATAAGTATGTTTTTCATATTTTGAATTACTTTTAACAGCTTAGTGTTTTCCTCACTAATGAGCATTTAACATACATGATTGAAAAACATTCACTTTATACTTGTATAAATGTCTTGGTTTTGCATTTTGCAAGTTATGCTTACCATTCCATGTTCAGCTGAAAAATAACTCAGAGTTTTTTATTATTTTTATCTTTTTTTAAATAAATTCTTGAATTAAAATCTCTAATGCTATATTTGTCACTAGAGGTACAGGTTTATATCTCAGCCATGTTCTAGGCAAAACATTGTTTTTGAATTCAATGAATTTCTTAAATATATTTTCCTCAGGAATAAGCAATACCGAAAAACCTGCCTCATTTGAGCGCCCTGAGCAATTCTTTGAATATTTTCAAGAACCTAATTTTATAGACAAGCTACCTATTTTAAACAATTTCCTTCAATCCCCACCTTGACCCTTAATGCAGAAGAGAATCTGGAACAGCTGATAACAGTTTTCCAACACAAGCCTAATATGTCTACTGCATCACACTAATACAGGGTTGTCATAAAACACTGAAGGCCCAGTTAAAACTGAAACTCAGATAAACAGCAACTACTTTTTTAGTAAAAGTAGGTCCCATGTTTTAGGGCACATACTTATTTACCTATACTATAACAGTATTTATTTTAAATTAATACTCAAAAATGGCATATTATGCTTGCTTACTAAACCTGGTAACCCTACCCAGGTAAGGGGGTACTATGTAATACATGCTGAATGGAGCAGTCTTGACGTTTTAAATCAAACAGAAAAATCTAGAGCAAGAGGAGCTCTTTTCTTTGTAATTGAATTACTACCTAAGCCACATCTATTATTTAATTTTGTACCTGAGTGTTGAACTGTGGTAGACTATACTTTAAAGTCTGAGCTAGCTAGAGTGCCTCTGGCTATGCTGCCTATAATAAATATATGCCCCAGCAGTCCCTATCTAACTGTCTCAGTTGGGCTACAACAAAATACAATAAACTGGATATAAACAATATGAATATATTTATTACAATTCAGGAGGCTGAAAGTCTGAGATTAGCATGGTCAGGTTCTGCTGAGAGTCCCATTCCAGACTGCAGACTGCTGATGTCTCCACAAATCCCTCAAGGTAGAAAAGAGAGCAAGTCAGCTCACTCGGCCCTCCTTGGAGTCCCTGGTGGCTCAGAGGTTAAAGCATCTGCCTGGAATGCAGGACACCTGGGTTCGATCCCTGGGTCGGGAAGATCCCCTGGAGAAGGATAATGGCAACCCACTCCAGTACTCTTGCCTGGAGAATCCCATGGAGGGAGGAGCCTGGTAGGCTACAGTCCATGGGGTCACAAAGAGTTGGACAGGACTGAGCGACTTTACTTTCACTTTCAATCCCATTCAAGTGGGCTCCGCCCTTGTGAGCTTATTACCTCCCAAGGTCTCCAACTCCAAAGATCATCACAGTGTTAAGGGAGAAGGAAATGGCAACCCACTCCAGTATTCTTGCCTGGAAAATTCCATGGACAGAGGAGGCTGGTCGAGATTAGGATTTCAACATGTGCCTTTGCAAAGGATGGCAAACATATAGTCTATTGCGCTTAGAACCCAACAGCTTGTAACTGACATGCTTTTCTGGCCTTCATTTATACTTCTTGCCTCTGCTGCCCGCACACAGCCATCTCTGAGGCTACTGAGACTGTCAACATCTGTAAATTTCAGAGGTCCTCATCTTTGCTTAAAGGTTCCCAACCTTCTCTGCACCTTGGAATCACCTCCTGAGTTTTAGGTCGCTACTTATACCTGGGCCCTACCCTTAACAATTGGGTATGAGATACCCCCAGGTGACTCTAATTGCATCCCAAATTGAGAAGTCTAGATGATACTGATGCTGCTAATCTAAGGACTCGCTCCTCTGTAAAACAATGTCATTTATGGATAAGACCAAGGTCAATATACTAGGTACTGTAAGGTTTAAAATTTCTTTCCAATGCCTCAATTCAATTGTAAAAATGCAATCAACCTGATTTCTACACTTTTCAAGGTGAAAATGCCTCATTATCCTATAGAAGTCTATATTTCAGAGTCAAATGGCCAACCTCATTAAAAGCCTATCCACACATATACTTCTTTTTTTTGGTTTCTTTGTTTTTTTAGATTTATTTATTTTAATTGGAGGTTAATTACTTTACAATATTGTATTGGTTTTGCCATACATCAACATCAATCCGCCACAGGTATACACATGTTCCCCATCCTGAACCCCTCTCCTTCCTCCCTCCCCGTGCAGTCCCTCTGGGTCGTCTCAGTGCACCAGCCCCAGGCATCCAGTATCATGCATCGAACTTGGACTGGCGATTCATTTCATATATAATATTATACATGTTTCAATGCCATTCAACTCATTTTCATTTCTCTTGCTTTAGTTTTAGGACTTTTTAGGAACCCTAATAAATATTATTCCTCTTCCCCACTCAGGTCCTACGTAATTTGAGAAATAAAATATCATCTATTTTTGACAGGTATCAAGTTAAATGACTTGACTTTACCTCTGCATCTGGTCCATGACTGCTGAGTAAGTTGGTCTAACTCTATTGTTATTAAGTTGGTACATTAGCTTCTTATATTTTAAAGACTAAATAAAGGGTCAGATTTAATTAGGGGGCTGATTGATGTACATAAGAGAAAATTATATCATGACACCAGAATAGCAGTCTGAATAAAAGGAATTAGTTGACCTTACTGAATTGCTAATCAATCTTTGACAGCTAAATTGATCCACTGCCATGTGAATCCTATAAATATCAACTTAACTAGAGTATTCATTTAATCTGAAGTGGTCTGCCTACTTCCTTATTTGTCCTGTTAGATTTTAAGTTTCTTTAAGAAATGGGTTTATTTCTTTTAACTTTATCTCCAGGACCCAGACTAGGTTAATGACACAATAAATATCACTTAATTATAATGCCATATAAAAAAATGGCACTATCAAGTTAGAGACAGAGGGTACCTCTATGATCTCATACATTATAGAAAAGTTTTAAAACACAGAAATGTTAGAAGAACCTTCCCAAGAACAGTTACCATCTCACATAAATTTGAGGAGCAAAATAATGTGTTTGCACCTTTGAAAGTTATTAAGTAGTTAACAGACCTGGAGATCAATGAATATATGAAAGGGCGTGGCAAGAAGGGGCTGGAGCAATCTGATGAAGTGTCTTGTAACATTCTAAGGGACTTGAAGACTTATGTGTTCCTCAAGCAACTGTGGTACAAGAGTTATGCAATTCTCTGAAGGAAAAAGAAAAGATGTTTGTTTTTGTTGTATCAGTGGACTTTTAAAAATACTTAATGATATATTACATTGCTTAAACTAGATCCTGCTCTAATTGGTGGTAAAAGCAACAGATTTGCAGAACTGTCCTTGATTTTTGATACCTTTATTAGGAAGCAACCTACATTTGAGAGGAAAAAAAACCCTTCCTGTTAGAGAATTTAGATCTTTCTCTTTCTGTCTTAATCTAGAATAATGATGATGATGATAGACAATAATGACAATTCTTATGACACTAAGAACCTATAGAGTTTGAGTGAAAATCTAGCATTGCTTTATCTGAATTAGTGATACTTCACCTCTTTGTGTCTCAAACCCTTCACCTACAAGACAAATATATCATAGTATTTATTTCATAGATATCTGAAGAATTCTTGAGTGAATATGTATTAAATATGTAGAGACTGCAGAGAGCAAGTGCTATGTAAATAGTATTTGTTATTAATGATAGCAGAATTTTACAGACTTGCTACTTAAAATAAGCTTATTTTTCAAATATTTACTTACATTTCCAATAAAATAGACTTTGTATAAGTCAATCAATATTTATATCCTTAACTTTGAATATTCCAGTCTCCAGATATTGTTAGAAATTTGAATTATGATTTTTATACCCTATCTGAAAAAGTATGTGATAACAGAAGCCTGATTAGCCAAAGTCTGGAAAGGAAAAGTTTTTCATCCAGAAAAAAAAAAAAAAAAAGCACTTTTCTACATTTAGAAGCAATTTACATTCAGTAACTATTCAGTCCTTACCAGTCCATGTCAGGTGTTATGTGCTCAGAGTATGATAAAGAGTGGATTTATTTAACAATCTCTCTTGGCTTGCCATGTAGAAACTTTATGATATCAAGTGCATATCATTAGCTGAGAACTGGAACAAAAATATTCTCTCAAAAAATAATAGTAAATTCTACAAGCTTGACTCAAAGATATCAAGGCCCTGATGCTAGAAATTTTACAAGTAATATTGATGTTATATGACATAGATAATATTTCTAAAAGTGTAAGATGGCTCTTAAATATAGTTTTATCTTTGACTTACCATTCAATCAGTGTAAAAGCATCACAAATACACAACTAACACAAGATTAATTATATGAGATATATAGAGAAACATACACATTTATGTAACTATTCTTGAAATATCAGATTTGAGCTGTTTTAATGTTACTTCTACCACCTTCCCTGGTGGCTCAGAGGTTAAAGTGTCTGCCTGCAATACAGGAGACCTGGGTTAGATCCCTGGATTGGGAAGATCCCCTGGAGAAGGAAATGGCAGCCCACTCCAGTATTCTTGCCTGGAGAATCCCATGGATGGATGAGCCTGGTGGGCTACAGTCCACGGGGTTGTAAAGAGTTGGACACCACTGAGTGACTTCACTTTACTTCTACAAATTTTCTTAAAGAATTAGAACATACACCTTATGGAAAAAAAAATCATTGAGGATATTAACTGATTAGAATTAAAGTATTATTATGATTAAATAATTTTCTGTTTCCCTCATATTTTTCAACATCAGTAATATTAATGAATATCTGGTCAAAGAAATGATCTGTTTTTTAAAAGATGCAGTTTTGTTTGGAGATGGAAAAATGTGTCTAGATATGAATCACTGAAATTGTACTATAATTTCTGTCACTTGACTCTCTGAATTTGACAAGGACCTAGAGAATTATTTAAATTATTCCTAGTAGTAACCTATGTAAATTGAGTGCTGTGAAGATATTAAAATTATCATTACTCTTCAGTTTGTCTTATAACATTTTTGTGCTAGTATCATATATCAGAATTAATATATTCTTTAGAACTATTTTTCTCATCAACATACTTTGTATTTAGAGAGCAGAACTATATTGACTGACTTAGATATGGGCTAACATAAAATTCTTATGAATATTTTCATTTTCATTAAATGTCACTTTGGGCCAGTGCTGATTTTGCAAAATTAATTGAGGGTAAATAACAATTCTAGAGGGTAAAACTGAAAGTATATGGATTTAAAGGAAAAGAAGAAATAGAAACAAATGCATTACTTTAAAATGTTGTTGTTCAGCCGCTCAGTCATATCCTACTCTGTGACCCCATGGACTGCATCATGCCAAGCTTCCCTTATCTTCACCATCTCCCAGAGTTTGCTTAAGCTCATGTCCATTGATGCCATCTGACCATCTCATCCTCTGTCATCCCCTCTCCCCTTGCCTTCAATCTTTGCTAGCATCAGGGTCTTTTCTAATGAGGAGTTAGCTCTTCACATCAGGTGACCAAAGTATTGGAACTTCAACTTCAACACCAGTCCTTTCAATGAATATTCACGATTGATTTTCCTTTACAATTGACTGGTTTGATCTCCTTGGCCACCACATCCACTATTTTAAAATACTTGCTTGCAATTCAAAACCTGGCAACAAATTCTCCTTTCAGTCTTTTGAAAGTTCAGGTACACTGTGCCTTTCTTTTTCTAGACATATTCCTTAGAAGGAAGTTTGTAAACATTCTTGTTATTAACCTAATTAGTACCCTTTGTGTATAATTTGCTAACATGATCTTGTGGTGGAAAAACTGTTGAGAACAAATGACTTTCCCTCTGCACAGAAATATTTCTAAGAGAACTTCTGATGAGCACATCAAGTTTCAGGCATTTGCTTGCCAAATGCCATCTGTTTTGACATAAAAAATTCTCTAGAAACCCAGAGAAGGGTGTAATGAGGGAATCCAACTCATTTGTCATAACCTTTTAAGATAAAAGGAAAAATGTCCTTAGAAAGAAAATTACTACTTTTTACCATATTATGAATTTACAAAAGAATATCAACTTGTCTTTAGAAGCCCTTTAAGAAGAACATATGAATATATTATAGATGAAAACATCAACATTTAATGTTGTAAAGGTTAAGAGCATTTTTGCTATTATACTGATTGTTACGATATGATTAAAATGGTGATTTCTAAAGCAATCACTTGTGAGAAATATTAAGACATTTCAAAGAAACATAGGTAATGACTCTGCTTTAAATACATTCATCTTATGATGTTTTTGAGAGTTTATACAAATCAACACTTCAAGAGAAATTAACAATTTAATGTGATCAAAACAATTATTTTAATATGACTATTTCCCTTCTTTACATCAGCCCCAATTGTTGCTCAAGTTAATATTACTTCAAACTTGTAGTACATAATGGCACAAACATCCCAGTGATGCAGGTTCAAACAAAATAGCAAAGACACTTCTACTGTGAAAAATATTGTCTAAGATAGCTGCCAAGACTGTGGTCCCCTGGTTTAATAAATAAGATGGGCTATCATTTGCTTGATCATATTCAAATCAGTCAACTTTGAATTAATCAAAGGGAAGATTGTCTGAGGATACCTGACCTCATCAGGTATGTTTTTTAAAAAAGGTTAGAAAAGTCAGAAATTGGAAGTGTAAGGGGCTAAGGAGGGGGCCACCTGGCAAGCAGCTATGGGGAGCAACAAACAGGAACAGATCAGTCTCTGAACAAGAGCCAAAAAGAAAAAACAGGGCCTCAATCTTACAGCAGCAAGGAATGAATTCTGTCAACAACTACATGATCTTAAGAAAGGACCCTGGGCACCAAAAATGGAGGTCAGTTAGCCATCTGATTTCAAGTTTGTAAAACCTGATACAAAGAACTCTGTTCAGTTGTGCCTTGGCTTCTAACATACAAAAATTACAAGATAACAAGCAGGTATTATTTCAGGCTGCTATGTTGGTGATATTAATAATTTGTTAGGAAGCAATAGAAAATTAGTAGTGTACAGAGGCAGGGAAGGAGGGCTTGGTGAGAGGAGAGGTATGGAGGCTAATTCTGGTTAAAATTCTGAACCTACTTTTTAAATTATATTCAGATGGTGCACACAACCAAAGGATATCTCACTGAGCAGTTCTACATAATAGTCCTCTATTTAAATCCTCTATTTATTATTGTATTTCAGAAAGCTATGGAAATTCTTCAGGAATTGCTCAAAATATTTGAAATTTATTCACTAGCTGTTCACCTGTTTGTTACATGTTATTAGACTTATAGGAATTAATAGGTATAATTACTGTGAGGGCTTCCAAAGTGGTGCAGAGGTTAGAGCATCTGCCTGCAATGTGGGAGACCTGGGTTTAATCCCTGGGTTGGGAAGATCCCCTGGAGGAGGAAATAGCAATCCACTCCAGTATTCTTGCCTGGAGAATCCCATGGATAGAGGAGCTTGGTGGGCTACAGTCCACGGGTTGCAAAGAGTCGGACACGACTGAGTGACTTCACTTTCACTGTGAGGTATCAATACAAATTCAAATAAAAATAAACAATGAGAATTTATTTGAAGACATTTAAAATATTAAATGTTAAAAATATTTCTAGAGTTTTAGTAATGTATTTGAAATGGTCTTCTAATTAAGGATAAATTAAAATTAGGACATTATAAAATATGGGATATATGAATACATGACAATGCTAATTAAAGAAGAATTATAGCCTTAGAGTCATAGATTTAAATATATTAAATATATACACACATATCTGTCTCTCATTTGAAACAGAGCATTCAACAACTTTACATGTTTTGACAGACACCAGTGGCTCAACACCTGCTGTTGCACTTTTGTAGACTCAGAGGAGAATATATTGTGCTGTAATCATTCCACCTGTATACCTACAGATCTTTCTAACCAACAAGAGTAGCTTCCTTAAGGGAGATACCAAGCTCTGTAGCTTAGTCCTTTACTATTTCGTCTATTCTTCATTTTTCAGATCATTATGAGATTCCAAAGCACTTTTTTGTGTGCGTGCTCAGCTTTCTTTATTTTATTTTTGGTTTATTTTGATTCCCATAGTTATACTCTTTTTCTGTGATAGTTCAGAAAGAACCAGGCCTAGATCAACTTGGGAAAAAATCAAGAAGGCAGGTGGTTCTGAGAAACATTTCTAGTGAGGTTTTTTTACTTGGAGGTTCATAGCACACTTTTGCCTATGTGCAGTTAGGAGTGTGTGTGTGTGCACGCGCGTGTGTGTTTCAGAGGGTGGGGAGAGTGGGCATCATTTCGCCAAATATTGAGGCAATAAGATTTTTATTTTACATGTAACACCTGAACTCCTGGATATAATGGCCCTTAGGATAATCATTGGAAAAGGCTGAATCAGACTTTGGAGCCAAAATTCTTCCCACTACGGTGTTGCTTTTCAGTGCACTTAAGATTAATGGTCTCTGAGTATTTTAAACCTCTCTGACAATTCTTTGTCTTCAGAGGTCCCTCCTTTTGAGTAACTTTCTTAAGCCTCCTGCAAAGTTGAAGGAATTATATAGGGGTAAATTATACAGGGGTATCAGCTTGGTTCCCTGGTGGCTCAGCAGTAAAGATCTGCTTGCAATTCAGGAGCTGCAGGAGCCTTGGGTTTGATACCTGTGTTGGGAAGATCTCCTGGAGGAGGAAATGGCAACCCACTCCATTATTCTTGCCTGGAAAATCTCATGGACAGAGGACCCAGGTGAGCTACAGTCCACAGGGTTCCATGAGTGAAGCAATTTAGCATGCATGCAACACTAACTTGATAGAAAAAGATTGCTCAGGACTACACAGTTATCTTAAAATTATAACTTATTTTTCTGCCTTATTTTAGGCAGAAAAAAAATTCCTTACCTCTACTTCTAAATGGCCAAGTTCTTTGTAACTCTCTGCAACTCAAAACTTTAACTTCACATATAACTTTTATGACTTCTGTACAATTATAACTCAGATAATATTTTTTAATGGAAATTTGGTTATGTCGTTCTTTACTTTTGGATTGGAAGCCTTCACATTTCTATTTATCTTAGGAATTTTGTATATCTTCTTGAGCACGAAAATCTTCAAAGTGAACTAGGATATTTAAATGGATAGTCTTCTTTCTAGTTGACAAACTATTAAATTAACATTTTTAAGTAAAGATTTGGACACACAGAGATCATACTTGTCTCTTAAAAAACGTTACTGATTTTTTTTAAAGTCTATTAGAGTTTTTACATTAGCAAAGAAAAATAACATAATAAATATTTTCCAGTGAAAGTCTTGTTTTGCAAACTATGACATATAAAAATGCATTCAAAATAATTACCAATATTGTTACATAAAGGGATTATACATCAATGTTTAGTCATTTGAACATTTCAGCTCTGAATAGAAACTAATAACATTCTGAATTTGAAACTGTATGCTGTTGATTTTTAAGCATCTCTGTTGTAAAGAAAAGAGGAAACTAAAAAGCCTAGAAGAATGTTTAATATATCATCTCTTCCAACCACCTGAATTTTATTTTGTTCAAATTACTTTTAAAAATTGAAATATCTTTATGTGAGATCAAGGAAAATATAGGTAATACCAATCCTAGAGTGTATTTTTCTGAATAACATGAACAAGGGAAGATTTGGGAATTTAAAAACAGGAGAATATTTGGACAGTAACTTTCTAATTAGTGTTTCTTATTTTCCTATTACACTGGAGAGTTATCTGCCAACTATTGATTTTAATCTCAAAAATTAGATTCTATACAGAAAACACTGTATAAGTGTAAGGGATTTGATTTAGGTCATATCTGAATGGCCTAGTGATTTTCCTTACTTTCTTCAATTTAAATCTGAAGACTTTTGAGAGTCTCTTGGATTACAAGGAGATCAAATCAGTCAATCCTAAAGGAAATCAATCCTGAATATACATTGGAAGGACTGATGCTGAAGCTGAAGCTCCAATACTTCGGCCACCTGATGCAAAGAAACAACCCAATCTTTCCCTGATGCTGGGAAAGATTGAAGGCAGGAGGAGAAGGGAACGGCAGAGGATGAGATGGTTGGATGGCATCGCTGTCTCAATAGGCACGAGTTTGAGCAAGCTCCAGGAGGTGGTGAAGGACAGGGAAGCCTGGCATGCTGCAGTCCGTGGGGCTGCAGAGTTGGCCATGATTAAGCTATTGAACAACAACACGTAAAACACATATTTTCCATTAAGTTTCTTTTTTACATATTTTATGCTCAATAGATAACTTTCATTTATATCACAAACAAACAAACAAAAAACCAAACAAACATAAAAACCAATAAGTGTGCACTCAAACACAAATCTAGTTATTTCTGTGCAGTTATTTTGTATATGTGATTAGCATTTATAATTAATTGACTTTAAGGATGGCATCAACACAATGGATGTGAGTCTAAGCAAACTCCAGGAGATAGTGAGGACAGGGAGGCCTGGTGTGCTGCAGTTCATGGGGTTGCAAAAATTCGGACATAGTTTAGTGACTGAACAACAAGAAAAGTAGATTATCCTGGATAATCTGAGTGAGACTAATCAAATCATTTGAAATGATGTAAGAGCAGAACTGAAGTTTTGCTAAAGGGGAAATTCCATCTCTGGACTATAGTATAACCCCTTTCCAAGAGTTTACCTCTTACCTTCCTTATAGTGTGCTCTGTAGAGTTCAAATTTGCCTAACATTTCCCCACGAACATGAAGCTAATTTGTGGTAATAAATCTCTTTAAATATATATATACTTATTTGGATTTATGTTTAATATACATAATTAACATAATATTGCATATTATAGTATAAATTATATAATTACATTAAATAATATAATACCTATAATTTACAAATATATGTTTTAATAGTATAAAATATTATCACATGTAAATATATACTTCCTCTGTTTATGCATAAAAAGTCTACTGGTTCTCTCAGCAAGCTCTGAGTGATATACCCTTGCTTATTTTTCTGTCCTATACCCTCATGTATTTTCATCTTTTCTATTTTCCACCCTATATTGCTTTTTAAAAGTTCCACCCACTTCTCTTTAAAATATAATGCAAATTTTCAGTCTATATTTCAAATTGTTTATATTTTATTATATGTCTCTGAAGACCCTCTGACTTCTTCTCTACTTGATTTTAATGACAAAACTTCCTAAAGGAGGTCTCAACTCTTGCTGCTCAGAGTTGGTCCACAGGCAAAGCATCATCATTTTCCAGGAATTTCTCAGAAATGTACATTCTAGAGACACATCCAGATCCTTGATATCAAAATCTCTTTTTAACTATGTCTTATGGTAATTCATATGCATAGTAATGTTTGGAACTATGAGACTGACAACTGATTGAACTTTCTTCTTTGGCATGCTAAATTCTATAACCACCATTATTCTGTATCAGGATCTCCAAAATTAATCTTTTAATTTTAAAATCTAATGCAAATTTTCAGTCCATATTTCAAATTGCTTACATTTTATTATTGAGCTTATTTCTAGAGGCCTCTTTTCATGTCCTCAGAATCATTAAATGTCCTCAGAATCATTAAAGAATCTCATCCTTTCTAAAGCTTAAGTTGTCACCTATAGAAGATCTCTCCAAAATTTATTCCAACATCTATTAGCAGGTCAAAACAGAAAAATGAGGAAAAAAGAAAACCAGAATATTGCTATATCCCAGAAACCATGGTATGTAAAGTATTTAAAGATGAAAGGAAAAGTCAAGTACATAAATATTCTGTTGAAAAGTTAAGTAGAGTGATACTGACAAGAAAAACTTCTAGAGTGATGAAGACAAAATCAGATAGGAATGTGGTCAAGAGAGGTCACATGTAGGCACATATTTAGTGCAGCTTTACTCTAACAGAGGATGGGACTGTAGCTGGGGTGAGTGATAGGAGTTAGGAAGGTTTCTTTTTTTTTTTAAAGACAAGATATTTCAATGTGTTTTTATTCTTATTGAGAACTAGTGATATCACAAATAAGAGAGTGGATCATAACTGAATCAAAGGCATTGATGACATGATGACATGCATATGACCATTGCACTAAGGAGCAGTAAGACTGAGATGAAGGAAAACAGAGACTATGGGTACAAATGTAGGTAGGTTAATAATATAATGGAACAATAGTGAAGTTCAATTCTGTTTGTTTTTATTTTCTCAGTTAAATAAGAAGCAAGATAATCCTCAAAAAAGAGAGAGGAACAGAGAGAGAGAGAGAAAGAGAATGTATGTGTGTGGCATGTTAGAGACAAGAATGCTATGAAATAACTGCCTGATAGAAGTTAATGTATATTGAAGGTACACTGGAAAAAAAAAGTGAAAAATAAAGTGCATTGTATGTAACTGTAATCTTTATCTAAGCCTTTTATTAAAATACCAATAATTAAAACATTTTTCAGGATTTTCAAAAAAGTATTTATATTAGATAATTCAAAATAAGATTTTGAAATATAACCCATAATACTTTAAAATTATACATTTTAATTTAAACTCTATTTTGTTATATCTTTGGAAAATAACGTGTCTTATTTTATTGGATTTTCAGTGCCTTATCTGAGAACATTTAAAACTAACTGTTCTTATGGGCAATAAGCCAAACGGCTTGCAATTTGTTCATTCATTCACAGCTAGCTGAAACTGAATTCTAACTATCCCCAGTGGTAGAAGTTTAATCATTTGGATCACTGCTTACTCTGGAAACAAACTGAGGAGAAATTGAAATTATCATCCTCTCAAACCCAAGAAACATTCTCAGGGGCATTGACCTATTTTAGATTTCCTGGGTAAACGGCACTAGACTTCATCCTAAACTCAGACCATGCTACCAAAACACAATAATGACCACATAGTACACAAGTGTCACAAGGCCAGCACTTTATTCTTCTTAAAGAAAAAAAAGAAAAGTCATGGTATTATTACTCCCCTCTCTCCATAGGTTTATTTATTCTTCTCAACAGGTAGAAACATTTCATTCAGTATTTATTGAACATCTCCAGTGGGCACAATACCAGGAAACTAGTGATAGTAAATGAGCCAGATTATATTGTTAGCAAGCAGATGTTCCAGCATTATTTGTCACCTGTGACTAGTGGGGTGCTTGACTTAGCTGATGTTTGAAAATTCAGCAAAGCAGCTGGAATCTTTTATGAGAATGTGTGTGTTTTTTTTTGCAAAATATGTTAGTAAAAATGTAGTTCAGTAGAGATTGGTTTCCCAGTGTATAAATTCAGAAACTCGTAACTTCAAATGTCAGAGTTGTGTTTTCATCAGTAACAATGAAGACATCCATAGAAGTTTATAGGAAATATTTATGTATTATTGTTTCCTTTCCACCACTTCTCTTCTGAAAATGAGTTTTACCCAAAACAAAGATGAGCTTACAAAATGAAATCTGAGACTAAGCCAGGCTACCATTGTAAATATCAAATGGATTTTTTTCATATTTCTTTTCATCCATACAATGTGCTATTAAATTAGAACAACCAAATGGATCCTAAGATATTGCCTCTCCAAACACTGTAAAAATGTGTTTGGCCCTATAAAAATGAGTCTCTTTATAAATCATATAAACCAACTAATTTCCCATGATCATCCAGAAATATTGACTCAGGAAAATAAGTTTTATTGACCTAGATCATCCTTTCACTTTTAACTGTATATTTCAAAAATCTTTATTTTTAGCAGTGACTCTCTCACTTCCTTTGCCTGCACTCTTCTTCTCTCATTTTTTTCCCTGACTCTCTCTGAAATACAAAATTAGAGTAAAATTTTAAGATATATATATATATATATATATAACAGATAGAAATCTGAAGTACACTTATATATAATTATACTTCTGATCCAACCTTCACCTACTCAAATTTTCTTTATCAGTCTCAGCAAATGACAGCCTAATTTTTCAGATTACTCAAAAAAAATTCTAAAGTTATCTTGCTATAGTGGTCTCCTTGTTTCATTTCCTATGCTCAAATTATCAGCAAGTTTTTGTGGCTCCATCTTTCCAAATTTTCTGATCCCAACCACTTCTCACCAAATATGCCAACAACATTCTTGTTCAAGCCACTATTTGTCTCATTGTAATAACACCCAAACTAGTCACCTTTTGTTTGTCCTTACCTCACCTCTTCTGTTCATTCTCCACGTGTCAAAATAATTGCTTTAAAATTCAAATCAGATCAGGTTACAGCTACTCTATACTCCTCAGTGACCTTCCATCTCTCAAACTGGCCTATGAGACCCTACATGTCTGCTTCTTCACTGATTCTCTGATCTGATCACTCTACCAGACTTTTATTTTCTTGCTTTAGGTTAGTCATTCACCACCTTACTGCTCTTTGCTCATGTCTCATACAAAGCATGCTCTGGCAATCATGTCACACTTCCCTCTAGGTGGAATCTCTTCTCTGAAGTAAATTCAAAGCTTTTACCTCTCCTTCCATCAAGTGTCTGTTCAAATGACACATTATTGAGACAGCTTCCCAGGTGGCTCAGTGATAAAGAATTCTCCTACCAATGCAGGAGATGGAGACACAGGTGAGATCCTTGAGTGAGTTAGTTATTTAGGTATGATCCCCTGGCGTAGGAAATGGCAACCCACTCGAAGTATTCTTACTTGAAAAATTCCATGGACAGAGGATCCTGGCGGGCTACAGTCTATGGGGTCACAAAGAGTTGGACACAACTAAGCACGCAGACACACTTCTTCATTCACTACTCCATGAAAAAATATTAATGTTACCTAATCTCCCTATGTTGGAGAAGGCAATGGCACCCCACTCCAGTACTCTTGCCTGGAAAATCCCATGGACGGAGGAGCCTAGTAGGCTGCAGTCCATGAGGTTGCTAACAGTCGGATAGACTGAGCGACTTCACTTTCACTTTTCACTTTCATGCATTGGAGAAGGAAATGGCAACCCACTCCAGTGTTTTTGCCTGGAGAATCCCAGGGACAAGGGAGCCTGGTGGGCTGCCATCTATGGGGTCGCACAGAGTTGGACACAACTGAAGCGACTTAGCAGCAGCAGCAGCAGCAACCTCCCTATGTGCATTTTTATCCTCTCTCTGAAATATTTTTCTTCATAAACCTTTTTTGAGAAAAAAAAGTTTATTTATCTATGTGTTTTCTGTTTCCTTTGATGTAACTGTAAATTTTGTGGCAACAAAGCTTGTATGTGTTCCCTTCAATATTATATGCAGAGCCTCTAAAAGAATGGCTTATATGTAGGAGCCATGTTAAAAATTGCTTAATTTTAAAATTTATTATCTCTAAGTCACAATCTATTTATTACTTCAACTTTTTCAACATATCTTTTAACATTTTCAAAATTAGGTTGTATTTTTAATGGTCTAAGACCAAACCTACTTTATGCAACAAATAAATATACTGTATTTCACATCAAGTTGAAGCATTGAACCTAACTTCCGTAATCCATCTACTTAACAGTGGGAAAACAGTGAAATGAAGAACCTCAGTTTCTCAAAGAGATCGTTATTAAAGAAAGAGTCCTCACAACAAGCATCTTTGCTAAAAAGCTAAGGTGGGAAGAAAGGATTATGGATGCCTTATTGTTAAGTGAAGGGAATAAAGATTAAAGAAGATAAGAGAAAATGAATGTAACAGCTATGAACAGAAATATTACAAGAGAGTCTGTCACTGTGTTTCATGCAACCCCTATGAGATTTTGCTTCTAAATAATGATGAGGAAAATATTTTTATAATGTTGAGAAAAATATAAATTATGTTGAGGAAAATTTTCTCGTGGAAGTATAATTACTTAAGAACAAATTAAAAAAATTAATAAACTGAGTTATCTCTTATAACTATATTCTATAAAAAATAATTTGGAAACATTCTTAAGGGATATGAGAGCCTGGATCATATTACACAGTCTGGGAACCTCTTTCTTTTAGTCAAACGACACATAGCAACTATGGAAAAAAAAAAAAAAAAACAGTAAAAAAAAGGCAATAGAAGAAAAAGAAGTGATAGGCAAAGGAAAAACATTTGGAATGAAATAAAATATAATTCCATTTATAATCTTTAAAATTTTTGAGTATGTGGCATAAAAATATTGTGTTTCCAAAAGACTGCAACATATCAATAAGAAAACAGAAATTTAAAAAACCTGTTAAAAAATTTTTTTATTATATAGATATTTATAGGGATTAAGAAATTGTTAAAATAAGATGATTGCTGTGTTAGTTATAACCTTTTAATGTTCTTATTCAGGATAGAGTGTTTTAGAGTCAGGTGAGGGAAGCTTTATACTTGTCTCTGGAGATGCTGGGATATCTGGTTTGATTCTTGGCCGAAATAAGGTCTATTTTACTAATAATTTGTGATTACTCTGTCAAGTCTGAAGCTCCTCTGGTATGAGGAAAGATTATTTATGGATGGCTTTCTCCTGGAGTAATAGATTAGAAAACTTGGCTTGGCTGAGTGACCAGAGAGACATAAAATACACTGCTGAAAATATCTGTCTGGGGTTCTCTGAAATTAATATTCATTGTACAAATCTTAAAAGTTCAACCCAAAGGCTATGCATATCTTTGTGCAAATAAGAAGGATCTTAGGCAACATAAGGTTTGATGTCTGTTGGATCTCCTTCAAAGTTTGCTGAATTCTCCTTTTGTTGTCCTATATTTTTTCTTTTATTAGAACACTTGAATATGTTCTATAGAGTCTCATGAATCTGAGCAATTATCCAAACCTCTGTCATATTTACAATTGTACACAATTAAAAGCAAAGAAAAAATAAAACAAGCAAGAATACACACACACACACACACACACACACACACACACACACCCAAAAGAACAAACAACAAAAATTAGATAGCCTTTGCTGATATCTTCTTTAGGAGAGAAAATCTTTGTAGTTCTACTAAGCAACATGCAAAACGTAACATGTAAATTTATGTTATTTTGGCTCTCATTGAATAGTAAGTAGAAAATCAAAAAGAAAAATAATTTACAGAATTAAATACTCCTTTCAGTTCAGTTCAATTCAGTCGCTCAGTCGTGTCTGACTCTTTGCGACCCCATGAATCGCAGCATGCCAGGCCTCCCTGTCCATCACCAACTCCCAGAGCTCACTCAGATTCATGCCCATCGAGTCAGTGAGGCCATCCAGCCATCTCATCCTCTGTCATCCCCTTCTCCTCCTGTCCCCAATCCCCAAATAATCCTTTAGAGGCTTGCTAAACAGTGCTCCAGTAAGAATGGAAAAGAAACACTGTTTAACCTTTATCTTATGCCATATTTTAAACGACCTTCCTTAATAAGAGTAAAAGCAAGTAAAATTTATATGATCTAGTAGTTGCTATATTTTCTCATTTTATGATAGTAAAGTGGTAATACTTGCTTATTTAACTTCTGAAGAATGACATTTAAAGAACAGAGATAATAAGACCCAGTGCAATTTACCTAATGTGTTATACTTAAAATTGTTGATAATGATTGAGTCCTACAAGAAATTATACATTATACTTTTGTTTATATAGATACATTTTAGCATGAGAATATTTATTGTGATCAAATTGTTCAGAGAGCTTACACAGTGCTGATCAAGACAAACCTGACATAGTTCAGTTCAGTTCAGTCCTTCAGTCCTGTCCTAACTCTTTGTGACCCCATGAACCCATCCATGTACTGCAGCTTGCCAGGCCTCCCTGTCTGTCACCAACTCCCAGAGTTCATGCAAACTCATGTCCACTGAGTCAGTGATGCAGTCCAATATTCTCATTCTCTGTCGCCTCCTTCTCCTCCTGCCTTCAATCTTTCCCAGCATCAGCGTCTTTTCAAATGATTCACGTCTTCACATCAGGTGGGCAACATATTGGAATTTCAGCTTCAGCATCAATCCTTCCAATGAATGTTCAAGAATGATCTCCTTTAGGATGGACTGTTTGGATCTTCTTGATGTCTAAGGGAATCTCAAGAGTCTTCTCCAACACTACAGTTCAAAAGCATCAATTCTTCAGTGCTCAGCTTTCTTTATAGTACAACTCTCACATCCATACTTACTGGAAAAACCATAGCCTAGACTAGATGGATCATTATTGACAAAGTAATCTCTGCTTTTTAATATGCTGTCTAGGTTTGTCATAACTTTCCTTCCAAGGAGTAAGTGTCTTTTAATTTCATGGCTGCAGTCATCATCTGCAGTGATTTTGGAACCCCAAAAATAAAGTCTGACACTGTTTCCACTGTTTCCCCATCTATTTCCCATGAAGTGATGGGACCAGATGCCATGATCTTAGTTTTCTGAATGTTGACCTTTAAGACAATATTTTTACTCTTCTCTCTCACTCCATCAAGAGGCTTTATAGTTCTTCTTCACTTTCTGCCATAAGGGTGGTGTCATCTGCATATCTGAGATTATTAAGATTTCTCCCAGCAATCTTGATTCCAGCTTGTGATTCTTCCAGTCCAGCGTTTCTCATGATGTACTCTGCATATACCTTAAATAAGCAGGGTGACAACATACAGCCTTGAAGTACTCCTTTTCCTATTTGGAACCAGTCTGTGATTCCATGTCCAGTTCTAACTGTTACTTCCTGGCCTGCATACAGATTTCTCAAGAGGCAGGTCAGGTGGTCTGTTATTCCCATCTCTTTCAGAATTTGCCACAGTTTATTGTGATCCACACAGTCAAAGGCTTTGGCATAGTCAATAAAGCATAAATGGATGTTTTTCTGAAACTCTCTTGCTTTTTCAATGATCCAGCGGATGTTGGCAGTTTGATCTCTGGTTCCTCTGCCATTTCTAAAATCAGCTTGAACATCAGGAAGTTCATGGTTCAAATACTGCTGAAGCCTGGCTTGGAGAATTTTTAACATTACTAGCATGTGAGATGAATGAAATTGTGTCGTAGCTTGAATACAAGATGTTCTCATTATTTCTGTGGGCAGGAATCCCTTAGAAGAAATGGAGTAGCCATCATGGTAAAAAAAAAAAAAAAAAAAAAAAAAGAGTCCAAAATGCAACCTCAAAAATGACAGAGTCATCTTTGTTCATTTCCAAGGCAAACCATTCAATATCATAGTATTCCAAGTCTACGCACCAACCAGTAATGCTGAAGAAGGTGAAGTTGAATGGTTCTATGAAGACCTATAAGACCTTTTAGAACTAACACCCAAAAAGGATATCCTTTTCATTACAGGGGACTGGAATTCAAAAGTAGGAAGTTAAGAAACACCTGGGGTAGCAGGCAAATTTGGCCATGGAATACGGAATGAAGCTGGGCAAAGGCTTATAGAGTTTTGCCAAGAGAAGGCACTGGTCATAGCAAACACCCTCTTCCAACAACACAAGAAAAGACTCTACACAAGGACATCACCAGATGGTCAACACCAAAACAAGATTGATTATATTTTTTGCAGCCAAAGATGGAGAAGCTATATACAGTCAGCAAAAACAAGACCAGGGGCTGAACGTGGCTCAGATCATGAACTCCTTATTGCCAAATTCAGACAGAAATTGAAGAACGTAGGGAAGACCACTAGACCATTCAGGTATGACCTAAATCAAATCCCTTATGATGACATGGTGAAAGTGAGAAATAGATTTCAGGGACTAGATCTGATAGAGTGCCTGAAGAACTATAGACAGAGGGTCCTGACATTGTACAAGAGACAGAGATCAAGACCATCCCCATGGAAAAAAAATGCAAAAAAGCAAAATGGCTGTCTGGGGAGGACTTACAAATAGCTGTGAAAAGAGGAGAAATGAAAAGCAAAGGAGAGCAAAGAGAGAAAAATCAAATCAATAAAATTAGAAATGAAAATGGAGAGATCACAACAGACAACACAGAAATACAAAGGATCATAAGAGACTACTATCAGCAGTTGTATGCCAATAAAATGGACAACGTGGAAGAAATGGACAAATTCTTAGAAAAGTACAATTTTCCAAAACTGAACCAGGAAGAAATAGAAAATCTTAACAGACACATCACAAGCACGGAAATTGATACTGCAATCAGAAAACTTCCAGCAAACAAAAGCCCAGGTCCAGATGGCTTCACATTTGAATTCTACCAAAAATTTCGAGAAGAGCTAACACCTATCCTACTCAAACTCTTCCAGAAAATTGCAGAGGAAGGTAAACTTCCAAACTCATTCTATGAGGTCACCATCACCCTAATACCAAAACCTGACAAAGATGTCACAAAAAAAGAAAACTACAGGCCAATATCTCTGATGAACATAGATGCAAAAATCCTCAACAAAATTCTAGCAATCAGAATCCAACAACACATTAAAAAGATCATACACCATGACCAAGTGGGCTTTATCCCAGGGATGCAAGGATTCTTCAATATCCGCAAATCAATCAATGTAATTCACCACATTAACAAATTGAAAAATAAAAACCATATGATTATCTCAATAGATGCAGAGAAGGCCTTTGACAAAATTCAACATCCATTTATGATAAAAACTCTCCAGAAAGCAGGAATAGAAGGAACATACCTCAACATAATAAAAGCTATCTATGACAAACCCACAGCAAACATTATCCTCAATGGTGAAAAATTGAAAGCATTTCCCCTAAAGTCAGGAACAAGACAAGGGTGTCCACTTTCACCGCTACTATTCAACATAGTTCTGGAAGTTTTGGCCACAGCAATCAGAGCAGAAAAAGAAATAAAAGGAATCCAAATTGGAAAAGAAGAAGTAAAACTCTCACTGTTTGCAGATGACATGATCCTCTACATGGAAAACCCTAAAGACTCCACCAGAAAATTACTAGAGCTCATCAATGAATATAGTAACATTGCAGGATATAAAATCAACACACAGAAATCCCTTGCATTCCTATACACGAATAATGAGAAAGTAGAAAAAGAAATTAAGGAAACAATTCCATTCACCATTGCAACGAAAAGAATAAAATACTTAGGAATATATCTTCCTAAAGAAACTAAAGACCTATATATAGAAAACTATAAAACACTGATGAAAGAAATCAAAGAGGACACTAATAGATGGAGAAATATACCATGTTCATGGATTGGAAGAATCAATATAGTGAAAATGAGGATACTACCCAAAGCAATTTACAAATTCAATGCAATCCCTATCAAGCTACCAGCCACATTTTTCACAGAACTAGAACAAATAATTTCAAGATTTGTATGGAAATACAAAACACCTTGAATAGCCAAAGCAATCTTGAGAAAGAAGAATGGAACTGGAGGAATCAACTTGCCTGACTTCAGGCTCTACTACAAAGCCACAGTCATCAAGACAGTATGGTACCGGCACAAAGACAGACATATAGATCAATGGAACAAAATAGAAAGCCCAGAGATAAATCCACACACATATGGACACCTTATCTTTGACAAAGGAGGCAAGAATATACAATGGAGTAAAGACAATCTCTTTAACAAGTGGTGCTGGGAAAACTGGTCAACCACTTGTAAAAGAATGAAACTAGATCACTTTCTAACACCGCACACAAAAATAAACTCAAAATGGATTAAAGATCTAAATGTAAGATCAGAAACTATAAAACTCCTAGAGGAGAACATAGGCAAAACACTCTCAGACATAAATCACAGCAGGATCCTCTATGATCCACCTCCCAGAATTCTGGAAATAAAAGCAAAAATAAACAAATGGGATCTAATTAAAATTAAAAGCTTCTGCACAACAAAGGAAAATATAAGCAAGGTGAAAAGACAGCCTTCGGAATGGGAGAAAATAATAGCAAATGAAGCAACTGACAAACAACTAATCTCAAAAATATACAAGCAACTTACGCAGCTCAACTTGTGGTACATATACACAATGGAGTATTACTCAGCCGTTAAAAAGAATTCATTTGAATCAGTTCTGATGAGATGGATGAAACTGGAGCCGATTATACAGAGTGAAGTAAGCCAGAAAGAAAAACACCAATACAGTATACTAACACATATATATGGAATTTAGGAAGATGGCAATGACGACCCTGTATGCAAGACAGGGAAAGAGACACAGATGTGTATAACGGACTTTTGGACTCAGAGGGAGAGGGAGAGGGTGGGATGATTTGGGAGAATGACATTCTAACATGTATACTATCATGTGAATTGAATCGCCAGTCTATGTCTGACGCAGGATGCAGCATGCTTGGGGATGGTGCATGGGGATGACCCAGAAAGATGTTATGGGGAGGGAGGTGGGAGGGGGGTTCATGTTTGGGAATGCATGTAAGAATTAAAGATTTTTTAAATTAAAAAAAAAAAAAAAAAAAAAAAAAAAAAAAACTCCAGAAAAATAAACGACCCAATCAAAAAATGGGCCAAAGAACTAAATAGACATTTCTCCAAAGAAGACATACGGATGGCTAACAAACACATGAAAAGATGCTCAACTTCACTCATTATCAGAGAAATGCAAATCAAAACCACAATGAGGTACCACTTCACACCAGTCAGAATGGCTGCGATCCAAAAATCTGCAAGCAATAAATGCTGGAGAGGGTGTGGAGAAAAGGGAACCCTCCTACACTGTTGGTGGGAATGCAAACTAGTACAGCCACTATGGAGAACAGTGTGGAGATTCCTTAAAAAATTGCAAATAGAACTACCTTATGACCCAGCAATCCCACTTCTGGGCATACACACCGAGGAAACCAGAATTGAAAGAGACACATGTACCCCAATGTTCATCGCAGCACTGTTTATAATAGCCAGGACATGGAAACAACCTAGATGTCCATCAGCAGATGAATGGATAAGAAAGCTGTGGTACATATACACAATGGAGTATTACTCAGCCGTTAAAAAGAATTCATTTGAATCAGTTCTGTTGAGATGGATGAAACTGGAGCCGATTATACAGAGTGAAGTAAGCCAGAAAGAAAAACACCAATACAGTATACTAACACATATATATGGAATTTAGAAAGATGGCAATGACGACCCTGTATGCAAGACAGGGAAAGAGACACAGATGTGTATAACGGACTTTTGGACTCAGAGGGAGAGGGAGAGGGTGGGATGATTTGGGAGAATGCCATTCTAACATATATACTATCATGTGAATTGAATCACCAGTCTATGTCTGACGCAGGATGCAGCATGCTTGGGGCTGGTGCATGGGGATGACCCAGAAAGATGTTATGGGGAGGGAGGTGGGAGGGGGGTTCATGTTTGGGAATGCATGTAAGAATTAAAGATTTTAAACTTTAAAAAATAAAAAAACTAAAAAAAATTAAAAAAAAAAAAAGAAAAGCAAAGGAGAAAAGGAAAGATATAAGCATCTGAATGTAGAGTTCCAAAGATAGCAAGGAGAGATAAAAAAGCCTTCGTCAGTGATCAATACAAAGAAATAGAGGAAAACAACAGAATGGGAAAGACTAGAGATCTCTTCAAGAAAATTAGAGACACCAAGGAAACATTTCATGCAAAGATGGGCTCGATAAAGGTCAGAAATGGTATAGAGCTAACAGAAGCAGAAGATATTAAGATGAGTCAGTAAGAATACACAGAAGAACTGTACAAAAAACATCTTCATGACCAAGATAATCACGATGGTGTGATCACTCACCTAGAGGCAGACACCCTGGAATGTGAAGTCAAGTGGGCCTTAGAAAGCATCACTATGAAAAAAAATAGAGGAGGTAATGGAATTCCAGTTGGCTATTTCAAATCCTGGGAAGATGATGCTGTGAAAGTGTTGCACTCAATATGCCACCTAATTTAGAAAACGCAGCAGTGGCCACAGGACTAAAAGGTCAGTTTTCATTCCGATCCCAAGGAAAGGCAATGCCAAGGAATGCTCAAACTACTGCACAATTGCACTTATCTTGCATGCTAATAAAGTCATCTCAAAATTCTCCAATCCAGGCTTTAGCAGTACATGAACAGTGAACTTCCAGATGTTCAAGCTTGTTTTAGAAAAGGCAGGGGAACCAGAGATCAAATTGCCAACATCCGCTGGATCATCGAAAAAGCAAGAGAGTTGCAGAAAACATTTATTTCTGCTTTATTGACTATGCCAAAGCCTTTGACTGTGTGGATCACAATAAACTGGAAAATTCTGAAAGAGATGGGAATACCACACCACCTGACCTGTCTCTTGAGAAATCTGTATGCAGGTCAGGAAGCAACAGTTAGAACTGGACATGGAGCAACAGACTGGTTCCAAACAGGAAAAGGAGTACGTCAAGGCTGTATATTGTCACCTTGTTTATTTAACTTATATGCAGAGTACATCATGAGAAATGCTGGACTGTAGGAAGCACAAGCTGGAATCAAGATTGCCAGGAGAAATATCAATCACCTCAGATATACAGATGACACCACCCTTATAGCAGAAAGTGAAGAGGAACTAAAAAGCCTGTTGATGAAAATGAAAGAGGAGAGTGGAAAAGTTGGCTTAAATCTCAACATTCAGAAAATGGAGATCATGGCCTTTAGTCCCATCACTTCATGGGAAATAGATGGGGAAACAGTGGAAACCATGTCAGACTTTATTTTTCGGGGCTCCAAAATCACTGCAGATGTTGTTTGTAGCCATGAAATTAAAATACGCTTACTCATTGGAAGGAAAGTTGTGACCAACCTAGATAGCATATTGATAAGCAGAGACATTACTTTGCCAACGAAGGTCCATCTAGTCAAGTCTATGGTTTTTCCAGTGGTCATGTATGAATGTGAGGGTTGGACTGTGAAGAAAGCTGAGCACTGAACAATCGATGCTTTTGAACTGTGGTTTTGGAGAAGACTCTTGAGAGTCCCATGGACTTCAAGGAGATCCAACCAGTTCATTCTAAAGGAGATCAGTCCTGGGTGTTCTTTGGAAGGACTGATGCTAAAGCTGAAACTCCAATACTTTGGCCACCTCATGTGAAGAGTTGACTCATTGGAAAAGATTCTGATGCTGGGAGGGATTGAGGGCAGAAGGAGAAAGGGACGACAGAGGATGAGATGGCTGGATGGCATCAACGACTTGATGGACATGAGTTTGAGTGAACTCTGAGAGTCGGTGATGAACAGTGTGTCCTGGTTTGCTGTGATTCATGGAGTTGCAAAGAGTTGGACACGACTGAGCGACTGAACTGAACTGAACTGAAATGAGAAAATCTAGTATTCTGCTAATCTATTCATAGCCACTATATAGTTAAAGAAGGAAAAAAAAAGAATAATGTGAACACTTAACATGGAGTTAAGAAAATGGAATTCTTTTTCTTAGATTTTTTTCATATTTTATATATGTGTGTGTATATGTGTGTGTGTGTGTGTATATATATATATATATATATATATGCATTTCCCTGGTTGCTCTGATGGTAAAGCATCTGCCTGAAATAGGGGAAACCTCCTTCAATCCCTGTGTTAGGAAGATCCTTTGGAGAAAGGAATGGCAATTCACTTCATTTTCTTGCCTGGAGGATTCTATCAATAGAGGACCCTTGCAGGCTGAAGTCCATGGGGTCACAAAGAGTTATATACAACTGAGCTACTAACACAGGCACACACACACAGACACACACACACATATATACATACACATACATATACATATTTACATATGTATGTGAGTTTTGTGTATGTTTATCACTTAATAAAATGTAAAATTTAAGATGTGTGATATATCTAATATACCTCCATACAGTTTTCAGTACTGTAAATTTAACTTCCAAATTGTTGTTCAGACACTAATCGGGTCCAACTCTGCAATCCCATGGACTGTAGCATGCGAGGCTCCTCTGTCCTTCACTATCTCCCAGAGTTTGCTCAGTTTCATATCCATTGAGTTGGTAATGCTATGAACCAATCTCATCCTCTGCCACCCCGTTCTCCTTTTGCCTTCAGTCTTTCCCAGTCTTTTCAAATGAGTCAGTTCTTCACATCTGGTGGCCAAACTTCTGGAACTTCAGCTTCAGCATTAGTGCTTCCAATGAATATTCAGTGTTGATTTCTTTTAGAATTGACTGGCATGATCTCCTTGAACAAAGGGACTATAAAGAGCCTTCTCTAGCACTGCAATTTGAAAGAATCAATTCTTCAGTGCTCAGGTTTCTTCATGGTCCAACTGTCACATTCTTACACGACTATAGGAAAAACCATAGCTTTTAATAGATGTACCTTTGTTGGCAAAGTAATGTCTCTGGATTTTAATATGCTGTCTAGTTTTATCATAGCTTTCCTTACAAATATTCAAATAATGCATTTAATCATATACATTTTAAAAAGAATGGAAATCATAGATAAGGAAAATGACATTGCAAATGTGAGATATTACTGGTGCACGGGGATGATCCAGAGAGATGATATGGGGTAGGAGGTGGGAGGGGGGTTCATGTTTGGGAACTCATGTACACCCGTGGTGGATTCATGTCAATGTATGGCGAAACCAATACAGTATTGTAAAGTAAAATAAAGTAAAAATAAAAATTAAAAATAAAATAAAATGCACCTTTTAAAAATTGAATATATATATATATATATATATATATATATATATATATATATATATATATATCTTTTATGGAAAGCACTCTGTGACAATTCCGTTAGTTCTTAGAGTGAAGTGTGAACCAATCAACAAATCTTATACACAAGTATATGTTGTAATGTTTTACTATAATGGATACTCAAGGAATTATATTTTATATAATTTAAAATATGCTGCCATCCTTTGAATAAAATGCAAACTACAAACTTTCATATAGGAAATTTTGAAGGTCATGGTTAACCAAATGTAGTTTCAATATAATTTCAAGTTTTTCCTTTATACATTTATGCTCCTAAAAACTACTTCAAAACGTGATATATTATTAAAACTATCCTATTATTTCCTTTGTTGCTTTTTTCCAAATTTTCACCCTTTATAATTATTACTAGTTATTTAGGAGTAGCTACATTTTACCCATTTTGTTGCTAATGGCAAAGAGATCTAAGAGCCCACAGTTAACTTTGTTCTATCAAGAATATTTTTAAAGTATTTACATAAAAGCCTAGTCAGACATTTTTTTTCAGAATAAAAGATTGATTTTTAAACTTTAAAGAGAAATATTTTTACTAGAAATATATCCTATTTAAATTCTCCAGAGATTTCATTATGATAATCATGAACTCTCCTTTTGGTATACTCACCTCTAAAATTAAATTTTTGTAATTAACTGAAAGTAATGTGCTGTGGTGTTTTCTAGTAGTAAAAACAGTTGGGTCTCAATGAATAGAGTACCTCATTAAAGCTCAAATATAATGATCACCTGACTATTCTACTAACAGACTTTTACTTTACAACTATAATGGTATCACATTTATTGCAATATCTTATCACACAGGATAAATAAGTACTTAGATGTTTAATTGCTGACAACATGAAAAACACACATAAACTCCTACTCCATGTCTGGAGATGTTCTGGAGGTCAGAGGGAAATCTAAAACTATGAGTTACAGAAAAAGCAGTGGGAAACACCTGAGGAAATAGAAGAAACTTTGACCTGATGAGAAAAGGAAAGGGCTTTCCAGCATTGAGCAGAATCAGTCTCCAGATTTGAGTGAGAGAGAGAGAGAGAGAAAAAAAAAGACCCCAACCTTATCATTTCAGTTCAGTTCAATTCAGTCACTCAATCTTTGTGCCCCATGAATTGCAGCACGCCAGGCGTCCTTGTCCATCACCAACTCCCGGAATATACTCAAACTCATATCCATCGAATCGGTGATGCCATCCAGCCATCTCATCCTCTGTCGTCCCTTTCTCCTCCTGCTCCCAATCCCTCCAAGCATCAGGGTCTTTTCCAAAGAGTCAACTCTTCGCATGAGGTGGCCAAAGTATTGGAGTTTCAGCTGTAGCATCAGTCCTTCCAGTGAACAACCAGGACTGATCTCCCTTAGAATGGACTAGTTGGATCTCCTTGCATTCCAAGAGACTCTCAAGAGTCTTCTCCAACATCACAGTTCAAAAGCATCAATTCTTCGGCATAGCTTTCTTCACAGTCCAAGTCTCACATCCATACATGACCACTGGAAAAACCATAGCCTTGACTAGACATACCTTTGTTGGCAAAGTACTATCTCTGCTTTTGAATATGCTGTCTAGGATGGTCATAACTTTCCTTCCAAGGAGTAAGCAGCTTTTAATTTCATGGCTGCAGTCACCATCTGCAGTGATTTTGGAGCCCAGAAAAATAAAATCAGCCACTGTTTCCACTGTTTCCCCATCTATTTCCCATGAACTGATGGGACCAGATGCCATGATCTTAGTTTTCTGAATGCTGACCTTTAAGTCAAGTTTTCACTCTCCTCTTTCACTTTCATCAAGAGGCTCTTTAGTTCCTCTTCATTTTCTGCCATAAGGGTGGTGTCATCTGCATATCTGAGGTTATTGATATTTCTCCTGGTAATCTTGATTCCAGCTTGTGCTTCCTCCACCTCAGCATTTCTCATGATGTACTCTGGATATACCTTAAATAAGCAGGGTGACAACATACAGTCTTGACGTACTCCTTTTCCTATTTGGAACCAGCGTGTTGTTCCATGTCCAGTTCTAACTGTTGCTTCCTGACCTGCATACAGGTTTCTCAAGAGGTATGTCAGGTGGTCTGGTATTCTCACATATAGTCTTACCACCCCAGTATTCTTGCCTGGAGAATTCCATGAGCAGAGGAGCCTGGTGGACTACTGTCCGCGGCGTTGCAAAGAGTCGGACACAACTGAGCAACTAACGCATAAACATACACACACACACATATATAAAGATAGACTATATATATATTTATATATAGAGAGAGACTATCAGTTCAGTTCAGTTCAGTCGCTGAGTCATGTCCGACTCTTTGCGACCCCATGAATCATAGCACACCAGGCCTCCCTGTCCATCACCAACTCCCGGAGTTCACTCAGACTCACATCCATCGAGTCAGTGAGGCCACCCAGCTATCTCATCCTCTGTTGTCCCCTTCTCCTCCTGCCCCCAATCCCTCCCAGCATCAGAGTCTTTTCCAATGAGTCAACTCTTTGCATCAGGTGGCCAAAGTACTGGAGCTTCAGCTTTAGCATCATTCCTTCCAAAGAATTCCCAGGGCTGATCTCCTTCGGAACGGACTGGTTGGATCTCCTTTCAGTCCAAGGGACTCTCAAGAGTCTTCTCCAACACCACAGTTCAAAAGCATCAATTCTTCAGTGCTCAGCCTTCTTCATAGTCCAACAACCATACATGACCACAGGAAAAACCATAGCCTTGACTAGACCGACCTTAGTCAGCAAAGTAATGTCTCTGCTTTTGAATATACTATCTAGGTTGGTCATAACTTTTCTTCCAAGGAGAGAGCGTCTTTTAACTTCATGGCTGCAATCACCATCTGCAGTGATTTTGCAGCCCAAAAAAATAGAGTCTGACACTGTTTCCACTATTTCCCCATTTATTTCCCATGAAGTGATGGGACTATATATAGTCTGATTCACCTCTGATGTTTGATTGATTATTAAAATGTGACATTTTTCATTTAATCTGGTTTGAACCTGTTCATAAAAGTCATTGAGGTAATCAAATGAATGATGCCTGCAGCCTGTAAAGAAGGTGATATTTCTAAGGGATGTCTTATTCAGGAGCCCAACATCTTACATTCTAAGAAGTGAAAAGAGTGTTTTGGCTACTATCAGTAGTGCATGGAATTCCTCAAAATGTTGGTGTTATGGAAAATGATAAAGGTAGGAGGAATGTCCTAAAGAGACAAAGATATATGTTAATTAATTGTTCTTGTTTAGATCAGGCAGGAGATGTATGTATAAATTGGGGGATGGAAATTGTAGATATGACACTGTGTTTCCCTGGTGGCTCAGTTGGTAAAAAAATCTTCCAGCAATGCAGGAAACTACCTACAATGGAGGAGAACTGGGTTCCATCTCTGGGTCAGGAAGATGCTCTGGAGAAAGAAATGGTACCCTACTCCAATTATTACACTACATATTATTTTTTCAAAATATTATTTTATATGATATTTGTGATGTGAAGCCTTAGGAACATACATATCCTTAGTAAACACATACTGCAGTATTTGATGTGATGGCTGGATGTCTGTGACTGTAAATGTAGCTTTCAAAATGCACACACATATGTACACAGAAAGAGAGAAATGAGGGAAATGAGTGTGGTAAATATTAAACATTGATACTTCTATTTAAAGGGCTTAGGATATTCACCATTCTATTCATGTGCCATTTTAGTAGGTTTGGAATTTTTTAATAAAATTTAAAATTTGTTTTATATGAAAATGAGTAATTTATGGAAAATAATATGAAAGGTATATGCCAAACTACTTTGAATTTAACATATCTTAAGAAAATTAGGAAGCTTCCCTGGTGGCTCAGGGATAAAGAATCTGCCTGCATTGCAGGGTATGTGGTAAGTGTGGGTTTGATCTATGGGTCTGGAAGAGCCGCTGAGGAAGAAATGGCAACCCACTTCAGTGTTCCTGCTGGGAAAATCTCATGGACAGAGGAGCCTGGGGGGCTGCAGTCCATAGGGTAACAAAGAGTCAGACACGACTGAGTGACTGAACACACAGCTGAAAACACATGAGAAAAATTAAAGTAGATTATTAGGAACAGGAGTAGTAGAAAGGAGATCATTTATGAAGACCCTGAAATAATTAAGGTGAGATATTTCAATGGCTGGCGAACAGAAGTATAGGAAATTAGAATCACTTGAATTCAGGGTACATTTTTAAAATAGAAGACTCTATAATTGTTGAATGATTGAACACAGTAGACAGATAAGAGAAACAGAGACTCCAAGGATGTGTCTAAAGAATAGGATGAATAAGGTGTCTTATTTCAAAGCTGGAACAGTGAACATTTTGACCTGAGTATTTGAAATCCTTGCAGAAAAGACTCATATGCAATTATGTATTAGAATCCAGAAATGGTGACAGAAGTTTAGGGTGAATCAAATATCAATTTGAGTCACCAGCCTATATCAGAACCATGGGAGTAGCTTACAAAGTCTTAGTTAACACTAACAGTTCATTAGATTTACTTGAGTGATTTTAGTTCAGTTCAGTTCAGTTCAGTTGCTCAGTCATGTCTGACTCTTCGCGACCCCATGAATTGCACCACGCCAGGCCTCCCTGTCCATCACCAACTCCCGGAGTTCACTCAGACTCACATCCATCGAGTCAGTGAGGCCACCCAGCCATCTCATCCTCTGTCGTCCCCTTCTCCTCCTGCCCCAATCCCTCACAGCATCAGAGTCTTTTCCAATAAGTCAACTCTTCACATCAGGTGACCAAAATACTGGAGTTTCAGCTTTAGCATCATTCCTTCCAAAGAAATCCCAGGGCTGATCTCCTCCAGAATGGACTGGTTGGATCTCCTAGCAGTCCAAGGGACTCTCAAGAGTCTTCTCCAACACCACAGTTCAAAAGCATCAATTCTTCGGTGCTCAGCCTTCTTCACAGTCCAACTCTCACATCCATACATGATCACTGGGAAAACCATAGCCTCAAATAGACGGACCTTAGTCGGCAAAATAATGTCTCTGCTTTTGAATATGCTATCTAGGTTGGTCATAACTTTTCTTCCAAGGAGTAAGCATCGGGGCATTCATAGCCAAGCTCTATACCAGACCAATTAAATTAGAATCTGAGGATATGGGAAACAGGCATTTGTATTTGTTCCTAGCTTTATTGAGATATAATTGACATTTAACATTAACCTGTACAGTGTGTTAATTTGATACATTGAATCGACTCATTGGAAAAGACTCTGATGCTGGTAGGGATTGAGGGCAGAAGCAGAAGGGGATGACAGAGGATAAGATGGCTGGATGGCATCACGGACTCGATGGATGTGAGTCTGAGAGAACTCCGGGAGATGGTGATGAACAGGGAGGCCTAGCATGCTGCGATTCATGGGGTCGCAAAGAGTCGGACACGACTGAGCGGCTGAACTGAATTGAACTGATAAACTGTGAAATGATTATTACCGTACTATTAGCTACCTCCTCCATCCCATTACAGAGTAACAATTTCTTTTTTGTGTGTGTGGTAAGAATATTTAATATTTATTCTCTAGCCAATGTTGAAATATATGATATATAATATTAGCAATAAAGCTTTTTGGATGGTATGATAATGAAGCCCTGTCTAGAAAACTCTTGATCTAGGTAGACGGTCTAATAAAATATCTGGTCTATGTCCTAAGACACATCAATAATCACAAATCTAGAAGGGTAGGAGAGAAACCAGTACAGAATAGGTCTGGAATAGGCAAGCAAAGATGGGAAGAAAACAAGAAAATATGATACTTCTGAAACCAAAGGAAGAAAGAATGCCATTAATGCTTCTGGAAGACAGAATAAAATAGACTAAGACATTTTTTTCATGGTTGAACAAAGTGAAAATCCTTAGTTACCATACCATATGTTGTTTTTAATTAGATTGGAAGAGATACATGTGTGATTCAAGTAGTTTATAGAGATTTGAAGAAAAGAGATTAAGAAAGCTAATAATGATGAATGTACTTGACTTTAGGCCTTCTCTGTGAAGAATAACAAAGGAACAGTATTTGGCTAGTGAGAAGTGGGGTTATTGTAGTGTATTTTTTGTGGTAGATAATTTAGCATATTTATTTTCCATTTATAATGCAGGTAACAGTAGGAACATTCTTTTCATCTTGTAAAAATCACAAGACATATTACAGAAGGTCAAAAGACGGCCCTGGGAAGATAAGAGATCTTTTAGCAAAGAAAGGATGTCATAGTATATGGATACATGTGAAGGAGAGATTTTCTTCTAGAAATAACACCCCCCAAAGATGTCCTTTTCTTTATAGGGGAGTGGAATGCAAAAGTAGGGAGTCAAGAAATACCTGGAGTAACAGTAAAATTTGGCCTTGGAGTACAGAATGAAGCAGGGCAAAGGCTAATAGAGTTTTGCCAAGAAAACACACTGGTCATAGCAAATACCCTCTTCTAACAACACAGGAGTAGACTCTGCTGCTGCTGCTAAGTCGCTTCAGTCATGTCCGACTCTGTGCGACCCCCTAGAAGGCAGCCCACCAGGCTCCCCCATCCCTGGGATTCTCCAGGCAAGAACACTGGAGTGGGTTGCCATTTCCTTCTCCAATGCGTGAAAGTGAAAAGTGAAAGGGAAGTCACTCAGTCATGCCCGACTCTTCACGACACCATGGACTTCAGCCTACCAGGCTCCTCCATCCATGGGATTTTCCAGGCAAGAGTACTGAAGTGGGGTGTCATTGCCTTCTCCAGGAGAAGACTCTATACATGGACATTACCAGATAGTCAATACAGAAATCAGGTTGATTATATTCTTTGCAGTCAAAGATGGAGAAGCTCTAAACAGTCAGCAGAAACAGACTGGGAGCTGACTGTGGCTCAGATCATGAATCCCTTATTGCCAAATTCAGACTTAAATTGAAGAAAGTAGGGAAAACCACTAGACCATTCAGGTATGACCTAAATAAAAAACCTTACAATTATACAGTGGAAGTGAGAAATAGATTTAAGGGACTAGATCTAATAGAGTGCCTGAAGAACTATGGACAGAGGTTCATGGCATTGTACAGGAGGCAGTGATGAAGACCATCATCAAGAAAAAGAAATACAAAAGTGCAAAATGGTTTTCTGAGCAGGTCTTACAAACAGCTATGAAAAGAAGAGAAGCAAAAGGGAAAGGAGAAAAGGAAAGATATACACATCTGAATGCAGATTTACAAAGAATAGCAAGGAGAGATAAGAAAGCCTTCCTCATTGATCAGTGCAAAGAAATAGAGGAAGACAATAGAATAAGAAAAAATAGAGATCTCTTCAAGAAAATAAGAGATACCAAGGGAATATTTCATGGAAAGATGGGCTCAATAAAGGACAGAAATGGTATGGACCTAACAGAAGCAGAAGATATTAAGGGAAGAGGTGGCAAGAATACACAGAAGAACTGTACAAAAAAGATCTTCACAACCCAGATAATCACAATGGTGTGACCATTCACCTAGAGCCAGACATCTGGAATTTAAAATCAAGTGGGCCTTAGGAAGCATCACTATGAACAAAGCTAGTGGAGGTGAAGGACTTCCAGTCGAGCTATCTCAAATCCTAAAAGATGATGCTCTTAAATTGCTGCACTCAATATTCCAGCAAACATGGAAAACTCAACAGTGGCCACAGGACCAGAAAAGTCAGTTTTCATTCCAATCCCAAAGAAAGGCAATGCCAAAGAATGCTCAAACTACCACACAATTTCATTCATTTCACACACTAGCAAAGTAATGCTCAAAATTCTCAAAGTCATGCTTAAGCAATTTGTGAACCATGAACTTCCAGATGTTCAAGCTGAATGTAGAAAAGGCAGAGGAACCAGAGATCAAATTGCCAACATCCATGGGATCATGGAAAAAGCAATAGATTTCCAGAAAAACATCTATTTCTGCTTTATTGACTATGCCAAAGCCTTTGACTGTGTGCATCACAACAAAATATGGAAAATTCTTAAAGAAATTGGAATAACAGACCACCTGACCTATTTTCTGAGAAATCCGTATACAGGTCAGGTAGCAACAGTTAGAACTGGACATGGAACAACAGACTGGTTCCAAATGGGGAAAGGAGTACATTAAGGCTATATATTGTCACCCTGCTTGTTTAACTTCTATGCAGAGTACCTCATGAGAAATGCTGGGCTGGATGAAGCACAAGCTGAAGTCAAAATTTTTGGGAGAAATATCAATATCCTCAGATATGCAGATGTCACATTTATGGCAAAAGTGCAAAAGAACTAATGAGCCTTTTGATGAAAGTGAGAGAGGAGAGTGAAACAATTGGCTTAAAGCTCAACATTCAGAAAACAAAGGTCAGGGCATCCAGTCCCACCAGTTGATGGCAAATAGATGGGGAAACAGTGGAAACAGTGAAAGACTTTTTATTTTTATTTTTTTGGTGGGTTGTGGGGCTCCAAAATTACTGCAGATGGTGACTGCAGCCATGAAATTCAAAGACGCTTACTCCTTGGAAGAAAAATTATGACCAACGTGGACAGCTTAATAAAAAACAGAGACATTACTCTATCAACAAAGGTCCATCAGGTCAAAGCTATGGTTTTTCCATTAATCATGTATGGATTTGGGAGTTGGACTGTAAAGAAAGCTGAGCGTCAAAGAATAGATGCTTTTGAACTATGGTGTTGGAGAAGATTTTTGAGAGTCCCTTGGACAGCAAGGAGATCCCACCAGTCCATCCCAAAGGAAATCAGTCCTGAATATTCACTGGAAGGACTGATGCTGAAGTTGAAACTCCAATACTTTGACCAGGTGATGTGAAGAACTGACTCATTTGAAAAGACCCTGATGCTGGGAAAGATTGAAAGTGGGAGGAGAAGGGAACTTCAGAGGATGAGTTGGTTGAAGGGCATCACTGACTCAATGGACATGAGTTTGAGTGAACTCCGGGAGTTGGTGATGGACCGGGAGGCCTGGAGTGCTGCAGTCCATGGTGTTGCAAAGAGTTGGACACGACTGAGTGACTGAACTGAACTGTACTGAGAGATGCTAGATTGCATAAAGAATAGTGTAGTTCTTGTTCAATTATTTTTACTTTCTAAATGAGAGAATGTCTAAGCTTTGGCAGTAGAGAAAAGGAGGAAGCGTATTTAGGAAAGAGTGAAATTTTCACTTCAAAGAGTGGAATTTAACAAATTCAAATGGGAAAAAAAGTAAGATGTCCTATGTGCTACACTGTGCTTTGCTTAATTGCTCATACAGACCACAACTAAACATCAAGTAAGCAACTATCATGGTTTTGCCCAGTCATCTTAAGTGACATACAGGAAGATATCATAGGATTTGCAGTTTTAAAAGGTTAGTAGTAGAGAAAGAGGAGAGAGATAATGGTTGATTGGTTATATTCCATGTGAGAGTGTGACAATGATGAACAATGGAATCTCAGCTATTGGGAGATAAGATAGCTGGGGAGTAATATGGAAAAAGGACAGGAACAATGAACTAGATTTCTTAATGAACTGAACAATTTTGACATGAGAAAGTAGGATAGAGCAAGTGGTTGGGAAATGGTGATCAGAATGTCATATTTGAAATTAAGATTTTAGAGTTGATACAGTTAATATTGATATGACAGACCAACATCCAGAGTATGGATATGGAAGTGAGTAGCTGAGGCTTAGGAAAGGAGAAAATGTTTGAAAATTTTAATTCTGAAAATAGAAGGAAAATTATTACATACTATATTTAGAATTTAAGAGCCTGGAAATAACATCTCAAAGACATGATTTCTATCAAGGGGACCAAGACAATTCAGTGAGTGAAAGGAAATAGTCTTTAAAACAAATGGTGCTTGAACAACTGTATACCACAGTTGTAAAGTTTTACTGTTTCCTCACACCATACATTAAATAATTCCTTAAAATGAATCATACATCTGAATGTAAGAATTAAAGCTCTAAAAGACTTATAAGAAAATAGGAGTATATATCTAATATGGAAAAAGGATAGGAACATGAACAAGATCGTCATGACCCAGATTAACCACAATGGTGTGACCACTCACCTATAGCCAGACATCCTGGGATGCTATGTATGGATGCGAGAGTTGGACTGTGAAGAAAGCTGAGTGCCAAATAATTGATGCCTTTGAACTGTGGTGTTGGAGAAGACTCTTGAGAGTCCCTTGGACAGCAAGGAGATCCAACCAGTCCATTCTAAAGGAGATCAGCCCTGAGTGTTCTTTAAAGGAATGATGCTAAAGCTGAAATTTACTTTGGCCACCGCATGCAAAGAGTTGACTCATTGGAAAAGACTCTGATGCTGGGAGTGATTGGGGGCAGGAGGAAAAGGGGACAAGAATGAGATGGCTGGATGGCATCACTGACTCGATGGACATGAGTTTGAGTGAACTCTGGGAGATGGTGATGGACAGGGAGGCCTGGCATGCCGTGATTCATGAGGTTGCAGAGTAGGACACGACTGAGCGACAACTGAACGAGGAAGCATCACTATGAACAAAGCTAGTGGAGGGGATGTTTCTCCACTTGAGCTATTTCAAATCTTAAAAGATGATGCTGTTAAAGTATTGCACTCAATATGCTACATGAATTTAGAAAACTCAGCTACACAAATTTGAAAAACTCAGCAGACCTTTTCCATAGGACTGGAAAAGTTCAGTTTTCATTTCAATCCCAAAGAACGGCAGTGCCAAAGAATGTTCAAACTAGCACACAATTGCACTCATTTTACATGCTAGCAAAGCAATGCTCAAAATTCTCCAAGCCAGGCTTCAACAGTATATGAACCATACACTTTGAGATGTTCAAGCTGGATTTAGAAAAGGCAGAGGAACCATAGATCAAATTGCCAACATCCACTGGTTCATTGAAAAAGCAAGAGAGTTCCCGAAAAACATCTGCTTCTGCTTTATTGATCATGCCAAAGCCTTTGACTGTGTAGATCACAATGAACTGTGGAAAATTCTTCAAGAGGTGGGAATACCAGAACACCTTGCCTGCCTCCTGAGGAATCTGTATGCAAGTCAAGAGGCAACAATTAGGACCAGACATGAAACAACAGACTGGTTCCAAATCAGGAAAGGAGTACATCAAGGCTAGGATTGTCACCCTGCTTACTTAACTTATATGCTGAGTACATCAGGTGTAATGCCGGCCTGATGGAGCACATGCTGGGATCAAGATTGTCATGAGAAATATCAACAACCACATATACACAGCTGATACCACTCTTATGGCAAAAGTGAAGAGGAATTAAAAGCCTCTTTATGAAAGTGAAAGAGGAGAGTGAAAAAGCTGGTATAAAACTCAACATTCCAAAAAACAAAGATCATTGCATAAGGTCCCATCACTTCATGGCAAATAGATGGGGAAACTGGAAACAGTGGTAGACTTTATTTTTGGGGGCTCCAAAATCACTGCAGATGGTGACTGCAGCCATGGAATTAAAAGACGCTTGCTCCTTGGAAGAAAAGCTATAACCAACCTAGACAGCATATTAAAAACAGAGACATTACTTTGTTGACAAATGTCTGTCTAGTCAAACCTATGGTTTTTCCTGTAGTCATGTATGGATGTGAGAGTTGGACTTTAAAGAAAGCCGAGTGCTGAAGAATTGATGCTTGGGTTTGGAGAAGACTCTTGAGAGTCCCTTGGACTGCAAGGGGTTTAAACCATTCAATCCTAAAGGAATTCAGTCCTGAATATTCATGGAAGGACTGATGCTGAAGCTAAAACTACTTTGGTCACCTGATGTGAAGAACTGACTCACTGGCAAAGACTCTGATATTGGAAAACTTTGAAGGCAGGAGGAGAAAGGGACGACAGAGGATGAGATGATTGGAGGGCATCACTGACTCGATGGACTTGAGTCTGAGGAAACTGTGGTAGTTGGTGTTGGACAATGAAGCCTGGCATGCTACAGTCCCTGGGGTCAGAAAGAGTCGGACACGACTGAGCTACTGAACTGAACTGAAGTAATCCATCCATGTATCCCAATACGCATTCATACTAATAGTCAACCATTATACATGGACAGATTGACCATCTATTAAAATCCAGGTTAACTTAATAAATATTCTAATCAAAGACAGCACAAGATGTACAACAGTTTTTCTTTTCTTTAAGGAAAAATTTTAATAAGTTATTTCTGGTTTATGTTTGCTTTCTTTGGAATATTTTGATGACATTCAATTATTCATCAGTTGAGTATGTGATTAAATTTAATATACATTTATAAACTAATTATACATGGGGAAAGGTTAGACCAAATATACAAATAGATACAAATATCATAAACTAAATCAATTAACCAAGCGAGTATAAGTCATACAATTGGTACAAAAGAAAAAATAATATGTAATGAAGTTGTCTTAAAAATATTCCTCTGTGATTTCTTTGTAGCCAGTTTCTGCTACTCTTTATGTAATGATTTAGCTGTATTTTTTTCATTCTGAGGGTTGAAAACTTCAACCAACATTAAAGTAGACTAGTATAACAAATTTCTGCATTTGTTCAGTTCAGTTCAGTTCAGTTGCTCAGTCGTGTCCGACTTTTTGCGACCCCTTGAATCTCAGCACGCCAGGCCTCCCTGTTCATCACCATCTCCCGGAGTTCACTCAGACTAACGTTCATCGAGTCAGCGATGCCATCCAGCCATCTCATCTTCTGTCGTCCCCTTCTCCTCCTGCCCCCAATTCTTCCCAGCATCAGAGTCTTTTCCAATGAGTCAACTTTTGCATGAGGTGGCCAAAGTATTGGACCTTCAGCTTTAGCATCATTTCTTCCAAAAAATTGCCAGGGTTGGTCTCCTTCAGAATGGACTGGTTGGATCTCCTAGCAGTCCAAGGGACTCTCAAGAGTCTTCTCCAACACAACAGTTCAAAAGCATCAATTCTTCGGTGCTCAGCCTTCTTCACAGTCCTACTCTCACATCCATACATGACCACAGGAAAAACCATAGTCTTGACTAGATGGACCTTAGTCGGCAAAGTAATGTCTCTGCTTTTGAATATGCTATCTAGGTTGGTCATAATTTTTCTTCCAAGGAGTAAGCGTCTGTTAATTTCATGGCTGCAGTCACCATCTGCAGTGATTTTGGAGCCCCCCAAAATAAAGTCTGGCACTGTTTCCACTGTTTCCCATCTATTTCCCATGCAGTGATGTGACTGGATGCCATGATCTTCGTTTTCTGAATGTTGAGCTTTAAGCCAACTTGTTCACTCTCCTCTTTCACGTTCATCAAGAGGCTTTTTAGCTCCTCTTCACTTTCTGCCATAAGGGTGGTGTCATCTGCGTATCTGAGGTGATTGATATTCCTCCTGGCAATTTTGATTCCAGCTTGTGTTTCTTCCAGTCCAGCGTTTCTCATGATGTACTCTGCATATAAGTTAAATAAGCAGGGTGACAATACACAGCCTTGATGTACTCCTTTTCCTATTTGGAACCAGTGTGTTGTTCCATGTCCAGTTCTAACTGTTGCTTCCTGACCTGCATACAGCTTTCTCAAGAGGCAGGTTAGGTGGTCTGGTATTCCCATCTCTTTCAGAATTTTCCACAGTTTATTGTGATCCACACAGTCAAAGGCTTTGGCATAGTCAATAAAGCAGAAATCGATGTTTTTCTGAAACTCTCTTGCTTTTTCCATGATGCAGCAGATATTGGCAATTTAATCTCTGGTTCCTCTGCCTTTTCTAAAACCAGCTTGAGCATCAGGGAGTTCACGGTTCACGTATTGCTGAAGCCTGGCTTGGAGAATTTTGAGCATTACTTTACTAGCGTGTGAAATGAGTGCAATTGTGCAGTAGTTTGAACATTCTTTGGAATTGCCTTTCTTTGGAATTGGAATGAAAACTGACTTTTTCCAGCCACTGCTGTGTTTTGCAAATTTGCTGGCATATTGAGTGCAACACTTTCACAGCATCATCTTTCTGCATTTGTTACTCAACTTTAAATGTCATCCATAGGAGAATAATAAGGTTTCATTTATACTCCACCCTCTACATTCTCCAATATCATATCCTTTGATTCACAGATATTTCACTAGGTATCTCAAAAAGTTAAGAACTTAAAGAAGTAATCATGATAACTATAACATGTATCTGAATTAAAAGTCTGAACATCTTAATATGAAATGTCTTTCACTCAAATAAGCAGTTGCCTTATAAATGTCAAATGTTTTCTTGTTTTTGCCTTTATTGGTTTTATTTATTAATAGATCAGGTCAAAAACAAGTCTAAACATTAGTATTAGCTGATGTCTCTTTACACTCTTTATTTATATATATATATATTTTTTTCCCTCTATTTCTCATGCTTTTCGTTTTCCCTATAATTTATTGGATGAAGAAACCAAGTTATTTCTAATACAGTATTACCACAAACTTTTGTGTTTCTAAATTTTTCTAAATTTCCTTTAAATTTTAGTTGATTAATTTCAAGGCATATAATTATCATGATGCATGTAAGTAAACTATAGTTAATATATAGTATATAAAACCTAAAACTGAATCTCTAATTGAGATAATTATGCTTAGGCCATCCTTGAATATTTTTTCTGTACCTCTGTGGCTTTCAATTATTTAAAAAATAAAAACAAAAAAACTAACAGATATTTGAAAAAAGAATGATTGAAAACCCAACTGTATTTAAACTCCCTATTAAGAAATACTTTAATACATTAAAATATATATGCATATACTCATTTTTGAATAATCTGATAAGTAAAGAAATGCAATACTCTCTACTGTTTTATTATGAATAAACAGTTTAATTTTTTTTTTTTTTGGAAAATAACCTCCTGTATTTAACCTGAAGTGATTCACAGTGGCCACTAAAATTTGGAGAAAATTATTCTAGTTGCTAATATAATTCTATTTATATGATAAAACTACAATTATCTCAGGAATTATTACTGCTCTCAATCTTGGGGTATTTAACTGAATATTTTTAATTGAAAATGGCCTTTCTCCTGACAAGTAATGCTAGGTAAACATATTATTAATTACACAAAGATACTGCAGAAACATTGTTAGTATATAGAAACGCAACTAGTTCTGATATATTTATATTGTACCCTGTAGTTTTACTGAATTTATTAGCTAGCTTTAACTGTTTTTTGGAGGTATCTTTAGGATTTTCTGCATATTAAACATATCATTTGCAAATAGAGACAATTTGTCCTTTTCAGTATGGATGTCTTTATTAAATTTTTTTTTTTGATTGATTACTCTAGCTTGGTGTGCAGGACTCCGTTGAATAGGAGTAATGAGAGTGGACATTCTAGTCTACCCCTAATCTTAAGAGGACAGCTTTTCTTCTCGATGTGATGTTATCTGTGAGCTTGTATACATGGCATTTATTCTGTTAAGGTATGTTCCTTCTGTAGGGAGTTTTTATCATGAATGGCCATTAATTTCATCAAATATTTTTCTGAATATATTGAGATGATCATATGATTTTTACCCTTAATTATGTTAATGTTCTGTTATCATATTAATTGATTTGCTGATGTTAAACCATCTTGTCATCTCAGTGATACATCCCACGTGATCATGCATTTAATCCTTTAATATGCTATTAAATTTTGTTTGCTAGTATTTTGTTGAGAATGTTTGCATCTATATTCATCACTGATGTTTTCCTATAATTTTCTTTTCTTGTTGCATCCTTGTCTAGCTTTGCTATTGGGGTAATTCTGGCTGTTAAAATTAGTTGAGGAGTAGTCTCTTTTCTTCAGCTTTTTGGAAAACTTAGAGAAAAGTTAGTGTTAATTTTTCTTTAAATGTTTGCTAGAATTCCTTAATAAAAGCATCTGCTCCTAGTACTTTTTAAGAGGGGAGGCTTTTGATAACTGATTTAATCTGTTTGAATAGACATTTTTTCAAGGAATACATTCAAAACGTGCCTGTTTGCTAACAGACACATGAAAAGGTGCTCAACATCATGTATCGTCAGGGAAATGCAAATCAAAACCACGATGAGATACCACCTTACATCTGTCAGAAAGGCTATTATAAATAAGACAAGAGGTCACAAGTGTCACTGAGGATTTGGGGATAAAAAGGAACTCTTCACCATTGTTGGGGGGAATGAAATTGGTACAGCCACTAGTGAAATAACATGAAAGTTTGTTCAGAAATGAAAAATAGAGCTGCCATATGACCCAGCACTCCCATTTCTGGGTATATATCTAAAGGAATTAAAATCACTACTTTGTAGAGATATCTACACATTCATATTCACTACAGTATTATTCACAATGGCCAAGACAAGGAAACAATCTAAGTGTCCATCAACAGATGAATGGATAAGGAAAAGTGAGACATTTGTATTATTATATACCATTGTATAATAATATATAGCATTATTCAGCCATAAGACAGAAGGAAATATTGCCATTTATGATAGAATGGATGGACCTTTAGGGAATCAGACTAAGTAAAGTAAGTCACACAGAGAAAGAAAAATACTGCATGATATAATTTATATGTAAAATTTAAAAAGCCAAATTCATAGATACATAGAGTAGGATGGTGGTTGTCAGGGGCTCAGAATTAGGGGGAAAAGAGAGGTTGGTAAAAGGGTACAAACTTCCAATTATGAGATGAATAAGTTCTAGAGAATCTGATCTACAGCAAGATGACTATTAGTTCAGTTCAGCCAGTCAGTCATGTCCAACTCTTGGTGACCCCATGGACTGCAGCATGCCAGACGTCCCTGTCAATTACCAACTCCTGGAGCTTACTCAAACAAATGTCCATGGAGTGAGTGATACCATCCAACCACCTCAACCTCTGCCGTCCCCTTCATCCCCCAGCTTCAATCTTTTCCAGCATCAGGGTCTTTTCAAATGAGTCAGGGCTTCACATCAGGTGGCCAGAGTATAGGGGTTTCAGCTTCAACATCAGTTCTTCCAGTGAATATTCAGGACTGATTTCCTTTAAGATGGACTGGTTGGATCTCCTCGCTATACAAGGGACTCTCAAGAATCTTCTCCAACAGCACAGTTCAAACGCATCAATTCTTCAGCACTCAGCTTTCTTTATAGTCCAACTCTCACACCCATACATGACTACTGGAAAAACAATAGCTGACAAGATGGACCTTTGTTGACATAGTAATGTCTCTGTTTCTTAATATGCTGTCTAGGTTGGTCATAGCTTTTCTTCCAGGGAGTTAGCATCTTTTAATTTCATGGGTACAGTCACCATCTGCAGTGATTTTTGAACCCAAGAAAATAAAGTCTGTCACTGTTTCCACTGTTTCCCCATGTATTTTCCATATGTGATGGGACCAGATGCCATGATCTTAGTTTCTGAATGTTGAGCTTTAAATCAGCTTTTTCACTCTCCTCTTTCACCTTCATCAAGAGGTTTTTATCTCCTTTTTACTTTCTGCCATGTGTGGTATCATCTGTGTATCTGGGGTGGTTGATATTTCTACTAGCAATCTTGACCCCAGCTTGTGCTTCATCCAACCCAGGGTTTTGCATTATGTAATCTTCATAAAAGATAAATAAGCAGGGTGCTAGTATACAGTCTTGATACACTCCTTTTCTTATTTGGAACCAGTCCATTGTTTCATGTCTGGTTATAACTGTTGCTTATTGATATGCATACAGATTTCTCAGGAAGCAGGTAAGGTGTTCTGGTATTCCCATCTCTTGAAGAAATTTCAGTCTTTTGTGATCTACACAGCCAAAGACTTTGGTGTAATCAATGAAGCAGAAGTAGATGCTTTTCTGAAATTATCTTGCTTTTCCTATGATCCAAGGAATGTGAAAAGGCAAAAAGATGACTATAGTTAACAATATATTAGTAATATACTTGAATGTTTCTAAAAAGTAGATCTTAAATATTCTAACAACAAAAAAAGGATAACTCAGTAATTTGATAGATGTTTTAACTAAGTAATCTTATTATGGTAACCAGTTCACAATAAGGACTATCTTTAAATATTGTGTGTGTGTCTTAGTCATTCAGTCATGTATGACTCTTTGTGATCCATCCCATAGACTGTAGCATTCCATGCTCCTCTGTCCATGGGTTTTTCCAGACAAGAATACTGGACTGGGTTGCCATTTTATGCTCCAAGGGCTCTTCCCCACCCAGAGATCAAACCCACATCCCTTGCACCGCTTGCATTGCAGGTGGATTCTTTACTAGTCAGTTCAGTTTACTTCAGTTCAGCCACTCAGTCATGTCTGACTCTTTGTGACCCCATGAACTGGAACACAACAGGCCTCCTTGTCCATCACCACCTCCGGGAGTTCACTCAAACTCATGTCCATCGATTCTGTGATGCCATCCAGCCATCTCATCCTCTGTTGTCCCCTTCTCCTCCTTCTCTCAATCTTTCCATGCATCAGGCTCTTTTCAAATTAGTCAGCTCTTCAATTCAGGTGGCCAAAGTATTGGAGTTTCAGCTTCAGCATCAGTCCTTCCGATGAACACTCAGGACTGATCTTCTTTAGGATGGACTATTGGATCTTCTTGCAGTACAAGGGACTCTCAAGTGTCTTCTTGAATACCGCAGTTCAAAAGCACCAATTCTTCAGCACTCAGCTTTCTTTAAAGTCCAACTCTCACATCCATACATGACTACTGGAAAAACCATAGCTTTGACTAGATAGACCTTTGTTGACAAAGTAATGTCTCTGCATTTTAATATGCTATCTAGGTTAGTCACAGCTTTCCTTCCAAGGAGTAAGCAGGTTTTAATTTCATGGCTGCAATAAACATCTTCAGTTTTTTGGAGCCCAAAAACATAAAGTCATACACTGATTTGATTGTTTCCCCATCTATTTGCCATGAAGTGATAGGACCAGATGACACGATCTTAGTTTTCTGAATGATGAGCTTTAAGCCAACATTTCCACTCTCCTCTCACTTTCATCAAGAGGCTCCTTAATTCTTCTTCACTTTCTGCCATGAGGGTGGTGTCATCTGCTTCACTGAGGTGATTGATATTTCTCCCAGTAATCTTGATTCCAGCTTGTGCTCTTTTCAGCCCAGCATTTCTCATGATATACTCTGCATATAAGTTAAATAAGCAGGGTGACAATATACAGCCTTGGCATCATCCTTTTCCTTTTTGGAATGAGTCTGTAGTTGCATGTCCAGTTCTAACTGTTGATTCCTGACCTGCATATAGTTTTCTCAAGAGGCAAGTCAGTTCAGTTCAGTTCAGTTGCTCAGTCGTGTCCGACTCTTTGCGACCCCCTGAATCGCAGCACACCAGGCCTCCTTGTCCATCACCATCTCCCCGAGTTCACTCAGACCCACTTCCATTGAATTCGTGATGCCATCCAGCCATCTCATCCTCTGTCGTCCCCTCCTCCTCCTGCTCACAATCCCTCCCAGCATCAGAGTCTTTTCCAATGAGTCAACTCTTCGCATGAGGTGGCCAAAGTACTGGATCTTCAGCTTTAGCATCATTCCTTCCATAGAAATCCCAGGGTTGATCTCCTTCAGAATGGACTGGTTGGATCTCCTTGCAATCCAAGGGACTCTCAAGAGTCTTCTCCAGCACCACAGTTCAAAAGCATCAATTCTTCGGTGCTCAGCCTTCTTCACAGTCCACCTCTCACATCCATACGTGACCATAGGAAACACCGTAGCCTTGACTAGACGGACCTTTGTTGGCAAAGTAATGTCTCTGCTTTTAAATATACTATCTAGGTTGATCATAACTTTTCTTCCAAGGAGTAAACGTCTTTTAATTTCATGGCTGCAATCACCATCTGCAGTGATTTTGGAGCCCCACCCCCAAAAAGTCTGACACTGTTTCCACTGTTTCCCCGTCTATTTCCCATGAAGTGATGGGACCGCATGCCATGATCTTCGTTTTCTGAATGTTGAGCTTTAAGCCAACTTGTTCACTCTCCACTTTCACCTTCATCAACAGGCTTTTTAGTTCCTCTTCACTTTCTGCCATAAGGGTTGTGTCATCTACATATCTGAGGTGATTGAGATTTCTCCCGGCAATCCTGATTCCAGCTTGTGTTTCTTCCAGTCCAGCGTTTCTCATGATGTACTCTGCATATAAGTTAAATAAGCAGGGTGACAATATACAGTCTTGACATACTCCTTTTCCTATTTGGAACCAGTCTGTTGTTCCATGTCCAGTTCTAACTGTTGCTTCCTAACCTGCATACAGATTTCTCAAGAAGCAGGTCAGGTGGTCTGTTATTCCCATCTCTTTCAGAATTCTCCACAGTTTATTGTGATCCACACAGTCAAAGGTTTGACTTAGCCAATAAAGCAGAAATAGATGTTTTTCTGGAACTCTCTTGCTTTTTTGATGATCCAACAGATGTTGGCAATTTGATCTCTGTTTCCTCTGCCTTTTCTAAAACCAGCTTGAACATCTGGAAGTTCATGATTCACATATTGCTGAAGCCTGGCTTGGAGAATTTTGAGCATTACTTTACTAGCATGTGAGATGAGTGAAACTGTGCAGTAGTTTGAGAATTCTTTGGAAGTGGCTTTCTTTGGGATTGGAATGAAAACTGACCTCTTCCAGTCCTGTGGCCACTGCTGAATTTTCCAAATTGCTGGCATATTGAGTGCAGCACTTTCACAGCATCATCTTTCAGGATTTGAAATAGCTCAACTGGAATTCCATCACCTCCACTAGCTTTGTTCGTAGCAATGCTTTCCAAGGCCACTTGACTTCACATTCCATGATGTATGGCTCTTGATTAGTGATCACACCATCATTATTATCTGGGTCTAGAAGATCTTTTATGTACAGTTCTTCTGTGTATTCTTGCAACCTCTTCTTAATATCTTCTGCTTCTGTTAGGTCTGTACTATTTCTGTCCTTTATCGAGCCCATGTTTACATGAAATGTTCCCTTGGTATCTCTAATTTTCTTGAAGAGATTTCTAGTCTTTCCCATTCTGTTTTTTTTTTTTTTTTTTTTTTTTTTGTGTGTGTTTCAAATTTTTTTTTTTTATTTTTTTTTTTTAAATTTTTTAAATTTTAAAATCTTTAATTCTTACATGCATTCCCAAACATGAACCCCCCTCCCACCTCCCTCCCCATAACATCTTTCTGGGTCATCCCCATGCACCAGCCCCAAGCATGCTGCATCCTGCGTCAGACATAGACTGGCGATTCAATTCACATGATAGTATACATGTTAGAATGTCATTCTCCCAAATCATCCCACCCTCTCCCTCTCCCTCTGAGTCCAAAAGTCCGTTATACACATCTGTGTCTCTTTCCCTGTCTTGCATACAGGGTCGTCATTGCCATCTTCCTAAATTCCATATATATGTGTTAGTATACTGTATTGGTGTTTTTCTTTCTGGCTTACTTCACTCTGTATAATCGGCTCCAGTTTCATCCATCTCATCAGAACTGATTCAAATGAATTCTTTTTAACTGCTGAGTAATACTCCATTGTGTATATGTACCAAAGCTTTCTTATCCATTCATCTGCTGATGGACATCTAGGTTGTTTCCATGTCCTGGCTATTATAAACAGTGCTGCGATGAACATTGGGGTACATGTGTCTCTTTCAATTCTGGTTTCCTCGGTGTGTATGCCCAGAAGTGGGATTGCTGGGTCATAAGGTAGTTCTATTTGCAATTTTTTAAGGAATCTCCACACTGTTCTCCATAGTGGCTGTACTAGTTTGCATTCCCACCAACAGTGTAGGAGGGTTCCCTTTTCTCCACACCCTCTCCAGCATTTATTGCTTGCAGATTTTTGGATCGCAGCCATTCTGACTGGTGTGAAGTGGTACCTCATTGTGGTTTTGATTTGCATTTCTCTAATAATGAGTGATGTTGAGCATCTTTTCATGTGTTTGTTAGCCATCCGTATGTCTTCTTTGGAGAAATGTCTATTTAGTTCTTTGGCCCATTTTTTGATTGGGTCGTTTATTTTCTGGAGTTGAGCTGCAGAAGTTGCTTGTATATTTTTGAGATTAGTTGTTTGTCAGTTGCTTCATTTGCTATTATTTTCTCCCATTCAGAAGGCTGTCTTTTCACCTTGCTTATATTTTCCTTTGTTGTGCAGAAGCTTTTAATTTTAATTAGATCCCATTTGTTTATTTTTGCTTTTATTTCCAGCATTCTGGGAGGTGGATCATAGAGGATCCTGCTGTGATTTATGTCTGAGAGTGTTTTGCCTATGTTCTCCTCTAGGAGTTTTATAGTTTCTGATGTTCTTTTCCTCTATTTTTTTGCATGGATCACTGAAGAAGGCTTTCTTATCTCTTCTTGCTATTCTCTGAAACTCTGTATTCAGATCCTTATGTCTTTCCTTTTCTCCTTTACTTTTTGCCTCTCCTCTTTTCACAGCTATTTGTAAGGCCTCCCCAGAAGCCATTTTGCTTTTTTGCATTTCTTTTCCATGGGGATGGTCTTGATCCTTGTCTCCTGTACAATGTCATGAACCTCATTCCATAGTTCATCAGGCACTCTGTCTATCAGATCTAGGCCCTTAAATCTATTTCTCACTTCCACTGTATAATCATATGGTATTTGATTTAGGTCATACCTGAAAGGTCTAGTGGTTTTCCCTACTTTCTTCAATTTGGGTCTGGATTTGGTAATAAGGAATTCATGATCTGAGCCACAGTCAGCTCCTGGTCTTGTTTTTGTTGACTGTATAGAGCTTCTCCATCTTTGGCTGCAAAGAATACAATCAATCTGATTTCGGTGTTGACCATCTGGTGATGTCCATGTGTAGAGTCTTCTCTTGTGTTGTTGGAAGAGGGTGTTTGCTATGACCAGTGCATTTTCTTGGCAAAACTCTATTAGTCTTCGCCCTGCTTCATTCCGCTGGCATATTGAGTGCAACAGTTTCACAGCATCATATTTTAGGATTTCAAATAGCTCAACCAGAATTCCTTCACCTCCACTGACTTTGTTCATAGTGATGCTTCTTTTTAAGACCAACTTGACTTCACATTCCTGGGTGTCTGGATCTAGGTGAGCAATCACACCATCATGATTATCTGGGTCTAGAAGATCTTTTTTGTACAGTTCTTCTGCGTGTTCTTACCACCCCTTTTTAGTCTCTTCTGCTTATGTTAGGTCCATACCACTTCTGTCCTTTATTTATCCCATCTTTGCATGAAATGTTCCCTTTTTATCTCTAATTTTCTTGAAGAGATCTCTAGTCTTTCCAATCTATTGTTTTACTGTATATCTTTCCACTGATTGCTGAGGAAGGCTTTCTTATCTCTCCTTGCTATTCTTTGGAACTGTGCATTCAAATGGGTATATCTTTCCTTTTCTCCTTCGCTTTTCACTTCTCTTTTCTTCACAGCTATTTGGAAGGCTTCCTCAGACAGCCATTTTGCTTTTTTGCATTTCTTTTTCTGGGGGAAGGTCTTGATCCCTGTCTCCTGTACAATGTCACAGACCTCTGTCCATAGTTCATCAGGCACTCTGCCCTTGAATCTATTTCTCGCTTCCACTGTATAATCATAAGCAATTTGTTTTAGATCATACGTGAATGGTCTAGTGGTTTTCCCTACGTTCTTCAATTTAAGTCTGAATTTGGCAATGAGGAGTTCATGATCTGAGCCACAGTCAGTTCCTGGTCTTGTTTTTCTGACTGTATAGAGCTTCTCCATCTTTGGCTGCAAAAAGTATAATCAATCTGATTTCGGTGTTGATCATCTTTAGTACTAACACCACCTAATGCTAATTAGTTTGCACTAGAAAATATTATGTAAAAACTTTCAGAACTGTTTTCCATTTTTAATAGGTGAAAGATCATTTTGGGAAGGAAAGATCAGTAGCCTCAAATTTTTAAATATGATTTTACTCTTTGTGATAACTGAATGTATTTTAATTCAAGACTTTAGAGTCCAATGTCATATTTAAGATCTTAATTTACCTATATAAAAGTATACTGTAGTGATGATTTGAGGAAACTCATTATTCAAGAAGAAGTGTTTATCTAGGAGATAAAGCAAGTATTATTATAATTTGAAAGTGCATGCATCCTGGTCTCTTTTTCTTTCCAATAAATAGGATTCTGGATTTGATTTACAATTATTAAAAAAAAAATCTCCTTTCACATTCTCTATAATTGCTTCTTTATACCCTGGTATATCTGTCAAAGATAGAGAAAGGTAATAAGTAGACAGTAAGACAGGAAAATATTTTATATATATATATATATATATATATATATATATATATATATATATATATATATACCAAACACTAGTGATGGTATGAGACTTTGGGATTTTGGAATTGGTAAGAAAAGCTTTAGAACACCTACAGGAAACACAAATGGGAGAGAAGAGCAGATTTTACAATTATTTTTAAGGACTATCTTTTGCTTCAACGACATAAATTTACTTACAACATTTTGCGAACTTTTCTGTAGTGTTTGAATAGTACTTCATTGAACTAAGTATATAATGATCTGAGATTGACTACATAGATTGAAACTTCAACAAGACAATAGAAGATGTGCAAGTCTTGCAAGAAATAATTTTAGAAAATCCCTTTTCTATTTTAAGAATAATAATATTACAGGGGCATTCTCACTTGAGGGTGAATAGAGTGGAACACAGAGAAGGAGAAGGAATATATTCTAAATTGTGAAACACAAATACATAACAATAGATTTTGGATACACGTGATTACAGAAGTATATGTTAATATCAAAGTCTCAGGCTTTCTGATATACTTGATTTTTTTTTTCTTTACTAAGTCACTGCTGCTAAGTCACTTCAGTCATGTCCCAGCTCTGTGTGACACCATAGATGGCAGCCCACCAGGCTCCCTCATCCCTGGGATTCTCCAGGCAAGAACACTGGAGTGGGTTGCCATTTCCTTCTCCAATGCATGAAAGGGAAAAGTGAAAGTGAAGTCGCTCAGTTGTGTCTGACTCTTAGCAACCCCATGGACTGCAGCCTACCAGGCTCCTCCACCCATGGGATTTTCCAGGCAAGAGTACTGGAGTGGGTTGCCATTGCCTTCTCCTACTAAGTCAGCGGCAGACACTAATTAGAAAATCCAAACTAATTCAATGGATATCTTTTTGACTTCCCATTGTCTTCATCATTTGATATATTATTTCTGGGCACATTTTCAAGTACTAAATTAAAATATGATAGCTGGCATGAAATTTACCCTGTGGTTAATTTCTTCAAGCTGGTCTTTGAAACCTGTGCTATCTTTGATGAATATAAAATCTAAACGTGTCTTTAAAACTATTTGAAAAGTTAAAAAGAAAAAACTTTTGTGACTTAAAATAAGTGAAAACACAGTGCTGAGAGAAGCAACTGTTTTCAAACACATATAGTATGGTAGATAAGTAATTCTAAAATGGAAATGCAATAGTATATTACAAATGCCTGTATCCCATTGAGTATCATTCATCCCAATAATCCTTATTGAATACCATATCTGTGCCAGACAATTTGTTAGGCACTGGAGATTAAAAGATGAGCAAGTTAGACATAGTTTTTGTGCTTTTGGCTCTTGTAGCCTAATTATCCTAATGGAGGAAACGAAAGTAAAAAGTAAATAAAACCCAGATGATTGTAGGTTTCTATGGTCAGACCTATATATAGTTCATCTAGATTAGCTAACATGGACCATGATCCTAGAAGGTGTATGAAAGATAGAGAAACCAAGATTAAACAAAGTATTTATTATGGTTTAAAATCAATCTCCTGCATGTATGCATACTCAGTCACATCTAACAGAATCTGGGACCCCATGGACTTTAGCCAGCCAGGCTGCTGTCTCCGGGATTTTCCAGGCAAGAATACTAGCATGGGTTGCCATTTCCTCCTCCAGGGGATTTTCCTGGCTGAGGGATGAAGCCCACATCTCATTTATCTTCTGTATTGATAGGCAGATTCTTTGCCCACCTGTTTGTGTGTGAAGTCACTTTAAGTCGTGTCTGACTCTTTGTGACCCTATGGACCACAGCCTGCCAGGCTCCCCTGTCCATGGGATGCTCCACGCAAGAATACTGGAGTAATACTGCCATTTAACCTACTGGAGTAGGTTGCCATTTCCTTCTACAGGGGATCTTTGCAACTCAGAGATCAAACCTACCTCTCTTACATCTCCTGCATTGGCAGCCAGGTTCTTTACCACTAGCACCACCTGGGAAGCCTCTGGAAAGCCCACACAAGTGATCAAATCCAGTTTAACTATCTGAGAGACAGTACAGTAGTTGCAGAGAGCAATTTGCACTTATCTGCCTAGATTAACATTCAAGTTCTATTATTTCTCAGCCAAGTTACTTAATCTTCAGCACTTCAAATTCCTTATATATAAAATGAAGCAGATAATGAAAGTAAAAATAAAACTAAATATAAGGATATATATTAAAAAGCAGAGACATTACTTTGCCAACAAAGGTCCATCTAGTCAAAGTAATAGTCAGGTATGGATGTGAGAGTTGGACTTCCAACTGAGCACTGAAGAATTGACACTTTTGAACTATGGTGTTGGAGAAGACTCTTGCGAGTCCCTTGGACTGCAAGATCAAATTAGTCCATCCTAAAGGAAATCAGTCCTGAATATTCATTGCAAGGACTGATGCTGAAACTGAAAATCCAATACTTTGGCCACCTGATGTGAAGAACTGACTCATTGGAAAAGACCCCGATGTTGGGAAAGATTAAAGGGGGGAAAAGAAAAAGACAACAGAGGATGAGATGGTTGGATGGCATTACCGACTCAATGGACATGTGTTTGAGTAAACTCTGGGAGTTGGTGATAGACAGGGAGGCCTGGTGTGCTGCAGTCCATGGAGTTGCAAAGAATCAGGCACTACTGAGTGACTGAACTGAATTGAACTTTATGGTTGCTGACTGAATGAAGATATGCACAATTCATTTAACAGTGTTTGACGTATACTGAACACTAAAAATAATATTATTTTCTTTTTACTGTGTAACAGAGGAAAATTACTGGACTTTAAGATAATTTTGTAATACTACTACTAGTTCTTATTTCTGTTATCTGTTGCTGTGTAAATCTTAAAAAAACAATTTATTATTATCTCTTTCTGGACAATATATTGAATATGCTCAACTGGATGGTTATAATGCATTGTTGCTTATGCTTATATAGTCAAGTGTCAGGTGGGGCGCAGTAATCTGAAGGCTTGAATGGGCTAGGTTTGTGCAATGACCACACACAGAGTTAATAGTTGGTGCTGTCATCTGAGGAACACCTTTGGTGTTTCTAAACAGAGTGACTATATATTCTGCATGAGGCATGGAAAGGGAAAATGAACTTCAGAATGGACTCTCTTGAGAGTGAATACTCCTCTAAGAGACCCGATGGAAGCTTCAAGGCTTCTTATGACCATACCTCAGTAGTCCTAAAACTCCACTTTCACTCTATTTCATTGGTCAGACAACTTACAAAGGCCAGTTGACATAAAAAAAGAGGTGAATTTAACTTTACTTGTCAGTGGGAAAAGCAGCAAATAGTGTAAGGCCATCTTCAAACTGCTTCATTTGTGATGAACCAGCAATGTAATAATCTTTAACAACACGAGTCATCATTAGCAGTACTTACATTTATCATCATTTCACACCATAGTAACTCTTGTAATATAGATATTATTTTCAGTTTTTCCAAATAAGGAAGGATAATAATAGAAGCCAAGTGGCTTAATAAAGCTCATATTGCCTAGGAAACAGAGAGACAAAGTTTTATCATGGAACTTCTGATACCTGAACATATAAAATGCGATATGTTTACATAAAATAGAAAAGTAAAATTCAACTCACTTCAGTATTTAAATTAAAAAATATATTTCAAATCTTAAGTGAATCATCAAATATTAGAGTGAGAGGAAAATAAGGATTATAATTTTAAATTATCTTAATAATTTGTAATAAGTACTTGCTACATTGTTCTACTTTAATAATATTTTTTGAAAATGGTTCAAATTTATAAGTTTATTCAACATTATATCCTTAGATAAGATGTAGCAAATACTCTGTGTCTTGCTTTAAAACTAACATGTAATGCAAATATTGAACTTTACTATGGGTGAAATTATTCACCACTAACCTGCTTGTATAATTTGTTTGCTGATGTCTAATGTTGAACTTTCTTTCTTCAGATTCCAACTTTATAGTCAATAGTGCAAAGCAAGTTTCTAGCATAATTATATATGAAAGGGTGAATATCATAATTTCAAGTTAATATCTCAGTGGGATATTTGGCAGAAAATTATCAAAACTTTAACTAAAGGCAATATTTAATTACAAATATAGCCACCCAAAACTCACCCAAAAGCAGAATTTTAGGGCCACTGAACAAAAACTCTTGGGATAATTATTTTTCTCTTAAAATCACAGCCTATGTTCTTGTATACTAATTAAATCATGCCTGTTTTATTTTAAAAGCACAAGCATACTACTTGCCCTAAGGATACATTTTATTATCATGTGCAATAAGAAATGTTATTCTGCTTCATGAGATAAAAGCAATTTAATTTGAATCTCTCTGGAAACTAAAGCATCAGCACAGCTAGTCATCTGTAACATCCCTGACTATTATCTTTTAGTAAACTATTTCACAGTGTCATTAATAAATGTGATATTTTTGTATACGGAGCTTATTACAAGGTGATACTGTTGCATCTTGCCCCTTATAGTTAGAAAAAATCCACTTGCAGGGATGATAAGTCGCTTCTGTTTAAAATATTTTTGCTTAGATCATTCTCAATTTTTTAAAAAGCAGCCAAATTAAAAAGCAGAAGGTATTCTACAGAGAGCCAGGCAAGGACTATTCAGCATCCTTATTTTATTGAAAAAAAAAAAAACCTTCTGAGATTAAAAAAAAAAAATTCCATTATAATCTCCTGAGCTTTCTAGATCAGTTTCACAGTCCATGTAGGCTTTAACCAATCATAGCATGCTGCCTAATGGTGTTAATGGGAATTCATTTTTTCTTCTAATTAAACACAGATGTAGATCTAAAATTTAAGAAAAAGAGAAAAGCTGTATTCCCTTGCCAAGCACATAATTTCTCTTTTTTGTACACTACAGGGTCGTTGACAGTACCCAGGAGCCTAACACAGATGCACATTAATTACTCGTTCTCTAATTACTAGGGTACCAATATAACTGCTCAACCATTCATTATACATTCTTCTCAACTCTGCAGAACCCCAGAGACATATGCATGAAGCACACCACTTGGCAACATTAATTGAACCCTATTAACTCATAAAATTTATGAAAAGTGCAGCTATTAATAAGAAAGTGCTCTTTCATTCAGTCCACGGAACCCACAATATACAAACGATCATTTTCCTCGTGCAATATATTGGATATCGGACAAAGCAGCTGCTCACAGATTGTTAATTATCAGGAATACATCAACAGGATTAGACTAGAATCCTGGTGGTTAAATTAGCCAGGCTAATTTGCCATTCTGGAAGTTATTCACAGTGGTAGTTAGCTGTATAAGCAAATCTAAATAGGATGCTTAGCCAGGAAGTTAGATTTAAAAAAATAAAACAAGAAGTAAACAGAAACTAGCTCCATCATAAACTTAGCCATAATAAATTAAGAAATCATTGTACTATTAATTTACTTATTTACAACATAATTCAAACAAATACTTTTACTGGAAATTAATCTTTAATAGGATATTTTATATTGGAAACAATGTCTAATTCATGTCAGATATATATTTTTCTTATTGGTATATTTATAATCCAAACCCCATAATCTAGATTCACAGGAAGTTCCAGTTTATCTCCTGGTTATCTATACATGAATTTCATCTTTAAACCAATTGACATGGCTTTCTGACCACTTGTCATTCTGTTTCCTACACAGATACTTCTATGGACCTCAAATGTGCTCCATCTCTCTTCTTTTGGAAAAACAAAGACAATCATGCCTCTAGTAGTCATACAAACTTTCTGATCTCTCACTTCTGACTTGATGACTTCTATACACACTGATTGAAAAATAATATTAGGTGCTATTCATTTGATTAGTCATTGTAGATACAAAGATATGCCAGTTGAAATCTAAAACAAATAAAATAGAAGATCTAACAGTTTAGTGGAGATAAGAGTAATAAACAATTAAATACATGGGCTATTTAATGCAACAAAAGTGCTGGAAAAATGGTAGCAGAAATGGAGATTGACAGCTTTGTACTCTCGATACATAATATGTCCAATCCATATGTTATCTAGCATGTGTTGGTTGTTTGCCCATTTACATTTGCATAAATTTTTTTTCTCTGCAATTGAATTTCCTTTATATTTTTAAATCATATATTCATATGAGAGGCCTTTATTTACATATTTATTGACATTAAGAAGATCCTGAAATGTAAGAATATCTGAATTCTTTACCTGTACTAGGATAGTACTTGGAATTTTAAAAACAGATTTCAATAGTAAAATGATATTGTTCACAAATTTCAGTTTCTATTTTATTCATAGTATCTTGAAAATTGCTCAATAAAATAAACTACTGTACATTATATAATAAGGAATGGAATAGCTTATCATCACTTTTGGTTTTTTGCTATTACCTTCCCAGAAGGTAGGGTACATATTATACCATCCATTTAATATTGTAAGGCCTTGTTTCATTTATTTATGTGTCTTATAAGTGATCAAATGATCTTTAAATATAGCTAAATCAACCAGATTATAATATTGTATATATTTATATTCCAAATGGTCCTAAAAACTCAGTCATACTCTTTATATGAGTTAAGGTGGCCTATAATGTGGCTTCAATGTCTATTTTTTCTTTCAGTTTTTGAGGGTTATTAAATAAAAAAATATATTTTATTAAGGAGAGGTGGCTGCATGGGCTCAGGAGGGCCTAGAGGAGCTATTTCACATTCAAGGTCAGGAGGGGCAGCGGTGAGGAGATACCCCTAGTCCAAAGTAAGTAGCAGCAGCTGCGCTTTGATGAAACAGCCGTGAAGAGATACCCCATGTCCAAGGTAAGAGAAACCCAAGTAAGATTGTAGGTGTTGCAAGAGGGCACCAGAGGGCAGACACACTGAAACCAAAATCACGGAAAACTAGTCAATCTTATCACACTAGGACCACAGCCTTGTCTAACTCAGTGAAACTAAGCCATGCCTGTGGGGCCACTCAAGATGGGCGGGTCATGGTGGAGAGGTCTGACAGAATGTGGTCCACTGGAGAAAGGAATGGCAAACCACTTCAGTATTCTTGCCTTGAGAATCCCATGAACAGTACGAAAAGGCAAAATGATAGGATACCGAAAGAGGAACTCCCCAGGTCAGTAGGTGCCCAATATGCTACTGGAGACCAGTGGAGAAATAACTCCAGAAAGAATGAAGGGATGGAGCCAAAGCAAAAAAAAAAAAAAAAAAAAAAACACACACAAAAAACAAACAAACAAAAAACAAACCAGCTGTGGATGTGACTGGTGATAAAAAGCAAGGTCCAATGCTGTAAAGAGCAATATTGCATAGGAACCTGGTATGTCAGGTCTATGAATCAAGGCAAATTGGAAGTGGTCAAACAAGAGATGGCAAGAGTAAACATCAACACCCTAGGAATCAGCGAACTAAAATGGACTGGAATGGGTGAATTTAACTCAGATAACCATTATATCTACTACTGCGGGTGGGAATCCCTTAGAAGAAATGGGAGTAGCCATCATGATCAACAAAAGAGTCCGAAATGCAGTACTTGGATGCAATCTCAAACGTGACAGAATGATCTCAGTTCATTTCCCAGGCAAACCATTCAATATCACAGTAATCCAAGTCTATGCCCCAACCAGTAATGCTGAAGAAGCTGAAGTTGAACAGTTTTATGAAGACCTACAAGACCTTCTAGAGCTAACACCAAAAAAAAAAAAAAAAAAAGATGTCCTTTTCATTATAGGGGACTGGAATGCAAAAGTAGGAAGTCAAGAAACACCTGGAGTAACAAGCACATTTGGCCTTGGAATACAGAATGAAGCAGGGAAATGGCTAATAGAGTTTTGCCAAGAAAATGCACTGGTCATGGCAAACACCCTCTTCCAACAACACAAGAAAAGACTCTACACATGGACATCATCAGATGGGCAACACTGAAATCAGATTGATTATATTTGCAGCCAAAGATGGAGAAGCTCTATACAGTCAACAAAAACGAGACCAGGAGCTGACTGTGGCTCAGATCATGAATTCCTTATTTACTAATTCAGGCTTAAATTGAAGAAAATAGGGGAAACCACTAGACCATTCAGGTATGACCTAAATCAAATCCTGTATGATTCTACAGTGGAAGTGAGAAATAGATTTAAGGACCTAGATCTGATAGATAGAGTGCCTGATGAACTATGGATGGAGGTCGTGACATTGTACAGGAGACAGGGATCAAGACCATCCCCATGGAAAAGAAATGCAAGAAGGCAAAATGACTGTCAGAGGAGGCCTTACAAATAGCTGTGAAAAGAAGAGAAGCAAAAAGCAAAGGAAAAAGGAAAGATATAAGCATCTGAATGCAGAGTTCCAAAGAATAGCAAGGAGAGATAAGAAAGCCTTCCTCAGTGATCAATGCAAAGAAATAAAGGAAAACAACAGAATGGGAAAAACTAGAGGTCTCTTCAAGAAAATTAGAGATACCAAGGGAACATTTCATGCAAAAATGGGCTCGATAAAGGACACAAATGATATGGACCTAACAGAAGCAGAATATATAAGAAGAGGTGGCAGGAATACACAGAAGAACTGTACTAAAAAGATCTTCACGACCAAGATAATCACAATGGTGTGATCACCTAGAACTAGACATCCTCGAATGTGAAGTCAAGTGGGCCCTAGAAAGCATCGCTATGAACAAAGTTAGCGGAGCTGATGGAATTCCCATTGAGCTATTTCAAATTCTGAAAAATGATGCTGTGAAAGTGCTACACTCAATGTGCCACTAATTTGGAAAACTCAGCAGTGGCCACAGGACTGGAGAAGGTCAGTTTTCATTCCAATCCCAAAGAAAGCCAGTACCAAAGAATGCTCAAACTACTGCACAGTTGCACTCATCTCACGTGCTAGTAAAGTAATGCTCAAAATTCTCCAAGCCAGGCTTCAGCAATACTTGAACGGTGAACTTCCAGATGTTCAAGCTGGTTTTAGAAAAGGCAGAGGAAACAGAGATCAAATTACCAACATCCACTGGATCATAGAAAAAGTAAGAGAGTTCCAGAAAAAAATCATTTCTGGTTCCTTGACTATGTCAAAGCCTTTGATTGTGGATCACAATAAACTGTGGACAATTCTGAAAGAGATGGGAATACCAGACCACCTAACCTGCCTCTTGAGAAACCTATATGCAGGTCAGGAAGCAACAGTTAGAACTGGACATGGAACAACAGACTGGTTACAAATAGGAAAAGGAGTACATCAAGGCTGTATATCGTCACCCTGCTTATTTAACTTATATGTAGAGTACATCATGAGAAACGCTGCGCTGGAAGAAGCACAAGCTGGAATCAAGATTACTGGGAGAAATATCAATAACCTTAGATATGCAGATGACACCACCCTTATGGCAGAAAGTGAAGAGGAACTAAAAAGCCTCTTGATGAAAGTGAAAGTGGGGAGTGAAAAAGTTGGCTTAAAGCTCAACATTCAGAAAATGAAGATCATGGCATCCAGTTCCATCACTTCATGGAAATTGATGGGGAAACAGTGGAAACAGTGTCAGACTTTATTTTTTTGGGCTCCAAAATCACTGCAGATGGTGATTGCAGCCATGAAATTAAAAGCTGCTTACTCCTTGGAAGAAAAGTTATGACTAACCTAGACAGCATATTGAAAAGCAGAAACATTAAATTGCCAACAAATGTCCATCTAGTCAAGGCTATGGTTTTTTCATTGGTCATGTATGGTTGTAAGAGTTGGACTGTGAAGAAAGCTGAGCGTCGAAGTATTGACGCTTTTGAACTATGGTGTTGGAGAAGACTCTTGAGAGTCCCTTGGACTGCAAGGAGATCCAACCAGTCCATTCTGAAGGAGGTCAGCCCTGGGATTTCTTTGGAAGGACTGATGCTAAAGTTGAAGCTCCAGTACTTTGGTCACCTCATGTGAAGAGTTGACTCATTGGAAAAGACTCTGATGCTGGGAGAGATTGGGGGCAGGAGGAGAAGGGGATGACATAGAATGGGATGGCTGAATGGGATCACAGACTCAATGGATGTGAGTCTGAGTGAACTCCGGGAGTTGGTGATGGACAGGGAGGCCTGGCGTGCTGCAGTTCATGGGGTCGCAAAGAGTTGGACACGACTGAGAGACTGAACTGAACTCAACTGAACTGAACTTAAATATAAAAATAATACATATAATCAAATAAATATTTGAGCTTAACTATATATTGGGAAAGAAACCACAATGATGAAACTACTTACATTATATGAAACTTCCTCCAGAAATATATCTTATTTGAAATAAGATCTTAAAATCGGAGAGGGCAAGGAGGTGACATGAGTTAGAAAATATACATGACATGTGCTTATATTCTTCTTGGCTTCTAATACATTGGAATCTATGGAGACCATAGAAATTTGCATACCATATTCCATGAAGTCGATGTGTGTCTGGAATACATTGACCTTGTATTTAACTATAACCCCCTGGATATTTGGTAATAGTCTATCTTATCAAAAATAAATACCGGTAGTTGTAAATATCTTTTTTTCTTCTACCAGGAGAATATGTGCTAAGAATTTAACTAGAAAATACATTTATCTTTAAAAATTTCCATAAAGAAACCATCATGAATCTACATATTACATTACATAGGGCTAAATATTTCTTTTTTCATAACAGACTATTAAGACAGAGGATCCAGAGAATCTTTAATTACCCAGAAATTAGCCCCTGGAGTGGCACATCAGCAAGAATTTTCACCTGACCTGGGACCAAACTCCCAGAGATGTTGGACAAAAATTGGTCAATGAATCGTTTCCCAAATATTAGTCAAAGTTTGGACCAAGAAGAGGATCTGAGAAATATAAGATTTTATGCCATATCAATAAACAAAATATATCACAGTCATCAGCAATCAAACCCTTCCAACATGAGCTGCTGAACCCTGACAAATCCTAGGATATAAAAACATAGTATACTGGCCCCAGATAGCTGAGGTGCATATCAAAGAATGATTTCAGTAAGCTCAAACTCTTGCATTTTTCCATACACAGTAAAGTGTTAAATTTCTTAACTTGGGATATATATGATTTTCTTTAATTAGCATAGTCTTTTGGTATTCCAACTACCTGATCTTCGTTGCAAAACTCCTATATATCCTAGCTCCCCCACCCCCTTCCTCAAAGCTGTTCTCTCAGGGTTAGTTGAGATGCTGTTTCTCAGGCTCAAAGTCCTAAAAATTCTCATTGAATAGCATAACTCTCAAAAAAGGGATAATTTTTAAGGAAGTTTTTTACATGTCATTTAATTCTTTCACCTTCATGATGTATAGATGTATTTTTAGAAATTAGATTAATAAAAAGACAGGATGTATTTGCTTGAAACATACATTTTAACACTAGTTAAGATATCAATATGTATAGTAAAAATAAACTTCTGTTTTTAAAGCCTGGTAAGAACAGAAATCAAAAATTTGTATATTGTATAAATGTAATTTTTTAAAATAGGAAAATTTAACATGTCAATCTCCCCTGTACAAATATTTGGTACTACCTACCTACATACAGTATACATGCATTTACAACAGAAATATTAAAAAAATTTCCATGACTTTACATACGTGTGTAGAGAGGATGATTTTCTCAGCATCCCAACATGACATTTCTTTGATATCATAGAATACTGTAGTTTCAAACATTCTTAGACTCAACCTATTTCTAATTTATTTCCTATTATACTAAAATAATACCTTCTACAGCAGGTCTTTCAACTACTTTTCATTTGGGCTGTGTGGGTATGTGTGCTAATTCATTCAGTTGCATCTAACTCTTTGTAGCCCCATGGACTACATTTTATGCCTCATGTAGCCACCAGGCTCCTCTGTCCAAGGAATTTTCCAGGCAAGAATACATTTCTTGGCAGGTTGTCATTTCCTACTGCAGGGGATCTTCCTGACACAGGGATCAAACCCGTGTCTCCTGTGTCTCATGGATTCTTTACCACTGTGTCATTTGGGAAGCTTTTTTTCCTTTGTGTTAAGAACAAACATATCATATTTTATAATTGTAAAATAATTAGTTCTTATAAAATACTATTTCTTTCTAATAAAGATAAGAGTTTGGAAGTCTCTCCAAACTAAATTTATTTCACCAGCAAAACTTCTAATTACTCAGGGTATAAACCTATGCTACATAGAAAGACATGAGAATGTCTTTGCCATTTTAGCAAGTTTAATCATGTGTTTTTGAAACAAACAAACAAACAAATTGAAGCATATTATGTTTTCTCCACTGTGCTTGATACTCCAAGTATAGTTTTACAGTAGTGAAAGAAGCTCAAGCGCACAAAGATATGTAAAAGACAATTGGAATTTTAGCTAGTATATGCTTCTGTGCTGTTCTTAGTCACTCAATCCTATCAGACTCTTTGCAACCCCATGGACAGCAGCCCACCAGGCTCCTCTGTCCACGGGGATTTTCCAGGCAAGAATACTGGAGTGGGTTGTCATGCCCTTCTCCAGGGGATCTTCCCAACCCAGGGATTGAACCCAGGTCTTCCTTACTGCAGGCAGATTCTTTACAGTCTGAGCCACCAGGGAAGATAAAAATAGGGCATAGAGAAGGCACAGAACCAGCATCCCTAACCTGTTCTCTGCCTGTCTGGTTAATTTTTGCATGTCAGAAACACACAGCTTAAAGTTGAGAATAGGTGGAATATAAAGCAGAATTAGGATTTAATAGGGAAATTCTGTAAAACAATTTCTTTTTCCATCTAAACAGGGTTGGACAAGTGGATATGTGTCAGATTAAGCAGAAAGTTAGTTGTAGGCAAAAATAAGGAGTTTAGTCTATCTCTAAAACCTACCTGGAAACCAATGAAGTGTTTCAATGTCGGTAATACAAAATCTGATTAAAACCAAAGTCATACCCTCTGCATAGTATTTATTTCACACCCTCTACTCTTGGACTATCACCCAGAATCATCCTACATTACTTATTTTAGGATCCCTTGTTCAGAAATCTTTTGACTCATTGAGAGATCTCATTAATATACTCAGACATATAGAGAACACATTTTATGTTCTCTATTATTTCTGACACATTTTTAAGTATTTCTTTACCAGGCTTCAATTACTTTGTCAATAAGTGAAAACACTTATCATCTTACAAACTTGATTCTCTTTATCTTTCACAGTGAGGTATTCTGGACAATTCTAAATCTGATAACTCCAAGGTTCTGCCTTCTCCTCACCTGCTTGCAACAGTCACTCAATAGAATTAGCTTTCCTGTGCAACTTTGTTTTACTGTTTTTTCTTCTCAGTCTTTCGACACTCTTGAGTCTTACTTGAAAATATTAAATCATGTTTTTTCTGAGCAAATAAATTCATCAGATGAAAATCACTTCTTCCATTTATCCTTTTTACCATCAAATACTTGTATTTGCAACCATATTCATATACAGGTTATTGATTTTAGTAAAATAAATCTTCTCCACATCTAACTGAGGCCACTCCACTTAAAAATATATATATATATATATATATCAAACCACATTCACTTTCTTTAGGTGGTGGTTTAGTCGCTAAGTCATATCCAACTCTTGTGACCCCATGGACTGTGCCCTGCCAGGTTCCTTTGTCCATGGGATTTTCCAGGCAAGAATACTGCAGTGGGTTGCTATTTCCTTCTCCGCACTATCCTTTAAACCCACAAAATTCTCCTGCCGACTGGTATTAGGGTTTGTTTCATTTGTATTGCTATCACTACCACCATCAAGTGAACACGCTTCAGGAACTACCATTTTAAAACACACCAATAGACAAAAGAAAACCTAATTCTTTGATCTTACGTGTTTTTCTGTCCATTCTCCCAAATTTTTATGACCTCTTCCACAGTAAAACTCCTAACAGGAGGTACATAAATGTATGGCCCTTAAGTTCCCACCATTTGTCATTTCTTTATTCCAATCAATCACTTGTGCCTCTCCCCAATCTGCTGTAAACTTTCTTGTCAAAGTCATAAATAACTTCTCTCTTACTAAACTTGTTAATCATCATTTCAATCAGTTCAGTCAATCAGTCATGTCCAACTTTTTGCAACCCCATGGACTGCAGGATGCCAGGCTTCCCTTGTCCATCACCAACACTCACAGTTTGCTCAATCTCATGTCCAACGAGTCAATAATGCCATCCAACCATGTCATCTTCTGTCGTCGTCTCCTGCTGCCTTCAAACTTTCCAAGCATCAAGGTCTTTTCCAGTGAGTCAGCTCTTTGCATCATGTGGCCAAAGTATTGGAACTTCAGCTTCAGCATCAGTCTTTCCCATGAATATTCAGGATTGGTTTCCTTTTGGATTGACTGGTTTGATCTGCTTGCAGTCCAAGGGACTCTCAAGAGTCTTCTCCAACAAGACAGTTGAAAAGCATCAATTTTTAGGCAATCAGCTTTCGTTATAGTCCAACTCTCACATCCATGCATGACCACTTTAGATGGACATTTGTCAGCAGAAAAGTAATGTCTACCCTTTTTATATGTTGTCTAGATTGGTCATAGCTTTTCTTCCAATGAACAAGTGTCTTTTAACTTCATGGTTGCAGTCACCATCTGCAGTGATTTTGGAACTCAAGAATATAGAGTCTCTCACTGTTTCTAATGTTTCCATGATCTATTTGCAGCGAAGTGATGGGACCAGATGCCATGATCTTAGTCTTCTGAACGTTGAGTTTTAAAGCAGCTTTTTCACTATCCTCTTTCACTTTAATCAAGAGGCTCTCTAGTTCTTCACTTTCTGCCATATGGGTGGTGTCATTTGCATATCTGAGGTATTGATATTTCTCCCGGTAATCTTGATTCCAGCTTGTGCTTCATCCAGCCCAGCATTTCACATGATGTACTCTGCATATAAGTTAAATAAGCAGGGTGACAGTATACAGCCTTGATGTATTATTTTCCCCATTTGGAACCAGCCTATTGTTCCATGTCCAGTTCTAACTGTTGCTTCCTGACCTGCATACAGGTTTCTCAAGAGACAGGTCAGGTGGTCTGGTATTTCCATCTCTTTCAGAGTTTTCCACAGTTTGTTGTGATCCACCCAGTCAAAGCTTGTGGCATAGTCAATAAAGCAGAAGTAGATTTTTTTCTGGAACTCTCTTGCTTTTTTGATGATCCAGCGAATGTTGGCAATTTGATCTCTGGTTCCTCTGCCTTTTCTAACAGTATAGAGCTTCTCTATCTTTGACTGCAAAGAATATAGTCAATCTGATTTCAGTATTGACTATCTGGTGATGTCTATGTGTAGAGTTGTCTGTTGTGTTTTGGAAGTGGGTGTTTCTTAGACAAGTGTGTTCTCTTGGCAAAACTGTTAGCCTTTGCCCTGCTTCATTTTGTATACCAAGGCCAAACTTGCCTATTACTCCAGGTATCTCTTGACTTCTTATTTTTTTGCACTCCAGTCCTCTATGACAAAAAGGATATATTTTTTTAAATTCATTCTAAAATGTCTTGTGGGTCTTCATAGAACCATTCAACTTCAGTGTCTTTGGCATCGGTTAGTGGTTGCAGCACAGACTTGGATTACTGTGATGTTGAATGGTTTGCCTTAGAAACAAACTGAGGTCATTCTGTTGTTTTAGAGGTTGCATTCAAGTACTGTATTTTGCACTCTCTTGTTGACTATGAGGGCTACTCCATTTCTTCTAAGGGATTCTTGCCCACATAGTAGATATAATGGTCGTCTGAATTAAATTCACCCATTCTTGTCCACTTTATTTCACTCATTTTTAAGATGTCGAAGTTCATTCTTGGCATCACCTGCTTGACCATGTCCAACTTACCTTGATTAATGGACCTAACATTCCAGGTTTCTATGCAATATTGTTCATTACAGCATTTGACTTTGCTTTCAACATGAGATAGATTCACAACTGAGCATCGCTTTGAGGCAGCAATTGTTAGGTAGTCAGTGCAGGGTCAGAAAGTAGGTTATTTTTCTAATTTCAATTTTAATTCTCTCACATAAAACCTTTTGTTCTGTTAGCCCAAACCTGTATTTGCTACTTCAGTTTCTGGGCAATCATATTAATGTCTAGAGATTCATAGAACACCCAGACCCCGTGAAAGTTCAGTCGCTCAGTTGTGTCCGACTCTTTGCGACCCCATGAATCACAGCACGCCAGGCCTCCCTGTTCATCAACATCTCCTAGAGTTCACTCAGACTCACGTCCATCGAGTCTGTGATGCCATCCAGCCATCTCATCCTCGGTCATCTTCTTCTCCTCCTGCCCCCAGTCCCTCCCAGCATCAGAGTCTTTTCCAATGAGTCAACTCTTCGCATGAGGTGGCCAAAGTACTGGAGTTTCAGCTTTAGCAACATTCCTTCCAAAGAAATCCTAGGGTTGATCTCCTTCAGAATGGACTGGTTAGATCTCCTTGCAGTACAAGGGACTCTCAAGAGTCTTCTCCTACACCACAGTTCAAAAGCATCAATTCTTCGGTGCTCAGCCTTCTTCACAGTCCAACTCTCACATCCATACATGACCACAGGAAAAACCATAGACTTGACTAGATGGACTTAGTCGGCAAAGTAACTTTTGAATATGCTGTCTAGGTTGCTCATAACTTTTCTTCCAAGGAGTAAACATCTTTTAATTTTATGGCTTCAGTCACCATCTGCAGTGATTCTGGAGCCCAAAAAAATAAATAAAATTCCAGGGGACTGGAATGCAAAAGTAGGAAGTCAAGAAACACCTGGAGTAACAGGCAAATTTGGCCTTGGAATGCGGAATGAAGCAGGGCAAAGACTAATAGAGTTTTGCCAAGAAAATGCACTGGTCATAGCAAACACCCTCTTCCAACAGCACAAGAGAAGACTCTACACATGGGCATCACCAGATAGTCAACACTGAAATCAGATTGATTATATTCTTTGCAGCCAAAGATGGAGAAGCTCTATACAGTCAACAAAAACAAGATCAGGAGCTGACTGTGGCTCAGATCATGAACTCCTTATTACCAAATTCAGACTTAAATTGAAGAAAGTAGGGAAAACCACTAGACCATTCAGGTATGACCCCGTGAAAAGACAATCATATTAACTGCTTTCCAATTTATCAAGAAAAAAAAAAAAAACCTCCAAAAAGACCATTAGGACTTAAACATACATTTAGTTCCTAAATAATGGTCTGGAGTCTTGAGAAAAGGTCGTGGGATGGTGTCACAACTTTTGAAGAAATTGAGAACCTTGGAGATTTAAAAAAGCCATAAAAATGGCAAACTGGACAGTGTGACATTCAAACTGGTGGGTAAAAATGACATATTTTAAAGTCATGAGCCAACAAAAAATATTCAGATCAATGCTAGTGAAGATATAAAACTGCCGTCATTCATGTCTTTTGGGGCTCTTCCCCCACTCTAAGTGTCTATGCTGTGAGCTTCATATCTCTGTTCTGAAAAATAAACTTTACCCGTGTGAGTGCGAGTTTGAGATATTCATTCTTCGGCTCCATGAACAGAACTCAGGTTTCACGTTTCATCTTCCACTTTGGCAAGCTGCTTCAGTCTTTCTGGGGCTATTTCTCCATTCTTCCCCAGTAGCATATTGGACATCTACCTACCTGTGGGGCTCATCTTTCAATGTCATATGATGTTTCCTTTACATACTCTTCATGGGGTTCTTGAGGCAAGAATACTGAAGTGGTTTGTCATTTCCTTCTCTGGTGGACTATGTTTTGTCAGAACTATCTGCCATGACCTGTTGTAGGGAAAGGGCAAATTAGCCAAGATGGTGTGCTCAGGCTCTCTCATCCCACGGCCTCTCGCTCTTGCCCCACATTTTGTAAAGAATGACTATGCAGCAGCTGATATCACTTATAGTACTGTGCATGCACATCACGAGGTACTCACTTGGTCATGGGTACTTTGTGTGATATTCCTGTATGAGCTTCACCATGAAAGCCCTTGCTGCTGCTGCATTGGGGCTACATTGGGGCGTCATCATTATTATGTTATGTGAGGTTATGTTATGGCTCTGTTATGGTTCCATTATTGTTATGTTGCTGCTACATAACCATAATGCTACAGCTTCTGCATCAGCCAGAGAAGAGGCAGTGTTATGGCCGCCGTGCCATCCAGGAGAGAATAATTGTGTCTGCAGTTCCTATGGCTCTTTGCATCTTCTTCCAGCCTCTTTGCTTGTGCCTTGCCTACCCTGGGTTCAGCAAACAGCAAGCAAGACAACTGGCTTCATGAATAAGATCAGCAATATATCCGCCCACCTTAGATGGCCCTGCATGGCATGGCTCATAGCTTCATTGAGTTACACAAGGCTATGATCCATATGGGAGAAGGCAATGGCACCTCACTCCAGTACTTTTGCTTGGAAAATCCCATGGATGGAGAAGCCTGGTAGGCTGCAGTCCATGGGGTCGCTAAGAGTCGGACACCACTGAGCGACTTCACTTTCACTTTTCACTTTCATGCATTGAAGAAGGAAATGGCAACCCACTCCAGTATTCTTGCCTGGAGAATCCCAGGGAAGGGGCAGCCTGGTGGGCTGCCGTCTATGGGGTCGCACGGAGTCGGACACGACTGAAGCGACTTAGCATGATCCATATGATCATTTTTGGTTAGCTTTCTGTGATTGTAGTTTTCATTCTGGAGGTTGCAGGCTTACAGTGCTTGCTTCTTTTGTCTGCCCTCTGAAGGAAAATAATAAGAGACTTGTGCAAGCTTCATATCTGAGTCTTGCTCTGGTGGGCAGGGGCATACTCAGTAAATCTATAATCCTATTGTCTGATGAGGGTTGAGGCTGTGCTTCCACTCTGTTAGTTCTTTGGCCTGAGGCAACCCAGTCTTGGAGCTAAAGGCTGTATGGTAAGAATTTTTTTTTCTGTTGGGAAAGATTTTTGTGATATCTCCCTCCCACAAAGACCGATATAATTCCAATATGAATTGAAATTTTCACAATTCTTATTGTCATTTAGATTTTAAATGGTTAAGTAAAGGACAACTGGGTATTCTTGATACAGTTTTAAAAAAAGCACAAGTTTCCTCTCCTTGACATAGATTCTGTCTTGCACTTTCCCAGGATTATATCTCTATTGTATTCTTTAGCCATATACCTCTTCAAAGCATTTTACTTCATACTATTTTTTCTTCATTTTTGAAAAGTATTTCTAATTTTATTAACATCTTGTGAAGAGAGTCATTTGCATGTAATTAGTTTCTTCAGAAAATGATTTCTCTTTCTGAAATTATGCACTAGCACATTATAGAACAATCAAATTATCAGCCTCTCTTCCAAGGATCAATTCTACACTCAGAAATTATGATGAGTGAGGTTCTCTGTCATTAAAACTGCATACAAATTCTTTAGAGCTGTCAAAGCAACATCGATGGTTGTTATTTAATGTGTTTATGACTATCAGGAGTTAATGGCATTTTGTAACATGATGGAATTCTAGAGGAAGTTAATCTTTCTGCGAGTGGAATATGTAGCTGAAGGCCTAAATATCCAAAAGAGCAACCCGTTACTATTTCTAGGCTTTTGCTCACCAACGATAGCCAGTTTACCAATTTTCTGATCTACACATTAATGCTACATGAGTTTTAACTGAAATCTGATAGATTTAAAGACAATGAATTTTTACTATTTAGTGCACTGAGTTATCAAATAAAAAGCTAATATTAGGGGAACAGGAGTTTGGTTTTTCCTCCATGCCTTATAAATTTTGATAGACAGTCCTTCTATTGATAAGCAAATTTCATTTTTCCACTTGAAGATAAATGTGCATTAATTATTTTCCAATGTATTAAAATTAATAAATGTTAGCATTTCAGGAATAAAATATGTTGCCAAAAAGCAAGCAAAAACCAAATGGCACACGTATAATGGCAGGAATCACATTAAATAAATGTGCAGAAATTGCAATACAGGACCTCACATTTTCCCCATCAAAAGTAGAATGACAGAGCAGATGTACCTTTTCTGTTCCTTTTATTTCAGTGTTTTTTAAACATTAATGTGCTACCTGAGGATTTTATTAAAATTCAGATTTGGGTTCAGTTAGACACGTGTTGGATTTGAGATTGGGCATTTTCAAAATGCTTCCTGGTGAGCAGATGCTACTGTTCTTTTGATCTAATGCCACTTTGAGTAGTAAGGCTAGGCTGCATAACAAATGTGTTTCTACCATGGAAGCATTTCCAATTGTTTGTAGCGGCTTCTTTCCCTAGGATACTTTTTGCATCTATCAGCTTTATTTTCTGTACCCTCTGTTTACTAGTGATACATGTAAACCTCAACTGGTTAGTATCATATCCTCATGCAGCTCTTAAACATATCACACATCTTGACTTCAATCAAGACCAACTGATAGGAATCTCTGATAGTGGAGTCTTCAAATCTGTACCTGTAAAAAGAATTCCAAAAGTGTTTACAATTTACACCAGTATTGGAGATCCAAAATATTAATAGATGTCTATCATAAGGGCAAGAATATTTATATGCTTAGGGAGAAACAAGTAACTCTGCTGACTCGTTGATCTCTATTTATGCCTGTTTATTTTAGTCTGTTAAATCCAATAACATATTTTATTTCAAACAGGAAAGAACTGATCTCTTGGCACAAGCAACAGTCTCTCAAGTTATACAGTGTTCCACTTACTCCATAACATAGCTGTTATATTTTGTTGACAATTGACTTCACATTTGTTTTTAGAAGCTTCTAAAACACATGACTTCTAAAGCATATGGGGCTTCCTAGGTGGCTCAGTGTGAATGAGTCAATTGGTACATTCCAATGCAGGGTCTGTGGGCTTAACCCCTGGGTCAGAAGATCCCCTGGAGAAAGAAATGGCAACCCAATCCAGTATTTCTATTGTTCAGTCTCTAAGTTCTTTCTGACTCTTTGTGACCCCATTGACTGCAGCACGCCAGGCTTCCCTGGCCTTCACTGTATCCCAGAGTTTGCTCAGATTCAAGTCCATTGAGTCAGAGATTCTATATTCCAGTATTCTTGCCGGGAAAATTCCATGTACAGAGGAGCTTGATGGGTTACAATCCACAGGGTTACAATAGAGTTGAACATAGCTTAGCGACTAAACAACAACAACAAAAACCATATACAAATCATTAACCATACTGCCTATTAACAACCACTCATTTACTCGTTGGCAAATGGAAAAAGAAAGTGATTTCTTCACTCAGCCCCAAAGTAGTCCTCTCCAGTGTACTATAGTGACAAATGTAGTTGTCATACACAATGTATCTGTAGCAGTGTTTTGATTTAGGTATTTACAGTATTACAAAGCAAGAAAGTGAATGACAAAAAAGCAAAAGCTTCAGAATGTATAGATTAGTTTCAAAGTATTGTATAATATTTCCCTGGGAAAAAAACTGTTAAAGATCATGAATCATGTAACCTGATTATCAAAGGAGAAAAAGACACAATAGAAGCCTCCAAGTAGAATCATCTTGATTTAAATTTTCTTTTCGCTAAACTTGTAATCCCTGACTGCATATAAACTTAAACCACATTTATGTTCAAATATTCTAACAGTGACATTGTTTCTTAAAGGAAGAAATGATATTTATTTTTTATTTTAATGTTTTGTAACATACAACTTTTGTATATAACTTGTTTTTATATGATGAAGGTGTTGTAATATACTGAAAAAACATATATCCAGTGTTATTATAGTCTTTCTATTAAAGGATGGAGTATTGAAATATTGTCTTATTAAACTTAACATTGAATCAGAGCAGAATGGTAAATGCCTTATAGCCTCTTGCACCAAGTTCTAATATGGCAAGTGTCACTTTTAAAGCAGGTGACTGTTACTCTCTGATCCCTGAAGTGACAATTGCAATTGATAATTTTATTTGGAATATATGTGTCTGTTTATTCATGGGAAGTGCTGTTGTTCACTATGATATGTTAAAATAAAAATAAAATTATAATTTCCAGTCTTATCTCAAATGAATATTTGAATTAAGGAGCTTCTAGTAAATTTTTCAAATTAATCTTCACTATCATAACATAATATCTATCAAGTGCATACTATGCACTAGGCATTATTCAAAAAAACATTTAATAGATTGTTTCACTTAGTTTTCACAATTCTAGCAAATGTACTTTTAAAATTACCATCTGGCAGATGAAGCAACTGACACACAGAGAAGTTAACTTACTTAACTGAGATCATAAGATTATAAAAATATAAAGATAAAATTATAAGAATAAAAACCTCAGAAGACATTCTAAGCTTCAAAATGCATGTATTCAGTATTGCTTTCCATGAGAATCATATTTGTGGCTGAAATGTCAAGGCACTTCATTAAAATCATGGTAATTTTTTCCCTTAGTTTCCTCATTTATAAGAGATCAATGGTGAAAAATTGAAAGCATTTCCCCTAAAGTCAGGAACAAGACAAGGGTGTCCACTTTCACCGCTACTATTCAACATAGTTCTGGAAGTTTTGGCCACAGCAATCAGAGCAGAAAAAGAAATAAAAGGAATCCAAATTGGAAAAGAAGAAGTAAAACTCTCACTGTTTGCAGATGACATGATCCTCTACATGGAAAACCCTAAAGACTCCACCAGAAAATTACTAGAGCTCATCAATGAATATAGTAAAGTTGCAGGATATAAAATCAACACACAGAAATCCCTTGCATTCCTATACACGAATAATGAGAAAGTAGAAAAAGAAATTAAGGAAACAATTCCATTCACCATTGCAACGAAAAGAATAAAATACTTAGGAATATATCTACCTAAAGAAACTAAAGACCTATATATAGAAAACTATAAAACACTGATGAAAGAAATCAAAGAGGACACTAATAGATGGAGAAATATACCATGTTCATGGATTGGAAGAATCAATATAGTGAAAATGAGTATACTACCCAAAGCAATTTACAAATTCAATGCAATCCCTATCAAGCTACCAGCCACATTTTTCACAGAACTAGAACAAATAATTTCAAGATTTGTATGGAAATACAAAAACCTCGAATAGCCAAAGCAATCTTGAGAAAGAAGAATGGAACTGGAGGAATCAACTTGCCTGACTTCAGGCTCTACTACAAAGCCACGGTCATCAAGACAGTATGGTACTGGCACAAAGACAGACATATAGATCAATGGAACAAAATAGAAAGCCCAGAGATAAATCCACACACATATGGACACCTTATCTTTGACAAAGGAGGCAAGAATATACAATGGAGTAAAGACAATCTCTTTAACAAGTGGTGCTGGGAAAACTGGTCAACCACTTGTAAAAGAATGAAACTAGATCACTTTCTAACACCGCACACAAAAATAAACTCAAAATGGATTAAAGATCTAAATGTAAGATCAGAAACTATAAAACTCCTAGAGGAGAACATAGGCAAAACACTCTCAGACATAAATCACAGCAGGATCCTCTATGATCCACCTCCCAGAATGCTGGAAATAAAAGCAAAAATAAACAAATGGGATCTAATTAAAATTAAAAGCTTCTGCACAACAAAGGAAAATATAAGCAAGGTGAAAAGACAGCCTTCTGAATGGGAGAAAATAATAGCAAATGAAGCAACTGACAAACAACTAATCTCAAAAATATACAAGCAACTTCTGCAGCTCAACTCCAGAAAAATAAACGACCCAATCAAAAAATGGGCCAAAGAACTAAATAGACATTTCTCCAAAGAAGACATACGGATGGCTAACAAACACATGAAAAGATGCTCAACATCACTCATTATTAGAGAAATGCAAATCAAAACCACAATGAGGTACCACTTCACACCAGTCAGAATGGCTGCGATCCAAAAATCTGCAAGCAATAAATGCTGGCGAGGGTGTGGAGAAAAGGGAACCCTCCTACACTGTTGGTGGGAATGCAAACTAGTACAGCCACTATGGAAAACAGTGTGGAGATTCCTTAAAAATTGCAAATAGAACTACCTTATGACCCAGCAATCCCACTTCTGGGCATACACACCGAGGAAACCAGAATTGAAAGAGACACATGTACCCCAATGTTCATCGCAGCGCTGTTTATAATAGCCAGGACATGGAAACAACCTAGATGTCCATCAGCAGATGAATGGATAAGCAAGCTGTGGTACATATACACAATGGAGTATTACTCAGCCGTTAAAAAGAATTCATTTGAATCAGTTCTGATGAGATGGATGAAACTGGAGCAGATTATACAGAGTGAAGTAAGCCAGAAAGAAAAACACCAATACAGTATACTAACACATATATATGGAATTTAGGAAGATGGCAATGACGACCCTGTATGCAAGACAGGGAAAGAGACACAGATGTGTATAACGGACTTTTGGACTCGGAGGGAGAGGGAGAGGGTGGGATGATTTGAGAGAATGACATTCTAACATGTATACTATCATGTGAATTGAATCGCCAGTCTATGTCTGACGCAGGATGCAGCATGCTTGGGGCTGGTTCATGGGGATGACCCAGAAAGATGTTATGGGGAGGGAGGTGGGAGGGGGGTTCATGTTTGGGAATGCATGTAAGAATTAAAGATTTTAAAATTTAAAAAAAAAAAAAAAAAAAAAATAAAATAAAAAAAAAAAAAAAAAAAAAAAAAAAGAGATCAATGCCTAAGCCATTCAGAATTGACTATTTTTTTTATCTTTTTAATCAGATTTCAGGAATGAGACATAGTTCCTTTAATGTATGTAATTACCAACAGGCTAGTAAATATAGAATTTAAGTAAATATTTTTATTTATGAATGACATGTAGAGGCAGTTGGAAAATACTTTTAAATTATTAAGGCTATTGATGATGAATTAAAAAGCATAGGCAGAATCCTTCAATACTATCCTCCTATATATGATGTTTATAGACACATATAATTAAAAGAATATGTGTCAACTTTTTCATTGCTTAGTGTTTCAAGGGAAGCAGTTTATTATATATTAATATTATTTTGTAGAACGAAATGGTTCTATGGTCAAAAACAGTGATGATATATTAGGTTCTTAAATTTATAAATGTATACTGACTAAAAATGTTTTTGCAATGTTTAATACACTAATTGCTCCTTGGAAGAAAAGCTATAATAAAACTAGACAGTGTATTAAAAAACAGCAACATCACTTTTCCAAGAAAGGTCCATATAGTCAAACTATAGTTTTTCCAATAGTCATGTACAGATATGAGAGTTGGGACGATAAAGAAGTCTGAGTGCCAAAGATTTGATGCTTTCGAACTGTGGTAATGGAGAAGACTTTTGACAGTTCCTTGTACAATGCTATAAAGAGCAATATTGCATAGGAACCTGGAATGATAGCCCCATGAATCAAGGCAAATTGGAAGTGGTCAAACAGGAGATGGCAAGAGTGAACATCAACATTTTAGGAATCAGTGAACTAAAATGGACTGGAATGGGTAATTTAACTCAGATGACCATTATATCTACTACTGTGGACAGGAATCCCTTAGAAGAAATGGAGTATCCATCATAGTCAACAAAAGAGTCGATATGTGCTAGTTGGATGCAATCTCAAAAATGACAGAATTATCTTTGTTCATTTCCAAGGCAAACCATTCAATATCAAAGTAATCCAAGTCTATGTCCTGGCCAGTAATGCTGAAGAAGTTGAAGTTGAACAGTTCTATGAAGACCCACAAGGCCTTTTAGAACTAACACCCCAAAATATGTCCTTTTCATTATAGGGGACTGGAATGCAAAAGTAGAAGAAACACCTGGAGTAACAGGCAAATTTATCCTTGGAATACAGAATAAAGCAGGGCAAAGAATCTTGCCAGGAGAATGCACTGCTCATAGCAAACATCCTCTTCCAATATAAAAAACAAGACTCTACACAAGGACATCATCAGATGGTCAACACTGAAATCAGATTGATTATATTCTTTGTAGTCAAAGATGGAGAAGCTCTATACAGTGAGCAAAAACAAGACTGGAACTTAACTGTGGCTCAGATCATGAACTCCTTATTGCCAAATTCAAATATAACTGAAGAAAGTATGGAAAATCACTAGACCATTCACATATGACCTATATCAAATTCCTTACCATTATACAGTGGAAGTTAAAAGTAGATTTAAGGGGATAGATCTGATAGACAGAATATCTGATGAACTATGGACAGAGGTTCATGACACTGTACAGGAGACAGGAAGCAAGACCATCCCCAAGAAAAAGAAGTGCAAAAAAGCAAAATGGCTGTCTGAGGAGGCCTTACGAATAGCTGTGAAAAGAAGAGAAGTGAAAAGCAAAGGAGAAAAGGAAAGGTATACCCATTTGAATGCACAGTTCCAAAAAAGAGCAAGGAGAGATAAGAAAAACTTCCTCAGTAATCAATTCAAATAAATAGAGGAAAAAACACAATGAGAAAGACTAGAGATCTCTTCAAGCAAATTAGAGATACCAAGGGAATATTTCATGCAAAGATGGGTTCAATAAAGGACAGAAATGGTTCCAAATAGGAAAAGGAGTACGTCAAGGCTGTATATTGCCACCATGCTTATTTAACTTATATGCAGAGTATATCATGAGAAACGCTGGACTGGAAGAAACACACAAGCTGGAATCGAGATTGCCAGGAGAAATATCAGTAACCTCAGATATGCAGATGACACCACCTCTATGGCAGAAAGTGAAGAGGAACTAAAAGCCTCTTGATAAAAGTGAAAGAGGAGAGCGAAAAAGTTGGCTTAAAGATCAACATTCAGAAAACAAAGATCATGGCATCTGGTCCCATCACTTCATGAGAAATAGATGGGGAAACAGTGGAAACAGTGTCAGACTCTATTTTTGGGGGGCTCCAGAATCACTGTAGATGGTGACTGTAGCCATGAAATTAAAAGACGCTTACTCCTTGGAAGAAAAGTTATGAGCAACCTAGATAGCATATTCAAAAGCAGAGACATTACTTTGCTGACTAAGGTCCGGCTAGTCAAGGCTATGGTTTTTCCTGTGGTCATGTATGGATCTGAGAGTAGGACTGTGAAGAAGGCTGAGCACTGAAGAATTGATGCTTTTGAACTGTGGTGTTGGAGAAGACTCTTGAGAGTCCCTTGGATTGCAAGGAGATCCAACCAGTCCATTCTGAAGATCAGCCCTGGGATTTCTTTGGAAGGAATGATGCTAAAGCTGAAGCTCCAGTACTTTGGCCACCTCATGTGAAGAGTTGACTCATTGGAAAAGACCCTGATGCTAGGAGGGATTGGGGGCAGGAGGAGAAGGGGACGACCGAGGATGAGATGGCTGGATGGCCTCACTGACTCGACGGACGTTAGTTTGAGTGAACTCTGGGAGTTGGTGATGGACAGGGAGGCCTGGTGTGCTGTGATTCATGGGGTCGCAAAGAGTCGGACACAATTGAGTGACTGAACTCAACTGATATTCATAAGGTGTAAAATGGTACCACTTAAGAATTTGGAGATATGCAAACATCCATGACACCATCACCACGATCAAGTTAACACACACGTCTAGCACCTCCCAAAGTCTCCTGTGTCCTTAGCTTTTTGTTTGTTTCTGTGTAAGAACATAAGAACTCCCTCTTTTATTCTGAAGTACACAGTACTATAATGTAGCTACAGGTAAGATATGGTATAGCAGATCTCTAGAAATAATTCATTAGTATATTTGAAACTTTATACTCATGAAAAAAACAACTCCCACTTCCTCCAACACCTTATATCAGTCAACCAGTATTGTATTCTCTGCTTCTATGAGTTTGAGTATTTTAGATTCCCAAGTAAATGGAATCAATGTGTTTATATACAAAAAAATATCCAGGAGCTGTCTGGCCTCTCTTGTTCACTGAAACACTCTTCACAATAGTCAAGATGTGATTAGAACCCATGACCAATTGACAAATGAATGGTAAAGAAAATGGGATATTATTCAGCCTTAAAAAAGAAGGAAACTCTGCCATTTGTGACAGCATGGCTAAACCTAGAGGACATTAATGAATGAAATAAGTCAGCCACAGGCATTGTCTAACACGTTCCTCAGTTTTTGTGTATATATCAAATTATGAGATCCACTCAGCTAAATTAATCCAAATAACTAACAAAATGTAAAGAGATTATTATTTTTCATTTTCAACATTATTGTATAGAAAATTCATGTGTTATATTTAAAAAGCCAACCCTATAATATATATTCAGTACTTCTGAGGGAGATCAACCCTGGGATTTCTTTGGGAGGAATGATGCTTAAGCTGAAACTCTAGTACTTTGGCCACCTCATGCGAAGAGTTGACTCATTGGAAAAGAGTCTGATGCTGGGAGGGATTGGGGGCAGTAGAAGAAGGGGACGACAGAGGGTGAGATGGCTGAATGGCATCACTGACTCGATGGACGTGAATCTGAGTGAACTCTGGGAGTTGGTGATGGACAGGGAGGCCTGGCGTGCTGCAATTCATGGGGTCGCAAAAAGTCAGACACGACTGAGCGACTGAACTGAACTGAATAATATTTTAAGTAATTAGATATATGGTCTAGTTTGCCAGCTGAGTGATGTCCCATGGCAGACTCTATAATATATAAGATTTGAATCTTTAAGTCACATTTTCAAAATGGTTTCAAGTTTGTGATAGAAACTCTATTCTTCCAACTTGTGTATGTTTCCAACATGCTATATAATATAAACAGATCGTCTTACCAGGGGCTGAACAGCTGGTGTTCTTGGATTTCCAACCTTATCCCTCAGATCCTCTCCACCTTTGCTCCTCTAATCTTATCACATACAACTTCATTCTTCATTTTATTCGCTTCCTCATGTCTGCTTATTAATTATAGCTTTTGATAACATATAGCTTTGTTAATCATGCCTTGTATCAACCATGATATTTTTTGTTTCTGCATATTTATCATCATATAGTGTCAATTCCTTTATTCACAATAAAGAATATGATTTGGCCCAAATAACTAAAAACTCTTTTTTTTTTTTTTCCTAGTCTCTACCCATCTTGTAATCCACTCAACTGTGACTGTGATTTACATGACAACCAATGTAGTTACCAGTATATAAGGACCTGCTAGGCTAGTTTTTCAACAGCAGATAATGGATCAAGTAGTTTCCTTTAAAAATAAAAGTCTGGGCCTGTTAAAGGTTTTTGAAGGAGAAAATAAGAACAAAACAAAAATCTCTAGTACATGAGGACGAATTTATACATGCAATTCCTTGTAACTCAACAAAGCAATGATACATTTATGTAAAGATAATTTTCTGTTTAAAACAAGGTATTATATGCATATTTATATATATCATGAAGATGTAAAATCCAAACCCAAATCATCATGGATATATACAAATATAGGAAATGCTTAGGACATAATTTCACATTCTTAGTGAGAAACATTTCTCAGTATAAAAAAGATTCAGTGAAAATGGCAAGAATGAAGAAAAGAGGTATCAATTCAGAGACCTAATATAACTTACACAAATTATTGTTACTTTTCACATAATATCTATTAAAATTAACTAAGCATGTTTGCTTTCTGAATAAACTGTTGCTGAATGGACTATTAAAAGTCATACATCTAAAATACATTACTGAATCAGAATTAAAAATTATAATCATAGAATTTTTATATTTATGAACTTATTTAGCAAAGGAAAAGATTATTTCAGAGTTATTCTTTTAATCTCAGTCCTTTTGTGTTACTAATATTCCAGATGAAATTAATTTTAAAGTTTCAGTGTATAGAATATAATTTTCATGCATATGATTTTGTAGAGAAATAAGCTTCTAGACTAAGAAATCAATAGCTGTTACTTAGTGTTAGCCTGAAACTTTTGCTTTCCATTTTCATTTTCAATTACATTAGATATTCTATTAAGTTAAAAACAATTCATAGATGGTCACATTTTGACAGTAGCTATATTTGAACAGACTATATATTTGATCATGGAATAAATTCATAATGGATTGAAGCTGAAGTTCTGTAATTAGTAAATAGCAATTCTGCAATTGAGTGTATATTAAAATCTCTAAAAAGTCTATTTGTCACTTATAAAATAATTTCTTCTTTTAGGAAAAGTGTAATGTCATTTTCTGACCATGAGTTTTGTAACACAGTATGTTCAGTGATTAGTTTCTTAATTTAAAACTTGTATTTCAAGAAATTTCATCACTAATATTGTAATTTCTTAAATTGAATGTGACCAAATGCTGATTTTGAAAAGAAAAGAAATAATAATGTTTTGAAGTTTTATGATGAACATCCAAATTAATATAAATTATTTAATTGAGAAGCCACAAACTCCCTCACCCATACTACTATTTTGTTCTTTCTTTCATATCAAACTTTCTGTAAATCAAGCTCTTTCTGTTTTTCAATTACATCAAAAAGTTTCTATTGATTAGTCCTACAGAGACAATCCTTTTTCCTTTAGTCTTCATTACTGACATCTCTTGCAAAATACATAGGCTTTCTAATTCTTGAAGTTTTATTTACAAAACAATTTATTTCCTTTAATGTCATCTTACATAATGACATTGAGATATACCACTTTATTAAAATTTTCATTAGCCTTGAAAGTATGTTTCAAATAAGAAAAGATTACTCACACCATACACTCAACTATAACAAATGCTTATAGAAAACAAATAAAGAATTGGCAGAAATTAACTCCTTCAATACAATCCAATTTTAGTAATACAAAATATTCATTATAAACTACACTAAATTAAGAACAATTTTTTCTTGTATTTTCAGAAGCTGAAAAAAATCTGGAACATAATTCTCAAATATCATTATTGAAAGAAATTTTACATTTATAATATGTTTAAAGAAAATAATATTTTCTTTGCAGTCTAAGTACAGTCAATGTTAATTTTTCTTTTTTCTCAATTATGCTCTCTCTTTTAATCTCTTCCAGAGACACCTTCTCCCAGAAATAATGTTTTACCAGCTCTTTAGGGCATCCTTTAACCCAATCAAACTGACACATAAATTTAACCACAGCAGCCAACTATCTACATTTTGCTATAATCTAAATGTGCAAATATTTCAAATAACCTAGGAACTAAAATTCTCACTACTGAACATTGATGAAAGGATATACAAGAGCTGATTTATGAGTATACCATCTTAGTCAATTTTTTTAAAAACTAGGAAATTCCATGCAAACTCTCTGCCAACAGGAAAACCACAAAAAAAATTGGCTTTCAAAAAATTTAGGCACTTCATCCAAAGCTCTTTTATTACTACTATTTTACATTTTCAATAAAAATTCTGACATAACTGCCTAGCTAGATGATTTCTATGGATTTTGTAACGGTAATGTGGATTAGAATACAAAATATGTCCAAAGATATACTTCATTCAGTATGATAGAAAGCACTTTGGAATCAGTTTTCTATTTTGCAACACTAATGTTATAAATAATGTATCCATATATGCTCTTCTGGCCTGTTTTACTTGTTTGTGTATCTTTTGCTGCTGTTCCGACAAAGGAATTTTAACCCCATTCTTTTCACTCACTATAAGTCATCTATAGACTTTAATATTATTTTTATTGATTTCACTATTTCCCCCAATAAATGAAACAGTTCAAACTGTAGCCCTAAGAACAAAATGAACTTGTAGGCTATACCATGAACAGCCATGACCAGAGTAGGCTTTGATTTCACATCAGTTTTCCTTCACCACAAATGTAATTTGGGGATACATACTGCTGTGAAAATTCAGTGAAAGATTTTAAAGTGCTTGCACCAATAGCAATTTAATATACTTTTTTGCCCAATACAATTAACAATTTGCTAGTTGCCATTTCATTTTTAACATCTTCTCCGGAATTGAATATATGACAGCCCACTCTCTATTCCACCAGCCTTTTGTTGAAATGATCATTTGGAAATTACTGAGCTTTCTTTCCCTCAGAATGGCTTGCACTTTCACTTAGGCAGATTTACCTCCTTATACATTTCACTTTCTCAAATTTCAGTTTCTCAAAGACTTCCTTTATAAGATCTTTAATTTACCTAAAAATAACACAGAAAAAAATGTGACATATACATTTTTGGGGTAATTATTTTCCTAATGAAGTTTAACTTCCAGTGTCTAGATAATCACACTAATTATGACTCACAAAATAAAAGTTTGGAAGTGTAAGAGATATTAGGGCTGCATTCAATTTTCATTGTATGTTTTATAGTGTATTCAACCAATATACATTTTTAGGATATTTCAGTTTTTTTGGTCATTTGCAATTAAAAATAATGTTTATGTGTACAGTTTACATACTTAATGATTCGTAAGTTAGACGTAATGTTAGAAGATAATTGGTGTGTCAAAGTTTTAGTTTACATGTAGTTTTGTTAGATACTATTATTTTTGCTGATCCCTGGGTCAGGAATATCCACAGGGGAAGGAAATGGCAACCCACTCCAAGAGTTTTGCTTGAAAAATTCTATGGACAGAGACTAGCAGGCTTCAGTCCATGGGACTGTGAAGAGTCGGACACAACTGAGCAACTAAGCACAGATTTTTTTCTCCATTAAAGCTGCATTCAGTTGCATCCAGCATAAGAGTGCATGAATCCTAGCAACCTCAAAATAGCATATGTTGTTAAATTTTTGGATATTTTCAAGTCTTTTAGTTTAGAAGCTAAACCAAAAATGAGACCTCAATTTAACTTTAAATTACGTTTCCATTTACATGAATGAGGTCAAATATTTTTTATAAGTTTAAGAGACATATAACCAAATTTATTTAATTTTTTGTGAACTCTCCTAATTTGTCTGTTCTGTTTTTTCCTCTTTATCAACTTTTGCAGCACTCTCTACACTAGATATACTAGGTTTTCACCTGTGATATAATTTGCAAAGGTAAACATATGCATACGCAATGTTTTGGCATGTTTTTAATGCATTTGAATTATCAGTCTTGTTATTCCCTCAAGATTTGGAGTCACTGTTTTAAAACTACTTTACATCTCCCAAATATAAAAGAATCTGGAAGACATTTTCTATAAGCAATTGTTTGTCTTCACTTTCACATTTTGATATTTTTAAAATTTAGAATCTACTGTGGTGAATGATGAGATATGTGGAGGCAGCAAATTAGCACAAATGTCCAGAAATCCTCCCTCTTTTTTCCTCCTTTTTTCACTTCCTGTCTCTCTTACATCATTCTTTCCTTCCTCAGTTCAGTTCAGTCACTCAGTCATGCTTATTTTGTTTCTGAAAGTATTTATGGTGACAAAAACAAACACTATAAAACATAATAGCTCAAATAAAAACAAAGGTAAAATAAGAATTTTTTAAAGCTTCATATAATAGCTAGGGCATGGAAACAACCTAGATGTCCATCAGCAGACAATTGGATAAGAAAGCTGTAGTACACACAATGGAATATTACTCAGCCATTAAAAAGAATGCATTGAAATCAGTTCTAATGAGGTGGATGAAACTGGAGCCTATTATACAGAGTAAAGTAAGCCAGAAAGAAAAACACCAATACAGTATACTAATGCATATTTATGGAATTTAGAAAGATGGTAACGATAACCCTGTATGTGAGCAAAAGATGGGCAGAACAGTCTTTTGGACTCTGTGGGAGAAGGCAAGGGTGGGAAGATTTGGGAGAATGGCATTGAAACATGCATATTATCATAGGTGAAATGAATCGAAGTCCAGGTTCGATGCAAGATACAGGATGCTAGGGGCTGGTGCACTGGGATGACCCAGAGGGATGGGATAGGGAGCGAGATGGGAGGGGGGTTCAGGATGGGGAACACATGTACATCCGTGGTGGATTCATGTCAATGTATGGAAAAACCAATACAATATTGTAAAGTAATTAGCCTTCAATTAAAATAAATAAATTTATACTAAAAAATAAATAAAAGCTTCATAAGTATATTGAATTAGAAAACACTGGACAGAAATCCCATGGAACTCTTTAGATAATTATATAATCAAAGTCACTTGACTACTTAGTGATAAAATTTTAGCCCCATTAACTGTAATTCCATAAAAACTCCACAAAACCACAATATGAAGATCTAATCAACCTAATTCAAAAACATGATTTTTTCTTTTAAATGATTTATTTTGCATATTTATTATTATACTTGTTAAGAGATTTATTTGTTTTGTTTCATTTCTATTATTTTGTTTTTTCTGTGTTTTAAATATAAAGTTGTTTATTTTAATTGGAAGCTAATTACTTTACAATATTGTATTAATTTTGCCATACATACATCAATAAATCATTTTATAACCTTCAAAAAATAATAAAAAAGTAAAAAATAAAAACAAAAACATATGATTGAGGTCAATATTAACACAAAAATAATACTCTTCATAGATAAAAGTATGTTGCATGCTGAAATGTTATACAACAAACAGTAATCCTATATGATTTAAAATTTAAAAAAAAAAAAAAAAGAAAATCTTCCCATAATATGATTTTTTTCTTTTACAAAGATATATATTTGACCAGAATTAGGCCTGAATATATTTTAAAGATTATCCTTCTCAGTAAAACAATCAAAAAGATTATTTTTCAATTTAGGAGGCTATTTTAGATTATATTTCCAATTAACATGTAACAAAATTGACTCAAGAATGGAATAAGCTAAGGTATAATCACTTTATTTATTTTTAATATTATTTGTTGACGATGAAACAAAGAGATATTATGGCTAATGATAAAAAAGATTTGTGGTTAAAAGAAAATCACTTAAAGAGCAAAGACAGTAAAATAGCAATGTAAGATTTATTTTAAGTAGTTCTTTGTTGCTAGGAAGATATTTAACCTAATTTGTTTTTTCAGTAGATAAATCATTTAAAATTTTAATTAAACACTTAAAGAGCTATCAGCTTTTATAATTTATTACAACAAAATCAGGTTCACAAGATAGCATTTAATCAGAAGGTTCTGTTCATAGTTTATAACATCATATCAGGGCCAAATTATCAACCTGGTGTAAGATAAATTAAAATAGAAATGTTTTTTATAAAGTAAAAGTGCTACCTCATTAATCAAGACCAATTAATTTGATTTTAATATTTTTAAATGCATACAATAATTAAGAAATCATAAAATATCTAAAGATGTAAACATTTGTATAAACTGTTTCCTATGTGAAAATAACAAATTGGAAAAAGATCATTTTTATAGCAATCAGTGAAGTTGCTCCTATGGTTTTGTGCTAGCTAAAACTATTTTTCCCTGAAAAAATTAAGTCAATTAATATTTGTTATTTTTTTAATCTGTAGATTCTTTTAATATGAACCAGAGCATAACCATATGCTGACACATGGTGGAATTATACATAATTACAGTTAATATATATTTAAATTACATTTATTATTTATACCGTGAGCAAACATGTACAAATATAAATGTTTTGTATTTAAGAAAATTAAAATGTTAGCAAATACAGTTTTTCTATATTTTTGTTATTTTGAGATATTTTTGTTGGTTTTAACATGAAAATGCTTTAAATATGGTTTTTAATGTTTTGCTGCTGCTGCTGCTGCCGCTGCTGCTAAGTCACTTCAGTCGTGTACGAGTCTGTGCGACCCCATAGATGGCAGCCCACCAGGCTCCCACGTCCCTGGAATCCTACAGGCAAGAACACTGGAGTGGGTTGCTATTTCCTTCTCCAATGCATGAAAGTGAAAAGTGAAAGTGAAGTCGCTCAGTGGTGTCCGACTCTTAGCGACCCCATGGACTGCAGCCCACCAGGCTCCTCCATCCATGGGATTTTCCAGGAAGAGTAATGTAGTGAGCTGCCATTGTGTTCTCTGAATATTTTGCTAGAAATTATATACATATGTGTGATAAATCATTTTAGTTGTGTCCAACACTTTGCCACTTAATGAACTATATAGCTTGCCAGATTTCACTATCCATGGGATTTCCCAAATAAAAATACCAGGGTGAGTTGCCATTTCCTTCTCCAGGGGATCTTCCCAACCCAGGGATTGAACCCGTGTCTCTTATGTCTCAGGCATTGGTAGCTGGGTTCTGTATATAAATATGCATGTGTATATTTCTATCTATATGTCTATGTTCATTAATTAATGTTTTCTTTTTTGGCTTGTGAGATAAAACACGTCCTCAGAAAATTATTTCCATTAGTAGAGTACGTAAACATCCTCACGTATTTTTTACTGATCATTTTGGGATTTTATTTTCAATGTTCAAAACTTTTATCCTTTCTGAATTTATTTCTGTAAGAAGTAAGGTAGATATCACCTTTCCTTTTTTTACCCTCAAGTGGGAAAATGCTACTATCTAGGTTTTCCAAATGCTAAACTGAATCATTCCCTTTTGATGTAAAATGATATAAGACAATGCAATATAAAATACAAGACAGTGTAACATATTAAGTACCATATATATTAGATTGTCTTCATTATTTCATTAATTGGTTTCTCTCTTCTTGGCTTACCTCCTCATGGATTTAATAAATTTCTAAGGAAATAATAATAAAGAACCTGCTTGCCAATGTAGGATATATGAGAGACTCAGGTTTGATCCCTGGGTCGGGAAGATCCCCTGGAGGAGGCCATAGCAATCCACTCAAGTATTGTGCCTGGAGAATACCAGGTATAGAAGAGCCCTGTGAGTTATGTCCATTTCACTGCAGACATGACTGAAGTGACAACACACAATTGATTAGGTCTCAGTTCAGTTCAGTCTCTCAGTCGTGTCCAACTCTTTGCAACCCCATGAATTGCAGCACGCCAGGCCTCCCTGTCCATCATCAACTCCTGGAGTTTACCCAAACTCATGTCCATCTAGTCTGTGATGCCATCCAGCCATCTCATCCTCTGTCATCCCCTTCTCTTCCTGCCCCCAATCCCTCTCAGCATCAGAGTCTTTTCCAATGAGTCAACTCTTCGCATGAGGTGGCCAAAGTATTGGAGTTTCAGCTTTAGCATCAGTCCTTAAGAACATCCAGGACTGATCTCCTTCAGAATGGACTGGTTTTATCTCCTTGCAGTCCAAGGGACTCTCAAGAGTCTTCTTCAACACCACAGTTCAAAAGCATCAATTCTTCGATGCTGAGCTTTCTTCACAGTCCAACTCTCACATCCATTCATGACCACTGGAAAAACCATAGCCTTGACTAGATGGACCTTTGTTGGCAAAGTAGTCTCTGTTTTGAATATGCTATCCAGGTTGGGCATAACTTTCCTTCCCAAGAGTAAGTGTCTTTTAATTTCATGGCTGCAATCACCATCTGCAGTGATTTTGGAGCACCACCCCCCAAAATTAATAATTCAAGTTTTCAGTATTTTCAGGGACATTTTCCTAATATTTTATATCAACCCTAGAATCATTGTGTCTAGTTTTCAAAGTGAACAAACACCAAGTGAGATCCAGGCTCACAAAGCCAATTGACTGAACCCAGTCTAACAGTCAAACATTTTCATGTGAGGTAAATTAACGGTTGATATTTTAACCAATTCTAACTTTTGGGATGATTTATTGCATCATTAGATACTTGATAGTAGAGGATGTGGTATTTGAACTTATCATTTAATAACATTTGGAAATGTGATTTCTGAAGGCATATCATATAGCATAACTATTCATTATGTTTTAACTTATGTAAGAGTCCTTTAAAATGAACTCATCTCACATATAATAATATCATCTTTGTTTTGTCTGTTTGTATTTAAACTTCTTAACTTCTAACCAGGAATCTTCGTTTTCTCTTTAAGGAAGAGTTAAGGAATGTAAAGTGAAAAATGATAGTGTCTGGTTCAGAGACTAGTATATAATAGACACTTATAGAATTCCTTCCTTCAACCAGTTCCAGGAAGGATGCTTTCTCTCAATTGTGAAACGTATTACTAAAGCAATATCATTCATTTTTCTAGTTAATGATCTTCTCTGACTTAATTAATTTATTAATTCAGGTAATTAGCTACTTGATACAGAAAGTGTCCAGAGATCGGTATATTTGTTTGGATTCTGACCCCCAATGAAAAATTAAAGCAGATTTTTCTTCTGATTAAATACTAAGAATTAATAAAGTTACTGCTTTCTCAGCTGATTTACTAATTGACTTCAGTTAGAAGTTTTGCTGAGATGAGTAATGACTGCACAATTGACCTCAAAGTAAAAGCAAAGGCAAAGACAAAGGAATAAAAGTAAAATCTTTTCTTCTTTTTCACTGTTAACTTGAGGTCAGTCAGGCAATGCAAATGTTGCACTTTTAATGTATAAAACAAAATTCCACCTCAGAAACAATTTTTTTAAGTAATCAATCTATTAAAAATATGAGTGAAATAAAGTCTGATTTTTATATTTTTTAAGAATTTGCTAAGGGGATAATATGCATACATACATAAAAAGAAATAAAGCAAAGATAAGATAAAGTACATTCAATCAAGTAAAATTATCTGTTCAAAAATAATTTTATTCTATATTTAAGTTTTCTTACTAACTTATTAAATATGGCTACTTCTCTGAGACACAGCACAAGATGTATTTCTAAAGAAAAGGTCAACATTGTTTACTCAGTTTACTTATTTAGTCAGTTATTAATCTTTTTTTTCCTTTTTTTTTAGCCTGACACCAAGTCTTTGTCAGAGTTAAGACTTGGGCATTTAAAAGTGAATGAAATATTGTCATAACTGCTGTTTAAGAATCAGTCATGAGATGCAGACAAAGATGAACCATCAAGGTACAAAAACACTGACTTTTTACAAATATTACCAAAAGATTCACAGGTCAAAAATGCTTAGTAAGGGCTTCCTATTTGAATATATAGCCACCAATCAAAAACTGGAAAATAGCATTTGATAAGTATGTTTTGTATACACAAAAACATGGAATAAATGCATCATGGCATATTCTGAAAATTAAATTCATTTGTGGCAGGGGCACAGTGGGAAGCATTGGAAACTATGATGATTTTGAAGATTCAGGTACAAGAGAAGTGATGGGAGGTTTCTTCCCTCTCTGACACACTGACATAAAATATTGGTGCCACAACATGAGCAAGAGGTGCCAGTGAAGATTTGTAAGTAAGGAAGGATCATACTCTGATTCCACATTATAAAACTCACAGTGTTTTCTGGTGATATGTGACATTTGCAAAAAGTTATTACAACTTTTTTTTTAAATTAATTAATTTATTTATTTTTTAAAATTTTTATTTTTACTTTATTTTACAATACTGTATTGGTTTTGCCATACATTGACATGAATCTGCCACGGGTGTACGTGAGTTCCCAATCCTGAACCCTCCTCCCACCTCCCACCCCATATCATCTCTCTGGGTCATCCCTGTGCACCAGCCCCAAGCATCCTGTATCCTGCATCAAACATAGACTGGCGATTCGTTTCTTACATGATAGTATACGTGTTTCAGTGCCATTCTCCCAAATCATCCCACCCTCTACAAATTTTAATAGATATAGATTGGTTTATATATTTGACTTTAAAATAAACTGCATAGAAAGTGAATCTACGTATTTCCCATATCACTTTATAAATGAGCTTTTTTCAATAGAAACAAAAATATAATAATTATTTACTAATATAAATATAGAATAATGAAGTAACAGTGAATGAAATTTAATATTGTATAACAAAGAAACATCTCCTTTGTATGCATATCTTATTTTAGAGTGATTCAAAACTGTTATAACATCAACACTTGTTTATCAGAATGAAAATATTTAGACTGAAGCAAACAAACATGTTTAAGAAGACGATGAACTCAAATTATGTAAAAAGGGAGAATACTCTGCTTTCTTTGTATTTGATCTTCAAGTTCTAGACTGTTTTGTGGTGAATCTGGCTAGTGGAGAGCATGAAATCTTGCTTGCCTTAGCACTGGGTGAGAAGAAAATCCAGGATACATTAAATAAAATAGTAAAATACAGTCTAATTTTTCCTTTCCCTCCCTTGGGCTTATTCTTGGTCTCACTTGCTCATAGGGTCCATTGTGAAGGGGCCTTGCCCCTGGCACTTCTGACCAGTGCCCCTAGAGTGAAGTGGTTTCCCCTGATACTTCAGCTTGGCAGGCCTTGTGCAGAATCATTGCATAGAATTCTTCAAGATGCCAACAGTGCACCCTGTGCCAAGATGCTTCACCCAGCATTTTGATCTGAAGCACTGTGAGTGGTACTGCTGTATCACTAGAGCGCTACACCTTTCATCCTCTGACAAGAACCCTCTCCAAAGGCCTTTTGGGGAGAGTGTGTATTTTAGAGTGGGAGCCTGAACTTCTCCATTCATTGATCAAAGAATAAAGCTTTCCCTTGCTTCTGAATAAAACTCAGTCTAGTTCTACTGGCCCAAACAACACTGGCCAGAAGGAAACAAAGATTGAGACCAACTCACAAGGGTTAGCAATAAAATTCTGGTGACCCAGATGGCATGTACCTTGGCCTTTTCACCTGCACCTATCCACTAGGCTCTGGGCTTACCTCAACATCAGGGGGAGGCTTTGGGATGTTTGCAAGAAGATGATTGACTCTAGGCTTGGCGTTTACTCTGATGGGGTAGAATAGTGACAGCCACATTTAGAGAAACCCTGCCCAGAAACCTGATATCCAGATGTAGTACACACACAGGGTAGCCCCCGGAGCAATCCTGAATGTGCCCCCTTAAGGAGATCAAACTGTGGCATCTTTGGGAAAGGGAGACTGAAGTTAATCTGTGCCTACCCACTGCCTATGGCTGGCTTTCCAGTGGTAGCAGGCACCTGAAGACAGTGATGACCTGCGGACAAGAAGAAGCCATAGCAGCCTTGCCTACTACTGGTGAGTAACTGAACAACAATAGCAGTTGTTATCATATCACCAGTTCATATCACCAGTATGGCTGAACCCTTGACACTTGTACAAGGCAGCAGAGGCTATCCCAGGGCTTCCGTTAGACTTGAGGTGAAGTAGTTGGTTTGTATTTCCAGGCCTTGTATATAAAATCAAGGGCTTCACTGATGGCTCAGCAGTAAAGTATTCGTCTACAATGAGGGAGATGCGGATTTGATCCATGGGTTGGGAAGATCCCCAGAGAAGACAATGGCAGCCCACTCTGGTACTCATGCCTGGAAAATCCCATAGACAGAAGAGCCTGATGGGCTAGTGTACATGGGGTTGCAAAGAGTCAGACATGACTGAGTGAGTGAGCAGGGATCCATGAGTAATGAAACTAAATCTAACATTCTTTTTCCTTTTCCTTTGTGCTTAGCCTAGTTTTGCTTGTTCACAGGGGACTGTGTTTAGAGGCCTTGAGCCCCATGCTTGAAACCAGAGTCCCTGCTGCTAAACAGCTGCACAGATGCCAAAGCTCAACAGGCTGTGTGCAAAAGCATTGTGCATGACATCATGATTCAAGATGGCTACAAGCTGTGTGCAGAGAAAATGTGCCTCATATTGCTATCTGGAGCCTTGAGCAGTGCAGCTGTGCCAACCCCTGGAGAATCCCACCCCTCCCCACTGAAGGGATTCCTATAAAGCAGCCTGCTCTTGGAGAGCTAATGGACTCTAGAGAAGGAGCTCTTACATATCCATGACTTGACCAAGAAATCAGTTTCCTTTGCTTCTGAACTAAGGTCAGTGTTGTTCTATTGGCCTGAATGACACTGGCAGAAAGACTCCTGTTGGAGATGGACTAAGGATGGCATGTAACATTCCTTACTTTGCAAAACAACATGCTGTTGCTATTGTTGTTCAGTCACTCAGCTGTGTCTGACTCTTTGAGACCCCATGGACTGCAGGACCCCAGGCTTCCCTGTCCTTCACTATTTCCTAGAGTTTTCTCAAACGCACATCCATTGACTTGATGATGCCATCCAACCATGTCATTCCCTGTCACCCCTTCTCTTCCTGCTCTCAATATTTCCCAGCATCAGGGTCTTTTCCAATGAGTCAGGTTTTCACATCAGGTAGCCAAAGTATTGGAGCTTCAGCTTCAGCATCAGTCTTTCCAATGAATGTGCTTAGTAGTTCAGTCATATCCGACTCTCTGCAAACCTATGGCCTGCAGTCCATTAGGTTCCTCTGTCCATTGGGATACTTCAGGCAAGAATCCTGGAGTGAATCACCATGCCCTTCTCCAGGGGATCTTCCCAGCACAAGGATCAAACCCAGGTCTCACACGCTGCAGGTAGATTCTTTACCAATTGAGCCACCAGGGAAGTCCAAGAATACTGGAATGTGTAGCCTATCCTTTCTCCAGGGGATCTTCCCAACCCAGGAATTGAACCAGGGTCTCCTGCATTTCAGGATAAGGCAATGGCAACCCACTCCAGGTTTCTTGCCTGGAAAATCCCATGGACAGAGGAGCCTGGTTGGCTGCAGTCCATGGGGTTGCTAAGAGTTGGACACAACTGAGCGACTTCACTTTCACTTTTCATTTTCATGCATTGGAGGAGAAATGGAAACCCACTCCAGTGTTCTTGCCTGGAGAATCCCAGGGATGACAGGGCCTGGTGGGCTGCCGTCTATGGGGTCACACAGAGTCAGACGTGACTGAAGCAACTTAGCAGCAGCAGCTCCTGCATTGCAGGCAGATTCTTTACCAGCTAAGCTACCAGTGAATATTCAGGGTTGATTTCCTTTAGGATGGACAGGTTTGATCTCTTTGCAGTCCAAGGGACTCTCAAAAGCCTTCTCCAGCACCATAGTTCAAAAAAAGCATCAATTCTTTGGTGCTCAGCCTTCTTTATGGTCCAAATCGCACATCTGTACATGACTACTGGAAAAACCATAGCTCTGACTAATCAGACCTTTTTTGGCAAAATGTTGTCTCTGCTTCTTAATATGCTATCTAGGTTTGTCATAGTTTTTCTTCCAAGGAGCAAGAGTCTTTTAATTTCATGGCTGAAGTAACAGTCTGTAGTGATTTTGGAGCTCAGGAACATAAAGTCTATCTCTATTTCCATTTTTTCCTCATCTGTTTGCCATGAAGTGATGGGACCGGATGCCATGATCTTTGCTTTTTGAATGTTGAGTTTTAAACCAACTTTCTCATTCTCTTATTACACCTTCATCAAGAGGCTCTCTAGTTCCTCTTCACTTCCTGCCATTAGGTGTCATTGAACATTGTTTGGCATTGCCTTTCTTTGGGCAATGGAATGTATTGGAATGAAACATGACTTTTTCCAGTCCTTTGGCCACAGCTGAGCTTTTCAAATTTTCTGACATATTGAGTTCGGCACTTTTAACAGCCTCAGCTTTCAGGATTTGAAATAGCTCAACTGGAATTCCATCACCTCCACCTGCTTTGTTCATAGTAATGCTTCCTTAGATCCATTTGATCTCACACTCCAGGATTTCTGGCTGTAGATGAGTAATCACACCATCGTGGTTATCTGGATCATTAAGGAATTTTTTGTAAAGTTTTTTGTGTATATTCTTCCCACCTCTTCTTCATCTCTTCTGCTTTTGTTGCTCTTTCTGTCCTTTATTGTGCCCATCTTTGAACTGTTCCCTTAGTATCTCTAATTCTCCTGAAAATGCTAAGACTTCCAATTCATTATCTTGCTCTCCAACCATGTCTGCAAGTCTTAAGCTGGAAGAGCAGTGGATATCCATATGTTCTTTTGTAATCTTAGTTCCTCCTACAACTTTCAACCTTAAACTTCAGCCTCTGGTTGGGCATGGGTGGAGAGCATGCATCTTTCCAAAATAGAGGCCAGTCCACTGCCCAGCTATTCATCTTCCTCCTTTGCTGCAGTGGACTCTACACAGTTCCTCAAACTAGAGCATTAGACTAACTGATTTTTCTGAGCATCCGCTTAATGAGCATTCCAGTAATCACATAGTGGTCCACTGTCACCTTACAGGCCAGGCCTACCCACTGAAAAATAGATGGTTAACTAGAGATTTCCCCTACAAATTTCTCTTTCACAAGATCTTTTGGGATCTTGTCATTTGCTGGTTTTTATCTTGGGGAGCTTCCAGGTTCCCAGGAAGCTGTATTAGCACAAGAAGGACAAGGAAAAAATAAAGAAAGAGACAGAGCCCTGCAGATCAGCAGGGTTAATAAGCAAGGGAACTTACATATCAGGCTGGTTTTGTGGCCAAAAGATGAGTATATCTTAACACCTGCCCACTAGAATCTTAAAAGTTTATACAAAAATCTTAACTGTGTTCAGTCACAGCTTCAGTCTGGATAGACCCCACAACACATTACTCTCTCTAAAAAATGGAGAATTGCTTAGAAGGTATGTATGATAACTCAAAGGAAATTGGCATATTAATTAGCAAGTTTAAGTTTTTCTGACAGAGAAATGAGGAAACATTTGTGCAGATTTTCATCTTCAAGTGATTACTGATTCTGATCGAAGGGTTCACTATCTATACCTTTCCATAGAGAAACTCAACATTGGTTTTCTAAGCTTAAAATATTTGAAGAAATTAGTGATTTACAAATGTAAGTTGCTAATATAACTTATGTACATCAGTTCAGTTCAGTTCAGTCACTCAGTCATGTCCGACTCTTTGCAACCCCATGAATCGCAGCACACCAGGCCTCCCTGTCCATCACCAAATCCCGGAGTTCACTCAGACTCACGTCCATCAAGTCAGTGATGCCATCCAGCCATCTCATCCTCGGTCGTCCCCTTCTCCTCCTGCCCCCAATCCCTCCCAGCATCAAAGTCTTTTCCTATGAGTCAACTCTTCACACGAGATGGCCAAAGTACTGGAGTTTCAGCTTTAGCATAAATACAACAAATATGTTCTAAGATTAATTAATGCTCTAAGGTTAATTAACATATTATTCAAACAAAGTACATTTATAAAAATAGACATAAACATAAAATGCAATTTTCTGATGTGATTCACAAAGACTTCACCAAAAGACTGTCCTTTAGGGGGATTTAAAGAGGACAGATAGATTTGGGAAACTATCTGAAAAACATGCATAATTGTGTAAGACAATTAATGGCCCATGTGTAACAGAGTTTTGAGTTAAGTACTGTTTAAGGGATCATTAAATCAGACCTAGAGCTGCGGCCTGTTATTATGTTAAGAAAGAAGAATATTATCCTAATCATTGTCTTTCATTTCTTTTACCCTGGATGTATACCCTCTCTTCTCATGTTAATAAAGTCTCAGTTTTTCTAGACTCCAGAAAATGGAGGTATATGTTTTTGGAAAATCACCTTTACTAATTGCAATAGTGTCTTATTATTGCATAACAAATTACCACAGACACAATGGCTTAAAACGACTCACTCACTTGGTTAAAATCAATGTGCTGAAGGTCCTACATTTATTTCTCGTGGCTCCAGGGGAGAATCTACTTCCTTGTTTTCCATTTTCTAGAGTCCACTGAAGAGTCTCTAAGCTTCATGGCCACTTTCCCTCCATTTTCAAGGGCAACAATGCTGTATTTTTAGTATCTCTCTTTGGCAGTCACAACTCCCTTTGAACATAATATTGTGATTACAGTGCGTCCACCTAGGTAACCTTGGATAATCTCCCTATCTCAATATCCATAATCTTCACCATATATGCTAAGTACTTCTTACCATAAAAGGTCAAATAATCACAGGTTCTAGAGTGGACAGGTTTGGGGAGACACTCTTTTGCCTATCCCATACCTCATTTTTTTTTCCATATTAAAAATGGATTTCACTTTGTTTTAGTCTATCTGCCCTGGCTCAGACAGTAAAGAATGCCTACAATGCAGGAGACCCAGGTTTGATCCCTAGGTCAGGAAGATCCCTTGGAGAAGGGAATGGCAAACCACTCCAGTATTCTTGCCTAGAGAACTCCATGGACAGAGGATGGCAGACTACTATCCATAGGGTTGCAAAGAGTCAGACTTGACTAAGCTACTAACACACACACACACACACACACACACACACACACACACACATGCATACTCTAGACTTGGTAGCTTATAAATGACAGAAAATTTTTTCTCACAGTTTTGGAGGCTGAAATGTCTAAGATTAAGGTACCAGAAGATTAGGCATCTACTGAGAGCCTACTGCCTGATTCATGGTCACTTTTTGCTCTAACTTCACATGTGTAAGGGATAGCCCCTCAAATTCATACGCTGAAACCTAATCCCTTATGTGATGGTATTTGGAGGGGCCTTTGGGAAATAATTAGGTCATGAAGTCAGTAAGTATTGAAAAGACAATTTCTTAAAATATTATTTTTCCATGAAACTGCATTTTTTCTTTTACTGAAATTATTTTTTAATGTTAAGATTATTTTAAAATTATATTATGACACAAAAACAGAAGAATAGTAAAAACACAATGGATGAAACAGAGATGGCTGGGTACTCTGGTTAACTGAATTAATCATTAAAGTACTCCAAATTTTAGTTTCAACATTTAACATAGATTTATTTGAATTACTCTGGCTTGTATGATTGTTCAAATTACTATTTTAATCCACTTTTATCACTGTAAAGTAATGCAGTCATATAAGCCAGAGAAGGTTTAAAGCAGCATAAGGTGATAGCAAATACTGAACATAACTTAAATTAAATCCTAGATATTAACTTTGTTGTTGTTATTTGGTCCTTTTTCCAAAACTGCATTTTCTTTTCCCCTAAATAGCAGACTTATTTAAATTTGCAGTTATTTGGTCCTGTATGGAAGAGTTAATTATGCACATTAGAAGACTAGATTTTAAAAAGTCATTTTATAAATAATTTACAAGAGTAAAATGGTAATGACAAATGTATTAGAAATTTCAATGAGAATTTAAATATACTAAACATAAACTACAATTCTTAATTTCTTGGGTTTGAAAGTATAAATACCTGAAATGGGCAACATCCTTTGAATGCAATTAACTTATCATTAACTCTCATCCATAAGCCTGCAATGCAATGTAACCACCTTGTTAATATTGATTTCATATTTCCAGGACAGCTCTAATATGCTTCAGCTTATCTTTACTTTGGGTTTCCCTGGTGGCTCAGAGGTTAAAGCATCTGCCTGCAATGAGGGAAACCCAGGTTTGATCCCTGGGTTGGGAAAATCCCCTGGAGAAGGAAATGGCAACCCACTTCAGTATTCTTGCCTGGGAAATCCCATGGATGAAGGAGCCTGGTGGCCTACAGTCCACAGGATCGCAAAAAGCTGGACACGACTGAGTGACTTCACTATCTTTATTTAGGTTCCTTTTACACTTACAGAATACAATGTATTTACAGAACAGAAACAGACTCACAGACTTGGAAAAAGAACTTATGGTTACCAGGAGGGATAGACTGGGAGTCTGGAATTAACATGTACCCACTGTTATATTTAAAGTAGATAAAGTCCCTGTACAGCACAGAGAATTCTGCTCAATATTCTTTAATAATTTGAATGTGAAAATAACTTGAAAAAGAATAGATACAATAACTGAATCACTGCTGTATACCTGAAATTAATACAACATTGTTAAGGAACTATACAATAATATAATATAAAATTTTTATGGCTCATAGTTTTGTAGAGAAGAAAATGGCCAGCCTCTTTGCTGTAAAACTGCTTCATATTTTATTTATTGCATATTTATAAAACCAGGCTTAACTCTCAACTATTTTTTTCACTTCTAAATCATGAATTTATTTGCATTGCCTTTTGTGCACATACCTACCTTAAACATTTGTCCTCTTATGAACAGTATCAAGTAAATTTTTGTTATCATAAAAGTTAATTTTGCCACATATGTTTTTGGCACAATAGAACCATTGAGAATTATTTTGCAAATATTATGAAAGTCTTCCTATTACATAACTTACTGAATGAAGTTTTTTTCTTTTCATAGAAGTGCATTGTCCATTTACTATTTTATAACTTGATTTTTATTTTATATTGAGGTACAGTTGATTTAAAGTGCTCGGTTAGTTTCATGTACACAGCAAAGTGAAGTGATTCAGTTATACATATACATAAATACATTCTTTTTCAGATTCTTTTCCCATATAGATTATTACAGAATACTGAGTAGAGTTCTCTGTGCTATATAGTAGGTCCTTGTTGATTATATATTTCATATATAGTAGTGTGTATTTTTCAATCTGAAATTTTAAATTTATCCCTCCATCACACCTTTCCCCTTTGGTAACCATATATCTTTTTTGAAGTCTGGGAATCTGTCTTGTAAATAAGTTTGTTTGTATCATTTTTTTTAAAAGATTACACATATAAGTGACATCATATGATATTGGTTTTCTCTACCTGATTTAATTCATTCAGTATGACAATCTCTAGATCCACCCATGTTGCTGAGAATTGCATAATTTCACTCTTTTTATGGCTAAGTAACAATTCTTTGTGTTACTTTACACATCTGCTTTATCATCTGTAGTTGGACATTTAAGCTGCCTCCATGTCTCAGCTATTGTAAATAGGTCTGCAATGATCACTGGGGTGCATGTATGTTATTGAAGTACAGTTTACTCTGGATATATGCCCAGGCATGAGATTGCTGGCTCGTATGGTAGCTCTATTTTTAGTTTTTAAAGGGATCTCCATACTTTTCTTCACAGTAGCTATACCAATTTAGGATTCCATTTTCTCCATACCCTCTCCAGCATTTATTATCTACAGAGTTTTTGATGATGATTTGCATTTACCAAATAATCAGCAATGTTGACCACCTTTTCATGTACGTTTTGGCCATTAGTGTGTCTTCTTTGGAGAAATGAAATAAATACTAATTCTTGAGTACAAAAAAAATCAATTAACATTATAGAAAGAGTCATACTCTGAGATTATGCTTATATGATAAATTTCACCGTCATCATTAGAGGTTAGTGTGCAGCTCTCTGTCCTTTGGCATTCATTTTGCAATTTGTCTAATAACTGTGATAAATCTTCTTCTGTCAATTTTCTACTATTTGCTATTATGAAAGAAAATGAATATTTGAAGCCTAAAATATTAAATTCTACAAATAATATCTCGAGAGTTCTTTTATATGTTTTTTTGAAAGCTAATGAAATTTTTTTGGCAATACAGAAAAAAACAAAAACAAAAACTAAGGATAATGAAAAGTGATCATTTATTTCAGCATTGTATCACATTCTAGGCAATTATTATTTTTTTATTCTGTTTTCCTTTTAGTATAGTTGGTATAATTGCTGAGGAGTAAGAAAATAATTCCTATGATGATTAAACATCAAAATTTTAATACACAGAAAATACTATTATAAAAATGTTATTCTGTATCTTAATTTAAAAAAATTATCCAATGATGACCATTGTAATGTAGACTACATTTTACATTTTATTTAAACATGTATTCTTTTCTTTCTTTTCTTCAGAATCTCTAAGAATTGAAAAAAAAAAAAGATGCTAAAATACTAATGCTTACAGGTACTCAGAAAAAAAAAAAATCAAGAACTAAAATTGGATTCAACTGACCTTGACTGTATATCAATGGTTAATATTTTCTGCACTGGAAATTAAATAAAATAAACACATCATTTGTAGGACCATCCATGTTGTTAAGGTATCTGGGAAGTGCAGGCTTTTAGACTTCATAGTTAGTGTGTAAATAGATGCTGTAGAGAATTGCCAGATCTTATGTAGAACACTTTGTTTTTAGGTTGCACTTACATTGCTACATTGTTACTATCTGAACAAACTGGTTAAATCCTCAGTGTACATTTTTAAGAGATAACAAAAAAATACTCTTAATTTATGAGACCATTACAAAATATTTAAAACATTTATTTGCAGGTAAATCTGTATTATGTTTTATTTGAATTCTTAACAAATATTTGTACACACATATACTTATATATATACACACATCCATATGATATTTCCCTTTTTATATGCATTTTGCAGTGGTTTTATCTCAGTTTCCAGATCCCTGTTTAAGTAAATGTTGTTTGAAAATTACAAGAATTAATAGGTTCAGGTAAATTAATGGCCTGCAACAATGCCTCAGGTTTGATTAGTCTTAATGGATTTCTGCTCTTAACATTTATCTACAAAATAAGACACAGGTATCCCAAAGCTTATAGGGCAGGTGTTTACCTGGAGGTAAATACTTTAAAAATCACTGCATTAATTATTTAGGTAAAGCCACTCTTGGGGAACTATTCAATTCAATCAGCTCTACAATTTAGGAGAAAAAGATAAGGCTGTTTTCACACTCAGAGAGGCACAAGTAATTAGCAAATTAGTTTTCATATGATCTTTATAAATTTGTATACATGGTCATCTGTTTTAGGAATTCCCAGAAAAATATATATAGAAAGAAATAGATAAAGATTGATTGTGCCCTTACATTTTGATTATATCAGTTGCTCTATAGAGATTATAATTATCACAATGTTTGTTTTGCAAAAATATGTTTCTGGCTGCAAAACATATAAAGTTATGTATAGACCTTACATTCTAGTTAATTTGATCTCTTCAACATCAACTCTAATTGATACAGATGAAAGCACTAGTTGACTGAATATAGTATAGTTCTCCTTCCTTCATCTGCCTTAGCAGACTACCAGATTACTTTCAATATCAAAATCTTCATCAAGCCTTCTAAAGACTTCCAGGACAATCTCAGAAAATTATCATTAATTTTAATGATAGCATGTTTCCCAAATTCTCACTGCCCCTCAAGCAGTCTTGTAAATTGCTGATAAAAAAACAGGCAAGTTTAAATTTAGGCTATAAAACCTATAAAAACAATTCAGAATATGGAAATTAAATATTGTGTTCTTAGAGACATCACAAATAGAATCCTTTATTTGTCTATAACCCACATACATGGCTAAAGAAACAGTACCACTTCTAGGGTGATCTTCCCAAAGACTCAGTGTAAGAATCATATTTATTCTTGTGACATTACTTTACTGACAAAGGTCTGTCTAGTCATAGCTGTGGTCTTTCCAGTAGTCATGTATGGATGTGAGAGTTGGACTATGAAGACCGTTGAGTACTAAAGAATTGATGCTTTTGAACTGCGGTATTGGAGAAGACTCTTGAAAGTCCTTTGGACTGCAAGGAGATCAAACCAGTCAATCCTAAAGGAAATCAGTCCTGAATACTCATTGGAAGAACTGATGCTGAAGCTGAAACTCCAATACTTTGGCCACCTGATGCAACCAATTCATTGGAAAAGACCTTGATGCTGGGGAAGATTGAAGGTGGGAGCAGAAAGGGATGACAGAGGATGAGATGGTTGGATGGCATCACCAACATGATGAACATGAGTTTGAGTAGGCTCTGAGAGTTGGTGATGGACAGGGAAGTCTGGAATGCTGCAGTCCATGGCATTGCAAAGAGTCAGACACGACTGAGCAACTGAACTGAACTGATAGCCCATGAATGGTTCAGTCATTTATGATATTGCATCTCTTGTCCCTCCAGATAAGGTCCAGAAAAACAGGGACTCATCCCACTCTTTAAAACTTAGATCCATAAACAAAGTCAGAATCAATTAGATCAAATTAGAGCTCTGATGCCACTGAGTCTAATGCAAACAATTCCAAATCATTAAAGGTAAGATTCACATCAGTGTCATAGAACCAACTACATTAAATTTAAAATTAGCTTAAAAAAGTGGATAATGGCAAATAAGTTGAAACAAGGGTAGAAGTGGGGCATCCTTGAATTCTTTCTTCAACCTCAATAGGTTTTCATTGTCAAACTTCTGGAACTAGTTACTATGTCCATATTAGATAGTTCAATAGATGAAAATGAGGGTCCTTGGTGGTCAAGTGGTTAAGAATTGCTCACCAATTCAAGGGACATGTGTATAATTCCTGGTCAAGGAAGATCCCAGATGCTGCGGAGCAACTAAGTCCATGCACCACAACTATTGAGCCCAAGTACTGCAACTACTGAAGCCTATGTGCCTAGAGCCCATGCTCCACAACAATAGAAGCCACTGCAAGGAGCAGCCCAGGCACCACAATGAAGAGTAGCCCGCACTTGGCACAACTAGAGGAAGCCCACACTAGCAATGAAGGTCCAGAGCAACCAGAAATAAGCATAAAGAAATCTTAAAAATATATATGGAAATGGAAGGCAGCACAGGGTCTAGGAGAGTTATAAGCAGTATGGAATTAAGGAAGGTATAAAGAATTTGTTATTTTCAAGGCAACTGAAGATAGGAGACAGGGGATTTGATTGAGTTGATAATTTTTGACCAGCCCTAGCAAGCTATCTTTCAATTTCCATCAGAAGCAGGTGGTACAAATGTGTCAGATGGAAGGCCAGGTGGCATTTGGAAATCACAGTTTATCTCTGAGAATTCAATTTCTATCAGCATATAATAGGTAACTCTCTTGACATATTGTGTTGTGTTCTGATGCTCTTTCTGGGTGTCCCACTCTCACTCAGTGTCATCTGGGTACAGACTGAATATTGATGTTTTGTTACAAACTTGTTACAGAAAAGTGTCAGGATAGAAGGTATATTTATCATGGAGTGGCATTTTAAGAGTAGAAGTATATGCAGTGAGTTTTTCTGGGAAAACATGGTCATGGCCAGAAAAGATATAGGGCTGGTAGTTTTCAATTTCATTCTAATAGAATTGTAATAGTGTAGACATTTTCCAAAGGTCCACGTGAAATTTCTATGTAGTAACTGAATGATGAGTAATGGCTAGTGGACAGGCAGCTACAGAGAGGGATTGTTTTGAACAATATTTTTCAATATCATAATAAAATCTACAATGACTACTGATGTTAAAATAGTTTCTGGATACAGAAAACTTCTTTGATAAAATGAGAGAAATTTGCTGAGGCAAGCCAGAAATGATAGTGATATTGTTAAAAAAAAACCTTGTTCTAATAAACATTATGAGTGGAAGTATATTGATTTTAAATGTGATTGTGATGTTATAGGACAAATGGTATGTCAATGAATGGTGATTTTTGAAGCTATCTATACTTAGGACATGCTTAAGGCAGGATGTAGATATACTATTCCATAGACAGAACTATCAAAAACTTAGTGAAATACATTTAACATTTATAATAAACTATTTTGAATTCAGAGATGAGGTTATAAAAGATAAGAGTTTTTATGAGTAAATCCATGACAAATATGTATTGGTGGGCCATGAAGAGGCCCATTCTGCACCTTAATCCAGAAACTTGTATGTAGTTATTTTTTAATTTGGCTATATCATACAATGTATCTTCAGCTATGGTTGAAAAAATATAAATTTTCAGGAGTGAAGAACACTTGATATTCTTTCATGGAAATTCTACTTGAATGAAAGACATCTGCTCAGGTGTCCTCCTTTTGAGATCTCTACTGAAGAGAGGATTTGTACAAAATGCACAAAAATGTTCACTTCATGAGTCTGAGATGTCTCCTTTGCTTATGTTTTTTCCAGTTTGAAGTTCCAGATGTTAAAGAAATGAGGTAACAGAATCTCATAAAGTAAAATCACCATGTTCTAAATCAGTCACCAATGGGTTCTAGCCCCACCTTATAACTGACTTCTGCTGTGAACAGTATACTTAAATCAGTGGCTCAGTGTTTCTTACATCTACTAGAATCGAGTTATAAAGTTTGCTGGTCATTCCATGTGGGAAGGCATCAGGGGTGTTAGTGGTAAGATTATAACAAAGTAGAATTAAAGCTGTAACATATCATAAATTCCTGAAATGCTGTGGTTGAGGCTGATGAAAAGTACGAGAGATTGAGTTATTCTTTTTTTATTATTTTTATTTTTTAATTTTAATTTTTACTTTATTTTACTTTACAATACTGTATTGGTTTTGCCATACATTGACATGAATCTGCCACAGGTGTATATGAGCTCCCAAACATGAATCCCCCTCCCACCTCCCACCCCACATCATCTCTCTGGATCATCTCTGTGCAGCAGCCCCAAGCATCCTGTATCCTACATCAAACATAGACTAGCGATTCGTTTCTTACATGATAGTATACATGTTTCAATGCCATTCTCCCAAATCATCCCACCCTCTCATTCTCCCTCAGAGTCCAAAAGTCCACTCTACACATCTGTGTCTCTTTTGCTGTCTCGCATACAGGGTCATCATTACCATCTTTCTAAAGTCCATATATATGCATTAGTATACTGTATTGGTGTTTTCCTTTCTGGCTTACTTCACTCTGTATAATCGGCTCCAGTTTCATCCATCTCAACAGAACTGATTCAAATGAATTCTTTTTAATGGCTGAGTAATACTCCATTGTGTATATGTACCACAGCTTTCTTATCCATTCATCTACTGATGGACATCTAGGTAGTTTCCATGTCCTGCCTATTATAAACAGTGCTGCAATGAACATTGGGGTACATGTGTCTCTTTCAATTCTGGTTTCCTCGGTGTGTATGCCCAGCAGTGGGATTGCTGGGTCATAAGGCAGTTCTATTTGCAATTTTTTAAGGAATCTCCACACTGTTCTCCATAGTGGCAGTACTAGTTTGCATTCCCACCAACAGTATAAGAGGGTTCCCTTTTCTCCACACCCTCTCCAGCATTTATTGCTTGCAGACTTTTGGATCACAGCCATTCTGACTGGTGTGAAGTAGTACCTCGTTGTGGTCTTGATTTGCATTTCTCTAATAATGAGTGATGTTGAGCATCTTTTCATGTGTTTATTAGCCATCTTATGTCTTCTTTGGAGAAATGTCTATTTAGTTCTTTGGCCCATTTTTCGATTGGGTCATTTATTTTCCTGGAATTGAGCTACATAAGTTGTTTGTATACTTTTGAGATTAGTTGTTTGTCAGTTGCTTCATTTGCTATTATTTTCTCCCATTCAGAAGGCTGTCTTTTCACTTTGCTTATAGTTTCCTTTGCTGTGCAGAAGCTTTTAATTTTAATTAGATCCCATTTGTTTATTTTTGCTTTTATTTCCAGTATTCTGTGATGTAGATCATAGAGGATCCTGCTGTGATTTATGTCGGAGAGTGTTTTACCTATGCTCTCCTCTAGGAGTTTTATAGTTTCTGGTCTTACGTTTAGATCTTTCATCCATTTTGAGTTTATTTTTGTGTGTGGTGTTAGAAAGTGATCTAGTTTCATTCTTTTACAAGTGGTTGACCAGTTTTCCCAGCACCAGAATCCAACAACACATTAAAAAGATCATACACTATGACCAAGTGGGCTTTATCCCAGGGATGCAAGGATTCTTCAATATCCGCAAATCAATCAATGTAATTCACCACATTAACAAATTGAAAAATAAAAGCCATATGATTATCTCAATAGATGCAGAGAAGGCCTTTGACAAAACTCAACACCCATTTATGATAAAAACTCTCCAGAAAGCAGGAATAGAAGGAACATACCTCAACATAATAAAAGCTATCTATGACAAACCCACAGCAAACATTATCCTCAATGGTGAAAAATTGAAAGCATTTCCCCTAAAGTCAGGAACAAGACAAGGGTGCCCACTTTCACCGCTACTATTCAACATAGTTCTGGAAGTTTTGGCCACAGCGATCAGAGCAGAAAAAGAAATAAAAGGAATCCAAATTGGAAAAGAAGAAGTAAAACTTTCACTGTTTGCAGATGACATGATCCTCTACATAGGAAACCCTAAAGACTCCACCAGAAAATTACTAGAGCTAATCAATGAATATAGTAACATTGCAGGATATAAAATCAACACACAGAAATCCCTTGCATTCCTATACACTAATAATGAGAAAGTAGAAAAAGAAATTAAGGAAACAATTCCATTCACCATTGCAATGAAAAGAATAAAATACTTAGGAATATATCTACCTAAAGAAACTAAAGACCTATATATAGAAAACTATAAAACACTGGTGAAAGAAATCAAAGAGGACACTAATAGATGGAGAAATATACCATGTTCATGGATCAGAAGAATCAATATAGTGAACATGAGTATACTACCCAAAGCAATCTACAGATTCAATGCAATCCCTATAAAGCTACCAGCGGTATTTTTCACAGAACTAGAACAAATAATTTCAAGATTTGTATGGAAATACAAAACACCTCAAATAGCCAAAGCAATCTTGAGGAAGAAGAATGGAACTGGAGGAATCAACTTGCCTGACTTCAGGCTCTACTACAAAGCCAGAGTCATTCTTGATTTATGGATTCACAAGGATAAAAACTTGACTGATATTTGTTGTCTTATCAACGGAATGTGAGCACCTCTTACTGAGTTCACACATGGAGGTAATGTTTGTTTTTTTTACAAATTTTTCATGACACAATCATTGAAACAGATATTGCCTACTTTTATCTCAATGAGGATCCAGTGTCTACCCCAGTGTGGCTGGTTTTGCTGTTGTTTTCATTTTTCTGGGAATGGTAGGCTGGTTTCATAATAGGACCCTAACAGTTCCTTTGTTACTGGAAACCTTGGTGTTCTCAATAATGGCTTTGATAATGTTCAAATTGAATTCCTAAGATTGAATCTCCAGTAGTACAGCAACATAAGGAACAGGAGCAATTAGTCACTGTGTTGTAGGTTAATGAAAAGAAACAAACATAAAACCAACAAATAGAATCTCTTAGTATCCAAAGGTGTATCAGCCAGGGTCTCCACAAAAACAGAAACAGTAGTAGCAGTGTGTGTGTGTGTGTCTGTGTGTGTGTGTGTCTGTGTGTGTGTGTCTGTGTTTTGTGTTTCTGGAGGACAGAGAAAGTGGGGTCATTAAGTCCAAAGTCCACAGTGTGGCCCAGCCAGCTGTAGATCATCAGAAAAGTTGATGTTGCAGGTTGAGTTCAATGTAAGTCTTCACTATAGCAATATAACCAGAACTTTTTTACCATACCTGAACAAATTCTAGAAATCCATTCATCCATTCTGTAAACATTTCCTCAGTGCCTACTCTGTAACAAGAACTGTTCCAGGTACTGAGGTGATTGCACTCAACAAGACCCTGCCCCCATGGATTGATTTTTCAAGTGTGATGGTGTTCAGAGAAGAAGCTGCATATACACAAAATATCAGAGCTTTGAATATGTTATGGGAAAAAATAAAGCAATGGAGGAAAGCATGTCAGATAATCTGATGCAATAGGCCCTGAAGAAGACTGCTGTTTTCTGACTGGCAGTTTAAAACTTGCGGGCAGCCCAGTCAAATAGAATTCTAGAAATATTGTTTTTTTAGGTTTCTCCACAAAATAATAGCCAGCACAGCCCATAAATAGGTTATATCAGCTGGGAAAGGCCACATATTTAAATTTTTTTTTCCTATACAACAGAGAAGGACTGCTTCCTGAAATAAAATAGGAAAGTCCAAATTCAACGACAACTCTGATCACTGGCTTCCAAAAGTAGACACCAGTCATCAGAAAGCTGAATTTTCATCTCACTTACTATATTTCCAAGTCCAATCGATGAGTTGTTCTGACTTTCTTTTTGTCAGGTAGGGCATAATAATGGATTTCTAGCATGTTATCTAAATCTGTCTCTCCCCTGCAGAACTGAACCTAACCCATACAGGATGTGGATTAACTATAAAGGGTGAGAATTTAGGTTTCATAAAACTTAGATAAGGGTGAAGTTTCCTCTTTAATAAAGGAGGGTGTACAGTACAGATGTGCAACTTTTGTAAGGCTATACTAAAAGATAATTGGAGAGGATTAATCATTTAGGAGAAAGTGAGATCTAATGACTGAGAAGATGAATGAAATCAGAAAATGCAAAGAATGGAAATTTTATTGTTAGTAACAATCGAGCTAAATATAGAACAGATAAGGAATGTGCAGGATAGGCAGTTCCTGGATTTACTGTTAGATCCACTTTGAGGTCAATTGGGATATGATGAAGGTATACCAATTTGTCTTAAAAAATAAAGTAGGCAAAACTAGGTAATTTCCATTTTTTAATGGAAAGGAAAGAAAGAATCTTCCAATTGTTTCTACATTTTTGGAAAACCTTCCTTAGTCCTTTATTATGATGCCATTATTTAAATCTTTTTATTTTATCATTTTCTGGCTAAATTATTCAACTGAGTTTTCCTTTTTCTTTTTAAATTGAATAGACCAACCTAATTCTTTTTGATACATTACTGTGACATCTAGCTAAACTGTCATCCACCCAAATTATAGAACAGCTATTACAGAAATATGACTCTTTACTATTTACTAGATATTGATACAATGAATGATTTCCTTAGATAAATACAAAATTAAAAATAAGCGATTAACAACTTTATTAGATGTATAAATGAAATAAAATGAGAAACTGTGTGAGTTTAACTAGAAAATATATGTACTTTTCAGCCATGGAGAAGTAGAAAAAGGAAGATGACTTCCTAATCACATAAGAAACAAAGCAGTTGTGGGTCTTAAAAGTTACTGAACTGGTTGTGCTTTTTGAGAAAACTCCACCCATTCTTCATACAGAGGGTAAATCCACTGAATAAAATGGAATCAAGCAACCTCTCCATGTCAGACATCCTGACTCCATTAGATGCTGTTGTGAGAAAAGGAGCATAGACCTACTTTCAGGATTCTCATTAAATTCACTGGAATCACATCATGACAAATTTTAACTTAGAAAGTCACCAATGCCACTCATAATTTTTACTTGTTTGAATTAAGTTTTTAATGGTAGAGTTCTGATATTCACAACTTTGAACATTCTTTGCAAATTTTTATCGGCAGAATATTTATTTTCCAAAACAAAGAAATGAAAAGCTACATTGTAGAAAGATCTGGAAGTCACCAACCTTGGCTGCTTATCATTTCTCTCATCGTCTACAGTGATTCTTTTGCTGCTTTTGTGGAACCTAGAGTTGAGTACAGCTGTTTGTAAGTCACTTATCTGGAGGATCTCAAGAGGATAGAATTTAATGAGCTATGATGATAATGGTCTTTTGGGAACTAACAGCTTTAAGTAACATATAGTCTGCTACTCATTTAAATAAGTGGGGAAAATATGGTATAGTACTTCTAAATCCTTCAGTTCATAAACTACACCTAGTCAGAAATATGCTACAACATTTAAAAATGAATGAAGTGTATTTTTTTTAAACTACAATCTGGCTTAAAAAAGAAGATTCTGCAATGCTGAGTATGCAGCAAAGCAACAGTTAACTGAATTGAAGCACTGGCCATCCTTATGGGTAGAGAGTGCACTCTTGAATTGCCAACTTCTTCATCTTCTTATTTTGACATGTCTTTTATAAGTCACTGATTCACTGTTACCTGTATGAGCTTGCAAACTGTGTAGAAGGACGACTACAGGTTCCAGGGTAAAAATTATTTGATTCCTTATCCCTAACAAAAATCATATAATACTTGGAATTTTGTAGTCTCAATTTGTACAATGAGGATTAAACAAATTACATTTAAACATTTGTGTGAGAATTAAACAAGCAAATACATTCTGAATAAACTGTAGTTAGGAAGTAAAAAGAGTATCATTACTTAATAAGACAAAAATAACTATATATGCTTATTTACTGATGTAAAGTCAGCACTGAAATACTTCAAACTTATATTTACTTATTCATTACCCTTTGAATTCTCATTATCCAGTCACACCTTCAAAAATATTATAGGACTAACATAAAAATTATAAGGAAAAACATATGTTGTACTCTCCAATGTGAGTAAAGGCAGATGGATTTTCATGAAATTATATCAAAATCAATAGATTCAGTGAGCTACTGACTAGGAAAGTGTTGCCCTGCCTAGAAACATGTTCTTGATTTGAGGTTATGCTAATCTTATAACCTTGACCAAAGAACTTTAAAATTAAAAATCAGATAACTTATAAGATGGAATTAACTACTTTAAGTACTCAACAGCCAATTAACTTTGTGACCTTCTAGGTATGACATGGGAAGATTGTGTAAAAGAATGTAGAGAGAAAAAGATATTCAGCTAGTGCCCTTTAGGATTAAAGAAAATTCTAATGATGAGCATAATGAAGAGAATTTCATTAGCAGATAATTCATGCATTTGGTATATACCAATTAATTGACTGGAATAATTACATGGCCCTAAATTTTTTTAAGTTTATTTTTTTATTTTACATGGTTTTTAAAGGCACAATTAATATAAGATCGCCTGAACTCTAGTTTACATTATTTATATGAGTTTAATTAGAAATCATAGGCAATATATCAAAGGTATAGCCTCAGGACAATTTATTATATATTACACTGGTTTTAGCCTTATGGTTTAAAAACCTATTACATTTGTTAGGCTTATGTTTATCAACATGTTCAAAGATATCAAATATATATTACACGGTGGGTTCTCATGTTGGGATAGAGTAAACAAAACACGCAAGAAATACAGTCATCTTGAAGAGAATGTTCTAGCAGGAGAGAAAGTTAATAAGCAAAACAATGTAGTATTTTATATGGCAACTACCATGGGGAATGAGTAAGTTAGAGAGGAATGGGATGCTAGCAAGGGAGTGTTATGTTTCAAATATAATATTCCTCTGTGAATAAGATGACATAAACCCAATGACTCGAATATGGTCAAGGAGTAAACTGTGTGTATATATGTCAGCAGAAAATATAAAGGTAAAATTGAATATTTCTGAGTTTTAAAATTACCTGGGATATTTCAGCTATAAGACTGAACAAGGCTTAAAAGGAATGATAGAGGGTAAGATGAAGGCCAAGAGATAACAAGAGTGTAGGTCATCATACAGGACATTTTACAGGACTATAGGAATTTGACTTTGGTGGTGAGATGAGAAGTCATTGATATTGGATGGAAAAACCATATGACTTTGCTTATATGTTAAAAGTATTACTTTGGCTTTTTAAATGGTCTTGGGATGGGAAAAATGAAAGCAGGGATACCATGATAGAGTTTGTATGATGGTGAAACAGTGATAGGATTATGATGGTAGTTGTGACTATTAAGTAAGTGTATTCTGGATAATTCTTGAATTAGAACCAATGAGAATTAAGGATTGAATATGGGGATTGAGAAGGAGAGAAGGATTAAATTTCCTACCCTGAGCAATGAGGTTAGGAAATGAAAACATGTATTAATCGGATGGTTTGACTATTAAAATATGGTTTAAAATTTAACTTATAGGGAACCTTCCCAAAATGTGGGAAAGTAAATTGGTAAAACCACTGTGAGGAACATTATGGACATTCCTAAAAAATTAAAATTGAGCTACCATATGACCCTGCAATCCCACTCCTGGGCATATATCCAGAGAAAAACCTGATCTGAAAGGATACATGCACCTCAAAGTTCATTATAGCACAATAGCCAAGACATGAAAACAACTTAAATGTCCATTGATAGATGAATGGATAAATTCATGTGATATATACATACCATGGAGTATTACTCAGCTGTGAAAAAGAATGAAATAATTCCATTTGCAGCAACATAGATGAACCTAGTGAATGTCATATTGAGTGATGTAAGTCAGATAGAGGAGGAGAAATATGACATCCCTATATGTCGAATCTAAAAAAGAAATGATACAAATGATCTTACAAAACAGAAAGAGACTCAAAGACTAAGAAAATGAATTTACAGTTTTCAGGGGTGGGAGGATGAGGGGGAGGGATAGTTTGGGAGTTTCAGATGGACATGGACACACTGCAGTATTTAAAATGAATAACCCAAAAGGACTGACTGTGTATCATATAGAACTCTGCTGAATGTTATGTGGCAACATGGCTGGGAGGTGAGTTTGGGGGAAAGGATATACGTATATATATGTATATGTATGGCTGTGTCCCTTTGCTTTTCACCTGAAACTATCACAACATTGTCAATTGGCTATACCCCAAAACAAAATAAGAAGTTAAATTGAAGTTAAATTGAAATTAACTTATACTGCACCTTAATTGCTAAAATATATAGCTTGGCACTGGAGCAGCCAAGAGGAGATACCCTACATCAAAGGTTAGTAGAGACATCCATGAGACGATATCCCACATCCCAGGTAAGAGAAAACCTAGTAAGACGGTAGGCCCTGAGAGAGGGCATCAAAGGGTGGACAGACTGAAAACACAAGCACAGAAACTAACTAATCTAATCACATAGACCACAGCCTTGTCTAACTCAATGAAACTAAGCCATGCCCTGTTTGGCCACCCAAGATGGATGGGTCTTGGTGGAGAGTTCTGAGAAAATGTGGTCCACAGGAAAAAGGAATGGCAAACCACTTCAGTATTCCTGCCTTGAGAACCCCTTGAACAGTATGAAAAGACAAAAATAAGGGACACTGAAATATGGACTCCCCAGGTAGTAGGTGCTCAATATGCTACTGGAGATCAGTGGAGAAATAATCTCAGAAAGAAGGAAGAGATGGAGCCAAAGCAAAAACAACACCCAGCTGTGGATGAGACTGGTGACAGAAGCAAGGTCTGATGCTAAAAAGAGCAATATTCCATACGAACCTTGAATATTAGGTTCATGAATCAAAGTAAATGGGAAATTGTCAAACAGGAGACAGCAAGATTATATGTTGACATTCTAGGAATCAGTGAAATAAAATGGACTGGAATTGGTGAATTTAACCCAGATGACCATTTATCTACTACTGTGGGCAAGAATCAATTAGAAGAAATGGAGTAGCCATCATAGTCAACAAAAGAGTCTGAAATGCAGTACTTGGATGCAGTCTCAAAAATGACAGAATGATCTCTGGTCATTTCCAAGGCAAACCATTCAATATCACGGTAATCCAAGACTATGCCCTGACCAGTAATACTGAAGAAGCTAAAGTTGAACAGTTCTATGAAGACCTACAAGACATTTTAGAACTAACATCCAAAAAAAGATGTCCTTTTCATTATAGGGGCCTGTAATGCAAAAGTAGGAAGGAAAGAAACACCTGGAGAAACAGGAAAATTGGGCCTTGGAGTACAAAGTGAAGCATGGTAAACCTAATAGAGTTTTACCAAAAGAACGCCCTGGCCATGGCAAACACCATCTTCCAACAGCACAAGAGAAGACTCTACACTTGGACATGACCAGATGGTCAACACTGACATCAGATTGATTATATTCTTTGCAGCCAAAGATGGAGAAGCTCTATACAGTCAGCAAAAACAAGACTGGGAGCTGACTGTGGCTCAGATCATGAACTCCTTATTGACAAATTGAGACTTAAACTGAAGAAAGTAGGGAAAACCACTAGAACATTCAGGTATTACATAAATCAAATCCCTTACGATTATACAGTGAAAATGAGAAATAGATTTAAGGGACTATATGTGACAGAGTGCTTGAAAAACTATGGTAGGAGGTTCATGCCATTGTATAGGAGACAGGGATCAAGACCATCTCCAAGAAAAAAAAGTGCAAAAAAGGAAAATGGCTGTTGAGGAGGCCTTACAAAGAGCTGTGAAAAGAAGAGAAGCAAAAGCAGAGGAGAAACGGAAAGATATATCCATTTGAATGCAGAGTTCCAAAGAATAGCAAGGAGAGATAAGAAAGACTTCTTCAATGATTAATGCAAAGAAATAGAGGGGGAAAAAATAGAATGGGAAAGACTAGAGATTTCTTCAAGAAAATTAGAGATACCAAGGGAACATTTCATGCAAAGATGGGCTCGATAAAGGACAGAAATGGTATGGGCCTAACAGAAGCAGAAGATATTAAGAAGAGGTGGCAAGACTATACATAAGACCTATACAAAAAAGATCTTCATGAGTCAGATAATCAATGATGGTGTGATCACTCACCTAGAGTCAGACATCCTGGAATGTGAAATCAAGTGGGCCTTAGGAAGCACCACTGTGAACAAAGCTAGTAGAGATGATAGAATTCCAGTTGAGCTATTGTCAACCCTAAAAGATGATGCTGTGAAAGTGCTCCACTCAATATGCCAAAAAATGTAGAAAATGCAGTGGTGGCCACAGGACTGGAAAAGGTCAGTTTTCCTTCCAATCTCAAAGGAAGGCAATGCCAAAGAATGCTCAAACTACTGACAATTGCACTCATCTCACACGCTAGAAAAGTAATGCTAAAATTCTCCGAGCCAGGCTTCAGCAATACGTGAACTGTGAACTTCCAGATGTTCAAGCTGGTTTTAGAAAAGGCAGAGGAACCAGAGATCAAATTGCCAACACTGAAAATGGAAGAGAGTTCCAGAAAAACATCTAATTCTGTTTTATTGACTATGCCAAAGCTTTTGACTGTGTGGATCACAATAAACTGTGGAAAATTCTGAAAGAGATGGGCATACCAGACCATCTGACCTGTCTGTTGAGAAACATATATGCAGGTTAGGAAGCAACAGTTAGAACTGGACATAGAACAACAGACTGGTTCCAAATAGGAAAAGGAGTATGTCAAGGCTGTATGCTGTCACCCTGCTTATTTAACTTATATGCAGAGAACATCATGAGAAACACTGGGCTGGATGAAGCACAAGCTAGAATAAGATTGCTGGGAGAAATACCAATAAACTCAGATATGCAGATGACATCACCTTTATGGCAGAAAGTGAAGAAGAACTAAAGAACCTCTTGATGAAAGAAAAAGAGGAGAGTGAAAAAGTTGGCTTAAAGCTCAACATTAAGAAATGTAAGATCATGGCATCTTGTCTCATCAGTTCAGTTCAGTTCACTCGCTCAGTTGTGTCTGACTCTTTGTGACCCCATGAATTGCAGCATGCCAGGCCTCCTTGTCCATCAGCAACTCTCGGAGTTCACTCAGACTCACGTCTATTGAGTCGGTGATTCCATCCAGCCATCTCATCCTCTGTCGTCCCCTTCTCCTCCTGCCCTCAATCCCTCCCAGCATCAGATTCTTTTCCAATGAGTCAACTCTTCGTATGAGGTGACCTAGAGTTTCAGCTTTAGCATCATTCCTTCCAAAGAACACCCAGGGCTGATCTCCTTTAGAATGAGCTGGTTGGATCTTCCTGCAGTCCAAGGGACTCTCAAGAGTCTTCTCCAACAGCACAGTTCAAAAGTATCAATTCTTTGGCCCTCAGCTTTCTTCACAGTCCAACTCTCACATCCATACATGACTACTGGAAAAACCATAGCCTTGACCATAAGGGTCTTTGTTGGCAAAGTAATGCCTCTGCTTTTGAATATGCTGTCTAGGTTGGTCATAACTTTTCTTCCAAGGAGTAAACGTCTTTTAATTTCATGGCTGCAATCACCATCTGCAGTAATTTTGGAGCTGACTCAAAGAGTTGATTCACTGGAAAAGACTCTAATGCTGGGAGGGATTGGGGGCAGGAGGAGAAGGGGACGACAGAAGATGAGATGGCTGGATGGCATCACCGACTTGATGGACATGAGTTTGAGTGAACTCCGGGAGTTGGTGATGGACAGGGAGGCCTGGCGTGCTGCGATTCATGGGGTCACAAAAACCACTCTCAAAAAATAAAGTCTGACACTGTTTCCACTGGGCCCATCACTTCATGGCAAATAGATAGGGTGCTTACTAAATTATTTCCTTAATGTCTTAAATAAAATCATGATTTAGTAATTATGGTAAACTTTAAATCTATCTCATTATTGGACTATTTTGACATCATAACCTATTTTAAACATTTTTTTCCTCTTCTATTTCATACTTAGTTCAAACGCAGAAAATCAGCTTGTACTTCCAGAACGAAAAGAGAGACACCAATCCTCCCACCTACCTTCTTTATTTGAGAACTTAATCTAATTTAAGGCATGGAGGAATTACTAAGCAAGGCCTCATCTATTTTAGTATACTTACCTCTGTAAATGTGACAAAATTATTTCTATAGAGTTTTGTTAAATTTAAAATAGCTCAGAGATATGAAGGTTTTGAAAAAATGGAAATACTTATATGATTTACCAAGTGAAAAATGCAGAGAAATTTCAGGTATTTGTATTGCTCTAAAACTCCGGTCCCATCACTCCATGGGAAATAGATGGAGAAACAGTGCAAACAGTGTCAGACTTTATTTTTGGGGGCTCCAAAATCACTGCAGATGGTGATTGCAGCCATGAAATTAAAAGATGCTTACTCCTTGGAAGAAAAGTTATGACCAACCTAGATAGTATATTCAAAAGCAGAGACATTACTTTGCTGACTAAGGTGCATCTAGTCAAGGCTATGATTTTTTCCTGTGGTCATGTATGGATGTGAGGGTTGGACTGTGAAGAAGGCTGAGCACCAAAGAATTGATGCTTTTGAACTGTGGTGTTGGAGAAGCCTCTTGAGAGTCCCTTGGACTGCAAGGAGATCCAACCAGTCCATTCTGAAGGAGATCAACCCTGGGATTTCTTTGGAAGGAATGATGCTAAAGCTGAAACTGCAGTACTTTGGCCACCTCATGCAAAGATCTGACTCATTGGAAAAGACTCTGATGCTGGGAGGGATTGGGGGCAGGAGGAGAAGGGGACGACAGAGGATGAGTTGGCTGTATGGCATCACTGACTCGGTGGACGTGAGTCTGAGTGAACTCCGGGAGTTGGTGATGGACAGGGAGGCCTGGCGTGCTGTGATTTATGGGGTCATAAAGAGTTGGACATGACTGAGCAACTGAACTGAACTGAACTGAACTGAAAACACCCTAACATGATGTAGCTTTAAATCTATAATCTGTAGCTCTTTTCTTCTTGCTTCATCCTGACATTCAGCAGCTTAGATTAATGGGGAAAGCCATCATTTTGACAATTATCATTCATTCCAAAGAGCTTGTTTTAGACTCTGTATTCTAATACAGTATTATCAGTGAAAAATAACAACATATTTTGTGGTTGTAAATGACCTTATGGACTTACATGTCAGTAAACTATACTACCTTTTATAACTACCTATTATGTTGAATCACCTTAATAAACATTTATTTAACACATAGAAAATACTGTTATTAAAGGTGCAGTATTTGTTATTAGTCTATCAGTTAGGTCTCTTTCAGTGGAAAATAACTGGAAACATAATGCGTTCTAGGCTATACATTAATGGGAAATTATTGACTCATTCATATAATGTGACAGGCCTGGATTTCAGAGATATATCAGGTGTACTTTCTGAGCAACATGATTTAGTCAACTCAGGAGTTTGAGTCCTTCCGTCCATCTCATTTCTAAAGAAAATTCATGGATTTTTAAAAAGTATTTTAACATGTTTATGTTTTTAAGAGACCCCATTATTTAAGAGAACTATTTTCCCCCAAATTAAGGGCACACTAATAAATAAATACAATAAATTAGAATTTTAAAAATCTACATATAGATGGAGGGAAGAGCACAAGTAATCTCTCTTAGCTGTAAAATCTTCTCTAAGCCGTGATAGTTTCTCAGACTTTACTTGCTTTTAATGGTCTTGATTTTTTAACATGCAGTTAGGGGTTTGTTTTATATTTGATAAGAGGGATTTTGTTGATGTTTTCCTCATGATTAAACAGTGGTTTTAAGTTTGGGGGAGAAAGATCACAATGCCTAAACGCCACTTTCATCACAATATATCAGGGGTACATTCTATCAACATGACTAATCACTGCTGTTGACTGTAATTGCATGGCTGGAGTAGTGTTAGGTTTCTTCACCTTCAATTTACGATCCCCTTACCCCTGCTTCACTCTTCGCAAGTGACAGACTATGGGCATCTCATAATTAAGGAGTAGAAAGTTATGTGCCCCTCCTCAAAGGTGTGAGTGTTTCTGACCCATTGGCCTCCAGTCAGTAAAATAAAAAGTATTACTCCAAATTAGCTACCTATAATCTTCCTTACAATTACAACTTACTAGTTCAAAGTTGGGAAAGGAGTATGATAAGGCTGTATATTGTCTGTTGTTTATTTAACATATATGCAGAGTATATCATGAAAAATGCTGGGCTGGATGAATCACAAGCTGGAATCAAGATTGCAGGGAGAAATATCAATAACCTCAGATATGCAGATGACACCACTCTTATGGCAGAAAGTGAAGAGGAATTAAAGAGCCTCTTGATGAAAGTGAAAGAGAGTGAAAAAGCTGGTTTAAAACTAAACATTCAAAAAATGAAGATCATGGCATCTAGTCCCATCACGTCATGACAAATAAACGGGGAAAAAGTGGAAGCAGGGGCAGATTTTATTTTCTTGGGCTCCAAAATCACTGCAGATGGTGACTGCAGCCATGAAATTAAAAGATACTTGCTCCTTGGAAGAAAAGCTATGACAAACCTAGATAGTTGTATTAAAAAGCAAAAACATCCCTTTACTGACAAATTTCTGAATAGTCAAATCTATGTTTTTTCCAATAGTCATGAATGGATGTGTACACTCATAAAGAAGGCTGAGCACTGAAGAATTGCTTTTGAGTTGTGGAACTGGAGAAGACTCCCGAGAGTCCCTTGGAAATCAAGGAGATCAAACCAGTCAATCCTAAAGGAAATCAAGCCTAAATATTCATTGGAAGGACTAATGCTGAAGCTGAGGTTCCAATAATTTGGCCATCTGATGAGAAGAGCCAACTCACTGGAAAGACCCTGTTGCTAGAGAAGACTGAGGGCTGGAGAAGAAGAGGGCAACAGAGGAAGAGATGGTTAGACAGCATCACTGACATGAATCTGAGCAGACTCCTGGAGACAGTGAAATACAGGGAAGTTTGAAGTGCCATAGTCCATGGGATCTCAAAGGGTTGCACATGATTTAGCAACTGAACAACAACACATATACTGCTGCTGCTAAGTCACTTCAGTCATGTCCAACTCTGTGCAACCCCACAGACAGCAGCCCACCGGGTTCCCCTATCCCTGGGATTCTCTAGGCAAGAACACTGGAGTGGGTTGCCATTTCCTTCTCCAATGCATGAAAGTGAAAAGTGAAGTCACTAAGTTGTGTCCGACCCTCAGTGACCCCATGGACTGCAGCCTTCCAGACTCCTCCATCCATGGGATTTTCTAGGCAAGAGTACTGGAGTGGGGTGCCATTGCCTTCTCCATACGCATATCCTAAATAGTGGTTAACTTACTTTTTACAAGCCACAACTCTCTCCCTCACCCCACACACTATTCATTAATAATAGCATTGCTTGGGTGGAAAAACTAAAAGCTTAATTTGATCTTTGCTAGCAAGAAAAATTTTAATGTAGTTTTTGTACTTAAAAGTTTTTCAATCCTAACTCAGATTATTCAGAATTTCGAAGCAGAAGCTTTTACCAACTATGCAAACCTCCATCTTTAAATGCTATTGCTCTTTTATTTCATTTCTCTTTTCAAAATATCTAGTCCTTTCAAGAGCTTGTCTGTTTATTTTAGTACTTTATGAAATATAACCAGAATGACCAAACATACACATCATTTGAAGCCTCTTCTTTTGCAGTAACATTTAGCAGCCAATTTGGTTTATTTGGGTGTTTTGATTTTTAATAAAGGTTACCATAGCATAACATTTCCTCCAAATTCAAGTAGTTTCTTTGTCCACCTACAGCTTACTCTTTAAACCAATGCTGTATACAGTCATTTATTATTATTGCAATACCCTACTTAAGGAACCTATATCTGCATTGCTTATGGTATACTAACTAGTGTATTAACAGTTTCAAATTTCTACAATTCACACATCAAAAGTTTATCTCCTAGTCTTACAACAGCCTAAACTAGCAGATCCTGAGCAGAATTGATGGTCCTAACATACACTAATGAGATGATGTTAGATCTTGATGACTGAGAAGATGGACTGAGGGACTCTGATATTTGGGGACTGACTACGAGATTTCTAGTTTGAGCACCTGGGTATTTAACAGCACTGTTTACCATGTGAGGAAAGAAAGGGGTTGGATCAGGTGTTGAGTTTGGATGTGGATTAATTATATACATGCTAAATATAAAGTGTTACTACAATGTTTAGGATGAGCTATAAAAAGGCAATTGTATAAAGGATCCAAAAGAGATTTCTGGGTTAAAGATTTGTAATGTCATGTAGCCAAGTTCATGTGACCCAGCATAGCACTTTTAAGTGAAGAAGGCAGATGTTTGGATTCACTCAGGATTGCTCTTTTGCTGGGAAGGTAAAATGAAAAGGACAGAAGGTATATAATTGCCTACCAATTTTGGAGTAAATAACATTCTAAAATGATGCCCAAGATTTCCACTGCTGGTGCAGCTGTTATTAGGATGTATGACATGGCAAAGATTGAAGGTTTCTGCAGATGTAATTAAGGCCTTAATTGGGTTAATATTGAGTTAAAGGTAGATTAACCTAGGCAGGACTTAAGCAAGTCCTACTTGCTCAATCTGTTTATCTCTATAAAAGAGGGCTTAGGCCTTCCCTGAATTCAAAGATGTTTTCCTGTTGGCCTTGAAGAAGCAAGACATATAAATTCTATAGATGTAAGAAAATGAATTCTGCCAATAATTTCATAAGCTGGGGAGAAGATCTGGGCTTCAGATGAGGTCACAGAACTGATTGCAGCCTTATGACAGCCTGAGCAGAGGAGCCACATAAACTGTGCCTGGGCTCCTGGACATGGTGAAATAATAAAGGTGTTTCACTTTACTGTTAAGTTCATGGAAATTTATTATACAGCAATGGAAAATGAGAACAGCCTTTATAGGTATTACTAAATGATTAAACTTTTGAGTCTGAGTTGAATAAGGAGAAAAATAAAGGCAGGAACAGGCTGACAAAATGTAGCTGGAGGGTTTAATGTACTGCTGGTCCTGATGAGGTTGAAGAATAGTAATTTAAGTATACAAACTGAGGGCAATTGTGATTAAAAAAAAAAAACAGTGACATTTTAAACAATGAATTTCTGTAGTTAATAGCGACCTGAATGAAAGTGCATGAGCAACTGGACTGGACAGAATGACTCTGGGCCCTGATTAGCTGGGTTCTTTGCTTGCAAAGATAAGCTCAATAAAGAACAGAAATGGTATGGACCAAGCAGAAGAAGAATATATTAAAAAGAGGTGGCAAGAATACACAGAAGAACTGCACAAAAAAGATCTTCACGACCACGATAATCATGTTGGTGTGATCACTCACACTCAACTAGTGCCAGACATCCTGGAATGTGAAGTCAAGTGGGCCTTAGAAAGAATCACTATGAACAAAGCTAGAGGAGGTGATGGAATTTCAGTTGAGCTATTTCAAATCCTGAAAGATGATGCTATGAAAGTGTTGCACTCAATATGCCAGCAAATTTGGAAAAGTCAGCAGTGGCCACAGGACTGGAAAAGGTCAGTTTTCATTCCAATCCCAAAGAAAGCCAATGCCAAAAAATGCTCAAACTACTGCACAATTGCACTCATCTCACACGCTAGTAAAGTAATGCTCAAAATTCTCCAAGCCAGGCTTCACCAATACATGAACTGTGAACTTCCAGATCATCAAGCTGGTTTTAGAAAAGGCAGAGGAACCAGACATCAAATTGCTATAATCCGCTGGATCATCAAAAAAGCAAGAGAGTTTCAGAAAAACATCTGTTTCTGCTTTCTTGACTATGCCAAAGCCTTTGACTGTGTGGATCACAATAAACTGTGGAAAAACTATGACCCACTTCTTGAGAAGCCTGTATGCAGGTCAGGAAGCAACAGTTAGAACTGAGCATAGAACAACAGACTGGTTCCAAATAGGAAAGGGTGTATGTCAGGGCTGTATATTATCACCCTGCTTATTTGACTTATATGCAGAGTACATCATGAGAAACACTGGGCTGGAGGAAGCACAAGCTGGAATCAAGATTGCTCGGAGAAATATCAATAACCTAAGATATGCAGATGACGCCACCCTTATGGCAGAAAGTGAAGAAGAACTAAAAAGCCTCTTGATGAAAGTAAAAGAGGAGAGTGAAAAAGTTGGCTTAAAGCTCAACATTCAGAAAATGAAGATCATAGCATCTGGTTGCATCATTCCATGGCAAATAGATGGGAAAACAGCCAAAACAGTGGCTCACTTTATTTTTTGGGGCTCCAAAATCACTGCAGACGGTGATTGCAGCCATGAAATTAAAAGATGGTTACTCCTTGAAAGGAAAATTATGACCAGCCTAGACAGCATATTCAAAAGCAGAGACATTGCTTCGTCAACAAAGGTCCATCTTGTCAAAGCTATGGTTTTTCCAGTGGTCATGTATGGATGTGAGAATTGGGCTATAAAGAAAGCTGAGTGCCGAAGAATTGATACTTTTGAACTGTGGTGTTGGAGAAGACTCTTGAGAGTCCCTAGGACTGCAAGTAGGTCTAACCAGTCCATCCTAAAAATCAGTCCTGAGTGTTCATTGGAAGGATAGTGTTGAAGCTGAAACTCCAGTACTTTGGCCACCTGATGGGAAGAGCTGACTCATTTGAAAAGACCCTGATGCTGGGAATGATTGAGAGCAGGAGGAGAAGGGGACAACAGAGGATGAGATGACTGGATGGCATCACCGACTCAATGGACATGGGTTTGGGTGGACTCCGGGAGTTGGTGATGGACAGGGAGGCCTGGTGTGCCACAGTTCATGTTGTCGCAAATAGTTGGACACAACTGAGTGACTGAACTGAACTGTACTCCTTGAACTCACATAAAGCTGAAATCAAGGAGTTGCTTGGCCTCTGTTTTCTTCTTCTTCTTCTTCTTCTTTTTTTTCTGGAGCCTTGGGTTGTGTTGGGGCAGGTTCTGTTTCAATTTCACGTGGTTCTTGACAGAGTTCAGTTGCCTGCAGATACAGGACTGAGGTCCTTTTTTCGTGCCGGATATCAGTTGGGAGTTACTTTTGTCCCTTCAAGGCTACCCTCCGTTCTTGCCATGTGACTCCCACTCCCGTTGGCAGTTCACAAAATGACTTTCTTTTTTTTTTTTTTCCCCTGTGTCAGCAGGACTCTTTCTCTCTGACTTTTCCTTAAATTCCAGTCGGCTACAACAGAGTCTCATCTGATGGAATGTGACCACAGGAGTGACTATGCCACAACCATTTGCCTTATATCATAACATGAATACTCAGTTGCTCAGTCGTATTCAACTCTGTGTAGCCCCATGGTCTGTAGCTCACCAGTCTCCTCTGTCCCTGGAATTTTCTAGGCAAGAATACTGGAGTGGGTTGCCATTTCCTCCTCCAGGGGTTCTTCTTGACCCATCCCAGGGATTGAACTAGTGTTTCCTGCTTCTCCTGCACGTTGGCAGACAGATTTTTTCCCACTGAGTCATGTGGGAAGACTCTGCCTTATAACATAGACAGTAACAATCCCAGCATACCCTCTGTTCCCAGGTTCCCTGGGCACTGGAGTTTCCAGGTTATACAATAGTTGAATACCTGGAGGCAGGATTAATCTTGGCCATTTTAGAAATTTGCCTAGAACTATTATCAAGGAGGAATTGATAATTTTATTTGTTTTATTGTTTTATTCTTGTGTTATTAGGAAAACAATAATATTTATTCATATTTTATGGATTATAAATTGATTAAAAGTCTGTAAGTAAATTTTACCAAACTCCTTAATTTTTCATATCATTTTTAGGGCTCAGTGGTAGTGAATCCACTTGCCAATGCAGGAGTCATGGGTTCAGTCCCTGGGTTGGGAAGATACCCTGGAGAAGGAAATGGCAACCCACTCCAATATTCTTGTCTAGGAAATCCCATGGAGAGAGAAGCCTGGTAGGCTATAGTTCATGGAGTCACAAAAGGTCAGATACAACTTAGCATCTGAAATATATATGCATATATATATTTAAATGTAATCTTAAATGTAAAATTAAATATATATGTATGTATATATATTTTATATTTTTACATTTAAGATTTATTCTGAAGAAATAATCTACTGTGAAACTCATTGAAGTGCTTTTATAAAACATAAAATAAGATTAAAAAATAAGACTTTTGTAGGATATGTGATTGAGTCTATAGATTTTTAGGGTCCACAGTGATGAAAATAATGTTTTCAAAATTGTAAATATATGATTAACACCAACAGAAAAAAATGAGACTTTGTCATTTCACCTAGTATGCTACAAGTACTCTATAAGTATACATGTGTATATATGTATACCTACAAAAATATTTAAGCTGTTTAGTGAATTTAGGGGAAAACTTTTAGTAAATCATTATCAGTGCTCTTTAACAATTAGGGAATATTCTCAGTATGTCATTATTCGTGAATTTCCTGATGTTCTCCAGACTGTAAAGAATCATTTTAATAAATAGCAACTTTTTTCATGAAATACAGTTGCCCATATTAATCATCTTAGGACAGAGATTTTGACATGATAGGATCATCCCATTGACTTACATTCCAAATATAAAAATTATTTTGAAATTACAATATACTGTTTCTTGGAACAAAAATTAATTTGTTTTTAATCAATGCATTAATTAAGAACATTTAAGAATTAAAAAGCAGAAACTCTGAAGAGTTTGGTGGATTTTTAAATAACATTAGTATAGAGCATCAATACAGACTTAAATTCAGTTTTTGATTGGGATTATTAGGTATATTTTGTATTTGTGTTAACCAGATGGATTATAATACTCATTAAACTGCTGAACAAAAAATGAGAATATGTCTTCATGATAATGCTTTTTATCATGTCCCACATCTGCATTCCTAATTTGTCTTAATTATGTACATATACAATTTGGTCAATGTTTTGCATTTCAAAAATCTTTTTTAATTTCAAATGTATCTGATAGTTCATATGAGCAATTATGTAGTTAAATGAGACAGTCTTTGTCTAATTGGCATATTTCAATTTCCACTGAGATGTGCCAATTAAGTAGAATCCACTGTAGACCATACATAATATCTCCAACAGAGAATTTATGGACTATCAACTAAACACACTGGTTTTGAAGTAGCATATCCTTTTTCAAAAATGACTTTCATCAAGTGGGGTTGTGCTCCATCACATAAAATGCATTTCTACTAAAACATATATCATCATTGGTGGTGCTTTGTTTACTTCTAGATTCAATATTCTCCTGTTTTATATAAGCAAATGTAATAAAGTTAGGGTGTTAGAATGATATTTGATCCATTGCATTTGTATTTAATGTCCCAGGAACAAGACTAATTTCTGAAGATGACTGAAAAAGCAATGCTTTATTATTTTTACTTACTGTAAATTGTCCAAACAGTGATGCAGCAAGGTCAACCTTTCTATCTACCTCCCTAAGTATCTACCTACCTATCTATCTATGCTTTGTTCTATATGTGGCAGTGCATGATAAACTGCGTGAGTGATTGATACAAGTTTTTCAGTTCAGTTCAGTTCAGTTTAGTCGCTCAGTCATGTCCAACTCTTTGTGACCCCATGAATTGCAGCTCGCCAGGCCTCCTTGTCCATCACCAACTCCCGGAGTTCATTCAAACTCACGTTCATCGAGTCAGTGATGCCATCCAGCCATTTAGGAATATTGAATTTCAGACAAGGTTTCCAACGTTTTACTCTTAAAATAGATTTACTGAGATGAGCATTTAGTTCAGTTCAGTTCAGTCGCTCAGTTGTGTCTGACTCTTCACGACCCCATGAATTGCAGCACGCCAGGCCTCCCAGTAGCCAGAACAAAATATCAAATTCACAAGAATGAAGTCAAGAATCTGTTTTAAAAAGAAAGTAAAGTCTTGCTATTACAGTATATGACAGTATCTCCTTCCTTTTCAGGCCAAACAATATTGTACTCTTATGTGTAAGCCACACTTTGCACTAAGTGTAATATACCAGACATAAAAAGACGAATCCTGTATAATTTCACTTATGAAGAACTAAAGTAGTCAAGTTCACAAACACAGAGAGTGAACAATTGTTGCCAGCAGCTGAGGTTAGGGAGGAAAAAGGGAATTATTTAACAGATTCAGTTTCAGTTCTGCATAATGAAAAAGTTCTGGAGAGGTTTCACAACAAGGCAAATGCTAACAATACAGTACTGCACACTTAAAAATGGTTAAGGTGATAAATTTTGATATTTTTTAACACAGTAAATAAACATGGAAAAAGTAAAGTTTTACTAAATTGTTTTAGAAGTCTGGGAATCATAATCTGTACTGTTTGCTTATAAAGTGGACCCATTGTCAATTCTCACTGTCATACTTTGGAACTTCCTTTTTTGTTTTTGTTTGCTTGTTTTTAGATTTTCAAACTTATTAGTATCTGTTTCTCTTTATCCCATAAATTTCACCATTTTTTTCTCTTGGCTTGTAACATTACTTCTATTTTTCTTTCCATCTTTATAAAATAATATGGCCAACAGTTTCTCATTTGAAAAAGATGGCTGTGTTCAAAAAATCACTTTTACAAATTTGTCCAAATTTTACCTAATGCAATTATATTATGTGATTGGGTCATACACCAATTTTAGATATTTTTGTGTTTTTTTATCGTTTTTAACACAGTTTTTTTTTGTTTTGTTTTGTTTTTTTTGTTTGGTTTTCTTTTTTTTTTACTAAAAAGTCTTTCAAAACAGTGCTTTATGGAAAAGATGTCCTCATGGATAGAAACTGAATTTCAATTGGAACTTTGATTTTTAACCTTTTATATCAGATTATAATAGTTCAACTTTGATAAGTTCAATCACAGCTGGATAATGACAATTTATGACAAGTTTTAAGACCTCATTCTAATGGACTGCAGCTTTTAATGTGGGAAAAATGTAGATTTCTGAGTTCCACCCCAGAAAGTCTCAATCTATATTATTTAAGTGGATCTGAGTAATTTGAATATGAAAAAAATTGATGTCATATTTTCAGAAAGTCTGATCTCTTCATATGTAGGTATAAAAGAACCCACAAACTGTAATTACTGGTGACATATTTATGAACATAGTATGCATAAAATTAAACATTCAATAAAAATACACTATTCTCATAAAATATGAATCATCTTTAGCTTCAGATAAGAAAAATACAAGGTCCCTTACTTAAATACGTATCTCATTTGCAGTTTCTGTCAAGCTATCTGTCAAGACCTTCCTACCGATTCATAGGCAGCTATGCAGCCAGACACAAGGAGATTCTAATAACACTTTCAGATACAGGACATGTGTCTTAGAAAACTTGTTACACAAATAAACACAGGATGAGAAAACAATGAAGAAAACTCATGCCCTATAAATCATATTTTTAAAATATAACTATAAAACAGCTTCTTCCATATTTAAACAGGACTTATAAAGTATAGATGTAAGATTTGGTGAAACTGACCATTATTTAAATTCGAAATTTTAAGAGTAGATGTTAACCCCTTAGCATGTCTTTTAAAACCTGAACTTACTTCTTCCACCTGCCATTTCACAAATTCTCTAAAATTACTATTTCATCAATGTAGTCTAATTATTAGACTAATTACTAATTACATCACTTAGTTTAAAATATTTCTGACCTTTCTGGCTTTCCATATCTCTAGTATTTCACACTTAATCTTTACAACATAAATCTGAGTTTGAGCTCAAATTTTCCTTGTCTAGGACATTCTTAAGGTGTTATGTTTATGCTGTTTTTCCTTCAACATTTATACTTTCTCAAGAAGCAATCTTGCTGTTACTGTAAATGGAAGGGCAATCTCGCTCCCTTTCTCTCAATCTTTCTCATTTTTTTCTGGGCTAGTTCTGCTTGAGGTTGTTTTAGTTTTCCCTAATGTCCTTTGCCATTGAGAAATAATCATTATTTATCTTAAACAGGGCTTCTCTAATGTCTTTATGAATTATGCAGTTAGAAATATGTTTAATGCTACAAAGTAAGACAAAATGCAATCTAATTTTCACTTATTTAGAAAATTACTAAATTTAATTTTAAATAAAATTAATTCATGGTGGCTCTAGGTGGTAAATCTATTAATGGCACATCAGAAACATCCTATTTAAATCCAACAGTCTGTGAATGCATATATAAAATTTGTTCATATATAACTTGATGTCTAAATTTGAGACTTTTATTGGATATGCAGTATGGGTCAAGTGAAACAACTTGTCCCAAGCTCTGATTGGCCCTGAATTACACTAACTAATAGTGGAGGTGTTGGAATTCCAGTTGAGATATTTCAAATCCTCAAAGATGATGCTGTGAAAGTGCTGCACTCAATATGCCAACAAATTTGAAAAACTCAGCAGTGGCCACAGGACTGGAAAAGGTCGGTTTTCATTTCAATAAATAAAGGCAATGCCAAAGAATGCTCAAACTACCCCACAATGGCACTCAGCTCACATGCTAGTAAAGTAATGCTCAAAATTCTCCAAGCCAGGCTTCAGCAATACGTGAACCATGAACTTTCAGATGTTCAAGCTGGTTTTAGAAAAGGCAGAGGAACCAGAGATCAAATTGCCAACATCCACTGGATCATCGAAAAAGCAAGAGAGTTCCAGAAAAACATCTATTTCTGCTTTATTGACTATGCCAAAACCTTTGACTGTGTGTATCACAATAAGCTGTGGAAAATTCTGAAAGAGATGGGAATACCAGACCACCTGACCTGCCATTTGAGAAACATATATGCAGGTCAGGAAGCAATAGTTAGAACTGGACATGGAACAACAGACTGGTTCCAAATAGGGAAAGGTGTATGTCAAGGCTGCATATTGTCACCCTGCTTATTTAACTTATATGCAGAGTACATCATGAGAAATGCTGGACTGGAAGAAGCACAAGCTGGAATCAAGATTGCCGGAAGAAATAGTAACCTCAGATATGTAGATGACACCACCTTTATGGCAGAAATTGAAGAGGAACTAAAAATTCTCTTAATGAAAGTGAAAGTGGAGAATGAAAAAGTTTGCTTAAAGGTCAGCATTCAGAAAACTAAGGTCATGGCATCTGGTTGCGTCGCTTCATGGCAAATAGATGGGGAAACAGTGGAAACAGTGTCAGACTTTATCTTTTTGGGCTCCAAAATCACTGCAGATGGTGACTGCAGCCATGAAATTAAAAGATGCTTACTCCTTGGAAGGAGGGTTATGACCAACCTAGATAGCATATTGAAAAGCAGAGACATTACTTTGCCAACAAAGGTCCGTCTACTCAAGGCTATTGTCTTTCCAGTGGTCATGTATGGATGTGAGAGTTGGACTGTGAAGAAAGCTGAGTACCAAAGAATTGATGCTTTTGAACTGTGGTGTTGGAGAAGACTCTTCAGAGTCCCTTGGACTGCAAGGAGATCCAACCAGTCCATTCTAAAAGAGATCAGCCTTGGGTGTTCTTTGGAAGGAATGATGCTAAAGCTGAAACTGCAGTACTTTGGCTACCTCATGCAAAGAGTTGACTCATTGGAAAAGACTCTGATGCTGGGAGGGATTGGGGGCAGGAGGAGAAGTGTACGACAGAGGATGAGATGACTGGATGGAATCACTGACTCGATGAACATGAGTTTGAGTGAACTGCAGGAGGCGGTGATGGACAGGGAGGCCTGGCATGCTGCAATTCATGGGGTTGCAGAGAGTGGGACACGACCTAGCAACTGAACTGAACTGAATAATGTGGTTTTCCATCTCTAATCCCTATAATAAGGGGTGACACCATTTTGATGTTCAGGATGCAACTTGCATCTTTTTATTTTAATTTTAATTTATTTATTTTAATTGGAGACTAATTACTTACAATATTGTGGTGATATTTTCCATACATCAACATGAATCAGCCATGGGTGTATATGTGTCCCACCATCCTGAACCTCCTCCAATCTCCCTCCCACTCCATCCCTCTGGGTTGTCCCAGAGCAGTCGGTTTGAGTGTCCTGCTTCATGCATCTAACTTGCGCTGGTCATCTATTCTACATATGGTTATATACATGTTTCAATGCTATTCTCTCAAATCATCCCACCGTTGCCTTCTCCCACAGAGTCCAAAAGTCTGTTCTTTACATCTGTGTCTCTTTTGCTGTCTCACATATAGGCTCATCATTACTATCTTTCTAAACTTCATATATATGCACTAATATATTGGTGTATCTCTTTTTGACTTACTTCAATCTATATAAAAGGCTCCAGCTTCATCCACCTCATTAGGACTGACTCAAATATGTTCTTTTTTTTATAGCTGAGCAATATTCTATTGTACCATAACTTCCTTATCTATTCATCTGCTGATGGACATCTAGGTTGCTTCCATGTCCTAGTTATTGTAAACAGTGCTGCAATGAACATTGGCTTACATGTGTCTATTTCAATTCTGAATTCCTTGTTGTGTATGCCCAGCAGTGGGATTGCTGAGTCATATGGTAGTTCTATTTCCAGTTTTTTAAGGAATCTCCACACTGTTCTCTATAGTGGCTATACTAGTTTGCATTCCCACCAGTAGTGTAAGAGAGTTCCCTTTTTTCCACACCCTCTCCAGCATTTATTTTTTGTAGACTTTTTGATGGCAGCCATTCTGACCGGCATTAGATGTTATATTATGGTTTTGATTTGCATTTCTCTGATAATGAGTAATGTTGAGCATCTTTTCAAGTGTTTCTTAGACATCTGTCTGTCTTCTTTGGAGAAATGTCTGTTTAGGTCTTTTTCCCACTTTTTGATTGGGTTGTTTATTTTTCTGATATTGAGCTGCATGAGTTGCTTGTATACTTTGGAGATGAATTCTTTATCACTTCTTTTGTTCGCTATTATTTTCTCCTATTCTGAAGGTTGCATTTTTACCTTGCTTATGGTTCCCTTCATTGTGCAAAAGCTTTTAAGTTTAATTAGGTCCCATTTGTTTATTTATTTATTTTTATTTCCATTACTCTTGGAGGTGGGTTGTAGAGGATCTTGCTGTGATTTATGTCAGAGAGTGTTTTGCCTATTTTCCTCTAAGAGTTTTACAGTTTCTTGTCTTACATTTAGACCTTTAATCTATTTTGAGCTTATTTTTACAACTTAGGTATTATGTGGGACATTTCTTCCAAAGATAAAAATGGCTAATACCTGTTCTCAAAAATGAGTCATTTTTGTTTGAGGTATCACAGATTTTACTTAAATTTCACTTGAAATTTTTTTCTTGGTCTAAATTAAATAAGTTTTAGGCAGAGTTATGAGGTTAACCATTAGTATTTTGAGAAATGGGTTTTCTCCAAAACTACATAGCAAAATATAGTATTACTTTTGCAGACATTAAGCAAAACAATCCTGAAGAAAAAAAAAAAAAAAGCCTGGAGGCATAACACTTTCAGACCTCAGATAATACTATAAAACTGCAATAATCAAAACAGCATGGTATTACCACAAAAACAGATATGTAAATCAATAAAACAGAATAGAGAGGCCAGGAAAAAAACCACACACCCACAGTCAACTAATCTAAAACAAAGGACCCAAGAATATACAATGGGGAGAAGATAGTCTTTTTAGCAAATGGTGTTGGTCAAGCTGAATAGCTCCTTGCAAATCAAGAAAATTATAATACTCTCTCACAGCAGGTACAAAAATAAACTCAAAATTGCTTAAATGACTACATATGGGAGATGACACTTTAAAACTCCTAGAGAGAACATAGACAAAACATTCTCAGACACAAATTGTAGTAATGTTTTATTATATCAGTCTCCCAATATAAAAGAAAAAAGCAAAATTTGGACCTATCAAAAGCTTTTCCACATAAAAGGAAACAATTAACAAAGGAAAATGACAACCTTTCGGATGGGAGAAAATATTTGTAAATGATGTGACTGACAAGGAGTTAATATCTAAAATATAGAAATAGCTCATACAACTCAATAACAACAACAACAACAACAACAAATTCAGTCAAAAAGTAAGCAGAAGACCTAAATAGAAATTTCTTTAAAGACAAACAAAATGCTATCAGACATATGAAAAGATGCCTAATATCATTAATTATTACTGGAACACAAGTCAGAACTATAGTGAGGCATCATCTCTCACCCATCAGAAGGGCTACATTCAAAAAGTCTACAAATAATAAATTCTCGAGAGGGTGTGGAGAAAAGGGAGCCTTCTACATGTTAGTGGGACTGTAAATTGGTGCAGCCACTATACAAAACATTATGAAGATTTCTTTAAAACTAAAAACTAAAAATATAGCTACCATATGATACAGCAATCCCTTTCTTGGGCATATATTCAGAGAACATAAAAACTCTAATTCAAAAAGATACATGCTCTATGATATTCAGAGCAGCACCATTTACACTAGGCAAGACAAGGAAAAAATCCAAGTTTCTGTCAAGAGATGTGGCATTTGTGTACACACACACTCACACAGGAATACTACTCAGTCATAAAAAAAAAATGAAAATATTGCCTCTAAGGCAGTGTGGATGAATTTAGAGATTATCATCCTGAATAAAGCAATTCAGACAGAGAAAGACATATTATATGGTAACACATATGTGGAATCTAAAAAATAATACAAATTAACCTATATGAAAAATAGAAACAGACCTACAGACATAGAAAACAAAATTATGGATAGTAAAGGGGAAATGAGTGAGGGAAGGTTGAATTAGGATTATGGGATTAAGATACAAAGTATTATACATAAAATAGATAATCAACATGGATTTCCTGTACATAGCACATGGAAATGTATTCAATATGTTAAAATAATCCATAATGGAAAGTAATCTAAAAAATATGTATAACTGAATCACTCTACTGTACACTTGAAACTAACACATTATTGTAAATCAACTGCACAAAAATAAATAGAAAGAGTAGTTTCTGACTTTATACTGTATATACCTTATTTCTATTGCTCTACCTACATACTGCCAGTGTTGATTGCCAAGGGTATTTGTGTGTGTGTGTGATACAATTTCTAGTTATGAACCCTCATGCTATAATGTGGGGGTATCAGTAAAATAGGTCAGGAATTTTCCCGGAAGTCATTCCTGTATTAGGCATCTGACAGTGAAGTAAATTTTGACATAGGTAACTGTAAACCACATAAACATATCTAGGAAAAACAAAAGATTGAGCTCCCAACTCAACTTCCCATTTACTTGTTCCTTATAACGCCCTCAGTAAGTCTAGCACAGGGATAAATAGGGAAAAAAATAATAAAGTTGGGCTATTGTTTTAATCAATTACAATTAAAAAAATCTTAACTTTACTTACTTTACACACACACACACAATATTTACTTACTTTACACAGACCGTATGAGCCCATTGCAAGGGTCCCTAGAAGGGAATTGGTATGCATCTATTTAGCTTCATGGTGAATTTTCCTCTGGCTCTGAGTACAATACCTGCATTAAGTGCTAGTTGTTTTTTCCCACACACACTAGAATTCTGCCTTGCACACACACCCACCGGGGTCTTTTTCAACCTTACTTTCAATAGATTTTTTTAAACTACTTTATTTAGAAACTGACAAAAAGTGTGTGTGTGTGTTTCTTTCCAAATTATAGCCTTCCTAAAATGTCAGAACCTTTAATTAGGGATTTCATTAAATTAGCTATTTCTTCCATATCCTCTTAGAAGTGTGGTATTGCCATTATCAAAAATCACTGGGACACCAAAACTGATTTAATATGCACCCTGCTATCCTAGGAATTTAGGACATTTCTGTCATTCTACCTGTAATTCCACATTCTACCTGACTGTATTCAACAGTGAGACTCCCAAGTCCAGTCCCCATGAACAATATAGTTTTGAATTGTGTCTAAAATTGTGATCAAATTGTATCTAAAAGCTACCAACTAGTGTTCCTATATGCACTATTTTCCCAGAACTTCTAAGAATTATTTTCTGAAGCTAGAATAACACCTGGAATTTCTAGCGCATATTTATTGATGTCAACTTTCAGTTTCCCTTTTTCAGTATTGTTGGCACTATTTTTGAGTTTAAGACAGTTGTGTTAATGCATGCCACCACCTCCTCATCCTTTTTTGATAACAGATGTAATGTACCTGACTACATAGGTGGACATGTGACTTATGCATCAATCATGGTGTTACATATCAGTGGATATGGTGATAAGATCAAATATTAGGAAATATTAACTGCAAAAATTTATTTGTTCACCAAGAGTCTAGGTTTGTGAAGAATACAAGTAAATGAAAGATTGATATCTTATTAGGGAGTTTTCATCAAATAAATGAGTTCTGAGATGCTTTCCATAGAAAGAAATGATGTTAATGAAATAGAGTAATACTCCCCCCAAAATGGCGATTTCCTACTCTCCAGCAGCTATCAATATGGTATCTTACATGGCAAAATGGACTTTCCAAATGTCATTAAATTAAGTTTTGAGAAAGGGAGATTTTCCTGGATCATCTGCATATGCCCAGTGTAACTGCAAGAGTCATCATAAAAAGTGAAGGAAGAATCAAATTCATAGGAGACAATGTGATGACAGAAGCAGAGGGTCACAGAGAGAGAGGTTTGAAGATGTGCTCTGCAGGCTCTGGAGATGGAGAAGGAGCCATGATCCCAGGAAGCCAGGTTATGTCTAGAAACTAGAAAAAGCAACAGAATGGATCCTTCCTTGAACCACTAGCAGGAACATCTTGATATCAGTCCCTTAGACTGATACGCATTTCTGCCTTCTGCCTGAAACAGCGTACATTTATGTTGTTTTAAGCCACTAAGTTTGTGATTATAAGTAGAAACACAAAACTAATACATTTATCTAAGATCTAATAAAATTAGAAATAGTTTGTCAAATAATCAGAGAAGGCAATGGCACCCCACTCCAGTACTCTTGCCTGGAAAACCCCATGGATGGAGGAGCCTGGAAGGCTGCAGTCCATGGGGTCGGCTAAGAGTCGGACACGACTGAGCAACTTCACTTTCACTTTCACTTTTGTCAAATAATAGAGAAAAATCTATGCAGAGGAAGAATATCCTTTAGCAAGAGTCTGTCCAGTTAAGAATAATAGAAAAAGTAAAGTTACTGGGAAAATAATGGATGTATTCTGAAAGAAGATATTGGGGTGGGAAAGAGTAGCCATTTACCAAAGAGCAGTGTAGGTCAAGTTCAGGATTCTGGGAGGCATGTATGCATTTTAAAATGAGACTATGTGAATGGAATATGATTAGATTTTCAATTTGCAAATATTTCTCTAACTCCACTCTGGAGAATGGTTATGTGTGCAGGGGGAAATCTTGGGGCTTTGCTTCAGGTCTGGAAAATTATCTAGTGGTGAGTGATGGCAGGGAGGGGCATGAGGGAAGGCAAACATTTAGAAACAATGTAGGACTGATGCTGAAGCTGAAGCTCCAATGCTTTGTCCACCTGATGCAAAGAAGTGACCCATTGGAAAAGACTCTGATGCTAGGAAAGATTGAAGGCAGGACGAGAAGGGGATGGCAGAGGATGAGATGGTTGGATGGCATGACTGAATTGATGGACATGAGTTTGAGCAAGTTCCATGAGTTGGTGATTGACAGGGAAGCCTGGCGTACTGCAGTCTATGGGGTTGCAAAGATTTGGGCGTGACTGAGCAACTGAATTGAACTGAACTGAGCAGAAATCATCAGACAAGGTATGACAGCAGTTGGCCTAAGTGGAAATGTTAAAAATGTACAGAGGTTGACAGGCTCAAGAAGTTTTTGGAAGATGAAATTCATGTGTGGGATGTGTGAGGCTATGGTTGTATACAGTACATTCTCCCCAGTAATTTTATGTGGGACACATCAAAACTGAAACAGGTTTTGAAAGTATCCTATGAATGTGGTGAAATTTTACTATTAATTACAATTGGAGAGAAGTAAACAGCACCACTCAGAAATAAGGGGAAGTAGGGAGGGAAAATGGGAGAAAGAGAGAGACTGACAGAGAAACAGTGATTTTAGATCCTGAAATCACAGGTCTCTGAAACAAGTTCTATTTGGGCAATTGCCATATTTTTACCAGATGAACCAAAATTTTTCTTTCACTTTTTAGTTATGGTTCCACAACCAGTTCTTGACAAATACTGTTTCAATTCACTTCAAAATAAAATTTCCAAAAGTAAATGGTTTTATAGTTAACAAGTCAAGCCATCTTCTAGTGGCTTCTAGAAATTGTACCTAGGCTCTGGGCTAAACCGTACTACTATAGAGGGACGGTTTTGACCCATCTGAGCAATTACATGTGTGAGGATGGGCCTCTGGAGGGGCTGATGTGTCTGCATGGCCTGAAGTGCTGAAGCAGCAATAAGCTGGATCCTGATATGTTTTTCAGGCTCAGTTGACTCATAACTTGATGTAATTTCATCACAATTTTTTGAATTAAAGAATTTTTAGGTGTTACCTCCATTAGTACCTCCTTTAAGACTACTGAAGTTCAATTCTCTAGGATCTTTCTGTCTGCTGCTGCTGCTAAGTAGTTTCAGTTGTGTCCGACTCTGTGCGACCCCATAGATGGCAGCCCACCAGGCCCCCCCATCCCTGGGATTCTCCAGGCAAGAACACTGAAGTGGGTTGCCATTTCCTTCTCCAATGCATGAAAGAGAAAAGTGAAAGTGAAGTCGCTCAGTCATATCCGACTCTTAGCGACCCCATGGACTGCAGCCTATCAGGCTCCTCCATCCATGGGATTTTCCAGGCAAGAGTACTGGAGTGGGTTGCTATGCCTTCATCTTTCTGTCAGCAATAGATAATTTTGTGGCATAAATAGCCTTCTCTCAGGCTCTCCCAGTCATGCAGGGAGAATATGATAAGAACAAGAAGGAGCATACAATAGACCTATTTTTTTTTATTCTAGCCAAAACTCAGTAGAAGTCATACATTGTGATGATAATAAAATAATACTTAATGGTATGGCTACCTCTTAAAACACATAGCATTAATTTTATTAGAAAAATCATCTATGGGTCTTAATTCCAAAGCTGACCACAAAGAGTACTTGCTGTACATACTATAGATTTATCATAATGAAGTTTATGTTATTTTTACTAAAGAGAATTCACACATGCATACTGGTGTACAATCTGCCTTTCACCTATGTATATATCTCAATTAATTTATACTTTTTAAAATTATTCTATGTATTGTATCTTGTGCTTTTAAAATAATTTTCAGATAATACATGCTATGTGTTGAAAAGAAAATCTTAGTATCTTTTTTAGCACTACAAGCAGTGTCAGTCTCATAATCTGAAAAAAAATCTTGGTTATCAAAATTCCACTGCATACAGCTAACTGCTGTTAACATTTGGTTTATTTTTTCCAGACATGTATATGCATGTGAATCCATATTATGCTACATTCTCGGATTGCAAAATTTGGATCACATTGCATGTAACATTTTGTATTTTTTTCAATCACACAGTATTGTAACCTAAATTTATTTCTGTGCCAGTGGATATACATTAACAACTTCATTTTTATGATTAATGCACTATTTTTAGATTATCTATAATTTATTCAATCAGTTGACTGTTACTGATCATTTAAGTTACTGTAGATGTTTTGATATATCAGAGTGTTGTGGTGACTCTGTCTCTGTGGTTACATTCATATATGTGTAACTTCTGGGTCAAATTTTGTGCAAAAATATGTTTGGATTTAATTTCAATTTTTATTGAGAAGATAGTAATAGTCTCTTCTCTCCTTATATTCTTGAGTGTTTAGAATATTTAATAGAGCCTTACTTAATGATCTTTTTCTTATTATAATACACAAATGACCCTTAAAATTATGTCTTCATCTGAAACTAATGGCAACATCGAAAGTGACACTGTAACAGTGTTAGACTTCAGAGTATCATTTAAATGTCTTTATATTTTCTCTTTTAAGGTTGGCTTTAAACAATTAATGGTGCTTTAAAAAAAATTCTTAGTGTTACCTTTGCCCCAAGTATGTACATATAGATACATTTCTAATATGATCAATTGAAATGCAGTCCTCTAGTTCAACAATGAAATCATGTATTATTATAATACATTTTTTCACATGCTTCTAGTATAATATATTAAAATGTGTATAGATATAGATACATTTGTCAGCATCACCACTGTTGATAGCAGGTTGTAGCACAGACTGCAAAATATTCCTCAATGAGCCTCTTTCATAGTAATAGCATATTTACCTGTACCTGTGGCTACTCACAATAAAGACTGTATTTTCAGCCTCTTTTTCAGGACACGATCATAAGTTTAAATAATGACAAGAAGAATTTCAGTAGAAATAGTCAGTACAAATTCTGTGAAGTGTCTTAGCAAAGAGTATGCCTTTCTTCTTTCCGTTTTGTCTTCTTGTCAACATCAATAGAAGTTTTAGTAATTGAAAGTAGAAAAGCCACTTTGAACCACATAAGGATGAAGATTGCACACAAAGCAATATGACATCAAAAGAACGTGAGTCACTGACACTGTAGAGCAAGCACCAACTCTGGACTATTTACCTGAATTTTATGTTGGAGAGAAGTAGACATCTATCTTGGGATTCTGTCACTTACAGCTTAAATTAAACCTATCCAAACACAGGGGAAACATAAAACATTACCATTTAATATCTAAATTAACCAAGGATTTTTATGTTCTTTTGAAAATAAATGTGTAAAATACATATATATCTACATATATATACATATATACTTACTATATGTGTATATATAAATACATATATATGTATATGCTTTTATTACTTGAAATAAAAATCAGGGTTAAGTAACTGCAAAATTCCAAAGTAACTTTTGAAAACCACAATGAGGTACCACTTCACACCAGTCAGAATGGCTGCAATCCAAAAATCTGCAAGCAATAAATGCTGGAGAGGGTGTGGAGAAAAGGGAACCCTCCTACACTGTTGGTGGGAATGCAAACTAGTACAGCCACTATGGAGAACAGTGTGGAGATTCCTTAAAAAATTGCAAATAGAACTACCTTATGACCCAGCAATCCCACTGCTGGGCATACACACCGAGGAAACCAGAATTGAAAGAGACACATGTACCCCAATGTTCATCGCAGCACTGTTTATAATAGCCAGGACATGGAAACAACCTAGATGTCCATCAGCAGATGAATGGATAAGAAAGCTGTGGTACATATACACAATGGAGTATTACTCAGCCGTTAAAAAGAATTCATTTGAATCAGTTCTGATGAGATGGATGAAACTGGAGCCGATTATACAGAGTGAAGTAAGCCAGAAAGAAAAACACCAATACAGTATACTAACACATATATATGGAATTTAGGAAGATGGCAATGACGACCCTGTATGCAAGACAGGGAAAGAGACACAGATGTGTATAACGGACTTTTGGACTCAGAGGGAGAGGGAGAGGGTGGGATGATTTGGGAGAATGACATTCTAACATGTATACTATCATGTGAATTGAATCGCCAGTCTATGTTTGATGCAGGATGCAGCATGCTTGGGGCTGGTGCATGGGGATGACCCAGAAAGATGTTATGGGGAGGGAGGTGGGAGGGGGGTTCATGTTTGGGAATGCATGTAAGAATTAAAGATTTTAAAATTTAAAAAATAAAAAACTAAAAAAAAAAAAAGAAAGAAAAGAAAAAAGATATATTTTCAATATATACAGTTGTCATTTACTATTGCAATTTGGTGTATAAATGTAACTATGTGCCCTCAATGGCATGATTTTCTGTATAAAACTTTTTTTAATTTTTAGACAACGAAACTACTCAGATATCATCATGTTCTTTATGTGGAGGCAATATTAAAAGGATTTAAAAAATCTATCTATATCTATATATGTATGCTGCTACTGTTAAGTCACTTCAGTCGTGTCCGACTCTGTGCGACCCCATAGACAGCAGCCCACCAGGCTCCCCCGTCCCTGGGATTCTCCAGGCAAGAACACTGGAGTGGGTTGCCATTTCCTTCTCCAATGCATGAAAGTGAAAAGTGAAAGGGAAGTCGCTCAGTCCTGTCCGACTCTTCGCGATCTCATGGACCGCAGCTTGCCAGGCTCCTCTGTCCATGGGATTTTCCAGGTAAGAGTACTGGAGTGGGGTGCCATTGCCTTCTCCATATATATATATATATATATATGGAGAGAGAGAGAGAGATTCAAACCCTCTAAACTTTAAAATTCTCCTCGAGTTTTTGAAGGGCACCTTTAAGAACTGACTTGGAAGATGCTGTAGATTTTTGAAACATAAACATTCAGCTTCTTTTCCTATTATCTGAAGCAGGAATCTTGCTGTAAAAGAATTTCATACTTACCCTGGTGGACATGTTAGGGAAAGTAGAATAAACCTTTTTCCTACCTACCACTGTTTACTTTGTCATTTCTGCTAAAAATAGTTTGCATTTGTATTTCCCAGGAATGAGACACAATTTCTATGTTACTAGAAAGCTCTCAAGGGCTACTCAATAGTTAAAATGTAGCTTTGCTAAGGCTTTGGCTTTCTGCAAAGTTAAACCTTCTAATGGACTCATTAAGTTGAAGGAGAACAATAATGAACCTGCTGGAAATTAGAGTTCTATACATTTGCAAAAGAAATAGAGTTCCATTCTTCATGAATGAGTCACTGTTTATTTCTACAGCAGTGTGTATCTACAACATTGCTATTCTTGCTTGTATTTTGATTAGTAGCTGAGAACATATGTTGTCAGACTCCTTTTCTACCACAGTCAAATAAAATGAATGCAGTTGTCAATCTGTACATCTATGGCTGATTCATGTTGATGTTTGACAGAAAACAGCAAAATTCTGTAAAGCAATTATCCTTCAATTAAAAAAAAGGGAACCTTCACTCTTAGATGTTAAGCAGGTTGAGTGACATTTCTGGGTCAAAATTTTAAATGTCATTTTATTACTAATCTGACCTCTGGATACAAAAATTCACTCTGAGCTTCCAGGCCTTTAGTTTCTTAGGATTCTTTACTTTGTCATTTTCATCTTTGCTTGGTTTCCTCAAATAAAGCCATGCTTACCTAAGTGTGTTTTGTCATGACCACTTCTTCCTTTTTAGGTGAAATCTCTGATCTTTCATCTTGATTTGCCTGAATTATTGTGACTCAGTTCTTAACAGTTATTCCCTGGTTTTGGTTTTTCCTTATTGGGCAATTAGTACTCTGTTTTGTTTTGTTTTTTAAGAAGACAGAATATTTCATTTACATCATTAACTTCAGTGTATATCATTTTGCTATTTTGCATTAAACCACATGTTTATTATTTTGCTTTTATAAAAATAAGTAAAAGGTCCACATTTTCTCTTTCATACCAGCACATTTGTAGTTTTCTTTTCTATAATGTTTAAGCACGATGGTGAACAAATTCACATTTTCATATAGCTTGGATGGGATTAATATTGACTATTTCTGAAGCAGGTGGTTTTAGAGGCTTATTGCTTTCTCTATTTACCTGATATTTTATAACCTTTTTGAATCAGAATAATGTCCTGCACAAATTTATTTAATTAAAGTTATGTACTTGTAACAGGACAGATACACAACTTTTGAAGTTTACAAACTACATCTTTGATAAGGGAAATGGTTTTGTGACATGTATACAATTGCTATTAGGGTGTAACTCTATATATTCTATAAAATTGTAAATATTTTATACAATAATACAAATAAAATATTTTTCTCTTATATTTATTATGTTGAAGCACAGTAGCTGTTTCCTGTTAGCTAATATAAATAACACTGTCAAACAACAAGTTGGAAGTGCTGACAATTCTAAGCTTCAAGATTTAACTCATGCTGTAATTACACTTTTTTGTGTGGTTTGGAGTTATTCCAATATTTGTTCAGTAGAGTAAAATGAGAGCATATTTAAACACCATTTATATGCCATTATTTTGTATTTTACTAAAGCAGTTTATATAATAGTTTTGTTATGTTTGGCATAAAGGAAAAATAAAAACATTGCTGCATCTAGGCAATAGAGTGTCAGAAACAACTTAAGATAGTTCATCTCAAAATTTTGGGAAGGATAGGGAATAGGAAACACTACAACAATTTGGAAATCTGAAAAGTGGCAGTTCACTTTTGGTGAGAGTGGTATGTGCATGCTTCAGTGGAAAACATCTGGTGATGAAAATGGACAACAGAGGATCAGGGCTTTTACAGGAGGAGAGGGGGACTAAGAATAAGAAAAGTGGGTATTAATGTCCAACACTAATATTACAGGTTTTGCATCTGGGATCTTCCTTTGGATTTGCAGTAGATAAACTCATGAGCTGATGACCAGTAATTTCTGTCATGGTGCCTAGAGAAAGACCTATGGGGTCAGTGTAAATGACTTCTAAAATAACATCCTGGTCGTGGTGGTAAACCAGCATCCCATCTTCTTCTCTGCAGGTCAGAAATTTATTATCTTGGGAATTTAGTTGAGAAAGGCGCTGCTTACAAAATTCGTCTCCTAGAGATCCCACAGGGGCAATGACCAGAATCACATAATGATAATCAGTGTACATACAGTTGAAGTCCCCAAAGTATAAGTTAGTATTGGGGTTAAAAAGTGTTTCTGCTGCATTCTCAAACCTGTATCTTCCATAAGGTGAATCCTGGGGTGGATTTCCAGTATTGAATTCAGTGCTGCAGCTGAAGGAAGTGAAAGTGAAAGTCCTCAGTCATATCTGACTCTTTTCGACCCCATGGACATAACAGTCCATGGAATTCTCCAGACCAGAATACTGGAGTGGGTAGCCTTTCCCTTCTGCAAGAGATCATCCCAATCCAGGGATTGAACCCAGGTCTCCTGCATTGCAGGTAGATTCTTTACCAGCTGAGCCACAACGGAAGCCCAGCTGAAGATGCATTCTAATTTTCCACTGATAGGAGCATCATGGCTGCCACTGTTACACTTGACAGAGGGCTGCACAGCATTCCTACAATGTTTTTGAATATACTCAAAATATTCTTGTGCTGGTTATGATAAACAGAAAATTTGAACATCTGTCCTGCAATCACTTCGGCCTTATCCAACAGTTGTGTTAGATGAACTTTTGAATAGTCTGCTGTGTACAATTCTATAATTCCACTCAATTCAGACACAACATAATCACCACCAACATGTTTTGAGGCAGTCTGCACTGCTATTGAGGTGCTGAGAGAGGGCATCAGAGGGCAGACAGACTGAAACCACAGTCACAGAAAATTAACCAATCTAACCACATGGACAATATTTTTGTCTAACTCAATGAAACTAAGCAATGCTGTGTAGGGCCACCCGAGATGGACGGGTCATGCTGAAGAGTTCTGACAAAATGTGGTCCATTGGAGAAGGGAATTGCAAACCACTTCAGTATTCTTGCCTTGAGAACCCCATGAACAGTATGAAAAGGCAACAAGATAGGACGCTGAAAGATGAACTCCCCAGGTCGGTACTTGCCCAATATGTTACTGGAGATCAGTGGAGAAATAATTCCAGAAAGAATGAAGAGACAGAGCCAAGCAAAAACAACACCCAGCTGGGGATGTGACTGGTGATAAAAGCAAGGTCCGATGCTGTAAGAGAAATGTTGCATAGGAACCTGGAATGTTAAGTCCATGAATCAAGGCAAATTGAAAGTGGTAAAACAGGAGATGGCAAGAGTGAAAGTCGACATTTTAGGAATCAGTGAACTAAAATGGACTGGAATGGGTGACTATAACTCAGATGACCATTATATCTACTACTGTGGGCAAGAATTAATTAGAAGAAACAGAGTAGCCATCAGGGTAAACAAAAGAGTCCAAAATGCAGTACTTGGATGCAATCTCAAAAATCATGCAATGATCTCTGTTCGTTTCCAGGAAAAACCATTCAATATCACAGTAACCCAAGTCTATGCCCCGACCAGTAATGCTGAAGAAACTGAAATTGAATGGTTCTATGAAGACCTACAAAGCCTTTTAGAACTAATGCCCCAAAAAGATGTCCTTTTCATTATAAGGGACTGGAATGCAAAAGTAGGAAGTTACAAACACCTGGAGAAACAGGAAAATTTGGCCTTGGAGTACAGAATGAAGCAAGGCAAAGTCTAATAGAGTTTTGTCAAGAGAACGCACTGGTCATAGCAAACATCCACTTCAAACAACACAAGAGAAGACTCTTGGCCAACACCAAAATCAGATTGATTGTATTCTTTTCAGCCAAAGATGGAGAAGCTCTATACAGTCAGCAAAAACAAAACTCGGTACTGACTGTGGCTCAGATCATGAACTCCTTACAGCCAGATTCAGACTTAAATTGAAGAAAGTAAAGGGAACCACTAGACAATTCAGTATGACCTAAATTGAATCCCTTACACTTATACAGTGGAAGTGACAAATAGATTTAAGGGACTAGATTTGATGGACAGAGTGCATGATGAACTATGGACTAGGGGTCCTGAAATTGTACAGGAGACAGGGATGAAGACCATCCCCATAGAAAGGAAATGCAAAAAAGCAAACTGGCTGTCTGAGGAGGCCTTACAAATAGCTGTGAAAAGAAGAGAAGTGAAAAGCAAAGGAGAAAAGAAAAAATATACTCATTTGAATGCAGAGTTCTAAAAAATAGCAAGGAGAGATAAGAAAGCCTTCCTCAGTGATCAGTGCAAAGAGATAGGGGAAAAAAACAGAATGGGAAAGACTAGAGATCTCTTCAAGAAAATTAGACATACCAAGGGAACATTTCATGCAAAGATGGGTTCAGTAAAGACAGAAATGATATGGACCTAACAGAACCAGAAGATATTAAGAAGAGGTGGCAAGAAACACAGAAGAACTGTACAAAAAGATCTTCATGACCCAGATAATCATGATGGTGTGGTCACTCACCTAGTGCAGACATCCTGGAATGTGAAGTCAAGTGGGCCTTAGAAAGCATCATTACGAACAAAGCTAGTGAAGGTCATGGAATTCCAGTTGAGCTATTTCAAATCCTGAAAGATGATGCTTTGAAAGTGCTGCATTCATTATGCCAGCAAATTTGTAAAACTCAGCAGTGGCCACAGGACTGCAAGGTCAGTTTTCATTCCAATCCCAAAGAAAGGCAATGCCAAAGAATGCTCAGACTACAGCAAAATTGCACTCACCTCACATGCTAGTAAAGTGATGCTCAACATTCTCCAATCCAGGCTTCACCAATATGTGAACTGTGAACTTCAGTTGTTTAAGCTGATTTAGAAAAGGTAAGTGAAACAGAGATGAGATTGCCAACTAAATAGCAAACAATTCCAGAAAAACATATATTTCTGCTTTACTGACTATGCCAAAGACTTTGACTGTGTGGGTCACAATATACTGTGGAAAATTTTGAAAGAGATGGGACTATTAAAGCATTGGACCTGCCTCTTGAGAAATCTGTATGCATGTCAGGAACCAACAGTTAGGAATGGACATGGAATGACAGAATGGTTCCAAATAGGAAAGGGAGTACCTCAAGGCTGTTTATTGTCACCCTGCTTATTTAACTTGAATGCAGAGTACATCATGAGAAATGCTAGGCTGGATGAAGCACAAGCTAGAATCAAGATTGCTGGGGGAAATATCAATAACCTCAGATATGCAGATGACACCACCCTTATGGCAGAAAGTGAAGAACTAAAAAGCTTGTTGATGAAAGTGAAAGAGGAGAGTGAAAAAGTTGGCTTAAAGCTCAACATTCAGAAAACTAAGATCATGGCACCTGGCCCCATCACCTCTTGACAAATAGATGGGGAACCAGTGGCTGACTTTACTTTTGGGAGCTCTGAAGTCGCTGTAGATGGTGACTGCAGCCATGAAATTAAAGATGCTTACTCCTTGGAAGTAAAGTTATGAGCTACCTGGACAGCTGATTCATTACTTTCCCAACAAAGGTCCATCTAGTCAAAGCTATGGTTTTTCCAGTGCTCATGTATGGATACGAAGGTTGGACTATAAAGAAAGTTGAGCACCAAAGAATTGATATTTTTTAATTGTGGTGTTGGAGAAGACTTTTGAGAGTCCCTTGGATTGCAAGGGGCTCCAACTAGTCTGTCCTAAAGATCAGTCCTGGGTGTTCATTGAAAGGACTGATGTTGAAGCTGAAATCCAATACTTTGGCCACTCAATGTGAAGAGCTGATTCATTTGAAAAGACCCAGATGCTGGGGAAGATTGAAGTGAGAGGAGAAGGAGACAACAGAGGATGAGATGGTTGGATGGCATCATTAACTCAATGGACATGAGTTTGAGTAACTCTAGGAGTTGGTGATGGACAGTGAGGCCTGGCATGCTGTTGTCCGTGGGGTCACAAAGTGTTTGACACGACTGAGTGACTGAATTGCACTGCTATCGTATACTCTTGTTTTTTTTTGTTTTTGTTTTTGTTTTTTTTGGCTCAAAAACCAGTGTCCACTGACAGTCATCGTAAAGGGAGCAGATTTTGCCACCAGTTTTGTTGGAACTCTTTTCGTTTAAATAAATCGGAGTTCTTGTTCTCTTTCTTATTGTAGTTAATGAAATAGTGTGTAATGTGGTCCTTTGATTTTTAATCCATTTCCCATGAAATCTTGAATGAGTCACAGGTAACGTTGCTTATTTTGATGTTATGTAGTTCGGGAAGTTCTTCCATCTCTGCCATGCCACTGTCTTGTGATTTGTTCCTTAAGAACTTCTTTGGTTATGCTGCCTACAGCAGTGTTTTTCCAAGTGTGTTATCTGACTCAACAACCAGTACTCTGGTATTGAGATTGAACACAAGGATATTTTTGATATTCCTCTTATTTTTCTTTATAAGGGAAAAATATTTTAGAAATATTAATTCTGAACCCCAATTCTAATAGCCTCTACATTTTCTTAAAAATGTTTTAGCATGTTCCTAAAAATAGGTCAGAAATGTTATCTAATCTATAAACTGCATGAATGTATTAACCTAGATGATCAGAACTTCTATTAAACCTTTGTTGTTGTTCAGTCACTCAGCCGTTTTCAACTCTTTGCAACCCCATGGACTGCAGCACACCAGGCTTCCCTGTCCATCACCACTCCTGGAGCTTGCTCAAACTCATGTCCAGCCAGTCGGTCATGCCATCCAACCATTTCATCCTCTGTCATCCCCTTCTCCTCTTGCCTTCAATATTTCCCAGAATGTGGGTCTTTTCTAATGAGCTGATTATTCATGTCAGGAAACATGAGGAAACGCCAACATCTGTAGATTATTCCAGTAAAATGACTTTTGCTTATATAACATGCTTGTGTGTGCTAAGTGTCCAACTCTTTGCGACCACATGGACTGTAGCCTGCCAGGCTCCTCTGTCCATGGGATTTCCCAGACAAGAATGCTAGAGCAGACTGCCATTCCCTTCTCCAGGGAATTTTCCCAATCCAGGGATCAAGCCCAAGTCTCTGGCATCTCCTGCACTGCAAGTGGATTCTTTGCCCACTAAGCCATCAAGGAATTCAGCTTATATAACATAGAGAGGAGCCTGGCAAGTTAAAGTCCATGGGGTCACAAGAGTTGGAACATGACTAGATACTACATCACTACCACCATCATACAGAAGATAACATGGTTAAACGACTGATCACACCACATTTTACTGATGACACAGAACGATTAAAATTTTCATACAATTCTTTTGACAAAGTTAGTTTACAATATCGCTTTGCACAATTTGGGGACAGTGGATAGTAAAGTTGGCGCTAGGCATACTATAATTTTATCCCAGAAAATCCACTCCTGATATATACTTCATAAGTATGTGCATGTATTTTCACCACAATATATGTTCAAGAATGCTCTTAGTAGGGATATTGGTTGTTGTTCAGTTACTCAGTCATACTCAACTCTTTGTGACCCCTGGACTGCAGTATGCCAGGCATCGCTATCCTCCACCATCTCCCAGTGTTTGCTCACATTCATGTCCATTGAGTCAGTGATGCCATCCAACCTTTCATCCTCTGTTGTTCCCTTTTCCTCCTGCCTTCAATCTTCCCCAGCATCAGGGTCTTTTCCAATGAGTTGGCTCTTCACATTAGGTGGCCAAAGTTCTGAAGCTTCAGCCTGAGCATCAGTCCTTCCAATGAATAATCAGTGTTGAATTCGTGAAGGATTGACTGATTTTATCTCTGTGCTGTCAAAGGACTCTCAAGAGTCTTCTCCAGCATCACAGTTTGAAAGCATCAGTTCTTCGATGCCCAGCCTTCTTTATGGTCCAACTCTCACTAAATATCTAAATATCCAACAACAGCATAATTCAATAACTTCTGGTATATTTATACAATGGAATAGTATTAAACATGAAAATGAATGAAATACAATTATAACACAATGCCACAATGAATCTCACAAACATGATATTGAGAGAAGGCAACCAGACACACAAGATTTAATATATATAAAGTTCAAAAAGAGGCAAACAAGAAGGTAGTGGGTGGGAAAGAGGCAAAAAAGCAGTTTACAGGATATTGATAATGTCTGATTTCCAGATTTAAGCAATTGTTCATGGTTGTGCTCAGTTTGTAGTCATTCACCAATGTGTACACTTGTAATTATAAAATTTTCTGTCTTTTATTTTTACTTCCAAAAAGTTTATGAAAGAAAAGTAAGCCAGTATTGAATTATTCACCCTTATATACCTGTGTTCTAATGGGTAAAATATTTGCCACAAGTCTTCAGATATCATTCTCATTAACCACTGAATAAGGCATTGGGTAATTCTAAAACATTTTCTTTTATAAGCTTTAATAGTTAGAGTACTGTTAAGGTTTGCTAAGCCAAAGAAGTTGGGCTATTTACTTCAGCATAATTTAGAACAATGAAAAGGTTGAGAAATAAATTCTCCTCAATGACAGAATTAAATGATAGCCTCTATGAAGGAGTACAAATTCTTTATTCATACCTCATACACTATCAACAGGGAGCTAATACTTGTTTCTGAAATGCAACTCATGTTCCTCTGGCTGTCTACACAATTTATTGTATATTTATTGAGTATCTACCATATCCAAGTCTATCTCTCATCTTCACAGGAAATATGCATACTAAGGCATAGGGAATCGGACATAGTGTACAGAAAACTAAAGGCAAAATAATAAATAATCTTATTTCATATATGTTGCTTGTAAATAATTTCCTTCTTAATTTTAAACAGATTTGTAACCCTAATGAAAGGGAGGGTATACTTACACGTAAAAAGAATAAAGGAAGACATAACAATCAAGAAGCACATTAAAATTTTATGATTTACATTTACTTAGCAGTTGATTTACATTTATTTAAGAGATTTCAGTCATTATTAATTAATAGTTTGTATTATGAGACTTATAAAATAAAAATTCTATCTCTTTGCCTAATATACTCATATATGATTATGGATGTGTTCTTCACACTCTAGCCTGAAAATTCACATGTATCATCAGAACACTGATATTTATACAAAGCAAAGCTTCAGAGCAACATGTGGCTCTTGATATACAATGATCTATTACAAAAATCCCTGCTGACTGATAGTCAATTTGCATATTATAGAGAATCTAATAAAAAGTGAAGTCATCCTCAACATTAGGATATTTTGAATCCTTTTCCAAATTAATTTATTAAGATTTTTGAAAGTATAAAACCTGATCACAAGTTGTAAATAAATAGCAGCCTTTAGGCTATTAGTTTATGTATGCATTGATTGCTTTATTCAAAATATGTTAAGACATATTAATTCACTTATTGGACATATAGATGTAAAAGAATGAAATTGGAAATTTTCTAACACCATGTACAAAAATAAACTCAAAATGTTTTAAAGACCTAAATGTAAGATGGGATACTATAAAACTTTAAAAATAAAATGTTGACAGAACATTCTTTGACATAAATCATAACAGTATGTTTTTGATCTAAAAATCAAAAGGAAAGAAAAACAAAAATAAACAAATCAGGTCTAGTTAAGTTTAAAATACTTCACACAGCAAAGAAAACTATTAACAAAATAAAAGGACAGCCTACTGAATGGGAGAAGATATTTGCAAATAATATGACCAATAAGTGGCTAATATCAAAAATATATAAATAGCTCATCAAATTCAACAGCAAGAAACAAAACAAGCACGCACACACATGCACACACACAATGCACACACACACACACACACACACACAACTGGATTAAAAAACAGAAGACCTGAAGAGAGATTTTTATAAGGAAGACTACAGATGGCCAAAAAGCACATGAAAAGATGCTCAACATTGTTAATCACCACAGAAATGTAAGTTAAAACCACAAGAAGACATCACTTCACACCTATAAGAATGACTGTCATCAATATGAAAACAAATAACAAATCATGTCAAGAATGTGGAGAAAAGGTAATCCTCATACACTCATACACTGTTATAGTGATAAACTCATACACATTGGTGGGAACGTAAGTTGGTACAACCACTGTGGAAAACAGGATGAAAGTGTCAAAGAAACTAAAAGAACCATCACCATGTGACCCAGAAATTCCACCCTTGTGTACGTATCAGAAAAAAATAAAAACACTAATTTGAACAGCTTCATGCACCCAAAAGTTCACAGCAGCATTATTTACAGTTGCTAAGATAATGAAGCCACCTAAGTGTTCACTAACAAATATATGGATAAAGAAAATTTGGTACACACACACATAGCGGCATACTGTTCACCTATAAGAAATATGAAATTTTTTACTTTTCAATAACATGGCTGCACATGGAAAATATTATAAATGTGAAATAAGTCAGATATATAAAGACAAATACTGAACATTATCACCTACATGTGCAATCTAAAAAGTATAACAATTCTGGTTTCCTCGGTGTGTATGCCCAGAAGTGGGATTGCTGGGTCATAAGGTAGTTCTATTTGCAATTTTTAAGGAATCTCCACACTGTTCTCCATAGTGGCTGTACTAGTTTGCATTCCCACCAACAGTGTAGGAGGGTTCCCTTTTCTCCACACCCTCTCCAGCATTTATTGCTTGCAGATTTTTGGATCGCAGCCATTCTGACTGGTGTGAAGTGGTACCTCATTGTGGTTTTGATTTGCATTTCTCTAATAATGAGTGATGTTGAGCATCTTTTCATGTGTTTGTTAGCCATCCGTATGTCTTCTTTGGAGAAATGTCGATTTAGTTCTTTGGCCCATTTTTTAATTGGGTCGTTTATTTTTCTGGAGTTGAGCTGCAGAAGTTGCTTGTATATTTTTGAGATTAGTTGTTTGTCAGTTGCTTCATTTGCTATTATTTTCTCCCATTCAGAAGGCTGTCTTTTCACCTTGCTTATATTTTCCTTTGTTGTGCAGCAGCAATCCCACTTCTGGGCATACACACTGAGGAAACCAGAATTGAAAGAGACACATGTACCCCAATGTTCATCGCAGCACTGTTTATAATAGCCAGGACATGGAAACAACCTAGATGTCCATCAGCAGATGAATGGATAAGAAAGCTGTGGTACATATACACAATGGAGTATTACTCAGCAGTTAAAAAGAATTCATTCGAATCAGTTCTGATGAGATGGATGAAACTGGAGCCGATTATACAGAGTGAAGTAAGCCAGAAAGAAAAACACCAACACAGTATACTAACACATATATATGGAATTTAGGAAGATGGCAATGACGACCCTGTATGCAAGACAGGGAAAGAGACACAGATGTGTATAACGGACTTTTGGACTCAGAGGGAGAGGGAGAGGGTGGGATGATTTGGGAGAATGCCATTCTAACATGTATACTATCATGTGAATTGAATCGCCAGTCTATGTCTGACGCAGGATGCAGCATCCTTGGGGCTGGTGCATGGGGATGACCCAGAAAGATGTTATGGGGAGGGAAGTGGGAGGGGGGTTCATGTTTGGGAATGCATGTAAGAATTAAAGATTTTAAAATTTAAAAAATAAAAAAAAATAAAAAAATAAAATAAAAAGTATAACAAAGTAGTGAACATAACAAAACAGAAACAGACTCGCAAATACAGAGAACAAACTAGTGGTTACCACTGCAAAGAGAGAAAGGCAGAGGGGAAAATTAGAGGTAGGAGATTAATAATTACAAATGATGGAGTGTAAAATAAGTAAGTTTTATGAGACTATAATGTACAACACAGAGAACACAGCCTATATTTTATGATAGTTATATATTAAGCTTAATCTTTATAATTTGTGAATCACTATGTTGTACGTCTGAAACACAATATTGTACATCAACTATATTTCAATTTTAAAACTAAAAAAAGAAATATGAATTCATTTATTTATAAAGATAAATAGTAGTGTTACTTATAGGACTGGAAATCAGCAAATTTTGTTGGTTAAACTCTGTGACCTTAGACGAGATACTTAATCTTTCTGATTTTGTGTTCATATAAAAACAGAAAGTGTTAGACTTCAGAAACTGAAAAATCTATTCCAAGTCTAAATTTTCATGAATCTGTTCATACAATATTTGTGAGTTCAAATTCAAAGGACTGAAAAAAAGTGTAAAGGTTTGATTTATGTATTCCACCAGTACTGTTTCATGAAGATCATACATAACTGATTTTTATGTAAATAGTTTAAAAATCAAAATCAATACACTTTACTACCATTCTTAATTTTAATCTCAAAACCCAGCAAACTTTAAAGTATTTATCTTTTATAATAAAAATACACATAGGAAGGTAGTAAAACTGCAATAAAATTGAAAAAGAAAGAAAATTGTATGATTTTTGTGGGTTTTATTTATATAAAATAAACTTATTTGTTAAATTATTAATGTTGCAATAAACACAACAATGAATACTGAAAAATATGTTGATATTCTGAGGTGGAATTTAATTAATATGTTTACATCAGACCAGTTAAAACATAGATTATTTAAATATTATTAATTGTTCGAAATGTCCATGTACATTTTGTTGTTGTTATTAAATGTATATACCATTTTGTATTCCAGGAGCTCTTCATTTAAGATGTTCTGCTTGTTAAGACATTTTAGGGACCATGGAGATAATATAAATGAAATTTTTGGATGAGTGGATAAAAAATACACATTTCTGGAACTCAGTAGACACAAGAATGTAAAATGAGCAGTTATCTTGCTTTACTTTATTATTTCTGAAAACGAATATGATCCCTAAGATAACAACTGGCCATATTTTCAAGATAAATCATAAACCTCTATTTAACTTGCAATAGACTAATTAAAAAGTAGACTGATAATTAAAAGAAGTCATAATAAGAACCAGAAATCCAAATCCATTCTGAGTCAAATAAAATGCACCTATGAAAAATATTATTATACTAAAATTAATGTAAATTTCAACCTTAATCAAGCTAGCGAAATAACTAGCCAGCCAGTGAACTTTTTCTGAGATGGTTGGTGACAAAGTTCAAATCTGAATGTAAAATCTACAATTTAGACAAAGTAGAATTTCCATATCATATTCATAGAAATTTTGTACATCTTTCAGATTTTTGTGAAGAAAAGTCCAATTGGCACAATTCAGAAACCTTAGTTGGAGTTCAGTATAGTGTTTGACTAAGAAAGAGTACATCAAGATAAAGAGTTTTATATCCCAGAAGAACCATCACAATGACACAGTTGGAGAGTGGAGAAGCATGGAATAAATAGCTCAAAAAGATTTGCTAAAAAGAGATAGCTTAACATAAAAAAATGATTAATAAAAAGAAAAATAAGGTGACATATAAGATTCTACAATTTCTTCTGTTTATACAAATTGCTTTCTTCCTCACAACTGTTATTCTAATGTTATTAAATACTCCAAATTCTTCTTGCTGTAACAATAGCACACCCTCAGTTCAAGATTTTTCCATTCTGCTTGACATATTTCAACAATATTGATATTATTATTTAAAATTAGATGTTCTGAGTTGATAGATGATAAGCTCTGACCTTTGTGATCTGCCAGTATATATACAAAGGTCATGCCCGTCAGGGTCTAAGATAGAAGAAACAATATACTCTACAGTGTGAAAAGTAATGTCAGAGCACTGACACTGCACAGAAAACAGATCCGAGGAAAGGCCACAAGACAACGGGAAGCCAGATATCTGTTCTCAATGAACAGGAGAACTGGTGATGTTTAGAGTGGCTGAAGGGTCAAAAATCTACCAGCAGGTTGACAGAGGTGCAAGAGGGGTCCAGTGTCATAGGTACCACTGGAGATGAAAGAACAGGTATTGCTTCTCAGGAGGGAAGTGGTTTCATTCAATCTGGCTGCATCAAAGAAATTCTGTGTTTTTCTATTTGGAAATAAATATACTTTGTGGGGATTTGTTCATTTCTTTCATCTCTGGACACTTTCTTTTAACAAATGGGCCATTTTTCTATCTAAATTTCTAATCAATTCTATTTTGAATGTATAAAGAAGTCATTCAATGCTAGTAGATATTAGGTATTGAACTAGTTTCCTCAAAAAATGAGGCTGGAAGAAGAAAGTTCTGAAATTGAAAGTTGCTCAGGCTTGTCCGACTCTTTGAGACCCCGTGCACTATAGCCCAGCAGGCTCCTCTGCCCATGGATTCTCAAGGCAAGAATACTGTAGTGGGTAGCCATTCCCTTGTCTAGGTGATCTTCCCAACCCAGGGATCAAACCCATGTTTTTGGCAATGCAGGCAGATTCTTTACGATCTGAGCCAGCAGGGAAGCCCCTACTCAATGCTGATAGATGTATTTAACTAGTTTCCTCAAAAATGAAGCTGCAATATGAGGAACATTTCAAATATGCATGCAAATAAGTAAAATAATATATATTTACCCTAATAAACCACACTAACAAACATTCAGCTTTAAAACAATAGATATTCAATGAAAAATCTGCTAGATATCCATAAAAGAAATGACCTTATAAGACATGAGGGAAAGTCTACACACCCTCACTGAGGCATGCATGGGTTTCTTTCTCTTTATTGTTTTAACAAAGTCTATCTGCTGCTGATATTTCTCCTTTAAAAACCTGGTTTCTTGGACTCCTCTAGAGTTTTTTGTTTTTTGTTTTTTTTTTCCTTTTCTTTTCACCATAAAGTCTCTGTATTGTTAAAATTTATTCAATTAATTTCCTCCTTTTTTTCATCCCATAAACTTGATGCCTTGTCCTTTAAAAACCATTAAACCAAAGGATAAAATTAATCCCTGGTCCTTATATCAGGCTTCCCTGGTGGTTCGATGGTAAAGAATCCATCTGCAATGCAGGAGAGATCCAGGTTCGATCCCTGGGTGGGGACGATCCCTTCAAGAAGGAAATGGGAATCCACTCCAGTATTCTTGCCTGGGATATCCCATGGACAGAGGATCCCAGCGGGCTATTGTCTATGGGTTCACAAAAGAGTTGGGCAGTATTTAGCAAGTAAACCACCACCCTGTATCATTTCGGTCCTGTGCTTAGTCACTCAGTCATGTCTGACTCTTTGTGGCCCCATGGACCACAGGCCCACCAGGATGCTCTGTTCATGGGGATTCTCTAGGCAAGAATACTGGAGTGGGTTGCCATGCCCTCCTCCAGAGGATCTTTTCAACCCAGGGATAGAACCCAAGTCTCCTGCATTGTAGGTGGATTCTTTACCATCTGAGCCACCAGGGAAGCCTGTATCATCCCTACTTAGTATCAAATTCATTTTCCCACAGGAAAGTAATCTTCTGAAAAGAATAGTTTATACCAGGGGTCAGCACACATTTTAGTAGAAAGTATTTAGACATTGGGCTTCCCTGGTAGCTCAGCTGGTAAAGAATTGCAATTAATGTACTTGCAATTAATGACCATTCTTCCAATAGTTCAGTTCTAAAATCTTGTAATTATTTTAAATTCTCCTCTTTCTCAAATCCCCTGTATCAGAAAATTTTGTTGAATTTGCTTTCACAATGAATGAAAAATTTGATTGCTTTTCATCATCTCCTGTTCTAGGTTCTAGTGCTATTATAACCATCTTTTATATAGGTTCCTTAAAGGTCTGCTTACCACTACCCTTGCCCTCTACAGCCTGCCACCAAAATAGTAGCCAAGATGTTCTTCCTAAATATAAATCAGATTTTTCCATTTTGCTCAAAACCTATAAAGACTTCTCATTTTCTCAGAGTAAAATCCAAGGACCTTATAATGACTTATAAAGACCTGACTTATTTCTCACTTTTCCTTGACCCAGTCTCTTTGACTTTATCTCACTACTTCCCTCCTCCCTATCTAGCTGCATTCACCTCAATGGTCCCCTTCCAACACATGCTTTGAGAAATTCAGTTGGAAATAGTCCCTCCTTCTAGAAGTTTCTTCCTCCAAATATCCTTAACATTCCAGATCACTTTAACCAAGTTTTACTTTTCTTCCATTTTCATAGTTCTTTAAAATGAATTGTATTCTTCATGTAACATTAATTTTTCAAACCACTGCAATTCGAATTTTATCCTAAGGTCTCCTTGAAAATATAAACCCTAGGGTCACGTTTAAGCTGCCATCATTCAGATCTCAATTTAAATGTCGCTTACCCAGAAAAGCCTGACTTAACTTTCAAATATAAATTAGGGAACTCCTGATTCTTTTCCCAGTCTTCTTTTTCTAATAAGGATTCTTCATGATTTAGAGTAATGATTTTTCTTTTATGATTTTCTTCCCCACTAGCCTGTAATTTCCATGATGCAAAGGAAGGTGTCTGTTTTTTTTTCTTTTTTTTTAAACTCCTTGTTGGTAGGGAGTAGCACAAATTATCAGTAGATCTTCAGTGTATATTTACAAAGAAAGTGAAAGTGAAACTCGCTCAGCCATATCCTTGCGACCCCATGGACTATAGCCCTCCAGGCTTCTCTGTCCATGGAATTATCCAGGCAAGAATATTGGAGTGGGTAGCAGTTCCCTTCTCCAAGGGATCTTCCCAACCCAAGGATCGAACCCAGGTCTCCCGCATTGCAGGTGGATTCCTTACCAGCTGAGCTATTTACCAAAGAAATGAATGTCAAATACCAAGGATATTTTTAGGTCTTAATTTCCTGCTTCATTTGACACCTTTTCCTCACTCTTTTCTGAGACTCTCTACTTCCCTGCTAGTAACACATTATAAATGTTCTCTAATAACCCTTCTTTGCTACATCTACTATATTTAGGCCCACTAAATATATTTTTGTTTTACAGAATGCCATCCAAAGTCAAATAACTTTTTATTCTACCATCCCGTTTCCCTAGTTGATCTCAACCAATCCATGTCATAATTTAGTAACTATGTGCTTGTGTGTGCTGCGCTAAGTTGCCTCAGTCGTGTTCAACTTTGTGTGACCGTATGGACCGTAGCCCATTCTCTGTCCATAGGTTTCTTCAGGCAAGAATACTGGAGTGTGTTGCCGTGCCCTCCTCCAGGATTCTTTCCAACCTAGAGATCGAACTGGCATCTCTTATGTCTCTTGTGTTGGCACGTGAGTTCTTTACCACTAACACCACCTGAAAGTGAAAGTTGTTCAGTTGTGTTGGACTCTTTTCGACTCCATTGACTATACAGTCCATAGAATTCTCCAGGCCAGAATACTGGAGTGGGTAGCCATTCCCTTCTGCAGGGGACCTTCCCAATCTAGGGATCGAACCCAGGTCTCCCACATTGCAGGCAGATTCTTTACTAGCTGAGCTACCTGGGAAGCCCTCAAATTTATATTTTCCTCCTAGGTCATCTCCATGGTTATGGAAGCAGCTCCCTAAGTCTGGAATGCCAAACTTAAACTATGAAAATCCAAATTTTCCCCTTTAGACTTGTTTTTGTTTCATAATCTATATTGCCTGCACTATTAACCACTGAGTTTCTTATCAAAAAAGAAAGAAAGAAAGAAAAAGAAAAACTTTCACCATTGTTTGTCTCTAATATCCTCACATTTATTTAGAAATTTTGTGCCTTTATACCCTAAATATTATTTGGTCCTTTCATTACTTATGATAAATGTTCTACTTCAGAATATCATCTCCTCTTAACTTGCACTACCTTGACAATCTCCTGTTTGGTCTTCCTATTCGGAATTTTTCTGGAACATAGTCTGATATGAGTGTTTCTGCTTTAACACTCATAGGAAATGGTTCAAAAATCTACTCAATATCTTTAACAGATATTTCAGAGACGGAAATGGCAACCCACCCCAGTACTCTTGCCTGGAAAATCCCATGGATGGAGGAGCCTGATAGGCTACATACCATGAGGTCTCGAAGAGTCGGACACGACCGAGCGACTTCACTTTCACTTTTCAATTTCATGCATTGGAGAAGGAAATGGCAACCCACTCCAGTGTTCTTGCCTGGAGAATCCCAGGGATAGGGGAGCCTGGTGGGCTGCCGTCTATGGGATCGCACAAAGTCAGGCATGACTGAAGCGACTTAGCAGCAGCAGCAGCAGCAACAGATATTTTGTATAATGTCTATAAGCCTCAGTGCTTTCAGCAATATGACTGGATAAAATATCACCTGCTTCATGGGTTTATAGTTAAGATTACATGGTAAAAGTTATATGAAGTACTCTACACAAAACAGTAATTGATTATTATATGCTAAGTGAATGAATTGAGAACCGTGTTCCCACTTATTGACTACTTTCTCAAGAAGCAGGAAACTATGAACATAAAAAAATGGTATTTTGAAAAATAATCATTAACAGAAATTCAGATAAGCCATGTCATGCCTCAGGCAAATCCAATTTTAAATAAGTGTGGTGGTAATAACATTAAATTAGATTTCAGAAGACTAGATTTCTTTCAAGTCGTTATTTACTGTTTTACAAGTTGTAATGATAAGTACTTTGTTTAGTCATTGTTTAGTCACTAAGTTGTATCCGACTCTTTGTGACCCCCATGGACTATAGCTACCAGGCTCCTCTCTCTATGGGATTTCCTAGGCAAAGACACTGGAATGGGTTGCCATTTCCTTCTCCAAGGATAAATTAAACATTGCTTTGATAAAATTTTGTTATCCATAAAATTGTTCTGATGATTTCCTGGGTTAGTGGAAAATTGGGTTAGTGATGATGAACATATTATCTATCATTAATAGATAAGAACCTAATATATGGTCAAACCACCTGTGAGTTAAATACTAAGTTTTCTTTTTTTCTGCTATTTTTATTGGTTACATGACCTCCTTGCAATTCCATTTCCTTCATTTGTTACATAAAATTATGGTAAAATTTAAGTGAGAAAACTAATGTAAACAGCCTCTGGAATAGTATTGCATCAAACTGTAACTGTTATTAATTTTTATCATCCATCTGGGTTTTAAAATCTTGTGTGAAAGATGAACGTATTATCATAAAATATATTTGCTGCTACTGCTGCTAAGTCACTTCAGTCGTGCCTGACTCTGTGCGACCCCATACGGCAACCCGCCAGTCTTCCCGGTCCCTGGGATTCTCCAGGTAAGAACACTGGAGTGGGTTGCCATTTCCTTCTCCAAAATATATTTGGTTTAAATTGAAAAAAAATTGTAAATGACAAACTGAATACCCACATATTATCACTTCACTCTAAAGACAATTTTGTTTTCACACATTAGACTTCAGTCTTACAGTAACTTAACAGTTCTTAGTGCACATACCATTAAGTCACCAAATGAAAAGCCAACACACACACTAAAGTTATATGATATACCAATGAATTGCCTGATATGAAGATATAGTTTACATTTAGTTTGAAGGTAGATTGAAGACAAAAATTAAGGATATACTTTTCACAGATGTAGTTGCAACACTGAGGGAGGGGTTTATTAAATGAATTCTTGAAAGTCAAAAACAGAAGTTAAGATACGTTTTGGAGAAGGAAATGGTAACCCACTCCAGTATGGTTGCCTGGGAAATCCCATGGACAGAGGAAACTGGCTAACTAGTCTATAGGGTTACAAGAGTCAGACAGGACTTGGCCATTAACTCACCACCACCAAGAAACATTTAGGGAATGAATCAGGACAATCTGCTCATTCAGCTTTGTCATGTTCTTAGCCTTCCCATTACTGGTGGATGGTTTCTCACGTTCCTCACTAAGCCTCTGAATTTCACCTCAGCAGTTTTGTCTGACATCTTCTTCCCCATGGTTATCATTTGCTTCTGGAGGGAAAAATAATTTGGTCATTTGACCAATTATTTATATCTAAATAACATTTTTCAAAATCAATCTTGCTTTTAAGATGTCAAGATGATTTATGTTTACTACATTTCAGGAAATTTCTTTATGTTGTTTTAGATTCTCTGTGCCAAACTGTTTCAGTTGTGTCCAACTCTATGCAACCCTGTGGACTGCAGCCTGCCATGCTCCTCTGTCCATGGGGATTCTCCCAGCAAGAATACTGAAGTGGGTTGCCATGCCCTCCTTTGGGGGCTTCCTGATCCAGGGATCCTACCAATGGCCTTTATGTCTCCTGCATTGGCAGGTGGGTTCTTTACCACTAGCATCGCCTGGGAAGACTTCTTGTATTGCAACAATCAAATCCCCAAAGTTATTTCCTTATTTTTTCTGAAGATATTTTAACATTACTTTTATGTACCCTAATACTCAGACTTAAGTCTAATTCAGTTAAGTTGCTCAGTCATGTCTGACTCTTTGCAACCCCATCGACTGCAGCATGCCAGGCTTCCCTGTCCAACATCAACTCCTGGAGCTTGCTCAAACTCATGTCCATCGAGTTGGTGATGCCATCAAACCATCTCATCTTCTGTCATCCCCTTCTCCTCCTGACTTCAATCTTTCCCAGCATTAGGATCTTTTCTAATGAGCCAGTTCTTCCATCACGAGGCCAAAGTTATTGGAGTTTCAGCTACAGCATCAGTCCTTACAATGAATATTCAGGACTGATTTCCTTTAGGATTGACTGGTTTGATGTCCTTGCAGTCCAAGGGACTCTCTCAAGAGTCTTCTCCAACACCATAATTCAAAAGTATCAACTCTTCGGAGATCAGCCTTCTTTATAGTCCAGCTCTCACATCCATACATGACTACTGGAAAAAAATCATTGCTTTGACTAGATGGACCTTTGTTGGTAAAGTAATGTCTCTGCTTTTTAATATGCTGTCTAGGTTGGTCATATCTTTTCTTAAAAGAAGCAAGCCTCTTTTAATTTAATGGCTGAAGTCACCATCTGCAATGATTTTGGAGCCCCCCAAAATAGAGTCTCTCACTGTTTCCATTGTTTCCCCATCTATTTGCCATGAAGTGATGGGACCAGATGCCATGATCTTCATTTCCTGAATGTCGAGTTTTAAGCGAGTTTTTTCACTCTCCTCTTTCACTTTCATCAAGAGGCTCTTCAATTCTTCTTCTCTTTCTGATGTAAGGGTGGTGTTATCTGCATATCTGAGGTTATCGATATTTCACCCGGCCATCTTGATTACAGCTTGTGATTCATCCAGCCTGGTATTTCACATGATGTACTCTGCATATAAGTTAAATAAGCAGGGTAGCAATATACATCCTTGATGTACTCCTTTCCCAATTTTGAAAGTCTCTTGTTCCATGTTCAAGTTCTATCTCTTGCTTCTTGACCTGCATACAGATTTCTCAGGAAGCAATTAAGATGATCTGGTATTCCTATCTCTCAGAATTTTCCACATCTTGTGGTCATCCACACAGTCAACAGCTTTGGCGTAGTCAATGAAGCAGAAGTAGATGTTTTTCTGGAATTCTCTTGCTTTTTTGATGATCCAGTGTATGTTGGCAATTTGATCTCTGGTTCCTCTGCCTTTTCTAAATCCAGATTGAACATCTGGAAAGAGGTCACATAGAGTTGCACCCGACTGAGCAATGAACACACACATACACACACACAGCCATTGAATGTATTCTGGCAAGAATACTGGAATAGCAATCAGAAAAACCTAGGTTGCAGGAAAATGGTAAAACCATCAATAAATTTCAAAACTCAAGATATGTTTCTTCAGTTAAGTTAAAAAAATGTTAACTTTAAGCTGTTTTTTAAGTTCAAAATTTTAACATACTTCTTTCCTCTCCATAACCTTGGTAATGAAATGTCATGATATTCACATAACAGTTAACTTTAGAGTTCTGAATGCCAAAGATATTATTTCAGGTACTAATTAGGTTTTGTTTTATATCAAATTTGGAACTTGAAATTCAGAGTTAAAATTGTGATGTAAACTCTTTTAAAAGAAAGAGAAAGACAAGTATTTCTTTTCAGAATAAATCTTCCACAATAATTCAGAAGAGTTAACTTTGGCCATTATAATTTTCTGCAGCCACAGGATATGATAGGCTTCTTTGGAGTGTGAATATGTGTTAAGGTAACCCATTTAAAACGATATATTTAAACATTTTAATAGCTTCAATAACGACTATCTCTTTTTCTGTGGAAGTGATAAACAATATGTCTTAAATTTTATACCTATCTGTTCCATTTATCAACTTTAATGAAACAAAAGACACAGACAAACTAACCAGAACAATACTGTATTACACTGAAAACAAAGAGTGCTAGTGGAAAGCATAATTTTAACAGAGTGAGATCTGTGCAGCACAATGTGCAGTTATTTCTTTCTTGCTCCTTTTCTCTGTTTTTCTCTCCAACACACCCCATTGGAAATTATACATAAATGGCTGGGTTTTTTGGTATGTTTGTTTATTTTACAGCACTGAAGGTTATAACTGAAGCATCTATCTAACAAAGCAACTCTAAGAGCAGGATGATTTAGGAATGTGCATCAGATTTGCAGATACAAATCACTTTTGCAGTATTACCTCAAACTTTATTCACCAACTGGCTTGTCCAGGGAGGTTATAAAGTCACATTAGTGGCTAGCTTCCCTGGGATTTTTTTTTTTTTCCCCTCCTGGGATTTTTGAAGTTGGAATAGTGAGAGACTCTCTTTGTTTCCTGGACTGAAAGAAAAATGCTTAGGAGCTCCTTGCAGCCCAGTGTTCAATAACATAGACCAGAAGAGCAAAGAAAATTTGAATAGTGAGGTGCTATATAAAGTTCTTACTTATTAATAACATGGAACAGGGCCAGGCAAAAATAAAGCATACTAGAGCTGGCCAAAAGGATTCATTCTGACCCTCAGAAAGTAAGTCTTTGAACAGCATGACACAAAAATACAGCCAAGAGGACACAGAATAAGTTTTTCTGAGCACACCAAACTTGCAACAGTAGTCTGAGTTTCAGACTTCTCCATATAGTTGAGGAATTAAGTGCATTGGACCTAAAAGGAAGCTCAAAATTCAAACTATGAAAAGATAAATTGAAACATATTAAAAATTTTAAGTTTACCTGTGCAAAACTCAATCTGAACTGGGATAGTGCCGAGCAGTAACTGGTTAGGGGCACTCTACCCACAGGAGCTAGGGGAAGTTCAGTTCAGTTCAGTCGCTCAGTCGTGTCCGACTCTTTATGATGCCATGAATCGCAGCACACCAGGCCTCCCTGTCCATCACCAACTCCCGGAGTTCACTGAGACTCATTTCCATCGAGTCAATGATGCCATCCAGCCATCTCATCCTCTGTCTTCCCCTTCTCCTCCTGCCCCTAATCCCTCCCAGCATCAGAGTCTATTCCAATGAGTGAACTCTTCACATGAGGTGGCCAAAGTACTGGAGTTTCAGCTTCAGCATCATTCCTTCCAAAGAAGTCCCAGGCCTGATCTCCTTCAGAAAGATTATTACAGAAAAAAGGCAGAATGGAAGCAAGGTAAGGGATTATGGATTGGCTATAATTTAAAGTCTCCTTGGCTGCTGGTGATTTGTTGTTCTTTGATTTTAATGTTATAATCTTGAGATATTTACTGGCTTAGATTTTGATTTACTTACTTATATAGGCTGCCAGAACATTAGAGACACCTCAGGCTAATGGCTTCCTTGTTTAATTGGCTTAATAGATTTTATATTATCTTCATATCTTAATTGTTTGCAAGTATATTGTAAGTCGGGGGGCTTCCCTGGTAGCTCAGTGGTAAAGAATTTGCCTGCCAAGCAGGAGACATGGGTTTGATCCCTGGGTGGGGAAGAGGCCCCTGAGAAGGAAATGGCAACCCATTTCAGTATTTTTGCTGGGGAAATACCATGGACAGAGGAGCCTGGTGGGCTACAGTCCATGGTTCACTAAAGTCCAACAGGACTTAGTGAATAAACAACAATGTTCTAAGTTGGCTAGAGGTTCTGTCTTTGGTTTGTAACAAATAACACAGGAAAAATGAAAGTGTAAAACCTTGAATTCTATGCTCCTGGGATCAGCCAGGGTTAAGAAATCCCCTCTCTTTTTTTTTGGTTCAGGAAATGGCTTACTACGGAGAACCACTCTTCTTCCGTGAGTCTCCATAATACTTATGAATATCCCCCCTCATTTACATATTATAAGGCTGGACACAGACTGTCCAAATACCAATTATTTGTTTCATAAAAGATTAACTGAATTGCTAGCCCCCACTACTCAACAGTAAAAAAGTGCTTGTTAACTAATTTGACTAAACTTTAGTTTAGCTTTTTTCCACTCTCCAGGTCTTGAATTTTAACCGACACTCAACATACAATCACTCTTTAATGGCTTCTTCTGATAACCTGATGAACTCAAAGGAAAACAGTCTATGGTGAACTGTCTTCCCCCCACACCCTATGCCCATCTTTCTAGCTGTATTTGATCTTCTCTATAATAAACAATCGTTTTCTGCTTGCCCTTTTCGATTGTTGTCTAGATCTTTATTGCAATAGACTTTTAAGAAAAGTCTCTCTTTACTAAGTTCACTGTGGTTTAATTGAATAACATCTAAATTTTTAATCACTGAATTTTCTTAATCTATACGGTTTTCTTGATAGAAAAGATTTTCTGCATCTATAACATAAGGGGCATAATTATCTGAGGTCTAACAAGGAACACTGCTGTTTAAATACAAATTGGCAGAGTTACAGTTGCTGGCTTTCTCTATTAGCGTGCCTTTATACACTTAAAAAAAGTGAATTTTCTAAAGCCCTGTGAAGCACTCATCAATGCATTTTCTGTAAGGTTAAATTTCCTTACCTTGAAAATACCTATTAATTATGCTATAAAATTATATCTGTGAGTACCTAATCTGGAAGGATGAATGCCCTAGAGAATATATTAATGTCCCACTTTCAATAATCATTTTCTTCCAAATCAAGTTTAAAATTGTCCTTTCCTTCAAGGCCATGTCATTGTTCCACAAGAGGTTATATTATCTGAAATTTCCTCCTGCTCTCTTTCCCCTACATTGACACAATTAATTTCTACATACTATATAAATGGCTGTGTGGCAGAGCAGAAAGGGCTTCTGATGTGGAGTCGTGTAAGCTTGGGTTCAGCGGCAGGCTCTACTATACATTTTTAGTTTGAACTCAGGCAGGTAATATATCCTGTCTATTCATAAAACGAGGATGATGAATTTATCTTGCAAGAAAGATCCCTTAGAAGATTAACTAAGATAAAGATGTAGGTCTTTGAAAAAAGCAATTCATCCTTAATAAACAAGGATCCCTATTTCTTTCTTTTTTTTTTTTTTTTTTTGCATGAACTGCCAACAACTTTAGAAAATCACTTAGGAAGTACTTGGTTCATGAATCCTGGATAGAAAGTCACAGATACTGTTACAATGTAGAATAATGAATAAAACTGCTACTGCTCTCTGTGGAAGGGCGTTTAATTAATTCTCCATTTTTCTCCAAGAGAGGGCATAGACAGAATTATTAACATATATTACAAAAATATTTCAAATCACTTTCTGTATAATCCTTCCTACCATGGTCATTTCATCCCTATGCATTCATTAAAAATATGTAGTGTGATGAATTCATCTAATTTTTCACTGTTTACATCATGCCCATTCCTAATACTTATTGAGGTAAGTAAATTTAATACTTCTCTGAAAAAATACAAAAATAGAAGCAGTGGGTATTGCAATTAACTAGGTAACAAGCTTTTCAAGTATTACAAGCTATCTGTATTGCTCACCCGTTCTTTCTTAATTTAGGGTTCTTCTTTGTTTTGTTTCTGTTCTTTCAGATAATGTGTGTTTACAAGAATTAGAAGTACATGGCCATTAAGTCATATGGGATAGTAACAGATATGTGTTAGGCATTTAAAACAAACCATGAAATGTGAAGTGACTTTCAGTCATTCATTCAGCATCTGTCTTATACCATATTTCATTTTTTTTCCTTTTTTAAACTAAAATTTACAAATGAAACTTATATTTTAGTTGTACAACATGCTATTTCACTATACATAAACAAGGAAATGATTAGTAGTCAAACTAATCAGCGTATCCATCTCCTCACATAGCTACCATTTTTGCATGTGAAGTTAGAACACCTGAAATTTACTGTCTTAGCAAAATTCCAGTACTAGGTATAGTATTATTAACTGTAGTTATCATGCTTTTTGTGTTAGATCTTTAGAATTATTCATCCTGCTGCTGCTGCTGCTGCTAAGCCGCTTCAGTCGTATCCGACTCTGTGCGACACCATGGCAGCCCACCAGGCTCCTCTGTCCCTGGGATTCTCCAGGCAAGAATACTGGAGTGGGTTGCCATTTCCTTCTCCAACGCATGCATGAGTGCTAAGTTGCTTCAGTCGTGTCTGATTCTGTGTGACGCTATGGACAGCAGCCCACCAGGCTCCTCTGTCCACCGGATTTTCTAGGCAAGATTACTGGAGTTGGCTGCCATTTCCTTCTTATCCTACATAATGATAATTTTGTATCCTTTGATCAGTCTCTCTGCTTCTGATAACTAACCTTCATTCTACTGTCTGATTCTATGCATTTGACTTTTTTTAAGAGTCTGCATGTAAGTGATATCATGTAGTATTTTTCTTTCTGGTTTATCTTACTCAGCATAATGTTCTTCACTTTCATTAGATTGCTGCAAATAGCAGAATCTCCCTTTTTAAGACTGAATAACATTCTACTGTGTGTGTGTGTATGTGTGTATATCACAGTCTCTTTAACTATTCATCCATCAACAGCCACAGGTTGTTTCCATATTTTGGACATTTTGAATAAGCTGCAATGAACATATAGTTCAGGTAAAGTGTAGCTATCTCTTTGAGTTATGGTTTCATTCCCTTTGGATATACCCTTAGTAGTAAAATTGCTGGACCATATGGTAGTTCTATATCTATATTTTTGAGAGACTTTCCTACTATTTTCTATAATGGCTGCACCAATTTACATTCCAATTAAAATTGTCCAAGGGTTTCTTTTGTCCACGTTTCCACCAATACTGTTATCCAACAGGTTCAGCAGCTCACCACTTGAAAGCCAATATTGGAGAAATAAGTGTTGGTAGGAAAGGAAAAGTTGCTTTATTTAAGAGGCTGGTGACCTAGGCACAATGTGGATTCCTGTCCAGAAGCCAACTCCCCATTGCTGATCAGGGCACAAAGAACAGATCGCCTGTGCTTTCTTGTAGGAGTTTCATGATGTTAGGTCTTACATCCAAATCTTTAATCCATTTTGAATTGGTTTTCCTATACTGTGTGAAATAAAGATCTATTTTTTTTTTATACTGCTGTCCAGTTTTTCCAGCATCATTCATTGGAGACTATTTTTCTCCATTGAATGTCCAAAATTATATAAATATAGAGCCTGGAATTGACTTGTATAGTTTTGTATAAATGTCAAATACCATTGTTTTCTTTATGCAACATAATTGAAATTTATTAGGTTTCCTCAGTATACTATATTATTGTTGCCAAAAATCAATTGCCCACCTATGCGTTTCTCTGATTCTAAAGCATTATTCTTTGTTATTGATTTATTTTTCTATCTTACCACCTTTAAAACATTTTGATTAGTATGTCTTATACTAAATATTTATATTTAAGATAGTAAAATAATCCCCCTCTTGTTATTTGCCTTCAAGATTGTCTTGACTATTCTTTGCTTTTTGAATCATCATAGAAGTTTCAGAATAAGTCTGTCAATATCTGAAGAGGAATTTAGAAACCAATTATTTTATTTTAGCTTATCTAATTATAATTTGTTAGTAATTAAATAGTAACTTTGTAATCTATTCTTACTGCTTTGGTAGGTAGTGTTATTAATTCTATTTGCATATGGTGAAAATAATGTTGAGACCTTAGGAAGCTTTCATGAGTGAACATAGCTGATGAGTTTTTAAATTCATAGTTTCTTGAGATCTACATCAAATGATTCTGATTTTAAAGTCTGGAATAGGATCCAAGTATCCGTATTTTTCAGAAAGTTGTCCAAGTGATTTAAATGAATGGTTTGATTTGGAAAACAGAGATATGCTTGATGGTATTATTTTCAAAAATTAGATTTAGCTAATTAGAGAGAAAATCATTAAAATAGTGAATTCAATTAAAACAACATAAAATGATGAAAAGGTACTTATGTAAGAATAAGAAGCTGTACATGATATAAGAATTTAATAGAATATGATGTTTACTTGTATTAGAATTCAATTAATTAAGCAAGAACACTATGGACATAATGAAATAAGATATTATTCTTTAAACAATTTTGGAGGAGCAATGAAATTAAAAATCTAAAAAAGGAAATAGAAAGATTAAAGAAAGTTCAGTAACTGGTCTGAGTGTAGGTTTCCAGGAAAATCTAGAGGCTAGGTTCATCCAACTTCTAGAGAAGGAGCATGATAGAAACATGGTATACAAGCCTATGGCAGGATGTTGTCTGTGGCAACTGCCATCCTCAGTTTAAAAAGATCCAGCACCTTGATTCATAAAAATTCTCTGTCTAGTTATGCTTATATATATATTTTAAATAAATATTGAAAAATGTTGACAAAATATAGAAAAAGAATAGAGAGATACAGTTACTCCTGTTGAAATAAGTCAGTACTATATCTGTTGGGGCACTGTTAGTCAAAAATTTACCCTCAAGATAATAGTTTATAGCTTCTCCTGCCTGTTCTGTACAATGAATTCAATATGCTTACAACTTCAATCTTGATTAATACAGTAGGTTTCTGTTACCTTTCTAAAGATGGGTTATTTTTTTAAAGATGATTATTATTTTTAGCACACCCTATTCTTTTAATTATCTCTGTTTTAATTTTATTAATTCTGGCTTTGTGTTCTTTTTGTGGCCAGGGCCTTCTGAGTTTGAGGGTGGGGGAGTCTATCCTTGAGCCAAGAGTAACTGCTGTATCACCAGAATGAGCAAACAGAAAGAAGAGCTCTAGTGATGCAACAAAGAACAAGAATTGGACCCCACTAGCGGGCATCCCAGGGACGGGGTAGCCTGGTGGGTTGTCGTCTATGGAGTCGCACAGAGTCGGACACGACTGAAGCGACTTAGCCGTAGCAGCACCAGCAGCGGGCGTGCTGCGATTCATGGGGTCGCAAAGAGTCGGACACTACTGAGCGACTGAACTGAACTGAGCCCATCTGTATCAGCTTCTTATTTCCTTTAATAAGCAGTAACCTTTATAGCAAAATGGTTGCTGCTTTGTTTTTATCTCTTAAATATTGTATATTTTCACTTTTGTCTAACTCTTCTGAGGAATAAGATTCCAGGAAACATAAATCCAAATAACCTTATTTATAACAGAATAGTCCAGCACACCCGGTTAAAAAAACTGGCAGTTTGAATGATAATGCTCACAGAGTAAGGAGGCAGAATTTTAAAGACTAAGAATACTTAATTAAATGATATAGATCACAATGGGATATGGGTTGATAGTAAATCTAAAGAGTTTTTACTTCTAATTCTCTATTTCAAATCTCACATCCTGGTTAATATTTATTTAGGATATATAGTAAGACTAGAAATAATTACAAAATCAGAATATAATAAATATATTTCACCTTTCTCTCATCTATATTGTCTTACATTGGGATGACAAAATTTATTTCCATTATTTGTTAGTGTTATATAGGTAAAAAATGTTTTCTTATTACCTTCCTGTCTCTTAAATAATATTTCTGTCTTGATACACAATTAAGCAATTCTCTGACTTTTACCATGAGGCATGAGTTAATTTCTACTTTTTCTGATATTCTCATTTATTTTCTTCACTCTATTACTCTGAATATAGTTAATTTTGTATCTCCCCAGTGCATCTATGCTTTTCATGCATTTATTTACTAAAGTTTTCTTTAACATCTGTGATTTTTAATTTAAAGAGTATAAAATGTCTTTCACATATTGTCTTTTATACTTCTTTCTCACTGAGTTAAGCTTTTGGATATCTATTTTATACATAAAAATTTTAATTACATTACTAATTACATTTTTCAGAAACTGACTGCTTTTACAATATACATTTCCATTCATTTTTACTTATTTAACTGTTTGCTCTAACTTGCCTCAAGGACATTTTTTTTTCTGCTTTAATCATTTTTCCTAAGACTACATAATCCAACAAAGGCATGGCAGTTCAAATGTATGAGCAGATATAGAAATGAGTCAATGAAAACTGGGACTGAAAACAGACCTAAGTTTAAAAAGATATATTTAAAATCAGATATTTGGCCCAAACTAGGAATTAGAATTAATCTATATTTCTTGAATATATTTAAAATATATAGGTCATAGGAAATAGAATAAGACTACTCAGAAATACAGACCTTTTATTCAATTTATTCCTTAGTAATAGAAAATGAATAGCAACGATCAGAATTCATTAGTAGGATCAAATTTAAAAATATATATATATATATATGATTATCCAAGAATCCACATGCTGGCCTATTATCATATGTGTTTGTTTTTCTCATTAGGAATAAAACTCTTTTACATAAAAAAACCTATGTCATTTATTTTGTTGAATCTATCACCTCTGCCAAGAAGCTATCATGAAAATTTTTTAAAAAAATCACTGTTTAATAACTCATAATCTAATTAATTAGTTAATATAGCACATGAAATGATACAAAAAGAACAAACCCAACTTTAGAACTAGCTATACCCAAAGTGGAAAAAATTAAAAATAGATTCCAAAATTGTGTCTTTTATAATCAAAGCAGTTACTAACGCTTCAAGGTTTCTCTTAATTTTCACCAAGCATTTAAATATATTCCCATACACTTCTGTGGTTTTATGGCAATATATATATTTTCTCTTGTGCTTTACACTTCTAAGTTAAGATGGAAAACCAATTCTAAATTGAAAATACTGAGTGCAGTTGAAATGAGGTTCTCACATTAACTTGGCAACCCTCAGTGTAATTATAAGAGATGATCAAAGCATATGTATTTATAGAAAAATGTATGGATGTGAGAGTTGGACTGTGAAGAAAGCTGAGCACCGAAGAACTGATGCTTTTGAACTGTGGTGTTGGAGAAAACTCTTGAGAGTCCCTTGGATGGCAAGGAGATCCAACCAGTCCATTTTGAAGGAGATCGGCCCTGGGATTTCTTTCTTTCTTTTTCTTTTTTTTTAGTTTTTCATTTTTTTAATTTTAAAATCTTTAATTCTTACATGCGTTCCCAAACATGAACCCCCCTCCCACCTCCCTCCCCACAACATCTCTCTGGGTCATCCCCATGCACCAGCCCCAAGCATGCTGCACCCTGCATCAGACATAGACTGGCGATTCAATTCTTACATGATAGTATACATGTTAGAATGCCATTCGCCCAAATCATCCCACCCTCTCCCTCTCCCTCTGAGTCCAAAAGTCCGTTATACACATCTGTGTCTTTTTTCCTGTCTTGCATACAGGGTCGTCATTGCCATCTTCCTAAATTCCATATATATGTGATAGTATACTGTATTGGTGTTTTTCTTTCTGGCTTACTTCACTCTGTATAATTGGCTCCAGTTTCATCCATCTCATCAGAACTGATTCAAATGAATTCTTTTAACGGCTGAGTAATACTCCATTGTGTATATGTACCACGGCTTTCTTATTCATCTGCTGATGGACATCTAGGTTGTTTCCATGTCCTGGCTATTATAAACAGTGCTGCGATGAACATTGGGGTACATGTGTCTCTTTCAATTCTGGTTTCCTCGGTGTGTATGCCCAGCAGTGGGATTGCTGGGTCATAAGGTAGTTCTATTTGCAATTTTTGAAGGAATCTCCACACTGTTCTCCATAGTGGCTGTACTAGTTTGCATTCCCACCAACAGTGTAGGAGGGTTCCCTTTTCTCCACACCCTCTCCAGCATTTATTGCTTGCAGATTTTTGGATCGCAGCCATTCTGACTGGTGTGAAGTGGTACCTCATTGTGGTTTTGATTTGCATTTCTCTGATAATGAGTGATGTTGAGCATGTTTTCATGTGTTTGTTAGCCATCCATATGTCTTCTTTGGAGAAATGTCTATTTAGTTCTTTGGCCCATTTTTTGATTGGGTCGTTTATTTTTCTGGAATTGAGCTGCATAAGTTGCTTGTATATTTTTGAGATTAGTTGTTTGTCAGTTGCTTCATTTGCTATAAAACTCCTAGAGGAGAACATAGGCAAAACGTTCTCAGACATAAATCACAGCAGGATCCTCTATGATCCACCTCCCAGAATTCTGGAAATAAAAGCAAAAATAAACAAATGGGATCTAATTAAAATTAAAAGCTTCTGCACAACAGAGGAAAATATAAGCAAGGTGAAAAGACAGCCTTCTGAATGGGAGAAAATAATAGCAAATGAAGCAACTGGGATTTCTTTGGAAGGAATGATGCTAAAGCTGAAGCTCCAGTACTTTGGCCACCTCATGCAAAGAGTTGACTCATTAGAAAAGACTCATGCTGGGAGGGATTGGGGGCAGGAGGAGAAGGGGACAACAGAGGATGAGATGGCTGGATAGCATCACTGACTCGATGGACGTGAGTCTGAGTGAACTCTGGGCTTTGGTGATGGACAGGGAGGCCTGGCATGCTGCGATTCATGGGGTCGCAAAGAGTCGGACATGACTGAGCAACTGAACTGAACTGAACTGAAGATGAGTCATACTAAATTATTGATATGATGCTTTATCTTTAGTGCATTGTCAGAAATTCTGTCCAACAGCCTGCCAGTATCTGTGTTAATGAAATTTCTTCCCACTCTTTTAAGACTTGGATATATCCTGAAACTATCCAAAAGCATGGATGGCAGTGGCTAAGTGACAGAGAGGTTGAGAAAAGAAAGATGAAGTTTATTTGGACAAGTCTTTATTGAAGAGATATACAATCTAGCTTTGGGAATAATTGAATAAAAAATTTCCACTACCGTATCTAAACTGAGGGGCTTCTCCAAGACTCAATGATAAAGAATTCTCTTGCAATGCAGGAGATGCAGGAGACAAGGGTTTGAACTCTGGGTCAGGAAAATCCCCTGGAGGAGGAAATGGCAATCCATTCCAGCATTCTTGCCTGGGAAATTCCACTGACAGAGGAGCCTGGTGGGCTACAGTCCAAAGGGTTGCAAAGAGTCAGACAACTGAACAACTGAGCATGCACACACACATCTTAACCTGGCTAGTATAGTTTTCATACTCATTTACATTTTGTAATAAATATCATGGTTTTTAAAGAGTTTTTCTTCAGAAAAAAAAATCTAATTTCTTAAAATATAGTTGAAAAGGTTTTATAAATATAATCTTGTTTGGCTTTATCTGTAATATATCTAAAATTATTAGTCTATCAGTTCAGTTCATCTGCTCAGTCATGTCTGAGACTCTTCGGACCCCATGGACTGCAGCACGCCAGGCCTCCCTGTCCATCACCAACTCCCGAAGTTTACTCAATCTCACATCCATTGAGTCAGTAATGCCATCCAACCATCTCATCCTCTGATGTCCCCTTCTCCTCCCACCTTCAATCTTTCCCAGCATCAGGGTCTTTTCAAATGAGTCAGTTCTTTGCATCAGGTGGCCAAAGTATTGGAGTTTCAGCTTCAGCATCAGTCCTTCCAATGAATATTCAAGACTGATCTCCTTTAGGATGGACTGGTTGAATAGGGACTCTCAAGGTCTTCTCCAACACCATAGTTCAAAAGCATCAATTCTTCAGCACTCAGGTTTCTTTATAGTCCAACTCTCACATCCATACATGACCACTGGAAAAACCATAGCCTTGACTAGACGGACCTTTGTTGACAAAGTAATGTGTCCGCTTTTTAATATGTTGTCTAGGTTGGTCATAACTTTCCTAAAGCTCATTTGTTGTCTCTTTTTTATCATTTCTAAAATATATATTTTTGTTACAAGTGTGCAAACATAAAAATAATCATTCTTCACACTACATTTCAATCGCCTGAATATGACATATCTAACGTTATATTGACTGATAATAGTCATGGTACCAAGGATTGAAATGGCCAAACTACCAAGAAATAATGCAAATGAAAAGTGAAAGTGTTAGTCACTCAGTCGTGTCCCACTCTTTGCGACCCAATGAACTGTAGACCACCAGGCTCCTCTGTCCATGGAATTCTGGCAAGAATACTAGAGTGGGTTGCCATGCCCTCCTCCAGGGGATCTTCCTGACCCAGAGGCACTCCGGGCCTCCCACAGTGCAGGCGGATTCTTTGCCATCTGAGCCACTAGGTAAGTAATAAACTGGTTATTTTCTAACAGATTTTCCTCACACTGTTTTTCACAATATTTCAGAATTGTATGTTTTATTCAGTGTTGTTAAGGTGTTTGGGTCCATATTTAATAAGCAATGCATAAAAGTTTCCATGTAGGTATAATACTCAAAACCACTCACCTTCAAAAGTATAATTTAAGAAACAATATATGGGAAAAAGCTTATACCACTCAATTCTCCAAAACTGACACTGAAATCCACATAAGCAGGAAATATATATGTGAACCTTTTAATATTCTATTTTCACTTTGTCACCACAATCCCCTCAAAACACATAAAATTAACTGTTACTGAACTGCTCATCAATGTGGGCATTTTTTCCTTTTGGAAAAGTGCTATTGGAAACATACCTGCAAAATTTTTGTTTGATCCTCTGTAAGAAATAATGTTGATGATGTTGATTATATTATATTATTTGAGTTTATGATTTCTCATAGGTAAACAAAAATCTAGTATTAAGTCTTTAAAATAACTAGCCATTTGATATCACAGGCATTAGCTATTTTGCAGTTAACCTGAATTCTTTTCACTGATGGGATTTCTGGAATAGTATTAACAAAAACAAAATTTGTGTCCTAACAATCTCGTGTAATAGTTTTGCATTGTATTGTATTATCCTCACTGCTAATTACATGATATGGTCTTTACCCTACTATTATTCATCTTTGTTACTTCAACTTATATTATGTCTTAAGTGTCTCTATTTCCAGTCTTGTATCTTTCTGAACCAAGAACATATACAATTAAAATAAACTCTTCTAAAAACCTAAGGTGCATGTATGTATTAACTTATACAGATGAGAAAAAAGGTTTTCCTCCATACATATGGTTTAATTAAATATTCATCTGCCATTTCAAATTTAACTTGCTTACATGATCTCTGATTATGTAAAAGTAAAATAAAAATTAAAAAAATTTAAAAACAATAAAAACAATCATAAAACTGTTTCCTGAAATTCTATAGTATCCTATATCTCAACTTAGCAGCTAACTAGTAAATCAACCAGAGAAGGCAATGGCAACCTACTCCAGTACTCTTGCCTGGAAAATCCCATGGATGGAGGAGCCTGGTAGGCTGCAGTCCATGGGGTCTCTAAGAGTCGGACACGACTGAGCATCTTCACTTTCGCTTTTCAATTTCATGCATTAGAGAAGGAAATGCAACCCACTCCAGTGTTTTTGCCTGGAGAATCCCAGGGACGGGGGAGCCTGGTGGGCTACCGTCTATGGGGTTGCACAGACTCGGACACGACTGAAGCGACTTAGCAGCAGCAGCAACAGCAACAGCAGCAGCAGCAGTAGATCAACAGAACTTGGAACCTTATTAAAGCCACATCCTTTTCATGTTCATCTTCAGTTTGTCTTAGCTTCTGGTTCAACTTTTGCCTGATTACATTCCACCCTGTATACTGCTGCCTGATATTTCCTTTTAAAATGACTTGTTAAAAGTATTTTAAAAGCAAAGAATATTTGAACAAGGACATCTAAAAAGTATAGATAAACTTCTTACATGTGTATTATTATCTCTTTTATCAATCTTTGTGCTATGAATAGATGGGAATGCATTTTTCATAAAATTTATAGAAGCAATAAAGACAATACTTTGTAATTTCTCATGTTCACTATATTTGTTTCTATTAAGCACACTCTCTCATTTCTTTTTAATGACCACAAATCAATCTACCTAATGGACTTATCATAATATGTTTAGTATCTCATTATTAAGTGATTTAAATGATTCAGTAACATAAACATGCTTTGACTATAACAGTTTAATTTCTGAACAGTTTGATGTCCAAAGTTTAAGTTTTTGAAGAGAAATTGTTGAAGCAAAAAGCAAGACAAATATCAAAATTCTGACAGATGTCAAACTGTTTTAAAAGTTGAAAGAATATTTTATTACTTATGTACCATATTGTTCTTGTTATGCTAACATATTTATTAGATTGCCATAAATTTAACAATCATTGCTGATTCAGTTCAGTCAATTGAGTTCAGTAACTCAGTCATGTCTGACTCTTTTGAATCCCATAGGCCAAAGTATTGGAGCTTCAGCTTCAACATCAATCCTTCCAATGAATATTCAGGACTGATTTCCTTTAGGATGGACTGGTTTGATGTCCTTGCAGTCCAAGGGATTCCCAAAAGTCTTCTCCAACACCACAGTTCAAAAGCATCAATTCTTCGGGGCTGAGCTTTCTTTATCATCCAACTCTCACATCCATTCATGAATACTGGAAAAACCATAGCTTTGACTAGATGGACCTTTGTCGGCAAAGTAATGTCTCCACTTTTTAATATGCTGCCTGCGTTGGTCATAGTTTTTCTTCCAAGGAACAAGAGTCTTAATTTCAAGGCTGTAGTCACCATCTTCAGTGATTTTACCTGAGAAAATTGTCAGTGTTTCCCCATCTATTTGCCATTAAGTGGTGGGACTGGATGCTATGATCTTAGTTTTTTGAAAAGTGCCTAAGGTCAACTCAAAACTTGTTTGTGAAAGGCAACCACTAATTGACTGATGCCTTGATTTCTATTAACTCAACAAAGTGTATTCAATGCTTCTAATATGAAAGGTTATATTTTACATCTGGGCTGCAGTATTAAATAAAATATTGATTAAAATACCTTTTGAATAAATTGAATAAAATACCTCTCACCTAGATTTTATATTTGAGAGGAAATTTACTTTATTACCTACACATTACAGGCAAAGAATTGAATACTTAGAGTGGTTTGATAACAAAACATTTCACACTGAAGCTACACAATACTCTGTAGATTTCACTCTAATGTCAACCTCATCACAAGTTTACTGTCAAGAGTTTGAATATTTGAATATCACCTTCATTCACTTATCTACCTCAAAATTACTGTTACAAAAATATTCTTAGTTATTTTTCCTTTTAAGAATAATTATCAAAAGGATATGTAGATAACTAGCTAGTTACCTATCTATCTAATTCTCTCTCTATAAATATACCTATGTAGCACAATCTGTATATAAATACGTATATCAATCATTTTACTTAGCTATTAAATATGTGTTATATGCATATTTATTTATTTCCCATATATATATATATAAGAATTGATTTTTATCTCAGCACTATTGTAAAAATATAGAATACTTTAAATATTCCTATTTTTTCTGAATCTAAAATAATTTGCACATTTCAGATAAATCACATAAGTAATTTGACTCAAGACTGCTGAAATGTTTTTGCCTCTTTTTAATTCTCATTATCATTTTTCCTTCTTTAAAACACAAACAACTGAAAATCTAATTATGGTATATTAGAGATGACAAAGCCCATATAAAATTTTCGCAGTTATTTTTGGGAAATAATTGATAACACTGATTTTAAAATACCATCTCTTTGTGTCATATAGCAAATTTCCAATGGCTATCTAATTTTACATATGGTAATGTGTATGTTTCAATGCTACTCTCTCAATTTGTTTCCCCCAGTATCCCCTCCCTGCATCCACGAGTCTGTTTGCTATGCCTGTATCTCTGTTGCCACCCTGCAGATAGGTTGTCTGTTACAACCTAGAGGGGTAGAATGGGTGGAAGGTGGGAAGAATGTTCAAGAAGGAGGGGACATACATATACCTATGACTGATTCCTGTTGATACATGACAGAAAACAACTGAATATTGTAAAGCAGGTATCCTCCAATTGAAAATAAATAAATTTAAAAAATTAAAATCTCTCACTTCAATTGTTTCTCTTAATCAACTTAAAGTTTTGAGTTTCATTTCTAGAAAGAGAAGGAAACATTTTGTTTTAAATTATTTTTACAATATATTTTAAAACAAGCATCTTCCACTAGACTGATAGCATCACTAGTAGATCAGGGCAGGAACCATGTCTATATGTTCTTTTCTGACTCCATAGTTTCTAGCACAGTATGTGACTAGAAGAAACATTTTAAGATTACTTTCTGGAAATCAAACTTTACTTACATTTTGCTTTGTGTTATTTGTCTGCTCCTCTGATATAAGAACTGGAAACCAGAAGAAATAGTAGTAAGATAGGTTCAGTAGAGCAGGCCAAAAATAAACATTTGGACAACGTTTTTTGTTTTTTTTTAATGATTAGCTACAAACAATGAAAGGAAAGACCAAGAGAAACTTTCTCCCTAATACTAATGGGAGAAATAAAAGATATAAATGTTACCCGGGTAACTGCTTTAAATGCAATGGAAGATCTTTGTTGAACTAAGATTCTAGAGAAAAATACTGTAATTAGGGAGGGTATCTGCATGTGGTGTCATCATTCAATGCAACTTATTTCAGTGTTTATTTCCTCAGCACAAAATTTATTTAAATTAATTCAGAAATACATCAGAAATAAATTTATTTGCAAAAAAGTTACAAAATGTGAAAATATATTCTTTGTTGTTAAGAGAATTTATTAAAATCTAGAGGGAAAAGAGACTCCAAACAATTTAGACTGACATATGTTTCATAACCCCTAGTGTAATAAAAATATGTTTAGTTTATTATTCCTAAGCATTAAAATGTAATACTGGTATCAAAGTATCATTATGTAAAATACATGTATAACAAGAAGAAAATATTGTATTGGGAGGGAGTCAGATTAATGATTGAACTTGAATGCACTACTGTATTTGACCATATTTGCTATCTACTATTTTCACAAATAATTATTCTATAAATAAATCTATTAATTTATATGAAAGAAAAATCTAAATGGAGGTTTATACTAACCCATTTAAACAGCTTTGTATATGTATGTAAAATACAGGTATAAAATTATTTTAGACATATAATTTGAATCTATATTAATAGCATAGAAAGCAAATAATATTATAAAATCAGTTTGATGCTATTTGAGTTAATTCAAATGTTTGCAAAATGAATTACTGTTTATTGTAAATAAGACATGATATTATTTTAATATTATAAATTAGATAAAACATAAACTAATAGGTTACTATTTATTCATAATCACTTTACACAGAAATTTATTTTTCTTATTTTCTGTGTCTATAACGTAGGTTATGTATGTGTGATCACTTGTGTCTGATTCTTTGTGGTCCCATAGATCATAGCCTACTAGCCTTTTTCAGTCCACAAAATTTTTCAGGCAAGAATATTGGAGTGGGTTGCCGTTCTTTACTCTGAGAGATCTTCCTAGCGAAGCGGTAGAATGAATGTCTCTTGCATCCCCTGCCTTAGCAGGCAGATTCTTTATGACTAGCACCACCTGGGAAGCCCATGGTTGTGCGTATATTTAATAACTTTAAAGTTAAATTTTATTATTTGTAGCACTTTCAAACATCATCTATATTGTTAAAATATTAAATTTTCCATATTTATCAATTTATTTTTTTAAGAAATAAGATTCATACAAAAGAGTCCTCTTTGTTCTTAGTCATTATCCCAATTCTTTTTTCTCCAAACCAACATTTAGCAGTGTTCTAAATTTAATATATATGCCTTTCTAACATAACACTGTTGTTATGTATTTCTTATACACGTATATGGTGGTGATTTAGTTTCCAAGTTGTGTCTGACTCTTGTGACCCCATGGACCCCACCAGGCTCCTCTGTCCATGGGATTTCCCAGGCAAGAATACTGGAGTGGGCTGCCATTTCCTTCTCCAGGGATACATATATTTATAGTAGAAATATATTGTATTGTCTTAAAATTTCCCTTGGTGCTATCATCTGAATATAAATTTTGTACTTTGTCTTTTATATTCATTAAAAAAAAATCTGCCCAGGTTTATTTAGATTTAGTCATTACTTTTTACTGTTATAATACAGAAATCACACACACACCCACTAAACCTATTTCCAGTGTTCTAATGGTATAAATACAAGATGTTTTCAATCTTCCAATCCTACATTCCACGGTGACATTTTGCATGTTTTCTTGTGTAAATTTGAAAATTTGTCTTTGGATTTCAGGCATACTGTAGAATCCCCAAGCCTTAAGATATATATGTCATTAATTTTGTTAATTATTGCTGAAGACCTTTCCGAAATGTTCTAACAATGTGCAACTCATCAGCAAAATGCAAGTATCCTATTTTGTTTAAAAACATTTTGTATAATTTTGCTAAAATTGAAAAGATATTTTATTATTCTTTAAATTTGTATATTTTAGATTATTAGTAGAAGGAAATATCATTTCACATATCTATTGGCCATCCAAATCACACTTTTTCTAAACTGACTGCAGTTACATTTTTCACTCATTTCTATTGAATTGTCTTTTGTTAATGATTTTTAGACATTTTTTATACATTGATAATAAAATCTTTTCTTCTTTCATTTTATTTTTAACTTTATGTATCTTTTGTCAAAATGAAATGTTAATATTAACAATTAATAATCCCCTTTTTAATTTTTTAATTGAGTTATCTTATTAGAAAAATTCTTTTTTACTTAACATATATTTCTCTACATATTTTTTAATTTATTTTTTATTTATTTATTTTTTTAATTTTAAAATCTTTAATTCTTACATGCGTTCCCAAACATGACCCCCCCTCCCACCTAATGTTAAAATTTTATTTTATTTTTCTCTCTTCCCTATGGTAGAAAATATGTAGTGTGAGGTTAAGGACTATGAAAAATATTTATGTACAGTGTGAGGAGAAGAACTAATTTTTTACTTTTCCTTCTGCATGTGATGAATTAATTGCTCCCACTGAAAGTTATTACATAGTGAAGGTTTTCCTGATTAATTTATAAAACTAATTCTGTCACAAATATTTACATATATGTGGTTCTTTTCTGCCAATTTTTATATATCTATATCAATATCTTGCTGTTTTAATTACTATTGCTCTATTATCCAGGGTTTGATCAAGCCAACAGAAGCATACCAAAGAGTTCAATGAAGGGAATTTACAATGGGAATTATTTGTAAAGGTGGCAGAACTGAAAAGGCTAAAAGGGGATGGTGAGGCAACCCAGAGTTTGGCAACAGCAGAAAGACATTACGACCTCTAGGATTAGAAGGATCCATGAAAAAGTTAGTATTTGCAAGATCCTGTGGTTAGGATAGCAGGCACAAACAAGTTGGCTTGAATGTAGCTAGAACCTGGAGAAGATGCAGCCCCTGCCAGAGATGCTGCTTGGAAGTAGAGAGAAAGAAGCAGAAATAATTCATCTGACTTGCACTTTTTAGTTTTCTAGAGTACCATCCGTAAAATAAATCCCTATATAAGATGTTAATTCATCACCTTTTCTTAGTATTTCTTAACAAAAATTCCCTTTGCTTTGAAATTCACCTTGATTACTTTACATGAAATTTAGAAGCCAATTGTCAAGTTCATTATATATGTTTTTAAAAGGCAAAGATAACTAATTAATGAAATTAGTTAATGAATGAAAATTAATATATGTTAATTTGGAAAAATTGTGCCATGTTGACAAAGTGGTATGGTCTATTACTAGGAACAGGAAAACTAGTGAACATTTATGCACATACTATGACTTACTATATAAACAACATACTTCTGCATCAGCTTTCTCACTTTCAAGATGAATAAATGGTAGTACACATAATGACCTGTTTTAAAAATAAAATGTGTAAAGCACTGTGAACAAACCTGTTATATGGTAAGCACTTGATAATATGGTCATTGTTGCTGTTGTGCTATTACTATCATCAGTAAGGATTTATTTTTGTTTTGTTTTCCTGCTTATCATAATTCTTTATAATCTTACTGAATTCTTTATAATTAAACAATATTTGTACAGAAGTCTTGTATATCTTAACATTCTTTTTATCCCAACTCTATTTTGAATTGTTAAGTTACATAGTATTCACTCCCAACTCATTAAAGTTTATAAACACTGCCTAGCCTATACATTTGTATATACTAATTTTTATAAACTTCATTGCCTATGATTTTCCATTCCATTTTTAATAGATTTCTCTTTTCCTTATTATGTATTTTAAGATTTATTTTAGTTTCTTACGTATGATTCTTTTTTACAGATTAGATATGAACATGTGAGTGATGATATCATCAAATTGTTATTTATATTTCACTGAAAATATATTTGTCATGCGCATGCATGTGACTGTGTGTGTGTATGGGCATGTGTATACATGCTGGCTGGTTTTTTTTTTTTGGTATTAGTACATATTTTCTATCTTTTTATTTTGTACACTTAATTTCAGGGGAATTTTGTATGTTCTTTCTTCTTTAACCACAATTTTTGGTTTTAAAATTACTACCTAAAAGTCCCTATACATCCTGACTTTTGTTGACAGTACTGTTTCCCATTCTATAGTAATACAGAGACATCAAAGTTCAAGCCACCCATCTGGTAGGCTCCTTCATAGTACAGATTATGATTAGGATACTGAGTTGGCTTCTTTTCTTTCTTCTTTTCTTAGTAATCAGAGTAGGAGTAAAGAAAAAGAGCACAGGCATAGCTTAGACATATTTCCCCCCTTTTAGCCTTACTTATGATTGAGAAAACTCTATCATATAATAGGATGAAATTCAGCCATTTATTCCACATAAATTCCTGTTTACATGTGCTGACAAATAAAATTTAAAAAAAATAATGAAAGGCAGGGAAAATAATGAAATAAATGAAATAAATTTACTCCTTGTGAAATAAAATAACAAAGCAATTTCAGATTGTTCTGCCTACTTCTGTATGAGGGGTTCAATATACTTAAGTATGACTTCCTTCCTAATTAACAGTTTAGCTTTCTGTTGTGTATCCAGAGATAGTTATAATTTTTAATGTGCTATACTCTTTTTGCCAAACAAGAGATGGCAAAAGTGAACATCAACATTCTAGGAATCAGCAAATGAAAATAGACTGGAATGAGTGAATTTAACTCAGGTGACCATTATATCTACTACTGCAAGCAGGAATCCCTCAGAAGAAATGGAGTAGCCATCATGGTCAACAAAAGAGTCTCAAATGCAGTACTTGGATGCAACAATCAGAACAGAATGATCTCTGTTCGTTTTCAAGACAAACCATTCAATATCAGAGTAATCCAAGACTATGCCCCAACAAGTAACACTGAAGAAGCTGAAGTTGAATGGTTCTATGAAGACCTATAAGACCTTTTAGAACTAACACCCAAAAAAGATGTCTTTTTCACTATAGAGGACTGGAATGCAAAAGTAAGAAGTCAAGAAACACCTAGAGTAACAGGCAAATCTGGCCTTGGAATATGGAATGAAGCAGGGCAAAGGCTAATAGAGTTTTGCCAAGAAAATGCACTGGTCATAGCAAACAGCCTCTTCCAAAAACACAAGAGAAGACTCTACACATGGACATCACCAGATGGTCAACACCGAAATCAGATTGATTATATTCTTTGCAGCCAAAGATGGAGAAGCTCTATACAGTCAACAAAAACAAGACCAGGAGCTGACTGTGGCTCAGATCATGAACTCCTTATTGTCAAATTCAGACTGAAATTGAAGAAAGTCGGGAAAACCACTAGACCATTCAGGTACAACCTAAGTCAAATCCCTTATGATTATACAATGGAAGTGAGAAGCAGATTTCAGGGACTAGATCTGATAGATAGAGTGCCTGATGAACTATGGACTGAGGTTTGTGACATTGTACAGGAGACAGGGATCAAGACCATCCCCATGGAAAAGAAATGCAAAAAAGCAAAATGGCTGTCTGGGGAGATCTTACAAATAGCTGTGAAAAGAAGACAAGCAAAAAGCTAAGGAGAAAAGGAAAGATATAAGCATCTGAATGCAGAGTTCCAAAAAATAGCAAGGAGAAATAAGAAAGCCTTCCTCAGTGATCAATGCAAAGAAATGGAGGAAAACAACAGAATGGGAAAGACTAGAGATCTCTTCAAGAAAATTAAAGATACCAAGGGAACATTTCATGCAAAGATGGGCTCTATAAAGGACAGAAATTGTATGGACCTAACAAAAGCAGAAGATATTAAGAAGAGGAGACAAGAATACACAGAAGAACTGTGCAAAAAAGATCTACACGACCAAGATAATCACAATGGTGTGATTACTCACCTAAAGCCAGACATCCTGGAATGTGAAGTCAAGTGGCCCTTAGAAAGCATCACTACGAACAAAGTTAGGGGAGGTGATGGAATTCCAGTTGAGCTGTTTCAAATCCTGAAAGATGATGCTGTGAAAGTGCTACACTCTATATGCCAGCAAATTTGGAAAACTGAGCAGTGGCCACAGGACTGGAAAAGGTCAGTTTTCATTCCAATCCCAGAGAAAGGCAATCCCAAAGAATTCTTACACTATGCACAGTTGCACTCATCTCACATGCTAGTAAAGTAATGCTCAACATTTTCCAAGCCAGGCTTCAGCATTATGTGAACTGTGAACTTCCAGATGTTCAAGCTGGTTTTAGAAAAGGCAGAGGAACAGAGATCAAATTGCCAACATCTGCTGGATCATCAAAAAAGCAGGAGAGTTCCCGAAAAACATCTACTTCTGCTTTACTGACTATGCCAAAGACTTTGACTGTGTGGATCACAATAAACTGTGGAAAAGTCTTCATGAGATGGGAGTACCTGCCTCTTGAGAAACCTATATGCAGGTCAGAAAACAACAGTTAGAACTGGACATGGAACAACAGACTGGTTTCAAATAGGAAAAGAGGTATGTCAAGGTTGTATATTATCACCCTGCTTATTTACCTTATATGCAGAATACATCATGAGAAATGCTGGGCTGAAAGAAGCACAAGCTGAAATCAAGACTGCCGGGAGAAATATCAATAACCTCAGATATGCAGATTTAGTTCAGTTCAGTTCAGTCGCTCAGTAGTGTCTGACTCGCAGCACGCCAGGCCTCCCTGTCCATCACAACCTCCTGGAGTTCACTCAGACTCATGTCCATCGAGTCAGTGATGCCATCCAGCCATCTCATCCTCTGTCGTCCCCTTCTCCTCCTGCCCCCAATCCCTCCCAGCACCAGAGTCTTTTCCAATGAGTCAACTCTTCGCATGAGGTGGCCAAACTACTGGAGCTTCAGGTTTAGCATCATTCCTTCCAAAGAACACCCAGGACTGATCTCCTTTAGAATGAATGGACTGGTTGGATCTCCTTGCAGTCCAAGGGACTCTCAAGAGTTTTCTCCAACACCACAGTTCAAAAGCATCAGTTCTTTGGCGCTCAGCCTTCTTCACAGTCTAACTCTCACATCCATACATGACCACAGGAAGCCATGACTAGATGGACCTTAGTTGGCAAAGTAATGTCTCTGCTTTTGAATATACTATCTAGGTTGGTCATAACTTTTCTCCCAAGGAGTAAGTGTCTTTTAATTTCATAGCTGCAGTCACCATCTGTGGTGATTTTGGAGCCCCCCAAAATAAAGTCTGACACTGTTTCCACAGTTTCCTCATCTGTTTCCCATGAAGTGATAGGACCGGATGCCATGATCTTCATTTTCTGAATGTTGAGCTTTATGCCAACTTTTTCACTCTCCTCTTTAACTTTCATCAAAAGGCTTTTTAGCTTCTCTTCACTTTCTGCCATAAGGGTGGTGTCATCTGTATATCTGAGGTTATTGATATTTCTCCCAGCAATCTTGATTCCGGCTTGTGTTTCTTCCAGTCCAGCGTTTCTCATGATGTACTCTGCATAGAAGTTAAATAAGCAGGGTGACAATATACAGCCTTGACGTACTCCTTTTCCTATTTGGCACCAGTCTGTTGTTCCATGTCCAGTTCTAACTGTTGCTTCCTGACCTGCATACAGATTTCTCAAGAGGCAGGTCAGGTGGTCTGGTACTCTCATCTCATGAAGAATTTTCCACAGTTTATTGTGATCCACACAGTCAAAGGCTTTAGCGTAGTCAATAAAGCAGAAGTAGATGTTTTTCTGGAACTCTCTTGCTTTTCCATGATCCAGTGGATATTGGCAATTTGATCTCTGGTTCCTCTGCCTTTTCTAAAACCAACTTGAACATCAGGGAGTTCACGGTTCATGTATTGCTGAAATCTGGCTTGGAGAATTTTGAGCATTATTTTACTAGCATGTGAGATAAGTGCAATTGTGCAATAATTTGAGCATTCTTTGACATTGCCTTTCTTTGGAATTGGAATGAAAACTGACCTTTTCCAGTCCTGTGGCCACTGCTGACTTTTCCAAATTTGCTGGCATATTGAGTACAGCACTTTTGTGGCATCATCTTTCAGGATTTGAAACAGCTCAACTGGAATTCCATCACCTCCACTAGCTTTGTTCATAATGATACTTTCTAAGGCCCACTTGACTTCCCATTCCATGATGTATGGCTCTAGATTGGTGATCACATCATCATGATTATCTGGGTCGTGAAGATCTTTTTTCTACAGTTCTTCCATGTATTCTTGTCTCCTCTTCTTAATATCTTCTGCTTCTGTTAGGTCCATACAATTTGTGTCCTTTATCGAGCCCATCTTTGCATGAGATGTTCCCTTGGTATCTCTAATTTTCTTGAAGAGATCTCTAGTCTTTCCCATTCTGTTGTTTTCCTCTATTTCTTTGCATTGATCACTGAAGAAGGCTTTCTTATCTTTTCTTGCTATTTTTTGGAACTCTGCATTCAGATGCTTATATATTCCTTTTCTCCTTTGCTTTTCACCTCTCTTCTTTTCACAGCTATTTGTAAGGCCTCCCCAGACAGCCATTTTGCTTTTCTGCGTTACACCACCCTTATGGCAGAAAGTAAAAAGGAACTAAAAAGCCTCTTGATGAAAGTGAAAGACGAGAGTGAAAAATTTGGCTTAAAGCTCAACATTCAGAAAATGAAGATCATGGCATCTGGTCCCATCACTTCATGGGAAATAGATGGAGAAACAGTGGAAACAGTGTCAGGCTTTATTTTTTGGGGCTCCAAAATCACTGCAGATGGTGATTGCAGCCATGATATTAAAAGATGCTTACTCCTTGGAAGAAAAAGTTATGACCAACATAGACAGGATATTCAAAAGCAGAGACATTACTTTGCCAACAAAGGTCCATCTAGTCAATGCTATGGTTTTTCCAGTGGTCATGTATGGATGTGAGAGTTGGACTGTGAAGAAAACTGAGGGCTGAAGAATTGATGCTTTTGAACTGTGGTGTTGGAGAAGACTCTTGAGAGTCCCTTGGACTGCAGGGAGATCCAACCAATCCATTCTGAAGATCAGCCCTGGGTGTTCGTTGGAATGAATGATACTAAGGGTTAAACTCCGGTACTTTCGGCACCTCATGTGAAGTGTTGACTCATTGGAAAAGACTCTGATGCTGGGAGAGACTGGGTGCAGGAGGAGAAGGGGACGACAGAGGATGAGATGGCTGGATGGCATCACTGACTAGATGGATGTGAATCTGAGTGAACTTCGGGAGTTGGTGATGTAAAGGGAGGCCTGGCGTGCTGCGAATCATGGAGACACAAAGAGTCGGACACGACTGAGCAACTGAACTGAACTGACGCTCTTTTAATTATATCTATGCAAATTTTATTGATCATAACTTTGTGCTTTGACTGGAGTGGCTTCCTTAAATATGAAATTATAATGTCTTTTGGTCACAAAGCCCATGTATAATATCAGCTGCATACACCATTTCTAATCTTCATAGCAACACTAGGAGTGTGAGGCTGCACCGTGAAGGTTTATGAGGCTTGCAGTTGCCCAGCTTTAAGAGCAAAGAAAGATTAAGTGTCCGTAACAGAGACATCAATGATATAATGGATGGGGGAGTATACACATTTGAGGCAGGATTTGGGGGTAACATCCCACCATGTGCAGCAAGACAGCAGTCAGGACATGGTGGCAGACTTTTCTCCCATTAGGAAGGGGAGATTGCCAGTTAGAGGAGGATTTACATCAGATTGGCTCATTAGTTAGCTGGGAAGCAAGAAGAAGGGCATGCCTCTTACCACTCCCTCGATAAGCTATCCCTAGCTGGGCCTGGGGCAATTATGTAGGATAGTTGGTCAAGTGAGTAGGGTGTAGGTGTAACAGGCAGTTTTCAGGTAGAGGATGGACAAAGAGCAAGAAAACTGTCTTCTTGATTGACCTGATCATACAACAGGGGTAGGTGTGAGATTGCAGAGCAGGTGCTTAATATAGGGTTTGAAGGTGGCTTTGTTTGATTCCAAAATTCATGATCCTTCCATTTGTTTTCTCCAATTGTAGGGACAAGGAAATCTTTTTTCACCTCTTTGTATATTTTGCAGTTGGTAAAGCACAGTGAGTGTGGGGTATAGAAAGAAACCAATAGATTAATTTGAGCTCAAAATACAATGAACTTAAGTAGAAACTGTGCAGAACCTATATGATGGCTTATTGTCAGAGAGAAACTCTCAGCATTGTCAATGCTTTTGATTAGGGTGACTGCACATAAATGAATAAGATCAAGAATATGCAATGTTAGTATCACTTTCTGTTACAGGTTAAAAGCTTCTCAAGTCCTATCCCTGAGGCAAGTCACAATTTCTAGTGCCTGAAGGGCCTGTTTACTGTATGGTAGAGACAACTGAGGAATTTTTGAACATTAGTCCCATCAATATGGACAGCATATACTCACTACATGGAAGTATGCAGCATAGAAACTTTATTTCTCTGGCAAACAAATAGGCAATACAGAACTTGAACTTGAGGCTCCAGAAAAAATTCTAAATAATGCCGGGGTCCAGCCCTGGTGGATCCAGGGTGATTCGAAGGTGGGGACGGAGTCGGCGTCTGTGGAAAAAATACATATTTAATTACAGATATATAGAGATTAGAAATGGATAGTGTAGTAGAAGATTAGTGGAGAAAAAGAGGCTGAATAACTTGGATTACATGGAATAGCATCCATGCTCCAGATGGGAATTCAGCCAGAAAAACAGGAGCAAGAAAGAAGCGACATGGGGGAATCAGTCTTTCTGGAAAATGATCCAATTTCTTTATTTTGGGGTTTGCTTATATACCTTTTGTTACATATAGGGATGAATACAGAGTCACATGGGGGTCAGCAGTCCTGACCTTTATCAAAATCAGATGCTTCACATAAATGTAAAAAAAAAAAGGTCTTAGGAATATTATATCATCTTCTGGCCATGAGTGAGACCTGCTGACATTTTATGATCCTTTCTTTCTGATAACCTAAAAACTTATTTTTTCCAAGGGTGTTTTTTCTTAAACCAGGCACCACCCTCCAAATAAAGTTACATTCCTATAGGGTGAGGGTGTAATGAGTTACAGTCAAGAAAGTAATTTATTTAACCCAAGGTTAACATGATTAATCTTAAAGGTTAATACTTATTTCTCCTATATGCTTAAAGGTTAATGCTTATTTCTCCTATATGTTAGTTATATTCATTATAAGGGCAGGGAATATGGAGATTTAGCAGCAAACATCAGCCCAACAAATGAAAGTCCATTCACCAATGCTCCCCTTAAGATCTATTTAGTCTTAAGATAGTGATAAAGTTACATTTTTACGTAGCAAGGACACAGTGATTTATAACAAAATACAGTGATCTATTACAAAAGAGAAAATTTATTAACTCAAAAAGTCTAGTATTGCTAACCTTAAAAACTACTATATTTCCTTTTCTATATTCCAAATACACTGATTAATATATTCCCAGGTGCCTAAGGATATGGAGGCCTGGTGGCAATCATTGACTCAACAAGAAGAAAAGGCCCTATGCTAATTAAGACTCTCAAAATACTCCAAAACTCTCTGTGCTGTTTATGGTTGAGAGGTAGTAAACAATCATGTGCATAGTGGCAGGAGTATGGATAATCCTGTCACACAAGCTAGTCTGTCAGCAGAGAGGTTTGACCTGAAACATCCTTGTCCCACCCAGGGGAGGGAATTAGCAGCAATTATTGACACAACAAATGAAAAAACCCTTCACCAATATAATTCCTAACCAACCCACTATACTAATAATTTCTAACTCCCCAAAAGAATTTGCCTTTAGTAAGTCTAAAACATCTCATGCCTCTCAGGTTGGGAGGCTATAAACAATCACATGTGGCCGGACGAACCTATACAGTTGGGCTAGATAACCTTCAGAGGAGTTAAGCTGAAACACTCTTGTCACGCCCAGAAATTTTTATTGCCTTGGAGCTGCATGTTTACTCCTCCGAGAGAAACGGTTATGGGGGAGAGCCCAAACAGACTGAGAGCATAAACATAGAGCATAAACACTGAGAGCATAAAAACAGGTGAGAGCATAAAACAGACTCTGGTTTTGGGGTTAGATGCTCGGGAACAGGGGGTTTCCTGAGGCTTGATCACACCCTTGCGTATGCCAAGCCTCCTTCCTCATGACCTTTGCCATGGTCGGAGTTCCTCACGCTGGTCCCCAGCAAAATAACATATTATAAGTAAGAGCAACATTATTAAAATAATTATATAGCCTCTTGATTGTACCTTTCAAAAAGCAAATGCTTATTTAACAGTGTAAGTTCTATAACGTATGTTGAAAAGTTAGTATTTACATATAATTTGAATATATTCACAGTTTATGAACAAAATTTTGAATGACTTTTTTTTTTTTTTTCAGAATGAGGCTAGGACTGTGAGAGATAAGAGTCAAATGCTACAGATGTGACCAATCTCCTCTACAATGACCCATTATCCCAAGTACAAAGCCATCAGTAAAAATATATAGTTTCTTTTGTTTTCAATTTTTAATTTTTTTCTACAAACTGTCATTCTCAGTTTTTCTTTCAGTTTACCAAAGCAGACTGCACCAAATTTGAGATTGTTATCTTAAAACCAGAAAACATATTTTTGTTAATATAAAGAAAGAATAACCGATTCCTTTTTAAACGTATTATGGAACTATATGAATCTTCTATTTATTCTTCTATAACACCATGTTTCCCTGGAAAAGGTTGAAATATATTGAACATTAGTTTAGGAATATATATATACTACAGTCCTGGTTTAGTTCATCTTTCCTATTTAAATTCTCTTGCTCTATTTAAGATTAACAATGCAGCAATCAGCATTTTGCTCTTTTCATTATTACTGTGACATTCAGTTTTGCCAAAGAATTCTTAGATGGATGGGGTAAATTATCTATGCTAATTAATGATAACAACATACTCTTAAATGTTAAATCGTATTCTTGGTGTATTTAAGATAGAAGCCTTTCCAATGTGCTCTTGGAGAGTTTTTTCTACCCCCGAGATCACCTCTGAACCCCTAAATTAATGTATCTGGCATTTCAACATTGGAATGTTAATTTGTGGATTGAACAAGAAGCAAATGATGGCAGACAAGTGTTCTTTTGCTCATTCTTGGGAAAATGTCAAGATCCAGGATAAAATTCTCCCTTCTTAATTCATCTTTTCTCGTTCACTCTTTTTTCCCTTCATTCTTTTTCTCTTCCTCCTTTTTCCCCATATTTTTATCTTCAATTAGTCAATATATTTTTCAAAAATATACTAAGAGACATAGTTATTTGTCTTTGTGTAACAAATCAGAAAAATGTGATGGCTAAAAGATCAACCATTTATTTGTCCCATAGTTCCACGGGTTGGCATTGGTCTGTGATCAGCTGTGTAATTCTCAAAACTGGGCCAGATGCAGCTGGGGTAACTCCTGTTCTTGTAGTCAGTTGACAGGTTAGGTACAGGTTGTCTGGTCACAGATGACCTCACTCATTTGTCTGGCTGCTGTCTGGTTGTCAGCATGGAAGATGGAAATTGTTGGGTCACCTCCTTCTCACCATTCACCATGCTAGCCTAGGCTGGTTCACATGATGGCTTCAGGGTTCACAGAGTAGCAAGGAAGGCCAAGTTCCAAAGTGCAATCTCTTTAAAGTCTCTACTTGTGTCCTGTTTTATTATTGCTCATTAGCTAAAAATCACTTCTGTAAAATCTTCTACAAAAGCCTACTTTGCTAAGTATCTCTGTTGTTACTGGAAACACAATTTATATGATGATAGTGAGCAGAACAGAGTCTAGCACATTAGGCAGACTGAGTAATTTTAGAGAAAAGAGGAATTACTAGTTTTAAAATGCCTGCTATATCTTTGGACTTTGCATGCCTTATTTAAAAATCACAAAACTCTTGTGAGGTAGGACATGTTACCTTAGTCACTATGCCAGTGAAGAAACTGAAGTTCAGATTTGTTTGTTCACAATTACAGATTATGTGAGTGGCAGAGGCAGGATCTGGACAGAAGGATGGCTTGTGTCAAATGCTGCTGTGTTTTCCATTTGTAGCATGCTGCTATAAATAATGTGTATGTGCTCAGTTGTTCAGTCATGTTCAGCTCTTTGCAACCCTATGGACTGTAGCCTGCCAGGCTCCTCTGTCCATGGAATTTTTCCAGGCAAGAATACTGGAGTGTATTGCCATTTCTTTCTCCAGAGGATCTTCCTGACCCAGGGATTGAACCCATGTCTCTTTTGTCTCCTGCTATATAAGAAATAACAACCTTTAAATGACACAGAATATTCAAAATTCACTGAAGCTACGAAAGGACCATCTGACAAACCAAGTGTCAACCCTGCCTGAAGGAAATAGAGTTAAATTTGCATGTTTCTCAATGAATCAGCAGCTGTGTTCAGCTCTCACTAATTGCCTCAGGGACAGACTAAAGTAAAAATTAAAAATACATTAATTGCTGAAATCTTTATAAATAGGCTGATGGCTGTACTTAGTGCTATTCTTAGATCACTGACTTCAGATTTTATTTTCCTCTGAAAGTCCTAGTTGGATATCCAAATTTGATAAGGTGACTGTTCCTTCACTCCTACCTATTCAAAAGTCTGTCTGTTGTAATTTCTTAGATCTTGCTGCTTATTTGACTAATGTATTTGTGTTAGGCTTAATATTAGTCTTGCTCTTTGGAAATCACTGCCTCATCTACTTCTTTGCAGAGTCCATGGTCCAAAGAGTTTCCTTCCAACTTTCTCACCTCTTTCCTGACCATCTGACACCATGGTAGTGTTCCAAATCAGGAGTAAATGAACTGTAAAATATTTAGAAGCTTGTTCTTGATTTTTGGTCTAAATAATTTGCAAATCCCCTGCTCTCATGGAAATCCAAATAATATGAAAAAATTTCTTTATTAGGAAGGAAAGACTGTATTAAAACACACACACAGGCACACAGAAAAAAAAAAGCCAAAAAAATGTGAAAAATAAAGAAAAAAATTCTATCTACTTATTGGGCTTCCTGATGGCTCAGCAAATAAACAATCTGCCTTGCAATTCAAAAGACACAAGAGATGTGGATTCCATTCATGGATCAGGAAGATCCCTTGGAGGAGTAAGTGGTAACCCACTTCAGTATGCTTGCCTGAAAAATCCCATGGACAAAGGAGCCTGGCAGGCTATAGTCCAAAGGGTCTCAAAGACTCTGACATGACTGAGCACACATGCATACACTTCAGGCATGCATAGGAGATATTTGTGGTAACCATTGATTACCTCTCAATACATGCTATGTGTTAATAGCAGTAATAAATATAACTAAAACCATTTCTGCTATCAAAGAATTACTATTTCAGTGGTAACAGATGTAAAATAAATGCAATCATATACCAAAAAAAAACCATGTACAAGGATGAATCGGCATAAATAAGAAAGCAATGAATTTTTAGAGTTTATTTGGGAGAATTAATTAAGAATGGTGATTTCTGAATTTAACTCAAAGAAGAATATAGTTCCATTGGAAAAATAGGAATGAGAAAGTATATCCCAGTGTACATGAAATCAGAGAAACAAATGAGTCTGATTTCTGAAATTAGTTCAGATCTAAACAGTAAAGAATTAGCTCATTTTGTATCATTATGCATTATATAATGATAAAAGTTAAATAACTCTTCAAAGTTCTACACCTACTCTTTCCTCCTGTATATACAATTTTAACAACTGAACTGATGAGTATTTTTAAAACTCATTAAATTTCTATTTTGTTTCAATGCTTTTATATGTAATATATATGCACATATGTGTATATTTGAGTGCATTTTATGCATACAAATACACATACATATACATATAAGTATATGCAATATATGCATGTGATAAGAAGGAAGTTAGCTGAGAGCAATCAAAGGTGGCCCCTTCAGCTAAAACTTCAATAACTGTCTAATCCCATTAAGGGCAATTTACCAGCCCAGCCCCTAATATAGGGCTTACCTCATGTCTATGTGTGTGTTAGTTGCTTAGTCGTGTCCAAACCTTTTTTTTTTTTTTTTTGCTTTGTTTTCTTTCTTTTTATTATTATTATTTATTATTATTTATTTACTTTACAATATTGTATTGGTTTTGCCACACATCAACATGAATCCTACAGGGGTGTACACGTGTTCCCAATCCCGAACTCCCCTCCCGCCGTGCCCCCGCCCCCCCAAGTCTAGGTTCGATGCAGCGTGTCCTACTCTTTGCAAACCCATAGACCATGGCCCACCAGGCCCCTCCATCCATGGGATTCTCTAGGCAAGAACACTGGAGTGGGCTCCAAAAGAAACTATAGAATGAAAGTGAAGTTACTCAGTCGTGTCTTATTCTTTGTGACCATATGGACTGTAGCCTACCAGGCTCTTCCATCCATGGAATTTTCCAGGCAAGAGTACTGGAGTGGGTTTCTCAGTCCCTAAAGAATCTGCCTGCAATGCAAGAGACCCGGGTTCAATTCCTAGGTCGAGAAGATCCTCTGGAGAGAGAAATGGCAACCCACTCCAATAGTCTTGCCTGGAGAATCCCACGGACAGAGGAGCCTGGCAGTTTACCACCCATGGGATCGCAAGGTTCCGACATGACTTAGTGACTAAACCAATGGACCCTAATTTGTCCCTCAGCAGTACTCCAAAACTAGTCGGGGGGGCGAGAAACCCCCCCCCCCAAGCCAACTGGTAGGAGTTCCCCTACTCTAGCACATGCACACACCTCACACTATCCTGTAATAAAGTAATCTTTTATGGCCACTGGACTCATTAACTGCTCTTTAATAGCCCATGAATACATACATCTAATTGTAACAGACTAAATTATGAGAAGGTTGTGGGAGGTAGAGCATCTTGTTATATTACCTGCAGCTCTCACTTACCCACCCCCTGCCTTATGCAAATGACCCTGCCTTAAAATTTCTGTACCCCAGCTCTCCATGACAGTCATTTGCCTCCCTTGGCATGGTCCACCTCTCTCTCGGTGTGTTCTCTGTGTTCTTTCTTTATATGTTCTCAGTTGCCCAGTACTATACAACTCTGTGACTTATTATTTCTTTCCTTATTGTTAATAAACTTTGTAATTGCTAACACCTTCAATTCTTCTTTGTGTCCTTACCAAGAACTCTGGCCCACAGGAGAAAGGGTCTCTAGACTTTCCTTCCATTAGCATATTTATTGTGCTCATACACATAAATGTACATGTATACATATATAAATTCAGTGACAACAAATTGACTTCAGCATATTTTAAAAAAATTAAGGTCCTCAAACTATTAATGAAAGTTTAGCAGTCGTCCTGGAGAAGGAAATGGCAACCCACTCCAGTGTTCTTGCTTGGAAGAGTTACATGGACAGAAGAGCCAGGTGGGCTACAGTCCATGGGTTCTCAAAGAGCTGGGGACACAGTGGAGGGGCTAACATTTTCACTTTCACTTTCAGATAGGGAGACAGAAAGATGGTAAGTGAATAGACAGATAAAGCCATATTCTAAGAACTCTTGCAGCCGTGAAATTAAAAGACACATACTCCTTGGAAAGAAAGTTATGACCAACCTCAATAGCATATTGAAAAACAGAGATATTACCTTGCCAACAAAGGTCCATCTAGTCAAGTCTATGGTTTTTCCAGTAGTCATGTATGGATGTGAGAGTTGGACTGTGAAGAAAGCTGAGTGCAGAAGAATTGATGCTTTTGAACTGTGGTGTTGGAGAAGACTCTTGAGAGTCCCTTGGACTGCAAGGAGATCCAACCAGTTCATCCTAAAGGAGATCAGTCCTGGGTGTTCATTGGAAGGAATGATGCTGAAGCTGAAACTCCAATACTTTGGCCACCTCATGTGAAGATTGACTCATTGGAAAAAACCCTGATGCTGGGAGGGATTGGGGGCAGGAGGAGAAGGGGACGACAGAGGATGAGATGGCTGGATGGCATCACCAACTCGATGGACATGAGTCTGAGTGAACTCCGGGAGTTGGTGATGGACAGGGAGGCCTGCTGTGCTACGATTCATGGGGTCGCAAAGAGTTTGACATGACTGAGAGACTGAAATGTACTAAACTGAACTGAACTGAAGAACTCTTGAAGGTGAAGGTAAAAGTCTCTCAGTTGTGTCTGACTCTTTGCAATCCTGTGGACTATACAGTTCATGGAATTCTCCAGGCCAGAATACTGGAGTGGGTAAGTTGTTCCTTTCTCCAGGGTGTCTTCCTAACCCAAGGATCAAACCCAGGTCTCCCCATTGCAGGAGGATTCCTTACCAGCTGAGCCACAAGGGAAGGCCAAGAATACTGGAGTGAGTAGCCTATCCCTTCTCTAGCACATCTTCCTGACCCAGGAATCGAACTGGGGTCTCCTGCATTGCAGGCAGATTCTCTACCAACTGAGCTATCAGAGAAGCCCATACAAACTCTTAAGAGGATTGTTTTATTACCTCAAGTGCCTAGTCTTGAAACACATTTTGGTTTTCATACTATTGCTTTTGCTAAATATTTACTAAGTCTACTTAACAGCTCCAAAATAGGATTTTGACTATTTAGTCTTTCTTTACCATTTCTATCTTGAATAGGGGTAAATAAATATCTCATTGGTTGTATTAAAATATATCACAGTATATATTATAAGGAAAATCACTTAGTAGAATTATTTGGAATCACTATACCAAAACAACTTCAGTATTAAGACATTTCACAGGGCAATTTTAAAGTAAGAATGCAACAAAATTGAGTAGGATTATTTTTGTTGAAGTTGTTAGCACATTCTGGTTGATATCTACAATAAACAGCTTCAGACCTTTTTTTCTATGTTTCTATCATGCAGAACAAAATTAGAATGTATTTGGCTGTTTCATGTAAGATATTTCACTATTAATTATCTCACATCAGGAAGTTATGATTTCCCTTTAAATATAAAAAGACATAAGCAATATAACAAAGTAATATCAATTAAGCTTAATTTGGCTTAGCATAAAAAAAGAACAGCCTGCACAGGACTTTGAGGGATATGAAGGTTCTCAGAAACTCTGCAAAGTCCTATACTAAATTCAATACTTCCATCCTCCATTTCAGGTCTACTCTTCTAACTGTATTTGTGGTTGAACTCCAATCTTCTAGCATGAAGTGAAAAAAAATAAATGAAACCCTTAGTAGCTCAGTCATATCTGGCTCTTTGCAACCCCATGGACTGTAGCCTATGAGGTGCCTCTCTCCATGGAATTCTCCAGGCAAGAATACTGGATTGGATAGTCATTCCCTTCTCTAGGGCATCATCCCAAGCCAGAGATGGAACCCAGGTCTCCTACACTGCAAGCAGATTCTTTACCATCTGAGCCACCAGGCAAGCACTCTAATCATGCATGTGGTTGAACTCAAATCTTCTAGCATACTGCCAACTAAAGGTTGGTACTTGCCATCTACTGCTGCTGCTGCTGCTAAGTTGCTTCAGTCGCATTCGACTCTTTGTGATCCCATGGACTGCAGCCTACCAGGCTCCTCCGTCCATGGGAATTTCCAGGCAAGAGTACTGGAATGGGTTGCCCTTGCCTTCTCTGGCCATCTACTGCTACAAAGAATAAAATCACAGCTGTTGTGACCGCTGACCTTTACCATACACTTTAAGGAGTTCAGGATGGAGATCAGGAATGAGGTACTCTGTGTGCTCTGGAAAAAATGGGCAGATCATGTTTTCAGATGGTTAGATGTTTTCAGAAGATTTTATAAGCCTAATTCTTGAATCTCTTCTTATTGAGAAAAGCACTAAAATTCTTCATGGTGTTGTCTAATCCTTGAAACTAGCAGTAACTTTCACGAGGCTAGTGGTGATCTTCTGCAAAAAAATATGTGCCTGATTGCAAAATCAGCTATACATTGAACTTTCCCCCTACCTCTTTGAAGGAGTTTCTCAGAATTATCTGAAATATTGTCTTCCTTCCAAGCTAGAGTTCTCATTCACCCCGCAAAATCTTAGCTCACAACTTTCATGTACATTGTTTTCCCATTCAACAGTACATATCAACACAGAGCACAAAAAATAAACATATAACTCCACACAAAAGAGGCACACATGCTTTTCTTGTTGTTGCTGTTTTCTTTTGAACTCCATAACTTATAGTAGAGTGAGGTATTTTCTTGTTATTGTTGAGTTATCAATCAATGCTCACATACTATACTTTTAATATTCAAGTTAGTTTATTAACGCAACTTCCTCATAAATTCCAAAGCAACATACCTACCTACATTTTTGTGGTCAAAAAGTTATTCACATGGACACATCTGTGAACATGAAAACAATGGAAAAGATATTCTTTAATTGCAGTGACAATATAACTTGTGTACCATTATCCCAGAGCAATCATAGACAATAATATCTAGTAAACAGCATATTTTTGCCCTCAAGATGTGTTTTTATTTTCATAGCATTCTGGTATTATCATTAATATTAACTTATTTAACACGCTGAGAATTCCAAAATGAGTCTGAATTTTCTTTTATCTAGAATTAATACTGTTTCTTATAATTTATACTGTTCTGGTCTGTTTTTCATGTTGAAAATGTTCTTTAAACATCAAGTGAACCTATGCTGTTCACTTATATTTAAGTGTAGGACACACACAAAAAGCTAATTGTAAACCATAACTGTCAGAAGGAGGAGGGACTTCCCATGTGGTCCAGTCATTAGGATTCTACACTTCCAGCAAAGCACAGCCAAAACAAACAAAAATGATAATAATAAAACACAAAAAAAGGAGGAGGAAACTTGACAGAAACTACAATTCTCAGAAATATTAGATTTCCTCGTCCTTGAATTTGTCTAGAAAGAATAGTCAGATTTGCAACCTAACATAAATATTCATCTCACATTTCAATGGTAAAAGAAGTTTTACCATGGAGTTATTACAAAAATTCGTTATATTGACTTGAGTAGCTCAGACTTCCTCTTGGTTATATGACACTAGTCTTCAGAGTCCTTTTGGTGCTCTCTTTCTAGGTAATTCTAACTACTTCCAGTCTTCACTTCCTTATGAGAAGTGCCTTCTCCCTCTGTGGCATAGTAAAGAGGACCACAGGAACCAGTTTCCAATGGACACATTTTAATGAGGTATGTCACCTGAGCAAGAATATATTTTACCTATCTAAAGGTAGTGCAGAGAACAGTGAAGATGGAGATAACCTGGAGAAAAGGAGTATTTAGCAAGTAAATGTCATGCCCAGTTACCAAGTGATAAAGGCTTGTAATTAAGAGACAGGCAGTGAGAATGGAGATAATATCCTTCCATTCATTTCATGTAGAAGTTGAAGTAATTGCATGCCTGCTCAGTCCTTTCAGTCCTGTTTGACTCTTTGCAACCCTATGGACTATAGCCCTACAGGTTCCTCTGTTCTGAGGATTTTCCAGGCAAGAATACTGGAGTGGGTTTCCATTTCCTCCTCCAGGGGATATTCCCAACCCAGGAACCTGCATCTCCTGGATTGGCAGGCTGACTGTTTACCTCTGAGCCACAAGCAAAGACCAGTTAAATAACTGTGCCCATGTAATAAAGACAGATTTTGGAGACGATGGAACAATTATGAGCTTATTTCTTTTTGTGAATTGACTTGTATACATCTACTACAATGAGCATATGCTATTTATCATCAGAAAAAAGGTAAAAATATTACAAATGCTATTTAAAAGCAGATTGTTAGCTAGGTTTCTAAACACATGGAATAAAATATTCCATTGTGAGGAGAAAAGGGCATCTTATAACTAAACTATAAATTCCTCTTTGTTACCTAATACTTCCCACTGTTGTTTGTTCTCCACAACAATCATTCACCTTCTGGATTTATCTATTTAAATAAACAGTTTGATACCATGCGCACTATGTCTCTTATAATGTACTCAGTGCAAAAGAGCGTTCAATTCCAAAGAAATCCAGAGTACTTGCAAAAAACAATTCTTAGATTTATTTTGTACTTTATTTAATACATATTCATTATGATAGATGACATTTTAGCAAAGCTTCAGCTGGGGATTTCAAACTGTTAGGGGAAGCACATTGACTGAAACCACCCACCCTGGCCAGGCACCATAGTAGCTATTTGTATGAGTTGTTTTATGACAGAAAGTCCCGGTAAGGAACATGGAAAGAATAGGCCACCACCAACCGAAAGAGTTCAGGAAAGGTCAAAAGGAGACACCACATGTTCAACCACCTCCTAGAATCCTTCTCTCTGGCATCCATCTTGACTGAACAAGGCATGCACTGTCAGGAAGGACTCTGAGTCAGAATGATTGGCTAAAGACAACCCGGAAACTAATCCCATTACCATAAACCCAAGACTGTGAACCACATGGTAGAGCTATTCTCCTGGGTTCCCTTACCCTACTGCTCTCTATCTGAGTGCCCTTTCCAAATAAAATCTCTTGGTTTGCCAGCAATGTGTCTCCTTGGACAATTCATTTCTGAGTGTTAGACAAGAGCCCAGTTTTGGGCCCTGAAAGGGGTCCCCCTTCCTACAACAAAATTGGACTTGAATGAATACAAATTGAAACAAACATGGCATCTTACAGTTAAACTGTCTTCAGTAAAAACGTAAAACTACAGAGCAATAAAGTGAGTTTTAAAAATTAGGTTTTTTATCCTTTAATCTAAACAGTAAACCATAATTCTTTACAGTTCAAGGTGAATAAAAAAGTATTAAATACCGTAGGTATTTTTTAGTAGAAAATTGGTGATTTCATGGGCAATTATAACACATGTAGCTAGTGCTCTCTAATCTCACTGTAATTATATGTCATGCTTCATAGAAAAATTTAATCACTACAGATGTAAAATAAAACTATTTATCATCTCAGAAAGCAAGATGGGGCAACCTAGGTATAGCAGTTAAGTTGTTAATCTTTGTGCAAGATCTTCGAAGGTCAAAATTTTCAAGGCTTTGGTCAAAGAACCACTTATTTAACATACTACCATGAGCAGAAGTGTTGCCGGATTAAATTGCTACTAAACCTAATGGTGTGCCACAATCCATGGGGTCGCAGAGTTGGACATGACTGAGCAGCTGAATGTTTTCTAAATGTTGAGCTTTAAGCCAACTTTTTCACTTTCCTCTTTCACTTTCATCTAGAGGCTTTTTAGTTCCTCTTCACTTTCTGCCATAAGGGTCGTGTCATCTGCATATCTGAGGTTATTGACATTTCTCCCGGCAATCTTGATTCCAGCTTGTGCTTCTTCCAGCCCAGCGTTTCTCATGATAAGAAAATGAAGATCATGGCATCTGGTCCCATCACTTCATGGGAAATAGATGGGGAAACAGTGGAAACAGTGTCAGACTTTATTTTGGGGGGTTCCAAAATCACTGCAGATGGTGACTGCAGCCATGAAATTAAAAGATGCTTACTCCTTGGAAGAAAAGTTATGACCAACCTAGATAGTATATTGAAAAGCAGAGATATTACTTTGCCAACAAAGGTCCATCTAGTCAAGGCTATGGTTTTTCCAGTAGTCATGTATGGATGTGAGAGATGGACTGTGAAGAAAGCTGAGGGCTAAAAAATTGATGCTTTTGAACTGTGGTGTTGGAGAAGACTCTTGAGAGTCCCTTGGACTGCAAGGAGATCCAACCAGTCCATTCTGAAGGAGATCAACCCTGGGATTTCTTTGGAAGGAATGATGCTAAAGCTGAAATTCCGGTACTTTGGCCACCTCATGCGAAGAGTTGACTCACTAGAAAAGACTCTGATACTGGGAGGGATTGGGGGCAGGAAGAGAAGGGGACGACAGAGGATGAGATGACTGGATGGCATCACTGACTCGATGGACATGAGTTTGAGTGAACTCCAGGAGTTGATGATGGACAGGAAGGCCTGGTGTGCTGCGATTCATGGGGTTGCAAAGAGTTGGACACGACTGAGTGACTGAACTGAACTGAACTGAACTGAGCAACTGAACTGAACTGAAATATAAACATCCACTGAAATTTAAGTTTAGAAGTATTGCCTTCGCCTGTGAATACCTGTCTCTTTTTGTTGCTGTTGTTCATTTGTTAATTTTCTTTTATGATTAGGTAGAATTATTGATACCACTATTGACCAAAAATATAGCTGTAGCTAAAGAGAGAGATATATTTCCTCATATTATTTAAACCTTAATATTTTTATAGTGGGTGTTCTGTTGGCTCACACAGTAATAAATCTACCTGGAATGTGGGAGACCCAGGTTCGATCCCTGAGGGAGAGATCCTCTGGAGAAGAAATGGCAACCCATTCCAGTATCCTTGCCTAGAGAGTTCCATGGACAGAGAAGTCTGGTGAGCTACCATCCATGGAGTTGCAAAGAGTTGTCATGACTGAGTGACTAAGCAAGCATGCATGCACACATAGTAAGTATTTAGCGGAAAACACACACACACACACACGTATGTGAACCTGTACAGTTCAAATCCATGTTGTTCAATAGCCAACTGTACATATCCAGAAGAAATAAAAAGAGGGATTCAAATAGATATTTGTATTACAGTATTTATTGCTCAATATTTATATTAGCCAAAAGGTGGAAACAATGTAAGTGTCCACCCACAGGAAAATGAATAAATGAAATGAGTAGTAATATATATGTATACAATGGAACAATATTCAGCTTCAAAAAGGAATATAGTTCTGATACTTCCTACAAAAGGGATAACCCTTGAAAATATTATGCTAAGTGAAATAATATATGAAAAATCTAGGCAAATTCATAAAGAAAGGCAGTTGATTCATGACTGCCACGGGCTAGGGTGAAGTGGTATGGGGATTTATTGTATAAAAGTTACAGAGCATCTGCTTAAGATGATATAAAATTTTTACATAGACAGTAGTGATGGTTGTATGACACTGTGAATGTACTTAACATCACTGAGTTGTACACATTAAAATAGTAAATCTATGTTGCATCAGTTCAGTTCAGTCCAGTCGCTTAGTCGTGTCCAGCTCTTTGCAATGCCATGGACTGCAACACTCCAGGCCTCCCTGTTCATCACCAACTCCCAAAGTTTACTCAAACTCATGTCCATTGAGTCCATGATGCCATCCAGTCATCTCATCCTCTGTCATCCCCTTCTCCTCCTGCCTTCAATCTTTCCCAGCATCAGGGTCTTTCCAAATGAGATGGTTCTTTGCATCAGGTGGCCAAATTATTGGAGTTTCAGCTTCAACATCAGTCCTTCCAATGAACACTCAGGACTGATCTCCTTTAGGATAGACTGGTTGGATCTCCTTTCAGGCCAAGGGACTCTCAAGAGTCTTCTCCAACACCACAGTTCAAAAGCATCAATTCTTTGGTGCTCAGCTTTCTTTATAGCCCAACTCTCACATTCATACATGACTACTGGTAAAATCATAAAATACATATGTTACATATATTTATCATAATATTTTTTAAAAAATAGTTCAATTAAATACATGAGGAAGATCTTGAGAGGCCAACCAAGTTACATAAACTCTGTGTTCCTAAAATGCTCTGTACAACAGGAGAAAATCTTGGCTTGAAAAAGAAAGAATTTGGTGTTTTGACAACTTGCAGCTTATTAATTAACTTTGAGGCACAGTATAGGCTACTAGCAAATTACTAAAAGAGAAAATAGCACATTCTTTAGAATATAATGATTTTAAAAATCCTGATGTTATTAACTGATTCATCATATACTTCTAGAGTGTAATATCATAAAACATGATTCAACCTAATTAATAAAAATATTCATTTTAGCTCATACTATAGTCAGTAGTCAATAAATGTTTGTCAAAATGAGTAATTTAAAAATGAAATAAACCCTATAATAGGATATAAAATATAAGAGGATATATTTTTGTTGTCCAAAAAAACATGCCAGAGGGAACAGTGAATATTGTGGAAATAATAACAATTTTATGGTCCATAATTAATGATAAAATTCTAGCCAATAGATTATTTCCTTCTCTTACCGTTAAAGTTATAATTGAGAGTGAAAATGAAAGTCCTTGGTCATGTCCTAATCTTTGCAACCCCATGGACTATACAGCCCATGTAATTCTCCAGGCCAGAATACTGGAGTGGGTAGCTTATCCCTTCTCCAGGGGATCTTCCCAACTCAGGGATTGAACTGGCCTTTTACTCTTAAATAAATAAATAAATACACACACACACACACACACACACACACACACACACACATATGGGGACTTCCAAGGTGGCGTTAGTGGTAAATAACCTGCCTGCCAATGCAAGAGACTTAAGAGATGTGGGTTTGATCTTTGAATCAGGAAGATCCCCTGGAGGAGGGCATGGAAACGCATTCCAGTACTCTTGCCTGAAGAATCCTATGGACAGAGGAACCTGGCAGGCTACAGTCCATAGGGTAGCACTGTCCGACACAAATGAAGTGACTTAGCACATACACACATGAAAGACAGATGACATAGATGAGATACAGATAGAGATTCTGATGTAATTATAGATAGAAATACTTTTATTTCACTTCTTGCTCTGGTGGCAGAGAAGCTCTCAGGTTGAGACAGATTAGCCATAATCAGCCTAGGCAGCTGAGCCACACCATGAAGGACAGCTGCTCTGAAAGAGCACCTTGATCTGCAATGGTGTAGAGACATTGACTGAATGTACAGACACACACAAATCTACATGACTCTTTGTGACCCCATGGATTGTATAGTCCATGGAATTCTCCAGGACAGAATATTGGAGTGGGTAGCCGTTCCCTTCTCCAGGGGACCTTCCCAAACCAGGGACAGAACCCAGGTCTCCCACACTGCAGGAGGAATTTTTACCATCTGAGCCAGCAGGGAAGCCTGTGAATGTGGGAGCGGATGCCAGTTAAGCCATGGACTAATTTGGGACTGTTTTGCCCCATGGCACAGTCTAGCTTAAACTGAATGATGCACATACAAAGAGACTCTTTTTCTACTTCTGATTTTTAAAAATGATTTATGTATTTATCACATTATGACTGAAATATTTATTACAGTCTCCTAGAGCCTGTGGTTCCATTAGTGCTAGATATATAAATACTGGAAAGGAGAGCAGGTAGGGATATTTTTTAAAATCAAATCTACATATATATTCAGTGGGTAATGACAGACAACTCTCTAATACATTGGGTCATTTACACGCTTTTCTTCAGTGCAAACAGATACTGAACAGCTTATCTTATTAGGCTTTCTTACAGAAGCTAATATGCAAACACAAGGGTTGGATTTACTTTCTCTCATTTTCTTTTTTGGAGATCACTCACAATCTGGACATGAATTGTATTGCTCTTCTGAGCTTATAATTTCTTATTTTGAGGTTCCAACTTCTTTTCAGATTTATCTTAATGTTTTCTGTCCTTAATTTATCACTAATTTCCCCATGCATATGCATGCAAAAAAGCATGTTTTATGTATGTTTGTTAAAAAGATTGGATTTTGTAAACTACCCTAGAAACCATAAAGAAAAAAGCAAAATATAAAATTTCATGTATCAAAGTCAAAGTTATCATTGAACTTTTTCCTTCATGGAATGCCTATAAAATTTATAAAGTTGATTAAGAATAAGCTTTGAAAGTCTTTGGGTAATTGTAAAAAAAAAAAAAAAAAGACAGAAGGAATGTGGTTAAGAGTAGATGAAACAATCATTGGGAAATTTGTACCTCCCTGTCATGCCTTTCTTTCCTTCCTTCTCCCCATTGATGACCACTGATTTGTTCTCTCTACATTTGGAAGTCTGTTTCCTTTTTGTATACTCACTAGTTTGTTTTACTTTTTGGACTCATATATAAGTGATATCATTAAAAAAAAAAGCAATCACAAAAAAACTGATACTTTCTAATTGCATCTAACTAGCTACTGCTAGTTTTTAATTATAGCTAAATTTCCTTAGGGGAGAGTAAAAACAGCTATGGAACAATAGAATCTTACTTTGGAAACATGCCTCTGCATTGTTAAAAGCACATTTGGTTATTTAGCAATAAGTCTTGTGAATCAATCACAGAAAAAAAGTGAATAAAAACGAGACACAAAATCTGTATTTTTTTCAATTTAGTTTTAAATTCAGATTTAAATCAGTATCACAAATATTTTTACAGACAAAGCTATGAATAGCACAATTACAGCCAGAAAAACAGAACTCTATAGAAAGCATCCTCTAGCTAAAATTAGACACTCAGTCCTGACTGTACCCATTCAGGAACACAGCGTCTCCCAAAAGTTTGCAAGATGGACTTCTGGTCAATGCATTCACCTCTTGTTGGATTTTGCCCGTTCATCTAGTCTCTTTACTTAATATGACCTTTACATATGCTCTGCAGGTGCTCTGGTAAGATGAATCTCTTTTTCATATATATAATTTTTCAGATTATCTTACAGGTTATTATGTTATTATTGTTGTTCAGTCCCTCAGTTGTATCTGACTGTTACTCCATGGACCGCAGCATGCTAGGCTTCCCTGTCTTTCATTATCTCCTGGAGTTTGTTCAAACTCATGTCCATTGAGTTGATGATGCTATCCAACAATCTCATCCTCTGTTGCCCCCTTCACCTGCCTTCAATCTTTCCCATCACAAGGGTCTTTTCTAAAGAGTTGATTCTTCACATTGGGTGGCCAAAGTATTATATTTAACAAAATCCCCTGCTCTATACAGCAAATTCTTGTTGCTCATCTACTTTACATACAGTAGTTTGTATCTGTTAATACCATAAACTCCTAATTTATCCTTTTCCTCTCTCTTTAACTTTTGGTAACCATAAATTTGTTTTCTATGTCTGTGAGTCTGTTTCTTTTTGTATAGATTCATTTGCATTTTTTTAGATATAGTTGGAAATTGTGTCAAAAAATAAACATAAGCAATGAAGTGAAAAATCCATATGTTGAAAACTAGAAAACACTGATAAATAAATTGAAGATGACTCAAAGAAATGTAAAGATATCCCATACTCTTGGATTATTGGAAGCAATATTTTTAAAATGGCTATACTATCCAAAGCAATTTCAGATTTAACATAATTCCTATCAAAACATTCTCACAGAGACCCAGAATTGCCAAAGCAATCCTCAGGAATAAGAACAAAACTGGAGGCATAACTCTTCCAGATTTCAGACAGTAGTTACAAACCTATTGTAACAAAAGCAGCATGGTATAAACACAAAAACTGATAACACAGATAAAGGGAACAGAATAAAGAGCCCAGAAATAAACCCACGCAACCTATGGTCAATTAATCTATGATGAAAAAAGCAAGACTATACAATGGAGAAAAGGCAGTTTCTTTAGCAAGTGGTATTGGAAAAAGTGGACAGCTACATGTAAATCAATGATATTAGAATACTCCCTCATACCAGATACAAAAAATATATTCCAAATGGTTTAAAGACCTAAATATAAGACATGATGCCACAAAATTCTAGAAGACAACATAGGCAAAACCTTCTCAGACATAAATTGTAGCAATAGTTTTTTGATCAATCTCCCAAGGTAAAAGAGATAAAATCAAAAACAAATAAATGGAATCTAATCAAACTTAAAGAGCTCTCTTGATTTGGTGTCCTCATTTCACTGATTTTCATACTCAAGAAGTTTTGCAAAGCTGGTCCTAATAAGCTTCTTTTTCATCTCTGGATCTTAACAACTGAAGAGCAAGGATCTGGTGACACTATATGTTCTAATCAACTGATAGTATATAGGCAAACAAAATAATATCCCATTCTTTTATTGAATATTTTTGTGGTCTTTATCTTCCTTTTCTTGCATGGAGTGCTGTTCTTTCTTATTTCAGTTGTATAAGGATCAGTGGTCTTGATATTTCAATTCCAAATGGGAAAGAACAATTCCCAAATGTCACTGTTAGTGTTTCTTTCCCCTGCATATAATATAAATCATGAATTTCAACTTCAATATAAATCATATTTTTCCCCAAATTTAGATTATATGATTCAGTTTTCTCATATTTAAAGATTTCACTGTAACAACATAAGATTAATCAGATAGAAGTCATTAGGATGTTAATTAGAAAATTATTCAATTAAATATAAATAAATCAAAGAAACATAAATATATTAATTGAAATATATATATTGCACCTAATTTATTAGAGTAATAGTATACAAATTATAGAAATTATTTCAACCTGGGTTTCATTCTTTAATTCATACTGCATGTTTGACTAAGGACAATTGACCAATAATTAGATGAAATTATAAAATGCACTTATTTTAAAATCTGACTTCTGGAGGCACAAAACACAACAGCACTGTTAGATGCAGGTGTGGTATTTTGTTTGTGTGTTACAAGTAGTTTGAAATGGGACCAGATACTTTCATTGTTAATTCACTGAACATTAATTAAACAAGTAAATTTCAACATACTGAATATGTAGACAAGCAAGTAGTACTTGTTTAGGTGACAGATGAGTCTCTGACCTAATGAAAGATTTTAATAAATGATAAAGTATCAGTTTTAGAGGTTTCAATGAGTGACAAAGTTATATATTAAAACAAATAAACATCAGGCCCTAAGCCCTCAAAGAAAGAAAATAATAGAGTAAAAGAGAGGTAGGTGAATGACCTATCTATTTTTTTTAAGGATGAGTAAAATGTAACATCTGTTACATATATTGACAACATCAAGTAAAGTAAATGGCCAGACTTACAAAGGAATTGAGTGCATTTACAGACACTAGTAACAGCAATCTCTGATTATAGAGAAAGGCTCTAGCTTTCAAAGGACACTCTGGAAGCAGGGAAATCTCTAATTGCTTTGTAGAGTAGTTCAAATCACTGAGGCAGCATTGTGAATTCAGTATAAAACTGAACAATACTTTGTGGAATGAAAGGATACTGAAGTGGTTGTTAACACAACCTGGCCTTAGAAACAACTTAATACTAAAATTCTATGAACTGTGAGGACCATAGTAAATGGTAGAAGAAATAACTTTCAAAATGGATTTATGTTCTTATATAAATCGGTTTGAAAATTGTAAAATATCCGCAAATACATTTTTCTAAATAGCATCAATCCAGTACACTGGTTCTAACTTTTTGATGTGCATAAACGTCATCTCGGAAACCAGACAAAATTTAGACGCCAAGCCTTCTCATTCCAAGAAATGCAGATTAGCAGGTTTTGAATAGAACCAAATCCCATTTTTACTGAGCACGCTGTGTAAATCTTTAGATCTCACTTTGAAAACCTCTGCTAATCAGTTCAACACGTGTTAGGGAAAGAGAAAATGGCATCAAAATCAACAAAGTAGTTCTTTCCTTAATTGCATGGACATCACTTGCTATAAGGCTATAATTAGGAGGGAAATGGACTAATCACCAAAATGGCATATGTGGAATTAATGATGTTTGTTCCTTGGGTCAGATCCCTACTACCTGCATAAATCATTTTAAAAATCTCCTAATATGAAAATATCAAGAGATGATTCTAGAAATGCATTTCACTGAACAATGATACAAATCAAAGATAATCTAATAAAGACGGCAAAAGCAGAATGACACACCATCTTGCCTATATAATTATAAACATGTGCTGTTTTATTAGAGGGTTTTGTGGGTTAGTTTTATTTTATTGTATTGCATTTCATTTCCAAAATATTTCTAGGATGTAAGCAAGAATAAATAACAAGGATTATTGGTCTTTTCTAAGTTGTTTTGAGAAAAAAAAAATAGCATTTTGGCATTCATATTGCAAAATCTCAGTTTCCCCAGTATCCATTTTGTAATTGCACTGACAGCATCACAAAACATATTTTTCTTCCCTCTATTCAGTTCAATCGCTCAGTCATGTCTGACTCTTTGTGACCCCATGAATCAAAGCACGCCAGACCTCCCTGTCCATCACCAACTCCTGGAGTTCACTCAGACTCACGTCCATCGAGTCAGTGATGCCATCCAGCCATCTCATCCTCTGTTGTCCCCGTCTCCTCCTGCCCCCAATCTCTCCCAGCATCAGAGTCTTTTCCAATGAGTCAACTCTTTGCATGAGGTGGCCAAAGTACTGGAGTTTCAGCTTCAGCATCATTCCCTCCAAAGAAACCCCAGGGTTGATCTCCTTCAGAATGGACTGGTTGGATCTCCTTGCAGTCCAAGGGACTCTCAAGAGTCTTCTCCAACACCACAGTTCAAAAGCACCAATACTTCAGCCCTCAGCTTTCTTCACAGTCCAACTCTCACATCCATACATGACTACTGGAAAAATCATAGCCTTGACTAGATGGACCTTTGTTGGCAAAGTAATGTCTCTGCTTTTTAATATGCTGTCTAGGTTGGTCATAATATTTCTTCCAAGGAGTAAGTGTCTGTTAATTTCATGGCTGCAGTCACCATCTGCAGTGATTTTGGAGCCCCCCAAAATAAAGCTTGATACTGTTCCCACTCTTTCCACTCTTCCCCATCTATTTCTCATGAAGTGATGGGACCAGATGCCATGGTCTTCATTTTCTGAATGTTGAGCTTTAAGCCAACTTTTTCACTCTCCTCTTTCACTTTCAACAAGAGGCTTTTTAGCTCCTCTTCACTTTCTACCATAAGGGTGGTGTCATCTGCATATCTGAGGTTATTGATATTTCTCCCGGCAATCTTGATTCCAGCTTGTGCTTCTTCCAGCCCAACGTTTCTCATGATGTACTCTGCATATAAGTTAAATAGGCAGGGTGACAATATACAGCCTTGACATACTCCTTTTTCCTGTTTGGAACCAGTCTGTTGTTCCATGTCCAGTTCTAACTGTTGCTTCCTGACCTGCATATAAGTTTCTCAAGAGGCAGGTCAGGTGCTCTGTATTCCCATCTCTTTCAGAATTTCCCTATATTAGACATGAATTTTGGAGAAGGGAATGGCAATCAACTCCAGGACTATTGCTTGGAAAATCCCATGGACAGAGGAGCCTGACATGGATATAAGAAATTGTTATGTTTTCTGGCCTTACTTCTTTCTCACCCCAAATCATAATTCAATAAAAAAAATAATGATAGCAACAATTTCATAAGTGAGCCTGAGCACTCCTTATGGGGACAATCAGTGCTGGGCGAATCATCTTATTTAATCCTTATGCCAGCCTTTGACATAGGTACACTCATTATGTATGCAATACAGAGGAAGAAACAGCCTAGATGGAATAAGCAATTTCCTCAATGTCACAGAGCTAGCTAACCATGTAGGACGAGAAGTGGGTTGGATGTGATGTAGAAAATGCATCAGAATGTGAGCCATGGGGCCTGACTTGTCTTCCTTCTTCAATTTGCTTCAAGCAAGGGATATTTTTCTTTGGAGGGCCTAGCATTTTGTATGGAAATGGGCTAGAAGAGATATATTAATAAGACGGGGTCTCTTCCTTCAATGAATTCACAGTCTAGTCTGAGAAAAAGACATATAAAAAAATGATTCCAAATTCTAAATGTAAGTAAAATTAATATGATGCATGGGTTCTCTAACAGCAATATTGTATGCTGTCTTTGAAGGAACAGAACATATTTGATATTACTATGTGTGAGAGTACTAAGCTGTTTTAGTTTTGTCTGACTCTTTCGTGACCCTATGGACCGGAACCTTTCAGGTTCCTCTGTCCATGGGATTCTCCAGGCAAGAATACTGGAGTGGGTTGCCATGCCCTCCTCCAGGGGATCTTCCTGACCTAGGGATCAAACCCAAATCTCTTATGTCTCCTGCACTGGCAAGTGGGTTCCTTATCACTACCACCACCTAGGAAGCCCTTGCACACTCTGCGTGCTTAGTTGCTCAGTCATTTCCTACTCTTGCGACTCCATAGGCTAGCCTGCTGTTACTATACTGCTATTTAATTTGATTCTTTCACAAGAGATTGTTATTGAAAATGGTAGAAGCACTTTAGGCTGAAGGAACAACAAAAGTAACCAAAACAACGGAAATCTTCTACCAATTACAACAATGAATATCAAGCATAAGTGCAGAAGGCAATGTATTATCTATTATTTTAATTCTATCAGCTTGGTCTTATTTTTCCAGGGAATTGAAATATAAAGAGATTAAAGAATTTGTCAAAGGTTACCATCAAATAAGTGGTGTCACCAGGGACTGAGTCTAAGGAAGTCTGACTTCACTGCTCAAGCTCTTAACAACAGTACAGCAATTATTCCCACCTGAAAACTTGGCTTCACACTCTTGGGGACCAGCAGAAGAGTACAATTAGATTGCAGTGATTTTGAAGGACATAATGTGAAATGAGGCTGAAGACTGAGATTAGGAACAGATTGTGGATGGTCTAGTATGTCTTACTGCAGAATTTAGAATTCGGTCTATAAGCAATACTCAGTGACTGTTAAATATGAGAAACTTAATGACCAGATGTGTGTCTTAAAGAAGACAACTGTAAAGGCAGGATGGAATCATCAGGCAGCCTGAGAATTCTGGAAAATATGAAAATAGTCTACATGTGAGTTTAAAGAATAAAGTCAAGGCAGTAGGAATAAATCCCCAGAAACAGAATTGCTTTAAATGGCATTATAATGACAGAACTGATCGGAATATGCCAATCTATTTTATGTGCGGAAAGTGATCCAAGGATAGTTCGTTACACTAGCAAAAGCCTATAAGAGTTTACTACATAGCAGGCCTTGCCTTACAAACATTCAGCCAATTAATCCTCTTAAAACCCTAAGAGGAATATTCCATTATTACCTATTATACAAGTGAAGAAACTGAGGCAAAGAATACCTAAATATTTTGCAACAAATCTTTCAGCTAGTAAGAATTAGAGGAAAATTTGAACCTAATTAACTTATTTCATCAGAAGGATTGAAACTGATGTTTGAAAAACAAGTAATATGTTGTTATGCCATAGAGAATATAATTTAAATAGAATATTATTCATCATGATTATGAGAGATGTATTACAGGTGGAAACTGGCAGGTTGCCCAAATGCAGCCCTCACGAGATGGCTTTGATCTATCTAAATTTGGCAAGCTTAGTTGTAACCCTGTCTTTAAGGCAGGGGAACCTGATATCACCATGCCCCCAAAGTAATCAAATTTAAGAATTCTAATTCATAATAAAGCTTATGAGAAAAGGGTACACACTATCACAATGTCAGTTCATATTTTATAAGGAGAAATACAATTCTCAGAATCAGATCAGCTTTACCATCATTCTCTCATTCTGACAGGCTTTATGGAAAGGGAGTTTTTCTCAGCGAGCATGGAAATGATGCAAATTGATTTAGTTATTTGACACATGAGCAATATAAGGCTCTGTTAGCCTAACATGCCATATTCCATGATTGAGATTTGCCTACAAGGAAGATAAGATATCCAAATAAACCCTGAGAAGGACCCTCTCCCAAGTGGAGTCTTTGTATAGTGGTGCCAGTATGTATACAGGTGACTCTCTTTTCTTTGCTGAGCAACAATCATCCATAATGACTTATGCATGCATATACATGCGTAACTACATATTTAAATATAATTTCACATAGTACATGTGCTACATATATGTAGTACAATATATACAACTCTATACAATATATGAGATAGTCATTCACCTAAAAACCTGGTATTCACCCATCTCTATTTTTCTCCTTTATATGATAATTCAGAGTGCAGTGTCAAGTTCTCAGTCTTATTCCCTCATTTCCAAAAGTTTACTGGGTGAAGGAACTTTTTACCCTGGGATGTGCCATTTATGATTATGTCCATTTTAGAGATGCTGATATTAAAATGTTTGAGGGGTTATCCATCTGAAAAAAGTCAAATAGGAATTTTGGAATTTACAACCGCAAGCAAACCCCAAACAAAATGATAATAATTATTATATTTAATTAAGACAATAATATAATATTAGCTCTTACAACTTGCACATCAAATATTTCCTAATATTAATAGGGTAATGTTTCAAACTCAAGAAACATATGCTATCTACATTGTTAAGCAAAAGAAATATTCACCTGCATGATGGGATTAAAAAGTGATGAGATGTTTGGCAAAGTTTAGAACTCTAGTTCCCTAACCCTCATAGCTCTGTCAGTAAAGAATCTGTCTTCAATGCAGGAGATCTGAGTTTGACTCCTTGGTCGAGAAAATCCTCTGGAGAAAGAAATGGCAACACACTCCAGTATTCTTGCCTGGAGAATCCCATGGACAGAAGAGCCAGGTAGGCTACAGTACATGGGAACTCAAGAGTCGGACAGGACTTAGCGACTAAATTACCACCACCAGAGCTCTAATTAATCTCTTAAAGAGCCGGGTAACATATAATACATCATAATTTCAAGGGTTTAGTTATCATTGCTATTTTACTGTGGCAAATGTATATTATACACCTCATAATGGAAATCAATTACACAATTATGTGTGGTCCAAGATTAAACCCATCATTTTACCATACACATGGGTAAGCAGAGTTTTAAGACTGTTAGAAGGAAAAATGCAGCCAAGACAAAATCATAACCGATAAATGTTTCTTTTTCAACAAATGTCAGTTTTGTAATTTTATATCATCCGCCTACTTCTCTCATATTTATGAATCATGTAGTTACTGCTGTGAAAAGAACAAATACCTACTACTCATGTTTTATAAGAGGGTAATATTTTTGTAGTGTTGGAGAAGACTCTTGAGAGTCCCTTGGACTGCAAGGAGATCCAACAAGTCCATTCTAAACGAGATCAGTCCTGGGTGTTCTTTGGAAGGAATGATGCTAAAGCTGAAACTCCAATACTTTGGCCATCTCATGCGAAGAGTTGACTCATTGGAAAAGACTGTGATGCTAGGAGGGATTGGGGGCAGGAGGAGAAGGGGATGACAGAGGATGAGATGGCTGGATGGCATCACTGACTTGATGGACATGAGTTTGAGTGAACTCCGGGAATTGGTGATGGACAGAGAGGCCTGGCGTGTTGCAATTCATGGGGTCACAGAGAGTCAGACATGACTGAGTGACTGAACTGAACTGAACTGAAGACACATATTTGGTGCCAAGATTCTTGAACCAGAACCTTCCTAAGAGATGAAAAACAGTGACAACTCAACTGTGTTGAAGGTTGGAATGACTGGATTTAATGAAAAGAGTTTCATAGAAGTTATTTCCATTTTATTTTCTATACTCTAATCAATTATGTACATGGTAAGTAATAACATCAGAGAGATTTGGTCTCTAGATCATATCAGATGGTTCTTTAAAGTTGCTTCATTGGCAAACATTAATATTTCAACATGTGACTATATCATATCACCTATTTAGGTGTGGAAATGAACAGTAACTCAGAATCAATGCACACCTGAAAATATATACTCTGAGTTGTACATGATAGTGTATGGTTGGAGAAATACTTGTATTCAAAAAGGATTTGCCATCATCTTGTTAATAGGCAGTATTGCTTTAAATCTTCAAGGAATGCAAATAACTGATAATTCTACATTTATTGAGGAAATCTCCAGTGACTTACTTCAGTTAAACGTTCCAACAGGCATGTTTAGCACTACTTTTGGGATTGGTAAAATTCCAGAAGTCTGTAAATTAAAGTTCTGCAGAGTGCTATCAAATATGCATAATGAAGCCCAAGATGTAAATTAAGAAGATTTATATGGCTGCATTCTGCTTACGTTATTCAATAGCAACGCCTCACAGGCTTTTATGAAGCAAATGAAGTGTTCTTTTTCTTGAATTCCAATTTAAATGGTCACTATGGATTCATTCTTACATTACTTGTTTCATGCATTATAGGATGAATTGTCGTTTTAAATCTACAATTCATCTTAAAGGTTTATCACAAAACACAGTCAAATTATATGATACTCCATGCATACCATTGCAAAAAAGCTATGTAAACAACTCAAGTAGATTTAGAGATAAATAAACATTTATACTGATGACCTTTCCAAACATAATTCAGGAATTACGATGTGGCATCCAACAACTGCCTCGTCATTTTAGACGTAGAGATGCTCATCTTGCTCTATTCACTCTGAAATTTGAAAAATGTTATTATAAGTTTGATAAGTAATACTAAGATCGATTAAGAGGAATATATGAATTTTATCTAGATAGAGACAATTTACCACCATATATAATTCTGTTGATGAGATAGGCATGTATCCTAATACTGGAAGCTTAGGTTCTTGAAAACATACAGTATTTTATATAACAGTTAAGTGACAAAATAGCATCTAAATCTTCAGATCATACTTTGTAGTTAGAGTAAAGGCATTTGAAAAGAAGAATAGAGACAAATAGGAAAATTTGGCCTTCCTTCCCTGGTAGCTCAGACAGCAAAGAATCTGCTTGCAATGTGGGAGAGCTGGGATTGACTCTGGATGGAGAAGATCCCCTGAAGAAGGGAATGGCTACCTACTCCAGTATCCTTGCTGGAGAATTCCATGGACAGAGGAGTCTCCTGGGCTACAGTCCATGGGGTGGCAAAGAGTCAGACAATACTGAGCTACTAACACTTTCATTTTAAGGAAGCTATTAGAAAAACTTGTAACAAAAATGTACAGGGGAAGGATGTCAATTGGAATTAAGAAGTTAATACTGAAGATTAAAAAGAAATGTCTAACAAGTTTAGAGCTATGCATATCTTCGAATGTTTATGTCTGCATGCATTGGGAAAATGAATGCTATGTTCAACTTAAAAGGATTGGATCGTTCTCTAACCAAAAACTAAATTTTACTGGCACAAATTAGAAATCGGTTTTCTCTAAGAATCTTTTTATTTCCAATTTATTTCAGGGCATGGAAAGCACATCAGAAATAATTTCATATTGAGTATTTTAAATTTAAAAAAAAGGACAAAGCAGGGTGAATAATTATAAAAATCCATTAATATAAAAGCTTGTTCATAAGCTTTAAATACTGACACACATACTTTTCATTTAAATTTTTACTCTTACACATAAACTACTGTCTCCTTGATTCATTGTAAATGTTTTATTTGCTCCCATTTTGAAGAAAGGTCTTCATCACTGTGGCAAGAAGGAATAGGTGAGAAAGCTTATTATTATAACCGTCTCTTCAATCTACTCCATCTAAAGGAGACTATCTTGACAAGATCATTATTCATTAAAATTCAGTTTAACTTAGAATAGTGACCTTAATATTTTAGATTAAAGGGTTTATTTTAAATTAAAAGCTACATGATTAATAAAATGAGAGTGATATAACCTAGGCTTTTTGTTGGGTACCTTCCTTTTCTAGCAAGAGATTACAATGTTTATAGTTAGGGATATGGTTCAGACTGGGTATCACCAGACTTTGCATTGTTATAGCCACAATTATTTGTAACAGGAGTTGAACTGCTGCTGCTGCTGCTGCTGCTGCTGCTGCTGCTGCTGCTGCTACTGCTGCTGCTGCTGCTACTGCTGCTGCTAAGTCTCTTTAGTCTTGTCCGACTCTGCGACCCCACAGATGGCATCCCAGCAGGCTCCTCTGTCTCTGGGATTCTCCAGGCAAGAATACTGGAGTGGGTTGCCATTTCCTTCTCCAATGCATTCATGCATGCCAAGTCACTTCAGTCATGTCTGACTCTATGCAACCCTATGAACAGCACCCCACCAGGCTCCACAGTCCACAGGATTCTTTCTCCAGGCAAGAGTATTGGAGTAGGTTGCCATTTCCTTCTCCTGGAGTTGGATTTAGTCAGTTTAACAATTCTGAGAATATTTGGTAAATGAACTGGAAAATAATATGATTTTCACTTGATAGCCTTCATCTTGTAAAGAGAGATCAGAATTTTTGTGCTCATTAGAAGAGACAGAGACAGTAAGAGAGAGAGGGAGAGAGAGAGAGAGAGAGAGAGAGCAGTAAGACAGAGATGCAGAAAGAAATAACAAGAGATAGAATGAGAGAGTGAGGTAAAGCTATGAAAAACAACAACAACACAAGATCATTGTATGTAATGGTTAACTTTATATGTCAACTTAGCATGGCTATGCTGTCCAGATATTTGGTCAAGCATTATTATGCAAGTTCCTGTGAAAGTGAATTTATATACTAACATCAAAATCAGCCGACTTTGAGTAAAGTATATTACTCTCCATTATGTGGATGAACCTCATTTAATCAGTTGAAAACCTTAATAGAATAAAGACTGACAACTTCTGAGCAAGAAGGGATTATGCTAGCAGACTGTTTTTGGATTTGAAGTTCAACTCTTCCTTGAGTTTTCACACACCCTGTTGGTTCTGTTTTTCTGGAGAACCTGGCTAATACGTCATTGTAGTTTTTGTTTAATCAATGACTGAAACCATATTCACTTCTGGCTTCTCAGTTACTTCAGGCTATTAAATCTCCTTTTTGTCAATAATTTACCTTGATTTTCTCTTACTCATAGATGAAGGAATCCTGATGTAGTTTATATATCACAAAAGAAGCAGAGTCAGAATAAAAGGGGAAAGTTCTTAACTGATAAATGCTAACACGTCTGTAAAATGCCAAAGGAAAATAAGCTTACTCTCTGAGCCTCAGCTTTTTCATCTACAAAATGAATATAATTATAAATATTATTTTATGATATAAAATGAATATATGTGTTAATGTTTTGTAAACTCTAAAATGTCATAAATACAATAAATTATGTGACCATTTCAAGAAGTTTGGGATTTTGCTTTCTTTTTATTTAAAATATTTTAAAGTACCATTTTATTAGTATTATGCTTCTTTGTAAAGTTCACAGTTTAAATAATATAAAATATTAGAAACTGTAAGGAATCTCTAAAATAAATGGATGGTTTAATAAGACAATCTGTGTGGTATATAATAAAGTCATTAATTGGATTTTTATGTAATGGTGAGAAAGTTAAGTAAGCAGACTATAGACTTTATTCTCATAGGTAATACAGTTGTGCTTTTTCTTAAAGTATGTTTCTGTGTTGTACACCAGCTTCTAGAAATTTTTCTGCAGATAAATAAAACCTGTATGGATGTATGAAGCAATTCAATATGCTGTTTGAGATGGCTTTTCTAAGAAGTCTTCTAATTTTAAAAACCTGCTTTAAGTATGTTAAATCCATATATTCCAACTTTATATAACCACAGATATTTTTATTCACATGATATATTATATCATCCTCTGGAATCATGTTACAGAAAGCACAGTGGAAAACCACAACTCAGTAATAGGTCTGTTTTCACTCTGGACACTTGAATTCAGTGGCAAATCTGGAAACACATAATTCTCCCCAATTACAGATTTCTATAGCACTCAGATTATATTTTACTCTGATGCATTCATGAAGGAATAAAGGGAAAAAAAGGAAACTCAACGAATAAAAGAAAAATGTGAAGGCATAGACACAAAAATTGCATTGTTCTTTCTGTGTGTTATATGTTATATGTTCTCTCTCCTTGATATTCTTTGGAACTCTGCATTCAAATGGATATATCTTTCCTTTTCTCCTTTTGCCTTTTGCTTCTCTTCTTTTCTCAGCTGTTTTTTAAGGCCTCCTCAGACAACCATTTTGCCATTTTGTGTTTCTTTTTCTTGAGGATGGTTTTGATTCCTGCCTCCTGTACAGTGTCACAAACCTCTGTGCATAGTTCTTCAGGCACTCTGTCTATCAGATCTAGTCCCTTAAATCTATTTCTCACTTCCACTGTATTATCATAAGGGATTTGAAACATAAGAGTAAGAAACAATAGATAAGTAAGCCAGGTATTGTTGGTAGGACTCAGGTTTCTGGGGAAGAAAATTAGATATGATTTTTAAATACAGAGCTTACAGAAGCACACAATTGATTAGTAAATACTGTAGCATTTCTTCCCAGTCTACTGAAAGCAATACTGCACATAGAAATCTCCTCTCAAATAATTTATCACCATTCAAGTTTATTATCAAGATTATTTTCAAATTTTAAGTGATATTCCATATAATTACAGAAAAACTTTTTTTGAAAATACAATTGTATTAGATATTCTTGTCATATTTATGTGTGTGTATACATATATACTTCCGTGGGAATTATACTCTTTTGGTCAAATTGTGCTTAGAGATTTTATTTCTTCTTTTTTATATTTTAAAAATCAACCAATCAAAGTTGAGTTAAATTCTCTCTTTTGGTAATGCTAACCCCCCAATAAGTTAACGTGATTGCTGTATTAGTCACATATATTCAATAAAATGATGCCACACATCTAGCCAGTAGCATGAGTATACAAAAATCCCAAGATTCCTAAGAAATCTGAACATTTAATTCAAGAGGACCCTGTTTTGACAGTCATAAAGGCTGACTACCAATGCTGGGTCTCACTAGTCAACCTACGCAGGGAAGGTGATGAGATTTTCAAATCAATACTATCCTAACCACAGTTGAGAACTTTTAGAAATTATGACATAACTATTTTCAATGTCAATACAGAGTTTTTCCCTTGAATTTTAATAACTGGTATAATTTGATCATGAAAAAACCCACATGTTGTTAGTATGGGTATTATTTTCTATTTTTTTCTTAAATCAGCTATAGAATGAACCATAGTCACCTTCCTAATGAGAACTACTGAGTCAATGAAGGCAGAGAATTTCAAAATGAAATTTGTGAAGTGTTTATTTTTTTAAAGTAGAATATAATTCAAATTAAAAAATCACAATCAATAATCTGAATCATATTTCTAAAAATTAATGAGACTATAGATGTGCAGGTGTTTTGTGAATTAAGTTTCTAATGGATTCCCTGGTGGCTCAGAGGTAAAGAATCTGCTTATAATGCAAGAGACATGGGTTTGATCCTTGTGTTGGGAAGATTTCCAGGAGAAGGAAATGGCAACCCACTCCAATATTCTTGCCTGGGAAAAGCCATGGACAGAAGGGCCTGGTGAACTATAGTCCATGGGGTCACAAAGTGCTGGACCCAACTTAGTGACCAAACAACAGCAAAGAATAATTAAGATGGTATTTCATTTAGCATTTAGATGTAATGAGTTGATACAGTAATGCCAACTGCCTCAGAGACTGCATGATGTGTGTATATGTATGTATCTTTTAATTAAATGCATGCAAATAACTTTGCTGGCGCTTGTAAATATAGTTATTAATACTTTGGCTTCAGTTCTTATTCTGCTTCTTAGAAGAAGCTGAGGTTGAATGGTTCTAAGAAGACCTACAAGATATTCTAGAACTAACACCCCCCAAAAATTCCTTTTTGTTATAGGGGACTGGAATGTAAAAGTAAGAAGTCAAGAAATACCTGGAGTAACAGACAAATTTGGCCTTGGAGAACAGAATGAAGCAGGGCAAAGGCTAATATATTTTTGCAAAGAGAATGCACGGTCATAGCAAACACCCTCTTCCAACAACACAAGAGAAGACCGTACACATGGACATCACATGGTATGTCAATATCATGGTGGTCAATACCAAAATCAGACTGATTATATTCTTTGCAGCCAAAGATGGAGAAGCTCACTATAGTCAGCAAAAACAAGACCAGGAGCTGACTGTGGCTCAGATCATGAATTCCTTACTGCCAAATTCAGACTTCTATTGAAGAAAGTAAGGAAAATTACTAGACCATTCAGGTATGACCTAAGTCAAATCCCTTATGATAATACAGTGGAAGTGAGAAATAGATTTAAGGGACTAGATCTGATAGACAGAGTGCCTGAAGAACTATGGACAGAGGTTTGTGACACTGTACAGGAGGCAGGAATCAAAACCATCCTCAAGAAAAAGAAACACAAAATGGCAAAATGGTTGTCTTAGGAGGTCTTAAAAAATAGCTGAGAAAAGAAGAGAAGCAAAAGGCAAAGGAGAAAAGGAAAGATATACCCATTTGAATGCAGAGTTCCAAAGAATAGCAAGGAGAGGTAAGAAAGTCATAGTCAGTGAACAATGCAAAGAAATAGAGGAAAACAATAGAATGGGAAAGTCTAGAGATCTCTTCAAGAAAATCAGAGATACCAAGGGAATATTTCATGCAAAGATGGGCTCAATAAAGGACAGAAATGATATGGACCTAACAGAAGCAGAAGATATTAAGAAGAGGTGACAAGAATAAACAGAACAACTATATAAAAAGATCTTCACAACACAGATAATCATGATGGTGTGATCACTCATCTAAAGCCAGATGTCCTGGAATACAAAGTCAAGTGGGCCTTAGGAAGTATCCCTATGAACAAAGCGAGTGGAGGTGATGGAATTCCAGTTGAGCTATTTCAAATCCTAAAACATGATGCTGTGAAAGTGCTGCACTCAATATGCCAGCAAATTTGGAAAGCTCAGCAGTGGCCACAGGACTGCAAAAGGTCAGTTTTCATTCCAATCCCAAAGAAAGGCAATGTCAAAAAATTCTCAAACTACCACACAATTGCACTTATCTCACATGTTAGCAAAGTAATGCTCAAAATTCTCCATGGGAAGCTTCAACAGTATGTGAACTAAGAACTTCCAGGTGTTCAAGCTGGATTTAGAAAAGGCAGAGGAACCAATTGCCAACATCTGCTGGATCATCAAAAAAGCACCAGAGTTCCAGAAAAACACCTACTTCTGCTATATGGACTATGGCAAGCCTTTGACTGTGTGGATACAACAAACTGAAAAAATTCTTCAAGAGATGGGAATACTGGACCACCTTACCTGCCTCCTGGGAAATCTGTATGCAGGTCAGAAAGCAGCAGTTGGAAGTAAACATGGAACAACAGACTGGTTCCAAATCATGAAAGGAACACATCAAGGTTGTATATTGTCACACTTTTTTTTTTTTTCAGTTATATGCAGAGTACATCATGAGAAACACTAGACTGGATGAAGCACAAAGCTGGAATCCAAATTGCTGGGAGAAATATCAATAACCTCCAATATGCAGAAAACACCACCCTTGTGGCAGAAAGAAAAGAAGAACTAAAGAGCCTCTTGATGAAAGTGAAAGAGGAGAGCGAGAAAGTTGTTTTAAAACTCAACATTCAGAAAACTAAGATCATGGCATCTGATCCCATCACTTCATGGCAAATAAATGGGAAACAATGGAAACACTGAGAAACTTTATTTTGGGGGGTCCAAAATTACTGCAGATGGTGACTGCAGTCATGAAAGGAAAAGATGCTTGCTCCTTTGAGAAAAAGTTATGACCAAACTAGACAGCATAATAAAAAGCAGAGACATCACTTTGCCAACAAAGGTCCATCTAGTCAATGATATGGTTTTTCCAGTAGTCATGTATGGATGTGAGTGTTGGACTATAAAGAAAGTTGAGCACCAAAGAATTGATGGTTTTGAACCGTGGTGTTGGAGAAGACTCTTGAGATCCCCTTCGACTGCAAAGAGATCCATCCAGTCCGTCCTAAAGGAAATCAGTCCTGAGTATGGGAGGACTGATGCTGAAGCTGAAACTCCAAAACTTTGGCCACCTGATGCAAATAATTGACTCATTTGAAAAGACCCTGATGCTGGGAGAGATCAAAGGCGTGAGGAGAAGGGGACGGAGGGGATGGGTGGCATCACAGACTCATTGGACATGAGTCTGAGTAAAGTCCCGGAGTTGGTGATATATAGGGAGGCCTGCCCTCCTGCAGTCCATGGGATCCCAAAGTGTGGGACATGACTGAGCAACTGAAGTGAACTGAACTGAACCTCACATAAATTTATTAAACTCCTTGACCCTCATCTGCTTGATATGTAAAAGGTAGAGTCAAAACTAACTAAATTTTGGTTGAGTCATTTGGAGATCATGCAATCTAAAAAACAAAAAAGATTAGCACTGATTAGATTACCTAGGATAGAGTAGTTCCATAAAACCATTTTCTCAATGAATTGTTGGACACATGTATTCACCTGGTTATTGTTGAGATATAAATGAGTATTTTTTGAAACATATAGTGAAATAAATTAGAAAAATATGCTTTTCATGGTATCAGTACTCATTCTGATACTAATCAGTAAGGTGGACACCTATCCCCTCTCTGAACTTACTGTCTATTTCTCCTGCTTTATTCCCTTTGCTGTAGCCCATACTTGTCTTTTTAATGCACTGGGAGTGTTCCAAGTGGACCACATATATGCCTGCCTCAGATATTAGAATTAAACTCTTTTTTTTTTAATTGATACATTGTTGATTTACAATAATTCAACTCTTCCTTTTATTTAAACCAAGGTCCACAAACTTTTCTGTAAAGTACAAATAGTACTCTTTTTTTTTTTCCTGCGTTTGCAGACATTATGGTCTTTGTAGCAACTCTGCTCCTAAAAGCAGTCATAGGTAATATTACAATAGATGCAACTGTTTTCCAATGAAACTTCATTTACAGAATAGGCTGGAGTAGAAGAAGTAGCAGGCAGAAGGTTAGGTTCTATAAGGTCTGTAGGCTTTGTTGTTCCTTAGCTTGGACTACTTTCCTTTCAGATATCTGCATGACTTGCTCTCTCCCTTTCTTTTTGTTCAAATTACACCTTTTCAAGTCTATCCAGAGAAATCCACTTACAACTGAAAATGACTCCACCCCTCACTGGGCTTCCCATGTGGCTCGGTGATAAAGAACCAGCCTGCTAAGGCACGAGACACAGGTGACACAGGTTCAACCTCTGGGTCAGGAAGATCCCTTGCAAAAGGGTATAGCAACCCACTCAATATTCTTGTCTGAACGATCCCATGGACAGAGAAGCCTGGCAGCTACAGTCCATGGGGTTGCAAAGACTCGGACACAACTGAAGCTACTAAGCATGCACGCACCACCACTCACCAACACAAACTTTTCCCCTTCCTTAATTAAATTTTATTCAAAGCAATTATCATCTTCTAAAAGACTTTACTGGGTTTTGTTATAAATTATCTGCATCTTATTAGAATATTCCAGAAAGTCCAGAATTTTCAATCTTATTTTTCTTTCTCTTTCTATTCAATGTTGTATCTCCAGTGTCAAGTACAGTACCAGACTCATAGTAGAGGTTCAATAAATATTCATCCTAATATTTCTAATCTGATGTGAGGTCGGTTAACACTATATAGAGAATATCTTGAAAGAAGAAGGAGAGAGAGAGAGGAGAGGAGCAGTAATTTGTATTTAAGACTGCTGAGGCAGTGGCAGTGGAATTGCTAACATGCTCTGCAGCTGCTGCTGCTGCTACTGCTAAGTCACTTCAGTCGTGTCCGACTCTGTGCGACCCCATAGATGGCAGCCTACGAGGCTCCCCCGTTTCTCGGATTCTCCAGGCAAGAACACTGGAGTGGGTTGCCATTTCCTTCTCCAATGCATGAAAGTGAAAAGTGAAAGTGAAGTCACTCAGTAGTGTCCAACTCTTCGCGACCCCATGGACTGCAGCCTACCAGCCTTCTCCGACCATGGGATTTTCCAGGCAAGAGTACTGGAGTGGGGTGCCATTAACATGCTCTAGCACTTGCTTTTGCTGCCAGGTTCAATGATGCATGCTACTGTGCTCTAACACTGTGACATGTAATTTTAAAAATTATTATTTGAGCCAAAACTCATATATACTGTGCTATTTTTTAAAGTCTAAATATAGTGTTATTATTTAAAATAAATAATTGAATTAAAAATAAACTAGATATTAATTGCAGCAGTGAAGATGAAAATAATGAAAGTGAAAAAAATTTAATATTTGAGATATTATTTAGTTTTATTATTTAAAAATGGAGAATTAAAAGTAAATAGAGTTACATGACCTCAAATATTCATTCTTATTGTATTCTGCAAACCTTTAATTGAATAACTATGACTTTTCAATAAAGTGTTTATTTAACTAAAATGTAACATAGGCCATTCCCACTTTTTTCACATAACTCTATTTTAATGAATAAAACAAAACTTTAAAAATTCACTGAATGAACACAGAATAAATTAACATTCCAGATAAACAACTGGTAATGAGAGCTATAAGGTACTGCACAAAACAGAGATCGTGTATCAAAGGGGTAGACAGTAAACATAGTTCAAAACTGATATCAACTGAAAGATGTACTGGCAGTGTCCATAAAAATTAACACAACTGAACTGAGTATTAGGATTTATCCAGAAATCTAAAGTTCAAATACCTAGAAGATAGTTAAGACTTTCCTTATTCATTTATGTGTTTAACATCAGCAGTCTTGCATTTTATATATTCTTACTAGAAGGATATGTCACATGTCATTCACATGGTTTACTTTAAAACTTAGACAAATAAAGGAATATTAAAATTCCTTTCCTATCAAGGTCTTGTTTTTGGCTGTCTACTACAGATACTGTTTAAATTTAATTAAAATTGATATGCCATAGCTCTTTTAGTAGTATGCAAACACACACACTACAAGGGCTTACCTTGTAGCTCAGTTGGTAAAGCAATTGCCTGCAATTCAGAAGACCTAGGTTTGATCCCTGTGTCGGGAAGATTCCCTGGAATCATCGCATCATATCACCAAACACATGTTCTGACATATGACTTCAAGAGTTTTACCATTCATACTGGTTCATCTGAAGGACAGAGGTACAATCTACTTCTTTCTAAGAATGATATTAATCTAATATTTTTATGAAGACAGATTGTAATTGAACTAAATTAAAATTAAAATTTTAATTGAAAAGGGATTTTTACATTGTTACATCAAGAATCCATTCAGTTTAGGGTAGTGCCAGATTTGTCATTTTCCTTTTTTATTTTGAGGATGCGCCTTTTTCTTAAGGATACTTCTCAACTCCATGATAATAATATAATATTTTAATCTCACTGATACTGGTAAATATTATGATTAGCTAGATATGGCTTTAATTCTGCAGTTACAGTGTATATTTACTGAACAGCACACTAATTTCATTTACTGGAATTAAACTTCAGTCATGATTATGAATCTGTTTAAAGGAAGAGAGGACTGTTTAAGTGGCCAAGCAGAGAAGATTTAAGTGAGAAATGTATACATTTGCAATGACTCATTGACCCCTTTCCAATAAATTCAACTTAATTTTAAACACTACTTTTAATGTATCACGGAAAATTTGAAATGCAAAGAACTGTGATAAAACATGTCTGGATTTTTAACATGCAGTTTACTGTTATGGTAAAGAACCCTACTTCAGCAGAAAAAAAAGTGATTTGCAAGTTTCTCTTATAATTGTGAATACTCTCATTAATAATCTGTTAGAATATACACAATGCCCCTTTCTTTTATGTTAAATGGCTGGCAAGTGTTTTGCCAAATTTTAGATGGAGCAGGCAATGGCACCCCACTCCAGTACTCTTGCCTGGAAAATCCCATGGACAGAGGAGCCTGGTGGGCTGCAGTCCATGGGGTCGCTAAGAGTCGGAAACAACTGAACGACTTCACTTTCATTTTTCACTTTCACGTGTTGGAGAAGGAAATGGCAACCCACTTCAGTGTTCTTGCCTGGAGAATCCCAGGGATGGGGGAGCCTGGTGGGCTGTTGTCTATGGGGTCACACAGAATCAGACACCACTGAAGTGACTTAGCAGCAGCAGCTGTAGAAGAAATGAAATCCTGTGGAATAGATCTGGAGAACCAAATAAAGAAAATGGAAGATAATAAATTTAAAACTAAATATGAACAATTCAGATACCTTATGTGCGGCCTTTTTGCCAAAGGTTTAACTTAATAGCCATAAAGATAAAAAGTAGAATATTTGTCCTGGTTTGACATGGTTGGAAATTATGGTAAGAGTTTTCTTTTCTTAAGTAATGAAAAGAAAAGTCACCAAATGTGTTGCAAAAGATTTCCAACATATATAACCCTCAAAAGTCTTCTATCCAGAATACATAAAGTATGCCTTTAAAGGAATTAAACAGAAAAAAATTGGGCAAAATAGAAATAGAATATATAGAATAGAAAAATTTACAAAAACCATAATGTAGCTTATAAAAAAGCTTTATAAATGAACAATAAACATTTGGAAAGCAAATAATATCATTAGCTATTTTATACATATGTACTCTTCTGGTGTGGCATGTATAATGACTGTAAAATCTTTTTTTGTAATCTTTTTTATTTTTTTAATTTAAATTTATTTTAATTGGAGGCTAATTACTTTAAAATATTGTATTGGTTTTGCCATACATCAACATGAATCTGCCACGGGTGTACACGTGTTCCCAATCCTGAACCCCCTTCCCACCTCCCTCCCTGTACCATCCCTCTGAGTCGTCCCAGTGCACCAGCCCCAATCATCCTGTATCCTGCATTGAACCTAGACTGGTGATTCGTTTCTCATATGATATTATGCATGTTTCAATGCCATTCTCCCAAATCATCCCACTCTCTCCCTCTCCCACAGAGTCCAAAAGACTGTTCTATACATCTGTGTCTCTTTGGCTGTCTCACATACAGGGTTATCGTTACCATCTTTCTAAATTCCATATATATATGCATTAGTATACCGTATTGGTGTTTTTCTTTCTGGCTTACTTCACTCTGTATAATTGGCTCCAGTTTCATCCACCTCATTAGAACTGATTCAAATGTATTCTTTTTAATGGCTGAATAATACTCCATTGTGTATATGTACCACAGCTTTCTTATCCATTCATCTGTTGATGGACATCTAGGTTGCTTCCATGTCCTGGCTATTATAAACAGTGCTGCAATGAACATTGGGGTACACATGTCTCTTTCAATTCTGGTTTTCTCAGTGTGTGTGCCCAGCAGTGGGATTGCTGGGTCATAAGGCAGTTCTATTTGCAATTTTTTAAGGAATCTCCACACTGTTCTCCATAGTGGCTGTACTAGTCTGCATTCCCACCAATAGTGCAAGAGGGTTCCCTTTTCTCCACACCCTCTCCAGCATTTTGACTGTAAATTCTTAAGAAAATCCAAAAATTAAATGACCTCATGGCACTTCAAAGTGAACTGAAGCAGACGAACTCTGATGGTGAGACAAAACTTGAAAAGAAAGAGACAACAGAGAAAATTAATAGAGCCAAATGTTGACTCTTCGAAACACTAAAAACATGATGAAAAGCAAACTAAATCTCTAGGTAAACACCAAAAATTACAGAATGGAATTTACCAGTTTCAGGAATTCAAGTGATGTGCATGTAAAGGTGTTCCTTCATGGGTCTGATAAGAGATTAAAATGCTAAATTCTACTATGAATCATTTTTATGTCAATAAACTTTTTTAAAAACTAAAAGATGCACTCACTTAAAAATATAATTTAGCAAAAATGACACAAGATGAAATAGAGAATATTCATAGTATAATATCTATTCAATGCATTGAATATTTATTTTAAAACTTTCCATCAGATAAAACTCTAGACACAGAATCTCTTCGTTGGTAAATTCTATTTAATACTTAAGACAGAAATAACTATTTAATGGGGAAAGAACTGTGTTTCCAATAAATGGTGCTGGAATAACTAGGTATTAACATGTGAAAAAATAGCCCCATATTACAGTATACACAAAAATTACATTTAGATGGATCGATCATAAACCTCAACATAAATTTTTTAACTATAGAGTTTTTTGAGGAAAAGTATATAATACTCTGAAATTTTGTCTTTATATTTGAAAAAGTATTTTCTAAGATAGTATATATTTGAAATTTGCTTTTTTAAATAACATCTGAGAATTTTTGCCTCTTAATTGATGTCTTTATACCACTCTGATTTAATGTGGTTATTGATACTTATGTTAGCATTTCTGTTGGCTCCATGGGTTTTTTAATTCATCTTTCTGCCATTTTGAAATAACTAAATAAAATTTTAATTTCATTCTTCTAAATAAAGGTTTATTGAGCTATAATCTTTAACAAGATTCATCTTTAAAAATTATATAATTCCAAATAGTAGGGTTTTTTTAAACAACTTTACTGAGATATAATTCACTTATGTGAACACCTATGTCTACTCTTGCAATGAAATATACAGTTTCTCCATTTAACTTGTACAACTCAATGTTTTTGGTGTTATGTTATTAAATTTCTTTTTTACCACTTTGCAAAAAACGTTATACAGTTCAACAAGGTTTGACAAATGTATACATTCCTGTAACCATCAACTTGATCAAGATAAATAATGTTTCAATAGTTCCCCAAGGTTTTTTCAAAAATTGAGCTAATTTTCCTTTTCTCAATAAGTTGTAAAAATGATATACTCTAAGTACATACTTTTACCACATGTATGTTTTACAAATATTTTCTTCCAGGTCTATGGTTTGCCTAAGCTGCTTTTTTAACTTTTTACTTTATCTATGGACTGACAGAAAAAATAGGGAAGATGGTAGAAAGAGTTCCTATATACCCTACATCCAGTTTTCCCTATTAATAAATTCTTACATCAGTATGATACACATTCCAATTAAACACATGTTGAGAAGTTATAACTTTAGTCTTTATTTTATTTAGATTTCCTTAGCTTCATCTGGTATCCATTTTCTACTCAAGAATTCCATCCAACGTGTGTGTGTGTGTGTGTGTGTGTGCTAGTCGCTTCAGTCATGTCTATCTCTTTTCAGTCCCATGGACTGTAGCCCACCAGGCTCCTCTGTCCATGGAACTCTCCAGTCGAGTACTGCAGTGGGTTGCCATTTCCACCTCCAAGGGATCTTCGTGATCCAGGGATCAGATTCTTTACCATCTGAGCCATCAGGATACTATGTTATATTGAACTGAGGCATTTCCTTAGGCACCTCTTGGCTGTGAAAGTTACTCAGATTTTCCTTGTTTTTATTGCTCTTACCATTTTTGAGAAGTCGTGATTAGGTATTCTGAAGAATGTTTCTAAATCTGGATATGCATGATATGTTTTTTTCTTGATTATTGCTTTTGGGGAGAGATACCACAGAGGAGAATATTCTCATCATCTCATCTCAAGGTTACATACTACTAACATTACATATCACTGTTGATTTACTTTGATTTTCTGGCTGAGATAGTGGTTTCCAGGCTTTTCCCACTAAAGTTACTCTTTTTTTTTTTTTCTCAGTTTCTATATAGGATGCTTTAGAAGCAACTCCATGTGTATTCCACACATAAGGAGTGGACATTAGGCTTACCTCCCTAACAGTTAGTTTATTTGGCATTCTTATGTACTGGAGATTTATCTATCTTCTCCCATTTATGTGTGAATTCAGTCACTTATCCGTATGAATATCTATTTTATATTTTGGGTATAATTCAAAACTATTATTGTATTTTATATGGCTCAGAATGTTTCAGTCTTCACCAGTTAGAGCTCTTTAACTTCTTCAGACAGATTCCTGTATCCTTTTGTCATATCCACATCATTCTTTTTCACAGCACTTTCCCACTTTCTGACACTACTCATTTTGTTTATTTCCCTGACCAAGTGCTACAATTAGCCATTTCTCCAAGGAGCTTTGCTTCTTTTTACTAGAAAATGGTATTACATCAACATCTGAATACTAGATATGCTTGTTGCTACTTGGGAGTCACTGCTTCTGGGTAAGAAAGCTAAATATTTAGGAATGCTATTTGAATTATTACATATTTAATAAACTTGATATTCTCTTAAAATTAAATCTCAATGGTAGCTTTATTTGGGGTTAAGTTTTCTTAGTACAAAATTGGAGAACTGCTGGACACATTTATTTTCACGTTAAAATATTTGCTATATATATATTTCCTTCCATTATATGCTAATCTTTATTTTCTTACTTGATTTTTGCTTTGTGGTGCATCATTCACCTATGAGGTTTGGTCTTTAGGATTAAGTTTCCTTAGCCCAAATTCCAGCACTTAATGATATGTTGACTAAAACTATTTCACTGTATAGCCATGTGAAATCAGCAATAGTTTGGGTATCATATTTAGAACCATACAAGTTATTCTGAGTCTCTATGCTTGGAACTGAGCTTGACTTTTAGTAGCATTTCAATGAATACTTGTTGAACAAATAAATTATCTCTTTTTGGGACACAAGTGTGATCACCCACATTTGACACGTAGCTTCCAGCTGTAATCTACTGTAACAAGGCCCTTGGCATGTTGTCATTCTGATTGATGCCAACACATAAAACCATGTTCACATTTCTTGTATTAAGGTTCAGTAGTTGTGTTTTCTAGCAAAATTTTGCTCATGGCCCTTGGAAAGAAGTTGACACTTATTAAGTATCCTACTCAAATTTAAGTCTGCCAAACAAAGAGAAACTTTCTCTGGGCTGTTGGCAACACAGACAATTCTGACAAACATAAGCACCCTCAGCGGCACCCAGAAAAATATCATCTTGAACCTACTGCTTACATGACTCACTTCATGAACCCAATGTGCCACAGACCCAGTCTGCCATCTTTAAAGCCTATGCCAAAATTTCAGCCTTCCTATTACAGCATTTCAGTATTTCATATGCAGTAACTTACAACTACAATTCAAAAGCTTATACCACATTTTTCACAATTTTTATCCCTAAACAGAAATGTTCCAACATCTTTTACTAGTCTTTCTATTGGAACAGATAACCAGAGTCAAAGTAAATACTTAAAAGTAAAATTGGATGCTTTTGTATCAGGTTTGGTTTGCATAGTATATAAAAATAATTATACAGATTAGACTTTCTTCAAGAATCATTTTCTGAACTGGATGAGTGATTCAAGACTTCCAAACAGAATTCTTCCCAGTCAGTAAAATGATACTCTCAGTAAAATGTACTTGATCTTTTTCTTTGGAATTTGAAGTTTCCAATGTAAAAAGCAATAAACAAAATATAATGATGGTCTGGCTTGGATGGTCTCAAAATAGTTGCTGCTTCATGATGGTCTCGCTCTACTCTCATACACAAATTTCATCTCAGTAGAAAATTGTAGGCTGCTAATCGCATGAAACACACAACTGCTCAGATTCCATCCTGTGGACACCTTCAAGATTGTGGTCCAGTAACCTGGAGCCCAAGGCTATCTATCTAGTATTTACTTTTCATTATATTTTGGGAGCATTTGAAACATAGGAATATTTGTATTTAAATATTTTATTTGGATTATGGGAGAACTTCTGTCACTGTTAATTTTCCATTAAAATTAAAATAAATTATTAAGGCTTTGAGGGCCACAAAGTCCTCCATAATCTAGCACATATGTAGCATTTCAAACTCATTTTCTAATACTGTCCACGTTCTTTACTACTTTCTCTCTACTCTGGTTTTCTTACTGTTTATGGAATATACTAAGCACATACCATTATCAGAACTTTTGTACTCGCATTTCCCTCTGTCTGAAATGTTTTTTCCTCAAATAGCCACAAACATACATTAGTAGTATCTCATATCATTTCAAGTGCTACTCAAATATTACTACCACTATAAGGACTTTTTTAACAATCCCATATAAACCAGCATCATTAATCACGATTAGTCCATTTCCATGTTCAATTTTATTCAAAAATTATAATCAGAAATTTATATTTATTTATAGTCAAATTATTGCTGTTTCCTCACTCTAGATTGTACATTTTAAGAAAGCAAGAAGACTGGCTGCTTAATTCACTTGAATTATTGTATGCAGTTAACCAAGTACCAATGTTCGGGGAAGGCAATGGCAACCCACTCCAGTACTCTTGTCTGGAAAATCCCATGGATGGAGGAGACTGGTAGGCTGCAGTCCATGGGGTCGCTAAGAGTCAGACACGACTGAGCGACTTCACTTTCACTTTTCACTTTCATGCATTGGAGAAGGAAATGGCAACCCACTCCAGTGTTCTTGCCTGGAGAATCCCAGGGATGGGGGAGCCTGGTGGGCCATCTATGGGGTCACACGGGTCGCACAGAGTCAGACACGACTGAAGCCACTTAGCAGTAGCAGCAGCAGCAGAGTTACAATTATCACCTTAACCTATGAGAATTGCTTTATTGCAAATACATTGCACTACTCCAAATGGGACTCTCTTGAGTCATGTCGTGCACAAGCTACTTTCTATATATGTCGACATTAACTGCACCCCTGGAATCTATAAAAGTGACTAGCATAAAGAAAGTCCCATAAATATTTTTGGACTATTATTTTATAAAAGCAAAAGGGCTTCATTGAAACGTGTGGTCCCAGTGCTATGTAAGACTCTTCAGGCATCTTGTACACTCTAGCCAGTGTTAGCTACTCTTGCAGCATGTAACTGTGTTAGAACGTTTCAGTTTTAAGGCCTGAAGACACTTTTGCATTAGTTAGGGTATACTAAGCCTCTCTAAGAAGCAAACCAAAGATAAATAAAGCTCAAAGACAATAGTTTATTTTTTTTTCCTGCTCACTTATGAGTCTAAGGCAGAAGTCCCTGGTTGGTGGATGGCTTTCTCCCACATAGTTATTAAAAATACAGGTTTTTTTCTGTTTTATGTCATTTGTACCCTCAGAATGTTATTGTCATTTTATTCAAATGTTGGAAGGGAAAGAGAGTATGGAGGATGTACAGCAGTTATTCAATAATCTTTTATAAGAAATGGCACAAAAATTTCACTCATTTCTCAATTGCAAAAAAATTCACACAATCATAACAAAGTACAAAGAGGACTAGGAAATCTAGTACCTAGTTCTGCAGGTGCATTCTAGCCATACCTGTATATTATAAATGAGAGAATAGGATTTTAGTAAAACCCAGCTCATGAGATATCTGCACACACTTAATTCCACAGATAGAATACATTCATGAAACACCCTCTGGAAGGTGAGAGAAGAACAAGGAGATGTGGGACCCAGAGTTTCAACCATCCAATCTATATATGCTGCATTCCAGGATCTTCACTGGATATATTTCAGGTTCAGAAATAATGTTTTGAATTAGGATATTCTGTACCTGCTTTTGATAAAACTTGACTTATATTTGATAAGTTCACTTAGATTTACATCCATCAGCAAGGACTACACAGAGGGCCAGGCCTAACTGCCTGGCAGCCAGAAAAGGAAATCCCTAAGTGAGGAGATATTTCCTAGCTACATGCATTCTGTGGAAGATGATGGCCTAGCTATAGAGCATACCATAGAAGAAATGCTTGACTTAAATGTATTTAAAGGGTATACTTTGTCATGTCTGCTATGCCCAAGTAGTAATGCCCAAGTAGTTGGCTTCTGGTAGAATCTCCAGACAGTATGAGTCCCTCTACCATATTTCTTTTAACAAAATGAACAGATTAGAAAAATGAATATTCTTAAAGAACCTAACAATGCTACTTTTCTTACATACAGTGCTAGTTTCTTTCTTTCTTTCTTTCTTTTTTTTTTTTAATTCCTCAAACAGCTCAGTCAGCTCATCCTGTTGCTTCTTTCTCACTTAAAGATGGTGTTTTTATGTGTCATTTGTTACAGCTTCCCAGGCAGTATAGTGGTAAAGAATCTGCTTGCCAATGCAGGAGATGCAAGAGACGCAGGTTTGATCCCTGGTTTGGGAGTATCCCCTAGAGGAGGAAATGGCAACCCATTCCAGTATTCTTGCCTGGAAAATTCCATGGAAAGAGCAGCCGAGCAGGTTATCATCCATGGGGTTGCAAAGAGTAGGACATAACTAAGCACTACATGCCACTTGTTCAGTCAGTTCAGTTCAGTTCAGTCGCTCAGTCGTGTCCGACTCTTTGTGACCCCATGAATTGCAGCACGCCAGGCCTCCCTGTCCATCATCAACTCCTGAACCTCACTCAAACTCACATCCATCGAGTCGGTGTTGCCATCCAGCCATCTCATCCTCTGTCGTCCTCTTCTCCTCCTGCCCCCTATCCCTCCCAGCATCAGAGTCTTTTCCAATGAGTCAACACTTTGCATGAGGTGGCCAAAGTACTGGAGTTTCAGCTTTAGCATCATTCCTTCCAAAGAACACCCAGGGCTGATCTCCTTCAGAATGGACTGGTTGGATCTCTTAGTAGTCCAAGGGACTCTCAAGAGTCTCCTTCAACAACACAGTTCAAAAGCATCAGTTTTTTGGCACTCAGCTTTCTTCACAGTCCATCTCTCACATCCATACATGACCACTGGAAAAACGATAGCCTTGAGTAGATGGACCCTAGTCCGCAAAGTAATGTCTCTGCTTTTGAATATGCTGTCTAGGTTGGTCATAACTTTTCTTTCAAGGAGTAAGCGTCTTTTCATTTCATGGCTGCAGTCACCATCTGCAGTGATTTTGGAGCCCCCCAAAATACAGTCTGACACCGTTTCCACTGTTTCCCCATCTATTTCACATGAAGTGTCATTTGTTAAGATGGTATCAAAAGCACACTTCAGTTTGAAATACAAGTTTAATAAAATGCATGTGATAATAATCCTTAATTATTTCTTATCTTTGTATGAGATTTGAGATAACAGAGATTTTATTGTTATTATTTGTTTGTAGTTCTTGGCTTCTGTGGTCATTTTGCCATTGTTTGACAATACCTGAGTAGTCTAAATGCAAGTCGTTTTCATTTTGGCTGGATTGACCAGTCAATTTCAGAATTCCATGTGTTATAATAACTTCTTCATATCATAACACTACTTCACTGTTTATGAATTCTGCTAATATTATACTATAAGGAAATTAAATATAAAACAGGTTCTGGTTGTCACCATCAGATATTTCCTATGTCGCATTATCAAGAAACTTAACATAACCTGCTTGCATCACATGAAGACATACTGCATATATGGTGGCTGCTTAAAAACATCTTTACTATGTTAATTATGTGGGATTATGGATGTGTTAATTATCTTTATTTTAGTAACTGTTTTACAACCTTTATGTATATCTAATCATGTTATACATTTTAAATGTATAGAATTACATTTGTCAATTATTCCTTGATAAAGTTAAACAAAAAAAGCACATTCCAAGATTCTTTGATACTCCTTTCCTAGATTACCTGTAACCTGATTCTCTCCTTGGCTGTAGGATTGACTCAATAACTCCTTTCTAACGAGTAGAATGAGGTGCAGATAACACTGGGTGATTTTAGAGATAGAAACTAGGTTATAAAATATTTCCACAGTCTCTTTGTTTTCTCTAGAGACTCTGGGGAAAGTTAGGTACCCTTTCCTGAATAGAGGCTCATGTGGTGAGGAATGAAAGCCTTCAGCCAGCAAACCTTTAGGAGAACCATTTTAGAATTACATCATTCAGTCACAGATTAGCCTTCTTATTAACAATGCCTCTGCTGACATGCTGACTCTATCCATATGTAAAATTCACTCGTGTAAACTATTCCTGAATTCTTAATGCACAGGAACTGTAAGAAACCATTATACTTGTTTTTCAGTTCAGTCGCCCGGTCATGTCTGACTCTTTGTGACCCCATGAATCACAGCACGCCAGGCCTTCCTGTCCATCACCAACTTCCAGAGTTTACTTGTTTTTATCCACTCACTTTTAGGGGTACTGTCAAGAGTTGCTAAGGTATTCCCTAGCATTTCTGCCACTGAATCCACTTTATTTGGTCAAGTGGCCTGCAGGAACCTTAAATATCATCAAGCATATGCCCTAGAATGCATCCAGTGTCCAAAGCAAATGTAAGTCCCTGATGAGACTGCTTCAACAGCACCTGTGATCAAAATATCCTCTGCTTCCCAATGTCTTATGTAACTCTTTGATGAGATGCTTCTCCCCTGCCTGCCCCCACAACCCATGGCATTTACAAAAGGCCTGCTCTTTTGGTTTGAATTCACCAATATGGCCTCAGTCTGAGAACTCCGAAGCACTTTATTCATAAAGCCTAATAAAGACATGTTCCCCAGTTCCTTTCTCTTTCTCATTGCTTGCAGGCTGCCTTAGCTTCCCCATGGGGTCCCATGAGGTGTGGCAGGTATTTCTTCTAGAAACTGCTAATAATAAACTTCTCTATTTCACTTGCTTTTGAGGTCTTTCACAGAACCATGGCTCACCATCCACATCCTATGCTCCACTTAACAAGTGTTAATTTGACAAGTAATTTGCTATGCAGTGATAGGTGACTAATATGCATTTCATTCCATATGTAGTATTCTCAGCTAGCCTCTGAGATTGAAGCAGAAGTGGTATTAGCAAGTTTGATTATGTCCAGCCTGCTTAACATATTTTTATCTCAGGTATCATGCCAGTGGAGGAATGCTTTTATGGAGTCCCCTGTGATCAACTGCAATTCCCAAGTTTCATTCTGTTTTACATGTAACAAGCAGGCCAATCTATTATACAAAGTGTCACAGGGTATCAAATCCTTCAGTGAACAGTTCTTAATCGTTAGCATTAATTCCAGTTAATCCCCAAATAAGTCTAAATTGCCTCAAATACTGTCCTTTGTAAATTATAAGATTCTCATTTATTCTATTAATTTTGGATGCAATATAAATGCAGTTTTTTCCTTTCTCATCACTTATCAAATCAAAACTAAAGGTACATGTGTTCTGTGTCAGCCATCATTTCTCAAAGCAAAATTTATTTATTCCTTAAAACATTTCCTAAAGCAGCACATGATTCCATTACCAATCAATGGTTTAAGATTGGATGTTTGTTGCAATATCATATCATCACTGTACATTAATCTCTTGTCTCAACATGGGGAAAATGGGTCCTCACCTCCAGGCAATTGAAGCTGTGCAGATGACCTCACATCTTCTTTCATGACTTAGAGATTAGCAGCATCTACTATAGAATGATTTCCATCCCAGAGCAAACAACAAGTCTATCTCCTTACTTACAATTTTTTTTGGACATTTTTCCTCTTCACTCCATCTTTGAATTGAATTATCAAGTCTAAATCATGTAGATTGGAGCAACAGACCAGTTCCAAATAGGAAAAGGAGTATGGCAAGGCTGTATATTGTCACCCTGCTTGTTTAACTTCTATGCAGAGTATATGTCATGAGAAATGCTGGGCTGGATGAAGCACAAGCTAGAATCAAGATTGCTGGGAGAAATATCAATAACCTCATATATGCAGATGACACCACCCTTATGGCAAAAATCAAAGAAGAACTAAAGAGCCTCTTGATGAAAGTGAAAGAGGAGAGTGAAAATGTTGGCTTAAAGCTCAACATTCAGAAAACTAAGATCATGTCATCCAGTCCCATCACTTCATGGCAAATAGATGGGGAAACAGTGGAAACAGTGGAAACAGTGTCAGACTTTACTTTTTGGGGCCCCAAAATCACTGCAGATGGTGACTGCAGCCATGAAATTAAAAGACGCTTACTCCTTGGAAGAAAAGTTATGACCAACCTAGATAGCATATTAAAAAGGAGAGATATTACTTTGCCAACAAAGGTCCGTCTAGTCAAGGCTATGGTTTTTCCAGTAGTCATGTATGGATGTGAGATTTAGACTATAAATAAAGCTGAGCACCAAAGAATTGATACTTTTGAACTGTGGTGCTGGAGATGACTCTTGAGAGCCCCTTGGACTGCAAGGAGATCCAACCAGTCTATCTTCAAAGAGATCAGTCCTGAGTCCCTCATTGGGAGGACTGATGTTGAAGCTGAAACTCCAATACTTAGGCCACTTGATACAAAAAGCTGACTCATTTGAAAAGACTCTGATGCTGGGAAAGATTGAAGGTGGGAAGAGAAGGGAAAAACAGAGGATGAGATGGTTGGATGGCATCACTGACTCAGTGGACATGTGTTTGAGAAAATTCCAGGTTGGTGATGGACAGGGAGGCTTGGCGTGCTGCAGTCTATGGACTCTCAAAGAGTCGGACTCAACTGAGTGACTGAACTGAACTGAATCATGTAGAGTTAACCAGTTTTAACTTATGTAAGATAAATATTATAATAGAAAGGTATGTCCCATACTTTGAACTATTGCAACAGAAGCCAGAAAGAAAAATACCAATACAGTATACTAACACATATATATGGAATTTAGAAAGATGGTAATGATGACCCTGTATGCAAGATAGCAAAAGAGACACAGATGTGTAGAGTGGACTTTTGGACTCTGAGGGAGAGGGTGGGATGATTTGGGAGAATGGCATTGAAACATGTATACTATCATGTAAGAAACGAATCGCCAGTCTATGTTTGATGCAGGATACAGGATGCTTGGGGCTGGTGCACGGGGATGATCCAGAGAGATGATATGGGGTGGGAGGTGGGAGGGGGGTTCGTGTTTGGGAACTCATGTACACCCGTGGTGGATTCATGTCAATGTATGGCAAAACCAATACAGTATTGTAAAGTAAAATAAAGTAAAAATAATTTTTTTTTTTTAAAAGAAAACAAATGAGGGTGCATTAAATATCAACAGATGGTTCACAAACTTTTAAAACAAAATCTAAAATTGAAAATAAGGAAAATATACAACTACCTGTTTCCTCAATTCTAATCTGGAGAATTATCAATCCCAAGTATTTTTATTCACTTTTTAAAAATCGAAGCATAGTTGATTTATACTGTTAAGTTTCAGGTATACGGCAAAGTGATTCAGTTATATGTATATACATATCTATTATTTTCAGATTTCCCCTTTATAGGTTATTACAAAATATAAAAATATACAGTAGGCCCTTACTGGTTATCTAGATTTTATATAGTGTGTATATGTTACTCCCAACTTTCTAATATATCCCTCTTCCCTTTTTCTCCTTTGGTAACTGAAAGTTTGTTTTGTATGACTGTGGGTCTACTTCTGCTTTGTAAATAAATTAATTTGTATCATTTTTATAGATTTCAAATATAAGCAATATTGTATGATATTTACCTTTCTCTGTTTGGTTTACTTCAGTTAGTAAGATAATCTTTAGGTTTATCCATGTTGCTGCAAATGGCATTGTTACATTATTTTTTTATGGCTAAGTAACACTCCACTCTGTATATTTATATATACATACACACACACACACATCTGTATATATATACATCTGCATCTTCTTTATCCATTCATTGGCTGATGGATGTTTAGGTTGCTTCTTTGTCTTGGCTATTATAAACATGGCTGCTATGAACATTGGGGTGCATGTATCTTTTCAAATTATGGTTTTTTTTTTCCAGATATATGTCCCAGAGTGTGATTTTTAAACCATATGATAGCTCTATTTTTAGGGAACATCCATAATGTTTTCTATAATAACTGTACCAATTTATGTTCCCACCAGTAGTGTAAAAGGATTCCTTTTTTCCACATGCTCTCTGGCAGCTATTATTTGCAGACTTTTAGTGTTCAGTGAAGGCCATTCTGTTTAGTGTGACATGATACCCTGTTGTAGCTTTGCTATGCATTTCTTTACTGATTAGAAATGTTGAACATATTTTCATGTGTCTTTTTGCTATGTGTATATCTTCTTTGAAGAAATGTCTATTTAGATCTTCTGTCCATATTTTGATTTTTTTTTTTTATATTGAGCTGTTTGTATTATTTGGAAATGAATCCAAAGGGGAAATGAGCACAGATAAACTAGTGGATCTGGGTTAAAATAAATTCACTACTATATATAAAATAGATAACCACAAAGACATTACTTTGCCAACAAAGGTTCACCTAGTTAAAGCTATGGTTTTTCCAGTAGTCATGTGTGGATGTGAGAGTTGAACTATAAAGAAAGCTGAACACCAAAGAATTGATGCTTCTGAACTGTGATGGTGGAGAAGCCTCTTGAGAGGAGATCCTACCAGTCCATCCTAAAGGAAATCAGTCCTGAGTGTTCATTGGAAGGACTGATGCTGAGTGTGAAACGCCAATCATTTCATCACCTGACGTGAAGAACTGACTCATTTGAAAAGACTGTGATGCTGGGAAAGACTGATTGCAGGGAGAAAAAGGGACAAGAGAGGATGAGATGGTTGGATGGCATCACCGACTCAATGGACATGAGTCTGAGTAGGATCTGGGAGTTGGTGAGGGAACTCCCAACATGAGTTGTGAAGGGAAGCCTGGAATGCTGTAGTCCACAGGGTCGCAAACAATTGAACATGACTGAGTAGACTGAAATGAACTAAACTGAACTGATACATTAATCAGTTGCATTTCTATACTTTTTAAACAAAGTATTAGAAAGAAAAACTAAGAAATTAATCCCATTTACAATTGCTTTGAAAAGAATAAAATACTAAGGGATCAATTTAACCAAGGAGGTCAAGGACTTGTACTTTGAAAACTGTTAGGTAGTTAGAATAGGAAAAAGGAGTCCAGAATGGTGGTGGCTAAAAGACAAGGAAGGTAAAATTTCATGAAAATAGAACAGAGGAAGGTCTGAGGACCAGAGTGAGGACCTCAGATAGAACAAACAGCACTTCTGGCTAGCCCAATTTACATAGGTCAGGCCCAGGGGGAAGGAGAAAAAACATAAAAAGAGGAGCCAAAGAGCCACTGTTTCTCTCTCTCTCTCTTTACTTCTTTTGAGTCAGCATGCCCTCATGTCTTGAGGATGTATTTTCTTTTATTTTCTAAATAAAACTGAGCTGTAACATGGAACTGTAACACTGATCTGTCCAAGATCTGTAACATGGTCTGTCTGAGCGCTTTAACGTCCGTTGCTTCAAATTTTTTTTTGATGAAATAGAACGAAGGAAATTACTCACTCCCACTACAAAATCTATAAGACATTGATGAAAAAATTGATGATGATGCACAAATGAAAAGATATATTGTGTTCCTGGATAGCAAGAATTAATGTTGTTAAAAATCAATACTGTTCCAGCATTCTACAGGTTCAGTATAATCCTTATCAAAATATCAATGTAATTTTCCCACAGACCTAGAACAAACAATTCTTAATTTGTATGCAACTACAAAAACTCCTAAACAGTCAAAGCATTCTTGAGAAAGAACAATACCATAGGTATCACAGTCTCTGATTTCAAATTATATTTCAAAGCTACAATAATCAAAAACGGTATAACACTGCCACAAAAATAAACACACAGATCAACGAAAAAGAATCAAGAGCCCAGAAATAAAACCACACTTACATGGTCAATTAATCTATGACAAAGGAGGTAAGAGTATACCATGGGAAAAACAGCATCTTCACTAGATTTGAAGGCATCTGGAAAGACAGATAGCTATAGTAAAAGAATAAAATGAGACTATTTACATCATATTAACAAAAACAATTCAAAATGGATTAAAGGCCTGCATCTAAGAACAGAAGCCATACAACTAGAAGCAAATGGCAGCAGTATACTTTTTTGACATAGGACTTATAATTATTTTGTGGATCTATCTCCTTTGTGGTCTATCTCCAAGGACAACAAAACAATTCTTTTTTAAAAAAATAGACTTCATCAACTAAACAGCTTTTGTACCTCAAAGGAAAGAAAAGTGAAGTCGCTCAGTCGTGTCCGACTCTTTGCGACCCCATGGACTGTAGCCCACCAGGCTCCTCTGTCCATGGGATTCTCCAGGCAAGAATACTGGAGTGGGTTGCCATTTCCTTCTCCATGGGAATCTTCCCAACCCAGAGATCAAATCCAGGCCTCCCGCATTGCGGGCAGACGCTTTAACCTCTGAGCTACCAGGGAAGCCACATCAAAGGAAACCATCAATAAAAGGTAAAGGCAATTTAGTTAATAGGAGAATATATTTGCAAATGGTAAATCTGATAAGTTGTTAATAGCCAAAACATACAAAGAACACATACAACTCAATATCCAAAGAAAAGAAAAAATAATAAATACAGAAATGTAAGAAGGAAGGAAAGAAATACAAAAGAAAGAAACAAGCAAATAAACTACTAAAAATGAACAGATGTCCTGAGTAGGCATTTTTCAGCAAAGACCTACTGATGGCCAATGGACACATGAAAAGATTTTCTGCATCACTAATCACAAGGGAAATATAAATTAAAAAAAAATTAACTATCACCTCATACCTATCAGCATGGTTATTTTAAAAAAAGACAACAAATAACAAATATTGTCAAGGATGTGAAGAATAGGGACCACTTTTGCACACTTGGTGGAATGCAAATTGGTACAGACACTCTGGAAAGCAGTGTGATGGTTTCTCACAAATTTAATGATAAAACCATATTATCCTGTGATTCTACTTATGAATATTTATCTAAAAAAATACAAGCCATAATTTTAAAATATATATACATTTTACATTTATCAAATTATTGTTTAACAAATCCAACATATTGATTAAAATATCTAATATGTGTTCATCTGTGGATGAATGAAAAAAGAAGATGTAGTATATATGTATGGAGAAGGGAATAGCAACCTACTCCAGTATTCTTGGCTGGAGAATTCCATGGACAGAGAAGCCTGGTGGACTATAGTCCATGGGGCAGAGAGTCAGACAAGACTGAGCAATTAACATGCAGTATATATGTATAATGAAATACTACTCACCTATTTTTAAAAAAATAATTAAGCCTTGCCATTTACAGCAAATGGATGGACTTTGAGGGTGTTATGCTAAATGAACTAAGTCTGAAAGAAAGACTCAGACCATATGATTTCACTTATATATTAACTCTAAAAAAACACAACAAATGGAAAAACATAAAACAGGGACAGACATACAGATACAGAAAATAGACAGGTGACTGCTAGAGGGGAGGAGAGCAAAGTGATGAGAAACAGATGGACGGGACTAAGAGGCAAAAATTTCTAGTTATAAAATAAATAAGTCATGAAGATGTAACATGTAACACAGGGAATATTAGTCAATACTATTGTTATAAATTTATATGGTGACAAATAGTAATTAGACTTACTGTGTTATTTCATAATGTACAAAATAGTGAACCAATACACTGTACAATGGAAACTTACATAATATAATAAGTCAATTATATTTCAATATAATTAAAGGTCTCTTCAGGTGGCTCAGGGGGTAACAAATCTGCCTGCAATGAAGGAGACACAGGAGACAAGTGTTTGATCCCTGGGTTGGGAAGATCCTCTAGAGGAGGGCATGGCAACCCACCCCAGTATTCTTCCCTGCAGAATCCCCATGGACAGAGCATCCTAGTGGGCTACACTCCATAGGTTTGCAAAGAGTCAGACACAACTGAAGCAACTGAGCACAAATAAAATAAAATATTGTATGTCTTATTTCAAGCTTCCCTTATTTGTTGTAAAAGTTATAATAATATTTTGTTGCATTTGTTAATTCCATTAGCATCAAAGGAATCAAAGCATTTATATTTAATATTATATTATTCTTTGGTTACCAGTGAGGACAATTTTATAAATTTATCGATAGGAGACCCCAAGTGAAAAGAATCAGGAAATATTTTCCTTCTTTTTTTTTTTAAACTCAGAAGTATAAATTTCTGTAGAATTTGGAAACTGAAGTATTAGAACTAGGAACAATCATGATGAGAACACTAACAATTAGTAAACATAACTTTAAAGAAGTTAATGATTCTAAGTTGAAGACCAACAGAGAAAAGGATATTCTGAGTCAGTCATAAAAATCCTTCCCCACTTTCTTGCATTCATGCTTTCAATTCTCAAATAAAGGAACAAAATTTCAAAGGCAAATTGGGGAGTTCTGAATTTTATATATGTAATCATGTATTTATGCACAGTAGTTCTTCAGAACCTATAATCAAGAATTCTATGTAATTTGCAGAACATTAGGAAATCGTTCAGCAAGAACACTTTATTAATGGTTCTGTAAAATATGAAGGGAGCTTGTAAGAATTAGATTTTATTACAGTTAAATTGAATGTATGTAATCTGAAGCAAACATTGTTGGTGGTAAAAATAGTGAATAACCTCTTACCCTCACAGAAAAGATACTTATCAAGAAAATTTTTATTTTAATAATAATGATAATATTTTAGTATCACATGAAATATTTTTTTGAAAAATTCCTAAGGAAAATTATACCTTATTCTTAGTATGTATAATAACACTGCTGTTCTTCAACTGATTAGCCTACAACTGTCAGATATAATTTTATATTAATATTTCCAAAGACTGCCGTGTCATGTGTTAAAATACTGTGTAAATTTTGTCAAGAAATGTCATGTAAACAAAAAATCATTGGGATATTCTCAGGAACTCCAGTTGGTTCTCTCTCAAGAAGATTCCCAAGGCATCAACAACTTAGTAAACTTGCCATAGCTTACAAACTCCTTATTTTTAAAGGTTTCAAATACTGATTTCCTGTCACAGGAAAAATAAAGTTCTCTTCAAAGAAAGATTTGTCTTCACCTTACATATTAAACAGAATTTTCTCTTTTTGGAATGTATACTCTAACTAGACATTTTTTTTTTTAAGGGAGCATTATCAATTCTCTATTTCTTTCTTCAAATTAGGCTTTAGCTCTTAAAGAAGAACCTAAACTTTTCACCATCAGTTATCTGGAGTGATGTGACGTGGAATGGAGAGATTTGACTTGCATTGGAGAAGGACATGGCAACCCACTCCAGTGTTCTTGCCTGGAGAATCCCAGGGATGGAGAAGCCTGGTGGGCTGCCGTCTATGGGGTCATACAAAGTTGGACACGATTGAAGCAACTTAGCAACAGCAACAGCAGTAGACTCCAGGCTTCCCGTGGGCTAAGATGGTTAAGAATTTTTCTGCAATGTAGGAGACCCTGATCCCTGAGTCAGGAAGATCCCATGGAGGATAGAATGGCAAACTATTCCAGTATTCTTGCCTGGAGAATCCCATGGACAGAGGAGCATGGCAAGATCTGGTTCATGGGATTGCAAAGAGTCAGACATGACTCAGTGACTAACACTTTCAACTTCACTTTAGGCTCAAAGGGTAAAAAGCTCCTTATATTTCCATCAATGTCTTGGTTGATCTACACATGAAGAGAAGATGAGGGGGATGAGCTCTCTGTTATATATCAAGATTATTTGCTTTCTATTTCAGCCTTCATTCAGTTCAGTTCAGTCACTCAGTCGTGTCTGACTCTTTATGACCCCATGAATCACAGCACGCCAGGCCTCCCTGTTTATCACCAACTCCTGGAGTTCACTCAGACTCACGTCCATCTAGTCAGTGATGCCATCCAGCCATCTCATCCTCTGTCGTCCCCTTCTCCTCTTGCTCCCAATCCCTCCCAGCATCAGAGACTTTTCCAATTAGTCAACTCTTCACATGAGGTGGCCAAAGTATTGGAGTTTCACCTTCAGCATCATTCCTTCAAAGAAATCCCAGGGCTGATCTTCAGAATGGACGGGTTGGATCTCCTTGCAGTCCAAGGGACTCTCAAGAGTCTTCTCCAACACTACGGTTCAAAAGCATCAATTCTTCGGTGCTCAGCTTTCTTCAAAGTCCAACTCTCACATCCATACATGACCACAGGAAAAAACATAGCCTTGACTAGACGGACCTTAGTCAACAAAGTAATCTCTCTGCTTTTGAATATGTTGTCTAGGTTGGTCATAACTTTTCTTCCACGTAGTAAGAGACTTTTAATTTCATGGCTGCAGTCACCATCTGCAGTGATTTTGGAGCCCCCAAAAGTAAAGTCTGACACTGTTTCCACGGTTCCCCCATCTATTTCCCATGAAGTAATGGGGCCGGATGCCATGATCTTCATTTTCTGAATGTTGAGCTTTAAGTCAACTTTACCACTCTCCACTTTCACTTTCATCAAGAGGCTTTTAGTTCCTCTTCACTTTCTGCCATAAGGGTGGTGTCATCTGCATATCTGAGATTATTGATATTTCTCCTGACAGTCTTGATTCCAGCTTGTGTTTCTTCCAGTCCAGCGTTTCTCATGATGTACTCTGCATATAAGTTAAATAAGCAGGGTGAAAATATACAGCCTTGACTTATACCTTTTCCTATTTGAAACCAGTCTGTTCCATGTCCAGTTCTAACTGTTGCTTCTTGACCTGCATACAGATTTCTCAAGAGGTAGGTCAGGTGGTCTGGTATTCCCATCTCTTACACAATTTTCCACAGTTTATTGTGATCCACACTGTCAAAGATTTGGCATAGTCAATAAACCAGAAATAGATGTTTTTCTGGAACTCTTGCTTTTCGATGATCCAGTGGATGTTGGCAATTTGATCTCTGGTTCCTCTGCCTTTTCTAAAACCAACTTGAACATCTAGAACTTCACGGTTCACATATTGCTGAAGCCTGGCTTGGAGAATTTTGAGCATAACTTTACTAGTGTGTGACATGAGTGCAATTGTGCGGTAGTTTGAGCATTCTTTGGCATTCGCTTTCTTTAGGATTGGAATGAAAACTGACCTTTTCCAGTTCTGTGACCACTGCTGAGTTTTCCAAATTTGCTGGCATATTGAGTGCAGCACTTTCACAGCATCATCTTTCAGGATTTGAAATAGCTCAACTGGAATTCCATCACCTCCACTACCTTTGTTCGTAGTGATGCTTTCTAAGGTCCACTTGACTTCACATTTTAGGATGTCTGGCTCTAGATGAGTGATCACACCATCATGATTATCCTGGTCATGAAGATCTTTTTTGTACAGTTCTTTTGTGTATTCTTGCCAATGTGTTGTAGGCATCATATTGTGCTTCAGTTCAGTTCAATTCAGTCACTCAGTCGTGTCTGACTCTTTGCAACCCCATGAATCACAGCATGCCAGGCCTCCCTGTCCATCACCAACTCCCAGAGTTCACTCAGATTCATGTCCATTGAGTTAGAGATGCCATCCAGCCATCTCATCCTCTGTCTTCCCCTTCTCCTTCTGCCCCCAATCCCTCCCACCGTCAAAGTCTTTTCCAATGAGTCAACTCTTCGCATGAGGTGGCCAAGGTAGTGGAGCTTCAGCTTTAGCATCATTCCTTCGAAAGTAATCCCAGGGCTGATCTTCAGAATGGACGGGTTGGATCTCCTTGCAGTCCAAGGGACTCTCAAGAGTCTTCAACACCACAGTTCAAAAGTATCAATTCTTCGGTGCTCAGACTTCTTCAAAGTCCAACTCTCACATCCATACATGACCACAGGAAAAACCGTAGCCTTGACTAGATGGACCTTAGTCCGCAAAGTAATGTCTCTGCTTTTGAATATGCTATCTAGGTTGGTCATAACTTTTCTTCCAAGAAGTAAGTGTATTTTAATTTCATGGCTACAGTCACCATCTGCAGTGATTTTGGAGCCCCCCAAAATAAAGTCTGACACTGTTTTCACTGTTTCCCCATCTATTTGCCATGAAGTGATGGGACCGGATGCCATGATCTTCGTTTTCTGAATGTTGAGCTTTAAGCCAACTTTTCACTCTCCTCTTTCACTTTCATCAACAGGCTTTTTAGTTCCTCTTCACTTTCTGCCATAATGGTGGTGTCATCTGCATATCTGAGGTTATTGATATTTCTCCTGGCATTCTTGATTCCAGCTTGTATTTCTTCCCGTCCAGCGTTTCTCATGATGAACTCTCCGTATAAGTTAAATAAGCAAGGTGACAGTATTCAGCCTTGACTTACTCCTTTTCCTATTTGGAACCAGTCTGTTCCACGTCCGGTTCTAACTGTTGCTTCCTGACCTGCATACAGATTTCTCAAGAGGCAAGTCAGGTGGGCTGGTATTCCCATCTCTCTCAGAATTTTCCACAGCTTGTTGTGATCCACACAGTCAAAGGCTTTGGCATAGTCAATAAAGCAGAAATAGATGCTTTTCTGAAACTCTCTTGCTTTTTCCATGATCCCGCGGATGTTGGCAATTTCAGAAAACCTACTTGAGAAATCAAATTATATTATTCATTTTTGTATTAAAGAGTATTGAACAAATATTGTAGAGTTTAAGAAAGCACATGCCTCTTGAGGATCTTCATAAGTTAAATAATTTTAATTTAACTGTATTCTTAAGAAATTTTAAAGTTTTGGACAAAGTTTATAGTTGAACCAAATGATTTATCCACTATGAAAAGTAATTTTAAATCTTTAACTTAGAAATCCATGAAACCTTACAAAGAAATATCTAACTTTTATACTGGAGGGATGAGCAGAGATATAAGGAAGCAATTCAAGCTGGAATATCTTTCCATTTGATATATTTTTTTTCAATCTGACTCTCAACACTATTTTTTTGTAAGTTCTTCAATATTTTTTATAGTTTAGTATTCGTTTTATATTGGAATATATTTAATTTACAACTCTGTGTTAGCTTCAGGTATACAGCAAAGTGACTTAGCTATTTAACATATATACATTTTTCCCCCAAGTTCTTTTACCATATAATTTATTACAAAATATTGAGTAGATGTCCACTTCTATTTAGAAAACTGTTTAGAACAAAGAGCATTCTAGTGTTTTTTTCCTTCTACATTTGTGAATATACTAATTATCAGTATGAAGATTTTCTCCAGATTTTATTATACTTAGCTTTGTCATTAAGTATAATGATTAATAGAATTGTTAATGAATGAAATTTATAATGATAATAATAATCTTAGATAGTTTAAGTTTACTGTTTTATCTATGTCTTTCATATGCTAAAGTGTACCCCAAAGGACTGATTACAAATGTCAAAGAGCTATATAATCCACTAAATAGTTAATAATTTAAGTCTTGCTAAATGTTGTAAATTGCAGTATTACATTTACCTTGCAAAATTATGTTTCATACTTTCTTGTTAGTTTTCTAATATGTTGACATTTATTTAAGTATACAGCCATAAAAACAAATGTTTACTTATTTTTGTACCACTTCCTACATATTATAACTTCCCCACCACACACAAAACTGATAATGTAGGAAGTTCACAATCATATATAGATAAGAAGGAATATTTAGGTTTTCTAAAAAAGTTTGCTTTTTAACAGACTTCAATCAAGATGTCTTTCGTAATGTCTGTGCTTTGCATCCAGAATGCACACTAAAATGAGATTCATTTTTCATTATATCAGTCATTTCAGAGCATAAAAATGCAGAATTAGCATCAGCATTAGTTCCACAATGTACTTTCTTCAGATTAAAAGTCAGCAAATTAATGTAAACAACATGATTGAATTCATTGGCAGTGATATTTTTGGCAACTCAGTCACTGTTAAAAAGTTATGCTAGAATTGTTTTCTCTTTATTAGCAGGCATGATGTAAGTGATGTGAGAAACTACTATGAAATTATAATCTGCATAATAGACAATTCTGAAGCAGTTATTTTTCCTGTTTGCATGTGCTTTTGAGAATGTGAAAATAAATTTAACATCCAACCATTCTTCATATGTTTCTCTGTACTAACTACGAATACCAAATGCTCATTTGTGATAGCAATAGAACTCAAGAACAAACATAATCCAGAGATTTATGTAAGCAAATTTGGTGGCATAATAAAATATTGTTTTTGTAAAGGAGCTCAACAGCCATTTGAGTAAACTTTCTGAATATTTAACAGTCTGGCCAATGGCATATTGTCTCAGCACTGAACGTTTTGAGTTTTTGTACTTAATTTGACTATTCACTATAATTACATTCTGAAATTTAAAGGTTATGTATCTTAAAAAACTCTCTAATTTTGATTCTGTCAAATTAGAATTCTACTAAGATTGCATAATTCATATAGTAGGTAAGCTGATGAAGTATCAAAAATATTAAAAAGATAAGAACATGAAGTGCTCTTATAGAAACTGGACCATATTTGATATTTACATATTTAATTTGTGTATTAAGGAAAATATATAGAGAAAAAAATTAAAAATTTTTAATGAAATCTATTACATTTTAAATAACATGGAACAATGAATTTCAAACAAGTGAACCTGTAATTATTTCACTATCTAGTTTAAATATACCTAGGTGTAATGCACTTGAAAGTGAAAGTAACTCCATCATGTCCAACTCTTTGTGACGCTCTTGGAATTCTCCAGGCCAGAATACTGAAGTGGGGGTAGCCTTTCCCTTCTCGAGGGGATCTTCCCAACCCAGGGATCAGACCCAGGTCATACACATTGAAGGAGGATTCTTTACCAGATGAGTCACAAGGGAAGCCTGTGACTTAATGATGTTAATAAAACATCATTAAAAATGGTTAATGATGTTAACAACAATAGATTTAGACTTGTAAGTCTCTTTTGGCACATATCATTTGCAATGAAAATTTATCTGAGGGTAAAACTATAAAAAATTGTACAAGTATTTTCTGAATCCACACATTGGAAAATAAAATTTTTCCAAAGAGTTACTTCAAATACAAGAGATAGGATGATAGAAGGGAATAATTAAAGGCATTATAAAATAGAGTTTTATGTATCATTTATTATAAGGATAAATCTTTTCTAGAAAGATAGAAATATGGAGGCTGAAATACTGTCAAAATCATGTTACCATCCTCACTTCAGCAGAAAATATAACTAGATGGTTCTTGGAACTCAGTAATGGTCAACATTCACATAAAAGAAAGTCCACAGGCTTCTGAAAAAGATAATGTAAATTTTGACCAAAAAAAAAAAAAAAAAAAAGCAGTCAATAATTAAGCTGCAGAGGAACCAGAGATCAAATTGCCGATATCCGCTGGATCATCGAAAAAGCAAGAGAGTTCCAGAAAAACATCTATTTCTGCTTTATTGACTAGGCCAAAGCCTTTGACAGTGTGGGTCACAATAAACTGGAAAATTCTGAAAGAGATGGGAATAGCAGATCACCTAACCTGCCTCTTGAGAAACCTATATGCAGGTCAGGAAGCAACAGTTAGAACTGGACATGGAAAAACAGACTGGTTTCAAATAGGAAAAGGAGTACGTCAAGGCTGTATATTTTCACCCTGCTTATTTAACCTGTATGCAGAGTACATCATGAGAAATGCTGGGCTGGAAGAAGCACAAGCTGGAATCAAGATTGCTGGTAGAAATATCAATAACCTCAGATATGCAGATGACACCACCCTTATGGCAGAAAGTGAAGAGAAACTAAAAAGCCTGTTGATGAAAGTGAAAGAGGAGAGTGAAAAAGTTGGCTTAAAGCTCAACATTCAGAAAACAGAGATCATGGCATCCGGTCCCATCACTTCATGGGAAGTAGATAGGAAAGAGTGGAAACAGTGTCAGACATTTATTTTTTATTTTTTGGCTCCAAAATCACTGCAGATGGTGACTGCAGCCATAAAATTAAAAGATGCTTAGTCCTTGGAAGGAAAGTTTTGACCAACCTAGACAGCATATCAAAAGTAGAGACATTACTTTGCCAACAAAGGTCCGTCTAGTCAAGGCTATCGTTTTCCAGTGGTCATGTATAGATGTGAGAGTTGGACTGTGAAGAAATCTGAGGGCTGAAGAATTGATGCATTTGAACTGTGGTGTTAAAGACTCTTGAGGGTCCCTTGGCCTGCAAGGAGATCCAACCAGTCCATTCTGAAGGAGATCAGCCCTGGGATTTCACTGGAAGGAATGATGCTAAAGCTGAAACTTCAGTACTTTGGCTACCTGATGCGAAGAGTTGACTCATTGGAAAAGACTGTGATGCTGGGAGGGATTGGGGGCAGGAGGAGAAGGGGATGACAGAGGATGAGATGGCTGGATGGCATCACTGACTCGGTGAACGTGAGTCTGAGTGAACTCCGGGAGTTGGTGATGGACAGGGAGGCCTGGTGTGCTGTGATTCATGGGGTTGCAAAGAGTCAGACATGACTGAGGGACTGAACTGAACTGACTGATGGGACCAGATGCCATGATCTTCATTTTCTGAATGTTGAGCTTTAAGCCAACTTTTTCACTCTCCTCTTTCACTTCATCAACAGGCTTTTTAGTTGCTCTTCACTTTCTACTATAATGGTGGTGTCTTCTGCATATCAGAGGTTATTGCTATTTCTCCCAGAAATCTTGATTCCAGTTTGTGCTTCTTCCAGCCCAGCATTTCTCATGATGTACTCTGCATATAAGTTAAATAAGCAGGGTGACAATATACAGCCTTGACGTACTCCTTCTCCTATTTGGAACCAGTCTGTTTTTCCATGTCCAGTTCTAACTGTTGCTTCCTGACCTGCATATAGGTTTCTCAAGAGGCAGGTTAGGTGGTCTGCTATTCCCATCTCTTTCAGAATTTTCCACAGTTTATTGTGATCCACACAGTCAAAGGCTTTGGCCTAGTCAATAAAGCAGAAATAGATGTTTTTCTGGAACTCCCTTGCTTTTTTGATGATCCATTGGATGTTGGCCATTTGATCTCTGGTTCCTCTGCCTTTTCTAAAACTAGCTTGAATATCTGGAAGTTCATGGTTCAGGTACTGTTGAGGTCTGGCTTGGAGAATTTTAAGCATTACTTTGCTAGTGTGTGAGCTGAGTACAATTGTGCGCTAGTTTGAGCATTCTTTGGCATTGCCTTTTTTTTAGGACTGGAATGAAAACTGACCTTTTCCAGTCCTGTGGCCACTGCTGACTTTTCCAAGTTTGCTGGCATATTGAGTGCAGCACTTTCACAGCATCATCTTTCAGGATTTGAAACAGATCAACTAGAATTCCATCACCTCCACTAGCTTTGTTCATAGTGATGCTATCTAAGGCCCACTTGACTTCACATTCCGGGATATCTGGCTCTAGGTGAGTGATCACACAATCGTGATTATCTTGGTCATGAAGCACTTTTTTGTACAGTTCTGTGTATTCTTGCCACCTCTTCTTAATATCTTCTGCTTCTGTTAGGTCCATACCATTTCTGTCCTTTATTGAGCCCATCTTTGCATGGAATATTCCCTTGGTACCTCTAATTTTCTTGAAGAGATCTCTAATCTTTCCCATTTTCTGGTTTTCCTCTATTTTTTCACATTGATATCTAACTTCTTTTTTATTATTGTTATTTTTTTACATGTGGATATTCAGTTTTTCTAAACCCATTTGTTGAAAAGATTGTCTATGTTCCATTGTGTTACCTTTTTTCTTTGGCAACTATCAGTTGACTATATCTCTGTGAGTCTACTTCTGGATTATCACTTCTGTCCACTGATTTATTTGTATACTACAAGGCATTTAGGATCTTAGTTCCACTACCAGGGATCAAACCCATGCCCCTCTGAATTGGAAGCACCAAGTCTTAACCCCTGGACCACCAGGGAAGTCTAAGATGGCTTATATATATGCTATTATAACACACAAATACAATTCCTTTCATACTGTGTGTTTAATACATTTGTACTTAACCTAATTGCTATTGTCTTTAGGTATTTCCTCTATACAGAGGTAAAATAAGGTAAAGGAGGAATGTAAGTAGAATATAAAAAATGAAAAAGATGGTTGTAAATGTATTTCTTTACATTTTCATAATTTAACTGTGAATTTTCTCTAAGGCATGGAAGATTATTTTGTGGAAATTTATAAGCTAATTCTAAAGTTTATTTGCAGAGGTCAAAGAACCAGAAAAACCAACACAATATTAAGGAAGAGCAAAGTGAGAGGCCTGACACTATTCAATGTCAAGAGTTACTAGAAGTACAGTAAGCAAGACAATGTGGTATAGGCCAAAAATACACAAATCAGTGGAATGGAACTGAATCCAGAAGTAGATTCACATAGATATAGTCAACTGACAGTTGCCAAAGGAGAAAAGGTAATAAAATGGAACAAAGAAAATTTGTTCAAAAAATAGTGTTAGAAAAACTGAATACCCACATGCAAAAAAAAATTAATAATAATAAAGAAGCTAGATGTCAACATTTTAGGAATCAGTGAACTGAAATGGACTGGAATGGGGGAATTTAAATCAGAGAACGATTATATTTACTACTGTGAGCAGGAATGCCCTAGAAGAAATGGAGTAGCCTTTCAGCCAACAAAAGAGTCCAAAATGCTGTACTTGGGCAATCTCAAAAATTGCAGAATGATCTCAGTTCATTTCCAAGGCAAACCATTCAATATCAAGTGATGCAAGTCTATGCCCCAATTACTAATATGGAAGAAGTTGAAGTTTAACCATTCTATGAAAACCTACAAAACCTTCTAGAACAATAACCAAACAAGATATCTTTTTCATTATAGGGGACTGCAATGCAAAAATAGGAAGTCAAGAAATACCTGGAGTAAGAGGCCAGTTTGTCCTTGGTGTACAAAATGAAACAGGGTAAAGGCTAACAGAGCTTTGCCAAGAGAACACACTGGTCATAGAAAACACCCACTTCCAACAACACAACAGATGACTCCACACATGGACATCACCATATGGTCATGGTGAAATCAGATTAATTATACTCTTTTCAGCTGAAGATGGAGAAGCTCTATAGAGTCAATGAAAAAAGACTGAGATCTGACTTTGGCTCAGCTTACAAACTCCTTATTGCCAATTCAGACTTAAATTTAAGAAAGTACAGAAAACCACTATGCCATTCAGATACGACTAAATGAAAACCCTATACAGTGGAAGTGATGAATAGATTAAAGGGATTAGATCTGATAGATAAACTGCCTAAAAAAACTATGGACAGTGGTTAGTGACATTGTACAGGACGTGGTTATCAAACCCATCTCCAGAAAAAGAAATGTAAGAAGGCAAAATGGTTGTCTGAAGAGGCCTTACAGATAACTGAGAAAAGAAGAGAAGTGAAAGGCAAAGAAGAAAAAGAAAGATACACCCATCTGAATGCTAGTTCTAAAGAATAGCAAGGAGAGATAAGAAAGCCTTTCTAATGATCAATGTAAACAAATACAGGAAAACAATAGAATGGGAAAGATTAGAGATCTCTTAAAGAAAATTAGAGATACCAAGGGAAAATTTCATGCAAAGATGAGCACAATATAGGACAGAAACAGTATGGGCCTAACAGAAGTAGAGGATATCAAGAAGATGTGGCAAGAATACACAGAAGAACTATACAAAAAATAACCTCATGACCCAGATAACCATGATGGTGTGATCAATCACCTAAAGCCAGATATCTTGGCCTGTGCGAAATCCTTAGTAAGTATCATACGAACAAAGCTAGTGGAGATAATGGAATTTCAGCTGAGCTATTTCAAATCCTAAAAGATGAGTGTTGCACTCAATAGGCCAGGAGATTTGGAAAACTCAGCAGTGGCCATAGGACTGGAAAAGGTCAATTTTCATTACAATCCTAAAGAAAGGCAATGTCACAGAATGTTCAAACTACCACCCATTTGCACTCATCTCACCCACCAGCAAGCTTAGCTCAGTAACTCAGTGGTGTCCAACTCTTTGCAACCTCACCAGACTGCAGCACACCAGGCTTCCCAGTCCATCACCAATTCTCAGAGCTTACACAAACTAAAATTTACTCAAACTAAAACTTACTCAAAACAAAAATTTTGAACAAAGTAAATGTTCAAAGTAATGTTTGAACAAAGTAATGTTGCTCAAAATTTCCCAAGCTAGGCTTCAACTGTACATGAACTGAGAATTTCCAGATGTTTAAGCTTGGTTTAGAAAATGCAGAGGAAGATATATTCCTAAGTATTTTATTCTTTTCGTTGCAATGGTGAATGGAATTGTTTCCTTAATTTCTTTTTCTACTTTCTCATTATTCATATATAGAAAACTATAAAACACTGATGAAAGAAATCAAAGAGGACACTAATAGATGGAGAAATATACCATGTTCATGGATCGGAAGAATCAATATAGTGAAAATGAGTATACTACCCAAAGCAATTTACAAATTCAATGCAATCCCTATCAAGCTACCAGCCACATTTTTCACAGAACTAGAACAAATAATTTCAAGATTTGTATGGAAATACAAAAAACCTCGAATAGCCAAAGCAATCTTGAGAAAGAAGAATGGAACTGGAGGAATCAACTTGCCTGACCAGGCTTTACTACAAAGCCACAGTCATCAAGACAGTATGGTACTGGCACAAAGACAGACATATAGATCAATGGAACAAAATAGAAAGCCCAGAGATAAATCCACACACATATGGACACCTTATCTTTGACAAAGGAGGCAAGAATATACAATGGAGTAAAGTCAATCTCTTTAACAAGTGGTGCTGGGAAAACTGGTCAACCACTTGTAAAAGAATGAAACTAGATCACTTTCTAACACCGCACACAAAAATAAACTCAAAATGGATTAAAGATCTAAATGTAAGATCAGAAACTATAAAACTCCTAGAGGAGAACATAGGCAAAATACTCTCAGACATAAATCACAGCAGGATCCTCTATGATCCACCTCCCAGAATTCTGGAAATAAAAGCAAAAATAAACAAATGGGATCTAATTAAAATTAAAAGCTTCTGCACAACAAAGGAAAATATAAGCAAGGTGAAAAGACGGCCTTCTGAATGGGAGAAAATAATAGCAAATGAAGCAACTGACAAACAACTAATCTCAAAAATATACAAGCAACTTCTGCAGCTCAATTCCAGAAAAATAAACGACCCAATCAAACAATGGGCCAAAGAACTAAATAGACATTTCTCCAAAGAAGACATACGGATGGCTAACAAACACATGAAAAGATGCTCAACATCACTCATTATCAGAGAAATGCAAATCAAAACCACAATGAGGTACCACTTCACACCAGTCAGAATGGCTGTGATCCAAAAATCTGCAAGCAATAAATGCTGGAGAGGGTGTGGAGAAAAGGGAACCCTCCTACACTGTTGGTGGGAATGCAAACTAGTACAGCCACTATGGAGAACAGTGTGGAGATTCCTTCAAAAATTGCAAATAGAACTCCCTTATGACCCAGCAATCCCACTTCTGGACATACACACTGAGGAAACCAGAATTGAAAGAGACACATGTACCCCAATGTTCATCGCAGCACTGTTTATAATAGCCAGGACATGGAAACAACCTAGATGTCCATCAGCAGATGAATGGATAAGAAAGCTGTGGTACATATACACAATGGAGTATTACTCAGCCATTAAAAAGAATTCATTTGAATCAGTTCCGATGAGATGGATGAAACTGGAGCCAATTATACAGAGTGAAATAAGCCAGAAAGAAAAACACCAATACAGTATACTAACACATATATATGGAATTTAGGAAGATGGCAATGACAACCCTGTATGCAAGACAGGAAAAAAGACACAGATGTGTATAATGGACTTTTGGACTCAGAGGGAGAGGGAGAGGGTGGGATGATTTGAGAGAATGGCATTCTAACATGTATACTATCATGTAAGAATTGAATTGCCAGTCTGTGTCTGACGCAGGATGCAGCATGCTTGGGGCTGGTGCATGGGGATGACCCAGAGAGATGTTGTGGGGAGGGAGGTGGGAGGGGGGTTCATGTTTGGGAATGCATGTAAGAATTAAAGATTTTAAAATTTAAAAAATAAAAAACCAAAGAAATAAAATAAAATAAAATAAATAAAATAAAAACAATTAAATAAAATAAAATAAAGAAAATGCAGAGGAACCAGAGATCAAATTGCCAACATCTGTTGGATCATAAAAAATGAGAACTCCAGAAAAAAAAAAATCTACTTATGTTTTATTCACTACACTAAAGACTTTGACACTGTGGATCACAACAAACTGTGGAAAATCTTTAAAGAAATGGGGTTACATGACCACCTTACTTGCCTCCTGAAAACCTGTATGCAGTTCAAGAAGCAATGGTTAGAACTGGAAATGGAACAACAAACTCGGTTCAAAATTGGGAAAGGAGTATGTCAAGGCTGACAATTGTTACTTTGTTTATTTAACTAATATGCAGAATATATTATGCAAAATGTTGGGTGGATGTAGCACAAGCTGGAATTAAGATTTCCAGGAGAAATATCAACAACTTCAGATACTCAGATGACACCACCCTTATGGCAGAAAGTAAAGAAGAACTTACGAGCCTCTTGATGAAGGTGAAAGAGAAGAATCAAAAAGCTGGCTTAAAGCTCAACATTCAAAAAAGTAAGACCATGGCATCTGGTCCCATCACTTCATGGCAAATAGATGGGAAAACAAGTCGCTGCAGATGGTGACTGCAGCCAAGAAATTAAAAGATGCTTGCTCCTTGGAATAAAAGTAATGACCAACCTAGACAGCATATTAAAATGAAAAAACGTTACTTTACCAACAAAGATCCATATAGGCAAAGCTGTGATTTTTCCAGTAGTCATGCATTAACATGAGAGTTGGACCAAAGAGAAGGGTGAGCATCAAAGTATTGATGCTTTTGAAGTATAGTGTCTGAGAAGACTCTAGAGAGTCCCTTGCACTGCAAGGAGATTAAACAAGTCAATCCTATAGGAAATCAATCCTGAATATTCATTGGAAGAACTGAGATTGAAGATGAAATTCTAATACTTTGTCTACCTAATGCAAAGAGCTAACTCCTTAGAAAAGACCCTGATGCTAGAAAAGACTGAAGGCATTAGGAGAAGGGGACAACAGAGGATGAGATGGTTGGATGACATCGCCAACTCCATAGGCATGAGTTTGAGCAAGCTCTGGGAGATGGTGAACGGCAGGGAAGCCTGGCCTGCTGCAGTCCATGGGGTCGTAAAGAGTTCGACATGATTGAGCAACTGAACAACAAGACACAGACTTCACACCATTTACAAAAATTACCTCTAACTGTATATAAAACTATATTTAATATAGACTTGGTAAAATTATTTGCACAAGATATAGCTGGTATCTAAATTGTACAAAAAACTATTTTAACAATCTGCCTTTTCGAAACTGCTTGTACATTTGGAAGTTCTTGGTTCGTGTACTGTTGCTGCTTAGCTTGAAGTATTTTGAGCATCACTTTGCTAGCATGTGAAATGAGTGCAGCTGCATGATAGTTTGAACATTTTTTAGCATTGCCCTTCTTTGGGACTGGAATGAAAACTGACCTTTTCTAGTCCTGTGGCAACTGCTGAGTTTTCTAAATTTGCTGCCATATTGAGTTTATTACTTTAGCAGCAGCATCTTTTAGGTTTGTAAATAGCTCAGCTGGAATTTCATCATCTTTACTAGCTCTATTTGTAATAATGCTTCCTAAGGTCCACTTGACTTCTCACTCCAGGATGTCTGGTTCTAGGTGAGTGACCACACCATCATAGTCATCTGGGTCACTAAGCTCTATTTTGTATATTTGTTCTATGTATTCTTGCCATCTCTTCTTATTCTACCTGCTTCTGTTAGATCTTTTCCATTTCTGTCTTTTACTGTTCCCATCCTTGAATGAAGTTTTACCTTGATACCTCAAACTTTCTCCAGCAACTATGCTCCTTTGTTTTACCCAAAGGAACACACAATGTTTACAGCAGCTTTATTTAGAATATATGGTATACACAATGTTTGTGTACTATATAATTAGTACTATAAATATAAAAGCTTTATTCATAATTCATAGAGTACACACAATGTTTATAACAGCTTTATTCATAACTGCCAAAAGTTGGAAGCAACCAAGACGTCCTTCAGTAGGTGAATACATAAGCCCACTGTGTTATAGCTAAACAATGGACTATTACTCAGTGATGAAAATGAATGAGCTATCACATCGTGGATAGACCTGAGGGAACCATAAATACATATTACAAACTGAAAGAAATCAATCTGAAAATCTAAATTCTGTGTGATCACATTTACATGACATTCTGGATAAAGCAAAACTGTGGAGACAAAGGATCAGTGGTTTCAAGGCTTAGAGGCGGAGTGATGAATAGACAAAGTATGGATTTTTCAGGGCAGTGTGTGAAACCAATTTTCGTGCTGCCACAAACATGCATACATATCATTATACATTTGACAAAAACAATAGACAGTACCTTGGGGGAAGGCAGAAGTCCAAGGTAAACTGTGGATTTTACCCAAGGGGAAGCTCAATGTGAATTCTGGACTTCGGGTGTTAATAATGTTTCAGTACAGGACCACTGCTTGAAATAGTGTACCATGCTAACACAAGATGTTGTTGCTGAGGGGAGCTGTGGTGGAGATCGGGGAGAGAAAGTATACAGGAAATCTCTGTACCTAAAGAAAAGAGTTGTAGGACTTCTACTGAGAATAAAGCATAACAAAAATTGGCTCATGGGGTATATCATGAGTTCATGATATCCCATTATATGCTAAGATGATTAAGAAACTTTTAAAGAGAGATGCTGCAACAGTTGGACACAAATTCTGTTTTTCAACACTGGGGATATGTAACACTGAAATATGTTACCACTCTCCGTGATCTGACGCTGGATATCCTATTAATATACTTTTCATAGAACAATCTGCAATTGGGAAAGTAGCTTATTCCTAAACAGATACACTTGCTCATGTTCATAGAGTCCACAGCTCATGACATGTTGGTTAAAGCAACAAATAAGCTAACTTCATCTTTAATAAATTTTCAGTGTTCTCAAGTGTAATAATAATAGCAAAGAGGCTTAAGCAACTTGGTCTTTTATTTTATAGTGAACAAAGTTAAATGTAAACAGAATGTCTTATGAAGTGTTAAGCTTCTATTTTGAGATAGTTAGACTTGATCTATTTGAAGATGAGACAAATAAACTCATTTTCCACAGCAGTGGGGCTATACTTATGGAATAATATGATAACCTCTTCCTAGAGTCATGTGATGCACAGTTAGTTGCTCAGTCATGGCCTACTATTTGTGACCACATGGTTTGTAGCTCACCAGGCACCTATGTTCATGGGATTTTCCTAGGCAAGAATACTGGAATATGTAGCCATTCCCTTCTCCAGGAGATCTTCCCATCCCAGGGATTGAACCCGGGTCTTGTAGATTGCAGACAGAATCTTTACCATCTGAGCCAGAAGAGAAGCATGAGAACCCATACAAATAAGTTATTTGATATCTAAAACTGCTGCTTTGAATAATATCAACATATGCCTAGAGACAAAGGACTTCCTTACATTGCTTAATTTTCTATAGTGGGAGTTTTTATTTTTATTATTTTTTAAAATAAGAAATATATTATGATGTGATAGCTCATCCTAACTTCATTGGAACAGTTTTCTAGAAAGAAAGAGGAAAGCAAATGTTACAACGCCATTAAAGTTAGAGGGCTTTACAGCTGGCAAAGAGAACATTGCGTCATTTTATTTATCCAGTAACTTCTAGTCTTTGTTGTAGCCCAAGCAACAGGCTGTATGTTTTAACATATTTTTTAATGTGATCTTGACCAAGTACAAGCAATACATATTGGTGAAGCTCTCTCTCTCTCTCTCTCTCTCTCTCTCTCTCTCTCTATATATATATATATATATATATATATAAAATCAGAAGTAGCCAAAAATTACACTTTCTATAATTTTCACAGTTTCCAGTAAGTGAATGTATTATACCATTTTTTGAAAAGGGACACAAATTATTTTATCTCCCAGAAGAAATTATGGTTCAGAAGATTTAAGGAAAATGACAAAATCAGAGTGAAAAAGAAACGTTGAAAATGATGCTGTGCTATTTCATTTTTTTCCCTTCAGTGTAGATTCAGCCTGAATCAAGGCAGACACACTTCAAAGGCTTTTCATAAGTGATGTCAAGTAATTTCAACTGAATTGAAACCGCCAGGTTCAGGAGAGATATTGAAGGTATCAAGACCCTAAGGACACTAGAAACTTCACTAGTTTCAAATTAATTTAAAGTATATTAACATCAAACACTGGAAAATACAGGTTAGTGATGGCATTAGATGAAGACTTTGGGGTACTCTTCTCGGCTTTTCTTTTGAGTTATTAGTTGCCATGGAAAAGCTATGTATAGCCTATACAAATGCTTTTTTTTTTTTTTTTTTTTAACTTCCAAAGATCCAGATTCTCTTTTTCTTAGAAATTAAATTCTGGAATGACCGGTTGTGGTTTAGTTACCCTGATTAAGATACATTTGCTTCTGTGAGAAATTATCTACAAATTGATGTATCAGCATAGAAGGTAAAGTTAAACATCTTTGTGCTGCAACATACATTCTAGTTAATGTAGAACAAAATGAGTCAAATCTCCTTATAGTATTATTTATAGAATTATCTTTTTTTAATAACTGTTCACTCTTACGCAATACAAAAAATGGAATTGTAGATTTGTTTCTTCTCTCTTCAATCTGAAAATTAGGATAGAAGTGACTTTAGACATTGTTTTAAGCAAAACTCTTTGTTCCCAAATCTGGCATATCTGATCCATATCACACATAAGACGGTATAACTGAATGAACAGCATTTGTGCTAGAATTTTTTTTTTTTTGATAGAAGACAGACTTAAGTGAGACTTTAAAATGCTTATTGTCACTTAACCTTTCCTATACCTTCACACTTATTGGAGCAGCGTTCTCCGAACATATTTAAATAGATATTTGGAAGTGTTTCCTTGACTGATAGTCATATATTTTATAAAATTTAATAATTGAAATAATAGTGAATCCATGTTTGTGCTTTCAGAATTGGGGTGTGGAGAAAAGGGAACCCTCCTACACTGTTGGTGGGAATGCAAACTAGTACAGCCACTATGGAGAACAGTGTGGAGATTCCTTAAAAAATTGTAAATAGAACTCCCTTATGACCCAGCAATCCCACTGCTGGGCATACACACCGAGGAAACCAGAATTGAAAGAGACACATGTACCCCAATGTTCATCGCAGCACTGTTTATAATAGCCAGGACATGGAAACAACCTAGATGTCCATCAGCAGATGAATGGATAAGAAAGCTGTGGTACATATACACAATGGAGTATTACTCAGCTGTTAAAAAGAATTCATTTGAATCAGTTCTGATGAGATGGATGAAACTGGAGCCGATTATACAGAGTGAAGTAAGCCAGAAAGAAAAACACCAATACAGTATACTAACACATATATATGGAATTTAGGAAGATGGCAATGACGACCCTGTATGCAAGACAGGGAAAGAGACACAGATGTGTATAATGGACTTTTGGACTCAGAGGGAGAGGGAGAGGGTGGGATGATTTGGGAGAATGGTATTCTAACATGTATACTATCATGTGAATTGAATCGCCAGTCTATGTCTGACACAGGATGCAGCATGCTTGGGGCTGGTGCATGGGGATGACCCAGAAAGATGTTATGGGGAGGGAGGTGGGAGGGGGGTTCATGTTTGGGAATGCATGTAAGAATTAAAGATTTTAAAATTTAAAAAATAAAAAAACTAAAAAAAAAAAACACAAAAGCATCAAAAAAAAAAAAAAAAGAATTTGGGATAAACTTTAGAATTTTAGTTCTCATATATCCTAGATATTTAAACAAGGATTTGAAGGTTTCTACTTGAAGGTCATCTGAGTGACTGGGAAACACTTTTAAACTTCTTCTCTTGCATTGCCAAGTAATTGAAATTTCCTGTGTCTAGCTAATTCAGAACCCACAAGCTGTTATTGTAAGAAGGAAGCATTATTGCTTTTTATTGAATTTTTATCCAACAGTATCAGGAATCATAGGTAGTAAATTTATCCAAAAAATGTTACCAGAGGGCAAAGAGTCATGAAAAATAATATGTAGACATTGCTTATTTACAGCTGGGAGGGAAGCAGTTTTCTCAGCACTAAGTTTAAAATTCTCTAGATACCAATTAATATATGCTTCCCATTCATTTTGTCTATCTCATATTTCTCTAGTCATGCATGAAGATAGACAAATGTGGGGATTTTGAGAGCTCCCTATTTTAGCCAACAGAAATTTAAATCACCCTAGGTTAAATAGATCCATTTAGATAAGTAATTACAGACTAAGGGTATAATTACAGGTGTTAAATAAAGTTGGCACAAGCTCCTGAGAGTTCATTTTTCATAAAAATTTTCCTGTAAGAACTTCCCATTGTTCTGAGAAGTCACCAAAAGAAGAAAGAAAACCTGAAAGTAACATCTCTTACCAAGCCATGAAGACAGAAAACCTGAAACGTGAATCACAAGATGGAAAAACCTTGAATCTGAATGCTGAGATTAAAAATAAAATCTAAAATAAATCCCCAAATAAAGACCTAGAGCTCAACTAAATGGGAGATTCAGATCCAGGAGCACTCACCTGGAGCTCCAACCTAACTAAAGAGAAGGCTGGACTCAGTGGGTCTGCATAGGTGCCATACATAGGGTCTGAATAGCTGCTGGACTGCTGAGTGAGCACTGATCTGGATCGTGCCAACCATGCCAGCTATGTTCACCAAAATTTCAGAAACAGAGACCTGATTGAAGTAAAGAAGTATTTGCAGGGCTACCCAGGTGGCTAAGCCAGTAAAGAATCTGCCTGCAATGCAGGGGACTTGGGTTTGATCCCTACGTCAGGGAGATATTCTGGAGAAGGAAATGGCTACTCACTCCAATATTCTTGCCTGAGAAATTCCATGGACAGAGGAGCCTACTGGGCTACATTTTATAGGCTTTCAAAGAGTTAGACATGACTGACTCACTAACTCTACATTACTAATTGAGGTTTTTTTAGGAATGCAGCCCCAGAGACATGAATTAAGAAATGTCTGAACTGTGTTCCACCAGACTACAGTATGGAGGAAGCCATAAAAGCAAAAGCTGCTGGATGACATAAGTTGTCTCCCAAGAATTATAATTGTAGCTGGCAAGAAGTGAGGGTTTGTGTTAAGCAAGGATTGGTTGGAGTCTGAAATGGTTGCATACTTATAAGTGGAACCTTGAGATCATAAGATTGCAGGTTGCACATATTGTTTGAATGTGGCTTGTGGTGACCTTGGGTTTGGTTCAGTTTAGAAAAAGTTCAAATCCTTAATAGTGAAGGAAGGCTTCTGATACCAGATCCTCAGTGGCTGCCTAATTCCAATTTTGTATGCCTGAATGTTAACCTTTTTTTTGAAAAATTTTATAGCCAAAAAAGGGAGGGGAAGACTTGAATGATGTGATCAAGGATCTTGAAATGGAAGGATTATCCTGGATTATCTAAGCAGGCTAGTAATAAATGCAATTAAGTGTATCTTTTAAAAAGAAGGCAGAGAGAGATTTGACATACACATAGGAACAGGTAATATGAAGACAGAACATAGAGATTTAAAGAGTTTGGCCTTAAAGACTGGACTGATGTGATGACAAACCATGGAATGCTGGTAGCCACCAGAAAATGAAGAAATCAAAGAATGGATTAACCCCTAGAGCATCCAGAGGGAATGTGACCTTGCTAACATCTTGATTTTGACCTAGTGATACTGATTTTGGACTTCTGATCTCCAGAATGATGAGAAAACAAATTTCTGTATTTTGAGCCACCAAGTAGTAATATGTTACAGCAGCTATTGGAAAATTACATAGAAGAACATAGGGTTGTAAGGGGTGGGGCAGCATGGAAAAAAGTGCTATAGACCTTATAAACCAGCCTTTATATTGGAGGCTCCCAGATTTTGATTTTTATTGACACTTTCAATTACAATAACAACAGAAAGTCAGGGCTTGCCAACTTTCCATTTTGCGAAACAATAAGACTTCAAAAATTACTGTCATAATTTCTATCCTTTTATGAGATAACTTTCTTGACTTATTTTTCCTATTAGAGACAACATCCCCAGCCTGTTTTAGCCCTGAAAGGGGGATATATGAAATCTTCTAGGAAAGCTGATCTTGCAAGGCATACACAATAGCCCTGGGGAGATTCTTCTCTTGCTCCCACATGCTATTAATCAATCATCATTAAGTCCAACCAGTTCTACTTTCAAAATATGACCAGATCCTAAGCATGTCACCTCATCTCCATTGTTTTCACCCAGTTCCAAGACACCATGTTAGCTTCTCTCTAGAATTCCTGCAATTGGCCCTGACCTGCCTGCCTTACCTGTCTCTCCCTCTTCAGTCTATTCTCAGCACATCACTTGGAGAGATGCCTCAGTTCAGTTCAGTCGCTCAGTTGTGTCTGACTCTTTGCAACCTCATAAATTGCAGCATGTCAGGCCTCCCTGACCATCAACAACTCCTGGAGTCCAGCCAAACCCATGTCCATTGAGTTGGTGATGCCATTCAGCCATCTCATCCTCTGTCGTCCCCTTCTCCTCCTGCCTTCAATCTTTACCAGCATCAGGGTCTTTTCAAATGAGTCAGCTCTTTGCATCAGGTAGCCAAAGTATTGGAGTTTCAGCTTCAACATCAGTCCTTCCAATGAACACCCAGGACTGATCTGCTTTAGGATGGACTGGCTGGATCTCCTTCCAGTCCAAGGGACTTTTGGCACAGGAGTGACAGCTGCCAAGGTGCAGGAGGCTGAGAGGAGCTACCCCACATCCAAGGTAAGGAGCAGCAGCTGCGCTTTGCTGGAGCAGCCATGAAGAGATACCCCACGTCAAAGGCAAGAGAAACTCAAGTTAGACTAGGCACTGAGAGAGGGCATCAGAAGGCAGACAGACTGAAACCACAGTCACAGATAACTAGCCAATCTGATAACATGGACAATAGCCTTGTCTAACTCAATGAAACTAAGCCATGCTGTGTGGGGAGAGATGCCTACTAAAAGCCAAATCATGTGACTCCTTCACTCAAAACCCTCCAATGGCACCCACTGCACTCATGATACCATTCCAAGCCCTTACCATTGTCTACCAGGTCAACAAAATCCATTTCCACTCTTTATCGCCGTCTCCCTCTCTCTGCCCTAGACACATCGCCTCCTTTTTCTCACACACACGGAGGACATTCCACCCTAGGGCTTTTATACTTGCTGCTTATTGTCCAGATATCCTCATGGCCATGTCTTCACTTATCTTTGTGCTCATCTTACAATCTCAGAGAAGCCTCCTTTGTTTTGTGAATCACCTTGTGAACCCAAAACACTCAATAAGGATTTGACCTCAATGCTATTACAGTCAGACATTCATGCCAGTTGTTGGTATTCTGATTTCTACTTGGAATCCTAAAGAGTTCCATGCCAGCACTTCTCAAACTTTAATGTGAGTATGAACCAGAAAGACGGCTGGTCAGTGCTTCTCACACTGTAACTGCAACATGCAAATCCATTTGCAGATTCTGATTTAGCAGGTTTGAGTCAGAGCCTGAGATTCTGCATCTCTAACCTAAGTCCAGGAGATGCTAATGCTGCTGTCTCCCAGCCCATACTTTAAGAATACTTTCGTCCTAACTTAGGTGATGAAACTCCGCACGTTATCCCAGACACACAGGCTAGGCCTCACTTCTTTCTTCCCTTCTTCCCTGCCTGTTTACAATTTCCTCCCATCAGTCACAGGGCTGTCAGATCTTTCAGCCTCATGGATGTAATGGCATGATAGTTGAGTCATTGTGAGGTCCCAGCCCAGCCTGCAGGATGAATACACGGCTGGACTTAGATGACTGCTCTGAGAACTTGACTGGACAAGCCCCCCTGCTTCTTTCCATGCCCACCACACACACCAAGACCACCACACCCCACCCACTCACCACGGACCACCCATCACCCGTGTATCATGCACCACGCCCACCATGCACTGAGGTGCGGGACCCTGCATCCTGCACACGATGGTGTACCACACCCACCACATGCTCCAAGAACAACCACACACCACCAAGCACCTAACGCATGCACCACCACGTACCTACCTCACAACAAAGAGGCATGGCGCAGGTTCAAGGTGACATTGCAGTGGAGCAAGTTGACAGTGCATGGCGCAAGGAAAGGGAAGAAAAGGCTCCTTTCTGAGGGGTAGGGAAGTGGATGTGACTACAGAGGTAGCCTCAGGGGGAACCTGTATTTTTACCATGGAATAGTTTTGCATCTTGAATTCACTTAATTGCATGTAATTGACTGTCATAGTACTATACACACACATTGTGCCTACATCAGATTCTTGGGTTAAGTATGTAATACATTACCATTGGGAGAACTGGGCAAAGAATATACTGTGCCTCTCTGTAATACTTTTGCATCTTTCTGTGAATCTGTAATTATTTTATATTAAAATAAGTCTATAAATTTGGAACTATCTGAGACAATTACTACATAGCAGTTTCTCAGGCCCACTAAGCTGTTTATGAGTCATTTATCAGCTGAGTCACAGAGGTCCCTTCTGGCTAGTGGAAAATGGTAGGATTATCTGTTCCCAGGGATTAGTGTCAGTTTAAAGGACATTTCCAAACTTCTTCCAGAATGTATTTTCTCCATTAAACATTTGCCCTGATAAATGACTGCAAATCCATTGAGGAACACTGGAAGAACGATGTACTTATGGAGTTCTCTCAGGGTTCTTCCATTTTCAGCTTGTTTCAAAGAATTCTGTATCTGTGAATTGACTCAGGGCTAGGAGTTCCATCAGGACCATGTAAGGAGATTCAAATAAATCTCCAAATTTAGAGGGCTCTCTCCTTCCACCTTCCCCAATTCCAGGTAAGTGAATAAAGAAGATAATGGGGCTTCACTGGTGGCTTAGATGGTTAAGAATGCACCTGCAATGTGGGAGACACAGGTTCAATCCTGGGGTCAAGAAGATCCTCTGGAGAAGGGAATGGCAACCTACTCCCATACTTTTGCCTAGAGAATTCCATGGACTGGGGAACCCTACAGGTTACAGTCCATGGGTTTGCAAAAAGTCAGATACGACTGAGCAACTAATGCAATGAGACTTAGCCCTAGGCATCATACCATTGGTTAGGCAAAGATTTATGAAGTTGACCTTCTGATTACAAATGCAGGTAGTTGACAGAGTAACCAAGACAGCATGGCCTTAGCAACTTTGTATTATTGCTTTGTTTCTGCCACTCCAGGAATCTGTAAACCAAATCCAAATAGATAATATACTTCAATAGTAGCACTTCCTCTCTAACAGATAGAGAGGAATTGTAAGGTTGGTAATCTATTCATCAGTGTATTTCTCAGTGATCTGCAAAGTGCAGTGCTTTCTGGATTCTCTCAGGGATGTAGGTAGGGGGTGAATGTTGTATCACACACAATCAATAAACTCCAGCATTTCAGTTCTCTTTAGTGTTTGGATCTCTTCCTCTATATTTTATCATGGAATTTTAACTTCATATAAAGTGAACCATTGACAACGTCCAGATTAAGCTAACAAATGAACCAGTAGTTAAAATGACTCCTAGTTTTTCAGTCTAGGAGATTGATTCAGAAATTTCTGGCAACTGTTCCACATTAATAAATTGGGCCTAATACCCTAATATGTTATTTTCTTCTCTGTTGAGCTAGCTCAAAATCTTCACACATAACTCCTAGGTTTCTGACCTGAATGTTTGACCCAAATCTTGCAATTATGTTGGTGTGTAAAGCTTTTTATACAAAAATGTGAATGTTTATTGAATGTGGTGTTTCTTGTATATCTGGTAGCAATAAAGGAAAAAAAAAAGAATATGAGAGAAATTTCCCTTCTCATTGATATGATATTCTCATGTGGATTCATTGTGTTTGTTTGAAGAAAGGCAATAGCAGCTTTATCATATTTCAGCAGAGATTTTTGGAGAGATTTGGAAATTGTGCCCCTTCTACTAGAATCCTGTCTAATGATCTCTTTACGAATTTCACTATCTTACTTTCTCTTAATATATGTCCTAATTTTGACATATAAAAAAGACTGTTGTTCAATCTACCCTTATTATAGTTTGGATTGAGTACCTTAGAAAATATATGTTAAAGCCCTAATTCTCAGTACCTCAGAATATGCCCTTGTTTGGAAATAAGTATTGTATAGAAAGAATGAAGTTAAAATGAGCATATTAGGGTGACTCCTAATTTAACATGACTAGGATCCTTATAAACATGGGGACATTTGGGCAATAGACACATATGCACAGAGGGAAGGCACTGTGAGGACACAAAGGGGAAAGTCAGTCATATGACTGGAATGATGAGTCCACACGCCAAGGAATGCTATCAAATAATAGAAACGAGAAGAGGCAAGGAAGGATTCTGCTCCAGAGCTTTCAGAGAGAACAAGACTCTGCTCACACCTTAATCTTGAATTCCTAGCCTCCAGAACTGAGATACAATAAACTTTACTTGTCTTAAGAATTTTAAGTACCACATTTTAGTACTTTGTTAACAAAGTCTTAGAAAAGGGAATGGTGCCATACATCATCAAACTGAAGGGATCCATTTTATTTTAAAATTTATACCTATATAAATCTTGTCATTACCACGAGAAGTGATGATTTTATTGAAAAAGAAAATCCCTGTGTCCTCACCGGGCTTTGAGATGAGAATTTAAATCTCCAGCTGGTCACCATCTCTCCACATAGTGTAAATGGTCAGCCCTCCCGCCCTCAGCCATATTGCCCCTTGTAAACATTGTCATGATCATTGATCATAATATCACTACATCTGTTAGAACGTAGCTCTCAGTAGGCGATTCATTTCAGGCAACCATAGGTAATAATAATTAAGGTAATATTTTTGCTGCTGCATGTCATGAATTACTAACGTCTTTCAGTTCAGTTCAGTTCAGTTCAGCTCAGTTGCTCAGTCTTGTCCGACTCTTTGTGATCCCATGAAACGCAGCACTCCAGGCCTCCCTGTCCATCACCAACTCCCAGAGTTCACTCCTCAAACTCATGTCCATCGAGTCGGTGATGCCATCCAGCCATCTCATCCTCTGTCGTCCCCTTCTCCTCCTGCCCCCAATCCCTCCCAGCATCAGAGACTTTTCCAATGAGTCAACTCTTTGCATGAGATGGCAAAAGTTCTGGAGTTTCAGCTTTAGCATCATTCCTTCCAAAGAAATCCCAGGGCTGATCTCCTTCAGAATGGACTGGTTGGATCTCCCTGCAGTCCAAGGGACTCTCAAGAGTTTTCTCCAACACCACAGTTCAAAAGCATCAGTTCTTAGGCACTCAGCTTTCTTTACAGTCCAACTCTCACATCCATACATGACCACAGGAAAAACCATAGCCTTGACTAAATGGACCTTTATTGGCAAAGTAATGTCTCTGCTTTTTAATATGCTATCTAGGTTGTTCATAACTTTTCTTCAAGGAGTAAGCATCTTTTAATTTCATGGCTGCAATCACCATCTGCAGTGAGCCCCCCAAAATAAAGTCATACTATTTCCACTGTTTCCCCATCTATTTCCCATGAAGTGATGGGACTGGATGCCATGATCTTTGTTTTCTGAATGTTGAGCTTTAAGCCAACTTTTTCACTCTCCTCTTTCACTTTCATCAAGAGGCGTTTTAGTTCCTCTTCACTTTCTGCCATAAGGGTGGTGTTATCTGCATATCTGAGGTTATTGATATATCTTCTGGCAATCTTGATTCCAGCTTGTGATTCTTCCAGCACAGCGTTTCTCATGATGTACTCTGCATATGAGTTAAATAAGTAGGGTGACAATATACAGCCTAGGTGTACTCCTTTTCACTTTGTGTTAATTGGCTCCTCACTGACTTAATCTCAGTCTTGTGAAATCACTAATCCTGAATTGTCTTGAGTTTCTTTCTTTCTTTTTTTTTTTTTTGCAAGCACCTTTGTAATCAATTACAATATTGTTTATAATTCTTTAGTTTAAGGAAATAATATGAAATTTAATTTATGAAAATAGAGTCATATTAAATAGTTTTTCAGTTCAGTCACTCAGTCATGTCTGACTCTTTGCAACCCCATGGACTTTAGCATGCCAGTCTTCCCTGTCCATTACCAACTCCCAGAGCCTCCTCAAAACTCATGTCCATCGCATTTGTGATGCCATCCAACCATCTCAGCCTCTGTCGCCTCCTTCTCCTCCTGCCTTCAATCTTTCCTATTATCAGGGTCTTTTCTAATGAGCCAGCTCTTTACATCAGATGGCCAAAGTATTGGAGTTTCAGGTTCAGCATCAGTCCTTCCAATGAATACTCAGGACTGATTTCCTTTGGATCTCCTTGCAGTCCAAGGGACTCTCAAGAGTCTTCTCCAACACCACAGATCAAAAGAATAGATTCTTTGGCACTCAGCTTTCTTTATAGTCCAACTCTCACATGTATACACGACTAATGGAAAAGCCATAGCTTTGATTAGATGGACCTTTGCTGGTAAAGTAATATCTCTGCTTTTTAAATGCTGTCTAGGTAGATTATAGCTTTTCTTCCAAGGAACAAACATCTTTTAATTTCATGGCTACAGTCACCATCTTCAGTGATTTTGGAACCTCAAAATAAACCGCTTTTAGAATCTCCCAAATAGCCAAGGTTTAAATACTGCTTCTTCTTCTTGTTGTTCACTTACTAACTCATGTCTGACTCTTTGCAACCCCATAGACTACAGCAGGGCAGGCCTCCTTGTCCTTCACTATCTCCTAGAGTTAGCTCAAACTCATATCCATTGAATTGGTGATGGCATCCAATCTTCTTTTCCTCTGTTACCCCCTTCTCTTCTTGCTTTCAATCTTTCCCAGCATCAGGGTTGTTTTTTTTTTTTTTTCTTTTTCCAATGAGTCGGCTCTTTGCATTAGGTGGCTAAATTACTGGAGTTTTAGCTTCAACAGCAGTCCTTCCAATGAATATTCAGGGTTGATTTCCTTAAGGATTGACTAATTTGATTTCCTTGCTCTCCAAGGGACTCTCAAGAGTCTTCTCTAGCACTGCATGGAATACAGTAATTATAATAGCAGTGAAATATACTATAATACTTTTTATTTATAATAGAGTTGGACATGACTTGGCCACTGAAAAACAACTAGCTCATAAATAAATAACAGCAAGATACACTATAATACTCTTCTGCAAATCTCTACTAAAAATTGTCCTGCAAATTCCATTGATGAACCACCACTTTACTCATTATCTGTGATTCTAGGGAGTCTAGAAAGATAACAGAAAAAGTAGCATAGCATAGTAGTTTAGTTCCTGAACTCTGGAGCTGCCCTAACTAAATTCAAATCTTACTGCCCCATCCATTAACCGTGTGACTTTGGCCTTATTAGGTAGTCAGCTGTGCTTCAGTTCCCTCCACCTGTAAAACGAGAATAGTAATAAAGCCTATCCTTTAAACTTGTTATAAAGATTAAATGAATGAATATTTTAAAAAATCTGAAATTTATTAAGCGTTAGATAGAAACCTTGTGAAACAGGAGATAAATAACTAAATAAAGACCAAACACTATAATGTCTGCCTAATGTGTACCAGATAAACCTGCACATCTTCAACCATGCTAGAAAGATAAATCAATTTATTGCAAATATTTACAGTTTTCTGCTTTCTGGTCTCACGTGTGTGTGCCATTGTTTACACATCTATAATCCTGGCAGTGAAAAATTTTAAGAAATATGTTTTTGTAGATTTGGAGCTCTCATATTGAAAATGCAAAGTCAATACATACTATGTGTGGTACCCAGCCATACCAACTTCTTCCCATGCAGACATCTTTGTTTGGATAACAGAGAACATGTACTTTTTTTTTTTTTTTTTTTTTTTGGAAAATGTCAGGGAAACTCCATAACTGTAAGAAGCTAAATCTCTTGGAGAAGAATTTATAAAATATATTAAACAATAAAAAATATTACAATATCAGAATTTGGGACAATTCCCTCTAACACAGTTATAAATCTGAATCTCATTTCTATCTGCATAAGTGGCATTCCCAAAATCAAATTCCAACTCTGCAGCAAGCAGCACCTCCAAGGACTTGTTCACTGAGACTCCCCTTGGGACATAAATTTCCTTGGCCATATAACTTTTTCACAAAGATAGTATTTGGGGAAAAGCAAATTTTGAAAACATTGTTTTATAACATAAATTTAAATCTGGCTAACCTATAGTGTGGAGTAGGCAATGGCACCACACTTCAGTACTCTTGCCTGGAATATCCCATGGGTGGAGGGGCCTGGTAGGCTGCAGTCCATGGGGTCGCTGAGGGTCAGACACGACTGAGTGACTTCACTTTCACTACTCACTTTCATGCATTGGAGAAGGAAATGGCAACCCACTCCAGTGTTCTTGCCTGGAGAATCCCAGGGACGGGGCAGCCTGGTGGGCTGCTGTCTATGGGGTCCCACAGAGTCAAGCACAACTCAAGCGACTTAACAGCAGCAGCAGCAGCAGCAACCTATAGTGAGTTTGTGCTTTTGGTACGGAATGATTATTGATGCAGCTAAAACTTTTGCTCTGATTTCTCATGTTTTCTGCTGTTTGTGGTAATGTACACAAAAGTTGTTTGAATGTTTCAGGTGCTGTGTTTTTCAGTTATTGTTAACTTTATCTTGTAGTGGCTTTTGGTCAGGAACAGTCAACCTGATCTTAACACACCTTTAATCCAGTGATACTTTCTCTAAAGCCATGTTAAAGTTTCTTAGATTCATTCATTTGTTTTAAATAGGAATATAGCATGAGTAGAAAGCTGTTTTATTAGCATTGAAATTATTCAGTTACAGTAATTACATAATTGAAGCAAATTTTTCATTGTAAATGTTGGCTGCTTCATGATGAAAAGCAAATTTTTACCTTATATTTTCACTTATTTTACATCATAACACATTTCTGCAGCCAACATTTTGCAAGTCAGTGTCACTTCAGGGCTGAGTTTTCATGTGAGCTTGTTTCACATCCAAACTAACTAGTGGTTTTATATGTATGTATATATATATATGGGCTTCCCTAGTTACTCAGTTGGTAAAGAATCTGCCTGCAGTGCAGAAAAACCAGGTTCAATCCCTGGGACAGAAAGGTCCCCTGGAGAAGGAAATGGCAATCCACTCCATTACTCTTGTCTGGGTAATTCCATGGACAGAGGACATGGTGGGCTACAGTCCATGGGCTTTCAAAGAGTCAGACACAACTGTGCAACTAACTTTCACTTTTCATATACATATAAAGTTTTTCTTTTTTTTTTTTAATTCTGTCAGAACTTGTCTTAGTTTGTCAATTATTTCTTCTTCATTTATCACATATTTTCAGTATGACACTGTCACAGTTTCCAACTTTCAAGATATGGACTGGTACTGTTTTTAACTGTTTCTAGATCGTTCCTCTAATAAAATATCAATAAATTATGGTTATGATTTTTAGATTAAATATGGTAGTAGTTTCTGACCTCATATTTTCAGTAAATTGCCTCAATTCAAGCTCTTATAATAATTTATTTTTCTGCTCTCCCATTAAAAGAAGATACTTTTTTTTTTTTTTTACTGTGCTCGTTTGCTCATTTTGGCATGTTCACATGGTATTGTCACAGACCATGCACACACAGTGCAATATTACCAAATAGCAGTTATATGTAAGTGACTGCTGAGAATACTGAGATAAATTGATAAGCTCAAGTAGATTTAACTCAGGTTTAGCTGCCAAATATCTGTGAAAAACTACCTTCGACAGTTTTAGTGTGTGTGTGTGTTTAACATAGGAGATGCACACATAAACTTATTGACCTATATTAATAAGCAAAATAGGCTAGTTTAACAAATAATCAGATTCAGAGATACAAAAATTATTTTTACTGACATTTGTAAGTAAGCTAAAACCGCAATTAATTAAAATTATGATTTAATCCTTATTTTGGAAACATTAAAATAAAATATATTTTCTCTCTTACTCTACTTTTGTTTGGAAACTGACTTCTGAGAGCTTTTGTCTTCATCAAAATGACTGTTTTTATTGTTTGTTTTCTTTTACAGTATTCAGCACAGAAATTGATTTGAACTTTGGGAGTGATATTTAATATTATTAAATCAGAACATCAGATAATTAAAATTATAGTTATTTTAAGCATTATGAAACCTTTGCATTACTATTATTTTTTTAATTTGTAATATAGCTACTCTAGACGTCGTCATAGAATTATGCTATGTTAAAAACATCATTTTAATGTCAAAATCATCATTTTAGTTTCAAGTTCCAAAAAACAATTTGGATAAATAATTCTCATTTGTAGATTGTTTTTTCTTCCTCAACAGTGTAAACTGAGAAAGCTGAACTGGATATTGGTAAATTCATTTTTCTAAAACATGATGTAAAAAAAAAAAATCTGTAACTTAATATTCCACTCTGCAGCTTTACAGTGTGGAGGTGTGTATGATATTGCTGAAAATCTATTTTAATGTAGGAAAATTAATCTGATTTTTTCCTTGACAAATTAATAATTTTGAGATAGTATATAACCAAGAGTGAGACATTACATTCGTATTCAGTTTAATAACCTACCTCCACCTTTGCTGTTATCCACTTGCCATCTTTCTTTTGACTTTTCTCTTCCCTCTCCCTGTTCTCTTGCAGTCACACTAGATTATATGTTGTGTTCAGACATATCAATAGTTCTCCCAATATAGTGTATTTATTTCATTGTGTTTTCTTCTAAATCTGGATAATTCTTTCATAGGTATTTTTATGGGTCACACTCTGTTTTTTTTTCTTTTTTTAATCCATTAAAAGGTCAACTAATCATATATATTTCCTAATCATCAGAGACAAAATAAACTCTTAAATCACACTTACTCAATATCATTTCAATAACATGTTTGTCTATTACTCTAAGTCTCTGCCTCCTCACAACACTTAAAATGTAGCTGCATGACATCAGTAAGTGGCAATTTACTATTTATTAGCATATTTGAAGTCTTCTCATACTTGAAAATTAAAATAAATTCTGTAGACATTTTTGACTGAATATGCCAGCAAATTTGGAAAACTCACAGTAGTCACAGGACTGGAAGAGGTCAGTTTTTATTCCAATCACAAAGAAAAGCAGTGCCAGTGAATGCACAATTGCATTCATCTCACATGCTAGCAATGTAATGCTCAAAATTCTCCAAGTCAGGCTTCAACAGTATGTGAACTGTGGATTTCCAGATGTTCAAGCTGGATTTAGAAAAGGCAGAAGAACCAGAGATCAAATTGCCAACAACTGTTGGATTAGCAAAAAAGCAAGAGAGTTCCAGAAAAGCATCTACTTCTGCCTTTACTAACTACGCCAAAGCCTTTTACTGTGTGGACCACAAAAAAATGTGAAAAATTCTTCAAGAGATGGGGATAGCAGACCACCTGACCTGCTTCTTGAGAAATCTGTTACAGAACAGGAAGCAACAGTCAGAACTGGAAATGGAACAACAAACTGGTTCCAAATAGGAAAAGGAGTACATCAAGGCTGTATAATGTCACCCTACTTATTTAATTTATATGCAGAGTACATCATGAGAAATGAGGGATTGGATGAAGCATAAGCTGGAATCAAGATTTCTGGGAGAAATATCAATAACCTCAGATATGCAGATAACACCACCCTTATGGCAGAAAGAAAGCAAAGAAGAACTAAAGAGCCTCTTGTTGAAAGTCAAAGAGGAGAGTGAAAAAGTTGGCTTAAAACTCAACGTTCAGAAAACTAAGATCATGGCATCCAATCCCATCACTTCATGGGAAATAGATAGGGAAACAGTGTAAACAGTGACAGACTTTATTTTGGGGGGCTGCAAAATCACAGCAGATGGTGACTGAAGCCATGAAATTAAGAGACTCTTGCTTCTTGGAGGAAAAGTTATGACCAACCTAGACAGTAAATTAAAAAGCAGACATTACTTTGCCAACAAAGGTGTGTCTAAGTCAAAGCTATGATTTTTCCAGTAGTCATGAATGGATATGAGTGTTGGACCATAAAGAAAGCTGAATGCCAAAGAATAGATGATTTTGAACTGTGATGTTGGAGAAGACTCTTGAGAATGCCTTGGACTGCAAGAAGATTGAGCCAGTCCATCCTAAAGGAAATCAGTCCTGAATATCCATTGGAAGGACTGATACTGAATCTGAAACTCCAATGCTTTGGTGACCTGATGTGAAGAACTGACTCATTGGAAAATACCCTGATGCTAGGAAAGATTGAAAGCAGGAGAAGGGAAGGACAGAGGCTGAGATGGTTGGATGGCATCACCGACTCAATGGACATGAGTTTGAGTAAGCTCCAGGAGTTGGTTATAGACAGGAAGGCCTGGAATACTGCAGTCCATGGGGTCGCCAAGAGTTGGACACGACTGAGTAACTTCACTGAGATATTTTTGAACTTATTTTTGTTTTTATATTTAAGGTCTCAATGTAGGTAGGGAGATAGGAAGACCAGTGAATGATTTGTACAATGGCCTCATTTCTATTTAACTGAAAATAAACATATATGTAATACCTGCTCTGTGGCAGATACTATTATATATATATATTTTAGAAATATTAATTTAACTACTCTTCATTTTGAGAAAAAAACATATCCCCCTACTTTCAGCAGTGGCCTAGCAATGACTAAGTCTCAGTATTGTTAGCTGCAATGTCAGTGAATGAAATGTCAAAAATATTTTTGGTATGGAATATTCCATAGTGTCTCACTATAGCCTGTAATTTTTAAAATATGACTTTGCAGCTTTGCTAACTTTATGAATTGCTTGCTGATATGTATTTTTTCATGGGATAAATTAATGAATTTGATTTATCAATGGGCATGTAAATCTCCTATTATACTTGGCAAATAATACTTAAAAATTGTCAAATCTCACTACTAAGAAAAACGGCATCTTTCACCATCCCTTTATATTTTATTTTAAACTAAATCATTTATACAGTTGCAATTATTGAGAGTACTATCGAGAGCAGGGTAGACTACATGGTATTTATAAACTGGATTTCATCTGGTTATAGTTGAGAACTGAAACATTACCCTATATTTTAAATATGCTCCTCTCTACATAAATATCTGACCAAACCACGATATAACTATTCACTAGATGAATGTGGTCCTCAGTATTTACATAAGGTAGCTGAAGTGGATAATGGTTAAAATCAAAGGCTTTCATAGTTTCTTTGGCTTAGACAAAGAGACCTGGGATATAATTACCTTGATAGAACTTGCCGTTTTCATTAAGTAAGAGGAATTTTCATATGGATAAAGACAAGAGTGCTCCTCCAAAGTGTTGAATAGTGAAGAAATTTAAAAATTCTTACAAGATAGCAGAATAGTTTAGTTGCTTTCTAAACACTGAAATAAAAAGTTAACATATAAAGACTTCACAATCTATAACGTTGTATAAACAAGTATCTTGCTATATGCCTTCTGGGACAACAGTACACTCTAAATTAATATGCAGTTTTTCATAACTTTAAATACTATAAAATATGTTATCCATGTAGAAAATTTAACATTATTCAAATTTAGCAATTTTGCCCTAAATACCAAGATAACTTCACAAGTATAAATTCTGTTTCTTCCAGATGAGGTTTAGGATCAAATATCATTTCTTAATAAAATTTCATGCTTTTATTCATGAATGAATTTGGTGACTTTCATAGAGAAGAAAAAGATTAAGTTGCTCTTTGAGATGCCTTTAAAGTGAATTTGGTTAACAAGAGCTATTATATACTTCTATGTTAAAACTTTTTTCAGAGCTTTGATATTTCTATCAATAAATTCAGAAATGAATCCAAAGCAAAGTACTTATTCTCATAGTGAATACATTGTTTAGATCAGAATTGTCACTTATGGTATTAATTTAAACCACCAATCACAATTATATGCTTTTATTATTATATAGTGACATTATCCATTAGAGAAAAAATACCATTCAAACCTTAAAAAATTCATGAAGTTTTATCATTGTGTGTCAAGGTCACTACTAAAGTTTCGGTATGCTCAGTCACTCAGTCATGTCTGACTCTTTGTTATCCCGAGTTGTAGAGCACCAGGCTTCTGTGTCCATGGAATTTTTCCAGGCAAGACTACTTGAGTGGGTTGCCATTTCCTATTCCAGAGGATCTTCCTTACCCAGGGATCAAACCTGAGTCTCTTGCATTGGCATGTGGATTCTTTACTCTACACCACCTGGGAATCCCTAATAGTCAATATTATTTCTCTAAAGTTAAAATAGCATTTTATTAGTTTTAATACAGTCAAGGCTATGGTTTTTCCAGTGGTCATGTATAGATGTGAGAGTTGGACTGTGAAGAAAGCTGAGCACTGAGGAATTGATGCTTTTGAACTGTGGTGTTGGAGAAGACTCTTGAGAGTCCCTTGGACTGCAAGGAGATCCAACCAGTCCATTCTGAAGGAGATCAGCCCTGGGATTTCTTTGGAGGGAATGATGCTGAAGCTGAAACTCCAGTTCTTTGGCCACCTCATGTGAAGAGTTGACTCATTGGAAAAGACTCTGAAGCTGGGAGCGATTGGGGGCAGGAGGAGAAGGGGACGACAGAGGACGAGATGGCTGAATGGCATCACTGACTCGATGGACGTGAGTCTGAGGGAACTCCAGGAGTTGGTGATGGACAGGGAGGCCTGGCATGCTGCGATTCATGAGGTCGCAAAGAGTCAGACATGACTGAGCGACTGAACTGAACTGAACTGAATACAGTATAATAAGATAGATATGTATTTTGATTTTTAAATAGAACAAGATAGCTTTAAAGTTTATCTGAGGGGAGTCCCATAGCAATGATACAGAATTGATGAACTGAGGGTAACAAATTTAGATTTTATATCAGTGTAAAAAGTTTATGTAATAAAAATAATGTAAAGTGACTGAAAGTTTCATTGTCCAGCATGTTAAATGTGTTTTCCCCAAATTTATTTTGTGGTATTTGGAATATTTCTGTGCAATAATAATTATAAAAACTTTTACAAGGGAAAATTTTATATATTATAGTCATGCCATGTAGCAAAGAAAACAATTTCCACACACATAAATACAAATTATAATTTTATAAAAATATGTATTTGTATTTATGCAAGGATATGTGTCTTCTTTTTCTTAAAGAAGAGATATTTTAATGCCTTTATCTGAGATGTGATAAAATATATAGCTTTGAAGAAATGCTGGTTAATATTTTAGTACAGTTGAGAAAATAAAGTCAAAGAGAAAAATCCCATTTTTTGTAATATGTTGATTTTATATCATACTCTTATTTCCCAGATAAATTTTTATTAGGAAAAAAAATATGATGACAGTTATTCTGAAATCTCAGATAATGTAGACTCTTTTTAATTCACACTGTTAAATAACAAAATGATCCTTACTTGTCTAACCTGTCCCACTCTTCAGGTGGTAGGTGAGCAAGAATGCTTGGACCTTCTGCAGATCAGGACCATCATTCCATGCAGACCTGCTTTCACTTTTGATATTTTTACTTACTTTATGAGCCAACTACATTTAGTTAGGTCAATAAGCTGTTCTGAACATTGTTGTTGTTCAGTCACTCAGTCACCCGACTCTTTGCGACCCCACAGACTGCAGCATGCCAGGTTTTCCTGTCCTTCACCATCTCCCAAAGCTTTCTCAAATTCACGTCCATTGAGTCGGTGATGCCATCCAACAGTCTTGCCTTCTGTTGTCTGCTTTTCCTACCTTCTATCTTTTCCAGCATCACAGTCTTTTCTAGTGAGTCTTCTCTTCGCAACAGGTGGCCAAATTATTGGAGTTTCAGCTTCAGGATCAGTCCTTCCAATGAATATTCGGGATGGATTTCCTTTAGGATAGACTGGCTGAATCTCCTTGCAGTCCAAGGGACTCCCAAGAATCTTCTGCTACACGACAGTTCAGAAGCATCAATTCAGTGTTCAGCCTTCTTTATGGTCCAACTTTCATATCCTTACATGACAACTGGAAAAACCATAGTTTTAACTATATGGACCATTGTTGGCCGAGTATTGTCCCTGGGTTTTAATATGCTGTCTAGGTTTGTCATAGCTTTTCTTGTAAAGAGCAGGTGTCTTTTAATTTTATGGCTGCAGTCATCATCTGCAGTGATTTTGGAGCCCAAGAAAATAAAGTCTGTCACTGTTTCCATTGTTTCCTCATCTGCTTGCCATGAAATGAAGGAACTGAATGCCATGATCTTTGTTTTTTTTAATGTTGAGTTTTAAGCCAGCTTTTCCACTTTCCTTTTTCATCTTCTTTAAGAGGCTCTTTAGTTCCTCTTCATTTTTTGCTCTAAGGGTAATGCCATCTGCATATCTGAGGTTATGAAGCAAAAAATCCCACCCTGCCTAACTACTGCTAGTCATTTTGCAAGTTCTTTTTTAAGTTTCTTTGAATTTGTCCATGAGTGTGTGGGGGGTAATATGGTTTCAGTTCAGTTCAGCTGCTCAGTCAGGCCTCTCTGTCCATCACTATCTCCTGGAGTTCACTCAAACTCATGTCCATTGAGTCAGTGATGCCATCCAGCCATCTCATCCTCTGTCGTCCCCTTCTCCTCCTGCCCCCAATCCCTCCCAGAATCAGAGTCTTATCCAATGAGTCAACTCTTCGCATCAGGTGGCCAAAATACTGGAGTTTCAGCTTCAGCATCATTCCTTCCAAAGAAATCCCAGGGCTGATCTCCTTCAGAATGGACTGGTTGGATCTCCTTGCAGTCCAAGGGACTCTCAAGAGTCTTCTCCAACACCACAGTTCAAAAGCATCAATTTTTCAGCGCTAAGCTTTCTTCACAGTCAAACTCTCACATCCATACATGACTACTAGAAAAACCATGGCCTTGACTAGATGGACCTTTGTTGGCAAAGTAATGTCTCTGCTTTTTAATATGCTATCTAGTTTGGTCATATCTTTTCTTTCAAGGAGTAAGCGTCTTTTAATTTCATGGCTGCAATCATCATCTGCAGTGATTTTGGAGCACCCCAAAATAAAGTCTGGCACTGTTTCCACTGTTTCCCCATCTATTTCCCATGGTTTAACAGTGACTAATTTGGAAATTTGGGTTATGAGATACTTAGTTTGCATTTGATTAAGTCATTTGGTTTAAAAATATATATATGAATATTTCCAGAGAGATGACTTGCTTGTTTACAAAGGTTTGCAGTAAGGTCTGGTAAATATTACCCTAACCTAGATGCTAGCAAAAATGACTGGTGAAAATATTTTGAGAACAATTCTCTATTCTACTTGTGATTTTATTTTCCTTCTTAAATAGTTGATGACTCTCTAAGCACCTTTTATATTCAAATCTTCCAAGTTTTGTTTTCTTTCTCTTTGCCTTAATTTTCCTGGTTATATTAGTATCATTCTGCATTAATATTTTTCTGGTTATTGATTTGTAGCTTTGTCTTTGAAACTTTATTGGAAAATGTGTTCTTTTGAATCTTTATATTCTGCATTTTAATGTATGGTAATTTTCACACACACACACACACACACACAAAAATGTCTGTGTATAAAATGCTCAGTGAATGGATAAGTAAATAAATGAACATAGGTATTTTGTGGCCAGTATCTTAAACATTTAGTTTTTAGTTTTGGACAGTCTTACTTCCCAGGCTCTTCTTCTCTTAGATTTACCCGCTTTATTTTTCTCACATTATACTCCAGCACACTGCAGTATTTCTAGCCAACCCTGGATTATCTTGTTTCCTATACATTAAGTTCTGTTTTTGTAAACTCATTAATATTGTTAACTTTATCAGGATTGTAAAATCTTTGAAGATAGTGATAATTTATATAAATATTTTTAATCCTTTCCAATGCCTTTTACCCAGGTGGAGACGAAATCAATTCTACCATTAATTTTGTTGAAGCCATAAGAATATCTTGGACTTGGCTTTTGTCATCTAGTATGAATAGTCCAAATCCATCTTTTAAATTTTCTTTAATTTAATATTTTATAATTGCATATATGCCATGCTGCTTCACTATGTAATTATCAGTGGCTTTCTCTAGTTTTAAAAATGAAATTCTAACTTGTAAACTGAGATAATTCTACTCAGGGTCTGCTCCTTCAGTTCAGTTCAGTCACTCAGTCGTGTCTGACTCTTTGCGACCTCATGAATCGTGGCACACCAGGCCTCCCTGTCCGTCACCAACTCCCAGAGTTCACTCAGACTCACGTCCATCGAGTCAGTGATGCCATCCAGCCATCTCATCCTCTGTCGTCCCCTTCTCCTCCTGCCCCCAATCTCTCCCAGCATCAAAGTCTTTTCCAATGAGTCAACTCTTTGCATGAGGTGGCCAAAGTACTGGAGTTTCAGCTTCAGCATCATTCCTTCCAAAGAAATCCCAGGGCTGATCTCCTTCAGAATGGACTGGTTGGATCTCCTTGCAGTCCAAGGGACTCTCAAGAGTCTTCTCCAACACCACAGTTCAAAAGCATCAATTCTTCAGTGCCCAGCCTTCTTCAAAGTCCAACTCTCACATCCATACCTGACTACTGGAAAAACCATAGCCTTGATCTGCTCCTTAGAACTCTCCATACCTTCCATTAAAATGTCTGTAAATCCTTAGCCACTCTAAAAAGAAAGTCTATTAATTAAAAAGTCAGCATACACAGTGTATATCCAAATGGTCAGATGCAATAAAAATTGGCCTGATAATTCATTTAGCCTAGGCTATGATGTTTCTCTTAAGATAAATTTATTTATCGGTAAAAGGGTAATAACTATATTTCCATAGAATGTTTTCAGTGTCAGTAATCTTTTTGAGAATGTTACTTGACAAAAGTTAAAATTAAATATGTGCTGATTTTCTTGAGAAGAACTTTTAAATCAGTTGAGATTATAGTTAAACTAACTAACAAATGAATCATTACTGTGTCATAGTAACATTCACAATGACATATAGTTTTGGAAAATATTTTCACAACTATATTTTCACTTATCCTCAGAATAATCCATTTGAAATTCATTTTATTTGAAATTGTTTCTCTTTTATATATTTGAAAAATGGATAAACTTTCAATCTGAAAGATTCTTGGATAAATGCTGTTACATCCCTGTTGTGATTGTGATCTGCATTTCCTAAATCCAGGATTGTGAACTTGCCTTCTCGCAGTGCCTCCATCTTAATTAATAAGAAGTGCAAGAGCAGATCTAGTGACTTGAGTGTACTTGAGAAGAACGGGTACATAATACTATTGTTTGAGCAGTTTATTCTTATACAAGTGAACGGTAGTGCTTGCTGAATAGTGTGGACTTTTAACAACGTATGCTGTTTGTTTTTAAAGTCTCAGAATACTTCATAGAATCCTTCAACTTTTTGCAAACTCCGTATATATAAATATGCATCAATTTTGGAAAAATGGCTTCATAACAGCATAAACACTTGTATTATTGCTTCCAGAAGTATTCACAATTTTAAGCCCAACTGGTTTAATTATATGCTGATGGCCAAAACCATTAAATACACAAGTATTATCATCCTAAATATTTAAAATTTCCCCCCATATCTTAAATAAGCAAATACAACAAAGAGATTCTTTGAAATCTCCAGATTAAAAAGTGCACTCTGTTTACAGTTTTTAGATAAAATACAGGGCACAAGCTAAATTTGAATTTAAGATAAATAATGGATTTTTTTTACTATAAGTATTAAGTACTTAATATAAGTATTATAGAAAGACTTATACTAAAATATTATCCATTCTGTATCTGGTTTTCAGATTTAGCTGTGTATCCCATATTTTTACTTAATATAGCAACCCAATCTCAGAGAAAAATACTCTTTATATCTGTCATTTTTTGGGTAAGTTTTGCTGTTAAAAATTAGTGACTAAAAAGATTAAACAGTAAGAATGTATTGAAAGTAGGTAAGTGTCAGGAGTTAAGAATGAGATTGAGAGCCTGGAAGGAATCAACTCACACAGTTAAGGAGGCTAACCGTGCAGAATCTATAGGACAAACCAGCCAGCTGGAAATTCATGTAAGAACAAATGTTGTGGACTTGTCAGGACAGGTCAAAGGTCTAAAAAACTCAGGCAGGGTTTCAGTGTTGCAACACTGATGCAGAATTTCTCCTTTGGGAACTTCAGTCTTTGCTCTTAAGCCCTTGCTTGAAATGACTAAAAGAGCCCCATTCACATTATGAGGGATCATTTTCTTTTACAGACTGTAAATGTTAATCAGATCTAAAAATACCTTCACAGCAGCATCTAGCCTCAGTTCAGTTCAATCATTCAGTCATGTATGACTCTTTGTGACCTCATGGACTGTAGCATGCCAGGCCTCCCTATCCATCACCAACCCCCAGAGTCTACCCAGACTCATGTCCATTGAGTCGGTGATGCCATCCAACCATCTCATCCTCTGTTGTACCCTTTTTCTCCTGCCCTCAATCTTTCCCAGCATCAAGGTCTTTTCAAATACTTTTATTGGAATTTCAGCTTCAACTTTACTCTGTCCAATGAACACGCAGGACTGATCTTCTTTAGGATGGACTGATTGGATCTCCTTGCAGTCCAAGGTACTCTCAAGAGTCTTCTATACAACCACAGTTCAAAAGCATCAATTCTTCAATGCTCAGTTTTCTTTATAGTCCAACTCTCACATCCATGCATAACCCAAGACAGATGGGTCATGGTGAAGAGTTCTGACAAAATGTGGTCCACTGGAGAAGAGAATAGCAAACCACTTCAGTATTCTTGCGTTGAGAACCCCATGAACAGTATCAAAAGGCAAAAAGTTAGGACACTTAAAGATGAACTCTCCAGGTCAGTAGGTGCCCAATATGTTACTGGAGATCAGTGGAGAAATAACTCCAGAAAGAATGAAGAGACAGAGCCAAAGCAAAAACAACACTCAGTTGTGACTGGTAATGGAAGTAAGGTCCAATGCTGTAAAGAGCAATATTGCATAGGAACTTGGAATGTGGGGTCCATGAATCAAAGCAAATTGGAAATGGTCAAAGAGATGACAAGAATGAACGTTGACATTTTAGAAATTGCAAACTAAAATGGACTGGAATGGGTGAATTTAACTCAGATGACCATTATATATACTACTGTGGGCAAGAATCCCTTAGAAGAAATGTAGTAGCCATCGTAGTCAACAAAAGAGTCCGAAATGCACTTCTTGGATGCAATCTCAAAAATGACAGAATGATCTCTGTTCATTTCCAAGGCAGACCATTCAACATCATGGTAATCAAAGTCTATGCCCCGACCAGTAATGCTGAAGAAGCTGAAGTTGAATGGTTCTATGAAGACCTACAAGACCTTTTAAAATAAACACCCCCCCCCCAATATCCTTTACATTGTAGGGAACTGGAATGCAAAAGCATCTAGCCTAGTGGTTGACTGAACAACTGAACACCAAGGCTTAAAATTGGTGAAATTAATGACCATACTACTCTAAGCACTACTATAATGGATTTTGATCATGTCATTCAGATCCCAAATCAGCTGACCCTAAAATAGGGAGACTTGATAGGGAGGCATAATTACATGAACCTTCTAAGCCTGTGTTTAGTGGTCAGAATGAAGTAAGATATGTTTAAATTTTGAGTGGCATTTACATGAGCCATGAGAAATTTTCCATCACTGGGTCTGAAGACAGAGTGAAGCTCATGGCAAGAGGGTTGGTGGCTTCTAGGAGCTGAATGCTCCAGCTGATAGCAAAAAAATGGAAACCTCAGTTCTACAACCATAAGGCAATGAATTCTGTCAACAATCTGAGTGAGCTCTCAAGCAGAATCTTCTTCCAAGCCTCCAGATGAGAACAGCTTGTCTGATACTTCTGTGTTGCAATGTAAAAATACTATCTTGTGATAACCTGAGTAGAGAACCCAAACATTGCAAACTCCGACCAAGAGATTTATAAGCTGAAACAGGTGTTATTTTAGGTTACTGGGCTTTTCCGGCGGCTTAGCGATAAAGAATCTGCCTGCAATGCAGGAGATGTGGATTTGACCCCTTGGTTGGGAAGATCCCCTGGAGGTGGGCATGGCAACCTACTTCAGAAAAATCCCATGGACAGAGGAGCCTGGTGGGATACAGTCTATGGGGGTCACAAAGAGTCGGACATGACTGAAGTGACTGAGCCCATGCTTTAAACCACTAAGTCTGTATTTGTTAGGCAGCAAACTGAGACACCATATTTATAGTTTAAATTTTCTTGACTCTTCTAAATTCTATGGAAATTATGTCTTATAGATATATGATATTATTATACATTATGCAATATAAATCTAATATATGTATACAAGTATGTGTTCATATATGCATATATCCCTATTATTTTGTTGAAACTTCATGTACTAATGTATTTTTTTCTTTAACTCGGCTTAGCTATCTCCTTAACATAAACTGGATATATTGTCTGCTTAGCTCAGAGAACTCTATGCCTTGTATTAATGGTTAACAGTGCAACATGTGGAGATAGGTTGTCTGATTCAAATGCTACTTCTGACAATTCTATGCTGTACAACTTTACACAAGTTAATTTTTCTAGCGTCTCTCTGAAATGTAAGGGAAGTAAGTTGTTGTGAGATATCAACAAGACAAGACCTGTGAAAATACTTGGAACGATTCATAGCAAATAGCTGTGCTATTCCTATTAATTTTGTAAAAATTATTATTATTTTGTACAAACATTATTATTTTCTACAAATAATACACAAATACATTCTCTTGTAATAAAAAAGGAATACTAACACATATAAGTATGAAGAATGAAAGCAGTCTCCTCACTCTTCCCACAATTATGTCTCTTACCTACATCAGTATCTAACTGAATTTTCACAGTTTTAAGGTTTTCTGTGTTACCTCATGTGACAAGTCCTTCTTCATACTCATCTGATAATCTTGCACATTTTCATATTAAAGATATTAGTTTGGTTTTTAGCTATGTAGTTACATTTTCAAATCTGTCAAATATCTCATTGAAAGTTTTTTAAAAATTCCATTGATTTGTTAGTTTGGGGAGAATAGTCATTTTTAGATAGTGATACTTTTTCATCAATTTTGAATTTTACACAGAGGTATATTGAGCAGAACCTCAAAAGAAAGAAAAATGTGCGCAAATAAATTAACAAATTATCTAATGGTTGACATTTTTCAAATGCCCTTCAATAGAACTGGCAGATACTTCATAATGACATTTGTGGTGATTTCTTTCAGTTACTAAGGAATCTTTGTGATCTATATGTGTTAAAATTAACACCTTGTGTTACACCTTTGTAAAGCATTGGGAAGCTGCTGTTACAAATTTTTGGCATGTTCATTACTATAGAACTTATTTCTAATTAGAAGAAACAATTGGAGGAATTTTGTTGTTGTTGTTCATTAGTAACATTTAATGCTTTAGATTGATTTTTAGATTCACAGCAAAATTAAGTACTTCCTATATATTATCTGCCATCATACATGCATAGCATCACCCGTTATCATTTTCCACTGGGGTACATACATCATTCATTAGAATCAATGAAACTATATTGACAGATCATTATCATCCAGAGTCTATAGTTTACATTAGGATTCATTGTTATTATGCATTTGTTCTGTGACTGACAAATGTGTAATGGCTCGAGTTCATCATTATACTATCAAAAGGAGTATTTTCACTGCCCTTTATAGCCTCCTTGCTCAGTCTGTTGATCCTTCTACTTCCCCAACTCCTGGCAGCCACTGGAATCTTGTCGTTATCTCAGTACTTTTGTTTTTTTAGAATGCTATGTAGTTGGATCATACAGTCTGTATACTTTTAATATTGGCTGCTTTCGCTAGGTAATATGCATTTGATAATCCTAGCATCCAAATCCAATATATTGTTGCTATTATTATTTTAAACAAACTTATTTTTATACCAATTAAAAGTTTTAAAATAATATAAATTTTATTCCATTGGAAGTATTTTTTTTTTAACTTTTCTTGCAAAGCAGATCTACTACCAACAGATTTCATCAATTTTTCCTTCTCTGGGAAGTCTTTATTTCTCCCTTGCCTTTGAAGGATCGTTTCTCAGAATACAGAATTATGGTTTGGTGGAATTTTTTTTTCTCTTTAAACACTTTAAACATTTTAGTCCTCTTTCTTTTCCTTGCATAGTTTGAGTGGAGGTGTGTAATTTTTATAATTGTTCCTCTGCTGCTGCTGCTGCTAAGTCACTTCAGTCGTGTCCGACTCTGTGCGACCCGATAGACGGCAGCCCACCAGGCTCCCCTGTCCCTGGGATTCTCCAGGCAAGAACACTGGAGTGGGTTGTCATTTCCTTCTCCAATGCATGAAAGTGAACAGATAATTCATTTTCCCCCTCTGACTTATTTTATATTTTTTCCTTTATCTAATTTTGAGTAGCTTTAAAATGACTTTCCTGTATGTAGGATTCTTTGTCTTTAATCTACCTTATGCTCTTTCAGCATCCTGGATCTGCGGTTCATGCTTGGTATTAATTTGAGGAGCTTCTCAGTTATTCATATTTCTAATATTTCTTCTATTTTTTCTCTTCTGATATTCCCATTATATTAATGTTACATATTTTGTAGCTGTCTCCGAGTTTTTAGATAGTCTGTGCTGTTTTTTTCCAGTCTTTTTTCCCTTTACTTTTCAGGTTTGGGTGTTTCTATTGAAATATTCTCAAGCTTAGAGAGTCTTTCTGCAGCTGTGTCCAATATACTAATAAGCTCATTAAGTAACTATTCATTTCTGTTGCAGAGTTTTTGATTTCTAGTATTTCTTTTGGATTCTTTCTTATCATTTATATTTCTCTACTTATATTGCCCATCTGTCTTTGCATGCTATTTTATCCATTAGCACCCTTAGCATGTTAATTGTACTTTAATTTCCCAGTCTGATAATTTTGATGATTTAACATTCCTACCATTTTGGTTTTGATGCTTACTTTTGCCTCTTAATTTTTTTTTTTTTTTGTCTTTTGGTATGGCTTGCAACTTTTTTTTGAGAGCTAAACATGTATGTAAACTGGATGAAAAGAACTGCTTAAACAGGTCTTTAGTAATGTGGAGATGAGGTGTTGGGGAGGGGTGGTGGAAGTGTCCTGTGGTCCAGTGATTAGGTATCAGCCAGTGCCCTTGGGGTGTGAGATTCACAAGAATTTCTGTTTTTCTTTCTAAATATTTAGATGGGAGAGGATGGCTCATGTGGGCTGGAATTGTCTATTTCCCTTCCGCATGTCAGTTAGGCTCTAACAGTATAACAGGTTAGGTTTGGTTATTAGCTTCTCCTGAGGCAGACCTTATTAAGAACAGAGTAACCTGGCATATTTCTGAATTGTTACTTTTCCCTTCTTTTTGCAGGGAGCAGAGGGGCTTTTTTCTTCAGTGGTTACTGTGGGAACCTGGTCAACCTCCTGGAAGTAAATCTCCCAATATTGCGAGGTGCCCCCTTCACCAGCAACTGGTTCTTCATGAAGTCTTTAACTCTCAGAGTCGGCCACGCTGAGCCTTCAGCAGCTCGTCAACTGCACTTCCAGTTTTCCTACCACGGCATTTGTTCCTGTGGCCGCTTCATTCTTGAGTCTCTGCTCTGGTAAGTCATGACTCCCTGTGTTCACCTCTCTAATATCAGGGGCACCTTTTGCTCTGCATCCTCTCCTCTCTTACTGATGCAAGCTGAGTAGTAGTTGTTGTTGTTTTTCAGGCTCTTCAGTTTCTTACTTGTTATTAGAATGGAGTGCAAACTTCCAGGCTCCTTACACATGTAACTGAAAGCCAGAAGTCCTCATTTTTTTTTTAATTCACCTTTAGAATGATTGAACTTTAATATGTTGATGGTAGTACAACCAGTAAATACAGTGGATAAATTATAAAATATTCTAAAGGACTTTTATTTGTGTTTAAATGAATGTGATTGCATAATGTGCCTGTTAATTAGACAGAGCTTAAGAAAAACACAAATATAAATGTGGATTCCTTTAAGTTTACAATTCCTAGGTTAGGAAACTTTCTACTGTTTGAGGAATATATGGTGTCTTATCTAAAGAAAATCACTACTTTGACATGTGTTTCTCTTCCCTCATCACATTGATATTTATCACAACAAAACACTGAGATAAGTTATTGTGAGAGAAACACTATTAGCACTCTTAGAGTTTAATTATGAAAGAGCTAAATGTAACACAGACATCTGGCTGATATCACTGCTAACAACTGGTGCTCTTAACTTTGACAAGCTGATAGGCTTCTTCGGAACAATTTCAGTCAGTTGATGGGATAATGGTACACCTGATAACCTCAACGTTCTATAAGACACAAGATGACTGGACCAGATAATTCCACATTTGAGTTGATCTATACAATATACACAGTATACAATAAATACTGAGTTAAAATTAACCAGTATTATTTGAAAATATTAGTAGTCTCTGAGAAGTGTGACCCAAACTTGGAGGCAACAAAAAGATGGAAAGTGTCTTCATTCTGAATAAGAAAAACATGTTATTTAAAGGTGTATTTATAAATAGTATGTCACTGATTAATATCACCAGAACAACCCAAATTTCTTTCATTTCTTTTTGAATGCTTAATTCTTAAGCCTACTTTTTAAAAAGAGCTTTTGTAAAATAATAAAAGTAATACATTTGGATGATAAATTAGATTTTTACAAATTTTGGTTCAATAATAATACCAGTTAAGAACACATTCATGTATTATAGCACAGAAATTTGAAGCCTTAACTGACTATGCTACCTTGTGTTGGATTAGACTCCAAACAGTATTTAGGGGAAAGCCTGTGTCTGGCAGCTGTACTTCTCAAACGCCTGTAAGTAAATAATGTGGCTTTATAATTAGGAAAGGGGTCAGGTCAAACTTTCTGTAACCCTCAGGGATAATAAGCACATGTTATACTATAAAACATATTTGGTTAATAAAAATGAAAGGAAAGCTATACCAAAGCTGTTGCTGAAGCTGAAACTCCAATACTTTGGCCTCCTGATGTGAAGAACTGATTCATTGGAAAAGACCCTGATTCTGGGAAAGATTGAAGGCAGGGGGAGAAGGGGACATTGGACGATGAGATGGTTGGATGGCATCACTGACTCAATGAACTGGGGTTTGAGCAAGTTTTGGGAGCTGGTGATGGACAAGGAGGCCTGGCATGCTCTAGTCCATGGTGTCAAAGAGTCTGACACAACTGAGCGACTGAACTGAACTGATACCAAAGCTTATACCAAAGCTCCAACCGAGGTGATAAAGCACGTGGATCTGTTCATGACTATCAGTATAGGCTCTAGATCTTCATTTATATTTCAAGATAGGACCAACTGGGGAAAATAAGAAAAGATATTATTATTATTATTTTTTAACAAGACATTTTATCATCCAGTCTCTCTCAGAATTTAGGTATACTGTGTCCTCTACAATCATTGATTTTGAAAGCCCATTAAAATTTTCTTGAAACATATAGATCTTTCTCTTTTAAATAAGATTAATGGAAAAGCCAGTTGTTAACACAGGCACACACACACACACACACACACACACTTTTTCCTAGAGACTTAAATACTGAATATGAAAAAACTAAGCCCAGTTTCCCTGGGCTTTATATCATTCTATATTTCTTTCAATTTAACCTTCAGGAAATGGATTTCATAGGGGCATTAAGGTACCACTCATGTTCATACTTTCTAAATTTTTTACATAGATGGAATTTTTTGTTTCAGACACAAAACATTAGATGGCTGAATAAGATAACATGGTACATAAATGCTTTGAGAAAAATAAGTCATTTGGGAATAGTGGGGTTTTTTTTGCATTCTATTATAAATATAGCCAAAATACAAAAGGAGTTTATCTAAAATTTATTGTAAAATTAGGAGATTGGTACACTCATTTTGATACTTAAAGTTCATCCACTTCTTTGTAAATTAAATAAGATCTAAACATAGCAAAATATTTTTATCCTTTACTTTTCAATTGAAATATAACCCACACAAACTAAAATGAATAAATGTTAAGTGTATAGATACTGGATTTTTTAAAGTAAGCATTTCTGTAGAAATATCAAATATATCAAGAACTAGAATATTAATAGCCTCCAGCATATTCCCGTTATGGCTTGACTCAATTAGTTCTTTCAAAAGTGTAATCACTCTTCTGGTATCTACTGCCTACTGATATCTACCTACCTAGATATTAGTAGGTAAATATTATGTAAATAACAGTAGGTAGATATTCTCACTCATAACCAGTGTTCATTGCTTTTTATGGATTTCTTTTTCACTAAATATTGTCTGTGAGATTCATCTGTGTTGCTGTACAGAGTTATAGATTGTAATTCTAAAGTTTTTCATCCTGCTTTACCTGTTTTACCTTGGTGATAATTTTGCTAATTTCTACTTTGGTGAAGACCATGAATAATGCTTCCTTAAATATTCTTAAACTTTGGTAACATATGCAGATTTCTGTGAAATGTATATATAAATTTTAAAAATATATCTAGGAATTTAATTAATTTATAAGTATAGATATGTTCAACTTTGGTAGATACTGCTAAACAGTTCAAAGTGTAAAAAATTTAGTTTTACCAGAAGTGTGTGTGAGTTCCTTTTACTGTATATTCCTACTAACATTTGGCATTGCTATTTTCTGTTTAGTTGTAACCATTCTAATTCTTTTATAATGATATTTTATAAACTTACTTTTGAATAGCATCTTAAAGTACCTGCCAGTTCTCATTTTTATTTTAGATGTAGTTTAAGTTTTCGTTATTGATTATTACTTGTCTATATGCATTTCTAAGAATCTTTATTTGTATTTCAAATATCTCACTCAAATCTGTGGATTGCCACTTATGGTCTTTCAAAACTGGTTTTTGATGCATTAAGAATTTATTAAATTCAATAAATTTCAATTTATCAGTCTTTTCATAGTAAAGACTGTGTGATATTGGAGGACATAGTAACATATTCGAATATCACTCCTCTATGTAATGTTGGAGAAAATTTATTGTTTCACCTCTGAGATTGTTATTTATGATCCATCTAGAATTAATTTTGTACATGGTGAATTAGAAATCATCATTTCTAACTGTGGTACTGTAATTCTTATCCAGTTTGAGAAAATGGTTATCATTCCCTCTCGCATTTAAACTATTTTTTAATGTAATTCAGGTGATATGGAAAGAATACACAGAAGAATTTATTTAAAAGAACTTCATGACCCAGATTATCACAATGGTGTGATCACTAACCTAGAGCCAGACATCCTGGAATGTGAAATCAGCTGGGCCATAGAAAACATCACTATGAATAAAGCTAGTGGAGGTGAAGGAATTCCTGTTGAGCTATTTCAAATCCTAAAAGATGATACTGTGAAAGTGCTGCACTCAATATGTCAGCAAATTTGGAAAACTCAGCAGTGGCCACAGGACTGGAAAAGGTCAGTTTTCATTCCAATTCCAAAGAAATTCAATGCCAAAGAATGCTCAAACTACTGCACAATTGCACTCATCTCACATGCTAGCAAAGTAATGCTTAAAATTCTCCAAGCCAGGCTTTAGCAATATGTGAATCGTGAATTTCCAGATGTTCAAGCTGGTTTTAGAAAAGGCAGAGGAACAAGAGATCAAATAGCCAACATCTGCTGGTTCATCTAAAAAGCAAGAGAATTTCAGAAAAACATCTATTTCTCCTTTATTGACTATGTCAAAGCCTTTGACTGTGTGGATTACGATAAACTGTGGAAAATTCTTCAAGAGATGGGAATACCAGACCACCTGACCTGCCTCTTGAGAAATCTGTATGCAGGTCAGGAAGCAACAGTTAGAATTGGAAATGGAACAACAGACTGGTTCCAAATAGGAAAAGAAGTACGTCAAGGATGTATACTGTCACTCTGCTTATTTAACTTATATGCAGAGTACATCATGAGAAACGCTGGGCTGGATGAAGTAGAGGCTGGAATGAAGATTGTTGGGAGAAATATCAATAACTTCAGATATGCAGATGACACCACCCTTATGGCAGAAAGTGAAGAGGAAATGAAGAGCCTCTTAATGAAAGTGAAAGAGGAGAGTAAAAAATATTTTTTTAGATTCAGGTCACTAAGATCATGGCATCCAGTACCATCACTTCATGGCAAATAGATGGGGAAACAGTGGAAAGGGTGGCTGACTCTATTTTTCTAGACTCCAAAATCATATGCCAATGGTGATTGCAGCCATGAAATTAAAAGACGCTTACTCTTGGGAAGGAAAGTTATGACCAACCTAGGCAGCATATTAAAAAGCAGAGACAATTATTTGCCAACAATGGTCCATCTTGTCAAGGCGATGTTTTCTCCGGTAGTCATGTATGGATGTGAGAGTTGGACTAAAAAGAAAGCTGAATGCTGAAGATTTGATGTTTTTGAACTGTGGTGTTGAAGACTCTCAGCATCCCTTGGACTACTAGGAGATCCAACCAGTCCATCCTAAAGGAGATCAGTCCTGAATGTTCATTGGAAGGACTCACATTGAGGCTGAAACTCAAATACTTTGACCACCTAATGTGAAGAGCTGACTCATTTGAAAAGACCCTGATGCCCTAAGATTGAAGGCAAGAGGAGAAGGGGATGACAGATGATGAGATGGTTGGATGGCATCACCAACTCAATGGACATGATTTTGAGTAAACACCGGGAGTTGGTGATGGACATGGAAGCCAGGCGGCTGCTGTTCATGGGTCACAAAGAGTCAGACACAACTGAATGACTCAACTGAACTGAACTGAAGGTGATATGGCATTTTTAGGTTCTAGCAATTATGTATTTCTTAATTCCATTTAATTCAGATTGAGTCTGAGCAGGTAATGTGACGCAACTGCACCCATCTTTTCTATTTTTTTATAAGTTAATTAGTATTCTCTGCCTGGTTTATGTTTGGTCTTTCTGTTATCTATTTATTTTTTCATTGAATTTTATTTGTTGATATGTGTGGTATGATTTTGGATACTTTAAGTGAAAAGTTGTGCAGTCTATGGATAATATTATCGTCCTCTAGAAGAGACTTTATCCTTTTCTCTGCAGGCAGTTAGAACACAAGCAGATCACCTCGCTTCAATAGTAACTGTGAATGCTTGAAACTTTACTTTGTGAATTTTCTTCTAATATTTCTTATATGTCTTTCTTTTAGAGCATTACCCTTTAGAACTATGATATAAACATGGTGTGATTGCAGAGTCTGACTTCCTTTTCAGGACTTCAGCTGTATCAGTTTTCCCCTAGAACTCTGAGAATGCCAGACTCTTAATATAGCTTTTCTTTCTTTTATTCAGAGTATTTAAACTTTTATTTTTTACTGGGGTATAGCCAATTAACAAACAATATTGTGATAGTTTCAGGTGAACAGCAAAGGGACTTAGCCATACATATAAATGTTTCCCTTCTCTTGAAAACTCCCCTCTCACCCAGGCTATCACATAGGATTGAGCAGAGTTCCATGTGCTATGAAGCAGGTTCTTGTGGTTATCCATTTTAAATATAGCAGTATGTACATGTACATCCCAAACTCCCTAACTATTCCTTTCCCCTTTTCTTACCCCCAGCAGTCCTAAGTTTGTTCTCCAAGCCTGTGAGTCTCTTTCTGTTTTTCAAGTGAGCACATTTGTATCATTTCTTTTTAGATTCCACATATCAAATATGTCATAGTTTGCTTTTCTTTCTTAGTAGCTGTTTTACTTTGTTGTTTTTAATCTTTTACTCTGGGCATGTCCAGCTCAGGAACTGGCAAATGCCTTTCGAGTGATTGTATACAGAAGACCCGAATCAACTTTGATCCTTCCATTTATCTGCCATCCTCTCCTCTTAATTCCTATGGTATCCATAAACTTTAATATCCGCTGCACCAGCTCAGTGGAAACAACACAAGTTCCAGATCTTATTCTCTGATAAGGCTCTACAAGCTAAAGATAATGAAAGCAAATAGCTTTTCAGGAAGATGGCTACATTGAATTGTCTTGGTGAACCTCTATGGATACTTTAGTTGCATTCTGGTGCTTTCAATCAATTTTTTTTTATTCATTTGTTATTTTCATAATTTATAAGACATATCTGTTTCATTGGCTAATATGAGGTTACTTATTATAGGTAGGGATGAAAGTCAAGGTTAATATTTAGCAAGTTATATGGATAACAATAAAAAATTAAGCATATATGAAATGCAAGTCTTTTGATTCCCTAACGCTCACAAGGGGTAGATTTGCAGAAAGTTCCAAGTAGCAGATTTTCAATATCAAATTCCCCTAATGTGATGCCAAATCATATCTTCTCCCTATGAGTGACATTGACTCCATTTTCAAAATTCTCTGAAATTCATCTCTTGAGGATTAAAAAAGGGCTCTTCCTTGAGCTCCTTATCTATTCCTTTATTCTGTAGAATTCTCTCTCATTCCTTATTATTTTGATTCTCTGTTAACATTAATAAGTTTATGTATTAAACTTTCTCTGTTCAAATTATTCTGTGATCCTTCTCTCTCTTCATTGTACCCTGACTGATGCAATCACATAAATAAGGGTTTTAAGGAATATCCAGATGTACATAGCATCGGTATAGCTTCTCTAAATATGGTTTATATCCTTGGACCTTGGAAGACTGATATACAGAGAAGAAAACAAAATATAGGTCAAATATAAATTTGGAACAGGAATACTGATAATGTAGTCTTGATTCTAAGACAGTGACATGCATGCTTACTTATACTCAGATTTCTTGTAACTCAGAACTGTTTAGAATTCAACAAAGGATGCCTAGTTAGAGTTGTATTAAGGCTTCTCTGGTGGCTCAGAGGTTAAAGTGTCTGCCTGCAATGTGGGAGAACCGGGTTCGATCCCTGGGTTGGGAAGATCCTCTGGAGATGGCAGCCCACTCCAGTATTCTTGCAAACCTAGTCTATATTGGTCAATTGATTGCAGAGTCAGGGAATTGAGTAGATGACAACAATAGAATGAAAAATCAGTGGAATAAAATTTCTGGTGGATATTCTGGAGACATGTTATTAGTATGAAGATTAAAAACCCTAGATTTAGAGAGAGAATCTGAATTCTGAAATTGCATTTAATAATGAAAAGTTGTCAATTTTTAAAGCTGCCTAGTCCTAAGTTTCTTACAACTGGGGAAAAAATGTAAGTCAGTTTTGTCATAGATGTGTTTAGGCTATGTATGGTGGAAGGGAAACAGGTAGAAGGATAATACAAGCCATAGTATAGGGTTTCAGCAACATTATCAGCAGCAGCAACATCAGTATCTTCAAATTAATAATAAAAAACTGGTGAAATCGAGCAAAAACTATTTGTCAAGGAATTCTGTGTCTGAGGAGTACATAATCTCTTGATCTTTCAATTTTTTGGAGCCTGAAAAGTCTGAGGGCATGAGGGGAGTCTTTGATTAGGAATCTTGCCTGGAAGACTTTAGGAAATGTTGCTATAATCTATTTCTCTCAATATAGTGACCAGAAAATCAAGTAAAACTTCCAACATTTTAAAAAAAGGTTTTTGTTAAAATTTTGTTTTTGTTGTTGAAATGTGCTTCTCATAGGGCATTGAACTATTTAAATTATGATTTCTAAGCAGCCCAGAGCCCCATACCTTTAACAATAATATTTATATTTCCTTTTGCTAATACCCCGCTCAAAACATTTTGGTAATTATATTTAGTATGTCACTTAATCAGAAGGAGGAAAAAAAATGTGTTTGACAGTCACATTGGCAATCCAGTTCTTTATTTACTTGGAATAAATGTGTTTTACGTTAACCTGTTGACATTGAGGATTACAATGTGTTAAATATTTTGTGAATATAAGTCAGCTTCTTTGTTTTTAGTCCATTCTGTAGAAGAAACTGAAATCCTAAGTTATTTGGATGTAGAACCAAATTGATGACAAGGGTGAATTCACCAAGCTTCCCTGGTGGCTCAGACAGTAAAAAAATTGGATCTCTCCAACCCAACCCCTGGGTTGGAAAGATGCCCTGGAGGAAGACATAGGAGCCCATGCCAGTATTCTTGCCTAGAGAATCCTCCTGGACAGAGGAGCATGGCAGGCTATGGTCCATGGGGTGGCAGAGTCAGACACGAGTGAGAGACTGAGCACAATATGAATTTATCATTTGGTCCTTTGATAACCATTGTCTTCCTGGTAACTTTTTTGCTGGAAACTTTCTCAGTTTAGGTTCCCAAAGTGAAACTGGACACACTAATCTTTTTTTTTTCAGTCCAATTTATTATGCTCTCCTTATAAGATACCTCAAGCCAAAGATATTAGAAATAGCCACTCCAACAAGGTAGAGAACTGAAAATATATATATAAAATAAGTATAATAAGAGGAGAAAATTACAGTGATTATGACTTATAAATAGCTAAAATAATATATGAATAAATGTAATGAGATAAATTCAGTGACATAAATAGTAAAGATCATGTGAATTCATGTAATATTCAAGAAGAAAACTAATATATAACCTTGTTCATACTCATAAGACATATTTAACCAATATGATGAATAATCTGATAATTGTGTTACATATATTGTACAAACAGTAAAAATTTAATTATTGGTTAAAATTATATTGTTGCTGGAATTAAAATTTAATTCTTTTTAATAATAGCTTAGAAAAGAATACTCAGAGAATTGTGAATTTTTCCTTTCAATTAGAATATTGTCATTTTTATTAATGAAAGATAATTATGTGATAAATGAATAACTCTACTCTTGGAAACTAATTTTCTTTCACAGTTTTATAGAGCTTACCATTATTACTGCTTTTATAACAGACAATGCTTTGAGTCTTAGATCATCAAACTGTATTTATTAAGGTGATTATTATCTAAGAATTTAGTAATGTTAAATAATATGTACTTTTATATAATACAAGGTTGTGCAAGGTTTAATTTTAAAACATAAAAATTTGGTACAACAAATAAAGGAAAAAAGCAAATGTAAATTAGAGATTTCACTTTCTCCATTAAAAGTAAATTAAGACCGTTAGTAAATGATCATCTATGCTACCGTCCTACACAGCTCAATCCAGCTGCATCTGTGAGTCAGAATATTTTCAACAGCTTTTAATTAGCAGTTTTTTAAAATATTTCAGAGGTTGCAAATTAAAGAGCACATTGACTAGCAGATTCTGTACTGTTTAGAAAGGAAATGTCCTAGGGAGAACTCCAAATAATAATAAAGAATCCCAGTAGTAATTGAAGGCAATGATGAGGCATGTATGAGGAAATTGTTTTAAAAGTGATAACTACTAAATTCTCAGACTTGGATGCTCTGAAATTAAGATTTAGATGAAATTGGTTGAATTTATCTCCTATGATTGATAGATTTTTTTTAATCTACCATTTTACTAAAAGCAGTATAAACTGTGGTACTGAGAAAGTGAGGTGAACTAATTATTATAATTTTATGTATGACAGATATTTTTTTAATTACCAAATTTAGAACAGATGATATTGTCAAGATTTTATTTTACCCATGTGCTGTATTCTGTGTTTAGTCGCTCAGTCATGTCTGACCCTGTGCAACCATAGCCCTCCAGGCTCCTCTGTCCATGGGGATTCTCCAACAAGAATATTGGTGTGGGCAGTCATGCCCTCCTCCAGGGGATCTTTCCAGCCCTGGGATTGAACCTAGGCCTCCCACATTACAGGTGGATTCTTTGCCTTCTTAGCCACCAAGGAAGCCAATATCATGTAGTAAATACTGTATCTCAAATTATGTACTATGAAAAATAAAAACCTGTATTCTTAGACAAGTATTGCAGACAGAAATTCACGTATGGTCATTCAGTTTTGTTTTGTTTTGTTTTTAAGATATTTTCTTGTTTTTTAGCAGTTTTAGATTGACAGAATTTGACAGGAATATATAGAGATTTTTCATGTACCTCCTGTTCCCATGTATGCAGCCTTCCCTGTTATCAACACCTGCTCCCTCCACTAGAGTGGTACTCTGGTTACAACTGATGAAGCTACATTGATGTAGTATCATGCAAAGTCCCATAATTTACCCAAAGGTTCACTTTTGATGTTATGCATGCCACAGGTTTAGACAGATGTGTAATTACATGTCTCCATCATAATAGTATCATACAGATTATTTTCATTGCCCTAAAAATGATCTGTGTGCTCTGCTCTTTCTGTCTAATTATGGTATCTCAAATGCTGGATTTTTTTTTTTTATTAAGATAAACTGTGCCTAAGATACTATCCTGAAACAAACAAAATTATTCCAAGCCTATCTTCAACTTAGAACAGTTCTTTTTCTCTAAAAATCAGCTGGAAAATTTGTTTAAAAAACAGTAGGGTATATTTCATATAAATACTACTGTATTTATTGATTTGTTAGGCTAACCTATAAAGCCCCTATCTATTTCATATGTGTGTATGTATGAATAAGTTTGTATGCATTCATTTATACTTCCCATATCGACATCCCCCCAAAATAAAGATTTAAATCAGTTTTATTATATGAATCAAAAAATATTAGAAAAAGATCAAAGTAGAGGCCTTGCTCTTTTGAAGTCAAGAGAACCTTGAAATAGTTTGCTTCAGAATATATGATTTTTTTTTTAAATTCAGGAAAGTCACAAACCATGTGCTGAGCAAATAAATACACTGATATGTAGCAGCTAACTCACTACTGAATCATTCCAAACAGAACAGTTAATAAAATGTATTCAGTAGAGGTTTTGTTTTGTTTTGTCTCTATATGCCAATTTACATAGCTATGTTAGTTTTCAATTCAGTTCAGTTCAGTTCATTTCAGTTCAGTCGCTCAGTCGTGTCCGACTCTGCGACCCCGTGAATCGCAGCACGCCAGGCCTCCCTGTCCATCACCAACTCCCGGAGTTCACTCAGATTCACGTCCATTGAGTCAGTGATGCCATCCAGCCATCTCATCCTCGGTCATCCCCTTCTCCTTCTGCCCCCAATCCCTCCCAGCATCAGAGTCTTTTCCAATGAGTCAACTCTTCGCATGAGGTGGCCAAAGTACTGGAGTTTCAGCTTTAGCATCAGTCCTTCCAAAGAACACCCAGGGCTGATTTTCAGAATGGACTGGTTGGATCTCCTTGCAGTTTACCTCATTATTAAAAACCATGTTGGTTTAATATATTTTCTAAAATATCCCTCAGGCATTGAATATGCACAAATATAATGCTAGATATTGGCTATAGAGAGATGAAGATGGTATTCCCTCACATGTAAAGGTCAAATAGTTTATAGAAGTTCCTGTATGGTTCTGTTATACTTTAGAAGGCATAATCATGTATGATTATTCATGTATTGTTATATAAATTAAGAATACTTTATTCATTTATTCAATTAAATATAGATATGTAAAGTTTACTTATAGTCAACAGAATATAAATTAAGCCTAACAGCTCTATGCTAATTATAATATTATCTAGCATAGTGATACTTTTTAGAAAACAATCTATATATTGATCTTGTTGTAATCCTTGTATTTTGTGGTAATTTAAGGAAGAATTCTGTTTAAACTTATTTCTATTAGCTATAATGATTATGCTGCTGCAGAATGTAATAAGTGAGATTATTTAAAATATAATGAATATATAATCATGTTTATTTTATCATGTTAAGAATGAGATAATATGCTTATTAGGAGTCGAAACTTCCCAGTTACTTTTGCTGCTTAATGCAAGCATGCTGAGCAAATGTTGATGAGAGATCAAAGTCTTTTTGAATTTTCACAACTGATTCAAATATGAACTAAAAGGAAAAAGAAATTGGCAGAGGTCAGAATCTGCTCTTTACCCTCTTCTGTTTCTTCAACCATATTTGGTTTGATTGAAAGGACATTGGCCTGTTATAGAAGTTGAAGATATCCAGTCTGTTGCTTTTGGCCTTAAAGTTTCCTCATCTGTAAAATCAGGATTAATAACTTAGGGAGTTAGTAATAATGAAATAATTTAATTATATGTGGTACTTAGCCTAGTGAGTACCACACAGTAAGAGAGATATATTCTAAGATTTATATTTTCTAGTCATTCACATTGATTTTATTCATTTCAATGGGATTAAATGAAATAATTTAGCTTAATACTACTTAAGATAATTGGAAATGTTTTTCCTAACAGGAATCAAATATTCTGTGGACACTTAATAATGCATCTTTAACATTATAACATTGACTAAGCCATGCAAATAGTTAGATTTAAGAATAAAATTTTGTTTAGTAGATTGATTGACTGATTCACATATAGATGATACTCTGTTAGCTTTGAAACAGCTCTATTCTCCCTTGGCAGTTTTCTTTGTACTTTGAAATAACCTCCAGACAACCAAATAGTTACAAAGATTAACAGCAGCAACACCATTATTAAAGTAACCTTTTTTTTTTTTTTCTTAATTTTCAAGAGTTACTTGGGGGAATGTTGCTGACATAATGGGCAACCACAGTAAATAAAAAGAACTAACACTGATAGATAAATTACTATTAAATGCTCAGACTTCAAGTTTTGTTGCAGCCCAGTAAAGTCCTTTAAAAGAAAAGGGTCCAATCAAGTATATCATGTTGCATTTATTTTTCATTAATCTCTCAGTTTACTCAAAAAAAGAAAAATATGTGTCCCTTGGGTATACAACATATACTGGAGTTCCTGGTGTGAATAGGAGAATTGCTGTTAGGTTAGGCTCAGGGAACTGAGAAATATAGATTAGCAAAGCATCTAGGATACATTCTCACATATTCATATGATGAAATAAAAAGGATTCACCATTCATTAATATTGGGAATATTAATAGTCAGAGTGCCATGTCATGAAATATCGGTTGAGGCACAAAAAAAAGGAAACAAAGGACATTAATACAAAGAATAATTAGTATTAATATAATATTTTGAAAATTAAGTTTATTAAAAAAATAGTGACTGGTAAAATGCTAAATTGCCCCCAAATATTCACAATAAATCTGAAATACAAGAATACCATGTAAGACACAATTTTCCAGTGATTTCAGAGGATTTCTATTGCTTCAAATGGCTGATTGTTATATAAGAAATTTTCCAGAATGTGAAATTTAAGTAATTGAAATAGTTTTTCATCTGAATTGTTTTAATGTATAGAAATAGCCTTAATGTAACTTTCATTACTTATAGATGAATCATGAATCTGAATGTGTTAGACAAGCAAAGGCAGTTCTAAATAAAAAATTATCCCTTTTTTGTAAATGCTGGAATTTCTATACTAAAACAGATTTGATGACCTCATATGGAAAGGTTCATGTGCTTTAAATTTATAATTATGTGTTTGAATAAGACCTCAAACAAATTAGATAAATTAACTGATCTTTGAGAAATAAAAGATAAATCTTATCTTTCAATGTTTTCTAGCACTTAATCACTGTTTTGAAATGTCAGAGTTTAAAATTTAGACTATTTTGTATTATAGATTATATAGCATTTTACTCTCAAATTCTAATAGAACTATTATATTTTTGCTCAGAAGATCAAAGCCTATTTCAACTATAGAATTGGCTTATTTTTTGTACTAACATCTTTATTAAAAATGTAGTTTATTAAAAAATAAACTAATGTATATGAAAATTTTAAGAGTTTGAGTGAAAATCTATTGGAATGGGGCAGCACCAAATCAGAAGTGGTGAGGAGCATTCCTCCCACAGTAGTCAGGGGAATATAGATAAAGTATGGAAGCAAAGACAGGGAGATTTTGGTTGCCTATACCTTAAAATCTAGTTGGTTGTTTGTGATTGATTGTCCTTAATGTTTTGGTTTCATAACCTTGAGGCATTTACAATGTTAGATTTTGGCTTGCTTAACTAGGCTACCACCATATTAGTGCCATCTCAGCCCAATGCCCTCCTGTTTTAATGAACAGTTCTGATCCTTTAGAGGATTTGATATTCCCAACTTTAGGTATAATAAGCTGGTTCCTCGTATTGTTCATTTGAAGAATTTAAATTTTAGATGGCTTGACAAGTCTATACATATTGTCAGTTCAGTTCATTTCAGTCACTCAGTCGTGTCCGACTCTTTGCGACCCCATGAATCGCAGCATGCCAGGCCTCCCTGTCCATCACCAACTCCCGGAGTTCACTCAGACTCACGTCCATAGAGTCCATGATGCCATCCAGCCATCTCATCCTTGGTCGTACCCTTCTCCTCCTGCCCCCAATCTCTCCCAGATCAGAGTCTTTTCCAATGAGTCAACTCTTCGCATCAGGTGGCCAAAGAACTGGAGCTTCAGCTTTAGCATCATTCCTTCCAAAGAAATCCCAGGGTTGATCTCCTTCAGAATGGACTGGTTGGATCTCCTTGCAGTCCAAGGGACTCTCAATACTCTTCTCCAACACCACAGTTCAAACACATCAATTCTTCGGTGCTCAGCCTTCTTCACAGTTCAACTCTCACATCCATACATGACCACAGGAAAAACCATAGCCTTGGCTAGACGGATCTTAGTCAGCAAAGTAATGTCTCTGCTTTTGAATATGCTATCTAGGTTGGTCATAACTTTTCTTCCAAGGAGTAAGCGTCTTTTAATTTCATGGCTGCAGTCACCATCTGCAGTGATTATGGAGCCAAAAAAAAATAAAGTCTGACACTGTTTCCCCATCTATTTCCCATGAAGTGATGGGACCAGATGCCGTGATCTTCGTTTTCTGAGCTTTAAGCCAACTTTTTCGCTCTCCACTTTCACTTTCATCAAGAGGCTTTTAGCTCCTCTTCACTTTCTGCCATAAAGGTGGTGTCATCTGCATATCTGAGATTAGTAATATGAAATCTATGACACCATTTTTCCTTATAAAAACTCAGAAAAATCAGACAAGTGTTTCTTAATTTCCATATGATGAGATAGTAAGATTTACAGTGTTGGTATTCCTTGAAATTTGAAGAATAAGAAATGCTTTACAGATTAAATACCTGAATACCTAAATTACTGACTAGGTGAAGAAGGTTTACTAGTATAGATTTGGGAAAGATTGAGGGAAGGCAGAGAAGGAGACAGTAGAGGATGAGATGGTTGGATGGCATCTTCAACTCAATGGACATGAGTTTGAGCAAACTCCAGAAAATAGTGAAGGACAGGGAAGCCTGATATGCTGCAGTCCATGGAATGGCAAAGATATGACTGGACTGAGTGACTGAACAACAGCAGCAATTTGGGATGGAGTCCTAGATGTAAATGCATCTGTGGATTAAATGGTAATGCATGTACTTTTGGGCAGATAATGTAAAATTTCTCTCTGTATATTTCATCTTTTTTAATCTCATGAGAAATATGAGAATACTATTAATATCTCACTTTTCTAGTCATTTGAGCTTCCCTGGTGGCTCAGACAGTAAAACACCTGCCTACAATGTGGCAGACTCGGGTTCAATCCCTGGGTTGGAAAGATCTCCTGGAGAAGGAAATGACAGCCCACTCTAGTATTCTTGCCTGGAAAATCCCATGGATGGAGGAACCTGGTAGGCTACAATCCATGGGGTTGCAAAGAGTTGGACACAACTGAATGACTTCTCTTTCACTTTTTTCTAGTCATTTACCTACCTTCTTATACAGGCTCAAATTTCAAAGGCTCTGAAATCTATGCTGTGGATATATTAATAGGAATTTTGTAAACAGTCAAGTTAATTGGAAATAGGATGTTCATTTTTCAGAGAGAATTTGCTCTTGACTTTGATTCTGTTTCCAATGATTCTGTTTCCAAATACTCTCTGATGTACTTATCAAGTGCAGCTAGAAAATACATTTGAGGCCAAAACACCCAGGTGAAAATTGAATTTAGGGATTAAATATTCAATTGTAGCTCACTTATGCTCAAAAGTAAGCTAACATTCTGAGTTAATTTGTGCCTGAGGTTTTGAGAAAGTAAATCCTCTCCATGAAAATATCCAGCATTTTAATCAAACTAATTTACACTTAGAGTTGACCTCTTTTAATAAGTAGCAATAAAAGTTCACAAAACAGTATTTTTTAAAGTCAAATCAGAAGAAATGTAAGTATCTGGACAAGACATCATTATAAAAATATGATTAATTTTATACCAAACAGACAGAGTAAAATATATATATATATATATATATATACATATATATATATATGTCAGAAAAACAGAACAGAAATTTAAATTTAGTGTTAAAATAGCATATCAAGAAATAGTCTTAGCCATCTCAAAGAACACTGGACCTAAAATTGTGGCTGGAAGACAGAAACACAAAATCTTAGGAGACAGTGAAAATGCAGCTCAGATTTGTTGAACACATCTAATGATGTAAAGTTTTAAAATTTAGGTATACAAAAACACATGAAAAAGATCATACACCATGACCAAGTGGGCTTTATCCCTGGGATGCAAGGATTCTTCAATATCCACAAATCAATTAATGTAATTCACCACATTAACAAATTGAAAAATAAAAGCCATATGATTATCTCAATAGATGCAGAGAAGGCCTTTGACAAAACTCAACATCCATTTATGATAAAAACTCTCCAGAAAGCAGGAATAGAAGGAACATACCTCAACATAATAAAAGCTATATATGACAAACCCACAGCAAACATTATCCTCAATGGTGAAAAATTGAAAGCATTTCCCCTAAAGTCAGGAACAAGACAAGGGTACCCACTTTAACCACAACTATTCAACATAGTTTTGGAAGTTTTGGCCACAGCAATCAGAGCATAAAAATAAATAAAAGGAATCCAAATTGGAAAATAAGAAGTAAAACTCTCACTGTTTGTAGATGACATGATCCTCTACATAGAAAACCCTAAAGATGCCACCAGAAAATTACTAGAGCTAATCAATGAATATAGTAAAGTTTCAGGATATAAAATCAAAACACAGAAATCCCTTGCATTCCTATACACTAATAATTTGAAAATAGAAAGAGAAATTAAGGAAACAATTCCATTCACCATTGCAATGAAAAGAAGATACTTAGGAATATATCTACCTAAAGAAACTAAAGACCTATATATAGAAAACTATTAAACACTGGTGAAAGAAATCAAAGAGGATGCTAACAGATGGAGAAATAAACCATATTCATGGATCAGAAGAATCAATATAGTGAAAATGAGTATACTACCCAAAGCAATCTATAGATTCAATGCAATCCTTATCAAGCTACCAATGTTATTTTTCACAGAGCTAGAACAAATAATTTCACAATTTGTATGGAAATACAAAAAATCTCGAATAGCCAAAGCAATCTTGAGAAAGAAGAATGGAACTGGAGGAATCAACGTTCCTGACTTCAGGCTCTACTACAAAGCCACAGTCATCAAGACAGTATGGTACTGGCACAAAGACAGACATATAGATCAATGGAACAAAATAGAAAGCCCAGAGATAAATCCACACACCTATGGACACCTTATCTTCGACAAAGGAGGCAAGAATATACAATGGATTAAAGATAATCTCTTTAACAAGTGGTGCTGGGAAAACTGGTCAACCACTTGTAAAAGAATGAAACTAGAACACTTTCTAACAACATACACAAAAATAAACTCAAAATGGATTAAAGATCTAAACATAAGACTAGAAACTATACAACTCCTAGAGGAGAACATAGGCAAAACACTCTCCGACATAAATCACAGCAGGATCCTCTATGTCCTGCCTCCCAAAATATTGGAAATAAAACCAAAAATAAACAAATGGGACCTAATTAAACTTAAAAGCTTATGCACGACAAAGGAAACTATGAGCAAGGTGAAAAGACAGCCTTCAGAATGGGAGAAAATAATAGCAAATGAAGCAACTGACAAACAACTAATCTCAAAAATATACAAGCAACTCCTGCAGCTCAATTCCAGAAAAAATAAATGACCCAATCAAATAATGGGCCAAAGAACTAAGTAGGCATTTCTCCAAAGAAGACATACAGATGGTTAAGAAACGCATGAAAAGATACTCAACATCACTCATTATCAGAGAAATGCAAATCAAGACCACAATGAGGTACCATTTCATGCCAGTCAGAATGGCTGCGATCCAAAAGTCTACAAGTAATAAATGCTGGAGAGGTTGTGAAGAAAAGGGAACCCTCTTACACTGTTGGTGGGAATGCAAACTAATACAGCCACTATGGAGAACAGTGTGGAGATTCCTTAAAAACTACAAATAGAACTACTTTATGACCCAGCAATCCCACTGCTGGGCATACACACCGAGGAAACCAGAATTGAAAGAGACATGTGTATCCCAATGTTCATCGCAGCACTGTTTATAATAGCCAGGACATGGAAGCAACCTAGATGTCCATCAGCAGATGAATGAATAAGAAAGCTGTGGTACATATACACAATGGAGTATTACTCAGCCATTAAAAGAATACATTTGAATCAGTTTCTAATTAGGTGGATGAAACTGGAGCCAATTATACAGAGTGAAGTAAGCCAGAAAGTAAAACGCCAATACAGTTTACTAACACATATATATGGAATTTAGAAAGATGGTAATGATAACCCTGTATATGAGACATCAAAAGAGAAATAGATGTATAGAATAGTCTTTGGGATTCTGTGGGAGGGGGAGAGGGTGAGATGATTTGGGAGAATAGCATTGAAATATATATAATATCATATGTGAAACAAATCAACAGTCCAGGTTCGATGAGTGATACTGGATGTTTGGGGCTGGTGCACTGGGATGACTCAAAGGGATGATCCGGGGAGGGAGGAGGGTGGGGGGTTCAGGATGGGGGATGCATGTATACCTGTGGCAGATTCATGTTGATGTATGGCAAAACCAATGCAATATTGTAAGTAATTAACCTCCAATTAAAATAAATAAATTTATATTAAAAAATTATAAAAAATAAAATTTAGATAAATAGGGTTTAGAGAAAACACTGATCTATTTGAAGCCATTTGTGGGGATAAGAGTACCTATGGGAAAAGCAGAGTATAACCCTCTTAACTAAAAGACTTCCTCTAATGCATATGCATGCTTATGTTTTGAAGCAAGTCATTTAAAGAGACATCCTACAGCTTTGTTGGCATTGTTGATGGTGTTCAGTTGCTCAGTCACTCAGACGTGTCCAACTGTTTGCAACTCCATGGATTACAACATGACAGGCCTGCCTGTCACTCACCATCTCCTGGAGTTTGCCCAAGTTCTTGTCCACTGCAACGGTGATACCATCCAGCCATTTCATCCTCTGATGCCCTCTTATTCTCATTCTACCCTCAATCTTGCCCTCAGTCTTTGTTGGTGTTATTATTATTATTTGATTGTAACTTTTTTATCCTGATTCTTCAGGAGGTTATGAGTACCACTTTTGGTGTTAACTACTCATAACAATGAGCTTAAAAACAAAAACATATTCCTGTTTTTTCATTAAATTACTATGTGAAGTCAGTGTCTTTCAGGCCATTGCCCTTAAGAATAACTTCTATTTTCCAAAAAAGAAAAACAACAACAACAAAATTTTTGTTAGTAAATATCTCCCTGGATCTATCAGCATGATTTGACTGTATACATTGGTTTTGCTCAAACGTAATCTTTGAGGATAATATGCCACAAGGGATAGAAAACTCTTGGAGATAAAATGGCTGTCCATGGGTAAATGTGTTTAGAAAATGAGGGAGGAAGGCAAAAGGTCAGCAGATTGAATTAGTACACATTTGAACTGAAAAGCCAGATCCAAACACAATGTTGAAAGTCCAGTTGAATGCCAGAGGCTGAGCTTGCTTGAAGCCATTTTATGAAGGGAATCTGAAGAAGAAACATCATTGTCCAAATGAGCCAGAAAAAATGCTGGCTCTTTATACTGTCTGTTTGACTTTTCCAAGAACAGAAGACAGCAACATTGCCCATAACAAAGAGCACTTGTCTTCTTTACAGAAAGTAAAGGTTTACTGACAGACAAAGTCAGTCTTGCTGTGAAAATAAATAAAAGCAAATACAGCATCACAATTCATCCAGGAAAGACAAGTGGAAGGAAAAAAAAAAAAAGTGAGAATTCAGAAAAGAAAGCAAGTAGAGAAAAGGAGGCAACCAAAAGGATTATAAGTGAACAAATAACCTTGCTGAAACTCTTTAATATGTTGATTTACTGAAGTGTAAAGAGAATCTATTAACAGATTTGAGACCACAGGACTCACAAACTTATGTATTAGTCTTGGTTCTGTTATGTATGAATAGCTAAGGCCTCTTTTGGTTTAAATATTACACTTATTTATAAAAATTAATAAACCAACATAGTATAGTTAAAAGAAGATGAGCTTATAGACACTTCCTACTATAAGACCTAAAGGGATAATGAGTGCTTGGTCTATGATTTTTGTGAAATTGTGCTTGTTTCACTATCAAAGTATGTACTCAGTCATCTCCGACTTTTTGTGACCCCATGGACTGTAGCACTCCTGGCTCCTCTGTTCATGGACTTTTCCAGGAAAGAATACTGGTTGCCATTCCCTTCTCCATGGGATCTTCCTGATCCAGGGATCGAACCTGTGTCTCTTGTGTCTCTTGCATTGGCATGTGGGTTCTTTACTACTAGCACCACCTAGGAAGCCCTTGTTACCAAGGTACTTAATCAAAATTTAGAAGGACTATGCTCTTATCATTTTCCTGATATAATTTTTAGTAGAGTTATGATATAAGTAATTTGTAGTAAAGGTATGATTTTGTACAATTTTATCAGTGAACAAAGAGAAACATACAAGTAGCATCCCTGCAGAAAACAAAAACAAAAAAGTGGCCAATGGAAGTTTTTGGAAGCCAGCTTTTTGTCATTGCCACACAGAAAGTTGTATATGGCCACAGTTGTATGGTTGTAGTTGTTGGTAATCCACAAACTGCTTCTTCCTTCTCCCCTTAAACATGTACTGATTACTAACTCTACATTCTCTACACTTAAATATAGTTAGAACAATTAAGTTTATATTATGTATATATTACCACAATGAAAACTGTACCCAAAAATATATATTGATTAATTCCAGCAAAAATATGTTAAGGAAAAAATATTGAAGTTATGTTATTCACTTGGTTGAAATAGGATATGTTTGTTGGGAGGGCATCCTAGTTTTCTCCAAGATTTTTTACAGGTTGGATATATTTATAAACTTTAACCATTTCTTCAACTAACAATTGGAAACTCTCAGTGCAATAGAATTGCTTACTGACCTTTACAAAATACAGCTGCCCAGAATTCATTCTCAAGAATTAAATTACTCTATGGTACAGCTTATTCAACAGGATTGTTCAATTCTAACATGCAGTCAGGATTGAAAACTCCTGCTCTACAGTGTAGAATCTTTGAAGGCAGGGAATGCATTTGTCCTGTTTACAAGTATAGCACTTGTGTATTAACTAAGTATCCATAGGCTGAATGAAGGATTGCATAAACAATAATCTAGTTTATTGTACCTGTACATTTAATCTCTATTAAAATTTTCTCTGAAGTAGCAATAGTCATGCAGATTCCACAAAACCAGCCAGAAAACATTAAAATAAATTAAACAGAGTCAGTTACCTCTTCTGTTTTCCTAATCTCTACCACTAACTACCCCATTAATAAATGTAGTTAAGTTTACATGAACTTTCAACTACTGTATCTCCCTTAGTGTGCAGTTAAACACATATACATATGTCTTTTAGAAAATTACTTATATTTTGTTATTCAGGAAAATAGGATGAAAATATACATAGTGGTCTGCATTTTTTTCCACTTAAACATTTTACTTGTTTTTTTTTTTTTTCAAAATATCACACCACAAGTACTAGCTCATTCTTCTATACAGGGCTAAATCATATTTTCACAGTATCTGTTCCCTAAGCTGTTTAATCGTATTTTCTCCATTCATTTTTCTTCCTTTCTCTTCTGCACACACTCCAGTATTACTTTGGCTTCCATCATACCAGAAGAGCCAATGTTAAAATCATTCTCCAACTATATGTAACATTTGATCAAGTCTTCAATCCTTCCTTATTTCAACTTTTTATTTTCTTTTTTCTTTTTTTTTTTTTTGCCTCTTAGATCTCACTATCTCTCAATTTCCTATTTAACTGTTGCTGCAACATTTGTAGGTAGTACCTTATCTTCTCTAGCTGTAAGTTAGTAACTAAGCCCCAAAGACTTTTCTCTCTTATATACACTCATTGTCTTATTTCATCTAGCACCGGGGCTTTTAAGATGCCCTGTAGACCATCTATCTAATTAGTCTACTGATACCTCTAATTTTGCATTCAATAGGCCTCTTACACTTAATGTGCCCAAATTAGGACTTTGGACTTTCCACTGTTTTCCATTATCTTTTCCAGTTCAGCAAATGGCAACTCTGTTTTGGAGTTCTCAGGCAAAAATCCCTTAAATTGTCCATGAATTTCCACTTTATTTCATATCGTACAACAATTCATTGACAAATTCTGCTCTTACCTTAGAAACCTATCCAAAATATGACCAACTTTTACCACTTCATAGTCAAAGACAACACTTTTTTTTCACATGGAATACGTCATACCCCAGTCATTCTCCCTGCTTCCCTCTTGGTCTCCTTAAATCTCTATACAGCAGCAGCAGTGATATTTTGAAAATATTAATTAGGTCACATCATATTTTACCCAGGTCTCATCTTCCTTCAAAATCTTCCCTGTAGCTCAGATGGTAAAGTCTGCCTGCAATGCAGGAGACCTGGAATCAATCCCTGGGTCAGGAAGATCCTCTAGGGAAGGGACTGGCAATCCACTCTAGCATTCTTGCCTGGAGAATCCCACGGATAGAGGAGCCTGACAGGCTACAGTTCGTGAAGTCACAAACTGTGACTCACAGACACGACTAAGCGACTAACCCACCCACCACATCTTCACTCATTGAAATCCTGTCCCTACGTACATGTGACTCCTGTCTCCCACCACCCCAACACACAGACCATTATTCCTCAGATTTCACTTTCATTGTCCTTTCTTTTATTCCCAGCCCACCTCTTTACCTAGGCTTCTTCAGAGACACCAAACATATTCTAGCTTTTGGGCATTTAGAATTTCCATTTAGCTGATGTAATTCTTGGGTAGATATTTGTAAGGCCTGATCTGTCATTTCATTTAGGTCTTATCTCAAATATCACCTAATTACTGAGGTTTTCCCTGATATTTCTAAACTAAGATTATCAGAATTTGTTGCACTTTACCTGGCCTCATTTCTTTTAACCTTTACCATACAGTTGCTGAATAAATGAATTATGGTTGTTACCAGTATCTTCCTGCATAAAATGCTATGTCAGTCATCTTACATTCATAGGTATTTACATATTGGTGCTGTTAAAAATGGGCGACTTCCCTGGTGGCTCAGTCAGTAAAGAAACAGTCTGCAATGCAAGAGACCCGGGTTCAATCTCTGGTTCAGGATCTGGAGTAGAATGATAAAAAATAACAGTAATCTCAGGGATTTATCAGATTTCTTTTAAAGAAATAGTGTAGTTTTGTATTCAGTGTGTGTTATATATTTACCTGCATAATCACCTGTACTGAAATTTGCTGATTGCTGTTTCTTTCTCTCTTTTCTCTCCACTCTTTCCCTCCCTCTCTTCCTCCCTCCCTGCCTTTTTTCCTTATAAATACAAATTATTTTAAAAGCGTGGAAATGTAATTTCTTCCTCTTGATTGTGGGTTGGCTGTATATAATATCTTGCTTCCTATAAATAGAATAAAGTGGAGAAAATGATATACATACTTGGAAGAGTTCTGGATATGTGTGTGTGTATATTAGCATATATATACAACTATATATTTATACCTAAATACAAACAAATATTCTTATACAATATTTTTTATAGTAACCTCTTCAGTTTTTAAAATTAGACATTTTAATTATACATATTATTATTATATTTATACAAATATATTATATATAGTATATATTTGTATAATATATATTTATGCAAATAATTATACAAATTATTATACATTTGAATGTATATATACACAAATAATTTTGGTTTTTAATATTTTTACAGGTTTAATCTCATGTTGTATCATACACAATGAAAATATTTTAATATTTTGTAACTTAATGTATTTATATTGAATTTGTAAGCATTTTCCTTTTTTAAATTTTCTTCTGTTTTGACGGCTTATAAACCTCTCTTAATGTAGTTTATTTCACCTTATTTTAAAGTAGACATTATGTTATTTAATGAAGTTTCAATGTTCTGGGATCCCTGTGTACTTCTATAGACACATATCTCTCACAAGCACTGGGGAAATCTTGTAGACATATTTTTTTCTAGGAATTTTGTACACATTGCATGTTCCATTTGTCTAATGAGATACAGAGAATTGTGCACACAGACGGCAGTGAGACTGACTTGAGAATCATAGTTAACAGTTCAAATATTTTCCTTTTGTTTTTTTCAAAAATAAAGTAAAAGTAAAAAAGTAAATTTATTAAATTCGGATTGCTCTACTTTATGAAAGGAAACACTATCAAACATCCTCTAGACTCCCAATTTGGCTTCTAAGTACAGACCATGTTTCAGGAAGAAAAGTACTGACTAAATACAAGTAACAGGGATTTAGAACAAATGTTTATTATCAATAAGGAATCTCTTTATTGATTCACCTTCTGTTTCTTTCACCTGCCTTTTTCACTGGTGGCTGCATGCTCTGTTCGTGGATTCATCTGGTTACCTTCCTTTCATAAAAGTCTTGCAAGAGGCCCATTGTAACCATAGAAAAGACTTCAAAATCTTATTATTTTCTTAGTTTTTCACCCTGTCCTAAGAGGAGATAAGAATATTTAGAAGAATATAGTTTGATGAAGGCACCACTTTTTGTTTGATAGTTTTACTCTATAGCAAAGACTTTTATCTTCATGAAAGATAGGTGTTTGGGAGAAAGTAGTGCATTTTTCCCTTTAGATCTTTATTCTTTCAGTTATTTCTAAAACCTATCCTATGTTTTACTTGATATAGTAAATGTCTTAAACTAATCTTTGTAGCTTATCAATATATCCTATATTATAGCCATGCAGTATATTTCTATCATTTATATTTCATGAATATATTAGGAATATAAATATATTTTTATTCTACTTAATTTATATGTATTTGGAACTTTTGTCATAGGTGATTTAATAATTTATATTCATGTTACTTTATCAAATTATATATATATAATTAAATTCATAATTGTATAACTCTCCCACCACCCCAGTCACCACCAACAGAATTGCAAATGAGAATGCCAAAGTTTCTTCTACTTCTTTACTCTATGTTAACTGGGTGGAGGAAAGTCAAACTTTGTTAATCAAATTCCTGAAATGTAAACTAGAGAACAGTCTTATGGGTTACAGCTTTCATAATATATTGAAAGGTAAAAGTCATAACATGTAAACATTTATTTCATCTCTCGTTTTATGATCTCTTACTCTTTTAGAACCTTAAGTATAGGGCAGGCCCATTTATTTTCTCATAAGGAAGACAGAATGTCTTATTTTGTCTGCTTTGTTCTGAATCTCTTACATTCCGCTGTCAAAGTGCTAAGCTGTTTTTTCACAAAATACTAAGTCTTTGTTATTTCCATTTAAGGTTTCCTCTTTCTTTACAATAGATGGAAAAATGAAAATAAGTTTGGGAACTGCTGTACTTTACTTTGTCAAGATGTCACTGGACTCCCCTTACTTCTGTTTCCCTTATTTGATTTGTTAACTGTTCCAGCCCTGGGATGGTTTCAAAGAAAGGTGAGAGTTAGATGAGAGTTGGATAACAGTAAAACAACTTCTATCAAATGGAACCTGAGTCATAATTCACTTAAGCCATTTTTGAATCTTAGGACCCAAGCTCCGATGGAAATACAGTTGACCTTTGAACAAAAGATGCTTAAACTTTGGAGGTCCACTTTATGAAGACTATTTTTCAGTAAATACTGTCATATTACATGATCTGCAGGTGGTTGAATCTGCTGATAAGGAACATCAGATGCAGAAGTCCAATTGTGAAGTTATGCATGGGTTTTCAACTGCATGGAGTTGGAATCCTTAGCCTTCCTTATTTTTACAAGGGTCAGTTGTATTTTATTTTACTTCAACTTCTTCCTCTAGAATTGAATAATCTGATTTTAGTTCCATACCAATTTTGTTTAAAAAGAAGAATAAATTGTTACTTATGATGACACATAAGCATGATTATGCTGTATGTTCTCTTGTGTGTATACACAAATGTATTTATGTAAAAGTTTCATTGTGGGTGTGAAATAGTAAAAGAATTATATAATCAAATTAAAATTGAAGTTATTTATCTGTATGCATATGACATTTGATTCTAGATATTCTAATCAGTAATATCAGTCATATTGTCACTTCATCTGTAAATAAAAATGCAAAATTCTCTACAACTAGTTGATATTAACTCTTTTAAAGCAGTAAGAAATTACTCAAATTGCATTATTAGCACTTGAGAACTCATTAAACATCTTAAGCATGTTTCCTATAAAATAAAGATCTCTGTTTGTTATTATCTGCCAGGGTCTAGCCCCATCAGGATCCAGGGAAACCCGAAGGAGAAATGGCATTGGTGATTGATTTAGAGAGAGATATGGAAAGAATGTTGAAGATAAGAAAATAGAGGAGAGAAAGAGGCTGATATTCCTTGGTTTACATAGAAAGCCAATAAAACTCTGAGACAAGAAGTTTGCCCTGTTCACGGAGGCCACAGGTGCCCTCCCTGTCTCCTGAGGGAGTAAAGGCACAGAATGTCTTCCCCTTCGGGTCTTAGAAACCCAGGCAGATAAGGGAACGGAGGGAGCCTCCATGCTCCAAGGGATCAGCCTGAACAAGAGAGGGAGAGGGAGAGAGAGAGAGAATGATTGACACAGGGAGACCAAACTGCTTCAGTGAGCGAGGCCCATTGACTTTAATTCAAAAGGGTCTTTTATACCTTTACTTGTACATAGAGGGAAATGAAAGATGCAAAGTCATACAGAGTCAGCCCAAACATTCCAGCAGTTTTGCCCTCATCGAAACCAGGATTTTTTCTGCATACCTTTCCCACAAATGATGTTGTGTACAGTATCTTCTGGCCCTGGAGGCCTGTGAACATTTTATGACCCTCTTTTGATAAAGGCTGCTCAACCAGAAAACTTATTTTCCCTCAATGTGTTTTTTCTTTATATTTCTAATCTATGTCAGCCTCAGAAAATGCCAAACAGAGTTACATTTCACAGAGTAAAGGTGCAGTGAGTTACAAGAAAGAACCAATTAGCTCAAAAGTCTGATGTGGTTAATTTCAAGGCTATACTTGTGTTTCTTACATTCCAACTATGTTAACTAATGCACTCCCAGGTGCATAGTGGATAAGAGATATGGGAACTTAGCAACAAGCATTGGCCCTATAATGAAATCCTACACCAGCACTACTCTAATAACTTTTAACTCTTTGAAAGGCTCTATGTTTTAGGCTTCCCGTGCCTCTCACAGTTGGGAGGCTGTGAACAATCATATGCATATCTGCAAGAGTCTGGATAGACCTGTCAAGCAAGCTAGAATGCTAACAGAGGGGGTTTGATTTGAAATATTCCTCTCATGTCCAGGAGACTTATTAGCTATAGCCCTAAGTTGATTTTCTCCAGAGAAAGGTGGTCAGGGATAGCCCCCTGTTAATGTCAGAGGAGTTGGTGAAAGTCATTAAGTAGTAAAACAGACAGATTCTGGTTTTGGGGTAGATACTCAAGAAAGCCTAGGGAGCCCCTTGAGTCCTGAAGCCTTGCTTAACAGTTCTCTTCCACATGACCCTGTCATGGGTGGGATCTCCCATGATTGCTCTTGGCAACTACCCAACATGTAAGCATTGTTATCAAAAACAAATCTCTCAGCAGTTTTATAGCCAAAGCAGAATATGCTGAATGTTTCAGTTAAAACAAGCATCCTGTTATAATATCTTATTTGTATCTATTTTTATATGGGCTTCCCAGGTGGCACAGTGTTAAAGAATCTACCTGCCACTGTAGGAGATGAAAGAGACACAGCTTCAATCCCTGGGTTGGGAAGTTACCCTAGAGCAGGAAATGCCAACCCACTCCAGTATTCTTGTCTGAAGAATCCCATGGACAGAGGAGCCTGGTAGGTGGCAGTTCATAGAGTTGCACAGTTGGACGTTACTGAATTGACTTAGCATAAATTCTTTATATATTTAAATTTAGGTATTTTAAAAGTAATAGTGACATATGTACTTTATTTTCTGCATTCTTGTATACATGAAAAGTTTTTATTTTTATTAAAATGATATTGAAGTATAGCATATAACAAGAAAAATTCACAAATTATAAGTGTATATTGATTCATTTTCAAAATCTGAGGATGCCCTTGATTATAGAAGTATCAGAATTGAAAAATTGTCAGAAATCCCCAGCAGTCTGTGGGCCACAGTTTGGGAACTGTTATCACACAGGATGAACAGAGTCTGTTCTGAAAATCGGGCTCCAGAGCCAATATTCTTGACCACCATTATATTGATTTAAAAAGCAAAGACATCATTTTGCCAACAAAGATTCATATAGTCAAAGCTATGGTTTTTCCAGCAGTTGTGTATGGATGTGAGAGTTGTATCATAAAGAAGGCAGAGTGCTGAAGAATTTATGCTTTCAAATTGTGGTGCTGGAGATGAAGACTCTTGAGAGTCCCTTGGACAGCAAGAAGATCAAACCAGTCAATCCCAAAGAAGATCAGACTTGAGTATTCATTGGAAGAACTGAAGCTGAAGCTCCAATACCTTGGCCACCCAATATGAAGAACCAACTCATTAGAAAAGACCCTGATTCTGAGAAAGACTTGAAGGCAGGAGGAAAAGGGGCCAATAGAGGACCAGATTGTTGCATGGTATCACTGACTCAGTGGTCATAAGTTTGAGCAAACTCTGGTAGATAGTGAAGGACAGGGAAGTTTGGTGTGCTGCAATCCATGGGGTTGCAAAGAGTTGGACACAACTGAGCAACAACAGTTTATTGGATCTATAGTTTACCTTTAAGGATTTAACTGCAGTACAGCCTATAACTCAGTTTTTAAATTAAGAATTCAGTGATTTCATCTTTGATCAACATTTAAACAAATCTCCTTGCCTCCAGGAACAGTTAGAAGTATGTCCATAGATGTCAATATCTCCCTTCATATTAGTAACTAAAAATAAGATGGAAACTGACAACCATTTTATTAAACATAAGAAATCCATGAAAAGTATCAAACTTTGCACAAAGATGAAGCTTGATAATTGAAAGAAAGGCTAAATTTATTCATAGGACAATATAACACAACTTTAAGTAAAACAGCTTTACTGAGAGAATCTTGAGAAATCATGCTAAAGATCTTTTAAAAGATATATCAAAAAAATAAATTATCTTTAACAAAAATACAACAGTAAGGTCGGGACCTATTCATCAGTGATTTTCTTTATATAAAGAGGACTCTAGCTGCTATATAGAAATTAGTTTATTGGAGATTGGACTAAAAAGTATAAATTCTAATAAATTCCTGTCACAGTAACTCAGGCCAGAGAAGATGATGGGGACTGGGATGGGAGGAGTGCAGGTGAAAAAGAATTTCAGAGGTCTTCAGATGTAGATTTGTCCCAGCTTTGCATATACTGTGAACAGAGATTTAGAGCAAACCACCAAGTATGATACCTAGAATTATGATGGGAAAAAAATGAGAATATGAAAGAAAAGGCAACTTGGAGGAAAATGGTAATTTTCTGTACATGTTAACTTTAATGTCTTTGGTCCGTCCAAGTATTGGGCCAATTAATCAGCTGAAAAAGAAAATGTGTCAGGGAAAGAGACCTGGGTGGAAGATAGTCAAGGAAAAAATAAATAGATGTTTTCTAACAACTAAGAAATAGAGGGATAAGATGAGACAGCCTGATTACATTGTGTAAAATGAGAAAAGGTAAAGAATGCTGGAAAGTGAAATTATGAAAAGTTATTTGAGGGGTAAGAAAAAATAAACATTATTAGTATAAATTAAATACCAGGAAACTTCTACCTAGAAAAGCATAACCCAGCACAAAACTGGCATGAGAAGTAAATAGCCTGAATCACAAAATGACACTAAGAATGCTTAAAGAAGAAAAAACAAACAGAAAGCAAAAAAAAAAAAAAAAGACTGGAGTCAAATTAAAAATATGTATATTTGCTACATACACCTTCCTAAGGACTTCATTATTTTCCTGCAGAGGGAAATCATAGAGTCTCTGTATTATACTCAGTACCTGTCATTTGCATATAGAAACGAGCTGTATATTCCTATAAAAAATTACATGTATGATTTGCTTTTTATATTATTGATTAAGCAAAAAATCACTGCATGTGACAAAATCTATCACATAAGTACCATATATCTGATATATTTATATATTTGCATATATAATATATATATATACACATACACACACACTCTTATCAATTTCATTTAAAATCCAGGTGTTCAGATTATACATACTTGTTAATTCTTAAAGTATTATTCAGATGAACCTCCTTTCTATTATGTATGTTATAGTTTTATATATTGTTTTGCTTATTTCAAAGATATTAAGGTACTGTAATATAATCAGTAAATGATGATGCTATAGTTCTATTTCATGCCCTTTTACAGATGATGCTAACATACCTAAAGAAAAAAAAAAAAGATTAGCTAGTTGGCAACAAACTGGGACAGACTCAAAAGATTATCTTTCTTCTTCCATTATTCACAAATGGGGCAATTTTCTCGTCTTCCCTCATTATGAGTTTTGGAGAAATAAAATTGCATCGCAGTAGAAAGTTTTCCTTAGATACAAGTCTTGTTGCTAAGGGCAGTCAAGTTTGTAACCTCTTGTAACCTTGGTGACAGATAATAATGTACTTTGTGCTCTTCAGTTTTAAAAATATTTCCTCTTATACAATATGCAGTTCTTTACTTGGCTCCATGTACTTGGAATTGTCCAAAATTTATATAAAGATGCATATCACAAAAATATATAGATGGAGACATAAAATCTTAGATTATGCACAGTCAACTTATGTTTCCCCACATTTCCCCCTCACACTCAAAGAGAATCAAGAAATGTCTATTGTGCATGGGCATGGTTTCAGAATCCTTCCAAGTAACAACGCAGGCATCAAACACATTAAGCTGGCTTTGACATGAAAGTGAGTTCTAAATGATGTTTTTACTTTATCACAAATTGTAATAGAGATATAAGCATTGTATCTTCATTGTAATGGAGACATAAGGCAAAGGAGAAGAAAGATATGAGCATCTGAATGCAGAGTTCCAAAGAATAGCAAGAAGAGATAAGAAAGCCTTCCTCATACATTTGAATCAGTTCTAATGAGGTGGATGAAACTGGAGCCTATTATACAGAGTGAAGTAAGCCAGAAAGAAAAACACCAATACAGTATACTAACACATATATATGGAATTTAAAAGATGGTAACGATAACCTTGTATGAGAGACAGCAAAAGAGACACGGATGCATAGAACAGGCTTTTGGACTCTGTGGGAGAGGGAGGGATGATTTGGGAGAATGGCACTGAAACATGTATAATATCATATATGAAATGAATTGCCAGTCCAGGTTCGATGCAAGCTACTAGATGCCTGGGCTGGTGCACTGAGATGACCGAGAGGGATGATATGGGGAGGGAGGAGGGAGGGGGGTTCAGGATGGGGAACACGTGTATACCTGTGGTGGATTCATGTTGATGTATGGTGAAACCAATACAAAAATTGCAAAGTAATTAACCTCTAATGAAAATAAATAAATTTATATATTTTTTTAAAAAATAGAGGAAAACAACAGAATGGGAAAGACTAGAGATCTCTTCAAGAAAATTAGAGATATCAAGGGAACATTTCATGCAAAGATGGGCTCGATAAAGGACAGAAATGGTATGGACCTAACAGAAGCAGAGGATATTAAAAAGAGGTGGCAAGAATACATGGAAGAACTGTACAAAAAAGATCTTCATGACCAAGATAATTACAATGGTGTGATCACTCACCTAGAGCCAGACATCCCGAATGTGAAGTCAAGTGGCCCTTGGAAAGCATCACCATGAACAAAGCTAGTGGAGGTGATGGAATTCCAGTGGAGCTATTTCAAATCCTGAAAGATGATGCTGTGAAAGTGCTGCACTCAATATGCCAGCAAATTTGGAAAACTCAGCAGTGGCCACAGGACTGGAAAAGGTCAGTTTTCATTCCAGTCCTAAAGAAAGGCAATGCCAAAGAATGCTCAAACTACCGCACAATTGCACTCATCTCACACGCTGGTAAAGTAATGCTCAAATTTCTCCAATCCAGGCTTCAGCAATATGTGAACTGTGAACTTCTAGATTAGATGCTCAAGCTGGTTTTAGAAAAGGCAGAGGAGCCAGAGATCAAATTGCCAACATCCGCTAGAACATCAAAAAAGCAAGAGAGTTCCAGAAAAACATCTATTTCTGCTTTATTGACTATGCCAAAGCCTTTGACTGTGTGGATCACAATAAACTGTAGAAAATTCTGAAAGAGATAGGAATACCAGAACACCTGACCTGCCTCTTGAGAAACCAATATGCAGGTCAGGAAGCAACAGTTAGAACTGGACATGAAACAACAGACTGGTTCCAAATAGGAAAAGAAGTATGTCAAGACTGTATATTGTCACCCTGCTTATTTAACTTCTATGCAGAGTACCTCATGAGAAACGCTGGGCTGGAAGAAGCACAAGCTGGAATCAAAATTGCTGGGAGAAATATCAATAACCTCAGATATGCAGATGACACCACCCTTATGGCAGAAAGTGAAGAGGAACTAAAAAGCTTCTTGTTGAAAGTGAAAGAGGAGAGTGAAAAAGTTGGCTTAGAGTTCAACATTCAGAAAACGAAGGTCATGGCATCTGGTCCCATCATTTCATGGAAAATAGATGGGGAAACAGTGGAAACATAGTCAGACTATTTTCTGAGGCTCCAAAATCACTGCAGATGGTGATTGCAGCCATGAAATTAAAAGACGCTTACTCCTTGGAAGGAAAGTTATGACCAACTAGATAGCATATTGAAAAGGAGAGATGTTACATTTATCATTTTCATTAGAGAAACTGAAATGGATGAAATGATTCAATCTTAGCTTGATAGTAGCAAAAATTAGATTAATTTGCATGTTCAACCAGGCAGGTTTTCAGCATAAATAATAATAATGTTTGGTGAAATTAAGTGTCTTGCCAATGGTCATTAGATGCCATTGACTCATCTAAATACCTTGTTCAGAGCTTCTTCCCCCAGAACAAAGCTCTTGTTGAAGTTCTTCTATTTAATTTTCATTTTCAGATCCTCTCTGTGGTCTTTATTTGCTAGTACACTGTGTGTGGATTTCTAATGATTAATGCTGGAAGGTAAACAGAGATCTCATGGACTCTTCCCTTCCCTCCTCAGAGTTTGCCTTTTCTACAGTGTTCCCTTAGGTTGGCCAATGCCATCAGCCTAAACACTGCTGAGAATCCCTGGACATCAGCTGTCATCTTTGAGTCCAGTCAGTCCTTTGTGCCTTACCCCTTTCCTCACTAAATTCTAAGTGTTCCTCCTGGCTATCTCACAAATCTATTAATCTAATTTCAGGTGCTTTCAGGTTTCATTTCTTTCTCATATTATAGCCTCTTAAAACCGATCGTGCTTTCTTTTCTTTTTTTTCAACAAATCCATTCACAAATCTACTCCCAAAGTAGAATAAGAGCTTGAGCATGTCTCCATACTAATTAAACTTTACTATGACTTCCCTTTCTCTTAAGGTCTACAATATTTATTAAATGTCCCAATCAGTAAAACAACTCCTTTTTCTTATGACCTCTTAACCTAGTTTTGTTTTTGTTTTTGTTTTTAGTAGATTTTATTTTTCAGAGCCATTTTAGATTCACAGCAAAATTGAATGAAATGTTCAGATATTTCTCATACAACCCCTGCTACTGCACATTCATAGCCTCCTTCCTTATTTACATCCTCATCACAGTGGTATATTTGTTGCAGTTGATAAACCTGCATTGATACATCTTTATCATCCAAAGTCCATAGTTAACTTTGAAAGTTGCTCAGTTGTGTCCAACTCTTTGTGACCCTGTGGGCTATACATTCCATGGAATTCTCTAGGCTAGAATACAGGAACAGATAGCCGTTCCTTTCTCCAGGGGATCTTCTCAACCCAGGGATCAAACCCAGGTCTCCCACATTGTAGGCAGATTCTTTACCAGCTGAATCACAAGGGGAGCCCAAGTTTACATTAGGGTTCCCTTATTGCCGATATATATTATAACGGTTTGAAAAAGTGTGTCATAACATGTACCCACCATTATATTAATAGCATCATGCAAAGTAGTTCCCCTGCCCTGAAAACCTTCTGTATTCACCTAGTCATCTCTCCCTCTCCTACAACTGATGGCAACCACTAATTTTTTAGTATCCATAGTTTTGCCTTTTCTAGTATGTTACATAGTTGGAATTATACAATATGTAGCTTCTGTCAACTTGGTAACTCCAATTATTTTTTAAAAAAAGAACAAAATTACGTTACCTCTTTAGTTAGGTCCAATGTTCTACTTTTTTTTTTTTTTTTTCCTGCATATACTATTGACTCAACCTACATAATTTTATCTTTCAGTTCTCAGTTGAGATGCCATTTCCTTAGGAAAGCTGTATTGAAATTTCCCAGAATAGGTTATCTTTCCTGTACATACTTCCATTGTATGCTATACATCTATGTTTCCAGAATTTCAAAAATGAGATTATTCTTAGTTATATGTATAACGTACTTTTGCCCTACATATTTTAAGCTGTGTTTGGACAAGTATTATGTCTGTGATTTACACTGCTCTATCTCTAGTAACTAGCTTGAAAATTAGTATATATTAGATGCTTTAAAAAGTATTGAGTGACTAAATAGATTAGTGCCCATGTACCAAGTGGGTAGGAATAAGGGGCTATAACTTTAGTAATTGATATTAAATAAATACATAGACTGTGAAAACTGCATTTAAAAGTCATATGGAGAAACAAACCTGATTCATTCTGGATAATAACTTTTGTGTTACACATGCTGTTAGAGAACCACATTTTTAATAATTGATTAGGTCAGTCTAAAATCTTAGAAAATGTTAGGAGATATATATATATATAAAACTAGAATAGTTTTTTTAACATTTATATATATATATATATATATATATATATATATATATTATGAAACCATATCAGTAGGTAAAGAACTTTTGCTTTTTAGAAGCCACAGAGGAAAATAATACAATGGTAGCTATTTTCTGAGGTTAGTTGTTTTACTGGTTTGATAGAGAAGCTTTTATTTCTAGTTATTAGCTATTCTCTGATTGATTTAGGTACCCACTTAAAGAAGGAAGTCCTATATTCCTCCTTCCTTTAATATTTCCAATAATTTTGAATACTGTTCTTACATGTCCTTTTGGGAAAAGCTATACAGATAAAAAGATAGGAAAATTACAGTGTTTTATTTTTATTTTTTATCTTAAACAAAACTCTTCGGCCCAGTTGTGGAACAGATATAGAAATGAGGTTGCTGATTGTAGAATTCTGTTGGGCAAATAATATCACTTGCTTTAAAGATATTAGTGCTCAGAATTGAAGCAGACAAACAGATGGAGAAAGTATAAAATAAGTCTGGGTAAGCTCCATTGATGAGTGTGTGTGTGTGTGTGTGTGTGTGTTGTGTGTGTGTGTGTGGGTAAGCTCCATTGAGAAGTGTCTGTGTGTGTATTTTTTTATCTTTAGATAAATTTCAGAGAAATCTCTCCCTAGTGAAAGTTCTCTCTAAAAATGTATAACTTTAGGTAAAGAGTGAACAGAATAATATGAGTCTAAGATTTTTTTATGTTTTAGATGAATCTTTATCTGTCACACAGGAAATCAGTAGGTTTCTTGGAGTGAACTTTATGTGGATAGTAACAGCTGTCTGTTAGACAAGGCTGTGGTCCTAGTGTGATTAGATTGACTAATTTTCTGTGATTATGGTTTCAGTGTGTCTGCCCTCTGATGCCTTCTTGCAACACCGACCGTCTTACTTGGGTTTCTCTTACCTTGGACATGGGGTAACTCTTCACGGCTGCTCCAGCAAAGCGCAGCCGCTGCTCCTTACCTTGGATGAGGGGTATCTCCTCACTGCCACCCCTCCTGAGCTTGAACGTGGAATAGCTCCTCTAGGCCCACCTGAGCCTGCACAGCCATCGCTCTTTGGATGTGGGGTAACTCCTTCCAGCTGCTGTCCCTAACCTCGGACATGGGGTAGCTCCTCTGGGCCGCGCTTGTGCACCATCGCAGCCTCCTGCTCTTGTGTGCCATTGTAGCCACAGAGATCAAATTGCCAACATCCACTGGATCATTGAAAAGCAAGAGAGTTCCAGAAAAAACATCTATTTCTGCTTTATTGACTATGCCAAAGCCTTTGACTGTGTTGATCACATTAAACTGGAAAATTCTGAAAGAGATGGGAATACCAGACCACCTGACCTGCCTCTTGGGAAACCTATATTCAGGTCAGGAAGCAACCGTTAGAATTGGAAATGGAACAGTAGACTGGTTCCAAATAGGAAAAAGAGTACATCAAGGCTGTATATTGTCACCCTGCTTATTTAACTTATATGCAGAGTACATCATGAGAAATACTGGGCTGGAAGAAGCACAAGCTGGAATTAAAATTGCTGGGAGAAATAGCAATAACCTCAGATATGCAGATGACACCACTCTTATGGCAGAAAGTGAAGAGGAACTAAAAAACCTCTCGATGAAAGTGAAAGAGGAGAGTGAAAAAGTTGGCTTAAAGCTCAACATTCAGAAAAAGAAGATCATGGCATCTGGTCCCATCACTTCATGGGAAATAGATGGGGAAACAGTGGAAACAGTGTCAGACTTTGTTTTTTTGGGCTCCAAAATCACTGCAGATAATGACTGCAGCCATGAAGTTGAAAGACGCTTACTCCTTGGAAGGAAAGTTATGAACAACCTAGACAGAATATTAAAAAGCAGAGACATTACTTTGCCGACTAAGGTCCGTCTAGTCAAGGCTATGGTTTTTCCTGTGGTCATGTATGGATGTGAGAGTTGGACTGTGAAGAAAGCTGAGCGCTGAAGAATTGATGCTTTTGAACTGTGGTGTTGGAGAAGACTCTTGAGAGTCCCTTGGACTGCAGGGAGATCCAACCAGCCCATTCTGAAGGAGATCAGCCCTGGGATTTCTTTGGAAGGAATGATGCTAAAGCTGAAACTCCAGTACTTTGGCCACCTCATGCGAAGAGTTGACTCACTGGAAAATCTCTGATGCTGGGAGGAATTGGGGGCAGGAGGAGAAGGGGACGACAGAGGATGAGATGGCTGGATGGCGTCACTGACTCGATGGATGTGAGTCTGAGTGAACTGCAGGAGTTGGTGATGGACAGGGAGGCCTGGTGTGCTGTGATTCATGGGGTGGCAAAGAGTTGGACACGACTGAGCAACTGAACTGAACTGAACTGAACTGAACAGCTGCCTGTAAATTACATTTGACTGAATACCCCTCTCATTTAAGTTTCTTTGGGTTTTTTAAAATATATTTTATCTTTATAATTTTCAATAGATGAAAGTTCTGATTGGAATATTGTTTTATACTACTACTATTATTTTATACTACTTTCTGCCATTTCCTTTGGTGCATATTAAACTGTTTGATATTATATTGTGAGATGATGTCAGTTGTCATTTACAATATTTAAACTGATAAAATTTACAAATGATTATTTCAAGTATCAAAACAAAATCTCCAGAAATATTTTTTATTTCAAGCACTTTTTCATTATATATTAGTAAATGAGACACATATATCATGACAAAAGTGATTATGTGCTTCAAAAGAATAATTGATTATCAAAATTTAAATTTAAAGCACACATTTAATGTCTCACTACAGAGGTCTGCAGCACACTGATTAGCATTCCAGTAAATGTTTCATATTTATCATATACCTTGAAAGTGTAACATAAGCATTTTAAACAGTACCAGTGAGACTACTTGAACCTATAATCAATAATATCCCTGTAGATTTACAACATAGGCTTTGCTGGTGGCTCAGATTGTAAAGAAGCTGCCTGCAATGCAGAAGACCTGGGTTGGATCCCTTGATTGGGAAGATCACCTGAAGAAGGGTGACCAACCACTCCAGTTTTCTTGCCTGGAGAATTCCATAGACAGAGGAGCCTAATGGGCTAGTACAGGAGGTTGGAAAGAGTCTGACATGACCGAGTGACTAACACTTTCACTTTCAGGTCTACAACCTAGAAAAATGTCATATAGAAAATTTACCAACCCATGAGTTAATTAAATTACTCATTTGGATCATGGAAATAGCACATCTTCAAAGTGCTAATGGCACACAATGTCCAGCATCCACAAAATGAGTATTCAGTTCAGTTAAGTTCAGTTTCTCAGTTGTGTCCAACTCTTTGTGCCCCTATGAACTGTAGCATGCCAGGCCTCACTGTCCATCACCAGCTCCCGGAGTTTACCCAAACTCATGTCCATTGAGTCGGTGATGCCATCCAACCATCTCATCCTCCATCGTCCCCTTATCCTCCTGTCCTCAATCTTTCCCATTATCTGGGTGTTTTCAAATGAGTCAGCTCTTTGCATCAGGTGGCCAAAATACTGGAGTTTTAATGTCAACATTAGTCCTTCCAATGAACACCCAGGACTGATCTCCTTTAGGATGGACTGGTTGGATCTCCTTGCAGTCCAAGGGACACTCAAAAGTCTTTTCCAAAACCACAGTTCAAAAGCATCAATTCTTCAGCACTCACCTTTCTTTATACTCCAACTCTCACATCCATAGCAGACCTCTAAAAAGTGTCAATAATATTTATCATATTAATTTTTATATTCATATTATTTGATGTAATTAAATGTTAATCTCATCTGGCACAGTGCAGAAATCTTGGTGGTTCATTCTTCCACATCTCAGTTAATGAACATTTTGTCTTCCCATTTAATCAGGCTTTCTTTACTTCCTTTTTTCTCACATCATATTTCCAATCATCAAATTGTATCCAGAGTCCTACCACTTCATAACCTCTACTGCTATTCTATTGCTAACATTCAAACTAAGCATTTTCAACTGATCAGTCCACTTCTATTCTCATTGTTCTATAAATCATGTTTAATATATCAGCCAGTGTAACTCTTGCAAAGACAGATCAAGATTTTCTTCTGCTTAAAATCCTCCAAAGTCTCCCCATTTCATTCAAAGTCAAAGCCAAGACCCTCACAGTGCTATGCAGCATTTGACCACAATAGGGTCCTCAATCTTCTCTTTGATTAATCTCCTACTATACCCTCCTTAATCACTGGTTCACCAATGATGTGCTTGGGTATGTCCCAACTTTATGTTCTCTCTATGTGGAGACAAACTTTTTTCCAAATATTCACATAGTTAGCGCCTCCTTTTCTTTCAGTTCAGTCACTCAGTTGTGTCCAACTCTTTGTGACCCCATGGACTGCAGCACACAATGCCTCCCTGTTTATCACCAACTCCTGGAGTTTACTGAAACTCATGTCCATTGAGTCGGTGAAGCCATCCAACTATCTCATCCTGTGTCATCCTCTTCTCCTCCTGCCTTCAGTCTTTCCCAGCATCAGGGTCTTTTCATTTTTTTTTTTTTAATGTGGTCCCATTTTATTTTATTTTATTTTTAATTTTATTTTTACTTTATTTTACTTTTACAATACTGTATTGGTTTTGCCATGCATTGACATGAACCCACCACGGATGTATACGAGCTCCCAATCCTGAATCCTGCTCCCACCTCCCACCCCATATCATCTCTCTGGATCATCCCCATGCACCAGCCCCAAGCATCCTGTATCCTGTTATCGAACATAGACTGGCACTTCGTTTCTTGCATGATAGTATACATGTTTCAATGCCATTCTCCCAAATCATCCCACCCTCTCCCTCTCCCTCAGAGTCCAAAAGTCAGTTCTCTACATCTGTGTCTCTTTTGCTGTCTTGCATACAGGGCAAAACACTCCCCGACATAAATCACAGCAGGATCCTCTATGATCCACCTCTCAGACTACTGGAAATAAAAGCAAAAATAAACAAATGGGATCTAATTAAAATCAGGGTCTTTTCAAATGAGTCATCTCTTCGCATCAGGTGGCCAAAGTATTGGAGTTTCAGCTTCAGTATCAGTCCTTCCAATGAACATTCAGGACTGATTTCCTTTAGGATGGACTGGTTGGATCTCCTTGCAGTCCAAGGGACACTCAAGAATCTTTTCCAACACCACAGTTTAAAAGCATATCTTCTTTAGCACTCATCTTTCTTTATAGATCAACTCTCACAACCATACATGACTACTGGAAAAACCATAGCCTTAACTAGATGGACCTTTGTTGGCAAAGTAATGTCTCTGCTTTTCAATATGCTGTCTAGGTTGGTCATAACTTTCCTTCCAAGGAGTAAGCAGCTTTTCATTTCATGGCTGCAGTCACCACCTGAAGTGATTTTGGAGCCCCCCCAAAAAAACGTCTGCCACTGTTTCCCCATCTATTTGCCATGATGTGATGGGACCAGATGCCATGATCTTAGTTTTCTGAATGTTGAATTTTAAGCCAAATTTTTTCACTCTCTTCTTTCACTTTCATCTTGAGGCTTTTAGTTCTTTTTTGCTGTCTGCCATAAGGATGGTGTCATATGCATATCTGAGGTTATTGATATTTCTCCTGGAAATCTTGATTTCAGCTTCTTTCAAATCATGCATAAGTGTCATTTTCTCACAGAGGCCCCACCTTAAGCTTTCTATTTCAAACTGAGACCTGTACTCCCCTTACATATTGATGTGTGTGATTCTGCTTAATTTTGCTCCATTTTTTTCCCTTCAGTGACACTGTGACCTCCTAGTTTGCTATACAGTTTACTGTTTATTATGCTTCTTATGTAATCTCTGCAGGGCAAGAGGTTGTTTTCTTTTTCTTTTTTTCAATCTGTTTTGCTCAGTGATGCCTTTCAAGAGCTCAGAACAGTGATTCTGGCATCAAATAAATAAGTAAATGAATGAATGATAATCCAGCATCTGTGTCTTGATTGCTTTCCAAAAATGAGATCTTGTTTATACGGTTTTGGTTGACTTTTGATAACAGAGGATAAACCAGATGGTCAGAATGCTCATGAGCTGTGAAAGGCACTTATTACTATATATTGTTAGATTGAGATATGAATTGATGCTTACACTATAGCATTTTGATGTGGTCAGGGTGAATTCTAGAATCCAAATAATATATTACTTTATATCAATATGCCTGTAACAGTTTTCACTGATAATTTATAGGCTTTTTACACTCCTTGGTAGCTCAGACTTTAAAGAATCAGCCTGCAAAGCATGAGACCTGGGTTTAATCCTTGGGTCAGGAAGATCTCCTGGAGAAGGGTATGGCAGTGCACTCCAGTATTCTTGCCTGGAGAACTCCTTGGACAGAGGGCCTGATGGGCTAAAGTCTATGGGGTCACAAAGAGTCTGACACAACTGAGCAACTAACATTGTTTTTTGCTTCCAAATTTAGGACAATTGGCTAATTATGAAAATATTTTAAAATTTTTATTTAACTATACTTTTAACTTCCAGAATTTCAATAAAATAGAATCATTGAAAAAATAAATCTATAAGTATATTAATGAAGTAATGGAAATGTCCTTTATGTTATATGATATTAGAAATGACACACACACCACACATAAATACACACAAATTATAGCTGCATATGAGAATTATATCTGAAGAAAGTGTATTGAAAATAAGTAGACTATCCGAAGTATATCATTTAAATCATTTGAAGATAAGTTCTACCATAACAGATCTTAAATTAATAATATACTTGGAGGATTTCCTTTAGAAGTTGAATGGAGCCTTTTACCAGTATATGTTGTATATTTTCTGATAGTTTATACTTTCACATTAAACAATAAAGTATCTGTGTTCTGCATTTGAAACTTTTAATGCATAAGAATCAGAGAAGTACACTTCAGTTGAGTTCAGTTGCTCAGTTGTGTCTGACTAATTGCAACCTATGGACTGCATCACAAAACGCCTCCTTGTCCATCACCAACTCCTGGAGATTACTGAAACTCATGTCCATTGAGTAGGTGATAGCATCCAATGATCTTATCCTCTGTCATCCTCTTCTCCTCACACTTTCAATCTTTCCCAGAATCAGAGTCTTTTAAAATGACTCACCTCTTCGCATCAGGTGGCCAAAGTATTGGAATTTCAGTTTAACATCAGTCTTTCCAGTGAATATTCAGGACTGATTTTCCTTAGAATGCACTGGTTGGATCTCCTTGCTGTCCAATGGACTCTCAAAAGTCTTCTCCAACACCACAGTTCAAAAGCATCAATTCTTCAGAGCTCAGCTTTCTTTAGAGTACAACTTTTCCATCCATACAGGACTACTGGAAAAACCGTAGCTTTGACTAGACAGAACTTTGTTGGCAAAGTAATGTCTCTGCTTTTTAATACCTTGACTAGTTTGGTCATAACGTTTCTTACAAGGAGTAAGTGTCTTTTAATTTCATGGCTATAGTCAACAATCTGCAGTGATTTTGGAGCCCCAAAAAGTAAAGTTTGTCAGTGTTTCCACTCTTTACCCATGAGTCCCCACTGGTCCCCATATGACCAGATGCCATGATCTTCGTTTTCTGAATGTTGAGCTTTAAGCCAACTTTTTCACTCTTGTCTTTCACTTTCATCAAGAGGCTCTTTAGCTTTTCTTCACTTTCTGCCATAAGGGTGGTGTTTTTAGCATACAGGGGGTTATTGATATTTCTACCAGCAATCTTCATTCCAGCTTGTGCTTCAGCCCAGGTTGCTCATAATGTACTCTGCACATACTGTAAATAAACAATGTCACAATATACAACCTTAATGTGCTCTCACGATTTGGAACCAGTCTGTTGTTCCATGTCCAATTCTTTGTTTGTTTATTATTATTATTATTATTTTTTACTTTACAATATTATATTGGTTTTGCCATATATCCACCATATGAATCCACCACAGGTGTACATGTGTTCCCAATACTTAACCCCGCCTCTCACCTCCCTCCCTGTACCATCCTCTGGGTCATCCCAGCGCACCAGCACTAAGCATCCTGTATCTTGCATCAAACCTGGATTGGTGATTCATTTCTTATATGATATTATACATGTTTCAATGCCATTCTCCCAAATCATCCCACCCTCTCCCTCTCCCACAGAGTCCAAAGGACTGTTCGATACATCTGTGTCTCTTTTGCTGTCTTGCATTCAGGGTTATCATTACCATCTTTCTAAATTCCATATATATGTGTTAGTTCCATGTCCAGTTCTAACTATTGTTTCCTGACCTGCATACCTATTTCTCAAGAGGTAGGTCAGGAGGTCTGGTATTCCTACCTCTTGAGGAATTTTCCACAACTTGTTGTTATCCATACAGTTAAAGGCTTTGGCATAGTCAATAAAGCAGAAATATATATATATATATATATATATATATATATATATATATATATATATATATATGTATTTTTTTTTTCCTGGAATTCTCTTGTTTTTTCAATGATCCAGTGGATGTTGGTAATTTGATCTCTGGTTCCTCTGCCTTTTCTAAACCCAGCTTGAACATCAAGAAGTTCACGGTTCAGGTACTGTTGAAGCCTGGCTTGGACAATTTTGAACATTACTTTACTAGAATGTGAGATGAGTGCAATTGTGTGGTAGTCTGAGCTTTCTTTGGTATTGCCTTTAATTGGGATTAGAATGAAAAGTGGCCTTTTCCAGTCCTGTGGCCACTACAGAGTTTTCCAAATTTGCTGGCATATTGAGTGTAGCACAATTATGAATCGTCTTTTAGGATTTAAAACAGCTCATCAGGAATTCCATCACCTTCACTGTCTTTATTCAACGTGATGCTTCCTAAGGCTCATTTGACTTCACATTCCAAGATGTCTGGTTCTGGGTGATTGGTCACATCATCATGATTATCTGGGACATGAATATCTTTTTCGTATAGTTCTTCTGTGTATTCTTGCCACCCCTTATTAACATCTTCTGCTTCTGTTAGGTCCATACAATTTCTGTCCTTTACTGTGCCCATCTTTGCATGAAATGTTCCTTTGGTATCACTGATTTTCTTCAAGAGATCTCTTGTCTTTCCTACTCTAGGTTTTCCTCTATTTCTTTGCACTGATCACTGAGGAAGGCTTTTTTATCTCTCCTTGCTATTCTTTGGAACTCTGTGTTCAAATGGTTATATCTTTCCTTTCCTCCTTTGCTTTTCACTTCTCGTCTTTCCACAGGTATTTTTAAGGCCTCCTCAGAAAAAGCCATTTTGCTTTTTCACAATTCTTTTTCTTCGGGATGCTCTTGATCCATGCCTCCTGTACAATGTCACAAAGCTCCATCCATAGTTCTTCAGGCACTCTGTCTATCAGATCTAATCCCTTGAATTTATTTGTCACTTCCAATGTATAATCATAAGGGACTTTATTTAGGTCATACCTGAATGGTCTAGTGCTTTTCCCTACTTTCTTCAATTTAAATCTGAATTTGGCAATAAGGGGTTCATGGTCTGAGACACGGAAAGCTCCCAGTCTTGTTTTTGCTGACTGTATAGAGATTCTCCATCTTTGACTGCAAAGAATATAATCAGTCTGACTTTGGTATTGACCATCTGGTCCTGCTCATGTATAAAGTCTTCTCTTCTGTTCTTGGAAGAAGATGTTTGCTATGAGCAGTGCATTCTCTTATAAAACTCTATTAGCCATTTCCTTGCTTCATTCTGTACTGCAAGGCCAAATTTCCTATTACTTCAGGTGTTTCTTGACTTCCTACTTTTGCACCCCATTCACCTGTAATGAAAAAGACATCTTTTTTGGGTGTTAATTCTAAAAGGTCTTGTAGGTCTTCATTGAGCCATTTAACTTCAGCTTCTTCAGCATTACTGGTTGGGGCTTAGACTTGGAGTACTGTGTTATTGAATGGTTTGTCTTGGAAATGAACAGAGATCATTCTGTCGTTTTTGAGAGTGCATCCAAGTACTGCATTTCAGACTCTTCTGTTGGCTATGATGGCTACTCCATTTCTACTAAGGGATTCTTATCCACAGTAGTAGATGTAATGGTCATCTGAGTTAAATTCAGATATGCAGATGACGCCACCCTTATGGCAGAAAGTGAAGAGGAACTAAAAAGCCTCTTGATGAAAGTGAAAGTGGAGAGTGAGAAAGTTGGCTTAAAGCTCAACATTCAGAAAATGAAGATCATGGCATCCGATCCCATCATTTCACAGGAAATAGATGGGAAAACAGTAGAAACAGTGTCAGATTTTATTTTGGGGGGCCCCAAAATCTCTGCAGATGGTGACAGCAGCCATGAAATTAAAAGACGCTTACTCCTTGGAAGAAAAGTTATGACCAACCTAGATAGCATATTCAAAAGCAGAGACATTACTTTGCTGACTAAGGTCCATCTAGTCCAGGCTATGGTTTTTCCAGTGGTCATGTATGGATGTGAGTGTTGGACTGTGAAGAAGGCTGAGCACTGAAGAATTTATGCTTTTGAACTGTGGTGTTGGAGAAGACTCTTGAGAGTCCCTTGGACTGCAAGGAGATCCAACCAGACCATTCGGAAGGAGATCAGCCCTGAGTGTTCTTTGGAAGGAATGATGCTAAAGCGGAAACTCCAGTACTTTGGCCACCTCATGGGGAGTGTTGACTCATTGGAAAAGAATTTGATGCTGGAAGTGATTGGGGGCAGGAGGAGAAGGGGATGACAGAGGATGAGATGGCTGGATGGCATCACCAACTCGATGGACGTGAATCCGAGTGAACTCTGGGAGTTTGTGATGGACAGGGAGGCCTGGCATGCTGCGATTTATGGGGTCACAAAGAGTCGGACACGACTGAGCGACTGAACTGAACTGAACTGAGTTAAATTCACTTATTCCAGTCCATTTTAGTTCACTGATTCCTAAAATGCCAATCTTCACTCTTGCCATCTCCTGTTTGACCACTTCTAATTTGCCTTGATTTATGGACCTAACATTCCAGGTTCCTATGCAATATTGCTCTTTACAGCATCGGACTTTACTTTTGTCACCAGTCACATCCACAGGTAGGTGTTGTTTTTTCTTTGGCTCAATCCCTTCATTCTTTCTGGAGTTCTTTCTCCACTGATCTCCAGTGGCATGTTGGGCACCTACTGCCCTGGGGAGTTCATCTTTCAGTGTCCTATCTTTTTACCTTTTGATACTGTTCATGAGGTTCTCAAGGCAAGAATACTGACGGAGTTTGCCATTCCCTTCTTCAGTGGACCACATTTTGTCAGAGCTCTCCACCATGACCCATCCTCTTGGGTACCCTACTTTTCATATCTCATAGTTTCATTGAGTTAGACAAGGCTGTGGTCCATGTGATCAGGTTGGTTAGTTTCCTGTGATTGTGGTTTTCAGTCTGTCTCCCCTCTGATTGAGAAGGTTAAGAGGCTTATGGAAGCTTCCTGATGGGAGAGACTGACTGAGGGGGAACCTGGGTCATGTTCTGATGGGTGGGGCCATGCTCAGTAAATCTTTAATCCAATTTTCTCTTGATGGGTGGAGCTGTGTTCCCTCCCTGTTATTTACCTGTGGCTAAACTATGGTGGAGGTAATGAAGATAATGGTGACCTCCTTAAAATGTCCCATGCATGTGGTGCTATACTTAGTGTCCCCAACCCTTCTGCAGGCCACCACTTACCCATGCCTGAGCTGGAGACTCCGGGCAAGGCTGGGTCAGTCTCTTGTCAGGTTACTGCTCCTTTCTCCTGGGTCATGGTGTGCACAAGGTTCTGTTTATGCCCTCCAAGAGTCTATTTCCAATTCCTGTGTTAAGTTCTTGAAGCTCTATGGTGGGGTTAATGCTGACCTCCTCTAAGTGGGCTTATGCCATACCCAATTCTGCTGCACCCAGCCATACCCAAGTCTGCTGCACCTATAGCCCTTTACCCCTGGGGCAGTCCTCTGCTAACCTATACTTCTACAGGAGATGCTCAAACACAGTTCTGTTTCAGTCTCTGTGGGGTCTCTGTGTCCTGGTGCACACAAGGTTTGTCTGAGCCCTCTGGGTGGCTCTGGTGGGAATGCGATTTGAAATAAATGCGAATTCACCTCCCCTCCCATCTTGCTGGGGCTTCTCCTTTGCCCTTGGATGTGGGGTATCTCTTTGCAGTGACTCCAGCACTGCATAGCCACTGCTCCAATGCCTACCATCTTGCTTGAGGTTCTCTGACCTTCAACGTGGGATGTCTCCTCACAGCCACTTTGACGCCTCACAGCCACTGCTTCAGCGCCACACAGCTGCCCGACAGAGGGCAGACAGACTGAAAACCACAATCACAGGAAACTAACCAACCTGATCACATGGATCACAGCCTTGTCTAACTCAATGAAACTATGAGCCATGCCATGTAGGGCCATGCAAGAAGGATGGGTCATGGTGGAGAGCTCTGACAAAATGTGGCACACTGGAGAAGGGAATAGCAAACCATTTCAGTATTCTTCCCTTGAGAACCCCATGAACAGTATCAAAATGCAAAAAGATAGGGCACTGAAGGATGAACTCTCCGGGTCGGTAGGTATCCAATACACTACTGGAGATCAGTGGAGAAATAACTCCAGAAAGAATGAAGAGACAAGGCCAAAGCAAAAACAACACCCAGTTGTGGATGTGACTGGTGATGGAAGCGAAGTCCGATTCAGTAAAGAGAAATACTGCATAGGAACCTGGAATGTGAAGTCTATGAATCAAGACAATTTGGAAGTGGTCAAACAGGAGATAGCAAGAGTGAACATTGGCATTTTAGGAATCAGTGAACTAAAATGGACTGAAATAGGTGAATTTAACTCAGATGACCATTATATCTACTACTGTGGGCAAGAATCCCTTAGAAGAAATGGAATAGCCATCATAGGCAGCAAAAGAGTCCCAAATACAGTCCTTGGCTGAAGCTTCAAAAATTACAGAATGATCCCTGTTCATTTCCAGAGAAGTACAGGAAGTTTTAAAAATCTTCACCAAGATGGAATAACTTAATATTTTCTTATTTACATAATGGAAATTAAAATTAAAAGTTATAAGCTTTCATGTAGTTAACAATACATGCTTATTCTTATTATTTTAATAATGATTTCTTTGTCCTTTGTAAATATGAATGTTAGTAGCAGCAACAGTAGCATCAGGATCACAAAAAAAAAACAATGAAAATACATATTGGATGGCTATGTTCCAGTCTTTATGTTAAATTAGGTATGTGTGCCAGGTTTTCCTAATCCTTGGGGATAATGCTTTAGTAACTTATAAACTTAAGTGTTATTCTTTTAATAATTATGCAATTGTTATGGAAAGAAAACATCATGAGACAGTATTACTTGAGAACAGAAACAGTTTCCATTTACTTAGTAGAGAGACTGTTCATCAGTTTTGAAATTTATTTTTGAGAAAACCTTTGCCATCTGTATATCTGTAATGTGATATCTTCAATCTGGTCACTGATTACTCTCCCTCAAATAATCCAGATTTATAAGATCATTGAATTAAAAGTTAGCAGATAATAACTGACTAGTAAAGATATCTAAAGTTTTGTTACACATTAAAAGTCATTTTGAGAAACTATGACTCTAAAATAATTATGGTGAGATGACAAGTTTCAGAGAAGGAAGAGTTTTAATGACCTTTTGGTACTATGTAAACTCTGTTGTTTATGATTTCGAACAGGGCTTACTGTTGCTGAATTATTGAAATTTTGTTATAGATAAATGATTTTGGAATTACATGCTGTGGCTAACTTTGCAAGAGAAAGATGAAATGCTCACTGAAATCAAACAAGCAAACCAATATCAAGTTATTGTCTAATGAAGGTACCTTAATGAAAGCATGTTCAATTTGTCATTTAGCACATCAGCAGGACTATTTTAGTACTGAACAAGGAAGTTTTATGTTCAACTTCAAGATCACTGTTGACTATTTGCATAGACTAAAGTCATCAACATGTGGGTTTATCAGTGATTTTAAGCTAGTTTCGTTGAAAGATAATTTTCAAACTCACTTTCATACTGATTAAGAGTTTACTTCTTGCAAAATAGTGTAAAGGTCAGAAAGAAGAATTTAAAAATTCTTAAGATTTTTATTACACAAAGAAAATTAATTCATGTAAATATATTCAGATTACGTTAGCTAATAATAAATATTGGCCTGCTTTGAATGGCAGGGATAAGAGCTGTTCTGAACATCATATATAAGCCTCTGCTAGAAATTCAGTGTTTATAAGTGCCACCTCTTCAGTGTTCTAAGCTTCCTTGCTAATGTAGAGATTGTGTCAAATTTTACATGAACTATTTTTTAGCAAGAGATTAATAGTCTCTTATACATACATTTTAAAAATTGCTTCGGTCAAAATAGTTGCTTTTGTTCAGTTGTGAAATCATGTCTGACTATTTGCAATCCACGGACTGAAGCACACCAGGCTTCCTTGTTCTTTACTACTTCCCAGAGTTTGTTCAAACTCAAGTCCATTGAGTCAATGATGCCCTGCAACCATGTCATCTTCTGTTTCCTCTTCTTCTTCTGCCTTCAGTCGTTCACAGCATCAGAGTCTTTTCCAATGAGGCAGCTCTCCATGTCAGATGGCTGAAGTATTGGAGCTTCAGCTTCAGCAATAGTCCTTCCAACAAATATTCAAGGTTGATTTCCTTTAGTATTGGCTGGCTTGATCTCCCTGCTGTCTAAGGGACTCAAGCATTTTCTCCAGCACCACAATTTGAATGTATCAATGCTATTAATAGTAGTGCTTATGAATCCATTCTGTATATATATTTATATTTTTCATTTTTACACATAAAAGTTAAAACCCAATTTATACTTTAATTATGCCTTCCACCTCCACCCCACTGTTTTATTTTAGTTTGTCTTGACTCATAACTTAGTTTCCTAACCTGAAATACTTTTTCAAGACCTGACCCTGACTCTCCTTTCCTCACTGCTCACTGAGCACCTGAACCTTCAGAATCCCTTTTCTTGTTTTTTCTCTGAATTTCATTAGTGACCCGTGCCTTCTCAGTATTCCATCTCACTAACTGAAGCAAACCCTGACTCTTCCCTGGGAAAAGATTTAGTTTAGCAGTAAAAAATTTAACATTATATTATGTGTAGTGATCTACACAACCTGACATCCTGGTGCAGCCAGGACATTTCCTCCTCTTGGAGTTCACCTAGCCCTTTCGAAGAGCCTCATGCTACAATTGTTCTTACTCTTATGGAATTTTCACCATCAATTATTTGAGTTCTAATATCTTGTTTTTTCTTTCCTGTATCCCTCTGCACTCACAATGTAAGTGGTTACATAGCATCAGCAATTAGAGTTACCATCATTTATTAAATCTCATATTTCAAACTTTTAACCAATTACATGGTCCTAGCTGCTCAGCTGATTTTTTGAAAAATTTATTTATAAAAATGTATGTATATAAATGTATTTATTTCTTTTTTAGATTAAATTCTTGGTTTCTCCTCTTAGCCTTGGTGGCTGAGTTCTAAACTCTCTATAAGGGTAAATAAATACACAGTGCTAATGAATGAAGATTTATGCTTCATTCTAAAAACTATATAACTGGATTAGCCAGAGATGCAGAGGAAGGGATTCAGTTAAAAAAATAAATAAACTGCTAAAGTTAAAGGACATTTATTTGGCTTATTGGGACTTGTAAAAGTGCTGAAAATGAATTTGGAGTTGGAGGAGGAAAGAAAAAGGATCATTTCAAAGGAAAGGAGTATGGACGAAAAAGTAGCCTGGTTATCTTTATATTAAACTTGTATTGGATGGGGAGGGAGTTCAAATAATGGAAATGGAATTTCAGAAATTTAATTTATGTCAAAGCCTTATATTAGCAAATGATAAACACGTGAAAGAAGTGTCCCTATGAATATTCTGAATTTTTTCACTTGCTCTGGTCTTCATGTCATTTTTAAATTGTCTGTAAGATGACTGTGATTTTTGTATTTCAAATCAGCATGTTATTCTTTCCCGTTGCAGGTATTTTGAGTCACATTAATGATTAGTGATAGAAACATGCACTCCTTGGATGCTAATACTCTCCTTAAATGTGGAATTCTTCACAGAAACCATCTTATTTTAAAAACAAATCCAAAGATGCAAAGTATCTTGTTTTTTTTTTTTTTCCTGTTCAATAGTGAAGTATTTTAAAGGGCTCCCTTAGTAGGCTTTCAAAATGCATGCATTTATTTGTTTGAATAAAGGGGATATGCTCAGGAGCCATTTAAAAACCTTACTTAATGTCTTTTCTAAAGCCCTAGACAAGACTGGGAAGTAAATGCAAAAGACAGAAAACCTCTGAAAATACACCTTTACAAATTCAGTACAAAACTCTCCTTGGAGCTTTGGTTTTCTTTTATCAAATTATAGAATTCCCAGAAGATCCTGAAGGGTCTGATGTTCATATCAATAACTCAAATGTACAAAGCCCCAAGTTTCTCATAAGGTTTTTGAGAGAAAAACTAGTTCTGACTTTAACTTCTGTGAGGGCCATTAAAACAACCGATGGCTTCACTTTGCTATCATGTGGACAATAATTTCTCATTAAAATGATAATCCCTGTTGGGCAACATGTTTCTGCTCACATCAAATATTATTTCAAAAGGAATTATGGTTCTAAATCTGCATGTCTTTAGGTTTCCCTGAACAAATAGAAAAAGAAAGTAGGAAAAAAATGATGAAATCCTTGTAGTGCTTTTTTTTTTTTCCGCGTTTTCAAGCCTCAGTTTACTGATAAGAATAATAAGGCGGAATAATGAAAATAAGAAAACACGTAAATGGACAAAGTGCTCAAAAGGCACAAACTTACCGAATTTCCTTTTTTTTTTTTTTTTACTTTATTTTATTTTACAATACTGTATTGGTTTTGCCATACATTGACATGAATCCACCACGGGTGTACATGCATTCCCAAACATGAACCCCCCTCCCACCTCCCTCCCCATAACATCTCTCTGGGTCATCACCGTGCACCAGCCCCAAGCATGCTGTTTTTATAATGTTACTTTTCAAGATTCAGGCTGTATTCTGTCCTCTGTTTTATGTGGTATTGTGCAGAACCTTTAGTTAGAATACTAGTCTAGATCTAATGATCTAAGTAGTGTGGTCATTCTGTTTCTAAGCCTATATTATAAATCTTGTGTTTAAGCCTCTGCCAGAAATTATTGATATACAATTGATCAACTGTTATAAAGAAAGTTTCATTATTTTTTTGTTCCTGATAATTGTTTGCTCTTGATGTGACTTTCACGAGTAGAAAATAGAATCTAGTTACCAAAGTGAAATAAGGAACTTTGTAAACATGAAAACAAACAATGAAAGAAAAGAGGACAGTGACAAAATTACAGATAGTTCTTGTTATTCTGTCAAGCGGTAGTTATATGTTATCACGTTGTGTGGATATTATATTAACAAACATGTAAATTCAGGGTTAGGTTCCTCTGTTTACAACACTTAGACAACTGATCAATACATGCTTTTATGTCTGTTTCTGCTTTAAAAACACCTCGTTTTGTGTATATTATTAATTCATTAACATTGAACTCAGGGCCTGCAGAACCATAACTCATGCCTAAGTAGTTGTCTAACATGCATTTTTCCCATAAAGCATATCACAGCCTTTTTGTGTTTAGAAGCATTTTGTCAGCCTTTCAACACCACACTTGTGGGCATTTTTAAGAAATAAAATGCCCATAAAAGCACACAAGTGTGTTAAGTGGTACTAAATAGACAGCAAAAAGAAGACTTGTTTACGGAATGAGTACTGTTACAAGAACCACCTCAGCTGGGAAGTGCAGTGTAGGGAATTCACATTTTTTTTTTGCAGCCCTGTGTCATGTCTGCAGCTGACTGTGAAAATATTGTGAACATTGATTTTAAGGTTAGAAATACATTTTTGTGAGTATTCAGATTCTTAAAAACCAACTTTGAATAAGGAGAATTGACTGTATATCTCAAGTGATTTAGAAAACCATGTATTTTCTCTTTCTTTTTATTTTACAAATGACCGTTGAATTGGATACTTCATAGAAATATTTCTTAGGAAGATATCTATTTCACAGACCTAATGCATAACAACATGTCTAAAATATCAATCTAGAAGTATTTGCAAATCCTGGAAAGATCAAAATGTCAAATGTTGTCTTATGCTTTAATATTTTACTCTTTCACTCTCTGAGATGTATAAAATATTACATTCATAATTACTTAGTGTTTGGGTTGTTCATATTTTTCCCTTAGATAGTTACCACTTTTTTTTAATCTAAACCTTTTATTTTTCTATTGATATATTTTCCAATGATGTTTATTATACTTTATGCTTAAATAATTTTATTTTTATATTTCTTGTTAATAATTTCCTTTGTTTTCCAATTTAATTATTTGCTATTTTAGTTGAATTTATTTGAGCCTGCTGGGTGATAATTATGCCATGGTGTTGGATGATAATTATGCCATGGTGTTGGCTGCCTGGCGCTGGGAAGTAGTATAACGTTTATCAAGTACAGAACATCCTCCTTCATGTGACACAACTCTGTTCTTTTATTATAAATCTAATTTGTAAATGTTCTTTTTCTGTTAAAACCTCCTTCAGTTCCTTTATTTGTTTCCTATGGTTGTATTTTTAAGCATGCAGTGTCTGATAATCCTGTTATTATGATTTCTGGGTTGCAACTATGTACTTCTCTAGAATCTGAGTTCAGAAGCATTATAGAAATGAGTTGAGTTTCTTTGCTCATTCTGACTCCATAAGTCTGTTTTCAAGCTTTCATTTTATTTTTTGTTTTTCTAATAAAATTTAATTGAATTTAAAAGTCAACAAATATATAATGTCTCTTCCTGCATAGGATTATGACTGTTGTATGTTTTTTATATTTAGCATTATGATAGGTTGTGGATCACATTACATTTCGTCTTCCTCTTTGCCTATTTTTCATGTTGGCTGTTTATAGTTCATTTGTTTCCAACAGTTTATGATGAGTAAGCAAAAATGAAGACCAAAAATGTGTCAGAAATAAATGAGCAAGAAAAACAGAAAATATTCCAATAGTATAATATATATAAAAGGAATAGAGTAGACATATAGAAAGTATCACCTAGAAAGCTGTTAATCAGTGATGCATTATTAGAAATATAAAAAGAACTTTTAACAACCTCATGATGTAAACTTATTTAAAAGTTTCAGGTGGCCATGCTGGAATCTAATTGTTTCATTCATTGTTTGACTAAAATAAAAGAATAAACAGAAACAAACAGGAATACTATTGGATGAGTGCAGCTTGTACCTGATTTCAGTGATTTTTGAAGAAATGTAAAGGGGGCAATTTCAGGTACTAAGAGTTAACAGCCATGGAAAATCAGAACTAAAACAAAGTCATAAATGTCCTTGGAGAGTTTTCTGCTAGAACTCTGGTCAATGAGATCTGTAGCCCTGCAGCATTGCCATTATCTGGAAATTTGTTGGAAATGAAAATTCTTAGATCCACCTCATGTATACTGAATCAAATTTTCTTAGAATAATAAGATCAAGCTGTGGTTATAGAAAAAGCCTTCTGTGTATTTCTTATGCACTCCAATCTAAGAACGACTAAAGAATGCATAATAACTCTGTGTGTGTGTGTGTGTGTGTGTCTCTACATGTGCTACCCTGTGCATAGATATACATGTTAATAATATAGTAAGTGAATATTATCAAAGGTAATGACATCTACATGTCCCAGACAGTATGAAATCTGGAATCCATCAGGTTATCAATAATTCAGTTTCCTTTCTCATAGCCAAGATGTGATGATGCTGGATACCGATTCTGGTAAAGTGAAGACAGGCTTTTATGTCTCCTCAGAGGTGGATACTAGTATGTTGTTTAGCACCTGGACAGTGAAATAACACTGCCTGAGCTTAACTCCTAACTCTCCCACTTACTATCTGTATGGCATCAAACCAGTTACTTAGTATCTCTTTGCCTTTGTTGCTAATTTGTAAAAGGGAGAAAGAATCAATGATACCTACAAGTTTGTAGCAAGGATTAAACAAATTAACAGTTTTAAGGTAGTGGTATCTAAAAGGATTATGCAAGACAGGAAAAAAGACACAGATGTGTATAACGGACTTTTGGACTCAGAGGGAGAGGGAGAGGGTGGGATGATTTGGGAGAATGGCATTCTAACATGTATACTATCATGTAAGAATTGAATCGCCAGTCTATGTCTGACGCAGGATACAGCATGCTTGGGGCTGGTGCATGGGGATGACCCAGAGAGATGTTATGGGGAGGGAGGTGGGAGGGGGGTTCATGTTTGGGAACACATGTAAGAATTAAAGATTTTAAAATTTAAAAAATAAAAAACTAAAAAAAAAATAAAAAATAAAAGGTTTATGAAAAGTAGTGATATTTAACATCAGGTCTGATTTGTATGGATCCATTGCTAGAAATAGTAGTGTATGTGTTCTTAAACAGAATTGCATGAATACAGTTCATGCCCTTATCCCTTAAAAATATCTAAAACTTCAAATTGATTTGCATGGGAACCTATAGAATTATATTTTGTCATTTTTGTTTGAGATGTATATATTTCCTATAATCCTAGAATTCTTGTATCCTTTTGTTCAAATGGAATTTTCCAATGTCCCATCTGTCATTGGCAGTCTCCTAATTTTGAAGCAGAACTTTTATTGTAACTAGACGGATGTACTTTTGCTAGTTTCCCCGAGTTGAACAATGTGCCTGATGCTCCATTTTCCTGCCAGTTTGGTAAAATCCCTTTATGTCTTTGTATGCAGGTTCTGTGCTTTGGAGGGGGCTCTTTTACCCATTGTTTAAAGAGGAACCTACCTGTCAGTCACTGTAGCCCTTCTGTATTTTTCTGCAATTTGCACATCGATCCTTAATCTGTGTCCCCTGAAAGGCTGCTATTTTTCACTATTTCATTTGACTTGCTAAGTTTTTGGTTCCAATTAAAGAATCATGGGTCACAGTTATAGCAGTTGAACACTGTCATCCAAAAGACCACAAATCTCATACATCATTCTACTCAGCCTTATCCGCATCCCATCAATTACAGCAGTCCTAGAAGTGTCTAACAGATTTTGACATTTATGTCTTTATTGGGAATCATCTTAAGGGAGCCTGTCCTTATATTTGAAGCATGAAGGTAGTTAGAAGTTACAATCTGTGATGCTAGCATTGGGAGATTCGAATGCCCAAATCTCTCAGCTTCTTGAATGATCCCATATGCTTTATAGATGCTTTTAAAGTACTTTCAAATAGTTGAGCTAGAATTAGGTGAATCCTATAGTTAAGCTATCCGGTGAACGCCAATGGGAGAGGAAATTGAAGGTCTTTCAGATTAAAAGTTCAAATTGTGATGATTGCACCTTTTAGCCTCCAAACTGGCTTTTACCTTGATCTCCCTAAGCCTGTTCAGTTCATCATATTGAAAAGATTATGACATTTTCTAAATCACCTGGGGGGAGTATTCTATTTCAATTCAATGACTAAGTCATTCCCTGGGCCTGCAGTACTATCCTGCTGTGTTTAGTCCTTTAATGTGGAAGTAATTCTTATGTTTATAAAGTTTTGTGGCTTTTAAATCCCACAAGGAAACCTCACACTTTAATGTGAGATAAGCTGAAAGAAATTATTCACTGTACCTCAACTGGTCTAAAAGGAAAAGCTTATCAAAGTAGGGAAATGCTAGGCACAGCCACTTTAAACATCAGTAAAGAGACATCACTGAAAATAAAATCACATAAAATAGCCTTTTGATTTTGGGAATTTTGAATTGAGATGCCCAATCTGAATCTTCATTTTTCACAAATAATGCTTTCATATTTCAAAAGTTATATGTACTCTTTGGAACAGATTTTTAGAATATTAAAGCAATAGAAAGAAATTACCTTCAGTTGAATGCAGCCATAAATTTATAGATCTTTTCCAGTATTACTCTATACATGCACACATGAATTTAAGTATTTATCTGAATTTAGCATTACTTATTAATTTTATCCAAGTCATTATAATTTTGAAATGATTTTTAATATTTTATAGACAAATCATAATATTGAATTTTCATATTTTATTTTAAAAATTATTATAAATCAATTATAAAGTCATGAACATCTTTGCTCATCAAGTATATCTTGGCTTATATTATTTATTATTGCCTTAGGCTAAATTCTTTGCAATAAAATTGATGGTTAGTGACATTAAACATTTAAATATACTGTAATATTTCCTCCAAAAGATGGTACCAATTTTTGCCCTTAACTTTGACAGCAATAAGTTTTATAAACTTTAAAAAAAAAAGGATTTTAACAAAAAAAAGTTTTAAAAATTATTTCATTCCAAATTTATTTTATTGTTTCACTGGAGAAAAAAAAAATTATTTTATTATTTTTCTTTATTTTTGCAGGGAGGAGGGTTTGTCTGTTACTTATCTTTAATATTTCTATGTCATTCTTACCAACACTGCAAAGGGGGAATCTGCTTCCAATTTTAGTAACTGGGTTAGGGTTATCTTTAGATATATCTAATAGATATATCTTTATGTAAGAAAAAGTTTTAAAATGAGAAACTTTATTTAGCTTTTATAGACATTGTATAAGTACAACTTTTAGTAAAACATGAAATGTGTTCCCTACCATTTCTTTGCTGCTTTGTCAGAAGCTGGATAATACTTTTAAACCCTCTCTGCTCATATTAAAGTTTATACCTGTTACAAAACTTGAGACTTATAAGGCTAATAGCAAAGAAGAAAGTCACTATGCTTGAATTAATTTTAGCTGAAGGATGTGGGGCCTTCCTATTATTGTTTGTTGATGTGTCATAAAAGTAGTTGATCAAAATGCTGATATTTTGAACTATCCTTTTCTTGATAATGTTTATGTGATGTGTTAGGCCAGTTTTTAATCCCCCTCCCTATGAGAGACTTCCCTGATGGCTCAGATGGTAAAGCGTCTGTCTAAAACGCAGGATCGGGAAGATCTCCTGGAAAAGGAAATGGCAACCCACTCCAGTATTCTTGCCTGGAAAATCCCATGGACAGAAGAGCCTGGTAGGCTACAGTTTATGGGGTCGCAAAGAGTCGGACACGACTAAGCAACTTCAATTTCTTTCCCAATGAGAACTGTCTATAAGCGTGATGTTTCTGGGCTTTGTCTTACTTTATTGCCAAAGGCTTCCCTGGTGGCTCAGAGGTTAAAGCGTCTGCCTGCAATGTGGGAGACCCAGGTTCGATCCCTAGGTTGGGAAGATCCTCTGGAGAAGAAAATGACAACCCACTCTAGTATTCTTGCCTGGAGAATTCCATGGATGGAGGATCCTGGTAGACTACAGTCCACAGGGTTGCAAAGAGTCGGACATGACTGAGCAACTTCACTTCACTTCACTTACTTTACTATGCAAAGCAAGTCATGAATCTGCAGAAGTAAAATATTTGAATAGTCATCTTCATCTGTTGTCTCAGCTCCTCTAAATTATTGATTTTCTATACATAGGTAGGAAATGGATATTTCTGTCTACTATGTAGCACCCATTTCTTAGTTTTTAACTTCACAGATGTTTCACCATATTAATTTGATCTGATCCTCTAATTAATTATTGTTCATGGCTGCATAATATCCACCAGTTTATATGTTCCATTGTTTTTTTATCCAAGTATATAATCAACATATCTTTTTACTATTATAAAGAGGTCACAGTAAATAAAATATCCTCATATATGTAAATGTATGTGTTATTTAAAGCATTATGGGATTGACTGATATAGAATGTATGCAAATACATCTAATTGTAATAGATGTTATCAAGTTGCTTTCACAAAATTATGTAATGGTTCATATTTCTGACATGGTAAGTAAACATAAACCTTTTTTTTTTTTTTTTCAGATCCCTGGCACAAATAAATTCTTGTCTATTACATGTTGCCAGTCTGATGAGTATAAAGTGATATCCTGGTTTTACTTTAATTTGCATTTCTCTGATTACTAAAAATGTTGGACATTTTTGTACATGTTATTTTGTTCATTTTGGGTTCTGTTCTGGGACCTATCCATTTATATATGTTTTATCTATTTGCTATGAGGTTTGTATTTTTCTTCATGAATTGTAAATCTCCTTTTTATAGCCATCACAAATCTGTTCTTTTCATCATAATATTTATTAATATTTCTGTTTGATTTATCTTTAAATTTTTTTTTCAAAGGATTAGTTAGGGGTGTGTTCACTGTTTTTCAAGTAGATCAGATTGTTTTGGTCTCATTTTTGTCTAATATTTACTTTATTACTATTGAAACTCTTAATTCAACTTTTTAAATATTAACTATTTTAGTTCAGACTTATTCCTGTAAATTTTATCTTTCCTTATTTTCTTCTACTGACTCTAAGAGAAAGTACCCAAAGGCAGATTATCTTTATATCCATGAAATTGAAAGATTTATTTTAAAAAGTTTGTTCTTTGTTTTCTCTTAGATATAATTTGAATTGCTAGTTTGTACTGTTTGAAACAATTTCCAGTCTAGTAGATTCTTCTATTTTTTTAAGGACACAAAAATATAATTCTAACATATTGCATTCTTGTAACATAGTCTTTTATAATGGTGGCTCAACTTTAGTGCTATCAGTGAAAATAGTCAATAAAAACATAATAAAAAGAATAGAAAGGAATTTTATTTGAGCTAAATGAGGACTAGCCTAGAAGCTCACTTCTCAGATTACTCTTAAGAAATGGCTCACTTATTGAAAAAGAGAAAAGAGACAGAAGTTTTCTTTCAGAATGTTGAGAAATGTCCCCTGAACAAAAGATTAACTAGTTAGGGTAAGAATACAATCATTAATAAAATTAATAAAAATAATTAGAGGCTTTTTCAGAAAATAGAGGAGACCTGCTGCTCAGAGAAAAAGCAGAATATTGTAATACTTAATGCCTTTCAATCCTGCAGTCACCAACCTGGGTTTAAAGCTGGGTTTAAAGAAACAAATAAGTAACATGGCTCTTGTTATTTTTATTTCAATCAGAACATATTCCCAGTATACAAAGAAGTTCTAACTCAAAAGATAGCATTAAAAAAAAAAGTGCTGGATTGTTACATAGAAATTGGTCTTGGTAGGGGCACATTAGATCTTGAGGCAATGGTGTTTCCATTATACACAGGAATACATGCCAATCAAAAGGAAAAAAAAAAAAACTCACTAAATAAAGCAAAATAAATAAATAAAGTGAGCACACAAACAAGCAAACAAATAAATCCTAGACCTGAAACAGCACTCTGATAGCTAAGCATTTCAGGAAATGCAGATTTTTAAGTTAACCACTATTTTAGCTTGTCAACAGAACTGTGTGATGTGAGTAGAACACTCTATTTGGTTTACAGAAATTAATGCATGCTATCTACATCTAATTTAGCCTTTATATCTGAGAGTTGGACATAAACAGTTTGCAAATAGTGTGTGTATGCATATGTATGTGTTTAGATAGAAGCTAAATAATACAGAGGAAAACATAGTATGCTAAAAATGTTTTGCTGTAAAAATTATTATGCTCACTGTTCAATATATATAATAGAAACTATTTAATTACATGGAGGAAAACTTGAAATTTTCCCTTATTAAAAAAAGAAACACTAAAGTGGTTGAAATGAGAATAGATTTCTCTGTGAAAAGTGTATCTTACTCAGGAATAATAGAAATTCAATTTAATAAAAAATTCAATTATAAAAGACAAATTGAGTTAAAAGTATTGATGAGTCCTCATTACATAAGATCAAATAAATTTTTTTATTTATTTCAAGGATAAAAAATATGCCTGAATTATTCAAGTAGAAAAATGAAATTATGCTGTGAGGAAAATTTGCTTATCTTTGTAGATTTGAATAGAAGATAAAAACGAATCATTAAAAATTATGTAAGAGACTGGAGTGGCTAAGATGGCAGAGGAATAGGACAGGGAGACCACTTTCTCCCTCACAAATTCATCAAAAGAACATTTCAATGGTGAGTAAATTCCACAAAACAACTTCTGAATGCTGGCAGAGGACATCAGGCACCCAGCAAAGCAGATCATTGGCTTCAAAAACAGGTAGGAAAAAATACAAAAGATGAAGAAAGAGACAAAGAGGTAGGGAGGAAGCTCTGTCCCGGGAAGGGAGTCCCATCCTGGGAAGAGACACTTAAAAAGAGAGGTTTCCAAACACCAGGAAACATTCTCGCAGCCGAGTCTGTGGAGAGCATTGGAAGCACAGAGGGCACCATAACAGGAAGGAAAAATAAATAAATAACTAAAACCAACAGATTATGAGCCCAACGGTAACTCCCTCAGGGGAAAAGCAGCGAAGATGCCTGCATCCGCCACTAGCAAGTGGGGGCTGGGCAGGGAGGAGTGGGAGGCGCAGGCGGCAGTGCTTTTTAAGAATTGGGCCACGGGAGGTGTGGGCTGCAGTGCTTTCTTGAGAATCGGGCCGGAACGCCCCATGCATGGCCAGAGTGAACTAACTTGGGCTAGTAAACCAGACTGTGGGATAGCTACCTTGTGAAATGCTCCAACATAAGACACCGCCAGGACCACGCACAGAACAAAGGACAGGATGGAAATAGCCGGCTGCAGAACATCCCCCTCTGGTGACAGGCAGCCAGAGCTATAAGGGCTGGAAGAGGGCAATCGCAGCCCAAGAGAGATATTACCTACCAAAATGCAAGCAGGCTTCTTTGCTAACTAAGACTTCTGGGGGTTCTGGACAGTCATAATCCACCTGAGAAGGAACGCCAGCGGTACACCCAGAAAACTGAGCAGCAGGGAAAGGCCATAAGTTACAGCGATTGCCCTCGCCAAACTCCTGAGCTACTCGGACCTGGGAAGGGCACTAAACGCAGGCCCAATCTAATCTGTGCCTCTGAGGGCTTCCTGAGTGCCAAGCCTGAGCAGCTTAGACTGGGGAGGTGCATGAAGCCTATGGCCGGCCTCAGATGGTTCCCTGGGCAACGTAGAGCCTGAGCGGTGTGCACCGCGAGCAGGAGCAGCCCAGCGTGGATGAGACACTGCAAGCACACGCAAGTAATATTTGATTGTAGCATCCCTCCCTCCCCACAGTGCGACTGAACAGTGAGCCAAAAAAAAAAAAAAAAAAAAAGTGTCCACCACTGCCCTCCCTGTGTATAGATGGAAATCAGACAGTGAAGAGACCAGCAAACAGAGGAAGTTAAACACAGGGAATCGCCCTGGAAGTGACCCCACACAACCCCCAAAACTGGAGTAAGGGCCAGATATACCTTTACTACTTTTACGATCATTCTTCTTCTTCTTCTTTTTTTTTTTTTTTTTTGAGTTGATCTGGTTGTGTGATTGCTTTTTCTTCTTTTTTTTTAACTTTCTTAAATTTGTAAGTCCTCTATTTCTCTAATTATTATTTTTATAACCTATTATTACTTTTCAAAAAAAAAAGACCCTATTTTTAAAGCAAACACTGTATATAGTCTTTTTGTGGTTAATGCTGTTGTTCTTTAATAATTCTTGTGGCTTTGTGTGTCTTTTCTTCTTCTTCTTCTTCTTCTTCTTCTTCTTCTTCTTCTTCTTCTTCTTCTTCTTCTTCTTCTTCTTCTTCTTCTTCTTTTCTTTAATATTGTATTTTTGAAAATCCAATCTCTACTCCAGATTTTTAATCTTTGTTTTTTGGTATTTGTTGTCAATTTTGTGTATTTAAAAACCCAATCTTCAGTACCCAATTTTACCTGAGAGCAAGATTACTGGTTTGACCACTCTCTCCTCCTTTGGACTCTGCTTTTTCTCCACCAGGTGTCCTCTGTCTCCTCCCTCCCCCTTCTCTCCTCTACCCAACTCTGTGAATCTCTGTGTGTTCCAGACGGTGGAGAACACTCAGGGAACTGGTTACTGGCTGGATCTGTCTCTCTCCTTTTCATTTCCCTCTTTTATCCTCCTGGACACCTCTGTCTACTTCCTCCCTCTCCTCTTCCCTGTATAATTCCGTGAACACCTCTGAGCGGCCCAGACTGGAGCACACATAAGGAAGTGATTACTGGCTAGCTTGCTCTCTCCTCTTTTGATCCCACCTCATCTCATTCCAGTCACCTCTAACTACCCCCTCCCTCTTATTTTCTCCATGTAACTCAGTGAACCTCTATGGGTGACCCTCAATGTGGAGAAACTTTTCATCTTTAACCTAGATGTTTTATCAGTGCTGTATAGATGGAGAAGTCTTAAGGCTATTGTAAAAATAAAACTGAACACCAGAAACAGGAGGCTTAAATCCAAATCCTGAGAACATCAGAGAAATCCTGAATCCATGGAACATTATTCGATAGGAGCTCATCAAACGCCTCCATACCTACACTGAAACCAAGCACCACCCAAGGGCCAACAAGTTCCAGAGCAAGACATACCATACAAATTCTCCAGCAACACAGGAACACACCCCTGAGCTTCAATATACAGGCAGCTCAAAACTACTCCAAAACCATTGATGTCTCATAACTCATTACTGGACACTTCATAGCACTCCAGAGAGAAGAAATCCAGCTCCACCCACCAGAACTCCAACACAAGCCTCTTTAACCAAGAAACCTTGACAAGCCACTAATATGGAGTCTTTATGGAGAACCCCAGAGTTAGTGGAAGGAAAGAAATCTTAAAAATTAGGGCAGAAATAAATGCAAAAGACACAAAAGAGACCATAGCAAAAATCAACAAAGCAAAAAGCTGGTTCTTTGAAAGGATAAATAAAATTGAAAAACCATTAGCCAGACTCAATAAGAAACAAAGAGAGAAAATCTAATCAATAAAATTAGAAATGAAAATGGAGAGATCACAACAGACAACACAGAAATACAAAGGATCATAAGAGAGTACTATCAGCAATTATATGCCAATAAAATGGACAATGTGGAAGAAATGGACAAATTCTTAGAAAAGTACAACTTTCCAAAACTGAACCAGGAAGGAATAGAAAATCTTAACAGACCCATCACAAGCAGGGAAATTGAAACTGTAATCAGAAATCTTCCAGCAAACAAAAGCCCAGGTCCAGATGGCTTCACAGCTGAATTCTACCAAAAATTTAAAGAAGAGCTAACGCATGTCCTACTGAAGCTTCCAGAAAATTGCAGAGGAAGGTAAACTTCCAAACTCATTCTATGAGGCCACCATCACCCTAATACCAAAACCTGACAAAGATGCCACAAAAAGAGAAAACAACAGGCCAATATCACTGATGAATATAGATGCAAAAATCCTCAACAAAATTCTAGCAATCAGAATCCAACAACACATTAAAAAGATCATACACCATGACTAAGTGGGCTTTATCCCAGGGATGCAAGGATTCTTCACTATCTGCAAATCAATCAATGTAATTCACCACATTAACAAATTGAAAAATAAAAGCCATATGATTATCTCAATAGATGCAGAGAAGGCCTTTGACAAAATTCAACATCCATTCATGATAAAAACTCCCCAGAAAGCAGGAATAGAAGGAACATACCTCAACATAATAAAAGCTATATATGACAAACCCACAGCAAACATTATCCTCAATGGTGAAAAACTGAAAGCATTTCCCCCAAAGTCAGGAATAAGACAGGTGTGCCCACTTTCGCTGCTACTGTTCAACATAGTTCTGGAGGTTTTGACCACAGCAATCAGAGCAGAAAAAGAAATAAAAGGAATCCAAATTGGAAAAGAAGTAAAGCTCTCACTGTTTGCAGATGACATGATTCTCTACATAGAAAATCCTAAAGACTCCACCAGAAAATTACTAGAGCTAATCAATGAATATAGTAAAGTTGCAGGATATACAATCAACACTCAGAAATCCCTTACATTCCTATACACTAATAATGAGAAAGTAGAAAAAGAAATTAAGGAAACAATTCCATTCACCATTGCAATGAAAAGAATAAAATACTTAGGAATATATTTACCTAAAGAAACTAAAGACCTATATATTGAAAACTATAAAACATGGATGAAAGAAATCAAAGAGGACACTAGTAGATGGAGAAATATACCATGTTCATGGATTGGAAGAATCAATATAGTGAAAATGAGTATACTACCCAAAGCAATCTACAGATTCAGTGCAATCCCTATCAAACTACCAGTGGTTATTTTCACAGAACTAGAACAAATAATTTCAAGATTTGTATGGAAATACAAAAAATCTCGAGTAGCCAAAGCAATCTTGAGAAAGAAGAATGGAACTGGAGGAATCAACCTGCCTGACTTCAGGCTCTACTACAAAGCCACAGTCATCAAGACAGTATGGTACTGGCACAAAGACAGACATATAGATCAATGGAACAAAATAGAAAGCCCAGAGAGAAATCCACACACCTATGGACACCTTATCTTTGACAAAGGAAGCAAGAATATACAATGGATTAAAGACAATCTCTTTAACAAGTGGTGTTGGGGAAACTGGTCAACCACTTGTAAAAGAATGAAACTAGATCACTTTCTAACACCACCCACGAAAATAAACTCAAAATGGATTAAAGGTCTAAACGTAAGACCAGAAACTATAAAACTCCTAGAGGAGAACATAGGCAAAACACTCTCTGACATACATCACAGCAGGATCCTCTATGATCCACCTCCCAGAATACTGAAAATAAAAACAAAAATAAACCAATGGGATCTAATTAAAATTAAAAGCTTCTGCACAACAAAGGAAACTATAAGTAAGGTGAAAAGACAGCCTTCTGAATGGGAGAAAACAATAGCAAATGAAGCAACTGACAAACAACTAATCTCAAAAATATACAAGAAACTTATGCAGGTCAACTCCAGAAAAATAAACGACCCAATCAAATAATGGGCCAAAGAACTAAATAGGCATTTCTCCAAAGAAGACATACGGATGACTAACAAACACATGAAAAGATGCTCAACATCACTCATTATCAGAGAAATGCAAATCAAGACTACAATGAGGTACCACTTCACACCAGTCAGAATGGCTGCAATCCAAAAGTCTGCAAGCAATAAATGCTGGAGAGGATGTGGAGTTAAGGGAACCCTCTTACACTGTTGGTGGGAATGCAAACTAGTACAGCCACTATGGAGAACAGTGTGGAGATTCCTTAAAAATTGCAAATAGAACTGCCTTATGACCCAGCAATCCCACCGCTGGGCATACACACCAAGGAAACCAGAATTGAAAGAGACACATGTACCCCAATGTCCATTGCAGCACTGTTTATAATAGCCAGGACATGGAAACAACCTAGATGTCCATCAGGAGATGAATGGATAAGAAAGCTGTGGTACATATACACAATGGAGTATTACTCAATGAATTTGCATCAGTTCTAATGAGATGGATGAAACTGGAGCAGTTATACAGATTGAAGTAAGCCAGAAAGAAAAAACACCAATACAGTATGCTAACACATATATATGGAATTTAGAAAGATGGTAATGATGACCCTGTATGCGAGACAGCAAAAGAGACACAGATATATAGAACGGACTTTTGGACTCTGTGGGAGAGGGAGAGGGTGGGATGATTTGGGAGAATGGCATCCAAACTTGTATACTATCATGTAGAAACAAAATGCCAGTCTATGTTCGATGCAGGATACAGGATGCTTGGGGCTGGTGCACGGGGATGATCCAGAGAGATGATATGGGGTGGGAGGTGGGAGGCGGATTCAGGATTAAGAACTCATATACATCCGTGGCAGATCCATGTCAATGTATGGCAAACCAATACAGTATTGTAAAGTAAAATAAAGTAGAAATAAAATTAAAAAAATAAAAAAGAACACTGGAGTGGGTAAAAAAAAAATTATGTAAGATATTCAGCTTTAAGAAGGAATAGAGATTTGAATGACTTATAGTATTTTAATTTTGTTTTCAGATGGAAGATATTAGTATATGTACATAAAAATATTTTGAGATTCTCCCTGTGTTAGTATGTGATCCAGCAGAATAATAGTTGGTAACTGCAGAACATATATGAGACACAACTCAGAGGACCCTGTGTAGTCCTTGAGTTATTAGCACAACATTAAGAAGAGAACTTAGAAATCCCTGTACATACTGAGATGTGTTTAGTCCATTGGAGAACTTCCAAATTGCACCTAAGTAAATTAAAAAAAAAAAAAAAAGTGAAATCAGCCATACAAATTAATGGAACTAGGGAAAGACATTCTGTGTGGTAAATTGCTGAAAAATTAAAAAAAAAAAATTGATCTGTATTTTCTTTCTAGAAATTTATATGAACAGCACATCAAAATAAATTAAAAGAATTGAATTGTTAACCTATAATTTAGTTCCACATTGAAGCAGTATGTCATATGATTAACAGAATTTTTTGCGAACTGAACTAAACTCATTTTTTCATGTGCGATAACAATGTAACTCTACAATATGTCCGGTCAGTTCACAGCTTTTGAACTCCTGTTACATTTGCCAAAGAAACACTTTTCTCACATCCGTTTACTAATTAAGTAAGCCATTCACTTTGCCAATGATATCCAGTGTCTGTAACATCATTAGGCTTAGTTAAGACTTTGTTGAGACTGCTGGTAATGATCCAAGAAAAAGATTAAACTGAGAGTATAATTCTGTTTAAAGTTGCGGACATTTGAATAAACACTCACCATACTTGATATTTATATAACTGATTAGGTACATTTAATATCCCCTAAAGTGAAAATAAAGCTAACAAATGCCTAAAATGCACATATTTGATTCAGTAGTACCATGTTGGGGGAAACAATAAACACAATATTATTATGGGATTTTATGTCAGGAAAACAAATTTGAAACTGATTATGTTTTAGTCATTTTGCTTAATAGCCATGAGCCTTAGATCCATCATGCATGAAATGGATATAATACAGACCACCCACAATAGTATTGTAAATATTAAATTAGATAATGAAATAAGAGAACAGGATGGTGCCTGACTTGTCAAAAATTCCAGTTGTGTTAATGATTATATGAGGATAATTTTCTTTGGAGGATAACTGTAATTTTTCCTTGAAAAATACTTTAATATTTGATCACACAGCACCTGAGACATGATTCCAGATATATATGCTTTAAGATTGTGTTACAAAATCACTGATGAATTATTCTGGAACCTATACAATTAATCTCCCCAAATACATTTAATAATAAGGGCTCATTATTAAAAGTTTAAATGCAAAATCAGAATAGATGTACATATGTGTAGTGGAGTATTTATGTAAAATCATCTGAAAAGGCAAACTATTAAAACTTGACTGAGACAATTAATGAATTTAAGGGGTTGTTGATTTTTCTGAGTTGTTGTTGTTCAGTCACTAAGTTGCCTCCCGACTCTGAGAGCCCATGGATTGTATGAGGCAAATGAGGCTCCCCTGTCCTTCACTGTCTCCTGGAGTTTGCCTAAATTCATGTCCATTGATTTAATGATACTATCTAACTATTTCATCCTCTGCCACCCTCTTCTTTTGTCTTTAATCTTTCCTAGTATCAGGGTCTTTTCCAATGAGTAGGCTCTTTGCATCAGGTGGTCAAAGTATTGGAGCTTTTGTAAGGCACATGCATAATTTCTATGAGAGGACAGAAGAGACAAATGACTATATCCATACTGCAAAGGCCCATTACTTTGCCAACAAGTCTGTCTAGTCAAGGCTATGGTTTTTCCAGTGGTCAAGTATGGATGTGAGAGTTGGACTGTGAAGAAACCTGAGTGCCGAAGAATTGATGCTTTTGAACTGTGGTGTTGGAGAAGACTCTTGAGAGTCCCTTGGACTGCATGGGGATCCAACCAGTCCATTCTGAAGGAGATCAGCCCTGGGATTTCTTTGAAGGGAATGATGCTGAAGCTGAAATTCCAGTATTTTGGCCACCTCATGCAAAGTGTTGACTCATTGGAAAAGATTCTGATGCTAGGAGGGATTGGAGGCAGGAGAAGGGGACAACAGAAGATGAGATGGCTGGATGGCATCACTGACTCTATGGACGTGAGTCTGAGTGAACTCTGGGAGTTGGTGATGGACAGGGAGGCCTGGCGTGCTGCAATTCATGTGGTCGCAAAGAGTCGGACACGACTGAGTGACTGAACTAAACTGAACTGTTGGCCAAAGTTGGAGGAAAAAGAGGCAGAAGAAAAAATCAACCTTTAGTTATGTGAAAAAGTCTCAGGGATGGGTGGATTTCAAATTTCACAGTTGTTGAAAGAAGCAGGGATTGGAGTTTCTCCAGGGGACAAAGGGGGCCTAAATTTATCTAGGTTACAATATAAAAAGTAAGACATTTTATTATTTATTTCTTCTTTAAACTAGAGCAGATAATATAGTTATAATAGATTTTCACATCAGATGGCTAAAGTCTTGGATTTTCAGCTTCAGCATCAGTCCTTCCTATGAACACCCAGGACAGATCTCCTTTAAGATGGGCTGGTTGAATCCCCTTGCAGTCCAAGAGACTCTCAAGAGTCTTCTCCAACACCCACAATTCAAGAGAATCATTTCTTCAGTGCTTAGCTTTCTTTATAGTCTAACTCTCACATCCATACATGACCACTGGAAAAACCATAGCCTTGACTAGACAGAAATTTGTTGACAAAGTAATGTCTCTACTTTTTAATATGCTATCTACGTTGGTCATAACTTTCCTTCCAAGGAGTAAGTGTCTTTTAATTTCATGACTGTGATCACTATCTGCAGTGATTTTGGAGCCCCCCAAAATAAAGCCAGCCACTGTTTCCACTGTTTCCCCATCTATTTGCCATGAAGGGATGGGACCAGATGCCATAATCTTAGTTTTCTGAATGTTGAGATTTAAGCCAAGTTTTCACTCTCCTCTTTCACTTTCATCAAGAGGCTCTTTCATCCTTCTTCACTTTCTGCCATAAGGGTGGTGTCGTCTGCATATCTGAGGTTATTGATATTTCTTCCTGCAATCTTGAGTCCAGCTTGTGCTTCCTCCACCAGAGTGTTTCTCATGATGTACTTTGCATATAAGTTAAATAGGCAGAGTTGCCGGGGTCCAACCCTGGTACATCCAGGGAATTTGAAGGGTGGACGGCGTTGGCGTGAGAAAAACTTATTTATTGATTGATATAAGATTAGATTAAGAAACAATAATGTAGTAGGAAGATTAAGTGGAGAAAGAGGGCTGAATAGCTTGGTTTACATGGAAGACGGATAAAATTCCAGACAAGGAATTTGCACCATCTACGTTGGGCCACTGGCGCTCCCTTAAATATTTAATGGTGCCTCGCCTTAGGCTCCCTTTCGCGAGGGTCTTAACAGCCAGGGCAAGTAAGTAGACTTGGCGAGCCTCCACGCCCCAGGTGGAAATTCAGCCTGAAGTTAAAGTAAAGAGCAGAGGGAGGGAAAGGGAGAGAAAAAGAGAGAGAGAGAGACACTGGGGAAACCAGTCCAGCGACTGGCTCCAGCTCCTCTTGTTTAGAAGGCCTTATATACCTTTGATAAAACATGGAGATCAATGGGTAACACAAAGTTATGCAGCATTAGCAGTCCAGACTCATCAAAACCAGGCTTTTCTCTCTGCATACCTAATTGTATACACAAGTCTTAGGTAATTTACATCATCTTCCAGCCAAAAGGGCCAATTAACATTTTACAGCCTTTTTTCTGATAAGGGTTTTTCAACCAGAAGATTTATTTGTGTTGATCTTCCCAAGGTCTGGTGCCACTCTCAGAAAGCACTAAATAAAGTTACATTCTTACACAGCAAAGATAAAACAACTTATAACAAGTAGAGGGAGTACAGTGATTTACAGCAAAAGAGAAGCAATTAACTCAAAAGTTTAGTGTTGCTAACATCAAAACTACTATGTATCTTTTTCTACATCCTGCTTACATTGAGTAACATCCTTCCAGGTGCCTAAAAGATAAAGAATATGGAGGCCTGGCAGCAGTCATTGAGTCAACAGTGAAAACCCTGTTTTCATATAATTTTTAACTCTTTAGAAAAGACTCTGTATCTTTGAGATGCTTTCAAGCTTTGTGCCTCTCGAGGTTGGGGGGCTGTAAGCAATTCACAAGCTGTAAGACGTCTGGGGAACCTGTTAGGCAAGCTAGAGAGCTATCAGAGGGGGTTTAACTGAAACATCCCTTTCAAATGCAGAAGACTAAAGCCCTGAATTGACTTTTTTCCAGAGAATATCAGAAAAGTGGAGAAGCAGAGCACAAAAGCCGGCAGATTCTTATTTTTTGGGGGGTGGATGCTCAGGAAATTCCAGGGGGAAAACCTGAGGTCTGATTAGCCTTGCCATCTGAGCTCTTGCCGCAAGACCTATCACAGGTGGAATTCCTCGCACTGGCTCCCGGCACAGAGTGACATCATATAGCCTTGACGTAATCCTTTTCCTATTTGGAACCAGTCTGTTGTTCCATGTCCAGTTCTAATTCTTGCTTCCTGACCTGCATACAGGTTTCTCAAGAGGCAGGTCAGGTGGTCTGCTATTCCCATCTCTTTCAGAATTTTCCACAGTATATTGTGATCCACACAGTCAAAAGCTTTGGCATAGTCAATAAAGCAGAAATAGATGTTTTTCAGGAACTCTTAATTTTTTGATGATCCAGCAGATGTTGGCAATTTGATCTCTGATTAACAGCCATTATTTCTAGCTTTCTGTGAGCACTTGTGCATATTCTATATGGTCTTTTTTGATGGTTCACTTTCTATCATTTCTAGTTCCCTTGTAGATCACCATGTTAATGGTGATCAGTTCTCAGCTGAAGACCAGTGGAATCTTCTGTAGCTCCTCTCAGCATCATCTGTCTGCATCACCCTCCTCTTAGTGCAGTGTTCTCCTATCCTATCATCTGTCCTGAAAATTGTAGCAGCTTGGCCAGTCTGAATCTTCAGGATTTCTCTCTTCAATTCATGCAGACTAACAGAATCTATTTGGGTTTTCCCTCTTTGATCTTACCCTACAGAATTTCTACAAATAGTAAATTGAAACACTGGTAGACCCCGACTTACTTTTTGACCTTTTCTCAGGGATCACTGCCATGTGCTTCCTGTATCCCACTGTGTAAAAAATACATCCACCAGCCAACAATGTTCTACCTTGATCAGTAGCAGAAAAAGTTCCATGGACTTTCAATTCAATAACACTTGCAGTCTCTATCTTATGGAAGAGTATGATTTTATATATATTTAGTATTAAAGTCAGAATTCAGGATTCTTAATAGTAGATGTTTTGGGATATAGACATAATGACATTCATCAAATGTTAGTTATTTTCTGATTGTCTCATACATAGTAGAATAAATACACAATGAAAATACTGCAATTACTAAACATAGTTTTTCTGCACATACTACATATTTATAAGGTTTTTTTTGAGACTTCAACTCACTACAGTGTTCTTGCCTGGAGAGTCCCAGGGATGGCAGAGCCTGGTGTGCTGCCATCTATGGGGTTACACAGAGTTGGACATGACTGAAGCAACTTAGCAGCAGCAGAAGCTTTAGATATTTAAAAAATTCTGGTTTATCTTTGGCTCAGGTAAGAATATTATGGATTATAGTTGTTAAAGCTAGGCATAAAGGAAATAGCAAGTGATAATGCAGGTCCTATAGAAGTTGAAAAATACTAACCATGAATGCATTATTTCAATCTTTAATACCCACGTAAAAGAGTTTAAGTAGATTAATTGAAAATAAAACCACCTAATTAAAGAGTAGGCAACTTAATTTGTAATTTCAGTTTTCATTTTCTGCTCAAAGATTTGAAATGTCAGCTGAAAAGACTATCAGGTAGTAATCATGTTTTTATGTATATGTATTTTATGTAGATCATTATTTGTGTGATTTATAATTTTAGACATTGCTTGGAGTATGTCATATTTAAATCTATTAAAGCATATTTACTATAAACATTAATATCATAAATTGATTAACATTCTTATAGTCTTTATTGTGTAGAGCATGTCCTTTGAAAGGAACAGTGTGGAGATTCCTTAAAAAACTGGAAAAAGAACTGCATTATGACCATATAGTCAAGGCTATGTTTTTTCCAGTAGTCATGCATGGATGTGAGAGTTGGACTGTGAAGAAGGCTGAGTGCCGAAGAATTGATGCTTTTGAACTGTGGTATTGGAGAAGACTCTTGAGAGTCCCTTGGACTGAAAGGAGATCCAACCAGTCCATTCTGAAGGAGATCAGCCCTGGGATTTCTTTGGAAGGAATGATGCTAAAGCTGAAGCTCCAGTACTTTGGCCACCTCATGCAAAGAGTTGACTCATTGGAAAAGACTTTGATGCTGGGAGGGATTGGGGGCAGGAGGAGAAGGGGACGGCAGAGGATGAGATGGCTGGATGGCATCACTGACTCGATGGAGATGAGTCTGAGTGAACTCCGAGAGTTGGTGATGGACAGGGAGGCCTGACGTGCTGCAATGCATGGGGTCACAAAGAGTCGGACACGACTGAGCGACTGAACTGAACTGAACTGATGACCCAGCAATCCCACTGCTGGGCATACACACAGAGGAAACCAGAATTGAAAGAGACACGTGTACCCCAATGTTGATTGCAGCACTGTTTATAATAGCCAGGACATGGTAGCAACCTAGATGTCCAACAGCAGATGAATGGATAAGAAAGCTGTGGTACATATACACAATGAAATATTACTCGGCCATTAAAAAGAATACATTTGAATCAGTTCTAATGAGGTGAATGAAACTGGGGCCAATTATACTGAGTGAAGTAAGCCAGAAAGAAAAACACCAATACAATATACTAACACATATATATGGAATTTAGAAAGATGGTGATGATGACCCCGTATGAGAGACAGCAAAAGAGACACAGATGTATAAAACAGTCTTTTGGACTCTGTGGGAGAGGGCGAGGGTGAGATGGTTTGAGAGAATGGCATTGAAACATGTAAATTATCATATGTAAAATGAATCGCCTGTCCAGGTTCAATGCATGCTACAGGGGGCTCAGGGCTGGTGCACTGGGATGAAACCAGAGGGATGGGATGGGGAAGGAGGTGAGAGGAGGTTTCAGGATAGGGAACACATGTACACCCATGGTGGATTCATGTCAATGTATGGCAAAACCAATACAATATTGTAAAGTAAAATAAATAAATAAAACTGGAAAAAAAAAAAAAAGAAAGAAAGGAACGTGCTTATTCAAGAGCCAAAATTTTGGCATTTAGAATACTTGAGAAAGTTAAAAATATGCTTTTGAGACCAAATTATGGTATGTGAACAGGAGAAAGTAGACAATAGTTCAAAATTAGATAGTATTGAATTACCACGTTTATTAATCCAGTTTCCTTACTTTTAGTTTATACCATGGAGGTCATTAAGAAATATATAAAAAGCTTTCTACAAAACCATTTACAAAGTATTTAACAGGTTTTAAAAGTATTGTTCTCAGCTATTCAGAATTCCTCTAAGATTTTATTGCCATTTAGAGATTTAATATTCAGTTTGTAACCTTTCCCTCATTTATTTCATCTTTCCTGATTTGTAAAGTGATTAATCCACTGAGTTTAACAACATAGATTCAATGGGTGAAACTCTCAGTGTCATTTAACTGAAATCATTACCATAGTAAACAATGAAAATGAAACACGATAAAAGTATATCAGTTGATGTCTTTGTACATAGAATGAAATCTATAAATATTTTCATGAGCCAAGTGAAGTGAATCGTTCAATCATGTCCGACTCTTTGCAGCCCCATGGACTGTAGCCTACCAGCTCCTCCGTCCATGGGATTTTTCCAGGCTGGAACACTGGAGTGGGTTGCCATTTCCTTCTCCAGGAGATCTTCCCGACCCAGGGATTGAACCTGGGTCTTCCTGTATTGTAGGTAGACACGTTACCGTCTGAGCCACCAGGGAAGTCCTTCATGAGTCAAACTCGGTATTTAAAAGTTATTTAGAAATTTTTTAGTTTTGAAAATCAAAAAGAGAAAAAATGAACAGAAGTAAATTTCAAACAAGCAAGTAGAAATACTCAAAGTGTATATTTGATTTTGTTTTTAAGTGGATAGCTTGTTTTATCTTTTATTTATAATGAGATCTTGGCCTAACATATACTTTTCAGTTTGGGGAGATTCTTGCTGTTGATTTTTAATATGTCCATACAGGACAGATTGGAAATATTTAGAAGTAGATTAACTTTTTAAATGGTACCTTGTTCTTAAATTTTGTTCCTGTTAATTATGAGAAATATTTTATAGGTTAAAAGATAAGAAAATTATTTTAAAATTATAGTTTTATAAAGATTGTCATAAAATAAGTATATATTACCATAAATTCCTTAATGTTAAATGTTAGGACATGTTTTCAAATATTTTTCCTCAATTTCATGTCCTGGAATGTAGACTTTTTAAAAATTTACCTTGCAAATTCTCCTTTCATAATGAAAAAATATTTCAGTCACTTATTTAACTCTTAGTAATAAATTATTAAAGTATGCTCTAATTTAAATGAATTTTTTTTTTCCATTTTGGAATGTGCTCATGGTTTAAGATTCAGCTAAGATCTACTGGACTAGAACTAAAGCAGAATTTCTGTTGCTTTTGTAAACAAATATTTAGTAAATAAGTGTCTTTCTTGTCTGAAAAGAAATGCTAATATGTTTATTTAATACACTGTGTTTAAGTTTTTCATACTCTTATGTGCATTGTTTTTCAGTGACCATCTTAGAAGATAATGTTCTTTGGCCAGGTCACACAATTTTTGATGATCCTTCTTTTTCCAGTGCTTTGAACTTCTCTTTATGTTCACTGATTAGTTAGGAAATGCAAGATATTTAATTTCATTTCTCCAAATATACCATGGTGAGAAGATAACATAGATGATAAAAATATCAAAAGTCTTAAAACTCTAAGAAAAGCTGAAATCTTCCTACTCTTACTATCATTTTTGTATCCTGTTGCCAAAACATTTTCTTATAATGGTTCCTATCTTTAAAAATTATAGCTACATCTTAACCAATGTAAATAATCCTGCTTCCACACTCCATGCTCTTGGACACTCAGCAATCTTTAATTGTCCTTCCCTGAACTAGTGACCAGCCATTCTTTTAAATTCACATTATAATTTCAGCCTTCCACTAAATATACTCTTGGTTCTGTGTAATACGCTGTGCATTTTGCTCCTTCCAAAATATATTTGAAAAGCTCACACCTTAGAGAAGATCTTTCAGGCATAATTCATCTTGAGTCATTTGACTCATATTCAGACAGTCTCCTACTCAATTTTTCTAGGTAGTGTTTTTTTTTTAACAATTTTTTTGTACTTTTAAAACATTTGTTAGATATTTCTAAAAATCATTTAAACCTTACTCAATTTTGTTGCACCAGATGGATTTAAATAAACAATTGAATTAAGAAATAAGGGAAGAAGAGAAGGGAGCACATACTAATAAGCATATTTATTTATATTTTATATATTCACTAATACAAAAACTGAAAATATATAATTTGTGAGATATAGCTATGTCAATATCATCTATATGTATATCTTACTAGTTTAAATTGCATGTGCCCTGCAGTGCTTTCTCTCCTGAGGTAGACAACAAGTAACTTGAATATAAGGACATAATGATTTTGCCAAATTTTAAGATCCTTCTAAAATGACCTGCTGATAAGTAGGTTCTTGTGGCTTTGAAGTAAATGTGAGCTTCCTTATATGCTGGTAAATGATAGCAGGTTATATGTGCCAAAATTGTAGTGATTGACAGTAGTATTAATGGGTATAAAGTAAATATTGGTTTCCCATACTGACTCTGTGATTCAGGGTAAGTTATTTCTTCTTCCAACACCTCTGTTTCCTCATTTGCAAAACTGAATATTACCTGTCTCATGGTCTTACTGCAAGAAGATTAAATGTGAAAAATGCATGTGGGAGTGCTTGCCGTGTATTAGCTGACTAGTAGATACCGTCTACACATTAGTTAGGACTATTGGTATTCTTAGAAGCAAACCTGACTGTCTCCATCTGAAAATTACAGATTTCTCTATAAAAGCAATGGATTCAGGGAATACACTGGGGATATGGTGAGAAAGTTGTCTAAATACCTCAAATTCTTTGATTCTGTCAGAACTGAGGAATGGAGGTAGATATTAGACAAAAACAGACAAGTGAGAAGTAGGGCATTTTGCTGGAGAATGCCTGGGTTTACAACAATCTGAAGGTGAATGTAGTGTTTTGTCCTCTTTGCTTCTTTCTAACACCCTGCATTTCTGAACTCCAAAACTTGGTCAACTATAATCTCTGTTGGGATAGTATTTCCTTCTAGGCAGAAAGTGTTATTGGAATAACATTTATGTTTAAAAATAAGACAAATGAAATTTCATCTGATCTATGGCATGTCTAAGGGTATACAAAGTATTTACTAATTATAGGATTAAGTTGTTGGGAGAAATACAATGTTTCTGCTAGTGCCAGAAGAAGAATACTTTCCAGACATAGTTTAAGGAAGTAAAGATGGAGATAATGCTATCTAACATGGATCAAACTCAGACCAAAATTCACTGCATTGCAAGTAAAATAGATAGGTAATCCTCAGGAAATATATAGTACAATTGCCTTATGACCCAGCAATCCCACTGCTGGGTATACACACCGAGGAAACCAGAATTGAAAGAGACACGTGTACCCCAATGTTGATTGCAGCACTGTTTACAATAGCCAGGACATGGAAACAACCTAGATGTCCATCAGCAGATGAATGGATAAGAAAGCTGTGGTACATATACACAATGAAATATTACTCGGCCATTAAAAAGAATACATTTGAATCAGTTCTAATGAGGTGGATGAAACTGGAGCCTATTATACAGAGTGAAGTAAGCCAGAAAGAAAAACACCAATACAGTATACTAACCCATATATATGGAATTTAGAAAGATGGTAATGACGACCCTGTATGTGAGACAGTAAAAGAGACACAGATGTATAAAATAGATTTTTGGACTCTGTGGGAGAGGGAGAGGGTGGGATGATTTGGGAAAATGGCATTGAAACATGTATAATATCATATGAGAAATGAATCACCAGTCTAGGTTCGATGCAGGATACAGGATGCTTGGGGTTGGTGCACTGGGATGACCCAGAGAGATGGTATGGGGAGGGAGGTGGGAAAGGGGTTCAGGATTGGGAACATGTGCACACCCGTGGTGGATTCATGTTGATGTATGGCAAAACCAATACAGTATTGTAAAGTAAAATAAAATTTAAAAAAATAATGAAATGGAAAACAACCCCCCTCCAAAAAAAAAGAAAAGAAATGATTAGGCAATTAAAAAAAAAAATTAAATGGTACACATATGTTAGATGAAAGGTGGAGAATTATATAGTAAATAGCAGCACTTTGGAGTAGCTATTCTTCTGAGAATACAAAGTCAGTGTTTCTGTATTTTGATCCTGAAATACCTAAGCCAAAATTATGTGTTAAATAACTAAATAACTTGGTAAAATACAATTTAAAAAATAGAAACATTTGTCATTTTCAATCTACTAAATATTTCTCTGGGTGGCTGAAAATTGTATATTCATTCAAAGCCATAACTTTAGCACCTAGTAAAATGCTAACACATAGTAAACATTCAAAATATTTACTGAATGAATGAGTGAAAGAGTATTACTAAAAGGCAAAATGTTATCTAATAACTATGTTGATTCTAAGAATGGCATCTAAAAATTAAATTGATTGGGTACTCTCACTTCTTAGGACAACTGATGAGACAACCATGTCTGTTATGGTTACATTACATGGTACAGGATACCACCATGTGTCTATGGAAACTATCAATAGGATCTGCAAGATAAAGGCAAATAAGCCTTTGGATTCTGCATATATGGATTTGAAATAATTCCTTTTTCGATATAGATTTTTTTTAATTTAGAGGTTTTGAGAAATTATTTTAAAAACTGATCTAGTATTTTATATGTCATTTTTCTTGGATGAAATATTAAGTATGTCATGATATGAAAAAAATATTTTTAGTATAGATGCTTGCTGTATATGTGAATATACAAAACTGTAAGGTTAAGTTAAAATCTTTTCCAGTATAAACACTTCAGAGTAACCATTATGAAATACCAAAACTGAAAATTATAGTCCTTTAGAAGAATCTTGACAAGATGCCATGTTAAAAATAATCACCTTATCTACTTAAAATCACAATACGAGGAGAGAAGTCTTACAAAGTCTTACCATTAGTGAATTACTTTTCATTATACCCAATAAATCTAATTTCACAAAAACTTATACTCATCAATTACTTAAAAGCTGTATTTGGCACAAACAGTGTGAACCATATGGATTAAAATTCTGCTATGAGCTCAATAAAGCACTTCACATAACAAAGCATGGATCAATATGCTCTGAATTTTTAATTTTATTTCAGTAATATTTTTCTCACTGAGGGTTTTTTCCACTTGTGAATTTTTCAAGGTAACATGGACATTGTTTATTTCTTAATTGCAAGCATTCTCACTGAGGAAGGAGAATTTTTACCATCAATATTGGCACTCTGTTGGAACCTGATAATAACACATAAATTAAAAATGTCTTTTCTAAAACTGCCACAATTTTTAGATTAAGGCATAGACAGTGAGATACAAACACACATGCACACATGTATCACTTTATATTTACTAGACCTCCATATTTACTGTAATTTCTAATGTGTCATAAACACTCATTTTACTACCTTTTTAATAGTGATTATTATTTCCATTTCTTGGCAAGCTGACTCTTTTTTTAAAGTGTTGAAAAATACTGTGTTTCTGAAAAAGACATTAGAGTTACTCTGTCAACTGGAGAAGGTACATTTAAAGTAAAAACAATTCTGGAGGTAAATAATAAATGTTGACTGTTTAGTGGCTTCATTTAGGCTACCTTTGCCACATTAAAAGTCAATCTCTTGCTTCTCTTTTCAATATTAACTTGCTGATTCTAAAGATTAAAAAAAAATATGACATTTAGCTCTCACAGTGACTAAAATAAGTTGTTTTGTATCATTTCTACCAGGAAATTCAGGCTTATAACTTTTATTATAAAATGCTCAAAATAACTTGATTCCTGACTGCACTTTGCCACTTCTATTCTTTCAATTCAATTTTTCCCTCAAATGTCTCTGTGTCTTCTGTGATATTTTTAGTTTGTGTAAATCCAAACAAAAGTGAAGAAAAAAATGAGTATGATTATAACAAGTATTGCCCATAAGATAGATCGACATAATTAAATAGTCATGTCTTTAAGCCATTACTGTGCTAATATTATCAGCAAGTAGTAAAAGTGTTCAACATTAAGTGCTATAGAATTACTCCCTATACCCAAAATGTCCTTTCATAAGGACAAGAGTTAGACTAGCACTGTTTAATGGAAATATAATGTAAGCATATGCTATTTTAAATATTCTATTAGTGACATTAGAAGATAACAAAGTGAAAGGAAATGATGCCCTATATGCAAGCTAATATGAATAGATGGATATATTTTAGATAGATGCATCTAGATTCTGATGTTTGTATACCTATACAGACACATACATGCACACACAGATAAAGGCAAGTCCTAAATATATATTAACAAATGGTAACCCACTCCAGTACCCTTGCCTGGAAAATCCCCTGGACAGAGGAGACTGGTATGCTACAGTCCATGGAGTCACAAAGAGTCAGACATGATTGAGTGACTTCACTTATATTTAGCTGCAAGTAGAATATACAGGATAGTTGATCCTTGGGAAAGAGTACAGTATAAATTTAAATGGCAGTTTTAAATTTATAATTTTAGACTTATGTTTTAGGCATATCTATATCAAATATCTAGTGGAATAGGGAGAGAGGGTGGAGGTAGGGAAAGAAAGGAGGGTGAAGAGAGAGAGGAAAGAGAGAACTACATGAATACTTTGGGAGGAGACATAGCCTTGTGGATTAGATTAATAAACAGTTATTATTCATAGCTTGTGGCAATTTCCTGTTGCCCAAAGGACTATTTGAATAAAGATATCACCTTCATATGCAGTGGATTTATTCCCAAAACCTTATCCTAGAATTAAGACAATTGAAGTTATACAAGGTAGTTGTCACATCTTACGAATATGAAGTTTCTGCATGGTTTAGGCTTTCTGAAGAAAGGGCACTAACAAGCTGATTTAATGGAAATTGTGTACTAAAGCTAGAGATAGTGCATCACTCTGCAGAGACAGAGATTTACATCCCTGCAGCCAATTGCAATTTCATGGTAGTGGACCTATAGACTTTCCCCTTCACTCCCTGGATAAAATTTGTTTAAATTTCAAAATTAAGTTCTCTGTTTATCTCTGTTTTTCTCTCTCGCCTCTCTTAAATTTTATTTTTTCCATTTCAATGAAATGAGTTATCACTCAAGAAATTAAATGGAATAATAGATATAAAGCAAGTTCTCATATATTTAGAACATATATCTGAGATGCAAAATTGCAATTATATTTTCTATTTAATCTTTAAAGTAACCATGTGAGGCAGATTATTGTATTCTACCAATTTTATAGATGATGAAATTGAGATACAGCTTTTAAGTACCTTTCTTCTTGTATCCAGATATGTTTTGTATGACAGAATCAGCTTTGAAGTATAGTGAGTTATTTGTTCCTGTAATTTCTAATTATTTAGAGATCTTTCAATAAGGAACAATTTATACTTGTTTTCATTCACTTATTCAAAAACTTATCTGTGTGTCTATTCTTTTTCAGACACTAGGCTAGTGGATACAATGGTGGCAAGTAGGAATGAGAAACCAGAGACAAATAATGTGCGATTTATACTTTTTAGTTCCCATTTAATTGTGTTTTCAAAAATTATCCTTTATATTTAGAATTTTGCAATGCATTTCTATGAAGTTTTCTTATTAGTGGTAAATATATTGTGATTTGTAAAAATGATAGTACCCTAAGTTCACAAAGCTCTCTCTGAGTGTTTTATAAAAGTAACTACTTTATAAAATGCAAATGTCAGCTTTTGGACAGAAATTTATTTCTGTTGAGCTTTGTTGTGTTTAATTAGGAAAGATTATGGAGCATGTTTATATTCCTTTTCGACATCAAAGTGTCATGATCATGAGCTGACATGACATGTATTGCAAAAGATTTTCATGTTGTGAGACATCATCCAAAGCTTTGCATGGAGAATCATATTAATAAAAACAAAAGCTATTGAGCATATAATTCCCCATGTACTTCTTCAAAAATTCACTCCAATGGGTTATTTTTTGTTTTGTAGGCTACTGGATTGGTTACACATATACTTTTTAGCAGACATTTGTTAGAAGTAATAAATAATAAACGTTCCCAATATAAAAGTGTATAAATAAAATAGTAATTGGAAATAGTCAATGTGACCCTCCAAATTTAGATTTTCTTATGAAACTTGACTCTTTTTCTTATGAAACTTGAGGAGGCATGGCAGCTCACTCCAGTGCCTGGAGAATCCCATGAACAGAGGAGCCTCGTGGGCTATGGTCCATGGGATCACACAGAGTCAGACATTATTGAAGTGACTGAGCATAACACAGCACACATGAAACCTGAAGTGAAATTCATAGTCACAATCATATGTATAGCAAATCTTTGGTTGAAAATAATGTAATGAATATTGTTAAAAATCATAATGAATTTAAACAAATGGGATGAATTATCATTTTGACTTATCTCTAAGTATACCAAATATCCCCATCCATTGTTTTCTAAAGGTGCTTGAATAGAGATATTGAAGTTAAAATATCACTTTTAATTATAAATAAGGTAGTGAAATTATTAGAGGTCTTAATATAAACATTAAGTATTTACTAAAGCAAAATGTTTATTTTCAAAAGCGGAAATACTAATGGAAAATAGCTCTTTTTTTTTTTTTGGAGAGAGCAGTGGCACCCCACTCCAGTACTCTTGCCTGGAAAATCCCATGGATGGAGGAGCTTGGTGGGCTACAGTCCATGGGGTCACTAAAAGTCGGACATGACTGAGCGACTTCACTTTCACTTTTCACTTTCATGCATTAGAGAAGGAAATGGCAATCTACTCCAGTGTTCTTGCCTTGAGAATCCCAGGGTCAAGGAAGCCTGGTGGGCTGCCATCTATGGGGTCGCAGAAAGTCGGACACGACTGAAGTGACTTAGCAGCAGCAGCAGCAGCAGCTTTATTTTTATATATTCCAAATGTAAAGTGAAAACAATGCATATTCTCTAATCAAAAATATAATGATTGTTAAACATTGGAAATTTATGATACCAATAAATAAAGCTGTGAGCATGTTTGTGTGTGTATACGTGTATGGACTCAGTCATGTCTAACTCTTTACAACTCCATGGACTATAGGTCATCAGGATTCTCTGTCCATGGAAGTTTCCAGGCAAGACTACTGGAGTGGGTTGCCGTTTCTTACCCCAGGGGATCTTCCCAACCCAGGGATCAAATCCGTGTTTCCTAGTGTCACCGGCATTGGCAGGTGGATTCTTTATCACTGCACCACATGGGAAGCCCGATTTAAATAAAACTGTACCTGCTAATAAAATGAATATATTTCCTTCAGACATGCTATTACTGTTCATTTATATGATGGACTCTGTAAACCAATGCTACTACTAGTGATGATAATACTAATAATGAATTTCAGATAATATTCATTTGTCCAGATGTAAAGATTCTGTCAAAGTTAGCTAATCAGTAATAATCTAGAACAGACCAAAATGGAAAATATGATTTAAGTGATAAACAAATATCAAAAGAGACCAAACTTAACCGCCCTTTATGTAAGCAGGGCTCAGCACAGGCTCATATCTGGCTGTCCATATAGAATGAGAAAGCAGGTGAGAAACATGTTATGAATACACATATAAACATTAACAAGTGGCAAACTATCATCGGAAAGGCTTCCCTGGTGACTCCATCAGTAAAGAATCTGCATGCAATGCAGGAGACCCAGGTTCAGTCCCTGGGTTGGGGAGATTTCCCTGGAGAAGGGAATGGATACCCACCCCAGTAATCTTACCTGAGAAATCTAATGGACAAGAGGAGCCTGGTGGGCTACAGTCCATGGGATTACAAGAGTTGAACATGACTTAGTGACTGAACTACAGCACCACTATCTTAAAATAGTTGAATAACAAAGGCAAATAGGTAAATGTATAGTGATATAGGATAAATTTAATATAAAAAATACATGTTTAACTTAGGAGCCTTAATATACTACTCTGTATTTCTGCAGATATAGGGTCTTAAGGATGATAATGAATTTGTCAATATGATATGTGTTGAAAGAAGAATGAATGATATTTGTCTTCTTTTAATTAATAATATAAGATGAAATAAAATATATGTATTTGATTTCCCATACAGTTCTAGTGTGTGTGTTTGTATGTGTGTGTGTGTGAGAGAGAGAGAGAGAAAGAGAGAGAACGAGATGGGGAAGGGAGGGGGAAGGCAGGAGGAGGAAAGAATTATATAAGATAGGATTTCTGTTGAAGGATAAGTTATGTTTGGACATGGAAAATTTGAGTCCAGTGAAGTTAACCAGTAGATGATAAATTTTAGATTTAATATAATTTACATTCAATAATATTCACCATTTTAAGAGTATAGTTTTCTAAATTTGGTAAGCTTATCTAATTGCCTCCACTGTATGTTACCTCCACTGTAACATACAGAAGAGCTCTATCACTGTAAAAATTTCCTCAGGCCCTTTTGCAATCAATTCTCTAACTTTTAGCCAGGATGACACTTGATCTTTTTTCTACTACCATCCTTTTGTCTTTTCTAAAATTTCACATGAATAAAACCAAACACTGTATAGTTTTTGCTCAACCTTAGCTTAGTGCAATACTTTTGAGATTCTTCATTGTTGTTTTATGTGTTAGTACTTAATTTTTTTCAGTTTATTAATAGTATTCCACAGAAATGATGGCCCACAGTTTTGCTAGTCAGTAGTTGATGGATACTTTGGTTCCTTTTAATTTTTGACTACTAATAATACTACTGAGAATATCTGTGTAGAAGAATTTGTGTGTGACGTGTATTGTTTATATTTCTTCTGAGTATTTAAAAGAAAAAGGAAGGTAAATGAGCATTTAATTTTGTAAATTGCTAAAAGACACAGATGCTGGGAAAGACTGAGGAAAAGAGGAGAAGCAGGCAACAGGATGAAATGTTTGGATGTCATCACCAACTCAGTGGACATGAGTTTGAGCAAAATCTGGGAGATAGTGAAAGACAGAGAATGCTGGCGCCCTGCAGTCCATAGGGTCCCAAAAAGTAGGATGACTGAGTGACTGAACAACGACAATGATAACTGTATTATAAAGTTGCTAAAGATGATCCTCACCAGGAAAAATGATAAATGATAGTTCCACATCTCATTCACACTTGTGTTTGTCTATCTTTACAAATTTAGCCATTTTATTGAGTGTGTAGAAGTAGTTTACCGTAGTTTGATTTTCATTTCCCTAACAACTGGAGATATTGACCTTTTCTTCATGTGTTTATTGGCCATTTGTTCATTTGCTTTTATAAAGTTAACATTCAAATTTATCAATTTTTTTAAAAAATACAAGTTTTGTTTTTCATTTTCTGTATTTTTATGTATTCTGGACTTGATCATTTTGCAAAAATAGCTTTGCAAATTTGTTCTCATTGTGGCTTATATAGTCTGTTTTTAGATTTTGAGGATAAGACATTTTATTTTTTTATTTTTTTAAATTAATTATTTATCTTTATGGCAAGGAGAGTACAATTTTTCTATTCTTTTCTTTTACTGGTATATTTGTCCCTCTGTAAGTTTACTCCAATGGATTCAACCCTGGACCCAAATCTGCTTAATAAGGAAAGTTATTCCTTAGAGTTCTTCCTATAGAAGGAGTCCTTCCTCCTCCAGATACATACCAGATTCTCTCTACTTTTGTTCTTTCTCCAGTTTATTTGTATGGGTTAGGAGTTGTTTTTTTTTATGGGAAGGCCCTCTCATAGGATCTTCAAATATTATTACCAGAACTGAAAAGGAAACTTTTCTAAATAGGCATTCAATTAATTTTAAAAAAATAGCATTTCTAATATGTGAATGCAAACATTAAATTGAAAAGAAAATAAATAGAGTGAATATTCAGTTTTTGGTGAAAAATAATTTTTGTATATGATCTTATATCTAATGGTGATAGTTATTTTCATTCCCACATTTGATTGTCTTCAAATTTGGATCACCTGATGCCTGTTCTTCTTTCATTCTGCTTTCAGTTATTTGTTCTTGTCTCTGATATTCCTGCAATGGTTTATTTAATACTAAGCAGTGTGTCAAAAATAGCCAGTTATGATATCTTTTTCCACAAAGGACAGCTGTTTCTTCAGTCAGGAATTTACTATATAGTTTACTGTATAATTTGATCCAGTAAAGGGAAATGAACTGTGTTGTAAGTAGTATGTAACTAAAATTGTTTTCACTTGTAAGAGTATAGTTCTTTAAGGATATTAACTAGGAATCTGGGGAATTTTTATCTCTTTTAGTGGTGTACCTCCTCCAATTTCAGTCTCCCTGCTACTTCAATCTATATATTTATTAATAGCTTTTTTAGCCTCTTAGCCATTGCCTTTTGCTTGATTCTTTTGTCAGTCTCTACATGTGAAGGTTCAAATTGATAAATTCTTCGAGGGGAAGTATACACAGAACAGTGGACTACATTTTTTTCTGTGATTCCCTATTATCCAGGTCCACAGGTCCTCAATTCAAGTAATTTTAGTAGTTTTCATCTCAAAAGTTTGTCTCCCTAGTGGCAGATGGTACTGTTGGAAGCTCTAAGCTTCTGTGTATGACTATGCCTTTAGTATTTCATATTAGCAAATGACCTGAATAGAAAAGTGGTAGTGAATGCAGAATTTATCTCAATATATCACCTTTTTCTAGAATCCTAATCATTCATATCTTGACTGCTAAATATTCTGCAAAACCGTCAAAGCCTTGTTTTGTTTTATTTATTGTTCTAGCTTTTAGGATTTTATTATTTACTGGGGGACTAGACGTCCCTGGTGGCTCAGACGATAAAGTGCCAGTCTACAATGCAGGAGACCTGGGTTCGATCCCTGGGTTGGGAAGATCCGCTGGAGAAGGAAATGGCAATCCACTCCGGTACTATTGCCTGGAAAATCCCATGGACTGTAGCCTACCAGGCTCCTCTGTCCATGGGATCGCAAAGAGTCGGACACAACTGAGCGACTTCACTTTCACTATGTCTCAACAAACTTCTCTGCCATCCTTGCGGTAGAAATCTTTTGAAGTATTTTAATACAGCATACTTTATTCTTTGAAATCAAGAAGCATTATGTGTTTATGTCCTTCAAGTTTCAACATTTGCTTAATCTGAAATTTCTTTCTGCCAATTCTTAGCTCTTTCTTGGAATACCATGTTGAAAAGGTCCAGTAACAACCAACATATATATCAATGCCCAAGTTATTTCCAACAACCTTCCCTAGAGTTAGCTGCTCAGAGATCTATATTCTCTGTCTTAAGAATCGCAATGAGGATTTACTGTTTTGCCACTGTATGTGTGATTTGGACATCTAGTTTTCTAACCTGTTAGGTTGATTTCCTTGCCTCCCTCACCATAATCCAACTGCTAAACCTGAGCTACATATTTATATTTTGGTCACTATTCTACCCATTCCAAAAGATTTATTATACTAGTAAATTAAAGCTGCAATAAGAAATGGGCTTCCTGGGTGGTTCAGTGGTAGAGAATCCACACGTTATGCAGGAGCCACAGGAGATGCAGGTTTGATTATGGAAAATTCTCCTTTAAGTGATGGCTGATGGATACATGCTCTTAAAATTCTATGGCTTACCATTCTCTAAAGCTATGTTGTTCACTATAGTATCTTCTAGCCTTGTGCAGCTATTTAAATTGCATTTATATTCATTAGATTTTTTTAAAGTAAAAATTAGTTTTCCAGTCCTCAGGCCCACCAGCTGCAATTCAGGTGTTCAGTAGCCATGTGTGGCTGGCAGTGTGTGTTTTGGACAGTAGAGATACAGAATCTTGCCTTCACCACAGAAAATTTTCTGATTCAGACTTCTCTGATTTAGGAATATCCTAAAATTCTCATCTGAAATCTCTCCCTCTGCCCAGCCAACAAAGAAAGGGAGTCATTTGTATCTAGTAGGATGTTATATTGAGCTTCCAGGTTGCTCAGTGGTGAAGAATCTGCCTGCCAGTTCAGGAGACCTAAGAAGTGTGGGTTAGATTCCTGGGATGGGAAGATCCCTTGGAGAAATTAATGGAAACACACTCCAGTATTCTTGCCCGGAGAATTCCATGGACAGAGGAGCCAGATGGGCTACAGACCACAGGGTCCTGACCAGTACAGAAGTGAGGTGCATCATTTTATCCTACATGCCATTGAACAGATATCATTCAAAGAGAGCTTTTCATCTGTAAAGGAAGCTTAGAAATCTAAGTTTTCTATTTTCTTCAAAATATAAAACAAGATTGGTGAGCAATTACTCTCTTCCACATACAGTTGCTTTTGTTTTCGTCCTTTAATTTCAAAGGATAGGAAAATGGGAATCAGAATATTTAGAAGGCTGTGTGTGTGGTAGTCAAGGAGAGGGAGAAGGAAAGGGAAATATACGTTTTAGGTTTCTGCTTATAAAAATGGGTACACAAATGGATATATAAAGATGATATTTACTAAGATGAGGAGTACACATATATTAACATATTGTGTGGGCCAAAAAGTTTGTTCCAGTTTTCTGTAATATGTTATGAAAAACTGAGTGACCTTTTTGGCCAATCTAATATATAGGTCAACAGTACAGTTTGGGTGTACTTTAGATACATATGAGTGGAGATATTTAATAAGCAGCTTAATATGTAGATATGAAGCTGAATATAGATATGATCTGGAGTTATAATTGAGAGTTGTTGAAACTTAGTTGTTATGAATTCATGTGGAATTTGAGGACTATGGAAAGTAAGAATGCTCAGAACTGAATCTCAAGCAAAAAATGTCATTAGAGATTAGGTAAGAAAAAATGCAAGTCAAATCCACAAGGTGTCTGAGAGTAAAGAAGGAAACCAAAAGTACAGTCTCCTAGAAGTCAAAACAAGATTAATTTTAGAAGTTAGTACTTATTGTGCAAATAGTGCTAAGAACTCTAAATAGCAATGATTAAAAAATGTAAACAAACTATTTTTCCAAAAATATTTGAAATTATATGAAAGCAATAATTGATATGCAAGTAAAATTTGCTAAGAGGGCCAGTGTGTGTCTTTATTCCTTTTTATGAATAACTACATTTCTGCTTTATTGACTATGCCAAAGCCTTTGACTGTGTGGATCACAATAAACTGTGGAAAATTCTGAAAGAGATGGGAATACCAGACCACCTGACCTGTCTCTTGAAAAACCTGCACGCTGGTCAGGAAGCAGCAGTTAGAACGGGACATGGAACAACAGACTGGTTCCAAATAGGAAAAAGAGTACATCAAGGCTGTACATTGTCACCCTGCTTATTTAACTTATATGCAGAGTACATCATGAGAAATACTGGGCTGGAAGAAGCACAAGCTGGAGTCAAGACTGTCGGGAGAAATATCAATAACCTCAGATATGCAGATGACACCACCCTTATGGCAGAAAGTGAACAGGAACTAAAGAGCCTGTTGATGAAAATGAAAGAAGAGAGTGAAAATGTTGGCTTAAAGCTCAACATTCAGAAAACGAAGATCATGGCATCTGGTCCTATCACATCATGGCAAATAGATGGGGAAACAGTGGAAACAGTGTCAGACTTTATTTTGGGGGCTCCAAAATCACTGCAGATGGTGATTTCAGCCATGAAATTAAAAGACGCTTACTCCTTGGAGGGAAAGTTATGACCAACCTAGACAGCACATTAAAAAACAGAGACATTACTTTGCCAACAAAGGTCCGTCTGGTCAAGGCTATGATTTTTCCTGTGGTCATGGATGGATGTGAGAGTTGAACTGTGAAGAAAGTTGAGTGCCAAAGAATTGATGCTTTTGAACTGTGGTGTTGGAGAAGACTCTTGAGAGTCGCTTGGACTGCAAGGAGATCCAACCAGTCCATTCTAAGAAAGATCTCTCCTGGGTGTTCATTGGAAGGACTGATGCTAAAGCTGAAACTCCAATACTTTGGCCACCTCATGCAAAGAGTTGACTCATTGGAAAAGACCTTGATGCTGGGAGGGACTGGGGGCAGGAGGAAAAGGGAATGACAGAGGATGAGATGGCTGGTTGGCATCACCGACTCGATGCACATGAGTTTGAGTAGACTCCAGGATTTGGTGGTGGCCAGGGAGGCCTGGCATGCTGCGATTCATGTAGTCGCAAAGAGTCGGACATGAGTAAGTGACTGAACTGATATTGATAAATTGCCCTAATACCATAGATTATCTTTTTAAATAAATCTGCTTGGATTTACTAGTGAATATCTTTGACTTAATATTTGGGCATTTCATGTCTTATAAGCCTATTGTAGCTGTAGGGAAAAAGTGATATAGGCAATTTCTAGGATCGTGGTTCATTTATGGTTTTTAGAAAAAAAATTATCCTATTGAAATAAGCCTCCTTTGACATGAACCAAATGAAGCATCAAGATTAATATTGGTTTTTGTACTTTATTAAGTGTAATGATAAATGATAAATTATTTAGTATCAAGGAGCATTTCAATAAAATTTCATTTATACTTGAAGAGTAGATAAGATAAAAATCAGTTATTAAAGAGAAGAAAACATTTCACAGTGGCAGATTGTTCTGTAGTTCGTAAAAAGATAAGGTTTATTTAAAGCCATATGCTTTCTTTATTCTCACTGCTTCATAAACTTAAAAAATTAAAAGCACTTATTTTGAAACTATGCAGTACAAAACACTGTTTTGAGGGTCTATAGATGTACGCCAAGAGGTTATCCCACAGTGAAAATAATTGGATGCCCCAGAGGTTAGCTTTTTTTATTTTTATTTTTAGCTTCTGTTTACTTATCTCATTCCTAGCTTTTCTATCTTATAAAATCCTCTTAAAAAGGAAAAAGTATTAGCATAGTGATTTTAAGGGAAAAAAAGTTAAGGCTGAAAAGGAAGGTTGTGAAAACTGAGTAGGAAAATTCATTACGATTATAACAAATTGCATAAAATTATCCTACTCTTTCTTTGGACTATGAGGGATTTTTTAAGAAGAAAAATAAGTTACCAGAAGCATATAGCAATACTACATATTATAGAGTGCTTAAAACTACTTATATTGCATTCAAACTTGTAATTAAAGTGTTAAATATTCTCATGTGATTAAAGGTTATTTAAACATGCATAGCATCAATTATCAACTAAATTTTACTATTATAATCTTATTGGTAGGATGATGTTTTGGCTTCCAGCATGTAATCACCTGATTGTTCCATTTTACTTGAAAATAATAAATAAAGGTATTCAAGTTTCATTATCATACAAGAAAACTGACAGTATGTATTCTTTGATGCAAGTATTCCAGTTTCATTTTTAAAATGATTGTGATGATTAAAGGCTTTTATAAGGCTTTCTCTATAAACACACACACACACACACACACACACACACACACACACACACACACACACACAGGCTGATAATTACCAAATAACTGAAGTACATTTAATAAATTCCTTCAATATAGAAAACAACCTAGACTTTACTGGTCCTTTACTCTGGATGTCATCTTTAAAATTTAATTTTCATTTCTCTTTCTCCTACAATCTGACTTGAAATTTTATAGGGTGAGATAAAAAGTAAAAAAGCATTTTAATGGAGGATTTCACCATAAAAATATTGATGCTCTGATTTTGGCTAAAAAAAAATCCAGGTAATGATTTTTATCTTGGGGTATTAGCTTATATCAGTTATGAAAGAGCTGCACTTAATATCAGTGATTTATCATCGTCCCAACTTTTCAAACTGATCTTTTGAGGGCCTGTGAAAAAGTTTCACATATATTCTGCATATGCTTATATTTTTTCTCTATTGAAATAATAATACTATGACCTGGCAATGGTTTTATATCTTTTTTCTCTCATCAGACCCATTTCATTCTTGGAAGATATTAGACAGCAAATATCAGCTTTCATAAAAGAAAAAAATGTGGAAGTATAGATTACCCAGTATCCTTCTGAGGCTATATATAGCAGTGCAGGAGCCATCAGTTACCACCTGACTATAATATCATCTTAAACTTAGATATCCTATGGGCTCTAGACATGTTAAAGATTCTTGAGAAGCTTTAAAGAAAAATAAGCTCTGGCTTCAAAAAACTGTTAAAAAAATCAGGTAGTGACAGACGTTTATAAGTAGATAGTGGTATGGTTGGCAGGTGTTTTCATTCACCAAAAGTAATCAAACTGCTCATGTCAGGTCTGTGTATTTCATACCATGTAAACTATATTTTAATAAAAATTAAAAATATATTTACATTTTGACTCATTTGCCCCATCAAAGGAATTTTTAGTATATTTTATGCTTATATTCATTTTCTCTTAGCTCTTAAAGTAATTTCTGCAATAGATACTTGTCACTGAAAAGATTGACCTGATAAATATTACTATTTATGTAATATGAAAATGATTATACCAAGAAGCTCTGAATAAAAATTATAATCCAACAACAGTAAACCATGCCAAAACATAATGAGAGTTTTTTAATTTAGTTGAGAAATTTTAGAGAAAGTTAGTTGATAAATTTTCAACATTGAGAAGTTTTTAAAATGCTGTTAACATCTCGATTATTTATTAAGCTAACTCTGTAAGTAAGATATTCTGATGACTATTCCTACATGAATTATTTAGCTAACTGCTGTAAAATGCCTTTGAATATGATTACAAATGAGAACTCAATTAGACAACATTCAGAAAGCATGTATATACCAGTTTTCTGTATTTGATCATGTGTTAGTACTAGTTATAAACAAAAGATAATTTATGTTTAATAATATAAGATCCATAAACAGAACGTGTTTAGTCACTCAGTTATGTCCAACTCTTTGTGATCCCATGGACTGTAGCCTGCTGGGCTCCTCTGTCCATAGGGATTCTCTAGGCAAAAATACTGGAGTGGATTGCCATGCCCTCCTCCAGGGAATCTTCCCAACCCAGAGATCAAACCCAGGTCTCCCTCACTGAAGGCGGATTTTTTATTGTCTGAGTCACCATGAGATAAGACCTAGGAAAAAATGTTTTGGTTTAGAAGTCTAGAAATGTATTTGTTAAACATATTTATTAAGCCTTTACTATATGACAGGCACTGTTTTAAGCACTGGCAATCTGACAGTTGACAACAACAACAACAAAAAAAAATTGGCATAATAAATCTTACATTGATGCAGAAATAAAAATATGTCTTGGTTATGATTTAGTTGACATGGATGGTAAATATCATGTGTTAGTCGCTCATTCGTATTCAACTCTGTGCATCCCACAGACTGTAGCTTGCCAGGCTCCTCTATCCATGGGATTCTCCAGGCAAGAATACTGGAGTGGCTTGCCATTCCCTTCTCCAGAGGATCTTCCCAACCCAGGGATCAAACCCTGGTCTCCTGCATTACAGGCAGATTCTTTGCTGTTTGAGCTACAGGAAAGCCCTGGTATATATCACATGTAGTTTTATTTCCTAATGGTAAATCCTTTGTCTCTGAAGCTGCCACATAAGGGAATATGATCTGAAACCATGTCCTAAGGTATATACCATACACATATATGAACAAATAGCACACATGAAGGAAATTTTCAAGTGTGATGAACAACCTGGTGACCCTGTAGAGAAGAACATAACAAATGACTAATAGCAAAAACATCATGGAGTTGCTCTCGAAAAAGGCAAGAGAAGACATGACAGGAACAGAGTTTGAGTAATACAGAGAAATAACCTGATAGCCTTTCAGTGTCCAGCTAATAGACACCACTAGGAACCTCAAGCAGAGACTATGTCTCTACTAATAGGTCCCTCTGTGACTACACACAACACACATCTTGGCGAGTGAGGAATAGAGAGGAGTCACTTAGCTCCTCTCTCTACACATCCTGCAGAGCTTCCTTGGTCCAACATTTTCAAACCTTCCTTTTATACTACTAGATATTGCTTTTCCTTGGGGAGATAAAGTACATCAGAACATAAAAAGTTACTATAGCTGTTTGAAATAGTTTTTTGGGGGGACGAATAAGCCAATAATTTGATAGTAAGAGGGCAGATGGTCACAATATTTGTGGGAAGAGAATATTCCATCTAGCATCTAACACTATACAGGATTTTAAGAATGCAAAATGATCTTTGGATTATAGGTAAAAAGGAAAATTAAAAAAGCATAAATAATAAAATGGGTCCAACAGAGTTTATGTTAATATTTGGCTAACATTGGACAATCATTGCCCAGACCTGAAATGATATTCACAGGTCCAGAGGGCAATTGTCAAAGTTAAATATTTCCTATTCCCCCCCTCTTGTTTCAGTATCTTCTGTGGCCTTCAGGGTAAACATGTAGATGTATTGTGAACCAGAAATGTCAATAGTTACACAAGTGAGATATCAGGATCTCTGAAAACTGGTTTAATTTCAGTCGAAAAAAAATTTAAAAAAGCAGATGGCATGTGCAAAGGGGGCATATTTAAGATACACTGAACATAGAAACTCTGCTAAGTACTACTGGCCTTTTCAGAACTTCCCAGAATTTTAGGCTGGATTTAGAATATGGAACTTTCTTCATGTTTTGTGGTGAAATGAGCAATTGTCACTAAAATGTCTGTGGCAACTTTCTTAGACAGAACCAAGCTAATTCTGTTTGTTACTTCCCAACGAAGCTGAAAAATGCATGCATTGATATATTAAAAAAAGTGAGATTCAATATGAAATAGTCAGAGAGGAAAAAGAGATTTTAGGCAAACAGTAGAAGCAGTGTCAGACTTTATTTTTTTGAGCTCCAAAATCACTGCAGATGGTGATTGCAGCCATGAAATTTAAAGACGCTTACTCCTTGGAAGAAAAGTTATGACCAACCTAGATAGTATATTCAAAAGAAGAGACATTACTTTGATGACTAAGGTCCGTCTAGTCAAGGCTATGGTTTTCCAGTGGTCATGTATGGATGTGAGAGTTGGTCTGTGAAGAAGGCTGAGCACCGAAGAATTGATGCGTTTGAACTGTGGTGTTGGAGAAGACTCTTGAGAGTCTCTTGGACTGCAAGGAGATCCAACCAGTCCATTCTGAAGATCAGCCCTGGGATTTCTTTGGAAGGTATGCTGCTAAAGCTGGAGCTCCAGTACTTTAGCCACCTCATGCGAAGAGTTGACTCATTAGAAAAGACTCTGATGCTGGGAGGGACTGAAGGCAGGAGGAGAAGGGGACGACAGAGGATGAGATGGCTGGATGGCACCACGGACTCGATGGACATGAGTCTGAGGGAATTCCAGGAGTTGGTGATGGACAGGGAGGCCTGGTGTGCTGCGATTCATGGGGTCGCAGAGAGTCAGACATGACTGAGCGACTGAACTGGACTGAACTGAATACGAGTAGCAAGTAGTTGTCTTAAAAATACAGTGTCACAAACTGCACTGTAATTTCTCCCATTATCAATATTTTTCTTTTAACCTTAGAGTTAATGTGTTGAGAATACTTTCTGTTGTTTATATTTTGTAGTTGTTGTAATAATGAAAAAGATTTCTAGTTTTTCATGTTTATTTAAGTCATTAGCATTTCAGAGTTAGATCTGTGATCTTTTCTCTCATTTATCTTCAATACTTTCCATTCTATTGGAGCAGAAGTTTTATAGTTTACAAATATAACCCGGGTCTCCATAACCCGGCTCTCATACATTGCAGGCAGACTCTACTGTCTGAGCCACCAGGGAAGCCCTAGGTGTAACATTTATTTATTTATTTATTTATTTAAATAATGTTTGAGAATAAATTACCATACAAAATTACTTCTTAATTTAATTATCTTATTACTCACAAATATATAAATATTTACTATGTACTTATTAATGCCAAACGTTAATAAGCCAACTATTCACGTGACAAAATACCATCCTCTAAGTCTCTGGTCTTGAAAAGGAAGATAAATTAATTAACATAATATAATAGCATGAGGATACATATACTGTTGGGTTTATGAGGAATGAGAAGTCATTTATTTTTGTGACTGTTAAGGAAAGGTTTTTACAACTTAGTCTTGAAAATGAGAAACTATGACATATTGGAGCACATGACAGGCCGATGGAGAAATGTGATCAAAGAAAATGCAAACATAGTGGGTGTTTTGGGGAAATCTGAGTTGTAAGAGTTCTAGTTCTCTCTTCTAGAATACCAAACAAGCTCGGTAAGGTCCATTTGCAGGAGAATTTAGAGCAGTTAAGCTTTCAAATTCCAGACACATCAAGATAAGGTGCTACCTATGGCAGTCTGTCTGTCTTTAAAAAAAAAAGAGAGAGAGAGACTTTCTCTAAAGTAGGACATAGACGTAGAGCAAAGAGACTGGAGATCTTCAGTCTGGAGATATCTTCTGGATATGAATTCATTTTCTCTTTTGTGTGAAAAACACGAATCCCAAAGTGGTTTATAGAATTTTTTAAGGTTCCACAGGTAATAGAGAGAATAAATTTGAATATTTCTAAAATAGTTAATAGTTGCATTTCTTGAAAATGAAACATTGTTACATTATGTAACAGTTGTGAGACTATCTTTTGGGGAGTTTTAACAAAGTTCAACAAAGTTTACAACAAAATTAATAAGGAAGTACAGAGGGAGGTCTCTCATATACCACCTGCATCACCTCCTCTGTTATCAGCATCATTAACCTGAGTGGTACAATTTTTACCAAGGATTAAACTATATGGACACATAATAATCACACAAAGTCCATAATGGATCTTAACAGTTTACTCTTGTTATCATTTTATGGGCTTGGACAAATGTTCAGTGACATATATCCATCGATTTCACTGCCCTAAAAATAGTGCTCTGCCTATTCATTTTTCCCAACACCAACCCCATAGCAACCAGAGATTTTATTGTCTCCACAGTTTTATTCTTTCTAGAGTGTCAGGTAGTTGGAATAATACAATATGTAGTCTTTCAGATCAGGTTCTTTCACTTAGTAATATGCATTTAAGATTCCCGATACTCTCCATTACTTGATAGCTTACTTTTTTAACCCTAGTAATTCTTTGTCTAAAATGTACCATAGTTTACGATGAATTTGAATTCCAGTTGCCTCAAATCCTTACCACCATTTGGCATTGTCGGTGTTCTGGATATTGTCCATTGAATGAGTGAGTATTGGCACCCTGTTCTGCATTATTTTGCATTTCCCTAGTGACATGCATAGAGCATCTTTTCCTATACTTATTTACCATCTGTACATCTTCTCTGGTGAAGTGTTTGTTAAGGTGTTTGGCCCATTTTTAATCACGTTTCATGTTTTCATATTGTTGAATTTTAAGAGTTCTTTGTATATTGTGTACGACAAGCTTTTATCAATGTGTCTTTTGAAAGTATTTTCTGCTAGCTATGCCTTCTCTTCTAATTCTATTTTTATTGTCTTTGCAAAGCGTACATTTTCATTTTAAGTTTTTCATTTTCAATTATTTCTATAATGTATATTTATTTATTTATGGACGGCAGTACCACTTAAGTGCTAACATTTAGGAAATTAGCCTATGGGAGGCCTGGTGTGCTGCGATTCACGGGGTCGCAGAGTCGGAAACGACTGAGCAACTGAACTGAACTGAAAAAGGCATCACCATTGCCAATGTCATGTAATTTCTTTCTATGTTATCCTCTAGGAATTTTATAGTTTTACATTTCACATTTATATCTCTTCTTATACAGTTTAAATTAGTTTTTAATGAAAGAGGTAAGTTTTGAATCTAGATTCATCTTTCCTGCATGTGAATTTATACTTATTTGAGCATCATTTGTTGACAAAATTGTCTTTGTTTTATTGTGTTACCTTTTCTCCTTTGTCAAATATTAGTTAACTAGATTTTGGGGGTTTGTTTCTGAGATCTTTACTTTATTTCATTGATGTATTTGTCCATTCTTTTGCCAATACTATACTGTCTTGATTATTGTAGCTTTACAGAAAGTCTTGATGTTGGGTAGCATCAGTTCTCCATTTTTAAAATTTCAGTATTGTTGACTGTTGTGTGTTTTTTTCCTTTTCCTATAAATATTAAAATCAGTTTGTGAATATTCATAAAATAACTGCCTAGGGTATTGACTAGGATTGCAGTGAATCTATAGATCAAGTTGAGAAGAACTGACATCTTGCCTGTAATCTCATTTTGATGATATGGCAAGTTCTTGTGGTTTCCCAAATTATCCTGACTATGATAAGACTTTTGATCCAGTTCACATATTTAGCTAACAAATGTTTGAACATATACCATAACATATAATCAAGAACTAAAATACAGACAGATGGATACGATTCCTATCATGCTAGGGTTTTATTTATTGCTGGAAGATAACTATTGGGAAAATACTAATAAATTGATAATTCTAGGAAAGAAAAAAAAAGCCAGTATGATATTGCATGAAAGTGAATCTTGTTCAGTCTTGTCTAGCTTTTTGCAACCCCATGGACTATACAGTCCATGAATTCTCCAGGCCAAAGTACTAGAATGGGTAGCCTTTCCTTTACTCCAGGGGATCTTCCCAAATCAGGGATTGAACCCAAGTCTCCTGCATTGCAGGTGGATTCTTTATCAGCTAAGCCACAAGGGAAGGCCATGATATTGCATATCATGCCCATCAAACACCTGAATTCTAAGGATTGCAACTGAATCCTTCACTGCAATTTAGCCACTGTTTTTTGATATGTGCTAGTAGGACATTTGTATAACTTCTTTAGAAAATTCCTATTTAAGATTTTTGCCCATTTTAATTGGGTTTCTTGTTTTTTAATTGTTGATTTGTAAATATCCTTTATTTATCCTGTATACTAGACCTTTTTCAGACATATAATTTGTAAGCACTTTTTCCATTGTACAATTTTTCTCTTTTTTCTTTCTTAGTAGTGTCCTTTGAAACACAAAAGTTTTCCATTTTAATAACTTTTGCTGTATATCTGTTTTTCTTGGGTTTCTTTTCCTTTAGGTACCATATCATGAAACTATTGCATAAAACAAGTTTATAAACATATATTCCTATATTTTTTAAAGTTTTTTTATAGTTAGTTCTTCCCTTTAGAAATATAATTCATTTTTAGTTAATTTTGGTGCTTAATGTGACATGTGTCTAAATTTATTCTTTTGTATGTTGATAACCACTTGTTGTAGCACCATTTCTTAAAAAGACTATTCTTTCCACTTTGCATTATCTTGGGCATCTTTGGTAAAAAAACAACTGACTATAAATATAAGGATTTATCTTTGGACTTTCAATCCTATTTCATTGATCTATTGATCTTTATTCTGACATCTCACTGAATAAAATCTTTAGATTAATTTGGGACATATCTTACCATTTTAATAATATGAAGTTTTCCAATCATGAACATGGTGTATATTCTCATTTATTTATATGTTCTTCAGTTTCTTTGATGATGTTTTATAGTTTTAAGAAAAATATAAGAATACAAGTTACTGCTTAATTTGATTCATCTATTCCTGAACATTTTATTTTTGATGCTATGATTGTTGAAATTATTTTCTTAATTTTAATTTCATTTTTCACTAGTATCTAGAAATACACATGAATTTAAATATAATTCTTATATTCAGCAAAATTGATGAACTTGTTTGTTAGCTCTGTTTATTGTAGATTTCTTAGAATCTTTTTATTTTTTATTTATAATTGTGGATAATCTCAATTGACTTATCTTCAAGTTCACTATTTTCTGTCAGCTCCTATTGTCTGTGAATCTAATGAATTTTTCATTGTAGTCATTGGACTTGTTAACCCCTAGTATTTCTACTTAGTTCCTTAAAAAATAATTTATATCTCTTAATATTCTCTATTTGATGAGGCACTATTCTGATAGTTTGTTTTAGTTTGATCTATTTTTTTTTTTACTTCTTTGAACATATTTAACATAATTTATCTAAAGTCTCTATTTAATAGATTCAATATCTGCATCTTCTCAGTTTCTATGCAGTACTTTTTATTCTTGTATATGGGCTATATCCTCATGCTATTTGGCATGACTTGTAAATTTTGGCTGAGAACACTTTTAAAGTGGCTACACTTTATATCAATGCCTCCCCAGTGTTCTTGTTATTGCTGATTATTTTGGTTGTATTCTGTTTGGTAACTTTACTGTAATAATTCTGCCAAATATGTATTCATTGTCATATTTGTCTACTGCAGTCTCTGTTTAGTCAATTGAGTGGCCAGCTAACGATAACATAGAAGGTACCTTAACTCCCAGGAAACTGTAAGTTTCCCAAACTTTGTGAAAAAATTCCATGTGAATGTTTTGATTCATCATACCTTAGTATTCACATTGGTAGTTGACAGCTTTGCCTTAGACTTGACTTCTTACTCAATGCATATCCTTAAAGTTAGCTAGAGAGGAAACATTAGGGTCTTCTCAGATTTTCCTAAGTTGTGTACAGCCCTGGGAAGGCAAGAACTCCTCTGTGCATGTGGCCTTCTATATTCTCATGAATATATAGAGCTTCATAAAGCTGCTGTGAACACATCAGTTTAGTTCAGTTCAGTCTCTTTGTGACCCCATGAACTGCAGCATGCCAGGCCTCCTTGTCCATCACCAACTCCTGGATTCTACCCAAACCCATGTCCATTGAGTCGGTGATGCCATCCAAACATCTCATCCTCTGTCGTCCCTTCTCCTCCTGTCCTCAATCTTCCCCAGCAGAAGGGTCTTTTCAAATGAGTCAGCTCTTCACATCAGGTGGCCAAAGCATTGGAGTTGCAGCTTCAACATCAGTCCTTCCAATGAACACCCAGGACTTCTCTCTTTTAGGATGGACTGGTTGCATCTCCCTGCAGTCCAAGGGACTCTCAAGAGTCTTCTCCAACACCACAGTTCAAAAGCATCAATTCTTTGGTGCTCATCTTTCTTCATAGTCCAACACTCACATCCATCCACAACCACTGGAAAAACCATAGCCTTGATTAGATGGACCTTTGTTGGCAAAGTAATAGCTCTGCTTTTTAATATGCTGTCTAGCTTGGTCATAACTTTCCTTCCAAGGAGTAAGTGGCTTTTAATTTCATGGATGCAATCACCATCTGCAGTGATTTTGGAGCCCAGAAAAATAAAGTCTGCCACTGTTTCCACTGTTTCCCCAACTATTTGCCAAGAAGTAATGGGACTGGATGCCATGATCTTCGTTTTCTGAATGCTGAGCTTTAAGCCAACTTTTTCACTCTCCTCTTTCACTTTTATCAAGAAGTTCTGTAGTTCTTCTTCACTTTCTCCCATAAGGGTGGTGTCATCTGCATATCTCAGGTTACTGGTATTTCTCCCGGCAATCTTGATTCCAGCTTGTGCTTCTTCCAGCCCAGCGTTTCTCATGAAGCACTCTGCATGTAAGTTAAATAAGCAGGGTGACAATATACAGCCTTGATGTACTCCTTCCCCTATTTGGAACCAATCTGTTGTTCCATGTCCAGTTCTCACTGTTGCTTCCTGACCAGCATGCAGGTTTCTCAAGAGGCAGGTCAGGTGGTCTGCTATTCCCATCTCTTTTACAATTTTCCACAATTTACTGTGATCCACACAGTCAAAGTATTTTGCATAGTCAAGAAAGCAGAAATAGATGTTTTTCTGGAATTCTAATGCTTTTTCCATGATCCAGCAGATGTTGGCAATTTGATCTCTGGTTCCTCTGCTTTTTCTAAAACCAGCTGGAACATCTAATCTAGAAGTTCACAGTTCACATATTGCTGAAGCCTGGATTGGAGAAATTTAAGCATCACTTTACTAGCGTGTGAGATGAGTGCAATGGTGCAGTAGTTTGGGCATTCTTTGGCACTGCCTTTCTTTGAGATTGGAATGAAAGCTGACCTTTTCCAGTCTTGTGGCCACTTCTGACTTTTCCAAATTTGCTGGCATATTGAGTGCAGTACTTTCACAGCATCATCTTTCAGGATTTGAAATAGCTCAACTGGATTTCCATCACCTCCAATAGCTGTGTTTGTAGTGATGCTTTCTAAGGCCCACTTGACTTCACATTCCAGGAATTCCAGCTCTAGGCGAGTGATCACACCATCGTGATTATCTGGGTCATGAAGATTATCTGGGTACATGTCTTTTGTACAGTTCTGTGCATTCTTGCCACTTTTTCTTAATATCTTCTGCTTCTGTTAGGTCCTTACCGTTTCTGCCCTTTATTCAGCCCATTTTTGCATAAAATATTCCCTTGGTATCTCTAATTTTCTTGAAGAGATCTCTAGTCTTTCCCATTCTATTGTTTTCCTCTATTTCTTTGCATTGATCGCTGAGGAAGGCTTTCTTATCTCTCCTTGCCAATCTTTGGAACTCTACATTCAAATGAGTATAACACATCATTACAATCATTTTCCTTTACAGATTTTTTTGTTGTTATTAGATCTTTGCCTTAGTTCTTGCTTACAGTTTTAGGCTGTGACATTTAATAATTGCTTGTAATTATTTTTTACAAATACCTTTGGGGAAAAGACTTTCACACAGACTCGTCTCTAAGTAAAGTCTGATACAGAGAGGCCTGGCCAGTGGAGGTCTTTTAGGAAACCACAAATGGATAAAATAATGACAATTCTCTTGAAATGAGCTTTTTTGAAGCAGCTCCTGCACTGATCTTTTCCCTTCAGTGCCTGCAAGAGTGCTGATTTTCACCATGAGTGCAGATTATTAGTTTTCGAGGCTCACAAACAGTTTGGAGAACAGGGAATGGGACTACAGAAAGTAAAAATAAAGCAAACCTCTCACTTCTAACAAAGATTCAGTCATTTTTCTGGAAATAACATAGATTACTGCAAGTCTTTGTTTAATTTTTTTGCTTAGTTGCTCAGTCATGTCCGACTCTTTGCAACACCATGGACTGTAGCCCATCAGGTTCCTCTGTCCTTGGGGATTCTTCAGGTGAGAATGGATTGCCAACCTTCCTCCAGGGAATCTTCCTAACCCAAGAATCAAACCCAGGTCTCCTACATTGCCAGTGGGTTCTTTACTGTCTGAACCACTAGGGAATTTCTAGACTTCTGAAAAAGGTGATTCCAGTAATTCTTGCTAGTTTTCTTGTTGCTTTCATGGAGCAGAAATTTTCAGAGATCCTTACTTCAACATTTTTGCTCACATCTGTATAGTAGATCGAATATGAAATTCAGTTGTAATAATTTCTATTTTTCATTCAACATACAATTAATACACACACACACACACACACACACACACACACACACACACACACACACACATACTATATATATGAGCTCCCCTGGTGGCTCAGACATAAAGAATCCAGCTGCAATGTGGGAAAACTGGTTTCAAACCCTGGGTTGAGAAGATGCCTGGAGGAGGGCTTGGCAACCTAGTCCAGTATTCTTGCCTGGAAAATCCCCAGGGACAGCAGACCTGGTAGGCTCCCATCCATGGGGTCACAAAAAGTTGGACATGACTGAGCAAGTAAGCAAGCACACACATATATGTGTATGCATGTGCACTTAGTTGCTAAGTCATGTCGGACTCTTTCCGACACCATGGACTGCAGCCTGCCACGTTAGCTCCATGGGTATTCTCCAGGTAAGAATACTGGACTGGGTCGCCATGCTCTTCTCATATATATGTATATGATTCCCTATATATACACTAAAAAAACTACAGTATTCAGTGACAGTTGTTTTTATAAAATGTAATTCTTTTAAGTGGACATTATAAGTTGATTCAGGTCCCTTCAATTGTGTCCATATCTTTGCAACCCAATGAACTGTATCACACCAGGCTTCCTTGTCCATCACCAACTCCCAGAGCTTCCTCAAAGTCATATGCATCGAATTGGTGATGCCATTCAACCATTTCATCCTCTGTCATCCCCTTCTCCTCCTGCCTTCAATCTTTCCCAGCATCAGGGTCTTTTTTAATGAGTTAGTTTCTCACAAACTATTGGAGCTTCAGCTTCAGCATCAGTCTTTCCAGTAAATATTCAGGAATAATATTATCTATACCTAAAATATTATCTATATTTATATCCATATATATATATATATATGATGAAAAGTAGAAGGATCCAGAAAAATAGTCATAAAATTGAATTCCTGTTACATGCTAATATGTAAGACATAATTGGATACGTATGAATTGCTTGGTACATGAAACATCATCTTGAATAATCTGGCATAATTAATAAATGTATTTGTCAAGTTACTATCTGCGTATATGATGCATACTTATGTCTATCCTATTAATTTAGGGACAGTCAGTTTTCTTTTTGATTTTTTTAAAAATTGTGATCTAGTTGACATATAACATTATATTAGTTTCAGGTATAAAATATAATGATTTGATACATGTATATATTACAAAATAATTTTAGATAATAGCCTTACCAAATTCCCAGGTACAGTTGCTCACTTTTAAGAATGTCTCATACTGTAAAACTACACATAGTGATCATTTATTTTAGAAGATTTATATTTGTACACATATTTACACACAAATTACGTGGCAGTCTCAAAAGAAAAAAATGTAAGAAGCTTTGCAGTTGCTGTCCCCTAGAATATTATTCTCCTTGGTATCAGGACTTGTTATCCACATGGTTTATGTTCTTATCTCCTTCATATTGCTCCACTACCTTATCTGAGAGACATTTCCTGTTCAACCTGTTGAAAAGTGGTGCTTCTCTTACTTTGTGCTTTGTTTTCCTTCATAACGCTTATCTCCTTCCAAAATATTTTATATTTACATTTTCTACCTTACTATAAGTTTTGTTTACTGCAGTATCCATCTAATCTAGAATAGATGTAGTATACACCTGATAAATCTTTGTCAAATTTTATGCTTCTGTGCTGATCAAGCTCTGCTCTTTCTTTCCCCATAATTCACGCTGTTCTGTAGAGTACATCTTAGTTTCCCCTTTTTTGATAAATATTGCTATATTTTTCCGTGGATTGAAGAATAGAAAAGTAAAGCAAAATACTTACTCTATGTTATCCAAAATTTTAAAGGGAGAGTAATGTCTCCTTTCTTAAATTACTGAATTTTGTACGTAAATTATGGCAGGGATGTTTTCAGGCTTTTCTGAATACTTATTTCAGAATTCCTGAAAACTAGCATTGTATTTTGAATGGATATGTTTGTTACTTGACCAACTAGTTAGTATAATATATAACTTCTCAGACTGTAATATGATTGAACTAATGGTCAGTAATATGTGATTTCAAGTATTACCAAAAGGAAGTTCTTTGTTATAAAAGCCAAATGTTTTAGCTGATCCTAAAGCAAACTTGTAACATTCTTGGTTCCCATATTAACTCTTTCACCACTATTATATTTAAAAGAATTATTTTTATAGCTTTTTGTGGTGAAAATTTAATGAGTGTCAGCCTTTGTTTCAAACAGTGAAACTAGACACATGGCCTTGGGCAACCTTTTAATGATTTCAGATTTAAAATGAAGTTTCTACTCATGGTATTCATTATACCTTTTAAAACCAAGCAATACTTTCCTAATGCCATTATTCAATCACCTACCACACATAATTCAGCTTACCTCTAATTACTTTAAAACCTGAGACTGAGGTCTACATTTTAACATATGGGATAGAAAATCAATGAAAACCTAGAATGATATTTACACTATTATGGGTATCTAAACATTATTAAGGATATAAAAGGGAACAGTTTGGCCAGAATTCATTTCATTGTGTTTGCTTCCTTGTTGCTGTAATACAAGACTCACTGGATTTAGATGCCCACCAGCAAACCTTGCTGTCAGTGTTGCACCAAAAAACAACCTCCAGCTTTTTAGAAAACTAGATTTGTCAATGTTACTGAGTTGTGCAGCACAATACACAGTAGTGAGAATGAAAGATTATAACTTAAGTCTGTAGAGTACTTTTTATTTATTTATTGTTGAATACTATTGTATGTTTGCCTTCCTCATCTGTTCTGAATGTGCTATTCTGTTATTGTTTATAAAAGCCCTGTGAGACATCAAGTTCAGTATTTTGACTTGCAGGCAGAGTCTTTACTGTCTGATCTGCCAGGTAAGCCCAAAGGACCCTATAAACCAAATTAAGGGAACTTGGATTTTAACCAGGCACATAGCAACCATTTGGGCTTCCCTGGTGGCTCAGATGGTAAAGAATCTGCCTGCAAAGTGGAAGACCTGGGTTTGAACACTATGTAAGGAAGATCTGGAGAAGGAACTGGCAACCCACTTAGTATTTCTGCCTGGAGAATCCCACGAATAGAGGAGCCTGGTGGATTACCAGACAATCTTACCTGCCTCCTGAGAAACCTGTATGCAGGTAAAGAAGCAACAGTTAGAACGAGACATGGAACAACAAACTGTTCCAAATTGGTAAAGAGGTATTCAAGGCTGTATATTGTCACCCTGCTTAGTTAACTTCTGTGCAGAGTACATCATGCGAAATGCTGTGTTGGATGAAGCACAAGCTGGAATAAGGATTGCCAGGAGAAATATTAATAACCTCTGATATGCAGATAACAACACCCTTATGGCAGAAAGTGATGGGGAACTAAAGAGTCTCTTGATGAAAGTCAAAGAGGAGAGTGAAAAAGCTGACTTAAAATCAATATTCACAAAACGAAGATCACGGCATCCAATTCCATCACTTCATGGCAAATACATGGGGAAACAATGGAAACAATGAGAGACTGTATTTTGGGGCTCCAAAATCACTGCAGCCATGGTGACTGCAGCCATGAACTTAAAAGATGCTTGCTCCTTAGAAGAAAAGCTATGACAAACCTAGACAGCATATTAAAAAGAAGACACATGACTTTGCCAACAGAGGTCAAATCTATGGTTTTTCCAGTAGTCATGTATGGATGTGAGAGTAGGACTGTGAAGAAGGCTGAGCGCTGAAGTATTTATGTTTTTGAACTGTGGTATTGGAGAAGGCTCTCTTGAGAGTTCCTTGAACTGAAAAGAGGCCAAAAAAGTCAATCCTTAGGGAAATTAGTCCTGAATATTCATTGGAAGGACTGATGCTGAAGTTGAAGCTCCAAAACTTTGGCAACCTAATGCAGAGAGCCTGCTCATTAGAAAAGACCCTGATGCTGGGAAAGATTGAAAGCAAGAGTAGAAGGGTATGACAGAGGATGAGATTATTGGGTGACATCATTGACTCAATAGACATGAGTTTGAGCAAGATCTGAGATATGGTGAAGAACAGAAAGGCCTGGTGTGCTGCAGTCTGTGAGGTTGTAAAGATTCAGAGATGACTGTGTGACTGAACAACAACAAATTTTGACTTTTCTTGCTATCATCCATCAGAATGTTGTTTCATTGTTCCCCTGTGTAGAATTTTGGGAGCACTCTTCCTATAAGAGAGAACTCACAAATTCATGTTTTAAATAAAATTATTTTGGAAATGGACATATCTTACATGGCACAAGATATGTATTCACTAGCTAAATTGAGGATAGTTGTGAGGCATATACATTGTGAGGAAGATCTATTTTCTCCAATTTTAGTAATATGTAATTTTGAAGGAGTGATATTTAAAATCATATTGTTTTATATATGTGGATAATGCATCACAAGTTTATTAACTGACTTCATGTATGTCAAACAATTAAGAAAGTATCTGATTAAGTATGGCAGGATTTCTAGTTCTGTGAACTTCTACAGTGATGTTAACTTTTTTGTCTATGTTTTTCAGTGAAAATAGCCATAATTATTGCATAGCTATAGGCAGTATTTGAGGATTTTTATAAAGAAAAGTATTATGGGCATATAAATTTATGTATATTTATGTAAATGTATAGATGCTATTGGCGAATATATGTGTTTATTGAACACACATGACACCATGGAGAGAATTCTCAGGAAATAAAATGTTTATTAGACCTAAATCATTATTAACTATAGTTTAGCCAGTTTAGAAAATTTCACTTTATATTAATCTCAGTGCTTATTGAATAATGTCTTTTTGCTCTTATTTTAATAACTAAGTTTAAGTATATAATTTATATTACATTTCTCTCTTCTAAACTAATTTTAATAACCTAAGATTCTTGATTGAAGTTGCAATTGCATAGAATAGAAATATTACACTAAAATATGAAATACGTGCATGAATTTGAAAAGTTAATTGCTTAATAATTTTATATTCTATAATATCTGATTTAATACTATCCACAATATTCTTTCATATCTGTCAACTTTTATCTATATCCCAATTGCCTAGTTAATGGTTTATAGAAAGATAAACCCAATGAACAATATTTAATAAAAATATGTTTTAAGTAATCAGTATAATTTAGAAGGGTATGACTCTCAATTCATAATCCATAATTTCAAGAGTACCAAGAAAAAATTTTTTCATGACAGTTATTACTGAGATAACCATGATTGATTTAATTGGGTGCCTCCTGTTGTGGTGGTTCTGTTGCTTTTATGAAATGACTAAGATTAAGTAACTTTGATGATTCAAGTCTTGGTTGTTGAGTCCAGTCTTTGTTGATGCATTACAGGTATCTTTTTTGAGGTCTTGCTACATCACACCCTAGACATGTTTGGTATCCTAGCTTCAGCTGCCATTACAAAATTTCAAAAACTAGTAGCCTGAACAACAGAAATATATTATCTGGCGGCCACAAGGCCAAGATCAGGGTGCCAACATGACTGAGATGTGATGAGAGCTCTCTTGAGAGTTTACAGATGGCTGCCTTCTTACCATGTCTTCACATGGCAGAAAAAGAGTAAGAACAAACTCGCTGGTGTCTCATGAGTATCAGTCCCATTCTAATAGCCTCACTTTCATGACTCCATCTAAACCTAATTACTTCCTCTACTCTATTTCCAGTACCATCACATGAAGGTTAGGGTTGCAACACATGAATTTTGTAGGAAGACACAACATAGTCGCAAAGCATCAGACATGACTGAGTAACAATTCAGTCCACATTACTCAGTTCCATATTATTTACATAATTTGTACATACAACCTGTTGCCTCTTCCAAAATTTTTTTTTCCTTGTTCTCAAAGAGAGCTGACAAACATTGTGTTTTTCTTCTGATAGTTACTAAAATATGCTCTTATTGAAAAGAATATAATAATAAATAAAACCAAAACATTCAAATTCCCTAATATCCTAGAAGGAATGGTGGAGGGAAGGGCAGTGTGAAATATCTTGCCACAAAACATAACAGGACTATCTTTTCCAGTTTGAATTTTATTAAACAGTAAGTAGCTCTGGCTTAAGATGGTAGGTCATAATATATCATTAAGCACTTTATTACTACCATCAAAATCATTTTCCTAACATCTTATAAGAAGAGCATTCAGTTTCCAAACATTTGTTATTTTGTTCCATGCCATCACTTTCTTTTGAGATTAAAATTTTTTCCACTTTTAAATTTCTTTCAACTTTTCCTAGAGTGATAATTTTAAGACATTCGGTTAAGTGAATAAAGACACTTCAAGAAAATTAACCTAATTTTACTTCCAGCCAAGTCAGTATCATATTTGTTAAAAGGAGAACAAACTTGAATTTTGAATAATCTGCATCTGAATAATTCCAACTGACTTAGATTTCCCCGTTAACTTGTCCTAACTCCCTAGATAGTAAAATTTGAAAATTCAGGGCAATTAGAATTTCTTAAATAGGGCTTCCCTGGTGGCTCAGATGGTAAAGTGTCTGCCTGTAATGCGAGAGACCCAGGTTTGATCCTTGGGTTGGGAAGATCCCCTGGAGAAGGAAATGGCTACCCACTCCAGTATGCTTGCCTGGAGAATTCCATGGATTGAGGAGCTTGGTTGGTTACAGTCCACGGGGTTGCAAAGAGTGGGACACAACTGAACGACTTCACTTCACTTCAGACTTTCTTAAAACACCTTTAAAAGACCTTTTTCAATTAAACCTCAAATGGAAGAAGTGTTTTAAATATTATTTTTTTCATAAAATTAATGAAATAATTTTCATTAAATTAAATAATAATAATAATAGTAAATGGGCACCTGGGTTTGTATGAATCTGAGAATAGAGTGAAGAAAATGGATTCTAAATCCATGGAAATGAGTTTCTATGTCATGAAGAAAAAAATACAAGTTCCTTTTGAGAAAATGAATTTAGTTCATTTATTCTAGCTTGTCTACATCTTTTGAGTTCCAAGGATAGCTTTGAGAAAAATGAAAACAGTAACAGATGACCTTGCAATTGATGAATCAATTGATTTCATACTGAAACTATGCACCTAGTGATAGCAAGATGTTTTAATATTTGTTACAGAGAAACAGAAGTTAAATGAGGGTTTACGTTCATACCCCCTTGAATTCTCAGAAAGGTGATATAATATGAGGTACTTTAATATAAAAACTCTGTTTGTTAGAAGATTATTTAGCATTTCTGAGAACAAGTTATAGTTATAAAGAATATAGTTTTATAAGCTGTGTAGTATGGATTTCCCTGGTGACTGACAAGATACGTAGCATATGGAAGTATAATAAAAGTATAAAGTTATTAATTTCTAGTCAATACTGTATACAAATATTTAGTGCTTTGTTAATATAGAAATCTGGATCCCACCATTATAATATACCATTTTATACATTGAGTCACAATTTGTGAATTATACTACCAAATTTCCTTCTAGTTATTGTCTTTCCGGTTTAAGCTTCAACAAAATTGGAAATAGTTCACCTTTGCTATTTCCCCTTTTTATAGGATTACAAAAACAACCCACTGAGGCATTTCTTCTAGTATATACTACCTCTTTCTCCAAGTCACTTTCACATTGTTCTCATTCAGTTTGATCATCTCAGCTCATTGTAAAAATAATGATATATATTCTTAAAAATCTGTACTCATTAAACATAAGCTTGGAATAACTGAATAGCAGTTTAATTGAGTCCTCCAAGATAGTTACCACTTTAAAAAGAAAATTTTAAACACTACAGGAACTGTTTAAAAGGAAATTTATACAGTTTCTAAAAGTGGCATGTCCAGCAGCAAGAGTGTGCAATAGTGATAATTTTAAAAACAGAAGTTCTGCAAACTACCTCTCACTGTGATTGAACAGTCTTTTTCTCTCATGGGCTGTCCAATCACTACAGCTTCCAAGCTCCATTCTTTACCCATATTATGACTGTATCGCACATCCACAGCAGTCTGTTCACCTTAAATTTCCTCCTGCTTTCTAATCTTTTAGGGATTGACATAGGAAATCCCTCTTCCCATCCATAATCTATCCTCCCTGTGTTTGTGTTACTGATGCCTTCTTCTCAACTGATAAAAGGGAGGGATGTATCCTGTCCTGTCAAAATCAGCATCTCCTCAAATGCATCTCTCATTTTATATTCTCAGTGGTTTCACTTTTTCGAATATCCTCTCCTGCTGTTTCTCATGTCTGGGGTATTTTTGCCAGTAGCCTAGAAACATATATTAATTTCTATAATTTTCAAAAGGAAACCAAATAAAATGAAACCCCCTTTAATCCCCCCTATTCCTCTATGGTAACTGTTCCCTTCATATGTGACTTTTAAAAAGATAGACCTGTACATGCTGTTTTCCATTTCCGGTAAAGTTCATATTGCAGCTCCTGCAAAATCTTGCTCATACTCCATCATTCCTTCAAGTGTGGAGAGGTCCAGAGCAAACAGTCACCTCTCTTTAGCTGTCCTACTGACTTAGATTTATATACGAGAGCAGCCCTTAGCTAAACTTACCCCTTTCTCAATAAATTACTCTTCTATTTCTTGGCTTATTTCCACTCTACAAGTTTTCCAACAATCAGTTCAGTTCAGTTCAGTTCAGTTCAATCGCTAAGTCATGTTCGACTCTTTGTGACCATATGGACTGCAGCACACCAGGCCTCCCTGTCCATCACCAACTCCTGGAGTTGACTCAAACTCATGTCCATTGAGTTGGTGACGGCATCCAACCACATCGTCCTCTGTTGTCCCCTTCTCCTCTTGCCTTCAATCTTTCCCAGCATCAGGGTCTTTTCAAATGAGACTGTTCTTCACATCAAGTGGCTGATGTATTGGGGTTTCAGCTTCAGCATCAGTGCTTCCAATGAATATTCAGAACTGATTTCCTTTAGGATGGACGGGTTGGATCTCTTTGCTGTCTGAGGGAGTATCAGGAGGCTTCTCCAACACCACAGTTTAAAATTATCAATTCTCTGGTGCTCAGCTTTCTTTATAGTTCAACTCTCACATGACTACTGGAAAAACCATTGCTTTGACTAGACAGACCTTCGTTGGCAAAGTAATGTCTCTGCTTTATTAATGTGCTGTCTTGGTTTGCCATAACTTTTCTTCCAAGAAGCAAGTGTCTTTTAATTTCACAGTTGCAGTCACCATCTGCAGTGATCTTAGAGCACAAAAATTAAAATCAGTCATCATTTCCATTGTTTCTCCATCTATTTGCCATGACCTGATGGACTAGATGCCATGATCTTAGTTTTCTGAATGTTGAGTTTTAAGCCAGCTTTTCCCCTCTCCTCTTTCACTTTCATCAAGAGGCTCTTTAGTTCTTCTTTGCTTTCTGTCAAAAGGGTGGTGTCATCTTCATACCAGAGGTTATTGATATTTCTCCCAGGACTCTTGATTTCAACTTGTGCTTCATCCAGTTCAGTGTTTCTCATGATATACTCTGCATATAAGTTAAATAAGCATGGTGACAAAATACAGCCTTGACATTCTCCTTTTCCTATTTGGAAACAGTCTGTTGTTCCATGTCCAGTTCTAACTGTTGCTTCTTGACCTGCATACAGATTTCTCAAGAGGCAGTTCAAGTGATTTGGTATTCCCAATTCTTGAAGACTTTCACAGTTTATTTTGGTCCACACAGGCACAGGCTTTGGCTTAGTCAATACAGCAGAAATAGATGTTTTTCTGGAACTCTCTCACTTTTTCGATGATCCAGTGGATGTTGGCAATTTGACCTCTGATTCGGCTGACTTTTCTAAATCCAGCTTAAACATTTAGAATTTCATGGTTCACATACTGTTGAAGACTTGTTTGGAGAATTTTGAGCATTACTGTATTAGTGTGTGAGATAACTAGTTTTGCAGTAGTCTGAGCATTCTTTAGCATTGCCTTTCTTTGGGATTGGAATGAAAACTGACCTTTTCCAGCCCTGTAGCCACTGTTGAGTTTTCCAAATTTGCTGGCATATTGACTGCAGCACTTTCACAGCATCATCTGTTAGGATTTAAATTAGCTCAACTGGAAGTCCATTACTTCTTCTAGCCTTGTTCGTAGTGATATTTCCTAAGGCCTATTTGACTTTGCATTCCAGGATGTCTGGCTATAGGTGAGTGATCATACTGTCATGATAATCTGGATGATGAAGATCTTTTTTGTATAGTTCTTCTGTGTGTTCTCGCCACCTCTTCTTAATATCTTATGCTTCTGGTAAGTTCACACGATTTCTGTCCTTTAGGAAGCTCATCTTTGCATGAAACATTCCTTTGGTACCTCTGATTTTCTTGAAGTGATCTCTAGTCTTTCCCATTCTATTGTCCTCTATTTCTTTGCACTGATCACTGAGGAAAGCTTTCTTATCTCTCCTTGCTATTCTTTGGAACTCTGCATTCAACTGGGTATATTTTTCCTTTCCTCCTTTGCCTTTTGCTTCTCTTCTTTTCTCAGCTATTTGTAAGGCCTCATCAGATAACCATTTTGCCTTTTTGCAATTCTTTTCTTGAGGAATGTCTTGATCTTTGCCTCCTGTACAATGTCATGAACCTCTGTCCATAGTTCTTCAAGCAGTCTATCAGATCTAATCCCTTGAATCTATTTGTCACTTCCACTGTATAATCATAAGGGATTTGATTTAGGTTATACCTGAATGGTCTAGTGGTTTTCCTTACTTTCTTTAATATAAGTCTGAATTTGGCAATAAGGTATTCATGATCTGAGCCATAGTCAGCACCCAGTCTTGTTTTTGATGACTGTATAGAATTTCTCCATCTTTGGGTGCAAATAATATAATTAATCTGATTTCTGTATTGACCATCTGGTGATGTCAACTTGTAGAGTCTTCTTGTGTGTTGTTGGAAGAGGGCGTTTGCTATAACCAGTGTGTTCTCCTGGCAAAGCTCTATTAGCCTTTGCCCTGCTTCATTCTGTACTCCAAGGTCAAATTTGCCTATTACTCCTCGTATTTCTTGACTTCCTACTTTTGCATTCCAGTCCCCTAGAATGAAAAAGACATCTTTTTTGGGGTGTTAGCTCTAGAAGGTCTTGTAGGTCTTCATAGAATCATTCGACTTCAGCTTCCTCAGCATTACTGGTCAGGCCATCGACTTGGATTACCATGATATTGAATGGCTTGCCTTAGAAACAAACAGATTATTCTGTCGTTTTTGAGATTGTGTCTAAGTACTGCATTTCAGACTCTTTTGTTGACTATGATGGCTACTCCATTTCTTCTAAGGTATTTTTGCCCACAGTAGTAGATATAATGGTCACCTGAGTTAAATTCACCCATTCCAGTCCATTTTAGTTCACTGATTCCTAACATGTCAGTGTTCAGTCTTGCCATCTCCTGTTTGACCACTTCCAATTTGCCTTGATTCATGGACCTAACATTCCAGGTTCCTATGCAATATTTCTCTTTACAGCAATATTGGACTTTACTTCCATTACCAGTCACATCCACAACTGGGCATTGTTTTTGCTTTGGCCCTGTCTCTTCATTCTTTCTGGAGTTACTTCTCCACTGATATCCAGTAGCATATTGGGGACCTACCAGCCTGGGAAGATCATCTTTCAGTGTCCAATCTTTTTGCCTTTTGATACTGTTCATGAGGTTCCCAAGGCAAGAATACTGAAGTGGTTTGCCATTCCCTTTTCCAGTGGACCACATTTTGTCAGAACTCTCCACCATGACCCATCCATCTTGGGTGGCCCTACATAGCATGGCTCATTGTTTCACTGAGTTAGACAAGGCTGTGATCCATGTGATCAGGTTGGTTAGTTTCCTGTGATTGTGGTTTTCAGTCTGTCTCCCGTCTGATGGAGAAGGATAAGAGGCTTATGGAAGGTTCCTGATGGGAGAGTGACTGAGGGGGAAATTGGGTCTTGTTCTGATGGTTGGAGTCACGATCAGTAAATCTTTAATCCAAATTTCTGTTGATGGGTGGAGCTGTGTTCCTTCCCTGTTATTTACCTTTGTCCAAGCTATGGTGTAGGTAATGAAGATAATAGCAACCTCCTTCAACATGTACCATGCATGCACTGCTATAGTCAGCATCCCCAGCCTTCTCAGCATGCCACTGCTGACCCACTCATCCACTGGAGACTACTGGACACTTATGGACAAGTCTAGGTCAGTCTCTTGTGGGGTCACTGCTCCCTTCTCCTGGGTCTTGGTGTGCACAAGGTTCTGTTTTTTCCCAGGAAAAATTTGTTTCCCAGTGTTGTGTAAGTTCTGGAGCTCTATGATGGGCTTAATGGTGACCTCCTCCAAGAGGGCTTATGCCATACCCAGGTCCTCTCCACCCAGAAGCTGTGCCCCTGACACAGTCCACTGCTGACATGTACCTTCACAGGAGATACTCAAACACAGTTCTATCTCAGTCTCTGTGGGGTCTCTGTGTCCTGGTGCAACAAAGGTTTGTTTGAACTCTCTGAGTATTTCTGGTGGGTATGGGGTTTGATTCTAAATGTGATTTTGCCCCTCCTATCATAGTCTACTCATGTAGACTTCCATTCTTCTACCCTCTAATGGGTATCATTCTTTGCAATTCTAACCTTACCCTTTCACTCTCCTTTCCTTCTCCTTGTAGGAGATTTAGGCAACCTTGAATGCAATATATAGTGGCATTTATAGTGCCATATATAGTGACCTTTATTTGAGATAAATAGAGATGAGTCTATCTTTACTTTACTTATCTACTTACCTATGTTACAGCTATCTTAGATTAATAGGTACAAACTCTTTGGCGTTTTTGTCCTTAATTCCATGCTTTCACTTTAATTAACATACAACAGCTTGCTAACTTTTGCCAGTCACCCAACCCTGCAAAATATGGCCTCCTTAACCAACTTATGTCATCTCACATTTTAAAACCCAATTTGTAAAACCCCCATAATCAGTAATCTTTAATACATAAATTTAATTGTGCATTGTTCTTCTGTTTGCTAGAGTTTGCTTTAATATGGACAGATAGTGCTCATATCTCTAATATATAACTCACTCAACTCCTATCAGACAGCATAGTTGGAACATCTTTGAGCCAGGCCCTACTTTGTTTGATTTGATTAAAGATATATTTTTTTTAATTACCAAGAAAGGGAACTTTTCAAAACATTTCATAAACTTTGAATAGAATTCTATTTTTAACTTCTGTCTACTTGCCAAACTTTATTTTTTTATTTTAAGATGTGATTCAACCCCTCACAAGTTAAATGTCTGATTCTGAATTCCAGTTCTACCAGCCCCTTTGAATGTGATCTTTGGCAAAATATACTGTGTCTTTGTGCCTCAGTTTTACTGTTTATATAAATCTCATGTGTGTGTGCTTAGTCTCACAGTCATTTCAGACTCTTTGAGAGCCCATGTACTGTAGCCCTCCAGGCTCCTCTGTCCATGGGGATTTTCCAGGCAAGAATACTGGAGTGGATTGCCATGTATACCTCCAGGGGATCTTCCCAACCTAGGGATTGATCCCAGGCCTCCTACATTGCAGGTGGACTCTTAACAGTCTGAGCCAACAGGAACACCTGGTAATCTCATACACACACACACACACACACACACACACACACACACACACAGAGAGAGAGAGAGAGAGAGAGAGAGAGAGAGAGAGAGAGAGAGAGAGAGAGAGAGAGAGAGACTCATTGGAAACGACCCTGATGCTGGAAGGATTGAAAGCAGGAGAAGAGGGTGACAGAGGATGAAACGGTTGGATGGCATCACCAATGCAGTGGGCTTGAATTTGGGAAAACTCCAGGAGAAGGTGAGGAACAGGAAGGCCTGGCATGCTGCAGTCCATGGGGTTGTGAAGAGTTGGACAGGACTTGATGACTGAACAACAAGAGCTGTATATATTTACCAAATACAAGTATTGCTTTCAGGTTTATTTCTGTGAAACAATCAGAAATATTCATGGTGCCTATTGAAGAAAGTAGGGAAAACCACTAGACCATTCAGGTATGACCTAAACCAAATCCCTTATGACTATACAGTTTAAGTGACAAATAGATTCAAAGGATTAGATCTGATAGACTGCCTGAAGAACTATGGACAGAGAGAGGTTCATGACATTGTGCAGCAGGGAGTTATCAAGACCATCCCCAAGAAAATGAAATACAAAAAGGCAAAATGGTTATCTGAGGAGGCCTTATAAATAGCTGAGAAAAGAAGAGAAGCAAAAGGCAAAAGAGAAAAGGAAAGATATAAGCATCTGAATGCAGAGTTCCAAAGAATAGCAAGGAGAGATAAGAAAGCCTTCCTCAGTGATCAGTGCAAAGAAATAGAGGAAGATAATAGAGTGGGAAAGACTAACAATCTCTTCAAGTAAACTAAAGATAACAAGGGAATGTTTCATGCAAAGATGGGCACAAAAAAGGACAGAAATAGTATGGACCTAACAGAGCAGAAGATATTAAAAGAAGCGGCAAGAATACACAGAAGAACTATAAAAAAAGAGCTTCATGTCCCAGATAGTCATGATGGTGTGACCACTTACCTAGAGCCAGACATCCTAGAATGTGAAATCAAATGGTCCTTAGGAAATATCACTATGAACAAAGCTAGTGGAGGTGATGGTATTCCCATTGATCTATTTCAAATCCTAAAAGTTGATGCTGTGAAAGGGTTGCACTCAATATGCCAGCAAATTTGGAAAATGCAGCAGTGGCTACCGGGCTAGAAAAGATCAGTTTTCATTTCAACCCCAAAGAAAGGCAATGCCAAAGAATGTTAAGACTACCGCAAAACTACAGTTATCTCACACGCTAGCAAAGTAATGCTCAAAATTATCCAAACAAGGCTTCAACTGTACGTTCACTAAGAACTTCCAGGTGTTCAAGCTGGATTTAGCAAAAGCAGAGGAACCAGAGATCAAATTGCCAACATCCACTGGATCATTGAAAAAGCAAGAAAGTTCCAGAAAAACATCTATTTCTGCTTTATTGTTTATGGCCAAAGCCTGTGACTGAAGACCACAACAAACTCTGGAAAATTCTTAAAGAGAAGGGAATACCAGACCACCTGAACTGCCTCTTGAGAAATCTGTATGCAGGTCAGGAAGCAACAGTTAGAACTGGACATGGAAAAATAGACTGTTCCAAATCGGTAAAGGAGTACATCAAGGCTGTATTTTGTCACCCTGCTTATTTAACTTATATGCAGAATACATCATGATATATGCTGGACTGGATGAAGTACAAGCTGGAATGAAGGTTGCCCAGAGAAAGATCAATAACATCTGGTATGCAGATGACACCACCCTTATGGCAGAAAGCAAAGAAGAACTAAAGAGCCTCTTGATGAAAGAGGAGAGTGAAAAAGTTGGCTTAAAACTCAACAATCAGAAAACTAAAATCATGGCATCTGGCCCCATCACTTCATGGCAAATAGATGGGGAAACAATGGAAACAGTGACTGACTTTATTTTGGGAGCTCCAAAATCACTGCAGCTAGTGACTGCAGCAATGATATTAAAAGACACTTGCTCCTTGGAAGAAAAGTTATGACCAACTTAAACAGCACATTAAAAAGCAGAGATATTACTTTGCCAATAAATGTCTGTCTACTCAAAGCTATGGTTTTTCCAGTAGTTATGCATGGATGTGAGAGTCGGACTATAAAGAAAGCTGAGCACCATAGAATTGATACTTTTGAACTGTGGTGTTGGAGAAGACTCTTGAGAATCCTTTGGACAGCGAGAAGATCCAACCAGTCCATCCTAAAGAATTCAGTCCTGAATATTCATTGGAAAGACTGATGCTGAAGCTGAAACTCCAATACGTTAACCACCTGATGTGAAGAACTGTCTCATTTGAAAAGACCCTGATACTGGAAAAGATTAAACTTGGGAAGAGAAGGGGACAACAGAGGAAGAGATGGTTAGATGGCATCACTTACTCAATGGGCATGAGTTAGCAAGCTCCAGGAGTTGGTGATGGACAGGGAGGCTTGGTTTGCTGCAGTTCATGGGGTCGCAAAGAGCTGGACACAAATGAAGGACTGAACTCACTGAGGAACCACTCAGTGAATGCTATAGTTATCCTCTTCCTTTTCCTTCTTGTCATTATTTTCACTAATGACACTAATAATGGTAAGACATACCATTATTATATTGGTTAACTCACTTAAGAAGAATGGGCTTATCTTATCTATCTTGTATTCTTATGTGATACTTATTCATGGTTTCTGAAACTACTTACCACGAACCTAGTGACTTAATAGCACAAATTTTCTATCCTACAGTTCTATAGGTCAGAAGCCTAACATGGAAGTATTGGGCTAAAATCAAGTTGTCAGTCAGGCTAATTTCCTTACCAGAGGGTCCTTGGAAAAAGGTTTCTGTTTCTTTTCCATTTCTGAAGCTTCTTGTGTTCATTGACTTGTGCCTCTCACCATCTTTCTTTAAAGTCAGAAATATTGCCTTTATCTTTTATTTTCTCCTACTTCTTAGATTTTTTCCCTCTGACCACAATCAAGAAGGGTTCCAGGCTTTCTAGGATTCATGTGGGTAGATTGGATCCACTTGGATAATCTAGTCTAATAGTCCCATTTCAAAGTTCTCAGCATTTATCATATCTGAAAATTGCCTTTGGTTCTGGAGATTGAGACACTGATATCTTTGGGAATCCATTGTATTGACTACTATACCTACTTTCTAATATACCTACTACCTTATTGAGTCATAGGTGTCATATGGAGTCATATGATGGGTGAGAAAAATTGCCAGTATAAATTCCTTATATTTTTGCCGCAAATCCTTTTAACAATATTGTAATTAAAAGTTACTCTTGAAATTTATTTGTACTCTTTATATTATATTAATACTTCGGATATAATACAATTTTGGATGTCATATGTTTCTTTTTGACATGCATAAACAATTTCATAAGGGGACACATTTAGTTTGAAACACCATGCATTATTGAGAATGAGTAAAATAATTACCTTTAAATATTAAATTATCACCAATATACATTAATATTCAAAGATGTTTACAAACTCTGAATGGAAATCCAAATTTATCCTCCATGAGCAGTATTTTCTAATAGGAAGCCATCTGGAAGCCATTATGTTGGAGAGTAAGAAAATTATAACAGTTCAAAATGTTCTCACACTCTGCAGCATAAGTTTTCTTAGGGGATGTTAGGGCTATTGTAGTGTTAGGTTCTTTCAGAAGTCATGTAAGTGTTATTTTTAGTCCATTAACACTTCTCCCATATTAGCTATTAGGGTTGCTTTGTTGTGACTGCTACTGAGAAAGGGATTGATTATAAAGGAAGAGTGTATCTATATAAATGAATCTAAGTTGAAGAAAAGGATGGATGTAGAATAATAAGCTAAAATAGACAAAGCTATGGATTTATACATAGTAGGGGAATTGTGAAAGGATAAAGGTAAAACTTGATAGATTCTATAACCAATTGCAGAATTAATGATAGATTTTTTTGCCTACTTTATGCTTCTGTTAAACTTTCTAAGCATTCATGTGAAAAATAAGTCGCTTCCAGATGCCTGGAGCCAGTGTGAGGAATTCCGCCCATGGCGAAGGTCATGAGGAAGGAGGCTTGGCATATGCAAAGGCGTGATCAAGCCTCAGAAAACCCCCTGTTCCCGAGCATCTACCCCCAAAACCAGAGACTATCTACTTTACTGTTTCATGCTCTTGCCTACACCTCTGACTTTATGGGGGGCTGTTCTCCACAGGTTCTCTCAGAGAAGGAGTAAACGTGCAGCTCCAAGTCAATAAAAATCCCTGGGCGTGACAAGAGTGTTTCAATTTACGAACTCCTCTGAAGGTTATCTAGCCTGCCTGTACAGGTTCCTCAGGCCACATGCGATTGTTTACAGCCTCCCAACCTGAGAGGCACTAGATGTTTTAGACTTACTAAAGGCAAATTCTTTTGGGAAATTAGAAATTATTAGTATAGTGGGTTGGTTAGGAATTATATTGGTGAAGGGTTTTTCATTTGTTGTGCCAATAATTGCTGCTAATTCCCTGCCCTGGGTGGGACAAGGGTGTCTCAGGTCAAACCTCTCTGCTGGCAAACTAGCTTGTGTGACAGGATTATCCATACTCCTGCCACTACTCAAATGATTGTTTACTACCTCTCAACCATAAACAGCACAGAGAGCTTGGAGTATTTTGAGAGTCTTAATTAACATAGGGCTTTTCTCATTGTTGAGTCAATGATTGCTGCCAGGCCTCCATATCCTTAGGCACCTGGGAATATATTAATCAATATATTTGGAATATAGAAAAGGAAATATAGTAGTTTTAAGGTTAGCAATACTAGACTTTTTGAGTTAATGAATTTTCTTTTTTGTAATAAATCACTGTACATTGTTATAAATCACTGTGTCCTTGCTATGTAAAAATGTAACTTTATCACTATCTTAAGACTAAATAGATCTTAAGGGGAACATTGGTGAAAGGATTTTCATTTGTTGGGCTGATGTTTGCTGCTAAATCTCCATGTTCCCTGCCCTTATAATGAATATAACTAACATATAGGAGAAATAAGTAATAACCTTTAAGATTAATCATGCTAACCTTGGGTTAAATAAATTCCTTTCTTGATTGTAACTCACTACACCCTCACCCTATAGGAATGCAACTTTATTTGGAGGGTGCTGCCTGGTTTAAGAAAAAACACCCTTGGAAAAAATAAGATTTTTGGGTATCAGAAAGAAAGGGTCGTAAAATGTCAGGCCTCATGGCCAGAAGATGATGTAAAACCCCTAAGATCTTTTTTTATGTAAAGCATCTTATTTTGATAAAGGTCAGGAATGCTGACACCCGTGTGACTCTGTATTCATCCCTCAGTTCAGTTCAGTTCAGTTCAGTCGCTCAGTCATGTCCAACTCTTTGCGACCCCATGAATCACAGCACGCCAGACCTCCCTGGCCATCATCATCTCCTGGAGTTCACTCAGACTCACATCCATTGAGTCCGTGATGCCATCCAGCCATCTCATCCTGGGTCGTCCCCTTCTCCTCCTGCCCCCAATTCCTCCCAGCATCAGAGTCTTTTCCAATGAGTCAACTCTTCGCATGAGGTGGCCAAAGTACTGGAGCTTCAGCTTTAGCATCATTCCTTCCAAAGAAATCCCAGGGTTGATCTTCAGAATGGGCTGGTTGGATCTCCTTGCACTCCAAAGGACTCTCAAGAGTCTTCTCCAACATCACAGTTCAAACGCATCAATTCTTTGGCGCTCAGCCTTCTCCACGTCCAAATCTCACATCCATACATGACCACTGGAAAAACCATAGCCTTGACTAGACGGACCTTAGTTGGCAAAGTAATGTCTCTGCTTTTGAATATGCTATCTAGGTTGGTCATAACTTTTCTTCCAAGGAGTAAGCGTCTTTTAATTTCATGGCTGCAATCACCATCTGCAGTGATTTTGGAGCCCCCCAAAATAAAGTCTGACACTGTTTCCACTGTTTGCCCATCTATTTTCCATGAAGTAACGGGACCAGATGCCATGATCTTCGTTTTCTGAATGTTGAGCTTTAAGTCAAGTTTTTCGTTCTCCTCTTTCACTTTCATCAAGAGGCTTTTTAGCTCCTCTTCACTTTCTGCCATAAGGGTGGTGTCATCTGCATATCTGAGGTTATTGATATTTCTCTTGGCAATCTTGATTCCAGCTTGTGTTTCTTCCAGTCCAGTGTTTCTCATGATGTACTCTGCATATAAGTTAAATAAGCAGGGTGATAATATACAGCCTTGACATACTCCTTTTCCTATTTGGAACCAGTCTGTTGTTCCATGTCCAGTTCTAACTGTTGCTTCTTGACCTGCATAAGATTTCTCAAGAGGCAGGTCAGGTGGTCTGGTATTCCCATCTCTTTCAGAATTTTCCACAGTTGATTGTGATCCACACAGTCAAAGGCATTGGCATAGTCAATAAAGTAGAAATAGATATTTTTCTGGAACTCTTTTGCTTTTTCCATGATCCAGCAGATGTTGACAATTTGATCTCTGGTTCCTCTGCCTTTTCTAAAACCAGCTTGAACATCAGGGAGTTCATGGTTCAGGTATTGCTGAAGTCTGGCTTGGAGAATTTTGAGCATTACTTTACTAGCGTGTGAGATGAGTGCAATTGTGCAGTGGTTTGAGCATTCTTTGGCATTGCCTTTCTTTGGAATCGGAATGAAAACTGACATTTTCGAGTCCTGTGGCCACTGCTGAGTTTTGCAAACTTGCTGGCATACTGAGTGCAGCACTTTCACAGCATCATCTTTCAGCATTTGAAATAGCTCCATTGGAATTCCATCACCTCCACTAGCTTTGTTCTTAGTGATTCTTCCTAAGGCCCACTTGACTTCATGTTCCAAGATGTCTGGCTCTAGATTAGTGATCACATCATCGTGATTATCTTGGTCATGAAGATCTTTTTTGTACAGTTCTTCTGTGTATTCTTGCCACCTCTTCTTAATATCCCTATGTATAACAAAAGATATATAAGCAAACCTAAAAAATAAAGAAATGGGGTCAGTTTCTGGAAAGACTGATTCCCCCATGTCGTTCTTTCTTGCTCCCCGTTTTTCTGGCTGAATTTCCATCTGGAGCATGGATGCTCACCATGTCTACTTATTTGTCCCGGCTTTCAAGCCCACGCGAGAAGGAGCCCAAGGAGAGGTACCTTTCGATGTTCAGGTGGCACCGATGGCCCAACGTATATGGTGCAAATTCCTTGTCTTGGAATTTTATTGGTATCCCACGTAAACAAAGTTATTCAGCCTCTTTTTCTCTCCTACTATTTTTCTGGCCGAATTCCCATCTGGTGCATGGGTACCCACCAAGCCTGCTAATTTTGCCTGGGCTTCTAAGATCAAACTGTGGGGGCCTCAATGCCTCCTCTCCTTCGGGAGAACAGAGAGACACCTGCAGCCTACATAGGTGGTGATCGGTATTCCATGTAAACCAAGTTATTCAGCCTCTTTTTCTGTGCTAATTTTCTAATCCCTCTCTATCTGTAATTAAATAAGTTATTTCCAAAGACGCCAACTCCTTCCCCACCTTCGAATCACCCTGGATCCACCGGGGCTGGACCCTGGCCTCCAGATACTGAAAGAGGTTTCTCTTTCCAAGTCTTAAATAGGTATTGCTTTTTGTAGGTGCATTCATTATTCTTTTAATTTCATTGAAATTTAAATGTTTATAACATATTGAACCTAGGTTGAAATTTTCTTCTATTAAAAAAAATGTTAATTCATGAATGCAGTCTAACTGTAAATGATGTATAAAATATATGATTATATAGAATACATATTTTGAAACTTTTATGGCCCTGGTCTGTTACATTTCTAACTCCCCCACAGAAATAAACATGGCTAACATTTGCATGTGTATGAACATGCACATACATTAAACAGATATTTCATTTTAGTAGAAATTGGATCATGCTTTCATATATCTTTTGGTTTTTTGCTTTTTTTTAATGTGTAGCCACTTCATAGATTTTCCCTCTCAGACCATGTAGGTGTTAATTCTTTATTTTTAATGACTTCCATTTTATTCATTGTACATAAATAACATACTATTTTCCTACTCCTCTTTTAAGGAACATTTAAGATGTTTCTAGTTGATTACCATTTCATATTAAGATATAATAATCACATTTGATACATATACTTTTATGCATAGATGTAGTTATTCTTTGAAGATAGATTCCTTGAAATTACTGTCCTCTAAGACTTACTGTCAAATATGATTGTCAGTCCTGCATACTTGTAAGCCAAAATAGTGTTTCATTTCTGCCATAGTTTTCCAATAATTATTATTTGTTTTTAGTATTGCATGACTTTAATATCCCTCTGTTTAAAATTACTAAATATTTGCATTCTGTTACCAAAAATGGATGTTTGGCAAATCACTGTTATGGTGACATACTTTGATTTCACTTAAAGTTGAAGCGATTATTAGTTATCCTCCCTTACTCTCATTTATTTATTGAGCAGTTATTTATTGAATACCTACTATGTGCCAGTCTGGCAACAAAATATAAATGAAGCAAATAAAAAGTCTTTTTCCATGAAGGTTATCTTCTAGAGGGAAGGAGACACTCAATGAAAGAAGAAAAAAAAAAACAAATTGCATGTAGTGTCATATGGTGAAAGAGCTATAATTTTTTATTTAATCAGATAAAGAATATATGGCCAATGAACATGTGAGAGGAGAGAATTTGCAATTTTAAATATAGAAGTAAGGAAGCATTAATTTAGTGGATGGGGTTTAAGCAAAAAAAAAAAAAAAGAAAAAGAAAAAACTAAGGAAGTCATGATTATATGTGCCAGAAGGCTTTCCAGCTTAAGGAGCTGATGCAGGAATGAGCCTGTTATGCTTGGGGATCATCAGGGCTACTAGTGTGACAGGAAATAATGAGCTGGGAGGGTGGTGGGTGGTGAGATTAAACAGGCAACAGAGATAGGACTATGTCCATCTTGTTAGACAATAAGGAGCACTTTGGCTTTAATTATGAATCATGTGAGGGGCCAAACTTTTGAAGGTTATTGAGTAGGTGAGTAGGTAGTGGCAGCATAAATCACACATTTAAAGGATTCAGGCTTCTGTGTTGGAAAAAAATAAATTATAAGTAATGAGAATAAAATGAGCTTCTTGCATTTTCCTGCATGCAACATGATGGCAGCTATTTACAAAATGTTAATTAGACAAATGGTAATAAATATTCAAATTCTAGATAAATGGTAAAAGCAGAACTATCCAAATTTGTTGATTCATTTAAGGAAAATGTGAAGGAAAAAAAGAAAAAAAACACTAGAGAAATCCTAAGATGATTTCTCAGTGATTTAGAACGAGCAAATGGAAAGATGAAATTGCAGCTTTCTAAGGTGGGAGAGGGAAAATATGTGCCTTGGAGGAAATGAGAAACAGAGATTGCTGATTACTATATTTATAGCACTTTACTTTTGAGTTGTCTGTTACAAGGGGAAATTTTAAAAATGCTACAGTATATTCAACTCATGAGTTTAGAATATTGTTAAGAGATACACATCTGTGAAATAGATCCTATTTAAATCAATGAAACTGGGTGAGTAAGTGTGAATAAAGAAGAGTGCCAAGGATTGAACTCTGGAGCTTTTCAGTATTCAATAGTTTGGTTGCTGAAGAATCTGAGGAGAAGCCGATGAAGTAGAAAGAAGACTCAGGAGACTGCTTCAAGCCAAGTGACACAAACATTTCTAGGAGAAATCAAATACATATGAAAGATCCAGTAGGATGAGGAGAGAAAATTGAAGACTGAGTTGAAGACATGCCTTCCTAACGAGATGAGAATACCAGACCACCTTACCTGTCTCATGAGAAACCTATATGCAGGTCAAGAAGCAACAGTCAGAACCAGACTTGGAACAAATGAATAGTTCCAAATTGGGGAAGTACTTCAAGGCTGTATATTGTCACTGGTTTAACTTATATGCAGAGTACATCATGTGAAATGCCAGGCTAGATTAATCACAAACTAGAATCAAGTTTGCCAGGAGACATATCAACAACCTCAGATATGTAGATGATACCACTCCAGTGGCAGAATGTGAATAGGAACTAAAGAGCCTCTTGATGAGGGTAAAAGGAGTGTGAAAATAGTGGGTTTAAAACTCAGTATTCAAAAAACTAAGATCACAGCATCCAGTTCCATCACTTCATGGCAAATAGATGGGGGAAAAAACAGAAACAGTGAGATTTTATTTTCTTGGGCTCCAAAATCACTGCAGCCATGAAATTAAAAGACACTTGCTCCTTTTAAGGAGGGAAAGTTATGACAAACCTAAACAGTGTATTAAGCAGCAAAGACATAACTTTGCTGGCAAAGGTCAAAGCTATGATTTTTCCAGTAGTCATATACAGATGTGAGAGTTGGACCATAAAGAAGGCTGAGTGCTAAAGAATTTACGCTTTCAAATTATGTTACTAGAGAAGACTCTTGAAAAGTCCCTTAGACTGTAAGGAAAGCAAACAAGTCAATCATAAAGGAAATAAACCTTGAATATTCATTTGAAGGACTGATGTTGAAGCTGAAGCTCCAATATTTTGGCCACCTGATGCAAAGAGCTGATTCACTGGAAAAGAACTTAATGCTGGGAGAGATTGAAGCAAAAGAAGAGGAAAGCAGAGAATGAGATGGTTACACAGTATCATCAACTTAGTGGGCATAATTTGATCAAACTCAGGGAGATAGCGAAGGACAGGGAAGCCTGGCGTGTTGCAGTCCATGGGATCACAGAGAACTGGACACGACTTAGAGACTGAATGGCAAAACAAAAGACTTAGGTAGAAATGTAGATTCTACCTGGACATACTAAATCAGAATATTCTAACAAGATTTCAGTTGGTTCATGGCATTTTAAGTCTGTTAAAGTGAGTTTCCTGTTAAGGATGTATGGTGCGTGTATGTCTCTGATATATGACATTTTGCTAAATCAGACAGTCGTGAATTATCTGATAGTATTTTAACCATAGCATTAAGTGAATTGTTCTAAAATCAGTCCATAGATTAAATTTGTTTACATAGCTTATGAAATGGAAAATGAAAAGAAATGTTAATTATCATGGAGTTTTTAGTGTTGTTTTATGTTACAGGAATAACACATTGTTCTCTCTTCTTGGAGAATTTTTATTCCACTACATTTACTCAGAGATGACTTCTCAAACCTTCCCCCATCCTCTAGTCTAGATTTCTTTCAGTAACCATAAACATTTCACCTTAGCTATATAAATCAAAAGTGGGGTGGCAAGGATTGGGAACTAAAAGATCATTGGGTACCCTGGTAGTTCTTTATATGAGAACTTTGACATTTCTTTAAACTGGTTATAAATATATACTGTTTATTTTATTTTTGGGGAAAATTTGTTTGTTGAAGATTTATAGAGAAAAAGATTTGCTTACTAAGCCATGTCTATATGTTGAAACAAAGTAAAGAGTATGAAAACGGCAAAATATTTGTCACTTTTATGTATTCTTTTTTAAGCAATGTTTTTCTTTGTGATTTTCAAAATTTAATAACTTTTACAGGGAATATTAAACAACATAAATTTAGATGATTAGCTTAAAAATATTTCTGAGTAGTAAGTAATAAATACTTGCATTAATTCCATTGTTTCTCAAATTTAAAGTAACAGTTAATTTACATTAAATGAAAAATTTTTAGAAAAGCTTTGAAAGTACTTTTTGGAATTTAATTGCATATAATTACCATTATAAAGGAAAAATTTGCCAGTTTAATTTGATAGGTGAAATATAATAATTTTGAACCATCATCAAAATGATTAACACACACCTATTAGAAAATTTTAAAAATTGTATTACCAATTGTTGATGAGAGCATGTAGCAAATTTAACTTTTATATATTTCTAACAGGAATTCAAAATTATATAACCTTTACAATTAAATATAAACTATCTTGTCATTTAACAATCTTAATCTGAGATATTTACCCAAGAGAAATAAAAATATATGTCTTCACAAAGACTCTTATGTGAATGTTTATATTATAATCATTAAATATAGAATACAAGCTAATGTCCATCAACTGGTGAATGAGCAAACTGTGATACATCAGTACAACAGAATAAGAAAAAAATAATGATTTCATGTAACAATATGAAGTATCTCAAAAGCATAAGGCTAAATAAGTCAGACCAAAGAGGCTATAACCTGAAGGTTACCATTTACATGCTCTTGTGTAAAAGATGAAACTAAAAGCTCAGAAATCATATTAGTAGTCCCAGGGAATAGGGGTAGAGGGAAGGGAATTAACAACACAGCTGAGCATGGGAAATTTTACATGCATGTATTTGTGTGTGTGTATACATTAAACATACATTACATATATTTACATGTGTACATATATTTATGTTATTATAAAATATTTTAAAAATTTCTTTCTATGTGGATGTATTGAATATATGAGTGTATAACAAATATACAGCTAAATGGAATATATTTCACTGTGTTTAAATTACCTCAAAAATTTAAAATACCTCAAAAATTCTGACTTAGATAAGGAAAAATGCAATTATAAATTCTTACAGATTAATAAATTATATATACTATTTCACTTTGAAAAACTACTGACTTTAAGTTTAAGGTACTGTGTTTACATATTCCCCTTAAAAAGGTTTTCAGAAGAGACAATTTTGACTAGAAAGAAGTTTTAGTTACTTTCCTGCATAAAGTCCTCACCGCTACCTCTGTTTCTCAGTGTTCCTGAGATTCGACTTTCAGTAGAAATAAAGCAGACTATATATTAAAAGTTTAGTTCAGTAATGTTTCATGGAATCTTATATTTCTTTATTTAACTTGCTCAGGGCTGGTTTTTCTTCTTCATCAGTGTTAATAGTAATTTAAAAATATGATGTATATAAATGATTGAGTGTGTAAGAGGTCTCATCAGCATTATTAACTTTTGTTCTTATTACTAATATATTTTAGTAATTAATTACACAATCGATTATTTTAGCATTGTAACATGTATAAAGAATATAAGCTCTGGGAGAGGAGGCGCCATGGTTTATTCATGACTGCTATATTCAGAGTCTAGCATTGTGCTGTGCAAAAATTATATTAATAAATATTTCTTGAATAAATAGCTATGGATAAATAAGGTCATAAACAAAGGAACATAAAATAATAATAGTATCTAAATAAATGTAAATGGATAACAGAAAAGAGGCTAAGCCTTATTAAACTCTTATTTTGTATTTGAGCCTCATAGGGGGAAAAAAGAAAAAAAAACTAGCAATGTATTTAGAGAGAAACTGTTAAATTTAAGTATGTACTATAAAATATTTTTGGAGAAGGCAATGGCACCCCACTCCAGTACTCATGCCTGGAAAATTCCATGGATGGAGGAACCTGGTAGGCTGCAGTCCATGGGGTCACGAAGAGTCAGACACGACTGAGCAACTTCACTTTCACTTTTCACTTTCATGCACTGGAGAAGGAAATGGCAACGCACTCCAGTGTTCTTTCCTGGAGAATCCTAGGGGTGGGGGAGCCTGGTGGCCTGCCCTCCATGGGCTCGCACAGAGTCGGACATGACTAAAGCAACTTAGCAGCAGCAGCAGCATAAAATATTTTAAAAATTGCTTTCTATCAACCCACATTATCATTGGTCATAAGACATCTATACTTTTCCTAAATGAAAGATGTTGTGTTCATTTCAAGCATTAATCTTTGAACCAGTACATTCAAGTTGTCTTTTTATTAGTCCTGAAAGTCTCTGGAACATCATGCTTCATTTTTTCAAATGAGATTCTCTTCCTTTAGCTCTTTTTTCTGAGACAGTGTCCCTTTTTGATGTGGGGAAGTCTGTGCTTCACACAGACCTGCAGGAGATAATACGGGTAGTTCTTTTGGCTTGATTTTCTCTGCTTCCCCATGATCCTTTTGTCTATCTGATCACTCCCTGTCTGATTAGCATCTGTGGCAGAGATCTGAAACTGTCCCTCAGCTTGGCTAGGCCAACTGTCTTGGCTTCATCCTGCCTCCTATGATGCTGCTGCTGCTACTGCTAAGTCGCTTCAGTCGTGTCCGACTCTGTGCAACCCCATAGACGGCAGCCCACCAGACTCCTCTGTCCCTGGGATTCTCCAGGCAAGAACACTGGAGTGGGTTGCCATCTCCTTCTCCAATGCATGAAAGTGAAAAGCGAAAGTGAAGTTGCTCAGTCATGTCCGACTCCTAGCGACCCCATGGACTGCAGCCTACCAGGCTCCTCCGTCCGTGGGATTTTCCAGGCAAGATTACTGGAGTGGGGTGCCATTGCCTTCTCCCCCTATGATGCTAAGTCCCTATGATTTCTATCCCGTATCTCTCAGGGTGGTGCACCTACCTTACCCTGCTGCAGGGAGCCCCATACTGTATTCACTAGCTCTCAACTCCATGTTCACCCACTCAAGAGTGTGACAAACCTGGGGTCAGCTTTGACCCCAGTATGTCAGTAGGGTTGATCTATACATACACTATGGGCATGCACTGAGGAAGCCAGAGAGCAGCTGTTTTTCTAGAGTTTTAACTGATGAGTAGGTGTATGAGAGCTATATATTTTACTTTTCACTTGTCTAATCCCTTGAGCTAAAGCCCAAAGAGGAGAAAAAAGTGGGCCAGATTGGCTCAATTTACAGTCTTCCTTCTCTCTCTCTCTTTTCTTTTTTTTTCTCTAATAATTTCCTTAACACCCAGACTCTCTAGAGTTTTCCCTTTGTTGTTGTTGAATTTATTATTATTATTTACCTCATTGCCACGCATCTGTTAGTTAGTCTGCTCGTAAGGAACAGAAATATGATTCCAGTATCACAGGGAGGTTATTTTCTCTAGACAGTAGGAGGCTCCTAGGAGATATTTCCAGGCCTTAGTTCCTGGAACTTTAGTGGAAGTTTTTGGGTGAGGAAAAAGGTCATGAGGCAATTTCAAATATCTTCCTTCAAGATAACAATCTAGCTGAGGTTATAGGTTCCCTGAAAAATTCTATTCAGTGTGTTGGAAACTGAATATTGTCTCTTTCCTTTCCTTTATAATCTTTCTATAGTGAACCATATTTTAACTACAAGCAACTACATTTCTTACAATGACTAGGGTATAGGTCATATACTCTGAAGGAGATGGGGAGGAGATGTGGAGGGACATTTTTTTTAAAGTTCACAATTTTGTGTTAACTACCTCTGACATATTTTCTCATAGTATTCATCATGTGCTATGTTATAGTATTTATTTATATATTTAGTTTTTTACTTTCTGTCTCCTCCTCTGGAATGCAAGCACCATGAAATATATGTTTAACTTGTTCATCACCCCATCCCCAATGCCTGCAATTGTGCCTGGCAAAGAACAGTTTACACACAGTTAAATTTTTAGAATCAATAAGTGAATGGAGTATAGTAAATAGTTTTTGAAGATTTTAACACAAATGTTCAAAAATTGAAATGTTTCATAATAGAAGAGAAAAATTAAGAGACTGATAGAAGTTCTGAAATCTCAACATTGATTAATGGCACCCCACTCTGGTACTCTTGCCTGGAAAATCCCATGGATGGAGGAGCCTGGTAGGCTGCAGTCCATGGGGTCGCTAAGAGTCAGACATGACTGAGCGACTTCACTTTGACTTTTCACTTTCACAAATTGGAGAAGGAAATGGCAACCTACTCTAGTATTCTTGCCTAGAGAATCCCAGGGATGTGGGAGCCTGGTGGGCTGCCGTCTATGGGCTCGCACAGAGTCGGACATGACTGAAGCGCCTTAGCAGCAGCAGCAGCAATGTTTGTTTCTTGGTCCAGTGACTGTGTTAAATCCATGGTTCAATTTATTTCATTTATTCTTTCTATTTTTATATTCTCATGCTGAAATATCCTCTGTACTATGCCTTATGAACACTCATATTTTCAATTGGGACATAGCTTTTGCATTTAACATTCTATATCCCTTTTATCCTCTCACAAAATATTTTTTCAGTTTATATTTCCTATATCTGTAATATTAAAACAGGTTGATTTGATTTATGCATTCCATCTAGAATAGAGATCTGACATTAGACCACATCATGTGTCGGGGTCAAGTATCAAAACATGGTCCAACTAGTAGGGATGTGCAATACAAAATATGATAAATATACAAATATACATCTTCTTGTAGTGCTAGATAGAGGGAGAACATTCTAAGAATAATCATAAAAATTGTCCACTGCTGAAGCTCAGTCCCAGGGAGAGGACCAGGCTTAGATACAGAAAGAGCCTGAAGAGTTTGGGCCATGGCAACTGAGCGTGTACTAGGAAGAAACCTAGGCCTCCAGAGGCAAATCACTATTATTGAGAAGTGCATTAAGAGAGGGGGCAGCACTACCATAAAAGCTTTGTTCATTGTGAGTGTTCCAAGGCAACAGGACACACTTATGGGAGCTATGGGGGTTGGCATGAATTGCCAGCGCCTCTTCCAGATGTATGGGCAGACACAAGGCCCCACCCCATCTAACCTAGAAGAGTATGAATAGCTACTGAAACTAGAAATACCGCCAGTGGGTCACAGGACCAGCAACTCTATCAACAGGCCCCAGGGCCCACCCCCACCGACCTGGAGGGTGTGGAGACAGATCCAGCCACTCAGACTTTTGTCAGTGGGCCTCAGAACCTGCCCACGTTATCCCAGGAAGATGCAGATGGCTTCCACAACTAAGAGGTCCATCGGCAGATGCCACAACTCACCCTGCTGCCCTGAGAGCACTAAGATAGCTCTCTCTCTTAGGAAATTCATCAGTGGGAAGCCTCCCTGCTGTCTCAGGATAGCTTTTAATATTGGGAAGCTTGCCAGTATAGGCTGAGATTCATCCCACTGTCCTGGGAGAATGCAGAAAATTTGCATGACTAGGAAATCCATCAGTGGGTGCCAGAACCTGGGAGTACCCAGATAACTACCCCTACTAGGAAATCCATCATTAACTGCCAAGAGCTGCCCCACTGTCCTAGGAGTGTGCAGAAACCTCTTGCTACTAGGAAATCTGAAGTAGGTACTGAAACCCACTTCACTATTCTGGAAGGGTACAGACAGATCCCACCACTAGGAAATCCATCCCAAAAAAGTGCTAAAACCACAACACCAGGAACTACACAAAGAGCTGAAATCTCTTCTCACAGATGTGCAAACTGGGGGATTTACCTCAGCTGATGGCTTTCTGTCAATAAATTCATTCCTGTGAAACATCCAAAGAATAAGTGCTCCTGCACCTGGGGCAGTTCTGAGTGTAGCATCCATGGGCTCTGTGGGCATGTACACATATGGGTAAGACCAGACCAGAATTCAAGCTGCCTTCATAGATCCCACAGTGGGTCGAAGTGCACAACTACTGCAGTATTTGAATCTAACTTCATTGTACCAGTGCCAGTGGCTGAGTGAAAACAATGCCTGAGAATCATCAGGGCCAATTGCCAGCATGCCCACAGTTAAAGCAGGACCAAGGACAGCACCATCAACTTTATTTTGTAAGCCCACTCTACAGACAGAAGGGGAGCCATGGAACATATTTATAGGTGAACAGCTCCAAAGGAGTAGAATGCAATGGCTTCTGGCCAGTGGCAGTGCTACAGTCCCCTCTACCTCACACCATAGATCAGAATCATAGCTAAGAAACAGAGCTGGGGGCACCTACTCCAACAACTAGGGAGCAGACTCTTCCTCTTAAAATGCAGTGAGGACCACAGAGCAAAGGGTAGCTCCCACTTAATCTCTTGGACAGATTTTGATAACCACACCAATCAACCCCCACAACCATCAAGTAGATAAGGACACAAGGACACAACTTCTGAACCAACCTCACTCACCAGGGTGTAGACATCAGAAGCAAGGGGAACAGTGATCCTGCAATGTGCAGAAAGGAGACCACCAACACAGTAAGTTTGACACAATGAGATGACAAATGTGTTTCAGACAAAAGGAGCAAGATAATAACTTACAAGGACAAATAAATGAAGAGGAGATAGCAATCTATTTGAAAAGAATTGAGTAATGATAGTAAAGATAAACCAAGATATCAGAAATATAACGGAGGCATGGGGTTCTCTGGTGGCTCAGAAGGTAAAGAATCTATCTGCAATGCAGGAGACATGGGTTTGATCCCTAGGTTGGGAAGATCCCCTGGAGAAGGAAAAGGCAGCCCACTCCAGTATTCTTGCCTGTACGGTCCCATGAACAGAGGAGCCTGGTGGGCTATAGTACATGGGGTCAGAAAGAGTCAGAAACAACTAACACACATGGATCAAGAAGATAAAAGAAAAGTTTAACAAAGACATAGAAGAACAAAAGAACAGACAGAGATGAACAAGAGAGTAACCAAAATGAAAAATACTCTAGAAGGAATCAATAATAGAAAAATTAACACAGATGAACTGCTAAGTGATCTGGAAGACAGTACGGTAGAAATCTCTGCCACAGAACAAAGTAAAGAAAACAAGTTAAAAGAAATGAGGATAGTCTCAGAGACCTCTGGGACAACATTAAAAGCACCAACATTCAAATTATAAGGATCACAAAAAAAGAAAAAAAAAGAAAATATTTGAGGAGATCATAGTTGAAAACTTTGCTATCATGGAAAAGGAAATAGTCACCTAAGTCCAGGAAGTGTAGGGAGTCCCAAAAGGATAAACCCAAGGAGGAACACATCAAGACATATATCAGTCACACTAACAAGAATTAAATGCAAAGAAAAATTTCAACAAGGGAAATGCAATGAATAACATACAATGTAATCCTCATAAGGTTATTAGGTGATTTTTCAGCAGAAATTTCAGGCCAGAAGGGAGTGGTAAAACATATTTAAAGTGAAGAAAGAGGAAAAACCGGCAAACAAGAAAATTCTACCCAGAGGGGCTCTCATTCAGAGTCAACAGAGAAATCTAAAGCTTTACAAACAAGGAAAAGCTAAGATAATTTAATACTATCACACCAGCTTTACAACAATAGCTAAAGGGAATCCTCTAGGTAAAAAGCACAAGAGAAGAGAACAAAAGAGACTGGGAAGAAAAACGACCTAGAAAAGGAAACACAAAACAATTTTAAAAATGGCAATAGGAACATACATATTGATAATTACCTTAAATGTAAATTGATTAAATGTTCCAACCAAAAGACGTAGACTATCTGAGTGAATATAAAAGCAAGACCTGTATATATGCTCTGTATATATAAGAGACCCACTTAAAAACTAAGGATACTTACAGACTGAAAGTAAGGGGATGGTAAAAATTATTCCATGCAAATGGAAATCGAAAGAAAGCTAAAGCAGCAATGCATGTATCAGACGATTTAGACTTTAAAATAAAGACTGTTACAAGAAACATGGAAGGACATTATATAATGATCAAGGAATGAATCTAAGAAGATACAATAATTATAAATATTTATGCATCCAACATAGGAGCCCTTCAATATATAAGATAAATGCTAACAGTTATAAAAGGGAATCTCTTGCATTCCTACACACTAACAACCCAAGATCAGAAAGAGAAATGAAGGAAACAATCCCATTTACCACCATAACAAAAATAATTAAATACTTCAGTCCAGTTCAGTTCAGTCACTCAGTCATGTCTGACTCTTTGTGACCCCATGAATCGCAGTACACCAGGCCTCCCTGTCCATCACCATCTCCTAGAGTTCACTCAAACTCACGTCCATCGGTTCAGTGATGCCATCCAGCCATCTCAACCTCTGTTGTTGGTAGAATTCCTAATATTAAATTACCTCGACATTCTTAACATTAACTATAGGTAAATTATTATTTGAATATTGGAGAAGGCGATGGCACCCCACTCCAGTACTCTTGCCTGGAAAGTCCCATGGACGGAGGAGCCTGGTAGGCTGCAGTCCATGGGGTCGCGAAGAGTCGGACAGGACTAAGTGACTTCCCTTTCACTTTTCACTTTCATGCATTGGAGAAGGAAATGGCAACCCACTCCAGTATTGAATTATTTTTGCTACTCTGTCATTTTTAATACATAGTGCATTTGCTAATTAGATTATTCTTTGTGTTTCAAGAATCAGTCTATACAATCAGAATTAGCTTGATTTAAAAAAAACTCACAGCTTTCCATTTCTCCTTCCACCTTCTACTGTATTCTAATGATGAAGAATCCGCTGTGTGTGCTAGGTTATTTCAGTCATGCCCAACTCTTTGTGATGCTAAGGACTTTAGCCCACTAGGCCCTTCTGTCCATGGAATTCTCCAGGCAAGTACTGGAATGTTGTGTCATTTCCTTCTCCAGGGGATCTTCCTGACTTTGTGGTCGAACCCATGTCTCTATGTCTCCTGCATTGGCAAGCAGGTTCTCTTTTTCTTTTTTTTTTTAATTTAAAGTTATTTATTTATTTGGAGGCTAATTACTTTACAATATTGTATTGGTTTTGCCATACATCAACATGAATCCGCCACGGGTGTACACGTGTTTCCAATCCTGAACCCCCCTTCCACATCCCTCCCCATACCATCCCTCTGGGTCTCCCAGTGTACCAGCCCCAAGCAAACAGGTTCTTCACCACTAGTGCCACATGGGCAGTACTGGCTACTTAAAGATTTAAAAGAACACAGCAGTGAAACTTGCTGAAGACATCAACTTGTGTGGAATGACTCTTGTCTATTGCTGTTGTTTATTCAGATTATCTACTCATTACGAGATCATTTGGTACTTATTTTTTGAGCAAAAAAAGTGAAAAGTGACATGAGGGAAAAATTTCTTGATTTCCAGACCTAACCCCACTGAGTTGTACATGCAGTGTATATTCTATCATGCTCTGTAAACCTGAAAGAATAATGAATGAAATTCAAATACAAGTCAGAAGGGAGATTTGAAGTACTTTTTCTTATTATTGTTGTTGATGTTTTATTGTTGTTTTTGCTTTTTGTTTACTGCTCATTATAATACAGGAAACATTCTTTAAACATGATGAAATTGAGACAATCTGCAAAGAACTTAGGGACTAAAGTAAATGTCTTAATCCTCATTTTTCTTTCAAAATAAAAATATTAACACAAGATAAATTAGTGTTATGAAATATTATAGCTCTGATACTTTATGAAGACTTCAGTGCTATTTTTGAAGTATTAATTACCAAGTTTCTTTCAAAATAAGTATTTTATATGGCTGCTTTTCAAATCTTTATATTTTTAATCTAACTGGTTTATCCTATAATGCATCTTTGATTTCTAGAAATAGTATTGCAACACTTTGAGAAGGACAAGAGGTCCTCACGTGAATTTAAGAAAGATTTTTTGAAATTGTTAGTGTACTCTGAACTTAACCCTATATTTGCCTACATATTGGCAATGTGCAAGAGTATTGCACATTTAGTTGGAGCTAACTAAAATATTGTTATGAGGAGCATTTTGAAGCTTAAGTAACACACATTTGGAAGGAAAAATGTGGTCTAAACTTAAGTATTTCAACTTAACAAATTTTTAAGAAGCGAATGTTTATAACTAGAGTTCACTAAAATTTAATACCTTTTCTTGTATAGATAAGGCATATAATTTGAGCTCCAAGACTGTAAAAGAGTGTTTTTTTCTTACCAAGTTTGTAACGACAAAAGCCCTTATGCACAGTATTTATTTAATCTAAGATATTGATAATTATCAAAGGTAATATACACTCCTTAAACAGTATTGAATTAAGTTTATGTTTTCAACTTTTTTGCATTTAAAATTCTTATGTGTTTTTGTGCATGGACCCAAAAAAAAAAAAAAGTGAAAAATGTGTAAAACCTAAAAATAATTCTAAACAAAATATAATGTTTTCTAAATTAAATCAGAATATAATGCAAAGCATATTCTTTGTATATTTTCCAAGTTATTTTCATAAAGTTAAAACATATAAACACAATTATACCTAAAACAGGCCTTTTATACATGCAAACTTAAGATTAAAGTGTCAGTCATAAGTTTGAGTTATCTTCATGGATTTTTAATTATTTTACCAATACAATTTGTATACAATTACTTTTTATGGGTAGCATTTAAAATATATTTTGATGTTGTCCAAATACTATTCTGGCATAAGAATTAAATAATCAACTATTGTAGGGATCAGACAGTTTTTTAATGGACTTTATTGTTCAGGATGTTTTAGGGTCACAGCAAAATTGAGAGGAATATACAGAGATTTCTCATATCTTCCCAAGCACTTTAAGTATGAATTCTGTAAAAATTCTGATATTTTTTAAAAAAAATTTTATACCTTTATACTTTTTATGATAATGGACTAATAAAAATCAGTGTCTTCTTAAAATTAACTGGTTGAAAATGTGCACTTAAGTGAACTAAATTTAGTTTTAGCTCCCTGTAATATCTGGAAAACAGTTGTCCAGGTGAGATATGCCACATTAAGAATAAGGACATTAGCATACAAGTTGTATGCATTTGGGTATGACACAATAAAGAGCAGATGTCTAAGCAATGGGAATTCCCAAACTGGAAGCATTGTTGTGATTTTCCTCTTAAAGTCATTATTTTAATTCAGTTCTTGATGATTTCTGCTGTAATATATACACTTGACATATGGTCATTTTAAATGCAAATATTCTGTATCAAAGAGGCAACAGTCTCGTGCCTATTTTGGGTACCATCCAGAAGCTTCTAATGTGACTTGACAATAGATAAAATTACTATGATTGAGCATATATTTTCTTTGAATATCCATATATAAGTATGTATTTGGAAAAAATAAGTTTAAAAAAGGAGAACTATTATTTTCCTTCCTCCTAAAGGAGAGGGAGAAGGGAGAAAAACAGAGATCTGGCCATCTAAGAATAATGAACAAATTATACAGCAACACTTCTAATAGCACACATTGATTCTTTAAATTAATGTCAGTTAATCAAGGAATTGATAAGAGGGTTTCTCAGACCAAAAGCATAAAGAAGAAATAGAAAAATGAGTATATAAACCAGTTCCAATTTTAATTTGGTTAGGTATTCTAATAATACAGTCATCGCTTAGAAAACAAAGAGGAAAAAAGATTTTCATGTTAAATTGTTTTCGCAATCTGCTTTTCTAATTTATCTTCAATAAAAGTATCTTGAAGTAAGTTAAGTCACTGAATTTAATTCATTCTGCAGTTATTAATTATGTAAGAATAAAATGCAATATCATTGTTGTACAGGCAAATGTTGAAAGTGTTTCTAAAGATTTCTTTCAATCATTTCATCAATTTCCTTGAAAGGAAAGTATAATAAATACTTAAACACTAAGATAAAGCTTTCAAACAAAATATATTTCCTTTTTAAAATACTGAATTTAAATTTATGGTTGAGATAGGTGGGTTAATTGTTCCTGTTTGATTTTAACATAAAATAAAATTTGCAGTTGATCTACTGAACAGAACATTTAAATACTACGATTATGTTAATGGGCTTCCTTGGTGGCTCAGCTGGTAAAGAATCTACCTGCAATATGGGAGAACTGGGTTCAAACCCTGGGTCAGGAGGATCTCCTGTAGAAGGGAACAGCTACCCACTCTAGTATGCTGGCCTGGAAAATTCCAGACTGAGTGACTTTCCATTATTATGTTAATAACTGAGGAAGCTTAATTTTAAAGATACATCTAAAGAGTTAAAGTCTTATGATAATAGTGTACTGAAGAAAAGACAAATCATTTAGGACCTAAACATGAGCTTACTGAGTTTTACTAGAATGATGAATGCTTATTTTAGACTTCTAGTTTTTTCTCTAACATATAAGAATCCTGGAAGTAAGAAAAGAAATAATTGGAGTGATAATCACTGAGAATTTTCTAAAATAAATAACACACAAGACTATAAATTAAGGAAGCTGAGAGAACTCCAATCATGTCCTTTTTATACTTTAGAAAAATAAGGACAAAGAGACAATCTTGAAAATATAGTTGCCTTACAGCATTATAATGGTTTCAAATATACAAAATAGTGACTCAATATTTTTATAGATTATAGTCTTTAATCCATTTTGAGTATGTTTTTGTATATGACATAAAGAAGTAGTCTGTCTTCATTTCTTGCATGTGGCTGTCTGGTTTTTCCAACATTATTCATTGAAAAACTCTTCACCACTGGATATTCTTACCTCCTTTGTCATAGACTAATTGACCATATAGGTATGAGTCAGAAAGCATTTAACAGGAGGCTTCCTGTGTGCTGTTTTGGATCTGTCAGGAATTCTCTGTTCCTTATTAATTCCTGGATATTCAGGAATTAAGAGGAACGGCAAGCCTCTCCCAGGGGCTGAGGAATCCAGGCATTTCCTTAGTTAGTTTTTCTATATGGTGATAAGTACCCTCTTCCTTTTTATGAACCATATGGTAAAAGTTATTATTTACAACTCTCTCTCTTTAATATAGATCGCCTATGTTTTGTAAGTCTGGAAATTTAATCTTTATCTTTGCTGAGAATAACTACAGTATATATGCCCACACCATTGTTGATTAAAACACCTTTGCTCCATCAGAGCTTGGGTCCCCGTGTCTTGCTTTCTCTCTCTCTCTCTCCTTCTCTCTTTTTCAGGCTGATTCCTGGAGCACAGAGGTTCTCTGAGTTTATTTTCCTGCCCAGGCTTCCAAGACCCTCTCGATAAGGTGCTCTGGGCCTTCACCCCATTGAGAGGGCACCTGAGGCCTCCGTGAACAGAGCAAGCCCCATGCCAGGGACTATTGGCTTTCTGCATAAACCAAGGAATACCAGCCTCTTTCTCGATCCTTTACTTTCTTATCAGTCTACTCCAGACCACTAGGTTCCAGTCCATTAAAGGACCTCATCAGGTATAAGTTTATTTTGAGATTCTTTATTCTGTTCCTTTGATCTATATGTTTGTTTTTGTGCCAGTACCATACTATTTTGATGACTGTAGCTTTATATTATAGTTTGAGATCAGAGAGCTTGATACATTTAGCTTTGGTCTTCTTTCTTAAGATAGCTTTAGATATTCAGGTTCTTTTATAAAATTAACCAATCTCATTAAAGCCACAATATTCTAAAATTTGCACAAGGAAAAAGAAAATTAATAGGGCTTTATCTTTTGAAGATATTGAATCAATACTAAATAATTTTCCAATTTCACTAATGAATTACACTTACCATTTAAGGAAAAATGAAACCAATTCTCCACAATGTTCTGAAAAAGACAGAGGCAGAGGGAATATTTCCTTCAGTGAGCTGAGTGTAGTTCAAAAAAAAAAAAGATTGGCCCCTGAAATTTATGAATGTGATATTATTTTGAAGAAGTGTCTTTGAAGATGTAATTATTTTTAAAGATCTAGAGATTATATCATCCTGAATTAGGGTGGACTCTATGTCAGATAGCAGTGTCCTTAGAAGAGAAGGAAGGGAAAGAACTAAAACAAAGACATGAAAATGGATGCAGAAGTATGTACCTCCAAACCATGATATCAACAGATTTAGGGTTCAAGGATAAGTAACCCAGTATTGTAAATAAAGAACAAAGCTGTAATACTCACACTACCCAGTTTCAAAACTAACAATAAAGATATAGTAGTCCAGACAGAATAGAAACTGAAAAAGTAAGTCAATCAAATAGAATTGAAAGCCCAGAAATAGAGCTACATAAATATAGTAAACTGATCTTTGACAAAAAAAAAAAAAAAAACAACAACAACAACAACAACAAAAAAAACCACAAAGGCAGCAATACACTGGAGAAAGAATATTCTTTTCAACAAATTATACTGGACCAAGTAGACATCTGTAAGCAAAAAGTCACCTAGATTTAGACCTTATACCTTTTCCCACAGTGGATTATAGACTTAAGTAAAAAAACACAAAACTATAAAACATCTAGAAGGAAGTATAGAAGAAAATCTATGTGACATTGGCCTTTGGTGATGGATTTTTAGATTCAACATCAAAAGCACAATCCAGGGAAGAAAAAAAAAAGGTGAATTGATAAGTTGAACTCTGTTATAATTAAAACCGCTGCTCTAAAAAGATAAGCAACTAACTGGGAGAACATATTTGATAAACACATAAAGGATAAAGTACTTATGTTCAAAATATATAAAGAATTCTTAAAAACCCCTATATAAGAAAACAAACAACCCAGTTAAAAACTGAATATCTGAGCAGATACTTCACCAAAGAAGATGCATTGATAGCAATTAAGCACATGAAAAGATGCTTCATTTCATTTGTTTTCCTGGCATCTCAAAATTATGTGATGCTGCTACAGACATATTAGAATGGTTGAACTGTAAAAAAGAAAGAAAAAAAAAGGATACTATCAAGTGAAACAAGAACTCTCATTTATTGCTGGTAGAAATGCAAAATAGTCCATATATTTTGGAAAACAGTTTGTTTTTTACAAAGGTAAATGTTTTATTGTTCATCTGAAAGTTCTTGATTTATGTACTGCTGAAGCTTAGCTTGAAGGATTTTGAGCATAACCTTGCTAGCATGTGAAATAAGCCCAACTGTACAGAAGGTTGAACATTCTTTGGCATTCTTTGGTCTGGTCTTTGGAAGGAAAGCTATGGAAAGCCTAGACAAAATATTAATAAGCAGAGAAATCACTTTGCTGACAAAGGTCCATACAGTCAAACCTATGATTTTTCCAATAAACAACTATGGATATGGCAGTTGAACCATAAAAAATGCTGAACACAGAAGAATAGATGCTTTTGAATTGTGGTACTGGAGAAGACTGCAGGGTGATCAAACCTGCCAATCCTAAAAGTCAACCCTGATTTTTCATTGCAAGGTCTGTTGCTAAAGTTCCAATACCTTCGCCACCATGGGCTTCCCTGGTGGCTCAGTAGGTAAAGCATCTGCCTCCAATGCGGGAGACCCAGGTTCAATCCCTGGGTTGGGAAGATCCCCTGGAGAAAGAAATGGCAACCCAGTCCAGTACTCTTGCCTGGAAAACCCCATGGACTGAGAAGCCTGGTAGGCTACAGTCCATGGGGTCGCAAAGAGTCGGACATGACTGAGTGACTTCACTTCTTCAGATGTAAAGAGTCAGCTCATTGAAAAAGACCCTTATGTTTGGAAAGATTGAAGGCAAAAGGAGAAATGAGTGGCAGAAGATGAGATGGTTAGACAGCATCGCCAACTCAGTGAACTTGAATTTGAGCAAATTCTGGGAGATGGTGGAGGACAGGGGAGCCTTTTGTGCTGCCATCCATGGGGTCACAAAGAGTTGGGCACAGCTTAACAACTAAGCAACCGCAAAATGTTGTATTATCATGCAGTCCAAGGATCACATTCCTAGGAGTTTACCTAAAGTATTGAGAGACATGTTCACACAAAAATCTGCACCTACGTGTTCTGCTGCTGCTGCTGCTAAGTCGCTTCAGTCATGTCCGACTCTGTGGACCCCATAGACTGCAGCCCACCAGGCTCCCCTGTCCCTGGGATTCTCAAGCAAGAATACTGGAGTGGGCTGCCATTTCCTTCTCCAATGCATGAAAGTGGCCTATGTGTTCACAGAAGTTTTATTCATGATTGCCAAAGCTGAAAGCAACCTGGATACCCTTGAATAGATTAATGTATAAACAAACGGCATTATTCTCATACAATGGAATAGTTTTTGGTGATAAGAAATAAGGTATTAAATCACAAAAATACTTGGATAAATTTTAAAAATATGTGTTAAGTAAACTCATTCTGAAAATACCACATACTGTATGAATCCAATCATATGACATTTTAGAAAAGCCAAAACTGTGATGACAGTAAAAAGATCAATGGTTGCTTGAAGTTTGGTGGGAAGTAAAGCACAGGGGAATTTTAGGGGAGTGAACTATTCTCTTTGACACAGTAATTGTGAATATATGACAGTATGCATTTGTCAACACTTATAAATGTTCACATCACAAACAGTGAGCCTTAATGAAAGAAAATTAAATAAAAATCATTTAGAAGCTCAGGTTACCCCAGGGATAAATGTATAATATGACAGGCTTTTTTTTTTTTTTTTTTTTGTAAAAGCAAAACTCTACTAAAAAAAGTCTTATTTGTCCATCTGTCTAGACAACTATATTACATCCTTGGTTATTAAAGCCTCTTATTTTTTTGTATAGAAGATAGAATTAAATCCCACATTTTAGAAACTATTAGAATTTAAGAGGATAGATTTAATATATTTTAAAATCATTGTTTAAATTCTTACAGAAATCTGTGCCATCAGTTTTCATTAAGCATTGAAATCTGAAGCAAAAATTGCTTAGTGGTATTAAAAAATATGAATTCACTGTTTCACTATGCACCAGTGTTGGCCTCTAGGTTATAAATTGTTAATTGGTTCCCATGTTTAGGGTCTTTCTCTGTTTCTATATTTAAAGTAAAATCAGTTTGTGAATAGTGTTTTAGGCTGAAGTGAGAGATGTTTATTTTGCTTAGCTCTTTGTTGTTTAAAAGAGTATTGTTTTTGTTGTTGTTGTTGTTGTTGTTCCTACATCCTCAAGCTACCTTCCCTTTCCTTTTTGCCTTTCTCTGGGAAATGATATTTTTGAAATGGGGTTATTTTCTAGGTATTCTACAATGCTAGATGTTGGAGATTACGAGTGAAATGACACAGAACAAGACACACAAAAGACAGACGATACACACACTCCGGCCGGAGGAACAGAACTGGGCAAAAAACTAATTGCCATTAATTATAAAAGCCCCCTAGGCAGAATTCCAGACTGCATAAATAAGCCTTTTCAGCACAGCGCAGGTGCATACATGTTATCATATAGCAAAGGGGAGTAAAATCCTAGTCTACTGCGAGTCTGTACAAAGCCCTCTATTCCTTCTTTATCACAAGAAGGGAATGCTCCCTCATTTGCAAGGGACCATTAAACTCAAGGCTGTGTCCAGACTCTTTGGCAGAACGCCTCATTTGCAAGGACGTCCAGCCCTAGCAGAGAGGCCCGTTTGCAGGCACATCTCTGCTACCCTATTAACCCTTCACTAGATTATCTCTCATCCAGCTTCTCCCTGAAGCTATTTAAAGCTTCTGTCAACAACCCAACCTTTCAATTCTTAATAGTTGACTGGGAACCATTTAATCAGTGATTAAAAAGTGTTAAAGGTAGTTTAATCTCAATCTCCATCTCTTATCTCTTATGTCTCATCTTTCATCAACTGAAGCACGGAAAACATTAAACTCTAAACCCTGGGGAGCAATGGAGCAGTACAGGAGCTTCTTAAGAGAACTCTAGAATATCGTGCAGTAAGCTGAGCTGCAATGCTATATTTCTTTTGACATTTCCAATGAGAAGAAGTCATAAAAGCAATATAAAAGCTTAAGTACAACAAAATAAAATGAAACAGTAATAAAAACTATGTCTCCTTTCAGATATTTGTTAATTGTTTTAACTAATAAAAACCTGATTGAAACACCATACATCTTGCTTGATTTTCCAGCATGCAGAGAATAAATAACTTCAGTTCAGTTCAGTTCAGTTGCTCAGTTGAGTCCGACTCTTTGTGACCCCATGAATCGCAGCACACCAGGCCTCCTTGTCCATCACCAACTCCCAGAGTTCACTCAGACTCACGTCCATCGAGTCAGTGATGCCATCCAGCCATCTCATCCTCTGTCGTCCCCTTCTCCTCCTGCCCCCAATCCCTCCCAGCATCAGAGTCTTTCCCAATGAGTCAACTCTTCGCATGAGGTGGCCAGAGTACTGGAGTTTCAGCTTTAGCATCATTCCTTCCAAAGAAATCCCAGGGCTGATCTCCTTCAGAATGGACTGGTTGGATCTCCTTGCAGTCCAAGGGACTCTCATGAGTCGTCTCCAACACCACAGTTCAAAGGCATCAATTCTTTGGCACTCAACTTTTTTTACAGTGCAACTCTCACATCCATACATGACCACAGGAAAAACCATAGCCTTGACTAGATGGAACTTTGTTGGCAAAGTAATGTCTCTGCTTTTCAATATGCTATCTAGGTTGGTCATAACTTTTCTTCCAAGAAGTAAGCGTCTTTTAATTTCACTATATTTAAAAATACGATGCAAATATTTATTTTCCTCCTAAAAACTGATTTTCAGAAAGGAATAATGTGCCTATTTTTAAAAGTAATATAAAGAATTTCATACTACCCATAATTTGCATTAGGTTAAAATATCCTTGTTTTAGGAGGTACTAAAATAAGCGACATCACTTTGCCAACTAAGGTCCATCTAGTCAAGGCTATGGCTTTTCCTGTGGTCATGTATGGATGTGAGAGTTGGACTCTGAAGAAGGCTGAGTGTCAAGGAATTGATGCTTTTGAACTGTGGTGTTGGAGAAGACTCTTGAGAGTCCCTTGGACTGCAAGGAGATCCAACCAGTCCATTCTGAAGGAGATCAGCCCTGGGATTTCTTTGGAAGGAATGATGCTAAAACTGAAACTCCAGTACTTTGGCCACCTCATGCGAAGAGTTGACTCATTGGAAAAGACTCTGATGCTGAGAGGGATTAGGGGCAGGAGGAGAAGGGGACGACAGAGGATGAGATGGCTGGATGGCATCACTGACTCGATGGACGTGAGTCTGAGTGAACTCTGGGAGTTGGTGATGGATAGGGAGGCCTGGCGTGCTGCGATGCATGGAGTTGCAAAGAGTCGGACACTACTGAGTGACTGAACTGAACTGAACTGAACTGAAAATTAGCTCAAGCATTCCTAGTTCTGGATGTTTAAAAATATTAATTGGTGGAAGAGGTAAAATAGAAGGCAAAGGAATTATCAAAGACATAGTGATTTTCCTGAAGCATATGATTACATATTTATTATAGTGTAATATTGTAAAAAAAATTCTTAAAAATAATCAATGTTGGGGTGTATATATATATATATATATATATGTTGGTGTATATATATGTTGGTGTATATATATATATATATAAATATATGAGGAATGAAAAAATAAAACACTGCTATTAGTGGGTGTGTATGGATTTGGAACATATTTTCAGTGACAGCATAATATATGAATGTTTACATTAAGATATATATGAGAATAATATACTCTAAAAATGTTGGATGGCATAAAAATGTTTAAGTGATACTAAAGGCATATATGTATAAATGATTTTAATAAAAATATTTTATGAGATGTACAAAAGGTAGCATTTCTAAATGAAAACATGCTGATTAAATGTGTTTAAATAAGTTAACTTTAAAAACATTCATAGATTATTTTTATCATTTTTGCCCCTTTAAATGTTCATGTATTTGATCAATGTTTTGAGACTTGTAGGAAGAGTGGGCCTTCATTTTTACTAGAAATTATCTTAAATCATGGCATAGAACAGATGTGAGTATTGTGTTTTTTCTTTATAGAACAAGTGTAATAGTAATTATAATAAAAGAAAGTTTTAATAAAGCTCAAGCTAGGGAGAATTTCAGGATAGATATTTATTCCAAAGTTTAATGCTCTCTTGCACTCCAATTTGACTCTATGTTTTCTGAAAGAAATCATCAAATATTGCCCTTACCAGTAGGATAGACCCAGTATTTGACTGAAGAACATGAACTATCATTATTACTAGGTCAAGTGTTGTAACTCCTTTAAGATGTAAAGATCCAGGAAGAGAGATCAAATATGAATAAAGAATAAAGGAATTCATAAGAGAGATTTGTTTAATGTACCATTTTGTAACCTGAAGAGCTATAGCTGTCATTCATTTGTCAGTTAGCTCAACATTATTTCTACTTTAGGATTTAAAATGTAAATGTTAGTTACATTCAGCTTCAAAGTGAAGAAGAAGTGAAGGAAAATGGTCCATTGTTCATTTCTAAGAATCCATGTGCCAAAAGAAATTCTGGGACATATCCACCATATCAATGCTCATCATAGAGGCAAGATGTATAATCAGAACTGCTTCCTAGCCATGACCTAATTGATTGTGGGTCAAGAAATGAGATAGGTGGCCCTCAGAAGTGTCATGAAGCCACATAGAGACATCTGTGCAAAGCTTCTAGGTTATAGAAGCAGTTCTTGGGATGAGATTACTTCTTTATTCACTAAGCACAGTGTTTACAACAAAAATAATCATCATAAAAATAATATATATACTCAAGTGTTAAAAGTTCAAACAGTACCAAATGATATATAATTTAAATATACCTCTTATGCTTTCTGGCTTCCTAAATCAGTCTTATTGATTGACTCACAGAACAGAGAATGTAATTTGACTTTTTTTTTTTTTTCCGTTTATCTCTACTACTGCTACTGCTAAGTCGCTTCAGTCGTGTCCGACTCTGTGCGACCCCATAGACGGCAGCCCACCAGGCTCCCCTGTCCCTGGGATTCCCCAGACAAGAACACTGGAGTGGGTTGCCATTTTCCTCTCCAATGCATGAAAGTGAAAAGTCAAAGTGAAGTTGCTCAGTCGTGTCAGACTCTTAGCAACCCTATGGACTGCAGCCTACCAGGCTCCTCAATCCATGGGATTTTCCAGGCAAGAGTACTGGAGTGGGGTGCCATTGCCTTCTCCATCATTTATCCCTAGGATGGTACATCCAGCTATGTAACAAATTAATCTTATACCTTTTAATCTACAATGACTAGTTATGTACCATCCTAGGGATAAATGATGGAGAAGGCAATGGTACCCCACTCCAGTACTCTTGCCTGGAAAATCCCATGGATTGAGGAGCCTGGTAGGCTGCAGTCCATAGGGTTGCTAAAAGCCATCCTAGGGATAAATGATGGTACATAGCTAGTCATTGTAGATTAAAAGGTATAAGATTAATTTGTTACATAGCTGGATGTATTAGGACATCAGTGATTAGTTCTTTACAGAGAATCCTCCTTTTAAAACAATGTAGTGCGTGCATATTCATGCAACCTCTTCTTGGGTAGGCGGTTTCATTTGAGGGATAACAGTCCATAAGTATCAAATGCATATACAAGCATGCAAGCAAGCAAGGGTATGTACATACAATCGAGTGCATGAGGTTGTATGTATGCATAGCTGCTGTTTAAAAATAAAAAATGCGATACTCCTAGCTACTCTAAATCTTTGACACTCAAAATCTATATTTGGGTTATTCCTTATCATTTAACCTAAATGATAGATTTTTAAATGACTATTAATTCATTGTAAAAATGTACAATTAATCACTTAAATTTCCCCTAGTTCAGTTCAGTCTCTTAGTCGTGTCTGACTCTTTGTGACCCCAGGAATAGCAGCACGCCAGGCTTCCCTGTCCTACACCAACTCCCGGAGTCCACCAAAACATATGTCCATCGAGTCAGTGATGCCATCCAACCATCTTATCCTCTGTCGTCCCCTTCTCCTCCTGCCCTCAATCTGTCCCAGCATCAAGGTATTTTCAAATGAGTCAGCTCTTCGCATCAGGTAGCCAAAGTATTAGAGTTTCAGCTTTAGCATCAGTCCTTCCAATGAACACCCAGGACTGATCTCCTTTAGAATGAACTGGTTGGATCTCCTTGCAGTCCAGGGGACTCTCAAGAGTCTTCTCCAACACCATAGTTCAAAAGCATCAATTCTTCAGCTCTCAGCTTTCTTTACACTCCAACTCTCACATCCATACATGATCACCAGAGAAACTATAGCCTTGGCTAGTCGGACCTTTGTTGCCAAAGTAATGTCTCTGCTTTTTATGCTGTCTAGGTTGGTCATAGCTTTCCTTTCAAGGAGTAAGCGTCTTTTAATTTCATGGCTGCAATCACCATCTGCAGTGATTATGGAGCCCAGAAAAATAAAGCCTGCCACTGTTTCCATTGTTTCCCCATCTATTTGCCATGAGGTGATGGGACTGGATACCATGATCTTAGTTTTCTGAATGTTGAGCTTTAAGTCAACTTTTTCACTCTCCTCTTTCACTTTGATCAAGAGGCTTTTTAGTTCCTGTTCACTTTCTGCCATAAAGGTGGTGTCATCTGCATATCTAAGGTTTTGATATTTCTCCTGGAAATCTTGATTCCAGCTGTGCTTTCTCCAGCCCAGCGTTACTCATGATGTACTCTGCATACAAGTTAAATAAACAGGGTGACAATATACAACCTTGACGTACTCCTTTTCCTATTGGAACCAGTCTGTTGTTCCATGTCCATTTCGAACTATTGCTTCCTGACCTGCATACAGGTTTCTCAAGAGGCAGGTTAGATGGTCTGATATTCCCATCTCTTTCAGAATTTTCCACAGTTTATTTTGTCCACACAGTCAAAGGCTTTGGCATAGTCAATAAAGCAGAAATAGATGATTTTCTGGAACTCTCTTGCTTTTTTGATGATCCAGAAGATGTTGACAATTTTATCTCTGGTTCCTCTGCCTTTACTAAAACCAGCTTGAACATCAGGAAGTTCACGGTTCACATATTGCTTAAGCCTGTCTTGGAGAATTTTAAGCATCACTTTACTAGTGCGTGAGATGAGTGCAATTGTGCAGTAGTTTGAGCATTCTTTGGCATTGCCTTTCTTTGGGTTGGAATGAAAACACCTTTTCCAGTCCTGTGGCCACTGCTGACTTTCCAAATTTGCTGGCATATTGAGTGCAGCACTTTCACAGCATCATCTTTCAGGATTTGAAATAGCTCCATTGGAATTCTATCACCTCCACTAGCTTTGTTCGTAGTGATGCTTGCTAAGGCCCGCTTGATTTTACATTCCAGGATGTCTGGCTCTAGGTCAGTGATCACAACCAGTGATTATCTGGGTCGTGAAAATCTTTTTCGTACCGTTCTGTGTATTCTTGTCACCTCTTTTTAATGTCTTCTGCTTCTGTTAGGTCCCTACCATTTCTGTCCTTTATTGTGCCCATCTTTGCATGAAGTATTCCCTTGGTATCTCTAATTTTCTTGAAGAGATCTCTAGTCTTTCCCATTCTGTTGTTTTCCATTTCTTTGCTTTGATCACTGAAGAAGGCTTTCTTATCTCTCCTTGCTATTCTTTAGAACTCTGCATCCAAATGGGTATACATTTCCTGTTTCTCCTTTGCTTTTTGCTTCCCTTATTTTCACAGCTATGTGTAAACCCTCCTCAGACAGACAATTTGCTTTTTTGCATTTTTTTCTTCTTGGGGATGTCCTTGATTCCTGTCTGCTGTGCAATGTTATGACTCTCAATCCATAGTTCATCAGGCACTCTGTCTATCAGATCTACTTCCTTGAATCTATATCTCATTTCCACTGTATAGTCATAAGGGATTTGATTTAGGTCATACCTGAATGGTCTAGTAGTTTTCTCCACTTTCTTTAATTTCAGTCTGAATGTGGCAATAAGGAGGTCATGATCCCAGCCACAGTCAGCTTCCAGTCTTGTTTTTGCTGACTATATAGAGCTTCTCCTTCTTTGGATGCAAAGAATATAATCAATTTGATATCGGTGTTGACCATCTGATGATGTCCATGTGTAGAGTCTTCTCCTGTGTTGTTGGAAGAGGGTGTTTGCTATGACCAGGGTGTTCTCTTGGTAGAACTCTATTAACCTTTGTCCTGCTTCATTCTGTACTCCAAGGCCAAATTTGCCTGTTACTCCAGGTGTTTCCTGACTTCCTACTTTTGCATTCCTGTCCCCTGTAATGAATAGGACATCTTTTTTAGGTGTTAGCTTTCCCCCACCTTATAAGTAATTAATTTGGTTTTATTATTTTGATATTAAGAACAGTGCTAAAATGGATAGCTTGTCATACTTTTTTTGCACATATATATGTCTGTAGGAGAAATTACATTAAGCAGAAACTCTGTGCATAAAAAAGCACCTTTCTAAAGTAATGTGTTTTGTCACATTATACCCTAAAAAAAATTGATCCAACTTATACTCTGAACATCAGTGTCTCTGTTTAATTCATCTTTAGTATTTTATATATCTTTGTGTTGATATATTAAATATGACATTATTCCTTGATATTTTATAATTTTTATGCTATAAAATGTGCAAAATTTCCCTTCTATTTTACAACTGGCAGCTGTTTATACAGGGGAAGTTATTAGGAAATCTGCTTTGATACCTTTACTTATTCCTCTTATGTTTAGGATACTGTTTTAATATATTATCTTGAATTAGTATTTTAATAACATTTTCTTGTATCTTTCAGTGATTTAAAGCTTTGCACACGTGATCAGTCAGCTCAGTCATGTCCAACTCTTTGCAACCCTACAGATTGTAGCCCACCAGGCTTCCCGGTCCGTGGGATTTCCCAGGCAATAATACTGGAGTGGGCTGCCATGCTTTCCCCGAGGAGATCTTCCCAACCTATGGATCGAACACCACCTCTTGCATCTCCTGCATTGCAGGCAGCTTCTTTATCCACTGAGCCACCTGGGAAGCCCCAGTTTATAGCATTAGAAATGATTAAATTTCTTCTTTTCAAGTGTCATATGTTGAAAAATTTCTCAGATCTAATTTTATTAACTAGCTAGAAAACATTTTAAATAATATTAGTGTTATTATATGTTTTGTCATTTTAGTCCTTATTTCACTTTTTTTTTTTTTTTGCTAAGCTTTTGCTTGCAACAGATCATGACTAAAATTTCTAATTATTTCCCGGTGATTTCAAATACTGATTAACTTTCTGTTTTTCATAGTCTCCGTTTTGCAAATAGACAAGGTAATAGAAATGTTTTTATTCTTCTTATTTTTTTAAGTGTCTGGTATTAAGAGTCCATGTCCTATACATAATAGAAATGACAAAGGGTGATGGAAATTTAGGATAGCTAGTAACACCTACCTCCTTTCTTACAGTTTTTACTAATTGCTAATTAAGGAAAAGGAACCAACTGTAGATGGATTAGGTCAGTTAATGGTAGTGAATAAAACAGAATGGGGATTAGAGAGGATTAGTTCAGTTCAGTCACTCATTCATGTCCAAATCTTTGTGACCCCATGGACTGATCCACGCTGGGCTTCCCTGTCCATCACCAACACCTGGAGCTAGCTCAAACTCATGTCCATCAAGTCAGTGATGTTCTTCAACCGTCTCATCCTCTACTGTCCCCTTCTCTTGCTGCCCTAAATCTTTCCCAGCATCAGGGTCTTTTTCAGGGTCAGTTCTTTGTATCAGGTGGCCAACGTATTGAAGTTTCAGCTTCAGTATCAGTTCTTTCAATGCATATTCAGGAGTTATTTCCTTTAGAATGGGCTGGTTTGATCTCTTTGCAGTCCAAGGGACTCTCAAGAGTCTTTTCCAACACTGAGATGGTAGGGAGATGCATTTCAAGGACATCTTGCCTTGCATTTCAGGCAGCTATTTCCTGTGGGCTGCTAAGGTGCTGCTCACTGGGTAATCTAACCAATGTTTGCTTGGGGAAGAGATATTGAGTAATTGTTGGGAGAAGGGTGGTCTTTCCATGTGGTTCAGTGGTAAAAAATCTGCCTGCCAGTGCTGGAGACATGAGTTTGATCCCTAGGTGAGGAAGATCCCTGGAATAGGAAATGTCAATCAGCTCCAATATTCTTGCCTTGAAAATTCCATGGACAGAGGAACCCTAAAGTGTCAGACATTACTGAACATGCATGAAAATTATTAGGGTCAGGGTAGGAGGCCGACTATGGGGTTGCACAGAGTTGGACACGACTGAAGCGACTTGGCAGCAGCAGGAAAAGAGAGAAGTAAGTCACCAAAAGATATTTTCTATCTTCTTTGAATACCCAAAACTAGGCAGAGGGGATGGACTAAACCTCACTTTTCTCTACTATTTCAGAATGAACATATCATTATATGTATATATACATATAAACTGTATAGTATACATATATTTTGTGTATGTACATATATATAGTATATGTGAATATATAATATATATGCATACTCATTCTGGAGTAGATTTTATGAATCCAGGAAACATACCACAAGCCAGTGAAAGACTGAAAGACTTAAAGACTTGTAGTAACTGTAAGATATGGAGTGGTGTAGGAATCATATGCAGCTTCTATGGTAATTAGCATCATCATATGAGATAGTGCAGCAGGGGCATCACACATGACTTAGATAAGTTTTTTGACTAAGTGAATAACAAATGCTGTCACTAGATATCTTTCAGCAATGAAATATTGTATTTTCTATGTTCTATATATCAATATTTTTGGTAAAAATGGAACATCAGTCTAACTCAGTGACATCTTCAGCTACAACATTGTTTTTTGAAAACAGCAACAGTTCTCTTTCTTCTGGAGGGATGAAAAACAAAGAAAATGAAAATATATATATAGCCTTAAAAACAGATGAAACCTATGTAGAATTCTAGGATCTTAGTTTTCAAAAACTCTTAAAGAGTTAATTTAGTTCACCTTTCTAACCAATCTACTTAATGCCACGGTGTGGAAAAACTCTATTGCTCAAAGGACACTAGTCATCTCTTTCAACTAAATTTTTTTGTTTTTGTTTAGACATGGTGCCTTGCATTCCCTTGATTAATATCATGAGAGTTCTTTTGGAATTTCAGTTTGTTTCTTGGATGGAGTATTATAAAGTCTAGGAAGACTAAAACAGTGACTGTTTAATCATAATTTGATAAACTAAGAATTTTCCCATGTAACATATATCCATACTAACATCCATTTAATCATAGAAAAAGCAATAGAATTCCAGAAAAACATCTACTGCTGCTTCATTGACTGTACTAAAGCCTTTGACTGTGTGGATCACAACAAACTGGAAAATTCTTAAAGAGATTGGAATACCAGACCACCATACCTGCCCTCTGAGAAACCTGTGTGCTGGTCAAGAAGCAACAGTTAGAACTAAACTTGGAACAACTGACTGGTTTAAAATTGGGAAAGGAGTAAGTCAAGGCTGTATAAAGTCACCCTGCTTATTTAACAGATGATACCACTCTAATGACAGAAAGTGAAGAGGAACTAAAGAGCCTCTTCATGAGGGTGAAAAAGGGGAGTGAAAAAGCTGGCTTAAAACTCAGCATTCAAAAAATAGAAATCATGGCATTTGGTCCCATCACTTCATGGCAATTAGATGGGGAAACAATGGACAGTGACAGACTATTTTCTTGGGATCCAAAATCACTGCAGATGGTGACTGTAGCCATGAAACTAAAAATGCTTGCTCCTTAGAAGAAAAACTATGACAGACCTAGAGAGTGTATTAAAAAAAACAGATATATCACTTTGTCCACAAGGTCCATATAGTCAAAGCGGTGGTTCTTCCAGTAGTCATTCACGGATGTGAGAGTTGAACCATAAAGAAGACCAAACGCCAAAGAATTGATGCTTTTGAACTGGAGAAAACTCTTCAGAATTCCTTGGACAGTGAAGAGATCAAACCAGTCAATCCTAAAGGAAATCAATAGTGAATATTAATTGGAAGGACTGATGCTGAAGCTGAAGCTTCAATACTTTGGCCACCTGATGCAAAGAGCTGACTCAATGGAAAAGACCCTGGTATTGGCCAGAAGGAGAAGGGGCGACAGAGGACATGATAGTTCAATGGCATCATCAACTCAGTATGTACATGTATGAAGAAACACATTTTATTGCTTAAATAAAATGAGTAAATGAGTTATATTCAGTAACAAGAACAAGTTCTTCTATGTTTAAAATATGATAAGATTAAAATATGGTTATAATTAAAATATTTAGCGCTTCAGAACCAACTCCTATTCATATGTATAACCATATTTCATTTCTTGAACATATCAGTTGAAGAATCACTTCACAATGTTATTTCTTTCTCTAATAATGATTTTAATGTTATAACAATAATATAAATGAAAGCTTTGCATTAGTCTGGGTTTACCTTCACTCAGTAAAAAAATCAGTAAGAATTCATTTTTAGCATTAAAATTTTATTTCCTAGAATATAGTCATGTTTACATATTCCAGTAAATTTTTACCATTTACAGTTATGCTGTATCTTAAAAACATTATTTAATTTTAGATTAGTGCCGTAAAGAGTGAACCAGAAAAAGAAACCTCAATATTTTATGCTGTCTATGATGTTTATTTACTGGATGCCTTGGGAACACTCATTTTTCTCTTTGTATAAATCCATTTTCATAAACCTTACTATGACATAATCTCTTCTAAAAGCCTGTAAATATAGCCTCAATCTCTTTATAGTATTATTGAAACAAGTAAATATAGCCAGTTATCATTAGCTAAATGGCTCTTTCTAATTTGTCACACTGTCTTTTAGAAGCTTTTCCACTTTCAAAGCCTCATTACCAGCTATCTATTGATGGCCTCCCAATCTGTATATTAAGTTCAGACCTTGCTTCCAAAGCCCAGACCTATTTTTCAACAGTTTCCTGCTCAGAGATGAGACACGCTCATCTGAATATATTAGTTCAGTTCTGCTATCGTGGCATCCTGTTTATTTTCTTCATAGAATGTGCTCCAAATTCCAGTTATCTTTGTATTTGTTTGTTAATATGCTTATTATTTGCATTATTTACTAACTTATAGTATCTTATCCTGCCTATTTGATTTATAGATAAAAAGCCAGTGCCTAGCATTTAATATGTGATTAACAGTCATACACTTTTAAAATTATTGAATGGATACATCTCAGAAATTCCAAGCATATACACAAGTTCCAATTTATAATTCTGCCTCTGAAACTCATAGTTTTCATTATCATTATTATTATCATCATCACGCTATTTTGGTTTGTTTCATTATTTGACAACATTGCCATCTGCAGAATCATCCACAACCCATCCATCTCCTTTGTTCTCAAAATCTAGATGATCTTTAAATACTTAGCTTCAATCTTTTCCATACTTCATGACACTTTCTCAGTTTGTTCAATTATGACAGATCATTGCAACATCCTTTTAACTTTTTAGTTTATTTTCTTTGTTTTTTTTTCCTTTTGTTTTGCCAACAACTTCTATTTCTCTACAGACTCTATTTACTCTCCAAGTTATCTTTTACCAAAAGAGATTTGACATCATCAATTCTTGATTAAACTAGATAGCATATTGAAAAGCAGAGACATTACTTTACCAACAAAAATCATCTAGTTAAAGCTATGATTTTTCCAGTAGTCATGTATAGATGTGAGAGTTGGACTATAAAGAAAGCTGAGCGCCAAAGAATTCATGCTTTTGAACCGTGGTGTTGGAGAAGACTCGAGAGTCCTTTGGACTCCAAGGAGATCAAACAAGTCAATCCTAAAGGAAATCACTCCTGAATATTCTTTGAAAGGACTGATGCTAAAGCTGAAACTCTAATTCTTTGGCCACCTGATGTGAAGAACTGACTCATTGGAAAAGATCCTGATACTGGGAAGATTGAAGACAGGAGAAGGGGATGACAGAGGATAAGACGGTTGGATGGCATCACCGACTTGATGGATATGAGTTTGAGCAGGCTTCAGAAATTGGTGAAGGACAGGGAAGCCTGGTGTGCTGCAGTCCATGGGGTCACAAAGAGTGGGACTTGAGTGAGCAACTGAACTGAACTGATTCTTGATTAAAGATCTCCACTGTTTTCTCATGAACCAACTGTTTACATAGAGATCTTAGCCTATATCTTTTCACCATTCAAATGCACATGACATTTTCTCTAACCTGAAATATATATATATTTTATATATATTTAACTATGTCATGAAAACCATGAATTTCCTTTAGGATTCAGCATAAACACCAGTTTTTCTCAAAATCTCTTTTGATACATCCAGGGGACAGTTGCTTATATCTATTTTTATATACCTACTGGTGATAGTGATAGCAGTTTCCCTATCATCAAATATTGTTCCAATAAATGATGAATGTTTGATTATAAATTAATGATAAATAACTTAGTCTCTGCTATATCTGAAAAACTGTGTCCACTCAAAACTTGCAGGTTGATGGTAGTAGGAGAGGGACTTTTGGGAGGTGATTAAGTCATGAGGGCAGAGCCCTCAGGAATGGGATTAATATCCTTATAAAAGAGGAAGCCTAAGAGAAATCCCTCAACTCTTTCACTGTACGAAGACACAGCAAGAAGTTGGCGGCCTGCAAACTAGAAGAGGGCCTTCACCACTTAGTGTAAAAAGTTCCCTTAGGATCTTACTATGAAATACAAATATTATATACTATATAGAGAGGCTTCTGGATTAAAAACTCACAGAGCTAGCATCTCTGGGTGTGTGTTCCTCAGTTTCTAATCAATAGCACATACCATTGTCATAAAATTTTCTGGAAAAACTGTTTATGTTTCAGACTCATAGAAAGAGATCACAAAGTTTATGGGAGTTTATATTTTCTTTTTTAATCTCACATAAATGACTTTCAGTATAGAATTATGAAGGTTGACTTTACTTGACTCTGCAACTGTTGACTGATAAACCCTAATAACGGTAAATTTATGTTTTAGGATTATCTGTAGGATTCGACTTCACTGAATCTTCCTCAGAAACAGCATCCTTCATTGACTCTCTACCATCTCTCCTCTTGTTTCCTCACATTCTTCTTTAGTAAGTCACTTCTTTAATAGATTACTTCTTCAATAAGTCACTGACATATGAATCTTTACTTCAGTGTCTGCCTTTGGGAAATTTTATCCAAGATAGTATCAGTATTCCACTCTAGATCTTAAGAGTCAAAGCCAGAAATATGAAGAGAAACTAGAAAAAATATATAAATGTATGTAAATATACAAATATGTATGAACATACACATGTTTGCATGTATAAGAATATAGATATAGAGATACACCTGTGTATCTTTTTTTCTTAGTGCATTTACTTTAGAAAACGTATAAATTCCTTTTCTGCACTTCTGCACCTTTCAGATATAAATCCTTTAAGAAACTTCTTGCCACTTTCAAAACCCCGGATTTTTTTTTTTTTTTATCAAGGACTTATGAAGGCATCCCTTTGAACCATAATGGTCAAGGAAGATGGCATCCTTATTGCACAATTTCTGTGGGTGCATAGGTGTCTAACTTCTCTGCATGTATTGCTCCAAGTTGTAAAACTACCTTCTGTTTTAAAAGATATGAAAAGTTTATTTTGCCTTTGGATAAATCCAATTAGCAAACACAGTGCCCTACCATCCTCCAGTACTTTTCCATTAACTCACTACAGCGCTTAAAAATCCTCTTGCCCTTTATTTCAGTAGAGTTGTGTTCAGACTAAAATAATTGTCTCTCTCCCCTGTTCCAATAACCTCAAATAGTCGTCCTTGCCTGTTGAACTTTGATGTAAGTTTTGCTATAACAGTGATCAGAACTTTGGCTTTTATTGAGTGAAATAAATAAAATTAGAAAGATATTTTAAAATGTTGAGCAGATGAGTGACATGATATGCTTTGTTTTTAATAGAATACAAAATACACTGAAGGAAGGTAAAAGCATGAGTAGTTAAGCGTTGGAAAGATATTACAGTAATCCTATCTGCCGATGACAGTGGTCAGGTAAAGAAGGTAACAAAAAATGTAAATGACCATACATGGATGTATTTTCCAATTAAAGCCAAAAGACTTTGTTGGTGGGTTATATGTGTGCTGTGACAGAGAAAGAGATTTAGAGGGTCAGAGGAGGAATGAGTGAAATAGTGACAGAGAGACAGAGACTGAAAGAAGGCCAGTCATTGGTGACTCCAAAGATTTTATTTCTCAGTTTTATTTACTAAGTTTCATTATAGGAGGAACACAATTGGGACATAGAAGAAGAGTTCGTTTTGCTACATATTGAATTTAGATGACTCTGAGATAATGAATAGCCATTTGGACATTGTGGATGTCAACTTAATGAAGAAGTCAAATTTGGGAGTGTAAATGTAGCCTCCCAGTATAGGAAGTTATTTCAGGAGAGGAGACTCACTGAAATAGAATGGTTGTGTGTGCATGTATGTGTGTTTGTGTGTATTTTCTAGATGTATTTTGCTGTGCAGATGCGTATGTCATATAGGTAGAGATGAGATTTCTGTAGGATTGTAATTTAGCCATACCAGTACAGCAAAGCAGAAAAATGAGAAAGAAATTAGGTGTTATGTAGTGATTAAATGTAGGATTAAAACTGTAAGCAAAGAAAAAAGACTAGAAGCAGGAGGAGGGATATTAGTGGAACCTCTGCTTCACAGTTTTCATAAGACTGAGTGTAGTCAATGAAGAAACTGGGAAAATATGAGGTGGTAGCTGGAGAGTGAGCTATTGATAGTGATGGCATCTAGTATGTCTATGATGGGACTGGATACCTGCTAATTGGTAGAGATAACATCATGAAACAGAGAGGCTATGATAATAGCCAGTAACATTTCTGAAATTCGTGACAGTGACGGTGTTGGCAAAGTCATTAGTGTGGCAGGAGCTAAAGTCTTTTTATCAGAAGGAAGCCTGGCCCAAGGATAAGCAAATAATTAAAACAAGCCACAACAGTTGGTGGTAGAGTCTGATTTCACAGCTGAATAAGTTTTCTCCCCCCTCTGGGGGAGAGAGAAAGAGCGATTTGAAAGAGACAAGGAAGAGTAAGGAAGAAAACTATCCCACCTTGAGTTTCAGTAGATCAAGAAGTATGGGAAAAAAAAAAAAAGAACTTAACACTGTGTCATTGAAACAGTCAATTCAAAGCAGAACCAGGTTTCAGAGAAAAAAGATGAAAAGATTGTTCAAGGAAGAGTCACAGAGTGTCACAAAAATTGCTGATGACTGACTGAGTTATAGAATATTTAGTGCAATATTTTGGTAGTTGGTGAGATTTGAGAGATGGAAACAGGGAATTTTAGTGTATAGAATTCTGTGTATAGAATCCTATGGGGACTGAAATCCCAGGCAAAAGGACTGATCTGGCAGAACTGAAGTTCTTGTGTTGAATGACAGACAGATTAAAAGGCATAATGAAATTTTATTTGGTGTTCCCAAGGCAGTTGTGAGAAGCAAAGAATGTTGGAAGGGAAAGAAGAGTAGATGATCTGGCCCAAAGTGTTCAATGTCAAGAGGATCCTGCATGACTCCTGGTGACAGGTACCAAGACTGGCAAAAAAAGATCTTATTCCAATAGCACAGGCTGCCTTTTTGTGATAGAGAGTTTGAAATCTGCTGTGTCTGCAAATGGGCTTCTAATTTGACTGAGATCTGTTGAGGCTTACAAGCAGCTGATCTAACTCTAAACAGATGGGTATTCTCTTGACTCCTACCAGTGAAGTACAGTGTCAATTTGAACCCTCCTCTGAGATCCTCAGTGGTACTTTCTGCAGCATACTAATCAATAAAGATATATATGTAGCAATGGTTAAATAAGATGTTAAATGTATAACCAGTAAAAGGCGAATATTCTTAGTATATTTACATAATCATACATATTTATGATATGTTCATGGAATACACACTGGCTAAATGCTGAGAGAACTATGACAAGCAGGTTCACTGGCATAGCTTCCCTCAAGGAAGACTTGAAAACAACAGAATATGTCAGAGATGTCTAACCTGCTTTAGAAAGGTAGGGAAACTCCATCTTCTCTATTTTGTCTTATAATCCTAACATGTTTTGAGTAGACTATAAGAAAGGGAATATTTCTAAGTGCTAGTCAAAAGAAGCAGTTCTACTTAAACATTTTATTGACTGGATAATTTTCAGTGTTGAGCAATTCATTCAGCAAATATTGTTGAAATATCATATTGGGTATAGAAAAATGAATATAAAACATTTTTGCTCTCTCAGTAAGAGATTATTAGATGAATCAATTATAGTAACAAATAACTTGAAATCCTGAATGACTGGTATAATTCAGTTCAGTTCAGTTCGTTTCAGCTCAGTCGTGTCTGACTCTTTGTGACCCCATGAATCACAGCATGCCAGGCCTCTCTGTCCATCACCAACTCCCAGAGTTCACTCAAACTCACACCCATTGAGTCAGTGATGACATCCAGCCATCTCATCCTCTGTCGTCCCTTTTTCTTCCTTCCCCCAATCCCTCCCAGCATCAGAGTCTTTTCCAATGAGTCAACTCTTTGCATGAGGTGGCCAAAGTACTGGAGTTTCAGCTTCAGCATAATTCCCTCCAAAGAAATCCCAGGGCTGATCTCCTTCAGAATGGACGGGTTGGATCTCCTTGCAGTCCAAGGAACTCTCAAGAGTCTTCTCCAACACCACAGTTCAAAAGCATCAATACTTCAGGCAGTCAGCCTTCTTCACAGTCCAATTCTTGCATCCATACATGACCACTGGAAAAACTATAGCCTTGACTAGACAGAACTTTGTTGGCAAAGTAATGTCTCTGCTTTTCAATATGCTGTCTAGGTTGGTCATAACCTTTCTTCCAAGGAGTAAGCATCTTTTATTAGAGACCTAAAAAAGACTACCCATTTGTTTTGGCAAGAGGGTGAAGGGAATAAGGATTGTGTAAAGAAGGAAATGTCTGACCTGTTTTAGATGATGTTTAGGATTAGAAAATACTCAATAGCAAATCCATAGGCAAAATAAATAGCATCCATCCCCTCATTCTTTCTGTTTAATAAGATGTCAGTTCTGTTCAAGAGACACATCTCCCAAATATAGTCATGGCCTACAGTTTTCACTGCTCTACTCAGGCATTCGGTGTTAACTCATTATTCTGGACATAATCCCATTCCTCATTCATGTGACTGGTTCAGAAATGATTATATTACCCAATTCTAGCATATATATGAATGTAGGGCCACCAATGATGGACGGGTCATGAGGGAGAGTTCTGACAAAATGTGGTCCACTGGAGAAGGGAATGGCAAACCACTTCGGTATTCTTGCCTTGAGAACCCCATAAACAGTATGAAAAGGCAAATAGATAGGACACTGAAAGATGAACTTCCTGGGTCCGTAGGTGCCCAATATGCTACTGGAGATCAGTGGAGAAATAACTCTAGAAAGAATGAAGGGATAGAGCCAAAGCAAAAACAACACCCAGGTGTGGATGTGACTGGTGATAGAAGCAAGGTCTGATGCTGTAAAGAGCAATATTGCATAGGAACCTGGAATGATAGGTCCATGAATCAAGGCAAATTGTAAGTGGAGAGTGAGAATGTTGATTTAAAGCTCAATCTTCAGAAAACTAAGATCATGGCATCTGGTCCCATCACTTTATGACAAATAGTTGGGGAAACTGTGGAAATAGTGGCTGACTTTATTTTGGGGCATTAAAGTCACTGCAGAATGTGACTGCAGCCATGAAATTAGAAGATGCTTGCTCCTTGAATAGAAAGTTATGACCAACCTAGACAGCATATTAAAAAAACAGAGACATTACTTTGTCAACAAAGATCCATCTAGCCAAGGCTATGGTTTTTCCAGTAGTCATATATGGACGTGAGAGTTGGAATATAAAGAAAGCTGAGCACAGAAGACTTGATGCTTTTGAACTGTGATGTTGGAGAAGACTCTTGAGAGTCCTTTGAACTGCAAGGAGATCCAAACAGTCCATCCTAAAGGAGATCAGTCCTGGGTGTTTGCTGGAAGGACTGACTTTGAAACTGAAACTGCAATAGTTTGGCCGTCTGATGTGAAGAGCTGACTCATTGGAAAAGACCCTGATGCTGGGAAAAACTGAGTGCAGGAGGAGAAGGGGATGGCAGAGGATGAGATGTTTGGATGGCATCACCGACTCAATGGACATAAGTTTGGGTTAACTCCTGGAGTTGGTGATGGACAGGGAGGCCTGATGTGCTGCAGTTCATGGGTTTGCAAAGAGTCGGACTTGACTGAGCGACTGAACTGTACGGAATGATATGTACACTAGAGAAAAAATATACAGGTCATTATCTGGAGACTGTTTCCTGGTTCCTAAAAGAAAATTACAGAAAATTAAGACACTCTATATTAAAAAAAATATTGCTGTGTGTACATGAAACCTGAACAGCTACTGGGCTGCTGATGAAACCAGTACCAAAAACAGCAGAACTGAGAGATGGAAAATTCCCTAGAAATTGATGACATTGTTGTCAGTTAAGTCAATTAACTCAGAAATCTACCTTATTTGGGGGTTTCTTGTTGCTGGCAATAATAAATAATATTTAAGCCAAATTGAACATAGAGCTAAGATATATGCAGCAGGATGCCTCCTAAGTTCAGTCACATGTATCATATGATAGATGCCTGTTTCATGAAATTACAGCAGATAAAGCTTAGTCACAGGCAGAGGTTGTGTTATGTGCTCTTGTGCCTGGTAGATAACACAGAACCCAAACTCACGTAGTACTCAAGTGACTTCCTGAAGAGTGAAGAATACGTTGTCATTAAGTTTAGCCTTCAGAAAAATTCTTGATTTTTAGGAAGAATGACTGGAATTAGGAAGAAAAAATAAGAAGCTAATGAAGTAGTTTAGGCAAATAATATAGATCTGAACTAGGGAAGTAGTGAGGGAATAAAAGGTAAAGTATTATGAACATTTTCAATGGGTTAAAATCAGTAATACATGATTGATTACTAATTCTGAGTAATAAAGGAACAGATAAAATCAGGGATTATGTCGTGTTTTTTTTTTTTTTTCCTTCCTTGGATTAGTTAGAGGATAGAAACAACAGAAATTTGATTCATTTCAAAAACTAATAGATGCGCTGAAGTTATTTTTATAATATCCTCTAAAACCTATATTTATAAACTGGAAAAAAAACCTGTTTCCTTCTTTTGACATATTCCCAACTAAGTTCTAATTAAGCAGTTAAATGTAATAATCTCTGGCTAAAATTCTGAGTTTTACTTGCAAATCAATTGTTATTAGTAATTATTTTTACTCTAATTGTATTCATTTCACAGTATAGCAATCTGTACAAACATTGCATTTAAACACATGGAAAAGCTTAAATATAAAAATGGAATGTTTCTACTACATGTCTGAATCAGGGTGTTTCTCACATACTTTAAGAAAAACCATGTTTTAACATTTTTTTCACACATCAGTTTTAGAATACTTTCTATTTTCTGTGGACTGTGAAAGTCTTAACAACTTAAGAAGGCCACTTTACTGGTTGAGATATACTTCAGTGACCTGAGATCAATGCCCATTTGTCACCAGTTCTTTTCATTTGACCTTCCTATTTCCCATTGCCACATTGTTTGATTATGTAGCTAAGCATCAAAGCACTTATCACTCAATGTTCTTGGCTAGATTATCCAACTATGACTTTTTTGTATTAAAAAAAATCTTTAAAGTCCAACAGTCTACCAGTAAATTATACAACACATTGTAGAGTCTTTAAAATACTTTATCAGTGCTAGAATATCATCACTGTTTTTTTTCTTTATTCAAAGATATAACCACAGTACATATTCAAGGCATCTTGTTTGAAATTCAACATATGTTGTATTTCTGCATGTTAATGGAAAAACTCATATATGAATAGAAAGTCTGTCATACTAGTATTCTTGGTAAATGTAAAATTTTTCAATATCTGTATAGGCTTTGCAAAAATATTTTATTTGATTTTGTAATAAAAATCCTCTATGCTCAAAGAAGTTTGGTTGTATTCAACAGAATATATAGATGACATATTCTGATCCTTGGAGGCCTCTTTTTTACTACCTAAGCCAACCATATAACCCTTACTGGGCCAGTCATTGTACTGATGACATCAGAGAGCATTTCAGCAAACCCAAGACATAGGTGGGTCTAGTAAAATGCAAACCTGCATATGTCAGTGGTCCTTTTTCTATCACACAAAGAGATTTTCTCTATAGAATGAAGACAACATATAGAAATAAGCAGAGAAAGAAAGAAGAGAACTGTAGTCCTTGATGATATGAGTTTTGCTCTTGGATCCAGACTTCCTATAGACAATTTAACCTATGGACAAATTGATACAATAGGTTTATACTACAGGAAATCTGACTAGGGTTTGCATTATTTTTTTTTAAGCTCTGAGTATTAGAATACAATGCTTTATAATAGGACATCACAGAAACTTTTAAGGGTAATTTGCCTCATGAATCTCCAAAAATGTTGGCCAAATTTATTTCATTGTGAAACGTGTTTTCTTTTTCTGAGAAGGACACATGTTATATTGCTTCACAGCTGTGTAACTAAAACCTTGCACTAAGCTAAATAAAAGTCAGGCAAAAAAGTCACTGACACATTGCTTGAAAAATTGACATTTAGGTTCATTTATTCTTCTTCACCATATCTTCAGCAAAGATATCATTTCAGTGTGGAATAATACAGATACTCATAGTTTGAAAATTAAACTGGTTTATGCTGATAAAAGGAGTAGAAAAGTGGGTGTAAAGAGAAAAGGACCTGGAAAGAAAACATACCTTAAAAGAAAAAATAGAATATATATTCCCTGTTCTCTGAAAGAGGCAGCTTGGAGCTCCATACATTTTTTCTAGTCAGTACCGTAATGTCAACTTAATTCATCATAGCAGTGAATATCAATGAGCATCAACAAGCATTGTATCAGTGAATATGAATGCTTAAATCTTTGGTGTGGTCAGGATAATTGGTGATATGGTGATACTACTGATGTTTCTTTCATTCACAGTGATAATGGGAAATAGTAGCATCAGAAGTATTGGGTTTTAACAATAGGAAAGATTTGCATCAGATTACGTAGATATGGTGCTTGATTATGTGGATGGAGCAGAAATATTAAAAACTCTGTACCTAAGATGCATCAAAATGCTCAGACTGTTGTTTACATTCACCAGTTACAGTGAAAGAGTCAAAGGCTAAGCATTAACACAATGGCAAGGATTCTGATTCATATAGACTGTCTAGTTGTTGTTCCTGAAGAATATCAAATATCAGTGTGTGTATATGTGTGTGCTCAGTAGTGTCCAACTCTTTGCAACCCCCTGGACTATAGCTTCTCTGTCCATGGAAATTTCCAGGCAAAAATAATGGAGTGAATTTCCATTCCCTTCTCCAGGGAACCCACATCTCTTGTGTCTCCTGCTTTGGCAGGCAGATTCTTTACCACTGTGCCACCAAATATCAGCAGAGGAGACAAATATCAAATCCTTGATATAATAGCATACTTCAGGGAGAACACTTAGTGTCAGGTTGATCTCAAGAAGAACAATAATTCATCCTTACTGAGGTCAGTATGCCTTCCAGGTCTGGGTTTGCCTTCACTTCCCACACTACCTCACAATGCAGTGCTATCAGAAGGGTGAAACATTGATTGCCAACACAGGATCCAGCTTAACATTCCTTTGGAGAAGATGTTCATTTTGTAAAAAGTGTGTCAGTGCGCATAGGTAAAGGACACATAGTTACAGACAGTGTCAACTGTAAACTACTTACCTGGTTGAATATTAGAATGGCCTGTTAAAGATTTGACCTGGGCACCAGCTTAGAGGTGATCCTTTTCACTGTTGAGAGAGTGTCTTTCAATTTTCAGTATTATATTTGACCCAATGTCTGCTTTATACCGTCATATCCCTACAGTAGAATATATAGAGCCAGAAATAAAAACAAGGATAGAAGAAAGAGTGGTTATGTTAGTATTACTCTCAGTGCCTCACTTGGGGAATTTGTTATTTCCCTACTGTAGCTGTAGTGTAGTGTCCTAGGGACACTAACATTGCCTCATTCCTTAAAGGTATGTTTACCATTGTGTTGTGCAGTTATTCGGGGTTTTACATAGAATTTTCCCAATGGACAAAACAAATAATAATTTTAATGATATGTGGGATATCAGCCTCAATTATTATGAGAATCAAGAGTTTGCTGCTACATAGTGGGTGCAGAGTTGTCTATGTCTGGGCTCAGGGCATATCCTGTGTTTCTTCTTCATTGTTCTGTAATGATTCTTCTATTGTCACCAGCAATTGCAAATAAGCAATGGCATGAAATGAACCTCATAAGGGCAGAACAGTGAGAGCTCAAAGACCTTAGGGATAAAGGTCAGGTTCATGTCACTGAAAAAGCATTATAGAGCAGTAGAAGTGTTGGCTTAAGGTGAGCAACACTGTAAATGAGTAGGTGAGAAGGGGGATGATGGTATCAATCATGGTCTCAGGACTAATATACATATCTAAGAAATTATGACCTTGAAAACTAGGTTAGTGTTTAAACTCATTAATGTAAGAGCTTAATTGAATAAAATTAAAATACCTCTCTGATTTTATGAAAGTTTAATAGTGTATAAAATCTAGGATATAATTTTATTTACATAGTGTTTGATACCTAATCACTGTGGATGGTGACTGCAGCCATGAAATTAAAAGACACTTACTCCTTGGAAGGAAAGTTATGACCAACCTAGATAGCATATTCTAAAGCAGAGACATTACTTTGCCGACTAAGGTCCGTCTAGTCAAGGTTATGGTTTTTCCAGTAGTCATGTATGGATGTGAGAGTTGGACTGTGAAGAAGGCTGAGCATCGAAGAATTGATGCTTTTGAACGGTGGTGTTGGAGAAGACTCTTGAGAGTCCCTTGGACTGCAAGGAGATCCAACCAGTCCGTTCTGAAGGAGATCAGCCCTGGGTGTTCTTTGGAAGGAATCATGCTAAAGCTGAAAGTCCAGTACTTTGGCCACCTCATGCGAAGAGGTGACTCATTGGAAAAGACTTTGATGCTGGAGGGATTGGGGGCAGGAGGAGAAAGGGACGACAGAGGATGAGATGGCTGGATGGCATCACTGACTCGATGGAAGTCAGTTTGAGTGAACTCCAGGAGTTGGTGATGGACAGGGAGGCCTGGAGTGCTGGTATTCATGGGGTCGCAAAGAGTCGGACATGACTGAGTGACTGAACTGAACTGAACTGAAGCATTTTCCAAGGGCTATTACTATATTAAACATTTATCTATAATCATATAGTTGCTATGATGGTGATGATGATAAAGAAGGAAAGGGAGGAGGGGAAGGAGAAAATGAATATGATGATTCTCATTTTATAAGTGAAGAAACAAAAGCCCAAAAAGTTATTTAATACACCCTCTCTCACACAGTTAAGTCCAAGTTTAATCACTCAGTCATGTCCAACTCGTTGGGATTCCATGGACTATAGCCCACCAGGCTCTGCTGTCCATAGGATTTCCTAGACAAGAATATGGAATGAGTTGCCATTACCTTCTCCAGGGGATCTTCCAGACCAAGGGATTGAATTTAGGTCTCCTGCATTGCAGGCAGATTCTTTACCTCCTGAGCTACCAGGGAAGCACCACACAGCTAATAAAATGGCAATTTAAAATCAGATACCTGGCTTTAAAGCTTGTGTTTTTTAATCAATGATTGTTGTTGTTCACTCAGTCATGATGAATAATCAGGGTTGACTTCCTTTAGGATTGATTGGTTTGATCTCTTTGCTGTCCAAGGGACTCGCAAGAATCTTCTCCAACACCATAGTTTGAAAACATCAATTCTTTGGCACTCAGTCTTTTTTTTTTTTTTTTACATGAAACTAAATACTGACAACTTTAATTTTTCTCTCTATTGACAGCATATAACATCTTTTTTACTAACGTGCTTTTGATATTCTGTAGATAATTTAATGAATTACAAATAAATTATTTATGATTGTTCAGGTTGGATAACAAGGCGTATCTTCCAGAGAGTGAGATTCTGTTCTCCCTCCCAAGAAAATCAGGTATCCACATAATTTTAAAATATTTTAGATTTATTTTTTATATCAAACATCCTATGAAGATGTAGTGTCTCCCTCCAGAGAAAAGAGCTAACTTCTTTGCTGTCCAAGAAAATGAAGATAGTGTTTCCCTCCAGAGCAAAGACTGAATGGATTTGCTGTTGCCTCCTTTATAGACTCAGGGGTTTTCTAAGCTCAAGATTTCTAAGATGTATCACATATGCCTGGTCATCTACATTTCTGTCTTCCCTCCATAGCACCTGGGGGCAAGAGGAACAAAGGGGAAGATAAAATCCATGCTGCCTGTTGTGCAGGGAGCTATTATTATAAGCTATTTGTTTCCTGGCTCAAGTCATAATCTTGGTCAATCAAACTGAAGGAAAGTCATCTATCCCTTATGAATTTTCCAAATATATGCTTGAAATTTCTTACTTAATTTTAGTGCTTTAAATTTATTAACATTTGTAAAATATTCTCTTGGTACATAAAACTTTCAGCTCACTAAGATTGTTTTTTGTTAATGAGTTTAAATAAAATATTTCCTGCTACAGATCCTAAATGTAAATGCCAAGTTTGTACAGGTTTATTAACATTTCTGTAAAACTTTGGGTATAATTCTTTTTTTTTTTAATTTTTAATGGCACATAGTTGATTGGGTACAATTTCCCTAATTTGAGTTTTTAGAAAACACTGGACTTGGTTACAGTGATGTTCTGACTTTATGTTGGGAATATGCTTCCCACTTTTTAACTTTGGACTTGGCTCTGTGACTTGCTTTGAACAGTGGGAGGTTACTTTTAATGTACTTATTTGATCAGGATTGGTCTTTTTCAAATCTGTCTTCATAAAAAATGATACAACTGGGTTAGCTACCGCCATTTCAGCCTGGGAAGTAGAATGAACACATATGATACAGATCTAAACCTAACCGAGGATAAGAAGCCATGCCCAGATGGAACTTCAGCTTGAGCAGAACAACTCAGCCAGGCCAAGCATAGGTTAACCAACCCTCTAGCCAGTCTACATCCTGCCTAATGAGAATAAATGAGTATTGGTGTGTTCATTAATCAGAAATAGCTCACTGACAATAATACATACAATGGTGGGCAAGGAAAAAGAGATTGAGACAAAACGAGAGGAAGATTGAGATCAATTTGAAATTTTAGTAAAAGATTTTCATTGCCCATCCAAATCATATTATTCTTCCTTAATAATAGAAATCAAATTAGTTTAGGTTTACCTACCCAAGGAAGATTTTTTAAAAATTTTCAAGAGTTTAGTTTTCCAAAATGGTGAATTTTTTTTTTTTGTTTGTTTTTGCTTTATTCTGTTGGATTTGTTTTACTTTGCCTTTGCACATAGAAGAATAGTATTTAGAGGATATTAAGGGCTGCGTTTACTATTTTTCACAACCTTGAAAGTGTGAAAGCAAGTCTCAGACAAAATTCTTCTACTTCACATAGATGAATCTGTTGTGTAACTTCATGCAGTCCCACCAGTCAGCTCAGTGAATATATGAATGAATGAATACATGCATATATCATACATCCTAAAACTGAAAATTGATATCTAGCATTTAGTGATTTCCATGATGTAAATACCCATGGTGGTGGTGGTGGTTTAGTCACTAAGTCTTGTCTGATTCTTTGTGACCCCATGGACCAATGCCCGCCAGGCTCCTCTCTGTCTGTTTCCCATACGAGAATACTAGAGTGGGTTGCTAGTTTCTTCTCGAGGGGTCTTCCCAACCCAAGGATTAAACCTGTGTCTCCTGCTTGGCCAGATTTTTTACCACTGAGCCACCAGAGAAGTCTGCAAATCCTCTTACCCTGGCCAGTTTTAAGCAGTGGACATTTTATCTCTGTATGTGACAATGGGAAGAGAATCTAACCATTGGTGCTTGCAGACTGGCACAAACTGACAAGAGCACATTATTCTTTAAACTCACTCTTCATGAAAGATTTTACTCATGGCAACATGACACTATTCTAGAGGCTGATTTCAGTCAATCTTACATAAGGGACCTTCTTATCTATCCTGTTCTGGACATAGAAATCACCCCCTCAAAAAAAGAAAAAAATCCCACATAGCATTCTGAATGTAAAAAGTGAAGGGTTTACCAAGTTCTTACTCATGGAAATACATAAAGTGTCTCAGGTAATAGTATATTACCTGATTCATACACATTCACCAGTTCATTGATTTAACCAAATAACTTTAATTCATAACATTGATTTTATTAATTAACAAGCTGTCAATTTGTTCCATAAAAAGTCTATTTCAAATTTTTATTTCATTAATTAGCAACATCTCTGGCACTTATCAATGACAAATATTGCTGAATTATGGAATTAGACTTCAGATTTAATAATGATTTTAGAGTGTAATTACTGAAAAATCCCTGCATGTAGATTAAAACACACACACATCACATAAGAATATAATTTACCTACTGCATAATAGTGACTGTCTCCAAGTGTAGAATAAATTTCACTAGCCTAAACCAATTGATGATCATTTTTTTAACAGTGTTCTTTTGACTCATGATTTGATTCAGCTCAGGCTTATGAGGAGAGATCTACTACAGAACAACTGAGAAAAATTCCTTTGTTCTTAAAATGCAAAACATGGAAGATAGATATCCTATTTTTCTGTTTTCTATTATGCCTCTGGATGAAATAGCAGGAATTATAATTGTTATATTGTGCTTGAACAGCACAACAGAAAGATGGAAAGAACCTGTTTTCTTAATGATGCCACTGACACAGAATTAGAAGCCCTACTAGCTTTCCTAGTTCACAATTTTTAATAAAATAAATTACATAATTTTTAAACTGTGTTTAGATTATGTAACCAGGCTAAAAGGAATTCTGCCTGATATAAGTTTGTGTCTGTATCCTAAAGAGCCTGATTTTCATAGTTTCTCAGATTTCAAGGTAGAATTACCAATTTAGAAAGGCATACTTCTAAATAATTCTTATTACAGAATTGTTAGACGTTAAGTAAGTAAGCATTAGTCGCTCAGTTGTGTCTGGCTCTTTCCAACTCCATGGACTGTACAGACTCCTCTGTCCATGGGAGAATATTGCCTCTGTCCAGGCAAGAATATTGGAGTGGGTTGCCATTCCCTTCTCCATATTAGATGGTAGATGTGTAATAATATCTGCTATCTGGATAAAAATTCACTCTGACATATCATATTCTAAAATCTAAACTGGTGTAAATCTGTAATCACACACAGACATACATATACATATATATGTATACATATATATAATATGAATATTGAGAAAGTGAAAACAGAAGTAGATATGTCAGGTCTATTTAAAAATGTATCTTTAAGCATTATCCCTGACATTGTGGATGGAATAATTGATTTTTTCCACATATTTAAAGATTACTGTATAGTTCAAATAAATATTGTTAGATGTTTAAGATCTGCTATTTTTATAGTTATGAAAAATAATTTCTTTGATAACATATCACCTTTTTTCAACAACTAGTATGGAATATATTTACAGTTTTTAATATTCTCAATTGCTTTGATTTTGGTTTTACAAACAAAGCAGGAATAGTATTTTCCTATTATAGTGTACTATTGGAATGTTAGAAAGGATTAAGTTTCAAAATTCAAAAATTGTGATATTTATAGTTTTGCTACAATATATCAAATATACTTTCAAAGTCAGTTATTTTACTGTCAGTTCAATTTGATATATTTTGGTAGAGTTCTGCCTTGTGATGAAGAATGGAAAATGATACTCTTAAAACTGTAAAATTAGAGCAAAGGATGGTTAACAGGAATGAGCGGGGGGAAAAATTTTTTTCACAGATAGAGATCTACAATAACATCTGATAATATAAGGCTTACCAGATTTTGTTTCCAGAAAAGAGATATAAATGTTTCACGTAGATAAGAAGTAATGCTGTGGCTGCCACACACCATATCAGGGATAAAGACTAAAACAAAGTTTCCACATGTGTAGGCCTAGGTCTTTCCACATTCCATCCACATACCTGCCAAACTAAACTGTATTGAAAGAACACACAAGTAGACACTGAGAATATAATTTCTTCTGGGTCACTACGCTATTCTCAAACAGTGGCCCCCAACAATTTCTTCCCTTTGCACATCCATGCTTTTTCTCACATCAGGAGGCAGATATTATTTTCTCTGTCCTGAATCTGGATAGGTCTTGTGACTAGTCTTGACAAGGAAATGCATCACATGTAACATCAATGGACTTTCAAGGAAGGAAATACATCATCACAAGTAACATTAACAGACTTTTCATAACCAGCCTTACTTTAAAGGACTGCAAGTTTTCACTTCATGCCTATAAGAACTGAGCCACCACTCTCTGATAAGCTCAGCTACATAACATATGGTTAAGCGGGGAGGTGTTTCACTAGACAGCCTTAGCTGATCCCCCAGCTGTTTGTTTGCACCAACCACTAGTTGCGTGAATAAGCCATTTTGAGGGTTTCAGACAAGTGAGTATTTTAGTTGACTGTAACCCACAGAATCACGAGAACAATAAACTCCATCTTGTTTAATCCACTAAGTTACATAGTCATTTTTGATACCAGAGTTGAGAAAGGCTTAAAGATCCACATCCTATAAAGATTCATCATTTTCAACTTTGAGAATTGTCAGTTCCTTTTCCTTGATAAGTTGGACAGCAGTTAATGATTGTTCTGTCCAGGATCTGAATGTTTTGTGACTTACCGGTCCAGGGAGGTATTCCTCTGAATGCCTAGAAATTGGAACAAAGAGATATGCTTACCTGAGAAGAAGAAAATTGAAATTAAAGGGAAAAAAGAATAAGAACTGAGATCTAAAAGTCCTATACTGTCCAGCAATTTCTGCTCAATTACCCTCTCTAGAGATGTGAACTACAGTATATCTTTATTGGGAAGATGAAAGGTGAAGTTACTTTTGTAACTTCTTCAAGCTGACAAGAGGCTTGTAGACCCTACCTAGTTGGGGTCACAAAGTTCTCATCTTGTCTTATTAAGGGGCCCCAGGGTGTATTCTGTTGTTATTTCGGTAGGGTCCATTTTGAAGAGTGACCAAAATCTCTGTATCACTGTTCTCTTGTCTGGGAGTCTGCTGTGTCCTTAGAAGGAACAAACTAGGCAAGTAGATTAAAAAGGCAGGAACCAAAAATCAGTAAAAGAATTATTGCAACAAGTGGTCCAAGCAAGAGTAAGAACCAGGTCATATTTGGCAGTGACTTTGACCTTGGTCCAGGCTTCCCTTGTGGCTCAGCTGGTAAAGAATTTGCCCACAATGTTGCACACCTGGGTTTGATCCCTAGGTTGGGAAGATCCCCTGGAAAAGGGAAAGGCTATCCATTCCAGTATTCTGGCCTGGAGAATTCCATGGTCTATAGTGTGCAGAGTCACAAAGAGTTGGACACAACTGAGTGACTCTCACTTTCACTTTCCACTTTTGATCTTGGTCCAGATAAAGTCAACACTTGGGCTGTCCTGTTTATAAGAATGGAGCCATTTGACGTGGTCATATATATTTAAAAGAATGAAAGTAAACTATTGTAAAGCTTCAATATACAAGAGAAAGAGAATAAAAAATACTTGAAAAATCAACAAATCTGAAATGCAAGTGAAAATTCCAACACTGCTTTCTCCATAATTGACAACAGTAGTAGATCTCAAAAAATCAGTAAACCTCTAGATTATCTGAATAGTATCATCAAACAATGGAGCCAAATTTACATTTGTAAAACACTATTACCAACAACGGAATATACATCCCTTTCAAGCACATAGTGACATTGATTGTAATATACCACATCCTGATAAATTTTAACAAATTTACAGAGATTGAATTTATACAAAATATATTCTCTGATCACAGTCAGCTTTAACTAGACATTAAAACAGAATATTATGAAGATAAACAAATATTGAAAATTTAAAATATAATTAAATCCATAAGAAAATGAAAAACACAGCATGAATTTTTGAATACTCTGTACTGAATGAAAATGAAACAAAGCATGCCACATTTTTTGGAAGCAAGATAAATCTATACTTAGAACTTTATGGCTTTAAATGCTTGTATAAGAAAAAATTGCCAATGATTTTTCATGTTATAAAAAAATAATAAAAAAATGTAAATAAGTGGGAAGAAAAAACAACAAAGAAAGGGAGGGGAAAATAACCTAAGATTTAAATATAAATATATATATATGTATATGTGTGTGTGTGTTTATGTGTGTATATATGTGTGTGTATGTGTGTGTGTGCATATATTCTATGATGCTGTACTCATTCTCTTAGTTCTCATAAACTGTTGTGGACTTTTCCTTCTCACCCACTATGTGTCTATTACTACATAGAAATAAATGTTTGAGAGCAGTAAATTAACAGTTAAACAGACTTTTGTTGTTGTTGTTATTGAAATATAGTTGATTTACAATGTTCTGTTAGTTTCAGGGGTACAGCAAAGTGACTCAATCTGTCGAATATATTTTTTTTTCTGTTTTGCATCCTCTTCTACTATAGCTTATTATAAAATATTGAGTATAATCCCCTGTGCTATATATAGTAGGTCCTTGTTGATTATCTATTTTATATATAGTAGTGTGTATATTTTAATCCCAAACTCCTCTAATTTATCACTCCCCTCTATGGTAGCCATAAGTTTGTTTTCTGTCAATTGTCTGTCAATCTGTTTTGTAAATAAGTTCATTTGTATAATTATTTTAGATTCCGCATATAAGTGATATATATGTGTCTGGATTACTTCACTTACTATGAGAGCCCTAGGTCCATCCATGTTGCTGCAGATGACATTACTTCATTATTTTGTATGTCTGATTAATATTCAATTGTGCATATGCAGTGAAGTGAAGTGAAGTCACTCAGTCGTGTCCAACTCTTTGTGACCCCATAGATTGTAGCCTATCAGGCTCCTCCGTCCATGGGATTTTCCAGGCAGGAGCGCTGGAGTGGATTGCCATTTCCTTACATTTTATTTATTCATACATCTGTTGACAGGTACTTAGTTTGCTTCCACGTTCTGGCTATTGTAAACAGTGCTGCTGTGAACATCGGGGTGTATATATTCTTTCAAATTCTGGTTTTCTCTGGTTATATGCCTGAGTGAGATTGAAAGATCATATGGTAGCATATTTTAACTTTTTTAAAGGAAACTCCATACTGTTCTCCATACTGGCTGTACTACCAACAGTGTCAAAGGTTTTTTTTTTTTTCTTTCTCTGCACACTCTCCAGCGCTTGTTGTTTGTAGACTTTTTGATATTGACCATTCTGACCAGGGTGACATCTCATTGTGGTTTTGTCTTGCATTTCTCTGAAAATTAGCAATATTGAGCATATTTTCCTGTGCATTTTGGCTATCTTTATGTCTTCTTTGGAAAAATGTCTAACATTCCTTCTGCCCTTTTTTTTTTTTTTTTTTGATTGGGATGTTTGTTTGTTTTGTTTTATATTGAGCTGTATGAGCTGTTTATATTTTGGAAACTAATCTCTTGCAAGTTATATCTCATTGTAGATGTTTTTCTCATTTTTTAGATATCTTTTATTTGTTTTATTTATGGTTTCCTTTGCTGGGCAAAAGCTTTTTAATGGGTCCCATTACTTTGTTGTTGTCCAGTCAGTCAATAGTGTCCGACACTGTGCAACCCCATGGACAGCAGCACACCAGGCTTTCCTGTCCTTTACCATCTCTTGGAGTTTACTCAGACTCATGTCCATTGAGTCAATGATGCCATCCAATCATTTCATCCTCTGTCATCCCCTTCTCCTGACCTCAATCTTTTCCAGCCTCAGGGTCTTTTCCATTGAATTGGCTCTGCATCAGGTGGTCAAGGTATTGGAGCCTCAGATTCAGCATCAGTCCTTCCAGTGACTAGTTGCTTTATTTTTGTTTTTATTTCTATTACTCTAGGAGATGAATCCAATAAGATATTTCTGTGACTTAGGTCAAAGAATGTTCTGCTTATGTTTTCCTCTTGGATTTTTATAATATCTTGTCTTACATTTAGGTCTTAATCCAGAACATGCTCTAGTATCATACAGTTCAACAGACTTTAAACTCCATTTTAGGCTCCATGCTACAGGGCTTACTATTGGTTTGAATTCATTGAAGGATATTTACCTACAGTTAGACTCTGATGCGTCAGACACAACTGAGCGACTTGACTTTCAGCTTCTCACTTTCATGCATTGGAGAAGGAAATGGCAACCCACTCCGATGTTCTTGCCTGGAGAATCCCAGCGATGGAGGAGCCTGGTGGGCTGCTGTCTATGGGGTCTCACAGAGTCAGACATGACTGAAGTGACTTAGCAGCAGCAGCAGACTCTGATGCTGGAAGGGATTGGGGGCAGGAGGAAAAGGGGACGACAGAGGATGAGATGGCTGGATGGTATCACCAACTCGATGGACATGAGTTTGAGTGAACTTCCAGAGTTGATTATGGACAGGGAGGCCTGGTGTGCTGCGATTCATGGGTTCACAAAGAGTTGGACACGACTGAGTGGCTGAACTGAACTGAATGTTTGTAATATTAGTAATAATAGCAAAATGGAAATTATTTAGGGAAAAATAAAACTCTTTAAGAAACTCTTAACACCTTTCCAAAATGCTAATAAATTATGGTTAGCTAATAAATTGAATTCACAACTACTTAATCTTTCATTTTGTTGATAAAAGGCTCAGGTAAAAATGCTAAACTAGAATAGAAGTGTGAAAACATTTTCTGTAGGCAATTTTGATCAAGTGTTTGAAGAGAAATGAGAAGCTTGACATATATATTAGTTCTTTTTCTTGCTATAAAATGCCCACCAAGTAATTCAGAAATATGAAATCAAATCAAGACAAATGTTACAAATAACTTGGCTCTATGGTTTGCTATATGTTTTTCTAAAGGAAAGAGATAATCATTTTTGCTAATGAAAATTCACTATTTCTTTGGCAAAAATAGAAATAATTGTACCCATAGGTGTTAAACAGCAATATTTTATTCCAGTCAGACTTAGTAACTAAATAATAAAAATAATTTAAAAGTTTTATACATTAGTTGTGTGGATGAATGATGATAAGATTTTTAATTAAGGGAGTAAATGTTTTTATTTGAAACCCATTTATATATGTGTCTATTCATACATATGTATTTATTGTATCTTTCAAAATGCATTACACATAATAGTTAACCTCAGGAATCCCATTAGACTACCTGAAGAATTCTGTCAATTCAATATCTATGTCCATGATCATTAATGTATAAAACAAAATGTGGAACTCTTAATTTATAGCACAAAAACATCATCTTAAATATTTAACTCATCTAGTTATTAATTCATCTGGTTATTCTAGAAAGATTTAAAATATTTAAATAAAAATAGAGCATCTTTTTAAATATATCAGACACTAAGTAAAAAATAAAAATGATCAAAACCAACTATTATTTTCTTATAAATAAGCCCATCATGCCAGATAAAATGAGTCATGTCAAGCCTATTTTCAAGAAGAGAAAATTTATCCATATTAGTTTAAGAATAAATTTGTAACTTAGAATTGGATTAAATGGATACTGGTAAGAAGAGTGTCATTAAAACTCAAAATGCAAATTTAAATACAGCAAAAGATTTTGCTTTAGTGGAGTGAAAATATCTTAAGGATAAGCTCCCTGATATATTTGTATATATTTTTGTAATATAAATGGCAACAGATAACCCTAAAACTAGATTTTTATTCAAGAAATCACATTCAAAGAAATGTTTTGGCTTTAATTAAAGTTATTCAATTTTCCCTTCACATCTATGGCAGATACAAGTACTGTACCAGAATTATAACCTATCTAGGAGAATAGACATGTCACTTCTTATAGTCACTATTTTTTTAATAAAGCCTTGCATATGGTAGCTATGGCATAAGTATTTGTTGAATGAATGAATGTTCTGAAAACAATAGAAAGTTGAAATATTTCTAATATAATGAAAGAAGTTTACATATCATTTAAATTATATGAAAAATAATGACAAACTGATAAACCAAACCAGGGAAAGAGAAATAATTTTTTTTAAGATCAAAATGATCATAGAGAAACAAGCAAATATAGAAGATAGGCAAAGAGGGGCCAACATGTGCAAAATAGGAGGCTTCAAATTAGGAAACTAAATGTAGAGAACAAATGTGCAATTATATATTATTGTATATTGAAGAGAACTTGGGCTTTGAGAATAATTGCTCTTTGTAGTGCAAATTATATATATATATATGCTGCTGCTGCTGTTAAGTCGCTTCAGTCGTGTCCAACTCTGTGCGACCCCATAGACGGCAGCCCACCAGGCTCCCCCTGTCCCTGGGATTTTCCAGGCAAGATCACTGGAGTGGGCTGCCATTTCCTTCTCCAATGCATGAAAGTGAAAAGTGAAAGTCAAGTCGCTCAGTCGTGTCCGACCCTCAGCGACCCTATGGACTGCAGCCTTCCAGGCTCCTCTGCCCACGGGATTTTCCAAGCAAGAGTACTGGAGTGGGGTGCCATTGCTTTCTCTGAGATATATATATATATATATATATGCTTCCTCTGGTAGCTCACCGATAAGAGTCCACCTGCAATGCAGGAGAAACAGGTTTGATACCTGGGTCAGGAAGAAGATACCCTGGAGGAGGAAATAGCATCCCACTCCAGTATTCCTGCTGGGAAAATTCCACAGACAGAGGAGCCTCATGGCTTGTGGGCTGCCATTCGTGGGGTTGCAAAAACTCGAATACAACTGAGCACATGCATGCACATATATATATTTTATATATAATAAACAAAATGTATTATATTTATAAGAATTATTTAGGTACCTGTGTGAGTGACAAGTCACTTCAGTCATGTCCAACTCTTTGCAACCCTGTCAACTGCAGCCCACCAGGCTCCTCTGTCCATGGGATTTTCCAGGCAAGAATACTGGAATGAATTGCCATACCCTCCTCCAGGGAATATTCCCAACCCAGGGATGGAACCCAAGTCTCTCAGGTCTCCTAATTTGACCATTAGGTTCTTTACCACGTACCTAGAAAGTGGTTAAATCTGAAAATTGAATTCTAATGTGTAAATCAAATATATTACATTTGAATATAAATTTTGAGTTTGTTTTATACGTGGGACCAAAATTTCACAGAGTTTGTTAAAATTTTCTAGATTCAGGCATATTCTACCAAGATTTTCAAGCTGAATTTAAAAGTTGTAAGAATTGAATCGCCAGTCTATGTCTGACGCAGGATGCAGCATGCTTGGGGCTGGTGCATGGGGATGACCCAGAGAGATGTTATGGGGAGGGAGGTGGGAGGGGGGTTCATGTTTGGGAACACATGTAAGAATTAAAGATTTTAAAATTTAAAAAATAAAAAAATAAAAAAAAATAAGTAAAAGCACTGCACATTGTTTGAAAAAAAATATTGAAAGAAAAAAAAAGTCTAAGATGGAGGTCAAATTTTGGAACTGAAACTTATATAAATTGAGTCCTTATTACTTAAGTTCTTTACTTTTCTTCATTCAAAAACCACCCTTGGGGACAACTAAAAGCACATCAATAGGCTTATGGAGTTTTAGTGCTTAGGATGTAATTATACCCGAGAAATTATAGATGAGGCTTGTCTAGGAGGCTTTCCTAGAAGGTGGTCACTTATCTTCATTATTAAAATAATAAGAGCACTTGCACATTGTAGAATGTCCCCTTCCCTTTGCTATAACTTCTTGTGATAGTTTGTCTGTGAATAATGTATACTGCTTAGCAGAAGGTCCACAGGTGTTGCTTTCATTCTGTACTATAGAGGTAGTACAGTACAGAGAACAGAAGCAAAGTTCAGAACATTTAGGTCAGAAGCAATGAGCCTGCATCATTAGCACTTCAGTGGATCACTCTAAAGGAATTAGCATCAATTTGAACGATGTCTGCAGTACTCTCTTCTCTGGGAGCAACTGTTCCACTTTCCCCTTTTTTGAACTACTTACATGAAAGAGATAACTATTGCTTAAGAGATTCCCTGATCGGAGGAGCTAGGAAAGACTCCCACTGCAGGAAACTATTGAGGGAGGAATGTAACATACTTTTCAAAGAATATGCTTTATTCTCACAAACATACACCTATACCCATAGACACTGGTGTCTCAATATGCAAATATGCATGTTTTCCTTAATCCTAGGAGTATACTGTCAATTAGAAAAAAAGATTTCAAATCTAAAGATCAAACAAAGTGAAGCAATTCAGAATGTTAAATCTCGGGGGGTGGCGGGGGGGAACTTCAAAGAATATTAGGCTTATTCTCTCATTTTAGAGTCTATAGCACAAAATAGGTTCAATAGATTTTCCAATTTATACCTAACACCCTGTTAGTTTCGAAAAACATATTTAGCTTCCAGTTCCATGTTTATTTGCATTTAGCAACTATAGATCAAGCTAAGATTAAGCTGTTTCTCTGAATATGCTGAAATTAGATGACAATTGTTACGTATAATTGGAGAAGGCAATGGCACCCCACTCCAGTACTCTTGCCTGGAAAATCCCATGGGCAGAGGATCCTGGTAGGCAGCAGTCCGTGAGGTAGTGAAGAGTCGGACACAACTGAGTGACTTCACTTTCACTTTTCACTTTCATGCATTGGAGAAGGAAATGGCAACCCACTCCACTGTTCTTGCCTGGAAAATCCCAGGGACAGGGGAGCCTGGTGGGCTGCCGTCTATGGGGTCGCACAGAATCGGACACGACTGAAGCGACTTAGCAGCAGCAGCAACAGTTAGTAATATCTTGCTGCTTTACTCTCAGGAAGCCTGTTTGGAGTATGTCTGTAGAAACTATGTCCTATTACTGTTATACTTCTTCCTTTCCTGTAACTAGAGGCATGTTTCCACTAAATTAGCAAATACTCTCTTGTTCCACATAATCTTGTCTTCATTTAATTTATTCTGATATATCGAGTTTAAAGTTGAGACTTGCCTGATGTATATTCATGGTTGATATAGATATCAAGCATAGCATAGAGAATGTTGAACATACTCAAAGCAAGAAAATATGATCTCTGTGCTATCTTCTTTAGTTCTAGGTGGAAAGCCTATTATTTTTTTCAAAACTCCTCCTCCTCCTCCTGACAGAACCAAGCAATGAAGTTATGCAATCCAGGTCCTCAGTCATCCAGTTGATTTCCCCTTCTGACAAGACCTACATCTGGCTCTTAAGAGTTTGACCAATAATAAGAGTAAAGAACAATGGGAATTCAACCCAGATTGGCTTATAGGATTTTCAAAATAGCAGGCAGAAAGTTTTGTCCTTTTTACCAAAGAATCACTTGCCCACTCTCCATTCTTCAAAGCAGTTTCTATAGGATCTTATTCCCAGTGACTTTTCTTGAATTATGGCCTTCAAATTTATATATGTATGGACCAAGAAAAGCTTTTATTATAATATTTAGTGGTTGAAAAGTCAAAAAACTTGTACTGTATGAGAAGACTGTGAATGTAAAGTCATAAATTTATTCTTGGATTTTTGGCAATGGTGTTTTATTAGAGGATGCTGCTTTCTTCAGTTTGTAAGCAGCTATCATGGAGTGGGCATATAATCTTCAGTTTAGATAAGTAAGTAATTGGAGAATTTAAGGACCAAGAATTCCTTGGAAGGGCTCCAAAAACTGTTTAATTAGCTGGAAACTGTTAAGAGAATCCCAATGAGTTTCTGATAAAGAAATGCATCATTTCTATATCTTGCAATGTGAAAATACAGGTGAAAAATTAAAAATAAAACAAAGGCGATGTAGTACTCTAATAAGCAGATCAAGAGAATAGGGAGTCTCTCTTTTGGATATGTTTTAAACACAATGATAAAAAATATTTAAAATACTATTATTTATTAATAGAACTTTTTCTCCAATGTACAAATATTATCAAAAAACTCATCATTAGAAATAAAAGAGTACTTAAATTAAATTTGCCAACAAAGGTCCATCTAGTCAAAGCTATGGTTTTTCCAATAGTCATGTATAGATGTGGGAGTTGGACTATAAAGAAAGCTGAGTACAGAAGAATTGATGCTTTTGAACTGTGGTGTTGGAGAAGACTCTCGAGAGTTCCTTGGACTGCAAGGAGATCCAACCAATCCATCCTAAAGGAAATCAGTCCTGAATATTCATTGGAAGGACTGATGGTGAAGCCAAAATTCCAATAGTTTGGACATCTGATGCGAAGAACTGACTCATCTGAAAAGACCCTGATTCTGGGAAAGGTTGAAGTCAGGAGGAGAAGGGGATGACAGAGAATGAGATGGTTGGATGGCATCATCGACTCAATGGACATGAGTTTGAGCAAGCTCCAGGAGTTGTTGAAGGACAGGGAAGCCTGGCATGCTGCAGTCCATGGTGTCGCAAATAGTCAGACACACAACTGAGCAACTGAACAGAACTGAACAGAACATCTGGGTGAATAGAATTAGTGTCAGTAAAATAGCAGCTTTAAAAAGCAACTTTGTCCCTTCTCTCTTATGAGGTTACAGTGGAAAGATGACCATCTAGGAAGTGGGCTCTCACCAGACACTAGTTCTGCTGGAACTTCAACCTTGGACTGGTCAGCTTCCAGAACAGTAAAAAATAAATTCCATTTTTTATAAGCCATATACCTTATAGTAGCCGAGAAAGACTAAGATAGACTGTCACTCAATTATGATAATAAAATAAGATACAACTTTTAAGTACTAAATGGCTGAAATTCAGCTTAAACTGAGGAAGGAAAATGTAGCTCTGAACTTAATCCCTGGGGGAGGATAGACAGATAGGGCCAGGAGCAAACTTAAGAAAACTTGTTTCACTTAAGATCATGTGGAAGTTTTTGTGACAAAGGATTATGCCTCAAATGATGTGTTGACAGTTTACACACTTCAGATCAGCACATATAGAGCCAGCAGTGGGGTTTTCATAACCCCTTATGAGATTGAGAAGGAAAGTTACCTCCTAATGAGGTCTCGTTAATGCAGATGCACACCACACACTAAAATGGAGGGAAAAGACCCAAATGGACAACAAAACATTTTATGTTTTTTTTTTCTTGCCTAAATGACATCAAATATGAATTTGATTTCACCAATATTTATGCATAAACTTGTTTGGGTTAGGATTAGATGGATAACAAATTGTAATTTACTTTTAAGATAAGTTGGTTTTTGCATTAGTATCTATTTATAAACATATGCTAAACCCAACTTCTTTTTAATTATACTGAATGAGTGTGTTGGAAGAAAGAAGTGGGGCTTGAGACGACGGTCACTCCTGTCTCAAGTGAGTTTCTGGGATGGCCGTAGAGTGTGGATTCTTGGCTTCACACAGAAAAGAATTTGAGAGTGAGCCATCGTAAAGTGAAAGAAGGGATATTCAGAAAAATATATACCCTATAGACAGAGTGAGTCATCTCAGAAGGCAAGAGGCCCAAGGGTACTGTGTTGTCAGTTTTTATACGAGTGGGTAATTTCATAGGCTAATAAGTAGCAGGATTATTTATCTATTTTGGGGAAAGAGTAGGGATTTCCAGGAAATGGCCCACTGCCCACTTTTTGACCTTTGTTTGGCCTCAGAAATGTCATCGCCCCTGTGTGTGTGTGTGCCATTTAGCATGCTGATGTGTTACAATGAGTGCACACTGAGGCTCAGTGTCTTGTGGAAGACAATTCATTCACCATCTTGGGCCTAATTGATTCTAACCAGTTTATATTGTATCCTCAATGGCTGTCATTCATTTAAAGCTTGTGCCCTGCCCTCTTCCAGTCTCAAGTGTACACTCAACGATTTTTCCCCCCCCTCTGGTTTTGTGCTTATATTGGCTAGAATAATATAATAATAAGGCCTAAAGAAATTCCATGGTATTAGATTAAGATAAATATTTTGAGAACCTTTACATATTATGATTATAAATCTCTAGTTCCATTGCCTATTTTTCTTTCCTTAACAAAAGTACTTACAGTAACCAATAATAGAGTGGAAACTAAGTCTTCTGTAAAAATATGCTGTATACATTTTTTTCATACAGTATTTAAAGTAAATACAGATTTTTTAAATAAAATTTACACTTAAAAAGATACCTGGTTTCTGAAAGTGAAATTGAATACAAATTTTAGCACTCTTTATTATCATCTTAACTCTTACTTTTCTTCCTTGATTTCAATGCCCTGAATACCAAGTACTTAGTTGATAATTAGTACTTTAACAAGAAAATTGCTTCTTTGCTTCAGGTCAGTGATCAGCAATAATTAAAGTAGCTAAAACACTAGGAAAATAGGCTAGTAAGTAGAAGAACATGGTAAATCAATTCAATTTTAAGTTGTTAATTAACATAGGCAAAGACACATGGAAAAACAAATACGCCCTCCAATCAGTAAACATGATTCCATTTTTGTGCTATTGAATATCTTTAGCTTAATTTAACCTTTATTATTCTTAGTATTTTACATTAAGATCTAACTAAATACACGATAGAGAGGTGATTTTTACTTCACTAAAGAAGGTATCAAACAATTGAAAATTATTGGCAAGCACCAGGAAATCTGAGTAGAGCATAAACTCTCCAAACAGAAACAAGAATAGGATTGAAGATATTTTGATTATAAAATAGATCAAATTGAGAATCATCAGGTTTCTCTATTTGCACAGAATAACTGCAGAAAGAATTATTTGAAGAAAACTACTACATTAAAGATATTTTATTCAATTTTTTCTGTTCATCTATTCTTTCAAAAACTATTTATTTGTTAGGTATTGCATCAATCATTGAGATACAATAGTAAGAAAAACAGAATCAGGCCTTATTCTGCTCTTAATTAATCTAAAATCATATGCCACAAAGGAAGGAATATGGAAACATATTTTATGTAATATAGGTTGTATAATATGGGTTAAATAGATCATTATATTTTATGAGCATTCCTTAAAACTTTGCCATGTAGAATACTAACCAAATTATGTGATGCCTTAATAAGTTGTGATTAAACAATTCTTAGGCAGCTGACAATTTTTCTTTGAAAAATACATATTGGGGTGCTGTGTTCAAAATTCAAAAATACTATAGTAAATGATCACTGGCAAGTGAATTTTCAAATCAAAATGTAAAAAAATAAAAATGTAGAAAGGTAACATTAAAACAAATTTTTAAGATACAGTTTGTGTTGAATTTCCTATATGAGTAGAAGATAGAACTTCTACAGAGAAATACAGGTCACTTTAAAATTTAATATATTTACAAATATGTTTGCTTAGCAATAATCTGACTAGAAATTGTTAGAACTATAAGTAAAGCACTGCAGGTACCCAAGTGTTCATAGCAGAGTTATTTACAACAGCCAAGCTAGAGAACAAAAATATCCATCAACAAATGAATGGATAAAGAACATGTGGTATATACATAAATGGAGTATTACTCAGACACAAAAAAGAATGACATTATGTCATTTGCAACAATGTGAGTGGACCTAGAGGATATTATTTTCTTAGTGAAATAAGTCAAATAACAACAAATACTGTATGTTATCACTTATATGTAAATCTAAAAAATAAAACAAACAAGTGTATATAACAAAATAGAAACAGATACACAGATACAGAAAATATACTAGTAGATAACAATGGGGATTGGGAAGAGGAGAGAATAAGATAGGGGGAGAGGATTGATAGATACAAACTACTGTGCATAAAATCATAAGCAACAAGGATCTATTGAACAGAATAGCAAAATATGGTCATTAGTTTTTAATAACTTTAAAAGGAATATAATCTATGAAAGTATTGACCCACTATGCTGTTCACCTAAAACTAATATCATATTGTAAATCAGCTATATTTCAATTAAAATATAAAATAAAGAAGTTAAGCACTAACCAATGTCTGCATCGAACTCACAATTTGATACTTACATGTGACTTTCTTAAGCTTTTGTGAGAGGTATTTTGAATAGAAAATCTAACATCTGAGATTTAATAATAGCCAATGATTGTATGTTTCTATCTTTAATTGTAAACAGTCGTGTTACAGTAAACTAGCTCTTCAGAATAAATTGCAAAGCCTTAATATAGCATTTGTCAATTTTTGTAATATAAATACTCCCACAACGGTCAGTTTCAACATACTGAACATTTTAACTGAAACTTGGGAGAAATTTGGACACTTGACTCTTACACAGCAGCATAAACTTGATTCAGCACAAAATTAGTTTCATCTTTTAAGATGCATCGCTGCCTAGTAAATATGTATGCCCGATTTATTTCTAAACCTATTGCAGAAGTTAGAGTATTTGGAAAACTTTTTAAATAATGTAAAAAGATACATATATAATATAAGACTCCAGTCTACATTCTTTCTTCTTAAAATATCCCTTCTCATTTGCAAGAGACAACTTGTTTTCATAAAAAGAGAGTTTGTGATTTTTTCCTCAAAAAAGTAGCAAATAACACTGAAAAGCAGTGCTAACATTAAAAGGTTACAGAGTTTTGGCAAGCCACACCACTCTTTTGGCTTTCTTCCCATGGAGGATAATATTGAGCTACATGTTAATTCTTCTTGGCATCAATTCTGTTGATTTTAGTTTTGGAAATACTGTCTAGTAGTGGTAAGTTAAAATGTCACTACTCTGTTTTTTGTTTTTTTTTTTTTTGATAGAAATTGTTTCTAGAGATAGTGACAAAAATAATCAAGAGAACCACATTGAATTAAAAGAAGCATGACCAATACCATAACACATTTTTCACTTGGCATCATAATTCAGAGATTAAGGATATCAGAAGTGAAGCAGCAGGAAAACAGTTTACTGCAGGCAGCAGAGTGTCATCATAAATTTAGCAGTGTATGCTGGGATAGAGTTCAAAGAATTAGGCATCGTTGTCACTATCCCTCTGAGGCCAATAACAAATCAAAAAGAGAAAGAAAAATTTCGAAGTCACATTTATAAACCCAAAGGGATAGTACATTATGCTGATTCTACATACAAAGGAAACTAAGAAAACATAAATGGGAGGTGAAAATACTGTTTTGGGCGATGAAAAAAATGAGTTTTGGATGATTCTTATTCATTAAGTGATGCTGTATTTAAGCAAGGTTAAAAAATAAAATCACATTTCATGGAATAATTGGTTGGCTCAGAGGTTAAAAGGGCAAGGCATCAGAGGATAGTGAGAGGGAGAGATTTCTCAAAGATACAGAAAAAAAAAAGAATGGGTTATATTTTAAATATTCAAAAAGAAAATAAAGTTAGAGTTTTTTGTTTTTTTTTTTTTGTTTTTTTAAGGCTACTGAAGAATAAATCAAGGGAACAGAAGATGGGCTTCCAGTAAAGCCCTAGCATCTGAAACTTAAGGTATCCTCTTCCTTGCTAGAGATTCTCTTTCTCACACTAATTTTTAACCTCAAATCATAAATTCTCTGCCATTGATTTTTATCCTGAGTCTTATCAACTACTTGTCTGGCTGGCTTTGGAGTCTATATTTTATCTGTCTTTCTTTTTTGTCCTGCTGTGTAAACTAAGAATCTCTGTTCTTGAAACTTTATAGAAACTGAATGTCTAACTACCGATCACTTAGGTTGCCAGCTGTGTGACTTAGAATTCCTCCTTGTGAAGGGTTAACCCAGAAAATGTGACTCATTGGAAAGACAACAGAGTTTTTCCCCTGATAGCAGTTATATCTGATTAGAGTCAAAAAGAGATATAGGTGGATACAAAGCCAGCCAGAGCTAAACAGATGGAAATTCATTTGTAGGAATATCTTTATATTATCAGATATCTAGTTGGTATGTTAAACTTGCTTTTCATTCCTTTAAAATACTTGATTTGGGAAATCAGAGCATATATTTACAATTAAAAATTCAGCCATTCTTATTTTTCTTTCATAGCATCTTTCATATCAGAGTTGCCTTTAATTTTAGACCTTTAAGACATATTGGAGAGTATATAATCAGGATATCTGAAAACAAACTTTCACAAAAAAATTTCTGTGTAGAATTGTGAAGTGTTTCCGACTTTACCCTGTTTGCTAGCCAACAAGTTAGTATACCACATTTTCTTGAATACTGCTGTTAATAGAAGACAGTACTTCCCTGGTGACTCAGATAGTAAAAAATCTGCCTGTAATGCAGGAGACCTAGGTTTGATTCTGGATCAGGAAGATCCCCCGGAAAAGGGGATGGCAATCCACTCCAGTATCCTTGCCTGGATAATTCCTTGGACAGAGGAGCCTGATGGGCTACTGTTCATGGTGGTCACAAAAAGTCAGACATGACTGATCAACTAATACTTTGATGAGTCTCATGAGTCAGAGAAAAGACAATTTATTAATCACACAATGCAGTAAACATTGTATTATCATTTCTGATAAGTCCTCTGACTGTCAGTTTCTTTAGAGCTATACAAAAAGAGTCAGAGGATACTTGCACACATAGTTAGTTTCATTATAGATGCAGCCCCTAAGCTTAGAGAACTCAAATCTTTTATAACAGTATTCAGAATTCCTTCTCTTTTTTTCTGGAGAGATATATTTTCTTTGCAGCAAGTCCACTTAAGTCTCCTTGAAAAAAATAGTCTGGAGCAAGATTAAGTTAGTACCTCTACTCTTAGACATGCAGAAACATGAAAAGCTCTTAGAGAGTCATCTCTAATCACAACAGTGAGGAAATACATAGAAGGGAAGAAATGCACTTTTATATTGACATTGTTAATTAGTACAGCGTACTATACTCAATTTATACTGGAGAGGGTTATTTTATGTATATGTTTCTCCTTTAAAAATAATCATTTCAGAGAACTAAAGCATTGTCTAGTTTCAGTTATGGAGAGCAAGTATTTATTTTTAAGAATCATGAGGAAGCAAAACGATGTTTCATTTCCAGGCTATTGTCTATTTTTTTATAAGGCACTAAGAAATGTCCTCCATCCATGGGATTCTCCAAGCAAGAATACTGGAGTGGGTTGCCATTTCCTTCTCTAGGGGATCTTCCTGACCCAGGGATCGAACCGAGGTCTCCTGCCTTGCAGGCAGACACTTTAGCCTCTAAGCCACCAGGGAAGCTCAAGAAATGTCTACTTGGATTGTGCTTACTTTCTATCCATGTGGCTTCATGTGACTTATGTTTCCAAAACTTGGCAGAATTCCATGTTGTGCTCTATTTCTACTCAATTGAAATCTTCAAAGGAAGACCTTGAAAACTTTGAATTTTAACAAGTACCATTAACTGATTCTGATAATTAGAACAAGTTGGGAAAGTGGCTCAGAGCAACTATATTTGTAGCTGTAGCTGTGTAAATTAAATGAAAATAATTGAGCCTCAAATCTAAATAATCTAAATGCTAACATCCAAATGTTCTTCATCATGATATCTCGAGTTTATTAAACTCTAGTTTCCTAGTAGATGTGTTGATAAATGCTTTAAATGCTTTATCGAGGTTACCACTCACATACACCTATGAGGCAGGGTGATGTTATCACATCCATCTTCTTGTTTTGAAATGAGCCCAATGAAGATAAGTAATTTGTCTATGATGATAAGTGAAGTAATAGATGCTTGAAGCCAGGTCACCAATTCAAGTGCCTGGGCTCTTCCTATCTTAATTACTTACTTACATCTTTAAATGTCTAACAAAAATATCATTCACCTTTGCTTTTTAGTCTAAATTCATCCAGACATTATAATTGTGAAGATCTGCTCTTTAATCACTCTTCTATGCCTGCCTCATTCCAAATCCTAAATGTTAAGTAAACAGAAAGCTACAAAAGAATGGCCTATTACTAAAAATTATGCTGTCATTGTATTGTCCATTTATACTGTAAAAGGTTTACACGTGAATAAACTTTTAGCTGACATTGTACTTATTTGTGGAGAGAAAATATAACCCATTTTGGCAGTATTATGTTTCTTATTGGAAATCCCAAATTTATTTTTCATGTATCACCTGTGATATTAATATAATTATAGCATACAAATGTATGCTTTATATGCATACAGTTCTGCTAATATTTTCTTGTGTTTTAATAGTGCTTCAACTTCTAACTACAGGCAGATTCTTTGAAAGTGGCATTAAATAAACCACTCTTATCAATGGGAGTTTTAAATGTGGCTCGAGGGCTCCTGGTGCACAGCAGATTGACTAAATATGGTAAAAATAAGCAAATGCTGCACAGATGCTCTTAGCTGACTTCTTCATTTCCAGCTTATTAAATGGTCTTTTTGCAAACCTATAGATCGTTATTCATGCAGATTCTCTATCAAGGGTGCTTCAGGAGAGACTGCCTATTCTGAGTTAATGAGAAAAGTCCTAATTAAGGTAGCCATATGTTCAATTGCATTTATAAATGGAAAAAATAGCCCTTTTTCTTTCTTTTTCTTTTTCTTTCTTTTTTCTTTTTTTTTTTTTTTTGTGCTGCTGCTGTTACTACCATTGTCATCTCCTGCTGCTATGGGTGTCACAGAAGCAGTTACTGTTTCAACAGTCTCCTCTGTATTCCAGCATGTTCATCCCAGGCCTGCGCTGTTCATGAGATATTCTTGGCACGCACAGTTGAATGCCTGCAATGCTTGTTTATGAAAATATCTTTCTAGAGATCTATGTCTGTATTGAATGCAACAAGGTTTTCAATTTTATCCTGGGGATATAGATCTCACCATGCTGCCAAAACATAGTCTTCCTTTCCATGCATTTAATCTATTCTGGAGCACATGGAGAGCCCAGGAATCAGGATTGCCCTCCTGAGCCCTTGTCCCTTTTGCCGTGATATTTGGGCTTCCTTTGGGGCCTTTTCTTCTGTGCAGGTGCAAAACATTTATTTGAAACTTTATGACTGAAAGTCAAGTAAACATTCTTAAGTAAATCTGTACTACCTTGAGCCTAAAACTTCTTAGAGAAACATAATTTCTTTTCAATTACACATGCCTAAAAATTTGAAAACTGCAAAATAAAAATTTCTAATTTATTGAAGATATCAGACAATTTTTAATAGCATTATATTATGTTTTGGAGCTTCCCCAGTGGCTTGATGGTAAGAATCCACCTGCCAATTCAGGAGATGCTGATTCATCCCAGGGTTAGGAAGATATCCTGGAGAGTGAAATGGCAACCCACTCCAGTATTCTTGCCTGGGAAATCCCATGAATAGAAAAACCTGTGGCTATAGTCCGTCAGCTGCAAAAGAGTCAGGCACAACTTAACAACTAAACAAAAACAATTTATTCTACACTGCTTAGTCATACGATAAGCATGCACTGTGCAACTATTATGACCTTTATACTTCCAGGGGAGTTAAAAGTATAATTATCATCTATTTTCAAGGATCTCATAGGCATAGTCCTCAGTGATTTTCATGCACATATGCACAGGTTCTGTGACACTAAATATATATAACTATACTGCTGCTGCTGCAACTAAGTCACAGCAGCTCACCAGGCTCCTCTGGCCCTAGGATTCTCCAGGCAAGAACACTGGAGTGGGTTTTCATTTCCTTCTCCAATGCATGCATACCTGCTAAGTAGCTTCAGTCATGTCCAACTCTGTACAACCCTATGGACAGCAGCCCAGCAGGCTCCTCCATCCACAGGATTCTCTAGGCAAGAATACTGGAGTGAGTTGCCATTTCCTTCTCCATATAACTATATTAAACATATACAATTAATATATATATATTCCCTGGTTGCTCAAATGATAAAAAATCCACCTGCCAATGCATGAGACATAAAAGACATGGGTCTATCCCTGGGTCAGGAAGATCCCCTGGAGAGGGGAATGACAACCCATTCCAGTATTCTTGCCTGGAGAATTCCATGGACAATGGAGCCTGGCAGGCTACATACAGTCCATGGAGCTGCAAAAAGTGACTAACACACACATCATCACAATAATGTGATGTTTTATTTATGGTTTTGTATCTTTTTCAAGCTACTTATTATTTCTCAAATTTATCTTGCACTCATCTCACACATTAATAAAGTAATACTTAAAATTCTCCAAGTCAGGCTTCAGCAATATGTGAACCGTGAACTCCCAGATGTTCAAGCTGGTTTTAGAAAAGGCAGAGGAACCAGAGATCAAATTGCCAACATCCACTGAATCATGGAAGAAGCAAGAGAGTTCCAGAAAAACATCTATTTCTGTTTTATTGACTATGCCAAAGCCTTGACTGTGTGGATCACAATAAACTGTGGAAAATTCTTCAAGAGATGGGCATACCAGACCACCTGACCTGCCTCTTGAGAAACCTGTGTTCAGGTCAAGAAGCAACAGTTAGAACTGGACATGGAAAAACAGACTGGTTTCAAATAGGAAAAGGAGTATACAAAGGCTGTAAATTTTCACCCTGCTTATTTAACTTATATGCAGAGGTCATCATGAGAAATGCTGCACTGGAAGAAACACAAGCTGGAATCCAGATTGCCGGGAGAAATATCAATAACCTCAGATATGCAGATGACACCACCCTTATGGCTGAAAGTCAAGAGGAACTAAAAGCCTCTTGATGAAAGTGAAAAGAGGAGAGTGAAAAAGTTGGCTTAAAGCTCAACATTCAGAAAACGAAGATCATGGCATCTGGTCCCATCACTTCATGGGAAATAGATGGGGAAACAGTGGAAACAGTGTCAGACTTTATTTTTTGAGCTCCAAAATCACTGCAGATGGTGACTGCAGCCATGAAATTACCTAGATAGCATATTCAAAAGCAGAGACATTACTTTGCCAACAAAGGTCCATCTAGTCAAGGCTATGGTTTTTCCAGTACTCATGTATGGATGTGAGAGTTGGACTGTGAGAAAGCTGAGTACCGAAGAATTGATGCTTTTGAACTGTGGTGTTGGAGAAGACTCTTGAGAGTCCATTGGACTGCAAAGAGATCCAACCAATCCATTCTGAAGGAGATCAGCCCTGGGTGTTCTTTTGGAAGGAATGATGCTAAAGCTGAAACTCCAGTACTTTGGCCACCTCACGAGAAGACTTGACTCATTGGAAAAGACTCTGATGCTGGGAGGGATTAGGGGAAGGAGAAGAGGATTAGATGGCTGGATGGCATCACCAACTCAATGGCTGTGAGTTTGAGTGAACTCCGGGAGTTGGTGATGGACAGGGAGGCCTGGCGTGGTGCAATTCATGGGGTCACAAAGAGTTGGACACGACTGAGCAACTGAACTGAACTCATGATATGGGGTAATTTTTTTTTTTAAATTTTTGATTTTTATTATTGAGTGGAGTGATAACCATCAATGTACTGTCCTTTCCCACTCATTACACTAAAGGAAATTAATAGTTCTATAGTTTACTTGATTGTCTTGGGTATTTCAATTGAAATATTGTATCTACTGCAAATGATGATTTTGTCTTCTTTCAAAATTTATGCCACATTTCATTTTTTTCCAAGTATTTAAGTTAATTTTCAGGACAACATATATGAAAAACATCTGCCAAGTAGCCATTTTCATTGTATTGTAACTACCTGACATCATGCTTTTGATGGCAGAGGCCTCTACTTAAGAAAGATCCATCCTGAACAAGCATATCGTCAAGCTTAACAAGCCAAGTCACCTCACCGTTGAAGTGGTCATTTTTTGAAGAGCTCTATTTGACTTAGATAACTGACAGTTTCACTGCTTGGTTTTCCCTTCTTCCACTTTAATGCCAGCTACTGTGTTTTAAATTCAATAATAAGGAGTGAACCCATGAAAACCTATGTACTCTACCGTCAACTCCAAGAGAAGTATAACCCCAGGTCTTTTCTCTCTCTCTCTCCCTCTCCCCCATGATCTCACTGTGTGGCTCCAGGCATGCCATGACCCCTTCAGGACCTATGAGTAATAAACATGTCTTTTCAAAGTTCTCTGATGATTGTGGCTGAGGTGAATCTTATAATCACTACAAGAACCTCAGTGCTTTATGCCCAAGTCACACCTTCAGTGATCCACCTCAGGCAGTTACTGAGCCCTATGGAGGTAGTAGATTTGGCCCATTACTTCAAGAGAAGGGACTCCAAAACTTGGTAACTCCCCATTGTTAGGCATGTAATAAAAATGGGAAATATGATCCAGGCAGTATGTATAATGAAGCCCCTGAATGTGTAAGAACATTTGCTAGTTCAAATGAATCCATAAAACATCCAGTAATTAATCACAACATATTTCATATTTTTTCCTATTTCAGTATAAGTTCACTGAAAAATTATCTAATGCTTTAAATTAGACAGTTTTTTTTTCTTTTTTTTTTTGTATTTGGAAAAACATATGTTAGATAATGAGTGACAGTGCAGTCTAAAATTTTATGGAAATGTATCTTTTGTCCAACAGAAAATTTCCTGAATGATACTCCTGGTAATATTACCTTGTATAATCAAGACTAGATAACTCTCATCAAGAAATTGGAGATATCAACTTCATATTTGAAATGAAAGTCATTATTGTATTTTATTAATCACTTGTTGATTCTCTCTACCCATGAGTAACGTTCACTGATTTGACAATGTTTTATTATCAAACTGTATAAATACAGAGTTTATAAGTGAAAATAGTATGAAGATCACTTCAGTAAAAGTTGCAGGAACTTTTTTAGATAATTTATCACCTGAGTTAGAATATTGTATACTGGGACTAAAGATCAATCATTGGAAAAAAAGCTACTTTATTCCTTATTCTATAGATTTAGCCATACAAATTTAATAGAATAGCAGAAATTCCTCAAAGTTTTAATAATTTGAGAAACACCCTGATTCCATTTTTAATTTTTAGAAGAAACGGATATTTGAACATGATAAAGAGTCACTGAAGGATGTAAACTATGTCTTGCTAACTATGTGTACCTGAGCATGTTATGAAAGATAAGATCTGCTGATCTTCCTAAATACGATATATTTGATTATTTTATATGGACATCTATCTCCAGCAATTATATTAATTCCATTTATTTTCAAAAATCATACATTAGAGATGATTTAAGACATAAAATTGCATTAAATCAGTTCATTCGATATATTCCAGACTTCTTTCTCTCTCAAAATAAATTAAATTTTGAGAAATGTTAGTTATAATGTATAGTTATACCACATTAGTGTATACATTAATGTATAGTTATACCACATTCTGTGATAATGTATATAGATTGAGTTAATAAATAAAATACTAATTTATGTCATCAGTTCAGTTCAGTTCAGTTGCTCAGTCATATCCGACTCTGCGACCCCATAAATCGCAGCACGCCAGGCCTCCCTGTCCATCACCAACTCCTGGAGTTCACTCAGATTCATGTCCATCGAGTCAGTGATGCTATCCAGCCATTTCATCCTCTGTCGTCTCCTTCTCCTCCTGCCCCCAATCCCTCCCAGCATCAAAGTCTTTTCCAATGAGTCAACTCTTCTCATGAGGTGGCCAAAGTATGGGAGTTTCAGCTTTAGCATCATTCCTTCCAAAGAAATCCCAGGGCTGATCTCCTTCAGAATGGACTGGTTGGATCTTCTTGCAGTACAAGGGACTCTCAAGAGTCTTCTCCAACACCACAGTTCAAAAGCATCAATTCTTCGGCGCTCAGCCTCCTTCACAGTCTAACTCTCACATCCATATATGACTACTGGAAAAAGCATAGCCTTGACTAGACGGACTTTAGTTGGCAAAGTAATGTCTCTGATAGCTGACAATTAATGTTAATTATATATGAAATGATTTATTAAAAATAATTGTATAATTTTATAAAATAATACTGGCATAATGATTAATATCAAGGCAAAATTTAAAAAAAAATTAAATATAGAGCTGGTATACTGGGTAATAAAGTTATGGGAACAATTAATCATTTAATCATTCAGTATTATTATCAAGATTGGCAAGATACTTAGGATAATTCCTTATTAGTAGAATAAATACTTCATTAAGTTTTCTGAATCAGGGTTCAGGCTATATACAGTTGCTCATGGAGTTATTGATTGCATTTTACAATAATCTATAAAAATGTTTATTCTATCATTTTATCCAATTTTATATTAGGTACTAAAAATGTTTATAAATCTTATTAGAATATAATGTCATAATGTATCTCCATTTCTAAAATCAAGTAATCTGCATATACAATAAAGTTTAAATAGATCTACTATTTTAAATAACCTCAAATATGCAGATGACACCACCCTTATGGCTGAAAGTCAAGAGGAACTAAAAGCCTCTTGATGAAAGTGAAAGAAGAGAGTGAAAAAGTTGGCTTAAAGCTCAACATTCAGAAAACTAAGATCATGGCATCTGGTCCCATCACTTCATGGGAAATAGATGGGGAAACAGTGGAAACAGTGTCAGACTTTATTTTGGGGGGTTCCAAAACCACTGCAGATGGTGACTGCAGCCATGAAATTAAAAGACACTTACTCTTTGGAAGGAAAGTTATGACCAACCTAGATAGCATATTCAAGTTCAGTCCAGTTCAATTGCTCAGGCATGTCTGACTCCTTGCGACCCCATGAATCGCAGCACGCCAGGCCTCCCTGTCCATCACCAACTCCCGGAGTTCACTCAGACTCACGTCCATAGAGTCAGTGATGCCATCCAGCCATCTCGTCCTCGCTTGTCCTCTTCTCCTCCTGCCTCCAATTCCTCCAAGCATCAAAGTCTTTTCCAATGAGTCAACTCTTTTCATGAGGTGGCCAAAGTACTGGAGTTTCAGCTTTAGCATCAGTCCTTCCAAAGAAATCCCAGGGCTGATCTCCTTCAGAATGGATTGGTTGGATCTCCTTGCAGTCCAAGGGACTCTCAAGAGTCTTCTCCAACACCACAGTTCAAAACCATCAATTCTTCGGTGTTCAGCCTTCTTCACAGTCCAACTCTCACATCCATACATGACCACAGGAAAACCATAGCCTTGACTAGACAGACATTTGTTGGCAAAGTAATGTCTCTGCTTTTCAACATATCTAGGTTGGTCATAACTTTTCTTCCAAGGATTAAGCATCTTTTAATTTCATGGCTGCAGTCACCATCTGCAGTGATTTTGGAGCCCAAAAAAATAAAGTCTGACACTGTTTCCACTGTTTCCCCATCTATTTCCCATGAAGTGATGGGACCAGATGCCATGATCTTCATTTTCTGAATGTCGCGCTTTAAGCCAACTTTTTCACTCCCCACTTACACTTTCATCAAGAGGCTTTTTAGTTTCTCTTCACTTTCTGCCATATGGGTGATGTCATCTGCTTATCTGAGGTTATTGATATTTCTCCCGGCAATCTGGATTCCAGCCTGTGCTTCTTCCAGTGCAGCATTTCTCATGATGTACTCTGCATATAAGTTAAATAAGCAGGGTGACAATATACAGTCTTGACATACTCCTTTTCCTGTTTGGAACCAGTCTGTTGTTCCATGTCCAGTTCTAATTGTTGCTTCCTGACCTGCATATAGGTTTCTGAAGAGGCATATTCAAAAGCAGAGACATTACTTTGCCAACAAAGGTCCATCTAGTCAAGGCTATGGTTTTCCAGTGGTCATGTATAGATGTGAGGGTTAGACTGTGAAGAGAGCTGAGTGCCAAAGAATTGATGCTTTTGAACTGTGGTGTTGGAGAAGATTCTTGAGAGTTGCTTGGACTGCAAGGAGATCCAGCCAGTCCATCCTAAAGGAGATCAGTTCTGGGTGTTCATTGGAAGGACTGATATTGAAGCTGAAACTCTAGTACTTTGGCCACCTCAAGCAGAGTTGAATCTTTGGGAAAGACCCTGATGCTGGGAGGGATTGGAGTCAGGAGGAGAAGGGAATGACAGAGGATGAGATGGCTGAATGGCATCACTGACTCGATGGACATGAGTTTGGGTAGACTCCAGGAGTTGGTAGGCAGGGAGGCCTGGAGTGCTGCAGTTCATGGGGTGGCAAAGAGTCAGACATGATTGAACGACTGAACTGAACTGAACTGTTTTAAAAGACATTATTTCACAAATTTATATTTTTAAAATGACTCAGCCTGAGTAACTACTACAGCATCTCTAAAAGAATACTTTAATAGGTTTAAAAAAAATGAATAAGTACTATCACTGAAAACATGTGCTTCTTTTGGAAAATAGACAAGATAAATGAATATTTGTGAAGTTTTCATAAAAGGAAATAGTATCCAATGTTTGCCACAGACCTTAAAAAATGTAGTTTTGGAAAGTTTATATGTATATATTCCTTACTAAAAGAAATAGAATATATAAAATTACTAATTAATTTAAAACCAGCATAAACCTAAAATATGTTCTCTTTGGGAACATGAGAACCTTTAAATAGCATAAGCTTAGAAATGCCTTATTTGACCCAATAATGTCACGGTTTGCAACATAGCCATAATATTTTCTGGCCAATGTATTGTTTAAAATAATTACTTTGAAATTCAAAGGTGTGCAGAAACTTTAACAAGCGTAATCTAAACAAGTTTTGAAATGCTTTGCTAGAGGTGACCTTTAAACATGTATTCTAATCAATAATGAAATTTTATTTTACACCCTGTAATAGTACTCTGAATGGCATTATAGAATAATAAGACAAAGTACACTTGAACAAATAAGCTTTCAAACATTTTAATGCCTTTTTTATATTATAGTATTAAAGCAGAGAAGAATATGAAATCTATATGTAAATTACATTTATGAAAAAGTAGTAGGTTTGAGTGGTTCCTTCGAATTGAGCCTAAATTTAAATAAATATTTAAATGTATACTTCTTTTCTAAGTAAATAGTGATTTTAAAATTCTAATAGGAAAATTCAATTCAAAATAATCATTTTCAAAGTGATATGTCTATTTTTAACATTTAACTAAGTATAAGAAACATGATCTAAAATGATGGATGATGAAGAAGGAACTAATTTTTAAAGTATATTGTCTTCAGTAATGTCACTATTTTATGTGTAGATTTTTTAATGTAGCAATAAAATATTACCAAGTATAATATTAGTCCCTTAAAAATTATAATCACCTTTTATATGTTGTATATATATATACATATATATATAGTATATAAAGTATATATATATATATATATACGTTAATTATACTCCATTTATATTGGGCCATTTGTTGTTGCTACAAATGAGATAACTTCCTCAACAGTGCAGTTTTATCCTAATTCCTATGGGGGCGGTTCCCCACAAATCACAATATAATCCCTGTCATGTATTTAGTCAGCATCCTACACCTGGGATTCAGTTCTTTCAGGCAATACTAATATTCAGAAATTGCATAGAAATTCCAATAATTCAAAATTTTCTCTGAGTTTTACCTGTTTCTGCCATGATTTCCTTGGAGATTCTTTATGTAGCTCTAACTTATGTTTTATATTTAGAATTGTCCTTCGGTTCTTTGGAGGAGATAGAAACCTAACTTCCTGACCATTTGTCAGGCACTATGGGTCAAAAACAATCCCTCAAATAAAAATTAAGGCAGGAAAAGAGATTTCAAAGAAATAGAGAACAAAAATCCAGATTGTGCTGAACTCAGGGGAGAAGAAGGTAGCATTCACTGACACAGTAATTACAGCATGTAGAGTAAACATTTTTTGGATGATAATGTACAGTAGAAAGTGCCAAGCTGATTCTTTCCAGTTAATACTGTATGATGACACTCAGAGAATTATGAAAACAAGATTAGTGTGTGCATATGTAAATGTGCTTAGTTGACTGTAGCCCACCAGGCTCCTTTGTCCATAGGATTTCCTAGGCAAGAATACTGGAGTGGGTTCCCATTTCCTCCTCCAGAGGATTTTCCCAACTCAAGGATCCAATCCATGTCTCCTGCGTCTCTTATATTGGCAGGCAAATTCTTAACCACTGAGCCACCTGTGAAACCTGCATGTGTGTGTATGTATGTGTGTATATATATACACACATATAAATAAACACATCTTAAATAAACTTAAGAAATATTTAAATAGATTTGGACTAAATTGGTGCTAGTATGAGGAATATTAAATAGGAAATGCATGAATGCATTTATAGTTATTTATTGTTTACAGAGTTTCTTAAACCTTCCTTTTCATCTAAAATACCCTTATTTTTGTCATATCACTAAATATTATGATATCTGGGTGCTGTTTTTTTTTGGACTTCCCTTGTGGCTCAGATGGTAAAGCATCTGCCTACAATGTAGGAGACCCAGGTTCTATCCCTGGGTTGAGAAGATCCTCTGGAGAAGGAAACGGCAACCCACTCCAGTACTCTTGCCTGGATAATCCCATGGATGGAGGAGTGTTGTAGGTTACAGTCCATGGGGTCGCAAATAGTCAGACAAAGCATTTATATTGTTTCTAATTTTTCCAATATTATGAAGCAGAGTAAAACAATAAAGCATGCCTATTCTTCATTTTGCACATCTCCAGGATATTTTTAAATTTTTGTTAACTGCAAGGATTTCTAGCAAGGCAATCCTAAAGGTGAACAGCCCTAAATACACATTGGAAGGACAGATGCTAAAGCTGAATGTCCAGTACTTTAGCTACCTTATGCGAAGAGCTGACTCATTGAAAAAGACCCTACTGCTGAGAAAGATTGAGGGCAAGAGGAGAAGGTGGCACAGAGGATGAGATGGTTGGATGGTGTCACTGAATCAATGGACATGAGTTTGTGCAAACCCAGAGAGATCGTGAAAGACAGAGAAGCCCAGCATGCTGCAATTCACGGGATTGCAGAGTCAGGCATGAGTAAGTGAACAACAGCAGAGCAAAGTTCACAGATTATGAAGTACAGATACATAAGTTACAACATAGTAGCCATACTTCAGTGTACACCACCTAGATCATGATATTTAATATTATTAGCTCTCCAGAATCCCAAAACAGATATGTTCCAATTTATTTATTACTCCCTTTTATCTCATAAAGGTAACTACCATTTTAGTTTTTAACTCTATGGCATAGTTTTATCCTTTTTATATCCTGATATAAATGAAATTATATAAAATAATTCTTTGATATCTTGTTTTTGTTGCTTAATAATACATTTGTGAACTTATTCTTGTTACATATAGTCATAGTTAACTCATTTTTGTCGATAGCCTTCTATTGTAGGGTTTTATTTAATGGACTTCCGGATCCATTTTACACGTAGTATGTGCATCACTTCATAAACTCAGCAGTGGCCGCAAGACTGGAAAAGGTCAGTTTTCATTCCAGTCCCAAAGAAAGGCAATGCCAAAGAATGTTCAAACTACCACACAATTGCACTAATCTCACAAGCCAGGATAGGAATGCTCTAAATTCTGCAGGCTAGGCTTCAACAGTACATAAATCAAGACACTTCAGATGTTCAAGCTGGATTTAGAAAAGGCAGAGGAACCAGAGATCAAATTGCCAACATCTAAGGTCATAGAAAAAGCAAGACAATTTCAGAAAAACATCTACTTCTGCTTTCTTGTGGAGAAGGCAATGGCATCCCACTCCAGTACTCTTGCCTGGAAAATCCATGGATGGAGGAGCCTGGTAGGCTGCAGTCCACGGGGTGGCTAAGAGTCGGACACCACTGAGCGACTTCATTTTCACTTTTTACTTTAATGCATTGGAGAAGGAAATGGCAACCCACTCCAGTGTTTTTGCCTGGAGAAGCCCAGGGACGGGGAAGCCTGGTGGGCTGCCATCTATGGGGTCACACAGAGTCGGACATGACTGAAGCGACTTAGCAGCAGCAGCTGCTGCTTTCTTGATTATGCCTTTGACAGTGTGGATCACAGAAAACAATGGAACATTCTTAAAAAGATGGGAATACCAACCCACCTTACTTGTCTCCTGAGAAATCTGTATGCAGGTCAAGAAGCAACAGTTAGAACTGGACATGGAACAACAGAATGGTTCTAAATTGGGAAAGGAGTACCTCAAGGCTATGTATTGTCACCCCACTATTCAACTTATATGAAGAATACATTATGAGAAATGCTGGGTTGGATGAAGCACAAGCTGGAATCAAGATTTCTGGGAGAAATATCAATAACCTCAGATATGCAGATGACACCACCTTAAGGCAGAAAGTGAAGAGGAACTGAAGAGCCTCTTGATGAAAGTGAAAGAGAAGAGTGAAAAAGCTGGCTTAAAATTCAACATTCTAAAAACTAAGATAATGGCATCTGGTCCCATCACCTCATGGCAAATAGATGGGGAAACAGTGAAAAGAGTGACTGACTTTATTTCGGGGCGCTCCAAAATCACTGAAGATGGTGACTGCAGCCATGAAATTAAGAGATGCTTGTTCCTTGGAAGAAAAGTTTGCCATAGCTTTTACACAGCATATTAAAAAGCAGAGATATTACTTTGCCAACAAAGGTCCATCTAGTCAAAGCTATAGTTTTTCCAGTAGTCATCTATGGATGTGAGAGTTGGACCATAAAGAAAGCTGAGCACCAAAAATGTGGTGTTTTAGAACCATGGTGTTGGAAAAGACTCTTGAGAGTCCCTTGAACTGCAAGGACATCAAACCAGTCAATCCTAAAGGAAATTAGTACTGAATATTCATTGGAAGGACTGATGCTGAAGCTGAAACTTCAATAATTTGGCCACCTGCGGCGAAGAACTGACTTCTTAGAAAAGACTGATGCTGGGAAAGATTGAAGGCAGGAGGAGAAGGTGATGACAAAGGATGAGATGGTTGGATGGCATCACCAACTCGATGGATGTGAGTTTGAGCTAGCTTGGGATGTTGGTGATGGACAGGAATGCCTGGTGTGATGCAGTCCAGGGAGTGGCAAAGAGTCAGATATGACTAAGCAACTGAACTGAACTGATGTGCGTCATTTCAGTTTGAAGCTATTTTCAATAACCCTTCTATAAATATTCTTACATATGTCTTTGTGGTCACATATTTACAAAATTTTTTTGTGTATGTATCCAGGTGAGAATCAATAAGTCCTATAATTTGCCTTTGCTCAAGTAAATTGACACTTTAATGTTTGTCCCAATTTACATTCCACCATCAGTGTAATATTATTAATTATGCTGTAAGCTCAACAACAGTTAGCATTACTAGGCTTTTAAATTCTAGTCATTTTGATTAGTAAATATTAATATTTCATTTTGGTTTAATTTGCATTTCTTTGTTGTTACAGACATTGAGAACCTTTTCCTTTGCAGCTGGTCTTTTATAAATCCTCTTGTTAAATGTTCTTGGCTTTCATCCATTTTTTCCAGAGGATTCTTTGAAAATAAATTCTCTTAATTTTTAATTTGTCTTTGAAAGTTAAGTCGCTCAGTCATGTCCAACTCTTTGCGACCCTGTGGACTGTAGCCCACCAGGCTTCTCTGTTCATGGGATTCTCCAGGCAAGAATACTGAAGTGGGTTGCCGTTTCCTTCTCCAGGGGATCTTCCCGACCCAGGGATCGAACCCAGATCTCCTGCATTGCAGGCAGACACTTTAACATCTGAGCCACCAGTTAAGGTTAAATTTGCCTTTACACTCTCTTAACTGTACTATTGAAAGTTTCTAAGATTACTGATGTGCAAGTTAGTGATCTTTTTTCCTTTTTCTTGTTGTTTAGTCACCCAGTTTTGTCTGTGTCTGATTGTCTTGTGACCCTATGGATTGAGATTTTCTAGGCAAGGATACTGGATTGGGTTCCAGTTCCTCCTCCAGGGGATCTTCCAGACCCAGGTATCTAACACATGTCTCCTTCATCTCTGTCCTGCACTGTAGGCAGATTCTTTACTGCCAAGTCACTGGGTGCCCTGGTCCTTGGGGAAATCTTTGCTTACTTAAAGTAATGGGGATAGATACTCATGTTACTTTCAGGAAGCCATGTTTTGTTTTGTTTTATCTTTAATATTTAGACCTGCAATTAACTTTAGAAACTGATTTTTAGAATTAAAACACAGTAACACCAAAGTTCATCATATACACAAAATAATATTTTAGCCACCCATTTCAGATTACCAAACATTCTCAGAGAAAAACAGCATTGAATCGTGTCCTCTTAATGATCTCTGCATAGCATTTCTGTTTAAATTGTTAGCTTTTTGAAGTACTTTTGAAAATATATCATGTGTTTTCTATAACATATTATATTTTTCAGGAACTTTAATTACCAAGAGTCAATTCTTGGGTTTTTGTTTGTTTTCAATAGTTTTTTTTTTCTTTATTGCTTTTGGATTTATTAGATACTTAAAAAATTATAATTCTTTGCTTTCTTAACAAAGCAATTTTCCAGAGTTTATGCTTTTTTTTCCCCTTTTTGCACATCACCTCTTCTATTCTCAAGACAATAAACTCTTCTGTACAAATATAAATTTCAGAGAAAAATTCCTAACTTTTTTGTTGTTGTGATTTTAATTGCTGTAAATATTCTCATTGAAGTTTCTTTTTTTCTGAGTCTATATTTTAGACCCTATTTAAAATAATATCAGGATCCTAGAATTTTTCTATTGTTTTTGCAGAGGAAATTATATGTTTACGCCTTGCTCAACATTTATTTCTCTGAGAAATAATGAGCATCTCCACTTAATTTTTTTATCCTAAGGTAAGGAAGATATGTATGTTTGCTTTCTTTCAGGAACTCGAATGGAGATGTATGATGGGAATAGATTGACATATACATTCTGTAGAAGAAACCTTGACAGTGAATAGAATCTCAGGCCAAAGATTTTATTCTATTTATTGGGATAGATCCTTTTTTTAATACCTTGCAGAAATATCATTATTAGAAACTAGTTTTGAGAAAAATTCTGTTTTTTCCTTAAATCATCAGTGCTATGCAGTTCAGATGAGAATGGGTCAACAGATTGCCCACTTCTTCAACACCTCATCACCTCACTTATTTTTTTCTGTGCAAGCATAATTGAAAATAATCTACCTTCACTTTACTTTTCCAGTGTAACCTTTATTTCTGGTCTCTGGGGTTTTGAGCTTAATGGAATTAATTAGATTTTGCTGAGTACATATTTTTCTCCTTTCTCAGTTTTTTACTTCCTCCTCAAAAAATTATAGTTCTCTTTTCCTTTAGTGCTTTAACACATCACCTTATTAAAATGCCTTAAGATTTCTCATGTGTGAATGTCTTTGCTTCTGAGTTTCCACAGGAAATGCAGGTTTTTCTCTATATTTCCTTAATCATTTAATTGTTAGTTTACATATGTAAATTTAATGTTACTAGTGAAAGGTTAAATTAATTATGAAAATATGTGCCATTACACTTACATATTCATGAACCCACCTACTCACTACCCTCAGTTACTTGAAATATATCTAGATCATGTGACATCACAAAAGACTAATGAAGTTTTTCCTCTGTCATCTTAGATGATTTTTTTTAATACTTTATCTCATAACTCTTAGATTTCAGGCTAATGATGTGTTCATTATTAATTTTAAAAGTAATTGTCCATGTACCCCACATGCAAAAGCACACAGAGTAAATTGCTTTAGAAATCATCATTTAAGCTAATTCTGAAATATTTTGCTTCAATTTTTAGGAATAGGTAGATCAGTTCTTGCAAATGTTTGAAGTACTTCATATCAGTTTTTAGTTCATTTTTCTTTCTTTTACAGTATAATAATTTTATAAGAAAATCAGAAAATGAATGATGAGGAACACATCAAATAACAAAGGTATTATTATATTGATAATCATATCACAGAATCATTGCTCAGATTTAAATAAATTTAAGATTAAATTGCTCTCTGTTATAAATCTGAGAAAAACAAATGACAACCAAAAATTTAACTAAAGGTCTTCATTGGAAGGACTGATGCTGAAGCTGAAACTCCGATACTTTGGCCACCTCATGCAAAGAGTTGACTCATTGGAAAAGACTCTGACGCTGGGAGGGATTGGGGGCAGGAGGAGAAGGGGACGACAGAGGATGAGACGGCTGGATGGCATCACTGACTCGATGGACGTGAGTTTGGGTGAATTCCGGGAGCTGGTGATGGACAGGGAGGCCTGGCGTGCTGCAATTCATGGGGTCACAAAGAGTTGGACAAGAATGAGTGACTGAACTGAACTGAACTGAATCCTTCATATTAAATTGTGAGTTTTGTGTATTCTTGGAAACATTTTCTTAAAATACCCTCTCAAGTGTTTAAATCTTTAACCTTTCAATTTGAAGCATAATATACAACTTCTTTTTGTTTTCCTAAGAAATAGTGAAGTCGTGGTGGTGGTGGTCTAGTCACTAAGTTGTGTCCTACTCTTGCGACCCCATAGACTGTAGCCTGCCAGTCTCCTCTGTCCATGGAATACTCTAGGCAAGAATATTGAAGTGGGTTGCCATTTCCTTCTCCAAGTGAGGTTATATCACAGTCTAAAATGATATTTCCCTTGTTTTATGTAACTCTGCCTTTATACACTCTTACTACTATTTTTCAAAATGATTGAGAAATTTAAAATTTGGAATATATAATTTACTGAAGAAGAAAATACAAATAAACATGCACAATGTAGTATTAATACAAATGCTATCCTGACTGGACTATTTTGATCCCTCTGACCTCTAAACTATAGAATGCAACAAGGATGATTTACTTTTCTGTGTTATAGTTGCACTAAGGTCCTGATGTATTTCATTTAGTCTCATTGTTTTAATTGTAAACCCTGATGACTCCAAAATTTATATTTCTGTTCCAGTTCTCTAACTCCTAACATGCATCTAACAGTGAACTAAAAATAGCTGACTAAACATATAATTGAAATATTAAGTTTATCATGACCGAACACAAATTCAAAGTATCCTGCATATTTGTAAATTTGTTTTGATAAGTCTTTCCCACTGCTATAAATGGCAACTTCATTCTTCCACTTGGTTAAGACAATAAACTTAGTCATTCTTAAATTCTTTCTCTCAAAACTAATTCAGTCTATCAAGAGTCTCATTATATATTTTCAAAATATAAAGAAAATCGCAGTGTCATCCAGCCATCATTAAACCACCATCGTATTTTTTACCTGGAATGTTGTAATAGCTTCCTAACTCATCCTCCTGGGTCACATACAGTTAATTTTCAAACATTAACCAGAAAAAAAAAATGTTAAAATAGTAAAGATTAGTCACATTGTCATTCTTATATTTGTAAACCTTATTAATTGTTGTTTAGTCGCTATTGCGACCTTGTGGACTGTAGCCTGCCATGTTTCTCTGTCTTTGGGATTTCCCAGACAAGAATACTGAGGTAGGTTGCCATTTCCTTCTCCAGGGGATCTTCCCGACCAAGGAAACAAAGATATGTTTCCTGTATCGGCAGATGGATTCTTTTACCACTGAGCCATCTGGGAAGCCCCTGCTGCCACTGCTGTTAAGTCATTTTAGTCGTGGTTGACTCTGTAGGACCCATAGACAGCAGCCCACCAAGCTCCCCCATCCCTGGGATTTTCCAAGCAAGAACACTGGAGTGGGTTGCCATTTCCTTCTCCAGTGCATGAAAGTGAAAAGTGAAAGTGAAGTCACTCAGTTCAGTTCAGTTCAGTCGCTCAGTCGTGTTTGACTCTTTGCCACCCCATGAATCGAAGCATGCAAGGCCTCCCTGTCCATCACCAGCTCCCAAAGTTCACTCAGATTCACGTCCATCGAGTCAGTGATGCCATCAGCCATCTCATCCTCTGTGGTCCCCTTCTCCTCCTGCCCCCAATCCCTCCCAGCATCAAAGTCTTTTCCAATGAGCCAACTCTTTGCATGAGGTGGCCAAAGTACTGGAGCTTCAGCTTTAGCAACATTCCTTCCAAAGAAATCCCAGGGCTGATCTCCTTCAGAATGGACTGGTTGGATCTCATTGCAGTCCAAGGAACTCTCAAGAGTCTTCTCCAACACCACAGTTCAAAAGCATCAATTCTTCAGCCCTCAGCCTTCTTCACAGTCCAACTCTCGCATCCATACATGACCACAGGAAAAACCATAACCTTGACTAGGTAGACCTTTGTTGGCAAAGTAATGTCTCTGCTTTTAAATATTGTATCTAGGTTGGTCATAACTTTTCTTGCAAGGAGTAAGCTTCTTTTAATTTCATGGCTGCAATTACCATCTGCAGTGAATTTGGAGCCCCCCAAAATAAAGTCTGACACTGTTTCCACTGTTTCCCTATCTATTTTCCATAAAGTGATGGGAGCAGATGCCATGATCTTCGTTTTCTGAATGTTGAGCTTTAGGCCAACTTTTTCACTCTCCACTTTCACTTTCATCAAGAGGCTTTTTAGTTCCTCTTCACTTTCTGCCATAGTCATGTCCAATTCTTAGTGACCCCATGGACTGCAGCCTACCAGGCTCCTCTGTCCATGGGAGTTTCCAGGCAAGAGTACTGGAGTAGGTTGCCATTGCCTTCGCTGGGGAAGGGCCTAATCCTCATTAATACAATGGCCAAAATCTCAACAATGACTTTTAAGGATATATATGATTCAGCTTCTTTCTACCTCACCCCAGCTCAAGATATTTCTCTGATAATATCCTCTCCTACACTATTTACTTTGTTCTTTATCCTGCAGATATATTGGCTTCCTCTTGGTAACTTCAGCTATCATGGTAATTAATAGCTTCTAGTTCTTCAGCCTGAAATGTTCTTCTTTTAAAATATTGTTGCCACACTTTCTTCATTTTTTAGTGAAATATTCTGCTTTTACAGAATTCTTTCTTGTCTTCACTAAGTTTGCAGGTTTTTCCTGGCCCTCGCCAATATTTTTTATCCATTTCCTGCTTAATTTTTCTATGTTTATTATGTAAAATATTTTATTAACCATTATATTTGTTTTCATTTGTATAAACTTAATGAGGATATAACTTTCATACATTTAGATTACTATTTGTTTGTTGTTTTTTTTTTTTCCCCCAGTGCTCAAAAACTTTTCTAAACACTGTATTCAATCAGTCAATATTCCGGAATGAACAAATATGAAACTACTAACCCAAATATTTACAAGTATTAGATTAAATCTGTTTTGTGAATTACCAACATTTGCTGTAAATTTCGATCAAAAAAGCAAGAGAGCTTCAGAAAAACATATGTTTCTACTTTATGACTATGCCAAAGCCTTTGACTGTGTGGATCACAATAAACTATGGAAAATTTGAACGAGATGGGAATATCAGGCCACCTGACCTGCTTCTTGAAAAACCTGTATGCTGGTCAGGAAGCATCAGTTAGAACTGCACATGGAACAACAGACTGTTTCCAAATAGGAAAAGGAGTACGTCAAGGCTGTATATTGTCACCCTGCTTATTTAACTTATATGTAGAGTACATCATGAGAAATGCTGGGCTGAAGGAAGCACAAGCTGGAATCAAGATTGCCAGGAGAAATATCAATAACTTCAGATATGCAGATGACACCACCCTTATGGCAGAAAGAGAAGAACTAAAGAGCCTCTTGATGAAAGTAAAAGAGGAGAGTGAAAAAGTTGGCTTAAAGCTTAACATTCAGAAAACTAAGATCATGGCATCTGGTCCCAGCACCTCATGGAATATAGATGGGTAAACAGTGAAAAGAGTGACTGACTTTATTTTGGGGGGCTCTAAAATCACTGCAGATGGTGATTACAGCCATGAAATTAAAAGACTGTTACTCCTTGGAAGGAAAGTTATGACCAACCTAGGCAGCATATTAAAAAGCAGAGCATTACTTTGCCAACAAAGGTCTACCTAGTCAAGGCTATGGTTTTTCCAGTGCTCATGTATGGATGTGAGAGTTGGACTGTGAAGAAAGCAGAGCACCGAAGAATTGATGCTTTAAAACTGTGGTGTTGGAGAAGACTCTTGAGAGTCCCTTGGACTGCAAAGAGATCCAACCAGTCCATCCTAGAGGAGACCAGTCCTGGGTGTTCATTGGAGGGTCTGATATTGAAGCTGAAACTCCAATACTTTGGCCACCTGATGGGAAGAGCTAACTCATTTGCTGGGACAGATTGAGGGCAGGAGGAGAAGGGGACCACAGAGGATGAGATGGTTGGATGGCATCACTGACTCAACCGACATGAGTTTGGGTAGGCTTTGGGCATTGGTGTTGGACAGGGATGCCTAGTGTGCTCCACTTCATGAGGTCACAAAGAGTTGGACACGACTGAGCGACTGAACTTAACTAAAAGAGTAGACAGTGATTCAGTTTACTGATTTGTTGAGGTTCATCTTAATGCTGTTCTCAACTTATTTTATATTTTACATAAATTTATCAATGTTTCTTTTTATTATTTAAATACTATCTAGCATTATGAGACATTTGACTAGATTTATATTTATGTTTTTCATTAGTTTCTTTTGATTTGCAAAACAAGAATAGACTTGATCTTGAGAATGATGGCACATCCAAGTGTGCCCTTTGCTTTACCAGTTTTTTTTTTTTTTTACAGCTTTCTTGGGATATAATTAATAGACAAAAACCTACATGTGCTTATTGTGTGTAATTTGATGAATTTGAACATATACACATATCTGAAATACAATTATAAAATCAAGATAAGAAAGATATTCCTTGTCTCCAAAAGTTTCTTTATGTCCCTTTGTTTTTGTTTATCTGTCTGTTTTATAAGAATGCAAATATGAAGTCTACCCTCTTAACAAAAATTTAAGTGCCCACCGAAGAGGAAGAATAAACTTCTAAGGTGTACCAATTAAAGAAGCAAATGGGTGAAGAGAATTATTCTGTGAAAGATGTGTAAAAATCACGATAGAAAAGTTTTTAAAAAAATACATTCCACATGTTTCAAGAATTGGGAAATATTTAACAATATGTTTTAGAGTTTAGAGAAAACTAAGCAGAGTTTGTCAAAGTTGGCTTTAACATAGCTTCTGTTACTGTAAATGTATCTTGCTTTTACTGTATGACTTTTTCTAATAAGTTAATAATAAGGAAACAAAATACTATTTTGAGTTGGTGGCATAAATGCCTACAAAGATTTAGGATAATGTGTTACTGATATTATTGATCCTTTGTTTTTAAGGCTGGAAAATCTATATGTTATTGAAAATTGTGTATTAGAAAAGGGTAGAGAAAAATGAAATATAAGAAATCAGGGAGAAAAGATTAATAATTGAAATTGTTTACCAGCCCATAGTCAAAGCAGTTAATTTGATAAAGTCTAGGGCATTTTTTCCCCTAATATCTCAGTGAGAAAAAGTGGGAAAAAAAAGCTTATGGAGGTGTTCACAGTGGATGACAGGTATATAATCTTGGATTTAGGAATAATGATGGTTGACAGAGTAAATACTGAGGGTTGAATAAAATGGCATGACTACTAAAGCTTTAGGATTCTATGAGTAAAGGAATATTGGGATGAGGGTTGCTTGTTAAAAAGTGTACATTGTCATCTGAAGAGGTTGTATTTTAAGGGTCTAGTCCATAAGCAGGAAATCTGAAAAAAGAAGTTATTAGGTTATCTTGATGGAAGTTTAAGAGGCACACAGCTAGGGCAGTGGCAATGAGATTAAAGTTAATAATCTACTGCCTGGATAAATTTCTTTTTATTTTCAATTTATCATTAATGACTTTTAATAAATATTAACCCTAAAATCCAAGAGCAATATGATTAAAGATTAGTCTTTTTCTTCCAAATTTTGAGTTCACTACTATGTTATCTGCTCGGCCTAATATCACAAAATAATATAGACTGAGCAGCTTATACAACAGAAATGTATTTCTCACCATCCTGGGGGCTGGGGAGTCCAAGGTCAAGATGCTAGCAACGTGATTTCATTCTGAAGATTTTCTTTTGGATTCTAGATGGCTTTCCTCTCAATGTGTGATCGCATGACCTCTTTGTCAACATGAAGAGAAAAATCTCTCCCTCTGTATTCCTCTTCTAATAAAGCTACCAGGTCTGTGCAGTTAGGGCTCAAATTTAAGTTTTCTTTTTAACCCTAATTGCACCCCAAAAATACTGTCTCCAAATACTGTTGCACTCATTAGGTCTTCAACTTATGAATTTAGAGAGGATCCACTTTAGTCCATAGCACTGATCTTATCTTATTTTGTTCTATTAATATTTAATAGATTTGACTCTTAAATATATCACTGCTACCATGCTTTTAAACTAGTAATACCTAGCTCATTATCCTTTTTCCACTCTTCTCCTGGCAAATTGCTACACCAAATTTTGACCCATTATTCCAAGTCTCTGCTACACTAGGTGTATACCATATTATAATATGCAGCTAGAAAAACATCACACAGATAAAAATGCCTTTATAATCTGAAGAATTCCAACCATTATATCATTCCTACAATTTCACATTTTCCTGGAATAATAAGCAAGATTATATTGTTTCTAAATATGCTCACATGTGAATTCCCTTTCATGAACAAAGAAAGATAACTCTGAGAACAGAGCCTCAGAACCCAGATTATACAGTTATAGGGTTATATATAGACCTTGAAATCTAATGTTATCATGCTAACTAGATTTTGGAATTGACACATTATTTCCCTTTCAGTCTCCTTTATTAAATGGAAAATATCTGTAACTGGGATCCTATGCTTGTCCCACATTATATGTAGGGAATAGATAATTTGCTTTCTTGATTCACATAAGGTCTACGCATGAGGAAGAATTTCATCCCAGGATAGATCATACCCAGTGTCTCACCCCTACATGATTTTGACAATGTAGACAGTAAGATTGGGATGTTTTGAACTGATGGATTGATGCATTGGAAATGTTATTAATAAGATCAGGTGAATGCATTTTGCCTGAGGAATGGGCATGAGTCTTTGGAGATCAGAGGATGGAATATACAGTATGTAGAATAACGAACAACACCCCGACCTTCAAACACGCCCATATCTTAATCCCCAGAACCCATGAATATATTAATCTACATGGCTAAAGCAACCCACCTGCCAATGCAGGAGACATGAGACTCAAGTTCAATCCCTGGGTTGGAAAGATCCCCTGGAGGAGGGCAGGGAAATCCACTCCAGTATTCTTGCCTTGAGAATCCCACAGGCAAAGGAGACTGGAGGGCTATGGTCCATAGGGTCACAAAGAGTCAGACATGATTGAAGCGACTTAACATATTCAAAGAGAATCTCCATATCATTAATTAAAGGTTTTTAGATGGAAAATTATACAGGATTATCTGGGTGCACTCAATATAATTACAAGGGTCATAATGAAACAAAGAGGAAGGGAGGAGTTGATAAATGATGTGATTATGAAAGCACTCATGGATGATGTTTTGTGACAAGGACACTCTGTGTGTGTGTGTGTGTGTGTGTGTGTGTTAGTCACTCAGTCATGTCTGACTCTTTGAGACTCCATGGACTGTACCCTGTCAGGCTCCTCTGTTCATAGAATTCTCCAGGCAAGAACACTGGAGTGGGTTGCCATTACCCTCCCCAGGGGAGAAGAAGACTATATTCAAAAAAGAGGGTTGTCTCTAAACACTGAAAAAGGCAAATAAATGTATTCTGTCTCAGAGCCTCCAAAAGGAATATACCTCAGCACAGACAGTTAGTCTACAGAGATGTTTTTTGGACTGCTGAATTTCAGAACAGTAAAGTAATAAATTTATGCTCTTTTGAACCAAGAAGTTGTCAGAAATTTGATAAAATAATTAGTAATAAACCAACCTAGACAGAATATTATAAAGCAGAGACATTACTTTGCCAACAAAGGTCTGTCTAGTCAAGGCTATGGTTTTTCCAGTGGTCATGTATGGATGTGAGAGTTGGACTATAAAGAAAGCTGAGTGCCAAAGAATTGATGGTTTTGAACTGTGGTGTTGGAGAAGATTCTTGAAAGTCCCTTGGACTGCAAGGAGATCCAACCAGTCCATCCTAATGGAGATCAGTCCTGGGTGTTCATTGGAAGGACTGATGTTTAAGCTGAAGCTCCAATACTCTGGCTACCTGATGTGAAGTGCTGACTCATTTGAAAGGACCCTAATGCTGGGAAAGATTGAGAGCAAGAGGAGAAGAGAATGACAGAGGATGCGATGGTTGGATGGCATCACTGACTCGATGGACATGGGTTTGGGTGAACTTCGGGAGTTGGTGATGGACAGGGAGGCCTAGCGTGCTGAGGTTCATGGGGTTGCAAAGAATCGGACATGACTGAGCGACTGAACTGAAAGCAGATAAATGTCTTGTTGTTGTTCAGTCACTCAGTTGTGTCTGACTCTTTGTGGCCCATAAACTGCAGAATGCCAGCTTCCTTGTCCTTCACCATCTCCCAGAGTTTGCTCAAACTCATGTCCATTGAGTCAGTGATGCATTCCAACGTCTTGTCCTCTGTTGTCCACTTCTCTTCCTGACTTTGATATTTCCCAGCATCAGAGTCTTTTCTAATGAGTCAGTTCATCACATCAGGTGGCCAACGTATTGGAGATTCATTATCAGTCCTAATGAATATTCAAGATTGATTTCCTTTGAGATTGACAGGTTTTATCTCCTTGCAGTCCAAGGGACTCTCAAGAATCCTCTCCAACAACACAGTTCAAAAGCACTGATCTTCGGCTCTCAACCTTCTTTATTTTCCAACTCTTACATTCATACATGATTACTTGAAAAAAACAGCTTTGACTAGATGGACCTTTATTGACAAAATAATATCTCTACCTTTCAATACACTGTTTACGTTAGTTCTATCTTCACCCAGCCTGGAGTTTCTCATGATATACTCTTCATATAAGTTAAATAAGCAGAGTGACAATGTACAGCACTGATGTATTCTTTTCCCAATTTGGAACCAATCTGTTGTTCCATGACCTGTTCTAGCTGTTGCTTCCTTTTTTAAAAAATTTATCTTTTTATTGAAGGATAATTGCTTTACAGAATTTTGTTGTTTTCTCCCAAACCTCAACATGAATCAGCCATTAGTTCAGTTCAGTTCAGTTGCTCAGTCATGTCCGACAATTTGCGGCACCATGAATCACAGCACGCCCGGCCTCCCTGTCCATCCCCAATTCCTGGAGTTCACCCAGACCCACGTCCATCGAGTCAGTGATGCCATCCAGCCATTTCACCCTGTCTTCCCCTTCTCCTCCTGACCCCAATCCCTACCAACATCAGATTCTTTTCCAATGAGTCAACTCTTCGCCTCAGGTGGCCAAAGTACTGGAGTTTCAGCTTCAGCATCATTCCCTTCAAAGAAATCCCAGGGCTGATCTCCTTTAGAATGGACCAGTTGGATCTCCTTGCAGTCCAAGGGACTCTCAAGAGTCTTCTCCAACACCACAGTTCAAAAGCATCATTTCTTCGGCACTCAGCTTTCTTCACAGTCCAACTCTCACATTCATACATGCCCACTGGAAAGACCATAGCCTTGACTAGATGGACCTTTGTTGGCAAAGTAATATCTCTGCTTTTCAATATGCTATCTAGGTTGGTCCTAACTTTTCTTCCAAGGAGTAAGCATCTTTTAAATTCAAGGCTGCAGTCACCATCTGCAATGATTATGGAACCCCCCAAATTAAAGTCTGACACTGTTTCCACTGTTCATTTCCCATGAAGTGATGGGACCAGATGCTATGATCTTCATTTTCTGAATGTTGAGCTTTAAGCCAACTTGTTCACTCTCCTCTTTCATTTTCATTAAGATGCTTTTTAGTTCCTCTTCACTTTCTGCCATATGGGTGGTGTCATCTGCATATCTGAGGTTATTGATATTTCTCCCAGCAATCTTGATTCCAGCTTGTGCTTCTTCTAGCCTAGCATTTCTCATGATGTACTCTGCATATAAGTTAAATAAGCAGGGTGACAATATACAGCCTTGACGTACTTCTTTTCCTATTTGGAACCAGTCTGATGGTCCATGTCCAGTTCTAACTGTTGCTTCACCTGCATATAGGTTTCTCAAGAGGCAGCTCAGGTGGTCTGGTAGTCCCAACTCTTTCAGAATTTTCCACAGTTGATTGTGATCCACACAGTCAAAGGATTTGGCATAGTAAATAAAGCAGAAATAGATGTTATTCTGGAACTCTCTTGCTTTTCCATGATCCAGCAGATGTTGGCAATTTGATCTCTGGTTCCTTTGCCCTTTCTAAAACCAGCTTGAATATCTGGGAGTTCACGGTTTAGGTATTGCTCAAGCCTGGCTTGGATAATTTTGAGCATTACTTTACTAGTGTGTTAGATGAGTGCAATTGTGCGGTAGTTTGAGCATTCTTTGACAGTGCCTTTCTTTGGGATTGGAATGAAAACTGACCTTTTCCAGTCCTGTGGCCACTGCTGAATTTTCCAAATTTGCTGGCATATTGAGTGCAGCACTTTCACAGCATCATCTTTCACGATTTGAAATAGCTCCACTGGAATTCCATCACCTCCACTAGCTTTGTTCGTAGTGATGCTTCCTAAGGCCCACTTGACTTCAAATTCCAGGATGTCTGGCTCTCGGTGAGTGATCACACCATCGTGATTATCTTGGTTGTGAAGATTTTTTTGCACAGTTCTGCTTTGTATTCTTGCCACCTTTTCTTAGTATCTTCTGCTTCTGTTAGGTCCATACCATTTCTGTTCTTTATCGAGCCCATCTTTGCATGAAATGTTCCTTTCGTATCTTTAATTTCCTTGAAGAGATCTCTAGTCTTTCCCATTCTGTTCTTTTCCTCAATCTTTGCACTGATCGCTGAAGAAGGCCTTCTTATCTCTTCTTGCTATTCTTTGGAACTCTGCATTCAGGTGCTTATATCTTTCCTTTTCTCCTTTGCTTTTCGCCTCTCTTCTTTTCACAGCTCTTTGTAAGGCCTCCTCAGACAGCCATTTTGCTTCTTTGCATTTCTTTTCCATGGGGATGGTCTTGAATCCTGTCTCCTGTACAATGTCACGAACCTCATTCCATAGTTCATCAGGTACTCTATCTATCAGATCTAGGCCCTTAAATCTATTTCTCACTTCCACTGTATAATCATAAGGGATTTGATTTAGGTCATACCTTAATGTTTTAATGGTTTTCCCTACTTTCTTCAATTTAAATCTGAATTTGGCAATAAGGAGTTCATGATCTGAGCCACAATCAGCTCTTAGTCTTGTTTTTGTTGACTTTATAGAGATTCTCCTTCCTTGGCTGTAAAGGATATGATCAATCTGGTTTTGGTATTGACAATCTGGTGATGTCCGTGTGTAGAGTCTTCTCTCGTGTTGTTGGAGGAGGATGTTTGCTATGACCAGTGCATTTTCTTGGCAAAACTCTGTTCGCCTTTGTCCGTCTTCATTCTGTATTCCAAGGCCAAATTTGCCAGTTACTCCAGGTGTTTTTTGACTTCCTACTTTTACATTCCAGTCCCCTATAATGAAAAGGACATCTTTTTTGGATGTTAGTTCTAAAAGGTCTTGTAGGTCTTCATAGAAACATTCAACTTCAGCTTCTTCATACATATATCTATTCTCTTTTCAAACTCCCTCCCACCTCCCTGCCCACCATACCCTCTAGGTTGATACAGAGCCCTTGTCTGAGTTTCCTGAGCCATAGAGCAAATTCCTGTTGGCTATCTATTTTACATATGATAATGTAAGTTTCCATGTTACTCTTTCCATATGTCTCACCCTCTTTTCTCCTCTCCCCATGTCCATAATTCTATTCTCTATGTCTGTTTCCCCATTGCTGCCTTTTAAATAAATTCTTCAGTACCTTTTTTCTAGTTTCCGTATATGTGTGTTATATATGATATTTATCTTTCTTTTTCTGCCTCACTTCACTCTGTATAATAGGTTCTAGTTTCATCCACCTCATCAGAACTGAGTCAAATGTGTTCCTTTTTATGAGTAATACTCCATTGTGTGTATGTGCCAAAATTTCTTTATCCATTCATCTGTTGATGGACAGATAGATTGCTTCCATGTTCTAGCTATTGTAAATAGTGCTGCAATGAACAATGGGATACATGTGGGTTTTTTTCAATTTTGATTTTCTTAGTGTTTATGCCCAGGAGTGGGATTGCTGGGTCTATTCCTTTTTTTTAAAGGAATCTCCATGCAATCTTCCCTAATGGATGTGCCAATTTACATTTCCACCAACAGTGCAAGAGTGTTCCCTTTTCTCCACACCCTCTCCAGCATTTATTGTTTGTAGACTTTTCGAACTTGGCCATTCTGACCAGTGTGAGGTGGTATCTCATTGTGGTTTTGATTTGCATTTCTCTAATAATGAGCAATATTGAGCATCTTTTCATGTGTGTGTTAGCCATCTATATGTCTTTTTTGGAGAAATGTCTGTTTAGGTCTTTTTCCCACTTTTTGATTGGGTTGTTTGCTTTTCTGGCATTGAGTTGCATGAGCTGCTTGTATATTTTAGAAATTAATCCTTTGTCAGTTGTTTCATTTGCTATTATTTTCTATCATTCTGAGGGTTGTCTTTTCACCTTGCTTATAGTTTCCTTTGCTGTGCAAAAGCTTTTAAGTTTAATTATGTCCCACTTGTTTACTTTTGTTTTCATTTCCATTACTCTGAAAGTGGGTCATAGAGGAACTCGCTTTGAGTTATGTCATCGAGTGTTCTACCTATGTTTTCCTCTAAGAGTTTTATAGTTTCTGGTCTTACATTTAAGCCTTTAATCCATTTTGAGTTCATCTTTGGGTATGGTGTTAGGAAATGTTCTAATTTTATTCTTTTGTATGTATCTGTTCAGTTTTCCCAGCACCATTTATTGAAGAGGCTCTCTTTGCCCTATTTTATATTCATGCCTCCTTTGTCAAAAATAAGGTACCATAGGTGCTTGAGTTTATTTCCGGGCTTTCTATCTTGTTCCATTGGTCTATATTTCTGTTTTTGTGCTGGTATAATCCTGTCTTGATGACTATAGCTTTGTGGTATAATCTGAAGTCAGGAATATTGATTCCTCCAGCTCCATTCTTCTTTCTCAAGACTGCTTTGGCTATTCAGGGTCTTTTGTGTTTCCATATGAATTGCGAAATTTTTTGCTCTATTTCTGTTAAAAATGCCATTGGTAATTTGATAGGGAAAGCATTGAATCTGTAGATTACCTTCAGTAGTTTAGTCATTTTCACTATATTGATTCTCCCTACCCAGGAACATGGAATATCTCTCCATCTGTTTATGTCAACTATGAATCCTTTCATTGGTGTCTTATAATTTTCTGTGCACAGTTCTCTTGTCTCCTTAGGTAAGTTTATTCCTAGATATTTATTTCTTTTTGTTACAGTGGTGAATGGGCTTAATTTCTTAATTTCTCTTTCTGATTTTTCATTGTTAGTGTATAGAAATGCAAGTGATTTATGTGTATTGGTTTTGTATCCTGCAACTTTGCTAAATTCACTGATTAGCTCTAGTAATTTTCTATTACTATCTTTAGGGTTTTCTGTGTACAGTATCATGTCATCTGCAAACAGTGAGAGCTTTATTACTTTTCTGATCGGGATTCCTTTTATTTATTTTTCTTCTCTGATTGCTGTATAGCTGTTGCTTCTTGACCAGCAAATAGGGTTCTCAGGAGGCTTGTAAGGTGGTCTGCTATTCTCATATCTTTTTGTTTTAATTTTAAAATCTTTAATTCTTACATGTGTTCCCAAACATGAACCCCCCTCCCACATCCCTCCCCATAACATCTCTCTTTTTCCACAGTCTGTTGTGATCCACACAGTCAAAGGCTTTGGTATAGTCAATAAAGCAGAAGTAGATGTTTTTCTGGAATTATCTTGTTTTTTCTATGACCCAATGGATCTTGGCAATTTGATCTCTGGTTCCTCTGCCTTTTTTAAATCCATCTTGAACATCTGGAATTTCATGGTTAACATGCTGTTGAAACCTGGCTTGGAGAATTTTTACTTGCTAGCATGTGAACTGAGTGCAGATGTGCAGTGGTTTGAACATTCTATGACCTTGCCTTTCTTTGGAATTGGAATGAAAACTGACCTGTTTCCAGTCCTGTGGACACTGCTGAGCTCTCCATATTTGCTGGCATATTGAATGCAGCACTTTCATAGCATCATCTTTTAGGATTTGAAATAGCTCAGATGGAATTCCATCGCCTCCACTAACTTTGTTTGTAGTGATATGCTTCCTAATAAACTACTTGACTTTGCATTCCAGGATGTTTGGCTTTGAGTGAATGATGACAATTTCATGGTTTTCTGGATCATTAAGATCTTTTTGCGTAGTCCTTTTGTGTATTCTTGCCACCTCTTTTTAATATCTTCTTCATCTATTAGCTCCATAAATCTTACTCTATTTTCATCAAAGTCTCCTTAAACTACTTCCCTTTTCTCCAAAAATTTCACCATGTCACTTCTTTTCCTATCCTCAGTACAAACTTTATCTCCTACTTTGAAAATAATATTATTTTTCAGAAAATCCAATGTGCTACACACAACCCTCTCAGCATACAAAATTTTCCTGTACAAGGTTCTAATAGATTTTATTAATGAAAATGATGGAAAGCAGTCTCATCAGAGAGTTAATACAGAATTAATAAAAGTCAGTAGAAATACTAAAAGGGGTTCAGTCTCCAGCCGATGTCAAGTGAAGGATTTTGGGGAAGGTAATGGCAACCCTCTCCAGTACTCTTGCCTGGAAACCCTCATGGACCGAGATGCCTGGTAGGCTGCAGTCCATGGAGTTGCAAAGAGTCAGACACGACTGAGCGACTTCACTTTCACTTTTCACTTTCATGTATTGGAGAAGGAAATGGCAACCCATTTCAAGGTTCTTGCCTGGAGAATCTCAGGGATGGTGGAGCCTAGTAGGCTGCCATCTATGGGGTTGCACAGAGTAGGACACAACTGAAGCGACTTAGTAGCAGCAGCAGCAGCAGCATGTACACACAAAGGTAATGTGATAGAAAAGCATGTTTTAGAGTTAAGATAATAACTACTTTTTAGACACACAGCAATAATCAACTATTGAATTGGAGAGGTCAGAATTAAGAGTAATCTAGTCCATCTACCTTATTTTATTAACATAAGAAACATATCATTAAATATTAAAGACTTGGTTCCTGGTAAATATTCAGTAATAAATACAGGGCTGAATTTTAAGTTATCTGAAAATATTTCATTTTGCTTATATTCTAGAGACCTTCTAATATTTCTCTATTTAGAATCCTTTTTTTTTTCTCAACTGTCTCTAAAACTCCCATTAAAGTGATATATTAACCTCATTAGCTACTCTAACTGCTGCTCAAAATGATATTTTATCCTTTGCATTACCAGGGTTTGTCATTCAAAATTATTATGACTTTAGTTCATTGGGAAATTGCAAATTGTTTACTTTTTATATAAAAGATTTTTTTCACTTCAATTTTAAAAATCAGATAGTGTATCATTACTGTCACATTGTGCCATTGTTGACATACTGACAACAACGATGCTCACAAACTCTGTTCCTTTTCAACAGACTATAATTTTGTGACATAATGTTATGTGCTGTCTATTGTTTAATTTGAGTCTTTCAATACCTATAGCCAATTAAATGTATGTCTCAGGCTATGAAGTAATAGCCATCAGTTCAGTTCAGTTCAGTTCAGTCGCTCAGTCGTGTCCGACTCTTTGCGATACAATTATTCAAATCTTTAGGTTGTTGCCTTGAACTGTCTGTATGTATCTTAAATGCCAATAATACTTAAGTATCTATAACTATGTTATAAAGTTTGTGTTTAAGCTTAAAAAATAGAACCAAACTCTAAGAGACAGCTACATTTTAGCTAAAAACTGTGTCATCAATTTCATTCTATCTCCTTAAAATATGCACATACAAATAAATATTAAAATATTTCAGTTTAACTTTGTAATAACTATACTTGTAGGATAAATCAAAATTAAATTGAATATATAAAACATCCAGTTGTTTTCCTTAAATGATACCAATTTAATATATACTGTTATGTATCTCTATAAGGCATTAAATGGCCTCCCAGGTGACTCAATTGTAAATAATTCACCTGTCAATGAAGGAGATGCAGTTTCAATCCCTATGTCAAGAAGATCCTCTGGAGAAGGAAATGGCAACCTACTCCAGTATTCTTACCTGGAAAATCCCATGGACAGAGGAGTGTGGCAGGCTACAGTCGATGGGGTCACAAAACAGTTGGACACTACTTACCAACTAAACAACACCAACAGCAATCCATTAAAAATTCCCAACTTTGTCATTTTTTTAACATCATAAATATATGCTAGATATGCTGTTATACTACTGCAGGTTCCTTTGATGTCAGAGGTGTTTTCATATACTAGGGGAAACATTTTTTTAGTATTTGTTCAATGCCCCAAAACATTGTCTAGTTGAACTATTGACAACTGCTTTGCTCAAATCTTTATTTATTGATTATAAATTCATTAATAAAATCAATATACTTGAATAATAGAGATTACAATCCAAATGAACTTTTCAGTCACCAAAAGATACACAGTATTTATATGTGAGCAGTTATTAAAATGTTATTGATGCTATTGAGTTAAACCTATCAATACAAATCCTTTATTATAATACTCCTTACTGTAGTTACAACTTTTATTATATCTAATATTTAAGTAAATTTGCTAGGTATCACTTTTTATTGATTTTGTATCTTTTTAAACCTGGAACTTGTGGTATGGTCAAATCTCATAGAGTTGATTCACCTGAGACAAAAAATTACACTTGTTATATAATGGAAACTTTCACAGCTGTCTTACCCATAGATTTAAATTATTTTAAATTTTAGTTTTGCCATATCTTAACTTGTGTACATCCAATGATACCTGGCATGATTGAATTGTCATGATTATGTAGAGCTGATTTATTACCGTTGTTAAAAATGTATGTTTTTCTCATTAGTATTTCATAATAATTAGTAAGGTCTGTTATAATTAGAAGAGGTTTAATTTCCTATGATATGAGGAATTGTGTCTGCATATTAACTCATCTCTTAGAATATTTGTCTAACTTATCAATTTAAGTATACTATTATACATTCTTTCTAATTAGTTTTTGTATAATATCATCAGCATAATTCAGATAGTGAACTCACTTCCCATCTTCATCTTTTATATGAACGCACTAATACTGATAAAAACTTTTTAATCCTTGAATGACTCCTGATATTTGAAGGACTGTTTTGTCACAGCAGATTTTGTTCACCCCTTCATGATTCTGTAAATGTTAACTAATATATGCCTATATTGTAACTAGATATATACTTGAAAAAAGTAGTGAACCCATAAGTCAACTCTTCAACAAATCACTTTTCTAATTATTAAGACTATAAAAATATAAATTTTCTATCATGCTTTCTTTTTTAATAAATTTATTTTATTTTATTTTATCAATATAAATTTATTTATTTTAATTGGAGGTTAATTACTTTACAATATTGTATTGGTTTTGCCATACATCAACATGTATCTGCCACGGGTATACACATGTTCCCCATCCTGAACATCCCTCCCTTCTCCCTCCCCGTACCATCCTTCAGGGTTGTCTCAGCACACCAGCCCCAAGCATCCAGTATCATGCACTGAACCTGGACTGGTGATTCGTTTCATATATGATATTATACATGTTTCAATGCCATTCTCCCAAATCATCCCACCCTCTCCCTCTCCCTCAGAGTCCAAAAGTCCATTCTATACATCTGTATCTCTTTTGCTGTCTCACATACAGGGTTATTGTTACCATCTTTCTAAATTCCATATACAGGCATTAGTTTACTGTATTGGTGTTTTTCTTTCTGGCTTACTTCACTCTGTATAATCGGCTCCAGTTTCATCCATCTCATTAGAACTGATTCAAATGTATTCTTTTTAATGGCTGAGTAATACTCCATTGTGTATATGTACCACAGCTTTCTTATCCATTCATCTGCTGATGGACATCTAGGTTGCTTCTATGTCCTGGCTATTATAAACAGTGTTGCAATAAACATCAGGGTACACGTGTCTCTTTCAACTCTGGTTTCCTCCGTGTGTATGCCCAGCAGTGAGATTGCTGGGTCATAAGGCTGTTCTATTTGCAATTTTTTAAGGAATCTCCACACTGTTCTCCATAGTGGCTGTACTAGTTTGCATTCCCACCAACAGTGTAAGAGGGTTCCCTTTTCCCCACAGCCTGTCCAGAATTTATTGCTTGTAGACTTTTGGATCACAGCCATTCTGACTGGCATGAAATGGTATCTCATTGTGGTTTTGATTTGCATTTCTCTGGTAATGAGTGATGTTGAGCATCTTTTCATGTGTTTGTTAGCCATCTGTATGTCTTCTTTGGAGAAATGTCTACTTAGTTCTTTGGCCCATTTTTTGATTGGCTTGTTTATTTTTCTGGAATTGAGCTACAGGAGTTGCTTGTTTGTTTGTTTGTTTGAGTTAGCAACACACTCCCGTATTCTGGACTGGAGAATTCTTTTATTTTTCATTTTTTTGCTTTGCAATACTGTATTGGTTTTGCCATACATTGACATGAATCAGCCATGGGTATACATGAGTTGAGATTAGTTGTACAAAATAGAAAGCCCAGAGATAATCCACGCACCTATGGACACCTTTTCTTTGACAAAGGAAGCAAGAATATACAATGGATTAAAGACAATCTCTTTAACAAGTGGTGCTGGGAAAACTGGTCAACCACTTGTAAAAGAATAAAACTAGAACACTTTCTAACACCATACACAAAAATAAACTCAAAATAGATTCAATATCTAAATGTAAGACCAGAAACTATAAAACTCCTAGAGGAGAACATAGGCAAAACACTCTCAGACATAAATCACAGCAGGATCCGCTATGACCCACCTCCCAGAATATTGGAAATAAAAGCAAAAATAAACAAATGGGACCTAATTAAACTTAAAAGCTTTTGTAGAACGAAGGAAACTATAAGCAAGGTGAAAAAACAGCCTTCACAATGGGAGAAAATAATAGCAAATGAAGCAACTGACAAACAACTAATATCATGTTTTCTTAATAGCTTATTTATTTGTATTATAGTCTTCTTTACAGTGTCAGTCATCAGTAAGTCCTATTGTAATTTTACAAGTTTATTGTGATAAATCTTTTTATCATAAAGTTTATTGTATCATGATAAAAAGTACTTTATTATGATAATTTAATGGTAGTATAGTTATTTGATTTAAATGAAATTGTAATAACCTCACTAGAGGTTATTGCCTTAACTAGCTTCTTTGTCATTTTGCAACTAATATGTTGCTATTGAAAGCATAATGATTGAGCATGGAGACAATAATAGTTTAAACCTCACAATACTATGGTGAGGAAGAAAGAAATTAATGCCTGTAAAACACATGGAACAGTGCTTATTAAATAGTTTTTCATATTAAACATTTAATAACTATTAGCTACCAGTACTCTAGTTTTGTTGTTGCTTTTATTATCATCATGTTATTATTAGACACATAAGAATATTCCAGAAACATTTATTTTTTCTGATTAAGATATGTAGACCAGTTGGTCTCCAAGCTTATCATATTTATTTTGATGTTAATCTACTAACTCCCAAAATCCAAAAATAGAGAGATATAGAAGAGTTGTCAGCAAGAATGCTGCTACTGATGTTGTCAGTCTTGTTATAAAACTGCATCCAAAAATTATCTCTTACTTGGAAATATGAGATTTTATTGACCCTTCCAGTATAATTTTATGGCTGTGTCCTCTAGTGTTTAAAGAGCCTTTGAAATATAATTCATATGCTATAATTCAACTATTTAAATTGTACAGTTCAGTAGGTTTTAGTATATTCAGAGCTCTGTGCATCATCACCACAGTCAATTTTAGAACATTTTCATCACCTCAGTAAGAAATCCCCTTCCTGTTAACAGTCACTGCTAACATACTGCTAATCCCGGACAACCATAATGCCACCTTCTGTTTCAAGAGATTTGTCTTTTTAGAACATTTCGTATGAATAGAATCATGTAATACATGACTAGTTAGTTTACTTAGCATAATGTTTTCAAGGTTCATCCATGCTGTAGCATTTACCATTAATTTATTCATTTTGACTGATAAATACTATTCCATTGTGTGGATATACCACATTTAATTTATCCACTCATTGGTTGATGGGCATCTGTTTACACTTTTTGGTTATAGGAATCATGCTGTCATGAACAACTAGGTACAATTTTGTTTTTGTTCAGTTGCTAAGTCATGTCTGACAGTTTGCAACTGGTCTGTAGAAAGCTAGGCTTCTCTGTCCTTCACCATCTCCCAGAGTTTGCTTAAACTCATGCCCATTGAGTCAGTGATGCCATCAAACCATCTAAACCACTGCAATCCCCTTCTCCTTCTTTAGACTCTCTCAGCATCAGAGTCTTTTCCAATGAGTCAGTTCTTTGCATCAGATGGCCAAAGCATTGGTGCTTCATAATAAATCTGTTCAGTAAATATACAAGGTTGATTTCCTTTAGGATTGACTGGTTTGATTTCCTTGCTGTCCAAGGAATTCTCAAGAGTCTTCTCCAGCACCAGAATTAAAAAGCATCAACTCTTCAGTGCTCAGCCTTCTTCATGATCCAGCTCTTATAACCATACATGACTACTGAAAACACCATAACTTTGACTCTTATGAATATTTGTCAGCAAAATGGTGTCTCTAGTATTCAGTACACTATCTTGTTTTGTCATAGCTTTTCTTCCAAGGAGAAAGTGTCTTTTAATTTCATAGCTACAGTCACCATCCACAATGATTTTGGAGCCCAAGGAGAAAAAGCCCTTTCACTGTTTCTGCTTTTCCCTATCTATTTGCCATGCAGTAATGGGACTGGATGCCATGATCTTTATTTTATTTATTTTTTATTAAATTTTTATTTTTACTTTATTTTACTTTACAATACTGTATTGGTTTTGCCATACATTGACATGAATCCGCCATGGGTGTTTATTTTTTGAATATTGAGTTTTAACCCAGCTTTTTCACTCTCCTCTTTCACCCTTATTAAGAAGCTTTTTAGTTCCTCTTTGCTTTCTGCCATTAGAGTGGTATCGTCTGCGTATCTGAATTTGTTGATATTTATCCCAGTAATCTTGATTGAAGTTTGTGATTCATCCAGCCTTTCATGTTGCACGATGGACTCTGCATAGAAGTTAAATAAGCAGAGTGACAATATACAGCTGTGATATACTCCTTTCCCAATTTTGAACCAGTTCATTGTTCCATGTCCAGTTTTAACTATTGCTTCTTGACCTGCAATCAAGCTTCTTAGAAAACAGATAAGGTGGTCCGGTACTTTTATCTATTTGAGAATTTTCCACAGTTTGTTGTATAAACACAGTCAAAGGCTTTAATGTACTCAATGATGCAGAAGTATGTGTTTTTCTGGAATTTCTTGCTTTTCTATGATACAGCAGATATTAGCAATTCGATAACTGGTTCATCTGCCTTTTCTAAATCCAACTTGTACATCTGGAAGTTCTCAGTTTATCTGCTGCTGAAGCCTGGCTTAAAGGATTTTGAGCATAATCTACTAGTGTGTGAAGTGAGCACAATTGTTTGGTAGTTTGAACATTTGAGGGCATTGCTCTTCTTTGGAGTTGAAATGAAAACTGACATTTTCCAGTCCTGTGGCCACTGCTGAGTTTTCCAAATTTGCTGGCTTATTGAGTGCAACCCTTTAACAGCATAATTATTTGGAATTTTAAATAACTAAACCAAAATTCTAACACCTTCACTAGCTTTATTCATAGTAATGCTTCCTAAGCCCCACGTGACTTCGCATTCCAAGATGTCTGGTTCTAGATGAGTGACCATACTATCATGGTTTTCTGGCTCATTAAGACCTGGTTTGTATAATTCTTCTTATATTCTTGCCACTTCTTAGTCTCTTCTGCTTCTGTTAGGTCCTTACCATTTCTATACTTTATCATGCTTATCCTCATATGAAAAGTTAACTTGATAATTTCCAATTTTCTTAAAAATATATCTATTCTCTTCCATTATATTGTTTTCCTCTATTTCTTTGCATTATTCCCTTAAGAAGATTTTCTTTTCTCTCTTGCTGTTCTCTGAAACTGTGAATTCAGTTGGGTATATCTTTCCCTTCCTCCATTGCTTTTTGCTTACAAATTGTTTTAATTCATTTTATTTTTCCCTGCAGAAATTTTTATATTTTTTAAATTGCTAACTATACTATTGAAAGAATTCTTCATTGAAGGTATTGTAGTAATTTTCTGTATTGTTACATATTTATTTTACCTGTAACTGAATATAGGTTATATTTTCAGATGTAAAAGTCTTTAATACTCTTTTTAGGCAGAGTTCAAAAGCACTGCCTTTGAACTTCTGAGTCGTGGTGTTGGGTAAGACACTTGAGAGTCCCTGGGACTGCAAGGAGATTAAGTCAGTCAGTCTTAAAGGAAATCAGTCTTGAATATTCACTGAAAGGACTGATGCTTAAGCTGAAACTCCAATATTTTGGCTTCCTGATGCAAAGAACTGACTCATTAGAAAAGAACCTGATGCTGCTAAAGACTGAAGGCAGGAGGAGAAGGGGATGACAGAGGATGAGATGGTTGGATGCATCACTGAATCAATGGACATGGGTTTGAGAAAGCTCCAGGAGATGCTGAAGGACAGGGAAGACTGGTGTGCTGCATTCCATGGGGTCACAAAAAGTTGGACATGACTGAGTGACTGAACAACAACATTCACAATTAGTTAGCACATTATGGTTAATTTTGAAACTGGTGAATAAATACGTCTGATTATTACAATTGAAAAGAAGCGTGGTTTTTAAGATATGAGCCTTAGAGTATGTGGAGTTATCATTCAACTTTTTAAGCATTGTGTAAAACTGCCTTGGGCTTCCCAGGCAGTGCTAGTAGTAAAAACACCCCTGTGAATGAAGGAGCCCTAAAAGCCACAATCTCAACCCCTGGATTTGGATGACCCCCTAGAAGATGGCAATGCCTCCCAATCCAGTATACTTGTCTATGGAGAATTCCATAGACAGAGGAGCATGGCCGACTACAGTCCATCCAGTCACAGAGTCAGACATGACTGAAGCAACTTAGCATGTATACACACATGCCACTGCCTTAATTGGTATATTATCACCAATTCATAATTTTATTTTATAGCTGAATAAGAATGAAGCAAACCTCATTTTCCAGGTAAAACCAGATTAGTATTACTATAATTATGGTCTAACACTGGTTGGTCAAAGGATGAATCATGTGTTCTAACAATAATAAAATCAGTTTTGAGCACATGCCTTAATAACATTCATATTTCATATGTTTTGTCAAATGATGTGATTTTAATAATGTAATTCTGGAGTCTACCATTACAAAGGATTGCTTAATTAAGAATTTTTGTCATGTGGGTGATATAATTTTAGTTCCAGTTGACAGGGCCAAAGGCCTATTTTTAGAGAGGTGGCCTTATTCCTCCACAGTGTGTAGAGGATTGAAAGAGTCAGAATGAAGAATGCCTGATATCACCCATAAAACTGTCTTATAATGTTCATGAGGCAGTGAGTTAAATGGTAGTGTAAGCTTTGAGGGAAGTGTTGTAGACATTAATCTTGAAGTGTGTTCTTCTTGTAATGAATATTGAGTGCATCATAGTTTCGCCTTTCCACTCATAATTTTTGAAACTATAGTCCCTTTAGTATTCATGTTGTTTTCTATTTTAAGGAAGGTATTCATGGAAGAACATTATTTTCTAATAATTTGATGAACAAAATTCCTAAATAATTCCAGAATAATTCAACCAGTAATCACAGTATCTAGTCTAATCTCTGAAGCACTTCATTTTCCACTAGGAAATGTTCAAAGAAGTAGTACCCTTTTCCTTCAGTCATTGTGTAATATAGATGTAGATGTTGTCCAGTCACACAATTGTGTCTGAAACTGCACCACTATGACCTGAAACACCCCAGGCTCTCCTGTCCTCTACTATCTCCAGAAGTTTGCTCAAAATCATGTCCATTGAGTTCAGATCAGTTCAATCACTCAGTCATACCAACTCTTCATGATCCCATGAACTGCAGAATGCCAGGCTTCCTTGTCCATCGCCAACTCCTGTAGTTTACCCAAACTCATGTCCATTGAGTCAGTGATGCCTTACAACCATCTTATCATCTGTTGTCCATTTCTTCTCCTGCCATCAATCTTTCCCAGCATCACGGTCTTTTCAAATGAGTCACCTCTTTGCATCAGGTGGCCAAAGTATTGGAGTTGCAGTTTCAACATCAGTCCTTCCAATGAACACCCAGGACTGATCTCCTTTAGGATGGACAGGTTGCACCTCCTTGAAGTCCAAGGGATTCTGAACAGTCTTTTCCAACACCACAGTTCAAAAGAGTAAATTCTTTGGCACTCAGCTTTCTTTATAGTCCAACACTCGCATCTATACAGGACTACTCGAAAAACCATAGCCTTGACTAGATGGACCTTTGTTGACAAAGTAATGTCTCTGCTTTTTAATACACTGTCAAGGCTAGTCGAAACTTTCCATCCAAGGAATAAGCGTCTTTTAATTTCATGGCTGCAATCATCATCTGCAATGATTTTGGAGCCCCCCAAAATGAAGTCAGTCACTGTTTCCCCATCTATTGCCACGAAGTGATGGAATCAGATGCCACGATCTTCATTTTTTGAATGTTGAGCTTTAAGCCAACTTTTTTCACACTCCTCGTTCACTTTCATGAAGAGGCTCTTTAGTTCCTCTTCACTTTCTGCCATAAGGGTGGTGTCATCTGCATATCTGAGGTTATTGATATTTCTTCCAGCAGTCTTGATTCCAGCTTGTGCTTCTTCCAACTCAGAGTTTCTCATGATGTACACTGCATATAAGTTAAAGAAGCAAGGTGACCATATACAGCCTTGATGTACTCTTTTTCCTATTTGCAACCAGTCTGTGTTCCATGTCCAGTTCTAACTGTTGTTTCCTGAGCTGCATACAGGTTTCTCAAGAGGCAGATCAAGTGGACTGGTATTCCCATCTCTTTCAGAATTGTCCGCAGTTTATTGTGAACCACACAGTCAAAGGCTTTGGCATAGTCAATAAAGCAGAAGATGTTTCTCTGGAACTCTCTTGCTTTTTCAATGTTCCAGCGAATGTTGGCAATTTTATCTCTGGCTCCTGTGCCTTTTCTAAAACCAGCTTGAACATCTGGATGTTCACAGTTCACTGCTGAACTTCACAGCAGTTCACAGGCTTCACGGTTCACAGACTTCATTGCTAAAGCCTGACTTGAAGAATTTTGAGCATTGCTTAACTAGAGTGTGAGATGAGTGCAATTGTGCAGTAGTTTCAGCATTTGTTGGCATTGCCTTTCTTTGGGATTAGAATGAAAACTGATCTTATCCAGTCCTGCGGCAACTACTGAGTTTTCCAAATTTGCTGGCATATTCAGTGTAGCACTTTCAATGCACCATCTTTTAGGATTTGAAATAGCTCAACTGGAATTCCATCACCTCCACTAGCTTTGTTCATAGTGATGCTTCTTCAGGCCCACTTGACTTCACATTCCAAGATATCTGGCTCTAGGTGAGTGATCACAGCATCATGATTATCTGGTTCGTGAAGATCTTTTTGTACAGTTTTCTGTGTATTCTTGCCACTTCTTCCTAATATCTTTTGCTTCTCTTCTGTCATACCATTTCTGTCCTTTACTGAGTCCATCTTTGCATGAAATGTTCCCTTGGTATCTCTAATTTTCTTGAAGAGATCGCTAGTCTTTTGCATTCTGTTGTTTTCCTCTATTTCTTTGTGCTGAAGCTGAGGAAGGCTTTCTTATCTCTCCTTTCTATTCTTTGGATATCTTCATTGAAATGGGTATATCTTGCTTTTTCTCCTTTTCTTTTCACTTCTCTTCTTTTCACAGCTATTTGTAAGCCCTCTTCAAACAGACATTTTGCTTTTTTGCAGTTCTTTTTTAGGGATGGTCTTGATCCCTGTCTCCTGTACAATGTCATGAACCTCTGTCCATAGTTCATTAGGCACTCTATCTATCAGATGTAGTCCCTTAAATCTATTTCTCACTTTCTCTGTATAATCATAAGGGATTTGATTTAGCTCATACCTGAATGGTCTGATGGTTTTCCCTGCTTTCTTCAGTTTAAGTCTGAATTTGGCAGTAAGGAGTTCATGATCTGAGCCACAGTCAGCCCCTGGTCTTGTTTTTGCTGACTGTATAGAGCTACTCCATCTTTGGCTGCAAAGAGTATAATCAATCTGATTTTGGTATTAATCATCTGATGATGTCCATGTGCAGAGTCTTCTCTTGTGTTGTTGGAAGAGGGTGTTTGCTGTGACCAATGCATTCTCTTCGCAGAACTCTATTAGCCTTTGCCCTGCTTCATTTTTGTACTCCAAGGCCAAATTTGCCTGTTAGTCCAGGTTTCTTGACTTCCTACTTTTGTATTCCAGTCCCCTATAATGAAAAGAATGACAGAATGTGGTCCACTGGAGAAGGGGATGGCAAACCACTTCAATTCTTGCCTTGAGAACACCATGAACAGTATGACAATGAAAAAAGATAGGACACTAAAACATGAACTCCCCAGGTCAGTAGGTGCCCAATATGCTACTGGAGATCAGTGGAGAAATAACTCCAGACGGAATGAAGGGATGGAGCCAAACCAAAAGCAACACCCAGTTGTGGATGTGACTGGTGATAGAAGCAAGGTCTGATGTTGTATAGAGCAATATTGAATATGAACCTGGAAAATTAGGTCCATGAATCAAGGCAGATTGGAAATGCTCAAAGAGGAGATGACAAGAGTGAACGTAGACATTCTAGGAATCAGCAGACTAAAATGGACTGGAATGGGTGAATTTAACTCAGATGATCATTGTATCTACTAATGTGGGCAGGAATCCCTTAGAAGAAATGGAGTAGCCATCATAGACAACAAAAGAGTCCAAAATGCAGTACTTAGATGCAGTCTCAGAAATGATAGAATGATCTCTGTTCATTTTCAAGGCAAACCATTCAGTATCATGGTAATCCAAGTCCATGTCCCAACCAGTAATGCTGAAGAAGCTGAAGTTGAACGGTTCTGTGAAGACCTATAAGATGTTTTAGAATTAAGACCCAGAAAAGTTGTCCATTGAGTAGGTAATGGTAAACAGATTTCTAGACCATTTTTTCCAAGATTACCTTGCCATACTGTTAATAACTATAGCTCCATTTATAAGGGCAGAGTACCACAATTAAACTATATACTAGTGACTCAAATTAATTCCTGTGTTTACTGAAGGGGGGAATTTGGAAGAGTTAAAAAAAAAAAAGAAATGAGATAGAAACAATAAGGACAGACTTATTTAAGGTGGCATGTCTTGTCCCTGATTAACATGAAGCAAATGTAAGTATAAGGAAATTATTAAATTTATAAAAGATGTAATTGGTTAATCCACATTCTGCAGTAAAAGTTACAAGCATAATACTACAGAGGATGAATATATTATGTTCTAACTACATATCAAGTGGATTTCTTAGTCCATTTGACTGCTATAATAAAACACCATAAAACAGATAGTCTGGAAAGAAGAAAAATTTACTTCTCACAGTTCTGGAGACTAAGAATTCTATTAGTAAGACCATTACATGGTGGAAAGAGTAAGGGAGCTCTGTGAACCCTCATTCATAAGGGCAATAAGCCCATTCATGACTGCACCACCCTCCTGACATAATCATCTCTCAAAGGCCACTTCTCCAAATAATATCACTTTGGGAATTGGATTTTAACATATGAATTTGGATTGAAACATACATTCAGCTATATGTATAGCAATCTGAAATTAGTTTGTAGAGTGTCCTCACCAGTAACTCACAGTTGGCCTGAGCAATATGAATTCCTGTCTGTGTTCCCAGTTTGTTATTTTCACACTTGTCCTTATCTATACTGGAAAGTCTTGATTTTTGATTCAGGATTACTAGTAATTTAATTTTCAACTTTAATCTTTTTTAAAATATATCAAATTGCTCTGGTATTTAGATTTGGTTAAAAGATTTAAGTGATCATGGAGCAATTTTATTTTAAAATTTAATATTTATAAGATATCAGAAATTGCATCTACTGCTAGTTACATCTGTGACAACCAGTTTTGATGTCAGATGGTGAGGGGATACGTATACCCAAACACACAGATATTCAGAAACGTGTGTATTCAAAAATACATAATCAAAATTTTTTTTTCAAAATTCTTCAAGGATATTGAAGCACAAGAATTCTAAAGACATCGATTTAAAGGCTATTAAACACTTTTACATTCTTTAATCAGAGGTTCTTAAGTGCAAGTAGAAATGTGATCTATGTACCTTAAGACTTTAAATGCAAAATTTAAGTCTATTGTTTTTGTCTTTTGGTTTTTGATTTTTTACTTTTTTTTTTAATCAGTAATTTATCCTAAGATTCTCATGTCAGCAAGCCAAAAGTTGTATAAAATTATATTATTTCACACATATAAGTGCTGACTTGGATCAGATTTCTGTTTTTACAAAACAATTATATTATAAAAATTAAATTTAACACTCAAGTTTTTAAGATTTGTCTTTATGAAAACTGTAAACACATGGGAAATGAGCACATAACAAATGTCTTTGCTTTGAAAGCATTATTGGCAAAGCAGTTACCTTCATATAAGTGTTATGATGTACCATTAAAATTTAATTCATAAATCATTTACAGAAACTGTTTATGGAGAAAAATTTATATCTCCTCAGCTATCTGGTTAGATTATTTTACTGTTTTATCTTTTTGTGTTAAGAACACTTAACTTTACCTCTACTCTCCGAAAATGTTGTGTTTAATACACTATTATTGGCTATAACTATACTGCTGTACATCAGATTTCCAGAGTTTATTCATCTTGCTTAACTGAAACTTTATGGCTCTTGATTAGTACCTCCAGAACTCCCCCTCACCCAACCCCTAGCAACTGCTATTCCATTCTTGGTTCCATGAATTTGGCTGTTTTAGATATTTTATATAACTGGAATCATGCAATATTTGTCTATCAATACTTGATTTATTTTACCTGGCATAATATTTTCAGGGTTCGTCCATGTTTTCTCACACTTCAAAATTTCCTTAATCTTTTTTTGAAAGTTGAATAGTATTCCATTGTATGTGCATACCACATTTTGTTATTCATTCATATGTTGATGGACATTCCAGTTGTATCCACATCCCCTTTGTTGTGAATAGTGCTGCAATGAACATGCTGCTGCTAAGTCATTACAGTCGTGTCTGACTCTGTGTAACCCCATAGATGGCAGCCCACTAGGCTCCCCTGTCCCTGGGATTCTCCAGGCAAGAACACTGGAGTGGGTTGCCATTTCCTTCTCCAGCGCATGAAGGTGAAAAGTGAAAGTGAAGTCGCTCAGTCGTGTCTGACTCTTCGTGACCCCATGGACTGCAGCCTACCAGGTTACTCCGTCCATGGGATTTTCCAGGCAATGTAGGAGTGCTAATTAACATTTTCTACATGTCCTGATTTCAACTATTTTGCATAAATACCCAGATGTAGGATTGCTGGATTATATAATAGTTTTATTTTTAATTTTTTGAAAAATCTCCATACCATGTTCTGTATAAGCTATACTATTGGCAGTCTCAAGACCAGTTTTGAAAATCGTTCAATTTTCTCCACTTCCTATCACATGTTACATTTTTTTGGTGATGATGAAGGGGAATAATAGTCATCGTGAAGGTGTGAGGTAACATCTCATTGTAGTTTTTTTCATTTCCATAATGATTGGACATTGAATTAACATGGAAATGGCTTTGAAATTTCTTTTTCATATACTTGTTGGATATTTGTATGTCTTCTTTGGAAAAATGTCTATTCAAATGAATAGCCCATTTTTGAATCAGGTTATTACTTTGGATTTTTTATTGTTGTTTTTAAGGTATTGATTTGTAGGAGTTTCTTATATATTTCGGGATTTCCCTGATGGCTCAGAGGGCAAAATGTCTGCCAGTAGTGCAAGAGACACAGGAGGTGCACGTTCCATCCCTGGATGGGGAAGAACCCCTGGAGAAGGGAATGGAAACCCACACCAATATTCTTGCCTGAAAAATCCCATGGAGAGAGGAGCTTGGTGGACTGCAGTCCAAAGGGTTACAAAGAGTCAGATACATGTATTTTGGGTATTAACCCCTTATCAAATATGTGATTTGGAAATATTTGTCAATGAAGCCACTTGTTCTTGAGCTTTTTCTTGTTGGATATTTTTGAATGCCAGTTATATTTGTTGCATCTTCCTGGTGGATATATCCTTCTATCATTATGTGTTTTCCTTTGTCTCATCTAAGACTATTTGATTTAAAGTCTTTTTGTTTCTTGCTTGAAGACTTTTAGATCGAAGCCATTCTGACTTGTGTGAAATGGTACCTTATTGTGGTCTTGATTTGCATTTCTCTGATAATGAGTGATGTTGAGCATCTTTTCATGTGTTTGTTAGCCATCTGTATGGCTTCTTTGGAGAAATGTCTATTTAGTTCTTTGGCCCATTTTTTGATTGGGTCATTTATTTTTCTGGAATTGAGCTGCATAAGTTGCTTGTATATTGTTGAGATTAGTTGTTTGTCAGTTACTTCATTTGCTATTATTTTCTCCCATTCAGAAGGCTGTCTTTCACCTTGCTTATAGTTTCCTTTGTTGTGCAGAAGCTTTTAATTTTAATTAGATTCCATTTGTTTATTTTTGCTTCTATTTCCAGTATTCTGGGAGGTGGATCATAGAGGATCCTGTTGTGATGTATGTCGGAGAGTGTTTTGCCTATGTTCTCCTCTAGAAGTTGTATAGTTTCTGGTCTTACGTTTAGATCTTTAATCCATTTTGAGTTTATTTTTGTGTGTGGCAAGCAATAAATGCTGGAGAGGTTGTGGGGAAAAGGGAACCCTCTTACACTGTTGGTGGGAATGCAAACTAGTCCAGCCACTATGGAGAACAGTGTGGAGATTCCTTCAAAAATTGCAAATAGAACTGCCTTATGACCCAGCAATCCCACTGCTGGGCATACACACCGAGGAAACCAGGATTGAAAGAAACACATATACCTCAATGTCCATTGCAGCACTGTTTATAATAGCCAGGACATGGAAACAACCTAGATGTCCATCAGCAGATGAATGGATAAGAAAGCTTTGGTACATATACACAATGGACTATTACTCAGTCTTTACTAATTACTGTATTCTTTATAATTACTGTATTCTATATAATTACTGTATTCTTTCATTAAAAAGAATACATTTGAATCAGTTCTAATGAGATGGATGAAACGAGCCAATTATACAGAGTGAAGTAAGCCAGAAAGAAAAACACCAATACAGTATACTAACACATATATATGGAATTTAGAAAGATGGTAATGATAACCCTGTATGTGAGACAGCAAAAGAAACACAGATGTATAGAATGGACTTTTGGACTCTGAGGGAGAGTCCAAATGTCTATTTAGTTCTTTGGCCCATTTTTTGATTGGGTCGTTTATTTTTCTGGAATTGAGCTGCATAAGTTGCTTGTATATTTTTGAGATTAATTGTTTGTCAGTTGCTTCATTTGCTATTATTTTCTCCCATTCTGTATGCGAGACAGCAAGAGACACAGATGTATAGAACGGACTTTTGGACTCTGTGGGAGAGGGAGAGGGTGGGATGATTTGGGAGAATGGCATTGAAACATGTATACTATCATGTAAGAAATGAATCGCCAGTCTATGTTTGATATAGGATACAGGATGCTTGGGGCTGGTGCACGAGGATGATCCAGAGAGATGATATGGGGTGGGAGGTGGGAGGGGGCTTCAGGATTGGGAACTCATGTACACCCGTGTCAATGTATGGTGAAACCAATAGAGCATTGTAAAGTAAAATAAAGTAAAAATAAAAATTAAAAAAAAAGTCTTTTTGTTTCTAATACAACTATAGCCATCCCTATTCATTTTTAGTTACCATTTGCAAGGAGTATCTTTTTCTCCCTTCACTTTCAGTCAGTGTGTGTTCTTAGATCTAATTGAGTTGCTTATTGGCAGCATATAGCTGAACCTTACACTTCTATCCATTTAGCCACCTTATGATTTGATAGGGGAATTTATTCCATTTGTATTTGTTTCTTGCAAAGCCTAAACTATTTATTTCATTTTTTACAATAGATCCTTTCTGGTTATCTACTTTAAATATAGCATTGTGTACATGTCAATCCCCAAATCCCAGTCTGTCTCTCCCCTGTCACCCTTCCCCCAAGCAAACATATGTCCATTCTCTAAGTCTGTGAGTCTGTCTCTGTTAGTCCATTTACATTTAAAGTAATTATTGATCATGAAGAACTTATGATTGCCATTTTGTTAGTTGTTTTCTTTTAGTAGTGTAGTTCCTTTTTCTCTCTTTTCATCTCTTGCTGTCTTCCTTTGTGTTTTGTTGATTTTTTTATATTGATGTCCTTTGATTCATTTTTATTTAAACCAATTTTTTAGTTATACATTTCCTAGCAGCTTACATGAAATATGTTGCAGTCTCTTGAGTGGCAGTCATTAATAAAATGAGCAAGTTGATATATGTGATAAAGAGGATGAAGAAAATGTAAACTAACACCTCATTTAAGTTGAGTTGGGGTGGGAGCTGGAGAGCATGAGAGTAACAGCATATGCAGAGGCTCTGAAACAAGCAGTAACTTGCAGTGTCTGAGGAATTGAAAATACTTCAATGTATCTGGAAGTTGTAGGAACAATTCTGAAAAATAACACTGTAGAGTTATGCAGTGGGCATGTCATATAGGACCATATAGGACTTTGAACTGTTTTTTCAGAACCATGGAAAGCTACTGACAGGAATTAAGCACATGGGGAGGTAGGGGAATGACTTGATCAGATTTACATTTCTCTGATACTAGTTTAGAGGTAGATTCAGGGACAACAGTCTATTGGCTTAATAGCTTTCTAGGTGAGATATGAAATTAGTTTGCTGCATGTTGGTGGGTGAAAAAAAAATGCTAGAAACAAGAAATCTTTCTTGATTTCTATGATGAGCAGTTGAATGAACTGTGAAAAGTAGTTTTGTGTCCCTGGCTTCTCAAAATATATATTCTACATCCCAAAAGACGTGAGGAGCATTCTTCTAATCAGGAGATGAAATATCAACCTCCTGATTCGTTATGAAATAGCAACTTCCCAGACATGTTTACTTATTTGTTTTTAAGCACATATTTATTGACATTTATTCTGATTTTCCCATAATTAATGTTGAATTTAAGAGCAGTGTGGATTCTGTGTGTATGTGTGTGAGTGCTAAGTCGAGTCCATCTCTTGGATTCCATGAGTGGGTTGCCATTTCCTACGCCAGAGAATCTTCCCAAACCAAGGATCAAACCTGCATCTCTTGCATCTCTTGCATTGGCAGGTGGATTCTTTACCACTGCACCACCTGGGAAATTCCTAGTCCTAGTGAAGAGTCTGGCTTGTGGTTGAAAGCCTATTATGAATTTTTCAGGTGCAACTGTAAACAATTGCAAAGGTTTATCTGATAGACCCCATGAGGAAATCTGCCCTCCCATCAGACTTGGTGTACAGCCAATGCATTGCGGTCTCTGAAAAGATCTCCAATCAATGGCTCAAGCCCTTCCAGAAGGTCATGCTCTCATGCGTTTTTGTATTCCTAGACTAGACACATTTACACCTAGATTTCTTTAACTGGGGCCTTTGGTAGAGATCCTTCTCAGCTGTTTCTGCCAAGGCCTTCTTATGAGGAAAGAAGGGGTAAAATGTGAAACACTCCTTGCTCAGACTCAGCACCCTAACCTTTCTGTGCTCATAATCTTTCTCTTCTCTACACCTACCCCTATCCCTGGGTCCAGAAAACTACTAGGTCTTTTCGTTTGGGTTTCCCTCAGCAAAATAAGACACACATGAGATGATCCCACCTATGTGTTAATCCATCAGGCCTTTCAATGTTGTGCTCTTCAGTGGGAGAAATGAAACAGTGGGGAGCTGGTATCTTTCCTGGTTTTAACATCTTGCTTTACTTTTGCTGTGATTGGAGGCTTCAGTGTGACTTCCATTTTCACTCATGATTGCTTTAATGAACTTCTCTGGCAGCTCAGCTCTCTCTCCAGCTCAGCTGAGCTCCTGACAGATATCTGTACCTTTTTTGCTGATAGTTTATATGTTATGACAAGATTAAGTTAAATATGAATCTGAATTTAATAATGATATTCATATTTCCAGAGTATATGGAACCACTAAAGGAAGAAGAAAGTGCCTCAATATACAGTGTATACTCAATTTTCAAAGCAGCTGTTGCTTTTTGGAAGACAACTGTATTTTGGGGCCAATATGTATCATTCTGTGTGATAAATGCAAGTTATATACATATATACATGAAAGCAAAAACTGCTCAATTGTGTCCAACTCTTTGTGACCCCATGGAGTATAGAGTTCATGGAATTCTGCAGGCAAGAATACTTGAGTGGGTAGCCTTTCCCTTCTCCAGGGAATCTTCCCAACCCAGAGATCGAACCCAGGTCTCCCACGTTGCAGGCAGATTCTTTACCAACTTAGCTATACATACATTTAAATGAAACTTTAAAGAAAAGTGTAAATTATTATTTTTTTAATTCCTTGGGACCATTTAATTACCATGCAGATAAAGGGTCATATTTTTCCATGACTGCAGTATGTGTATCTCTGTGTGTGTATGAAATACATACAAATGTATATGTATTTATGTGTTTATTTGTATATACATACTTACATATAGACATATAATACTGATTTTAATCATCAAAAGGAGGCCTGCTGCTTAAAATGGATGATTGATCCTGGCCCATCACTCACTTCATCTGCATTTGGCTTTTCCTGCCTGGCTTCTTGGGGAATCTAATTTGTGCGCTGCATGGGATTGATTCTATTATAGTATTTTTACTGAGTTTCTCTATTCCAGTGCCATTTTTCTCATAGTTGTTATGATCGCAGTTTTCAGTGATTTTTTTCTTCTTCTTTGTGTTCTGTTTTGTATTTCCCCAAGGCAGTAAGTCATTCTGGAAGTATTGTGCAATTTGTTTTGTTCAGCAGATTTCTTGCCATGCATGTAATGTGTATTTAGCTTCTTTCAACTCTCCTTCCAAATGCTGCTTTCCCCTAACACTCACTTTCACCTTTTTCAGTACACTGCTTGATAGCTAAGGCTGGGATCTTTTTCTTTCTTGTTCATTGTTATGTTCCAAACAGAAGAGTATCTGACATAAACTACATGTTCAGTAAATACACATTGAGCCAATGAATCAAAGTGATCCTCCCCTTCCTATTTCTGTTTTCCTTGTTATCTTATTTGTGGTGACTTAACAAGATGCTCACTATCACTTTGCTAAAAACTTTTGAATTTCTCTATTTGTGCTACTGCCTTTTGTACTTTTCCAAAGGCACCACAGCATTCCATGCCTTTGTTCTTCAGTCAATGAAGAAAATCTCAATTCTGATTTTAATTTTGAATTAAAGAAGTTAAAAAGTTAGTAAACTATCGGTTTATTATGTAATGTCATAAATCTTTATGTAATTGCTAACATGGTGTACCAGTCCATACTTTTGCTTGTTATCCCTCTCCCAATACGATTATAATGCAGTAGTGTTTTGCTTTCATCTGTTCTTGTCTCTCTAATTATCTGATTATGACGACAGAATTAAAAATCACAGAAAAAAATTGATATAGCAGAAACTGACATTTATTTATTATTATTATTTTTTTAATGTTTATTTTTACTTTATTTTACTTTACAATACTGTATTGGTTTTGCCATACATTGACATGAATCCACCACGGGTGTACATGCAATCCCAAACATGAACCCCCACCCTCCTCCCTCCCCACAACATCCCTCCGGGTAATCCCCGTGCACCAATTCATTTAAAAATTGCAAACAGAATAAATTTTCCTCTGTAACTTGGGTAAGACATATATATGTATGAATGCATATATGCATATAAACACTAAATACATCTAATATAGTTTGTAGTTTAGATAATTAGATTATACTGATATAATCTAATATTCTCAGTAAAGAAATGCCTTTTTTTAATATCTGTTCTAAATACCAGAAAAGACACAATTCTTTTCAGTTCCTCATTGAGCTAACCTGAGATATAGGAACAAGGTCTACTCTCCACCTGAATTGCTCTAATATCAGTCTGACTTGATCACTACTCAATTCTGTATAACTGAACCTAGTGAGTAAGCTTCTGGTGGCTCAGAAGGTAAAGAATCTGCCTGCAATGACAGAGACCTGGGTTCAACCCCTAGGTTGGGAAAATTCCCCTGGAGGAGGTCATGGCAACCCATTCCAGTATTCTTGCCTGGGGAATCTCCATGGACACAGAAACCTGGTGGGCTAGTCCATGGGGTTGTAAAGAGTTGGACACGACTGACTGAATAAGCACACACACACACACACACACACACACACAGACATAAAGTTTTTTCTTGGAATCTTTTCCTTCACAATCGATGGTATTTTTACAAGTTAAACACAAAGTGACTTTAAGTATCAAGCTGCCTTATAAAAATATGTATTGACTGAAACAAATAGACTGCCAGACATTTTTTATAGCAAAGATAGGTTTATTAAGGATCTTCTGAGAATTGCAATTCCAGGTCTATAAGCATGGTGAGCCACATACAGGTTCTCACATCCAACAAAAAAATAACATTTTTATAGAGGGAAAAGGAAGTTGGGAGGGCTATATTAAAAAAAAAAAAGTCCCTGGATTTTCATTGGCTGAGTCCTTGAGGAGAGGAGTTCTGCTTCCTGTTGTGCTCCCTTAGAGGGCATGAGAGCTCCCTGACTCCCAACTCTACTTAATTTAAACTTCTGTTAATTCATTTTCTTACACTTCCCTGTTTTGATCTTGATCTTTCTCTGAAAGCACTGCTGATCTGGAGTCACATTTTATACTTTTAGCAGTTTTTTGTTCCTCAACATCAGTAAAGATATTTTCTGGGTATAGTGTATCATGTCAGAGGGAAAATACACATATTGAGAATTTATTAAGGTCACATTTGAGCAACAAAGAGGACTGGGCGGGAGGGAGAACTCTTAGGTATTATTTTTTAATGTAAAGTCTATACATTATCAATATCAGAGACACTGGAGATCATCTGAAGTGTTATGTCATCATCAAAGCTTTGGCAAGAAAATTCTAATAGAACTGGCCCAGATATATCAGGAAAGCTGTCTCATCAGATGCTGTCTAGTACAATGCTAGAAAATCTTTACTTTCAGCTCTCCTGATGGTGTGCAGGTCCAGTAAAGGTTTGGAGATCTTTTCAGGTGTATCACAGAACCCAAGAGTCATTTTCTTGGAGTTTGGTTAGTAGTATTTCCAGCCACATGGGTTTGTTAGCAATACTTGATAGGGCCCTTTCCAACAAGTTTGAAGAGTGTTCTTCTGGAGGTGTCTTTTCCAATAGACAAACTTTCCAGACTGCAAAATGTGACAGTCAATATCTTCATCTCCCAAAGGTGCACTGTGAAAAGATTGTTCTATCAGAACATGGTTATTTTTAATAGATACAATTAGACCTTTGCTATATTAGAGAATCTCTCCTTTTATCAGTTGTGTATAAAAAGAAACAGGAATCAAGTGCATTAAACATCTTGTTACCATCTCAAATGATGAAAGTTAATGAGTTCCAAGACAGGTGTGCCTGAGATTTAGAAGGACCAATGTCAATGCTTTTATCCACAGTGTTTGGGGGCTTCTACACATTTTACCAATTGAGTCTTAATAATGCCATTATTTGACTTCCTTGCTGACTCAGATGGTAAAGAATCTGCCTGCAGTGCAGGAGACCTGGGTTCAATCCCTGTATCAGGAAGATCCCCTGGACAACAGAATGGCAACTCACTCCAGTATTCTTGCCTGGAAAGTTCCATGGACAGAGGAGCCTGGCAGGCTGCAGTCCATGGAGCTGCAAAGAGTAGGACATGACTGAATGACTTTCACTTTCAATGTGATTAGTTTGTTCAGTTAAACCAAAGGATTGAAAGTGATCAGTACTGTGAAAGCGCTGTAAAACGGGGTTGCTTGATCACTATAAAGTTCAAGAGAAGTTTTCTAGGCAGGGATAATCTTTTCCAACACAACTTTAGCCACTGAAGAATCAGTAGACTTTCTGCAAGGGAAGATTTTAGAGAGTGAAAACATACAGACCATGTTTAAAATTTATTTATATCCATTAGATAGAAGGAGCCGTATGAAAACCATTTGCGGAAATTAAATGGTTCATAAGGCAATTTAAAATATCTAGAATCAGTATAAACAGGCTTCCCTGTTTGTATTTGGACAAGGTGATCAAGTGAGTAGGCACTTTTTATGCCTTTGTTAATGTTTCCCTACCAACATTGATTCATGAAGGCTCTCATTTTGTTAGCAGACCAATGATTTAATGTATGTGTAGTGGTGAAGAGTGGGACTTTTAGAATTTCTGGTAGTACCAGGTGGTTAGTTACTCAAAACCAGAGATTTCTCTTTTTATCAAACAATAGCTGTTGAATTTCTAATCTCCCCCCCCCCTTTTCTGAGGTTCAATATTTGGACCTCTCTTGGCTGTGTTTTCGTTTTCATTGTTTGGGGAAATATCCCTTTGGACCATGAAGGGCAGCATTTCTTACAGCAATATCAACAAGGTAATTTCCCTTAGCTTACAGAAAGTCAAATTTAGAATGCCCTGTAATTGTAATAAGAGCTAAAGTAACAGGTACAAATATTGGGTTCAGTAATTCCTAAACATAGAGAACATTTTAAATTCTGTTTACACTGGAAGTAAGGAAACCACATTGCTTTAACAACACATCATGTCAAAATCATGAGCTACTCTGAAAGCATATCCATGATCAGTGTGAATATTGGGAATATCGTCCTTGGCTAAAGTGAAAGCACGTGTAAGAGTGTATATTCCAGTCTAGGCCAAAGTAGCTATAGGTAAAGATGTTGCCTCAACAACATTAAAAGAAGTTATAATAACATATTGAGCACAATATTTGCCATTGTTATCTTTTAAATAAGAATCATGAGTGAACCATGAGAAATCAGAGATGCCCAGTAGAATTTTTTATAGGTTGTCATGAGGAGTCAGGAGGTGTTTTGTCAGTGTTAAGCAGTTGTGAAGGACATTGTTCTTGACAGAGGGGAGAAAAGTGGCTGGATTAAGGTTATTGAAATGTGAAGGAGTTATTATGTGAGGAACAGTTAACAAAAGGAAGTGGCCCTATGGACTGTAGCCCACCAGGCTCCTCTGTCCATGGGATTTTCTAGGCAAGAATACTGGAGTGGATGGCCATTTCCTTCTCTGAGTGATCTACCCCACCCAGGGATTGAACCTGGGTCTTCTACATTGCAGGCAGATTCTTTCCCATCTGAGCCACCAGGGAGTCCCATAGGCAGTGAGCCACAATGGGTTCATTTGTGGATAGAGAACCTGTTTGCTCACCAGCCCTAGAGCCATCAGGAATCTTCTGTGGTCCCCATATGGGCCACCAAAATGTTGACTTACAACAAATAGATAGCTAGAATTTGTCTAACAAAGATTGGCTTATTTAGGATCAGCAGAGAATTGCAACTCAGCATCTGCAGCCGTGGGAGCAAGCCATGTGCATGTCCCTGTACTAGAGGGCAAAATTTTCCTCAAGGGAAAAGGAAGTTGGGAGGGCTGCAGTAGACAAAGAGTTCAAACATTTTCATTAGCTGAGTCCTTGCCAGGAAAAAAAGAAAAAAGAGGGGTCTTTCTTTTTACTATTAGGCTCTGTTATTGTCTCAGGGTATGAGAGCTACCCCTTCTGGTCTCTCAACTCGATTTAATAGAGGTTTCTCTATGTTTTACACATGGTAGAGAAATTCCATTAATGTGATTATTTTCAAACTAATAGGACTGACTAAACCCTCAATTCATAGGGCTATTAAAAGTGAAAGGAAACATGAGAAAAAATAAATAAAAATGAGAAATAAAAATAAATAAAACATGAGAAAAAAATAAACTAGATGTGCTAGATGAGAACAAATGCCCTTGAGAAAAATAAGTGAATAGATGAGTTCCTGGAAATTAAAGTGTGTGTTTGGAAGGGGTTTTGATTCTCAAATGGGTGGTCATTCAGGAATTCAATGTGAAAGCCTTTCTTGATCAAAGAATTAAAGAATGTGAGCGAGTTACCTTTGTAGATCTATAGGGATACAGTGTCATAAGTAGAGCTGGCTGCATAATGTGTTAGGAGCCATGTAAAATGAAAGTGAAGTCTTTTTTAAGAAGTATCAAGTAGCTATTCCTTTTCTCCCATGATGTATCTCAACTTGCCATGGATTTTATTTGCAAAGGCACGGAATATTTGCTATACAAGTGCCGACCCTCACAAGCCCAGTCTCTTGCCTTTGTATCCTGATTTGCCTCAGATCCATGTCTAAGCTCCTAAGGTAACAGCAGTTGGTGGGTGGGGACAGGGGAGTGGGTGCTTGAGAGTCTCTTCCTTATCAACAGAGAGGAGGCAGGAGAAAGGATTTAACATGAGCCAAGATTCCTAAGTCTATGACATATGCATCCTATCTCTATTGGACTTTATTTATAAAACACATACTCAATGATAAATATTAACATTTTCAAAGTGTGGCTGTAAAGCATTAAACTCCAAGTCAGATGTCCTCTTCTGAATGTGGGCCCTTTTGTGAAATGGGACTGTGCCAGAGTAAGCAAAGCAAAGAATGATAATAAACAAAATTGGAAATGTAAGAGAGCTTCAGATTGTATAAGATCTCCTTGTCATTGTTAAAACTCTGAACTTCATTTTCAGTGAGACAGGTAGTGAGAAATGATGGCATTTTTGACCCAGATTGTCATGGTGAAATGATTTGGTTCTAGATAGATTTTGAAGGTACAGACCAAAGGTTTTGCTGCCTACTTGCATATGTAGTATAAAAGAAAGAAGAGAGCCACTGATAATTTCTAGCTTATGTCTTCAGTGGATGTGAGAGTTGGACTGTGAAGCAGGCTGAGCACTGAAGAATTGATGCTTTTGAACTGTGGTGTTGGAGAAGACTCTTGAGAGGCCCTTGGACCTCAAGGAGATCCAACCAGTTCATTCTGAAGGAGATCAGCCCTGGGATTTCTTTGGAAGGAATGATGCTAAAGCTGAAGCTCCAGTACTTTGGCCACCTCATGCAAAGAGTTGACTCATTGGAAAAGACTCTGATGCTGGGAGAGATTGGGGCTAGGAGGAGAAGGGGATGACAGAGGATGAGATGGCTGGATGGCATCACTGACTCGATGGACGTGAGTCTGAGTGAACTCCTGGAGATGGTGATGGACAGGGAGGCCTGGCGTGCTGCGATTCATGGGGTCACAAAGAGTCAGACAGGACTGAGCGACTGAACTTAACTGAACTGATACCAGAATTGCCACTGAGTTCAAGCAGATCATGGGAGGGGCTCATTCTGGAGGGGAAGGGAGTGTAACCGAGTATTTGATTTTAGACATATTAATGTGGGAGGCTTGTTAGCGATTTCAAGTAAAGAAAAATATTTGTTGAATGAATGTGTTGAACATTTGGGTCTCGAAATGAAAACAGAAGTCAATGTGGGAAATAGAAATATGGGAACCATCAGCCTTAGTGTATAGATAGGCTTCTCTGTCCATGGAGTTCTCCAGGCAAGAAAAACTAGTGTAGGTAGGCATCCTTTTCTCCAGGAGATCTTCCCAATCCAGAGAGCGAACCTGGATCTTCTGCATTGCATGCAGATTCTTTACTGTCTGAAACATTATGGAAGCCCCAGTATTTAAAGCTATGTGATTTAATTAATTCAGGAATAAAGTAAGTGAAGCTACAGAAAAGGTACTAAGACTGAGCCTTGAGATATTCCAATAATAAACGGTCAGGTAGATAAGAAGGAAGGATACTGAGAAGGACCAATGTTGGAAGTGAAAACAAGGAAAGTATAGTTTTGGGAGCCAGCTGAAGAATGTGTTTCTAGGGTAGAGGAGTAATCAACCTGCTGAGTCAGACACTACTGATAAAGACTTGAAGAACTTAGAGTTGACCATTGAACTCAGCAATATGGGTGACATTAGCAATCTTGGTAAGAGCATTGTTTGTGGCATGGCTAAAAAAAAACATCAATGAGAGTCTCAGGAAAGAATAGGAGAATAGAAATCAGAGACAACTGAGTTTTTGACTACTTTACAGAGGTTTCTTTTCTTTCTTTCTTTTTTTTTTTTGTGAATGGAAACAGAGAATTGAGTAGTAGCTAGCTAGACTGGTGTTAAGATTATTTGTTTTTATTTATCAAGTATTCATTTTGATACCTGATAGGACTGTATGCACCTCATGGGCCAAAGTTATGTCTTACAGTCCTTATGTATCACCTGGTGCTAATTCCAGATAGCAGGATAAGTCATTTATAGAGTATCGTGCCTATAGAGAGGAAGATAGGAAAGTGTTGAACAGGAACTGCTGGGCACTAACTATTGATGATTTTGGTGGTTTAAATTTTATACTTTTGCACTTAGAAAAGCTGTTTTCTAAGTAGAATTGTATTTAAGAATATAATTCTATATGTCCAATAAACATTGCTTGTATATAACATTGGGAACACTGATGATATTGCCATGTTGTTATCAGCCTATTTATAATGTGAAATATTATAGATATGATATATAAAGCCATGTAGGTGACACAGTTCAGATGAGTCAATTAACCAGTGATTAGTGGTGTTTTTAGAAGCCACTCATCCACCTCACTTCTCCAGGAAAATAACAATGGAAGGAAAAAGCCAGAGCTTTGTATAGATTAAGGCTTCCTGGCAAGTGAACATGTAGTTTAATACAAGGCTTTAATTTAGGGAATACAGTGCTGCAAAAGAAAAGAAAATTCATGCAGAATCCCATTTAATTCGTACAGAAAGACATGGGATTTAGAGCAGCATAACTGGCTGCTGAAACTAAGAATCGTTCATCTTTGAAGTGTGGTTTGGCAGTCCACATAAAGAGAAGTATTTGTATATAAGCATTAAAATTATATTTTAGCAGACCTGAAAATGGTTTGAATTGATATTTAAGCAGTGAGTAAATTCAGAGTTCATTTTAATGTTTGTGAAGAGTTTCTGATAGAAATTATCATTTAACATGACGTGGAAAAGGCTGTCTTAGGAACAATGAGTGTTTATAATACATCTAGAATTACAAAAATAAAAAAAAAAGTCATGCTAGCATATTCTAGTTGTTTGGTCTAGCAAAGCCATTTCATCCTCTGTGCCTCAATTTCACTTTTGTAAAATAAAGTATCAGACTATATAATCTCTAAAACACTTTTCAACTCTCATTTCTTATAATTTACAGGATTACTTTGAAGCTGATGTCTTTCTGAAATACAAGATGCACTTTGAGGAAGGGAGGGGAGACTAGAGTTGGTGTGTAATTCAATATTTTTTTACATTAAAGACATAAAGAGAATGCTATAAAAAGTTTTTAAATTTAAATATAGAGAAAATTGTGAGAAGAAGAAAGGAAGGAATGAAGGAAAAGAGGGAGGGAGAGAGAGTTGGAAGGAAAGAAGTAATGAAGGAAGGGAGCGAAGAAAGTTGGGAGACATGAAGGAAGGAGAGAGAGGAAAGGAGGGAGAAAGGATGGGATAAACTGTTTAACTTAGTATCATGGAGTCTGAAGCTGGAAAATAAACAACAGTTAAAAGAAGCATACAAAAGAATTAAACCTGGCACCTGAATTTGGCCAAATAGTCCAAGTGGAGTGAAAGGTAGTAAGGAATCTACTGGCCATATATTGTTATTTCCACAAATGATGCTTATGCTGAGTAAACACAAGGATTTCAAGTGGGAATGAGTATTCCAACTCAACATGTTCCATTTTAAATATTAATGTAAAGATGTTCACTTCAAGTAAATATGCAGAAAGTTCACTAAACCCTACCTAATTAATTGTTAACTAATAAAACCAAAAAGATAATGAAAGTGAAAGTCGCTCAGTCCTGTCTGACTCTTTGTGACCCCACAGACTATATAGTCCATGGAATTCTCCAGGCCAGAATATTTTCCCTTCTCCAGGTGATCATCCCAACCCAGGGATTGAACCCAGTTTTCCCCCATTGCAGGTGAATTCTTTACCAGCTGAGCCACAAGGGAAGCCCAAGAATACTGGAGTGGGTAGCCTATCCCTTCTCCAGGAGATGCTCCCGACCCAGGAATTGAACCTGGGTCTCCTGCATTGCAGGCAGATTCTTTACCAACTGAGCTATCAGGGAAGCCCCCAAAAGATAATTAAGCTGAGACAAAGATGTGATTTAACATGTATCCTGCTTACTGACCTGCCCAGAAAAGATATATCTATTGTGATTTGAAACTTAATGATCCCTACAGTTAACACTGTCTCCTTACCCAGCCCTCCCCTTGACCCCACCTTGAAGGGATTGAAATGAAAAGTTAAGGACAAGACAAGACAAGTGTGATTCAAAGTTCCTGCATTTCTTAGAGGGTAAGACTTCCCTAGTGGCTCAGATGGTAACAAATTTGCCTGCAATGCAGGAGACCCCAGTTTGATTCCTGGAATGGGAAGATTCCCTGGAGAAAGGAATGGCTACCCTACTCCAGTATTCTTGCCTAGAGAATTCCATAAACAGAGGAGCTTGACAGGCTATAGTCCATGGGGTCACAGGAGTTAGACACAACTGACCGACTAACACACTTTTCACCTCCTAGAAGAAGCATGAATTCCCAACATTTCTTGACTCTTGTTAGGCTTAGCTAGTACAAGCTCTGTTCTTTTGGCTAGCCTTAAACCTGACCATTTGCCTTTATCTGTGTAGGGTAGCTGAATTTGCCATATTTCTTGGTGAAGTATTAGCAAGTGCCCTTGGCTCAATGCCAAGTATGCATTCATCAGAAAGCTTCATTAATAAAAAAGTAATATTTTACATCCATTTATCTAACTTCTGCAACTATCTCCCAAGTCTTCCAGCATCAGGCAGGGAGATGGAATGTTGCACAAACCTCAACATGTGACTTCATTTTCCTGGATTCTTAACTGGTGTGGAGTGAGCTCTGTGGAATATCCACCATTTAAATGGATCCACTGGGGTCTTGAGTACCAGTGAAACTCCCTATAGGCTCTGTTTCATAAAAGAAAACACCTGTTCAACTGTTTTTTAATCAAGCAAGTTGCTCTGCTCTAAACCTCTTTCTGCCTCAGCACACCAACATGAAATAAAAGCAAACAGTAGAGAAAGGACATCTGACAATAGCTAAAGTCGTGAGAAATACAGAAAGAGCATAAAATGAGACTTGAGAGGTACAAAGCAAAGTCTGGTTGACCACATTGAGGACGACAGGTGGAACTGCTAGTGAAATCTGTAAGTGTTTTGAAATCACTACTTGGGGAATAAAAGAAGCTTTATAGGTAATCCATCATAATAAACACATTCTGAAGGACAGATAAAATTTCTAAAAGCATCAATGCTCCTTCCTTCTTGGTTTGCAATGATCTATAATTTAAAATAAGTTTCTTTGTCTAGATTGATAGCATATCTTCATTTATAAAATGCTGATCTATGACAGAGACTGCTAATCTTTAAATAATGAATTTTAGTGACCCGTGAATCTAATTTGAAAGGTGCTATGACATTGCAACACAGTTCAGTATTATGATCTGGTTTAAAATATTCAGTATCATTATACCTTTAAAATGTTCTTAGGAATTAGGTTGATTATACATGAGCATTCACTGAGTGAGTCCAAGAATGTAAATGATTGCTTGCATGGCTAACTCTGGTTTGAATTATTTCAGAAAAGGTAACCAGAGGAGAGTGATGAAAAGTTTAAATTTGTCCAGCCTCTATAGGATGCTGTCATTTCAGGTTATATTCTTTCTATAATGGGCATTTGAAGTGAATTCTGCTGCTTTAACATTCCAAGCTGATTTAGAATATTTTCAGTTCCTCACCATCATTCTGAACATACAGCACGACCCTCTCTAGGATTCAAGAGTCGCCACTTGTCACCTTTATATTCCCAATCAGAAAGGAACTGCAGAGAAACATAGTACTTTATCATAGAAATATTTGAATTACATTTCCCTTAAGGACAAGTATTGAATATTTTATCTATTGAGTAAGATAAAGAACCAGATTTTGTTTTTTTAATATACATATGCATGTAATTTGTACTGCATCATGAGTATCTTTCATATCAGAAAAAGTGCTTATTGCTAACAAGGTTGCACACTTTCATTTCATGAATGCAATGATAAATATACAGCTAAACCCATCACCAGTTTTGTTTCCTCATTATTCAGTACTTTCTATGTATGGAGACAAAGTTTTATAGTATGCTGTGCATTAAAGTGAATTATTATATATCTTTCTATATTAGCATATATTCTTAAGTCTTAGTATCAAAATATAAATGCATGGGAGCCTTTTCTTGAACCAGTAACTTCTATCTGCCATTTTTATTCACTTATAAAAAAAAAATCCTTGGGTAAAATAACATTGTCACAAACTAAGAAATAATTATTTTATACCTAATTTCAGCAGAGAAATACATTGCCAATCACTTATACACTTGAATATATATTATTTTCCAGAGTAGCATCTTTGGCAAGAACTTACAACTTGCATATAGTGTTGCTCATAAATTAGTATGAATATGAATATTAATTGATGAGTGAAATAACATCCTCAAATAATCATTCTATGACTTGGTTTTCTAAGATTGGTTCTGACTTGGCCCTGTGATAAGATCTTTAGGACTCTACTTGTTAACAGAGATTATTCTTAATATATGAACCTACTGAAAAACTTCTGCCTATTATCTATGATCTGTTAGCCCTCATAATTCACTTTTGGATGCCAATGACTATAGCTCTAGCTTGAAGAATCAACATTCAGCTTCCTCCTACCACAGGTCTGTGACAAGTGTTCTCTTAAGTACTTCTTCCAATGCTGTTCAATGTAGTGTGAGTGCCTTTGCATCACATAACTACAGAAATACTTTGGTTTGCAGTGATTCATAATCTTAAATAAGTTTCTTTGCAGTATGTCTTTCTGATAGTATTTTCAACCAATGTTGCCCCCTTACTGAAAACGCACAAGAGAAGATCTTTCACATATGAAGAATGTGTCACTCTTTCCCTGTCACTTCGCGGATACAATAACAAAGCCATATGAGCACATTTGTTTTTCTCCAGAAATTAACCTTGTGCTATAATTAAGCAATGCTCCTCAGATTTCCCAAATATTCTTGATGTGCACCCATCCACAGGACGTAGCTTTAACTGTGCCCCATTCCTAACTAGGTTGAATGAGCAGTTTTGTAAAGTCTCCCAATTCAAATCTTTATTCAAGATATAATTTAGAAATCAGTATTTTAGGGTAGCTCTCTGTAACTCATATAATTTGGTCTTACTGACATTTTATGTTCTTTGAGTATGCATCACAAATAATTGTATGTTGTTCATTTGGGGGTATTTATTATAGTTTAGAGTTTACAAATTGGTTTGCATGATTAGTATGTGAAGATGTGAGAAAGAAAACAAACCAAGTTTATACCTTTTCCGTATCCCTTTGTTTCAGTCAATTATTGTTGGTTTATTTAGCTTTTCAGTATTTAATCAGGTTTTTATACAATACTAATAAAGGAACCAGATGTGAGAGTTAATATTTTGAGAAATGTTTAATTTCTCTTCCTGCCTTAGTTAGAATTTACCTAAACAATGTTCAAATGGGCCCTTATGGTTCCTTAGAGAAAGGTGTAAATGGTGATTAATGCTACTGTCAGTGTTCAGTTCATTTTTGAAGAGTGGCTGGACAGAAGCCTTTCCAGAGAGACTGGTTAATTTTGAAGACATATTGAGCCTTTTAAAAGTAGCCTTCTTCCCCATGTGACTTATCTGAAAATTGTCTTTTATGTGTAACACGTGTAGCAATTGTGTACTGTAGACAGAGATTATTGCACGGTAATAGAAATTTAGATAGTTTGTACACAAAAATATTTAACTGTATGATATCTAAATGAAAATAGTGTTTTGTAAATATTTTCATATTAGGAACTGTGATTTTGCCAGTTTCTGTCCTATAGGATTTTAAGGAGCTTGCTCTTTTTAATGTGATCAAAATAAAATAAAAAATCAGGATTTTAGCCTTAAAAGAAATCTCTAGCTTGCCTGGTGCGTATTCAGTCTGTAATTTGGAACATTAGTGTATACAGTATAAGGAAATAACAGAAGATATAAAAGAGAGAGTATTGGACCCACCTTGCTCCTCTGTCCATGGGATTTTCCAGGCAAGAGTACTGGAGTGGGTTGCCATTTCCTTCTCCAGAGGATCTTCCCGACCCAGGGATCAAACCCGGGTCTCCTGTATTGTAAGGAAGACGCTTTACCTTCTGAGCCACCAGGGAAGTCCAATAACTAAGAAGACAATGAGAAAACAAGTGACAAGTAAAAGACAAAAACTCTTGCATGATATGCAAAATAAAAATGAGTAAAGCTTCAGCATAGCATGCATCTATTTAGAGGCAACCTTTTTTTTTTTTTTCCACCAAATTATCAATAAAAATCATGGAAGTAGATTCTTATAGATTATATATGTGTCAAAATTGTATGATTATGTGAAAAAGAGATGTTTGATGGAGAAAACACAGTATCTATAGCTTTGTGGCATTTGTGAAATTCTGCACCTGATGTTTGCATTTCAGATAGGCATATGCTCACACACATACACACATAATGCCAAACTTTGCAGAAAAAAATCTGAGGTCACTGCTATTAATTCTGTATTTGCAAATTAGCATAGTAATAATGACAGTTTAAATGGAAGTATGAAGAAAGCTTGGTAATGTCCCAATAAGAAAGTTGATATTTTGCATATATATATATATATATATATATATATACATATATATACACACACACATATATACACACAAATACATTTCAATGCTTAAATATAAACTAATAATATACTAATAATTCTAACTCAGGATCCCTAGAGAAAAATAACACGATAAAAGAGCATAAACATAGATGTTATAATCAGATTGGTCAAGAGCTTTTCATCTTTGAAGGGTTACTTTATATAGCAGTCTGAGCTTTCTTCTTGGAGGAATATTCTAGTACATGCTGCTTGAAAGAGGCTGTTCACTTAATTCACACCAGATGGCACTACAGAACTTTTCCATTTCCTTAAGAGGCCAAGCAGAAATAAAAGAGATAAAGTACAGTGAAAAACCATTGTTGAGTAAATTAGTCTCTCCTGTCTGTTTCCTAAGATCAGCTGGCACTATTGTTTAATATATAACACAGGCATATGCTAGTCTAACATACTCTTCCTTCTGTTACTCTATATTATAAAGTACAAATAAATAATGTAAATAGGACTCTTTCAAGAATTCCAGAAAGCCTCGAGATAAACACATTTTCTGGGAAATAATTTATCTTATTCATTTCATACCCACTTTATGGACCTGATAGAAATCCATTGAAGTATAATTATTAATAAGTTACCAGTGTTCACATTCCTAGTATTGTGCTTGCAATACTCAATTGGCCCTAACTATACCTCTTATTAATTTCCAAGTTACATCAGTGTAGCTCACACATTCCTTTTTCCCTGCCTACAAATAATAGGCAGACAGAATGAGATTTTTAGTACCTTTTGACTATTCCATTTCTTAATTTCTTATATTTTCATAATTTCTATGATTTCTTTTCTTTTTTTTTTTGAATAGTAAAGATGAAATGAATATATAGTATTTGGTTTCAATTGTGTTGGATAAAGCATTCCAAGTTGTGGTATTTTGTAAATGATGAAACAGGATTCATGTAAAAGGACATTTTCTTCTATTATAATTTCTTTAAAAGAAAAAACTTACAGCTTCTCTTTGGTGGTTTTTATCACAAAGGAATGACTCTGGGCATAATGTTATAAAAATCCATTTAGATTGTTATGCCATGTATTTAAATATTAATATTTAATTAGAAACATATCTATTCTGTGCAGAAAACAAATAATATTCAATATTTCCACTTTTCTATAATTCAGTTCTTTGTATTTATACAGAAATCTATCAATTTCAAGTTTTCAGGAAACTACCAATAGGATTGCATTAAAAAAATAATCAGCAAAATTTAAAGCCAAATAGTATTCTTAACATAAATCATTTTCCTGTACTTTGTTTTCTTATACTTTGGGCTTCCCTGATAGTTCAGTTGGTAAAGAATCCGCCCGCAGTACAGGAGACCCTGGTTCAATTCCAGGGTTGGGAAGATCCGCTGGAGAAGGGATAGGCTACCCACTCCATTATTCTTGGGCTTCTCTTGTGGCTCACTGGTAAAGAATCTGCCTGCAATGCGAGAAACCTGGGTTCAATCCCTGGATTGTGAAGATGCCCTAGAGAAGGGAAAGGCTACTCACTCCAGTATTCTGGCCTGGAGAATTCCATGGACTGTAGAGTCTGTGAGGTCAGAAAGAGTCAGACACAACTGAGCAACTTTCATATACTTGGTATAGAAATAACATTATGTATTGCTTTAGACAATGCAATGAATTACATGATAATATTCTAAGCTGCTGTTTAAATTAGATATATTGAAACAATATACTGCTTATCAAATCCATAACTATAGTCAAGTAACAGAAGATGTCACATATATAACCATTTGCATCTAATAGACCCTAAACCACACAAAAATATCTTTGACTTTTATTTATGTGCCTTAAAAAGTTGAGCTGTAAACATCTGTAAACCATAAAGAGACATGATAGAATGGTTTTCCTTTCATTTGACATTCTATAAATAGGGCTCTGTAATGAGAGCTTCTTAACATAAAGGAAAAAGGCATATGCTTATATGGATGTTTTGGTAGAATTGTCTAAAGGTTACATGAGAAATAAGTTAATGGACTGGAGTTTATAGCTGTGTATATAACTGTCAAATCTTTCTGTAAATTACCTTTCTCTTCTGCTGGCTGGAATGCAAAAATCCAATAAACTGTTAATACAAATGGAAAGGTCATATGTAAATATCAAAGATCTTGAAAATGAACCAGAAAGGATGATAGCTTGCAGAAAAATATCATTTCATGTTCTGTTTCATTGTATTCTAAGTGCGATTTGGGTTTCAATTGTATTCTAAGTGTGATTTGGGATAAAATGTGTTTCCAAGAAAAAAAAGTGAGTAGGAAAAGTTTCTATTAAAAAGAGATTAATTTTCCATCTGAAAAGAGGAGTTTGAGTACTAATTGGCTGTTGGTTTCTGCAACTTCAGAAGAATTGCAAACAATTAAACGCTTTGATATTTTCTCTGATTAAGCAAACTCTTAATAGGGCCTCATGGAATTATTCCAGAAACACTGAGAGAGCACAATCTGTGTAGAGTGTGTATATGTGATGGAAGGTTCATTGCTTAGGGCCTAGGAGGCTTCTCTTCTTTCTGTAGCCAGACACTTCACAATCCAACATCCTCTGGCCCAGTCTTGAGCTTGTAAAGAATTAAAGCCTGAAAGAACTGGAGTAGCAGAAACTACTCTTCTCTGCCCTACTGCATTTATCCAAAGAAAGAATACTCTTGTAAAGCCAATTGGAAAGTTGTAGCCTCATAAAGGGAATGCATTAAGGCCTGGGGAGAAGCTGAGTTTGAACACATGCTGCTTTTGATGAAGCCATGCATGGTGCCACTTGCTCTTCTCTGTCTGTATTTTAAGGGCTGTTTTGGTACCTGAAAATGATGGTTGGCTGAAGGGCAAACATGAGTTTGCTCCCCTGAATAGGTGCTTGAAAGAGCAATTTCTCTCCCTATCTGATTTTAGCAATGTGTAAATTCTAAAATTTTTGTACAGGATCAACATAAGAATCAAGTTTCATCAAGACTATGAAGTCACAAGTGGCATTGATTGCTAGTGATGTCTTTCAGCTGTGGGGACGATTAGTCCTGAGTGATTTACACAGATACTCAGTTTTCTTTAAATGTTCTAAATTATTCAACAAAAGCAATGCATGAATATATAAATTTATTTAGACCAATGCTTCATGTTTTGCTTAAATGATCTAAATTATTCAGCAAAAGCAGTGAATGAATGGATGAATATATTTCTTGAGAAACATATAGTGATTCAGTTAAGATTTCCAAATAAATTTGTAATATTCACATTTGATGTAAATAAGTATGTTCTTTTTAGTAACTTAAGACTGGAAAACTGCAGTCAAAGAAACCCAGAAATGATTCAAATACATACTCAAGCGGGATTTTGAATTTCTAGAAAAGTTCCTTCCAGAATACATTACTTCCCATGTTTAAATAACATTGGCTTAAGGTCAGATTTAAACTAAAAGCACTTTCAATTTAAACCTTTCTGATTTCTGTGATCACTTTTCAATTAGACAATGAAAAACAATTTAGTGGATACTTAGCTTAATTGGTTTGCTTCTACTTTTTGACCTTCAGGGCTCCACTTACGTATTCTATGCAATATGCCTGTACAATTATCTGCCTCTTTAGAATGCACATTTCCCATGATTTTGTGCAAACTGTCTGATTCAATCAGAGTTAAGTACTTTACTTTTTTTTCTTTTAGGAGACTAGGGTTCAAGACTTGCTTCTAAATTCTGGGATTAAAAGAATGGTAACTTATTAATAGGAAAGAACTAGTCTGAATCACTAATAGATGCTGTAGTTTATAGACACAGTTACCCTCAGTTCAATTCAGTTCAGTTCAGTCGCTCAGTCATGTCCGACTCTTTGTGACCCCATGAATTGCAGCACGCCAGGCCTCCCTGTCCATCACCAACTCCCGGAGTTCACTCAGACTCACGTCCATCGAGTCAGTGATGACATCCAGCCATCTCATCCTCTGTCGTCCCCTTCTCCTCCTGCCCCAATCCCTCCCAGCATCACAGTCTTTTCCAGTGAGTCAACTCTTTGCATGATGTGGCCAAATTACTGGAGTTTCAGCTTTAGCATCATTCTTTCCAAAGAAATCCCAGGGCTGATCTCCTTCAGAATGGACTGTTTGGATCTCCTTGAGGTCCAAGGGACTCTCAAGAGTCTTCTCCAACACCACAGTTCAAAAGCATCAATTCTTTGGTTATCCTACTGCATGTTAATTAGAATGTCATTAAAATTCTAAATAGAATAATAGAAAATAAGTTGTTAAATAATTAGTTATTAAATACTGGATTCAAACTTGAATCAAATACTGTGTAGTGATGGAATATATTTTGTTTATGTCAGTGTTTGGATCTGAGTGTGTATACCTCTCTAGGAGTCAGATTCTTTTGCCTAAAGTCCAAGCCATTTCTTTCAATAAACTTCAAGAAGTTTTTAAGTTTGATTACCAATTTATACCTTGTTGTATAGAACTAGGTATGTGGAAAATACCTCAAACACGATATAGATTTAAAAGCAAAACCAATTTCATATAAATCATAATCCAAATTATCTAAAAGCTGACATCATAAAAAAACCAGATTTGGTATTACTAAAAAAAGCTTCTAAATATCAAGTTTCCTCTGCTAGTTAGGTACAGGATGACAAGTGGCACCCCATTATGTTGAAAAATATATTTTTGAAAAAACTGATAATATAGCCTTACTATTTAAGGTCATTTATCTCATTTACATCAATTTCATTCATTCATTTAGACATTTAAGTATTTTTTTTAATTAAAAGAGAAAGAATAGATTCAGACGCTCTCTCCTTAAGGATATACTGAACTCTAAGGAGATAGCAAGTTCTCCCCTACAGAAGGAACAATAATTATATAGAGTATGATAACTATTTTATAAGACCCATAATCGACTTAAAAAGTTTTAAGGCTTAACACAGAAACTAGGTAGGATTTGTACTTTCTTGCCATTTTATAGATATGTAAACTGAACTTAGCAGCTCTGTTTACAGTTAGTGAGGATTTCAGGTTACAGAGAAGTCATTAACTTTTATGGACATCAGTTTTTCCACACATAAGAGGAAATACTTGGGTTAAATTCTAAATTTTATTAAATTAATTCTTTTACCATTTTATTACTTGTCCAAGATCATATAGTGACGTTAGGACATAATGTGCTTATCAGTATCCTCAATTTATCCTCAGTGCATCCGATTCTTTTCTAATACCTAAGTTTCTTCCTGAAATTAATTTATCAAATCACCTGTTCTTTGTATCTCATTGACTCAGATTAATTTTCTTCAGGTTTATGATTATTTTGCATGTAATATAATGTTTAATGTCTCTGTTTCAATTATTTGTATGTCAGTTTTTGTGTCTATGGTATGGTTTTACATTTTTAATAGTCCTTTCTTGTTATATTGTTATGCACACAGTATACTTATGATACTTTTACTTGTGTCCACTATACTTTTCCTTATTCATGGAGCTATTTAATGTTAGGCTATATTAAAGTTCATAATCTCCAGTTTCTAAAATCAAACTAGATCCAGATTCAAATCTTGATATTGCTTCTGACAAGTGGTATGATCTTGAAAGCTACTTTTCTATATTAATAGTTGTTTAATTCTTATGTTTTAAAAAAATTTTCAAATAAAAGTAGAATTAATGAAGTTAATATTCAGAATTTAACTTTGCTGGTTGAGGAATCTTTCAATGGTGCGGTAATTGTATTTGTTAACCTCTTGCAATTATGTTTCTAGCACTGCTGCTGCTGCTGCTGTGTCACTTCAGTCGTGTCCGACTCTGTGCGACCCCATAGACGGCAGCCCACCAGGCTCCCCCGTCCCTGGGATTCTCCAGGCAAGAACACTGGAGTGGATTGCCATTTCCTTCTCCAATGCATGAAAGTGAGTAGTGAAAGTGAAGTCACTCAGTCGTGTCTGACCCTCAGCGACCCCGTGGACTGCAGCCTACCAGGCTCCTCCATCCATGGGATATTCCAGGCAAGAATGCTGGAGTGGGGTGCCATTGCCTTCTCTGATGTTTCTAGTACTAGGTTTCCAAATATCATTTTTTCCATAGTTTTTCCTTTAATTGAATAACTTCAATGTTTCTTCCTTAAAAACTGTTTAGGTTTAAACTGCATTAACTAACATGATTTTTGAGAAAGGTACCATTTTTAATATGCAAATACTATCAGTATTTCTAAGACATTTTTAGCTGTATACCAAACCGCTTTCTCCTTTTTGCCTCAGCTCATACTAGCACTCCTAGTCTTTAGCTGCTTTGCTATTGGCAGAATCATCAGCAATTTTGGAAAATAGCCATGGTTTGTAGCTTAAAAATAAGCTAACATTGCAAGGCTCATAAGTTTTGGTCTTATTTTTCCTCTTAGATGCCTTTGCAACCCAGGTCAATACCTGCATCTTCATACTTAAGAGTTAATCTGTACAATGGAACTGACAGAATCATTCTTAACTATCACACTTAAGTCAGATGGTGATAGAAAATTGATTACTAGTATTCCTGGAGATTTGGTTTAGGGTAAATGTGCCTGGATGATTAAAAATGAATTTCTGACAATATAAAGGCAGCAAGGGAGAGGGATGTAACATTAAATTTTTCTTTTCATCTCATGACACGAGAGAAGTATATGAGTTTTTCTGTGTTGAAGTAGAAGTATTTAAATCATTAACACCAATAGAAGAAATGTACTCTTCCTTTATTTTTATTTTTTATTATATTTTTATTTATTTATTTATTATTCTGTTTCCTTTTCATCTATTTATTTCTTAATTTTTATTTTTACTTTATTTTCCTTTACAGTACTGTATTGGTTTTGCCATACACTGACATTAATCTGCCATGTGTGTACATGAATTTCCAATCCTGAACCCCCCTCCCACCTCCCACCCCATATCATCTCTCTGGATCTTCCCTGTGCACCAGCCCCAAGCATCCTGTATCCTATATCAAACTTAGACTGGCAATTAATTACTTACATGATAGTATACATGTTTTGATGCCATTCTCCCAAATCATCCCACCCTCTCCCTCTCCCACAGAGTCCAAAAGTCCGTTCTATACATCTGTGTCTCTTGCTGTCTCGCATACAGAATGGGAGAAAATAATAGCAAATGAAGCAACTGACAAACAATTAATCTCAAAAATATACAAGCAACTTATGCAGCTCAATTCCAGAAAAATAAACGACCCAATCAAAAACTGGGCCAAAGAACTAAATAGACATTTCTCCAAAGAAGACATACAGATGGCTAACAAACACATGAAAATATGCTCAACGTCACTCGTTATCAGAGAAATGCAAATCAAAACCACAATGAGGTACCATTTCATGCCAGTCAGAATGGCTGCAATCCAAAAGTCTACAAGCAATAAATGCTGGAGAGGGTGTGGAGAAAAGGGAACCCTCCTATACTGTTGGTGGGAATGCAAACTAGTACAGCCACTATGGAGAGCAGTGTGGAGATTCCTTAAAAAACTGGAAATAGAACTGCTTTATGACCCAGCAATCCCACTGCTGGGCATAAACACCGAGGAAGCCAGAACTGAAAGAGATATGTGTACCCCAATGTTCATCACAGCACTGTTTATAATAGCCAGGACATGGAAACAACCTAGATGTCCGTCAGCAGATAAATGGATAAGAAAGCTGTGGTACATATACACAATGGAGTATTACTCAGCCATTAAAAAGAATATATTTGAATCAGTTCTAATGAGGTGGATGAAACTGGAGCCTATTATACAGAGTGAAGTAAGCCAGAAAAAAACAAAACACACCAATACAGTATACTAACACATTTATATGGAATTTAGAAAGATGGTACTCTTCCTTTAAATTTATATCACTGGCATTACATGCTTTGACAACTAGAGGTGAGACCAAAATAAACCTGTAGATCTCATATGTATAGAGACAAAAAGAAGAATAAGAGAGAAAATTGCAATGATATATCAAAGTCAAACTCCATTCTACATACTTATGGCTGTGCTATGTCTGAATTACATTTAACAGTGCTCCCGATGCAGAGTAATTATGGCAAGACAAAGAGATGAGTGGAGAAAGTATAATGTCTTTGTACTTTCTCCTCTAGACTTTAGGGGAATTGTTATATAAATTTGTATATATTGCTAGCTAGCTAGCTAGCTAGATAGATGGGCTTCCCTGGTGGCTCAGTGGTTAAAGAACCTGCCTGCAATGCAGGTGATATGGGTTCAGTTCCTGGGTTGGGAAGACCCCATGGAGAAGGGCATGGCAACCCACTCCAGTATTCTTGCCTGGAGAATCCCATGGACAGAGGAGCCTGGAAGGCTACATTTCATAGGTTGCAAAGAATTGGACACTACTAAGCACAGCACAGCCTTTAGATAGATAGACAAATAGATCTCTCTCTATATATGTTTCTCTCTTTGACATTCTAGGAGCAGAATCTTTTCGCACCAGAAATTACCTTGGTTTTCCTTTTAAAGATGAAGTCTATGCATGGTTATATAGTTGTGGTGATGAAAACAATATCAGGGTTTTCTCTATTGTCTATTAAGTCTTATAACAGCCACTAAAGATATTGACTTACCTATTCTTTTGACTCAGCTACACACTGGTATTTCTAGCCTTGGAGACCACAGTGAGAATCCATTAAAAAATTCTCTTCTCATTTTCATGGCATCAAGTTGGTGGAAAAGTGACCACTCCTATTATTACCATTTGGATGGTTGAGGGCCTTGGAATGGCAAAGAAAAGTAGATCTTCTCGCTAGCTAACAGAAAATAATGCAACGACTATTTCTTTCAGTGAATTCAGTTATCTCATTTATTTTCACTGCTATTGAGAATTTAGCATGCACTTACATTGATCTAGATATTAATAAATTGAAATATGCAAACAAGAACTTTGGTTGCTTGTGCTTAGTTACTTACATTTATAAGAACTGAGGTGAACATATGGAAGTAAAAGGCGATTGATGTATCAGGGACAAAATTTATCAGTTGATCTAAGAAAGAAATGGAAAATTGTATTCATACCAAAATAAGAATTATAAGCCAACCTCTCAGAAAGCTCTCAGAATTTTTCCACCAGTTAAAAGTCAAAGCACAGTTAAAACACTTTTTGAGACAGAGGACTATACATTAAATGAGCTATTATAGACAGTTTATGCAATTAAGAAGGTCATGGGTCACTGTGGTCCCTTACAAGACTAAGAAGGAATGTTACTTTTTTAAGGAGTTGTCTTGCTGTGCTAGGGGAATGTTGTTCTCTATGGTTGAGCAGGTATTTCTGCCAGTGGGGGAAGTTTGGTGGATGCATAATGAAGTGATAAAATACATAGAAGAGAGCAGAGAGGAGGCCAAAATGCAGAGGAAAAAAATATTGAATTTTTTCTTGTTTTGCCATAAAATATGAATTTCATTTCACAGTGTGAAGTAGCTAACAGAACAAAACAGCAGTTATTATACTCCCGTATGTGACTTTTGGTAGCTTCAAATTCATCTAGTACCTTAGAAGCATGGGGCTACATAGAAACAGGAAAGACTACCTTAACAGCATCCTTGGAGGACTCTAAGTGAGGAACAATTAAATTCTGTTAGGAATTGATCTCCGCTCTCCTGTTGCTAATATGTCCCCCGGGGAGCCTTCCAGACTATTATCTGGCACTTATAATACAGTGTGCTAACAATCTGTGTATTTTCTCATTTCTCTTAATTGACAGCCAAATGAGTTAGGGAAGATATTGTTGTATTAATTTTTGCATTATGTTTAATCTTTACTATAAACAGAATACAATCAAAATATTTATAGCAAATGAAGAATACTACTATTCCAACTCTGACATTTTCTATTTAATGTTTTAACTACATGTTTATTAAAACAAATATTTTAGTAAGAATTATATCAACACAAACATAAATTAATGTTTATCAATTTTCTATGCAATGCAGTTATACTTTCCTACTTTGCCCTTTTTTCAAAAAAATTTTATGGGAACAATGGATTTAATTGCACATTCATAAAAAATATAATATTATTATTGTCTCTTTGATCATTTACTAATAATACTCCTCAGTCATTCTTAGGTTTCCTTTGGGGATGTAACTCTGTGCCATTTTACCAAGTCCAGATTTGTCAAGAACATCTTAATACTTTTTCTATGGTAACAATTGCTACTGTTGAAAAAAATCAATGCGCACTGACATTTTAACAAAGGTCCATTTTATTGGGAACAGACAAAATTTTTCATTAAAGAGGAATAATGTTATTTTCTGACACTTCCCTTTAAAGTTGTCATAATAACATGATATAAATTTTACAGTAATAAAAAAATATTCCTCATCTCTTTTCCAGACTGTAGTACTGCCATGCATCCAGCTATATAAACAAGAAAATTAGATATCATGCTTTTTCCGCTTTCTTCTAATGTAAATCCTCACATCTAATGTATCACTAATCTCTTAGAATTTATCTATGAAATATAATAGTCTACTTTTGTCACATAAGCACCCATAATGTTTTGGCTGAATTGCCATAATAGGCCACTTTTTGATCTCCTTATCTCATCTATTCCAATCATTTTACGTTGAACTCAAAGTTGATTCCCCACCTCTAAAGTTCAAATTGATTATCCTACAATAAAAAAATCCTTCAAAGATTCTGAGATCTCAGTCAGAGTCAATCATATTTGAACTATCATACACTGTGAAATTTGAAAACACCCTAAGTTAAATACACTGTTGATATTTCATGTAAGAACACTGTTGAGGATATACGTCACTATTTTCTGCAAGGTATTTTTCTATGAATTCTATGACTCAAGAGTTAATTTCATTTTTGGCTTACATATCAGTAATGGTTTTGCTTATATTTTTGCATATTAGTCTTTCTAACAAAACTTTGAGTTCAGACAGGGCAATTATCATTGTTAATTCAGGGAATAAACATAAATAGCACTTAATTTATATCTGTTTTCAAGCATTTTTTCTGTCAACTACACCAATGCCCCTTCAAAAAAAAAACCTATTCTTAAAGATTCTTTCTCTCTGACTACTAGCATGTTCTTTCTATCCTTTTTTCCCTTACTACTACTGCCCTAATATTATTTTTAATATCTTCATAAACTGTAGTTGTGTCGCATCTCATTCTTAGCAATAATATTTTTTTTTCATGATCACTGTGGTTATAGGCTTATCACATTATTAAAACTCCAGAAAGAACCAGTTTTTTTGTTTGAATGATTTTTTTTCCTATTGGTTTCAATTTTCTCTATGCTGATGTTTGTATTGGTTTAATTATAAATTCCCATGCAGCCTAGCAAATAACATAGATATCCCTTCTACAGTTTGTTCAGTTTTTCCTCCAGTGATGATATTTGCTTGTTGTGGTCAAAATTTCTCACTACCTATGGACAACCAAGAATATCTCTCCACCACACCTACCACCGACTGTCCCCAGTAATCCTCTACTGGCAGTAAAAGGGATAGAACAGGCTTACGAATATCAAGAGACTCATAGGACCAGGGTATTTTTTACAAGATCCCTGCCTGCCTCTGGGTGATGGAGAACCCTTCTCAAATTGTTCACTTTTTATGATGGAATAACTCTGTTGGAAAAGACTCTGATGCTGGGAGGGGTTGGGGGCAGCAGGAGAAGGGGACGACAGAGGATGAGACGGCTGGATGGCTTCACTGACTTGATGGACGTGAGTCTGAGTGAACTCTGGGAGCTGGACAGGGAGGCCTGGCGTGCTGCGATTCATGGGGTCGCAAAGAGTCAGACACGACTGAGCAACTGAACTGAACTGAACTCTGTTGGGCCCTATAGTAGAACACTGTTTGTGGTTAGGGGAGGAATAACTCTAGCTGAGTGCGCTGAGTCAATTAATTGCGTGGGAACTGGAAAACACTGGATCAGGATCCCTTTTCTTTTGCTGGTTGGAAAGATTTAATTCTCTAGCATTGTGTTATGTTTTTGATCATGTGATCCCCAAACAACATTCCTTCTTTTTACCTTTCAGAGGTGCCCTTGTTTTAATGGTGATTAGAGGAAAACTTTTTAGTCTTTCACTTTAGTCTTTCACTGAATATAACATTAGCTGTGTGTTTGAGATATATGGTGTTTATTATGCTAAGATATATTTCTTTTATATCCAGTTTTTTGAGGGTTTTTATCATACAAGAATGTCAAATTTTGTCAAAACCTTTTTGTGTCTTAAGAGGATTACATAATTTTTATATTTCAGTCTCAATGCAGTACTACAGTATCACATTAATTAATCTGCATATTTTGAACAATCCCTACATCTCAAAGCTATATCCCATTTGATTATGCTGAATAATGTAATGTTGAATTCAGTTTAATATTTTGCTGAGAATTTTTGCATATGTATTTATCATATATATTGACCTGTAGCTTTCTTTTCTTATAGTGCCCTTATCTGGCTGTGGTATTAGGTTAATGCTAGCCTCATAAGGTGGTGCTAGTGGTAAAGAACCTGCCTGCCAATGCCAATACAGAGACATAAGAGACGTGAGTTCATTCCCTAGGTTGGGAAGATCCCCTGGAGTAGGAAGTGGCAACCCCCTCCACTATTCTTGCATGGAGAATCCCATGGACAGAGAAGCACTGTGGGTGACAGTACAGTCCAGATCACAAGGAGTTGGACACGACTGAAGCATCTTAGCCCACACACATACAAGGACTTATTATTTCCACCTTCAGTCAGTCAGTTCAGTCACTTAGTCATGTCTGACTCTTTGCGACCACATGAATTGCAGCACGCCAAGCCTCTCTGTCCATCACTAACGCCCGGAGTTCACTCAGACTCAGGTCCATCGAGTTGGTGATGCCATCTAGCTATCTCATCCTCGGTCATCCCATTTCCTCCTGCCCCCAATCCCTCCCAGGATCAGAGTCTTTTCCAATGAGTCAACTCTTTGCATGAGGTGGCCAAAGTACTGGAATTTCAGCTTTAGCATCATTCCTTCCAAAAAAATTGCAGGGCTGATCTCCTTCAGAATGGACTGGTTGGATCTCCTTTCAATCCAAGGGACTCTTAAGAGTCTTCTCCAACACCAAAGTTCAAAAGCATCAATTCTTCGGTGCTCAGCTTTCTTCACAGTCTGACTCTCACATCCATACTTGACCACTGGAAAAACCATAGCCTGGACTAGACGGACCTTTGTTGGCAAAGTAATGTCTCTGCTTTTGAATATGCTATCTAGCTTGATCATAACTTTCCTTCCAAGGAGTAAGCGTCTTTTAATTTTATGGCTGCAATCACCATCTGCAGTGATTTTGGAGCCCAGAAAAATAAAGTCTGACACTGTTTCCACTCTTTCCCCATCAATTTACCAGGAGGTGATGGGACCAGATGCCACTAATTGTCTATTTTGTAGTCTCCTTGTTCTTGTCTTCTGTCACAATATTATTTTATAGTTGATTGTTTTCCACAGTGATATACTTTGATTCCCTTCTCTTTACTGTTTATGAATCTTCTCTAGGTTTTACCCTTGTGGTTACCATAAAGCCTACATTAAGCACATATAGGCATCTATTTTAAACTGATAAAAATTATATCAGTTGCATACCAAAAATCTACTGTTTTTCCCCCATTTTGTTTTTGATCTTACAATTTACATCTTTTTATATTGTGTATTTATTAACACATGTTGTAGTTATTTTTAATACTTTTGTTGTTTATTATTTATACCAGACTTAAATGATTAACCTACTACCATATGACAGTATTGGATTATTCAGAATTTGACTATACCCATACCTTTGCCATTGTGTTTTACATATTCATATGCTTTCATGTTACTTGTCAGCATCCTTTCATTTCAGCCTAAAGAATTTATTTTGCATCTTTTAAATGATACAAGGACTCTTATGGCAGAAAGTGAAGAAGAACTAAAGAGCCTTTTGATGAAAGTGAAAGAGGAGAGTGAAAAAGTTGGCTTAAAGCTCAACATTCAGAAAACGAAGATCATGGCATACAGTGCCATCACTTCATGGGAAATAGATGGGGAAACAGTGGAAACAGTGGCTGATTTTATTTTCCTGGGCTCCAAAATCACTGCAGATGGTGATTGCAGCCATGAAATTAAAAGACACTTACTTCTTGGAAGGAAAGTTATGACCGACCTAGACAGCATAATAAAAAGCAGAGACATTACTTTGCCAACAAAGGTCCATATAGTCAAGGCTATGGTTTTTCCCGTGGTCAAGTATGGATGTGAGAGTTGGACTGTGAAGAAAGCTGAGTGCCGAAGAATTGATGCTTTTGAACTGTGGTGTTGGAGAAGACTCTTGAGAGTCCCTTGGACTGCAGGGAGATCCAACCAGTCCATCCTAAAGGAGATCGTCCTGAGTGTTCATTGGAAGGACTGATGTTGAAGGTGAAACTCCAATACTTTGGCCACCTGATGCGAAGAGCTGACTCATTGGAAAAGACCCTGATGCTACGAAAGATTGAGTGAAGGAAGAGAGGGGGACCAAAGAGGATGAAATGGTTGGATGGCATCACCGACTCAATGTACATGAGTTTGGGTGGACCCCAGGAATTGGTGATGGACAGGGAGGCCTGGCGTGCTGCGGTTCATGGGGTTGCAAAGAGTTGGACATGACTGAGCGACTGAAATGAACTGAACTGAACTGAGTGGAGCTACTGGTGAACTACCTCAGCTTTTGTTTAACTGGGAAAGTCTGTATTTCCTTCATTTCTGAAGGACAGCTTTTCTAGGTAAAGTATTTTTGATAGACTTTTTTTTTTTTCTTTCAGCCCTTTGAATGTACAATCCCACTTTCCCCTTTTCCTTCAAGGTTTCTGCTGAGAAATTGTACAGCTTTGTGGGGGTTCACCTATATGTGAGGATATTTTTTTTTTGTTCTTGAAGGTTTTAAAATTTTTGCTCTTTAATCTTAGACAGCTTTTTATAATGTATCTTGGATAAGATTAATTTGGGTTTAAACTTTTTGGGAACCATGAATATTATGAGCTTGGATGCCCATATGTCACACTAAGTTGTAGGTGTTTTCAACCATTATTCTTTAAAAAGCATTTTGCCTGTCTTCCTCTTCTTCTGAAACTACAAAAATGAGTTAATTGTTTCCTTTAAAGGTATCCCACAGTTCACATAAGCTTTTTTTCTCCCTCTTTTTCATTCATTTTTTTTTTTCTTTTTCTTTTTCCTGCTCTGACTGCTTCAAGTTCACAGATTCTTTTTTCTGTCTGGTCAAGTGTGCTGTTGAAGATCTCTACTGAATTCTTCACTGTGATTGCATTATTCAGCAGTAGAATTTTTAAATGGATTCCATTTTGCTATAGTTTTCATTCTATTCATGTACTATTTTCCTCATTTCACTGAATTGTTTTTCTGTGTCTTCTTGTAGCTCACTGAACTTTCAGAAAATAGCTATTTTGAAATTTTCCTCGACAAGTAACAGATTTCCATGTCTTTTGAATTAGTCACTAGAAAATTATTTTGTTATTTCAGTGATACAATGTTTCCTTGATTTTTTTTAAATTCCTTGAAGTCTTGAATTGCTGTTTTTGCATTTGAAGACTGGTCATAGCAAACACCCTCTTCCAACAACACAAGAGAAGACTCTACACATGGACATCACCAGATGGTCAACAGTGAAATCAGATTGATTATATTCTTTGCTGCCAAAGATGGAGAAGCTCTATACAGTCAACAACAACAACAAAAAAGACCAGGAACTGACTGTGGCTCAGATCATGAACTCCTTATTACCAAATTCAGACTTAAATTGAAGAAAGTAGGGCAAACTGCTAGACCATTCAGGTATGACCTAAATCAAATCCTTTATGATTATACAGTGGAAGTGAGAAATAGATTTAAGGGACTTGATCTGATAGATAGAGTGCCTGATGAACTATGGACTGAGGTTTGTGACATTGTACAGGAGACAAGGATCAAGACCATCCCCATGGAAAAGAAATGCAAAAAAGCAAAATGGCTGTCTGAGGAGGTCTTACAAATAGCTGTGAAAAGAAGAGAAGTGAAAAGCAAAGAAGAAAAGGAAAGATATAAGCATCTGAATGCAGAGTTCCAAACAATAACAAGAAGAGATAAGAAAGCCTTCTTCAGCAATCAATGCAAAGAAATGGAGGAAAACAACAGAATGGGAAAGACTAGAGATCTCTTCAAGAAAATTAAAGATACCAAGGGAACATTTCATGCAAAGATGGGCTCGATAAAGGACAGAAATGGTATGGACCTAACAGAAGCAGAAGGTATTAAGAAGAGGTGGCAAGAATACACGGAAGAACTGTACAAAAAAGATCTTCATGACCCAGATAATCATGATGATGTGATCACTAATTTAGAGCCAGACATCTTGGAATGTGAAGTCAAGTGGGCCTTAGAAAGCATCACTACGAACAAAGCTAGTGGAGGTGATGGAATTCCAGTGGAGCTGTTTCAAATCCTGAAAGATGATGCTGTGAAAGTGCTGCACTCAATATGCCAGCAAATTTGGAAAACTCAGCAGTGGCCACAGGACTGGAAAAGGTCAGTTTTCATTTCAATTCCAAAGAAAGGTAATGCAAAAGAATGCTCAAACTACCACACAATTGCACTCATCTCACATTCTAGTAAAGTCATGCTCAAAATTCTCCAAGCTGGGCTTCAGCAATACGTGAACCGTGAACTTCCTGATGTTCAAGCTTGTTTCACAAAAGGCAGAGGAACCAGAGATCTTTTTCAGGTAGTTTGCCTATTTCCTCTTCATTTATTTGGACTTCTGTGTTTCTAGCTTGTCCCTTCATTTGGCCGTATTTCTCTTCCTTTGCATTATTTTTTTTTTAACTTTTTGTGTTTGAGGTCTCCTTTTCCTAGGCTTCAAGGTTGAATTCTTTCTTCCTTTTGGTTTCTTCTATCCTAAGGTCAGTCCAGCGGTTTTTGTAAGCTTCATATAGGGTGAGGTTTGTGCTGAGTTTTTATTTGTTTTTCCTCCAATGGGCAAGACTGAGTGAGGTGGTACTCCTGTCTGCTGATGATTGGGTTCATATTTTTGTTTTGTTTGTCATTTCAATGAGGCATCCTGCTTAGGGTGCTACTGGTGATTGGGTGATGCTGGGTCTTATATTCAAGCAGTTTCCTTTGTGTGAGTTCTCATTTTTTGATTCTGTCTAGTGTTAGTTCTCTGGAAGTCTAGGGTCTTGGAGTCAGTGCTTCCTCTCCAAAGGCTCAGGGTTTGATCTCTGGTCAGGGAAGACGATTACACAAGTTGTTTGTTAGATGAGATTAGAACAAATACTCAAAAATGGGAAATCAAAGATGACCCCAGACAAATGCCAGTTATAAAATCAGGCAAATGACAATTAAAATGATAGAATATACACATGTACATATACACCCATGAGCGAAGTCTATACTGTACAACAAAAATAAAGTATGTAGACTGACCTGGCAAACAAAGGAAATAAAAAAAATATATATTTACCAGTTAAGAACAAAACTAACTAAAGCTCAGTGTGGAAAACAAAACTAAAGCAAGATGGCCAGTGGGAAATAAAGCAATGAAAATAAAACTAACAAGTTTAGAGGAAAGGAAATAAAGAAAAGGAAGAAAGAATAGATATACAAAGTTAAACAGAGGTAGATGGAGAAGATTTATATGCATTAAAGTTAACTGCCCAGAGAAAAGAGCAATAGGAAAGAAAAAAAATGAGTAAATGTAGAAAAATAAAGTAAATTTAAAACAATTTAAAGTTAAAATTATAAAAAAGAGAAAAGGAAAAAACAGAAGATGAAAGAAAATAGGGGAAAAAAGGAAACAAAATTTATATTTACTAGTTAAGAACAAAACTAACTGAAGAGCAAACTGGAAAACAAAACTAAAGCAAGGTGCCAAGTGGGGAATAAACCTATGAAAACAAAACTAACAAATATGTTGAGAGGAAAGGAGAGAATGAACAGATATGCAAAGTTAAATAGAGCTAGATGAAGAAGGTTTATATACATTAAAGATGATCTTCAAGAGGAAAAGAACCGTAGGAAAGGTAAACAAAAAATAAATGTAGAAAAATATAATAGGTTTAAAAAATTAAAATTATAAAAAATAGAAAAGAAAGAAAAAGGAGAAGAAAGAATAAAGAAAAGGGGGGAGGAAAACTGAAGCTAAAGCTGAAGCTCCAGTACTTTGGCCACCTCATGTGAAGAGTTGACTTATTGGAAAAGACTCTGATGCTGGGAAGGATTAGGGGCAGGATGAGAAGGGGATGACCGAGGATGAGATGGCTGGGTGGCATCACTGACTTGATGGATGTGAGTCTGAGTGAACTCTGGGAGTTGGACAGGAAGGCCTGGCGTGCTGCGATTCATGGGGTCGCAAAGAGTCGGACACGACTGAGCAACTGAACTGAACTATCCTCCAGCCATTACTGACTGGTTTGGGAAAGAAATATATTTTATCAACCCCCTAAAGACTCTAAGGCTTTATCAGATTTTCCCTGAAAAGAGAAGGACACACCTACTTCACACATCTTGCTTCCTCTTATAGCAGAATTCTTATCTTTGCATGCCTTTACTTGATTAATGGCAGCCTCCCTTTTTGCTTTTGTGAGGGAGGTACTGGACCCAGGCCCATATAATTTGGCTGACTTTCTGTAGGTACTCACTAGCTATCTGCAGTGTCTTACTCTTACCACCATCAAGAGTATGCACAAGGAGCCAGATACAGGGTGTGTGAGGTGATAGGAGCACCAGTGACACCCAAAGGACTATTGTGAGTATCCAAAGATGAGACATTCCCAGCAGCTCATGGCCAGACTTCTTAATAGAGTCTGCAGTGCAGTTAGTTTAATTCATATCCCCTTACTGCCCTATAAGACTCTTATTGGCTGCTCTCCCAGATAGTCTTTACCCCGTAGTTATGTAGCACACCTCAGTATTTTGGATGGGAGAAGACAAAAGTGAGTCTCTTTGGCAGCATCCAAGAAAGCTCAGCAAATCAGATGTCTACTTGCCCGCTCTTACTTTCCCCCATGAGAGAAATCACAAGTCAAGAAGGTTTTTCTTGGCATTCACCTGTCCTCTCTTAGGCAGGGAGCAATGTGAAGTCACTGATCTAACCTTATTCAATTCATCTAATCTTGGATTTTTTTTTTTTTTCCTCCAGAAGTATGGTGCAACTTCTCCACTGGATTCCTGCTTTCCAGAGAGGCTGTGCTGCATATAGGTTATTGAAAGCATCAGTGTTATTCAAGGGCTCCTAAGTTTTAGTAAGAAGGGCTAAAGGGTGTTCATGGGCTATAGGCTTCAGGCTCTGTAGGCAGGACTGAAGTTTATGTGCCTATTACCTGATACATGGGTGGGCATGTTTCCTCTGGGTTATTACCTTTGTGTATGTTGCTGGTGAACCACAAGCAGACTGGGTTGTAGTCAAGGAGGTATATGGAGCTATATCTGGGTCTATATGGAAGGTCATGGTTACAAGTCAACCACCTAGATGTGGACTCATTTTCTCAAAATAGCTCTCCTCAGTCCCAGACTTTGCAAGGGTTTCACAACCCCAAATCACCCACAAAGGCATTTTTTTTCAGTATGTAAATACCAAGTTATTGTTGTGGAGGGGAGACATGTGAAAAATATCTTATTTCACTATCTTGTTGAAATACTAACCCCCATTTCATTGTATTTTACTGTTTGTGCCTCTCTATGGTTTTCAAATATGTGAGTCACCTGAAATGCTTATTAAAATACACATTTTAGAGATTCAGAATTTGCTAAATCAGAAATTCATGGAATCAAGATAAAAATGACATTTTAAATCTGCATCAAATAGTAATGATTTAGACTGCAAGTAGTTTCTATGGTAAAGAAAGACTTTACTCACATCTCCACTGTAAACTCAAAGGGAAATTTTATCTTATTAATCTTGTTTCTCCATTTTTCTAATACATAATGACTTATTAATAAACATTTATTTTTAATGAGAAACATTATAATCAACAGTATGATCAACAGAATGATCAACAGTAATATATTAATCAATTCTAATTGTCAAAAGCATTTTAATGTTATTGTAGATATAATTTTACTGTGAAGCTCATTTCTTTCAGAAAGAATTACAGCTTTTTTTAAGTAGAACACATTGCTAGAAGATTATTAATAGTCTTTGTGCTACTGTAATGGAAAAAACATTACCCTTTTATTCATACTTACCAAAACTTGGAAGCAACTGAGATGTCCTTCAGTAGGTGAATGGATAAATAAACTGTGGTACATCCAGATAATGGAATATAATTCATTGCTAAAAAGAAATGATCTGTAAAGCTATAAAAAATGAAGAAAATTTAAATGCATATTACTAACTGAAAGAAGCCAATTTGGAAAGGCCACATACTATATGAATTCAACTATATGACATTCTGTAAAATGCAAAACTATGACAATAAACAACAAAAGGATCAGTGATTATTAGAGATTGGAAGTGGAGGGATGACTAGATTGAACATAGAAGATTTTTAGGGCAGTGAAATATTCTGTATAATACTATGATGATGAGTACATATCATTGTATGTGTGTGTGTGTGTGTGTGTGTGTGTGTGTGTGTGTGCGCGCCTGCTCAGGTGTGTCCAACTCTTCTGCAAACCCATAAACTGTAGCCTGCCAGACTCCTCTGTCCATGGAATTTTCCAGGCAAGAATACTGGAGTGGGTTGCCATTTTCTACTCCAGGGGAACTTCCCAACCCAGGGATCAAAGCCACAAATCTTGTGTCTGCTAGATTGGCAGTATATTCTTTACCACTGAGCCACCTGAGAACCCTGACATGTCATTATACAGTCGTCTAAGCCCATAGAAATATAACACTATGGACAAACTGTCATGTAAACTATGGACTTTGGGTGATTAGAATGTGTCAGTGTAGGTTCATCAGTTGTAACAAGAGTGCCTTTCTGGAGGGGGATATTGATAATTGGTGAGGCTATGCTTGTGTCGAGGCAGGGAGGTGGGTAAGCTCTGTACTTTACTTTCATTTTTTCTGTGAACCTAAAAATATTCTACAAAAATAAAGTTTATTAAAAAAAATAAAGAGAAGAGATAGCAGTGGGAACAGGAAGAAATTTTCTTTCATATAGAGACCTGATCTGGGGAGAAGAGAAATATTTCAACTATATAATTGTGATTTTTTCCATATAGTACATTTCTTGTACTGGAAATGTATTTACTTGATGTTTACTATATGGGTTCTTAAAATGCCTGCAAGAATCTATACTAAGAACAATCCAGAAATACATAGGGGCAGGACATGATAATGCAAAACATGATAATTTTTTTATTGAGGGGCAGGAGAAGGTAACATTTGCAGAGTAAATTTTATAAAAAGATTCTGAGACCAGAATAAAGCTACATTTCTCATTTTAAAAAGTCACAATGACTGATAACAAACCCCCAACTTCCAACCCCAGACCTTCTCCAAATCAGTAAACTCACAGGTTCTTATTGGTTATTAGATGCAATCAGGGTAAGTGAGGAAATAAAACTTAGCATTGAGTTTTGTGACTGTCACTTCTCCTAACTGCTTGCTCAATATCTTACTGGCAGATGTTTGTAAAATTCAGATAGCTAACATTAAAATACTTACTTTTGTGGAAAAAGTTACATTTTCATATGGTGTATATGTGTGCTTTTCCTTGCTTAAGCAGTTTACAGCTGCAGCTGGTAGCATTAGAGATGAGTAGATCCTTTGAAAGGCCAAGAAAGGTCCTAAGGGCATATTTCTATTCTAGGCCTTAGATTCCAGAAGCAACTAGTAGACAACATCAGGAACAAACTCAAAAGTTGTGCTTCCAGCCTGAGTTGAAAATAGTATATATTTACATTTTGTATTGGAAAATCTGTTAAAATGCCTGAACTCTAATAAGTGTGAAATCAGAATCTCACTGACATTATTGAACTTGTTCTGTCTCCCATTTTACTGTCTCTCTCTGCATCACATCTTAAGATGATATTAAATATTATTTTTTCATTTATACCAGATCTTTTGAATTAAATCAAAAAGTCTTGGACTCAGAATTGACTTTCTTTTTTTTTAATTTTTATTTTTACTTTATTTTACTTTACAATACTGTACTGGTTTTGCCATACATTGACATGAATCCGCCACGGGTGTACATGAGTTCCCAATCCTGAACGCCCCTCCCACCTCCCACCCCATATCATCTCTCTGGATCATCCCCGTGCACCAGCCCCAAGCATCCTGTATCCTGTATCGAACATAGACTGGCAATTCATTTCTTACATGATAGTATACATGTTTCACTGCCATTCTCCCAAATCATCCCACCCTCTCCCTCTCCCACAGAGTCCAAAAGTCTGTTCTATACGTCTGTGTCTCTTTTACTGTCTCGCATACAGGGTTATCATTACCATCTTTCTAAATTCCATATATATGTGTTTGTATACTGTATTGGTGTTTTTCTTTCTGGCTTACTTCACTCTGTATAATCAGCTCCAGTTCCATCCATCTCATTAGAATTGATTCAAATGTAGAATTGATTCTCTTTAGAATTGACTGGTTTGATCTTCTTGCTGTCCAAGGGACTCTCAAGAGTCTTCTCCAGCACCAGAGTTTGAAAGCATCAAATCTTCAATGCTCAGCCTTCTTTATAGTCCAGCTCTCACATCCATAGACGACTATTGGAAAAACCAAAGCTTTAACTAGATGGACATTTGTCGGCAAAATGATGTCTTTGCTTTTTAATGTGCCATCTAGGTTTGTCATAGGTTTTCTTCCAAGGAACAAACATCTGTTAATTTCATGGCTGCAGTCACTATCTGCAGTGATTTTGGAGCCCAAGGAAATAATGTCTGTCTCTGTTTCCATTTTTTTCCCTTCTGTTTCCATGGAGTGACAGGACCTGATGGCATGATCTTAGTTTTTTGAATGTTGAGTTTTAAGCTAGCTTTTTCACTCTCCTCTTTTACTTTCATCAAGAGGCTCTTTAGTTCTCCTTCACTGTCTGCCATTAAGGTGTATCATCTGCATATCTGAGGCTGTTATTTCTCCCAGCATTATTGATTTCAGCTTGTGAGACATTCACCCTGGCATTTTGAATGATATACTCTGCATAGAGGTTAAATAAACATGATGTCAATACACAGCGATGACATACTCCTTTCCCAATTTCTATTCAGTCAGTTATTACATGTAAGTTTCTAACTGGTGGTTCTCAGCCCATGTACAGGTTTCTTAGGAGACAGGAAAGGTGTTCTGGTATTCCCATCTCTTGAAGAATTTTCCATGGTTTCTTGTGATCCACACAGTCAAAGCCTTTAGTGTAGTCCACAAAGCAGAAGTAGATGTTTTTTTCTGGAATTCTCTTTCATATTCTATGATTGCAATGGATGTTAGCAATATCAGTTATCTATTATAACAGCATCATGTCACCTGTAGCTTTAGTCTGTATTGTGGGACCCAAACTTTACTTCAATTGCTCATTAAGTTATTCTCTCACTCTACAGACATTTCATTTCATTTCATTTCAGTTCAGTTCAGTCGCTCAGTCATGTCTGACTCTTTGCAACCCCATGAATTGCAGCACACCAGGCTTCCCTGTCCATCACCAACTCCCAGAGTTCACTCAAACTCATGTCCATTGAGTCAGTGATGCCATCCAGGCATCTCATCCTCTGTCATCCCCTTTTCCTCCTGCCCCCAATCCCTCCCAACATCAAAGTCTTTTCCAATGAGTCAACTCTTCACATCAGGTGACCAAAGTACTGGAGTTTCAGCTTTAGCATCATTCCTTCCAAAGAACACTCAGGACTAATCTCCTTTAGAATGAACCAGTTGGATCTCCTTGCAGTCCAAGGGACTCTCAAGAGTCTTCTCCAACATCACAGTTCAAAAGCATCAATTCTTTGGTGCTCAGCCTTCTTCACAGTCCAACTCTCACATCCATACATGACCATGGGAAAAACCATAGCCTTGACTAGATGGACCTTTGTTGGCAAAGTAATGTCTCTGCTTTTCAATATGCCATCTAGGTTGGTCATAACTTTCCTTCCAAGGAGAAGCGTCTTTTAATTTCATGTCTGCAGTCACCATCTGCAGTAATTTTGGAGCCCCCAAAAATAAAGTCTGACACTGTTTCCACTGTTTCCCCATCTATTTCCCATGAAGTGATGGGACCAGATGCCATGATCTTCATTTTCTGAATGTTGAGCTTTAAGCCAACTTTTTCACTCTCCCCTTTCACTTTCATCAAGAGGCTTTTTAGTTTCTCTTCTCTTTCTGCCATAAGGGTGGTGTCATCTGCGTATTTGAGGTTACTGATATTTCTCCCAGCAATCTTGATTCCAGCTTGTCCTTCTTCCAACCCAGGGTTTCTCATGATGTATTCTGCATATAAGTTAAATAAGCAGGGTGACAATATACAGCCTTGACATACTTCTTTATTCAGCTCCAAATATTTATGCCTATGACATAGAAATGTTATGTGCTCTCATCTACCTTATAAAGGAAAATATAAAAAGTGATAATGTAAGTGTATATTAATTAATTAAATATTTATATAACATCTTGCATAAAATGTTGTTATAAACTGAAAATGTGTCCCCCTCAAAATTCATACGTTGAATTCCTAACCCTCAGTGTGATTGTGTTTGGAGATGTTGCCTATGGGACATAATTAAGGTTAGATGAAATCATGAGGGTGGAAATTCCATGATGAGAGAAGTGCTCTCCTAAGAAGAAATCCCAGAGAGTTAACTAGCTCCCAGCTCTGTCTGGGTCTAACTCCCTTTCTCTTTCTTGCTTCCTCTCTGTCTCAGTCTCCCACATACACGTGCAAAGAAGATGTCATATAAGCACAGAGAGGATGCAGTCTGCACATCTGGAAGAGAGCTATTCCTGGGGACCGCATAGGCTCACTCCTTGATCTTGGACTTCCAACCTTCAGAACTATGAGAAATAAATTTTCATTGCTTAAGACACCAGTCTATGGAATTTTGTTATGGCACCCCGAGATGACTAATACATATATGTTCATGATGACAACTGTGATGAAAGTTAGGATGAGAAATGCAGAATGCTGACCACATTTACCAGTGAGAAAGATAATTTGAGGAGTTTAAAAAAGTTTTCCTAGCACTTCCCTGAAGAAGTTGTGTGTATTCCTGGCCTATAATGAGATGAAAAGTAATCCAGATAAAGAAATTGTAGCTAAGTTGTTAGGTATGTGTTGTTTAATTATTAAAATACTGTTACCATAATTGTAAAAGATCATTCTAGCTTCATTTAGATGAATGAATCATAAAAGATAAAAATTAGAAGTTTGGTTTGCTTGACAGTGGTCACAGAGATAATAGATTTTACTGGATGAATTCCAGATGCATTTGAAGTTACAGACAAAATTAATTGCTAATATGTCGATATGAGGCTGAAGAAAGATTTACCCAAAACTAGATACACATTTCTGGCTTGAGAAATTTTACTGTTCATGGTGGAGTTTTCTAAGGATAAGAATATTTTCAGGCTGGGAGAGGTGCAGATTTGGGAAAATAAGAAGCATCTTGGAACCATTTTAAGTTTGAGTTGCCTCCTTGATATTTAAGAAATCAAGAGAACACTGAATATGCACATATGCAATTTTTTAGTAAGAAAAGTAACTGTTGGGAATGCATCTAAGCAGAAATAGATCAATTAGTGACATGCGTTCTTGGATAATAGGTATTCAAAGATAACTCTCTCAAGCATATTTTACTAAATAATGTAAGGTGATGACAAAACATTTACAACTGTATTATTATGGAGCGACTTGGCTGAAACTGAATGCTTGGACTCATTTGGAAGAGTTGTCCATTTATTCAGGAATTTATATTGGTACAGAAAAATCTATGACTAAATTTTTATTCCTTCATTTGGTTCACACATTGGGAAAAAAATCCATTCTTATCTGACTTAGAAAGAATAGTATTGAGATGACACAGCTCATTGACTTTTGAAAGCATAGGAAGAAATTGATTGAGCAATATTTCTAGCCTCAGATCTTTTTTGTATGCCATTTTTAGTTTGAGAATACTCATTTGACTCTGCTACAGGAAAATGATGTTGGAAAATTAAAGTAATAGCAATCAAAATTAATGATTGTGCTTTCATTAACTTCAAATGCAGTAGAAGTTTTGCCATTGAAATGATGTTCTACCATCCAAATGAAACACTTTATTTTCAGTGTTTTTTCTTAATAATATTTATATGTGATAACATAAACTAAGTCAGAATAACTCCAGTATATTAACTCAGTGATTTCCTAATTGGAGATTTAGTTTCAGTTCATTTTTATTCCACAGGAGGATATATTTGAAAAATAGAGGGGGCATTATCTTCAACTAAACATTATTACAGATACTTCTGATTAATATCATTGATATCATTGGATAATTTTCCCCTAAATGCAGTGGGACTTTTGGCAAATATTGGCCTTTTTTCTGTTACTGAACAAATGATAAATAGATGTGGCTGAGGGAAATGCAAAAAACATATCAGCTAGTAAATTAAAATGCACCTGAGCTTTTAGCACCTTCTTGAGGCTTACCTGATCAGAGTTTTCCAGGCAAAGACAAAGTGGGCTGGAAAGGAGGGAGCTATTTGTAGGTAGTTTGAACATTAGAAATAAATACCCTATGCAAAAGCCTACAGGGAAGAGAAAGCATGTCATATTAGGGACCAGTAAATAATTGTATATTAATAAAAATGTTAAGTGCTAATGGAAATATCACAGAATATAGAGCCAGAGTGTTAATAAGGAAAACCTATGCCATGAAAGCACTGTAATTTGGCTGTTTATCCTAAGAGTGATGGAATTTCATTGACTTTTTGATAGAAGAGACATGATTGCATTTTTATTTTATAACAATTTTTCCATTGTATTGAGAAAATATTGTTAACGATATTGCATTAAATTGAAAGGAGAGCAAGCAGTTCAAATGTCATTGCTATTATCCTTGAAAATGATAGTTCCTGAACTACTTACCGATGGACTTCCCTGGTGGCTGAGACAGTAAAGAATCTGCTCACAATGTGGGAGACCTGGTTTTGATCCCTGAGTTGGAAAGACCCCGTGGAGAAGAATAGCTACCCACTCCAGTATTCTTGCCTGGAGGATTCCATGGACAGAGGAGCCTGGAGGGGCTGCAATCCATGGAGTCTCAAAGATTCACACATGACTGAGCAGCTAACACTTTCACTTTTACTTAGAAGTGAGAGGGATTAGAGAGAATTAGAATTATTAAAAGGCATAAAGAAGAAAGCAATGAAAAGTCATTGATTAGATGAGACCTATGAATTAGAAGAAATCTAATACAAAACCATGTTTAAATCCTAAACTCTTTCTATCCTGTATTTGCTCTTGTGCAGCTTCATGTGGCTGGAAGAAAATGATTCAACCACATGGGCTGGGTCTCAATATATGCATAGTTTTTCAGTGCTTCCTAGCTCTCAAACAACACTGCCTAAATAACTTATTCTTCCACTAACAAGAATCACTATTTCACACATTTTCCTCTCTGGTCAGTTACTCAATATCTCCTTTCACATTTATTCCTCAGCTGACGCCCCTACTGTGTGCTTCACTAGGGTAATTAGAAGCAATTTTATAGATTCCTGTTGTTATATCTATATATCTACCTGCACACATATCTGCAAATGCTTTCTTTGTGTTTATCCATAATTCTTTCTCAAACACACCCCTTTATTGGATACTAAATCTAATACCTTGTTAAAATAATATAATTTACCTTACCTTACCTCCAAGACCTTAGAGCAGCAAATTTTTGGTGATATAGTCAAATTTCATGGCCTTAAAAACCATATGTATATTGATAATTCCCAAAATTTTCCCCATTACAAAGTCTATATCCTGATATTCCACTACTCTTGACATTTCTACTTGGATACCTAATATATCTCAAACTTAATATGGCTAGGATAGAATTGTGCCTGTCTCCTCAAACCTGGTTCAAACAATAACCTTTATTCAGTTAGTTGACAACAACCCAATCTTTCCACTTATTTGGAACAACCATTTTTATGTCATTCTTGGTTTTTCTCTTTCTCTTATACCCTGTGTTTTACAAGTCTTACTTATTCAACATTCAAAATACATCTTAATTACTATCAACTATCATCTTATATTACTCCCACTCAGGCCCACTGTTATTTCTCCATTTAGATTAATGCAGATAGTCTTCTAATAGATTCCCATACATGGACACCTACAGTCTATCTGTTATTCTTCAGCCAGAGTAAGTGAATCATGTCACACTTCTGTCATCCAATATCTTATAATTGCTTCTCATTCCACAAATGTGGTGCCAAAGTCATTAAAATTGTCTATGGTCTCTGTCTATATTTCCCCCATTATTTCTAAGATGTTAATTTTCCATTATCTTTGAATTCATCATCTACTTCTTACTCATTGTCTATTCATCTCCAGCTATACCAGTTTCTTTTCTGTAATTAAAATATGTTAGGAACATTCTTATCCTAACGGTCTATTTTTTCCCCTAGATATCTCCTCTGAATGGATCAGACTGGATCAGTTATTCCCTTGGCTAATTCCATCAGTTCCTTCAAAGCTTAACTTTGATCTTCCCAGTTAAGTCTACCCTTGCCTGCTCTATTAAGTAGAGTCTCCCACCAACATGGGCCTCTTCAAATGTCCTTTAATTTGCTCTTATCTCCATTTTGAAAGCATAGCTTACTGATATATGTTTTTTTATCTCATCTCTATATTAAAAACTTGATAGGGCAAATGTCTATTCTACCTTTTCACCAATATATCCTAAATAACAAGAGTAAAAATCTGGAGCATAATAGGGGATAAATAAATATTTATTAAATCAAAGAATGCATGCATAAAGTCTGTTACTTTTGCCCTAATTTTCCAAATGGAGTTTCTGTTTGAAATATAAACTTCTGTGTTTTCTTTTTTTTTTTGAATTATTATTGTTATTTTTTTTCCTGCATCATCTCACCCTGAGATCATAGAGATTGGTAGATCTAACTGATGGAATAAGGTAAAAGCCAAGGGTTTAAGAAAAATACCAATATATCAAATGTTATCTAGTGGCTATTAGTTTGTTTTTAAATTTAGTCCTTTGAACCACTGAGTTTGTGTTGATACCCACATTTGCAGCCATGAAATTAAAAGATGCTTACTCCATGGAAGAAAAGTTATGACCAACCTAGATAGCATATTCAAAAGCAGAGACATTACTTTGCCGACTAAGGTCCGTCTAGTCGAGGCTATGGTTTTTCCTGTGGTCATGTATGGATGTGAGAGTTGGACTGTGAAAAGGGTGAGCACCAACGAATTGATGCTTTTGAACTGTGGTGTTGGAGAAGACTCTTGAGAGTCCCTAGGACTGCAAGGAAATCCAACTAATCCATTCTGAAGGAGATCAGCCCCGGGATTTCTTTGGAAGGAATGATGCTAAAGCTGAAACTCCAGTAATTTGGCCACATCATGCAAAGAGTTGCCTCATTGGAAAAGACTGTGATGCTGGGAGGGATTGGGGGCAGGAGGAGAAGGGGACGACAGAGGATGAGATGGCTGGATGGCATCACTGACTCGATGGACATGAGTCTGAGTGAACTCTGGGAGTTGGCGATGGACAGGGAGGCCTGGCATGCTGCGATTCACGGGGTCGCAAAGAGTCAGACACGACTGAACAACTGAACTGAACTGAACTGAATAAGACATTCAGAAAAATTAAGTATTGTGCCCAAGGCCATACACTCAGAAAATGGCACAACTACTGTTTGTGCAGAAGAATTTTCCTTTTTTTTTCCCATCCATTTCACATGGAGAACAACCGTCATGTTCTACTTTTTATTTCCTATATCTATTCTAAATGCCATGTTTCTTCATGTATTTTCTACTTTCTTATCACTCTAATCATACTTCTTAGGGTGTAGAAGTTGTCAGTGAGTACAGTCTATCCACTAAAATCAGAATATTTCTGTATCAAGTCTCAGTCTTGATTTGGGTATATAAATATGGTAATATGTGTCACCAGATTATTTCTTTTGAAGGAATGCTTACTCATTCCAGTGACATAATAACAGTGATACTGTTGTTTCCATGGCGTGACTAGCATATTCAGCTCTCTCTGTGGTGTCCAGGAGGAAATATTAATACATGCATTTGCTCCTGGATGCTTTCTTGCATTCTACCTTTGTGCTTCTCATTTGTTATTAATGTATATATTTTTTTACCTTTATAAAAAAAGCCTTGATAAATAGGAAATACATTGCTTAGGCACTAAAAGTATAAATATAAAAATAGGCATAATCCAGGCATTCAGAGTACAGATTGGAGAGATACCTGCATACATCAGACTGGGATACATTCTTCTTTAAATGCTGTAATGGAGTTATATACAAATAGGGAGAAGTTAGGTTTTGTTAGCATCTCATTCGTTAAGTCTATGTTTCTGTATGTGCTTACCTAAAATAATTCCTTTTAACTGAATCTTTGTCATTAAAAAAAAAAATCCTACTTCTGTTTTTAGGAATGATTATGTAACAAAGAGATACAGGAATTACTTGCCACACATTCTCTGGGATTTCACATTTTTTAATTTAAATAACATTGAAGATACTGTCATAGTAATTTAGTTTCAACCTTTGAAAAAAGTGTTCTACACAGACTGAGCACATTGCAAAGCTTTTTGCAGATTTAAACCAGAACTATTTTAAGGACAATTTAACATTAAGCTAGAAGATGCTTTAAATAGTAGGAGCATGCCATTTGAATTTAATGACTGTACAACTTCAATCACCAATACTTTCTCAAATTCTCTTTAAACTAAAAACTAAAGAAGACTGTTAAATACTCTAAACAGATAAAGCTTAGGTGAAACTTTTTGTTCCAGATATTGTTGCACTTGTTTGGTTGAGTCAAATCCAATATTATTATGAATGTCAGAAGGAATTTGGTATCAGTGCTGCAAATATTTTGTTTGAAAATGTGAATTTAAACAGCTGAGTTAACATAGAGACATCTGTGCATCTTTCTACTAGCAAGTGACCCAAAATATGTTTTCTAGACATTGATGCTAGCAAAGACTGGTGTGAAAAGTATGAATTCATCTCTCTGAAAGCAATGCGTCTTGTTGATCTTTGGGGCAGAGCTAAAGGAAATTCAAATAATTACACAGAAATAGACATGTAGAATAGAACTTCTTTTTATGTGATGATCACCAAACATCTTTGGAATTGCTTTCTTCAGCTTGGGAAATTCCTCCAGCTGTGACTCATACCTACCAGTGTAAAAGCCAAACCTTGCCTTTCTAGTCATAAGACCAGAGATGCACAGGTTTGAGATTCAAAAGGAAAAAAGCACAGGTGCACAGAATGCTATTTTTCTTGAGGAGGCATTGGAGATAATTTAGCTTTAGGAGGGATCAAGGTCAGGGATTTTGCTGTCTACTCCTTTGATTTACCTATAAAAACCAAGATGTCTTTGAAGAACTGTCCACTGCAGAATGATGGTAGCAGTAATTTCTTCCCTAAAGTGATTCCCATATTATTCTGTGTACTTTTCCTGCTTAAGTACCTTCCCCTGCTGAACTCTCTGGCACTACTGGAGAGTCCATGAGGTATGAAATATCATTTAATAAATGTATTGTCTGATTTAATTCTGATTGTTGTAACTAGAACTCTATCTGATTCAAGGGCCTTCATTATCATGATTCAACTTTTCTGTGACTCTCTGGATAATTTTCTCAATTTCTTTGCCCTTCTGCTTCTGTCACAACTTTCTAGGAAAATACATACATACACAACATTTTCATTTAAATTTTAGTTTCCTCTTTGCCTTCATTCAGACTTCTGAGAGCTGCTACAAAAACACAAAGCCAGACAATCTGATAGATTCATATTAATCAATCTCAATTAGGCCCTTTTCATCAACATTTTAATGAAGTTTTAAATATTGAAAATTATACACTTCCCATTGTACCTTGTCTATATTAGCTACACATAATTTAGCTCTTCCTTTTTTATGATCTTAACAGGCCTTTATCACTCATAACAACTTCAAAGTCTTTTGGTTGAAGTTATCACATCATATAGTGAAAACTAAAGCCAGAAAAGTGAGTTGACTTAGTTTGGATAACAAGAAGGTCCGCTGCGGGAGCATTTCAAGAAGCATTGCTTGTCTCTTCTGCAAGTAGAATTGGCTAAGCTTGTGTTTACAAATCCTTTAGTTAAGATAAAATTCAAGGCCTTTGTCACTCTTAACAACTCTTTTATAAAACACTTTTATCCCTTGATTTCCCTGATCCTAAGTTCTGAATTTTCCTGCGTCTCTGTCCTCCATCTGACCTTTAATTTTCCAGTACTCAAATAAATGTTCAGTAGTTCAGTGTATCTTAAACGCAACACATTCACATCTTATTCCTTGTCATTTTAAACCATTTTGCTTCCCTCCTCTCCCTCTCTCTGTTTTTTTCCATACTTATCTCTGCATTATAGAGTATCTGTGACTCTGTCTTTTCCATCACTTTCCATATTCTGTCAGTCCCCAACCCAGTCTTATAACCCCTACCACCACTAATATGTCTCTGTAATTTACTTACTCTTTTCTGTATATACTGTGTTATTTAAGACACCATCACTTTTCACCTATAGTATATTAGAAATCATGTCTGTCTTCTTATCCCCTTCCAACCTATTCTCCGTGGTGAAACCATATAAATAATTCTAAAACATCGATGAGTAAATATCTTCCCATATCTTTTCTAAAGCTGACTTTGAAACTAATAACGGTGCTAACTACTACTTATTCTCCCAGTCAAGATTTAAATATACTTTTTAGAGAAGTTTTTTTTAAAATTTGCTACAAATAGTATATATATATATTTTTATTTTAGATGGCAACAATTAGGACAAAAGTGATATCTTCTGAATCCCTTAACTACTTATTGAGAATATAGATGATTTTACTACTTATGTTTTTTAACCTTATTTCTAGTTTTACACATGATTAATCTTCCTTCACTGCATGTTTGCCAATGAGATTTTTTCCTTTCATAATTTAATATTTCTAGCTATTGTCTTTTTTACTTAGAGAATCCCTTTAATGTTCCATACAAAGCTAGTTTAGTGCTGCTGAACTTGTTTAGCTTTTGCTTACCTGTAAAGTCTTTATTTCTCTTTCCAATCTGAATGATATCCTTGCTGGTTAGAGTATTCTCGCTTATAGTTTTTCCTTTCATCACTTTGAATGTCTCATGCCACACCATCCTGGACTAGAGTTTCTGCTGAAAAGTCAACTGAATCTTATGAGCTCCATTGTATGAAATATTTTTCTCTTGCTAACTTAATGATTAGCTATCATTAATTTTTGCCATTTTAATTATATTATGTCTTAGGGTGAATATCTTTGGGTTCACCTTGCTTGGGAAACTGTATGCTTCTTAGACCTGGATATCTACTTCCTTTAGCAGCTTAGGGGAGTTTTTCAACTGTTATTCCTTTAAATAAATTATCTGCCCTTTTCTCTTTTCTGCTTCTGGGACCCCTGTAATTCTTGACGTGGTCCTAGAGACTTCTTAACCTATCATCATTTTTTAAAATTATTTTTTTCTGTTCAGCTCGGGTGATTCCCGCAGCTCTGTTTTTCAATTTGCTCATCTGTTCCTCTGTATTATCTAATATATTTTGGTTTCCTTGTAGGTTTTGTTGTTTTGTTGTTGTTTCACTTTTCATATTCTTCAGGTCTGTTTGGTTCTTCAGTTACAAAACATATAACTCTCTTCTCACTGTGTTCATCCATTTTTCTTCTGATTTCATTGAGCAACTTTACGATTATTATCTTGAACTATTTGTCAGCTAAATTGTTTATCTCCACTTCACTTAGTTCTTTTTCTGTTATTTTTAATTCCTTCATTAGAAACATATTCTTCTGTATCCACACTTTTGTCAACTTTTCTTTGTTTATTTTTATCTATTACATTGGTCCTTTATGTTTTCCAAGTCTGGATAAATGGGTTTATGTAGGAGGTGTCCTCTGGGACCCAGTAGGACCGTCCCCTCTGGTCACGAGCTAACCGTTTGACCAGAGGGGACTGCTTCCTGGGCTGCATGGGCTCTTTTGCTTTATTGGGGCCAATTAGAGTGGGTGAACTTGTTGGCAGAGCTGGCCCCAGTCCTCGCTGGGGCAGCTGCCAGCCTGCTGGTGCTGTGGCCAGGTCACAGTGTGATTGGCTGTGGGAATGGAGGGGTGTGCCAAGGCTGGGGTTGGCCCAGTGCTAGGTGGGGTAAGGTCCCAGGGTTTTTATCTTGTTTTTCTTTCTTCTTTTTTTTTATTTTTTTTTATTTTTAGATTCCACATATCAGAGAGATCTCAAAGTATTTGTCTATCTGTCTAGCTTATTTCCTTTAGCATGAAATGGTGAAGTTCCATCTACTGACCCTCAAATGCTATTATTTTTCTAAAAATTGAGCTTTTATCATTGTCTACTTTGCTCCCAGCCTTTTAATGAAATTAAAAAGAAGAAATTAACATAAAATATCAAAAGAATACAGTAAATGTAAGGCAGAAAAATATAACCGATTTCAATATTTGAGAGTTGTCTTCATTCTGATATCATTGCTTTATAACACAGACTAAAGATATTTTCTTTCTTGTACTCTGTAGTATTTGTGCAGCTTTAGTATAGGCCACAAGCACTAGTCTAATAAAACTAGATGAATCTTTGACCAAGTTAGAATATTATGGTTTTCAGCTATTAATAAGCAATATGAAATACAGAGAACTTCATTAACTCTTATTAAAATTATAGTTATTTTTCTTCCAAGCTTCATCATGCTTAGTTTGATTACAGATTAATTTTCCTTGTAAGTATTAAACATGTATCTGGTGGAAGCTTTCGTATTACAGTTAGTCAATGGAACAAACCATTATGTGGATTTTTTTTTGATAAGAAAAATTGATAAGAACTCCATACCAGGGTGAATATTGAAGAAATAGAGATTATTTAGTCTCTCTCTGACAACATTTGTTGTTGTTGCTGTTTTTCAGTTTTTAAATCATGTTTGATTCTTTGCAACCCCATAAATTGGAAGCATATCACACTTCCTTGTCCTTTACTATCTCCAGGAGTTTGCTCCAACTCATGTCCATTGAGTCAGTGATGCCATCCAACCATCTCATCCTCTGTCACCCCCTTCTACTCTTGCCCTTAATCTGTCCCAGTATCAGGGTCTCTTCCAATGAGTTGGTTCTTTGTATCAGGTGGCCAGAGTCTTAGAGTTTCAGCTTCAGCATCAGTCCTTCCAATGTATATTCAGAGTTGACTTCCTTTAGGACTGACTGATTTGATCTTCTTGCTGTCCAAGGGACTCTCAAGAGTCTTCTCCAGCATCACAGTTCAAAAGCATCAATTATTTACCATTCAGCCTTCCTTTATGGTCAACTTCACATCTGTACATGACTACTAGAGAAACCATAGCTTTAACTGTACGGACTTTTGTTGGCAAAATAATGTCTTTCCTTTTTAATATACTATCTAGGTTTGTTACAACTTTCCTTCTAAAGATCAAATATATTTGAATTTTGTGCCTAAAGTCACCATCCACAATGATCTTTGAGCCCAAGGAAAAAATTATGTCACTGTTTCCACTTTTTCCCCATCTATTTTCCATGAAGTGATGAACCTAGATGCCATGATCTTAGTTTTTGAATGCTTAATTTTAAACCAGCATTTTCACTCTCCTCTTTTACCTTCATTGAGAGGCTCTTTAGTTCTCTTTGTTTTCCACCACTACAGTGTCATCTCCATATCTGAAATTGTTGATGTTTCTCCTGCCACTCTTGATTCTAGCTGGTAAATCATCCAACACAGCATTTTGCATGTTGTATTCCTCTGCATGTAAATTAAATAAGCAGGGTGACAATAAATAAAATTTACATATTTCTTTCCCAAATTTGAACCAGTCTGTTCTGTGTCTAGTTCTAACTGTTGCTTCTTGAAACCTGCATACAGGTTTCTCAGGAAACAGGTAAGATGGTCTGGTATTCCCATCTTTTTATTAATTTTCTAATTTGTTGTCATCCACAGAGTCAACTACTTTTGACTTTCAAATAGTCATTGAAGCAGAAGTAGATTTTTTTTTGGAATTCCTTTGGTTTTTTGGTCATCCAGTGGATGTTGGCAATTTGATCTCTGGTTCCTCTGCCTTCTTTTTTTTTTTTTTTAATTTAATTTTATTTATTTATTTATTTATTTTTAAAGCCCACTTGGTCATGATGTATGATTTTTTTTTTTTTAGTTTTTTATTTTTTAAATTTTAAAATCTTTAATTCTTACATGCGTTCCCAAACATGAACCCCCCTCCCACCTCCCTCCCCATAACATCTTTCTGGGTCATCCCCATGCACCAGCCCCAAGCATGCTGTATCCTGCGTCAGACATACACTGGCGATTCAATTCTTACATGATAGTATACATGTTAGAATGCCATTCTCCCAAATCATCCCACCCTCTCCCTCTCCCTCTGAGTCCAAAAGTCCGTTATACACATCTGTGTCTTTTTTCCTGTCTTGCATACAGGGTCCTCATTGCCATCTTCCTAAATTCCACATATATGTGTTAGTATACTGTATTGGTGTTTTTCTTTCTGGCTTACTTCACTCTGTATAATCGGCTCCAGTTTCATCCATCTCATCAGAACTGATTCAAATGAATTCTTTTTAACAGCTTCTCTAAATCCAACTTGTTCTTCTGGAAGTTCTCGATTCATGTACTCTTGAAGTCTCACTTAAAAGATTTTGAGCATTACCTTAGTAGCATGTGAAATGAGCACAATTGTATGGTAGCTTGCGCATTCTCTGTCATTGCCCTTCTTTAGGATTGGAATGAAAATTGATCTTTCCAGTCCTGTGGCCACTGCTGAGTTTTCCAAATTTGCTGGCATATTGAGCCCAGTACTTTAACAGTATCATCTTTTAGGAATTGAAATAGCTTAGCTATAATTCCATCACCTCCACTAGCTTTGTTTGCAGGAATGCTTTCTAAGCTCACCTTGACTTCACACTCCCCAGTATGTCTGGCTCTAGATGAGTGATGACACCATCATGGTAATCTGGGTCAATAAGATCATTTTTGTGTAGTTCTTCTGTATTCTTGTCACCTCTTCTTAGTCTCTTCTGCTTCTGTTAGATTCTTACTATTTCTGTCCTTCATTGTGTCCATCTTTGAATGGAATGTTCCTTTGCTATCTCTAATTTTCTTGAAGAGTTCTCTAGTCTTTTAATTCTATTGTTTTCCTCTATTTCTTTGCAGTGTTCATTTAAGAAGGCTTTCTTATCTCTCCTTGCTATTCTCTGGAATTCTGCATTCAGTTGGGTATATCATTCCCTTTCTCCTTTGCCTTTCACTTCTCTTCTTTTCTCAGCTATTTGTACGACCTCCTTAGACAACCACTTTGCCTTCTTGCATTCCTTTTTCTTCAACAGTATAGCACAGCAAAACATGGTGTGGCTACAATGGAATTGAGTATACCAGTGGTCTACATTGCACATGCTATTTATTTATTCGTGTTTTTACTTATACTTATTTATTTACTTATTCAGGTTCTGGAGGGCTTTCCTGGTAGCTCAGATGGTAAAGAATCCACTTGCAATGCAGGAGACCTGGACTCAATCCCTGGGTTGGGAAGATCCCATGGAGGAGGGTATGGCAACCCACTCCAGTATTCTTGCCTGGAGAATCCCCATGGACAGAGGAGCCTAGCGGGCTAAAGTCCATGGAGTCACAAAGATTTGGACACAACTGAGTGACTAAGCACAGCACACATAAGTTCTGGCAAGAAAGCTTACCAGAAAGAAGAGTGACCCCATTAGGGAATCATGGCTTTGTCCTGCATAGGTGTTGTTATCTCCAAACCAAGGACATTACACCTTAGCCTTTGAGCTCATTCTTGAATCTGAATGGCATTTGAGGTTTGCATTCTTTCGGGAGGGTTCTATCTGTCTGTTTGCCATCAAACATGTATTTGACAATCAGAGAGTGAGTTCTGATAGGCATTATTTGTATTCACTATTATTAGATTTTACTTTTGTTTCTCTAAATAAAGATATCACATTCTAGGGTGTTTGCATGTAAGTGGGCCTGTGTGATTATTTCTAGCCAAAGCTAATATTCGTACACTGAAAATCCATGTATGTGAGATTTTTCATTCTCTCTCTTCTCTACTTCTTTAGTGACCGTGTAGGTACCCTCAGTAAGATGGTTGAATTAGAAGATAAAAACACATTAAATTGCTGCTCTGCAGAATAATCTTTATAAATATGTATGATGGAAAAATAAGGATTTGATGTGATAGGCTATATCAACTTAGAGGCTGTTTATCTAGCATAATCTTCCTGATCCTGATTTAGAGTTGCATTTCTAAAATTTCTTCACATTTAGGGTGCAATTCTTCTGAATTATTTTTGGCTCAGAATAATCAATTCTCTTGTTTTCCTATACAACATTGTTCTCTGTGACATCAACCTAATGATGACGATACAAAGCCACTATTATTTATTAGGTAAATTTTGATCCTATATTTTGTTACCTTATAAGAACATATCAACAGATGGATTTTAGAATAAGTTCACTGCATGCACTAACAATGGCCACTATTTCAATAGTACTGTCTGGCTGAGAATAATTCTAAAATGTAACAGCGCAACTTAATTTCAGAAAAAAAAAATTCCCTGTGGTATACAGTAGGTCATTTATTCTTAGCCAAGAATGTTGCCCTTAGGACATGGTCCTTAACTCCTAAAAATGTCTTTTATGGAGTCTTGCTTAACTGAATACTAGAAATGCACAATGAGACATTTGTAGTCCAATAGAACTGGTCCAATGTCTCCCTGACATACATGTCCCATTGAATCTTGCCCACATGTATGTACCTGCACCCTCTACCAAACTCCTTCAGGAATCCCCATGTAGACTCTAGGGTTGCCTTCTACGTGGCACCATGATAGCTTCTGATAAATAGTCCCATAAATTTCAGGTAACTTCAGTTCAGTTCAGTTCAGTTCAGTCGCTCAGTTGTATCTGACTCTCTGTGACACTATGAATCGCAGCACACCAGGCCTCCCTGTCCATCACCAACTCCCAGAGTTCACTCAAACTCACGTCCATCAAGTTGGTGATGCAATCCAGGCATCTTATCCTCTGTCATCCCCTTTTCCTCCTGCCCCCAATCCCTCCCAGAATAAGAGTCTTTTCCAATGAGTCAACTCTTCACGTAGGGTGGCCAAAGTATTGGAGTTTCAGCTTTAGCATCATTCCCTCCAAAGAACACCCAGGACCGATCTTTAAGATGGACTGGTTGGATCTCCTTTCAATCCAAGGGACTCTCAAGAGTCTTCCCCAACACCACAGTTCAAAAGCATCAATTCTTCAGTGCTCAGCTTTCTTCACAGTCCAACTCTCACATCCATACATGACCACAGGAAAAACCATAGCCTTGACTAGATGGACCTTTGTTGGCAAAGTAATGTCTCTGCTTTTCAACATGCGATCTAGGTTGGTCATAACTTTTCTTCCAAGGAGTAAGCGTCTTTTAACTTCATTGCTGCAATCACCATCTGCAGTGCTTTTGGAGCCCATCAAAATAAAGTCTGACACTGTTTCCACTGTTTCCCCATCTATTTGCCATGAAATGATGGGACCAGATGTCATGATCTTCGTTTTCTGAATGTTGAGCTTTAAGCCAACTATTTCTCTCTCCTCTGTCACTTTCATCAAGAGGCCTTTTACTTCCTCTTCACTTTCTGCCATAAGGGTGGTGTAATCTGCATATCTGAGGTTATTGATATTTCTTCCTACCATCTTGATTCCAGATTGTGGTTCTTCTAGCCCAGCGTTTCTCATAATGTATGCTGCATAGAAGTTAAATAAACAGCGTGACATCATACAGCCTTGACATACTCCTTTACCTATTTGGAATCAGTATGTTGTTCCATGTCCAGTTCTAACTGTGGCCTCCTGACCTGCATATAGGTTTCTCAAGAGGCAGGTCAGGTGTTCTGGTATTCCCATCTCTTGAAGAATTTTCCACAGTTTATTGTGATTCACACAGTCAAAGGTTTTGGCATAGTCAATAAAGCAGAAATAGATGTTTTCCTGGAACTCTCTTGCTTTTTCCAAGATCCAGCGGATGTTGACAATTTGATCTCTGGTTTCTCTGCCTTTTCAAAAACCAGTCTGAACAGCTGGAAATTCATGGTTCATGTATTGCTCAAGCCTGGCTTGGAGAATTTTGAGCATTACTTTGCTAGTGTGTGAGATGAGTGCAAATGTTCGGTAGTTTGAGCATTCTTTGGCGTTGCCTTTCTTAGGGATTGGAATGAAAACTGACCTTTTCCAGTCCTGTGGTCACTGTTGAGTTTTCCAAATTTACTGGCATATTGAGTGCAGCACTTTCACAGCATCATCTTTCAGGATTTGAAATATCAAATCCTCAACTGGAATTCCATCACTTCCACTAGTTTTGTTCGTAGTGATGCTTCCTAAGGCCCCTTGACTTCACATTCCAGGATGTCTGGCTCTAGGTGACTGATCATACCATCATGATTATCTTGGTCATGATGATCTATTTTGTATATTTCTTCTGTGTATTCTTGCCACTTCTTCTTAATATCTTCTGCTTCTGTTAGGTCCATACCATTTCTGTCCTTTACCGAGCCCATCTTTGCATGAAATGTTCCCTTGGTATCTCTCATTTTCTTGAAGAGATCTCTAGTCTTTCCCATTCTGTTGTTTTCCTTTATTTCTTTGCATTGATTGCTGAGGAAGGCTTTCTTATCTCTCCTTGCTATTCTTTGGAATTCTGCATTCAGATGCTTATATCTTTCCTTTTCTCCTTTGCTTTTCACTTCTCTTCTTTTCACAGCTATTTCTAAGGCGTCCCCATACAGCCATTTTGGTTTCTTGCATTTCTTTCCCATGGGGATGGTCTTGATCCCTGTTTCCTCTACAATGTCACAAACCTCCATCCATAGATCATCAAACACTCTACTATCAGATCTAGTCCCTTAAATCTATTTTTCACATCTACCGCATAATCATAAGGGATTTGATTTAGGTCTAGTGGTCTTCCCTACTTTCTCCAATTTAAGTCTGAATTTGGCAATAAGGAGCTCATGATCTGAGCCACAGTCAGCTCCTGGTCTTGTTTTTGCTGACTGTATAAAGCTTCTCTATCTTTGGCTGCAAATAATATAATCAATCTGATTTCAGTGTTGACCATCTGGTGATCTCCATGTGTATAGTATCCTCTTGTGTTGTTGGAAGAGGGTGTTTGCTATGACCAGTTCATTTTCTTGGCAAAACTCTATTAGTCTTTGCCCTGCTTCATTCTGTATTCCAAGGCCAAATTTGCCTGTTACTCCAGGTATTTCTTGACTTCCTACTTTTGCATACCAGTCCCCTGTAATGAAAAGGATATCTTTTTGGGGTGTTAGTTCTTAAAGGTCTTGTAGGTCTTCACAGAACCATTTCTCTTCAGCTTCTTCAGCGTTACTGATTGGGGCATAGACTTGGATCACTGTGATATTGAATGGTTTGCCTTGGAAATGAACAGAGATCATTCCGTCGTTTTATGAGATTGCATCCAAGTAATGCATTTTAGACTCTTTTGTTGACCATGATGACTACTCCATTTCTGTTAAGGGATTCCTGCCCACAGTAGTAGATATAATGGTCATCTGAATTAAATTCACCCACTCCAGTCCATTTTAGTTTTCTGATTCCTAGAATATCGACGTCCACTCTTGCCATCCCTTGTTTGACCACTTTCAATTTGCCTTGATTTATGGACCTGACATTGAGGTTCCTATTTCATGCAAAGATGGGCTCGCTAAAGGACAGAAATGATATGGATCTAAGAGAAGTAGAAGATACTAAGAGAAGGTGGCAAGAGTACACAGATGAACTGTACAAAATAGATCTTCACAACCCGGATAATCATGGTGGTCTCATCACTCATCTAGAGCCAGACATCCTGGAATGTGAAGTCAAGTGTGCCTTAGAAAGCATCACTACAAACAAAGCTAGTGGAGGTGATGGAATTCCAGTGGAGCTATTTCAAATCCTGAAAGATGATGCTGTGAAAGTGCTGCACTCGGTATGCCAGCAAATTTGGAAAACTCAGCAGTGGCCTCAGGACTGGAAAAGATCAGTTTTCATTCCAATCCCAAAGAAAGGCAATGCCAAAGAATGCTCAAACTACTGAACAATTGCACTCATCTCACATGTTAGTAAAGCAATGCTCAAAATTCTCCAAGCCAGGCTTCAAGAGTACGTGAACCGTGAACTTCCTGATGTTCAAGCTGGTTTTAGAAAAGGCAGAGAAACCAGAGATCAAATTGCCAACATCCGCTGGATCTTGGAAAAAGCAAGAGAGTTCCAGAAAAACATCTATTTCTGCTTTATTGACTATGCCAAAGCCTTTGACTGTGTGGATCACAATAAACTATGGAAATTCTGAAAGATTGGGCATACCAGACCACCTGACCTGCCTCTTGAGAAATCTGTATGCAGGTCAGGAAGCAACAGTTAGAACTGGACATGGAAGAGCAGACTGGTTTCAAATAGGGAAAAGAGTATGTCAAGGCTGTATATTGTTACCCTGCTTATTTAACTTCTATGCAGAGTACATCATGAGAAACACTGGACTGGAAGAAACACAAGCTGTAATCAAGATTGCCAGGAGAAATATCAATAACCTCAGATATGCAGATGACACCACCCTTGCGGCAGAAAGTGAAGAGGAAGTAAAAAGCCACTTGATGAAAGTAAAAGAGGAGAGTGAAAAAGTTGGCTTAAAGCTCAACATTCAGAAAACGAAGATCATGGCATCCAGTCCCATCACTTCAAGGGAAATAGATGGGGAAACAGTGGAAACAGTGTCAGACTTTACTTTGGGGGGCTCCAAATTCACTGCAGATGGTGACTGCAGCCATGAAATTAAAAGACGCTTACTCCTTGGAAGAAAAGTTATGACCAACCTAGATAGCATATTTAAAAGCAGAGACATTACTCTGCCGACTAAGGTCCATCTAGTCAAGGCTATGGTTTTTCCTGTGGTCATGTATGGATATGAGAGTTGGACTGTGAAGAAGGCTGAGCAATGAAGAATTGATGCTTTTGAACTGTGGTGTTGGAGAAGACTCTTGAGAGTCCCTTGGACTGCAAGGAGATCCAACCAGTCCATTCTGAAGGAGATCAGCCCTGGGATTTCTGTGGAAGGAATGATGCTAAAGCTGAAACTCCTGTTTTTTGGCCACCTCATGCGAAGAGTTGACTCATTGGAAAAGACTCTGATGCTGGGAGGGACTGGGGGCAGGAGGAGAAGGGGACGACAGAGGATGAGATGGCTGGATGGCATCACTGACTCGATGGATGTGAGTCTGAGTGAACTCCGGGGGTTGGTGATGGACAGGGAGGCCTGGAGTCCTGCAATCCATGGGGTTGCAAAGAGTTGGACATGACTGAGTGACTGAACTGAACTGAACTGAACTGATGTAGTATTGTTCTTTACAGCATCAGACCTTGCTTCTATCACCAGTCACATCCACATCTGGGTACTGTTTTTGCTTTAGCTCTATCCTTTCATTCTTTCTGGAGTCATTTCTCCACTGATCTCCAGTAGCATATTGGGCACCTACTGACCTGGAGAGTTCCTCTTTCAGTATCCTATCATTTTTCCTTTTCATACTGTTTATGGGGTCCTCAAGGCAAGAATGCTAAAGTGGTTTGCCATTCCCTTCTCCAATGGACCACATTCTGTCAGACCTCTCCACCATGACCTGGCCATCTTGGATGGCCCCACATGGCATGGCTTAATTTCACTGAGTTAGACAAGACTGTGTTCCTAGTGTGATTAGGATAACTAGTTTTCTGATTATGGTTTCATTGTGTCTGCCCTCTGATGCCCTCTTGCAACACCTACCATCTTACTTGGGTTTCTCTTACCTTGGATGTGGGGTATCTCTTCACGGCTGCTCCAGCAAAGCATAGCCGCTGCTCCTTACTTTGGACCAGGGGTATCTCCTCAATGCCACTCCTCCTGACCTTGAACATGGAGTAGCTCCTCTAGGCCCTCCTGCACCCACTCAGCCAGGTAACTTGGGAGCCTTAAAATCTGCTATCTGCCTCCTGGGCACATCAAAGAAATCTGTGCCCTGCTTGTTCTCCACCCCCTTTTACAAAGGCCAAAAAGTTATCCCAGAAGAAAGCTGGTGTAAAAGTAAAAACGTGTGCTTCCTTTCTCTGAAGGGTTGTAGTTTTGTGGGATATGATGTCTAATGCCTGAAAATACTTGTCTCCCATATTCTGCCCAATTTTAACACTATTTAGGCAGGCGATTCCATTCAGTATCAGTTACTATCTCATGGCTAGAGTGGAAGAATCTAGACAACACACATTTAATTTTAGTGATTGGCAAAGGGACAATATCAGGCTTTGACATAAATTAAAAATAGCGTACCTGTCAGTAATCATTAGCTCATGTACTCTTCCAGCTCTGCAGGTTCTGAGGTGACCTCGGATCCTGGGCTACATGCTGTTCCTCAGCCCTTTAGGAACAGTGCTGTCTGAAACATACACAAGGCTCCACTCCTGCCCTAAGATACAGCTTCAAAAGGAAAAAAGCCTTTGATATTTCCTTGATGTTTCTTGCCCCATAATGTATAGGCCAGCAAGCTCCTATTCTTCCTTCCTGACTTCTGGCTATGCAGACTCATTACTGACTTCATTTCTCTCTGAATTTTTTTTTTTTTGCATTTGATTATAGCCCTTTCTCTCTCTCTCTCTTTCCCTCTGTGATTTCCACTTAAATTTGACCTCACCCCAAATACTTCATTATTATGATTAGCACCAATTATGCATCATTATCAAATTATACTAATAGTAATAATATGATAATGTTAATAATGATAGATAATAATTTATCTCAGAATTTGGGAAGTATACCCATGTTGGGAAGAGATGCTGTCTGTTTGCAAACAATTTTATTGTTATATCTAAACTTTATGTGTGTAGGGAAAGTGAAAATTCCCCAAAATCTTACATCTGCTATAGAGTAGCCCTTAACAAGTTTTGGATTTCTTTTAAATTCCCTGATTTAACTAAAAAAATAAACTAAATGTTCCTTCTAACTCCATAGCATCAATATTTTATGTAATATTAAGCAGCTAAATTAAAAGTAAAATCAATTAACTTCCTCTGTGTGCTAACTGGAAGTAAGTTTCAGCTATGAGTAAGTAATATTTATAGTGAATTAACTGAATAAAAGATACTAACTTTTTAAATATTTCACAGCAATAAATTTGGAGACAGAGAATTTAGTAATAGTAGAGGATCTTAATAATTTTACAAAAGAAAAATACCTAAATTTCTGATTTCTCACCCTTGTTGTGTAGTTTTCTCAACCTATGGTTACAAAACAGCTTTTTAAATTCCAGTGTATCTTTACCAAAGGCAAAAAAGGAGGTAAGGTACTGACCATAACCCCATTTTTTTTTTTTTTTTGCCTAGAAACCAACAAAACTCTCATTTCCCTGGGCAGAAATATTTCACATGGCTACCTCTCAGATCTATCATATACCAGAAAATGGGAAAGGAATTGGAATTTGGTTTTTGCTCAGCAAACACCAGCAGTGCTTCAACACTTTTATATTCCCCAAAGATGTACCATATTTCTTTTGTGTCTTCTTGAATGTCCCTTAAATCCTGGGATCATACAGTCAGTTCAGTTGCTCAGTCATGTCTGACTCATACAACCGCATGAATCGCAGCACACCAGGCCTTCCTTTCCATCACCAACTCCCGGAGTGCCCCCAAACTCACGTACATTGAGTCAGTGATGCCATTCAGCCATCTCATCCTCTGTTATCCCCTTTTCCTCCTGCCCCCAATCCCTCCCAACATCAGAGTCTTTTTCAATGAATCAACTCTTTACATGAGGTGGCCAAAGTATTGGAGTTTCAGCCTCAGCAATAGTCCTTCAAATGAACACCCAGGACTAGTCTCCTTTAGAATGGACTGGTTGGATCTCCAAGGGACTGCAAGAGTCTTCCAGCACCACAGTTCAAAAGCATCAATTCTTTGGTGCTCAGCTTTCTTCACAGTCCAACTCTCACATCCATACATGACCACTAGAAAAACCATAGCCTTGACTAGATGGACCTTTGTTCTCAAAGTAATATCTCTGCTTTTTAATATGCTATCTAGGTTGGTCATAACATTCCTTCCAAGGTGTAAATGTCCTTTAATGGCTGCAATAATCATCTACAGTGATTTTGGAGCCCCCAAAAATAAAGTCTGGCACTGTTTCCACTGTTTCCCCATCAATTTTACATGAAATGGTGGGACCAGATGGCATGATCTTAGTTTTCTGAAAGTTGAGCTTTAAGTCAACTATTTCACTCTCCTCTTTCACTTTCTTCAGAGGCTTTTTAGTTCCTCTTCACTTTCTGCCATGAAGGTGGTGGCATCTGCATATCTGAGGTTATTTATATGTCTCCCGGCAATCTTGATTCCAGCTTGTGCTTCTTCCAGCCCAGTGTATCTCATGATGTACTCTGCATAAAAGTTAAATAAGCAGGGTGACAGTATACAGCCTAGACATACTCTTTTTCCTATTTGGAACCAGTCTGTTGTTCCATGTCCAGTTCTAACTGTTGCTTCCTGACCTGCATATAAGTTGCTCAAGACATAGATCAGGTGGTCCGGTATGCCCATCTCTTTCAGAATTTTCCACAGTTTATTGTGATCCACACAGTCAAAGGATTTGGCAAAGTCAACAAATCAGAAATGGATGTTTTTCTGGAACTCTCTTGCTTTTTTCCATGGTCCAGTGGATGTTGGCAATTTGATCTCTGGTTCCTCTGCCTTTTCTAAAACCTGCTCGAATCTAGAAGTTTACGGTTCATGCATGGCTGAAGCCTGGCTTGGAGAATTTTAAGCATTACTTTACTAACGTCTGAGATGAGTGCAATTAACAGGTAGTTGCAGCATTTGTTGGCATTGCCTTTCTTTGGGATTGGGATGAAAACTGACCTTTTCCAGTCCTGTGGCCATTGCTGAGTTTTCCAAATTTGCTGGCATATTGAGTGCAGCACTTTCACAGCATCATCTTTCAGGATTTGAAATAGCTCAACTGGAAGGAATGCCATCACCTTCACTAGCTTTGTTGATAGTGATGCTTTCTAAGTCCCACTTGACTTCATATTCCAGGATGTCTGCCTCTGGGTGAGTGATCACACCATCGTGATTATCCAGGTCGTGAAGATCTTTTCTGTACAGTTCTTCCGTGTATTCTTGCCACCTCTTCTTAATATCTTCTGCTTCTTTTAGGTCCATACCATTTCTGTCCTTTACCGAGCCCATCTTTGCATGAAATGTTCCCTTGATATCTCTCATTTTCTTGAAGAGATCTCTAGTCTTTCCCATTCTGTTGTTTTCCTCTTTCTTTGCATTGATCACCGAGGGAGGCTTTCTTATCTCTCCTGGCTATTTTTTGGAAATCTGCATTCAGATGCTTATATCTTTCCTTTTCCCCTTTGCTTTTTGCTTCTCTTCTTTTCACAACTATTTGTAATGCCTCCTCAGACAGCCATTTTGCTTTTTTGCATTTCTTTCCCATGGGGAAGGTCTTGATCCCCGTTTCTTCTACAATGTCACGAACCTCTATCCATAGTTCATCAGGCACTCTGTCTATCAGATCTATTTCCTTAAATCTATTTCTCACTTCCACTGTATAATCATAAGGGATTTCATTTAGGTCATTCCTGAATTGTCTAGTGGTTTTCCTTACTTTCTTCAATTGAAGTCTGAATTTGGCAATAAGGAGCTCATGATCTGAGCCACAGTCAGATCCCGGTCATGTTTTTGCTGACTGTATAGAGCTTCTTCATGTTTGGCTGCAAAGAATAAAAGCAATCTGATTTTGGTGTTGACCATCTGGTGATATCCATGTGTAGAATATTCTCTTGTGTTGGAAGAGGATGCTTGCTATGACCAGTGCGTTCTCTTGGCAAAATTCTATTAGCCTTTGCCCTGCTTCATTCCATATTCCAAGACCAAATTTGCCTGTTACTCTAGGTATTTCTTGATTTCCTACTTTTGCTTTCCAGTCCCCTATAATGAAAAGGACATCTTTTTTGAGTGTTATTTTTGAAACGTCTTGTAGGTCTTCATAGAACTGTTCAACTTCAGCTTCTTCAGTGTTACTGGTTGGGGCATAGACTTGGATCACTGTGATATTGAATGGTTTGCCTTGGAAATGAACAGAGATCATTCTGTCGTTTTTGAGCTTGCATCCAAGTACTGCATTTCAGACTCTTTTGTTGACCATGATGGTACTCCATTTCTGCTAAGGGATTCCTGCCCACAGTAGTAGATATAATGGTCATCTGAGTTAAATTCACCCATTCCAGTCCATTTTAGTTCGCTGATTCCTAGAATATCGATGTTCACTCTTGCCATCTCCTGTTTGACCACTTCTAATTTGCCTTGATTCATGGATCTAATATTCCAGGTTCCTATGAAATATTGCTCTTTATAGCCTCAAACCTTGCTTCTATCACCAGTCACATCCACAACTAGGCATTGTTTTTTCTTTGTTCCGTCCCTTCATTCTGGAGTTATTTTTCCACTAATCTTCTGTAGTATATTGCGCACATACCCACCTGGGTAGTTTTCTTTCAGTATCCTATCATTTTTCCTTTTCACACTGTTCACTGGGTTTTCAAAGCAAGAATATTGAAGTGGTTTGTTTGCCATTCCCTCCTCCAGTGGACCACATTCTTTCAGACCTCTCCACCATGACCCAGCCATCTTGGGTGGCCCCACATGGCATGGCTTAGTTTCATTGAGTTAGACAAGGCTGTGGTCCATGTGATCAGATTGGCTTTTTCTGTGATTATGGTTTCATTGTGTCTGCCCTCTGATGCCCTCTCGCAACACCTACTGTTTTACTTGGATTTCTCTTACCTTGGACGTGGGGTATCTCTTCATGGCTGCTCCAGCAAAGAGCAGCCGCTGCTCCTTACCTTGGACAAAGTCACCCTTCCTGAGCTTGAATGTGGAGTAGCTCCTCTCAGCCCTCCTGCCCCTGCGCAGCTTCTGCTCGTTGGACGTAGGGTAGCTCCTCTCGTTTGCCGCCCCTGACCCTGGATGTGGGTAGCTCGTCTCAGTCAAGGTAGTATCTTCATTACCTCCACCATAGTTTGGCCCCAGTATGTAAATAAGGATGTCACACATAAATTATATTTTACCATATCTTCTAGTATGTAGCTTATATGTACTATGTACTATATACTACTGACACAGTTCGTCAGTACCAATTCTGGCATGTTTTGCTTCTCTTTCTACGTCACTAACTCCTCAGCCTCTATACACACAAACACACACACAATGCTAGCTCTTTACATTGAAATAATCAGTTAGGATAACTACCGTCCAGTCTTATAGTTGGTACTATAAGCTGACTGTGCAATACATTTCTTTTTTGTTTTCTTTGGTTGACATTCATATGATTAATACATTTCACAATACTAAAAATATATATTGCTATTAAAATAAAAAGGGATATTTCTTTTTATGTTGTTACATTAATGTATATCTTTTAATATAAACTGTTTTTCTTTAAAATGTAATTCGATTCATTTGAATGCTTCAGAATTTGTTTTAAAATTCATTATCATCAGTAATAAACATTTACTCACACTCTTTTAGCATTATCACACTCATAATTAGCATAACACAATAATGATAACTGCTGTGTTCTATATTATAGGCAGATTTTATGAAGGACTTTTATTTTTCTTTTAAGCCCTTGGTTAAAATAAACTGTATCTTCATCTTTTGTTTATTAGTTTATAATGTAGGGAAAATATTCTAGGAGTGAATATAGGTGTAATGAAATCTATTTAAGTACCCATAAATGGGAATAAGTAGTGAAGTCTTAAAAAAAAAACAAAAACCCTTTGTTATTAATTTGATGATGCTGTTTTTAGATTTTTACTTTAATAACAGTGATTTGACAGCTGTGGTTGCTTAGTATATTAATATCTATATATGGCAGTCTACAATAAAGGGATAGTGGAAAACTGGTACTGTGCAAAAATATTATATTTTAAAATTAAGTTAAGTTTCTCTCTATTCTCTACTCAAACTTGTTATTCTGTTGCTTAGGGGAGGCTCTTGCTGACAATGACAGCTATGTTGCAGGCTTTACTTGATGTCTGATAATAAAATCCCTGTGGGGAATCTACACCTTTGCCTAGTACCAACACATTCTTGGCAGACAGAATGTTTGCATGATAAACATTTCAGTTAAAACTATTTAAAATAACCTTCAATCTTGTTTCAAATTTAGTTGAAGACTATTAAAAGGACATAAAAATATGAACTAGAATTTTCAAATAAGGGAAGTGTATATAATTTGCATACCTTATAGCTTCATAATATTCATAATAACAATACATTTTAAAAATAAAATTTTCTTTTACCAAAAAGAGACTATTTCGTGTGATTCCAAAAGTAGAAGAATACAAGATTCACTATCAAGACTTCATTTGATTATTGTTAAAAATATCTTATTTTAAAATATATATTTAAGAGAAGAACATTTTTCTCTACTACTTTCTATTAGTGGTTATCTCTGGGGTTTTTTGGAAGCAGGAAGAAATTGCCATACTAGAGCCATTCTTCTTTTTAACTTAATTTATATTGTTTGACCTTTAATTCCTGTATGGACATATTTTAAAGTTTACTTATATGTTTAAATGTGATTGTATATATTCTTGTAAATTTTGTCTATCTTTTCCTTTTTGTGTTGATGCCCTTCACCCTGTCTTTCCCTTATTAGCTTAAATCAGCTCTACAACCTAAAATATTTTGGGGCATCACCTTAGGACAAATTATTTCATCTTTTACTGCTATCCATATGGTAGTACTGTAATATGTATATATGAATGTGCATAAGTACTCCCATCCATCAGGCACACATATAGAATTAGAGGTTTTATTTGTTAATATTTCTTCTAAAGAGAACAGAATCCTACCATGCCCTCTTTTCTGTGACTTTCTCATTCAACAGTATTTTTTGGAAATCCATAACATGTCCATTACAATGTTGATGTGATTTCTCTTTCTGTCCTTTTTTAACCACTGTGGATAATAATATAATCAACATATTTGTGCATTCTGTAGGAACTTCAAATCTGACTTGTTGATATCTGTCTTTTGCTAAGTAAATCTATTGAAGTAACACTGCTGGATTAAAGTGTTGTTTTTTTCTTTTTTTTGTTGTTGTTGTTTATTTTTAGTAAATATTTTTGTATAAGTCTTTAAAAGATAAAAGCTTTTTTGGCACATAAAATCTAATGCTATAAAAACTTTAGTTACTAATAATCACTTTTTAATATCAAACATCTAGCTGGCATTCACTTTTCTTATATGCAGAGTACATCAAGAGAAACGCTGGACTGGAAGAAACACAAGCTGGAATCAAGACTGCCAGGAGAAATATCAATAACCTCAGATATGTAGATGCAACCACCCTTATGGCAGAAAGTGAAGAGGAGCTAAAAAGCCTCTTGGTGAAAGTAAAAGAGGAGAGTGAAAAAGTTGGCTTAAAGCTCAACACTCAGAAAACGAAGATCATGGCATCTGGTCCCATGACTTCATGGGAAATACATGGGAAAACAGTAGAAACAGTGTCAGACTCTATTTTTTGAGGCTCCAAAATCACTGCAGATGGTGATTGCAGCCATGAAATTAAAAGACGCTTACTCCTTGGAAGAAAAGTTATGACCAACCTAGATAGCATATTCAAAAGCAGAGACATTGCTTTGCTGACTGAGGTCCATCTAGTCAAGGCTATGGTTTTTCCTGTGGTCATGTATGGATGTGAGAGTTGGGCTGTGGAGAAGGCTGAGCGACAAAGAATTGATGCATTTGAACTGTGGTGTTGGAGAAGACTCTAGAGAGTCCCTTGGACTGCAAGGAGATCCAACCAGTCCATTCTGAAGGAGATCGACCCTGGGATTTCTTTGGAAGGAATGATGCTAAAGCTGAAGCTCCAATACTTTGGCCACCTCATGCGAAGAGTTGACTCACTGGAAAAGACTCTGATGCTGGGAGGGACTGGGGGCAGGAGAAGAAGGGGATGACAGAGGATGAGATGGCTGGATGGCATCACTGACTCGATGGACATGAGTCTGAGTGAACTCAGGGAGATGGTGATGGACAGGGAGGCCTGGCATGCTGCAATTCACGAGGTCGCAAAGAATCGGACACGACTGAGTGACTGAACCGAACTGAACTGTTTCACTTTTCTATGTATCTTTGAATCAGAATGTTGTTGTTCAGTTGCTCTGTTGTGTCTGACTCTGCAACCCCATGAACTGCAGCAGCCAGGCTTCCCTGTCCTTCATCATCTCCCAGGGAGCTTGATTATCATGAATCAGAATAATAAAAGATAATTGTAGTTTTAAAAATCTGTTTCTTACATCTATTTTGATTTATAGTACCTTCCTCCATCATTTGAATTTCTGTTATTATTAAAGAACTTTTGTTATTTTTGCTGAACTTTGCTGGTAATTTCCCCATGGTGTTATAAGTGTGTGTCTTTGTTCATTGTGGCTCCTGGAAATTGGTAATGAGATCTAAATGGTTGACTAAATCAGAATCAGTCTATATAGAGAGAACTTCATAAATGATATTGGGTACTTATACTAGGAAAAAACATAATGTCTTCTTGTCTTTTTGTAATGCTAGTAACAATTGGGTCTATTTTACTGAAGATTGCAAAGCTTAATATTTTAATTATTTTTTTCCTTCTTTCTTTATTAGCTGGAGCATTTCCACACAGATATGTGTGTTAGTCACTCAGTCATGTCCAACTCTTTGAGACCTCATGGACTGTAAACTGCCAAGCTCCTCTGTCCATGGAATTCTCCAGGCATGACTACTGGAGTGGGTTGCCATTCCCTTCTCCAGGGAATCTTCCTGACCTAGGGATTGAACCCTGGTTTAATGCATTGCCAGGAGATTCGTTACCAACCGAGCTACCAGGAATTATTCCTACACAGATATATTTCTCCTAATTAGCTGTTTATTTTTTTAGTTTCTCAGTTTGGATTGGCTTAGAAAAGACGAGTAAATCTGTTTTTTTTTTTTCCTTTGTTTGCCATTTTCTAAATTAGTTACTGATTTCTCAGCTTCAAGCACAGTGCCCAAAAATACATTTTTAATATTATGAAATCATGCATTTGATTATTTTTACATATTTCAACATATCCATTTATATTCAAATTTCCATGGTTTATAAAGAGGAAGTTATTCAGGTTGGCTCTTGAGTTCTTCATCTGTCCTTGTTGGTGGCCTTGATGCATTTTCTTTTTTTAAAAAATTAATTAATTTATTTTAATTGGAGGCTAGTTACTTTACAGTATTGTAGTGGTTTTTGCCATACATTGACATGAATCCACCACGGGTGTACACATGTTCCCCATCCTGAACCCCCTTCCCTCTGCCCTCTCCATCCCATCCCATCCTTTAGGATCATCCCAGTGCACCAGCCCTGAGTGCTCTGTCTCATGCATTGAACCTGGATGGGCGATCTATTGAACATATGGTAATATACATGTTTCAATCCTATTCTCTCAAATCATCCCACCCTCACCTTCTCCCAGAGTTTAAAAGTCTGTTCTTTACATCTGTGTCTCTTTTGCTGTCTTGCATATAGGGTCGTCATTGCCATCTTTCCAAATTCCATATATATGTGTTAATATACTGTATTGGTGTTTTTCTTTCTGACTTACTTCACTCTGTATAATAGGCTCCAGTATCATCTACCTCATTAGAACAGGTTCAAATGTATTCTTTTTAATAGCTGAGTAATACTCCATTGTGTATATGTACAACAGTTTTCTTATCCATTCTTCTGCCAATGGACATCTAGGTTGCTTCTGAGTCCTAGCTACTGTAAACAGTGCTGCAATGATGTGTCTTTTTCAATTCTGGTATTTTCGGTGTGTATGCCCAGCAATGGGATTGCTGGGTCTTATGGCAGGTCTGTTTTCAGTTTTTTAAGGAATCTCCACACTGTTTTCCATAGTGGCGGTACTAGTTTGCATTCCCAGCAACAGTGTAAGAGGGTTCCCTTTTCTCCGCACCCTCTCCAGCATTTATTGTTTGTAGACTTTTTGATAGCAGCTATTTTGATTGGCATGAGATGGTACCTCATTGTGGTTTTATTTGTGTCTTAAACATTTTGTATCCCTGACTTGGGGCTTCCCTGGTGACTCAGTGGTAAAGAATCTGCCTGCCAATGCAGGAGATGTGGTTCGATCCCTGGATCAAGAAGATCCCCTGGAGAAGGAAAAAGCAACCTACTCCAGTATTCTTGCCTGGAGAATACCATGGACAAAGGATACCAGTGGACTACAATCCACGGGGTTGCAAAAGAGTTTGACCTAACTTAGAGACTGAACAACAATAATCCCTAACGTGAAGTAGCTATTGCTCTAAAAAACCCTGTTCCTTAACATCAAATTCCTTACAATATAAATAGAGGCCAAAACCTGTACACGATGAGGGTCCATGGCTATGGATGTAATAGTTGCTTTTTAGTGTCTTTAGCTAAGAAAATTAGAAAAAAAAATATTTTAAAAAATGAAACGTAAGTTGAAAACAGTTCCAAATTAACCTTTAAAATTATATGATTTGTCTCATCCTTCTATACATCCCTATTCCTCACACTTAAATTTTTAATATTACACAAAATTTTCTTATTTGTTTTATCTTAAACCTGGAGAAGGGAATGGCCACCCACTCCAGTATTCTGGCCTGGAGAATTCCAGGGACTACAGAGTTCATGGGGTTGCAAAAAGTCAGACATGGCTGAGGAAACTGGCATGCTACAGTCCATGTGATAACATAAAAACAGATACAATTGGGAAGCTTTCACTACACTTCATACTGCATTACTACAGGCTTAACAGTCTCAAAATTGATGATCTGATAAGCAATATATTTAGTGAAAAATAACAATTATATTAATATAAATATTGTATTTTTATGTTTTTATCCTTAGGGAATATCCCAACAGGATTTGTAACCAAATTACTCTGGTTGAATGTCACTGGGAAGATTGTCATTTTCTGTGGTTACATCACATTTAACTCTACAAACATTTTCATTTGTGTCAATTTCAATTTTTAGGAATTGCTTAACAACAGACTGGTTCCAAATAGGAAAAGAGGTACGTCAAGGCGGTATATTGTCACCCTGCTTATTTAACTTATATGAAGAGTACATCATGAGAAACGCTGGGCTGGAAGAAGCACAAGCTGGAATCAAGATTGCCGGGAGAAATATCAATAACCTCAGATATGCAGATGACACCACCCTTATTGTAGAAAGTGAAGAGGAACTGAAAAGCCTCTTGATGAACGTAATAGAGGAGAGTGAAAAAGTTGACTTAAAACTCAATATTAAGAAAACTAAGATCATGGAATCTGGTCCCATCACTTCATGGGAAATAGATGGGAAAACAGTGGAAACACTGTCAGACTTTATTTTTGGGGTTCCAAAATCACCTCAGATGCTGATGGCAGTCATGAAATTAAGAGACACTTACTCTTTGGAAGGAAATTTATGACCAACCTAGACAGCATATTAAAAAGCAGAGACATTACTTTGCCAACAAAGGTCCATTAAGTCAAGGCTATGGCTTTTCCAGTGGTCATGTATGGATGTGAGAGTTGGACTGTGAAGAAAGCTGAGCACCAAAGAATTGATGCTTTTGAACTGTGGTGTTGGAGAAGACTCTTGAGCATCCCTTGGACTGCAGGGAGATCCAATCAGTCCATCCTATAGGAGATCAGTCCTCGGTGTTCTTTGAAAGGACTGATGCTAAAGATGAAACTCCAATACGTTAGCCACCTCATGCAAAGACATGACTCATTGGAAAATAACCTGATTCTGGGAGGGATTGGGGCAGGAGGAAAAGGGGATGACAGAGGATGAGATGACTGGATGGCATCACTGACTCGTTGGACATGAGTTTGGGTAAACTCCGAGTTGGTGATGGACAGGGAGGCCTGGCATGCTGCAGGTGGCCAAAATATTTGTGATTCAGCCTCAACATCAGTCCTTCCTTTGAGTATTCAGGATTGATTTCCTTTAGGACTGACTGGATTGATCTCCTTGCAGTCCAAGGGACTCTCAAGAGTCTTCTCCAACACCACAGTTCAAAAGCATCAAATTCTCGGGCCTCAGCTATCTTTTTATCCAACTCTCACATCTATACTTGACTACTGAAGAAATCATAGCCTTGACTAGACAGACCTTTGTTGGCAAAGTAATCTCTCTGCTTTTTAATATGCTGTCTAGTTGGACATAGCTTTTCATCCAAGGAGCAAGCGTCTTTTCATTTCATGGCTTCAATCACCATCTGCAGTGATTTTGGCACCCCCCAAAATAAAATCTGACAATGTTTCCACTGTTTCCCCATCTATTTGCCATGAAGTGATGGGACCAGATGCCATGATCTTCGTTTTCTGAATGTTGAGCTTTAAGCCATCTTTTTCACTCTCTGCTTTAACTTTGATCAAGAAGCTCTTTAGTTCCTCTTCACTTTCTGCCATAAGGTTGGCGTTGTCTGCATATATGAGGTGAAGGTGAAGTCACTCAGTCGTGTCGGACTCTCTGAGACCCCGTGGACTGTAGCCTACAAGGCTTCTCCATCCATGGGATTCTCCAGGCAGGAATACTGGAGTGGTTTACCATTTCCTTCTCCAGGGGATCTTCCCAACCCAGGAATCGAACCCGGGTCTCCCACATTGGAGGCAGATGCTTTAACCTCTGAGCCACCAGGGAGGCCCCTGCATATCTGAGGTTATTGATATTTCTCCCAGCAATCTTGATTCCAGCTGTGCTTCTTCCAATCCAGCATTTCTCATGATGTATTCTGCATATAAGTTAAATAAGGGTAACAATATACAGCCTTGATGTACTCCTTTTCCTATTTGGAACCAGTCTGTTGTTCTATGTCCAGTTCTAACTGTTGCTTCCTGAGCAGCATACAGGTTTCTCCAGAGACAGGTCAGGTGGTCTGGTAGTCCCATCTCTTTATGAATTTTCCATAGTTTCTTGTGATCCACACTGTCAAAGGCTTTGGCATAGTCAATAAAGCAGAAATAGATGTTTTTCTGGAACTCTCTCGCTTTTTTGATGATCCAGTAGATGTAGGCAATTTGATCTCTGGTTCCTCTGCCTTTTCTAAAACCAGCTTGAACATCAGGAAGTTCACGTTTCACGTATTGCTGAAGTCTGGCTTGGAGAATTTTGAGCATTACTTTACCAGCGTGTGAGATGAGTACAACTGTTCGGTAATTCTGGGATTTTTTGGCATTGCCTTTCTATGGTTCAGTTCAGTTCAGTCACTCAGTCCTGACCGACTCTTTGCGACCCCATGAATCGCAGCATGCCAGGCTTCCCTGTCCATCACCATCTCCCGGAGTTCACTCAGACTCATGTCCATCGAGTCAGTGATGCCATACAGCCATCTCAACCTCTGTCGTCCCCTTTTCCTCCTGCCCCAATCCCTCCCAGTATCAGTCTTTCCCAATGAGTCAACTCTTCGCATCAGGTGGCCAAAGTACTGGAGTTTCAGCTTTAGCAACATTCCTTCCAAAGAAATCCCAGGGCTGATCTCCTTCAGAATGGAGTGTTTGGATCTCCTTGCAGTTCAAGGGACTCTCAAAAGTCTTCTTACCCTTCCATAATTCTTAATGAGAAAACACAGATAATTGCATGTATGGCAGCTTGTTTACCTGGATTTGTAGAAGTTTTTAAATTTTCTTTTTTCTGAATGTCAAAATATATGTATTCATTTTCTTTTTACCTTTTTAATTGTAAATGCTGTTATTCTCTCCTTATAGTCTATAGATAACTTCATTATTTCTTTTTGCAGGTACATAGCAGTGCATTGTATAGCTTTTCTTAATTAAATCAGTTGCCTAATTTCCCCAACCTTCTGCTGTAATAAATAGACCTGCAACAAATACATTTGTGCACACATCTTTTTGTGTTGTGTGAGTGCACCTTGGGGTTATAGTCTGTAAATAGAATTATTAGATAAAAGGATGACTTTATATATAGTACTTGGAAATTTGAAAAAGTTATTTTTCTTTATTTCATATTTTTGTATTAAGCAGGCCATATGTTTAACTAACTTTAACACTTTGAACACACAACTAAAATAAATTCTATAAGCGTTAGTAAGCAAATATTGTTTTAAAAACATCAACCATTTGAATTCCCTTTTACTATTTATGGTTTTTATTTTGTTTTGTTTTGTAATCAAGAAATATCTGATTATGTAATTTTAACAGATTCATTGATAGGGATCTTTGCAGTGTGCACTCTGTAGCTTTGCACTATGACTACTCTTTTATAAAGTTAGAGGTTTCAGTCTTAAAGTTGACTGTGAAACAGAACTATTAGCCTTGATCTATTATGGTTATTATAATTATTATTACAGTTTATTATTATTTCCTTAAGTGGAAAAAATTAAACAAATCAAACTCTTATCTGTAAGGGAACTCTAAATCTATAAAAATATATACTGCATTAAAAAAGATATATAAACATAAACATTTTGGATAGATTCAAGATAGTTGGGGTGACATTTACATTTTGTTTAGAACAATATACATTAACACCCTGTGCTGTTATTTATCTCCTGTCTTCTTTCTTTGAAAATATGCTCAGTTTTCTGTGTTGCACCTATAATTATCTGCACCTCAAAAATAGAAATGTATAGGCTTTCTTTCTGTTAATTATAAGCTTTTGCTTGTATACAAAACTAATGATGTTGCTTTTTAAAAAATGTTGATATAGTACTCCTGTTGATTTACAATTTCCCAAACCCAAATTCCAGGCAGAAAACATATACCACCTCTTGGTGGGAAGAGAAAGTTAATTACAAAGTGGCATGAACATTGGTAGAAGAGAATGTAGCCATCTTTGCAAAAAATCTACCTACAGTCCTGCTTTTAACTGTCACAGGAGAAGCTGGGACAAATTGAGAAAGTAGCCCTGACATATATACACTATCATGTGTAAAATAGATAACTAGCAGAAAGTTGTTATATAACACAGGCAGCCCATCCTGGGGCTCTGTTGTGACCTAAAGGTGTGGGATGGGGTGCTCATGAAGGAAGTTGTGTGTGTATATATATATATACATACATATTCATATATATATATATACACATGTATATATACATACATATAAAGTTGCATATATATATATAATTGTGACTGATTCACGTTGATGTACAGCAGAGATTATCACAATGTTTTAAACAATTATTCTCCAATATTTTTTAATAATAACAAAAAGAAATAATAAGAAAAATGTGCATTTTTGAAGGGCAACATATAAATAGGCAATTATTTGAACATTTAATTGTATTAATTTAGTTTTTTTTGCAAAATATAGATTCACATTGATGTACAGCAGAGACTACCACAATATTTTAAACAATTATTCTCCAATATCTTTTTGATAATAACAAAAAGAAATTATAAGAAAAATGTGCATTTTTGAAGGGCAACATATAAATAGGCAATTATTTGAACATTTAATTTTGTCAATTTAGTTATTTTTTTGCAAAATATATATAACCTGTAAATAGACCTAATTTATATCAGTGAAGTTTAACACATCCTAACTGAGCACAATGTTTCTTTATTTCAATTAAATACATAGTATTTAGTTATGTACACAGTTTCTGAATCAGATTGAGTTCAAATCCTTACTCGGTCATTCATTTCTGTTCAGTCACTCAGTTGTGTCCCATGTCCAGCTGTTTGCAAGCCCATGGACTGCAGCATGCCAGGCTTCCCTGTCCATCACCAGCTCCTGGAGCTTACTCAAACTCATGTCTATTGAGTTGATGATGCCATGCAACCATCATCTGCTGTTGTCTCCTTCTCCTCCCACATTCAATCTTTCCTAGCATCAGGGTCTTTTCCAGTGAGTCAGCTTCAACATCAGTCTTTCCAATGAATATTCGGGACTTATTTCCTTTAGGATGGACTGGTTGGGTGTTCTTGCAGTCCAAGGGACTCTCAAGAGTCTTCTCCAACACCACAGTTCAAAAGCATCAATTTCTCGGTGCTCAGTTTTCTTTATATCCAACTCTCACATCCATACATGACTACTGAAGAAACCATAGCCTTGACTAGACAGACCTTTGTTGGCAAAGTAATGTCTCTGCTTTTTAATATGCTGTCTAGTTGGACATAGCTTTTCTTCCAAGGAGCAAGCGTCTTTTAATTTCATGGCTTCAATCACCATCTGCAGTGATTTTGGAGCCCAAGAAAATAGTCTTTCACTGTTTCCACTGTTTCCCCATCTATTTGCTGTAAAGTGATGAGACTGAATGCCATGATCTTAGTTTTCTGAATGTTGAATTTTAGGTCAACATTTTCACACTCCTCTTTCATTTTCATCAAGAGGCTCTTTAGTTCTTCTTGGCTTTCTGCCATAAGGGTGATATCATCTGAGTTTATTGATATTTCTCCTGGCAATTGTGATTCAAGCTTGTGGTTCATCCAGCCCAGCACTTCTCTTGATGTACTCTGCATATAAGTTAAATAAGCAGGGTGACAATATACAGCCTTCATGTACTCCTTTTCTGATTTGGAACCAGTCTGTTGTTCTATGTCCAGTACTAACTGTTGCTTCCTGACCTGAATACAAATTTCTCAGGAGGCAGGTCAGGTGGTCTGGTATTGCCACCTCCTTAAGAGTTTTCCACAGTTTGTTATGATCCACACAGTCAAAGACTATACCAATTGATTATTGGCATAGTCAATAAAGCAGAAATAAATTTTCTCCTGGAACTCTTTTGCATTTTAAATGATCCAACAGATGTTGGCAATTTGATATCTGGTTCCTCTGCCTTTTCTAAAACCAGCTTGAACAACTGGAATTTCATAGTTCATGTGCTGTTGAAGCCTGCGTTGGAGAATTTTGAGCATTACTTTGCTAGCAGTTGAGATGAGTGCAATTGTGTGGTAGTTTGAACATTCTTTGGCATTGCCTTCTTTGGGATTGGAATGAAAGCTGACCTTTTCCAGTCCTGTGGCCACTGCTGAGTTTTCCAAATTTGCTGGCATATTGAATGAAGCACTTTCACAGCATCATATTTTAGGATTTGAAACAGCTCACCTGGAATTCTGTCACATCCACTAGCTTTGTTCATAATGATGCTTCCTAGGGCCCACTTGACTTCACATTCCAAGATGTCTGGCTCTAGGTGAGTGATTACATCATCTTGGTTATCTGGGTCATGAAGATCTTTTTTGTAGAGTTCTTCCGTGTTTTCTTGCTACCTTTTCTTAATATATTCTCTTTCTGTTAGGTCCATACCATTTCTGTCCTTTATTGTGTCCATCTTTGCATGAGATGTTCCCTTGGTATCTCTAATTTTCTTGAAAAGATCTCTAGTCTTTCCCATTCTGGTGTTTTCCTCTATTTCTTCGCATTAATCACTGAGGAAGGCTCTCTTATCTCTCCTTGCTCTTCTTTAGAACCATGCATTCAGATGGATATATCTTTCCTTTTCTTTCACTTATCTTCTTTTCTCAGCTATTTGTAAGACCTTGTCGGAGAACCATTTTGCCTTTTTTGCATTTCTTTTTCTTGGGTTTGGTCTTGATCCCTGCCCCCAGTACAATGTCAGGAACCTCCATCCATAGTTCTTCAGGCAATCTGTCTATCGGATCTAATCCCTTTACTCTATCTGTCACTGCTGCTGTTGCTGCTGCTGCTAAGTTGTTTCAGTCGTGTCCGACTATGTGCGACCCCATAGACGACAGCCTACCAGGCTCCCCCATCCCTGGGATTCTACAGGCAAGAACATTGGAGTGGGTTGCCATTTCCTTCTCCAAAGCATGAAAGTGAAAAGTGAAAGTGAAGTCGCTCAGTCATGTCCGACTCTTGGTGACACTATGGACTGCAGCCTACCAGGCTCCTCCACTCATGGGATTTTCCAGGCCAGAGTGCTGGAGTGGGGTGTCATTGCCTTCTCTGATTCGTGACTACCACTGTATAATCCTAAGGGATTTGATTTAGGTCATACCTGAATGGTCTAATGGTTCTCTACTTTCTTCAGTTTAAGTTTGTATTTGGCAAAAAGGAGTTCATGGTCTGAGCCACAGTCAGCTCCTGGTCTTGCTTTTGCTGACTGTATAGAGCTTCTCCATCTACTCTGCCATTAGCTAACCATGCTCTTGAACATATTACAAAGTGCTTTAAGTGTCCGTTTGTATTTATTTGAAATTGGCATAATATTAGGATCGCTCTCAGTGTGTTTTTGTCACATGAAAATAGTATGATTTCTCTTTGCCATGTAAGGTTATAAAGTTATTACTGAGTATTTACTAATTTCTGAGTGTATACTATTCAGAAGGTATAAATCATAAAATATATGATTAATTATTTAATATGCCTATATGTCTTTGTAAGAATTAGAGTCATTTATAAGCTAAATTAAAGTTGATGGAACTCAAGAAGGAATGAAGAGAATTTTTAAAATTTCAAAACCACGAAATGCAGAATGATAGGACTTCACTGAAGCCATTGTTTGTTGCAGAAGCTAGAGTTCTCTTGCAGAGGTTTATTTCCTTACCTCATTGAGTTGTGACAGGTCCTTTTGACTTACTTAATGGATTGAATGTGAGCAGAAATGAAGTATGTGAATTCTAAGTGGAAACTTCAAATCCAGTTTTAGGTAGCACTCTAAAGAGGATATCATGTTCCAAAGTTGTGGCTGCTTCAGTTTGGATTCATGAATGAAGAATATTCAGGGGGCAGAGCCAAGCAGAACAGAACGGAGTCATAGCTGACTGCTGTGGATAGAGTAGTCCCAGAGTAGAGGTGCTGATGGCATACAGGGGAAGAGGAACTTCATTTTGGGTAAGCCACTGAGACAGTAGGTTGTCATAATAAGCACACAATCCAGTAAAGTTAATCCAAAGTGGCACATGTTTGAATTATAGCCTAATAATGGTGGCAGAAACTAAGAGATGATACTAGGTTGTAGAAAACCTAGGAAATAACTTTGTTCAGAGTCTTTTAGAGTACGGTGCCCGTGAAGCATATCTGGCAGTCAAAATCCATTCTGCTCCCCTTTTTGTTGGAAGATGCAAATGAAAGCACATTTCCTAGGCTCACTTTCAGCTACCTTGACAATTACATGCTCCCGTGTAAAATGCGGAAGGTAGAAGTGACAGGAATATCCTATTATTGTGTCTCTTGTCAGTTAACAATAGGCAAAATGTGATGAGAAGGATGAAATAGTACAGTTCCATTATCTGACTCAGTTCTGTTTTACTTAGAAATAGTAATAACTCTCTTGGATCCATTCTCTCTTTATAAAGGGATAAATCCATTATACAGTCAGGGACCTGCCCATTCTTCCCTTGAAATAATTATTTAAGCACCTGATATGAGATTTGATATCATTTCTTATTTAAAATAGCTAGACTTTATTTATTCCCTGTACTGAATATTGGGTAATAAAGGGCCCATTTTGTCACAGCATATGATTTTACAATGCCTGCAAAACAAAATGATATTTATTGAGCACTCACTATCAATTCAGTCATAAATTGTCCCAGTTTATCTGGAAATGTTCTAATTCAAATAAAGAATTTTTTAAGATAAAGGTTCTTATGGGCCCATTTGATAATTGAAACCAAAGTGTTCTCTTTGGTGAACAAAGAGAAAGAGATAAAAATAGGAAATAGTGGGAAGTCAGAAAATATGAATGTAAATTAGAGGTAGCAATATGAGTGGTAAGAAGAATAATGGTTCTCCAAAGATGTCTAATTCTGGAAACTGTGAATATGTTGCCTCACACAGCAGTAGCAGTTTGCAGATGTGATTAAGTTAAGTAACTTGAAATGGGAATATTATCTTGGATTTTATGGGTGGTTCCAACTTAATCACAAGGCAGGAAACTCACCATCAGAGAGATATTTGAAGATATTATGTTGCTGTCTTTGAAGATGGGGGAAGGAGCCTTGAGCCAGGGAATACAGGTGGCCTCTAGAAGCTAAATAAGGCAGATACACATTTTCTCCTAGAACCTCCAGAAGGAGTATAGCCCTGCCAACATTTTGAGTTTAGCTCAGTAAGACTTGTTTCATATTTCTGGCCTCTAGAACGCTCAGATAATAAATGTATGTTGTTTTAATCCCCCAAATTTGTGGTAATTTTTTGCAACAGCAACAAGAAACCAATATAGCATTTAATCATAAATTTTTTATTGTTTTTCTTAACTTATTATTGTATAAAATGCACAAAAATGAAATAGGTACATATTATCACAAACTGAACATAACTGAACCAGAGAGAAGGCCAAGAAACATTCTCAATGACTCAACAAGTGAAAGTGAAAGTCACTGGGTCATGTCTGACTCTTTGAGACCCCATGGACTCTACAGTCCTTGGAATTCTCGAGGCCAGAATACTGGAGTGGGTAGCCTTTCCCTTCTCCAGGGGATCTTCCCATCCTAGGGATTGAACCCACATCTCCTACATTGCAGATGTATTCTTTACCAGCTGAGCCACAAGGGAAGCCCAAGAATACTGGAGTGGGTAGCCTATCCCTTTTGCAGCAGATCTTCTTGACCCCGGAATTGAACCGGACTCTCCTGCTTTGCAGGTGGATTCTTACCAACTGAGTTACCAGGGAAGCCCAAATGACTCTGAAGCTAAACCTAATACATTGTTTGCTTCTTTATATAAATGGAATAAGATAGTATATAATCTTTTTGTTTGTTTGTTATCAACTCCACACTATGTCTATGGTTTTTATCCATATTTATATGGGTCAGTCAGTTCAATTCAGTCACTCAGTCGTATCCGACTCTTTGTGACCCCATGAATCGCAGCACACCAGGCCTCCCTGTCCATCACCAACTTCCAGAGTTCACTCAAACTCACATCCGTCGAGTTGGTGATGCAATCCAGCTATCTCATCCTCTGTCATCCCTTTCTCCTCCTGCCCCCAATCTCTCCCAGCATCAGAGTCTGTTCCAATGAGTCAGCTCTTCTCATGAGGTGGCCAAAGTACTGGAGTTTCAGCTTCAGCATCATTCCTTCCAAAGAAATCCCAGGGCTGATCTCCTTCAGAACAGACTGGTTGGATCTCCTTGCAGTCCAAGGGACTCTCAAGAGTCTTCTCCAACAGCATAGTTCAAAAGCATCAATTCTTTGGCGCTCAGCTTTCTTCACAGTCCAAATCTCACATCCATACATGACCACAGGAAAAACCATAGCCTTGACTAGATGAACCTTTGTTGGCAAAGCAATGTCTCTGCTTTTTTAACACGCTATCTATGTTGGTCATAACTTTCCTTCCAAGGAGTAAGTGTCTTTTAATTTCATGGCTGCAATCACCATCTGCAGTGATTTTGGAGCCCAAAAAAATAAAGTCTGACACTGTTTCCACTGTTCCCCATCTATTTGCCATGAAGTGATAGGACCAGATGCCATGATCTTAGTTTTCTGAATATTGAGCTTTAAGCCAACTTTTTCACTCTCCTTTTTCACTTTCATCAAGAGGCTTTTTAGTTACTCTTCACTTTCTGCCCTAAGGGTGATATCATCTGCATATGTGAGGTTATTGATATTTGTCCCGGCAATCTTGATTCCAGCTTGTGCTTCTTCCAGCCCAGCGTTTCTCATGATGTACTCTGCATATAAGTACTGAATTCTATATATTATATAATTATATTAATATGCTGAAATGGTTCTACTATTAATGGCATTTTAAATATTTCCCCTCCTTTTATTTTTCCAATTGTAAGCACTGCAATTATGAACTTTCCACTACATATCTTTGGGTACATAAGCACTTAAGTGTGTTGAGTATATGCCTGAAGAAATTTACTGGAAGTGAAAGCTCATAGAGGTAAATTATATATACATGTTCAGCTTTAGTCAGTTTTAACATTTAAGGATTAGAGATGGGAAATAGCCACAAATTCTTTGACAAGCCTCCCCATCAGAGGTGGAGGTCTATTATGTTTCATTGCTAAATCTAGGCAGGTTTTGTGTCTTCCTTGAACAAGTGACTATGGCAGAATGGTGTTGTACCTGTTTCTGTGGTAAGGCCTTGAGAGACTGCTTGCTTCTCCATCTACTTTAGAAATGCTTACTTAGAGTTTCATCCCTGTTGGAATCCAGCCATAAATGCTGTGAGAAACTCAAGACATATGAAGAAACCACATGTAAGCTTTCTTTTCCAGTATCCTAGTTGATCTCCCAGTATGGACTCCTAGCATCTCAACTCATGTGGCAAACAAGTGGTTAGAAAGCAGCCTAAAAAGTAGATTCTCCAGTCCTAGCCACCCCACTTAACAATACGTACTTTAGAGGAAAGAAGAAATCCAACCAAATCCTTCCTAAATTTCTGACTCACAAAATAAAGTGGTGTTTTAAGCCATGAGTTACAGTTATTACATACCAATATAAAACTTGAAGGAAATTTGGTATTGGAAAGTGGAATACTATATACCAAAAGCCTAAGTCATGTGGCACTGGCCTTTCCACTAGACAGGGAGCAGAGGTGGGAAGGGATGTGAGGAGACTGTGCTTGAAAGCCGAGAAGTAATGGCTTAAAGGTTTGAAGGACAGTGAAAAAATACTGTTGAAGACTGGAGGAGAGGAATAAGTGTTATAATTTTGCATGCATGCTTAATCCCATCTGACTTTTTTTGAGACCCCATGGACTATAGCCTACCAGGCTCCTCTGTCTCTGGAATTTTCTAGGCAGGAATACTGGAGAAGTCATCATTTTCTCTTCCAGGGAATCTTCCTGACCCTGGGATCAAACCCATGTCTCCTGTGGCTCTTGCATTGGCAGGCAGATTCTTTACAACTTGAGCCACCTGGGAAGCCTCACTGTTACAAAATGGTGGCCAAGTTGGCAAGAATATCACCTCCAGGAATATTGAAAATATAGAAAGGCATCTAGTTTCATAGTATAACTGGAAAGAATTTCAAGAGCAATATAAGGAATGACATGTGACCTCAAATAACTACTTCCAATAAAATACAGGGAGACTGGAGATGGCTTAAAGAAAGAACTATTAATATTTTGAATAGCATTTAAGGGAAATATAAAAAGCAGGAAATTCTGGATTTGAAAATAAATTCTTCTAATTTCTAGGCTCTTCCAGAAAGTAATCCTTGAAATAAGGAATAATTTTTGGGTAAGGTCAAATTCATTATAAGACTGTAAGAGCTTATGTTAAGTCCTCAGAAAAATCTTAGGCAGATAGCCTATCTTTTTAGTTCATAGGCCTTTAACTAACTGCACCTGAAAAACTTCTTTTTCTTTTCTGTACCTGATTTAAATGATGAGATATTAGACCATGATCTTATTCTTGTCCTTGATCTTATTCCTGTAGCGTGTTACACATTCCACAGTCTTTTAAGGATGATAATTTGTATGTGTAAGGATTTTGAATACTTTGTGTGTGGAGTATAGATTTTAGTGGCCTCCCTATTGTTGTTCAGCCACTAAGATGTGTCCAACTCTTTGCAACCCTGTGGACTGCAGCATGACAGCCTCCCCTGTCCTTCATGATCTCCTGGAATTTGCTCAGATTCATGTCTATTGAATCAGTGATGCTATCTAACCACCTCATCCTCTGCTGCCTCCTTCTCCTTTTGCCTTCAATCTTTCCCAGCATCTGCTGCTGCTAAGTCGCTTCAGTCGTGTCCGACTCTGTGTGACCCCACAGAAGGCAGCCTACCAGGCTCCTCCGTCCATAGGCTTTTCCAGGCAAGAGTGCTGGAGTGGAGTGCCATTGCCTTCTCTGTTCCCAGCATCAGGGTCATTTTTCCATGAGTCAGCTCTTCACATCAGGTGGCCAAAGTATTGAAGCTTTAGCTTCAGCATCAGCCCTTCTAATTAATGTTCAGTGTTGATTTCCTTTAGGATTGACTAGTTTGATCTTGCTGTCAAAGGAAGTTTCAAGACACTTCTCCAGCACCACAGTTTTAAAGCATCAATTCTTCAGGGCTCAGCCTTCTTTACGGCCTTCCAATACCTCTGGACTTTTAAAATTTTCTTTCCATCTAGAAAGATAGGTGGTCTGTTTTTCCCTTTGTCTTTATTCTGTACAGGATTCATGACACTTTGACAAAAAGAATGTAGCAGAATCCATGCTGTGTCAATTTTCAGAGCCAGGGCGGCTTCTTGTCCCTTGAAATTGTTGCCTTTGTAAATCTAGCTCCCATGACATGAGAAACCCACGTGTATATGCTCCAGTAATAGTGTGGCTCTTGGCAGAGTGATTCTCAGTTTTCTATGATTTTAGTTCATCTGATTCTTAAAGGTCCTGACAATGTCAATGCTTTCAAAACTGTGATTATATAACTAGAAATTATGAATTATACATGAATTTGGTTATAATGAGGTGTAGACAACACTGCTAATTGCCCTTCCCCCAGTATCCATTTCACAGTCTGTTTTTACAAATTAACCCTAGTTTTGAGGGCAGGACAGGATTGAACTTAGTCTTCAAGGTTTCCTTTTAATTATAGGGATATGAAAAATCTGTGGCCTATGGTATGTAGACATCAATGGCTGGGCAGGAAATAAAAAGTTAATGTATCATAGGAAGACATTCTGTGTTCATGAATTGGGAGAATATTGTTTATGAATATTGTTAGGATGGCATTATGACCCAAAGTGATCTAAAAACTCAATGTAATCCCTAAAAAATTTCCCAAAGTGTTTTGAGGGGAACAGAAAAACTGACAGAAAAAAAATTCATTTGGAATTTAAAAAGCACAGAATAGACAAAGCAATCTTTAAACCAAAAACAAAGCTGAAGGATAAATTTCAAAATTTACTACACAGCTACAGTAATAAACACAGAAGTTGTGCTTAATCATAGACATGTAGATTGATAGAATACAGCTGAGAATTCATTGGTAAATCCATAGATGACCAGTTGATTTTCAACATGAATGCCAGGATCATTCAATGGAAAAATAATAGTTTCTTCAACAAAGAGTGTTTGAACAACTAGATAGCCACATGTAAAATAATAAATTTGGACTTCTATTTTGGAATATATAGAGAAATAAACTAAAGATAGGCTAAGGACCTGAATGTAAGATCTGCAGCTATACAACTCTTAGAAGAAAATACCAAAATAAATCCTTATGACCTTAGATTTGGCAGTGGATTTTTAGATATGGCATCAAAAGCACAAGAAATAAAAGAAAAAAAATTGGTAATTTCAACTTCAAAAAATTAAAAACTTTTGTGTATCAAAAGACAATATCGAGGAAGTGAAAATACAACCTATAGAATGGAAAAAATTGCAAATCATAAACCTGGTGAGTGTCTAGTGTCCAGAATATGTAAAAAACACCTATAACTCAACAACAAAAAGATAACCCAGTTGAAAGTAGGCAAAGGACTTGACTCAACATTTTTCTAAAGAAAATACACAAATGGGTAATAAATACATGAAAAGAGATTCAGTGTCATTAATCAGTAGGATAATGGAAATCAAAACCAAAATAAAATACCACTTCGCACCAATCTAATGGCTATTTTTAAAAAAGAAAGAAAGGAACAGGTATTGGGTAGGATGTAGAAACATTAAAAATTATATTCATTGATTGTGAGTATGTAAAATACAGGTTCAGTGGAAAATAGTTGGCAGGTCCTCAAGAAGTTAAACATTGAGTTCTCATGTAAGCCAGAAATTCTACTAAATATGTAGCACTCAATGTTGAAAACAGGCATACCAATAAATACTTATACAAAAATATTCATAGCAGCACTAGTCTCAATAGTCAAAAAGTGGAAATAACACAAATTTGCATCAACTACAAGGCAGGAACAAATCAGTATATCTGTGCTTGAACTTAGCTTAGCTATAAAAAGGAATTAACTATTGATTCATGCTACAGTGGGCTTCTATGGTGGCTCAGTTGGTAAAGAATCTGTCTGCGATGCAGGTGACCCCAGTTCAGTCCCTGGATTGGGAAAATCCCCTGGAGAATGGAATGACTACTCACTCCAATATTCTTGCCTACAGAATTCCATGAACAGAGGGATCTAGTGGGCTACAGTCCATGGTGTCACTGTAAGGCAAGTGCAGAGAAAAGAGAGCTAGCCAGGCAGTCAGGCAAAGAAAAGGGAAATTTATTAGAGGGAAATAAGTGGGTGACTGGCCCTTAAGAGAACTGGCATCTTTCCTTTCTGATGGGGTCTTTCTTACACTCCACCAATGGCCAATGAAAAGTTCTCTGAAGGGATGGGTAACTTTTAGCCTGTAGCTGAGTCCTGCAGTCACGTAGCCAGAGGTCTAGAATCTGGTGGTCTTGTAGCCTTGAGAGGGTAGGTGCCAGTGGGAAAACAGAATTTGTTGTTTGGGCAATTTGGTCAGTTTCAAGGGTCACTGTGATTTTATTCTTTACTTGCGAGGTCAACATAATGAGCCGTTTCAACCATGAACACCCAAGTAGGCCCTCTTAGTCACAAAGAGTCAGACATGACTGAGCAGCTAACACACACATGCTACAATATGGATCAACCTCAAAAACATGATGCTAAATTTAAAAAAGCAGATAAAAAAATGTCACAAGACATGCTTCCCTACCTATGAAAGGAATGATTAGGTAAACCCATAAAGGCAGAAAGCAGATTGGTGTTCTCCAAGTGCTAGGAAGAGATTGCTTAATGCATATGGGGTTTCCTTTTGTGGTGATGGAAATATGTATGGGCCTAGAGATGAGGGCTGTGCGATTGTGTATGTACTAAATGCCGCTGGATTGTACACTTTAAAGTGATTAAATTGTGCTGATTTTACCTCAATTAAAAAAATACTAAGCCACATAAAAAATACTAATATCCCTTTAGACATGTGTTTTGAGTTCCTTTTTATTCCTGATAGAAATGCAGGTGAAATGCCTGAAGCTGAAGCCCTCATTTTGAGACCTTGAATATTAAAGGCAAAAATAAAAGAAACAGAATGCCTACCTCATTTGAGTTTACGTGATAGAAAGAAACAAAACAAAATACAATGACACATATGCTGACTAAAAAATATAGTCACAACCTGAAAGTAGAGAGTTAATTTATTTGATGGGAATGTTTAGGACTCTGAGCCCAGGAGACAGCATCTCAGTAGCTCTGAGAAAACTGCTCCAAGGAGGCAGGAGGGGAAGTCAGGTTATATGCAAGTTTGCAACCAAGGGGTCAGGCAGTCTGAACATTAAAGATTAGGTATCAAGTTAAGGAATTTAGCATTCTATGTATGGGAAGATGCAAGCCTCTGGTCTCAATGAACTCATTCCTTTCCTATGCACCTCAACTATTGGGCTAATCCTATTTCCTTGTTCATCTTGCTTCTTGCCTTCACCCAGCTCCCCAGCAGTCACTGTAGGGGGTGACAGCATCCCCCGGATCCCAGTTTTGGAGGCCTTCATTCACATTTGGAGGCCAGGAATTATTAATATGGCAGGATATATTTTCATCTCACACATACTATTTAATAACATTGCATGCTAAGTCACTACAGTCATGTCTGACTCTCTGCGCCCATATGAACCATAGCCTGCCAGACTCCTCTGTCTATGGGATTCTTCAGGCCAGAATACTGGAGTGGGTTGTCATTCCCTTCTCCAGGGGATCTTCCTGACCCATGGATCAAACCACAGTCTCTTATGTCTCCTGCGTTTGCAGGCGGGTTCTTTCCCTCTAGTGCCACCTATGACACCGATTTAATGACATCAAAGAGGTGTTTGGTTACAATCAAATGCAATTTTATATAATAATTTAAAAGTAAAGGCATTACAAGTTTATATAGCAAAAGTCATGGAAAATATTCTTTTTTTAGATTTATTTATTTTTAATTGAAGGATAATTTATTTGTAGTATTATGTTGGTTTCTGCCAAACATCAATATGAATCAGTCATAGGTATACATATGGCCCCTCCCTCTTGAAACTCCCTCCCACCTTCCTCCCCACCTCACCCCTCTAGGTTATTACAGAGCCCAGGTTTGAGTTCCCTGAATCATATGACAAATTCTCATTGCTTCTGTATTTTCAGTTCAGTTCAGTTGCTCAGTCGTGTCTGACTCTTTGCAACCCCATGGACTGCAGCATGCCAGGCCTCCTACTCCATCACCAACTCCAGTAGTTTACTCAAACTCATGTCCATTGAGTCAGTGATGCCATCCAAACATCTCATCCTCTGTCATCCCCTTCTCCTCCTGCCTTCAATCATTCTCAGAATCAGGGTCTTTTCAAATGAGTCAGTTCTTCGCATTAGGTGGCCAAAGTATTGGAGTTTCAGCTTCAGCATCGGTCCTTCCAATGAACATTCCCACCTGATTTCCTTTAGGATGGACTGGTTGGATCTCCTTACAGTCCAAGGGATTCTCAAGAGTCTTCTCCAACACCGCTGTTCAAAATCATTAATTCTTTGGCGCTCAGCTTTCTTTATAGTCCAACTGTCACATCCATACACGACTTTACACATGGTGATATATGTTTCCATGGAAAATATTCTTAAATTATTGGGGGAAATAATTTTATTGACCACAAATATAGCTCATTATTTTTATTAAAATAAGCATAAAAATTCAGAATTGTGAACGCAGATTTCAAGAAAGACTGTTAAAATATACATTGGTAATATGCTTCTCATTTTAAGTAAACCAGATGTTCATTAAAGAGCTGTTTTTGTGGATTCGCTGCATGGATTATATGTAAGACATTTTCCTCTGGATGATGAAGGCAATTCATGATTGCAAAGATGATCACAAATAGGTTTGTTTTGAAGGGTTACATAAAACTTGAAATAATGCATGAAGCCGTTTAGTTCCTTAAAATTTGTTTATCCATTCCATTAATATTTTAGGTGTATAAATTTGGGTGATTTAAAAATCTCTATATTATTACATCTCTCTGTTTCTAAATTCTGCCATGTCAAATATCATGTATTTTTCACCACTCTATCTCCATATATAGTTAGGGTGATCAGATTTAGCAGATTAGAAAGACCCTCATTCAAATGTCATTTTCACAACAAATATGTTCTTATTGTAAGCATCTTGTAAATACTGCAAAGATTATACATATTCTAAAAGTATGTAAAACTTGTGTGTAACTGGATTTTTAAAAAATCTTATATAACAACCTTTGCTAGTAAAATGCCTAAAACAAAACACGCACTCAGCAATTTTTCTTTGTTTAATAAATACATGAATGAACATGCCATTCCACCTCAGTTAAAACTGACTGGCTTTCATTCTCATTGATACGGAAGTATTAATTTGCAGATCTTTTTCCTTCCCTCCCTGTTGCTCCACTGTCTCTGTAACTATAGATAGTCACCTGCCCATGACCTTGCAGCACTTATTTCACAACTGTTCTTTACAAGTAAACTTATCTAAATATTATAACATTGGGGCTCATTCAATCCTGTTGTTGCTTATTCAATCCTGTTGTTGTGTCTGACTCTTTGCTACTGCATGGATTGCAGCATGCCAGGCTTCCCTGTCCTTCACTATCTCCTAGAGTAAGCTCAAACTGATGTCCATTGAGTCAGTGATGCCATCCAACCATCTCGTCCTCTGTCAACCTCTTCTCCTCTTGGCTTCAATCTTTCCCAGCATCAGGGGCTTTTCCAAAGAGTCAGCTCTTTGTATCAGGTGGCCAAGTTTGCCTATATTCAATTTTATTAATAATGATAATATTTCTTAATTTTCTTATAATTTTAGACATACACTATCAATGTTATATAAGAAATATCAGCTTCTCAAGGAACTAGATAAAATGGAAGGTTTATAATCTGTATACCTGCTGCTTTGGAATGTTTTAATAGTTAGACTTGTCTGTCTCATATAATTTGAGAAAGACAAGATTGGAAATCCAGTACCTTTTATGATTACCACTATAAGCCCACAAAATGCAAAACCCCTAGTGCCACACAATCCAACTGATTTACAGCCAAAGTAGAACAAAGGATGGAAAAAACTCAGCCAACCACCAAACCATGTCAGAAAAAGATAAGCACTTTCAAGTTGATTATATGTTTGTCGTGTCAATTAACCCAGTATCCAATTAATAAGCTACTCGTGTGGATTCAATTGCATCATGAGTAGCACAAGTACCATTTTTCCTGCCAAAACTATCTTTATAAGAGATTGTTTGAACTAGAATTTTCATTTCCCTGGAGGAAGTTTTCCTTCTGAAAATATGCTCAACGTGATACAGATTGTTTGTATAAAAATTCTCAGAGCCAGATTTGTTTTGTTTTGTTTTTTGCATTTTATAAAAGAAACATCTGACAAATTATTATTTGTGGGAATAACTTTTAGTATAGAGGGTTTAGAGTAATTGGTGTGGAATTGGGGTATCTGATTTAATTTGGTAAAAAATAGAATATGAGAGGAAATGTTGCTGTTGTTCAAGACTCTAATAACCTTGGCAAATATACACAGTCAACTACAGAATCCTGCATCATATTTCTTCTTGACATATACAGGTTCAGGTTGTTTTACAAAATTCTGTTAACACTGAAAGACACCAGAGCCTTAATTTAAACCTCTTGAAAATTTTACAGTTGATTCGAGAGTTATAATAGTATCATCTCAGTCACAGAACCCGACCTATCAAATCTTTAACTATTTACAAACTCTGGCTCTTCAGCACATATGTCTTAATATGTTTGATTGACTAGTAGAGTATATCTTTGAAAAGAGCCATCTTTACACCTCTAGAAAAAAAGCTAGAAAATGCCTCTGAATAAACATGTGGAGTTTCAAACTATTCAGTGTCCACTGTATTGTTTTTCTATTTATTTTCATTTTTTAAGCCTCATCTGACTGCTGTGTCACATGATCAAGTATCACATGATCAAGTGTCACACGTATACTAATCCCAAGGCTTTGGTATATTGATCAAAATTTTATTGATATATTGAGGGACTCTGCAGTATTAGCCAATCTAAAGAGCATTACTTGGAAAAATATGTCAGGTAAATTAGTTATATGCCTTTTCTCTTACTTATTAAAGCCTGAATGGAGATCAAATAGATGATAGAGTTAGAATGTAGTAGGGAATTATCAGAAACTTTTTTTAATGTGCGGCACACATTAAGCATAAGGACAGTAGTCCCAGATGGTTTTGTTCTTGAACCTCCATTCTCACCCCCTGCCTCTTGGAAATGAAGACACCCTCAGGCTGATTGAAAGGCAGATCACATAAGCAATATGTTTCAAATCTGACTGACTGACTAAAAGAGGAATCAACTTAAAAAGAAAGACAGTTTTATATAGATGCCAAAGTTATGCCATTGCAGTTTTACTCAGTGGATTTTAATTCTCAGTACATTTATCTCTATCCTTCACTTTGTGAAGTTCCCTTGTCCTCTGAATGTCGCCCAGACAACCACAGTATGCAAAATACATTACAAAGTACAAACAGAATGTCTTAGTCAGCTTGTGTGTGCAACCGAGTGGATATATTTCTATGGGTTCATGTCTCCCTGGTTTCTTCTTTCAAAACATGAATATACAATGTCTTTCTGTTTTGCTGCCTACTTGGGGTGTCAGTGCTCACTCTTGTGGGCTGATTACAGTGGGATTGCAAATTAGGCTTTAAAGAGCTAAACATTCAATCTCAAAATTGTACTGAAATTAACTCTTTACAGATGAATTCCTATTCAGTGACAATATGATGTTGGTGAACTGATCTAGAAGAAAATGCCAACCCACTGGAGAAGAATTCATATTGGCTACACACTAGAAGATGATACATTAAACTCTCTTTTTAATTTCTGTGTAATGCATAGGCTCCTGGTGTAACGTACAAAGGTGCATTTGCCAGAAAACAAAACAAAACAAAACAAAACAAAACAACTGATTCTAAAATGCTTAGCTCTCCATATGGCAAAGCCAAGTGTAATTTATCTCATCATTTTGAGACTCCCTGCTCACTATTATTGTATAAGAAATTGAAAACGTCCTTTTTACTACAGCAGCAACAAGGACATTTTAATTAAAAATTAAAAAAAAAACACCAACAACTTTAATATAGTCTTTGTTGGCATATTGGCTTTTGAAATGGAACTTCACTATTCTGTGCATAATTACAGAGGAAGGGTGGGTATCCAGAAGGAACAGGAAGATGTTTCTCTTTTCCCTCATTATGCTGTTTTCCTTTGAGACATTTAGCTTCAATGAACTTGAACTCCTAATTGCTAGTATTGAACTCTATGTTTCTTTTTGTAACTCTTTTCTTTCATGAATAGTCCAATAGTTTTTTCTTCTACTCAATATTCAAAACAATCCAAAACAGAACACCCTCAGCTATATTGCCTTATAATATAATCGTGCAGAAAATGTGGTTTAAATGTTTTTAATCAGCTGTTAATTGTCTGAACTAAATTCTGCAGACACTAAAGCTAAATCTTCATCTTCACCTAGGTATGTATGTTAGTTAGGAATCTTTCAGTTGCAAGTGACATTGCTGCTGCTGCTGCTGCTATGTCGCTTCAGTCATGTCCGACTCTGTGTGACCCCATAGACGGCAGCCCACCAAGCTCCTCTGTCCCTGGGATTCTCCAGGCAAGAATACTGGAATGGGTTGCCATTTCCTTCTCCAGTGCATGAAAGTGAAAACTAAAAGTGAAGTCGCTCAGTCATGTCTGACTCCTAGCAACCCCATAGACTGCAGCGTACCAGGCTCCTCCATTCATGGGATTTTCCAGGCAAGAGTACTGGAGTGGGTCACCATTGCCTTCTCCACAAGTGACATTAACTCATCTCAAACTAACTTCAGCATTAATAGGAATGAGTGGGCTTGCACAATTATGAAGAGTAAGGTTACACATTGGAAATACTTCAACCAAGGCCTTGATGTCTCTAAGACGTCTTTTCATTTCTCCTCACATTAGTTTCTTTGTCCATGAAAATTCATTTTTCTTCTATTGCTGACTAGAGTTTTCTGCTTGTCAGCACATAGAAAAGAGGAAATGGTGGATTCTCTAGGTAATATAAGGGAATATGGGGTATCTTCTTCCATTCTAAGTTGAACAAAGAGAGGAGGGAAAGAGAAAGAGATTGTAATTAACCTTGGTTATGTGCCAACTTTTTAAATTAATCATTGCCACTGAGGAATAATGTACTGTCATCAGACCAGCCTTGGTCACAGGAAGTTCCCAAAACAATTACTGTATAATGACTCGATGAGTGGGACAATGAAGTGAATGACAAATTTATAAAAACAAACAAACAAAAAAAGCTCAGTACCATGTAGTAATTATGAGAAAGTTAGAGACAGAAGTAATTCATTTGCTTGTTTTGTGAATTAGGAAAAGAATTCTGTACAGGAAACTTCTGATCTGGTCTAAAACATAATAGGATTTTTGTAAGGTAAACAGAAAATTGGGAGCATTCTAATAGACAGAAGATCCTGTGGAGAGGACTCGAGGTGAAAAATCAGTTTGTTTATATTTTAAGGATAAACAAACTTAAAACACTCTCAGGTGTTTTTGAGTACTGATTTTTAAATTTTTTAATGTGACAGTGTGTATAGAAATTTAAAAGTCTTGCTTAAAACACTGGACATCAGTGAGGCATTACATGTGGTAATATTGTACTCACAAGATAAGGTCATCCAAGCTGTAGCATGTCTTTACTCAAACCAGTCACATGTAAATGTATGTATATTATTTTGTCTGGCACATAGTCTTTTCATCAGATAGAGTATATAGAAAGTTATGTTAAAATAACACCCTTATAGGGCTTTTTTACAAAGTAAAATAGTCTTAATATATTATTAAATATTATAATATATGTGATATTTTAAGGAAATTGGAAGAGGCATGTGAAAGATGACATCTGTCTTGGCAGAGAAAAATATACTCTAAATGCAGTTATTGAGACTCTAAAAGTGGTTACAAGAAAAATCCAAAGAGCTTAGAGGTGATTTACATCTCATCATGATGTGAAATTCAATTTATAGTAGCCGTTACCACAAACCAGCCAGGTGAAAGGAGGCAAGGGCATTTCCCTCATCAGCAAATAGGTAATATTTCTGCAGGACATTTCTACAATATCTCCAAGTTGTCAGTAATACAAAATGTTATTAGCTCTTTTTTTTCCAATACAAAACTGATAATTCTGTTTATTCCAGCTGTCATATTTTCCCTTAAAAATCTTTAGATGCTATTATCAAGCCTTTCATAAAGACGTTAGTATAAACTACCAACATAATAGGAGAGAAGTTAGTGAATAGATATTTTTCATTCTTTACCTTAGTAATATGTAATATACTAATTCCCAAACTCCAAAAGAGACTGCCAAATATTAGAATGAAATTCTTGTTACATGTTTCACCTGTTGCTTGTTTAGTTGTGTTATTTTCCACAGACATTTATTCTTCAAAATAGATTCCCATGAGTGATAATGCCTGAATCCATATGATATTGAAAAATTGCTTTCCAAGCCTGATATAAAGGATTGAACTTTAATGAACTTTTTCATTAAAAGGTTTAGATGGACCTTCATCATTTCAGAGTCATTTGCACTACACGTTGCAGACACTGTGTTAGATGATGGAGATAAAGGAACAAGACTGGGGTTATCATCAAGTAGCTAAGTCTAGTGGAGGATACCAAGATTCATTCATTTTTCTTGAATAAACAGTCCTCTATTGCTGTAAGCCTACAGTTAATTCCTCAAATCCTAAAAAAATTGAATTTAACCATTTTTGCCAGTGTTCTTTTTGCTGTTTTGGAGGATCAAATTTCAGAGGTTTTTACTCTGTCTGCCATTCAGGATATTGAAGCTTGGTTGATAGCTGAGAACCCTTAAAATGACTGGTGTCAAAAGAATGTGATTCTGTGTATACAGATTCCATCTTTCTTTAAAGATTCACAGATAATGAAAACAGTGATCTCCTTATGAGACAGAGATGAGGAACTTCTGAAAGATCAAAACTTACTATATATACATTTTTTCAAAGAAAAGGATTCACACACAAACAAAAAAAAATGAAATGTTAGTACATGGTCTAACTTTTCTTCAAGAAAGTAGGTAAATAGTATTATTGTATCATGTAATAAATGTAATCTGTATTAATATAATATAACTTGTAGAGCGGTATCATATAGTATTATAGTTGCTGGGAAAGGTAGTCACACTCAGCATCTCTTTCTCAGTTCTGGGCTTGTCCTGCTTAGGTACGTGTGTTAATAACCTTCAGGCATGCCCCTAACTTTCTGAGTTTCAGGATGGAGGTCCTTCTACTGTAGTACAACATGTGGTATGTTTAGCCACATTGTCTGCTGTGGAGTGAATATGGTAGACTTGAGGGACTGTCTCACTGCAAGAAGCTGTATTTAGGCCTTTCTCTCTCACCTCTTGCTCTAAGTGAATGTTATATGACTTACACTCGGTACCACATAGGGGAGAGAGTGGTACATGTGTTCTCTTCTCTCTTCTCTAAGTGGTACTTATCTGCCTTTTAACCTTGGTCACATAGCTCCCTTTGTATAAAGTTTCCAATGCATATTAAAAGATTAGTTGATGTTAGCTACTTTTATTTTTATTATTTTAGTCAGAAACACAATGCTGAAAAATGTTGAGGAATAAATATTATATATTAGGAAATTAGTATAAGCTTTTGAAGCATTCAGTTCAGTTCAGTTCAGTCGTTCAGTCATATCCAACTATTGGCATCCCCATGTACTGCAGTACACCAGGCCTCCCTGTCCATTGCCAATTCCTGGAGTTTACTCAAACTCATATCCATTGAGTCAATGATGCCATCCAACCATCTCATCCTTTGTCATCCCCTTCTCCTCCTGCCTTCAATCTTTCCCAGCATCAGGGGCTTTTCCAATGAGTCAGTTCTTCACATCAGGTGGCGAAATATTGGAGTTTCAGCTTCAACATCAGTCCTTCCAATGAATATTCTGGACTGATTTCCTTTAGGATGGACTGGTTGGATGTTTCAGTCCAAGGGACTCTCAAAAGTCTTTTCCAACACCACAGTTCAAAAACATTCTTTGGCACTCAACTTTCTTTATAGTCCAACTCTCACATCCATGCTTGACTACTGGAAAAACCATAGATTTGACTAGATGGATCTTTGTTGGTAAGATAATGTCTTTTTTTTTTTTTTTAATATGCTGTCTAGTTTGGTCATAACTTTTCTTCCAAGGAGCAAGAGTCCTTTAATTTCATGGATTCAGTCATGCTCTGCAGTGATTTTGGAGCCTCCCCAAAATAAAGTCTGTCACTGTTTCCCCATCTATTTGCCATGAAGTATTTGAAGCATAACTAAATTAAAATCCAAAATTGAATAACTCTTAACTGTGTGATGTTTGTAAAGTTGCTTATTTTTAGTTTCTTTTGTGTACATAGGGATATTATTGGTAGTGACTTCATTGGTTTAGTATCAGAATTAATGCAGTGATACCAGTGAAGTGCCTAATTTTATACTTACTACATATTAATCACTAAATTAGTGTTAGCTCTTATTATATCTGCTCTTTGATCTAATTTCTTGAGCCTTCTATGTTCTTGCAGTGCTTTTTACTCCTAATTATGGATTCTTTTGCTCTGCTAAGAAACTAATCCATGCCCTGTCGAATGTGACAGCTATTGGATTTTTTTTTTTTAATTTTTGGAGAGAGGATTCATATTCAATTTGAAGTTAGAGAGCTGAAGTAGCATATAAATATTCCTTTAAATAAGTGAAGCAAGCATGCATAATATTTCACAGTGTATGCAAGGTAGTAAGGTAGTAAAACTTTAAATGATACCACATTTATAATGGAATGTTAGAATTTAATGGCATATAGTTTGAGGATCATCTTCAAAGAATAATAGAAGTACTGAAATGAGAAGGCAAAATACCAGTGCAGAACTTTATGACATAAGATGAAGTAGAATAAAGCAATAAATAAATAAATAACAGAAATATGTAAATATAGTCAGAAGAATTCCAAGATGGGACTTTAGTGAAACCTGTCCCCATTTTAATAATGTATGCTATACTGTTGTCTCATTTTTACAACAAATGGAGGAGCTGCGTGGACCAAAGTGTTAGAACTCAGATACAATGTGAGCTTAAAGAAGAGCACTTACTGATCGATTATTGACACAGGTAATGTGAAAAATGTTTAGAAAACACATGATCTCATTCACAAATATTAGAGTTATTGTTCAGTTCAGTTGCTCAGTCATATCTGACTCTTTGCAACTCCATGGACTGCAGCATGCCAGGCTTCCCTCTCCATCACCAACACTTGGACCTTTCTCAAACTCCTGTTCATCAAGTAAATGATGTCATCCAACAATTTCATCCTCTGTCATCCCTTTTCCTTCCTGTTTTCAATCTTTCCCAGCATGAGGGACTTTCGCGGTGAGTCAGTTCTCTGCATTAGATGGCCAAAGTATTGGAGCTTCAGCTTTAGCATCAGTCCTTCCAATGAATATTCAGGACTGATTTCCTTTAGGATTGACTGGATTGATCTCCTTGCACTCCAAGGGACTCTCAAGGGTCTTCTCCTACACCACTATTCAAAAGCATCAATTCCTCAGCTCTCAGCTTTCTTTATAGTCCAACTCTCACATCCATACATGACCACTGGAAAAAACCATAGCTTTGACTAGGTGGACCTTTGTTGGCAAAGTAATGTCTCTGCTTTTTAATATGTTGTCTTGGTTGGTCATCGCTTTTTTTCCAAGGAGCAAATGTCTTTTAATTTCATGGCTGCGGTTACCATCTGCAGTGATTTTGGTGCCCAAGAAAATACAGTCTATCACTGTTTCCATTGTTTCCTCATCTATTTGCCATGAAGTGATGGAACCAAATGCCATGATCTTAATTGTTTGAGTGTTGAGTTTTAAGCCAGGTTTTTCACTCTCCTCGTTCACTTTCATCAAGAGGCTCTTTAGTTCTTCCTCGCTTTATGCCATAAGGGTGGTGTCAACTGCATATCTGAGGTTATTGATTTATCTCCTGGCCATCTTGATTCCAGCTTGTGCTTGCTTTATCCAGCCTGTCATTTCACATGAAGCACTCTGAATATAAGTTAAATAAGCAGAGTGACAGTACACAGCCTTGACATACTCCTTTCCCAATTTGGAACCATTCTGTTGTTCCATGTCTGGTTCTAACTGTTGCTTCTTGATCTGCACACAGATTTTTTAGGAGGCAGGTCAGGTGGTCTGGTATTCCCATCTCTTTGAGAATTTTCCATGGTTTGTTGTGATCCACACAGTCAAGGCTTTAGCGTAATCAATGAAGCAGAAGTAGATGTTTTTTCTGGAAGTCTCTTGCTTTTCCTATGATCCAACAGATGTTGGCAATTTGATCTCTTGTTCCTCTGCCTTTTCTAAATCCAGCTTGAACATCTGGAAGTTCTTGATTCACATACTGTTGAAGCCTGGCTTGAAGGATTTCGAACATTACTCAGATGAGTGCAAAATTTGAGATAAGTGAAATTGTGTGGTAGCTTGATCTTTCTGTCATTGCATTTTGGAATTGGAATGAAAACTGACATTTTCCAGTCCTGTGGCCACTGCTGAGTTTTCCAAATTTGCTGACATATTGAGTGTCAGTACTTTCACAGCATCATATTTTAGGATTTGAAATAGCTCTGTTGGAATTCTATCACCTCCACTATCTTTGTTCATAATGATGCTTCCTAAGGCCCACTTGACCAGTTAGGCTTATTTGGTCATTTGCACACTCCTAATTAATGCAATGTGCATACATTTCTGGTTAAGGGACATTTTAAAGGCCATATAAAAAATAATCATTATTCTTTACTAACTACCAAAGAATTATTTTGCATAGGAATCTCATAATTGTATTCTACATGAACAAACTCAGTAAAGCCTGAAAACGTCCAGATTTTAATTTACACAGTAAGGCTGAGGACTGCTAACACAAAAGGAGTCAAATACAAGGATAAATGATTCACCCTAGTTTCTACCTATTTGGGTAAAAGCTTCATAATCTTATATTATTTCATTTAACTTCTATGATAGCTAAAGTTAAATTTTAAGTACTAATTAGGGAGTAGTAGTGAATAAATCAACTTTTAAACCTCAAAATAATCAACATCTTAGGTCTTTTAGCTTTTTATCAATTTTCTTTAGTTTTCCCTAAAGTCATTTTTGCTTTAAAGTCAAATTGTTTAATTTTAATTCATTTTAACCTTTTGCACTTAATCTGTGTTCTAGCTGTTTAACCAATTTTGTGTTTTTTTTTTTAAATTTCTGAAATATAATTATGGTAAAGGTAAAACAACTTTTGTTAAAGCAACTTTAATTTTAGCAACCAATTAATGATCACAGAGACCAAAGAAAATGTATTTATGAAAAATTATGTAAGTCATGTCATGCCAATATTCAAACAGCACAATTACTCTCTTTTCTTATTAACTTCTTATAAGGTGCAGTGAGGCTTTTAGATTATGGCCTATCAAATCAGGGAGACTCTCAGTAAACTAGATTTTCTAGTTATGGGGGATGCTGAACTTTTATGGTTGAGGAAAGCAGAACACTTTTTGAGACAACATATTGACATCAGAATAGTCTTTCATGTAAATTCTAAATAAGAGAAGAAATGCAAAACATGCTCATTGGTAAGCTTAATATAGAGCAAATTAAATTCAAAGATTTACAGATATGAATATGAAAGAACATAACAATAGAGAAAAGTAATATTAACCTTTAACATCACAAGCTTTCTTTTCTTTGGAAAAAGGAAAATCCCATTAAAAAAGAGGATTTTTAATGCCCAGTGATGTATAAAGCCTGTTTTGTTCTTAACATTACCACTGCTAGTATTTTAGATGTTTAGTTACCAGAGAAAAGGTCCATCAAAATAATTTTCAAGTTAAAAGAATTCTATCCACTTGGGTTTTGGCTTAGTATTCATAAAAGAAATTAATATGTGTGTCTAGCCATTCCTCTCTCTCTCTCTCTCTCTCTCTCTCTCTCTCTCTCTCTCTCTCCCTCTCATTCAGAGTGAAATCAAGACTTTCAATAAAATTGGAATGTAATGTTAATTTTATGGAGTTAATTTTGTCTGCAAAGAGTGGAATAATCCATATTCCATTACTTTTTTCTTACAGTTATAGAAATAGTTGGGTCTCCAACCCTCCCAACATGTCTTGATATATTTACATGTAATATATACCAGTTACACAGTCTTGTTGCAGTATCAAGGCCCATAACAGTGAGTAGAAGGGCACAGTTTCCTCTTTGAATGATTTGCTGCTTCTTTACCTGATCCTATGTCATAAGATTATTGCATTTAATGGCAGCACAGATGGTAAAGAATCTGCCTCCAATGCAGGAGACCCAAGTGTGATCCCTGGGTCGAGAAGATCCCCTGTTGAAAGGAATGGTAGCCCACTCCAGTATTTTTGCCTGGAGAATTCCATGGACAGACCATGGGGTTGCACACAACTGATCGACTAACACTTTCACTAACACTTTGACTTTCACATATAGTAAGATTATTGTACTTAATAAATTACTAGACATGGAATGATTGTAGATATTGTGATATACTTTATCAGCAAATCGATACTAATATATACTAAATCAATTTATCCAGTATTAATGACTCATTATATTTATGCCTTGAAAAAAATGGAGTTGAAATGGAACTTTGTTTGATAGAAATGCTTTGCCCTTCATAGGAGTAAACAGCTGTGCATGCCTAGAAACACATTGTTGTTTATTCTCTACAAGTCAAAAAGTTCCCAGAGGTGCAAACTGAAAAGTTCTATTACATTAGCTCTTAATTCTAACTTCACAAAGTGGAGACCTTGCATTTGGGTATCTTACATGTCTGTTTCATTAGTTCTCAGTTGAATAAGCCTTAGATCTTCCCTTGTAGCTCAGCTGGTAAAGAATCTGCCTGTAATGCAGAAGCCCAAGTTCTATCCCTGGGTCAGGAAGATTCCCTGGAGAAAGGAACAGTTACCTACTCCAGTATGCTTGCCTGGAGAATTCCATGGACAGGCGACAGTCTATGGAGTTGCAAAGAGTTGGACATGATTGAGAGACTTCCACTTTTCTGGTAGATGTAAAAAAAAAAAAATGTTAAACAAATTTTTGTTTAAAAATATTGAAAGTGTGATTGTTAAGAAGTCTGGTTGAAAATCTTGGTTGTATTTGTTTAGCTTTATTTCTGTTAGTAAATTATCTTCACATCATTTTATCTTTTTCCCTTACAAATTCTTTTGTATTTGTTTACATGACACAGACGCATTAGGGTCATGTATTAATCTGTTGGCCATAAGCGACCATAAATAAACAACCCACATTTATTTTCTCAAGGTTTTTGATACAGGAGGGGGAAGACAAGGTGTCAGGAGGTTAGGTTTCTTAAGAGGTCTCTCTCCGTGGCTTGCAGATGTCTGCTTCCTATCTTCTTATGGCCTTCGTCCAGTCTGTGTCCTCACTGGGAGGAAAGAGAGTGATGCTCTAATGAGGAGGACTCAGACTCTAAATCAGCTTCCCAAGAGACATCTTACTCTCTTCTCACTGTCCTGAAGCACTTAGGTTGTCAGAACCTTCCTGAATATTCCTCAGTCAACCAGTCCCAGCCCCAAGCAAATCCCCAGGGAACCTAGAGAAGGAGAATGCTCTTCTCACTAAGAATCCTTGTATCCTTTTGCTTAAAGGACCAGAGGGAAGACAAGTATTCTGAGCTTTTAAAAGTCTCTCAAGGAAAAACTTCCTTATGCTCCTCCAACACACACACATACAAAAAAACAAAAACTATTAAAGTCATGAACTTCTCCTGTGGAACACTTCTCAAAAATGTGTGTATCTAAGGGGTAACTTTGCTTGGTTTCAAACTCAAAAACAATAATAGCAATAATGATGATATTAAATTACTCAGTGTTACAAAAAAGATATGAAGGGTTTATATTATTTACATTAAACAAGCAGCGTCTTAAACCAAAAAAGCCTCACTCTTCCTTCTCTAACACCCTTGACCAGGGGGGATGCTGTGCCCCCTTCAAAATGATGGAGACCCCTTGTAAAGGCTGTGCTCTGGAAAGTCATCCTCAGATTGGAAACACCTCATCTTGCTGGAGTCTAATGGGAGCCAGGAGAGTAGGTGAACGGGAGAGGGATCCAGACTTGGCAGGGGATTCTGCCCCCTTCTGCTTGCCTGCCCTGAGACCCTTGCTGCATTTTGCCATCTTTGGGTGGACAAGCTAAGCTGAAGGTGGTGGCAGGGGCTGTCATTCTCCTCTCTCCTTATAAAAACACCACTCTTGTTGACACCAATGTTGGATTAGGGCCTCACCCTTATGACTTTTGTTAATTTTACTTATATTTTTAAAGATATGATCTCATTGAGGGTTTGGTCAGTTTAATCGCTCAGTTGTGTCTGACTCTTGTGAGCCCCATGGGCTGTAGCCCACTAGACTCTTCTGTCCATGGAATTCTCCAGCAAGAATACTGGAGTGAATTTCCATTTCCTTCTCCAGGAGATCTTCCCAACCCAGAAATCAAACATGGGTCTCCTGCATTGCAGCCAGATTCTTTACTGACTGAGCTACAAGGGAAGCCCATGATGAGGTTGGGGGACATTATACATTCCATAACAGATAATCATTAGTTAAGCTTTGTCCATGCCTAAAAGAATGTCTCTATCAGCAGAGACTCATGCTTTTTCTATATATAGGTCTTCCAGTCTGTGTCCCCAACCATACTCTTAGCTTTTGAATTCTATTCTCTTAATTCCCAAAGCAAGACTGAATGTACAGAAATGTTACTGGAATTCTGTTGTAACTGAATTTCCTGGAAATAAATATATTCTACTCTTCTTAAACTCCCAAAGTATGTTTTAATGAATTTATTTGATTTATCCAATTTAACTTTGCAATATATAGGAGTCCATTGGACAACAAGATCAAAGCAATCAATCTTAAGGGAAACCAACTCTGAATACTCGTTGGAATGACTGATGCTGAAGCTAAAGCTCCAACATTTTGGTCACCTAATGAGAACAGCCAACTCATTGGAAAAGTCCCTGATGCTGGGAAAGATTGAGGGCAGAAGGAAAAGAGGACATCAGATGATGAGATGGCATGATAGTATCACTGATGTAATGGACATGAACTTGGGCAGCTCTGGGAGATGGTGAGGGACAGAGAGGCTTGGCATGCTGCAGTCTGTGGTGCTGCAAAAGTGAACATGACTGGGCGACTAAACAGCAACAACATAGTTGGTTTCATTGCTGAAAAATCTTTTCAGTCCTGACAGTGGGCTTTACGCAGACAAATCTATGTTTGATTTATTTTTTTTTTTTAACTAAGAATGTTTATTTATTTATTTAGTTAGTTAGTTAGTTTTTTATTTTTTAAATTTTAAAATCTTTAATTCTTACATGCGTTCCCAAACATGAACCCCCCTCCCGACATGTACTTTTATCAGGAACAAAACTTGAGAACTCAGTGAATAAATGATTGATTTAGTTTAGTGATCAAATACATTTAACACAACATTAGCATGTAGATTCTGCTAACTCATTTCCCTTATATTAGAATCATTGACGGTTTAGGTGATAACTGATTTTAAACAAAGACCTCTGTTCTCTAGTCTGATCATTTTAATTCCAGCCTTTCAAATTAGGTAATCCTACTGTTTTATTGCAATTTATAGGTAGATACAATGGAAGTAATTGAACTAGTTAACAACTCCTCATGAGTTCTTATTCCTCAACTAACTCCCTAACAAAAATCTACTTCTCCCTGAGTCATAGATACTTCATTTGTCCACCCTCAGATTAAGTCTTCATAGCTGGCTTTCTGATCAGTTACATGCCTCCACCAAAACGTTACTGGAGCAGTAGAAGTGAGCCTGACCCTGAGGATATGCTTGCTATTCTCCACATTTTCGATGATCAGACCTACACAACCTTGGAAGATAAGGAGATTCAGAACAGATCTCCCCAAGATGTGCTACTTGAGCATGTGGATTATTTTCAGATAAAGGCAAATATGAGATGTTTAGATAGCATCACTGACTCAATGGACGTGAATTTGAGCAAATTCTATGAGATAGTGAAAGACAGGAAAGCCTGGCATGGTGCAGTCCACGGAGCTGCAAAGAGTAAGACACAACTTAGAGACTGAGCAAGAACTAATGGATTTTTTTGACCACTGTGGGCTCAAGAGAAACAATTGCCTCTTTTTAAATTACCTAGAAAATTTAAATTGGGCATCTTTCCCAGAAAAAGAGTTACTTAGACAAATTTTACCTAAGTGGCTTCATCTACATGGCAGGATACATCACTATCTCCCAAAGTTAGAATCTTCCTGTGAATGACTCTCCTGTCCTTGGAAACCCCGAACCCCTATTCAATTTCTTAGCTCAGGATGGCATACATACTTCATTTTACTTCTTTGCCTTTGAACCTCTCAGGTATGTAAGATCTCTGGCCTGCTCATATATTTGAGGATCTTGTAAATATAAAGTTAATTTTGATTTTTCTCCTGTTACTCTGTCTCAGTTCAGTTCAGTTCCGTCACTCAGGCATGTCCGACTCTTTGTGACCCCATGGACTGCAGCACGCCAGGCCTCCTTGTCCATCACCAACTCCCAGAGTTTACTCAAACTCATGTTCACTGAGTTGTTGGTGCCATCAAACCATCTAATCCTCTGCTGTCCCCTTCTCCTCATGCCTTCAATCTTTCCCAGCATTAGGGTTTTTTCAAATGAGTCAACTCTCCACATCAGGTGGCCAAAGTATTGGAGTTTTAGCTTCAACATCAGTCCTTCAGTGAATATTCAGAACTGATTTCCTTTAGGATGGACTGGTTGGATCTCATTTTGGTTTAATTTGTTTGATGGTTAGTGTTCTTTAGCAAAAGCTAGGATAATTTACTTATTGAGTTATTTGACAATAAAATCTTGAGGGAAGTAAGGATGTGTTGGGCATACTGCTAATGGTTAATCACAGAAAAAGTGTTCTATAGCCACTGGTAGATGACTCAAAATTTAAATTTTCCTATTCTTAACATGGAATTTTATTTTTATCGGCTTATTACTGTGTTTGTGTCATCAATTTAAAAAAGTCCAAATGGTAGCATTAAAATTTTTCTTTATATACTTTATATACTTGAGTATATAATTATACAAGAATTTTGAAATTTGGAGCTAACAATTATTTCTGTCAAAGCTTATGGAAAGTGTGGTTTTGAAAAATTACTTTATTATATGTAAAATACATTATTATTTTAATTGTATAATCTCAACCTTGTGGTCTGCATACCTGTTATTTAAAACAATTGTTAGAGGGTACTCTTTAACAAAAAATATTGACTTTAAATATCTATACTGTCATGTTGTATATGTTGTTAGTCAATGAGTCATGTCTGGCATTTGTGATCCAATGGACCACAGCCCACCAGGCTCCTCTATTGATGGGATTCTCCAGGTAAGAATACTGGAATGGGTTGCCATTCCCTTCTCCAGGGGATCTTCCTGACCCTGAGATCAAACTTGGGTCTCCTGCATTGAAGGCAGATTGTCTACCATCTGAAGTATCAGGAAAGCCCAAATATTTATACACCAGAGCACTAAAATATATATTAAAAATATAGTGGAAAAATTATTGAAAAATTATGATGGGAGAATTTATTTTTAAATATAATGGCAAAATACAAAGGAAAATGTAACTATATACTTGTGAATTTTTAAAATATATATTAAAGTGTATGTATTACATGTATAACATATATAAATTTTAGGAACACATATAAATCATGAAGTTTTATAACTAAATTGCTGTTCACTTAACTCTGAACAAAAGGGTTACAGGGTTCCAGTTACATTTATTTCTTCCATGATATAGGACAGCACATGACTTGAAGAAACTAAATTGAATAAAGCATAAACTCTAGTCTTTAAGAATTCATAGACAGTAGGAATGAGAGCTATAGTTAATGTTTGTATCCTATTTTTGGCTTTTATTAAGGACTTAAGAAATGACCAAATGAAAGCTATTTATGATTTTCTGAAAATCTCTATTGTGAATTTTATCAATGTTTTAGCTCTATATACTGTATGAAAATTTGTACCTATTATCAAGAAAATTGTCCTTTTTCTAATTATATTACCTTTTTCCTTTTATTTTATAATTAAACCTATATCTTGTTTCCATTTATTCTATGATCTCAAGGGATTAAAAAAGTAATTACAATAGTCAATCTGTAAATGAATCAGCATATTTCTCCATGTTAATGTATCATTATATTTCTTGAATTCCTCTAGCTCAGTATTTTAGACTGCTAGATTTTTTTCATAGAATTAAATTTTAAAAAATACATAAGATAGCTCAGTCAGACACATAAGCATCTATATCATCTTCATATATAAGATAATCTGGCTAGGATCAAAAGAAACAAAAATTAGAGATTATTAGAGAACAGTGAAACATAGTCATATATCTGTATTTATTGACCACACACAATGTGGCAGGTGCATAGTGTACTATAGCATAATTCCTTACTTTTTTGAATTATTAGAAAAATGAGGGAGAAAGAAAAATGAATTAAAAATTAATTTGTTGGCATAGCATACCCATTTCAGAATAGGCTGTGAAAGTCCTCCCTCAGGAGTTGCTGTTTCAGCTGCCTTGTGAATGTTGGTAAGAAGTATATTGATGAGGATGATTTTAAGTTTGGGATTTCCAAAGTAAAGAATCAGGGAAAGAAATGGTAAACCATGTATTTCAGAATGCTTGGACCATGAGTAGTGTTTGAAGGAAGGGCAGTACCCAAAGAGATTAAAGTATTTAAACAGTGAATTGTCTGCCTATATAGAAGGTGAAAATTAATATTACATTGGAAGAAAACAAAGATGGCATTCAATAATAAAAAGCTTTACCTACTGGACTTGATATCCTCTGCCACATACTAATTGACATGAGTTGCTCTGTAAGTTTTCACCAAAAGTGTCTTCTACACAGGAATTTTAATTAATTCACCTGATGTTCACATGGCAATAATGAGTTGCTCACAATTCAATCCAGGATAACTGGACCTCTTATACTGTATGATCTGCTGTTTATATTTTATAGTAAAAGTGGTTAAGTCACTCAATCATGTCCAACTTTTTGCAACCCCATGCAGGCAATCTCCTGCATTGTAGGCAGATTGTTTACATACTGAGTGTATTATATTCAAAACAACATTAGTGTCTCAGTCACTTCCAACAACAAACCTTCATTTCTTTCTCCTAGATCTGTAGGTCTTGGAGCAGTGTTTTCAGCAGGTCATGCCAGCCTGGTTGATGTCAGAACTGGGAAGGTCCAAGACAACTCCCCAAGCCATGTAAATCCTCTGCTTGGGCATGAGATGTCACAGTCCTTAAACTAAAGTAAATAATGTATCCATTATTAACAGGGAAGGAAATTATACTTTTTCCACAGGGTAAAACAGTGGCAGTGTAAATATTTGCTCAAAAATAACTGAACTTATCACATTGACTTTCAAACTACTTAAAAAACTACCAATTTCAGGGAAATTCTGAAGTACAGCAAGAAGATAATGTATTGTTATAAAATGTTTACATACAATATTCAAGTAAAGAGACATCTCAGTAGTATGTTTGGAAAATGACAGATCAACCAGAATTCTCAGGAGCTTAAATGAACACCTAGACACCAATTCCTGTTATCTCCTGGAAGAAGAAGCCCATAAATAAAACACAAAGAGAAAAATCATTGAACTAAGGTGTGGGGTGGAATGTCTGGAAAGCAGTTCATGGTAATCGTGAGGTAATAGGGCACCAAGAGGAGATGGAAGTGAATACAGGCAGAGAGAAGGAAGCCATTGTGTGGATAAGCCAGAAAGACATCTCTCAGAAATGAAATCATCTTGACCAGCTTTGAAACTGGTGATGAACCTCATTTGGAGGCCAAACCCTTGTTAGTGAATAAACTATGTAAAAGCAAATCCTATTCAAAGTTTTTTTGTTTTTTTGTTTGTTTGTTTGTTTGTTTGCTGAAAGAATCTGCCAGATGGAAACTACTGGATGATTGGGGAAACAGAGAGTCCTGTATATATGCTGGTCATTTTTAATTTAACTCTGGCCTTTCTGTGCCTTGTGTTGTCTGACTCCCCATTTCCAGTTTACTATTTCAAATACACTCATATTTTCCTGGAGATTTAAGACTTAAAGTCTTCTATATAACCAGTTTAATTTTCTAAATGAATAGGATTCATAACCAGAAAAATCCACATGCCATTGACAGTAGTGTGTGTTAGTAGCTCAGTCGTATCTGACTCTGCGACCCTCTATAGCTCGCCAAGCTCCTCTGTCCATGGGATTTCCCAGGTGATAATACTGCAGTGGGTTGGCATTTCCTCCTCCAGGGGATCTTCCTGACCCAGGATGGAACCTCGGACTCCTGCATTGCCGACAGATTCTTTACCTCTGAGCCACCAGAGAAGCCTTGTGCTATGCTGTGCTAAGTCACTTCAGTCGTGCTGGACTCTTTGCAGCCCCATGGACAGTCGCCCACCAGGCTTCTCTGTCTATGAGATTCTCCAGGCAAGAGTACCAAAGTGGGTTGTCATTTCTTTCTCTGTGGGATCTTCCTGACCCAGGGATTAAACCTGTGTCTCTTGCATTGGTAGGTGGATTCTGGGTGGTTTCTTTACTGCTGAGTCAGTAGGAATGTATATATCTATATCTATATCATCTTTCTTTATCCTGAGAGAGAGATTTTAAGGTATTGGCTCACAGGATTATAGAGGTTTGGTAAATCTAGAATCTACAGTATAGACTATTAGGTTGTACAGCTGGGAAGAACTGCAGTTAGTCTGAAGGCAATTTGCCAGTTGATTAGATGCAGCTCACCCTCGTTATGGAAGACAATCTACTTTAATCAAAGTCCACCAATTAAATGCTCATCTCAAAATAGGAAAAAACCTTCACAGAAATACCCAGAATAATATATGACCAAATAATCTGGACCTTGTGGCCTTGCCACATCAACATATCGATATAATCATCACAGCCTGTTTCTCTTATCTGTGAGATTACCAAATTATTATTATTTGCTTCATAAAACTATTTGGAAAATGAACTGTGACAGTTTATGGCACAATCTTAGAAAATGCTTAGCAGATAGTAAGTATTTGAATATAGTGTTGATGATGAAGATATGCACCAGTTCTCCCAGAACAGCTTCTTTTGAAAGCAGGTGATATACAAAGGTGAAAAAGATATTTTAGAAGCTACATTCCACTGCTGCAAGTCATTATGCCAGTGCTTAGTCCTACAGATTAAAAAGTATATCTACATTTTCCCCAGGATTTTATATAGTAACTTCCTGTGATGTTATGATGCTCTATCAGCCTCTATAAACTAGTCCCTTAGTAATTTCAACAATATTTATAATACATTATTTCTTAAAGTGTTTTATCGATAAGTAAGTAAGTAAAGTCGCTCAGTCGTGTCCGACTCTTTGTGACCCCATGGACTGTAGCCTATCAGGCTCTTCTGTCCATGGGATTTTCCAGGCAAGAGTGCTGGACTGGATTGCCATGGCATTACATATTTTATATCCTTTCATATATCTAATGTATCTCCTAATAACAGGAATAATTATTTTAACAATAATAACAACATAAAGGGCAAAACTTCAATTGAACATTAAATGTCCAACATCATGCAACATTACAAGGAAAATAATAAACTAAATATATTAAAAACATATATAAATCTGTCATTTTCATATATGATTGAGTAGAGGCAGATTCACTTGAAACTCAGAAGAAAAAACAAAGAGGATTCAACAGTGTTAGTATATTAGACCATTTTAGAATTCTAACCTTTGTTGAGATGAACCAATGTTTTAAATGGAATGATAATCGGAGTGATTAAATTGCAAAAGGCAAGACACATAAGAGAAAGCTAATTTTGAAGTCTAGAAAATTGATTCCAGAAACAATCATAGAGGGATAAACTGATATCAGAATTGAAGACTGAAGCCTTGAAATGAAAATCCATGCAGAATCTTTTTCAAACATGGTGATTCACTTAGCATGTGGAAATTAATGCTTTGCACGAATTTTACCTGTCTGGTGATGGCTTGCGTGTCTTCCATAGCAATATTCCAAATTCAGTTATGCAGAACACAGGTTTACCAAATATATTCTCAAAATAATTTTTGAATACAATGTTTGAGAACCCTACTTCTTGAAAAATCCAAAATTATGTTAGCATATTAATACTTCTAAGAAAGTTTGCCTAGAGAAAACTAACTTTGATTAATCATTACTTACTAAATTTCTGCTTTTGGACTTTTTTTCCCTCAAGTAGCACCCATGAACTTTTGAAAGATTAGACTATTTTGAAAAACTTTGAGAGAATAATATATGCAGTCGATAAGAATATATGATTCAAAGTCAGATAAACAGAATTCAAATCACAACCATGTCAGTTTCTACTTTTATGATTTTGGATAAATCTTAATACTCCTAAATCAAACCTGAAACTAGCACAAGACTAAATCAACTGTCAGTTCAGTTCAGTTCAGTCGCTCAGTCGTGTCCGAGTCTTTGTGACCCCATGAATCGCAGCACGCCAGGTCTCCCTGTCCACCACCATCTCCAGGAGTTCATTCAGACTCATGTCCATCGAGTCCGTGATGCCATCCAGCTATCTCATACTGGGTCGTCCTCTTCTCCTCCTGCCCCCAATCCCTCCCAGCATCAAAGTCTTTTCCAATGAGTCAACTCTTCGCATGAGGTGGCCAAAGTACTGGAACCTCAGCTTCAGCATCATTCCTTCCAAAGAAATCCCAGGGTTGATCTCCTTCAGAATGGACTGGTTAGATCTCCTTGCAGTCCAAGGGACTCTCAAGAGTCTTCTCCAACACCACAGTTCAAAAGTATCAATTCTTCGGCCCTCAGCCCTCTTCACAGTCCAACTCTCACATCCATACATGACCACAGGGAAAATCACAGCCTTGACTAGACGGACTTTAGTCAGCAAAGTAATGTCTCTGCTTTTGAATATACTATCTAGGTTGGTCATAACTTTTCTTCCAAGGAGTAAGTGTCTTTTAATTTCATGGCTGCAGTCACCATCTGCAGTGATTTTGGAGCCCAAAAAAAATAAAGTCTGACACTGTTTCCACTGTAAAGAGCAATATTGCATAGGAACCTGGAATGTCAGGTCCATGAATCAAGGTAAATTGAAGTGGTCAAACAAGAGATGGCAAGGGTGAACGTTCTAGGAATCAGTGAACTAAAATGGACTGGAATGGGTGAATTTAACTCAGATGACCATTATATCTACTACTGTGGGCAGTAATCCCTCAGAAGAAATGGAATAGCCAACAAGGTCAAGAAAAGAGTCTGAAATGCGGTATTTGGATATAATATCAAAAATGACAGAATGATCTCTGTTCATCTCCAAGGCAAACCATTCAATATCACAGTGATCCAAGTCTATGCCCCAACTAGTAACGCTGAAGAAACTGAAGTTGAACGGTTTTATGAAGACCTACAAGACCTTTTAGAACTAACACCCAAAAAAGATGTCCTTTTCATTATAGGGGACTGGAATGCAAAAGTAGGAAGTCAAGAAACACCTGGAGTAACAGGCAAATTTGGCCTTGGAATGTGGAATGAAGCAGGGCAAAGACTAATAGAGTTTTACCAAGAAAATGCACTGGTCATAGCAAACACCCTCTTCCAACAACACAGGAGAAGACTCTACACATGGACATCACCAGACAGTCAACACCGAAATCAGATTGATTATATTCTTTGCAGCCAAAGATGGAGAAGCTATATACAGTCAACCAAAACAAGACCAGGAGCTGACTGTGGCTCAGATCATGAACTCCTTATTACCAAATTCAGACTCAAATCAACTGTACTCCAATACAAAATAATTTTTTAAATTCCTATTGATCAAATAAGGTCAACAATAAAACCCTTATAGTCATTATAAATGACTAAGTAGTGCAATGCCATTTAGTGACAGTCTAGGAAACCCAACACAATGTAGTTATTATTGACAATGGTGATGCTAACTGATCAATGTCCTAAATAATATAGCTTTACTTCATAATGTGTTTTGGGTAGTATTCATCATTTAGTGTCATAGAAGTCTTAAAAACAATTCATATTTGACAATAATATACCTTCAATTGTATTATTATTAGAATTAGTATTAGTATAATATTACATTATCATCATTACTGGTTAATTTAGATTTCTATATATGTTATCAACTTTGTCTATTTTAGGAAATGATTTTTTTGGAAATATACACATTTATTACTAAAGAACTTACAAATATTTTCTGATAATACTTTAAATATTTTCTTTATATGTGTTAATAGTATGCCACTTCCATATCTGGGCTTCCCTTGTGGTATAGTTGGTAAAGAATCTGCCTGCAATGCTGGAGACTTGGGTTAGATCTCTGGGTTGGAAAGATGCCCTGGAGAAGGGAATGGCTATTGACTTCAATTTTCTGGTCTGGAGAGTTCCTTGGACTGTATAGTTCATGGGGTCACAAAGAGTCAGACATGATTGACTTTCACTTTATTTCCATATCTAATTTATAGTTTGGCCTACTTGTCACTTTCTTTTGTTTAACTGTTTTGATTTGTTTGCTTTGAAATGAGAAAGTAGCAGTGAGTAAAGAGAAAGAGCAACTAACTTCTCTCTCTGTCAAGACTGGACAATGAGAACCTCAAGGTTTTAATGGCAACTGCAGCATCACAAAAGACTGATTTTATGATGTATATAATTAAATTGTCATTCTCTACGTCTTGGGCAAGAATAACCCCCAAGTCTTAGACTTTGTATCCACTTTCCAAACAATAGGAAAAATTTGCATCTCCCTGTTAAAACCATTTCCTTGAAGCTGCACATGTTCAATGGCTCAGCCATCTCCAGCTCTGCAAACTATGGATAGTTTGCCATTTACTACTCCACGGGATCTTCCTGAACCAAGAATGGAACCCATGTCTCCTGCATCTCCTGCATTGACAAGTAGATTCTTTATCACCACATTACCTGGGAAGCCCTCGAGAAACCCCACACAGTTTACCTTATCCTAATGTCCAGAACTTAGTCATATAGCCAGTCTTCTTGTTATGCAAGCCAGGAAATAAAAATGCTGTTGCAAGAAGCATTGGAATATAAAGAGCTAAGATAACTAAACAACTAGTAGTGTTTGCCAAAGCCAGCTGTAAAATTTAGTCATATTTTCTTTATTTATAACAATTTAACTGAAGCAATATGTGAACCATGAACTTCCAGATGTTCAAGCTGGTTTTAGAAAAGGCAGAGGAACCAGAGGTCAAATTGCCAAAATCCCCTGGACAATGGAAAAAGCAAGAGAGTTCCAGAAAAACATCTATTTGTGATTTATTGACTATACCAAAGCCTTTGACTGTGTGGATCACAATAAACTGTGGAAAATTCTGAAAGAGATGGGAATACCAGACCACCTAACCTGCCTCTTGAGAAACCTGTACGCAGGTCAGGAAGCAAAAGTTAGAACTCAACATGAAACAACAGACTGGTTCCAAAGAGGAAAAGGAGTACGTCTAGGCTGTATATTGTCACCCTGTTTATTTAATTTGTATGCAGAGTACATCATGACCTGGGCTGGAGGAAGCACAAGTTGGAATCAAGATGGCCAAGAGAAATACCAATAACCTCAGAAATGCAGATGATATCACCCTTATAGCAGAAAGTGAAGAACTAAAGAGCCTTTTGATGAAAGTGAAAGAGGAGAGTAAAAATGTTGGCTTAAAGCTCAACATTCAGAAAACTAAGATCATGGCCCCTGGTCCCATTACTTCATGGGAAATAGATGAGGAAACAGTGGAAATAATGGCTGACTTTATTTTTCTGGGCTCCAAAATCACTGTGGATGGTGATTTCAGCCATGAAATTAAAAGACACTTACTCTTTGGAAGGAAAGCTATGACCAACCTAGATAGCACATTAAGAAACAGAGACATTACTTTGCCAACAAAGGTCCATCTAGTCAAGGCTACGGTTTTTCCAGTAGTCATGTATGGATGTGACAGTTGAACTATAAAGAAACTGAGCGCTGAAGAATTAATGCTTTTGAACTGTGGTGTTGGAGAAGACTCTTGAGAGTCCCTTGGACTGCAAGAAGATCCAACCAGTCCATCCTAAAGGAGATCAGTACTGGGTGTTCATTGGAAGGACTGATATTGAAGTTGAAACTCCAATACTTTGGTCACCTGATGTGGAGAGCTGACTCATTTGAAAAGACTGTGATGCTGGGAAAGATTAAAGGCAGGAGGAGAAGGGGACGACAGAGGATGAGATGGTTGGATGGCATCACCGACATAATGGACATGAGTTTGAGTAAACTCTGGGAGTTGCTGGTGGACAGGGAGGTCTGGCCTGCTGCTTTCCATGGGGTTGCAAAGAGTCGGACATTACTGAGTGACTGAATTGAACTGAACTGAACTGATTAAATTTTTAGTCTTTATTATTCAGTGTATCCATTTTCCTGAAGAGATGTTGTATATTTTTCTAAATATTAGTATTGCCTTTAAGAAGTTATTTCTATTCTATACTATTTTTATTCAAAATAAGTCTTTTATATTTTTCATATATCCAAATGTACTTATCACTGTGGCCTAGTTCTAGCTAGTTAGTTAGTAAACATATCTTTAGTTATTAGAAGTAACATAAAGTAAGGAAATGAACATGGACTTGACCATAGCATTATACTTAATACCACAGTAACATTTTCCATATGCCCCTATTCCTCAGTACATGTTTTAGTCATTAAATGTGTGAAACATGATATTTATTATATTTTACTGAAAAAAAAATAGATTCTGAGAAGTCATTCTATCTGAACATAATTTCTTAGGATGTAATCACCCAAAACAAAAAAATCCAACAGGGGATTGGGAAAAGGACAGGAATAAAGGAGGAACAAAAAGTGGGCATTGCAAGCAAAATCCCTCAGAAGGCAATTTTGTCCCGACCCCAGAGGGAAAGCTTGGTAGATGACACCCAGAATCAAGAAGAGTGTTTATACCACCTCAACAGGGCAGTCATTAAGACCTGTATGGTGGGAACAGGCGTTTGGTCATAAATTCCCAGGATATTCTGGCTCTCTGTGAATGGCTAATGGTGTTTTGGCAGCCTCAGGCAGACCTCCAACAAAGAAACAGATGGTGGCTAATGGGAGTGAAAGCGTGGGCACTAGTGTGCGCTGAAACCGTAAAGGGAGATACAGCAGAGCACTAATAGAGAATGCTGTATAGACTTAGGTAATTTCTTACAGTGATCTCAGTAGTTGTTTCAGGATGATACAGATGATTTTTGTTTATCCAAGTTTAACTTTATATCTAAACTTTAAGAATAACTGTGAATTTTTTTTTTCTAAATGAAAATTATTTGCTAAGGAAAAGATAATATATTCTATATGCTCTCCATCATGACTTGTTATGAGCCTACTTTACCATGAAATTCAGTCTTTGAATTATTATATATGATCCAATTTAATATCTACCACTAAACATTATATATGATCACAGAAATAGAATAAAATGCAAAGTGAACTTTCATAGCATTTCTCTTTTGACACATTGTAAAGATGTTTCTTCCAGAGTAATTTGATTTGTGAAAGTTGAATCTCTAGAAGCATCTCTTCTAGAATCTCTAAAAACATTTATTCTTTAAAATTCTCTATTGCCAATACATCTGAAGTGGTACTGATTTGATTCTATGCTAAGAACTAGCAAAAAACTAGTACTACCACCCCCAGAATACATATACAAAACAAAAGTTCCCTTCACTCAACTGTATAATATGCACACAGTACCTGAACATACACGTGTATCATGTTTATACATGAATATATGTTTTTCTTTAGTTGTAAACAACAATGAAATAACTAACTTTAAATAGCCCTACTATTCCATCCTTTGTTCTAAAATAGTATAGCACAAATATGTGAGTGAGAGAAAAAAACGGATATTAATAGTTGCCAGCCATATGTCTCACAAGTACTCAGTGAGAATTAAAATGGTTAAATCAGCAAATCTTTCTCAGACAACATTCACACATTTTAAAATTGGATCTTTAACCGTTTTTTTAAAATTCCTTGATTTTACCAGAAAATCTTTCCTTTTGAAAACTTACCAAATTAAAGTTTTACAAATTTATTTAAAGTCATCTAGAAATTTCTTCATTTTTAAGGGATGAAATGTACCAGTTAAACATTTAAATTCATCATCTTCTAAGTCAAAATGATGATACCAGTAAACTAGATTTTACCTAAATAAATATTATTTTACAGTCAATAGATAGACTTCATGAGTTAAAAAAATATGATACCCCTATATGAGTAAATGTGACAAAATATAGATATTATTTATATTGTTTTCATGTGAGAAAACACAAATTGTCAAAGTGAAGAGCATGGTAAAGAGCTTGAGTGAGAAAATGTTACTAGTAAATTTGTGATTTATTATATAGGGATTATATATAAAAATTTAGTTGTATACATAAAGTACGGAAATTCCGCAAGTGTATATTAGAAATACCATATGAAAAAAAGTTATGATTTGTCCACCAATTTGAAATTATTTGGAGTAATGTTAGGGCTTGGACGGGATTCCCACATGACTCAGTGGTAAAAGAATCTGCCTGCCAGTGCAGAAGACATGGGAGGCGTCAATTCTATCCCTGAGTCAGGAAGATCCACTAGAGGAGGAAATAGCAAGCCATTTCAGCATTCTCACCTGGAGGACCCCGTGGACAGAGGAACTGGCAGGCTACAAGTCCATTGGGTCACAAAGAAGCGGACACAACTGAGTGACTGAGCATACATACATGGGACGTGGAAAGGATGAGCAGCAGACACATGGAAAACCATATCCAAGACATAAAAGAATATTTAGAATGACTGAGTGTTTGCTTTATTGGTATCTTTGCTTCACTCTGTATTCTTCATTAACTTTACGTTTAGGTGTCTGTATAGATGCTTTTGCCATATAAGATGATTTTTTTTTCTGTATTTCTGGTGATTTTCTAGAGGCAGTAATTTTTAAAAGACAATTTTATGCATTATATCTGAATGTTGAAATATAAAAATGACTAATGTATTGCCCCAGAAGGAACCTATATCTTTAAAAAATCATTTTAATTAATTTCCCCTGAGAATTATGAACTATAAAATGGAACAATAGATAATAATACAACTCCTGAAAATTGGCCTCCATAAACGAGTTACTTGTAAAATTGTGAAATTAAATCATCTTACTCATATGCATAAATGACGTAATCCTCCCTGGTGTGTGCTTTTGTTAATTGATATGGATCCATGATAATCTCCCTTAATATAAAGAGGAACCAGGGATTTTCAAAAATAGAAATAGTTATTGCAACAGTTTGGTGTTAATGAATTTACAGTAAGTCTGCTTTACCTTTGCATCTTCTGTGTGTAGTTTCTTCTCATTACTATATTAATAGATAACAAAGCCTTCTTCAGTTATCAGTGCCAAGAAATAGAGGAAAAGAACAGAATGGGGAACACTAGAGATCTCTTCAAGGAAATTAGAGATACCAAGGGAACATTTCATGCAAAGATGGGCTCGATAAAGGACAGAAATGGTATGGACCTAACAGAAGCAGAAGATATTAAGAAGAGGTGGCAAGAATACATGGAAGAACTGTACAAAAAGATCTTCATGACCCAGATAATCACGATGATGTGATCACTAATCTAGAGCCAGACATCTTGGAATGTGAAGTCAAGTGGGCCTTAGAAAGCATCACTATGAACAAAGCTAGTGGAGGTGATGGAATTCCAGTAGAGCTGTTTTAAATCCTGAAAGATGATGCTGTGAAAGTGCTGCACTCAATATGCCAGCAAATTTGGAAACCTCAGCAGTGGCCACAGGACTGGAAAAGGTCAGTTTTCATCCCAATCCCAAAGAAAGGCAATGCCAAAGAATGCTCAAACTACCGCACAATTGCACTCATCTCACATGCTAGTAAAGCAATGCTCAAAATTCTCCAAGCCAAGCTTCAATAATACGTGAACCATGAACTTCCTGATGTTCAAGCTGGTTTTAGAAAAGGCAGAGGAACCAGAGATCAAATTGCCAACATCTGCTGGATCATGGAAAAAGCAAGAGAGTTCCAGTAAAACATCTATTTCTACATTATTGACTATGCCAAAGCCTTTGACTGTGTGGATCACAATAAACTGTGGAAAATTTTGAAAGAGATGGGTATACCAGACCACCTAACCTGCCTCTTGAGAAATCTGTATGCAGGTCAGGAAGCAACAGTTAGAAATGGACATGGAACAACAGACTGGTTCCACATAGAAAAAGGAGTACATCAAGGCTGTATATTGTCACCCTGCTTATTTAACTTATATGGCAGAGTACATCATGAGAAACGCTGGACTGGAAGAAACACAAGCTGGAATCAAGATTGCCAGGAGAAATATCAATAACCTCAGATATGCAGATGCCACCACCCTTATGGCAGAAAGTGAAGAGGAGCTAAAAAGCCTCTTGATGAAAGTGAAAGAGGAGACTGAAAAAGTTGGCTTAAAGCTCAACATTCAGAAAATGAAGATCATGGCATCTGGTCCCATGGCTTCATGGGAAATAGACGGGGAAACAGTAGAAATAGTGTCAGACTTTAATTTTTTGGACTCCAAAATCACTGCAGATGGTGACTGCAGCCATGAAATTAAAAGACGCTTACTGCTTGGAAGAAAAGTTATGACCAACCTTGCCGGGGCCAGGGTGAGGAACTCCGCCCATGGCAAAGGTCATGAAGAAGGAGGCTTGGCATACTCAAAGGCATGATCAAGCCTCAGGAAACTCCCTGTTCCCGAGCATCTAACCCCAAAACCAGAGTCTGTTTTATGCTCTCACCTACACCTCTGACTTTACGGGGGGCTCTCCCCCATAACCGTTTCTCTTGGAGAAGGAGTAAACGTGCAGCTCAAAGGCAATAAAAATTCCTGGGTGTGACCAGAGTGTTTCAGCTTACAGACTCCTCTGAAGGTTATCTAGCCCGCCTGTATAGGTTCGTCTGGCCACATGTGATTGTTTACAGCCTCCCAATCTGAGAGGCAAGAGATGTTTTAGACTTACTAAAGGCAAATTCTTTGGGGGAGTTAGAAATTATTAGTATAGTGGGTTGGTTAGGAATTATATTGGTGAAGGGTTTTTCATTTGTTATGTCAATAATTGCTGCTAATTCCCTGCTCTGGGTGGGACAAGGATGTTTCAGGTCAAACCTCTCTGCTGACAGACTAGCTTGTGTGACAGGATTATCCATACTCCTGCCGCATGATTGTTTACTACCTCTTAACCATAAACAGCACAGAGAGTTTTGGAGTATTTTGAGAGTCTTAATTAGCATAGGGCCTTTTCTTCTTCTTGAGTCAATGATTGCCACCAGGCCTCCATATCCTTAGGCACCTGGGAATATATTAATATATTTGGACTATAGAAAAGGAAATATAGTAGTTTTTGATGTTAGCAATACTAGACTTTTTGAGTTAATGGATTTTCTCTTTTGTAATAGATCACTGTACTTTGTTATAAATCACTGTGTCCTTGCTATGTAAAAATGTAACTTTATCATATCTTAAGACTAAATAGATCTTAAGGGGAGCATTGGTGAAAGACTTTCATTTGTTGGGCTGATGTTTGCTGCTTAATCTCCATGTTCCCTACCCTTATAATGAATATAACTAACATATAGGAGAAATAAGTATTAACCTTTAAGCATATAGGAGAAATAAGTATTAACCTTTAAGCTTAATCATGTTAACCTTGGGTTAAATAAATTCCTTTCTTGATTGTAACTCACTACACCCTCACCCTATAGGAATGTAACTTTATTTGGAGGGTGGTGCCTGGTTTAAGAAAAAACACCCTTGGAAGAAATAAGTTTTTGGTTATCAGAAAGAAAGGATCATAAAATGTCAGCAGGTCTCACTCATGGCCAGAAGATGATGTACCTTTTTTATGCATTTATGTGAAGCACCTGATTTTGATAAAGGTCAGGACTGCTGACTCCCACGTGACTCTGTATTCATCCCTATGTGTAACAAAAGGTATATAAGCAAACCCAAAAATAAAGAAATCGGATCAGTTTCCGGAAAGACTGATTCCCCCATGTCGCTTCTTTCTTGCTCCTGTTTTTCTAGCTGAATTCCCGTCTGGAGCATGGATGCTATTCCACGTAATCCAAGTTATTCAGCCTCTTTTTCTCCACTGATCTTCCTACTTCACTATCCATTTCTAATCTCTCTATATCTGTGATTAAATATGCATTTTTCCAAAGACGCCAACTCTGTCCCCACCTTCGAATCACCCTGGATCCACCGGGGCTGGACCCCGGCACAACCTAGACAGTATATTCAAAAACAGAGACATTACTTTGCCTACTACGGTCCATCTAGTCAAGACTATGGTTTTTCCTGTGTTCATGTATGGACGTGAGAGTTGGACTGTGAAGAAGGCTGAGCAACAAAGAATTGATGCTTTTGAACTGTGGTGTTGGAGAAGACTCTTGAGAGTCCCTTGGACTGCAAGGAGATCCAACCAGTCCATTCTGAAGGAGATCAGCCCTGGGATTTCTTTGGAAGGAATGATGCTAAAGCTGAAGCTCCAGTACTTTGGCCACCTCATGTGAAGAGTTAACTTATTGGAAAAGACTCTGATGCTGGGAAGGATTGGGGGCAGGAGGAGAAGGGGACGACTGAAGAAGAGATGGCTGGGTGGCATCACGGACTCGATGGACGTGAGTCTGAGTGAGCTCCAGGAGATGATGATGGACAGGGAAGCCTGGCATGCTGCGATTCATGGGGTCACAAAGAGTCGGACACGACTGAGCGACTGAACTGAACTGAACTGAATGTCTAATTTACAATTTAGATTGAAGTGCCTCTATATTTGCTGTAATGTTATTAATTGGAAAATAACGTTTATAAGGAATAAAGGTAAAACTTGAAAACATTAAGGTTATGTAGAAATCCATCATAGCTTGTGAAGCAAATCATATAGTTGTAGAACAAGTGGTCTTGGCATGTGTTAAAAGTTTCCTCTTCCTTTTCAATTATCTAATTAAATAATAAATAATATATATTTCCTTCTTATATTGGTTTGTCTTACCCTAAAATTATACTATTGAGAAATGTTCTTGGATACATTTGAGGCATATGTTTTGATGTATTACATTTTATAGGGTCTTTAGAGTCACATAAGCATATATTTAACCACATTGGTCATTTATATGGCAAAAATTTTAAATATCTTTGTTAATTTTCTGTTATACTGAACATAGACACATGCTCAAATATATGTATATATACATATATATTTAAAATCTGGAAATTTAAAATAGAAAAGAGATAAAATATGTTAAATATTCCACACAACTTAAAAAAAAATGACTCTTCTGAATCTGTGATAAAACAAGGGGCAGCTGAGTTTAATAATGAAGAATCATGAGCACTTACAGAAATTTAATCCAAATTAGAGGAGCCTAGAAAACCTTTTAATACTGTGAAAAAAAAGTTACTAACAATATAACAAATAATTTATTTTTCTGGATTGAAAAACAACTTGATTATTTCAACTAAAACTAGTTACTTACTCATACCATGTAAATATTTGATAGAAATTGTGCTCAAAAGGTATATTGTTAAAAGTTGAAAGTGTTCAGCATTTACATTTCTTATCAAAACATCATTCATATTCTTTTAAAACTCATGTTTGGAATAAAATTTGCAATCATAAGAGAAAGACACAGCTAGTTTTTACATAATAAAACAATCATGTAATTTTATTTTAGTCTCCATTACACTTGCCTGAGTCTCTATATCTTAATTTTAGATTTAAAATATTTACCTGTAGCAGATAGTCTCCATGATATCATTGGAAGAGTGTTGTCCCAAAGGGCTCATATACTATTGAGCATCAAGATTATAGATTGACCAAACTTGGAGGAAGGGGGCATCTAGGGAATACCTGCAATTTGACCCATTGTGACTTACAATACTAGATTCCTATGTCACGTATATGCAAGTAGTGTTCAAGGAATTCCTCATGAGAACACAGTGGGTAAGAAGGCATGCTGATAGCTGGCCTGAAAAATAAAATATTGAATTCAAATCTACCTAAGAATGTCTGAGGTTGTTAAGGAAGCTCCATAACTGGTATTTTTCACTGAAAGACTGAGTCTTGAATTAAAGGTAAAATTATCATATGCAGAAAAAAAAATGAATTTGGTTTCATGACAGTAAGGCAGCCACAGATGTGCACCTGTAACTTTGGTCAAGTTATCAAAATGCTTTGAACTTACATCCCTGTCTTTTAAGTAGGAATGATGGTAGTATATATTTTATAAAGTTATTGTGAACATTAAAACAATTCACATAAAAATGTGGACTTCAGTAAATGTTATATGTTATTCTTACTGCCTAATAAGTTGTTTCCTAATAACAGTTTCCCATTTGCTGCTTGTTGGGAAACACTTAATTAGCTTGAGCTATAAATTAAAATTGAAAAATCAAAATAATTCAAATACACAGGTTAATAGATTAAAATGTGCAAGAAAATATTTGTAAGAAATAAAATAATTTTTATTTAGCTTTGTGATAAAAGCTAACATTCTTCTTGACTGCTGAATTTATTTTAAGGGTATTTACATATTTGATAAACTTTGAAATATTTTAAAATAATGTCAACTCAAGAATTACAGTAAATGTGCAAAGGGTATATATAATGTAGTGTGTTCAGCTCTGAGCATTGCAATATGTTTTAAAGCTGTATGCAAACCAGGGTACCTAAGAGAAAGGTGACCAGAATTATCAGGAAATTATATCAATTAATCATCATCTTAAAGGACTGAACCTGTTTAAGCCCATGCAAGTTAACATAAATGTTTTATACTTGAGAACCAATGAGTAGAAATTGCAAAGACTTTAGGCTTAGACTCAAAGTGAAACAAAACTTTCTCACAATTTGAATTAGTAGAGATAACTGTGCTGGCCCACATTGACCTCCTAGTCACTTGCTTTTCATTCAATTGTTAGACAGCTATCTGCTAGCTGATTTCATTTTTATGCAAGAATCTGATAATAATAAAACAAAGGTAAACATGTTTCTCAAATGTGTACCAGTAGTTCCTTGCAGCACCCATAATGAAAAGGAACAGGCAGTTAGTAGGCAAATGAATGCCTAACTTATTGAACTTTCTGCTTTCAATTTTACAATTAGAATTCATGCTATCACCCTTATGAATATGAATTCCTCCTTTCTAGCCTTAATAGACAACATGAAATATTTTTGCAATTTTCAGTCTACTTTGCCCACATCCATCCCAACAGACTTGCTTATTCTGAATGTAATAGCTACCTTTCTAATCAATGAAGAATATATTTCATTCTATTCATTGATATGGCAAATGTGTCTGCCTGTAATTCTTAACCAGTGAAATATCAGCAGATAAAAATGAGAAGAAAATATTAAGTAAATGGTCTTATAGTTCAGGAGACAATCTTACTACCTGATATGTGAGAGAACAAGATTTCATAGCTAGTCCTGTTTTTTTTCTGTTTCTGCACAGCTGACAATTCTTAAACAATAGAAAACTGCAACACAATTACTCAAATATGTGGTAGAAATTTTAAAGTTGACAACTAGGGAAACCTTTATGGGCAACCACAGTATTAAGATCAGTTTGATAAAAGTCAATAGAAGGGAAACCATAGAATTTGATGAGATGCATTAGGAAAATAATGGTCAATAGGTCAATCAACATTTCTAAGGAGATAATATACCTGGATGGGGAGAGTCAGAGAATTTGGATAAATTATAATTTTCACTACTTTTGCTAGATATGTAGAATATAAATTGGTAATGGAAACAGTTGGGAATTTAAGATGATGGTCCAGTTAGGAAGTTAGGCATGAGCAGTGGGGTGGCCTAGCAAAAAAAAGATCCACCCCAGACATGCCCTGATAAGGCCCAGGAGAGCTCACAGACATGCTGCAGAATAATCGCAGAGACTTTTCCAACTCCGACACATGCACCCAACATGCGCAATGGATACAAATTAACCATAGGGACTTCTCCAACTCTGGCACGCGCCCTTGATGCATATCTGTGTCTTCAAGTGACCTTAGGCAGCTGGGGAGCCTGTGAAGGGTTCATTAATATTCTATACCTACATACATCTGATTATAACAGACTGGATTATGGGAAAGATATGCTCAGTAGAGTCTGTTGTTATGTAACTTGCAACTGTCAATCAGAACTGTCAGTCCACACCCTCATAGATGAATATATAAAAGCCCTGTCTTGACAACCTTGTGCATCACCATTCTGGTGCCAGTGCCTCTCTTGGCTTGGCTCACATCTTCCTTGAGATGTTCTTTTTGTTCTTTCATCAATAAACTTGTCTTTCCCAGGGGTAAGCCCTCAGATTCTTCTTTGTGTCCTTACCAAAAATGAAGGCCCAGGAGGAAGGGTTCTTTTCCACTCTCCCTAGCTGGTAACAGTTCTGAGATCATAAATCTTATTCAGAATCTGACCTTCCCACTTATCTGTGTGTTTGCTTTGAGAAATATTAATTAAGACTACCAGTAATAATTTTCTTATCCATGAAACATGTAGAATTATACCTTCTTTACTTTTCCCTCAGGTTTGAGTGATAATTAAAGACAATTAGGCATCTTAATAATAGGTAAGACATGAAGAACTGACATCTGATGTGAGAAACTGACTCACTGGAAGAGACCCTGATGCCAGGAAAGATTGAAGGCAGGAGGAGAAGGGGCTGACAGAGGATGAGATGGTTGGATGACATCACTGAGTCGATGGACTTGAGTTTGAGCAGCCTCTGGGAGTTGGTAATGGACAGGGAAGCCTGGTATGCTATAGTCCATGGGGTTGAAAAAAGTTGAACACAACTGAGCAACTGAATTGAACTGAAGAATAGGTGAAATAAATTGGTAATTAATACATGACATATGTACACTGAGAAATTCATGATAAATTTTATTTAAACCATAAATTATTTTTCCCAGAGAATGTAAGAGGCCTTTGTATATATGATTTTTGCAAGAATGTGGATTACATGAAACCTATTTTGAAATTTCTGTGGACCCATAAACCTTAATTAAGAAGTCCCACAAAAGCCATAGTTTGTATGTCAGGAAATTCTTTTCTTTTATCCTCTTTTCTGAGCCATTGTTCTCTGTGGGTAGAGTAGAAAAATCTATTTTAGTATTTTATTGGCTGAAAATATCCAAGGTTTGTGTATCAAGGAGGGTGATTTAATAGTTGACTCTTCTCTCAAAACATCTACTTATGATTCAGTGACCAAACTTTTCACTGAAAGAGAATGAATGGGTCAGATGCCAATAAGGGGGGGCAAGAATTCTTGGTCATTTTAAATATGAATTATTTGATACACAAAAAGTCACAGAGGTTTACCTTAAAAGAAATAAAGTCATCCACCAATGCAGTTAATCCTATGTTCATTTTTACAAAATGTTGGAGAATATGTATAATAGTTTTGGATAGAATGAGGGGTGGGGACCCCTTGATGGGATCAGCTTAATCTTTCCCAAATGAAAACTCTGTGCATGTTTGCGAAGAACTACTAAGTATATTATAACACATGGGAAATGGAAAAACACAACAATTTCAAGCAAACATTCATTACGATCTTATTATGCCTATCTTCTACCATTTTCTAAAGTTTCCTGGCCACCTGCTTTTAGGGAGGAAACTGAGGTTTGGAAAATTTACATTATTCATTCAAGGTTACATTTATCTTGAGCAAAGTGGTAATTAGAGTTTTACATTTTTATCAGAAATTTAAAAACAAAATCAACACAGGATTTCTGTGGTTATGGATAAATCTCAATACAGAATAAAGATTTACAGTGAATTGCTATGAAAAAATTATAACATTTTAATCTATTCTAGACAAATCTTTGACAAACACTGATGTTCGCTCCCTCTCTTGTGATGACTATCAGAGTTCTAAACTGTTCTAATAGACTCAACATGCTGAAAGAAGAGAAAAAAATGTCGCTGATGTCAATGAAAAAACAATACAGTATGATAACCAATTAATAGAAACTAAAATTTTTCCTTAACCAACAAATTTATGTTTTAAATGGAAAGACATGTAGCTTTTGCCTTGATAATATTTTTTTTTTCTATTAAGAAAACTTCCTTTAAATTTATAATGAAAGAAAATACTAACTGACCAGTCTTGAAAACACACTTCAATATTTCAGAGTTTCCTTTAACTTCTGTTATGTTGAAAACTTTCAGAAACTATTTTTAGAGATCAAATGGAAACCACTTTGAAAAGCTCAGCTTGATTAAGAACAGACAACACACATTTAGGGAATAAAAGGAATCGCTCACTACTTTTGTGAAATTCTTCAGGGACTTCACTCCAGGTAGACAAATGTGGAAAGAGAGTTAAAGAGGATTTTAAACTTAGATGGTTGGAAGGCCTTTGACAAAATTCTTTACAGAACTGTAAGATCAGTGGAGAGGATCAATGAAACTAATAGTAAATTGGCTCACCGTTCTGAACAATGATTTATGGAAAGGAAACAAAGTTCTGGAGATAGGCTTTTGTGGTCCAAGCTAATTTTAAGTATTCTCCTGCTTCATAGATCAGAAACAAATATCCAACTTTCTGAAAATTGTTAAATATATTTTTAAGATATTAAGCATTGACTTTGTAATAAATCAAATAAAACTGAAGTTTCTTATAACACTTAGCTGATGACAAATAGAACGTGGCAAATAACAAATATGTGTGTTCAGATTGGGATTGTTTTTAAATGGTAGTGGATTTTAAGAAGACATCTTGAGAATATATTGAAACATGTATAGACAATATTAAATGGGCACTAAAAAATGATTACTTGAGCCACCATGCTTAACATTACCACAAGAATTTTTACTCTGTATTTTATCTTAAACCTCTGTTTGAATACATGAATACAGTTGTATTTGTTGCTTGAGAAGAAACAAGGTTGTTTGATTTAAATATAATCAGAAGTCAAGAACCAATTCTCAGGTATTCTGTCTGCTTTAATAGTTTTATTCCAGCAAACATAAAATTGTCTGGCATAGAAAGTCCTCAGTAAGTCTTTGTGAATAAATGAATAAACTACAAAACAGATTGGATGGAGTGGCTCTAAAATTGAGATGGATCATTGAACTATCAATCCCTTTTGCAGGATGTTCTTCAAGAGATTAACCAGTATTTTGCATCTCCTGACTTTAGGATGCATAATTATTTTTTTTAAGGAAGATTAAATTTTAGAAGAGAAAGGAGCACATGCTCAAAATTTTTAAAATAATAAGGACTTTCATATTTTTAAGTGCTATTTTACAGGAAAGGAGGATGGTACTCACTAGCTATGAACTATCACACCCCAATTTCTTAACACAACCAAATGACAGTTTTTGTTTTTTCTTTAATACTTGAGTAAACCTCAAATCCCTTCCAAGATTTATTTTTTGATCAAGAAGTGGAAGAAGCACTTCAGGATTCTCAGAGAAGGAAGATAAAACATGGTGTCTCTCAGCAGGATTATGGGATAGTAAACCTTCACCTCATAAATAAGAAACATAAAATGGCTATTTGAAGGGATACTGATATATATTTCTGAAAGAGGTCACAGCTTTGCGTCCAGTCTATCAGTGAGAATCTATAAAAAGATGACAGTCTTTGTCCAAGACAGTACATATGAAAGCTCTACAAAGGAGTTCCAGGGTTTGACCAGAATGTAAACCATTATTTCTTTATGAGATTGTTCAAATGTTCCATATTTAGTAATCAGAATATTATTATTAAAATTATGATGCAGTAATGAGAGTTCATATTAAATATATTTGGCTCTGAAGATATGCCAGACATTGTACACAGCACTTCACATACCTCACATCATTATTCCCCTCCAAAAGTTCTACACAAGAGGTTATTATCCATGTACAACAGATGAGGAAACTAAGCTAGCAAGGTTTGGAAGGGGATTTAACTTCTTTCTAACTGTAAGCCCATATTTTAAAACTCTATGGCCTATTACCTTGGCATTTTTTCTTAAGAAGTAATGGGAAATTCACACACACACAGAAAAACAAAACAAAACAAAACAAAAACAGGCCAGTTGCACCTGAACCGGTATAAATTATGTTTTATACTATAAATTATGTTAAACTATATGTTTAACTCTTGAAAGATCTTAATGAAGATTAGTATTGTCTCTAATTCGTTATAACAATGAAATGGCTTCAAGCTATCATTGATATTACAGAGGGATACAAGTGAACCAGAAAATCAAGATAAACTTTGTCATGTTGCTACAAACGTAAAAATTCTAGAGCAACAGGGCATGATACTGACAACATACATTATACTTCCTAGGAATTAAAAAAATGAACTTCATAATCTAATGTTAATTTTATTTGTTTTAGACTGATTGTGTACATTGTTGTTTTCCATTCTCTTTCTAGTTGTCAGTCATTTCTCTTTTTCACACTGTTACTACCTATGATAAGTATCTCTCTTTTTTCCATTTTTTTTTTCCTTTCCATAAAGTTTAACACATAGTGGAGCCACATTAATTTAGGCAGATTCTATTCACTTTAAGATGACTTCTTTTATGGTCCAGAATGATTGCAGAAATGTAATATCCTCATATTGATGGATCCTCTTTTCTCTACCTATCCCTAATACCTAAAGATATTAGGGGGGAAGAGAGAAGGTATCAGAACCAGCTTCAGAAAAAAATATAGCTAAAAATTTATCTGCTAATATTTTCATTTATTCCAAGATTTTTCTGTCCACGCATTCTTTCCACTCCAATGAAAATCAGGTAGTCACCTAGAATATCTCTTTTCTCATTCATCGATTATTTCATTCCTGCTTTTTAAATATTTAAATGGTGTTATTTAAGAGATTACTTAATCTCTGCATTATACTATGTGCTGGATATAAAATTATAGAGAAAGACTTTTATCTGAGGCTTTTTTAGTATCTCTAGATGCTTCCAGTTACTAGCAGAACTCAAGCAAGATGTTGACTTGATGTTTGTTGATGGTCGACTTGATGTTTGTTGATGGTCATGGTAGTATATCTCAAAAAGCTATGGCTTGTAGTTAAAAAAAAAAATACTTAGTTAATACTGAAAGATTTGGTCTTGTCTTATGGCTAAACCATTACTAACCATATGGCCTATAGAAATATCTCTAGCTAAATGGAAATAAAATAAAAAATAAACAAATGGAACCTAATTAAACTTAAAGGCTTTTGCACAATGAAGGAATGTGCAAAAGCTTTTCCACAATGAATAAGCAAGGTGAAAAGACAGCCTTCAGAATGGGAGAAAATAATAGCAAATGAAGCAACTGACAAAGAATTAATCTCAAAAATATACAAACATCTCATGCAGCTCAATTCCAGAAAAATAAATGACCCAATAAAAAAATGGGCCAAAGAGCTAAATAGACATTTCTCCAAAGAAGACATACAGATGGCTAACAAACACATGAAAAGATGCTCAACATCACTCATTATCAGAGAAATGCAAATCAAAACCACAATGAAGTACCATCTCATGCTGGTCAGAATGGCTGCTATCAAAAAGTCTACAAACAATAAATGTTGGAGAGGGTGCAAAGAAAAGGAAACCCTCTTACCCTGTTGGTGGGAAGGCAAACTAGTATACCCACTATGGAGAACAGTATGGAGATTCCTTAAAAACTGGAAATAGACCTGCCTTATGACCCAGCAATACCACTGCTGGGCATACACATGGAGGAAACCAGAATTGAAAGAGACACGTGTACCCAATGTTCATCGCAGTGCTGTTTACAATAGCCAGGACATGGAAGCAACCTAGATGTCCATTGGCAGATGAATGGATAAGAAAGTCATGGTACATATATACAATGGAATATTACTTGGCTATTAAAAAGAATGTGTTTGAATCAGTTCTAATGAGATGGATGAAACTGGAGCCTATTATACAGAGTGAAGTAAGTCAGAAAGAAAAACACCAATACCGTATATTAATTCATATATATGGATTTTAGAAAGATGGTAACAATGACCCTGCATGTGAGACAGCAAAAGAGACACAGATGTAAAGAACAGTCTTTTGGATTCTGTGGAAGAAGGCGAGGGTGGGATGATTTGAGAGAATAGCACTGAAACATGTATATTACCATATGTGAAGTAGATTGCCTGCCCAGGTTCAATGCCTGAGACAGAGCACTCAGGGCTGGAGCACTGGCATGACCCTGAGGGATGGGATGGGAAAAGAGGTGGGAGGGGGGTTCAAGATGGGAAACACATGTACACCTATGGCTGATTCATGTCAGTGTATGGCAAAAACCACTACATAATTGTAAAATAATTAGCCTCCAATTAAATAAATTAATTTTAAAATATTACAAAAAAAAAAAAAAAAAAGAAAGAAAGAAAGAAAGAAATATCTCTGGCTACTCCAATTTCCAGTGTTCTTTTCCTGTAAAAGAGATGTAATATTTACCTTACTGAGAAGTTGTTAGAAATCAAGAAAAGACAGTTAATAAATGCATCTGTTAAATCACTAATTTACTTATTAACAAATATCTCTTAAATGTCTACTTAAGTCAAAAGTACGTTTCTGGCTTTGGAAGTTTTTTTTTAAAGTTTAATGTAAAGTGAAATCTGCCCTCCCGGGACTCACCATCTTATTAAGGATGCAGAGAGTTTTTATCTTATTAATAAGCAGACTAGTGGGAGGAGTTTATTGAAATGATTAGTTTCAACATAAAGTAACTACTGAGATGAAGATATGATAGAAAATATCATAAGAGTGCAGAACAGAAGACATATTGATGAAATATCTGAAATTCAATAAAATATAGTTCAGTTCAGTTCAGTTCATTTGCTCAGTCGTGTCCTACTCTTTGTGACCCCATGGACTGAAGCATGCCTGGCTTCCCTGTTCATCACCAGCTCCCAGAGCCTACTCAGACTCATGTCCATTGAGTCAGTGATGCCATCCATACCATCACATCCTCTGTCGTCCCCTTTTCCTCCTGCCTTCTATCTTTTCGAGCATCAGGGTCTTTTCAAATAAGCCAGTTCATCGCATCAGGTGGTCAAAGTATTGGGAGTTTCAGCTTCAGCATCAGTCATTCCAATGAATATTCAGGACTGATTCCCTTTAGGATGGACTGGTTGGATCTTCTTGTAGTCCAAGGGACTCTCAAGAGTCTTCTTCAATGTAGTTGAGGTTAAGAAAAAAATAGTTTCTAAAAATTTCTTTCTAAAAAATATCAGCATTGTTAAATTTATTAGAGAAATGTAACCGATTAAAATTGTCAGAAATAAGATTTCCAGATAGAGGTAGAGTTTTGTATACTTAGGTCACAATAAGTAGGACTTTATTCTCAAAACTAAGGAGCTTAAAGTTCAACCTCCATGATAGAGAATGATTGATAGATTTGAGCAGTTCATGTGAAATGGATTAGTCTAGTTGCAGTGTACAGATGGCTTTCAGAAGATCCATCATAGCAAGAATAAATAGGAGTTTCTTGTCATGATACTGACACAGCAATAGAAGAGCCTTGAAGAAAAAGAAACAGAATTTAGAACATTTTACAAGATGAAAATCAGTAAAATGTGATCAATTGTATTCGGAAAGAGGGAAAGGAGAGGTTTAATATGACTCAATTTTCTGAACTGAGCAATGAGGTAGAAGATAGTTATATTCAGTGGAAAGCGGGGGGGAAAGGATCAAGGTTATTATGGAATGAAAAATGAGGCCAGTTATAGAAACGTTGACTTAAAACATTCCTATGCAAAGACAAGCTAATGATGCTCAATAGGCATATGGACAACAGAGTTTTGAGAGGGAGAGAACAAGTTTTGTGACAAGAATAAATGAGGTCACCCAGAGGAAGCATATAGTAGGAAAATAATAATGGGTTGATTATGGAAACTGTTATAAACATCAGTGTTCAAATAACTGTTGGAGGAAAAGATTGACAAGGAGGAAATGATCAGAAAAAATAGGAGGAGGATCAGTAAGAAATGGTATGAAAAGGTCAACCTAATAGTTTCAAAAAGAGTGGTCAGCAGTCTTTTCAGTGATATAAGAGAAAAAGAAAAAAGGGGTACAAAATTCCAAAAAGCATACTATTTCAGTCTTGTCTCTGAGAAAAAGAATTAAAAAATGATTTGTTAAATTGATTTACAAAGGAATCCTCCTGGAAACTGATGTTTTTATAACAAGTAACTGTTTTAATTACAGTAAACAAGCATGCAAGATTTCAAGAGAAGAGCATTGAGCATATCGTATTGCCAACATTTTATAAAACAAAGGATAGGACCTGAGAGATCTGATAACGTGTTTGCAGTGAATAAGTAAGTAGATGAGGCAAAGGCAGTGGGAGTCTTTTCCCTAGATCTCAGCAAGACGTTTGATAAATTGTTGTGTAAGATGCAACTAAGGAAAAATCAAGGATTTTGAATCAATGCTATAACAAGCTAGAAAAGAAGATGAGTGGATACAGATTTATGGTAAGTGGTGATAAGTTGTGTCTGGAGGTAAGAAACAACAGGATTTCTATGAGCTTAATGCTATTATGCTTTTTATTTAATACTCATAAAACAATTGTCAGAAAAGAACCTCAACTGGTATTGGCACTAATTTGAGCCTTGTTGGCAGCATCAATGTTGTGATTGATTGTCTAAATTAACTCCAATTAAGCTCTGTTTCTGTGTACTGGTTCATCTTACAGTATAATATTTTGCTTATTTTAAATACCATTGTGGATATTTAAAGTAACTTAGTCAATAGCTGTTCTCATTTAATAAAGAATGAAAGAATATTGATGTGCTTCCAAAGATAACAGAGGCATTTGATGAGGGTGAGTGTGATGTCCTGGGTGTTTGTTTCCAGAGAAAGTAAAGGGTTTCAACTTGAAAGACTTGTTTCTCAGAAGGAAAAAAAAAAAGAGAGAGAGAGAACTGCTGGGGCAATGATCTCAATAATCCTTATCCAGTGAGTCTAGGCTAGAAAAGACAATGTAAGTCAAAAGGATAGAAACCAGAAAAACCAGTAAAAGTACATTGGAGAATTTCTATGACTATTCAGTTCAGTTCCGTTCAGTCACTCAGTCATGTCTGACTCTTTGTGACCCATGAACCGCAACATACCAGGCCTCCCTGTCCATCACCAACTCCCGGAGTCCACCCAAATCCATGTTCATTGAGTCAGTGATGCCATCCAACCATCTCATCCTCTGTTGTCCCCTTCTCCTCCTGCCCTCAATCTTTCCCAACAACAGGGTCTTTTCAAATGAGTCAGCTATTTGCATCAGGTGGCCAAAGTGTTGGAGTTTCAGCTTCAACATCAGACCCTCCAATGAACACCCAGGACTGATCTTCTCTAGGATGGATTGGTTGGATCTCCTTGCAGTCCAAGGGACTCTCAAGAGTCTTCTCCAACACCACGTTACAAAAGCATCAATTCTTTGGCTCTCAGCTTTCTTTGTAGTCCAACTCTCACATCTATACATGACCACTGGAAAACCATAGCCTTGACTAGATGGACATTTGTTGACAAAGCAACGTCTCTGCTTTGTCAGAGACATTTTAATATGCTGTCTAGGTTGGTCATAACTTTCCTTCCAAGGAGTAAGTGTCTTTTCATTTCATGGCTGCAATCACCATCTGCAGTGATTTTGGAGCCCAGAAAAATAAAGTCAGCCCCTGTTTCTACTGTTTCCCCATCTATTTGCCATGAAGTGATGGGAGCAGATGCCATGATCTTAGTCAGTGAAATCCGAAGTTCAGATATTTGTGTTATGAGATCAGTGTGCTTTCCAATACTCTACATTTGTTTTCTGAATTTGCATCTTAAAATGTTTTAATTATTACTATATTAAGACAGCAGTCTTTATTAAATGATATGAGTCAAACAAGCAAGATTCCTTAAAGCTTTTCCTGCCCTTCTCTGCCATAAAACTCTAAAGGACATTACATACACCCAACTGATTAATATCTCCCAGATATGTCCTCATTTTATCTTTTCTATAATCAAATTCAGTAACTCCACTCATGCATTTTTATTCATTCATTAGAAAGCCTGGTTTGTACTAGGGACTATCCTAAATCTTGGGAATTCGGCAATGGAAACATAAATTTCTGTAGTCATACATTTATATTTCAGTGAAAAACTAGCAAGGACACAGATACATAAATATGTAAAATATATTTGGTGCTAATACGAATGATAAATAGTTTTTAAAAGGTAATATAAGAATATTGTTGATTGGGTTGGAGGTGATCTTGATAGTTTTAAGAACAGATAAAACCTGTTTGCTTAGGCAGTGCCTTATCAAGGCCTGTATGCAGTGAGGATATAAGTCATGGGAGTGTCTGAGGTAAGACCTTTCCAGACAGAGGTTTATGTGCAAAGGCTTGGAGGCAGGAGTGTCCCTTATCAGCCAGAATAAAGCAGAGAAGGCCAATGTGTCTAGGGGGATACCACGCTGGTGATGTGGGCACAGGGTTAATTCAGGTCAGGCATGCCAAGATATAAGGACTTGGTATTTTACTTATGTGAGAAAGGAAACCATTAAATGATTTTGAGCAGGAAGTTGACATGATTTGAATTATGGCTCTAAAGAACATTCTTCTGGTACTGTGTGACAAACTCTAAATAGACAAGAATGGAAGAAGAGAGTCTAATTTTTGTCCTCTAATGTACTAATTTTAATATATTTCCATCAACTTTACATTCAAACTACATTCTTATTCTTCAGTCCAGTTCAATCACTCAGTTATGTCCGACTCTTTGCAACCCCATGAATCGCAGCACGCCAGGCCTCCCTGTCCATCACCAACTCCCGGAGTTCACTCAAACTCACGTCCATCGAGTCAGTGATGCCATCCAGCCATCTCATCCTCTGTCATCCCCTTCTCCTCCTGCCCCCAATCCCTCCCAGCATCAGTCTTTTCCAATGAGTCAACTCTTCGCATGAGGTGGCTAAAGTATTGGAGTTTCAGACTCAGCATCAGTCCTTCCAATGAACACCCAGGAATGCTCTCCTTTAGGATGGACTGGTTGGATCTCCTTGCAGTCCAAGGGACTCTCAAGAGTCTTCTCCAACACCACAGTTCAAAAGCATCAATTCTTCGGTGCTCAGCTTTCTTCATAGTCCAACACTTATTATCAAAACCTCTACACTTACCACCTTTGCTAAAGTAACCATTAATCTCTCTCCTGAAATAAAAATCAACTATTTTTTTGATGAGGTACAAAGAGATATGGTCCTTTTGTCATCCTTATGGATGTGGAAAAGGAAAATGAAGTTGCTCAGTCGTGTTTGACTCTTTGCGACCCCATGGACTATATATAGACTCCGAGGCTCCTCAGTCCATGGGATTTTTCCAGGCAAGAGTACTGGAGTGGGTTGCCATTTCCTTCTTCAGGAATGTATCTATTGTATATGTGGGGCTTCCCTGGTGGTTCTTTGATATATAGAACCCATCTGCCAATGCAAGAGTTCCAAGTTTAATCCCCGGGTCCATTTTTCCTGGAGGAGGAAATGCCATCCACTCCAGCATTGTTGCCTGGGAAATCCCATGTACAGAAGAGCCTGATGGGCTACATCCATGGGGTTACAAAAGAGTTGGACACGACTCAGCAACTAAAGAACAACAAAGGTCAGGCCCTGCTAAGAACAGTATGCTCTAACTTATTTTAAAAGAGTTATTTCCCTTCCCTCTCCTGAAAGGATGAGATAATTTTTTCCCAGTATTTACTATGAGAACCTAGTGGAGCTCCTGAAGGTAAATCTTGTAATACTGGGAGATTCTTTTATTATTGGGTGCCCCCAGAATTTTTACTTCTCAAAGGTGTTCATGTGGTACCTACAGCAATAAGGCAATTATTGTCCAGGTTTTTCTACCTTGGCCCTTGTTCCTTAGCTGTTTCTGCTCCTGAGTCTCCAGTTCAGGTAAATTGCTTTTCTGTGTTAGCTTGTCTTTCCAGTTTTGGACCCAGTGATTTGCCCTGTGTCCTCCCCTCTCTTACAAATCCAGGAAGAGTTGTTGATTTTTCATTTTGTTAAGCCTTTTTCATATAAGGACAGAGTGAGGACTTCCATGTTCCTTATGTGGGAACAGGCGCTGGAAGCCCCTATTCTCCACTTGGCAAGGTGAGCATCATCATTTCCAAAGAAATATTTCTAAAAATAGTCAGTGATGAAAATGTTCTAAAACTGAGTATGATGATGGCTGCACATATCTGGTAAAATACTAAAAATTATTAAATTGCACACTTCAAATATGTGAATTATATGTTATGTGAGGACTTCTCCCATGGTTCAGATGATAAAAAATCTACCTGCAGTGTGGAAGACCTGGGTTCAATCCCTGCGTTGTGAAGATCCACTGGAGAAGAGAATGGCTACTGCTCCACTATTCTTGCCTGGAGGATTCCATGGACAGAGAAACCCAGCAAGCTGCAGTTCACAGGGTCACAAAGAGTCAGACACAACTGAGTGACTAACATACACACACACACACACACACACACACACACACATGCTATGTGAATTATATATCAATAAAGCCCTTTAAAAAAAAAGAAAATTATTTGAAAACTATTGTCAGCAGTGAAAATTTTTATATTTTCTACCTCTAAGATCTTTTATTCCATCTCAGTCATTTGGTTATAGCAACTTTTGAGGAGAGGTTTATAAATGAACTTATGATTAACAATAGGAAGATATATGATTTTTGGATGAAAGAATAAATATTCATAAAGTCTGTTATGCCTAGGTTGTCTAAAAATTCTTTATCCCTATCTACACATTGCAGATTTTTGCCTCTGTACATCATGTCCTCAATCAGACAGCTCACCTTGAACCAGTCCATCTCTCCCCATTCTTTAGGTCCCAGTTGTAAAATATCCTTTTCCATAGCACTGACCTCTGTGCAGAACTCATCATTCACTTTAGCACCTACATGATATTCTATTCTCACAATTATGTGATTACACATCCAAACAGGTAAAATATTGTTTTCATTCCAATAAATGTATATTTATATATAATTATTTTTACCTTATGTATTAGCTACAATAAAAAATTAGAAGTTATTGTTCCAAAAGACTTTTTAATATCCTGAATATTTTAACCCATTTCCTGTTGGATTTGACTAGATTATGACTTACTCTGTGATTTCATATATAGTAGGCTTGAACACACAATACAGGCTTTTATCAGATGTATACAAAGTGTCAACTCTGCTTTTTCCTGTTCTTTCAGTTGTGTGTAAATAACTACAATTATCCTTAATCCAAAATGTCCTTGGAAATTCTTTTTTCTATGTCTCTTGTCTGTACTATAAGTGGTTTTATTGGTTTGCTTATTAGTTTTGTTTTGTTCTATTTTATTTTGGAAGTGGCCAGGAATCTCAATGTGCTGAAGAAAAGGAAACGCGAGAGCAAACTACACACTCTCTACTCTGCCCTTAAATTCACCTTCTTATGAGGGATGTCATTTAAAACTCAGAGTATTATTAAAGCTTCATTTCTTTATTAGAAAGCACATATGGATTACAACATTTTCTCTGTTATAATGCATTGCTTTTTGTTCCCTGAAGTCTGAGGACCCTACTTTGCATCCCTCTTTTTACTACTTTCTATCAATATGTACATTGCTTTAGATTTTTTTTTATATAGATTAAACTCATAATTGAGTTATAGACAAAAGATGGTTTTCTAGCTACACTCATGGTCTAGTGAGCTTCTCATTTTTCATAAGAAGATTTAAGTCTTATCACCACATAGCTACCTATTTGGTAAAGCCTATGGCTATGTAGTTAGTGACCATAGAGTGTTGGTGCACTTAATCTACTCAGTACATGAGTATTGCTGTGAACACAGTGCCAGTCAAGACATCTTTAGTCATTGAAAGAAATAATATTTTGGATGGTTTTCTAAAGGAAGCACTTTTTTTTTTTTAATGCAAAGTTATTTATTTTCATTGGAAGCTAATTGCTTTCCAATATTTTAGTGGTTTTGCCATACACTGACATGGATCTGCCACGGGTATACATGTGTCCCCTATCCTGAACCTCCTTTCACCTCTCTCCTCATCCCATCCCTCTGGGTCATCCCAATGCACCAGCCCTGAGCACCCTGTTTCATGCATCGAACCTGGACTGGCGATCTGTTCACATACGATAATGTACATGTTTCAATGCCATTCTCCCAAATCATCCCACCCTTGCCCTCTCCCACAGAGTCCAAAAGACTGTTCTAAGCACTTTTGAAAGTATATGCTGAGTTTCTCCACCCACCACTTAAATCTACTTAGTTCTGTATCTGTTTTGAGTGTATTTCTAGATAATGTTTATCACACTAAAGATTTGATCCAAAGCATAGGGAGTGAAGGGGAAATGAGAGTTCCTTTAAAGCCTTGGAAGGAGAACAACTGAGCTTCTTTTAGGCCACAACCCACCTTGGTTATATTGGTTGTTCTAATTTTAAAACCATTTTATAGCATGTAATTGATCCCATTTCCTTCTCTTTGCGATCTCTGCTAGAAATGTAAGTGTTAATCTTCATCTCATATCAAAAAAACAGACGGTCAATAAAGTCCATGCACTTTATTGTTCAATCTTCCCTCTTGACTTTCAACATCTTTTTCTATTTATTCTACTTGAGGTCTTTTAGTTTATTAGTTAATCTTGATGTCCTCTTTATATTTTATTCTTTTGATCTCATCTTTTAATTTTTTTCTTAATCTTAGCCTTTGACTGTGTGGATCATAATAAACTGTGGAAAATTCTGAAAGAGATGGGAATACCAGACCACCTGACCTGCCTCTTGAGAAATCTGTATGCAGATCAGTAAGCAACAGTTAGAAATGGACATGGAACAACAGACTGGTTCCAAATAGGAAAAGGAGTACATCAAGGCTGTGTATTGTCACCCTGCTTATTTAACTTATATGCAGAGTACATCATGAGAAATGCTGGACTGCAAGAAACACAGGCTGGAATCAGGATTGCCGGGAGAAATATCAATAACCTCAGATATGCAAAGGACACCACCCTTACGGCAGAAAGTGAAGAGGAACTAAAAAGCCTCTTGATGAAAGTGAAAGAAGAGAGTGAAAAAGTTGGCCTAAAGCTCAACATTCAGAAAACAAAGATCATGGCATCCAATCCCATCACTTCATGGGAAATAGATGGGAAACAGTGGAAACAGTGTCAGACTTTACTTTTTTGGACTCCAAAATCACTGCAGATGGTGACTGCAGCCATGAAATTAAAAGACACTTACTCCTTGGAAGAAAAGTTATGACCAACCTAGATAGCATATTTAAAAGCAAAGACATTACTTTGCCGACTAAGGTCCATCTAAGTCAAGGCTATGGTTTTTCCTGTGGTCATATATGGATATGAGAGTTGGACTGTGAAGAAAGCTGAGCACTGAAGAATTGATGCTTTTGAATTGTGGTGTTGGAGAAGACTCTTGAGAGTCCCTTGAACTGCAAGGAGATCCAACCTGTCCATTCTGAAGGAGATCAGCCCTGGGATTTCTTTGGAAGGAATGATGCTAAAGCTGAAGCTCCAGTACTTTGGCCACCTCATGCGAAAAGTTGACTCATTGGAAAAGACTCTGATGCTGGGAGGGATTGGGGGCAGGAGTAAAAGGGGACGACAGAGGATGAGATGGCTGGATGGTATCACCGACTCGAAGGACGTGAGTTTGAGTGAACTCTGAGAGTTGGTGATGGACAGGGAGGCCTGGCGTGCTGTGATTCATGGGGTCGCAAAGAATCAAACACAACTGAGCAACTGAACTGAACTGAACTGAAGTTAAATATATTTCCTAAAATAGCATTATAACATTGTTTGGAATAGCACATGGTATGCATACATATTTGTCAAAATATTTTATAAAATCCCATTAAATAGTTGCCTCTGACATATGATGGTTATGTTTTCAGCATTTCCACATGAAAATTGTAATTGCACAATATGACATGGTAGCACATATTTGATTTTTTAAGAAGTTAACATAATAAGCAATGGGTTATGTTATTGTAAATTTCTTAAGTATGTTGAATAAGTGTTGAAGTCTTTGAAGATTTCTGAAATGTTGAAGTCTGTAATTTCTATATTTTTCTACACTGCATTTTCCCAACAAATACAAATAAACCTGTATTGCCTTTTATTGTGATTATAAAACTACCAGAACTTCTTTGGAGAAAATTAGGTAAAGAGTGAAAATTATAAAGAACAAAGTGACAACAATTCAGTTCAGGTCAGTTCAGTCATTCAGTTGTGTATGCTGTGGAGGTATGCTGTGGAGACCCCATTTATCAGGTCACTGGAACTTGTGGACACCTGGAAAAATCCCTTGACACAACATGAGTAGCAATTTGACAAATGCAGCAATGGAGTTGATAGAGAAGAGTCAGTTCAGTTGCTCAGTCATGTCTGACTCTTTTTGACCCCATGAACTGCAGCACACCAGGCTTCCCTGTTCATCACCAATTTCCAGAGCTTGTTCAAACTCATGTTAATCGAGTCAGTGAAGCCATCCAACCATCTCATACTGGGTGGTCTCTTTCTTTTTCTGCCTTCAATCTTTCCCAGTATCATGGTCTTTTCAAATGAGTCAGTTCTTTGCATCAGGTGGCCAAAGTAGTGGAATTTCAGCCTCAGCATCAGCCCTTCCAATGAATATTCAGGATTTATTTCCTTTAGGATGGACTGGTTGGATCTCCTTGCAGTCCTAGGGACTCTGAAGAGTAATCTCCAATACCACAGTTCAAAAGCATCAATTCTTCAGTGCTCTGCTTCTTCATGGTCCAGCTCTCACATCCATACATGACTACTGGAAAAACTATAGCTTTGACTAGATGAATCTTTGTTGGCAAAATAATGTCTCTGTTTTTAAATATATTTTCTAGGTTTGTCATAGCTCTTTTCCCAAGGAGCAAGAATTTTTAAAATTTTATGGCTGCAGTCACCATCTGCAGTGATTTTAAAGCCCAAGAAAATAAAGTCTGTCACTGTTTCCATTTTTTCCCCATCTATTTGCCATGAAGTGATGGGACCAGATGTCATGATCTTGTGCTGGCATAAGTCCTTTTGAAGGAGGACTTACTTCTATCATAGTTTGACCTCAGCCAACAACAGGAAACACAGACCCACCCATCAAGAGAAACTTGGGTTAAAGATTTACTGAGCAAGGCCACACCCACCAGAACAAGACCCAGATTCCCCCACAGCCAGTCCCTTCCATCAGGAAGCTTCCACAAGCCTCTTATCCTTATCTATCAGGGCAGACAGAATAAAAACCACAATCACAGAAAACTAACCAAACTGATCACATTAATCACAGCTTTGTCTAACTCAATGAAGCTATGAGCCATGCCATGTAGGACCACCCAAGATGGAATGGTCATGGTGGAGAGTTCTGATAAAACGTGGTCCACTGGAGAAGGTAATGGCAACCTACTTCAATATTCTTGCCTTGAGAACCCCATGAACAGTATGAAAAAGTAAAAAGATATGACACTGAAAAAGGTCAACTCCCCAGGTTGGTAGATGCCCAATATGCTAATGGAGAAGGGTGGAGAAATAACTCCAGAAAGAAAGAAGAGACAGAGCCAAAGTGAAAAGAATATCCAGTGTGGATGTGACTGATGATGGGAATAAAGTCCAATACTGCAAAGTACAATATTGCATAGGAACCTGGAATTTCAGGTACATGACTCAAGGTAAATTGGAAGTGGTCAAACAGGAGATGGCAAGACTGAACATTGATATTTTAGGAATCAGTGAACTAAAATGGACCAGAATGGGAAATTTTAATTCAGATTTCCATTATATCTACTACTGTGGGCAGGAATCCCTTAGAAGAAATGGAGTAGCCCTCATAGTCAACAGAAGAGTTTGAAATGCAGTACTTGGGTGCAGTCTCAAAAATGACAGAATAATCTCAGTTCATTTCCAAGGCAAACCATTCAATATCACAGTAATCCAAGTCTATGTCCCACCACTAATGCCAAAGAAGCTGAAGTTGAATGGTTCTATGATGACTCACTAGACCTTCTGTAACTAACACCAAAAAATAATATCTCTTTCATCATAGGGGATTGGAATGCAAAAGTAGGAAGTCAAGAAACATCTGGAGTAACGGGCAAGTTTGGCATTGGAGTACAAAATCAAGCAGGGCAAAGGCTAACAGAATTTTGCCAAGAGAATGCACTAATCATAGCATACGCCCTCTTCCAACAACACAGGAGAAGACTCTATATATGAACATCACCAGATGGTCAATACTGAAATCTGATTATATTCTTTGAAGCCAAAGATGGAGAAGCTCTATACTGTCAGCAAAAATAAGACTGGAAGCTGACGGTGGTGCAGATCATGAACTCCTTATTGCCCACTTCAGACTTAAATTGAAGAAAGTAGGGAAAACCACTAGACCATTCAGGTATGACCTAAGTCAAATCCCTTATGATTGTACGGTAGAAGTGACAGATAGATTCAAGGGATCAGATCTGATAGACAGAGTGCCTGAAGAACTATGGATGGATGTTTATGACATTGTACAAGAAGAAAGTGGTGATCAAAACAATCCCCAAGAAAAAGAAATGCAAAAAGGCAAAATGGTTGTCTAAGGAGGCCTTAAAAATAGCTATGAAAAGAAGAAAAGTAAAAGGCAAAGGAGAAAAGCAAATATATATCCATCTGAAAGCAGAGTTCCAAAGAACAGTAAGGAGAGATAAGAAAGCCTTCCTTAGCAATCAATGCAATGAAATAGAGGAAAACAATAGAACAGGAAAGACCAGAGATCTCTTCATAAAAATTAGAGATAGCAAGGGAACATTTCATGCAAAATTGGACACAATAAAGGACAGAAATGGTATGGACCTAACAGAAGCAGAAGATATTAAGAAAAGGTGGCAAGAATACACGGAAGAACTGTACAAAAAATATTTTAATGACCCAGATAATCACGATGGTGTGATCACTCTCCTAGAGCCAGATATCCTGGAATGTGAAGTCAAGTGGGCCTTAGGCTGCATCACTACTAACAAAGCTAGTGGAAGTGGTGGGATTCCAACTGAGCTGCTTCAAATCCTAAAAGATGATGCTGTGAAAGTGCCACACTCAATATGCCAGCAAACTTGGAAAAGTCAGCAGTGGCCACAGGACTGGAAAAGGTCAGTTTTCATTCCAATCCCAAAGAAAGACAATAATGATTGTATATTAGATAGATAGATAGATAGATAGATAGATAGATAGATAGATTATGCTCACCCAGTGAAAATCTCTCTGATTTTCTCACACTATGCATATGCATACACTCTTATATCTGTACTGACACTTTTTAAAAATATCTATGGTTTACAATACAAATGGTGTCAATTTCTGAATCATCAATTAATCCTAAGGTTGCAAAGAGACACCAGTCTTTCCCTATACATAATAATATATCTTCCTATCACATTTGTAGTTTGGTCAAGACAAGCACACCTACTCAGAAGGAGGAAGGAAGGATGAGGGCAGGGAGAAAGTTATGCATTTTTAACAAGGGATCTGCTATGTAATTTATTCTGACAAATGCAATACTGAGTCTTCTAGAATTTTGCAAGAAAGGCATTTAGCCCAGTCAGCACGGCTGTAAATTTCTAAACATCAGCTAGACAGAATTGAATTCAATCTTTTATGTGCCTTGGGATGCATCCAACACATTTCAGATTTTCCTCAGAAATCCTGCTGACTTGGAGCAGGTGTGTCTTAAAATAACAAGAACTCATCAAGGCACGATTGTTGTCATTCTGATGGCTTCATCTTAACTTCTTCCTGTTGTGCACACCTGGTCACGTAAGCACTGTGCATTCTTTGGAGTATGCAACAGGCAACCCCAGGGAAAGATTTTTTTGTTTGTTTGTTTTGTTTTGTTGGAGAGGAAAAGAGATTGTTGTATTAATGACTGATGATGGACATTGACAGTAGAACTGAGCTAAAAGGAGTTTTCAGAAGGAGCCCATCTGTGCTTAGCTTGCTCTAACCTCTTCAGTTAAGTTTCTTCTTAGAGTAACAGGTGTGGATTTGCTCAATATAGAGAGATCTCTAAAGCCCTGTTCTCATGACTAAGTATGTAATTCTTTTAAATTGAAACACACGAAGATCTACTCAGAATGAACATCAAAGTTGTTATTGACAACTGTTCATTTTGTCACTCTGATTTTAAGTTAGATAAGCAGCTTTTCATTATTCTCTAATCACGACATGAAATTAAGTATGATAGCAAGTGTTGACAAACAATATCTTCTTATGAAAAGATACAATTTTTATTTGAATTGCTTTCTTTATAAAGGAAATATATATAAAATATGTCTAAAACATAACAAAACCATAATTTTATTACATAAAACAAATTAGAACAGTGTATTCACATTGAATCTATAATTAAATATGAATTAGAGTAAGATGTTATTTCATTGGATTTATAGATATATCAGAGATAATGAAACAAATTCAGAGAATTTTATCTCTAAAGTAAAACACTTTAATTCTGTTTTCACAATTTTCCCTACTTTATTGATCTAAACTAATTTGAACCTTCAGTTTCAAAACAATAAAAAAGTCATACATAAATACTTTTTTAGATTGAACAATCTTTACATTCCAGTCATGTGATTTCAACTGATCTTGCGTTTGTGTGTTGTATGTGTTGACAACAAACATGTAGTGAGCAAATAATTTCAAACCCAGTCTAACCACTTTAGGAACAAATTAGAGTAATTCAACAAAATAATAATATAAAAGTGAAATATCATTTTATTTATATAATACACACCAACATGGAAACAGTGAGAGAATTTTTTTGTGGTGGACTCCACAATCACTGCAGATAGTGACCCAGCCATGACATTAAAATAATTGCTCCTTGGAAGAAAAGTTACTTTGCTGACAAAGGTCCATCCAGTCAAAGCTATGGTTTTTCCAGTAGTCATGTATCAATGTGAGAGTTGGACTATAAAGAAAGCTGAACACCAAAGAACTGATGCTTTTGAACTGGGGTGTTGGAGAAGACTCTTGAGAGTCCCTTGGACTGCAAGGAGATCCAACCAGTTTATCTGAAAGGAAATCAGTCCTGGGTGTTCATGGTAGGATTGATGTTGAAGCTGAAATAGTTTGGCCACCTGATGTGAAGAACTGACTCCTTGTAAAAGACTGTGATATTGGAAAAGATTGAAGGTGAGAGTAGAAGAGGGTGACAGAGGATGAGATTGTTGGATGGCATTACCGACTAGATGGACATGAATTTGAGCAAGCTTTGGGAATCGCGATGCACAGGGAAGCCTGGCATGCTGCAATCCATGGGGTCACAAAGAGTTGGACACGACTGAGCAACTGAACTGAACTGAACTGAACTGAACTGATAGTCAATGAATTAAAGAGCTGGCTTAATAAAGGTAGAAATTGATACTATATTTTTTGTTGACTTGATCATTATTTTGGCATTGAAAAGAAATTCCCTTTAATACATTTAATGAACTTCTGGTTTATTAAACATAGAAATTGATATTATATTTCATGTTGATCAATATTTTGGCAGTGGAAAGAAACTTCCTTTAATATGTTAACTCCCTTTAATATAGGAAGAATAGTACATCTTACTTTAGGATCTACCAACATTGATTAAAATGGTTAGGTCATTCTATAGTTACATCAAAATTGAATAGAACATTGCCTGGTAGTCAATTCAAATGAAATTTTGTCTTACTAAACATGATAGATGATAAGATAAAAAATCTTAAAAAGCCAACATTCCAAATTATGTCTTGTACATCAATTGCATGAGTCCATGGCATGTACTCTATTTTTCTTTGACTTCTTTCAATGTATTTTACAATTATTTTGAGATAAATAGATACTGTACAGGTATTGATAACTCATTCTTTTTAACTGCTGATCAGTATCCCATTTTTGTATCCATAGAAATGTGTATTTATCCATTCACTTATTGATATAATTTTGGGTGGTTTTCAGTTTGAGGATAGTATAATATACCTACTAAACACAATTTTTTATGGACATATGCTTTCACTCCTCTTGTTTAAATACATAGGCGTGTAATAGCTGGGTCATATGGTTCCTGTAGGTTTAGCTTTATTTTAAGCTGAAAACTGCTCTGCCAAAAAAGACGTATCACTTACATTCTCATCAATAGTCATGATTTAGAGTTCCTTTTTTTCCACAAATTGCTAAATTTTGTTATTGTCATCATTTTTTAAATTTTATTTATTCTATTAGATAATTAGTAATATTTAATTATCATTTTGGTGAAGCTGAGTAATGATGACTAATGTCATTGGATGTCTTTTCTTATTAGGCATTGTATACCTTTTCTTCTTGAATTGCTTTTCCTTTTTATTTATGGGTTCATTTATTGATTTATCTTAACATTGAGAAATAAGTGCATGTGTGTTAAATCACTTCAGTCATGTCCAACTCTTTGAAACCCCATGGACTGTGTAACCTACAAGGCTCTTCTGTCTCTGGGATTCTGCAGGCAAAAAATACTGGAGTGGGTTGCCATATATCAGTTCAGTTCGGTTCAGTTCAGTTACAAGGTGTGTCCAACTCTGCGACTCCATGAAACACAGCATTACAGGCCTCCCTGTCCATCACCAACTCCCGGAGTTTACCCAAACTCATGTTCATTGAGTCGGTGATGCCACCTAACCTCTGTCATCTCATCCTCTGTCATTCCCTTCTCCTCCTGTGTTCAATCTTTCCCTACATTAGTCTTTTCAAATGAGTCAGTTCTTCACATCAGTTAAGTTCAGTCGCTCAGTTGTGTCCGACTGTTTGCGACCCCATGAATCACAGCACGCCAGGTCTCCCTGTCTATCACCAACTCCCAGAATTCACTCAGACTCACGTCCATCGAATCAGTGATGCCATCCAGCCATCTCATCCTCTGTCGTCCCCTTTCACTCCTGCCCCCAATCCCTCCCAGCATCACAGTTTTTTGCAATGAGTCAACTCTGCTCATGAGGTGGACAAAGTACTGGAGTTTCAGCTTTAGCATCATTCCTTCCAAGAAATCCCAGGGCTGATCTCCTTCAGAATGGACAGGTTGGATCTCCTTGCAGTGCAAAGGACTCTCAAGAGTCTTCTCCAACACCACAGTTCAAAAGCATCAATTCTTTGGCGCTCAGCCTTCTTCACAGTCCAACTCTCACATCCATACATGACCACAGAAAAAACTAAAGCCTTGACTAGTTGGACCTTAGTCAGCAAAGTAATGTCTCTGCTTTTGAATATACTATCTAGGTTGGTCATAACTTTCCTTCCAAGAAGTAAGCATCTTTTAATTTCATGGCTGCAATCACCATCTGTAGTGATTTTGGAGCCCCCAAAAATAAAGTCTGACACTGTTTCCACTGTTTCCCCATCTATTTCCCATGAAGTGTTGGGACTGGATGCCATGATCTTCGTTTTCTGAATGTTGAGCTTTAAGCCAACTTTTTCACTCTCCTCTTTCACTTTCATCAAGAGGCTTTTTAGTTCCTCTTCACTTGCTGCCATAAGGGTGGTGTCATCTGCATATCTGAGGTTATTGATATTTCTCCTGGCCATCTTGATTCCAGCTTGTGTTTCTTCTAGTCCAGCATTTCTCATGATGTACTCTGCGTATAAGTTAAATAAGCAGGGTGACAATATACAGCCTTGATGTGCTCCTTTTCCTATTTGGAACCCGTCTGTTGTTCCATGTCCAGTTCTAACTGTTGCTTCCTGACCTGAATACAGATTTCTCAAGAGGCAGGTCAGGTGGTCTGGTATTCCCATCTCTTGAAGAATTTTCCAAAGCTGATTGTTATCCACACAGTCAAAGGCTTTGGCATAGTCAATAAAGCAGAAATAGATGTTTTTCTGGAACTCTCTTGCTTTTTCCATGATCCAGCAGATGTTGGCAATTTTATCTCTGCTTCCTCTGCCTTTTCTAAAACCAGCTTAAACATCAGGAAGTTCACGGTTCATGTATTGCTAAAGCCTGGCTTGGAGAATTTTGAACATTATTTTACTATCATGTGAGATGAGTGTAATTGTGCGGTAGTTTGAGCATTGTTTTGCATTGCCTTTCTTTGGAACTGGAATGAAAACTGACCTTTTCCAGTCCTGTGGCCACTGCTGAGTTTTCCAAATTTTCTGGCATATTGAGAGCAGCACTTTCACAGCATCATCTTTCAGGATTTGAAATAGCTCCACTGGAATTCCTTCACCTCCACTAGCTTTGTTCGTAGTGATCCTTTCCAAGGCCCACTTGACTTCACATTCCAGGATATCTGGCTCTAGGATAGTGATAACACCATCATGATTATCTGGGTCGTGAAGATCTTTTTTGTACAGTTCTTCTGTATATCTTGCCACCTCTTCTTAATATCTTCTGCTTCTGTTAGGTCCATACCATTTCTGCCCTTTATCGATCCCATCTTTGCATGAAATGTTCCCTTGGTATCTCTAATTTTCTTAAAGAGATCTCTTCATATCAGGTGGCCAATATTTTGGTGTTTCAGCTTCAATATCAGTCCTTCCAATGAACATCCAGGACTGATTTCCTTTAGGATGGACTGGTTGGATCTCCTTGCAGTCCAAGGGACTCTCAAGAGTCTTCTTCAACACCACAGTTCAAGTGCATCAATTCTGTACTCAGCTTTCTTTATAGTTCAACTCTCACATCCACACATGACTACTGGAAAAACCATAGCCTTTAGTAGATGGACCTTTGTTGATAAAGTAATGTGTCTGCTTTTTAATATGCTATCTAGGTTGGTCATAACTTTCCTTCCAAGGAGTAAGCATCTTTTAATTTCATGGCTGCAATCCCCATCTGTAGTGATTTTGGAGCCCAGAAAAATAAAGTCAGCCACTGTTTCCCCATCTATTTGTTATGAATTGATGGGACCAGATGCCATGATATTCGTTTTATGAATGTTGAGCTTTAAGCCAACTTTTTCACTCTCCTCTTTCACTTTCATCAAGAGGCTCTTTAGTTCTTCACTTTCTGCCATAAGGGTGGCATCATCTGCATATCTGAGGTTACTGGTATTTCTCCCAGCAATCTTGATTCCAGCTTGTGCTTCATCCAGCCAAGTGTTTCTCATTAAGTACTCTGCATAAAAGTTAAATAAGTAGGGTGACAATATACAGCCTTGATGTACTCTTTTCCCTATTTGGAACCAGTCTGTTGTTCCATGTCCAGTTCTAACTGTTGATTCCTGACCTGCATATAGATTTATCAGAGGCAGGTTTGGTGGTCTGATATTCCCAGCTCTTTCATAATTTTACAAAGTTTATTGTGAGTCACACAGCCAAAGGTTTTTGCACAGTCAATAAAGCAGGATGTTTTTCTGGAACTGTCTTATTTTTTCGATGATCCAGTGGATGTTGGCAATTTAATTTCTGGTTCCTCTGCCTTTTCTAAAACCAGCTTGAACACCTGGGAGTTCACGGTTCATGTATTGCTGAAGCCTGGCTTAGAGAATTTTGAGCATTATTTTACTATCATGTGAGATGAGTGCAACTGTGTGGTAGTTTGAACATTCTTGGCATTGCCTTTCTTTGGGATTGGAATGAAAACTGAACTTTTCCAGTCCTGTGGCCACTGCTGACTTTTCCAAATTTGCTGACATATTGAATGCAGCACTTTCACAGCATCATCTTTCAGGATTTGAAATAGCTCAAGTGGAATTCTATCACCTCCACTAGCTTTGTTCATAGTGATGCTTCCTAAGGCCCACTTGACTTCACATTCCAGAATGTCTGTCTCTAGGTGACTGATCACACCATCATGATTATCTGGGTTTTTAGGATCTTTTTTGTATAGCTGTTGTTTATTTCTAATATATAAGTAGTAATATTTTATTTCCATATATAAGTACTTGTTGTTTATTTCCAATAATGTCATTTATCAGATGTATTCTGAAAACATTTCCCAAAATTTTATTGTTTACTTTTCTCTTTTCTTAATTTCTTCAGAGCAGATATTTTTAATTTGGAAAAAATCATGTTACTAAGCCTTATTTTATAGTTTATACTTTATTTCCTATTTAAGAACCTTTGAACTAAATCATGTTTTTATCTATTAAGAATCTATAATTTTAAATTTCATACTGATTTTCATGATATATTAATTTGTTAATACTAAATCTGTACATACTAAAAACAAAAGTGTACATTCATGTTTTTACACATAGATATCCCATTAATTGCACCATTTGTTAAAATGGCTATTTTCTCATTAAATTACCTGCCACTTCCGTCAAAATTCAGTAGGCCATATGTGCTTTTGTTTATTTATTGCACTCATTTTTTTTTTCTGTTTCACTGACATATATACCCATATCGACTACACTCTATTGATTAATATAGTATCAAATAGTAACTTTTGAAAGTAGACATTTAAATTGTCCAGCATGTACAGTGGCATGCCTTTAAGAGCAGGGCAGATACACAAACCATCTGAAAGCGGCTTCACAGAGCAAGTCGGGGCAAATGGTTAGAATGTGTCTGTGGTGAATGCTACCTCTCCAGACCAGGTATTATATGGTTTGAACTTTCCTCCAGAACCAAAAGAGCAAGCAAACCGGCCATCCTTTCAGCTTTCCCTGATGTGTGCCAAGAGGGGAGAGAGTGAAGTGGGGCTTGAAGGCTGTCAGCAGTTAAACATATGAATGAAGAGACAAATTCTTTATTACTGCATTATAATCTCTGTTATAAATTGGGCAAGTCCTCTCAACAGAAAGTTATTTCAACAGTCAGTGTGTTGTATTCCTCATTTTATTACATTGAATATTTTTGTTTCATTCTATGTGGGTCTCACCTTAGTACCCAGACTTCAGGGTTTTATAACATGAAGTGCTATAGTGAAAATTTTAAGGAAAGCTTACTATTTTTTTGTAATATGTATCTTTTATAATTTAGAGGAGATAATCAGATCTGTCAAGTATTTTAAATCTATGTTTTGTCTGACAACTGAAAATGAAGCACTTTTTCATGGTAAATAACTGAACCTTTAATCAGAATATTTTTGTTGTTTGAAATTTAATATCAAGAAGCTATGTGATCTTAATCAAGATTAGTTTACATATAGAATGTGTTTGTTATTTAAGAACTTCTGACTTGAGGGAAAACTATACAAATTTAGCAAAAGTTTATTAAAATTTAATGACTGTACACCCAATTTATAGACCTCATTCTTTGAAAAAATGAGTGGGACATTAATGTGTTTTCTTGGTTATTTTTAGAAGTACTCTAGTGAATAATTTGGAACAAACATAACATGATTTTCAGAAAGTGGGACATATGATGCAGCAAGTAATTATAGACAGGTTAAACTTTCATTAGCTACGGGGAAAAAACAGTGAAAACTACCTTCTAAGCTATTTTGAAGAAATAGCTCAGAAAGATGATCTAATTAGAAGTGATCAAAACTGATTCATCAGAGTGGAAAGATAGTGTTTTAAATTTTGTTATCATTATTTATATGAAAAAACACAAAACAATGGTTATTTTTATTGTTGAGTATTTAAAAATATTTTGAAAAATATCAAGTAAAAATCTGCTCAAGTACAAATGAGAAAAATCAATGAAGAATAAGAGAAGAGTACCTTTTTTGTTTGTTTGTTTTAATTATTGCCACAGAATAATTTCAATGATTTGATGAGTATACAATATGGAAAAAATGTCAGAAATCTGCCAAAATTATTAGAATTAATGGCATTTAATTTAAGGACTAAATTTTTTAGTTGATTTTTCTAATACATAGATTCTGGTGTAATTAGGAAAACATAGAATAATAAACTTAGGGCAGATAAAAAATAGAAAATGTTTGCTAACCAATAAAGGAAATATATACAATTGGTGTTAATTTCCTTGTTCCCTTCCAGACACTTAACAGCTCAGCTATTCTGTAAAATATTACAAATATAAAGATCACTTTTTCACAGTGAGTAAGTATGGAGGGCTTTTTTGGTGGCTCAGTGGTAAAGAATCCTTCTGTCAATTCAGGAGATGTGGGTTTGATCCCTGGGTGGGGAAAATCCCTTGGAGAAGGAAATGGCAATCCACTCCAGTTCTTGACTAAGAAATCCCATGGACAGTGGAGCCTGGCAAGCTGTAGTCCAGAAGGTCACAAAATAGTTGGACAGAACTTAGTTACTAAACAATAGTAAGGAATTTATGATAATCTAGTATAACAATATGGCCATTATATATATACATATATATTTCCTGTGTATATTCTTCTAACATAGAAATAATAAAATTACTAGGATACAAGGTATTACATCACTTGAGGGAGGGAGTAAAGATTCATCCTTCATCAATAAACAAATATCAGGACTGAAAATAAGTTACCATTCTGAGTTATTCTTATCTATCAGTTCCATCTGTAGGCAACTGAATTGAAGGGGGAAATGTATGATAAAAACAAGAATTACAGTGAATTTATGATGGAAAGCTTGATGCTGGTTCCAGAAAGAATCGGAAACTTTTTTTCCAGAACAATACAAAAACTAGTTATGGTTATTGCAATGGTTATAGAGTCCTGTTTAGTGTCAACATTTCATTTAAAATGAAGTGAAAGAAAAGCTAATTGCTCCAGTGAGTAAAATTGCTGTTTAGTTCACCCCAGGAAGGAGCAAATCAATGGATGTAAATAAAGAGGGAAACAATCACAGCCCTCAGATATGTGAAGTATAAATTTCCTCCAGGGGCCCCTCTTTTGTACTTGAAAACCTAAGGCTACTTGGTCTTGAGTTCACCATGGGGACGCTTACAAAATGTGATGAGTACTTACTAATAGGTCTTATGGGGATGCTCATCTGCTTAGGATTTAGGAAAACAGTCAAAGATAATCACTAAGTATCCATAAGAGGTATGTTTTCCAATCCATTACCTGTGATTTTCTTCATAATTACAAAATCATCTCTGCAATGTAGGTCAGTTAAGTGGATTTCTGATGATCAGATAAAGCACTGGAAAATTGAATGTAGAAACCTTGAAAATTGAAGAGAAAGTGTGATTTTCTTCTCTTTTTTTGTCTTTCTTTAACTGAATACATTGCTTCACTTAAAGATAAAAAGCCTGCATTGGAGTTTATTTCACTCTCTTAAATCAAAGTAATTAAATAAAAACAATGAGATAACCTTCTCCAAGGGTATTTACTTTTATTAATAATTATAATATTCTATATTTATTGATTGATTTCTTGCTATATATCTATACTCTTATTAAGCCAGACAGCAACACCATGGAATAAGTTCTATGTTTATCCCTAGTGTACAGCTAAGTAAATTAGGATTCCAAGAAGTTAAGCTCCTTTCCAAAGCCAAACAGTTTGTAAATGCTAAAACCTGGAGTCAAAAGTTGGCAAATTTACCAAGTCTAGGTTTTTCACAGCCTGACTTCTCTACAAATGCTTTAGCCCAGTCCATTTAAATTACTTGTACCAAAAATGTTTAAGGTTTATGCTAAATTAAGAAACTGTTTACTTTTCAATTAGACAATAATTGGCTGTATTTATTGGGCTTGCCTGGTGGCTCAGCTGGTAAAGAATCCACCTGCAATGTGGGAGACCTAGGTTTGATTCCTGGAGAAGGAAATGACTATCTACTCTAGTATTCTTGCCTGGAGAATCCCCATGGACAGAGGAGCCTGGAGGGATACAGTCCATGGGGTCGCAAAGACCCGGACAGGACTGAGTGACTAAGCACAGTGCATCACATTTCATAAGAAAATGGTTAAACTCCGTTCAGTATTGTAAAGATAGGATTTTCTGCATATTGATTTGTGCATTCGATGTAAATCTGGCCAAAGACAACAAGTGTGTGTGTGTGTGTGTGTGTGTGTGTGTGTGTGTTTGTGACTGAGAAGCTGGTTTAAAAATATGTTTGAAAATCAAGTCAAAAAGATAATTTATATAAGAAGAACAGATTTGGAGGGCTTAAATGACCACATTTTGAGCATGACTAAGTGATTATACAAACAGTTAAAATATAGAGAAATCAACTGGCTAAATAAACATGCCTATCAGTAGTTCCAGTCCTTTATATAAAATAGTGCAATATGCTTTCTTAATAAATCCTTATATTTTACTTAATTAATATCACATTGGACATTACTTGAATTTTAGAACTACCTCTTAACTGTCTAGAGAGCCAAATATTCCATAAAAATTCTAGTCATTTTTAAATTTGTTCCTTCTTCCATTTCTCATTTGCAGATATGTGTCAAACATACTGCTTCAATTATCTTTGAAGGTGATGACGAAACAAAATTAGGTTATGTGTTGTGGTGGTTTCTAAAGTGTGCCGAAAAATTCTTTGGCACACCTGGATTTAAAATGTGGACACTAATTTCCCTCAGCTTGAATGTGGGCTGGCCTGAGTGTTGCTGAATAAAAAGATAGCAGACATGGCAGTGAGTGGTTTTCAAGGCCAGGATGTAAAAGGATGCTGCTCTTGTTCTCTTTCCTGATTCTTTACTCTGTCAGCCCACTACACTAAGGTGACTCAAAAAACTCATAGGAGACTTCATATGGAACTAAACTGAAAATCTTACCAACACAAACTTGCCAGCCATGTTGGTGAGTCATCTTGGAGACAAATCCTCTGGCCTCCAGTTTGTTTATCTCCCTGCTGACAATTTAATGACAACCTTAGGCTTCCCTGGTGGCCCAGTCGGTTAAGAGTAGGTGTCATGGGGTCACAAAGAGTTAGACATGACTTAGTGACTAAAACAAATATTTGGAAATGGCAACCCACTCCAGTATTATTGTCTGGAAAATCCCATGGCCTGAGGAGCCTGATAGGCTACAGTCCATGGGGTCGCAAAAAGTTGGACACGACTGAGTAACTTCAGTGATACTGCAATATTATGATTTTTATGAATTCATTTTTCATCATAAAGTATATAGTCTTAATAAAAAATGGCAAATCAATATCGCTTTAAAAATGCATATGAAACATATCTGAAAATTGCCCTATTTTGTCTTATATTTCCTTTGTTTCTCACAATGCTATAGATTTTAACAATTTAGTCTTTAGAAAACTAGAAGACAGGTTTCATGCAAATCAGTTGGCTCACATATTCTAAAGTAGACTTCTGAATATTCAGAAGTAGCAGAAGAAACATTTAATAATGTTTTTATGTTTGCTATACACACACACACACACACACACACACACACACACACATATATATATATATATATATATATAGCATACTGTGAAGAAACATGCCATGAAATGTCAAAAGCCTGTAGGAAATGCAATGTGCTATTATTTATTTTTAATACTGTTACTGTGTATAAGTATTATTTTAGATATTATTTTAAAATGAACCATTTATGTTAACTACTATTGTATACCAGAACCACGTCTCAAATGAGCTTTTTAAAAATAGTTTATTTTTTATCTCTCAGGATTGTGTGTATTTTCTAATTTTTTCTGAGTGGTTTTCTTTTGGGAACTCCCAGACATCTGCAAGTAACATAGCAGCTGGAGATTGAGTCATTCAGAGAATGTAATCCAAGATGGCTTATTAGGTTAGGAGATCCTGGACTTTGTATATGGCCACTCCAGGCATGAAGGGTTAGAAATAGGAGTTCTCAGGCTAGTGAAGGGCTACTCCTAGCACTTCCACAAATTTATTTCCATTGTATTCATTTGGTCAGGGCAGTCAATGGGCCTACTTAGATTCAAAGAAATATAGATCCCATCTCTTATTGAGTGAGTGGCCGGGTTACATTCCAAAAGAACATGTGGGATAAGAAATATTCTTATATCTACCTTTAGTAAAACAGTTTGCTACATTATATTTATAAACACTTTGAAATATATGAGAGCCATAATTTTTAGGTTCAGTGAACAATAGCTGACAGCCCATATCATCTAGGGCTTCCAACATATTGCCAGTGATAAAGAATCCACCTGCTAATGCTGGAGACATGAGAGATGCAAGTTCGATCCCTAGGTCAGGAAGATCCCCTGGAGGAATCATGGCAACCAACTTCACTATTCTTGCCTGGAGAATCCTATGGACAGAGGAACCTGACAGGTTATAGTCCACCGGGTAGCAAAGAATCAGACATAACTGAAGTGACTTAGCACACACACATACCACGTATTTGTAATAAATAAATTTTCTTAATGCAGATTTCCCCAGTTTTACTCAACTGGTAAAGAATCTACCTACAGTTTGGGAGACTTGGGTTCAATCTCTGGGTTGGGAAGATCCCCTGGAGAAGGGAATGGCTACCCACTCCAGTATTTTGGCCTGGAGAATTCTATGCACTGTGTAGTCCATGGGTTTGCAAAGAGTCAGACACAACTGAGCAACTTTCACATAATATAGCCCCAGTTTTTGCCTAAAAATGTTATTATATGAACTTTTGGTCTTCAGATGGGATATTTGTGTTTTTATCATTTAAATAGCTGAATAAGTAATATAAAATAATACCAACTGGATACTAATGTTTATGTTTAAATAATATTAAACAGTAAATTGTGTAATCTGAAATTATTAATTAATATAAATAATTTGTTATTTTTCATAGACATTATTGAGGGTAGCCAAATATCTCATATTGCTATTCTCATGTAAAATAAATCCTTCATTACTTTATTTATAAAAATGAAAGTAAAATATTAATTTAAATCTAGAGATAGAAACAGACAAACTTATCCCTGAACTTCTTATTAAAGTGCATAGCAATTGGTATCTTCCCAGAATCCAGTTCTTCCCTGGTGGGTCAGATGGTAAAGAATATGCCTACAATGACAGAGACCTGGGTTCCATCCCTGAGTCATGAAGATCCCTTGGAGAAGGAAATGGCAACCCACTCCAGTATTCCTGCCTAAAGAATCCCTATAGACAGAGGTGCTGGGAGGAATAATAATAGTTTTATTATTTTATTATTAAAATGTGTGTTTCTCTGTGGCTACTTACATGTGTGATTCACAGATGGTATTGGTAATTTTCAAATGCCAGAGTGATGTTATGAACTACTTAGACAACAATTAAAAGAAAGAAGTTGATGTGATATGTGACTAAAAAGGAAAGTAATTCATTGTAAATATATGGAGCTGGACAGTGAAACAATTGACTGAAGAAAAAACCTAACAACAAACTAAAGGCTCTTGGAATTAATTCCTTGAGAAATGTTTGCAAACATCATAATGTTACAAATATTAGTATTTATGAAAGATGACAAAATATTCTAATTGATGTAGAAAAATAATCCTTATTTGAAGATTTCTAAATATTAAACAGCTAAGTTTCAATATACTTACAGTTGGAATTTGAAACAAAGATTAGTGAAAACTTTTTAAGCTTCTCCATCTCTGCCCTAATTCATAGAATTTCTGAAAGTCAACTCAGCACTTAATACATTTCTCCTTACCACTTCTTCTTTTTCATGTAATTTTTGCATTTGCACATGTCATCTCACTTTAATTTGGTCCCTTACTTTTAACCTTTGATTTCAAGTGCTCTTCACTTTGAGAGTCACAGCAGCAGCAAACAACAACAGTAAAGAGGTTTTGCTCAGGCAGTGGTGAAGAGCATCACGGTAATGAAAAGGATAATTGTGGCTCCCTGCCTTTGCTATAATTGAAAATTGAGTATAGAGCCTTTTCCATTTAACTTTATTGCCTAAGTTCAAACCACTGTATAGGAAGGAAAGCAACACTAGAGTAATTCCTCTAATGTTGCTTTCCTGTCCATGTGACAGTTTGAAACCTAGCATTAAAGCTAAGCAGAAGAAGCAATTAGATTTATTCAATTACAGCTATGTGAAAGAAGTATAATTATTAGTTGCATTAGTAGAAACGCACTGCTTGCCAAATATTTGTTTACAAGCCTGGCTACTAGGTTTCTTCTACCAAACAAAAAGCTGGTAAGCATTTGATAGAATGGCCCAGTTATATTACTTATGTTTAGTCACCAAGTCATGTCTGACTCTTGCAACCCCATGGACTATAGCCTGTCAGGCTCCCCTGTCCATGGGATTCTCCAGGAAAGAATATTGGCATGGCTTGCCATTTCCTTCTCCATATATAATTTCACTGACTTCTAGTAAAGACTTACACTGTGGCAATTATAGTAACTGGACTAATGACTTTAATGCTGAATGAACATTGTGCCTTGACTTTAGTATGATGCACATTTCATCAGAATTACATCTTTATGTTAAAGCGTCATTTTAAAAGCTGGTAAAGTTAGAGTGCAAATAGGATGTTATCTGGAGGAAAGAACACCATGGTATTTGTCAACAATTTTTATTTCAATAAAGTTTCTGAAATTTATTATGTGGCCTTGGAAAACAAAGTTTTCCAAGTTTTGCGTTCGATCCTTGAGTTGAGAAGATCCCCTGGAGAAAGGAACGGCTACCCACTCCAGTATTCTGGCTTGGAGAATTCCATGGACTCTATAGTCCATGGGGTCACAAAGAGTCAGACATGACTGAGTGACTTTCACTTTCTTTGGAAAATGAAACATGGAAAATTTAGATGTGAGTCAGATAGCCTGTATCTGAAAACTCATAGCCTCTTTTCAGTGCTGTAATTTTGGAAAAACTATTCAACTTATTGGCAACACATCATTAAAATATGTACAAGTTGTATGCAAAGTAGATGTTAAATGGTAGGGACATTTGCTTCTTTTCAAAATGAAATAATGGGGATACTGTCCCATCTCTGAAAGCTAAAAAAAAAAAAAAAAAGCACAGAAGATACATTAAATCCATTTTCATGAAGGTACTGGAAACTAAGCAACAAAAGACACTTGTCCCTGAGAGACTGAAATAAAAAGAGGTGAGCCTTGTGATTTTTTAGCTTTCTTTTTGGAAAGGATTTCCAGGATGTGGCATAGGGCAAGAAGCCTAGGAATAACATTCTGGAGTTGAGGCGATGAAGCTTAATGTTTGGGAGACTATGATTACTAGGATTTACAGAGTAAATCACTGAAGAAAAGAGAGAAGCTACACAGAGAGAAGCTCTGAAAATTCCCACAGGGTGTCGTTTGAGTCTTCAGGAGGATGCTGATCAGCAGTGATGCTCCTCGTATTATAAAGGACCTGGATTAGTTCCTGTTATAACCAACCATAGCAGAAATCCTTATAAATCATGGGGCATCCAGTAAACTATTCAAAATTGTTTTGCATCTAGATTTGGATAAAATTATCCTACCTTAAACATGATTATTTTCTCACCTAACAAGGCTTAAAAACAAGAAGTGATAGCATCAAGTTAGTTACAAGTAACTAGCTAAATCCCAGCATAAAAACTCAAGGATGTTCATATAAAAACAAAGATATGGTGCCTAAATAAAGGTAAAATACAATATCTGGCATTAAATAAAAATTATCAGTTATCTAAGAAAGTAGAAATTACAACCTGTAGGATGGAGGAAAATATCCAAACAAAACTGACCCAGAAATGAAAGAGATGATTGAATTAATTAATAAGGACATTGAAACAGTTACATAACTGTATTTTATATGTTCTCAAAGCTCAAGGGAAAAATGATCATATGAAGTAGAGACTAGGAGCATATAAAAGTGAAATGGAGTGAAATTTTTAGAGATGAAAACTGCCATGTCTGAGGTAAAAAATATACACAATATGATTAACAACAGATTAGACATTGCATGAGAAAAGAGCAATAAATTTGAATAGATAACAATGTAAACTAGCCAAAATACAGACAGAAGAAAATATGTTTAAAAAATCAGCAGAGCATCAGTTACTTATAAGAAAACTCTAGGTGGCTTAGTGTATGCAATTAGAATTCTTGAAGGTGGGTAGAAGAAAAAAACGTATTCCCCAAAAAATGGCTAAAAATAATCCAAATTTTTTGAAACTATAATCTCACACATCAAGGAAGTTAATTAACCCCAAGCACTAGAAATATAGATTAAATAGACATAATCAGATTGCTTACAATTAGCAAAAGAAAGAAGATCTGAAAAGCAACCAAAGGGAAATGTCACATGATGTACAAAGGATAAAAAATAGGAATGGCACAAATTTTTATCAGTAATAATGCAAACAGCAGACAGTTGGGGAGTTTGGGAATATTCTACAGTACAGCCCTCTTTCCTGTCAACAGTTTTAAGTTTTGAAACCTGAAGACACTCAATTTTGATAATTTGCTAGAAGACTCACAGAACACTCTGAAAGCAATTATACTCATAGTCAGTCAGTTCAGTCAGTTCAGTCGCTCAGTCATGTCCGGCTCTTTACGACCCCATGAATTGCACCACACCAGGCCTCCCTGTCCATCACCAACTCCTGGATAGTAACTATTACAAGAAGAAACAGATTAATACCGGCTAAGGAATAAAAGTGTGGGGCCAAGTTCAGGGGTGTTTTACACATGGAAATTTAAATTGTCTTCTCCTGGTGGATTTTTGGAAAGCATTAATTTTCCTGGCAAGAATATATGAAAATTGGAAGACTACTCCCAAATAGAAGTTTCCAGCACCTTGGTGCTCAGATACTTCATTGATATTTGGTCATGTGAACATTGTTAACTGCCCAAAGAACTTATTTCAGTCTTAGCCCTTAGAGCAGTGAAGGCTGATAATGTGACCCAAAATCTCCACCATAGATCACCTTATTAGACTTTGGCATGGCCCCAAACCTTCAAGTTATTAAAAAAAAATACACTTTTATCAGGAAGGATATTTTAGGAACCTAGAGATTATCACCTCCTAGGAGATGAGGGCAAAAGTCAGACCTCTCTTTGAGCAAGTTTAAACTACTTTAGTGCAGTGGATCAAGGTTTTGAAAATGTGCCAACCCATAGTTCTATATCAATGAATGTATCTTTTAAAAATTAGGCAAAGACTTATTCAGACATAAAAACTGAAAGAATTTATCAATTGTAATACCACACTACAAGAAATGTTCAATGCAATCCTACAGGCAGAAAGAAAATGATAAAAGATGATATCTGCGTCCTCAAAAAGCAATGAAGAGCAGCAGAAATAGTACTATATAAGTAAATATGATCTTTTTCTTATTATTTCAATTCCTTCCAAGTATCATACATTTTAAATATATAATTGATGATATGAATTTATAATGCAGGTATAAATAAAATATATACCAACAGTACCACAAAGACCCAAAGAAAGACAATGGAAATACACTATTACCTCATCTAATGTTCAAGCTAGCTTTAGAAAAGGCAGAGGAACTAGAGATCAAATTTCCAACATCCATTGGATCATCGAAAAAGCAAGACAGTTCCAGAAAAACATCTATTTCTGCTTTATTGACTATGCCAAAGCCTTTGACAGTGGGGGTCACAATCAACTGCGGAATATTCTGAAAGAGATGGGAATAACAGACCACCTGACCTGCCTCTTGAGAGACCTGTATGCAGGTCAGGAAGCAATAGTTCGAAATGGACATGGAACAACAGACTGGTTCCAAATAGGAAAAGGAGTACGTCAAGGCTGTATATTGTCACCCTGCTTATTTAACTTCTATGCAGAGTACATCATGAGAAATGCTGGGCAAGCACAAACTGGAAGCAAGATTACTTGGAGAAATGTCAATAACCTCAGATATGCAGATGCCACCACCCTTATGGCAGAAAGTGAAGAGGAAGTAAAAAGCCTCTTGATGAAAATGAAAGAGGAGAGCGGAAAAGTTGGCTTAAAGCTCAACATTGAGAAAACGAAATCATAGCATCATGGGAAATAGATGGGCAAATAGTGGAAATAGTGTCAAACTTTATTTTGGGGGTCTCCAAAATCACTGCAGATGGGGATTGCAGCCATGAAATTAAAAGAAGCTTACTCCTTGGAAATAAAGTTATGACCAATCTAGAGAGCATATTAAAAAGCAGAGACATTACTTTGCCGACTAAGGTCCGTCTAGTCAAGTCTATGGTTTTTCCAGTGGTCATGTATGGATGTGAGAGTTGGACTGTGAAGAAGGCTGAGCACTGAAGAACTGATGCTTTTGAACTGTGGTATTGAAGAAGACTCTTGAAAGTCCCTTGGACTACTAAGAGATCCAACCAGTCCATTCTGAAGGAGATCAGCCCTGGAATTTCTTTGGAAGAAATGATGCTAAAGCTGAAACTTCAGTACTTTGGCCACCTCATGTGAAGAGTCGACTCATTGGAAAAGACTCTGATGCTGGGAGGTATTGGGGGCAGGAGGAGAAGGGGACGGCAGAGGATGAGATGGCTGGATGGCATCACCGACTCGATAGACGTGAGTCTGAGTGAATTCTGGGAGTTGGTGATGGGCAGGGAGGCCTGGCGTGCTGCAATTCATGGGGTCGCAAAGAGTCGGACATGACTGAGCAACTGAATTGAACTGCACTGAACTGAACAAAGCTTAAAAACCAAGTTAAAGTGTCAAAATTTACATGAGATAAAGGTTCTAATGCTTTACCTGAGGTTCTAAACTACCACTGATGAAAGACTACGATAACTAAATTAAAGGTGAACAGCATAAATTTTAATGCAAGTAATAAAGCAGCATAATGATGTGTTATTGTTGATAAAGTATATGTAGTCATAAAAGTACTCAAACCAGAAGAAATAACCTCTGTCCACTTAATTCCCCAGGCAAGAATGCTGGAGTATGTAGCCATTCCCTTATCCAGGGGATTTTCCCAACCCAGAGATTGAATCTAGGTCTCCTGCATTGCAAGCAAATTCTCTATTGTTTGAGCCATGAGGGAAGCTCCATGTAAATATATACATGAAACTAAATGGAAGTTGTAGTGAGTGTGGAAGAGTTACCATTTCTCATTTTGATCACAGTGTTTCTTTGTCATGCTGAACCTCTCAATCCTTTCTACAATCTTTTGTTTTCAAGTAACACCCATGTGGCAGAAGTTATTTCCCTAGGGCAGTGACACAAACTTTCATTCCTGAGATTCTTGTGTTAGTATGTGGATGAAGAGACTTCCCATAACCTTTTACACCACATAAGCAGAATATGAAAGACATAAGAGATTCCTTTTGTTCTATTCATGCTGCTTTCTGTTGCTGTTTTAGTCATTCCCTTCCCTGAGTTCAGTCACTCAGTCCCCTGTGACACTAAGTCACCTCACCCCCTACCTTTATTTATTTATTTTTTTCCTTATGTATATATAAGAGACAAGAAGCCTGAAAGACCTGGGTGGTTCTGTGTGTGCTCAACCACTCAGTTATGTCTACCTCTTTGTGACCCCATGGACTGTAGCCCACCAGGCTCCTCTGTTCATGAAATTTTCCAGGCAAAAATCTTGGAGTGTGTTGCCATTTCCTCCTCCCTTCCAAATTAGTAGGAATAGTATCATCTCTTGTTGGGAACATTCCTTCCTTACTTGCTAAAACATTTAAGTCAATAGCATGCCTGGATACTGGGACAGGAAACAATAATTTTGAAAAAGGATCATTAGAGAAAATCATGTAATATATTAGGCTTCCCTGGTGGCTCTGCATACAATGCAGGAGACATGTGAAGAATTCTCAGGTTCAATCCCTGGGTTGGGAAGATCTCTGGAGAAAGGTAATGGCAGCCCACTCCAGTATTCTTGCATGGAGAATCCCATGGACAGATGAGCCTGGGGGGCTACAGTCTGTGGGGTTGCCAAGAGGTAGACATGACTGAACAACTGAGCATGCATGCATGTAATGTATTAACTATTTAATACATTTCCACCCCTTGTGTTACATACTCAGGTATTTGAGATGTGGGAAAAGTAGCACCAATTTGCCCATAATATCCTGTGGGACAGTATCAAAAACTAACCAGAAACTGTAAGTAGAATATCTTATCTTTTTCATGAGTTAACCTCATTGGATGAATGAAAAGAACGGTACATTCCTTGAAGATGGTAACCAGGTTTACCTGATGTAAGGAAGTGTATGGTTTCTATCTCTTACAAAATGTCCACTTGTATCTTTATAATCACATGTTTATTGACTTCACAGAGCAAAAATTAGATAGCTGTGGAAGAAGGGCAACTCACATCTGTAAAAAGGTCATTTTGTCCTGCTTTATTGGGAATCTTTTATAATCATTCAGATAGACAAATATTCTCATGCTTTGTGAAATGTAAAAAAAAAAACCAACAATTTTCATGCATTTCTCCCCCCCACACCAATTTTAATCAGCTAATTGGCAATCTTCCTCTTGTTCCCTCTTTTATAGACATGAATTTTTGAAGGAACCAGAAAGGAGGAAAAAACTTCTATTTGCTATAGATGACCATTTCAAATATGTACTCAGAAATTATTGAAAAAATATTTGTTGGCATTCTATTAGTCCTAGGTGCCATATTCCTCAGTTTAACCAGTGGAAAGTAGCAAGTAGAAGCCTTTGGATCCCCAGAAATCAATGTCAATTTTCAGGAGAGATCGGAAGATTTTCCATCCATAGTTTATAGTGAAATGGTAAATAACTGTCATTGTTTAGTTGCTAAGTTGTGTCTGACTCTTTTGCAACCCCATTGACTGTAGCCTGCCAGGCTTCTCTATCCATGAGAATTTCCCAGGCAAGAATACTGGAGTGGGTTGCCATTTCTTTCTTCAGGGGATATTTCCAACCCAGGGATTGAACCGGTGTTTCCTGCATTGGCAAGTGAATTTCTTACCACTGAGCCACCTGGGAAGCCCTAAATAACCATAAATTATCATCATTCAAGTTATTTGGGCCCGGTAAACTGGTTGAGATTGGATCTGCACACAGAGTAAGAAGCCATGGTTCTCTGCAACAGTGGTTCAAAGCCATGTCTAATTTCCAAAACTGATTTTTGTTTCTTTTCATAACAAATAAAATAGGAATTTGCTAGATTGTCCTTATATTTTGTTCTAACTGGCTACAAGAGTAAATTTAGTTCAGTTCAGTCGCTCAGTCATGTCCCACTCTTTGTGACCCCATGAATCGCAGCACGCCAGGCCTCCCTGTCCAACATCAACTCCCAGAGTTCACTCGGACTCATGTCCATCGAGTCAGTGATGCCATACAGCCATCTCATCCTCTGTCGTCCCCTCTCACTCCTGCCCCCAATCCCTCCCAGCATCACAGTCTATTCCAATGAGTCAACTCTTTGCATGAGGTGGCCAAAGTACTGGAGTTTCAGCTTTAGCATCATTCCTTCCAAGATCCCAGGACTGATCTCCTTTAGAATGGACTGGTTGGATCTGCTTGCAGTCCAAGGGACTCTCAAGAGCCTTCTCCAACACCACAGTTCAAAAGCATCATTCTTTGGTGCTCAGCCTTCATCACAGTCCAACTCTCACATTCATACAGGACTGCAGGAAAAACCATAGCCATGACTAGACAGACCTTAGTCAGCAAAGTAATGTCTCTGCTTTTGAATATATTACCTAGGTTGGTCATAACTTTTCTTCCAAGGAGTAAGCGTCTTTTAATTTCATGGCTGCAATCACCATCTGCAGTGATTTTGGAGCCCCCAAAAATAAAGTCTGACACTGTTTCCGCTGTTTCCCCATCTGTTTCCCATGAAGTGATGGGACTGGATGCCATGATCTTCGTTTTCTGAATGTTGAGCTTTAAGCCAACTTTTTCACTCTCCTCTTTAACTTTCATCAAGAGGCGTTTTAGTTCCTCTTCACTTTCTGCCATAAGTGTGGTGTCATCTGCATATCCGAGGTTATTGATATTTCTCTCTGCAATCTTGATTCCACCTTGTGTTTCTTCCAGTCCAGCGTTTCTCATTATGTACTCTGCATATAATTTAAATAAGCAGGTTGGCAATATACAGCCTTAACATACCCCTTTTCCTATTTGGAACCCGTCTGTTGTTCCATGTCCAGTTCTAACTGTTGCTTCCTGGCCTGCATACAGATTTCTCAAGAGGCGGTCAGGTGGTCTGGTATTCCCATCTCTTGAAGAATTTTCCAAAGTTGATTGTTATCCACACAGTCAAAGGCTTTGGCATAGTCAATAAAGCAGAAATAGATGTTTTTCTCGAACTCTCTTGCTTTTCCCATGATCCAGCGGATGTTGGCAATTTGATCTCTGGTTCCTCTGCCTTTTCTAAAATCAGCTTGAACATCAGGAAGTTCATGGTTCACGTATTGCTGAAGCCTGGCTTGGAGAATTTTGAGCATTACTTTACTAGCATGTGAGATGAGTGCAATTGTGCCATAGTTTGAGCATTCTTTGGCGTTGCCTTTCTTTGGGATTGGAATGAAAATTGACTTTTTCCAGTCCTGTGGCCACTGCTGAGTTTTCCAAATTTGCTGGCATATTGAGTGCAGCACTCTCACAGCATCATCTTTCAGGATTTGAAACAGCTCAACTGGAATACCATCACCTCCATTAGCTTTGTTAGTAGGGATGCTTTCCAAGGCCCACTTGACTTCAAATTCCAGGATATCTGGCTCTAGGTTAGTGATCACACCATCATGATTATCTGGGTCGTGAAATCTTTTTTGTACTGGTCTTTCATGTATTCTTGCCACCTCTTCTTAATATCTTCTGCTTCTGTTAGGTCCAGACCATTTCTGTCCTTTATCGAGCTCATCTTTGCATGAAATGTTCCCTTCGTATCTCTAATTTTCTTGAAGAGATCTATAGTCTTTCCCATTATGTTCTTTTCCTCTATTTCTTTGCATTGATCACTGAAGAAGGCTTTCTTATCTCTTCTTGCTATTCTCTTGAGCTCTGCATTAAGAGCTGCATTATCTTTCCTTTTCTTCTTTGCTTTTTGCTTCTCTTCTTTTCACAGCTATTTGTATGGCCTCCCCAGATAGCCATTTTGCTTTTTTGCATTTCTTTTCCATGGGGATGGTCTTGATCCCTGTCTCCTGTCCAATGTCATGAACCTCTGTCCATATTTCATCAGGCACTCTATCTATCAGATCTAAGCCCTTAAATCTATTTCTCATTTCCACTGTATAATCAAAAGGGGTTTGATTTAGGTCATACCTGAATGGTCTAGCAGTTTTCTCTACTTTCTTCAATTTGAGTCTGAATTTAATAATAAGGAGTTCATGATCTGAGCCACAGTCAGCTTCTAGTCTTGTTTTTGTTGCCTGTATAGAGCTTCGCCATCTTTGGCTGCAAAGAATATAATCAATCTGATTTTTGTGTTGACCATCTGGTGATGTCCATGTGTAGAGACTTCTCCTCTGTTGTTGGAAGAGGATGTTTGCTATGACCAGTGCATTTTCTTGGCATAACTCTATTAGTCTTTGTCTTGCTTCATTCTGCATTCCAAGGCCAAATTTGCCTGTTACTCCAGGTGTTTCTTGACTTCCTACTTTTGCATTCCAGTCCCCTATAATGAAAAGGACATCTTTTTTGGGTGTTAGTTCTAAAAGGTCTTGTAGGTCTTCATAGAACCGTTCAACTTCAGCTTCTTCAGCATTACTGGTTGGGGCATAGACTTGGATCACTGTGATATTGAATGGTTTGCCTTGGAGACGAACAGAGATCATGCTGTCATTTTTGAGATTGCATCCAAGTACTGCATTTCAGACTCTTTTGTTGACCATGATGGCTACTCCATTTCTGCTAAGGGATTCCTGCCCACAGTAGTAGATATAATGGTCATCTGAGTTAAATTCACCCATTCCAGTCCGTTTTAGTTCGCTGATTCCTAGAATGTCGATGTTCACTCTTGCCGTCTCCTGTTTGACCACTTCCAATTTGCCTTGATTCATGGAATTGACATTCCAGGTTCCTATGCAATATTGCTCTTTACAACATTGGACCTTGCTTCTATCACCAGTCAAATCCACAGCTGGGTATCGTTTTTGCTTTGGCTCCATCCCTTCATTCTTTCTGGAGTTATTTCTCCACTGATCTCCAGTAGCATATTGGGCACCTACTGACCTGTGGAGTTCCTCTTTCGGTATCCTATCATTTTTCCTTTTCATACTGTTCCTGGGGTTCTCAAGGCAAGAATGCTGAAGTGGTTTGCCATTCCCTTCTCCAGTGGAGTAAATACCTCAAACCAAAAATCACTGTGAGTCATAATTTTAGTTTACTCTTCTCTGTCCACTGCCTCTTATGTAATTGTTCAAACCATACCTATAGCAAGCAAGTACCATTATTTTCCTTTTAACATCTAAGAATTTTCTTTCATATCCATTGAAATCCCTGACCTAAAATACTTCTGAAAGTTGTTGCATCCCTTCCCTATGTATTTATTGGGATCTTCACAAGAGATTGTTCACTTTCCCTCTTGTAATTTATCATCATTATCACTTTGAGTACTAGCATGATTATTGCTAACAGTTATATATGACTAAATATGTACCAGGAAATTGTCTCAACTCTTTAATGATATTATTTATTTCTCATAATAATCCTATAAGAAAAGCACTATTAAAATTCCATTTTTCAAAGAGGAAATGCAGTGACTTGCAAAAAGTTACTTATTTGAGGAGTGTTTGGTCATGTAATAAGTGTTAAAATCACTACTGCATTTTCATTTCCATACTCTTTGGAGTCTTTACTAATATCAAGGAATGTTTGGCATCTCAACTTAGTTTACTTGGTGACATGGCCGAAGCTAGGTTTCATTCAACAACCAAGCAAAAAATTAAAATCATTCCCAGATGATTGAATTTGCCTAATAATGGAAACAAAAACAACAACAAACATGAAAGCCTGTCTGAGTCAGTGAATCCCAACCTTGGCTTCACATTACCTGGGGACCTTGTAAATATTATTGATGACAAGGCCCCACCCAAACCAATTAAATTAGCCTCTTGGATAGATACTTAAGCATATTTTTTTAAAGGATTTTCTAGAAAGACGGAAACAGCCTGATCAACTAGATAAAAATGACTGTGTTTAAGGGATAAGAGGATGAGTTGAGTGTGGCTATGCAGTCTTCAGAATCGCTCAGATAATCATTTTGATTTTAAGACTATTTTCCATTCTTCAACAGTGTGTGTCTTGTTACATTAAACATCTGGTTAAGACTGTGAGTTCAACTGATGACATTCATCCATCAGTAGGAAAAAATGATGCATTTGGATTTTGGTTAATCATCCCTGTAGCTGCAAGAGCTAGACTATTTTAGCACAGATATAAAATGTCTCAGAGCCTCAGATAACAATATTTTAAAAGGTGTGTTTATCTTTTAGAAGCAGCCACTCTGACCCGTTGTCTTTGAATTACTGGTATTCTTTATTTTTTATGACAATGATGCCAATAGACACTTGTTCCTCAGAGTTTTGCTGTTAATAGACAGTTCATTTTAGTGTCCATTAGCAATAATTTATTTTGCCATTTCATAACTGTATGCAATGGGATGGCAGTACCTTTTACTACTAATTGATTTCTTATTGCCTTCAACAGCAACTAAGCCAGATAATCAAGCCCAGATCAGTTTTCCCACTTCTTCCTGGGGTTATGTTGACTATAAACCCAATACATTTCAAATCATCATGTTACAAAAATAGAGCTTTTTATTACCTTAAACAAATTGCTGCTCATATATTGTGTCTCCCTAAAGGTTTTTCTTGATAAACTTTCAAATGCAAGTTCTCTATTTTGTCTTCCATAATTATACCCACTTTACATTTATTTGATTCTTTTTTTTTTTTTTTTGTATTATAAACTAACTGTCTCTTCCACTGGATTATTAGTTCATGAGGATAACATAAGTGCCTAATTTTCTCATATCTACATCTCAGATACCTATGAATAGTGTATCATTCTGCTCAATCATGCTTAATATATACAAGCGCACATAACACATGCATATAGATGCATAATTTATTAAGTACCATGGAAAATATGTCCAAAGACAGCCAATAACAACTCTTTTTCATTTTGGTACCTAGATGCTCCTCTTTCCATCAAGAAATGGAGTCCATTTTCTTCCCTTTGAATTTAGACTGGGCTCATGACTTGCTTTGACCTATAGATTGCAAAGAATGTGAAAATTCCACTCTTAGATGTTAAGAGTAATGATACCTCTTTTTCTGTTTTCATGGAACCCAGCTACCATTCTATAGGGAAGTCCAGGATATTCTGCTATATAGAGATGCCACATGATGATAAAAATATAGTTTGTGTGCTATATTGAGAACAAATAGTATTCTTAGTATGCTATAATGTGTTTCCAAAATACTAAATAAGAGTTCAGAAGAGGGAGAGGTAGAAAAAAAGATAAATGTTTACTACAGATATACTATGAACATACATTTTATATTGACCTCATATTTTAGTTAATATTTTAAATATTAAATTTCCAAAACTATATTACAGAAAGCATTTATAAACAAGCTACTGAACATCATTTTCCCATTTTCTGTAGCTGTGTTCTACTCTGAATCGAACTAACTTTTAGGCTAACAAACATTTCATATAGTTTGGGGGTAATTAGGAAGTAGAAAGCAAACATGTTTTCTCTTCTAAAGTTGTTGATATTCTAATATAAAGATAAGCAAGTTATCAGTCTTGGTAGCGCAATGTGATAAAGTTCGTTGATCAGAAACACAGGTACCATGGGACTTCTAGGAAGGGCACCTTGGTAAGGTTTAGGAATTTAGAGAAGGTCACTGAAGGAGAGATCTCAGTGATTAACGAGGGAAAATGTGATGGAGGAGAAAAGTGAAGGAATAAGGCAAGTAAGAATCTCTCCTCGTGGCTCAGATGGTAAAGAATATGCCTGCAATGCAGAAGACCCAGCTTCAATCCCTGGGTCGTGAAGATCCCCTGGAGAAGGAAATGGTGACCCACGCCAGTATTCTTGCCTGGGAAATCCCATGGACAGAGGAGCCTGGAAGGCTACAGTCCATGGGTTCACAAAGACATGATTGAGTTCACTCGGACATGACTGAGTGACTAACAAGTCAAGTAAGGACATACCCATATGTGAAGGCCCAGTATTGAGCAAAATAAAAGAGTCAGGTCATAAGGAAACACCTAAAAATAGTTTTCAGGAATTTTGTGACTGTGATAGGAAATTATTGAGGGTCTTAGATTAAAAAAGAGACATAATTATGTCTACAAATTTTAAAATATAACCTTTCTATAGGGTGGAGTATGAACTGGTGAAAGATAAGACTACAAAACTCTGTTGTATCAGTTCAGACAAGAAAGAGTGTTTGCCTAATATAAAATAGCAGCAGTAAGGATAGACATTCACATGAATAATTATCCTATTTTAAGGAAGTAAAAACCTATCAGTCTTGGTGATTAGATGTAGGAATGAAGGGGATGAAGGGGAAGGATGAACTCAGATTTCTGGCTTGAGTAACGGGGTGTATGATCTTGAATTTAATGATCAAAGAAAACTGACATAAGGAGAGTAATTTCTTTGTAAAGTTTTCTATCTTTATTGAATTTAAATATCTAATTAAATGTATTCCTTTAAACTTACTACTACAGCTTGCATAGATGAGTGACCATCTTCCACACATAAGTAGATCTTTGCATCATGTAGCTTAATATTCACAGAGAAGTTCTGCCTGATTTTTTTTTGTCATACATAATCTCATAATTGAGGGCAAAATTAATTTTTCCTGAGTCTTTGTGAGATCTTAAATTGATTGTCTAAAAGTTTTTCATAGAGGTAAAAATTTTAACTATAAGTGAATAGGGAAAACCCACTTTTGTCTTCTCTTACGTCAACATGAAGTACTGGTTAGTTCTTCACAAACAGACTAAATGAATTGACCTTGTGACATTATCTCCAGTAATCTCTTCATATTTTTATATATCTTGTATGATTTTTTCTTTTACAGTATTGTATTATGACTTTTAATTATTGTATTATATAAAAATATAGACATTAATAGATAAAATTTTATTATTCTAGAGAAAATAATCTATATGAGTGTACTTGAAGTTGGAAACAAACAGAAAAAAATGACATGTACACTATTAATTCTCAAGAAAACTGATAGAGTATATGTTTTATTCTAAAACAAAGAAACTATATGAAACAACCTTAATATTTCATGGCAGTAATCTGTTATTTCCATAACAAATGATTGGTGAAAGCCATTTCCTTTTCTTTTTGAAATACTGTTAAAATAGAGAAAGTTTTTCTACTCTCAGAACTCTTGTAGTACTATTTTAGAAATTATTAATTTGCTTTCACTACTCAAGAGAATTAGTGTACCAATGATGATGACTTCCGGTTTTGTATCTCTAACCAAGATCCCTAATAACTATCAGATTCATACATCCATTTAGACATTCAAATGGATATTTCACAAGAACTTTGACTTTAACAGCATCTCTAAATTTGCAAGGTTGACTATTCCCTATTTCTTTTCCTGGTAAAAACATTCATCTTACACTCAATAACTTTTGAACAGTGGAGACATACTAATTTTTCTTTTGGGACCCATGTCAACAAATTAATATTATCCTAGTTTTCTCTGTCTTAACTCCCTTATAGATCTCATTTACTAAGCATCTTATAATAATGCTCCTACCATTCATCTTTTTTCTTTCTAAATGCTATTTGCCTATTAAGAATTTGTCATTTATCACTTCATCTATTCAAAATTACATCCTTCTTAGTTATCCACTTTTCCCATTTCCAATTTATCCTTTATAATGTTTCCAAAATTATCACTCTCTACAGGGAAAGCTAATCATAGTAAAACTATCCCCAGTCAATAATCTTCATTAGTTTGCAGTTACTTAAAGGCTGAAATCTCAATCCCACTGCAAAATAAAAAGGATCATTTGTTTTTATCCCTTGCCACATTGGTGACAATTTATTAGATGATTATGTTGAACTCTTCATGCCAATGCATTTGTTGCCTTTTCTATCAGAAAGTTCGTACTCCATTAGTTGGTTGAATGCATGGGTGGAAATGCCTATTTATTTATTTAAATTTCAACTCAATACCTTTCTGATTCTCCCTCTTAAAGATCTTTTTAAACCACACATAATTCCTTCAGATTTTCCACTGAATCATTTATTAAATTATTATTTAAATTTTTAAATATATTTTGTCAGAACACATATATGTATGTTCATATATATTATATATACACATGCATATAGACATATTTTGCTATATTACACATATGTCTAAATCTATATATGAATTTTATATAATTATATACATCAAATTTATTGAGTTCAAAATGTAGATTTTGGGAGAATGGGGCAAAAAGTTTGCCATGTCTTATTGTTTGATTTCTTAGAACCCAGGACAATGACTGCCATGAAATATGTATATGGTAAATGTTAACTGAATGAGTAAATCAGTGAATAATTTTAAAATAATAGTAGTCAATAAAGCAGGAACAGATGTTTTTCTGGAACTCTCTTGCTTTTTCCATGACCCAGCAGATGTTGGCAATTTGATCTCTGTTTCCTCTGCCTTTTTTCTAAAACAAGCTTGAACATCTGGAAGTTCACAGTTCACGTATTGCTGAAGCTTGGCTTGGAGAATTTTGAGCATTACTTTACTAGCATGTGAGATGAGTGCAATTGTGCGGTAGTTTGAGCATTCTTTTGCATTGCTTTTCTTTGGGATTGGAATGAAAACAGACCTTTTCCAGTCCTGTGGCCACTGCTGACTTTTCCAAATTTGCTGGCATATTGAGTGCAGCACTTTGACAGCATCATCTTTCAGGATTTGAAATAGCTCAACTGGAATTCTATCATCTCCACTAGCTTTGTTTGTAGTGATGCTTTCTAAGACCCACTTGACTTCACATTCCAAGATGTCTGGCTCTAGATTAGTGATCACATCATCATGATTATCTGGGTCTTGAAGATCTTTTTTGTACAGTTCTTCCATGTATTCTTGCCACTTCTTCTTAATATCTTCTGCTTCTGTTAGGTCCATACCATTTTTGTCCTTTATCGAGCCCATCTTTGCATGAAATGTTCCCTTGGTATCTCAAATTTTCTTGAAGAAATCTCTAGTCTTTCCCATTCTGTTGTTTAAAGCTCAACATTCAGAAAATGAAGATCATGGCATCTGGTCCCATCACTTCATGGGAAATACATGGGGAAACAGTAGAAACAGTGTCAGACTTTATTTTTTTGGTCTCCAAAACCACTGCAGATGGTGACTGCAACCATGAAATTAAAAGACGCTTACTCCTTGGAAGAAAAGCTATGACCAACGTAGATAGTATATTCAAATCAGAGACATTACTTTACCGACTAAGGTCCATCTAGTCAAGGCTATGGTTTTTCCAGTAGTCGTGTATGGATGTGAGAGTTGGACTCTGAAGAAGGCTGAGCGCTGAAGAATTGATGCTTTTGAACTGTGGTGTTGGAGAAGACTCTTAAGAGTCCCTTGAACTGCAAGGAGATCCAACCAGTCCATTCTGAAGGTGATCAGCCCTGGGATTTCTTTGGAAGGATTGCTGCTAAAGCTGAAACTCCAGTACTTGGGCCACCTCATGCGAAGAGTTGACTCATTGGAAAAGACTGTGATGCTGGGAAGGATTGAGGGCAGGAGAAGGGGACGACTGAAGATGTGATGGCTGGATGGCATCACTGACTCGATGGATGTGAGTCCGAGTGAACTCCGGGAGATGGTGATGGACAGGGAGGCCTGGCGTGCTGCGATTCATGGGGTCGCAAAGATTTGGACACGACTGAGCGACTGAACTGAAGTGAACCAAAGTAAATATTTACTAAGCGCTCAATTAACTTCTGCCTGTTTTATGGAGTGATGTGAATCTTAACTATGTAATTTGATTTTAGCTGCCATTTATGCCTCATTCATTTTTAGTTACATTATCTGGGAGAAAAAGCAGTAAACAAAAACAATTCCACAACTAACCAAAATTTAACAAATACTGTTTCTCTACAAATTGTCTCCATAGATTTTAAGGTGAAACCAAGTTACCTTCAGGCTTTGCTGTGCTTAGTCACTCAGTTGTGTCCAGTTCTTTGAGACCCATTGAGTGTTACCCACCAGGCTCCTCTGTCCATAGAATTATTCAGGCAAGAATACTGGAGTGGGCTGCCATTCCATTCTACAGGAGATCTTCCCAAGCCAAGGATAGAACCCAGGTCTCCTGCATTGCAAGCAAATTCTTTACCATCTGAGCCACCAGAGAAGCCCAAGAATATTGGAGTGGGTAGCCTATCTCTTCTTTATCCCCTCTCCAGGAGATCATCCTGACCCAGGAATTGAACTGGAGTCTCTTGCATTGCAGGCAGATTATTTACCAGCTGAGCTCTTGGGAAGCTGAACTTCAGGAATTTGTGTTAAGTCATCCACTGAATTCCAGAGGTGTATAATTACTGCTTCTGAAGTTTTGTATGTTTCTGAACTATAAGCACAAATATATCTACCCTTTCTTTATGTGGCATCACATCATACATCTTCCTCACAAAGGAGTGGTGGGGTAAAGAACAGTAATGGGTTTGTATATGATACCTTAATTTCAAACTAAGAAAGGCTGATAATGATAAATTCTGTTTCACATGTGAAACAAGAATGTTTCATATGTTTCCTCAAGTTGAAACAAGATGGGGATATTTTGTAGTTGTGTCTGTGCTTATTCAAAACTAGGTCAGCTGAGAATGAATAAACATCAGACTCTGTGAAGTAAATAGAAAAATACAATGTCTCATTTGCAAAAGGGAAAAAATTGGACTTTTTACAGAATCAGTAAATGCTAATAGGTTATGTACAGTAATAATAGTGAAACATCCAATTAATTACTTTCTTTCTGTTTCTTCCCTTTGTTTTTCTTTTCTTTCCTAAATATCTCCCTATATATAGTCTTTCTAAATTTTACCCCAAGGATGCATATTTTTTCAGGGGGTGATTAAAAAATAGACCTAAATTTAAATAGTGACATATCCTAAGGAATCTAGAACTAACCTCAGATTCTTTAGAAGAATGGATATTTCTAGGAATGACAGTTTTGGATTAAAAAAAAATTAAATAATTAGTGCTTAGTCTCTTAGTAAGATGCATTCAATATATAAAAGAAATTTGCCTTAATGAATATTGTGCTATTGAAACTGATAGTATTATTAGGACCTATATCTTTGATTAGTAACGTATCTTCACCTGTTTTCAGTTCACACAGCAGACTATAATCACAAGGAGTTGAAAAATTGTCCCTAAATCAGGCAACTGAGAAGTGGCCAGAGGAACACTTGGTAGAAGGTTTTCTGAATCCACATTCACTCTCTGCCTCCATAGTATTGAACTAATCTAAATGGTCAGTTGACCATTTCTCCAGGTACTTGTGAAGATGGCATACAGTTTGAGAATGGTTTCAGGAAAGAGAATAGCTACAAAGTATTGCTGGAGTTCTGTGTCTTGGTTTGTTTATGGAAGAAGAGTAGAAAAAACACTAGTTTTTTTTTTTTTTTCCCCTCCAGTAGAAATAAGTAGGGAGGGGGGGAACAGTTGTACCTTTAGTACATAATAAGATAATAATGTGTTTCATACTTTCTATATTCCTTAGGAATATATAAAACAAAACAAAATCTTTACATAAGACAGGTAGTAAAAAGAAAAGAAAAACTTCGAATTCTTTCCTGCAGCTTTAGTTTATCCCTCCCTCATTTAGTATGTGTTGTCTACGTTATCCTGTTTAATTATTTATTATATTTATTATCTTTCTGTTTTTTTAATTTTAGCCATTTTGTATAATTGATTTTAGAGTGGAGTAAGATATTTGATAATCCTTGCTTTTCATGTTTATAGAAGGAGCTCAATTTGTTTTGTGTCAAGGCCAATTTTTTCCTAGAAACTATTTTGAGGATAATTATGCATGGTAATATTTTGTACTTTATAAAAATTAAATATTTGCTGCATACAATATTCTATACTCAAGTTTTTGAGTGATTTATAAATATTAACACATTACATCTTGATGTACAGTTAACAAGTTTAACATAAATCTGATTTTGTTCCTTTAGAAAGAATCTTCTATTTATATTATTTGGATATTATAAATTTTATCATGTTTTGTACATTTTGAGTCATTTTAATTTGAAATTTTTCATCTTTTATTCTGATGTTTTTATTATTACTTCAAATATTTTATCTCATTTTCAAAGATAATTTTCTTTTATTTGGTCATCTGGGCATAAGTACATGTTCTTCAATGTTTTTTTCTATATTTTCTATTGCTTTATTCTTTTTAGCTATTATTCTCAAAAAGTTCTATGATCTAATCTTTTAAACTGCTCATTTATTTTCGTTATACCCATTCTACAATGTTTCATATATTTCTGTCTCCATCTATTTATCTATATCTATCTATCATCTTTTATGTGACAGTTTAAGACAAACTATGAAAATGAAGTTTTGGCCACAGCAATCAGAGCAGAAAAAGAAATAAAAAGAATCCAAATTGGAAAAGAAGAAGTAAAACTCTCACTGTTTGCAGATGACATGATCCTCTATATGGAAAACCCTAAAGACTCCACCAGAAAATTACTAGAACTAATCAATGAATATAGTAAAGTTGCAGGATATAAAATCAACACACAGAAATCCCTTGCATTCCTATACACGAATAATGAGAAAGTAGAAAAAGAAATTAAGGAAACAATTCCATTCACCATTGCAACGAAAAGAATAAAATACTTAGGAATATATCTACCTAAAGAAACTAAAGACCTATATATAGAAAACTATAAAACACTGATGAAAGAAATCAAAGAGGACACTAATAGATGGAGAAATATACCATGTTCATGGATTGGAAGAATCAATATAGTGAAAATGAGGATACTACCCAAAGCAATTTACAAATTCAATGCAATCCCTATCAAGCTACCAGCCACATTTTTCACAGAACTAGAACAAATAATTTCAAGATTTGTATGGAAATACAAAAACCTTGAATAGCCAAAGCAATCTTGAGAAAGAAGAATGGAACTGGAGGAATCAACTTGCCTGACTTCAGGCTCTACTACAAAGCCACAGTCATCAAGACAGTATGGTACTGGCACAAAGACAGACATATAGATCAATGGAACAAAATAGAAAGCCCAGAGATAAATCCACACACATATGGACACCTTATCTTTGACAAAGGAGGCAAGAATATACAATGGAGTAAAGACAATCTCTTTAACAAGTGGTGCTGGGAAAACTGGTCAACCACTTGTAAAAGAATGAAACTAGATCACTTTCTAACACCGCACACAAAAATAAACTCAAAATGGATTAAAGATCTAAATGTAAGATCAGAAACTATAAAACTCCTAGAGGAGAACATAGGCAAAACACTCTCAGACATAAATCACAGCAGGATCCTCTATGATCCACCTCCCAGAATGCTGGAAATAAAAGCAAAAATAAACAAATGGGATCTAATTAAAATTAAAAGCTTCTGCACAACAAAGGAAAATATAAGCAAGGTGAAAAGACAGCCTTCTGAATGGGAGAAAATAATAGCAAATGAAGCAACTGACAAACAACTAATCTCAAAAATATACAAGCAACTTCTGCAGCTCAACTCCAGAAAATAAACGACCCAATCAAAAAATGGGCCAAAGAACTAAATAGACATTTCTCCAAAGAAGACATACGGATGGCTAACAAACACATGAAAAGATGCTCAACATCACTCATTATTAGAGAAATGCAAATCAAAACCACAATGAGGTACCACTTCACACCAGTCAGAATGGCTGCGATCCAAAAATCTGCAAGCAATAAATGCTGGCGAGGGTGTGGAGAAAGGAACCCTCCTACACTGTTGGTGGGAATGCAAACTAGTACAGCCACTATGGAAAACAGTGTGGAGATTCCTTAAAAATTGCAAATAGAACTACCTTATGACCCAGCAATCCCACTGCTGGGCATACACACCGAGGAAACCAGAATTGAAAGAGACACATGTACCCCAATGTTCATCGCAGCACTGTTTATAATAGCCAGGACATGGAAACAACCTAGATGTCCATCAGCAGATGAATGGATAAGAAAGCTGTGGTACATATACACAATGGAGTATTACTCAGCCGTTAAAAAGAATTCATTTGAATCAGTTCTGATGAGATGGATGAAACTGGAGCCAATTATACAGAGTGAAGTAAGCCAGAAAGAAAAACACCAATACAGTATACTAACACATATATATGGAATTTAGGAAGATGGCAATGACGACCCTGTATGCAAGACAGGGAAAGAGACACAGATGTGTATAATGGACTTTTGGACTCAGAGGGAGAGGGAGAGGGTGGGATGATTTGGGAGAATGACATTCTAACATGTATACTATCATGTGAATTGAATTGCCAGTCTATGTCTGACGCAGGATGCAGCATGCTTGGGGCTGGTGCATGGGGATGACCCAGAAAGATGTTATGGGGAGGGAGGTGGGAGGGGGGTTCATGTTTGGGAATGCATGTAAGAATTAAAGATTTTAAAATTTAAAAAATAAAAAACTAAAATAAATAAATAAATAAATAAATAAATTTGAGTCTATTGGTTTCAGTACTTCTGCTTCAGACGGAATGCATATTACTTTTGTTATCTTTCTTCAGAGCATTTTCTTCTGGCTTTTAGTTATTTTAGTGTGAGCTCATATTGCCCTTGGAGAAATCAGCTATCCTATACACATGGGACATAGTATTAAGCCCGGGTTCCCATCCATGTCTCCTGATGAATTTAAAGATGTGGAAAGTAAAGAGGCATATGCATCATACACATAATACAGAATTTTCGTTGCCATGCTACCAAGTACCTCCTCAGATTAGGTCTTTAAACTTATAGCCATTACACTTAAAATCTATAATTCTTTAGAGATTAGAGATGAAAATTCGGAAGGCAGCTAGATAGGAACACATGTTTTCATTAGTTCTTCTCTCCATAAGAATGCCTGATATATTCAGTTAGCTTACAAATTGGGCTATTGCTGTTGATTTCAGTAGTAAAGGTGTATGCAGTGATTTTCTGAAGACAATGTAAGGCATTATCAAAACTCAACAAGCCTCATCTCAACATATCTAATCCTTGATCCACTTGTTCACCTCTGTACCACATCTTCCAGGTTAACAACAAAATAATTCAGACACCTTTAGAACAGTCACCCTTTCACTTGAGGATACAAGATAAGATAAGAGCTATGGAGAGTCTTTTCACCAAAGTCTAGAGAATAATAATGATGAGAGTGGCTATGTAAGGTTACAGGTGTTTCCTGTACCAGAGTTTAGTTTCAGATTCCAAGTAAAAAGTCACACATTTGTTCTTTATTTATTTATAATGCATTTGTGATATGTGAGGACCTCTAAAGTACTTTGTCTTCTTGTATGAATCTAAAGGGAGTGCTAATTCTTTTTAAATATAAATTTCAAAGTGAAGCATTTGTAGCAATGCTTAGCACATGGTAGTTAATCAACATGTATTGCTGAATAAATGTTATAATCTTAATGTTATTTTAGGTATAATGTCTAATTGATAGGCTCTATTATACCTGTTTCAGATTTTAAATTTTACATTATTAATATTTATGCAATTTGATATTGAGAATTCTTCATGAGTCTCTCACATGTTTGTATCTCTTACAAACCAAAATACTGTCTGTCTTTTCTTATATCTTTTCTGAAATATTTACACAACAAATAGCTTTAGAAAATAGATAATACCTCCCTTTGGAGAAAAAAGTAGGTTTATTTATTCTTCAGTTATCATAAAAATAGCATCTTCTTCTAGAGTAAAGGATAGACATGCTAACTCCTATTATAAAAGATCTCATACCCTAACCTCAATATTTGTTCTTCTGTAATGCAATTTCTTGTATATGTAGATGTCATCCAGCCTTTTTCATCTTTTCCTGTGGGTAATAAATGGTGCATAAAGAAATGACAAATTTTTTTCTCCGTGACCAAACTCTGGTTCAGTTCAGTTCAGTTCAGTCACTCAGTCGTGTCCGACTCTTTGCGACCCCATGAATTGCAGCATGCCAGGCCTCTCAGTCCATCACCATCTCCCAAAATTCACTCAAACTCACGTTCATTGAGTCGGTGATGCCATCCAGCGATCTCATCCTCTGTCGTCCCCTTCTCCTCTTGCCCCCAATCCTTCCCAGCATCAGAGTCTTTTCCAATGAGCCAACTCTTCACCTGAGGTGGCCAAAGTACTGGAGTTTCAGCTTTAGCATCATTCCTTCCAAAAGAACACCCAGGGCTGATCTGCTGTATTTTTTTTTTTCATTCTTTTATTTTTATTTTATTATTTTTTTAATTTTTATTTTTGCTTTATTTTACTTTACAATACTGTATTGGTTTTGCCATACATTGACATGAATCCGCCACGGGTGTACATGAGTTCCCAATCCTGAACCCCCCTCCCACCTTCCACCCCACATCATCTCTCTGGATCATCCCGTGCACTAGCCCCAAGCATCCCGTATCCTGTATCGAACATAGAATGGCGATTCGTTTTTTACATGATAGTATACATGTTTCAATGCCATTCTCCCAAATCATCCCACCCTCTCCCTCTCCCTCTCCCTCAGAGTCCAAAAGTCCATTCTATACATCTGTGTCTCTTTTGCTGTCTTGCATACAGGGTCATCATTACCATCTTTCTAAATTCCATATATATGTGTTAGTATACTGTATTGGTGTTTTTCTTTCTGGCTTACTTCACTCTGTATAATCAGCTCCAGTTTCATCCATCTCATTAGAACTGATTCAAATGTATTCTTTTTAATGGCTGAGTAATACTTCATTGTGTATATGTACCACAGCTTTCTTATCCATTCATCTGCTGATGGACATCTAGGTTGTTTTCATGTCCTGGCTATTATAAACAGTGCTGCAATGAATATTGGGGTACATGTGTTTCTTTCAATTCTGGTTTCCTTGGTGTATATGCCAAGCAGTGGGATTGCTGGGTCATAAGGCAGGTCTATTTGCAATTTTTGAAGGAATCTCCACACTGTTCTCCATAGTGGCTCTACTAGTTTGCATTCCCACCAACAGTGTAAGAGGGTTCCTTTTTCTCCACACCCTTTCCAGCATTTATTGCTTGCGGACTTTTGGATCACAGCTATTCTGACTGGTGTGAAATGGTATTTCATTGTGTTCTTGATTTGCATTTCTCTGATAATGAGTGATGTTGAGCATCTTTTCATGTGTTTGTTAGCCTTCCGTTTGTCTTCTTTGGAGAAATGTCTATTTAGTTATTTGGCCCATTTTTTGATTGGGTCGTTTATTTTTCTGGAATTGAGCTGCATAAGTTGCTTGTATATTTTAGAGATTAGTTGTTTGTCAGTTTAGAATGTACTGGTTGGATCTCCCTGCAGTCCAAGGAACTCTCAAGAGTCTTTTCCAACACCACAGTTCAAAAGCATCAATTCTTCAGTGCTCAGGCTTCCTCACAGTCCAACTCTCACATCCATACATGACCACTGGAAAAACCATAGCCTTGACTAGACAGATCATTGTAGGCAATGTAATGTCTCTGCTTTTCAATATGTTATCTAGGTTGGTCATAACTTTTCTTCCAAAGTTCTTCTAAACTTTCTCCTCAACTAAGCCCTGACTTTTGGATTTCTGTGTTCATTTCTGCATTCTCCAGTTTAGCAAGAATCCTAGCATATTTATTTATTTAATCTAGCTAAAATCCCCCACCCTTGATATCTGATCACTCTCATATTTGATCAGGTACCTAATCCTCCATAATCCCTTAGGTGATGTTTGTCCTCATTCTGGTCTGCCCTCAATAATAATCCTGTTATATAGATTTAAACACAATCCTTCCTTACCTCTGATGTTTCTTCTCCTCAATTGTCTATCCACTGACCGCTCACTGCTTCCCAACTATAAATTCCCACTTTTCTTTGTTGTATTTGGATTTGAGCCTAAGCTTCCTCCATTGCAAAACCCCATTGAAGTGAAGCGCACCTATCACAATAGTCCTGAATAAATTCTTCCTACTGTTCTTTAACAGCTGTCATTGAATGAATAATTTATTCTTTTATAGAACCAGCAGAAATCTGATATCTTTATTACTGCTAATATTGTGAGTAGTAAAGTCCATTGACTCAGATGTCTTTCATGAAACTAGGGCAGGCTAACTTGCTAGCAGGGATGTGGGGTTAGATTACAAAAAAAACCATAATTCCAGATTTTTGGTGGTGAAGATGGATACTGGTAGAGTGATGGCTTTCTGGAAAAGGAAAGGTAAGGGCTTCATAGGCATTTGAGGAAATCATAGGAATCACTATAGAAAATGTGGACAAAATTTTATGCTCAATTGGGCATAAATGGTACTCCACTTGATTGCATGATAAACAGGTGGAATTGAGGAAGGTTTCAGGCTGAGTAATTGGGTAGGTTAAACAACTGACCAAATGTTTCCCTGTATGTTATTAAATCTTAAACAAGTACGAGGATTCCCATGCCAATCTTTTGGTAAGACTAACTCAAGATCCTCAGATATATAATATGAGGAGAAAAGTGTAGAATGTGTGAAAACAGAAAAAAAAAAAAAGAGAGAGAACTAAAACTATCTGTATTTGAAGGCTGTGTCAATATATGTATGATATGATATATAGTATATCCCAAAGAAAATATAAGAAAAGCTCATAGATTTATTGATTAATAAGTAACTTGAGTAAATTAAAAATAAGACTTACAATATGAATCAATCACAGTTCTATAAGAGAAACAGAGCTAGAAGAGAGAGTCTGAAACAGAGACAGAGAGGGAATTGACTTACTGATTGAAGAGCTGGCTAAACAAGTCCAAAATTCATAGGAGCACACTGGAAACTCTCAGGCAGGAGCTTATGTTGTAGCTCAAAATAAACAATCGTTTGTTTTTAAGCCCTTTCAACTGATTGGATCAGATCCACCCAGATTATCCAGGATAATTTCTTTTAGAAAGTCAACTGATTATAGATATTAATCATATCTACAAAATACCAGTATTTTTATGTTTGAACAACTGGATACTAAAGACTCACTGAGTTGACAAAACTATCACACAATATTATCCAAAACTAAATTGAAAGTGTTAGTCACTCAGTCATATCCAACTCTTTGCCACCCAATGGATTGTAGGCTGCCAGGCTCCTCTGTCCATGGAATTTTCCAGGCAAGAATGCTGAAGTGGTTAGCCATTCCCTTCACCAGGGGTTTTCCCATCTCAGGAATTAAACCTGAGTCTCCTACATTGCAGGCAGATCATTTATTGTTTAAACCACCAGGGAAGTTCCCATCCAAGACTAGGTATATATTTAATAAGATATGTGCAAGATCTCTATATAAAGCTATAAAATTTTGCTGACAGATACTGAAGCAGACAGATAATTGAATATATGTATTTTTCCATATTTGAAAGATAATATTTTTAAGACAATAGTTCTTCTAAAATTGATTTATCATATCAGTGTGTCTGCATGAGTGCTCAGTAGTATCTGACTCTTTGAGACCCCACGGACTGTAGCTTCACAGACTCCTCTGTCTGTGGAACTTTACAGCCAAGAATACTAGAGTGGGTTGCCATTTCCTACTCCAGGGGAATCTTCTCAATCCAAGGATGGAACCTGACTCTCTTGCTTCTGCTGCATTGGCAGGCATATCCTTTACCACTGCACCACCTGCAAAGCCTCATATCAGTGTAATTCCAATCAGAATATAAGCATATTGATAGACTGATAGGATGATTACAAAATGTATATGAAAGTGAAAAGTAATTAGATAGACAAAAAATGAGTTTTGGAAAACTCATTTTACTCGCTATCTGACTTGAAGATTTATTTGCTATGTTAATCAAAACAGTGTGGTATTGACATAAAAATAGAAATATGAAACAAAGAAGAGGGTCGGGAAATAGATCTACACACAGGTATTCCATTGATGAAGAACAGTGATGCAAAGATGCTTGAACAACTGTGTATCCATATGGAAAAGCAAAAATTAACACTTACCTGTACCCTCCCCCATGCAACAGAATTCAATTAAAATGGATCTTAAATCTATATATGTGTGTTAAACCTATTAAAATTTTTTAAAAATATATAAAGTTTGTGACCCTGGGGTAGACAAGTTTTCCCAACTAGAAAACAGCTATCTATCTATCTTTAACATAAAAACCCACCAATTCTACTTTTGTTTATTTGCCTAAGAAAATGTAAAAATATGTCCATATAGACTTGTTCAAAATGCAGTCTAGACAAATATAGGTGAATAGATATATGGAGGATAGAAAAGTAGATATAGTGGGTTGGCCAGAAAGTTCATTTGTGTTTTTCCATAATATCCTATGGAAAAATATCAACAAACTTTATGGTGAACCCAATATGTATTTTTCAGTTAGAAAAAGATTCCATATAATCTGTCTCTTAGAACATATTTGTCTATCCTATCTGAAATTTGTCACAAACCTCATGTAGTTTTCAAAATATATGCATATCTTTCAACTCAGTAATAAAAGGACAACCATTTTGATTAAAAACAAGCAAACAGTTGAAGAGATGCTTCACAAAGTAAAATATATTAATGGTCCCAAAGCAACTGAAAAGACATTCAGAAGAACATTAGAAATTAGTAAAGTTCAAATTGAAACTATAACACGGTATGACTATATAGCCAATAGAACGTTTAAATTAAAAGACTGAAAATACCTAGTGTTGACATTTTCATTTGTTGGTGGGAATACAGCTAATTTCTTACTTATATACACTTAACATACAATCCACCAATTCCACTTTTATTCATACACTCAAAAATATGTCCATACAAAAACTTGTACAAAATTGTTTGTGTCAACTTTGTTTATAATACACAGAAATTGGAAACCTCCCAAATGTGCATCAGTAGGTAAAAGAATAAACAGATTGTTTTCATCCAAACTTGGTCGGCTGCCCCAAAATAATTAGGAATGAACTACTGGTTCGCATAACAACATACATGAATCTCAAAAATATGCTGAATGAAAAATGCCAATCACAAATAAGAGCTCCCTGGATGATTCCATTTGTATGATTTTCATGATTATAGGAAAGACAAAGCTAATCTACAGTGACAAAAAATAGATCAGTAGATACCTGGGTGGTCTGAGAATTTACTACAAAAAGACCTACGGGTTTTAGGTTGACATAGATACTCTATATTTTGATTTTCGTGGTGCTGTATATTTGTCAATACTCATTAGACTTTTCTGCTTAAAGCATATATTATTACATTAGATTATACATCAAAATTTTTGTTTTTGAATGAAAATAAATTGAATCAGTTTATGTCAATAAAATGCAAGGTCCAGAAAAGAAATGACAATTAAGGAGGATAGAGTTTCTTTTCAATAATTTGTTTGTAGTCAAAAACAAAAAAATAGACTTTACATTTTATTCTCAACACAAGCAAAATATAATTTAGAAGAAATAAAAGGCTATCATACTTAGCCAAAAGGAAGATCCCTTAAAAAATTATGCAGCACATAGGAAAAATGTTGACATGTAGAAATAATGAAAATACCAAGATTTACATGTTCATATTTTTTTTTTAATTTAATATCTGTTTCCTTCAGTGAGACTACAACTGTCTGAGGTCAGAGAACTTTGTCTCACATTTGTCCCCAGTGCTTGGTACACGACTTAACACGTAGTAGGAAATCAAATAGGATTTGTCACCTGAATGGATATCTCAGTATCTAACTTTACTTCTACTAGAGAAATAGTGTTTCTTGGCATCACAAACAGAGTTTCTTTCTAGACCAATTTTAAGAAACGGTGTCAGTTAAATTGTTCAGATTTACCTTCATTATGTGTAGGCATTCAGCAGCTGCTAAGACCACTTAAAGGTCACTGCAAAAGTTCATAGACACTGACACCTGTCACAGACTTGTGAGTCCATGTGTTTGACCATCAGCCCAACAGAGTTACAAAACAATGGACAGCATCTGCAATAATTGATTCTCAAGTAAGACTTGAACTGAAGATAAAAAATAATATGAAGATCAACAGTTCATAGTGAATATAATTACACTTGCATGTGATGAAAGAAATGGCACAATAGTGAGGTTTTCCATTATCTTTCATCTTGTCTTTATGACGTCAGTGCTCATTTCACTTTTGACAAGTTATAAAATTGACAGAACATTTGCTACGAATTGCATGGCATTTCAGGAGATGCAATTTTTAGATAGTTTTTTTTCTGAGTCCTTGGTTGAGTTACTATAGAAAAAAACATAGGCTAGGTAATATGTTCAGAACTGGCAAATTATCAAAATTACTAAATAGACTTTCACTGTGACTAGAAAGTAGCCTTAAATGATGGGCTAAAATATGTAATGTAGATCGAATGGGAAGAATATATTTTTTTTTTCAGTCAGCTTAAGAAAATAGAGCAAAAGGGAAACCCTTCACTAATATATTTACATACAAAGAAAGATCTACAAAAGCATCTAAAACAAGGATTAGTGCAACTGAAGGGATTCTTCTTGAAACTTAACTGGATTATATTTGTATTATCTCACATTTGGAACTGAACCAGTAAACCAGGTTTCAACAACTCTGATTTAAGGACTCAAATTTGAGAATGTAGCTTCCTGAGATAAAAGTATTCTTTTTCAAACAGCTTTAAGAGGGGAGTGAGACCACTTTTAACAGTGTGGTTTTCATCCATTGTCACATCTTACTTAAATCACTGGAATTCTCTAAACAAGTATTTGAGGTTTATTTTAGAATTTTTCTGAAACACCTCGATTTCCATTGAACTTGTCATCCCTTGTGGGGATGAGAAAGCAGAAAGGGCAAGACAGGCCGCCAGCAAAACTGGAAATGTGTGTCCTTGAGGTCGCCAGTTTGTATGCTTACAGGCTTCATCCCATTAATAACACGTGTTCATCCGTCTCTCTCACTGTCTATCACCCAAAGCTTACTCCACTGATCCTACCTTCAAAACCTGCTATTGTCAAATGATCTGAAGAAACTCATTCACATGTAGGCATGCATGAATACTACATACAGCTCTTTTCAGAATATGTTATTAAGGAATTTAGATTTCAGCTGAATGTATAAAGTGAGAATAGTTTGCTTTCAGATATTAGTGACATGCAAGTTTCTGGTACAATCATAATGTAGCTATTCACTACTACAGAAATGTTGTCTCATGAAAAGGTAGTGTGTCTCATGAAAAGGGGGCCTATCAAGAAAGGATTAGAATTGGATAACTCTCATTCAATGTATATATTTTGGGACAGATGACCCTGGCGTTAACCCTTTTCATTTACACTCCATTTGCTATCCCAAACCGACTTTAACCACAAAAGGGAAGATTTTTATCTTTTGAATATGTCTATAGCAAAAATCTCTAGTCTTTCCCATTCTGTTGTTTTCCTCTATTTCTTTGCACTGATCGCTGAAAAAGGCTTTCTTATCTCTTCTTGCTATTCTTTGGAACTCTGCATTCAGATGTTTGTATCTTTCCTTTTCTCCTTTGCTTTTCACTTCTCTTCTTTTCACAGCTATTTATAAGGCCTCCTCAGACAGCCATTTTGCTTTTTTGCATTTCTTTTCCATGGGGATGGTCTTGATCCCTGTCTCCTGTACAATGTCACGAACCTCCGTCCATAGTTCATCAGGCATTCTATCTATCAGATCAAGTCCCTTAAATCTATTTCTCACTTCCACTGTGTAATCATAAGGGATATGATTTAGGTCATACCTGAATGGTCTAGTGGTTTTCCTACTTTTTTCAATTTAAGTCTGAAGTATTCAATTTAAGTCTAAAGTATTCAATTTAAGTCTGAAGTTTTCAATTTAAGTCTGAAGTCTTCAATTTAAGTCTAACAGAAGAAGAAGATATTAAGAAGAGGTGGCAAGAATGCACAGAAGAACTATACAAAAAGATCTTCACAACCAAGATAATCACGATGGTGTGATCATTCACCTAGAGCCAGACATCTTGGAATGTGAAGTCAAGTGGGCCTTAGAAAGCATCACTACAAACAAAGCAGGTGGAGGTGATGGAATTCCAGTTGAGCTATTTCAAATCCTGAAAGATGGTGCTGTGAAAGTGCTATACTCAATATGCCAGCAAATTTGGAAAACTCAGCAGTGGCCATAGGACTGGAAAAGGTGTGTTTTCATTCCAATCCCAAAGAAAGGCAATGCTGAAGAATGCTCAAACTACCGCACAATTGCACTCATGTCAGATGCTAGTAAAGTAATGCTCAAAATTCTCCAAGCCAGGCTTCAGCAATACATGAACCGTGAACTTCCAGATGTTCAAGCTTGTTTTAGAAAAGGCAGAGGAAGCAGAGATCAAATTGCCAACATCTGCTGGATCATGGAAAAAGCAAGAGAGTTCCAGAAAACATCTATTTCTGCTTTATTGACTATGCCAAAGCCTTTGACTGTGTAGATCACAATAAACTGAGGAAAATGATGAAAGAGATGGGAATACCATACCACCTGACCTGCCTCTTGCGAAACCTATATGCAGGTCAGCAGGCAACAGTTAGAACTGGACATGGAACAACAGACTGGTTCCAAATAGGAAAGGGAATCCATCAAGGCTGTATATTGTCACCCTGCTTATTTAGCTTCTATGCAGAGTACATCATGAGAAACGCTGGGCTGGAAGAAACACAAGCTGAAATCAAGATATCTGGGAGAAATATCAATAACCTCAGATATGCAGATGACACCACCCTTATGGCAGAAAGTGAAGAGGAACAAAAAAGCCTCTTGACGAAAGTGAAAGTGGAGAGTGAAAAAGTTGGCCTAAAGCTCAACATTCAGAAAACGAAAATCATGGCATCCAGTTCCATCACTTCTTGGGAAATACATGGGGAAAGAGTAGAAACAGTGTCAGACCTAATTTTGGGGGGCTCCAAAATCACTGCAGATGGTGATTGCAGCCATGAAATTAAAAGACACTTACTGCTTGGAAGAAAATTTATGACCACCCCAGATAGCATATTCAAAAGCAGAGGCATTACTTTGCCGACTAAGGTCCATCTAGTCAAGGCTATGGTTTTTCCAGTGGTCATGTATGGATGTGAGAGTTGGACTGTGAAGAAGGCTGAGCACCGAAGAATTGATGCTTTTGAACTGTGGTGTTGGAGAAGACTTTTGAGAGTCCCTTGGACTGCAAGGAGATCCAACCAGTCCATTCTGAAGATCAGCCCTTGGATTTCTTTGGAGGGAATGATGCTGAAGCTGAAACTCCAATACTTTGACCACAACATGCAAAGAGTTGACTTATTGGAAAAGACTCTGATACTGGGAGGGATTGGGGGCAGGAGGAGAAGGGGACGACCGAGGATGAGATGGCTGTATGGCATCACTGACTCGATGGACGTGAGTCTGAGTGAACTCTGGGAGTTGGTGATGGACAGGAAAGCCTGGCGTGCTGCGATTCATGGGGTTGCAAATAGTCGGATACGACTGAGGGACTAAACTGAACTGATAGCAAAAATCTCTAAACTTTAAAACAACAGGATTAGGAGAATCACTGAACAACCATTTGAAGGAAGAAATACTGTATTTTTTTTTCTTGAAATATATGAAGATAAAGTATAAATGTGTAGATAAAAAAAGTATAAAAATTTGGACTGCCTCAATATAATCCTGATGGTATGATTATTACTAGTATTGTAACATTGGCTATATTATTACATAAACCACTTGTGTCTCAGGGCCTCATTCTTAAAATTCTTACTTAACTGCTTTAGTAAACTGAGAGTAGCAGTAGAATACACATAATTGAATTTTTGCTGCTGCTGATAAGTCACTTCAGTCGTGCCCAACTCTGTGTGACCCTGTAGACAGCAGCCCACCAGTCTCCCATGTCCCTGGGATTCTCCAGGCAAAAACACTGGAGTGGGTTGCCATTTCCTTCTCCAATGCATGAAAGTGAAAAGTGAAAGTGAAGTCGCTTAGCTGTGTCCGACTCTTCGTGACCCCATGGACTGCAGCCTACCAGGCTCCTCCGTCCATGGGATTTTCCAGGCAAGAGTACTGAGTAGGGTCCATTGCCTTCTCCTAGGAGAATTATATATGTTCAGTTCAGTTCAGTTCAGTCACTCAGTCGTGTCTGACTATTTGTGACCCCGAACTGCAGCACGCCAGGCCTCCCTGCCCATCACCAACTCCCAGGGTCCACCCAAACCCATGTCCGTCGAGTCAGTGGTGCCATCCAACCATCTCATCCTCTGTCGTCTCCTTCTCCTCCTGCCCCAATCCCTCCCAGCATCAGAGTCTTTTCCAGTGAGTCAGCTCTTCGAATGAGGTAGCCAAAGTACCGGAGTTTCAGCTTCAGCATCAGTCCTTCCAATGAACATGTTAATCCATATGAAATGTGTTACAAGTTTCTGAGAGAAACAAAACATTGAATTCATGTTAATTCTTGTCTTTCCTGGTCAGGATTCCTTTAATACTGAGTCGAAGGGGCATAGCTACTAGCTTCCGAAAAACTGAGATGACTGATAAAGTAAACCTACATTAATGGCTAATAAACAGCTGAGTCATGACTTGAACGTTACCATTTCTAGGCTAAGATCTCTTCTTGTGAGTCACAATTGTTGTTTAGTCGCTCAGTCATTTCCGACTCTTTTGCGAACCCATGGACTGTAGCCTGCCAGACTCCTATGTCCATGGGATTTCCCAGGCACAAATACTGGAGTGGGTTGCCATTTCCTTCTCCGGAGGATCTTCCTGACTGAGGGATTGAACCCACATCTCCTGCATTAGCAGGCATATTCTTTACCAGTTTAGCCACCATAGTTGTTACCTTATAAATTTCTACCCTGCAGAACTAGGAATGGAGGGAGAAGTCTTACAAATGGGAGACTCTCTGATGGTATGTCAAGGATTCTAATGTACCAGACACACTAGATTTTACCTAGAGGTGTGCTTATCCTCCAAATCTGATCGAATTCCTGGGGTGATTACTGGCTGAATGTGACCACTAACCTTCAAGACCCATAAGCCAGTTACACACCTTTCTGTGCTCAGCACTCATAAGAATCACATTTAGATTCTAGCTGCAGTCAGAGAAAACTAAGTTAATAAGACAGTACTAAGCTCAAAATGTATCTAAGAAATTGAGTTACACTTTGATGTGAAGGTTAAATTGACCTTCAACAGAACTGTTCTCTAATTTTTCTTCTTTCCCTTTTGTGTGTGTGTGTGTGTGTGTGTGTGTGTGTTGTTTCAATCTACCTTTCTGTTTCTCATTGTCTGAGGGCATTATCTTCATCTTTTTTCTAAGCCTTTCTGTCTTTCACCATCTTTCAACCTAGCCTTCACATATTTTACTTTTCTTTTGAACCTTTATTCTGTGAACTATCCTTCCATATTATATTACACTTTGAGTCTTATATTCCTATTATATTTCACAGCCCTGGGCACTTAGTTAGTTTTAAGGAACACTGGTTTTAAGATTTCATCATTTTAAATCTTGAGAGGTATTTGGAGATTATTTAGTTCATCTTTCTATTTTACCTACTAGGCTGCAAAAGTTGAATAATATTTTTAAGGATAAATACTTGGCAGGAGGTTAATTACCTAATTTACTTATATTTCTATAATCCTATTGATGTGTTGAATTGGATGAATTTCTTCATCATATATACATTCACTTAAACTTGATTTTGGTGTCTGCCTTAGTATCTATTATTATCTACCTTTATTTTTTGTAGTTACATATTTTAAAAATTAGAAATAATCTTAGTGACATACTCCCATGCTGCTCTTTACAAATGAAGTCCTTGTTTTTTTGTTATCCTTCTCAGAGACATGGTCAATGGTTTTAAAGTAAAGAACTTTACTTTTTAGAGTAGTTTTCGGTTCTCCACAAAATTGAGCAGAAAGTACAAAGAGTTCTTATATAACCCTATGTCCACATATTCATACTCTCCCCCAGTGCACACAGAGTGGTATATTTGTTACAATTGATGAGAGTATTTTGACACATCATTATCATCTAAAGTTCATAGTTTACATTAGAGTTCATTCTTGGTATTGTGCAGTCTGTGGATTTGGACAGATGTGAAATGATACATATCCATCATCAGAGTATCACACAGAGTATTTTAACAGCCCTGAAAAATCCTCCGATATTGTTCATGTCCATCTCTTCCTTCCCCTTTACCCCTGGTACCCACTTGATTTTTTGTTGTCTCAGTGATTTTGCCATTTTCAAAATGTCATATGGTGGGGCTTGTGTAGTATGCAGACTTTTCAGATAGATTTCTTTCACTTAGTAATATACATTTAAGCTTCTTCCATATTTTTCATGGCTTAATAGCTCATTTCTTTTTAGTCTTTAATAATACTATACTGTATGGATGTATTGTATTTTTCACCTCACCTACTAAAGGACATCTCAGGTGCTTCCAAGTTTTGGCAATTATGAATAAAGCTTAGTAGGAGAGTTTCAAGTTTTCCACCATTAATGATGACGTTAGCTGTAAGTTTCTTACAGATATTCTTCATTAAGTTGAGAAAGTTGTCTTCTTTTCCTAGATTCTTGAGATTTTTTAAAAATGGGTGTTGGATTTTGCCAAATGATTTTTCTGCATCTGTTGTAACATCATGTGATTTAACTGCTGTAGTCTGTTTCTGTGATGGATTGCATTAATTGGTATTCAAATGTTGTAACAGCCTTGTATCACTGGGATAAATCCCACTTGGTCTTGATATATAATTTTTTAATGTATTGTTGGATATGGTTTGCTAATATTTTGCAAAGGAATTTTTCACATATGTTTATGAGACATATAAGTCTGTAGTTTTTTCTAATGACTGTTTTTTTCTAATGTCTTTGGCCAGAGTAATGCTGACCTCATGAGTTAGGAAATACAGCCTCAGTTTCTATCTTCTGAAAGAGGCGATGTAAGTAATTGGTTTAAATTTTTCCTTAAACGCTTGGTAGAGTTCACCATCCATTTGTGACTGGTGCTTTATATTTTGGAAAATGGCTAATAATTTATTCTATCTTGTAAAGGGGGCAGGAGAGCCATTCAGATTGTCTTATTTCTTCCTGTCTGAGCAGTCATCAGTTTTTATACATGCTTTTTTTCTTTCATATATGTAGATACATATATATATATATTCTCTATTCTCATTATATTCATTTGCTGATAAATCTATAGAAAACATGGTATACAAAGTAAAGACCTAAATATATGTACAAGTTTCACATACTTCTATGTTTGATGAAGGCAAAAATATATCATGCAGTTTCCTGTCTTAACATAGAAAAATAGTTTTGTGGGAGAATATAACAGAAGAAATTTAGTAATGATAGTGATGGTGGTGGCTGTGGTTATATGTGTTGGAATATCAAAAACTAAAAGGAGACCTGTGAGTAAATGTTAATTATATAGGTTAAGAGTGAAGGGAAAATGATAGAAAATTCAACAATTCAAGTGTAAGAGACAAATAGTACATATAAGGTCTTGAATTTTGCAAACATTAAAGACTGCTATAGCTTTTATTCTTAGAGGACATAATGCTAAAAGTAAAAATCTAAAATATTTAAGTATGGGAAGATTATTCTAGCCCACCATCTATTTAAGGATTTTTCAGTACATTACAAACTGAATTAGAGGTCATTTTAAAGAATTTTGATTGGGGGAGTGAATGGATTTGATTTAGTCATAAAAAAAAAAAAGATTACTCTAGGTGCTATTTGAAAATGGACATAGAGGAAGGGAGCAGGAAAGGCACAAGAGAGTTTGAATTTCTTTTCATGACTAAAAGCTAAATAATTTGCCAGAAGAAAGGTGTTTCCTGCAGAGATTTTTTTCGTTGTTCTTTAGAAAACAGCATTTTGTTATTAGCAGAGTTCTATTACTGCAAACAGTAAATAACAATGCAAATAAAATTTATAAAAGTAAAATATTTACAAATTGAATGTATTAGGAATTGAAAATTAGAATTCAGTGAAGTCTAGTATCACTAAAATATGAAATTTTATCTGATGAGTAAGTAAATACTGCAACTGTCAAATTTTAAAACCTATTTAAATTTCAAGAATGATATTTAGTAAATTAATCTTCTGTGCCACTAAATATGCATTAGCTCAATGAATATATTATGATCTCACTGGAAGGACTGTTCTCCGTGAATGCAAAAACTAACAATAAAAAATGATTTTAAATACTGGAAGGGGTTCAAATTACAGTTTTAGAGATGGAAAGCACATTTGACAGTGTTATAAACCATTCCAGGCAGCCATATTTGACTTAATGTAAGGCATGGATAAAATTAGCATTTGATATCTGCAAGTATCATTAATACGATGGTTTATTTATCTGTTTACTTTGTTAGCAAGATGAAGACATCTCAAGTATATATTATTATTATTCATTTATTTCCAACAATAAAGTCTCTGTCTTGGACTAGGGGAAGTGATGAAGCAAGTACTTAAATTATTGCAGAGTATGTCTCAGTAAGGAATCTGGTTCCAGTGACTAGTAATTCTGGCAGGTATTCTCTAAGGTAATTAATCATCATCCCTTATTTTTAGTAGTAACTAATTTACATTGTCAGAGATGGACTGTGGTTTGGCATGTGATAAAGTGATTTTAAACTATTCTTCCTGATACTGCAGACAAGTTCAAGTAATTATGACATGTTTTGTGAGTCTAATTTTTAGAGAATATGAAAGGCATGGCCTGTACAAGCATGAGGGACTGCCTTATTTTCTTGTCATTTAAGAAAATATTATATTATATTGTTTTTATTAATGCTACTTCTGAAATTGCTAAATTAAATTGTATTCTAAGAACTATAGCAGTGACTGTTTTCCTGCATGTTATGTTTTAAATTTTTAATGTAGTGTGGCTAATTTAAGTTTATTATAAAATGAAAAAAAAACCCGACAAGTTAAAAAATAACAAAGTAACTCACCAATAAAATATTAAGTGAGAGCTCATGTTTATAAATGAAATTTTCTGTTGAATTTTTCTTTTAACTCAAGTATCTTCAATTCTATTTTCATTATATAACCTCTAGTTTAGTAACAGGCACCTCAAAAATGACTGTGTTTTTTTTTTGTTTTTTTTTTGCTTGTTTTTTTTAAGAAGGAAGAAAATGGCATAATGGCATTGTTTTACAGTTGAATGCAAATTCATTTCCAAGTACATTAATCTTTTGCTTTTAATTTAGTGGAATTTTTCCTCTGAGGCATTTTCAGTTTGTCAGTTCTTCACTAAAGCAGATATATGTTGTGCAATGTAATATGATTTCCTGACTGGATTTCAAATTAACCTTTTTCTAAAATGCAATACTTGACCACTAAAGGTATTGTTAACACCTCACAAGTTCAGGGTGTTATTAAACTTAAGTAAATCAACGAAATTCATATTAAGATCAGATTAAAGATTTACATTTGGTAAAAGGTTAAGCAAATCTCCATGCATTTTGATATTTTTAATTTGCATCTTTAATAAGCTGTAGCACAACAGAGTTGCTGGTCTCACTTCTTACATATTTCATAAGAGGAAAAATTGTTCTTTTCCCACAATGTCAAATTATTCTATGTTGGACATCAAAAGTCTTCAGCATATCAACATGTTTAAGCCACCAAAGCTTAATGCTTTAAAGTGCTTCAGCCTTGAGGATGGTGCTGAGAGATCCCATCATTGTGATCATCATCTCTCCTTATCTAATGCCTCTGCACTCACTGTTACTGGTGGATTTTATGCCTTCTGACCTGGAAGCAGAAGCCCCTACTAAACTCCTTACTCTAAAGAAAGTGACTCGCCTTTAGCAGAAACTTCAACATTAATTCCATCAGGCCTCTAGAGAATCTCTCCATACATTTTTCTACTTAGTTAACACAGCTTTCAAAATTGTCATTTTCCCCTTGAGGATAATTTAGACAACAGAGCAGTCTGTGATTTAAATTTTCTTCAGTAGCTAAATTACCCCTTCCCACCCTAGGTGTTCAAAGATGCACTTCAACATGGACTGCTTGGGATCACTAGGGCATCCTAGAACCAATTTGCAGTGGGAAGGTGTTAGAGTATATTAACTTTTCAGTTTATTAGGGTGCCTTTCATATGTACAACCCAACATGCTCTCCAAAATACCTAATTTTCCACCAGAAAATTTTGCAGTCTAGCTGGGATAAAGAGTTAAGTGAGTGTTTCACTTTTTAAAGACTCTGTTCTAAAGTGACAAAGATGTGATTTCAAAGAAGTATTTATGGGTGTGTGTGGTGGGTTGAAGGGTAAACTGAGGGGTTTTATGCATATTCATGATTTTTGTGTTTGTGGAAATTATAGGTTCTTCATATTCATTATTAGATTTCTAGTTTCTAGGACTGTTGTAATATTCATTTGGAGCAAAACATTTAGATGGAATCTGTAACTGTAAATTAAAGACAAAGGAAAACATTATGATCAAATTGTTTCTTGGAGACACTATTCTGTTAAGTTCAGTTCAGTTGAGGCACTCAGGTGTGTCCTACTCTTTGTGACCTCATGAATCACAGCACGACAGACCTCCCTGTCGATCACCATCTCCTGGAATTCACTCAGACTCACGTCCATCAAGTCAGTGATGCCATCCAGCCATCTCATCCTCTGTTGTCCCCTTTTCCTCCTGCCCCTAAACCTTCCCAGCATCAGAGTCTTTGCCAATGAGTTGACTCTTCATATGTGGTGGCCAAAGTACTGGAAGTCCAACTTTAGCATCATTCCTCCAAAGAAATCCCAGGGCTGATCTCCTTCGGAATGGACTGGTTGGATCTCCATGCAGTCCAAGGGACTCTCAAAAGTCTTCTCCAACACCACAGTTCAACAGCATCAATTCTTCAGTGCTGAGCCTTCTTCACAGTCCAACTCTCACATCCATACATGACCACTGGAAAAACCATAGCCTTGACTAGACGGACCTTTGTTGGCAAAGTAATGTCTCTGATTTGAATATACTATCTAAGTTGGTCATAACTTTTCTTCCAAGGAGTAAGTGTCTTTTAATTTCATGGCTGTGATCACCATCTGCAGTGATTTTGGAGACCAAAAAAATAAAGTCTGACACTGTTTTCACTGTTTCCCCATCTATTTCCTGTGAAGTGATGGGACCAGGTGCCATGATCTTCATTTTCTGAACGTTGAACTTTAAGCTAACTTTTTCGCTCTCCTCTTTCACTTTCATCAAGAGGCTTTTTATCTCCTCTTCACTTTCTGCCATAAGGGTGGTGTTATCTGCATATCTGAGGTGATTGATACTTCTCCTGGCAATCTTGATTCCAGCTTGTGTTTCTTCCAGCCCAGTGTTTCTCATGATGTACTCTGCATTTAAGTTAAATAAGCAGGGTGACAATATACTGCCTTGATAGACTCCTTTTCCTATTTGGAACCAGTCTGTTGTTCCATGTCCAGTTCTAACTGTTGCTTCCTGCCCTTCATATAGGTTTCTCAAGAGGCAGGTCAGGTGGTCTGGTATGCCCATCTCTTTCAGAATTTTCCACAATTTATTGTGATCTACACAGTCAAAGGCTTTGGCATAGTCAATAAAGCAGAAATAGATGTTTTTCTGGAACTTTCTTGCTTTTCCATGATCCAGCGGATGTTCATAATTTGATCTCTGGTTCCTCTGTCTTTTCTAAAACAAGCTTGAACATCTGGAAGTTCATGGTTCACGTATTGCTGAAGCCTGGCTTGGAGAATTTTGAGCATTACTTTACTAGCATGTGAGATGAGTGCAATTGTGTGGTAATTTGAGCATTCTTTGGCATTGCCTTTCTTTGGGATTAGAATGAAAACTGACCTTTTTCAGTCAAGCTGATAATTAAATACTAACTGTAGCAATTGAAGGCAAGTGTACCAGTAACAAGTAATCAACGAATGCAGTCCTCCTCTGCATCCATTTACAACAGTAGGCACAATAGGGTAGCATCACCTATTTTGAAAACCAAGTATTAACTGAACAGTTCAGTTCAGTTCAGTTACTCAGTCTGTCCGACTCTTTGCGACCCCATGAATTGCAGCACGCCAGGCCTCCCTGTCCATCACCAACTCCCAGAGTTCACTCAGACTCACATCCATCGAGTCAGTGATGCCATACAGCCATCTCATCCTCTGTCGTCCCCTTTTACTCCTGCAGCCAATCCCTCCCAGCATGAGTCTTTTCCAAAGAGTCAACTCTTCACATGAGTTGGCCAAAGTACTGGAGTTTTGGCTTCAGCATCATTCCCTCCAAAGTAATCCCAGGGTCGATCTCCTTCAGAATGTACTGACTGGATCTCCTTGCAGTCCAAAGGACTCTCAAGAGTCTTCTCCAACATCACAGTTCAAAAGCATCAATTCTTCAGTGCTCAGCTTTCTTCACAGTCCAATTCTCACATCCATTCATGACCACTGGAAAACACCAAGAGGCTAAATATTTTCTTGAATTTGAATAATATATTGAAAGATGAAAGACCATGGATTTTCTAACTTCATGTTTGTTTGTTTTTTAATAGATAAAACAATAAAAATTTAACATTGTTCAAAATGACTATATCTGTCTAGTGACTGCCTTAATATTGTATATGCATGGGAGTGAAAAAAACATTGTGCAGGGTGAAAGAGATGTTCATGTGACTTTTTCATTTCTCTTTATAATCTCACTATTTTTTATCTCTAAGAATAATTCAGTTTCAATTGCTTCCTTAACCTCTGAAGATCTTTCACAAAGGGATCCCTAAAAAATTCCCTCTATATACATTTCTGTGTACCATGTTCCTTTGAAGACAAACCTAAGCAGCTATTTGAAGACAAACCTAAGGAAGCAATGACAAACCTGAGCAGCATATTAAAAAGCTGAGATATCATTTTGCCAACAAAAGTCCTTATAGACAAAGCTCCGGTTTTTCCAGTAGTCATGTAAGGATGTGAGAGTTGGACTGTATAGAAGACTGAGCACCGAAGAACTGATGCTTTCAAACTGTGTTGCTGGAGAAGACACTTGAGAATGCCTTAGACAGCAAGACGATCAAGCTGGTCAAACCTAAAGGAAATCAACCTTGTATATTCATTGGTAGGACTGATGCTGAAGTTGAAGCTGAAACTCCAATACTTTGGCCACCTGATGCAAAGAACTGACTCACTGGAAAAGACCCTGATGATGGGAAAGACTAAGGCAGGAAGAAAAACAGGTGACAGAGGATGATATGGTTGCATGGCATCATCAACTCAATGGACATGAGTCTGAGAAAACTCCAGTGAAATTGTGAAGAATAAGAAAGCCTAGTGTGCTACAGTCCATGGGGTAGCAGTGTTGGATGAGGCTGAGTGACTGAACAATATGTATCTTTCAGTATTCAAAGTAATCACATTTACTGGATGACAAAGGCATTCTCAAATTAGAAGCTATTATGGAGGTAATACTAAATTGGGTTGTTGGCATGTCTAATGTGAGGGCTTCCCTGGTGGTTCAGTGGTAAAGAATCTGCTTGCCAATACCTGAGATGTGGGTTTGATCACTGGGTCAAGAAGATCCCCTGGAGAAGAAAATGGCAACCTACTCCATTTTCTTGCCTGGAAAATCCCATAGACAGAGGAACCTGGCAGGCTACAGTCTATGAGGTCACAAAAATTTGGACACGACTTAGTGACTAAGTAACAACAATGTCTAATGCGGGATATGGGTATGAGTGCTTTTGGTTAAAGCTTTAACCTCTTAAACTAAACAACAGGATTCAAAACCACTTCAGTGACTTGGTAGCCAAATGACTTAGTCATCAACTATTAATATCTCCTTTATGCTTGTTTTCTCATTTGCCAAATGATGGTCCAATCCCTGAGTCAGGAAAATCCCATGGAGGAAGAAATGGCGACCCACTCCGGTATACTTGCCTGGAGAATCCCGTGGACAGAGGAGCCTAGCAGACTACAGTTCTCAGGGTTACAAAACAGTCAGATATGACTGAACAGGAACACATAAGGATAATACTCTAGGGGTTGAATAGCCTTGCAGTATTGCTGTGAGAATTAAATGAGTTAATGCTTGTAAAACATTTATGTCTGACCCATAAAAATCAGAGTTATTAAGTTATGGTGTCCAACTCTTTGCAACCCCATGGATGTAGCCCACCAAGCTCCTCTGTGCATTTGATTTCCCAGGCAAGAATACTGGAATGCATTGCCATTTGTTTCTCCAGGGGATCTTCCCAACCCAATGACTGAACTTGGGTCTCCTACATTGCAGGCTGTTTCCTGCATTGCAGGCAGAGTCTTTACTGATTGAGCTACCGGGAAAGCCCCTTATTAAGATATGAAAAATGATCGATAAATATTAGTACAAATTCTAAATACTTCTCTATATTTTGTTATTCCCTGATTCTTTTCATTTCAATGGCATTCTCAGATTTTAATTGAAAAAAAAAAGAAACATAATCTGTTGCCTCTATTTGATATTACATCATAGACAAATGGGATTGCCAGTGGCTCAGACGGTAAAGAATCTGCCTGCAATGGGGAAGACCTGGGTTTGATCCCTGGGTTGGGAAAATCCCCTGGAGGAAGACATGGCAAATCACTCCAGTATTCTTACCTGGAGAATCCCCATAGACAGAGGATCCTGGCAAGCTACAGTCCATAGGGTCTCAAAGAGTAGACACAAGAAAGCAACTAAGCAGAGCAGAGAAGAGCTCAGATTTTATTATACAGCTCAGGTAACATATTGTAGCCCATAAAAAGCCTTCCTTATTTTTTCCAACCAAGTTAAATTTTCTTTCACAGACTGGATCCAAATAGGAAAAGGAGTACGTCAAGGCTGTATATTGTCACCCTGCTTATTTAACTTATATGCAGAGTACATCATGAGAAACACTGGGCTGGAAGAAACACAAGCTGGAATCAAGATTGCCAGGAGAAATATCAATCATCTCAGATATGCAGATGACACCACCCTTATGGCAGAAAGTAAAGAGGAACTAAAAAGCCTTTTGATGAAGGTAAAAGAGGAGAGTGAAAAAGTTGGCTTAAAGCTCAACATTCAGAAAATGAAGATCATGGCATCTGGTCCCATCACTTCACGGGAAATAGATGGGGAAACAGTGAAAACAGTGTCAGACTTTATATTTTTGGTCTCCAAAATCACTGCAGATGGTGACTGCAGCCATGAAATCAAAAGATGCTTACTCCTTGGAAGAAAAGTTATGACCAAGCTAGATAGTATATTCAAAAGCAGAGACAATACTTTGCCGACTAAGGTCTGTCTAGTCAAGGCTATGGTTTTTCCAGTGGTCATGTGTGGATGTGAGAGTTGGACTGCAAAGAAGGCTGAGCACCAAAGAATTGATGCTTTTGAACTGTGGTGTTGGAGAAGACTGTTGAGAGACCATTGGCTTGCAAGGAGATCCAAAGAGTCCATTCTGAAGGAGATCAGCCCTGGGATTTCTTTGGAAGGAATGATGCTAAAGCTGAAACTCCAGTACGTTGGCCACCTCATTCGAAGAGTTGACTCATTGGAAAAGACTGTGATGCTGGGAGGGATTGGGGGCAGGAGGAGAATGGGACAACAGAGGATGAGATGGCTGGATGGCATCACTGACTCGATGGACAAGAGTCTGCATGAACTCCAGGAATTGGTGATGGACAGGGAAACCTAGCATGCTGTAATTCATGGGGTTGCAAAGAGTCGGACATGACTGAGGGACTGAACTGAACTGAACTGAAACTTCTGGTTGTAGGTGGTCTACACCATGCTTAGTTACACAATGTCCCTTGCAACATATATCAAGTTGTAATACATGCTATCAGTTCATTTTGTCTTAGATGAAAACTTAGTCCCTCTGCGCACCAGTGGAATTCTTTTTCTTCTTACCCTGAACTTTGTGAAAGTGATGAGCAGGACACAATCAATCCATATAATTATATACTTGAAACTTGAAGTCAAATCCCTTGCAGTTTCATTTTTGGTACCTTAACTACAACACCATAAAACGTGTACTGGCAAGGCTATTTTTCCAGAATTTTTACTATTTTCTGCAAACCCCATACACCCCATTTCACTCTTGACATGCCCTCATCCTATTCTCTGGTTTTCTCAAAACACAGCTTACTTTCCTCCTCTCCCAGTATTGGCATAAACCATAAAGGATTGATTTGTTCTACACAGAGCAGCACCTGCATTACTTTCCTGTCCAGAATCAGTAGCTTACCTGAATTGTCTGTGTCTATACAAAGAAATTACAGTATCACTTCTTTCATTCATTACTAGCTCTCAGAGTAACTTAGTACTTTTTTTTTTTTTCAAGAAAGTTCCATTTAAAATTTGCATCCTGATAAGGAGGACCACCTGTTCTTTTAGCTGATCAATATTCAGAAAAATATTCTGAAAAGCATTTAAACTTTCTTCCTTAGGAGTATTCTGTGGCTATTACCGAAGGCAATTGAGCATTATAGCAAATGATAACCCCAATTGATAGTACATTTCATCATTTATACAATATGTCTAGCATCCATAGTCCAACCCGCTCCTCTAAAACCAGTCACAAGATAATGTGTACTTAAGATTTTGTTTACTTAAGTGAACACTTTGACTACTGTATTGGGAGGAAAGAAACCTTTTCCTCTACCTCCTAAATTCTATAACTGTGGTCCTTTTAATTAAACTGACGAAAGACAAGTAAGCAAGACAGAAAAACCCAGAGTTTATTAACATGTGCAGCATGAATACCCATGAGAGAAACTCTACTAGTATCCCAAAGGAATGATTAGAACTTGGGGTTTATAGGTTTATGAAAGTGAAAGTGAATTTCATTCAGTCATGTCCAACTCTTTGTGACCCTGTACAGTCCATGGAATTCTCCGGGCCAGAATACTGGAGTGGATATCCATTCCCTTCTCCAGGGGATCTTCCCAACCCAGGGGTAGAACCCAGGTCTCCTTCATTGCAGGCAGATTCTTTACCAGCTGAGTCACCAGGGAAGTCCAAGAATACTGGAGTGGGTAGCCTATCCCTTCTCCAGCAGATCATCCTGACCCAGGAATCAAACCAGGGTCTCCTGCATTGCATGCAGATTCTTTACCAGCTGAGCTTTATAGGTTTATATAGCATCTTAATAATGAACAATGAATTTGTAGAAAAATGCTAAGACTGAGGGAAAGAGGTGTAGGTTTTTAAGGCTAGCTGGAAATGGGACAGTAAATATAGGGGAGAAATTAATGCAAGGAAAGCATTATTTTAGTAAGATTTGCTATTTAGATTCCTTTCTGTTCTGCATCTGGGCTGATAAGAGTTGCTCCAGGTAATTAAGAGTCTAAGCCTCTTTTTAGGGAAATAGGATATGAGGGGGCTTCTTTTTCCATATCTCCTGCTCCTCAGTTGTGTTCAGCTTAAAGTAATCCTGTGTCAAATCATCATATTTTGGGATGTCATATTCTGTTCCCTTATAATTCATTCTATCTGTAGATATTTCATTGATGTTAATAAATATAATATTTTAATTGATACACTGGCAAATCTACGTTAAGCAAAATTATAAAACCTAGTTTTGGCACCCTCTGATGTATTGATTTTTTTCCAGTGTGTCATCTAAACAATTATACAAGCACTAGGCCTCACATTCCTCATGTAAGTGCAGGATGGTAATAAGACTTAGTTTGTAAGTTATGGCCGACTAAGGCCCTTAGGCCCAAAATATGAATGAATGACCCCAGTTCAGTTCTTTGGTTAGATCACAGTAGCTACTCTTGACAGCTGTTAACTTCTCTGAATGTAGGGACATAATTAAAAGTAGGATTTCTTAGAATAGTTGCATAAATATCAGCTTCAGAAAATGAGAAGGAAGCTTTGAGTTCAGACAAAAGAAAACAATTGAAAAGGTCTCAGTTAAGATAAATAGGAAAATAAATGCTTAATAAATGGTAGGTAGTAATATTTTTGTAATTATTGCTGGAATTATTGGGTTCCTGCTTGTATTAAAGGTCAAGCAAATATTTTAATCTATAGACTCCTGAGGTTGGAAGAAACTCAAATTTTAAAATAATCTTATCTATAATCTGTGGGTAATCTTTCTGTTTCCTAACTATGACTAAAGGAAACACCTAGAATAAAGAACACCTAGTTATATTTTAATTATTGTCCTTATGCTTACCTTGAGTTGGTACTCCATCAACATTCACAGTGTAGTTGCATTTATAACGAAGTTCTAGAAAAGGGGGCAAATGTATCTCTGAAGATTGGGGTCTTAATCTTAAAATTAAGATTTAGAAATGTACTGACTAGTAAGTGCTTCTTGCTTCAACACCTTCCAACAAGGTCAGGAGACAGAATCCACTCTAGTTAAACTAACAGAAAATGTAATTTAAAGAATTTGTAACTAAGTATTAGAGAGCTGAAAAGTCAGAAAGGACACACTATACTGTTACAGAGATAGTAATTGCAGGAAATAGGACTGAAGAAAATAAGGGAAGAGGTTTGGATTATTAAAGTTTGCAGGAGGAATCCTGCAAAATCAGGATCTAGTCCTCTCTGAGGAGGAGTGTAGGGTAACTGAGGCTCCAGACTCAGATGCTTGAACTTCAAGGGCTCAGATCAGAGGTCTGTGGTCCTCAGGACTCAATCAGACCTCTGAGAAGGAGGAGCTAGCCAGCTGGTAGCTGTCAGAAAGAGGTGAGTATAATTATATATTTACCTTTGCATAATGAAAAGCTCTTGGAATATAGAAATTCATATATGTAGTTCATAACTGACAATAAGTGAAAATGAATTGAAAATTTGCAACTATCTTTGTGATGGCATCAGAATCTAAATCAGTTCAATTCCAGCATATTTATAAAGAAACATTATTAAATTTTAATCTTACTGGAAAACTATGAGTAAGTTATGTTTCAAGCATTGCACCTAAAATGATTTAAAATTTGTATATCCCCATCTGCTGTATATTAAAATTGACTTAATGTGCACTGCTGCATTTCATTACATTTGATACCAATCCTTTTCCCCATCTCAGATGAATACCAGTTTCTAAACATTTTAAACAGAAAAAAAAATTTTTCCCCAAGAGTGAACATTCCTCATTACCCATTGCAGTCTTTCAGATCACTGAGAAAAGGAATGGGTTTACTAACATTCTGGAGTAGGTACCCAAATAAACCTGAAAGTTTATTTTTAAGGGAAAAAATAGTTGCAAGAAAAGATTTTATTAGAAGTTGTACAGAATGAATATGCTATCATCTAAATTCTGCTAGACCCCACACAAGTGCGAGAACAGCACGAGAGATTAATAACATGTACACCAGCATATTTTATTCATGGTCATAGCCACTACACTTTCAAAATCTGAAATTCAGAGGCTATAAATCTTTAAAGAAATGATAAATGCAAAAGGTTGAGAAAATGGACCAGAGTTCTAGAATGGTGTCTTGACATTCATACATGCTACATTGGCATCCATTAGCCATATGTCATCTTCCCTTTTGAGAGTGAAGACTTCTTTCACCTTATAATTATTTACATATGTTAAATAAATAATATCCTCTTCTGCCTTCAAACTGATGTTCCTCTTCTTCTTTAAAATGGGGAGTTTCAGAATGGCACACTAAGATCCTCACACAGCTTACTATGGGCAGGGGAAAAATATTATTTCCTCCTCCACAAAAGGGTCATGGCCAAGTTTTAACCCCATAAGTTCCCATGCAGATGTTGTTCACAAGCAAGCAGGACTAAGCCTAAGGGAGATGATGCCTCACCCCAGTAAGAGTAGAGATGCACTGTTCTCTTGACCGCAGGGCTTGCTTCTCTGTGCCTCCCTCCTGGGAACGCTCTACCCAGCTAATCCTGCTCATTTATTAGGGTTTTAAAGTGAACTTTTTATTTGAGTTTTTCCTTTTAGGGTATAAAGCAGACTCAAGCAGATAGAAATAGTGATCAGGAAAATAAATTATCCTTCATTATAACTAAGGTGGATATTCCATTTAAAAGTCAGAGACTGCATTTAACCCCAATCAGTCTCCAACGTGGAACATATTTCATTATGCATACCTATCTACCATGTAGGATACTCACTGAGCCCACTTTAAGGCATGAGTGTGAGAGTTGGGAATACCAGTTCAAGTTACAGGAAATCTACTGTTCACTGTTCTTTCATTTTATTTCAGTGTGCTTTTCTGTGTTTGGCAGTAAACTGACTGTCAGGTTATCCTGGATGACCTTTGCTGGGAAAACTGGGGAAAGTCAATTTGCTTGTATCTCAGCCTGAAAAGCATACTAAGTAGTTAGCCCTGTCCTAGTAGTTATGGTGAGGAACAGGAGTGAGCACACCAAATTTTGCAACAGGGAAAGCACAAACACAGGTACAGTTAAGCAGAAATACATGTCATGTATTCTAACACCTCTTTTGAGCAAAATAAATCACATGGCTAGGCCCATTGTCAGATTGTGAAATGAAGTGAAAGTCTCTCAGTTGTATCCGACTCTACGACCCCATGGACTCTACAGTCCATGGAATTCTCCAGCAGGCCAGAATACTGGAGTGGGTAGCCTTTCCCTTCTTCAGGAGATCTTCCTAACCTAAGGATCAAACCCAGGTCTCCTGCATTGCAGGCAGATTTTTTACCAGGTGAGCCAGAAGGGAAGCCCAAGAACAATGAAGTAGGTAGCTTATCCTTTCTCCAGGGAGATCTTTCTGAACCAGGAATTGAACAGGGATCTCCCGCATTGCAGGCAGATTATTTACCAACTGAGCTATCGGGGATGCCCTAGTGTCAGATTGAGAGGGCTTAAAGTATTTTTAGGACAAAGGGAACAGATACAGGGAAGTAATTAATTAGGGTCATTCATTCAATTATTCTACCACTATCAGTAATTCTGATTTTTATACATAGGTAAAATACTTATCACTTGAGACTCTTATAGAATAGGGACTTTCCTGGTGGCTCAGTGGTAAACAATCCTTCTGCCAATGCCAGAGATGCAGCTGACACACATTCTACCCTTGGGTCAGGAAGATCCCCTGGAGGAGGAAATGGCAACCCACTCTAGTATTCTTACCTGGGAAATCCCATGGATAGAGGAACTTGGTGGGCTACAGTCCACGGGGTTTGCAAAGAATCAGACATGACTGATCATGTACACACACTCATAGAATATGCCTTCCCTCTCTACTATTTCTGTCTTTTCCATATGAAAATAGTACCTGGAGATAACACAGTAAAAGTATTCTGGTTGTCATATTAAGACTATGAAAACGTTAATTTGCTTTCCTACAGATTGAAATTAGCTTCTCAGCTTCCTAGGCATGAAGAGGACATGCACCCCTTGCAGCAAAAGTTAACTTTCTTGACCTTCTTCCTATTCATGTCAAATGTGGTCCGTTTACTGGAAGACTGAAAATCTGCAGCTATTTTGTGTAATGAAGGACATGCTTTGGTTAAGCATTTATAATAAGAATTGAATTTACTAGGACTTCCCTGGTAGCTTAGACCATAAAGAATCTGCCTGTTAAGGCAGGAGACTCTTGTTTGATCTCTGAGTCCAGAAATCCCCTGGAGAATGGAATGGCAACCCATTTCAGAATTTTTGCCTGGAGAATTCCATGGACAGAGCAGCCTGGGGAGCTACAGTCTATGGGGTCACAAAGAGAACTTACTCAGCATCCTATCTCACCACAATCTGGAATATATAATAGATACATAAATTACTTTAAATGAATAAATACAGTTTTTAAGCTTTGAAAGTGAAAGTGAAGTCGCTCAGTCATGTCTGACTCTTTGTGACCCCATGGACTGTAGCCTACCAGGCTTCTCAGTCCATGGGATTTTCCAGGCAACAGTACTGGAGTGGGTTGCCATTTCCTTCTCCAGGGTATTTTCCCGACCCAGGGATAGAACCCAGGTCTCCCACATTGTAAGCAGACACTTTATCCTCTAAGCCACCAAGGAAGCCCAGTAGCTTAAAGATGTATAATTATAAGTAAACATATTTAATATATTTGGGATAATTGAGGGTTTCTAAAACCCAGTATAAATTGAGAAGAATAGAATGCTGTAAACATGTTACTGGTTCTGTGATCAAAGTAGGAAACAGAGAGGTGATATATGTGTTGAAAAGAGGTTGTTTGAACAAAAGAGCTTCTTGTTATATGTTCTTAAGTTTAAAAACAATAGAAAGTGGGTTGGTGCCTCAGTTGGTAAACAATTTGACTGCATTGGAGGAGATGCAGGTTCAGTCCCTGGGTGGGAAAGATCCCTTGGAGAAGAAAATGGCAAACCACTTCAGTATTCTTTCCTGGGAAATCCCATTGACAGAGGAGCCTGGTGGGCTATAGTCCATGCAGTTGCAAAGAGTCAGACATGACTAAGTGACTAAACCACTAGGGAAAAGAAGTAAAAGATGTTTGTTTCATGTAAGTAATTAGGTGACTTTCTTGTTGGCTCCCTAAGCCTCTGCTCTAGATGGAAGGTTTGTTTTATCCAAAATTCATGTGTTGAAATCTAACACCCAGGAAAATGGTACTTGGTGGGGCCTCTGAGCAAGCTCTCATGAAGGGGAATACTGCCCTTGAAAAAGAGACCATAGAGAACTCCCTCAACCCTTCTGCCTTGTGGGGACACAGTGAGAAGTTGGCTGTCTTTAGGCCAGGAATCAGGCCCTCACCAAAGACCAAATCTGCTGATGCCTTGATCTTGGATTTTGAACTGTAAGAAACAGATTTCTGTTGTTTATAAGTCACCCAGTCCAAAGTTTTCTGTTACAGGAGCCTGAAAGGACTAAGACAACCTCCTAAACTTTGTTCATCAGCATTTCTCAAGCCATCCTGAAATTTCCTTTTCAGTGCTCCGTAGGGTAAACAAGGCCTTAAATGTTTGCATACTAAACCTGTGTATTTTCTGCTCAGGCCATATCCCTTGTATTTGGTATATAGTATAGATGATATGAAATTAATGATTTTTTCAAACTGTTGAAAAGAAGACAATTAGGATTGATCAGGTTATAAATAATATATTTGAAAGACAAAATAAAGATCAGTGTTAGTACTGTAGTAGCAATGTCTGTGTTGGAGTTGGTAATTTGTGTGTAGAAAAAAAATTGCAATTGAATCAAATATCACTTTGAACCCATTGGGTGGGAAAGTTGAGAAGGCACACATTCAGTACCCATTACAGTTGAGAAGATCATCTGGTTCCCTGTAAACAGAGAGATTTGAGATGTTCATACCTTAAAAAAAAAATACAGTGTTCAAGTATGTTGACAATCAAAGTAGTCATCTTTGATTGTTGACAATTAAAGATGTTGTTCAGCAATGAAAACAGGTAACATACACTACACTCCTTCAGTGCCAGACCACTAATTATTTTCATAAAAATGCTCTGAAATCTTAACATTATTCTCATTTAAAAATATAGAAATTTAATTTGAAAGAATAATTTACACAAGGTTACACAGCTCCCAATGTTACACAGCTCCCAACGTTGCACAGTTAGTAAGCAGCAGAGCAAAACCATGAATTCAGGTAGTCTGGTTATACATCTGAGCTCTTAACTTTCTTACCTCTCTCTAAATTATTTGACACAAACTATGTTCCTCAATATATTTAAAAACTATAAAGATACAATATGAGGTAAAAAATCATTAGTTTTATTTGATACCATCTATAATCATGTTATCTAATGTAGTAATCATAGCTCATGTGTGACTATGGAGCACATGAAATATGACTCATCTGAATTTAGACACTGGATTTTTAAACTTTTCAATTGAAAATAACGTAAATATCTCAATGTTTTTTATGTTGGTCACACGATAAAATTGTAGTATTTTGGATATATCTGTTAAATAATATATATTATTAATCAGTTTATTTCTGTCCATATTTTTAATGCTGCTACTAATAAAATAGTAGCACTCCATAGGGTGCTGCCTTAGTGGCAGGCACTTGAGAATGAATAGACAACACCCAGACAGAGGTCAGGCTCTGTGATTGGCATTTCACATTAGCTAGCTCCTTTCAGACTTTCATGCATTACAGAAGGAAATGGCAACCTACTCCAGTGTTCTTGCCTGGACCATCCCAGGGATAGGTGAGCCTGGTGGGCTGCAGTCTATGGGGTTTCACAGAGTCAGACACGACTGAAGCAACTTAGCAGCAGCAGCAGTAGCAGCTCCTTTCAGAAGCAAGGCTGAGAGGAGCTATCCCATGTCCAAGGTCAGGGGTGGTGGCCGAGAGGAGTAACCCCACATCCAAGATAAGAGAAACCCAAGTAAGATGGTAGGTGTTGCGAGAAATCATCAGAGGTCAGACACACTGAAACCATAATCACAGAAAAATAGCCAATCTGATCACAAGGACCACAGCCTTGTTTAACTCAATGAAACAAACCCATGCCTTGTGGGGTCACCCAAGATGAACAGGTCATGGTGGAGAGGTCTGACAAAATGTAGTCCACTGGAGAAGAGAATGGAAAACCACTTCAGTATGCTTACCTTGAGAATCCCATGAACTATATGAAAAGAAAAAATGATAGGATACTGAAAGAGGAACTCCCCAGGAGGGTAAGTGCCCAATATGCTACTGGAGGTCAGTGGAGAAATAAGTCCAGAATGAATGAAGGGATGGAGCCAAAGCAAAACAATACCCAGTTGTGGATGTGACTGGTGAAAGAAGCAAGGTCTGATGCTGTAAAGAGCAATATTGCATAGGAACTTGGAATTTTAGGTCCATGAATCAAGGCAAATTAGAAGTGGTCAAACAGGAGATGGCAAGAGTGAGCATCGACAATCTAGGAATCAGCAAACTAAAATGGACTGGAGTGGGGGAATTTAACTCAGATGACCATTATATCTACTACTGTGGGCAGGAATCCCTTAGCAGAAATGGAGTAGCCATCATGGTCAACAAAAGAGTCCGAAATGAAGTACTTGGGTGCAGTCTCAAAAAATGACAAAATGATCTCTGTTCGTTTCCAAGGAAAACCATTCAATATTACAGTAATCCAAGCCTATGCCCCAACCAGTAATGCTGAAGAAGCTGAAGTTGAACAGTTCTATGAATACTTACAAGACCTTTTAGAACTAACACCCCCAAAAGATGTCCTTTTCATTATAGGGGACTGGAATGCAAAAGTAGGAAGCCAAGATTCACCTGGAGTAATAGGCAAATTTACCTTGGAGTACAGAATGATGCAGGGCAAAACCTAATAGAGTTTTGCCAAGAAAATGTGCTGGTCATAACAAACACCATCTTCCAGCAACACAAGAGAAGACTCTACACATGGACGTCACCAGATGGTCACACCAAAATCAGGCTAATTATATTCTTTGCAGCCAAAGATGGAGAAGTTCTATACAGTCAGCCAAAACAAGACAGGGAACAGACCATGGCTCAGATCATGAACTCCTGATTGAAAAATTGAGATTTAAGTTGAAGAAAGTAGGGAAAACCACTAGACCATTCAGGTACGACCTAAATCAAATCCCTTATGATTATACAGTGGAAGTGAGAAATAGATTTAAGGGACTTGATCTGATAGAGTGCCTGATGAACTATGGATGGAGGTTTGTGACATTGTACAGGAGATAGGGATCAAGAACATCCCCATGGAAATGAAAAGCAAAAAGGCAAAATGGCTGTCTGAGGAGACCTTACAAATAGCTGTGAAAAGAAGAGAAGTGAAAAGCAAAGGAGAAAAGGAAAGATATAAGCATCTGAATTCAGAGTTCCAAAGAATAGCAAGGAGAGGTAAGAAAGCCTTCCTCAGTGATCAATGCAAAGAAATAGAGGACAAGAACAGAATGGGAAAGACTAGAGATCTCTTCAAGAAAATGAGAGATACCAAGGGAACATTTAATGCACAGATGGGCTCAATAAAGGACAGAAATGGTATGGACTTAACAGAAGATATTAAGATATTAAGAACAGGTGGCAAAAATACACAGAACAGTACAAAAAAGATCTTCATGACCAAGATAATCATGATGGTGTGATCACTCACCTATAGCCAGATATCCTGGAATGTGAAATCAAGTGGGCCTTAGAAAGCATCACTACGAACAAAGCTAGTGGAGGTGATGGAATTCCAGTTGAGCTATCTCAAATCCAGAAAAAATGACACTGTGAAAGCGCTGACTCAATATGCCAGCAAATCTGGAAAATTCATCAGTGCCCACAGGACTGGAAAAGATCACTTTTCATTCCAATCCCAAAGAAAGGCAATGCCAAAGAATGCTCAATTGCACTCATCTCACATGCTAGTAAAGTAATGCTCAAAGTTCTCCAAGCCAGGCTTCAGCAATATGTGAACCATGAACTTCCAGATGTGCAAGCTGGTTTTAGAAAAGGCAAAGGAATCAGAGATCAAATTGCCAGCATCCACTGGATCATCAAAAGAGCAAGAGAGTTCGAGAAAGCCTTTGACTGTTTGGATCACAATAAACTGTGGAAAATTCTGAAAGAGATGGGAATACCAGAAAACCTGACCTGCCTCTTGAGAAAGTATATGCAGGTCAAGAAGCAACAGTTAGAACTTGGCATGGAACAACAGACTGGTTCCAAAAAGAAAAAGGAGCACGTCAAAGCTGCATATTGTCACCCTGCTTATTTAACTTATATGCAGAGTACATCATGAGAAACGCTGGGATGGAAGAAGCACAAGCTGGAATCAAGATTGCTGGGAGAAATATCAATAACCTCGGGTATGCAGATGACACCACCCTTACGGCAGAAAGTGAAGAGGAACTAAAAGCCTCTTAATGAAAGTGAAAGAAGGGAGTGAAAAAATTGGCTTAAAGCTCAACATTCAGAAAACAAAGATCATGACATCTGGTCCCATCACTTCATGGCAAATAGATGGGGAAACAGTGGAAACAGTGTCAGACTTTATTTTTTTGGTCTCCAAAATCACTGCAGATGGTGATTGCAGCCATGAGATTAAAAGACACTTACTCCTTGGAAGGAAAGTTATGACCAACCTAGATAGCATATTCAAAAGCAGAGACATTACTTTGCCAACAAAGGTTCGTCTAGTCAAGGTTAGTTGTTTTTTTTTTTTTTTTTCCAGTGGTCATTTATGGATGTGAGAGTTGGACTGTGAAGACAGCTGAGCGCCGAAGAATTGATGCTTTTCAACTGTGGTGTTGGAGAAGACAGTTGAGAGTTCCTTGGACTGAAAAGAGATCCAACCAGTCAATCCTACAGGAGATCAGTCCTGGGTATTCATTGGAAGGACTGATGCTGAGGCTGAAACTCCAGTACTTTGGCCACCTCATGTGAAGAGTTGACTCATTGGAAAGGACTCTGATGCTGGAAGGGATTGGGGGCAGGAGGAGAAGGGGACGACAGAGGATGAGATGGCTGGATGGCATCACTGACTCAATGAACATGAGTTTGGGTAAATTCCGGGAGTTGGTGATGGACAGGGAGGCCTGGCGTGCTGTGATTCATGGGGTCACAAAGAGTAGGACACGACTGAGCATCTGAACTGAACTGAACAAATAAAATTTTAACTTACATTCTTGACTATCTTGGAGAAGGAATTGGCAACCCACTCCAGTGTTGTTGCCTGGAGAATCCCAGGGACAGGGGAGCCTGGTGGGCTGCTGTCTCTGGGGTCGCACAGAGTCAGACATGACTGAAGCAACTTAGTAGTAGTAGTAACTTACATTCTTGACTATCTTAGTTTGGTCTTCTGTCACAAAGTTCCATAGACTGTGAGTGGCTTATAAATAGAAATTTATTTTTCACCTTCTGAATACGAAATTCCATGATCCAGGTAACAGAGTTGTTGGTCCTGGTGAAAGCCCTTTTCCAGGTTGTAGACTGCTGTCTGCTTGTGCAAGAGTATCCTCGTATGGCTAAAATGAACAAGCTTTAACTCCTGCCTCTTCTTAGAAGGGCATGAATCTCATGCATAAAAGCTCCATCTTCATGGCATAATTACCTCTCATAGCCTCTACCCCCAAATACCATTTCATTGAGGATTAGGTTTCCAAATATAAAATTCAGGTACACAGACATTCAGTTCATAACAGTGGCTTATTGAACAGAGCTGGCATATGTGTTGTAAAGGTTTTTTTTTTTTTAATTGGTTTTTATGATTAAGTGTCTTTGCTATACTTTAAATGAGCTTAGCTCTTTCCCTCTTTACAAGAGTATAGAATGAAATCTGTCCCTATCACCTTTAATTAGTGCCTCATCTATACTAGCTACCACAGAATACCATAAGAGGAGGACTATTTAAGAAGAGGAATCTTCAGTCATATTTCTAAACAAATTGAACACATTTGGTAAATCATCTGTAATCAATCAGTACAAGCTGGTTTAATGTACATTCAATAGATCTATTATTTGGCAAAATTTAATAATACTGGGGATATTTTGAATATATATAAAATGAATCAAATTTCAAGTCACTCTGTACCAGCTTAGAAGATGAATTTGTATTCTATAGAGGAGAATGCAAGTATTTTAAAGTGGGCTGGGAACCATGTACACTATGCTTCTATTGCTACTGTAAAAAAGTATCACAAATTTTGCAGCTTAAAACCATACACTTTTATTATTTTACAGTTCTATAGCTCACAAATCTGAAATCAGAGTGAGCTAAATCAGTGTTGGCAGGGCTTTTCTTCTTTCTAAGGGCTTTAGCATAGAAATGGTTTCTTTGAACTTTTTAGCATCTAGAAGTCACCTACATTCCTTGGCTCATGGCTCGTTTCTTCCATCTTCAAAGCTTGCAACATTGGTCCAAGCATGTCTCATACTACCCTCTCTCTGGTTCTGTTTTCTAATTCACTTTCCACTTTTAAGAATCCAGATAATCCAGGGTAAATTTCTTATCTCAAGTCAGCTGATTAGCAATCTTAATTCCATCTGGAACCTCAATTCTCTTTTGCTGCGTAATCTAACATTTTCACAGGTTCCAGTAATTAAGGTATAGACAAATTTGGGTGGTCATTTTCCTACCTCTCGCATCATGATTATTAATTTTATAAATTTATATCAAGAGGAATACATAAGCAAAAGACATAGAATGTATTTATCTTATCATTCCAAAAATAATTCTATTCAAAATTCAATTGTATTGAAATAATGTATGACAGATATCCTACCATAGTGCTGAAGAGTGTGTATGTAAGATGTGTAGTGGCCTGAGAGAACAAGATACTATGTCTGTTAACATGAATCAGAATTGGTTGTGCCAAGAAAGACATTAGGGGTCTTGATCTTTAAGAATAAACTAGCTCATGAAGTGATACCTTTATGCTACCTTTTATACATATGAGACCTCTTTATAAATTGTTTTTTTTTTCTGTTTTATATACTATATTATTTTCAGAAATATGTTCTTCATCTGAGTGTTTAGTAGGATGCTCTCTCGCATTGCCCTTATATTGTTTCTTCAAATTGGTTAATTCATAATTTTAAAGACCTACCACCTGTTCTTACCTATTAGAATAATGGATGCTAGCCATACAGTACTGAATCAACAGGCCAAGCTCTCTGCCACGAAAAATTGGAAAACCCTTTTCATATTTAATCTATTTCATATAACTTTCTATACAAATTTCACATTTTATGATGTATATAAAGAGTTATTTGCACTTTTTTGGCTTCCTGTTCACTTTCATAACATCATCTCATTGTTAAAGTCATATTGCAAGTACTTCTTACTTCATAAGAAGCAAAGTTGGAAAATTGAACTATAAAAACATAACAAGTGTTAATATCTGTAGAAAGCTATGCAGTTTAAACTCATATGGGGACATTTAACCCTTCTTGTTTTCATAAAAACCATTTTTTACTAAATAATAATAATAGTCTAATAAAATCATGATTATTATTAGACTATTTAGTAATAATAAAGATAGCAAAAATTTGTTTAGCTTTTACATGGGCTGTGAACTTCATGTGGATTATTTCAATTTTTGCATAATTTGTAAAATAAATGTTTAACACTTAAACGTTAAGCAACTGTTCTATAATCTCAGTCTAAGTAACTGATAGAACCAAGATTTGATTAAGACAGTATGACTTATAAGTAAACATTCTTAGCAAATACACCATACTAAAAGTAGCGTTATGGTATATAAAATTTCTAGGCTGACAAAGCAAAGTATCACAGACTAGGCAGCTTAAAACGCAGAACTTTATTTTCTTATTTTGTTCTAGAAGTCCCAAGTCAAAATTTCAGCAGAGTTCATTTTATTCTGATATTGTTCTTCTTTGCTTTTACATGGCCATCTTTTCCCTTTGTCTTTACATGATCTTTGTTTTGTGTGTTTCTGTGCCCTAATTAACTCATAAACATATCAGTCACACTGGATTAGGGCACATTCACATGACTTTATTTTAATCTAATTACCTCTTTAAAACTTCCATCTCCAAACACAGTCACATTCTGAAGTACTAGGAGGATTAGAACGTTAATATATGTATTTTGAGAGGACAGAATTTACCATACAAGATATAGTTTCTCAGACAAGAGGGGAAAAAATAGATTCATTATTGTCCAGTGACAGAAAAACATGAAATTACTCCAACTGAGATCATGAAATGTGCTTCTTACTTCTACAACAGCATACTCTGCTAAGTTACACTTGGAAAGAAATAGTGAATAGCAAGGATTGGGAGGCTAAGAAGCATAATCAAAATCCTTAGAGACAAATGAATATACTGGATGTCAAAATCTCTGTGCAAATAAAGCATGAAATCCATCCATTGTGCTGGAAGTTTAGAAACTTGCTGATAATGGGATTTTCTATTGTACTACTGGCTATACTACCACGTGGGAAAAATTTTTACTGAACTAAGAGGTAGAGAAGCAATTTACTCGAAGGAGTCCAGTCTAAAGTTTAGTTTGTTCAGAAACACTCAGCAGAGCATGAACAGGAACTGAGGAGGTGGACAGCAGGGGTGAGTGCTGTCAGTTGCACTTGGAATGTTAAAACAAAGAAGAATGTGGAGGCAGAGGCAGAGGTCAGTCTCCTGCTGATGTACAGAGCTTTCTTTTCACCTCTCCCAGGGACAGCAAAGGGCTGGTGTCTGTGTGGTCCACTTGCACAAAATCCTCAGAGTGAGACTTTGTTCTGCTGGTTTTTCCTCCTACCTATCTTTTCAAGAACACATATAAGCTTCTCACTCCTTGATAAGTGTCCTATGTGTCTGATCTAAACTTTCCCTGTTTATTACTATTTTAATAACTTTGTAGCACTGTATCTCCTAAGGATGGTTATGCTGAAGAGTCGCTTTTATTGCAGATTCCCTTTTTCCAACCTCTTGCCTTTCAAATAACACTTATTCAGGGACTGAGCTGTACTGAAACATCCCTTTTCAAAGACTCAATTGATAAAACAAGGGACTGATGCAACACTAACACATCTAAATATCTAGAATAAAATCATTAATTATGATTAGGTATTGGACATTTTGGGCTTCCATGGTGGCTCAGACAGCAAAGAATCTGCCTGCAATACAGGAGACATGTGTTAGTCCCTGTGTCAAGAGGATCCCCTGGAGAAGGGAATGGCAACCCATTCCAGTATTCTTGTTTGGAGAACTCCATGAACAAAGGAGCCTGGCAGACTACAGTCCATAGGGTCACATATAATCTCTTTCTGGGCTTTTGTGACCTAGGCATGTTATTAGTTATTGAATAAAAAGCAGTCCAAATAGGGATATAGATCAAGTGCAAACTTCTATATACTGAAACTATTATAGAACCTCTTTGGAACTCTCATCTCCTTGAGGAAACTGTCGCTTACCACATTAAAGATGTGTTTTCAATTTGGGAATCCATGCTTGTAAGGAATGCCCTAGGTATTTTGTCCTATTTCAGCTTTTTATTTACCTAAATATCCTGCCTAGATGACTTCATGTAATCTCTTGGCTACAATATCATGTCTATGTTGATAACTCAAATATTGTACTGCATCTCTGTCTCTTCCCCATAAATGGAGATTTACATATCCACTTGTCCATTTGATATAAATAGTTGGAAGGCTAATAAATATCTCAATATTAAAATAGGCAAAGTAGAACTGCTAATTATCTGTCAAAACTTACTCCTCAAGCTTTATTCTTTATAGTAAATGAATAGCCATTCACTCAACTGTGCCATTTAGCAACCTAGGTTAAAACTTTTATTCCTTTCTGTGATTCACTCCGTATGTAATTTATTGACAGTTCTTAACTCTAAACAGTAATCCAAGTTTCATCTTGTCTCTTCATCTATACTGTAGAAAGAAATAGGGTTGGACCAGTTAAACAAACAGAAAAAAAAAATTATTCAAAAACTATTGCAATAAGGGTCAAAACTGTTGAAATGGGGGGAGAGAAATTGCATTCAACTCTTCTGAAGCAAAGAGCAGGACGATTTTTACATGCTGGGATGAACTAATGAAAAAGTCCTAAAGGACATTAGTGGAGAAATTGCTCAATGTAATTGTCATTGGGCCATTTGTATTCTTGAATTGTAGCTTATCAAAGGACTAGGTTCTTACCCTTCCACAGAGACTGAAAGATCAGGACATTATCTTTTTTGTTGATTACATTTCAAATGGATAGTTTCCAGTTCCTTGAGAGACATTCTTTCTCATAGAGAAAACAATGAGACCTTAGAAACCAAGCAGAAATTCATAATGGCGAGTTTTCAAAAGTAAATATTCTAAGAAAGGGGAGGTCATGATCTATAGATTGAAAGAGAACTGTCTAAAATTTATCTGAACTGAGGAGAATTTAAGGCCATTAGGTCAATAATATGATTATTCTAACTAAAGATATAGTCCCTCTTTGCCTGAACTACTGAAATGTGTTTCTAAATGGCCTTCTTTTTCCTCTTTTGCCTTCCTTTTGATCCACTGTGGATGAATGCAAAGACTTTTTTTTTTTTCCATTTAGAATTTATTTCTGATAACATAGAGAATATTTAAAGTGAATATTCACTTTTATTCACTATACTGTTGACAAAGTGAAATTATAAACATATAAGTACATTATGTCAATCCATGCTTAAAGTCTTTCTAATACTTCTCATAACATTTAAAATAAAATAAGATTCTTTAGGCATATTTACTATCTCCTAGGTGATCTGTTTCTCTGTTTCTTGATCACTTATTATACACACTTCTTTCTTTACCTTAAAACATGCCAGTGTATATTCATGGTTGAGCCTTTAAATTAGTTTCTTCCTTGGCTTCAGGTATGTGATGGTTAATTTAATTTATCAATTTAACTGGGGTAAGGGATGCCCAGGTAGCTTAATTTCAAGTGTGATTATGAGGATGTTTCTGGAAGAGATTAGTGTTTGAATTAGTAGACTGATTAAGAGACACATCCTCACCACTATAAATGAACATCACCCAATCCATTGGGGCCAAATAGAACAAAATGGCAAAGGAAAGGTGAATTCTCTCTCTTCTTTAGGTAGAGCATCCATCTGTTTCTGCCGTCAGGCAATGCAGCTCCTGGTTCTTGAGTCTTTGGCTTCAGACTGATAATTATTCCACTGGCTCCATGGTTTCTCCTGCCTTTGGACTCAGGCTAAATTATATCACTGGCTTTCCTGGTTCTCCAGCTTGCAGATGGACAATTATGAGAGTCCATGAGTACGTCAAGGCTGTATATTGTCACCCTGCTTATTTAACTTATATGCAGAGTACATCATGAGAAACGCTGGACTGGAAGAAACACAAGCTGGAATCAAGATTGCCGGGAGAAATATCAATAACCTCAGATATGCAGATGACACCACCCTTATGGCAGAAAGTAAAGAGGAACTAACAAACCTCTTGATGAAAGTGAAAATGGAGAGTGAAATAGTTGTCTTAAAGCTCAATATTCAGAAAAAAAAAATCATGGGATCCGGTCCCATTACTTCACAGGAAATAGATGGGGAAACAGTGAAAACAGTGGCAGACTTTATTTTTTGGGGGCTCCAAAATCACTGCAGATGGTGACTGCAGCCATGAATTTAAAAGACACTTACTCCTTGGAAGAAAAGTTATGACCAACCCAGATAGCATATTCAAAAGCAGAGACATTACTTTGCCGACTAAGGTCTGTCTAGTCAAGGCTATGGTTTTTCCTGTGGTCATGTATGGATGTGAGAGTTGGACTGTGAAGAAGGCTGAGCACCGAAGAACTGATGCTTTTGAACTGTGGTGTTGGAGAAGACTCTTGAGAGTCCCTTGGACTGTAAGGAGATCCAACCAGTCCATTCTGAAGAAGATCAGCCCTGGGATTTCTTTGGAAGGAATGATTCTGAAGCTGAAACTCCAGTACTTTGGTCACCTCATGCGAAGAGTTGACTCATTGGAAAAGACTTTAATGCTGGGAGGGATTGGAGGCAGGAGGAGAAGGGGACGACAGAGGATGAGATGGCTGGATGGCATCACTGAGTCGATGGACGTGAATCTGAGTGAACTCTGGGAGTTGGTGATGGACAGGGAGGCCTGGAGTGCTGTGCTTCATGGGGTTGCAAAGAGTCGGACACGACTGAGCGACTGAACTGAACTGAACTGAACTGATGGCCTCCAAAAGTTCATGAACCAATTCTCATTATACAAACCAGTTCATATAATTTACATAACAAAAAATATCTTATGAAGAACCCAGACTAATTCAATGTACTCTTCCACCTTTTGCCAGTTACTAAGCTATTGTTTATTCCTTTACATTGACCCTTCTGTATCCTGTTATGTAATGCTGGACCTAGGCAACTGTAAGCTAAATTTCTTTTTTGCCAAATGAGTCCCTATTATACTTTTGACAATGGCAAATACTTTGGATACTAGAATGTCAGAGAAGATACACCTCTTTTACCATTCCTTCCTATATTTGCTAGTTATTGCCTCAGAATGGCCCTTAAACCTGGTAGGAAAATTGTTTTAATTGCAATTTCATTTGGTTTTCCCCTCCAATTCTTCATACCTCTAAGTCCAGCCTCTCCCCTCTCTGTGGGATGCAGAAGTTCTAGGAATGGTCTCTGCTGTGTGTTGAGTGATCACCAGAAAGACATTTTGGAGTCCTAACCTCTCATACCTGTGTAATGTAGACTTATTAGTAGAGTCTTAGCAGATTTAATTAATATACAAATTAAGATGAGGGCCTCCCTGATAGGTCAGTTGGATAGACACCCATAGAGAGGAGACTGCATTTGAAGACATTGACATTCAGTGGGAAGATGGTCATATGATGAATTGGAGTTATGCACCCGTAAACCAAGCAACACCAAGGATTTCCAGGAGCACCAAAAAATAACAGAAAGCCATGAACAGACTCTTCCTCTGAGCCTTCTTGAAGGAATCAATCTTGCCAGCACCTCCAATTTGGACTTCTAGCCTTGTGAATTCTGAGAGAATGAATTGCTGTTGTTCTAAATAGCCCAGTTTGGGGTACTTTGTTACACAGTAATTAGGAATTCCCAAGATTCTCCACTCCTACATTCACAAGGTCCTGAAGCTCCTGTGGTTGTGTTATGCTACTTAGCACAGTTGACTTTCAATACAGTATACTAACACATATATATGGAATTTAGGAAGATGGCAATGACGACCCTGTATGCAAGACAGGGAAAGAGACACAGATGTGTATAACGGACTTTTGGACTCAGAGGGAGAGGGAGAGGGTGGGATGATTTGGGAGAATGACATTCTAACATGTATACTATCATGTGAATTGAATCGCCAGTCTACGTCTGACGCAGGATGGAGCATGCTTGGGGCTGGTGCATGGGGATGACCCAGAAAGATGTTATGGGGAGGGAGGTGGGAGGGGGGTTCATGTTTGGGAATGCATGTAAGAATTAAAGATTTTAAAATTTAAAAAATAAAAAACTAAAATTTAAAAAAAAATAAAAAAAATAAAATGGTGAGATTATCTGGGTGGGCCTAATCTAATGACAGGATTCCTTAAAAGCAGAGCAGAGAATTTTGAATATTGAGATGGACAAGAAATGAGGAATGCAGAAGGCATCAAAGGGTAAAAGCAATTGTATGACAGCCAGCAAGGAAGTGGGGACCTCAGACCCATAGGCACAGGAATTGGGATCTATCAATAACTTGGATGATCTTGGAAATGATTCTTTCCTAGCACCTCCAGATAAGAGCAAACCTGGACAGTATTTTGATTTTTTCTTTGTGAGAAAGAAGATGCAGCTCAGCCTTCCCAGATTTTTGACTTGAAGAATTGTGATTTAAAAGAGCTGTTTCAAGCCACTTTGTTTGTGGTGGTTTGTTATACAGAAAGAGAGAACTCTGTCCTTGGGGATATCAACAGCAACATAACAACAACCCCTCCTTAAAGGTCTGAGTCCCAGATCTGAAAGTCCCTTCCTTTAAGTTTCCTTGGTACCAGAAGAAGCTATACAGTGTTTCCTTCTCAGTAAACTGTCAACCTTCCCAGTTTCCCTTCTCCAGGTTTCCAGATTCTGAGTGTCCTAATTTTCTTCTTGTTTCCATTAACCTTAAGTATGTAAATTGCTTTCTGAAATTATATTCTCTTAGCTCAGTGTTCCCTTTGTGATTTTACCATTCATCAATGCTTGTTAAACAATTCCTTGTATTAAATTCCTTCTGTTAAAGTAACTGCTGTGGTTTCTATGTGCCTTGAGGCAGTTTAATTGATACACCTGATTCTCAAATTATCCCCTAAGAGAAGAGTGACACCTAATATAAACTAACAACTCAGACACTCTGTGCCACAGCACCTATATTAGTTACCTTTATAGCTTACTTGTAGTAGTTTTTGTTTCTTTGTGCACCTGATTAATTGGTTTTATCAACTTTGTCTACTCAAAAGAATGAAGGCTATGTTCTGAGCCAAAAGGTGGCTTGAATGTGGTTGCTTGTGTCTGCACATGTTCTAGTCAATGGCAGTAGGAGCAAGGGGTTGTCATTTATTTCAAAATTTCAACAATTTAGGGCAAACTGGAATCAGCTTTCCCAACAGTTAGCAGTCTACTGAAAGATGGACTTAAATCCTAGGGCAGACTAATAAATGAGGCCAAATAGAGAATACCAAATTACTCTAGCTTAGCATTTACCAATATATGTTTTATTGAATTATGATTTAGGAAACTAATGCTTTTCTGTGAAAGCGAAAGTCACTCAGTCGTGTCTGACTATTTGTGACCCCATGGACTATACAGTCCATCAAATTCTCTAGGCCAGAATATTGAAGTGAGTAGACTTTCCCTTCTCCAGGGGATATTTCCAACCCAGGGATCCAACCCAAGTCTCCTGCATTTCAGGTGGATTCTTTACCAACTGAGCCATAAGGGAAGCCCAAGAATACTGGAGTGAGCAGCCTATCCCTTCTCCGGCAGATCTTCCTGACCCAGAAATTGAACTGGCATCTCCTGCGTTGCAGGTGGGTTCTTTACCAACTGAGACATCAGGGAAGCCATATTTTTATGTAGTCATTTGGAAACTCAGAATGTATGCTGTTTATCCTATAATAAATGATATGACATATTATCAATTTTGTAATTAAAATGCTTTTGTATCTTCAAAAAATGTTAAAAATGCAACACCTTCTAAAAAGTAAACCTCTATACATATTTTGGAATAAATAGAACATATATTGATTTAGGTGACTGCCCACCACTCTACTCTGCTCATTCTACTCTTCTCATCTCCAGCATAGGAACACTTATGCTTCTCATTGCCTGATCTCATAATTTATTGCCTTGGTGAAAATTGATAAATATTCCTAGAATTGGTTGATGTCTGCCTCAAATAATTAGTTATTTGAATTCAAAATGTGTGACTCTATAGACCTAAGTTAGTGTTATTGACACTCTGGCCCAAGAAAATAAGGGAAATTTTCTATAAATAATGTTAAAAAGAGTACTGGTTTATATTATCAATGTGTGTGTGTGTGTGTGTGTGTGTGTGTGTGTGTGTGTGTGTGTAAAAGTTGCTCAGTCTTGTCTGACTCTTTGTGACCCCAAGGACTTCAGCCTGCCAGGCTCCTCTGTCCATGGAATTCTCCAGGCCAGAATACGAGAATGGGTAGCTGTTCCCTTTTCTCAGGGATCTTCCCAACTGAGATATCTAACCCAGGTCTCCTACATTGCAGGCAGATTCTTTACCATCTGAGCCACCAGGGAAGCCCATTATTAATTAGGCATACCAACCGAGTATATATTTATTAATATATCAATTTTCATTAATATTTTTTGAACACTAGAAAACATTCCTTTCTAAAGTGCTGTGTTATTGTCCCTTTCTACAGTGCCTTGACTTTTGTTATTATTCAAATTTTTTGTTTTTCAGTCACTGAGTCATATCTGACTCTTTACAACCACATGAACTGCAGCATACCAAGCTTCCCTGCCCTTCACTGTCTCCCGGAATTTGCTCAAACTCATGTCCATTGGGTCAGTGATGCCATCCAACCCTCTCATCCTCTGTGGCCCTCTTCTCCTTCTGCCCTCAATATTTCCCAGCACATTAATCTAAAATAATAATAAGCTAATTACATGCAGGGGCTTTTTCAGTTTTGTTTATGTATATTCTAATATTTCAAACAGGGCCAGTATGTATTATCCACTCAGTATCTATTCTTTGATGAATTAATGTAATAATATGTAACTAAATTTCCAGATATTATTCTTATCTGTCCTAAATCAGAAGCAGTGTTAGTTAAGTCAGTAGCCTCCCCCAATTTTTTATATGTAGATACAAGATTGATTAGCAGAGCACAATGCATAATAAAACATGGATCAGATAAACTAGATAATTTCTAAAAGAAAATTCTATGCAAAGCAAATTTAATTTGGATTTCCTTTATTCCTCACATCAATCTAATAAGCTTGGTAAGTGTAGAATCTTCATTTGTCTTTGGATTGCATAGACACAGCCTTAACTGACTCTTTATATAATCATCACGAAGTAATTGTATTCCAGCTGGATGCTTTGTGACTCTCCTTTGACCACAAATTAGTTTGCACAAAGTGACACAAGCCATATTGTGTGGCATCTTTTATTACTGCCAGTCACTGACATGTAGCTGAGAACAATGAATATGTTTTGAACAAGAATCACATTGTTCTCTGGAAGGCCAAATTAGAACCTGCACTACCACAGATGTCTAAATAATTATTTTAGACGTTGTTTTCTGCCTTCCCCACCCTGTCTATAATAATGTAATTAATTACTGTTGGTGCTTTTATATGTATTACAAGTTCCTAAGATATTTGTCTTTTCGGTACCTCCCTCCACTGAAGTAGAAATAAAGTATTAACAATTAAATGAATAGCTTTGGGCTGGAGATGATCATAGTGGGCCTTTTCCCTCCCTTAGATGGCATGAGACTAACTCTAGTACTTTACAAGGCAACAGAGAATAAAGAAAGCAACTAATGCTCCTGGAGATTATCAAAGCCAAAAAGGTACACAAACATCCACTCAGTTTTTCACAACCCTATTCTTCTTGTATAAAAAAAAAGAAATTCAGTTAGCAATAATTTCATAAATGCAAATTGTCAATTAGATGTGGTATATAAACACCTATATATGTATATGGGAATCCCTGGTGGCTCAGATGGAAAAGAATCTGCCTGCAATGCAAGAGACCTGAGTTAAACCCCTGGGTCAGGAATATTCCCTGGAGACGGGAATGTATAATTCATTTCCTTATAATGTAATTTCCTTAATAATGTATCCAGTATTCTTGCCTGGAGAATTCCATGGATGGAGGGCTACAGTCCCTGGAGTTGCCAAGAGTTGGACACAATTGAACAACTAACAGTTTCACTTCATTTCATATATATACATATAGACATAAACACACAAACATACACACACTATACCATCTTCCAAGTAATTGTGTTAAATATCACCTCATTGAAAAAAGGAAATTAGAGTAAATTTTATTTCTAAATATTTATTAAAATTGAAAAATTAATAAGTAAACCAAAGAGACAAGTGACAAAGATTTAGGTATAAGCCCACAGGAGTCACTAACCATAGAGAAACTAAATAAGACAATTAAATGCACAACAAGGAGGGGAAATTTTTCCCTGCTCTTCTGGGTTCTTTTAGCCAGTCTAATAATTAAGTTGGCATAAGGCATATTAATGGAAGAAAATCAAATTTAATTTTGTACATATGGAGGTCTCATATATATGGTACCAAAGAAATGACCAAAGCAGGCAGTTTTTGTACATTCTAGACAGAGAAAAAGTAAATTGGTAAAGAATTGACAAAACAAAGAAACTTGGGCTTGGGTGCTAATTAATGAAGAATGTAAGCATAGTTTTTAATACAATTTTCTCAGCCCTGCATTCCCTAACTGTGGCAAGTCTGTCTATCTCCTGGTTGCAGGAAAGTTAACTTTTACATGGGAATTTTTTTCTTGATTTCAGGAGAGGAGTAGAGTATTCTTTTACTGGCTGTTTCTCAGGTAAGTTTAATTCAAAATAATCAATTTGTCACTTTGGTATATTTTAGGGTGAAGTGCCCTGAGCTCCAGCAATATTTTAGAATTATTATACTGGATTTAGATGGAAAACTTTGCGTCAGTTATCTTACTGTGTGAAAGTATTGCATGAAGACATAGAACTGTTTTTTGTTTGTTTAAATGTATGTTCAGTTAAACATAACATTGGGAAAAAAAAGGGATAGAAATGAGGATATTCAAAATAAAAAAGCAAATTAAGCAGTGCCAAATATTAACTATGCACCTTAAAAAACTTTATAAGCAAACTTTAAAATCATGTACTCATGACATCAATTTTTACACATTGTGTTAAAAATGAAATATTACTGAGCCTAAGATGAAGATTCACACTAGCGTTATTTTTGTTAATATATACTTTTAGAAATTAAAAATTATAAAAAGTAAGTGCAATATGGAGCCAGAAGAATTTTCTTGTTGTAATAGGGGGTAAGAGTTAATTATTGTTCTCTATTTCCTCAAAATCAAAACATAAAGATTATCCTGTTTATCCAGACTTCGCTAAACTGAAGCTCACAAATACTGGTGAATCTTTTCTAAATATATAGTAAGTATATTTTAAATGTATATGAAATGGCATACCTTAAATACCTTGTGCATTTACTCTAATATCTCTTCATATTTCTTACAAAGTATTATTTTTCAAATCTAATTCTAGTATAACAAAATATGCTGAAGAAGACTAGATTTCATGTTTATCTTTTCAAGATAAAGTTTCTCTTTTATTTCTTGTACAGAACTGTGTACATGCATGTCTCTCATAATCTTTTACACTTTCCTTTCTTTCCTTTTCTTATTTTTTATATTTATTCATTTCATTCCGTGATGCTGTGACTCTCCTATACTCTTTCAATCTCTTGAACTTTCCTCTTAATTTCCTTGCAAAAGAATTTGCACCTTTAAGTTATATAATGAGATAATTTTAATTTCAAGTTTTGTCACTGAATTAATAAGAGGATACAAGCAAAAGAATGCTGTGTTTTCATGCTCTAGAATTAGAAAAAGTGCTATTCTTTTCTACAACATTTTGGACCCCCTGATGCTCAGAGAGTAAGAATTTAGAAAGATAATAAAGGAGTTAATTGCAATAGTCAAGATGGAAAGTGATTAAAGCATTTAATGGAAGCATTTCTATGATTATATTCATTGTCACAGTACTGCTAAGTCTTACTAGGATCACAGAAGCACATAATGAATGAACAGTAAAAATGTATGGGTCAATATTTTATTTTTAATTGCTTCCAATTTTAATTTCCTAAAATATAACCACATGATGATTATTAAAGTCCAGCATACATAGTATATGAATAGTAAAGATTTTTCACTTGTCTTCAGAAATACCTCCCCAGTGATTACTGATTCTTTCCAGTTGTACAGGTGTGTTGAAATGAATTATATCAGGAACTGGAATGCACAGGGAAAAGGAAACAAAAAGGAACCATTGGATATATTTTCTGGGTCAGAGATTTGTTACTATTTCATAGTACAGAGGTATGCTACCCGTACTCACCCCCAGGCTGCATCCTTTATGTGTCATGATAAGAGCTGATGAGAAATTTTCCTATGAGTATCCAGACACTGTAGAGGTGAGAATCAAGGCTATATATATATATATATATATAATCTCTCTTCTTATAATAAGAAAAATACATCTGTCTAACTCTGCTCTTGAAAGGGTTTCCTTCTTTCTCCAACCTTCTCCTGAAGACTTTTCTGACATGAAGTTATTTTCAAATCTGAGGGCTTCATTTCTTTGGCATGTAAATTCTTTGGGAGGTAACTATTCTCAGAGGTACCTTGGGGCTTAACCTAGAACCAAGTTCAAGCTCTAGCCCTTCGACTTTTAGGGGATGCAAGAAATTTTTATTAGCCTTTTGGATCAGAGCAGTTAACTAGAAAAATAGCCACAGATGTAATTCTCATGGTGTCTGAAATGTTTATAAGAGAATTGAAAACATACATTCTCTACATTTACAGTGTTTATGTTTCAGTGGGTTAAAAAGGTAAAGCTTTTTATAGGAAGATTGAGGAAAAAAAAAAAAAAGTTTTATTCTCCAAAGATGGCCAGTCCAATTCAAAGCAAAACTATGATCAAATTCCCATTAGAGCTGCTATGGCCAATTTTCAGGGACATATAATACAATGCTTGCCTTCAAGAAGTTTATAATTTCATAGTGTCATTGAAGCCGAAAGACAAACAGACAACTTTTTTTTTTTTTTCAGACAACTCTTAACATAAGACTAGGGGCTTCCCAGGTGTTGCTAGTGATAAAGAACCTACCTGTCAATGCAGGAGACATAAGAGAAGAGTATTCGATCCCTGGGCCTGGATCAGGAAAATCCCCTGGAGGAGGGCATGGCAGCCACTCCAGTATTCTCGCCTGGGGAATCCCAGGGACAGAGGAGCCTGGTGGACTGCAGTCCATAGGGTCGCAAAAGAGTTGGAGAAAATTGAAAGGACTTATTTAGCATTCACAGTATAAGACTGAATATATATACTTCAGCAGGAAAACGTTTATAGCACCTTTGTGTGTTATTAGGAAGATATAATATCAATTTATAATAATTCTACAATATTTCATAAAAAATGATAATTGAGGTGAATCTTAAAGATTGTATAATGCTTAAAAGGCAACATTTCCAAAAAGAGTACTTTCTGGACACAGTAAACTACATAGATAAATTAATTAGATACAGTATTATAGTATAAGACTACATTACCTGAGGTTGACCCCCATTTATGGTTCAATTGACCACTTATTTTGTACTCAACATTTTTTTTTTAATATGTACCATAAAACAAAGATCATTCTTGGTAATTACAAAAAATGGAAAATAATTCTGTTAAAATTTCATTAAGCTAACTAATTATTTACTTACTATACATATTATGTGGATACATATTATGCAATAAAACAAAGTAAGATAAATGAATATAGACACTGGAGTGATATATTCTGATGATTAGAAGGGCATTTCTGCTAGAGTAACATTGATCATTTGATGAAAAGCTTAATTGAAATAATTGCAAAAATCATGCATGTGTAGGGGAGGAATAAAAACCTTTTTCTTCGATCCATTTTAGGTTCCCTCTGGACTGTATAAATTAGGCTAACAAAGGAGATATTAACATGAAAAAAATGAATGTATTAGTATGTGTATCTTGGAGTACAAAAAGAAGCAGGGCAAAAGCTAATAGAGTTTCGTCAAGAGACACACTGGCCATAGCAAATATCGTTTTCCAACAATAAAAGAGACGACCTCTACATGTGAACATGGCCAAATAGTCAATACCAAAATCGATTGATTATATTCTTTGCAGCTAAAGATGGAGAAGCTCTATACAATCAGAAAAAAAGGCTTGGAACTGACTGTGGCTCAGATCATGAGCTGCTTATTGCAAAATTCAGGCTTAAATTGAAGAAAATAGGGAAAACCACTTGACCATTCTGGTATGACTTAAATCAAATCCCTTATGATTATACAGTGGAGATGATGAATAGATTCAAAGGACTAGATCTAGTAGACAGAATGCCTGAATAACTATCGACAGAAGTTCCTAATATTGTACAAGAGGTAGTGACCAAAACCATTTCAAAGAAACACAAATGCAAGAAAAGAAAGTGGTCATCTGAGAAGGCTTGGCCAATAGCTGATGAAAGAAGAGAAGCAAAAAGCAAGGAAGAAAGAGAAAGATATACCCAACTGAATGCAGAGTTCCAGAGAATAGCAAGGAAAGATAAGAAGGCTTTCTTCAATGAACAATACAAAGAAGTAGTACAAAATAGAATGGGAAAGACTAGAGATCCTTTCAAGAAAGTTGGAGATATCAGGGGAACATTTCATGAAAGGATGGACATGATAAAGGACAGAAACAGTAAGGACCTAACAGAAGCAGAAGATATTAAGAATAGGTGGTAAGAATACACAAAAGAACTATACAAGAAAGGTCTTTATGACCAAGATAACCACAATGGTGTAATCACTCACCCAGCACCAGACACCCTGGAGTGAGTGTAAAGTGAAGTGAGTCTTAGGAAGCATCACTGTAAACAAAGCTATTGGAGGTGATGGAATTCCAGGTGACCTATTTCAAATCCTAAAAGAGGATGCTGTTAAAATGCTGCACTCAATATGTCAGTGAATTTGGAAAACTCAGCAGTGGCCACAAGACTGCAAAATAGTTTTCATTCCAATCACAACTAAGTGCCATAGAATGTTCAAACTTCCATACGATTGCTCTCATTTCCCATGCTAACAAGGTTATGTTCAAAATCCTTCAAGCTACATTTCAGCAGTACATAGAACGAGAACTTCCCGATGCACATGCTGGGCTTAGAAAAGGCAGAGATCAAATTGCCAGCGTTTGTTGGATCCAAGAAAGCAAGAGACTCCAGAAAAACATCTACTTCTGCTTCATTGACTACATGAAAACCTTTGTGTGAGTCACAACAAAATGGGGAAAGTTCTTAAAAAGATGCAAATACCAGACCACATCACCTGTCTCCTGAGAAACCTGTATGCAGGTCAAGAAGCAATAGTTAGAATTGGCGATGGAACAATGGATTGATTCAAAATTGGGAAAGGAGTATGTCAAAGTAGTCTATTGTCATCCTGTTTATTTAACTTGCATGCAGAGTATATGATCCGAAATGTTACTCTGGATGAAGCACAAGCTGGGAGAAATATCAACAACCTCAGGTATGCAGGTGATACCACTCTAATGGCAGAAACTGAAGAAGAACTAAAAAACCTCTTGATGAGTGTGAAAGAAGAGAATAAAATCTCTGCCTTAAAATTGAACATTGGAAAACTAAGATCATGGCATCTGGTCCATCACTTCATGCAAATAGAAGCGGGGAAAGAGGAAGCAGTGACAGATTTTACTTTCTTCAGCTCCAAAGTCACTCCAGGTGGTGACTGCAGCCATGAAATTAAAAGACACTTACTCCTTGGGGAAAAAAAAAAAAAAAAAGCTATGACAAACCCAGACAACATGTTAAAAAGCAGAGACATCACTTTGCTTTGCTGGCAGAGGTTCATACAGTCAAAGCTATGGTTTTTCCAGCAGTCATGTAATGATGTGAGTGTTGGACTAAAGAAAGTTGAGTGCCGAGAAATTGATATTTTTCAACTGTGGTGTGGGAGAAGACTCTTGAGTGTCCTTTGGACTGAAAGGAGATCAAACTGCTGCTGCTGCTGCTGCTAAGTCGCTTCAGTTGTGTCCAACTCTGTGCGACCCCATAGACGGCAGCCCACCAGTCTCCCCTGTCCCTGGGATCCTCCAGGCAAGAACACTGGTTGCCATTTCCTTCTCCAGTGCATGAAAGTGAAAAGTGAAAGTGAAGTTGCTCAGTCGTGTCTGACTCTTCGCGACCCCATGGACTGCAACATACCAGGCTCCTCTGCCCATGGGATTTTCCAGGCAAGAGTACTGGAGCGGGTTACCATTGCCTTCTCCATTCATTGGAAGGATTGATGCTAAAGCTTCAATACTTTGGCCACCTGACGCGAAGAGCTGACTCATTGGAAAAGACCCTGATGTTTGCAAAGATTGAAAGAAAAGGGAGAAGAGGGTGGCAGAGGACGAGGTTGTTAGATAACATCACTGATTCAATGGACATGAGTTTGAGTAAACTCTAGGAGATAGTGAAGGACAGGGAAGCCTGGTGTGCTGCAGTCCATGGGGTTGCAAAGAGTCGGGCATTACTCTGTAACTAAACAACAACATACATACACACGGGAGCACTCAGATATGAGTGACTCAAAAAAAGTTAGAAATTGGAGTCTATATATCTTATTTAAAAGAAAGGGATGGGATATTAGGGCACTTATGGAAAACAAATGACTGTTTGGAAAGATAAATGGGATCTTATTAGAATAGATGGAAGATGTAAATAATAATAATAATAATAAAGAGAAACCTCAATTAAATAGAGTCGAGAGACCAGAATGGGGAACTTTAATTCCCTACTAGAGTTCAAAATAAAGAAGTCCCCTCTGCCTTTCTGGCAAGGACTCAGCCAATGAAATACCATGGAACCCTTGTTAACTGTAGCCCTCCCAACTTCCTTTTCCTCTGTAAAAGTGTTCTTTCCTTGCCGTGTAGGGACATTCATATGGCTCTTCATGGTTGCAGACCCTAAATTACAATTCTCTGTTGATTCTGAACAAACTCATTTTTTGCTTGAGAAATAGCTGTTAGTCTGTTTGTTTTAGGTCAATATTTTGGTGACCTCTGAGACCAAGGAAGACCCCTGGAGGGCTCTCGAACTGGTGAACAAGCTTGTGGGTTCTACAATTGAGCCCGCTGTGCTTAATGCTTTTCATGACAGTCTTGCACATTGAAGGTTTTTTCCTCTCCTGGATCTAAGATTACACTACCTTTGCATGTGAAGTTCTACAGGCTTTATTTTTTTTTAATTTTTATTTTTACTTTATTTTACTTTACAATACTGTGTTGGTTTTGCCATACATTGACATGAATCCACCACAGGTGTACATGCGTTCCCAAACATGAACCCCTCCCTCCCACCTCCCTCCCCATAATATCTCTCTGGGTCGTCCCCGTGCACCAGCCCCAAGCATGCTGTATCCTGCATCAGACATAGACTGGCGATTCGATTCTTACATGATAGTATACATGTTTCAATGTCATTCTCTGAAATCATCCCACCCTCTCCCTCTCCCTCTGAGTCCAAAAGTCCACTATACACATCTGTGTCTTTTTAAGGTTTTATTCCATATGGTTAAGGTCTTAATCTATATGTGAATGATCATTTGGCACTTTAGTCTGATTTTGGTATTAAACAGTTCCAATCCAAGCTGACTTATAAAACTGTCAGCCCATTCCTTTGGGAACAGAGACCACTTCACTGAAAATGTGCTATTGGTCCATTCCTGTGGAATAGAGGCTGGTCTTGGGAAAGAAGCTAAAATTTTGACTGCTTCTCTGGGGAGAAATTGCTTGATGCAATACATTTACCTTCTGCTTTGGCAATTATTATGATTCCAGGTCATTCTAAACTTTTCTGGAATCTAAGGAAGATCACCGAGCTTATATTTCCACAAGGAATGCTGCCCTTAAAGAAAGCAATTGCAGCCATGCTATTTCATGGTCCAAAGGAATATTTCCCCAAATAATAAATCATAAAAACTTACTAGAGAAGCCTAACAATTGACCTTAGGTGAAACAAACAAAACAAACAAACAAAAAAAAGAAACACGACATTGGAGATTTAATAATTATTGATTTTATATAAAGAGAAAACTTTGATTTGGGCCAAATAACAATCCAGTCTTACTCAGTTCAGTTCAGTCGCTCAGTCATGTCTTACTCTTTGAGACCCCATGAATCGCAGCACGCCAGGCCTCCCTGTCCATCACCACCTCCCGGAGTTCACTCAGACTCAACCTCCATTGACTGAGTGATGCCATCAAGCCATCTCATCCTCTGTCATCTCCTTCTCCTCCTGCCCCCAATCTCTCCCAGAATCAGAATCTTTTCCAATGAGTCAACTCTTCGCATTAGGTGGCCAAAGTATTGGAGTTTCAGCTTTAGCATCATTCCTTCCAAAGAAATCTCAGGGCTGATCTCCTTCAGAATGGACTGGCTGGATCTCCTTGCAGTCCAAGGGACTCTCAAGAGTCTTCTCCAACACCACAGTTCAAAAGCATCAATTCTTCAGCACTCAGCCTTCTTCACAGTCCAACTCTCATATCCATACATGACCACAGGAAGAACCATAGCCTTGACTAGACGGACCTTAGTCGGCAAAGTAATGTCTCTGCTTTTCAATATGCTATCTAGGTTGGTCATAACTTTTCTTCCAGCCTTACTAGAGATCCTCAAATTCGTTATTTTCATCACTTTATCTGCATTAAGCCATTGATCTACCAAAAGAATGATTATATTTATGAATCAATATTGGTGTGGAAACATTATCAAGCCACAAAAATGACTAACTTACCTGGACCACTTTTCCGAAGTACAACCTAAGGAAGCCTGTTCATGCTACTCTTGGATATTTTAAACTTCTTATTGGTTGGGCAAATCAATTTCATGCAACTTCCTTCCTCTGATGGATAAAAATATGTTGTTGTTGTGCTCTGGATACTAGAATGAAGCCTTCCCTTGAAGAAATGATATTTCCTCTTCTGTGGCTGAAGTCCTGTTGGAAAGGATCATCCTGACCTGGGGACTCCTATCAAACATCAAAGTGATCAAGGAACCCATTTTACTAGTCAGGCACTCCATCAAGTCTGTGCTGTCTGGCCAGTTTTACAATTCTTTCACTGTTTTCACCATCCTTGATCCTCCAGTTTAGTAGAACACACTAATGGCATTATTAAGACTCAATTGGCAAAATTTGTAGAGGACTATTAAACAGCTTGCCAAAAAACATTGTCATTTGTCCTTCTAAGTCTCATATCTACCTTTATGGAACTTGTGAATTTCCATGCTTTGAGATAGTCACAGGATACCTAATACACTTAACACCTACCTCTTTTGACCCACAATGAATCAAAGGAGAGATACTCCAATACTGTGAAGGCCTAATCGCTTGTATTAAAAATAACCATAATTTCATATGGCAATCTTTCTGCAGTGCACTCTTGGGAGACAAAAATCTTAAACATTATACCTTGCAACCTGGAGATTAATATAATGGAAAAGAGAGCTCCGGAAAACTGTTTTCAATCTTGTTGGAGAGGTGCCGATCAGGTCCTGCTAATTAACCCTTGGATAGCCAAACTCCAAGGGAATGACACCTGGATTCATGTGACACACCTACAGAAAGCACGAAGCTCTTGGTAGACCCACACACCATCTGGTGATTTTCAGATACAGGTTTCCCAGAATTAAAGCAGATGATATCTGATGAGACAGCTTTCCCAATGCAAAAAGACCAGATCTTCTGGAAGCTTGTTGCCAAAATTTCATGATGACACAATTTTCAGATGATTGTCAGTATCTATGACTCTGGTAATATATGGATTCCAGATTAAAACCTATCTGAGAGTTCTCAGTTCTACCTCACTTTGTTACTTGAATGTGACCTTAATAGGCTTCACTACACAAAAGAAACACATTTGCTGACAGTGAGAGACAAAAAAAACAAGCTGAGATTAGAAAACTTAACTCTTAATGCTTTCAGAGAAAGATCTTGAACAAAAGAGGAACTTTAAAAATCAATAAACAAAACCTCAATTAAGTAGAGTTAGGAGGTCAGAGGAGGAGCTCTCATACCCTATGAAAATAGCAGAGCTCAACAAGAAGACACCTCTTCCTTCCTGGCAAGAACTCAGTCAATGATAAGTCATGGACTCTTTGTTTACTGTAGCCCTTCCAACTTCCTTTTCCTCACTGTAGAAGTGCTCTTATTCCCTTGCTGTGGGAAGAATTGCATGTATCCATGGTTTCCAGACTCCAAATTACAATTCCCTGCTGATCCCAAATAAACCCGATTTTGCTAAAGAAATATCTGGCAGTCTGTTTGTTTTAGATCAACAGAAATATGAGAGTTTGGCAACCGAATCTGTTTGGATGTGGTATTGCCTTATCTTCTATGAGAAAAGATAAGAGTCATCCTGGGGAAGGAATTTATAACACTGGAGTTCTTTGGGGGAGACTCTGATGTTAGGAAGACAAGGAATTTAAGGAACTGAAATATCAATACCTGCAGCAAAATGCTGTTCTTGGGCCTGATCATGTGGAGTGGCATGTCCTGATCCACTTCACAAGTAACTAAGAAAAGAAATTAATAGACGCAATTGAGACTTCATACATATTAATAAGATTGGGTTTCCCTGGTGGCTCAGAGTTTAAAGTGTCTGCCTGCAATGCAGGAGACCCAGGTTCAATCCCTGGGTTAGGAAGATCCCCGGAGAAGGAAATGGCAACCCACTCCAGTATTTTTGCCTGGGAAATCCCATGGAGGGAGGAGCCTGGTGGCCTACAGTCCATGGGGTTGCAAAGAGTTGGACACGACTGACCGACTTCACCTTCACTTTTCTTAATAGTAACGGGAATTGCTAACTTTGAACAAACATGATATTCACACTGATGAATCTGTCCTTAAACTATATAGTGATAGTCTCCAAGAGTCTTTATTATTGTAATAGGGTGGATGAGATTGGAAGAGTTATCAGTTAGAAGATAATTGAAAGAGCATCTGTGATGGATAATGGCGGTATTAGAGTGATATGGACCTAACAGAAGCTGAAGATATTAAGAAGAGGTGGCAAGAATACATGGAAGAACTGTACAAAAAAGATCTTCAAGACCAAGATAATCATGATTGTGTGATCACTCACCTAGAGCCAGACATCCTGGAATGTGAAGTCAAGAGGGCCTTAGAGAGAATCGCTACAAACAAAGCTATCGGTGGTGATGGAATTCCAGTTGAGCTATTTCAAATCCTGAAAGATAATGCTGTGAAAGTGCGGCACTCAATATGCCAGCAAATTGGGAAAATTCATGAGTGGCCACAGGACTGGAAAAGGTCAGTTTTCATTTCAATCCTAAAGAAAGGCAATGCCAAAGACTGACTGCTCAAACTACCACACAATTGCACTCATCTCACACGCTAGTAAAGTAATGTTCAAAATTCTCCAAGCCAGGCTTCAACAATACGTGAACAGTGAATTTCCATATGTTGAAGCTGGCTTTAGAAAAGGCAGAGGAACCAGAGATCAAATTGCCAACATCCGCTGGATCATTGAAAAAGCAAGAGAGTTCCTGAAAAACATCTATTTCTGCTTTATTTACTATGCCAAAGCCTTTGACTGTGTGGATCACAACAAACTGTAGAAAATCCTGACAGAGTTGGGAATGCCAGACCACCTGACCTGCCTCTTGAGAAACCTGTATGCAGGTCAGGAGGCAACAGTTAGAATTGGACATGGAACAACAGACTGGTTCCAAATAGGAAAAGGAATATGTCAAGGCTGTATAACTTTCAACCTGCTTATTTAACTTCTATGCAGAGTACATCATGAGAAACGTTGGACTGGATGAAGCTCAAGCTGGAATGAAGATTGCCAGGAGAAATATCAATAACCTCAAATATGCAAATGACACCACCCTTATGGCAGAAAGTGAAGAGGAAGTAAAAGCCTCTTGATGAAAGTGAAAGTGGAGAGTGAAAAGTTTGGCTTAAAACTCAACATTCAGAAAACGAAGATCATCTGGTCCCATCACTTCATGGGAAATAGTTTGGGAAACAGTGGAAACAGTGTCAGACTTTATTTTTGGGGGGCTCCTAAATCACTGCAGATTGTGACTGCAGCCATGAAATTAAAAGACGCTTACTCCTTGGAAGGAAAGTTATGACCAACCTAGATAGCAAATTCAAAAGCAGAGATATTACTTTGCCAACAAAGGTCTGTCTAGTCAAGGCTATAGTTTTTCCAGTAGTCATCTGTGGATGTGAGATTTGGACTGTGAAGAAAGCTGAGCACCGAAGAATTGATGCTTTTGAACTGTGGTGTTGGAGAAGACTCTTGAGAGTCCCTTGGACTGCAAGGAGATCCAACCAGTCCATTTTGAAGGAGATCAGCCCTGGGTGTTATTTGGAAGGAACGATGCTAAAGCTGAAACTCTTTGGTCACCTCATGCAAAGAGTTGACTTATTGGAAAAGACTCTGATTCTGGGAGGGATTGGGGGCAGAAGGAAAAGGAGACAACGGAGAAGGAGATGGTTGGATGGCATTACCGACTCGATGGACGTGAGTTTGAATGAACTCCGGGAGGTGGTGATGGACAGGGAGGCCTGGCGTGCTGCGATTCATGGGGTTGCAAAGAGTCGGACATGACTGAGCGACTGAACTGAACTGAGGGTAATCTCTGGGCTTCCCTGTGGCTCAGTGGTAAAGAACCTGTCTGCCAATGCAGAAGACATAAGAGACAGGGATTCAATCCCTGGGTTGGAAAGATATCCTGGAAGAGGGCATGGCAACTCACTCCTATATTCTTGCCAGAAGAACCTCATGGATGGAGGTGTCTCAGGGGCTAAGGTCCATGAGGTCACACAGAGTCAGACATGACTGAAGCAATTGACCATGAATGCATCATGCAACCTAACCATTTCACTCCTAGGTTTTCACCAAAAAGGGAAAGGAAATATGCATCCACTTAAAGATTTCTATGCAAATGTTCACTGCAGCTTTACCAGCAAGATTCAAAAATTATGTCCTAAGCAGTAAAACTCTATAAGCCTATTGGTACACTTTTAGTTGTCCTCAAGGGTGGTTTTCAAATGAAGAAAAGTCTATTAAGGAACTTACGTAATTAGGATTCAGTTTATGAAAGTTCCAGTTCCAAAATTTGACCTCCATCTTAGGCTTTTAAATTCAGCTTGCAAATGTTGGTAGAATATGCTTGGTTCTAGAAAATTTTAACAAACTTCGAGAAATTTTGATCCCATGTATAAAACAAACTCAAAAAATATTATCTATGCAGTATATTTGATTTATGCTTTAGAATTCAATTTTCAGATTTAGCCATTTTAGGTACGTGGTAAAGAACCCATCTGTTAAGAGAACTAAGAGACGTGAGTTCCATCCCTGGGTTGGGAATGTTCCCTGGAGAAGGGTATGGCAACCCATGCTGTTAATCAACATCCTTTAGAAAAAATGTTCCTTGGACTACATAGAGTTAATACACCAAAAATGAAATATGCTAGACTATTCCACAGTAATCACAGCTACTATGTCTTAGATACTAGGCAAACAAATATGTAAGTTACCTTGTCTTCAAGGCTTCACAGTCTTTTCAAATTCAAAAGCAAACTTCTTTTAATAGACTGAAAAAGAGAAGTCTGTCAAAGGCCAAGTAAATCAAAATGGTCTCCTGTTTATTAAATAATATTTCTTGGTTGAGATATTCATGCTTTATTTACTAACTTTAGATTTGTGAATTTCTTCCCATTGTGCTTTGTCTAAATTATTATTAGTATTAGGAACGTGAATACAAAAACTACAGGATTCTTTAGCACAAGAAAACCATGTTCATTGAATTATTATCACTTAAGAAGAGTCCCAGAATCTCAGAATTTGTCACCCCTAAATATACCACTTTAGCATAAGGATTAAATTTAAGACAATAGAAAAACAAGAAGCAGCAAGGGAAAAAACAAACAAACAAACTCTGCTTTCACCTATCAGTTGCCTCAAAACCATTTTTTAATCACAATTGCTCATCGCACATGCTAGTAAAGTAATGCTCAAAATTCTCCAAGCCAGGCTTTAACAGTACGTGAACCATGAGCTTCCAGATGTTCAAGCTGGTTTTAGAAAAGACAGAGGAACCAGGGATCAAATTGCCAACATTTACTGGACCATAGAAAAAGCAACAGAGTTCCAGAAAAACATATATTTCTGCTTTATTTACTATGCCAAAGCCTTTGACTGTGTGGATCACAACAAACTGGAAAATTCTGAAAGAGATGGGAATACCAGACCACCTGACCTGCCTCTTGAGAAATCTGTCTGAAGGTCAGGAAGCAATAGTTAGAACTGGACATGGAACAACAGTCTGGTTCCAAATATGGAAAAGAGTACGTCAAGGCTGTATATCATCACCCTGCTTGTATAACTTCTATGCAGAGTAGATCATGAGAAACACTGGGCTGGAAGAAACACAAGCTGGAATCAAGATTGCCAGAAGAAATACCAATAACCTCAGATATGCAGATAACACCACCCTTATGGAAGAAAGTGAAGAGGAACTCAAAAGCCTCTTGATGAAAGTGAAAGAGGAGAGTGAAAAAGTTGGCTTAAAGCTCAACATTCAGAAAACTAAGATCATGGCATCCGGTCTCTCCACTTTGTAGCAAATAGATGGCGAAACAGGGGAAACAGTGGCTGACTTTATTTTTCTGGGCTCCAAAATCACTGCAGATGGTGATTGCAGTCATAAAATTAAAAGATGGTTACTCCTTAGAAAGAAAGTTATGATCAACCTAGACAGCATATTAAAAAGCAGAGACATTACTTTGCCAATGAAGGTCTGTCTAGTCAAGGCTATGTTTTCTACCATAGTCATGTATGGATGTGAGATTTGGACTGTAAAGAAAGCTGAGCACCAAAGAATTGATGCTTTTGAACTGTGGTGTTGGAGAAGACTCTTGAGAGTCTCTTGACCTACAAGGAGATCCAACCAGTCCATCCGAAAGGAAATTAATCCTGAATATTTATTGGAAGGACTGATGTTGAAGCTGAAACTCCAATACTTTGCCCACCTGATATGAAGAACTGACTCATTTGAAAAGACCCTGATGCTGGGAAAGATTGAAAGCAGGAGTAGAAGGTGATGACAGAGGTTGAGATGGTTGGATGGTATCACCGACTCAATGGACACGAGTTTGAGTCAATTCTAGGAGTTGGTGATGGATAGGGAGGCCTGGTGTGCTGCAGTCCATGGAGTCATAAAGAGTCAGACACTACTGAGAGACTGAACTAAACTGAACTGAATCACCAGATACAACTTTTGACTCTCATCAGCCCAAAGACAGTCCTGTAGGGAATCTACATAATAAACTTTACTAAAATAACCCTCATCTTCAATAAGTTGCCTTCCTCCATATATTTACCTACTCAGAGTTTACTTCTTCTGAATCTCTTTTCCTTTTTCTTGTCACTTTTCTACAAATTTATTGTTGTTTGTTAAAATATGTAACCACCAAATTCTAATTTGAAATATTCTCAGTTCTCAAATTCCCCCTTGATATATTCCTCAGTTTCTCCCACTTGAATGTGCCCTGCACATGTTTACATATGGTGTGTTTTCTTCCTCCTGTTAGTTTGTCTTTTGTCAATTTAATCCATAGTTCCAGGTGGAGAACCTAAGAGGGTAGAGGAAAGGAGTTTTTTCTCCCTTCCAGTATAATGCTGAGAGCTTTGAATTGCACAGCAACAAAAGAAATAGTCATGTACTCAAGGAACTTAAACAGGAAATCAAATATGTCAACTGCACCAGCTAACAAGAACCAAGGCAATGCATTAACAATGCAAAGCCTATTTTGCTAAATTGAATGTCATAACTTTCCCCAGAGAAATAATCTCTTGATATTCCACATGACTAAATTGATTTTCCTCTCATCATTTATAAACATGGGCTTTTGTCTCCAAAATTATGTTTAGATACATTATTTTCCTTGGCCAGAATATTTTTGATGTTGTGGATAATCATTGCATAAGTGAAATGAACTCTCTTTTATTTATATGTATGTGTATATATACATACATACATATACATAAACACACTCAAAACAATTGGCTGGGCTGCCTAATTTTTCTAACCAAGACAATGGAGACATACTTCCTCTTAAACACATACAAATGTAGACTCTTATATATACTGTACACACACACACACACACACACACACACACACAAGCAGTAGTATGTAAAGAATATTAGCAAGTCTCCACATTTCTTTTATAAAGTAGGCACATCCTAGGTTAGAACACAAGTAATGCATGTATCCAAGTATACTTAATAGTACTATTGTCTGAACTGCATTAACACCCAAAAGAGAAGAATTCAGTATATTTTTCTTATAATTTGAAGATATAGGAACATGGAAACTTTATGGATGGTCTAATTTTGAATTTGCATTTTCAAAAGTATTATTTGATTCAGTAATTTTTATTTTAAATGATATAATAAGAATAAATAAACAGCAACATGATTTGAGAATTAGTTTTTCTCAATTCTAATAAGAGGTTGATGTCAGTTATGAGTTTTTCATCACAGATGTGTAACATTAGCCTTTTTCAGGAGTATGTATATATGTGCATGCCTGTGTTCTGAGTTTAGTGTTTTGCAAATATCTAACCATTCTTTGTCATGGCTAATGCAATATTTATTACACCTAAGCAATGATAAACAGTAAAAGGAGAAACAACTAACACTGCTTTCTGTACTCCACCCAGGACCTGCCACTAAAAATAAGCTCCTTCTGCCAGCCCGCTCCCTCCATACTGCTTAGGCTCTTCTGTCTGTGTAGAATCTCTCTTGTTTAATTATTGGTGTCCTAATTGTTTTCCGAGATAAAACATGGGCTCTTTCTCTGGAAATAATTTTTTTTTTTCCCGAGCTAAAAGAAAAACATTCCCTCTTTTGACCAACACGGTACCTATGCATATCATGATTACCATATTAACAATAAATATTTGCTTAAGTATCTTTTTCTCTTTGGCCAGTCTTTCTACTTCTTTAGAACAAGGCCTATACATCTTGTTCCTCAGAGTCTAAGCACTGCCTGGCATATTTAAAAACACCTAAAAGATCTTTTGAAAAATGAATGAATACAAATGTGAGTGAATGAGAAAACATAGTAAGGATGAAGTTGTATAAGATGATTTGAAACATCTTCAGAACTCTTAAGAAACAGCCTAACATTTTTGAGAAAGTCAGAAAAGTGCTATAATAAAATGTACTTCCTATAATTTCACAATGCATTTATTTATCTCATTTCTAAATTGTTTAATATTTATTCCTCATTTCCATCTAATACATTCAATCAGCATATGGTGGTTTTACTTTGGTCAACTCATGATATGCATGATTTGGGTCTGATAGCACTTGAAAAGGCTCCTTGTAAAAAAATTTTTACTGTTTTCAGTTTTTTGGAGATCAATGAAAAAGAATACCAAGTCAGATTTTCTTCCTGAAAAAAGCAGCAAGGACATATCCTCAGACCGTAGATAATATGAAAGGGGTAAAAAAAAGTACCATATATGAAATGATTTGAGTCCTAGTTCTGGTGTATTTCATCAGTAATAAGAAAATTCCTACCGATATTCTATTACGAACAGTTCTTCTGTGAGGACTTCACATGAAAGACTGTGAGATTAGACCCTGAGGCTGTTAGTCTCCAAACCGTGCAAGGACACCTGGGGTGCCACACATAATTTAACTGGCCAAGTTTATAGTTTTTCTGCTAATACTATAGTATATCATTTTCATGATTCCTGTTACCAGTAGGAGGACTATGGTAGCAGGTTGAAGATAAAAACTGAGATGGAGAAAATGCACAAAGAATGACCTAGCAAAAACATTTCTTTCTACAAAGCTGTTCAAATAAAAAAGAGGGGTGCACAGTCTCTAGTTAACCCTTGCTCACCCACTTTCCTTGCCCCTCAAATTTTAATTATTTGTGACATATTTTACCAATTAGACATATTCAAACTATTGTCAATTTTCCTTCAAAGTTAAGGTTCAGGAATAAAGATAAAATAATCTAGGAGATATGAAACTAGAGTTATTTTTTCATCTGTCTTTTTTTTGACCACCTGAATTAGATAATTGGAAGGGCTGATGCTCAAGCTGAAAGGATATGAAACTAGAGTTATTTTTTCATCTGTCTTTTTTTTGACCACCTGAATTAGATAATTGGAAGGGCTGATGCTCAAGCTGAAAGTCCAATATTTTGGCCACCTCATGCGAAGAGTTGACTCATTGGAAAAGACCCTGATGCTGGGAGGAATTGGGGGCAGGAGGAGAAGGGGATGACGGCGGATGAGATGGCTGGATGGCATCACTGACATCCATGGCATCATGGATGGACATGAGTTTGAGTGAACTCCGGGAGTTGGTGATGGACAGGGAGGCCTGGCGTGCTGTGATTCATGGGGTCACAAAGAGTCAGACATGACTGAGTGACTGAACTGACTGAAATTAGATAAAGCTGTTTTTAATTTGTTTTATTTACATCCTTAAAAAATTAAGAAACAAGCCATAAAAAGAATTTTAATGCTAAAGAGTTATTATGTGGGAGTCCTGCAAAGTCATGGGTTGGAACACAGAATTCCCATACAATTTTTTGGATGAGACCTCATAAGAGAGCCTACATCCTTTCCAGAGTTTCCATTCATACAGCAATTCTTCAGAATTCCCTGCATCTTTTACCACAGCAAAAGGAATTTTTGTGTGGAATGTGGGGCTGTGTTGGCAGAAGAGTTCTTTATTTGAGTGGAATAAAGATTTTATTTTCTAATAGGATACAAACTCTGATCTTTGACTCTTCCTTGATTCTCCCATCTAGGCTGTGACCAGTTCCAGGTCTCAAAGCTGGTACCCCTTTACCTTTCTCATGGGCACCATCATGACCCAGGAAATTACAAACATTTGTCTCTTGCTGTCAACTGAATGTTTCTGTCCATCAGACATTCAAATGTTGAAGTCCTAGCCATCAATATGTTGTTATTAGGATATGAGGCCTTTGGGAGTTTATTAGTTCTTGAGGGCAAAGCCCTCACAATTAGTGCCCTTATACAAGAAGCTTCAGAAAGTTTCCTCACCCCTTTTGCCTTGTGAAAATACAGTACCTATGAATCAGGAAGTGAGCTCTCACCAGACACTGAAAACACTAGTGCTTTTGGTCTTGGGCGTCTAGCCTCCAGAACTGTGAGACATAAATGTCTGTTATTTAGCCACACAGACTGTGGTATTCTGCTATAATAACCTGAAAAGACTAGGACCTCTCTTTTCTCCCCAAGGCTAATAGTATCTTACATATCTAAACCTCTCCCCTGCACCTTCAATAATGCTTATAATTTTTCATTATTAGCATTTCTGAAGTACCGATCAGACATGGTATTATTCTATAGAAAAACATTTATGTATTCTGAATTAAATCCATGTACTTTGGTATTACAAGAGATATCCTTTATAATCTGTTCTCTACCTACTTCTGCAGTCTTATCTTCCAACAGTATCTTTGTTAATAATATAGATCTGACTAGGTTTAATATGGTCTCTGTGAAGTCACCTTCATTCTTTTCATTAGCTAAACATTTTTCCTTCTCTTTTATTGAAATATTGTTATACTTCAAGATCTAGATTAAATTCTACTATTTTCACAAAACAGTTTCCTCAAACACTATCAAGGCACTGATTTCCTTTTTCTTTGAACTCCTAAGTATATTATTTCAGTACCTTTTTTAGGCATCCTCATCATCCTCACTGTGGTTACTTATCAGTTAACATCCTTATGATGTTGTAAAAGTATTTTCAGCAGGGGCTACATTTGGTCACCTCTCAGTAGGTGGCTTATCTCCAAGTGCCTAACTAGAGGTTTGTATAAAGAAAGCATTCTTTATATTTTGTTGAATGAAGGGAAATCAATTGATCCTTAATTTTCAGAAGCATTTAGGACTTGCAGAGCTCAGAAATTGATGGGAAAGGTCTTCCCTTTATATGCACACTTAAATAAATAGGCGTATCCTTGCCTAGCCTTTCTCCTCTTGAGGTGCATCTGTGTCCTCCAGAGTTAGCAAGAGCCAAAGCAGAAGTAGCAGCAGGTTTCCAGGGTTTAACATTGCAAGCAGCAGGTACAATCTTTGGCAACAAGCAGATTCTAAGAGTGCTTAGAGGGTGCTACTGTGCCACTGAAACAGATTAACCATCAAAGTATCATCCTCTTTTTTTCCATTTGGCTTTTGTCAGCAATTGGCAAAGTTCCACACAGTAAGAACATGCTAAAAGAAGAAGGAAAGTAATGAGAAATAATTAGAGGTGGCCCGTTGCCAACCTATGTCTGCATTTGAAGAGAAGAGAAGCTGCTGAACAATATTAGGCAAAGTAACGCCATGCCTAAATTCTAAATGAATATTGCTGAGGAGGGTCAATAAGATAATATCATGAAAACATAAATGCCCTCTCAATTACCACTTCCTAATGGCTGAAGCACATTTTTTGGAAGTCATAATACAGTGGGTTGGGAGCTGAAGAATTGACATATGGAACTGAGAACCATGAGCTCATTCCTTCTTTCCCTCTGACAATTCCCTCATTAATGCACAGCCAGGAAACCTGGGAAAGTCGTGCTTTCACTGAGTTGGAGAGAGATGACAGTACTGTCAGCTGCTGGGCTTTTATTCCTTTGTTCAGCCATATTAAAATGATAGAAGGGAAGTGAGGACGAAGCTTCTTTTTTTCCCAAGTCCAGTAGTGTAAAGGATTTTGCTGGACATCTGCTTACCTATTGTTGGTTTTGAAAGGTTTCTTCTCACTTTTGAAAGCAGAAACATTAGACTATCACATCAGTTATCAAAGATATTAGATGATTAGCTAGTTGCTTCTGTGGGTAAAAGATAATTGGAAATGAGTGAGACAGAAAGAACTCATCAAATATTTCTTTCAGAGCAGGAGGTTTTTGTTTAATAAATAGGATTTCTCAAAACATAATTTACCCCTTCAGCCCACATCATGCAGTCGTGTTTTGGGAATTGAGTGGAAAACTCAGGTCTGTTTTAGGCATTTTAAAAGCTTTAATGAGTATGGTGAAAGAGAAAAATGTTAAATTAACAATAAGAGGCTCAAAACACAACTAGACATGGTGTGAGTCATTTACTCCTACTTCATGCTTTTTACCCTCTTGATCTGAAAATAAAAGTCATTTTAAGCAACACCTTCAAATGTTGTTGTCTCAGGAAGGTATTTATAATCTATGAAAATCTATCCAAGGAATCATAAAAGTAAAATAATTGTAAGGTTTTCTTTTATATTCCTTTTCTGTATTTTTATGTTCACCAGTAGAAATAATAAGAAAACAAAGAAAGATGCTTGTGTAGTGCTCTATTTATTCCTTACTCTGGGTCCCTGAGTATGTAACCTTCATTAGAGCAGAAATATGTTCAAATGGTGATTTCATTCCACTGTGTCACTACCTAGGTCATCTGCACAATCAGAAACAAGTTGTAATTAGCAACTCAAATGGTCTGAGAAATGAAGGCACCAGGTAAATGAGATCAACTCCTTGGGGACTTTCTCCTTCTCCAGTGAATTGCCTCACAAGGCAATTCCCAAATATTTAAATAGATAAATAGAATACATAACTTATCTCCAATATTTCAGTTGTGTCATTTATGGAATACAAGAGCAGATGTAGCAAAAAGTTTTAGCTTGAAAACCTCATAAGGACACATGCAGACACATACACATAAAAACTCACCATTCAAATATCATTCAACCTTGGGATCTAGATAGGAAAGTAGAAGAATACAGGTGGCAGAGACTTAAAATTATATTTTTAACTTAAGTTTTAATAGCATCACACAATGAAGCATAGAATGCTCCCTGATGACATAATTAGGGAGATAAAATATTGAAAGATAAAAACAGCAGGTGAGAAGATGGACAAAATATGCAAGTAAAATTTTTGGCTTTTAACTTCTATTTCCTTTTTTTGTTTTTCCTTTCCCAGTTAACTCCCCGTACCCTAACACATATCTTTTTTTCTTTGAATTTTATTCTAGTTGAATGGGGCCATTTCCACAATTGATTAACTAAATCCAGGCTACCCTGGAAAGCCTTGTTCATTTGCTTCTAACTATTTCAAAAAATAGAGAAATCTTCAGTTCAAAGATTGCTTTACTTTAAAGAAAAAAAAAAAAAAATCAGAGTCTGGTCATGGTACTCAGAGATTAGAATGAATCATGGCAGAAATCCAGATCTCAATTCCTTAACAGAATTCTATATTAAAAGAAATTCTTCAGAAATTTCCTGAGATTCACTGTCCTCTCACACTGGAATTGAACATATTTGTGAAGGCACAGATGTATTCATTGTACACATTATGTTCTGAGTAAAAGCTTTTGAATGCCGTTGTGGACCAATATATCACTTGACTATTTGGCTAATTTTGCCTATAATCCTTTTTGTTCCCTATCATTTCTGTGAGACAGACATTGTGCAAAGTCTTTTAAGTTCATCATTTTATTTGTTCACATAGAAAATGTCATAAATTTTATGATAATCACCATTTTACAGGTGATGAATGCTAAGGCTGAGAAAAGCTGATAGTCTTAGCCAACATTTTCTAGCTGATAAAGTTAACTTTTTTAATTGTGGTAAAAACACATAAAACAACAGTTCAGTAGTGCTAAGTATATTCACGTTGTTGTGAAACAATTTTTTAGAACTTTTTCACTTTACAGAACTGAAAGACATGCACAATAAATAACTTTTTTTTTTTTTCCCTGTCTCCTCCATGCCTCACAACCACTATTCTACTTTCTGTTGCTGTGAATTTGACCTCATCTATTTATTTATTTTTTGTGACTGCTTATTCCACTTATCATTTCCTCAAGATTCATCCACGTTGTATCATGCCATAGGATTTTCTTCCTTTTTAAGACCGAATAATATTCCATTGTACTGAAGTGGTCCAGAAGACACCACTATGGCACAAAAAAATTACTTTTATCTGAAGGCATAGGAGAACAGAATTTTTTAACTCCCTTTCTTCTTAAAAACAGTATCCCAAAAGAAGTCAATTGTTACAAATCTTCATGGCAGTTTCTCTACCAGGGAAGATTGATTCATCACTAGAAAGAACTCAACATCAAATCTAACCAAACATTGTTACAAAATTTTTATGTCTCCTATCTGTTCTCCCTAAGACTCATTCAACTTTCCTAAAAGTCATTTTTTCCCATTAGCACCTTTCTCCAATTCCTTTTCCTTATTAAGATGTCATAGAAGTTTCAAATTCTAACTAATTTTTTCAGCCACATTTTTCTGTGAATTCCTGTTCCCCCCCATGAAAAACATCTATATTTTTCTTGCTGTCTCTCTTTTGCCAATTTTATTTGCAGACCCTCCAAGTAAAAAATGGAAGCAGATAGAGGGAGAGTTTTTCCCTCCCAACAGAATGCATATTGCAAATTTTGGTTATCCATATATTTGTCTATGGACATTTGGGTTGATTCCACCTCTTAGCTATTGCAAAGAGTGATGATATAAAACCTGATTGTGCAAGTATCTCTTCAGGACTCTGGTTTCAATTATTTTGAAACTATACATGAAGTTGAATTATTATTAGATCGTGAAGCAGTTTATTTTTAATTTGTTTTCGCAATCTTGATACTCTTTTCCATAGTGATTGCACCATTTTACAGTCTGGCAAACAGTGGACAAGGGTTCCAGTTTCTCCACATGTTCACAACACTTGTTATTATTATTTATTGTTGTTTTTTTGTTAATTTTGCTTTGTTATGGAATCTTAAGGGGTGTAAGGCTTTATTAGTGGGTGTAGTATTTTATTGTGGTTTTAAGGTACAGTCCTCTGATGACTAGTGAAACTGAGTATTTTTTTTCTTATGATTGCAACTAATACATTTTTAACTCTGAATTGAATTCAGGCAAACTTGACTCCAGAGACTGCATTTTTGAGTACTAAATTATGCTTTGGAAGATCTCATTTTTTCTATTTTTGTTGATTATTTATGGAACTATGAAGTTTTAACACATGTACTTTCTAACATTTTATATTTATAAGCCATCTTGATGATCATATTTTTAATTATGGTAACATTTTAATTTAATTATATGATAATAATTAAACCAATAATTTAAAATGTTGAGCTCTTGTAGATTATAAGGACTTTGGACATGTAATAACATTTTTCTATACCCTTCCCTTATACTTCCCAGGAATGTTCACTTTTGGATTAATTACCATTTTTAAACATAACTTTACCAACCTATATGGGGCTTCCTTGATGGCTCAGTGGTAAAGAATCTGCTTGCCAGTGCAGGAGGTGAAGTTTCCATCCCTGGCTCAGGAAGATCCCTGGGAGAAGGAAATGACAATCCACTTCAGTATTCTTGCCTGGGAAACTTCACGGACAGAGGAGCCTGTGGGCTACAATCCATGGGGTTACAAAAGAGACGGACACAACTTAGCAACCAAACAACAGCAGTATACCTATGTGTCTGGGGCTTGTATATCCTCATTTCTTATTTCTCTTTGTGACTGCTTCTATTGTGAGGACCGCAATTAGAAAGGATAGATGCAACTAAAATAGATTTAGACAGAGAATGCATTTACCAAATCAACTCAAGTTTTTCATTTCCTTTGAAGAAGAAATGCCTTGAAGCTGAATATTCATGGCCATGGGTTATACTTCAGTATGCCTGATTATTTCCGTTCTTATACATGGAATAATATGCTGATCAAGAGTTTCACTACTTGTTTATACCAATCCCAGTTGGCTTATTTTTATTGTAAACATATAATTTAGATAAATCTTATGTAAACCTGTGCAATATGAACAGTTAAAAGAAAACCGTTGTGATTTTAATTTAAATCTGGGCTGAATATTTTGGAAATATTTAATGGAAGTCAGTCACTAAAGTAAAAATAAAATTTAAATTTAAAATACGCAAAATTGGGGAAGTATAAAATGCTATAAATACTTGGAAAATATAAAAGTACTCAATATTTAATATTCAATTGCTTTTCCTGCATTTGTAAGCTCTTATTCCATTTCATGGGAATGCAAATCTAAATTGTATATTGTGGGTATAGTTTATAAATGAAATATATCCTAGTACATTAATTTGTGACTCAACATCAAAGGAAAACAGTTGGACTTAAATCAAAAGATTACCAAATGAATGTTTATTTGCGTGTTAATTAAAAGAAAATGAGGCAGATATGAATCACATTTTTTGAGTTTTATGCTTATGTGACCTTTTAGTTAATCAGCTAAACAATTACATTGCTTGCTTTGTATAAAAGTGGCTTTTACTATAAATGTTCAAGAGCTGACAGCTCTTTTGGTCTCCTTGTGCCTTTGTCTCTATTTCTGTCTCTTTCCATCTTTCTATTTCTTTCTCTCCATCTAGTTATATATATATATATATATATATATATATATATATATATATATATATATATAGAGAGAGAGAGAGAGAGAGAGAGAGAGATAGTATTTGTATACATAGAGATGAATCCCGCACATGTGAAAATATAGTCCACTTTTTCATGCTGTCAGAATTTGTTTGAGTATTTTGCTTAGGAAAAAAAAATCACATAAGTGACTATTGTTTCCTGCTGTAATTAATGTGTAAACTGCAAAGTTTCTATTAATACATAATTAAATTGAAGAATCGAGCTGGCACTCATAATAACATATTAAAATTATATAGTGTAGATGAGTCAAACTTGCTATTACACTAGTTAGTTATAAAGTTATCTGGAACAGCTTGGAGTTTGATAGCATCTATAATGCTAGCAAAGATCAATTGGTTTTATCATGAACATTGCTGACCATTTTTCAGCAATGCTATTTTTTCTTCAAATAAATATACATGCTTCAGCTTTCTCATTCATAAAATGGCATAAGCACACTTTGTAGGGCTACTTTGAAGGTTACATGAATTAATTTATGTAAAGTATTTAGACACTGTACTTAGTAAGCACTATATGTGCTAGATTCATTATTATAGTTATTACTATTACTATTACTTTAATGTGGGAAAATAGTATACAATATGTACCTTAGTAGATATCCAGAGAAAAAAGTCTGAGTGAAAGTTTTGACTTCTTGTTCTTTCAAATATATGGTATTCTAGATCCAGCCTCAAAGTCTGTACATATAAAAAAAAGTGATGTGTAGAAATGTGCATTTTTATACAGAATCAAAACATGTTAAACAGGGAGAGTCCCATTTGTTTTTGTGGTTTGACTCCTTTAAAGCTTAGACAGACCTCATTTTTATTCCTCTTACTATGTAATGTCGAAGAAGGCATAAATTTCTTTTTATAATACTTCTCCTGAGATTAAAAAATATATATAACGATTTGCATTTTGAAGTGTCTTTTGTAATACTTCAAAATATTGAGAAGTGTACTAATCAAAATACCAGGAACAGCTACATTTCTGTGACCCCCTTGTCTATGTTTACAGTGGAAACATTAGAACTTGTTTTGCTTCCAATCAGTTCCTTCTGCTTTGGTTTATCTACATAATTTTCCTCCATAGGCTCCAATAGCTATAATCATTACTCTACCCTGGGAGTTGTAGACTTCTCTTTCTTTTAATGTTTGTCTCTCCAACAAATCTATATTCCCCAGTAACAAAGCTCTGGGGATTCCATAGTTCTGTTGCACATATCTTCTTGTCTCCATCTTGTTCATTGTAGGAAATTACTGCATCAAATGACTTGCCAAAATTCAGGCAAAAACAAAAAGTAGCAATTACTGAAAAAGTGAAAAACTATTTTATAAAAGCATGAGTATTAGAGAATTTTTTTAACTTTTAACAGGTAAAGAAAGTGATATTATTATGAACTGTTCATGAATTAAAAATGTAGGAGATAGGTTGCTAAACCATTTAATCTTGATTTTTAAATAGTTTCTGAGAATATTTTCATTCCATGATGCGTATAATAATCACATATACTTATATGCCTGAACCTATTATTTTGCTTTTTATTTGTTTGTGTTTGTTTTTTCCAGCCACACTATGTGAAGTGCTTAATTGTATTTGAGACTCATTTAAAAAATATCATTTGTAATATCTTCCCTCTTATTATTGGATAGTACACACGTGAAAATTCACTTGGAGCACTTGTTTCCTGAATCTCAAGAGGAAAACAATTGTAATTTGAAGGAGTCTTGTGATTCTCTCACTCCAACTCCTATTTCCTGATAAAAATTATAACTAAACTATAATATTGTAATTCCAATATGTATCTATACCTATATCACAATGATGTTGTGCAATCAAAAGAATTCAATAGGTGAAAAGACACAGTAAATCATGTATGCATTGCTCAAACCATATTAACCAGGTGTGCATCTGCCAGTTGGTTACTACAGTGCACTGAGTGATGTCCTCTTAAAAGATGTGTTCATGTCCTCATCCCTCAAACCTGTAAATATTACCTTATATGGCAAAAGATATAATTACATTAAGAATCTTGAAAAGGGAGGCTTATCCTAGATTATCCCAGTGAGTCCTGCATGCTATCAGATGTATCCCTACAAGATATTCAAAAGAAATACACAAAGCAAAAGGTAATACGAAAACAGAGGCATAGATCACAGTGATGGCAGCCACCAGCAGCTGGAAGAGTCAAGAACTTAGTAAGACTAAGGTTTAGACCTGGATGAAATCTACTTCTTCACCTAGGTTCAAATTCAAGTTCCACTAATTACTCAATATGTGACCTCCAACAATTTAATTAACCTCCGGAGTTGTGCTTTTCTTATCCATAAATCCAAGATACTATCAACTTCACCAGTTAGTTATGAGCATTAGAGATCAAATAAGTCTCACCCCTAGACTCCCTGGGGGTAATGTGGCCCTGCCAACACTTTGATTTTGGCCATTCTGGCAATATTTAACTCTGAATACTCATTGGAAGCACTGATGCTGAAGCTGAAGCTCCAGTACTTTGGCCACCTGATTGTGAAGAGCCGACTCACTGGAGAAGACCTTGATGCTGGGAAAGATGGAGGGCAGGAAGAGAAGGGGTGAGAAAGGATGAGATGATTGGATGGCATCAGTGACTCGATGGACATGAGTTTGAGCAGGCTCTGGGAGTTGGTGACAGACAGGGAATCCTGGCTTGCTGCAGTCCATTCGGTCACAAACTGTCAGGAAAAACTTAGCGACTGGATAACAACAATTTTGGACTTCTCGCTGCCAGACTGCTTAAATATTGTTTAAGCTACTGACTTTGTGGTAATTTGTTGTAACAGCCATTGGAAACTAGTACAATCTCTAATAAGTTTAGCAAGAGCTTAAGAAAGCCCCAAAAATGTGCACAAAGATGGACGTGACAGTAAAAGTCTCTAAAGTGTCCTCCCCATTGGAGAAGCAACCTCACATTTCCTTGTTTCCTCAGTACGTTACTGGTTATTATTACTGCTGCTCTGCCTCCAGTGACTCACCTCCAAATCTTCCCTTTAGTTTTGCATCCTCCTGATTCTTCCATGTTTTATGGTTAAACACCTGCTTTCCCCCTCATTATAAGTAATGATGAAAATCCAGTCATAGGTTTTACCCAGATTTCTCTAAGGCTGGATCAAAGTGTTTTGCAGGGTCAGCATTTTTGGTATTTCATATCCCCAGTAGGGGAGGTTTCAACCTGGATGAAATCTACTTCTTCACCTAGGTTCAAATTCAAGTTCCACTAATTACTCAATATGTGACCTCCAACAATTTAATTAACCTCTGGAGTTGTGGTTTTCTTTCCATAAATCCAAGATACTATCAACTTCACCAGTTAGTTATGAGCATTATAGATCAAATAAGTAGAATGTCAGGCAAATAGAACTTAGAAAACAAAAATTTGTTCTTTCTCTCTACGTTTGTCCAGCTTTGTTCTGCCCTGATGCAAGGCACACTGCAGTCTCATATGCCTGTCCATTTTGCTTAGATGCAGAGATGTTTTAGGCAAGTACTTGGATTCATCAAAATGAATTTATATGCTCCTCTTTGTAAGAACAAATGAGAAGTTCATGCTTTATGAGAAAAGACAGTTGTCAGAGTCATTTTTAAATTTTCCCTTTCAGATAATACTAAGAAATAAACACACATTACTTAACACCGGTTTTTCCCATTCTGCTGGCTAACTTCCTGACCTTGAATTGCATCAGGCAAACTGAAGGGTTTAAATTCCGTCCCCACCTTCATCCTGGTTTGAGTACAAGAACAAAAAGGAAAAGGGGTTTCCAAAGTGGTGCAGTGGTAAAGAATCTGCCTGCCTGTGCAGGAGACACAAGAGATGGGGTTTTGATCTCTGGGTCAGGAAGATCCCCTGGAGTAGGAAATGGTAACCTGCTCCAGTATTCTTGCCTGGAGAACCTCAAGCACAGAGGATCCTGGCAGGCTACAGTTCATGCATTTGCAAAGAATCAGACACAACTCAGTGTGGGCGTGCACACACACACACACACACACAGAAAAAAAAGAAGCCTCCATAAGCAGTTTCCATGGACAAAATCTTGTTTTATTTTCTCCTTTTGGAACTAGGAGGTGGAAAATTGGAACTGGGAGGTGGACTTTTTCTGCCTCTAACAGAGATATTAGAAAGTAACACATATGCAGAATTTCAGTTAATAACATTAAAGATTACTTTATGCCCTTGTCAAAATTTAAACAAATTATCTCTTAAGGATGAAGCAACACCAGCTTTGTTGTCCCAGGGGATTTTATCAATTTTATTTTTATTTTTCCAGTGTGCTAGAAGAATTTCCACATGGCTAGAAGCCAAGAGCTCTCTCTGGTGCTGGAGGAAAGATTTTCAGTATCCTTCCTGTTCTAGACTGTTTGTGATTCTTATCATCCTAGAGAAAACAACAGAAAACAAACCAAAAAAAAAAAAAAACAAAAACCCTCTTCTAAAGGACAGTAAGTGGGAGCTTTTGACAGCTTTTCTCTGAATTAATTCTTTGCAATCTGGCTCATTCAGTTTCCAGTACGACTTGAATATTGTTACAAATTGCTTTTTTGACTCTGAAATCCTCTGGAGTTTGGTTATCACATTTGAGGTTGCTGACTGACATCTTCTCCTGGGGGTCATGAAAACTCTGGAAGCAAACATGTCCAAAATGGAAATTGTGTTGTACAGAGATAACTAACAAGTCTAAGGGGAATAAGAAAAAGGTTCCAGATAGAGGCCACAGAGTAACAAGTAAAATTTTCAGAGATGGAGTTCTGCTGACTGGGGTAGTTGCAGTTGTTTGATGTGAATGATAATTTTAAAGCAAACCTCAAAGAGCAAACTTTGACTAAACTGACAGAAGGTGTTTGATTCTGTATGGATGTGAGAGTTGGACTATAAAGAAAGCTGAGTGCCGAAGAATTGATGCTTTTGAACTGTGGTGTTGGAGAAGACTCTTGAGAGTCCCTTGGACTGCAAGGAGATCCAACCAGTCCATTCTGAAGGAGATGAGTCCTGGGTGTTCATTGGAAGGACTGATGTTGAAGCTGAAATGCCAATACTTTGGCCACCTGATATGAAGAATTGACTCTTTGAAAAGACCCTGATGCTGGGAAAGATTGAGGGCAGGAGGAGAAGGGGATGACAGAGGATGAGATAGTTGGATGGCATCACTGACCCAACGGACGTGGGTTTGGGTGAACTCCAAGAGTTGGTGATGGACAGAGAGGCCTGGCATGCTGCGGTTCATGGGGTCGCAAAGAGTCGAACACGACTGAGTGACTGAACTGAACTGAACTGAACTGAAGAAAGGAATAGGATGCTAAGATTCAGTGGTGAAGATATTCAAGGGGTGTTGGGAGAACAGAGAATAATCAAATTTGGAAAGGAAAAAAAAGTGAGTTCTTAAATGGTTTTTTTTAAACAGGAATAAAGCCCCACATGGGCTTAGCATTCAAAATTCTCCTTAGTTTTGGATGTAATTCTTTGTCCTGGCAGATATATTTGGCTTAGGCTGTCTTATTTATTTTCTAACTTTACCAGAATGCTCCAAGCTCAATAAAATTTTCCTCATATTATTTTTATTACAATATTTTGTTACATTTTATCCTTTTCCAATATATTAATACATTCAGTCACTTTAATTTTAAAAATCTTACTTTTCACTGACATGGTTTTTTGTTTGTTTGTTTAAACCTCAAGTTCAGAAAGTCTGATTTATTGCAAAGCTCCACTTTAGCACTGGTCTAGTGGTAAATGGGCTTCCCTTGCTTCTCAGCTGGTAAACAATCTGCTTGCAATTTGGGAGACCAGGGTTGGATCCCTGCATTGGGAAGATCCCCTGGAAAAGGGAAAAGATACTCCAGTATTCCGGCCTGGAGAATTCCATGGACTGTATAGACTCTGTCGCAAAGAGTCTGACTTGACTGAGAGACTTTCACTTTCACTTAGCGGTAGATTGCATCCTCACTCTCCAAACCCTTGAATCTTCAGTTGGGAGCTTTGTAATCCATGTTTAAAAGGGCTGTGATCAACCACCTCTGTGTTACTGCATTCGTTACTGTTATTCGTGCCACAAATATATGGATTAGAGAAGCCTAAATGTGTTTTTAAATGCACTGAGCTTTTCTTTTCAGAAAAGGGCAAACATCACAGTAGCTCTGTTGCTGAGAGCTGTTACCTTGGAGAAGCTGGGTCAGCCCTCTGACTCTCCAAACACTCCGTAATCTCTCCACTTGACATGATCCCATTAATCAAGCTTCAGTTAGGTTCCCTAGTACTTCAGAGCCGAATTCAGCTGTGTACTTGAAGCTTGATGGCTTGTCTTCAGTTATTCCATAGATACCATGACCACTTTGCTTTCGCATTCACCGAGGAGCAGAAGATACAGAATTAAGGTTCCTGGGGTTAAGTGAAATAGATGATCTGCGTGTCATAATTTTATCATACCATTCTGACTGAATTTAAATGAAATACAGACAATTAAATTGTTTTCACAGGAATTTTGAGGGACAAGCAAAAGAAAAAGTATTTTTATAAAAACAATTCCAAAGTTGATCATACAAAACCATTCTATCTATAAGTATAGATTTCATAGTGATGGTTAGAATTGTATAGTATTATATTATGCCAATTTTGAATAAGTTTTAGTGCTATAGTAAGGAAATTGATAACTTTAGGCATAACATGATGAGGTTTTTAATTTTCACAGTATTAAAAATAAACAAAAATTGTAGGGGCAAAGTTGACAAATGGACAATTCTGTGTCTGTCATAGACATAAATTTTCAGAATATTGTGACTCTTATTTTTATTATTCAATTCATGTTTCTAGAATTTTTTTCTTTCTGATGAGTTTCTCTGATATATATATGTATATATAGATAGATAGATATACATACACACACACACAATATTTAGTTCATATTCTGCTGTAGGTGTAAATTTCAAAATCTTATGAAAAAAGATGTTTTAAAATTCATATTTTTTCTATCTTTTAAATATTTAATACAGATTTAAAGTTCATCTTCGAAAACTGAAGTTGTGTTGTATTAATAAGAGCAGTATGCCAGGGCAACATAAAGATAGTCGTGTTTCTCTTGGACTCACATTTTCACACTATCTAAGCATTTGTCATTTCATTCTAATAATGGAATGAAGCTTATAGTATTTTTTGTGTGTGTGTCCAGGATGGAAAAAAATAAATAAATTATCATCAAGATGATGTTATTTTTAGAAAATTCAGTGGAATTTCTATTTTATTATATGCAAGTAATATATACAGAAATCCCTTCTTCATGAAAATATTGATGACTTAAAGTCAGATGTGTGTATGTGTATAGCTTTGGTTTGATTTCTGTTTTTGTTAGTTTTTAAGCTGCCATCCAAATTTATTTGATATATCTCAGTTGCTTCTTTTGGCAAGAATACGTTATAGAATATCAATTAAGGTACAGAAGAAAAGAAGCTTTGTAACAATAGGATTGGAGGCAGTAACTGTTTTTTGTAGAGGCATTATCCAAGTATCATTATTTGAATAAGAAATCTAATACTTTACTTCTTCTCTTATATTACAAATATTTTGCATTGCTCTGTGTTATTTTAACCTATTTTTTTCTTTTTCTAAAAATATCATTTTTTTGTGTGCTCCTTTTGCTTCGTCTGTCTATGACAACCATAAAGGAAATATTAGTATACCACAAGTATCTCTGCTATACCTTTTGCAAATGTCCTTTGTTTGTAATGTGTGATTTCTGGTGTTGCAGGCTGTGAAGGTGGATGAATATGGATAATGTTTATTACGGCTCTACGCTTCATGTTGCTTACCTAACTTGCAAATGTATTGTGAGGATTAATGCTTATTTAAAGTACCTTACTATTGCACTTTCCATTAGAGAGAATGGCTCATACACATTACAAAAATCACCCAGTGGAAATAAAATTATACATACACTTACAATCCTCTGAACTTGCAGTAGGGTACATTTTAATGAGACAAACATTTTCTATAGCTATGCTGCAGTATTCTTAGTGATGAAAAAGAAGCTGTTGAAATGCCATGAGGAGAAGAATTTAAGTGAAAAATGCAGGAAGCTTTTCATAATTATGGGTATTAGACAAATAGCATTTAAAAAACACTAAGTTACCTGCATTTGGATTATATAGTCAGTCAAATTTATAAAAACATATATACTGAGAAAAAAATGCCTATATAGCTGATTTCCCCAGATAATGAATGCTATCTTTTCATTATAAACAGTAAATTTAATAGATCATAAAATTACACTAATAATCAGATATTTTGCCTTTTGGCCCCAGAATTGCCACCTAGTGACTACTAAAAGTCTCATATAAAAAAGTAAAAACCCTAGCCAACCCAATCCTCACTTTAATATATTTGCTTCTTCCTATTTCAGTTCAGTTCAGTTCAGTTGCTCAGTCGTGTCCAACTCTGCGACCCCATGAATCACAGCACACCAGGCCTCCCTGTGCATTACCATCTCCGGGAGTTCACTCAGACTCACATCCATTGAGTTCGTGATGCCGTCCAGCCATCTCATCCTCGGTCGTCCCCTTCTCCTCCTGCCCCCAATCCTTCCCAGCATCAGAGTCTTTTCCAATGAGTCAACTCTTTGCATGAGGTGGCCAAAGTACTGGACTTTCAGCTTTAACATCATTCCTTCCAAAGAAATCCCAGGGTTGATCTCCTTCAGAATGGACTGGTTGGATCTCTGTGCAGTCCAAGGGACTCTCAAGAGTCTTCTCCAACATCACAGTTCAAAAGCATCAATTCTTTGGCACTCAACCTTCTTCACAGTCCAACTCTCACATCCATACATGACCACAGGAAAAACCATAGCCTTGACTAGACAGACCTTAGTTGGCAAAGTAATGTCTCTGCTTTTGAATATGCTATCTAAGTTGGTCATAACTTTTCTTCCAAGGAGTAAGCGTCTTTTAATTTCATGGCTGCAATCACCATCTGCAGTGATTTTGGAGCCCAAAAAAGTAAAGTCTGACAGTGTTTCTACTGTTTCCCATCTATTTCCCATGAAGTGATAGGACCAGATGCCATGATCTTTGTTTTCTGAATGTTGAGCTTTAAGCCAACTTTTTCACTCGCCTCTTTCACTTTCATCAAGAGGTTTTTTACTTCCTCTTCACTTTCTGCCATAAGGGTGGTGTCATCTGCATATCTGAGGTTATTGATATTTCTCCCGGCAATCTTGATTCCAGCTTGTGTTTCTTCCAGTCCAGCGTTTCTCATGATGTACTCTGCATATAAGTTAAATAAGCAGGGTGACAATATACAGCCTTGACATACTCCTTTTCCTATTTGGAACCAGTCTGTTGTTCCATGTCCAGTTCTAACTGTTGCTTCCTGACCTGCATACAGATTTCTCAAGAGGCAGGTTAGGTGGTCTGGTATTCCCATCTCTTTCAGAATTTTCCACAGTTTATTGTGATCCACACAGTCAAAGGCTTTGGCATAGTCAATAAAGCAGATATTTAGATACCCAATAAAATACATTTTCTCAATCTATTATTTTCTATCCTAGAAATAATATTTGTTGTTTGTTTAGTCACTCAGTTTTCTCCAACTCTTCATGACCGCATGGACTGTAGCCTGCCAGGTTCCTCTGTCCATGGGATTCTCTAGGCAAGAATACTGGAGTGGGTTGCCATTCCCTTCTCCAGGGGATCTTCCTGCCCCAGGGATGGAACCTGGATCTCCTTCATTGCAGGTATATCCTTTACCACTGAGCCATCTGGAGTAATACTATTTTATTAATGCTGATTTCTAAAATGTGGCTGTTTTTATGACATTAAAGGTTGAGTTCAATACTCCCATAGTTTTCTACTTGGTTCCTAACTGACATGACTATTCTCATGAATCTCCTGGACTGCACTGTGAGCAAGTAACTGGAAAATAAAATCATAGTAAGGCAGTTCCTCTCCAGGCACTTTTCCAGTGTTCTCTGCATTGGTTCTGACTTGCCAGACAACCTGCCCTGAAACAGTCTCTTAAATCTGTGATTGAATTGGATTAGTCTGCATGTATATCTGAGTTAAGTCTTGATACATTACCTTTTCTCAAGAACTCTAGACTTGGACAAGAAAAAGGATGCTGCCTATCAGTCTCTCTGCAGTGACTTAAACAGTAAGATGTAGAACTCATGAGGCCTGGGTCAGTCATGTTTTTCCCCTTGTAAAGTAAAGTAGCTGCAGTCAGAGAGGATGACAAAATGTGGCATGATGAAGACATGATTAAGAGAATGAGAACAGTTGCTCCTGAACTGCAGCCTGCCTGTTTCACAGCCTGGTTGTTCCACATTTCTGAGTTTATGAACCATACATTCCATACTTAGCCTGAGTGAAATGTAACTCTTTTGTTCCTCGAACAACTAACAACTTCAAGGGCATTTGTCACATTCTGGGTCATTTACATGTACAGGTAGCTTCAGGGTAGCATATTTCCCTCTTGTAAACTACTCATCATTAAATAGCTTCCCTGGTGGCTCAGAGATTAAAGCGTCTGCCTCCTATGTGGGAGACCCAGGTTCAATCCCTGGGTTTGGAAGATCCCCTGGAGAAGGAAATGGCAATCCACTCCAGTATTCTTGCCTGGAGAATCCCATGGATGGAGAAGCCTAGTAGGTTACAGTCCACAGGGTCGCAAAGATTACAGGTGTTAATTCACAGTACATATTGAACAAATGTTTGTTGAATGACTTAATAAGTATGTCCACCTCTCTACTTTTATTCTCCTTGGCTCAACATTACCTTAGTTACCTAGAATGAGCATAATAATGATTGACTTCATTGATTTTTTAAATTAATTTATTTGTTTTAATTGGAGGCTAATTACTTTACAATATTGTGATGGTTTTTGCCATACATTGACATGAACAGCCATAGCTGTATATGTGTTCCCCATCTTGAAACCCCCCTCCCACCTCCTTCCCCATCCCATCCCTTAGGGTCATCCCAGTGCACTAGCCCTGAGCACCCTGTCTCATCCATTGACCCTGGGCTGGCAATCTGTTTCCCATATGGTAATACACATGTTTCAGTGCTATTCTCTCAAATCATCCCCCCCCCACCCCTTGCCTCTCCCACAGAGTCCAGAAGTCTGTTCTTTACATCTGTGTCTCTTTTGATGTCTGACATATAGGGTCATCATTACCATCTTTCTAAATGCCATATATATATATATATATATATATATATATATATATATATATACGTTAATATACTGTATTGGTGTTTTTCTTTCTGACTTAACTCTGTATAATAGGCTCTAATTTCATACATCTCATTAGAACTGATTCAAATGCATTTTTTTAATACCTGAGTAACATTCCATCATGTATATGTAACACAGCTTTCTTATCCATTCATCTGCTGATGGACATCTAGCTTGCTTCCATGTCCTAGCTATGCAAACAGTGATGCAATGAACATGGGGGTACACAAGCCTCTTTCAATTCTGGTTTCCTTGGTGTGTATGCACAGCAGTGGGATTGTTGGGTTATATGGCAGTTCTATTTCCAGTTTTTTAAGGAATCTTCACACTGTTCTCCATAGTGGCTGTACTAGTTTGCATTCCCACCAACAGTGTAAGAGGGTTCCCTTTTCTTCACACCCTCTCCAGCATTTATTGCTTGTAGACATTTTGATAGCAGCCATTATGACTGGCATGAGATGGTACCTCATTGTGGTTTTGATTTGCACTTCTCTGATAATGAGTGATGTTGAGCATCTTTTGTGTGTTTGTTATCCATCTGTATGTCTTCTTTGGAGAAATGTCTGTTTAGTTCTTTGGCCAGTTTTTTGATTGGGTCATTTATTTTTCTGGAATTGAGCTGCATGACATGCTTGTATATTTTTGAGATTAATTCTTTGTCAGTTGCTTCATTTGTTATTTTTTTCTCCCATTATGAAGTCTGTCTTTTCACCTTGCTTATCATTTCCTTCATTGTGTAAAAGCTTTTAAGTTTAATTAGGTGCCATTTTTTAATTTTTGGTTTTATTTCCATTACTCCAGGAGGTGGGTCATAGATGATCTTGCTATGATTTATGTCAGTGAGTGTTTTGCTTATGTTTTCCTCTAGGAGTTTTATAGTTCCTGGTCTCACATTTAGATTTTTAGTCCATTTTGAGTTTATGATGAGTGTATGATGTCAGAAAGTGTTCTAGTTTCATTCTTTTACAAGTAGTTAACCAGTTTTCCCAGCACCACTTGTTTAAGAGATTATCTTTTCTCCATTGTATATTCTTGCTTCCTATATCAAAGATAAGGTGTCCACAGGTGCATGGATTTATTTCTGGGCTATTTTGTTCCATTGATCTATATTTCTTTCTTTGTGCCAGTGCCACACTGTCTTGATGACTGTAGCTTTATAGTATAGTCTTAAGTCAGGCAGGTTGGTTCCTCCAGTTCCATTCTTCTTTCTCAACATTGCTTTGGCTAGTTGAGATTTTTTTTTTTTGGATTTCCTATTTTTTCCGTCTATTTTGTGTCATTTTTGATTTCTTTCAACAGTGTTTTATAGTTTTCTATATATAGGTCTTTTGTTTCTTTAGGTAGATTTATTCCTAAGTATTTTATTCTTTTCATTGCAATGGTGAATGGAATTGTTTCCTTAATTTCTCTTTCTGTTTTCTCATTGTTATTGTATAGAAATGCAAGGGATTTCTGTGTGTTAATTTTATATCCTGCAACTTTACTGTATTCATCAATTAGCTCTAGTAATTTTTTGGTGATGTCCTTAGGGTTTTCTATGTAGAGGATCATGTCATCTTTTCCAATCTGGATTTATTATTTCTTCTTTTCCAATCTGGATTCCTTTTGTTTCTTTTTCTTCTCTGATTGCTGTTGCTAAAACTTCCAAAATTATGTAGTGGTGAGAGTGGGCACCCTTGTCTTATTCCTGACTTTAGGGGAAATGGTTTCAATTTTTCACCATTGAGGACAATGTTTGTTGTGGGTTTATCATATATGGCTTTTATCATGTTGAGGTATGTTCCTTCTATGCCTACTTTTTGGAGGTTTTTTTTTTTTTATCATAAATGGATGTTGAATTTTGTCAAAGGCTTTCTCTGCATCTATTGAGATAATCATACTTTCTTTAAAATTTGGTAATGTGCTGTATCACATTGACTGATTTGCAAATATTGAAGAATTCTTTCATCCCTAGGATAAAGCCCACTTGCTCATGATGTATGAACTTTTTAATATGTTTTTGGATTCTGTTTGCTAGAATCTTGTTAGGATTTTTGCATCTATGTTCATCAGTGATATTGGCCTGAATCTTTCTTTTTTTTTGTGGCATCTTTGTCTGGTTTTGGTATTAGGATGATGGTGGCCTCATAGAATGAGTTTAGCAGTTTTTCTTCCTTTGAAATTTTCTGGAAGATTTTGAGTAAGATAGGTGTTAGCTCTTCTCTAAATTTTTGGTAGAATTTACCTGTGAAACCATCTGGTCCTGGGCTTTTGTTTGTTGGAAGATTTTTTATTACAGTTTTGATTTCCATGCTTGTTATGGGACTGTTAAAATTTTCCATTTCTTCTTGGTTCAGTTTTGGAAGGTTATAATTTTCTAGGAATGCATCCCTTTCTTCCAAGTTGTCCATTTTATTGGTATATAGTTGCTGATAGTAGTCTCTTATGATCCTTTTTATTTCTGTGTTGTCTGTTGTGATCTCTCCATTTCCATTTCTAATTTTGTTGATTTGATTCTACTCCTTTTTTAAATTTATTTATTTTTCCTTGATGAGTCTGCTAATGGTTTGTCTGTTTTATTTATCTTTTCAAAGAACCAGATTTTAATTTTGTTGATTTTTGCTATAGTCTCCTTTGTTTCTTTTTTCATTTATTCCTACCCTGATTTTTATTATTTCTTTCCTTCTACTAACCCTGGGCTTCTTCATTTCTTATTTTTCTAGTTGCTTTAAGTATAGAGACAGGTTATTTATTTTATTTTTCTCTTGTTTCTTGAGATAAGCTTGTATTGCTATGAACCTTCCCCTCAGTACTCCTTTTACTGAATCCCATAGGTTTGGGGTTATCTTGTTTTCATTCATTTCTATGCATATTTTGATTTCTTTTTTGAGTTCTTCTGTGATTTATTGGTTATTCAGAAGCATGTTGTTTAGCCTCCATATGTTTGCATTTTTAATAGTTTTTTTTTTTTCCTGCAGTTGACATCAAATCTTACTGCACTGTGATCAGAAAAAATGCTTAAAATGATTTCTTTTTTTTTGAATTTACCAAGGATAAATATGGCCCTAGATGTGATCTATCCTGGAGAATGTTCCATGTGCACTTAAGAAATTCATTGTTTTGGTGTGAAATGTATCTCCTTGCTAATTTTCTGTTTAGTTGCTCTATCCATAGGTGTGAGTGGGGTATGAGAGTCTCCCATTATTATTGTGTTACTGTTAATTTCCCCTTTTGTACTTGTTAGAATTTGCCTTACATATTATACTGCTCCTATGTTAAGTACATGCATATTTATAATTGTCATATCTTCTTCTTGGATTGATCCTCTGATCATTATGTAGTGTCCTTTTTTGTCTCTTTTCATGGCCTTTATTTCAAAGTCTATTTTATCTAATATGAGTATTGCTACTCCTGCTTTCTTTTGATCTCCATTTGTGTGAAATATCTTTCCAGATCTTCACTTTCAGCCTGTTAAGTGTCCCTTGTGTTCAGGTGGGTCTCTTGTAGACAGCATATATAGGGGTTTTGTTTTTGTATCTATTGAGCCAGTCTTTTTCTTTTGGTTGGGGCATTCAACCCATTTACATTTAAGGTAATTGTTGATAAGTATGATCCCATTGCCATTTATTTTGCTGCTTTGAGTTCGAGTTTATAAACCTTATCTATGTTTCCTATCTATAGAAGATCCTTTAGCACCTGTTGAAGAGCTGGTTTGGTGGTGCTGCATTCTCTTAGCTTTTGCTTGTCTGTAAAGCTTTTAATTTCTCCTTCATATTTGAATGAGATCCTTTCTGAGTATAGTAATCTGGATTGTAGGTTTTTTCTATTTCATCACTTCAAGTATGCCTTGCCATTCCCTTCTGGCCTGAAGAGTTTCTATTGAAAGATCAGCTATTATCCTTATGGGAATCCCCTTGTGTGTTATATATTTCTTTTCTCTTGCTGCTTTTAATATTTGCTCCTTGTGTTTGATCTTTGTTAATTTGATTAATATGTGTCTTGGGGTGTTTCACCTCGGGTTTATCCTGTTTGGGACTCTCTGAGTTTCCTGGACTTGGGTGGCTATTTCCTCCTCCATTACAGGGAAGTTTTCAACTATTATCTCCTCAAGTGTTTCCTCATGGCCTTTCTTTTTGTCTTCTTCTGGGACTCCTATGATTCAAATGTTGGGGCATTTAACATTGTACTTTTAATTCCTTTTTCCTCTCTGCTTTATTTATTTCCACCATTCTATCTTCCACCTCACTTATCTTATCTTCTACCTCAGTTATTCTACTGTTGGTTCCCTCCAGAGTGCTTTTGATCTCAGTTATTGCATTATTCACTATTGATTGAGTCTTTTTTATTTCTTCTAGATACTTGTTAAACATTTCTTGCATTTTCTCAATTCTTGTCTCTAGTCTATTTATCTGTAACTCCATTCTGTTTTCAAGATTTTTGATCCTCTTTACTATCATTCTGAATTATTTTTAGGTAGACTCCCCACCTCCTCCTCTTTTGTTTGGTTTGGTGGACATTTGTCATGTTCCTTTACCTGTGGAATATTTCTCTACCTTTTCATTTTCTTTAGATTGCTGTGTTTGGAATGGCCTTTCTGTATGCTGGAAGTTTTTGTTTCCTCTTTATTCTGGAGGTTGCTCCCTGTGGGTGAGTTTGGACTGGTGGTTTGTCAAGGTTGCCTAGTTAGAGAAGCTTGCATTGGTGTTCTGATAGGTGGAGCTGGATCTCTTCTCTCTGGAGTGCAATGAAGTGTCCAGTAGTGAGTTTTGAGGTGTCTATGGGTTTGGTGTGATTTTGGACTGGCTGTATTTTAATGCTCAGGGCTATTTTCCTGTGTTGCTGGAGAGTTAGTGTGGTATGTCTTGCTCTGGAACTTGTTGGCTCTTGGGTGGAGCTTAGTTGCAGTGTAGGTATGGAGGCTTTTCAATGAGCTCTTATCAATTAATGTTCCCTGGAGTCAGGAGTTTTCTGGTGTTCTCAAGTTTTGGATTTAAGCTTCCTGCCTCTGGCTTTCAGTCTTATTCTTACAGTAGCCTCAAGACGTCTTCATCCATGCAACACAGATGATAAAACATCTAGGTTAATGGCAAAATGATTATCCACAATGAGGGACACCCGGATAGTTTCACAGAGTTACATGGAGAAGAGAAGAGGGAGGAGTGAGATAGAGGTGACCAGAGGAGAAGAGGGGGAGTCAAAAGATGAGAGAAAAATCTAGCCTGTAATCAATTCCCTATGTGCTCTCCACAGTCTGGAACACTCAGAGAGGTTCATGGAGTTACATAGAGAAGAGAAGTGGGAGGGAGGAGATAGAGGTGACCTGGGGGAGAAAAGGGAGATTCAAAAGGGGAGAGAGCAATCAAGCCAGTAATCACACCCCTAAGTAAAAATGGGTACTGAAGATTAAATTCTTGAAGGTACAAAATTGATACAATACCAAAAAGCAAAGATTAAAAATCTAGAGTAAAGGTTCTGAAATTTGCTTAGTTATTTCTGACTCTTTGCGACCTCATGGACTATACAGCCCATGGAATTCTCCAGGACAGAATAATGGAGTGGGTAGCCATTCCCTTCTCCAGAGGATCTTCCCAGAGTAGAGGTTAGACTCTCAAAAATACAGTATTAAAAATACAAAATGAAATCAATCACAAAAATTATAATATATATATATGACATTTGCTTTAAAATAAGGTCTTTTTTTTTGCAAGGTAATAGTAGGTTATAAAAATGAAAATTAAAGGAGTAATAAAGAACTTAAAAAATGATAATAGTGAAATATGTCTAGGAATTTCTCTGGAGCTGTTGAGGGCAGTGTGGGGTCAGTTCAGTTTCAGATAGTTCCTTGTTCCATCTTATACTTCTTCTCAAGGTCTATAGACCTGTTCGAATGCTCAGTTCAGTTCAGTTGCTCAGTCGTGTCCAACTCTTTGCGACCCCATGAATCGCAGCACTCCAGGCCTCCCTGTCCATCACCAACTCCCAGAGTTCACTCAGATTCACGTCCATTGAGCCAGTGATGTCATCCAGCCATCTCATCCTCTGTCGTCGCCTTCTCCTCCTGCCCCCAATCCTTCCCAGCATCACATTTTTTTCCAATGAGTCAACACTTCGCATGAGGTGGCCAAAGTACTGGAGTTTCAGCTTTAGCATCATTCCTTCCAAAGAAATCCCAGGGCTGATCTCCTTCAGAATGGACTCTTTGGATCTCCTTGCAAGCCAATGGTCTCTCAACAGTCTTCTCCAACACCACAGTTCAAAAGCATCAATTCTTCAGTGCTCAGCCTTCTTCAGAGTCCAGTTCTCACATCCATACATGACCACAGGAAAAACCATAGCCTTGACTAGACGGACCTTAATTGGCAAAGTATTGTCTCTGCTTTTGAATATACTATCTAGGTTGGTCATAACTTTTCTTCCAAGGAGTAAGCGTATTTTAATTTCATGGCTGCAGTCACCATCTGCAGTGATTTTGGAGCCCCCCAAAAATAAAGCCTGACACTGTTTCCACTGTTTCCCCATCTATTTCCCATGAAGTGATGGGACCAGATGCCATGATCTTCGTTTTCTGAATGTTGAGCTTTAAGCCAAACTTTTTCACTCTCTTCTTTCACTTTCATCAAGAGGTTTTTTCGTTCCTCTTCCCTTTCTGCCATAAGGGTGGTGTCATCTGCACATCTGAGGTTGATACTTCTCCTGGCAATCTTGATTCCAGCTTGAGCTTCATCCAGCCCAGCCTTTCTCATTATGTACTCTGCATTATGTACTTGTTTAACTTATAAGTTAAACAAGCAGGGTGACAATATACAGCCTTGATGTACCCCTTTTCCTATTTGGAACCAGTCTGTTGTTCCATGTCCAGTTCGAACTGTTGCTTCCTGACCTGCATACAGACTTCTCAAGAGGCAGGTCAGGTGGTCTGGTATTCCCTTCTCTTTCAGAATTTTCCAAAGTTTATTCTGATCTACACAGTCAAAGGCTTTGGCATAGTCAATAAAGCAGAAACAGATGTTTTTCTGGAACTCTCTTGCTTTTTTGATGATCCAGCAGATGTTGGCAATTTGATCTTTGGTTCCTCTGCCTTTTCTAAAACCAGCTTGAACATCAGGAAGTTCAGTGTTCATGTATTGCTGAAGCCTGGCTTGGAGACATTTGAGCAATGCTTAATCAGTGCTAACTATAGGGTTTTAATATGTTTCACCTGTCACATCCAGAGTAGTTCCCTCTTCTTTGTCTATTTTTGCTTCCTCTTTTTGCAAGTCTCTTCAGTGTCTAAGTTCCACCCTGACACAAGGGGATGAAGGCGTTCACTTATTTAGGCTCACTTGTTCAGTTGTGCTGTGGGGAGAAAGGAACACTGCAAACAACTATCACTGCATGTGTGGGGAGTGCTTGCAATGTATGGACTGCACTGGGTTTGCCCCAGCTCCTGGCATGTGCACTTTCCTGGTCTACACTCCTCAGGTTCCAGGTTGGTCTGCAAGGGAACTGTCCAAAGCAGACCCTGTGTTTTGTGCACTTCCCAGGTCTAAGCTGCTCAGGCTCAGGTTCTCAGGTACTCCACAAAGGTACAGAGTTGGTTGGACATTTTGTGCCCAGGTCCAAGCAGCTCAGGCATTCAGATTCTTGGTGAGTGCCCTGTCTCAGGTGGGCTGTGTCTTAGTCACCTTCCCTGTCCCAGCCGCTCAGTTTCCTGGGTGTGCCACAAGAGTGCCATCTGAGGTGTGCTGTGTATCTCCTCTAGGGAACTGATCTATGGCTGTGACCCTCCTGGCAGATGTCAACTGTCCAGGATCCCTGGAAGACTTGGTTAGCAACTGGGAGCCTGCTCACAGTTTGGTGGAGGATGCAGTCTCTGGGGCTGAGATTGCCCCTTGCCTTCTGGCTCTGGCTGTCGCCTGCCTGCCTCTCTACCAGCAGCAGGGGGATGGGCAGGTCCACAGCTGGGTAGCTCCCCTTTGGTATTTGCTCAATAATTTGTTCTGTGAGCAGGCTGGGCTGTGCCCTAGGTCAGAGCTTTTCACGGGAAAGTTCTCTCTCTCTCTTTTTTTTTTTTGGTGGGTGTGCTATCTTACACTAGCTCCCTCAGATTATCCTCAGGGTGTTCAGGCCTGGTCCTTACCCTAAGCATGCAACCCACTCCTCCCTGTTCAGCCCCTGCTCACTGGTGGTGGATGCCAGTGTCTGAGCTACTTCTCTGCTGGGAGTTGCGGTTAGCCACATATTCTGTGGGGTGTTTGTTTTTGTTTTTGTTTTCCTGCTGGTTATGTTGCCTCTGAGATTTCTAAATTTCCCACAGACCTGCCAGTGAGAGGGTTTCCTGGTGCTTGGAAACTTTTCCTCCTTCATGACTCCCTCCCTGGGGTGGGTCTCCATCCCTAACTCTTTTGTCTCTCTTTTTGTCTTTTATATTTTGTCCTACCTCCTTATGAAGAGAATAGGCTGCCTTTCTGGGTGCCTGGTGTCCTCTGCCAGCATTCAGAAGTTGTTTTGTGGAAGTTGCTCAACATTCAAATGATCTTTTGGTGAATCTGTGAGAGAGAAAGTGGCCTCTCCATCCTATTCTTCCTCCATCTTAGGACTGCCCCTCGACTTCATTGATTTTATTTAACATTCTTTAAAGTATTTCTGAATACAACGAATAGTTTTAGAGCAGGCAGCCACATTGATATAGGAAAAGCTTTGTGATCTTTGACAATCAACTGTGTACTTTATTATATTGTCCCAAATACTGCCACTTAATTAATATGGATTATCACAATGTGAGACATGGAAAAGACCTTTAGCTTATATAGTTCTACTCATTAATTTTTTTTTTTAATTAAAGAAAAAACTGAGAACCAGAGAAAAGAGGTGAATTCTTCAAGGTATCCTTATTACTGGGTAAACCAAGGAGAGGAATGAGAATAGATTTCAAATCCCTTGATGATATCCATTATATAAAAACTTTATTTTAAATATCAATATTTCAAATATTGATCAATGTAATACTTGTACCTTAATCATTGCTTCTTCATATCATTCATTAGGCTTAATTATATAACACCATGATAAAAATTATGAGTTCTGTGAGAACCACTTTTATGTAATTTTTCACAATTGAATATTATAATATTTGATATACACATTGCCATTTTTGTGATAGGATGTCAGATGAATACAATTTTAATAGCAAATCACATGATTGATACATTAGTATCATGATGAAAGCTTAGGCTTCTTCACAACTCAAAGAGAAAACCTGCAGGCCTCTTAAGTTTTCAGTTGGAGTTTTGATAATTGAATATTCCTCTTCAACTGTAATAGCATATAGCAAATTTCTATGAAGCCAGAAAATCCCCTACTACACCTTTTCAGTCAAATCCTCAATGTCTTCCAGAGGTGGCTACTTTTAAAAATTCTATAATACACTAGTTTTGAATCTGGCTTCTTCTTTCCTTCATAATGCTTTTGTGTTTCATTTATGTTTGAATATGTCAGTGGTCCATTCATTTCATTGCCAAGGAGTATTCAATGATATAACTATATTTCTGTGACTTTATCTTTCTTTTGGTGATGAGACTACAGGTAATTTCTCTAGTCCCAAATGAAATACCCATAAAAAATAACTAGAACAGTTATTTGAAGATAACTGTACTCATATGCATAAAAAAAGAGAATTAATTTTAAAGTTTCATGTTCCAAATAGAAGTCTGCATTAAAAATTCTTAAAAAAAGAAAGATTGTGTCTATTTCCCTTTAAAGAATAAATTAGATATTAGCTTTGGGAATTAAAGAATAAAACAAATAATTTATTGTTGGTTGGCCTCACAAAACACTTTTTTAAAACATAAGGGCTCTTACTAAGGAAGCAATAATTTTTATTTTTTTTTATTTTTTTATTTTTTTAAATATCATTGATTTTATTATTATTTTTTAATTTTAATTTTTTATTTTTTAAATTTTAAAATCTTTAATTCTTACATGCATTCCCAAACATGAACCCCCCTCCCACCTCCCTCCCCATAACATCTTTCTGGGTCATCCCCATGCACCAGCCCCAAGCATGCTGCATCCCGCGTCAGACACAGACTGGCGATTCAAGTCACATGATAGTATACATGTTAGAATGTCATTCTCCCAAATCATCCCACCCTCTCCCTCTCCCTCTGAGTCCAAAAGTCCGTTATACACATCTGTGTCTCTTTCCCTGTCTTGCATACAGGGTCGTCATTGCCATCTTCCTAAATTCCATATATATGTGTTAGTATACTGTATTGGTGTTTTTCTTTCTGGCTTACTTCACTCTGTATAATCGGCTCCAGTTTCATCCATCTCATCAGAACTGATTCAAATGAATTCTTTTTAACGGCTGAGTAATACTCCATTGTGTATATGTACCACAGCTTTCTTATCCATTCATCTGCTGATGGACATCTAGGTTGTTTCCATGTCCTGGCTATTATAAACAGTGCTGCGATGAACATTGGGGTACATGAGTCTCTTTCAATTCTGGTTTCCTCGGTGTGTATGCCCAGCAGTGGGATTGCTGGGTCATAAGGTAGTTCTATTTGCAATTTTTTAAGGAATGTCCACACTGTTCTCCATAATAAGCTATTAATTAGATAACTATATTTGTATACAGAACCCATTTTTTTTAAAAAATCTGAGGACCAACTGTAGTCATGTTTTAATATTTTACTATTAATATTAACCCTGCAAGATTTCATTCACAATACTATCCTTAAACACACACACACACACACACACACACACACACACACATAAACACCCTTGCCTTTCCTATGACTACATTTTGTTGATATTTTCAGTTTTCCTTCTTCAACAGCCATTTTTATCCCCATTTAGATTATATGTACTTAATTATATTTATATTTTACTATAAAAACAATATCTGTTATGACTAAAACAGATATTTATTCAACATCAATGTATGTGTATCATCTATTAAAGTCATAACATTATATACTGAGTTGTTGCATACCCCAGGTTGTCTACCTTGTCATTCCAGTTAGTCTATATGTGTTACTGCATTACAACAATTCTTTAATATGAATGTTGCTGAAATGCTGGATCATATACAGAATGAGATATCTAAAAAGAGAATGAGAGTTTTGTTCACTATACTTTGTTCCTCAGTGTCCCCAAAGAAAGAAGATATCCACAGTTGTTTTCTCCAAATTCTCTTCCATAGACTCTCTGATACTTAGAGATGTCATTTTAAGATTTCTGCTTTTAAGTTAATGTAATTAGAATATAGCTGCCAGTACTGGAGAAGAATTGTTATAGCTGATAGAAACTGCATTTCAAACGTTGGGAATGTATGCTGCTGCTGCTGCTGGTGCTAAGTCGCTTCAGTTGTGTCCAACTCTGTGTGACCCCATCGACGGCAGCCCACCAAGTTCCCCCGTCCCTGGGATTCTCCAGGCAAGAACACTGGAGTGGGTTGCCAGTTCCTTCTCTAATGCATGAAAGTGAAAAGTAAAAATGAAGTCACTCAGTCATGTCTGACTCTTAGTGACCCCATGGACTGCAGCCCAGCAGACTCCTCCATTCATGGGATTTTCCAGGCAAGAGTACTGGAGTGGGGTGCCATTGACTTCTCCGTGGGAATGTATAAGATTCGTGCAATTAGAGACGTTTCAATAGTGATAGAGTTACTGAGGCCAGCATAGGAATGGATCAGCCATCAGTAGGATGCCACTATTGATTGGTGACCTACAGAGAATGAGTGATATGGAACCCATGTGTAAGCCAGTTTCCTTGTCAGTTGAGTAGGAGAGAGAGTGGGTCACTTTCTAATATATGCAGTTTCCCTTACTGTTTTATTTTCCTGAATACAGAAGCTATGCTTTATCATGAGTTGTTAATGTTATGCAAAAGAGTATGACTACTATGCATTTGTGTATGTTTGAAGTGTGTGTGTAGGTGTGAGTGGGTGGGTTGAAGTAGTGACACTCAGCTCTCTCCCATCATTATCTACTACAACAGAATTCACCAAAAATGTTTCTGCATTGAGCTACACATTAAATATTCTCAGTTGGCATATGGTCTCTATTGCAACAACTCTACTTCTCTGTAATATCTTAAACCAGTCATTGACAATACATGAACAGAAGAGTTTTACCCTGTTCAGTAGACATTTTAATAACAAATACATAAAATGGAATTTAACTGATTTTCATGTGTCATGAATTATTTTCATTGATTTGATATTTCCTGGTGGCTCAGTGGTTAAAGCGTCTGCCCGCAATGCAGGAGACTTGGGTTTGATCCCTGGGTCAGGAAGACTCCCCTGGAGAAGGAAATGGCAACCCACTCCAGTATTCTTGCCTGGAGAATCCCATGGATGGAGGAACCTGATGGTCCACGGGGTCACAAAGAGTCGGACACAACTGAGCGACTTCACTTTCACTTTCAAACATTTAAAATGTTTTAGTTCATGGGTCAGATTTAAAGCCATGAGTTGTTCTTTGTTGATCTTTGTATTAGAACATTGATTTAGGTCAAATTGAAATTCAGATTCACTTCTTCTCTGTCTTCAATGACAATTCCAGAACTCTTTCTCCAAAAAAATATTTGTTTTCTGTTTTGTGTATAACATGTTTTGTTTTTCACATTATTTTCTTTTCTTTAGATATGTAGTACTCTTTATTCCATGAAGGTGTGATTAAATTTCTGTAATTAGCTGTATACTATATTATTCTAGTCTAGAGGTAATGATAAATGAATGGTTGGTGCTATTTTAAATACTGGAAAATGTAACATAAAATTCTAGACTTACAGTATCACTTTAAAATTTTGAGCATCTGGCTTTATCATGTAGCAATAGTTGGCTGGAACTGAGTAACAGCTGTCAATTTGGAAAGTGCATTTGATTTCATATTTATCACTGTCTCCTCTGCTAGCTATTTGGCATAAGAGAATTCTTAGATGGCTCCCGTGAATCTGGGTGGGACCTGTGAATATAATGGGGCAGTAACTCTGATACTTGACACATGATTGCATGATTACATCATGTGATATAGAAATGTGCTATAGCCATTTGAAGACTTGCTGACTTGGGAGAAGCCTCAGTGTTGTCAGAGGACCATGTAGTAAGGATCTCTGGTGGCCTCTAAATCCTTAGGGTAACCCAGATGCCAAATCTGGTCTCTGTACCCTGACAACAAATTAAATCTCAGAAACAGATATTTAGGGAAAATAGATGAGGGAAAAAATGGAAATAGCAACAGATTTTATTTTCTTGGGCTCCAAAATCACTGCAGACAGTGACTGCAGCCATGAAATTAAAAGACACTTGCTCCTTGGAAGAAAAGCTATGACAAAACTAGACAATGTATTAAAAAGCAGACACATCACTTTGCTGACAAAGATCTGTCTAGCCAAAACTATGGTTTTCCCAGTAGTCATGTACAGATGTGGGAGTTGGACAATAATGAAGGCTGAGAACTAAAGAATTTATGCTTTCAAACTGTGGTGCTGAAGAAGACTCTTGAGAGTCCCTTGGACAGCAAGGAGATCAAACTAGTCAATCCTAAATGTAATCAACCATGAATATTCATAGAAAGGTCTAATGTTAAAGCTGAAACTCCAATACTTTGGCCACCTGATGTGAAGAGCTAACTGATTGGAAAAGACTCTGATGCTCAGCAAGATTGAGGGTAGGATAAGAAGGGGGCAACAGAGAGTGAGATGGTTGGATGGCATCACTGACTCAATGTACACGAGTTTCAGCAAACTCTGGAAGATAGTGAAGGACAGGGAAGCCTTGCATGCTGCCATCCATGGGGTCATAAAGATTTGGACACAACTTAGTGACTGAACAACAGCAACAAGAAAAGAACAGCTTTATTGCTTTACCAAGTAAAGGGGTCCCAGAGGGCAAATGCCCTTAAAGCTGTGTCCCAACCCAGGGAGGTTTGTGAAGAAGTTTATAGTCAAGGAGTTGGATTTGCTGATAAGAATTGGGGTGCATGCAGGGCCCTCATTCCTACAATCCAGAGATCATCCGGCATCACAGTGATGATGGGTTAGCTGTGACGTTCTCTGGGATGAAATGTGCTTCAAGACGTAGCTAACATCTTGCATTTGGTGGGTGTTTTAGTTCTGCAGAAGAGTTGAAAGATGGTATGTGTATCCCTTGAGGGGGAACAAGGACCCTGCCCTCAAGACTGTATTATGTTTCTTAGCGGTGCCTCCCTCTTCTCTGCATCCCCTCCCTTCCCTGATTAGCAAATGTTTGAACGTGGTCTTTGGAACTCAGGAAAGGAAACACAGAAAGGTTTCTGAGTCCAGGAGCCCCACAAGATCCTTCTCAGTTTCAGTCTCAGCCAACAGCTAGCAAGAAAACAATCACTCTTAGTCCTACAATCCCAAGAAAGTTACCATCCTGAATAAATTCAGAAGAGGCTGCTAAGCCTCATACAAGATTACAACCCCATCTGTTGCTTTGATTTCAGCCTGGTGAGACCCACGCAAAGGATTCAGTTACTCTGCCTGAAATTTCAAGAAAACCTTGAAATAAGAAATTTGTGTCATTCTAAGATACTAAGTTTGTGGTTGGGCTTCCTTGATAGTTTAGTTGGTAAAGAATCCATCTGTAATGTAGGATATCCCAGTTTGATTCCTGGGTGGGGAAGATCTGCTGGAGAAGGGATAGGCTATTCTTGGGCTTCCCTTGTGGCTCAGCTGGTAAAGAATCCACCTGCACTGGAGGAGACCTGGGTTAGGAAGATCCCCTGGAGAAGGGAAAGGCCACCCACTCCAGGATTCTGGCCTGGAGAATTGAATGGGCTATATAGTCCATGGGGTCACAAAGAGTTGGACATGACTGAGCAACTTTCATTTTCAAGCTTGTGGTCACTTGTTATGCAGGAATAGAAAACTAACAGGCTATTACTTTACATAAGCACACTTTATGGATAAAGATCCACTTTGCCTGAGAATGCCAAATAAGGTAAACTTAACCTATTTCAACTGCCTCAAGGTTCTCTACTTTATAAACAGTGGCAAACTACTTGGAATTAACTGAAGACTTATTTAAAATTTCAAAATTGGTAGAATTTGAAATAGCTGAGTATTCTGTACTAAATAGCAGAAACTGTAAGTGAATCAAGAAGGCTATTAAATAACTACCTCCTCTGAGTAAAACTGTTAAATTATTCTAGACTCAGGTCTACCTAATATGCCTGTTAATTATTCTCAAAGCAGTGGAGATGAATATGATTGGAAAAGAGGAAAGAGTGCTGTTATTTTTTTTCCCCATTAAGAAGATTGGTGCCTGTTTGCTTGCTATATAGTGATACCTTCTAGATCTTCCATTCACAGACTATACACTTGTCACCTCTCTGATTTCCCAAGTCTAGACCCTACTCTCCCAGCTCACCATGTGTGAATCTGGCCCTGACTGAAATCTCAGACTTCAGCTCTGGAAATGGTTCTTTTTGAATGAGGCTAAGCCTTACTATTTTCATACAGAATAGCTACTTGCTAAGTCCCTTGGGACTTCAGTTCTACCACATTTTATCTCTTTATTCTTGGTTTCAAGCCAGTGTTTCTTCACAGAGGTACTAAAATATTATAGAAAAAGCATGATCCATAGATGGTTTATTCTAGTCTTAATTCTGGATGATTGTTCTTATAAATAAATATGTAAACATTTCCAGTTTATAGGATATGCCATTTAGTTGAATTTTGTTGACCAATATACTACTTTATCATCCTCTATTTTTTTTTTAAGGAAACTGATTTAGTGAAATATCTGAGGTATAAAAGTGAATTATATAAGATTTTAATATAAAATAAGAGTTATAGCTCAAGATCATATTAAAAAATCAACAAAAATTTACACACTTCAGTTTAACCTAAACTAACTAGAAAATCTTTTAACTAATATTTTGTTTCTTGCCTATGATGTACAAGGTGGCTTTAAAAAATAAAAATAAAAAAAACAAGCATGCCCTGTCTCAAATGCTGTACAAATGTGATCTCATTTAATCCTCATCCAGCCTATAAGGTAAATGCTATTATCACCTTCACCTCCAGTTTAAAGATGAAAAAAACTAAGACATGAGTGTATTCAGACACTAGTGGCAAGCTCACAGATAGTTATCAGCAGAGGCAGAAGCTGAAGCCAGGGAGTCTGGCTTTGGAGTCCATGCTCTTTTATTTTATATTTTTTTAATTGAAGTACAGTTGTTGTACAATATTATATAAGTTACAGATGTATAATATACTGATTTACAATTTTAAAGGTTAAACTTATTTATAGTTATTATAAAATATTGACTATATTCCCTGTGCTGTGTAACATATCCCTGTAACTATATATTTTATACATAAACTTTTGTACTTCTTAAACCTCTACAGGTATTTTGCCCCTCCTGCCTTCCCTTTCCCCACTGGTAACCAACAGTTTGGTTTCCCTGAGTCTGCTATTTATTATATTAATTAGTTTGTTATATTTTTTAGATTCCACATACGAGTGATAGCATATATTATTTGTCTTTCTCTATTTAACATTATTCTTACACTTTTTTTAGCATAGTGACCTTCAAGTCTATCCATGTTGCTGCACATGTTAAAATTTATTTCTTTTTATGGCTGAGTAGTATTTCATTGTATATATACATACATGTTTATATATAATTTATATATGCGTATATATATATGATTTTACATATGTATATATAATTTATATGCCCTCCTGCACTCACATGTGTTTATATATGTTTATGTATATATCACATCTTATTCTTCATCCATTTATATGTTGATGAATACTTAGGTTGCTTCTATACCTTGGAAACTGTAAACAATGCAAATATAAACACTGTATTCATGTATTTTTTCAAATTAATGTTTTTATTTTCTCAGATACATACCCAGCAATGGAATTGCTGGATCATATGGTAGTTGTTTTTTTTTTAATATAAATTTATTTATTTTAATTGGAGGTTAATACAATATTGTATTGGTTTTGCCATAAAACTTGAACCCACCACAGGTATACACATGTTCCCCATCCTGAATCCCCCTCCCTTCTTCCTCTCCATACTATCCCTCTGAGTCATCCCAGTGCACCAGCCCCAAGCATCCAGTATCATGCATCAAACCTGGACTGGCAATTCATTTCATATATGATATTATACATGTTTCAATGCCATTCTCCCACATTATCCCACCCTCTCCCTCTCCCACAGAGTCCAAAAGTCTGTTCTATACATCAGTGTCTCTTTTGCTGTCTCACATACAAGGTTATCATTACCATCTTTCTAAATTCCATATATATTTTTTAGTATACTGTACTGGTGTTTTTCTTTCTGGCTTACTTCACTCTGTATAATTGGCTCCAGTTTCATCCACCTCATTAGAACTGATTCAAACGTATTCTTTTTAATGGCTGAGTAATACTCCATTGTGTATATGTACCACAGCTTTCTTATCCATTCATCTGCTGATGGACATCTGGGTTGCTTCCATGTCCTGGCTATTATAAACAGTGCTGCAATAAACATTGGGGTACATGTATCTCTTTCAATTCTAGTTTCCTTGGTATGTATGCCCAGCAGTGGGATTATTGGGTCATAAGGCAGTTCTATTTCCCGTTTTTTAAGGAATCTCCATAGTGGCTGTACTAGTTTGCATTCCCACCAACAGTATAAGAGGGTTCCCTTTTCTCCACACCCTCTCCAGCATTTATTGCTTGTACTGGCATGAAATGGTACCTCATTGTGGTTTTGATTTGCATTTCTCTGATAATGAGTGATGCTGAGCATCTTTTCATGTGTTTGTTAGCCATCTGTATGTCTTCTTTAGAGAAATGTCTATTTAGTTCTTTGGCCCATTTTTTTGATTGGGTGGTTTGTTTTTCTGGAATTGAGCTGCAGGAGTTGCTTGTATATTTTTGAGATTAGGTGTTTGTCAGTTGCTTCACTTGCTATTATTTTCTCCCATTCTGAAGGCTGTCTTTTCACCTTGCTTATAATTTCTTTTGTTGTGCAGAAGCTTTTAATTTTAATTAGATCCCATTTGTTTATTTTTGCTTTTATTTCCAATATTCTGGGGGTGGATCATAGAGGATCCTGCTGTGATGTATGTCGGAGAGTGTTTTGCCTATGTTCTCCTCTAGGAGTTTTATAGTTTCTGGTCTTACATTTAGATCTTTAATCCATTTTGAGTTTATTTTTGTGTGTGGTGTTAGAAAGTGTTCTAGTTTCATTCTTTTACAAGTGGTTGACCAGTTTTCCCAGCATCACTTGTTAAAGAGATTGTCTTTAATCTATCGTATATTCTGGCTTCCTTTGTCAAAGATAAGGTGTCCATACATGCGTGGGTTTGTCTCTGGGCTTTCTATTTTGTTCCATTGATCTATATTTCTGTCTTTGTGCCGGTACCATAGTGTCTTGATGACTGTGGCTTTGTAGTAGAGCCTGAAGTCAGGCAAGTTGATTCCTCCAATTTCATTCTTCTTTCTCAAGATTGCTTTGGCTATTCGAGGTTTTTTGTATTTCCATACAAATTGTGAAATTATTTGTTCTAGCTCTGTGAAAAATAGCATTGGTTGCTTGACAGGGATTGCATTGAATCTGTAGATTGCTTTGGGTAGTATACTGATTTTTACTATATTGATTTTTTTCGATTAATGAACATGGTATATTTCTCCATCTATTAGTGTCTTCTTTGATTTCTTTCACCAGTGTTTTACAGTTTTATATATATAGGTCTTTAGTTTCTTTTTTTTTTTAATTTTTTTATTTTTTTTTTTTTAGTTTTTTATTTTTTAAATTTTAAAATCTTTAATTCTTACATGCATTCCCAAACATGAACCCCCCTCCCACCTCCCTCCCCATAACATCTTTCTGGGTCATCCCCATGCACCAGCCCCAAGCATGCTGCATCCTGCGTCAGACATAGACTGGCGATTCAATTCACATGATAGTATACATGTTAGAATGTCATTCTCCCAAATCATCCCACCCTCTCCCTCTCCCTCTGTGTCCAAAAGTCCGTTATACACATCTGTGTCTCTTTCCCTGTCTTGCATACAGGGTCGTCATTGCCATCTTCCTAAATTCCATATATATGTGTTAGTATACTGTATTGGTGTTTTTCTTTCTGGCTTACTTCACTCTGTATAATCGGCTCCAGTTTCATCCATCTCATCAGAACTGATTCAAATGAATTCTTTTTAATGGCTGAGTAATACTCCATTGTGTATATGTACCACAGCTTTCTTATCCATTCATCTGCTGATGGACATCTAGGTTGTTTCCATGTCCTGGCTATTATAAACAGTGCTGCAATGAACATTGGGGTACATGTGTCTCTTTCAATTCTGGTTTCCTCGGTGTGTATGCCCAGAAGTGGGATTGCTGGGTCATAAGGTAGTTCTATTTGCAATTTTTTAAGGAATCTCCACACTGTTCTCCATAGTGGCTGTACTAGTTTGCATTCCCACCAACAGTGTAGGAGGGTTCCCTTTTCTCCACACCCTCTCCAGCATTTATTGCTTGCAGATTTTTGGATCGCAGCCATTCTGACTGGTGTGAAGTGGTACCTCATTGTGGTTTTGATTTGCATTTCTCTAATAATGAGTGATGTTGAGCAGATCCTAAGTTTTTGTTGTTGTTGTATCGCAATGATGAATGGAATTGTTTCCTTAATTTCTTTTTCTATTTTCTCATTGTTAGTGTATAGGAATGCAAGGGATTTCTGTGTGTTAATTTTATATCCTGCAACTTTACTATATTCATTGATTACCTCTAGTAATTTTCTGGTGGAGTCTTTTGGTTTTTCTATGTAGAGGATCATGTCATCTGCAAACAGTGAGAGTTTTACTTCTTCTTTTCCGATTTGGATTCCTTTTATTTCTTTTTCTGCTCTGATTGCTGTGGCCAAAACTTCCAAAACTATGTTGAATAGTAGCGGTGAAAGTGGGCACCTTTGTCTTGTTCCTGACTTTAGGGGAAATGCTTTCAATTTTTCACCATTGAGGATAATGTTTGCTGTGGGTTTGTCATAGATAGGTTTTGTTATGTTAGGTATGTTCCTTCTACTTCTTTCTGGAAAGTTTTTTCTTTTTTTATCAAAAATGGATGTTGAATTTTGTGAAAGGCTTTCTCTGCATTTATTGAGATAATCATACGGCTTTTATTTTTCAGTTTGCTAATGTGGTGTATTACAATGATTGGTTTGCAGTTATTGAAGAATCCTTGCATCCCTGGGATAAAGCCCACTTGCTCATGGTGTATGATCTTTTTAATGTGTCATTGGATTCTGATTGCTAGAATTTTGTTAAGGATTTTTGCATCTATGTTCATCAGTGATATTGGCCTGTAGTTTTATTTTTTTGTGGCATCTTTATCAGGTTTTGATATTAGGGTGATGGTGGCCTCATAGAATGAGTTTGGAAGTTGACCTTCCTCTGCAATTTTCGGGAAGAGTTTGAATAGGATAGGTGTTAGCTCTTCTCGAAATTTTGGTAGAATTCAGCTGTGAAGCCATCTGGACCCCAGCTTTTGTTTGCTGGAAGATTTCTGATTACAGTTTCAATTTCCATGCTTGTGGTGGGTCTGTTCAGATTTTCTATTTCTTCCTGGTTCATTTTGGGAAAGTTGTACTTTTCTAAGAATTTGTCCATTTCTCCCACATTGTCCATTTTATTGGCATATAATTGCTGATAGTAGTCTCTTATGATCCTTTGTATTTCTGTGTTGTCTATTGTGATCTCTCCATTTTCATTTTTAATTTCATTAATTTGATTTTTCTTCCTTTGTTTCTTGATGAGTCTGGCTAATGGTTTGTCAATTTTATTTATCCTTTCAAAGAACCAGCTTTTGGCTTTGTTGATTTTTGCTATGGTCTCTTTTGTTTCTTTTGCATTTATTTCAGCCCTGGATTTTAAGATTTCTTTCCTTCTCCGAACCCTGGGGTTCTTCATTTCTTCCTTTTCTAGTTGCTTTAGGTGTAGAGTTAGGTTATTTATTTGACTTTTTTCTTGTTTCTTGAGGTATGCTTGTATTGCTATGAACTTTCCCCTTAGCACTGCTTTTACAGTGTCCCACAGGTTTTGGGTTGTTGTGTTTTCATTTTCATTCATTTTTATGCATATTTTTATTTATTTTTTGATTTCTTCTGTGATATGTTGGTTATTCAGCAGCGTGTTGTTCAGCATCCATAAGTTAGAATTTTTAATAGTTTTTCTCCTGTAATTAAGATCTAATCTTATTGCATTGTGGTCAGAAAAGATGCTTGGAATGATTTCAGTTTTTTTGAATTTACCAATGCTAGATTTATGGCCCAAGATGTGATCTATCTTGGAGAAGGTTCCATGGTAGTTCTATTTTTAATTTTTAAAGGAATCTTCATACTGTTTCCACAGTGGCTGCACCAGTTTGCATTTCCACTTACTGTGTACCAGGGTTCCCTTTTCTGTACATCTTCACTAATTTTTATTATTTGTGTTCTTTTTGATGATAACCACCCTGACAAGTGTGAGGTGATATCTCATTGTGGTTTTGATTTGTATTTCCCTGATGATTAGCGATGTTGAGCATCTTTTTAAAAAGGCATAAATGTCAAACCAGTGCTTCTCACAGCATCTGAGTTATTGCTATTATTATCTTCATTGTGCACATGAAGAAACTAGAGTACAAACAGGTTAGAAAACTTGTTAAGGGCACAAAAATAGAAATTAACTGAGTCAAAATTGAAACTCAGGCCATGTAGTACCAAAGTCCATTCTTTATACCACTATAACATACTTCTTCCAGCTATTTTTCTTCATTTTCACTTCTCAACATTGATAAACAATAATACTTTCACAACAATAGCATTCAAAAATGAATAATGTGTTCATACAAAGAAACAAAGTATATGTAAAGAAAGTCATTTTAAAAACAGTTTAAATAGTATAGTTTTCTCATATAACCTCACCCAAGAGGATGACGAGAAGATCCTAATATATTATTTTTGAATAAAATATCTAAATGCATTTTACTACTATTGAACACTCATCTAAGAGCAATTTATGTAAAATAAAAATCAAATTAAATCAAATATTTTACTTATTAAAAAAGTGAGCAAAACAAACCTGGTAGGAATTTTCATAAAACTTCCATTAATTTTGAAAATATAAGCCAATCTGATATATCACTGAAGTGTTATCAAGTCAATTTGAGCTTTAGGACTTATGTTTCCTCTGTTGTTTTTTTTTTTCTACTTATCTCCCTGTCTCCATAAACAGTAAATGATAATGCCATTTCATATTTATAAAACATATGGAAAAAAGTGATCTAGTATACAGTCTCAGATAAAAGTGGAATAGCTGAAGCACTCTGAGTATTTCTCCAAAATAATTAAGCTGCTTATTAAAGGAGTAATGAGAATGAAAATACTATATATTAACATGTATACACACAAATACACGGATATACATATATATTGATGTATATGCATATATATTTATAAATACTTGAATAAAAAAGATATACTATGTGGTACAGTAACTTCCATGGTGGCTCAGATCGTAAAGAATCTACCTGCAATGCAGAAGACTTGGGTTCAAGCCCTGGGTTGGGAAGTTCCCCTGGAGAAGGGCTTGACAACCCACTCCATTATTCTTTCCTGGATAATTCCATGGACAAAGAAGCCCAGCAGTCTACAGTCCATGGACTTGCATAGTCAGATATGACTGAGCAACTAACAAGTAACAAGTAAGTGTGTGGTACAGTAGTTAATAGCATAAATTCTGAAGTCAGAATGCCTGCCTGTATCTTAACCTGCCTTTCTCCATTTTTAGCTATGTGAACTTTTACAAGTAACTTATTTACTCTGTATTCAATTTCCCAATATATAAAATGGGAGTAATAATAAGATGATATAATAAATTGTGATATTTTACAAGGTAAATATGTTCACATACATAAAGCACAAATTTATTGAGAATATGCTAGGATGTATGTTCTATACACTCATTAAGAATATGTTTCCGTATAACTGAGAAAAAACACATGCTTATGAATATAAATGTTTGTATTCTGTGCGTAGGTATGGCTGAATTCGTATGCATGTAGTGGAGACTTGGGTACAACAGAAAGCAACTTGATTTATACCTCTAACTTCCTATTCAAACTACTTTGAAGATCCATTCCTCTTTAACCTTGGGTAAAATTTAAGGTGTATTCCTTGACTTGTCTTACAGACCTCAGGTACTAAAAAAATGTTCACAAGCCTTCAAGTTCAAACAAACTCATTTTCATGAATTGTCCAGAACATTGGAAGTTCAGAATTGCAAACTTAAAGTTAGAACCACTCTTATTTTGTAGCTCTTGACTGCTTCAGTTTAGAGGAGCCTGTGAGGGGAAGAGTTCAGAATAATCTCTCTTTTCCCTCCCATACTTGTTTCCCGCTCAGGAGACAGCCTCTGACTGATTAGGACTCATTGGTGAGGTGAGATAACAGTGATCAGAGGCAGCATTCAGGGATAGTATAAAGAGCAGTGATGGTAGACAGCCGGCTGCATTCTGCTGGGAGCACTTCTATGCTGTCTTGGAAAACACCTCTCTGCTCACTCCAGAGCTCTCATAAGTGGTGACAGTTATACGTACCTCCTAGCGTGTCACTCAGAATCTTCTATATTTCAGTCTTTTGCCTTTCAGGTAACTTTTATGACACATTGGTTAACTGACCCAGGTTCAATCCACCAATGAGAAGCATGCAACTTTAATACCTGATCATTATGAGCTGAGTAATTTTTGAATCAGTGTCTTCTGTCCCAAGACATTCAAGCCAGTGTTTTACTCTTTGGAATGAAGAGTGTGAACCATACACCAAATACTGTGTTCTCCAAGTTCTAATGGATATAAATAAGCTCTCTCTATTGCCCCCACCAGGCTTGCCATAAGAAGAAAGTTCCCCAGTCCCTTCTCTGCAGTGGCTTAGTAAGACCTATAGTTCCCCAAAGACTCTCTTAAATTAAATTGACGACCTCTTTCATAATTGCTTGAGTCTATACTGGACTGGATTTAGGGGAGTGCAGTTAGCTATGGGTCTCACACTGTATATATGCAAATATTGTTTAGATGATCCATCTGTCTTTTTGGAAACTTGAGATGACTTGTCATCTATGCTTTTGTTGTTGCATTTTGTGTGTCACTGAATATCAGCCAGGATATATTCCATTTTAAAACCCTATTATATAGTCCTGTATTTACATACACCGACACTTGCATATATGTAAAAGAGAAATAGTGAAGCATCAGTTATCTGAGAAATATAATTTGGATAAGGAGAAAAGAAGGGGTTCATAAAAATGCATAGAAAATTGGGTATTTTAGTGGATTTTTTTTCATTACAAGAAGCAATCTTATTTAGACTGAAAGTGAAAAAGTGAGTGCCAAATGAATTGTGAAGATACAACTAATACCCCCTAGATCAGTCCAAAAATACCAAAAAGAAGGCAGATAGCTGTCAAATATGGGTGTTTTCATATAATTGAAAACACCTGTGATTTGGAAGTAAGTCAGACACTTTCAATAAAATTTCAAAACCAATAATGTGTATTGCAATTTATTATTCTATTTTTTCTGTCTTTCTCCCACCTTCTTTCCCATCTGTTTACCCATTCACTTATCTATCCATCATCTCATCTATCACCTACTAGCAACCATTGAGAAAAATAGATAGGACACACCCACAGGGATAAAATCCTCATTTTATAGCACTATTTAAAGTCTTCTAGAGTTTTATAGATGTTACCTCATTAATTTTCACAATATCCTGTGAGGTATGTAGGCAGAAATTATTTCTTATTTTATGGATGGATAAAATAAGGTATTGTAAACTTACCAAAGAGACTTATGCAAGAATAAATTACAGAAAACCAAATGAGATATGCTTTTTAAAAATATAGCTTAATAGCTGTCTAACTTTACTCCAGAAGTTAATTTTTTCTATTGGAACCTATTAAGATGTTCCTTTCAGGTTCCTTTTCAGGTTGATAAAATTAGAGCGATTCTCTCAATATTCTTGGAAAACACTAATAAATGGGGATCCCATCAAATATAATTAATGTTAATAAAAATAACAATTGATAATGTAGATTGAGAAATTATACTATGGCAGAAGCATCTTGCATTATCAGTTTTAGACTCACAACAGTCCCACAGTTCTGGTTCCCTATTGCAGCATATCAAACCATCCCCAAATTTTACAACTTAAGATGACATTTATGATTTGATACAAGTCCTGAGTTCAGAAAACCAGGAGGGGCTTAGATGACTGGTTCTACCTCCAGGTATCTTAGGAGATTACAGTAAAACTTTTGACTGGGGCAGTTCTGGGCTATGCCCAGTGGGTCTGCAGTGGCAGTGGATGCCTGCCAACCTCTGAACTGCCTTCTGGGTCATCCTCTCCTTTGACTGAGAGATAACACATATTTACAGCTAGATAGCTCTATTGGCTATTATTGGAGAAGGAAATGGCAACCCACTCCAGTGTTCTTGCCTGGAGAATCCCAGGGATGGGGGACCCTTGTGGGCTTCCGCCTATGGGGTCGCACAGAGTCGGACATGGCTGAAGTGACTTAGCAGTAGCAGTTCTGTTAGCACATTATATAGAATCCTAGAAATCTAACAAATTACTTTTATTTTATCATATTTCTAGGAAAAATTTCAATTTCTGTCTCCTTCAGTCCAAGCAGGCAACTGTTTTTGCTGGTATAACCCCATGTCTATTCTTGGGTTCTGTTAAGATGGATGATTGGATCCATGAATCAGGTGCCTATAATCTCTTTAGCAAACCTTCTTTGGCCTTGCCCTCAGTGTTCTCTTGAGAATATGCTTTCTCATTTTTCACAATATGCTTAGGCTGAGAATTTTCCAAATCTTCAAGTTTTGTTTTTTGCTTAACAATTTCTCCTTCAATTTATCTCATAAGCAGCCAGGAGAAAGCAGGCAAAGGCAATCTAGTCTTTTTCTAATATTAACCTCAAAACTTTCCCAATCTCTATCCCAAAACTGTTTCAAAGCCACTTTCACTTTTTAGATACTTGTTACAGAAGCATGCTACTTCTTTGTATCAAAATTGGTATTTGTTTTCTAGGTCTGCCAAAACAAATTACTACAGTGGCTTAAACAAAATAAATTATTTTTCTCACAGTTCCAAAGGCTAGAAGAACAAGATAAGTTGTCAAGGGTTGGTTTTCTCTAAGGCCTCTCTCCTTGGTTTGTAGATGCTCACCTCTCTGTGTCTTTTGTGCTGTGTCCTAATCTCTTCTTACAAGGACACTAGTCCTATGAGATCACAACCCACTTATATGACCCTATTTACCTTTGTAAATGTGGTTATCTCCAAATACCCTCAAGCTCTGAGGTACTGGGGATTATGACTCCAACACAGGAGATTTGAGAGGACACAGTGCAGTCCATAGCATCTCATAACTACAACATAGTGTTTGTAAACTAATTACATGATAGAGATTCTCTTACCTACAATTTCAAATAAGATTTAACTCACTTACTTACAAGAGTTTAACCCATAGCCTTATGAAAAAACATGAGGCTTCAGATAACAATTTATTTAACACATATTCAATTCAGTTCAGTTCAGTCGCTCAGTCGTAATCAACTCTTTGTGACCCCATGAATTGCAGCACGCCAAGCCTCCCTGTCCATCACCATCTCCCAGAGTTCACTCAAACTCACGTCCATCGACTCAGTGATGCCATCCAGCCATCTCATCCTCTGTCATCCCCTTCTCCTCCTGCCCCCAATCCCTCCAAGCATCAGAGTCTTTTCCAATGAGTCAACACTTCGTATGAGGTGGCCAGAGTACTGGAGGTTCAGCTTTAGCATCATTCCTTCCAAAGAACACCCATGGTTGACCTCCTTTAGAATGGACTGGTTGGATCTCCTTGCAGTCCAAGGGACTCTAGCCTTTTTAAAACATTTCTTCCTCCCTTGGCCAGCTTTGATACAAAGCCATTCATACATTTTGAGTTTTCCTTACAACAGCACCTTACTTTTAGGTACCAATATACGTATTAAGTATCCATTATAGCACAATAATTTGTCTCAGTACTGATCAGCTTAAAAACAACAAAAATTAATTATCTCACACAATCTCTTAGGGTCATAAATCTGAAAGAACTTTGACTAAGTGTTTCTGACTCAGGGTATCTCACAATTTGTAGTCAAACTATTGACAGAGATTAATTTATTTCCAGATTTGACTTTTACTGGTGATTCTACTTTCAAACTCTCAAGATGGTTGTTGACAGGTCAATTTAGGGGGAAACTCATCAATGATATATCATAAATATTTTAATAAATAGAGCTCTAGATAATATTTACTGAAGACAATATCAAATGCTTATATTTATACTCATAACAATGGTACTATGTTATATTATGGCTTGCCCACTGTGCATGCTAACACAAACAGTGGTAAAAATTGAAACTTTAAAGCAAATGATTTTAATTTTGGGAAACTTAAAAATTACTTTAATTATTTCTCTATCCAAAATATAATAGCTTGGTGATTCTTACTGGGCTTCCCTGGTAGCTCAAATGGTAAAGAATCTGCCTGTAATGTAGAAGATCCAGGTTCAATCCCTGAGTCAGGAAGATCCCCTAGAGAAGGGAATGGCTACCCATCCAGTATTCTTGCCTGGAGAATTCCATGAACAGAGAAGTCTGGCAGGCCACAGCCCATGGGATCACAGTCAGATACGACTGAGCAACTAACACTTTAACGCTTGTTTGGGGGAGAAAATGCAAAGCCAAAAGAAACAAAAAGCAATCCTATGGAAGTTAAGAATATATGCAATAAAATCACTTTTTACCTAACATAACATTTTTGTTAGAAGAATAAGAGATGATTGTGAAAAAAATATATATACATAGAAAAAATGAGGTAATAACATTTTCTACATCCTATACATCTGGACTTGTCAAAATCAATGAATCAACATTAATATACTATTTTTAATTAAAGTCAACTATTTCTTCGGTTTTCTCAAAATCTTTTCCAGGATACCACATTACATATAGTCTTCTGGTTTTTTAAGGCTCTACTTGGTGGTTGTGACTGTTTCTCAGAATTTCTTTTTTTTTCCCTTGTCAATTTTGACTGTTACTGGTTAGAAGTTTTAACATTTCATAGTGTCTCCAAATTAGAATTTTTCTGACATTTTTCTCATGATTCAATTTGAATAATATATTTTGGAAAAAACACAGAGTGGAAGTACTATTCTGTACCTCATCATAGCATAAAAAAGTGAAAGTTTTAGTCAGCCAGTCTTTACCGACTCAGTGATCCCATGGACTGCAGCCCACCAGTCTCCTCTGTCCATGGGATTTTACTGGAAAGAATATTGGAATGGGTTGCCATCCCCTTCTCCAGGGGATCTTCCATACCCAGGGATCAAACCTGGATTTACAGCATTGTAGACAGATTCTTTACCTTCTGAGCCACCGTGGAAGCCATAGCAAAGGCACATGCTATCAATATGACTCATCACTGTTGATGCTAACCTAATGACCTGACTTGGGAAACTTGTTTCTCCACCATATACTACTTTTTTTTTTTTTTTTTTAAATCCTGCTTGACCCTACTGTTATCTGTGGAAAAAAATCTCTAGCACAGTCCACACTGACTGGGAAATTGTGCTCCACCTCCTTAATGGCAGAGTATTTACAGAAATTATTTGGAATTTGTCTGCATGGGAGAGAGTTGCCTATTTATGTATTCTGATGTTTTGACATCTGGGGGCCCTGCTGTCCCTGGAGAGGCTGTTTCTCTTGGGGTCAGCCAATTCCTTCTTATAGTAAATAGCTTACCCCTAAGTGTGCCTTCAAATGTATACCAACCAATCCAGACTCCATACCCCCAACCACTTCCTTTTTGGGACCCTTACACTCCAGGCCAGTCTCCACCCATCCTAATCACCCCTGACAACTAAGGACAGCTTTGTGCCACAAAGTCCCCTGAAATGATTAGAATAATCTGCTAACACTGTCCCTCCTCCTTCCTGCAGAAACCACAATAAAGGCTCTTGACCACAATTTCCCCAACACCCCTATTTCCTGGCCAGTTCTAGTGCTTTATGTGCTTGACATGAGCCTTTGCCTTGTAATCTGTGTCTGTGTGTGCCTGTTTATAATATTTATGTCTTCTTGATAATTTGACCCTTTAATCAATTGATCAATTAACCTTCTTTTCTAAAAATTTTGACATGAAGTCCGTTTGGGTTTTTTTTTGTTTGTTTGTTCTTCTGATATTACAATAGTCATCTCAGGTCTTTTTTGGTTACTACAGGGATGAAATATCTTTCTTCCTTTCTTTTGTTTTCAACTTATTTGTGTCTCTGAGTCTAAATTGACTCTTTGGACAGAAATAGAGTTAAAGAAAGAAAATAGATCAGATATTTTATTCATTCTACCAGACTTATCTTTAAAGTGAGGAGTTTAATTCGTTTACAATTAAAATGATTACTGGTAAGACAGGATTTACTGTTACCATTTTGCTATTTTCTATATGCCATATAATTTTTTGTTCCTCAGTTCCTCCAATAATTCTTTCTCCTGTGGCTTATTGTACTTTTCCTAGTGCATTTTTGGGATTACCTCCAAATTTCCTTTTCTATGTATTTTTTAGTTATTTTCTTAGTTACTATCCTGGGGATTATAGTTAATATCTTAAATTTATAGGAACCAAGTTTGAGTTGATACCAAAATAGCTTCAATAGCATGCAGAGCTGCTCCTCTTCAGGTCCATCCTTAACTTTTGATAAGACAATATCACCAGAACTTTTCTTAATTTTTGAAGCATAGCTTAACTGTTCTTGAATATATTTATAATGGTTGCTTTGATGTTTTTGTCTGTTAAACGCAAAATCTTGGTCCTCTCTCAGGCAGCTTTGGCTTCCTTTATTTATTTATTATTTTCCTGTGTGTGGGCCATCTGTGTATGTATGCTGTTGCTTTAGCTGTGTTCAATTCTTTATGACCCTATGGACGGTAGCCTACCAGTATCTTCTATCCATTGGGTTTCCCAGGAAAGAATACTGGAAAGGGTTGCCAGGCCCTCCTTCAGGGGATCTTCCCAACCCAGGGAATCTGAGTCTCCTGTGGTTCCTGTATTGCCTGTGGATTCCTTACTCCTGAGCCACGGACCATACTGTCATGTTTCTTTGCATGTTTTATATATTATTTTTTGTTTTTGATTAGTGAGCATGTTAGAGAACACAATTTAACAAATCTGGGTAGTGACTTATCTCCCTCCTGACCAGAATTGTTTTAGTTGTGGTCAGTTTACTTGATAGTGGTTTGACTCAACTATACTAGTGAAGCTATTCCCCTGCACTGAGAAGCCTCTGATTCTGCTATCTGAAGGGCACAACCTTAGGAACTATGCTCAGAGTTATTCTGGGATGCCAACAGTTTTGGAAGGCTCTCCTTGGCTATCTCTTTTTCTGATCTCTCTGTTAATTGTCTGCCTAATTTGCTTTTCACCCAGCTGTTAGGATCCACTAATTACATGCTGATTGCTGTATTGTTTTCAACAAGGCTTTATGGCATAAACCACTCTAGAGTCTAATCCAATTAAATTGGAACAGGGTGTAGTTTTTGTGGGTGGTCCTCTTGAAGTATCTTCTTAGCTTTCTCTGTTTCCTCTTCTCACTGGTGGAAATGGACTGTGTTTTACCTTGTTGCTTTTAAACAAAAGGAGCTACTGTTTTAAAGAGCACCTTTACACTTGAACTTCCCTACAATTTTTTTTTTTTTTTAAATAGGTTGTTTCTGAAGTTCTAGAGTTTGGGTCTCTTTGTTCTCATAGATTGTCTCATCTCCAGAAAAAAAAACAAAAAAAAAAACAAAAAAAAAACAACTCTAAGCTACTTAACAGGTGATTTGGTGGAATGACTGCCTCTGGTTGATACCCTCTCCAGTATTCTTGCCTGAAAATCCCATGGACAGAGGATAGTGGTGGGCTACTGTCCATAGGGTCATAAAGAATTGGACATGGCTAAAGCCAATGGCACCCCGCTCCAGTACTCTTGCCTGGAGAATCCCATGGATGGAGGAGCCTGGTGGGCTGCAGTCCATGGGGTCGCTAGGAGTCGGATATGACTGAGCAACTTCACTTTCACTTTTCACTTTCATGCATTGGAGAAGGAAATGGCGACCCACTCCAGTGTTCTTGCCTGGAAAGTCCCAGGAACGGGGGAGCCTGGTGGGCTGCCGTCTATGGGGTCGCACAGAGTCAGACATGACTGAAGTGTCTTAGCAGCAGCAGCAAAGCCATTTAGCATGCACGCACAGATGGCCCACACACAGGGAAAAAAAAAAAAAAAAGGAAGCTGAAGCTGTCTGAGAGAGGACCAAGAGGTTAGGTTTAACAGACAAAGACATCAAAGCAACCATTATAAATATATTCAAGAAGAGTTAAGCTATGCTTCAAAAATTAAAAAAAGTTCTGGTAACATTGTCTGATCAAAAGTTAAGGATGGACCTGAAGAGGAGCAGCTCCGTATGCTTCTCAGCTTGCCCCTATTTTGATAGGAATTCTGTGTCATTAGCAAGCTGATATGAGGGAGTTTGGAGCTTCAGAAATTTTCAGCCTGTCAAACCGGGTGTATATGTAGAGCAGATGTATGGGACAGGGTGGAGAGGAGAGTACCCAAAATTCCCTCACTCTCACTGGCATTTTAGCCTCAACTTTAAACTGGAAAGAATTACAAATGCTCACATCCTTCCTCTCCTTCACAGGAGATAGTGTATCTCTCTGACTGGAGCAGAGTAGAGAGAGAGCCCAATCTTCTCAGTCACACCCACCCAGAACAAACCTTTCTTTATGCTCAGCTGTGAGTGTGGTGGAGAAAGGCAGAGAGCTGGTCATGGCTAGATCATATAGACTCTAACTGTTCTCAGTTTTAGTAGATTTTCTTGAGTACATTCTATTTGCTCTATACTCTCAGTACAGTTTCCAGGACTTTAATGTAAATTCTTCATCAGTTACACTAGTTTCACCAGAAGTGGGTCCATGGAGCTCTTCACACTCCCATCCCAGATGTAAAAGGAAAACTTCATCCTTCTTTGAAGATATTTTCTTTCACGTGAAACAAGATGCTTTTTAGCATAGTGTCCTCCCAGGGGAGGCAGTGTGAATGGGATTGGAATGTGCTTTGCCTCTTTTTTCTCTTGAGAGGAACCTACCTACGGAAAGCACAAGCACATATTTTACTTCTGCACCTGAATACCATAAATTTGGAAAGGGCCATCTCTGCTCAACTGAATTAGCTGCAAAACTTCAAGATTCTTAAATTGAAATTATTGTTTTACAAAATTGAAGAAATGGGAAAAGCAACATTTTCGGATAGAAAAATAATACTGATTGAAGTTTCTGACTTCACTAGAGTGGGTGGATTTACATTTGGAATGCACTTACAGGATGCTACAAAACATAGATCTTTAACTTGCTGATTTTTTTTTTTTTTTTGCATTTTGTGCTTTACAAATAAATTGTGTAGCTTCTTGACTTTAGGTAACAGTAGAAGACACCATGGGCTTCCCTGATGGCTCATTGGTAAAGAATCCGCCTACAATAAGGGAGCCATAGGAGATGTGGATTTGATTCCTGAGTTGGGAAGATCCCCTGGAGAAGGAAGTGACAACTAACTCCAATATTCTTGCCTGGAGAATCCCATGGACAGAAGAGCCAGGTGAGCTACAGCCCATAGGATCGCAAAGAGTCAGACACAACTGAAGCAACAGCACAGCACAGCACAGATGTGTGTCATGGGCCACACATGGGTTAAGCATAAACTTCAAGGAAGTGTCAGGGTGTCTTTTGAATATTGAGTTTCAAGCTGAACCTTGAATTGGGTATGTGCAACTGAATTCTACAAGCACTACAGAAGTGATGTTCTAAGCTCCAGAGTTCTGGTAGCAAACATAGATTGGCACTGCAAAGCAGAAAGAGTTATTCATAGATTTTGAATACCCAGGAATGAATGTTGTTGTTTAGTTTCTCAGTCGTATCCAACTCTTTGTGAAATCATGGACTGTAACTCACCAGGCTCCTCTGCCCATGGCTTTTTCAGGCAAGAATACTGGAGTGGGTATATATTTCCTTCTCCAGGGGATCTCCCTGACCCAGGGATTGAACCCATGTCTCCTGAATGGCAGGAAGATTCTCTATTGCTGAGCCACCACAGAAATCCCCCAAAGAGGAATAGTAGAGATTTAAATATCATCTGATGCCCAAGGCTAAGGCCAATCCCCAATTTTAAGTCTCTGACCTAGCAAAAGTGCTGCAAAAGCTCCTGTCTGAGAGGAAAGAATAGGAAGAGATGGTATCCCCCTTCTAGCTCTGATAATGCATCATGCCAAATCATGTTCTTCCTGAGGGCTTTCTCCTATTTGAATCAAAGTTCAGTGGTCATGAATTCTGGATAACCCACCTAAGCTCCATGGTTTCTCAGTAAGAAATAAATTATGAATATTTTGTTTCTTTCCTCCTTTCTCAGATAACACTACATTTCTATAGAGTCTTTGTCAGCACTAAATGCTGAGATGTAGTTGCTGAGAAAACTGCTCAAAAGTCTGGGGACTGACCTGTTTATATCTTACTACAATAGTGGCTTACCTTTAGAATAGTTAAGCTAGATTTTGCACTTTGGTTATTCTGTCAACAATTTCTCCTAGCTCTCTGAGCAAAGTATATGCACTGACCAAATTCAGCACAGGTCTTAGGTCTAAAAAAATCTATAGTAGGCCTAATGTTTAAAAAAATTTCCTTGGATGCTCAAAAACATATTAGGTAATTACTAATGCTAAAGATTTTATAGAAAAGTGTCTCACTAAAAAATTAATTTAAAAATGCATATTCCTCATTCTATAAGACTATCCTGGATAATTGCTCAATGGAATGGTATTGCAAAGCAGTATAGGGGTAAGATTAAATTTTTAACATTCTGTATTTTGAAATATTCTGTGTTGTTGTGAAATAAAGCAAACTTACAGAATTTTAAAAAAAACTGTCTGGAAGAAAAAGATGAAAAGTAAACTGTAAAAAAATTACACATTCCTTGTTCTAAATTTTTTTAAAAAAGAATTACATTCAGGTTTAAATCATTCATTTGTAGGTTAACCAGATTCTCTGTGAAAATCATGGATAGTTTTGAAAAAGAACAAATTTATTATTATTTGAAGAAAAGTAATAGTGACAAAATGTGGTCCACTGGAGAACGGAATAGCAAACCACTTCAGTATTCTTGCCTTGAGAACCCTATGAACAGTATGAAAAGGCAAAAGGATAAGACACTGAAAGATGAATTGCTCAGGTAAGTAGCTGCCCATTATGTTCCTGGAGATCAATGGAGAAATAACTCCAGAAAGAATGAAGGGAAGAGGCCAAAGCAAAAACAACACCCAGTTGTGGATGTGACCGGAGATAGCAGCAAGGTGTGATGCTGTAAGACCAATATTGCATAAGAACATAGAATTTTAGGTCCATGAATAAAGGCAAACTGGAAATGGTCAAACAAGAGATGGCAAGAGTGAATGTTGACATTTTAGGGATCAGCGAACTATAAGGTACTGGGATGGATGAAGTTAACTCAGATGACCATTATATTTACTACTCTGTGTAAGAATCCCTTAGAAGAAATGGAGTAGCCATCATAGTCAACAAGAGTCTTAAATGCAGTACTTAAATGCAATCTCAAAAAGGACAAAATGATATCTATTCATTTCCAAGGTGAACCATTCAATTTCACAGTAATCCTATGATATGCCCTGGCCAGTAATGCTGAAGAAGCTGAAGTTGAAAGATTCTATAAAGACCTATAAGAGCTTTTAGAACTAACACCCAAAAAGATGTCCTTTTCATTATAGGGGGCTGGAATGCAAAAGCAAGAAGTCAAGAAACATGTGGAGTAACAGGCAAATTTGACCATGGAGTACAGAATGAAGCATGGCAAAGGCTAACAGAGTTTTGCCAAGAGAACATATTGGTCATAGCAAACACCCTCTTCCAACAACATAAGAGAAGACTATACACATGGACATCACCAGATGGCCAACACTGAAATCAGATTGATTATATTCTTTGTAGCCAAAGATGGAGAAGCTCTATACAGTCAGCAAAAACAAGACCAGGAGCTGACTGTGGCTCAGATCATGAACTTCTTATTATCAAATTCAGACTCAAATTGAAGAAAGTAGGGAAAACTGCTAGACCATTCAGGTATGACCTAAATCAAATCCCTTATGATTATACAGTGGAAGTGACAGATTTAAGGGACTAGATCTGATAGAGTGCCTGATGAACTATGGGTGGAGGTTCATGACATGGTACAGGAGACAGGGATCAAGACCATCTCCAAGAAAAAGAAATGCAAAAAAGCAAAATAGCTGTTTGAAGAGGCCTTACAAATAGATGTGAAAAGAAGAGAAGCAAAAAGCAAAGGAGAAAAGGAAAGATATACCCATTTGAATGCAGAGTTCCAAAGAAAAGCAAGGAGAGGTAAGAAAGCCTTCCTCAGTGATCAGTGCAAAGAAATAAAGGAAAACAATAGAACGTGAAAGACTAGAGACCTCTTCAAGAAATTTAGAGATACCAAGGGAACATTTCATGAAAAGATGAGCACAATAAAGGACAGATGGTAGGGACCTAACAGAAGTAGAAAATATTAAGAAGAGGAGGCAAGAATACACAGGTGAAGGTGAAGTCACTCAGTCATATCAGACTCGCTGCGATCCTGTGGACTGTAGCCTACAAGGCTTCTTCATCCGTGGGATTCTCCAGGCAAGAATACTGGAGTGGTTTAGCATTTCCTCCTCCAGGGGATCTTCCCGACCCAGGGATCGAACCCAGGTCTCCTGCATTGGAGGCAGACGCTTTAACCTCTGAGCCACCAGGGAGGCCCAGGAAACTCCAATACTTTGGCCACCTTATGTGAAGAGCTGACTCATTTGAATACACAGAAGAACCATACAAAAAAGATCTTCATGATCCAGAAAATCATGATGTTGTGATCACTCCCACTCACTTAGAGCCAGACATCCAGGAATGTGAAGTCAAATGGGCCTTAGGAAGCATCGCTAAGAACAAAGCTAATGATGGTGATTCAATCCCAGGTGAGCTATTTCAAATCTTAAAAGATGATGCTGTGAATGTACTGCATTCAATATGCCAGAGAATTTGGAAAACTCAGCAGTGGCCACAGGACTGGAAAAAGTCAGGTTTCATTCCAATTTCAAAGAAAGGCAATGCCAAAGAATTTTCAAACTTCTGCACAATTGCAATCACCTCACACACTACAAAGTAATGCTCAAAATTCTCCAAGCCAGGCTTCAGCAACACATGTACAGTGAACTTCCAGATGTTCAAGCTGAATTTAGAAAAGGCAGAAGAACCAGAGATCAAATTGCCAACATCTGCTTGATCACCAAAATGGCAAGAGAGTCCAGAAAAACATTTATTTCTAATTTATTGACTATGGCAAAGCCTTTGGCTGTGTGGATTACAATAAACTGTGGAAAATTCTTAAAGAGATGGGAATACCAGACCACCTGACCTGCCTCTTGAGGAATCTTTATGCTGCTCAGGAAGCAACAGAACTGGACATGGAACAACAGAATGGCTCCAAATAGGAAAAGCAGTATGTCAAGGCAGTATATTGTCACCCTGCTTATTTAACTTGTATGCAGAGTATATCATGAGAAATGCTGGGCTGGAGGAAGCACAAGCTGGAATCAAGATTGCCAGGAATAATATCAATAACTTTAGATATGCAGATAACACCACCCTTGTCCAGAAAGCAAAGAAGAACTAAAGATCCTCTTGATAAAAAGAAAAGAGGAGAGTGAAAATTTTGGCTTAAAGCTCAACATTCAGAAAAACAAAGATCATGGCATCTGGTCCCATCACTTCATGGGAAATAGATGGGAAACAATGGAAATAGTGGCAGAGTTTATTATTTTTGGCTACAAAATCACTGCAGATGGTGACTGCAGACATGAAATTAAAAGACTCTTACTCCTTGAAAGGAAAGTTATGACCAACTGACAGCATATTAAAAAGCAGAGACATTACTTTGTCAACAAAGGTCTTCCTAGTCAAGGCTATGTTTTTCCAGTAGTCATGTATAGATGTGAGAGTTGGACTGTAAAGAGACCTGAGCACTGAAGAATTGATGCTTTTGAACTGCGGTGTTGGAGAAGACTCTTGAGAGTCCCTTGGACTGCAAGGAGATCCAACCAGTCCATCCTAAAGGAGATCAGTCCTGAGTGTTCCCTGGTAGGAGTGATATTGAAGCTGAAACTCCAATACTTTGGCCTCCTTATGTGAAGAGCTGACTCATTTGAAAAGACCCTGATGCTGAAAAAGATTAAAGGCAGGAGGAGAAGGGGACGACAGAGGATGAGATGGTTGAATGGCATCACCGACTCAATAGACATGGGTTTGGGTAAACTCCAGGAGTTGATGATGGACGGAGAGGCCTGGTGTGCTCCTATCCATGGGGTCTCAAAGAGTTGGAAATGACTGAGAAACTGAACTGAAGAAAAATATAATCCAATTAACTCTGGCAAGAAACATAATTCACCTGTGAATGCCTTCCAATACCACCACCACCAACAAAATGCCTTGTTAAGCATTCAGGGCCATCTGAGGCATTTTAGATGAATTGTTATTTAGGGGCATCTAATTATTTCAAAGGTATAGAAATTAGGTATTTGACCTATTTCACTTTATTCCCTTATATGTCAACATACTAAAAATTTTTGTATTAGCATTAGACAGATTTTGGGTACTAAATATTTTCTCCAAGACAGTTTTATGTTTTTGTTTAGTTTATTTACTTTTAATTGAAAGATAATTGCTTTACAGTATTGCATTGATTTCTATAATATATTGACATGAATCAGCCATAGATTTACCCATGTTCCCTCCCACTTGAACATCCCTCCCACCTCCTTAACAGTTTTATATTTAAATTTTAATATTATATGTCTTGAAGTATTGATGAATGTCAAATCTTCAACAAAAATTCAAATATGTGACATTTGAGTTTCTTACTACCATGTATTTTTATTGTGTCTTCCTGTTGTGGCTCTACCATCTATATGATGCTTCAGAAAGATTGTTCTCCAAGAACAAATGAAAGAAAGTTTCCTGGTATATTAATCTACTTATACAAGTTCTAAAATACATCTAGGAAAGAAAAGGGAAATATGACAAAATGAATGGTAGCTATTAATATTTTCCTTAACTTGGTTATGGTTTATATATAGGTACTCTCTTTTTTTTTTTTCAACAGGGCTTCCCTTGTGGCTCAGCTGGTAAAGAATCTGCCTGAAATGCAGGAAACCTGGGTTTGATCCCTGGATTGGGAAGATCTCCTGGAGAAGGGAAAGATTACCCACTCCAGTATTCTGGCCTGGAGAATATCATGGACTCTATAGTCCATGGGGTCGCAAAGAGTCAGACACAACTGAGCAACTTTCACCTCACATACATATTTTTAAAAAATATATAGTCATCATATCTGAGTGATTGCTATGTTGTCAATGGTATGAACAGTGTTGATGATCAAAATATTTGAATTATTTTGTTCTTATGTGCTTCTATGAACCTAACAGCATAGCTAATTTTCCACTTACATAGCACTTAAGTAATTTTTATAAACACTCCAAATTAAGGTAATTTACATTGAAAGGAAAATGTCAGTTAGATTATTTTAATTAAGCATTGTACATAGGGGTTAACATCTATAGTTATGCTGTCATTCTTTTCTACCAACTATAGATAGTGCTTCATGGTGGACTTGAATGAACTCCAAAACTTTCCTTGATATATTTCACCATGTAACCATTAGGAATATGTTGGCATTAACACCTGAGATGAAAGATTTATGCCATCCTAGTTCTATAATTTTCATCTTCTGCAACAGAATGAACTGTGGTGGTTGTATGTTAGTCTCTGAACTTGGCTGTCAGAGAAATGCACAATAAAATTATAGCTACTATAGCTCTTCTTCAACCTCTCTTTAAATATTGTACTTTCATTTTATCAATTCATCTTCATAGCAACATTGCAGGCTATTTATTATCAGCACCATTTTAGAAGTGGTGAAACCAAAGCTTAGAGATGTAAAATAACATCTCAAGTTTGTTCAGTTATTAAGTGGCAGAAATGTGATTCAGGCCAGTCTTTTTAGCATCAGTGATATCTTTCACACAGTTTTAACATTATGCCACAATATAGATTGCAAAATATGAGTTTACCACTTTTAACAATGACTGTGAAAAATTCTCCAAGGAACACAAAATGTTACACAAAATACAATTCTGCAAAATTAATGTCTTTCTTGAATAAGGAGAGAGAGACCATCTCAAACACCTGCAATAAATTGACAGCTTGTTGGTTACTATCACAAGATATCACTCTCCTCTCTGAAGACTTTATAAAAATGATTTTTCATTGGTTGTGTGGTGCAGAATCATAGAGCTCTGGCCTTGTCTTTGCCACATGAGTTGCCCATAAACTGATGAATTGATTTTAATTTGATCTTGGCAGCTTTTGCTACCCTCTGAGGTATTAGTCTTGCTCTATTCCAGACCTTTTCCTTGAACTCTGGCTTTGGACACTAACCTTCTTCTAAAGATATGTCCCTGAGGCCCTGGGCAGGCTGTCAGTCATAACTTTGTTGGCCATGACCGATATGGTGTGTCAAACCTTTTAGTTCATTTGGCAGTTCTATTTTTAAGAAAAGGTACCTTAGTTGTCTAAAGGAATGATATATATTTTAAGTACTTAATTTGATAGAAAGTGCTCACTCAATGAAATATTTGAATTTATTAATTAAGGTAATAAGTGCATTTTAGAATGTTTTTTACACAGGAAAACTAGACTTTTCATATGTGATTTCACGTTCTATGTCTTTCACCTAAATATTGTTATATGTACAGCTACTCAGAAATGGCTGTCTTTCAAAAGTATTAATCATAATGAAATAAACCAATTGCTAGTGAGTTAGGCGAGATATTCTCAATTTGTAAAGTATGACTCCACTTATCTAATTATCTTCACTGTCATATACATTAACAATGGCATCATGTATCTCTATGTCTATATACTGTGCTGTGCTGTGTTTAGTTGCTCAGCCATGTCCAGCTCTTTGTGACCTCATAGACTGTAGCCCTCCAGGCTCCTCTGTCCTTGAGGATTCTCAAGGCAAGACTACTGGAGTGGGTTGTCATGCCCTCCTCCAGGTGATCTTCCTAACCCAGAGATTGAACCCAGGTCTCCCACATTGCAGCAGATTCTGTGCCATCTGAGCCACCAGGAAAGCCCATGTCTATATGCTAAATTGGATAATATATACCAAAATTCCTGTTTATTTTTCTTTCTGATATTTCCTATGCTACATTCCCTTCTCAATCTTTTATTGGCCTTTTTGTTTCAACAATCCTCATTCATCTTAATAACCCAGAAAAATGATTGCTCTAAATAGCTATACCAAGAAAATAAGAGATACGTATTTTTTCAGTAGAAAACATATATACTGTATCATTTGGGCTGGTGTTCTTATACAAAATATGATCTATATTGGGAATACATAAAATTAAAATAATTGAATGATGTTTTTATTTCCTGTGGCAGTTATTTAAGGGTGTTTTAATTTTGTACTATTTGATAACTTTTTTTTTTTACAAACAATGCCTTTAACAATTACTGAACAGAAAATTATAAAATGAATGTTGAGTTACTCTTAAATGATGAATGGACACAATTATGAAGGTAATTGTATGACTGTAGCAATTGTTTCACTCTTCATATATCAAAAATATTTTAAAATATTACTTTTAGATTAGTAGATTAGTTTTCCCATTATGTTTAGCAATTCAGAAAACATTAACTATTTTACTTTATTCACAAAGTGTAAACTCTGGTGAAATTCTTGGAGAAGCAATGTCACTGACAAGTGCATCTCTAATAATATAATTACTCATATTAGAGATAATGAAGATACAGTCATTTTTATTCCACAATTCAATGTTAATCTAGTAAGTAGTTAACCATTTGTAGAACTGGAGAGGTTGAAATACTAGAAACAGTATGATCTACTTTCTTTCATGTGACAGATTTACTTTTATATATCCTATATTTATTTCACTGTACTATTTAAAGTTAGAATTGAAACAGAAAATATTTTCAATATTTTACATCAAAGAAAGACATCATAATATTTCTCTTTAATAGATGTGTATATATGCACAGCTAGGAAACATGAAGTTTCATATGTCTATTCCTAGTGAAATGGACTTGAATTTCTTGCAAGACTTGACACTTCACACAGTGAAATTGTAAGTTCATCCTTAGAAAAGAATATAAAGTTTTAAAAGGAGAGATAAACAGTTAAATATACAAAATATGTTTTTGTCATAAAGATCTAGACAGTAAATGTTGAAACAGTAGAGATTGTAAATAATACTGGCTTTTATATTATACATTCTGAGAGTTTTTATAGAGCTCGGCTGGGTTATAATAAGATAACAATAAAACTCTCCTTAAGACACTATATACGTTGTAACTTTTATTTCTGTGTGAATAGTAAAACAGCTCTCTCTTTTCCTTTCTCTTTCCGCACACACTCACATACACATACATTTTTGCAGAATAGGCATATATTTTATCTATTTTCTTGCCATAATTTGCCAACTATTTTTTTTAATATAATACTCCTTTAGACAGAGAAGACAACCATGAGAATACTAGACAATCTTGCTGCCCTTAACTGTAGGTGATCATAAGCATCCCAAAGCATTTCATACTACATGACTTCATAAAGCTGTACATATTCAAATGCACAAGCTATAGGACTTAAGAAAAGGATACAAAAGTAGAAAAACAATTTCAATAAGTTACTATTGCTTTTATAACTATGGGAAACACCTATGCTTGAATGCAAGTCATCTTCCTTTTATGTTCTGGAATGTTTCTGAGACAATTGTGTCTCCTATTTCACAACTTAATTCAAGAAACCTAGAGAACTATTTATTCCACTGAACACTAGGATTCAGTGGTGCATACTTCATTGTAGTTCATTCATACGAGCACAGAAGTATGTTTCTTCCCAGTGGATGAAACATGGAATATAAAAAGGTCTATTTTGTCTAAATGGTTTCATATAAACATACCATTCCTACTTGAAATTAAATAGAAAATGTTCAAATTAGAATCATTTAAATAAAAAGTAAAGATCTCCACAAGTTTCAATAACACAGATTTTCAAACATTCAAGAAATATTCATTAATTGCCTACATTTTACAAGTCACTCTTTCCGACTTCTTCAACATAGAAGTGAAGAAAACAACAGTCCTTGCCTGACAGAGATTCTACCAAATATCAAGTAAAAACATTATTTTTAAGTTTCATTTACATATATATAAGAGAAGGGCTTCCCAGGTGGCTCAGTGGGTAAAGAACCCACCTGCAATGAAGGAGATATAAGAGACACAATTTCGATTCCTGGGTTGGGAAGATACCCTGAAGGAAGGCATGGCAATCCACTCTAGTTTTCTTGCCAAGAGAATCTCCATGGATGGAGGAGCCTGGCAGGCTATCGTCCAGTGTCACAAAGTGTCAGAAACGAGTGAAGTGACTTAGCATAGCGCATAGCATATAAATGAGAAAATGTGATAATGTAAGTGGTACATGAATAATGGCAAATAAATACAAAAGAGATCATAAACAGTGGAGAAGGAATAATATTTTATATAACTTGGGTCCAGAAGGTCTATACTTAATTACATCTAAGTATAGACCAGAAGAATGTGGAGTCAACAGTGTGACTTTCTGGGAGAAAGATGTGTTAGATCATTAAAAAAATGAAGTTGCTCAGTCGTGTCCAACTCTTTGCAATCCCAAGATTTTTTCCCTTTAAATAAACTTAATGAAAAAGAAAACATTGATTTCAAGTAAAACAGTTTATTCATATAAAGGACAGGAGTAAACTGAATATCAGACAAACTTACAAATAATTGCACAGATTATGATATTTGTATTTAAGTATTTTATGCATGGTGTTCCCATATTCTGTATTTATTATCTACCATGAGAAAAAGTCTATGATTAGGAGTACCTCTTCAGTGGAGAGAACAAAGGAAAACAATATGTAATATAGAGAATATACTATGTAGAAATATTTAATAATGTAATATAATAAAACTATATGATAATTTATAAATATCAAGAAATATAATCTTAAAATTGGTTAAATGCTGAGAATAGCACTTAGCAAGGCATTTTCCCTCACTCTGCCATCTCCTCAGCATTTAAAAGTGTACTTCATACTCTAATAAATTATTTGATGATTATTTGTATAATTAATAAATGATGGCCTAAGTGCATAAAATGTGAGTTTTTTAATGATGTTTTGGGAGCTTTAAATCAAATTTTAAAATTCTACTCAGAGCTTTGTCTTTGTAGAACATACCTTCTGACTTAAGCAATCAAACAATAAATCAATATTGAATATATTTTATTTGGAAGATTTTTAGGAGACAATAAAGAGAAAGAGGAACATTATATGACCTGTGACTGTAAGGAAACTATAATCTAGGTGAAGAAGTCCCAAAAATTAAGGATAATGCCGTATGTGGTGTTCAAGTTCCTTTGAACCAAATCTCCAAGCACAGCATTTATTTAACTGTGACCTTATTTATTGCTTTTAAAACTTCCTCTTTCCCTTGACTGAGCACTCCATGGAGTGATTAAACAGAACTTCTCATTGAAAAACTGATATTAATGACCCTTGAAAAAGTAGTAAAAGTTCTTTGTAGAAGGAAGTGAAAAATGAATGCCAGAGAAAATATAAACAGATAAGTAGAAGTAGAAATGTGGAAATATTCCTGAAAAAAAGTGAGCAACACATTTTGAGGAGAATCAGATACATCCTAGGACATATGAAAAATAAGAATAGAAATGATCATTCAGGCTAGACTTCAGAGAACTGTCAATGTCTAAACTGAGCCTTGAACCATTAGCAGAGGTCATAAACTGAAAAGTTTTTTAAAGTGAGAGATGTGATCAAGGTTGTGTTTCTGGAAGTGAGTGTAATTTTTGGATGGTTTTGATTGATTATAAAGGCAGATTCTCAAATGCTCGCCCTGCAGGAACCTAGTGTTCAAATCAAGTAGCCAGTTCATAAAGACCTGACTGGGCATAGAGGGAGAGAATAAAAGTGAAATTATGATGGCTCAAAGAGGAGGGAAAAAACCCCCCAAGTTTTAAAGATGACATCAAGGTTTAAGAGTGCTGGCTGGAAATACCAAATAATATCTATGAGAAAAAATGTGAAATGAATATCAATAAAAATACTAAAATGAGAGCATCTCTGTGTGCTTGTGTCATTTCTCCATAAATAGAGTAAAGCTGAAAATGTAACTAATTTCAAGAACATTTAAGAGAATGTGTTTACATATCATTGGATAGATTAATGACAGATTTGCCCAACAACCAAGTAGTACAATAGTGCAGTAGTCAAGCGGTCTCAGATGATAACTAACTTAGTTTGAGAGTAGGTGGTGTTGTTCAAGTACCAAGCTGTTGAAAGCCAGAAAAATGGAATAGGTACAGAAATCCAGGTGCCATGTCAAGGACTGACCCCAATTAGCTCCATGGCATCCAAGAGTATAATAGCTCCTAACAGAAAGGAAGGTGAATAAGGCATGCCACTTTATCAGAAAGAAAAAAAAAAGAAGAAGAAGAAGAGTTGAGGAATACTAAAGTAGAAGCTAGAATGGTAGAAACAAACAACCCCTCCCTACAACCCCTGATGTTTAAGTTGGCTGTTCATGAAGTCCTTTGATTGTTTTAGAATTATACCAAGAAGGCAAAGTAACAAAATAGACCTATTTGATATCTTTGACTGACTGTGTTAAATAGCTTAGAGGAATTTATAAGTCTGTACGGCTTCATAAGTTTGTTGCTGTACCACTTCCAATTTTAACTTCTAAAAATATATATCCAACATTTTCCACTTTCTTGTGAAGTTTGGTTAGTTAGTTGTCCATTTATATAAGAACAGCAGTTAAGATCCTCTACTATCAAAAAGGAAAGTTAACCTAACCAAGTTTTTATCTGATTCCTGAGTGAGCAATTTATATCCAAAAGAGTCTTGTTGTTATTTAGTCTCTGAGCCGTATCTGACTCTTGCAAACTCATAGACTGTGGCATGCCAGGCTTCTCTGCCCATGGGAATTCCCAAGCAAAAATACTGGAGTGAGCTGCCATTTCCTTCTCTAGTGGATCTTCCTGACCCAGGGATCAAACCCTCATCTCCTGCATTGGCAGAAGCCTTATCAGAAGTTATGGTATGTTATATCTTCCTAGCAAAAGTAGAGTACTATTTCTAAATATAATGACAAAATTCTGAGGGATATTTGATGGAGGAAGAGCAATATTGTGTAAGTTTGATGAGTCAGGCTGGGGCCAGCTCATACAAAGCCTTAAAGAACTAAGTGTTTGGGGTCTTATTCTAAAGGTAATTGCAAAACAATTTTAGATTTCTAAAGTGATTGAGAAATAAAATGATTTGCATTTCAAATTTAATCTTGTTGCTAAAAACTGAGGTTTAACAAAAGGATATTGTCTTCTAAATCAAGTAAAACTTATTACGTATTTCCTTTAAAACATTTAACTATCTTCCAGCATGGTTTCATATAATTCTTATTCTTGTTTTAGATTCATAATACTATATATTAATTACAAGAATATCATTTGCACACCATAGTTGCTTAATAAATGTTTGACTGACACAAGGATTGACTGAATGAAGTGATGAGAACATAATTTTCTGATGAATTTTGGTGATCAAGATTGAAGATTTAAACTAATGAGACTTTTAACTTGATAGTCTCAAAATATTATGAGAATTAAAATAATGCCATCATAAATTATTTCAAATGTGTTTTCAAAAATGTATTTAATTCGATTCCTAAAACAGCCTGGCTAGAAAGGAAGAGTAAATCTTACTGCTCGTGGTTTGTAGGTGAGGTAATTAAAGCTACTTGGAAAAGGTTCTTGACAGTGTCAGAGGCTGAAATTTGGACAGGCCTAACCACTTAGAGCATTTCTTCACTTCCAATTTTGCTCTTATCCACTGAACCATGATTATCTTATGCAATGGAAACATTGAGCTGGACAATGCTCTTAAATTTGACTTATTCTGAAAGGCATTTACTTAGCCTGCAAATCCCTGAATACAAAAGGGAAGTTGAATAACAGCCTGGAAGATTGGGAATTGCCTGAGAATTCTGGAGTTGACAGTGATTAGGTTGGCTTTCAGTAGACTTTTTTCAAGTGTTACTTCACTGAACAAGACGATATATGATAATACTGTTTTACTGACCTCAACTTGCTTCCTGCGATGGGCTTAAATTTTGGCAAAACAGTGCAAATCTCTGTGGTATAAAAGCTGAAAAGAAATATCCTTCAGAAATACTGATGATTTGAGGAAAGTTAGTTAAGAAAAGTCCCATGTTTTCAACTTCCTTTTTAAGAAGAAAGGAAGTGTTGAGTGTATCTTTTGTCCTAATGTGAATAAAGAGATCAATTTAACATTTAAATTCCAATGAAAAATTAGTTATACCAGGCTAAACCCTGTTCAAAGTGTTATTTCCATGCCAAAATTTATTATAAATACCATGTAGTGAAATTTCAGTCCTAGTGTTTTAAAATTTAGCTTTCAATCACTAGACTTTATAAGAATTAGGAGATGGCTTCCTATGGTTCTTCATTTGCAATTATAAGGCAGTATAGAAGCAACAGGGCTTCCCAGGTGGCTCAGCGGTAAAGAATCTGCCTGCCAGTGCAGGAGACCAAGGAGATTTGGGTTTGATTCCTGGGTCTGGAGTATCCCCTGGAGTAGGGAAGGGCAAACTGCTCCAGTATTCTTGCCTGGAAAATCCCATGGACCATGGAGCTTAGTGGGCTATGGTCCATGAGGTTGCAAAAGACTTTGGCATGACTTGACAACTAAAAAGAGAAGCAGTAGAGGCAACAGTTTATCTTGTTAAGGAAGATATAGAGTTCTGTTTTCTTTCTAAAGATTGTTACTGTGGTAATCTCTCTTTCTCTCTGTCACTGTCTTTCCTTGGCTCCCTGTCTCTTTTTTCCTTGTGTTTCTTTCTCAAATTCATTCTCTCTCTTAATACTTAGGTACCGATTGCATCTAGTCAAGGCTATGGTTTTCCAGTGGCCATGTATGGATTAGAGTTGGACTGTGAAGAAAGCTGAGTGCCGAAGAATTAATGCTTTGGAACTGTGGTGTTGGAGAAGACTCTTGAGAGTCCCTTGGACTGCAAGGAGATCCAACCAGTCCATCCTAAAGGAGATCAGTCCTGGGTGTTCATTGGAAGGACTGATACTAAAGCTGAAACTCCAATGCTTTGGCCACCTCATGTGAAGAGTTGACTCATTGGAAAAGACCCTGATGCTGGGAGGGATTGGGGGCAGGAGGAGAAGGGGACGGCAGAAGATGAGACGGCTGGATGGCATCACTGACTCGATGGACATGAGTTTGGATATACTCCGGGATTTGGTGATGGACAGGGATGTCTGACGTGCTCCAATTCATGGGGTCGTAAAGAGTCAGACATGACTTAGCAACTGAACTGACTGACTAACTGACCAACCAATAGAGAAATGGGCTTCCCTGGTAGCTCAGCTGACAAAGAATTTGCCTGCAATGCAAGAGACCCTGATTAGATTCCTGGATCGGGAAGATCCCTTGGAGAAGAGATAGGCTACTCATTCTAGTATTCTTGGACTTCCCTGGTGGCTCAACTGGTAAAGAATTCACCTGCAATGTGGGATACCTGGGTTCAATCCCTGGATTGGGAAGATCCCCTAGAAGAGGGCATGGTAACCTACTCCAGTGTTCTTGCCTAGAGAATCCCCAAGGCCAGAGGAGCCTGGCAGGCTACAGTCCATGATGTCTCAGAGAGTCAAACATGACTGCATGAATAAGCACACACACCTATAGAGAAATATTTTTTCTAAAAGCATATGTCTAAATATAACTTATTTGTTGTATGAACATGCATTTTCAGAGAGTTACATACTACTGTTGTAATACCCAATTTTTGACTAATTATATAAGCAGTTTAAGATTGGAGCCATTTGCAAAATTAAACTTCAAGCATTTAGATTTTGCAAATTCAAAGAAACAGCTCTCATCCATTTAAAGCAAAATTCTCTTTTGTTTTACTTTAATATTTTCACTATGAGTTTGTCTATTGAAATACAATGTATTTTTAGCCTAATGATCTAACTGCCCTCCTAATGAGGAGTGAAGACATGTAAGTTCAATGGATATATGAACATTTTAAAACAATGAATTTAAGTTTTGAATTGCTCTCTGTATTTTTTCTTGTTTGTGGGTGGAAGGCACAGCACATCCTGTTTTTCTTGCCACAAAATACTTTGCAGGAATATGTTGCAGGAAATTGATGTCTTACAAGCACTGAATTTAGTATTGAGATTCTGATAGTGTTAATGTTAATCATCAGCTTCCAATGTTAGCCACTCAGTACCTCCATATTTTGAACATGATTATTGTTTATTGGAAAATGTTTTGGTAACTATTAAGATATATGCATCCTATGCATGTTTAAATTTTTAGGATGCATATTCAACAGTGGATAACATTGCTCAAAGGCTATTTTTTATATTGTTAGTGTTTAAAATTTGGACAAAATAAAACAATTGCTTAAGATTTCTAAATATAGTGAAAGTAGCAAACTTCTATGCCTAGTCATGATAATTTGCCTTGATTTTACATGTAGTTTGTGGGAAAGAATTCGTGTTAAGCTGCTGCTGCTGTATCACTTCAGTCGTGTCTGACTCTGTGCGACACCATAGACGGCAGCCCACCAGCTCCCCCCATCCCTGGGATTCTCCAGGCAAGAACACTGGAGTCGGTTGCTATTTCCTTCTCCAATGCATGAAAGTGAAAAGTGAAAGGGAAGTCTCTCAGTCATGTCCGACACTTAGCGACTCCATGGACTGCAGCCAACCAGGCTCCTCTGCTCATGGGATTTTCCAGGCAAGAGTACTGGAGTAGGTTGCAATTGCCTTCTCCAGTATTAAGCTGCTCGAAGAAGCACAAGCTGGAATCAAGATTGCTAGGAGAAATATCAATAAACTCAGATATGCAGATGACACCACCCTTATGGCAGAAAGTGAAGAGGAAATAAAAAGCCTCTTGATGAAAGAGAAGAGTGAAAAAGTATACAGTTAACAAAAACAAGACCAGGAGCTGACTGTGGAACAGATCATGAACTAACTCCTTATTAACAAATTGAGACCTAATTGAAGAAATTAGGGAAAACCGCTAGACCATTCAGGTATGACCTAAATCAAATCCCTTATGATTATACAGTGGAAGTGAGAAATAGATTCAAGGGACTTGATCTGATAGATAGAGTGCCTGATGAATTATGGACTGAGGTTCATGACATTGTACAGGAGACAGGGATCAAGACCATCCCCCATGGAAAAGAAATGCAAAAAAGCAAAATGGCTGTCTGAGGAGGCCTTACAAATAGCTGTGAAAAGGAGAGAGGCAAAAAGCCAAGGAGAAAAGGAAAGATATAAGCATCTGAATGCAGAGTTCCAAAGAATAGCAAGAAAAGATAAAAAAGCATTCTTTCGGGATCAATGCAAAGAAATTGAGGAAAACAACAGAATGGGAAAGACTATAGATCTCTTCAAGAAAATTAGAGATACCAAGGGAACATTTCATGCAAAGATAGGCTCGATAAAGGACAGAAATGGTAGGGACCTAACAGAAGCAGAAGATATTAAGACGAGGTGGCAAGAATACATAGAAGAACTGTACAAAAAAGATCTTCACGACCCAGATAATCATGATGATGTGATCACTCATCTAGAGCCAGACATCCTGGAAAGTGAAGTCAAGTGGGCCTTAGAAAGCATCACTATGAACAAAGCTAGTGGAGGTGATGGAATTCCAGTTGAGTTGTTTCAAATCCTGAAAGATGATGCTGGGAAAGTGCTGCACTCAATATGCCAACAAATTTGGAAAACTCAGCAATGGCCACAGGACTGGAAAAGGTCAGTTTTCATTCCAATCCCAAAGAAAGGCAATGACAAAGAATGCTCAAACTACTGCACAATTGCACTCATCTCACATGCTAGTAAAGTCATGCTCAAAATTCTCCAAGCCAGGCTTCAGCAATACATGAGCTATGAAATTCCAGATGTTCAAGCTGGTTTTAGAAAAGGCAGAGGAACCAGAGATCAAATTGCCAACATCTGCTGGATCATCAAAAAAGCAAGCGAGTTCCAGAAATACCTCTATTTCTGCTTTACTGACTATGCCAAATCCTTTGACTGTGTGGATCACAATAAACTATTGAAAATTCTGAAAGAGATGGGAATACCAGACCACCTGACCTGCCTCTTGAGAAATCTGTATGCAGGCCAGGAAGCAACAGTTAGAACTGGGCATGGAACAACAGACTGGTTCCAAATAGGAAAAAGAGTATGTTAAGGCTGTATATTGTCACCCTGCTTATTTAACTTATATGCAGAGTACATCATGAGAAACACTGGACTGGAAGAAACACAAGCTGGAATCAAGATTGCCGGGAGAAATATCAATAACCTCAGATATGCAGATGACACCACCCTTATGGCAGAAAGTGAAGAGGAACTAAAAAGCCTCTTGATGACAGTAAAAGAGGAGAGCGAAAAAATTGGCCTAAAGCTCAACATTCAGAAAATGAAGATCATGGCATCCGGTCCCATCACTTCATGGGAAATACATGGGGAAGCAGTGGAAACAGTGTCAGACTATATTTTTGGGCTCCAAAATCACTGCAGATGGAGACTGCAGCCATGAAATTAAAAGACGCTTACTCCTTGGAAGAAAAGTTATGACCAACCTAGATAGCATATTCAAAAGCAGAGACATTACTTTGCCGACTAAGGTCCATCTAGCCAAGGCTATGGTTTTTCCTGTGGTCATGTATGGATGTGAGAGTTGGACTGTGAAGAAGGCTGAGCACCGAAGATATGATGCCTTTGAACTGTGGTGTTGGAGAAGACTCTTGAGAGTCCCTTGGACTGCAAGGAGATCCAACCAATCCATTCTGAAGGAGATCAGCCCTGGGATTTCTGTGGAAGGAATGATGCTAAAGCTGAAACTCCAGTACTTTGGCCACCTCATGTGAAGAGTTGACTCATTGGAAAAGACTTTCATGCTGGGAGGGAATTGGGGGCAGGAGGAGAAGGGGACAACCGAGGATGAGAATACTGGAGACATCACTGACTCAATGGACGTGAATCTGAGTGAACTCCGAGAGTTGGTGATGGACAGGGAGGCCTGACTTGCTGAGATTCATGGGGTCGCAAAGAGTCGGACAAGACTTAGCGACTGAACTGAACTGAACTCAGTATGGTATATTTTCTCCCTCTCCAGCCAGTGAATTTTCATTTGTTCTTTAATATTCAATTCAAAGGCTGACTGTGACATGTGTTATACACCCCAAGTATAATTGTTTGTTCCTCTCTGACCTCTCTCAGTATAATTTATGGAATACAGTAAGTCCCCTACATACAAACAGGTTCCATTATGAGAGTGTGTTTGTATTCCAATTTTTTTGTAAATCCAACTAAGTTAGTCCAGGTGTCCAGCCAACACAATAGGCTATGTACTGCATACTCTTATGTACCTGCATTAGGTTTACAGTCCTTTCCACAGAAATAAGACATAAAAAACAAAAAAGAAATAAAGAGAACATTTTTAATCTTACCATACAGTACCTTCAAAGAACTGTAGTACAGTACAGCAGCTGGCATACAGGCCATGACATCAAGTAAACAAGCAAGAAAAGTTACTGACTTTAGGAAAGAGAAGAGGTAAGAGATGATAGAGCTGAAGGATCATCAGCAATAGAAGATCAAAGAAAGAAAAGAAAGAAAGAAAGAGAAAGAAAGAAAGAAAGTGAAGTGGCTCAGTCGTGTCTGACTCTTTGAAACCCCATGGACTGTAGCTTACAAGGCTGCTCTGTCCATAGGACGGAGTGGGTTGCCATACCCAGGGATGGAACCCAGGTCTCCTGCATTGTAGGCAGAATCCTTACCATCTGAGCTATGAAGAAAACACAAGTCGCATGCCTTGTTGACTCATGCCTAACGTTGATGGATGCTCGCATATTTCAACATTCACAACTTGAAGGTTCCTATGTAGGGTACTTACTGTATAGTAAAGCACTCAATCCCATTGAATTGTAGTTACTGTCCTGCAGTCCTACCAACCAAAACAAAGATTGTTTAGGGAGCATGAAATTTGAATTGAATAACATCCTCAAGACAAAAACCCTGGGGTTACCTCTACCTAATCAAGGTCAGAGAAATAAAGTGTGCTTAAAAACAAACAAACAAGCAACAACAACAACAAAACAAACCAGAAATGGTAGCACTTTCTCCTAATATTAATTTTTATTTTATCACTTTTTTTTTTTTTACAACATTTTGATGTTAAGGGGATTATGTACAAATTTCACTCCTTTGCTTTTCCCTTTTGATACTCTGACTGCATGTTATCTGGCTTTAGGAGGGCAGGAAGATTTTCAAAAAAGAAATCTGAAATTCAACTGCATGATTTAGCCTCACAACTATTTGGATTGGAATGCTACATTAAATGCATTATAATTTTGTGTTGATTTGCAGGGGGAAAAATGAAAAGGTTTGGAGACCATATGCTGAATTTTTTTTTTTTGATATGTTAAGAAATAAGCCAATTTTGTTTCCTATTCCTTCTTAAATGTTTTTAGAAGTTGCCCTGTACACTAGTTGACTAAACCCTGCGATGTTGATGTTTAAGGGCTGCTGATTGCTGGCAGCAAAGTCTTCCAACTGTGCTGGCACCCGAGAGAGCATCTCCACATTTTCTTCCAGGATCATCACCTTTGTTCTATATAGCTCCCTCATAGTGTGAACAGAGGTCATATGTTTCAGATTTTCTGCCTGGCACCCAGGAAATCAGTATGATTGAATAAACATATTAAGCTTCCCCTGCATTTCCAGCCTGAACAGATGTTAAGTACAAGCTGATCCACCTCCATTCAACCCGAGAGACTATATCCACAGACTGTTTCATTTTCTTTTCAGTTTATATAGAAGCATAGATTCTTGCTGGCATGTATAAATGTGCCATTTAAGGCAATCAAAAATGGCTTCACATCTCACTTGATTTCCACAATTGTTGCTGTAACGATGGACTACTGAGGGGGAGAAAGTGAAATTCTCTGGCAGTTCTATCCACGTTGAAGCAACATGTTCGTGGAGAGCCAATATTCAGTCATTACAGCACAATCCCTCACAATTTCACAATTCACTAACAGTATGCCTTTTCACAATGTAAAGCTGATTTTCCTTTAACCAAATAAAACATGAAAAGAGAGCTGGAAGCAATGGGCAATCTAGATCATAAGATGATTGATGTAAAATTAGAGAACATTTAGGCTGGAATATATGGCAAACATCAGGGAGCTCAGAAGACTTGGAAGCTCTATATTTTGAGGAAATATTTTGTTGATGCTCTTGCAGCTCTTGGTAAAAACCTACCAAATTAAAAAAAAAAAAAAACCTCAAAATAATTTACCTACTAGTTACTTCAAGTTATTATTTGCAATTATTTCACATCACAGCCTTTTCTGAAAAGTTCTCGACTTTTTAACAGAACAAAATTTTCTGTTCTAATTCCATGCTTCTATTCATACAATTTCTCTGATCTCTTGGACTAATAATTGAAACCAAATAGTCACAAACAGAAAATTTAACTTGAGGAAAGGAAATGGCACATAAAAACTCAGAAAGTTGTGAAATAAAATGATACATTCCATATTAAGGAATATGGAAAAAAGATAACATGAAATTTTTTTAATAAAATATATCCATGGTGTGGATATTCATTGAGGAACAAACAATATGAGTGTCAACAAATGTTGAACACATTCAACTATATTATATATGTTTGTGTGTGTGTGTATATATATATATATATATATTTCAAAATACTGAGAAATTTGAGAACCTGAGAAATTAATTTTTATTGTGCATAGTCTTTTACCACATCATATTAAAAAAAACACTCAATAATAACAAAAATTGAAATGATATCTGTAGTGATAATGATAATAGAAACAGAGCTATGGATTAAGGATCAGGAGACCAGAAAGTACAGTTTCTTCTAGCAAATAACTAACTAAATAACAATGCAACACTTCTCTTAATTATTCATTCATATGAGTAAATTCTAAAAATTCCTATTATTTTTATTATTTCCAAATATTGGATCAGGTAATATTTGCAGAGGTTAGACTAGTGTAGTAAAATATTAGCTCCAGTCTATGACTGGTAATGGAGAAGAAATGGCAACCCACTCCAGTGCTCTTGCCTAGAAAATCCCATGGACAGAGGAGCCTGGTAGGCTGCAGGTCATGGGGTCACTGGGAGTCAGACACGACTTCACTTTCACTTTCACTTTTCACTTTCATGCATTGGAGAAGGAAATGACAACCCACTCCAGTGTTCTTGCCTGGAGAACCCCAGGGACAGGGGAGCCTGGTGGGCTGCAGTCTCCGGGTTGCACAGAGTTGGACACGACTGAAGTGACTTAGCAGCACGATTGATAAGGTGGGTAATGCAGAATGTGATGATGTCATGGCAAGACAAAGAAGTGGATGAATGGTTTTTTCTGAATGATGGATATGGAAGGGTTACTAATGCTTTGGCAAATGTAATCAGTACTTTCCTCTTTGTCCTAGTAGTAGACAGTAGACAGGACCATGCAATAAGTTGTAGTCAACAGGCTCTGAGCAGAACAAATGTGCAGAGCCCTCTAACATTCACTTCCTCTGCTAGGACAATCATATGAGTCTTTGTATTGAGATGGTAGAGCATAGATCGGAAGCAACCTCAGTCAATGAAGTATTGCATAGCATTCAGATATCCTGGATAATATGGACCTTAATTTTGTGAAACAAGAAACAACTGTGTGATGTTTTAGCCACTACATTGTCAGAGTCAATTGTGAGAACTACAAAGCCTGTATCATCCTGATTAATACAGTTTATCAGAAAGTAGGAGAAATTGGCAAATGAAATAGTCCTTGCATCATAGTAAATCACTGTGGAGAACATTATCTCTAACATTCCAACCTATATATTAGTGAGAGTTTGTTATATTTACCAAGGTTTAGAATTACAGTTGTGTATTTTCATGGATTCAATCGGATTAATCTGAACATATTCATTTTCTTCAAATGTGTTTAATTTTAGTACCAAGCCTACTCGTGCCATTAAATAAATGCACAAATTGAGCAATGAAATATTTTGTGCTTCTTATTGAAAAATAAACAAATAATATTTCACTAATGAAAGCTAAGAGTATAATAAATACAACGTTAAGACTAAAGTGAATCTTTCCTACCATTTAAAGGACAAGTTCTAAACAAAGCAAGTTCTGTAAACAAAACACTATTGCCATGACAACATATACTTCAGTTTTTAACCTTTCATTAATCAGAAAGGATTTTAAATCATTTTTATATTTCCATCATTTGTAATAACAGCAGTGACCTCTGAGGCTGGCATTTTCTGGAAGCTAGTAATTGGTAAAACCTCAGGCTCTCAACTTCTTGACCAATATACAAGGAGAGCTTTCCCCATGTTTCTCATTACTTACAAAAATTCAGTTCATTTTCTGAGCTCTGAAACTTAAAGACAAAATCAGTTCAACTATGCATTATTTGAATAATACATATCTTAACAACAAATATTGTACTTTATCATATACACTTCTCTCTGCATCACCATTTTTATATGAATATATGTTGTATGTTTCTGCAAATGTGTGTACACACATATATATTATTCTGTATGTGTGTAGTAAGACACTTATTTCTTAAATAAATTTTTGATAATTGAGAAAGCCAATGATAAGGTATAAATAATATATAATGAGATTGCATTAGTTATCTACTGATATAACACCACAAACTTTCTAGCTTACAGCAGGAAGATTTATTATTTCACCATTTCCGTGGGTCAGGAGCCTGGTCAGGATTTAGTTCATTTAGTTGAGCTGTGTGCTTCAGGTCTGTATAAAGCTGCGGTGTGGGTGTAGGTGCAGTGCAGGACTGTGGTCTCAGCTGAGACTCAGCTGGAGAGTTATCCTTGCCCAAACTCATGTGATTCTTGACATAATTCAATAAGTAACTAGAAAGTTGTGGGCTTCCTCTGTTGCTCAATGGTAAAGAATCTGCCTGCAATGCAGGAAATGGAGGAGACACAAGTTCAATCCCTGGGATAGGAAGATCCCCTTGAGGAGGAAATGGCAACCCACTCCAGTTTTCTTGCCTGGAGAATCCCATAGACAGTGAAGCCTGGTGGCCTACAGTCCATGGGGTCACAGAAAATGGGACATGACTGAAGTGACAGTGCACACTCACACACCTAGGAGGCTACTGGATTCAGGGTCTCAGTTTCGGTCTGCCTGGTGGCCAGTGCACACCCTTATTTCCTGCTGTGTGACCTTCTCCATATGGCAGCTCACAACTGACTATGACTTCAAAGCCAAAAGACAAAGAGTTTCCTAGCAAGATGAGTTCCACGCTCATGCAATTCAATCATGTACACATAATCAGTCATCAAATATTGTCACTTCAAGGGAAGGTGCAAAGGTGTTATCATCAGGTCAGAACTATGAGAGCCACACTAGGTTCTTATACCCCACAGATTTTTCATCTAAGTCCACATGAATCGAAGTTACACAATTTTGTGTTTCAAAATTTTTCTTTTGCTTACTAAGCAACATAAATTATAATTAACTGGTATACAGTAATTAACATTTTTTTGCAAAATTGTGTCATGACTACTTACTGTTTGCTCCATTGTTCAAAATAGGAAATCATTAAAATTTCAGCCTGTATCTAAAATAAATCTTTCCATTTTATTTTTACTTTAGACTGTTGGCAATATGCACGTATAAACTGTGCCATTTTTGTTGTTCAATCACTCAGTTGTGTCCAACTCTTTGCAACCTCATGGACTGCAGCACACCAGGCTTCCCTGTCCATCACCAACTCCCGAAGTTTGCTCAAACTTCATGTCCATCAAGTTGGTGATACCATCCAACCACCACATCCTCTGTCACTTCTTCTGCCTTCACTCTTTCCCAGCATCAGGGTCTTTTCAAATGAGTCAAGTCTTCACATCAGGTGGCCAAAATACTAGAGCTTCAGCATCCATTCTTCCAATGAATATTCATGTTGATTTCCTGAATTAACCTTAGGATTGACTGGTTTGATCTCCTTGCAGTCCAAAAGACTCTCAAGAGTCTTCTCCAACACCACAGTTCAAAGCATCAATTCTCCAGAGCTCAGCTTTCTTTATGATCTGACTCTCACATCTCACATCCATGACTACTGGGAAAACCAAAGCTTTGACTAAATGGACCTCTATTGGCTAAGTAAAGTCTCTGCTTTTTAATATATTGTCAATGTTTGTCATCTTATAGCTTTTCTTCCAAGGAGCAAGGGTCTTTTAATTTCATGGATGCAAGTACCAGATGCAGTGATTTTGAAAGCCAAGAAAATAAAGTCTGTCATTGTTTTCATTGTTTCCCCATCTGTTTGTCAAGAAGTAATGGGACTGGACGTGGGGTAGTTCCTCCTGTCCACCGCCCCTTGAGCATGGGGTCCGCCAAGCTTCTGCCCCTGACATGGGACGTGGGGTAGCTCCTCTCTGCTGCACTCTGTGTGACATTGCAGCTGCCCACGTTATAAGGAGGGTCCAAGGAGCAGTGGCTGCGTGGGTGCAGGAGGGCCTAGAGGAGCGATTCCATGTTCAAGGTCAGGAGGGGCGACGGTGAGGAGCTAACCCTCATCCCAGGTAAGGAGCAGTGGCTGCACTTTTCTCAAGCAGCTGTGAAGAGATAACCCACATCCAAGGTAAGAGAAACCCAAGTAAGATGGTAGGTGTTGCAAGAGGACATCAGAGGGCAGACACACTGAAACCATAAGCACAAAAACTAGCCAATGTAATCACACCACGAACACAGCCTTGTCTAACTAAGCGGTGCCCATGGGGCCACCCAAGATGGGCGGGTCATGGTGGAAGGTCTGACAAAATTTGGTCCACTGGAGAAGGGAATGGCAAACCACTTCAGTATTCTTGCCTGAGAACACCATCAACAATATGAAAAGACAAAATGATAGCATACTGAAAGAGGAATCCCTAGGTCAGTAGGTGCCCAATATGCTACTGGAGATCAGTGGAGAAATAACTTCAGAAAGAATGAAGGGATGGAGCCAAAGTAAAAACAATACCCAGCTGCAGATGTGACTGGTGATAGAAGCAAGGTCTGATGCTGTAAAGAGCAATATTGCATAGGAACCTGGAATATCAGGTCCATGAATCAAGGCAAATTGGAAGTGGTCAAAGAAGAGATGGCAAGAGTGAATGTCAACATTCTAGGAATCAGTGAACTAAAATGGACTGGAATGGGTGAATTTAACTCAGATGACCATTATATCTACTACTGTGGGCAGGAATCCCTCAGAAGAAATGGAGTAGCCATCATGGTCAACAAAAGAGTCTGAAATGCAGTACTTGGATGCAATCTCAAAAATGACAGAATGACCTCTCTTTGTCTCCAAGGCAAACCATTCAATATCATAGTAATCCAAGTCTATGCCCCAACCAGTAATGCTGAAGAAGCTGAAGTTGAACAGTTTTATGAAGACCTACAAGACCTTTTAGAACTAACACACACAAAAAAGATGTCCTTTTCATTATAGGGGACTGGAATGCAAAAGTAGGAAGTCAAGAAACACCTGGGGTAACAGGCAAATTTGGCCTTGGAATGTGGAATGAAGTAGGGGAAAGGCTAATACAGCTTTGCCAAGAAATTGCACTGGTCATAGCAAACACCCTCTTCCAACAACACAAGAGAAGACTCTACACCAGACATCACCATCAACACCAAAATCAGATTGATTATATTCTTTGCAGCCAAAGATGGAGAAGCTCTATACAGTCAACAAAAGACCAGGAGCTGACTGTGGCTCAGATCATGAATCCCTTATTGCCAAATTGAGACTTAAATTGAAGAAAGTGGGAAAACCACTAGACCATTCAAGTATGACCTAAACCAAATCCCTTATGATTATACAGTGGAAGTGAGAAATAGATTTAAGGGCCTATATCTGATAGATAGAGTGCCTGATGAACTATGGACTGAGGTTCGTGACATTGTACAGGAGACAAGGATCAAGACCAATGCCATGGAAAAGAAATGCAAAAAAGTGAAATGGCTGTCTGGGAAGGCCTTACAAATAGCTGTGAATAGAAGAGAGGAGAAGAGCAAAAGAGAAAAGGAAAGATATAAGCATCTGAATGTAGAGTTCCAAAGAATAGCAAGAAAAGATAAGAAAGCCTTCTTCAGTGATCAATGAAAAGAAATAGAGAAAAAGAACAGAATGGGAAAGACTAGAGATCTCTTCAAGAAAATTAGAGATACCAAGGGAAAATGTCACTCAAAGATGGGCTCGATAAAGGACAAAAATAGTATGGACCTAACAGAATCAGAAGATATTAAGAAGAGGTGGCAAGAATATACAGAAGAACTGTACAAAAAAGATCTTCATGACCAAGATAATCATGATGGTGTGATCCGTCACCTAGAGCCAGACACCCTGGAATGTGAAGTCAAGTGGGCCTTAGAAAGCATCCCTACGAACAAAGCTAATGGAGGTGATGGAATTCCAGTAGAGCTATTTTAAATCCTGAAGATGACACTGTGAAAGTGCTGTGCTCAATATGCCAACAAATTTGGAAAACTCAGCAATGGCCACAGGACTGGAAAAGGTCAGTTTCCATTCCAATCCCCCAAAAAGGCAGTCCCAAAGAATGCTCAAACTACTGCACAATTGCACTCATCTCACACACTAGTAAAGTAATGCTCAAAATTCTCCAAGCCAGGCTTCAGCAATACATGAACCATGAACTTCCAGATGTTCAAACTGGTTTTAGAAAAGACAGAGGAACCAGACATCAAATTGCCAACATCTGCTGCATCATCGAAAAAGCAAGAGAGTTCCAGAAAAACCTCTATTTCTGCTTTATTGACTATGCCAAAGCCTTTGACTGTGTGGATCACAATAAACTGTGGAAAATTCTGAAAGAGATGGGAATACCAGACCACCTGGCCTGCCTCTTGAGAAATCTGTATGCAGGTCAGGAAGCAACAGTTTGAACTGGACATGGAACAACAGACTGGTTCCAAATAGGAAAAGGAGTACATCAAGGCTTTATATTGTCAGCTTGCTTATTTAACTTATATGCAGAGTACATCATGAGAAACGCTGAGCTGGAAGAAGCACAAGCTGGAATCAAGATTGCTGGGAGAAATATCAATAACCTCAGATATGCAGATTACACCACCCTTATATCAGAACGTGAAGAGGAATTAAAAAGCCTCTTGATGAAAGTGAAAGTAGAGAGTGAAAAAGTTGGCTTAAAGCTCAACATTCAGAAAATGAAGATCTTGGCATCTGGTCCCTTTACTTCATGGGAAATAGATGGAGAAACAGTGGAAACAATGTCAGATTTTGTTTTTAAGTCTCTAAAATCACTGCAGATGGTGACTGCAGCCATGAAATTAAAAAATGCTTACACCTTGGAAGAAAAGTTATGACCAACCTAGACAGCATATGGAAAAGCAGAGACACAGGCAGTCCTAAGATGGCAGAGGAATAGAACGGGCGACCACTTTCTCCCTCACCAATTCATCAAAAGAACATTTCAACACTGCGTAAGTTCCACAAAACAACTTGAATGCTGGCAGAGGACATCAGGCACCCAGAAAAGCACATCATTGTCTTCAAAAACAGGTAGGAAAAAATATAAAAGATGAAAAAAGAGACAAAAGAGTTAGGGAGGGAGCTCCGTCCCAGGAAAGGAGTCTTAATAAGAGAGAAGTTTCCAAAAACCAGGAAACAGTCTCGCTGCCAAATCCATGGCAAGCCTTGGAAGCACAGAGGGCAACATAACAGGGAGGAAACATAAATAAATAATTAAAGCCAACAGATTACAAGCCCAATGGAAACTCCCCCAGCAGAGAAGCAGCACAGATACCTGCATCCTCCACTAGCAAGCAGAGGCTAGGCAGGGAGTCAGGGTTGCAGTGTTTTTTAAGAATCGAGCCGGAATTCCCCTAGTATAACCAGAGCGAACTAACTTGGGCTAGCAAACCAGACTATGGGATAGCTAATGCAAAAAGCTCTAAAGACACCGCCAGGACCTGCACACAGAGGAAAGGATGGAACAGAATTAGCCAGCTGCAGACCATCCCCCTCCGGTGACAGGCAGCCAGAGATGGAAGTGCCAGAAAGGGGCAATTGCAGTCCCAGAGAGACATTAACTACCAAACTGCAAGCAAGCTTCTTTGCTAACTAAGACTTCTTGGGGCTCTGGATGGTCACTATCTGTCTAAGAAGGGGCACCAGTTGTACACCCAGAAAACTGAGTAGCAGGGACGGGAAAGGCGATAAGTTGCAATGACCACGCTCGCCAAACACCTGAACTACTCGGACCTGGAAAGGGCACAAAAATCAGGCCCAACCGAGTCTGTGCGTCTGAGGACTACCTGAGTGCCTGAGCCTGAGCGGCTTAGTCCGGGGAGGTGCATGCAGCCCAGGGCCGGCCTCAGACGGTTCCTGGCAGAGCAACCTAGAGCCTGAGTGGTATGCGCCATGAGGGGGGGCAGGCCAAGTGTGGCTGAGACACTGCGAGCACATGCCAGTGTTATTTGTTTGCAGCATCCCTCCCTCCCCACAGTGCGACTGAACAAGTGAACCTAAAAAAAAGTGTCCACTACAGCCCTCCTTGTATCAGGGTGGAAAACAGACACTGAAGAGACCAGCAAACAGAAGAAGCTAAAACAGAGGGAACCGCCTTGGAAGTGACAGGTGCAATAGATTAAAACCCTGTCGTTAGTACCGACTACATAGGAAGGGGCCTTAGATCTTGAGAAATATAAGCCAGACCAAGGAACTATCCGAAAATGAACTGACCCCACACTGCACACAACAACACTAGAGAAAGTCCCAGATATACGTTTATTATTTTTACGATCATTCTTTTTGTTTGTTTGTTTTTTCTTCTCTTCTTTTTCTCTTCTTTTTTTTAACATTTTTTAGTTTTTAAGTCCTCTATTTATCCTTTAATTTTTATTTTTATAACCTACTATTATTTTTTTAAAAAGACCCTATTTTTAAAGCAAATGCCAAATATATTTATTTGTGTTTGTTGTTGTTTTTTAATAATTCTTGTGACTTTGTTTTTTTTTTCTTTCTTCTTCTTCTTTTCTTTAATATTGTATTTTTGAAAATCCAACCTCTACTCTAGATTTTTAATCTTTGATTTTTGGTATATGTTATCAATTTTGTACCTTTAAAAACCCAATCTTCAGTACCTATTTTTACTTGCTTGACCACTCTCTCCTCCTTTGGACTCTCCTTTTTCTCCACCAGGTTGCTTCTGTCTCCTGCCTCCCCCTTCTCTTCTCTACCCAACTCTGTGAATCTGTGTGTGTTCCAGATGGTGGAGAACACTTAGGGAACCAGTTATTGGCTAGATTTGTCTCTCTCCTTTTCATTTCCCTCTTTTATCCTCCTGGACACCTCTGTCTACTTCCTCCTTCTCCTCTTCTCTGTATAACTCCATGAACATCTCTGAGCAGTCCAGACAGTGGAGTGCACATAAGGAAGTGATTACTGGCTAGCTGCTCTCTCCTCTTTTTATCTCACCTCACCTCATTCCAGTCACCTCTAACTCCCCCCTCCCTCTTCTCTTCTCCATGTAACTCAGTGAACCTCTCTGGGTGTCCCTCAATGTGGAGAAACTTTTCATCTTTAACCTAGATGTTTTATCATCAGTGCTGTATAGACGGAGAAGTCTTGAGGCTACTGTAAAAATAAAACTGAAAACCAGAAGCAGGGGGCTTAAGTCCAAATCCTGAGAACATCAGAGAACTCCTGACTCCAGGGAACATTAATCGATAGGAGCTCATCAAATGCCTCCATACCTACATTCAAACCAAGCACTACCCAAGGACCAACAAGTTCCAGAGCAAGACATACCACGCAAATTCTCTAGCAACACAGGAACACACCTTTGAGCTTTGATATTCAGGCAGCTCAAAGTTACTCCAAAACCATTGACATCTCATAACTCATTACTGGACACTTCATTGCACTCCAGAGAGAAGAAATCCAGCTCTAGCCACCAGAACTCTGACACAAGCTTCCTTAACCAAGAAACCTTGACAAGCCACTGATACAACCCACCCACAGTGAGGAAACTCCATAATAAAGAGAACTCCACAAGCTGCCAGAATATAGCAAGGCCACCCCAAATGCAGCAATATTACCAAGATGAAGAGACAGAGAAATACCCAGCAGTTAAAGGAACAGGATAAATGCCCACCAAACCAAACAAAACAGGAAGAGATAGGGAATCTACTTGATAAAGAATTCCAAATAATGATAGTGAAAATGATCCAAAATCTTTAAATCAAAATGGAATCACAAATATATCCTGGAGACAAGGATTGAGAACATGCAAGAAAGGTTTAACAAGGACCTAGAAGAAATAAAAAAGAGTCAATATATAATGAATAATGCAATAAATGAGAGCAGAAACACTCTGGAAGCAACAAATAGTAGAATGATGGAGGCAGAAGATAGGATTAGTGAAATAGCAGATAGGATGGTAGAAATAAATGAATCAGAGAGAAAAAAAGAAAAACGAATTGAAAGAAATGAGTACAATCTCAGAGACCTCCAGGACAATATGAAACACTCCAACATTCGAATTGTAGGAGTCCCAGAAGAAGAAGACAAAAAGAAAGACCATGAGAAAATCCTTGAGGAGATAATAGTTGAAAACTTCCCTAAAATGGGGAAGGAAATAATCACCCAAATCCAAGAAACCCAGAGTGTCCCAAACAGGATAAACCCAAGGCGAAATACCCCAAGACACATATTAATCAAATTACAAAGATCAAACACGAAGAACAAATATTAAAAGCAGCAAGGGAAAAACAACAAATAACGCACAAGGGGATTCCCATAAGGATAACAGCTGATCTTTCAATAGAAACTCTTTAAGCCAGGAGGGAATGGCAAGACATACTTAAAGTGATGAAGAAAATAATCTACAGCCCAGATTACTGTACTCAGCAAGGATCTCATTCAAATATGAAGGAAAAATCAAAAGCTTTACAGACAAGCAAAAGCTGAGATAATTCAGCACCACCAAACCAGCTCTCCAACAAGTGCTAAAGGATATTCTCTAGACACGAAACACAAAAAGGGTGTGTAAACCCGAACCCAAAACAATAAAGTAAATGACAATGGGATTGTACTTATCAATAATTACCTTAAACGTAAATGCATTGAATGCCCCAACCAAAAGACAAAGCCTGGCTGAATGGATACAAAAACAAGACCCCTATATATGTTGTCTACAAGAGACCCACCTCAAAACAAGGAACACATACAGACTGAAAGTGAAGAGCTGGAAAAATATATTCCATGCAAATAGAGACTAAAAAAAAGCAGGAGTAGCAATACTCATATCAGATAAAACAGACTTTAAAACAAAGGCTGTGAAAAGAGACAACGAACGCCACTACATAATGATCAAAGGATCAATCCAAGAAGAAGATATAACAATTATAAATATATATGCACCCAACATAAGAGCAACACAATATGTAAGACAAATGTTAACAAGTATGAAAAGGGAAATAAACAAAAACACAATAATAGTGGGAAACTTTAATACTCCACTCACACCTATGGACAGATCAACTAAACAGAAAATTAACAAAGAAACACAAACTTTAAATGATACAATAGACCAGCTAGACCTAATTGATATCTATAGGACATTTCACCCAAAACAATGAATTTCACCTTTTCCTCAAGTGCCCACAGAACCTTCTCCAGGATAGATCACATCCTGGGCCGTAAATCTAGCCCTGACAAAGTAAAAAAAAAAAAAAAAAAAAAAAAAATTGAAATCATTCCAAGCATCTTCTTTGACCATAATGCATTAAGATTAGATTTCAATTACAGGAGAAAAACTACTAAAAATTCCAACTTATGGAGGCTGAACACGCTTCTGAATAACCAACAAATCACAGAAGAAATCAGAAAATAAATCAAAACATGCATAGAAATGAATGAAAATGAAAACACAACAACCCAAAACCTATGGGACACTGTAAAAGCAGTGCTAAGGGGAAAGTTCATAGCAATACAGGCATACCTCAAGAAACAAGAAAAAAGTCAAATAAATAACCTAACTCTACACCTAAAGCAACTAGAAAAGGAAGAAATGAAGAACCCCAGGGTTTGGAGAAGGAAAGAAATCTTAAAAATTAGGGCAGAAATAAATGCAAAAGAAACAAAAGAGACCATAGCAAAAATCAACAAAGCCAAAAGCTGGTTCTTTGAAAGGATAAATAAAATTGACAAACCATTAGCCAGCCTCATCAAGAAACAAAGGGGGAAAAATCAAATCAATGAAGTTAAACATGAAAATGGAGAGATCACAACAGACAACACAGAAATACAAAGGATCATAAGAGACTACTATCAGCAATTATATGCCAATAAAATGGACAATGTGGGAGAAATGGACAAATTCTTAGAAAAGTACAACTTTCCCAAAATGAACCAGGAAGAAATAGAAAATCTGAACAGACCCACCACAAGCATGGAAATTGAAACTGTAATCAGAAATCTTCCAGCAAACAAAAGCCCAGGTCCAGACGGCTTCACAGCTGAATTCTACCAAAAATTTTGAGAAGAGCTAACACCTATCCTACTCAAACTCTTCCAGAAAATGGCAGAGGAAGGTCAATTTCCAAACTCATTCTATGAGGCCACCATCACCCTAATATCAAAACCTGACAAAGATGCCACATAAAAGGAAAACTACAGGCCAATATCACTGATAAACATAGATGCAAAAGTCCTTAACAAAATTCTAGCAATCAGAATCCAACAACACATTAAAAAGATCATACACCATGAGCAAGTGGGCTTTATCCCAGGGATGCAAAGATTCTTCAATATTCACAATTCAATTAATGTAATTCACTACACTAACAAATAGAAAAATAAAAGACATATAATTATCTCAATACATGCAGAGAAAGCTTTTGACAAAATTCAACATCGATTTATTATAAAAACTCTCCAGAAAGCAGGAATAGAAGGAACATACCTCAACATAATAAAAGCTATACATGACAAACACACAACAAACATTATCTTCAGTGGTGAAAAATTGAAAGCATTTCCCCTAAAGTCAGGAACAGGATAATGGTGCCCATTTTCACAGCTACTATTCAACATAGTTTTGGAAGTTTTGGCTACAGCAGTCAGAGCAGAAAAAGAAATAAAAGGAATCTAAATTGGAAAATAAGAAGTAAAACTCACTGTTTACAGATGACATGATCCGCTACATAGGAAAACCTAAAGACTCCACCAGAAAATTACTAGGGCTAATCAATGAATATAGTAAAGTTGAAGGATATAAAATCAATACACAGAAATCCCTAGCATTGCTATACACTAATAATGAGAAAGTAGGAAAAGAAATTAAGGAAACAATTCCATTCACAACAAGAATAAAGTATTAGGAATATATCTACCTAAAGAAACTAAGGACTTATATATAGAAAACTATAAAACACTGATGAAAGAAATCAAAGAGGATACTAATAGATGGAGAAATATACCATGTTCATGGATCAGAAAAATCAATATAGTGAAAATGAGTATATGACCCAAAGCAATCTACAGATTCAATGCAATCGCTATCAAGCTCAGTTCAGTTCAGTCGCTCACTCGTGTCCGACTCTTTGCAACCCCATGAATACCAGCACGCCAGGCCTCCCTGTCCATCACCATCTCCTGGAGTTCACTCAGATTCACGTCCACCAAGTCCGTGATGCCATCAAGCCATCTCATCCTCTGTCGTCCCCTTCTCCTCCTGTCCCCAAACCCTCCCAGCATCACAGCATTTTCCAAAGAGTCAACTCTTCACATGAGGTGGCCAAAGTACTGGAGTTTCAGCTTTAGCATCATTCCTTCCAAAAGAATCCTGGGGTTGATCTCCTTCAGAATGGACTGGTTGGATCTCCTTGCAGTCCAAGGGACTCTCAAGAGTCTTCTCCAACACCACAGTTCGAAAGCATTAATTCTTCAGTGCTCAGCCTTCTTCACAGTCCAACTCTCACATCCATATATGGCCACAGGAAAAACTATAGCCTTGACTAGACGGACCTTAGTCAGCAAAGTAATGTCTCTGCTTTTGAATATACTATCTAGGTTGGTCATAACTTTCCTTCCAAGGAGTAAGCATCTTTTAATTTCATGGCTGCAATCACCATCTGCAGTGATTTTGGAGCCCCCCAAAATGAAGTCTGACACTGTTTCCACTGTTTCCCGTCTATTTCCCATGAAGTGATGGGACCGAATGCCATGATCTTCATTTTCTGAATGTAGAGGTTTAACCCAACTTTTTTGCTCTCCTCTCACTTTCATCAACAGGCTTTTTAGTTCCTCTTCACTTGCTGCCATAAGGGTGGTGTCATCTGCATATCTGAGGTTATTGATATTTCTCCCAGCAATCTTGATTCCAGCTTGTGTTTCTTCCAGTCCAGCGTTTCTCATGATGTACTCTGCATATAAGTTAAATAAGCAAGCTGCCAATATACAGCCTTGACATACTCCTTTACCTATTTGGAACCAGTCCGTTGTTCCATGTCCAGTTCTAACTGTTGCTTCCTGACCTGCATACAGATTTCTCAAGAGGCAGGTTAGGTGGTCTGGTATTCCCATCACTTTCAGACTTTTCAACAGTTTATTGTGATCCACACAGTTAAAGGATTTGGCATAGTCAGTAAAGCAGAAATAGAGGTTTATCTGGAACTCTCTTGCTTTTTCTATGATCCAGCAGATGTTGGCAATTTGATCTCTGGTTCCTCTGCCTTTTCTAAAACCAGCTTGAACATCAGGGAGTTCACGGTTCACGTATTGCTGAAGCCTGGCTTGGAGAATTTTGAGCATGACTTTACTAGCATGTGAGATGAGCGTAATTGTGCCATAGTTTGAGCATTCTTTGCCATTGCCTTACTTTGGAATTGGAATGAAAACTGACTTTTCCAGTCCTGTGGCCACTGCTGAGTTTTCCAAATTTGTTGGCATATTGAGTGTGGCACTTTTACAGCATCATCTTTCAGGAATTGAAACAGCTCAACTGGAATTCCATCAACTCCACTAGCTTTGTTCATAGTGATGCTTTCTAAGGCCCACTTGACTTCACTTTCCAAGATGTCTGGCTCTAGATGAGTGATCACATCATGATTATCTGGGTGGTGAAGATCTTTTTTGTACAGTTCTTCTATGTATTCTTGCCACCTCTTCTTAATATCTTCTGCTTCTGTTAGGTCCATAGCATTTCTATCCTTTATCGAGCCCATCTTTGCAAGAAATATTCCCTTGGTATCTCTAATTTTGTTGAAGAGATCTCTAGTCTTTCCCATTCTGTTCTTTTCCTCTATTTCTTTGCATTGATCACTGAGGAAGGCTTTCTTATCTCTTCTTGCTATTCTTTGGAACTCTGCATTCAGAGGCTTATATCTTTCCTTTTCTCCTTTGCTTTTCACCTCTCTCCTTTTCACAGCTATTTGTAAGGCCTTCCCAGACAGCCATTTCACTTTTTTTGCATTTCTTTTCCATGGGGATGGTCTTGATCCCTGTATCTTGTACAATATCATGAACCTCAGTCCATAGTTCATCAGGCACTCTATCTATCAGATATAGGCCCTTAAATCTATTTCTCACTTCCACTGTACAATCATAAGGGATTTGATTTAGGTCATACCTGAATGGTCTAGTGGTTTTCCCAACTTTCTTCAATTTAAGTCTGAATTTGGTAATAAGGAGTTCATGATCTAGCCACAGTCAGCTCCTGGTCTTGTTTTTTGTTGACTATATAGAGCTTCTCCATCTTTGGCTGCATAGAATATAATCAATCTGATTTTGGTGTTGACCATCTGGTGATGTCCATGTGTATGTAGAGTCTTCTCTTGTGTTGTTGGAAGAGGGTGTTTGCTATGACCAGTGCTTTTTCTTGGTAAAATTCTATCAGTCTTTGCCCTGCTCCATTCCGCATTCCAAGGCCAAATTTGCCTGTTACTCCAGGTGTTTCTTGACTTCCTACTTTTGCATTCCAGTCCCCTATAATGAAAAGGACATCTTTTTTGTGTGCGTTAGTTCTAAAAGGTCTTGTAGGTCTTCATAAACTGTTCAGCTTCAGCTTCTTCAGTGTTACTGGTTGGGGCATAGACTTGGATAACTGTGATATTGAATGGTTTGCCTTGGAGACGAACAGAGATCATTCTGTCATTTTTGAGATTGCATCCAAGTACTGCATTTCAGACTCTTTTGTTGACCATGATGGCTACTCCATTTCTTCTGAGGGATTCCTGCCCACAGTAGTAGATATAATGGTCATCTGAGTTAAATTCACCCATTCCAGTCCATTTTAGTTCGCTGATTCCTAGAATGTCAACGTTCACTCTTGCCATCTCTTGTTTGACCACTTCCAATTTGCCTTGATTCATGGACCTGACATTCCAGGTTCCTATACAATATTGCTCTTTACAGCATTGGACCTTGCTTCTATCACCAGTCACATCCACAGCTGGGTATTGTTTTTGCTTTGGCTCCATCCCTTCATTCTTTCTGGAGTTATTTCTCCACTGATCCAGTAGCATATTGGGCACCTAATGACCTGGGGAGTTCTTCTTTTGGTATCCTATCATTTTGTCTTTTCATACTAGGACCACAACCTTGTCTAACTCAATGAAACCAAGCCATGCCTGAGGGACAACCCAAGACGGGTGGGTCATAGTGGAGAGGTCTGTCAGAGCGTGGTCCACTGGAGAAGGGAATGGCAAGCCACTTCACTATTCTTGCCCTGAGTACCCCTATCAAACTACCAGCGGTATTTTTCACAGAGCTAGAACAAATGATTTCACAATTTGTATGGAAATACAAAAAACCTCGAATAGCCAAAGCAATCTTGAGAAAGAAGAATGGAATTGGAGGAATCCACCTGCCTGACTTCAGGCTCTACTACAAAGCCACAGTCATCAAGACAGTATGGTACTGGCACAAAGACAGAAATATAGATCAATGGAACAAAATAGAAAGCCCAGAGATAAATCCATACACCTATGGACACCTTATCTTCGACAAAGGAGGCAAGAATATACAATGGATTAAAGACAATCTCTTTAACAAGTGGTGCTGGGAAAAGTGGTCAACCACTTGTAAAAGAACGAAACTAGAACACTTTCTAATACCATACACCAAAATTAACTCAAAATGGATTCAATATCTAAATGTAAGACCAGAAACTATAAAACTCCTAGAGGAGAACATAGGCAAAACACTCTCTGACATATATCACAGCAGGATTCTCTGAGATCCACCTCCCAGAATACTGGAAATAAAAGCAAAAATAAACAAATGGAATCTAATTAAAATTAAAAGCTTCTGCACAACAAAGGATATTATAAGCAAGGTGAAAAGACAGCCTTTGGAATGGGAGAAAATAATAGCAAATGAAGAAACTGACAAAAAACTAATCTCAAAAATATACAAGCAACATATGCAGCTCAATTCCAGAAAAATAAATGACCCAATCAAAAAATGGGCCAAAGAACTAAAGAGACATTTCTCCAAAGAAGACATACAGATGGCTAACAAACACATGAAAAGATGCTCAACATGACTAATTATCAGAGAAATGCAAATCAAGACCACAATTAGGTACCATTTCACACCAGTCAGAATGTCTGCAATCCAAAAGTCTACAAGCAATAAATGCTGGAGAGGGTGTGGAGAAAAGGGAACCCTCTTACACTGTTGGTGGGAATGAAAACTAGTACAGCCACTATGGAGAACTGTGTGGAGATCCCTTAAAAAACTGGAAATAGAACTGCCATATGACCCAGCAATCACACTGCTGGGCATACACACTGAGGAATCCAGAATTGAAAGAAACACCTGTACCCCAATGTTCATCGCAGCCCTGTTTATAATAGCCAGGACATGGAAGCAACCTCCATCAGCAGACAAATGGATAAAAAAGCTGTAGTACATAGACACAATGGAGAATTACTCAGCCATTAAAAAGAGTACATTTGAATCAGTTCTAATGAAGTGGATGAAACTGGAGCTGATTATAGAGTGAAGTAAGCCAGAAAGAAAAACACCAATAAAGTATACTAACACATATATATGGAATTTACAAAGATGGTAATGATAACCCTGTATGTGAGACAGTGAAAGAGACACAGATGTATAGAATAGACTTTTGGACTCTGGGAGAGGGAGAGGGTGGGATGATTTGGGAGAATGGCATGGAAACATGTATGCTATCATGTAAGAAATGAATCGCCAGTCTAAGTTCTATACAGGATACAGGATGCTTGGGGCTGGTGCACCGGGATAACCCATAAAGATGATATTGGGAGGGTGGTGGGAGGGGGGTTCAGGATTGGGAATTCATGCACACCCATGCGGGACTCATGTCAATGTATGGCAAAACCAATACAGTATTGTAAAGTAAAAATAAAATAAAGTAAAAATTAAAAAAAGAAAGAAAAGCCAAGACATTACTTTGCCAACAAAGTTCCGTCTAGTCAAGGCTATGGTTTTCCTAGTGTTCATGTATGGATGTGAGAGTTGGATGGTGAAGAAAGCTGAGTGCTGAAGAATTGATGCTTTTGAACTGTGGTGTTGGAGAAGACTCTTGAGAGTCCCTTGGACTGCAAGGAGATCCAACCAGTCCATTCTGAAGGAGATCAGTCCTGGGTGTTCTTTGGAAGGAATGATGCTAAAGCTGAAACTCCAGTACTTTGGCCACCTCATGGGAAGAGTTGACTCATTGGAAAAGATTCTGATGCTTGGAGGGATTGGGAGAAGGAGGAGAAGGGGATGACAGAGGATGAGATGGCTGGATGGCATCCCTGACTTGATGGACATGAATCTGAGTGAACTCTGGGAGTTGGTGAAGGACAGGGAGTCCTGGCATGCTGGGATTCATGGGATCACAAAGAGTCTGACATGACTGAGTGACTGAACTGAACTGAATGGGACTGGAAGCCATAATCTTCATTTTTTGAATGAGTTTTTTAAATTAATTAATCTTTTTATTGAAAGATAATTGCTTTACTGCATTTTTTTTTCTGTCAATCCTCAACATGAATCATCCATAGGTATACATCTAACGCCTCCCTTTTGAACCTCCCTCTCATCTTCCATCCCATCCCACCCCTCTAGGTTAATACAGAGCCCTTGTTTGAGTGTCCAGAGACATATTGCAAATTCCTGTTGGCCATCTGTTTTATATACAGTAATCAAATTTCCATGTTACTCTTTCTATACATCTCACCCTCTCCTCCCCTCTCCCCATGTCCATAAGTCTATAGTCTGTTTCTCCATTGCTGCCCTGTAAATGAAATCTTCAATACCATTTTTCTAGATTCCTTCTATATGCATTAGAATATGATATTTAGCTTTCTCTTTCTGACTTACTTCACTCTAGGTTCTGGGTTTATCCACCTCATTAGAACTGATACAGATGCATTCCTTTTTATGGCTGAGTAGTATTCTATTCGGAGAAGGCAATGGCACCCCACTCCAGTACTCTTGCCTGACAAATCCCATGGATGGAGGAGCCTGGTGGGCTGCAGTCTATGGGGCGCTAAGAGTTGGACACGACTGAGTGACTTCACTTTGACTTTTCCTTTCATGCATTGGAGAAGGAAATGGCAACCCACTCCAGTGTTCTTGCCTGGAGAAGCCCAGGTATGGGGGAGCCTCGTGGGCTGCCGTCTATGGGGTCGCACAGAGTCGGACACGACTGAAGTGACTTAGCAGCAGTATTCTATTGTGTATATGTATCAAAACATCCTTATCCATTCATCTGTTGATGGACATTTAGGTTGCTTCCATATTCTAGCTATTGTAAATAGTGGTGCAATTAACAATGTGTCTTTTTAAATTTTGGTTTTCAGGTTATATGCCTAGAAGATTGCTGGGTCATACAATGATTTTATTCCTAGTTTTTTAAGCAATCTCCATATTGTCCTCCATAGTGGCTGTATCAATTTACATTCCCGTGAACAGTGCAAGAGTATTCCCTTTTCTCCATACCTTCTCCAGCTGCCATAATTAAGGTTACATCAAGTCACATGGGTGGGGCCCTGATCTGACAGAATTACTGTCCTTGTAAGAAACACCAGAAAGCTGTTTCTCCACGTATATACAGAGGCCATGAGAGCTCACAGTAAGATGGAGACTGCCTGCAAAGCAAGAGAGAAGCGGCCTCAGAATGAACTCCACTTTTCCAGAACCTTGATTATGGACTTTCCAGTCCCAAGAACTATGAGAAACAAATGTCTATTGTTTAAGTTACCCTGTCTATAATATTTTGTAAGGTAGCTTGAAATGACTAATATATGATGTTTTATAATAGAAATTCCAAGTTATATGCTCTTTGCTTGAAATTCAAAATTTTTTTCTTTTGATAATTGAGGATCCTGTTTTTATGAGTCTATTTCTTAGATAGTTGTACAGTTCTTATTAGCCTTTCTTCTCCCTCAGTCTATCATTCAGGGTGGTATTATCTCTAGTTGGAGTTCAATAAAGCCCTCAATGCAAGCTGTATGTGAAATTTTATACCACATGATAATATAAAACTGTGAATATGCAGAATATTTTACAATTCTAAGAGAGATTCTCCCTGGCAATATCATCACATGTCTACTTCTTTCCATAGGCACTAAAGTGAACTGTTACTCTTCTATGAAAACTTGGATTTAGAAGGTTTAGGATATGTAGTGCATTTTCTTCAAAATTTGTAAAAGATATGTCTATTATTACAATATCATAATTTCTGACTTCCTCTGTGTTTTCTTTAAAAATGTTTTACATATGCATACATGTATTTCTCTAACTTTAAAGAAAAAGCTGAGAAGATTTTTGCCACACATTTTTGTTTCAATTAGAACAAAATTACTGAGCTCCAAAAAAATTAGAATACTTTTTCCTTAAAGTATAAATGAAATGTGATTAGTTTGGAAACACATTTCATTTTGTCAACTTGCAAATAACTGAAAATAAATTGGTTTTTGAAGTTTCCCTTAATATTAACAAACAGGAAACTAAAACCAAAAATGTACTATTCACAGGCCTACTCTCACATTCAAACATGACCAGTGGGGAAACCAAGCCTTGACTAGATGGACCTTTGTTTGCAAAGTAATGTCTCTGCTTTTCAATATGCTATCTAGTTTAGGCATAACTTGCCTTCCAAGGAGTAAGTGTCTTTTAATCGAATGGTTGCAGTCACCATCTGCAGTGATTTTGGAGCCCAGAAAAATAAAGTCTGACACTGTTTCCACTGTTTCCCCATTTTTTACCATGAAGTGGTGTGATCAGATGCCATGATCTTCGTTTTTTGAATGTTGAACTTTAAGCCAACTTTTTCACTCTCCTCTTTCACTTTCATCAAGAGGCTTTTTACTTCCTCTTCACTTTCTGCCATAAGAGTGGTGTCATCTGCATATCTGAGGTTATAGAAATTTCTCCCAGGAATCTTGATTTCAGCTTGTGCTTCTTCCAGCCCAGCATTTCTCATGATGTACTCTGCATAGAAGTTAAATAAGCAGGGTGACAATATGCAGCCTTGACGTACTCCTTTTCCTATTTGGAACCAGTCTGTTGTTCCATGTCCAGTTCTAACTGTTGCTTCCTGACCTGCATATAGGTTTCTCAAGAGGCAGGTCAGGTGATCTGTATTCCCATCTCTTTCAGAATTTTCCACAGTTTATTGTGATCCACATAGTCAAAGGCTTTACCATAGTCAATAAAGCAGAAATAGATGTTTTTCTTGAACTCTCTTTCTCTTTTGATGATCCAGCAGATGTTGGCAATTTTATCTCTGGTTCCTCTGCCTTTTCTAAAACCAGCTTGAACATCTGGAATTTCACAGCTCATGTATTGCTGAAGCCTGGCTTGGAGAATTTTGAGCTTTACTTTACTAGCATGTGTGATGAGTGCAATTGTTCAGTAGTTTGAGCATTCTTTGGCATTGCCTTTCTTTGGAATTGGAATGAAAACTGACCTCTTCCAGTCCTGTGGCCACTGCTGAGTTTTCTAAATTTGCTGGCATATTGAGTGCAGCACTTTCACAGCATCACCTTTCAGGATTTGAAACAGCTCAACTGGAATTCCATCACCTCCACTCACTTTGTTCATAGGGATGCTTTCTTAGGCCCACTTGAGTTCACATTCCAGGATGTCTGGCTCTAGGTGAGTGATCACACCATCATGATTATCTGGGTCATGAAGATCTTTTTTGGACAATTCTTCTGTGTATTCTTGCCACCTCTTCTTAATATCTTCTGCTTCTGTTAGTTCCATACAATTTCTGTCCTTTTTTGAGCCTATCTTCACGTGAAATGTTTCCTTTGGTATCTCTAATTTTCTTGAAGAGATCTCTAGTCTTTCCCATTCCGTTGTTTTCCTCTATTTCTTTACATTGGTCGATGAGGAAGGCTTTCTTATCTCTTCTCGATATTCTTTGGAACTCTGCATTCAGGTGCTTATATCTTTCTTTTTCTCCTTTGCTTTTCACTTCTCTTCTTTTCACAGCTGTTTGTAAGGTCTCCCTAGACAGCCGTTTTGCTTTTTTGCATTTCTTTTCCATGGGGATGGTCTTGATCCCTGCGTCTTGTACAATGTCACGAACCTCTGTCCATAGTTTATCAGGCACTCTGTCTATCAGATCTAGTCCCTTAACTCTATTTCTCTATCAATAAAAGAGACAGAAGTGAATTGCAAGGAAATGCAGAATCATGAAGTAACTTTGAAAGACAGTTTGGAAGTTTCTTACAAAACTAAACATCCACTTACCATGTGATTTAGCAGTTTCGCTCTTTGGTATTTACTGAAATGAGCTGAAAACTTACATCCACACAAAGCTGCAGATGAATATTTTTATTAATAACAGCCTTATCTGTAATCACATGAAATTAAAAGTGATCAAGATCTCCTTCAGCAGATGAATAGATAAACAAACAATGGTATATCCATTCAGCAGAATAGATACTTAACAATAAAAAGAAGGACAATCTCAAGCCACACACACACGAAAGAAACTTAAATGTGCATTGCTAAGGGAAAAAAAAACAATTTAAAAGTCTACATACTATATAATTCCAACTACATGACATTCTTGAAAAGGCAAAACTACAGATACAATTAGAAAAATCATTGGTTGCCAGGTGATAGGGGGAGGGAGAAAAAGATGAATAGGTTGGAGTGCAGGTGACTTTTAGAGCAGTAAAAATATTCTATGTAATATCATAATTGTAGATACATGTCATTGTACATTTTTCAAAATCCATAAGATGTATGATACAAAAAGTGAATCCAAGGTAAACTATGGCTTTACTTAAAAATATTTCAATACTGACTCATCAGTTTTAACAAATATACCACATTAAAAATTGATAGTAGGGTAAACTGGGGATGGGAGGCCAGAGGTCAGAGTACATGGAGATTTTTATACTTTATGGTCAAGTCTTCTATAAACCTAAAAATTTTGAGAAAGTAAAGTCTATTAATTTAAAAATAAAAATAACTACAGATCACAGATGAATTTCTTTCATTCAGTCAAGAAACCCTGAACTCCTTTTGTATTTTAGGTCCTGTTAGAATGTGCAGGGGGAATGGAATTAACCTCCTGGACAGTCATATAAAATCCTCCAATGGAAAAGGAACAAAAACTACATAATTCTAAAATGTAACTTTTTATTCAAAATTTCATATTTCAAATCAAATAGTATGATTTCAGCTACGATTAAGTTCCTTTTTTTGTCAAAGCTAAGCTTATGCTGCAAATTACTGTTCTTACTAATAAATCTTTTAAAATGTTATCCTGGAATTATATTTAATTTGAGAAATAGAGTAAAATTTCTAGAATATATTGAGCAATTTACATCCCTTTATGTTCTGTATATGCTTAAAATTCAGTTACTGTAGTCTGAAAAAAAATCGATTATGTAAGTTATCTCAATAAAGCAGAAGTCTTATATCTGTGTACTGGAAATCATCAATGGCTATATTTTTAAATATGTATTTTAAAAGAAATGAGTTTTTTTCAGAATATATAACTGAAGTATTTTAAGTCATTTTTTAGAAAAAAAAGCAGATATAGCTGATATCTATATAAATTTATCTATATATCTGATAAAACAAAGCAATTTTAGCTTATTATATCATTATTACTTTTTAGAAAGCAGGAAGAACCTAAAATGTCCAAGTGGAAGAAGAGTTTTACTCAACACTGAGGGAAGTCTATCTTTTATATAAGAGAAAGGTTAAAGACTGACTTTATTTAAAGAGTTAAATGATTCAGCAGTTGTTTATCTTAAAGTTTTACAACCCACATAGCAACATTTCTAGAGAAAACTGAAAAGGATAGTTAAGTCCTACAGCTTCTAAATTAATATAAAATCATATTTTTTAAAACTAAGAATTTATTTAAAAGTGCTTTGAATATAAAAATAAGGTTATCAATAGAAAGTGATTCTTTGCTACCAAAAGGCACAGAAGATAAAGAACCTAACATAATCACATCTCTATAGTTTACCCTTTCTGGATTTTCTCACCCAGGCCTCTGTTTATTTTCTGAGGCTGCTAAACTATTTAACAAATCACCAAATATCTGTGTGTGTGTGTGTGTGTGTGTGTGTGTGTGTGGTTTAGTCACTAAGTTGTATCTGACTCCTTTGCAACCCCATGAATTGTAGCCCACCAGATTCCTCTCTCCATGTTTCCAAGTCAAAAATACTGGAATGGGTGCTATTTCCTTCTTCAGGGAATCTTCCTGACCTAGGAATAGAACCCACGTCTCCTGCTTTGGCAGGCAGGTTCTTTGACACTGAGCTACCGGGTAAGTCCATGTATGTGTGTTCACCTTTTACCATCTAGAGTGTGAGTTCTTGGATATAGAATGTATATTACACACTCATTTATTTTGAAAGTTTCTCACAATGTTTCTAAAACATAGCAGGCACTAAGATATATTACTTGAAGTGTAATAATTAAAAACAATATTGTGTTGAGGGAGAATGGTGACAAGTGTTGGATGATTTGAGTGATGGGCACTATGGAGTCACTGTGAATCTGTTGAGTGTGTTATGAACTGCACTCTCTTTTCCAATTATATCTCTATGAAATTGACAAAATTTAAAATGATAGATTCCAGATGAGAAACCATAAGTATTTCAGAATAGTAGAGAAATAAAAGGAAGAAACAGATTATTATGCATTTTCCTCCTTGAACATAATACAAGAAGGTTCAGATGAGTTTAGTCTCATCAAAATAACAGGCCTTAGGAAAGTACAGCATGCTTTACAAAGAGTCACTGTGTCCCTACTGTGCTCATTCCAGTGGTTACAGATCTTTTGGTAATATTTGTTTACTTAGTCTGTTGTTCTTTCTTAGATCCAAAACCAAGAATGGTTTGAGTGCAAAATGTCAGAATATAATGTTTTGTTCTTTGTGCTTTTTTTTTTTTATACTTGTGTTACAATCTCTGTGACACTTGAAGGTGAAGATCAAATTTAATGAGCAATATCAACATTACTAGCAAATAATAGTAAGAGCCCATTTAGATGTGAAAAAGGATGGGGTCATTTTCAGGGGATTGGTTTAAGTAGAGTCAGGTACTGATTTCACGAGCTCTTTTCATATTATATAGAGCAGACTCTGCTCCACTTTTTCCCTCCTGTAATTTATGTTTTTTCATCTGTATTGCTGCCTAGACTCATTTTCAAAGTTTAGTAGTTGATGCCATTTTCTTCACACTTCAACATTCTTCATAAATTTTTTGATATGGTTACCATTGTAAAGTTCCTATAAATGAATGGCTGACTTAAAAGTGAGAAACATACATACACCCAAAATAATGCATGTATTCCTAAAGAGGAAGATTAAACCTTTTTTTCTCTTTCACAAATTTAAACTACATTTCATTTGTTGTTAATTCTTGATTACTAAATCATTCTTTGAAGAAATAATGTCTGTTCTGTTTTACCATTTAATATGATCATTTACTACTGTAATTTAATGTGAGTTGCTCTCATTCCTTTGCCCACAGAGACAAATTTTAAGAAATAAATCACTAAACTATGTCATTGTCTTAACACTATTACTAAATAACCCTTACATAGAATGTGGCATACGATACATTTAAAATTTTTCATTAGTATTTTAAACAATGATAAATTTTCTGTAAATAAAATTATTAGTAGTATAAGCAACATTTATCAGAATTTATTTCTAAGCAATGAGACTGGTATAATGAAACACTGAACTTTTGAGGTGTTCATGGAGTAGTTTGTGCCAAAGTTATAAATAGTCATTCATAATGTTGTTGGTTAAGATATTGATTTAACACGGAGAATAAAGTATTTATCTTTTCATCAGTAGAATCACACATAGACAAACATACACATCTGTATATCCACATCACAACCCATGAACAACACAGTGTTTTTATAAAATTTTTCAGTGAAAGAATGAAAAGGGGAATAAATGAATGTGAAATACTGATAAACCAAGAGTTAACTTTTAATATGTCTTGGATTTGAAGTACAAAAATTATAACAATGAACAATATTTTTATCTGGGTTAATCCATTATCCTCTCAGAAATTAAAATGTCTTCCCAAATAAGACACACAGGAAATTTAAATAATAGCACTGTCTGCTTGACAAATGCAATTCAATTTTGTTAGAATGACATTTTTTTCTCCCTACCAGTTGATATTAGCTATGTGAAATAATCTTTATATTAAAAAGTCTAATATTCAGAATGTGTTTTAAATAGTACAAACCTTATGCAAGTTTTTTGTATCAACATTGTTCATATTTTAACTGCTGAAAATATAGTTACATTATTCTTATTAAAAACTCAGCTCATTCGATAGATATATAATTGTCAGTTAATAACTTTTTAAGGAACCCAAATGCAATAATATGCAATTAAAGGAAAGTTGAAATATTAAGGGAAGAGCATACAATTTTCCTATAGCAGTTTCTATTGCTATGGCAGTTGGATAGCTTAAAGTGCTGGATTGAGGTCATTTTTTTAGTCACCTTCATGCTCCATTGACAAAAGTCTGTGCTTTCAGCTTTTCTCTACAGTAGCCCTGTTTTAAGGACTTTGAAGATAAGTTTCTTAAACTGAATAGACTTTTTAAAATTTTTAAATGGTAAAAACACTGGCAAAATATAAATATATAAATATTAATCATCTCAGAATAATCTCATTTGCTCAAAGTAACTGGTGTGTTTTATACAAAAAAACTGGCCACACTGAAAGATGGACATGCTGATTATAAGACCAATTTTGTTTTCAAAGAAGGAACAAAAAGAGAAAGAATGAGTGCTATGTCCACAGCTGCGGACCACAGCAGCTGGCCAGTGTAACACACTACTGATGGTGCTTGTCACATGTGAATGGGGAGGTAAGAAGCCAAGAAAGGTTATGCTGGTTCTGCACTGAGAAGCCCTTTTCCAGTGAGCTTGATTGAAGAAGCAGCACGTTCCTCGCATATTAGTTGCAGCTCCCATATGGCTGTTATTAACACCTGTTCAGAATATTTGTCCAAGCACTTACATTTAGCCCACCTTGTCATCATTCAGTGTTCTCAAAGAGCAGAAATATAATTACCCAGCTCAGAAAAAAAAGAGAAATCATTTTCAATCACTGCTTGACACAAGATGGAGCTGTAGAATGCAGAATCATGCTACAATTCTGTGATGAGGGAAAACTGATAAAATCTGTGGCAAACAGAAGACCCCTAACAAGTAGAATGGATTTGTGGATATTCTCAAACAAGTCTGTTTGGCTCTGGTTTCCTTTGAGAGATACCTCATTGACCTAAATCAATTACAAAGGTAAAATATAAATTAGGGAAAAAGCGTTGGTGCATAGTGACATGTAATCAAATATTGTCAATGAAGTTGCCATGAAGCTAAAAATATGAATTTTATGCTTAATAAATTCACCCCACAGTAAAGAAAACAACTTGTATTCTCCTAAATTGGTAACACTGCAATCACTGCAATCTGTGTTTGTCTGCTTTTCCATGCTGCTTTATGGAAAAACCTAACTTTTAATTTTCACTCTGATGATTTAGAAAGAGTTCTAGTTATTTGAAAGTGGAAGTAAGAGAGTTAAGATTTTGCTTCTTCTGATATGCAATAAATTATCCAATTTTGAATGCTCTGAAATATGTGTTATTTTTCTCTAACTTTTTGTTTTGTCTGAATCCTAGTAAAAATATGAATAGTTTAATTAGTCATATCCCTTTATGCAAGTTATTTAATTAATTTGGAAACTTTTTGGAAGCTTTGCCTAATCAGGGACACTAATATTAAAATTCATGATACAATAATAATATGAGCAAAGAAAAATAGCTTCCTTTAAAAATTCTGTGAAGAGAAATTAAATTCAAATAAAATCATAGCTTGCACTCATATTTACTTATGACTTATTAAGTTGCTACATTTTGGTTAGAAGTAAAGTATTAGCCAGCAAAATAATTGTTTAATGTGGGATTGCATATGCTGCTGTCAGCTAAAAATTATTTAATTTACAAAATGCTATCTTTCCAGAGTTAGAGCAATATTAACGGAGGAGTTGCCAGTACGTTTTCTAAGTGGAAAACAAAGCAAAATCTTTATTTTATAAAGGATGTTGTTAATGACAAATACATGATTTGAAAGATCTTTTCAGAGGGAGTTTCAAGAGAGAGGGGACATATGTACACCTATGGTTAATTCATATTGATGCATGACAGAAGTCAAACCAATATTAAAAATAATCATCAATCAATTAAAAATAAATAAATTTAATTATTAAGAAAGGGTCTTTCCAGGTTACTTGATGGTAAAGAATCTGCCGGCCAATGCAGGAGTCCCAGGAGATATGGGTTCAATCCGTAGGTCAGGAAGATCCACTGGAGTAGGAAATGATAACCCACTCCTGTATTCTTGCTTGGAAAATTCCATGGACAATGGAGCCTGACAGGCTACAGTCCAAGGGGTTGCAATGAGTTGGCAAAGCTGAGCTACTGAGCACATGAAAAGAAGCTATTTAGAAAAAATAATTTTTCATAAAACCATTAGAAAGAAATATTCTTTTTTTCTGAAATTCATGTTTGTGAATTAAATATGCTTGTGAAATCTCATTACTAGCAGGTTAAATCTTATATTTTCTATCTTGTCAGTAATGGTGCTTGTTGTGCTAATTGACTCTAGACTCTCATAAAAGAAAGATACATTGTAATACATCTGTGAATAAAAATTGATAAGTAAATATTATCAGTGTGTCAGCAACTACTGTACTAATAAAATAATAACCATTTTACCAGCTGTTTACAGGTAGATGCAAAAGAAAATATAGCCTTTCTCCATTGCATCTATTGTATTTTATAGACTTTTTGTGACCCCATGGACTGTAGCCTACCAATCTCCTCTGTTCAGGGGATTCTTCAGGCAAGAATACTGGAGTGGGTAGCCATTCCCTTCTCCAGGGTATCCTTCCACCCCAGGGATTGAACCCTGGTCTCCTGCATTGCAAGTGGATTCTTTACTGTCTGAGCCACCAGGGAAGCCCCGTTTGAGGTATAAGTTTGGTATAACTAATGAAACTGTAAAAAGAAGAAACAAATAATGTAAAATAAACTATATACATTTAAAATAAATACTAACATTAGTGAATATTAATGCATATATTCAACTAAACATATCTATAAAACTAGGATAAGGAAAAATTCCATCACCGTCCACCATCTGTTTCCTAATGAGCTTTTGTAAGTCTTCTCTTTTACAAAACTCATGCTTCAGACAACCAATGATTATTTTCTGTAAGTGTAGATTAGTTTGCATTTACTGGAAGTTTATTTTAGTGGAATCACAGAGTATGCACTCTTGTCTGGCTTCTTTCACTCAGGATCATACCTTTAAGTTTTATCCATGTTAAATTGTATATCAATACTTTGTTCATTTTTATGGTTCTGTAGTATGCGGCTTTATGTATGCATCACAGTTTTTTTCTATTCATCCATGGGTAGTTATTGGGTTCTTTCCTGTTTGGGGCTATATAGAGGGGGGTGAAAAAGCTGCCATAAATACTTGAGTATAAGTCTTCTTGTGGGCACTTATTTTTTATTTTTCTTGGGTGTCTTTTGACTCTGGCTAGTGGCTTCCCAGATGGCTCTAGTGGTAAAGAACTCACCTGAAATGCAACAGATGGAAGAGATACTGACTAAGATTCCCTGGAGGTGGGTATGGCAACCCACTCCACTTCAGTATTCTTGCCTGGAGAATCCCATGGACAGAGGAACCTGGTGGGCTACAAGTCCATAGGTGTGCAAAGAGTCTAACACAGCTGAAGCGACTTAGCACACAGTGGAAACACAATTTACTCCAGGCTTTGAGTGAACTCTAGTTATTGTTTCACTGATCCTTTCTCTTGTTTCTTTCTCTGACCTTGATAAATGTTAAAAGAATTCAGTAAAATAAGTACTCAGTTAAAGACTTGAGGGGAGCCTTCTGCAGGTGTCCAGAGCCCTTTCTCTTTTCAGCTCTGTTCTCTCTTGGACTCTCCAAGAAACTCTAGCTGCTTAGGCCTCCTGCAAGTTTATCTCCTCAGCGTAGTCTTCTGGGTTCTTTTAGTTTTACCTCCCAGCACTTCTAGAAACTCTCTCCATAGGGAGTCCATAGGACATAAGCTGGTGCCATTGTAGGACTCACCTTGTTTGTTTCCTTTCTTTCAGGGATCACTTTCTCATTTTGAAATGTCTGGAAACCAGTTGCTTGTATACTCATATATTTTCTCCAGTTTATTTATTTTGGTTTAAGGAGAAAGGGTGAGGGATAAGTTTTGTCTGTGTTACTCTGTCACAGCCAGAGGGATGTATCATCTGGAAACTCTTAAAAGTCAGCCCCCGATAGTGGCTTTCTTTCCAGTTTGTCATCTACCTACCTTAGTAACTTGGCACGGTGGAGTTGGACTAGTTTTCACTAATCATTGCCAAGTTGCCAGTCAAACATATTTTCATCAGTTTCTCATTCTGTTAGGGCTGTTTTAAGATCCTAAATTCCACTGAAATCTGTAATCTGCTTCCTTCTGCCTTCTCTGTAAAAGGCAGGCAGTGGTAGTCGCGTGGCAATTAGAACATGAACAGAATTCATGTTTCCTTCAATACACTACCATTGCCACCTTCTAACTCAGGCTATATCCACAAGGGTTAATGTCTGCTCTCAGTTCCCCTGCCGATTTCTCAGAGTTAGTTATTTTCTCTCTGAAGATAGATTTTTGGCAAGAAAGGAGGAACAAAGCTACCTTACCATCTTGACAGTAAACATAAGCTAGTCATTTTCCTTTTTACTACACATTTTTTTTTTTTGAGGCAGTCTCTTATCCAAAGACTTCAACCAGTACCTTTAACTCATTTTAACAAGCATTGGTTTAAATTGTCTTATTTAATGCATGCAATCCATATGGTCTCACTGTGAAAGATTATTGTAGAATGAGTGTGAGATGTCTCCAAGTCTCATGAGACTCAGATCCTGGTTTGGTATGCTGGCATTAATGATAAAGGGCCAGTTATAAAATGAGAAATTTTAGGAAGCCATCAGAGCAGAGAGGCACAGCCTTAAGGCATAGATCTTTATTTGCCTGTAGAATATGACTTCAGCGCAAATGTAACTGCCAAATGGCAATAAAATTTCAAAATACTAATCACAATATCACCACTAATAAATCACTTTGTTCTGTTTCATTCTCCCAGATATACACTCAATCTCACCTATATTTTGCCTGTAAGTGGTGGATTTCAGGAATAGCAATATATTTTTTGAGGGAATGGAAAGTGTGTGAAAACTAATTTATGACTAACTTTACCACTGAATTTTAATATTTTAAAATTTGGGTTAATTCAGTATTTAAAAAGTATGAATGGAGAAATACAGAGGTTTAGGTTGTCATCTATGGCCATAAACCAAATGTCAGATATTTCAGTAAGCTTCCCATTTTCTCAATTTTAGAATAAATTTGTAGAAAATAGTGGTAGATTTTGTGTACAAATACTAACTGAAATTAATTTCTTGATTTATTTTATAATTTGAAATATTAATAACTTTACAAAATGACCTTATTGATATTAGAAGGTTGTAAACTGCTAAGAAATCTATTCAAACTTATATATTGCTTTAATATCAATTGAATGTGAGTATAAAATTAGGAATTTGAATGTTCACAAATGGGATTATAATTAAAGATGTGAGAAAATTGGTGTCATTAGAAGAAATGCTATAGCTCTGATTATTCATATTACGTTAAGCTTATTCAAATTCATATACTTTATTACTAATAGAAAAGAATGATCCTGTGGTAATCACGGAGATGACGTGGGAGTGGCACAAAATGGTAGGAAAAATAACTCAAAAAGATATCATACTAATAAATGAAACAATTTTACTAATAACATTTCTTGCAATAAAAAAGTTTTACTTGGAGATAATTTAGTAATTTAATAGATAAAATATGTATGATATAAAATTGAAAACAATTTTTGTATAATTTGATTTTTTGTATAACATCATCTTGGATTATATAAAAATAGCAATATAATCTTGCTAATAATTTAGTTATTAATACTGAAATAGTTCATGCTCTTTCAAAATATTGAATAACCAATAAAATTCTTTAAAATACTTAGATTTGTAAAATATGTTTCATCAGACATATAATGCCTTGAATTTTAATTTCAGGCATATGCATCTTTTTAACTTTTCATATAAAGCATACTAAATTTTAGAACTCTTAGTCATTGAGTTATTTAATTACTCAGAGGAGTTATTAATTTTGTTAAATATTAGATGATCAGTAGTTCTTATTAATAAAATAGAAAACATAGTAATACTATGTATTTGATTTATTAAAAGGTCCTTATATGGTTTTAATACACTTTAAGAAATTTCTATAATTATTTCATTATTTGACATTATGGAAATGCATCATTTTACTTCATCAGAATGACTGTGTATCTGGATATGTAAGATTCTGGGGCCCTCAAAGAAGCATTAAATCTTCTTGTAAAATACTGTAAGAAGCTATAAGATGTGAAATCTGTTGAACAGTTCCAAAATGAATCCCTCTGCAAAGATGGCAGAATAAAAGTATAACTTGTGCTATTTAAATCCACTGTTCTTTTGGACTCTAGTCTCAGTAGCTCAGCAGTAGTCCCTCAAACCTGAAATGATGTCTTTCCTGTTTGATCGGGCCCATATGAATCCTATGTCTAGGAACTTCAAGCTGGCATTCACGTTCCCTGCATTTCTTCCTTCAAAGCAGGTCACCATGCAGTTAAATGGGCAGTGGCAGCTGTAGTAGATTGGGAAAGGAGGGCTTCAAAAGCTGCAAAATTAATGCCCATTCTCCCAGCATTTCTCCAGGGATTGGCTGGGATTATTCTTTTCTGGAACTTGACAGACCTCTGTTCTTTTTTCTCTGCCACTCTCAGAAAATTGAGTCAAAAGTTCCCCTGGGAACTTTGCTGTATTTGTAGTCATTGCATTTTATCTCTTGGGACTCCTCCACAAGCTAGAAAATTTTTTATCTAGAGAGCAGAATAACTGTTCATTGTGACTGCGTTTTGTGTGTGTGTGTGTGTTGATAAGAATGAAAGTAAGAGCAAAGTATAAATATGAGAATAAACTTTTTGTGATATTATATAATATGTGAGGCTGATATTTCAATAATGCAATCAAAAAATATTTATTAAACATCTAATCTGAGGCAAAGTGTTGAAGTTTTAGGTATTGAAGTAGAGCAGGGAATACACATTGTTCTGTTCTCAGGGAGCTCATCTCATAATTATCTTCAGCACTACTGTTATCAGCATTCATGTTATACCAATAGATTTAGAGATTTGTGTGTTTGCTGTACGTGTGTTTTAAGTAAATCTACATGAATAATTTAGCTGTAAAAGCAGTATGAGAGTGTAATAAAAATCAGGTTAACCAATATAGAGCTTTACAAAATAAAAAAGGAAATTTCTCACTTTCACAGTGTTAAGACCTTTACACACTTTAATATGCATTGCTTTCTTCACTGACCAAATAGCAAGAAAATGTTCCTACATCTTTAAACAATCACTTAAATTGCATTATAGGTAGACCAGACACACAATACTTCTTTGGTGAATACTTAGTGTTGTCCTTTTATTTTTACTATTAAAAATTTTAAACTTGTAGGTAAATTCTTTTTTTTAAATTTTTTTTATTTTTTTAGGATTTATTAGCTTTATTAGGATTTATTTATTATAAAGGAGGAAAGTACAAAGCTTTCAGCATAGGCCCTGAGAGGAGGCAAAGAGTTCCCCTAAGGTGGGACTTACAGTAGGTTTTATATCCTTCCTTAAATCCAATTATTTTTAATCACTCAATTTATTTATTTTTAGTTTTTTTATTTTTTTAATTTAAAAATCTTCAATTATTACATGTGTTCCTAAACATGAACCCCCCTCCCTCCTCCCTCCCCATAACATCTCTCTGGGTCATCCCCATGCACCAGCCCCAAGCATGCTGTATCCTGCGTCAGACATAGACTGGCGATTCAATTCTTACATGATAGTATACATGTTAGAATGCCATTCTCCCAAATCATCCCACCCTCTCCCTCTCCCTCTGAGTCCAAAAGTCCGTTATACACAGCTGTGTCTTTTTTCCTGTCTTGCATACAGGGTCGTCATTGCCATCTTCCTAAATTCCATATATATGTGTTAGTATACTGTATTGGTGTTTTTCTTTCTGGCTTACTTCACTCTGTATAATTGGCTCCAGTTTCATCCATCTCATCAGAACTGATTCAAATGAATTCTTTTTAACGGCTGAGTAATACTCCGTTGTGTATATGTACCACAGCTTTCTTATCCATTCATCTGCTGATGGACATCTAGGTTGTTTCCATGTCCTGGCTATTATAAACAGTGCTGCGACGAACATTGGGGTACATGTGTCTCTTTCAATTCTGGTTTCCTTGGTGTGTATATACACTAATAATGAGAAAGTAGAAAAAGAAATTAAGGAAACAATTCCATTCACCATTGCAATGAAAAGAATAAAATACTTAGGAATATATCTACCTAAAGAAACTAAAAACCTATATATAGAAAACTATAAGACACTGATGAAAGAAATCAAAGAGGACACTAATAGATGGAGAAATATACCATGTTCATGGATCGGAAGAATCAATATAGTGAACATGAGTATACTACCCAAAGCAATTTACAAATTCAATGCAATCCCTATCAAGCTACCAGCCATATTTTTCACAGAACTAGAACAAATAATTTCAAAATTTGTATGGAAATACAAAAACCTCGAATTGCCAAAGCAATCTTGAGAAATGAGAATGGAACTGGAGGAATCAACTTGCCTGACTTCAGGCTCTACTACAAAGCCTCAGTCATCAAAACAGTATGGTACTGGCACAAAGACAGACATATAGATCAATGGAACAAAATAGAAAGCCCAGAGATAAATCCACACACATATGGACACCTTATCTTTGACAAAGGAGGCAAGAATATACAATGGAGTAAAGACAATCTCTTTAACAAGTGGTGCTGGGAAAACTGGGCAACCACTTGTAAAAGAATGAAACTAGATCGCTTTCTAACACCGCACACAAAAATAAACTCAAAATGGATTAAAGATCTAAACGTAAGACCAGAAACTATAAAACTCCTAGAGGAGAATATAGGCAAAACACTCTCAGACATAAATCACAGCAAGATCCTCTATGATCCACCTCCCAGAATTCTGGAAATAAAAGCAAAAATAAACAAATGCGATCTAGTTAAAATTAAAAGCTTCTGCACAACAAAGGAAATTATAAGCAAGGTGAAAAGACAGCCTTCTGAATGGGAGAAAATAATAGCAAATGAAGCAACTGACAAACAACTAATCTCAAAAATATACAAGCAACTTATGCAGCTCAATTCCAGAAAAATAAACAACCCAATCAAAAAATGGGCCAAAGAACTAAATAGACATTTCTCCAAAGAAGACATACGGATGGCTAACAAACACATGAAAAGATGCTCAACATCACTCATTATCAGAGAAATGTAAACTTGTAGGTAAATTCTCTGACTGTATTTTAAATCAAAGTCATAGAGGCAAAACTGTAGCCTCAAAAAAATGTTCTTATTTATAATTGTGATGCATACTGTTATTCAATCACTCATTCATTTATTGAATAAAATACTTATTTAATATTTACTACATAATGAATGCTGCTGTAGTTACTAGAGATAAAACAAACAATAATGTTCACATTTTCATGCAATCTTCATTCTAGTTAGACCAAAAAAAAAAAATGAGCAAATGAACATATCACTTGAAAAAACAGAGATGAATGCTAAAGAGAAAAATGAATGATGGCAGAGTTGCTCTTTTATACAAGTGGTCAGGGAAGGTCTCCCAGATAGATGACACTTGACCTTTCACTTGAAGGATGGGAGAGAGAGAGCCATAAGGATTGATATCTGGGAGAACTGTGCTCCAGAGATAAGGAAATATCAAAAGTAAAATCTCTGAGCCAGGGGTCCATGTTATATTCGAAGAAGATGAAGGAGATCCATAAAACTGGGGATGACTTAACATAAGGAAGAGTGGTAGGAGGGGAAGTGAGAGAGATAGTGGGGGATCAGATCATGTAAGGCAATGTAGGTCACTGTAAGGACTTGTACTCTGAGTGGAAAACAGTCGTGTGATCAATCTTAGAGAACTAATTAAGTTTCCTAATAACATTGTGCAAGAAGCCCTATATATTGGAACCATTTCTCATGTTGATTTATTGATTGTATCATTTGAGGTTCAACCAGAGGAATAGAGCCAGGAAGATATGTGTGTATGTGTGTGCTTATGTGTATGCATATGTGTATATTTGCATTGCTGTTGTTTAGTTGCCCAGTCATGTCCATCTCTGCAACCACATGACTACAGCATGCCAGACTTTCCTGTCCCTCACCATCTCCCAAAGTTTGCCCAAGTTCATATCAATTGCATCAGTGATCCTATCCAGCCATCTCACCCTCTGATACCCTCTTCTTCTGCTCTCAGTCTTTGCCAGCATCAAGGACTTTTCCAATGAGTTGGCTGTTCGAATTAGATAACCGAAATACTAGAACTTCAGCATCAGGCCTTCCAGCCAGTATTCAGGGTTGATTTTTCTTAAGATTAACTGGCTTGATCTTCTTGCTGTCCAAGGGACTTCCAGGAGTCTTCTTCAGCACCACAGTTCGAAGCGATCAATTCTTTGGTGATCTGCCTTCTTCATGGACCAGCTCTCACACCTGTACATGACCACTGGAAAGACCATAACCTTGACTATACAGACCTTTGTAAGCAGAGCAATGTCTCTGCTTTTTGACACACTGTCTAGGTTTGTCATAACTTTTCTTCGAAGAAGCAATCATCTTCTGCAGTCACCATCCACAGTGATTTTAGAGCCCAAGAGAAGGAGATCTGAAATGACTTCCATCTTTTTTCCCTTCTATTTGCCATGAAGTAATGGGGCCAGATGCTATGATCTTAGTTTTTTTAATCTTTAGTTTCAAGCCTTCTTAAAATATCTAGTTTTAATTTTAATATACATATTATACAATATATTATATATATATATAATATATATATTAAAAGGAAGAGAGGATCAAGAGTTTGTTGTTGTTGTTGCTGTCCAGTTGCTCAGTTCATGTCTGACTCTGTGACCCAGCACACCAGGCTACCTTGTCCTTTAGTATCTCCCAGAGTTTGCTAAAGCTCATGTACATTGAGTCAACGATGCCATCCAACCACTTCATCCTCTGTTGCCCCCCTTCTCCTCCTGCCCTCAACCTTTCCCAGCATCAGGGTTTTTTTCTGATGAGTTGGCTCTTCATATCACATGGACAAAGTATTTGAGTTTCAGTTTCAGCATCAGTCCTTCCAATGAATATTCAGTATTGGTTCCCTTTAAGGCTGAAGAACCTATAGCAAAACTTTAAATGTCTGTCTTTTTCCGTGGATTGTAAATGCAAATAATTTCCCATCCACTTTTTTTGACTGAAGGGGAAAAGGAAGCATTGACAAAATCAGTGGCTACATACCAGGTATCTGTAATCATACTGATCTCTAGCAAAGATACCATGTCTGGCACATAGTGTGCAATTAGAGCTACTGACTTACTACCTGGTTGTGTTTACACTAGTCCACGGTCATCCATTAGCACTCATATAGTTTCAACTGTCACCAGACTTTTTCAGGCTGTTTGGACTGCTATATCCAAAGACTGAGTAGCTTATAAACAAGAGAAATTTATTTCTCACATTGATGAATCCGAGAAGGCCAAGATCAATGTCCCAGTATGACACAGTCTTATGAGGCCCTGTTCCTTGTTCTTAGTTAGCACCTCCATGCTGTTTCCTCATGTAATGGAAGAGGCTGGGTATCTCTCTGAAGCTCCTTTTATAAGGGCAGTAATCCCACTCAATAAATTGGGCTTCCCTGGTGGCTCAGGTGGTAAAGCATCTGCCTGGAGTTCGGGAGACCTGGGTTTGGTCCGTGGGTTGGGAAGATCCCCTGGAGAATGGAATGGCAACCCACGCCAGTACTCTTGCCTGGGCAATCCCATGGATAGAGGAGCCTGGTAGGCTACAGTCCATGGGGTTGCAAAGAGTCAGACATGATGGAGCAACTTCACTCTCAGTTTCAGTCCCACTCATGAGAGATTTTGCCCTCACAACCTAAACAGCTTCTAAACAGCTTCTAAAAGCCTACCACTGAATGCTATCATTTGAGAGTATTGAGTTCAAAATATGAATTTGGGAAGTACAGAAACATTCACTCCATACTGCTATTAAATTAAACGAAGATATATATTGCAGGATTGGTCTTCTGCCGTTTTTTTCTGATTGTTTTGTTTATTCTTGTGTTCTAAATATCTAATAAGAATGTTTGGATCTGCCCGTATACTTACCAGAATCACTATGGTAAATTTTACTTACCATAGGGTAAATAAAAATTTTATTTTTATTTAAAAATAAATACAATTTTATTTCATTGGGATTTTGTTCAATTTACAGAATAACTCAGAGAAAACTATCCATCTCTCAGATCATAGTGTGTCTATGTTTAAGTCTATATTTTTCTCCTTCGGTAGAATTTTAAAATGTTTGTAGGCTTTACACCTCTTCTTGTTAGTTTTATTATCAGATATTATCTTGCTTGTTATTGCAAATAACATATTTTATCTCACTGTATCTACACTTTGGTGATTATCAGTATACATAGAGTGATGACAAACTGAGAAAAGTGTAACATAATAAATATACCACAAGTCTGAAAAATTAATACCAAAAATGCAATAGAAAAATGTAATTCCATAAGTTCAGGAGTTTTTATCTGTTTTATTTAGTTATTTATTTATGTTTAACACCTACAAGAAGACATACTTAGCAGTTGTTCAATAAGTAAAGAAGAAATAAATTTAAATTATATGAACATGACTGGCATGAATAATAAGTGAAACTTTCATAAAAACATGAAGAGATATTAAACTCATTATAAATAAAATGCAAGTTAGAGTTATTATGTAGTGTTTTTCTATGAGATGAGCATAGTTAAAAAGATTGAAAGTACACTGGACTGAAGATGATTCTAGTAATAAACAACTTTCATATCTGGAAGTATACATATATGCATTGATTTTATTGGCTAACTAAATATTGGAAACATTTAAATGTCTAAATATATAGATATATAAAGGGCTTGCTTATTAAATTTAGATATGTTCATTCAGTGGAATATTATTTAGCCATTAATGCAAAAAGCATTTGTGTGCATGTTCTTGGGTGTGTATATGTCCAAGTGTGTGTGTTTAAAAATGTATATATTATGTATATGTACATCTAAATTGAATTTTTAAGTAAAGAATATATAGTACAGAAAAATAAATATATAGTATTGCTTGAATTAATAAATGCATTAACTGTCAAAAATAAGTAAAATAATTTAATTGTGATATGTCACATAATCTTATCCTAATGTAACCTCTAGTCTTAGCTGCCCTAATGAACGAATGTTGAATTTTTTAACATAATTCCTTTCTGATATCAGTTGAGATTATAGTAAACTGCACAAACTTTCATTTATACTCAAATCATTCAAATATATTTCAATGTAACTTTTAGCTATTAATCCTATCAATTTTTTCATTACTTCTTTCTTTTTATTTTTCTCAATGGATCTTATTTCAACAACCAGGGATTGAACTATACCCTCCCCTCCTGAAGTGGAAATGGATCAACAGGGAATTCCCTATCATATTTCTCTCTGGGATGTTTATTGTGCAATCTATCTTATGATGTTCTTTAAATGAAATAACTCAGTTAATTTAAAAAAGAACAATGTTTTTTTTTAAAATTTCTATCACTTCCATTATGGGTGAGGGAAATTAAGAGATAATTTGTGAAAGAAAGTTAAGTCAGGAATGGAATTGTGTAGCTCATGTTCCTAACACACTAATGGCATCATTTCTACCACTCTTTGACCAGGTTGAATTTGGGACAGTAAGAGCATTTCTCTCTCTTCTATTTGCTAATGTATTGCTTGTTGAACTTCCAAGAATTTAACTGGATCCAGAAGCTGTGTCACTTCCCCAAGGTTTGGCAGAGCTAACTGGCCACAAATTTGCATTTTTCCCCCTGAATTACAAATTATTCAAAAAATGAATACCATTTTCCTTATTTTCTTTGTCTTGGCCTTTATTCTTGGTGATAGTTTGCTGTGAGGCAATAGAAGAAAAAAAAAATGGGTGCACTCAGGTTTCATTTGTCTTCTGCATATGTTTCTACTTTACTTCTATGAAGGTCTATTCCTTAAATCCAGGGCTTCCCCAGTGGCTCAGTGGTAAAGAATCTGCCTGCAGTGCAGGAGACCCTGATTAGATTCCTGGATCGGGAAGATCCACTGAATAGATAGGCTACGCGCTCCAGTATACTTGGGCTTTCCTGCTGGCTAAGCTGGTAAAGAATCTGCCTGCAATGTGGGAGACCTAGGTTAGATTCCTGGGTTGGGAGATACCCTGGTGAAGGGAACCAGCTACCCACTCCAGTATTTAGGCCTGGAGAATTCCATGGACTGTATAACCCATGGGGTTGCAAAGAGTCAGATAAGAATGAGTGACTTTCACTTTTCACTTTTCATTCCTTTAATAATATTATCTTTATTCACAGATGTAGAGAACAGACATATGGATACCAAGAGAGAAAGGGAACCAGAGGAATTGGGAAACTGAGATAGACACATATGCTTATTGATACTATGTATAAAATAGATAACTAATGAGATCATACTTTATAACACAGGGAATTCTACTTGATGCTCTGTGGTGACATGAATGGGAAGAAAATCCAAAATGGAAAGAATAAAAGTATATGTATGACTGATTCATTTCTCTGTGCAGTAGAAACTAACACAATATTGTAAATAACTATGTTCCAATAAAAATTAATTTAAAAAGAATATTATTATTCAAATAATGAACAATTCTTTGAGACTCCATTTCTAAATTTGACAATCTCCTGCATTCAACCATAAGAAGTGCTACTAAATTAATCAAAACTTAAGGCAATTCACAACTTAGAATCAATTCAAAAATTGTATTAATCTTACAAGAAATAAATAACAGGAAAAATGTGTGAGTTAAATATTTTAATTCAATTAAACTGGTAAGCCAAAACCTTAGAAAGGAATTATGAGGCTCTTGAAAAGTATAGTGCAAACCAAGTATTAATCTCTAAAATAAAGGTTTTTGTCTTATATTTGGGCAATATTAAACATCATGATTTTACCCAAATTGACGTTTCACCTATTTGGCTTAATAATTTTGTCAGCACTTAATTGTAAAATGTCAGTAACAATTATCAAAGAACATATGTGTAGAGAAGAACCAAGCTTCCTGAAATATCATTGTTCATTTCTGCTAGTGTCACCTCTGTACAATATTAGAACACAGAAGTCTCACTGGCAATGATGTTTATTTTGATCTCAAATGTTTTGACAAAAACACTTAAGAAAAGGAAAAAGAAAGGGTAATACCTAAATATTTTTATTTTAAAGGAGGCAGAAAATCTAATTTTATAAAATGTATGTAACTGATTTCCATATTTAGAAATATCTAGCTAATTCACTTGTGCTAATACATGAATATGATAAAATGTGTGAGCTGTGTAGATATAGACTAGGTACTGATATAGAGTTTATATCCTAATCACATACTCCACTTACTGCACTCTAATATATTGATATGTTGTTGCTTCTTCAAAGCCAGCAATGGTGGGTTGAGTCCTCACATTGCATTATACTGGTATCCTCTTCTGTCTGCCTCTCTACTTAATACCCTTGTGATTAATTTGGCAAATTGATTAGCATACTTAATTTCAGGTCCACCTGTAATTCCCCTTTGTTATATAACCTAATGTATTATTCACGGGATCCAGGGATTAGGACTACAACACTTATGCCCACGAGGGGGAGATGTAGAAATAAGTAGATAGCATTTTTATTGTCATAATAATTAGAGGAATGCTCCTGGGAAATTTGTAGGCAGAGGCCAGGTCACACACAATGCTCAAGAGAGTCCTTCAGAATGAAGAATTGTCCACAATGAATGGAAATTTCAAATGATCTACTCAAAATACAAATCAAAAGGAGTTTATCACCAAAAAGATTTTTTTTAAACATAAACCTGCACAATAGAGCCCAGTAGTTAAGGAGAATATTATTAAACAGGAATTTAAATATGTCGAATTCAGTTTATCTTGAATTTATTTAATAATAAATGCCTGCATTTGTCTTATTAATATATTATAAACATTCAAAACATCTATTTCTTTGGTATATGCTTAATGCAGGGAGGTCCCCAGTGGTAAAGAATCTGCCTGTAATTCAGGAGACACGTGCAGGAGTTTCAAGTTCCATCCCTGGTTTGGAAAGATTCCCTGGAAAAAAATGACAACCCAGTCTGGTATTCTTGCCTGGAAAATCCTAAGGCCAGAGAAGACTGGCAGGCTACAGTCCATGAGGACGCAAAAGAGTAGGACTATACAACAAACGCTTACTGCACTAGCATAATTACAGAAATTATGAAAATAATTGTAAATATTAAAAAGATGAAAGCAGCTGTTTTTAACACATTACTAAGTTTATGAGGTTTTAGAAAAGGCAGAGGAACCAGAGATCAAATTGCCAACATCCGCTGGACCATGGAAAAAGCAAGAGAGTTCCAGAAAAACATCTATTTCTGCTTTATTGACTATGCCAAAGCCTTTGACTGTGTGGATCACAATAAACTGTGGAAAATTTTGAAAGAGATGGGAATATCAGACCACCTGACCTGCCTCTTGAGAAACCTATATGCAGGTCAGGAAGCAACAGTTAGAACCGGACATGGAACAACAAACTGGTTCCAAATAGGAAAAGGAGTACGTCAAGGCTGGGTATTGTCAGACTGCTTATTTAACTTATATGCAGAGTACATCATGAGAAACGCTGGGCTGGAGAAGCACAAGCTGGAATCAAGATTGCTGGGAGAAATATCAATAACCTCAGATATGCAGATGATACCACCCTTGTGGCAGAAAGTGAAGAAGAGTTAAAAAGCCTCTTGATGAAAGTGAAAATAGAGTGTGAAAAAGTTGGCTTAAAGCTCAGCATTCAAAAAATGAAGATCATGGCATCTGGTCCCATCACTTTATGGGAAATAGATGGAGAAACAGTGGAAACAGTGTCAGACTTTATTTTTCTGGGCTCCAAAATCACTGCAGATGGTGATTGCAGCCAAGAAATTAAAAGACGCTTACTCCTTGGAAGAAAAGATATGAACAACCTAGATAGCATATTGAAAAGCAGAGATATTACTTTGCCGAGTAAGGTCCATGTAGTCAAAGCTATGGTTTTTCCTGTGGTCATGTATGAATGTGAGAGTTGGACTGTGAAGAAGGCTGAGTGCCGAAGAATTGATGCTTTTGAACTGTGATGTTGAAGACTCTTGAGAGTTCCTTGGACTGCAAGGAAATCCAATTATTCCATTCTAGAGATCAGCCCTGGGATTTCTTTTGGAAAGAATGATGCTAAAGCTGAAACTCCAGTACTTTGGCTACCTCACACAAAGAGTTGACTCATTGGAAAAGACTCTGATGCTGGGAGGGATTGGGGGCAAGAGGAGAAGGGGACGACAGAGGATGAGATGGCTGGATGGCATCACTGACTCAATGGACATGAGTCTGAGTGAAACCCAGGAGTTGGTGATGGTCAGGGAGGCCTGGCGTGCTGCAATTCATGGGGTCACAAATAATCGGACATGACTGAATGACTGCACTGCACTGAACTGAAAGTTATGAAGCCTAATAACCTTCAGAGATATCTTTAAATTTTATTATTGGAATTAAAAATATATATATGTATGTATTTTTTCTATGTCCTGTCTATTGTAAGCAGTGCTGCAATGATCCCTGCAGTGGATGTGTCTTTCTGGATTACGGTTTTCTCAGGATATGTGCCCACTTGTGGGATTTCTGGCTCATATGGTAGTTCTATTTTTAGTTTTTAAAGGAAACTCCATGCTGTTCTCCATAGTGACTGTATCAATTTACATTCCCACCAACAGTGCAAGAGGGTTGGCTTTTCTCCACACTCTCTTCAGCACTTAAGGTTTGTAAATGTTTTGATGACGGCCATTCTGACAGGGGTGAGGTGATACTACATTGACCTGTATTTCTCTAATATTAATGATGGGCATATTTTGATGTGCCCCTTGGTCATATATGTCTTCTTTGGAGAAATGCCTATAAGTCTGTATAGAGATGGAAGATGGGAGAGATTCCTTATCATTGCACTATATATTTTTAAAACCTATGGAATAAAAATACTAAAAAATATTTAGGCATTTCTAAAAAAATATTTTTTAGGTTTTAAAAATATATAGTGCAATGATAAGGAATCTATGTTATTAAAATTACAAGTTGAAATGATTTTTTGGAATTATCTGTGATTGTTTTTCACCTGATGGTGTTAAGACCTCTCCCATCTCTATACAGCCTCATCAGACTCACAGTTGATTTTCACAACCAAGCTCATGGTTACCTGTTGGTGGATTTGCCCATCAAGTTCTTTTTAAGGACCTGAAACTCAATATCTTTCTTAGATATGAAGATTTCAAGACAGGTGGTATGTTTTTTGTGAAAATTTGTCTCTGCTGTATTCTCTACACCACCGCTACATTTATAAGGCCTATTTCCAAAGACAGGTTTTTTTGTTTTTTTGTTTTTTTTTTTCATTTTCTACATTTACCTTGTCTATAATTTGTCTTGGCATGATTTCCTTATTTCTTTCTCTTATTATTCCTTCTTACTACATACAAAATGTCTCATTGAAATTATTTAGTCTAAACTTAGATTTTATCCTAGTTTCTGCCACAAACTAGATATCTAGTTTCCTAGTATCCTGACCTTTCTTTTCCAATATCTTTTCAATGAATAGCTATTAATTTTCCTAATTGCTAATTTTTAAATCAAAAAGAGATGAAAGCATATGACTAACTCATTGTCATTGTATGTTTGTTTTAGTCATGCACAATAACTAATATAAGTAATCTATTATGAATTTGATTTTATTTCTCTTTTATTGTATTATAATATTATATTGATTGTTCTCAAAATTATGTTTTAGGTAGTAGCAATTATCTCTATGTTTCATTAAATTTTGTGAAGAGGAAAAAAATATGTTAATATTAAGGCAAAGGCTCTGATAGGACTGTCAACTATAGAGCTAGAACATAGTGATTGTTATTAACTGTATGTATTTAAAAATTTATCATGCAATGTAATTTTATTGAATTTTTACAGACTGTTTTTGTAGAGCAGTTTTAAGTTTACAACAAAACTGAAAGAAAAGCCCAGAGATTTCCCACACATTTCCTATCTTTACACATGTATTGCCTCCCCTATTATTCACAAGAATGGTACTATTATTTTTTACCAAGGATGAACCTACATAAACACATCAGAATCACCCAAAGACTGTAGTTAACCTTACAATTCACTCTTGCCTTTGTGCATTCTTTGAGTTTGGGTAAATGTATAATGCTATGTGTCCATCAGTACAGTAATATACAAAATATTTTCAGTGGCCTAAAAATCTGTCCTCTACCTGTTTATCTCTCCCTCAATCCCACTGTCACCACCTGGGAAACATTTGTTCATTCTCCTCTTTCTATAATTTGTTTTCTTTTCCAGAATGTAATATATCTGGAAATATATACTATGTAGCCTTTTCCTATTGACTTCTTTCACTTAGTAATATACATTTAAGATTCCGTCATGTCTGTCTAGATGTACCACATTTCTTTTTCTATTTATCTGTTGAGGGACATCTTGATGACTTCCAGGTTTTCACAATTATCAATAAATCTTCTCTAAACACTAATGAAAAGGTTTTTGTGTGAATGTAAATTCAGAGCTTCTTTGGGTAAATGCTAAGGAAAATGACGATCGTTTCATATAGTAAGAGTAGTATAGGTTTTAAGAAACTGTCAAACTATTTTCCAAAGTGATTGTACTGTTTGCATTCCAACTAGCAATGGGAGAGAATTCCAGATGATCCACATGCTAAGCAATATGTGATATTGTCAGGGATCTGTATTGCAGCCCTACTAAAAAGTGGGTAGTGGGATCTCGTTCTCGTAAATTTTATTTCCCTGATCACATGTGAGGTGGAGCATTCTTTCATATGCCTAATTGCCACCTATATATCTTCATCATAAAGATCTCCATTTTTAAAATTTGTTTAATTTTAATTGAAGAATAATTGCTTTACCATGGGCCACTCTTTAATCAGGTTGCTTATTTTCTTATTGTTGAGCTTAAGAGTTCTTCATATATTTTGGATATGCAGTCCCTCGGTTGTGTCCAGCTCTTTGCAGCCTCATGGACTGTAGCCTGCCAGGCTCCTCTGTCCATGGGATTTCCCAGGGAAGAATACTGGAGTGGGTTGCCATTTCCTTGTCCAGGGAATCTTCCTGACCCAGGGATTGAAACCAGGTCTCTTGCATCTTCTGTTTTGGCAGGCAGACTTTTTATTACTAGTGTCACCTGGGAAGCCCATATTTTGGATAGTAGTGGTTTATCAGATGTGTCTTTTTCTTCTGATCTGTGACTTATGTTTCAGTTCTGTTGATATTGTCTGTTACAGAACAGAATATTTAATTTTAATGAAGTTCAGTTCATTCATTCTTCCTTACATGGATCTCATGTTTGGTGTTGTATCTAAAAGTCATCACCATAGCCAAGATCATCTCGGTGTTTTTCTATACTATATTCTAGAAGTTTTATATTTTTGAATTTTATTTTTATGTGTATGATACCTTTAATTTTGTTAAGATGTTAAGTGTGTGCTTAATTTTTTTTGCATATGGTTATTTAGTTATTTCTGCACCATTTCATGGAGAAGCTATCTCTACTGCATCTACCTTTGCTCCTTTGCCAAAAAAAGGTTGACTTTATTTATGGAGATATATTTATAGGCTCTCTATTATTCTTTTCCCTTGATCTAATTGTACATGCTTTTGCCACTACCCATCTTGATTCTTACAGCTTTATAGTAAAGTCAGATAGTGTTGCTCTTTCAGTATGCTTGTCCTTCAATATTATATTGGCTGTTCTGGGACTTTTGCTGCTCCACAAAATGTTAGTTAAAAATTAAACTTCACAATGGGTGTTGATTTGTTAATAGCAAAGATTAAGGATTAATTAATAATCATTCAAGTAGTTTCAAAATCAATCTGAATTATAAATATAAGAATATGTGGTAAACTATAATTCCATCTTACCATCAATTGATTTTTAGATGACCAAAGCTCCCTGATTATAACTCAGTTCCTTAGTCATTTTCAATCTGCTTCAAGGCCAGTTTAGAAAATTGCATGATTATTTAAATAAGATATATGGAAATTATATGTTTTTTAGAAAAGAAAATAAGTGATGAAAAAAATCTTTGCTGAGGTTAAAAGTTTGTAGCAAGGAATCCTTTTCTGTACCAAAACGCAAAACAAAATAAAAACTCTGTTCATGGCTACTAGTGTCTATGCCAAGTATGTTTTTCTTGTGGCAGATATATATGACAACATAACTATTACATTTGAAAGAAATCAAATGATCTAAACTTATGGCCTCTATATACAACCTCCTTACCAACTCCTCTGGATTAAAATAGTCTATGGAAAAAGGAAATCCTGAAGATTTAATAAAGAACATCAATATACAGACACAAGAATCTCTTTAAGTATATAATTCAAATTTTAAAATATTAACAAATGTTGTTTGTTTTCCTTTACCATGCTCTTTTGAATATGTGCAATGCCTTGATATAATTAATGCTATTGATCATTGACTTAAATGTGTTCCTTAATATTTCTTTCAGAATGTAGTAATATTTTTTAAATTTATTTATTTATTTTAATTGGAGGACAATCTCTTCACAACACTTGGTGGCCCCTGCCACACATCAACACAGATCAGTCATGGGCACACATGCATAGTATTTTATGTGAATAATTCTACTAAAATTATTTTTCAAATTATCTGTAGAACTATTGCATTAGCACCAAGGGGGAAATGACCAGAAAACTGTCAGTGATTCTTTTAAAAATGTATAAATGATATTAAACTTAGTTAAACTCTGGCATAAATCTCATATATCACTAATAGTCTATTACCGAGAAAAAGATTTTGATTGCTATCACAGTGCAGGGCTTGAAATTCCCTGGCTTAGATAATTTATGTATTCAGCAGTCTTTAGTCAATGATAAGACTTTCATATATATGATTTTTGCTGAAGATAAAATCACAGTGAAAGTGAAAGTCACTCAGTCATGTAGAACTCTTTGAGACCCCATGGACTATACAGTTCATGGAATTCTCCAGGGCAGAATAATGGAGTGGGTAACCTTTCCCTTCTCCAGGGATTGAATCAACCCAGGGATGAAACACAGGTCTCCCACATTACAGGCAGATTTTTTTACCAGCTGAGCCACCAGGAAGCCCCAAAATACTAGAGTGGGTAGCCTATCCCTTCTCCAGTGGATCTTCCCAGCCTAGGAATCGAACCAGGGTCTCCTGATTTGCAGGTGGATTATTTACCAGCTGAGCTAACGGGAAGCCCTAAAATCACAATAACATTCACAAAATATATGCAAGGATTTCTTAACTACTATTTCCATATATAGATGAAAGTAAGTGTTTACTTTTGTTTCACACCTAGATACACACATAATTTGGGGGGAAAATGAATTATCTGCTTACTTTCCTTTCCTGGTTCAACTGATATTTTAAAAACACAATAATTTGTTACCAGATAAATGTATGCATTCTGTATAGAGGCAGATGCACAGAGAAGCAATTGGTGTTTCCCAATAAATCTTATTAGGCACACTATTCAAGGCACTAGAGTCGATATTCCAAAGACTGGACCACTGTAACATTTATTCTTAAAACTAGGTGTATTTATTCTTTAAATTGTTTACAGTTACCCTCCTCATTAAATGTAAAATATTACCATATTCCTTTGCCAATTTGATTAACAGTAAAATTGTATTCTAAAGTGTACCTAAGGAAATATTTTCCAAGTCAGCAAGAGCATTATGCTATGTTTAGAAATCAACTAAAGCTAGCGTGCTTGCCAAAATCCTTTTAGAAATATGTTAATGTGGTGAATTACATTGATTGATTTGCGGATATTGATGCTTGGGGCTGGTGCATGGGGATGACCCATAAAGATGTTATGGGGAGGGAGGTGGGAGGGGGTTCATGTTTGGGAATGCATGTAAGAATTAAAGATTTTAAAATTTAAAAAATAAAAAACTAAAATTTAAAAAAAAAAATTAAAAAAAAAAAAAAGAAATATGTTGACATAAAAGAAATCATTTCAAAAATTTAGCACCTAAAACTTCAATAATAAGTTCAAATTCAGGGGAAAATAAATAAATAAGAAGACTAACTATCATAAAGAAAAACTTGCTTATCAAATATTTATTTCGCCATACCAGTAAGGGATTGGAAATTTATGTGCATAGGTCACGCATGAGAATAGGGATTACAGACATGGTTTCTGCAGTGATTTGTGGGCATTTACAGCATTTTGGCTCTATGTGATCTCTTAGACTTAAACATTTTTTGGTCATTCGAAGTATGAGAGTCTTGAGCTTGTTATTCTTGAGCATCCCTTCATTAGTAATGGCATCTGTAGAACTCAGAATAATGCCAAAGATAGACTGATGATATGAAAACAGATTTGTCTTTTATTTTCATTTGCATTTTGCATGAGAAGGTGACTTTATCAATTTTTGCAATTTATGGGGGCAAAAAAGGTGTTTTCCCATAGTATTTTAGAAATTTTTAACATTTCATTTGTCTGTGATTATGTAGACTGAAAAGAACATTGTAGTTAAGATCAAAAGGATTATTAATACCGTGTTTGATAAGAGAGGCAAAGAGACAACTCGTTTGAGCTTTGTCTTTATATGTCTTCAGACTGCAGCCTGCCACTCCTTCCCTAAGGTGAGGCTGGTGGAAAACAATGAAATTGCTTAATGGCAACACACTCCAGTATTCTTGCCTGGGAAATCCCAGGACAGAAGAGCCTGGTAGGCTACAGCCCACGGGGTCCCACAGAGTCAGACATGACTGAGCAACAGCTTCACTCTCACAAGTATCACTATAATCACTGTACTATATCATAAATGTATGTGAATAACCTTTATTGAAAAAGCATTTTAGGCATAAAAAATGTGAGTAAAAACTACCAACATGTCTTTATAAAATGTGTTCCATAAAAACAGTACATTTGATATACCACTTTTTGTTCAGGTTATGTATACAGAATCAATGCTTTTATATAGTATATATTTAATAAACATATAGTAAACGTATATTCATTTCTAGTCCCAAGAGGAAATTGTCTTGTTTTCCTGCACTCTGTTGAGAAAACATACCCAACTATAAAGTTTGCCTGAATACTAAATGTGAAGGACACTGCAAATCGAATGCCCAGAAACAGAAAAGAAAAAAAAAAAGGTCACATTTATTACAGAATAAATAAACTACAATGTAGGTATGTATATAGATATGTATGTATTTATATTGAAAGATTTGCTTCTATTTTATAAGGAATGTTTAATTCATCTTTCTTGATTTATAAGAAACAATTTATATTGGCAGCTTCTAAAATTTATACTCTCAGCAGTTCTATATTCAATGACACATTCTTATTGCTCAGCGATGCCTGGTTGTCCCAACTGATCAGTCTTACTAAAACAGTAAGTATTCTTCTCTTCTAAATTCACCATCATATTGTTTACTCTCAACATATCAGTACAAAAGAGGCCTTAATGACCCAGATAACCATGATGGTGTGGTTATTCACATAGAGCCAGGCATCCTAGCATGTGATATCAGGTGGTCCTTAGGAAGCATTACTATGAACAAAGCTAGTGGAGGTGATAGAATTCCAACTAAGCTATTTGAGATCCTAAAAGATAATGCTGTTAAAGAGTTGTGCTCAATATGCCAGCAAATTTGGAAAAATCAGCATTGGCCACAAGACTGGAAAAGGTCAGTTTTCATTCAAACCCAAACAAGAGCAATGCCACAAAAAAATGTTAAAACATTTGTACAATTGCCCTCATTTCACATATTAGTAAAGTAATGCCTAAAATACTTCAAGCTAGGCTTCAGCATGACGTGAACTGAGAACTTCCAGATGTACAAGCTGGGTTTAGAAAAGACAAAGGAATCAGAGATCAAATTGCCAACAACTGTTGGATCATTGAAAAAGCAACAGAATTCCAGAAAAACCTCTCCTTCTGCTTCATCGACTACACCAAAGCCTTTGACTCTGTGGATCACAACAAATGGTGGAAAATTCTTCAAGAGATGGTGATACCAGATCACCTTACCTGCCTCCTGAGAAATCTGTATGCAGATCAAGAATCAATGGTTAAAACCAGAGGTGGAACAATGGACTGGTTCAAAATCGGAAAAGAAGTACGTCAAGGCAGTATATTGTCACCTTGCTGTTTTAACTTCTATGCAGAGCACATCATGTGAAATGCCAGGATGAATGAACCCCAAGCTGGATCGAGAGTGCTGAGAAAAATATCAACAACCTCAGATATGCAGATGATACCACTCTAATAACAGAAAGTGAAGAGGAAATAAGGAGCCTCCTGATGAAGCTTAAAAAGGAGAATGAAAAAGATGGCTTGAAACTCAATGTCCAAAAAAAAAAAAAAAATCATGGCAACTGGTCCCATCACTTTGTAAATACAAAGGGAAAAAGTGGAAGCAGTGACAGATTTTGTTTTCTTAGGCTCCAAGATTTCTGCAGATTGTGACTGCAGCCATGAAATTCAAAACCACTTGCTCCTTGGAAGGAAAACTATGACAAACCTAGACAGTGTATTAATAAGCAGAGACATCACTTTGTGGACAAAGTTCCATGTAGTCAAAGTTATGATTTTTCCAGTAGTCATGTAAGATGTGAAAGCTGGACCATAAAGAAGGTTGAGTGCTAAAGAATTAATGCTTTTGAATTGTGATTCTGGAGAAAAACTTGAGAATCCCTTGGACTGCAAAGAGATCAAACAAGTTGATCCTAATGAAAGTCAACCTTGAATATTCATTGAAAGGACTGATGCTGAAGCTGCAGCTCCAATAGTTTAGCTACCTGATGCAAAGAGGCAACTCATTGGAAAAGACCCTGATGCTGGAAAAGATTGAAGGCAAAGGAAAAGAGGTGCCAGAGGATGAGATGGCTGGATGGCATCAGTGACTCAATGAGCATAAATCTGAGAAAACTCTAGGACACAGTGAAGGACAAGGGAGCCTGGTATGTTGCAGTCCATGGGGTCACAAATACTTGGACACAACTTAGAGACTGAAAACAACAATCAATCAGAATGATCCTTTTCAAATAAAACCACACTTGTTTGCTCAAAATTATTCGAGCCTCCTGTTTGACTCACAATGAAACAAAGTTCTTTCTAGGCTCTGGATCCGCATGAGTTGCACGATGCCTTACACCTCTGGTCTCTTCACCACCTGTCTATCCCTATTTCTACTTTAACCTTTGCCCTTCAGGGAATTCTCATTTCTCTAAGGTGTAAGTACCTTCAACTTGACATTTTTCATCTTCTTCCATCCTCATGCTTAACTCCTTTACCTCTAAGATTTCACTTAATCATTTCTTCTTAACACATCCTGCCATGACAACGTTAACAAACAAACAAACAAACCAAAAAAGATCTGCTGCTTCAACAACCTCTCTTCCTAACCAATGGCTCCTGATTTTTTTTTTTTTTTGCCTTTGTCATACTCTATTTTCCTTAATACTCAGCTTTTACTATTCCATATAACTTAATTGTATGACTACTGATCTTTGGCTATGTGACTTTCTCTAACCCATAGACTATAAGTTCCACAAGAATCTTTGCTCTCTTTGAAGATATACCTCAAGAACCTACAACAGTGCCTGAGATATGATAGGTGTTCCATCAGTCAATCCTTTCAGCAAGTGGTATTCAGCCACAGCAGAGTGCCAGGTACTCATCTATATATGCAAGAAACTTTTGTAATCAAAACAGGATAAAACTCTCTGCTCTAATGGATGTTTTATTCCATTCAGGGAGACAATGTAAACAGTAGGGCAGAGTGTGTATATGATTATTGGTAGATAGACATTGTGACAGTTTGTAGACTTGATAAAGTTATTGAATAATGAATAATGAAGATCCTGGCATCGGTCCCATCACTTCATGGGAAATAGATGGGGAAACAGTGGAAACAGTGTCAGACTTTATTTTTGGGGGCTCCAAAATCACTGCAGATGGTGACTGCAGCCATGAAATTAAAAGACGCTTACTCCTTGGAAGAAAAGTTATGACCAACCTAGATAGTATATTCAAAAGCAGAGACATTACTTTGCTGACTAAAATCTGTCTAGTCAAGGTTATGGTTTTTCCTGTGGTCACGTATGGATGTGAGAGTTGGACTGTGAAGAAGGCTGAGCACCAAAGAATTGATGCTTTTGAACTGTGGTGTTGGAGAAGACTCTTGAGAGTCCCTTGGACTGCAAGGAGATCCAACCAGTCCATTCTGAAGGAGATCAACCCTGGGATTTCTTTTTGGAAGGAATGATGCTAAAGCTGAAACTCCAATACTTTGGCCACCTCATGCAAAGAGTTGACTCATTGAAAAAGACTGTGATACTGGGAGGGATTGGGGGCAGGAGGAGAAGGGGACAACTGAGGATGAGATGGCTGGATGGTATCACGGACTCGATGGACATGAGTCTGAGTGAACTCCAGGAGATGGTGATGGACAGGGAGGCCTGGGGTGCTGTGATTCATGGGGTCGCAAAGAGTCGGACACGACTGAGAGACTGGACTGAACTGAACTGAACTGAAGTGATATAAAAATAATCAGACTTAATTCCTTGGTATAAATCTTTGGGAATGTATTTACTCATACACATTTCTAAGTAGGTTTAATAAAAATAAGAAAATAAATATAAAATACAATGGAGTATGATTAAAAAATACAGAAATCATTCCTTTCTTGAAATAACTTGATATTATACTCTAAATCAGATCCTGTTTTCTGATAATAATCTGATAAAAATAGAAATTTATGTTCTTTGGATGCAGCTGAAATTTTAAATGAAAATATATAATTTAAATCATTTTATTATATAAAAATGTTTATTATGATTGATTGTGTTTGTGTTAGTCACTCAGTCATATCTGACTCTTTGCGACCCCATGGGTTATGGCTTTCCAGGATACTCTGTCCATGGAATTCTCCAGGCAAGAATACTGGGGTGGGTTGCTACTCACTTTTCCAGGGGATTTTCTAGATCCAGGGATTGAATCCAAGTCTCCTGTTACAGCCTGGAGAAGGAAAAGGCTACCCACTTCAGTATTCTGGCCTAGAGAATTCCATGGACTGTATAGTTCATGTAATTGCAAGAGTAAGACACGACTGAGTGACTTTCATTCACTCATTCCTGTTGCAGGCAGATTCTTTACTGTCTGAGCCACCAGGGAGTTCACCCTTTTAAAGAAACAGAAAAATATTGCAAATAAATCTATCAGACAAAGAAAGTAGTAAAAAGTAGTAGTAAATTTATAGCAAATGAAATAGTCTCATTAGGGCTCCTAAGTGCAAATGAGTCTAGGAAACGAGTTCTTAAGCTTTCTTGACTTTGAAGAAAAAAAGAGGAAAAACTGGAAGGAGATTGGGACAGATACCTCATCTCCCTGACTTAGCATGTGCACCACAATATATGTGGACTTTACTTTAAAAATATTACTTTCAGAGATAATACTATCAGTACCTACTGGCATGTATACAGAATCATTTGTTGCTATATGTGTGACATTTTTAGTAATAACTAGAATAAGTTTAATTTCCATCAAACAAAGATGTTTTATGCCATGATTTATTATATCTCTATAATATCCTAGTGATTGGATCATCCAGACAAATTGCCGGAGGAAATGTACTACAAAATGCAGAGTGAACTGTAAATACATAGTATAAAGGGAAGTAAAATCTTTATATGAAAAATAGTATATCAAGCACCGATATAGATGTATAATGGAATCCTCTTTCGCACAATGTGGCTTTATATCCTTTTTATTTGTTTAAGCACAGAAACATGTGGAAGCATATACTCTCCACTTGTTATTCCTTACTTCAGAGCAACTGGGAAGACTTTCTGACTAAATTCATGGAGATATTTGACATAACTGGTTTTGATGATGGAAGCAGTAAGCCACTAGCCAAGGAATGCAGTAGCTTATAGAACCTGTAAAAGACAACGAAATGCATCTCATAGAGTCTCCAGAAAGGAATTCAACCCTACTGACACTTATTTTAATACAGAAATCAGATTTCCAACTCATGGAACTATAAGTTGATAATTGATCTATATTGCTTTGAGCCACCAAATTTGTGTTAACTTCTTAGAGAAGCAATAGAAGTCTAAACACATAACTACAAATATATCTTCTCTTGTTTGATTCATTTTCTGCGCAATGTCCATTTTTTGAGAGATGTGCAAGAATCAGATGAGGATGTAGGTCATGTTTACAAATGACCGTCAACATTTTATGATACTCCAACACAATTCAGTTATGAAGTTTCATAGATTTTTTTGTTGCCTTAACAAGTTAATTTTTTTTGCCTTGTTTACATGTTTAACTTTGAATTTTTAACCAAAGGATTAACCTAAAACATGCTGAGTGAAATATAAAAACATATGGCTTTCCTGGCATTCATATATGCATACCTGTTTCTGGAATAAGTAAATTTTTATAAGTAGTGAAGCTTAAAATTATAAATTATAATCTTTTTACAAGCATGTCATCTCTTAGATAACATTTCTAAAATTAATTGCAAATTTCTGCTGTGTCATCATAATGAACTGAATAAAATTTTATCTTTCCCAAAATATAAATAGTTTATCTTTGAAAAATTCAGAGTTACTCTCCCTAATGAACTGCACTGAACAACCCCAAACTTTGTTTCCTAATTGTTAGGTTCTCATTGTTCATTTTTAGCAACTCCATTTCATAGGCTGACATTTTATAGGGCTGAGTGGAAGAACTAAATAATCAGCAAGTGGCGGCAGTGACCTTGATTCTTAAAATATGTAATATTTCAATACCATTTTGTCTGAGGACTGGCTCATTTCTCTCTTGTTATGAGAAACATGAATTTGACTTCAGATGCAGAAAAAAACATTTCTTATATTATTTTCCAGACTTTATTTTGCTTTAAATAGTTGAAGATTCTAAAAAATGGATATGCTATTATTCAGCAAAAATATGATATGCTTATATATAAAAATTAATTAAGCACTCAATCAAAACCACATTTTCTGACTTGAATGCATTTTTGTCTGAGTATTTTAAGAATTATTTTGCAGAGGCAGAACTTATAAATTAATGAATAAAGACATGACCACAAAATAAATGAAGATAACTAAATTGTACATATTTTTACAGATAAATTCTGAATGTGGAGAGAGAAACTGACATAGTGAAACTCATAGAAGCAGTGAATGAAATGGTGCTTGCCAAGATTTGAGAGGGAGAAAACAAGGACTAGTCAAAGTTCAGTTCAGTTCAGTTCAGTTGCTCAGTCATGTCCAGCTCTATGCGACCCCATAAATTATAGCATGCCAGGCCTCCCTGTTCATCACCAACTCCTGGAGTTCACTCAGACTCACGTCCATCGAGTCGGTGATGCCGTCCAGTCATCTCATCCTCTGTCATCCCCTTCTCCTCCTGCCCCCAATCCCTCCCAGCATCAGAGTCTTTTCCAATGAGTTAGGCAAGATAAATAGGTACTAGAGATCTACTACTGTATGTAGTTTATAACACTCCTTGTATACTTAAAAATTTGTTAAGAAAGTAGATCTTATATTGTGTCTCTCTCTTGCTCTCTCTCACATACACATAAATAATAGTTATGACAAGTAATGAGGGCAAGAGGAAACTTTTAGAGTTGATGGATATGGTTATGGCAAAGACCCTGATGATAGTTTTATCAAAATATACTTTATATATATAAGCTCACCATGTTGTATATGAAAAATTACTACAAATCTTTGTACCACAATTATAATTTTAAAAAGTGACTTAAAAATAAATTATGAAGCTTTTAAGATAATTTTCTGAAAATTATGAGTTATGAATAATCAGTTAGAACTAAAGAAGGCAAGATATGTTGCCCAAATTTTAAAAATTATGGTTAAATATACCTAACGTATAGTTAACCTTTTAAAAACTTTATTTTTATTATTATTTTTTTTGCACGTGGATGTTTTCCCAGCACCATCTGTTAAACAGATGATCCTCATCCTTTGGATGGTCTTCATACTCTTGCTGAAAATCATTTTACCATTTAGGACAGTTTATTTCCGGACTCTCTGTTCTGTTCTGTTGGCCTATATGTCTGGTTCAATGCCAGTACAACACTGGATCACAATGCCTTTGTATTAAATTTTGGAATCAAGAAGTATGAGACATTCAACTTTGTTCTTTTCTAAGATTGTTTTGACACAGATGTGTATAACGGACTTTTGGACTCAGAGGGAGAGGGAGAGGGTGGGATGATTTGGGAGAATGACATTCTAACATGTATACTATCATGTGAATTGAATCGCCAGTCTATGTCTGACGCAGGATGCAGCATGCTTGGGGCTGGTGCATGGGGATGACCCAGAAAGATGTTATGGGGAGGGGAGGTGGGAGGGGGGTTCATGTTTGGGAATGCATGTAAGAATTAAAGATTTTAAAATTTAAAAAATAAAAAACTAAAAATTAAAAAAAAAAAGAAAATGTTAAACATTTTTAAAAAAAAAGATTGTTTTGGTTATTCAATATTTCTTAGATTCCATGTAAATCTTTGAAAGGATTTTTTTTTTTTTATTTCTGCAAAAAAGATTGATAGAGTGATAGGGATTGTGTTGAACTTGTCAATCATTTCGGGTAGTATTGCCATCTTACCAATATTAAGCCTTCCTGTTCATGAACATGGACATTTTTCCATTTATTTGTATTGTCTTTAATTTCATTCAGCAAAGTTTTGTTACTTTCAGGTACCAGCCTTTTGTCTCATTGATTAAGTTTATTCCTAAGTATTATTTTCCTTTTTTGCACTACTATAGTCCTTTAATAGCTTTCTTTTATTCTTAAGACAAAGATGAAAACCCTTAACATGATTTCCACTTCGACATATTCTTTTTGCCTCACAACCACATTTGATTTCTTTTTCTCCAATGTACATCTGTCCCTTTCCTCTCAAGGAGTCCGCAGAAGTTATTCCTCTGTAAAATAACTTTCCACACTTCTTTTTTCCTTAGTTAATATATTGTTTTCCAATATCCACTTAGTTATGACTTCATGAAACTTTCCCTGGCACTCCTTCTAACTGAGATGATGATGGTAATTATGGTGATGATGATGGTGATTATTGCTATTGTTATAATTAGATTCCTGAACAACATTAAAGCTGTTGCCAAACATTTCAGTTCTCCCTTCTTTCTCCCCTTATAGTTGCAAGACACTTTGTCTTTTGCGGTTAGATGTGACCATATTTTCTGTGGTTTAGTTAATGAAATTGTAGCAGGAGTGACTTTCTTCACTTATAGATAGAAGCTGTTAGACATTGTTTACAATTAACTGCATTCATTTCCCTTTCTTATGAGAATTCTGGAAGCATCACGGACTCATGGCACTTTTATCAGCCTTGGTTCTGTAGGATGAATGGAGCCCCTTTGCTAATGATGATCATATAGAGTGAGAGAAATGAACAAATATTGTTTTGGGATTATATGTCAATGCAGAGCAACCTACCTTAACCTAACAGATACAGAATTTCATATCAAGAATTGGTATGCCGCCCAAGCCTAAACATATAATCTAAAATATGAGACTTTGGCTAAGTGTCCAGTTGGTGACCAGTGTGTGTGTATGTGTGTTCTATCACTCAGTCATGTCTGATTCTTTGCAGCTCAATGGACAATAGCCCACCAGCCTTGCCTGTGTGTGGAATTTTTCAGAAATGAATAATGGATTGGGTTGCCATTTCCTACTCCAGGGAATCCTCCCAACGCATGTATCAAACCCTTGTCTCTTGCATCTCCTGCATTGGCAGGTGAATTCTTTACCATTAACACCATTGGGAATACCTGAGAGGAAATTGTAACCATAGACTGGAAAAAACAGTTTCCATTTTAGAGGGACAAAATACTTGATACTGCAACTTGTGGTCACTTGAACAAAGGAACTTCAGCTCCAAAAGCAGAGGTCAAAAAACAGTGATCCTGTTTGTTGAGCACAGTTGGATGTCTTTATATCAGGAAAAATATGGGCTCTGAAAATAACTGACTAGTTTGTAAACAGACAACAATAAAAAGGAAATGTTCACAAATTTAAGAACATGAATCCCTATGGACAGAGGAGCCTGGTGTGCTACAGTCCATGGGGCTGCAAAGAGTCAGACACAACTGAAACAACTTAGCAGTGGTTCTCAGCTCTCAGTTCAGTCAGTCTTGTCTGACTCTTTGCAACCCTGTGAACCGCAGCCCTCCAGGCTTCCCTATCCATCACCAACTCCCAGAGTCTGCCTAAACCCATGTCCATTGAGTTGGTGATGCCATCCAACAATATCATCTTCTGCCATCCCCTTCTCCTCCAAACCTCAATCTTTCCCAGCATCAGGGTCTTTTCCAGTGAGTCAGCTCTTCACATCATGTGACCAAAGTATTGGAATTTCAGCTTCAAAATCAGTCCTTCCAATGAACACCCAGGACTAATCTCCTTTAGGATGGACTGGTTGGATCTCCTTGCAGTCCGAGGGATTCTCAACAGTTTTCTCCAACACCACAGTTCAAAAGCATAAAATCATCAGCACACAGCTTTCTTTATAATCCAACTCTCACATCCATACATGACTACTGAATAACCATAGCACTGACTAGATGGACCTTTGTTGACAAAGTAATGTCTCTGCTTTTTAATACGCAATCTAGGTTGGCCTTAACTTTCCTTCCAAGGAGTAAGCGTCTTTTAATTTCATGGCTGCGATCACCATCTGCAGTGATGTTTGGAGCCCAAAAAGATAAAGTCAGCCACTGTTCCCACTGTTTCCCCATCTATTTCCCATGAAGTGATGGGACCAGATGCCATGATCTGTTTTCTGAATGTTGAGCTTTAAGCCAACTTTTTCACTCTCCTCTTTCACTTTCATCAAGAGGCTCTTTAGTTCTTCACTTTCTGCCATAAGGGTGGTGTCATCTGCATATCTGAGGTTATTGATATTTGTCCCGGCAATCTTGATTCCAGCTTGTACTTCCTGCAGCCCAGCGTTTCTCACAATGTACTCTGCATAGAAATAAAATAAGCAGGCTGACAATATACAGCCTTGATGTACTACTTTTCCTATTTAGAACCAGTCTGTTGTTCTATGTCCAGTTCTAACTGTTGCTTCCTGACCTGTATACAGGTTTGCTGCTGCTCCTAAGTTGCTTCAGTCATGTCCGACTCTGTGTGATCCCATAGATGGAAGCCCACCAGGCTCCCCCGTCCCTGGGGTTCTCCAGGCAAGAACACTGGAGTGGATTGCCATTTCCTTCTCCAATGCGTAAAAGTGAAAAGTGAAAGAGAAGTCACTCAGTGTGTCCAACTCTTTGCGACCCCATGGACTGCAGCCCACCAGGCTCCTCCATCCATGGGATTTTCCAGACAAGAGTACTGGAGTAGGGTGCCATTGCCTTCTCCAGGGTGGAATCTTTGTAATGTGTATTACCATATTAAATATAAAGTTTAGAGAAATCAGTGAAAGATAAACTAATGTAACCATTACATTGTAACCAAACAATATAGTTTATGTTTAATAAGTCACTAATATTTTACTATTAGTACATAAAGAATGTTGAAATTTCCTGTTTAAAGATTAGTTCAGTACAGTTCAGTCGTTCATCATGTCTGACTCTGCAACCCCATGGACTGCAGCATGCCAGGCCTCCCTGTGCATCACCAACTCCTGGAGTTTACTCCAACTCATGTCCATTGAGTCAGTGATGCCATCAAACAGTCTCATCGTCTGTCATCTCCTATGTCAAGTTCTAACTGATGCTTCCTGACCTGCATATAGATTTCTAAAAGACAGGTCAGGTGCTCTGGTATTCCCATCTCTTTCAAAATTTTGCAGTTGGTTGTGATCCACACAGTCAAAGGCTTTGGCATAGTCAATAAAGCAGATATAGATGTTTTTCTGCAACTGTCTTGCTTTTTTGATGATCAGATGGATGTTGGCAATTTGATCTCTGGTTCAAATTGAGCTCTGGTTCAAAAAGAGCTGCCTTTTCTAAATCCAGCTCTAACATCCAGAAGTTCACAGTTCACGTACAGTTCAAGCCTGGCTTGGAGAATTTTGAGCATTACTTTACTAGCATGTGTGATGAGTGCAATTGTGTGGTAGTCTGAGCGTTCTTTTGGAATTGCCTTCTTTGGGATTGGAATGAAAACTGACCTTTTCCAGTCCTTTGGCCACTGCTGAGTTTTCCAAATTTGCTGGCATATTTAGTGCAGCATTTTCACAGCATCAATTTAGAATTTGAAATAACTCAACTGGAATTCCATCACCTCCTCTAGCTTTGTTTGTAGTGATCCTTCCTAAGGCCTGCTTGACCCCCCATTCCAGGATGTCTGGTTCTAGGTGAGCGATCATATCATTGTGATTATCTGGATTGTGAAGATATTTTTTCTACAGTTCTTCTGTGTATTCTTGTCACCTCTTCTTAATAGCTTCTGCTTCTATTAGGTCCCTACAATTTCTGTCCTTTATTGTGCCTATCTTTGTATGAAATATTCCCTTGGTATCTCTAATTTTCTTGAAGAGATCTCTATTCTTTCTCATTCTATTATTTTCCTCTATTTCTTTAAAGTGTATATAGCTATTCCCTTATTTGGGAGAGGTTATAAAGTGGTCATATTATTTGAGGAGCTTAAATTCTTAAGGATAAATTTAATATTAAAATATACTTTTTTTATATACCTATGTTTGGTATAGAGGGACGCAACAAACGGCTAAAGCAGATAACTAGATCATAGATAGTTCAGCTAATAGGTTTGAGGAGTTCTTAGTAAAGCATATTACTTCCTTACTGAGTTATTTTTTTAATTTTGAAGTCATCACAGTTTGCTTCTTTGATATATTCATTAACTTTTCCTACTTATTTAATTACTTAAGTCTTTTTGGGGGGCCTTCACTGGTGGCTCAGATGGTAAAGAATCTGCCTGCAGTGTGTGAGATCCAGGTTAGATCCTTGGATCAAGACAACCCCCTGGAGGAGGGCATGGCAACCCACCCCATGATTTTTGTCTGGAGAATCCAAGGAGAGAGGAACTTGGCAGGCTAAAGGCCATAGGTTAGCAAAGATAATGGCTCCAGGAGTTGGTGGTGGACAGGGAAGCCTGCATGCTGCAGTCCATGGGGTTGCAAGGAGTTGGACACAACTGAACTGCAACACCTGGGAAGCCCCATGTAAGTATTTTCCCCCTAAATATTGCCTCAATTTGTCATCATCACAGATAAATGACCAAAGTATGATCCTCAATTTAAGGGATTCCAGTATCTTCACTGTTATTTAGAAAGCCCAGATCTTTACATGGGAAAACAATGTTTTGATGACTGAATAAACAGAACTTATTTTCATTTATCCACATATTTATCCCCACAAGAATCTTATCCCCACAAGAATCATATTAAAATGTGCTGTTTCTCTAGTATAGCAGGTTTTCCTTCTCAGGTGAACTTCCCTTGTGAATTGCTATTTTCTTAATCATTCTGTTAACACATCTTTTATGTATTGATCACTTAATTCCCACTCTTTAATTCCATGATCCTGAAATGATTCTCTATTCCCTTAGTGATTTAGTTTGTGCCATAATTGTTTCAATAGCTCAAAAGAACTCTGCTTTTTATGGGGCTATTATTTCTCACCTTTGTTTTTGTTTGCTAGCCAGGCACTGATGATTGACTACAAAGAAACATTTTTTTCTAGGAAAGTTTGCATATTTTAACAGCAGTTGAACAGCTGTCTTAGGAAGTAATGTTTCTATATTTCACAGCTTGTTGCCGCACTATTAATACCATTTTACTTCTCTAATGGAAGTAATTCTTAAACACCACAAATCCTAATTATTTGAACAGCAGTGGGCCTTAATTCATAACTGCTTCTTCTGAAAACAAAGGAACTTTATAGCTTGGAACAGAATGCTTGTGAGGGGCCTTCCCCTTTTATCTGATGATGAACATCATTTCCGGAACTACTGCTTCCTCAGAGGTGATAATTATCCCTGGGAGCCTCCCTGCTGCTACCTGGTGGTGCAGTTAGCACACTCATGCTCACAAGTTCCCAATAGACTTCATCCTTGCTTTATTAGCAAGGGGGCAACTGAGATTGTATAAATCATGGTTTTCCTTTTAAACTTTCTGTTTTCAATGGAAATATCCCACTGGTTCGTGCACTTTCATTCTCCCTTAGCAATTGTAGTTCTGAAATAGAAATAATCCTATTTAATCTAGTTTTTCAAATGGTCATGTTGTCCATGAGTTCTAAGAAGTCTGTAAACAGGGAAAAATATACTATTAAAATGTGATATTCACTAGTGTTTATATATTTTTTTCTGTAAGCATATCACTTCAAACAGTTTAATGTTCTAGTACTTGGTATATATGTTTATTTAGCATTTATTCTGCTATATCTCTGTAGGTGTATGTGTGTGTCTGGTAAATTACATCAATAAATTGGGAGGGTTTTAAAGGAAAAGCCGCTTTTAAAAATAAATTGTAACTGGTATGTTGTTGTTGTTTAGACCATAAGTCTTGCCCAACATCTTCACGACCCCATGAACTGTAGATTTCCAGGCTGCTCTGTCCATGGAATTCTTCAGGGAAGAATACAGGAGTAGGTAGACATTCCCTTCTCCAGGGGATCTTCCTGACCCAGTCATTGAACCTGGGTTTCCTGCATTGCAGGCAGATTCTTTACCGTCTGAGCCACCATAGGTGGTATCAGTAATGGCAAAAATTGTACAATTATAAGTAGATCTTACCCTATCAGAATGTAGAAACATACTAGATATTTATTGATGAGTAAATTAAACATAATAATACATGCAATATTACCAATGAAGGGGATGCTGATACTGTCAATCAATATATCTGTCATGTATCTATTCACTGCTAAAAGTTATATATATATATATTTATATATGTATGTGGGGGTACATATACACATATGTGTTTATATAATATATAAACATTTGCCTACATTTAGGGATTTTGATAAACTAGAAAAATGTAACAAACTATGTATTTCTCTGATCATATATTTACTACATTTTCTGAAGCAAATTCAAAAGATAAAGGAGAACTGAGAGCTCACATTGATATGTAAGTGTTATATACTAAGTAAACAGTGAAAGAATTGATATTGGATTGGAAGATGTGAAGGGCTATCAAATATAACAGTATATGGAAATAAGACCCCTCATCTCAGATTCAGAGAGTGCTCTTTCTGTTTTGGAGTCTGCCACAATCAAGTGTCTCAAAGGGAGATTCTGTCTTTATTTTCCCTATTTGACAGTGAATGAAATGTTCTAAAACTACTAACCATGGTCTGAGTGACTTAGTTCAGTTCAGTTCAGTTCAGTCATTCAATTGTATATGACTCTTTGCGACCCCATCAATTGCAGTGCACCAGGCCTCCCTACCCATCACCAACTCCCAGAGTTCACTAACTCATGTCCATCGAGTTAGTGATGACATCCAGCCATCTCATCCTTTATCGTCCCCTACTCTTTCTGCCCCCAATCCCTCTCAGCATCAGAGATTTTTCCAATGAGTCAACTCTTTGTATGAGGTGGCCAAAGTACTGGAGTTTCAGCTTTAGCATCATTCCCTCCAAAGAAATCCCAGGGCTGATCTCCTTCAGAATGGACTGGTTGGATCTCCTTGCAGTCCAAGGGACTCTCAAGAGTCTTCTCCAACACCGCAGTTCAGAAGCATCAATTCTTCAGTGCTCTGCTTTCTTCACAGTCCAACTCTCACATCCATACATGACCACTGGAAAAACCATAGTCTTGACTAGATGGATCTTTGTTGGCAAAGTAATGTCTCTGCTTTTGAATATGCTATCTAGATTGGTCACAACTTTTCTTCCAAGGAGTAAGTGTCTTTTAATTTCATGGCTGCAGTCATCATCTGCAATGATTTTGGAGCCCCCCAAAATAAAGTCTGACACTGTTTCCACTGCTCCCCATCTATTTCAAATGAAGTGATGAGACCAGATGCCATGATCTTCGTTTTGTGAATGTAGAGCTTTAACCCAAATTTTTCACTCTCCATTTTCACTTTCATCAAGAGGCTTTTAGTTCCTCTTCACTTTCTGCCATAAAGGTGGTATCATCTGCATATCTGAGGTTATTGATATTTCTCCCAGCAATCTTGATTCCAGCTTGTGTTTCTTCCAGTCCAGTGTTTCTCATGATGTACTCTGCGTATAAGTTAAATAAGCAGGGTGACAATATACAGCCTTGACGGACTCCTTTTCCTATTTGGAACCAGTCTGTTGTTCCATGTCCATTTCTAATTGTTGCTTCCTGACCTACATATAGGTTTCTCAAGAGGCAGGTCATGTGGTCTGGTATTCCCATCTCTTTCAGAATTTTAAGCAGTTAATTGTGATCCACACAGTCAAAGGTTTTGACATAGTCAATAAAGCAGAAATAGATGTTTTTCTGGAACTCTCTTGCTTTTTCCATGATCCAGCAGATGTTGGCAATTTGATATCTGGTTCCTCTGCCTTTTCTAAAATCAGCTTGAGGGAGGTGGGGGGGGGGTTCATGTTTGGGAACGCATGTAAGAATTAAAGATTTTAAAATTAAAAAAAATAAAATAAAATTTCAATTGAAAGTATAAAAAATAAAAAATAAAAATATAAATAAAATAAAATCAGCTTGAACATTTGGAATTTCACAGCTCATGTATTGCTGAAGCCTGGCTTGGAGAATTTTGAGCATTACTTTGCTAGTGTGTAAGATGAGTGCAATTGTGCAGTAGTTTGAGCATTCTTTCGGATTGCCTTTTTTTGGGGATTGGAGTGAAAACTGACCTTTTCCAGTCCTGTGGCTATTGATGAGTTTTCCAAATTTGTTGGCATATTGAGCACAGCACTTTCACAGCATCATCTTTCAGGATTTGAAATAGCTCTACTGGAATTCCATCACCTCCATTAGCTTTGTTCGTTGGGATGCTTTCTAAGGCCCACTTGACTTCACATTTCAGGATGTCTGGCTCTAGGTGAGTGATCACACCATCATGATTATCTTGGTCATGAAGATCTTTTTTGTACAGTTCTTCTGTGTATTCTTGCCACCTCTTCTTAATATCTTCTGCTTCTGTTAGGTCCATAACATTTTTATCCTTTATCGAGCCCATCTTTGAGTGACATTTTCCCTTGGTATCTCTAATTTTCTTGACGAGATCTCTCTAGTCTTTCCCATTCTGTTCTTTTCCTCTATTTCTTTTCATTGATAGATGAAGAAGGCTTTCTTATATTTTCTTGCTATTCTTTGGAACTCTGCTTTCAGATGCTTATATCTTTCCTTTTCTCCTTTGCTTTTTGCCTCTCTCCTTTTCACAGCTATTTGTAAGGCCTCCACAGACAGCCATTTTGCTTGTTTGCATTTCTTTTCCATGGCGTTGGTCTTGATCCCTGTCTCCTGTACCATGTCACGAACCTCAGTCCATAGTTCATCAGGCAGTCTATCTATCAGATTGAGTCCCTTAAATCTATTTCTAACTTCCACTGTATAATCATAAGAGATTTGATTTAGGTCATACCTGAATGGTCTAGTGTTTTTCCCTACTTTCTTCAATTTGAGTCTGAATTTGGCCATAAGGAGTTCATGATATGAATCACAGTCAGCTCTTGGTCTTGTTTCTGTTGACTGTATAGAGCTTCTCCATCTTTGGCTGCAAAGAATATAATCAATCTGATTTTGGTGTTGTCCGTCTGGTGATGTTCATGTGTAGAGTCTTCTCTTGTGTTGTTGGAATTTGGTGTTTGCTATGACCAGTGCTTTTTCTTGGCAAAACTCTATTAGTCTTTGCCCTGCTTCAGTCTGTATTTCAAGGCCAAATTTTCCTGTTACTTCAGGTGTTTCTTGACTTCCTACTTTTGCATTCCAGTCCCCTATAATGAAAAGGACATCTTTTGGGGCTCTTAGTTCTTAAAGGTCTTGTAGGTCTTCATAGAACCGTTCAACTTCAGCTTCTTCAGTGTTACTGGTTGGAGCGTAGACTTTGATTACTGTGATATTGAATGGTTCACCTCGGAAATGAATAGAGATCATTCAGTCATTTTTGAGATTGCACCCAAGTACTGCATTTCGGACTCTTTTGTTGACCATGATGGCTACTCCATTTCTTCTAAGGGATTCCTGCCCACAGTAGTAGATAAGTGACTTAAGAATTCTATAAATTCATCCACTGTAAGCAGCAAGGTGAATATTCCAAAAAGCAATCCCAAGCTGACTGTCCCTTTCTTTTTTAGTGACAGAACTGATAAAAGTTATATTTCTGAATCCTTGAGAAGTCCTTGCTTTCTTTGTTTCCCTAACACCAGTGGTATCATAGCTGCAACACAGCTGCTAATAATTACCTCCTTTATTCGTTACAGGCATGGTTTAATAAAGGGATATATAAATGGAAAAAAACGAAAGTGTTCCCCAAGTAGTTAATGATTTGTTGAAGCTCACACTGCGTCCATTATAGTTAATAACATGTCCCTTTAAGAGCAATGTGAACACAATCCTCCAGTCAGTGATTATCTGGGAGAAAAGTGCAACTGTACTGTCTTTAAATTCTTTATGTAATTTACATCTAAACCTGGCATGCATTTAACTGTCTTTTTATAATTTCTCCATCCTCCAGATATCAAAGAATATCTAGTGAACTTTTCTTGGATATGCAAAGCTGGAATTTGTGAACATTTTTTCCTAGTTTGCTTTAACCACTGTTTGTGTATGCTATCCAGAGAAGGCGATGGCACCCCACTCCAGTACTCTTGCCAGGAAAATCCCATGGACAGAGGAGCCTGGTAGGCTGCGGTCCATGGGCTCGTGAAGAGTCGGAAACGACTGAGCGACTTCCCTTTCACTTTTCACTCTTCAGTTTCATGCATTGGAGAAGGAAATGGCAACCCACTCCAGTGTTCTTGCCTGGAGAATCCCAGGGACGGGGGAGCCTGGTGGGCTGCCGTCTAGGGGTCACACAGAGTCAGACACGACTGAAGTGACTTGGCAGTAGCAGTAGCAGTGCGTATGTTATCACTTGATGATTTCAACGCATATTCTTAAAATATATTCTTTATGTTTTTAGAATATACACTCTACAGTATGTATTTCATTTGATGTTTTTGCTATTATAATGTATGGTGTAATTAATCAAAGGGCAATTATATATATATATATAATATATATGTCATGGACTGTAGCCCACCAGGCTTCTCTGTTCACGGGATTCTCCAGGCAAGAATCCTGGAGTGGGTTGCCATTTCCTTCTCAATGGTATCTTCCCGACCCAGGGATGAACCCGGGTCTCCCATACTGCAGACAGACACTTTAACCTCTGAGCCACCAGGGAAGCCCAATTAAAGGATAGTGAAACATAATAATAAAACCAAAGGCAAAAATAATTAATAAATAAATATATCTCCACAGAAATGCTACTAGTCAAATGTAAGATACATTTAGGCTTGACTAAAGTAACATCTCTTTAAAGTTTCACATTTAAATGAAGGAAATGTTTTATTATTACTATTTATTTCATAGCACAGACTTATTCTCTCATTACATACACACACACACATACACACACACACTCCAAATTTGCAATTATCCTTTTCAAAATAAAAAATAACTGAACTGTAGTTGGAGAGAAGCTCAGGTAAAATGTCTGAGGCATAATACCATCATTCTTTCTAGAAAATTAGATAAAGGTTCTCTATTTGGTTTAAACTGTCTCTTGGATTGTTTCATTTCACCAAACAGGAGAGTGAGGGAGGAATTAAATCAATTGAATTTAAATTTATCATGTTGAGATTAATAAATATTTCTATTTTTAAGCCATAAACTTCTAGTCAGTTGGAAACAAGTCATCCTTTTATTCAAACAATCTTACCTGAAATCTACATTGAATTTGCTTTACTCTCTTGAAAAGAAAAAAAAGCCATGTCCTCAAGTAGTAATGCAATCATAAATATAGTTAGTCTCTTTCTCTCATTTAATCTGTTCCACCCTGTTGGCAATGACAATCCTCTAAATGGAAAATTCAGTGATTTATGTTTCAATAAAAACATTTCTAAAAGTAAATTTTTGAGCCCTATTTGATGGTACACTTTTAATAAAATATTTTAATAAAATAATTTTATGTATTTTATCTTTGGATCTGATCATAATAGGAACTGACTCATGATTTTATCAATTTGTCCAATCTCCTTTTTTCTCTGTCATGTAAGTAGGTAAAGGTCAATAAAAACTTGAAACATTTTATCAGACTGTCTGAATGGCTATAGGGTGTTCTATTTTAAATTCAACAGAGAATGAAAAATACAGGAAATTCACTGATTAAGTAATTATTAACACAGTAGTTAAATAAAATATAGAAAGCATAGAAGTGATTGAACATGTAATCCATGGGTTTTTGTGCATACAACCTTATAATTCTTTGATTTCAGTGACATAATCAACCTGGAACAACCTTAGAGAAATGGAAACTCAATAATTTACAAAAACACAAGGATGATTTCAAATTGCAGGTATGGCAGACTGTAACTAGGTCTCAAAAAGAACTGGAATAAGGACTTGAGGAACACGAGTTTTTTCTTTATTTCTCACATCAGAAATTCTCTTCATAATGCCCTCCCTTGTGGGTATTATGACCTATCTCATGGAAGTAATATTTTCTCAACAAGAACAGTTTGGCTGCAAAGAGTTTTGTATTGCTTTTGTTTCTACAAAATTACTTCTTAATCATTCCAATTTTTTAGAAAATTATGGGGAAGACACATTGTCCCCAAAATGTACCTCTGGACATTCTCCTTTCTTAACAGCAGAAGGTTAAGAAAGTAAGATTTTTCTTGCTTGCATTAAGGGTGAACCCACTGAAGAAAGAATTGTGGATGATAGCAGTTTTCATAATATAACTAGATCAGGAGAAAGGTCTTCAGGTTGAATAACAGATGTAAGGTAATAAGATTATTGCACTTAAGGTACTTAAGATGATTAGGTATGTATCAAAGTGCAATAAGTTAAAAGCAAAAAAAAAATGTGCATTTTAGAAGACTACAGTTCAAATAGCTATTCTGTGTGTAGTAGCTAAATGACTGAATTATCTTAGGCAAATCAAACATCTTCTCTAAACTTTGTTTCTTTGTAAAGAAGGGGAATAATGTCATTATAAACCTATCAGTAGAAATAGTGAAGGTACAGTAAAACAATGATTCAAGCCTACAAAGCTTAGTTCTAGAGTGTTATGGGTCAACAAGAAATTTTTATGAAGTGTGCTCTGCTTAATTTAGTTATGTATAGGTAAGAACAATGTCAAATGTTGGTCCCCATGCCAGAGGAAAGAGAGATCTGAAAAATCTTGATCTAGTAATTAAATAATGTCATCTGGAGCTGATATCTGATACTTTTCTGCTCACAACTCACTGGTCAAATGGTTTCATTTAACTACAAATTGACCTGGAAGTATAATACCACCTAGTCCCAGAACTGGGACTACTACGTGAGCAGAATAATTATTTAGATACCTGACCTTCTGGTCATAAACTATCTGGTGCTTCTTTCATTCTACACACAAAAGGTACTATCTGTTTTTCAAGACAGCTATCAGTGAATTGCCATCTGTTCCTGGCATCAAGCTTAATGTTCAAGATTAATTGTATTATTTGTTAATATGTTTGTTAGGATGTTTTTTGGTATCAAAAAGCTTTTATCAAAAAGCCCTATATTTTTTGATCCAGATATTTATGAGCTAAATAGACAAATTACACAGTGTATCCAGGGAACTGGATGATTTAAACAAATGCCCTCTTTCAGAAGGAGGAAAAAATATATGTTTCTGTGTCAGTTTTGAAATCTACATGGAAGGTTATGGCTAGGGATCTTCACTCCATTGTTCTCTGTGCTTCTTGGATCCATTTTCTTGGTTATTTCTGCTTTTTTTTTTTTTTTTAACCAAGTCTTGGTGGGGGGTGGAGGGAACAAGAGCAGTGAAACCTAGCAGCTTTTTTCTTCCCATTTGTGCTCTTAGAAGATGGGGATCTTGAAAAGTCAAAGTTCTGGTAGTTGTGGTATATTCTGGTAATGATCAGCCATAAATACTTTTTTTGTCTAAACCATGATGTATTTAATGGTACAAGTCTCTTCAACAAATTGTAGGCTTCTCATCCATTCAATAGAGTTGGCAACACATGCCAAGAACTTCACTCATGTTGACTTTTAACATGCACTTCTTATATTTGTGACAGATTTTTTTTTCTGACTCTGCTCTCCTTTTTAATAGGGCATATGTTAAATATATCAAATTTATTGAAGAAACACATTTTTATTCTACATTTTTTGAGTCGTTATGTCCTCTGGAGAAACTTTATTGGGAGTCGAACATGAACTGACTCTTTAAGCCACTTAGTTCTAGTTAAAGTCTTTAAGAATGAATGTGACAGATGTGCCCTGACTTGATTCTTGCTGCAAAGCAAGTCTGAAAGTGAAAGTAAAAGTGAAGTCACTCAGTCGTGTCCGACACTTCGCGACCCCATGGACTGTAGCCTACCAGGCTCCTCTGTCCATGGGATTTTCCAGGCAATAGTGCTGGAGTGGATTGTCATTTCCTTCTCCAGGGGATCTTCCCAACCCAAGGATCAAATCCAGGTCTCCTGCATTGTAGACAGACACTTTACCGAAAGTGACGGGAAACAAGGTTAATTTTGTTGAAAAATCTGAAGAAGTTACAGGTTTCAGGGTGTTAATGCCACTTGTCTGTTATGATGTCATTAAGAGCAAAATGTTTAGGTTATCTTCTTAACCTGCTTTTATACTTATCAACCATAAAGAGAATGTGTGTGTGTGTGTGTGTGTGTGTGTGAGAGAGAGAGAGAGAGAGAGAGAGATTTCCACCCCACCCCCACCCCAGGTCACAGAAAAGAGAGACGGAAAGGCAACGTGTTTCTGGGGTAACAGGGAACAACTGGGAAAAGAAAAGGGGAAGGATACAGGGGGCTGACCTCACCCCACTGGCAGGTGAAGGACTGGATAGTGTTTGAGGGGGAAGGAGGGTTTGGCCTTTATTGCTCAAAGGTTTTTCCAAATAATTTTTTCCTGACTGCAGAAGAGAAGCAGTTCTTCTTCCAAACTTGCAAGTCTCCAAACTTCTGGACTTTTCCCAAGAGAGGTATCAGTGCTGTTTTTATTGTTTCATTCCTCATTGTTATGCGATAGTTCCAATAGTAACTTGACAAATGCAGTCAACCATAGCTTATAACCATAACCATAACTAATTTATTGACTATGCCAAAGCCTTCGACTGTGGGGATCACAATCAACTGTGGAAAATTCTGAAAGAGATGGGAATACCAGACCACCTGACCTGCCTCCTGAGAAAGCCATATGCAGGTCAGGAAGCAACAGTTAGAACTGGACATGGAACAACAGACTGGTTCCAAATAGGGAAAGGAGTACGTCAAGATTGTATATTGTTACCCTGCTTATTTAACTTATATGCAGAGTACATCATGAGAAACCCTGGGCTGGATGAAACACAAGCTGGAATTAAGATTGTTGGGAGAAATATCAGTAACCTCAGATATACAGATGACACCATCCTTATGGCAGAAAGCAAAGAAGAACTAAAGAGCCTCTTTGATGAAAGTGAAAGAGGAGAGTGAAAAAGTTGACCTAAACTCAACATTCAGAAAACTAAGATCTTGGCATCTTGTCCCATCACTTCATAGCAAATAGATATGGAAACAATGTAAACAGTGAGAGACTTTATTCAGGGGGGATCCCAAATCACTGCAGATGGTAACTGCAGCCATAAAATGAAAAGATGCTTGCTCCTTGGAAGAAAAGCTATGGCCAACCTAGACAGCATATTAAAAAGTAGAGACTTTGCCAACAAATGTTCACCTAGTCAAAGCTATGGCTTTTCCAATAGTCATGTGTGGATGTGAGAGTTGGACTATAAAGAAAGCTGAGCACTGAAGAAATGATGCTTTTGAGCTGTGATGTTGGAGAAGACTCTTGAGAGTCCCTTGGACTGCAAGGATATCCAACCAGTCCATCCTAAAGGAAATCAGTCCTGAATATTCATTACAATGACTGATGTTGAAGCTGAAACTTCAATACTTTGGCCACCTGTTGTAAAGAACCAATTCATTTGAAAAGACCCCGATCCTGGGAAAGATTGAAAGTGGGAGGAGAAGGAGATGACAGAGGATGAGATGGTTGGATGGCATCACTGACGCAATGGACATGAGTTTGAATAGGTTCTGGGAGATGGTGTTGGACAAGGAAGCCTGTAGTGTTGCAGTCCATGGGGTCACAAAGAGTCAGACTTGACTGAGTGACTGAACTGAACTGAACTGACAACTAATTCAGTCAACACACTTTGTATCCAGTTTCTTCCTCTGGACCTATAAGCTTGCTTGGTATATTCTCAGTAAACCTCCTTCACTATTTAGATCAGCTTCAGGCACCATGTGTTTCCACTTCTCTTCTGGCTGCCAAAAGCTCTTGTCTACTGCTCAGTGCGTGAGTGCCTGCCCGCTGAGTTCCTTCAGTCATGTCTGACCCTTTGAGACCATATGGGCAATAACCCTCCAGGCTCCTCTGTCCATGGGATTCTCCAGGCAAGAATACTGGCATGCTCTCCTCCAGAGGATCTTCCCAAGCCAGGGATCGAACCAGAGTGTCATGTCTCTGCATTTGCAGGTTGGTTCTTTACCTCTAGTGCTACCTGGGCAGCCTGTCCACTGCTATTACCCACATACAAAAAGTAATGTGTAATAGACACTATATGGAGGCATAATAAAAGCCTATGTTTTCCATAAGCTACCCCTCTCTTTCTTGATCTACTTTACCTATCCTCCTATCTTCTCTAAAGGAAAGGAGAGAAAAATGTATATATCCTTCTTTATATATATATGAGGGTAGGAGAGAATAGTATGAAAATCTAAAATCAATGTTTTACACCTATTTAATATTTAATTTAAAAGCCATGGCAACATTAACAAAGAGTTAATTACATAAGAGAAAATGAAGGCTATAGCTTTATTTCAAGATATAATTTAGTTCTACACTATGAATAAGAACAGACTAGAATATTTTGATTATTAAAATTTTCTTTGGCTACTGGTCCAGGAAATTTCTCTTTATAGGATTTCTTCTTTGATGAACATTTCTTCTGGCATTCAGTTCTACTTTGAAGGTCAATTATGCCTCTTGTGTTATTCTCAGCCACATGAGCTGCTGGTGGAAATCTAATCATGTTTTATACTCTGTCAAAGTCTGTGGATATTTTAAAGTAACTGCTCAGTATCACAAAAAGAAATGAAGAGAAAGTTTGACTATCTTCAAATTAGTTTTTTCTTTCCCCCTCTATGAAATTGCCAAATAATGTACTATCATAATAGAAACATTAAAGAATAATTAAGAAAAATTTGATACACATTTTAATCACCTTAAGTTTCATGATAAACCACTGATAGAACTTTGTTTTATCTTTCTAGGATGATCTCTATTAGTATTGCAGAAATGGGGTGAACTCTATTATTATTTTTTTCTTTCTATTTATTTGTTTGTTGACTCCCTCTCAATTAATTCCTGATCCTCCACCTGCAGTGGCAATCTCTATCCTGATTTCTACCACCATTGAGAAATTTTCCACACCAGTAGACAATAAAAATATCTTAGACTTCAAAATGTACAGTCCATTCTTATTCTTGGAACAAGGTAGAGTTTTCATTCCCACTTGTGTAATTAAAACATTACTAACACTTGGGCTGCCGTCTATGGGGTGGCACAGAGTTGGACACGACTGAAGCGACTTAGCAGCAGCAGCAGCAGCAACACTTGAATTAGGTGGGCATTCTTTGTTGATAAGTATACCTGATAGTAAATGGATTGATATAGACTTTTTTTTATATATATTTCTGAATCTGTCTACATGTCACATTCAGCAAATATTACAATCACCAATACTAGGCTAAAAAGTCACAATAGTTTATAGCCAAAGCTTTTCTAAATAAAAAAATTGGTCCATGTAGAATTTCACTGGCCATAATTATTTCATAAATCAAATATTAAATATTTTATAATAATTCAATTAATTAATACAATTTTTCTTTCTTTCAAATTTCTATCAGGTTGCATGTACCAGGATCCTAGTACCTACCTTACTTAACAGAAACAAGATTTTTCATATATGTTGACATGGAAAAACAGGTAATGATTAGGGTGCTGTCTTGTCTAGCTGTATTTCACAAGTAAGATTAAATTTTCTTTTCTTAGAATTGCGTGTTCAAAGGCAATGAATCAGTCTCAGGAGATGTCTTTTCCTGCATGTTAAGAAACTTTATGACTTTAGATCAGTGATTCCGTTTCCTCTGAATATCATGTGTAAAAATGAGAAATGGTCCACACATTCCTAATGTCTTCCAACTTTACAAGCATTGTGTATGTCTATAATCTACCAGTTCCGTAGCAAGTTATTTTTCAAGAAATTCTTTGAGGACAAACTATGCTTTCAGTTTGTTAAAAGACTTTATGAGGTTCAATAGATAGATAGATCTTAATGCATGTTTGTGTGCTAATGATCTATTCATTAGTCTAATGAAATGTTAATTTGATGATGATTAATTTCTTTTCTATACTTTGAGGAAACATTACAGTGTGATAAATCATCAGGTCAATCCAGGTATTATGTATAACTCATAGACATTTAGAAGGACATTAGCACAAATTAATGTCCATTTTTAGATGATAATTTAAATCCAATTAATAACTTTCATGTATAACCCAGTGTCACAAATTTACTATTTCAAGAAAATTTCTTATTATTTACACTCACAGCATTATGAGAGAATATATAAAATAATTTTTGTAGTATAGTATTTCTTTTATAACTTTAAATAAAATTAATAAATTTTATCAAGACAAAAGACAGAGTTCTATTGCATGCTTCTTGAAATGATTTTATAGTCTTGTCTCTCTTGGCAAAACAGAATACTGGGATGTTGGGATAAGGACACTCACATCGTAGTGTTTTAGGGCATATACTGTATATTAGATCTGAGATAAGGCATCAGGGAGAGAGTGAAACCAAGAATCAGTCAAAAGGATTTGTCTCAGTCAAAAGTTAATCCATGTAAGAGGCAGCTGAAAGTTACTGTGTAACTAATGTTCATAAATATCAAGAAGTAAGACAATTAGAAAGAGAAGCCTAGAGAGATCCTGTGAGTCAGGAGTGGGAGCTCTGGCTTTTATGATACTTATGGCATTTCACATGTTCAAAAATGAGGAATTTTAAAGCAGTAAACTGGGTTCTTAAATTATCAGTTGACTTTTCGTGTTTACTATTAATTTTCCTCTGGTGATTTAATTGTCCTCTAATGATTAAATCTACAATGAAATTAGCTATTGTCAGTTTCTCTAATTTACATTACTTCAGCTTTGCAAATGGTTGTACAAACACCCTATTCTGGGAATTAATCTCTAGCTTGAAATACATAGAATGGCTTCTTTCTGACTGAAATAAACATCAAGTAGTAGATGGTGGAGGCAGAATGAAAAATCCAATTCTAACCTGAGTATCCACTGTTATACCAAATGGGACAAATCCAGGAACAAAGATAGAGCTTCCTTGATTTTAGGTCCTATGATCTTTTTTACTGTGCCACATTACCATATAAGAAATGAATAGGGTATTTATACACCATTTTTTACAAAGATGGTCATATATATACAAATTTAATTAAGTATGTTACATAGCTATTATTTAGAGGGGAAGGTATTTTGACATGTAGTTCAAGGATTTAAAGTACACAGCTACCTATTTTCTTCAAAGTAAATATTATGCTACTTGACTGTCTTTTAATATAATAACAGATTGTAATAAATTACTTTAGTATTTTCTCTGCATCTAAGTATCTTTTTTCAAATGCTCACAGATGTCATTTATCACTTTTAACTATGTTTGTCAACCAGCATTTCCCTAGGAGAGCAGCAGAACTGTTGACAGTGAGAGATAGCAGCTTCAAGCATGGATGCCTTTCATTAATCTAGACTGTCCCCTCTGGCCACGGTGCAGTATCTTCTCTGCCCTCTCTATTGCCATCAATCATTTGCTCTCTGGAAGTCTCACCTCATCTTCACACTTCATGCTCTTCTCTCTTATTACATCTTTTGTCTTCTTTTTCCCAACTCAAAAATGCCAGAGGACAGATTGAGACAGAAATAATTTTAAATATGTCCAAAAAAGTTTTTAGTAGATAACACCATTGATAAATATTCAAAATTCAAGGCATCTTGACCTTTTTTTCAGTCAATAGTCATACAATTTTCACGTTTTACATCACCCATACATGGCTGAGGATCTAAGCGGTTCATTTATTATTATATGAACCAAGATAAAGTATATTGGCTACTTCCCCAAATGTACAATCATTCCACATACTACTCCTTTGCTAATTTGTTGATTTTCCTCTGCACTTATTAAATGTTAAAAAACAATGAATATTTACTGTAAAATATTTTAATGATTCAAAAGCAAATGATGTCAAAATTTCATCTCCACTTTTTTTCACTGTCCAATTAGAGGCAATCATTGTTACTTATTTGTGGGGTCTTTCAATCTGTTCATATCATCTTCAGCTATACACTAGTCTAATTTTTTTCTTTTTTTAACCTGGTTAGTACTTGCATTACCTTTTAAAGAGATGGGAATACCAGACCACCTTACCTGCCTCCTGAGAAATCTGTATGCAGGTCAAGAAGCAACATTTAGAACTGAACATAGAACAATAGACTGGTTTCAAATTGGGGAAGGAGTACGTCAAGGCTGTATATTGTCACCCTGCTTATTTAGCTTATATAAAGAGTACATTGTGTGAAATGCTGGGCTGGATGAAGCACAAGCTGGAATCAAGATTGCCAGAAGAAATATCAATAACCTCAGATATGCAGATGACACCATACTTATGGCAAAAAGCAAAGAATTAAAGAGCTTCTTGATGAAAGTGAAAGAGAAGAGTGAAAAAGCTGGCTTAAAACTCAATATTCATCAAACTAAGATCACGGCATCCAGTCCCATCATTCCATGGTATATAGATTGAGAAACAATGGAAACAGTGACAAACTTTATTTTCCTGGGCTCCCAAATCACGCAAATGCTGACTCTAGACATGAAATTAAAAGACTCTTGCTCCTTGGAAGAAAAGCTATGACATACCTAGAGAACATATTAAAAAGCAGTGACATTACTTTGCTAGCAAAGGTCCATCTAGTCAAAGTTATGGATTTTCCAGTAGTCATGCATGGATTTGAGAGTTGGACTAAAAAGAAGGATGAGTGCTGAAGAATTGCTGCTTTTGAACTATGGTATTGGAGAAGACTCTTGAGAGACCCTTGGACTGCAAGTAGATCCAACAAGTCCATCCTAAAGGAAATCAGTCTTGAATATTCATTGAAAGGACTGATGTTGAAGCTGAAACTCCAGTACTTTGAACACCTGATGCAAAGAGTGGACTCCTTGGAAAAGACCCTGATGCTGGGAAATATTGGTGGGAGGAGAAGGGGACAACAGCAAATGAAATTGTTGGATGGCATCACTGAATTGATGGACATGAATCTGAGCAAGCTTTGGGAGTTGGTGATGGACAAGGAAGCCTAGAGTGCTGCAGTCCATGGGGTCACAAAGAGTAGGACCCAACTGAGCAACTGAACTGAACTTGAAGTATGTTCTTTCAGGAAACCATTGTAGTTTTTTTCCACTGTTCACCTTCACAATATGTTCTTGTTACTGTTTTTATTGATTATTTGCTAAGCTGTGTTGGACTCTGTGACCCCATAAACTGTAGCCCACCAGGCTCCTCTATCCATGAGATTTCTCAGGCAAGAATACTGGAGTGGGTTGTCATTTCCTTCTCTAGGGGTCTTCCCCACCCTGGGACAAAACCCTTGTCTCTTACATTGCAGGAGAATTCTTTACCACTGAACCATCAGGGAAGCTGCTTATACAGTACTCTTAATCATTTTTTTCTTACAAGTGTACTCACAACTTCCCATCGTGAACAATGAGGAAAATGTTTTTTTCCCTCCCCACGTTTTCAGTGGTTTTATTTTATTACTAATTAGCTTTACAGCTTCAAATTACACATATTTCTCTTAATTTATTGTCTTTAAGTATTTTTGACTCTGTTCATAAAAGAGAAATTCACCATCACTTCCACCTTTTCCATCTCTTCAAATATCTATGTAATGTGTTATTTCTACACTGTCATATTTTATAACTTTACATTCTTGACCACATTTTTAATGCCTGTATTTGTTTTCATTCTGTCTGCCCTCTGGTAGATGAGGATAAGAGGCTTGTGGAAGCTTCTGATGGGAGGGACTGGCTGTGGGGAAAAATGGGTCTTGATCTGAAGTGGGGGAGGGTGGCTATGCTCAGTAAATCTTTAAGCCTGTTTTCTTCTGATGGATGGGGCTGTGTTCCCTCCTGTAGTTTGGCCTGAGGCCAATGGAGACCTCCTTCAAAAGAACTTATCCCAGGACTGTGTACTCAGTGCCACTGACCCTTCAGCAGGCCACTGTTGACCTACGCCTCCACTGGAGACTCCCGGACACTCACAGGCAAGTCTGGCTGAATCTCTTGTGGAGGTCATTGCTCCTTTCCCTGGATCCTGGAGCACACAAGGTTTTGTTTGCACCCTCTGAGCTTCTCTGGTGGGTATGAAGTTTGATTGTAAACATGATTTTGCCCCTGCTACCATCTTGTTGGGCTTCCCTGGTGACTCAGATGGTAAAGAGTCTGCCTGCAGTGCAGGACACCTGGGTTTGATGACTGGGTTGGGAAGATCTCCTGGAGAAGGAAATGGCAACCCACTCCAGTGGTCTTGCCTGGAAAATCCCATGGACAGGGGCCCCTGGTGGGCTCCAGTCCATGGGGTCACAAAGAGTCAGACACAATTGAGCAACTTCACTTTTCATCATCTTATAGATTAGGGCTTCTCCTTTACCCTTGGATGTGAAGTATCTTTTGTTGGTGGGATCCAACATTTGATGGTTGTTCAGCAGCTAGTTGTGATTTTTGTGTTCTCACAGGTGAGCACACATTCTTATACTCCTCCATCATAGTACTTTATGCCATAAAAATAAAAGGATTTGTTGCCCAATAGATAATTCTTTCAGCAAGTTTCTTCATTAATTTCTTAGTTAGCAAAAACTTATCTCTGATAGTTTCTTTAAGAGGATCATCTATAGTACATAATTTGAATAGATTTTTTGTTGGTGGTCAGCCTGCCATGGCATAGAATTTTGGAGTCATCCTTAATTTCATGAAAGAGCTATGTTGTGAAGAAAATGTAGGAAGACACTGATTTTTCCTTTGAAAATGACTTGATATTTTCATCTAGATAACAGATGGGGATTCTTTCTTTAAGATTTATTATCTTTACTATGGTATCTACTTGACATATATTTATCATTTTATGTCAACTTTTTATGGAACATCGTGTGATCTTTAAATCTGTAGATTCAAGTTTCTTTTTCTTTGCTGTTAGTTTTTCTTAAATTTTAACCTTTCTTTTTTCTAATTTTTTATACTGCTTCTCTTCTTCAAAGAAATCAATTATATACTTATTTTTCAGTAAACTTTATATTTGGCATAATTTCAGCATTACAGAAATATTAAGTGACCACCAGTATGGACAGAGGCAACTTTAATGCCATTTCAAATATGCAGATTAGATACCCCACGTTAAATATGGTACAGTCACTAAAAGGAGGTAGACCTGAAATAGGACTAGAAAAAAAAAAAGAAAGAAAGAAAAAGACATAGACTATTTTAGTAGGAATATGAGTTGTAAATATTTAACAGCCTGTTTTAAATAGGGTTTGGAAAGAGAAACTATGACCTGTTCATCACTTTATCTTGATGAACCTGGTTATATCTGAGTACAATTGCAAGCAATAGTTAGATTGTCTTTATTTGTCCTTGTTGAAAACAACATAATTGCAATTTTGCCACTGTCATCTCAAACTGCTGCCTTGTGTCACTACTCAAAAAGCAACAACACTTTGATGTTTGGGGGATTTCCTAGTCAAAGACACACTGTGGGAAATTATGAAATAAATAGTGAAGTGAAAACAGTGCAAGTTTAGAGGATAAATGGGTTATCCTTGAGGCCAACAGCAAAGGAAAAAGCAAATGAATTACAGAAATAGCAACAGTATGTAGTAGTCTGATAATGGCCTTCAAATATATCACATATTAGTCCCTGAAACATGTAAATATTAACTTATACTACCTTATTTGGAAAAAGGTTCTTTGCAGATGTGATTAGTTTCAGAATCTTAAAATGGAAAGATCACTTGGACTACATGAATAGGCTCAAAATGCCATCACATGAATCCTTATAAGTAGGAGGCAGAGGGAAATGTGATGTATAAACTTACCCTCACAGACATAAACACAAACACACATGCTCATGCCCTGACACTCGCAAGCATGAAAGAGATGGTGATGTGAAGCCAGAGGCAGAGATAAGACTAGTTTTGTGAAAATAGAGAATTGCTCTTTCTGAAAAGTTTGTTTGTGGAAGAGCAATTTAAGGAGAGCATGGGTTATTGTAGGGGGATTACCAAACAGTAAAATGAAAATGCATATGATGGCATGACACAGTGTTTAAAACATAGAAGGTACTCAGTAAATACTATGGAGTTATGTTTCCTTTTCCCAAACACAAACTTAGTGTATTCCTAAGAGAATTACTTTAACAGCAGACTGGAATTGTGAAGATTGCTGTTTTGAGAAGTAAGATTGGTTCAGTATCCATTTGCCTTATAAATGGCTAGCTTTGACTATTTTGGAAGTTGATTCTAATTTATCATTACTGTAAAGATGTCATGTAATACTGTATAGAAAACTGGCTTTTGTGAGTGCCAGGATGTTATAGTTTCCAATAAAATTACAAAATATTTACTGCATCCAGACCAGAGACTATGTCTGGCAGGTAAATAAAGACCTGTTCTCACAGCCTTAAATCACTGTCACCTTTCCACAAGCACGTTATTCATTTCCAGGCAAAAAGGCTCAACAATGCCCAGTTCTATTGAACGTGAATTTTCTTCATACTGAATTTTACAAGATGAAGCAAATAGCAGTGGCTCAAAAGGAACAGTCATAGAATTATTAAAACTCAAGTAAAATTAATTTTAATAATGTATTTTAAAAACTCTGAAGTCGAGTATTAATCAAATTTCTAAAATTCAATTAGTCATACCATAAATGTTTTCAAAGTAATCTTTCCCTAAGGGTTGAAATCAAATTAATCATAGAAAAGTTTGCTGACAAATGTTTGTTAAATGCATAATGTGAAGACATGATGAGGATTCTATTTTCTATTCAAAGGATGTGATTGCCCGTTTTAAGACTGTAAAAAAGAAATAGTGCTTCTAGTGAGCTTAGAGCTGTGTGTATTGTATCCAATCCATGATTTAACACCCTGATCTTTTGTTCTAAAGGAGCAATTGTGGACCAGTTGTGTTAATCACTAAAAATGAGAATTCCATTTATATATGGTACATAGACCATATCACAGTAAAACCCAATGACATAATGATTTAGAACAATAACCTAATAGCTATTCCTTAAATATAATCATACAATTTGCTCCCAGATTTGTGAATGTACCATAGTCAATGTCAACTTTTAATAGTTCCTATAATTCTGTTTTTTATGCTACATGCTAGGATTCTCCAAATGTATCAAATATTTAAATGTAAAAAGTAACACCAAAACAGTACTTGAGGAAAGCTTTACACTTTAAAATGGGAAAGATCATTCTAGCTGTAACTCAACATTAAGTTATAAATCAGAAGATTTATCAAAAGATAAATCAGAAGATTGACAAAATTACTTATATAAGTAAACAGATTTAAAAAAAAACTATTTGAACACTAGTGATAATATTGTGCTCCTTTTCACTTATCTCTCATATGCTGCCTATATTTTTTATCACAAAATGGAAAAAGGAGTGACATCATATTAAAACCTCTAAATTGCAAGTTGGTTATTTCTCAATACTTTCTAACTCAATTTTAGTTCCTGTCCAGGAACCAAATCATTATTGTTCTAATCATTATTCCCTTGAGAAGAGCTTGACCATCATTCTGCTTCATGTGCGTATGTGTGTGTTTCCATTAATACCTTTTTTAATATAACATTATTTTGTGGACATGATTGGACAAGATACTTACTCATGCTATCTCAATCCTAAGTTCACTTTTCCATATGCTTCTTTATGATCCTGGACCTGACAGAATTGTTGCTGTTCCTAAGTGGCTAAATCATAACTGATTCTTTGAGATCTAATGGACTGCAGAATGCCAGGCTCCCCTGTCCTTCACTATCTCCCAGAGTTTGCACAAATTCATGCTCATTGAGTAAGTGATGCTTTCTGAGCATCTCATCCTCTGCCAGCATCTTCTCCTTTTGTCATCAGTCTTTCCCAGCATCAGGGTATTTTCCAAAGAGTCAGCTCTTCCCATGAGGTGACCAAAGTATTGGAGCTTCAGCTTCAGCATCAGTCCTTCCAATGGATATTCAGGGTTGAATTCTTTTAGGATTGACTGGTTTGATCTCCTTGCAGTCCAAGAGTCTTCTGGTCCAACTCTCACAGCTGTACACGACTACTGGAAAAACCATAAGTTTTACTATATAGACCTTTGTCAGCAATGATGTTTCTGCTTTTTAATATGCTGTCTAGGTTTATCATATCTTTTCTTGCAAGGAGCAAGTATCTTTTAATTTCATCGGTTATCATCTACAGTGATTTTGGAGCTGAAGAAAATACAATCTGTCACTGCTTCTACTTTTTCTCCTTCTATTTGCCTGGAGTGATGAGAGCAGATACCATGATCTTAGATTTTTGAATATTGAATTTTAAGCCAGCCTATTCACTCTCCTCTTTCAACCTCATGAAGAGGCTCTTTAATTCCTCTTCACTTTCTGCCAAGAGTGGTATCATTTGCATATCTGAAGTTGTTGATATTTGTCCTGCCAATCTTGATTCCAGCTTGTGCTTCATCCAGCCTAGCATTTTGCATTATGTACTCTGTGTGTGTGTGTGTGTGTGTGTGTGTGTGTGTGTGTGTTAGTCACTCAGTCTTGTCTGGCTCTATGTGACCTCATGGACTGTAGCCTGCCAAGCTCCTCTGTCCATGGAATTCTCCAGGCAAGAATATTGGAGGGGTTTCCATGCTCTTCTATAGAGATCTTCCCGACCCAGGGATCAAACTTGGTTTCCCACATTGCAGGGACATTCTTTACCATAAGAGCCAGCAGGGAAGCCCTAAATGTATTTGGTCTTTCCCAGCACCATGAGTGTGTCCTCACTCATGTCCGACTCTTTGTGACTCTATAAACTGTAGCCGGCCATACTCTTCTGTCCATGGGATTTCCCAGGAAAGAATACTGGACTGGGTTGCCATTACTTTCTCCAGGGGATCTTCCTGACCCAAGGATCAAACCTGTGTCTCCTGCATTGACAGACAGGTTCTTTGCCACCTGGGAAGCATAGACATTACTCTGTGTATTAGTTAAATAAGCAAGATGACAATATATAGCCTTGATGAACTCCTTTCTCAGTTTTAAATCATTCTGTTGTTCCACCTGGGAACAGAGACATTACTCTGTGTATTAGTTAAATAAGCAAGATGACAATATTCAGCCTTGATGAACTCCTTTCTCAATTTTAAATCATTCTGTTGTACCATGTCCAGTTCTAAATGTTGTTTCTTGTCCTTTATACAGGTTTCAGGAGACAGGTAAGGTGACGTATCCACAGGTAAGGTGGTCTTGTATGGCCATCTCTTTAAGAATTATCCACAGTTTATTGTGATCCACAAAGTCAAAAGCTTTAGTGTAGTCAATGAAGCAGAAGTAGATATTTTTCTGGAATTCTCTTGCTTTTTCTATTGTCCAGTGAAGGTTGGAAATTTGATCTCTGGTTCCTCTACCTTTTCTGAATCCAGCTTGTACATCTGTAAGTTCTTGTTTCACATACTGCTGAAGCCTAGCTTGAAGGACTTTGAGCATAGCATTACTAGCATATGAAATGAGCCCAACTGTATGGCAGTTCGAACATTCTTTGTCATTCCCCTTCTTTGGGACTAGAATGAAAATTGAATTTTCTTGTCCTGTGGACATTGCTAAGTTTTCTAACTTTGCTGACATATTGAGTGCAGAACTTAACAGCATCAACTTTTAGGATTTGAAATACCTCAGCTGGAATTTCACCCTTCCACTAACTTTGTTTGTAATAATGCTTCTTAATGCCCACCTGACTTCATATTCCAGTATATCTGACTCTAAGTGAGTGACCACACCATCGTGTTTATCACCATTTTGTTTATCCAGGTCATTAAAGCCTTCTTTATATAGTTCTTATGTGTATTCTTGCCATCTGTTCTTAATCTCTTCTGGTTTTGTTAAGTCCTTCCATTTCTGTCATTTATCATGTATATTCTTGCATGAAATGTTCCCTTGATAACTACGATTTTCTTGAAGAGATCTCTAGTCTTTCCCATTCTATTGTTTTTCTCTAATTCTTTGCATTGTTCACTCATGGTCTCTTAATTCTAAGTCCACTCTTCCATATGGTTCTTTGTGATATGGGACTTGAGAGACTACACACTGAATATCCCGAAGTATCTTGCCAGATAGTTTTCTCTTAATTTGTATCAATGGAGTGCACTTGTGGAAGACTGCAAAGAGAGAATATGGAAGAAAGGATTCTTTTCAGGTGTCCGTGGTCTGCCTATATCAGTTCTGGTCCAATCTCTGTGTCCATCTGCACTGTATGAAAGCAGCTCGGGCTGCCATGTGACACTTCCTTCCTCCAACTCACATACACTAGAATTCCAAGCACTTACTCTGAATCAGGAACCTCAAGAAATTGTTTTCCTGACTTCAGAGACTACATGACAACTGTTTAGCTACTCCCCCACCCCATGGTCCTAGTTTTTGTGCCAGCATCTCTTTATTTACATTCCCAAGGCCAAGGAGTGATAGCTATTTAAAAGCTATATGACCTCTTTCCTATTTTTAATTTTCTCTGGTTAAATACCAATCACAAATTCCATTTTCTTGTAATAACCCTAACTGAAGCTATAAGTGATGCTAAAAGTGGTCACATAAATTTTATCCTTAAATATGTAAATTAAAATTAGTTTTGATGATGGAAAGTTATTGGAAACTGACACTCTGTAACATGTAGTGGTATAAAAATTACCTAAATTAAGATCTGTCATTCCTTAAATTGTCCCTTTTAAGGCAGGCTTCGTGATACCAAAGGACTGCATTAACTGACCATTGTCAGATTAACATTGATCAGTTCAGTTCAGTTCAGTTGTTCAGTTGTTTTCCGACTCCTTGCAATCCTATAGACTACAACATGCTAGTTTTCCCTGTCCATCACCAACTCCCAAAGCTTGCTCTAACTCATGTCCACTGAGTCAGTGATGCCATCCAATCATCTCTTCCTCTGTCATCCCCTTCTCCTCCTGCCTTTAATCTTTCCCAGCATCAGGGTCTTTTCCAATGAGTCAGTTCTTCGCATCAGGTGGCCAAAGTATTGGAGTTTCAACATCAGTCCTTCCAATGAACATTCAGGAATGATTTCCTTTAGGAATGACTGGTCAGATCTCCTTGCAGTCCAAGGGACTCTCAAGAGTTTTCTCCAACACCAATTCAAAAGCATCAACTCTGGTGCTCAGCTTTCTTTATGGTCCAACTCACATCCATACATGACTACTGGAAAAAATATAGTTTTACTAGATGGGCTTTTATTGGCAAAGTAATGTCTCTGCTTTTTAATATGCTGTCTAAGTTGGCCATAGCTTTTCTTCCAAAGAATAAGAATCTTTCAGTTTTTTGGCTGCAGTCACCATCTGCAATGATTTTGCATCCCCCCAAAAATAAAGTCTGTCATTGTTTCCATTGTTTCTCCATCTATTTACCATGGAGTGATGGGACTGGATGCCATAATCTTAGTTTTCTGAATGCTGAGTTTTAAGCCAGCTTTTTCCCCCTCTCCTCTTTCACTTTCATCAAGATGCTGTTTAGTTCTTCTTTGCTTTCTGCCATAAGGGTGGTGTCATCTGCATATCTGAGGTTATTGATATTTCTCCTGGCAATCTTGATTCCAGCTTGTGCTTCATCTAGCCTGACATTTCACATATTGTACTCTGCATATAAGTTAAATAAGCAGGGTGAAAATATACAACCTTGACATGCTACTTTCCTTATTTGGAACCAGTCTGTTGTTCCATGTCCAGTTCTAACTATTGCTTCTTTACGTGTATACAGATTTCTCAGGAGGCAGGTAAGGTTGTCTAGTATTCCCGTCTCTTTATGAATTTTCCACAGTTTGTTGTGATCTACAGAGTCACCAGGACTTCCCTGGTGTCTCAGACAGTAAAGTATCTGCCTACAATGCGAGAGACCCGGGTTTAATCCCTGGGTCGGGAAGATCTCCTGGAGAACAAATGGCAACCCACTCCAGTATTCTCGCCTGGGAAATCCCATGGATGGAGGAACCTGGTAGGCTACAGTCCATGGGGTTGCAAAGAGTCAGACACGACTGAGCAAATTCACTTCACTTCACTTCTCAGAGTCAAATATTTTGGCATAGTCAATAAAGTAGAAGTAAATATTTTTCTGGAACTCTCTTGCTTTTTCAGTGATCTAATGAATGTTGGTAATTTGATCTCTGGTGGATAGTATCATGGGTACTGTGAACTCAAGGTAGGAGGCTGAATTCTGATTTTCCTAAAGGCTTAGAGAAAGAAAATTCCAAGCTCTGGGCCACTATTCTTTGACCAATCACAGTTAGAATATTAGATGGGTACTATAGTGTTCCTAAAATAATCACTAATGACTTATAATGGTTGAAAAGATAGGAATGAAAATTATATCCTAATTTAATTATGCTGGATACAAATTTATATATGAATTAAATTTCCACATTCTTTATCATTTATGTGTAAGTGAGGGAGTAGAATGAGGAGTGGGATTCTGATAATGAAATGTGGAAATTTGTGTGTAGTTGATAGAAGTTGAAATTTTGGATAGTCAACTCTCTGAGATTTTTTATTGGTATAAGTAGCACATTTACCTGAGAATGAGGAGATGGAATTTTCATTGCTTGATAACTTTACTCAAGTTACCATTCAAGGGATGTCATTTTTACTCAAGATCTAAACCTGCCAGGTCTTATCTCTTAAGACATAATTACAATCCTATTTCAGCATCCTTCAGACAAGAGTGAAATTAGTCCCAGAGTAACAGTTTTTGCTCTAAATATTGGTAAGATTTGCTAATTTATAAAAGCATACAGCCTCTAAGATATATTTGGGAATAAGTCCAAGGAAGTTAAGTATAAGAAGCCAAATATATTCAATTGAGTAAGATAATATATGGATATAGAGACATGTTTTATCTGAATGTGTCAGCTCAGGCAGCTGTGAATAGCTCTACTATTTATTTGGTTGGTTGACCGAAACCTAGCCTTGACAATGTCAAATATTCGATGAGGTTGGGATGTGTTGCAGGTTGGATTTTCTGGACACAGAAACTGAGATGGAATTTGAGGAGCAGTATTCTTCTTGAGGATCAATCCCTCTAAAAAGAAGAAGGAAAAATTGATGGCACAGAGGGAAAAGCTAAAATACAACACTGTCTTGTCACATCCTCAGTCAAGTCAGTGGTGAGGATCTTGGAAGGATTCCATTCTGAATTTTCCTGCATTGGGCCAAAACAGGAGGAGCTCTATAAACTATCTTCACTTGGTGGCAGAATATGCAGTGCCTCAAGAAGGATGTCACCTTAGGTGGAACTAGGAGCTGACAGCACAAGGCTAGCTACTGACCTCTTTTAAAATGAATAGCAGTTCTTTCTTTGAAGGGGAATTAGGTTGTCTTGGGCTGTCTACCACAAGATGTTAGGATGCCTCTGGCTGATTTACAGGAAGAAAGTCATTGTCTTAGGGAAAATGGTTCCTTTATATATGATTGAACATCATCCCATATTCCTTAAGAGCTTAAAAAACTCTGTTCCTATCAACACTTTGAACTGTGATACATTTAAAACCTCCCTTTAGTATTCTATACATAAAATATTTCCTTTTTTCATTCTCACTTTTTGAAAACTGCCAGCTTGTGCTGAAGCACCCTTCTATGTTGTCTTCTGGAATATGAACAGAAGTACTCACCTTTACCCCAACATCCTTGAAAGCTCAGTCACTTCAGTCATGTCTGACTCTTCGTGACTCCATGGAATGTAGGCCACCAGGCTCTTCTATCCTTGGGATTCTCCAGGCAAGAATATTGGTGTGGGTTGGCACACCCTCTTCCAGGTAATCTTCCTGACCCAGGGATCGAACCTGCATCTCTTATGTCTCCTGCATTGTCAGGCAGGTTCTTTACCACTAGCACCACCTGGGAACCCCTATATAAACATACCAGTATTTTATACTGCCATGCTTTTGTTCATGATGTTGCGTTACTAAGATACTATTCCCTCCCTCTTGTTTGGAAAGATGAATTCATACTCACTCTCTACATTGTGCTTAAAATATTATATGTCTTTAAAACTTTTTGGACTCCTGCAGACAAAATTGGTTGATATATTCCATCACCTGTAAATACCAAAGCATGATATTACTACATTTCATTTATACTACAATCATCTACCACCTGATTTTAATACCATTGAGAACCTTGGCTGAATCTTAATCATCTTTTTAATATCCAATTCTTGCAATACGCTATATCCCTTCTTTAAAGTTTGCCAGGAAAAAAAAGTAGCTTTTATGGCAAATGGTGAAATAATCGTGCAGCTAACTGAGATTAAGAAGCTGTGAAGATGAGAAGGCTTGTGAAGAACATGGGAAAATAAACTGAATTTAACAATTTGACTATGAAGTATCTGAGAGAGACCCTAACATAGATATAGATTAATATGTTTATAAGATAATGGATGGAAAAAATAAATGAATGAATCAATGTGAAATACTTCAATGGAAAATTTTTCTAGAGAATTAAGGCTAGAGAGAAGATGGCTTAGCAAGGTAAACACATTTGTGTGTGTTTGGCTGTCTTATCTTTGCCCTGCAGAGAATGGGACACTGCAGATTCTCTAAAAGTGTCACAAACATCCCCATTTGCAAAAAGCCTCATAATTATTTTTTACACAAGAACATTAAGATATACTTGATATGCAATGAGCTACACATACACAACACATATTAAAATTGTACACTTTGATGTATGCATACACAATTAGAATAATCACTACAATCAGGAGGGAATATATTCATCACTTCCAGAAGTTTCCTCACATCTCTAGTATTCATTCCCTCTTAGTTTGTCCTACCCCATAGCTCCAACAAATCACTGACTCATTTTTTGTCAATGTATATTAGTTTTCATTTACTTGACATTTATATTAAATTAATATAATATTTACTCTTTTTTGTCTGGCTTATCTCACACAGAACAATTATTTTGAGATTCATCCATCTTACTGCATGTGTCAATGCATTCCTTTTATTTATTAATAGTATTAATTTTATAGATATATACCAATTATTTATCCAAAATAAATAATTGGTTATCATTTGGATAATTTGAACACTGTGGTTATCATTTGGATAATTATAACTTTGATATTCACTGGATAACGAATGGGGGAGCTTCCAAGGTGGCGCTAGTGGTAAACAATCCACTAGCAGGAGATTCAAGAGATGCAGATTTGATCCCTGGCTCGGGAAGCTCCCCTGGAGTAGAAAATGCCACCCCACTCCAGCGTTCTTGCCTGGATAATTCCATGGGCAGAGGAGCCTGTCAAGTTACAGTCCATGGGGCCATAAAGAGTTGGACACGATTCAGTGACTGAGCACAACAACCAGTGGACAAACTATCAATTATCCTGCACTGTTTCCAATTTTTGAGTCTTACTGGTAAAGCTGCAGTGAACATTTGCATGCAAACCTTTAAGAGGGTGCATATTTTCTTTCCCTTTTTTTGTGAAAACCTAGGAATGAAATGGTTAGGTCGTATGATGCATTCATGGTCAGTTACTTCAGTCGTGTCTGACTCTGTGCAACCCTGTAGGCTGTAGTCCGCCAGGCTCCTCTGTCCATGAGATTCTCCAGGCAAGAAGACTGGAGTGGGTTGTCATTTCCTTCTTCAGGAGATCTTCCTGACCCAGAGACGGAACCTGCGTCTCTCCTGTCTCCTACATTGGCACACAGGTTATTTACCACTGGCACTACCTGGGAAGCCCAGGTCCTAAGATAGATTTAATATTTTAAGAAACTGATAAATATTTCCCAAGAGATTATACTATTTTATATTCATACCAGCGGTTTATGGGAGTCCAGAGTATTATTTTTCAAAAACGCTTGGAATGACTGCTTTAAGAAATAGCCAATTAAATATTGTTTATCCAGTATTATAAGTCTTTTATTCTCCCATGTGATCTTTTTTCATATCCATATCCAAAGCTGCCTTGATTTACTTCTCTCTAAATTCCTGAGTACCTTATAATTCCTGGATCACTTTTCTCAGCATTTCTTTCTATTTAGGGGCTATTTATCCTGTTTTCTGGCATATTAGAGTGATTCTTCTTAAGTCTTTTCTCTTTTTGAAGCATACAAAGCAATGTGCATAAGCTTCACAGAAAGCTAGCAATTGTCAATCAGGTAATAGGTTCAGAACAGAATCTTCAACTTTCAAACCTTTTATTAACAAATGAAATTATCTTTTCTGACTCCTTATAGTATCTACCTTGGAATCTGCCTGTTTCTATTCAGGCTTCTTATGCAACTTTCTTCTTATCATCTCATAATTTTTCCCCATTACTTTGATTTATAAAATGTCCTTTGTGACAATCACAAATAATCACCAATAAATTTTAATTAGCAATGACTGATGATAGCTACCAACTGAGAAGTAGTCAGAACTTTGCTTATTCCTCCCTTTCAATTTTTTTGCCAAAATCCTGAGTATTCTTTTACCTTTTTCACCAATAATCAACATTACCACAAAAACTCATTTTTTTCTTTCAATTTAGTGCAATGAAGCCATTAATGAGAAAACATTCTACCATCCCATTTCCTGCCCAAGTAAGCTAGCTGTGATTATATTTCCTCTTTAGGAAATAAATGTGAACAGAACACTTTTCTAATGTAGCATGACTCATATTACTGGACTTATATCTTCATAAGTTTATGCTCTATTATGGTGAGCTTCAAACTGGCAGATCAAGTCTTACTAGACTTTTTTACTTTCATACCAGATATTCAGTTCACATGTAATTTTTTTCAGGTGTCAGATGCGTGATTTCCACTTTCCTAATTTCAGAACTTGTAAGACCAAGGCATTAAATAGGCAATATTTTAAAATTTATAGGTTGATGGATCAATAAGGAGATTTTTCAGAACCATTAAGCAATGTATTCATTGATTCTGAACTAACATGCATTCATGGTGAAATGACTTCCTTAAGTGACTTTTTTGACAGAGAACTGAACATGACAATCTTTTCTCTTTTCATTAGCCAAAACGCTACCATCTCTAGCAGTTTATGCTCTTCTGACAGTCACAATTTTGTGTTATCACTTATGTACCTCACATCTGCATTCAACTTTAGGAACAAATAATAAGTTTAAAAATCAGCATTGTATTTCATTTTATCATTATTGAAATATTTTACTTACCTTTTCCTGTTTGATCCACACTAGGTGGTAGGTTATAGTCCTTTGGGTCGCAAAGAGTCAGACACACCTGAGGGGCTAACACTTTCACTTTCAGCCATGGGAGGCAGGTAAAGCATGTTGGAGGAACTACCTATGGTTACACCCATTCAAGCTATGATTTGCTTAAAAGTTGTCAGAGAGACACATATCCATTAATCATGAAAATCAACAGAAAAGCTATAATAGTAATGACAAGTCTGTAACAGTAAAAGTAGTAAATAATGGCATGGAAGTTATTCTTTTGCCTGCCCTCACAATCAACAACTGCTTGTGAAAATCAAAACCATTTCTGTAGAACAGACCTGATCTTCTAAATATTCAGAATAGGTGTAATTCCAGAGTATTCAGAAGTGGAGAGACAGATTTAAATGGCAGTGCTAATTCTGTTCTTAGTCATGAACTATCTCCTTTGGAAAGAAGCAGTACATTGGGCAAGGAACATGGGAAAGGTATTCTTCTCTGATATACCTTCCAACTCCTGCAAGATGCTTACTGTGTTTGCTCTAAAAGTTCCTCTTTTTTGTTGCTTGTGTTCCCTAAAGACTTAATACTCACTTCTGTCTTCAATTAGGAGTAACTTAATCTGATAATGGAAGTCCACGGAGCTTAACTGACCTTCAGTTCAGTTCAATTAAGTTGCTCAGTTGTGCCCAACTCTTTGCGACCTTATGGACTACAGTATGCCAGACTTCCTTGTTCATCACCAACTCCCAAAGATTGCTCAGATTCATGTCCATTGAGTTGGTGACGCCATCCAACCATCTAATCCTCTGTCATACCCTTCTCCTTCTCCCTTTGATCTTTCCCAGCATCAGGGTCTTTTCCAATGAGTCAGTTCTTCATATTAGATGGCCGTAGTATTGGAGTTTCAGCCTCAGCATCAATCCTTCCAATGAATATTCAGGACTGATTTCCTTTAGTACTGACTGGTTGGATCTCCTTGCAGTCCAAGGGACCCTCAAGAGTCTTCTCCAACACCACAGTTCAAAAGCATCAATTCTTCAGCACTCAGCTTTCTTCACAGTCCAACTCTCACATCCATACATGACTACTGGAAAAACCATAGCTTTAACTAGACGGACTTTGGCAGCAAAGTAATGTCTCTTCTTTTTAATATGGTATCTAGGTTTGTCATAGCTTTTCTTCCAAGGAGCAAGCATCTTTTAATTTCATGGTGGCAGTCAACATGTGCAGTAATTTTGGAACCCCCTAAAAATAAAGCCTGCCACTGCTTCCATTATTTCCCCATCTACTTGCCATAAAGTAATGGGACTGGATGTGATGATCTTAGTTTTCTGAATGTTGAGTTTTAAGCCAACTTTTTCACTCTCCTTTTCACTTTCATCAAGAGGCTCTTTAGTTCTTCTTCACCTTCTGCCATAAGGGTGGTGTCATCTGAATTATCTGAGGTTATGATATTTCTCCCAGCAATCTTGATTCCAGTTTATGCTTCATCCAGCCCAATATTCCGCATGATGTATTCTGCATATAAGTTAAATAAGCAAGGTGACAATATACAGCCTTGATATACTCCTTTCCCTATTTGCAACTAGTCTGTTGTTCTCCGTCCAGTTCTAACTGTTGCTTCTTGATATGTATACAGATTTCTCAGGAGGCAAGTCAGGTGGTCTGGTATTCCTATCTCTTTAAGAATTTTCCACAGTTTTGTTCCCTAACTGACCTTAGGGAAAATAAATAGAGTGGAATGGGGTTTATGATGAGTAATGAGTGCCCAGGGTCCAAGGAAAGAGATAGTTGTCTGAAGATAGTAATACAAAAAAGTCACACAACCAACTTTGTTAAGAGACTGACCAGAGACTAACCCTAATCTATCCAGCGCTGTAAGTGCCCAGCTCTGTAAGCCTAGGCTAACATAGCCTCTAAACTAAGAGTAATCTTAAGGACTCCCTTAATTGGACCCCATACATTTTGACTTCTGGTCAGGTCTAGTCATTGAAAGACAACTGTAGGATTCTCAAGGGCAGAAGAAAACTTCCCCTGATTCCTCCCTCTGTGCTTCTGTGATTATAAAAAAGATTCTTTCCACCTGAAGTACAGGTTCCACCAAGAAGACTTTTTTTAATGACTCCTGATCTCACTTGTCCCTAGTAACACTAAATTTTCTCTTTGCCTTATAAGTGTGAGAGTGGCAATTGTTTTGCTGTTGGTAGTCCTTGAATATCCCAACAACCCTTACTGCTTCTTCTTCTTCTTTTTTTTTTTTTTTTTTGGTTTCCTTAATCCTGTTCACACATTAGTAAAGAATCACGTGATTAAAATCTTGATTCCTCCATCTGACCTACAACATTTCAGACAGTCCTATTTGTTGATAATTTGATTTCTACCAAAGATCTTTTCTTAGGAAGAGGGTTAGTAGACTTGATGGAGCATAAGGATTTATTTGAGAAGAATGTAAAACAACTATGCCAGGTCTCCTATTTTCTAGAAAGCTGTGTGGGCTCCCTAAGTGGCTCAATGCAGAAAGAATTTGCCTGCAATGCAGGAGATGCAGATGAGGTAGGTTTGATCCCTGGGTTGGGAATGGCCTCTGGAGGAGGGTATGGCAAGTCAGTCCAGTGTTCTTGCCTGAAGAATCCCATGGACAGAGGAGCCAGGATAGCTACAGTCCAAAGCATTGCAAAGAGTCAGACGTGGCTGATCAACTTAGCACACAAGCACGTTGAGGCCTTTAAACCACAACTTTCTTTACTCACTATTCCTTTGACCATCTACACCCACTTTTCTTTCTCAGTTTCATTTATTCTTCTCTTAATCTTTTATCCTTTATTATCACTTGTCTTAGAGTGTTTATTTCTTCATAAGTTCATTGGTGTCATTCTGTCTGATGAATACACAATTCTCTAAGGACAGCCTGATGTGATGGAAGTAACATTTATAAGACACATCTTCAAAAATTAACTTGGCTGTTTATTGGCTCTGTGACCTTAATAAATTAACTTTGTGAACCAGTTCTTTTTCCTATATCATGACACTACTGAAAACAATACTACTTGCCTCACAGAAGACTGAGATAGTAAATATTAAAATTCTTTAATCCTCTAAGTAATACTTGAGTGTAATACATTATTTTTTAATTTATTTTTTATTGAAGGATAATAGCTTTACAGAATTTTGCTGTTTTCTGTCAAACCTCAACATGAATCAGCCATAGGTATGCATATATCCCCTCTTTTTTGAAGCTCCCTCCCATCTCCCTCCCCACCCTACCCACTCTAGGTTGATACAGAGCCCCTGTTTGAGTTTCCTGAGCCATGCATCAAATTACCATTGGCTAACTATTTTACATATGGTAATGTAAGTTTCCATGTTATTGTTTCCAAATATCTCACTCTCTCCTCCCCATTCCCCATATTCCTATGTCTATTCTCTATGTCTGTTTCTCCACTGCTGCCTTGTAAATAAGTTCTTCAGTACCATTATTCTAAATTCCTTATGTATGTGTTAGAATACCATATTTATCTTTCTCTTTCTGACTTCACTCTGTATAATAGGTTCTAGGTTCATGCACCTCATCAGAACTGAACCAAAGGCATTCATTTTCATGGCTGAGAAATATTCCATTGTGTATATGTAACAAAACATCTTTATCCATTGATCTGTCGATGGACATCTAGGTTGCTTCAATGTGCTAGTCATTGTAAATAGTGCTGCAATGAACAATGGGATGCATGCATCTTTTCAGTTCTGGTTTCATCAGGATATATGCCTTGGAGTATGATCGCTGGGTAATATGGTGGTTTTATTCCTAGCTTTTTAAGGGATCAACATACCATCTTCCATAGTGGCTGTATCAACTTACATTCCCACCAACAGTGCAAGAGCATTCCCTTTTCTCCACACTCTCTCCAGCATATATTGTGTGTAGACTTTTTGATGATGGCCATTCTAAACAGTAAGAGGTAATAGCTCATTGCAGTTTTGATTTTCATTTCTCTAATAATGAGAGATTTTGAGTATTTTTTAATGTGTTTAGTTCAGTTCAGTTCAGTCAGGTCCAACTTTTTGCAACCTCATGGACTGCAACAGGCAAGGCCTCCCTGTCCATCATCAACTCCAAGAGTTTACTCAAACTCATGTTCATTGAATTGGTGATGCCATCCAATCATCTCAGCCTCCGTCATCCCCTTCTCCTCCTGCATTCAGTCTTTCCCAGCATCAGGGTCTTTTCAAATGAGTCAGCTCTTTGCATCACGTGGCCAAAGTATTGGAGTTTCAGCTTCAACATCAGTCCTTCCAATGAATATTCAGGACTGATTTCCTTTAAGATGGACTGGCTGGATCTCCTTGCAGTCCAGGGTACTCTCAAGAGTTATCCCCAACACCACAGTTCAAAACCATCAATTCTTTAGTGCTCAGGTTTCTTTATAGTTCAACTCTCATATCTATACATAACTAACGGAAAAACCATAGTGTTAATTAGACTGACCTTTGTTGGCAAACAAATATCTCTGCCTTTTAATATGTTCTCTAGGTTGGTCATAACTTTCCTTCCCAGGAGTAAAAGTCTTTTAATTTCATGGCTGCAATCACCATCTGCAGTGATTTCGGAGCCCAAAAAGATAAAGTCAGCCACTGTTTCCACTGTTTCTCCATCTATTTACCATGAAGTGATGGGACCAGATGCCATGATCTTAGTTTTCTGAATGTTGAGCTTTAAGCCAAGTTTTCCAATCTCCTCTTTCGCTTTCATCAAAAGGATCTTTTAGTTCTTCTTCACATTCTGCCATAAGGGTGGTGTCATCTGTATATCTGAGGTTACTGATATTTCTCCTGTCAATCTTGATTCCAGCTTGTGCTTCATCCAGACTAGCATTTCTCATGTTGTACTCTACATACAAGTTAAATAAGCCGGGTTACAACATAAAGCTTTGACGTACTCCTTTTCCTACTTGAAACCAGTCTGTTGTTCCATGTCCAGTTCTAATTGTTTTTTCTTGACCTGCATACATATTTCTCAAGAGGCAGGTCTGGTGGTTTGGTATTCCCATCTCTCTCAGAATTTTCCACAGTTTATTGTGATCCACACAGTCAAAGGCTTTGGCATAGGCAATAAAGCAGAAATAGATGTATTTCTGGAACTCTATGGCTTTTTTGATGATCCAGCAGATGTTGTCAATTTGATCTCTGGTTCCTCTACTTTTTTTAAATCCAGCTTGAACATCTAGATGTTCATGGTTCATATACTGTTGAAGCCTGGGCTGAAGAATTTTGAGCATTACATTAATAGCATGTAAGATGAATGCAATTGTGCAGTAGTTTGAGCATTCTTTGGCATTGCCTTTCTTTGGGATTGGAATGAAAACACCTTTTCCAGTCCTGTGGTCACTAATGAGGTTTCCATATTTGCTGGCATATTGAGTGCAGCACTTTCACAGCATCATCTTTTAGGATTTGAAATAGCTCAACTGGAATTCCATCACTTCCACTAGCTTTGTTCATAGTGATGCTTCCTAAGGCCCACTTGACTTCACATTCCAAGATGTCTGGCTCTCGGTGAGTGATCACACCATCATGATTATCTGGGTCGTGAAGATCTGTGTATTCTTGTCACTTCTTCTTAAAGTCTTCTGCTTCTGTTGAATCCATACCATTTCTGTCCTTTATTGAGCTCATCTTTGCATGAAATGTTCCCTGACATCTCTAAATTTCTTGAAGAGATCTCTAGTCTTTCCCATTCTATTTTTTCCCTCTATTTCTTTGCATTGATCACTGAGGAAGGCTTTCTTAACTCTCCTTGCTATTCTTTGGAACTCTGCATTCAAATGGGTATATCTTTCCTTTTTTTCCTTTGCTTTTCTCTTCCCTTCTTTTCACAGCTCTTTGTAAGGCCTCCTCAGATAGCCATTTTGCTTTTATACATTTCTTTTTCTTGGGGATGATCTTGATCCCTGTCTCCTTTACAATGTCAGGAACTGTTGAGGTCCTTAAATGGACTGGAACTTGGTGGTCCTGAGTCAATGATAAGAAAGTAAAGGATAAAGAGGCTGATATTCCTTGGTTTATGCAGAAAACCAATAAAATCCCTGACACGGGGTTTTGCTCTGTTCACGAAGGCCTCAGGCACCCTCTCGATGGGGTGAAGGCGTAGAGCTTCTTCTAGAGAGGGTCTTAGAAGCCCGGGCAAAAGTGAACCCAGAGTGCCTCTGCTCACCAAAGAAATAGCCTGAGAGAGAGAGAGAGAGGGTGGGGGGCGGGGGGGGGGGGAGAGAAGACACAGGGTCCAAAGCTCTAATGGAGCAAAGGTGTTTTAATCAACATGGTGTGGGCATATATACTGTCTTACAAGGTAATTATTTGTAGCAAAAATAAAGATTAAAATTCTAGACTTACAAAACATAGGCGATCCATATTAAAGAGAGAGAGTTGTAAACAATCACTTTTACAGTATGGTTCACAAGAAAGAAGAGAGTGCTTATCATGGTATTGAAAAACTAATGAAGGAAATGCCTGGATTCCTCAGCCCTGGCAGAGTTTTGCCTCTCCTCTTAATTCCTGAATATTCAGGAATTAATAAGGAACAGAGGACTCCTGACAGATTCAAAACAACACACAGGAAGCCTCCTGTTAAATGCTTCCTGACAAGGAACGTCCGTCCATAGTTCATGAGGCACTCTATCAGATCTAGTCCCTTGAATCCATTTCTCACTTCCACTGTATAATTGTAAGAGATTTGATTTAGGTCATACCTGAATGGTCTAGTGGTTTTCCCTACTTTCTTGAATTTAAGTCTGAATTTGGCAATAAGGAATTCATGTGTTTGTTAGCCATCTGTATGTCTTTTTTGGAGAAATGTCTGTTTAGGCCTTTTTTTCCACATTTTGATTGGGTTGTTTGTTTTCATGGTATTGAGCTGTATAAACTGCTTGTATATTTTGGAAATTAATCCTTTGTCCATTGTTTATTTTGCTATTTTTTTTCTCCCATGCTGAGTGTTGTCTTTTCACCTTGCTTACAGTTTCCTTTGCTGTGCAAAAGCTTTTAAGTTTAACCAGATCCCCATGCACCAGCCCCAAGCATGCTGCATCCTGCGTCAGACATAGACTGGCGATTCAATTCTTACATGATAGTATACGTGTTAGAATGTCATTCTCCCAAATCATCCGAGGTGGGAGGGGGGTTCATGTTTGGGAACGCATGTAAGAATTAAAGATATTAAAATTTAAAAAATAAAAACTAAAAAAAAAAAGAAAAAAAAAAGTTTAACCAGATCCCACTTGTTTACTTTTGTTTTTATTTCTGTTACTCTAGGAGGTGAGAAATAGATGGGGAAACAGTGGAAACAGTGTCAAACTTTCTTTTTTGGGGCTCCAAAATCACTGCAGATGGTGACTGCAGTTATGAAATTAAAAGACGCTTACTCCTTGGAAGGAAAATTATAACCAACTTAGATAGCATATTCAAAAGCAGAGATATTACTGTGCCAACAAAGGTTCATCTAATCAAGGCTATGTTTTTTCCAGTAGTCATGTATGGATGTGAGAGTTGGACTGTGAAGAAAGCTGAGTGCTGAAGAATTGATGCTTTAGAACTGTGGTGTTGGAGAAGACTCTTGAGAGTCCCTTGGACTTCAAGGAGATCCAACCAGTCCATTCTACAGGAGATTAGCCCTGGGTGTTCTTTGGAAGGAATGATGCTAAAGCTGAAACTCCAGTACTTTGGCTGCCTCATGCGAAGAGTTGACTTATTGGAAAAGACTCTGATGCTGGGAGGGATTGGGGGAAGAGAAGAAGGGAACAACAGAGGATGAGATTGCTGGATGGCATCACCAACTCCGTGGACGTGAGTTTGTGTGAACTCCAGGAGTTGTGATGGACAGTGAGGCCTGGTGTGCTGCAATTCATGGGGTTGCAAAAAGTTGGACACGACTGAGTGACTGATCTGAACTGAACTGAACTGAGGAGGTGGGTCATAGTGGATCTTGCTTTGATTTATGTCATTTAATGTTCTATGTTTTCCTCTAAGAGTTTTATAGTTTCTGGTCTTACATTTAGGTCTTTAATCCATTTTGAGTTTATCTTTGTGTATTGTGTTAGGAAGTGCTCTAAATTCATTATTTTACATGTAGTTGTCCAGTATTCCCAGCACCATTTATTGAAGAGGCTGTCTTTGCCCCATTGTATATTCTTGCCTCCTTTGTAAAAAATACAGTACCTATAGTTGCATGGATTTATTTCTGGGATTTATATCTTGTTCCATTGATCTATATTTCAGCTTTTGAACCAGTACCATACTGTCTTGATGACTGTAGCTTTGTAGTATAATCTGAAAGGAAGGTTGATTCTTCCATTCTTCTTCTTCAAGACTACTTTGGCTATTCAGGGTCTTTTGTGATTCCTTTTAAACTGTGAAATATTTTGTTCTAGTTCTGTGAAAAATGTCATTGGTAATTTGATAGGGATCACATTGAATCTGTAGATTGCATTCAGTAGTATCATCATTTTCACAGTATTGATTCTTCCTACCCAAGAACATGGAATATCTCATCTGTTTATGTCATCTTTAATTTCTTTCATCAGTGTCTTATAATTTTCTGTGTATAGAACTTTTGTCTCCTTAGGTAAGTTTATGCCTAAATATTTAATTATTTTTGTTGCAATGGTGAAGGGGATTGATTCCTTAATTTTCTTTCTGATTTTTCACAGTTAGTATATAGAAATGCAAGTGATTTCTGTGTATTGATTTTGTATCCTGAAACTTTACTAAATTCACTAATTAGCTCTAGTGATATCTTTAGGGTTTGCTATATATAGTATCATGTCATCAGCAAACAATGAGAACTTTACTTCTTCTTTTCCAATTGGGATTCCTTTTTTTTTTTTTTTTTTCTTTTTTCTTCTCTGATTGTTGCAGCTAGGACTTCCAAAACCATGTGAATAATAGTGGTAAAAGTGGACACCCTTGTCTTATTCCTAATCTTAGAGGGGATGCTTTCAGTTTTCACCAACGAGAGTAATGTTTGCTGTAGCCTTATAATATATGGCCTTTACTATGTATAGGTAGGTTCCTTCTATGCCCATTTTTTGAAGAGCGTTAATCATAAATGGGTAATGAATTTTGTCAAAGGCTTTTTCTGAATCTATTGAGATTATCATATGATTTTTATCATTTAATTTGTTAATATGGTGTATCAGATTGATTGATATGCATATACTGAAGAATTCTTGCACTCCTGCAATAAACCGAAATTCATCATTGTGTATGAGCTTTTTGATGTGTTGCTGAATTCTGTTTGCTAAAATTTTGTTTATGTTTTTTACATCTATTTCATCAATGATATTGGCTTGCAGTTTTCTTTTTGTAGTGTTGTCTTTGTCTGGTTTTGGAATCAGGGTGATGGTGGCCTCATAGAATGAGTTTGAAAGTGTTCCTTTCTCTGCAATTTTTTGAAAAAGTTTTAGAAGGATAAGCATTAACTCTTCTCTAAATGTTTGATAGAATTCTCTTGTGAAGCCATCTAGTCCTGGACTTTTGTTTTGTGTGAGATTTTTGATCACAGCTTTAATTTCAATGCTTGTAATTGGGTTGTTCATAATTTCTATTTCTTCCTGGTTCAGTCTTGGAAGATTGAACTTGTCTAAGAATCTGTCCATTTCTTTCAGGTTATCCATTTTATTGCCATATTGTTGTTTATGTAATGCATTTTTATTTTATTTGATCATTTGGGGGTCTAAAATAAACCACTTTGTCATTATTTGTGAAGCATTATATTTACAAATATTGGAAAGTGATGCTTGGATAGTTGTAATAATATTTCATGCTTAATAATTTAAAATTTAAATAGGCAAACATTGTCCACTACAAAGAAGGAACAAAGAGAAACTGCTAAAATTTTGAACAATCCCTTACACAATCAGGATATAATGACAGGAAAATAATTTTAACCAAAAAAGTAAAATCTAATGTGAATACTAACATTTAACTTCATTTCCACCTAACTCATATTACACTCATGTTTAGTCAGCTTCTGATTTATGTCTGTAAATTTTTATATCTTTGTTGCTTTAATAGTTTGGCCAGTCAGTGTTGGAGTCAGGTAATTTGCAGCAACTTATAGAAGGAGAAAAATGCTAAAGATATTTGCCAAGATTTTATAGTATTAATTGTAGAAAAATATGTACTTTATCCCTGTTTCTTTAGGAGAGGTCACTTTAGTCCACGATACATTTCCTAATGTCAGTTTCAGTGTGTGGATTCTAAGACAATGAAAAAAGGATGTACTCATTTCTTTTTGCTGAATGCACAAGTCTGCCATGTGAAAATGTGTTCCCTTTATATACCTTTGAATAAAATATGACAAGGACTCTATTTATGTCATGCCAGACCTACACAAAACATTATTAATGGAAAGAGATGTCCTCTGAACTTTCATTCAGTATACTATGATTGATAATCTAATTGCCATCAAAGTAACATTGTAATTCCCATTTACTAAGCCATATTTATTATCCATAAGAAATGGTTCTGTCCTCTTTCTTTTCTAAGGAGGTACTAGTTTTCCCCATCATATCACAGCCACTCTATTTCCTTGTTTCACCATTTAGTGATACACAATCAAATTGAAAATATCTTCCTGCAATGTCTCTAACAAAGAAGAAAGGCGACTTTCAACAAGTATCCATTAAAATGCTTCAGCTCAGTGTGACACAAAAAGATCAATTTGAAAGTTGTCTTTTAAAAATGGAAACATCAATTTTAAAATTCCACTAGTGTCTTCTGTAATCGTTAATAGTATAGCCACAATTGGTTTAAAAAACAACAACAACATAGTCTCTAGATAGTTAAAACACTGAGCCAAGTTCCTGGTAGGCGTTAGCAAAGCCACTTCACTGTACCTTAGCAGTATCTTTTTCATATCAATAGCATAGTTTCCGGCCTCATAACAGGGCAAGTATTCTATTTAGTATTCATCATCTGAAAGAAAGAGTGATAATTAACTGTATCCACTGAGATAGCTGCTAATGATATGTGTCACGACCAGGATGCTGATGTGGAAATACGTGGAAGACAGATATTTCTAAAACCCATTTGTGAGCTTTTTTCATCCTTGGAAAAATGTTGATAAAATGTACAATATAATAGGACTTACTAATTACTTGATGGAGAATTGTATCTCAGTGATGATTCATTGTTTAAGAAATAGCATTTTGTTCCTTAAAATTTTAACTCTATTTCTGAGAACTGCCCAGTTATCTCTAAGCTTTTGATATGTAATGATGTAGCTAGAAAAGTTTGAAGCAGATGATCATGATAGTATAACATTATTGCTCTAAATTTGCTTAAACTATTTTGAATGAAGTTATAGATATATGTCTATTTTCACTTTGTTAATACATTTTAAAAATAAAATTCAAAGGATATTTGACTTTTGAGAAAGATTAGAGATAATGCTGCTATCAGTAATTGGAAAGAGTAATTCTTTAAGAAAAAAATACAGTGTGAAATGGAATCTTCAGGCATTCAGAAATGCTCCCATTCATTTATAATCCTCAAAAACTTATAAATGGTTCTTTTTAAAATAAACTCTTTTTGTAGTTCTATTTTTAATAAATAGTTGTTTTTAAGACAGTTTTAGATTCATGTCAATATTGACCAGAAAGTACAGAGACTTCCCATATAATAACTCCTGCCACCACACATGGGTAGTCTCCCGTATCATAATCATCCTCTACCAGAGTGGTATGTTTGTTATAATTCATGAACCTACATTGACACACAAATATACTCCAAGTCCATAGTTTATATTCGGGTTCACTTCTGGTACTGCATATTCTATCAGTTCAGTTCAGTTCAATCACTCAGTCATGTCCAACTCTTTTTGACCCCATGGACTGCATGCAGCACACAAGTCTTCCCTGTCCATCACCAACTCCTGGAGACTGCTCAAACTCATATTCTATGGGTTTGGATAAATTTGTAATGACAGATACCCATCATTACAATATTTTCATTGCCTTCAAGTCCTCTGTGCTCTATTTAGCCTTCTCACCCCACTAACTCCTGGCAGCTGCTGATCTTTTTATTATCTCCAGTTTTGTCTTTTCCAGAGTAGCCTTTAGTGAGATTCATATATCATGAAGACTTTTCAGATTGGTTTCTTTCAGTGAGCAATTGAATATATATTTCCTCCATGTCTTTTCATGGTTTGATTGTGCCTTTGTTTTTAGCACTGAGTAATATTTCACTGCCTGGATGTACCACAATTTCTCTCTCCATTTACCTACTGAAAGGCATCTTGGTTGGTTCCGTTTTTGAAAATTATGAATAAATCTGCTATAAACATCTATGTACAGGTTTCTGTGTGGACATAATTTAGATACAAGTGACTGTATTTGCTGAATCATATGGTGAGTGCATGCTTAATTTTGTAAAATACTTCCAGACTGCTTTCCAAAGTGGCAGTGCCATTTTGCAGTAAGTCCCTATATCTGTGAGTCTCTTTCTTGTTATATTCACAAGTATGTTTTATTTTTTTAGATTCTATTTATAAGTGGTATCACATAATATCTGTCTTTGACTTATTTCACTTAGCAAAGTACCCTCCAAGCCCATCCATGTTGTTGTAGATGGTGTTTAAGTAATATTCCTTTGTGATATCTATATCTATTTCTGTGTATATGTATATATATATACAACACATCTTTTTATCCATTTATTTGTTGATGGACACTTAGATTTCTTCCATATTTTGGCAGTTATGAATAATATTTCAGTGAACATTGGGGTACATGTACCTTTATTTAAGTTAGTGTTTTGGGATTCCTTTGAACGTATAACCAGGAGTGAAGTTGCTGGGTCATATGGTAGTTTATTTTTAGCTTTTTGAGAAACCTGATATACAGGGGAGTGATTTCTAAACGCTGAGAGAAACAGAACTACAACCCCTTAACATGTCATGCATAGATATTGCAATACTATATTTAGAATATGGCATACTTGGTGTGTGCGCTATATGCTCAGTCACTCAGTCATGTCTAATTCCTCCCGACACTTTGAATGGTAGCCCAACAGGCTCCTCTATCCATGTGATTTTTTAGGCAACAGTATTGGAGTGGGTTGTCATTTCCTCCTGAAAGGGATCTTCCTGAACCAGGGATCAAACCTGTATCTCCTGTGTCTCCTCCATGGCAGGCAGATTCTTTACCACTGAGCCACTAGGGAAGCCAAAGGTACTTGGCACATATTGGATTAATATTTGCACCCACGACCCATGCTGAAATTTTGAGAGACTATGAGAGGATCACATTAAATATTATGATATGATATGGATTCTAGGGTGTTATTTTCTTTGCCTCTTCCCTCTCAAACTCACAATCAGAAATTTTAAAAATAAGATTTTTAATTTGAATCTCTAATGAAAACTGCAAATTTTTATGCACTTGTAGGATACCTTAAAAACCTATTATAAAATACAAAGTCTCTATTCTATTACCTTCACATCTGGAATATGTGTGGTCACAAAGTCAAGTGATCATGTGTGTAGGTGAGGGTTTTATTTTTTGTTGTTGTTTAAGATGATAAGAATAGATCATTCAGTTCAGTTCGGTTCAGTTGCTCAGTCGTGTCTGACTTTTTGCAACCCCATGGACTGTAGCATGCCAGACCTCCCTGTTCATCACCAACTTCCGGAGTTTATTCAAACTCATGTTCATTGAATCAGTGATGCCACCCAACCATCTCATTCTCTGTCGTCCCCTTCTTCTCCTGCCTTCAATCTTCCCCAGCATCAGGGTCTTTTCAAGTGAGTCAACACTTTACATCAGGCGGCCAAACTATTGGAGTTTCAGCTTCAACATCAGTCCTTCCAATGAACACCCAGGACTGATCTCCTTTAGGATGGACTGGTTGGATCTTCTTGCAGTCCAAGGGACTCTCAAGAGTCTTCTCCAGCACCACAGTTCAAAAGCATCAATTCTTAGGTGCTCAGGTTTCTTTATAGTCCAACTCTCACATCCATATATGACTACTGGAAAAACCATAACCTTAATTAGACAGACCTTTGTTGGCAAAGTAATGACTCTGCTTCTTAATATGCTGTCTAGATTGGTCATAACTTTTCTTCCAGGGAGTAAGAGTCTTTTAATTTCATGGCTGCAGTCACCATCTACGGTGATTTTGGAGCCCCCCAAAATTAAGTCTGCCACTGTTTCCACTGTTTATCACACACTAGTAAAGTAATGCTGAAAATTCTCCAAACCAGGCTTCAACAATATGTGAACTGTGAGCTTCCAGATGTTAAGATGATTTTAGAAAAGTCACAGGAACCAGAGATCAAATTGCCAACATCCACTAGATCATCGAAAAAGGAAGAGAGTTCCAGAAAAATATATATTTCTGCCTTATTGACTATGCCAAAGCCTTTGACTGTGTGGATCACAATCAACTGTGGAAAATTCTGAGAGAGATGGAAATACCAAACTACCTGACCTGCCTTTTGAGAAATCTGTACGCAGGGTCAAGAAGCAACAGTTAGAACTGGACATGGAACAACAGACTGGTTCCAAATAGGAAAAGGAGTACGTCAAAGCTGTATATTGTCACCCTGCTTATTTAACTTATATGCAAAGTATATCATGTGAAATGTCAGGCTGGATGAAGCACAAGCTTGAATCAAGATTGCTGGGGGAAATATCAATAACCTCAGATATGCAGATGACATCACTCTATGGCAGAAGGTGAAGAAGAACTAAAGAACCTCCTGATGAAAGTGAAAGAGGAGAATTAAAAACTTGGCTTAAAGCTCAACATTCAAAAAACAAAGATCATGGCATCCCGTCCCTTCACTTTATGGCAAATAGATGGATAAAAATATCATTGCTTTGTATAATAGTCTAGTTACAAAGGTTTTGTGAGATTATTAACTGTGTTGCATTTTTTTTGTCTTTTTCAAATTATATATGATCTTGGGAATTACTTTTGATTATACATTAAGGCTAATGAATGCCTTAAATCTCTAGTGTCTCATACACTATCTAGAACACCGAAGTCAAATTGTAAGTGATTACTCAGTGTCAAAAACCTAGGAAGATTGGAGTTCTTCTTTTGTCAGAGTAGAAGTCTGTGAGGATTCTAATGGAAGCAGAAACCTATAAGATTAGTTTAAGTTCTTAGCTGATGAGAAATGAACAAACCTAAGAAGGTTCTATCTGGATCTGGCATGGTTTATGGAAAGGCAGTGCCAAATTTAATACCACATGAAAGAACTTTTATGTTTAATAAACTGATTTAGAGTTATATTTTCATAACAATCTTTGTAGTCAAGATTGTGTGGGGGGGGGTCATGTTTGGGAACGCATGTAAGAATTAAAGATTTTAAAATTAAAAAAAAAAACGCTAAAAAATAAATGAAAAAAAATTAAAAAAAAAAAAAGATTGTGTGGGATTTTACTAGACTGCCTGGTGTGAGTATATGTTACATGCTATTGACTACACACCAACTTCAAAAACAGCAGGGTTCTGTCTAATCTGTCACTTTTCTGTCCCTCACTAAATAAATATCCTCTCTCTGCAGAAAACTTATGAAAACAGAAAAATAAATATAAAAATATAATCCAAACAATAATTTTAATAAATATATTAATATTCAATCTAATTAAATACATTAAATAAATGTGTTGATGTCAATAAAATTATAAATATATAATATTGTATCTTTTTGTCTTTTCATACTGTTCATGGGGTTCTCAAGCCAAGAATGCTAAAGTGGTTTGCCATTCCCTTCTTCAGTGGCCCACGTTTTGTCAGAACTTTCCACCATGACCTGTCCATCTTGAGTGGCACTACATGGCACGGCTCATAGTTTCATTGAGTTAGACAAGGCTATGACAGATGTGATCAGTTTGGTTAGTTTTCTGTGGTTGAAGTTTTCACTCTGTCTGCCCTCTGATGGATGAGGGTAAGAGACTTGTGGAAGTTTCCTGGTGGAGGGACTGGCTGTAGGTAAAACTGGGTCTTGTTGTGGTGAGCAGGGTCTTGCTTGTAAATCTTTAATCCAGTTTTCTATTGATGGGTGAGCTGTGTTCCTCCCTGTATTTTGGCCTGAGGCCAATGGTGACCTCCTTCAAAAAGACTCATGCCAGCATGCCTTGGCTTCCAGGACTATTTTAGTCTATACACCTGATCCTGTGACAGGCTACTGTCAACCCACACTCTGCTAGAGACTCCCGGACATGCACAGGCAAGTCTGGCTCAGTCTCTTATGGGGTCACTGCTCCTTTCTCCTGGGTCCTGGTGCACATAAGATTTTGTTGTGCCCTCCAAAAGTCTGTTTCCTCGAGGGTGCTCAGTCCTTTTTCTGGATCCCCAGGTTGGGAAATCTGTTGTGGGCCCTAGAACTTTTGCAAAAGTGTGCGAACTTCTTTGGTAGAATTTTTCTCCAGTTTGTGGGTCATTTCTTGGGCTTCCCTGATAGCTCAGTTGGTAAAGAATCTGCCTGCAATGCAGGAGACCCTAGTTTAATGCCTGGGTTGGAAAGATCCACTGGAGAAGGGATAGGCTACCCACTCCAGTATTCTTGGGCTTCCCTTGTGGCTCTGTTGGTAAAGAATCTTCCTGCAATGCAGGAGACCTGGGTTCTGTCCCTGGGTTGGGAAGATCCCCTGGAGAAGGGAAAAGCTATTCACTCTAGTATTCTGGCCTGAAGAATTCCATGGACTGTATATTCCATGGGGTCACAAAGAGTTGGACATGACTGAATGAATTTCACTTTGTGGGTCTTCTGCTCCGCAGTTCTATAATGGGGCTAATGGTGACCTTCTCCAGGACAGGGTAATAAAAGGCAGAGACATTACTTTGCTGACAAAGTTTTGTTTAGTCAAAGCTATGGTTTTTCTGGACTTCCCTCGTGGCTCAGATGGTAAAGCATCTGCATACAATGCAGAACACCTGGGTTCGATCCCTGGGTTGGGAAGATCCTCTGGAGAAGGAAATGGAAACCTGCTCTAGTATTCTTGATGGGAAAATTTCATAGACAGAGCAATCTGGTGGGCTACAGCTCATGGTGTCATAAAGAGTCAGACATGACTGAGCCACTGAGTACAGCATGAACAATATCACTGAATTTTCCATATGTGAAGACAAGAAATTTAAATAGTGTAATGTAGACATGTTTCTCTGTAAGAAATGTCACTGCTTTTAAAATAACAAATGGAAAGCAAAAAAGAACAGATCTTAGGCATTGAAAGACATTCTTAAAATACATGGTCATTTTAAAGCGGATTCCATATGGAGTTATGTTTATGAAGAAAATTGCCTTAGGTTCAATAAATCTACAAGGAAATATGATAGTAGATATTTCTTTTAAATTTGAAGTAGTCCTTAAGTTATTCAGATGCCTTAAAGAAAAATAGAATTAGTTTTATCATATAATTAGCTTGTTCTGTTTTCCTGACACAGCTAAGAAAAAATCCTGTAGCCTTTATAAAAATACAATCAGGGCTTTAGAAAAGGCTAGAACTGCTGGCACTTTATATTTCATTTTTGGGCAAGGGCATCATATTTGAGGATTTCCCAGGTAGCACTAGTGGTAAAGAATCCACCTGCCAATGCAGGAGACCTAAAAGATGAATGTTCAATCCCTGAGTTGGGAAGAGCTCCTGGAACTGGATATGGCACTCCACTTCAGTATTCTTGCCTGGAGAATCCCACGGACAGAGGAGCTTGGCAGGCTACAGTCCCATAGGGTTGCAAAGAGTTGGGCACTACTGAAGCAACCAAGCACACATGATATTTGAGTGGGAATAGCCACAAAGAATCTTAGAGACATGGGTTCTCATGCTTATCATGCTTCTGAGAAACAGTTTCACTAAATTTTTTAGACTCCAGTTTCCTCATTTAGACAACAAAAACAATGAACAATTTCATCTCTATGTATACTTTCAATATAAATATTCTGAAATCGACTAAATGTTTGAGATAATGAAAAAGGCATTAAAGAGCATATTTTCAAGTTTATAAGAATCATGGCTATACGCAGTTGGGCATGGATGACATTTTATCTCTTCAGTTTCTCATAGCTCATCAACATAGAAAGACCTGCAAATATTAATCACTCTAATGTTAAGAAACTTGTTCTAACTTTTTAATTTCTTGTTATAGCAAGTTTTAAAAGAAGAAGATGATTCTTAAAAATACATTCTAACATTAAATAGAAATGATAGGTAACTTTATAAGATGCAAATTGATGTTAATTATTTTATTGGTTTACTTAAAACATATTGTTTACTTAAAAGTGTTTAGTATCCTGTCAGGATATATAAAGCTTTGCTCCAGTTCACAATTTTATTTTAATTTTAACACTTGTATAAAGTGTGAAGTTGTTTGCAGATACCTGGGGACTTAGGGAATTGAAGACAAAAATTCTCCAGATTACAGTAAAGGAAATTGTATTCTAAATATTCTAGAGTGATAATTTCTGTGTATCATTTTCTGTGTATCATTTTCTGTGTATCACTGTGTATGGCTTTTTGACTATGCCAAAGCCTTTGATTGTGTGGACAGCAACAAACTCTGGAAAATTCTTGACGAGATGAGAATACCAGACCACCTGACCTGCCTCTTAAAAAATCTGTAAACAGGTTAGAAAGCAACAGTTAGAACTGGACATGGAACAGACTGGTTTCAAATCAGGAAAGGGGTACATCAAGGCTGTATACTGTCATCCTGCTTATTTAACTTGTATGCAGAGTACACCATGAGAAATGCTGGGCTGGATGAAGCACATGCTAGAATCAAGATTGCCGGGAGAAATATCAGTAACCCCAGATAAGCAGATGATACCCCACTTATGGCAGAAAGCAAAGAAGAACTAAAGAGCCTCTTGATGAAAATGAAAGAGGAGAGTGAAAAAGCTGGCTTAAAACTCAACATTCAGAAAACTAAGATCATGTCATCTGGTCGTATCACTTCATGGCAAATAGGTGGGGAAACAATGGAATAAATTAGAGACTTTATTTTGAGGGGCTCCAAAATCACTGAAGATGGTGACTATAGCCTTAAAATTAAAAGATGCTGGCTGCTTGGAAGAAAAGCTATGACCAAACCTAGACAGCATATTAAAAATCAAAGACACCACTTTGCCAACAAAAGTCCGTCTTGTCAAAGTATGGTTTTTCCAACAGTCATGTATGGATGTGCGAGTTGGACTATAAAGAAAGCTGAGTGCTGAAGAATTGATGCTTTTGAACTGTGGTGTTAGAGAAGACTCTTGAGAGTCCCTTGGATTGCAAGGAGATCCAACCAGTCCATCCTAAGGGAATCAGTCCTGAATATCCTGTGGTGTTGGAGAAGACTCTTGAGAGTCCCTTGGATTGCAAGGAGATCCAACCAGTCCATCCTAAGGGAATCAGTCCTGAATATTCATTAGAAAGACTGATGCTGAAGCTGAAACTCCAATATTTTGGCCGCCTGATGGGAAGAACTGACTCATAAAAGACCCTGATGCTGGGAAAGATTGAAGGCAGGAGGAAAATGGGATGACAGAGGATGAGAATGTTGGATGGCATCACCGACTCAATGGACATGGGTTTGAGTAAACTCTGGGAGTTTGCGATGGACAGGGAGGCCTGAAGTACTGCAGTCCATGAGGTTGCAAAGAGTCAAATATGACTGAGTAGCTGAACTTAACTTTCTGTGTATCCTAGCTAAGAACATCACTTCTAAACATGTGCTATAATTTTTTTTTGTTTGTTTGTTTGTTTTTTATTTTTTTAATTTTAAAATCTTTAATTCTTACATGCATTCCCAAACATGAACCTTTATTTCTGTTTCACAATTGGAAAAATTAGGATGATATCCCAATCCTTCGACACATAGATATAGAAACTGTGTGCTCAGTCATTCAGTCATAGCCAACTTTTGCAACCCCATGGACTGTAGGCCATTAGACTCCTCTGTCCATGGGATTACCCAAGCAGGAATACTGGAGTGGGTTGCTGTTCCTTCTCCAGGGGATATTCCTGACCCAGGGATCTAACAAACATCTCCTGAGTTTCCTGCCTCTGCAGGTGGATTCACCACTGAGCCACCCTTGAAGCCCCTTATATAGAATAGTATTGTCCAACAAAACTGTCTAGAATAATGGGGATATTCTATGTATGTTTTGTCAAAAACATTAGCTAATAATCACTTGATATTGGGCTAATATCACTAAGAAGCAATACATAATATTATTTATCTTAATTAATTTAAATTTAAACTTAATGACCCTGTGTGGCTAGTAGCTGCCATATTGGACAGTGCAATTTAAAAATAAGCAGTCACTGCATGTTCTATTTTAAGCAATGGGATGCATAGCAGTGGTGAAGAATGCTGGCTATTCCAGTAGGAAAACTGAGGGAAGCATATCTAGACAAGTGATGCTGTAAATGTGGTAAAAAAAATATATATGGCTAAACTCTTGAGTGAACGCTAGTGTAGTGTTTCTATTTCTTAGCAAAATTTTTGCAGTTGCTTACATACTGCCTAATATAAGGCTAGAACACAAAAATATTTCTAAATAAAGCTTCAACAGGGGACTTCTCTGGTTTTCCAGAGGTTTAAGAATCTGCCTTGCAGTTCAGGGGATGCAGGTTCAGTCCTTGGTCAGGTACAAAGATCGTGCAAGCTGCAAAGCAACTAAGCCCATGGGCTCTGACAGAAGTCCATATGCTCTAGAGCCTACCTGACACAACTAGGGAACCTGCTTGCCACAAATACTGAAGCAGTGCCCCACAACTAGAGTTGGTGCTCCATAACGAAAGACCTCTCATGATGCAATGAAGATCCCGTATGCTGTAGCTAAGACCTGATGCAGCCAAATTAATAAATAAATATTTTAAAAGAATAAATGGGGGAATATTAATTGTTGTTGTTCAGTCGCTCAGTCGTGTCAGATTCTTTGCAACCCCATTGACTGCAGCACTCCAGACTTCCCGATTCTCCACCATCTCCCAGAGTTTGTTCAAACTCATGGCTATTGAGTCAGTGATGCCATCCAACCATCTCATCCTCTGTCATCGCCTTCTCCTCCTGCCTCCAATTTTTCTCAACATCAGGGTCTTTTCTAATGAGTCAGCTCTTGGCATCAGATGGCCAAAGTATTGGAGCTTCATGTTCAGCATCAGTCCTTCCAATGATCATTCAGGGTTGATTTCCTTTAGAATTGACTGATTTGATCTCCTGGCAGTTCAAGGGACTCTTAAGAGCCTTCTCCAACACCACAGTTCAAAAGCATCAATTCTTTGGCATTCAGATTTATTTATGGTCCAGCTCTCACATTCATACATGACTACTGGAAAAACCACAGCTTTGACTATACAGACCTTTGTCAGCAAAGTAATATCTCTATGTTTTAATATGCTATCTGGTTTATTATAGCTTTAATGGGGTAATATTCATTAATTAAGTGATGAAATAATTTACCTTAAGTGAAAAAGTGTCTTTTTGGCAACAGAGGAAAAAGTCAGTTTAATACATTTTTTTTCCTATGCAAAGAGAACCTTCTTATCAGTGTCAGAATAGAATAAAAAGAAAAAGAAAAGATAAATATAAAATGGGGAAAATGAAATTAAAATATTAATGATGCATACATACGGTCTTGAGCAAGGAACAAGGAACAAGGATGACCTGAATAGAAAGTGTCTAGTTAGAGAGTTCCAGCAAGAGAGGCTCAGCCAGAAGACTGGAGTAAAGGATGCTCAAGTTAATAGGAAAAAGTTTTCATGTCAGGTGAGGTGAGTATTAATGATGATTTTCATCCTGAAATTCACTAAAATTAATCCAAATATTGTATGCATGTGTAAGCATGTGAGTTAGTTACCTGTGTTGCTGTTTTTATGCCTTTATATTTGTTTTCATGCTTTCTACTAGATTCATTCCTACACACACCTATGCACACAAACTTTACCCATAAAAGCAGAGGGAGATTCAGATAAACAGGAAGAGGGGCAAAATATAAAGTTTTTAATATGTATATATAAAATTATTTACATATGAAAATACATACATGTTAGGTAGAATGTTTGTGACAGAATAAAACATTATAGATATGTGAACTGAGACTGACTACTGGGGTAGTAAATATATTTTTTTCCTAAAATGTCCAACATCTTTCATTAATTTTGGTCTAAATTCCACTGTACTAGCATTTATAGTAGTTTGGAGTTGTTTCTGCCTTCCAGTTTCATAACCCAGGTCTCCCACATTGCGGACAGATGCTTTACCATCTGAGCCACCAGGGAAGTCCAATAGAATATATACATCAGTTCAGTTCAGTTCAGTCGCTCAGTCATGTCTGACTCTTTGCAACCCCATGAATTGCAGCATGCCAGGCCTCCCTGTCCATCACCAACTCCCGGAGTTCACTCAACTCACATCCATAGAGTCAGTGATGCCATTGAACCATCTCATCCTCTGTCGTCCCCTTTTCCTCCTGCCCCCAATCTCTCCCAGCATCAAAGTCTTTTCCAATGAGTCAACTCTTCACATGAGGTGGCCAAAGTACTGGAGTTTCAGCTTTAGCATCATTCCTTCCAAAGAAATCCCAGGGCCGATCTCCTCCAGAATGGACTGGTTGGGTCTCCTTGCAGTCCAAGGGACTCTCAAGAGTCTTCTCCAACACCACAGTTCAAAAGCATCAATTCTTCAGTGTTCAGCTTTCTTCTCATATATGCATATAAATATGTTTTCCCACATATTTTTCCATATATTCTATCTGCCTTATAGTTTCATGCAGAATATAGGTATGACATATACAAATATATGTATATATAATACTTAGGGCTTCCTGGGTGGCACAAGTAAAGAACTCACCTGTCAATGCGGGAGATGTGAGAGACATGGTTTCAATCCCTGGATTAGGAAGATCACTGGAGGAGGGTTGTTGTTGTTCTGAAGTTATTGATAAATCTCCTGAAAATCTTGATTCCAACTTGTGCTTCATCCAGCCCAGCATTTCACATGATGTATTCTGCAAATAAGTTAAATAAGTGGGTGACAATATACAGCTTTAACATACTCCTTTCCCAATTTTGAACCAGTCTGTTGCTCCATGTCCAGTTCTTACTGTTCCTTCTTGATTGGCATACAGGTTTCTCAGGAGGCAGATAAGGTGGTCTGGTATTTCCATATCTTTAAGAATTTTCCGCAGTTTGTTGTGATCCACACTCATAGGCTTTACCAAAGTCAATGAAGCAGAAGTAGATGGAGGAGGATATGGAAACTCATTTCAGTATTTTTGACTGGAGTATCCCATGGACAGAGGAGTTTGGTGGGCTACAACCCATGGGTCACAAAGAGTTGGATATGACTGAGAAAACTTAGCATGCATGCATATAATATATACAGATAATGTACATTATCATTAAATTAAAAGGCAGATATTACATACATATATTCTAACATGAATAGAATGAAACTTGAAGACAGCAACTATATACTGAACATAAGTACCAGTATAGTAGAATTTAGACCAAAATTAAGGAATTTACATATTAGAAAATATTCAAATTCACTTTCTCAGAGATTAGGCTCAGTGTTGATTCATCATCTGAAAGTAAGTGAGAGAGACCCTCTAGTAAGGATCTTTCTGCTTTACTCCCATGATGTATTTATATCACATAGACTATCCTTGAAATTAGACAGAGAACCTACCTTTCCCCATAATCCAAGTAATGTCCATTTACTTTCATATGGAGAATGTGAAGATAAAGAAAAAAACCTAATTGTAATGTAAAGAAGGCTGAGTGCCGAAGAATTGACGCTTTTCAACTGTGATCCTGAAGAAGACTCTTGAGTCAGTGATGCCATTGAACCATCTCATCCTCTGTCGTCCCCTCTGCAAGGACATCAAACCAGTCAATCCTAAAAGAAATCAACCTTGAATATTCATTGGAAGGACTGATGAATGGAGTTGAAGCTCCAATACTTCGGCCACCTGATGCCAAGAGCCGACTCACTAGAAAATACCCTGATTTGGGGAAACATAGAAGGCAGGAGGAGAAGGGGAAGACAGAGGACAAGATAATTAGATGGCATCACTGACTCAATGGACATGAGTTTGAGCAAGCTCTGATAGATAGAGAAAGACAGAGAAGCCTGTCATGTTGCAGTCATTGGGGTCTCAAAGAGTCAGACACAACTCAGTGGCCGAACAGCAACAAATCTATTTAAAATCTGTTTCCAAATAAATAGTGCATTCTACAATTCTAAGCATGGGCTATAGAGATTATAACTTATTCTTTTATTTAGATCCACAAAGATGTTAGCTGTTATGCAATTGCCTTTTACAGAACATGGAAAATGTTGGAATAAAATTCTACCTGACACAAATGAAAATTCATTGCATTGCACTCTACTGTCTACTATGTATTCATGAGTTTATTATCTTCAGGGTAAATTTCATATCCATGTAACGTCTCAGTAATACTTTCTGCATTAAATCGGGAAATAAAATATAGGTATATCTGAGGGCATGGATCATCTCCTTGTTAAACACAAATTTTGTAGAATTTAATAAAAAACAATTTATTCTCTTCAGGACAAAACTGGATCATTAAAAATTGCCAATTATTTCATATGTGCCTGACATTTTTTATTTGTTTAAAAATTCACTTCCCTTAGATATAAACCTGCACTTTCTTTACCAGTTATCAACATATCTGAAAGGCATGGATCATGATATCTGTAACTTCATTTTCTATTCCTTGCATAAAGTACATTTGGAATCCTTCATGTTTGTTGCCCTTGTTCTAGCTCTATGAGGTTGCATTTATGATATCTGCTTTTCTAACCTTATTACCCCACCTTCCTCAGCCTAATCTTGTTAGAATCACTTAGCTGTCTCTAGCAGAGCATACATTTTATAACCTCTGCCTTCAACATTCATTCTATCGTGCACTAACCTAGTTAGACACATTCTGCTATGTGAAATTCCCCTATTAGTCACCCACCACCAGCTTTGATGATTTCCTTTTTCTAACATTGTGTTATATTCACATATATACAGTTATCTCCTCCAGTGTCCATAAGAAACTTGAGGGTCTTATTGATATAAACCTGATATAAAGACTTGCACATAATATAAATCAAATACATATTGTGAAAGAATGAAAGATATGGGTATGTTTCTACCATAAAATCATTTGGAAGATCTTTCTCAACTAGTATTGATCCCTGCCTGACCCCAGAAGAGTTTACAAAGCTCATCACTTTCTATGTGTGGGGAAAAAGTGTCTTGCTCCTGTGGGATGGGATGACTTTTAAGAGAGAAATCATCTACAATGTCACAGAATCTGTACCATAAGCAAATGAATAGTTACGTTACACACCAAAAGAGATGAATATGCATTCAGCATCCTAGCTAACTTGTCTGAACTTGTAATTTGCATTTACAAGGACATCGTTAGAGTGTGTCATATAGCGTGATTTTTACATGTGCAGAATTATACCAAACCCACTCAGAAAACTTTTTAAAGCTACAACAATAGTGGCAAGATGAATGTGGAAGTCCTTAAACACAAAAGGAAATGGTAAATTGACTCTATACATTCTGCAATCATATCTAAGCTACTTTAAGTTTGTCATTTCTATTCTTGACAGGTAGTCTAGTTTATCCTTGCTGAACCAAGATAATAATTATTAATATTTTAAAAAGTTTACTCTCTCATAGAAGGAATTTCAGAATATTCTATATCTTTTGTTTAAAGTAGGTAGAGTTTTTTTGTTTTGTTTTTAGTTTTTTTAATAAATTTATTTTAATTGGAGGTTAATTACTTTACAATATTGTATTGGTTTTTCCTGTATGCAAGAGAGTAGGTAGAGATTTTAAATTGCTATTTTTCCACATCTTCCTACATAGTCACACAGTGGAAATCACTTGCCTTTCCTCTGTCCTTCACTTAACAGGATTCCCTGGTAGCTCAAACGATAAAGAGTCTTCCTGCAATGTGGAAGACTGGGTTTGAACCCTGGGTTGGGAACATTCCCTGGAGAAGGAAATGGCAACCCACTCCAGTACTGCCTGGAAAATCCCATGGACAGAGGAGCAATAGGGTCACAAAGAATTGGACACGATTGAGTGACTTCACATGTTGTTGTACACTTAATTTTACAGTGAGTAGAAAATGTAACAATCTTCCGTGACTCTTAAGGCATCTGTTCTTTTGTGAGGTCTTTTTAACTACCTTTTATTTAAGTAAGCATTTTAGAAAGTGCTATTGCTGTTCACCACTTTGCCCTCGCTTCATGGGACAAGGCTGGACCCAAAGAGAAAATGAACTGCATGCAGAGTTGTTTTTATGCTGTATGAGATCTACAAAAAGTGATTCCACACAACTGAAAAACAAAGGTCAATTTTCAACTTGAAATATACAATATTATTGCAGCAAAAAGAAATCAAAATGCTCAGACATTTAAAGGGAGAGCATATGTATACAAATTTAATGGAGAACAATTTGAATAAAGGAACATTGCTTGCATTATCTCAAATCTAGAAATTTATCTTGCCTATTACATGCACAGAATATAATAAAAAATATGCAAAAATAGTTTATTACCAGAGCTCTTAGCTTGGTGTTATTTTATTACTGCAAATATAAATATTTACAACCACACAGATAAATAGAAATAAACAGTTGATTAAATTACATGCTTGAAGTACCATGAAGGGGTACTGGTTAATAAGAGTGCATATCCTGGAGTCACACTTATCTAATGGGATACTAGTTCTGATACTCTCTAAATAGGAGACCACTGATAAGTTATGTATTCCTTTGTGTTTCACTTTCTTAAAATGAGTACAATAATAATAGTATTTACCTCTGTTGTTTGTTGTTGGTATTACTGGGTTAACAAATGTTAATTTTGGGGAAAATATCTGGCATGTAATAAGCACTGCATCATTGTTAACTTTGATTTTGTAGCCAAATACATTAATTTTGTAAAAAATGTAATAAGCTGGGAAGGTTTTCTGAGGAAAGGGATTATATATTATTTGCTGTTATCTTAAACCAGACAATCACCTTTATAGATCTAGCTAGCTTTCATTCAAAACCAAAACATCACTGGTGAAAAATACTGAATTAAAATAAGTATTCACCATATTGATTTCAATAATAGGTAATCTGTAAATGGAGAAAATAGAAGAATATCTATCTCCATGTTCTGATATATAGATATTTTAAAAACATTAGCCAAGCACAATGTCCCTTGGCTCATCTTTAATATTTTCTGCAGCATTCCCAGCTGATTGATTTCTTCTACAGTAAAGCTGCTACAAAAAATGTTGTCTTTTTTTTTCTTAGAATATTTGTAAATACAAACTTTCTCATCTGAATCACATTTTAACTTTCTCCTCTGAATCATTTTATAAATTGTTAATAGAGTAGCTCTCTTAAAACACAAATATGACCAATGTGACTTTTAAGCTGTCTACTTGTCTAAACAACTCCAGCATATGTCTTGGGCAATTTGCATTCCCTCTCTGTGGTTTATTCCTTCCCATGCTTGTCTTGGTCTCAAAAAGAATATATTTTACTTGCTAACTATGTATTGATTCATAGATCAATGAAGCACAGGTTTTGTTTGTTTGCTTGTTTTCATTTGTTTACAAAATTCCTTTCATTCATTACTTTATTTCCATTGTCTCACATATTAACTGGCATATAGAGAGTGGCAAAAGCTGAATAATAATTGCATCTTAGCAGGCAAGCTAACTTAATGATTGAAAACATGTTTCCTAGACTGACAGTCTAGGAATACAGCTAGATAAGAATACACAGAAGATCTATACACAGAATACACAGAGGAACTATACAAAAAAGATTATCATGACCCACATAACCATGATGGTGTGATCACTAACCTAGAGCCAGACATCCTGGAATGTGAAGTCAAGTGGGCCTTATGAAGCATAACTATGAACAAAGCTAGTGGAGGTGACGGAATTCCAGTTGAGCTATTTCAAATCCTAAAAGATGATGCTATGAAAGTGCTGCACTCAATATGCTAGCAAATTTGGAAAATTCAGCAGTGGCCATAAGAATGAAAGAGGTCAGTTTTCATTCCAACCCCAAAGAAAGGCAATGATAAAGAATGTTCACACTGCCACACAATTGTACTTATCTCACAAGCTAGCAAAGTTATGCTCAAAATTCTCCAAGTCAGGCTTCAACAATATGTGAACTGAGAATTTCCAGATATTCAAACTGGTTTTAGGAAAGGCAGAGGAACCAGAGGTCAAATTGCCAACATCCATTGGATCATCAAAAAAACAAGAGATTTGCAGAAAAACATCTACTTCTGCTTTATTGACTATGCCAAAGCCTTTGACTGTGTGGATCATCAAAAACTGTGGAAAACTCTTCAAGAGATGGGAATACTAGTCCACCTGACCTGCTTCCTAAGAAATCTGTTTGTAGGTCAAGAAGCAACAGTTAGAACTGGACATGGAACAACAGTCCTGTTCCAAATTGGGAAAGGAGTGTATTAAGGCTGTATATTGTCACCCTGCTTATTTAACTTATATGCAGAGTACATCATGAGAAATGCTGGGCTGGATGAAGCACAAGCTAGAATCAAGATTGCCAGGAGAAATATCAATAACCTCAGATATGCAGATGACACCACTCTAATGGCAGAAAGTAAAGAGAAACTAAAAGGCCTCTTGATGAAAGTGGAGAGTGAAAATCCTGGCTTAAAAGTCAACATTCAAAAAAGAAAGTTCATGGCATCTGGGTCCCATCACTTCATGGCAAATAGATGAGGAAACAATGGAAACAGTTGGAGACTTTATTTGGGGGGGGGGCTCCAAAATCACTGCAGATGGTGACTGCAGCCTTGAAATTAAAAGACTCTTGATCCTTGGAAGAAAAGCTATGATATATATAGAGAATATATTACAAAGCAGAGACATTACTTTGCCAACAAAGGTCCATCTAGTCAAAGCTATGGTTTTTCCAGTAATCATTTATGATTGTGTACATATGTTAATGAAAGTCCCTCAGTCGTGTCCTACTCTTTGTGACCCCATGGACTATACTGATCATGGAATTTTCCAGGCCAGAATACTGGAGTGGGTAGCCTTTCCCTTTTCCAAGGGATCTTCCCAAGTCAGGGATCAAGCCCAGGTCATACATTGTAGGTGGATTCTTTACCAGCTTAGCCACAAGGGAAGCCCAAGAATACTGGAATGGGTAGCCTGTCCCTTTTCCAGTGGATCTTCCCAACTCAGGAATTGAACCAGGGTCTCCTGCATTGCAGGTGGATTCCTTACCAACTGAGCTATCAGGAAAGTCTTGATATGGATGTGAGAGTTGGACCATAAAGAATGCTGAGCACCAAAGAAAACTGATGCTTTTGAATGGCGGTGTTGGAGAAGACTCTTGAAAGTCCCTTGGACTGCAAGAAGATCCAACCAGTCAATCCTAAAGGAAATCAACCCTGAATACTCATTGTAAGGACTGATGCTGAAGTTGAAACTCCAACACTTTGGCCACCTGATACAAAGAGGAACCTCCTTGGAAAAGACCCTGATGCTGGGAAAGATTAAAGGCAGGAGGAAAAGGGGATGATAGAGGATGAGATGGTTGGATGGCATCCTTGACTCAATGGAAATGAGTTTGAGCAAGCTTTGGGAGTTGGTGATGGACAGGGATGCCTGGTGGTCACCAGTCCATGGGGTCACAAAGAGCTGGACACGACTGAGCAACTGAACTGAACTGAACTGTGACCCAAAAGTGCCTATGATTATTTCTATCTCTAGCTCGTCAATTACAGGTAGTACTCTGGCTGATTTAGCCACATTTCTGTTCCTTTTTTTTTTTTTTTTGTATTACAAAATACCATAGATAATGACTGTGAGAAAATTAATGAGATAATATGTAAGTCACCTGAAACTTAACCTATGTTTTTGACTATCAGTATATTTTTGATTACCTTTGGTCAGTGCGCCTAACACTCCTCCATTCTATACGTTTTTTTTGAGGTAACTTTTAGGTATATTTTTGGTTGAGTTTTCAGGACTAGAAGGTAAATATACATGACATTCATAAGTTTATGATCTTCTCTTCCAATGACTTATTAAAACAATAGTCATAAATATATCAAGTAAAATGAAATTCTTAATATATTTTGATTTTCTTGAAATTTAAGCAGAAAATTGCTTTTGAGAATAATTCTCAAAATAACATTATAGTAGTTGTTTTTCTGAATATCATTTAAAAAGGTAATTATTATTGTTACTGGTAAAACACATGCAATAAATGGTGAATTTTTAAGCCAATTATTTTGATGTTGAAATAAGAGGACTACTCAAAAGCACAGAGGTGAACTTAAAAGATGAGCTATTATATCAGGAAAACAGATGACTTTAGGTTAATCATTTTGATAACATCTTCAGTTCTCCATTCAAAATAATTGAATCTGTACAATAAATCATTAAATTAAACCAAACAAATACCCACTAATACCTCCTGCTGCTGCTGTTTCATCGCTAAGTTCTGTCTGATACTTTGTGACCTCATGGACTTGAGCCAACCAGGATCCTCTGTCCATGGGATTTCTCAGGCAAGAATACTGGAATATGTTGCCATTCCCTTCTCTAGGCAATCCTCCTGGACCAGGTATTGAACCTGTGTCTCCTGCTTGGCAGGCAGATTCTTTACCACTGAGCCACTTCAGAAGTAACCTACTAGTCTCTGTTCCATAAATAGTGAGATGATTAAGTATCCATTGTGGATATGGAGATATTCATGCATGAAGCATTTAATACATACTTGAAGAGCATATATAACTAAAACATTTACTTTGAAAAAAATTTCAATTGTTCATAGTTCTCAGAATAAAATATAACAGAGATGAACTTCTACATTGAGGTGTTCAAAAGACAAAGTTCTGACACTGCTCAACAACAGTAGCTACAGGTAAAATACAAAAAAAAAAAAAAGGAAAATATTAAAACTAAAAAAAATAAAACTTCTGAAGTCTTGTGAGGTCTTCTGATGGTTTTCAGCAAATATTTAAGGAAAATGCAAATTGCTTATATTTTTCTGTGCAGCTTTCCAGGAGTTAATAATGCATAATTTTTTCATTTGTTTCTGTCTTTAAACATCTACTAAGGATATTGAATATAACAAATGGGAGCTAACAGATAATTTCCTAAGTAGTCATAGATTAGTGAAAGATGACCCTAACCATTCTGGCTGACAGCTATGAAAAATCCATGGCCATCTGCTCATTTCCCTAACCTTTAATCATATATGAGTCTTTCAAAAAATGAGCTTGATTAAGTCAACCTTCTTGGGTTTCATATGTTAGTAAGTTAAACCCCTTTTCTCTTATTTGTTCAAGTAACTTGTATCAAGTATAGTTTATTAAATTTTAATCTTGTGACAGATTTTATTATGAGCACTTTACTGATGCTGCAATATAATTACATTTTTCTTCTTAATCAAACTGAGACTGTACATGTAACAGATTGTGAGCCTTTCTGAATGATGGCTCTATTATCTTCTCCCTTGATTCTGTCACATCCTTTTTGTATACAAACCACACTAAATTAATAATTTCTTTTTCTATGTAATAAAAATATTTTATTGTCCTTATTTTCATGAGTTAAATCTTCATATTATTATTTTTCTAAACAATAACTGAATACATGAAGTTTAGGATTAAATTCTGTATACACACATATTTATGTATATGCAAACATAGGTATATATGCTTTTCCACTATATATCAATAAAAGTTTAAGTAAATACAAATGTCTTGACACTATTAAACATACTTTTGAAAATATGCTATAAAATATGAGCTTTTTGTACATGAGAAGTATTAGTTTCTTCTCTTGGTATGGGCTTTAAAATGATAAAGACAAGGAGTCAGATCAAGTTAGAAAACTCTATTGCATCACCTTCCAAATTCTTCCCAAGTTTTAAACAGCACTAATATGTTCTCACGTCTCCTCTTTACACCTATATGTATAAAATTTTATTACACTAAATTTTGATAGGCTTGTTAAACTGCAGTGCATTTTAACATTTTTCATGTGTGCAAATATGTCTTTGCTCTTAGGCTAGTATTTTCATTGAATACATTCGTTCTTGTTTGTGATCACTTTTGATAAAACATATCCAAATTCATGATATCCATACAATCTCAAGTTTGAAAATTGTCAACACTCAAGTACTTTCTATCTGAATTCAAATCTTAGACTCTGTTACCTTTGTATACAGAAATATACAGGGACTTCCCTGGTAATCTGGGCTTCCCTGATAGCTCAGTTGGTAAACAACCCATCTGCAGTGCAAGAGACCCCAGTTCAATTCCTGGGTCAGGAAGATCCACTGGAGAAGGGATAGGTTACCCACTCCAGTATTCTTGGGCTTCCCTTGTGGCTCAGCTGGTAAAGAGTCTGCCTGCAATGCAGGAGACCTGAGTTCTATCCCTGGGATGGGAAGAGCCCCTGGCAAAGAGAAAGGCTACCCACTTCAGTATTCTGGCCTGGAGAATTCCTTGGACTCTATAGTCCATGGGGTCACAAAGAGTCAGACACGACTGAGTGACTTTCACTCACTGACTCCCTGGTAATCCAGTGGCTAAGTCTCCATGCTTCCAATGCAGGGGACCTAGGTTTGATCCCTGACCAAGGAACTAGATCCCACATACTGCAATGAAGAATGAAGATCCCATTTGCTGCAACTAATGCCAGATGCAGCCAAATACATAAATAAATACTTTTTAAAAAGAAATATATAAAAAGTAATACAATTACTGCAGATGGTGACTGCAGCCATGAAATTAAAAGACGCTTACTCCTTGGAAGAAAAGTTATAATCAACCTAGACAGCATATTCAGAAGCAGAGACATTACTTTGCCGACTAATGTCTGTCTAGTCAAGGCTATGGTTTTTCCTGTGGTCATGTATGGATGTGAGAGTTGGAGTGTGAAGAAGGCTGAGCGCTGAAGAATTGATGCTTTTGAACTGTGGTATTGGAGAAGACTCTTGAGAATCCCTTGGACTGCAAGGAGATCCAACCAGTCCATTCTGAAGGAGATCAACCCTGGGATTTCTTTGGAGGGAATGATGCGAAAGCTGAAACTCCAGTACTTTGGCCACCTCATAAGAAGAGTTGACTCATTGGAAAAATCTCTGATGCTGGGAGGGATTGGGGGCAGGAGGAGAAAGGGACGACCGAGGATGAAATGGCTGGATGGCATCACTGACTCGATGGACATGAGTCTGAGTGAATTCTGAGAGATGGTGATGGACAGGGAGGCCTGGCGTGCTGTGATTCATGGGGTCGCAAAGAGTCGGACACGACTGAACGACTGAACTGAACTAAATTGAACCGAATACAATACCTTAAAATAATTATGATAAATTATCTTGTAACTAAGCATTCTAATCAGAAAAATAACATGAAAAAATGTTCTGTTACACTAAAATTAAAATATGCAGAATTGTGGATTTTAAAAGCATGAATTTTGGTGTTATTTCATTGATAGATGATCACATATTAAACACTGATGTCTCTAACTGTAAGTGAATTCTCAAAGTGTTTTTCACATTGTCATTGCCTGCCACAATTTCTTGTGTTCAAGTATTTTCAAAGAATTTAATGTATTATTGTTGTTCAGGTCATACCAGCTTCCGATGAGATGAAAGAAAACTACTGCTATGATGCAGAAAAAATGCTTTGTGCTTATTTGTTTTTGTTCCAAGTCAGAAGTTTCATATCATAACCATAAATTACTAAACCAAAGCCAAACATATGCAGAATAGCACAATTTTTCCAAAGAGAGATGATATACAAATAAAATAAGAACACTTTGAAACATTCTCCTAAGAGATATTGCAGAACATATGCTGTATGTTTGTGAGTCAGCGGTTTAAAAATCCTCTTGGATCATTTTAGATGTATTATTCATAGAAATTTATTTACAAAATTGTATACCTATTTTATTTAAACAGGAAAAAAGTATGGAATGCATAATTCAATTGGGACACATTTATTATTTATTTCATCGTTTAGGCTTAGAAAATTCTCTTTATTAACCTTTCTAATTTTTCTGAAAAGAGCTAAAGACAATGATCCCAAGATCATGTGCTACTAGTCAGCTCCACATGCTCTCATTATATATATGCAGCCCCACTCTCTTGCTCCTCAGAGTCAGTAGCCCTATGAAGGCTGTGGTCCCTTTTCTTTCCTAATGGCTTTTGATCACAAACCCAAAGTACCCTGACAACAACCCCAGTTTGTGGTTTAATAGTGTCTATGCTATACTCTCTGGCAAGAATATTCCTACTTTGTGACTAGGAACTCGAATCCTTCAGATCCCAGAGTTACAGAGACTTGATACAAAAAGTCTCCCAGTATACCTCTGGGAGACAAGTATATCCTCTGCTCCTTCTCTTTGTTCCTGGACCTGTGTGTGTGTGTGTGTGTGTGTGTGTGTGTGTGTGTGTGTGTGTGTGTGTGTGTGTGTGTTTATCCATAAGGCACAGAGTTCTAGATTCAAACCTCTCATTCAATGCATAGACATCGTGAAGAATGTCACCCCACTATTGCAGATTATTGAACCCACAGTTGACATAGACTTTGTACTTTTAGAAGCCCATTTCAACACTCTATGACCCAGAGAGAGGTTATGGGGAGAGAGGTGGGAGGGGCGTTCACGTTTGGGAACGCATGTACACCCGTCGTGGATTCATGTCAATGTATGGCAAAACCAATACAGTATTGCAAAGTAAAATAAAGTAAAAATAAAAATTTTAAAAAATAAAAAATAATTAAAAATAAAATAAAATAAAACACTCTATGAGGCTAGATGCTACTGAATGTTATGGTAAAACAATATCACAAGTAGATCTCTGGATTCCCACTGTGAAAGAGGTCTAATACTTTGCTCTGAGGAACTCCATGTCTGTGATCAGGTATTCTGTAAGCACGTAGATGTTGGTACTGAATGAGGCTCTGTGCATAGGAAAGTTCGGTTCCTTCCCAGGTATGGCTATCTCTCCTTATGAGATGAATAGAATGGTACCAACATAGTCACCTTACTAAGTTATTAGTTAAACTCCCAAAGTGTAATGCCATACTGAAGTATAAGTTTTGCTCCCCATTGTTGGGTGACTGGATATTCAGAAGCAGCAGCAGGTAGGTAAATCTTGGAAAGCAGGAATTCATGCTGTTGAGCTCTTGCATAACGTCTACATCTACCATCTTGGTCACCTTGTTTCTGTGTCTATCATGCTGATTTTACAGTGGCCAATAATAAGAAATAATCAAAGACCTTTGCCCAACTCATTTTTTACTACATGCTGGTTAGCTGCCCCTTCCATGACAGGTGCTTATAAAGGTCATCAGTAAATTAACTTCCTCTTGCTCCTAATCCAGTCTAATCAGTAACTTGTCACTGATATAATGTATCAACATGATGTTCTGTGGTATGGACAGATGGTCTAGATCTCTTGAGACTGTATTTTGACAGAAGATAGAAGAACTCTGTAGCAAAACTGTTACTGAATATTGTTCATTTCACCTGAACATGAACTATCTCTGTTTCCTTTTTGTCTAATCAGAGTAGAGCACCATCAGTAAATCCATGGCTGCATACCATATACTAGCTGCTGTTATTGTTGTTGTTTAGTCACTAATTCCTACTCAACTCTGTGACCCCATGGGCTGTAACCTGCCAAGATCCTCTGTCTATGGGGTTTCCTAGGTGAGAATACTGGAGGGGATTGCCATTTCCTTCTCCAGGGGATCTTCCCTACCCAGGGATCCAACCTGAGGCTCCTGCATTGACAGGCAGATTCTTTACTACTGAGCCACCAGGGAAGCCCCAACATATGCTAGAGGCCTAATTAATTTCTTCCAGCATCAATACCATGCCCAAGACAATAAATGTGATGATGATTATCATTTTATAGAGTTTGTGGTGGTATTTAGCCATTATCCAAGGATCCATCCTGTTTCTGCAGAGTCTCTTTTGGTGAATTGGACTGGATAATTTAGGGGTAATCACAGCTCACCTTTTAAGTATTTAATAATTCACAAATCTCTGCAAGTTTCATTCTCCCCACTACCAAAGGTGATATATATATATATATATGTATATGTATATATATATATATATATTTTTTTTTTTTCATTTCTATGTTGCTTTAGTGAGAAGGCAATGGCAACCCACTCCAGTGTTTTTGTCTGGAGAATCTCATGGACGGGGGAGCCTGGTGGGCTGCCATCTATGGGGTCACACAGAGTCAGACATGATTGCAGCGACTTAGCAGCAGCAGCATGTTGCCTTAAGAAGGACAGTTTCAGAGGTTGTCACTTATCTTTCCCCAATATGAAAATTATGATGATGGCAAGGGATCCATCAGATTGGTTACTGCAAGATTGGTTACTGCAATTACCTAGTATATCATCAGCAACTATAAATACAGCTGAGTGGTTCTACTCACCACTGTTTAAGCACTATAAGCCAGTCTTTATTCATGACTCTCTTATTGCCTGCCTACATGCCAAGTCCTTCAGTCATGTCCCACTCTTTGCGACCCACAAACTGTAGCCTGTCAGGCTCCTCTGTCCATGAGATTTTCCAGGAAAGAATACTGGAGTGGGTTTCTATGTCCTCCTCCAGGTGATATTCCCAACCTAGGGATCAAATTCTCATCTCTTACATCTCCTACACTGGCAGGTGTGTTCTTCACTGCTAGCACCATCTAGGAAGCTTTAACTCCATTATTACCTACCTCTATATACCTACTACTTTAATATTGGGGCAGGAGGTGGGTGTAAACGCATCAGGATGATGGTTAGTTCTCTGAATTTCCCCATCCTCACATACCCTGTGTCCAATAAACTCAAAATCTCTTGAGTATTTTCTTTTTCCCAATGCAGATGACTATAAATTGATTTTGAGATGTATTTGAGGGATTTTACAGTACTAACCTAAAGAGCCAGATATCCTGGAATGTGAAGTCAAGTGGGCCTTAGAAGGCATCACTATGAACAAAGGTAGTGGAGGTGATGGAATTCCAGTTGAGCTGTTTCAAATCCTAAAACATGATGCTGTGAAAGTGCTGCACTCAATATGCCAGCAAATTTGGAAAACTCAGCAGTGGTCACAGGACTGGAAAAGGTCAGTTTTTATTCCAATTCCAAAGAAAGGCAATGCCAAAGAATGTTCAAACTACTGCCCAATTACACTCATCTCGCACACTAGTAAAGTGATGCTTAAAATTCTCCAAACCAGGCTTCAGCAATACATGACCATGAACTTCCAGATGTTTAAGCTGGTTTTAGAAAAGGTAGAGGAACCAGATATCAAATTGCCAACATCTGCTGGATCATCAGAAAAGCTAGAGAGTTCCAAAATCATCTATTTCTGCTTTATAGACTATGCCAAAGCCTTTGACTATATGGGTCACAATAAATTGTGGAAAATTCTGAAAGAGATGGGAATAGCAGACCACCTGGCCTGCCTCTTGAGAAATCTGTATGCAAGTCAGGAAGCAACAGTTAGAACTGAACATGGAACAACAGAGTGGTTCCAAATAGGAAAAGGAGTACGTCAAGGGTATATATTGTCACCCTGCTTATTTAACATATATGCAGAGTACATCATGAGAAATGCTGGGCTGGAAGAAGCATAAACTGGAATCAAGATTGCCACGAGAAATATCAATCACCTCAGATATGCATATGACACCTCTCTTATGGCAGAAAGTGAAGAAGAACTAAACAGCCTCTTGATAAAAGTGAAAGAGGAGAGTGAAAAAGTTGGCTTAAAGCTCAACATTCAGAAAACTAGGATCATGGCATCCAGTCCCATCACTTCATGGCAAATAGATGGGGAGCAGTGGAAACAGTGACTGGCTTTATTTTTGGGGGCTCCAAAATCACTGCAGATGATGATTGCAGCCATGAAATTAAAAGACGCTTACTTCTTGGAAGAAAAGTTATGACCAACCTAGATGGCATATTAAAAAGCAGAGACATTATTTTGTCAACAAAGGTCAGTCTAGTCAAAGCTATGGTTTTTCCAGTGGTCATGTATGGATGTGAGAGTTGGACTATAAAGAAAGGTGAGTGCCGAAGAATTGATGCTTTTGAACTGTGGTGTTGGAGAAGACTCTTGAGAGTCCCTTGGACTGCAAGGAGATCCAACCAGTCCATCCCAAAGGAGATCAGTCCTGGGTGTTCATTGGAAGGACTGATGTAGAAGCTGAAACTCAAATACTTTGGCCACCTGATGTGAAGAGCTGACCTACTGGAAAAGACTCTGATGCTGGGAAAGATTGAGGGCAGGAGGAGACAGGGACGACTGAGGATGAGATGGCTGGATGGCATCACTGACTCGATGGACATGAGTTTGAGTGAACTCCGGGACTTGGTGATGGACATGGAGGTCTAGCCTGCTGCGGTGTATGAGGTCACAAAGAGTCGGACATGACTGAGCGACTGAACTGAACTGACTGACAGTACTAACCATGGGCTTTCCCAGGGGCTAAGAGGTAAAGAATATGCTTACAATGCAGGAGACCTAGGTTCAATCAATCCATTGAAGATCCCCTAGAGAAGAGCATGGCAATCCATTCCAGTGTTCTTGTTTAGAAAATCCCTTGCACAGAGGAGCCTGGTGGGCTATAGTCCATAGGGTCGCAAAGAGTCAGACAAGACAAAAGTGACTGAAATCACATAGTATTAACCTTGGGTTTGAAGAAAGTAAGGAAAACCACTAGACCATTCAGGTATGATCTAAATCAAATCCCTTATGATTATACAGTGGAAGTGAGAAATAGATTTAAGGGTCTAGATCTGATAGATAGAGTGCCTGATGAACTATGGAATGAGGTTCATGACATTGGACAGGAGACAGGGATCAAGACCATCCCCATGGAAGAAAAATGCAAACAAGGAAAATGGCTGTCTGGGGAGGCCTTACAAATGGCTGCGGAAAGAAGAGAGGCGAAAACCAAAGGAGAAAAGGAAAGATATAAACATCTGAATGCAGAGTTCCAAAGAATAGCAAGGAAACCTAAGAAAGCCTTCCTCCGCAATCAATGCAAAGAAATAGAGGAAAACAACAGAATGGGAAAGACTAGAAATCTCTTCAAGAAAATTAGAGATATCAAGGAAAAATTTCATGCAAAGATGGGCTAGATAAAGGATAGAAATTTTATGGACCTAACAGAAGCAGAAGATATTAAGAAGAGGTGGCAAGAATACACAGAAGAACTGTACAAAAAAGATCTTCACGACCCAGATAATCACGATGGTGTGATCATCCATCTAGAGCCAGACATCCTGGAATGTGAAGTCAAGTGGGCCTTAGAAAGCATCATTATGAACAAAGCTAGTGGAGGTAATGGAATTCCAGTTGAGCTGTTTCAAATCCTGAAAGATAATGCTGTGAAAGTGCTGCACTCAATATGCCAGCAAATTTGGAAAACTCAGCAGTGTCCACAGGACTGGAAAAGGTCAGTAATCATCCCAATCTCAAAGAAAGGCAATGCCAAAGAATGCTCAAACTACTACACAATTGCACTCATCTCACATGCTAGTAAAGTAAGGCTCAAAATTCTCTAAGCCAGGTTTCAGTAATACATGAACCGTGAGCTTCCAGATGTTCAAGCTGGTTTTAGAGAAGGCAGAGGAACCAGAGATTAAATTGCCAACATCTGCTGGATCATTGAAAAAGCAAGAGAATTCCAAAAAACATCTATTTCTGCTTTATTGACTATGCCAAAGCCTTTGACTGTGTGGATCACAATAAACTGTGGAAAATTCTGAAAGAGATGGGAATACCAGACCACCTGACCTGCCTCTTGAGAAATCTGTATGCAGGTCAGGAAGCAACAGTTAGAACTGGACATGGACCAACAGACTGGTTCCAAATAGGAAAAGGAGTACGTCTAGGGTGTATATTGTCACCCTGCTTATTTAACTTCTATGCAGAGTACATCATGAGAAACGCTGGACTGGAAGAAGCACAAGCTGGAATCAAGATTGCCAGGAGAAATATCAATAACCTCAGATATGCAGATGACACCACCCTTATGGCAGAAAGTGAAGACGAACTAAAAATCCTCTTGATGAAAGTGAAAGAGGAGAGTGAAAAAGTTGGCTTAAAGCTCAACATTCAGAAAACGAAGATCATGGCATCCAATCCCATCACTTCATGGAAAATAGATGGGGAAACAGTGGAAACAGTGTCAGACTTTATTTTGGGGGGCTCCAAAATAACTGCAGATGGTAACTGCAGCCATGAAATTAAAAGATGCTTACTCCTTGGAAGATAAGTTATGACCAACCTAGATAGCATATTCAAAAGTAGAGACTTTACTTTTTCAACAAATGTCCATCTAGTCAAGGCTATGGTTTTTCCTGCAGTCATGTATGGATGTGAGAGTTCGACTGTGAAGAAGGCTGAGCGCTGAAGAATTGATGCTTTTGAACTGTGGTGTTGGAGAAGACTCTTGAGAGCCCCTTGGACTGTAAGGAGATCCAACCAGTCCATTCTGAAGGAGATCAGCCCTGCAATTTCTTTGCAAGGTATGATGCTAAAGCTGAAACTCCAGTACTTTGGCCACCTCATGAGAAGAGTTGACACATTGGAAAAGACTCTTTTGCTGGGAGGGATTGGGGGCAGGAGGAGAAGGGGATGACAGAGGATGAGATGGCTGGATGGCATCACTGACTCGATGGACTTGAGTCTGAGTGAACTCCGGGAGTTGGTGATGGACAGGGAGGCCTGGCGTGCTGCAATTCACGGGCTCACAAAGAGTCGGACATGACTGAGCGACTGAACTGAACTGAACCAACCTTGGGCTGTGAAATCCTACCTCCTAATGACTTGGTCTCCTCTTTAGTCTGTGAATACTGTACCTAAAAAATTAACTCAAGTTTAGACCCTGAGAAAGGAATCATGATTTGTTATATGGGTGACCAGTGTAAGACTCCTGATTCTCCATTTTTTTGTTTGTTTGTTTGTTTGGTAATAGATACTAAACATGAACCTTATCTGCACTCTGTTGCCCGTACATATGTCGCGTTCTAATTATTACCTTTGGCTAAAGATCTTTTCACCATACCTCTAGCCTCCTCAACCTCTATGGTCATTGTAGCTCCTCGTGCTATTTTGAAATTTAAGTACTACCTGCCCTTGTCAGTTATTCCTTGTGCAGTAGAGAAGGAAAGGGGCTCCCAAGTGGTACAGTGCTAGGGAATCCACCTGCCAATGCAGGAGGTGCTACAGACGCAGGTTAGATCCCTGGGTTGGGAAGATCCTCTGGAGCTAAAAATGTCAACTCACTCCAGTATTCTTGCCTGGAAAATTCCATGGATAGAAGACCCTGGAGGGCTGCAGTCCATAGGGTTGTGGTGAGTTGGATGCAACTGAGCACAGCACACAGAGAAGGAAAGAGGGGTTCTGTTATCCATGCATATGTATAAGCCAAGATATGTAACCTACTGTCACCCCAGACCTTCAGAGGACTTACAGTACTAACCTTCTTAGTAATGCTAAGATACCATGCTCCTCTTACCAGTCATTCCCCTCGACTTAGGTAAAGGATGTGTTCTAACCCAATGTACTGTATCCAATCCAGGATCCTGTTTCCTCAGCCTTTTTAGACCTTCCAAATCCACTTCAGTTATCTGTGGCTGTACAACAAAATATTTCAAAACCTAGCAGCTTAAAACACCAAACAATTATTTAATACCTAGAGGGTATTATGCAAGCATTAACTCATTGTTTTATGTCTATTGGAAACTAACAAAATGTTTATAAGTATCATTTTTCTAAGTATAAACTGGATTTAAGAGAATACTCAAGTGAGACACAGTCAACAACTTTAAATATTTAATAATATGGAAATATAGTTAAGGATTTTCTAAGGATCATAATAGTACAAATAAGTCTATTAAATATTTTAGCAAGTAGTGGATGAGAGAATATAACCGCAAGTAGTTGGTTAAATCTGTGACCCTTCAACACTGGGATTCTGTACATTTATAAATATCAACAGACACAGGTTCTATACCTGGGTAGGAAAGATCCCCTGGAGAAAGAAATGGCAACCCAATTCAGTATTCTTGCCTGGGAAATCTCATGGACATAGGAACCTGGTGGATTACAGTCCATGGGTTTTCACAGAGCCGGACACAAGTGAAGCGACTTAGCACACAAGCACATAGTATTCCATATATGTTTTAAAATGCATTCTGATTGTGAAAAGTATATCACATATTGTTCATGTCAGAGTATCCTCATTAGATGGTTATAAGCCTACAATATTACCTTTGAAAGTTTTGGTCATGGACTTTCATGTCTTTTTACTCTTTACTTTTCCCATTCTCTTCTTTCTTTCTCTCTCTCCTACAGCCTATTTTCTTTCTTTAATTTTTTCTTCCTATCCACCTAGTGATTTATACACAATTGAAAGTTGTATTTATTTGTTTGAAGTCAAGCTAACTTGATACATTTCTCCATGCAGTCACTTAGAGACACCATGGTTAAGGTACCTTATTACTTGTAAATTTCATTATTCTTATTTGTAAAATGGAGGAATTTAGAGTAACTTACTCATTTATCTATGAGAAAATATGTAAAATAATTTATATGAAACACTTGCACATAATCAGATAAAATGAGATTTTAAAATTACTACTGCTTTCTACTTTATGATCTTAACAATATCACTATTCCTGAAGCTTGTATTCCTCTACAAATCCTTGCTCAGGAAGAGTTTTTTATTTAGTAAGAAAATAAACTCTTTTCTAGGTAGTATAAATCACCTCCAGTGTAGAACCTCCTGAGGTCTTTTGTAATATGCAGACGTTTAAGAGGTTTACTTTTCTCCTTTGTCTTCATCATGTGAACATCCGAGGTTAGCATAAAGGGTATAGTTATGGCAGAGAGAAAGGGAAATATGTACAAATATTATTTTAATACTGTTTTGAAACTAATACTTGAACTGTCTATACAGTAAGCTTATGGTTTTTCAAATAATTTCAAGTATTAAGGATAAGTCAAACACTTCTTTATTCAATGTCTTCTGAATAATTTTCCAAGTACTACTTATATTCAAAATATGCTATACACATTCCAACACCTAGGAAAATAGCTCCCATGCACGCATTCATTATAAATTTTGCTTTGTAATGGGCAGCAATGTAATCTTAAAGACTAACACAAAATACAGTTCCAACTGAGAAAATTCTGAAGTAATAATTTTGATCAAAATTAATATTAAATACTTTAAAAGTTAGGTTAAATATTTCAAATATATGAAGTCGGGTAGAAAATATTTAGCATAACTGCAAATATTCATCATATTATAGGACCAAAAGCCATTTCAAAATGAAATAGTACTTTATAACCTGATCAAAGAAAAATTATCCACTGGAGTTTAATTTCAGTTTTATTAAAGTAATTTATGACAGCCTTTCTCCATAAATAATTCAAATAGAAATGCACATATAGGTAATAAAAATAGGATTTGCTTATTGAAATTATTTTAAATTAGCATATAATTGCCAAATTTAAAAATTTGATAAGTAACAATAGTAGACATGCATGACAATTGGTCAAATGCAATGATACAACAGCTTTCAGTAGAATACTTACTGATTTTAGTATCTAATGATTCAAATATTAGTTAAAGTGAGAAAATAGCAAGAACAGTTATAACATCTGTATTCAAATAGTTGTAACAAAGTTAGTTAGGGAAACCTCATTTGTTATGCTTTCATAGATGTCAAGTTAGGCCTTGTCCAGCATACAAACTTTCACCTTTTGCCTCATTGTTTTCACTACAGATAGATAAATCCTTGCATTGATCTCTGTGCCATGCTATATGGATTTGAACAAGCATTCTGGAATAATAATTGTCTGTCTTGATGCACCTTATGATATCTGATCAACAAACGATGTTAATTTGGAAGGTGTCATGGTCTTTCCTGGACGTTCCAAGATGAACATGTGCGTGCAGGAATTTTTTTAGTGAGTTTTCTTGTTATCAATGCTGGAGGAGGAAACAGAAGAAATGAAACTGAAGAGAGGGAGACATTGGGCAACAATGCATTTATAACAAGACTTTTGACAACCATGGGAGAACCTCTGATGCCAGGGGGTACCCTTCTTATCTGCCCCAAGCTTCAGGCAGAACCTGAGCCTTTGTACCTTTGGGTTGTTCAATGGGGTTTCCGCAATGGCTCAGTGGCAAAGAATCGACTGCAATGCAGGAGATGCAGGTTCACTCCCTGTGTTGGAAAGATCCCCTGGAGAAGGAAATGGTAACCCACTCCAGTGTTCTTGTCTGAGAAATCCTGTGGACAGAAGACCCTGGGGGCTATAGTCCATGTGCCCAAAGAGCCAGACATGACTGAATGACTAAGCACATTGTTCATTCACAGAAGGTGGGCTTACTGGGGAAGGAGGCATGAACAAGGAGAAGTGACTCTCTTCAATGAAAAACAATTCTTGAAGTGGCAAACTCAAATAATAACATCTTGAGCAAGAAAGTAACAAATCTGTCAGTCCTATGTAGGGGGAGAGTGTTCTGTCTTGAACAGAAAAGTAGGCTGTGCTATCCCAGAGTAAAGCTCTAGTGGAACCATCCATTTTCAGCTGAGATAATCTATCCATGAACTAAACTCATATTTTTTTTTTCTTTTTTGTTCAAAGGACATAAAGTTCTCAGAGGGACTATAGGTCTGTGGTGAAGAGACACTGTACAGTCTCTTTGAGCAATGTGACAATCAGGGCTATTTGCTCCTGCAGCAAGTTTTTGCCCTCTAATGATGCTTGTGTTTGAACCTGAAAGAAATAGACTCACTAGACCATTGTAGGCCAGGCCTTTCAGTGAGAACTGTGGTCACTAAATTGAGAAACCTAAATACAACAAGAGTAATTGCATGCCAGTGTGGACAGGGCCAAGGGGCTGCACACATTATAGAAAACATGGAGTTTCAGAGACTGGGGAAATTTGACCAAGATCATATAGCTATTTATCAATAAAGAGTTTGCATCGCCCTGAGGCCTTCATTCTTCCATGAAAATATTTGTTGAATGAAGAGCTCAGTTCAGTCACTCAGTTGTGTCCAACTCTGTGACTCCCATGAACTTCAACATGCCAGGGGACAAATATTCCTATTTGTTTTATTTGCACTGTCTTAAAAATTCTTTAGCCAGAAATCCCCAGTTCAGGTTTTTGAGAGGAAAAAGTAAACTAATAATATATTGAATGTGTCTTTCCTCTGTCATACACTATTGAATACAAATTACATATATATTTATGTTCTTAAACTAGGAACCCCTCTTCACAGGAGCCCACTCTGGCCATATTCTCAGCACCTGTATCACTTATACTACCTGATCCTCACTTATGTGTTGCCTTTCATTGTTCTCTATGTGTTTTATTTGAATAGAATGCACCTACCTGACTCAATTACAGCAAGATGAGTACAAAAATCTTCTCCATTCTTTATTAGAAACCACTTTGCAACTAGTAAAAATAGAGATACTCATTGTCATAAGGGATTCTTTGTTAAATGGATGTATGGTTATATTATATATGTCACATTTAACTGAAAAGCAACCTTGAAATTTAGCAGTATCTCACTCAGGAAAACAAAAGCTCTTAAAAATAAATGCAGTGGTTTATGCCTGTTTTGCTCTTATGACAGACTAGCCTGACAGAAGCAGTCTTGATTTACTAAAATTACTTGAGGTTCAAGTCACTAAAAAGTAGTTTAGATCTCTACTGCTATATTTCAGTAAAGGCTAACATTTTGCCTCAGCATATGAACAAATTGGATCTTCACAAGAAATGTAAACAGGATGATAAATGGTATTATCTTTGAATTTAGGACTCTGGGTTGTATGGTGCACAACAATTTTTCTCATAGAAATTATAAAACCACATAGATGAAAAGCCTACTTTAATATCAACAGAGACAAAAAGAGGAAGAAATAAACACTTTTTAGAGGTTGCATTTTGCCCTTTCCACAAATAATTTTTATTGTAAATCATTTGTTGTCTTGTAAGTACTTCATTTTCTTTTAAAATACTTCCATGACTTCCACTCCCAGCTATGATGACTCAGCATGTAGTAGAGCAATACTCCAGCTGAGAGCAACTAGAAAACAGGAACAAACCCAAACATAAAAAAGGTATGTCCTTTTGAGTTTTTTTTCAGTCCTGTTTGACCCTTTGCCACTCCTTTGGACTGTAATCCACTAGGATTTTCCAGGCCAGAAAACTGGAGTGGGTTGCTGTTTCCTTTTCCAGGATATCTTCCCTACCCAGGGATTGAACCCAGGTCTTCTACATTGGCAGGCAGATTCTCTACCACTGAGTACCTTGGAAGCCCCAATGTTCTCTCTTGTTGTGATTGTTTAGCCCCAAAGTGCTGTGCATCTGACTGTTTTGTGACCCTAGATTTTAGCAGGAAAGGCTCCTCTGTCCATGGGCTTTCCCAGATAAGAATACAGTGTGAAAAAGATTGTAAGATATATGGAAATTATATATGGAAATTATTTCCATATGGACTATGGAAATTAGTAAAAAAAAAAAAAAAAACACACACACACACACAGAAAAAAAAAACACACGTAAAGAAGATATTAACATGGAGCTCTTGAGCAAGAATGATCTCCAAGAGGCAAAGAATCTTAATAGATCTGTCCACGGTGCTAGAAGACAAAAACTGAAATTTAGGATGACCAATGCATCAACACTTAAGAAGTCAGGATATCAGAGAGAAGCAAATTACATAGAAATTAAGCCAACAATATGAGCCGACTTTATCGCAAAGACTTCACCAGTCCATAAACTGCCCAGGTCACAAGGAGTACAAGCAATAAGTCACTAAAAGGCTCCTAGCAGTGAGAAGAAAAACACTGGAGTTGAAGCCTGACATAACAGAAGAGTCTGCTAAGCAATTCAAGCTTCCCACTGACAGACGGTACCAGGTATGTGGCCATTTACTGTTAATTGTAAATGGCAACACACTCCAGTACTCTTGCCTGGAAAATCCCATGGACGGAGGAGACTGGTAGGCTGCAGTCCATGAGGTCACTAACAGTTGGACACGACTGAGCGACTTCACTTTCACTTTTCATTTTCATGCATTGGAGAAGGAAATGGCAACCCATTCCAGTGTTTTTGCCTGGAGAATCCCAGGGACAGGATAGCCTGGTGGGCTGCCGTCTATGGGGTCTCACAGAGTCAGACACGACTGAAGCGACTTAGCAGCAACAGCAGCAGCAGTTAAAGCTTAATTGTGCCTTATGTTTTGAATTTAGATGATGAGTTTTGATAAAGTTACAATGTATTATTATTCCCTTTCAACTAGGTTGTGTTTGCCTGTTTTTCTGTCCTAATGAGTTCTCTGATATACTTACAGGATAAAGCTTTTGAAATGGTAGGAATACTAGTGTGCCAGTCAATACTTTTCTGATTAAACCTGGAAACATCTCTCCTTTATCAGTTGGCATATCTAAAGTTGTCAGTGGACAATGCTAGAAGGATATTGCATAAGATATTCCTGGTTCCAATAAGCTTCACTTTCTTGTTCCTGTGGTGCATGCCTGCCAGAATATGGTTGGATGCCTACTGGTTCTGATCCTCCAGTGAACTGTAGCAGCATTCCAGCAGACAGATTTCCTGTGAATTTCAGCATTACAACAGTGGACATTTTCCACATAGGTCTTGCTGGCGCATCAGTGAAAAGTTTTCCAGTGAGTCTCTCTAGCACTCCAGAAAGCTCTTCATTAAGGCTTGCTGGTGTCCCATTGGAAAGTTTCCCAATTTTTAACCCCAGACTATGGCACCTCAGCAAACTTCTCCATCAAATATTGGACTAAGGACACATGCTTTCCAATGAAGTTTACATCTCAGACTTGGGGTGGGTGCAAAGCTCTCTCAAGCTTGTTTTCTCTCTCTCTCTCTCTCTCTCTCTCTCTCTCTTTTTTTTTTTTTTTTAGTTTTCTGCCTCATTACTAAAGGCTGATCATTATATCTAGTATAATTATTTTTTATTTAGCAGCCTCTTTGAAAAAAGTGAAAATGTTTCTCAGTCAAGTCTGACTCTTTGTGACTCCATGCACTGTAACCCACCAGCCTCCTCTCTCCATGGCAAGAATACTGGAGTGGGTAGCCATTCCCTTCTCCAGGGGATTTTCCTGATCCAGGGATTGAACCTGCATCTCCTGCTTTGCAGGCAGATTCTTTACCCCTGAGTCTCAACCATTTTAAAATAAAAGCTATTATTTAATAGTTCCTTTTTGTTAAAATTCTTGTGTTCAAATTCCTGATGTGATATTTCCCCTATTATAGGATCTTGACTAATGCATTCACCATATTACTTCCTATCTAGTCTACTACTCTTTTATCCAAATGAGTAAGTATCAACTAGTACCCTATCTGGAGCTTGTCCCATGGAATACCCATGCATCTCAATGGTCTTAGTAAGACACAGCCACAGAAAATGATATATGCTCACTTGTAGAAACAAATTTTAATTCTTGATAAGAAATTAGTAATATCCACAAAAGATTGGTTTTACCATGTACTAAGACATATTATTTTTAAGTCAACAAGAGAAAAATTAGCCTAGGATCTCTGAAATTTCATCTTAATCTGAGATGCTATAATGCAATTATTCTAGTTATAGGAGATTTCTGTTCAGTGAAATGACATTGAATTTATTCCAAGTTGTGTTTTTGTCTTATAAATATTCTGACAAAAAATTTTTAAGTAAGGATGATTGACAACTTGAAGAAAATTTCACATATTATTATAATAAAAGATAACAAAAGATTTCCAATAATTTTATAGATGATGAAAAAGCGCACTCAATCATAATAATGTTTTAGAATATTTCCTAAAGGAAAGTTTATGTAATTGGTTTCATCCTCACTTTTATTCCAGTAAAATTTTTATAGTGCTTTACAGCATGATTTTCATATCAATATTTCACTGAAGATTTGAGGAACTGGGGTATAAGAAACAAAGACTACATTATCTTCACTTTTTCTTGGCTTCCAAATTCATGTCTATAATAGAATTTTTGATTCAAAGTGTCCCAAACCAATGATAATAATTGCATATTTCCCCCTAAATTAAGGCAATTTTTCTTACCTTGATTACCAATGAGGATGAAACAACTTCTCTTATCTTTATTTATTTTTTTGGTGCACACAAAGGGCACTTAAGAAATAGTGATGTTATAAATGTCATCAAATATTTACTCATGTGAATGGGACTTAAACAATAAACAATAGGGAACAGTATTTCCATGATTATTCTTAAACCCTATTGGCTGGGGAATTTTTGCAGAAACTAATGCCTGTGGTCAGTAATTCGTTATGTAAGTAAGTACTGAAATATCTTTGCTTAATAACCTTTAGGTAACAAAAGATATATTAAGTCTCTGGTCAGAAATATGTTAAACACAACCAATTCTGCACAACTAAAACTACAGAGACCAACAAACTTTCCATATTATTTTGATGGTAGAATAATGAAAGGCATTTAATAATGCATTATTTTGCTGACAAAGGTCCATCCAGTCAAAGCTATGGTTTTTTCAGTAGTCATGAATGAATGTGAGGGTTGGACTGTAAAAAAAGCTGAGCACCAAAGAATGATGCTTATCAACTGTGGTGCTGGTGAAGACCCTTTAGAGTCCCTTGGACTGCAAGGAGATCAAATCAGCCAATCCTAAAGGAAATCAGTCCTGAATATTCATTGGAAGGACTGATGTTGAAACTGAAACTCCAATACTTTGCCCCCCTGATGCATAGAACTGACTCATTTGAAAAGACCCTGATCCTGGGAAGGATTGAAGGCAAGAGGAGAAGCGGATGATAGAGGATGAAATGGTTGGATGGCATCACCGACTCAATGGACATGAGTTTGAGCAAGCTTTGGGAGCTGGTGATGGATAGGGAAGCCTGGCATGCTGCCATCCATGAGGTTGCAAAGAGCTGGACACGACTGAAAGACTGAACTGAACTAAACTAAACAATAGAGATTTTTGAAATGGAACCTCAAATGATTAAGTGATATGGTTAGAGGTGATCCAGGGAAGGTCTGCAGAATTTTGTCACACTTCTCCTTGAACTTTTAGAAGGAATTAAATGATTCTAAAGACCTTTGGGAAAGTGCATTTATACCCACCATTAAATATTACCTCAAACCTGTCTAAAGTTTACTGAGAATATCAAGTTGCGCCTTAGGAATAGGAAATGACTAAAAAAGAGTATCATCTTGTACCAGAACCTCATTGCTTGTCTTGCTCCATTTGACCTTCACTGGGACTAACTCCTGAAAGCCTCTTGATGAAAGTGAAAGAGGAAAGTGAAAAAGTTGGCTTAAAACTCAACATTCAAAACACTAAGATCATGACATTCAGTCGCATCACTTCATGGCAAATAGAGGGGAAACAATGGAAACAGTGAGAGACTTTATTTTCTTGGGCTCCAAAATTACTGCAGATGGTGACTGCAGCCATGATATTAAAAGACTCTTGCTCCTTGGAAGAAGAGCTATGAACAACCTAGACAGCATATTAAAAAGCAGAGATGTTACTTTGCCAACAAAGGTCCATCTAGTCAAAGTTATGGTTTTTCCAGTAGTCATGTATGGAAATGAGAGTTGGACTTTAAAGAAAGCTGGGCACCAAAGAATTGATGCTTTATAACTGTGGTGTCAGAGAAGACTCTTGAAAGTCCCTTGGACTGCAAGGAGATCAAACCAGTCCATCCTAAAGGAAATCAGTCCTGAACATTCCTTGGAAGGACTGATGCTGAAGCTGAAACTCCAATACTTTGGCCACGTTATGCGAAGGGAAGACTCCTTGGAAAAGATCGTGATGCTGGGAAAGACTGAGGGCAGGAGGACACCGGAGCCAGCACCAGGAGTCCCGCCTGTGGCAAAGGTCATGAGGTTAAGGGGCCTGACAGGCAAAGGCAAGTCAGGCCTTAAGGGAGCCTTGCCGGATCTGCTCGTGCATCTGCCCCAAACCAGAGTCTGCCAGCCTTACTGCATTATACTTTTTGCTTACGCTTCCGACATTAACAGGGGCTGTCCCCCACCACCTTCCTCTAAAAGGAATTAACTTAGAGCTCCAGTTATTAAGTCTCCTGGGCGTAAAAAGAATGTCTTGGCTTAAACCCCTCTGATAGCTTTCTAACTTACCTGACCGGTCTGTCCGGATTTTTACAACTGTGCATGTGAATTGTTTACAGCCTCCCAACTGTGAGAGGCACTGAAAGCTTAAGAAATTCTAGGAAATACCATTAGAATAAAACTGATTAAGGGTTTCCTTGTTGAGCCAATACTTGCTGCCAAGTTTTCATATCTTTTAATGTAACTTTATTTAGTACTTTGAAGGTGATGCAGATTAAGGAAAAACACTACAGGGAAAATGAGATTAACATTCATTAAGGAAGAGAGCCATAAAATGTTAACAGGCCTTTTGGCCAGAAGATAATGTAAATCACCTGAGACCCTTTGTATACGGAAAGATTTGCAGAAAGAAAGCCTGGTCTTGATAAGGGTCAGGGCTGCTGACCCTGCATAACTTTGTATTATCCAGTGATCTCTATGTACAACCAAAAGTATAAAAAGCTTTCCTGGAAAATAAAGGACGGACCAGTTTCTTGGACCAGTTTCTCAAACTACTTTCTTGGAAATCTGGCTCCCCCCGTGTCAACTCTCTCTCTCTTTCTCCCTCTCCCTCCCTCTCCTTTTCAGTCTGATTCCTTGGAACGCAGAGGCTCTCCGTGTCTACTTATTTGCCGGGAGTTCTAAGACCCACACGAGAGGGATCCCAGGGCAGGGCACGCTCCACTGTTCAAGCGGGTGCCTGTGGCCTAACATAGATGGTGCAAGTTTCTTGTCTTGAGACTTTATCAGCTTTCTGTGTAAACCAAGGAATATCAGTCTCTTTTCTCCACTAATTTTCCTACTACACTCTTTTTTCCTAATCTCTCTTTAAATCTCTAATTAAATAATTCTTTCCTAAAACGCCAGCTCTGTCCTTGCTTCGAATTACCGATCCATCATGGCTGGACCCCGGCAGGAGGAGAAGGGGATGATGGAGAATGAGATGGTTGGATGGCATCACCGACTCAATGGACATGAGTTTGAGCAGGCTCTGGGTGTTGGTGATGGACAGAGAAGCCTACTGTGCTGCTATCCATGGGTTTGTGAAGAGTCAGACATGAATGAGTGACTAAAACTTTCCCTTCATCTCCTGAAAAATGGTAGTGATGCTAAATGAATGATGCTGCTTTAACTCTTTTATGCTTCTTTATAGAATAAAGCACATTTCAAATTAGTGAGAGGTAAACATCTTTTTCCCCACTTAGAATCAGTAAACCAAGACTAAGGGAAAATAAATCTTTTGCCAGAGCCATAACATCAGTATGTGGAGAATCCTAGACTTCAACCAAGGACTTCAGATGTTGGCAGAATTAATGACTTTCAGATCAGATGTTGCAACATGCCAAACATAGAGATAATCTAAAATAATCATAAAAATGACAATAATATTTATCATGACTTTACTATATGATTGTTATTGTTCAGTCACTCAACCATGTCTGATTCTTTGTGACTCCATGTACTGAAGCATGCCGGGCTTCCATGTCCTTCACCATCTCCCGGAGCCTACTCAAACTCATGTCCATTGAATTGGTGATGCCATCCAACCATCTCATTCTCTGTCATCTAATTCTCCTCCTGCCTTTAATCTTTCTCACCATCAGGGCCTTTTCTAATGAGTCAGTTCTATGCATCAGGTGGCCACAGTATCGGAGCTTCAGCTTCAGCATCAGTCCTTCCAATTAATATTTAGGGTTTCCTTTAAGATTGACTGGCTTGATCTCCTTGCAGTCCAAGGGACTCTCAAGAATCTTCTCTAAAATCACAGTTCAAAAGCATCAATTCTTTGGTGCCAGCCTTCTTTATGGTCCAACTCTCACATCCATACATGACTAATAGAAAAACTAGTTTTGACTGTAAGGACCGTTGTCAATAAGGTGATGTCTCTGCTTTTTGATACACTATCTAGGTTTATCATAGCTTTTCTGCCAAGGAACAAACATCTTTTAATTTCATGGCTGCAGTCATCATCTGCAGTGATTTTGGAGCCAAGAAAATAAAGTCTGTCGCTGTTTCCATTGTTTTTCCATCAATTTGCCATGAAGTGATACTACTGGATGCCATGATCTTGGTTTTTTAATGTTGAATTTTAAACTAGCTTTTTCACTCTCCTCTTACACTTTCATCAAGAGGATCTTTGGTTCCTCTTCACTTTCTGCTGTAAGGTTGGTGTCATCTGCATGCTTGAGGTTATTGATAATTCTCCCAGAAATCTTGATTTCAGTTTGTGCTGCATCCAGCCCAGCATTTCACATGATGTATTCTGCATATAAGTTAAATAAATAGGATGATAATATATAGTCTTGATGTACTCCTTTCTCAATTTGAATCAGTCCATGTTTCCATGTCCAGTTCTAACTGTTGCTTCTTGACCTCCATACAGGTTTTCAGGAGGCAGGTAAGGTGATACTATGTGATAGAGAATGTAGAAAGTAGTTTATGAATGGCATAATTTAATCTTCACAAATAATCGACATGACAAGTAGTCTAATATATTTAGAGAGAGGTATAGGTAGAGATGGGCTTCCCAGGTTTTGCTAGTGGTAAAGAGCCTACTTGTCAATGCAGGAGACTTTAGAGATGCAGGTTTAATCCCTGGGCTGGGAAAATCCCCTGGAGGAGGGCACGGCAACCCACTCCAGTATTCTTGCCTGGAGAATCCCATGGACAGAGTAGCCTAGTGGGCTACAGTCTCTAGGGTCACAAAGAGTTGGAGATGACTGAATTACCTTAACACAGCACAGCACAGCATAGAGGTACTGATATTGGCTTTCTGTATCTGTATCTTGTCATCTATAACTACATTTATATCTTTATCTCTATCTCTATGTCTATATCTAGAATCTGTCAAAGCTTAGAGACTTGCCCCAAGTCAAATACCCAATAAGAAGGAGAACAATTTGAAATGGTCAATCAATAATATATCATGGGCAGACCTTTCCTTTTAAATATATTGGAGCACATGGACTACCCAGTCCCTCATTCTGCTCTTTGATTTCACACCTGTTTGTAAGGGAGTTCAGGTTTTGCAATAGGAAGCTGCAACAGGTCAGGATATGTCAGTAATTTCTTTCCCTTGAGAAATACTTTTTAATTTATCTATCTATTAAACAAGTATTTATTTAGAAAATATTTGTCAGGCACTCCATTTAAGAAAATGTTGATTTCAGCTATTTGGGGGACCTTTTATTTTTAAACGTCTTTCATTAAAATTTTCCTGTTGGCTTGTGTCTTGTACTTTCTTTCTAAGGTGTATTATGATATTTTACTTATTATTACTGCTGACATCATAAATAAAATTATCTTAATTATATGTTCTTAATTTGGAAAGGACTAATTTTTATTACATTTTCTATTATTGTGTTTAGGGAAGTGTTACCATATCTATGGGATTTAACAAAAATTACATTCGTTTTTAACCTATCCCCAAGGGAGGAAAAATTAGCAAAGCTTGACATTCACTGTTATAAACCATCTATTAGAAAGAAACTCTGGATACAACCACAAGACTTGGCAGTTTGATTACTCAAGAAATAGATCATTTCCAAAATGAACTCTGGAGTGCCTCTTCTGCTTTTCAACAATGTCTATAACTTCAAGTCTATCTCTACACATAACTCTGTATTTTTCTTCTATTTTGTTTCCCTTGAAAGAATATTCTCTACTGCTCTCCCTGTCTTAACTTCCTCCAATGCACTCTTATATCTACAAAGACTCTTGCTTCATTCCCATACCTTTAAAGAAAGTGCTTTTTGTGATTCACCAATGGGCTTCCCTCATAGCTCAGTTGATAAACAATCCACCTGTAATGCAGGAGACCCTGGTTTGATTCCTGGGTTGGGAAGATCCACTGGAGAAGGGATAGGCTACCCACTTCAGTATTCTTGGGCTTCCCTTGTGGCTCAGATGGTAAAGAATCTGTCCACAGTGTGGGAGACCTGGGTTCAATCCCTGGGTTGGGAATATCCCCTGGAGAAGGGAAAGGCTACCCACTCCAATTTTTAGGCCTGGAGAATTCCGTGGACTATACAGTTCATGGAGTTGCGAAGAGTTGAACACGACTGAGTGACTTTCCCTTTCACTTTCAGTGCCTTGCTGGAGCTAAAGACTCTTGAGCATCTTTTGCGTATCCATAACGATAGGGCAAAACATCTATTTCTTGAAATTACCTCCAAGAATACCACTCACTCCTCCTTGGCTACACATACATTCAGCCCTCATCCAATCAGATCCCATTGCCTCTCTCAATTGTCAAGCCATCTAAGTCCAACAAAGCCCTATCCACTGGAAAAGAAAAAAAAAAAAAAAAAGATTAAAGGCAATTCTGAGACCATGAAATAACAAGGAAAACTGTTCCAACCATGAGCATGCAGATTGCAATGAACATGGGTGTCTTTTTTTTTTAGTTCTTATTTCCACAATAACATATGTGAAGACCATGTAATTTTGGACCTGTTTATAGGGATCCCACACAGCATATGGACAGTTACCTAAAAATCATACTAGTCCATAAGTATTCAAAACTGAAACGATAGATTCCTTTTATTCCCCCTTTAAGCTATTTGAGTTTTATTTTTATTTACATGCACATAAATTAGCCTAGAATAATCCACATAATTACCTTAAATGTTTGTTTTAGAAATTAAATCAGATAAAGTATGCTTATATATTTTAGTCACAAAATTTTGACATGACTTTTAGTTAAATCATGTTGAAACACCAAAAAAGTTTTAATTCGTCTAAAAGGATTAACATCAATTCATATAATAAAACAAAAATAAGCAGATTAGCTTTACAGGATAAAATGTAGAAATGTTCGACTAAAGTGGAGAGTCAGTGGGGAAAAAGGTATGATGGAGAGTGGTCAGATTTGAAAGGAGCAACCACTTTCTGAATTAACTTTTTTAAAAGTTACATGTAAGTAAAAATGAGTTCAAATTATTTATTTGTTTTGTTTTATCCTTTCAAAGTAATATTCAATACACAGTGAAGAATGTATGTAAAATTTACAAGTTGTAAAACTCACAATTTAGTTTTACTTATTTTTAAATTTCATAAAAACATCACTGTACAAATAGTATCCTGAAACTTGCAACATCGTAAGTTTTAAGATTCATTAATGCTGTTGAGAATAGTTGCAATACATTTATTCATACACGACAGAATATGACGAATTTATTACATCTTTATTATCCATTTTCATACAGATTGACCATGTTTACCTAGCAAAAAAATAAAAATAAAATAAAACCCAGCGGGTAAAGAATCCGCCTACAATGCAGGAAACACAGGAGATGCAGATTCAATCCCTGGGGTTGAGAAGAACCCCTGGAAGAGGAAATGGCAACACACTCCAGTATTCTTGCCTGAAAAAACCCATGGACAGGGGGCCCCTGTGAGCTATAGTCCTAAGGGTCACAAAGAGTCAGACATGACTGAGTGACTAAGCATGCAATCACACATGAACATTTTGCACATTCCTGCACCAAAGTTCAAAAGTTTCTCCAGAGATTATATTAAGAAAATGAATGGTTAGAACACAAAGGATTTTAACGTTCAGTCCTACAAGACAAACCAAATTGTTTTCCAACGTCATTTTAGCAACATACCCTGAACATCAGCAGGTAGTACCATACAATCCACATCCCAGCCAACATTTCTGCCAACTCTTTAGTAAAATGTAGTTTCTAATTTTGTTTTTAATTCATGCTTTCTTGATTTTTATGAAACAGAGTATACTTCTCTGTATTAGTTGTCCATGTGTACTGACACTTCTAAATGTCTACACATCTCATTATATTATTTCTGCTACTTTAATTTTTTAATTAAAAAATAATCTATATACTAATCTAGCCTCAGCTCTTTATACTTCTTTCTATTACTTTCAACCAACAGACTTGTCTTTTTGCTTCTGTTGCAATGCTTTTTAGAGTGACACGTTTTTAATTTTTATAGTGTGAAATGTATCAGTTTTTTTTCTTTTACAAAAAATCATTTAGGGAGCTTGCTTAAAGAATATGTTTCTCTTTCAATGTTTAAATATTAATGACCCTTTAGTTAAAATTTTTTCTAATGTTTTCCTATTTTATCTGGGTTTCATTTTTTCATAATGCATAATTATCACTCCTTTCTTACTTATGAACTAGCTTTCTCAGTTTCATTTATTTAATATTTTGTTTTCCTTCACATGTCTTCAATTTCATCTTTGTCATATATATAGAATTTTCATTCATCTAGGGGTCAGTGGGTTCAATATACTTTCCTCTTGGTCATTTGTCTTTTTTTTCTTTTGTTTACATCATACTAATTTATGATCTTTTTAACAAGATTTGGTTGTATATTAGAAATATTGCTGCATATTCATTATTAGTTTCAGTTTGTCACGTTTATCATACAACCTTATTGAAATTTTCTTTGAAGTTATAGCAAATCTATAGATCATTTAAAAATAATAGATACTTGTGTGATACTGATATTTCCTATGACTCAATATAAGATATTTCTCCATTATTTCAGTCCTTGTTCAAAATTTTCAACAATTGTACAGATTTCTGGATGGAAGTCTTGCATATATATTTTCAGATTTATTTATTCTCAATAACAATAATTCCATTGCTGTTGTTGCTAGTATTACTTAAAATTTCAGTTTGTAAACTGCAGGTTACTGTCTTAGAAGTACAGATCACATTTGTACAGCAATTTTTTTATAAACTTTTGAAACTTATTTTTTATATATACATATATATCTATTCTTTTTCAATTTCTTGTCCTATCTAAGTTAGTATAGAATATTAAGCAGAGCTTCCTGTACTATACAATAGATCGTTGTTGATTATCTATTTGAAATATGGTAGTGTGTACATATTTAACATAAGAACTAAAGAGCCTCTTGATGAAGGTGAATAAGGAAAGTAAAAAAATGAGTTTAAAACTTCACATTCAAACTTTTCCAACAAAGGTCCATTTAGTCAAAGCTATGGTTTTTCCAGTAGTCATGTGTGGATGTGCAAGCTGGACTCTAAAGAAGGCTGAGCACAGAAGAATTGATGCTTTTGAACTGTGGTGTTGGAGAAGACTCTTGAGAGTCCTTTGGACAGCTAGATCATACCAGTCAATCCTAAATCAACCCTGAATATTCATTGGAAGGACAGAGGCTGAAGCTGAAGCTCCAATACTTCAGCCACCTGATGCAAAAAGTCAATCCATTGGAAAAAAAAAACAACAAACAAACAAACCCTGATGCTGGGAGAGATTTAAGGCAGGAGGAGAAGGGGATGACAGAGGACAAGATGGTTGGATGGTATCATTGACTCAATAGACATGAGTTTGAGCAAGCTCTGGGAGAAGATGAAGGATAGGAAAGCCTGGGGTGCCACAGTCCTGGGGTTGCAAAGAGTAGGGCATGACTGAGCAACTGAACAAATGTGTTCATGTTAATCCCAAACTTCCAATCTATCCCTCTCCCCAAACCTTGCCCAATGGTAACCATAAGTTCATTTATGAAGTCTGAGAGAGCTTATTTTTTTTAATAAATTCATTTGTATAATTCTTTTAGATTATACATAGAAATCATATAAATATATAATTTTCTCTTTCTCTACCTGACCTACGTCACTTAGTATGATAGTCTCCAGGTCCATTGGTATTGCTGCAAATGACATTATTTCATTCTTTTTATGCCTGAGAAATATTCCATTGTATGTATATACCACATCATCTTTATCCATTCCTCTGTTGATGGAAATTTAGGTTGCTTCCATGTCTCTGCTATTGTAAGTAGCGCTGCAACGAACACTGAAGTTCATGTATCTTTTCAAGATTTTCTTTTTTCTTGAGTCACTTTGACTTGCAACCCTTAACTTTGGGGGATGTGCTCAGATAGAATTCTCCACCTTGCTTCTGGCCCCAGGCTTTACCCCTAGGCTGATACTGTTCTTGGCAGCTTAAATCAGGGTAGTTCTTCTGAGAAAAGCATAGTTCCCACTATAGAAGTTCAAGCTCATATTTTTAAGAGAAGACCTGATCTTGGCAACCTTTTTAAGACCAGTGATGACCTGAGAAGAGTTGTTCTGCAAGTGGGATTTCCTCACAGACATAAAGCTGGTTGTTAAAGTTAGTATTTTAATCTTGAAAGACAGCACAGCATAATTCTTAAAAAAAAAGAAAAAAAATCTTTGAATTCAACACTTAGATTTGAGTCTAAGCTGCACCTTGTATTCTTTGGATATGTATCTGCAAATTTTTTTTTTGTACTTCAGTTTTCTTACTTCTAAAATAGCAATATAAAAAAATGAAATAATAATAATAATACACTTGACATAGAATTGTTATATGGATTGAGCACACACACACATATATATATATATAACAAATGAAATAGTGTATGGAACTAAGCATGAAGTATAGAAATACCTACTATTATTGTTAATTAGTTTCATTTAAATGTAAGATTACATGGTTTTGTCCTGGAAAATATTTTCATAAAGGGAACTTTAACCTAATATAGCTACTATAGGTGAATAAGCCACTCTCATAACTATTTTTATTTAATTTTCTGACTGATTCACAAATGGAGTTTTCCATCTTATAAAAGATTGATTGTCTTTATACTCTTCTTCTCAAGGCAGTTTGAAAATGCTGATTTTGTAGCTAATAATTTGTCATTAGAATGTTTTCTTTGCAAAGTATTATCAGAAATCAGAAAGTTAAAGTAATAAATTCACAATGACATAAATGACAGTATGGCATAATTTTTTTCTTTTTAAGATTATAAGCATTTTTTGATACTAGACCATCTGCTTTGACTGGCTTAAAATTCATCAAACTACTTTTTTTTTAGGGAATAAGCTTAAGACAAAATAAATTATACTGTATTTGCTTCATTTCTCTCTAATTGTTTTTATTATGCCACTGAACTTCCCAGAAAAGTACTAAAAGTAAGTAAAACAACAAATAATGAATAACAGAACATTTATTACTTAATACAAGCTATTTATGATTTATGCATTTTAAAATATGATTTTGAAATTAAGTCTTACTTATATTACAAGAGAAGTGTTAGTTGGTTCACATAAATAATTCTGAAATTAAGTAGGTTAGACACAGCGAGTCAATAGCATGTAGAAAATTTTGTCTTTGTGTCTTGTATAGTTCCATATAGTGCTTATTATCACATTTGGGGACTTCCCTAGTGGCTCACATGGTAAAGAATACACCTGCAATGCAGGAGACCTGGGTTCAATCCCAGGGTCAGGAAGATACCCTGGACAAGGGAATGGCTACCCACTCCAGTATTCTTGCCTGGTGAATTCCATGGATAGAGGAACCTGGCAGGCTATAGTCCCTGGGGCTGCAAAGAGTCAGACATGTCTGAATGACTAACACTTTCACTATCACATCGCCGTTTTACTCCACATTCCTGACATATTTTCTATAAGTTAACAATAATTTGAAGAAGAATCATAAAAGTAATACCTTTATTATGTATATATAATAAAGAAAAGAATTCTCATTTTTTTTGACCATGTGTATCACAAAAAAACTGTGGAAAAGTCTTAAAGAGATGAGAATACCAGACCACCTGACCTGCCTCTTGAGAAATCTGTATGCAGATCAAGAAGCAACAGTTAGAACTGGAGATGGAAGAACAGACTGGTTCCAAGTTGGGAAAGGAGTAGGTCAAAGTTGTATATTGTCACCCTGCTTATATAACTTATATGCAGAGTACATCATGAGAAATGCCGGGCTGGATGAAGCAAGCACAAGCTGGAATCAAGATTGCCAGGAAAAATATCAATAACCTCAAATACGCAGATGACAACACCCTTAAAGCAGAAAGTGAAGAAAAACTAAAGAGCCTCTTGATGAAAGTGAAAAGAGGAAAGTGAAAAAGTTTACTTAAAGCTCAACATTCAGAGCACTAAGATCATGACATTCAGTCCCATCACTTCATGGCAAAGAGATGGGGAAACAGTGGCTGACTTTATTTTTCTGGGTTCCAAAATCACTGCAGATGGTGATTGCAGCCATGAATTAAAAGATGCTTACTCTTTGGAAGGAAAGTTATAACCAACCTAGATAGCATATTCATAAGCAGAGACATTACTTTGCCAACAAAGTTCTGTCTATTCAAGGTTATGGTTTTTCCAGTGGTCATCTATGAATGTGAGAGTTGGACTGTGAAGAAAGCTGAATGCCGAAGAATTGATGCTTTTGAACGGTGGTGTTGGAGAAGACTCTTGAGAGTCCCTTGGACTGCAAGGAAATCCAACCAGTCCATCCTAAAGGAGATCAGTCCTGGGTGTTCATTGGCAGGACTGATGTTGAAGCTGAAACTCCAGTACTTTGGCCACCTGATGCGAGGCGCTGACTCATATGAAAAGACCCTGATGCTGGGAAAGATTGAGGACAGGAGGAGATGGGGATGACAGAGGATGAGATGGTTGGATGGCATCACCGACTCAATGGACATGAGTTTGGGTGGACTCCGGGAGTTGGTGATGGACAGGGAGGCCTGGCATGCTGTGGTTCATGGGGTCACAAAGAGTTGTACACGACTGAGCGACCGAACTGAACTGAAAATATTTGGGCCCAGCATAGAAATCACGAAAATGATGAATATTGGGCATTATATATAATAATAATAATAAAGCCTGTTACTTTAATAACAGAGTGTTTCTTGAGCTGTGATGTTTTAATAGTAAGAAGATTTTTTGTTTATGTGTTTGTGTGTGTGCATGTGTGATGTGTTTAAACTAAGTGCCAAAAACTATCAGAATAATGTTGATATCAATGATTTTGATAAAGCAATTTTTGTTTGACTTACAAAGTACAGAAGGATCTGAATTCAATGATTAGGTAAAAGAACCTAGTAAAAATAGCCTCTAGTTACAATCTAGATCTATCAATTAGTTAGAGTTATTACTACGTTTTACAACAAATTCTCTTTTCTACCTTGTGTTTTCAATGGAACAATGTGACAGGAATTGAAAAGAAGTGATGGAGGAAAGTAAATGAAGTGACCAGAGAAAAAGAAAAACAATTGTTAATCATATGGGGATTTTTCCAGGCCATCATATCCCAATGCTTGGGATAACAAGAAATAAATGCATCAAACAAAATAAATGATTCAAGCACCACAATTGATTTACAAGTCTAAAGTTCTATAAACTTAGCCTAATATTTCCAAATGCAAGAAAAATTCCAGTATCATTTTGGGACTCAGTATCAAGTATTGCATAATAAGATGTCACCATTTATAAGCCACTGCCTTGTTATGAGATCTCTTTCAAACATAAAAACAAGATAATAATAAGGTAGTCCTCCCTACAAATAAATACTGATTATGTTCCTATCATGGGGATGGTCTTGTGTGGATCACAATAAACTGTGGAAAATTCTGAAAGAGATGAGAATACCAGAACATGTGACCTGCCTCTTGAGAAACCTATATGCAGGTCAGGAAGCAACAGTTAGAAATGGACATGGAACAACAGATTGGTTCCAAATAGGAAAAGAAGTACGTCAAAGCTGTATGCTGTCACCCTGCTTATTTAACTTATATGCAGAGTACATCATGAGAAACGCTGGACTAAAAGGAATACAAGCTGGAATCAAGATTGCCGGGAGAAATATCAATCACCTCAGATATGCAGATGACACCTCCCTTATGGCAGAAAGTGAAGAGGAGCTAAAAATCCTCTTGATGAAAGTGAAAAGAGGAGAGTGAAAAAGTTGGCTTAAAGCTCAGCATTCAGAAAACTAAGATCATGGCATCCAGTCCCATCACTTCATGGGAAATAGATGGGAAACAGTGGAAACAGTGCCAGACTTTATTTTCTGGAGCTCCAAAATCACTGCAGATGATGATTGCAGCCATGAAATTAAAAGATGCTTACTCCTTGGAAGAAAAGTTATGACCAACCTAGATAGCATATCCAAAAGCAGAGACATTACTTTGCTGACTAAGGTCCGTCTAGTCAAGGTTATGGTTTTTCCAGTAGTAGAGTTGGACTGTGAAGAAAGCTGAGTGCTGAAGAATTGATGCTTTTGAACTATGGTGTTGGAGAAGACTCTTGAGAGTCCCTTGGACTGCAAGGAGATCCAACCAGTCCATTCTGAAGGAGATCAGCCCTGGGATTTCTTTGGAGGGAACGATGCTGAAGCTTAAATTCCAGTACTTTGGCCACCTCATGTGAAGAGTTGACTCATTGGAAAAGACTCTGATGCTGGGAGGAATTGGGGGCAGAAGGAGAAGGGGATGACAGAGGATGAGATGGCTGGATGGCATCACCAACTCAATGGACATGAATTTCAGTGAACTCCGGGAGATGGTGATGGACAGGGAGGCCTGGCCTGCCGTGATTCATGGGGTTGCAAAGAGGCATGACTGAGTGACTGAACTGAACTGAACTGATGTTCCTATCATACAAACTTTAGCTACTTTGATTTCACACGTAAGGGAACATTTTTTTCTAAATCTGAAGGGTCTCTCCTCTTGAAAAATTTAGGAAAAATAAATCTTGCCCAACCCAAATGCCCAAGGGTAGCTGGAAGAATGGAAATCTGATTATTAGGATGTCCTCTGTTGTGTATGACTCTTTGCAGCCCCATGGACTGTAGCCCTCCAAGCATCTCTGTCCATTGAATTTTCCAGTCAAGAATACTGGAATGGGTTACCGTTTCTTACTTCAGGGGATCTTTCTGGCCCAGGGATCAAAACTGTGTCTCTTGCATCTGATACATACCCAGAAAACTACAACTTTTCAATGCCTGCTAAGTTCTATATTCAGTTCAGTTCAGTTCAGTTCATTCACTCAGTCGTGTCCGACTCTTTGCGACCCCATGAAACGCAGTGCCAGGCCTCCCTGTCCATCACCAACTCCCGGAGGTCACTCAGACTCATGTCCATCGAGTCAGTGATGCCATCCAGCCATCTCATCCTCTGTCATCCCCTTCTCCTCCTGCCCCCAATCCCTCCCAGCATCAGAGTCTTTTCCAATGAGTCCAGTGTTCTTGCCTAGAGAATCCCATGGACAGAGGAGCCTGGTGGGCTACAGTCTGTAGGGTTGCAAAGAGTCGGACATGACTGAAGCAACTTACAAAACCAATGCAAGAAACCTCTAGAGTTTTAAATGAGTTTTTATTATTGATTCCACTGAGTTCCTCCAATTTCTCATACTAAAGATGGATTATTAAAGCTAGTAACAACATATGACTTTAAAATCCAATCCAGTAATGGACAAAAATGGATCTGATTTAGTGTATCTATCATATATAGTAGAGACGGCAATGGCACCCCACCCAGTACTCTTGCCTGGAAAATCCCATGGGCGGAGGAGCCTGGTAGACTGCAGTCCATGGGGTCACGAAGAGTTGGACACTACTGAGAGACTTGACTTTCACTTTTCACTTTCACGCATTGGAGAAGGAAATGGCAACCCACTCGTGTTCTTGCCTGGAGAATCCCAGGGATGGGGGAGCCTGGTTGGCTGCTGTCTATGGCGTCACACGGAGTCGGACACAACTGAAGCGACTTAGCAGCAGCAGCAGCAGCATATATAGAAATCTAAGAGATTATTAGACAGAAAAATATCTATGGAGAACATCCCTGATGAAGACACTTGATTGTAATTAGTTACAAAATACATGAGAAACTTTAGCAATAAGGAACATAAAAATGTTATTTGTGATGCTTAATGAATAAGGTTGCTTCAGTTTTTGGATAACTCTTGATTAGCATATTCAGAAGATTATGACACAGAGTTGCATGATTTCTTGACGTTTACAGGGTTAACAATGTTACAGGAATTGAAATAATAAAATTAAAAAAAATTTTTTTTTTCACTGCTTGGTGTACTCCTAATTATTGGGCTAATAATATAAATCTGACAGGTGCTACTATGCCCTCTGGTACCTTCCCCTAAAGCAAAAATATCTACTTAACCACAGCTAAACACTGATATTTGCAAAAACATAAAGACAAAAAATAATTTATAAGACTTCTCCCTAAAAATGTAATTTATATTTGAAATTAAACAGCATCTTCTCTATAGCAAAACTACTGTTTCAGACATAAAATATTTCACTAGTATAATATAATATATAATTATATATAACATACATATATATAATTATCTCTTCATTTTTAGGTTAAAATAAGAAGGCATTTACTTTCCCAAACTTATTAAGAACATGACTTATAAAATAAAATATACTCATTTTAACAATATTATTTGATAAATTTTAGAAATTGTATAAAATTACACAAAGTCCAAGAAACTGATATGAAATTTTTTCCTTTGTTGCTTTGCCATCAATCTTACCTCCTTTGCCTTTTAGGAAACTTAATACATTCCTTATACATAGAATAATACAGTTAATATATTTGAATCTGATGGCAATTACATAGAATGACATTGAGATTCCGCAATTTTTGTTGCTGTATCAATAGTTGATCCCTTTTTATTGCTAAGTATTCCATAATATGCATAGAGCACAACTAGTTTTGTATATCTGTTCCTTATCTGATGAGGGCTTCCCTGATAGATCAATTGGTAAAAAATCTGCCTGCAATGCAGGAGACACTGGTTTGATTCTTATGTTGGAAAGATCCACTGAAGAAGGGATAGGCTACCCACTCCAGTATTCTTGGGCTTTCCTTGTGGCTCAGCTGGTAAAGAATCCACCTGCAATGTGGGAGACCTGGGTTTGATTCCTAGGTTGGGAAGATCCCCTAGAGAAGGGAAAGGCTACACACTCCAGCATTCTGGCCTGGAGAATTCCATGAACTGTACAGTTTGTGGGGTCATAAAGAGTTGGACATGACTGAGCAACTTTCACTTATTTGATGCACACTCCCTTAATTCTAGTTCTTTACAGTTATGAATAGTGCTTCTATGAGCATTCACATAAAAGTCTTTGTGTTGAAATAAGTTTTTGTTTATCTTGGAAAATGTCCTCTGAATGAGAATGTTGAGTCATACAGCAATTGTTTACCAGCAAAAGACTGTCACAAACTACTTTGAAAATGGTTGTACAGCTTTGCATTCCAACCAGTAATATATGAGAGTTCTGGCTGCCTCAAGAAAATGAAGAGACCTATAAGCTGATGGAAAACACTTTCAAATCAAATATTTTAAAAAGGTCTACTATTCAAGATATAAGACTTCCCAGGTGGTGCAGGGGGCTTCCCGGGTGGCTCAGTAATAAAGAATCCACCTGCAATGCCGGAGACAAAGGAGACACAGGTTCAATCCCAGGATCCAGAAGATGCTATGGAGGAGAGCATGATAACCCATTCCAGTATTCTTTCCTGGGGAATCTCATGGACAGAGGAGCCTGGCAGGCTACAGCCCATGGTATTGCAAGGAGTTGAACATGACTGAGTCACTGAGTTCACATGAACACACACCCATGTCCAAAATATATAAAAAATTCTTAGAACTCAACAACAAAATAGAAAAGTAAGCCAATTAGGGATTTGGAGGATGCCAGAGCCCAATTCTCTTCTTTCCAGCATGTCTTTTGGCTAGCCAATTAAAGCCCTACACGGGCCAAGGACCACATTGTGACAGGTGAAACAAATACCATTGAGGTGTATCAGGAGAAGCTCACTGAGGTGAAAGACAACATGGACAGGCAGATGTTTAACATCACAGCCTAGAGCTAGCCTAGTGCTATAGCTGGAACAAAGGTGTACATCCATGGCAACAAAATCTACATTCTGATTTTACTAACATGCTGAAAAATACACCAATGTTAAAGAACATGAAAAATAAAAACCAAAGCTCTGGGTCAGGTCAGGGAAAAATTGCTTTTCTGAAGGTTCAAGTAGCTACTAAAGAAAGAGGATATGGAAACATCTTCCAGAAGTAAAGACAAATTTATCTGTTGAGCAGAACTTTGCCCTTATTTTTTCTTGTCGGTTTTGTGGGTTCTGGGTGTCATGGGGGGAAGGAGGGGTATACCTGTTTATGTGTATTTCCTACAATTTTTGTGGGATTTTTTGACATCTTTCTCTCTAGATCAGGGACAGTGTTAAACTAAATAAATAAGGGCTTTTCCTGAAAAAAAAAAAAAGATGAAATTTGTCAAAAGGTAAAAAATCCCAGCTAGAAGATAAATAAGGACTAGGTATGTAATGTATAACATTATGACTATAATCAACAGTGATGTATGGCACATAGGAAAACTGTTAAGAGAGTAAGTTCTAAGAGTTCTTATCGTAAGGGGGAAATATACTTTCTCTTTCTTTTCTTTTTTATTATATCTATATGAGAAGATGAATGTTAGCTGAACCCATTGTGATAATCATTTCACAACATATGTAAATCAAACTATCATGCTGTATGACTTAAATTTGTACAGTAGTTTATGTCACTTATTTCTTGATAAAACTGGAAAAAAATAAGCCAAGGACTTGAATAGACATATTTTTAAAAATATAAACAAATAGACAAAAAGAACATGAAAAAATTCTCAGCATCATTTATCATTAGTGAAATGCAAATCAAAATGACAATGAGATACCACTTGGCATCGACTTGAGTGGCTGTAAATATAGTGTGTGCATTCTCAGTCATCTCTGACTCTTTTTGACCCTATGTAGCCTGCCAGGCTTCTCTGTCCATGGGATTCTCCAGGCAAGAATACTGGAGTGGGTTGCTATTTCCTCCTCCAGGGGATCTTCTGACTCAGGTATCAAATCCACACCTCCTATGTCTTCTGAATTGCAGGCGGATGCTTTACCACTAGCACCACCTGGGAAGCCCCTCAGCAATCTCTCCCGATCCTTGCCAAGACTTGTAGTGATTTCTAATAGTTGTAATAATAACAACAATAATAGAAATAAAATATTGCAAGTGTTGGCAAGAATGGGATAGGGAGATATTGATTGAAACCCTGTACATTACTGGAGGGAATGTACTACTGCAGGTATGGTGCAGGCATTGTTGAAACAGTTTCTCAAATTAAATAAATAAATAAATAAATATAAATAGAGTATTACCATCTAACCCTGTAATTCTACTTTGAGCTTATAAACCAAAACAATTAAAGACAGGTATTCAAACAAATACATGTACATAAATGTCCATAGAGGCACTATTTGAAATAGCCAAAGGTGAAATCTGCATCTTCATCTATGGATGAATGAATAAAGACCATGTGGTATATATGTACAATGGAATATTATTCAACATAAAAAATGAAGTGCTAATACATGCAACAATATACATGAACTTCAAAAACATTTTGCTAATCTCAAAAAAGCTAGACATGAAAGGTCAGATTGCATTATATGTTGGGAGCCAGTGTGAGGAACTCCGCCCATGGCAAAGGTCATGAGGAAGGAAGCTTGGCGTACGTAAGGGTGTGATCAAGCCTCAGGAAACCCCCTGTTCCCGAGCATCTACCCCCAAAACCAGAGTACTTTACAGGGAGCTCTCCCCCATAACCATTTCTCTCAAAGAAGGAGTTAACTTGCAGCTCCAGTTAATAAAAATTCCTGGGCGTGACAAGAGTGTTTCAACATATGAACTCTGGAGGTTCTCTGGCCTGCCTGATCAGGCTCATCTGGCTGCATGTGACTGTTTACAGCCTCCCAACTGTGAGAGGCATGGGTTGTTTTAAAACTTTCTAAATACAGACTCTTTTGAGAAGTTAGGAGATCATTAGTATAGTATTAGTAGGTTGATTAGGAATTATATAGGTGAAGGGTTTTTTCATTTGTCCTGCCAATAATTACTGCTAATTCCCTGCCCTGGGTGTGACAAGGATGTCTCAGGTCAAACCTCTCTGCTGACAGACTAGCTTGTGTAACAGCCTCTTAGCCATAAACAGCACAGAGAGTTTGGAGTATTAGCATAGGGCTTTTTTCATTGATGAGTCAATGATTGCCATCAGGCCTCCATATCTTTAGGCACCTGGGAATATATTAACCTATGTATTTGGAATATAGAAAAGGAAATATAGTAGTTTTTGATGTTAGCAATACTAGACTTTTTGAGTTAATGAATTTTCTCTTTTATTGTAGACCACTGTACTTTGTTATAAATCACTATAAATCACTATGCTATGTAAAAATGTAACTTTATCACTATCTTAAGACAAAATAGATCTTAAGGGGAACATTGGTGAAGGGTTTACATTTGTTGAGCTAATATTTGCTGCTAAATCTCCATATTCCTGACCTTATAATGAATATAACTAGCATATAGGAGAAATAAGTATTAACCTTTAAGATTAATCATGTTAAACCTTAGGTTAAGTAAATTCCTTTCTTGATTGTAACTCACTACACCCTCACCCGATAGGAATGCAACTTTATTTGGAGAATGGCGCCTGATTTAAGAAAAAATCACCCCTGGAAAAATAAGTTTTCTGGTTAACTGACCGGTATCAGAAAGGGCCATAAAATGTCAGCAGACCTCATGGCTAAAAGATGATGAAACTCATAAGACCTTTGAATAATTTTATATGAAGCATCTGATTGTGGCAAGGGTCAGGTCTGCTGACCCCCGCGTGACTCTGTATTTATCTCTATGTATAACAAAAAGGTATATAAACAAACCTGAAAAATAAAGAAATCGGATCAGTTTCTGGAAAGACTGATTCCCCCGTGTCGTTTCTTTCTTGCTCCCCGCTTTCCTGGCTGAATTACCATCTGAAATGTGGGTACTCACCAAGCCTGCTAATTCTGCCTGGGCTTCTGAGATCGGACCGGGGAGGCCTCAGTGCCTCCTCTCCTTTGGGAGAATGGAAAGACGCCTGTGGCCTACATAGGTGGTGATTGGTATTCTATGTAAGCCAGTTATTCAGCCTCTTTTCTCCACTAATTCTCCTACTACACTATCTGTTTCTAATCTCCCTCTATATCTGTAATTAAATAAGTTTTTTCCAGGACACCGACTCCGTCCCCACCTTCGAATCACCCTGGATCCACCAGGGCTCAACCCCAGCAACTATATAAATATCCAAAATAGGTAGCCATAGAGACAGAAAACAGATTGTTGGTGTTGCCAGGGTCTAGGGGGTGGGTGAAGGAACAATGAGTAGCTTAAAAGGTATGGATTTTCTTTGAAGGTATGGAAATATTTTGAGCCTACATAGAGATGGTGGTTGTACAATATTGTGAATGTATTAAACGCCATGCCACTGAATTGTGTATTTTAAAATAATTAGCTAGTTTGTCCACAGGGTGATGGTCTCAGGGTTTGCCACAGCAAAGAAGGCAAGCCCAAATGCTCAAGAATATTGAATCTTAACAAAGGAAATCCCCTTGACCAGCCTACATTCAAGAGGTGAGGAAATAGACTACAGATATTGATGTACAGATGTGAGAAAGTGAAAGTCCCTTAGTCATGTCCAACTCTTTGCAACCCCATGGACTTTACAGTCCATGGAATTCTCCAGGCCAGAATACTAGAGTGGGTAGCCTTTCCCAGCTCCAGGGGATCTTCCCAACCCAAGAATTGAACCCAGGTCTCTGGCATTGTAGGTGGATTCTTTACCAGCTGAGCTACAAGGGAAGTCCAAGAATACTGGAGTGGGTAGTCTATCCCTTCTCCAGAGGATCTCCCCAACCCAGGAATAGAACTGGGGTCTCCTGCATTGCAGGTGTATTCTTTACCAACTGAGCTATTAAGGAATGCCGTAGGGAGTCCCATGGATGAGAGAATTGGACCATAAAGAAAGCTAAGTACCAAAGAATTGATGCTTTCCAACTGTGGTGCTGGAGAAGGCTCATGAGAGTCCCTTGGACTGCAAGGATATCCAACCAGTCAGTCCTAAAGGAAATGAGTTCTGAATGTTCATTGGAAAAACTGATGCTGAAGCTGAGGCTCCAATACTTTGGCCACCTGATGCAAAGAGGGGACTCCTTGAAAAAGACCCCAATGCCGGGAAAGGGTGAAGGCAGGAGGAGAAGGGACCAACAAAGGATAAGATGGTTGGATGACATCACAGACTCAATGCACATGTGTTTGAGCAAACTCTGGGAGATGGTGAAGGACAAGGCAGCCTGGAGTACTGCAGTTCATGGTGTCACAAAAAGTCAGATACGACTGAGAGATTAAACAACAGCAATTGATGGAAGGAACTATTAATGGAAGGAACTCCTTTGCCATAAAGGATGTGCATACAGGAATGTGAGGAAGTATTGTGGCCATTTTTAAAACTCACCAACCACAGTAAAATGGTTTCTCCCAAAATAAATATCATAATTGCAATATAAATAAAACAAATGTTTATCACTAAAGTGCAGTGCTATAAAATAAATGTGTGTGATACTATCTACTGTTTGTATGTTATTTTCATATCATGGGGTGATATATACATATGTCATATATATATGATATATGATGATATAGGATGTATTATATCAAATAATCACAAATGAGACAAATTAGTTATTTGAACAGTTTTGCTAACGTGTATTGCATATGAACAAATCAAATAAACCAAATCTCTTGTGAACTTAAGTAATTTAAGTCAACCCAGCAATAATCTCTCCTCAACCTAGCCTTCTTCTGTATATCATATGTCCCTAAACATATGGAAGTGTTTAAGTGAATTCAGGAAAATAATCACTATTTTATGATTTATTTATGATAATTTATCATAAATTTATGATAATTTTACCATTTATTTATGATAATAGTTATGATGGTTAATTTTATGTGTCAGCTTAACTGGCATCCTCTGGATTTCTTAGACCATAGAATTTAAATTTGTTCTTAGTAACCACAGTGGCACCTGATAATTAACTAAGTATTCAGATATTTTAGAATTTAAAGGGTGGGGCAGTTTCTTGAGAATCCGCATGTGTAAGCTCAGTTATCTTTCTCTCCAAATCTTTTTTTTTTTTTTTTTATGCTTTGAGTTTTTAAAGCTTCTGCAGGCTCTTGAAATCTGAGTCAACAGAGTACATCATGAGAAACGCTGGACTGGATGAAGCCCAAGCTGGAATCAAGATTGCCGGGAGAAATATCAATAACCTCAGATATGCAGATGACACCACCCTTATGGCAGAAAGTGAAGAAGACCTAAAGAGCATCTTGATGAAAGTGAAAGAGGAGAGTGAAAAAGTTGGCTTAAAGCTCAACAGTCAGAAAATTAAGATCATGGCATCCGGTCCCATCACTTCATGGCAAATAGATGGGGAAATAGTGGAAACAGTGTCTGACTTTATTTTTCTGGTTTCCAAAATTATTGCAGATGGCGATTGCGGCCATGAAATTAAAAGACGCTTACTCCTTGGAAGGAAAGTGATAACCAAACTAGACAGCATATTAAAAAGCAGAGACCTTACTTTGCCAACAAAGGTCCATAGTCAAGGCTATGGTTTTTCCAGTGGTCATGTATGGATGTGAGAGTTGGACTATAAAGAAAGCTGAGTGCCGAAGAATTGATTCTTGAACTGTGGTGTTGGAGAAGACTCTTGAGAGTCCCTTGGACTGCATGGAGATAACACCAGTCCATCCTAAAGGAGATCAGTCCTGGGTGTTCATTGGAAGGACTGGTGTTGAGGCTGAAACTCCAATACTTTGGCCACCTGATGAGAAGAGCTGACCTATTGGAAAAGACCCTGATGTTGGGAAAGATTGAGGGCAGGAGGAGAAGGGGACGACAGAGGATGAGACTGTTGGATGGCATCACCGACTCAACGGACAAGGGTTTGGGTGTACTCCAGGAGTTGGTGTTGAACAGGGAGGCCTGGTGTGCTACGGTTCATGGAGTTGCAAAGAGTCAGACTTGACTGAGTGACTGACCTGAACTGAAAGCTTTGTGCATGCACTTAGACAATTCAGCCTTAATGAGATGCCCCAAAGTAACACCCTCTGTGATTTTAAGGCTCTTTTTCCTTTCCAGGAGCTCAGTGAAAAACAATAGGATTGTTGTAGAAAGAGGCTGAATAACTTCCGTTTATTTTCCAACTTTCCAGGAATCTTTAAATAAGTCTGCAACTGGAAACAAACAATATATATTAAAAACAAAACAAAACCTCTCACAGTCATAGACCGTTTCAGAGTACTCTATTGCAAAGTATACTCTGTAGAACTCCTTGTCACCTAGCTTCCATTATTTTAGATATAGAAGTCTCTGAACATCCAGCCAAAAGATTAATCACTCCTTACCTATTGACATATATCCCCACCTCCTGTCTTCCTTCCAGGCAAAGTGAACAGGCATACAATGCTTAAAGTTTCTACAACTGGAAGGATTTCCTTTTCTTCCTCTCCTTCAGACATCTGAGGGAGCTGTCTACTGCAGTAGTTTTGGTGGATGACAATGTATCTTGCAGAGCCAACTAAGCTCAAAATTTTAAAGCTGTGTGTGTCAGCTGACAGGAAGGTGGCAGGAAAGCAGAGTTAAGGCCACTGGCATGATCAATTGATCAGCTCAGGCAAGTATTTTGTATTCTACAGCTCTGGTAGGATTTCTCTTCATGTAACTATTATGTCAGTTCTACTTGATAATGATGTGTTGGTGGCCACAAATACCTTTATTGAAGAGTCTAAAGAAATGCAAATTTTGAAGAGTGACTCAAACTTTTAAGCCCTAAGGACATTCATCAAATGTTTCAAGAAAAAAGGGCATGTTTGTGCTCCAAAACCACAGCAGTCTTCCGTGTAATACTCCAGTCAAGCCGTGCTACTGCCCCCAGAGAGAATGTGAATTTACAGTTTGTTGATTCAAATGTCAAGTGATAGAGCTGTTTCTTATGCAGACAGGACAGTTGAGAGTCTTTCTCAAGTCTGAGATCACTCAAACTAGGCAGTTTTACAATTTTCCACAATAAGTAGGTTGGGGAGTGGTTCCTAAATGTACCAAATTATTTCTTTTAAAATCCCAAAGACAACATATTTTTACCTTTTGCTCAGTGCATTGGATTCAAAGTTTAGAAAACTTTCATGAGTTTCAATTTGGAAGGATGTCAACTCAATTTTAATTAAAAATTTTGTATTCTGCAGTATTGTTAAGCAAATTTATTCCAGTTTTCAAAAATTTACTGTTCTTTTGAAATTTTTAAATTCAAGTTTTTTATGTTTTTAAAATTTAGTTTTCTATGTAGACAGTTTTATCACATGCACATAATGAATATTTATTTTCATAGTTTTTAATTAACATTTTTAAATTTTATTATTGAAATTTACTAGCCAAGACACAGAAGTAATAATTTAATATACCATTATCTTTCTCAAGGGCTTTTGACATTCCCAGTATTAAGTTTGTTATTATGTAAGGATTTTGTACATGTATTTTATTTGATTTATCTTTGTTTGTTGATAGTTCCTATTATGATAGGTGGTTTAATTTTATAAAAACATTTTAATGCCATATATAATAAAATTAAAGATAATGTGATTTTAATAACAGATTTTCTAGTGCTGAAATTCTACAGCATACTTGGAAAAAATCTCTATGGTTAAGAGGTATTAGTAGCTTCTCTGGTGGCTCAAGTGGTAAAGAATCTGCCTGTAATACAGGAGACCCAGGTTCAATCCCTGGGTCAGGAAGATCCCTATAGAAGGGATTGCAACCCACTCCAGTACTCTCGCCTGGAGAATTCCATGGACAGAGGAGCCTGGCAGGCTACAGTTCACATGGTCACAAAGATTTGGACACTACTGAGTGACTAACACTTTCACTTTCAAGAGGTCTTTTATTTTGTGTATAAATGCTGCTGCTGCTACTGCTAAGTCTCTTCAGTCGTGTCGACTCTCTGCAACCCCAGAGACGGCAGCCCACCAGGCTCCCCCATCCCTGGGATTCTCCAGGCAAGAACACTGTATTTGGTTAAATAACTTATCCACTGTGATTATCACTAAATATAATTATAAATATTTATTTCCTATAATGACCTTTAATGGCTTTGATTCCATACAGCTTCATTGAGGTATCTTATGAAGGTGTGATATTTTCCTTTGCAAGAGTTTGTATACAAGTGGAATTCTTTCTGGAAGAAAGTTTGTGTATAAATGAAAGTAGCAGTTCTTGAAATGTTTGTTGAAGTATGCTTATAGGTCCTTCTAGGAGTCTGATTCTTTCTTGGTAAAGAGTTGTTTTTGTTTTTTTTTTTTAATGTTTATTTAATTTTGGCTGGACTGGGTCTTTGTTGCTGCCTGTGGGCTTTCTCTAGTTATAGTGTACAAGCTTCTCTTTGTGGTGGCTTCTTTTTTTGTTGTTGTTGTGGAGCACAGGCTCTTGGGCATGTGGCTTTCAGTAGTTGCTACACATGGACTCAGTAGTTGTGGCGCTGCAGCATAGTTGCCCCATGGCATGTGAAATCTTTCTGGATCAGGGATCTAACCAGTGTCCCCTGCATTACAATGTGGATTCTTAACCACTTTACCACCGGTAAAGCCCTTGGTAAAGAGTTTTTAACCACTAATTCTATTTGTTTAATTATTGCAAACTTGTTCAGATTCTGTAATTCTTCATAAGTCAAATTGTTAAACTGCAAATTCATTTTAATTTCTCCATATAGTTTGCTTACACTTTTCATGTATTGCCTATAGTTATTCATAATATGCACTTTTCTATTTAATTTTGGTGACATCTACTGTCATACCCCCCCCTTTTCAAAATTTGTACATTTGTCTTCTCTCTTATATCCCTTACTCACTTAAGTGAAAGTTGCCTATATCATTTCTTTAATGAAATAAATGAATTTTCAATACATTTTTTTCTTTTAAATATCTGTCCACATATTCTGCCTTAAGTATGTGAACTTTGTAGCTCATATGTTTAGCTAATTATCTTGATATTGCCTTCTCTTAAAATTGAGCATGTAGGGTTCTAAAGCTCCCTGTATATAATGCATAAGCTGTATCCCACAGGTTGAGATAACTATTGTTATTTTAGCAATCATTTATATATCAGTTATAGAAATTGCTTTCATTTATCTCTAAATCAAATCAATATAGTGAGTGTGAGAATATTTTTATATCATAAAGGATACATTTGCTTTACTCAACAAATGTTTATATTGTGTACAGTGGGCTAAGTTCTGGAGCTGCAACAGTGAACAGACAATGGAAGACAATGACGCCTGTGTTCATGGGATTGCTGTAATAGTGAGAGATACAACACAAAAATAATAAAAGAAATAAAATACTGTTAGAAGGCAGTACTTTCCATGAGACAAATAGACAAGGTGAATGGGTTGAGCCTGCTGGTCAAGAAGATAGGTTTGTAATTACTCAGAGTAGAACTTGCTGAGGATATGACATAATCTTTGAAGATGACAGAGTGAGTCATTTGTTTATGTGAGCTAATGTCTTTTTGAGGGCTTTCCAAGTGACACGAGTGGTAAAGAACCCACTTACTGATACAGGTAGATGAAAGAGACATAGGTTCAATCCCTGGGTCGGGAAGATCTACTGGAGAAGGACATAGCAACCCACTCCACTATTCTTGCCTGGAGAATCCCTGTGGACAGAGGATCCTTGTGGGGTACAGTCCATAGGGTCTCAAAGAGTCAGACACGACTGAAGCAACTTAGCACATGTGCTCTTAAGGTCCTTTTAATCAGATAAATCACACTGCAAAGACTTGAGACTTGAGTACACCAGGCATATTTCAAAGAGGTCACTGTGATTGAAACAACAGCCAAGATAGAAAGTAATCAGGGACTTAGGTAAAAGAAAAGGATGATTGTCCCCCGATGTTCCTGCTTTTTTTTCTTTTTTTTTAAAGCAGTGGATCACAGTAGATGATAAAATAGATGAAAGAGTCAGATTCCTCCAGCTCTAAATGGATAGCTTGAATAGCTACCAGGAAGCTGCTGTATAGCACACGGAACCCCGCTTGGTGCTCTGCAATGACATAAAGGGGTGGGATGCAGGGGTGGGAGGAAGGCTTAAGAGGGAGGAGATATATCTATACATATGACCATATGACTAATTCATGTTGTTGCACAAGAGAAACTAGCACAACTTTGTAAACCGATTATATTCCAATAGGAAAAAAAAAGAAGATGAAACCCTATCCTGGCATGTAACCAGAATCTGAAAGCCAGGAAACCAGAGGCAATACTGAGAAAATGGCCATATGCAATAAATGCCAGGGTCTCCAGATTTTTTTGCTAAGTTTTTCCTGCTCCAGAAGGTCTTACTTTTTGGTTTGGATGATTTTTTTTTTTTTAATACTCATGGCCAGTGTTCCTCTCCTGAAGACCCTCTCTGCTGACTATAGTGCTTGCCAGGTTCTTTTAAAAGAACTCTCTCCTCATGCCCCTAAACTTGGTGAACAAGTTCTTAATGTTGTTGGTCTCATCCCTTTTGATTTTTTGAACTCTGCCCACTTCTCTGTAAAAAGGCCTTTCCTGTTAGTTCTTTAAATGTGATGTCTATTTCCTATCAATATCTTAACCAATACATCATACTCTGATGATTTCTAAACATGGCTGTCATTCAAATTATTTAGGAAGCTTTAAAATAACACATATTTTAAAATATATATTAAGAAAATAATGACCCCTACTGCCAGGCCAATTAAATCAGAATCTCCAGGAATAGGGCTTATATAGAGACATCTTTTTAAAGTTTTCCTATGTACTGTCAGGCTTGAGAAAACTTGTTCTGAGGCCTGGAGTTCTGAGCAGACTAAAACCCTTGGTATATTAACTCTGAAAAGAAACGAGAAATCTAAATCATCCACTTGACATGCATTTTATTCATTATTGTTGTTCAGTCATTAAGTAGTGTCTGATTCTTTGTGACCCCATGAACTACAGCACACCAGGCTTCCATGTTTTTCACTATCTCCCAGAATTTGCTCAAAGTAGAGCCAGTTGAGAGTTTGTCCATTGAGTTAGTGATGCTATCCAACCATATCATCCTCCATTGCCCTCTTCTCCTCCTGCCCTTAATCTTTCCCAGCATCAGGGTCTTTTCCAATGTTAAGGCATTTTATCCACTAAACATGCTTTAATGTCACTTGAGTAAATATAAATCTGTGAATTGATTATCCATAGATATTCAAGAGAGATAATATAAAGGTTAAAATTTTCCCTCATTCAACATGGTGTATTGTAGCTAACCATTAAAAAGAAGAAAATTCAGCAGATTCTATATTTCATAATGTAGAACAGATATTCAATTCAGTTCAGTTGCTCAGTTGTGTCAGACTCTTTGCAACCCCATGGACCATAGCATGCCAGGCCTCCCTGTCCATCACCAACTCCTGGAGTCCACACAAACCCATGTCCATCAAGTCAATGATGCCATCCACCCACCTCATACTCTGTCGTCCCCTTCTCTTCCTGCCCTCAATCTTTCCCAGCATCAGGATCTTTTCCAATGGGTCAGCTCTTTGCATCAGGTGGCCAAAGTATTGGAGTTTCAGCCTCAAGACCAGTCCTTCCAATGAACACCCAGGACTGATCTCCTTTAGGATGGACTGGTTGGATCTCCTTGCAGTCCAAGGGACTCTCAAGAGTCTTTTCCAACACCACAGATATTAATATCCTATATGTTCCAGTCCATTCTAAAGGAAATAAGTCCTGAATACTCATTGGAAGGACTGATGCTGAAGCTGAAGCTCCAATACTTTGGCTACCTGACGTGAAGAACAGACTCTTTTGAAAAGACCTTGATCCTGGGAAAGTTTGAAGATGGGAGGAGAAGGGGATGACAGAAGATGAGATTGTTGGATGTTATCACTGACTCAATGGACATGAGTTTGGGTAGACTCCAGGAGTTGGTGATGGATAAGGAAAACTGGCATGCTGCAGTCCATGGGGTCACAAAGAGTCAGACACGACTGAGTGACTGAACTGAAGTGATGTTGTAGCATGCACTCAGATGTGTCTTTAAGAGTGATTGGAACCTAAAAAGCATGCAAATAATAAATGTGTTTGCCAATATCAGACCCCTTATTCATTAACTTAATTAACCTGGTTATGCTCAGAATTTTACTATCAAAAAATGACACACAGATACTGTTTGGGGCTGAATATCATTTTAGTAAGCATTTCTTGGCTTCTCACTTTTTCAGTGTATAACTTCCACGTTCAATCAATCACATACGCAGATATTTTGTGTGTATCTACTATGCAGGATTCCACTCATATTTGTATTTAATATGTGTCTTGGTATTAGCCCATTCTCTTTTTATCTGTCAGTGCTGATAATATGATTTTGTGTTTTATGTACAGTGAAGATAAAACGATTCTTATTTCTGTTGTTATGGATATCACTTTACAGTGTATGAAATTCAAGCATCAGTTACTTAATCTTATTTCAACTGAATAAATTCCTGTATCTGGAGTGCAATAGATATTATATATACATAGATATGGGGGCTTCCCAGGTGGTGCTAGTGGGATAGAACCCACCTGCCAATTGGGTTCAATCACTGGTTTGGGAAGGTTCCCTGGAGGAGGGCACAGCAATCCACTCCAGTATTCTTGCCTGGAGAATACCATGGACAGAGAATCCTGGCAGGCTACAGTCCATAGGATCTCAAAGAATTGAACACGAGTGAAGCGACTTACCACTGCTGCTGCTGCTGCTTAGTCGCTTCAGTTGTGTCCGACTCTGTGCAACCCCAGAGACAGCAGCCCACCAGGCTTCCCCGTCCCTGGGATTCTCCAGGCAAGTACACAGGAGTGGGTTGCCGTTTCCTTCTCCACCATATATTACATTAGCAATATAGATTTTTAAATACATAATCAATAAAAATACATCTAGAAAGAAGTATCTTTGAGTACAGTAATAAGTTGTATGGCAGAAACTAACACAACATTGTAAAGCAATTATACTCCTACTAATAAAATAGCAATAAATTATCAATTTAAAAATTTGCATTATTTTAAGTTTTTTTCCTAAAAGAATATAACAATATTGTATTAGATGTACCCATCAGAGAGTCTAAAATGCTCTAATGCCTGGTTTCATGTTACAGTCAAAATGTCCTAAGATACAAAGGGAAAATTCATCCCCACAAAACTCTGCCAGTAAAAATAATAATAATGATAATAATAACATTTTAGTAGGGGTCTTGTCTGGATTGTTGAAGATTAAATTCCCTGCATCTAGAAAAGTTCTTTAAATAACAGCAACAACAAAAAATGAATATTTTCTGACAATGATAAAGTGAATGAATGAATTAATTAATTAGTCAAGAGACTATAGATGAAACTGAAATTCAGGATAGCACTTAGGGCTAAAGACAAATACATGAGTTATAGACATACAGATAGATAAATCCATATTTACATTCAAAATAAGACTACCAGGAAAGAGAGTGTAAAAAGTACAAAGTTACCAAAAAAGGAACCTAGAAACAATTCATCTCTCTGAGGGAAACTATATTTAGAAATTGAGAAAAGAAGTAGAACCCCCAAAAATAGGTTCAGAAGGAAACATCAGTAAAGCCGGGGGGGGGGAGGATGCGGGTGCGGGGAATGAGGTATCAATAGTGTCATGAAAATCAACAGAATTTAATGTTTGAAGAAGAAGGGGCCATTCAATCTTTTCAGATGTGTGTGAGAGCCTGGAAGATGAGGAGCAAGTCGGGCCTGCTCTTTGTAAGGAGGAAGTCAGTGGTGATGTATACATGAACAGCTTCAGTGGAGTGCTGGGGCATAAAAACAGCAAAGAAAAGAAATGTGGAAAGCTGAATAAATGATAGTAATCTATTTGACTTCTTGTGTGAAAAATGACAAGAATATGGCAATACCTGAAGGCAGATATGTATAAGTTGTAAGTTGATAGGAACTATGTGCTAGTTTTGCAATAATATTAATGTTAAGTTAAATAAATCTAGAAGCTAATTTTGTTTAATCAATATTAACAAATAACATTAAATTTCTCTACTTTGTGATCAAACAGTATCTGAGAATTGAATAGGTAGTGAGAAATACCAGTCTTGAATATAGACATATATGGAAAAGACAAAAAACAAACATCATTATATATATTAAGGATATGCTGAACCTTTTCCATGTATTATCTTGCATAACAACCTATTTAAAGGCACTGGAAGCAATATGGTAATAAATTGAGGTGAATAATCCAAAGATATATTCCCTCTAAATATGCTATTGCACCTTCTATATCTTACCATAACAACATATATATAGTACTATGCTAGTCAAACTACAATGTAATAATCTGGTTAATTCTTGATCTCTATTACTAGATTATGAGAATTCTTACACCAAAAATCCTCTTTTATTCTTAGTTTTAGTTATAAACAGTGTCATATCTGGAGTTCTAGTGTATAGATTCTAATTCTAAGCTGTGCTCCAGCTTAGCTTTGTAACCCTGCTTAAGTAACTATTTAATTTACTTAACCCTCAATTTGCTTTTCTCTACAATGGGAATAACATTCACACATACCTCAGATGATTCAGCAAGATATATCATGACAAATAAGTGTCAAGCTTTTAGCTCAGCACATATGTAAACATCCAATAAAATTGGTCATTATTATTGTTATTCCCAGGCCGCTGCTGTGTTTACCACCTCGTTGATACTAAAAATAGTTTCCTTAATTACACAAGCAATGGCATGAAGGAATGAATGATATCAGACCTGAAATCCCAATCCAGAAATCACTAAAGGATCAGACAAGACAATGATTGTTTTATTTGAAGATCCATCTCACTGTATCCTTATTTTTGCAGGCAGCATGGAAGGTCATTGTTGCCTAAAGTGGTGATTCTCAATCAGAAATAGGTCCAGGAATATCATAATTTTGCTTAATTTGTTCTTTGAAACCTAGCTCAGGACCAGAAAGGAATGTATGGCCATGATAATGACAATAAATAGAAAATCTTGATCAAACTAGGAGATGGCATATAGCTTCTTGGCAAGAAAAGGAGGGTAAATTTGAGCCTGTAGATTTGCTAACAAAGAGATGGTTTGTGTAGGTGTCTTTGGTGCTTGGTTTAGAATACAACTGGGCTCCTGGGATGTAAAGACATAAATAACACTTGGGAGGAATTGCATAAAAATTTAGCTATAAAAAATGTAACTGCTTATTTATCATTTTGATAGGTTATGTTATTTTTTAAAGGAAATTATATATTGTCACTTGGAATCTATAAATATGAATGAGCACAAATAGTGAACAAAATATTTGGTTTAAAGCACACTCATTTCAAATTCTAGAGAAAAATAGTATTAATTTGCTTACAATATAATCTCCTTGTTTTCTTTGTAAACATGTGTGTAAGTTTAGCAATTCAGGATAAAATTGCCTATATTTCTTCCAATAAGTCGAACATCTAAGTCTATGGGGAATTTTAAGTAGAGAGCAAACACCATAACTCTCCAAAGGTTGTAAACTGTTATGGAATGTTGGTACTATTTTGAGATTTTTGGTCCTCTGACAAGCATTAAAATTGGCTTTTAAGAAAAATTTGTGTCAAAGAAATCTGTACCAAAAGAGAGATTGTAAAGGAATTAAAAAGATGTATCATGACAAGGGCTGGGAGGAGGGCTTTCATTAAACAATAAATACAAATGATAGTTAAGAAACTTTAAAGACAAACCTACTTTTATTATTCACAGAATATATTTGATAGATTCACCTGAGGATATAAAACTGATGAGCTTCCCTCTGGGCTTATCCCTGAACAACAAAAGATAAGTGAATTTCCATTTCCACAAGAGACACTGCAAAATTGTCTTGTTATTTTTTTTTGTATTACAGTAAATTATTCTTTGATCTTAGCTGCATAATATCTCTGTGATTGTCATTAATTCTTTTTAAAAAGTGCCTCTCTACATGAGGTGTGTGCTTGTGTGCTAAGTCACTTCAGTCTGGTCTGATTCTTTTTGACCCTATGGACCTTAGCCCACCATGCTCCCCTGTCCATGGAACTTTTCAGGGAAGAATACTGGAGTGGGTTGCCCCTCTCTTCGCCAGGGGATCTTCCTGACCCAGGTATCGAACTCACATCTCTTGTGTCTACTTGCACTGGCTGGAAAGTTCTTTACCACTAGCACCACCTGGTAGTTGATACTTAAAATTTGCATATTTAAATTCTGTCAAAATGCCTCCAGATATTAGTAAATGAATTGTGTCCTCTCTGAATAAGTGACAGAAAGCACTACTTACTACTCCTATCTGGAAGCTTTCAGAGATACAGACACAAATTATTTTTAAGTAAATAATAGCATTCAGGGCACAGAGTCCTGATACAGGATAAGGTATGGGTTAACATTTACTGGTTTCTATTGATTTTCTTCTCAGAACTCTGAAATCAGTGAAATTTTGTAAGTGATATTGGTCTCACATTGAGAAAATATATATTCCTCAGACTACTGTTCCTCATGTAGAGCTTGTATCATTTAGATGGAAATTTCAGTTAAAAACATCTTCCATGGTCTAGTGCATCTAGCCTTTCTTTTTATTGCTGCTATTATTCTTAACCCTGATCTTGTTCTTGTTTTTCTGGGAAGAAAGGTGATTGTTATTTGCTTATTTGTTTAATGATATTGACATTTTTTAAATATAAGTTCTACAAAACAAGTCAGAAGTAGGAAGAATGCAAAACTGGATCTTATATTTTACTTTCTTATGTGAAAAATTGTACTATTACATTATAAATATTTAATTATGATGCAAAATATCAATGGCTTATATAAAGTTTTTAAGAATCAGTCATATAAAACACCATGTGAAGCTGTAGAACAATGCTTAAATAAAACAGAGCCAGAATTATTTCAATTATGGTGTTTTAAAATCAAACCAACTGTGTGCAATGTATTAGGGTTTTAAAAATCTATTAAAAACTTAGATACATATTGAAGAAGGAACCACCGAAAGATAAAATTATGTCTGCTATTACAGGAACAGATAAATCTCTTTCATCTTCACGGAATCTCTTTAATTTCTCATAAACAATCTGGCACCCTTTAATGACTGCTTCTCCTGTTTAGTTTCATATCTCACCTTTGGAGTGTTGACACCTTATTTGGAGTCAGCAGATGTTCATTTGACGTCCCCTCCCTATCCAAGTGCTTCAACTTCCTCCTTTATACTGTAAAGACCCAGCTCATTCTTCACCTGTCATATTATGTTATTCCTTGCCCTCTACTTCTCCCTATCTCTGAATTGCAGTGCCCTAATTGTTTCCTGCCTATCATGCTGCCCTAATTTTTAACAGCTTATTTTACTGTCCTGTTTCTTTGGATCTCAATCCTTTTGTCCTTCATTCATCCTTTCATTTGAATGTTGTAGGAGAATGGACACATTTATTTGGGTATCAAAAAATTGAAAAGAATATGAAATGGTTACACGCACATAAGAAAATATAAGATAAGATGTAACTTCCCTCTACTTGTTTTCTCAACATTTCCCAAATTTTATTATTTAAATGAAATGCACTAAATTCATAGAGCTCTCAAATAAAGTATGGTATCATTAAAGAAAATTCTTGACACAAAGAACAAAAGAATGTGCTTTACAATTATTTTGTAGTCCAGGAAGCCACCGTGTTGAGAAATTAATGCATTGTGTTTTCTGTTATTTCCTCAGCAAACTCAGCTAATTTTAAAAGCCATTAAGGCTACTTTAAAGAGTTTGAGAATAAGTTCTTCAAAAACTTTTAAAGATATTAACATAATTTTTACTTTATTAAATAAAATACTAAGTTTAAGAGTGATAAGGAACATTTGGATAAAGGATAGTAAGAACATAATTTAAATTTTTAAAGTTTAGATATGATGAAGCCTAATGGTTATTTGAATTACAAATAGGAGACCTGATTACTAGGTAGGTTAATGAGTTACAAAAATTGCAAGAAAAGCTAACTAGAATGATTAGGGGTTTAAAGATTCCTGACTCCAGGTTGAGTCTTTAGAATACAGCATGTGTTTAAACTTCAATCCCCAATCTCTGTGATTCACATCTCAGAAAACAAGCACTAAGCTTTACTCAACAAAAAGTCAACATGAACACTTTGTTTGGGTCCATATTAAACTCTACCATATAGGTTGATATTTTTTGAGCAATGATCTACAGAAGAGCCCCTGTAGAAGGAAACGGCAACCCGCTCCAGTGTTCTAACCTGGAAAAAATTCATGAACAGAGGAGCCCAGTGGGCTACAGTCCATAGGGTTGTAGAAGAGTCAGACACAACTGAGCACCAGAGCTATTCAATGAGGTCATTCTTAGAATACTGACATGATCATACTCAATATTCCAGACCATAGGTCTGTAAATTTTACCTGTTAAGGACCAGATTGTATATATTTTAGACCTTGCAAGCTATCTGGCTTCTGTTGCAATTATTCACCCATACTTTGTGGCACCAAGAGAGACAGACACAATTTCTAAACATAAGTCCATGTCTGAATTTCCATTAAGTTTTATTTCTGGACACAAAAATTTCAATATCATATCATTTCCCTGTGTTAGAAACTATTATTTTTTTTTAATCTTACCTTAAAAAAAGTGTGAAAATAATTCTGCACTTGTGAACCATATAAAAATAGTTCATGCATCAGATTGATCCAAAACACTGTTTTTCCCTGAGTGAGAAAATCTCAGTTAAACATAGGAGTATGGTTGGAAAATTTACTGTAGCCGACTAAAAAAATAATTTAAAAAAAACTAGACTGATTTTTTCTTAGAATATACAGAGTATGGAAAAAGGAGACACACTCATTGAGAGTACATATGATCCCTGACACTCTTTAAATACATTGCAGGCATGTGAGCAGATGTTTCTACCATATCCTTGAGCTGAAAATTGAGACTACTAGTACTATTACTACTACTACTACTACTAAGTGTCGTGTCCAACTCTGTGTGACCCCATAGACGGCAGCCTGCCAGGCTCCCCCGTCCCTGGGATTCTCCAGGCAAGAACACTGGAGTGGGTTGCCATAACTGTAATAGTAAAGGGTTAACTAACTCAGCTATTAGGTAATCAAACTCAGGATTCTGATCCAAGACTACTGGACTCTGAAGACTAGGTTCATTCCATTTACTATATTGAAATAAAATTAATGTTAAATAAATAAAATATATTCAGTTTGATTCCCCAGTAATATATGATACTCCTTCAAAAAAGTCTGAGATCGATTAGTGGTGACAGCATTTCAGATATCATTATGCAGAAAAGGCTGCTGAGAAATCCCCCTTGCAAAGAAGATAAAAGCTTAGGGAAAAGGATGAAAGTAGAAGCTTAGCCAAATCTGCTCCATAAAACTTGACTTGCCCTTTTATGTTTAAGCAGCTGAAGGCCACACAGCGGTCTGAGTTCAAAACTGCTGCTTACCCCAAGTGGGAAGTGGTCTGTAGGGGTGAAGGAATGCTTTGCACTCCTATGCTGTTTTGTTTATGCAAGCAGAGAACTGCTGTTCTAGGAAACTGGCAAAAACTGACATTTCCTTAGTTTTGCTAGCTTTGCAAAACCTTCTGCACAGCTGTATTCAAACCCATTAGCTCAACCTTTCAGAAAATCCTCTCGCAGAAATTGCTTAGAGGTACACAGGCTGACAGTTGCTGTGTGTTTTGAGAGCTTTACCTTTCGGAAGCAGGCTCAGCATTCTTTTGCTTAATTGGTCTGTAGAGACTGGTCATTTTGGAGAAGGAAGTTCCACACCTCTGAGAGAATGACATCTATTTCAGCCCATAATCAGCTAATTTAAAGAAAGGGAATAGGAGTAGCTCCAGGGGATGCTTACCCCCTGCTCTGTGTTGGGGTGGGACCAAGAGGGCTACAGAAAGCACATCAAGCAATGTAAAATTAAGGGGAGATTGGGAATAGAGAAAAACAATTTTTAAAATACATGAAGTCCATTACTTCAAAATCCAGGTATACAGGTAACTCTAAGCACATTGAAATACTAAAATTTAAAACTGAATATCTGAGTTTGATTATAGATGCCTGAATTGTGGTATTTCACATTTAGATAAGCATTGTCTACCACACAGAACAATTTTCCTAAGCTCAATGGATTTTAGCAGTGGAAAATGATCAAAAGGATAGAGAAAATGGGACTTGAATTACAAAGATGTGCCAGGTAATGCATTAGGAAACAGATGGAAAATTGACACTTCCTGAGGCCCTCAGTCAGGTCCTTATTATGCCACCTCTGACAATGTAACTTTCAGGACCTTAACCTGTCTGTGCTTCTATTTCTTTAACTTAGAAACCAAACTCAATTGAATTATCTTACATGACAAAATACAGTTAAAATCCTCATCTCCAGTCTTACCCATCTACTTTCTGTGTGTGTACTAAGTCACTTCAGTCATGTCCAACTCTTTGGGACCCCATGGACTGTAGTCTGCCAGGTTCCTCTGCCCATAGGATTTCCCAGGCAAGAATACTAGAGTGGGTTACCATTTCCTTCTCCAGAGGATCTTCCAGAAGCAGGAATTGAACCCTCATGTCTCCTGGATTGGAGCCAGATTCTTTACCACTAGCATCACCTTGGAAGCACAAGTCTACTTTCTAAGCTAAGGCTTTAATTTGTAATGAGCTTGGTGATGGTGCATCTATAAGAGTTAATAGCCATGGGTCAAACTACAGCTAGTTGCTGAATATGAAGTGTTAGGTAGTTAGAATAGGAAAAGGAGTCCAAAATGGTGGTGACTAAAAGACAAAGAAAGGGAAAAACCTGTGAAAATGAAACGAAATAAAATCCAGGGACTGAAGTGAGAATTTCTGGGCCCACAATGTGAAATGTTGGGGGAGTGTGTAATTTCCTTGGTTCTGTCTAGCTGCAAGCAAAGATTTGAAATGGCAGACCAGCATTAGAGCTTGGTTCCAGCTCAGAGTTTTATTCAACAAGCAAACGAAAGTATAACCTCTAGGCATGAGGGCTGCTGCCGCTGCTAAGTTGCTTCAGTTGTGTCCGACTCTGTGTGACCCCATAGACGGCAGCCCACTAGGCTCCTCCGTTGCTGGGGTTCTCCAGGCAAGAACACTGGAGTGGGTTGCCATTTCCAGGCCAGCCTCTAAGGAGAGGGCTCAATTCTTCTTGGCATCCTCTTTTTATAAGTTTTCGTCTCCTCCCCCTGCTAAGCCTGCGCTATGCAAATTGGGCTAGCCAGGAAGGCTGTTTATTTCACCTGAAGTTCTCAGCCCAGTTCGTGGATCTTCTTTTGTACCATTTTCATGGGCTTTTCCCTTTCTTTGTCTTTTTAGTTCAGTTCAGTTCAGTCGCTCAGTCATGTCCGACTCTTTGTAACCCCATGGACACCAGGCTTCCCTGTCCATCACCAACACCCAGAGGCTACTCAAACTCATGTCCATTGTGTCAGTGATGCCATCCAACCATCTCATCTTCTGTCCTCCCCTTCTCCTCCCGCCTTCAATCTTTCCCAGCATCAGGGCCTTTTCAAATGAGTCAGTTCTTTGCATCAGAGGGACAAAGTATTGGAGTTTCAGCTTCAGCATCAGTCCTTCCAATGAATATTCAGGACTGATTTCCTTTAGGATTGACTGGTTGGATCTCCTTGCAGTCCAAGAGACTCTCAAGAGTCTTCTTCAACACCATCAGTACTTCAGCACTCAGCTTTCTTTATACTCCAACACTCACATCCATATATGACTACAGGAAAAACCATATCTTTCAGTAGATGGACCTTTTTTGGCAAAGTAATGTCTGCTTTTTAATATGCTATCTAGGTTGGTCATAACTTTTCTTCCAAAGAGCAAGCGTTTTTTAATTTCATGGCTGCAGTCACCATCTGCAGTGATTTTGGAGCCCCCAAAAATAAAGTCTGTCACCGTTTCCACTGTTTCCCCATCTATTGGCCATGAAGTGATGGGACCAGATGCCATGATCTTAGTTTTCTGTATGTTGAGTTTTAAGCCAACTTTTTCACTCTCCTCTTTCACTTTCATCAAGAGGCTCTTTAGTTCTTCTAACTTTCTGCCATCAGTGTGGTGTTATGTTTGTCTTTTAGTCACTGCCATTTTGGACTCCTTTTCCTATTCTAACTACATAACAGAATTAAAAAATGAAACAAAGGCCAGAAAATTACATTAAATAATACATCCTTAATATATATTTAATTAACATTAAATATAATGTTTAACTCTTACTATTTTGAATTAAAAGTAAGAAATAGTCTTTAAATGCATCCTGGTGGCAAAAGTGTAAGAATATGCCAAGATGACTGATAACCAATTATAATTTCTCTTGAATATTACAAAAGACATCTATCATTCTCTAAGTGGTTATTGAAAAGTCCAGAAACTATTTTATATTTCTATTTTATTTTACAATGAACACTCTTTGTAAAAATAAATGCAATAAAAATGATAAACTTTTACAAAGACATATCAACAAGAACTGGGTAAAATATTTGACTGTTTTTTTCAATTCTCATTTGGAAAATATTACAAAAAGAAGCTAAAGTACTAAGAGGATATTCAGAGAGATGTCTTTAAAAATAGAACAAGAACCATTAAAAATTGAAATAACCAGATATATTTTAAAAGATACAGCATATAAGTGAATATGATGACTATCATTTCAGATGAATCATGTGATAAAAACTAATGCAACATAATACAGCAAATATGAAATTGGAAAACTCAAGACATGCCCTGTTAAGCTAGACATTTGAGCATTCAAAAGGGAGAATAGTGCTTAGAAAAATACCTGAAATATTATTTAATTAGCATACAAATTTTATTCTGTTTTATGTGTATAAATAAGAATGACTTACAATTAAAGATAATATTCTACAGTTGGAGATAAATTATTATGAGGAATACATTTTTACTTAAGTGATGCAAAGTAACCTGATGTTATCAGATACAAAATAATGAAACAGCAGTAAAAAATAAACAATGGTTGCAAATTAGTAGTAGAATATTTTAGGAGTCTTTAAATTTAGAAGAGTTGACTCATTGGAAAAGACCCTGATGCTGGGAGGGATTGGGGGCAGAAGGAGAAGGGGACGACAGACGATGAGATGGCTACATGGCATCACCAACTCGATGGACATGGGTTTGAGTAAACTCCAGGAGTTGGTGATGGGCAGGGAGGCCTGGCATGCTGCGATTCATGGGGTCACAAAGAGTTGGAGGTGACTGAGCGACTGAACTGAACTGAAGTTTAAATTAACATATGAAAGTAGACAAATTGTACAGGACAAAGTTAAAACAGACTTTATTCAAAGCTATTGTATTGGAGGGGCCAGGTGATCATAGATGATTCACATTTGCTAACTGGCTTTACCCAAAGGAAGAGCAAACTTTTTTGTATCCTTATGAATGGAAGTCCTTTTACAACTTGGAGCAAAGCACCCACTGAAGTTGAACCTCTTCCTCCCAGAGACACTGCCAGGTATGTGTTATCTTCCCTGATTGCATTTCAAAGGGAAGGTTCAGGTTCTTGAGAAAGACCATCATGAGTTTTAAAACTGCTCAAAGGCTTTCAAAAACTTGTAAATATCAAAAGGGCAGAGAAGAATGTTGCAGTTACAAGTTTTCAAAAAAAAAAAAAAAATCCTATTGATAAAAGGGTTTCCCAAGTTGTTTTTGTTCAGTTGCTCAGTCGTGTCCAACTCTTTGCTACCTTATTGACTGCAGCATGCCAGGCATCCCTGTCCTTCACTATCTCCTGGAGCTTGCTCAAACTCATGTCCACTGAGTCGGTAATGGCATCCAACCATCTCGTCCTCTGTCGTTCCCTTCTTCTCCTTCCTTCAATCTTTTCCAGCATCAGAGTCTTTTTCAAAGAGTCTGCTCTTCACATCAGATGGCCAAAATATTGGAGCTTCAGCTTCAGCATCAGTCTTTCCAATGAATATTCAAGGCTGATGTCCTGTAGGATTAGCTGGTTTGATCTTACTGTCCAAGGGACTCTCAAGAGTCTTTTCCAGTGTCACAAGTTTCAAGACGTCAGTTCTTTGGCACTCAGCAGTCACATCCGTACATAACTACTGGAAAAACCATAGCTTTGACTACACAGGTTTTTGTCAGCAAAGTAATGTCTTGCTTTTTAATACCCTAAGTTTGTCATAGCTTTTCTTCCAGGGAACAAGCGTCTTTTAATTTCATGGTTGCAGTCACCATCTGCAGTGATTTTGGAGCCCAAGAAAATAAAATCTGTCACTGTTTCAACTGTTTCCCCATCTATTTGTGATGAGGTGATGGGACCAGATGCCATGATCTTAGTTTTTTGAATGTTGAGTTTTAAGCCAGCTTTTTCACTATCTTCTTTTCACCTCCATCAAGAGGCTGTTTAATTCCTCTTCACTTTCTGCCATTAGGGTGGTGTAATCTGCATGACAAATTGATTCCAATCTTGATTCCAGCTTGAGGTTCATCCAGCCCAGTATTTTGCATGATGAACTCTACATATAAGTTAAATAAGTAGGGTAACAATATACAACTTCAATGTACTTCTTTCCCAATTTTGAACCAGTCCATTGCTACATGTCCCAAGTGGTTCAGTGGTAAAGAATCTACCTGCCAAGCTGGAGACATGGATTTGATCCCTGTCCAGGAAGATCCCCTGGAGAAGGAAATGGCAATCTACTCCAGTATTCTTGCCTGAAAAATCCCATGGACACAGGAACCTGGCAGACGATATAGTCCATGGGGTCTCAAAGAGTTGGACATGACTTAATGAAACAACAAAAAAGAAAAGCTAAGTCAAAAGTCTAGATATAGGAAGAAGGTTTTCTAAAGTTTAGTCAAGCTGAAGGGAATCTTAAGGCTTTTTTGGTGAGTATAAGTAGTAACAAAGTGTTATTTTTTTCCCTTAGAATCCATTATTGCTACATCAATTTTGTTGTTGTTGTTGTTGTTGTTGTTGTTGTTGTTGTTTGGTCACTAAGTCATGTCCAACTCTTTTGTGACCCCATGGGCTGTAGACCGCCAGACTACTCTGTCCATGGGATTTCCCCGGCAAGAATACTGGAATGGGTTGCCATATCCTTCTCCAGAGATTCTTCCTGACCCAGGGGTAGAACCCGCATCTCCTTCATTGGCAGGTGGATTCTTACCAGTGAGCCACCAGGGAAGCCATAGATTAAGTAAGGACAGACAAATGTGGAACTAGAAGATCTGAAATTTATAAACAAACTATTCAATAATTGGCATTCATTCTTGCATTGATTTTTAAATAATAGAAGCTTACTTATTTTTAAATAACAGATGCTTTTATAAAAAAGCACTTTCTAAGAACTCTGTGGACCACACTCATACTTGTGGCTGCTCAAACCTTGAAAATCATCCACATACTGACAGAAGCCCTTAATATTGTAATTTGTAATGGTTGAAATGCCACTACTTTAGCTAGCTATAGGTTTTCCCAAACTTCCCATCTGCAAAACTCTGTTAGGGAGCATGAGAGATAGATGAAAAAGAAGGTGCCCTGTATCATGTAATCCCACTTCCCCAAAAGTTTATTTTTTAAAAATACTTTTATTTATTTATTTATTTTTGGCTGTGCTGGGTCTTCACTGTTTCATGGGCTTTCCTCTAGTCAAGGTGAGCAGGGGTTATTCTTTAGTTGTGGTGTGTGGGCTTCTCACTGTAGTGGTTTCTTATTGTGGAATGCAGGCTCTAGAGTATAACCTCTAGAGTATAGGGGCTTAGTTGCTCCACAGCATGTGAGATATTCATAAATCATGGATAGAACCAATGTGTCCTGCATTGGCAGGCAGATTCTTTACCACTGAGCCACCAGGGAAGCCTCCATCCTAGTTACTCAAAAGTTTATGCCACGGTGAATTAATTTCTCAAACTGGCTGCATATCAGGATGGCACTGAGGATTTGTAGTGAGGTAAGCTTGGCCCTACCTCAGATTTCTGAACTAGTATGATTTAGTGTGATACCTAAGGGATAATGTATAGATAGATAGACAGGTAGAATGGATAGATATTTCAAATCTCCAGGCCAGCCAAGTCACATGCTACAATCTTGAATTTAGGAACCACAGAGGCAGATTTTCGAACTCTGGTTCACAGACTAAGGAACTGGTCAAAGCTGAGTACTGGCTGCTAGAAGTAAACAATTCTTCCATCCAAATCAAACTGTCAAGATAGCAAGGATTCTGATATTAACTGAGCTTAGTGTTAGGATCTCAGTATCACTACCATTTAACAGAGCTAATATGTAATGAATCATTAAGTAACATGAGAAATAGTTGAAGAAGATGCTCAAGATATTATTATAGTCACTGTTCTATTCTTCATCTTAGCTGATCCTTGATCCTCCAACCTCTCCTATCAGATCCTTAATCCTTCACGCACAAATCCAGTTGACCTTCCAATTATGAATTAGACCGAAAGAAGATTAATAAATTGCAACACACAAAAAGGTCAATCTATAAGTCATAGCAGGAACAACAAAATATTATTTTACATGAGTACATTTAAAATTAGGAAAAGTCAATCTATGAATATCATTTTGGAAAAAGGGTAAGAAATCATGTAGATCATGAGTTACTTTTTTTTAATTTGGAAAATAGTGAATATTATATATCTCAAGTGAACCAAGTTTGCTGAAAATATTTAAAATTATTAATATTATGCTACTGTCAGTTATTCTATAACTAATCTGAAGAAACTTCTGGAATTCTGACAATCAGTGTATACTATAACTGTGCTGGTCAAAGGATGACTTGTGAACTAGGCTTAATCCACAAAGAGAAACTGACTGTAAGTATTTTGCATTTTCTAGAAATGTGAAAGTGTTATATTATCTCTGTTGAAGCTAAAATGAAATTGAGTTTATAGCTTTTACTTAATGTTTATAATAACACACATTTTAATATTTTATAAAATTATTATACCATGATGACTTAACTGCACAAAAACACAACTGCTCTTTAACAGAGATGGTTTGAAAAGTACTGCTTTGAATAATACTATGTAAAATACTAGGAAGGCTCCAGGTTAAATAAAAAATAAACATTTATTTCCTACGAGACTCCTCAGACCTTTAAAATTGAAATGTGCACTATGAATCTCAAGATGAAAATTTAATAGTTCTTTGCAATGTACTTGAATACAGACTTTTCTTACACTTCATCTTATGATTTCATGAGACTAGGATTCCTCAGAACACTTGGGAAATAGTTCTTGGAAAATAATTAATGGATGCATGGGAATTGTCATGTTAGTCAGTACATAGAAATGAACTTAGCATCTTTCAGAAATTGTGATTCATTTTCCAGAAAGGGAATCAATTATATAATTGAGAAAGAAAATATTGTATTCAGTTAACTGAGAAGTAAAACACAGAAGAGAAAAAAACTGAATCTGAGTAGCCTATATCTTTAAATTCAATGAATATGGACTTCTTGAAAGCTTACTATGTGCTGCTTTCTACTTTTAAGACAAATTTACTCAAAAAACAACAATTGAAGCAATAAAGCAATAAATCTTACATTTTTCCTGAAGGAAACTGGGTAGCTAATGGAAAATATTTGGGGTTTTACTTTGGAAACAGTTTTGTGTGCAAAATGTAGTTTCTTTGTCTTTTAGAGTCCTATAAAATGATAAACTATATACTTTTTTTCATGAAGAGACTAGAAACAAATTGACTTCAGTATATTTCACACATTTAATAAGATAGAAACAAAGACAATACATTATGTAAGAAAAGGCTGAGCAGTACTATAGCCTATTAAATAAGAATGTTTTCAGTGCTGCCTTAAGGGCCTGAAGGTACTTTTCATCTCAGAACAATTCTCTGATGCTCTTGCTTGTTTATTCATTCACCTGCCTGTTAAATCCCAGTGAACCAAATCACTCTGCATTTCCACCTCATGGCCCTAGCCCTTTAGAGAGCTTTCTATGAGCCATGTAATGCCTTTCTGAATGTCAAATCTCTAAAATTGATGATGCTCAACAATGAAGATATTGCATAATTTTAAACTCTAATGTGTTGAGTCTTTAGAGTGTATAAGGGTGTATAAAAAACTCCTTAATCATGAGGTTTTGTATATTGACTATGAGAAGACAAAGCAAAGGCAAAAACAGTGAATTGACAATGTCAGGGTGCATGCATGCAAAGTCGCTTCAGTAGTGTCTGACTCTGTGACCCCATGGACTGTAGCCCACCAGGCTCCTCTGTCTATGGGATTCTCCAGGCAAGAATACTAGAGTGGGTTGTCATGCCCTCCTCCAGAGGATCTTACTGATGCAGGGATGGAGCATACATCTCCTCCATTACAAAGTAACATTGTCATTGAGTCCATTTGATTTAACCCTGTGGATTAGACAACTTTGGAAAGATTTCATTGAAGAGGAATTTGGAATGATAATTTAAAGGTGAATAAGACCAAGAGAAAGAATATTCTAAAGGAGAATATGTGATCAAGAATAGAGAAAAATGTCCAACATGTTTAAAGCATAGCAAGTGGTCTAGCATGACTAGTTCAATGATATAGGAAAAAATGTACCTGAACTCTAAGATTGATCACAGTCTCATTATAAGTAACAATACATATTAAGCTAGAGAGGTGATATAAAGATGTTAAATGATTGGAAACTTCATATCACTGAAGAGTTTTAAATAGCAGTTCAAACAGATTTTTAGAAAATTTAATCTGGCTACTATGTGGGGTGAAGAGAAAGTCTTTAAGAAATCTCAGAAAAGTCTCTTTATAAAAATCACTTTTCAGTTGATCCAACTAAACAATATTCTTGGCCATGAATGAAATAGAAAGGTTATTCTGGGAGACATGGCATCTATTGTTACTGATACCAACCAAAAACTATAACAGGATGTGAGTGAGGAGTCAGTGATTGAACGTAGTTATTTATTTCCAAAACATTAAGCCCACCCACACAAGAAAACCTCTGATGGAAGGTTGGGTTTTTTTTTGTTGTTGTTGTTGTTAACTACTGAATAAGGATTCCCACATATTGATATTTAGATATACAGACAAGGATGTAAAGATGGAACAATGTCTTATAAATGTGGATTAGTTTATATACGAGTGGATTGAAATTTAGGAGAAAGTTCATAATAAAAGTTTAATATTTAAGAGTCAGCTGCCAACAGATTGTGTTTGAAGATGTGACCATGGGTGATATATCTAAATAGTAATGGTAGATTGAAAATTGCAAGAAATCTTAGGCCTAAATCTGGATGTGCATTGAACATGTGGGGACCATGTAGGTGTATTCAGTAAAGGAGACAGGAAAAAACTATAAGAGGAACTCTAGAATAATGTAATGCAAAACACAGATGAAAACTTAAAATTGCGTCATCAAGCTGTAATGCATGCATGCATGTGCAGGCGTGAGAGTGTGTGTGTTGTGTCTAACATTTTGGGACCCTATGAACCTGCCAGGTTCCTCTGTCCATGACATTCTCCAGGTAAGAATACTGGAGTGGGTTGCCATGCCTTCCTTCCTAGGGAAGGAAGGGGATCTTCCTGACTCAAGACCAGAACCTGTGTCTCCTGCATTGGAATGCAGATTCTTTACCACTTGAGCCACCTATACAAAAGTAAAACTAGGGCAATAATAAGACAGAAATCTGTGTGTCATAAGAAAAATAAAACTTTAATAACTGAAACCAAATAATTATCTGCCTCTGTGCTAAATAATAATGAGTCAAGTAATACTTCTTGGTCTGTGTTAACAATTCTTGAGTGAAGCATAATTTTCTGTTCTTTGCTAGGCAGTCCTGAAAACAAGTAAAAATAACTCAGATGCTTACTCCAGGAAATACCATTTCTTAGAAAGTCAGATACTGAAACAACTAAACATCATACTTATCATGACTGATTTCATGTCTTTTATCTTGCTGAACAAAACAGTCAAGGGAAAAAAAAAAAAATTACCTCACAATAGAAATCCAACTTCTTTCCAACCCTGTAAATTCTGTGCTGTGCTTAGTTGTTCAGTCGTGTCTGACTCTCTGAGACCCCATGGGCTATAGCCTACCAAACTCCTTGGTACATGGGATTCTAAAGGCAAGAATACTGTAGTGGGTTGCCATGTCTCCCTCAGGGGATCTACCCAACCCAGGGATCAAACCCAGTTCTCCCACATTGCAGGTGGATTCGTTAATGCCTGAGCCACCAGGGACTCACCTTAAAATCACTCAGCTCAAGCCCTTAAAATGCTGACTGTACCATAACCCAATTTTAAACTTTGAGGTTCTGATAAGACCTTTGTGAAGCTAGTGTTCTCCCTTGCCACAATGTCTAAGTTATGTCTCACCAGCAAGTCTTTCTGGTGGTCTTTTGTTTAAAGTGAACAGCTGACACTTCTGGTGAAGAAACAAGAAGAGAAAGATCATTCATTCTTCCATTTACTACAATTTGTCATGTGCCTAGTACATGTCAGGCTTTCCAGGTAGCAGTAGTGGTAAAGAACCTGCCTACCAATGCAGGAGATATAAGAACATGGGCTCGATCCCTGGGTCAGGAAGGTGCCCTGGAGGAGGGTATACAACCCACTCCAGTATTCTTGCCTGGAGAATTCCATGAACAGAGAAGCCTGGTGGGCTACAGTCTATATGGTCACAGAGTTGGACATGACTGAAGTGAGTTAGCATGCACACATGCACTAATACGTGCCAGGGTGAATCAGTCTCTCCTTTCACAGGCAGAGATTGGAATTGGACATTAATTATAAAATAGGAAATAGGTGGCTCAGGGGTACAGAATCCACTTGCCAACGCCAGAGCTTAGGTTCAATCCCTAGGTCGGGAAGATCACTTGGAGGAGGAAATGGCAGCCCACCCCAGTATTCTTGCTGGAATAATCCCATGGATAGAGAAACCTGGCAGGCTACTGTCCATGGGGTTACAAAGAGCTGGACAGGACTGAGCAACTGAGCATGCATGGACACAAATAAATCATCAAGATAGTGATATTAAATGCTAAGAGAAAAATAAAATTGAGTAATAAGATAGAATTACTTTGGGGGACAAATTTAAATCAGTAGAGTAGGAAGGCTTCTTCAGAGGGTGATGCTTCAGGATAAGAAGCAAGGTCCAGTGAGATTCTTTTAAAAGTTGCCAGATTTTCAGATTCCTAGTTCCATCATAAAATCCTAACACCAAGGAGAAGGAAGAGGAAGAAAAGGAGGAGGAGAAATGCTAAAATGTATTACATACAAACAGTGCCAGCTTCTTTATGCGCATTTTCCTTTTAGACTTTAAACCACCTTGCGAGGTAAATACTATTAATATCCCCATTTTATTAAAGAGATAACTGAAGTTAGCAAAATTTGGTTATTAACCAAGTTGCATGATGAGTGAATGATAGAACTCAGAAATTGCCCAGAGCTGCCTGATTAAAAAGACTATATCCTTAAATTAGTTACTTAACAATGTCTATAATGGTAGATATTCATTGCCACATAGAGAATTACCCTCCAACCCATGACTATGTCTTCTGTGTTAAGCATTTCCTCTACCCTTCCTAGCTTTTGTTTGATACATTAAAGAAATTCAGAATGTATTCAGCCATTTGTTTTATTAATACAAATAGTTGATTAAGAGAATTGATAAAAATTGGGAACACTTTTTAAAGACCTCTCTTTCATTAAAGTTTTGTTGTCATACTTGCCTAACCCATCTAGTATTTTTTAAAATTCTTAAATTATTTATTTTTTGAAACTGACACCAAAGTAGGATTACCAGATAATATGAAGGACACAGATTCTATTGAAAATAATGCATTTTCCATTCACAATGTGTGGTGGCCATGGGGTTATTGAAAATTTCTGTCAGTGATACTAGTAAACATATTCTGGAACACTCTTTCAGTTTGTTTTTTCTCATGCTGAAAACTGACTATTTATGGCAACTCCTGCCTTAAGGGTTGTGTGCAGCAGTTGTGTTCATTGATTAGAAAAACTAAAGACATATTAAGACAGAGTGAAACACAAGTAAGGACTTTCAAAGGCATCTGATGATGAGATTTCTTCAGGGCACACACAGTATCTTAAGCTTCTAAACTTCACATAAAAGATCTTTAAATAATCTCAACCTCATTTACTTTTTAGAAAGTACAATCACTCTTTGCAGGCTGCAGTAAAAAACGGAGGTTTTCAAACTAAGTTGAACAAAGAAAGAATATCCTAGTAAGAATAAAGCAGAGATTTCATTTGGTTTTGCAAATTCATGTATTTTAGCTAATTGCAGAGTCTTTGTTTTATCTAATACTGTACATTACTGAATTGCCTCATTATTAGAGATTATTGAATAAAAATTTCTGATCTTGTAAAAGCTCACTTCAAAACTAAGACACCAAACCTCTCTACCCTAGTGCCTTATCTGAACCACAGACTTGGATTAAAAATTTCTTCTTCAGTCTTTTAGATCTTCTAATACCATGGTTTTGGCACGATATTGCAGTGTGTACTGATAGAACAAAGCTTCTCTGGATATAGCATCATACCTTTTGTTCATTATTTCTTGGATAACAAAACTGAATCTAGAGAGATTAGTTAGCTCATCTACAGTATATCTCTTAGGTGAAGGTGGCAGTAAAAGTAGCAACCTAGCAACCTTTAAATTTTATCTTATAGGCAATGTTGAGAAGAAGTAACTGGAGGAATAGTTACTTTAAAGTGTTAAGCAAGTGATGACTTCAAGAAAATGGTAGTTTAGAAATATAAAAAATAATGATGTTTGTGAGAAAAGGTAAGTAATGCTTTCTGTAATGTGGTCATTTTGTGGCATGGGCACACTTCTCATAACTTACGTGGCTTATGTGGCATCAGTGATAGCCATATAGCTTGAGGAAGGAGGCATAGTAAGTGCAGTGGGCAGGAATTTTACAAGAGTACATGATGGATAGAGGGAAGGAAGGAAGCAAAAGTGGGCAGAGAGAGATGTTGAGTTGTCATATGGACTTACAAGACACAGTCAACTGGTATTAAACAGTACTTCAAATCAGCCCCACACTGAGCTAAAATGTCCATATATTTTATATCCTCATTTTCATCTATTGGTCAACTTAGAAGGATGTCATTGTAAGATAGGCAGATTTTTATTCTGAAGCAACCTTGAAGAGGCTAAGAGCTGGTGCTGTCTGTTGCATCAGAAACCCAGCAACAGAGGCAAGACGTTCATCATTGAATGGAGATATCCTGGCCCAACCATCTTTTGTGCTACTCAAATCCACTTCTTTGTTCAGGAAGCAACACCTTCATCATTCTGTTAAGTCTTTCTTTCTGAGAGAAACTTAGAAAAAGGAAGGGTACTGGGATGGACTACAGGTCCCAAATCTACAGCTGATCTCTGAACTACTACTGATATTTATCACCTCCTTCCCCCACTATCCATTCTCAGTTGTCCTCACCATCTGCTAACACCTTTGTTAGTCTTAGCTCACACTGAAGTTATCCTCAAGGTGTCTGAGCCCCTTATTACCATGTTCTTAAGGTTGCTTCACTGAAACTCTAACCACCAAAATTAGATAAGGGAGTATCAAGAGGAGCCCAAGAGGGTTACTTGTGTGTGAGCAGATACTTCCCTGCCCTCCATCATGTAAATGCAGCCTTTACCTCCTTCCATTACCAGGCCGATTACTCCTGCCATGATAGTTCCTCTTCATGCTTACTGATCTCTGCACATAGAGCAGCTCCAGTGACCAGGTGGCAACCAGAGCTTAGAGTTCAATGGGACTCTGCCTTGATTCTCAGGTGCAGGCATTCATCCTTTGAGAACTTTATAGTTCTTTATGGAATCTTTTTTGATTCCACATATATTCAAAGCTTTGCCCTACCCATTTGTGAGCAAAGTAGGTGATCAAGCACACCGCCACAGCTTTACCCTTTTTGGAAAATAATCTTTCACCAAAGTCTTGCAAGGTTGCTCCTCAGTGAGAATGAAACATAGCTGCTTTCCATTTTCAGCTTGCACAGAAATACTGAGCTCGTCTGTGTATAAGCAACACCAAACTGGCTTTTTGTTCCTCTCTCAGTGGACCAGAACTGATCTTCCACAGAGCTGTGAGGTGTGAGCTGAAGGAGAGGAGCTGGTGCAATATGGTGGATGGTAGTGGGTTCGGGGCAACGTGCTCATGCTTTCACTCTCTGGGTTTGCTTGTGCTACCTCAGATTACATCCTGTAATGGACCACTGATTGCCCTGATCAAACTTAATGATTTAACAGACAGGAAGAATTCTGGTTCATGATCAGAATCGCCAAATCATGGTCAGCTGAAGCCCTGTATTTGTTGTGTTTCATCTATACTGACTTTCAAAATATGACAGGGATTGCTTTTTAAAAAAAAAAAAAAAGATGTTATGGGCTTACTCTGGACCACTGGTGTCCTTCATTGTTGTTTTGCCATAAATGCCACACATCTTGGCCCACAACTAAAACAATTTTTGTAGATCATGAGTCCCCAAGTGGCAAGGCCGCTTACAACACAGCCTGGACCTTCTTGCTCTGTCTCACTGGAAACTGGCAGCCTCGATGTCACTGATAACATAGTCTTGAGCAACACATATAGATGTGAAATACACTGCCTCTATAATGTAAGAAGTACTATGTTGTACTCCCATCTTTATTGGCAAAGATGTAAGAGTTTGTCTTGCATTTTATATCTCATGTGCCAAGATGCTTCTAACCACAGAACCCCTAAAGAGGTAAATGGAGTAGTTATGTGATGTACTGATTGTCATAGGGTATATTCTCCATGCCCAAGAGTGAATGCATCAACCAAGGCCTCTGCCATGCCAGGCATTTCTTGTTTGTGTAACCCAGTAACATGTCATTTTTATAATGGGCCATTTTAATATTCTGCAGGATGTTTAGATGCACTCAATATTTTTGACCAATATTATTATATTATACATAATTGAAGAGTTCACATGGTCCTTTGTGCTAAGCTGGAAATATATATTGTTACCTGTTTCATGTGAATGTAAATAGTGCCTTATCTCTTTTTTTAATGATAGGAATGGAAAAGAATGTGTTCACAAAATAAGTGTCCACCTACCATATCCTAGAAATCATGTAAGTTTTCTGTAGCAAAGATATTACATCTAGCATAGTGAATAAAACTGGTCCTACTAAATTGAGTTTGTGCAAAGATAGTATCATCCAGGATCTGCCACTCTACTGTAGGAACCATCCTAGTGAATTCAGTGGAAATATCACAGGGATCCTCAACCTTGTATCTAATGTACAACAGGGTGACAATAACTAATACTATATTGTATACTTGGAACTTACTAAGAGGATAGATCTTAAATCTTCTCACCAACACACATACACACCAACACACATACACACCAACACACACATGCTCAGTGGTAACTATGTAGAGGTAATGGATAAGCTATTTAGTTTAATTATGGTGATCTTTTCAAGATATATACATAGATCCAAACATGAAGTTGTATATCTGAACTAAATACAATTTTAATATATTGTGGATATCTCAATAAAGTTGTTTAAAAAATAGAACTCTCAGAAGTTAACAAATGGCTATTATTGTAGTCACATTTGTATTTTTTTAACATGACGATTTCTTTTTTTGGCCATGTTGTGCAGCATGCAGGATCTTAGTTCCTGGACCGGCTATCGAAGCCTTGCCCCTTGCAGTGGAAGCTTGCATTCTTAACTACTGGACCTCCAGGAATGATCTTTTAGTCACTTTATTTTTTTTTTTCATTTTTTTTAATTTTTTTAAATTTTAAAATCTTTAATTCTTACATGCATTCCCAAACATGAACCCCCCTCCCACCTCCCTCCCCATAACATCTTTCTGGGTCATCCCCATGCACCAGCCCCAAGCATGCTGCATCCTGCGTCAGACATAGACTGGCGATTCAATTCACATGATAGTATACATGTTAGAATGTCATTCTCCCGAATCATCCCACCCTCTCCCTCTCCCTCTGAGTCCAAAAGTCCGTTATACACATCTGTGTCTCTTTCCCTGTCTTGCATACAGGGTCGTCATTGCCATCTTCCTAAATTCCATATATATGTGTTAGTATACTGTATTGGTGTTTTTCTTTCTGGCTTACTTCACTCTGTATAATCGGCTCCAGTTTCATCCATCTCATCAGAACTGATTCAAATGAATTCTTTTTAACAGCTGAGTAATACTCCATTGTGTATATGTACCACAGCTTTCTTATCCATTCATCTGCTGATGGACATCTAGGTTGTTTCCATGTCCTGGCTATTATAAACAGTGCTGCGATGAACATTGGGGTACATGTGTCTCTTTCAATTCTGGTTTCCTCGGTGTGTATGCCCAGAAGTGGGATTGCTGGGTCATAAGGTAGTTCTATTTGCAATTTTTGAAGGAATCTCCACACTGTTCTCCATAGTGGCTGTACTAGTTTGCATTCCCACCAACAGTGTAGAAGGGTTCCCTTTTCTCCACACCCTCTCCAGCATTTATTGCTTGCAGATTTTTGGATCGCAGCCATTCTGACTGGTGTGAAGTGGTACCTCATTGTGGTCTTGATTTGCATTTCTCTAATAATGAGTGATGTTGAGCATCTTTTCATGTGTTTGTTAGCCATCCGTATGTCTTCTTTGGAGAAATGTCTATTTAGTTCTTTGGCCCATTTTTTGATAGGGTCGTTTATTTTTCTGGAGTTGAGCTGCAGAAGTTGCTTGTATATTTTTGAGATGAGTTGTTTGTCAGTTGCTTCATTTGCTATTATTTTCTCCCATTCAGAAGGCTGTCTTTTCACCTTGCTTATATTTTCCTTTGTTGTGCAGAAGCTTTTAATTTTAATTAGATCCCATTTGTTTATTTTTGCTTTTATTTCCAGAATTCTGGGAGGTGGATCATAGAGGATCCTGCTGTGATTTATGTCTGAGAGTGTTTTGCCTATGTTCTCCTCTAGGAGTTTTATAGTTTCTGATCTTACATTTAGATCTTTAATCCATTTTGAGTTTATTTTTGTGTGCGGTGTTAGAAAGTGATCTAGTTTCATTCTTTTACAAGTGGTTGACCAGTTTTCCCAGCACCACTTGTTAAAGAGATTGTCTTTACTCCATTGTATATTCTTGCCTCCTTTGTCAAAGATAAGGTGTCCATATGTGTGTGGATTTATCTCTGGGCTTTCTATTTTGTTCCATTGATCTATATGTCTGTCTTTGTGCCAGTACCATACTGTCTTGATGACTGTGGCTTTGTAGTAGAGCCTGAAGTCAGGCAAGTTGATTCCTCCAGTTCCATTCTTCTTTCTCAAGATTGCTTTGGCTATTCGAGGTTTTTTGTATTTCCATACAAATCTTGAAATTATTTGTTCTAGTTCTGTGAAAAATGTGGCTGGTAGCTTGATAGGGATTGCATTGAATTTGTAAATTGCTTTGGGTAGTATACTCATTTTCACTATATTGATTCTTCCAATCCATGAACATGGTATATTTCTCCATCTATTAGTGTCCTCTTTGATTTCTTTCATCAGTGTTTTATAGTTTTCTATATATAGGTCTTTAGTTTCTTTAGGTAGATATATTCCTAAGTATTTTATTCTTTTTGTTGCAATGGTGAATGGAATTGTTTCCTTAATTTCTTTTTCTACTTTCTCTTTTAGTCACTTTAAAAACAACTTCCTGAACCCCTTTGATTTCTGTAATGATGTATTGCTTGCTTCTTGACCTATATCTTGGATGCATCCTGGTTTTATTTTTCTTCTTTATCACTATCTTCCTTCTAAGTGAGGGTGTGATGAGAAGGATGAGGAATTCCATTTTGCTCTTTCTCAGAGAGCTCAGATAGTTTCATAGGCTTGGTTCTCCTCTCTCTAAGAGAAATCCTAAAACTAGATTCTGAGCATCTTTGATTAACCAACAACAATTTGATACTAAAGACTAAGTTATCATCTGAAATTTATCATGTGCATGCATGCTAAGTCACTTCAGTCACTTCCAACTCTTTGCAACCCTATGGACTGTAGCCCTCCAGGCACCTCTGTCCATGGGACTCTTTAGGCAAGAATATTGGAGGAGGTTGCCATGCCCTCCTGCAGGAGATCTTCTAGATTCAGGGATGAAATCCATGTCTCTTACATCTCCTGCATTGGCAGGTAGGTTCTTTACCACTAGTGCCACCTTGGAGCCCTGAAATCCATCTTACTTAAAACCTAAGTTCTCTGTCTTCCACCATAACTGTTCTTGTTTTTCTAGGTAGGCCAAAGACACTACCATTCTTTCAGTCCTCCATTTCTGAAATCTGAAGTCATCTCTGAATCTACCAGTTTCTCTTCCTATTTCTAGATAACTTTTGTGTGCAGTCTATCATTTTTAATTCTTCTCATCACAGATTCATTTATATTTTCCTTCTATTCTCAGAGTCACAGCAATTGTTTAATCCCTTCATTAGTCCATTTGTCCCATCACTTCATGGCAAATAGATGAGGAAACAATGGAAACACTGTTTTTCCTTTATATTGGGGGGGCTCCAAAATCACTGCACGTGGTGATTGCAGCTATGAAATTAAAATATGCTTATTCCTTGCAAAAAAGCTATGACTAACCTATACAGCATATTAAAATGCAGAGACATTACTTTGCCAACAAAGGTCCATCTAGTCAAAGCTATGGTTTTTCTGGTAGTCATATATGGATGTGAGAGTTGGACTATAAAAAAGTTAAGCACTGAAGAATTGATGCCTTAGAACTGTGGTGTTGGAGAAGACTCTTGAGAGTCTCTTGGACTTCAGGGAGATCAAACCAGTCAATCCTAAAGGAAATCAATCCTGAATACTCATTGGAAAGACTGATGCTGAAGCTGAAACTCCAATATTTTGGCCACCTGATGTGAAGAGGGTACTCCTTGGAAAAGACCCTAATGCTGGGAAAGATTGAAAGCAGGAGGAGAAGGGGACAACAGAGGATGAGATGGTTAGATGGCATAATTGACTGGACAGATATGAGTTTGAGCATGCTGGGAGTTGGTGATGGACAGGGAAACCTGGCATGCTGCAGTCCATTGGGTCGAAAACAGTCGGACATGACTGAACCACTGAATTGAACTGAACTGAGTCCACTGAGACTATTATAAAATTTTCCAATTGATCAATTTCTTGCCCATCTCTTCTTGTTCCAGTAGATTCTACATGATTGTTAGCTTATAATTTTAGAAGCTGTCTTAAAACACAGCTTAACACATGTTAAACCATCATGTAAGGCCATAAAGAAATCTCACTTTATAATAAAATAAATTTTATGTTCCCATCTGGCATTTGATACTTTTCATGATCCATAATATAAGCAATTCAACTGTATCACCAGCTTTTCCAGTAAACACGTTCTCTATTACCCAGTACAAACTCTAACATGCCATATCTTTTCCATCACTTTCCTTCTTTTATGGTGTTTTCTCTGACTTAAGTCAGCCTTTTAAAACGGCTTTCTCTTTGAGTTACTGTACCAACTATCAACACCCTAGGCATTATGTATATATTATTGTACCTCCATTTCTTCATCTGAAAAAAGAGGGAAATAATGTTTATCTTACAAATGAAATAATGTATGTAGATTGCTACCTGAAGTGTCTTTCATTAATTAAATACTGAAAAAATATTTATTTTATTTTTTTTCTATCTTATACCCTTCTATTCATGACAGAAAAGAAAATGATGTAAAAGACCAGAAATTTATGGATATAGAGTCTAAAATGTTAAAACAGGGAATATAAAAGAAAACATGAGAAATATAATCACTGAACTGCAAGGAGATCAAACCAGTCAATCCTAAAAGAAATCAACCCTGAGTATTCACTGGAAGTACTGATTCTGAAGCTGAAGCTTCAATACTTTGGCCACTTGATGTGAAGAGTGGACTCATTGGAAAAAACCCTGATGCTGGGAAAGATTGAAGGCAAAAGGAGAAGGCAGTAGCAAAAGATGAGATTTAGATAGCATCACTGACTCAATGGACATGAATCTGAGCAAATTCCAGGAGATAGTGAAGGACAGGGAAGCCTGGAGTGTTGCAGTACATGGAATACAAAGAGCTGGACATGACTTAGCCACTGAACAACAGCAACAAATAATTATTGAATTCTGTGTCGACTAAACTAAGTTTTACTTGCCCTTTATATTTTGTACACATATTGCCTATACTAGTAAGACCAACAGACATGTATTGCTTAAGGATGAATGCATTGTCTATTTTAAATATAGTTGGCATTTTCAATGCAATGATAAATTAATATGAAGTATCACAATCATTGAATAAAATATGTTTTAGAAAGACAAATGGTTTCAATAAGTCAGATGCAGAGTATGGATAGGTATAAATGCTAAGAATGAAATCATCTGTAATATATTTCAGCTTCTTATTAAGGATTCTCAGGTGATAATTTGTGGGAGGTAGCATCATCAGAAATTTAACAGTAGTCATTTATGTTAAAAGAAAGGATTTATGATAGGTATATTTTTATTCATGAAATAAGATAAATTGGAATTATCCATCATTACTGTCTAGAAGAGTTTGGTTTATTATAATTTATTTTATAGAGTATTCTGTAGGAAATAGAGTTGGCTAGCATACATTTTATTATTAGATTCACATCATTTTTATTCCATAAGTATCAGCTGCCAAAAATGTAATGTTATGAAAAAGAGAGTTAGAATCTATTAAGAAAAACTTTTATTTTAACATTTTCTACTTTTTTTGGTTAAAGTCAAGTTTAAAATACAAATTCATTAAAAAAATTCTGAATTATTTTCTTAATTGTCACAAATCTGGTCATCTAAAGTTTCAAACCAGAACTGTGGTCTTGAATAGCAATTGCTAGATGCAAATACAATGACTTTTTTTTCTAATGACAATAATTTGCACAATATTTTTACTTCACAGTACCAAAGATTAACATCACGGAGTGTTATTCATTTGCTCAATCATTAGACATTTTTGAGCACCTATAATGTTCCTGAAATCATGCTAGAAAATGTGACCAAAAGTTTACAAATAAAATAAGAACCACACACACACACATATTCACAGTATATATGCTATAGGAAAGATAAGAACATAATGCAATGCACTGAAAAACCCTTCTGGTTCTAAGAGGAGGTGAAATCTTCCAAAAAGAAGACATTGTCCTTCTGAGCAGAAGAAATTTGATGTTCAAAGACATAAAAAGGTAGACACCATTCTAGGAGATGTAAGATATTCTATATAGCTAAAGTAAGTACTTGTTTTGGGAAACAAATAAGGAAGAAAGCAGTGGCAAGAAGATCTGGAATAATCTGTGGTTGGAAAATTTTGATGGTCCTCGTTGCCATGGTGTTACTTGCAAATTTTATCATTGATATGGGAGACAATATTATGAAACTTCTTCAATAGTTCTGAGAGTGAAGCTGAAATAAAATATTTAATTTTTACCAGAAAGCTGGGTGTGTGCCACTAATAGCTGTATAGTAAATGTTAGCACAGTTTACACAGTTGTAAACCAAAGATGTTTTCTAATCAAAAGCAATGTATTTATCATTTTAGGAAAATGAGAATAAATTGTTAGTAATGAGATTCAGGCATAGGGGTTGGTGAGGGACGTAAGTCCAAAAATCACTTATAAAGTTTTGAAGAGAAACAATATAAAATAAATATGAATTTACTACAGTGAGATAAAGACATTATATATTCAAGAGGGGCTGAAAGAATTGATAGGAACACAAAGAATAAATTAGTTCCTTGAGGCAAAGTCAATGACAATGTTCTACAAACTTACATATTTTTTATAGCAAAGGCAGTATTACTTTATCAATACCTTAAATTTATTTATTAAATTCTTAAATACGTTATTATAATACTACTGCTATGTATATTACTTTTGGTAGAAGGTAGTATGTTATTTAATACTACAAAGACACTGTGATAGAGGCTCTATTATTAACTCTGCTGCTGCTGCTGCTGCTGAGTTGCTTCAGTCGTGTCCGACTCTGTGCGACACCATAGACGGCAGCCCACCAGGCATCCCAGTCCCTGGGATTCTCCAGGCAAGAACGCTGGAGTGGGTTGCCATTTCCTTCTCCAATGCATGAAAGTGAAAAGTGAAAGTGAAGTCACTGAGTCCTGTCAGACTCTTAGCGACCCCATGGACTGCAGCCCACCAGGCTCCTCTGTCCATGGGATTTTCCAGGCAAGAGTGCTGGAGTGAGGTGCCATTGCCTTCTCCAATTATTAACTCTATTTAACTCTACTCTAAAAATTAATAATAATAATGTTTAACAAGCTAGTAAATGATGGAACTAGAACTCAATCCTCAATTGTTACATTTTCAGCGCTTGAATTCTTAACTCCTGCATTACTGCTTCTGCACTAAACTCCATTCAAAATTCTTATGATGATTTTAAAATTCAAAAGCTAAAAAATTAAAATCTAGTTAATGTCTTTTTGTTATTCACTGACAATAAAACTCACTGATATTGAATCAGATTATATTTCTACAGTTTACTTTTTGGACACAAATATATTTGAGAATATAGAAAGTGGTAAAAAAAAAAAAGGCCATCAAGTCAAAAGGATTTCTGTGCTTGTTTTTGGTATAGGTTTTTCCTTTTCTGTGGCTTACGGCTTCTTTCTGGACTTCTTGGACTAGTTTATGTTTTCAATATCATTATTCAAGATTTTATCATTTTTCTACTTTTAAAATTAGACACTTCAAATCACTGCCATCCTTCAGTAAATGACCCTCCTTCTAACAGGCATTGCTTTGAAACTTTTCTGGCCTCCCCATGATGTCTTAGAGAATCTGACAGCTTTAGAAGCAGTTATATGCAGTGCCAGTTATGATTCATTTGGTTGGAAATTCTGGTGTCAGATATGATTAGATACAAGAGGGCAAGCATTCTCTGCCTTTACAGTTTGCATTTTAGTAGATTAACTTAAAAATGCCAATAAATGATGTGACACATCTATTTTAATAACCATGTCAAATTAGAGACCTATAGGCTGCTAATTTGTGACTTACAGAAGCATATTCTTAGGAATATTTTGCCTTGAGTTTCCCTTGATTTCAGTTTGTTCAAAGTATAGCATTTGCATTATCTTATATAGATCCAGATATAGCCTAATAATATACAAATAGAATGGACTCTTAATATTTACTGAAAATACAGTAGAAGTATCAGAGAGGGAGGGCTGCAGGAGATAAGCTCACTTATTCTAGAGGAGGACAGATTGTTATATTTCAACTCAACACAGAGTACCTGAAGTAGCTTCTAAAGGTTTGTATTTGTTATATGTTTATTCTGTCTTTGTCTCTCCTCATACAGATCCTTGTATAGAAGTCCCCTCCCCATGCAAAGACAACTCTGTCCTAAAAGCCTACAGATTCTCAAGATAGATAGAAAAGAGCTTTGAAAATGCAACTATTGGCAGAGATGACAAAATTTTTACTAAAATAATGCACAGAAGTAGTGATAATTGACATGCACTTAACTGTGTGAGACTATCATCTCTTTGTGATGACGTCCTCTCTCTTTTTCCCTCCTTAGGATCTGGAATCAGTGACTTGCATCCAACAGTGGAACATGAAGGAATCAACAGTCTGACATCCTTCCCTGGAGGCTGAGAGTAAGATGTAATGGAACGTAGAGTTGAGTGGGGGATGGGAGAAGACAGTTCAAGAGTAGAACAGACTGGTGGATCTCAAGGGTAGGAGAAGAAATGTACCACATAAATAGATTAGATATCAGGGGACACAAGGATCATGCAGAGCCTAATATCTACTGTGGATGAAAGCAGAATCCATCTCTTTTTCTTCTCCTTCCCTCTCTCTCTCCTTCTCTCTCTTCTTTTCCTGAGAAAAGGCATAAGACAGAATTATGTCTTAGATCATGAAAATGTAGAAGAAAACTAGCCATGTTTCTAGTTTTACTACTTCTTAGTGACTTGGGTAAATACATAACCTCTCTTTGCCTCAGTTTTCTCATCCATAAAATGAGTAGAATGATAATCTCATACTTATTGAGTTCTTGCTATGATTAAATGAGTTAATACTAGGAAAATATTTAGAACAACGTCTAGCAATTCTAAGCATTATAAAAATTTAAATTATAATTACTGTTTCACACAGTCTTTTCATTTGCTTGTCTAAGTTTTAATTGTTATCCTCTGCTACATATTTGGAATTCCTGAGTATTTCTGACAAGTCCTCTAGAATCTCCTGCCTGGACAGTTATCCTGGGTAACAAGCAACACTGTTGACCTGGTAACTCTAAGGCAACCAACCACAAGAAAGTCAGATTCCCTTCTTAGGTGAACAGTACAAAGAAATAGAAGAAAACAACAGAATAGGAAAGACTAGAAATCTCTTCAAGAAGATTAGAAATATCAAGGGCACAATAAAGGACAGAAATGGCAAGGAACTAACAGAAGCAGAAGAGATGAAAAGGGGCTTGCAAGAATACACAGAACTATACAAAAAAGATCTTAATGACCTGGCTAACCACAATGATGTGGTCACTCACCTAGAACCAGAAGCCAGACATCCTGGAGTGTGAACCTAAGTGGGCCTTAGGAATCATCAATACAAACGAAGCCAGTGGAGGTGATGGAATTCCAGCTGAGCTATTTCAAATCCTAAAGGATGATGCTGTTGAAATGCTACACGTAATATGCCAGCAAATTTGGAAAACTCAGCCACAGGACTGGAAAAGGTCAGTTTTTATTCCAATCCCAAAGAAAGGCAATGACAGAGAATGTTCAAACTACCCCACAATTGCACTCATTTCATAGGCCAGCGAGGTAATGTTCAAAATCCTTCAAGCTAGGCTTCAGCAGTATGTGACCTGAGAACTTCCATATGTACAAACATGATTTAGAAAAGTCAAGGTGTCAGAGATCAAATTGCTAACATCCACTGGATCATAGAAAAAACAAGGGAATTCCAGAAAAATGTCTATTTCTGCTTCATTGACTACATTTTGACTGTACAGATTACAACAAACTGGAAAATTCATTTAAAAAATGGGAATACCAGACCACCTTTTCTGTTTCCTGAGGCACCTGTATGCAAGCCAAGAAGCAACAGTTAAAACCAAACATTGAACAGATGAATGGGTCCAAAGTGAGAAAGAAGTCTTTCAAGGCTGTATATTGTCACCCTGCTTATTTAACTTCTATGCAGAATACATCATGTGAAATGCTGGGATGGATGAATCACAAGCTGGAATCAAGATTGCTAGGAGAAATACCAATAACCTCAGATATGCAGATGATACAATACAAAGAGACTCTTGTTGAAGGTGAAAAAGGGGAGTGAAAAAGTTGGCTTAAAGCTCAACATTCAGAAAATGAAGATCATGGCATCTGGTCCCATCACTTCATGGCAAATAGATGGGGAAACAGTGGAAATCATGGTAGGTTTTATTTTCTTGGGCTCCAAAATCACTGCGGACTATGACTGCAGCCACAAATTGAAGGACACTTTCTCCTTGAAAGAAGCAATGACAATCCTAGACAGCATATTAGAAAAGCAGAGACATCACTTTGCCAACAACCATCCATATAGTCAAAACAATGGTTTTTCCAGTGGTCATGTATGGATGTGAGACTTGGACCATAAGGAAGGTTGAGCACTAAAGAATTGATTATCTTGAATTGTGGTGTTGGAGAAGATTAAGAGTCCTTTGGACAGCAAGTAGCAGAAACCAGTTAATCTTTAAGAAATCAACCCTGGATATTCATTAGAAGTACTGATGCTGAAGCTCCAATACTTTGACCATCTGATGTGAAGAGACAACTCACTGGAAAAGAACCTGATGCTGGGAGAGATTGAGGGCAGGAGGAGAATGGGATGACAGAAGATGAGATGGTTGGATGGCATCACTAACTCAATAGATATGAATTTGAGCAAACTCTGGGAGATAGTGGAGGACAGGAGAGCCTGGTGTGCTGCAGTCCATTGATTTGCAAAAGTTGGACACAACTTAGCAACCGAACAAAAATTCACATGAAACGGCCCTGCCACTTTAATTCATTATTTTTAAGGACCCAGAATCTGGCTGTGTTCTCTCTAACACTAATTTGCCTTTATATCTGAACATTTTCATCATTACAATGGGTGACCATTCTAATATTTTAATACATAGGATGACTATTTAAACTTAGGTCTATAATTGATATCATCTACAAATTGGCACTTGTGAAGGGCATTCACCATCTGCTTTAGTGGAGATTGACCCCTGTGCTGCTGTAGCTGTTGACCTTAGACATGCTCTGAAAGGAGTTCAGGGTGGAGGGTGAGGCACTCTATATATAGGAAATCTGGTGGAACAGGTTTTTAGATAGCTAGATATTTTCAGGAACTAATTCCATGATCACAATCTTTGCATCTTGTGTCTTCCCAGGTGGCACAATGGTAAAGAATCTGCCTGCCAATGCAAGAGAGGCAAGAGATCTGGGTTCAGTTCCTGGGTTGGGAAGATCACATGGCATAGGAAATGGCAACCCACTCCAGTATTCTTGCCTGGAAAATTCCGTGGATAGAGGAGTCTGGCAAGCTATAGTCTATAGGGTTGCAAATAGTCAGACATGACTGAGTACACATACATATCTAATTTTTGCCTCTCCTCATATCTAGAAAAACACTAAAACCTTTCATGATGACATCAGCTCCTCTTGACTAGCAGAAAACCTTTTGAAAATAAGTGCTTGATTGCACTGAACTCTCCATTCACCAAAATTATATATATTGACCTTCCCATACTACCTCTTTGGAGCAGTTTTTCAGAGCTATCTGAAGTGCTATCTCCCAGGCTACAGTCCTCATTTTGTGCCAAGTAAAAGTTATCTCACAACTCTCATATTGTGCATGTTTTTTAGTTGACATGGAGGCACTTTTGAGAGTAAAGGGCATATTATGAAGAACTGTACTGAGAATATCAGTACTCATAGCATGGTCTGTGCTGTGCTAAGTCACTTTAGTCATGTCTGACTCCTTGCAGCCCCATGAACTGTAGCTTGTCAGGTTTCTATGTCCATGGGATTATCCAAGCAAGAATACTGGAGTGGGTTGCCTTTTTCCTCCTCCAAGGGATCTTCCATACCCAGGGTTTGAACCTGTGCCTCTTTTGTCTCCTGCATTGGCAAGCAGGTTCTTTACCACTAGTGCCTTACCACTAAGGTATAGTCATCCTAGGATTAAATCTGTTTCCAGAAGTCCCTGATTCATGTCAATGTATGGCAAAACCAATACAGTATTGTAAAGTAAAATAAAGTAAAAATAAAAATTAAAAAAATTAAATAAATAAAATAAAATAAAACACAAATGTGGTACTTGTAACTGTAACCTAATTGGTTCACTTGGTCATGTGACTCATCCAATTGACTTGTCAGTGAGCAGAACCCAAAAGAAATAAAATATAGGATAGGTAAGACTTGGTCTGGCATTGAGAGGGTTGGTAAACAGAAAGAGCAGTGACTTTAGTAAGAGGTTAAGTTCTATAAAGGTATTCATATGAGAGATCTTGAAATAAAGCCTTCAATCAGGGATCAAAAAAAAGATGGGGGAGCTAAAAGAATAATTCTGAGATAAAAGAGTCTGAAGATTATCTCTACCCCTTCCCAATTCTACGTAAAACAAATCCTGGATTTTGTTGGCATCTCTCTGACCAAGATTTGACTCTGAAGCAAAGCTTCACCTTAAGTACACTTTCAGATTCATGCCTCTTAGACTCAGTGTTTGAATGAGTTCTTTTCTAAGTGGGTTAACTAATTTTTATTTTATGCAATACATTTTAGGTCAGGTCTGAGGAACTCAAATTGCTTTCCTCATTTAAACTGCCTTTAGGCATGTACTCATATGTATTTCCTGATAAAATTATACTTCCCATAGCCTTATTTAAAGATCAAAAAAAATTTTTTTAAGGACTTGGTTTAAAATAATGATGAAGTAAAAAATGAGAGAGAGAGGTTCCATTTATTTTACTTGAAACTGAAACTAGACAATATGAATACTAATCATCACAAATTAGGAGAATATGAAGTAAGATAATACAAGTGAGAAAAAGAGTAGAAACAGTAACAGAATTTTGTATATCTTTTGACAACTGGCCCTGAACCTCCTAGAACTCTAAAAGAAAAATTGCACCAAGTTAGTTAAACAGGCAAAAGAAAACATGACTCAAGACTATTACAATTAAGGAGAAAGATTATATTCAACTTCACTAAAGCAAAATAGGGTGATTTTAAAAGGTGGAGTGAGGTTATGGAAGAGTACAGGGAAATAGTCAATGTGCTTAGTCCATCTGTGTTTGCTAGTTGTTATTTTCTGAATTTAAGCCCCTACTCTCCCACAGAACCTGGAGATAGGGAACCTTTCTTGATTACAAGAAATATGTTTGGACTGCAGGAGATTTATATCTCAAAGATGTAGAAAAAGAAATTATAATTGTAAGTTTTCTAAAGCAAATGCTCTAAGAAAAGCAAGGTCAAGAAGAATCCTGCCTGAAGTTTAGTCAAGCCAAAAGGACCTACTGATAGTGTGTTTAAATATTAAACTAAGCACTCATTCCCTCACCTTCCCTCTCTGATGAACCAGACAAATAGAAGGGTAAAAGGAATCAACAAATGAAAATAATCATACAATCACATACTGAAAGTACTATTTAAAATTTTGTTTGACTGTACCAGGCAGCATGTGGGATCTTTGTTCCCTGACCAGTGATGGAAACTGCACCCACTGCAATAGATATGTAAAGTAACTGGACTGCCAGAGAAGTTCCACTATTTAAATTTTTTTTTAATATTATTTTAATTCTCTCCACATTTTGAAACCACCTTCTACAATAGATTCCCTTTATAAGTGCTCACCTTGCCTACATCCTTCACTTCAGCAATGCCCTCTATTCTTTATTATCAGGGTAGCTGTTTATGAAGGGACGTAAAAAATAAAGGCACACCATAGTAAACATGATAAAATCACTTTTCTGTTGTTTTCGGTCAGGAGAACACAACAAACAATATTTCACTAAAAGTGCACAAGCTAAAGCTTTCATAAGTTTTGAAAATAAACATTTATTATAATGAAAAGAAGTGGTTATACTACAGAAAAGGACTCTAATAAAGATATCATTCACAAAGGAATCTCAAAGATAAATTAGCATGTTTTTCCATATCTGGGTAAAATTTGACTCTAAGTTAAATCATGATTTAATTTTAACTTTCAGATTTTAGGCACTGTGATTACTGTTAAATGAATATATATATATATATATATATATGTATATGTATATGTATGTATATATATATAAAGGAGAGCTGTGAGTTTCAGATTTATCTGAGGACTTACTTAGGACTATACTTGGGAAGATCGTTTTTCACATAGTTCTGAGGAATTTTTCGGAAGAGGTAAGGGATGATGTAGGTATATGTGTGTTTCTGGTGAAGTGGTTCAGTTCAGTTCAGTTCAGTTCAGTCGCTCAGTCGTGTCTGACTCTTTGCGACCCCATGAATCGCAGCACGCCAGGCCTCCCTGTCCATCACCAACTTCCGGAGTTCACTCAGACTCACGTCCTTCGAGTCCGTGATGCCATCCAGCCGTCTCATCCTCTGTCATCCCCTTCTCCTCCTGCCCCCAATCCCTCCCAGCATCACAGTCTTTTCCAATGAGTCAGCTCTTTGCATGAGGTGGCCAAAGTACTGGAGTTTCAGCTTTAGCATCATTCCTTCCAAAGAAATCCCAGGGCTGATCTCCTTCAGAATGGACTGGTTGGATCTCCTTGCAGTCCAAGGGACTCTCAAGAGTCTTCTCCAACACCACAGTTCAAAAGCATCAATTCTTTGGCGCTCAGCCTTCTTCACAGTCCAACTCTCACATCCATACATGACCACAGGAAAAACCATAGCCTTGACTAGACAGACCTTAGTCAGCAAAGTAATGTCTCTGCTTTTGAATATGCTGTCTAGGTTGGTCATAACTTTTCTTCCAAGGAGCAAGCGTCTTTTAATTTCATGGCTGCAGTGACCATCTGCAGGTGAAGTGGTTACTTGCAATCAAATACAGATTTCAGTGTGCTTCCCAGGTGGTTCAGAGTTAAAGAATTTGTCTGCCAATGCAAGAGAAGCAAGAGGCATGTGTCTGATCTGTGGGTCAGGAAGATCCCCTGGAGGAGAAAATGGCCACCCACTCTAGTATTCTTGCCTGGAGAATCCCATAGACAGAAGAGACTGGCAGGTTGCAGTTTAAGGTGTCACAAAGACTTGAACACTACTGACCTACTGAGCATGCACACACGTATCTCGGTGGAAGGTTGCCGCTAGTCAGGAAGAACAGATGTCTCAGGTAATAATTTTAGTGCTTTTCTAGTTATGAAAAGGTGCAAGAAATTTGGTTCAGAATATTTTCTCCTGAAAATGTCTGACTATCTGCAGGCATGTTCTGCTAGTTTTTCTAGAGCACAGAGTGCCTCATTCTTGATCTCTACCCGGAATTCCTTTCAAGGCATGTTAAAAATCAGCAACTTCAATGACTAGTGACTTCATTCTTGCAGAACCAGAGGGTGAAGATAAATTTTTTGTTGCTTTCAGAACTATATATTGAAAGAAAAGAAAAATATAAGGCACCTAAAACTCAAACTCTGTATTTTAACATTAATCACAATTTTCAAGTTTCATTTCTGGATATAAATAGTTATCTTTAATAAAAGTACCTTGAAGTACTCTTAATTTGAACTCTGCAAAGCATTAGTATAAGGCACGGCATCTTTTATTTTTATACAGAGAGGCATCAAGTATTTATTGAGTATTATGTTTCCAGAAGTGTTATGAGACATTGTGGGTGTGTGCATGCTAAGTCACTTCAGTCATGTCTGCTTCTTTGCAACCCTACAGGCTATAGCCCATTAGGTTATTCCGTCCATGGGATTTTCCAGGCAAGAATACTAGAGTGAACTCCCAGGACCTCCTCCAGGGGATCTTCCCAACTCAGAGATTGAACCCATGTGTCTTACATCTCTTGCACTGGCAGGTAGATTTTTTTTTTTTTTATCACTAGTGCCACCCCATTAGGGGATATCAAATGATAAATATCTATCTTATACTGATCTTTTCTTAAAAGTTTTTGATTGTGCTTGAAAAATGACTAATACTTACCCAAGACTTATCAAGTATTGAACTATACAGTTAGGTGTTGTGATAGACGCAGAAGGGAGTCAAACATGAAACGCTCCAGACTAAATGAGTCTTTGTGAAAAAAAGAGCATTAAATCTCTCTTTAAGTTAATGTAGCATTTGTGCTCAGTTATTGAGTTTCTAGGCTATATCAGCTGTGATGCCAGGAGCTCAAGATATGAATGATATCCCTTCCTGCAGAAATATTTTAACCTGGAAACAGATAATTCAATATAATTTGATAAACATAGTAATAGACATATAGAGGAACATGGTCTTTACATGAGGAGTAGGTATAGCTATCTCATATCAAGGGTTGAAAAATATAAGAAAAATTTTCCTGATTGGATTAATTTCTTAACTGAACTTAAGAAGACTTTTTTTTCTAGGTGGCAGAAGAAAACATAAGTGAAGGAATTAAAGTTTGAAACAGTATACCTTAGCGACAACACAAGTACGGGCTAAAAGTCTATCTTTGTTCAGGGCTAAAGAGCTGAAATCTTCCATAGTGCTTACTCAGCAACTGTATGATGAATGAAATCCTGCAGGGACAGATGAATAAATGAATGAGGTGACAGCATTTGCAGAGAGCTTGAAGCCATAATTTGATGTTAAGATATAATTTGTTAGGTAGATTCTGGCAGGGATTAGGCTGGAGAGGAAGATAAGAAGCACACCATTGATACACTCATTTGACGAATCAGGATTACATTTAGTTTAGGATCTACTGGAAGAGGAGTCAGTATGGAAGAGGGATATCTACATAGTCAGGCTGTCAGGTGATTACATTTCTGGTAAATCTATAAAGTGGAGAAATCCTTTTACAAAATTGTTAAGGACTTAGATTATTAATAACGTCATGAGATTTCAAGAGCACGCAGTGGAAAGGGATGGGGTGAGCATTAATGATCAATGAACCAGGGCTGAAAAAATCTAAGCAGTCAGGTGGTGAGATTAAGATAGAGAACTTGAGTAAGGGAAGAAGGAGCTTTCTTTGTCTTAGTGATGCAAGGTACCAGACAGATGATCAGTTTGGGACTGACCTCAGATATCCACAAGATGGTTCAGTCCTTTACTGTTCAAGAACTAAGAGTGTGAAGTCACAGAAAATATTAACGCCAGGATGTGAGACTTTGACTCAAGTGCCTTTGAATAGGGAATATAAGGTCAGACATCCCATTCAAAGACGAGATAAGACAAACTCTTCTGGTAAGAATAGCTAAGCTTACTCGGCATTCGCTACATGACATGCATTCAGTTATCTCATGCATATTAATTCCTCTCAAGCTTGCCACAATTCTAGGGAACAGGTATTATTATTTCTTCTATTTTACTGATTAGAAAATTTAGTAAGGCTGATGGGCAGCTGGCTCAAGGTCATACAGGTAATAAATGTAAGAGATGGTATTTCAACATCGGGAGTCAGAAAACACTGTACTTTTGAATCCTGCTCCTTGCTACACATGGAAGAAACTTTAAATTACCTTTGTCTTTGCTGATTAAAACTCCGAAGCATTAACCTTAAAAAGAGAAGTCTCACTCCTTTGTATTAAAGCAATTTTTTTTTCTTCTTAGAATTAAAGCCTGATATATACATGTATTTCCATTTACTGTGTGAACCCTAAAACTTGGAAGGCATTTTTCACTCTAATCATACTTTTAACATCTAGATATACATCCCAAATTGCATATGCACACAATCTTTGCTTACAAATACTCCAGTTATTGGAAATAATGGCTGCTAACGTAGGACTTCCAACCAGGCCATCCTAAAGGAGATCAGTCCTCGGTGTTCATTGGAAGGACTGATGGTGAAGCTGAAACTCTAATACTTTGGCCACCTGATGAAAAGAGCTGACTCATTTGAAAAGACCCTGATGCTGGGAAAGATTGAGGGCAGGAGGAGAAGGGGATGACAGAGGATGAGATGGTTGGATGGCATCATTGACTCAACGGACATGGGTTTGGGTAGACTCTGGGAGTTGGTGATGGACTGGGAGACCTGGCGTGCTGTAGTTCATGGGGTCACAAAGAGTCAGACATGACTGAGAGACTGTACTGAACTGAATGTAAGACTTCACAATAGCAATACAGGGCTGTTTACTAAATCACAGTCTCACACACAACATGGGCTACATTGTGTTTAGGAATTTACTCTCTTCTGTCACATAGAGCAGTTGCTTGAGGCTCTGTCAGTGTATTATTACCAGCATTGCTGCAATAGCTGTAAGCATAAAGTGCTCCTAGCTTTGCAATAAATTTTCCACACTCTGTAAGGAAGTCAGCAGTACAGTTGAACTCAGACTGGTGGTAAAGAGACCAGCTCTGTCAACTGTGACTATGACAGGAAGTAAAACTAGAGCAAAGCTGCAGCTCATGGTACATGACATTTTCTAAAACAAAGAAAACCAAAAAAAGAGCATTCAAAGACAATGCTGAAAATGACATCTGGCATTCCCTACAAGCTGGGGATTATCTTTGCTTCTCTTCTTTGCCTCTTCTTCCTCTTAGCTTTCAGCTTCCATTCTCTTTCTTAGTGTGGCACTTCACTCTTCAGTTTACATGTCAGTATCATGTCATGAAACCTAAAGAAGATACATATATACACATTTAAGATTCTTTAGTAAAACATCCATTTCTCCTTGAAAAATCACTGTTCATTTTTCTGGTTTCAATTTACTTATAATTTTGACATATTTTGTAAGATTTTTATATTTATGATTAACAGACAGCCAAATTATAGATCTTTTATCTAGGCTTTGCTCAGCATTTAAGCAGTTTCTAAATCATGTCTCATGTTTTTCTTCATGGTTGATTAGTTAAGAGAAGCCTAACTTTTTGAAACTGGAAAAAAAAATCTGTCTTTAGCATCTATTGACACTTATTTTACTAAACAAGGGGTTTCCCTGGTAGCTCAGCTGGTAAAGACTCTGCCTGCAATTCAGGAGACCTAGGCTTGATTCCTGCATTGGGAAGATTCCCTGGAAAAGGGAATGGCAACCCTATCCAGTATTCTTGCCTGAAGAATCCCATGGACAGAGGAACCTGGCAGGCTACATACAATCTATGGGGTCACAGTCAGACAAAAATGCAAGCACAGCACAGCACATACTAAACAGGCAATTTGAGAAAAATAATAAAACAGTATAAATTAGCTTTCAATAGGCAGCTAGTCAGTTTTTTATTTGAGGAAAATGCATTATATTTTTTAGGGGTAGTAAAATTCAGGTTGTATTTTAAGCTTCCATGTTTACAAAGAAAATGAATTAGAAAAAAAAGTTGGAATAGTCCATTGTTTCTCTTTGGAGAAGAGACACATATTTGAAAGTACTATAGTCTACTGTCTTTTCTTTGCCGTTCCAGTTAGAAAATGAAATAATGTGAATACATTTTTAAATTTTATTATATTTATGTTATTAAATGTTGCTCACCACCAATTTTCATCATCCTTTCCTCCTGGGTACAAGTAGGTGTACTGGAGTGGGGTGCCATTGCCTTCTCTGAAGTAGGTGTTAGGTGTTACTTGTAACCATATTCTTAAAGTATTGCCAGACAAAAGTTAGTATAGTCAAAGCTATGGTTTTTCCAGCAGTCATGTACAGATGTGAGAGCTGGACCATAAAGAAGGCTGACTGCTTTTAAACTGTGGAGCTGGAGAAAACTGTTGAGTGTCCCTTGAACAGCAAAGAAATCAAACCAGGCAATCCTAAGGGAAATCAACCCTGAATATTCATTGTAAGGATTGATGCTGAAGCTGAAGCTCCAATTCTTTGGCCACTTGATGTGAAAAGCCAACTCATTGGAAAAGACTCTGATGCTGGGAAAGATTGAAGACATGAGGAGAAGAAGGTGACAGAAGATGAGATGGTTGGATGGCATCAGTGACTCAGTGGACATGAGTTTAAGTAAACTCCAGGAGATAGTAAAGGACAGGGAAGCCTGGTTTGCTTCAGTTCACGGGGTTGCAAAGAGTAGGGCATGACTGATCAACTGAACAACGATAAAATAGCCAGATATTTTTCTTTGAGCAGAGACGTCTGCCTTCAGTTGATAATGTATAGCCATAAGGTTAAAGCAGTCCAGGATTCTGTGCTATAAAATGGAATTCAGCTGTCACTCAGCCTTATGGCAAAGTGTGAGCAAGGAATGAACTCTGGCTGTAATGCCCCTGAGTTTCTGGTGCTGCTAGATACCAAAACATAACATGGCTTATTCTGGGAGAAAAAATAAAACATACTGAACTCAGTGAAATATTGGATAAAAATATAAAGTGTAGCAGATACACCTCTTAAGGTCATTAAAAATGGCTGGCATCAAAAAGTGAGCATATTAAAAATTTTACACACATGCATACTTGAAAAATAAGATACAACCAGTAAAGGTAAACAATCTGTGAATATTCTTAAAAGGAAAGGATGAAACTCCAAAATCAAATTATACCATTTAGGACTTTATGGACTAAAACACCTATGCATGCATACACACACACACACACACACACACACACACACACACACACACACATACACATTCATACACACACCCTAACACACAAACACACAATGTTTCACCGTGCCATGCCATGCTAAGTCGCTTCAGTCATGTCTGAGTCTTTGTGATGCTACGGACTATAGCCCACCAGGCTCTTCTGATCATGAGATTCTCCAAGCAAGAATACTGAAGTCGGTTGAGTTTTTCACCACTGGTTTCTAATTTTCACTTCTAAGCAAAGAAGGGTCACATCAACTTCAGTAAGTGATGGTAGGAGACAGAGAGTGAAGGAGGGGGGCAGAGGAAGGGAAAGAGAGAGGAAGAGATAAATGAATGAGGCAGAATTTTATATTTAAGTAATTTAGTTATCTTCACTTTAAAATTAATCCCTAACCTTACCACTGGCTCTTGTAAACTTTGTAGATGTAGTCCTTTAACAGTCTTAGGTGAAATATTTCTTCTCTAATTTTTTTTTATTGTATGTGTGTATATAGTTGCATTCTTTTTCTTTATGTAAAAGTCCCATGGAAACAGAAAGATATAAAAATATGTATATATCCAATCACCATTGGGTTACTCTACCCTGCTCAAAATTCTGTATGCAACTCCCATGACCATATAAAGATCAACTCTTGCTATCAAGTCCCATAGGGAACAAATTTTAGATGTGCATAGCAATGTTACTCAATTAAACTGATCTTGGGATATGCAAGTTAGTACTAGAAGTGATAAAACAGATCATTTATAGCTAAATTTAAAGATAATATTGTGTACTGATAGAAATAAGAAATAGCATTAGGAGAAGCTTTATTTAACAAGATATGATTTATGGTGAGACTAATTATTAAAAATGTTGACATTATTGTCCATTATACACACATGGTATTGGAAAATCTGAAGTTACATATATTTCTTATATAGTTTTTAAATTTTAAGATAACATATATTGTAAGCTATGAGACTATGTTAAAAAATTAGAATAAAACGACATAATAGCTCCTCTATCTGAGTATATAGACATTTCTAAGGTCAACTGAATTTGGTAATAAGGAGTTCATGATCTGAGCCACAGGCAGCTCCTGGTCTTGTTTTTGGTGACTGTATAGAGCTTCTCCATCTTTGGCTACAAAGAATATAATCAATCTGATTTCGGTGTTGACCATCTGGTGATGTCCATGTGTAGAGTCTTCTCTTGTGTTATTGGAAGACAGTGCTTTCTATGACCAGTGCATTCTATTGGCAAAACTGTATTAGCCTTTGCCCTGCTTCATTCCATATTCCAAGGCCAAATTTGCCTGTTACTCCAGGTGTTTCTTGACTTCTTACTTTTGCATTCCAGTCCCCTATAATGAAAAGGACATCTTTTTTGGGTGTGTTAGTTCTAAAAGGTCTTGTAGGTCTTCATAGAACCATTCAACTTCAGCTTCTTCAGAGTTACTGGTTGGGATATAAGCTTGGATTACCATGATATTGAATGGTTTGCCTTGGAGACAAACAGAGATCATTCTGTCATTTTTGAGATTGCCTCCAAGTACTGCATTTCAGACTCTTTTGTTGACCATGATGGCTACTCCATTTTTTCTGAGGGATTCCTGCCCACAGTAGTAGATATAATGGTCATCTGAGTTAAATTCACCCATTCCAGTCCATTTTAGTTCACTGATTCCATCCAGTCAGTGATGCCATCCAGCCATCTCATCCTCTGTCGTCCCCTTCTCCTCCTGCCCCCAGTCCCTCCCAGTACCAGAGTCTTTTCCAATGAGTGAACTCTTTGCATGAGGTGGCCAAAGTACTGGAGTTTCAGCTTCAGCATCATTCCTTCCAAAGAAATCTCAGATATGAATGTCGATGTTCACTCTTGCCATCTCTTGTTTGAATGCTTCCAATTTGCCTTGATTCATGGACCTGACATTCCATGTTCCTATGCAATATTGCTCTTTACAGCATTGGACCTTGTTTCTATCACCAGTTACATCCACTACTGGATATTGTTTTTGCTTTGGCTCCATCCCTTCATTCTTTCTGGAGTTATTTCTCCACTGATCTCCAGTAGCATATTGGGCACCTACTGATCTGGGGAGTTCCTTTTTCAGTATCCTATCATTTTGCCTTTTCATATTGCTCATGGGGTTCTCAGGGCAAGAATACTGAAGTGGTTTGCCATTCCCTTCTCCAGTGGACCACCTTCTGAAACACAAGCTGGAATCAAGATTGCTGGGAGAAATATCAATAACCTCAGATATGCAGATGACACCACGCTTATAGCAGAAAGTGAAGGGGAGCTAAAAAGCCTCTTGATGAAAGTGAAAGAGGAGAGTGAAAAAGTTGGCTTAAAGCTCAACATTCAGAAAACGAAGATCATGGCATCTGGTCCCATCACTTCATGGGAAATAGATGGGGAAACAGTGTCAGACTTTAATTTTTGGGCTCCAAAATCACTGCAGATTGTTTCTGCAGCCATGAAATTAAAAGATGCTTACTCCTTGGAAGAAAAGTTATGACCAACCTAGACAGCATATTCAAAAGCAGAGACATTACTTTGTCGGCTAAGGTCTGTCTAGTCAAGGCTATGGTTTTTCCTGTGGTCATGTATGGATGTGAGAGTTGGACTGTGAAGAAGGCTGAGCGCCGAAGAATTGATGCTTTTGAACTGTGGTGTTGGAGAAGACTCTTGAGAGTCCCTTGGACTGCAAGGAGATCCAACCAGTCCATTCTGAAAGAGATCAGCCCTGGGATTTCTTTGGAAGGGAATGATGCTAGAGCTGAAACTCCAGTACTTTGGCCACCTCATGAAAAGAGTTGGCTCATTGGAAAAGACTGTGAGGCTGGGAGGGATTGGGGGCAGGAGGAGAAGGGGACGACAGAGGATGAGATGGCTGGATGGCATCACTGACTCAATGGACGTGAATTTGAGGGAACTCCGGGAGTTGATGATGGACAGGGAGGCCTGGCATGCTGCGATTCATGGGGTCACAAAGAGTCGGACATGGCTGAGCGACTGAACTGGACTGAACTGAACTGAACTGAACTGAAGGTCAACTGAATTGACTCATTACTTTTGTATTTAGCAAATTTTTCATAACTGTAAGTTTACCAAAATTAACAGCATTTAAATAACATTGCTGTTTTAACTCTTTATTTTCTTGCCCTCACCTTCCCTCCATTTACTCCACTAATCAGCCTCCACTATTTTTCCATTCAGTTTGAATGGCCTAACATTTAGAACTTTAAACATAATTTACAACCTTCATGGAATAGCCATCTTACAATCATGTGGTGGCAATTAATCTGCAGATTATTAATGGCCCTGTATTCGTATAGCCTTAATTAAAAATGTTCTCTGGCATAGAGAAATGAGAGTAATAAGAAAGAGTAGAATTTCAATGAAATTTTTAAAATGATTATTTTAGACTATTAGCATGGTTCCTTCATAAAAATGAAAGGGAAGGCATTTTAACAAAAGAGTAATATTGTAATACATATATATTATATTAATATATGCATTATGAATATATGTGTATGCATACAGTATAAATATGTACATGTGGGCATACATGCATGTACATATGTATATCCATATGCATTTGTATTACCAAAAAGTTACATGCAAATTCTTTAATGTTGTAGAAGAATCTATTCCTGGAATTAAGTAGTTTAATTTTAATTGAGGAAGCTCACCTAGGATTTAATGGTAAATTGAAAAATTAGAAGAGGAAAATAGACCAGGTTGCCACATACCCTTAAAAAGTATAATCTCAAAAACTCATCCTTGAACTGTGTGCCTTTCTTTGTTAAAATTTATTACTGTACTACATTTTATTGCAAGATTTACAATTTTAGACAACGAGCGCAGGGTTTTCTGGCCCAGAGAAGTCATGTGAGCCTATGTTAGTTAAATGTTTAGACTAGAAGTACAATAGATCAGACCTGGGTTCTTCTTTAGATCCATGAAGAAATAAAGGCAATCTTTTTCTTGAAGAGTGCTTATACTCTTATATAAAGATACCCTAGAACACACACATATGCCTGAATGAAGCAGGAAGGAACAATTCTAAACAGATTTGTTTTCTATAAAAGAAAGAATTTTTTCCCCTATAACCCAAAATTTGAAACACAAAAGTAGTTTCTTTTTTTTCTTTAGTTATAAACACAGTAGGGACAGTAATAACAAAAAATTGATTTTTAAAAGCAACAGAAATAATGACTGCATTTAATTTGTTTTTTTTTTTTTAATAGAAACAAAGATAAAAGTGCATTTAAGTTCTGGTGGGTTGCCGTCTCTAGGGTCGCATAGAGTCGGACACAACTGAAGCGACTTAGCAGCAGCAGTAGCAGTACAGTTTTGAGTGTGTTAATGTTTAAATATTTTGCATTTTGGTTTAGCAGGGCCAAATTTTTCTTTCCTGAAGTATGCTTTATACAGCTATTTAAGCACCAAAAACAAAAATTAAGACAACAAAATTTTCCATAGGCAATCTCTTACTTTATTAATGGGAAATAAATATTTCTATTATGTAGAAACACTCAACATAGCTTTAGAGATGGACTCTATAATGTTACCAAACAGTAATAAATAGGGGTTCTTGTTAACTTATTAACTACCTCTGCTCACATATATTCACTGTGGTAATTTTATTAATAATGTTAGAATAAATTTTAATATTACAAGCTATAAGTTTTTACCTTTTCAGGACCAACATTTCAGCAGAATCTTCAAATCAAGTTCTACTGTGCTTTCATTGCTCATGGATGATGAAAGTACCTTTATTTCCAAGTCAGTTATCCATATACAGATGTTTGTGAAGCAAGCCTTATGAACACAAGAAGCAATAGGATCCCTAAATTTCTAACTTTTCAACATGCTTCTGGACTCTCCTTCTTTAACAAAAGAGATGAGGATCAATATTTCATTTACCTTTCTATCTTTGTAGATATTTTTATTATCTGTCACTTGCATAGAAGTTCAAGAAACATTCACAATGCACTCATATTTTTTAAACCTGAATTGTAAGTTATATCAATAGATTACCTTTCTTTTCTATTGATATTCACCAGCATGCTTTGAATGTGACCTTCTCCTCCTAATCTCCATATAATGACTTTCTCAGTCTGTCTGTGTGTGTTCTACTTTATATCCTAACGTGTCAACCCTTTAATGGAAATAGCAATCTTGTCTATTTTCCTCTTCCTGTTTTTCAGTTTCTTATAAAATGCTAAGTCTGGAATCCAAAAAAAAACAGCAGCCTTCCTCAAAAATGTTGGTGTTTTTAGCAAATTTAAGGAATCGGTTTTGATTAGAGACCTCAGTAAAAAGCAGTCTCTTCTTATGTGGATTATTAATTAAAACTAAAGATGTATTAGCTGTAACTGCTAATAGAATAATATTCTTTTACAGAAAAGCCTCTGTAAATATTCATTAATTTGCTTTTTAAATTCCTTTAAAAATAATATTCTAAAATCTTGTGTCAGACACAATTAAATTACAACAGAATGTGGCCATGGGGCTTTTTTACCTTTCTGAGAGATGTGAGAGAGAAACCTTTTAACACGTGTCTCACAAAATTTGGCTCAGTAAGCCTGAGGTCTCTCAAGAGCCTGCAGTATTAACAGAAAGTAGAATACTGATACAGAAAAGAACGAGGGAAGGGAGAAAGAGGAGGGACTTACCTGACTGCCAAGTCTCATAATGGGGACAACAGCTTGACAATATGTGTGATCAGACAACAAAATTTAGGAGTCTGATGGACCTCTAATTTAGTTATATTTAATTGTGTTGTTTTGCATCATAATTCACTCACAAAATATGAAATATAAAGAGAATAAAAAAACAGATACATATTTTCGCCTTCACTGATAAAGTCAGATAGAGGACTGACTTACCCTACCCACTCTGCTTTATAATTATTAAGTTAAATAGCCCATAGGTATCACCATCCTTGAGGAAGATCCATTTTTATAGAATTTTATTCATCTTGACCCACTCAGTAAAAATTGAATTTTACTGTGTTACCATCCACATTTCACATTTTATAGACTCGGGAACTAAAGATCAATTACATCAAGCAGCTTACAGCTACTGCTCGAAGTGATTAGAAGTCAGGTCATTTCACCATGATTTATAATTTGGAATTATAAAGATAGAATATATAGTATAAATCTCATACTATAGATATATGTCTTCCCTGATAGCTCAGTTGCTAAAGAATCTGCCTGTAATATAGGAGACCCCAGTTTGATTCCTTGGTCAAGAAGATCGACAAGAGAAGGGTTAGGCTACCCATCCCAGTATTCTTGGGCTTCCCTTGTGGCTAAGTGGGTAAAGAGTCTGCCTTCAATGCAAGAGACCTTGGTTCAATTCATGGGTTGGGAAGATCCCCTGGAGAAGGGAAGGGCTACCCACTCCAGTATTCTGGTCAGGAGAATTCCATGGCCTGTATAGTCCACGGGATAGCAAAGATTCAGACACGGCTGAACAACTTTCACTTTCACATAGATAATAAAAATATGCTACCTGGCCATGGATGAACTGCTCATCACGGTGCAGAACTACAATACAGATTTATAATTGTTCATGTGATAGAGCTATGTATTTACTGTTCTGTCACAATTTAGCTTTTGGGCTGGATCAGTGGGAAGTACTGTTTTAAAAAGCTCTAGATGTGCTGATGAACTATACAAAAAAAAAAATCTTCATAACCCAGATAATCACGATGGTGTGATCACTCACCTAGAGCCAGACATCTTGGAATATGAAGTCAAGTGGGCCTTAGGAAGTATCACTACGAACAAAGCTAGTGGAAGTGATGGAATTCCAGTTGAGCTCTTTCAAACCCTAAAAGATGATGTTGTGGAAGTGTTACACTCAATATGACAGCAAATTTGGAAAACTCAGCAGTGTCCACAGGACTGGAAAAGGTCAGTTTTCACTTCAATGATAAAGAAAGGCAATGCCAAAGAATACTCAAACTACCACACAATTGCACTTATCTCATAAAGTAGTGAAGTAATGCTCGAAATTCGCCAAGCCAGGTTTCAACAGTATGTGAACGATGAGCTTCCAGATGTTCAAGCTGAATTTAGAAAAAGCAGAGGAATCAGAGATCAAATTGCCAACATCCACTGGTTCTTTGAAAAATCAAGATAGTTCCAGAAAAACATCCATTTCTGCTTTATTGACTATGCCAAAGCCTTTACTATGTGGATCACAATAAACTGAGGAAAGTTCTTAAAGAGATGGGAATACCAGACCACCTGACCTGCCCCCTGAGAAATCTGTATGCAAATAAAGAAGCAACAGTTAGAACTGGACTTGGAAGAACAGACTGATTCCAAATTGGGAAAGGAGTACATCAAGGCTGTATATTGTCACCTGGCTTACTTAACTTATATACAGAGTACATCATGAGAAATGCTGGACTGGAAGAAGCAAAAGCTGGAATCAAGATTGCCTGGAGAAATCTCAATAACCTCAGATATGCCGATGACACCACACTTATGGTAGAAAGCAAAGAAGAACTGAAAAGTCTCTTGATGAAAGTGAAAGAGGAGAGTGGAAAACTTGGCTTAAAACACAACATTCAAAAACTAAGATCATTGCATCTGGTCCCATCACTTCATGGCAAATAGATGGGGAAGCAGTGGAAACCGTGCGAGAGTTTATTTATTATTATTTTTGGCGGGGGGAGGATCTCTGAAATCACTGCAGATGGTGACAGCAGCCATGAAATTGAAAGACATTTGCTCTTTGGAAGAAAAGTTATGGCCAACCTAGACATCACATTAAAAAGCAGAGACACTACTTTGCCAACAAATATCCATCTAGTCAAAGCTATGGTTTTTCCAGTAGTTATGTATGGATGTGAGAGTTGGACTATAAAGAAAGCTGAGTGCTGAAGGATTGAAACTTTTGAACTGTGGTGTTGGAGAAGACTCTTGAGAGTCCCTTGGACTGCAAGGAGATCCAACCAGTCCATCCTAAAGGAAATCAGTCCTGAATATTCATTGGAAGAACTGATGTTTTAGCTGAAACTCCAATAATTTAGCCACCTGATGCGAAGAACTGACTCATTTGAAAAGACCCTGATGCTGGGAAAGATTGAAGGTGGAAGGGAAGGGGATGACAGAGGATGAGATGGCATCACCAACTCAATGGACATGAGTTTGAGTAAGCTCCAGGTGTTGGTGATGGACAGGGAAGCCTGGCACACTGCAGTCCATGGGGTCACAAAGAGTTGGACACAACTGAGCAACTGAACTGAACTAAACTGAGATGTGCTGATGGGAAAATCTAATCTTCATGAGACAGAGTGATTTTTCTCATTTTTTCTTTGATATATGTGTAGTGCTTAGATGATGCTTCCTCTATAGTTGGCACTCAGTAGGCACTGGTTAAATAAACAAGTAAAAGACATAGCCTGTATCATAAGTTCATTCTATTTTGTCCTTGCCAGAGTAAGGAGCAATAGAATAGAAAGCAGGATCAATAGTGTTTATCTGTTTTCAGCAAGATCTCCCTCTCCCTGCCTGGCAGGGCTGCCCTTGACACACCACTTCTCATCTCATCCAGAGTGGTGCTTGAATGTTAGCTTTGACTTCCAGTCACAAGCTAAAGAAAAAAATCGGACATAATTGTGCACATTTTTTTTAATACCTTTCTGATTCCACTGCATACTACCCCTAGGTGATGGTTTAGTTGCTATGTCATGTCCAACTCTTGTGATCCCATGGACTGTAGCCTGCCAGGATCCTCTGTCCAAGGGAATCTCCAGGCAAGAATACTGAAGTGGGTTGCCATTTCCTTCTCCAGAGTATTTTCCTGACCCAGGAATCGAACCCAAGTCTCCTGCATTCCAGACAGATTCTTCACCAACTGAACTATAAGACTACTCCTAGAAGTATCTTCAAAACAGCAAAGTAGATATCATGTAGGATTTTTTTTTTTTTTAGTAAAATTTGTACATAAGTGAATTGGAGGAGATAATTGAGCCATTGATCTTACAGCAGAACCCAGACAATTAGAGGTTCCTCATCCCCTTTTCTGCCCTTGGAATATGTGTTCCACTTTCTTTCCCTACAATATAAGCTGTCCATGGACACAGCCTTGAGATTGTCTTGTGATACTGAGACCATTTGGATGTATATGTGACTGAACTCAGTTAAGGTTTCTATATAAAATTTAGGCAGAAGATCTACTGAAACTGCAGGCGCTCAAAACAAGCTTGATGTATAAATTCCCTTGCTTATTAAACCTGTCACTTACCAGTCTGGAGTGGTCTGCCTTCTCCTTCAATCCTGCCATATACAGGGCCAGTTTGCAAATCAATAGGCTGATACATAAATTAGGAGAAAGAAAAGAGAAAAAATACTAACAATACCAATAATCAATGTCTTTAACATTATACATTATAACTAATCATAAAAATATTTCATAGTAAACCCAAGTAACCACATTTCTTTGTGAGAAGATTTCTTTATCCCACATAATATTAACAACAATAAAAATATAATGAAATCTTATTAGAACAAAATAAAGCTCATGGTAAGAAATTCAACTTATGACTCAATATTCAAAATTCTATTTTATAATCATGCTCCCTTTTGGAATTTCATTATTGCTCTATAGTTTTTGGTTACCTTTGGAATTTCATTTTTGCTCTATAGTTTTTGGTTACCTTTTATGATATTTTAATGTTACTTTTGGGCTCTCCCAATGGCTCTATGGTAAAGAATCTGGATGCCTGCAATGCAGGAGATGCAGGTTCAGTCCCTGGGTGGGAAAGATCCCCTGGAGAAGGAAATGGCAACCCATTCCAATAGTCTTGCTAGGAAAATACCATGGACAGAGGAGCCTGGTGGACTACAGTCCAAAGTGTTGCAAAGAGTCTTTAGGACATGACTGAGCACACACCTAATGTTACTTTCAACAAAATGTATTATAGTTCATTAAATATAATAATAATAATCATATGCCTAGACTTAATTTTTGATGGGCATTATATTAAAATTTTATACTATTTTCTTTAAATGGAATAAACAAACATTTTGAGACACTGTTTTCTGTAAAGCATATCCTGTTTGTCCAAGCAGAGAATCATGATACTAATGCAATTAAACGAGGCAATTGTTACCTGACTAAATAGACAAAACACATACTGAGTAAACTTCAAAAACAGGTGGCCCAGTTTAATCAGCTTAAAGAACTCATCCAAAACCTTTTGCCAATCTTATCATTGTGTAGCTCTGCAGTCTGCCTTATTTTGGTACTGTAATAAAAGCAGTCTCTTGGGTGGAGAATCCATTAGAAGTTCATAAGTTTTTATTCGGAAGGTTAAAATTACAAAATGTTTCCCAACTCTGGGTCTCTGTTAAACTAATTTAAAAAAGAAAAAGTTGCAGGCTGGGGATTCCACTTAGCTAGGAAAATATAATGAAGATTGAGAATTGTCTACAGAGTTTTGAATTGATCAAAGGTAGATAGAATACTGAAGAGATGAAAATAAGAAATTAAAATAAACAGGTATGAAATAGCTTTAGAATAGTATTTGGGCTGGTGAAGAGAGCATGAAACACAATGTAAAGTTACCACTGAGACAAAGTAAGACTGGCTTTTTCTGCCTTGTGCCTTCTGACTTGTTCATCTCCTGCCACCACCCTGAGCTGCAGAATTATGGATGAGCCTGGGCAGTGACTGCTTGCATGGCCTCAGTAAATTCACATTATAGAGTTAACTCAACACAGTCTTGTTGCTGTGGACCTGAAAGTGTCACTTTTGCAGATCTCCTGGCCATTGATATATTGATTTTTTCTTATACAATTTTTCTTGTGCTTTGGTTAATGGGGAGTGCTAGATTTCTAATGAATGGCAGGGGAGGCTGGGTATTCCTTATTTCATTTATTTGGTACTTTTTAAAGCAAATGTTAATAAGCAACTACTATATGGTATGCTCTGTGCTACTTGCTGAGAGATAATGATGAACGTTGGCCTAGCCCTTAAGGATATTAGGAGGGCAGATGTAAGAAAACAGGATATTGTAATGCCACATGGGGATAAGTACAGTACAGCTAAGCACAGAAAGCTTTGGGAAAAACAACAAACTGGATGTATAACCAATCACATGCAGCAGAAGAAAATTTCTAAAAGTTATAAGCTGAGACCTAGTAAAGGAGGAGAGTCTCCTGATGAGAGTGAAAGAGTAGAGTGAAAAAGTTTACTTAAAACTCAACATTCAAAAAACTGAGATCTTGGCATCTGATCCCACCACTTCATGGCAAATAGAAGGGAGAAAAGTAGAAGCAGCAACAGATTTTATTTTCTTAAATTCCCAAAATCACTGCAGATGGTGACTTCAGCCATGGAATTAAAAGACAGCTTGCTCATTGGAAGGAAAGCTATGGAAAATCCTAAATATCATATTGAAAAGCAGAGACATCACTTTGTTGACAAAGGACTATATAGCCAAAGCTATAGTTTTCCAGTAGTCATGTACAGATGTGAGAGTGGGACCATAAAGAAGGCTGAGTGCCAAAGAATTGATGCTTTCAAATTATGGTATTGGAGAAGACTCTTGAGAATCCTTTGGACAGCAAGGAGATCAAACCAGTCAGTACTAAAGGAAATCAATCCTGAATAGTCACTGAAGGGATTGATGCTGAAGCTGAAGCTCCAATAATTTGGCCATCTGATGCAAAGAGCTGACTCACTGGAAAAGACCCTTAGCCTGGGAAATATTGAGGTCAGGAAGAGAAGAGAGTGACAGAGGATGAGATGGTTAGATAGCATCACCCACTTGATGGACATGAGTTTGAGCAAACTCTTAGAGATAGCGAAGGACAGAGGAGCCTAGCGTGTTGCAGCCCATAGGGTTACAATGAGTCAGACAGGACTTAGTGACTGAACAGCAACAACAGTGAAGGAGGAATGCTCCAGGAAAAAGAAAAAGAAATGATTTTGATAGTTTTCCCAGGCAGAGTTAAAGAAAGTGCAGAAATGAGTCAGACCTAAAAGAAACAATTTTACAATTTATTACTCCTTCAGGGTAGATACGGATTATGACAAGGATTATGACAAAAAGGCAAATAAGACAAGAGAGTCATGGGGGTGAGGAAAGATGAGGCAGACCCTCACTGAGACTGTCAATGGAAAAATAAACCCAGACTAATGTAAAGCAAAGGTTTATTCCAAAAGACTATTTCAGTAGTGAGGAACACCCTGATCTCAGCATCTGCAAGCATTTCAAAACAAATAAACAAACAAAAAAACAACAATAAGAAAGGCTTCTCTTTTATAGGGGAGGATAAGAGAGGACGGGAGGAACTTAGAAGGGAAATTGGGCAAGAGAATAAGGGGCTAGCAGACAGTTGATTGGGGCAGATCAACAGGAAATATTTCTCTCTGTGTTAAACAGTTCTTGGATCAAACCTGTTCTGCTCTTTAAGGCTTGTTTGAATGCCAGTGTTTGGGAGTGAGCCAAAGTTCAAAGGCCTATGGGGAGGAGAGAGGCCCTTCCAAAGTTTGGGCAAGCCAAGTCGGTGGGTAAGGAATGGACAATCATGAACTTGGACAGGACTCAAGCAAACTGCCTGTCCAGTATTTGCCAGTCAGTTCTCCTTGGGGACTGAATCCTATTCTCTAGCTTTGCAATAGACAGCTCACCAACTCCAAATGGACGGATGCCTCAGGCCCGTCATGCCACCACCCACAGGGCTTTGATCATCTTGCTGCTGCGCTCACCAATAATTGGTTTGACAAGTTCACACGCCCTTGTAACACAGCACACTGTACATTGGAAACTGTGATACCCCCAGTGGCAGTCTGCCTTCCATACACCACCTGGCATGACTGTGTCTTCCTTCAGCTTCAGGCCAGCTTTACTGCTAAACTGTGAACCTGACTTGAGTCGTGTCATGGAATTTCATGCTAAGATCAGTTTCTTATGCTTTTCTGTACCTCTCTATTATTGAATCACTGTATTCTGAGCAGTTTGGGGAGACTCTAGTGAGATTCTTTCTGGCTAACAAAATTGTGGCAGAATTTGGAATTATAACAGCAGAAAAGAAATTATTATATGTATTGAAATGGGGCGGTTTCACATTTTATATATGCATTTTGCATATTGGTCTAAATTATAGCTGAATAGAAGATGCAGGGAAATGCATGTTATTTCAGAGTTATACTTCTTTGTATTATCTAAGGAAGTAAAAGCATATTTAAATTTTCATTATTCAGGTATGTATCCTGAAATCACATTTTGCTCAAACCATAGGGTATACCCCAGGACAAGTTATTAAAATTCAGGTTAAGCATTCAAAAAAGCTTACAACTTGCAATTTTATTCTGAGGCTTTCTTTTTTTTTTTTTTTAAGAAATAGTATTTTGCAAAATTCAACTAATTTTTTAAAGTCTGATTTGTGTTTTATAATTTAGTGAAGTTCATTCTGGATAGAAAAACAATGACAGAATAATAGGCCAGAATAATATTTTCAAAAATTCTCTTTTATTACTGCACACAGTAGCTAAACTAGGTTAACAAAATATTGCCTAGCAGAGGGAAACTGCTTTAATGATCAAGTAAGAAAGAATTGTAATTAGCTCAGAAAAACTTTTACATTATTAATTTGCTTCGGAAACCACTTCTTCCTAGGGGAAAAAAAAAAAAAATCTCTTCTCAGTCTTTCAGACTTTTTATCTCTGCAATTAGGAGTTCCAGATATTCTGCCAATTCAGTTAAGCCTGATACACTGATATATTAGGCAAATAAAAATGCACAAACTAAATATCAATTTGTTGCAATTATGATTAAGAATAGCTGATTTTTTTCCTGTCTTTTTATTAGAATCTTGCTCAGTGAATAATAAAACTGAATTTATCCTTTGTTCTCTCTCTCTCTCTCTTTTTAACTTGAAATTCATGCAGACAGTTTTTGCAGGATATCATGTAAGAAGAATCATTTAAGGACAGAAGCTAGTACACAAGCGTCACTTCCAAGGACAGAGACAAAGAAGTCAGCTCTCAAGGGCAAGAACAAGGCTGGGGCCTTGCCCAAAGGAGTCACTGACACAAAGGAGAGTAGCAAGATTGTCAGGGATGGACAGGTTTTAGCTGCTGCTACCTGCATCTCTGCTCAACTGCTCTCTTTTTAAAACCACATCACATCATCAGGATAAAATGATAGGAAGAATGAACAAACACGACTGGAGGTGTTGTTAACACCATTTCAAAATGAAACATAAAAGGGGCTCATTTCTATGTGCTCTTTATAAAAGTCTTTGCTCAATAAAAATATAATGCAAGCCATGTATGTAACGTTCTATTGTCTAGTAGCCATATTTAACAAAATCAAAGTGTATCAATTACCTTTAAGAACGTATTTTATTTAATCTACTATATCCAAAATGGGTAACATATTTGCAATCTTTTTGGTATGTAATAAAAATGATTAATGACATAGTATACATTTTTTTCATAATAAGTCTTCCAAAGCCTGTCTGTGAGTTGAACTTAAAGCACATCCTATTTTGGATTGTCACATCTCCTTTGCTCAGTAAGCCGCAAGACCACGAAGAGCAATCATGGCAAGATTTTCCTACAGCTTTGCTCTATATTGTGGGTCATTTCTGAGATACTATTTAGTCAACTGCTAAGAAACAGAGAAAGGTAAAGCTGAAATTTGCTAGGAAGTTACCAATTAGCAAATTAATTAGTTGACCCCAAATTATCTGGAATATTCTACATTGTTTGATGACTGTCTCTCTCTCTCTCTTTTTTTTTTTTAATGCTTTTTTTTAAAATTAAGGAAATGTCTCACTGTATTTGCAAAAAAAGCACTTTTCAAACTCTTTTATATTTTGCTTCCTGTAGATTCTTTTCCCACATTCTTTAAATTTCTGCTCAAGTTTAATTTTCTGCTAAACTATTTCAAAAAAATTCCAATGTTACCCTTGCAGTTGTCAATTATTTTGCTTGAAGAAAAGAACCTGTTCATGTGTTTTTTTTCTTTGAGGATGGTGGAATTTTTGAGATTGTTCAAACTATGTGAATAACCCCATAAGTGGAGTTGTCCAATTTACTTATACTGTAAGAAAGTTATAATATGAAGGAATATTATGGTTTAAGATTTATAGAACCTGTCTCTCCCCAATAAATTCTGTATTTATTTTAAAAGTTTGTCTTCAAAGATAGGGCATTGATATGCAATTGTAGCCTAGATGATACTGGACAAGGAGGCATTGGCTTGTGTGATCCACATTCTGCTGGTTCTTTGGTGTTGTTTAATGATGTAGTAAAACAAAGCATTATTTTTGACACTGTTCTTCCCAGTAGGATATCCAGCTTCAGTTCAAAGTAGAGAATCTATCTGCCAAAAGATGCTAAGAATATTCCTCCTATTCTTACTGCAAGAGAATAAGAATTTGCTAGAGAGAATACCAAAAGAAGCACAAAAGCATAACAAGGCTTTACTTTGCACCACCGCCTATCCCTCTGCGGCCCTCCCCACCACCCCCCTCCTCTGCAAATATTGTCTTTATTCCACCTGGAAAAATATAGTGATTTCTTTTGAGAGAGAGAGAGTGAGAAAGAGAGGCCTGATTGATTGCTAAGTATCAGAGCAGAATTACTGAACCCAGAATCTCTTGAGATGGGGTTCTGCAATTTGCATTTTAAATAAGATTCCCAATTGATTCTTATCTGCTTTAATGTTTGAGAACCTCTGGTTAAAGAAAATATTTAGAGGCGTCGTTCAGCCACATTTTTGCACATCCAGAGAAAGGGTTTAATTTAACTAGGCAGATGTAATTTGCAGAACAGATTCAAGTGAACAAAGACTGATAATTGATTCTGTGCTTACAGTACTTGAAGTACTTGCATAATCAAAGAGTAGAGAATGGAATGGAGACACCCTGGCCCAGGGGTATTTGGGGCTTCCCAAAAGAGTCTTCAAAGCCTTAAGGTAAATATTTTGGTCAATGCAGTATTACATTATAATGCTGTTTTGCTTGCCTCTATCCCTCATTCTCTAAAATTATTAGCAACAAGAAAGAAGAGCATAATGTATGAATGGAAAATGTGCCTGCTAAATCAGTACTTGCTGACATGATAGAACAGTGCTTCTGCTCTTCTGGGAGTTGAGAGTATAGGAGGCCTGAGGAGTTTGAATACATTCCATGTAATGTCCTCTTTGGATTCTTATTGCCTATAGCATTTAAAACAAACTTTTTTACCACAGACATGCATCTTACACAATGAGCCTCAAACTGTCTTCCTAGGTTTTCTCCTCATTATTCCCCTCATAAATCCTGTGTCTGTCTAGCAACAATGAGCTCGGCCAGTCACTTATGGTATCTTTATGCCCCATTCTCTTTACTTAAAACCACCTTCTTTTTAAAGAAATGTAGGATATATTTTTAACAATAGTATAGATGCACAGAATTTAAAAGTAAATAACTCTATAAAGATTTAAAGGGAAAAAAAACACTCTCCTGTCAGCCTCCAATGTTTCCTGCTCACTAAAAGCAACCACTTTAAATAATTTTAGTTTTCTTCTCTTTGGCATATCTGTATTTTAGAATAACATACTTTTTTTTTTTCCTTTTATATCTGAAAAAATAACCACTCTGCACTCCTTCACAATCCTTTTACTTCTCCCATCCAATGTATTTCTGCTTACCCATTTCCACAAAAATAGTTTCATCATAATTTGTGACTGTACATTCTCTGCACTATTGTTACAGGAAGGGGGACCCCTTCCAGGGCCTGAAACTGGGCTCTTGTCTAACATTCGGAAATGAATTGTCCAAGGAGACACATGTGCTGACAAAGCAAGAGATTTTATTGGGAAAGGGCACCCGGATGGAGAGCAGCAGGGTAGGGAACCCAGGAGAACTACTCTGCCACGTGGCTCACAGTCTCGGGTTTTATGATGATGAGATTAGTTTCTGGGTGGTCTTTGGTCAATCATTCTAATTCAGTCTTTCCTGGTGGTGCAGGCATCACTCATACTGTTTTAGCCAGGCATTCCGGGAAACAAACTCACTCAGAAGGACAATGCAGATAGTGGAGTGCAGTTTATTACACTAGCGGGCCCAAGGCAGAGTCTCCTCTTAGCCAAGGACCCCGAGCAGCATTTGTGAAAATCTTTTATACCCCATGTGTACGTATCAGAACCCACCACTCCAAATTCCTTGAGACTTACATGAACCAAGGAAAATACAATCCCAATAACCCATCATTCACGTGCTATGTGTCATGAGCTCAAACAGTCAAACAATTAGCCAATAATCAATAAACCCGAGGTTACACTCTGATAGATACAGAAAAATTTATGGCCTGTCTGGAGGAAGGGGTGGTTAGTGTATGGTTTCTCTTAGGTGATAAATAACCTAGATATGATCTTCAAGGTTCCCCTGTCTGGAGGGGGTCTAATCCTTCTGTTATTGTTTTCATAGGCACTAAAGGTGGCCGAGCATGATCAACATGAACAGGCCTAAGATGGAGTCCAGGCCCTATGAATTCCTTCTTCAAGCCAAGATGGATGCTAGGGAGGGGGATTCTGGAAAGTGGACGGACATGCAGTGTCTCCTTGTGACCTTTCCCGAACTCTTCTGGTTGATGGTGGCTTATTAGTTCCGTATTCCTTATCAGGATCTCCTGTCACAAAACAACTCATGCAAATGATTACTATTGTGCCTGGCCAGGGTGGGCGGTTTCAATCAGTGTGCTTCCCCTAACACTATGACTGTTCACAGAAGAGACAGGTGCTGTATTGGGATAACACCTCTTTCTCTCCACAAGTAACACTAAGTCACACACCAGTGGTTCAATATAAATACAGACAACATATTCAAAATGATCATGCATTATTTGTTGTTGTTGTTTTTCAGTTGCAAAGTCTCATCTGACTCTTTGGAAGCATACCAGGTTGAGGTGTCCTCCACTATCTCCTGGAGTTTGCTCAAATTCATGTCCATTGTGTTAGTGAAGCTATGTAACTAACTCATCCTCTGTCATTTTCTCCTCCTCCTGTCCTCAATCTTTCCCAGCATCTGTGTCTTTTCCAATGAGTCAGCTCTTTGCATCAGGTGACCAAAGTACTAGAGCTTCAGCTTTAGGATCAGTACTTCCAATAAATATTCAGGGTTGATTTCTTTTAGGATAAACTGGTTTAATCTCTTTGCAGTCAAAGGTACTCTCAAGGTTCTTCTCCAGAACCACAATTAGAAAGCATCAATTCTTCAGCACTCAGCTTTCTTTATAATAAGCCCAACTCTCACACCCTTACATGACTACTGGAAAAAACATAGCCTTGACCAGATGGACCTTTGTTGGCAAAATAATGCTTTTGAATATGTAGTCTAGGTTGATCATAACTTTTCTTTCAAAGAGCAAGCATCTTTGAATTCCATGTTTGTTGTCACCATCTGCAGTGATTTTGGAGCCCCAAAAAATAAAGTCTGACACTGTTTTCACTGTTTCCCCATCTATTTCACATGAATTGATGGGACCAGATGCCATGATCTTCGTTTTCTGAATGTTGAGCTTTAAGCCAACTTTTTCACTCTCCTCTTTCATCAAGAGGGTCTTTAGTTCTTCTTTGCTTTCTACCATAAACGTGGTGGCATCTGCATATCTGAGGTTATTGATATTTCTCTAGGCAATCTTGATTCCAGCTTGTGCTTCTTCCAGTCCAGCATTTCTCATGATGTACTCTGCGTATAAGTTAAATAAGCAGGGTGACAATATACCGGCTTGATGTACTCCATTCCTGATTTGGAACCAGTCTGTTTTTCCATGTCCAGTTCTAACTGTTGTTTCTTGATCTGCATACAGGTTTCTCAGCAGGCAGGTCAGGCGGTCTGGTATTCTCATCTCTTGAAGAATTTTCCACAGTTCATTGTAATCCACACAATCAAAGGCTTTGGCCTAGTCAATAAAGCAGAAATAGATGTTTTTCTGGAACTCTCTTGCTTTCTTGATGATCCAGTGGATGTTGGCAATTTGATCTCTGGTTCCTATCCCTTTTCTAAAACCAGCTTGAACATCTGGAAGTTCACAGATCACGTATTGCTGAAGCCTGGCTTGGAGAATTTTGACGATTACTTTACCAGCGTGTGAGATGAGTGCAATTGTGCAGTAGTTTGAGCATTCCCTTTCTTTGGGATTGGAATGAAAACTGACCTTTTCCAGGCCTGTAACCATTTGTGAGTTTTCCAAATTTGCTGGCATATTGAGTGCAGCGTTTCCATAGCATCATCTTTTAGGATTTGAAAGAGCTCAACTGGAATTTCATCACCCCCACTAGCTTTGTTTGTAGTGATGCTTCCTAAGGCCCACTTGACTTCAGATTCCAGGATGTCTGACTCTAGGTGAGTGATCACACCATCGTGATTATCTGGGTCATGAAGATCTTGTTGTATAGTTCTTCTGAGTATTCTTGCCACCTCTTCTTGGTGTATTCTGCTTCTGTTAGGTTCATACCATTTCTGTCCTTTATTGTGCCCATCTTTGTATGAAATATTCCCTTGGTTTCTCTAATTTTCTTGAGGAGATCTCTAGTTTTTCCCATTCTATTGTTCATTTTCCTCTATTTCATTCATTTTCCTCTATTTCTTTGCATTGATCACTGAGGAAGGTTTTCTTATCTCACCTTGCTATTTTTTTTTAATTTCTGCTTTCAAATGGGTATATCTTTCCTTTTCTCCTTTGCCTTTCACTTCTCTTCTTTTCACAGCTATTTATAAGGTCTCCTCAGACAACCATTTTGCCTTTTTGCATTTCTTTTTCTTGGGGATGATCTTGATCACTCCCTTCTGTACAATATTGTGAACCTCCATCCATAGTTCTTCAGGCACTCTCTCTAGCAAATCTAATAATCTATTTGTCACTTCCACTGTATAATTGTAAGGGACTGATTTAGGTCATACCTGAGTGGTCTAGTGGTTTTCCCCACTTTCTTATATTTAAGTCTGAATTTGGTAATAAGAAGTTCATGATCTGAGCCAGTGTTCTCCCTGTCTTATTTTTGCTGACTGTATAGAGCTTCTCCATATTTGACTGCAAAGAATATAATCAATCTGATTTTGGTATTGACCACTATGGTATTGACATACCATGGTGATGTCCATGTGTAGAGTGTTCTCTTGTGTTATTGGAAAAGGATGTTTGCTATGACCAGTGTATTCTCTTGGGAAAACTATTAGGCTTTTCCCTGCTTCATTCTGTACTCCAAGGCCAAATTTGCCTGTTACTCCAGGTATCTCTTGACTTCCTACTTTTGCATTCTATTCCCCTATATTGAAAAGGACATCTTTTGGGGGTTGTAGTCCTAGAAGGTCTTGTAGGTCTTCATGGAACTGTTCAACTTCATCATCTAGCCCACTAGGTGCCTCTGTTCATGGGGATTCTCCAGGCAAGAATACTGGAGTGGATCGCCATACCCCCTCCAGAGAATCTTCCCAACCCAGGGATCGAACCCAGGTCTCCTGCATTGCAGGCAGATTCTTTACTGTCTGAGCCACCAGGGTAGCCCAAATCTACTGTACTTCAATTAAAAAAGAAAAAAAAAAAAGAACATCATAAAAAGAGAGAGAGAAGATGGCATGTGACGGTTATCTGAAGGTACCCAGGTCACCTAGCAGGTCACATCTAATTCTTTCCAGCTCAGCCATAGAGCCCAACCACCCTGAGAGAGAAGCCATAAATTAGATGGATTTATTTGGAGATGGGGTAGTCTGGGTGACCAAACAAATTCCAAATCAAACTGGACATAGGATCATTTATGTTCTATAGACCAGCTGTGTCATCTCCTTGTATGAAAGTGAGTATATCCTATGGGATTCTTAGAGAGCCCTCAATATCCAGGGTTGTAATAATGTAAAATGTCAATTCTATAACCGACAGGTAAGGTAGCAGAAATGATCAATGGAATAGAGATAAATGAATCATGAGGGAATTGTTTTCTTTTGCAGAATCTTGTCTTCTTTGGAACCTCAGCCACGAGTTGGATGTTCCTCAGAGACCTCTTGAGAGGAAAAGGGGCCAGGAAATTTGGCATTCTAGTGCTTTCAAAATGCTTTGTCTAGTCCTCTGGTTTTGAACACTCCCTTTCTATACTGTCTTACCAGCTGATGCAAAGGGACAGGTTTTTCATTTGTTAGTTTCCTTCCTTTAGTTAATTATTTATTTTTGGTAATTAGTTTGGAACAAAACTAGATTATATGTATTTTTTTATTCTCATTATGCATAGTTATATTTATTGCAGTGTTAACAAGTTAATATGACATATAATGTAGTGTATGTACCATATTAACTTCCTAAAGTCACACCTGTCAATCCTAATAAGATCAAACCAGTCAATCCTAAAGGAAATCATTCCTGAATATTCATTGGAAGAACTGATGCTGAAACTGACATTCCAGTATTTGGCCACCTGTTGTGAAGAACTGACTCATTGTAAAAGATCCTGGTGCGGGGAAAGACTGAAGGCAGGAGGAGAAGGGGAGGACAGAAGGTGAGATGGTTGGATGGCATCACTGACTCGACGGACATGGGTTTGAGTAGGCTCTGGGAGTTGGTGGTGGACAGGGAAGCCTCATGTGCTGCAGTCCATGGGGTCACAGAGTCAGACACAACTGAGAGACAGAACTGAACTGAACTTCCTAAAACTCAAAAGTAAGATCTGAATCTTGATGCTCATCCATTGTCAATTGAGTCATACAAGTGATATGAATCTGAAATTTGCACTAAATAACTTTTTAGGTTTTTTTGTAAGAAATCAAGTTACATCTTGGCTTCCTACTCAGAAAGCTTATATTTAAAAATTGTTCGATATGCTAAATCAGTATTTCCTGTCTTCATGTTTCCCACCTCCATAATTTTTGTTTTCTTCCCTTCTATTTTCTTAATATATGTTGAGTCTGCATATGTGGTATGTGTGTACCCTTAATAAAATCAGATAATTTCATTGTTATTCTAGTGAGATTTGTGGAGGAAGATTGATTTAAGTTATATCAAAGAAAAAAATAATGGTTTCTCTTTACAACAGAACTAGTACCTTTTGGATATCTTTTGGGGTGAAAGTTATGAACATATGCATTAATAAATTTAAATGTCTAAGTAGTTAGAATTCTTTCTGTATTTTTCCTTCAATAATAAAAAAGTACACCACAAGTTAGAATAAATCCCTATTCGAATTTATATTGTATTATATTATATTATATTATATTATATTATATTATATTATATTATATTATATATGTCTTTTCTCCATGAGTCTCTTCTCCTTGATTGTTGGAGTAGTATTCTGATGCTTGGAGAGAAAACATAATTAAGCAAATAGAATCTGAATACAACTTTTTCTTCACTTTAACTTGGGTCTCTTTATAGCTATACATTTTAAGGACAAGAATAAATAATAAACAATGTAATACATTATCTGTACCTATTTTCTCACTGAAGAAAATGAACTGACAACTTTCTGAACTTGTGAAAAATAAGTTCATAAATGATTTTACTAGCAAAATATTATGATAGATGTTTTGAGAATTTGCATACTTCCAATACCAAAAACTCTAATGATAAGACAGCAATGTCTTCTTAGTCCCCAAGTTTTATATATATATATATAACATATATATATATATATTTCTGACCCAGGAGTCTCCTGCATTTGCAAGCAGGTGCTTTACAGTGAGCACAACTTGGGGAGTCCTGTATATACCTATATAGTGGTGAAGAACCTGCTTACCAATGCAGGAGATCTCTGGGTCAGGAAGATCCCCTGGAGGAAGGGATGGCAAACTACTCCAGTATTCTTGCCTGGAGAATCCCATGAACAGGGGAGCCTGGAGTGCTACAGTCCACAGGTTCACAAAGAGTCAGACAACTGAAGCATCTTATCATGCAGGCATAGGTATATGTATATATATATACTTATACCTATAATGCATCATATATATATGATGCAGTTATTTAACTTATAACAAAACAAAATTTTATTATGAAAGACATATATTCTAGAATATGCATGCACACTCCTCATGGAAAAACTACTGATAACCCTTGCATGATGAAGGAAAAATCCCTGGTTTTTTAGTTGCTTCATACTCATTTATGCCTAACTAGCTTTTCTGCTGTTATATGATATTTTTCCAGGTTATTCTACAGTTTATTTCATAGTCTATTCCTGGATAGTCAAAACACTGGTTACCATTACACACTGCTTCTGTATACATATATCATAGCTCAGATACTTTTAGCATATTCTTGATAATATGATATACAAAATTGCACTTGCTCTAATGTCTGTTTATTGCTAATCCCAAGATTCGAGTAGATTATAAATACTTTTTTATATTATGTATTACTACTGCTATGCTGAATAATGTGCACATGACAGCCATTTTTATCTAGTTTTTTTTTTCAAATATTTATTTATTTGGTTGTGCTGGGTCTTAGCTGTGGCATGTGGGATCTTTTGTAGTTGCAGCATGCAAACTTAGTTGCAGGATGTGGGATCTAGCTTCCTGACCAGGGACTGAACCCAGGCCCCCTGCATTGGGATTGCAAAGTCTTAGCCCCTGGAACACCTGAAAAATCCCTGTTGTGAGGATTAATCTATAGAAGAAGCTTGAAACTGTGCCTAGCAGATAATGTGGTAAAGTATTTATTGAGCTTCTCCAGTGGGTCAGCAGTAAAGAATCCTCCAGCAATGTAGGAAAAACAAAAGATTCGGCTTTGATCTCTGGGTTGGGAAGATCCTCTGGAGGAGGAAAAGGCAACCCACTCCAGCATTCTTGCCTGGAGAATCCCGTGGACAGAGGAGACTAGCAGGCTAGAGTCCATAAGTTTGCAAAGAGCCAGATACAACTGAAGTAACTGAGTATGCACATACACAGTGCTATTTATTGCTGGTATTAAAGAGGCTTGGATAAATTGCACAAATGTTTATGTCTTTGGAAAAGTGATTTTGAGAGAAGAGAAATGAGGAAAGGAAAATTGCTGATAATAGCCATTTTGTTCTTGTAAGAGAGCAAAGGAAAGGTCAGGGATGGAATATTCCTCAAAAAGATCAAGTTGAAATCTTGATTAAAGATGGTAATGATAACCCTGTATATGAGACAGCAAAAGAGACACAGATGTATAGAATAGTCTTTTGGACTCTGTAGGAGAGGGAGAGGGTGGGATGATTTGGGGGAATGTCATGGAAACATGTATAATATCATATAAGAAACGAATTGCCAGTCCAGGTTCGATACAGGATCCTTGAGGCTGACGCACTGTGATGACCCGGAGGGATGGTACGGGGAGGGAGGTGGGAGTGGGGTTCAGGATGGGGAACATGTGTACACCTGTGGTGGATTCATGTTGATGTGTATCAGAACCAATAAATATTGTAAGGTAATTAGCCTCCAATTAAAATAAATAAATTTAAATTAAAAAAGAAATCTTGATTAAAGTAAAATTATGGGGGGAAAGCAAGAGTTTACAGAAGAAAAGAAATTATTTAAATTCAGAAAGAGAGGAAATTAAATAGAATTGCCACTTTTGTTTTTACTGTTGAGTTTTATGTTTTGAAATATCATTTGATTTAGAAAGTGATTTAAAAGCATATTTTAAAGATAAAACAATATTCAGAAATAATTTAAAGATAAGATAATGGAATTTTAAAAGTCTGAAGTATATAACAGTATGAAATTGATCTAATGCATTAATTTGATGTTGAGAATCATTTTATTGAATACCTACCCTGTGGTAATAGCTATATTATGCAAAAAAGCTATTGTCTATAATCGACATAGCATGAGAGATTTTAGACATTCCTTTGTCATTTACAGCTTTTAATACAGCTTGTAGACTTGAAGGGAGTTTCATTTGTTCTCTTGCTCTCCCAGCTTTTGGTACTTCAGTCAGAATCTCCTTTTCTGGTTAACCTGACCAGTCTTTAGCAGACCTCACCTCATCCTAGACAAAACTTGTTTCAGAAGGACTTGTTTAATTTACTCTAGAAAAATATTCACAAAACTGGTTATACCATCTTTATTCACCACAAACTCAAACTGTAAATATCCAAACATCCAATAGAAAAATGAAATAAAGTATGGTATATTCATATCATGGAGTATTACTAAGCAATAATAAACAAACATACAAACAAATAAATGATACCTGGTACCACATGGATGTTCAAAAACACGTTGAAAGGAAAAGCCAAGAGCAAAAGAATACATCATATCATATAATAGCATTGAAGTTAAGGTCAACAAAAAGCAAAATTAAACTATGATGACAGGAATCAAAACAGTGGTGGTTTGGAGGTAAATGGAAAACACATGAGGGAAATTTCTGAAGTGATGAAAATATCTTTTTCATGGTGTTAACATGAGTGTTCATAATTTTCAAAAATTCATCAAACACTTAGGATCACTGTATTTTAGTATGTATTCTTGGCTTCCAACGGTACCTTGAAGGCCACATCATAAACAATAGTTCTGAAAGCAAAATTCTGATTTAAAAATACCAGGATTGATGATAGAATGAATGGTTCTTAAGAATCAGAAGTCTTCCAAAGTAATATAGCATAGAGTTCAGCTCCAAAGTAATATGGCATAGAGTTCATAATGACCCAAGTATTGAACAAACTTTACAGAGTTAACTCCCAAGCAACCTATGTAGATGAGGAATTAAATTAGGCACAAGGAGAATTAGACATTAGAGGAGAGTTGATGTGAAAGGAAAACACGCAGACAAGCAGAGAAAACTTCAATAAGCTCCCTAGAATATGCTGAGTGCCCTAGAACATGGTGGCAGAGAGATTATAAATTTAGGCATATTGACAAGTCACATCTTTGCTCTCATGTCATTTACAGAGAACAGGTTCTGACTCTGTCCCAGAACGTTTAAGCATCTGTCCTTCCATCTTAAATCATTTCAGTCATGTCTGACTCTTCACAACGCTATGGATCTTAGCCCACAGGGCTCCTCTGTCCATGGATTTCTCCAGGCAAGAATACTAGAATGGGTTGCCATTTCCTTCTCTAAAAATCTTCCCAACCTGGGGATCAAACCCTTGTCTGTTAGGTCTCCTGCACTGGCAGGTGGGTTTTGTTTTGTTTTGTTTTACCACTAGCGCTACCTGGGAAGTTCAGGATATTAAAAACCTTTCAAAATATTTGGGATGGTTAAAGAGCAGACCTTCAGCTGAGCTTTTAGTAATAACGTTCAAAGCCCCCAATATACAACCAGGTCCCTATGGGAGCCACTACTTCTGCCATAATAAAGAAATTGCCTACCCAATCAGAAAGCTCCTGTAATATGGGCTAGATCCAGAACCTGCCATCTCTGCTTTCCTCTGAAGCAGCTAATGTTTCTCAGAAGAGAAATTGATTCAGCAAACCAAAATCTCATCTAGATACTTCAAGGGAATCTAGAAATCTATTTTCATTTTGTTTTGTCTTGTTTTAGTGGTTTAGCCTTTGCAGTGTAAGAAAACACACAATAAATAGTTTGAAATACATACTGAGTAAGCCAAACCAAATATATCACCACTCACATGCTTTTCTTCCCATACTTAAACTTCCAAACAGCATTTAAAAAAAAAACAAAACACCCAAATTCTCCCCTTTAACACAACATGGATATCCCAATAGAAACAACATGCTCATCCTTTCATAAACGCAAGGAACAAAAGTCTTATCAAGTATGACATCCATTTCTGAGTGATACTCTTTCAATTGCTCTTTATGCCCCTGTGTAATCTATGAAATAAACAATCATTTTAATTACCATCAACATTCCATGTAAAAGAATAGAAAAAGAAGATAAACAAAGGGAAATGGATAATACTTACAAATTTATAGAAATAACACAGGAAAAAGATAAAGTAGGCAGAACACTCCTTCTTTCTACAACCGAATATCTGTTCATAGACAGTATTCATAATTTGACACTCAGGAAGGTAACAATGTAGAGTTCAAATTCAGTAACTTTACAACTAAATGTTGCATGTGATTTGGGTTTCTCTGGTGGCTCAGATGGTAAAGAATCTGACTAAAGTGTCAGTTATTCAGTCTGTCTGACTCTTTGTGACCCCATGGACTGTAGCCCACCAGGCACTTTTGCCTATGGTATTCTCCAGACAAGAATATTGGAGTGGGTAAGCTATTCCCTTCTCCAGGGGATCTTCCCCACCAAGGGAATCCACTTCCTCACATCTCTTCTGTATCAGTCAATATCCAATCAAGAGACAGAAAGGACATAATAATTTGAGCAAGTTTATAAGCTGTCCTGGGGGTTGGTTACTTTGGGAAAAAGAGAACCCTAAAGAATTCAGGAATAGCGTGTGGAGTGAGCTGCCACATCTTTAACAGCTGGACAGAGCATCTAAAGAAGGAACAGATTGGAAGACACCCCTACCTGCCCCAAACTGTGATGAAGACTTCCTTACAGAAGGTTTATTATGGCTCCCCAGGGTATGGAACATTTTTTTACTGGCTATACAGTGGAAATAACTTGTCTAGGCTCCCTCTAGAGTAATGGGAGAGCTGCCTAAAGGGAGGTGCCACATATTTTGGTGAGTCTTACATCACTGGCCAGTACACACTGTTGGCTAATCTGCACTGGAGAAGCATGTCAAAAGGAAGATACTAGAATCATGAAGACTAGAGATCCTTTCCTCCTTGATATGGAGAAGGAAATGGCAACCCACTCCTGTACTCTTGCCTGGAAAATCCCATAGATGGATGAGCCTGGTAGACTACAGTCCATGGGGTCATGAAGAGTTGGACATGACAGAGCAAATTCACTTTCACATTTCACTTTCATGCATTGGAGAAGGAAATGGCAACCCACTCCAGCGTTCTTGCCTGGAGAATCACAGGGATGGGGGAGCCTGGTGGGCTGCTGTCTATAGGATCGCACAGAGTCGGATACGACTGAAGTGACTTAGCAGCAGTAGCAGCAGCAGCACCTCTCCATTGGCAAAGTTCAAAACAACGTTGTTCAGTTGCTAAGTCACGTCCAACTCTTTGCCACCTCATAGACTGCAGCACCCCCAGGCTTTTCTGTCCTTTACTATCCCCATGAGTTTTCTCACATACAGTTCAATTGAGTTGCTGATGTTATCTAACCATCTCATCCTCTGCTGCCCTCTTCTCCTTTTGCCTTCAATCTTTCCCAGAATCAGGGTGTTGTCCCACAAGTGGGCTCTTCACTTCAGGTGTCAAAATATTGGAACTCCAGCATCAGTCCTCCCAATGAATACTCAGGTTTGATTTCCTTTAGGACTGACTAGTTTGATATCCTTGCTGTCCAACGGACTCTCAAGAGTCTTTTCAAGCACCACAGTTCAAAAGCATCAATTCTTTGGTCCTCAGCCTTCTTTATGGTCCAACTCTTACATCCATAAACGACTACTGGAAAAATCATAGCTCTGAATATACAGACATTTATCAGCAAAATGATGTCTCTGCTTTTTAATATGCTGTCTAAATTTGTCATAGCTTTCCTTCCAAGGAGCAAGTGTCCTTTAATTTCATGGCTGCAGTCATTGTCTGCAGTGATTTTGGAGCCCAAGAAAATAAAATGTCATTGCCTCCACTTTTTCCCCTTCTATTTGCTGTGAAGTGATGGGACTGGATGCCATGATCATAGTTTTCTTTAATGTTGAGTTTTAAGCTAGCTTTTTCAGAATCAGGCTATCTGGCAAAAATAATATTTTTCAGATTCAACTCAACAATTATGGTCAGGCAATGAAACATGGACTTGGAGCTAAATGGAAATAGATTGACATTTGATCACTAACTAGATAGCAATGATGTTGGGATAACTGCATCCCAGATATATGCCAGAATGTTAGCATCATTTGGAAAAGATAACCATCTTTTCAAAACAGTAATGTTTGTCTCAGGCAGGTGCTACAAACTTCAAAAATGGAGCTTCTTGTGTAACTAATTACAGAAAGATATAACAAATCCAAGTCAATATATTTCCTCTGATTCATTCTGTAAAATAAATTTCACCAATGCTATCTTCCAAACTGACATGTGAGAACTTTGATTTTGGAGATTCTTCAATAGCAAAGTTTTAGAAGAAGAAATGAAGCAGAAAATTCAAGACCAAGTGTCATTATTTTCCTCTCCATGAATAATATGTGGATATATTTATTTTTAACAATATAGAGTTTAACAAGATGGTTTCTCTCTTTTCCTGGAAAGTTCCAGAATTACATTTTCTCAAATTAAAATATTGGGGAAATATATTATAGAGTTACTAAAAAATTATAAAACTTTTAGATTTCTTTATCAAATAAACATGAATAACTTATGGGAAAACAGGGGCAAGTTTGAATTATTGCATTCTAGATAGTTGAATTAAAATAAATAGGTAGTGTATGCCTTCTGTTCGTTGTGTCTTGAATTGTTTTTTAAGAAAGTATTTTTTCAGTATTGAGATAAAGAATGAATATTATGAAAAATATGCCTATGTTTGATGTGGAAAAGGGTTAACAATTTTTCTTTGCCCTATGGGTTTCCACTCATTTGAAAGAATGTCCAATATTACCTCTGGGGTTGGTACAATCTTTCAGGGGATGATAATAATTATTAACATTTATTGAGCAAATATTGTGTGCCAGGCACTCTTAGTAGACCTTTCCACATATTAATGCATTTAATACTTATAAGAAATCAGTGAGATAAAAAAATACATAATCATCATCTCCATTTTATAGATGAGGAAACTTGCCAAAACCTGACTTCCAAAAGTCAATGAGCTAGATAATAGCAGAAAAATTCCATTAAGTCTGGTTCCAGAATTTGATATTTCTACCACATCCTACCCATAATAATAATAATAAAAAAATTTACCGAAAACATGAAGACCTTCAAAGTGTACTCTTATTTTGTTCACAAATTCGTTCTTTAGAATACTGAAGATCAAGATTAATGACCTCAAGCCCTTAGTACCATCGGGGTAGAAGGACAAAGTTTTGCAGTCTGTGACAATATATCTTATGCATATGAAAGTAATCTACTTTGTCTATTGGCAGCTATGTTTGAGAATAAAATATTTTGTGTGTAATAACTGGGGAAACATTGGTGATTAATGTTTGAGTCATTGATAAATTGTTTAACTGCAAGCTCTTAATTTAGCAGTTGCTGATTCTGTTAAATTCTTTTCATTTTTTTTTTTCATATGGAAGAAATTTTTCCATCAGTCTGAGCCATTTAAAGTGGGTTTCCAGAAACCAACTTTGGGGTCTCAGAAAATTGATTTAAAAGAAGAAAACAAAGATACCTTTAATTTCCCTTTGGATTTTGAAATAGGTAGATAATACAGGTTCCCTACCAGTAACAATATATATGGAAAATACCAAAATATGTTAATCTTGAAGATAGATGAACTTTGTATAATATTAATTAAAAATACTGAATTGAACATGCTCTGTTTATTGTCCCAAATGTATTCTGGTAATTATTCATTTCTCTTCTATAGGATTAGAGTAGATGTGGAATATTTTTAAAATATTTTAACTCATGCAGAGTGGACTTCTTTCACTATCAGAAACCTGATGATCAGACTATAAGCCTCAGATGGCAAGGGGAAGAGCCAAGATTTTTGTGTCTAAGGGAGTCAGATTTTGCTGTGAGTATGTAGGGAATTATGTCTCAATGGTGTGCAGTACTGAGGACTGGCAATGCACAGTTCAAGGAGGGAACAAAAAAAATCAGTGCTTTCCAATAATGTCTTTGCTCAGTAGGGAAAGAAGAGATCTTAGTACAAACCAGTTTTTATGTCCCCAAATGCTAGAGATATCTAGTCCAAATGTGAGATCTGTGTGATCTAAAGGATAAACATGTCCACATGGCTAATTTAGAAAACATTCAAGACAGCAAATCACTGTCAGTAGGCTTAGACTCCTGCCCTTGCAACCTGGTAGCCAGAAGCTTGGGACATAAGTACCTAATCTAAGGTCAGAAAAAATAAAATATCCTTGATAATATTAGGGATGAATGAAAATTTCTGCTAGAATTTATTGAAATCTGATGTGAGATTTTGAATGTTACCAACTTCAGAATATCTCCACCTCACTACAGTATTGAAATCCCAAACTACTGCTATCATCCACAAGGAACAGGGCTGGATACATTGGCAACAATTTCCCCAGTGTGGAAAAGAGCAGCACAGAAGGAAGTGAAGAAACAATTTATACTAATAATGTTCTGTGAAGACAGATATTATCAATTTTGTTCATTGTCTCACAATGTTTAGGATGTCTATCAGGCATTTCTATTCTGTGAGTGATGGAGATAAAATGTCAAGGGTGACTATGGTTCTTGGAACATGTGCTTTCTGTTTCTTTGCATTGCAACCTATTCAATTATATGATACAATTTCTTAAATCAAGAATTTGGAGGATGGTGAAATACTATTCTCATTTTCACATTGACTTTAATTAGCCCTGTGTCCTTATTATCACATATATCAGTAAAGGAATTGGGAAATTCAAGATGAATATATGACAGAGGTTGAACATTTCCATTATATGTAATTTGAGCTTTTCCTTCCTCCTATTTCCTCTCTACCTGGAAAGTTACTAATTAATTACAGTGGGCTCCCCTTATCTGTGGTTTTACTTTCTAAGGTTTTAGTTCCTGAGGTTAACTTCAGTCCAAAAAACATTCAATGGAAAATTCCAGAAATAAAAATCCATAAGTTTTAAATTGAACACTGAGTAAGATGATGAAACCTCTTGCTATCCCACCTTGTCCCACCTAGGATATGAACTGGTCCTTGGTGCATCATGTCTGCCAGTCAGTCACTTAGTATCTTCTTAGTTATCAGATTGACTATAGAGGTTGTGTTCAAGTCACCCTTATTTTACTTAATAATGGCCCAAAAGCAGAAAAGTAGTGATTCTGGCAATTGGAATATTCCAAAGAGAAAATATAAAAAGCTTCCTTTAATTAAAAAGATGAAATCACATGACTTAAAAAGGAAAAAAATGTATGCTGAGATTGCTAAGATGTAAGGTAAGAACAAATCTTCTCTCTGAAATTGAGAAAAAGGAAAAATTAATTTGTGCTGATTTTGCAGTTGTATCTCAAAGTGCAAAAGTTATATCCACAGTGCCTGGTAAGTGCTTAGTTAAAATAGAAAAGACATTACAGTCACACAATAAAACATTTTGCGAGAGTGTATTATTATAATTGATATATTTTGTATTAGATATTATTGTTAATATCTTACTGTGTCTTATTTATAAACTAAATTTAAACACAGGTATGTATGTATGGGGAAAAAACTTCAGTTCAGTCGCTCAGTCATGTCCGACTCCTTGCGAACCCATAAATCTCAGTACGCCAGGCCTCCCTGTCCATCACCAACACTCGGAGTTCACTCAGACTCATGTCCATTGAGTTGGTGATGACATCCAGCCATCTCATCCTCTGTTGTCCCCTTCTCTTCCTGCCCCCAATCCCTCCCAGCATCAGAGTCTTTTCCAATGAGTCAACTCTTCGCATGAGGTGGCCAAAGTATTGGAGTTTCAGCTTTAGCATCATTCCTTCCAAAAAAATCCTAGGGCTGATCTCCTTCAGAATGGACTGGTTGGATCTCCTTGCAGTCCAAGGGACCCTCAAGAGTCTTCTCCAACACCACAGTTCAAAAGAATCAATTCTTCGGTGCTCAGCCTTCTTCGCAGTCCAACTCTCATATCCATACATGACCACAGGAAAAACCATAGCCTTGACTAGACAGACCTTAGTCTGCAAAGTAATGTCTTTGCTTTTGAATATGCTGTCTAGGTTGGTCATAACTTTTCTTCCAAGGAGTAAGTGTCTTTTAATTTCATGGCTGCAGTCACCATCTGCAGTGATTTTGGAGCCCCCAAAAATAAAGTCTGACACTGTTTCCACTGTTTCCCCATCTATTTCCCATGAAGTGATGGGACCGGATCCCATGATCTTCGTTTTCTTGAGCTTTAAGCCAACTTTTTCACTCTCCTCTTTCACTTTCATCGAGAGGCTTTTTAGTTCCTCTTCACTTTCTGCCATAAGGGTGGTGTCATCTGCATATCTGAGGTGACTGATATTTCTCCTGGCAATCTGATTCCAGCTTGTGTTTCTTCCAGTCCAGTGTTTCTCATGATGTACTCTGTATATAAGTTAAATAAGCAGGGTGACAATATACAGCCTTGATGTACTCCTTTTCCTAAATTTGGTACTACCTGAGGTTTCAGGCATCCACTGGGGGTCTTGGAATGTAATCACCACAGACAAGGAGGGACTACTACAACCTCAAGAGATTCCAAGAGATCTTCTCTTGGTCACACTAACTTTTTAACTTGTTTTCTTGTACTCAAGTGTATGCCTTACTTATTTTTTTTTTAATAGTCTTGGGGGCTATGAGCATCTAAAGTATTCAGGATCTAAAGCATCTGGTCTGAATTAATGTATGGGCTACTGGAAAGTGACTAATTGATTACAGTCAAGCATAATCATTGCTGGAAAAGAGTTCTTGCCCTTTAGATATTTCCTTCAGTATAGTTATACTTTTTCCAGGTCAGATTTCCTTTTTGATATCAACCCCATCTGTCACACTTTATTTCTGGGGGCTCCAAAATCACTGTAGATGGTGACTGCAGCCATGAAATTAAAAGATGCTTACTCCTTGGAAGGAAAGTTATGATGAAACTAGATAGCATATTAAAAAGCAGAAATATTACTTTGCCAATAAAGGTCCGTCTAGTCAAGGCTATAGTTTTTCAAGTGGTCATGTGTGGATGTGAGAGTTGGACTGTGAAGAAAGATGAGTGCTGAAAAATTGATGCTTTTGAACTGTGGTGCTGGAGTAGACTCTTGAGAGTCCCTTGGACTGCAAGGAAACCCAACCAGTCCATCCTAAAGGAGATCAGTCCTAGGTGTTCATTGGAAGGACTGATGCTAAAGCTGAAACTCCAATACTTTGGCGACCTCATGCGAAAAGTTGACTCATTGGGAAAGACCCTAATGCTGGGAGAGACTGGGGGCAGGAGGAGAAAAGGATGACAGAGGATGAGATGGCTGAATGGCATCACCGACTCGATGGACATGAGTTTGGGTAAATTCTGGGAGTTGGTGATGGACAGGCAGGCCTGGCGTGCTGCAATTCATGGGCTCGCAAAGAGTCGGAAACGACTGAGTAACTGAACTGAACTGATGTGAGATTCAGACACAGTAGTAAAGTAAATTATTTTACCTGTTGAAGATATTAAAGCAAACACATGCAAATCTAGGGACAAGCAATAATTGGGGTGAGATGGTGGGGAAATGCAGTCTGAGCCCATTAATAAAAGATACATTTTCTTAGTTAAGATTGCTCATCTATACGAAATATTTTAAATGATCACATATTATAGTTGTAACAGGAAACACTAAAAAATAAAATTCTTATTGTTTTAAAAATAGCATTTATATTTCAAGATCTCAAGCACCTTATTTGGATTGCTTATTGTTCTTCAGAGTTTGGGGAAAAAAAAAGGTTATTGGGTATTAACAGGTGGTCAAGTACTAAATGTTATGTTCAAGCTCAAGGGGAAAGACAGGAATCTAAAATAATGCCATTTCCTTAAGCCTGAAGTTGACAGTCATGAACTTATTGATGTAGAAGAAAAAGTTGGAATATCTGAAGGGAAATTTCTCAGCTACATCACAGCTGAACTGTCTTAGATTTTGACAGTTCTCAACATTGAAATAGTGATGTGCAAGACCAACAAAGAATTAGTCTACAGCTTCCTAGGTTATGTGGGCATGTGGTTTTAGTAGGAAGACAATCTTTTATACTTATTGAGACCATGGTCTTTGGAATCAAACCATCTGGACATAAAGATCTGGTTGTTCAGTCTCTCCAACTGTAGATTAGGTGTGCTAATGGTTCTTACTGAAGAGCTATAGTTTGAACATTAAATGTGATACTATATGTATAACATAAGCTAGAATTATGTTCAGAAGAGCATGACAGAGATACAGAATCACAGTGACTTAAAACAAGCAAACATGCAGTGAAGCTCATTTATCTTTCAGGAAGAAGTTAGGGGTAATTTGGAATTAAATAGTCCAATGTTGATGTGGCAGTTGGACTTTGTAAAGTACTTGGACACCCAGGCTTTCCCCTTGGTTCAGGAATGAGTCATGATTCAATACATTTTTTTTTTCTTCCCCCTTATGTCTACATAAGGAAGGACACATGGGAAAGGGGGACAAGGGGTTCACAACTGCTGTCTTTTAAGGAAGTTCCTAAAAAGTTCCATGTGACTCTTGCCAAGCCATATTTCACTGGCCCAAGTCTGGCCACTTGTCTGTAAGAAAGCTGGACCATGTGATTCTTGTCTGGTGGCTTACATGCACAACTAAACACACAAAGTCCAGATACTATGAACTATTGTTGAACAATAGCTCCCAGTATATAAAAAGTCCTCAATAAGTGTTCAACACTTGTATAATAGATATAAATAACCAACCCACTTTATTTTAACTAATATGTAGTGATTCAAGTTATTTAAACTGGTCCATTTTGCTAGTTAAACTAATTAAATTTGCTAATTATTGGAAAGAAAGCCTGTCTACTCCCCTACCCCTTCCTTTCTTCCTTTTTTTTCTCTTTCTTTCTCTTCTTCCTTAAAAATATTTAACAGGGAGCAGTTTCCTTCTACCTTTAGTCATGAGCACCTCCTTAATTTTAGTAAAGACAAGTTGTTTGGGAAGGTACAGTCTATTTTCTTGTGGGAAACAGCACTACACCCTTGAAGTCAAACTTCAAAAAGGAACTTGTTTAGGAAAGAGAACTAAAAGAATATTCAAATCATAATTTTCAAGCAGACCATGATGAACAGAACTATATCTTAGTATAAGGATCTAGCAAATCATTACTGCAGAATATTGAGTTTAGAAGAATGGTCTATTAATATGGATACTGATTTTCCCAGGTGCACATATGTACATGTCTCCTTGTATCTGTGACATTGGTCTGTAGCCTAAACTAATATAATACCCTTTCATCAGAGTGTTATCCTTTTCATAAGAATTTAATAACCATATTTTATCACCCAAAATACTTTGGCCTTTATATTTCACCACGTGGATTCAAATGAGGGACCCTCATTTGATGATTCTTTATTATCCTCAACCACTGCCAAGGAGGACAGAAAGAGGGTGTGATTAACACATTGGTCTAGGAACTGTTACTCATTTTCCCTAGTGGCTCAGACTGTAAAGCGTCTGTCTGCAATGCAGGAGACCCGAGTTTTATCCCTGGGTTGGAAAGATCCCCTGGAGAAGGAAATGGCAGCCCACTCCAGTATTCTTGCCTGGAAAATCCCATGGACCGTGGAGCCTGGTAGGCTACTGTCCATGGGGTTGCAAAGAGTCGGACACGACTGAGCGACTTCACTTTCACTTTTCACTTTCAGGAACTGTTAAATAGCAAAGAGAAGCACAGTGATGTTAAACCAAAATACTATTCCTATCTCTGGATTTCCATTCATTATGTACAATATTGGTATTCTGTTGGCTCATTGTCATCAGAATTATTAAATGCTGTGGATGGTGAAAGACAATGAAACCAAGCTATGATAGAGTTGTGGCTGTTGTTAAGTGCATAACTCAGCATATATGCCTCCCATATTGTTGGATGAAATAAACAACAAAGAGAAAGAAAGCTGTAAAATAGAACATACAAAGCTTGCTAGCAGCAAGCTAATTTTCCAGTATTCAAATTTGATAGCTTTATGTGTATTGGGTTCAGATTACAATCTCTGTAATAAATTTTTAATTATTTGAAACTCATTGAAACTTATTTTATGGCCCACACTTTAGCTTCTTTTGGTGACTATCTCCTGTGTGTTTAAAAACAAGTTATATCCTGTACTTATATGCAGAGTACATCATGACAAATGCTGGGCTGGAAGAAGCACAAGCTGGACTCGAGATTGCCAGGAGAAATATCAATAACCTCAGATATGCAGATGACACCACCCTTATGGCAGAAAGTGAAGAGGAACTAAAAAGCCTCTTGATGAAAGTGAAAGAGGAGAGTGAAAAAGTTGGCTTAAAGCTCAACATTCAGAAAACAAAGATTATAGCATCTGGTCCCATCACTTCATGAGAAATAGGTGGAGAAACAGTGGAAACAGAGTCAGACTTTATTTTGGGGGGCTCCAAAATCACTGCAGATGGTGACTGCAGCCATGAAATTAAAAGATGCTTACTCCTTGGAAGAAAAGTTATGACCAAACTAGATAGCATATACAAAAGCAGAGACATTACTTTGCCAACAACAGTCTGTCTAGTCAAGGCTATGGTTTTTCCTGTGGTCATGTATGGATGTGAGAGTTGGACTGGGAAGAAAGTTGAGTGCTGAAGAACTGATGCTTTTGAACTGTGGTGTTGGAGAAGACTCTTGAGAGTCCCTTGAACTGCGAGGAGATCCAACCAGTCCATTCTAAAGGAGATCAGCCCTGGGATTTCTTTGGAGGGAATGATGCTGAAGCTGAAACACCAGTACTTTGGCCACCTCATGCGAAGAGTTGACTCATTGGAAAAGACACTGATTCTGGGAGGGATTGGGGGCAGGAGGAGAAGGGGACAACAGAGGATGAGATGGCTGGATAGTATCACTGACTCAATAGACATGAATCTGAGTGAACTCTGGGAGTTGCTGATGGACAGGGAGGCCTGGTGTGCTGTGATTCATGGGGTCACAAAGAGTCGGACACGACTGAGCGACTGAACTGAACTGATATCCTGTACTTGTTGAATATGATGCTCTATAGTTACCAATTAGGTAAAATTAGATAATTTTAATCTTCTATAGCCTTAATAACTTTTTCTACTCATTCAATAATTTACTGAGAAATTAGTGTTAAAATCATCAATGTTTAATTTTTGTCACAGGTATTTTAAGCTGTGCTATGGGATGTACAGGCATTTAGGACTATTGTATCTTCCTGATGAGTTTAATCTTCTGTCATTATAAAGTATCTCTACCTTTGGTAATATTTATAACTACCTCATTGGGTATGTAAGTTACTATAAGTTAGGCCATAATCATTATTTTTTGCATATCATTTCTAATTCTTTAACTTCAGTTTTTCTGTGCCCTTAAAATTAAATTTTGTCTCTTGTTAAAATCATACAGTTTGCATTTTTATATTCATTTTCGCAATCTCTGTCTTTTAAAGGTAATATTTAGTATATTTGAATTTACTTTAATTATGACATAATTGACATTAAACTACCATTTTGCAGTTTATTTTCTTTATGTACTCTCTGTACTTTTATCTTTTCCTATCTTTGCTTGAATTAATCAAGTTTTTATTTACTATTTTTTAGTATTCTGTGTTAACTCTTGAGATTTTTAGGCATATATCTTTGTACATTTTTAGTGGTGTTGAAAGGATTTCAATACAGATTCTTAACTTATCAGAATCTTATCATAAGATAATATTAGATCATTCTGTGTACAATATAAGAATCTTATAAGATTTATAACAATATGAAACTACCCTGGTGGTACAGTGGTTAAGACTGTGTTTTCACTGCAGGGGGCATGTTCTATCCCTGGTTAAGAAATTAAGATCCTCACGTGCTGGGCAGTGTGTGCAATTAAAACAAAAACAGATGCATCTGAGTCAGTTCTAGTGCGGTGGATGAACTTAGAGCCTATTTTACAGAATGAAGTGAGTCAGAAAGAGAAAAACAAATATCATACATTAGTGCATATATATGAAATCTAGAAAGATGGTACTGATGAACCTATTTGCAGGGCAAGAATAGAGACTCAGACATAGTGAACAGGCTTATGGACACAGCTGGGGAAGGAGAGGGTGAGACAAATCACGAGAGTAGCAGTGAAATATATACATTATCATCTGTAAAATAGATAGCTAATGGGAACCTGCTGTATAGTGCAGGGAGCTCAGCCTGGTGCTCTGTGACAACCCATAGGAGTGGGATGGGGTGGGAGTTGGGAGGAAGATTCAAGAAGAAGGGGACAAAAATATAATTACATGACTGATTCATGCTGATGTATGGCAGAAACATAACACTGTAACACAATTATCCTTCATTAAAAACGAATAATTTTTAAAATGTATCTTACAATACCATAAATAAGAGTATACAAACAGTCTTTGTTTTGCACATCTCTGATATGTAAGAATTTCTGTTGCTGCTGCTAAGTCACTTTAGTCATATCCAACCCCGTGCGACCCCATAGACGGCAGCCCACCAGGCTCCCCCATCCCGTCCCTGAGATTCTCCCGACAAGAATGCTGGAGTGGGTTGTCATTTCCTCCTCCAATGCGTGAAAGTGAAAAGTGAAAGTGAAGTCACTCAGTCGTGTCGACCCTCAGCGACCCCGTGGACTGCAGCCTTCCAGGATCCTCCATCCATGGGATTTTCCAGGCAAGAGTACTGGAGTGGGGTGCCATTGCCTTCTCCGAAGAATTTCTGTTACCATGATTTAAATAGCGTGAGGTCTCAACCCACAGTTTAAATTTTATCAATAAACACTGCTGCGTACTGTGAGCAAATAGTAACTTTAGCTAGCTCCACAATCCACAAATCACTATGTAAATAACAGGTGTGCTTCATGATTAGTATCTACTGCAAAGCTGCTTTTTGGTTCATTCAGACAAGAAAGAATGTAATTGAGCTGTTTCCTTGTCTTCCAGTGATAAAAGCCATGTATCATTTTACAAAGTGGATGACCAAAAGAGGGAACTGAGCAATAAAGTTGAAGGTGCCACAAAGAATCAGAAGTTACAATGTTGCAATTAAATTTAAATAAAACAGAATAAAGTTACAAGAAATAACTGACCAGGGGATGTTGACCCTGTCCCAATTTGAGAGATGTTAACTGTGCAGCCTCTGTCATCCCCTTCTCCTGCCCCCAATCCCTCCCAGAATCAGAATCTTTTCCAATGAGTCAACTCTTTGCATGAGGTGAGCAAAGTACTGGAGTTTCAGCTTTAGCATCAGTCCTTCCAAAGAAATCCTAGGACTGATCTCCTTCAGAATGGACTGGTTGGATCTCCTTGCAGTCCAAGGGACTCTCAAGAGTCTTCTCCAACACCACAGTTCAAAAGCATCAATTCTTCGACACTCACCTTTCTTAACAGTCCAACTCTTACATCCATACATGACCACTGAGAAAACCATAGCCTTGACTAGATGGACTTTTGTTGGCAAAGTAGTGATCATGACATCTGGTCCCATCACTTCATGGGAAATAGATGGGGAAACAGTGGAAACAGTGTCAAACTTTATTTTTTGGGGCTCCAAAATCACTGCAGATGGTGACTGCAGCCATGAAATTAAAAAATGCTCACTCCTTGGAAGAAAAGTTATGACCAACCTAGATAGCATGTTCAAAAGCAGAGACATCACCAACTCAATGGATGTGAATCTGAGCAAACTCGAGGAGATAGTGAAGGATAGGGCAGCCTGGAGTGCTGCAGTCCATGGGTCACAAAGAGTTGGACATGAATTGACAACTGAACAACAACAACAACACCCATCATTGTGTGCTATAGTTTTCATATATTTTACTTCTATGTGAGTTATATATACTAGAGTACATTGCTATTATTTTTTAAATATTTAATACTATTTTAAAGAAAAATTGTAATAGTATTTTGTGTTCACCGACATATTTACTATTTGGTATTCTCTTTACTTTTTTTTTCCTTGAGATCTCAACTTCTACGTTGATTATTTCCTTTTAATCTTGAAACATAACATTTTTCTATAATTAAGAAAAAATGATTACTCAACTCTTATTTGTTAAAAACATTTGTTTATTTCCATTAAAATTTTGAAGGAAATTTTAACTGAATATGGAATTCTATGCTGACTTTTTTTCTTTCAGCACTTTAAGATGCTATTTCTTTGTCTTCTGGCCTTCACTCCTTTTGATGAAATGAGAGGTTTTGTTCATAATATTTTACCCTTGAATACAGTATCAAGTTTTTGGAACAAATTTCTTAGTAGATGTTTTCCCTTGTCTTTATTTTTTAGCAAATTACACCTGCCAGGTGTAATTTCCATATTTATCTTTCTTAAACTATAAAGAGCCTCTTGGATCTGAGGATTTGCATCTTTTATTAATTTAGAAAAATAGCTAAATAGCCATTATCTCTTCAAATATTTATGCTGATCAGTTCAGAATATTTCCTCTGTTCATTCTTCACAGTCCATTTTCCAATGTCTAAAAATAGCTGATTCATATACTTTGCCTAATGTTTCAAGTGTTTATATGGGATATGTCTAATATTAGCTGCTATCTGTCTTGGCCAAAAATAGTCCATATGGCATTTTAATGGATTTATTTCCCTGTTCTCCTACCAGACAAAAGAGTTTATTTTGTTTTCATATATTTTCTTGGCATCATTATAAGTGAACATATTCATTGAAGAAAAATATTGTAAGCAATTACTTAAAGACTTTTTTTATGACCCTATCATCAAATGATTCAAGGTATTATTAGTACATTTATTGGAAAATATATTAAAATTTTCTAAATCCAAGGGCTGCAATTCAGTTAGTACACTGATACATATATGATCTTTAAAAATCCTTTCATTTAATGTTTTTTCTCCTTCATATTGTTCATGTAAGAACAATGAAATCAGTATAAGTTTTTATTAGTTTATTTATTCCTTATTTCTAATTTTTAATATAAGTAACATATTTTTTAAAAGTGTAAGCCTATTAGTTTACATTTAATTTTATTTTATTTGTTCATTAGTCATTCATGGCAAAATGAATTTAAATTAATTAATTCTAGTTTTCTATTGTCAATTATTTTTAGCCTCATAAAACTTTTTGTTATATTGCACTTACAATTTTCAGTCAAAGGTCTTTTGATATAAATTTAGGCTATTTGTTTATTTCCTAACAGGAAAAACACTGTCATTTTCTTGCAAGTTAAATTAAAAACTATATCACTACATAATTTTTTAATGTAAATTTGAGAAAATTTTACTAAAACAAGAAAATATAGTTATCACCTTTGTTTTTTGAGGCAAGGAATATAACTTTACTCAGAAAGTTGGCTGATTGAGATGATGGTAGACTAATGTCTCAAAGTAATCATCTTGTTATCACTTTTAACTGCAGAAAAGATAACAATTAAAGCTTCACACCTAGGTATTAATAAAATAAATATACAAAATAATTTAAGTTCCTCCATGCAATATTACACAATTGCCAACTGCCTTAATAGTCACTATTCCCTTCATTGTTAGAGTTTTAAAACACCCTAGATTTTCCCCTGCTAGTTCTGATTTATTTGTTTATTCTTATATTGCAAGTAACTTTATATTTGTCTTTGTTGTTATAAAACTCGGAGAAGGCGATGGCATGCCACTCCAGTACTCTTGCCTGGAAAATCCCATGGACAGAGGAGCCTGGTAGGCTGCAGTCCATGGGGTCGCTAAGAGTCGGAAACGACTGAGCGACTTCACTTTCACGCGTTGGAGAAGGAAATGGCAACCCACTCCAGTGTTCTTGCCTGGAGAATCCCAGGGACCTGGGAACCTGGTGGGCTGCCGTCTCTGGGGTCACACAGAGTCATTGTATTTTTGACAAAGATAAACAAATACTCAATGGTCCAGAGAGGATGAGCAAGAGAGAGAAAAATAGCATTTGTCTTTTGCATTTTATTTTGTTTATAGTATTCTTTCTTTATCTCAATTTTAGTAAGTTTTAATATCAATATGATACTAAATTGATAAATAGACAAACTGCTTTTTTCTTTTTGAAAACTGTCCTAGAAAAATATCTTCTCTCGTAGGTTTGAAGGTGCTCATCTGCTTTCAAATGGTAGCTTGTAAGCATATCTGTAGTTGTCTAAAACCATTTTCTAAATTTTCACCCAGAAAAGTCAACTCAACCCAGCAATGTTTTACTTGCACATAATAGGTACTCAGTAATAAATTAAGTAATGAATGTGTAATCTAGTTAGTAATTAACTTGGTAAAATTCATTAAATTATTCTTACCTTTAATTTAATATAAAGCCAGAAATACTTTATTACCATTTTGTGTAATTAACACATGTATATCAATAATTTCTCTAGAATATATTCTGTAATTCAGACTTTTCATCATTTTAACACTGGTTCCTTTTTCTCTTCTCTTACTCAGCTTTCTTGGAAACATTACTGAGCCTTTACAGTAAATAAATATGGTAATATCTATTTTGGACTTTCTGAATGTAATCACAACAGCTGTGTTTTATTTCTGGGAAGGATTCATTTTTCAGCTTATAAAATTGTAGGGAAGATGATGAGATAAGTAGAAAGTAAATAAAAACTCCAACCTAAGAATGGGAAACATTTTGATATTGCTCCCTAAAGATGATGATAAAGAAAATTTGTTGTACCCCTGATGGATGGAATTTTAAGATGGAAACTGTAATAAATGTATTCAATCACAAGTTTCTTTAAGCATATTACTGACTTGAAATTATTGAAATTCTTCAATAGCCATCTCCTAACCATAATATTAAGTGATATATGGATCACTGTAGCTTTCTATCTTTTTATCAATTTTGTGTATTTTGGGACAACAAATTATGACATGTATATAACTCTAATAAGTCAAAAATGATGTTGAATAAATATACTGAATAATTAAGCACAGAGAATTTATGAATATCATTCTCCAGAAGCAAAATAAATTATATGCTAGAAAGTATTCCCACACCTACTTTGTGCCTTTCACATCTAAGTTTATTTTTATAATGAGATCTCTTAATTTCTTAACCATATTTTCTGTTAGCAAAGTTCTTAGAACACAATTATTTATATCTAATTTATAATTTATCAAACTGGTCATAAAAATATTTCCAGCTTTATATGATCTTTTGGAAATTTGTCATGTCATAATCAAGAGGTGAAGCATATGTCCTTTTCTCTTGAGCCTGGGCCAACCTTTGTGATATCTCATCAAGAGCCTGGAAAAAGAAAAGTTACATAACTTCCAAGGCTAACTCATTAAAGTCAATTGAGCTCCCATCTGTCTCTCTCTCCCTCAGAATAATTACCCTTGGAAAACAGCCACCATACTGCAAAGAACTCTAAGCTACTGGGATTGGAACAAACTCCCATTCTTCTGCCACCCCAGGGATCCCATTAACAGCCAACACTGACTTACCAGCTCTATGAGCAAACCTTCTTGAAAGTGGATTTTCCAATTCTCAGCTAAGTTGCTATGTGGAACAGACCTTTTCCCCATTTTGTGTTCAAATTGCAGATTTGTTTACAAAATGTTTAACTGATGTTTTTTGCTTGCTTTTTATTGCCTTTTTAAAGATTTTTTAAAAATGTGGACCAGATTCAAGTTTTTATTGAATTTGTTATAACATTGCTTCTGTTTCATGTTTTGTTTTTTTTTGTTTGTTTGTTTGTTTGTTTGTTTTTTGCTATGAAGTATATGGATCTTAGCACCACGACCAGGGATTGAACTTGCACCCCCCACATTGGAAGTTGAAGTCTCAACCATCGAACTGCCAGGGAAGTCCCATTGCTGTTGTTTAAGTCACTAAGCACTGAGATGTTTTGCTTTTCAGTACTGGGTAACCAGAATTATTAAAACGAGAAAAATAAAGCTGCCAACTTTCAACCAGATATGCAGATAAAAGCATAGAAATAAATTCAAGAGAAGTTTTGACTCCAACAACAAGTACATTAAATCTCTGTCTTATCTTTGAGAATCAGCTCATTTTCCACAATTTTTATAAACAACCCACCAGCTACCTGACTGATATGTAAAAAGTGTGAGACAAGTGAAATTATCTCTATGAAGTTTTAAATATCGAACTCTGTAAGTCAATAACAAAATTCTGTCTTGACTAGAATTTTCAAAAGTAATGCTGACAATATTAAGCTCTCTCTGAGCCCTGTACTCCTATGAAACAGGAATAGTCACCAAATTTGTCCCTCCCCAGTAGTTGTTGTTCAGTAGCTCAGTCATGTCTGACTCCTTGCCACCACATGGACTGCAGCATGCCAGGCTTCCCTGTCCATCACCAATTCCTGGAGTTTACCCAAACTCATGTCCATTGAGTTGGTGATGCCATCCAAGCATCTCATTCTCTATCATCCCCTTCTCCTCCTGCCTTCAATCTTTCCCAGCATCACGGTCTTTTCCAAAGAGTTGGCTCTTCGCATCAGGTGGCCAAAATATTGAAGCTTCAGCATCAGTACTTCCAATGAACATTCAGGGTTGATTTCCTTTAGGATTGGCTGGTTTGATCTCCTTGCAGTCCAAGGGACTTTCAAGAGTGTTCTCCAGCATTACAGTTTGACATCATCAATTCTTTGGTATTCAGTCTTCTTCATGGTCCAACTCTCACATACATACATGACTACTGAAAAAACCATAGGTTTGACATATAGTGTTTCCCTACAAAACATTTTACTGCAAAGAATTACCTTCCTCATATCACTTAGAGAAGACATTCGTAAACAGACCCTTTGTTTACCTGTAACAGGAACGGATATAAACCCTCCAATTAGTCATTCTATGTCCCACAAATAATTAATCAAACTGTTTGACTCCCCCAACTGAGGTGGACAAAATTCTTGCAGTGGAACTCAGACAACACATATTGAAAAACATCCTTTTGAATATCTTCCAATAGCAAGTAAAACTATTCTCTGATGAACTATCAAACTACATCACTCTCACTCCTACCCATCCAGTTCTTTCTAAATTTGTTTACTCCTCACTTCCCTGGTGGCTCAGACAGTAAGCAGTCTGCCTGCAAGGCAGGAGACACGGGTTTGACCCCTGGGATGGGAGGATGCCCAGGAGGAGGAAATGGCAACACACTTCAGGATCAGTAAAGTTCACTTCAGTCACTCAGTCGACTCTTTGCAACCCCATGAATCACAGCACGCCAGGCCTCCCTGTCCATCACCAACTCCCAGAGTTTACCCAAACTCATATCTGTCGAGTCGGTGATGCCATCCAGCTATCTCATCCTCTGTTGTCCCCTTCTCCTGCCCCCAATCCCTCCCAGCATCAGAGACTTTTCCAGTGAGTCAACTCTTCTCATGAGGTGGCCAAAGTATTGGAGTTTCAGCTTCAGCATCAGTCTTTCCAATGAACACCCAGGACTGATCTCCTTTAGGATGGACTGGTTGGATCGCCTTGCAGTCGAAGGGACTCTCAAGAGTCTTCTCCAACACCACAGTTCAAAAGCATCAATTCTTCAGCGCTCAGCTTTCTTCACAGTCCAATTCTCACATCCATACATGACCACTGGAAACAGGATAGCCTTGACTAGATGGACCTTTGTTGGCAAAGTAATGTCTCTGCTTTTGAATATGCTATCTAGGTTGGTCATTACTTTTTTTTCCAAGGAGTAAGCCTCTTTTCGTTTCATGGCTGCAGTCACCATCTGCAGTGATTCTGGAGCCCAAACTTCAGGATACTTGCCTGGAAAATATCATGGACGCAGGGGCCTGGCAGTCCATGGGATCGTAAAGAGATGGACAAGACTGAACAACTTCACTTTCTTTCTTTCTTTCCTCATAATATAAAAACATTTTTCCACCTTCCCTTTGATATTCCTGCAGATCTTCAGGTAAGCTGCAGCTTTCTCTTCATTGCAATGGTTCCTCTCCCTATTATTATAATATTTTTGAATAAAGTCTCTCTTTTATCTACATCTGGATTTGTTTTTACCTGAGAACCAATAGTGATAATTTGAGAATTCCCCAGGTGGCGCTAGTGGTAAAGAAGCCGCCTGCCAACGCAGGAGATTAAGAACCGAGGGGTTGAATCGCTGGGTCCGCAAGATTTGGAGGAGGGCATGGCAGATCACTTCAGTATTCGTGCCTGGAGAATCCCATGTACAGAAGAGCATGTAGACTAATATCCAGACATGACTGAAGTGACCTAGCTTGCAGCATGCGATCCTACAAGATTAATAATACAACAATAATACGGAATAATCAAGAAACATAAAAAATGTCAATTCTATCAATATCATATTGTATCTGATTGTGATATCTACGTCTGAAGTAGATGATGAGCTTCTTGTGAGCAGAAAAGTTGATGTTTTTATCCCTTTAACCTAATTTTGTGATCAATAATTTGAAATTGAACCGTTCTTAGGAAATTGAGAAATGAAAAATAGGTAGAAAAGATAATATGTGGCAATTCTTTACATTTTCTCTACACCACTGATCTGAAAAGAATTTGTTCATGGTTAAATCTGCTTCATGCATTCAGTAATTTGTCCTGAAAAAAAATTTAAAAACCCAAAACATGAAAACAAGATTACATGATGAGCTGTACTGTGAGGAGCCGGATATCCTAATCAGAAAAAGAAAGTTAATGTCTGGAATAATTTCTATGGTATTTGAAATCTGCCAAAACATAATGAACTCCTCTGAAACAACACCTAATAAAAGACCAATATCCCCTGACAGGTGGGTTGGGATGTTTCAGGTTACTATACAACAGGAGGCAGCTCAACATAGGAGAAGTTGTGCTACCCACTAGACACAAGCTTTGAGCCCAGGTCCTGGAGCCACTACTTGTAAATGTTTGAGATCATCAGACTAGTAAATTCTGAATCATTTCATGTAACAATTAATTTACTTGATCAGAAGCTTACATATTCACTTCAAATGAATTCAGACACACAGAATTCAATGTATGTAGTGGCATGTACAATTTAATGTTTATATACCAGCTTTCTGAGAAAGAAAAGAAAAAATTAAAATCTCCACAAATCCCTGATTTTTGATGTTTACCAATGTGCATGATGTAAATACTTCTATTACTGCCAATTTTAAATAATCAAATAAAGATTGATTGAACATGGCACATCACTCAATATATATTAATATATGCATTTATATATGTGTGTATGTGTACTTCTACATACCTATGTATTTACATCTACTCACATATGTAGTCAGGGTATTTATTCTATGTATTATGTATTTTGCACCTATGTTCAATATGTGTGTGTTTTATATATACTACAGAGCATAAAAGAAGAAAGGTCTTTCTAAAGTTGGAAATATAGTGACAGATTTTGAGTAAAGGTTAAGCATGATATTAATATGCAAAACCTCAAGGAACTAACAACCTTTAAGAAAACTTAGAAAACATACAATAATAAAAAGTTAATAATTGCCATACTTCTGTAATATTTATCAACATATATACATTAACATTGAAAATACTCACTGCAATAGTCTAATATTTGTATTTCTAAATACATCAAAGCAGTACAGAACACGATCTCTAAATACATAGAAGCATTACAAACACAGTTTGATCTTTTGCTCAAATGTCTCAAAGATTTCGTATTCTGTATAAATTCACTGTTAAACTTCCTATAATTTTGGTCTGGATTATTGTAATAAATTTAACATATAATGACAACATAATGAGACCGTGATAAAAATGGCTCTTTTGCATTTACCTTCCAGAAAAGTACGTGCAGAATTTACAAAAGCCAGCAACAGGTTTTGACCAATCAAGATTTACTGCATGCAATTAAGTCAGCACTGCCATTACTATACCCAAGTGCTTTGAAAAATTGAGTGAACCTTTCTTCTTTCTTTTTTAAGAGGAAGAAATTGATAAATCTTTGGGAGGGACATTGTAATCTTGATTTCCGAAGAATGGCTATAATTCCATTGTACAAAACCTGAGTAGATATTGATAGAATTAAAATGACTCATTGAAAAGTTACATGTACCATGAAAAAATCATGTAAACATTTTCTTCTACTCTCCCTATTCAAATAAATTAGGAAAATCTGATTGCATCTTTTTTTCGTCTTTCAAATCTAACTATACTTCCAAAAGACCAAAAGCTGAAATCAATCTCCACTTCAATTAGGAAAAAAATGATCTGAAATAAAATAATTTCAATCACAGAGGCACAAGGAGAAAGTTGTGTAAACAGGGAAGGTTCTTCAAAGACTGCCTTTTGGAAGAAATGATCGTTGAACACAGAGAATGGCAAAGAAAACGTGTTTTTGCAAGATTATTTTTTGGCATATTTATTTTAAAGCAGTCAAATGGGGCAAGTTATGTGAGAAGTCTACTAAAGTGTATCTCTTACTGTTTCATTTTATTTAATTTTCTTCTTTAAGGTTTTTATGTATTGATAAAAGATTATTTTAAAAGTGCATCATGAAAAGGAGAAAATTTTGAACAAAAGAAGAATAAAGGACACTTGAATGCCTCTGCAAAGGTCATGGAGTTTTTTTTTATTTATTTTAACCTGATATTGTGAGAATGTCTCAATATAAAACTGATTGCATGGAAAGAAGACATGACATATCCTATAGGTAATAATACCTGAAAAACAATTTTGGATTACTAGGACTTGAGCCTTTTTAAGAAATGGCACTCTACCTCATCTCTGGCCCTCTAGTTCTTTAATATTGTTGGATTTGTACCAAGGAAGCTATCTTTTCCTTTTCATTCAAGTGGCAGCAATGAGTTTTGAGATATTAATGTCTGGGAGTAGAGTCCAGGGTGAACCAAATCAGAATAACCTAGACTGGCCATCATTTCTTGAGGCCTCCTTGAAACTGCCTAGACCAACTACTTCAGATTTCAGTGGGATTGGACTTGGGAATCTCTCATTTTAACAAACACTTCAGTGATTTTATGTAATAAATGTTTGAAAACCTCTAGCCCAGGGGAACATTGAAGTTACCTGTCCTGTACTCATTACAAATTTGTGGAAATGCCTCATTAACCTTCTTCTAAAAACCAGCTTTAATGCTAGCAGAACCATTTAATTAATACAAAATATGACATAGATGGACGAAAATGTTTCCATCCCATCTTAACTTGGACATAATTAATGTTTAATTTTCTTTCCCACTGAAATGCTTAATGAAGACTAGTCATTTGCTGGACTGTAGGATAAGAAAATTAGTGAACGTCATGTGTCAGAATTCCTAGGTTTTAATATTCACTTGAGCACTAATTAGGTTTTTTACCTTGGAAAATTCACTTAAATTTCCTCTTATTTAAAGATTATTTTTATTATTAAATTATATGAATATGTTATCCTCTTGAAAAAGAAAAATTCAAATATTATATAAGGAGCTAAATTTCCCTTTGACAATCTCTCTTAATTTCAGTTTCTTCCCAGAATTAGCACTTATTATTTTGGTTTATATCTATCCTGGTAAATATTTTGTTGTTGTTCACTCACTAAGTCATATCTGACTCTTTGTGATCCCATGGACTATAGCAAGCCAGGCTCCTCTGTCACCGACTGTCTCCAGAATTTGCTCACATTCATGTCCATTGAGTCAGTGATGCTATCTAACCATATCATCCTCTGCTGCCTCCTTATCCTTTGGCCTTCAATCTTTCCAGGCATAAGGGTCCTGTCCAATGAGTCAGCCCTTCACATCAGGTGGTCAAAGTATTGGAGCTTCAGCTTCAGCACATCTTTCCAATGAATATTCAGAGTTGATTTCCTTTAGAATTGGCTAGTTTGATCTCCTTGCTATCCAAAGGACACTCAAGAGTGTTCCCCCATCACCACAATTTGAAAGCATCAGTTTTTTTTTTTTTTAGTTTTTTATTTTTTAAATTTTAAAATCTTTAATTCTTACATGCGTTCCCAAACATGTCCCCCTCTCCCACCTCCCTCCCCACAACATCTCTCTGGGTCATCCCCATGCACCAGCCCCAAGCATGCTGCACCCTGCGTCGGACATAGACTGGCGATTCAATTCTTACATGATAGTATACATGTTAGAATTCCCATTCTCCCAAATCATCCCACCCTCTCCCTCTCCCTCTGAGTCCAAAAGTCCGTTATACACATCTGTGTCTTTTAGCCATCAGCTTTCTTTACAGCCCAACTCTCACATCCATACATGACTATGTAAAAACCATAGCTTTGAGTATATGGATCTTTGTTGGCAAAGTGATGTCCCTGCTTTTTAATGCACTGTGCAGATTTTTCATAGCTTTTCTTCCAAGGAGCCCAAGAAAATAAAATTTGTCAGTGCTTCCATTGTTTTGCCATGGAAGTGATGGGATGGGATACCATGATCTTAGTTTTTTGAATATTGAATTTTAAGGCAGACTTTTTACTCTCCTGTTTCACCCTTATCATTCTGTGCTTCATCCAGCCTGACATTTCGTGTGATATAAGTCCATCAGACCACAGACTCAGACATGACTGAAGTGACTTAGCGCACAACAGTACTCAGCATATATAGGCTTCCCAGGTGCCACTAGTGGTAAAGAACTTGTCTGCCAATGCAGGACATAAAAGATGTGGGTTCAATCCCTGGATTGGGAAGATCTGCTGCAGGAGGGTATGGAAACCCACTCCAGTATTCTTGCCTGGAGAATCCCATGAACAGTGGAGTCTGGCAGGCTATAATCCATAAGCTTGCACAGAGTTGGAGACACCTGAAGTGAAGCACACACACATGGGCTCCACATATGTTGTATAACCCGGGTGACAATATAGAACCCTGTCACATTCCTTTCCCAACTTGGAAGCAGCCCCATGTCTTATTCTAACTGTTGTTTCTTTATCTGCATACAGGTTTCATAGGAGACAGGTGAAAGGTTGTTGTTGAATCACGCAAAGACGCTGGGATTCCTGGCCCCCGGAGGAGAAGAATTCAATCTGGGGCCAGAGATGAGGCTTGATGTCTCAGAGCTTTTGTGTAATAAAGTTTTATTAAAGTATAAAGGAGATAAAGAAAGCTTCTGACATAGGCATCAGAAGGGGGCAGAAAGAGTACCTCCCTGATAGTCTTCAGCTGGATGTTATATAGTCACTAGCAGCCTGTTAATGAAAGAAAGGAATGTCTTAAAACTCAGAATGGCACCAGGCCCCTCATCCATAAGATGTATTTTGGGATAATCTTGGCACCAAATGGTTCATCCTGGGCCATAAAATGATTAACTTGAATCTTGAAGAAGGGCGGATCACCATACAAATAGTTTCATTTACATAGATTAGGGGAACAATATCTGAGTATAACATACTGGTTTGTCAAGTAGGTTCTGAGCCAAGAGTCTGGACCAACTTGAAGACAGTTTGGGGTAAATGCATAGTACATTAGCATAGCTTAAGACAAACATTTCCATGAGAAAAAGGCATTTGTTATCTCTAGGTTTGAGAATAGTTAACTTCAGGTGAAACCAGGTGTCATTATGGCAACATAGTATATATATATACTTTATTTTGCTTTACAATACTGCATTGGTTTTGCCATACATTGACATGAATCAGCTACGGATGTACATGAGTTCCCAATCCTGAACCCCCCTCCCATCTCCCACCCCATATCATCTCTCTAGATCATCCCCATGCACCAACCCCAAGCATCCTGTATCCTGTATCGAACGTAGACTGGCGAATTTTTTTCTTACCTGATAGTATACATGTTTCAATGCCATTCTCCCAACTCATCCCACCCTCTCCCTCTCCCACAGAGTCTAAAAGTCCATTCTATACATCTGTGTCTCTTTTGCTGTCTCACATAGAGGGTTATCATTACCATCTTTCTAAATTCCATATATATGTGTTAGTATACTGTATTGGTGTTTTTCTTTCTGGCTTACTTCACTCTGTATAATATGCTCCAGCTTCATCCACCTCATTAGAACTGATTCAAATGTATTCTTTTTAATGGCTGAGTAATACTCCATTGTGTATATGTACCACAGCTTTCTTATCCATTCATCTGCTGATGATGGACATCTAGGTTGCTTCCATGTCCTGGCTACTATAAACAGTGCTGCGATGAACATTGGGGTACATGTGTCTCTTTCAATTCTGGTTTCCTCGGTGTATATGTCCAACAGTGGGATTGCTGGGTCATAAGGCAGTTCTATTTGCAGTTTTTTAAGGAATCTCCACACTGTTCTCCATAGTGGCTGTACTAGTTTTCATTCCCACCAACAGTGTAAGAGGGTTCCCTTTTCTCCACACCCTGCAGCTCAAGTCCAGAAAAATAAATGACCCAATCAAAAAATGGGCCAAAGAACTAAATAGACATTTCTCCAAAGAAGAAATATGGATGGCTAACAAACACATGGAAAGATGCTCAACATCACTCATTATCAGAGAAATGCAAATCAAAACCACAATGAGGTACCATTTCACACCAGTCAGAATGGCAGCTATCCAAAAGTCTACAAGCAACACAGTATTTTAAGAGAAATCTCCTTTTAAATGTGTATAGAGAAGGAAAAAATATCACTCGTTTGTTTCCTCCTGCCGCTTAAGAGAGATAAAAATGTCTGACACTTGCAGGCTATTTCCTCCGTTTGGAGACCCCTGGCCTTCCTGCCTGTTACCCTCTCACAGGTAAGGTGGACTGGCATTCCCATCTCTTTAAGAATTTTCCACTTTGTTGTGATCCACACAGTCAAAAGTTTTAGTATGGTTAATGAAGCAGAAGTAGATGTTTTCCTGGAGTTTTCTTGCTTTCTCTATGATTTAAGGGATGTTGACAATTTGGCCTATGGTTCCTCTGCCTTTTCTAAATCCAGCTTGTACATATGGAAGTTCTCGGTTCACGTACTGTTGAAGCCTGGCCTGAAGGATTTTGAACATAACTTTCTTAACATGTGAAATGGGCTCAGCTGTGCAATAGTTTCAACATTCTTTGAAATTGCCCTTCTTTGAGATTGGAATGAAAACTGACCGTTTCTAGTCCTGTGGCCATTGCTGAGTTTTCTCAGTTTGCTGACACTTTAAAGTGTAACACTTTAGTAGCATTATTTTTTAGGATTTTAAATGGCTCAGTTGGAATTCTGTCACCTCCACTAGCTTTGTTCATGTAATACTTCCTTAGCAAAACTTCCTTGACTTCACACTCCAGGTTGTCTGGATATCATGATTATCTGGGTCATTAAGATCTTTTGTGTATAGTTCTTCTGAGTATTCTTGTTGCCTCTTCTTAATATCTTCTGCTTCTGTTAGGTCCTTACAGTTTTTCTGTCCTTTATCATGCCCATCCTTACATGAAATTTCCCCTTAATATCTTAAATTTTCTTAAAGAGAATTATTTGTTTTCCCATTCTTTGTTTTTCTCTACTGCTTTGGATCTTTCATTTAAGAAGGCCTTATCTCTCCTTGCTATTCTCTGGAACTCTGCGTTCAGTTGGGTTTAACTTTCTCTTTCTCTTTTGCCTTTCACATCTCTTCTTTCCTCAGCGATTTGTAAAGCCTCCACTGACAACCTCTTTACCTTTTTGTATTTCTTTTTCATTGGGATGGTATTGGTCACTGCCTCTTCCACAGTGTTACAAATCCCCATCCATATTTCTTCAGGTACTCTTTCTACCAGATCTAATCCCTTGAATCTGCTCATCTTCTCCACTGTACAATCATAAGGGAATTGTTTTAGGTCATACCTGAATGGCCTAGTTGTTTTTCCCTGTTTTCTCCAATTTAATCCTGAATTTTGCAGTAAGGTGCTCATGATATGAGCCATAGTCAGATCCAGGTATTCTTTTGCTGACTATGGAGAGCTTTCCCATCTTTAGCAGCAAAGAACATAATCAATTTGATTTCAGTAATGACCATATAGTGATGTCTATTTTTAAAATCTATTTATGTATTTTTAAAATTTATTTTTTATTGAAGGATAACTGCTTTACAGAATTTTGTTGTTTTCTGTCAAACCTCAACATTAATCAGCCATAGGTATACATATCTCCCCTCCCTTCTGAACCTCCCTCCCATCTCCCTCCCCATCCCAGCCCTCTAGGTTGATACAGAGCCCGTGTTTGAGTTTTCTGAGCCACAGAACAAATTCCCATTGGCTATCTATTTTACATATGGTAATGTAAGTTTCCATGTTACTCTTTCCATACATCTCACCCTCTCTTCCCTTCTCCCCATGTCCATAAGTCTATTCCCTATGTCTGCTTCTCCATCGCTGCCCTGTAAATAAATTCCTCAGTACCATACTTCTAGATTCCACATATATGTGTTAGAATATGATATTTATCGTTTTATTCTTGACTTACTTCACTCTGTGTAATAGGTTCTAGGTTCATGCAGCTCATTAGAACTGACTCAAACACATTCCTTTTTAAGGCTGAGTAATATTCCATTCTGTATATGTACCACAACTTCTTTATCCATTCATCTGTTGATGGACATCTAGGTTGCTTCCAAGTTCTAGCTATTGTAGATAGTCCTGCAATGAACAATGGGATACATGTATCCTTTCCAATTTTGGTTTCCTCAGAGCATATGCCTAGGAGTGGGATTGCTGGGTCATATGGAGGTTTTATTCCTAGCTTTCTAAGGAATCTCCATGATATCTTCCATAGTAGCTGTATCAATTTACATTCCCGCCAACTGTGCAATAGCATTCTCTTTTCTCCACACCCTCTCTAACACTTATTGTTTATAAACTTTTTAATGATGGCCATTCCGACCAGTGTGAGGTGATATCTCATCGTAGTTTTGATTTGCATTTCTCTAATAATGAGCAATGTTGAACATCTTTTCTTGTGTTTGTTAGCAATCTGTATGTCTTCTTTGGAGAAATGTCTGTTTAGGTCTTTTCCCCATTTTTTGATTGGTTGTTTGTTTTTCTGGCATTAAGTTGTATGAGCTGCTTGCAGATATTGGAAATTAATCCTTTGTCAGTTGTTTCATTTGCTATTATTTTCTCCCATGCTGAGGGCTGTCTTTTCACCTTGCTTATAATTTCCTTTGCTGTACAAAAGCTTTTAAGTTTAATCAGGTCCCACTTGTTTACTTTTGTTTTTATTTCCATTACTCTAGGAGGAGGGTCATAGAGGATCTTGCATTGATTTATATCATAGGACATTTTGCCTAAGTTTTCCCCTAAGAGGTTTTCAGTTTCTGGTCTTGCATTTAGATCTTTAACCCATTTTGAGTTATCTTTGTGTATGGTGTTAGGAAGTGTTCTACTTTCATTCTTTTACATGTAGCTCTCCAGTTTTCCCAGCACCATTTATTGAAGAGGCTGTCTTTGCTCCATTGTATTTTCTCGCCTCTTTTGTCAAAAATAAGGTATCCATAATTGCATGGGTTTATTTCTGGGCTTTCTATCTTGTTCCATTTGTCTATATTTCTGTTTTTGTGCCAGCACTGTCTTGATGATTGTAGTTTTGTAGTAGACTCTGAAGTCAGGAAGATTGATTCCTCCAGCTCCATTCTTCTTTCTCAAGACTGCTTTGGCTATTCAGGGTCTTTTGTGTTTCCATATAAATTGTGAAATATTTTGTTCTAGTTCTGTGAAAAATGTCATTGGTAATTTGATAGGATCACATTGAATCTGTAGATTGCATTTAGTAGTATAGTCACTTTCACAATATTAATGCTCCCTACCCAGAAACATGGACTATCTCTCCATCTGTTTATGTCATCTTTGAGTTCTTTCATCAGTGTCTTATAATTTTCTGCATACAATTCTTTTGTCTCCTTAGGTGAGTTTATTCCTAGATATTTAATTCTTTTTGTTGCAGTGGTGAATGGGATTCATTCCTTAATTTCTCTCTCCATTTTTTCATTGTTAATATATATAAATACAAGTGATTTCTGTGTATTGATTTTATATCCTGAAACTTTGCTAAATTCACTGATTAGCTCTAGTAATTTTCTGATACTATCTTTAGGGTTTTCTATGTACAGTGTGATGTTATCTGCAAACAGTGAGAGCTTTGCTTCTTCTTTTCTGATCTGGATTCCTTTTATTTCTTTTCCTTCTGATTGCTGCAGCTAGGACTTCCAAAACAATGTGAATAATAGTGGTGAAAATTGACACCTTGTCTTATTCCTGATCTTAGGGAGAATGCTTTCAGTTTTCACAATTGAGAGTAATGTTTGCTGTAGGCTTATCATATATGGCCTTTACTATGTTGAGGTAGGTTTCTTCTATGCCCATTTTTTGAAGAGTTTTAATCATAAATTGGTAGTGAATTTTGTCAAAGGCTTTTTCTGTATCTATTGAGATTATCATATGGTTTTTATCTTTCAATTTGTTAATATGGTGTATCACATTGATTGGTGTGTATTGAAGAATCCCTGCATTCCTGGAATAAACCCAGTTTGATCATGGTGTATGAGCTTTCTGATGTGTTGGTGAGTTCTGTTTGCTAAAATTTGTTGATGATTTTTTGTATCTATGTTCTTCAGTGATATTGGCCTGTAGTTTTCTTTTTTTGTGTGTTGTTTTTGTCTGATCTTGATATCAGGGTGATGGTGGCAAAGGAGAATGAGTTTGGAAGTGTTCCTTCCTCTGCAATTTTTTGAAAGAGTTTTAGAAGGATAGGCATTAGCTCTTCTCTAAATGTTTGATAGAATTCTCCTGTGAACCCATCTGGTCCTGGGAGATTTTTTTATCACAGCTTCAATTTCAATACTTGCAATTGGGTTGTTCAAAATTTCTGTTTTTTCCTGGTTCAGTCTTAGAAGATTGAATTTTTCTAAGAATCTGTCCATTTCTTCCAGGTTATCCATTTTATTACCGTATAGTTGTTCATAATTGTCTCTTATAATCCTTTATATTTCTGCATTGTTTTCTGTAACCTTTCCTTTTTCATTTCTAATTTGGTTGATTTGATCCTTTTCTCTTTTGTTCTTGATGAGTCTGGTTAAAAGTTTGTCAGTTTTGCTTATCTTTTCAAAGAACCAGCTTTTAGTTTTATTAATCTTTACTATTGTTTCTTTCTTTTTTTTTCATTTATTTCTGCTCAAATTTTTATGATTTCTTTCTTTCTATTAACTTTGGAGTTTTTATTCTTTTTTTTCCAGTTATTTTAAGTGTAAAGTTAGGTTGTATATCTGATGTTTTTCTTATTTCTTGAGGTAGGATTGTATTGCTGTAAACTTCTCTCTTAGAACTGCTTTTGCTGCAGTCCATAGGTTTTGAGTTCTTGAGTTTTCATTGCCATTTGTTTCTAGAATCTTTTTGATTTCCCTTTTGATTTCTTCAGTAACCTGTTGATTATTTAGAAATGTGTTGTTTAATCTCCATGTATTTCTGTTTCTTACAGTTTTTTTCTTGTAATTTATATCTAGTCTCTTTATTGTAGTATTGTGGCCAGAGAAGATGCTTGATATGATTTCAATTTTCTTTAATTTACTGAGCTTTGATTTGTGACCCAAATTGTGTTCTATCCTGAATAACGTTCCATGTGCACTTAAGAAGAAGGTGTATGTATTTGGGTAGAATGTCCTGAAGGTATAAATGAGATCTATCTCATCTAATGTGTCATTTAAGATTTGTGTTTTCTTATCAATGTTCTGTTTTGATGCTCTGTCCATTGGTGTGAGTGTGGTGTTAAAGTCTCCTACTATTATTGTGTTACTGCCAATTTCTCCTTTCATGTCTGTTAGTTCTGGTCTTACATATTGAGGTGCTCCTATGTTGGATGCATAGATATTTACAATTGTTATGTCTTCCTCTTGGATCAGTCCCTTGATCATTATGTAGTGTCCTTCCTTGTCTCTTATAATATTCTTTATTTTCAGGTCTATTTTGTCTGATATGAAGATTGCTACTCAAGCTTTCTTTTGCTTCCCATTTGCGTGGAACATATTTTTCCATCCTCTTACTTTCAGTCTATATGTGTCTTTAAGTCTGAAGTAGATTTCTTGTAGATAGCATATATATGGGTCTTATTTTTTTATCCATTCAGCCAACCTGTGTCTTTTAATTGGAGCATTTAATTCATTCACATTTAAAGTAATTATTGATGTATATGTTCCTATTGCCATTTCCTTAATTGTTTGGGGTTGATTTTGTAGATCTTTTTTTTTCTTTTCCTGTGTTTCTTGAGTATATAAGTTAGTTAACATTTGTTATAAAGCTGGTTCAGTGGTACTGAATTCTCTTAACTTTTGCTTGTCTGAAAAGCTTTTTATTTCTCCATCAATTTTGAATGAGATCCTTGCTGTGTACAGTAATCTTGGTTGTAGATTTTCCCCTTTCAGTACTTTAAATATATCCTGTCATTCCCTCCTGGCCTGCAGAGTTTCTGCTGAAAGATCAGCTGTGTTACTTGTTGCTTCTCCCTTGCTGCTTTTAACATTCTTTCTTTATATTTAGTCTGTTTGACTACTGTGTGTCTTGATTGTGTTTCTCTTTGGGTTTATCCTGTATGGGACTTATTATGCTTCTTATACCTGATTAACTACTTTCTTTTTCATGTTGGGGAAAATTTCAACTATAATCTCTTCAAAACTTTTCTCATACACTTTCTTTATCCTTTTTTCTTCTGGGACCCCTATAATTCAAATATTGGTGCATTTCATATTGTCCCAGAGGTCTCTGAGACTATTGCCAGTTCTTTTCATTCTTTTTACTTTATTCTACTCTTCGTAAGTTATTTCCACCATTTTATCTTTCAGCTCACTGATTCACTCTTCTGCTTCAGATATTCTGTTATTGATTTCTTCCAGAGTATTTTTAATTTCAGTAATCATGCTGTTTGTCTCTGTGTGTTTATTCTTTACTCAATTAACACAGGTTTGTTAATTGAGTCTTGCAATTTCCCCATTTTGTTTTCAAGGTTTTTGATCATCTTTACTATCATTATTCTGAATTCTTTTTCAGGTAGCTTGCCTATTTCCTCTTCATTTATTTATACTTCTGTATTTCTAGTTTGTTCCTTCCTTTGTGTAGTATTGTTCTGCCTTTTCATTATTATTCATTATTATTATTTAACTTATTGTTTTTGAAGTCTCCTTTTCCCAGTCTTCAAGGTTACATTCTTTCTTCCTTTTGGTTTCTGCCTTCCCAAGGTTGGTCCAGTGGTTTGTGTAAGCTTCATATAGGATGAGATTTTTTATCAGTTTTTGTTTGTTTTTCCTCTGATGGGCAAGGCTGAATGTGGTGGTAATCCTGTGTGCTGATGATTGGATCTGTATTTTTTTGTTGTTGTTGTTCATTGTTTAAATGAAGCATCCTGCATAAGGTGCTACTGGTGTTTGGGTGATGCCAGGACTTGCATTCAAGTGGTTTCCTTTGTGTGAGTTCTCACTCTTTGATACTCCCTAGTGTTAGTTCTCTGGTATTCCAAGTCTTGGGGTCAGTGCTCCCACTCCAAAGGCTCAGGGCTTGATCTCAGGTCAGGAATGAAGATTCCACAAGTGGTTTGTTATGGCATAAAGTGAGATTAAAAGAAATATCAAAAAATGAGAAACCAAAGACAAACCCCAGACAAATGGCAGTTACAAAATTAGGCAAATAATAATTAAAATAATGGAATATACCCATGTACATATACACTCATGAGCAACATCAAAACAGTCCAACAAAAATAAAGTATAATAGATTGACCTGGAGAACAAAGGAAATAAAAAATTATTTAGCAGTTAAGAACAAAACTAACTAAAACATAAAGTGGAAAACAAAATTAAAGCAAGGTGGTAAGTGGGGAATAAAGCAACAAAAATAAAACTAACAAATAAGTTGAGAGGAAAGGAAAGAAAGAAAAGAAAGAAAGAATATATATGCAAAGTTAAATAGAGGTAGATGAAAAAGATTTATATACATAAAAGATTAATTGCAAGGGGAAAAGAACCGTAGGAAAGCAACAAATGAATAAATATAGAAAAAATATAATAGGTTTTTTAAAATTTTAAAGTTAAAATAATAAAGAAGGGAAAAGAAAAAAAAAAAAAAACAGAAGAAGAAGGGAAAAAGGAAAACTCCACAGAACTGCAAAAGTCCAATGTAGATGCAGAGGTTTATAACAATAATAAAAAGTGTACTGAATATAAAAATACACCCATAAACAAAATCAAAACAGTCCAACTGAAATAAAGGACAAAGTTGACCCAGTGAACAAAGGAAACAAAAAATGATGTCTACCAGAACAAAGCTAACTAAGCACAAACTGGAAAATAGAACAGAATTCCCCAAGGTGACAATTACAGAATAAAGAATGAAAATAAAATTAACAAATATGTTGAGAGGAAAGGAAAGAAAGAATAGATATGCAAATTTAAATAAAGGTAGATAAAGAAGATTTATATACATTAAAAATTAACTGTAAGGGGAAAAGAACAGTAGGGAAAGCAAGCAAAAGAATAAATGTAGAAAAATAATAATATGTTTTAAAAATTAAAACTTAAAAAAAAAAAAGAGAGAGAGAGAGGGGAAAAAAAAAAGGAAAACTTCCCCAAACTGCAAAAACCCAACATAAAGGCAGTGGTTTATAACAACAATAAAAAATGTGACTGAGAAAAAAAAAAAGAAAAAAGCTCAAAAGCTTAATTAGATTTCATAGTGCCAATAAAATCAACAACTACTATAGAGGGGGAGTAAAAGGAAAAAAAAAAAAAGAAAAGAAAAGAAAATGAATCCCAAAGAATCTACATAGCAAGTCAAAACATAAGAATAATAAATGTTTTTCTTGAGTCACTGGTGTCATTGTCCTTTCTGTCACTGGGGATCACAGCTCATTTCACCTCTCTAGGATGCCCTACAACACTGTGATGCTCTCTGGAGATGTTGTGGCAGCAGCTCAGATTCTAATCTTGTCCTACTCCTCTGTTTTCTTGTTGCCAATGCACACAGCTCTCAGAACTAGTGTGTTTTCTTTTGTGGGAGCTCTCAATGACCTTTTATACATTCCATAGACACGGAGTCTGCCTAGTTGACCTTGTTGATTTAATCTGCAGCTTGTACAGCCAGAGGGAAGGTTTTGGGTCTTCTTCCTTAATCAGACTACCCCTGGGTTTCAATTGTGGTTTTATTTCCACCTCTGCATGTGGGTCATCCACTGAGGTTTGCCTCTGTGAGGGCCAAGTTTGGAGGTGGTGCAGCTGTTTGGGTTGCATGGGTTCTGGCAGCACCAGGTACTCAGGGGAATTGGCAGCTAGGGCAGCAGGAAATATAGTGCTCTAAAAGTATATGGCAACCAGTATTGGCCAATACGCTCCAGTATTCTTGCCTGGAGAAACCCCTCCCTTACAGAGAAGCCTGGCAGGCCAGTCTGCAGGATTGTAAAGACTCGTACACTATGGAAGAAACACTGCATGCCTAGATGCAAGACTTTTTTCGCTTGTGGCAGCTCTGCCTCAGTGAGAGTTGAGCATGAGGGTAGTGCAGCTGCTTGGCTTTCAGGGACCCTGGTCACTGCCAAGTGTTCAGGGATACTGACTGCCTCCATCACAGGAGTTATGACCCTATCAGAGTCTTTGTTGAACCTCTTGTAGCTGGCAATCAAAAGGCCTTTTTGGCCAGTCTTTCTCTGCCCATTCAGGCACTTAGAGGGCTCCCTTGCCTGGGGTCCTTCTCTGTTGTTCTGTAGGTCAGGCACTTAAAGGGGCACCCTGGATGGGGTCGTACTTTGTATTTCAGTGCATCAGTTGTTTGATGGGCCAGCCTCTCTATTGTTCAGTTGCCGATGCTGCCATGTGGAGAGAGAGGGAATGGTGATGGCTCCATTCCCTACCTGTGACTCTGCAGTATTGTCTGGCTGCCTCTTTCCTGCATTCCAGTCCTACTACCACTCTTGTTTTTCGTCCTAGTTCCTTCATCCTAATGAGTTTTGTGTGATTCCATATATTCTTTCCTCTGGTCAGGTACTCCTGTCCACTCTCCACTGGTGTTCTCCATGCACTTCTGTGTCTGAAGATGTATTCCTGATGTATCTGTGAAGAGAGATGTACTCCACATCCACCTACTCCTCTGCCACCTTGTTCTCCCACCTGGTGATGTCCATGTTTAAAGCCATCTGTTGGGTTCTTGGAAAGAGTGTTTGCTATGACCAGCATGTTCTCTTGATAAAGCTCTGTTAGCATTTGCCCTGCTTCATTCTGTACACTAAGGCCAAATTTGCCTGTTACTCCAGGTGTTTCTTGACTTCCTACTTTTGCATTTCAGTCCCCTATAATGAAAAGGACATTGTTTTGGATGTTAGTTCTAGAAGGTCTTGTAGGTCTTCATAGAACCGTTCAGCTTCAGCTTCTTCAGCCTTACTGGTCACGGCATAGACTTGGATTGCTGTGACATTGAATGATTTGCCTTGGAAACAAACAGAGACCATTTTGTCATTTTGAGATTGCATCCAAGTATTGAATTTTGGTCTCTTTTGTAGACCATGAAGGCTACTCCATTTCTTCTAAGGGATTCTTGCCCACAATATAATGGTCATCTGAGTTAAAGTTGTCCACTCCAGTCCATTTTAATTTGCTGATTCCTAAAATGTCGATGTTCACTCTTGCCATCTCTTGTTTGACCACTTCCAATTTGCCTTTTTTTATGGCCATAGCATTCCAGGTTCCTATGCAACAGTGAAAGTGAAAACAGTGTCAGTCTTTATTCTTTGGGACTCCAAAATCACTGCAGATGGTGGTTTCAGCCATGAAATAAAAAGACGCTTACTCCTTGGAAGGAAAGTATGACCAACCTAGATAGCATATTCAAAAGCAGAGACATTATTTTGCCAACAAGGTCTGTCTAGTCAAGGCTATGGTTTTTCCAGTGGTCATGTATGGATGTGAGAGTTGGACTGTGAAGAAAGCTGAGCACTGAAGAATTGATGCTTTTGAACTGTGGTGTTGGAGAAGACTCTTGAGTGTCCCTTGGACTGCAAGGCGATCCAACCAGTCCATCCTAAAGGAGATCATTCCTGGGTGTTCATGGGAAGGACTGATACTGAAGCTGAAACTCCAATACTTTGGCCACCTCATGCGAAGGGTTGACTCATTGGAAAAGACTCTGATGCTGGGAGGGATTGGGGGCAGGAGTAGAAGGGGATGACAGAGGATGAAATGGCTAGATGGCATCACCAACTCGATGGACATGAGTTTGGGTGAACTCCGGGAGTTGGTGATGGACAGGGAGGCCTGGCATGCTGTGATTCATGGGATTGCAAAGAGTCAGACATGACTGAGCAACTGAACTGAACTGAACTGAACTGATGGACCTAAAATTCCAGGTTCCTATGCAATATGGCTCTTTGCAGCATCAAACTTGCTTCTATCATCAATCCCATCTACAGCTGGGTGTTGTTTTTGTTTTGGCTCCATTCCTTCATTCTTTCTGGAGTTATTTCTCCACTGATCTCCAGTAGTATACTGAGCACCTACTGACCTGGGGAGTTCATCTTTCAGTGTCCTATCTTTTTGTATTTTCACACTTTTCATGGTTATTACAGTAACCATTATATTATAGTATAATTGGTTATTACAGTTAATCAAAAGAATATCTCATTTGTAAAGGTCTTACTAGAACCAATCCAACAATTTACATTTTTAAATGGCAAGATTAGAGCTAACAATAGAAAGATCTTTAAAGACTCACTCCCTTTATACACATTTTAAGATACCAGGATTAGTCAGAAGGTTCTCAAGAAGGACACATTGTTGTCATATAATCCTTAGTACAGAGTTTGAACTGACTTGCTTTGTTGTGTCTTCATCAGCTCTGGGCTTAAAAAAAAAAAAAAAAAAAAAAGACTAAGAATGTAAGGAAAAAAAAAAAAAAGTTTGTCCTTTGCTCCTTGAGAACTCCCTGAGAAAGCATCACTATGAACAAAGCTAGTGGAGGTGATGGAATTCCAATTGAGCTGTTTCAAATCCTGAAAGATGATGCTCTGAAAGTGCTGCACTCAATATGCCAGCAAATATGGAAAACTCAGTAGTGGCCACAGGACTGGAAAAGTTCAGTTTTCATTCCAATTCCAAAGAAAGGCAATGACAAAGAATGCTCAAACTACTGCACAATTGCACTCATCTCACATGCTAGTAAACTAATGCTCAAAATTCTCCAAGCCAGGCTTCAGCAATATGTGAACCGTGAACTCCCTGACGTTCAAGCTGGTTTTAGAAAGGGAGAGGAACCAGAGATAAAATTGCCAACATCTGCTGGATCATGGAAAAAGCAAGAGAGTTTCAGAAAAACATCTATTTCTGCTTTATTGACTATACCAAAGCCTTTGACTGTGTGGATCACAATCAACTGTGGAAAATTCTTCAAGAGATGGAAATACCAGACCACCTGACCTGCCTCTTCAGAAATCTGTATGCAAGTCAGGAAGCAACGGTTAGAACTGGACATGGAACAACAGACTGGTTCCAAATAGGAAAGGAGTACGTCAAGGCTATATATTGTACCCTGTTTATTTAACTTATATTCAGAGTACATCATGAGAAATGTTGGACTGGAAGAAACACAAGCTGGAATTAAGATTGCCGGGAGAAATATCAATCACCTCAGATATGCAGATGACACCACCCTTATGGCAGAAAGTGAAGAGGAGCTAAAAAGCCTCTTGATGAAAGTGAAAGAGGAGAGTGAAATAGTTGGCCTAAAGCTCAACATTCAGAAAACGAAGATCATGGCATCCAGTCCCATCACTTCATGGGCAATAGATGGGGAAACAGTGGAAACGGTGTCAGACTTTATTTTTTTCAGCCCCAGAATCACTGCAGATGGTGATTGCAGCCATAAAATTAAAAGAGGCTTACTCCTTGGAATAAAAGTTATGACCAACCTAGATAGCATATTCAAAAGCAGAGACATTACTTTGCCAAATAAGGTCCATCTAGTCAAGGCTATGGTTTTTCCTGTGGTCATGTATGGATATGAGAGTTGAACTGTGAAGGAGGCTGAGCACCGAAGAATTGATGCTTTTGAACTGTGGTGTTGGAGAAGACTCTTGAGAGTTCCTTGGACTGCAAGGAGGTCCAACCAGTCCATTATGAAGGAGATCAACCCTGGGATATCTTTGGAAGGAATGATGCTGAAGCTGAAACTCCAGTACTTTGGCCACCTCATGAGAAGGGTTGGCCCATTGGAAAAAACTCTGATGCTGGGAGGGATTGGGGGCAGGAGGAGAAGGGGACGACCGAGGATGAGATGGCTGGATGACATCACTGACTCAATGGACGTGAGTCTGAGTGAACTCCGGGAGATGGTGATGAACAGGGAGGCCTGGCGTGCTGCGATTCATGGGGTTGCAAAGATTTGGACACAACTGAGCAACTGAACTGAACTGAACTGAGACTGCTGTCTCCTCCTTGAGAGACCCAAACTCCTCCCTCCTCAGCCTCTGGGGACCACAGAGTGTTATCAACCAACCTAGAAATTGGCTCTCTCATTCCCTTTTTCTTTTAGGAGAATTATGTTGCCAAGGGAAAGAGGCATTGTTTTCATTTCATAACTACTTCCTGCTGTTGAGGGGTGTTGTCCCTAAATTGTTGAGGCACCATAGTCTCCTAACCCTCATTATTGAGGGTCTCTGATTCAGGGGCCCCAAGTAATAGTTGGAGAAGGTTATGGTGAAGGAGGAAATAGAACAGCCTCTATCTTGATAGCAGAACTCCATCTTGGGTTGGACTGTGGACTTTGAGCCATATGCCTCATATCTATGGAAAGGACATACCAACTGGAAAACCAGGCCCTTGGAAGGAAAAGCCCCAGGGCTCTCTGTTGCCTTAGAGAATACCCTAATTATGTGTGTAGCTGAATAGAATCATACATTCTATTATGCTTATTGGGGTATGACCACAGGCTTATTGATAATTGTCCACTGTGAACTACCTGGGTTTAAGGCATATGAATCATGGATTAACTTTGATTATATCTTTCTTTTTCCTTTGTTCAGACTAGTTTCAGGGAACCTTATACACTTAGGGTATATAAGGTTTTCACAAAAACTGCTCGGGGTCCTTGGCTAAGAGGAGACTCTGCCTTGGGCCTACCAGTGTAATAAACTGCACTGCACTATCTGCATTGTCCTTCTGAGTGAGTTTGTTTCCCAGAAAGCACGGCTACAACAGTGGCACTCTCTGTTCCCCTTCTGATGTCTATGTCAGAAGCTTTCTCTGTCCTTTTTTATACTTTAATAAAACTCTGCTACGCAAAAGCTCTTGAGTGATCAAGCCTAGTCCCTGGTCCCAAAGCTAAATCTTCTTCAGAGATCGTGAATCCGACATCATGACATTAAGTAAGTAAGCTGTCACCATGCCCAAAATATTATCCTCCAGGCATTAATTGCTTTTAAACTTTGAGTGCAAATCTCATGAGATGTGGAGATTTTAGGTTATTTTGAGTCCAATGCTGCTGCTGCTGCGAAGTCATTTCAGTCCTGTCTGACTCCGTGTGACCCCATAGACAGCCCACCAGGCTCCCCCGTCCCTGGGATTCTCCAGGCAAGAACACTGGAGTGGGTTGCCATTTCCTTCTCCAATGCATGAAAGTGAAAAGTGAAAGTGAAGTCTCTCAGTCATGTCTCACTCTTAGTGACCCCATGGACTCTAGCCTACCAGGCTCCTCTGTCCATGGGATCCTCCAGGCAAGAACACTTCTCTTTCTCCAAAGGAGTCTTCTCAAATAGTCTTCTTTTTAGACTATTTGAGTCTAATACTTTCTTAGAATATATTAAAAAGCTCTCAAATATGTTTCTTTACTTTTTTTTTTTACACAGAAATTCCGAGGGTTATAAAACAGTAAATAAGTATTGTAAAATTTTCAATAACTAATCTTTCAGTATGTAACATATGGAAATGTATATTGCAGAGGGATTTATTAATATGTCTGTCATACTATTGGGTTATAATAAATAAGTAACAGAATAATGGAATTATTTACCAATATTCATTCTTAAAATTTTAACTCTTTCAAAAAGTGTGCTCTTACAAACATTATTTTATGAACATCTTTGCTTGACATATTCACATACTTAAACACATAGTTTCATAAGGATATTTCTCCATAGCAGATTTTCATTGTTAAACAGCATTAAATTCTCTTCTGAATTGAGTTAGCTGCAGCTACATCAAAGACCATAAAGCTAAAATGTCTTTCATAGTCTATATCCAAATAACCTTTCAGAAATATTGTGCCACTTCCTCCCATCATAAGTAAACAAACCAAAAAAAAAGTATGTGTTTTCTCTAAACACTTCCTTCATCAGTGATGTTACTGGTGCCCTACTGGATTCTCATTGAGTCTGTCAGATGCTTACATCATCCACTGCTAAGTTAGCTACTAAGTTCTCTTAACCACCACCTTCTCTGGAGAAATGATGGAGCTGGACAGGAGTTGTTCACCCCCCAAAAAATGATTACACTCTTTCTAGGGTAATCAGACCACTGACTGACTGAACCGAGAGCATGTTTAAAAAATAGCTTCAGTTCTCTTGTTTTATGGTGAAAGAATCTGCCTGAATATAGATGTGGGTTCTATCTTTGCCTCAGGAAGATCCCCTGAAATAGGAAATGACACCCACTCCAGCATTCTTGCATGGAAAACCCGACAGAAGAACCTGGTGGGCTACAGTCCATGGGGTTGCAAAAAGTTGGACATGACTTGGCAGCTAAACAAGTCTGTAGCACAGTTTGTGCAGCAGAGCTTCTCTTGAAACCAGGCTGAAGCTGCTAGTTTTCAGCCGAGATCACTTACTTTCTTAGTTTTCTTTTGTTCTGCTCTGCTTCCCTTAAATCCCCCTCTTATGAGAGAATGTCCTTAACAAATCATTGCTTTCAACAACTTCTGCCTCAAGCTCTGAGAACAACAACTTCTGTCAACCTGTCAATGTAAGTTCAGATAGCTGTTGCCAGGAAGAGTGCTAGGAAGTAGCCTCCAACAATAGAATTCTGGAAATGGACCACTCAATGTCTATATGGCAATTAGGACCCCACGACTAACAGTTGGTAGATTTTCAGTAGTCCTTGGAAAGCGGTAGTAGTGGGACTTCTAACATTTTTACTTGTGGTGAATGGAGATGGGAAACAGTGGCGATATAATCTGGAACAGTGTTATTAACATTTAACAGTTAAAGGGAAATAGTAAACAAAACATCTAGGAAATTGGGTGGCTATTGTCAGTTAACACTGATGCATGAAGCAGTCCATTAATAACGAGGCAAATTCAAGATCCAGACAAAATTTAAGGAAGCCCTCATCTGTAGACTGAATCAAAGACCTAAGTGTAAGTGAGTGAGAGCATAACTTCAAATACAGCTGACTTCTCAGAAGAGGGAAGTTTCCAAAGCCAAAGTCAGAGCCCTTATAGGGAAGAGGTGAGATATTTAAATAGATGACACTGAACATTTCAAATATAATTGACTCTATTGACTCCATCACTCCCAGTTATCCACATGGGTAAATTGAGTTCCCTGTTCCTAGATGGGAATGGCAAGAAGAAGGGAATGGCAAACCACTTCAGTATTCTTGCCTTGTGAACACCATGAACAGTATGGAAAGGTGAAAAGATAGGACACTAAAAGATGAACTCTGCAGGTTGGTAGTCCAATATGCCACTGAAGATCAGTGGAGAAATAACTCCAGAAAGAATAAAAAGACAGAGCCAAAGCAAAAACAACAACCAGTTGTGGATGTGACTGGTGATGAAAGTAACATCTAATGCTGCAAAGAGCAATATTGCATAGGAACCTGGAATGTTAGGTCTATAAAAAAAGGCAAACTGGAAGTGGTCAAACAGGAGATGGCAAGAATGAACATCGACATTTTAAGAATCAGCAAATTAAAATGGACTGGAAAGGACAACTTTAACTCAGATGACCATTATATCTACTATTGTGGGCAAGACTACCTTAGAAGAAATGGAGTAGCCTTCATGGTCAACAAAAGAGACCAAAATGCAATACTTAGATGCAATCTCAAAATGATAAAATGGTCTCTGTTTGTTTCCAAGGCAAACCATTCAGTGTCACAGCAATCCAAGTCTATGCTCTGACCAGTAAGGCTGAAGAAGCTGAAGTTGAACGGTTCTATGAAGACCTACAAGACCTTCTAGAATTAAAACCCAAAAAATATGTCCTTTTCATTATAGGGGACTGTAATGCAAAAGTAGAAATTCAAAAAATACCTGGCTGCTACTGCTACTGCTAAGTCACTTCAGTCGTGTCCAACTCTATGTGACCACATAGACAGCAGCCCGCCTGGCTCCCCCTCTCTGGGATTCTCCAGGCAAGAATACTGGAGTGGGTTGCCATTTCCATCTCCAATGCATGAAAGCGAAAAGTGAACGTGAAGTGGCTCAGTCGTGTCTGACTCTTAGCGACCCCATGGACTGCAGCCCACAAGGTTCCTTCATCCATGGGATTTTCCAGGCAAGAGTACTGGAGTGGGATGCTATTGCCTTCTCCAAAAAATACGTGGAGTAAAAGGCAAATTTGGCCTTATAGTACAGAATGAAGCAAGACAAGGCTGATAGAGTTTGGGGAAGAGAATGCACTGGTCATAGCAAACATCCTCTTCCAATGACACAAGAGAAGACTCTACACATGGACATCACCAGATAGTCAATACTGAAATCAGATTGATTATATTCTTTGCAGCCAAAGATGGAGAAACTCTATACAGTCAGCAAAAAGAAGACTGGGAGCTGACTGTGGCTCAGATCATGAACTCCTTATTGCCAAAGTCAGACTTAAATTGAAGAAAGTAGGGAAACCTACTAGACCACTCAGGTATGACCTAAATCAAATCCCTTACAATTATACAGTGGAAGTGAGAAATACATTCAAGGGATTAGATCTGCTAGAGAGAGTACCTGAAGAACTATGGATGGAAACTCATGACATTGTACAGGAGGCAGTGATCAAGACCATCCCTAAGAAAAAGAAGTGCAAAAAGGCAAAATGGTTGTCTAAGGAGGACTTATCAATAGCTGAGAAGGGAAGAGAAGTGAAAGGCAAAGGAGAAAAGGAAAGATATACCCATTTGAATGCAGAGATTCAAAGAACAGCAAGGAGAAATAAGAAAACATTCCTCAGTGATCAATGCAAAGAAATAAGAGGGAAACAATATAATGGGAAAGACGAGAGATCTCTTCATGAAAATTAGAGATACCAAGATAACTTTTCATGCAAAGATGGGCACAATAAAGGACAGAAATCGTATGGACCTAACAGAAGCAGAAGATATTAAGAGGTGGCAAGAATACATAGAAGAATTCTACAAAAAAGATCTTCATGACGCAGATAATCACGATGGTGTGATCACTCACCTAGAGCCAAACATCCTGGAACACAAGATCAAGTGGGCCTCAGGAAGCATCACTACAAACAAAGCTAGTGGAGGTGATGGAATTCCAGTTGAGCTCTTTCAAATCCTAAAAGATGATGCTGTGAAAGTGCTGCACTCAATATGCCAGCAAATTTGGAAAACTCAGCAGTGGCCACAGGCCTGGAAAAGGTCAGTTTTCATTTCAATTCCAAAAGAAAGGCAATGCCAAAGAATTGCAAACTGCTGCATAATTGCACTCATCTCACATGCTAGTAAAGTAATGCTCAAAATTCTCCAAGCCAGGCTTCAACAGTATGTGAACCATGAACTTCCAGATGTTCAAGTTGGTTTTAGAAAAGGCAGAGGAACCAGAGAGCAAATTGCCATATCCATTGGATTATTGAAAAAGCAAGAGAGTTCCAGAAAAACAAATGCTTCTGCTTCATTGACTACATGAAAGCCTTTGACTGTGTGGATCACAACAAACTAAGGAAAATTCTTAAAGAGATGGAAACTCTTACCACCTGACCTGCCTCCTGAGAAATCTGTATGCAGGTCAGGAAGCAACTGTTAGAACTGGACATGGAGCAACAGATTGGTTGCAAATAGGAAAAGGAGTACATCAAGGCTGTATATTGTCATCCTGCTTATTTAACTTATATGCAGAGTACAGCATGAGAAATGCTGAACTGGATGAAGCATAAGCTTGAAACAAGATTGCTGGGAGATATGCAGATATTCAGATACCTCAAATATGCAGATGACATCACACTTATGGCAGAATGTGAAGAACAACTAAAAAGCCTCTTGATGAATGTCAAAGAGGAGAGTGAAAAGGTTGGCTCAAAGCTCAATAATGAGAAAACTAAGATTATGGCATCTAGTCCCATTACTTCATGGCAAATAGATAGGGAAATAGTGGAAACAGTGAGATACTTTATTATTTTGGGCTCCAAAATCACTGCAGATGGTGAATGGAGCCATAAAATTGAAAGATACTTGCTCCTTGGAAGAAAAGTTATGACCACCCTAGATAGCATATTAAAAAGTGGAGCATTACTTTGTGGACAAAGGTCCATCTAGTCACAGTTATGGTTTTTCCAGTAGTCATTTATAAATGTGGTGGTTCGACTATAAAGAAAGTTGAGTGCCAAAGAATTGATGCTTTTGAACTGCGGTGTTGGAGAAGACTATTGAGAGTCACTTGGACTGCAAGGAGATCCAATCAGTCCATCTTGATTGAAATCAGTCCAAGTATTCATTGAAAGGACTGATGCTGCAGCTGAAACTCCAGTTTTTTGCCACCTGATGCGAAGAACTGACTCATTTGAACAGACCCTATGCTGGGAAAGATTGAGGGCAGGAGGAGAAGGGGATGACAGAGGATGAGATGGTTGGATGGCATCATTGATTCAATGGACATGAGTCTGAGTAAACTCTGGGGGTTAATGATGGATATGGAGACCTGGTGTGCTGCAGTGCATGGGGTTGCAAAGAGTTGGACATGACTGAGAGACTAAACTGAACTGAAATTGAGTTCCCTGTTCCTATAAATTTAGGCTCTGTAGTTTTAATATTTCTGGATAATGAAAAGGAGAGGCTTTCTCCAATGTACAGTTAGAATCCCACTAATTCTGAAAATATGACCGCTTCCTAGTCATTTGGTCCACCTTGTGCCATTAGTCCAGCAGACACATAAACGATTTATCATACTGGCAGGAGTACTCAAAACTAATCATTTGAAGTGATAATATTGCTGCTACATGATGGGTGAAATATTGCGGCACTCAAAATTTTTTTGGTCCTCTCATGTACAGTGTAAATGGGGCATAATGGGGGAAGGGAAAGGCCTGTTTAGTGATTGATAAACAGAAGCTCAGACAGCTCATGGTTAACTATCTGTTACTTACAAGGCAAGCCTCTTTGCAGAAGTTGAAAATCTCAGAATGGGTAATGAAGGAGGTCACAGTTTGATGCTCTGGTCAACAGTCCAAGCTGAACTTTCAGCCAAAAGCATCAATTGATAGGCATGTGGGTAAACCATTTCGGATGACCAGGCTTGTTATGCCTTCAGATGATGGCAGTCTCAGCCCACATCTTACTGTGACTGTATGAGATCCTCCAAGTGAGATAGACCCAAGCAAACCCTTAAAAAAACTACTGATGAAAATATTGTGGACTAATTCAAATACTTGGTATAAACTGCTCTTTTGAAGTAATCTGTTATACAGGATTAGGAGCTGGAACTGCAAGATAAATACGTAAGAGATAGTTCAGGAAGATAAGAGAAATGTTTTCTCTGCCAAAAACAACATTCTAAATTTATAAATAAGGGATTGAGATGAAATTAACACACACATATCCAGGCTTGTGTACTGATGTATGTACACACACATACACACACACACACACACACAAATGGCATTCAATATTCCTCTAGGCTAATAGTTTTCAAATATTAATATGTATAAAAATCATCTGAATGTCTATTAAAGTTACAGATTCCCAAAGCCAGTCTTCACAAAGTCTGAAGTTGAATCAGATAAATCATAGAAGACTGCAGAACTATCAAACCCTTTAGGGAAGTTTGATATGATTTGGACAAAAACTCCTCTATACCATGCTGATCTCAAACCCCATCTTCCATATGCTTATGCTATTGATTTCTATCAACTCAAACAATATAAGAATACTGTTCGATCCCTTATTAAGGGTCCTAATCCCATATCAGGTCAAAACTCTATTCTGCTGCCACTTGAATAAAAGGGAAAAAATGATTTATTGGCAGAAACCAAACAATTTTAAAGGAGTGGGGTGAGGTAAGAGAGACAGAAAACAACCTTTCTTCTTAAGAATGGATGAATGTAATTGGTCTTGATTTCTCAGGATCTTTTTAATGCAGCCTACCTATCCCCTTTTAGTCAGATCAATTTTACATTGAAAACTTCTCACATAATTAGATTTTTAAATGCTTGTACAGGAGCATTTAAGTGGCTTTTTCTTTCTTTCTTTTTTTTTTTTTTGAACTTTTCTCCTTTTTGAAGATAAGTATGTTTCTTAGTCTTTTATATATCAATTCTTAAGCACCTTAAGGAAATAACAAAACAATAATATGCATATATTAGCAAGATTACCATGACCTATCCCATTCTGATTTTTAAAATAAAATCATGTGAACCAAAGGATCTTGCAAAGGAACGTTTCCTTGGCCATTTATTAAACAGTCAGTGATCATGTTTTCTGAAAAGTAGTCTTCAAATTTTTTTTTTCCCCTTTGGTGTGGAGGTTAGTTTCAGTTGACATCAGACATATAAGTCCTTTGAAAATATACCTAGCTTTGTCCAATATTCATATAAGCACAGAGTTCATGATTTTTATTGCTTATATTTATTCTAATAAACATGTATGACTAAAGGTCTAACATAAGATAGGTAAAATGCTTTAATATATTTCTTTTTTTTTTTTTTTTTCAAATGACACAATTGAATTTATTTATAAAATAGAAACAGTCCTACAGACATAGAATATGAACTTATGGTTACCAGGGGGATTGAACTGGGGTGAGGGAGAGGATAGATTGGGAGTTTGGGATTGACATGTACACATGGCTATATTTATAACAGACAACCAACCAGAGGCTATTGTATAACACAATACTGTATATAACTGAATCACTCTGCTTTAGCCTGAAACTAATACAATGCTGTTATTCAGCTATGTGTGCTCAGTTGCTCAGTTGTTCCTGACTCTTTGCAACCCCATGGACTGTAAGCCCATCAGGGTCCTCCATTCATGTAATTTCCCAGGCAAGAACACTGGAGTGAGTTGCCATTTTCTACTCCAGTTAGTCAATTATACCTCAATATAAAATTTTTAAAAAAATTAAAAATTTCTTTTGGATTAAAAAAATAATCAGTGCTAATATTCCTATCATTTCATTCTTTTTTTTTTTTTTTTTACTTTATTTTTTATTTTTATTTTTTTTTTAAATTTTAGTTTTTTATTTTTAAAATTTTAAAATCTTTAATTCTTACATGCATTCCCAAACATGAACCCCCCTCCCACCTCCCTCCCCATAACAACTTTCTGGGTCATCCCCATGCACCAGCCCCAAGCATGCTGCATCCTGCGTCAGACATAGACTGGCGATTCAATTCACATGATAGTATACATGTTAGAATGTCATTCTCCCAAATCATCCCACCCTCTCCCTCTCCCTCTGAGTCCAAAAGTCCGTTATACACATCTGTGTCTCTTTCCCTGTCTTGCATACAGGGTCGTCATTGCCATCTTCCTAAATTCCATATATATGTGTTAGTATACTGTATTGGTGTTTTTCTTTCTGGCTTACTTCACTCTGTTTATAATAGCCAGGACATGGAAACAACCTAGATGTCCATCAGCAGATGAATGGATAAGAAAGCTGTGGTACATATACACAATGGAGTATTACTCAGCCATTAAAAAGAATTCATTTGAATCAGCTTTAATATATTTCAAATGAAGTCTATTACATTAATATTTGAAGAAGTATTTAAAACTGAAATGGGAAATAATAGTTTTCTTAATAATAATAGGTTCTTCCTGATTACACTGACTTCTTATACATTATAATTTGTTTTGTTATGAGGAAATTTTCCAAAAAAACACAAAATCTATGGATAAAAAAGATGGTAAGAACTTCAAGTTAACTAGTATGTGAACTTTTAATAAAATGTGATTATCTTACATACACAGCCCAATCTAACAAACACAATTATTTATTGGAACTAGAAATAAATGTGTGGTTCCAAATCTGAAACAATCACATATTTAAACCTAATTTAAAACAATCTGTAAAACAATGAGTAGTTTGTGAACTTCAATGTATCTAATTTTGAAGTTGTTAGAATCAGCTTGAGTCTTTCTGGGTTCATCAGATCCATTATTTTGATGTTCTTTTGATGTCCACACAATCACCAACAGAATAAAATAAAACATTCAGGAGATTTGGGCTTTGGGAGTTAATCTGAAGGATGTTGATAAATGATTAAAGAATGAAAGTTTCATGGCTTTTCATGTCTAACTTCTCGTAAAGCCAATCCATTAATGACAAATAGTGCAATGAAAGTGAAAGCAAAAGTGTTAGTTGCTCAGTTGCATGGAACTCTTTGCGACCCCATGAACTGTAGCCTGCCAGGCTCCTCCGTCCTTGGGATTCTCCAGGCAAGAATACTGGATTGGGTTGTCATTCCCATCTCCAGGGGATCTTCCTGACCCAGGGATTAAACCTAGGTCTCCTGAATTGCAGGTAGATTCTTTACTGTCTGAGCCACCAGGGAAGTCCCATGTCTGTAAAGATCTTATATATGATAATGTTAGATTATTGGTAAAATATTGGTTTTATAACCTGAATTTGAATTCTAGGAAAGAATCTGTATTGGTCATAGTTCTTCAGAAAAACAAAACAAAACAAAACAAAACCCACAAAACCAGAACCATTAAGATACATATGTATGAAAGAAAGATTTATTTTATAGAATTGGCTTATATGATTATGTAGGCTAGTGTTAATCACTCAGTCATGTCTGACTCTTTGTGACCTCATGAACTATAGCTCACCAGGCTCCTCTTTCCATGGAATTCTCCAGGCAAGAATACTAGAGTGGGTTGCCATTTCCTTCTCCAGGGCATCTTTCTAACTCAGAGATTGAACCTGGGTCTCTTCGTTGCAGGTGGATTATTCACCATCTGAGCCATCGGGGAAGTCCCTCTGAAGGTTAAGAAATCCTATAATCTTCAATATGCAAGTTGGAGGCTCAAGAAAACAATTGTGTAGTTCTAGCCTAAGTCCACTGGCCTGAGTACAAAGGGAACCAATGTGTAAGTCTCAGTCAGAGTCTGAAAGGTCAAGAACAAAGAAGCTATTAGTGTAACTCTCGGTTCTTCTGCCATAAAAAAAAAAAAAAAAAAGACAGAGGTGCTAGCTCAAGGACTTTCAGACAGACAGCAAATTCTTACTTTCTCATCCTTTTTGTTCTATTCACACCCTCAGTAGATGAGTGATGTTCACGTGCTTTAGGGAGGGCATTTGCTTTATTCAGTCAACCAATTCAAATGCTAGCCCTATCTGGAACATCCTTACAGACATACCTAGAAACAATGTTTTACCAAATATCTGGGCACCCCATGTCCCAGTCAAGTTGACATAAAACAACCCACCCCTTTGTCAACCTGATACTCATATGCATGTTCTTAAGCCATATTAAATCTCTAAACAAAGACAGTAACAAGGTCATAATTCTACCTGACATGATACACATACTATGTGTATTCTTACCAATTTAGTGACTGTTGTTTCTTCTCTAAGATCTAACCAACAGAGAAGAGTGATCACGGAGTTCTTCAAGGATGCCTGGACAACACTCAAAAATTAATTTCTCACAATATTGGTAAAAGGTACATCTTCTGTGCCCTGCCTATATTGCTGAGTAGGTCTAAATGACAAACCCCACTCTAAAATTACAATCTCCCTAAAGCTTTGAATTCCTGTGTGTGTGCGTGCTGAGTTGTTTAGGACACTCAGCCACCCTATTGACTGAGCCCAATAGGCTCCTCTGTCCATGGGATTTTCCAGGCAAGAATACTGGAGTGGGCTGCCATTTCCTTCTCCAGGGGATCTTCCTGACTCAGGATTTCCAGGTGGTGCTAGCGGTAAAGAATTCACCTGCCAATGCAGGAGACATAAGAGATGTGGGTTCAATCCTTGGGTCAGGGAGACCCTCTGGAGGAGGCCATGGCAACCCACTCTGGTATTCTTGCCTGGAGAATCCCATGGAGAGAAGAGCCTGGTGGGTTACAGTCCATAGGGCCACAAAGAGTCAGACACCACTGAAGTGACTTAGCACTCATACATAGGTCTAAAACAAAGAGGGGTAACGGGAGTGAGTCCTGAGGAGAATCAGCATTTCTTGTAACTGCTTCGCGAGAAAACACACTACAGTTTCTTCCAGCAATGCAGAGTTAACCTCTTCAGATGGGGCTAGAAAGGTTAATACTACTAGGGCTTTAGAAGACCACTTCCACTGCTAAGAATGTTCATCAGTGTTTAGGGCCTCAGTATCCCCAGCTTCATCAGGGTCATGTCTCCATCTTAACTTACAGGATCTCATTCTTACCCCATCAGTGCCCTCACATTAGCAGTAAAGACCTTGGGAGGCTGGGAGTTCAACTTATATTTTAATTATGAGAGTCTGTTCTGGATTTGATTCTCAGCAATCTCATCCCTGCAGCTATAGGAAATAAGTGTCTTCTTCAGGGCATATTAATTAAGGTCATATATTTGGTGCTTGATTGGGAATTCAAATCTCTGTGCTCATCCTTTTCCTTTATGACTTCATCCAGCAACATTAAGAATAATCATCCAACCCCATTATATTTGTTTTCTGAAAATGTTCAAAAGTATCATATACACAGTCACCCAGCTTCTTACTTCTTATAAGTCATCAGTTAGAAGTATCCAATGAAGATATTTTATGTATCTCTCTTGCTGGTTCGCATCATGGGCTATCAGTGCTCCATAATTACAGACAATAAATCCTTAGCATCTTTAAACCTAATTAGATCCTCAATTCCCAAAACCCCAGAACCAATTCTAAATATGTATCATTAGTTATTATTTTTCTACTCTTTTTAAAAATTAATTTTATTGGAGTATAGTTGATTTACAGTGTTGTGTTAGTTTCTGCTCTATGTTTGCAAAGTCACTTCGGTTGTGTCCAACTCTTGCTGACGCTGTGGACTGTAGCCCACCATGCTCCTCTGTCCATGGGATTCTCCAGGCAAGAATACTGGAGTGGGTTGCCAATTCCTCTTCCAGGGGATCTTCCTGATCCAAAGATCAAACCCACAGTGCCTGTAGATCCTGCATTGCAGGCAGATATTTTTTATTGCTGAGCCACTGGGGAATCTACAGTAAAGTGAATTATTTACACATATATCCACTCTTTTTTAGTTTCTTTTCCCATATAGGTGATTACATAGTATTGAGTAGAGTTTCTTGTGCTATACAGTAGGTTCTTATTAATCTACTTTATGTATAGTAGTCAGTATATGTCAGTCCCAATTTCCCAGTTTATCACTACTCCTCCTTTCTATTTTAAAAAATGATGCAAGTGAGCTTATTTACAAAACTGAACTGGAATCACAGATGTAGAAAACAAGCTAGGACATATCTTTAAAATTATGTTCTTCTGGAACTATTAATATTATACTTTCAGTTCCCAAAGCAGTATTAGCCAGGGTTTTTCAGAGAAAACCAATAGTGTATACCTGTATCTATACCTATATCTGTATCTATCTCTACATATCTATCTATCTATATATTTCCTCTATCTACCCATCTATCTATTTATCTATCTACCTGTGTACCCACTTACTTATGTAGAGAGAGAGAGAGAGAGAGATCTTTTTCATAAGGAATTGGCTTATATGAATATGGAGGTTACAAACTAGAGGGCCAAGAAAAAAAGATAGTAAAGTTCCTGTCCAGTCCTAAAGGCCTGAGAACCAGCAGAACTGATGAGTGCAAAGGCTTAAGAACCAGGGGAACCAAAGTTTTAAGTCTCAGCCTAAGTACAGGAGAAGGCCCCAGTTCAAGTAGTCAGAAACAGAGGAAATTCTTTCTTCCTTTTTGTTCCAGTCAGGCTCTCAAAAGATTGTATGATGCCAACCACATTGAGGAGAGTGATCAGCTTTATTTAGTCTACCAGTTAAATGCAAATTTCATCTGGAAGCACTCTCACAGACATACCCAGAAATAATACTTGCCATGTATCTGGGCACCTCTTGTTCTTTTCAAAAGTGAAAGTGAAAGTCGCTCAGTCGTGTCCAGCTCTTTGCGACCCCATGGCCTATACATTCCATGTAATTCTCTAGGCCAGAATACTGGAGTGGGTAGCCGTTCCCTTCTCCAGGGGATCTTCCCAACAACCCAGGGATCAAACCCAGGCCTCTTCATTGCAGCTGGATTATTTACCAGCTGAGCCACAAGGGCAGCCCTGTCCTTGTCAAGTTGACACATAAAATTAACCATCATAGAATCCTCTGAAAAAATTCTTGATAATGCAGCCAAACTTAACCATGTACTTGAAATGATTAAGAAATAGGAGGTCCTGGATTTCCTTTAGGAAAATATAGCTAAATGCGTAATTAAATTAAAACTGAATTTTAAAAATTAAATTAAAGCTTAAATAAATGCTTAATTAATTTCACAGTAAAAATGCCAAAGATTTTTGTGCAGTGTTTCTTCATAATATCAATGGAAATTCTCTAAAAATATATTATTTAGCTTGCAAATATTTATGATTTTTCATTCACTGCTTTCTTCCTCATCATCTTAACTTTAAGCCATCTAACAACTCATCATCATTTTTAGCATCAGAAGATGCATAAAAAGAAAAAAATCTCCAGTTAGCTAATATTGCTGTATTTTTGAAGATGAGGTGATTTTAAAATTCTTCTATAATAGGTAGATTACTTATTCCTTCCTTCTGCTTAGAGTTATCTCAATTAATTACTACATCATATGACATATATTTTTAAAGGCAGAAAAATGTCATTGGTGCAGGAAAATTGAACTGCCACGGAGATGGATGCAACTTTATTTAAATTATATTGTGTGCTCAGTCACTTCAGTCATGTCTGACTCTTTGTAACCCTATGGACTGTAGTGCCCAGGTCCTTCTGTCCATGAGATGTGTAGGCAGGAATACCGGAGTGGGTTGCCATGCCCACCTCCAAGTTATCTTCCCAGATCAGGGACTGAACCTGCATCTCCTTCATCTCCTACATTGCATATGGATTCTTTACCTCTGAGCCACTGGGGAAGCTTGTGGCTCAGTGGTAAAGAATAGGAAATTATATTAATGAAATATAAAATCTAGAGGCCACTGACATCCAACAAGTCAAGTCATTAATAAGGCTGCTTCCACTGTGTTATACTTTATGTTGGTAGACCATCAACCACAGCTTCCATAAAGTTCATCTACATAATAGGGTAATAGTACCAGACAAAACTATAATTTGAAAAGATACATGAACCCTTATGTTCATACCAGCAGTATTTGCAATACTCAAGACATGGAAACAGCCTAAATGTCCATCAACAGATAAATGGATAAAGAAGATATGGTAATGTTTACAGAAATATTATTCAGCCATAAAGAAAGAATGACATAATGACAGCAACATGGATGAACCTGGAGATTCTCATATTAAGCAAAGTACATCAGAAAGAGAAAGACAAATACCAAATAGATGAAATCTAAATGATGACACAGATGAACAAATGAATATATCTATGAAACAGACTCACAGATACAGAGATCAGATTTGCAGTTGCCAGTGAAGAGGAGCATGGGGGAGGGAAGGTTTAGGAGTTTGGGACTAATAGATGCAAACTGTTATATATAGGATGGATATACAGCAAGGTCCTACTATATAATACAGGGAACAATATTCACTATCCTGTAATAAAGCATAATGGAAAGAATATGAAAAATTATATATATATATAACTGAATCACTTTTTTGTACAGTGGAAATTAACACAATTTTGTAAATAAACTAAATTTTAGTAAAGTATTAAAAAATAGGTTAATAATAATACAGTGAATTTTGCTAATCATTTTCATATGGTATGACATAGTCATTTATAATATACCAATATTAATCAGAATAATGTATTTATTAGTATGCACATTCATAGAACAAGGAATGTTCATCAAATTAAATGTCCTTAATTTTCTCTTTAAGAGAATTAGCCTAAATTTCTCTTTAAGAGAATTGGCCTAAATCTTCATATGTATAACTCTCCTAATTTTCTTGACTGTGATTTAAAAACTGTTGAATATATACAGTTCTACATTTAAACTGGAGAGTCTAATTATGTGTGGTTTTAAATATTTTATGATTATCACATACATCTTTAATGTCCAGACATAAGGAGTGACTAAAACACAGAATATTTAATTAAGCCTGATATCTTCATATAAAATTTTCTTCATTTAATTTCCTATTCATTTTCTACATTATTTTCAGGTATGATTTAGTTGAATATTTGTTTCAATAACTTTCATTTAGAAAACAATTATTTCTAGAAAACTAGAAAATAATTTTCAAAGTGTACATGTTCCTGGAGACAATAAACACATTCACTGTATTGGAAGAGACTCTGATTTTGGGAAAGATTGAGGGCAGGAGAAGGGAGCAACAGAGGATGAGGTGGTTGGATGGCATCATCAACTCAATGGACATGACTCTGAGCAAACTCCAGGAGATAGTGAAGGACAGGGAAGCCTGGCATGCTGCGGACTATGGGATCGCAAAGAGCCAGACATGACTGAGTGACTGAACAACAATCATATTGGAACTGACGTTTGTGTCTCTTCATATCTGCTCAGGTCTAGCAGTGAGCAAGGCTACAGCCACTTTTTGGCTTTCTGGAATGCCTGGAAGGACTCTAATGATAGTTCATACTTACAGCAACTATTCCCTCCTCATAAATTCTAGGCCACCTTTTATACAGATTTAAGAAGTTGTACACTCCTGGAGACTCGAAAAGAGAGAGTGCTAACCTTGCACAATAGCAACATTACACTTACTGGAAATATGGTTTTGCAGTGGTACCCAGAGAGTCAGGTAACACAGTCTAGAAATGTGGGGGAATCACTGCCTTCTTGGCTAGTCTTAGACCAATAAAAGACGTAAGTCAGGCAGAAGCCATCAGATAAATGGTTCTTCATGCCCCAAAGTACTGTCCCAAGATCTGTTAGGAGCTATTGATATCTCTAGAGGTATTTCACATGACCCAGCTCCCAACTGAATTTGTTGCAAAGCTGTGATGGACTCTCTAACTCTTGTATTTGCTCTTTCACCATGCCTCACTTCATTTTGACTTTAACTCTCAGTTCCCATGAATTGCACTTCTAAGAGTTAGCTCACAAGATTTTGTCTCAGACTGTTTACTAGGCTACAGACCATAGGACTGCAGAGTTGGACATGATTGAGAGACTTCACTTTAGTGTAAGCAAGCTTCAACTGGGAAAATGCCATTTCACTTCTTCATCTTCCAACTGAGAAGCACAGCTTTATAGAGTTATATTCCCTATTGATTTCAGTAAAAATAATAATTTGGTAATAAACTGGTGTGGACTTAGTTGTGAGGATTTTTTTCTGATTACATAATAATGGGAAAAAGTGAAAATGAAGTCACTCTGTCATGTCCAACTCTTTGGGCCCCCATGGGCTGTAGCCTACCAGGTTCTTCTGTCCTGGGATTTTCTAGGCAAGAGTATTGGAGTGGGTTCCCATTTTCTTCTCCAGGGGATCTTCCCAACCCAGGGATGGAGCCCAGGTCTCCCACGTTGTAGGCAGATGCTTTACCACCTGAGTCACCAGGGAAGCCTGTACTGCTTACATTGATTTCAGTAAAAGTAATAATTCAGCAATAAATTTATGTGGACTTAGTTGTGAGGTTTTTTTCCAGATTACATAATAACTGGAAAGCAATAGCTTAAAATGGCTGATATTTAATACATATGAGTGCTATAACATATAGAGTAATGATGTAAATAGCAATGCATTAGACTCTCAGCTAGGAGGATATGACTCTGTGAGAACTGAAGAAATGTACATCTACAAAAGGAGAGATAAAAGTATCTTATGTGAAGTAATTATTGAATGATTAAACATTAAACTGAGATATTAGCTATCAGTTTTGTGGGGATTAATATAAAGTAGTGATCATTTAGCACATTGGAATTGACTCAAAAGCGAGTATAATGGTTCAAATATTTCTACTTTAGTAGTTGAAAATCAACCAGAATGAGAATATTCAAACTCCTTTGCTTCTAATGATCAGAGGAATGGCCAAGAAAGGACAAATTAAAATTAATAGGAGACATAGCTCACATGCAAGAATCATTTAAACATACAAAGTAACTGTATCAATTAACTAAAATAGGTGGAGGGAACTTTAATTCTAATAAACTATCTTAGATAAGCTAAAACTCAAAGCATTGTTTAATGCAATGTATAATTCCTTATTGATTTGGAAACATCTCAAATTGATTTACTTAATTTTGACATCAATTATAATACCCTTAGATTCTCTAATTTTATTCAAAACATCTAGTTAGCCTTAACCAATAAAAATATGATTATTTTTACTAATAATAATTATAGTGCCATTATATGTATCTTTATTATATACTTTTATTTAATCTAATAATTCAAAAAGTTAACTTTTAAATTTAAATATACCCATTTAAAATACTATTATTCTTATCAAATGAAACTGGAGATAAGAAAATGAAACTACTGTTTATATTAAAAATCAAAGTGAGCTTCTATTTTCAGATTTATTTAATATAAAAGCCCAAGCATTCCATCAACATTCTAATACTAGCCAGAAGTTCAAACTATGTGGTATTGGAGAAGACTCTTGAGAGTCCCTTGGACTGCAAGGAGATCCAACCAGTCCATCCTAAAGGAAATTAGTCCTGAATATTCTTTGGAAGGACTGATATTGAAGCTGAAACTCCAATACTTTGGCCACCTGCTGCAAACAGCTGACCTATTTGAATAGACCTTGATGCTGGGAAAGATTGAAAGCAGGAGGAGAAAACGACGACTGAGGATGAGATGATTCAATGGCATCACTGACTCAATGGACATGAGTTTGAGTAAATTCCGAGAGTTGGTGATGGACAGGGAGGCCTGGCGTGCTGCAGTCCATGGGGTCTCAGAGTTGGACATGACTAGAGACTGAACTGAACTGAGCTGGTACCATTCTTGGGGCTTCCCCAATGGCTCAGTGGTAAAGAATCCACCTGCAGTGCTTAGGAGACACTTGAAGGATATATGGGTTCGATCTCTGAGTGGGGAAGATCCCTTTGAGGAGGAAATGGCAACCCATTCCATTGCCTATTTTTACTCATTCTTGCCTGAGAAATGCCATGGACAGAGGAGCCTGGTGGGTTACGGTCTATGGAGTCTCAAAAGTGTTGGACACAACTGAATGACTAACCCTTTCACTTTGGTATTAGAAGGTCACACAAATCAACATTTAAAATTTTCAGTACAAAGTATTAAACATAGAAAAAGATGTAATGAAAAGTGACTCTGTTGGGAAACCCTTAGGTTCATGAAAAACAGTGAAAAGACTAAATGTCACTCGTAAGAGAGGGAGTAAAGGTAATAATTGCCAACATCCTCTGGATCATCAAAAAAGCAAAAGAGTTCCAGAAAAACATCTATTTGTGCTTTATTGACTCTTCTGAAGCCATTGACTGTGTGGATCACAATCAACTGTGGAAAATTCTTCAAGAGATGGGAATACCAGATCACCTGACCTGCCTCTTGAGAAACTTATATGCAGGTCAGGAAGCAACAGTTAGAACTGAACATGGAACAACAGACTAGTTCCAAAGAGGAAAAGGAGTACGTCAAGGCTGTGTATTGTCACCCTGCTTATTTAACTTATATGCAGAGTACATCATGAGAAATGCTGGGCTGGAAGAAGCACAAGCTAGAATCAAGATTGCCGGGAGAAATATCAATAACCTCAGATATGCAGATGACACCACCCTTATGGCAGAAAGTGAAGAGGAACTAAAAAGCCTCTTGATGGAAGTGAAAGAGGAGAGTGAAAAAGTTGGCTTATAGCTCAACATTCAGAAAATGAAGATCATGATATCTGGTCCCATCACTTCATGGGAAATAGATGGGGAAACAGTGGAAACAGTGTCAGGTTTATTTTGGGGGGCTCCAAAATCACTGCAGATGGTGATTGCAGCCATGAAATTAAAAGATGCTTACTCCTTGGAAGGAAAGTTATGACCAACCAAGATAGCGTATTGAATTTGCCAACTAAGGTCCGTCTAGTCAAGGCTATGGTTTTTCTAGTGGTCATGTATGGATGTGAGAGTTGGACTGTGAAGAAAGCTGAGTGCCGAAGAATTGATACTTTTGAACTGTGGTGTTGGAGAAGACTCTTGAGAGTCCCTTGGACTGCAAGGAGATCCAACCAGTCCATCCTAAAAGAGATCATTCCTGGTTGTTCTTTGGAAGGACTGATGCTGAAGCTGAAACTCCAATACTTTGGCCACCTCATGTGAAGAGTTGACTCATTGGAAAAGACCCTGATGCTGGGAGAGATTGGGGGCCGGAGGAGAAGGGGACGACAGAGGATGAGATGGCTGGATGGCATCACTGAGATGATGGATGTGAGTCTGAGTAAACTCCGAGAGTTGGTGATGGACAGGGTTGCCTGGCATGCTGTGAATCATGGGGTTGCAAATAGCCGGACACGACTGAGCCACTGAACTGAACTGAACAGAAAGGTAGTAAAGATAACCATAAATAAATTTAAAGTAAGAATGCCTAATCAAGTTAAGAGGCTTCCCTAGTGGTTCAGATTGTAAAGAATCTTCCTGCAGTGGTGACCCAAGGTCAATCCCTGTGTCTGGAGTAACATCGATAAACTATTGGTTGAAGCAGATATATGTGATATTACTCTAAAAACACAAAAATGAGAACTATTTTCTTTGATATTTTCTCCCCAAATGGGGAAATATTCTCCCCTTATTCAGTTAAATTGATTCCTTTGATTTTAACTCCCATTATGCTACTGAGTCTCAGTCTTCATTGATGAGAACTTAACATATGCAAAATTAGTAAATGTGATGTACCACATTAACATAATGAAGGATAAAAAGTCTTATATCATCTCAATAGAGGAAGAAAAAGACAATTTGACAAGATACAGGATACTTTCATGACTTAAAAACAAAACAAAAAAACCCCTTAATAAATTAGGGCTAGAACAAATACACCTCAACATAATAATGGCACTGTAAGTCAAGTCAACAAATAACATCATACTCAATAGCAAAAAGTCAAACGGCTATCTTTAAGATAAGTAACAAGACAAGGATCCTCATTCTCCCCACTTCTATTCAAGGTGGTATCTGAAGTCCTAGCCAGAGTAATTAGGCAAAACAGAAATACAAGGCATCCAGATCAGAAAGGATAAATTAAATTATCCATTTTCCTGATGACATGATCTCATATATAGAAAATCCTAGACTTCACCAAAAATCTGTTAGAAATAACAAAAAAAAAAAATCAGTGAAATCTATAGATTCAAAATAAACATATCAAAATAAGCTGTGTTTCTTTTTTTAAATGGAGATATCAGTTCAGTTCAGTTCAGTCACTCAGTCATGTCTCTTTGTGACTCCATGGACTGCAGCACGCCAAGCCTCCCTGTCTATCACCAACCCCCAGAGTTTACTGAAACTCATGTCCACTGAGTTGGTGATGTCATCCAACCATCTCATCCTCTGTCATCCCCTTCTCCTCCTGCCTTCAATCTTTCCCAGGATCAGAGTTTTTTCAAATGAGTCAACTCTTCACATGAGGTGGCCAAAGTATTGGAATTTCAGCTTCAACATCAGTCCTTCCAATGAATATTCATAACTTATTTCCATTAGAATGAACTGGTTGCATCTCCTTGCAGTCCAAGGGACTCAAGAGTCTTCTCCAACATTACAGTTCAAAAGCATCAATTCTTCACCACTCAGCTTTCTTTATAGCCCAACTCTCACATCCACACGTGACTACTAGAAAAATCATAACCTTGACTAGAAGGACCTTTGTTGGCAAAGTTATGTCTATGCTTTTTAATATGCTGTCTAGGTTGGTCATAACTTTTCTTCCAAGGAGTAAGCATCTTTTAATTTCATGGCTGCAGTCACCATCTGCAGTGATTTTGGAGCCTCCACCCCCCCAAAAAAATTGAGGTATACTAACATATTAATTTCAGGTGTGCAACAAAAGAATCCAATATTTGCATGTATTGTGAAATGATCACCATAATTACACCAGTTAACATCCATCACGGTACATAGCTATACGTCTTTTTCTTGTGTTGAGAACATTTAAGATCCACTTTCCTAGTAACTTTCAAATATACAGTATGATATCTTTAATGATAGTTACCATGATGTACATTATATCCCCAGGACTTATTTATTTTATAACTGAAAGTTTGGTTTATATTTTTTTGGATGACCTTCACCTTTTTTTTCCCCAGCCTACATTGCTTGGCTCTTGCAACTACATGCAACTACCAGTCTATTTTCTGTGATCTATGCTTTCAAGGGTTTTGTTATTTTTTTTAGATTCCACATATAAATGATATAATATAGCATTTATATTTCTCTTTCCAAATTATTTCACTTAGCATGATGCCCTCAAAGTTATTGCTGCAAATGGCAAGATTCCATTTTTTTAACAGCTGGACAACATTTTATTATTATATCACAGTTTTATCTATACATTCATCCATGGACAGAGGTTGCTTTCAAGTCTTGGCTATTTTAAATAATGCTGCAATGAACACAGGGGTGCACACATTTTTTTTGAGTTAGCATTTTCACCTCCTTCAGAAAAATATCCAGAAGCAGCATTGCTGTATCATATGGTAGCTCTGTTTTAAATTTCTTGAGGAAACTTTATATTGTTTTCCATTGTGACTATGCCAATTTATGTTCCCACAAATAGTTCACAAAGATTCTCTTTTCTTCACAATCTCCCCAGAGCTAGTTATTTCTTATATTTTTGATAATAGCCATTATTACAGGTGTAAGGTGATATCACACTGTCATTTTGATTCACATTCCCCTGGTGATTAGTGATTGGAGCACCATTTCAAATATCTATTGGGTATCTGTATGTCTTCTTTGAAAAAACATCTATTCATATCCTCCAGCCATTTTTTAATTGGATTTTTTGCTATTTTGCTATTGAGTTGTATGAGTTCTTTATATAGTTTGTATGTTAGCTCCTCAACAGATATATGATTTGCAAATATATTTTTCCCCATTTGGTAGGTTGCCTTTTTACTTTGTTTTTGGGTTCCTTTGGTATATAGAAAATTTTTTAGTTTGATGTAGTCCCACTTGCTTATTTTTGCTTTTGTTAACTTCTATTTCAGTGCCAAATCAAAAACCAATTACCAAGACTAATGTAAAGGACCTGCCACCTGTGCCTTTTTCTAGGAGTTTTAAGATTTCTGATCTTATAATTGTCTTTAATCCATTTTGAGTTTATTTTTGTGTATGTTGTATGGTAACAGTCCAGTTTTATTCTTTTGCATGTTGCTGTCTAGTTTGCCCATTAATTGAAGAGACTATCAACTCTTGACTGGACTATTATAATGTATTACTGCCAGACACCTCGTTTTCCCTTTTGTTCTTTAATATATGTTGCTGAGAGATGGAGAATGGTGGTTTAGTCACTAAGTCAGATTCAACTCTTTTGTGACCCCATCAATTGTGACCTGCCAAGCTCCTCTGTCCTTGGGATTTACCAGGCAAGAATACTGGGAGTGGGTTGCCATTTCTTTCTCTAGGGGAGATGAAGACTGAGAAAAAGGAATAAGCATTAGTGGTAAAGAACCCACCCACCAATGCAGGAGACATAAGAGATGTGTGTTTGATCCCTGGGTTTGGAAGATCCCCTGGATGAGGACATTTCAACCCACTCCAATATTCTTGCTTAGAGAATCCCATGGACAGAGGAGCCTGGCCGGCTGCAGTCCATACAGTCTCACTCACTTGGCAGCATGAAGTGTCTGATATTCTTGCAAAAAATTGTTCTAGAGGAATTGACTGATCAATGCAGAAAACTTCAGGTTGCTTGATAGTGGAAGATTTTTTAAAAATAAACAATTATGAGTTTAACTTCTTTTCTGAGCATAAATGCAAACATGAAAAGAAGTAAAACTGAAGTTTTCATTGCCTTCTTCATCACAAGATAGAGCTGGGTGGCTGTGTCTATTGACTCAAAGCAACAAATCCTTTCAAGTGGCCATTTCTGAACACCTACCAGTTGTTTTATAATAACTATTTCTAGGATTTCTTTGGAAGGAATGATGCTAAAGCTGAAGCTTCAGTACTTTGGCCACCTTATGCGAAGAGTTGACTCATTGGAAAAGACTCTGATGCTGGGAGGGATTGGGGGCAGGAGAAGAAGGGGATGACAGAGGATGAGATGGCTGGATGGCATCATGGACTCGATGGACGTGAGTCTGAGTGAACTCCGGGAGTTGGTGATGGACAGGGAGGCCTGGCATGCTGCGATTCATGGGTCGCAAAGAGTCGGACAGGACTGAGTGACTGAACTGAACTGAACTGAATATATCTTGCACTTTCAGATGCGGAGTGGTAAGTGCTCAGAAATAACTAGTGCTAGTATACTTTATCTGTCTTTTTCTTAGACTCAGACTCTCCTCAGAACTGCTCAGTTTGAATATGCTACCTGTCACTTAGGACCCTGACTGATTCAAGTTTTTAAAACAGAAAGGGTAGCCTCAGTCGATTAGTGCCAACATGGTCAAATGAATGGTAACCTCAGGAGCAAATAAACTTGGTAACATTTCAGATATTATTAAGTAACAAGAAGAAAATAAAACATTTTTTAAAGAAAGAAAAAGAGTAATTTAATTTGGTGGGTTTTATTCTAGATGAGATAGTCAAAGAAGGTCTTTCTGAGTGACATATTGAAAGAATGCTACCTTCTGAAGAGGAAAGAATTATCAGAACATATAAGCCAAACATATTCTAGACAATGACAAATAGCTTCCAAATGATTAATAATCTGGAAATCTAACAGGAATTGAAAATCAGAGAAGCAGAAACTTAGTTGAGGAAGAGAGCAGAAAAAAAAGTTCAGAGGCTTAAACAGAAGCATACCAGGCAGGTTTATGTTGGCAACAATAAATAGTTTAGAATTGCAAGAGTAATGGGAAACTGTTATAGGTATTTAATTAAGGAAGGATGTGCTCTGACAGCATTTTTAAAAGATAGCTGTTTGCTATTATGTTTGGAGAACAGACTGTGAGAAGGAAAGCTCAGAAGTCCAAAGATAAGGTATGATGCTACTCCTATAGCACAAGTGAGAGATGATGGTAGAAATAGGAGATGATGGTGATGGAGAAAGGAATTTGAACTTTATTTTGATAGTAAAAGACAGAGAACTTCCTATTATAATTTATGCGGTGATAGGCAAAAGACTTGATCACCTGAACATGTGATGGTGCCATTTTCAAAACAGGAAAGATTAGAAAAAATAAAATATTTGATGAAAGAGAAATAATTAGGAGTTACATTTTGATAATGCGAATTTTTACAAAAATCAGGTTAGAATAGATAAAAGAAACCAGTAGTGTGTTTTTGCTATATTTGAAGGAATTTCTTGTTATGGGAAGTAAAAGAAATTTCAGAAGAAATCAATTTAGAGACTTTACATAGACTAATATTAAGATTAAAATAAATACCAGTAAATTTCAATTCAGTCAAACTTAATCCTTTCAGCAATTCTGGCAACCACACCACATGTGTTGTTTAGTGTACATTTACCTGGTTTAAGGAGGTCCTAGTCCAAAATCACTGCAGATGGTGACTGCAGCCATGAAATTAAAAGATGCTTGCTCCTTGGAAGGAAAGTTATGACCAACCTACATAGCATATTCAAAAGCAGAGACATTACTTTGTCAACAAAGGTCCATTTAGTCAAGGCTATGGTTTTCCAGTATGTATGGATGTGAGAGTTGGACTATAAAGAAAGCTGAGCACCAAAGAATAGATGCTTTTGAACTGTGGTGTTAGAGAAGATTCTTGAGAGTCCCTTGGACTGCAAGGAGATCCAACTAGTCCATCCTAAAGGAGATCAGTCCTGGGTCTTCATTGGAAGGACTGATGTTGAAGCTGAAACTCCAATACTTTGGCCACCTGATGTGAAGAGCTGACTCATTTGAAAAGACCCTGATGCTGGGAAAGATTGGGGGCAGGAGGAGAAGGGGATGATGGAGGATAAGATGGTTACATGGATTTGGGTGGACTCCAGGAGTTGGTAATAGACAGGGAGGCCTGGCGTGCTGCGGTTCATGGGGTTGCAAAGAGTCGGACACGACTGAGTAACTGAACTGAGAAAGGAGCTTATGCTAAGCATCACGATAGTTTCCTTCTAATAAGAAAATGTGTAAGACAAAAATATACAGCTAATGTGCAGGTGCCACAGCAAAGAAGTTTTTAGTTCAGAGACAAATTATCTAATGTGAATGACTCTATCTCCAGTCTCTAACTCCTTAGGCTTCCAATTATTTGAATTACACAATAAAACTACAGTAAACTTTCTGTTCAGCTTTTCTTTGGACTTCAAAGATTCAAACTCCCACTCCCAATCCTGACCAATCATTTTGCTCTTTTCATTTAGAATCCTTTCCCTACTGATGCCAGAAGTGTCCTAGTGCTTTCTCTCTCTCTCTCTCTTTTTAAACTTTCTGTTTTATTTTGGGGTACTATAGGTAGTTTACAATGTTGTGCTAGTTTCAGGTGTATGGCAAAGTAATTTGTTATACATTTCATATATCTATTCCTTTTCAAATTTTCCCATTCATATTATTACAGAGTATTGAATAGAGTTCCCTGTGTTATATAATAAATCCTTGTTGATTATCTATTTTATATATAGTAGTGTGTATATGCTAATCCTGATCTCTTGTTAATTTATTCTTCCTAGTGTTTTTAATACTATTCCTTGTGCCTTAGGTTTCAGATAACCTTTTTGTATTCAGTCCTGTTCTTATCTGAGTATTTGGATCAAATCTACCAAATAGACACTAGTTCAGGGTACTCATATATCCAGACTCAAAACAAGCTTGCTTCCAGGGCAAATTAGCTTATAATATGGCAGAAAGCTCTAACCATCTATAATTCTATGATCTGAGCTACTGCCTCTAGCATGCTATATATTATAACTAAGCTCTCTATTGTTTCTCATTTCTGCCAATGAAGTTTACTATATATTTTTCATAAAGAAAAGTTTATTTTAAATCCACACAGTAAAACTCTCTCTTCTCAGTGGAGAGATATAATTCCAAAGTCAACTGAAATATAATTTCATGTGTGTGTAAGAACTTTGACCTTGATGATGCGTTTTTATTCATTACAGACAAGGACAAGACCCAAAGTTTGTGTTGCTGCAATGTCAGAAAATATCCTGAACAAAACAACATGCACATTACAATGTAAGAATCAAAATAATATTTGCATTATGCATCCTCTGGTGCCAGGATCTAATTTTCTTTTGCACATGGAATACAAAACAGAATCTCAAAAGATTGATCTTCACAACCATTTATACACTGGAGGTGTGAACATAGACACAATCCCAAAGGTCATTAATCAGTCACAGCTTAGCATTTTATCAACAACATCAGGACAAATTTCTAAATACCTAAATATATGCTTCCATTTGCCAAAATTAATACATCACACTGCTCTTGCTAATACTCCACAGAGATGTAGAAAATAGGAAGGTAGATTTTCAGAGAAAAATAAAGGAAAGCAGAAGCAAAAAGAGAATTTTTAAAATAAGAGGCATTGGAACAGTGAAATAAGGCAAGCAAAGGTAAAGTAAAAAAGACTGAGACCTTTCTGAATCCTAAGGGAAAAATTCATATATTCTCCTTCATGCTAAGATTGAATTATATGACTTTTTCATATTGTGTGTTGTCTTTCTCTCCCAATTCTCACATAAAATATTTCAGGATGACAAATTATTCCTCCGAGGAACATTATAAACAGGTGTGTGACTTTCAGATATAGGCAAGGTTGATTTTAAGAAATATTGCAATATAAGAGAAATGTGTGAGACAGATTCTTGCCTCTCCTTCCTAAGTTCTTCCCCCTGCATCCCTGTACGTTTTCATTTCCTCCTCATCTATATCCTTCACAGTCATCTTCTTGCCTTAATCTCAATACACAAGTCACTTAATACCCTCAAGCTGGGGCACATGGGGAGTCCATGAAATTAAATACAGAATGTGAACGCACACATGTGATGGCAGTGGCAATGTGCCACTCAGATCTGCTGTGGGGACAATCCTTTACCAAAGGTTCCAGTTGTTGCATCTTTGGATCCCCCACTGCATTCCCACTGAAGTGATGCTTGCCCCAGGCTTCTGAGCCAATGACTGAGTGCAACATGAATACTTAAGCAGGTTCATTATCATGAGATACAGGCATTTTCCAACAGGATACAGTGCCTCAAGGACTCCTTCTTAGTTTGGCCAAACCTTTATTAAAGCCATATGCTGTGTGCAAGAATCTTCCTCCCCAACTTCCCTTCCCTCCTTCTTTCCTTCCACAGGTGTGACACCAGTGTTATGGTATAAATACTCTTCTGGCTCCCTCCTACAATAAGCATCTTTAATGTCTCATTCTATCTAGGTGTGTGCTATTTGATGGTCCTAAACTAACACAAATGGCAATAAGATACTTGAAAAAATAGATGGTAAAATAAAGATGTTCAATATGGTCATCCCTGTCTGAAAGAAAAAGAAGATACAAACCTGATGTAGGCAGGTTACCAATGGAATATGATGCAAGATGGCATGCTAAAGAATGCTAGAATGCCAAAGAGCTCCCTTGCAGCCAACAGTGCAGGCACAATGTTTCAGGCATTTTCAATAATTGTGTGTTGGGGGAGGGGAGTGTTGTACGGTGTGAGAAGATATTAAAAAAATTAGAAACGTTGGCTGGTTAGTAAGTTGAGATAACTCACTGAAGAAGGGTAATAAAAAAACTCATGGTGGTTAACAGTTGAAGGCTGACTGTGAGAGCCAAAAGACTGGCCATGAGGTTGAAAATCTGGCAGAATCACAGATACCTAGAAGCATTTCAATGCTCATCCAAAGCAGATCTGTTGTGTTAAAGTCAGGACTCTGGTTGGGAACACCTGCAGCCCCAAAATTGGGATGAGCTTATCTGTAGAGAAGCCCTGAGGATAACTGTTGCTGCTGCTGCTGCTGCTAAGTCGCTTCAGTCGTGTCCGACTCTGTGCGACCCCATAGATGGCAGCCCATCAGGCTCCACCGTCCCTGGGATTCTCCAGGCAAGAACCCTGGAGTGGGTTGCCACTTCCTTCTCCAATGCATGAAAGTGAAAAGTGAAAGTGAAGTCGCTCAGTCGTGTCTGACTCCCAGTGACCCCATGGACTGCAGCCTACCAGGCTCCTCTGTACATAGGATTTTCCAGGCAAGAATACTGGAGTGAGTTGCCATTGATTTCTTCAGAGGATAACTGCAGATTCTCTTGAATATTTACAGCTTCTGGAAATGCCCCATCATTCCCTAGTGAGTCTTCACTGTACAGTCTGCTGAAGATGCCTCCCTCCCTCAGAAGCTGCTCCCCTAATACTAGAGTTAACTCCAGCATAACCTGGCTAGGGCCATGCTGAACCTGATGAAGGAAGAAAATAGTTTATAGATCAAAGGAGAAAGAGAAATTAGTTAACATGTACTGGCAGGGGCCAAAGCAGTTATCTTGGGTTTAGATTTTAGTGTTTGAACAAGGGGATCAGAATGTAAAACAGTATAAACAAGAAGGAATTGACTTGGGGGCAATGAATCAAAACAGAAACTCTAGGTGCTGGTGCAAACTCACCACCAAATGACTTAGAGACAAGGTGAAGTAGCATTGTCCATGACCTTCTAGTAGTTAAGGGAAATAAAGAGGCTGAGAAAAGTGATTGTAATGAAATGATAAATCATGTAAGGCCAGAAGAGTCATTAGATGATTATGTTTTACAGGATAGGCCGAGAGCACAGACTTCACTGTGGTCATTAGCAATGCACTTATATGGAGGCACCAGCATCACAAAGAACTTGAGAGGTGATTGCCTTCTTTAAGTCATGTGTGAAGGTAAGAGATCTGGTCACAAAATAGAGCTCATTAATATCCATTGTGAATGATGTCTTGAATTAGCAGAGGCCAGGTGACAACACTTACTTTCCAGAAGACTGGAGGCTGTAATTATTGTAATGACCAAACAAGAGGAAAAATGAAAGAGATATGACTCATGAGAGCTTGTGGAGATGATGATAGAATATGCCACACTTAGAGAGAAAATAGATTGGCAGTCAACAAGGGTTCTGCTTAATACATATAATCAAATAAAATTGAGGATGAAGGAGCAGGAGGTTGAGGCAGTTTCTCCATTAAAAAAATTACAATCCTTTGCTCAGTGGCTGGACCTGTGTGTGTGCTAAGTCACTTCAGTTGTGTTCAACTATTTGTTACACTGTGAACTGTAAACTGCTGGGCTCCTTTGTCCATGAGATTCTCCAGACAAGGATAATTGAGTAAGCAGCCATTACCTCCTCTAGTGAATCTTCCCGACCCGGGGATTGAACCCATATCTCTTACATCTCCTGCATTGGCAGGCAGGTTCTTTACTGCTAGTGCCACCTGGGAAGCCCTGGCTGGACCTGAGTTCTAGCCATTTCTGATATGATGACTGAAGGAGTAGCTGGATCCCTGGAAGGAAGGAGCCCACAACACCATAACAATTATACACTGAAAAAGGCTTCATCCATCTGTTCTGTTAAAACTGAACATTGAGGAGAGGGAAATACCCAGATATATTAAAAGTTATGTGCACAGGATAAGAGCTGACATTAATAACCCGAGACTCACAATATCATCATACCTTCTGTTAGAACGGAAACTAAGAGGTGCCAGATTAGTAAATGGATTTCTGGCTAAAGTCTGTTTCAAAGTGGAATATCTGGTCTTTTAGTCCTACCAGAAGGATATAATGGAATTGATATATTGAGAAATTGAGGGTACCTGAACACTGGCAACTTGGAATGTGGAATGAGCTGTCACCTTGGAAATACCAACTAGAAACCTCTGTGTTGCCATCCTCTGGCCAAGATAATAAATGAAAGATCACATTTCACTTTATGGATGATGGCATTGATTAGGGTCACTGTTAAAATCCTATTCTATCGATCATATCTTGGCTTGTTCTCCCAGTCTGACTCCTAAAAAATTCAGATGACTCTTGAAAAAAACTTTAGACTACCATAAACAACACTGTTATATCCATAATTGCAAATATTGTGTCAGATGTTTACTTGTTATGTAGTGTATTAGGGAATGGTTTCTTCTCCAGTACAGAAGCAGATCAGAAACACTTTCCATTCATAAGGGAATGGGTAAGAATATTCACTTCCAGTTTTGTTTCAAGCCATATTAACTCTAGTGGTTTCTATCATGTAACCTAAATTGATCTGAACAACTTGAACTTACCACAGAATATCACACTCACTTTCTGCTATCTGATTCTCTCTTGGTGAGTGGTTTTTAGGGTTCTAAACTAGAATTAAGACAATATAAAATGAATTTTTAGTTGGAGAGTGTTGTTTTTTCCCATAATTGAAAAAAAAATAATATTCAATTTCTCAAAAATGCTGTAGGATAGCTGGTATAAGTCAGGTGTTCTCTAAAACTTTTATTGTAACATATAGTTAGGTCAAATTTATAGAAAGTGGTTAGTTTGCAGATGAGTCCTTGTACACAGAGGCCTATAAGGCAATGGAGAAAGAGGCAAGAGATTGGTATGTGGCCGATTTAATAGGCAAGGGAACTTATTTAGAAATCCAGGAGAGGATATAGATTCTTGGGTTCCAATGTGCATTTTACAGTGGGCTAAATGCTAAAAGAAGATTTAAGCATATACCCCATGCTAATTCAAGCCAGAAAATAAAATATACTCAAGATCTTTTAAAAAGATATTTCAAATAATCATTGAAGTTCGCTCTAAAATTATGATCAAGATTTAATAGTACACAATTTAAAATTTGACACTGGTAGAAATAACCCTTCTTATAGTTGTGGAAATTACAACAGCATTTGAGGACAGATTTGACTATAGAATAACAGATCTTCTAGTTCTCCATGATGTAAAATGAAATGTATCATTGCTTTGTTTTCATGAGTTTTTTCCACAAGTTTCAAATCACTTTTTTATATAGATAGAGATAAATTGCCTATTTCTTTAAAGAATGGCTGCCTTTGTTCTGTACTAGTGGCTATTTATGTAACCCACCAGCATTTCTTAATTCAGCATAAGTATACCATTTCAGATATATATCCAATGTGATAAAGAAATTGACACTGAGATTGTCACTGAGATCCTCCAAGACTGATGATCCCTCTTAAACATAAGATGCCATTACCAATTCAGGATCACCCAAAAGGAAACCAAGAAACTGTTAAAAAGTATCACACTACTTTTCACAAAAATTTAGTAAGTGTTCTATTTTGCATGTACAAATAAAATGAAACATATATAATAAGCTTTTTTAAGTAACCAAACTCAATAACTTTTAAGGAAGAAATTAAATCTTCTCACGCTTCCTCGTACATTTAAAGTGAAAAGTCAAAATGGAATGCTTTTTAAAAAGTTATTGCATTTTAGTTTTATAGGGACTATATTAGAGCTTAATAATTAATAATAAAATAATGCCTATTATAAGATAGAGGCAACATAAAAAAGAAAAAGGTTGTTTTCCTATCACAGTAAATACTTGCATGTAATAATATTTTAAATATTATTTAAAATTATTTAAAATATTAATATTTTAAATATTAAAAACATAATTAAAATTGAGTACATAATAGACTTACAAAATATTTCATATAATTATATGCATGTATGTGTGTGTGTACACACACATATTATATATATGTGGCTTCCCAGGTGGCGCAGTGCTAAAGAATCTGCCTGCCAGTGCAGGAGATTCAAGAGACGTGGACTCAATCCCTGGGTCAGGCAGCTCCCCTGGAGAAGGAAATGGCAACCCACTCCAGTATTCTTGCCTGAAGAATCTCATAGACAGAGGAGCCTGGCAGGCTACAGTCCAGGGGGTTGTAAGAATCAGACATGACTGAGACTGAACATGCAAGCACACACACACACACACATAACACACACACAGACATATATACATATATAAAACTTGGGGTACCAACCAGATTTATTCATTTAAAATATAATACATGGGTTATTCATTCACATTCATGTTATAAGAAAATAAATTATTTCTAATCCTATTATAAGTAGATCCTAAACTCTCTCTAGCTTTGCTTATTTTCATAAATAATAAGAAAAGTTGTTCAGCCCTAGACATTTGTAAGACTCTCCTTAAGATTTTTATGAAATAAAATAATGCCTTGGAATATTGTTTTAATTACAAGTTAATTGTGTCTTTCATCAAGAAGAACTTACAAAAATATTCTAGCAGTTAAATTATCAATACTGCCCCTTGGATGTGCTAAATCATATCCTATTGAGTTAGAATTTCTAGACCTCTCAAATTTGTTAACATCCTACTTTATTTGAGAAGATGCTTGTCATGGAAACACTCTCAACTCTGCTAGACTGAAGAGCAGATGGCCACAATCAGACATTCTTGATAGGGAGATATCCCAATGATTTGGATCCAGTCATGTTTGTCTATTTGATTATTCAATAAATACTCTGAGAATATCCTTAGAAATAAACCATGAGTTTATTTATGTCATTATTTTATCACAAAACTAATTTCTTATTAATTGAATTGAAACGGGGTGATCAATGCTCTTCTAGCATACTAGGCTTCTATACTTGTAATGTCAAGCTTAACTTAATGAATCAAGTGCATGAGGTTTAAAGCAAGCAAAAGGAATTACTAACCAATTTTGTTACTAACAATCTTTAATACATCCCAGGCTCTCAGATGGGCTTCCCTGGTGGCTCAGACGCTCAAAGCGTCTGCCTGCAGTGCGGGAGACCTGGGTTCGATTTCTGAGTCGGGAAGATGCCCTGGAGGAGGAAATGGCAATCCACTCCAGTAATCTTGCCTGGAAAATCCCATGGACCCAGAGGAGCCTGACAGGCTACAGTCCATGGGGTCGCAAAGAGTCGGACACGACTTCACTTTCACTTTCACTTTCAGGCTCTCCAATTACTATGACTGCAAACTCGAAAGTTTCCCTTATCTTAGTCACTCAGTTGTGTCTGAATCTTTAGGACCCCATGAACTGTATGTTGCCTACCAGTCTCCTCTGTCCATGGAATTTTTCAGGCAAGAATACTAGAGAAGCTAGTCATTGCCTTCTGCAGAGGATCTTCCAACCCAGGGATTGAACCCAGCTCTCCTGCATTGCAGGCAGATTCTTTACCATCTGAGCCACCAGGGAAGTCTTATTTTAGATATAGAGGAGTATTATATACATCAATATAAACTGGTATTTTGCTTATCATAATATAGTCTACTGGATTTGGAATTGCAGTTTAAAAACATAATGCATAATATTTATTTCAATAACACTTCATTGTTTCTCAAATTATATTACATTTGATCCTTACCATCTCAATAATAGCTCTGTTCCATGCTCTATTTAATGAAAAAGAAATTAACATTATTGAAAGAAGAGGGAAAGTAACCCTCCTAAGATTCAACTTCTTATAAGTGTTATAGGCAAAACATGAAAAGGAGTCCATTAGTCTTTGACCATGTAGTCCATGGGGGTCATAAAGGGTTGGACACAACTGAGAGACTGAACTGAACTGAACTGAGTCCTTGACCTTGGATCTTTTAATATACAACAAAGAGAATTTTCTATTAATAGCTGTAAAATTTAAAATCTATTCCTGTTTGATTACTCATATCTCATTTGATGGCTCAGTGGTTTAAGAATTCCCCCTGCAATGCAGGAGGTGTGGGTTCTATCCCTGTGTAGGAAAGATTCCCTGGAGAAGGAAATGACAACTCATCACTATTCTTGCCTGTGAAATTCCATGGACAGGGAAGCCTGGCAGACCACGGTCCAAAGAGCTGGACATGACTGAGCAAATGAGCATGCACACATATAGGGTCTATTACGAAGAACTGAGAGAAGGATAATGAATTCAAATATTCGGCATATATATACTTTGCAAATGTACTTGGGTAACTGATCCAGCTCTCTTCCTACCTCTTCCCTTTCCTCATCCTCTCTTTCCCTTCTGAGATACCAGGAAGACACTGCTAGATAAATTAAGAAGGGGCACATATGTTCAGTTCAGTTCAGTTCAGTTCACTCACTCAGTCGTGTCTGACTCTTTGCTACCCCATGAATCGCAGCACACCAGGCCTCCCTGTCCATCACCAACTCCAGAAGTTCACCTAAACTCATGTCCATTGAGTCGGTGATGCCATCCAGCCATCTCATCCTCTGTCGTCCCCTTCTTCTTCTGCCCCCAAACCGTCCCAGCGTTAGGGTCTTTTCCAGTGAGTCAACTCTTCACATCAGGTGGCCTAAGTATTGGAGTTTCAACTTCAACATCAGTACTTCCAGTGAACACCCAGGACTGATCTCCTTCAGAATGGACTGGTTGGATCTCCTTGCAGTCCAAGGGACTGTCAAGAGTCTTCTCCAGCACCACAGTTCAAAAGCATCAATTCTTTGGTGCTCAGCTTCTTTATAGTCCAACTCTCACATCCATACATGACCACTGGAAAAACCATAGCTTTGAATAGACAGAACTTTGTTGGCAAAGTAATGTCTCTGCTTTTCAATATGCTATCTAGGTTGGTGATAACTTACCTTCCAAGGAGTAAGCATCTTTTAATATCATGGCTGCAATCACCATCTGCAATGATTTTGGAGCCCCCCAAAATAAAGTCTGTCACTGTTTCCACTGTTTCCCCATCTATTTCCCATGAAGTGATGGGACCGAATGCCATGATCTTTGTTTTTTGAATGTTGAGCTTTAAGCCAACTTTTTCACTCTCCCCTTTCACTTTCATCAAGAGGCTTTTTAGTTCCTCTTGACTCTATGAGATAAGAGTGGTGACATCTGTGTATCTGAGCTTATTGATATTTCTCCCAGCAATCTGGATTCCAGCTTGTGTTTCTTCCAGTCCAGCATTTCTCATGATGTACTCTGCATAGAAGTTAAATAAGCAGGGTGACAATATACAGCCTTGACATACTCCTTTTCCTATTTGGGACCAGTCTGTTGTTCCATGTCCAGTTATAACTGTTGCTTTCTGACCTGCATATAGGTTTCTCAAGAGACAGGTCAGGTGGTCTGGTATTCCTATCTCTTTCAGAATTTTCCACAGTTTATTGTGATTCATGCAGTCAAAGGCTTTGGCAGAGTCAATAAAGCAGAAATAGATCTTTTTGTGGAACTCTCTTGCTTTTTTGATGATCCAGTGGATGTTGGCAATTTGATCTCTGATTCCTCTGCCTTTTCTAAATCCAGCTTGAACATCAGGAAATTCACGGTTCACGTATTGCTGAAGCCTGGCTTGGAGAATTTTGAGCATTACTTTACTAGTGTGTGAGATGAGTGCAATTGTGCAATAGTTTGAGCACTCTTTGGCATTGCCTTTCTTTGGGATTGGAATGAAAACTGACCTTTTCCAATCCTGTGGCCACTACTGAGTTTTCCACATTTGCTGGTATATTGAGTGTAGTATTTTCACAGTATCATCTTTCAGGATTTGAAATAGCTCAACTGGAATTTCATCACCTCCACTAGCTTTGTTCGTAGTGATGCTTTCTAAGGCCACTCTTTAGGATGCAATAAAAACTGGATGGATCTATCTGAAACCAAGGTGGCTTCAAGAACAGAAAATAGTCTGGTTATTGAGATTTAGCTCATTAAACCTTTGTCCTAATTCTAAAAATCATTCCCCTTTACATTTTGATATTTCTGGAATGGACCATAAAACGCCAAACAGTGGACAGAAGCCCAATTCCTGGGAATCCCCACCCTTGCTTGAAATAGCAATAATATTCCTCCCACTTGTATGAAATTACTCAGTGCATAAAAACCAACTATCCTATGTCCTAGTGCTACTCTCACTTTTTAAGATAGTTGGCATTCTGCCTATGGAATGTGTATCTCTCTGAAAAACCTTACTTTTACTTTTCTTTGGCTTGCTCTTAAATTCTTTCCCGAATAAAGCCAAGGAATCTGATTTGGCAGACTGATCAATGGACTCACACAGCTCCCTGGATGTGATATTTCACTTTCTTGTAACATTTTCCCTTCCCTTTCCTTCCCTTTGCCCTCTCCCACCCTGTGCTCCTTTCTCTTCCTCCTCCTTTTCTTTTTCTCCTTCTCCCCCTTCTTCTTCTTACCCTCCCCATCCTTCTCCTTTCCCTTTCCTGTCTCCTGCTCATCTTTCTTCTTCTTCTTCCTCTTCTACCTCTTCTCCTTCTCCCCTAAAATTGCAGATCACAAGATAAGTAAAAACTGTTGTAAACAGATTGAATGGAGCCTGTTGATATTTTGAAAGGACAATGAACCCTGATTCTTATTGATTGCCTTTTGTCCATTATTCTCTTCTCTCCTATAACTCCCCTTCTTCCTTTGCATCTCTATTCTATTTTGTCTCCTCTGTTATCCTATATATTACTATTTGGATGTCCTGTCCTCCTCACAGAAAAGGATTGAAGAGATGATGTTCACAAATCATTATCAGTCCTGGGATACTATGACATGTGTGTGTCAGAAAATGTGTGAGATGAATAACTGTTAAGTAAAAAGAGTATTTTTATATTGTGGTTTGAAGATACATTAATTTATTTTAAGGTCTCTGACGTTTATTGTTACTGAAGCTTCATGTTGTTCCTATCTTTGAAATTATTTATAAGATCACTATTAAAGATTTATTTCAGTTCAGTGCAGTTCCGTCGCTCAGTCATGTCTGACTCTTTGTGACCCCATTAATCCCAGCACGCCAAGCCTCCCTGTCCATCACCAACTTCTGGAGTACACCCAAACCCGCGTCCATTGAGTTGGTGATGACATTCTACCATCTCATCCTCTGTTGTCCCTTTCTCCTCCTGCCCTCAATCTTTCCCAGCATCACGGTCTTTTCAAATGAGTCAGCTCTTCACATCAAGTAGCCAAAGTATTGGAGTTTAAGCTTCAACATCAGTCCTTCCAATGAACACCCAGGGCTGATCTCCTTTAGGATGGACTGGTTGGGTCTCCTTGCATCCAAGGGACTCTCAAGAGTCTTCTCCAACACCACAGTTCAAAAGCATCAATTCTTTGGTGCTCAGTCTTCTTTACAGTCCAACTCTCACATCCATACATGACCACTGGAAAAACCATAACCTTGACTAGACGGACCTTTGTTGACAAAGTAATATCTCTGCTTTTTAATATGCTGTTTAGGTTGGTCATAACTTTCCTTCCAAGGACTAAGCATCTTTTAATTTCATGGCTGCAATCACCATCTGCAGTGACTGACTTATTAGGATAGCAAGTTATTTAGCAAAATTTGATGCCAATCCCTGTAGGTTTGAATTTTTCAGTGATTGTTGGAGGTCAAGTGATTTTTCTCTACCTGTCATCCTTATGGTACATGTATGTTTGTTTACACGAAATTTTTAGATTGTTTTTACAGTGACATTAAAGAAGCAGCATGCATATATTTTTCATCTGATGGGAGTAGGATATAAATGAATTGAAAGACAGAAAGTACAGAGAAAGAGAATGAACTAGTAAGCATAAAACAGGAATTTAAATAGTTCATGCTGCTTGCCATTATGCTTAATGAGTACATGCCTTCTAATGAAGATGACATAGCAAATGTTAACTTGCTATTCCTTCAGCAAGTTTCAGTACCCAATTTCCACTATCTACAGTGAATTGAGTAGTGTTTAAAGAAAGTATATCTTCTTATTTCTTGGTCCTCAAAGGCAAGCAAGCCAAATGCCTCATATAGTGTCCAACTAGAAAAATAGTAAAAAAGTGGCTGTGTCAATTTTTTTATAATTAATACTGAAATGCCCAAATGGATGTCTTTCAGATTTTCAAAAATTATTTTCACTTTAAGAGGTACTGCTTTATGTTGTCTATAGACAGACACTCCCACTAAAATGCAACTCTATTTCTTCCTTTAGGTCTCCAATTTCTCTACCAATTTTGTGGTTTCTGTTTTACTTTTGCTTATATTATAAGTCATTTGAAACAGAAGCTATATTTTGCCAACTTTATTAGTTCTACAAAACACAATATTATGAAAATAGTTTGTGCTCAAAAAATTTATAACTAACTTTTTAAATGAGTGGATTGAGTTATCAGTGGATTCAAACATTTATCATGCAATTTGGGGGGACAAATATTTTATTTTTTAGCTGCAAAGAATATAATCAATCTGATTTCGGTGTTGACCATCTGGTGATGTCTGTGTGTAGAGTCTTCTCTTGTGTTGTGGGAAGAGGGTGTTTGCTATGACCAGTGAATTTTCTTGTCAAAACTCTATTAGTCTTTTTCCCTACTTCATTTCGTATTCCAAGGCCAAATTTGCCTATTACTCCAGGTGTTTCTTGACTTCCTACTTTTGCATTCTAGTCCCCTGTAATGAAAAGAACATCGTTTTTGGGTGTTAGTTCTCAAAGGTCTTGTAGGTCTTCACAGAAGTGTTCAACTTTAGCTTCTTCAGCATTACTGGTTGGGGCATAGACTTGGATTACTGTGATATTGAATGGTTTGCCTTGGAAACGAACATTATTGACTATGCCAAAGCCTTTGACTGTGTGGATCACAATAAACTGTGAAAAATTCTGAAAGAGATGGGAATACCAGATCACCTGACCTGCCTTTTAAGAAACCTATATGCAGGTCAGGAAGCAACAGTTAGAAATGGACATGGAACAACAGACTGGTTCCAAATAGGAAAAGGAGTACATCAAGGCTGTATACTGTCACTCTGCTTATTTAACTTCTATGCAGAGTACATCATGAAAAACCCTGGGCTGGAAGAAGCACAAGCTGGAATCAAGATTGCCAGGAGAAATAGTAATAACTTCATATACACAGATGACACCACCCTTAAGGCAGAAAGTGAACAGGCACTAAAAAGTCTCTTGATGAAAGTGAAAGAGGAGAGTGAAAAAGTTGGCTTAAAGCTCAACATTCAGAAAATGAAGACCATGGCATCTGGTCCCATCACTTCAGGGAAATAGATGGGGAAACAGTGGAAGCAGTGGCAGATTTATTTTGGGGGGCTCCAAAATCACTGCAGATGGTGACAGCAGCCATGAAATTAAAAGATGCTTACTCTTTGGAAGAAAAGCTATGACCAACCTAGACAGGTTCAACAAAGGTCCGTCTAGTCAAGGCTATGGTTTTCCAGTGGTCATGTATGAATGTGAGAGTTGGACTGTGAAGAAAGCCGAGTGCTGAAGAATTGATACTTTTGAACTGTGGTGTTGGAGAAGACTCTTGAGAGTCCCTTGACTGCAGGAGATGCAACCAGTCCATTTTGAAGGAAATCAGCCCTGGGTGTTCTTTGGAAAGAATGATACTAAAGCTGAAACTCCAGTACTCTGGCCATCTCATGCAAAGAGTTGACTCATTGGAAAAGACTCTGTTGCTGGGAGGGATTGGGGTCAGGAGGAAAAGGGGCGACAGAGGATGAGATTGCTGGATGGCATCACCAACTCGATGGACATGAGTTTGAGTGAACTCCGGGAGATGGTGATGGACAGGGAGGCCTGGCATGCTGCTATTCATGGGGTTACAAAGAGTTGGACATAACTGAGCAACTGAACTGAACTGAACTGATTTTATTTTTTTCATAGAAAAAAACAAGGATAAAAATGGGAAATCAAAGTGACTTTTATGTATATATCAAAGTATTATATATTATAACATAAGATGTGAGAATTGGACCATAATAAAGGCTGAGTACCAAAGAAGTGATTGATGCTTTAGAACTTTGGAGCTGGAGAAGATTCTAAAGAGTCCTTTGGACAACAAGGAGATTAAGCCAATCAATTCTAAAGGAAGTCAACCCTGAACAAGCATTGGAGGGACAGAATATGTAGCTGAAGCTCCAATATTTTGGTCATCTGATGTGAAGAGCTAAATCACTGGAGAAGCCTTGATACTGGGAAAGATTGAGGGCAGGAGGAGAAGGGGGTGGCAGAGAATGAGATGATTCGAGATAGTTGGATGACATCACTGAATCAATGGACATGAGTTTGAGCAAACTCTGGGAGATAGTGAAGGAAAGGGAAGCCTGACTTGCTGTAGTCCATGGGGTCACAAAGAGTCAGACACAGCTTAGCAACTGAACAACAATAGTAGAAATACTACAATTAATTTATTATTATATTATATTATATTATATGGGAGATATATAGAATATGTGTTTCCTTTTAAATAGTCAAGTACATGTTCAGTGTGAGTATCTATAGCATACATATCATGTTTCCCTGATTCCATAACCTGGATTATAGGATTATCAACTCTTGTCTGGGTCAAATCAAAAGTGACTTTCTTGTCAGTGTCTCCCAAATTCAACCTTATGTCCTCCCTCAGCTCCTTGGCTTTCACTTTTGGAACTTCCTATATAGACGGCCACAAGCTGGGGAATGAAGTACAGGAAACTGAAGTGGGTTCTAAAGATCAGTATTACATAAGAGGCAACCAGGCCTGGAAGTACTGCTTCTTCAGTTGTACATCAGCTGTTACTGCCAATACCTCTTAGCAGCAAGACTAGTGCCGTGGTTATCACTGCAATATTCTTTGAATAATAATATTTATCTCATGCTAATACAATATCAATAACAAGCATAATATGAATAAATAAACATCATTAGTTATGAATGTACATAATATGTCAATAACACTTGAGAAATAACTTTAAAATCAGATTTTATAGATAAAAGTATTTCATCTTCTGTAATATTTTCTAATATCATTTTAAAATCCAAATTTTCTCATTGATAACATATTCCATGCCAGAAGCTAATATAATAACTTTTGTTAAATGGTCCAGTGAACATTCAAATATATATCAGATTCTTATAGGAAGTAAAATTTGTTCTCATCATATAATGTTAAAATATTAATATGGCACAGATCTGATATAATCTTAAAATGAATCCAGTATCTGCACTCATTGTTTTGTCCTTCGGTTTTTTTCTCACTGATAAACTGGCTTTCCTTCTCTCCATAACTCATTCCTCCTCATGAGTTTGTATTCCACCTGCCTCTTCAGGACCCTTATTGAGTAGGAAAAATAACAGCAGGCTTGAAATCCATAACTTCTCCTGTGGATGCTAGTGAATAAAATATGCTTAAGTTTGAAAGACTGAATGCAAAATTTAGGAGAAACTTATAAGCTGATCCTACAATTTATATAGAAGGGAACAGGATCCAAAATAGTCAAACTAATTTTGAAAAAAATAAAAATAAAATTAAGGACTTACACTATCTGTTTTCAAGACTTACTGAACAACTTGAATAATCAAGAGACTGTAGTATTAGAAAAAGTCATCTCAAAGATTACTGGAACATATTAAGGTATCAAGAAATGGATGCATACATATATACAGTCAGTTGATCTATAAGAAAGAAGAAAAGGCAATTCAATGAAGAAATAAATAGTGCTGGAAAAATCTGCTGAAACAAATAATGTTGAAGCAATTAGATATCTAAAGAAATAATAAATCTTGATCTATACCTCATATCATAATAAATAACTGAAAATACATCTTAGATCTATATGTAAAATTAAAAACTATAAAACTTTAAGAAGAAGATATCTATGACTTTGGACTAGGCAAAATCTTTTTAGCTTTTTGGGTGGGAAGAGATGGAATATCTCTATACATTTTTCTATATGTCATGTTTCATAAAATTACTCTTTACAGGCTGAATTTTATTATATATAAATTATACCTCAATTAAAAATAAATGCCATATAGCTGTATTCATAATAGAAAAAATAATTTAAAATACTATAAATTATCAAAATTGGGTAAATTCAAAAACGGGTAAGCAAATGATAATTATAACATGTGTTTATTAAAAAGAATACACTTCAACAATAAAAATTGATAAACTGCATATATGGAAGAATAGGAAATCTGGCCTTAATGTGGATCTAATCAACTACAGTAAAAAGGATGTGGTCAGTTAAGGATGTATTACTTTTCTTGGATGAGTATTTATTGAATTTATTATTTCTTTGCAGAAATATCATTAACAGGGTTCCTACTGAAAGAAGTGCTATGATGTACCATCAACCAGTGTTCTAGAATGACCTCTGGAATCAAGTCAGATGTAAGTAAACTTAGCTTTTGTGACAACAAAAATATTATTTTAAAAAGTTTGAATTCCTCTTTATCATTATTCTAAGGCACAACTTCAAGTTCCTGCTGATGGACAAGCTAGTTAGGTTGAAGGAAGAATTAAAGCAAAAGAAATATTTAAAGAACCAAAATAAAAATCTTTAAAATAAATAATTGTAAAAAGTCTTTTCCTATAATAATTATCACTTTCAGTCATTATGAGTGACAGTGGTAACATCATTCTCCTAAAGAGTGAGTGTTTGTGTCCCTTCAAAATTCTTATATTGAAATTCTAACTCCCAAAGTTATAATATTAACAAGTGCAATCTTTGGGAGGTGATTAGGTCAAAAGGGTGTAGCCTTGACTGGAACTTAACAGGGCAAACCTGACTCCATTTTGTATCCAATCCTTAAATTTTAACCTCTGTGCTCTGTTGCCTGTGCTTAGGGCTTCCCTAGTGGTGCCAGCTGTAAAGAACATGCCTGCCAATGCAGAGATACAAGAGATGCTGGTTCGATCTCTGGGTTGGGAAGATCCCCTGAAGGAAGCCATAGCAACCCACTCCAGTATTCTTGCCTGGAGAATCCCATGGACAGAGGAGCCTGGTGGGCTACAGTCCATAGGGTTGCAAAGAGTTGGACACAACTGCAGTGACTTAGCATGCAAACACATTTGTTCTTAGTCATGTTAGCTATGTGTCTGTTGGTTTTGTGAATCAAGTTGCTATTCCTTGTCCCAACAATTTGTCTCTCAATTATTGCTCTGTCATGCAGCAAGCTGTAAGAGCTTGGACTCCATAACATGATTACAGTTCTTACAAAAGAGGCTTTAGCAAGAACCTTATCCCTTCTGCCATGTGAATTTACAGCAACAAACAATTCTCTGTGTACCAGAAAGTGGACTCTCACTAGACACTGAAGCTGCCAATACCTTGTTTTTGGACTTCCCAGAACCACCCTCCAGGAATACATTTCTATTGTGTGTAAGCCACCCAGTCTATGTTATTTTGTTACAGCAACCCACACCCAGCAAGACAAATTCTAATATGTTAAACATAGAGTATTTGTACTAGATGGTCCCTCTGCCACATTTACAATGATATTTATTTCTTATCATAAATTAATGCTTTATTGTGTAGATTGGCAACTTGTTCCATGTATTGAATATATAAAGGACCACTGTTTCATCTATAGAGTTTGACACAAGCAGGGTTAACTTAGATAAAAACTGAGAAATTAAAGTTAATGTAACTTGCAATTGAATAACTGGTGGCAATAAATAGTGACTTTTTTTTTTTTCTTGGCCCAATACTGTTTACTCTGGACCTTTTAGGTAAGGCAGAAATCACAGTTTCTAACTGGGGCACAACAGGTAGCTCTGTGATATTCCCGTTTCCCAGCATTCCACAGCTTTAGCATATGGTCAGAAGTACATCAGGGCCATTTAAAGCAGATCCTCTAGCCATCCTGCCTGTGGAGGGCTCACCACGGCCCTGCAATCTACAGATGACTAAGGGGCCTGCCGTTTCCTGTCTTCACATGCCCCCAGCACAGCAGATTGCAATGCAGGAAGCATTGCCATAAACCTAGAGAACTGGCTGCTTTCCAAGCCCTCAAATTCACTCCTCAGGCTGTATCATTTATGGAAATTGATTCTCTTATTTATGTCTGGGAGGTGCTAGCAACTCTCTGTGGAATGTAGCCATAGGAATAGCATAGGAGAGGTAATGAGAGAGGCAGAACACTTGCATATGCATGGAAAAGTACAAAGAAAGGGACAATTTCCTATGCAAATGTCAGCAATCCTTTATTTTATTCAATACTTCACAACTAGTCAGTATCAGACCAAAGCTTACTGGTTATAAATACACTGCTGTTTCCAGTATACCATAATCTTTGTTATCTACAGATATTTCTGTTAACAATTATCATTACAATTATTTGAGTCAAATCCTCTACAAACAGGAGCTTTCAAAAACCATGATTTCCTGAGTCAATTTGACTTCAGATATTCATGTGAATACATAAAATGATAAGTTTTCATTTCCTGTACCCTCACACACAGACTTAATCTGGAAACAGAAAGAACAAGGGAAAAGGTGAGTTTTAGAAGCAGCCAGAAAATCAAGGGTCACCTGAAATTTCCAAAATATCTCGCTCCTTCCAAAATTGTTTACATTTATCCACCAAATTTGACACTGAAAATACAGAGATAAAAGAAGGACATATTTTTGCTCTCTATAGTTGATGCACTTGGAAGAAGAAAGATAAATGAATACTGACAATAAAATGTGGCCACTTCTAAGACTGAGGTAAACCCGGAGTGCATATAAATAGGAACTAACCTAGATGAGAAAGATCCAGTAAACATTCTGGAGGAAATAATATCTAATTTCCTCTCTCTTATCTCCATTATTAAATAAATATAAAATTTCTACTAAAATATTCAGGCAGCTCCTTCTTTCCATCTCCATTCCTAGCATCCTAGTTCAACTCATCATCGTTTCTTATCTGAAGTCTGTAATAACCTACTAATCACTCCCCTACATTCACTCTTGCATATTTGCAGTCTATCTATTCTCCAGGCAACATCTCAAATTATGCTTTAAAAATTTATACCTGATCATGTCACACATTTGCTTAAAAGCATATAGAAAAATTTCCTCTGATCATAAAGAACAACCTTATATTATTTTTTTATCATCGTTTGTAAACCTCACATAATTATATCCTGGTTTATATCCTTAGTCTAAGTTCATGTTACTCTTTCTCTATTAAATTTGTTTTTCAAGGCACTCAGCCTTCTGTATATTTCTCTAATGCTCAAAGATCTGGTTTCATCTTTGAAGTATCTAGCTTCTCTCATGGTACTTTTTCTAAAGTTTTCCCATATTGAATTTGCTTCTTAGTAATCAAGTTTCATACTAAATACTATTTATACTTAGCTTACTTTTTTGAACCTTCTCAAAGTTCTGAGTCTTTTTGCTATACAATTTCATGATATTCTATAATGTTGCTTTATTTAAATAATGCTTATTGTATTTTTGTGTTTATTTTATAATTATTGGTTTAAAAATGATGACTTCTATTAATTCAATATATAAGGGACATATTCCTTTTTATTGTGGATATTCTAGTAAAGTCAATGTCTATTAATCCAGTAATTTTAAAATAAATATAATTGATATAACATAAATAAATATAATATCATATATTTATAAAATGCCTGTGTTTTTCTTTGCTTTGTCACAACACTTATTATGGTGTTTCATATATTCACAATGAATATTTATCAAATAAGTGAATGATCTAAAACCTAAAAAATGAATTAAATTGGTGATGAGGGAAGGAAAGGTTTTGAGCATAATAAAAAGCTTATATCAATGTCTCTGAAACTTAATACATTTAGACATCTATAGGGAGATTCCAGAAGGCATATTGGAAGGCAAGATGATAAAAATGCAGGTCTAAAGTGTTAGTAAAGGGCTTATTAATGAAGGACATTTTATTCTAAGCTAAGGAATCTGTATTTTATTCCAAAGTCAATGAAGACTTAATGAAAGGTTTTATGAGTTGGTTAGTTCTGTGTTTTAGAAAGTAAGGCACTAAGTATATTAGAAAGTAGGAGGATTTGAGCCATTGACTCTTATTAGGAATCAAAAGGCTGTTGATCATAAAGTAGGAAGTCTAAGCTTATCCATGCCCTTCTGAATTAGAATCTTAAGTTCATTTCTTCCTTTAGGGATTTAAGTATTCCAAAGTGATTCAATTATAAAACAATTAGCTTTATGATTGAACTCAGTGTGTGTGTGTATGTATATAAAACAAACTTTCTTTGACCTTAAATACCTTATCTATAGTTCTATTTATCTTCTCCAATTAATAGCCAATTTTTAAAAATGTGGCCACATATTTCAATCTTGCATTCACCTTTCAGATGATTTCAGTGTGATTTCTACTTGTCATTAATGAAAGTATAACTGTCAAGTTATTAACATCACCCTTATAACAAACACAGTGAACATTCTTAATCCTTTATCCTATTTAATCATCCAGGGTATTTGGAAATTTTCAGACTCTTCACCATTGGAAATGCAAGTGAAAAATATTTTGCAAAGACAATTAATAATGAGTCATCAAAGAGAATGAAGCCATCTGATGAAATAGAAAATTTCAAGAAGCTGGGAAATATCAGCAGTGTCCATGGCCATATATAACAAATACTGATTGGGAAAAAAAAAAAATAAAGCCTAATAATAAGGTGTTGTTGAACACTGCAAGTTAGTGTCAGGTAACTTGGAATAGGTAAGTACAGGATGAGCAAGTAACTCTACTCATTTTGGAAGCTCAGTTCTAAAAGGAAGGTTGATATGGATAAGAGCCTAGTATATATCAAAAAAAAAAGTGAAATGATAGATATTAATATGTAAAATATGTTAATATAAGAAGAAAGTCAAGTGCATCAGAATATAGTTAAATAATGCTATTGGTTATCATCAGGTCAGTTCAGTTCAGTTCAGTTGCTCAGTCATGTCCGACTCTTTGGGACCCCATGAATTGCTGTATGCTAGGCCTCCCTGTCCGTCACCAACTCCCAGAGTCTACACAAACCCATGTCCATCGAGTCAGTGATGCCATCCAGCCATCTCATCCCCAGTTGTCCCCTTCTCCTCCTGTCCCCAATCCTTCCCAGCATGAGGGTCTTTTCCAATGAGTCAACTCTTCACATGAGGTAGCCAAAGTACTGGAGTTTCACCTTCGAATTTGGTCCTTCCAGTGAACACCCAGGACTGATCTCCTTTAGGATGGACTGGTTGGATCTCCTTGCAGTCCAAGGGACTCTCAAGAGTCTTCTCTAACACCACAGTTCAAAAGCATCAATTCTTCAGTGCTCAGCTTTCTTTATAGTCTAACTCTCACATTCATACATGACCACTGGAAAAACTATAGACAATCATCAGTTACTTTAAATAGGAATTCACTTAATTCCAAATAGGATTCAAATTTTTTGTTCAGTTCATGAATTAAAACAAAGCTTTTAAAATTTAATTTTCCCAAAAATGAAACAACTGAAATTGTGAGAGTTGCTAAAATTCAGCTTCACAAGTCAAGATTTAAAATAAAATTAGTTTTGCAAATTACTATGAGTATAAATTTGAAGCATAGTATCACAACAAACAAATAATCCTACTAAATTTAAATATCTGTGAAGCAAGAATGTGCTTGAAGTTGGTTTTAATGAAAATATAATTCAGAATTAAAATCCAGAGTTGTCAAATTTTATAAGCATTTTTAAATATTCACAAAATAATTTATGTATAGTATATATATATTATATATGACATATACAAATCTGATATTGAAAGCAAAAAAAAAAAATTCAGCATGGCAATAGGCAATTTCTTTCTTTACTGTTTATAAATTAAAAATGTTTTACCTTTGAGGAACTATTTAGCAAACCAGCATAAATGCCTTACTATTAAATTAAAGATTTGCAAATGAGTTTTTTAATGTGTGATTACATTTTCAAAAGTAGCTGGAGATTATTCAATCATAGCAATAATGAATAAAATACTACCACCAACAACAAATCAGTTCTTGGAAAATTGGGATTATTTAGAACAACTCATACAAAATAGAAAGCTTTAGAAATCTGCTTATCAAGGGAGGATTTAAACAAAATAAATAATTACATGAATCAAGTCTTTTTTTCTTTCTTTTTTTTTTTTTTTTTGCTTCACCTCATGGCTTTCAGGATCTTAGTTCCTCAACCATCGATTGAACTTAGGGTCACAGTAGAGAAAATTCTGCGTCCTAACCGCTGTATCACCAGAGAAGTCCCTGCCTGAATCAAACTGTATTCAATTTTAAACTTGAATAACTATTATAGTTATTTATTTTCAGCAGCACAGGGTCTCCATTGCTGCATGTGAGCCTTCTCTAGTTGTGGAGAGTGGGGGCTGCTCTCTAGTTGCCGTGTGTGGGCTTCTCACTGTGGTGGCTTCTTCAGTTACAGAGCTCAGGCTCTGGAGTTCAGGTTTCATAGCTGGGCCACATTGGCTTAGTTACCCTGTGGCATGTGGGATCTTCCTGGACCACAGGGGTTGAACACACATCCCCTGCATTGGCAGGCAGACTCTTAACTACTGGACCCAGAGGGAAGTCCTACAATATTTTAAAGTATCTTAACTTATGGAAAAAACCTGATAGATTTTTCTGCTTTCCAGTACAAATTTGCATTTTATCACACATTGAAAAACATATTCTTCAGAAAAATATTAGTGATTTAGTATTAGAAATAGACATTTATATACCAGAATTTTTTCTTCTTATGTAAATGCTTAGAAATCAATACAAATAAAATTTTAAATTAATGTATGTATATATACATACTTTTAGAAATTAAAATAATTATTTTAAAATATAGTTATTTTTAGATTTTACAATTTATAGTGGTCAATTTGGGCTTCCCTGGTGGCTCAGACAGTAAAGGATCCACCTGAAATGCAGGAGATCCAGGTTTTATCACTGGGTTTGGGAAGATCACCTGGAGAAGCGAATGGCTACCCACTCCAAACATTCAAAGATTATACATCTTAAGTATTTTACTGTTTTTCACAGTCAATAGAATCTCTATTTGGGCTATAAATTATATTATCAGACCACTCATTGGTGATACTAAAAATATAGGATCAAAGCATAAGATTTAGGCAAGATCAAACATTCTGGAACAAGATGGATGGAGCCTGGTACAAGCTTTGGGCACCAGGAAAGAACAGATTACCATAGTTGACCTGTTGTAGCATTATTGAGTATTCCAGAAGGCTATCCAAAAAGTCCTTGATCTCTAGCAAACATTCTGAGAGAATTCACATCCAACAAAATGGAAGAAATTCTTACATTATCAATAACGTATTGAGACTATTATCAGCCAATTTTGGTAGTAACAATACATTTTTGCTGCATGAACAAAAGAATACATAAATTAATTACAGAATTATCTCAGTTTGATAATTGATAGATGTCATCTGAACAGAAATTAGAACTCTTGTAAAAGCATTAATAGAAAAAAAGTAAGTTATAAGGAGTCCTTGGTTTCAGAATTGGGGGTATTTTATATTAGCTATGTATTCATATTGGCTGGGGAAGGAATTTTAAGACCCTTAACTGCAAGAACATGGGAGATGCTTGAAAACTTTTGTGTAGATTATAGAGCAGGAGATAAAAATTTAGATGAAAACTTGTTGCTGTTGTTTAGTCGCTCAGTTGTGTCCGACTTTTCTTTATTCTCATGAACTATAGCCCACAAGTCTCCTCTGTCCATAGGATTTCCCAGGCAAGAATACTGGAGTGGGTTACCATTTCCTTCTCCATGAGATCTTTCTGACCCAGGGATTGAACTCTTGTCTCAGATGTCTCCTACATTGGCAGATGGATTCTTTCCCTCTGAGCCACCTGGGAAGGTCCAGATGAAACTTAGGTAGACAAAATTCATGCGATAAAAGTAAGTGAGAAAAATTGTGGGAGAAGAGTAACTGAAATCGTTTGAGGCTGGTATGTGAAATACATAATAAACTACATATATAGTGTTAGTTGCTCAGTCGTGTCCAACCCTTTGCCACCCCAGGCTCCTCCTTTCATGGGATTTTTCAGGCAAGAATAATGGAGTAGGTTGCCATTTTCTTCTCCAATAAATTATATACCTGTAACATAAATACATAATGTCTTTCCATGGCTTTAAAAACTTGTAAATAAATCATATCTGTTTATATTACTGTTTCATTAATTACCTAATACATATTGGATCTATTTATTTTACATTTATTTGGCCAATAAAATTGAACTTCAACAGCAATAACAACAAAATATTCCCAATATTTAGACCTCATTAGCCTGCATAGGAAAGTTATGACCAACCTAGATAGCATATTAAAAAGCAGAGATATTATTTTGCCAACAAAGGTCTGTCTAGCCAAGGCTATGGTTTTTCCAGTGGTCATGTATGGATGTGAGTTGGACTGTGAAGAAAGCTAAGTGCCAAAGAATTGATGCTTTTGAACTGTGGTGTTGGAGAAGACTCTTGGGAGTCCCTTGGACTGCAAGGAGATCCAACCACTCCATCCTAAAGGAGATCAGTCCTGGGTGTTCATTGGAAGGACTGAGGCTGAGGCTGAAACTCCAATACTTTGGCCACCACATGCAAAGAGTTGACTCATTGGAAAAGACCCTGATGCTGGGAGGGATTGGGAGCAGGAGAAGAAGGGGATGACAGAGGATCAGAAGGCTGGATAGCATTACTGACTAGATGCACATGAGTTTGGGTGAACTCCGGGAGTTGGTGATGAACAGGGAGGCTTTGCGTTCTGTGATTCATGGGGTCACAAAAGTCAGACATAACATAGTGACTGACTGAACTGAACTGAACTGAACCTGCATAAATAGGTGTCATAAAATATATGATTTAATAAAACATAGAAAATATAAGACAATGCTACAATGAATTAACATTTAGTGGGAAATCAATTAAATCATTAATATTTGATGATTGATTACAAATTCTTAATTTAAAATTTTCAAGAAAGTAAAAATTTCTGCCTACTAATAAAATGCTCTTTAGTATTTTCAGAAAATATGTTTTTGCTCTATTTCAGAGATACAAAATGAAAGAAAACCATTCCCTGTGGTTATGGGAAGCATAATTTAAAGTCTTGCAAACAAGTTGTACAAGTAAAAAAGAAAAATACATTAGCTTATGATGTTTGAGGTAAACATAATACTGTCTATTAGTAGAAGATATTTACTATATGATATAAAATTGTTATCAACAGTTAAGTTTGAGGACACAATAAAATGAGCTTGCATTTTACTTTGATCTAAAAGAAAGGCATTGCCAAAGAATGCTCAAACTACAGCACAATTGCACTCATTTCATATGCTAGTAAAGTAATGCTCAAAGTTCTCTAAGCCAGGCTTCAGCAATATCTGAACTGTGAACTTCCAGATGTTCAAGCTTGTTTTAGAAAAGGCAAAGGAACCAGAGATCAAATTGCCAACATCTGCTGGATCATCAAAAAAGCAAGAGAGTTCCAGAAAAACATCTATTTCTGCTTTATTGGCTATGCCAAAGCCTTTGACTGTGTGGATCACAATAAACTGTGGAAAATTCTGAAAGAGATGGGAATACCAGACCACCTGACCGCCTCTTGAGAAACCTATATGCAGGTCAGGAAGCAACAGTTAGAACTGGACATGGAACACCAGACTGGTTCCAAATCAGGAAAGGAGTATGTCAAGGCTGTATATTGTCACACTGGCTATTTAACTTCTATGCAGAGTACATTATGAGAAATGCCAGACTGAATGAAGCACAAGCTGGAATCAAGATTGCTGGGAGAAATGTCAATAACTTCAGATATGCAGATGATACCACCCTTATGGCAGAAAGTGAAGAAGAACTAAAGAGCCTCTTGATGAAAGAGAAAGAGGAGAGAGAACAAGTTGGCTTAAAGCTCAACATTCAGAAAACTAAGATCATGACATCTGGTCCCATCACTTCATGGCAAATAAATGGGGAAACAGTGGAAAAACTGTCTGGCTTTATTTTGGGGGGCTCCAAAATCACTGCCAATGGTGACTGCAGCCATAAAATAAAAAGATGCTTACTCTTTGGGAGGAAAGTTATGACCAACCTAGACAGCATATTAAAAAGCAGAGGCGCTACTTTGCCAGCAAAGGTCTGTTTGGTCAAGGCTATGGTTTTTCCAGTGGTCATGTATGGATGTGAGAGTTGGACTATAAAGAAAGCTGAGTGCCGAAGAATTGATGCTTTTGAACTGTGGTGTTGGAAAAGACTCTTGAGAGTCTCTTGGACTGCAAGGAGACCCAACCCATCTATCCTATAGGAGATCAGTCCTGAGTGTTCATTGGAAGGACTGATGTTGAAGTTGAAACTCCAATATTTTGGCCACCTGATTCAAAGAGCTGACTCATTTTAAAAGATCCTGATGCTGGGAAAGATTGAGGGCAGGGGGAGAAGGGGACGACAGAGGATGAGACGGTTGGATGGCATCACTGACTCAATGAACAAGGGTTTGGTTGGACTTTAGGAGTCCGTGATGGGCAGTCACCTGGAGTGCTGAGGTCCATGGGTTGCAAAGAGTTGGACACGACCGAGCGACTGGACTGATTTATGCTTTCATTTTCTCCTATAATTGTGAGGTGGTTGGTATTCATTTTCTTTCTTTTTTTTTAGAATTCATTATTTTCAAACAGCAATGTCACACAAATTTTAACAATCAAAATTTATGAATTTAACAAGTGTTTTCCTTGAGATAATTATCACTGAGAAAATCATCACTGAATTTTCTTGAGAATATTAACACTGAAAAATATACCACAAAACCATCATAAATATTACATCATTGATTTATATGAAATAAATAAGTGATTTTTAAATACCGGCCATGCAAAAGAGGTTTGAGTAGTTATTTTTAGAAAAAGATGTATGTGAAAGTTATTTTTATGAGTTTAAAATTTTAAGGAAATAATGATAAAGTAAAATTTATGATAATGGTTCAATAGAATTTCAAAGGAAGAAGAAAGATATTTGGGGGGGAGGAATGAATAGATTAAAATGATTGGGTACATGCTCAGGAATATAGTGTTGGGATAAATTGCTGCAGTCACAGCTGAGTTAAAAGTATGTTTTAGAAGTTATACGTTGATCAATATTCTTTTTTCACTCCTACTGAAAATACTGTCATCAATTGGAGATGCTCACTTAAAGCAAGTGACAAAAATCTAATGTATATTTTATCTAATATTTATAATTCTGGAAAGTAAATATTATCATTATTGTTATATTTGTTGTAAATAATGAAACTAATGGAACATAAATGACTTAACACGTAACTAAACTGAAAATAGAAACCAGATTTTTATGATTTCCAAGTTCATGTTCTCTCTTCTCTGATGCTTATTAACAGAGGAACTAGAAGGTGTTGAAAATTAAGATTTAGAAAACACTGATAAAGTCACTCAAGGTCTTATATACTTTTTATTATTTTTCATGAATATTGTAATTGACATTTTTTGTTTACCCTACATAGTCTCTTTCAATATTTAAAGCCTTCACAACTCTCTAAGATTTTTCAGCACATAGGTAATATCTTTAGTAATTTGTCTTTATTTTTTGGCTCTAATTCACTGATAGTAAATCAAATTATTATGTTTAATTGTTATGTCAGATTCTTCTCACTTAAGCAATTAATGCAGACCAAATTCAAGGGAGAAGGTTTAACAAAAAATTTATAACCATTCTAATCCAAATTCCCTTCTACCTAACTCGATCCAAAGGTAATATATTTTATCTGGTGATCATTTCATGAATATCTTACTTTTATCTATTTCTGGGCTAGGTTCTGGATGAATACAGAAAAATCAAAGCTTACTCTCTCCCAGAAAGAGATTATTGAAGTCCAGAATTTGAAAGCCACATGACAAGACATCATCATAGGGACTCTCTGCAACATTTTACAAGGGATTGAATGGCAATAATGGAAACTTGATCAACCTCATTATGGGTCTAACATGAAACAAGATGGCACAGAACACCAAACCATCATTTCTTTGATGGTTTTGCAACTAACCAAATTTTGCATCAAATTTTGCAACATTGTCTTTATTAGAACCCAAAGACCAAAGTTGGAGATCCTTTTGCTACATTTTTGGTTGTTGTTGATCTACCTCCTAAGAGGTAGGTATATAAAGGTTAATTCACCTTTATATACCCAATTGCATTTCTACCTGTGAACAAATTAAGGATAAATATATGCAGGTAAGTAACAGAAACTTTCATAACTTTTATAAATACCTGCAAAGAGTCAGACATGACTGAAGCAACTTAGCACACATGCCCAGAAAACAAACACTAAAATGTGTTTCTCTTTCAGAATCATTTTGTGCCTCTCCTGTCTTTCTCCAGTCCCTGATCCCCATAACAATATCATCAATGTGCAGGACTTGTTTACAGAAGTAGCAGATGACACCACCCTTATGCCAGAAAGTGAAGAGTAACTAAAAAGCCTCTTGATGAAAGTCAAAGAGGAGAGTGAAAAAGTTGGCTTAAAGCTCAATATTCAGAAAACGAAGATCATGACATCTGGTCCCATCACTTCGTGGGAAATAGATGGGGAAACAGTGGAAACAGTGTCAGACTTTATTTTTGGGGGCTCCAAAATCACTGCAGATGGTGACTGCAGCCATGAAATTAAAAGACACTTACTCCTTGGAAGGAAAGTTATGACCACCCTAAATAGCATATTGAAAAGCAGAGACATTACTTTGCCAACAAAGGTCCACCTAGTCAAGACTACGGTTTTTCCTGTGGTCATGTATGGATGTGAGAGTTGGACTGTGAAGAAGGCTGAGCACTGAAGAATTGATGGTTTTGAACTGTGGTGTTGGAGAAGACTCTTGAGAGTCCCTTGGACTGCAAGGAGATCCAACCAGTCCAATTTGAAGGAGATCAGCCCTGGGTGTCCTTTGGAAGGAATGATGCTAAAAGCTGAAACTCCAGTACTTTAGCCATCTCATGCAAAAAGTTGACTCATTGGAAAAGACTCTGATGCTGGGAGGGGTTGGGGGCAGAAGGAGAAGGGGACGACAGAGGATGAAATGGCTGGATGGCATCACTGACTCGATGGACGTGAGTCTGAGTGAACTCTGGGAGCTGGTGATGGACAGGGAGGCCTGGCGTGCTGTGATTCATGGGGTTGCAAAGAATCGGACACAACTGAGCGACTGCACTGAACTGAATGAGGCCTTCTGTATGATGTTCAGCAGGATATACAAGGCCACGGGTCTTTTCCAGTTGTTAAGACCCTAGACACTGGGGAGACACCTTCGGAGACTAAGATGTCCAAGTGATGCCCCATCAGGACCACATGTTCACCGTTCAGCTATGCTGTGCTTTCTTTCACTTTTAAAACTGTTCTAACCCTGAGTGATTGCTTGGTTTAACTGCATATAAACATCACTCTATCCGCTTAAGACAGTTTTGCCTTCCTGGATGACCTCTCCTTTTAGATGAATTTTTGGTGAGAACTTGGAAGAATGCATCTTACAGAAACATCATCCCAAAGTCACTCCACACAGGAGATGAGGTCATTGGCACTGAAGAGCAAGGGGCCTGTTTTTGCTTAAGATATATGTCATACACTTCTGATAAGGGAAGAATCTTGAAGTTCCAAGGTTACAAGTTTTTAGTGACAGTAAATGAAGCCCCTCCTAAATACATGAATTACCACCCCTGGGGTCTTGAGTCATCACAGGACAGTAGTCTGACCCTTGAACTTTTCTGTGAGCCCAGAGTGAGCCATGGATACATGAATAACCTCATCCCTTCTTGTCATGGGGGTCATAAAAGAATGAAAGCAACACATTTCTTGTGCCACCTGCAAACATGGGGATTCTTAGAAACTGTTTTTGGGGACTATAATAGCTGGTAGTTTTCTGGGCTTTTCCTCTTGATGTTCGTTTGTTCTTCTGTTGTGAGGCAGTACTCTGGGAGGAAGAATCGTTTCCAGGGAACCCTGTATGGACAGGGAGGCCAAAGAGTTGGACACAACTGAACTGACTGAACTGATCCTCAGTGTGTGAGCTCTGTGACCCACCTGTGGCATCCTGTGGGCTTTGTCCCTTTTTTAGCTCTGGACAACAGTGTCTTACATTAAAGTTTTCTATGAACTCTCTTAACTGATGTACTATATTATCTGATGTAGTTTACTTGAAGAAATCATGAAAAACTATCCATTTTCTGAGGTACTTTCAAATAGTACTCTTTGTAGGACCAGATATAACCTTCCAAACTAATCCTTAGCAAAAGTTAAAGGCTATAAAGGAGTGGAAGTTTAAAAATTAATACTTGTTAATATTGGCTAAATGGTACTTCTGCTGCTGCTGCTGCTGCTAAGTTGCTTCAGTTGTGTCCGACTCTGTGCGACCCCATGGACGACAGCCCACCAGGCTCCCTTGTCCCTGGGATTCTCCAGGCAAGAACACTGGAATGGGTTGCCATTTTCTTCTCCAATGCATGAAAGTGAAAAGTGAAAGTGAAGTCGCTCAGTTGTGTCCGACTCTTAACGACCCCATGGACTGCAGCCCACCAGGCTCCTCCATCCATGGGATTTTCCAGGCAAAAGTACTGGAGTGGGGTGCCATGATTATGAGAAATTTTAGCTTATATATTCTTATGAAGGGAAGGGATTTATAAATATACTTGCTTTGAGGAAACTAGGACCCAAGCTGGTATAACAGGTATGCCTTCAGATGTCTAAAATGATGGCAACAGTGGACTTCTCTGCACACATTAAGGCTGGCATCACTGTTTTACATATCTGTTGTTGTTTTTGTTTAGTTGCTAAGTCGTGTCAGACTCTTTGCAACTGTACAGACTGTAGACTGCCAGGCTCCTCTGTCCATGGAGTTTTCTAGGCAAAACTATTGGAGTGGATTGCCATTTCCTCCTCCAGGGCTTTTGCTACTTTGGATTGAAGTTATATCAGGAATATTTATATTATTTTTGTCTTTTCTAACACATCTAACTTGCCAAATTATGCGAAAGGAAATACATATACTGATAGGTGGTTGTTTTTGTTGTTTAGTCGCTAAGTCATGTTAATCAGCAAGGCTCATCTGTCCATGGGATTTCCCAGGCAAGAATACTGGAGTGGGTTGCTATTTCCTTCCTTCTGAGATCCCAGGGGATCTTCCTAATCCAGGGATTGAACCCATGTCTCCCACATTGGCAGGTGGGTTCTTTACTACTGTGCTGCCAGAGAAGCCCCTGCTGCTGCTGCAGCTGCTGCTAAGTCGCCTCAGTTGTGTCTGACTCTGTGCGACCCCATCGACGGCAGCCCACCAGGCTCCCCCGTCCCTGGGATTCTCCAGGCAAGAGTACTGGAGTGGTGTGCCATTGCCTTCTCCAAGAGAAGCCCCTACTGAGAGGTAATGTATGTATTTTTGCATTTTGAAATCGTTTCATTAAATAAAGTAATACAGGTAAATTTTAATTAAAAGTATCAGGGTTTTTTTTTTTTTAAGTATAGAGAGCAATGTCAAATGAACAGGCCTCATTTCCCACAAAAATGTTCTGATTATATTAAAGTTCACAGAGTGTTGTCCTTTTTAACACTTGAATTAAAGGTATATGTCTTAGTGCTCCATTAACTACATTTAGAGAATTGTAATCTAATGACGCTTTGTATTATGTCCAATTTTTGTATTGTTTTATGTTTAATATAATTTCAGTGTGAAACCCTGTTATCAGAGTATTTCATTATAAAAGTATGTAATTTTCAAGAATATACTATATATAGAAATTTGTAATACCTTTATTAAAATAAGAATAGCCAGTATTGATTATAGGTCCGCAAAAGTGATACATTTTTATTTGAAAATTCCATTTGTTATTTATTCTCCCTAATTTTTATGGGATTCTATCAATATATGTATAACTTTCAAAGTGATAGAGTTATACTTTTAATACCTAGGATAAGTATTTCTCACTGATAACTCTTTGGAAAGCAAGTATAATGATAATGCCTACTTTAATCTCATCTTTGATCTAAAATACAAGTGGAATGCATCAAATACACTAACCAAAGAAAACAGAAAAACACTACAGTTTCAGTAGTTCCTCAGCTAGAAATTAAAATGGAATATTAGTTTAAATATTTTCTCTAAATACAAACTCAGGTGGGGGGCCTTTGCCCGACATTGTGCTAATAACTTTATCCTTTTCTTGCATGATAATATCACTCTCTCACAGCTGGCTGCAAAGCCATATAATCTCTCATAGGTCTTTGGTTTAAATAAGTTATTCAAAATCAAACAAAAACACAGTCAAGTAATATGATGGAAATATCATAAATCTTTAACTTGTTTTATCTGCTTATCATCGTAATCATTTATCTTTGCAATATACCTTAGCTTTCCCTTTTTAAAAGATGGTATTTAAAATAAGCCAGTTCTAGAGTCTATACATCAGGGAATTATAAATTCACAGAGATCCCCTAGCTCCCAGCTCTACTTTGTTTCTCAAGAATTAAGATTTCATGTCTTTCATAGATACATTTCTGTTCTGCATAACTATATATGACATATGGATGATTTCCTTTAATGGAGCTATGCCCACCAAAAATAGATGCTCAAATGTTGCAATATTATATGTACATATGTTAGCTTCAGTGACACTATACTGAATCACAGTTATAAATTGTACAGCTTAGATCTATGTTGTTAGTAACTGTACTAATAGTCTGGATAGATATGGAAATTATTGTATTCCTGAATTTCTAATTTCTAAAAGTAGGATAATATTTTCTTAAATTCTTATTTTGGTATAATAAGTAAAATTAGGTGTTTAATGTCTTTAGTCTTAAATTGTATCAAGGAAGTCTATAAAATTGTCTCTCGTTTTTGTCTTTTTATCTTCTTTACCAAACCTTTCAAGTATCAAGTCATATTCTTTAAACTAGGTTTTCCAATTAGTGACATCACTATTATTTCACTTACTCATAGTTCTTATGGTTTTACAGACTGATATTTTCTCTTTTCTTCTTAGGGTTCTTATTTCCTGCCTAAGGATTCTGATCAAGATAAGGATTTTGTCATGATTTCTTTCAGACTACTTCCTAACATGTTAAAGATACTGTTAACTTTTATTGAGCTATTTTTGCCATTATACTTTTGAGATAGTAGAATCATAATTACACAAAATACTCCACATGTGCCAGATCTATTATATTATCCAAGAACAAATTGGCTTTCTGCTTTGTAGTGCCCTTTTTCATCATGACCAATTTTTAGATTGACTTTTTGTGTGGGGTAAGTCATCATGATTTTGTCTTCTTTAAATCACCTACAAGCGTTGCTAGTTTAAAATGTTTAGGTTGCAAATAATAATCTGTAATCATATAAAGTGTTCACTGATAGATGATTGGCAGTCACTAGTTTTAATCCCAATGTAACCCAAAGTATTTTGTGACTTTAGTTCAATATATGATGGCATAAATATCCTCCATTAATCACTTTACTTCCTTTCTTGAAGCATAAAATTATATAGCTAATTCCCAGGAAAACCTTAAATATGTTATTTATGATGTACCTCATGTTTTAGGCAAAGTGAAGAGCTATATTATAAAATTTGTGTTCTAGAAATATGACTCATAATACATAGAAATGCTAGTAAACTATAAAAAATTGTATTAAAAAGAAATGTGGCTCTGCTTACAAATCAATGATAAATCTCTGTGTTCTCAAAGTTAAAGAGAAGACATGAGCCAGAGGAATTGGTGCAATAAGATATTAAGCTTGTTCTAGAAAGGAGCGTGGGTATTAATTCTTATATATGAACAAGAAACACATTTATCAGAGATAGATGACAGTATAATAGGGTGATTAGATAAACTTTATTGAAGCAATGACATTTGAACAAATATTAGATGGAGAAAAAATTATCAAGAAGACGTTAGGAGAAAATACTATAAACAGAAGGAAATCATATGCAAAGGTTGTATAAGATAGAGATAAATTTATAAAAATATGAGGATTGGTGAGTTTTATATGTTTTCCAGGTTGCTCAGTGATGAAGAATTTGCCTACCAAGGCAAGAGACACAATAGATGTGGGTTCAATCCCTGGATCAGATGATCCCTTGGAGGAGGAAATGGCAACCCACTCCAGTATTCTTGCCTGGAGATTCCCATGGATAGAGGAGCATGGTAGGCTACAGTCCATGAAGTTGTGAAGAGTCAGACACAACTGAATGGCTGAGCACTCGCATAGGCACAAGTTATATACACGAAAAACCATGGTGAACACCAATGAATCATATCCTCAGCAAGTTTTCCCTCTTACAGTTTTCTGTGGGGGAAAAGTCTCTTTTAGAAATTAGCATTCTGCCAGTATTGCATGCTATTTAGAGTAGCTTGTTTCACTAATATGACTTAGTAATTCCCACATAAAATCAGCTTTTAATATCAAAGGCAGAAAGGAAATTTTGGTGTGGTGGGAAAAAACAGTTAAGAAAACTGGGAAGACATTATAAAGACTACTTAAAAAAACTCCTAACTCCTTAATAAAATTATAAACTAGGGGAAAAATCTAAAAAAGGAAGCTGTGAGCATGTGCAGAGAAGAAAAAAAGGGCCCACCAAAAGAAACAAAAGAAAAAGATAGGGTAAACATGAAAACTGTCTTAAATTTGAAAGGACTCCACAATTCATACACAAATCTATTAACAGAAAGTGGAAACCTTATTGGCACAAGACCTTCAAACATAACCGCTAAATATTTGGCTGACCAGGAAGCTATGCATTCATAGAAACAATCCCTAAGAATCAGGTTTAAGAGTGAAAATAAAAGTAAAACCGAGAAATCAGTAGGAAATATCAAAGTAAAATTGGATTCTACAGATTTAGTCTAACAAGTTACTAAGCAAAAATGGCAAAAACCACCCTCAAGGGAAAATTTCAGAATATAGAATTACTACAACATAATATCTAAAATGTCTTGATTAAAAAAAAAAGAGTAAAGAAGGAGAAAATTATTTGGAAGGGGGAATCAGCAAATTTAAAGATAGATTGATAAAAGTTATCTACTTTTTGAAGAATGAGAGAAAAATATGAAAGAAAGTATTCAGAATCACTGAGAACAATATCAGACATACTAACATATATAATGTGAGCATCAGTAGAAAAGAAAAGGGAACATTAAAAAAAAAAGTTTAAAGATATAATGGCTAAAAGCTTCCCAAATCTGATGAAAAGCAATTATCTGCACATCTGACAAGTTCAATTAATTACAAAGAGAATAAACACAAAGACATCTACACCTACACACAGCATAGTGAAACTTTTGAAAATAATGACAATGAGACAATACTGAAAGCAATAAAAGAAAATTATTCCATGTGTATCGAAGGAGAGATGTACAATTAAAGTGACTTCAGATGTGAAACAATGAATACCAGAATGCTCTGAAAAAGTATATATTCAAAGTGCTAAAAGAAGAAAAAACAGGAGAATTATAAAAAAATATACTTCTAGCAAAAGTATCATTCAAAAAATGAGATATAATAAAAACATTCCCAGAAAAATGAACAATGAGAATTTGTTACTAGCATGCAATCTTATAAGAAATTCATAAGGAAGTCTTTTAAGCTGAAAGGAAGTGATACCAGATGTCAATTCAAATCCACAGGGAAAAAATAAAAGCAATCAAAATTTTCAGTAAAAATAAAGTAATGTCTAATTTTTTTCTCTTAGCTTTTTGCAAAGCTATAAGATGGTATAAAACAATGATTATAACACTGAATTGTTAATATAATTAATATATATGAAAATCATAAGACAAAGTAGAGGAGAGGAACTTGAACTGTATCAGAACAAATTTTCTGTATTTTATAAGATTGGGCTTAGAACATCAATAATATCGATAAACACATGCACACATATGCTTGCACATACTTTATACACAAAAGGAAAAAAGATAATTTTAGATACTGTTCTTCAGTTCAGTTCAGTCACTCAATCGTTTCCAACTCTATGACCCCATGGACCACAGCACGCCAGGCCTCCCTGTCTATCATCAACCCCTGGAGTTTACCCAAACTCATGTCCATTGAATTGGTGATGCCATTCAACCATCTCATCCTGTGTCGTCCCCTTCTCCTGCCTTCAATCTTTCCCAGCATCAGGGTCTTTTCAAATGAATTAGCTCTTCACATCAGATGGCCAAATTACTGAAGTTTCAGCTTCAACATCAGTCCTTCCAGTGAATACTCAGGACTGATCTCCTTTAAGATGGACTGGTTGGATCTCCTCAAGTTCCAAGGGACTGTCAGGAGTCTTCTCTAACACCACAGTTCAAAGGCATCTAATCTTTGGTGCTCAGTTTTCTTTATAGTCCAACTCTCACATCCATACATGACCACTGGGAAAACCATAGCCTTGACTAGATGGACCTATGTTGACAAAGTAATGTCTCTGCTTTTTAATATGCTATCTAGGTTGGTCATAACTTTCCTTCCAAGGAGTAAGCATCTTTTAATTCATGGTTGCAGTCACCATCTGCAGTGATTTTGGAGCCCCCCAAAATAAAATCTGCCACGATTTCCACTGTTTCCCTATCTATTTGCCATGAAGTGATTGGACCAGATGCCATAACCTTAGTTTTTTGAATGTTGAGCATTAAACCAACTTTTTCACTCTCCACTTTCACTTTCATCAAGAGGCTCTTCTTCACTTTCTGCCATAAGGGTGGTGTCATCTGCATTTCTGAGGTTATTGATATTTCTCCCAGCAATCTTGATTCCAGCTTGTGCTTCATCCAGCCCAGTGTTTCTCATGATGTACTCTGCATATAAGTTAAATAAGCAGGTGACAACATACAGCCTTGACGTACTCCTTTCCTGATTTGCAACCAGTCTGTTGTTTCATTTCCAGTTCTAACTGTTCCTTCCTGACCTGTCTACAGGTTTCTCAAGAGACAGGTCAGGTGGTCTGGTATTCCTATCACTTTCAGAATTTTCCACAGTTTATTGTAATCCACACAGTCAAAGGCTTTGGCATAGTCAATAAAGCAGAAATAGATGTTTTTCTGAAACTCTTGCTTTTCCATGATCCAGTGAATGTGGGCAATTTGATCTCTGGCTCTGCCTCTTCTAAAACCAGCTTGAAGGTCTGGAAGTTCACGGTTCACGTATTGTTGAAGCCTGGCTTGGAGAATTTTGAGCATTACTTTACTAGCGTGGGAAATGAGTACAATTATGTGGTAGTTTTAGTGTTATTTGGCATTTCCTTTCTTTGGGATTGGAATGAAAACTGACATTTTCCAGTTCTGTCACATTTATTTTTAATTTCTGATATATTAAAGACCTAAATATAAAAATAGTAACTTTAATCTTCTGTTTATTGGTTGAAATATTTCTTAATGACTCAAAGTTAGGGAAAAAAACTTATGGTAGCTTTAATTAAACAAATTTTTTTTGAATTCTTCCTGTTTGCCATAAACTCATCTAGGTACTAAGGATACAACAGTGAACATTAATGAGAAATATACCTCTGTCATTAGGTCATATTTTCATGGGTTTTACAGTATTTACACAATTGCTTAAAGAAAATGCTGATAAAATTTTCCACAGATTAATGAAGCATTTAGATAATAGAAGGTAGTATAAACAAATTGAAAGCCTGAAAAGTGATATATGGCATATGCATAACAACAAAGGGCTTAACTCTAGAATGTATAAAACACATCAACGTATTTGTTAGAGTAAGAAAACATGCCAAGATAAAAGTGTAAAAATCTGTAGAGAGAAATTTTGAATAACCAACAAGCAAATGAAAAATTTCAAGCTAATCACTAACTTTAAAAAGTTTATTTTAAACTATCTTGAATAATAATTTCACATTTATAGTGAAGTAGCTCAGTCGTGTCCTACTCTTTGCGACCCTGTGGACTGTAGCCCACCAGGCTCCTCCGTCCATGGAATTCTCCAGGCAAGAATACTGGAGTGGGTTGCCATTTCCTTCTCCAGGGAATCTTCCTGACCCAGGGATCGAACCCAGGTCTCCCACATTGCAGGCAGACATTTAACCTCTGAGCTACCAGGGAAGCCTAGTTTCACATGTATAGGATTATACAATTTAAAAAGTTGGCTAACATGACAGTGTCAGTGGAAAGTGGATAAAAAGAACACAATATATTGCTATGAGAGGATAAGTTGAGGAGACATTGGTAATAAAGCAAAGAATGAGAAAAACTTATGTTCAGTAAACTACTGTAAAAAGAAAAAAAACTCTTGTACATGTGCAGAAGGATTTGTGTCCATTAGTGTCTATTGTAATATTTTTGCATAATTATAAGCACACACCAAAACAGTCTAAAAGTCCAATTTGTTGGTAAAAGAAAAATAAATGTGATTAATTTATACAAGGGAATATTATACAATAATGGACTAATGAACTATAGCTAAATGAAGTAATAGTTCTCACATGTTAAAGGAGGAAAGAATGTTTCATAAGGCTAAAGGAATGTCATTATATGACTTGTGCAAACATGCAGTGGACTTCCCAGCTGTAGTGGTAAAGAACCACTAGAGTTGGACCATAAAGAAGACTGAGCACTGAAGAATTGATGCTTTCGAACTGTGGTGCTGGAGAAGATTCTTAAGAGTCCCTTGGATAGCAAGGAGAGCAAACCAGTCAATCTTAAAGGAAATCAACCCTGAATATTCATTGGAAGGACTGATGTTGAAGCTGAAATTCCAATACTTTGGCCTCTTAATGCAAAAAGCCAACTCATGGAAAAGACCCTGATGTGGGAAAGACTGAGGGCAGGAGAAGAGGGTGACAGAGAATAAAGTGGTTGGATGGCATCACTGAATCAATGGACATGACTTTGAGCAAACTCTGGGAGATAGTGAAGGACAAGGAGGCCTGGCATGGTGCAGTCCATGGGGTCACAAAGAGTCAGACATGACTGAGCAACTGAACAACAAACATGCAATACCAATCCTGTGTATTGCTTTATATGCATATGTGAGCAGTTATATATAACTATCAAAGGTAAAATATCTAAGCCTTCGTGCCCTCTTGAAGTGCCTCATGAGAGGATGGGAGAAGTAAGTTATGGGGACTTGGCCATGAGCTGTTCTCTTCACAATTTAAATAGAAGCTGTAAAATTAATAAGTCAAATTGTTGTTATCTTTCAAAGCTTTGTGGCCAAAATACTGATTTTATATTATTGCATGTATTTTTATGGTTGTTTTGAATAATGTATAATAATTTTAACATTAAAATCAGTATAATATTAGCTTTTAATTTAAATCTTAAAAGTATGATTCAGAACATCACAGTTAATAAAAATAGTGATATATGAAAATAAAGCCTAAAAAACATCAGTTAAGTTTTCTCTCTAAATATTTCCACCGTCATCCCACCAGTGCACTTTACTGTTTATTTTAGAAACTGTTTAAAAATCAGTTAATAAAGATCAGTTACTACTTGACAGAAGCCAGGGATAAAAGAAAGTTCATCTTGTATTTTTGTTTCAGAGTCCATTCATTAGCAGCCAGAGATCTGAGAAACTTTAATCAAAATATAAAGAGATATCAACAATTAAAGAACAATCATAAAAGAAAATAAATCATTTTCAAAACTAGGCCAATATGAGGATACATGATTTTTAAATTCAAATTTATATGTAGTGTCTTTACCACTCTTAAAAACAGCTGAAGATTTAATAAAAACTTTTGCAGCTTCCCTGGTGGTTCAGTGGGTAAAACATCTGCCTACAATGTGGGAGACCCGGGTTCGATCCCTGGGTCAGGAAGATCCCCTGGAGAAGGATATGGCAACCCACTCCAGTACTCTTGCCTGGAATATCCCATGGACTGAGAAGCCTGGTAGGCTACAGTCCATGGGGTCGCAAAGAGTCGGACACGACAGCGACTTTCCTTTCCTTTGCAGTTTTAACACATGTGAACCAATTCCCTTGAAATCAGGTCAGCTTCAACTCCCAGGTCAGCTTCAAGGGATGAGGAATGAATGCATAACTTATAATAACTGCTCACAAATACAAACACACATATCTACATGCACATATATAATACATACATGTATGTACATGTAAATGTACATATAAATTGTACCAAGAAATACTTTTGTATGTTCTTTAAGTTTCAAGTATAGAACTTTTGGTAAACATAAGTGTTACTTCTTATTCAAAAACTCATTCTCAACTTTCTTGTGCTTTCAACTGTGCAAGTTTGTATGCTGAGTCATGTCCAACTCTTTGCAACCCCAAGGACTGTAGCCCACCAGATTCCTCTACCCATGAGATTTTCCATGCAAGAATACTGGAGTGGGTTGCCATTTCCTCCTCCAGGGGATCTTTGCAAACCAGAGATCAAACCTGGTCTTCTGCTTTGGCAGGAGGATTCTATACCACTGAGCCACTTGGAAATCCTACTCTCAAACCCATGTGCTTAACCCAAAATACTTTGCATATGCCAATGCTGCTTCTGTAAAATATAGCATTTGTTGTGTTATTGAAGATACATTATTTTTTATTTAGTGTTACTGAATTATTTTGATGAATGCAAAAGTAAAATTCTCTTAGTCTATATTACAGCAAAATTGTGAGTCTGATAATGACATGCATGTGCAAAATTTAGTTAACTATAGTGAATAACCACATAAAATATTTTGTAACAATATATACATGGAAATTATAGACTCCAAAATTTCCTATTTAAGAAAGTTGAGGTTAATAAGTACAGTTCCAAAATAAAATATTTATTGCTACATATTCTAACACTAGGGCTTATGAAATGTTTATGTATTCTACAAGTACAGAGAAATCTAGTAGAAAAAAAATCAGGTCATATAGAATACAAGAATTAATAAAAGATTTTCATCCAGTGTTATTGTTTAGTATGCATTAAAATTTTTAATGTGGTAGTCTTTGGAGAACATATTTCACTCTGTGCAGGGAATATAATTTAATTTTTTTCATTGCAATCACCTTTCTTAACATGAGAAAACACTATGGGGCCATCATTCTATTATGGGCCTTTCTGAAATCTATTCCAGGAGAAACATGTCACAGAAAATAAGTTAGTCGAGAGTCTCTAGCGGCAGGTGATTTCAGGGTCTGCCTCAGCTTTTGAGTCACAATACACAACAGAAAAACTGTCTCCTTCCAATGACTGAACATTCTAGTGAGACAAAGGTTCAACATTTCAGACTACATGAAACAGTTTGAAAGATATCTAAGCATTATACTTCTCTGTTGGGCAAGCCAGGATTTTTCTCAAGGCTCTCTGGGACTCTTTCTAGTCAATCTTCTTTCCTCCATACGTCTTCTCCTGCCTATTCCTACATTCTGTAACCTTATCTTTCACAGGTATTGTAGTAATAAATATTAATAAATCTCTTGTACTTCTTAGTACACATTTGTGTTCGTTCTTTAGAAGACTCAAGTGACAATGCAAAATTACAGCAACTAAATCTTAAGTGAATTTTCTACATAATTAGCTAAAATTTGTCTTTGGTCGCTAAGTATTCTAATAAAATTTTTAGCAATTTTTTTAGGAAAAAAAATCAATGAATATAATAGTTGGCATATAATATTCTGGATAATAGTATATTGATAAATAACTTGCTTTATTCAAAAGAGACTATGAAAGCAATTTACTTATTAATGACTATTTTCTATGACTAATTATAATATTAGATAACAACACAATACTTGCCTCTTATTCTAATTCATCACCAACTTTAAAAAAAAAACCCTCTTTATTTATTTATGACTGATTGGGTTTTCATTCCTTTGCATGGGCTTTCTCTCATTGTGGTGAGTGGGAGCTACTCTTTGTTGCAGTGTGAGAGCTTCTCATTGTGATAACATCTCACGTTGTGGAACACAGGCACAAGCTTCAGTAATTGTGGCTCATGGGCTCTAGAGCTCAGACTCAGTAGCTGGGTTCATGGGCTTAGTTGTTCTGCAGCATGCGGAATCTTCCTGGACCAGGGGTTGAATCCATGTCTCTTGCATTGGCAGGCAGATTCTTAACAGCTGTGTCATCAGGGAAGACATATTACCAACTTTTGACTGGATAGAAATGTCCAATTGATTTCCCCTGCTTCAACTTTTGCATTCTATAAGTTACTATAAATTCTTTGATTCTTAAAATTATTCAAAAGTTTATGAACAATTTTATTTCAAAATTTTTAATAAATTAGATGAAATACAAAGATTTTTTGAAAGATAGAAACTACAAAAACTCAATAAAGAAAAGATACAAAAATTCTAAATGATATTTCTTAACTTAGATCAAACAATGTATAAACTAGTGACAACATTTGAGAATAAAAAGGGGTATAAACACATTGAAGGTGATAAATCTGTTTATTTTCCCAATTGCATTGATTTTTTCACAGAATATACACATGTAGAAATATATCGAATTGTACATTGTAAACATATGGAATTTATTGTACGTTAGTTAAATCTTAAAGCTGTTAAGATTTAGATTTTTACATAGCATGAGTAACTAGAAACATGTGTTAATACTCATTCTTCCTTTGAGTTGGGTAGATTTGAGCCTAAGCCCTTCACTGTCAACCAACCTTCAACTTGGTTGATAAGAAGCCCTTTTGCCCATTTGAATATGGGTCAGTTATGTTTCAGAGAAGGCAATGGCAACCCACTCCAGTACTCTTGCCTGGAAAATCCCATGGACGGAGGAGCCTGGTAGGCTGCAGTCCATGGGGTCGTGAAGAGTCGGACATGACTGAGCGACTTCACTTTTCACTTTCATACATTGGAGAAGGAAATGGCAACCCACTCCAGTGTTCTTGCCTGGAGAATCCCAGGGACGAGGGGCCTGGTGGGCTGCCATCTCTGCTGCACAGAGTCGGACATGATTGAAATGACTTAGCAGCAGCAGCAGCAGCAGCAGTTATGTTTTGATAGACCACAAGACCACCTTACCTGCCTCCTGAGAAATCTGTATGAAGGTTAAGAAGCAACAGTTAGAACTGGATATGGAACAACAGATTGGTTCCAAATTGGGAAAGCAGTACGTCAAAGCTGTATATTGTCACCCTGCTTATCTAACTTCTTTGCACAGTACATCATGTGAAATATCAGGCTGGATGAAGCACAAGCTGGAACCAAGATTGCAAGGAGAAACTATTAATAATCTCAGATATGCAGATGATACCACACTCATGGCAGGAAGTGAAAGAGGAACTAAAGAGCCTCTTGATGAAAATGAAGGAGGAAAAGCTGGCTTAAAACTCAACATTCAGAAAATTAAGATCATGGCATTGGGTCCCATCACTATATGATAAATAGATGGGAAAGCAATGGAAACAGTAAGAGACTTTATTCTATTGGGCTCCAAAATCACTGTAGATGGTGATTAGAGCCATGAAATTAAAAGACACTTGCTCCTCAGAGGAAAAGCTATGATCAACCTAAACAGCATATTAAATAAGCAGAGACATTTCTCTGCTGACAAATGTTGGTTTAGTCAAAGCTATGGTTTTTCCAGTAGTCATGTATAGATGTGAGAATTGAATCATAAAGAAAGCTGAGTGCTGAAGAATTGTTGCTTTTGAACTGTGAAGTTGGAAATGATTCTTGAGAGTCCCTTGGACTGCAAAGAGGTCAAACCAGTCAGTTCTAAAAGAAATTAGTCCTGAATATTCATTGGAAAGACTGATGCTGAAACTCCAATACTTTGGCCACCTGATTGGAAGAGTTGACCCATTAGAAAACATCTGATGCTGGGCAAGATTAAAGGCAGGGTTCCCTTTTCTCCACACCCTCTCCAGCATTTATTGCTTGCAGATTTTTGGATCGCAGCCATTCTGACTGGTGTGAAGTGGTACCTCATTGTGGTTTTGATTTGCATTTCTCTAATAATGAGTGATGTTGAGCATCTTTTCATGTGTTTGTTAGCCATCCGTATGTCTTCTTTGGAGAAATGTCTATTTAGTTCTTTGGCCCATTTTTTGATTGGGTCATTTATTTTTCTGGAGTTGAGCTGCATAAGTTGCTTGTATATTTTTGAGATTAGTTGTTTGTCAGTTGCTTCATTTGCTATTATTTTCTCCCATTCAGAAGGCTGTCTTTTCACCTTGCTTATATTTTCCTTTGTTGTGCAGAAGCTTTTAATTTTAATTAGATCCCATTTGTTTATTTTTGCTTTTATTTCCAGAATTCTGGGAGGTGGATCATAGAGGATCCTGCTGTGTACACTGTTGGTGGAAATGCAAACTAGTACAGCCACTATGGAGAACAGTGTGGAGATTCCTTAAAAAATTGCAAATAGAACTACCTTATGACCCAGCAATCCCACTTCTGGGCATACACACCGAGGAAACCAGAATTGAAAGAGACACATGTACCCCAATGTTCATCGCAGCACTGTTTATAATAGCCAGGACATGGAAACAACCTAGATGTCCATCAGCAGATGAATGGATAAGAAAGCTGTGGTACATATACACAATGGAGTATTACTCAGCCGTTAAAAAGAATTCATTTGAATCAGTTCTGATGAGATGGATGAAACTGGAGCCGATTATACAGAGTGAAGTAAGCCAGAAAGAAAAACACCAATACAGTATACTAACACATATATATGGAATTTAGGAAGATGGCAATGACGACCCTGTATGCAAGACAGGGCAAGAGACACAGATGTGTATAACGGACTTTTGGACTCAGAGGGAGAGGGAGAGGGTGGGATGATTTGGGAGAATGATATTCTAACATGTATACTATCATGTGAATTGAATCGCCAGTCTATGTCTGACGCAGGATGCAGCATGCTTGGGGCTGGTGCATGGGGATTACCCAGAGAGATGTTATGGGGAGGGAGGTGGGAGGGGCGTTCATGTTTGGGAACGCATGTAAGAATTAAAGATTTTAAAATTTTAAAAAAAAAAAAAAAGATTAAAGGCAGGAGTAGAAGGGGATGACAGAGGATGAGACAGTCTAATGACATCACTGGCTTGATGGACATGAGTTTGAGCAAGCTCCAGAAGTTGGTGATGGACAGGGACCCCCAGCGTGCTGCAGTCCATGGGGTCACAAAGAGTCAGACACGATTGAGCGACTGAAGTGAACTGAATGTTTTGATAAAGCTCCAGCCACTTAAGCTCTGGTAAAATATATTCCCATAAAATGGGCCTTGTTAAGGAGAGCAATAGGAGTATTTCTTAATGATTACTCTTTCCTAGTCCCTGCTGGAAGTACAAGGTAATTTTCTTCTATCAGACTTAGAATCTGGTAGAGCTCCTAGAGGTAAGACTCAAGAATGATATTTCCAATGATTGGACCCTCCCTCGGAATTTTTATTGCACACATCCAGTACACACTGAGCATCCAGCCCTTCCTCAACTACAGTAAAAAATGGTTCTACTAATACAGCTCCAGTTACAGACTTTGCTTCTGAACGTCTGCTCCCAGTAAGTTGTGATTCTCTGTTTTTGCCTGTCTTTCCAATTTTCAGAGGAGGCAGCAGTTTGCCCTAGGTTTTTAATTCTTTGGTATTACTAAGACTTTCGATTTTCAGTCTGTTCATCTTTTTACTTGTAGGGAAAGGGATGACAGTTTTTAAGTTTTTATATGTCAGAATGGAAACCAAAATAATTTCATAAAATACTTTATCCAACAGCAGATTGTGCAAACTTCTCACACTCTTACATGGAACTGTCATCAAAATAGACTGCATTCTGGCCATAAAAAATACCTTAAAAATTTAAAATAATATAAATCATACAAAATTAATTATCAGGTTATAATGTAAATAAGGAGGTTCATAACCACTAGACATGCCTTAAAGAAACAATGAAGGCAATTCTTCTAGTTGAAATGATAGAGTGCTAATTAATAACATAAAAGCATAAAAAGGCAAAAAAAAAAAAAACCCAAAAACCTCACTTTCTCTCTTTATTAAGAAAAATATGCAGTCAAATTCAGAATACCCTAATACAGTAGTAATGGTGTGTAAAACACTTTTATCTTTAGTATAAAAGTTGAAAAAGAATAATATTAAAAATAACTATAGCTACAGTAATTTTTAAAATATTGCACAATATAAAAATGAATGGAAAGCATGGCATAATAGCATAAAGTATACAAGGAGGAGAAGGAAAACTAGAGCTTCTGTATGCAATTGAAGCTAAGTTATCATCTTAAAAGACTGTTCTATATTCGCCATGTTTTATGTAAGCCTCATGGTAACAACAATAGAAAAACCTATAGTAGCTAAATAAAAGATACAACTAAAAAGGAATTAAAGCATATTATTACCAAAAATAAATTACAAAGGGAGACAGTTAAGAAGAAAGGAAGGGAGGAACTTTTAGAAAACCAGACAGAGAACAGTTAATGAAAGAAGAGCTAGTGGTATGTTAGTCACTTAGTCTTGTCTGACTCTGAGACTGCATGGACTGTAGCCCGCCGGGCTCCTCTATCCGTGGGGTTCTCCAGGCAAGAATACTGGAGTAGGCTGCCATTCCCTTCTCCAGGAGATCTTCCTGAATAGGAATTGAACTCAGGTCTCCTGCATTTCAGGCAGATTCTTTACCTTCTGAACCATCAAGTAGTAGTCATTCCTTAGCTATCAATAATTACTTTAAGAGAAAAGAAAATAAACTCACTAATCAAAGACGCAAAGTTGCCAAATGATGAAACAAAACAAAATAACAAAAACCAAGATCCAACAGCATTCTGCTAACAAGAGATTCACTTTCACCCTAAAGACACACATAAATTAAAAGTGAGGCAATGGAAAAATATATTCTAGGCAAATGGTAACCAGAGAACAGGGGAAGCTATACTTAGCATTGGATAAGACAGACTTTCAAACAAAATCAGTCACAAGAAAGACAAAGAACGTCATTAAATATAAAAAAAGGAATCAATTCAAGAAGAAGGTATCAGAATTATAAATATCAGATATCAGAATTATAAATATACAGGCACCCAGCACTGGAACCCTTAAATATTTAAAGCAAATATTAACTGACTTAAATGGGGAGATGAACAGCAATAAAATAATAGTAAGGACTTATATATGCCCCTTTAAAACTGGATACCTCATCTAGACAGAAAATGAAGACACAGCAGATCTGAATATGACTATACTCAGGTACTAAGATTATTCTTTTTTATTAATGCATAATTAATCACATTACAACAGGTATTAAGGGCTTTTGCCTGTTTTGTTGTCCTGGATATTTATTGTATTATTTAGACAAGTCACTTAACTTCTTTAAATCTACTTTTCTCTCCTCAAAAAATTTTTTGCAATTTTTCTTTAAAGCAAAGCCTTTCTAATGCCTGAAATTTCAAACTAAACCAAAAGCAAAACACACTTTGTTTCAAAAATTAGCAGTTTAGAAAAATGTTTTAGCTTTATAGACCAAAGAAAATCTTCAAAACCTTCAGTTAGGACCCAAACAACCATATTTAGCTGCCAAGAACACATGTGTGCTGTTAGATGATGTGCTCATTCACAAGGAAATAGTACACCTCATTTGTCTGGAAAAAATAATTTATTGGGTTATTTTAAGTAATAGAAGTAATCTGAATAAAAGCCTAAATTTAAAGAAAAAAATATTAAATTGCTCAGCATACTAAAGAGGAAAATAATTTGAAATGATATTGAAAAATAGTAGGAGGAAGCCCAGGAATTTAAAGGCTAGTTACTGCTAGAATGAATGATAATAAGAAAAATTGTCAATACTAGCACAAGAAGAGGGAAATTGGAGGTGAGAGATGACATTTTTGGTTAAAAATTGTCCTCTGTGAAACATGAATCATCTGTGGAAAACATAAAAGCATATGAGGCTATACCAGTTTGGTGTTTATTGATGAAAAAAGTGGATGATATATATTTGACAGAGTCATTTCCTGTGTTTCCTGAATATATAGCCAACCATCCAAATACTTTATGAATATTTTAGTCTTCAAAGAATTTGACAGCCTTGTTGAGAATATATACTGTGACTGAATAAAAATGCCCAAGGATTCTTTAAAAGAATATACAAAGATTATGAATGAAAATATTACAAGTAGTGTATAAGTTCAGAGGGTGATTATAGCAAAGAAATTATCAGAGTGGGATTCAAGGAACAAAAGCTTTTTAAGAGCCAACTTGAGTAGACAGAAGTGCTTGGATTTTGATGCTAAAATCCTGGAGTCCAATAAAAGGAAGCTTGTCAGAAATATCTAGTTTCATAAGCATTTCTTTCCGAAAAATATTTCTGCTGGAGTTAAGATTTGTGTACTGTGTTAGCAGTAGGATTCTAAGCATCGGCAGTCAAGTGAACAGACGGGACCCAACTTTAATCAGGTTATGTAGAAGGGTTATGTAAAGATGCACTGAAGCACAAATTCAAATGACACAGCACAACTGTGTGCTACCGGACAGGAACAGCTGCACTCAGGCCTCCTGGCAGTTACTTATGGTTCCTGTCAAGTAGCTCTATCAGACAAATTCGATTTGCTGCAGTTAAATGATCGTGTCAAACAAAAAAGGCAGCAAAGGTAGCTCTTGAGAGAACATGGTTAAAGGCAACTTTCATTCACAAGCAAAACTAGTTTTTTCTCTCTACTTCAATTCAGTTCAGTCACTCAGTTGTGTCTGATCCTTTGCGACCCCATGAATTGCAGAACGCCAGGCCTCCCTGTCCATCACCATCTCCCGGAGTTCACTCAGACTCACGTCCATTGAGTTGGTGATGCCGTCCAGCCATCTCATCCTCAGTCATCCCCTTCTCCTCCTGCCCCCAATCCCTCCCAGCATCAGAGTCTTTTCCTATGAGTCAACTCTTCTCATGAGGTGGCCAAAGTACTGGAGTTTCAGCTTTAGCATCATTCCTTCCAAAGAAATCCCAGGGTTGATCTCCGTCAGAATGGACTGGTTGGATCTCCCTGCAGTCCAAGGGACTCTCAAGAGTCTTCTCCAATATCACAGTTCAAAAGCATCAATTCTTCAGCCCTCAGCCTTCTTCACAGTCCAACTTTCACATCCATACATGACCACAGGAAAAACCATAGCCTTGACTAGACGGACCTTAGTCGGCAAAGTAATGTCTCTGCTTTTGAATATACTATCTAGGTTGGTCATAACTTTTCTTCCAAGGAGTAAGCATCTTTTAATTTCATGGCTGCAGTCACCATCTGCAGTGATTTTGGAGCCCCCCCAAATAGTCTGATACTGTTTCCACTGTTTCCTCATCTATTCCCCATGAAGTGATGGAACCGGATGCCATGATCTTCATTTTCTGAATGTTGAGCTTTAAGCCAACTTTTTCACTCTCCACTTTCACTTTCATCAAGAGGCTTTTTAGTTCCTCTTCACTTTCGGCCATATGGGTGGTGTCATCTGCATATCTGAGGTTATTGATATTTCTCCTGGCAATCTTGATTCCAGCTTGTGTTTCTTCCAGTCCAGTGTTTCTCATGATGTACTCTGCGTATAAGTTAAATAAGCAGGGTGACAATATACAGCCTTGACGGACTCCTTTTCCTATTTGGAACCAGTCTGTTGTTCCATGCCCAGTTCTAACTGTTGCTTCCTGACCTGCATATAGATTTCTCAAGAGGCAGGTCAGGTGGTCTGTATTCCCATCTCTTTCAGAGTTTTCCACAGTTTATTGTGATCCATACAGTCAAAGGCTTTGGCATAGTCAATAAAGCAGAAATATATGTTTTTCTGGAATCTCTTGCTTTTTCCATGATCCAGTGGATGTTGGCAATTTGATCTCTGGTTCCTCGGCCTTTTCTAAAACCAGCTTGTACATCAGGGAGTTCACGGTTCAAATATTGCTGAAGCCTGGCTTGGAGAATTTTGAGCATTACTTTACTAGCATGTGGGATGAATGCAATTGTGCGGTAGTTTGAGTATTCTTTGGCATTCCCTTTCTTTGGAATTGGAATGAAAACTGACCTTTTTCAGTCCTGTGGCCACTGCTGAGTTTTCCAAATTTGCTGGCATATTGAGTGCAGCACTTTCACAGCATCATCTTTCAGGATTTGAAATAGCTCAACTGGAATGCCATCACCTCCACTAGCTTTGTTCATAGTGATACTTTCTAAGGCCCACTTGACTTCACATTCCAAGATGTCTGGCTCTAGATTAGTGATCACATCATCATGATTATCTGGGTCATGAAGATCTTTTTTGTACAGTTCTTCTGTATATTCTTGCCACCTCTTCTTAATATCCTCTGCTTCTGTTAGGTCCATACAATTTCTGTCCTTAATCGAGCCCATCTTTGCATGAAATGTTCCCTTGATATCTCTAGTTTTCTTAAAGAGATCTCTAGTCTTTCCCATTTTGTTGTTTTCCTCTATTTCTTTGCAATGATCGCTGAAGAAGGCTTTCTTATCTCTTCTTGCTATTCTTTGGAACTCTGCATTCAGATGCTTATATCTTTCCTTTTCTCCTTTGTTTTCACCTCTCTTCTTTTCACAGCTATTTTTAAGGCCTCCCCAGACAGCCATTTTTCTTTTTTGCATTTCTTTTCCATGGGGATGGTCTTGATCCATGTCTCCTGTACAATGTCACAAACCTCATTCCATAGTTCATCAGGCACTCTATCTATCAGATCTAAGCCCTTGAATCTATTTCTCACTTCCACTGTATAATCATAAGGGATTTGACTTAGGTCATACCTGAATGGTCTAGTGGTTTTCCCTACTTTCTTCAATTTGAGTATGAATTTGGTAATAAGGAGTTCATGATCTGAGCCACAGTTAGCTCCTGGTCTTGTTTTTGTTGACTGTATAGAACTTCTCCGTCTGGCTGCAAAGAATATAATCCATCCGTTTTCAGTGTTGACCATCTGGTGATGTCCATGTGTAGAGTCTTCTCTTGTGTTGTTGGAAGAGGGTGTTTGCTATGACCAGTGCATTTTCTTGGCAAAACTCTATTAGTCTTTGCCCTACTTCTTTCCATATTCCAAGGCCAAATATGCGTGTTACTCCAGGTGTTTCTTGACTTCCTACTTTTGCATTCCAGTCCCCTATAATGAAAAGGACATCTTTTTTGGGTGTTAGTTCTAAAAGGTCTTGTAGGTCTTCATAAAACCATTCAACTTCAGTTTCTTCTGTGTTACTGGTTGGGGCACAGACTTGGATAACTGTGATATTGAATCATTTGCCTTGGAGACGAACAGAGATCATTCTGTCATTTTTGAGATTGCATCCAAGTACTGCATTTCAGACTCTTGTTGACCATGATGGCTACTCCATTTCTTCTGAGGGATTCCTGCCCATAGTAGTAGATATAGTGGCCATCTGAGTTAAATTCACCCATTCCAGTCCATTTCAGTTAGCTGATTCCTAGAATGTCGACTTTCACCCTTGCCATCTCTTGTTTGACCACTTCCAATTTGCCTTGATTCATAGACCTGACATTCCAGGTTCCTATGCAATATTGCTCTTAGAGCATCGGACCTTGTTTCTATCACCAGTCACATCCACAGCTGGGTATTCTTTTTGCTTTGGCTACATCCCTTCATTCTTTCTGGAGTTATTTCTCCACTGATCTCCAGTAACATATTGGGCACCTAATGACCTGGGGAGTTCTTCTTTCGGTATCCTATCATTTTGCTTTTTCATACTGTTCATAGCGTTCTCAAGGCAAGAGTACTGAAGTGGTTTGCCATTCTTTTCTCCAGTGGACCACATTCTGTCAGACCTCTCCACCATGACCCACCTGTCTTGGGTTGCCCTGCAGTCATGGCTTGGTTTCATTGAATTAGACAAGGCTGTGGTCCTAGTGTGATTAAATTTCCAGCCCTTATGACATCTACACCTCTTCTCTATTTAGATTTCTGTTATGAATAAAAATTATTTATTTTATTAAGAGCACTAATCATTGCTGCCCCACTTTTTTGGATGGTATACCTTGAACATTGTTTTCAAAATGTTTTTGAATGATTTTAATTCTCCTGAGGTCTGATTAGCCCAGATAAGTTTGCAAGGCACTTTTCAGAAAACTGAATTGAATGTCTTCTCTTATAGTGAAATGAAACATTTTGTGTTTTGTACTTCACATGATCTATAAGAGTTGTTGTTTCTAAATAGTTGAAAATATAGCATCTTAAGGATTCTACAACTGACATAAAAATATAAAAAGATGTCATATCTACACATTTATATTACATAATTTGCAAAATTGCATCTACAACAGTCAAGCAGATGCATTTGCTAGGACTATCTCAGGGGTCCACATTCTATATATCAGCCATGGATTGATTTCTTATAGTCTGGGCCAGTGCTTGTCCATTAAATACTCTCAGGATAGTGCTATGTTTGATCTATGGTAGCTCTGCCTCCAAAAGTGTTTTCATAAGTTCTCAACAAAGCATCCAGAGTGATATTTTCAAAACTTAAATCAGAAAATTTTATTCTTCTACTCAGGACCTCAGAACTGGTGTGGTACTAGTCTATTAGAGATTAATACCAAAACTTGAGCAACCCCACTGATTCCAAGGTTAAGTATCTGGCTCTAATGGAGAGACTGCTGTATTTCAACCTTCCCTCCATCACTTATTAGCTTGCATTTAGTCTTTAGGGCAAAATACTTAACTTTTCTAAGTCTCAGTCACCTTTCCTGCAAAACTGAGAAATTATAGTATTCACTTCATAGATTTAGGTTGAAGTGTAATCAAATTAACTTATATAAAATGTTTTGTGTAAACGGCCACATTGTAAGCTTTCCAATAAAAGCTAGTTGCTGTTACTTTTTAAATAAATAATCACTTAATTATTGCTTTGATAAGACTCTGTTCTTCTCTCATATATATATAAGATACAGTGCACATGATTATCTGTGCCTATAAATCAATGATGCTCACTTCCAATATGTGAATCAATGTAATTTTTATGAATGCCAGTTGAACTTGCATGTATACTGATGGACTGCTGTTAGTAGTTACAACACAGAGAAGGAAAGTGTAACTGGTATAATTGTGTCATGGTGTTCTCCCTCCAAAGGAAACACAGTCAGAAGACTCACACTCAGCATTAAAACAAAGAATTGTTTATATAAGTATTGTCTAAAAAGTCAGTGATAATACAATCACGTTTAATCTTCTCTACAGATAAGAGTAAAGCTTTCAACAGCATAATTGTATTCCAAGGAGAATGATACATGCAGTATCTCCTTAGGCTACACAGCTAAATATGACATGACTTCAAATACAGTTTTTAGTGCTACTGAGTATTTAAAAGGTTACAAGACTTTTGAGGGGGCTGTTATTTATTCTCTTTTTATATAATGAATATATCAAATAAATATGTGATTTGTAAATTGTTTCTGAAATTGATTTCAGAGGACATTTAAAGAGTATGTTAGAGCTTGTTTTCACTGTACTGCTTGACTAATAATGTTGTTCCTTTGAAGCCAAGCTTGGATTAGAGAGATTGGCTACTTTATGACTTTTATCTATCTTGCTATAGAGTTGCAGTCTAATGCTACAGTGTCCTTGATGGAGGGACCAGACACCACTGTGTGCACTGTTCTATTTAAATGGTTCTTGATAGGTAACTCTCACTGGCAATAGCTCTTTTAATTGCCTTTTTCTTGTGCAACTATTGCACAAGGCTGCAATTCTATAAACAGGGATTCTGATCATGACTGCCAGTAAATACCCCTTTGATTATAACATTTGGCTTAATAGATCAGTGCCCTGAAGCAGCATTAATGCTGTTAGCAAGAAGCACCACGTATGTGGTTTCAGTTGCTCAAACTATTACCTTATTGAGCTTCACTAGTTGTTGTTGAGTATAACAGGGAAACGTCTTGAATCAACTGTGGGTAAACCTCTGGAAAAGAAAAAAAGCTTTGTTTAAAGCCCTGGGAATATTCTAAAGATTTTCTATTAGAGTCAGTTGAAGCACAGCCAATATACTTTCTGTTACACACAGTATTGCAAATAACAGACATTCTAGCCCTTTCAATAACCATAAAAGATCCAATGATACATAAAAATCTAGAATGCAGTGCCACTGATTCCTACTATTTACAAAGTGTAGCTTAGATGCTTAGAATCAACAAGAATGATTCTTCTCATCTCTAGGGCACACAGGCTTACAGTATTTTATATTCATACAAGAAAACACATATTCTTAAGTTACAAAATAGATATAACTTTTATGTATGTATATTTAATGTGTAACATAGGATATAATTTATAATGTCATGTTTCAATATCAAATAGCTTTCTCCTTTTATATTTCTCCTGGTTTCTTTTATATTTTTAGTCCATGTTAAAGTTATTGAAGGAAACTTATTTATGAGAGCACACTGAAATGACAGAGGTCTAAAGATTGCATGAGGTGGACATACATAAATTTGTCAGTTCCTATAAAATACCTACTTTGATCTGTAAATTTTATATACAGGAGGAAATCTGGCAAAATAAAAATGCCTTACTCTTGAATGAGATAAGTATGGGATCATATTCTTCTATTTGGAATGTTTGTGACCTAAGGTAAGGTACTTAATCTGTCTGTAGCCCTCAGTGATTGTGGGCTACTCTTCAGAAGAGGGTTTAACTTTGGGCAAGGCAGCTCCCTTCAGATATATGGGCAATTCTTGGAAAAAACAGGTGACCCCAAGCTTCAGCAGGTAACCCTCCAAGCAGGAGAGGGGATGTAAGCAGGGCCCTACAGTACCCAGGACTGTCAATTATTTTACTAATTATTTTCTGTTTTCAAAACCAGCTTTTCAAACCAAAACAATAACATCCACTTCTCTAAATCATATAGATCATGTACAAACCCTCCCTTTATTATAATTATTTTACACTGCTTTCTAATCTAATTATATAGTAAAGGGCTTCCCTGGTAGCTTATCTGATAAAGGATCAGCCTGCAATGCAGGAGACCTCAGTTTGATTCCTGGGTCAGGAAGATCCACTGGATAAGGGAACAGCTACCTACTTCAGTTTCTTTCCTGGAAAATTCCATGGACAGAGGAGCCTGTCAGGCTACAGTCTATGGAGTTGCAGAGTCGGACATGACTGAGCAACCTTCATTTTCACTTTCACTAATATAGTAAAATGGAAAAGCAGTGGTTTAACAATTAAGCATGTGAGATTCAGAGATAGACTCAATTATTTAGCTTGAGAAATTAATGAAGATTTATCTTTCTCTACCTGCAATTCTTAATTCACAAGATGATGATTATAATAATGCTTACATCATAGGTGGTAAAGATTTGATGAGTTCAAAATAACACCTAGAAAGCCCTATTGGTACTTGACATAAAATAATCACTATGTAAGTATCAACTTTTATTACCATACCCTGCACAGTGCTGTAAAATCCTTTTTGACCTGACTTGGCTCCTATTACTGTACTTGATGTTTTCATTGTTATCAAAGAAAATGAATTAAAAATCCACTATTAGCTTTAGAGAGTTTTAAGATTCAGATCCTTCCCAGAATTACTGTTTTGTTACATGAAAAAAGGGAGGAAAAAAAAAAAAATAAACTTTCTGCCTGGTGAGTTTATTTTGAAAACTACATAAGATAATGTATATGAAAACACCCCCATCCTCCAGCCAAGAAATTCTTCTTTGATTTTCCTAACATGTCATGCATTCTCATGTCTCAGATCTTTTGCAAACAAACTATTCTACCTAGAGTTATTCCTTATCTCTCTCCCATCTTTTGAGTTCTAATTGCTCATCAAGCTTCACATCTATCCTCCCCCTCTGAAGTTTTCTATTGTTGTTCACTCCATAGGTCATGTCCGACTCTTTGCAACCCGGTGAACTGAAACACATCAAGTTGACATTTCTATAGCATCTCAATTAGTGCCGTGCACCCAAAAGCCCCTGACACTCTGGAGCTAACAATAGCATCTCAGTTATTCCAGCATTTTGTAACGACCGGTTTTGCTGGAGGCCTCTTGTTGGTTTTTAGGTGACTTAACAATGATCTTCTAGAGGAAGGCCTTATCCATTGCTTTGGTATTCCCAAACTTAACACAACATCTAGATCACTTGTTAATTAAGTGGGAAGGGGAGGATAAGATGGGATGGGACTGAACTAAATCTTTCAAAAACAGCTGGATTCCAGGAAATGATTTATGATAACTAGAAAAATAATCATTTCTACTTTGTGAGTAGAAATTCATCTCACTCTCTGCCAAAATTATCGAAACTAATCTTTCCAAGCTTGAATTTCTCAGCACTACTTTAAAATTATACCCCTTGGTTTGCTCAATAGTTGAGTGTTCATTTAAGCAAACTCCCCTCCCTATCTACAATAACCTTTTTTCAAAGTACTTTCACAGTACAGGTGATTTTTGAATGCTTTTTTATTAAACATGACAGAAAAAAAAAAATACTTAAGAAAAGAAAGAAGACTGCCTGAAGTTACTTAGTATTTTATTTCAAATTATATTACCCTAGCTAGGGGTACACACAAGGCTTCCCTGGTAGCTCAGCTGGTAAAGAATCCTCTTGCAATTCAGGAGACCCCAGTTTGATTCCTGGGTCAGAAAGATCCCCTGGAGAAGTGATAGGCTACCCAATCCAGTATTCATGGGTTTCCCTGGTGGCTTAGACGCTAAATAATCCACTTGCAATGCGGGAGACCTGAGTTCAATCCCCAGATTGAGAAGATCCCCTGGAAGAGGGCATGGCAACCCACTCCAGTATTTTTGCCTGAAGAATCCTCATGGGCAGAGGAGCCTGGTGGGCTACAGTCCATGGAGTCACAAACAGTTAGACACGACTGAGCAAGAAAGCACAACACAGTACAGAGGTACACACAGGCACCCCCTCCCACAGGTAATAATATCAATGGTGATTAGATTAGAGTTCATATTTTTATGAATTATAAAGTTAACTGAAAATTTCCAACAGATCCAATATTTCCTACATTGCACTTTTTAAAATGTTTTATTTTTTTTTAAATTTTATTTTATTGTCTTAGTTTCAGGTGTACTGCAAAGTGAATCTGTTATACAAATACATATTCCCACTCTTTTTTTTAACATTCTGTTCATATATAGGTTATAGAGTACTGAGTTGAACTATCTGTTCTATGGAGAAGGCAATGGCAACCCACTCCAGTACTTTTGCCTGGAGAATCTCAGGGACGGAGGAGCCGGGTGGGCTGCCATCTATGGGGTCACACAGAGTCGGACACGACTGAAGCGACTTAGCAGCAGCAGCAGCAGTATCTGTTCTATACAGTAGGTCCTTATTAGTTATCTGTTTTATATATAATAATGTGTATATGTCATTTCAATCTTCCAAATTATCCTTCCCCCTTCTAATCACCTGGTAACCATAGGTTTATTTTCTATATCAGTAACTTTATTATGGTTTTGAAGATAAGTTCATTTGTAGTCTTTTTAAAGATTCCACATAAAAGTGATATACATGATTTATGTTTGTCTAACTTACTTTCCTCAGTATGAGAATGTCTAGGAACATCCATGTTGAGGCAAATGACATTATTTTGTACTTTTTATGTCTGAGTAATATTCCACTGTGTGTAGGTACCGCATCTTCTTTATCCATTCATCTGTTGATGGACTTTTAGGTTTCTTCCATGCCCTGGCTGTTGTGAATAGCATTGCAATGAAAACTGGGGTCTATGAAATACATATCTTTTCAAATTATGGTTTTCTCCAGATATGTGCTCAGGAGTGGGATTGCTGGGTCATATGTTAGTTTTGTTTTTAGGTTTTTAAGAGCCCCCACACAGTTCTCTATAGTGGCTGTACAAGTTTGCATTCCTGCAAAAAGTGTAGGAAGTTTCCGTTTTCTTTACACTCTCTCCAGAATTTATTTCTTATAGACTCAGTTCAGTTCAGTTGCTCAGTCATGTCCAACGCTTTGCAACCCCATGGACTGCAGCAAGTCAGGCTTCCCTGTCCATCACCAACTCCTAAATCAAACTCAAACTCATGTCCATTGAATTGGTGATGCCATCCAACCATCTCATCCTCTGTTGTCCCCTTCTCCTCCTGCCTTCAATATTTTCCAGCATCAGGGTCTTTTCCAAGGAGTCAGTTATTCACATCAGGTGGACAAAGTTTTGGAAATTTAGCTTCAAAATCAGTCCTTCCAATGAATATTTTGAACTGATTTCCTTTAGGATTAACTGGTTGGATCTCCTTGCAGTCCAAGGGATTCTCAAGAGTCTTCTCTAACACCACAGTTCAAAAGTATCAGTTCTTTGGCACTCAGCTTTGTTTATAGTCCAACTCTCAAATCCATATGTGACTACTGGAAAAAATATAGCTTTGACTAGATGGACCTTCACTGGCAAACTAATGTCTCTGTTTTTTAGTATGCTATCTAGGTTGGTCATAGCTTTTCTTCCAAGCTGAGCAATCACAACAGGAGAATGTTGGCTCCCACAAAAAAATGATACCCAATGTGCAAGGGGAAAGGAGAAACTTGAGCAAGATGGTAGGAAGGGTGAAATCACATTTAAAATCAAACCCCATACCTGCCAGAGATTCTTGGAGGACTCAAACAAAACCTTGTGTGCACCAGGTGACACTGCAGAGACTGAGTCAGGCTTGCCTTTGAGTGTTTGAGTGTCTCCTGTGGAGGTACAGGTCAGCAGTGGCCTGCTTCAAGGGCAAGGGCTCTGGGTGGCAGACCAGGGTGTGGCATAAGCCCTCTTGGAGGAACCAGAGATCAAATTGCCAACATCCGCTGGATCATGGAAAAAGCAAGAGAGTTCCAGAAAAACATCTATTTCTGCTTTAGTGACTATGCCAAAGCCTTTGACTGTGTGGATCACAATAAACTGTGGAAAATTCTGAAAGAGATGGGAATACCAGACCACCTAACCTGCCTCTTGAGAAATCTGTATGCAGGTCAGGAAGCAGCAGTTAGAACTGAACATGGAACAACAGACTGGTTCCAAATAGGAAAAGGGGTGCATCAAGGCTGTATGCTATCACCCTGCTTATTTAACTTCTATTCAGAATACATCATGAGAAATGCTGGACTGGAAAAAACACAAGCTGGAATCAAGATTGCTGGGAGAAATATCAATCACCTCAGATATGCAGATGACACCACCCTTATGGCAGAAAGTAAAGAGGAACTAAAAAGCCTCTTGATGAAAGTAAAAGTGGAGAGCGAAAAACTTGGCCTAAAGCTCAACATTCAGAAAATGAAGATCATGGCATCTGGTCCCATCACTTCATGGGAAATAGATGGGGAAACAGTGGATATAGTATTAGACTTTATTTTTTGGGGGCTCCAAATTCACTGAAGATGGTGATTGCAGCCATGAAATTAAGACGTTTACTCCTTGGAAGAAAACTTATGACCAACCTAGATAGTATATTCAGAAGAGGAGACATTACTTTGCCAACTAAGGTCTGTCTAGTCAAGGCTATGGTTTTCCAGTGGTCATGTATGGATGTGAGAGTTGGACTGTGAAGAAGGCTGAGCACTGAAGAATTGATGCTTTTGAACTGTGGTGTTGGAGAAGACTCTTGAGAGTCCCTTGGACTGCAAGGAGATCCAACCAGTCCATTCTGAATGAGATCAGCCCTGGGATTTCTTTGGAAGGAATGATGCTAAAGCTGAAACTCCAGTACTTTGGCCACCTCATGCAAAGAGTTGACTCATTGGAAAAGACTCTGATGCTGGAAGGGATTGGGGGCAGGTGGAGAAGGGGACCACAGAATATGAGAGGGCTGGATGACATCACTGACTCGATGGACGTGAGTCTGAGTGAACTCCTGGAGATGGTGATGTACAGGGAGGCCTGGCGTGCTGCGATTCATGGGGTCGCAAAGAGTCAGACACAACTGATCGACAGAACTGAACTGAACTGAACAATGCAAGAGACCCAGATTTGATCCCTGAGTTGGGAAGATCCTCTGAAGGAAATGGAAACCCACTCCAGTACTCTTGCCTGGAAAATCCCATGGATGGAGGAGATTTTGAGACCATGGGGTCTCAAAGAGTTGGACAAGACTGAGTGACTTCTCTCTTCTCTCTTGGTCTCAGGTCAAACAATAGGGAGGGAACACAGCCCTACCCCTCAACAGAAAATTGAATTAAAGATTTACTGAGCATGACCCAGCCCAGTTTCCCTCACAGTCAGTCTCTCCCATCAGGAAGCTTCCGTAAGCCTCTTATCTTATCCAAAAGAGGAGAGACAGAATGAAAACCACAATCACAGAAAACTAAAAAAGCTGATTATATGGACCACAGTCTTGTCTAACTCAATGAAACTATGAGGCATGCCATGTAGGGCCACCCAACATGGACAGATCATGTTGGAGAGTTCTGAAAAAATGTGGTCCACTAGAGAAGGGAATGGCAAACTAGCATTCTTGCCTTGAGAACCCCGTGAACAGTATGAAAAGGCAAAAAGATTGGAAACTAAAAGATGAACTTCTCAGGTCAGTAGGTGCCCAATATACTACTGGAGAAGAGTGGAGAAATAACTCCAGAAAGAATGAAGAGATAGAGCCAAAGCAAAAACAACACCTGGTTGTGGATGTGACTAGTGATAGAAGTAAAGTCTGATGCTGTAAAGAACAATATTGCATAGGCACCTGAGGTGTTAGTTCCATTAATCAAGGTAAATTGGAAGTGGTTAAATGGGAGATGGCAAGAGTGAGCTTTGACATTTTAGGAATCAGTGAACTAAAATGGACGGGAATGGTTGAATTTAACTTAGATGACCATTATATCTAATACTGTGGGCAAGAATCCTTTAGAAGAAATGGAGTAGCCCTCACAGTCAACAAAAGAGATTAAAATGCAGTTCTTGGGTGCAATCTCAAAAACAACAGAATGATCTCTGTTCATTTCCAAGGCAAACCATTCAATATCACAGTAACCCAAGTCTATGGCCCAACTGGAAATACTGGATTTGAACTCTTCTATGAAGACCTACAATACTTTCTAGAACTAACACCCCAAAAAGATGTCTTTTCATTGTAGGGGAACAGAATGCAAAAGTACGAAGGCAAGAGATTCCTAGAGTAACAGGCAAATTTGGCCTTAGAGTACAATATGAAGCAGGGCAAATGCTAACAGAGTTTTGTCAAGAGAATGCACTGGTCATAGCAAGAACCCTCTTCCAGCAACAGAAGAGATGTCTCTACACATGGACATCATCAGATGGTCAATACCAAAATCAGATTGATTATATTCTTTGCAGGCAATGATGAAGAAACTCTATGCAGTCAAAAACAAGACCAGGAGCTGACTGTGGCTCAAATCTTGAACTCCTTATTTGCCAAATTCAGGCTTAAATTGAAGAAAGTAGGGAAAACCACTAGAAGATTCAGGTATGACCTAAATCAAATCCCTTAAGATCATACAGTGGAACTGATAAATAGTTTCAGAAGATTAGATCTGATAGACAGAGTGCCTGAAGAACTATGAACAGAGGTTAGTGACATTGTACAGGAGGCAGTGATAAATACCATCTCTCCAAGAAAAAGAAATGCAAAAAGTCAAAATGGTTGTCTGAGATGGCCTTACAAATAGCTGAAAAAGGAAGAGAAGCCAAAGGCAAAGGAGAAAAGGAAAGATATACCCATTTAAATGTAGAGTTCTAAAGAATAGCAAGAAGAGATAAAACCTTCTTCAGTGATCAATGCAAAGAAATAGAGGAAAATAATAGAATGGAAAAGGCTAGAGATCTCTTCAAGAAAATGAGAGATACCAAGGGAATATTTCATGCAAAGATAGGCACAATAAAGGACAAAAAAGGTATGGACCTAACAGAAGCAGAAGATATTAAGAAGAGGTGACAAGAAAACACAGAAGAGCTATACAAAAAAGATCTTCATGATGCAGATAACCATGATGGTGTGATTACTCACCCTGAGCCAGTGTCCTGGAATACGAATTCAAGTGGTCCTTAGGAAGCATCACTACAAACAAAGGTAGTGGAGTAGATGGAATTCCAGCTGAGCTATTTCAAATCCTAAAAAATGATGCTGTGAAAGTGCTGCACTCAATATGTCAGCAAATTTGGAAAACTCAGCAGTGGCCACAAGACTGGAAAAGGTCAGTTTTCATTCCAATCCCAAAGAAAGGCATTGCCAAAGAATGCTCAAACTATAGCACAGTTGTACTCATCTCCCATGCTAGCAAAGTGATGCTCAAAATTCTCCAAGACAGGCTTCAATAGTACATGAACTGTGCACTTCCAGATGTTCAAGCTGGATTTTGAAAAGGCAGAGGAACCATAGATCAACTTTCCAACATCCATTGGATCATCAAAAAAGCAAGAGAATTCAAGAAAAAAAACATCGACTTCTCTTTTATTGACTATGCCAAAGCTTTTGCCTGTGTGGATCACAACAAACTGTGGAAAATTCTTAAAGAAATGGGAATACCTGACCACCTGACCTGCCTCCTGAGAAATCTGTACTCAGGTCAAGAAGCAACAGTTAGAACTGGATATGGAACAACAGACTGGTTCCAAATAGGAAAAGGAGTATGTCAAGGCTGTATATTGTCACCCTGTATGTCAAGGCTGTATATTGTACATCATGTGAAGTCCCTGGCTCAATGAAGCACAAGCTGGAATCAAGATTGCCAGGGGAAATATCAATAACCTCAGATACACAGATGGCACCACCCTTATGACAAAAAGTGAAACTAGCCTCTTTTAAAAAGTGAAACTAGCCTCATTTAAATTACCCTATTGGTGAAAGTGAAAGAGGAGAGTGAAAATGTTGGCTTAAAACTCAACATTCAGAAAACTAAGAGCATCCAGTCCCATCACTCCAAGGCAAATAGATGGGTAAACAATGGAAACAGTGAGAAATTTTATTTTCTTGGGCCAAAAATCACTGCAGATGGTGACTTCAGCCATGAAATTAAAGACGGTTGCAAATAAATGAGACCTAATTAAACTTAAAAGATTTTGCTCAGCGAAGAAAAGCATAAAACAAAAAGAAAACCCTCAGAATGGGAGAAAATATTTGCAAGCAAAGCAACTGACAAGGGATTAATCTCCAAATATAGAAACAGCTCATGGAGTTCAATATCAAAAAAAAAATAACACCCCAGTAAAGAAATGGGCTGAAGGTCTAAATGGACATTTTTCCAAAGAAGACATATATATGGTCTTAAAACACAAGAACAATGCTCAACATCACTACTTATTAGAGAAAAGCATATCAAAACTGCAGTGAGGTATCACCTGACACCAATCAGAGTGGTCATCATCCAAAAGTTTACCTTGCATTTATTTATGTTTAGAGTTGAAACTAGAGAATATGTCAATTTTTTTTTTTTTTGAGGATTACAACAAAGTGAAAATAAGACAGTAGAACCTAGAGGTAGTGTATTTAGTTATGATACTAAAAAAGGCATAATTATACTTAGGAATGACTATAGTATTCATACTTTGGCTACCTAATGTGACGAGCCTACTCATTGGAAAAAAACCCTGATGCTGGGAAAGATTGAGGGCGGAGGGAGAAGGGGGAAACATAGGATGAGATGGTTGGATGGCATCATCAACTAAATGGACATGAGTTTGAGCAAACTCTAAGTGATAATGGACGGCAGGGAAGCCTGGTGTGCTGCAGTGCACAGAGTCACAGAGCCAGACATAACTGAGGGATTAAACAGCAGCAACAATACTATTAGATTAGTATTTGCAATTTTTTTTTGAACTAGGCTGCTTTTATTGTAACAGTTATGTCTCACCCTTTTAGTGTTTTTTTTTTTTTTTTTTTGGTTGTTGTCTGTTTGTTTGTTTCCTACCTTTATGGTGGTCCTTTTTGAGGATCCAGCTACAGTATCCTTTAACTAGCAATACTTTTGACATTACAATTATTGTAAAAAGATCGAAATAGAATAGGAATTGCAAAAAAGTAATGAACCAAATTTTGTCTAGTAGTCCATTCCTTCCCATTTTCATGCCTTTCCTTGATTTTGAAGAATTATAAGCAGTGCTTCTGGGTCAAGTGAAATTTCACATGCGAGGTTTGGTAAGTTTCATTCTCATTTAAACCTTCATTAAACCCGCAAATTTAGCTATGCTCCTTTAGAAACTAGTGGTTCATGCTTTAATAAGAGCAGCAATACTACTTACTGACCCACAGCTATTTTTTCAGGAATATGGAGATAATGATGTTGCCTCTTACTTTAACAGTGATACAGAGTTTACCCTCAATTATCTAGAAGTGATTGTCCAGTTTGCTCATTATTTCCAATCTTTATTCTGTGTTTTCCCTTTTCTTCATATTTTTGGGCTTTGCATTGTGCCAGCAAAAAATGTAGAAGAAAATGATGAAATATGGAATATAAATGAATATTGTGTTGTCATTTCTAGCTTTTTAAAAATGAAGCTATACTGAAATAATTACATCAATTTTTGATCACTTGGCTTGCCTTTGAAACTTTGTCCTTGCCTTTCCACAGAAAAATACATGGTTAAGTAAATTAACAGGATAAAGATTCCAAACGAGACAAAAAAATACCTAGAGGAGAAAACTAAAAATAATTTTGGCACATCAATTATTTATATAAAACAATGGATTCCTAATACTTACAAATTAGACATGTATTAATTAAAGTCCCTCCCTACAGAATCTCTATGTGAAATTAGCTCCTAGGCCAATTTAAGCTACTATTTAGAGCTAAAATTAATTTAATTTATATATTCGACTGTTGCAACATGTTCCAGTTTTGTATCTGAATTCACCTAATTACTTTGAATTTGTAATGCCTTTTTTTATTTTTTCCAATACAATGTAAGCATTATTAACTATTCAGTGACTATCCTTTATTTATATATAGCATAAGGATAATTTCTTTTTCTCTTTCACACAAAATAACTTGCAAACTGATGTGAAGAACCTATACTCCCCTGAATGTGCACTTTCAAAAGTAATATGCACTTCAGTCTCATCAGTTCAGTTCAGTTCAGTCACTCAGTCGTGTCTGACTCTTTATGACCCCATGAATCACAGCATGCCAGGCCTCCCTGTCCATCACCAACTCCCGGAGTTCACTCAGACTCATGTCCATCGAGTCAGTGATGCCACCCAGCCATCTCATCCTCTGTCGTCCCCTTCTCCTCTGGCCCCCAATCCCTCCCAACATCAGAATCTTTTCCAATGAGTCAACTCTTCGCATGAGGTGGCCAAAGTATTGGAGTTTCAGCTTCAGCATCATTCCCTCCAAAGAAATCCCAGGGCTGATCTCCTTCAGAATGGACAGGTTGGATCTCCTTGCAGTCCAAGGGACTCCCAAGAGTCTTCTCCAAAACCACAGTTCAAAAGCATCAATTCTTTGGCACTCAGCTTTCTTCACAGTCCAACTCTCACATCCATACATGACCACAGGAAAAACCATAGCCTTGACTAGACCGACCTTAGTTGGCAAAGTAATGTCTTTGCTTTTGAATATGCTATCTAAGTTCGTTATAAATTTTCTTCCAAGGAGTAAGCGTCTTTTAATTTCATGGATGAAGTCACCATCTGCAGTGATTTTGGAGCCCAAAAATATAAAATCTGACACTGTTTCCCCTGTTTCCCCATCTATTTCCCATGAAGTGGTGGGACCAGATGCCATGAACTTCGTTTTCTGAATGTTGAGCTTTAAGCCAACATTTTCACTCTCCGCTTTCACTTTCATCAAGAGGCTTTTTAGTTCCTCTTCACTTTCTGCCATAAGGGTGGTGTCATCTGCATATCTGAGGTTATTGATATTTCTCCCATCAATCTTGATTCCAGCTTATGCTTCTTCCAGCCCAGCGTTTCTCATGATGTACTCAGTCATAGATCAGTAAAATCTGGTCTGATCTCATAGATGAGTAAAATCTTGTCCCAACATGTCTGTCAAACCATGATTCCTACTTTTTCCAGTTCTTACACTTTATACTATTTAGGTCACTTTCCTTACTCTCTTACAAATGCACAATGATGTTTTAAAATCCATTTGCTGATATAGTGTTCATCATTGTACTTGTTCCATCAATATACTTGTTCCAATTCTGCATCTTTTTCCAGACAGTGGGAGTATTATGAAATATGGTTTCATATAATAAGAATAGTTATTAAAGTAAAAATTGCAGTAGTAATAATAAGCAAATACCTACAGTAATTACACAATGTAATTCAATATTATCTCATTTAGCTCCTCACAATAACTCTACTTATGAAACACAAATTATTATTGTTGTACAGATTTACTGCCCAGTAATTTAAGGGCTAGTGAGTGACAGACTTGCACAAGGTCACAAAACAGGTAAATGAAGGACGCCAGCATCTTACCCCAGAAAGTCTGATCTAGCATTTCTGTTTCATGCTCTTTGTCACTCACTTTCTTGTGACTTTATATAAACAATACAACCTCTCTATTCCTGTATTTCTTCCTTTCAAAAATGAATTTGTACTTATGTATGTAGATGTTTCATATCAGCCATTTCTCCGAGGAGCCCTGATATGTAGAAACCAAGATCTGTGGTCTAGGAGTGCTCATTGTATCAGAGGTTCTTCAATTCCAAGTGCTCCTAGCTGATAGAGGCAGAAAATAGTACATACATATAGATGTATATCTATCAATTATATCTATCTTCTATATCTATCAATTGTATTACAGCCTACAATTTTTACTGATCCCTTTAATGCATATCACACAGCAGAGCTTATTCTAGTTTCCTCTTTTTCCATATTTGTAACTCTCCTCTTCAATGTTTGTGAACACTGATTTAAATATATATCAGCCTATTAATAGTTTGTGAACTGTGTGCATGCACAGTCGCTCAGTCCTGTCCAACTCTTTGAGACTCTATGGACTGTAGCCATCCAGACTCTTCTGTGCATGGGATTTTCCAGGCAAGAATACCGGAGTAGGTTGCCATGCCCTTCTCCAGGGTTATCTTCCTGACCCAGGAATCAAACACGCATCTCTTGCATTTCCTGAATTACAGGTGTATTCTTTATTGCTGAGCCCCCAGGAAAGACCATAATTTGTGAAGACTGGTTGATAATTAAATTTTATTCAAATAGCAATGTGATAACTATTCTTTTTGACCTGGCATAATTGACTTCATGATTTAGGAAAGATACTCATTTAGATTGCTTTTGAATATTTTCTGCTCAGTTTTAGGTTTGTGCTGGGTTTTGGGTATGACCAGTAAATAATTTTACTGTTAATGTCTCTAAATTAAAGTTGAAAATGCAAGAACAATATATATAAAGCAAGAACATGATAACATGTTAAATATTTGAACTTATTTCTGAGGTTTTTCTTGGGAGTTGAAACAGGAGATTCAGAATTTCAACCCAAAGTATTTTTTAACCTATGATAAAAAGCTTTATTCCTGAACCTCATTCTCAATTAGGATTAGACAAATGTCTAATTGATCCATCAAACCTGGAGTCTACAGATTACATTTTAGAATCATAGTGGAGTCCAAATGTGTGATCCTTGTTTGAAATACAGTAGTGCAATATCTATTCAGCAGATAAACTAAAAGTATCAACCTAGTCTATTATTGTTGCTGCTCTTCACCAGCTTAGTCATGTCTGACTCTATATGACCCCATGGACTGCATCATGCCAGGGTTCCCTGTCCTTCACCATCTCCTGGAGCTTGCTCAAACTCATGTCCACTGAGTTGGTGATGATCCAACCATCTCGTTCTCTTTCCCTTGAGAATTCCAGGTCTATGAACTTCTATTAACTCTGTGACTCAAGGCTTTTTGTCTCTCAGGCCTGAAATTCTCAAGGGTCTTAAATGTAGAGATTATTGAATTTAAACAATTTCTCAAACACTTAAATAATGAAATTTGTGAAATGGCTATAGAATATTGGGCTGGTCACCTAAACGAGTAATTGAGCTAATTTACAACTGGAATCATTAAGCTTTTTCTTATCTCTGGAGATGCCTGTTTTTATGACTCATTTGAGATAAAGGCAATGGTAATCCTTCTCCACCCAGGGTTTGCTTCTTTACTAATAGCTCAACTAGTTCAAATATTTGGCAAGCCTGGTTTGACTCATTAAAGAACAGCTTAGAGTTTCTTCTAGTGGCTCTCCTGAAGCTAAGATTTCTCATGCAACCTTGGTTATTCAGCCAGATACTCAGTGCAACCCAAGTGCCAAGAGATTGTCTCTCAGACCTTTGATGCTGCTTGAAATCTACTTCTCTCATTCTGTATGTTTTACATTTAAATGAAGTCTTCACAAAAATATACTCTATGGAGTCTGCTAGGTCTTTCAAATACCCCAAAGAGGGGAAAGAATTTAGCACCAAACTGACTGTTCTGGGTAGTAGTGGAATATTATTTCAGACAAATCTAATATGGATAGAAGCTGTGGTAAAAACAACTCCAACCTGGTTGAATGAAAATCCAAAAGATAAGACAATGTTGGATAGGTAATTTAAAACAAACCAGACACATGGCTCCATACCTTCATGGAGGTGCATGTGTTTACAAGGTTCGAGGGTCTATTTGATACAGCTGAAGGAAAACTGGTATGATCATCATTCTGTTTTAATTGGTGGAAGTTGTAGGGTCCCCATGATGCCTAATTGTTCCTCTGTATCATGTAGAGAAAAATTGATAACCTGTGGGAAATATTTATTTCAGGTTTATTCTTGTTAAATGGAGTCAAAAGGTATCCCTATATAAAGAGGGAGGGGACAAATGTATACCTATGGTTGACTCATGTTAATGTATGGCAGGAACCAACTCAATATGGTAAATCAATTATTCTCCGAGTAAAAATAAGTTAATTAAGTTTTTTTAAAAAGCAAAAAAAAAAAAAAAAAAAAAGGATCTCTGGACTTTCTCTTTATTTGTTGCTTCTCACAAATGTGCTTTTGTGGTAAGTTCAGGTATGTTCTTACAAAAAAGATGATTTGGAGTTCAAATTTCAGCTCTAACACTAGCTAAATGTTGGATTTTTTTTTTAATATCTTGTTACATTATAGTCCTTATCCATAAAAGGAGGATAATAACACGACTTCCCTCATAGAATTTTATGCATTAATGAGACAATGAATGAAAACCACTAACACTGGGCTGGCTTATAAGTGTTCAATAAGGCTAGCTTATTTGGTATTTCCAATCACATGGGTAGACAGTTTAAATGTTCACCATCAAGGTATTCTTGACAGAATTAATTTTGTACTGCTGTTGCTGCTGTTAAATCGCTTCTATCGTGTCCGACTCTGTGCAACCCCATCAATGGAAGCCCACCAGGCTCCCCTGTCCCTGGGATTTCCTAAGTTAATGCCAATAATATATAGTCCATATGCTCAGAATATCCAGTCCACAAGTCATATTTAACTGGTGACATTTAACATATGTAGTGCCATCATATTTCAACTAGGCTTAAAATGACTCCTTGCCTTAGAAATCAATGTGACCAGGGTCATTTGTTTATGTTGTCCCAGGAAATATCCTTATGATTACCCAGTTTCCTTTTTTGGGGAGATCGTTAATATGTTCTTTCCTGGACATTATATAGTAAAATCTGGCATCCAAGTCCCAGGCCAACATCATTGGTCATTCTTTCTATCATGTAGAATCAGTGCTGCTTTGTGTGAATAATTTTTCTTTATTTGAGCTAAAATCATTGTAATTCACATTTCAGAGGTGTTCTTTTTTGTTTAGGTGAACACTTGAATAAGGACTTATATTTTGTATCTTATCACTACTATATATCTTGAAGATTTCAGGAGGAAAGAGATAAAGATAAAACTGTTTACAGAATTAATAACAAATATAAAGGTTCAAATCTTAAAATGTTCACTGTCAGTTTCCATTTGACTTTGAAATCATACATTGACACTTTACAAATATTCAGTTGATACTAAGTAAAATGGTAGCATTTCCTGCTTGGGCCCACTGGTGTAATAAACTGCTTTCCACTAAAAAAAAAAAAAAAAAGAAAGAAAGAAAGCGTGTGTGCATAGTGCAAGATTTAAATATACCTGACCTGTGTTATTCCTTTTGAAAATACTTCTTTGTGTGAGAAAAAGAGGGCATTGTATGAGATTGTTAGCTTTGGAGCCATTCAAAGTGTTTGAAATAATGTGTTTTATTTAAGAATAGGACATAAAGGGTGATTGTCAAGATTTGGCAAAATTTTATTAATGACTTAGGTGATTTAATAAAATATCCAATCCACTGAAAGCTCAAATCTGTTTGGTAAGAATTGTATTTTTGAATTGAAAACTAGATATTTCTGGGGTGATTTTGCCCTTTTGAAAGAACCATTGGGTAGAAAGAATCCACCCTCCTGTCATATTAAATTAAATGTCACCAGAGTTACTAGAACCTTCAGACTCTTTTTAGAAAACTCAAGAAATTCAAAACATAAGAATTCTCTTAATTTTTTTAAAAAAATAAATGATTGAATTTATGTATGATATCAAATTTATGAGAAATATGACCATCATAAAAGTATTATTTGATAAGAATATGTTAACAATAAACAACTAAGAAGGCATTTTAAGAAGGTACCATAGGAAAAGTCTGAACTTACCTCCTCCCAAACGCACAGCAAATAAACACCTACACATACATAAATTCCCTCTAAAAATAATTTGAGAACTAATTGAATACCTATTCAACAACAAAAAATAAAAAGGGTGACATCAAGATGGGTAGGAGAGACAGAGAAAAGTTCTCACTCAAAACCCCTTTCCTGGCCTGGCCACGAGATCTTCCTAGAAGGATTTATCTCCTGGAAGACAAAGGGCATGAGGCCCCACATCAGACACCCTGGCCCATGGATTTTACACCAGACAGATGAGCTCCCAAAATCCCTGATTTAGAAATCTAAGGGGCTGATGTCCAAGTGTTTCAAAGAGTTATTTAGAAACTGAGGCTCTCCTCTTCAAGGGCTCTAGTGTGATCTCTCTCACACAAGACTCAGGAAAATATCAGTGGTTTGAAAACTGTTGAGATTCTTTGTGAAGGAGAGTCATTTGCAAATCTAAAAGCATTGTTTGGGTGGTGGGTGTAATATGGTAGTAATATTTGCAGGAGACAGAGGCATTGGCAGAGGCCATTATGTTCTCCAGCTAACTTGCTAGCACATACCTGAGAGCTTGGATAGACTACAACGCCATAAAGCTGAAACTGGAGAGCTCTGGCAGTTGTGACCCTTCCCTACTCCCTGATTTAGTTCAGTTCAATCGCTCTGTCATGTCCGACTCTTTGCGACCCCATGAATCACACCACGCCAGGCCTCCCTGTCCATCACCAACTCCCGGAGTTCACTCAAACTCATGTCCATCGAGTCAGTGACGCCACCCAGCCATCTCATCCTCTGTCATCCCCTTCTCCTCCTGCCCCCAATCCCTCACAGCATGAGGGTCTTTTCCAATGAGTCAACTCTTCGCATGAGGTGGCCAAAGTATTGGAGTTTCAGCTTCAGCATCAGTCCTTCCAATGAACACCCAGGACTGATCTCCTTTAAAGATTGACTGCTTGGCTCTCCTTGCAGTCCAAGGGATGGACATTTGTTGGCAAAGTAATGTCTCTGCTTTTGAATATGCTATCTAGGTTAGTCATAACTTTTCTTCCAAGGAGTAAACATCTTTTAATTTCATGGCTGCAGTCACCATCTGCAGTGATTTTGGAGTCCAAAAAATGTCTGACACTGTTTCCACTGTTTCCCCATCTATTTCCCATGAAGTGATGGGACCAGATGCCACGATCTTCATTTTCTGAATGTTGAGCTTTAAGCCAACATTTTCACTCTCCTCTTTCACTTTCATCAAGAGGCTTTTTTGTTCCTCTTCACTTTCTGCCATAAGGGTGGTGTCATCTGCATATCTGAGGTTATTGATATTTCTCCCGGCAATCTTGAGTCCAGCTTGAGCTTCATCCAGCCCAGCGTTTCTCATGATGGACATTGCATATAAGTTAAATAAGCAGGGTGACAAATTACAACCTTGACATACTCATTTTCCTCTTTGGAACCAGTCTGTTGTTCCATGTCCAGTTCTAACTGTTGCTTCCTACCTGCAAACAAATTTCTCAAGAGACAGGTCAGGTGGTCTGGTATTCCCATCTCTTTCAGAATTTTCCACAGTTTATTGTGATCCACACAGTCAAAGGCTTTGGCATAGTCAATAAAGCAGAAATAGATGTTTTTCTGGAACTCTCTTGCTTTTTCCATGATCCAGCAGATGTTGGCAATTTGATCGCTGGTTCCTCAACATTTTCTAAAACCAGCTTGAACATCTGGAAGTTCATGGTTCACGTATTGCTGAAGCCTGGCTTGAGAATTTTGAGCATTACTTTACTAGATATGAGATGAGTGTAATTGTGCAGTAGTTTGAGCATTCTTTGGCATTGACTTTCTTTGGGATTGGAATGAAAACTGCCTTTTCCAGGCCTGTGGCCACTGCTGAGTTTTCCAAGTTTGCTGGCATATTGAGTGTTGTACTTTCACAGCATCATCTTTCAGGATTTGAAACAGCTCAACTGGAATTCCATCACCTTCACTAGCTTTGTTCGTATTAATGCTTTCTAAGGCCCACCTGTCTTCACATTCCAGGATGTCTGGCTCTGGATGAGTGATCACATTATCGCGATTATCTGGGTTGTGGAGATCTTTTTTGTACAGTTCTTCCGTGTATTCTTGCCACCTCTTCTTAATATCTTCTGCTTCTGTTAGGTCCATACCATTTCTGTCCTTTATCGAGCCCATCTTTGCATGAAATGTTCCCTTGGTATCTCTAATTTTCTTGAAGAGATCTCTAGTCTTTCCCATTCTGTTGTTTTCCTCTATTTCTTTGCATGGATCACTGAAGAAGGCTTTCTTATCTCTCCTTGCTATTCTCCCTGATTAGGGTGACACAAATAGCCATGGCATTCTCCTACTCCTCAACTAAAGTCTGAAAGTGTGGGCAGCTGTGACCCTTACCTCCCCTCTGGCTGGGAGCACAAGCAGTCATAATATTCTCACTTCTGGCCTAAGGCTGACTCATATGCACAGGCAAGGTCCTTTCACACTGCATTGGTGAAGTCCAGGGGTGGGTACAGTCAAGTCATTTTCCTGCTGTCTTTCTGAAGCAAGAGAGCAAGTCCCACCCCCTGCACTCTCCAGCTACCTACCCAAAGCCCGCAGGTACACACCATCCGCATAGGGGACACTACTGGATGACCTGGCCCCAGTGGTCACAGGGCTGGTGTTCTTGAACTTCATGACACTAGAGCCATCAGAAAGACAGCCCTTGGGAGGCCCCCACCCCCAGGGCACTGCACAGACAGTGGAATGAAAGATAATCCCAGTCTTGCTATGTAAAAGGCTTATTTCTTAGCCTGGAGCTTTACCTGAGGGGCAGGCTTCAGGATTGGATCCATCTAGGAATTAAGGCAGTGTTCCCAAGGACTGCAAGCAGGAGACATGATTCTTGCACACTCCTTGGCCCCATTACAGCTCAATGAGGCTTCTCAGAGAAGAGCTTATACACTTACCAGGAGCCTCAAATTTTGCAACCACAGCCAAGGGACACCTATGGATGGATCTTCTGGTCCAGAGGCCAGCTGGACCAGACTGATGACTTCCCTGAGCTTCACCAACCCACATATAGATCAATGCCCAGAATGGGTAAGTGAGTCTAACCCACACCTCCCTATATAGCAGCCATAGCCCTATCACAGCTGGTGGGCACACACAGCCCACATGAGGAATGGCCAGAGACTGTCTGGTTCTGGTGGCCAGAGGAGACTCTACTTCTCGGCCATAGAGTGGCTATAGAAAACCACTCTTTTAAGACTGGACTGTTGCTGGGAAAGATTGAGGGCAAAGGAGAATGGGGTGTCAGAGGATGAGATGGTTAAATAATATCACCAAGTCAAAGGACACGAATCTGAGCAAACTCTTGGAGATAATGGAGGACAGAGAAGACTGGCATGCTTCAATAAATGAGATCGCAGAGTCAGACAAAGCCCAGTGACCGAACAACAACAAGCAAGACTGAGGAAGGTAGCTGCTTTCCATATTACCTATAGGGACTGCATCAAGCTAAAAAGCCTTTTCACATCAAAGGAAGTTCAGTTCAATTCAGTTCAGTCGCTCAGTCGTGTCCGACTCTTTGCGACCCCATGAATCGCAGCACGCCAGGCCTCCCTGTCCATCACCATCTCCCAGAGTTCACTCAGACTCATGTCCATCGAGTCAGTGATGCCATCTAGCCATCTCATCTTCGGTCCTCCCTTCTTCTCCTGCCCCCAACCCATCCCGGCATCACAGTCTTTTCCAATGAGTCAACTCTTTGCATGAGGTGGCCAAAGTACTGGAGTTTCAGCTTTAGCATCATTCCTTCCAAAGAAAGCCCAGGACTGATCTCCTTCAGAATGGACTGATTGGATCTCCTTGCAGTCCAAGGGACTCTCAAGAGTCTTCTCCAACACCACAGTTCAACAGCATCAATTCTTCAGCCCTCAGCCTTCTTCACAGTCCAACTCTCACATCCATACATGACCACAGGAAAAACCATAGCCTTGACTAGATGGACCTTAGTCGGCAAAGTAATGTCTCTGCTTTTGAATATACTATCTAGGTTGAACAAAAAGGTGACCTAATGAATAGAAAAAGATACTTTTCTTCCAAGGAGTAAGTGTCTTTTAATTTCATGGCTGCAGTCACCATCTGCAGTGATTTCGGAGCTCAAAAAAATGAAGTCTGACACTATTTCCACTGTTTCCCCATCTATTTCCCATGAAGTGATGGGACCAGATGCCATGATCTTTGTTTTCTGAATGTTGAGCTTTAAGCCAACTTTTTCGCTCTCCTCTTTCACTTTCATCAAGAGGCTTCTAAGTTCCTCTTCACTTTCTGCCATATGGGTGGTGTCATCTCCATATCTGATGTTATTGATATTTCTCCTGGCAATCTTGAGTCCAGCTTGTGTTTCTTTTAGTCCAGCGTTTCTCATGATGTACTCTGCATAGATGTTAATTAAGCAGGGTGACAATAAACAGCCTTGATGTACTCCTTTTCCTATTTGGAACCAGTCTGTTGTTCCATGTCCAGTTCTAACTGTTGCTTTCTGACCTGCATACAGATTTCTCAACAGGCAGGTCAGGTGGTCTGGTATTCCTATCTCTTTCAGAATTTTCCACAGTATTGTGATCTACACAGTCAAAGGCTTTGGCACAGTCAAAGCAGAAATAGATGTTTTTCTGAAAGTCTCTTGCTTTTTCCATGATCTAGGGGATGTTGGCAATTTGATCTCTGGTTCCTCTGCCTTTTCTAAAACCAGCTTGAACATCAAAGGAAACCACCTACTAAACAAAAAGGTGAACTAATGAATAGAAAAAGATATTGAAAATGACATATTCTATACAAGGTTGATATTCAAAATACATAAAGAACTCATACAGCTCAACATCAAGGAAAGAAGCAACTTAATTAAAATGGGGATGGAGGACCTGAATAGACCTTTTCCCAAAGACAAACAGAAGGCCAATGTGTGTGTGTTAGTTGCTTGAGTGAGTGAGTGAGTGAAGTCACTCAATCGTGTCTGACTCTTTGCAACCCCGTGGATTGTAGCCCACCAGGCTCCTCCCCGATGGGATTCTCTAAGCAAGAGTACTGGAGTGGGCTGCCATTTCCTTCTCCAGGGGATCTTCCCAACTCAGAGACCGAACCGGAGTCTCCTGCATTCCAGGCAGGCGATTTAACCTCTGAGCCACCAGGGAAGTTGCAACCCCATAGACCACAGCCCACCAGGCCCGTCTGTCCATGGGATTTTCCAGGCAAGAACACCAGAGTGGGTTGCCATTTCTTTCTCCAAAAGGAACTATAGAAAGAAAGAAAGTGAAGTCACTCAGTCATGTCTGACTCTTTGCAGCTCCATGAACTGTAGCCTGCCAGGCTCCCCCTTCTATGGAATTTTCCAAGTGAGTTGCCATTTCCTTCTCCAGAGATGGTCAATAGCTACATGAAAAGATGTTCAAGATCACTAATCATCATGCATACATGCTCAGTTACTCAGTTGTGTCTAACTCTTTGGGCTTCCATGGAGTGTAGCCCTCTAGGCTCCTCTGTCCATGGGATACTCCAAGCAAGAATACTGGAATGGGTTGCCATTTCCTACTCTACACTATTCATCAGGGAAATGAAAATCAAAACCACTATGAGATTAGTACCTCATTACCTGTCAGAATGGCTATTATCAAAAAGACATGAAACAACAAATGTTGGTGAGGATGTGGAGAAAAGCCCTCCTTAAAAAACTAAAAATAGAATGATCCCATGATCAAACAATTTCACTTCTGAGCATTTATTCAAAGAAAATAAAAACACTAATTCAGAAAGATACATGCACTTTTACATTTATGAAGCATGATTTGCAATAGCGAAGATATGGAAACAACCTAAGGGTCCAATGGTAAGTGAATGGATAAAGAAAATATGGTACATATACATACAATGGGGCTTCCCTGGTGGCTCAGAGGTTAAAGCGTCCGCCTCCAATGCGGGAGACCCGGGCTAAATCCCTGGGTCGGGAAGATCCCCTGGAGAAGGAAATGGCAATCCACTCCAGTATTCTTGCCTGGAGAATCCCATGGATGGGGAAGCCTAGTAGGTTACAGTCCACCGGGTCGCAAAGAGTCGCACACGACTGGAATGTTACTCACATATTACTCAGTCATTAAAAGAAAGAAGATGAAATCTTGCCATTTGAAACAGTATGGATGGACCTAGAGTATTCTATGCTATATGAAATAAGGCTGTCAGAGAGATTAAAATACCTATGATTTCAATTTATATAAATATAAAAAACAAAACAAATGAACAAACAAAACAAAACAGAACAGACTCATGGATACAGAGAACAAATTGGTGATTGCCAGGGTGAAAAAGGTAGTGGAGAGGGTGAGTGAAATATGTAGAAAGGTTTGAGATGTAGCTTCTTGCTATAAAATAAGAAAGGCAAAATGCTATAATGTACAGCATTAGGAATGTAGTCAATAATATTATAATAGATCTGTACGGTAATAAGATTTGTTGTGGTGATGATTTTGTAATATAAAACATATCAACTCACTGTTGCACATATGAAACTAACATCGCATGTTAAATATAATGCAATTAAATAAATAAATACTTTTAGAGATAAAAAAACAAAAATTTTTGCATTAGATTTAAAATATACTTTGTTTCATCTCCTGTGTATTCTATATAGCTTTAAAAGAAGTGAAGTAGGTAGGATTCTAATTTGGTTGCCAAGATTTCCCACTTTCCTGATGAATACACCTATTATAACCCCCAAGTGAGAGCCAAATGAATCTACAAACAAAAAACATCATGGACTCTTTGGGAAACATATGTAGTTTAGGGTTATTAGATTAAAATATAAAGCAGAAGCTGACAAATATAAGATGTAAAGGAAAAAGGAAACCAGATAATAAATGGCTTTATATGTCACTTGAGGAGGTAAGATTTTATTCTGCAGTCAATGGTGAGAAGCCCATAAAACAGGAAAACAGGGGAGAGTAGTGATTAATATTTCTTAATTATGGTCTTGTTTCTAGTTTATGATAACAAGTCTGATTGATAGTACTGTTTGCTTTCAATTTGATAATAAAATATCATTTTTTCAACCTGCAGGCCCTGTGGTGAGAATGAGAATCAACAGGGATGGTATGTAAAAGCGAAGAAACTCTGAAAATTTTAGCTGTGGTATTTAAATGCATATTCATGAAGGTAAAAATGAAGTTATTAGTGAAGTGGGAATTATGTGTTAGATCCTAGAAGACTTATGCTGTATGTGTATATATATATATATGCTATATAAAGGATACCACAAAAATGAGTAACATATTTAAATGAGAAAGAAGCAAAAATCTGTCCAATTTGAACCAACCCAAACTAAAAATTTATTTGGGAAGGACAGTTATCATTGACTCATTGTTCATAAAGTATTGGATTTCATTTCCTCCTTTTATAATTTACCACCTATGAGATCATGGGGAAAAGGTGTAAGTGCTTCTAACTTGCCTTTTCTTTTTAACAATAAGAAATATATTTTTCCATATTTAAACCATTAATGACAAAAACTACAACCAAAATTTGTTTTCATCCAAATATCAAAATAATAACTGAAAGCCTGTGAATCTTTTTAATAGTTATTATCTTTCAAAGGAAAATCACTTTTTAAACTGAAGCCATAATATTTAGTAAGCAAGTTTCTCTGTATTACTTAGGTTTATTTGATTTTAGAAACAGTTTTTATAAATTTCTATCAGAAGTATTACTTGAACGCTAGATATGTTGCAAAAATGATGGGCTGATTTCACCAGCAGCTCAAAATGCTCATATAATATACTAAGCCTACCTAAGAGCAGCTTTTTTCTATAGCTGTGTTCAAGCCAGTGTACCGTGTGATCTGACTTGGATTATACACCGAGCAAAAATGACAAATCCAGGATGAAGACCAGCTCAGCTTCAAACTTAATCCACTACTCTGTAAAGCAAGTCATGTGATTTTTGAAGAACCTGGTTAATTCCATGGGAGCTTATGTTATACTTGCTTATGTAACTGATCCTGCACAAATGACAAAAACAAAAAACAAACAAAAAACTGATGGTTCAGCATTCTATAGATCCATGGGCATTGTACCCTCCTCAGTAATGACATGAGCAAAGAGAAGAAAGACACAGCTTCTTCCTTGCTTTCTTCTTGAAAAAAAAAAAAAAAAGGAAAAGAAAAGATTACAAGAAAAAAGGAGAAGTTCTCTGATGGTTTGACGGTTAGGGTTTGGGTTTTTGCTGTGGACGCCTGGGTTCAATCCCTGGTTGGGAAACTGAGTTCCTGTAAGCTGCACCACATGGCACAGCCAAAAAACCAAAACAAAAACAAATGCAAGTTGCTTCTGAAGATCTCTAGTAAGATCCTTAAAAAAAAAAAAAAAAAAGGAACAAAAGAAATCCATTCTCTGATAAATACAATGAAAGATATTACTAAAGGACAGATTTTTCAGTTTTACTATTAAAATGGAGCATATTTTTGTCTACTAGGAAAAACAAGTACACATACACACATGTATATCTGGAAGCTATTCTATTAATACATGTCTTTGTTGCTGTTTGCATTGAATTGTTTCTATCATCTGATGGAAATGCACATGCTCCTAAGTTTTATTTAGAGTGCATTGTTCAGAAATAAAATTTTTATAGCTGAAGTTATCTATGTATTTTTGTTTATGAAGTATATAGTGTTTGTAAAATGCAGTAAAATCGTTAAAGAATTAAGGATACTTAAAAGTAAAGATCGACATCTGAAAAATTTGGTATTTATATGAAATAAATTAGTTTGAAAGTATGAAATTATAGATGAAATGCTTATAACTAAAAATAGCTTACAGAATTTTAGAAAACACATTTAAATGGTTCTGAAATTCAGTAGAATTAGTGATGTCAAAAGGGATAAGTAATAGCTATAATTGCCTCAAATATACACAAGTTTGAGAGTCATTATCACAAGAATCATTTTTAGAAAAATGTGGAGTACAAGGGGAAAGAGTGGGAATTTCATTTGCCTCAACCTGAATTTTACAATGCAGAGAACCTGATGAGCTACTTGAACAATTTGGTTTCCAAAACTATTAGTCATAATAATTAATCATCATGACTCCAGAGTAAATGTGCAATGTATTTGATTTTTTTCAGCAGCTGTTTTTAGTGGATCATTGGTGTAAGCTATATTGATAAAACAAGTTCAAATAACCTGATATATTTAGCACTGAACCATCAATTGTTATGCAAAGTTAAATACATAAAAATAGCTATTTTGGAATCACAGTTCTCTTAAATATCTTTTTCAAAGCTATTTTTGTAAAATATCTTCAGCAGCTGCAAAGTACACTAATTTAATATATATTTAGTCGTTCTGAAAGAATGTGTCCAGACCCAGGTATAAATTTACTGAAATCTTTGCACATTCACATTGAATTATTTAATATCATTTAAAATCATACATTTTACCTATATATTTTAAAGCAATATTGATTTTAGATTAGTTATATTAATTTTAAAGCTTTTCTTATAGTGGTGGACAAAATTTACTTTTGGAAAGAAATCCTCATCCAAGGGGATTTGTACTCATCAGAGAAAACTTCAAAACTCCAATGTAAAATAAAAAAATAATACTTTAGGCTATGGAGGGCTACTTGTGTTTCCTTCATCCTAGGCACAGTACATGTCAGTCAACAAATATACCAAGAATTTTCTGGCTTACTTAAATTCCCAGTTAACTACTGCCATCTAATCAGGCAGGTCTTAATTTAACTATTTCTTCCACAGTGAGAACTAATCAAAACGTCTTGTGTCTTTTGCATCCTCTACCACAAGTTTATAGCTCTTATTATTATTTTTAGTTACATAATTTGGGGAAATTATTTATTATCTCTTTGCCCATTACATGTAAGATCCATGAAGGCAATAATCCTACCCATTCGCTTTTCACTGGATGTCCCACAACAGACCACAGCTTTAGTGTACCTGTGTTTGCATGCTAAGTCACTTCAGCTGTGTCTGACTCTTTGTGATGCCATGGACTGTAGAGGAGCATGGCAGGTTACAGACCACAGAGTTGGAAAGAGTTGGATACAATTTAGTGACTAAACAGCAACTTATGTTACAAGTTGCAGGGTTTTAGTAGATGGGAATGTGAGGATGGTGGAAGATAAGGTCAGAGATGATTTTAAGGTTTCTATAAACGAAAATGTCAGGATTGGCACTGAGATTTTAACCCATAGGCATTGTTTCTATGGACAGAAAAAGAAAGACACAGGATTAGGAGTGTATTTAAGAATGTTTTAAAATCAATTTCAATTTAGATTGTTTTGGGGATAATTGTGCCAGGTTTGTAAGGGCATCCAATTATAAATCCTTAACATGCAATTCCAGATATGGAACTATAATTCATGGACTAAAAACAGAGATATAGAGAGAGACAGAGAGAGCTGATTTATAGGAACTTAGTCAAAAGCACAAACAATAATAGCATATTCCTGTTGTGTCAGAGTCATTCTCTCCTGGTTGCAAGAGCAGGAAACTGCAGAGTGACTATCGTTTCTTGGCAAAATCCCCAGGAAGCTGAAAGGCTAGGTATTTTCAGAATAACAGAAAGTAATTCTAGCTCATCAAAATTACATGAAATTGAAAATCCTAGTAGGGGTGGCACACCTTCTTGCTATTTCACACCTTCTTGTGATTTGTCACCTGAGCCTCAATCACAAAAACACATAAAGTGAAAAATTAAAAAATGAAACTGAACAGTTTAGATATGGATCAATAAACTCTACTGAATAGGTGCGTTTTGAAATTATAAAAATGAAGCAAATGAAAAAAATAAAAGCAGTGAGCATGAAGCCTTTAATAAAACTCTAGTTTGACTTGGCATGTCATAAATGTCAAAAGGGGCATCCAAAGACATTTATTACTTAAGGTCCTACAGCTCAAATAAAATCTGCTCACTACTGGCCTTTGTAAAAAAGTAAGGAGAAGAAAAAAAAAATAGTAAATGCAATTCCAGCTATACTGCAGTCATAGATTATAACCGAATAACAAAAGCTTGCCTTACTTATTATTTTGCAAGCGGGAATGTAGGGACAAAAGAGATCTTCATTATTTCTCTGAGCTCTGAAGAAAGATACTGTCTGCAATATGTTACAGCTTGTTGCATATGTAGTTCAGTACTGCTGAAATGTAAAGAATATATAATCTGGAATGGTATAAAAGGCCATCTCTCTTTTTATACATTAAGAATGTGATGCCACTTTTTAAGCTTTCCTGTAGTTAATGTCATACAATGTGCTTTTATTTCTGGGTTTGGCAATGAGAAGATGGAGAAATTAGGAGTTTGATAAATCTCCATTTAAGTGAGGCCCAGTTTTCATTTCTACTTTCTGTCATAATGCCTGTGGGTAAAATAGAGTAATACAATGGAAGATGGGTGTGCCCCCAGAACAAAGTCAGCTACTTCAGAATTCTGTCAAAGACTTTACCAAGACTATTCCAAATGTGCTTATATTACAAAATATAATGGGGATTTGACATGAAGAGCAAATCGGGACAGGGTGAATAAAAGTCACTTTCAGCCTTTTTATTTCTGATTTTTGTTTTGTTTTGTTTTTGTGAGTTTTTTAACAATTCCAATAGAATACATTAGTTATTGTCTAGCCTATAGTTGTAGAAAAATAGAAATATAGTTATATTTCTATTTAGAGTATATTTCTATATTTCTATTTAAAAATAGAAATATAGTTTTAGAAAAATATCATTTTCTTCCTATTTTCTTTTGCATCATTTTCTCCAGATGGTATTGTGTCAATATAGGTTGATCAACCTCTGTCTGATTATTATTAAGAATGATGGTATTGTTCTAGATAATAACTCTTAAATACTACCATGATTACAATAATATGAAAGGCCTACAATTTTCTAAACATAATATTATATGATTTTTCAAATCTGCAATATTTATGCATGTTGAATTTATACTTAAAAACTAACTATATCTTGATTTCTCCAGAATTACATTTTTAAAAGTGCTATTATTAACTGAACAAATTATCAGTCAATGTTAATGCATCCTTCCTTCCCAATGTTACAGTGACTATACTTCCTTCTTTATATTGTGATAGAATCTGTTGACCATGAAATATCCAGCAACACTTTTAGTCTTAAAAATAGTATGCTAATATTTTGGGAGGCAGCTTTGTGCCCCAGTTGAAAATGCTGATCTTCTTAGATTCACTTGAAGCTTATGGTGATCACGAGTCTCCTTTCTGGCCAATGTAATGTAATTGACACTAAAATGATATTTCTTGAACAATTTTTCCAAAAGTCATGCTCTATTGCTCATTTATTTTCTTACATTTTTTTTTTTACAACCTGAAAGTGAAAACTGTTTCTTCAATGTATTTGAGTATAAATATACAAGACATTTAATATTATATGGCACTATGAAGCACTTGCACTAACACATAATTGCTAAACAATATGATATTTTATCATAAAGAAAACAAAATCATATTTACTGTGGATGATGTAATGGCTGCATAAAATAGAACTCAAATCAAACTGAAAAATCTAAATTATTCTATGTGAATCTAAAACAATCCTTTGAGGAAGGGGTATATTACTCTTACCTCAATTTGACTTTTTATCTTCTGGGAAAGTTGAACATCGATTGATCATCCAAATTTGCTCTTCTGTGAATTGTTTGTAACTCTGTCCTCTCAGTTTATTACTACTGAGTTGCATGTATTTCAGGTTAATTTGCAGTTTCTCTTTAGATGTTAAATATGCTAACTACTCATAATTTATCACAAGACAATTTTTTTCCCCTCATCTAGCCTTTTTGTAGTCATTTGATAGTGTCAAGTTTTGCCACTATGAAAGCAAAATAAAACTGTAAGTTCTTTTCTTTTTTAGGAAGTAAATCACAGAATCAGATATAGATGAATCTTCTTTCCATCTCTAAGATGGAAAGTTTGTTTTGGTAAAAATAATTCTGTAAAACAAATTGCTTGTATCCCAAGAACCTTAAAAAAACTGTGCTTCTCCTTACAGACATAAGCTTATCTAAAAGGTACAGATGTCTTAGGATCTATAAAAAGATTTGCCATTTAAGCTCACGGATACTTGAAATTATGAAAAACTAAAGCTTCATTTTGTTTTATAAAAGCATTAAATTTCTTCCACACTTTCCTTCTATTTAATATAAAAATGAAAAGAATTATCTTTATAATTTGAATTTAAGTAATCTTTCTATGTAAAATGAAAACTCTCAAATGTGTTAGAAATAGTGAAATCCACTAGACTATTATGCAAAATCAGAAAACATGACTAGTATAAATAAATTAAGTTCTATAAACCATTTATAATACTTTAACATATAACTAATCAAAATATAAATTTACTTAGTTTGGATTTCTTTTAAATTCTTCATGGCCAAAGTAAAAAAAAAAAAAAAGTTTTTAATACCTGAAATAGCAATATACTTATCTCTTTTTGTGGAACCTGAAAGTTCTAGGTGTACTAGAATTTGTAGAAACCTAGAATATTCCTGCAAAGTCTGCACATATTTAATGCTATTCATATTTTTTCCAAAAGTTTAAATGCCTTTCAATCAACTAGGTAATAGAGTTCTGAAAGTTTTTTTTTTTAAGCTGAATTTATATAATCTCAAAGAAAAGAATGGTTGTGAACATTATCTTAGTTTTCCAAAATTAAAATTAGACATGTACTCCTTAAAGTTATCTGATCTGAGAAAAACTGAACTCAAAATGTCTTAAAAGACATGCAGTGTAAGTTTATATGAATTTTTTTATATTTCTTTGTGTCAAATAATACTGAAAAAACATTTATTCAAACCTATCTAGCCAAGCGAATTCCACCAAATCAATATGCTGGTAGTAATCCCTAAGTTTCCAAAGATTTCTCAGAACATCTGGTAGAGTTGAAAACACGTATATGCTAATTTCAATTTATGTACATCCTGGATTAATATCTAAATCTGGGAATTGGTAAATGCCTAATCCTCACATTTAATTGTGTAAATACTTTAATGATTGTGGCTTAGCACACCAATTAACAATTACCCTGAAAATACAAAAGGAAGACAAAGTAAAGAACATCTCTAAAATTCCCAGACCAATGTCCTTTCTTTTCAGAGTCCACTGAAAAACAATAAAAAATGAATCGAATGTACCTCTGCTATGTTTTCTCTTCCTAGAGAAAGACTCTGTATGAATTCAAAGCCTATTTACCATAAACACTTGATTATTTCAATACCATACATTCCATGATTGAAGTTGTAAAATATTAATAAAAACCAACAGGATTGATAGCACTTTGAAATAAATTCACTTGAAGACACCATCAACTATTTTATGAAAAGCAAATGGATGGAATGGAATTCAGGAAAACTGGAGACTTTCACTCTTGAAATGTAGCGATCGGGCAAAGAAAGAGGAGACAACTGCTGCTGGCCTAGTTTATTTACACTTTTACCTAGACTTGGTTTCTTTCTTTTTGATATTTGTACATTTATGTCTGTATATGGTATCCTATAGAAGGAGGATTTTTATGTACATAGGTATATGATTATGGAAAATGACTAGAAGAAACACAGAAATAAAGATCATCCCTGCCCTTAGTCAGTATACATTTTGTAAAATGGTCAACACATGATGACAGAATCATTCACAGACACATACCACAAGTGAAAATAGAAAAGGTTCTAATTCATTCACTCATTTATTCAGTCAGTTGCTCAACAATACATATTTCGTCTCTTCTTCACAGGAACTAGAAATAGGATGGTGAATTAAAATATTTCTTGCTTTTGTAGAATTTAATGGATAAATTTCTAATTGTAATAAAGCAGCCATATGTAAACTGTAGATTTATAATTCCAATCCGTGATAATTACTACAAAGAGAAAGTAGAGAATGAAAGAGTTTATCCATGTGCCTGCCTAAGGCAAGGGACAGTGAACAACAGCTTACCCAGATAACTGACGTTTCAGCTGACATTTGGAAGATTAGGAATTATGTCTCTCATCTCTAAAACAGGTAAGAGCTGAACATGAAGAGACTTAATGCTAGGATTTCTTTTCAGAATCAGAGGGGACTCTGATTAATTTATTTCGTTGCAGCGTTGGAAAACTGTGACACTGGTACACTGTATCCATGCTGGGTTAATTTCTTTGGGCAGGCTGCTACAAGTCCATTAGAGAGGATTTGTCTTTTCTTCTTTTCTTTGCCTTTTCTTTGCTTGTGTGTTTTGTTCTCCCTGTAGCCAACTTCCTAAGACTTTCACCTAATGTCCCAGCCTTCATCTATTATCTCCATATGGTTGATTCTTAAATCTCTCATTTCAGCCCAAACCAATCTCTGTGATTTCAGCCTGAGATGTACAACTTCCTAGTGGATATTTCCACTTGGATATTCTAATTTTTCCTTAAATATAATGTATGTGGTGAAAGCTTCTAATTTCTCCCTCCATTCTTATTCTTTATTGTTGTCTGAGCCTAGAAAAGTTAGGATAACATTAGTCTCTCATAATCATTCACTCATTTATTCATTCTCTTTCCCACTTCTCAGTACATTTTGTGTATGTGTGTACATATTTAGGTGTGTCGTTTCCTTGAGTTTTCTTTTATAATTTTATATGTATGCCACATCAATGAATAGAATACAAATTTAGATTTTGTTTTTTTGTACCTTTTTGGACTGTGTATGCGTATATGCTTCAGTTGTGTCTGACTCTGTGACCCGATGGACTATTGCCCTCTAGGCTCTTCTGTCCATGGGATTCTCCAGGCAAGAATACCTGAGGAGGTTGCCATGGCCTCCTCCAGGGGATCTTCCCAACCCAAGGATCGAAGCAGTGTCTGTTAGGTCTCTTGCACTGGCAGGCAGATTCTTTACTGCTAGCACCACCTGGGAAGCCCCTTTATTTGGTTGACTTTTACATAAATGTTATCATATCAAGTGTATTCATTTAACATTTATCCAGCGTGTTGGATATATCTTAATACTTTCATTTTCTTTGCAAGATAAAATTGTATGCATAAACTAAAACAATTTTGTTCCATTCTAAAATTGGACTTTTGAGTTATTTCTAGTTCATGGCTATCGAAAATAATACTGCAAAGGTTATTTTTGCAAATCTCCTTTGTGGTTGATTTGATGAAAATGTCATTATTGTGTGGTCCAAAATGGTAGCCACTAGTCATGTATAGCTAAATAACATCTGAAATATAGTTCATGTAACTGAGGAACTGAATGTTTTAGCTTGGTTTTACTTAAATTTGAATTTAGATCACCATAGGTAAGCCTCTGGCTATTATATTGGATACTGATAGTCTATGGCAAATACCTAGGATTAGAATTTCTGGTTCATATGGTATATTCAGTTCAGTTCAGTTCAGTTCAGTCACTCAGTCATGTCCGACTCTGTGACCCCATGAACTGCAGCACACCAGGCCTCCCTGTCCATCACCAACTCCTGGAGTTCACTCAAACTCACGTCCATAGAGTCAGTGCTGCCATCTAGCCATCTCATCCTCTGTTGTCCCATTCTCCCCCTGCCCCCAATCCCTCCCAGCATCAGAGTCTTTTCCAATGAGTCAACTCTTCGCATGAGGTAGCCAAAGTACTGGAGTTTCAGTATATTAGTCCTCAAATTTTCTAGATAATACTACATAATTTTTCCAAAATGGTTGCAAATTTTCCCACAATAATGTAAGGAAATTCTTATTAATTAGCATCTTTACCAGTATTAATGTTGGCAGACTATTACATTTTTCTCAATTCAATCTGTAAAATGTTAGTTCTTTTTTTTTTGCATTTTGCTAATTATTAATGAGTTGAATATGTTTTCATATCATTATTAATTTTCTTAAATGTGTGGGTTTGTGATTGTGTGTATGTTCATGTGCACCTGTATGCATGGGTTGGCTGTTAAGTAACTTGCTTATCTTTCTCTGAATTGTATAACTATGTTTCCCCCATAAGGCTGGTGTTCCTATATATTCTAGAATCAGTTCTTTGGGTTTTTTTGAGGGGAAGGATAACATATGTTACAAATACCATTTTCCTCTTCTTTTTGAATTCTGTTTCTAGTCTTCATATGTGTATTTAGTGAATGAAAGTTATTCTTAACAAGGGCAATGTACAAATAAATGCCTATTACATAAATATATTTGTATATTGAATTTTCTCAGATCCACCAAAAACTCTTAATTTGTGTAAGTTGCCAGAATTCCAGCCAATGTCATCTTAACCCATTCTCATTTCTCATTTGAACTGTCTTTTGTTAATGGATTATCCTCTCTTATTTCCTGTATCTCTCACTCTCTCATTCAACCATCATTCTCATGCTCTGTAGAACATATACATTAGGCTAATGGAAGTACTTGGGTAAAATTTAAGGCCCATAGAATGAGACTATTGCATCCTCCAAATACAGAGTTATTTTCATGGCTCTGGGATTTACCAGAATCAAGAAACCCAAGTCTTACTACTCTTGAGCACGCTCATTTATTATATACCAGTGGGCCTTGTGTTGCTTCTATTTGCAACTCTCTTTTCCAAATTAATGTGACTCATGCTACCTTCACAGACTCTTCTAAGAGAGAAGGGCTCTTCTAACCCAGAACATCTATTCCATCTGAAAAAATGATGGTCTTAGAGCCCTTGAAATTTAACCACCCTTTAGCCTATTATTGTCCTGTCACAGTTTGGAGTATTGCTCAGTAAATAATTATTCACCTTCTCCCTCTAAGAGTACAGTGTATGTCCTTGGTCGCTGATATTGGGTTTGGATATTTGACTTGCTTTGAATGATGCAATATTAATGCATTTTTCAAATTAGAGTCTTTAAATAAATCTATAATTTAGTTTTGTGTTGTGAGAAGATTATGTTCATGGTAGCCACATTCCCTTCAGTGTAGAGCCTAGAATGAAACTAACTGTAATCTGCATGCTAAGTCTCTTCAGTCATGTCCAACTCTTTGCAGCCCTATGGATTGTAGCCTGCCAGCTCCTCTGTCCTTGGGGTTCTCCAGGCAAGAATACTGGAGTGGATTGACATTTCCTATTCCAGGTGATCTTCACAACCCAGAGATTGAACCCATGTCTCTCATGTCTCCTTTGGCAGGCTGGTTCTTTACCACTAGCGCCACCTGGGAAGCCCCATCTAGTGCAACACAATTGAACCACAACCTTAAGCAGGGTCACCAGTCAAACTAATGTCAAGTCCAGCTCAACAGCACAGGTTCCTGAAAGCTCAGTACAACGAAAGAACGAGAAACACTCAAGAAAGTTACAGTGGAGATCAGGGGACCAACATCACTGTAAGGTGAAGGTGCCCAAACTGATCTCAAGTCTGCTTTATTATACTTTTTGAGACTTGTTTGTACGTGTTTACATGAGCATAGCAGGCCAGATGGCCTTCAATGAAAATCCTGTGCAGTTAACATTTAACATTTTTGTATCCTTGTATTTCTGCTTCAAGGACAAAGACCCACTTAATCATTATGTGCCTCCCAGGCACCAAAGATAGGAACAGTTTGTTGATGGCTTTCCATCCCCAGGTGTACATCTTGCTTTCAAGATGTTTTTTGTTCCTTCCTGGATTCCTTCAGGAGTCACATACTGAGTCATGTCCTCTCGGCAAGATTGTTTAATTCTTTTGCCAGGTCTTTTAGTAGGCCTGTCTCCTACAAAGCAACCTTAGTCAACTGAATCACAGTCCACCTATAAACCTGTAAGAAAAAGAGTGCAAGATTATGTTGTAAGTCACTAAAATTTGGGATGATTTGTTACACAACATTACTTTGGCACCAACTGACTAATACTTGCTATGATGGCTAATTTTCTGTTTTAGTCTGACTGGCTACAGCATGTGTGGATTAAATATTATTTCTGGATGTGTAGGTGAGGTTGTTTTTGAATGAGATTAGCATTTGCCTTAGTGGCTCAGTAAAATAGATTGCTGTTCCCAATGTAGATGCACACAATTCAATCCCTTCAAGGCCTAAATAGAACAAAAAGCATACTGGGATTTAAACCATCTGCTCCCCTGATTCTCAGGCCATTAGACTCAGACTGAACAGCACTACTGGCTTTCCTAGGTCTCCAGCTTGCAAATGGTAGATTGTGGGACTTCTCAGTTTCCATAAATGCATGAACCAAATTGTCATCATAAATGTGTGTGTATGTATATATCTATATATCTGTATATCTATCTATATCTATCTGTATCTATATCTATATCTATATATTGCTGCCTCATTGCTAAATCATATCTGACACTTTTGCAACTTCATGGACTATAGCCCACCAACCTCCTCTGTCCATGGAATTTTTCCAGGCAAGAATACTGGACTGGGTTGCCATTTCCTTCTCCAGGGATTTTCCTGACCTAGGGATTGAACCCACATCTCCTGCATTGCAGGCATGTTCTGTACCACTGAGTCACCAGGGAAGCCCCATATGTGTGTATATATATATATATACACTGATTTTCTTTCTCTGGAGGACCTTAAGACACCTGTCCTAATTGAAACAGTTATATCTGATAGCTTTAGGTTATCTATTCTCTACATTCTTTTATCACATTCATTTGATTTACTCTTTCACTTTGAATAATGCCCTCTCTTCTTCCTTGGACACTTTTTGGTCTGTAAGTTTGTTCATTATATAATGCAAACCCATGAAAATAAAGATTCTTTGATTTTCTTAGTGCTTTAAGGGGAAAAACAAAACAAAACAAAACAAGTTTGTTAGCATACTGCATCAAAAATAGCCTAATTATTTCATAATGTAAAATGTTATATCAAAGACAGTGCAAAATGTTATAAAAACAAATTGTAATATTATAATCTCCTTATGTTGGATATTACTACATAGGGAACACACTTATCTGTCTGAATTTTCACTTAGTGTTGGACTCATTTTTGTATAGTTTCCTAGTTCATCTTATGAATTTCAAATCTGAGTCTTCAATAACTTTTATATTCACTGATTGTTGTCTGAGATTTAATAACTGAAATTCCCAGTCTTCTCTCCACATATCCATTCAGATATGGTACAAATACTAAATGTATCTATCCCAGTCATGTAAACTAGATAGTCGCTAGCTCTGTTATGTGAGAGTTGGACTGTAAAGAAAGCTGAGAACTGAAGAACTGATGCTTTTGAACTGTGGTGTTGGAGAAGATTCTTGAGAGTCCCTTGGATTGCAAGGAGATCAAAACAGCCAATCCTAAAGGAAATCAGTCCTGAATATTCATTGGAAGGACTGATGCTAAAGCTGAAGCTCCAATACTTTGGCCACCTGATACAAAGAATTGACTCATTAGAACAGACCCTGATGCCAGGAAAGACTGAAGGAAGAAAGAGAAGGGATGATAGAGGATGAGATGGTTAGAAGGCTTCACTGCCTCGATGAACATGAGTTTGAGAAAACTCCGGGAGTTGGTGACAGACAGGGAAGCCTGACATGCTGCAGTTCCATGGGATTGCAGAGTTGGACACAACTGAGCGACTGACCTGAACTGAACCTTAACTTTAAGAAACAGTCTCTCATTTTTTTGGAAAGGATTTCTACTAGGGAAATGGTTTTGTTTACTCTCTGAGATCTACCTTTTCCCCTTGTTATAATTCTCTGAGCCCTAGTAATATTCGCATGGGCTTCCCTGGTGGCTCAGAGGCTACAGAGTCTGTCTGGAATGAGGGAGACCCAGGTTTGATCCCTGGGTCGGGAAGATCCCCTGGAGAAGGAAATGGCAACCCACTCCAGTACTCTTGCCTGGAGAATCCCATGGAGAGGGGAGCCTGGTAGGCTACAGTCCATGGGGTCTTAAAGAGTTGGACACGACTGGGCAACTTCACTTTAGTAATATTCATTGATTTTGTCATGAATAAAATATCTTCCTCTTTCCTATTTCATATTTCAAAGCTGTTATTTCCAGATATATTGTTCTTGTTCCATTTCTCTTTCTTTTCACATGAGACTATGTGAAGTCCTTCAGGTTCTTGAAGTAGCTCGCTGCCTTCCTCCAATCTCTGATATTTCTCTTGATTTCTCACTGTCATTTTCTAAAGCCAAGGTTACTTATGGTACTACAGTTTTTTGTTCATGAGAGTTTATAAAGAATTATATTCTACAGTAGAGATTTTGGAATCAGAATATCTTAGAAATAATAGCTGCATAATCTTTGTCAGTTTACTTAATAGTCTATGCCTCAGTGCCCTACCTGCTTAATGGAGATAATATTAATATTTGCTTCACAGAGTTCTCCCAGATACTAAAACTATAGTTCATGTGTTCACTTAGAATAGTCTTAGAACATTTGAAGCATTTATCAAAATTCCTCTATGAATATTATTATCCTTATTCTGGTGTTGTAAGGGAAAAAAAAGATTGTAATAAAATGAGATACTATAAAACTCTTAGAGGAAAAGATAGGCAGAACACTCCTTGACACAAATTTCAGCAATATCTTTTTCATTATGTCTCCTAGAGGAATGGGAATAAACACAAAAATAAATAAATGGGACCTAATCAAACTCAAAAGCTTTTGCACAGTAAAGGAAGCCAAAAACAAAGGATTATGCTCCAATCAACAAAGGATTGTGCTTCAAAATTTATGAACAGCTCATGTGGCTCAAAAATAAATAAACAAATTAGCAAACAAACAATCCAGTTACTCATGGTATAGGCAGAAGACCTAAACAGACATTTCTCCAAAGACATATAGATTGCCAAGAGGCACATGAAAAGATGCTCAACAATGTTAATTATTAGAAAATGCAAACCATAACTATGAAAGATATCACCTCACACCAGTCAGCATGGCCAGCATAAAAAATTCTACAAACAATAAATGCTGGAGAGGTATGGTGAAAACGGAAACTTTTAATACTATTGGTAGGAATGTAAATTGGCACAGCCTCTATGAAGAGCAGCATGGAAGTTCCTTAAAAATCTGAAAATAAGGCTACCATTTCATCCAGCCACACCACTCCTGGGCATATATCCAGAGAAAAAATATAATTCAAAATGATGCATGCAACCCAATGTACATTGTAGTCAAGACATGGAAATCACCTAAGTGTTCATTTACTAATGAATGGATAAAGAAGAAATGGTACTTATATACAATGGAATATTACTCAGCCATGAAAAAGAATGAAATCCTGCCATTTGTAGTAATCTAGATGGACCTAGAAATTTTCATACTAAGTGAACTAAATCAGGTAAAGACAAATGTCATATATCACTAATATGTGGAATCTAAAAAAATTGATACAAATGAACTTATTTACAAAACAGAAACAGATTCACAGACTTAGAGAATGAATGTATGGTTAACAGGAGGGAGGAGTGGAAGGGAGGGATAAATTGGGAGTTTGGGATTGACATATGCATAGATCTGTATTTAAAATAGATAACCAATAAGGACCTACTGTGTAGCACAGGGAAATCTGCTCATTTCTTTGTAATAATTAAAATGGGAAAAGAATTTTAAGGATAGATATACATGTATATTCATATCTGAATCACTTTCCTCTACACCTAAAACTAACACTTGTTAATCAAGTATACTCCAATATAAAATAAAAAATAAATAAAATACTTCACCTGATGTTCAAGGTCTGTAACTGTTTCCAGATACATCTGGCTCTCAAAGCTAAGATTTCAACAAAAATTTTATTTAAAATAATAGACATACATATTCAATTATTTTCCTCTAGTTTGTTCCCTGGTATTTTGTAATTTGTGGTACAAATCACTCATTCTTCACTCTTTTTTATTTTTATTTTTGAGAGATAATTGACAAATAACACTAGTTTAAGCATATAACATAATAATTCAATATTTGTATATAAGATAATCACCCCAAGAAGTCTACCTAATATCCATCACCATACATAGTCACAATTTTTTTTTTTGAATCATGCTCCCTTCTAACTAATAAAATATAAAAGCAAAAAACAACATTAACCCTAAGACTTAAATTATTGGCTTTATTATTGCACAGTTCAGTTCAGTTCAGTTCAGTCGCTCAGTCGTGTCCGACTCTTTGCAACCCTGTGAATCGCAGCACCCCAGGCCTCCCTGTCCATCACCAACTACTGGAGTTCACACAAACTCATGTGCATTGAGTCGGTGATGCCATACAACCATCTCATCCTCTGTCGTCCCCTTCTCCCCTGCCCCCAATCCCTCCCAGCATCAGAGTCTTTTTCAATGAGTCAACTCTTCGCCTAAGGTGGCCAAAGTACTGGAGTTTCAGCTTTAGCATCATTCCTTCCAAAGAAATCTCAGGGCTGATCTTCTTTAGAATGCACTGGTTGGATCTCCTTGCAGTCCAAGTGACACTCAAGAGTCTTCTCCAACACCACAGTTCAAAAGCATCAATTCTTCGGTGCTCAGCTTTCTTCACAGTCCAACTCTCACATCCATACATGACCACTGGAAAAACCATAGCCTTGACTAGACCGACCTTTGTTGGCAAAGTAATGTCTTTGCTTTTCAATATGCTATCTAGGTTGGTCATAACTTTTCTTCCAAGGAGTAAGCGTCTTTGAATTTCATGGCTGCAGTCACCATCTGCAGTGATTTTGGAGCCCCCAAAAATAAAGTCTGACACTGTTTCCACTGTTTCCCCATCTATTTCCCATGAACTGATGGGACCAGATGCCATGATCTTTGTTTTCTGAATGTTGAGCTTTAGGCCAACTTTTTCACTATCCACTTTCACTTTCATCAAGAGGCTTTTTAGTTCCTCTTCACTTTCTGCCATAAGGGTGGTGTCATCTGCATATCTGAGGTTATTGATATTTTTCCCATCAATCTTGATTCGTGCTTGTGCTTCTTCCAGCCCAGCATTTCTCATGATGTACTCTGCATATATGTTAAATAAGCAGGGTGACAATACACAGCCTTGATGCACTCCTTTTCCTATTTGGAACCAGTCTGTTGTTCCATGCCCAGTTCTAACTGTTGCTTCCTGACCTTCCTTCCTTTCTCCTGTATGTAGAAACCTACATATAGGTTTCTCAAGAGGCAGGTCAGGTGGTCTGGTATTCCTGTCTCTTTCAGAATTTTCCACAGTTTATTGTGATCCACACAGTCAAAGGCTTTGGCATAGTCAATAAAGCAGAAATAGATGTTTTTCTGGAACTCTCTTGCTTTTCCATGATCCAGCAGATGTTGGCAATTTGATCTCTGGTTCCTCTGCCTTTTTTAAAACCAGCTTGACCATCAGGAAGTTCACGGTTCACGTATTGCTGAAGCCTGGCTTGGAGAATTTTGAGCATTACTTTACTAGATGTGAGATGAGTGTAATTCCTTTTTTCAAAATTCATTTTGATTTTTAAAAGTGAGCGAATATATATGCCACTCAAGACTAAATATTTTACTCATGAACAAAGGCTGTCACATGGCCCACTGATAATCACTTAATGTTTAACCTGCTTATATAGGTGAGAGAAACGGTTTGTAATAGCCTTTTACAATATTGTGATTTCACATAATTATGACTAAAAAGAGACAGCAAGATGGTACATGGTTCAAAAAGTAATAACAAATGCAAGCATGTATTTTTTACAAAGCTCCCTTGATTAGGCCATGCCATCATATTAATAAGAAATTCTGAACCAAAATGGAGACTGTTGAATGCTTTGGGAGAAGCTTTATGATGTAAAGTATGTGCAGGTAAAAACACAGAAACACAGCCAATAATACTTGAATTCTCATGCACAATGTAAAGAAATTTATTTAGAATTTAACTATTGGCCTTTCTTCAACTTTTGTTCTATTCTTTCCCTACAGGAAATGTGAGCAACATGATTTAGTGTCACTGATGAAAACTGTGGGCATGCTCAGATCAGCAACCTTCTTGTTTTCTTTAATAAAGTTGATCTATATAAAATAAGCACTCAGGTCTGCTGTCCAAGATTTATTAATAGCTTATAAAGTCAAAGGTACGGTTTTTCCAATAGTCATGTGTGGATGTGAGAGTTGGACCATAAAGAAAGCTGAGTGTTGAAGAATTGATGCTTTGAAACTGTGGTGTTGGAGAAGACTCTTGAGAGTCCCTTGGACTGCATGGAGATCCAAACAGTCAATCCTAAAGGAAATCAGTCCTAAATGTTCAATGCAAGGACTGATACTGAAGCTGAAGCTCCAATGCTTTGGCTAGCTGATGCGAAGAGCTGACTCATTGGAAAAGACCCTGATGCTGGGAAAGATTGAAGGCAGGAGAAGTGGACGGCAGAGCACAAGATGGTTGGATGGCATCACTGACTCAATGGACATGAGTTTGAGCAAGCTCTGGGAGATGGTGAAGAACAGGGAAGCCTGGCGTGCTGCAGTTCATGGGGTCCTAAAGAGTCAGACAAATACGAGCAACTGAACAACAACAAACTCCACTTACTGTATATCCAAGCCATGTATTTCAGTCTACCATTTGTTATTAATTAATCTGATAATCTCATCTCCTCTTTAATGCTTTTGTATCTATCAATAGACTCCAAACCATGTGGAAAAAATTGAAATCCCTAGTATCTCAAATATATATACATACATATATGTGTGTGTGTATCTACACCATGGATGTAATGTGTCTGTAGTTGTGTGGTATGAAAATATGTGTGTGCATATCACACAAATATATGGATTGAATTGATTGATTTTATTATTTATTTATCATTAAAATATCTTCTACACAATCTGTAATATTCCCTTTGGTTTTATAATTTATACTAAGAACTTAAAACTTCAAAGCTTTCAATCCTAAATGTGTGTGTGTGTGTGTTTTAAATTCTAGAGTATTTTACTCTGAATTATACTATGATTTAAATTAAGTTCTTTGATTTCAAAGTTTCTCAGAAATATCTTATACCTCAATTTTTTGAAACTGGAGAGACCAAAGCAAAACCCTGGTTCCTAGAGGAACATGCATGGTTTCTCTGGCAGGTTGCCCATTTTGGTTCTTCTCCTTTGCTTCTCCCATATCAGTGCTGTTGTCTATGATTGGACCCAATGAGCTTTCAAGTTATATGGTTTATTCTGATTAGGCATATTTTGCTTTACTTGTTCTTTCCAGATAGATCTCTTATTTCTGATACACTATCAATATCATGTGCTCAAGTCATTCAGTCATGTCTGACTCTTTGTGACCCCATGGACTGTAGTCTGCCAGGCCCCTCTGTTCATGGGACTCTCCAGGCAAGAATATTGTAGTGGGTTGCCATTTCCTTCTCCAAGGGATCTTCCTGACCCAAGGATCAAACCCACATTTCTTGCTGCTCCTGCATTAGCAGGCAGATTCTTTACCACTGGTGCCCACTACAAAAATACATTGTTCTACTCAGTAGATTAAATATACCAACTGAGACTTTGAGAGTGACATAAAATCTAGTCAAATAGTTTTGGTGTGAGGACTAAAATATTGGACAAAATTGTTCTGCTTCAAATTCTATGTCTAATTAAAAAACACAAAGTTGTATCCTTAGCTAAAAACACTTTTCTGTTTATCTAAAATGTTAAATCCCTTAATTCTGTTAAGAATGACATGCAAAAGAGAATGATAGATACATACATGACATTTTAATGTTTAAATCAAAAAATATTTATATCCTTCAAATCTATAGGATCCGTTGATACTTCTAACGAAGTTGTGGTTTAAGCACTTAGGAAATTTGTAGTTCATGTGATAAATAATTGAGAATTTACATGTATGTTTCTAATTTAAAATACATTTCTGCATCAACTCTAGTTCCATCTTTATTTTTTATGTGGATCATTTTTTAATGTCCTTATTGAATTTGGTACAATATTACTTCTGGTTTATGTTTTGGTTTTTTTTGGCCATAAGGCACCCACCCAGGGATAGAACTCACACCCCTTGCCTTGGAAAACGAACTCTTAACTACCTGACTACCAGGGAAGCTCCTCTGTTTCCATCTTGATTTTGTAATATATCATAATATATACCCCAGCTGAAATTTTTACTGTCTAGATGAGCTGCAAGACATTTTTTAACTTCTGCACCTCTCTAAAATAGAAATAGTTATAAATATATAGTGGCTCAGTGGTAAAGACTCTGTCTGTCAATGTGGAAGATACAGGTTTGATTTCTGGGTCAGAAAGATCCCCTGGAGGAGGAAATGGCAACCCACTCCAGTATTCTTTCCTGAAAAATCCTGTGGACAGAGAAGCCTGGAGAGCTATAGCCCATGGGGTCACCAAGAGTCGACATGACTTAGGGACTGAGTAGGAGGATACATATTAGCAATAAATTTTTAAATTCATGACTGGTTAAAACCAATAAAAAGCTTATAACAAGCTACCAAGAGATGTAAAAAAATTCCATTTCAGTTTTAAACAAAGCTTGTGCTGATTTTTCTTGGAGAGAAAATTTTTAGCACCACCACAAGGTAACCAGACATTGCTATCCTTTAAGTTATGTGATGACAGGGTTTTGACTCCATGAATTGAAATGCATTGACCATACAAAAAGGTAATGATGACAAAGGAGTACATCATCTGTTGGCTTATCTGAAAAGATGAAGTATGGATCACTCATGGGATCAACACCTGTGAAGGGAGAAGGAGGCATGATTTGCCCAGATGGAGAAATTGAACAGCCGTGTAGGGTTCAATGCCAGCCTCTGCCGATGAGTAAGAAAACTGAGAAGGGAGAATTCCTCAAGAGTTGTCCTGAATAGGGACAAGAGGACTAGACTTTTATGTATTGATATATTAGTTATGGCCACCCCAGGAAGGCAATGCAGCATTGGCTAAGATTGTCTTCACTGTGGCATCTCTTGAAATAGCAACAGTTGAGGATTATCTGCTGAGTGCATACCCAATGGCTGGAGTGAAAGTGAAAGTGAAGTTGCTCAGTCGTGTCCAACTCTTTGTGACCCATGGACTGTAGCCCACCAAGCTCCTACTGGAGTGGGTTGCCATTTCCTTCTCCAGGGGATCTTCCCAACCCAGGGACTGAACCCAGGTCTGTCACATTGCAGGCAGATGTTTTTACCTCTGTACCACCAGGGAAGCCAGTAGGAATTCTGAATAAGAATCTTGATATGCTTCACAATGTTCAGCACAGAGTGTATATAAGATGCTAGCTCCTTATGAAAATCTTATAGTAGAATTTCCCTTAATGCAAATTAACTGTAGATTCTTGAGAAATCATAAGAACACTATCCCTTTGTATATGACACCAATAACTTTTTGAGTGAAGGTCAGCAGTAACTTAAAGTATCAAACATAAACAAGCAGTATTTATTATTTGCAATTTAAAATATTTCAATATAAAGGATACTTAGATAGATAGAGGTTTAAATGATAATAAATGATGATGTAGATTATCTCCTCACTAATGTTGTTTAGCATTTTAATATATAATTACAAACTCTACTCCAGTAATAACCACTAGGCTTATCTTTTTTATCTTTATATCCATTAAGTATTAAAAAACTTGTAAATGAGCACAGATGTGCTTTTTCATTGGTAAAATAAGTGGTAGCAAAAATATTCAGATAATAAAGAAATACTTGTGGGAACTTCTGACTAGGAGAGTAAAAGAATTTAATGAACCACGCAGTCCCTTTAAGAATGGAGACCTAGGCTTACAACTCAGCTCCTTTTTTTGAACCAATAACAGATGATTTTGTCATCTGATCCTCCTCAAAGTGTATCCTGAAGTTCTTCCTTGAAATAAGGAATTTACTGGATTGCCTAAAGGCAGAAAATAGAAGCTTCACCAGGTTTGCAGAAGAGGTTGTATGAATGAGTCTGTGTTCATGTGCACACACGTGGTTGCTTGCCAATGAATGTGACAAAATTTGAGGTGAGATATTTTTATTGTGACATCCCTTGCAGGAGTAAGTTTCCCGGAGAGAAAATTTTCAGCTTCAACTTATGTCTAGCTATTGGAAGCTACCAGTAGTTACTCAAAAATTCTCTGATCTGAAAAGCAAATTAGTTTAGGTCAGCTTGTAACGCAAACAAACTAAAAGCAACTCAGATTTTTAACACATTATGTTAATATTGGAATAGTGAAGAGTTTTTTTAACATAAGAATTGATATCAGAATTTCCATTATACACACATGGGCAGAACACTGTCTTCCAATAAGTATTTTAAGAGATAGTTACAGCAAAATTAACCCTTTATTAACAAAAAGTGATTCATGAGAAGTAAGTGAAGCAATTTGAGTTTAAACTATAGTTAAAGATTGATGCCATTTGCTATAAAGCACAAGGAAAAAAGTGCTTTTGTCTTTCCACTGAATAGAAATACCTATGGAAGAGTTAGCAACAAAATATTAACAGTGTTTATATTTCAGAATGGGGTTACAGCTGTTTATTTTTATTATTGTTTTCATGCTTTTTACTTAAAACTTTTCTCAGATGAGAGATATTATTTACATATATATATAAAAGTTACTGAACATGAATGAAAATATTTGAATTTTTTTTTTAATGAAAAATACACTCTCGCTTTCTGCTGCTGACTTCATTAACATCTTCATAGTTCATAAGGCTTCTTCTGAAGTTTTTCAATTGTTTTGTAAATCAGAATATGTTCATTTTCCAAGGAGACAGCAATGGTGACCCACTCCAGTATCTTGCCTGGAAAATCCCACAGACAGAGGAGCCTGGTAGGCTGCAGTCCATGGGGTCATGAAGAGTCGGACATGACTGAGCAACGTCACTTTCACTTTTCACTTTCATGCATTGGAGAAGGAAATGGCAACCCACTCCAGTGTTCTTGCCTGGAGAATCCCAGGGACGGGGGAGCCTGGTGGGCTGCCATCTATGGGGTCGCACAGAGTTGGATATAAAAATATCTCACCTCAACTGAAGTGACTTAGCAGGAGCAGCAGCATCTTCCAAACATCAGATTCACTTTAATCATCTTCCATTCCTTCATATAAACTCCTATTATCAAAGCTGATTAATCCCCTCTTATTTCTTCATCTTATCCTACCTCCAATTTATGTGAAACTGCAAAATCATTCAAAACATATCAGTCTTCTTTCATTGTTGAAAAAATTCCAGAAACTACACATCATTTATGTTGAATTTGAGGATATTTATTTCTGAAGCTCTATTATTATAGAACACATGAAGTTGCTACTTTTTCAGTATATCATATAAATTTATATTCTAAACTCTATGCTTACTCCTTGAAACTTGTTGTTGTTAAGTCACCAAATCATGTCCCAAAGACATATTATTAAATACATTACAGAGTTTATAACCCCTCCAACAAAATTTATGTATAAGATCCATGATCCATATAATCAAAAGGGAAGATCACATTGAAAAATTCTGAAGCTCCAAGCTGATAAGAAGTTCTACAGAAACTTTTCATTGTTCTATTTTTCGAATCTAGCCTCAAATTCGGGGAATGGAAGAGTACAAGGGCAGGAACATTTAGAAAAGGGAGTAGTGCTCAGTCAACTAAGAAGGCAATATTTACAGTCACGTGGAACTGGATTGTGCACAGAAATGTAGACTAGGCAGAAACTGAGTACAAACTGAGGGTTTTTTCTACAAGATTCAAACAGATATGTATGCTTTAACTTTTCCATCTTCTTAAACTGTGTTACTTAGAGTATTTTATTTAAACTCCTTGAAACTCAGTTTACTATGATGCAGGAAGTCTCTGTAGATTTTAAATCAAGTACAAACTGAAACTTTGTGAACATCATTTGAAGATTTGTAGCTTCAGGCAAAAATGATTGAATCCACAGAAAAGTGAAAAAATACCATAGGAAGTAGAATAAAAATTGAAATAGGAAAAAACAAACCATGTTGCTGACTTGGATTTGATTATAGCTTCATTTGTGACCTTAAACTAGTTACTTAATGTTTTGGGGCCTCATTTTTCTTAACCCCAAAACTTAGATTTGGCCTAGATGGTTTCTGAAGACATAAACAGTTTCCAAATGCTAAGATTTATACACTGTTCTTGGAGTACTTTCCCTTGATGGCACTTGATATAATAGCAGGTTGCGCTACTTGCATGCATCTAGACGGAGTGTATCTAAACCTTAGCCTTGTGGGTAGGTGAGAATACAAAAGGAATGCTACATTTCCTGCAAACTCATTAGAGTATTAATAAGTCTCTGAATTCTCTGGGCTAGTTCATGTTGATACAGTTATTTCTGCTCCTTGCTTCACATTGCTTTTTGATTTACTATAAAGAGAGCTAGTCTTCCTTGTCATGAAGAAGAGATGCAGTTCAATAATATTCCCTTATAATGAATCTCCATGTTGTTCCTTGCTCCAAAAAAAGCAAACCTGAAATTTTGGCCAGAATATCAAGTTCTAAGAAGTGTATGGAATAGATGATGGATGGAAGTTCTATATTAGTTTTCCTGCAAACATAAGTATATGATGATAAGAAACAGATTTGTCAACAACTTCCTTTGTGCACATCTTAAAAACTGGGGTCTCTGTAACGTCTCAAAAGAGCCTTTGAAGTTCTTTCCAGAAACAGAAAGAACAAGGAACAAAGAACTATTTTAAGATGAAAGAAAAAGAAATATGAAAATTGCTTAATACATTTTTACATACATATATACATACATTTGACGTACAGACATATTATACTAGCTTGTTTCAGATATGAAGTAACAATAATATCTTTAGCTTATCTCTTCTGGTGTGAAATTTTTACTATAAAACTGTGCTTAAAACAAAGAAAATGTTTCAACAAATAAATGAAAGTTCCAAGGTCAAGACAAATGCCATGCATGATACTATATCAGGTCTAATAGCACCAAAGTAATGTGGTCCACTGGAGAAGGGAATGGCAAACCACTTCAGTATTCTTGCCTTGAGAACCCCATGAACAGTATGAAAAAGCAAAATGATAGGATGCTGAAAGAGGAGCTCCCCAGGTCAGTAGGTACCCAATATACTACTGGAGATCAGTGGAGAAATAACTCCAGAAAGAATGAAGGGATGGAGCCAAAGCAAAAGCAATACCCAGTTGTGGATGTGACTGGTGATAAGAGCAAGCTCTGATGCTATACAGAGCAATATTGCATAGGAACCTGAAATGTCAGGTCCATGAATCAAGGCAAATTGGAAGTGGTCAAACAAGAGATGGCAAGAGTGAACGTTGACATTCTAATAATCAGTGAACTAAAATGGACTGGAATGGGTGAATTTAACTCAGATGACCATTATATCTACTACTGTGGACAGGAATCCCTTAGAAGAAATGGAGTAGCCATCATGGTCAACAAGAGAGTCTGAAATGCAGTACTTGGATGCAATCTCAAAAACGACAGAATGACCTCTCTTTGTCTCCAAGGCAAACCATTCAATATCACAGTAATCCAAGTCTATGCCCCAACCAGTAACGCTGAAGAAGCTGAAGATGAATGGTTCTATGAAGACCTACAAGACCTTTTAGAACTAAGACCCAAAAAAGATGTCCTTTTCATTATAGGGGCCTGGAATGCAAAAGTAGGAAGTCAAGAAACATCTGGAGTAACAGGAAAACTTGGCCTTGGAATACAGAATGAAGCAGGGAAAAGACTAATAGAGTTTTGCCAAGAAAATGCACTGGTCATAGCAAACACCCTCTTCCAACAACACAAGAGAAGACTCTACACATGGGCATCACCAGATGGGCAACACCAAAATCTGATTATATTCTTTGCAGCCAAAGATGGAGAAGCTCTATACAGTCAACAAAAACAAGACCAGGAGCTGACTGAGGCTCAGATCATGAACTCCTTATTGCCAAATTCAGACTGAAATTGAAGGAAGTAGGGAAAATCACTAGACCATTCAGATATGACCTAAATCAAATCTCTTATGATTATACAGTGGAAGTGAGAAATAGATTTAAGGGACTCAATCTGATAGAGTGCTTGATGAACTATGGAATGAGGTTCGTGACTTTCTACAGGAGACAGGGATCAAGACCATCCCCGTGGAAAAGAAATGCAAACAAGCAAAATGGCTGTGTGGAGTGGCCTTACAAATAGCTGTGAAAAGAAGAGAAGCAAAAAGCACAGGAGAAAAGGAACTCTGAATGCAGAGTTCCAAAGAATAACAAGAAGAAATAAGAAAGCCTTTCAGAGATCAATGCAAAGAAATAGAGGAAAAGAATAGAATGGGAAAGACTAGAGAACTCTTCAAGAAAATTAGAGACACCAAGGGAACATTTCATGCAAAGATGGGCTCGATAAAGGACAGAAATGGTATAAACCTAACAGAAGCAGAAGATATTAAGAAGAGGTGTCAGAAATACACACAAGTACTGTACAAAAAAGATCTTCAAGACCTATATAATCACAATGGTGTGATCATGCACCTAGAGCCAGACATCCTGGAATGTGAAGGCAAGAGGGCCTTAGAAAGCATCACTACGAACAAAGCTAGCAGAGGTGATGGAATTCCAGTTGAGCTATTTAAAATCCTGAAAGATGATGCTGTGAAAGTGCTGCACTCATTATGCCAGCAAATCTGGAAAACTCAGCAGTGGCCACAGAACTAGAAAAGATCAGTTTTCATTCCAATCCCAAAGAAAGGCAATGCCAAAGAATGCGCACAATTGTACTCATCTCACACGCTAGTAAAGTAATGCACAAAATTCTCCAAGCAAGGCTTCAGAATACATGAACTGTGAACTTCCAGATGTTTAAGCTTGTTTTATAAAAGGCAGAGGAACCAGAGATCAAATTGCCAACATCTGCTGGATCATGGATGAAGCAAGAGAGTTTCATAAAAACATCTATTTCTGCTTTATTGACTATGCCAAAGCCTTTGACTGTGTGGATCACAATAAACTGTGGAAAATTCTGAAAGAGATGGGAATACCAGACCACCTGCCCTGCCTCTTGAGAAACCTATATGCAGGTCAGGAAGCAACAGTTAGAACTGGACATGGAACAACAGACTGATTCCAAATAGGAAAGACAGTACGTCAAGACTGTATATTGTCACCCTGCTTATTTAACTTCTATGCAGAGTACATTATGAGAAATGCTGGGCTGGAAGAAGCACAAGCTGGAATCAAGATTGCCAGGAGAAATATCAATAACCTCAGATATGCAGATGACACCACCTTTATGGCAGAAAGTGAAAAGGAACTAAAAAGCTTCTTGATGAAAGTGAAAGAGGAGAGTGAAAAAACTTGTCTTAAAGCTCAACATTCAGAAAACAAAGATCATGGCATCTGGTCCCATCACTTCATGGGAAATAGATGGGGAAACAGTGGATATGTGTCAGACTTTATTTTTTGGGGCTCCAAAATCACTGCAGACGGTGATTGCAGCCATTAAATTAAAAGACGCTAAGGGAAAAAAAGTTATGACCAACCTAGACAGCATATTCAAAAGCAGAGACATTACTTTGCCAACAAAAGTCCGTCTAGTCAAGGCTATTGTTTTTCCAGTGGTCATGTATGGATGTGAGAGTTGGACTGTGAAGAAAGCTGAGTGCTGAAGGACTGATGCTTTTGAACTGTGGTGTTGGAGAAGACTCTTGAGAGTCCCTTGGACTGCAAACAGATCCAACCTGTCCATTCTGAAGGAGATCAGCCCTGGGATTTCTTTTGGAAGGAATGATGCTAAAGCTGAAACTCCAGTAGTTTGGTCACTTCATGCGAAGAGTTGACTCATTGGAAAAGACTCTGATGCTGGGAGGGATTGGGGGCAGGAGGAGAAGGGGATGACAGAGGATGAGATAGCTGGATGGCATCACTGACTCAATGGATGCGAGTCTGAGTGAACTCCAGTAGTTGGTGATGGACAGGGAAGCCTGGTGTGCTGCGGTTCATGGGGTCACTAAGAATCAGACACGACTGAGTGACTGTACTGAACTAAAATGAATTAATGACTCAAGTCATGCAAATTAGTTGCTGTCATGTCTACTGAATCTATTTCTCATATTCCTATTTTTTTTCTTTTTCTGTCTTATATTTCCCTTTTGGTCTTTACTGTGAAATAGATTATTCTGAATAATTTCTCTATGACTTGGATTTTGCTACATTCAACTACCTTGTATAGGACATGTTAACTAACTCTGCCAAAGAGATTTGATTGCATAGATTAACAGAGTTTCTAAATCCATCTTCTTCATAAAGTCTTTGGCTTTCCTTATATTTAATGTAACTTTTGGACAAACAGCAATCTGCATCACAGTCAGGTCTGAGAAAATCCTTCTGGCCATTAGACTCAAGGCAAGGCAATTCACACCGATGGAACTATGTCTGGGTGCTTGACTCCAATGGGCGCCATGTGTGGAACAAATACTCAGAGGGCCATTCACCTTTTAGTAGTGACACAAAATCTATTTTTAATAAAAAAATGAATAATTTTTAAATGAATGTATGAACAGGTATATGAACATATTAAAAGATGTGTATAATACAGATATGTATTGGATATAATGGTGATTGTTGATGACATGTATTTGGATTTGATAAACTGATAGCAGTATGTATTTGATAAATACATGATATGCAATAAAGGATAAAAAAATCAGTGTTCTTTTAGAAAATCTTTAGTGCTATTTAATTTTCTATGCTCACCTATATCTAATTATCTTTAGCAGCATTCTTGGAAAGTTGAACTTAAGATAATATTTTTCTCCTGAGGGTATGATTTTAATTTCATCTATTTATTAACCTATTTCAAAAGTCATCACCACATTGATCAGTCACAATGGTGAAACATATGGTGCTTTGTGTGCTAAAGGATAATATATTGGTTTTTAAATTAAAGTTTACATTTCTATGAGTAACAGAAAATATGTCCACAAATACACTATCAAGGGCAAAATAAATTCTTAGCAATTTCTTATTAGAGAAATGTTGTCTGTATTATTCATCTTCACAAGCTGTATACCCTTCTTTTCTATCTTCCCCAAAACATATTTTAAAACAAGATTAATCACTACAAGTTACTCAATGGAGAAAATCAGCAATAATATGATCCAACTTTTCAAGAACATTGCCTAAAACTACTGAATCAACTAGAATTTATTTAAGCTTCCTGTTTAAAATGTCCTAGAATTTGGTTAGTAAATAGCTTTGTAGTCCTGACTTTGATGTTTTCTCTGGTTTCCATGATAGCAAATGTAGAAATGTTACTTATTGTGTTTGCCTTATTTGTAAATACTTAGAAGCCCAAATGATCACTATATTTGTGGTTATTTTTATAAACCATATGTTAAAGCAGCTGTAATACACTAATAATGACTTCTAATTAAAGTGTAACACTGAACTCGATGGTGTTAATTATACCACAATAATTTTTTTCACATACACTTATTTTCATAATTAAGACCTATACAGATGACAGATTTAGTTAAAATATATAGTTAATACCAAAATTGGTAAGCTTCTCAATTTATAAAACTTGAGCTTAATCTTGATTCCACTGCTTAATAAGAACTCTGTGTCTTTGGACAATTTGCTTATTATTTTGGTGTCTTTTATTGTTTAGTTGCAAGGCATGTCCAACTCTTTCACGACATCATGGACTGTAGCCCACCTTGTCCCTGGAATTTCCCAGACAAGAATACTGGAGTGGGTCGTCATTTCCTTCTCCAGGGTATCTTCCTGACCCAGTGATAGAACCCGCATCTCCAGCACTGAGCCACCAGGGAAGCCGCTTTGATGCTTCTATTTCCTCATAAATAAATGTGTGTAGATGGCACGGATGGTAAAGAATCTGCCTGAAATACAGACGACCCAGGTTTAATCCCTGGGTTGGGAAGAGCTCCTAGAGAAAGGAATAGCAACCCACTTCAATGTTCTTGCCTGGAGAATTCCATGAACAGAGAAGCCTGGCTACAGTCCATGGGGTCACAAAGAGTTAGACATGATTGAGCAAGTAACACATAATACATACAATAATAATATTCTTTATGATAATATGTGTAACATGTTTTGTATAATACTTGATAGTTGCTTAATTAATGTTAGCTTTTATAGTGTCAGACAAGAGGACTGACACTTGTTTACTCCCAGTACCCAGGCCTCATCCTTGGCTACCTTTTTCTCTGACCCACAGACTGAAAGTGTCCTCTACTGCTAAGATATCAATGGAGAGAGTATAAAGCTAAAAAGTTGGAATAATCATGAATGTCCATTTGAAGTAGGAAGAAAAGGCAAAAAAAAAAAAAAACCCCAAAAAACCGTAATACGTTTTAACAAAGTTTTAGTGTTCACATCAGACTGACTTCCAGACATCTCTCCCTATTTGAGAGGAAAACCCTCATAGAAAAATCTATAAGATGCCTTTAGCATGGCTTTATAGCTTGTTAGTTTTCCAAAACAAGTGGCCAACTGAGAAAAGTACAAATTAATATGTTACAGTTAAGTATAATATGGATCATATGTTCATTCAATCTAATGGTGGGGAGATAGTAGTTAGCTCAAGCCAGCTTGTGGTAGCTTGTCAGGGATAATTCATAAATACTCAGAAAATCTGTGACCCAGCTTTTGACACAGTTATGTTTAAAATTAAATTATGTAGTTATAGTTAAATAAATTATATTCTTAAATATTTTAAATTCTTAAAAGTCATAATGTCTCAATTATTTTACTACATTTCATTTTCCACTTATTTGTGCTATTGTATTTACATATTCTTGCATTTCTGTAACTGTGTGTTATTATATATCTCTTCCCAACTCTGTGGTAGGCCATGTAACATCAAAGTTTAAAATTAGCTGTGGTAGCAATATATATACCATGGAAGTCTGTGATACTACTAATCAGGACTTGATTTTCTTTCTTTTATTTTTTTTAATTGTCTAAACTTAAGAAAGATGGAAATTGTTAATAATTGAGAATAAAGTTAACAGTGCTGTATCTTTGGACATTAACATTATGAATACTTCCTCGCACAGTAACTGATCAAAAGGGTATATCATAAGACCTGGCTTCTTGCTTTTATTAACATCTAATTCTGAAAGGACACCCCTATACCACAGCTACCTGTAGGGTTGGCTAAAATCTCTGTAGCAGAAGCATCACAGTTCAGCTTATCCTACCAACATCTGCTTCTTTCACTCTTGGAGATGTTGTTCACAAGAGTATCTCCAAATAAACTTACTGAATGCAGATTTCTAAGTCTGTTTCCTGAGAAACTCAATCTAAGAAAGTTGTTGTCCTCAATGATTTGATAAAGCAAATTATAAAATAGGATTTTGTAGCAGACTGGCAAAGGGACCTTAGCAAGGATGGTAAGTGGAATATGGATTGTTCCAGGTATTTTGTCTTGGTACAATGTTAAAGCTGTGACTGGAGATGAACTGGGCTGAAATGACAATGTGAAGTGTATGAACTGTTGGGTGTAGCATCTCAGGACATAGAGAGGTATAAGAGAATTAGTGATTATAAGGATCATATAAAAATATGGCCAATATCAAAAGATTCTTTAAAGACAGTAAAAGAGTGACGGTAAATAGTCACCAGTTTATGGCAAAGTTCTGTCTAGTCAAGGCTATGGTTTTTCCGGTAGTAATGTATGGATACGAGAGTTAAACTATAAAGAAAGCTGAGCCCTGAAGAATTGATGCTTTTGAACTGTGGTGTTGGAGAAGACTTGAGAGTCCCTTGGACTACAAAGAGATCCAACCAGTCCATCCTAAAAGAAATCAGTCCTGAATATTCATTGGAAGGACTGATGTTGAAGTTGAAACTCCAATATTTTGGCCACCTGATGCCAAGAACTGACTCATTTGAAACGACCCCCGATTATGGGAAAGATTGAAGGTGGGAGGAGAAGGGGACAACAGAGGATGAGATGGTTGGATGTCGTTACTCAATTTGAGTAAACTCCAGGCTTGGTGACGAACAGGGAGGCCTGGCATGTTGCAGTGCATGGGGTCACAAAGAGTCAGATACAACTGAGTGACTGACCTGAACTGAACTATGGCAAATTGTGAAAACCAGAGGGACTAACTAACTGGTAGCATATTAATACATAATCATCTCTTTTAACAAGAAGGCACAAGGGAAATAATAAGTGGTTTCGACTGAGCGACTTCACTTTCACTTTTCACTTTCATGCATTGGAGAAGGAAATGGCAACCCACTCCAGTGTTCTTGCCTGGAGAATCCCAGGGATGGGGGAGCCTGTTAGGCTGCCGTCTATGGGGTTGCACAGAGTTGGACACGACTGAAGTGACTTAGCAGCAGCAGCAGCAGCAGGATTTATTAAGAAGATAGCAGATTGTCAAAGTTTAAATTCTCAAATCAGTAAATTTCTAATGCCAAGATTAGGTGTTTTACAGAGGAAATGAGAACTGTACAAGTTGTACTGGGTTTCCAGGTGGCTCCATGGTAAAGAATCTGCCTGCCAATGCAGCAGATGCAGGAGACAAGGGTTTGATCCCTGGGTCCAGAAGATCCCCTGGAGGAGGGCATGGGAACCCACTCCAGTGTTCTTGCCTGGAGAATCCCATAGACAGAGGAGCTTTTCAGGCTGCAGTCCATAGCATCACACAGTCAGACATAACTGAGGAACTGAGCATGCACATGCAGAAACGATTTGTATTAGGGGCCTGAAGATTGATTCAATTAAAAATCATGAATCCTTAGACTTCCAGGAATATTTTGGTTTTACCGACCTGGCTAACACTTCCATGTTAGTTCCTTCTTATGTAAAAACAATATAGAGTCTCTATTATAAAATAAAGCATACCCTGCCCTATTCCCACCTTCCCTTCCGACTACCAAAGGAGGAACTGGGACTACAATACAGCAAAATCTGGATAAATAAGTGCTCAGTCTGATGAAAGAAGGAGAGACTCTGTGCTGAAGAAGCTGCAAGAGTTAGCCAGAATGTTCTGGATAGAGCTATGAAACCACATATGAGATTGGCTCCTGAGGGTGCTGGGAAATAATATAAAATTAGATAAATTCTTTGATATGGAAGCACTTTCTTAGAACACAGGATTTAATACACTGACAAGGATTCTGGGAGATGTTCTAATGTGCTGCTAGGATGACTTTGGGAAGCTTGGAGAAGCAATATTCCATAGTGAAATTGATAATCCATAAATGCATGGCAGATGGTAGAAGAATGATGATAAGATTCAGAAAAGTGAGAATATTAGAATAAATATACTAATAAAGCTCATCTGCCTATCCCTTTTGATGGGAGGACCCAGAGAATATTCTGTTCAGGAAAGTAATAAGGAATGAAGCATCAGGAAGAGTAGAAACCTTAAATTTTTGTTATACCTTTTGAAATTGTTCAGTGGTTCCTGGATGTCTTTGTTGTTGTTAATTTTCATTTTTCTCTCTTTGCATTTCAGTTTGGGGAGTTTCTACAGACCATTTTTATGCTCATTGATTCTTATCCTGGTTATCCAGTCTGCTAATACGCACATCAAAGGTATTCTTCATTTCTGTTATGGTATGTTTTATTTCTATCATTTCATTTTTAATTCCTTACTTAGAATCTCCATCTCGTTGCTTACATTACTAGCTTGTTCTTATCTATTGTCTACTATTTCCATTATAGCCTTAACATCAATCACATTTATTTTAATATTCCTGTCTGATGATTCCAAAATCTGTCATACATGAGTTCAATTCTGACACTTACTTTGGTTCTTCAGACTATGTTTTTTCCTTGTTTAGTATTACTTGCATTTTTTTGTTGTTGTTGTTGAAAACCAGTCATGATGTATTGGGTACTCATAATGGAGGTATAAAAAATATATATATAGTCTTGTGTGTCTCCACTGTCAATCTTATTCACTATAACACCACTTCACTTCTAACACCAGATGTGTAGGTTTTTCACGTATCAAGCTAATCTGTGACACTGGATCGATGCCATACAGTTTAACTCAAATTGATACTATCTACTTGGAAATTAAGACTCAACATAGTCTTACAAAATTTTCCCTGATGAAATAAAATTTTTATATTATGGCCAAATTTAAACATAAAATGTTTCTTTGTGTATTTGGGCCTGTTCCCTCTTCCTCAGAGTATATTGTGCATCTGCATTAATTTGACTTCCTTAGGAGATAACATGGGCTTCCTTGTGGCTCAGTTGGTAATGAATCTGCCTGCAATGCAGGACACGTGGGTTTGATCCTTGGGTTGGGAAGATCCCCTGGCATAGGAAATGGCAACACACCCAGTATTCTTGCCTGGAAAATTCCCTGGATGCAGGAGCCTGGTGGCTACAATCCATGGGTCACAAGAGTCAGACATGGCTTAGAGACTAAACCACCAACTAGGAGGTTATATTCCATCTTAATCTTGTAAGGGGTATGAGACACTGCTCACTTTGTATTAATATGTTTAGATCTGGATTTTGTAAACTATCAATAATACATCATTTGATGCATAACCTGTTTCAAAAAGATGTAATTGCTTTGACCTCTACTGGCAGTACAGCCCTCAAGAGTTTTCTGAAATACTGTCTCCAGGTAATAATGCCCAGGTGAGCTCAACCTGGGGATGGGGGAGAAGACCACCTTCTTCTTCTTCATTTGTAAAGGTGTTGCAGGAGGGGATGGTAATGTCCCAGGTCTTGGATGAGTTCCTGGGATGGGGCTGCCGAGTAAGAGTTCTTGGCTTCACACAGGAAAGAATTAAAGAGTGAGCCATAGTAAAGCGGAAGCAGTTTTATTGAGAGGGACACACATTGCATAGGCAAAATGCAGTCTGTCTCAGGAGGAGAGAGTGGCCCTCATATATGGGGTGGTTAATTTTTATTGGCTGGGTGATTTTATAAGCTACTGAGTTGGAGGATTAATCCAACTATTTCAGGAGAGGGGTAGAGGTTTCCAGAAACTGGGCCATCCACTGCTTTTTGTCCTTTTATGGTCAGCCTCAGAACTGTCATGGTGCCTGACATTTAGCACACAAATTAATGTATTACAATAAGTGTATGAGACTCAAGGTCTAATGGAAGTCAAATCTTGTCACCATCTTGGGAGTAAGTGAGTCCAACCAGTTTATGTCCTCAACAGTTATGTCATACTTTTAAAGGTTGTACCCTGCTGCCTTCTCTCTTTTCTCAGCTCAAATACCCAGGAACAATATAAAAACTGCATGGCTATTGTAGAAAGATCTCTTTTGGAATGAAATGGAGAATCATTAGTGGTACCTGTGCTATATTCAGAAGATTTACTCTGACTTGACCTCCTCTTTGTTTTAGTGCAGCCAGCTGTCCCTTAGTCCTTACTTTTCAAGCCTATGAATTTTCAAACCAGCCTTTATCTTTCCAATAAACCCTTTCTCTTCTTAAGCTAACGAGGCTTGGTTTTCTTGCATATAGTCATGAAAACTGACTGATATAGGAGACCTGTATTCAAAACACTTAATTATTTATATGCCTTAGTTTATTGAAAATATAAATATATTATAATAATATCTTCATTAAGAAATCATAGGCTATTTTTAAAAAATTTTCATTTCTGATAGTGACACTGAGAAGGACACTTTGGGGCTTGAGGCATGGAAGCCTTCCTTGTCCCACCTTTCTTGTTTGTAGGAAATAGGCTCCAGCCTCCATGGCCTTTCTTAAAGGTAGTAAGTATTAGTTGATCAGTAGCGTCCAACCTTTTGGATGCTATGGACCTTTTGACACCCCATGGACTGTAGCCTGCCAGGCTCCTCTGTCCATGGGATTCTGTCCACAGCCAAAAATACTGGAGTGGATTGCCAGTTCCTCCTCCATGGCCCTTAGGGTAAATCAGGTTTCCAAAGGGTAAATCTGAACAATTGCTAATAGGGGAATGGGAAGGATGGAGAGACAAGGGAGGATTAGCCAAGAAACAATAGTGTAGTCTTGGGGCAGTGTCCTGGTTCTGCCTCAAAGGATACACACAACAATCTTTGAGCTTTTTACAGAACTAAAACCACCAACAAATTGAAGATGTTAGTATTCTTCATTCTGGATTTAAGGAACCAGAGAAGCTCTTCAAGAGATCACCACATGAGGCCAGATTAAAGGAGTAAATGCTCTGCACACACTCTAATCTTATCAGCAAATCCTCCCAGATTGGGACACATATTTTTGAGAGTCACAAGCCTGCTGTGTCCCCCTTTGCCTGGCAAAGCAATGAAGGTATTCTTTTTTTACTTCATCCAAAACTCTGTCTCTGAGATTCTATTCAGCATCAGTGCCCAGAGCCCAAATTTTTGACATCAATAGGAATAATACAAGTTAAGTACCAAAAATCTAATACTTATTGAATATATCACAAAGCACTGTGACCTAATAGAAGTTAATTTACAATTTAGACTTTTCATTATTCACCCTTTCTCCAATAAGAAAAATATCAATGCCAAAAAATTACTATACTGAAAATTATAGCTAGGATTACTTATTAAATTGCTTTATTAAAATATTAGCTAACAGAATAAATATGTTAGTGAAATATGAACTTCTAAAATATAGTAAATTGATATTCATTTCAAGATAAAGCTATTTCTTGTGAGATTTATTTCACACATATACTATAGATACACAAAGATTGACTTTTCAATGTATATATTATACAAATATAAAATACCTAATTGATAGGTTCACAAAAAGTAGAAATTAATGAGCAAGGGAAATATTTTGAATAAAAACTTCTGCATATTAGTTAAAATACATTTATTCTGCTAAACTGTTCAATTACTTTGTTGGTTTTTCAGTCTGAGGTATTAAAAATGAAATAAGCAGCCCAAAATGAAGCCACTTGTACAAAATATCACCAAGACTTAATACCGAACTTAACTGCAGTTTCTTCCATTCCCAGGAGTGGAATTGTAAGTCAATTGGTCTGGAATATGCCAGTCATCCCTGGTGAGGTAATCTGCATGATAAGACCTCATGCCCTGTCTCCTAAGGAAAAGTGACCAGCTTCAACAATCTTCCCTTTTCTTTCTCTAATAACTTCCTTGCTCAGCCCCCTTTCTATAACAACCTTCAATTTTGTTTAGTTCCTGCCAGAGTCTTCTTTTTACTCTGGCAGTCTGATCCAGTCTGATTCATGGATTGTTGAATAAAATCAATTAGATCTTCAGGATCCAGTCTGATTCATGGGTTGTTGAATAAAATCAATTAGATCTTCAAATTTACTCAGTTGAATTTTTTTTTTAAACAGGAGAAACACAGATATGTAAATATATATTAAATATTTAGCTATAAAATAAAGAAATGAGAGTTATGTAATGTCTTTGGGCAATGTTTTTAAAATGAAATATCCATGAGCACTCAGTTTATATTGTTATAAAGTACTATCAATTATAAATTAAAATAATTATTAAAATTATTTACACTAAGGTTTAGGTTTTACATTCAGTTTAAATTTGCCTGTAAACTGAATTAATTCACTATAACTGAGATTACTTGAAAATATCTAGGGAGACACTAAGGAACTAATTAGGTCTGTCAGGAAAAAATTTATTTAAATAGATATTCTGCTAAAAGGAAACATTCAACTGTGTAGCAAGTGATCAGTGATTTCTTCTGTTTCTTTATGCACTCTTTCCTGAGTCATCCCACTTGAGTTTTACGTGCATACATACCCACATCTACATGTGATACAATGTATGCCTAAATCCAAACGATTATCAAATGAATTTAAATGAAATAAAATCAAATGAAGTGGCTATTAAGAAATAGACATTCAATAGATAATGAGATATATAGTTATACATCACAAGTTCATGATTTAAAAAGAATAGGATTCAGAGTTACATAGAAGTTCGAATAAAGTTACACAACACAGCATTTGTGTAATAGGATTGGTGGTCATTTTGAAGATTAAAAATTTTGCTATAAATTAAAATTTGCAGGCATAATGAGCCTTTCTACAGTTAGTTGAGCTAAATTCTGTGTTAAGAAATCATCTTTAGAAAAGGTGTAAATCTTCACACAATCTTCCTATTGGTGTTTTTACAGGTAGCTCTTAAATTATTATTGTTGTTGGTGATGATGGTGTGTTAATGGGCAGAGAAACTTGACAGAGGAAGTTATGGAAAAAATAATCATTGGTTTTTGTATCTCCAAACTTATAATTTGTGAAAGATCATATATGTTAATAAATATGTTTTTTAAGCCCTATATCATAATGTTCAGTCAAAACAGTTTACTACAAAAAAAATAAGGCTTTTGAATTTTTAAATTCAAGCCAATTTTAAAATTTAATTTCATTTAATTTGCATTGTTTTCCAATCCATCAACATATCTTTCCAGCTCATTATTTTTTTTTTTACAAATTTTCCAATTTTCAATGTTTATCTTCAAGTCTCACAGCACTAACAATAGCCAGTAAGTCTAAGAGTCTATGCCCACCTCAGCTCTAATTTTAGGAAAATTTCCCTCAAGTGATTTTTCTTGACCCTATTTTCTCACCCCTATAAACATATTCAAATATTGCATATCATTAATTGTCTAATTAATTTTTTAACTTTTTAATACAGTGCTCTTGTATGCCTTTCCAGTGGCTTTCATTGTCAAGAGAACGGTCTTTCACAATTTTATATTAACCTATCATTACCAGTCCAAAATGGATCCAAAAGTTATTGCTTATAATCTTGAAATCCAGTTGCTGATTTTTTTTTTTTTTCCTTTTGTGCCTTTATACTATTCTCTTGTTTTGGGATAAGCTAACCCTCATATCTGTTAATGAAAGTGAAAGGGAAAGTCATCCAATCGTGCCCTACTCTTTGTGATCCCATGGATTCTACAGTCCATGGAATTCTCCAGGCCAGAATACTGGAGTAGGTAACTTTTCTCTTTGCCAGGGGATCTTCCCAACCCGGGGATTGAGCCCAGGTCTACCCGCATTGTAGGTGAATTCTTTACCAGCTGAGCCAAAAGGAAAGCCCAAGAGTACTGGAGTGGGTAGCCTATCCCTTCTCCAGGGAATCTTCCTGACACAGGAATGGAACCAGGGTCTCTTGCATTGCAGGCAGGTTCTTTACCAACTTAGCTATTGGGGAAGCACATAAAATATCTGTTATTGAAATTATACACATTTGACTTGGAGTGATTTAATATATTTTTTCCCTTCTACTTGAAATTTCTCGTGTTTTGTCTTGCCTTGTCTGGGCGTCCCAGGTGGTGCTAGTTTGTCTTGTCTGATATTCTTGATCTTCTTGCCTTTTATTGTGATCCCCCTATGTCTTTGTAAATCTCTGTGTATAAATCAGTACTTTTCAAAAGCAGTAAAATTTTTCATATCATAACTGCCAGTTACATATTTGGTGCATGATTATTGAATAAATAAAGAGTCAAGAAGCAACAGAAAAAGATAGCAAAATTAGTAATAGTAATGGTAATTATGTTAGTATGAAAAATAAATCAATCCTCCCAATTGAAATAAAACATTTTTTTTTCTTTTGTGTGTTCCATTAGCATAGTTCTCTAGTATCCTTAAATGATGTTATCCTTGATTTCTCTTAAAAGCCATACTTTTCTTCTGACCCTCCAAAATTAAGGATTTCTGTTTCAACTCCTGCCCCCACCTTCACCTTCACTCAGGCTTTGCAGTAAAACACAATAATAATTGATAAACTCTGGGTCTCATATGGCAAACTTCTCTAAAAGTTGAAACTTTGAACTTTGAAAATACAATGCATTATTGACCTGATTGTCTAATACCCAACAGATTATTTTTTTCTAGGGCTTAGTTCCCACATTATCTTTTGATGTTCCTGCAGAAGAGGTGAGTACTTGCAACACCAGCAGCCTAATTAGGAACACTCTTGTCACTAGGGGATAGCGCAGACCTTCTTCATGCTCAATCATCATGTCCTGAAATATACAGGGTGGAGTAATGCATCTTATAAATGCCAATTTATTTAGGTTCTAATCACAGATACTTCATCAACTGACAAAAGAAAAACCTCAGTAGGTACACCACTTCAAAATCTGGGACAACTTACATGTAATTTCAGGAATCAGCAGGGACACACAGCTGGAGAAAAATAAAAAGCTTGCTGTAATTGAAAATTGCCTTGCAGCTTGTTTGTGATTAAAATGAAGTTCAGTTTCTGGAAATCTTGTTTAGCAATTAAATCTAGTTTACTTAGGCACTGAAATATTATCTATTGTCCTGGAATGATCAAACTGGTACAGACATGTCTTAGTATCAGATGTGACATGAAAATGTGTATTTAGGAAAATGTAGCCAAATTGATCACCACAAGCAGAAGGCTGTCTTTTAAAGCTGCCAGAGAAATAACCAGTTCAGTTAAATTATCCATCTCAGTTAAAAATTCAGAATTAAATTGGATCATTATATTCACAAGAAAGTTAATAATGACAAAGTTGAGCATCATACCTGGAAATGAACCATCTCAAGGTCATGTGGTCTATACACACACTTCTTTTGTTCAAGCTTTTGTAGTTCACTAATTTCCCTTGTGGGTCTGTTATGCTGGTATATGCAAATAAATTTGTGGTTAATAAAATCCATTATTTTCAACCAGGCTCCAAATTTCATTGTTTCCCAACAGCTGCTTCAAATAAATAAAACAAAGATAACATTTACAGAGGGAAGGAAATATCTCCTGTCCTTCTAGAAAGGCTTCATTCTCAGCAACTAAACAACAAAATGAAATTTATTTGATTCACTTTGCAGCTCTGGGAACCTGCAATCTTCCTCCAACTTCTTGGGAATATGGTTTTTGACAGCTTTGTCTTTTAATTCATATTTTTTACTGTTGAAAGGCTTACATACATTTTCCTCCACTTTAATCTGTTTTCCCATAGAGAATGTAATAAATTTCCCTGCAAATATTTGCATGTCTGTGTATCTTTCTTGGTAGGCTGTTTACACTAAGGCTCTTGTATAAGTTAGATGAGTTCACCTTAGTAGCTACAGCTTCATTATTAACATAGCCTGCAAGGAATAGTTCTAAGTCATTCAAAGAGAAATCCTATATAATCACCATTGCCAAACCTATATGCAGGTCAGGAAACAACAGTTAGAACTGGACATGGAACAACAGGCTGGTTCCAAATAGGAAAAGGAGTATGTCAAGGCTGTATATTGTCACCCTGCTTATTTAACTTATATGCAGAGAACATCATGAGAAACGCTTGGCTGGAAGAAGCACAAGCTGGACTCAAGATTGCTGGGAGAAATATCAATAGCCTCAGATATGCAGATGACACCACCCTTATGGCAGAAAGTGAAGAGGAACTAAAGATCCTCTTGATGAAAGTGAAAGTGGAGAGTGAAAAAGTTGGCTTAAAGCTCAACATTCAGAAAATGAAGGTCATGGCATCTGGTCCCATCACTTCATGGGAAATAGATGGGGAAACAGTGGAAACAGTGTCAGACTTTATTTTGGGGGGGCTCCAAAATCACTGTAGATGGTGATTGCAGCCATGAAATTAAAAGACACTTACTCTTTGGAAGAAAAGTTATGACCAATCTAGATAGCATATTGAAAAGCAGAGACATTACTTTGCCAACAAAAGTCTGTCTAGTCAAGGCTATGGTTTTTCCTGTGGTCATGTATGGATGTTAGAGTTGGACTGTGAGGAAAACTGAGCACTGAAGAATTGATGCTTTTGAACTGTGGTGTTGGAGAAGACTCTTGAGAGTCCCTTGGACTGCAAGGAGATCCAACCAGTCCATTCTGAAGGAGACCACCCCTGGGATTTCTTTGGAGGGAATGATGCTGAAGCTGAAACTCCAGTAATTTGGTGAAGAGTTGACTCATTGGAAAACACTCTGATGCTGGGAGGGATTGGGGGCAGGAGGAGAAGGGGACGACCGAGGATGAGATGGCTGGATGGCATCACTGACTCGATGGATATGAGTCTGAGTGAACTCCGGGAGTTGGTGATGGACAGGGAGGCCTGGCGTGCTGAGATTCATGGGGTCACAAAGAGTTGGACACAACTGAGCAACTGAACTGAACTGAACTGAACCCCAAGTCTACATCACTGAAAGAACATCATCAATGCATTTCAGAAATAAATAAGAGGATTCATTTAGATTTGGTCTTAATAGCGTGAATTGGTCTGGTCTTATTTCACAAAAACTCTGAATCTTTCTCTCTGTCTCCCCAAAGGAAGGTTTCTGTCTGATATTTGGTTATTTTTCTTGATATACTTGATTACAAGTCAGAAAAGTCCTAGTCTTGCCTCCTGAACTACAACTTCCAAGGCTTGTTGGGATTCCCGTCTCAAATACTAGTTTTAATGTTTCCATGCAGGAAAAATATAAATATATGAAGCATAAAGATATCCAGGAAATGGGCAATTCACAGTGGTTTCTACATTTGAAAAAAATCACCTGTGTTGAGAGAGAGAGAGAAGAATCTTAGGGTTAAAACATTTGCTACATTTATGTTTCCTCTTTTTAACATAGAAGATATTAGTATGTTCTTATTCACTCTTTCTCTGCCTGATTCAGCGATAGTTGCAATAATATAGAAGGAACTGGATGTTGTGGTTTTCAAACCTTTTTGCTTCTGCACCCCTTAAAATAATTTTGAGAACATAGGTAGCCATAGCACATTTTGAATTGAAATCTAAATATTTTATCATACCTATAAATATTTGTGCAAAGCATAATATACAATTTTATGTGCTTTAAATATATTTTCATCAAATCTTAGAACTGCAGATTTTCTTTTTAAAGATAACAACCACTATAAGCTAATTAGAAAATCCAATTCTTAAGGTCAATGAGTCAAAGCAAACTTTAGGTTAGAGAAAAGACTGATTTGATTTTTTATCTCTTAAAAATCTGTTAATGCTTGCTTCTGTAATTCATTTCACTTCCTTTGAATTTCTATGATAGAATACTAAATAGGTTTGACAGGAAATTTACTAAGAGTATATTTTGGGGGTGAAATAAGGTGCTGACTCCCTCAATATACCTCATTTTGCTATTACTTAACTCTCAATCAGGTACTTTGAGCAGTCCTCAAGGTTTTACCACCGCTAGGCTGGCTCTGTCATGTGATTCAAGATGGAAATGTTGTCTTAATTTTGTGAAATGAAAGCAGATAGGTCACGGTAAAAGGAAATATTAGAAAGTAGAGCCAAGAAACCAAAGGTTTTCTTGAAATAGGAAGTTGGATATCTGAAAAACAATTTCCTAAAGAAATTATTATGTGTGTTTATCTCATGGAAAGATTTTAAATATTCACAGGAGTACATACACCCCAGTTTGACTTTGAAGACTGTTGCTTGGAACATCACGCAATCAGATTCCTCCTCTTTCAAATGAGAAAATAAGAATGAAAATCAATGAATTAACTGTGTGTTCCCAAAATTGTGTGTCCCTTTATAGTCTGCAAAGCTAGTCTTTGTATTGTTCTCTTCTTGATATTTTCCTTATCTGTCTCTACAACATCATATCACTTATTGTCTATGGAACAATTGTTTATTTTGTCAAAAACTAAATGGACCACTGTAACTGGAGACCGAGAAAAAGGTACTTGGACTTGTAGGCTCTCAAATATAGGGTTAGACAGTTTGCTTTATATCATTCATGATAATGGAATAAAATCTAGGATAATGTGATCTTCAGGGATATTGAAACATATTCACAAGTATATGATTGTTCTCTGTTCACTCTATCTACATTAACACTGAACAAAGTGTCTACACTGGATATGCTTTATATATATAGGACTTCCTTGGTGGCACAGATGGTAAAGAATCTGTATGCAATGCAGGAGACCTGGGTTCCATCCCTGGATTGAGAAGATCCTCTGGAGAAAGGAATATAATTCTATTTAAATTTCTTAAAGTATGGGATTGGCTATTTTCCCCTTGATTATTTCATCAAATAGCTGAGGACAGTGGTTTACTTCACACTAGGAACTCTCCTGTAGTTTGCGCTACTACACTTTCTCTGGGCCAATTAAATCTGTATCATTTTGATGTGAAAACTGAAAGTGAAAGTCACTCAGTTGTGTCCGACTCTTTGTGACCACATGGACTATACAGTTCATGGACTTCGCCAGGCTGGAATACTGGAATGGGTAGCCTTTCCCTTCTCCAGGTGATCTTTCCAACCCAGGGATCGAACCCAGGTCTCCCACATTGCAGGCGGATTCTTTACAAGCTGAACCACAAGGGAAGCCTGATACTGGAGTGGATAGCCTATCTCTTCTCCAGGGGAATCTTCCCGACCCTTTTGATGTAAAAAACCATAAATAGGAGTACAACAGCTTTCAGTGAGTTCCAGTCCTCCCTCTGGAGAATTATTGAACTTAAGGGTAATTTGGGGAACCATTAAACTTGCAATAGTTCCACAAATGAGGGTGACCTCAGAGATTTCCTGAAATCTACAGGTAGACCCTATAATTTGCTGATTTTTCTGTAACATTGGGTGAAGAAAACTTCCAGAGGCTCATTTCACTGGGCTAAGTCAGGAATCAGCAAATTATGGCCTACAGGTCAAATAAAATATTTGGGCTGTTTTGGGGTATAAAATTTTATTGCCACAAACTGCAGCCATTCATTGAGTGTAAATAATAAATTACCTCAGTGGCTCAGTGGTAAAGAATCCACCTGCAATGCAGAGATGTGGAGACATGGATTTGATCCCTGGGTCAGGAAGATCCACTGGAGGAGGAAATGGCAACCCACTCCAATATTCTTGCCAAGAAAATCCCATGGGACAGAGAAGCCTGGGGGTCTACGGTCCATGGGGTCACAAAAGAGTCGACTGGACTGAGCAACTAAATAATGACAACAAAGTGGCTGCTTTTGCATTACAATGACAGTACCATAAGAACAGAGAACTTACAGCTCTCAAAGCCTAAAATATACACTGTCTAAATACTTCCATCAGACTTCCTTGTACTCAAATGGTAAAGAATCTGCCTGCAATGCAGGAGACCAGGGTTTGATCCCTGAGACGGGAAGATCCTTTGGAGAAGGGAATGGCAAACCACTCCAGTATTCTTGTCTGGAGAATCCCATGGTCAGAGAAGCCTGTCAGGCTACTCTCTGTGAGGTCACAAAGAGCTGGACACGACTGAATGACTAACACATACAAGTACTTCCATATAAAAGTTTGCTGACCACTGCAGTAAATCATAGTATTTTATGTGATTGTATACAGATCTATAAAGGATCTGACATACTGTTACAAAAATTCAAGACAGGGTCTAAGGACCACAACCAATTTCCAGATACCATTATTGTTTGCATTAGTATCTACTCTTACATTTGTGTCTCAGTCCACACAAAGGAAGGACTTAAAGACTACATTGATTTCAGAAGAATCTTATTAGGCTTTTAAATGCAGAATAAAGTTGTAACATACTTCCAGGTCATGCAAAGTTCTTCATGATTTGGCCCCAAACTTCCTTTTCAGTATCTTCCACATTGCTTGTATCCACGCACCCTCTGATTTTATCAATGATGGCATCACTGACTCGATGGACATGAGTCTGAGTGAACTCCGGGAGTTGGTGATGGACAGGGAGGCCTGGCGTGCTGTGATTCATGGGGTTGCAAAGAGTCGGACACGACTGAGCGACTGAACTGAACTGAACCGTGGCATGAACTTTCAAGACAACCTCTGCTTTTGTACATATTGATCCCTTATCATGGCATTTCCTTTTCCTCTTTTCTTTCTAATTATAACTCATTTTCAAGGCTGAGCTGAAATGTCCTACTTCTTGATTGTTTACATCTCTTCCAGTGTGAATAATTCATTACTTCCTTCAAACTTTAACAACTTTTATATATCAACAAAACATATCACAGTATTTTTCAGTAGTATCACAGATGCTTAAAATGCATGCTGAATGATTAAATAACACTCAAGGAAGATTTTCTGAAAGATATACAAATAACAACTCATCTAAGTCTCATATCCTGTGACATAAAAATTTAATGGGAGATTAAAATTTATTTCTTTCAGTTCTGAATCCCAGTAATTTTTATCCTTTATCTTCTAGTAGTAGCACAATTGCTATTACTATTGTCTAATTTTTTAAGTGTCACAAGACTTATCAGAGTATTTGATATGATAGTTGCTATAGGTCATGATGGATAAATAAATAATAGTCACATCATCACTTTAGTGTACTTGTATTTTGCCCTTTGTTGTTTGTGATGAAGCCATTGGCTATTAACCTTTATCCTATGGATCAAACTTTATTTCTTCCCTATTTTCTGTAGACAAATTTTATCATAGAATTCCAGATGTTATTCATAGTGTACCTATGTTGTAGTACACCAAGTAGAGAGAGAGATGTCCTTTTTACTAGGCTTTTGGTCTTCCCAGGTGACTCAGTGGTAAAGGATCTGCCTGCCAATGTAGGAGATGCAGGAGACGCAGGAGACTTGGGTTCGATCTCTGGGTCAGGAAGATCTCCTGAAGAAGAAGAAGAAATGTCAATCCACTCCAATATTCTTGCCTGGAAAATACCATAGGCAGAGGAGCCTGATAGGCTACAGTCTATGAGCTTGCAAAGAGTTGGATGCAACTTAGTGACTGAGCACGCACATAGTCTTCTTTCAATAGAATGAGGTGATGACATTGTACACAGTGGATAGATTGCATATATTTGGTATTTGCAATATCTTGGCCTTTGAATTGTTTTGCAACTTTATTCTTCATTTATTTATTCTGAGTCCTAATGTCTAATGAACCTGTGACAAATTTCTCACAAGCCTCAAGCAGTCTACTTCTTTCTCCTCATCCCTTTATACATACTCACAAGACAGATTCATCTATTGCTAAAAATATTTAGGTCAAATAAATTAATCACTTTATGGGATTTTTTTTTTAAACTAGACTGTAAGACTTTAAAAGTCAGGTATATAAATACATTTAATGTGATAATTTTACACAGAAAACTTATCCAGGTAAGTTTTCCAGTGGGTATGTAAGCAAAGGACAAATGGTACATGTACCTGATTTTCTCTAATCTGTGTGCTTTCTGGGTGAGACAAATCATAGTACAATTTTATATTGAATTCCAGTAATTTAAAAAGGTATTCTAATATAATGATGCAATGGTCATAGATGATTAAATATATATGTCTGATCCTGCTTTAAAAATTCTGTTAGATATGATTTCAATATGAGATAGTACTTCATTACTCACCATAATAGGAAAAGGGAACAGAAAAAATTCATATAAACACAAAGATATTACTGACCAAATAGGAATTGAATCAAGAAACAAATTAATATTTTATAAGAAAATGGATACAGGCAAGTAGCTACAATTCTTTCCTGTGCTTTTTCCCTTAAGAGTCTGACAGAGCAAAATAACATCACCTATTACAAGTCCAGTTTTAAGGTCAGCCTCCTTCACTGGGCCACTGGGCTAATGTAAAGAATTGAAGTTATGGATTCAATAAAATTTATTATTTACCCATTTATTACTGCAAATAAATTTCTCTTGTTTAAGAAATATAAAATAATGGCACTTACATTCCTGTGGCAGAAAAAGATAAGCCTTCCGTTTTGTGTTTAATTATATTTCTTCCACAGAATCTAAAACTTACCATAGTAATACATATTCAAGAGACACTAGCAAATATTTATTTAATAAATAACATAATAATTGAAATGCACATAAAGTGAATAAATGTAATTTAAAAATAAATGCATTGCGATCCACAGATGGAGGAGAAATTAACTGTGAGTTTTAGAACACAGTCAAAGAAACTTCTTCAAAGAGATGGCTCTTGATTTGAGTTGTAAAAGTGAGCAAGTTGATTTTGAGGAGATAGAAAAGAACATCGCATTTCTTACATTTTGAAAGGACTCAATGTCTATAACTGAGTTTATTTATGAAATAAAACATTTGTAAGGTAGTATGTTTAGTGGTTGGTCTTCCCAGGTAGCTCAGTGGTAAAAGAATCCTCCTGCCAATGCAGGAGATGCAGGAAATGCTAGTTTGAACCCTGGGTCTAGAAGATGCCCTGGAGGAGGGCGTGGCGACCCACTCCAGTATTCTTACCTGGAGAATCCCATGGCAGGCTACAGTGCATGGTGTCATAGAATCAGACACAGCTGAGCAGACATACATGTGCATAGTGGTTAAGAGCCTGACATACTAAAATCTGGCCACTTTTTATTTACTTAGCAGTTTATGTCTCTGAATAGGTTATGCAATCCCTCCCTTTGGGCCTCAATTTTCTCATTTGTAAAATGAAGATAACCATAGTACCTACCTCATCATATTTTTTTCAGGGTTAAATTAGTTTATAAGAGGGAAGCATTTATTGTAATTTCTAGCTCACAACTAGTGCTCAATTCATGGAAGGTAGTATTAAGAATGTTTCTTATCATGAATCATCTGCAAAGTACACTCACATACTAAGAATCTCTAGAACGAGTTTCAAATCCTGTTGGAATAGCTCTGCTGTTGCATGGTGGTCTTTTTTTGCAAAACAAATAAAAACAAATCCTGAAGTTTTAAAACTAAAACCTGAAAGCAAGGAGTAGATGCTAAATTAATACTGCACCAGCTAAGTGTTATACTATCTCATGAGTTGAACTCAATCTGGGTAACCTTCTCATTACCCTTAAAATGGCCTTGTAAAACTACATTTTCCATGTTTTCCATTGACTAAAACATGCTAATGACTCTTGTTTTCCCAAAGGGAAAATCTCAAACTCCTCAACATGTTCTCCATATTCTTGCCCTAGCTCACCTTTCTAGCTTAGTATTTCTCTGCTTCTTTGGCACACTCTGATGTAACAATATTCAGCTAGTAACTATTTTTATCTCTCCTACCTCTCACTATCAGCCTCACCGGAAAGCCCTGGCTCACCCCCACAACCTGAAAGAGATAAGTATCTTTCCAAACAATGCAAAACATTGCCATTTGGTGGGGGGAGGGGCTTCCTTGTTCCTTTTGTGTTCCATTCCCAAGGTAGATTTAACACTTCACCATACTTTTATGCATTTTTATTATGATATATCAGCTTTCAATTTAAATTTTGTTTCCCCGTTATGTCTTCACCACAATGGCCTAACTTTTGTGCTTAGTTGAATCTGGGTAAATTTAGATTCTCAATAAATACTTAAAAAAAAATCAAATCTGTCAATATTTCAAAGAACAGTGAAGAAAAACAATGCCACAGTATGTTTATTTTTATGTGAAATATGTTGGCTATATTATCTATAATTTAATATAGGTAAAAGATATTTTTTTAATGTATAAATAGATCATAAAGTTAAGAAAGGATTGCCTTGAATGACTTTAAGACAGAGGATGATATTAAGTTAACACTTTTGTGTAGTGGAAATATTCAGCAGAATTTAGATCCAATGAGGAGTTAGAAACTGAAAATTGCTAATGGTTTATAGAAGTATAACCTTAACCAGATAGGTCAGGGGCTCTGCACTGAGCTCCAAAAGTGAAGAGGTTATACTAGTGGGTTTTATATCAGTGAAAATCACATAGCTTCTTTTTGATCAATGCAACAGAAGAGGCTAAGACCCACAAGAAGTGTCTGGCATCCTTGGATATGTACAATATTGGAAGGGAGCTTATGAGTAGATCAGAAAAAAATATATCACCTATTCCATTAAAACCTTTTCTTGTTCATTCAGTTGATCAATCCCATTTCCTAAAAATGACTTTGTAAGGATTTGAGTGCTAAATCCACATCAGAGAAGTGTTATTTACAATTAGCATTGTATATCAGAGATTAGTTTTAAAAGACCTATGAAAATAAGAGAAAAGTTTGTAAATGATAAAGTTAACTTGCAGTAGTATTTCTTGTACATAGTGCCATAGGAAAACAATGTGGAGTGATCACCATTGCTGCTTGCTTGAAATTTTCTTGATAAAGGTGAATGTGCAATATTTCCCTGCTACACATTTACGTCTAATAAAAATGTTTAGATTTTTAGAATTTTCAGATATATGGATGATACCACTCTAATGGCAGAGAGCTAAGAGGAACTAAAGAGCCTTTTGATGAAGGTGAAATAGGAGAGTGAAAAGCTGACTTAAAAACTTAACATTCAAAAAATTGACTTCATGGCATTCAGTCTCATCACTTCATGATAAATAGAAGTGGGAAAAGTGGAAGTAGTAGTATAATTTATTTTCTTGGTCTCAAAAATCATTGTGAATGGTGACTGCAGCCACAAAATTAAAAGACACTTGTTCCTTGGAAGGAAAGCTATGACAAACACAGCATATTAAAAAGCAGAGACATCCCTTGGCCAACAAAGATCCATGTAGTCAAAATTATGATTTTTCCAGTGGTCATGTAAGGGTGTGAGAGTTGAACCATAAAGAAAGCTGAGCGCTGGAGAATTGATGCTTTTGAACTAAGGTGCTAGAGAAGACTCTTGAGAGTCCCCTGGACAGCAAGGAGATCAAACCAGCCAATCCTAAAGGAAATCAACACTAAATATTCATTAGAAAAACTGATGTTGGAACTAAATAAAGCTCCAATACTTTGGCCACCTGATGTGAAGAGCTGATTCATTGGAAAAGACCCTGATGCTGGGAAAGATTGAAGGCCAAAGGAAAAGAGGATAGGATGACATCACTAATTCAATGAATATGAGTTTGAACAGACTCCAGGAGGTAGTGAAGGACAGAGAAGCCTGGTGTGTTGCAGTTCATGTGGTCACAAATAGTCCAATGCAAGTTGACTCACTGACTGAATAACAACAAAAAATGTTTAGGATATTTTAACAAGTTTTGAGCAATTGTGAAAATACGTGAATTAAAAAATAAAAAGATAACATTCTCTGGTAGAAAAATACTACCTTTTACAAAGACTCAATGACAAATAACAGTGTTGTCAAAATTCTAGCATCAAAATTATGCCTCTAGGGCTTCCCTGGTGGTTCAGTGGTAAAGAATCTGCCTGCCAATGCAGGAAACACCAGTCCAATCTCTGGTCCAGGAAGATACCACATGTCATGAAGCAACTAAGCCTCTGAGCCACAACTATTGAGCTTGTACTCTAGAGCGCAGGAGCCACAACTACTGAAGTCCACGTGCCTTAGAGTCTGTGCTCTGCAACAAAAAAGCCACTGCAACAAGAAGCCCACTCACCAAAGCTGGAGAGTAGCCACTCCCCCAACTCCCATATTCTTGAATACTTAAGGCAGAAAATAAATTGGCTCAAATTTCAAAGATAGTTGTTAGTTAATTTTTTTAAATATCTAATTGATATATACATATATGAACGTATTTTCCAATTTAACACTATGAAATTCTTGACCATCACCAGTGCTATGATTAAGGCCCTTTTTGTAAACCTTAAGCCAATAGTATTTCATCCAGTAATTCAGAGTGAAACAAAATTGTGACACTGTTGTCCAAGACAAAGTGTGAAGGACAAATCATTATTCATTCAGATAGTAATTATTCACTTATATTAGTTAAGTTTGGATGATAAACAAATATGACTAGTATATAAAATAATTTTACTGAAAGTTTTCATAGTACTTATCATATTTCCCACAATATGAAGGAGCAAGAGTTTGTGCAGCAGTTAACTGAGGTTTGGGAAACACTGGATTGAACTAAGTGTGTGACAGGGCCTCTCAGAACATCACCATGTTAATGATAATTGTGAGTCTTCCACAGAGAACTATGTGTGCTGAGTCACTCAGTAGTGTCCAACTCTTTGTAACCCCATGGACTGTAGCCTTGTAGATCCTGTCCATGGAACTCTTCAGGCAAGAGTACTGGAGTGGGTTGCCATGCCCTCCTCCAGGGGATCTTCCTGATCCAGGGATAGAACCGTAGTCTCTTTTGTCTCCTGCATTGGCAAGTGTGTTCTTTACCACTAGTGCCACCTGGGAAGCCCATATCACTCAGTAATTTGACTTGCTTATTTGTTAACAAAAGTATCTTGACTGGAATCCAAGAAGGATGAAATAAGGAATACATATCTGGACATTTCAGACAGACTAGCCTGCTGCATTCTCTTTGTCTATCTATTTAATAATTTAATTCAACACTTACTGAAAGATAATTGTTAGGCACTATGCTAACCCTTAGTGGGAAATAAAGTAAAACTAGTAAGATATTGTATTTTTTTCTCTTCAGGGATGCCCTATCAATACAATGACTAAGTTCATAAATAAATATATCTTTTAATCTGCAACATTAACATAATAAAGATAAATTAAGCCTAAGATAACATAACTAGCATCCTCCTCTGTTCAAAAGGACTAAATAATGTCCATAATTATAATTGCAATCATTTATGGAAAGTCAAACTTCTGAAGAAATATCTCTTCTGGTAATAATCTTTAAATAGATAATTAAATGTTTTTTTTTTCATAATCAAACTTTTCACTATTTATATTCCATCTGAAATACATTACATTGATTAGACTGCATATGAAAAACAAGAAGCTATAAAAGATGTGGCTTTGAGAAATCATGTAGCATGAACTAAAAGTGCAGAGTTTCATGTCATACTGAACTAGGTTTTGAATTTTAACAGTGTGACTTTAGATAAACTATCTCTTCATCTACAAATTGGGACAATGAATAGTATCTACCTTCTCAGAGTGCTGAGGTACTCATTTACAATTGCTGATAGGTAGATGTGCCTAATAACTACTAGTAATTGGTTTTATTCTTAACTTAAATAGATATATTTATTATATATATCATTAATAATACAACTTATTTATATTGTGATTATTTTATGATAGGCAATTTGCTCTTTCCTAAAATACTGACATAAATTATGTTAAATGTCATCTGAAAATAGTATCATTATGCATCATCATGTATAATATAAAAAGCAATTATATCAGGGCAGGAGGAAGTTTCAACTTACACTTTTATCAATGTTTACACATAAATTTGTCAAAATGATTCATTTTGTCTAAGGGAGATGTATTCATTGAGATGCTCACAAATTAAAGGCTATTACTAATATAGGAGTCATTCAGAGTTCATTTTTTGAAAAATAATTATAAAATTTGAAATATTACTTTTACTTGACTGGTTCATCTAAGGCCACTCTAAAATTTTAGCCCATGGTGGTATATATTACCATTTCTGATTACTGACTTTTTTTGTGTTTCTGGGATATTAGTAATGTAAATTTTCATAGTAGATGCAAATAAGGTATGGATCGCCAATGACAGTTATTGATAATCAGTTTTTGCTGCACTCTGTGTATACTGAAAGCTCTGTGAAGCTCCTGAAAGTGTTCTGTCAATCATTTTCATGTGGCTTTCTTGTTTTTTAAAGGTTCAAAAAAGGCAAGTACAAATTATACAATGCCACACAGTAACTTAATTTCTTAATCAGTGTCTTATCAAATTGAGAATTTCATGAGAAAAAAAACCTATTTAATTCATAAAATTTCATGATATTATGTGTGCCTACTGTCTATACTGCCTTTTTGATGATTCTAAGGAAATAAATCTGTCATAGCTTCATCAGTATTGCCAGCACCCCAAGGCAGTAAAACACATGAGACAATTTATGGAAATGCAATTAAGCTACTGATTTAATTATCCATTACGCATGGCCCCGCTCTCTTTTTTTCTTATCCTATTGATCATGGGACAGCATAGTAAAATATATGACCACATTTAGGCAGATTTTTGTTGCTGTTTTCAATCATTCTAACCAATCAGTTTTCGATTAGTAATTGAATTATAAGTCCAAACTTATTCATAAACTTGTTAATGCTATATATTGAATTTTGGTTTTAAAATTAAAAGCAATTAGGCATTAGAAAGTCTTTGCTATAATTTCTTGATGTCTGAAACTAGTAGTCATTAATGATTGATATGCACAAAGGATATAGATATAATAAGAAACTTAAGTCTCTTATTAGAACTATCTGTTGCAATATACTACTAGTTTCAGATGTATATACATAGTTATTAATTGATATATCCATTTTCTTTTTCTCCCATGAGAATACTTTTTAATTGTATAGATTTATTTGTTTTTAAAATTATGTAAAAGTGTACTTAAAAATGTAGACGTCACCTAAAACCCCACTTTATAGACCATAATACTATATTAGAAACATCAAACATGCTGAGACAACATGTTTAGTTATTTCTACCATGGAAAAAGAAATGATAATCACATGACATGGTAGAAATGTTAGCTAAGTCCTTAAGACAATCATGTTGCAATGTATGAATGTATAAGAATTAACTCAAACACCTTAAATTTACACGATGTTATATGTCAAATATATCTCCATATAAATAAAACCTAAATCAGGAAAAAAAATTATCAAACAACATTTAAAATGTGTGGACTTGTAATATACAAAATATTCAAGAAAATGGATTAAAATTATTGGATGGGGCAGAAGCAACCAAAGGAAAAATATATGAGAAAATAATGACAATTCAAGAGCATCATTTTTGAAGACATCAAGTATACCCTGGTCTTCTGTTCACTCTTTCTTAAATCAATGTTGCTTTCTCAACCTTTCTTTTTTTTTTCCCTCCATATATCTTAAATTCTCAAAAAGTATAATTGATACTTAGGTAAGACAGCATTATTAGGTAGTCAGATGGTAACAGCATGATGCTTATCCCTGAAGATGCATTGAAGTAATAACTGACCTTTGAGGAAGTTAGGAATGATGTGAATCACTAAATGCTGTTTAAAGCTAGGTGACAGCTTGTTCTACTTGTGAGGAGACGTTCAGTTTGGTAGTTTGCACAACTGGGCTTGAATTATGTGATCAGCTATGTATGCCTTGTGTGTCATGACTGCGTGTGCTTAATTGTGTCAGACTTGTTTTGGCTCCACGGACTGTGACGCATGAGGCTCCTCTGTCCATAAGATTTTCTAGGCAAGAATATTGGAGTGGGTTGTCATTTCCTCCTCCAGAGGATCTTACTGACCCAGAAACTGAACCCATGTCTCTTGTGTCTCCTGCATTGCTGGTAGATTCTTTACCCACTGAGCCCCTAGCTGTGTGTTAAATACCCTATCATAAGTATTTGCCTGGGTTTCCTTGAAATCACAATGATAACTGGTTCAAGTCTTAGGATTTCATAATCTGAAGAAGAAACCTTATTAAGTTTTGTGAGACAGAGAAGTGATTCTGGGGTGGAAGCAGTGTTGTACCTGAAATAATTGAACTCAATGATTTCCTGTATGTTTTTTGTCACACTATGTACTTAAACTTTATTTATTTAAACTTTATTTATTTATGACTTTATGTCACCCTGCTTATTTAACTTCTATGCAGAGTACATCATGAGAAATGCTGGGTTGGAAGAAGCACAAACTGGAATCAAGATTGCCAGGAGAAATATCAATAACCTCAGATATGCAGATGACACCACCTTTATGGCAGAAAGTGAAGAAATAAAGAGCCTCTTGATGAAAGTGAAAGAGGAGAGTGAAAAGTTGGCTTAAAGCTCAACATTCAGAAAACTAAGATCATGGCATCTGCTCCTATCACTTCATGGGAAATAGATGGGAAACAGTGGAAACAGTGTCAGACTATTTTTTGGGCTCCAAAATCACTGCAGATGGTGATTGCAGCCATGAAATTAAAAGACGCTTACTGCTTGGAAGGAAAGTTATGACCAACCTAGATAGCATATTCAAAAGCAGAGACATTACTTTGCCAACAAAGGTCCGTCTAGTCAAGGCTATGGTTTTTCCAGTAGTCATGTATGGATGTGAAAGTTGGACTGCGAAGAAAGCCGAGTGCCAAAAAACTGATGCTTTTGAACTGTGGTGTTGGAGAAGACTCTTGAGAGTCCCTTGGACTTCAAGGAGATCCAACCAGTCCATTCTAAAGGAGATCAGTCCTGGGTGTTCTTTGGAAGGACTGATGCTAAGGATGAAACTCCAGTACTTTGGTCACCTCATGGGAAGAGTTGACTAAAGTTGACTCATTGGAAAAGACTCTGATGCTGGGAGGGATTGGGGGCAGAAGGAGAAGGGGACAACAAAGGGTGAGATGGCTGGATGGCATCACTGACTCGATGGACATGAGTTTGAGCGAACTCCAGGAGTTGGTGATGGACAGGGAGGCCTGGCATGCTGCAGTTCATGGGGTTGCAAAGAGTCAGACATGACTGAGTGAATGAACTGAACTGAACTGAACTAAAACATGAATAAGAGGTAACCCTATAGAGCCCTGTGAGTGTTTCCAACTTTTTTTTTTAATGCTTGTAATTGGTATTATGAGCCTTAAATCATTGTCATAACCTAAAATAATACAATTTTTTTTCATTATAGTATTCAATGGCCATACTGAAGCTAGCCCTGAAAATGTTAAAGTACTTCTTCTGAACCATATTATTTAATTTTTCCAATATGCCCATATTCCTCCTCCTCTACTCCAGCTATCTATCAACAACAAAAGCAGCACTAAAAAGATAATTTTCAGTATGAATATTTTTGCCATTTGTCAAAGACAAGGAGATATTATAATAATAATCATCATAAAGAGCTGTAGTAAAATGATGCAATATTAAGTTGATCTCTGGTGTTTCAAATATCAATCTAGTTTCAGAGCAATACATTTGAAAGAATAAGCTGATTATTTATTTATATCTAATCATACTGTTTGATCAATGACTAGTACGTTTTTTTCTACCTTTTATTTCAGTTGGGAGTTCACATGCCTAATTTGAACTAAGCAATAAAGGAGGGTTTTACCAGCGTAGAAAATCATATAAAAGACATTTGTAGACCTTACTTCAGGAAAGATTTCAAAAAGGACTCTAGGGCAGCTGATAGTATCTTTAACTCTCATCTCTCCCCCTCTCTAAGCATCAGCTTTCTTGTTATTCCAGTTTACTTCACATGGCATGTACAGGTATGAACTCATTCCTCCTATCTTTACCATCAGAATTAAAACATCCTCTAACACCTTCGAAAAATTTGGGGTGCAATTTGATTGACTATCTTCAAATCATAGATCCATTACTTGGATCAAAAATCACTGCACAAGGAATCAGATACTATAATCTTCTCTGACATTAGGATCTCAAGGTTGCAAGGAGGAAGCAGTAGCTCCTCATTGAGGGGATATCTAGGTGGTACAGTGATAAAGAATCCACCTGCCAATGCAGAAGACACAAGAGATGTGGGTTTGATCCCTAGTTGGGAAGATCGCCTGGAGAAGGACATGTCAACCCACTCCAGTATTTTTGCCTGGAAAATACCATGGACAGAGGGGCCTGGTGGGCTATAGTTCATGGGTTGCAAAAAATCAGATACAACTGAACACGCATGCAGTAGCAATGACATTCTATTTTCGTGAGCATACTTCTCTGAGTTAGGCAGATATTTCTTTACATCAACTATATTTTTCTAGACTTTGAAAATTAAAAAAAAGTACATACAGAATCCTACAGTAATACATGTGTGACTTTTCACTAATATTCTAGCAAAAGTATTTCATTTAAGGAATAAGCTACTTTTAGAAAATACCAATACTAAAATGATCATCAGAGAAGGCAATGGCACCCCACTCCAGTACTCTTGCCTGGAAAATCCCATGGATGGTGGAGCCTGGTAGGCTGCAGTCCATGGGGTCGTGAAGAGTCTGACATGACTGAGTGACTTCACTTTCACTTTTCACTTTCATGCATTGGAGAAGGAAATGACAACCCACTCCAGTGTTCTTGCCTGGAGAATCCCAGGGATGGAGGAACCTGGTGGGCTGCCATCTATGGGGTCGCACAGAGTCGGACACGACTGAAACAACTTAGCAGCAGTAGCAGCAGAATGATCATTACCATTCTGTAGACATAAATAAAACAAAGTAATATCTCACTTTAAAAACTGTGAAATGGTTATCTAGCACGTTGTAAGTAAACTTGTAAACTTCTTTAAAATCTGAAACATGCAAGACAAGCAAGTAACTTTGAATTAATTTTCTTTCCTTGTATACAAAATACATATAGGAGAATAGCTTAAAATGTTATGCCAGCCCATAGGCATAGTTCCAGTCAAAATTCAGACTCAATAATGAGGACTTATACACAAAATTTGATTGAAAATAGTTGACTATCTCATATGCAAATGTTGTCTAATCAGGGACATGCAAATCACCTTACAGCCAAATATTTCAAAGTTAGTCTTTGACATATTTTGTGAACTATACCAAAGCCATGCCCTCAGCAATATAAAAATACAAATGAATCCAGGAATGGAAATAGTCATTTATTCATTTCCTCAGGTTAGATCCAATGGTGACTGCATTTTCTAAATTATCAGGGCCATACAGACATTGGAGCTTAAGGATAAGATCCAATTTTATATCAATCTGTTAAACAATAAGCCATTCTAATGACATAAATGTCCAACATGGTAATTAGTATTTTGAGTGATGATGTTATGAAAACTAAGAGACACTGCATACCTAAAATAAAACATTTATATGAGACTAATTTAATGAAAAGAAAGCAAACTATGATTAAAAATGTTTTTTTAAAAAAACATTCGCTTTTACTGTGTGTACCAATATTTGTGAATACTGAAGGATGATGCTGTGAAAGTGCTACACTCAATATGTCAGCAAATTTGGAAAACTCAGCAGTGGCCACAGGACTGGAAAAGGTCAGTTTTCAATCCAATCCCAAAAAAAGGCAGTGCCAAAGAATGCTCAAACTCCAGTACTTTGGCCACCTCATGCAAAGAGTTGACTCATTGGAAAAGACTCTGATGCTGGGAGGGATTGGGGGCAGGAGGAGAAGGGGATGACAGAGGATGAGATGGCTGGATGGCATCACCGACTTGATGGACGTGAGTTTGAGTGAACTCAGGGAGTTGGTGATGGACAGGGAGGCCTGGCATGCTGCAATTCATGGGGTCACAAAGACTCAGACGCGACTGAGTGACTGAACTTAACTGAACTGAACCTTTATAGAAGTCTAGGTATCTAGCTGGGAGTTTGCAGCATCTCAGTGGAGCCAAAAATTCAAGAATAGATGCATTAAAGAGTGTCAGAAGTTTTCTCTTACTTGTACTTGCATTATCCCTTTTCCCAGGTGGCACAACTTGATGCCAAAAGATACTCTCAGCCCCAATTTCTTCCATGGACAAAAGGGAGAGTGAAGTGACCTCCCAGCTTCCCCAGATGCTGCTCAAGAGGCCCCACTGTTTCTTACCCCATCCAGATACTGAGGACATTGGCATGAATGAATCATCTGGGGACAGCTAAAAGCGGGTAAAAGGTACAGAGTCTCACAAACAGATGCACGGATCTCAGCAACGCTTGAACCTCAAAGGCCACTTTACCCGTTGAAGTACATGCCTTCAATCAGCTGGCGTGTACCCCCAGCACCTGCGCTTCCCCTCAGTCAGTGCTCCATGCTCTCCTGCAAATGGTGTCAGAAGCCTCCACAGACAGTGCATGGCATCTCCCACAGAAAGCACCAAGATATCAGCATTGGTCCCAGTTCTGTTGGATTGGGAAGAGGCATAGAACTTTGGAAACTTCTGAGTACTGCCCTCAGAAAAATAAACATGAGCCTCTCAACATCCAGCCTAGCTTTACAGCATTGAAAACAGACACAATTCTAGAATTTCTCTCCCAAGATGGAGCAAGAGGACTGGAGCAGGCAAATCCATAGAAAATGCCTAAGATACTCCCTGAATCTCTGTTCAGGGTGAATGGTGAAGGTCTTTCTTTCTTCTGAAGCCTATCAGTGAAGATCGGAGGAGGTGACTGCTTCTTCAAATGTGAAGACAGCAGCCTAGGGATGCAGGCTTCAAGCAACTCTAAGGATCAAATAAATATTCTTTCACTAAAAGGAAAAAAAAAAAAAAATTAAAGCTCCAGTAGCTGATCCTCAAAATAGAGATCTAAAAATTTCCTAATGAATAATTTTAAATAATTATCTTAAATAAGCTCAGTGAGCTATAAGAGGACACAGACAACTAAATGAAACCAGAAAACCAATACAAAATGAAAAATTTAACAAAGTGACAGAAAGCATGAGAAAAAAAAAATTTAGAGCTGAGAAATACAATGGTTGAACTGAAAAATTTAATAGAGCACTTCAACAGCAGTCTTGACTAAGCAGGAGAAGAATCAGCAAACTCAAAGACACATGATTTGAAATTGTCCCATCAAGAAACAAAAAGAAAAAAATAATGAAAAGCCCACATTAAAAAGACAGTAAGGAAAGCCTACAGTACTTATGGGATACCATTTAATAAGTCATTACCTAATTAATGGGAGTCCTAGAAGGAGTGGAAAAAGACAGGGGAGCAGAAAGCTTATTTAAAGACAAAATGAAAGAAAAGACTCCAAAATCTAAGAAGGGAAATGAACATCTAGATTCATTAAACCCATGCTAAGTCATACTTGCTAAGTTATTTCAGTTGTGTCTGATCTGTGGACTGTAGCCTGCCAAATTCTTCTGTCCATTGGATTCTCCAGGCAAGAATACTAGAGCAGCAATATTTCCACCAAGAATGAAGAGGCCATCCTATTCTTGCTTGCATGATTTCTTAGAAAAAGATTGATGTAATTCTTGTCTTTGTCCCTCTATTGGTAACAGTTTTTTTTCTCCTTCTGACTTTTCTCAGGAATTTTTCTGTATCTATGATTTTTGCAATTTGAAAGTGATATAGCTTAAGGTGGTCTTTTGGCATTTATTCTCCTTGATGTTCTCTGAGCTCCCTGGATCTGTAATTTGGTGACTGACATTAACTTAGGAAATTATCAGCCATTATTGTTTCAAATATTTCTTCTGTTCCTTTCTGTGTTTCTCCTCCTTTTGTATTCCATTATGTATAAGTTACATATTGCCACATGAGTCCTCAGATAATCTGTTTTACCTTATTTTCAGTCTTTATTCACTTTGCTTTTTGTTTTATTAGGATTCGATTAATATCTCCTATAGTTTAGACTCTATTCTATCAATGTTCAGTCTACAAATAAGCTCATCCAAGTTATTTTTAATTTCTGTTACAGTGGTGTTTATCTCCAGCATTTGTTTTAGGTTCTCTCTTAAGATTTCCATCTCTGCTTACATTGCTCATTTATCTTTTATGCTGTATATTTTATTGATCAGAGTTCTTAGCATATCAAGCATAGTTATTTCATAGTTATTACTGAGCCACCAGAGAACTGTTAACTAGTTTCTTCTAAGGACAGCTTTTGTTAAGAACAAAGTACTCTGACTTATTTTAATGTGTTTTATTTTCCCCTCCCTCTTCTAGGAGCATGAGAGTATTTTTATCCCAGGATATTTACTCTGAGAAATTGGATAAGCCCCTGGAGTAAATAATACAAAAGGTCACCTCTGATGATTAAGTTCCTCTGGCGATTTTAACTCTCACAGTTGCACATACTGAGTCTCCACAAGTCATCAATTACGTTTCAGGTTTTCCTACCCTGGCACTTGCTACTCTGTCAGTGTCTGCTCCAGAGTATCTGGTCCAGTAAGCCCCAACTCCCTATATTGACCCACTTCTTCAATTTGGGGTACATTAATTTGCCCTGTGTTGTCCTGGCTTTTGAGAATCCAAGAAGAGTTGTTTGCTTTTCAGTCTTAGCATTTTACTTGTTAGGTTCATGTAGCAACTTCCAAGCTCCTCACATTCAGAATCAGAAACTGAAAATCCTGAATTTAAGCTGTTATCAGTGCTGACTATTATAACTAGTATAAAACTGACTCAGTTCAGTTCAGTTCAGTCGCTCAGTCGTGTCCGACTCTTTGCGACCCCATGAATTGCAGCACTCCAGGCCTCCCTATCCATCACCAACTCCCAGAGTTCACTCAGACTCATGTCCATCGAGTCAGTGATGCCATCCAGCCATCTCATCCTCTGTCGTCACCTTCTCCTCCTGCCCCCAATCCCGCCCAGCATCAGAATCTTTTCCAATGAGTCAACTTTTCGCATGAGGTGGCCAAAGTACTGGAGTTTCAGCATTAGCATCATTCCTTCCAAAGAAATCCCAGGGCCGATCTCCTTCAGAATGGACTGGTTGGATCTCCTTGCAGTCCAAGGGACTCTCAAGAGTCTTCTCCAAAACTAACTAGCTGTTGACAATTAACTATTATAGATCTACTATAAAAATTCAAACCCAGAGGCCTTAAAAAAAAAAAAAAGTCCTGAATATTTGTTGGACTGATGCTGAAGCTGAAACTCCAATATTTTGGCCACCCAATAGAAGAGACAACTTATTAGAAAAAACCCTGATGCTGGGAAAGATTAAAAGATAAAATGACTGAATAAATTATAAAAGAAAAAAACAAATAAGACTTACCTGCTTTCTGCAAGAGATCACTTAGACTTTAATGGCAAATATAGGTTGAAAGTGAAGGAAAAGATTTCATTCAGACAATATTTCACTCAGATGATAAAAAAAATATTTCATTCAGACAATAAACAAAAGAGAATGAGTAGTTATACTTAACAGACAAAATAGATGCAAAGTCAAAAACTGTCATAGGAGACAAAAAGGTCATTTTCTGATGATAAAGGGCTCAATTAGGCAATCATCTATTCAAATTATCCATATACAAAATCCATAAGGAAACTAGTAGAGTTAAGCAATACTAATGACCAAAGTGATCTAAGCAACATACGTTGTTTTCTAATTACATTCCATAATAGCACATTCATTTCAAGGGCACACAGACCATTCTCCAGGATAGATCATATGCTGGGCCACAGGACAAGTCTGAACAAATGTAAGAAGGTGGAAACCATATCAGGTATCCTCCCTGATCGTATTGCTATGAGGCTCAAAATGAAGGAGATGAGAAATATTCACAGCTATGTGGACATAAACAACATATTCCTCAGCAGTCAAAAAGAAAATAAACATCTGAAAAACAAATGAAAATGGACATATAATATATCATGGCTTGTGGTATACAGCAAATACAGTTCTAAAAAGATAATTTATAGAGGTAAATGCCCACTTAAAGTGAAAAAGAAAGATTTCAAACAAACAACCTAAATTTCCCCTTCAAGGACCTAGAAAAAGAAAACAAATTAAACCCAAAATTAGCAATGGAAAGAGATAACAAACATCAGAGTAGAAAAAAATGAAACTGAGATTAGAAAAAAGTAGAAAAAAAAACAAAAGTCTAGCAGTTAATTTTTGTAAAGATGCATAACATTGACACACCCTTCACTAGACTAAGACAAAAAAGAGACAACTCAGGTAATAGAATTAGCTGTGGTACATATACTCAATGGAGTATTACTCAGCCATTAAAAAGAATTGAATTGAACATTTGAATCAGTTCTAATGAGGTAGATGAAACTGGAGCCTATTATACAGAGTGAAGTAAGCCAGAAAGAAAAACACCAATATAGTATACTAATGCATATATATGGAATTTAGAAAGATGGCAATGATAACCCTGTATGTGAGACAGCAAAAGAGACACAGATGTATAGAACAGTCTTTTGGACTCTGTGGGAGAGGGAGAGGGTGGGATGATTTAGGGGAATGGCATTGAAACATATATAATATCATATAAGAAACAAATCGCCAGTCCAGGTTCGATACAAGATGCCTGGGGCTGGTGCACTGGGATGACCTGGAGGGATGGTACGGGGAGGGAGGTGGGAGGGGGATTCAGGATGGGGAACACGTGTACACCTGTGGCAGATTCATGTTGATGTGTGGCAGAACAATACAATATTGTAAAGTAATTAGCCTCCAATTAAAATAAATTAAAAAAAAGAATTATCTGTGAAAGAGAAGACCTTACAACTGATGTCTAGAAATGCAAAGGCTTTCCCTCTAAGATCAAGAGCAAAACAAGGATGTAATCCCTTATTATTTCTATTAAACATAGCACTGGAAATCCTAACCAGAACAATTAGGCAAGAAGAAGAAATAAAAGGCATTTGAACTTGAAAGGAAGAAGTAAAACTGAATGACAGGTATTTGTATATACGAAATGCTAAAGACTCCACCAAAAGCTATTAGACCTAATAAATGAATTCACTAACGTTGCAGTACACAAAAGTAGTATACAAAAATCAATGGTGTTTCTATACACTAGCAACAAACTATTCAAAAAAGAAATGAAGAAAAGAATCACATCACAATAACACCAAAAACGACGAAACACTAAGTTAATTTAATCAATGGGGATGAAAGAACTATACACTGAAAAGTATAAAACACAGATGAAAGGAACTGAAGAGGATACAAATAATTGCAAATTTATCCTGTGTTCATATATTAGTATTACTAAAAATTCCACATATCAAAGTGATCTACAGATTCAATGTAATCCCTATCAAAATTCTAAAGGCATTTTTCACAAAAACAGAAAAAGAGACCTTAAAATTCATATGGAGTCATAAAAGATGCCAAAGAGCCATTCAAGAGAAACGTGCAAAACTGGAAGCCACGCACTGATTTCAGATTATAATTATAGAGTTGTAGCAATTACAATAGCATGGTGTATGTGTGTGAGTGTGTGTTAATCACTCAGTTGTGTCTGACTCTTGTGACCCCATGGACTGTAGCCCACCAGGCTACTCTCTCCATGGGATTCTCCAGGCAAGAGTACTGGAGTAGGTAGCCAATCCCTTCTCCGGGGGACAGTCCCAATCCAGAGATGGAACCCAGATCTCCTGCATTGCAGGCAGATTCTTTACTCTCTGAGACATGTCTGCCTGTAAAGTCATAAATACATGTTTAACTAATCTGCAACAGGGTGCCAAGAATACAAAATAGAGAAAAAATTTCTTAAGAAAATGATATTGTGAAAACGGAACACCACTGACCAAAGAATAAATTGGACCCTTTTCTTACACAATACACAAAAAACAACTCAAAATAAATCCATGGTCTCTCTAACATTGTTCTTGACAATAAGTTTTCAGATATGACACTAAAAGCACAGGCAACAAAAGCAAAAATAAACAAATGAGAGTACATAAAACTAAAAAGCTTCTACATGACAAAGGAAATAATCAACAAAATGAGAAGGCAACCTAGAGAATGCGAGAAAATATTTGCAGATCATATTTGATAAAGGGTTAATATTCAAAATATATAAGCGACTGATATAACTCAATAGCAAAAAACCCCCAAACCCCCAAAACAAATAACTTGATTTCAAAATGGGCATATATAAATGCCCATTTGAAAAGACATACAAATAATACCAGATAAGACATACAAATAACCAACGATATATGAAATGATGCTCAGAATCATCATGGAAATACAAATCATTAGGGACACAATCATCAGGGAAATCCAAATTCAAATACAAGCTAATATCACCTCACATTCTTAAGGATGAAGTGAAGTGAAGTCGCTCAGTTGTGTTCAGCTCTTTGCGACCCCATGGGGTGTAGCCTATCAGGCTCCTCCGTCCAGGGGATTTTTCAGGCAAGAGTGCCAGAGTGGATTGCCATTTCCTTCTCCAGGGAATCTTCCCGACCCAGGAATCAAATCCAGGTCTGCCACATTGCAGGCAGACGCTTTACCGTCTGAGCCACCAGGGAACTCATCCTTAAGGATAACTATTGTCTAAAAAGAAAATACATAGCAAGGGTTGGCTAGTATGTGGAGAAAAGGGAATGCTAGTACAGTGTTTGAGGAAATATAACTTAATATAATAATTATGGAAAATAACATGAAGCTTCCTTAAAAATTAAAAAAAAAATTGAACTATAATACCATGTAATCCAGCAATTCCACTTCTGGATGTTTATCCAAAGGAATAGAAATCAGGATCTGGAATAGTTACCTATACTCTGACAATCATTGCAGCATTATTCACAATAGTTAAGATATAGAAATAACCTAAATACTTAACAACAGATGAATGAAGAAAATATGATATATATATTCAATACACTATTATTCAGCCTTAAAAAGAAGGAAATCTTATTTATAAGAATGTGAATGGACCTGGAGAACATTAAGTGAAGTCACTCAGTCATGTCCAACTCTTTGCTACCCCATGAACTGTAGCCCACCAGGCTCCTCTGTCCATGGGATTTCCAGGCAAGAGTACTAGAGTGGGTTGTCATCCCCTTCTCCAGGAGATCTTCCTGACCCAGGGATCAAACCCAGGTCTCCCTCATTGTAAGCAGATGCTTTACCATCTGAGCCACCAGGGAGAATATTACGCTAAGTGAAATAAGCCAAACACAAAATACAAAATTATATGATCTTATCATATGTAGAATCTAAATTAGTCAGGCTCAGACACACAGAACAGAGAGGTGGTTGCTAGAGGTTGAAGTGATGGGCAAATAGGAAGTGATGTCAAAGGGTACAAAATTTCCATTTTGCAAGATAAAGTAAGTTCTGGTGACCTACTATATAAAATAACACCGATAGCTAACAATATTTTATTGTATAAAATTTGTTAGGGCTTTCCAGGTAATAGAGAATCTGCCTACAATGCAGGAGATGTGGGTTCACTTGTTGGGTCAGGAAGATCCCCTGAAATAGGAACTGGCAACTCACTAGAGTATTTTTGCCTGGATAATCCCATGGACATAGGAGCCTGGTGGGTTACTGTCCATGGGGTCACAAATAGTCGGACACAGCTGAACACCTGAGCATACACACAAAATTTGTTAAGGAGGTAAATACAAATATCAAATGATTTTACCACTCAAAAAATATAATAATAAAGGTGTTGGGGCGAAATGTTGGAAAGTGATGGATATATTTATGGCCTTAATGGTGGTGATTCTATATGTAATTCTATATATTAAATATGTACAGCTTTTAAATGTCAGTCTTACTTCAGTAAAGTAATTTTTAAGAAAATCAAAGGAAGTTTAGTTGTATGAATTTAGTATTTTATTGGCCTTGAGTTGACTACATAGCTAAAGAAATTTAATATTTGACCTCTTAACTAGAAATCTAACAATTATGTCAGTGGCTCAGTTTTCCATTATTAACCTCTCCCACCTATCATTTCTAATTTATGAACTAATTTTATTTTTCTTGGCCTAGAATTTACTTTTTCTAAAATGATTTTTTGACTATATGTATATTGGATGAAATTGTTTCTCTATTTTTAAGAAGATCATCCTACCTTCCTCAAAACCAACACTATATAACAGCTCCAAATATGATTCAAGGAATTTCAATACCAACTAATGCAAAACTAGAAGCATTTTATCTCATTAGGTCATCAATAGAAAAAAATGAATCAGTATAACTTAATCTCATTGGTTAATGTAATGATTCATTTTATTTCATATTTTCACATAAATCTATCATATTTAAAATTTCAAGAGTTAAGTGTATATATGTAATGAAAAGAAAAAAGTAAAAATGTTTGTCCCTCAGCTGTGTCTGGCTCTCCAGAGGATCTTCCCAACCTAGAAATTGAACCAGGTCTCCTGCATTGTAAGCAGATTCTTTACCATTTGAGCCAACAGGGAAGCCTGTATATGCAATGTTGTGTTTAATTATTAGTGTGCAATCCACTATCTTATTTTAGTTGTCTTCCATTTTCTTTTAGTCAATATTTCATATTGGTTTCAGTTCCTTGAAACTTCTTTAAGGTACTTTGTGTTGCAATACACTAACAGATGTGTTTGTGTAATTATTTCCTATCTTTTTCTCTGCCTCATAATTTTGTTCACATTTGCTGTGAAAATTTTAGAAATCATGTAGATTGTTTCGTACAGGAAGGAAATCAACCCTGGACTGCCTAATTACTTGCAATCTTCCTGTCTTTCCTTGGATGCATTTTTAATCTTACAAACAGTGGGCATTTTTGTTAACCCTTCCTATGTATAGCCCTACTCTATGTCCCACCATAGCTTTCTGTATATTAAGGCAAACTAGTTTTATATTATAAGTGGATAAAGTAACCCATGATACTCTGGAGGAAATATATTTGATTCAACATTTGAAAAATAAATTCTAGCTTGAAAGTTTTACATACAGTTATAACAGAAAGATAACTGGATGCAAGAGCATATATATTTATATGTATATACATCTACATATCTACATTTATCTTAATCAATTGCTTATACATCTCAGTTTGTTTTGCTTTTTCACTCTTACATTGTCCTGACATTTGACTATGTTCACCTCTGTATAAGTCACTTCTAAAAACAGAATGGGAAAGACAAGGATAACAAAAATAAGGTACAAATTTAAGGAGCTTAAATTATTGCTAACATGGAGAAGCACAAAATGGCAGGAGTAATACCGCATGGCAAAACCTAGTGCTCATTTATTTTTACTTTTTATCTCTTCAGGACTCAAATTCTCATAAAGTTTTCCTGGGCATAATGGTAAAGGGAATGTGAGTGATTTGTGATATGTGTGAAGTAAAGATTGAATGGAGTGAAAGATTTTGACATTCAGATTGAATAAAAAAACTAAATTAGGCTACATAAATAAGATAGCTATGTTCATGTAACTATAGTTATATATATATATATTTGCTTTTCTCCTTCAAATTTATTTTTATTCTCAATTCAAAGCTGGTAGAAATTGATGTGATATAAATCACAGTTGAGCCCCTTACAGTTTCTAGGTTGGAAAACTTCTGAAATATTCTACTACTACATTTTCTCCTTTGCCCTTATTCATAAATTTTATCCTTTACTTTCAATGTGTGCGTTCTATGTATATGCCCTGCTGGCTCCGACGGTAAAGAATCCCCCTGCAAAGTGGCAGACCTGGGTTTGATCCTTGGGTTGAGAAGACTCCCCTGGAGGAGGGCATGACAACCCACTCCAGTATTCTTGCCTGGAGAATCCCCATGGACAAAGAAGCCTGGTGGGCTACAGTCCATGAGGTCACAAAGAGTCGGACACAACCGAGTGACAAAGCACAGCACAGCACATGTTTATTAACTAAGAAATGCCATGTAAATAACTGTCAAGGAAACCCAAATTAATCCTATATCTGCTCAGTATTTGACATTTTCCAGTTCCTCCATAATATTCCAGTTAAGCATATACATGGTGTTAACATTTTTCTCTGTATTTCAGTGCTCAGACTTCTCTCATTAATCATCTGTACACCTAGAGATTCTGTTCTTTTCTAAAACTCACACCAGGATAATGCTTTAGAGATCTGACAGGCGTTAAATGCTTTTCTACTTTGAAAAGAAGAATAAAATGTCTCATAACTAACAAAATTAAGCTTAGAGAGAATATGTTTTAGACAGACTTTGGCTGAGAGACAAAAATCATCGGGTCCAAGTACTCCAGGGACAGACTTCAAGTAAAACAGTAAGTCCTTTTATTTGACTGAGATACTTATCGTAGTTTAAATAGATAATGCATGATATCGGACATTTTGGTGTTTAATGTATAATTGGTAGGATTAATAATAGATTTAACAGAAAATTAGCTCATTTATCTCCGGGGTGACATGAGATGCTAAAATTAACTCTAGAAAATAGAAAATACTTTTTGATTTTACTTGAATATATATCAAGTACATCGTTATGGGATGTCATTTCTAAGGAACTCATTTTCATCTGTGTTAACCATATGATAAAAGAATACAGAAAACCAGCAAACATACTGTTAAAATTTGTGAAATGGCTTTTTGGCTTATGGATTAAAACATTTACAAGGTTGCCGTGTTCCTCATTAGTAAAACATGATTAATTTCTCACTGATTAGCATACTTTGGCTTTTATTTTTTTCGTTTGAAAAACCCAGAAACTATATTAACTTATTGATGGAAAATAATATTTCCCCAAAATGAATTTTATTGGCACATAACTGTATTTGAAGCTCTCAGTAACTTGCGCCATTTGGTTTATTTTCATGAATTCTTTTATTCTAGCCACATTGCCTCCCATCAACTTTTTTCTTGCATTTATTGATGATCTATCTTACATATCTAAGTGTATATTGAGTTTAATCAGCTAATGTAGATTCAAAAATGAATTAAATTATTCTTATTGTCAAGCATAATCAAGGAGGCAGATGTACAAATATTTGACAATATGATTATGATTATACTGGAAGCCAAATACTAAATATTAAGGCAGCACAAATTGAGACTGGTTGATAAACTCCAGTTACAAAGTATAGAAAGAATTTACGAAAGCAGAGATGTGAAGCGGATTTTGAAGGATTTTGAAAAAGCTGACTTAAGGAGGCCAGCAGGGATTGGCAGTCATGCACGAAACCTCAGAAAAGCATACCACATGGAGTAATTGCAAAAACTGGTATAACTAATGAACTTAATATAGCTTTAACAGTGGACGGAAGTGGCTAAAAATAAGGCTAGGTATGTTAGATTATTGTCAGATTTTATTTCAGATAAAGAGGTTTAACTATTTCTTGAGAAATGGGGAGTCATTTTAAAGAAAAGGAATAATATTCATAGATTTCTATTTTAGTGAAATTATCCAAATAAGAGTAAAAATGACTGAGTTGGTGTAGGCAAAACTAGAGGCAGAGAGACAATGTTAGAGTTATTCAGTAGTGTAATGGTAGGAGGATGAGTTGTTTTAATACAGGAATCATGTGTATGATGAGGCTAAAGAATAAATATGAGAGATTATAATAAATGTGAAAGGTTATAATCCAAGAGTCAATAGATATTAGTGAATAAATAGAAATGGCAGATAAGAGAAGAAAAAAGTTTTGGTTGAAAACTTTGCAAAGGAGAAGTGCTGTATATATTTTTACCTTGGGTAACGGTGGGTTCTTCAGATAAAGATGTATAGTAGTCAGTAAAATATATAGCCTGAGAAGGATACCAGACTACAAGTATAGAATTAATAATCATTAACACATAGGTAATAGTGGAACTACTGTTAGTTGACGGGTACATGATACCTGTTGCATTCTAATATTAGGATTAGGAAAGTGCTCAAAACTATAGTGCAGGAAACTTAGTTCACAGAAGTACCTGTTTTGCATTTAGTCAGAAATGAGGTTTTGGAGAAAGAGTTGTTAAATGAAACTTATCCTTAACTAAGATAAATTGAATGAGAGGGCAATTAGCTAGAATCTGAGGTAAAAATTTGTTCCTCCAGACACTCATTTTTTTCATCTGTTAGTGAGTACTCTTGGAATGGGGATTTATTGTACAGGGGACCAAAAATTGCCCAAGTGGAGGCTGTGTGGAAAACACTCTTACTCTTTTCATGATTAAAGCAAAAGTATACATATAATAGATATATATCTATAGTATTACATTTTAAAGAGGCAATGGTATGGAGAAAAATATACCTAAGAAATCAACTGGGATGGGGACAATAATAAAATTTAAGAAACTCTGGTCTCTGAGTGGGTGGCTGCTGCTGCTGCTAAGTTGCTTCAGTTGTGTCCGACTCTGTGTAACCCCATTCATGGCAGCCCACCAGGCTCCCCCATCCCTGGGATTCTCCAGGCAAGAACACTGGAGTAGGTTGCCATTGCCTTCTCCGGTTAGTGCTATTTTATAAAGATATTTCTGTGTGTCATATGTGATTTGTGATCTTTTGAATGTCAGCTCTCATAGCAAATGTGATTTAATGGCCGCAGAAACACAAGGACTGGCAATTTCCCTCTCTTACATTTTTATCCCAGTTTCACAGTCTGACATTTTGACATATTTTGCCCGCTCAGCTATTGTGTAGATGAACATCTCTCTGCCGAGTTCATGTCCCTGAGGGAAACTAAGCTTTTCATTTTGAAGAAGCCAGAAACTTCGTGCCAAAACAATTAGTGTTACCTGTTGGAAAATCATTAATGACTTCGTCATCAAAAATCATGCCAGTTTTGAGAGCTTCCTTTTTCCTAGGATGCTTTCATTTAGTTTAACACACTTTTCTTTGACATGCTCATCCAAATGAGTTGTATCTAAACTTTTTAAATGTATGCACATTTTGACCTAACTATAGAGAGAGAGAACGTTTTTTAATTGTATGTTAAAATTTGTATAAATTTTTACCATCTATGATATTCTATATAAAGAAGCGGAGAAGAAATTAGTAATTATACAACTTCTTTCCCTAGTATGATCACATAAATAACGGGTTGTAAACAAGCTTAAAGAAAAAAAAATGTTGCTCTGGATACATTTTTGTGGAATAAGCAGGTGGCTTCTCTGCCTAATGTATGCATCAGGCAAGCATATGAGATTTGTAATCTAATTCCTCTCAAGCAGAAAGGCCGTTTGGATAGATAAGCTAAGAACAGCCTAAATCCTAGCTGAGGTGGGTGGAAATAGGTTTGCAGATTGAATACCTAAATTCTAACTAACAAATTCTTCTAAAACTGAGGTATCTGAAAATAACATTCTGATTTTAAATTGTACCTCTGCTGGATTATTTTGTAAACAAATGAACTTACAGATTCTTTAGAAAGAATTTTTGAACTCATATTGTCATCGGAATTCTCATTTGACGGACTCTGAGAAAAATCTCCTCCAAAAAAGCCATTTTTATCTTTTAGTCTTTTCTCATGCTCTTTTCTTAAGATCTAGGTCTGGGGAAAAAATATGAGATTTTCATTTTTAACATGCTATTTTCTCACATGAGGAAAATTTTAACTTAGAAGCCATGATCTACTGCTGGGGAGGTAGTGTCTGTTGAGCTACAAAATGATAGCATAATTATCAATGCTTATCAATTTATTCTAGCTCTTACTTATTTCTCCATCTTTAGGAGAATCTTTCAATGGCATTCTTGACTTGTAAATATTTATAACATTTTATCCAGTGCCTTTTTGACCTGACTCTTCCTTCATGTTTGGAGGTAGATAGTAATATTTTTTTTTTTTTTTCTTGGCAGAAGAAAAAGTCCCCTCCATCCCAAATTTCCATGGTTCCCCTTTAGCCAGGCTTATGCTTAGCAAAGTGACAGCCAATTTTGCCTGCTCAGAAAAGGGAGATGCAGGAGGCCTGCATCTTGTCTTGGCTTGACTCTGTCTTTCCAAATCCACTTTTCTCCTCATCAGGCTTGGTCACTGCTAAAGTCTCCTCTTTGCTTGAAAAATCCATGATGCAAGTTGTACAAAATTTTAGGTAGGCCTTATATCAATTTTAAAAAGTTACATTGTGCATGGATTATAATGAATTTCACTCAAAGACTGATGCTAGAAAGACTGAAACATGTTCCCTGTGCCGATTTTTTTTTTCCTTAAGTGTATATTAATAGAATTACTTTATAATGTTATTAGAAGTTATTATGGAAAATAAAAATAGGAAACATAGCATAATATCAAGACTGTCCCTTTGCGTATTTCAGAATCTGCTTAATGCAGTCAACATGTTTAAAACATTTTTCTTTAATTGGCAGCAATCTTCTTTGGGGAGGAAGAAAACATGCACTTTTGTCAAAGGGCATACTGCACTTGCCTCGTAATAGTACAATATCTGTGTCTTTTATAATCCAGAGAAGTTGAATACTTGTGTGATGTCACTTTATAATAAAGAGCAGATATTCAGAATGCAGAAAGTTCACCTTGAGAGTGAATAGCAGCTAAAGATGAGTAAAGTCACCGAAGGCAAGGACAAAATATATATGAATAGACAATAGCATGTTTTCCCTTGAGGAGAGAAGAAACAGAATACTCAGAAAAAAGCAATTACTATGAAAGGTAGTGATGTATGCAGAAAAAGTGAAAGGAAAGTTAATGACTTAAATGGAAAAGGGGCAATGAGAAAAACAAGTCAAAACGTTAAAATTATAAATAAATACATAACTATCTGTAGCATCTGTAGATCATATCCTTCTTGAGTGCTCTTGGTTATATGCATATCTTATCACCTCTGCCTGATTGTATGCTATATGAGAAAATAATCTGTGATAAGTTCATTTAATATTACTGACATCTGTTTAAATGCTTAGTGTACAGCTAGGAGCTCAGAAATGTTGGATAAAAGAAATGTCATCGTCTAACTGGAGTCTGTTTGGACATCCAGATTCTACAAGTATAAAATGTCTGGGAATGTTTTCTACACCAAGCATCAGTTGTTGCTTAGAAATTCCCTGAACTTAAGAATCCAGCTGAGGAAAGATTCTTACCAGAGGTTTACCAAGTTCAGACATCTGAGTCCCAAAGCTTACTGATTATTCAAATAGACACAAAAGTACGCCTTAGTAGAAAGTTCAGTCTGTAAAACACCCTGTGGCAGAGTCACCCAAATCAGTGGTATTCAAGAAAGTAATTCCAAACCTTGTCATTGTTCAGTCTCTCAGTGGAATCTCTTTGAGACTCCATGGACTGTAGCTCGCCAGGCTTCCCTATCCTTCACTATCTCTTGGAGTTTGGTCAAACTAATGCCCATTGTGTCAACAGTACCATCCAACCATCTCACCCTCTGTTACTCCCTTCTCCTCCTGCCCTAAATATTTACCAGTATCAGGAAATTTTCCAGTGAGTCAGCTCTTTGCATCAGGTGGCCAAAGTATTGGAGCTTCAGCTTCAGCATCAGTCCTTCCAATGAATATTCAGGACTGATTTCCTTTAGGATTGACTGGATTGACCTCCTTGCAGTCCAAGGAACTCTGTCTTCTCGAGCAGTACTGCTGCTATGGCTGCTGCTAAGTCGCTTCAGTCGTGTCCGACTCAGTGCGATCCCATAGACGGCAGCCCACCAGGCTCCGCCGTCCCTGGGACTCTCCAGGCAAGAACACTGGAGTGGGTTGCCGTTTCTTTCTCCAATTCATGAAAGTGAAAAGTGAAAGTGAAGTCACTGAGTCATGTCCAACTCTCAGCGACCCCATGGACTGCAGCCCACCAGGCTCCTCCAACCATGGGATTTTCCAGGCAAGAGTACTGGAGTGGGGTGCCATTGCCTTCTCCCTCCAGCACTACAGAAAGCATCTATTCTTTGGTGCTCAGCTTTCTTTATGGTCCAATTCTCACATCCATACATTGCTATTGGAAAAGTCATACCTTTGATTATACAGAGCTTTGTCAGAAAAGTGATGTCTCTGCTTTTTAGAATGCTGTCTAGGTTTAGCTAATATAATTTTAAAAGCACATCACATTTTTCCACTGTAAAACTAAATGCCTTACTAGGTGGGCTTAACTTCTTAAAGTTACTGCTTTTATATTGTGGCCTAATCATTGTGGCTCAGTGGTGAAGAATTTACCTGCAATGCAGGAACCAAAGAGACTTCTGTTCAATCGCTGGGTCAGGAAGATCCCCTGGAGAGGAGCATGGCAACCCACTCCAGTATCCTTGGCTGGAGAATCCCACAGACAGAGGAACCTGGATGTCTATGAACTGAAGTGAGTTAGCATGCACACAAGCTATTAAGTGATCACTAGGGCCTTAAGCTAGATTAAACTTTAAACAGGCTTTCTTCCTGATTGTAGGCCTCTGACCTCTTTCTCAGGACATTTACATTAGAAAGTTTGAAACTCTAAAGTGTTTTGCTCTGCCCCTTTAAGATGTCACTCCTTTTTGAAAGCCTCTTGACAATCTACTACCCAGGAATATCTTCCTATTGCACCTGGGAATTGCTTCTTTAGCCATCTGATGCAAAGAGCCAACTCATTGGAAAAGACCCTGATGCTGGGAAAGATTGAGGGCAAGAGGAGAAGGGGGCAGCAGAGGATAAGATTGTTGAATGACATTGCTGAATCAACGGACATGGGTTTGAGTAACCTGAGGGATAGTAAAGGAAAGGGAATCCTGACATGCTGCAGTTTGTGGGGTTTCAAAGAATCAAACATTGAAGAGGATAGCACCCCTACACCCCAGTGTCTGTGGGTGCCAATTAACAAATGTAATGGCCTAATCTCAAAGAAAATATTTCTGTATTCAGGAATAACTTAATCTGTTCCACGTCTCCCATTAATCAACCTTCCCCCTAAAGTTCTCCCATATTTTTCAGTTTCACTTCTGCTTAAAAACCCATAGCTCAGTTGGTAAAGAATCTGCCTGTAATGCAGGAGACCCTGGTTCGATTCCTGGATCGGAAAGATTTGTTGGAGAAGTGATAGGCTACCCACTTCAGTATTCTTGGGCTTCCCTTGTGGCTCAACTGGTAAAGAATTGCCTGCAATGCAGGATACCTAAATCTGATTCCTGGGTTGGGAAAGTCCCTTGGAGAAGGGAAAGGCTACCTATTCCAGTATTCTGTCCTGGAGAATTCCCTGGACTACAGTGCATGGGGTCAAAAAGAGTTGGACACAACTGAGTAACTTTCACTTTCAGATTCATCCATATTGCTTCAAATGGCAACATACTAACTAAAGTAAGTCACACAGAGAGGGACAAATATTATATGATACCACTTATATTGAGAATCTTAAAAAACTGATACTAATTCCAGTCCCAAAGAAGGGCAATGGCAAAGAATATTCAAATTACCAACAATTGCACTTGCTGACTAGGTAATGCTCAAAATCCTTCAAGCTAGGCTTCAACAGTACATGAAGCAAGAAATACCAGATGTACAGGCTGGTCTAGAAAAGGCAAAATAACCAGAGATCAAATTGCCACCATACACTGATCATAGAAAAAGGAAGATAATTCCAGAAAAGCATTTACTTCTGCTTCACCAGCTATGCTAAAGCTTTTGACTGTGGTGTTGTTGTTGTTCCGTCACTAACACATGTATGACTCTTTGCGACCTCATAAACTGCAGCACGCCAGTCTTCCCTTTCCTTCACTATCTCCATGAGTTTACTCAAATCCATGTCCATTGATTAAGTGATGTTATCCAACCATCTTGTCCTCTGCAGCCCCCTTCTCCTCTTGCCCTCAATCTTTCCCAGTATCAGGGTCTTTTCCAATGACTTGGTCTTCGCATCAGGTAGCCAAAGTATTAGAACTTCATCTTCAGCACCAGTACTTCCAATGAATCACAACAAACTATGGAAAATTCTTCAAGAGATGGGAATGCCAGACCCCCTTAGCAGCCTCCGGAGAAATCTGTATGCAGGTCAAGAAGCAACAATTAGAACCAGATATGAATACATGATACTTGGGGCTGGTGCACTGGGATGACCCAGAGGGATCGTACTGGGAGAGGGGTTCAAGATGGGGAACACGTGTACACTCGTGGCAGATTCATGTTGATGTATGGCAAAACCAATACAATATTGTAAAGTAATTAGCCTCCAATTAAAATAAATAAATTTAAATAAAATAAAGTAAAATAAAATATTGCATGAGAAAAAGAAAAAGAACCAGATATGGAATAGCAGACTAGTTCCAAATTGGGGAAGAAGTACCTCAAGGGTCTATATTGTCACCCCACTTATTTAACTTATATACAGAGTACATCATGCAAAATGCCAGGCTGAATGAAACATGAGTTGGAATCAAGATTACTGGGAGCAATATCAATAACCTCAGAAATGCAGATGACACTCCTTAATGGCAGAAAGTGAAGAGGAACTAAAGTGCCTCATGATGAAGGTGAAAAAGGAGAGTGAAAAAGCTGGCTGAAAACTTAAACATTCAGAAAACTAAGATCATGGCATCTGGTCCCATAACTTCACGGCAAATCAATGGGGAAACAACGGAAACAGTGACAAATATTATTTTCTTGGGTTCTAAAATCACTGCAGATGATAACTGCAGCAATGAAATTAAAAGCCACTTGCTCCTTGGAAGAAAAGCTCCTTGGTCTAGTTAATAAACTAGACACCATATTAAAAAGCAGAGACATCACTTTGCCATCTAATGTCCATATAGTCAAAGTTATGTTTTTTCCAGTAGATATGTGCAGCTGTGATAGTTGGACCATAAAGAAGGCTGCAGTTCAGTCCCTCAGTCCTGTCCTACTGTTTGCGACCTCATGGACTGCAACACTCTAGGATTTCCTATCCATCACCGACTCCCAGAGCTTGCTCAGACTCACTTCCATCGAGTCAGTGATGTCATCCAACCATCTCATCCTCCGTTGGCCCCTTTTCCTCCTGCCTTCAATATTTCCCAGCATCAGGGTCTTTTCCAATGAGTCAGTTCTTCACATCAGGTGCCCAAAGTATTGGAGCTTCAGCTTCAGCATCAGTCCTTCCAATGAATATTCAGGACTGATTTCCCTTAGGATAGATGGATTTGATCTCCTGGCAGTCCAAGGGACTTGCAAGAGTCTTCTCCAGTACCACAGTTCAAAAACATCAATTCTTTGGTGCTAAGCTTTCTTTATGGTCCAACTGTTACATCCATACATGACTACTGGAAAAACCACAGCTTTGACTAGATGGACCTTTGTTGGAAAGTGATGTCTCTGCTTTCTAATATGCTGTCTGGTGCCGGGGTCCAGCCCCGGTGGATCCAGGATGATTCGAAGGTGGGGACGGAGTCGGCGTCTTTGGAAAAATACATGTTTAATCACAGATATAGAGAGATTAGAAATGGATAGTGTAGTAGGAAGATCAGTGGAGAAAAAGAGGCTGAATAACTTGGATTACGTGGAATAGCATCCATGCTCCAGATGGGAATTCAGCCAGAAAAACGGGAGCAAGAAAGAAGCGACATGGGGGAATCAGTCTTTCCGGAAACTGATCCAATTTTTTTTATTTTTGGGTTTGCTTATATACCTTTTGTTACACATAGGGATGAATACAGAGTCACGTGGGGGTCAGCAGTCCTGACCTTTGTCAAAATCAGGTGCTTCACATAAATGTATAAAAAAAAGGTCTTAGGGATATTACATCATCTTCTGGCCTTGAGTGAGACCTGCTGACATTTTATGATCCTTTCTTTCTGATAACCAAAAAAACTTATTTCTTCCAAGGGTGTTTTTTCTTAAACCAGGCACCACCCTCCAAATAAAGTTACATTCCTATAGGGTGAGGGTGTAGTGAGTTACAATCAAGAAAGGAATTTATTCAACCCAAGGTTAACATGATTAGTCTTAAAGGTTAATACTTATTTCTCCTATATGCTTAAAGGTTAATACTTATTTCTTCCTATATGCTAGTTATATTCATTATAAGGGTAGGGAACATGGAGATTTAGCAGCAAACATCAACCCAACAAATGAAAATCCTTTCACCAATGCTCCCCTTAAGATCTATTTAGTCTTAAGATATGATAAAGTTACATTCTTACACAACAAGGACACAGTGATATATAAGTACAGTGATCTATTACAAAAGAGAAAATCCATTAACTCAAAAAGTCTAGTATTGCTAACATCAAAAACTACCATATTTCCTTTGCTATATTCCAAATACATTGATTAATATATTCCCAGGTGCCTAAGGATATAGAGGCCTGGCGGCAATCATTGACTCAATGAGAAGAAAAAGTCCTATGCTAATTAAGACTCTCAAAATATTCCAAAACTCTCTGTGCTGTTTACGGTTAAGAGGTAGTAAACAATCATGTGCCTAGTGGCAGCAGTATGGATAATCCTGTCACACAAGCTAGTCTGTCAGCAGAGAGGTTTGACCTGAGACAGCTTTGTCCCACCCAGAGCAGGGAATTAGTAGCTATTATTGACACAACAAATGAAGAGACCCTTCACCAATATAATTCCTAACCAACTATACTAATAATTTTAACTCCCCAAAATAATTTGCCTTTAGTAAGTCTAAAACATCTCGTGCCTCTCAGGTTGGGAGACTGCAAGCAATCACATGTGGCCGGACAAACCTATACAGGTGGGCTAGATAACCCTCAGAGGAGTCCGTAAGCTGAAACACTCTTGTCACGCCCAAGAATTTTTATTGCCTTGGAGCTGCACGTTTACTCCTTCTCAGAGAGAAACGGTTATGGGGGAGAGCCCCCCGTAAAGTCAGAGGTGTAGGTGAGAGCATAAAGCAGACTCTGGTTTTGGGGTTAGATGCTCGGGAACAGGGGGTTTCCTGAGGCTTGATCACGCCTTTATGTATGCCAAGCCTCCTTCCTCATGACCTTTGCCATGGGCGGAATTCCTCACGCTGGCCCCCGGCAGTCTGGATTGGTCATAGCTTTTCTTCCAAGGAGCAACTGACTTTTAATTTCATGGCTGAAGTCACCATCTGAAGTGATTTAGGAGCCTCTAAAAATAAAGTCTCTCACTGTTTCCATTTTTTCCTAATGTATTTGCCATGAAGTGATGGGACCAGATGCCATGATCTTCGTTTTATGAATGCTGAGTTTTAGTCCAGTTTCACTCTCCTCTTTCACTTTCATTCAGAGGCTCTTTAGTTCCTCTTCACTTTCTGCCATAAGGATGGTATCATCTGCATATCTGAGGTGATTGATATTTCTCCTGGCAATCTTGATTCTAGCTTGTGCTTCATCCAGCCTGGTGTTTCGCATAATATACTCTGTATTTAAGTTAAATACGCAGAGTGGCAATATACAGCCTTAATGTACTTCTTTCCCAATTTGGAACCAGTCCATTATTCCATGTCCAGTTCTAACTGTTGTTTCTTGACCTGCAAGAAAGCTGAGCACCAAAGAATTTATTCTTTTGAACTGTGGTGCTGGAGGAGACTGGAGAGTCCCTTGGACTGCAAGGAGATCAAACCAGTCAATCCTAAGGGATATCAATCCTGAATACTCACTGAAAGAACTCATGCTGAACCTGAAACTCCCCTAATTTGGCCACCTGATGTGAAGAGCCAACTTACTGGAAAAGATCATGATGCTAGGAAAGATTAAGGGCAGGAAGAGAAGGGGAGAATAGAGCATGTGATGATTGGATGGCATCATTGACTCAATGGACATGAATTTGAGCAAACTCCAGGAATGGGGAAGCCTGATATGCTACAGTCCATGGGGTCACAAAGAGTCAGACACAACTGAGTGACTGAACAACAACAATTTGGAATCTATCAGCTTGCAAGGAGAACTTAGGAAGTACTTGTCCCTCTCAGATAATATGGAAATTATTTTTGTTCTTGTGGTCAAAGAGTTCTTAGATGTAATCAATTTCTAAAAAGTTTTGACAGCCTCCAAAATCGTAAGGCTAAATACATTTGAATTAATAGGAGAATGTTTCTAATATAGAACAAAGGTGATTTTTCAGCTACTCAAATAATGATATAGGTAGTATATTTAGCCATTCCTCTGTGCTTGCACAGCTTCCTGGTAATTGCAGGGCCATAGTATAAATATTATCAGTTAAAAATGTAAATGGAAACAAGGAAAATAATTTTCTTAAACAGATGTTCACCATTTCATCAATGAATGTTACCTTCCTCACTTAATTTTGCACAATACCCACGATGTTGCTAACAGTGACAGAGACTATTGGAATCAAAAGTTCTCTTTCATTTATGCAGGTGTAAGCTAGATTTCGAATTACTTAGTCATTTGCTTTGTTCTGGGGGAACCTGTTTCTTTAGTAACAGCATTTCACTTTCTATGGTAATTGAGCTTTTTAGAAGCAAACTGCTTCTTCTATTAGGTCTCTTTGAGTAAAATGTCTGCAGACTATATTGAATTCTGTTTCTTTAAACACATTATAACATTAGCTTACAGTTTTTTCATATCCTGTACAAGTACAATTAGCTGAACTCATTGAATAATTCCTATTTAATCGTGGTGCATAAAACTAAAATATTACATTGTAAGAAATATTAATGGTTACCTTTTCAGTATTTTAAAGGTTTTAAAATAACAGCAATTTTCATCCATCCAATCATTTATTTATTTTAAACACACACATCAAAGATGAAGCATGTCTAAAAGAGTAAAGTAAATCTGACCCTATGCACTTTAGTTAGATGAAATATCATGTGCAAAGTTAAGAGTAGTAGGAAATAATCCAACAAGTTTGATGAACACCAAGTGCCACAACATTAGAATGTACAACCATAACTGATTCTTTGAACAATGAATGGAATACAGGTGGATACAATTAAGAAGTTCTAATACAACAAAAAATAAGATTTGCTATTAAATTGGTTCAAATTTTAGTATGTTAAAAATATACTTCATAATCTTTTCCAAACATTAGTCATCTGTTTTACTTGTATTTCTTTCCTATAACTGCTTCCCTCTCTCTTAGTCTGTGGCATTGGAGTTTCTTGAAATGTTTTTATTTCATAGATATATGTGCAAATGTTGCAAAGTTGACTTCAAATCTGTATTAGACACAAGTGTGCTTGTATTTCAATTCTTGTATTTATAAGTAGCCCTTCTCTGGACTATTTTGCTTTCTATGAAACACAACAGAAAGCATCAAATTAGGGAAAAGAGTGGCTCAGGCTGCCCCAAGCAATTAAAAGAATTAAAGAAAATTACTAGTGGATGCATTGTGTACAGCAGGGGCTCTGTGAATGAAGAAATATAACTGCTAGACACACCTGTGCTGATTTGCACTGTGGAATTGAAATTATCATGAGTAAATATAATTATTTAGCAAATTTAATAAATGTTGTTTGGGATCCTGAAAATGATACTTGAATCCACAAATTACATAGTGATAAATGTAGTAGCATACACTCAGTGGTAACTTTACACACAAAAATATGTAGAACTCCCTGGAATGTAGCAGGATGCTGATGGAGAAATAGACATGATAAATTACTGCAAATCTGGGTGCTAAGTCACTCATAGTTAATACCAATGCTCTCATGTTTTCTTTGAGTATGTAATTTTGCCAAAATTATTTTTTATATCCAATAGCTTATATATCTAGGTTGTGAATTACAGTTTTTTTTTCTAATTCTTAGTAAGAAATAAACATTGGTTAACACTAAAAGTGAGTGCCTTAAATAAATGTTTAATTAACAAATAAAGCAGTTATTGCTCTTGAGCTGTAATGATTGGCAATAATTGCTTTATGGAATTTAATAGTTATTAAATTAACAGATAAGTAATAAAATGAAGAAATTAAGCTACACTTTCATCATAACCTTAATTTGTATGCTTTTAAGAATCATAAAAGTGATTGGTCTCTTACTAAATGATAATTAAGATAAATATTTATGTATTCTATTTTATCTTTGGTGAACTATGTTGACCCATTGTCATAACTGATAATTAAAATGCAATGTAATTTTTTTTTATTAACAGGGAATGAAGTATTCTGCAAAATTGCCATATGACACAGGCCTAGTCAAAGTGTAAGTCTTTTATTATAATGCTAATAACCACTAGTCTTCTACTTTAAACCAGTGAAAATGTTAGAAAAAATTCAATAGTTCAAGTACACTTAGGCATTTTGTCAAAATTGTTTAAAATATTGTATTAGTTTCTAAGGGCTGTTGCAACAAAATAGCACAGACTGGGTGGCCTAAAACAACATAAATTTATTCTCTGACAGTCCTGAGGGCTGAAATCAAGGTTTCTGCTAGACCAGTGGCTCTAGGGAGGAATCCTTCCCTGCCCTTCTAGTTATCAGTGCTTGCTATCAGTCCTTGGTATTATTTGGCTTGTGGACTCACTGCTCCTATCTCTTATTCCTTTGTCACATAGCCTTCTTCCCTGTGTATCTGTGTTTCTATATCTTCACACCATCTTTCTTCTGTGTATGTTCCTGCATCTCAAATTCCCTTCCTTGGAAACTGATCATATTGGATTTTGTTGCATGCAAGCTATTGATGAATTGCTTCAGTCATGTCCAACTCTTTGTGACCCTATGGATCATAGCCCATCAGCTTCCTCTGTCCATAGGATTTAGGATTCTACAGGAAAGAATACTAGAGTGGATTGACATGCTCTCTTCCAGGAGATCTTCCTGACCCAGGGATCAAACCAAGGTCATTTACTTCTCCTACATTGACAGGTGGGTTCTTTACCAAAAGTGTCTCCTGGGAAGCCAAAAATTATCTAGGAATGAGCCTTTCTAGCACATTGGGATAAAATGGTCATCTCATACTCCCAAACCAAAGTAAAATTCATGACTGAAGGGGCCCTGCCAACTGAAAATTGGCACTTGCCATATAGCTCTACAAAGATTATGTCAATGGCCTTCAACACCCCCAGAAGGAATTCAAAGTGGAGATCAGGTATGAGGCAACTTGCGCTTTGATAAAAACTGGCAGAATAGGCCTTTAGATGGTTAGATAAATTCATATTTTATGAACCTAAATTCTTGAGTTTCCCTATATCTGAAAAACAGTAAAATCATTAACAGTGACATTTGCACTGAGAAAGGGAATGCATTTGAAAGTCAAAATGGAGCAACTATGGTAAAACCAGGTGACCACTGTGATTGTGATTCCAGACATATTTATTCCTGTATTGTTACTGAGTCTAAGTTTTGTCTGCTCACTGCACAACAGGACAATTAACCCAGAAATGAAATGCTGAGGCTAGAAATACGACTTTGTTTGGAAAGCTGGTTGACTAAGAAGATGGTGGGCTAATATCTCAGAATAACCATACTGGATTTTGTGACCACCCAAATCACGTATGCTCCTGCTGCTAAGTTGCTTTGTGTCCGCCTCTGTGCAACCCTATAGACAACAGCCCACCAGGCTCTCCTGTCCCTGGGATACTCCAGGCAAGAGTACTGGAGTGGGTTGCCATTTTCTTCTCCAATGCATTCATACATGCTAAGTTGCTTCAGTCATGTCCGACTCTGTGCTACCCTATGGACAGCAGCCTATCAGGTTCTGCCGTTTACGGGATTCTCTAGGCAAGAATACTGGAATGGGTTGCCATTTCTTTCTCCAAATAGTGTATGACTACATCTTAATTGGTTTGGGTTGTAATAACAAAAATAAAATATACTGGTTTGTTTAAACATTGGACATTTATTTCTCACTGACCTGGAGGCTGAGGAGTCCAAGATGAAGGTACTGGTTGTCTCAGTGTCTGGGGAGAGTCCACTTTCTGATTAATAGACATCTGTCTTTTAATTCTGTCCCCACATGGCAGAAAGAGTGAAAGAGCTCTCTGGGGTCTTTTTTTTAAGGGCACTAATTCCAAAATGAGTGTCCCACCCATACAACATAATCCCCTCCCAGAGACCGCACCTCCTATTAACATCATTCTGGGAGTTAGGATCACGACAAATCAGCTTTAGGTAGGGGGGAGCAACATTCATAATATTCATATTCAGATTGTAGATGGACATGATTTTTAGAGAACACTATCCAACCCAGTAAAAATAGGAAATAAGTCCTTAGATTGACTTCCCCAGTTGTGTGTGTGTCCTACAATAAATAAAAATCCCACTGAAACATTCATCAACATACAATAGATAATATTTCTCATACTATAGTATAGAAACTGGGAAACTTTTTATGTATGGGGCCTGATAGTAAATATTTTAGGCTTTGCAAGCCAGATCATCTCTGTTATAACTACTAATATCTCTTGTTGTAGATCAAAAACAGCATAAGTAATACGTAACTGGATGGGTATAGACCATGGTTTTAACCGTTCCTGCTAGAGTATAAAGACATTATTTTATTTAGTGTTAATAGGGTAAATTAAAAAAATACCAAGGAAAATCTGTTCACTGAAAGCATTGCCCACAGGTTTTTAAAACTGTCCTTATTTTTAACGCTACTTCAAGACCTAGAAAGCAAAATGCATCTTAAAAATCAGACTCATAGGAAAAAGCAAAGAATCCTAAAATTTAAAATGTGAATGTGGGGTGACTTTTAAAGTTCAGACATGTGGCCTTTCTGAATGCCAGGCCTTGTATAACTTTACAGATTGTACTTTCTTGAAGCTAACTCAGTCTGAAAGTATTTTTGATATTTCATTATCTCATTACACTGTCTTACCAAATGAGATTAAAAAAAAAACTCAATAAAATTAATTCACAAATGAATGAAATGAATAATATATTACTTGAAGTGTTTAAAATAGCATTTTGGACATTGATTGATGTACCAATATTGAGACCTTTAGATGAATTTACTAGCATCTTTAATATTATTACCACTGAGAGGTGAGTTTTGCCAAATGAAGTTTATCTAAATGGAATTTATTATATACTTAATAATATTATTTTCTAATAATTTTAGTATTATTGCAGTTAGTCAAATACCAATAAATTACTTGTCATTGAATTATATCATTTTTGTAGAAATGAAGTTTAAGCTATGAATGCTGGAAAATCAACATTCAATGAACATTTTGAATTACTGGAAAAAAATCAGTATTGTAGAATTGTTGCAAATCTAATCCATTTAATTTTGATTAACAAAAGTTAAATTCCAAATACCATGAAATTTTGACATTTTTTTTTTTAAAATAAGAGAACTTTCCCTAGGAATGAACTTAACATTGTCTACTTGTCATTTTAAATATATACCCTTTGCTACAAAGAAGCATATCTTGAAACTCGTAACAACAACAACAAAAACTTGTACTAAAAAAAAAAAAAGCAAAAAACAGATTTTATAAGAAGAGTCCCAGACACTTTGAGTCCACCTCATGGCCTGAGCAAACTTTACCTGTGGATTATATTAGATTTTTTCCTCTGAATGGTGTGTATCATCCTACCACATCTGTGAAGTTACCAAATCTTTATGCATCTTTTCAACATTTCTTGTTAGGTTTTTTGATTCACAACAGCCTCTCTATTCCTAACATGCTACTTTAATTTGGGCTTCTAGGTATTTCTTCCTAAAATACTCCTAAAACACTAGACTATTTGGGGAGGTGGGGCTCCAAAATCACTGCAGATGGTGACTGCAGTCATGAAATTAAAAGATGCTTGCTCCTTCGAAGAAAAGCTATAACTAACCTAGACAGCATATTGAAAAGCAGAGACATTACTTTGCTGACAAAGGTCTGTCTTGTCAAAGTTATAGTTTTTCCAGTAGTCATGTATGGATGTGACAGTTGGACCATAAAGAAGGCTGACCTCCAAAAAATTGATGCTTTTGAACTGTGGTATTGGAGAAGACTCTTGGGAGTACCTTGAACAGCAAGGAGCTCAAACCAGTCAATTCTAAAGGAAATCAGTCCTGAAAATTCACTGGAAGGACTTATGCTGAAGCTGAAACTCCAATACTTTGGCAACCTTATGCAAAAGACTGGCTCATTTAAAGACCCTGATTCTGGGAAAGATTGAAGGTGGGAGGGGAAGGGGATGACAAAGGATGAGATGGTTGGATGGCATCATTGACTCAACAGACATGAGTCTGAGCAAGCTCTGGGAGTTGGTGATTGACAGGGAAGCCTGATGTCCTGTAGTCCATGGGGTCACAAATACTCAGACATGACTGAGTGATTGAACTGAACTGAAATGAAAATACTAAATATTTCTATCTCTTCCTTATAACACTCTGTGCCTTTTCCAAATTATTCTCTGTTTGCTTCTTAGAATACATTTTTAATGCAAATCTTATCATAGAACTCCCCACTTGAAGTCCTTCAGAGACTGTCCTTAGAATATATTTCAAAGTTTCCTTTGGACAGTTTATTGAGGCATAACTGATGAATGAGAAACTGCACATATTAAAAGAATACGGTTTGATGAGTCTTGACATATGTATACATCCATGCAGCCATCACTACCATCAAGATAATAAGTCTATCCATCTCCTCCAAAGGTTTCTTCTTTCCCTTTTGTGGTTTTGTTTGATTTTTAGTTTTGCCTTTGTGTCTTTTCTTTTGTAGTAAGAAAATTATAATGAGGTTCCATCTTAACAAAGGCACAATACAATATTGTTAACTATAAGCACAACATTATAACATAGATTCTCAGTTCAGTTCAGTTCAATTGGTCGCTTAGTCGTATCTGACTCTTTGCAACCCCATGAACTGCAGCAGGCCAGGCCTCCTTGTCCATCACCAACTCCCAGAGTTCACTAAGACTCACGTCCATTGAGTAGGTGATGCCATCCAGCCATCTCATCATCTTTCATCCCCTTCTCCTCCTGCTCCCAATCCCTCATAGCATCAGAGTCTTTTCCAAAGAGTCAATTCTTCGCATGAGTTAGTCAAAGTATTGAGTTTCAGCCTTAGCATCAGTCCTTCCAAAGAATACCCAGGACTGATCTCCTTTAGAATGGACTGGTTGGCTCTCCTTGAGGTCCAAGGGACTGTCAAGAGTCTTCTCCAACACCAAAGTTCAAAAGCATCAATTTTTTGGCGCTCAGCTTTCTTCAGAGCCCAACTCTCACATCCATACATGACTACTGGAAAAACCATAGCCTTGACTAGACAGACCTTTGTTGGCAAAGTAATGTCTCTGCTTTTTAATATGCTATCTAGGTTGGTCATAACTTTCCTTCCAAGGAGTAAGCGTCTTTTAATTTCATGGCTGCAATCACCATCTGCAGTGATTTTGGAGCCCAAAAAAATAGTCTGCCACTGTTTCCACTGTTTCCCTACTTATTTCCCATGAAGTGATGGGACCACATGCCATGACTTTAGTTTTCTGAATGTTGAACTTTAAGCCAACTTTTTCACTCTCCTCTTTCACTTTCATCAAGAGGCTTTTTAGTTCCTCTTCACTTTCTGCCATAAAGGTGGTGTCATCTGCATATCTGAGGTTATTGATATTTCTTCCAGCAATCTTGATTCCAGCTTGTGCTTCATCCAGCCCAGCATTTCTCATGATGTATTCTTCATATAAGTTATATAAGCAGGATGACAATATACAGCCTTGACATACTCCTTTCCCTATTTGGAACCAGTCTGTTGTTCCATGTCCAGTTCTAACTGTTGCTTCCTGACCTGCATATAGGTTTCTCAAAACTCAGGTCAGGTGGTCTGGTATTCCCATCCCTTTCAGAATTTTCCATAGTTTCTTGTGATCCACATAGCCAAAGGCTTTGGCATAGTCAATAAAGCAGAAATTGATGTTTTTTTCTGGAACTCTCTTGCTTTTTTGATGATCCAGCAGATGTTGGCAATTTGATCTCTGGTTCCTCTGCCTTTTCTAAATCCAGCTTGAACATCTGGAAGTTCACGGTTCACATATTGCTGAAGCCAAGCTTAGAGAATTTTGAGCATTACTTTAGTGTGTGAGATGAGTGCAATTGTGAGGTAGTTTGAGCATTCTTTGGCATTGACTTTCTTTGGGATTGGAATGAAAACTGATCTTTTCCAGTCCTGTGGCCACTGCTGAGTTTTCCAACCTTGCTGGCATATTGAGTGCAGCACTTTCACAGCATCATCTTTCAGGATTTGAAATAGCTCAACTGGAATGCCATCACCTCCACTAGCTTTGTTCATAGTGATGCTTTCTAAGACCCACTTGACTTCACAATCTAGGATGTCTGGCTCTAGGTGAGTAATCACACCATCGTGATTATCTTCGTCATGAATCTCTTTTTAGTACAGTTCTCCTGTGTATTCTTCCCATTTCTTCTTAATATCTTCTGCTTCTGTAAGGTCCATACCATTTCTGCCCTTTATTGAGCCCATCTTTGCATGAAATGTTCCCTTGGTATCTCTGATTTTCTTGAAGAGATCTCTAGTCTTTCCCATTCTGTTGTTTTCCTCTATTTCTTTACAGTGATCACTGAGGAAGGCTTTCTTTTCTCTCCTTGCTATTCTTTGGAACTATGCATTCCAATGTTTATATTTCTCCTTTTCTCCTTTGTTTTTCCCTTCTCTTGTTTTCACAGCTATTTATATGGCCTCCTCAGATGGCCATTTTACTTTTTTTGAATTTCTTTTCCATGGGGATGGTCTTGATCCCTGTCTTCTGTACAATGTCTTGAACCTCCATCCATAGTTCATCAGGCAGTCTATCTATCAGATCTAGGCCCTTAAATATATTTCTCACTTCCACTGTATAATCATAAGCGATTTGATTTAGGTCATATCTGAATGGTCTAGCAGTTTCCCCTACTTTATTCAATTTAAGTCTGAATTTGGCAATAAGGAGTTCATGATCTGAGCCACAGTCAGCTCCTGGTCTTGTTTTTGTTGACTGTATAGAGCTTCTCCATCTTTGGCTGCAAAGAATGTAATCGATCTGATTTTGGTGTTGACCATCTGGTGTTGTCCATTTGTAGAGTCTTTTCTTATGTTTTTGGAAGAGGGTGTTTGCTATGACCAGTGCATTATCTTGGCAAAACCTTATTAGCCTTTGCCATGCTTCATTCTGTATTCCAAGACCAAATTAGCCTATTATTCCAGCTGTTTCTTGATTTTTTACTTTTGGATTCCAGTCCCCTATAATGAAAAGGACATCTTTTGGGGGTCTTAGTTCTAAAAGGTCTTGTAGGTCTTCATAGAACCATTCAACTTCAGCTTCTTCAGCATTACTGGTTGGGGCATAGACTTGGATAACTGTGATATTGAATGGTTTGCCTTGGAGACGAACAGAGATCATTCTGTCATTTGTGAGATTGCACCCAAGTACTGTATTTAGGACTGTTTTGTTGACCATGAGGGCTACTCCATTTCTTCTAAGGGATTCCTGCCCACAGTAGTAGATATAATGGTCATCTGAGTTAAATTCACCCATTTTAGTCCATTTTAGTTCACTGATTCCTAGAATGTAGACATTCACTCTTGCTATCTCCTGTTTGACCACTTCCAATTTGCCTTGATTCATGGACCTGACATTTCAGGTTCCTATGCAATATTGCTCTTTACAGCATTGGACCTTGCTTCTATCATCAGTCACATCCACAACTATACTGTGATAAATTATAATTTTTACTCTTATTTACTTAAGGCTTGCTATGGGTCAACCGTTAAGCTAAGAACTTATTTTTCTTTTTTATAATTTAATTTAATGTTTTATTTTTGGCTGTGCTGGGTCTTCATTGCAGCAGGGGCTTTTCTCTGTGGTGAGTGGGGTTACTCTCTAGTTGCAATGTGCAGGCCTCTAATTGTGGTGGCTTCTCTTGCTGTGGAGCACAGGCTCTAGAATCTGCTGGTTTCAGTAGGCGTGGAGCATGGGCTCAGTAGCTACAGCTCCCTAGCTCTAGAGCACAGGCTGAGTAGTCGTGGCACACAGGCTCAGTTGCTCCAAGGCATGTGGGATCTTCCTAAATCAGAGATCATACCCTTGTGTCCTGTATTGGCAGGTGGATTCTTCACCACTAGCACCAAATGGAATGCCTAAGCTATGGCATTTAAAATGCACTATCTCCCTCATTTATTGCCACAACACTGAATTATAAATCTTATTAAAAAAAAAACCACGAGAAATTTGCTGCTTCCAAAGGTAATGCAAATTATCAAGGCTGCATGAGTACAAGTGCTTGAGGAAGAATTAAAAATCAAGTCAAACAGTAAAGCCTGTGGTCTTAATTATTAAAAAAAACTATTAACTGATGACTCACCATATTCTAGAGCCAAGATATACATATATTTTGTGTGTGTGTGTGTGTGTGTGTGTGTGTGTATGGGGTATATATATACATATATGTGTGGGAGGGGGGAGAGGTGTGTGTGTGTGTAGGTATATGTGTGTGTGTTTGTGTGTTTGTTATGCATTAAAGTGAAATGTGAGAAGTAGAGGAGGGTGAATACAACAAAGGCCAGTGTTTTCACTTGCCACGGTGCTGATAATAACAGTATGACTGCCTTTAAAATCTGTATGTTAAAGTGGATCTAATAAATCTTATATGGAAGCAGATAGAGTATGGAAAACAACAACCACATTAGTATAATGGATGTATAGTTCTGCCTAAGTGGCTAGAGGCAATTATTTTAAACTTTTAGTGCAAATATTAGTGTTTCATTTTCTATTATTTAATTATTTTAAATAATATATTTGTGAGAGCTGTTTTTTTCTACCAAAGATCATTGCAACATTTATTTTCCCCAAATTCAGCCAAACTTCCCAATAAGCTCATGTTTTGAGAAGACTTTCCTTGTAGACAATGCATTTAATTCCTCAAATTTTTACTGTTTGTGAAATTATTTTTGTATTTTGATATTTAAACAATGCAAAACATTATAACAGTCAATATATATTGATTAGATAATCAAGAATTCTCTTCAGTTCAGTCGCTTGGTCATGTCAGGCTCTTTGCGACCCCATGGACTGCAGACAGCAGGCCTCCCTGTGCATCACCAACTCCCAAAGTTTACTCAAACTCCTGTCCATGAAGTCAGTGATGACATCCAACCACCTCATCCTCTGTCATCCCCTTCTACTCTGGCCTTCAATCTTTTCCAGCATTAGGGTCTCTTCAAATAAGTCAGTACTTTGAATCAGGTGGTCAAAGTATTGGAGTTTCAGCTTCAGCATCAGTCCTTCCAATGAATACTCAGGACTGATTTCCTTTAGAAATTGGCTGGTTTGAACTCCTTGCTGTCCAAGGGACTCTCAAGTGTCTTCTCCAACAACACCGTTCAAAGGCATCAATTCTTTGGTACTCAGCTTTCTTTATAGTCCAACTCTCACATCCATACATGACTACTGGAAAAACCATAGCTTTGACTAGACAGACCTTGTTGGCAAAGTAACATCTCTGTTTTTTAATATGCTATCTAGGTTGGTCATAACTTTTATTCCAAGGAGCAAGTGTCTTTTAATTTCATGGCTGCAGTCACCATCTACAGTGATTTTGGAGCCCCCCCCCAAAATAGTCTTTCACTGTTTCCTTTGTTTCCCTACCTATTTGCCATGAAGTGATGGGACCAGATGCCACGATCTTAGTTTTCTGAATGTTGAGATTTAAGCCAATTTTTTTCACTCTCCTCTTTCACTTTTATCAAGAGGCTCTTTAGTTCTTTGCTTTTTGCCATAAGGGTGGTGTCATCTGCATATCTGAGGTTATTGATATTTCTCCTGGCAATCTTGATTCCAGCTTCTGCTTCATCCAGCCAGGCATTTCTCATGATGTGCTCTGCATGTAAGTTAAATAAGCAGAGTGACAATGTACAGCCTTGATGTACTCCTTTTCTGATTTGGAGTCAGTCTGTAGTTCCATGTCCAGTTCTTACTGTTGCTTCCTGACCTGCATACGGATTTCTCAAGAGGCAGGTCAGATGGTCTGGTATTCCCATCTCTTGAAGAATTTTCCACTGTTTGTTGTGATTCACACAGTCAAAGGCTTTGGCATAGTCAATAAAGCAGAAGTAGATCTTTGCTCTTGGACTTGGGGTATCTCCTCAAAGTTGCTCCAGCCCTGCACAGCCCAGAATTCTCTTAGTTAACACAATACAACTAGAACATTTTCTCTATATTTTAAATTTTAAAAATACAAGGGCTAGTTTTAAACTAAAAAATAGTAATCTCTGACATTACATTACTTCAAAATACCATCATATTCCATTATAAAGAGAAGAGCATGCTTTTGAAGATTAAAGAAATTCAAGCTGCAGTTTATTAGGGAAATAATTTACAATAACTTTGCGGGGCTGCTGAATAAGAGGGCGTGTGAAGAAAGACAATTTCCTTGGCTCAAACAGACAGATGCAAAGCTTTGTAAAAGTTACTTTGAAATATTTGGCTCCAAAAGTTTATTTTAATCCTTTTTATGTATACAATGATTTTATTATATCTTAAGTTTTTATTTTATAAAGATTTTTCTTAAGTGTGTGCATGACCTTTCATGTATTCTCTAGGAAATTTAGAAACATACGTATAGATTAAATTTTTAGACTCCATTTTTGAAGCTATGGAAAATAGACTCTAACTCCTTTTTCCTTATTTTTTTTTAGTTCAAGTCCATATTCTCCTTTCAAACCTATGATAATATTGAGAAAATGATATTAACTAATGTCAAGCAAGATTTCTGCTTTAGAGAAGCATTTAACTTCATTGTATTCAATTAGACCATCTGTTTTGCTATTTGAGTCAACTCTAGGGTCACCTGATAAACAAGTTTCTATAGACACAAATTTACTTGTTTTCTATATTTCCATACTTTATGTTCCCCAAATTATACTTCATATTTATATTTTGCCTGCTGTATGTAAACAAGGTTTTGAAAATAAATATATAGAGATCGTAGAATTAGCCTGTAATTCCAAAATCAATAATAATGGAAAGGCATGCTGGATGTCTATAGCAATAATAACTGTTCTAAAAAAATATTATTTTGTATCTTATTCACTAAGTAAATGATTCAACATTTTAAAAGCACTTATTATATTTCCTGCAGTGTAAAAAGTTGTAAAGGGGTATAACATTTATGGGAGAATTTCCTTGGTGGTTTACACAGTAAAGAGTGTGCTTGCAATGCAGGAGACCTGGGTTTGAATCCTGGGTCAAGATCTCCTAGAGAAGGAAATTCAACTCACTCCAGTAGTTTTGCCTGGAAAATCCCAAGGACAGAGGAGCCTGGTGAGCCCCAGCTCGTGGGGTTGCAAAGAGTCAGATATGACTGAGCGATTAACACTTCTACCATTAAATACATAGGGAATGTGGTCATTATATGATAACCCATGAATTAAAGAAGTGTGAAAATATTCTCTGTTAGAGTGTAAGAGTAGAGAAATAGTCACAGTAGGGATGAGTGATACTTGAGTTAGGCCATAAAGATTAATAGAATTTTATTAAGTATATATGAGGTGATAAAGAGAAATCTGGGTAAAGAAAATAGCATTACATAGGAGATAATACTACAAAGAGACTTTGAAACTTAGGAAGTCCTTAATAACCCATCTAGAAAACAGCCTGAGATTCTGCCTTCTCTCTAAGTTCACATACTCAGCTAAGCAAAGATGCTTTCATTACTTCTCCATTTTCACTGCTGTGGTCCTAATATAGATCTTCATTATCTTCATCAGTGGTTCTCAACTAAGTGTGGTTTTGCCACCAAAAGGATAGTTGGCAAGGTCTAGATACGTTTTGGGGCTTCCCAAGTGGTGCTAATGGTAAAGAACCTACCTGCTGATGCAGGAGACATAAGAGACATGGATTCCATCCCTGGATTGGAAAGATCCCCTGGAGGAAGGCATGTTAACCTACTCCAGTATTCTTGCCTGGAGAATCCCATGGACAGAGGAGCCTCATAGGCTATGGTTTATAGGGTCACAAAGAGTCAGACATGACTGAAGCAACTTAGCATGCATGCAGATACATTCTTATATCTGCCAGAAGCAGAGTACTACTGGGATCTAGTGGACAGAGGCCAAGGATGATAGTAAATATCCTAAAGTCTCATAACAAAGAATTATCTGGCCTGAAATGTGAGCTGTGTCAAGGTAGAGAAACCCTAATCTAGATTATAGGAAAAACTCCCTAACTGTATCCCTGCTTCAGGGATTGCTTAGGAGTGCAAAGAAATCATCTAGTCATGTCATACCACTACTGACTGAGTTTGAGTTGTCTATGTATGACCCAGGAAAAGATATTTACTAGATTTATTAGTTACAAAATCTAGTGCTTGGGGTCAATAGAGAAATAACATCTGGAGATACCAATTAGATATGAAATAAGTGAAAAGGATATAGTTCAAAATGCAGAGATGGCTAAATTTCCTTGAGAAAAATTTTAAAAGGAAAAGAAAAAGTAAAGAATATTTTATATTTAAGATGTGAATGAAAATAGACCAGCCAATAAACACAAAACTGAGAACTATCAGGAAGGTAGAAGGAGAAAAAGTGGTTTTCATAAAGCACGTTATTTCAGTCACTGTCCACCTTCATGAACTTGGCTGCTATCCCCAACATACCCTTGCTTCCTATTAGGATGAGTATTAATTAGTATTAATAGCAATTTCACTTAACCCTTAACATGCATTTGTTATTTACCTTAATATTTTTAAGCTTCTGTTCATTCTCATTCTTAGCAACATCTTTAAAGCAAAAGAGTCAAAGGGAGAACAACCAAATTCTTTCAAAATGTGAAAATTAAGTGGTTACAGAATAGACAGAAAAATAACATATCAGTGGAAGCAAAATCCTATTTTACTACTAACCCCCTCTTCACTTTCAGCTGTACCAATCCACCTCTTGCTACAGAAAAATTGATGAGGGAAGTAAAATGGCACTCTTTCATCAACTAGTTCTGGTGTTGTTGTTATTCAGTAGCTAAATCAGGTCCAACTCTTTGCAACCCCATGGACTGCAGCATGCCAGACCTCCCTGTTCCTCCCCATCTCCTGAAGTTTCCCTAAGTTCATATCCATTGTATCAGGGATGCTATCCAGCCATCTTATTCTCTGACCCTCTCTTCTCCTTCTGCCAGGACTTCTTTAAATTTCTGTCTAGATCAGGACAGAGGGCATCTTTTCTCTCAGAAAAACAAAATTGCCTTGGCAGAAGTTGGACTTAAACATTTTTCAAAATGCAGTAGTTTTGGCATTTTAAAATTACAACATGGTCACATTACACATGCTTATTATTAGTTGGATTTTTAAAAATCTTAAAGTGGCTGTGTTGGATGAACAACATTTTCAATATTTGTCCCAACTTTTCCCAGGTGTGAAGGAAAAGCCTTTATTTGTGTTAGATTCTGCCTCCATTATAACACTGTTTAAATATTTTGACTCCATTGATCTGCTAAAACTATCAAATGATTTACTTAGTAAAATAAATATTCAATTCAGAAAATGAAATAGACCAATTACTGTGTGTAGTTTCATCCACATAATTAGAAGGCCTTAGATCACCCACTTAAGTGCTCAAACAGAAGTGGACTCTCTTTTTCACTCTTGTGGTCACATTCTCTTTGTATTGCTGAAGCTGTACAGCATAAATATGGGCATCGAGAGGAAGAAAAAGCAAGAGAGATGCTAGAAATTTTAAAATTAGGAGAAACAAAAAACCTAGAATTGAAAAAATATTACACTTCTACTTATTTTTTTCCCTGTATATCCCTCATTGCATTTACCTAAAGAGTGAGATGATTAAATAACATCACCAAATCAATGGACATGAATTTGAACAAACTCGGGGAGACAATGTAGAACAGAGGAGTCTTGCATGCTGTAGTTCATGGAATTGCAAAGAGTTGGACATGACTGAACAACAACAAATCACATTATACAGGTTTATGGCTGAATATGTGAAATGAGAATAAATTAAATATGCTATATATTCATTCACTTATTTGCCACATATTTATTGAACATTTACTATATGCAAAGTACTAGCCTTATCACTGTTTACATAGCTGCATTTATAGATATAAACAAGACAAGAAAGCATTTTTTTTTTTTGAGCTGGAAGTCTAGAAAAAGAGATAGAAATTGAAGAACCGATTACAAAATTATTTTAATAAAATGTCAATAAATAATATTTGAGAAAATTACTGGCTGCTATAAGAACATATATTACATGGAAGGACTTAAGTCTAGAGGTTTGGATAAAGTTTTCTCAGTGAGATCATGAATGAATTGAACTTTGAAGATTTGTGACAGTACGGTAAATGAGCAAGGGGAAAATTTTCATTCCAGAAATAGGAAAGACATGACAGAATGTTCTTAGGTAGATGCATGAATCATTTGAGGAACAAATGTCATGAAAAATGAAAAATTTGAAATTCCTGACATTGAAAAATGTCAGGAAGAATGTAGGACAGAAAAGGAGATGAGTTGGAGATTATGTAAAAAATAAAATGAGCAATGGTCAAATCATGTATATCCTTTTAATTCGTGGTAAGATGACAGATTTTATTCCATGTCAATGGAAACTTAAAATTTTAAAACAGGCTCCTGGTGGGAGGAGTTAGTACTTCCATTGTGTACATGCTACTTTGGCTGCAGTATGAAAAGCATGTTGAAGGAGCAAAGAATGCACTCAGGGAAACAACTAAGAAAGAATGCATTTCCTTAGATAGAGAGTAGGCAGAAAGTTCTAGGCTGGTGTCAGTGGAGATACGAAAAGCAAAGAAGTTTGAATATTAATATTTAGAGGCTAAAATAGGCAGAACTTGATAATGCATAGAATGTAGGCTGTGATAAAGGAAATGTGGGGGAATTAGGACTTCAGGTTTACAGTTTGAAAAAACTAGGTGTTCGGAAGTCCATTAAATGGGGGCACCTTTCACTTTAAAAATTAAATTAAAAAAGGAACAGATTTGGTATAAACTTTGGGCAGTTTGAATTTGAAATGCCAATTAAATATCCAAACAGATGTGAGAAAGTATATAGGACAACTTGTGGAATTTAATATGCATTTAGTACATATCAATGAAAGTAAAAGTGTCAGTAGCTCAGTCCTGTCTGTCTCTTTGCGACACCATGGACTGTACCCCACCAACCTCCCCTGTCCGGGGGATTTCCCAGGAAAGAATACTGGAGTGGGTTGCCATTCCCTTCTCCAGGAGATTGTCCCAACCCAGGGATCAAATCCAGGTCTTCTGCATTGCAGGCAGATTCCTTACCAACTGAGCGAAGGAGCCCAATAGCAAATTAAGAATGAATTCATGAATGAATAAATGAAGAAAACAACATGATATGTGTAAGAGAAGCAGAAGATACTTACTAGACAAAAGTGGAAAATGCACAGAAAAACAGTTATTTGCCAAAGGTCATCCAGAAACATCAAGGAAAGAATTAAAATAAAATGGAAAAGAAGCACAAGCTTATATTAAATTATGCTGAGACCGGTAGTTATTTATTTTTAAAACTGAAACACTTTTCTCTGAACTTATAATACATTTGAATTCATTGAAGTATTATTCATACACATATCTAAGTCAAATATGTAATCTACCAAATGGTTTCTGGCATGCATTTTCCTTTCAGTATTTCTTCAGAACATACTATGAAAATACATAAGATAAATGGGATTTACAAGGAAAGGCTTAGAAATTTTTTGGATAAGTAAATCCAATCTTATTTATTTGGATAAATAAATAAGAAATGACCTAATTTAAAAACATGTCACAACTCACTTATTTGTTATATACATAGAGTATATTTTAATAGATCATATACAGAGTGTTTCTTTTATATTTCAATTGCATTTGTAAACAATGTTGTCTTTTACCCAATATTATGTCCTATTAGTTACATTTTACTTTTCTTTAGTTTGTATTATTGAATTTTCTATAGGAGCTCATGTTTGGTTATAAGCTTTTAAGTATAGGGATATATTCGTTTAAATGAAAGCTCTTCTCCAAGTTTAGCATCAACCATTTCCCTTCATAACTGAATTTACTGGAAACAGGGAGCATGTTGGTAGTACATTTCAATGATTTAAACTCCTTTAATGGAGGAAAAATTGCATTTTAGCTTTGAGAAATGTTATTTTCATGAATAAAAACATTCTTATATTAGCAGATCATGAGGTAGTCATTATGTGGTATATTTTTAGATTTGAAGTTATTTTTGAGTAGAAGACAATGGTTAAATCTAAATCCCCAATTACAATGATGGGGTGAACATCAGAGTTGTTGCATTTGATATCCTTTGATAATTAGGTTGTGTTGAAGAAATATAATTAAAAACAGAATCTTCCAAAATTAAAAGCTTCTCCACAAAGAAAGAAGAGAAAGAAAATAAATGAGAATGTGATGTATATCACAATCTACCAAAGAGATTGCAGAAAGAAACTAGCTGTATCTTTTGATACAGCTAATCATATACTCTATTACATAAATAGTAATAAGATAAACAAAAACTAGGCCTCAGGTAAGAGACTTGACAGCAGCATTTTCTTACCAAGTTCATCCCAAACTCAATTGGTAACGGTGTGACCAAGTGTGTTAGCTAACTGGTATAATGAAGTGAAAATATAAGCATCTTATATCCTTACGGTAAAGTGAATTTCCTAACTTGAAGTGAGGCACCCATTAATGCAAGGTTCCTACCCTTCCATAGAAATCAGATATAGCTGATATCTTCTTTGACTATTACGTCTCAAAGAGATGATTCCCATATCTTGAGAAATGTCATGTGTGCTCAGTCATGTCTGACTCCTTTTGACCCCATGGACCATAGCCTGCCAGGCTCCTCTGTCCATGGGATTTTCTAGGCAAGAATACTGAAGCTGAGTTGCCATTTTCTCTCCAGAGGATCTTCCTGACCCTAGGGGTAGAACCTGTGATTCTTGCATCTCCTGCATTGCAAGATGGATTCTTTACCACTAAGCCACCTCGGAAGCCCTGAGAAAGATATTTCTGGGTCTTAAAGCTGGTAACACACTTGAAAGTGAAAGTAAAGTCTCTCAGTCGTGTCCTACTCTTGGGACCCGATGGACTGTAGCCTCCCAGACTCCTCTGTCCATGAAATCCACCAGGCCAGAATACTGGAGTGGGTAGCCATTCCCTTCTCTGGGTGATCTTCCAAATTCAGGGATTGAACCCATGTCTCCCTCACTGCAGGTGAATTCTTCACCATTTGAGCCACCACGGAAGCCCAAGAATGCTGGAGCTGGTAACCTATCCCTTCTTCAGGGGATCTTCCCCACCCAGGAATCGAACAGGGTCTCCTGAATTGCAGGTGTTTTTTTTTTGTTTGTTTGTTTTTTTTTACCAACTGAGCTACCAGGGCAAGATGCTTAATTAGCTTTAAAACAATTTGTATGCATTTCAAAGAGGCATGCAAAACAGCTTATAATTTCAAGTTTTTTAAGCAAATGCTCTAAAAAGAGACAGGTGTGGTTGAAGGAGTTTCTTCTCTGTTTTCAACATAAAGAATTGTCACTCGTTTTTAATTCTTATTCACCTTTACCAACTCCTCCCTGTTTTCCCATAAATGACAACAATGTTATAATTATGTTTATTGCTGTTTCTACCATTCTCTGGGGGAATTACAGCCATATAAATAGCCAGAAAGTCCCTGCTGGTGCTGCTGCTAAGTCACTTCAGTCGTGTCTGACTCTGTGCGACCCCATAGATGGCAGCCCATGAGGCTGCCCCGTCCCTGGGATTCTTTTCCAGGCAAGAACACTGGAGTGGGTTGCCATTTCCTTCTCCAATGCATGCAAGTGAAAAGTGAAAGCGAAGACTCTCAGTTGTATCCAACTCCTAGCGACTCCATGGACTGCAGCCCACCAGGCTCCTCCATCCATGGGATTTTCCAGGCAAGAGTACTGGAGTGGGTTGTCATTGCCTTCTCCAAGAAAGTCCCTAGTGAAACATAAAGCAAATTGTCAAAACTGTGATGGAATAGCCGAATTACTGATTTTTTGGAAGTCATTACATTATCTGTCTTTAGGAAATAACCTTTGACTACATAATACCATTGGCAAACTGTTAAATAAAATTCTTAGTAAATCTGGATCCTGATAGCCCAAATTTTTAGTGAAGTTTTTATTGCAAGTCATAATAAATTTTCTCTGAGTTTTAGAGAACTATATAAGTACCATAACATTCATATGACTCTAGGCATCACTGACTCGATGGATGCGAGTCTGAGTGAACTCTGGGAGTTGGTGATGGACAGGGAGGCCTGGTGTGCTGCGATTCATGGGGTCGCAGAGTCGGACGCGACTGAGCGACTGAACTGAACTGAACTGAACTGAACTGAGGCCCTTTATTAATTGTTCTATCTTCACCAATAATTTTCCCCAGATATGAAAAACCACGGCATTCATGGCCATCATCTAGTATAGAAATCTTATTATGAAGCAGACATTGAAAGGTAGACAATGGAATTCTAGTGTTTATTATATATAAGCCTTGAGAACAAATCCATGCTGTGGGCCTTTCCTTAGGTCTGAATTGATAGCTAGACTATTGTAAAAGTTAACTAAATATCCTTGAATAATGGGAATTAATATTTATTTATCAACTTATACTGAGACTGGAGAGAAATTGCATCTTGAAATTAATCATGTAACATTAGACTTGTCTTTTCCAGTTAATATATTATAATTCCAGATTTCTGTTTTTCTATTAATTAGAATTTTTGCATTGTTTTCCCAGTCAAACTGGTTATTCACATTTCTGGACTGAGCACCTAGAGGCATATTAGTTACTTTTACTTCATTATCAAAAATTACTAATGCAGATTGTTTCTATTTTACTCTGTCATACTTACACTGGTAGGACAGTTTAGAGCTGATGGGACATGAGGTTGTGGGAATCTGGGGGGAGAGAAAGAAAATGAAAGAAACTGGAAGGACAGAAATAAAACAAAATATAACGAATAATTTTTATTTTCCAGTAAACTGTGATCCTTAATGTAAACAAAATAAGCTCACTATGACTACAACAGCAAGACAGTCTAAGAGAAAAGTAATATTCTTTCTAGAACACTTGTTTTCATTCAAGTTCAGTACTGGTATCAGTTACTCTTAAAAACTCAAGTTTCACATCTTTTGTGGGAACCCCAGTTCAGTCCTGTGGTGCTGACTTCACATGGGAAGCATGAATCTGTCTGAGTTTTTGTTAACTCTGAGAACTGAATGGATGATAAGTAACATTTGAAAGGGCTCTTCCCAACAAGGTGACTGTCTTTCTTACAGAACACCTATGTATAGATGAAATAACCCTTTCCATAGGGACAGGTCCTTCTGGATCTTTATGGCTTTAAGTCTCAGGATTTCTAGGGAAGAAAGAGGCCCTTTTAAGTATTGAATATGATTGTGATTATGAGAGGATTCACTAAAATCCAACAGAGGGCATAATCTCAAACTTGAATTCACGGGGCCTGCCAAACATACATTCAAAGAGAGAGATTCTGTGTTTGTGTTCAGGGGTCATTCTAGCAAAGCTAATGGTAAAACTCTGGGCCATTTCAATCAGTCAGAGAGATGAATCTTACCTAATGAACTTTTTAAAAAGTTTGATTCCACCATTCTACTTCTCTAGAGAACTGATAGACTTATGGAAATGTATATAAATATAACTTTTAGAAATCTACAAGCATTTGCATAATTCCTGGACAACAGTAGAAACAACATGACTTTCACTATCAGATTCAAATGCTCTGAGGGGTCCTGTGGGGCCCTCACAGGCACAAAAGCCTTTGGGTGTCCCCTGTTTCTTGTTCGTAGGACAGTCTATCAGCCTCCTAGACCTTCCCTGGGTGCCAAAGGGAAGGATTCAAATACTGATTCAGAGAGTAAAGGAATGAGAAAAGAAACAGTGGTGCACTGATTGGGAGCTTGGTCTAGTTCCTCCTCAAGGAATGTGCGTAACAATTTGATACATATCTCTGAGTTCTTCCCCAGGAACTGAGGCCCTGACAAAGGTGGAGGACGATTTCAGGCTGAACATCAGCACTAGACCCCATACTCATCAGAACAAGAAGGCTGGTGATTGATATTCTTGGACTATCTCTGCTACCTCACCACCAACCAATCAGAGGAGGGTTACACACCTTGCAGCCCCACGCTCAAAACCCAAATTTTGCCTATAAAAACTTCTTTTCTGAAACCCGTGGAGAATTTGGATCTTTTGCTCATGAGTCTCCTGTTCTTGCAATAAAACTTTCTCTGCTCCAAACTTCCGTGTTTGGTTTGTTTGGCCTATGTTCTGAGCACACAAACTTGGGTTTGATGACAATGTTCCAAAAGTGAAATTTTTAGCTAATAGGAGAATCTTTACTACTGACTGAACATTGATTTTCCTGTTTTGTTTTGAAATAGGGAAAGAATTCATATAATCCAGACATTGTTTTCTGGGGCTTCAAAATCACTGCAGATGGTGACTTCAGCCATGAAATTAAAAGATGCTTGCTCCTTGGAAGAAAAGCTATGACCAACCTAGACAGTGTATTAGAAAGCAGAGACATTACTGACAAAGGCCCATCTAGTCAAAGCTATGGTTTTTCCAGTAGTCATGTGTGGATGTGAGACTTGGACCATAAAGAAAGCTGAGCACTGAAGAATTGATGCTTTTGAACTGTGGTGTTGGAGAAGACTCTTGAGAGTCACTTGGACTGCAAGGAGATCAAACCAGTCCATTCTAAAGGAAATCAGTCCTGAATATTCAATGGAAGGACTGATGCTGAAGCTGAAGCTAGAATACTTTGGCTACCTGATGCAAAGAGCTGGCTCATTAGAAAAGACTCTGATGTTTGAAAGATTGAAGATAGGAGAAGGGGACGGCAGAGAATGAGATTGTTGGATAGCATCACCAACTCAATGGACATGAGTTTGAGGAAGCTCCAGGAGATGGTGAAGGACAGGAAACCTGGCATGCTGCAGTCCATGGGGTCCCAAAGATTCAGACACAACTGAGCAACTGAACTGAAACAAACTTTCTTATTTTTACGTGTGTTAATTATATGGAATCCACATGCCACCAGGAAAGAACTTCCTGTTCTTAACATGGGAGTAGCCTAGAAAGAATTTTCCTGAAAGACATCTCTTTAATGTGTTTTGAAATTTTTTATTTTTTTTGCAGTCACAGTAAAGGTCTTAGTGACTTAAAAACACATATTTTATTCAGATTGTTTTGTTGATGACACAACGCTAATCAAGCTGTGATACAGGAATTGTTTTTTAGGTAATGCCTATAGTCCAGTCAAATTTCTTCTAGCCCCTTTTATAATCCATTTGCCTATTTTTTTATGAAGCATATTTTTGAAAAATGGAAATAGCTATCTTATTGTAATAAAAGAAACTAGCTCAGCTGGTAAAGAATTCTCTTGCAATTCAGGAGACACCAGTTCAATTATTGGGTTGGGAAGAAGGGATAGGCTACTCACTCTACTATTCTTGGGCTTCCCTGGTGGCTCAGCTGGTAAAGAATTTGCCTGTAATGTGGGAGACCTGAGTTCAATCCCTGGGTTGAAAAAATCTCCTGGGGGAGGGCATGGCAACCCACTCCAGTATTCTTGCCTGGAGAATACCCATGGCAGAGGAGCCTCCTGTGCTACATACAGCCCATGGAGTATCAAAGAGTCCAACACGACTAAGCATGGTGTGTTTTAACAACAGCTTTTACAGTTTCTGTGCAAAGTAAACATTGTTAAATATGTAAAATCAGAGCATCAGATAAAGGTCAAAGTTTAGAATATCCAAATGTTAAAATTCCCCAAATTTGGAATCCTCCAAATTGGGAGAAAGTTCAGTTCAATTCAGTCACTTTTTCACTCTCCTCTGGGAGAAAGTTCCTATTGAACTGGGAGAAAGGTGGTAGTCAATTTCAGGTTTCAAAAGCCTCTTCAAATTCTTGGGACCAAAGCAGAAATCTGGAAAATTATCATGTAAAGCAGTGATTTTTCCTACTCTACAAAAACTGGAATCACTGTATAATAATGTGCTTGTCCCAGAATTGTCTAGTTTTTTCATTGTTAGTAGTTTATTGTATCTGCAAAGTGAGCTGACTTCTAGATTGTGTCATTCTATGGCCTGTTGCTGACAACAGATGCCCTTGGATAAGCAATACTACAATTTGCCTAATGGGTCTTTGTGCTTCTGCAAAGCAGAGAAATGCCACAAAGCTAAAGTGTCAATTTTGCATTTTTTTTCCATTTCTGAGACTACCAGAAAGTTATCTAAATTTGAATAATTATAGATCCCTCTGGGGGACAACCTTTCACTAGGTCTTTGTGTGTGTGTGTGTTTGTAAATGACTAGAGAAAATAAGATAATCCTGTATCATATATATTGGACTTCTTCATAAGGAAAAGAAAACAAGAGTTTATGGTCATATGCTAGAGGAAGAGAAAAAGAGAAAAGGAAGGAAGGAAAGAAAGATAAAAAAGAGGGAGGAAGGAAGAAAGACATAGATCAATTACAGAGAAAACTTTGCAGATAATAGTACTGAAGCCAAAAGAGTTGTAGGATTAGACACTATAGAGATTAATGGTACTACAGATTATTCACTTCTCAAATCTATACAAGGGTCATCTTTATCAAATTTCTCTTTCTTCTTTATTGGGAGTCTGGGGGTATTACAGAATGAGTGCCCATATAAAATGTAGCCCAAATTTTTCTAAATTTTTATGTGATTTTATTATATTTAATTGAGTCACTAACAAAGAATACTGTTTTACATATGACCATGACTTATCATCCCAAAGCTCTTTCAATTGGTTCTATATCTCAAATGAAACTAGTATCATTATTCCATAGGGCCTACGTGATACATCAATATATTTTACATTGGGATACTCTTCCAGCTTTTGGTGACTGCTAATCTTTCCATCTGGAGAAGGAAATGGCAACCCACTCCAGTATTCTTGCCTGTAGAATTCAATGGACAGAGGAGGCTGGCGGGCTATAGTCCATGGGGTCGCAAAGAGTCCGATGCGACTGAGAGAATAACACACACACTCTCTCCATACCCTTTTTCTTTCATAAGGTGTGTGGTAGCTAAGTAAAATGCTTTTTCTTATGATGCTCCACTGTCTGCTCTTTCAAAGTACAGAATATGATAAGCTTTCTAACAGTAGGTCTCTACCCAGTAGATTTACAGGAGAGTCACAAGAAAGTAAGAAGTCATGTTCCCCAGTCCTGGGACCAACCTATATGGGAACTAAGGAGGAAACGGAACAAGAATGAAAAGGAGCATAGCAAATGCGAAATTCACATTAATACTTTCTTTACCAAATGGAAAGTGAGAAATTCTTGAGAAACCTGCATATTAAGAAGAACAAATATCACCAGTTTCCACCTATGAGATCTTTAAATCTACTTTAAGTGATTTGCCACTTATCCCCTAGCCTTCTGGGCTTCTCTGATTCCCTTGCTCTTGTATCCTTCAGTGTCTCTTTTTACAGTCTGTCTTTTGTATTCTGGTTTCTTGTAAAAACAGCATATATTTTCCATTCTTTCTTTATTCTCTTTATCGGTAGGCCACAGCAAGGATTGTTTATTCCCTTCAGTGAAGAGTTCTGAGCAGCCAACCCAACAATCTTTGATTTCTTCTTTGTCTTTCTCTATAGTATCCCAAAATGGAGCAGCTGCTGCTAAAATCTGAGGACAAGTCTGCCTTTGCCATCCTATCCTCTTTTCCTTAACTTGAATTTTTAGAGTCTGCATAAAAGCCAAGATAAAGGAGGCTAGGGTTAGAGGGCTATTTTAATCTGCCTTTGGACCCATGCCAATAAATTTTGTGACCGCCTCAACAAGCCACTGATGGAAACCAGCTGAGAATAGCCCCATTTTCTGCATACAGCACTACAGCTTCTCCAAACTCATAGCAATAAGGCTTTTAGTACGTGTTTTAGCCACCACTTTCACTTGGTCTCTAACACCTTCAGATCTTCCACCCTTGTGTGAGTGACAGATAATTGTCTTTCCCTGGTCACCGTAACTCCTTGATGTGGTGATCAGTGGAACTCCAACATTCTTTCTGCATCAAAGGAGCAAAATTGGCTGGTTGCAGAGATCCATGAGCTAGCGGATATGTATCTCCATGTGCAAGGCAGAAAATTGAAAACAGGCCTTGGAGCACTGTAAGCTTGTGGGGCACAGGGGAGAGAAGCCTTTAAATGAGTGACATCAGCTGATGAGGAAGGTATGAGAATGACTCAGGAGTCCTTGGGAAGCTTCTCAATGGCATCACCTTCACAACTGATCCAAATAGGAAGGGCTTTTCTTTTTAAAGTGTATTCAGTATTAAAAAAAAAAAAAAGATTTTGTTTATTTAGTTTATTTTTGGCTGTGGTGTGTCTTCATAGCTTTGTGCAGGCTTCCTCTAGTTGCAGTGAGTGGGGGTTCCTTTTCGTTGCCATGCACAGGCTTCTCATTGTGTTGGCTTCTCTTCTGTGGAACACAGGCTCTAATCATGCAGGTTTTAAAAGTTGCAGCATGTGGACTTCGTAGCTGGGACTCCCAAGCTCTAGAGTGCATGGAGTCAATAGTTGTAGTGCACAGACTCAGCTGCTTCATAACATGTGGAATCCTCCTTGATAGGGGATAGAATCTGCATTCCCTGCACTGCAGGCAGACTCCCATTCACTGAGTCACCGTGGAAGTCCAGGAAGGGCTTTTTGAGACCAGAAAGGTGTAAATTATGTGACATTTGGGTTTTTATCCTGTGTTGACATTCATCTGATTGACATCTCATCTCCTTGCCCTTTTTTTTTTTTTCTCAAGTAACTATTGCTGCTATTTTTCCACTTATTGCCTTCATAGGGGACAGCCCTTCATCCAAGTTCAAAATTCTTCCCTGATCAGGTCTGCCCTGGTCTGCTCTCCTAGCTTTTCAGTATAGGGATAATAAGGAAGTGGAATCTGAGCTAAGCTAGTGGGTATTCACACCTGTGTCCTCAAAAAGAGCAGATTACAAGCTAATGAAGTTGTGGCCTCATCACTCTTTTCAGGAAAAATGAAACTCTCATGTCCTTATGAGAAGAGGTGGTTTTACAGGTTAGAGTGAGGCACCCCACCAAGTAACTTCTACACTCCCACAGAAACTAAGATTAGGGGGGCTATATTACTATGATCACCTTCCAGAGAGATGGTTCTGAAGTCTTTAAGAAAGACATCATTCTTCATCATTATCATCATATTTTCTGAGCAGTAGATAGTTTTTGTGCCTTTGGCTCTTGACCCATAAATTCTGTGGCTTTGCATCTAAAGGAATGATAATAAATATACTATTACTCTCACTATAAAGATGAAACAGAAATATGCTTTAATTATTCACCCAGTATCACAAACCAGTTCTTGATAGGGTAGTTGATAATTTTTCTAGGTCTAAGATGTCCTTTCATCTTCTGTGCTAAGCTTCACAGTATTTGAGTTTTTGTCAATGTGTAAGAATATTGACCCCCTATTGATATCCTAGGCTGTAATATTTTAGATGCACAATATTTAAGTGCTTTTTCTTCATTAACTTCTACATATAAGGTTGGAATGAATATTTATTTCAAACATATACCTGTGGGAATATGGTTTTTACAGAAGTAAAATCTAGAGAAATTCCTAGGTAGTTCATTAGACTACCCAAATGAGAATGTAGTTGGCTATTAGTCTGTATAAGACTGTGCATCCTATTTGTTTCATGAGAAGTACAACATAATGTGAAAAAGCTATGTGGATATCAATTCAAACATCAAAGACAAAATCACACAAAAGTATCATTCGCAGGCATAACACAGAAGACTTCTTGAACATTTCAACAAATGGGACTAGAAGTGTAGGAGACAGGAAGAATAAAAGAAAAGCAAGCCCTGGCAAGGGCCACAAAATAAATTTATAATTATTGATAAACTGGATGCTATAAGGCATGAGACTCTTGGAACAAGTCCAGAGGGAACAGTTCATAGTCTTGAAAACAAGATATGATACTGTGGTTGGAAAATCGACCCCAGACTATTTCTCAGCTGGCATTTCAGAATTACATGTTTTACAGATCTGCTGGAAAATCTATAGATAAGAATATTAGTCTTAGTTTCTAATTTGTTATAGATTATTGTTTCTTAATTACTCAATGGTTAATGATCATTTTGTTTTTTGGTCCTGAAGGCCACATGAGTTATAGCTTAACTCCTGACATATTCTTTCATTCACAGCTGAAAGTATAATAAAGCTGGCTTGGATTCATTTTTGGCTCCTTCACCTTGGAGCAGTGTTGGACCCTGATCCTCAGTTTTCACTGAATTCTTGTGTCTTGTTTCTCATTCTCTCGCCATATTGCTCTTTCAGAAACCCTGCTTGTCGAGCTGGTCTCGACAAGAAGCATATTTTGTGGTTTCTACCAACATGTTTGTATTTGATATTAACAATCATCCTGTATTCTGTCAGATTTGTATTGCTAATTTGATAATAACTGTAGGAAGATAGAATTCCTTGCATATGTTTTCAATTCCAAGGAAGTAGGATACTATGCACCAAGTTACCAATCTTAGGGAAGAATTCAACTGACATGGGAGGATAGCAAAGATCATCACAATACTAGCCACCAAGAAAAATAAGTCCAAGCCCTTCTGCCATTGCATTTTGGTATCATTCACTAAGAAGAACAAAACACAGTAAAGCACTAGATGCAATAACACTTTACTTACATAGAGAAGTATGGTCATCTCCAATAGTGAGCTTCAGTCCTCTATGGACAGCCAGTCTCTCAGTGGCTGAAGCAGGACAATTTCTCAACTTACACACTTCTCTGGCCTCAGTAGGATGGACTCTGTCCCCCACCCCCACCCCCCGAAGAAGACAGAGGTAACAGTAGGGTTGGTGAGGTGCTATGCAAACTTTAAGACTCGAACCACATTAATTGAACTTGAAACAAGGGAAGATATCGATAACTCCATCCAAGGGGATCACATCCCAGATGGTGATAGTGGTAAAAGAATCTACCCACGGTGAAGGAGACTTGAGTTTGATCCTTGGGTCAGGAAGATTCTCTGGAATAAATTTAGGCCTCCCAGGTAGCACTAGTAGTAAAGAATCAGCCTGCCAATGCAGGAGACACAAGAGATGTGGGGTCTATCCCTGTGTTGGGAAGATCCCCTGGAGTATGAAATGGCAACCCGTTCCAGTTTTCTTGCCTGGAAAGTTCCATTGACAGAGAAGCCTGGTGGCCTACAGCCCACGGGTTCACAAAGAGTCAGACATGACTGAGCATGTTCACATACACACACACACATGCACACACATGGTGATAAGCTGGCTCAGGTTATACAGCCTCTTAATTTCTTGTTAAGAAAGTGCTCCAAGCCCAAGGCCCATTCTCGAGCATCCAGTTGGAGTAGAAAGACTGCATGAACAAGACTGCCTTTTCCTTTTATAATAATCAGATTTATTGTGTCTCTGTATGTGTTAGTTGCTCGGTCATGTCCAATTATTTGTCTGACCCTGTGGACTATAGCCTGAGAGGGTCCTCTGTTCATAGATTTTTCCAGGCAAGAATACTGGAGTAGGTAGCCATTCCCTTTTCCAGGGGATCTTCCTGACCCAGGGATTGAACCTAGGTCTCCTGAGTTGTAGGCAGATATTTTACCATCTGGGCCACCAGGGAAGTCTTGTCTTTAAGAAGTCCAAATTTATATAATTGATTCATAAATTCCCAATAATTCAAATATGGTCTACCATTTGTTCCTGTAAAAATGAGGAGCCTTTGCTCCTGTCATTATATTGCTACTCATCAGAAAAAACTAAATGTAGTTTTGTACTCCACAGAACATAAGTAAATGTGGACAGCTAACATTGAGAAATAGCTTGTCATTTGTTATTATTCAGTAAGATTCATGTTTATTTTCAATTTATGTTTGTTTTGTTTCTACATAGTATTATATTCTAAAATAACAATAATTACCAACAAAAACACAGTGCATAGAATATTTATTTACTGTAAATCTAAGAGACAAATGTTAAATAAGCTAGATTCAAAAAGAAGTAATTCAAAAATGAAAAAAAAAAGTAATGAAAAGCATTTGGCTAATCATTAGCATTCGGATAAATAACCAGGTTGCTATAATGACAAATTAGAAAAATAATTGTAAACAAGCCCACAAAAATATTGTGTGCATGAGAGTGAAAAAACAGAGTGGTTAACATACAGACACACACCCCCCTCACACCCTGGTTTAGGGTTTTATGCCAAGTTGTAGCTTTAAGAAACTCAAGAACTTTCCATTTGTTTGTTCTGTCATCTCTAGGATTTGCCTTTGTCCAATAATTAAAGATCTCTCATCATTACTTTAGCATTCCCACATGCAGGTTGGGGAAAAATCTGCTTCTGTTTTTTTAGAAGCTTGACTCACAAGTTTCAAACATCATTTGTGCTTATATTGTGCTTATAACTCATCAACCAGAACCTTGTCAAATGGCCACACCTAGTTAAGGAGAGCCTGGGAAATGAATAGTTTAGATGGTCTGCCATATTCCACTTTAGTCTTAATTTCTGCAGAAGAAAGCAAAAAAGGACCTTGGGAGGGAAACTAGCTGCCTGTGGATCTCTCTGTAAAATGGTTCTTCTTTCTTGTTGTTACTTGGAGTGCTACATGGACACTATTTTTCTAAAGTATGAATCAGTAAATCAAGAACCATGGAGAAGTTATACACTTTAGATGTTCTGATTCTCTCAATCAATCAAAAGGAAAACTATGAAAAAAGAAAATGTTAAATGAGATTCATAACATTTTAAACATAGGATTGAAAGCAGTCAAACTCCAACAATAGGGAATGTTCATATGTCACCTGATACATAATAGAGACACAATGTACTGTAGTGGAAGGGTTAGCACTTCAGATTATATATAAATCTTAAACAATTCTAGCTCTTTCATTCAGTTTTGTGACTCAGTCAATTCAGTATTCATTGACTCTAAGCTTCTTTATTTGAAAAAGATGACAGCTTTAGTGTGAATATTAATAATGTTGATGACTGTCAAGAATCTGATGAAATATGTGTGTGGAATACACTTTCAATTCAATTAAATAATTTGACAAAATTAAATATGATATAATGTTGAGAGAAATGTATTTTAAATAAAAACTCATTTTGGGTTAACTTTCTAAATAATACAATGGAATATGAGAAAAAAGGGATATTATATATACATATACATAATTTGCAAAACATAAATTATATTTATTCTAGATATTATATAGTTTCTAGAAAATAAAATAGTGAACATGGTATTACTTTTAGACTACTGGTTCTACATAGTGAGATTACAGGCAATTAGTTTTCCTTCCTTAATTTTCTACATTTTTGAAAAAGAGAAAAGTAATTTTTTATAAAATTATAGAACAGAAATTATTTCCTTTCAGTAACTTTCTATGCTTTTCTAATTTAGATTTCTTTTAATTTCCTTGGACTAGTCTGATATTTGTTGTCATTTTACTATTTAGAAATTAAGAATTTAAAAATAACTCCTCAGAAAATAAAATGTTTAGATTACATTGTTATTTTTTAATATAGAGACACAACAATTCATACACCGTGTAAACGTAGTTGCAAAGATAGGACTGACTAGGTGAAGATGCACCAGCTTTTTTAAACAAGTGATCATATCTTTTTGGCGAAGTTTTTCTACATGCTACTGTTCTATATAATGTACCTGTTTCTACTAAGCATGTATCACTTAACTTAAAATCAATCACAATAAACTTTTTAAATCAAGAAATTTATAAGGAAGAAGTTAAAAAATGATTAGGACCATCAGTGAGGTGGTGTTCCTCCATTTCTGATAGTTTAAAATTTTCATTATAGTTTATGTTTGAATTGGTGGCTATTCAACATGAGTGTTTTACATTTCAGGTCATAATATTTTAAAGTATGGGTAGTCAAATTCATATTATAAAAATAAACTTCTTATACTGGTAATTTTTCTATAAAGCAATGTATATAGGGAGTTTCATTCATTCTGCTTTTGTTTGTGCTGGGGAGAGTGTTTACAGGGAGAGCAGAGCAAAGATTTTGCTGTACCTTGGCTTTCATACACACTATTAGTTTACCATCACAAATCTCCTGACTTGGGTAGAAGTTCTAGATATATAGTATATTCATTTAGTAGTCATTTAAATGAGGCATTTTTCTTTTCTGATCAAACCTTGGTTTTAAAAAAATAAAGATATATATTCTCTACTGCTACTGCTGCTGCTAAGTCGCTTCAGTCGTGTCTGACTCTGGGCGCCCCATAGACGGCAGCCCACCAGGCTCCCCCATCCCTGGGATTCTCCAGGCAAGAACACTGGAGTGGGTTGCCATTTCCTTCTCCAATGTATGAAAGTGAAAAGTCAAAGTGAAATCGCTCAGTCGTGTCCGACTCCTAGTGACCCCATGAACTGCAGCCCACCAGGCTCCTCTGTCCATGGGATTTTCCTGGCAAGAGTACTGGAGTGGGGTGAGGTATAAATATATAAATCAGAAAAATGCACTTTAAGAAGGGGAATGATTTTCCAAACCCTGGGGCCTTTATTCAAGAATCATCCTTTCACTCAATTATTGTAATCCTAAAGTTCTTTTGAGTCTTATTTGACTGAATTCTTAATACGTTGAAACCTGAAATTTCTAAGCATCTGAAGCATGGTTGCTTCTGAATCTTTCATTAGTGCCAATATAAAGTGTTTCCTATTAGAGCCCATGAGACTTTATCAGCACTAATCTACTATTTCTTTCCTGATGCTTCCAGACAACTGAAAGCTCCTAATTTGCAGTAATTAACCTCCAGAGAATAGCATTTCTCATTTATCCTAGGGAGCAGTCACATCTCTCTGTGTTCAGCTTTGCAACTTCACAGACAGGTTATTTTTGGTCTGTATTTCAGGAGTCAGGTAAATTACACAGTAATAAACACTGAGGGGTTTTGTAGTAAAAGCCAAAATTATATGGACAGCACATGTCATGTGAATAGGCAGTTTGCTATGGAGGTCAAGAATAGATGACTTGGTGTTTACCTGATCCTATTTAACGGCTTATGTGATGTTAAGAAAGTTATATAATCTTTCTTGCCTCAGTTTCTCTCTATATAACCATCTCTATATAACAATCTCATAAGATTGTTGTGAGAACTAAAGCAGTTAACATCTATAGGGTCCTTAGAATAGCATCTGGAGCACATACAAGTAAGCTCTAGATAATAATGACTGTCATTGCAATAACAAAATTTTATTATAAAGTGGGGATATGGATAAATTAGCATGCAGAAGGAAAGAAGTAAATAATAGCATAATAACTCAATAAATTGTTTCTCAATATATGTATATATGGAGGGTGTTTTGAAAGAGGAAAACACAAAGTTGATAGAGAGGATCAGGAACAAGGAGAGAGAGAAGTGTTTCTTACTCATGTCTTTAAAGAGAGCATAGACTATCTAGCATGCTTTAATATGAACAAGAATATTTTCACCAAAATCCTCCTTCCCTCTAGTTAGAACAAATTTTTGAATAGGTACAGTTGGCATAAAATATTGAATGGTACATATGTGTTATGATAAATGATGCATATCAGTTGTTATTTTCAGTAAAAATATATATTATAGTCAATGATATAATCACTATTTCTTTGAAGTGTAGATTTCACTAGTTTAAAACAAAGGTATATATCAACTAATATGTTAAATTGATAACTTTTTCCAGCTTTATTGAGATATAATTGATATGTATAAGTTTAAAGTATACAACATGATGACTTATTACACTTATCTACTGCAAAATGATTACCACTATAGGGTTAGTTAAATCCATCAGTTTGCAAAGTTACTATCTGTTTTTTGTCATAAGAACAGTTAAGATGTGCTTTATAGCCATTTTCAAGTATATAATACAGTATTATTAACTATAATCACCACTCTGTGCACTATATCCCCACAGCTTATCTTAAAACTGGAAGTTTCTACACTTCTGCTTTATTGACTACTCCAAAGCCTTCAACTGCGTGGATCACAAAAAAACTGTGGAAAGTTCTTAAAGAGATGGGAATATCAGACTACCTGACCTGCCTCCTGAGAAATCTGTTTGCAGGTCAAGAAGCAACAGTTAGAACTGGACATGGAACAACACAGATTGATTACAGAGAGGGAAAGGAGTACTTCAAGGCTGTATATTTGTAATCCTGCTTATTTAATTTATATGCAGAGTATATCATGAGAAATGCTGGGCTGGATGAAGCACAAGCTGGAATCAAGATTGCTGGGAGATAATATCAATGATCTCAGATATGCAGAGGATACCACACTTATGGCATACAGCAAAGAAGAACTAAAGAGCCTCTTGATGAAAGTGAAAGAGAGTGAAAAAGTTGGCTTAAAACTGAACATTCAGAAAACAAAGATCATGGCATCTGGTCCCATCACTTCATGGCAAATAGATGGGGAGACAGTGGAAACAGTGACAGACTTTATTTTGGAGGGCTCCAAAATCACTGCAAATGGTGACTGCAGCCATGAAATTGAAAGATGCTTGCTTCTTGGAAGAAAAATTATGACCAACTTCAGTTCAATTCAGTTCAGTTCAGTCACTTAGTCGTGTCCAACTCTTTGCGACCCCATGAATTGCAGCATGCCAGGCTCCCTGACCATCACCAACTCCCGGAGTTCACTCAGACTCACATCCATTGAGTCGGTGATGCCATCCAGCCATCTCATCCTCTGTCGTCCCCTTCTCCTCCTGCCCCCAATCCCTCCCAGCATCAGAGGCTTTTCCAATGAGTCAACTCTTCACATGGGGTGACCAAAGCACTGGAGTTTCAGCTTTAGCATCATTCCTTCCAAAGAAAACCCAGGGCTGATCTTCAGAATGGATTGGTTGGATCTCCTCGCAGTCCAAGGGACTCTCAAGAGTCTTCTCCAACACAACAGTTCAAAAGCATCAATTCTTTGGCACTCAGCTTTCTTCACAGTCCAATTCTCACATCCATACATGACCACTGGGAAAACCATAGCCTTGAGTAGACAGACCTTTTTTGGCAAAGTAATGTCTCTGCTTTTCAATATGATATCTAGGCTGAGCTGGAAGAAGCACAAGCTGAAATCAAGACTGCCAGAAGAAATATCCATAACCTCAGATATGCAGATGACACCACCCTTATGGCAGAGAGTGAAGAGGAACTAAAAAGCCTCTTGATGAAGGTGAAAGAGGAGAGTGAAAAAGTTTGCTTAAAACTCAACATTCAGAAAACGAAGATCATGGCATCTGGTCTCATCACTTCATGGGAAATAGATGGGGAAAGAGTGGAAACAGTCCCAGACTTTTTTCTGGGGGGGCGGGGGGGCCCAAAATCATTGCAGATGGTGACTGCAGCCATGAAATTAAAAGACGCTTACTCCTTGGAAGGAAAGTTATGGCCAACTTAGACAGCATATTAAAAAGCAGAGACATTAGTTTGCCAACAAATGTCCATCTAGTCAAAGCTATGGTTTTTCAAATAGTCATGTATGGATGTGAGAGTTGGACTATAAAGAAAGCTGAGCACCAAAGAATTGATGATTTTGAACTGTGCTATTAGAGAAGACTCTTGAGAGTCCCTTGGACAGCAAGGAGCTCAAACCAGTCCATCCTAAAGGAAATCAGTCCTGAATATTCATTAGAAGGACTGATGCTGAAACTCTAATACTTTGGCCATCTGATGCAAAGAACTGACTCATTGGAAAAGACTCTGATGCTGGGAAAGATTGAAGGCAAGAGGAGAAGGGGACGACAGGATGAGATGGTTGGATGGCATCACCGACTCAATGGGCACGAGTTTGAGTAAACTCTGGGAGTTGGTGATGGACAGGGAGGCCTAGTGTGCTGCAGTCCATGGGGTGGCAAAGTGTCAGACACAACTGAGCAACTGAACTAAACTGAACTGAACTCTACCCTTTGACTGACACTCTCCCTTCACGCACCTCCCAGCTCCTGGCAACCACAATTCTACTGTTTCTATGAATTTAACTTTTTTTTTTTTTCCTGCATGAACGTACTCAGAACAGTCTTTAAAGAAGACTTGAATGACTGAGTAGAACATAGAAGCATATAAAATAGACTCAGATGAAGAAAAATCTACAACAAAAGCATTGGAAACATGGTTGTAGATTCATTCTTTTATCATGTTTCCAATGCCTTTGTTGTAGATTTCTCTTCATCTGAGTCTATTTTATATGCTTCTATGTTGTAGATTCATTCTTTTATCATACATATTTAAGCACCTATTATGTTCCATTTATGGAGAAGGCAATGGTACCCCACTCTACTACTCTTGCCTGGAAAACCTCATGGAAGGAGAAGCCTGGTAGGCTGCAGTCCATAGGGTTGCTAAGAGTCAGACACGACTGAGTGACTTCACTTTCTGTTTTTACTTTCATGCATTGGAGAAGGAAATGGCAACCCACTCCCGTGTTCTTGCCTGGAGAATCCCAGGGACGGGGAAGCCTGGTGGGCTGCCGTCTATGGGGTCGCACGGAGTTGGACATGACTGAAGTGGCTTAGCAGCAGCAGCAGCATGTTCCATTTATAGGTGCAAGATTCAACAGTGAACAGGGTTAGATTGTGCTAGAGGGACCTAAAATCTAGAAAAGGGAATCCAAATTTTCCAGGGAAATGGAAATGGGAAGAGGTGTCCGATAAAATATAGGTAATTATAGGGACTTCCCTGGTGGTCCAGTGGCTAAGGCTCTGTGATTCCAAGGCAGGGGGCCTGAGTTTGATTTCTGGTCAGGGGACTAGATCCTGCATGCCACAAGTAAGAGCTTGCATGCTGCAACTAAGACCCAGCACAGCCAAATAAATAAATAAATAATTATGCATGTAGTCTTAAATTTTGATTAATGCATAAATAAGCTAAACCAATAATGCAAGAAAAATTATTATGAGTGCCTGTTGTCAGGTGCTGCTGTAGGTACTAATAGGAAATACTCCACTGAATAAAACAAAGTTGCTTCCTTAATGGAAGCTGACATTAAAAGGAATTAAAGGAACACTGACATTAAAATAAATAAATGTGTATGTACAGAATGTGTTTGATAGTTTTTACAGTAATGAAACAAAATGTGAATAAAAAGCAGGAGTAAAGATGGAAGACTGTAGATTTTCCATGATGACAGCGAAACTGGGGAAGGTCTTTCTAAAATGGTAATAGTAAATGTACAGAGACACACGGGAACTGAAAGATGAAAGTTAAATGGAAAAAGAACATTTCAGCAAAAGAAAAGTCCCAATCATGGCCTAGAGTGACCTAACATAATTTTTGTCAATGTTCCATCATATCACACTGTACCGTGTATATCCAGAAATATTGTAGCTTATATTTTTGTCCATGTTCTTATCTTTTGTATCTTTTTTTCAGGTTCTTCTTCCTGTCTGAAATGGTCTTTCTCTCAGTTCCCAAACCATTTGCTACAGGGATACTTAGAATTCAAATAAGACAATAATATTTAACATACCATTTAGACATTTCTCTTACTAAATAAATTTCTTAAGATATACAATTGTTTATTTATCTGTGTATCCATGGTATACCCTTGGTGCACAGCATCTTGCATACAGAGAAGATGTTTAATTTGGCACTGTCCAAAACAATATGCCAACACCATGCTATCAAATACTAAATTTTTTTATTATAAAATTAAAACCTATTCATTGAATGCAATTCTTTATAATAATAACATCAAACAATTACTGAATGTTTGCTATATTCTCATTCAGTGTTTTATATTTGTTACATGCATTAGCTTTTTCAAAATAAAAAATTAAAAAGAAATGGAAAAGAAAGAAGATACTTGTCCTATGATGTGGTAAGAAAGATATGAAAGAAGAAAAAGCTTTACTAAAGCTCAAACTTTAATCAACAAAAACTTCTGTCTTTAACTGCACAAAAATTTCGATCAGAAGCTTATCTTAGTACTTTATAAACATACTAAATTAGGAATGAGATGAATGTATATCTGAAAACAAAATAATGCATCATTTTGCTATGAGAGCTTACACAGCCTCAAAGAGCAGATGTTTTGGTTCTACCAAACTGTGGTTGACAAATTTGCTAGCAGAGGGAGTGGAAAATTAGTTTTCATTTTTAGAAATTATTTGATAGCATTTACAAACCTTTGCTATTTATCACATTGATTAAAAGTTGTCATTTATGACATATACTCTTCAAGTACATGTCAAAACGGTTTCTAGCCAATTCAAATGCACTTCTGAAAGGCATATTAAACCAAACCAGGGTATATATTTTTCTTTTCTTAGGCAATACATCAAATGTATTTATGTAGCAGTAAGCTACATTCTAATATAGAATTGAGAATTTTGCTGATTAAATTTGGAAAGATTCTTATCTATCACTTATAAACTTGGAAAGATCTTTAGAACCAAAGATGAGTGTAAATAGGTAAGAAATGCTGTATTGAAGTGTCATGATAAGGTGGTTGCAATTTCCATAAAGCAACAATATCTCAAACCTATTTATTCCACGAGAACAAATTTTCATTTCAGAAAAAACAAGATCATTTATTGAAGCTTGTGAATTGGTAGCTGAATTTCCATAAGGATTTCTCAGGATCATCAGGAGTTTCTTAAATGAATGCTGGAAAAAATTAAAACAAAAAACAGGAAGGAAAGGCCCCACTCCTCTCAATCATCCAGTTTTAGGATTTGAAATGCATTGAGTCATGCATGCGTGAATGTGTGCTAAGCGGCTTCAGTCGTGTCTGACTCTTTGTGACCCTATGGACTGTATCCCACCAGGTTCCTTTGTGTCCATGGGATTCTTTAGGCAAGGATACTGGAGCTGGTTGCCGTGCCCTCCTCCATGGATCTTCCTGCCCCAGGGATCAAACCCACCTCTCTCCTGCATTTGCAGCATGTTCTTTACCACTAGTGCCACCTAGGAAGTCCTCTCATTATAGAACATGTGACTTTCAAAATACATGAAAGACAGTGAATATATATTTGTGTAAAATGGTATTAAAATTTACTTAGATATGTGTAAAAATTTATAATATGTTTAAAATGTACAATTTAGTCAATATTAATATTATAACTATTAATTTAATTACAATGGATGTTATTAAGGACAATACTTTTATTGTGAAATGATAGATTAATATAGATTATTCCTGATACATACAAATGTATACATAAATATCGTATATGTATTTGTGTGTGTCTATGTGTGTGTGTAATCTTATTAAAAGATTGGGCTTGTGTCTTGGGGAAGGGTTCAAAGTAGTGGTTTTGCTTTGGATTGAAGACTCAGAAAGTGGGAAATAGTATATGATTGGATGTATGTTTGGAATAAAATGTAATGAACAATGTATTATTATTTATCATTATATTACAGAAAGATAATTATATTCAAGTATTTTTTAATATTAATCTATTTCAAAATCTGCCTCATGATGTTCAAAACAACATTCACTAAAATATGATGTTAGATACTTGGTACAGGTTGATTGAAACTTACTTATTTAGTCAAATCGTTAGTCTAAGAGATAGATTAAGGAAATGAATGAATGCAAAGAGCCAAATGTAGCATATCAGTTAAGTGTTGACTCTTAGGAAATTAACATCCCTCAGTAATGCTGAGTGCAGCGACAAAGTCATGTCTGTAGGTATCTTTAAGATAGACGCATGCATGCAAACAGCTTAAATGTTCTCATGTAAGCTTTTGGCTGTTTCTCTATAATTTTTCTGCTTACTTGTTCTCCCTAAGAGTCAGGGAAAGCAATGCTCTCTTTTTTCTTATGCTGATTTTCTAATGTCCTTATAAATAAACTTTTTTATTAATAGCATCTTTACATCATTGGCCTGCAGAGTAGAAAGATGACAAGTATATATTTGCTTGCCATCAGGGTTACTTGTTCCTTTAACTCTCTATATTAGTGTCTTTCCTTTAGTCAGAGTCAACACTTTGACCATTATAAAGAAATACACAGAAAACCCAGACCCTTTCAGCATGTAATGGAAGAATTTATTATGTAAAAGCAAGAAAGAATCTGTTTATATGGATGATAATAAACCAAATCAGAAAGCTATCTCTATGATTATGATCAATATAGCTAGCCAGAGTATAAACCACTGCACAGACTTTTAAGATAGGCAAAATCAGATTCAGCCATCAAAACTGAAAAATTGTCTTGAATACACTCCTACTCTACAGACCATCACCGCTACTATAATGAAACCCAAATTATGTTACCCATATGTTTCAAATAGGAAATTAACAGATGCTAGATAGATAAATACAGTGCTCCCCATACTTTTTTACCAAGGACCAGTTTCATGGAAGACAATTTTTCCACAGATGGTCGTTGGGGAAGGAGGATGATTCAGATGGCAACATGAGCATTGAGTAGTGATAGGGAGCACAGATGATGCTTTGATTGCTTATTTCTTGCTGTGTGGCCTGGTTCCTAACAGGCTGAGAACTGTTATAGTCTGCGGACTGGCGACTGGGGGCCCCTGGATAAATAGAGATATATACTTGTATTTTATGTTATGTGAGATTTAATGATTAATTCATTTAACAAATAGTTAATTTACTTATTTTATGTAAGGCACTCTTCTAGGCACTGGGTATTCAACAGTAGACAAGATAAAGCTCTTGTATGAAGAAAATAGTCTAGAGCAATGAATATCTACCTGATTTTTGATATAACACGTTGAGGAGGGGAAACCATTTTAGCTACGATGTCCAAAGACTATCTCTCAGGGCAGGTAACATTTGCACATATTCCTCAAAGAAGTGAGGGGATAATCCTTGTGGTTTAATAAGTGAGGAGTATGATACCTACTCTCCTATATATAGCCCCCAATAAACCAAGCTATCTAGTGTACATACCTTTGAATTGATTCTATACTGGCCTATGTCTCTATTAAACAACTGAGCACAGTAACAATCCTGGCCCCAGCTTTTAAGAAACCTTGTCACTTTCTCTTCCTCTCCTTTTGAATGCTTGTCACTGTAAACCCTGAGCTGCCATGTGAGGATTTCTTTGATCATGCTGGAGAGACCACATGGAAAGAACATATGTAGAAGTCACATAGAGAAAAGAAGCTCTGGACTATATGAAGTGGGAGTGAATGGTACTTAACTATCCTAGCACCCCATCACCTGGAAGCCCAAAGATGACTCTGGCCTTTGCCAACATCCAGAGCTGGTTACATGTGCATTTGACCTGTGTAGTTCTACCACTAGTCCCACTAGGCCTGGTGCTTAGAAGGGCCTGCATTTACATGGGTGTGCTATATTTGTTTAACTGCTCTGATGCTGCTGTTATTAAATTCTTAATTTTAGCACTCATTTTCATAGCTGGCTTCTATTACCTGAGACACTAAGTGAAACCAGCAGAACTACAAAGCTAAATCCAGTCAACCCACAGACCAAAGATGCTTCTTCTTTTAAACCACTACATTTAACACATCAGGGAAATGCAGCAAAAGTATAAATTTGGAAAAACTAAACTTTTGACAATATTTCCTTATTCTCAGTGCTGTGTTGGCCATGTTGCAAATCTGCAGATTAGACATGATGTTACTGAACCAAACTTAGGCCCACTTGCCTGCACATAGGAAAGCCAGTCTACTTACACTAGCTGTGTAGTCAAGCAAAGTAGTGTTTACTGCAGGGTACCAGGCAAGGAGAACAGGCAGTTCAAGCTCAAAAGACTCAAAATTCCCAATGGTTTTCTGGGAAGGGGTTTTAAAGGCAGTGTGAGCCAGGAGACTGCAGGGTGTATGATCAGCTCATGCACAATTCTCAGGTCAGTTGGCATTAAGGTGAAGTTTCAAGCATCATCAACATTCTGATTTCAACAGGTCTAGGGTCTATGTTCTTGTGATCAACATTTTTCATCTGGGGTGGGGGAGATATTTCCTATAAAAGCAACTTAGGAATGTGGCCTTTATCTACATCTTTCAGGAAACTGTGAGTTCACTGAGTCTGCTCTGTGGCAGACTGACAGCCCAAATTGTTGCCAATTTCCCAGCCCAACAGCTATGCTTTGTTTCTATGTCTTCACATTTCCTTATCATTAATTCTTGAGTCAGCCTTTTGAGACCCAAACCCTGGGAGACTAAAGCACAAGCTTTCTACTTCGAAGAACAGGGACACAGGGCTTGCATATGGTTCCAGTCCTCTCTTTCCTTTGATACTCTTCAATTTTGAGGGGAACACATTCAGAAAAGGAAAGAGAATAAAGTTTCAAATGCAGAGGTTAATCATAAACTCAGCAGAACTCAATTTTAAGGGTACTAGATTTCAATGATAAGGAGTGAAGTGTTCTTACCCAGATTGACCATTTTATAATTAAAGTATACAATACCTTTCAAAGTGTAGGAATGGAGCTGTAAGGGTATTAAGGCCTTAGTTTTATAGCATCAGAGTTAAGGCATCATAATCTAGGATATCAGTAAAAAAATAACTGTCCAATATTTATGCTAAGTTATAAATTTACAAACACATCGGTAATTTTTTTCTAATGCAAAAGTTGGCATAGAGCCAGAAATCACTAGTGCTGGCTGAAGAGATTGTATCATGTTAATCTGGATTGTTTCAGATTCCTTCATGAAGCAGAACCTTTGATCATATTATTTATCAAAATTCAATCTAGCCCTAAATACCATAATCTTTCATAAGAGGTAGAAAGCTCCTTGGTCATCTTCCCTTCCTAATTAAGATAATTTTTTATTTGCTACATATTGCTCTATGTCTCCTTTATCACACCTGAAGTTGGATTATTGAAAATATGCTCATATTTGTTAAGTTTTTCAAAATAATTTATGTTTCCTTTTATTCCACTGTCAAATCATTTGATCTCTGGCACCATTCTTGGAGGACACCTAGTTTATGTTTCTGCCAAATAATCCTAGTCATCTATAGATATCATGAGAGAATCTTTTTTTTTAAATTTCAATTTATTTATTTTAATTGAAAGCTAACTACTTTTCAATATTGTTGTGGTTTTTGCCATACATTGACATGAATCAGCCATGGGTTTACATGTGTTCCCCATCCTGAAACCCCCTCCTACTTCCCTCCCCATCCCATCCCTCTGAGTCATCCCAGTGCACCAGCCCTGAACATGCTGTCTCATCGAACCTGGACTGGCGATCTGTTTCACATATGATAATATTCATTTTTCAATGCTATTCTCTCAGATCTCGCCTTCTCCCAGAGTCCAAAGACTGTTCTATACATCTGTGTCTCTTTTGCTGTCTTGCATATAGGGTTGTCATTACTATCTTTCTAAATTCCATATGTATGCATTACTATACTGTATTGGTGTTTTTCTTTCTGGCTTACTTCACTCTATATAATAGGCTCCAGTTTCATCCACCTCATTAGAACTGATTCAAACGTATTCTTTTTAATGGCTGAGTAATATTCCACTGTGTATATATGCCACAGCTTTCTTATCCATTCATCTGCTGATGGACATCTAGGTTGCTTCCATGTCCTGGCTATTATAAACAGTGATGCAATGAACATTGGGGTACACATGTCTCTTTCAGTTCTGGTGTCCTCAGTGTGTATGCCAATAGTGGGATTGCTGGGTCATATGGCAGTTCTATTTCCAGTTTTTTAAGGAATCTCCACACTGTTCTCCATAGTGGCTGTACTAGTTTGCATTCTCACCAACAGCGTAAGAAGGTTCCGTTTTTTCCACACCCTCTCCAGCATTTATTGCTTGTAGACTTTTGGATAACAGCCATTTTGACCGGTGTGAGATTGTACCTCATTGTGGTTTTAATTTGTGTTTATCTGAAAATGAGTGATGTTGAGCATCTTTTCATGTGTTTGTTAGCCATCGGTATGTCTTCTTTGGAGAAATGTCTGTTTAGTTCTTTGGCCCATTTTTTGCTTGGGTCATTTATTTTTCTGGAATTCAGCTGCAGGAGTTGCTTGTATATTTTTGAGATTAATTATTTGTCAGTTGCTTCAATTGCTATTATTTTCTCCCCTTCTGAAGGCTGTCTTTTCACCTTATAGTTTCCTTCATTGTGCAAAAGCTTATAATTTTAGTTAGGTCTCATTTGTTTATTTTTGCTTTTATTTCCATTACTCTTGGAGGTGGGTCATAGAGGATCCTGCTGTGATTTATGTCGGAGAGTGTTTTGCCTATGTTCTCCTCTAGGAGTTTTATAGTTTCTGATCTTACATTTAGATCTTTAATCCATTTTGAGTTTATTTTTGTGTATGGTGTTAGAAAGTGTTCTATTTTCATTCTTTTACAAGTGGTTGACCAGTTTTCCCAGCACCACTTGTTAAAGAGATTTTCTTTTCTCCATTGTATATTCTTGCCTCCTTTGTCAAAGATAAGGTGTCCATAGTGAAGTCGCTCCATCGTGTCCGACTCTTTGCGACCCCATGGACTGTAGCCTATCAGGCTCCTCACTCCATGGGATTCTCCAGGCAAGAGTACGGAGTGGGTTCACATTTCCTTTTCCAGGGGATCTTCACAACCCAGGGATCAAACCCAGATCTCCTGCATTCCAGGCAGATGCTTTAACCTCTGAGCCACCAGGGAAGCCCAAGGTGTCCATAGGTGTGTGGATTTATCTCTGGGCTTTCTATTTTGTTCCATTGATCTATATTTCTGTCTCTGTGCCAGTACTATCCTGTCTTGATGACTGTAGCTTTGTAGTGTAGCCTGAAGTCAGGAAAGTTGATTCCTCCAGTTCCATTCTTCTTTCTCAAGATGGCTTTGGCTATTCGAGTTTTTTTTGTATTTCCATACAAATTGTGAAATTATTTGTTCTAGTTCTCCGAAAAATAACCATTGGTAGCTTGATAGGGATTGCATTGAATCTATAGATTGCTTTGGGTAGTATATTCATTTTCACTATATTGATTCTTCCAATCCATGAACATGGTATATTTCTCCATCTATTTGTGTCCTCTTTGGTTTCTTTCATCAGTGTTTTATAGTTTTCTATATATAGGTATTTTGTTTCTTTAGGTAGATATATTCCTAAGTATTTTATTCTTTTCCTTGCAATGGTGAATGGAATTGTTTCCTTAATTTCTCTTTCTGTTTTCTCATTGTTAGTGTATAGGAATACAAGGAATTTCTGTGTGTTAATTTTATATCCTGCAATTTTATTATATTCATTGATTAGCTCTAGTAATTTTCTGGAAGAGTTTTTAGGGTTTTCTATGTAGAGGATCATGTCATCTGCAAACAGAGAGAATCTTTTATGTCTTGTCAACAGCATTGCAGTACACAGTGAACTCTATGTTCAATGCATTTTGATTAAATACATGCTCAACTCATGAGTTGTAGCACTTCAATACTTAGATGCTTCATCTTGTATCTTATTGTGAAGCTTCACCTCTCCTCCATCTACTATAATAATAGCATTTCTTAAAGATGATTAAATATTTTTAACTATTTCTTTTAAAATTTATTCCTTTATATTTTATACACTACCACATTGACTATTGATTTAGAATAGATGGTGAAAACTCTCTAATAAAAGATTATGCTAACATATTTGAAACTCAGTTTCCTCAAATATAAAATGAAGGTAAATATATATCTTTTTATATCTGGATAAGGATATGCACACGTAGAGTTAACTTATAAAAATTTAAATTTGCCTTGTTGTTTTTCAGTCACTCAATCATGTCTGACTCTTTGTGATCTCATGAACTGCAGCACGCTGGGCTTCCCTATACTTCACTATCTCCTGGAGTTTGTTCAAACTTATATCTTACTTTCATAGTTCAAACAACTTTGTACAGGAGGAAAACTTTTCCATTCTTTCTTTCTATGTTCTTTGGAGGGTCTAATAATTAAACTAACATAAGGCAGTTTAACAGGAGAAAAACAAATTTCATTTCATACGAAGGGAAATCCCATTAAAACTATGAGACAAGTGACCAAAGCAGGTAGCTTTTATATCTTTTAGAGAAAGAAACAACGATTTGTGAAGATTGACATGACAAAGAATTTTGAACCTGAGGTAGTGAATTAGTGAGGAAGTAACAAGGTGTGTTCATATAGCCTTCTTGGCCCTAAATTCCCTTTTTCTGGTGATAAGGATGTCTCTTCCTCCCACTATAAGGAAGGACCTTTCACATGGGAGATTTATTTACTGCTTTCAAGTGGATAAAGAAGGGTCTTTGCACTGGCTGTTTCTGGAGTAACTTTAATTAAAAATAATCAGTATGCCAAACAGGCATGATTAGAGGTGACATATTTGCTCCCCTAGCATGCTCTAAATCAAACTGCACTCCTCCTCCAGGGCTCTAGGGCACCAATGGTGTGACCTTACAAGCCCTCTTGTCCCCACTCCTCCCACTGCCTTTCTCATTTGCCACACCACAGGCAGACTGATTTGCAGAGGTTGAAAAATACTCCCATTTTGTGTTCCCCCCAGATGCCTCACACACGTACTTCTTTCTCTCTGGAAAACACTTCCTGATGCCTTTGCTTGCCTTACTTTGATTCTTTACTTTGGTCTTTCTTCATATTTCACTCCCCCCCAGATATCATGTTCCACTCATCTGTATATCCTAACCCAGGTTTATTGCTCATATCACTCCTTAAAATTTGAATTTGTATATATTTTACTTACTTACTCTCTTTTACTAGAAAGTAAGAATTGGGATTTTATTTTAAGCACTGCTGGACTCATAGCATCTAGAACTAAGGATGAATGCATACTTGTCAAATGAAGGAATAAAATAGAGGGGTGTATGCTTACTCACTTACATGTTTTTTCCAAGTGGATTGCATGCATGCTTTCAATTCTTTTCCTCCCCAGGCATTCATTTCCTTTTCCATGTAACTTGGCATCACTGCATGCCCTTGTTCTGTCACATTCCTAGTCTCTGGGCTCAGCTTTGTGATTTTGGTGAGCAGCAGAATGTTAACAAATGTGAATAAGCAGAGGCAAGAGGAAGCACTTACTTATTTCTGATTGCAGTCTTATTTGTCAGACTTTACTATGAGAATAGACTCACTTGGACTAACATGGGATGTAGAATATGTAGCAGAGATGAGCCTTTTCTGTCATTTTGGTTGAAATCACTCTAAATGAGTAGTGTGTGCATGCTAAGTTGCTTCAGTTATATCTGACTCTCTGAAACCCTGTGGACTATAGCCCCCTAGGCTCCTCTGTCTATGGGATTCTCCAAGCAAGAATACTGGAGTGGGTTTCCATGTCTTCCTCCAAGGGATCTCCCTGACCCAGGGATCGAACCTGAGTCTCTTATGTCTCCTGGATTGGAAGGTGGGTTATCACTAGCACCACCTGGGAAGGCCCTAAATGAGTAGACCTGGGTTTGATGCCAAATGAATGCCTGAGCCCAGTCATGACAAGAACTGGCTGCACTAGCCCATCCAGACTCATGAGCTCAATAAAAGTTTATTGTGATATTTTACTGAGGTTTTGTGATTGTTTTCAGAATTATTGTGGCAATAGAAAACTAGAAAATAAGTTCAAAAAAGTTTATTTTAATTATTTTATCATTTCATTACCAAAGTAGTGTATTCCCCTGTAACAAATGAAACAATTAAAAAAGAACAGTAGTTATCTTGGCCTACTTTCACCTCTTCATTTACTTCCATGTAAGGAAACCTATGTTAACAGCCTGACACACATACTTCAGTATTTTCCCAATAATAAATGTTTCTGAAAATCAAAAATAATGAGAAATGTGCAGTATATTCTGCTATATTGGGGATCTATAGAAAATATTTTGTAGGAAAGGAAGGTAATCCAATTTCTTTAGAAAGTTTTCTCTAAGGGCAGGAACATGGTAATGGGACCCTATATAGAGAGGTAGATAAGAATTGATTCTAATAGACCATGAAAAGGTAATGGGAGTTGATATGGTAGAACCAGAAGTAACAAGTGTGGAAGATGAATAAAACTAGGACTTCATTTTTCAGAATTTAAACATGAGTGAGTAAGATGAAGCATGGAGAGAAAGATAAGACTTGCCAATATGTGAATAAAACTATAAAATTGAAGAGTACTTTATAGCTTCATCTCTTTATTACTAGACCCTTCATTTGATATCTAGTCTGTATTTGTGATGCCAGTTAATTCATCCAGCCAAAACATTGAAAGCATCCCTAACTCTTTCAACTCTCACATCTCCCCAAATTCACTGTTCTAGTCCTCCACAACTTATTTTTTAAACATTTCCTACAAAATATAGTTTAAACTCAGAATGTTTTTCCTGACCACCATCCTCTGATAGTTTACTATCAGATACTTTTGCCTCCTGACTTTTTTGATTCTACATTATCCACACCACAGTGAAACCTATTTTTCAGAAATGTAAGTCTAATATTATTTTAAAACTAAACCTTCTCTTCAGATATTTCTGTCCACGAAGCAAAAAAATTAAAATTCTCACCCGTGCATATAGGCTTTTACTGATGAAGCTCTTGCTTATTCCCACAGTCTCCAGGGTTACGGTGCTGCCCAGCTGCCATAATTCTAAAAGATCTTCTGGCATACAATGATATTTATTCCTTTGATGTCTTTAAAAATGATGTGCCCATGTTTGAATGTCATCCTTGATACTGACTTTGAAAACTCTTTTGGCTTTATTAATAGAGAAGTTGTTTTATAAAAATGAAATTTTGCCAAGATAGAATGGTCTTATATCTCTCAGGCCTTCCATCTCATAACTAAAAGTCTCTGGACATAACACCACAAACCAGCATAAAAAACATTAAAGAAGAAAAGAAGTCAGGCTGCCTATAGACTATGGAACTTGAGGACCAAGACAGTGGTGAGACCTCTGAATTTCCTTATTTTATCTCATATCTTCTGAACAGAATGTGGTAGAAATCTCTAATCCCAAACCATCAACAGGCAGAAACAAACAAACAAATGCTCAAGTAGAGCTTATTTCCTCAGCCAAAAGACAGGGAATAATCTGGACTAATGACAAAAAGCCTTTTGTTAATACCCACTTGTCTTAGTCCAGGCTACTGTAACAAATTATCATAGATTGGGTGCTTAAAACAACAGAAATTTATTTCTTGACAGCTCTGGAAGCTAGGAAGTTCAAGATCAGAGCACCAAGATGATTCAGTTCTGGTGAGAACATACTTCCAAATCTACAGATGACCAGGTTCTTGCTATATCCTCACAAGATAGAGAGCAGAGAGGGAAGAAACTTTCCAGTGTCTCATAAGAAGAGACACTAATCCAATTACAAGAGATATACCCTCATGAACTAATTATCTCCAAAAAGTCCCACCTCCAAATAATATCACATTGCAGATTAAGGTTTCCACATACAAATTTGAGGGGGACACAAACAGTCAGTTCATATCAACACCCATTATTCAGCCAAAAAAAGCAGAAAAGACTCCTCCCTTTATGCACACTTACACAATTTTTGTAGGTGAGAAAAGAGAGTTATCTTCCACCCTACCTTTCAAGACACATGTAAGTAAGTGATAGTGCCCCAAATCCCTCATCTGGGAATGTTGGCTAGGCTGAGCAAAGATAGTGATGCAATTTTCCTTCCAAGACAGTATTGGTGGGCCAGAAACTGAGCTGCTTTTCTTCCTCACCTGGTAGCAGCAGACATTATCATGTTTCTTTCAGCCAAAGTAGTTTCAAAGGGTGCAGTGGCAGTCTAAGCATCTATCCCATCCAGTATCAATGAGCCTGAACAATACAATGGAATTGGGACTTGTAAGCTGTTTATTCCATCCACCCACCCCAACAATTATTGGTATTAGTGAGGCCCAGTGGGGAGCTGACCCTCTATATCCATCTGACAGCAACAAGAATGAAGGTTTCAGTGCAAATGAGAGCCAGTCATCACTCTAGTTCTCCTTGTCCCTTGGTGTCAGCAAGACCCAGTGAAAAGTAGGGTCCCTTTCCACCATGTAGTGATGAGGTAGAACAAGCTGGTAGAAGGTGAAGTAGTTGATGAGTGTCAACTACTTTCTTCTACTGGTGTCAGAGGGGAATAGTGGGAAGCTGAGCTTATATCCCTAATCAGAAGTAAAAAGGCAATGATCATCAATGACCTGCTTTTACTGAGAAAATGTCAGCAAGGACTAGGGGAGCTGTAGTTCTGTCCACTCACCTGAAATGAGGAGGTGTGCAAAAATGCTCCACTTTTGCCAAGAGGTATTCATGGGTCATAATGAAAAGCTGGGCTTTTCACCTAGTAGGCTCTAGTGATCTACCTCAACAGAGGGACCATCTGCTAGGAAAGATTAAGTAGGATCCAGAAACTCATAATACAAACTATAATATGTCCAGTGTATCATGTGTCACGCAAAGAACCAGGAAAACCCTAATGGGAAAGGACAATCACCAGACACCAAATCAGCTTTCAGAAAAATCCCAAAAGTATTTTTCATTAGCAATCTGAAAATGCTTTCACAATCCATTAGGAATTCTTTTATTTATTTATTTTTAGGAATTTTTTAAAATCACCCCTCCATGAGAAATCTCATAGAAGAAATAGAATTTATAAGAAAAGCCAAGTGGAAATTATAAAACTGGAAAACAACAACATTACAGGGACCTGTGTGACAGTAACAAAAGTGCTAACATTCATATCATTGGAGTTTCAAGAGGAAAAAAAAAGAGAGAAAATGGGGTCAAAAAAGTATTCAAAGAAAGAATTCTTGATGAAAATTTCCCAAATTGGTAAAAAGCCATAAACCTACAAAAGAAATCCATACCAAGACACGTTATGACATCTAAACAGAAAGAAAAGTCTGGAAGCACCCAGAGGGAAACAGTGCATTATTTATATAGGAACACCAATTCAATGAGAGCAGATTTCTCATCTGAAACCATGAAGGCCAGGAAGAAGTGGCTCAGTAGTTTTCAAGCAAAAGAAAAGAACTGTCAACCAGAGATACTATATCCAGGGAAAATATTCTTCAGGAATGAAGGGGAAAGAGCTGTCGTCAGATGAAGTAAAATTAAGAGAGAAGCTATTTTAGCAAAACGAACCTGAAAAATGATTAGAAGTTCTCTTAAAAGAAAGGAAATAATAACAGGAGAATGCTTGAAATTTCAGAATGGAAAAAAAAATGAGTGAAAGTAAAAGTATATATAATAGACGATTCTCATTTTTATGAGTTTTATAACCCATATTTGAAGTTGGAAACAACTATAAAAGTATCTGATGTACTCAATGAATATAGACATATACTTAATACAATTAAAATTTGAAAAAGGCTAGGGTAAAGAGACTAATGGAAGTAAAATTTCTACATTTCACTAGAACTGCCGATATTTCAATGCCAGTTGATAGTGATGTTTCACATATTATTTTTAATACTTTGAGTAACTACTAAGAGACTCATAAAAGTGAGATATTAAGAAACATTATAATCAAATCAGGATAAAATCCTAAAAAATGTTCAAATATCTACAGTAAATTAAGCAAAGAGAAATAAAAGAATGAGCAAAAGAGAAAAATCAGAAGAGAAATAGTAAAATAAAGGCTTCCCTTATATTCCAAGACCATTTAGTTTGAAGCTATTATACTTTTTGCACTTTTACAATTGAGAAATTTTCATGTTATTTTTAAATTTTCTATTTCACTCAAAGTTACTGAGCTCCTAGAAAACAGAAGCTGTTTTTTTTTTTAATCTCCTTATTATAAATGTGTGCCACATAATGTCATTTGATTTATGTGTCTAGCAAAGTGGCACTGCCAAAGGGTGGCTCTGGGGGGAAAGATTTGGTCCCCTCACAACACTGTCATCCATCCACTCCCAAGTCAATTCAATTAATCTAAGTAAATATGTTGTGCATGATATTTAAATGCAGCTTCAAAAAAATTCTCCTAGTTTCTCTCTTACAACAAAGTTTTAGCTTCTCAGCTCTTCATACACAGAAATTGACATGTAGGAGCTTTCAACAAGTCAATAAGAATATGTTTGCTTTGAGTTTAACAGACTGTATCCTTTGGGGTGCTTTGTCTTACTATTAGATGAAACTATATATGGATATATTTCATCAGTTAAAGATTTTTATGATATTTACATTTGAATGATACTTTTTATATTATCTGCTGAAAATCAGAGACATACATATAATATACAAAGATTTTTAAGACTATTGCCTAGCTGTTTTTTTCTCTGGTGGCTCAGAGGTTAAAGCGTCTGCCTCCAAATGCAGGAGACCAGGTTCGATCCCTGGGTCGGAAAGATCCCCTGGAGAAGGAAATGGTAACCCACTCCAGTATTCTTGTCTGGAGAATCCCATGGACGGAAAAACCTGGTAGGCTACAGTCCACGGGATCGCAAAGAGTCGGACACGACTGAGCGACTTTGCTCACTCACTCACTCAATATACGGTACATTTAAAATTTGTTCCCATGGATTTAATTAAGTAGATTTGATTTACAGTGTTCTTCTTGAGTTTTTAATATAGGTGACCAGGTGAAATAAAAATGGACATTTTGAAGAGGAAAAACTTGGCAAACAAAGCAAATGTTTCCACTGATTTAAGGTCACTGCTGTTCATTTTTCATGCATGTATATGTGCAGGTATGTGTGTGTGTGTGTGTGTGTGTGTGTGTGTGTGGTGGTTCTTTCCAAGTGAACGAAATATGCATTTTTATATCTTCTATCAGGTATTATTTAACATTAATAGTATGATGTATTGTTCTTTGTCATTAAGTTTAAGACATATCTTTGTTTTTTTCCATAGCATTAGTATTTGTTTGATTAGTCTTTTCTTGGCCCAAATTTCTACATTTTGTTATGTCTGTGGACTATTGATACATGGTTTGAATCTGCATTAGACTCCTCTTAAGCTAACTTTTGGAGAAGGCAATGGCACCCCACTCCAGTACTCTTGCCTGGAAATTCCCATGGATGGAGGAGCCTGGTGGGCTGTAGTCCATGGGGTCGCTAAAAGTCAGACACAACTGAACAACTTCACTTTCACTTTTCACTTTCATGCATTGGAGAAAGAAATGGCAACCCACTCCAGAGTTCTTGCCTGGAGAATCTCAGGGACGGGGGAGCCTGGTGGGGTGCCGTCTGTGGGGTCGCACAGAGTTGGACACAACTGAAGTGACGCAGCAGCAGCAGCAGCAGCAGCAGCAAGCTAACTTTGCTATCACAATTCAGGGTTTAAGTATTTCATATTAAAATCCTTCTATTCTTCAAACATCCAAAAATGACCTGTTCTCAGAGTTCATAAAGCTATCTGAAGTATAAGTCTATTCATTTTTCATTAACATGTTTAACAGTTCCTTCTGTACTTGTTTATATTTTCAAACTTTTAAAATTCAGTTAAAGAGTCAAAAGAGTTTTAATTTACTATATACCATCAGAACTGACAGTAGCAAAAATAAAGTTTGAGGGGAAAATAATTTTTCAAAATAGTTAAAAGAAGAAACATTAAATATTTTATGACATTAAAAAAAGTAAGTCATGTTTTATACAGCGTGGTTCCTTGTGGTATATAATTGTTAACAAACAATATCCAAAACTTGAGTATAAGGCTGTTTCAATGTTATACTGGCATGTTATTTAGTAGTAAAAGTAATAAGAGAATGTATTTGTATTTACTTTTGCTGCTTACTATTTTATGAGAGCCCAGGCATTGTGACAGAAGAAACAGCAAATCTGTCACAAGACCATCCACACTGCTTCTTTTCTTTTCTATTCCTTAAACATACTAGGCATGCTGTTGAGCACGGCCTTTGTGCTTATTGTTCTCTGTTGCTCTAGATATCCAAATTGTTCCTTCCTTTGCTTCTGTCAATTCTCTGGGCAAATGTCACCTCTTCATAAGTGCCTTCAATGATTAGCTTATTAAAAACATAAATGAATTAATCATCATTATCTCTCTGCCTGCTTTATTTCATTTCATGCCACATATGAAGTTTATTTCTATATGACATTTTCCTCAGTAAAATATAAGATCGCTGATGTAGAGACTCTGTTTGATTCAACCTAGCACAAAACACTCGTGTCTGATGGGTTTTTGATAAATAAATTGGCCTATTGGCACTACGCTTTTTTATTTTTCTTTCAGTTTTACTGAGATGAAATTGCCATACAGCACAATATAAGCTTAAGGTGTACAGCATAACGATTTGGCTTACATACATAATGAAATGATTATCACACTAAGTTTAGTGAACATCCGTTCTCTTATATAGATATAAGAGAGAAAATTTGTGTATGTGTGATGAGAAAGTTTAGAATTTACTCCCGTAACTTCCTTTCATATGTTGTACATTATACCCCTAGTACTTACTCATAACTGGAAGTTTGTACATTTTGACTGGTTTTTATCAAATCCCTGCTATCTGTATCACCCACTCTGGTAACCACAAATCTGATCTCTTTTTCTATGATTTTGTTTGTATTTTGTTTTTGCAGTATAACTGACCTATAACTCTATGTTAGTTCCTGTTATACAACATAGTGATTTGGTATTTCTATGCATTTTTAAATGATTACCACAGAAGCTTAATTATGAGACAGCATGACACAAAATATATACATTGCTATTGACCATTTTACCCACACTGTATGTTTCATACCTGTGATTCATTTATTTTGCACCTGAAAGTTTGTACCTATTTCTTTCCTCCATCTACCTCTCTCTGCCTTCTGGCAACCATCCATTTATTCTCTATATCTTTAATTCTCTGTTTTATTAAAATTTTTGTTTTGATCTGTATATTTCATAGATAAGTAAAATCATCCAGTATTTGTCTTTCTCTATCTGACTAATTTCACTTAGTATAATGCCTTCTAGGTCCATCAGTGTTCTCACAAATAGCAGATTTCATTCATTTAATGGCTGAGTAATATTCCATTGTATATATACCACATCTTCTTTATTCGTTCATCTATTGATGGCCACTTGAGTTTCTTCCATATATTGGCTATTATAAATAGTACTACAGTGAGCATAGGGATGCATATATTTAATTACTAATTATCTAATGCATATTTCTAATTTTTGCGTTTGTTTTCTTTGGATAAATACCCAGGAATGGAATCTATCATACCTATCATATGGTAGTTCTATATTCAGTTTTCTGAAGGCTTTCCATACTGGCTTCCACAGTAGTTGCACCGTTTTTGGTTAGTTAGTGTTAGTCACTCAGTCATGCCTGACTCTTGTGATCCCATGGACTGTATGTAGTCCACCAGGCTCCTCTGTCTATATTATCCAGGCAAGAATATTGGAGTGGGAGCCATTCCCTTGTCCAGGGAATCTTTCCGACCCAGAGATTGAACCCAGGCTTCCCATGTTGAAGGAAGATTCTTTGTCATCTAAGCCACTAGGGAAACTGATAAACAAGTGCATGCATGCTAAGTCACTCCAGTCGTGTCCTACTCTGCAATGCCATGGGCTATAGCCCACCAGGCTCCTCTGTCCATGGGATTCTTCAGGCAAGAATAGAGTGGAGTGGGTTGACATTTCCTTCTTCAGGGGATCTTCCTGACCCAGGGATTGAACTCAAGTCTATGCACCAATTTACATTCCTACTAACAGTGCCAGAGGTTACCTATTTGCCACATCGTCACAAATGCTTGTCTTTTTGATAATAGCCATTCTGATGGGTGTGAGGTGAAAGCGCATTGTGGTTTAGTTTTGCACTTCATTATCACTAGTAATGTAAATTAAGCCCTTATCAGACATACTATTTGCAAATATCTTCTCTCATTCATTAGGGTTCTTTTTTAATCTTTCGATAGTTTCCTTCACTGTGCAAATGTTATTTAGTTTGTTGTAGTTTCATTTTATTACCTCTGCTTTTGTTTCCCTCTCCTGAAGAGACATACCCCAACTCCCCCCCAGCAAACTATTAAGTCTAGTCTCAAAGAATGTACTGCCCATGTTTTCCTCTAGGTTTATGGTTCCAAGCATTGAATTTAAGCCTTTAGTCCATTTTGAGCTTATTTTTGTGCTTAGTATAAGAAAGTAGCCCAATTTGATTCTTTTGCATGAAGCTGTCCTGTTTTCCCACACTATGTACTGATGAGGTTGTCTTTTCCTCTTTGTATATTCTTGTCTCCTTTGTGATAGATTAATTGTACATAAAAGTGTGAGTTCATTTCTGGCACTGCTCTATGTGTATGTTTTTGTGAAATACTATGATATTTTGATTACTATAACTTTGTAGTATTATCTGATGTCAGGGAACATGATTCCTTCAGTGCTGCTCTTCATGCTTACCACTGTACCAGCTATTCAGAGCCTCTTGTGTTTTCATACAAATTTTAGAATTTTTGTTCTAGTTCTGTGAAAAATGTCATTGGTGTCTTGATAGGAGTTGCATTGAATTTGTATATTATATTGGGTAGTATAGATATTTTAACAGTATTAATTCTTCTAATCCATGAACAATATAGATTTTTCCATCTGTTTGTGCCATCTTTGATTTCTGTCATTAGTGTTATAGTTTTCTGAGTACAGGTGTTTGACTTCCTCAGTTAGATTTTTTCCCTTGGTATTTTATTCTTTTCTATATGATTTTAAATGAGATTGCTTTTTAAATTCCTCTTTCTGATAGCTCATTGTTGATTAGAAACAGATTGTATATTAATTTTGTAACCTGTATCTTTACTAAATTTATTGATGATCTCTAATAGTTTTTGGTGGTGTTTGAGGATTTTCTATATATATTTTCACGTCATCTACAGGTAGTGATAGTTTTCCTTCTTCCTTCCCAGTTTGGATTTTTCTTTTCCTGTCTGATTGCTGTGGCTAGGACTTACATTACTATGTTGAATAAAAATGATGAAGGTGGACATCCTTGTCCTGATCTTAGTCTTGAAAGAAATGCTTTCAGCTTTCACCATCTATGTTAGCTGTGGGCTAACATACCTACATCAACTAACATACGTGGTCTTCTATGTTTAGGCATGTTCCATCCAAACCCTCTTTTTATGTCATAGATGAATATTGAATTTTGTCAAAAGTTTTTGTGCTTCAGTTTGTTAATGTGGTGTATCATATTGATTAATTTATTGATGTTGAAACATCCTTGTATCCCTGAGATTAATCCCACTTGATCATGGTATGTGATCCTTTTAATAAATTGTTGAATTTGGCTTGCTTATATTTTGTTGAATATTTTTACATCTATGTTCATCATTGATATTGGCCTATAATTTAATTTTTGTGGTATTTTTGGCTGGTTTTGGTACTAAGATGATGCTGGTCTTGTGGAATGAGTTCAGAAGCATTCTTTAGGTGTTGACTTGGCACAATGCCTTTTGTAGTTGCAGTAAAGCAAATCACTTCTCAGTTCTCTCTGTTTTATATGCTTGTTTTATCTTGCTTTTTCTTTCCACAGGATTTGGTTAATCACTGTAAATTATAAGCTTTTCTAAATATTTCTTCTTGCTAAATTTGCTGCCACTCTGCTTTTCTAAATTTCTCCTTTGATGTAATACTTTACACTAAATAATCTAAATGTTTCTTTTCTCACAAAAAATATTGCAGTTCATAAATGTGTCTGCTTAGTGTTGAATAAATATTTTGATAATACATTTATTACTTTATGCAGACATGTATTCCTCAACTATACATGGAACACACCACATACTATGTGACAGAATTTATACAGATGTAATGGTTAAAACCTTTTTTCCCGGTCATCTATCTGGGCTGATGACTATGAATAAAGACACAGTTCATGTTCTAGCAACTTTTAAATAGAGGGTTTTAGTATGGGTTTTCTGGATGTACTCTGCATAACTGGAAGCGGGTATTTTTCATCTACCTACACTGTGAACAAACATACACAGTGGCTGTGCTGATGAAACTTCCTAGCTTTCTCCAAAATTATTTTGATACCTTCTTTTAACCCCGTAGCTCTTAAAATAAACTTCATCATAAAATTTACCCCAACAGCATAGATCTATCGAATATTTGTCCACTTTCACCAAAATATATTACATGGGTATGAATTTGATGTTTCATATCTTATGTTACTGTCTACCACAGTGCATAGTAGATATTTTAAAAATACTTTTGGGAGTAATGAGTTGTGTGTATGAACAAATTATACACAACAAATTATTTTGAATTTATTTAAAAGAAAAGAAATTCCTAGAAAAAGAATATAATTCTAGGGCCTTCTCTGGTGGCTCAGACAGTAAAGAATCCACCTGCAATGTGGGAGACCCAAGTTCAATACCTGGGTCAGAAAGATCCCCAGGAGAAGGGAATGGCCACCCATTCCAATATTCTTTCCTGGAGAATTCCGTGAACACAGGAGCCTGGTGAGCTCCAGTCTATGGGGTCACAAAGAGTCAGACAGGATTGAGTGACTAATACTTTCACTTTCATGTCTAAAGTAGTTTGAATGTAAACATAAGAAGAAAATCCCATTTTTGTACCTGAAACATCTTTTTGTTTAACTAAAAATATATTTATTTACTTGGCCATATTGGGTCTTAGTTGCAGCATGCAGGCTCTTTGCTGCAGTGCAAATGCTTCTCTTTAGTTTTGATGCACCACACTCTAGTTGTGGCGCATGGGTTTAGTTGTCCTATGGCACGTGGGATCTCAGTTCTCTGAGTAGTAATCAAACTGAGGTCTCCTGAATTGGAAGGTGTATTTTTGATCACTGGATCCCCAGGGAAGTCCCCTGACCTGAAGCTTCCTAACAATTTAAATCCTATTTCATTCTAAGTCTCCTAGCTTCTAAAAGTTGTATAACGGACTTCTGGACTCATAGGGAGAGGGAGAGGGTGGGATGATTTGGGAGAATGGCATTCCAACATGTATACTATCATGTAAGAATTGAATCGCCAGTCTATGTCTGACGTAGGATACAGCATGCTTGGGGCTGGTGCATGGGGATGACCCACAGAGATGTTATGGGGAGGGAGGTGGGAGGGGGGTTCATGTTTGGGAATACATGTAAGAATTAAAGATTTTAAAATTAAAAAAATTTAAAAAAACAGTAAAAAAAATAAAAAAAATAAAAGTTGCTATTCACATAGACACTGTGGCAGTGATTACTATTTCCCTTCTCTTTCGTGAATACTCCAGGGAAGTAGTATATTTCTCAGTAATATTGCATACACATGTAGTCAAGACACTAGTTCTAGCTATTGCAATGTGAATGAAAGTGATAAGTGCAGCTTCCAGGCCAGGGCATTAAAAAAAAAACAGAGGTGTGCCTTCCATACTTTCTCTTTCTTCTCTTGTAATTTGGCTCCAGACAGACATGTTTGAATACAGGAGGTTTATTTTGGAGAATACTCAAGAATAATACCTGCAGAGAAGTGCAGGAAGCAGGATTGCAAAGAGAGAGAGTAGCTGAACAGTTCCCTCTGCAACAGAAGAATGCATCTGTAGTAGAGGCCTCAGCCAATGCCACAGTGAGTTCAAGGCTGGAACAGCCTTTCAGAGATAGCAACCCTTGAGTCAATGACATGGGTCTTTGTAACTTCATATTGACCAGTTATTTGTTGTGGATAGCCTCTGAGGAAAACAGTAACCTTGAGAAAGACAGCTTGTTTAGCCAAAGATAACTGAAGAGAAAAGCAGCTTTCCACCATCAAGAGTGGAGCAATAAGTACTTAGGTTCGAGCAGGGATCCACACCATAGCACTAACTATATTTCCTCTAAAAAAAAATGTAGATTGCAATGGGAAGCAAATGAATAATGTAGTCATGACATAGAATGAACTCGAGCATATGAATTACTTTGTGAAGGGAAGCTACCCAGGAGCATTCACTTATGAGAAGGAAATAAAGTCGAAATAAAGTCTAATGTATTTTAGCTACTGAAATGCCCAGAATCTTAATCTAATGTCTAATTGTCTAATGTCTAATTGTTATGTGTATATATGTGTATACATGAAATATAAATTTTAAAAAATATTTATACAAAAGGATAAGTTTTGTCAATTGCTTTCAGAGTAATCCATTTCTAATATTGTCCTTCCTCCCAACACTGCCTTTTAAGTTAAAGGAATGAAAGTACATAGAGCAATTATACAGATGGCATAATGTTTACCAGTGTTGCCAGGAAACTCCTGTGAGAGGCTATATTTCAGAAACACAATATCTGAAGCCATTGATTTAAAATTATTCATCCCTGAGGGATTTTAAACTACACAGCACTCTCCACAACTGTTTTCATGTGAGGTATTAAAATCCAGTGATTTCACATATGTATTCATTATTCGAGTAGCATCCACTTGCAGAAATAACTGTTTATTACGATACACAACTTTTGAAGTTTAAAAGCTATAATTTAATCTGAAATTCCTCTAGGTCTCAAAGGGAGACAATATAGACAGGTATATATAAATGGTTCTTCTTAAGAAATATAATTCTCAATTCTTATTTTTTTTTTTTTTAGTTGGAGCTCTAAAATAAAAATCTTTGACTAAAGGAACAAGCAGTATTCACTATGTAAGTGCAATTCAAGTATCTGAGATAAAAAATCATCTTGATCATGTTGCCAGATACAATTCTGAATATGGAATGTTTCAGCATTCCAGGGCGGGTTGATCAAATGATTCAGGGCTGAATCATTATCCAATGCATTGAAATGTTGGGGATAATGGTTAATGATATTTATTCCAAAATAGATTTTCTTTCTGACATAAAAACTGTAAGGTTCAGAGGCCTAAAATACACTAGTACACTAGGAGATTCAGAGATATTTGGAGATTTAACTTAATCTTCCAAACCTGACTGAATCTCCAACTACAATATAGTCATACACTGTGCTGTGCTTTGTTGCTCAGTCATGTCTGACTCTTTGTGACCTCATTGACTATAGCCCACTAGGCTCCTCTTTCCACGGGGACCCTCCAGGTAAGAATACTGGAGTGGGTTGCCATGCCCTCCTCCAGGGAAGCTTCCCAACCCAGGCATCAAACCCAGGTTTCCCACACTGCAGGCAGATTCTTTACTGTCTGGGTCACCAGGGAAGCCCACAATATAGTCATAGAAAACAGAAAATATTAGTTAGCATTGGACTTAAATATGTGACTTTTGAAATAAAAGTGGTGCTGAATTGAAATCCTTAATAAAATCCTTATAAATTGTGTGACTATGGATTAGTCACTGAGACTTAATTTTCTTATTAGTGAAATGGAGTAAATTATGTCTATGCTTTGTTGGATTTATAGAGTAAATGATACACGTGCAATGCTCTTATTACAGTGGATCATGATGTGCAAGTGTTCATAATATAATTGGCATTTTACTGTTATTATAATAATTTAAACATATAAAAGCAAAGCTTCATTTGAGATAACTGTTCAAAAATAGCATGTTTCTATGACTTTACTGGTTTCCACAGTTACATTATAGTGTAGGACATATCAAACATGAAGTAGTTAAATGATTCAATCATCTGGTACAAAGGAACAGACAATTGTTGAAACTGACAAAAAGAATATGTGATTAGAAATTGTTGCCTCATTTGCATAATTCAAAAATAGCATTTCATTTGAAATTCATCTTAGTAATACTGTAAAAGCCAAGTAATTAAAGGTATCTGGTATTCATGAAAGGACAGACTAAAAGCTCAGTTTCTTTCTTCTCAGAAGACACAAATATTCTGAGACCTAGATCTAAATATAGATATAGTTATATCTAATTAAGGTGGAGCATGTACAGATTATTTAGTCATCCATTCTGAAAAATAATTTTTACTATTTGGAAGAATAATGATTTTAAATTTCAACTTTACTCCTTAAATAATTGGAATTCCTTCAGTTTCTTGCATGCAAATATTCCTTTCTGATGTTAGGTCTCTGAATAAATATTTTTCCCTGTTTGAATGTTTCCCTAAATCCCTATCCTGATTTAATTACCATACACCCTTCAGATTTTAGCTTCTTTGTGAGTGCCATAGAAATAACATTCCCAACTCCTCTTAAAAGCCCAATCTATCTTTTATATCCTGGCCTAGAGATTAATTCCTTTCCATTGTAGCATATGGCTGTTGGAATTTACATGTATTTTAGTGATTTGTTTTTCAGTCATTCAATCATGCCTGACTCTTTGCAACCCCATGGGCTGCAGCATGCCAGGCTTCCCTGTCTTTCACTGTCTCCTGGAGCTTGGTCAAACTCATGTCCATTAGTGATTTTAATAATTTATGTGATTATTATTTCTACTAATTATAGCAAGAATTCACAAGGAATGACACCATTTCTATTTTTACACATATTTTCCCTGGTCCCTAGTTCAAGGATTAAAACGACATCGCCAAGAAATTAGAAGAAAATAGTTATCAAAAAGGTAAGTGTGAAATCATATTGAGAAATTTTATCTGTAGTGTATTTGTTCTTTGAATGGAGGACTTTTGTACTATAAAAACAAAGTAAGAGTCTATTACAGATAACGTTTAATTGATTTTCCAGACAATAAATAAAAACATATTTAAAACAAAAGATGACTAAAAAGTCTAAATATAGATAAAAACTTGGATAAATATTTGCAATATACTATAAAGAGCTAATATATTTTATATATATAAAATATTGCTCAGTTTTTCAGGTAAGTAGAAACAAGTGACATGAATATGAAATTCACTAAAAAAGAAATGCAGAAGACCAGTGGTGTGCTGTGCTTAGTCATTCAGTCATGTCTGACTCTTTGTGACCCCATGGACTGTAGCTTGCCAGGTTCCTCTGTCTATGGGAATTCTCCAGGCAAGAACACTAGAGTGGGTTGCCAGGGGAAGGTCCAAGAGATCTTCTCAACCCAGGGACTAAACCCAGGTCTCCTGCTTTGCAGGCAGATTCTTTACCATCTCAGCCACCAGGGAAGCTCAAGAATATTGGAGTAGATAGCCAGTCCCTTCTCTAGGGGATCTTCTGACCCAGGAATCAAACTGAGGAGTTCTCCCGCACTGCAGGCAGACGTTTTACAAGCTGGGCTACCAGGGAAGCCCCTATAGAAGACCAAAACAAAGGTGAAAACATAATTTCATTGAATTTGTTCCTGTAACTATAATAGATGATGTTGATGGGTGTTAAAGAATGACATTCTGTTACACCGCTAGTTTTGTGTCCATGCTTATTTTCTCACAAGCAAGTTACCTATGTAAAAATTTAATAATATAATAATGATGAAAAATAATAGTCCACTCTATTTAGCTTGTTAAACTAATTAAGCAAGAAGGCCTTTAGACTGAGTGAGCTCTAAAGCCAAAATGGCCCACATAAGCAAACCAAAAGGGAGGTCAGTACTTGCCTCAAGATTACTAAATTAAAAACTAAATACTACCAATCACAAACAGCCAATTAGGCTATAAGCCATAGCCAATCAATAATTTCATAGCATTTCTTCTGCCTTTTCTCCAGACAAGATTTTCTCAGGTTCTCTCAGTGGAACATTCTTAACCCTTGTGGTATGGCACCACCTGATTGGAATGGATAAATACCCAAATAAAGTCCTAATATTTTTCATATGCTTCAGTTTATCTTTTTACAAGCTCTAACTATGAGGTATTTGTTTAAAAGAAACATACCATGTCCAATATAAGCTTTAAATGTAAAAAGTCCATATCTGAGATTTAATCATTTGAGATACAAGGAATTACTCTTAATAAATTATTAACTATGTCTAAGAAGATTTACAGAAAAGGATCTTCATCCAAAATGTATTGCAGACTACTAAAATTGAATTTTTTTGGTCTTTCTCTCTCTTTCTGTCTTACCAATCATCAAGGCCGCTAGCAAAGCCCATCGGCTCTATTCTAGGTCATGTCCCAACTTTGCTATTCTGTTCCTACAGTATTACCCTGTCTCATATCTGTGGGACCATTGCAATAACCTCACCACTGGTTCCCACAATCACTGTAGTCTCTTTCCTATGTTTTTTCAACATATCAAGAAGAGTGGTCTATTTACAGCATCATTGTATTATTTCATCACTTCCAGTAGCTTCTCATCCTACTTAAAGTCCAATCTCCTAATAAGACTTCACATGCTTATCTGACCAAGGCCTTGGTTACCATCTTTTACTCCAGTCACTCTGATCTACTTATCTTTCCTTGATAACACCAAGCATAGTTTGGTCTCAAGGCTTTTGGATTTGATGATTGTTTGTTTGTTTTTTTTTTTTCCTTTGGCAACTGAGAGTAAATTGCTCCCTCTTGAGGGAGATAGTTTTGTGCAGTTTAGGAGGCCAAATGTTACCTCCTAAAATATTCTTTCCTTGCTCATTCTGGGAAAGCAACCATTTACTCTTGACAATAATTTTATGTCCACACTATCTTTCTTCATTTCATTCATAGCACTTACCATTTTTGACACACACATACACACACTTGCCTTCTGCATTAAAATATAGGTTCAAAATATAAGGGTAGGAAATTAATTTTGTTTGTTCTCTAATCCATCTCCAGTGGATTCCTTGTAGATAGTAAATGTCCAAATATTTTTCAAATGAATAAATATATTCATGAATAAAGGGATAGTTACTTATATTAAATTCATGGGATGGGATACAATGGTTTATAATTTCTATTAAAATGTTTGTTGGAAATGACCAGATAATCATTTTATAAAATATTCTGATCACAATTATGCTAAATTTTTATTTTCTACTTTTGCGCTTTTTGTATTTTCTACTTTCTTAGCAAACATCTATTACTTTTGTGATAATATATGTGTGTCAGATTACTATATCAAAATATTTAAAATATTTGTCTCATCATTTGTAACCAGAGTTTTATGATATCAGGCGACTCAATACCTTAATACTAGTCTGCTGTAAAGAAAGAATACTATCTTATTCATAAGCAAAATTGAGTCAAAATATTTTTTCTTCTTCATATAGTCTATTCAGTTTTATTTTTTATGTTTTAAGTGCGTTATTGTCTAATTTTTTTTTTATTTTGGAAGTATGCTTTACCCAATTTTAGTTTCGATGAGTATCTCTAGTTTAGCACATGCCTATTGCAATTCTACTTAAGTGATAGTGAGAAAGGTAGATAACAGTCAGAGCTATATTAGATCAAAAAAAAATTAACACAATTTGGTAAAAATACATTTATACAATTGGAGGCTTGTCTTGACTTTTTTAATTTATATGTTTCTATCTTATTTTTTTTAATTGCCTCTCTTGTTTTCTTCAATCTATATTATAAAATTTAATAAATCTAACTTTCAAAATCTATAGTGAAATGCATGGTGGGGTAACATTTAATTAATCTAAGGCAGGGTTTTCCAGGCTTAGCACAAGTGATATTTTGAGCTAGATAGTTCTTTGCTGCTGGGTAGACTTTGCTGGGCATTTTGTGGGAGCATCCTAGGCCTCTACCCAGTCAATGATAGTAGCAACACCCTGGCCCTGCCCTTTCCCAGCTGTGACAAATAGAAATATCTCCAAACATTGCCAAATATCCCTCAAGGGCAAAATTGCTCCCAGTTGTGAATGACTGCTCTAAGGAAGAGGGCAAACACAGTGAATCTGGTTGAATTTATATTTCAGAAGAACTGAAATAAATGCTTGCTTATAAATATCTTATGTGTCATTTGTAGTCATCTGAAAAATATTAGCATAGAAGGATTTTACTGACCTTCCAATGTTTATGATTTATTCATTTATAATTCATATGTACATAGAAATACTCATTCCACTTAAAATAGCCTTCAAATCATTCAACAGTGTGTTTGGGTTGTATCATTTGGCTTTTCTTCAGTTAAAAACGATGTCTGGATCTTACTAGTTTCTCTTTGGGTCATTATATCTTATCATGTAGACACTTTCTTCCTTTTCTTCCAGAATAAAGTTCCAGTAAAATTAGAAGTTTAATTATGCAGCACCCTGATATCTGTGCAATTTATCATTTTGTTTGCTTGCATTTTATTTAATTTAGTTCTATGGCAGCAGTTCTATGCAATCTGTACTACTGCGAGAAATGAGTTCCAGTATCTCAGAGGCACTATTTCCCCCTTATTGTAAGCCTGTCACATTCATTTGTATAGCAAATGCTTATTTAGGATAGAAGATTTTGCCTCCTATATTTTGGGCTGAGCTGATAAGGAATGAATATATTTTTTGCCTGCTAGCTTGCTTTCAAGGAAGATTAAGAACACAGAATATATGTTTAATATATTTTAGCTGAACTCAGGGATCGAGTTAGCTCGATGTATCTCCAATATATCCTGTGTCTAAAGATCGCCTGGCTCCATAACAAGTACTGATTCAGTCAGAGCAAGACCTCCCTCTGACTAGTTTTGAAACACTTTTGGAGAATGGAAGAAAACACCTAAGATGAGAAAAATAATTGAAGAATTTTACTGCTGGAAGAAAATCTGAATGATTTTATAGAATTCAACTTGAATTTTCCAGTTTTAATGTAAGGCTCAAAGAGATAACAGGCATGCACTGAAAGTGTAAGTCACTTTCAGTTCAGTTTAGTTCAGTTGCTCAGTCATGTCTGACTCTTTGCGACCCCATGAATCACAGCACACCAGGCCTCCCTGTCTATCACCAACTCCTGGAGTTCACCCAAACTCAGGTCCATCGAATCGGTGATGCCATCCAGCCATCTCATCCTCTGTTGTCCCCTTCTCCTCCTGCCCCCAATCCCTCCCAGCATCAGGGTCTTTTCCAATGAGTCAACTCTTCACATAAGGTGGCCAAAGTGTTGGAGTTTCAGCCTTAGCATCAGTCCTTCCAATGAACACCCAGGACTGGTCTCCTTTAGGATGGACTGGTTAGTCGTGTCCAACTCTTTGCAACCACAAGGACTATATACAGTCCCTGGAATTTTCCAGGCCAGAATACTGGAGTGGGCAGCTTTTCCCTTCCCCAGGGGATCTTCCCAACCCAGGGATCAAACCCAGGTCTCCTGCATTGCCGGTTGATTCTTTACCATCTGAGCCACAAGAGAAGCACAAGAATATGGGAGTGGGTAGCCTATCCCTTCTCCAACATATCTTTCCAACCCAGGAGTTGAACCAGGGTCTCCTGCATTGCAGGTGGATTCCTCACCAACTGACCATTTTATTGCCCTTCACAAGTGTCACATTTCTTTCTTTCTTTTTTTTTATAAATTGAAAGTTTGTGGCAACTTGTATCTAGCAAGTCTATTGGTGTCACTCTTACAACATCATTTGCCCGCTTTGTGGTCTCTGTGTCACATTTTGTTAACTGTCAAAATATTTCAGAATTTTGCACTGTTATATGTTTGTTTTGGTTATCTGTGAAGAGTGAACTTTGATATTACTGTTGGAAGTGTTTTTTTTTTTTTGGTTTGTTTTGTAGTTTTTAATTAAGGTATACACATTTTTTACATAATGTTATTGCACACTTAATAGACTTCAGTATAGTGTAAACATAACTTTTATATGCACTGGGAAACCAAAACTTTCCTATGACTTGCTTTATTGCAATATTCCCTTTATTGCAGTGGTCTGGAACTGAACCTGAAATATCTCTAAGGTATGCCTATAAATGGCAAAAGTAATGACCCTCACAACTAATTAACTTAAAGTTAGAATTCAAACCAAAATCACAGGCTAGTGCCCAATTCCCACTGACTCCAAAGGGACGTTGGAGTAAAATTTCATGTAATATAGTTTTAATTTTAATGCTTAGATGCTTAGGCAAATACTTGGAAAAAATTCCCAGATCAATTTGCACATCTTTAAGAGATCAAGGTATTTAGTAGCTTCCTATATGACTTAGTAAAATTAGAGTTATACCACAAATATTCTATTGTCTGACACTACGACAGGCATAATAAATCAAGCACAACGAATATATATGTTTATGCTTGTGTATATAACTATATATCAGTTCAGTTCAGTTCAGTTGCTCAGTTGTGTCCAACTCTTTGCGACCCTATGAATTGCAGCACGGCAGGCCTCCCTGTCCATCACCAACTCCCAGAGTTCACTCAGACTCACATCCATCAAGTCAGTGATGCCATCCAGCCATCTCATCCTCTGTCGTCCCCTTCTCCTCCTGCCCCTAATCCCTCCCAGCATCAGAGTCTTGCAACGAGTCAACTCTTCGCATGAGGTGGCCAAAGTACTGGAGTTTCAGCTTTAGCATCATTCCTTCCAAAGAAATCCCAGGGCTGATCTCCTTCAGAATGGACTGGTTGGATCTCCTACAGTCCAAGGGACTCTCAAGAGTCTTCTCCAACACCACAGTTCAAAAGCATGTATGTATACACAAATGTAGTATATGTCTATAGCTATATTGAAGTCTAATCTATATCTACATCTGTGTCTATATTGATTTCTTTATTCTCTTAGGAATATGGCAAACATGGATACACCATGCATAAGCTTGCTCAATATAGCAGGAATTAACTAGGAGGAAAACATGTGGATACATCCTATAATTAATAAATCAAGGGCACAATTTCAATTTGAAATTTAAAGAAAAGACGAATCTTGTCAAAGTAATATTTCATTTGTGTTATGTTATATTTTGTATGTTTCAAAATAATACATGAAAGTGTTAGTCACTCAGTCATGTCCAATTGTTTGTGACCCCATGGACTGTATCCCACCAGGCTCCTCTGTGCATGGGATTCCCCAGGCAAGAATACTGGAGTGGGTTGACATTGCCTTCTCCAGGGGATCTTCCTGACCCAGGGATCGAATCTAGGTTTCCTGCATTGTAGGTGGATTCTTTACCATCTGAGCCACCAGGGAAGCCCTTATATAATACATAACACAATATTGTATATTGTATATCATATCATATTATAATGAATGAAGTAAACAATTGATGTAGAAGGTTGGAGACTAGACATCCTTCTGTGTCCTTCAAGTTATATCGTGTATATCTGTACCTACTTTTTTAATCAATTTTGTTTGCAAAATTTTCCACAGAACTTCAGATTCAATACCCAAACTTAAACATTTTATCACCTTTTAAGAAGTCATGTACTGGTCGGCAATTCTGTGTAATAAAATCTGACAGAAGGGTCATTGAAAACTAAGAGGATTAAACCACATATATCCTTTCTCTTGTATACAGGCTTAGTGTCCACTGTTAACCCTTCTGTAAGACAATATACTTCTGCTTTACAGCCATTATCATAATTTATTTTGGGATTTTTATTCATGTCTTTTTTCTTTCATGTAGGCTATAGGCTCTAAGCACAGAGTTTAGGTCTGCATGGAATCTATAGTACTTTAATTTAGTAGGCTTATACTAATATAGAATAAATGAATAAATAATCCATTTATAACAGATACTAAACTAAGCCTTGAATTGTTAGAAAATACACTTGAAAAACTGGTGAAGTTACTATTTCATTTATTTCCATTGACAAATTGAAACTAAAACAAAAATGTGTTAGAAATCTTTGTCTTACGAGTACAGATAAAAGAGTATTGTTACATGAGATCTATCCTGCAAAAGTCTACTTTTTCACAAGTAGATTTACTTAGAGTTTTATTTTTTTATTTCACTGTATTTTTCTTGGTTGTTTTTATTTGTTTTGCTTTGTGATTGGCAGTTAGAGTGATTTTAAACAGCAGAGATTTCAAGTACTCATATAATTTCTGATTTTTCAAGTGAGGACTCAAGAGACCATTTTTTGATGCTTCCTATGTCAAGGCTGTATATTGTCACCCTGCTTATTTAATTTATATGCAGAGTACATCATGAGAAATACTGGGCTGGAAGAAGCACAAGCTGGAATCAAGATTGCCGGGAGAAATATCAATAATCTCAGATATGCAGATGCCACCACCCTTATGGCAGAAAGTGAAAAAGAACTGAAAAGCCTCTTGATGAAAGTGAAAGAGGAGAGTGAAAAAGTTGGCTTAAAGCTCAACATTCAAAAAATGAAGATCATGTCATCTGGTCCCATCTCTTAATGGCAAATAGATGGGGAAACAGTAAAAACAGTGGCTGACTTTATTTTTTGGGGCTCCAAAATCACTCCAGATGGTGATTGTGGCCATGAAATTAAAAGACACTTACTCCTTGGAAGGTAAGTTATGACCAACTTAGACAGCATATTAAAAAACAGAGAAATGACTTTGTCAACAAAGGTCCGTCTAGTCAAGGCTATGGTTTAAGTAGTCATATATGGATGCGAGTGTTGGACTATAAAGAAAGCTGAGCACTGAAGAATTGATGCTTTTGAACTGTGGTGTTGGAGAAGATTCTTGAAATTCCCTTGGACTGCAAGGAGATCCAACCAGTCCATCCATCCTAAAAGAAATCAGTCCTGAGTGTTCATTGGAAGGACCGATGTTGAAGCTGAAACTCCCAATACTTCAGCCACTGATGTGAAGAGCTGACTTCATTTGAAAAGACCCTGATGCTGGGAAAGATTGAGGGTGGGAGGAGAAGAGGATGACAGAGGATGAGATGGTTGGATGGCATCACTGACTCAATGGACATGGGTTTGGGTCAACTCTGGGAGTTGGTGATGAACAAGGAGGACTGGTGTGTTGTTGTCCATGGGGTTACAAAGAGTTGGACATGACTGAGTGACTGAACTGAACTGAACTGAACCCTGGAAAATGTCTCAAATCTCTAGAGACCACTTATTGATGCTTCCAACTCTGGTAAATGTCACTTCCCTTAATTCTTTAGAGTCTGTGTGTGCATGCATGTTCAGTTGCTTCAGTAATGTCTGCATCTTTGTGATCCTATGGACTACAGCCCACCAGTCTTCTCTGTCCATGGGATTCTCCAGGCAAGAATACTGGAGTGGGTTGCCAGGCCCTTCTCCAGGGGATCTTCCTGATTCAGGGATCGAACCTGCATTGGCCGGCAGGGTCTTTACCATTGACACCACCTTTTCAGACTGTATTCTGTTTTTTACATTCCCATTTACACTTCATATCTTGCCTATTTTTATTCTTTTGTGTAGATACATCTGTCTCTCTATATGATGCTAGGGGAGAGTCCTGAAAGTCCCTTGGACAGCAATGAGATCAAACCAGTCAATCTTAATAGAAATCAACCCTGAATACTCACTGGAAGGATGATGGTGAAGTTCCAGTATTTTGATCATATGATGCAAACAACCGATTCATTGGAAATGTCCCTGATGCTGGGAAAGATTGAGAGCAGGAGAAGAGGGTGTCAGAGGATGAGATGGCTGGATGACATCACTGATGCAATGGACATGAACTTGGGTAAGCTTTAGGAAATGGTGAGGGGTGGGAAGACCTGGTGTGCTGCAGTCCATGGGGTCACAAAGAGTCAGACATGACTGGGCAACGGAACAACGACAAAAATCTGTTTCCTAAAATCCAAATATATATCAGCAACAACTTTAACTCTATGGCTCCTTAAATCTCTGCACATTAAGTGCCTTGATGCATAATTCATTCCTTTCAAAGACTATATCTCCTTTCCTCTCACAGTGCTTACCTGAATACTTATTGCAAATACAACTGAATTATAATAATCAATGAGATATAAGAGGGGAAAAGTTAAACTGTGCTCTAGTGTAAATTCATAAATGGAAAACATATGTATTCTTTAATTATTAAAAAAAATCTCTTCTCCATTTTATTGAAGATTTAAACATGTCTTTAAACTTCTTTAATTAAATTTTGATATATAAGTTTACATAATTTAATTTAGATAAAGTTCTTATATGCTGCTAGGTAGCTTTAGTCTTGTCTGACTCTGTGCGACCCCATAGATGGCAACCCACCAGGTTCCCCCGCCCCTGGGATTCTCCAGGCAAGAACACTGGAGTGGGTTGCCATTTCCTTCTTCAATGCATGAAAGTGAAAAGTGAAAGTGAAGTCGCTCAGTTGTGTCTGACCCTTGGTGACCCCATGGACACCTACCTACCTACCTACCAGGCTCCTCTGTCCATGGGATTTTCCAGGCAAGAGTTCTGGAGTGGGATTCCATTGCCTTCTCCAAAAGTTCTTATATAGAATTTTTTAAAAATACAAAGGAAAACATACATTTAACGCCTTCAGACTTCAGTTTCTTCATTTATAGATGAATTAAATTACATGGTTTCTTCTGGTTCTATACTAGAATGAAAAACTGTATCTAAAGGTGATTACTTTCTACACTAAAACTTTATAGTCATTGCTGTTCAGATTTTATTCTAATGAATTTAACCTAAACCTAATCAGGAAATACTTTGTTTTCTTGCTTTATAGTAATAAGAAACTTTGAGAACATCTGGATATATCTGTTTCCGCTTAGCCTCTAATTGCTGTAACTTTATTACTTTACTGTAAGAAGATTAGATTCCTGTTGGCTTTGGAGTAAAACTTAAAATTCTCATCTTTACTTTTTGATTAACTTGTTGGTCACTTTTCAAAGCCCATGTCTCATCATTTCTATCTAATTTAGTATCCTTTATTTGAAATGGCTTCTTTTCTATTCTTCCATTTCAAGTAAATCCTTTTCTATTTCTATTGTGCCCTTGCTCCTTCATCTCATTATCATCCTTCAGGTCTTAATGTAAATGTCACCTACTCAGGGAGCATTTCCTATATCAACAGAAAATAATTAGTGAGAAAATGAGAAGTTTATTTTAGTTTGTAAACTGCAAATTTCATGATTACTCCTTGAATGATTTTTTCTTGAACTGAATGTTAATGACTTTGATGATTTTTGTCCAAATAATTCTCAACATTTTTGGATAATAACTTATAATGGGTGAGGGAATTCTATGTGATACCAAAACTGATCCAATTGAGATCTTGCATTTGCTGGAATGGAAGCTGCAGCTTCTATAAATTATTATTACATAGATGGAATTTGTTTTTATATAATTCAGATAAAATCATTATTCTTTAATGGAACACTATCATACCTCAGTAGATACTAAAAATTATTTCTGAAATAAATGCTATGTGAATGTATGGCAGTTGTACAAAAATATTATTTTCCTTGATATCAGAAATTAAAAGTTCTGTAAGTATTTGTTGTATGAATATAAACTTTCCTGTACACATAGATGACTTTTATGACTCAGTTTCCATTTTTAATTTTCTGTTAAAGTAACACATTTATGATCACTTAATGCTTTTGAACTGTGGTGTTGGAGAAGACTCTTGAGAGTCCCTTGGACTGCAAGGAGATCCACCCATTCCATTCTGAAGGAGATCAGCCCTGGGATTTCTTTGGAGGGAATGATGCTGAAGCTGAAACTCCAGTACTTTGGCCACCTCATACGAAGAGTTGACTCATTGAAAAAGACTCTGATGCTGGGAGGGATTGGGGGCAGGAGGAGAAGGGGACGACAGAGGATGAGATGGCTGGTTGGCATCACTGACTCGATGGATGTGAGTGTGAGTGAACTCTGGGAGTTGGTGATGGACAGGGAGGCCCGGTGTGCTGCGATTCATGGGGTCACAAAGAGTTGGACACGACTGAGCAACTGAACTGAACTGAATGCGTTTTAATTTTTAATTAAATGATAATATCCAAAGTATTACTAGGTGTATTAAAAGATTAGTCATTGAAAAGAAATACTGTTTCACCTTTAGAAATAACTATAATGCCAATCACAAATTGGCACTGCCAAGAGTATTTGCCATCTGACTCTGTGGATATTGAATTATGTGCTGTTGCAGATGTTGACCCTCGACATGCCCTAAAAGGAGTTCAGGGTGGAGAATGAAGCATTCTGTGCTCCAGGAAACTGGTGGACCAGGTCTTCAGATAGTTAGATATTTTCAGGACTGACTTCATGATCTCAATCCTTATATCTCCCCATATGCAGAAAAACACTAAATCCTTACATCAGCTCCTTGTGACTAGCGGAAAACATTTTGTAAAATAAGTGCTTGCTTGCATGTAACTCCCCCTTCATCAAAATCATGTATATTGACCTTCCCCCACTACCTCTTTGGAGCAGTTTCTCAGAGCTATCTGAGCTGCTGTCTCCAGGCTGCAGTCCTCATTTCCTCCCCAAAAGGCTTAACTTGCAACTCTCACATTGTGCATCTTTTTTGACAATATATACATCGTTGACAATAATACTATATAATATGAATTTTAGCTTCTGTTTTAGGTAAACATTCCTGATAATTGATTTGTGAATTTATATCTCTTGATTTAATACATTAGTATAATTGCTAAGTATATCAGAGTTGCACTTGACAGCTACCTACTTATATGATTTGAACGGTATAACAGTTTGCCCCTGTTGAGACCCAGAGTAAGTCACCCCAAAAGTTTCCTCAATGTCATATTGACTATGGTATTTTAATTAAAGTTATTTAAGAAACAGCTAATGCAAGACACTCCGGCCCTCCTTTCTGTTTCCCTGAAAGCAAAAATAAATGTCTAATGTGAAAATTGCATGTCGTGCATCTGGAGGTCAATAAGTACCAGAGATACGGAATTTGAGCCAAGAAGGGTATAGAAGCAAACCTTGTTATTTAATTCTATTCCAAGCCCAAATTCTGTTTAAATTATTTACTAAGTGAGCATCCAAGAGCTAAATTTCTTTGTCCTATCTATTCCCTACAATTTATTGCTTTTTAGTCTGAAAGGTAAAAAAGTTGCCTGCTTTGGCCCCTTTTAGGTTCCAATTCTATTGGACCTCCATGCGCCTGAATTAACATTTGTTTCTTTTTCTCTCATTGTTGGGCTGTATCCTATAGACTGAGAAGGCTTGTGCTTGCCTGCCTTTAAGACTGAAGAGGCCAGATCACCAACAGAGACATGGAGGTTTAGTGGATGGAGGAGTTTATATATGAGAAGCAAGGTCCTTTAGCACCCACTTTGTGAGGTGAACTTCAGGCAGGACAGTCTGTGCTTCCCAGGGGGAAAGGGAGATTACCAGTTAGAGGGGAATTATGTCAGGTTGGCTTATCAGTTACCAGGGAAACCAGCAGAGTGGCACACCTCTCATAACTTCCTTGATCCAAACAATCATTAGTTGGTGCCTGGGGCAAGTACACAGGAAGTTCAGCCAAGTGACTACAGTGAGGTGCAGCAGGCACTGTCAAGAAAGGGATGGACAGGGAGCAAGAGAACTGCCATCTTGAGTGGCCTGACCATATACTTGTTAATCTGTCCTGTGTTAATTTTTATTATTAGTCCAGACCCAAGAATTCAACGAAGGACAAATAGTGTCCTTTTGTTAATCATGTTAAACATAGCAATGTTAATAAGTTAATTTTAAAGTATTTCTCCTCATTTGAACCAAACGATTGATTCATCTTTCCTTTAATGTTATATAAATAATCTTTTTAAACTGAACTGAAAAAACTTTATATGGTCCTTTAATTAACTTAAGTAATTAGATTTTTATTGGTAGTATACCCACCAGACATAACTAGAAAACCAATCTTAAGCTTAACTCAACAACGTCCGCCTCTTTTCAATCAATGCAAAATCACTGTGAAATGGAAAATTTGCATTTTCCTAAAGCAAATGTACAATAACAGCTTTATAATGTTTTACAGTCACAAATCAAGAATAATGTTGCAATCTCCAATAAGCTCTTGCCCTTTTATGCACTCTACTTTGTCTTAGGTTTTTGTCACCAAAAAGGAGACAGGAGACATCTGACATATATGATTAAAACTTAAAGTAACATCTCCCAAGAAACACTAAGCTGAAGTCAGGGGAAAATGATAAAGTAAAAGAGAAATAACTATATGGAGAAATAAACATAGAACACTTTTTCAGACTAGCAATGAAACTGGTAAAATACCAAATAGTACCCGGATCTATCGGGACATTGAAGTGGTTAATTTTATCCAATTGTTTATCCCAAGAAGTCCTAGATTTACCCTCAGATTCCTTTAGAACTAGTAATGACTTTAGCACACCATTCTTTGTTCCCTGCATGACCCCATTTATACTATCTCATTTGTTTACCTTATTCAAAAGTGAAATTTGGCTTTCACTCCTCACTGAACTTCACCTTCTGATATATCAGATGGCATTCCCTTGCCTGATTGAACTCTCTCCTTAAAAGATATGGGGGTTCACACAGTCATTTTTCTGATACTGCTCTCCTTCACTTTCTGTCATCTATACCATAACCTTGAAATAAATTACACGTAATATGCATGAACTTGCAAGCAGATAGATTTGGGGTCCCTGGATAAAGAGAACCAGGAATGGCTTTCTTGACATAAGAGAAGCCATTTTGCCTAAGCCATTTTTGTGATCTAAGTCTGGCTGTAATGCTTGTCCTTGAACATGTCTCAATAGTTTTCTTTTCACAGTAATTAATGACTTCAAAAGAATAAAGGAATACAAGAACCTAGAAAAGGCAGTCAAACAACAGTGTAGTGATACAGCAGAGACCTATTATATATATATATATACGCATATATATACACACACGTATATATATAAAATAATAATATACCTTTGAGTTGTACAGGAACTAAGATTGCCACCCAAGTGGAGAATGGAATGATGATGTTGACCCTCCAGATATCAATCAGTCAGCTAAAGTTTGGACTTTGTCTTAATTCAGGACTGAATTCTCCTCTGTTCAGCCCCTTCATAAATATGCATACACCCTTTGCACAAAACTTCCCCAAATTTGCTATCCAGGAGACGTTACTTTGGGAAACATTCCAGGTGTTCTACTTACTTGTTCCAACTAATAATAAAATTAATAATAAATCTTTCCTTCTATCTTTAGCTTGATTGCATCTATTGACTTGGCACTCACCGAAAGGTAAACCCAGTTTCCGGGTAATAAACTTTCTCTCAATTGTGCTACACTTAATAGTACTTGTGATTGAATTTGAAATGTTTCACCAAAGTTTAATATTTTACCTGTAAAGTAATAAATTTATAGCACCAGAAAATATGAGTTGTTTTCCCCGAATGTATACCATCTTCAAAACTTAGCATTTATTTGCAATGGCTAGATTTTAAATTTAATTTCTGAGGAGTAAGTAAGGCGAGGGGTTTCCATGGTGGCTCAGACAGTAAAGAATCTGCCTACAATCCACAAGACCTGGGTTCGATCCTTGGGTTGGGAAAATCCCCTGAAGAAGGGAATGGCAACCCACTTCAGTATCCTTGCCTAGAGAAAACCATGGACAGAGAAACCTGGCAATTATGGGGTCACAAAAAGTCAGAAACAACTGAGTGACTAACATACATACACAAGTAAGGTGAGATGTTTTTAGTCAGAGATATTGAAAAAAAGGATGGATGATATAATTTAACATTTTTTCTAATTAACATAGTATACCCATACAACATTGCAATCATATTAACTAAAATATCATCAAAAGTAAATGCCCAATTGACCATGAGCCTTTCTCTTGTGCATTTTTTTTTCTTTTTTTCATCTTCTGATAAGTGATGCCACCTAAAGATTGACACTTACCATCTGCCTGTATAAGGACTAAGTCACACATCACTGTAGCTGCTGACCTTCAATACACCCTGAAAGGAGTTCAGGGTAGAGTTCAGAAATGAGGCACTCTGTACTGGAAAAAAGCTGTTAGAAGAGGCCTTTAGATAGTTAGATATTTCATGAGAAAATTCTATGAGCTCAATCCTTGCATCTTCTCATATTCAGAAAAGCATTAGAATCATTAATGGTGACATCTGCCCCACGACTAGCAGCAGGCCTCTGTCAAAATGTGTGCCTGAGTACACGTATCTCCCCCTTCACTAAAATCATATATAACACTGACTTTCCCCTCTGACTTCAAAGCAGTTTCTCAGTGCCATCTGAAATGCTGTCTCCCAGGCCATAGTCCTCATTTTGCCCCAAACAAAACTTAACTCACAACTCTCACATTGTGCATTATTTTTCCGTCAACAGTAGGATTATCTGATTTTTTTCTACTGAGCCCAGTAAATTGTTTTTACAACAAATAGAAATCAACTATTTGCTTTTACAAAAAATTGAAATTGATTGATATCATGACCAGTAAATACTTGCCTAGTGTATGGTCCTACCATAGATTATCATCTTTGCACAAGATATCTTTCTAAAATGTCCATCCCTTTCCTTTTGACTCTTTGAAAGCAGTAATTCTATGATAACCTTATTTCTTGCTTTAAGCATTTTTCTTCTTGAATACTTAAACAAAATCATTTGCAATCAAAACATATAATACTCTGCTTGAAGAACTATAAATAAGATCAAAACAAATTAACAATTAGATAATTATTTGGGTTCTAATGAGTATTTCCTCTTAAGAAAGAAAACATGAAGTCAAAAATATGAGATTAACCTTTATATAAAGAATGGTATTCAAAATGCTATTAAGTCATTAACTTCAGTAAATAGGCATTTAACCTTTGTCAAAATGCAACAGTGTTTAACCTTTGTGTTTAAAATAGTACTTCTATTAGGTATGCTTCAATTGCTGCAGATCAAATAGGAAGTAAGCTGCCTCTTGACCTGAAATTTAAGCTAATCCTGATGCGACCTTTAAAATAAGTTAAACCAAAGTTTCTTGAACTTTATTTTAAAACAGCAGTATCTTTTTTTTTTTTTTTTGCAGACCTTTGCATATATCCCACTTCCTGCTGGGTGGGGATGGCTCCAAAATGCTGCAATGAAAAGCTGTTGCTGTTGTATTTGCAGTTTTTTTGGAGGCTGGAAGCAAAGAATATTCTCTTGAGAAAGTATGTTTTAACAGTATTTCCAGCCAAATTTTGCAAACTCAAGAGATTCAGATTAACATTTATACTTCTGCTTATGGAAAAGTACAGTTCTAATGTCTTGCCATTTACTCATTGTTAATTTTCAGTCATGGGGGAGTAAAGTCATGATTTGATTTACTTATTATGGGTATACCAATTGTGTAGAAAGCATAATTTCAAATCAGAGAGAGTTATTTTCCTCCAAATATTTGCATCAGTCACTCTTCGTGATCCAATGATACATTTCAATTTTCCTCTCTAATTAGAGCACACATTCTGTTTTCTGTGTGTTCTACAACAGATGTGATATTTGCAAACATCTCACGGGAAGTTATGTTTTTCTGAAAGATGCTTACCTGCACAACAAAAAAAGGTTTTCAGGAGCCTCTGAAAATCTAAACTAAAAAGCACAACTTTTCCATAAATAGACATGAGGAAGGTGAGTGAACTGGGTCCTGCTGACCTTAATTGTCTTCTTTCTTCTGGTGAGCAGATCCTCTATTAGATATTAGGAACTACAGATAAAGTGGCCTTCTCATGTAAAATCATGAAGGATAAATCAGAGATGTTTACCTTTAAAGGGAGAATGTGTCTCCCTTTCAGAATGTGTCTCTGGAATATAGCTTTTGGCATTGTGCTGAGACTCATTGTTTTACAAAAACGTATTCTATACATTTTAAATGTGGGAGTTTTCCAACCCTTCAATTTCCAGAGAGACGGGAAGAAAAACATTAGGAGAGAAGATACTAAGACATAATGCACCAAGCAGCACCAGCTCTGAAAATTTTCAAATAAGTGAAGCTAGTTTTGAACATTTAATGATTTATATATCCTAAATGTCTGTTTCTCTCATTTTCAGGTTCTTATAGATGTTTTAACTATTCAGCTGAAGCTTCTCTAGGACTGTTAGCTACTCAAACAGTATAAACTCCAAAAGATTGGCATTTGAGTCTTTGGCATTTGGGTCTTTGTTCAGACCTTGTCCCTAATTTCTAGAGCACTGCCTGGGTGAGAATAAGGGTTTAGTGAAAGTTTACTGAAGAAATAAAGAAATAACATTCTCAATTAACGAATCCTTGACTCATAACATTAACTTTTTAAAACTCATTTGCATTTTAATAGGTCAAGGAACCCCTAAAGCTAAAGAAATGCAGCATTTGTTAAAGAAAATTTGAGGAGTGAAACAAGATGTTTAAAGATACATTTGATTTCAAGAGGAAATAAAAGCAGAAAAAGTCACAAAGAAAGAGCATTTCAAATGCTTGAAATTTCAAAAAACAAAGTGGCCTACTTTGTCTTGGAGTAAAACCTACTTTGCAGAGATCTATTTCCTCTTAAATAACTGGTGTACAGAAGGAATAAGTTGTCCTTAACCCTCTTGGACTCCTTGACTGGGTCAGAAAATTAAACTGACAGAGCTAATAGGTGGAAATTGTACAAATTAAAGTTTCATGTAACATGGTAGACTTCATAGGGAAATTATCTAAAAAAAAAAAAAAAAAGTTAAGCTTGAGTATTTTTAAGTAATTGGATAGTCATGTAGAAATTATAAGAAATTCAAAGAGCATGAGTTTATGAGTAAACTAAGGGAAACTCAGGAAGTTTGATTGGGTTCTCAGCATCCTTTAATTTTTGGAGACAAGGATGATGCCCCTTTCTTCTGAGTTCGGTTTTATGACCCATTTCAGAGAAGGAGAGTGGAGAGGGCTGGGGTGTTGATAATGGGGGATGTCTGATTGATCTTCCTGCTTCTGCCATTTTTTCAAACTCCTTCAGATTAAAATATGCAATGCGCAATGTTGCCAGATTTAGGGGTAATGTGCCATGGATTCCATCACTGGCAAGCGAATTTTACAGAAAGGAAACTAATATTTTTTTTAAGCACACTCATTTTGAAGATTATTTAGGGTTTATTTTTCCAAAGATATTTGTTTTTCAGAAGTTTCTTTAAAACACAGATTTTAAACAGAAATTTATTTCCCCCAGTTCTGGGGCCTAGGAAGTCCAAGATCAAGATGCCAGCACAGTTGGGTCCTGGTGAGAGTTCTTTTCCTGGCTTGCAGATAGCCACCCTCTAGATGAGTCCTTACATGACAAAGTGAGAATATTAGTGTCACTTCCCCTTCCTACAAGGTGCTAATCCCATTTTGAGGGCTTTACCCTCATAACCTTATCAAAACCAAATTATGTCACAAAGACTGTTCCTCAAGTGCCATTATACTAGGGGTTAGAGCTTTCACAGGTTAATTTTAAAGGGATAAACTTTGGTTCATAAAAGTCCCCAAATGCAAGATTTTATATGCATCCACTTTATATCCAAGCAAATTTTTTCTTATATAATTATCATCTGTAGACTTTTTTCACAAAATATAGATATCAATGGAAAAAGTTTTTAAAAATATAACCTATATGGCCCATATCTTTTAGCTTAGTTTTCTGCTTTATCTGTACTCCCTCAACTTATACCAAGATTTTATCTTTGTTTGCCAGAATATCCCTGTCCATATTTGTCTAAGTTCTAGAATGTTAACTATTTCTTATGGAGCTTGCAGATAAGGTCAAAGAAATTATGTAAATACAATGTACTTTGGACTCTGTCAAGATAGTCCAAAGTCATCAGACACAAGCTGGAGGCTGCAGGCATTATGTTCTCTGTTAAATGCCCTTCAAAGAGATTTTGAGATTCTTAACAACTTTTAATACAAGGATTACACTTTTCACCACAGACAATATAATAATAATAATACACATATTAATTGAGTTCATGCTATGAATATACTCTGTTTATTTAGACCCTTTTTACAAATTATCTCATTGCATTTACTAAAAGTTTTCCAAGGTAAATATGCCCATCATTTTTGAAATAAGGAAATTGACACTCAGAAATTTTCCCAACCTGCAAAGATGCTAAGTAAGTTCTTCAGCACAGATGATGCCACATTTATGGCAGAAAGCAAAGAAGGACTAAAAAGCTTTTTGATGAAAGTGAAAGAGGAGAGTGAAAAAGTTAGCTTAAAACTCAACATTCAGAAAACTAAGATCATGGCATCTGGTCCCGTCATTTCATGGCAAGATGGGGAAACAATGGAAACAGTGACAGACTTTATTTTTGGGGGGCTCCAAAATCACTGCAGATGGTGATTGCAGCCATGAAACTAAAAGACACTTAATCCTTAGAAGAAAAGTTATGACCCACCTAGATAGCATATGAAGAAGCAGAGACATTAGTTTGCTAAAGAAGGTCCCTCTAGTTAAAGCTATGCTTTCCCCAGGAGTCATGTATGGATATGAGAGTTGGACTATAAAGAAAGCTGAGCACTTAAGAATGGATGCTTTTGAACTGTGGTGTTGGAGAAGACTCTTCAGAGTCCCTTGGACTTCAAGGAGATCCAACCAGTCCATTCTAAAGGAGGCCTGAATATTCATTGGAAGGACTGATGCTGAAGCTGAAACTCCAATACTTTGGCCACCTCATACAAAGAGCTGACTCATTTGAAAAGATCCCAATGCTGGGAAAGATTGAAGGCAAGAGGAGAAGGGGATGACAGATGATGAGATTGTTGGATGGCATCACCGACTCAGTGGACATGAGTTTGAGTAAGCTCTGGGAGTTGGTGATGAACAGGGAAGCCTGGAGTGCTGAAGTCCATGGGGTCACAAAGAGTTGGACACAACAGAGCAACTGAACTGAACTGAAAGTTCTTCAGTAGTGATTTGAAAACAAGTCTAATTTTCACTCGTGTCCTCATCACCTATGCTATTTCTACCATAACTGAGGAATTCATACAATACAGATATAAAAATAATGCAAGCTCAAAACTGAAAACAATAGGTGCGAGGACACTTTCAAATTAAAAAAAAAAACAACTATTAACATCTTTTCAATAGAAGCCCATGCTTCCATTTCATAGATTTGCCATAATTCACTTACCCATTTTCTTCTATAATATACCACAGAGATCATATTGGTATTTGCATGTTTATTTTGGATTAGGAAATGACAACCCACTCCACTATTCTTGCCTGGAAAATCCCATGGACAGAGGAGCCTGGTAGGCTACAGTCCATGGGGTGACAAAGAGTTGGACACAACTGAGTGACTTCACTTTCACTTTCATGTTTATTATAAACATTGCTATATTAAAGTTATTTATGTGTGCATCTTTGCACCGTTCTGATTGTTCCCTTTGGTTATGGTTCTAAAAGATAAATTAGTAGATAAAAGATGCAAATATTTTGAATTACTGATATATTTTGCCAAATTGACCTAAGGAAATTATTGTCCATCATCAGTAGAGAAAAGTGGCTTTTCCATTAGACTCCTTCCAGACTTGGCATTGAAAAAAAAATTATTCTATATTTAGTGAGTATCAAGTATATTTCAGATACCATGCAAGGTTCTAGGTTTGTATACAAAGGTGATTAAGGTCAAGATAGAAGTAGTGTGCCATAAAATAATAGGTCCAGGGACCAGGTCCAACCAAGAATAAAAATAAGATCTATAGCACTGAGAAAAGTACTAAAATAAAATGAATAGCACTGCTTAGGATAATAGAAAATCTCTCTGTACATGTCTTTGCTAAGCAACTCCAGAAGACAGTCAAATTCTCCTGCGTGAGGTAATGTTTAGTGGACTTCTATAGCCGTTTCCCTTTAGGAGACAATGTTATTTTCACAGGGAAATTGATGTAAAGCAATCAATCTAAAGTGAATAAACAAGAAATCTCAAAGGAAATTTCACTTTCCTTGCTCTCACAGAAGGGAAGAACTATCATTTACTTCAGTGGGCAGGAATTGTCCTTTGAGGGACCATAAATATTAAAGGCCTTATCTAAGAGGGTTTCTTCTCATGTTAAAAAGACCCAGCCTATATAAAATTGATTTTCATCCTATATAATATCTGGAATTAATACTTTCAACTATGATCAACTAGCAATTTAGTAAAATAATAAACTACTTTAGAATAAGTAAAAGTGAAAAATTATGTTAAAAACTATTAAAGGGAACTCAGTTGACTGGTATGTGCCTTCCAAAATAAGCTCCTACATAATACCTTGGTATAGATTCTCAGTCCCTGCTGTGCATTTACTAAATTTATGCATCTCAGCCATAAGGCATGGGTACAAAGCCCTAAAATTAATACGGGATATTGAAAAATCCTTCAAACTGAAATGTCTCCGTTGCTTCCCTTAATAGTCTAATAGAAATCAAAAATTTTTTAAAGAAAGATTATTAATGAATATGCTGAAAAACAGGTAAGGATTATTTTAGGGGTTAATATTTGAATGTAATTCAACATGTGAGTTAAAGTTTATTTTCTTCTTACTGTTTTGTTCGGGTTTTGGTCTGTATATGGATTTCCAATAGTTCCAGTACTACTCATTTAATCTAGCCATTTTCAATCAGATTGTCTTTGAATCTTTCTTGAAAATCAATTGTCTATATATGTATATATATATTGACTTATACTCTGCTCCATTTATGTTTTTGGTTATCTTTAAGCCAATGCTATACTGTAGTATTCACTGAATGTTGACTGATTACTAAATTCAGATAGTGTAAGAACTTCAAATTAATCTTCAAAATTGGCTGTTTTAAGTTATCTGCCTATTTATATACATCATAGGATCAGCTTTTCAATTTCTACAATATTTTTCAACATTAAAAATATTAGCTTTCAAGTCATAAAAAGACAAGGAGGAAACCTGAACACATGTTACCAAGTGAAATAAATCTGAAAATGCTACATATTCTAACATTCCAAGTAGGTGGTATTCTGGAAAAGGCAAAAGCTATAGAAACAATATGATTAGTGGTAGTTGGGGTTAAGCAGGATGGAAAGACGAACAGGAGAAACCCAGAAAATGCTTAGGGTACTGAAACTATTCCTCATGATGCTATAATGGTAGATATACGTCATTATAAATTTATCCAAACTCAGAGTATATGACACTGAGAATGAACCCTCATGTGGTTATAGATTGGAGTGATAACGTTATGTCAATGAAGGTTCATGAATTATAATAAACATACCATTTTGGTGGGGGGGTGTTGATGATGGAAGAGACTGTGAATGTATGTTTATCTCACCCAAATCTTCATTTAATTTTCACAGATATTTCATGTGGTAGGTGTTATTCTTTAACCAACATATTTTTTAGATACTAAAAATTATACTTAGCTTATTAATTAAGGGGGGAACCAGATGATATTACAACATTTTAAAAATAGAACACAAAGAACTGCCACATATGGTAGGCAATTAGGGATGCTGAAATAAATATGTTTATATATATATATGCGCATGTGTGTATATATAGATACACATACATATATGTATACATATATGTATGCACATACATATGCATACACACATGTACACATATACATATATACACATACATTTGTATGCATATGTGCATACGTATATGTGTGCATACATATATACACATATATACACACACATATACTCAATATGATATCAACTATATATGTTATATATAATATAAATGTTTATATATAATATATATAAATATATATGCACATATATGTATAAATATATATATACACACATGTGTATATATATATTTCTATATATATATATATATAAAGCTCTTTTAGGGGAGGGAGAAACTGTATCTACACTGGACAAATTTAATTTGCATTCCTATGAACAAGAATCATTTCTACTACTATCAATTTTCTATAGCTTGATAAGTGTAAAAATATTCAAAGCAAATGAAAGGCACAGGTAACCCAGAAGGGTGCACTAGATACCAAGTAATCTTTTTTGCCTATATCAGAGTCTTTCACAATTTTTCTTGACAATACTTTACGGTGTCTTCCATCAGTCAGTACAATCATGAGGTGGAAGTCACACGGAAATTTGAACAAGAAAACTTTAATATAAGCAATATTTAACTGCAGTCAGGACAGGAGTAACAAGAGATTGACTGCTGCTGCTACTGCTGCTGCTAAGTCACATCAGTCGCGTCCGACTCTGTGCGACCCCATAGACGGCAACCCAACAGGGTCCTCTGTCCCTGGGATTCTCCAGGCAAGAACATTGGAGTGGGTTGCCATTTAGGAGGTAATTCAAGGGACTCTAAAGCATATAGGAAGATCAGCTACAACACGGGGGCTGAGATAGTGCACCCAAGAAAGAAGCACCCATCCCAGGGCAGAGATCCTAACTGTGTTGGCGAGGGCACATGTTTGACTCACTAGCTGCCACAGAAGCCATCATGGTGCTGGTTGGTCATATTTGCTGGAAATGCATCCTCTGTGTGGGCAGGGAAAGCTATTCATGGGCTGAACCTCACTGAATGTCATCCAAGAGGATGCCAGGGAGGCTGCTGGCCACTGTGTACTCTTGACTGCCACAGGCCACAGGAGCAGGACACTAGACAAGGCACAGACTCTGAAAGTGTAATGACCTAAATGATCCTTCTCCAGTGTCCACTTTAACACATGAATCATTCCCTAGTTCTTCTCAGTCAACTGATATAAGGTCAAACCACACAAGAACACTGAGGCCAAGGAAGTCCCCCTGACACAGGCCAAGAAAGGTCTGGCAGAATTCAGGGTGACTGAGCTATACTTCAAAAGGGCCTAAATTATTCCAATGATCTGGAAAATTGCTGACCATCTTCACATATTCCAATCAGTTCTCTGCCTCAAGCTTTCTCATCTCTTTCTCTACCAACACATGATTTGAGAACATGATCAGTTCAGTTCAGTTCAGTTCAGTCGTTCAGTAGTGTCCGACTCTTTGCGACCCTGTCCATCACCAACTCCCAGAGTTCACTCAGACTCATGTCCATCAAGTCAGTGATGCCATCCAGCCATCTCATTTTCTGTGGTCCCCTTCTCCTCCTGCCCCCAATCCCTCCCAGCATCAAAGTCTTTTCCAACGAGTCAACTCTGTGCATGAGGTGCCAAACTACTGGAGTTTCAGCTTTAGCATCACTCCTTCCAAAGAACACCCAGGACTGATCTCTTTTAGGATGGACTGGTTGGATCTCCTTGCAGTCCAAGGGACTCTCAAGATTCTTTTCCAACACCACAATTCAAAAGCATCAATTCTTTGGTGCTCAGCTTTCTTCACAGTCCAACTCTCACATCCATACATGACCACTGGAAAAACCATAGGCTTGACTAGACAGACCTTAGTCTTCAAAGTAATGTCTCTGCTTTTTAATATGCCGTCTAGGTTGGTCATAACTTTCCTTCCAAGGAGTAAGCATCTTTTAATTTCATGGCTGCAGTCACCATCTGCAGTGATTTTGGAGCCCCAACAAATAAAGTCTGACACTGTTTCCACTGTTTCCCTATCTATTTCCCATGAAGTCATGGGACCAGATGCCATGATCTTAGTTTTCTGAATGTTGAGCTTTAAGCCTACTTGTTCACTCTCCTCTTTCACTTTCATCAAGAGGCTTTTTAGTTCCTCTTCATTTTCTACCATAAGGGTGGTGTCATCTGCATATCTGAGGTTATTGATATTTCTTCCAGCAATCTTGATTCCAGCTTGTGCTTCTTCCAGCCCAGTGTTTCTCATGATATACTCTACATATAAGTTAAATAAGCAGGGTGACAATATACAGCCTTGACATACTCCTTTTCTTATTTGGAACCAGTCTGTTATTCCATGTCCAGTTCTAACTGTTGCTTCCTGACCTGCATATAGGTTTTTCAAGAGGCAGGTCAGGGATCTGGTACTCCCATCTCTTTAATTGTCCACAGTTTATTGTGATCCACACAGTCAAAGGCTTTGGCATAGTCAATAAAGCAGAAATAGATGTTTTTCTGGAACTCTCTTGCTTTTTCCATGATCCAGTGGATATTGACAATTTGATCTCTGGTTCCCCTGCCTTTTCTAAAACCAGCTTGAACATCTGGAAGTTCATGGTTCACATATTGCTGAAGCCTGGCTTGGAGAATTTTGAGCATTACTTTACTAGTGTGTGAGATGAGTGCAATTGTGTGGTAGTTTGAGCATTCGTTGACATTGCCTTTCTTAGGGACTGGAATGAAAACCGATCTTTTTCAGTCCTGTGGCCACTTCTGGGTTTTCCAAATTTGCTGGGAGTGTAGCACTTTCACAACATCATCTCTCAGGATTTGATACTCACTCAATAATTAAATGTTAAATCAGATCAGAAATATTACCGTGTGTATGTGTGATGTATTTTGTTATTTGTATATCTCTGATTCCCAGTTGGCTCAGATGGTAACGTTTCTGCCTGCAATGAAAGAGACCTGGGTTTGACCCCTGGGTGGGGATATCCCTTTGGAGAAGGAAATGGAAACTCACTCCAGTACTCTTGCCTGGAAAATTCCATGGATGGAAGAGCTTGGTAGGCTCCAGTCCATGGGGTTGCAAAGAGTCAGACACAAAGGAGCAACTTCACTTTTAGGAAATAGGTAAATAATTGAAATTTTCTTGCAGGTCTACATAGCTTGTATTCAATATGTAACTGATCTGGAAAGTGAGTTTCTGAACATAAAGATGAGGAGGTTCTTAATCAAGAACTCTGGGGATATTAGAAACAGAGGAGCAAAAACAGAAGAGCAAGCCAGACTGAGACTAAAGCAGGAAACCAGATTTAAAGTAGCTACAATGTTTATGTATAATAAATCATCATATTGTACAATTTCAGTTCACTTCAGTTCAGTTCAATTGCTCAGTCGTGTCCAACTCGTGACCCCAGGAATCACAGCACGCCAGGCCTCCCTGTTCATCGCCAACTCCCGGAGTTCACCTAAACTCATGTCCATCGAGTCACTGATGCCATCCAGCCATCTCATCCTCTGTGGTCACCTTCTCCTTCTGCCCCCAATCCCTCCCAGCATCAGGGTCTTTTCCAATAAGTCAACTCCTTGCACTTTGAATATATGCAATTATATCTGTCAGCTATTGCTCAATAAATCTGGAAAAGTAGCTTTTTGTTTTAGGAAATATAATTACTTTCCCCCAAATAATGTCACAACTGAGTGACTTCACTTTTTTCACTTTCATGCTAAGATATAATCAATTTATGATTGTCATTTTTCAAAGAATCAATAATTATTTCAAATTGTAAAATAAACAAAAACCCAAAAGGTACATGGTTCAGAGCATTAGAGCATGAAATCAAGGTTTACTGAAATAAGAAAAGAAAGGCAAAATTATAAGGTAGAAAGTAAATAGGAAGATAATCAAAGGTATTTTGTTCACAGCTTGAATGATAATAATACCAGAGAACATTTATGCAGCTTACTAGGTTCCAGGCATTTTTTTTTAAAGCTCATTTAATTCTCTTAACAATTTTGTGTAGCAAGTACTATGATTATTTCTGTGAAAGAGAATAGGACAACAGACACAGAGGAAGAATGGATGACTGATGATTAATAATTACACTAAAATTTCCCACAGAGTGAAGTATTATCTATAAACAAACAAAGGTATTTGAGTTACTGATACAATTTAATAACTTCAGTGTTATCCAGTGTCTTTGTGAAAGAAAACAGATAATTCTATAATTAAGCAAAATCAATTACAGTGTTTTATAACATGAAATTATTCAAAAAGTTCATACAATACTGTAATGGCCAAATAACAACTCCCATGGCAAAATAATAACTAATGCAGAAAAATTACATACTTATCCATATACACTAGTTTGCATCTTTCCAGGAGATTTACTTTTGTGCAAACATTTTACCACTTTATGACTATGAATTTTCAGTTAAACATTTGGGGAAATGATTAGATTTTCTATTTGTTGCTTTTACGAGAAGTAAGTCACTGACTGTCATAGAAAAAGAACAAACCTATTTTAAAGCTAGCTGCCATGGCTCCAGTACTCTTGCCTGGAAAATCCCATGGATGGAGGAGCCTGGTAGGCTGCAGTCCATGGGGTCGCTGAGGGTCGGACACGACCGAGCGACTTCACTTTCACTTTTTATTTTCATGCATTGGAGAAGGAAATGGCAACCCACTCCAGTGTTCTTGCCTGGAGAATCCCAGGGACGGGGGAGCCTGGTGGGCCGCCGTGGTGGGCTGCCGTCTATGGGGTTGCACAGAGTCGGACACGACTGAAGCGACTTAGCAGCAGCAGCAGCAGCCATGGCTCTAGAAAACTTTTACTGCTACACTAAATCAGAGCTTAATTTCTTTTGTGGAAGAGAGGATTGGGGGATAATCACAAAGGTTTTCGAAAGCAAATTGTATATATTGATTTCTTTTCTGGATTACATAGAAACTATTAACAAAGCAAGGTTCAAGAAAGTTTTTTGAGGTTTAAGTTGTCTATATTTAGAAAGTTACCGAAGTGCTCTACAGACATATCCTTCTAAGCCTGATGGATCTTTACTAGACACGGAAACAATATAGTGTCTTTCACATCCTTCTATGCTAGAGTTTTTGGCAAAGGATCATTTAAACGTTAAATCCTCATATGCAGTTACTTATTCTAAATAATTATTAGACTCCATTTCTTCTACTGGTTGTTTATCACTTAATAAAACTAGTTGGAGATACAATATTTCTTCATTTCTCCTTAGTTTTCCATGTTAATTTAGTCTACATGCAATTGAAAGAAAAAATATATACAAATAACATTTATCACAATACTTCATTTAGTTGAACATATGCTAGCAGAGCATCCAACAATTTGTGTGTGCATGTGTGTGTGTGTGTGTGTGTGTGTGTGTAAAATTGATGCTGTCCCATTCATTTAAAAATATCTAATAATTGAAATTAAAGCCCAGCAAATGGACTTTTTCAGCTTTATATTGGAAGGAAATAAGCTTGCACATTCTCAATTCACAGCTCTCTTTGGCTAAAAACCTTAGACTTCACAATCAATGCATTATTTTGGTTTATTTATTGCTCTTTCTTCAGTTATTGAAGGTCTGATCATCACGGCACATAAAGAAGATATGTTAATTTAAAGCTAAGCAACTGATGTACTAACTTAGCATTTTATAAGGGAAAAAAAAAACACTGTATGTCAGGCTTTGGAAAGTACTGGCCATCTGGAGAATCAGCATGAAATTTGGTCTCCATATTTGGATCAATGCAAAGGTTAGCCATATTTTCTGTTTTTAAACTTCCTTTCCCAGGGAATTAGACATACACATTTTCTGTAATCTTTTCACCTCTCATGGTATGCATACATTGTAATAACATATGGGGGAAACATGATAGTCAAAGCAATTATTTTTGCTGTCTTCATGGGCATTCCAAAAGGAATTGAGAAACATTAAAGATATATCCACAGCATACATTGCTTTAGCTTTCTGGTTATTTCCATGTGGTCATCTTGCTTGTATACTGCCATGAGCCAAATACTTTGAATTTTAATTAGTTAGACCAATGCTTCTCAAAATATCTGTGGTATAGGGCCATTAAAAATTTGTCAGCTTCTCAAAATTAATACATACTGAATTAGAATAAAAATAAATTACTCTTTAAGTGAAAAATCTCTACAATATAGGCTCTATTTTGTTACATCAGCATTAGATTCAACAGATATGAAATTACTTTGTACAAGTGCTCTAAATATATCTAGATGCTTACTCTCAATTTAGATATTTACTTCAACCTTCTTGATGTGTACTAGTATCTCACCATAGTTTTCATATGTATTTTCCTGATGATATATTGTCAAGCATCCTTTAATGTGCTAATTGGTCATTTGTAAATATTTTATTATTAAGTATCTTTTCAAGTAGATGACATTTTTTAAAAATGTGATTTATTATTAAACTATAAGGTTTTGTTATATACTTTGGACACAAACATTGTGTCAGATACTTAGGTTGTAAATAATTTTTCCCTGTTTGTGTCTTGACTTTTTATTTCTTAACAATATTTTCACAGAGCAGAAGTTTTCAAATTGAGTTGACATCCAGTATATCAAGATTTTATCTTAGGATTTTATTTTTTGTGCACTAAGAAATGCTTGGCCATGAGTGTCCAGGAGCCTCTGGTGGAGGCATGAGTGAGCAGTGGCCTGCTGTAGGGTTGGGGGCATTGAGTGCAGCAGTGCCTGCATGGGACCTTTTGAAGGAGGCCACCATTAATCTTCATTACCTCCACCATAGTTTGGCCGCAGTCAAATAACAGGGAGGGAACACAGCCCTGCCCATCAACAGAAAATTGGATTAAAGATTTACTGAACAAGGCCTTGCCCCTCAGAACAAGACCTAGTTTCCCCCTCAGTCAGTCTCTCCCATCAGGAAGATTCCATAAGCCTCTTATCCTTCTCCATCAGAGGGCAGACAGAATGAAAACCACAACTACAGAAAACTAACCAATCTGATCACATGGCCTTATCTAACTCAATGAAACTATGGGCCATGCTGTGTAGGGTCACCCAAGACAAACAGGTCACAGTGGAGAATTCCGGCAAAATGTGGTCCACTGGAGAAGGGAATGGCAAACCTCTTCAATATTCTTGCCTTGAGAACCCCATGAACAGTATGAAAAGACAAAGAGATAGCACATTGAAAGATGATCTACCCAGGTTGGTAGATGCCCAGTATGCTACAGGAGATCAGTGGAGAAGTAACTGCAGAAAGAATGATGAGATAAAGCCAAAGCAAAGTTGTGGATGTGACTAGTGGTGGAAGTAGTCTGATGCTGTAAAGAGCAATATTGCATAGGAACCTGGAATGTTAGGTCCATGAATCAAGGCAAATTGGAAGTGATCAAACAGGAGATGGTAAGACTAAACATGGACATTTTAGGAATCAGCAAACAAAATGGACTGGAATGGGTGAATTTAATTCAGATGACCATTATATCTACTACTGCGGTCAAGAATCCCTTTGAAGAAATGGCGTAGCCATTGTAGTCAACAAAAGAGTCCAAAATGCAGAGTCTTGGGTGCAATCTCAAAAACAACAGAATGATCTCTGTTCATTTCAAAGGCAAACCATTCAATATCAGAGTAATCCAAATCTATGCCCCAACCAGTAATGCTAAAAATGCTGAAGCTGAATGGGTCTATAAAGACCTACAAGACCACTAGAACTAACACCCAAAAAAGATGTCCTTTTCATAATAGTGGACTGGAATGCAAAAGTAGGAAGTCAAGAGACACCTGCAGTAACAGGCAAATTTAGCCTTGGAGTATAGAATGAAGCAGGGCAAAGTCTAATAGAATTTTGCGAAGAGAAAGCATTGGTCACAGCAAACACCCTCTTCCAACAACACAAAAGAAGACTCTACATATGGACATCACCAGATGGTCAAAACTGAAATCAGATTGATTATATTCTTTGCAGCCAAAGATAGAGAAGTTCTATACAGTCAGCAAAAACAAGACCAGAAGATGACTGTGGCTCAGATCATGAACTCCTTATTGACAAATTCAGACAAGTTGAAGAAAACAGGGAAAACACTAGACCATTCAAGTATGACCTAAATCAAATTCCTTATGATTATATAGTGGAATTGAAAAATAGATTCAAGGGATTAAACTACTGTACAATTGCACTAATCTCACACACTAGCAAAGAAATCTTCAAAATTCTCCAAGCCAGGCTTCAACAGTACATGAACCATGAACTTCCAGATATTCAAGCTGGATTTAGAAAAGGCAGAGGAATCAGAGATCAAATTGCCAACGACTGTTGGACCATCGAAAAAGCAAGAGAGTTCCAGAAAAACATCTACTTCTGCTTTATTGGCTATGACAAATCCTTTGACTGTGTGGATCACAACAAACTGGAAAATTCTTCAAGAAATGGGAGTACCAGACCAGTTGATCTGCCTCCTGAGAAATCTGTATGCAGATCAAGAAGCAACAGTTAGAACTAGAATAACAGACTGGAATAACAGACTGGTTTCAAATCAGGAAAGAAGTACATCAAGGCTGTATATTGTCACCCTCCTTACTTAACTTATATGCAGATTCAGTTCAGTTCAGTCCCTCAGTCATGTCCAACTCTTTGCGACCCCGTGAATCGCAGCACGCCAGGCCTCCCTGTCCATCACCAACTCTTGGAGTTCACTCAAACTCATGTCCATCGAGTCGGTGATGCCATCCAGCCATCTCATCCTCTGTTGTTCCCTTCTCCTCCTGCCCCCAATCCCTCCCAGCATCATGGTCTTTTCCAATGAGTCAACTCTTCGCATGAGGTGGCCAAAGTACTGGAGTTTCAGCTTTAGCATCATTCCTTCCAAAGAACACTCAGGAATGATCTCCTTTAGAACGGACTGGTTGGATCTCCTTGCAGTCCAGGGGGCTCTCAAGAGTCTTCTCCAACACCATAGTTCAAAAGCATCAATTCTTCAGTGCTCAGCTTTCTTCACAGTCCAACTCTCACATCCATACATGACTAATGAAAAAACCATAGCCTTGACTAGATGGACCTTTGTTGACAAAGTCATGTCTCTGCTTTTTTATATCTAGGTTGGTCATAAGTTTTCTTCCAAGAAGCAAATATCTTTTAATTTCATGGCTGCAATCACCATCTGCAGTGCTTTTGGAGCTCAATAAATGAAGTCTGCCACTGTTTTCACTGTTTCTCCATCTATTTCCCATGAAGTGATGGGACCAGATGCCATGATCTTAGTTTTCTGAATGTAGAGCTTTAAGCCAATTTTCTCACTCTCCTCTTTCACTTTCATCAAGAGGCTTTTTAGTTCCTCTTCACTTTCTGCCATAAGAGATTACATCATGAGAAATGCTGGACTGGATAAAGCACAAGGAGGAATGAAGATTGTCAGGGAAAATATCAATAACCTCAGATATGCAGATGACACCATGCTTATGGCAGAAAGCAAAGAAGAACTAAAGATCCTCTTGATGAAAGTGAAAGAAGAGAGTGAAAAAGTTGGCTTAAAATTCAACATTCAGAAAACTAAGATCATGGCATCTGGTCCCATCACTTCATGGCAAATAGATGGTGAAATAATGAAAACAGTGACAGACTTGTATTTTCTTTTGGGCTCCAAAATCACTGCAGATGGTGACTGTAGCCACAAAATTAAAAGATACTTGCTCCCTGGAAGAAAAGTTATGACCAACTTAGACAGTATATTAAAAAGCAGAGACATTACTTTGTCAAGAAAGGTCCATCCAGTCAAAACTATGGTTCTTCCAGTAATCATGTATGGATGTGAGAGTTGGACTATAAAGAAAGCAGAGCGCTGAAAAACTGTTGCTTTTGAACTGTGCTCTTAGAGAAGACTCTTGAGAGTCCCTTGGTCAGCAATGAGATTCAACCAGTCAATCTTAAAGGAAATCAGTCCTGAGTATTCATTTGAAGGACTGATGCTGAAGCTGAAACTCCAAAACTTTGACCACCTGATGTGAAGACTGACTCATTTGAAAGGACACTGATGCTGGAAAAGATTGAAGGCGGGAACCGAAGGGCACAATAGAGGATGAGAAGGTTCGATGTATCAGCAACTCAACAGACATGAGTTTGAGCATGCTCTGGGAGTTAGTGATGGACAGGGAAGCCTGGCATGCTGCATTCCCTGGGGTCACAAAGAGTCGGACACGACTGAGCGGCTGAACTGAACTGAACTGGAAATGCTTGCCAAACTTATGATAAAAAATTTTGTTCTTATGTCTTCATGTAGAAATTTGATACTTTTAGGGCTTGTGTTAGTATTAAAATTCATAGCAATTTAAATTTTTTGAGATAAACATTTAAATTCATTTTTCTCATACCTATATCCAGAACCACTTGCAGAAGCAACTATTAATATTATTTCTCCATTTTATTATGTTGGCACGTTTGTCAAAACCAGCCACCTATAGAAATCTATTTTGAGCTTTTTATTGTATGCTACTTATCTCTACATCTCTTCTTATGCCAAGATTAGATTGTCTCTTTTCGGTGTGTGAGTGCTTAGTCGATTCAGCCTTGTCTGGCTCTATGTGACCCTATGAACTGTAGCACACCAGGCTCCTCTGTCGATGATATTCTCAGGCATGAATACTGGAGTGGGTTTCTATGCTCTTCTCCAGGGATGGAACCCACATCTCCGGCATTGTAGATGGATTTTTTATCCACTGAGCTACCTGGGAAACCCTGTAACTTTAAGCTAAATCTTTAAATCAGGCAGTAATCTCTCAAATTTGCTTTTCTTCCTTAGAATTATTTCAATTATTTTTTTAATATTTACATTGCAATTTAGACTCACAATCATTTTTTCAAATTCTATGAAATAAAATCTTTTGGTATTTATTATCCTGTACTGAATTCACAGATCATTTAGGGGACAGCTGACACCCCTTCCCTGAATCCCAATATGTGTACATGACATGTTTCTCTTTAGTGAAAGTGAAAGTCGCTCTTTAGTGTTCAACTCTTTGTGACCCCATGGAGTATACAGGACCCCATGGAATTCTCCAGGCCAGAATACTGTAGTTGGTGGCCATTCCCTTCACCAGAGGATATTCCCAACCCAGGAATCAAACCGGGGTTTCCTGTGTTGCAGGTGGATTCCTTACCAACTGAGCTATCAGGGAAGTAATAGTTCTTTAATTTCTCCCAACACAGATGTATAGTTCTAGGGTAGAAGTCTTACATATACATACTTCACTAAATTAATACCTAATTATCCCCTAATTTGGATGGTATTGTAAATTATATTTTTAATTTTCATTTCTAACTGTTCATTGATCATGTAAAGAAACACACTTTATTACTATATAAATCATGTATCCCCTGAATTAGTAAATTCATTTTTCTGAGTTGTAATAATTTTAATAGATTATATTGGATATTGTGTATACTTAATTACTGTGGATAGTGTGTATAGCTACCATCTCATACTTCAGTGAAGGACTTATCTACATGCTGGGAATGAATGCTTCTGGTAGTCAGTGTGAGGTTATCACTCTTTCAGAGAGTACCTCAGTTGAAGGCAGCCAATTTGCCCAAAAACAATCCCTTCCTAGAGTGAAGTTGAAAGTTGTTCAGTCATGTCCTACTCTTTGCAACCGCATGGATTATATAGTCCGTGGAATTCTCCAGGCTGGAATGCTGGAGTGGGTAGCCTTTCCCTTCTCCAGGGAATCTTCCCAACCCAGGGACCAAACCCAGGTTTCCACATTGCAGGCAGATTCTTTACCAGCTGAGCCACTAGAGAATCCCAAGATTACTGGAGTGCATAACCTTTCCCTTCTCCAGGGGATCTTCCCTGACCCAGAATTCCAACTGGATTTCCTGCATTGCAGGCAGATTCTTTACCAACTGAGCTATCAGGGAAGCACAACTGATTTATCAGGGAAGCTATCAATCCCTTCTTGGAGCATATAAAACTTTGGCCACTTTGTCCCATGTATAAAGTAGCATTCTAATTCCACATTTATGGTTTGGTTACTTGAGGCATTGTTGATTTTGTATCCCAGCATGACTTCTTCCTCTACCCAGTATTGTTTATTTAACATCCCTACCACAGATACTGATTACAAAGATGTTTCTAAATGATATCCCTACCTGCTTGCCTCCATCTCAGAGTCTGAAGGCAATACAACCTGAAGCTTTTGGCCTTGTACTTTTCTCTTGCCTTATTGCACATGTTCAGTTCAGTCACTCAGTCGTGTCCAACTCTTTGCAACCCCATGAACTGCAGCACGCCAGGCCTCCCTGTCCATCACCAACTCCTAGAGTTCACTCAGACTCACGTCCATTGGTCAGTGATGTCATCCAGCCATCTCATCCTCTGTCATCCCCTTCTCATCCTGCCCCCAATCCCTCCCAGCATCAGTCTTTTCCAATGAGTCAACTCTTCGCATGAGGTGGCCAAAGTACTGGAGTTTCAGCTTCAGCATCATTCCCTCCAAAGAAATCCTAGGGCTGGTCTCCTTCAGAATGGACTGGTTGGATTTCCTTTCAGTCCAAGGGACTCTCAAGAGTCTTCTCCAACATGTTTAGGGCATTCAATGTTGACTTGAAGTTGTGAGAGGAAATATACTTGTCTTGTTTCAAGTTTTAGAGGGAAAATGTTGTCATTCAATCATGTATGATATTAGTCATAGGTTTCTGTAGCTTTTGATCAAGCTAATTAAGTCCCCTTATATTATTTATTTGCCACGACATTTTTATCATAAATGAGTTATTCAAAATATGTTGTTTAATTACTAAATATTACAGATTTTCTAAATATATTTATATGAAGCATTGTGTGCTAGACTTGGTGAATGTTATGCTGTTAAATGTCTGTATGTATTTTCTTCCTTCAAAATGCACTGACTTGTTTAGACAGCCAGTTACTTGCGGATTAACCCCAGGGTTTCAAAGCCTTATTTTGGGGGTTTGTTATAGAACGGCTATAGCTCTTCCTCTAAGACAAATTTGAACCTAACTATGAGATTATAATCTTTCTACAGAGTTTGCTGAATTCTCTTGGTATTTAACACATTTTTCTGAGTTTGCTTAGTTGGAATTCAAATGCCTACCCCATACTGTGTGAATTTGGGACATTGCTCAGTATATAACTTTTCTTAGTTTTCATTGACTGGCCTTATGGAGATTCTCCCTCTCAATTTACAACCTAGTTTTCAACAACAACAACAACAACAAAAAACAAAAACAAAACAACAAAAAAAAAACAAAAAAAAACAAAGCTATTCCATTCAGATTTTTTGACTTCATTCTCTGCTTTACTTCTTTTTCTTTTCCATTAGCCACTTCAGCCTCCTTTAACTTTATTTTCTGTTTCCCCAACTTAGTAAGATCAGTGTTACTCATTTTCCTTCTCTCTAAGTTTTCGCTCTCTGTGCTACAGTATTGAAATGCCTCCTGACAGAAAGCCAGTGATGTTGTAGAACTTTGCCCAACTCCCAAGAATCACTATTGTACAATGTCTTTTACCCATTGTCTATCCGAAAGCACTTGTTCATATGTGCTGTTCAGTTTCCTAGCTGATAAAGGGAATACAAATCTGGTACCATTCATCCCATCAAGGCAAGGAGAGAAAGTATCTTTACTTACTTTTAAAAACATATTTCTACGGGAGCTAAACACAGAGATACATTTCACTCACATACACATGCACACTCAATGCTTGAAAACACTCTGGCCCTCAAAAAAGAATCAAGAAAGAGAAAAAATATGAACATATGGCATTGCTAGAAAATTTTTATTGAGTAAGAATTCTGGAGATGCTTAGACTTGAAAAGATGAAAACTTGGTATTCAGAAAAAAACCCACAAAATTATATCCAAAATTAGGGCAATAATATAATTTCTGGGAAGTGCTCTCAGATATAACTGTCAATGTGTATTAAAGTTTATGCACATTTCTAAAAGAATGAGTAAAGGTCATATAATTAGTGCAATATTTCATAGGGTTTTAGCAAATGGAGAGATTGTTGGGATTTTTGTTGATATCCAAAATAAATTCTTAAATCAATTCCATCATTGCTTTATTCAAAATTGGAAGATTAATTTTTATAAGTCATTAAAATTTAAGTTACATACAAATTTGATTCTCAAGAGGACTATTTAGAGGCAAAGAAGATGAAAAGAAAGTTTTATCTTCATCATCATCATTTTGTTGTTATTATTCTTATCTGAAGATCTTACTTTAGCTTTTCTTTACTTTTTCCTCAACCTTCTCATAACCCTCATAGAGCTTTCACACTCATTTTATTTTTAACACCTTTGACAAACTCTAATTCTATGAAGAGAGAGAGATACAAGAGTTATGACCCTTACTTCTAGAGTCTAAAATATAGTGTACTTGAAAGAACACATAAAATACCTCAAATGTTAGATTTTTTAAAAGCTGGCTTTGTTTGGTTTCCAGCTGAGATCTTCTAGTGGATCAGAGAACAGACAAATTAATTGGTGCTTCTCTGATCCAAATAGTAGTACCCATGGTTATTTGCCCTTCCCAGATCATTGTAGCACTGGGTCTTATAATGTTACCATGGGAGTGTTCTCTAGTGGTGGCTGTCCTGGGTCATAACCTGATTTAGATAGCAACAATCCCTGATTCTTCAAAAGTCAAGTCTCAGACCTCATATATTTTCTGACATTGATGAAGAAAATCTTCAGAAATCAGTCATGAAGAATCCTCATTTTTAATAATATATTTAGAAGTTTGATACTTTGAAATATAATTAAAATAATAATTGCCATCCTGAGGTCATGGCTGTTAGAATAAATTTTGCCTATTCACACAAAGTTATACAGAAAAAACAGGCAATTTTTATTTAACAAGCTCTCAAGTCTGAAGTTAAGACTAGGATAATACGAACATCCACAGGATATTATCCTTATGGCTCCACCATAACCTCCAACAATCCTAGGCATCTCTTAGAAATCTGATGCAAAAGCTCAGAAAGCCTTTAGAGTTTCTTGCAAATGGGGCAAAAGAAGAAAGGGACAGTTTTGTCATATCTGCTCAATAAACCGTTTTTCATAAAGTTATTCCATTCCTTATAGGAATTGACTTTTGGCACAAATTCCAGTTTTTCCTTAGATAAAAATACCAGAAACCCATAAAATACATAAAAATTAAAATTACGAGATCTAGAGTTTAAGCAGAATTATACTGTCATGAATATATCATAACATTTTATGTTTTTAAATTACCTGGAGGTATGCTTTAATACTCTGTTCATTTAACCTATATGCTGAGCACATCATGAGAAATGCTGGGCTGAATGAGTTCTAAGCTAGAATCAAGATTGGCAGGAAAAACATCAACAAACTCAGATATGTGAATGATGCCACTCTAATGGCAGAAAGGGAAGAGCCTCTTGATGAGTGTGAAGAGCTAGCTTAAAACTAAATATTAAAAAAAAACAAAAAAACAAAAAAACTAAGACCATGGCATCTAGTCCCTTTGATGAAAGCAGCTGAAAGTCACTCAGTCGTGTCTAACTCTTTGTGACTCCATGGACTATACAATCCATGGAATTCTCCAGGCCAGAATACTGGAGTGGTAGCTTTTTTTACAGGGAATACTCCCCACCCAGTGGTTGAACCCAGGACTCTCACACTGCAGGCAGATTCTGTACTAGCTGAGCTACCAGGGAAGCCCAGTTACTTCATGGCAAAAAGAAAGGTAAAAGATGGAAGAAGTGATAGATTTCTTCTTCTAGGGCTCTAAAAGCACTGTGGATGGTGACTGCAGACATGAAATCAGAAGACAATTGCTTCTTGGCAGGAAAGCTATAACAAAGCTAGACAGTGTGTTGAAAAGCAGAGACATTACTCTGCCAACAAAGGCTGTATAGTCAAAGCTAGGGTCTTTCCAGTGGCCATATGCAGCTGTGAGAACTAGACTATAAAGAAGGAAGAACAAAAAAGAATCAATGCCTTCAAACTGTGGTTCTGGATAAGACTCCTGAGAGTCTCTTGAACAGCAAAGAGATCAAACAATTCAAACTTAAGGGAAATCCACCCTGAATACTCATTAGAAGGACTGATGCTGAAGCTGGAGCTCCAGTATTTTGCTCATCTGATGTGAACAGCTGACTCATTGGAAAAGATCCTGATGCTGGGAAAGATTGAGTGCAGAATGTGAAGAGGGCATCAGAGGATGAGATGGCTTGTTGGCATCACCAACGCAATTGATATGAACTTGGGCGAACTTCAGGAGATAGGGAGGGACAGAGAGGCATGAAGTGCTGCAGGATCACAAAGAGTGGGTCACAGCTGGGTGACTGAACAAAAACAATATACTCTGAATAAAACAATTTGGAGAATAAGAATCATAATTTACTCCCTAAAATTCTGCAGGAAGTCGTTACTTGCTGTGGTACCCAGAGAACTTTATCTTCACCTTCTTCAGCTTATCTAACTCTGAATTTGGTTGCTGATTCCTTTCTTTCTTCAGAATTCTCCTGCTGTACTTTGGTTGTTGATTTTCACTATGGCAGGCTTGCTGCAATCAAAATATTCTGTTCACTATTCCCCTTTCCCTCTTCAGCTTTGTTCGTAATATACTTTAACTTGGAAATACTTGATCTAATTCTTGTTCTTTGTCCTAAACAAAAATAAATTCAATATTTTTCTATGATCTTATGCAATCCACCCCAGTTTAAATGAATTGTCTAACTTCTGATTTGAATTGTATGACCTCCATCATTTATATACAGAAAAATGTTTGTGTTATGAATGGATATTTACCACCTGTTATTTCAAATCATGTAGATCAACCATTAGACTTTTAATTTTTTTTTATCCTGTCTCCACAATTCTACTATGTTCTTTAGAGAAGGAAAATGTAGTCCTTATCTTGTTTACTTAAATTGTATATTTTGAAAAATAATTTATTTTGATTTCTAAAATATCTTTTGCATTTTTATTTCACTCTCATAACTCTAAGGCAGATCTTCCTTAATTAACTGTTGAATTATGAAGAAATTTGGGATTCATTATGGATGTGTGCATGTTAAGTCACTTCAGTAATGCTAGACTCTTTGCAACCCTATGGACTGTAGCTCTCCAGGCTTCTCTGTCCATAACCTTCTCTAGGCAAGAATACTGAAATGGGTTGCCAGGCCCTTCTCTGGGATTCATTATAGTTGTGGCTAAATAAAATGATATATAATAGACCAAGTATTAAGCATAGCCAATCTCTGTCCTCTAACATGTAATTTTTGTTTCCAGAGCTATTAATAGAAATTCTACTGAGAAACTAGGCAAAAAGAGTTCAAAGGAATATTGTATCACCCACAAGGCTGTAAATTCAAACACATTAGAGGTTTGCTGAGTTACTTGAGGAAGCCCTTTTTTCTTGCACTGTCATATCCATATAGAATAAATGCCAGCAAAAAGGTTTGATTTTCCTACTTCCAATCCATTCTCAAAGATAATATAGTGTTTTACCAATTCAAGATAAGGGAAAGTATGAAAAGATAACAGTATAAATGAGGAGTCAAGGGAGAAGTGAGAAGTTTGGTCCCAAAGCTTCAATACTAGCTCACTTATTCCAGGTATTTTTGAGGTAAATGTCATAGCAAAAAACTGTACCAAAGTTAAACAGAGAAGAAATATTATTCAAGGTGTTTGCAGTAGGAGAGACCCATGCATAGTCTGAACTCAGCTCTGTTGAGGCAGAGAGTGAGAGAATTTTGAAGACCTGGCATTTGAGGGATTGTAGGACACCTGATTTGCTAACTGGACATACCCAAAGAGAAAGTAAACTTCCACCTTTTCTTATGACAGGAAGTAACTTGAAAACTTTGAAAAAAACATCACTGAAGTTAGGCCCCTGACCTCTCACAGCAATGGGGAGTTTGAGTCAGTATCTTCCTTGATTATTACATTTCACAGGGATGCCTTCCATGTCCCTGAGAAAGATAGTTCTACGTTGTAAAGCTGGGAAGAGACTCTAAAAAAAATCCACACTTCAAAGGGGCAGAGAAGAAGTGACAATGAAGTAGACACACTAAATTTTCTAAAGTAAATGCTCTAAAGAAAGGAAAGAGAGAGACCTCTGTGGTTAGGCTATCTGGATACCTGAAGGATTGGAGTGGGAAGTAGTTTAGGACATAGAGGCAGGAAGAATGCCATCTAACATTTAGCCAAGCTGAGGGAAATATGAAGGCCATCTTGATCATAAGGAATAGTTACCTCAGAGCTCTCCTGGAAGCTGGCATCCTAGCCCTATAAAAGTAGGAAGAATATCCAAATAATAATAAAGTAGAACTATAGAGTAGTAGACTGAAGAACATAGCTTTTTCTTGCCTGGTTGTAGACAGAGGAAAAAGCTAACAATAAATTTGTACCTTAGAGGTATGTTGTAAACTAGAGAACAATAAAAGTTACCTTCCTACAGGCAAATGACATTTTCTACTGTGAAATAAAATTTATATTTTATTTCAAGACAAGAAAAATTTAGCATAAAAATTACTGCCCTTAGCCTCTTCTCTCCCCCAACTCTGCATTATGTATTTGCATCCTCCCATTGGCAGGAAAACATATTCAACCATAAAAAGCAACATTCTCCCAGGATCAACAAGACAACTCCTTGAAAGATAATATTCCTTCTTGATCTTGTAAGGAGTCACAGGACCCACCAAAATGGAGCTTAAATCTGTATTACACAAACTGTGAGTAATACATTTGCTATTCAGCCCTCTGTCTCAAAAATTTTTCATAAACTGTATCTTCGCTTCTAACAAGTGGAACAGTTTTTAGCACTTTCTGAGAGGCTCTTCCTGGGTTATATCCTCAAAGTTGGTTTAAATAAACTGTTGCAATTTTTTCTTAGATTGACAAATTATCATCTACACTACTCACTCCAATTCTTTCACACTTCTATTGGATTTAATATCTATCTTATGTATAAATAAATTTTCATTAATAATTTAATTAATATACTGAACTCTGAAATATGCTCAGCACTATACTGTGTACTTGGAAATCAGAGATAAGTAAAAATTAGTCTCTACCTTTGAGCAGTTTAAAATTCAGTGGTAGTATCCCATAGGGAAACGGGTAATAAAAATATCGTGGGTAAATACTGCAATAGATAAAAGTATTTATTGTTAAAATGTTAATTTAAGTTAGCTTAACTTCAGGAGAGAGGTAGGTCAAAGGAGACAAGAGAAAACAAAGTGAGTAACACTTGAGGCACACTTCTAATGCTAACACACTGCTCAAAATTTGATTAAAACATGTAATATAAAATATCCAAACACCTTAACACATCTTTCAATCTGGCATCAAGTTGGTTTCTCATACCCTGTCCTCCAGCATAATTAAAGTGTATAAAATCAACTTTGTGAGCCTAAATAATTTCCCCCAATTATAACTTTGTTCACAATATTTCATTCAACTAAAACACTTCTCCTCATTCTAAATATCCAAATTCAACCTCTCCCACAAGGTCTGAGATTGCATCTTTCAGGTAATAGACTGAAGAACAACCTTCAAATTGTAGAAAACCAATCACCTACTTATGCTTTCCTCTGACTTTTGTATTGTACTTAAATTTTGGTGAAAATGTCCTGTAACATATTTTTTGACTAATTCAAAGTTTACATGAACTCTATCCCTGTGATCTAAATTGAATAAAAAAAATCTTTTATATTAAAATTATGTATTAATTTTAATAGCATTATCAATAGTGTTGATTTGCTCCAGTATAAATTATGAATAAATAAATGGATACAAATTATTATTCATTTGAGGGTTTAAAAAGTCATGGTTTTATTATTTTTGTAACTTCAAGATTCTGTCAAAGTAACTTTTACATTGTAGCATTTCAATGAGCAAGCATTAATGTTTTCTATCTTTATATCCCTATTTCCCATAGATTTTCAGAACTGCTATATCCATAGCTGTTAATTAAGTGATTATTAAATACTAAATTCTATCCAGCCCTGAAAGCCTCGAATATCTTTCTGAGAATATATCTAACATTTTTTTCACCATTTCAATACTCTGATCTCAACTTTGTCACTTCTCTGATTTTCATAAATAAATAAAACATAACTTATACAATGTTATAAATTTATACTTAAGTGTTTTGCTTCCTAACATCAATTCTAATACAAAAATGGGAATTTTAATTACATGAGGTCTGAAGGAAGAGACCTGAGGAAAATATTTCCCATGTCTGCACTAGACAATGAGATGTACAAATTGACTAAAGTTCATCAACAGCAGCTGACCTAGTTGACTTTCCCAAGGAAATAGAAGCATTTGAGTGTGAACTCAAAAGCTTTACGATCTCTCATCCTCCTTTCTCTTTATCCCTATTGTGCTGATTCTGAGTGGCGGTAGAGGGGAACTGACTATTTTCCCCTCCAAAGACTTTTCCTTTGTACTTCTTCAAAGATCTGCCTTAAAATTTTCTGCCAGATTAGTTACTTTATTTTCGATTATGTCCATTAAATAAACAAGCCATATCCTTTACAAATAGCCCTAATAAATATCACTTCTTTCTTTCCCTTTTCTGTATGAATATCTTAAATAAGCATCAGTTCGACTTCCCTGGTGGCTCAGAGGTTAAAGTGTCTGCCTGGAATGCAGGAGACCAGGGTTCGATCCCTGGGTCGGGAAGATCCGTTGGAGAAGGAAATGGCAACCCACTCCAGTACTCTTGCCTGGAGAATCCCATGGAGTGAGGAGCCTGGTAGGCTACAGTCCATGGGGTCACAAAGAGTCAGACACACTGAGCGACTTCACTTTCACAATTTAGTCATGCAGTTGTGTCCAACTCTTTGTGACCCTATGGACTGCAGCATGCCAGGCTTCCCTGTTCATCATCAACACCCAGAGGTTGCTCAAACTCATGTCCATCAAGCTGGTGATGCCATCCAACCATCTCATCCTCTGTCATCGCCTTCCTCCTCCTGCCTCCTTCAATCTTCCCCAACACCAGGGTCTTTTCCAATGAGTCAGTTCTTCACTTCAGGTGGCTAAAGTATTGGAGCTTCAGCATCAGTCCTTCTAGTAAATATTCAGGACTTATTTCCTTTAGGATTGACTGGTTTGATCTCCTTGTTGTCCAAGGGACTCTCAAGAGTCTTCACCAATACCACATTTCAAAAGCATTAATTCTTCTGTACTCAGCTTTCTTTATAGTCCAACTCTCACATCCATACATGACTACTGGAGAAACCATAGCTTTGACCAGAGGGACCTTTGTTGGCAAAGTAAATAAACATAATTTTTCTCTATGAAAGTTCTTCCTCCCCTTTTTATATGCTAATCAACTAACTTAAATCTCCTTTCTTATCAGTTACACTAGTGAACCTTCTCCCTCAAAAGCCACCAACAATTTCTAATTATCAGACCTTTGGAATCTTAAGTCCTATTCAAAAACTGTATCATTCGACATTGTTGTCCACTATTCTTGGAAATTCTTTTTTGTTTTAAGACAAAATCTTATATTTCTATTTTCCTCTGACCCTTTGAACCTAATCTTTTAATGTGCTACTTTCTGTTACATTTTATAGACAGAATCTCTAAAGGAATGAACTTCTGTAATGGCCATGGGTATGCACAAGACTTGGTGCTTGCTTTTTTTTAGTCTTCCTTGGCAGGAAACAGCATTATGAGAGCAATGACATGTCTTTTAGAGTGAGTTTATTAACTATCTCTTTTCCCACTTATGAGTTCTGTGACCTTGAGCTAGTTGAACTTTCTCTCCTTCATCTGTAACAGGGTCATAAGAGTAACAATATCTCCCTCAGAGCTATTGTAAGAATGAAAAAAATAAGCCATGTGATGTTTTCAGAACAATAATTGGAACACAGAAAACACTCTAAACACTTTGACTATTAGCAGCAATAAGATGTGAAAAATGGAATGGAAGTTAAGTGAGTGTGTGCATAAAATAAGAATGATTCCAAACACTCAGAGCACATAGTTATCTTAGTCCTTTTTACACTAAAAAATTTGCTCAAATAATTTCATATCTTATATTAAGAAGATGCTTTAAGAATCATCTTGTTGAAGCCTCCCATTTTAAAGAAGATGAAGTTGAGGTTGAAAGAATGAAAATGTCATGTCTAGATCCCATAATTAGCACTGGAATTTCTCTATGTGTAGATGGAAGATGAATGCCAACCTGTTTATTCTTCAATACTATTTTAAAAGTAAATAAATGTAAATATTAAGAAGATTATTATTTGAGGTCAATGTATATATCTGAGTTTATGCTTTAAAGAACTCTCTCTATGCTTAAATTCCAACATTCAGAGATTCAGTAGGACTAGTGGGGGAAATTGAAAAAGCTTTAATTTACTGGTATCTATTGAAATAAAATGAGAAATTAACTGAAATAAGTCATGTTTCAGGCTTTTATTTTGTGTCTTCAATTTTTACTTTCATTTCATATCCATGGGGGCTAAATTAAAAAAGAAAAGTCAAATGACTCACCTGAGAGCAACCTGATAAGCAGCTCTCATTCCTAGAGATTTCTGAAAATCCATGTATTTGCATATACTTGGAAACAAGGAGATCAAGGCCAGGTTCACTTCCTATTGTGATGGTTCTCATAGGTGCCATTGAACACTAATAGTGCCACCAATCTTGACAAAAACATTTTGATGACTGATCACAGGAACAAATAAAGTGAATTTTTCAATGTATTCCTTTTGTTTTTACTTTCCAACTACAAGCTTTGCCTTAGGCTTCTTTCTTGTAGGGTTATATTATTAAGTCCAGGACCAGCTGCCTGCCTCTATCATAACTGACAATTGTAATGTTCTCTGCTGGGGTGAGATATCATTGAACCTAGTACATCATATTTCTCTTATCTTCCCTGCATGTGTCCTAAGAATAAGGGCAGTACCATTAATAAAACTATCTTTTAAAAAGTTAGTAAAATACAGAAAGGAGAAAAAGAAGATGAGTTTATCTTCAGAGTCTTGCATTTCATTGATATAATCTAGATATATTCCTGATCAAGTTGTGTTGTGTTGTGCTGGTGTTAGTTTGAATTTGTTTTGATTTCTTTCTGTAGAGGTGAGTGAGGCAGTTATTACTGTACTCTGCTTTTCCAGTAAGAGTTAATACTAACATTATAGAAAAGAGAAGGTAAAATGTAATTGTTCAGTATTATAAATAATGAAAAGATACATGGGTTTTGCTAAGAATATTATTCTAATATTATATTGTGTGTGTTTGTGTGTGTGTGTGTGTGTGCTCAGTTGCTTCAGTCCTGTCTGCTTTTGTGCAAATCTATGGACTGTAGCCTATCAGGTTCCCCTTTCCATGAGATTCTCCAAGAAAGAATATTGGAGTGGATTCTCCAACAGATCTTCCCAACCCAGGGATCAAACCCATGTCTCTTATGTTTCCTGCATTGTCGTGTGAGTTCTTTACACTAGCACCATGTGAATGCCCCAATATTATATTTTATTATAGTCAAGTAGATAAGAAAGTATAGCCAGATCCTACTGCGAGATAAAATTATATACAGTAATATATAGTAGTCCCCACTTAACCACGGTTTTGTTTTCCACAGTTTCAATTTCCTGCAGTGAACCAAGGTCCAAAATTAAAAAATGAAAATTTCCAAAGATAAACAACATTTAGGCTTTAATGCACATGCTGGTCTGAGTAGTATAATGGGATCTTGCACCCTCCTGCTCTGTCCTTCCTCCCAGGGCAAGAATCACCCCTTTGTCAAGTGTATCACCATACACTCCCCAAACATTAGTCAGTAGGTATGGTTCTCAGATTGTCAAAGTATTGCAGTACCCTTATTTTACTTAATAATGGTCCCGAAGTGCAAGAATAATGATACTGGCAATTTACATATTCTCTTACTGTAACTATAAATTAAACTTTATCATAGGTGTGCATATGTAAGAAAATTTATAGTATATATAGGATTTGGTTCTGTCCATGATTTCAGGAATCCACTGGACGTTTTGGGATATATTCCCCATGGATAAGTGGAAACTACTGTGTTGCTACTGAGCTTGTATTGTGAAAGGGAGTTTCACCAGCAGTAACCTAAAAATGACTTCTGGGAGCATTCATCTAAATTGGCTAATGATTTACGAAATATTTTTAGCAAGTTAGAAAAATAGTATTTTAAAACAAATTAACATATTAAAACTGGTTTAGCATTTAAAACAAAACCTGGCCTTATATTTTTAATTTCTCTTAAATCAACACCTTGTTTTTTTTGCATTATAGTTTATAGTAATAGAGGCAACCATGTTCGACATGACAGATGAGGATTCATTTCAATTCTCCATTCCTTCCCCTTTCTTCTCTTTCAGTTTTTGACAGTTATTATTTTAGTGCTTCCGGTTATCTTTTACCTTTAAGTAAAGTCTTGAAATATCTGTTCAATATTCCAACAATTTTAGATGATGTATGAGGAGCTAGCACTCCTATAATTCTTTCTACTTCTCTATTTCGCTTTTCCTATACTCTGTAACTTTGTCTTTATATTGCAAACATAGTAACACTCACATACTATTCTAATATAATGTCTAACACTTCTGTTTTTTTCTAAAGAATTATTCTAACATTTGAATCCATAATTATATGTTAAATATTATTTTATTGTGTATGTGATCATAACTTCTCAGAAAATGTCCCTTGAAGCTGGCCCCATATTAACGAGTAATAAAACAAAAGTTTGTTTTAAAATTTATATGCGAATATTATTATAATATAAATCTAAAATTAATAGGGTAAGCTTTTACTGATTCATATGAAAAGTTTTAGAGTAACTGCCAAATGCTACAATTCATTAAAGATTAGTATTGACACATATATTTAACCAATGGGTATAAGAATGAAAGGACTGTTTTCAATAGACAATGTCAGTTTTAATAACCAATCGCCTGGATAGCTGATGTATTGAACAGTTTTTGTAACAACGCTTTTGGATATTTTAGATAATATATTGTGTTTTATTTTCAGTTGAAAGTACATGAAACAACGGACTGGTTCCAAATAGGAAAAGGAGTACGTCAAGGCTGTATACTGTCACCCTGCTTATTTAACTTATATGCAGAGTACATCATGAGAAACGCAGGCTAGAAGAAGCATAACTAGAATCAAGAGTGCCAGGAGAAATATCAGTAACCTCAGATATGAAGATGACACCACCCTTATGACAGAAAGTGAAGAGGAACTAAAAAGCCTCTTGATGAAAGTGAAAAAGGGGAGTGAAAAGGTTGGCTTAACGCTCAACATTCAGAAAACTAAGGCCATGGCATCCAGTCCCATCACTTCATGGGAAATAGATGGGGAAACAGTGGAAACAGTGTCAGACTTTATTTTGGGGGTTCAAAAATCACTGCAGATGGTGACTGCAGCATTGAAATTAAAAGATGCTTACTTCTTGGAAGAAAAGTTATGACCAACCTAGATAGCATATTGAAAAGCAGAGATGTTACTTTGTCAACAAAGGTCCATCTAGTCAAGGCTATCTTTTTTCCAGTGGTCATGCATATATGTGAGAGTTGGACTGTGAAGAAAGCTGAGTGCTGAAGAATTGATGCTTCTGAACTGTGGTGTTGGAGAAGACTCTTGAGAGTCCCTTGCACTGCAAGGAAATCCAATCCAGTCCATTCTGAAGGAGACCAGCCCTAGGATTTCTTTGGAGGGAATGATGCTAAAGCTGAAACTCCAGTACTTTGGCCACCTCATGCGAAGAGCTGACTCATTGGAAAAGACTGTGAATGCCTAGAGGAATTGGGGGCAGGAGGAGAAGGGGATGACAGAGGATGATTTGGCTGGACGGCATCATTGATTCGATGGACGTGAGTCTGAGTGAACTCCGGGAGTTGGTGATGGACAGGGAGGCCTGGCGTGCTGCGATTCATGGGGTGGCAAAGAGTTAGACACGACTGAGTGACTGAATTGAACTGAATTGATATTGATAATCTTTGAAAATTCAAATATTTTATCTTTGTGATATCTTTGTAACACTGAACAATTTGGTTCTTTGTCACACTTTCAAATACAGAGACTAAAAGCATGGCATGAATAATTATTTATTAATAACATAAGTTAAATTAAGCACAGTGACTTTTTCCCCAGATGTCTTTCTTAATCTTTGACACCTTTGCCTTCCATCATAATTGCAAAATAGATTTTCTCATTATATTCATCTGTCTGTCTCCAACCCATAATTTTCTAGTCATGAACAAATGCATTCATTATCAAAACTAAAATTGAGCATTAAGGGAGAGATTCAAAATGTGGCATTGATATCACAAAATTTGACTTTCATTAACATGATAACTTCAGTGGAACGATTAAAAATAATTATACCCTAGCAAATCTGTTTCTGCAATAAGACTATAGAATTAATTTTATATCTCTTCCCTTAGTCATAACTTCCTTAGTTCTTTAGATTCTTCATAATAAAATGTTTTCCCCAATCTGTTAGTGGATATCAGCACAGTAATAGTGATGAAATCTTGGTATAATAGTGGTGAAATCTTTCCTTGGAAAAAAAGCTATGACAAAACTAGACAGTATATTAAAAGCAAAGACATTACTTTGTCATCAAAGATATGTATAGTCAAAGCTATGGTTTTTCCAGTAGTCATTTACAGATATGAGAAAGAAAGTGAAAGTGAAGTCGCTCAGTCGTGTCCAACTCTTTGCAACCCCTTAGACTGTAGCCTATCAGGCTCCTCCATCCATGGGATTTTCCAGGCAAGAGTGCTGGAGTGAATTGCCATTTCCTTCTCCAGGGGATCTTTCCGACCCGGAATCGAACCCAGGTCTCCTGCATTGCAGGCAGACGCTTTACTGTCTGAGCCACCAGGGAAGCCCCAATATATATGAGAGTTGGACCATAAAGAAGGTTGAGCACTAAAGAATTGATGCTTTTGAAATATGGTGTTGGAAAAGACTCTTGGGAGTCCCTTGGACTGCACTGAGATCAAACCAGTCAATCCTAAAGGAAATCAGTCCTGAATATTCGTTGGAAAGACTAATGCTGAAGTTAAAGCTCCAATATTTTGGCCACCTGATGAGATGAACTGAGTCATTAGAAAAGACCTGACGGTGGGAAATATTGAAAGCAGGAGGAGAAGGGGACGTCAGAGAACGAAATGTCGGATGGCATCACCAACTCAATGGACAGAACCTTGAGTGAACTCCCAGAGATGGTAATGGACAGGGAAGCCTGGCATGTTGCAGTTAATGGGATCACAGAGTCAGACGTGACTGAGTGACTGAACAACAACAACAACATTGAATTTAAATATATTTTAAAGCAGTATGTGGTTAAGTGTTCACTTATAATAAGAAACCATAATGTAGAGTCTATAATACTGACCATGTGGTGGTATACGATAGCACTGAAGGACCTCCACATACTTGAGTCTGATTATACAGAGTGACTGAAAACACCTTTCTGCAACTCTGATTCAAATTTGGACAAGTTTGATAAAAATATAAAGATGATGAAGGAACATTCGCATCATTTTTAAAAGGACTAAATCTGAATTCTTAAAAAGAAAAAAAGAGTAAAAACCAATTGAAGTCATGCCCTCTAATCTTTTCCTTATCACCAATCCTGTGCCAACATAGCAGAAAGGAGAATTTTGACTTGAATTTATGGTGAAAGAAGAAAGGCAAGACAAAAAAGAAGAAGGAAGGACAGAAGAAAAGAAGATAAGACGGAGTTGCCAGACTAAAGTCCAGAAATATGAAAGAAGACATAATTTTGGGAAGTCTTAAAAATATCTGATTTCATGATTTTTTGTTCAATGATTTTTAAAAAAAATTGGAGGATAATTGTTTACAATATTGTATTGGTTTCTGCCATATATCAACATGAATCATCCATAGGTATATGTGTATCCCTCCCTCCTTGAACCTCCCTCCCACCTCCCACCGTATCCCACCCTAGGTGGTCACAGAACACTGGATTTGAGCTTCCTGCATCATACAGAAGATTTCTACTGGCTATCTAATTTTACTTATGCTAATTGAAAAGGAACTGCATGAAACAACATATATTCAGTGATAATATTCAAATAGGTAGGAAAGAACACTTTGTAATTTATTTGAATAAAGTAAACAATTTGAAATTCATATAGAATTTTTCATAGAAATCAGATGTGATATATATTTGAAAATGTCAGTGATAGAAAATAAATAGCTTTGACTTACTACAAATGTTAAGTGTTCACCTGCAGATGAGGAGAAAAGGTGTGAAGACAGCTGGGTAGGATAACAAGAGTTCTGTAGGTAAAACTGAGGCAAACCTCCAGAATCATCACAGAATTAGAGCCCTGAAAATTCTGAAAGAGATGGGAGTACCAGACCACCTGACCTGCCTCTTGAGAAACCTATATGCAGGTCAGGAAGCAACAGTTAGAACTGGACATGGAACAACAGACTGGTTCCAAAAAGGAAAAGGAATACGTCAAGGCTGTATATTGTCACCTGCTTATTTAATTTATACACGGAGTACATCATGAGAAATGCTGGGCTGGAAGAAGCACAAGCTGGGATCAAGACTGCTGGGAGAAATATCAATAACCTCAGATATGCAGATGACACCACCCTTATGGCAGAAAGTGAAGAGGAACTAAAAGCCTCTTGATGAAAGTGAAAGAGGAGAGTGAGCAAGTTGGCTTAAAGCTCAACATTCAGAAAACGAAGATCATGGCATCCGGTCTCATCACTTCATGGGAAATACATGGGGAAACAGTGGAAACTGTCAGACTTTATTTTGAGGGGGCTCCAAAATCACTGCAGATGGTGATTGCAGCCATGGAATTAAAAGACGCTTACTTCTTGGAAGGAAAGTTTTGACCAACCTAGATAGCATATTGAAATGTTACAAACATTACTTTGCCAACAAAGGTCCGTCTAGTCAAGGCTATGGTTTCTTCAGTGGTCATGTATGTTGTGAGAGTTGGACTGTGAAGAAAGCTGAGCACTGAAGACTTGATGCTTTTGAACTGTGGTGTTGGAGAAGACTCTTGAGAGTCCCTTGGGCTGCAAGGAGATCCAATCAGTCCATTCTAAAGGAGATCAGTCCTGGGTGTTCTTTGGAAGGAATGATGCTAAAGCTGATACTCCAGTACTTTGGCCACCTCATGCGAAGAGTTGACTCATTGGAAAAGACTGATGCTGGGAGGGATTGGGGGCAGGAGGAGAAGGGGAGGACAGAGGATGAGATGGCTGGATGGCATCACCGACTCAATGGACGTGAGTTTGAGTGAACTCCAGGAGTGGTTGATGGACAGGACGGCTTGGCGTGCTGCGATTCATGGGGTCGCAAAGAGTTGAACACGACTGAACGACTGAACTGAACTGAACTGAACTGAACTGAAGGACTGCTGACAGAGGCAGTTTACAAACCTGTCAGGTGATAGGAATAAGAAGTGCAGTTGGCACAGGTGAACATATTTTTTACTGAAACTTGCTAGATACCTGATTTAGAATAAAGGGACCATATCTTAGTTTTGGGCCTAGTGCTAATGCAATCTCCCCTCTAACCAGTTCATACTATTTCTTTAGTGGGTTTTTATTCATTAGAAGACTGAACCAACTAGAATATCTTTCTGCACTGAGACATAGAGGTTTTATTAGGCATAACACACAAAAGTGCTGGAAACATTTTTTTTTTTCTTTTCTAACACACCAGTGTTTTAGCCAATGAAGAATTACTGTATCCTAATAATGTCCCACAAGATGACTCCTTTGGTAAACACAGATTATTTCCTTTTTTTTTTTTTTTGTTAATCTCACCTTGCATTTTGGAGGTACTCTTTGGTTTTAAAATATCTATATTGAAAATAAAAGTGAGAAATTTCTCATTTAATAATCACAGATACAAGAATACCTATACACTGTTAAATAAACAGCATTATTCTTTTTTTTTTCCATCATAAATTACCTAGTTTAGTTTAGATACAAGTCTCTGCACTTAGTGTGGTATCAGGCAGTACATCATCCAGGATAGTCTATGTTATGCTGTGTTATCAAACAACTAAATGATCCTAGTGGGTTAAAATAACATTAGGTTGGTATCTAATCCCACTGAGCTTCCTTCAAAAGTAGCCAGAGGGTGATGACTCATTATAATATTGCAGGAAATCAGGCTGACAAATCAGTCTTCATCTTAGGTGGAAGTTACTGGGGTGCTAGAGGGAAAGTGCTCTATGGAATCACATATTGACCATTAAGCACTTAGCCACAGAAGTGACCCACATCACTTCTGCACACTGGGCATTGGTAATAATTAAACATATGATCACAACAAACAAAAAGAGGCCAGAAAATGCAATATTACTGTGGCATGGAGGGCAGAAAGCTGGGAATATTTGTGTGACAGCACTCATGATTACTATAACAGGATTTCTAGCAAGGTTTATGTAGGTTTATTCTCTGTCTTCCTGAAATTCAGACTCTACTATGGAGTTCAGAAAATAAATAGGTAATCAAATAAGTCTACAATTCTAAATTATTGTGACTACTGTAACTGAAAGAAGAGGGCTTTTTGTTAGAAAATAATGGAGGAGACACTCTAGCTAATATTTATGAGAAAGTGACATTTAATCTGAAATCTAAGGGATGAAGAGCAGTAGTAAAATTTCATTGAAAGTCAATAAGAACTAGGATGTTTGTGTTGTAAGGTAGTAATCCATATAAGATGTTAAACACAGTAGTAAACAGCTGAGATCTAAAATAAAATGACATGGGAGAATTTTAACCAAATGCATTAGAGGTATTTGTTCAGTCACTCAGTTGTGTCCGACTCTTTTTGACCCCATAGACTGTAACCAGCCAGTCTCCTCTGTCCATGGGAATGTCCAAGGAAGAATAGTGGAGTGGGTTGCCATTTCCTTCTCTGTTATATGTAAAACAATATCCAACAAAATTTAACATAAAAAAGGGTAATGGGTTGAAGCATAAGAAGCTTAATGATGTCAAGGTTCTAGGTGGAGCAATTTATATTTTTCCTGCTTTGTTGGCTTCCATGAAAGACTATGTATATGGAAACTGTGCAGATGGAAATTTAAGGTTTAATTTGGAGGGATATCCAATAGGTACCACTAATAGATCAGAAACTGTGTATAAGAGAGATGAGGTAATGGGAGTGATGCATATATTTTCCATCAAAGTCAAATATTTTCTTGAAACAGCTCCGTCATAATTTTTGCCTTTTGTTGATAAAAATGTTTCCTTGTCACAGAACAACAGTAGTAGTAATAATGCATAGATTCACACTTCAGGTTATATCTGTGTTAGAAATTTACGTGTCATGTCCATGTCAGGGCCTCCTTTCAAAAGTTATCCAGGTAATCAGCTTTATGGACTATTGCTTTGCTGGCATGTCACTTTTCTCCTGTGCTCCTGATATTTGACAGGTGTACCTAGAAGTTTATAAGCAACCTTCTTACTCATACTTCTGTTAAGAAAGTCCATTAACAGGAAATAATATAAATTAAGTAGAGAGCTGGGAAACTTACACTAAAGACTAAATCCTCTGTGCTGACCAAACTCAAACTGTTTTAAGTCCTTTACCTTGCTTACTGTGACTGAAAAAATCGGAGAAGTAGGTTGAGATCAAAGGTGTTACTTCCTTACATCTACTGTTCTAATCCTCCTCTAAATGAAAGTTCATGCCAATGTTAATAGTAAACTGACTTGTCAGATTGATATCCATTTATTATCTACTTAAATTCTTCTGCAGATTTTACCTTTTCTGCAGGATGAGTTACCTACAAAATCATTGTGAAACACAGAACAACTTCACTTCACTTCACTTGCAGGCATACCTCATTATATTGCAGACCGCTGTACTCCACTTTGCTGACACCTTTTGTTGTTGTTTTTTATGAACTGAAAGTTTGTGACAATCCTGCTTCAAGTAAGTCTATAGACACCATTTTTTTTTCCAGCAGAAATTGCAACAGAATTTGTCACTGTTTCATATTTTGACAATTCCTGGAGTATTTTAAGTGCTTTCATCATCAACTGATCATTTCCCCATCTTTCTCTCTCCCAGCCTTCAGCAACCACCACCTTGATCAGTCAGCAGTTATTAATATCAAGGCCAGCACAAAGATTTCAGTTCGCTGAGGGCTCTCAGCGAATGATGGCTAGCATTTTTTAGCAATAACATATTTCTAACTAAGGTATGTACATTGTTTTTTTAAACATAATGCTATTGTACATTAACAGACTGCAATATAATGTAATGCGTGCTTGCATGCATGCTAAGTCACTTCAGTCGTGTCTGACTCTGTGCGACCCTATGGACAGCAGCTCACCAGGCTCCTCTGTCCACAGGATACTCTAGGCAGGAATACTGGAGTGGGTTGCCATTTCCTTCTCTGAATATAATGTAAAATACTTTCAGATGTACTGGGTAAACAAAAAAATTGTGTGACTCATTTTATTGCAGTATTTGTTTTACTGTGGTGGTCTGGAACCAAACCTGCACTATCTCCAAGGTGTGCTTGTATTCCATTATAACAATTAAGTTCCATAATTAAATGAGCCATAATTATACTACATCATATAATTTGCAACTTTGAAATCCAAGTCACTTGATAGCCATAGCTTACAAATAAAACCAAATCAAATTACAAAGTAAATATCTTATGTGTATTGACTTGGACAAGATTCTATTTACTCAAATAAGTGACCAATTAACCAGTGAAAATTGGGGTTTTTAGTTTTGAAAATGAATATAAAATGAATGTGCTATCACAAGATGATGCTTTTGGAAATGCAGTGTACAATTATACTGGTTGTGGTACACTGGTACACTGGCATCTGGGCTTAGAGACTATGATTCTACCAACTGCAAATATAAAAAAAGAGAAACAAAGGGAGCTTCCAGAGTTGCTAGTGGATCTATGAAAAAAAATAAATCATTATTTTGAATTAGCATTTTTTAAGTATCTGAATATTTATTCTTTTAAGGGCATTGGGAAGTTACTGGAATAACAATCCATTATGATTTAACTCATAAAATTTTGAGTTTATGGAAAAATAATAAAATTAGATTGAGAATTTCAAACAAGCTTTATTTTCCCAAATATAATGTTGGCATCCTAAAGAAGAAAAGGTAACAAATTTCTAGAAAATGCCCTAACATTTTAATAAACATATTTTATTGAGGTATAGTTATATCTATCTATCTATTATCTATTATTATCTATCTATCTGTATATGACTTCACAGTGGATTTTGCAGAAGGCAAATACCCACTTACCTCATGTGCAAAGAAATGAATATTTTGTGTATCTCAACCTCTTAGTCTTTTCTTGCTCCGTCACTCATTCCAGCTCTGGGAAGGAAAACTAAATTGGCATCTAAAATCTCCAGAAGGAATTCTGTATTCACTACAGAAGAAAATTGGCATTTAGTCAGCTCTGCCTAGAAAGGAGTAAGGAGACATCTCTACTTCTGTGGCTTAGTATTAAGATGTTCATCTTTGCCAAATATTTAAGTCAGTTCAGTCGCTCAGTCATGTCCGACTCTTTGCACCCCCGTGAATCGCAGCACACTAGGCCTCCCTGTCCATCACCAACTCCTGGAGTTAACTCAAACTCATGTCCATCGAGTCGGTGATGCCATCCTGCCATCTCATCCTCTGTCATCCCATTCTCCTCCTGCCCCCAATTCATCTAGGCATTCAGAGTCTTTTCCAATGAGTCAAGTCTTCACATGAGGTGGCCAAAGTATTCAAGTTTTAGCTTTAGCATCAGTCCTTCCAATGAACACCCAGGACTGATCTCCTTTTGAATGGAATGGTTGGATCTCCTTGCAGTCCAAGGGACTCTCAAGAGTCTTCTCCAACACCACAGTTCAAAAGCATCAATTCTTCAGTGCTCAGCTTTCTTCACAGTCCAACTCTAACATTCTTATATGACCACTGGAAAAACAATAGCCTTGACTAGACAGACCTTTGTTGGCAGAATAATGTCTCTGCTTTTGGATATGCTATCTAGGTTGGTCATAACTTTACTTTCAAGGAGTAAGGGTCTTTTAATTCCATGGCTGCAATCACAATCTGCAGTGATTTGGGAGCCCCCTCAAAATAAAGTCTGACACTGTTTCCACTGCTTCCCCATCTATTTCTCATGAAGTGATGGGACCAGATGCCATGACCTTAGTTTTCTGAATGTTGAGCTTTAAACCAACTTGTTCACTCTCCTCTTTGACTTTCATCAAGAGGCTTTTTAGTTCCTCTTCACTTTCTGCCAAAAGGGTGGTGTCATCTGCATATCTGAGGTTATTGATATTTCTCCCAGCAATCTTGATTCCAGCTTGTGCTTCTTCCAGCCCAGCGTTTCTCATGATGTATTCTGCATATAAGTTAAATAAGCAGGGTGACAATATACAGCCTTGATGTACTCCTTTTCCTATTTGGAACCATGTCCAATTTCTGTTGTTCCATGTTCAGTTCTAACTTTTGCTTCCTGACCTGCATATAGGTTTCTCAAGAGGCAGGTCAGGTAGTCTGGTATCCTCATCTCTTGAAGAATTTTCCATAATTTACTGTGATCCATATAGTCAAAGTCTTTGGCATAGTCAATAAAGCAGAAATAGATGTTTTTCTGGAACTCTCTTGCTTTTTTGATGATCCAGCAGATGTTGGCAATTTGATCTCTGGTTCCTCTGCCTTTTCTAAAACCTGCTTGCACGTCTGGAAGTTCATGGTTCACGTATTGCTGAAGCCTGGCTTGGAGAATTTTGAGCATTACTTTACTAGCATGTGAGATGAGTGTAATTGTGCATAATTAAATAATGGTCTCCAATTATTTTTTCAATTACAGTATCAATGCAGTAACTATCTTTCCCTGCATATCTCCTGAATCTTTTACTTAGAGTTCACATTCTAGAAGAGAATGTGCTACAGATCAAGTATTCAAATAGTGACTAGGAAAACGGCTACTAAACAGCTCAGATGGCCAGGTCCATATCTTAGCTCAGTCGTTTACTAGACCTGTGAATTTGGTCAATTCACTTACATAATATCTATTAGTTCCTTAATATGCCAAATAAGATTTGAGTAGTACTTGATATTGCCAGGTACTTAATACAAATTCAGTAAGTGTTATATATAGTGGGTTGTGATTTCCTTCTCCAGGGGAATCTTCCTGACTCAGGGACTGACCCTGGGTCTGCCACATTGCAGGCAGATGCTTTACCCTCTGAGCCACCAGGGAAGATCAAGTGTATTATCTGTATCTAAATGTATATCAATAAAGTATGTTCTACAATGTCAAGTATACATCTTTAATATTCAAAAATTAGATTCTGTAAAATGTAATTTACACATATTGGGATAAAACAGAATTTCTAGATGTTTCTCAGTTAACTGAAAAATGAGTTGAAACTGATTATTAGTAACCTTCAGTTAAGTTTGCGTAGGATTTAAAAGTTAGGTAAATATAACTCTCAAGCCTTTGACTGTGTGGATCACAATAAACTGTGGAAAATTCTGAAAGAGATGGGACTACCAGACTACCTAACCTGCCTCTTGAGAAACCTATATGCAGGTCAGGAAGCAACAGTTAGAACTGAACATGGAACAAAAGACTGGTTCCAAATAGGAAAAGGAGTACATCAAGGCTGTATATTTGTCACCCTGCTTATTTAACTTATACGCAGAGTACATCATGAGAAATGCTGGGCTGGAAGAAGCACAAGCTGGAATCAAGATTGCTGGGAGAAATATCAATAACCTCAGATATGCAGATGACACCACCCTTTTGGCAGGAAGTGAAGAGGAACTAAAAAGCCTCTTGATGAAAGTCAAAGAGGAGAGTGAACAAGTTGGCTTAAAGCTCAACATTCAGAAAACTAAGGTTATGGCATCTGGTCCCATCACTTCATGACAAATAGATGGGGAAACAGTGGAAACAGTGTCAGACTTTATTTTGGGGGGTGGGGGGGCTCCAAAATCACTGCAGATGGTAACTGCAGCCATGAAATTAAAAGATGCTTACTCCTTGGAAGGAAAGTTATGACCAACCTAGATAGCATATTCAAAAGCAGAGACATTACTTTTGCTAACAAAGGTCTGTCTAGTCAAGGCTATCATTTTTCCAGTAGTCATGTATGGATGTGAGAGGTGGACTGTGAAGAAAGTTGAGCACTGAAGAATTGATGCTTTTGAACTGTGGTGTTGGAGAAGACTCTTGAGAGTCCCTTGGACTGCAAGGAGATCCAACCAGTCCATCCTAAAGGAGATCAGTCCTGGGTGTTCATTCGAAGGAATGATGCTAAAGCTGAAACTCCAGTACTTTGGCCACCTCATGCTAAGAGGTGACTCATTGGAAAAGACTCTGTTGCTGGGAGAGATTGGGGGCAGGAGGAGAAGGGGACGACCGAGGATGGCATAACCAATTCAATGGACATGAGTTTGAGTGAACTCTGGGAGTTGTGATGGACAGGGAGGCCTGGCATGCTGCAGTTCATGGGGTTGCAAAGAGTCAAACACGACTGAGTGACTGAACTGAACTGAACTGAACTGGGATTAAAGAATAAATGAATAAAAGCATTGCAATATGAGAAAATCCAATTTACCTCACAACTTTGTGGATTTCTTGAATAAAAGGAAATGTAAATTGATTTTTCTCTCTAAAATAACAAAGATGTCTTAATAAATTGAACGTGTGAAACTTTTGAGGCTTTAAATATAACATTTTCTCAGTAAAATCTAATATCATCAGTTTCACACAACAGAAGGTAGTTAAAATATATGCTAATCATATTTAAAATGGCAGTGTGAGGAATTAATGTTTTCCAATTTTTTTTTTTTAAATTTTGGATGTTTTCATAGGAAACCAATTATATTTTCTAAAGTTTAAAATAATGTTTAGTATAAAAGAGTAAGCGTAAGTTAAAAAAAATTCATTCCAAAAAAGCTAAGATTTTTTCTAAATGCTGTTTTAAATTTATACTTCATGCAAACTATCCATATTTCAACATTATTGAACTGAATTCTTTTTCATTCAGTATGAAGCAAGTTTTTTTAACTAAATGTTTGTTTCCTGGAAATTTATATTTTCTCCCCGTACCCTTTTAAATTTGAATTCAGCTTATTGAATAATATGTAAGACCTTTTCCCCTCCTTTAAAATATTACATTTAAAGTCTAGCCTCACTTTAAAATATTACTTTTTCCTCAGTTTCAAATTTCAGCAAATATTTCTAGACTCAGAGTACAACATTTAATGTTAATAAATCAATGTAATCATTTATCTACCTTAAAATTAAGAATAAATCAAATTCTCCAATATATTGTCTGATTACAAAAGAACGTTTGACAATTTTACACTGCTGCTGCTGCTGCTAAGTCGCTTCAAGTCGTGTCCAACTTTGCGTGACCCCATAGACGGCAGCCCACCAGGCTGCCCCATCCCTGGGATTTTCCAGGCAAGAACACTGGAGTGGGTTGCCATTTCCTTCTCCAATGCATGAAAGTGAAAAGTGAAAGTGAAGTCACTCAGTAGTGTCGGACTCTTAGCGACCCCATGGACTGCAGCCCACCCGGCTCCTCCGATCATGGGATTTTCCAGGCAAGAGTACTGGAGTTGGGGTGCCATCGCCTTCTCCAATTCTACACTATCTTCTTTCTAACTGAAATATCTTACTGTATCATTCATACAGTGTTATCACTAGAATATATGTTTATCTTTATGGTCTTCCCTGGTGGCTCAGTGGTTGTGAATCCACCTGCCTATGCAGGACACACAGGCTCAATCCCTAGGTAAGGAAGAAATGGCAACCCACTCCTGTATTCTTGCATGGAAAATCCTATGGACAGAGGAACCTGGTAGGCTGCAGTCCATCAGGCTGCAAAAAAGCTGAATATGACTTAGCAATTAAACAACAATATATATTTATCATTTTATATATACACATTTTATGTAATGTGTTCCTAATTGTTGCTGTTGTTCAGTCTTGGCTGACTCTTTGTGACTACGTGGATTGTAGCATGCCAGGCTTCCTTGTTCTTCCCATCTCGCAGAGATTGCTCAAACTCATCTCAGTTGAGTAGGTGATGCCATCCAACCATCTCGTTCTCTGTTGTCCCTTTCTCCTGCCTTCACTCTTTCCCAGCATCAGGATCTTTTCTAATGAGTCAGCTCTTTGCATCAAGTGGTCAAAGTATTGGAGCTTTATCTTCAGCATCAGTCCTTCTGATGAATATTTAGGATTGATTTCCTTTAGGATTGACTGGTTTGATCTTCTTGTTCCCTTCTCCAGGGGATCTTCCCAACCCAAGGATCCATTCCAGGTCTCCTGCATTGCAGGAGGATTCTTTTATCATCATAGCCACCAGAGAAGCGGATGTGTTCTTAATACACGTGTTTAAAATCTCTGATATAGTTTTTGTCACATAGTTGCTCTAGATATATTGGCTAATTCAATTCAGGTAGTTTTTCTCCTGAGTAATATTTAGAAGCTCTTAGTAATCAGCCCTTCTAATGAAGTTTATTTTAAAAACTCAGATAAATCAGAAAAATAATCTTTTTGAGAACAACAACAACAAAGTAAAGCATAAATGAGCTAGAGATGCAGAAAAATATGAACCATGGAGAGATAATTTTAACTCAGAAACTGGTATTGCTCCGGGAGTATTTAAGTTACTAGACAAAGTTACAAGTTAAAGAACCCAAGATGGCCCTGCTGGGGACAGAACAACCAGCAGAATTTTGAAGAACACATAGGTGACGCGTGACATAATTCCACGCCCCGCTCCCGCTGCCACCGCCCCGGGACATCTGCTGAAGTTTAAGGCTGTGCAACCTGAACAGGGAGCTAAATTCATAGGTGAAAAGATGTTGAAAAACAGATTTACTTGCTTTTTTATGAAACAAAAACTAGAGGGACCATGAACTACGCTCAAGAATCTCATTTGAGAACATATAAGAGCTAATAGCAACTTCTGCAGCTCAACTCCAGAAAAATAAACGACCCAATCAAAAAATGGGCCAAAGAACTAAATAGACATTTCTCCAAAGAAGACATACGGATGGCTAACAAACACATGAAAAGATGCTCAACATCACTCATTATTAGAGAAATGCAAATCAAAACCACAATGAGGTACCACTTCACACCAGTCAGAATGGCTGCGATCCAAAAATCTGCAAGCAATAAATGCTGGAGAGGGTGTGGAGAAAAGGGAACCCTCCTACACTGTTGGTGGGAATGCAAACTAGTACAGCCACTATGGAGAACAGTGTGGAGATGCCTTAAAAAATTGCAAATAGAACTACCTTATGACCCAGCAATCCCACTTCTGGGCATACACACCGAGGAAACCAGAATTGAAAGAGACACATGTACCCCAATGTTCATCGCAGCACTGTTTATAATAGCCAGGACATGGAAACAACCTAGATGTCCATCAGCAGATGAATGGATAAGAAAGCTGTGGTACATATACACAATGGAGTATTACTCAGCCGTTAAAAAGAATTCATTTGAATCAGTTCTGATGAGATGGATGAAACTGGAGCCGATTATACAGAGTGAAGTAAGCCAGAAAGAAAAACACCAATACAGTATACTAACACATATATATGGAATTTAGGAAGATGGCAATGACGACCCTGTATGCAAGACAGGGAAAGAGACACAGATGTGTATAACGGAATTTTGGACTCAGAGGGAGAGGGATAGGGTGGGATGATTTGGGAGAATGACATTCTAACATGTATAGTATCATGTGAATTGAATCGCCAGTCTATGTCTGACGCAGGATGCAGCATGCTTGGGGCTGGTGCATGGGGATGACCCAGAAAGATGTTATGGGGAGGGAGGTGGGAGGGGGGTTCATGTTTGGGAATGCATGTAAGAATTAAAGATTTTAAAATTTAAAAAATAAAAAACTAAAAAATAAAAAACAATAAAAATTAAAAAAAAAAAAAAAAGAGCTAATAGAAACCTTGAGGTAGAGTAACCATTACCAGCACAGCAACCCAGCTGAGAGTGAGCACAGTCCCTGACTAGATAAAAGATATCAACTACTATTTGATCCCTCTATTAGAGGAAAGATTATATATTTTGGAATTTAAGTCATTTCAAGTCTTCATATTTTTATACAAAATGTATTACACTCAATTTAAAAAACCTATTGGATGTGCCACATGACCAAAAACCTTGACAAAACCAGGCCTCAAAAAAAAAATATTTCCAAAGTAATCCAGACACTAGAGATTGGTGACAGTCTTTAAAAGATCTATAATTGCTATATTTAAGAAAATAAATCAAAATATGGAGAAAGCAATTGAAAAAAGAATATTTTCACATAGAGAATTGAATTGTATAATACAGAGAATTGAATTGTGTAACAAAAAATTAAATAGATATACCAAAACTGAAAAATCAAACATTTGTAACAAATAATCTAGTGATAGCTTTCACAGCAAGTTACTGTTAACATAAAAATAAAACAGTGAGCTATTTTACCAGCAAAAATGGGTGAATTCAGGAATAGAAGAATTACAATTTGGGACAAGCAAGTAATAGCAAATGGCCATAGTAAAATCCAACAAAGAAGGAAAGGAAAATTATTTTATAGAGAAAAAGAAGTTGGGAGTGATTATTTTGAAAGAGCATTGGAAAAATGTGAGTTCAGGGTGATAATGGTTTCTCATTGGCTGAGTTATTGGGGTGGTCAATGTTTTATAGGAGATGCAATGTATATCTTTTCCTGTTGGAGCTATAATTGATGATTCTTTCCTGTGCACGATTCTTCTGTTAGGGTCTGAAAACTGGCAATTCATCCTGCAATCAACATTGAGTGTTACTGAAGAGACCTCCCCTTTCTGGTCTCCTGACTCCATTTTAGTGAGGTTTCCCTTTATTAGTTTTCATACTAGACAGCACTGAAGTCTGAAATAGCTAACTAGAAAATGTAACAATAACGATCATATAAACTGAAGTACTGAGGGATGAATGAAAAATATAAAAAAAGTGTTTTAAAAACCTGTGGGGCATGAGGAAGAGTTTGAATATACATGTAACTGAAATCTCAGAGGAAAAGAAGAGGGTGAATGGCGCCAAACATTATTCGAAAATATTTTAAAGAAATTTTCAAAAACTGTCAAAAGGCAGTAATTCACAGATTAGGATTGTCCAAGGAGGAGGTTAGAAAAAGAAGAAGAGAAAGAAGAGAAGAAGAGGAGGAGCAGAAGGAAGAAGAAAATGAGAAAAAAAGATAGAGAAGGAGGACAAAGAGGGAGAAGATGGGAGGGAGGAAGGAAGAAAGAACAGAAGAAGCAACAAATATGCATTAACTTGATTTCTCAGTAGAAATAAGGGAAGATATGGACAATGGAATGATATCTTCAAAATGCTGAAATAAAAAACATATTAGATTATAATTCCACACTCAAGGAAAATATCCCAAAAAGAGATGACAAAGTAAACACATTTTTCACACAAACAGAATTTATTCTCAGGAAGGAATGAAAAATGACAGATATGTAACTGCAAAGGTAAATCAAATGTATATTTACTGAACAAAGCAAAAATGGTCAAGTGTTAAAAATATAACTTTCTTGATGAGAAAACTCTAAAAAGTGGCAGAGTTGGAAGCACCAGAATTTTTTCTCCTGAACTAGATAACAGTTGTGCGGACACAATCTGTCAGATGTAACTATTTTAGAACTATGGAGCCTACTGAAGGTCAACACTTCCAAATCATGGCTTGGATGGTAAATTGTGGCTAACTTTCATAAATTTCAGATCTTAGCACAGTGGAACTACTCATCCTTCACTCCTTAGCTGTACAGCAGGCTCCTGTGCACATGTTCCTGGAGCAGTTTATATACAGTATGCAAAAGCCAGGGTGGGCAAAAAGGAAGCTATGCCCCTAAGACTGGAGATAAATACTGTGATAACTGAGTGCTGCTCTGATCACAGAGTGCGGACACAGAAGTGACCAGCCATTATTTTCACACCTCCACCAATGTTTCAAGTCCCTCCTCCTGTGACTTTCAAGGACTTTATTATTTTTTTGTTGCTGTTGATACTTTATTTTTTTAATTTTTTAATTAGTTTTTTATTTTTTTTAATTTTAAAATCTTTAATTCTTACATGCGTTCCCAAACATGAACCCCCCTCCCACCTCCCTCCCCATAACATCTCTGTGGGTCATCCCCATGCACCAGCCCCAAGCATGCTGTATCCTGCATCAGACATAGACTGGCGATTCAATTCTTACATGATAGTATACATGTTTCAATGCCATTCTCCCAAATCATCCCACCCTCTCCCTCTCCCTCTGAGTCCAAAAAGTCCGCTATACACATCTGTGTCTTTTTTCCTGTCTTGTATACAGGGTCGTCGTTGCCATCTTTCTAAATTCCATATATATGTGTTAGTATACTGTATTGGTGTTTTTCTTTCTGTCTTACTTCACTCTGTATAATTGGCTCCAGTTTCATCCATCTCATCAGAACTGATTCAAATGAATTCTTTTTAACAGCTGAGTAATACTCCATTGTGTATATGTACCACAGCTTTCTTATCCATTCATCTGCTGATGGACATCTAGGTTGTTTCCATGTTCTGGCTATTATAAACAGTGCTGCAATGAACATTGGGGTACATGTGTCTCTTTCAATTCTGGTTTCCTCGGTGTGTATGCCCAGCAGTGGGATTGCTGGGTCATAAGGTAGTTCTATTTGCAATTTTTAAAGGAATCTCCACACTGTTCTCCATAGTGGCTGTACTAGTTTGCATGATCTCAATAGATGCAGAGAAGGCCTTTGACAAAATTCAACATCCATTTATGATAAAAACCCTCCAGAAAGCAGGAATAGAAGGAACATACCTCAACATAATAAAAGCTATATATGACAAACCCATAGCAAACATTATCCTCAATGGTGAAAAATTAAAAGCATTTCCCCTAAAGTCAGGAACAAGACAAGGGTGCCCAGTTTCACCGCTACTATTCAACATAGTTCTGGAAGTTTTGGCCACAGCAATCAGAGCAGAAAAAGAAATAAAAGGAATCCAAATTGGAAAGGAAGAAGTAAAACTCTCACTGTTTGCAGATGACATGATCCTCTACATGGAAAACCCTAAAGACTCCACCAGAAAATTACTAGAGCTCATCAATAAATATAGTAAAGTTGCAGGATATAAAATTAACACACAGAAATCCCTTGCATTCCTATACACTAATAATGAGAAAGTAGAAAAAGAAATTAAGGAAACAATTCCATTCACCATTGCAACGAAAAGAATAAAATACTTAGGAATATATCTTCCTAAAGAAACTAAAGACCTATATATAGAAAACTATAAAACACTGATGAAAGAAATCAAAGAGGACACTAATAGATGGAGAAATATACCATGTTCGTGGATCGGAAGAATCAATATAGTGAAGATGAGTATACTACCCAAAGCAATTTACAAATTCAATGCAATCCCTATCAAGCTACCAGCCATATTTTTCACAGAACTAGAACAAATATTTTCAAGATTTGTATGGAAATACAAAAACCTCGAATTGCCAAAGCAATCTTGAGAAATAAGAATGGAACTGGAGGAATCAACTTTCAAGGACTTTAAAGGGCTGGCATGTTTTTGTCCCTCCCCCTTTATTTTTCTCATTTTCCCCTTTTGAGAGCCAAACATTGAAGACAGGACATCAAAAGTAACTATATACTGGAGGAAATTAGACACAACTGTGCATGTGCAGAGAAAGGTGCAGACTCAGAAAAGACCTGAGGAGACCTTGAGAGTAAACCTCACACTGCTTCTTGACACAGAAATATTGTGTTCAATATTACAGTAATCAAAAAGTGAAAACAACAAACCCCAACTAACCCTAGGAAAGGAGATCCTTTGATTTTCAAAGTTGCTACATTATTTGATTCAATTATTTGATGTCCAGATTTCAACTAAAATATCGTTTGGTATACAAACAAACAGGAAATCATAGCTTGTTCATAGGAAAAGGTCAATCAATAGAAATTATCCTTGAAAAAAAACTTCATAGTAGATCTAATAAAAACTATTTTAAGACAACTATCTTAAATATGCTCAAAAAATGAAAGAAAGATGTGGAGAAAGTGAAGAAAACCATATATGAATAAAACAGAAACATCAACAAAGAGACAGAAAATCTATAAAAGAACCAAAAAGAAATTCTGGAGGTGAAAACCGTAATAATGGAAATGAAGAATTCACTAGAGGTATTCAAAGGCAGATTTGAATGGACAAAAAAAAAAAAAAAAAAAAAAAAGCCTAACCAGTAAACTCAGAGATAGAGTGATGGAAATTATCAAGTCTAAGAAACAAAAATAAAGTAAATTGAAGAAATGTGAACAAAAACCTTAGCAACCTGTGTGTGATACACCATCACAGATATCAATGTGCTATAACACATTTTCAAAGTTCCAGAAGTAGAAGAGGGAAAGATGGAAGCAGAAAGAATATTTGAAGAAATATGGATGATATTATTTTTTAGAGAAAGATGACATTAAAAGTATCATTCAAAATGTAACATAATTTTTAAAAATCTGTTGGTGCAAAAAGTTTTCAGCCAAACAATCATCATGCCAGATACACATATATTTGTAGACAAAACATGCATACAAATGAAAAGCAAAGGAAGAGAGGGGTAGATGGAATTTAAATCTTCTGATAGTCTAGCATTATCAGAAGAGTGATGAGTGATAAAAGTAATAATATTTAAACTGAAATTTGTAATGAGAGCATATGGTATGTTCAGAACAATATCTAAGTGAATAATAAATGATTCATAATTAATAATATAGGAAAAGTGGGACAGCAAAAATAATTTATTAACCAAAAAGAGGCCAAGTAAGAAAAGAAAACTGGATACAAAAAAAAAAAATAGAAAGCATCATTAGTATGGTAGATGTAAAATTAAATGTATTACTTAAAGTGGAAAGAAAAATCTCCCAATTAAAAGAACAATTTTATGCTACTATCTCAATTTCCTATTAGAGATCCCCATTCCTCTTCCTGCAACTAAGCAGTCAGGTATCTATGGACTTCAATACAACCCTGTAAGTGTCAAAGGCAATTTTGTAGGTATAAAAATGCTTCTACCATTTGGAGCATTGCATTTTAGTCATTCCTCTCTCGTAGCTTTATCATGAAGCTAAATTCCAAGGTTCTACCAACCCAGAATGGACATACATGCAAGGAAAATAAAAGGCTTAAATAAGTAGAAACTTCATAGTGGTATGGAAGATAAAAATATAAATATTAAAATTAATTGGTATAGTTTTAAAGCTCTAACTCATCTATAACAAATTCAGATGACTTTTTATAACCCCACACAATATGCCATGTGTGATAGCCAGAAATTTGTGTCGACTTTCAGGTTTTTGGCATTTGGAGAAAACTGACCTATTATTCACATTTTAGGACATGAGAAAAACAGGAATATGTATTGCATTTTAGTGACAACCCTAAATAGGCATTGACTTTAAAGATCTAGGACTCATAAATAAATTACCTATATGTTGAACACTACATACAGACTTTTCCCCTCAATAACTGCTTTATTATTTATGTATTTATTTTTGAAACTGTTCACCCATCTTAAAAGTTTTATATTATAAAACCTTTTAAGAATCATTTTTTTCTTGAAAACTGAATATACAGCAAAACTAGGTCAGCATTCTTTCCTATAATTGCCCAGAGATGAGTATCCCTGCTTCTTTAAAATGTCAGTGTGCTTTGACACTGGCCACACCCTCATGACTACTTATGTTCTCTGATAATGAGATCAGCCAAATTGTAAGCTGTAAAGTATTTGATTTAATAACTAAACTAATATCAGTGGGGACATAGAAGATTCTACACTATGGGTTTCCCTTGTGTCTTAGTGGTAAAGAATCTTGCTGCCAATGCAGGAGCCACAGAGGAAGTGAGTTTTATCTCTGGTCCAAGAAGATCCCCAGAGAAGGAAATGGCAACCCACTCCAGTATTATTACCTGGGAAATCCCATGGACAGAGGAGTCTGGCACGCTACAGTCCATGGGGTTACAAAGAGTCAGACACAACTTGGTGACTAAACAGCAACAAGAAAATTTATAATTTTGATTGCATTATTAAAGTTAATATGTAAAACACTTTTTTTCTTCTTTTTAATATGTGACTGCAAACATGGAAAAATAAAATCTAGTCTGATATTGGTCCAGATTTCAAGAATAATCCAGTTTAATTTTCACATGAATTTTACTTTATCATAGGTACTTGAGTTTGTTTATTAATGTATTATCTACCTTCTTTGGTTTTCTGAATCTTTTCTAAAAGCCTAATGTTTGGATGTTGATTCTTTTATGTTAATATTTAAAAGATCATATTTTCTGTAAATAAGCAATCTTTATAAATTTCTTTTCCTTCTCATACTACATCATGATTTTTTAAATTAATTCATTTTTATTGAAAGATAATTGCTTTACAGAATTTTACTGTTTTCTGTCAAACCTGAACTTGAATCAGCCATGTGAAGTGAACTCGCTCAGTTGTGTCCAACTCTTTGCAACCACATGGACTGTATATCCACCAGGTTCCTCCATCCATGGGATTCTCCAGGCAAGAGTACTGGAGTGGGTTGCCATTTGAATCAGCCATAGGTATACATATATCCCCTCCCTTTTGAAACTACCCCCCATCTCTGTCCCCACCACACTGCTCTAGGTTGATAGAGAGCCCCTGTTTGAGTTTCCTGAGCCATTAGCAAATTCCCATTGTCTGTCTATTTTACATATGGTAATAAAAGTTTCCATGTTACTCTTTCCATACATCTCACCCTCTCCTCCCCTCTCCTCATGTCCATAAGTCCATTCTCTATGTCTTTTTCTCTATTGTTGTCCTGTAAATAAATTTTTCAGTACCATTTTTCTAGATTCCATATAAACGGAATATGGTAGAATACAGTATCTTTCTCTTTCTGACTACTTCACTTGCTATAATAAGTTCTAGGTTCATTCACCTCATCAGAACGGACTCAAATGCATTCCTTCTTATGGCTGAGTAATATTCCATGGTACATATAAACCACAGCGTTTTTATCCATTCATTTGTTGATAGACATCTAGGTTGCTTCCATGTTCTAGCTATTGTAAATAGTGCTGCAGTGAACAATGGGATATATGTGTTTCTTTCAATTTTGGTTTCCTCAGGGTATATGCCTAGGAGTGGGATTGCAGGGTCATATGGTGGTTTTATTCCTAGGTTTCTAAGGAATCTCCATACCATCTTCCATAACAGCTGAATCAATTTACATTCCCACCAACAGTGCAAGAGTGTTCCCTTTTCTCTATACCCTTTCCAGCATTTATTGTTTGTAGACATTTTGATGATGGTCATTCTGACCAATATAAGGTGATATCTCATTGTAGTTTTGATTTGCATTTCTCTAGTAATGAGTGATGTTGAGCATTTTTTCACGTGTTTGTTAGCCATCTGTATATCTTCTTTGGAGAAATATCTGTTTAGGTATTTTCCCCACTTTTTGATTGGGTTATTTGTTTTTCTGGCATTGAGTTGTATGAGCTTCTTGCAAATTTTGGAAATTAATCCTTTGTCAGTTGTTTCATTTGCTATTGTTTTCTCCCATTTTGAGAGTTGTTTTTCACCTTGCTTATAGTTTCCTTTGCTGTGCAAAAGCTTTTAAGTTTAATTAGGTCCCACTTGCTTACTGTTGTTTTTATTTCCATTACTTTAGGAGGTGGGTCATAGAGTATCTTACTTTGATTTATGTCGTCCAGTGTCCTGCCTATGTTTTCCTCTAAGAGTTTTTTAGTTTCTGGTCTTAAATTTAGGTCTTCAATTCATTTTGAGTTTATTTTTGTGTATGATGTTAGAAAGTGCTCTAATTTCTTTTACATGTAGCTGTCCTGTTTTCCCAGTACCATTTATTGAAGAGGATGTCTTTGCCCCATTGTATACTCTTGCCTCCTTTGTCAAAAATAAGATACCCAGAGGTGCATGGGTTTATTTCTGGGCTTTCTATCTTGTTCCATTGGTCTATATTTCTGTTTTTGTGCCAGTACCATACTGTCTTGATAATTGTAGCTTTGTAGTATAATCTGAAGTCAGGAAGCTTGATTCCTCCAGCTCCATTCTTCTTTCTCAAGACTGCTTTGGCTATTTAGGGTCTTTTGTGTTTTCATATGAATTGTGAAATTTTGTTCTAGTTCTGTAAAAAACACCATTGGTAATTTGATTGGTATCACATTGAATCTGTAGATTTCATTTGGTAGTATAGTCATTTTCACAATATTGATGCTTCCTATCAGGAACATGGAATATCTCTCCATCTATTTATATCATCTTTGATTTCTTTCATTAGTGTCTTATAATTTTCTGTGTACAGTTCTTTTGTCTCCTTAGGTAAGTTTATTCCTATATATTTAATTCTTTTTGTTGCAGTGGTGAATGTGATTGACTTCTTAATTTCTCTTTACAATTTTTCATTGTTAGTATATACAAATGCAAGTGATTTCTGTGTATTGATTTTGTATCCTGAAACTTTGCTTAATTCACTGATTCACTTTAGTAATTTTCTGATACTATCTTTAGGATTTTCTATGTACAGTATTATGTCATCTGCAAACAGTGAGAGCTTTACTTATTTTCTGATCTGGATTCCTTTTATTTCTTTTTCTTCTCTGATTGCTGTAGCTAGGACTTTCAGAACTATGTTGAAGAGTAGTGATGAAAGTGGACACGTTTCTCTTGTTCCTGATCGTAGGGAGATTGCTTTCAGTTTTTCACCATTAAGAATAATGTTTGCTGTAGGCTTATAATATATGGCCTTTACTATGTTGAGGTAGGTCCCTTCTATGCCCATTTTTTTTGAAGAGTTTTAATCATAAAGAGGTGCTGAATTTTGTCAAAGGCTTTTTCTGCATCTATTGATATGATCATATGTTTTTTATCTTTCAATATGTTAACATGCTACATCACATTGTACATCATGACTTTTATTTCAGTGATAATTAAATGAATTTGATTGCAATTAGTGACTAGTCTGGGAAGGTTTTGAAAGGAGTGGAGCAAAATAATTAAAGGTTTCACCACCTTAGGTTAAATCATGTCTTAGGTAAAACGGATGATTTGACAAAATTATCAACTTTCTTTGAAAATGTAATTTTATCTCTTAGAAAAGACAGTAAATAAATATGTAAAATTGGCCATAGCATCATTTAAAATTTAAAATATTACACAAAAATAATCATAAACTGGACAAAAGTAAAATCATAGAAAAATTTAGGTCCACATGGTTTTGGTTAGAGCCTGATATAAAATAAATGGATGCTGTAAATAAAAGAGATATACTCCTGGGTAGCTCAGCTGCTAAAGAATCTGCCTCCAAAGCAGGAGACTCAGTTTCAATTCCTGGGTTGGAAAGTTCCCCTGAAGAAGGGATAGGCTACCCACTCCAGTATTCTTGGGCTTCCCTGGTGGCTCAGATGGTAAAGAATCCACCTGCAATGTGGGAGACCTGGGCTGGATCCCTGGATTTAGAAGATCCCTTGCAGGATAGGATAGGCATCCCACTCCAGTATTCTTGCTTGGAGAATCCCTACGGACAGAGGAGCATGGCAGTCTACAGTCCATGGGGTTGCAAAGAGTGGGACATGACTGAGTGACTAAGCACAGCACAGCACAACACACATATTATTGACTATTCCAGAAGAATGCAAAGGATTAGATTTTATTCAGAAAAGTGAAGAAATTCAAGATTTCTTACATCTTAAGTGCTATTTGAAAGAATACATTTGTAAGAATAAAATCTGAATTTTCAACCCAGTAAAAATATAACTCATTATATAATATTTATTAAGTTTATGAGAGTAGATTTGTATGTCAAAAGATGATAAATATGAATGAAAATTCATCTGAGTATAAAAGTCTTTGAAATCAATGTAAACAAATTTATTTTCAATAGCCTATTACTTTCTGTTGAAATAAAACTTGGCATGAAGACTTATTCTATGACACAATTAAATGGGTATTATAGTTGTAAACTATATATATATATATATATATATATATATACTATAAGAAAACAAATATAATTTTGTAACACTACAGCTTTCAGTAGTAATTGTCTTTCAGTTCTATACATACAGAGATTTGGGGGCCCAGATATTGATTTTTAAAATTATTTAGTCAAGAGAAGAATTTTTTTATTTAATCAATAAAAATCCATATAAGAGCTTCGTTATTAAATTTTAAATCTATAGCTTGAACTAAAAGATTTAATGGAAATGGGCAAAACAATGATTTCACTTGAAGCAATAAAGTATTTGTCACATGAAAAAATTATTATAATACTAATTTTCTAAAAATATTATGTGAGAGAGGCCAAAATTTAGGCTGTCATTTCATTAAGGTCCTTATTCATAAAAATGGTAAAGCTGAGAACTTGAAAAGTAAAGCAAAAACATATTTTAATGGCCTGTTTTCAATAGTGAGACAGAATTCTAATTTGTCATGAGTTAGAATGAATAAAGCTTTCTTTCAGTGGAATTTGCATTTCAAATTTGGTACACAAAAGAAAGTATTGTTAGTATTTCCCTGTGCCTAGCATGATTCCATATTCTTTCTTTTCCTTTTTCTCTAGCTTAGAGGCCAAATTTCTCTAGTGACAATGGCCAAATGTCAACCAAAAAGTTAATCTAGATTTGCTGTTGTTTAGTTGCTAAGTCATGTCTGACTTTTTTGTGACCCCATGGACTGTAGCCTACCAGGCTTCTCTGTCCATGGGATTTCCCTGGCAAAAATATTGAAGTATGTTGTCATTTCCTTCACCAAAGGATCTTCCAGGCCCAGGGATTGAACCTGCATCCCTTGCATTGGCATGAGGATTCTTATACCACTGAGCTACCAAGGAAAGCTCTAAAACTAGAATGTCTCCAACTTTTCAGTGTTACTTAATGAGTTATTTGTGTGGGTAAATCAGAGTTATGCTCCTGAGACAGTGTTCTTTGTGAGACTAAATTTTTGGAAGGAGATGCATGATTTTCTTCTTTGGACATTAAAAAAAAATGAAATAAATTCTATGGTTTCTGAGAGACTGGAATATTTCTGTCCAAAGGCAAGAAAATGAACTCTATGCTTTGTAACTTCTTACAATCTTAGCAATTCTAACTTTTGAAGAAATATAATCAATTGCATTCCGTAAGTCAATAGTTATGTAATAGCCCGTAGCATTCCAGGCTAATTAGTCATTTTAAAGGGCTTGCTCTCTGAAAGAACAGATGTATTTTCACTTTAGTTCAATTATTTGCTTTCATGGTTTTGTTCTTTCTATTCCTTTCTCCCTCCTTCCTTTCCTCCATTGATTTCTTCCATCCTCTCTCCAGGCTTTTATCCTACTTTCATTCCATTTCTTTTTTTCTTGACTAATTTATGGTTCGACATCATTTTAAATTAATGAGATTAAAAGTTTTATTTATTTGAAACATAACATATTTTAGAATGTTTTGAAAATATCTAAATGAAATTTGATATCTCTAGTTATATTTTTAATGCTTCATTCACATTTAAACCTAGTTGAAGGAGAGAAGATTTAAAAACTTCAGTTATTTCATGTCAATCTGAGGTAGAAGATAGATGGGCATCCAGCCTCCAGGGTAAAGTGGGAAGATGGGCCCTGTCCACACCACATATTTCTCATTCTTGAAGTCAAGAGACCTCCTGGAGTACGCACGTGCAGAAAGGATCCTTTAGGTCAAAGGGGGAATAATGTCAAGTGATGCTCTACCCATAGAACTCTTTGTTTAGACCCATCTTGGCTAAGAGATTCCTTGTGAACACATGGAAAGATCCTGATATACACAAAATATGGACTGTGAACTAAACAAATCTACATGATTAGCCAAGGAAAACCAGAAGAAATGCCCCCATAAGAGTGATTTAAACTACCATGAGGGTGCAGCTCAGGGACTCTCCCTCTGAGTCTACCTGTGTATCTATTCACATGTACTATACTCTTTTCCTCTTAAGATAATACTTGCTTCACTATTTTCTGTTTTAATGGAAATGCTTTTCCGCAAAACCAAAGGGCCAGGGCCCTTGTTCCTGACCTTTGGTCTGGTAGCAAGGATCTGGTGCATTCACCAGTGAAAACTTGCCCCAGCCTCTGACTGGGAACCCAAGCCTTACTCCAAGCCATTGCAGGTTGAGGCTGCTGCCCAAGAGCATATCTGAGACTGATGAGATCTTCAAAAGTGAGTTTAAGGATGTACAGATGTGAGAGTTGGACCATAAATAAGGCTGAGTGCCAAAGAATTGATGCTTTCAAACTCTGGTGCTGGAGAAGACTCTTGAGAGTCTCTTGGACAGCAAGGAGATCAAATATGTCAATCCTAAAAGAAATCAATCCTGAATATTCATGGAAAGACTGATGCTGATGCTGAAGCTCCAATACTTTGGCCACCTGATGGGAAGAGCCCATTCATTGGAAAAGACCCTGATGCTGGGAAAGATGGAGGCAGGAGGTGAAGAAGGTGACAGAGGATGAGACAGTTGGATGGCATCATCAAATAAATGGTCATGAGTTTGAGCAATCTCCAGAAGATAGTGTAGGACAGGGAAGCCTGGTGTGCTACGATCCAGCTAAGAGACGGACACGACTGAGGGACTGAACAACAATAGCAAATATGAAATAAAGATATTTGTATTCAGGATGGTAGATTTTATACACTCTGGATATAAGAATTGGCATTCAATATTAACTGAGATAAGGCTATTGTCATGAATTTATCCTACCTAATATTTAAATAAAATTGTATTAATTTTCTTCCAGTAGTAGTAATTCTAGAATTCATGATTTAGTCTTTTAACTGGGTCCTCAAGTGACAGAAGGAGCAAGGGATCTCCCTTGGGTCTCTTTTATAAAGGAAATAATTCCATTTATGAAGGCTTTTCCCTCATGACCTGATCATCTCCCAGTGGCCTCACCTCCAAACACCATCATGTCTGAAATTAGGTATGAAATTGGAGGAAACATAAGCATTCAGGGGCTTCATTCATGGCTCAGTTGGTAAAGAATCCTCCTGCAATGCAGGAGACCTTGGTTTGATTCCTGGGTCGGGAAGATCCACTGGAGAAGGGATTGGCTACCCACTCCAGTATTCTTGGGCTTCCCTTGTAGCTCAGCTGGTAAAGAATCTACCTACAATGCAGGAGACTTGGGTTTAATCCCTGGGTTGGAAAGATCCCCTGGAGAAGGAAAAGGCTACTCACTCCAGTATTCTGGCCTGGAGAATTCCATGGACTGTATAGTTCATGGGGATACAAAGAGTTGGATGCAACTTTCACTTTTCACTTCACTAAGCATTCAATCTAGAGCATTTCATGCCTGCCCCCAAATTCATGACTGTCAGTCCATTAGGGCTGCTATAACAAATTACTACAGCTTGGGTAGTTTATAAGTAACAAAGACATTTCTCACAGTTCTGGAGGCTGGAAGTCTGGGTTTCCTTATAATTATTTTTATTTCTGTAAATTCCTTTAATTATTTCTGTGCAGAAATAGTGCCATTATTTCATTTTTAATTAACAATTTGTATACTGTCTTTTACTTAGTCAATTTAGCTAAAGCTTAGTCACTATTATCAATCTGTTTATAGAACCAACTTTTGGTTTTGTTGATTTTCTCAATTGTCTATTTTGCATTTCATTGATTTCTGCTCTAACCTTTATTATTTGCCTCCTTCTGCCTGGTTTGTTTCAATTTACTTTTCCTTTCCACTTTCTTAATGTGACATATTCATTTATTGCTTTGAAACCTTTTTTTAAATTCTATTTTAATAAAGACATTTACTATGATAAATTTCCTTTTAAGTATAAGCACTGTTTGTGTTGCATCCCCTGGGGATGTTAGAATATTTTCTAATTTCTCTTGTTAATTCTTCTTTAATTCATTAGCTATTTGGGCGTATGTTGTTTAACTTCCACATATTTATGAGTTTCCTACATCTTTCTGTTATTGGTGTATTTCATTTTATTCTGGTATGAGAACATACTTTATATGATTTTAATTCTTGTAAATTCACTGAGGCTTATTTTATGGCTTAGGATAAGGTCTTCCAGAAGAATGTTCCATGTGCACTTGATAAGTATATCTACTCAACTGTTCATTGAATCTCCTGTAAATGTCTCTTAGATTTAGTTGGTTCACAGTGTTGCTCTTGCTCATCTTCCATTCTTTTGTTGATATTCTGCCTAATTATTCTATTCATTCCTAAAGGTGGGGTAGCTTTAGTCTTCAACAAATATTGTTGAGTGGTCTATTTTTCTCTTAATTTCTGGAAGGTTTTGCTTCATGTATTTTTGTGTTCAATAGTCTGGTACATATGTTTTTAAATTATTATATCTTCCTGATGGATTGCTCCCTTCATTGTTGTAAAATCTTTATCTCTGTAACAGTTTTTTGTTTTAAAATCTATTTTGTCTAATATTATTATAGCTACTCAGGTTTTCTTGTATTTGCTGTTTGCATGATTTTTTCCTATCATTTTCCTTCAACTTATTTTTATCTTTGGATAAAGCTACATGTGGATAGTATGTAGATAAATCTTACATTCACCTAGTCTGACAAGTTCTGCTTTTAATGAAGATTTAATCTATTTATATTTAATTTTATTATTGATATATAGTGATATTATTGATATATACATCATCATCATTTTACTTTTTCCTTATATGTCTTGTATGTTTTTCATCCTCCTATTTTCAATTTATTACTTTCATTTGAATTAAGTCTTTTCTAATGTAATATTTTAATTTCCTTGAGGGTATTTTCTCTCTATATATATATATTTTTCAGTTTTTTCCTTAATTGTTGCTTTAGGGTTTACTGTATATATCTCATAGGCATCTATGTCATAATTTATAATTCTAGTAAGATATATAAATATTACTCTTGTATAACTTTACCCCCTTTCTCTCCTCTTTTCGTGGTATTTTTATGCATTCTGTATATGCTACTAACCTAACATTCATTGTGGTACCTGCTACTTGATATAATTTTATGTCTTTTAGGAAAGTTGAGAAGTTAAAGGAGAGCATGTATATATTTACCAGTTTTTAATATTACTTTTTTTTTAATCTGCTACTTCTTGTCTCTTTTGATCCTATAGGTTTGAGTTACCATCTGTGGTCTTTATCTTAGCCCAGTAGAAATTTGCTCCTATCCACCTACTTTGTGATATCATTGGCAAATATAGTACGTTTATATATTTTATAGGCTCAGCAATATATTTATATGCACATTGCTTCATATAAAAGCTTCATATGTACTTTAAAAAAATCAGTTAAAAGAAAGTAAATAAATATGCATATATACTATATTTTGTATTTACTTAGTCGTCTTTATTTGTGTGTGTGTGTGTGTGTGTGAATTATAGCTACTGTCAGTAGTCATTTGCTTTTAGTCTGAAGAAATTCCTTTACTATTTCTTGTAAGTCACTGTGTTAAAAACAGCTTCTCTCCATTTTTATGTGGAACAATATGCAGATTTGCTGTAATATCTTATTGAGGTCCTCTTTGTACTCATCTACAGCTTATTTGTTTGTTTGCATATTTCTTTGTTAAGTAGCTGTATTTTTATTGAAGTATATTTCCTCTGTAGTATGAAATCTCTGATATTGCTCTCCAGAGGGTGTAGGCTGGGAATGTACATTGTCACTTTGAGATGATGTGGCTTTGGGAGGGCTCTTTTTGACTCTTTCCCTGATTACATCCAGATGATTAGCTCTGCTAATTGTTGACTGATTCCTCTATCACTTATTTTTTAAACACTGCCTTGGTGTATAAATTAATTCACAGATTGATCCATTAAATTTGTATGCCTTTGCAAGAATGCTTTATTGATACCAGTGTTTGAAACATTGCTCTTACTGTTGAAAAACTAGATATACATAAAATCTTCACAATCATTTCATAAATATTATCTTTTAATTTTGAGATATTCATAATATATTTGGGAGGACATATGCTTTAGAAAAGATGATTAGGTAATCAATCTACTTAGAGAAAAGTACATGACTTTTTGATTTTTCTAACTTTTATAATTTGACTTTCATGTAAAAGCAAATGAATGCTAACCATTTGCAGCCTTACTTGACAAGTTATTTATATTTTTATATTATTAATTTCATTATTTATACATATATTGAATAGACTTTAATACATAGAATGTGCATTCATAAATCATAATTCTTAAACAACATTACTTTGGAATATGCACTTTTATTTATAAGACTCTAAAGTGCTTGTTAGTCTCTCTGAAAACCTTAGCATATGGAAAACATTTTTTTGCTCATTATTAAATATGAAATGTCCCACAAAACAGCAAAACTAATTGGCTATGCAGACAAATCTAAAAACAAAACAACTTTATAAAAAATATAACCATTCTAATTTATATGTAAACCTTATATTGCCAACATCTCATTTTTTGTATTTATATACAGACTTAAAACATAATTTCTACTATCTAAGCAAACGATATAACTTTGTATAGAGGGCTTCCCTGGTGGCTCAGAGGTTAAAGCATCTGCCTGCAATGCAGGAGACCCAGGTTCAATCCCTGGGTTGGGAAGCTCCTCTGGAAAGGAAATGGCAACCCATTCCAGTATTCTTGCCTGGAGAATCCCATGGAGTGAGGCGCCTAGTAGGCTATAGTCCACGGGGTCGCAAAAGTGTGAGATAATTAAAATTGCTTCTGACATCCAATTCTCATGATAGTAGTAGGAGATATTCCTCTCAGAAAAAAGCTTGAAAAATTTCTGGTAAATGTCATTTTTGTGTGTGAATGTAGGGTTTATGTTCCAAAGCAAATTATCATACATAAAGGTAAGTATTTTTTAATTATTCCGTAAGTTTGTGTCTTTGGATGCTATCCTGTATGCTAATATTTATATGGATTGAATATACTTCACTTTAACGTAGCCAGTATGTACATGTTTAACTACAGATTCTACACTGATGATGATGCATTTTGGCTGTAAGCTGAAAAGAAAAGGTAATGTCAGAATAAGTTAGAACAAGTGATAAAAGGAAAGAAGTGACACCAGTTACCATGGGAAGGAGTGCCACACTGTATTTCCAAGTGTTGGTTTATCAAGCTCGTATGAACCAAGACCCAGCAAACTGAAGAGACAACACAGAGAGAAAAAAAGAGGACAGTGAGGATTAAGGAGGTGTTTTGTGATTTTGCTTTGCTTTGTTTTCAGGAAAAAACACTGTATTCATGGGCAGAGTCAGTTCAGTTCAGTTCAGTTCAGTCGCTCAGTCGTGTCCGACTCTGTGACCCCATGAATCGCAGCACGCCAGGCCTCCCTGTCCATCACCAACTCCCGGAGTTCACTCAGACTCACGTCCATCGAGTCAGTGATGCCATCCAGCCATCTCATCCTCTGTCGTCCCCTTCTCCTCCTGCCCCCAATCCCTCCCAGAAAAGTACATGGGTATAAATAACTTTTAGGAATGGGGCAAGATAAAGGTAGGTAGGATATCTGGACCCTGGTTATAAGATGGGTATTTATTATACTTGGTGTCCTGGAGGTAACTGCTATGAAGCAAAGAGGTAAGATTTATGTGAACTGAAATCTAAGATAGTGGTAAGGACTAATCAATACACGAACATCTACTAGATAGCAAGTAAGACTAAGACTTTTAGACTTTCAGATGTTGTAAATAAAAGCAGAATGAGAGGTTATATTACAACACATACATTTTAATCAAATATTTTCTTCTGCAAAGTAGTTGTCATGTAAAGTGATACAGTACTTTTTTCAAAAGTGACCAGAATCTCTTTGAAAATAATGTGTCATGCCTAGTTGCTCAGTACTGTCTGACTCTTTGAGACACAAATGACTGTAGCCTGCCAGGCTCTTCTGTCCATGGGGATTCTCCAGGTGAGAATACTGGAGTGGGTTGCCATACCCTCCTCCAGGGGATCTTCCCAACCCAGGGATCTAACCCAGGTCTCCCGCATTGCAGGTAGATTCTTTACCATCTGAGCCACCAGGAAATTCCTACTGTGGGCTCACATTTTAGGATTTTTTTTTTTAATTATGAAACAACATGGTGATACATTTAATAGTGTTGATCCCTGTGTGATAAGATGTTTTATCCTTTTTAAGTTTTTAATTGCGGCTTGAGAGTATGAGTCGTGAAGCCAATATTTTATTTCTCTTATAAAACTGTAGAAAGTAAATGCCCAAACATTTTGAATGAAGAAGCATCATGAGCATTAAAAGAAAAAAAAACTATGAAAATCTGCAAGATTTCAACTCCAGAGAGTAACACATATCATGAGTCCTTTAGCTAATATTATAAAACAAAAACCTGGTCATTCACTTACTACCTTTCCAATAATTTTCCATTGTCCATTAGAGAAATTCCCAAATCATTAAAATTACATTCAACGCCCTTTATCATATAGCCCTTGCCTCTTTCTCCAGTTACTTGCCTTTATTTGTCTACATGACCCAGATATGCTAGTTCTCTCTTGATTTTCTCTAAGATTCTGCTTTCTCTCTCCTCAGCACTTTTAACAATGTTCCTACTTTTTTTCCTCTTGGAACATTCTTCCAATATTTATAAGCTATCATCTATTCATCTTTCAAATCAGCTTAATGATTAAGTTTCTAACTATGCCTTCTGTGATCTCAGACTAGAGTACATTTTGCCCTTATATATTTCCTTTTGCTCTTATATATATTTCTAGCAATCTAGACTTCTCTTTAACACCCATCATGCTAAAATGTATAACCCTATTTACCTGCTATATTCTAAATTCCATGAGGACTGCAAAAGTAGCTCTTTCATTCATGTTGTATTTCAAACTATATATTTCTTCTATCATGTAACCATGTATTTGTTAAACTGAATTGAAACTTTTATTATGTATATATACTGCATTACAACTACCTCCTGCTTAATGGGATTTTTTTTTCTGATTCTGATAAACAGAAAATATTCCTTTCTAATTTATATTTTTTTATCTTTTCTATGGCTATAATGCTACTTTTTTAACAAGGCAGGGTGAAATCTCTTCAATACTAAGAGGAATAAAAAAAACTCACAGTTTTTTAAATGCATGCTTGTGTTCAGTTCAGTTCAGTTCAGTGCCTCAGTCATGTCCGACTCTTTGCAGCCCCATGAATCACAGCACGCCAGGCCTCCCTGTCCATCACCAACACCCAGAGTTTTCTCAAACTCATGTCCATCGTGTCAGTGGTGCCATCCAGCCATCTCATTTGTCGTCCCCTTTTCCTCCTGCCCCTAATCCTTCCCAACATCAGGGTCTTTTCCAGTGAGGCAACTCTTCACACGAGGTGGCCAAAGTATTCACCTTTAGCATCAGTCCTTCCAATGAACACCCAGGACTGATCTCCTTTAGGATGGACTGGTTGGACCTCCTTGCAATCCAAGGGACTCTCAAGAGTCTTCTCCAACACCACAGTTCAAAAGTAACAATTCTTCGGCATGCTTGTGTTGGATACCTTAATTATATTTTTTCACTTAATCTTCTATAAAAACCCATGATATGAGAGTATTATCTATGATTTTCATCCTGATTATCAAAGAGCACAGCTATTTAAAGAGTACTCAGGTTTGCATAATGCAACACATAATGCCACATTTTCTTTTCTTTCCTCTTCATAACAAGTCTGCCAAATTATGGAGGAAGAAAAATTTTCATCTGGCATTATCTCTGCTATCTACTGCTACATAATAAGCAGTTCACACTTAAGTGTCATGAAACAACAACCATTTTAACAGTCTTACAAATTTTGTATATCAGTGATTTGAACATGGCAATGAGTTTTCTGTGGTCTGCAATACATGGGGCCTCTGCAAAGTTCTTCATGGCTAGGGATGGGTTGAATGTTGGGAAACAGACACATATAGAGGCTTCTACACTTCCATATTTTGCATCTGGGCTGAGATGACTCAAAGGGTAGGCTCAAAATTGTCTGAGAGTGTCTGAATATGGCCTCTCCTTATAGCTTGGGCTTCCTCAGAACACGGAAGCATAAAGGTAGTTGGGCTTCCTACAAGGCAACTGAATGCTCCAAGAGCCACTGTTTTAGGAAAGAAGTATATGACCTTTCATGACCCAGCCTCAAAATTCACATCGAATTACTTTGACCATATTCTGTTGGCTGAAACAATTATAAGCTGGTCTCACTTCAAGGGTTAGAGACAAGGTGTGTACCTCTTGATGTGAGGATTTTCAAATTATCTGCGGCAATATTTTAAAACTGCCATTAAGTATTTTCTCTTGTAATAAGATACTAAAATTTATTGTCAGCAGTAGAATCAGGATTTGAATAATTTGTTAAGGTTACACATGTATTTTTTCTCATTTTCTTTGTCATTACAATCTTTTGAAGAAACGATAAAAGGTAAACAGCTATGTTTTCAGTTCAGTTCAGTCACTCAGTTGTGTCTGACTCTTTGTGACCCTGTGAACTGCAGCATGCCAGGCCTCCCTGTCTATCACCAACTCCCGGAGATTATCCAAACTCATGTCCATTGAGTTGGTGATGCCATCCAACCATCTCATCCTCTGTTGGCCACTTCTCCTCCCACCTTCAGTAATTCCCAACATCAGGGTCTTTTCAAATGAGTCAGCTTTTCGCATCAGGTGGCCAAAATATTGGACTTTCAGATTCCACATCAGTCCTTCCAATGAACACCCAGGACTGATTACCTTTAGGATGGACTGGCTGGATCTCCTTGCAGTCCAAGGGACTCTCAAGAGTCTTCTCCAACACCACAGTTCAAAAGCATCAATTCTTCTGTGCTCAGCTTTCTTTGTAGTCCAATTCTCACATCCATACATGACTACTGGAAAAACCATAGCCTTGACTAGAGGGACCTTTATTGACAAAGTAATGTCTCTGGTTTTTAATATGCTGTCTAGGTTGGCCATAACTTTCCTTCCAAGGAGTAGGCTTCTTTTAATTTCATGGCTGCACTCCTCCTCAAATTTTCTGTAATATATAACATAACATTTTATCCTGTCAACAAATAGGTACAAAGGAAACTAAAAAATTAGTTGGTAGAAAAAATATGTTTTATGAGCAGGGTATAAATAAGACATTCAAATATGAATAAGATTTGAAGCAATTTTTTTTAAATTAAGTCTTCTAATTTTGCAAAAGAAACTAGGATAATTGCCTACCCATCACCCATTAAATTCACTTCTTACTCTCATGTACTATGTAACAATCTATATAATTCCTTTGGATTTCAGAGAGAAAATGGAAAAACAAAATAAATTTAGGAAAATGTATGGTAGAGCAGCCTTAAAGTAAATTACTATTAACATAAAAGTAAATGATTCTTTATTTGAAAAAGGAGAGTATGGTTGGTATTTCTAATTTCAACAAGTCTTTCATAACAAGACTAAGATTTAAGTGATTTTAAATATGGCATAAGTAGAATTATCTGATAGCAATGTTATATACAGGGATGTTATGTAGTACTATTTTCTTGGTTTCAGAAAAATATCTAACTAGAGCAAGCTTACGCTGAGTAATTGTAGTATTTCTAATCCTTTTAATACACTGTAAAACAGTGTCTTGAAAATCATAGTTTCAATATTTAGTTATATTTTATTTATATTTTATAAATTGAAGGACTCTTGAATCTCCTTAAGTAAATTGCAATTTAATGCAATTTTACTTATACTCAGCAGTGTAGTTACATCTTGATTAAAGTCATTATAAAGGACATGTAATCACATCCTGATGATCTTACATTTCATTGGGTTAAGAAATAGTTGATTTTATTGTGATTAACACTTAAGGAAATGGAGTATCACCTACATACACAATTTTGTTATCTAAGCAACAGCCAGGAGCTTGATTTGCATGTTTGTTTTGTTTGAAGGATGGCCTTTCTTTGGGATTGGAATGAAAACTGACCTTTTCCAGTCCTGTGGGCACTGCTGTTTTCCAAATTTGCTGGCATATTGAGTGCAGCACTTTCACAGCATCATCTTTCAGGATTTGAAATAGCTCAACTGGAATTCCATCACCTCCACTAGCTTTGTTCATAGTGATGCTTTGCAAGGCCCACTTGACTTCACATTCCAGGATGTCTGGCTCTAGGTGAGTGATCACACCATCATGATTATCTGGGTTGTGAAGATCTTTTTGTACAGTTCTCCTGTGTATTCTTGCCACCTCTTCTTAATATCTTCTGCTTCTGTTAGGTCCAGACCATTTCTGTCCTTTATCCAGCCCATCTTTGCACGAAATGTTCCCTTGGTTTCCTTGAAGTGATCTCTAGTCTTTCCCATTCTGTTCTTTTCCTCTATTTCTTTGCATTGATTGCTGAAGAAGGCTTTCTTATCTCTTCTTGCTATTCTTTGGAACTCTGCATTCAGATGCTTATATCCTTCCTTTTCTCCTTTGCTTTTCACTTCTCTTCATTTCATAGCTATTTGCAAAGCCTCCTTAGACAGCCATTTTGCTATTTTGCATTTCTTTCACATGGGGATGGTCTTGATCCCTGTCTCCTGTACAATGTCACGAACCTCCGCCTATAATTCACTGGGCAGTCTGTCTATCAGATATAGTCCCTTAATTCTATTTCTCACTTCCGCTGGATAATCATAAGGGATTTGATTTAGGTCATACCTGAATGGTCTAGTGGTTTTCCCTACTTTTTTCAATTTAAGTCTGAATTTGGCAATAAGGAGTTCATGATCTGAGCCACAGTCAGCTCCTGGTCTTGTTTTTGTTGACTGTATAGAGCTTCTCCATCTTTGACTGCAAAGGATATAATCACTCTGATTTCGGTGTTGACCATCTGGCGATGCGCGTGTGTAGAGTCTTCTCTTGTGTTTTTAGAAGAGGGTGTTTTCTATGACCAGTGCATTCTCTTGGCAAAAGTCTATTAGTCTTTGCCCTGCTTCATTCCGCATTCCAAGGCCAAATTTGCCTGTTATTCCAGGTGTTTCTTGACTTCCTAGTTTTGCATTCCAGTCCCCTATAATGAAAAGGACATCTTTTTGAGGTGTTAGTTCTAAAAGGTCTTGTAGGTCTTAATAGAACCGTTCAACTTCAGCTTCTTCAGTGTTACTGGTTGGGGCATAGGATTGGATTACTGTGATATTGAATGGTTTGCCTTGGAAATGAACAGAGATCATTCTGTCGTTTTTGAGATTGCATGCAAGTACTGCATTTTGGACTCTTTTGTTGACCATGATGGCTACTCCATTTCTTCTAAGGGATCCTGCCCACAATAGTAGATATAATGGTCATCTGAGTTAAATTCACCCATTCTAGTCCATCTTAGTTCACTGATTCCTAGAATGTCAATGTTCACTCCTTTCTCCTATTTGACCACTTCCAATGTGCCTTGATTCATGGACCTGACATTCCAGATTCCTATGCAATATTGTTCTTTACAGCATCAGACCTCGCTTTATCACCAGTCACATCCACAACTCGGTATTGTTTTTGCTTTGGCTACATCCCTTCATTCTTTCTGGAGTCATTTCTCCACTGATCTCCTGTAGCATATTGGGTACCTACCGACCAGGGGAGTTCCTCTGTCAGTATCCTATCATTTTGCCTTTTCATACTGTTCATGGGATTCTCAAGGCAAGAATACTGAAGTGGTTTGCCATTCCCTTCTCCAGTGGACCACATTCTGTCAGACCTCTCCACCATGACCCGTCTGTCTTGGGTGGCCCCACACGGCATGGATTAGTTTCATTGAGTTGGACATGGCTGTGGTCCGTGTGATCAGATTGGCTAGTTTTCTGTGATTATGGTTTCAGTGTGTCTGCCCTCTGATGCCATCTGGCAACACCTACTGTCTTACATGGGTTTCTCTTACCTTGGACATGGGGTATTTCTTCATGGCTGTTCCAGCAAAGCGCTGCTGCTGCTCCTTACCTTGCACAAGGGATATCTCCTCACGGCCATGCCTTGTGACCTTGAACATGGAGTATCTCCTCTCGGCCCTCCTGTGCCCATGCAGCCGCTGCTCCTTGGACTTGTGATAGTTCCTCTCAGCCACCGCTCCTGACCTTGGGCACAGGGTAGCTCCCCTCGGCCGCCACCCCTGACCTCAAGACACTCCAAAGAAACTTAATGCCAAAGAATGCTCAAAGTGAAAGTGAAAGTGAAGTCCTGTCCGACTCTTTGTGACCCCGTGGACTGTAGCCCTTCAGGCTCCTCCGTCCATGAGATTCTCCAGGCAAAAATACTGAAGTGGGTTGCCATTTCCTTCTCCAAAGAATGCTCGAACTACCGCACAATTCCACTAATCTCACATGCTAGTAAAGTAATCCTCAAAATTCTCCCAGCCAGGCTTCAGCAATATGTGAACCTCAAACTTCCAGATGTTCAAGCTGGTTTTAGAAAAGGTAGAGGAACCAGAGATCAAATTGCCAACATCTGCTGGATCATTGAAAAGGCAAGAGAGTTCCAGAAAAACATGTATTTCTGCTTTATTGACTATGCCAAAGCCTTTGACTGTGTGGGTCGCAATAAACTGTGGACAATTCTGAAAGAGATGGGAATACCAGACCACCTGACCTGTCTCTTGAGAAACCTATATGCAGGTTAGGAAGCAATAATTAGAACTGGACATGGAACAACAGACTGGTTCCAAATAGGAAAAGGAGTACGTCAAGGCTGTATATTGTCACCCTGCTTATTTAACTTCTACTCAGAGTACATCATGAGAAACACTGGGCTGGAAGAAGCACAAGCTGAAATTAAGATTTCTGGGAGAAAGATCAATAACCTCAGATATGCAGATGACACCATACTTATGCCAGAAAGTGAAGAGGAACTAAAAGCCTCTTGATGAAAGTGAAAGAGGAAAGTGAAAAATGTTGGCTTAAAGCTCAACATTCAGAAAAACTAAGATCATGGCATCTGATCCCATCACCTCATGGGAAATAGATGGGGAAACAGTGGAAACAATGGCAGAATTTGTTTTGGGGGGCTCCAAAATCACTGCAGATTGTGATTGCAGCCATGAAATTCAAAGACGCTTACTGCTTGGAAGAAAAGTTATGACCAACCTAGATAGCATATCCAAAAGCAGGGATATTTCTTTACCAACAAATGTCAGTCTAGTCAAGGCTATGGTTTTTCCAGTAGTCATGTATAGAGGTGAGAGTTGGACTGTGAAGAAAGCTGAGCACTGAAGAATTGATGCTTTTGAGCTGTGGTGTTGGAGAAGACTCTTGAGAGTCCCTTGGACTGCAAGGAGATCCAACCAGTCCATCCTAAAGGAAATCAGTCCTGGGTGTTCATTGTAAGGACTGATGCTGAAGCTGAAACTCCAATACTTTGGCCACCTCATGCAGTGAATAGTTGACTCATTGGAAAAGACTCTGATGCTGGGAGGGATTGGGGGCAGAAGGAGAAGGGGATGACAGAGGATGAGATGGCTGGATGGCATTACCGACTCGATGGATGTGATTTTGAGTAAGCTCCAGGAGATGGTGATGGACCGGGAGGCCTGGTGTACTGTGATTCATGGGGTTTCAAAGAGTCGGACAAGATTGAGCGATTTAACTTTCTTTCAGGGTATTCTAATATAATTAAGTGTATTGAAAAGTGAAACAGTAAATTTTATTTTTTGTTTCAGAATTTGATCTTCCGTTGGAGCTGACCCTATGGAGCTGCAGACAACATACCTCTAGTTGGTTACTGGAAAGTACAAGCTTGTCTGAACTTTTGTGAATGGCAATGATGTCTTCCACATTTGGTTGTAGTGTACATAACTCTACATTAAATTGGAACTGATTTTAAAAATTATCTGATGATGTTTATTGTATACTGTCCAGGTCTTTATGTTATAATCCCCTCAGCTTATATCTGGCATTTTCATGCAAGGTAATACTAAGCAGCCAAATAGCCTTTCTTAGAACTCTCATTATAAATATCTTCCTATTTCACTGGAGAGTCCCTCTTCTCTTTTTTATGTAATACCTCCTAAATTTCTAGCTCTTTATATTTTCTTCTGTGGTCTTTGAAATGTGTTTTGTCTTACTGACCTGTTACTACCCAGCACTTCTTATCCCTGGATAGGTGTTCTTTATTTCATGACCAGCCAGAGAACTCAACATAAGGCACTTGCATATACTACATGTACCAATTTTTCCTCTTTAACACTCACAAACTTCAAATAACACAACTCCCTCTTCAATCTTCCATGAAGTATACGGACTTAAAAAACTAAGCTCAATCGCACTTTGCTATAAAGGTAAAAAGAAAAGACAGGATGTAATGATTGTGGGCAAGATAAAACATGGTCAGAATGGACAACTTTTACAGTATAATGCATCATGTAAGTTCCCAATCATCATTCTACTAGTAGTTTGTCTATTTGATGGAAAAAAAAAAAGATAGAAAAAAGTTGAACAGCTTCATTCTCACAGGTTCTAGTATGCCATAATAAATATACATTTCTTCATTTCTGTTAAATAGGAAACCAATGATGATACCACTTACTGAAAACCATCTGTCCATGTTCATCTAGATCAACAAACTATGGCCAATTTGCATTAGCACAATCTGTTATTTCTGTCTTTGCCAATGTTTAACAATGTCAGGTGATTTTACCTCCTTTTAGGCAGCATATTATATGAAATTCTCAATGACATCTGAATTTCTGGGAAGATAATATTTTTATTCTTCAGAGTCAAAAATGTATTACACATGCTGTGATCTGTAAAATATCCACACTAAAATTGTTTCAATTTAATATATGCATACTTTTTATGATAGTTATCTAATAATCTAAAATATTTATATTTCAATTAGCATTTTACTTAATACTTTACATTCCTTCCTTGTAATTAATCAAAAAGGAGATATTACCTGTCCAAAAGAAGCTTGGACATGAATTACAATTTTGGAGCCTATACTTAAGAATTCACTAAGCAATGAGTCTTAGATGTGAAAAAAAAAGGGGGGGCATCAACAAGTGAACAATTGAGAAGAAACAAAAGTGAGAAAAGAACAAATGAAAAAATTAAAAATTCTCAGTTATAGGTATTTCAGGATTGGTATGGGCAAACTGGAAGATATTTGAATGAAAAATGTCTATAAGGATACCAGATTGAAATTATGATTTAAAGAAGGAAATACAATGTTGAATAAAAAATAAGACTTATTTTCTCCCCCCAAAATGTAATTTTTCAAATCAGGAACTAAACGTATAGAACCACATCTTATTTTTTAATTAAAAAATCTGGTAAATCAACTATACTCCAATATAAAATAAAAATTGAAATAAATAAAAGAGTTGTTTCCATGCATTTGTCTGTTTGTTTGTTTAATCTTAAAGTTTATAAGCCTGGCTTATAAAGTTTATATGCCTGGCTCTAATTCTAGAATGATTTTGAAAAAGAAATTTGATTCTCTTTAACCATTGACGTGTGGAAAAGGTATATCTTTATCTTTGATAAAGATGATCAACCTTTTTGGTTTCTTTATCTAAGGTAGCTTTTCCTTATATTCAGTTCAGTTCAGCTCAGTTCAGTTCAGTTGCTCAGTCGTGTCCGACTCTTTGCGACCCCATGAATCGCAGCACACCAGGCTTCCCTGTCCATCACCATCTCCCGGAGTTCACTCAGACTCACATTCATCCAGTCACTGATGCCATCCAGCCATCTCATCCTCTGTCATCCCATTCTCCTCCTGCCCCCAATCCCTCCCAGCATCAAAGTCTTTTCCAATGAGTCAACTCTTCGCATGGGGTGGCCAAAGTACTGGAGTTTCAGCGTTAGCATCATTCCTTCCAAACAAATCCCAGGGCTGATCTCCTTCAGAATGGACTGGTTGGATCTCCTTGCAGTCCAAGGGACTCTCAAGAGTCTTCTCCAATACCACAGTTCAAAAGCACCAACTCTTCTGCGCTTAGCCTTCTTCACAGTCCAACTCTCACATCCATACATCCACAGGAAAAAACATAGCCCTGACTAGATGGACCTTAGTCGGCAAAGTAATGTCTCTGCTTTTGAATATGCTATCTAGGTTGGTCATAACTTTTCTTTCAAGGAGTGTCTTTTAATTTCATGGCTGCAATCACTATCTGCAGTGATTTTGGAAGCCCAAAAAATAAAGTCTGACATTTCTTCCACTGTTTCCCCATCTATTTCCCATGAAGTGATGGAACTGGATGCCATGATCTTTGTTTTTTGAATCTTGAGCTTTAGGCCAACTTTTTCACTCTCCTCTTTCACTTTCATCAAGAGGCTTTTTAGCTCCTCTTCACTTTCTAAAATAAGGGTGGTGTCGTCTGCATATCTGAGGTTATTGATATTTCTCTCAGCAATCTTGATTCCAGCTTGTGTTTCTTCCATTCCAGCGTTTCTCATGATGTACTCTGCATAGAAGTTAAATAAGCAGGGTGACAATATACAGCCTTGACGTACTCCTTTTCCTATTTGGAACCAGTCTGTTCCATGTCCAGTTCTAACTGCTGCTTCTGACCTGCATACAGATATCTCAATATTGTAGTCTTTTATAATTACCATCACAATATTTTTATAGTGTCATCATATTATTATTTTTATATATTTAGAATATTCTTTTTTCAATGTATTTTAATAATAAAGTTTATATTTCCATTAATTAAAATAAATAAATTACTTAAAGATTCTATGGAAACATAATTTTCTATTTGAGAGTTCCATTCTACAAAGAAAGATGGGGCTACCAAGATAAGAAAACATCAAATCTCTTTTCTTATGTTTGATCAAGCAGAATTCACCTCTGCAAGTCATATAATTTATGATACAATTATGTACAGATATATTTTCATACCTCAAGACAGCTGAAAAATTCCCTACATGGAAATAATTTTAGATTAAGCATAATTTTAATGATCAGGTTAGTTTTTTATATTTACATGCAAGCTAGTTTATATTTCACCAATCATCCTCCTCATGAAAGCAAGTTTTCTATGTTTTGATTCCGTGGATCATGCAGAAATTCACAATAGAGAATGAAAGGAGATCCTGTTTTCTTACTCCCCTCTGCCTTGTAAATGATATCTTCTGTGCTTAATTCTACCTTTGCTAAAATGGTTGGAGACAGAGAGAATACAAGAATAATGACTGAGATACTTTTTCTGAATCTCCTGTTTGCCTCTACATTCACCTCACCACTCTCCTCTGACTCCCACACATTGTTTGTAATTGAACTGAGACATGTGTTAATGTGAAGTCTAACATATTACCTTCCTATGATCTGTAGGACATCATATTGTGTTCTGGTTTGGTGTTATGAACATGTGTCTAGTTTACAATATATTTTAAAATTTTGATTTTTCAAAAAATATCAATGGCAGAATCATACGTTATACATATTTGAGATGTGCCTGGTACTTTAACAAATACATGCATGGTTTAAAAATATTGTAATATTTTACTAATTGCACCCACTAAATATGTATTAGAGTGTAATTACTCACTGCTCACCCTGCTTCTGAGCACCTTCCTCATCAGACAGCTCCAAAATCAAGACACCCACAGATGACCGTGAATATCCTTGGAACTCTGGACTGTTCAATTTGATGCAATCAGATTACCTCAGGCATATATTTCTTTTGATCACTGGTACACTCCCTTTTAAAATGAGATATAAAATCATACAGATATCTATCTAAATTCTACACATCTTTTCCTGGGAATGCAAATCCTTACAGCTGCATGTTTTACAGGAAGCAGAGGAAGTTGAAAGCAGATAAACAAACTAAAAGCACTTTTTCTTAGCCATTAATGTTATTACTAATAAATATATGAATGTACTTATGTCTTCATATTTTATGTTTGTACTCTAAAAATATGTTCAAATTAATTACTGCCATTATTTCCTTGTCCTTTTTTTCTTGATAATGTCCTTATCTTCATTATCAGCAATGAAAAACAACTGTGATCCCTAACACCTTTCCAGGCAATTTAAAGGGCAGTTAGAACAATATGAGATTCTAAATACTGATTGTTAACAATTAAAAAGATATTTGGTATAGGCAATTTGCATGTTGATACCTTATCCTTGCATAAATATTCAGGTTTTCTTTTTTTTTTAGAGTTTCCTGCATGTGACCTAAGTCATTCCAGTTGTGTCCGACTCTGCGACCCAATGGGCTATAACATGCCAGGCTTCTCTGTCCATGGGGTTCTCCAGGCAAGAATACTGGAGAGGGTTGCCATGCCCACCTTCAGGGGATCTTCCCATCCCAGGGATCTAATCTCCATCTCCTGTGTCTTCTGCCTTGCAGGTGGATTCTTTACTGCTGAGCCACCAGGAAGCCCTTTTATGAAGTTGTTGGTATCCATTTTGAGATGCACAATTTTGAATAAAATAAATCTGTACTGCTTTGAGATAAGTAGACATTTGCAAAGACATTGGCCATGGCTGGAGATATATGTTCATATTATTTTCATCTTGTCTGATAATTGAAGACAGGAGAATCTACATAACCTGTCCTTTCTGTTCCATATAATCTTGTCATGCAGAATGTTAACATTTCTGGCAAATTAGTCTTATACAATTACTTTTCATTTATTTCCAGAGAAAATATGCACAAAAGCAACAGATTTTTTTCCAAAACACCAAGAATTTCTTAGATGTCTATAAGCATGTGTTTGTATTTTCAGTTTCTAAAAACTTTTGTGTGCCTTAAGTCACTTCAGCCGTGTCCAATTCTTTGCAACCCTATGGACTGTAGCCCACCAGTCTCCTCTGTTCATGGGGATTATCCAGGCAAGAACACTGGAGTGGGTTGCCATGCCCTCCTGAAGGGAATCTTCCCAACCCAGGGATTGCACCTGCATCTCTTAGGTCTCCAGCATTGGCAGGCACATTCTTTACCACTAGTGCCACTTGGGAAGCCTTAAAACATTTGAGGAAATAAAAAATAAATATTTGTGTGAAAGTAATTGTTCTCTTTAACTGCTAGATGGTTCTATTTGACTTTGGCATGAGTAAAGTTGATTGTTTCCATTTTCAGTGCTATTACATAGGAGTTTTAGCAGAGATCCTAAAGCGACTATTGATTTTGTGTGGGGTGAAATCAATGACATGGGACATTAGAGGAATCCACCTTTTCTCTTTTCCTTGCCAAAGATCCTCAACATTGAAAACAAAACAAAACATTTTTTTTTTGCTTTGATTTGAAATCCACAAAGAGGTATATAACAGAACACCCAAAACTGAAGTATAAAAACAAAACAGTTCAATCCACACCTCAGTTGACAATGTTAACAAATGGTGTTTGTAGCTCATAACAATCTCCACACAGCCTATAGCTTCAAAATCTCTTTAATAAATTAAAATATTCTTCAGAAACAAGGGGACTTGGTTCTTCTCTTATGCATTCTTATTGCAAAAAATTTTTCAAATGTTGCAAGAGGAAAGGAAGAAATATTTTTTGAGCACCTACCGCAAACTGGATATTGTTTCAGGCACTTCAGAGAGACCATCTTGTCTGTATTTTTGGAAAACTAACCCATATAGATGCTAATGTTTTAAGTTGTGAAAGATACTTTCCATTTACCTCTTCAAATGTATGTCCCACATTTCTCCACCCTACTTTATTTACCAAAAAAGCTGACTTTTATAGATATTATAGCTTTGGGTCCTTTGACTTCTGCTTGGTCTCCAGCCAATGGGGAGCTCCAGCAGGAGATCTGAAGGATGAAGCAAGAGGTCAGGATACTATTCCCCTTCTTCTTTTTCTGAAAATAGCTTCACCCTTCAACCACTGATGCAAAGAAAGCAGTCTCTACAGGACGTTTTACTTCTGATTTTGATAATGCTCCCTCTTTTCTCTCTTAGACTTAGTGGTGGTTAGGAATTGGCTGCTGGAATAGCACATGTTATTTTATTATCACGTGTATTCTCTTTCCCCCTTCACTGTACCCACACATTTTTGAATAAACCCTAATTGAATTATCCTCTTCTCAGTGCACTGTTGGTGTGTTAGGGCCTGATTTCTATGTAAACTATTGAGAGTCAGTAAAGCTTAACCTGAGCATTCCCAAATCTTATGGAATAGAAAATCTGTCCCCAAATTTCTATGAAAGTTAAGGATTTTGAATTGTTATTGCTATCTCTGGATTTCTGCTTTTGCTGAATTAATTTATCATATTACTACTAACTTATCCCAGGTGTTGTATCTCATTAAGTTGATTGAAATAGCTTTTATTTAATTTACATATACTCATTCACACCCATGCACTAATACAAATGCATGAACATACAAGACATTTATTGCTATAAAAATTTATAAAGATCAAAGAGATGAAGGCATAGGAAAGATATTATATTTACACAAACAACCACACTTGGAATATCAGAGTTTCCTCTTATAAACTCCTTTTTCTATCCTATTACCAAAGATGTTTACTTTTGCAATGTCCCCAACTCATACTATTTCCAGTCATTCTTTCTTCTTCCTTTTTGTATTCTGTGCTGATATCTAATATTATCCCAGATCTCTTCCTGCTTCTATTTCCAGAATTTCAAAAATATCTTTATCTTTTTTTAGAGTGAAATTCAATGTTGTTACTTTGCATATCTGTATTTACCAAGTTTTTCAGCAAATTGAAAATATTATCTATGCAACAGAATCTACTTTCCTGAAAAAGACTTTTCTAAGCATTGTTCAGTTCAGTTCATTTCAGTCGCTCAGTCGTGTCTGACTCTGCGACCCCATGGACTGCAGCATTCCAGGCCTCCCTGCCCATCACCAGCTCCCAGAGTTTACTCAAACCCATGCTCATTGAGTCGGTGATGCCCTCCAACTGTCTTATCCTCTGTCATCCTCCTCCTGCCTTCAATCTTTCCCAGCATCAAGGTCTTTTCAAATGAGTCAGTTCTTGGCATCAGGTGGCCAAAGTCAGAGTTTCAGCTTCAACATCAGCTATTCCAGTGAATATTCAGGATATAAGGAAATATCCTTTAGGGTGGACTGATTGGATCTCCTTGCAGTTAAAGGGACTCTCAAAAGTCTTCTCCAACACCACAGTTCAAAAGCATCAATTCTTCAGCGCTCAGCTTTCTTTATATTCCAACTCTTACATCCATACATGACTACTGGAAAAACCATAGCCTTGACTAGATAGACCTTTGTTGGCAAAGTAACATCTCCGCTTTTTAATATGCTGTCTAGGTTGGTCATAACTTTCCTTCCAAGGAGTAAGCATCTTTTAATTTCATGGCTGCAGTCACTACCTGCACTGATTTTGGAGCCCAAAAAAAGAAAGTCTGCCACTGTTTATACCCTTTCCCCACCTGTTTGCCATGAAGTTATGGGACCAGATGCCATGATCTTAGTTTTCTGAATGTTGAGCTTTAAGCCAACTTTTTCACTCTCCTCTTTCATCAAGAGGATCTTTAGTTCTATGATGCATATATGATATTCACATGTATGATAAATAGGTATATGTGTATGTTTATCCTCTATCAGTTGGTTATTTTATCTTACTATAAAGGGATTTTACTTTGAGAAAATAGATAAAAATCACCTGATTTGAAAATCTATCTTACTCTGCTTTACTTGAATTCTATTTGAAATTCCAACAGAAGACAGTGAAACATGAGAAAGCATAAGAAGCACAAAACAAACTTGCAAGAACTATAATTTGAATTCATAGAAAGGAGGCTGTATCTGGCAACAGAATGCTCAGCCAACAAGGAGAGAACGCTGAGTTTTGACCACTCAGTCTCCCACTGCTCCTATAGACTGGTGTCTTCACCAGCTTGGGCTGCCATTGCAACAGGAGGGGAATGAGACACTGAGTATTTTAAACACAGAAACTTGTTTTATGACAGTTCTGGAGGCTAGAAATCCAAGGGCAAAGTGTCAGCAGATTTGATTTCTTCTGAGGCTTCACTCCTTGGCTTGCAGGTGGCCACCTTCTCTGTGTGTCCTCATGTGGTCTGTTTTTCTTATGAGGACACCACCTGTCAGACGAGATCAGGGTCCACCTGAACAGCACCATTTTAACTTGACTTTCTTGCTGCGTCCTTAGATGGAATCCTTCAGTCTGTGTACTAGTCTTTTCTCTTATAAGAACACCACCCATAATGAATTAGAGTCAAGTCTACATGATCTCATTTTACCTTAATTACCTCATTAAAGGCCTTGTCTCTAAATACAGCCAAATCAATATATATTGTGACTCCAGTAATATACTATCAAAAATCATCTGGTCTAATACACTGACCAGAAATTCTTTCATATCCATTTCATAATATTTTCTACCTCCATCTCACAGCAGAATATCCACAGTTCCATTGGGTCTTCAAGGTGCAGCTTCTCACGTCTAGAATCCTAAGCTTAGATAAAAATTTACTCTTAGCACGTTAAATATTCAAAAGCAGATTTCAAATTAAGCTATCTGAGATGAAGTCTGCCATTTGGTAAAGGGAAGAAGGGGAAAACACATGGAGTAATAACCTTTCTTAACCTAGACTATATCCTACTTGAGTGGGTTACTAACTCTTGGCCTTTTTGTTTCTTCGTCAGCCAATATTGCAGCCTCTGAGTTTACTCTCTGAGGAGATTCATCTTGTGTTTGGTTTCTATTGATTTTACTTTGGAAGGTAAACGGAAGGCTTTTCTTCAGTTTTGATGTTTTTCCCTTGGAAAAAACACACATTGAAAGTGAAAGTTGCTCAGTTGTATCCAACTCTTTGTGACCACATGGACTATAGAGTCCATGGAATTCTCCAGGCCAGAATACTGGAATGGGTAGCCTTTCCCTTCTCCAGGGGATCTTCCCAACCCAAGGATTGAACCAAGGTCTCCAGCATTGCAGGCAGATTCTTTACCAGCTGAGCCACAAGTAACTGTGAAATAAAACTCATATTTTATGGCAAGGCCAAAAATATTAAACATGAGAAACCTTATCTGCCCTTTGGCCTCCTCTCTCTCCACCTACTGTGTATTGTGTATCTGCATTATCCATTGACCAAACCTCTCTCGTTTGGCAGAAATACCTGCTCAACCATAGAGAACAACATTCTCCTACCATCGACAAGACAACTTCTTAAAAGTTCACAAATCCTTTAGATTCTGTGAAGTGCCACGATTACCCACCACTTTGTTCCAGCAGATCTAGATTCTATAATCTATCAGTACATTATTTAAAGTATAGCCCTATGTCTCAAAAAGTTATTTAACTATGCTTTAACCTCTAATGGGCAGAAAATTCTTAGAGCTTTCTGAGATGCTATTCTCAGGGTCAAATAATATATAATCCTAAATTTGGCACGAATAAAAGTTTCCACTTCTTTGTTAGATCAGTTGATTAATTTTTCATCAACATAATCAACAACTTTAGGTTTCGGATTCTAGTCATGGAATTTGTCTTAGTAATTGAGCAATAATAGGCCTTTGTTGACCAGATTTGTGATTTATCTGTAAATTTAATACCTTAAAATGCAGAAATTCTGACCTTTTAATTTCTGCTTGACCCTTTGTTTAATACCATAGATGTTACTGAGTCTTGCTTTCTGAATATAAATCACATCCTGGAGGTGTTTATTTTAAAAAATTGGGTATGTATTCAGTGTATCTCTCTGTCCTCCATTTTTCTCTGTCCTACAACAATAAGAAATAGTAGGCCAGAGTGAGAGGTACAGGTAATTTGTCTTCTCTCCTCATTACACCTTCCCAGAAGCTGGGTCTTTGAAGTTTGCATAATTATCATTTTGTCAAGCACTGTTGTCAAGTTACCAGAAAGAATTGGTAAGAAGCATGGCTACCATATTTCTCTAACCCTAAACTTCTCTTCAGCTCTGCTTGTGTCCTAAACTTCCTTATACAATCAGCTTAAAATGGAGAGTTCAGCTTTTGCAACTCTGCCAAGTCCATGGTTATCAGATTTTTGCTTGTCTTGGTTTATTTGCATCACTCTGATCAATCATATTTTTTCCATCTCTTTTACAAATAGAAATCATGATTTTTCCATCTCTTTTACAAATAGTCTGATCTTTTATGACAAGATATGTTAGAACATTTTTATAGGTGGGAACATGATCTGATATATAAAATTTAGCAGGTGACTCTTTAATAAATGATTTATACCACTTAATAGCTATCGTCAACTTCCTAGTTGGAAATAGAAGACATTTCCTGCCTCATATCCCACCTCAATTAATCTAATTTTACGTGCAAGGATTTATCACTTGCAATTCCTATTACCAGGTACAACTGAATCTTTCAGGATCACATGAAGAGTAGAACTCTTACTATAATAATTTAATAACTAGCATATAATCAGTATGTACTAGTAATATTTATTATCTATCTGCCAAAGATAAATTTATTATGTTTTACTAATATAGCATAAAGTTGACAAATAATGACAAATCAAATCATATGCACCCTTTTTTGTAATTCCATATAGCCAACTGATTTTCAGAAAGCAAATTTGCTAATTTTGCCAAGTCTTTAAACCCATAGCTAACTGGTTGCAATTAATTAACAACTATAGTCCCAACATGAATGCTGGTTGTTACTTAAATTTATGATAATATATAAGATGAATGAGCATTTTAAAAATAACTATTCAAAATCTTTTATCATTTACCAATGATATAAATAAGCACTGTGCTTAATCTCATAACGATTTTTAAACACTGGAATAATATTTATATAGTATTGATACATTGGGGATAATTCACAATATAATGATTATTGACATAAAACAATTTTGAGTATAAGCTGCATTAGTAACATATTCTTTATTAAACTATTAACTCCAGACCACCAATAAAACAATAAATCAAGCAATATTTGCCTACTTTTGTAATATAAATGCCTATTTCATGACAGAGTTAAAGCTACAACCTGAAGTCACTAAGAGAAATATACACTTTATCACCATTATATAGTGTTATTACAGTACAAATACAATAGGCACAAATAATTTCAATGGCATGGATAATAGAAAAATGCAGCATAATTAGGAAGAATAGTTTTGAGAATTTATTATATTTTACATATAGTTTAATTATAAATTAATATACTTTTACTGTTAATAGTTGCTGTATTTAATAACCATAAAACAAAATTCCTGAAAACTTAATAGTTGCCTCTCATAACCTGATATGAGACAGCTCCAGAACATATAATGAAAAAGCTTAGGATTATTGCTAGTTTTACAGCATACTTTATTTCTTTCCTCTAGATACCCAGTTAATTGACCAGGTTCATACAAACCTATCTGACTGAAACATAGAAACAGTCTCAACAAGCAAACTGGGGAAAAGAAATGCTGAATGCTTGTTATTTATACATACTTTTTTCAAAAACACAGTGTATCTACAAAATAAAATACTAATTAGTGATAAGAATAACATTTATTGACCATTTACTACATTTCAGACACTGTTAAATAATTTTTAATACATTATTACATCAGATGAAATGACAATACTTGGCATTAATATTACTTTTTCTCCTTATATATCTAGGAATGTCTTTGCTTTTAAGATCAAATAGCAAGTATACTTTAGAATCTTGATTCCGATCCTGACTTGACTACTGAACCTACATTTTATATATTGAATCTAAGTGAATCCCATATTCTCAATAGTGAAATTTGTTTATGTTTTCTGCTGACTCTTCAGTTTATGATGCAGGGAAAAGTTTATTATTGTCTTGAATGTGAGAATAGGCAGAGGTCTTATTAATCTTGGATAAAAAGAAGCAAAAGTGTTTCTAATGTAGGATGACTTGGAGGTAGTGACCCTGAACAATATGTAGTAAGTTAAAGGAACATAAATGTCAGTAACTATGTTTGGACACTGAAACAAGGAGATGATTAGAACTGCACATGGCAAAAAATGGGCTGGAAGTTAAGGACAAGTGCAAAATGTTAAAAAAAAAAAAAAAAGCTCAAGAAAGAAGAATTTTCAAAAACACCTTTGTGTTTCTTTATTTTAGATCTATTTGGCTTGATTAAGCTTTTTTCACCAAGTCCATATATTCCAAGAAAACAGCAAATCTCATTAGACTTGCTGCTAATGTTTAGAATTCCTCTTTAACTAGGAACTTCCTTACTGTTTTAAATATCATACGGAATCCCAGGATGTAACATATGTAACAGTCATCTGTTACAGATTTCTTTGATTTTTTTAAAGTTTCCGTTATTTTATGTGTAATACAAGTTCAGAATAGTAAAACATTCAATAAAGAGAAGCAAATTAATTAAGTCATTTCCAAATCAAGATAATCAACTGAGAATCCTGCTATATAAGGATAATTACTATTAAACATTAGGGTCATACACTATTATGGAGACAATAAGCTTCCATGCCCAAAATTTCTTTCTAATACTCTGACATTGTGACACTGTTACACATAGCCCTTGGCCTGTGCTTCCAAGTTTTTCTCTTTATTGTATTGTTCTCTCAATAATTCTTAATATAATGCTCAGTGTTGTCTGAGTGAAGTTTGTGAGCTAGGAATTTGGATGCTTACTTTACTGTCCTAGTTTACCGGTCACAATTATAATAATAATCTTAGGTCACTGGATGTCTTTAGCCATGAATTATCATGGATGAGATATAATTATTAATATAATTCAAAGCATGAAATATTATAGAAAGAAAATCAAATGAAGATAAAAGATGTTTAAAAGTGTTAAAAAATAAGAAGAGCAAAATAAGACTGCCTACAGGAAGCAAAAGTACATTTTATTTTTAAAATAATTACTTAAAAATTATAAGCCTAGATATTTAAATTTATTACATAAGGGTTATGAGTTTGCTCGGATTATAGCTACCTAATGGAGACACCCCATTGCTCTTTTCAATTTCTGGTTTATGAAATTTTCTTTATTTATGCCTGGTTTAAGTGCATATTCACTCCTATGTAAAATAAATTAAAAAAAATGATGCAGTGGACTCAATGTTTTTCTTTTTTTTTTAACTCTAGTTCTAACATTGTATAGTTCTAGATATAATTTCAAATATCTGATAATCAGTATTTAAATTAATGGCAACAATATAGTATACATATTTTTAAAACTGCCCTCCAGTGGAAAGGATTGCTGAGTTTTATTTTTCAACATGTAAATCAATCTAGACATAGATATTTGCAGATACTCTAAGAGGTGATTTAATCACTCTTTTTCTGTCCTGATTTATTGCAATCTCATTTGGATCTATAGGACAGAAGATACATTTTTACACTGAATGTGTCACCAAACAGTAAAATAGTTTAGTTTAAAAGTATAGGAAATGCATAGTGACTCACAAGGTATCTGAAACAGTTTATGAAGCTTAGCTTCTGGCAAAGAAAAACATTTCTTTACTTCTGATAATGTCAGAATAGATAGGCAGTTCTTGCACACACACTAACTATAAGAATGAACTACACCAAGTGAAAATCTTCTAAATTCTTACTTAACTATATATGATAAAAATTGTCAGGCAAGAAAAATTGCCAAGAAAGTCTTGGAGGAAAGGCTTGAGTATTGAAGCACAATGAACTCTAACTAAATGACTTGGTAACACTTCCAAGTCAGATAATGTAGCAGGCCCTGTACAGGACTGTTATGTTTCAAATGATCCCTTGAACTTATGCCTATATTTTTAACATTGAAATAATAAGTCCTCTTACATCTATAATTTGTTGACATAGTTAAATTACCCAAACAGCACAACCTTTAGATGGTTGTTTTCCTTTCTCTTATATACTTAGGAGTTTTTCACTTATGTTTAATAACCCAAGCCACTTAGAATTCCCTGCTTGATATTGTAAAGAATTTATATTTTGACTTGAGTTTAAGACTCAAACTGTTCCAAACTGTCAACTCTAATTATGGTAACATGTTGGCGTAATAGGATAGCCAACTAACCTAAGTCTGACATACTAGTGCTGCAATATATCAAATTTGATATATTACCTCCTGTACTTTATATTATAAAATAACTTTATTTCGCTTTTTTATAATTTTGACTTTATTTTCTTTCTAGATTCAGTAATGCATAAGAAATATCATGTTTTAAAATTAGTGGCATAAGGCCTATGGATTTAAAAAATTAACAAACAGAACAGTATCTCCTTGAATGTATAGATGCATATTTTATTAATGTAACCACTTAGAAAGACTCAGTTTACAAAGCATTTGCCAGATATGGAAAGCTGCTGCTTTGTCGCAGCTAAAGTTTTTTGACCTTGATTAACAATGTTCTTCCCTGGTGGCTCAATCAGTAAAGAATCTGGCTGCCATGTCAGAGACCCAGGTTCAATCCCTGGGTGGGGATATCTCTTGAGGAAGGGCATGGCAACCCACTCCAGCATTCTTGCCTGGGGAATTCCATGGACAAAGGAACCTGGAGGGCTATAGTCTATGGGGTCACAAAGAGTTGGACATGACTGAGTGACTAACACTTCACTTTCAACAATGTTCTGGAAAACCAGTCATTAGATCCTAATGGAAAAATGACATTAAAACAACTCAGGTATGAGAGTCTGTCAATAGGCACATACTTTCTCCCCCAAGACTGGTAAAAAAAAAATGTTTATGTTACTCAAATTCCTTATATAGACCTGATCTATCACTTTATATTTACCAATGTTTGTATACTGTAGTGATTAATTGTTTATCTGGAACTCTCCTATGGTGATGCTTCTGTAAAATTCCTGTCTTCATGATAATGTATTCCTACATTCTGACTGCAGTTTCTGTTTGGCCCTTTTGATTTTGAGTTTTCAATCTCTCATTTATAGCCCTGAGAAATAAATGTAATAATTATCTGCTTCTAGACAGAGTCATTAAAATCTATTTCACATAGACCTTCAGGAGAAAAGTAGACACTGTATTTATTTGGTCTAATTTTATAGTTTATTGAGTCTGCAAAAAAAGAAAAAAAAAAAGATCATTAAAATCTTTGAAAAAATGCCAGGATATCATAGAAGGAACTTTCAGTGATGTCTTGGGGCATTTCTTTATAGACACACCCTCAGATAAATTATTTTCTACCTAAGTTTACATACAACTCTGTAGATTTCTCTCTGCAGAAATGAAAACCCCAAAATATTAACTTATTGCCCTGTAGGACATTAACCGGTTTGGATAAGCAATCTTATTTCAGCATCCCCACTCCCACCAATACATTTATATGTAGTGCTTCCATAGTGGTTCAGATGGTAAAAAATCTTCCTGCAGTGCAGGAGACCTGGGTTTGATCCTTGGGTTGGGAAGATCCCCTGGAGAGGGTAATGGCAACCCACTACAGTAGTCTTGCCTGGAGAATCCCATGGACAGAGGAGCTTGGTGGGCTACAGTCCATGGGGTCGCAAAGAGTCAGGCACTACTGAGTGAGTAACATTTTCACACTTTCGCTTTCTACAAGGGGCTTCCCAGGTTGCTTAGTGGTAAAAGAATATGCTTGCCAGTACAGCAGATGCAAGAGACATGGGTTCAATCCCTAGGTTAGGAAGATCCTCTGGAGAAGGAAATGGCAACTCATTCCATCATTCTTGCCTGGGAAAACTCATGGGCAGAGGAACCTGGTGTGCTACAGTCCATGGGGTTGCAAAGAGTCAGACATAACTGAGCAAACATACAGGTTTACAAAATATCTTTTGAACCAATTTTACCTTCTTTTTGGTTCCCTCATAAATTAATGAGTTGAATACAATCTTTAAATGTGTTTATTCTATGTTTGTGGGACAGTTATATTTTTAATTTTCCAAAGATAATACCTTAATGATTCTGCTAATTCTGATAACTGGGATCACCTGAAGCTTTTTGCTAATTCTTGTGTTATATATAAATGTGGTGAGATTGGCCCTACTACTGTGAAAAATATGAAAATATGAAGTAATATTGACTATATAAAATATTGAGTACATAAAATATGTGGATGAGGACTAAGCATTTTGCTATTTGTTATTTAAATTCTTAAATTTAGGGAAATTGAGGCACAAAGACAAGGAGTCAAATAATCAATGGGATACAGGTATCATATGAATAATAACCATCAAGAACTTAATGACAAATGCAAGATATGAAAATAATTGACTAAGTGATGGGCAGTTCAGTTCCATCACTGAGTCATGCCTGACTCTTTGTGACCCCGTGGGCTTCAGTGTGCCAGGCTTCCCTGTCCATCACCAAATCCTGGAGCCTACTCAAACTCACATCCACCGAGTCAGTGATGCCATCCAACCATCTCATCCTCTGTTGTACCCTTCTCCTCCTGCCCTCAATCTTTCCCAACATCAGGGTCTTTTCAAATGAGTCATTTCTTTACATCAGGTGGCCAAAGAATTGGAGTTTCAGCTTCAGCATTGGTCCTTCCAATGAATGTTCAGGATTGATTTCCTTTAGGCTTGGCAGGTTGGATCTCCTTGCAGTCCAAGGGACTCTCAAGAGTCTTCTCTAACACCACAGTTCAAAAGCATCAATTAAAAAAAAAAAAAGCATCAATTATTCGGTACTCAGCTTTCTTTATAGTCCAACTCTCACATCCATACATGACTACTGGAAAAACCATAATGATGGGCAAGGTAAACAAAAACACTGAGAGCACATTGACATTGAAATAAGTTTATGGAAATGTGACAAAGCAAATCTTAATAATATGATTAATGTCTAGTTTTAAAAACATGATAAATATATAGGAAAATTTCTAAACTGTTTATATTCATGGTCTACCATAAAAAAACATAGAGAAAATAAAATATAGGCTAAAGGATTAAAACATTTTAAAAACCCAACCCATTCCACACCTATTTTTCTAAGATAAATATATGATGCCTTCTTCCTTTAGAATTTTCTGTTAGATTCACTATTGTTGGCAAGTTATTGTCCTATTAAAATAGTAGAAAACTTCTACTTTTGGTTCTGACTCAAATAAAAGATAAAGAGAAGTGATTATAGCTGAATCATTTAAAAAATTATAATTAAACTTTGTAACACATCTAGTTAATTTATTTCAAGAAATGTATGCTGAGGGACTACTTAGGGAGGTGAAATGAACTAGTCATAAAAATGCCTAAAATCTGATCACTCCATTCAAGAAGATCCATTAAATATAAAGTAAAAAGTAAAAGATAACAAAAGATAAAGAACATTTATAGTTAGAAGTTTTCATTTAAATGTGAAATGCTATGAAAACTGATTAAATGAAAATAATTTTATCAACAAGATGAGTCTGAGAATATATTATTACCATTAAAAATTAACCAAATAATAAATTTATATTACAAATGATACTGTATAATATCCCCTCCCAACCATAATTTCTTGATTTTTTCTTTCCATTTCTTTCAGTTTTCTCAGTGTTCTTGGCTGATAGCTCCATTTAAAGAAATAAGCATTCAACAAACACTTTTCAAAAATCTCAAGTCTAACTGAATAGAAACTACAGAAACAAAGCTTTCTGAGTAAACAGCCAGTTCTCAACACCTCCTATGCTCAGAAAAAGCCAGTTATGATATTGTAAGTGTAACATTCTTTTCCTTGGCATAAATGTAGAAATAAGGCTACTAGTACATTCCTTCTAAATCTTCTTTTACTCATAAAATATAACTTTATTAGTGATGCTCACCACATTAACTGCCTTACTTTTCTATTGAAAATGATTTTAGATGCAAAATATCTCTTAAATGAGGTTTGGTATTTATCTTCTAATACATCTCAAACATTTTCAAACATAAACAGCCCACAACTACAACCGTATGTTTATTGATAGCAAGTTTAAAGTTTTGATTTTCAAAAGAAAATATTTTATCACAATATACCTGTAAAAGAATAAAAAACTTTTGAGATAAAATAGTTTTTCTCTTTTATTCAACTAGATAAAAATAATTAACTGACTCTCATAACCATTAAGTAAAAGGTATTTTGCAGTATAAAAGATCAAAATGATATATATGTAAATACTATAAATAAGTCTTAGAAGTTTACAAAATTTTCTTATTAGGCAGTTTAAAGTTAAAATCTGTCATTGTCAAAATTACACCAATGTAGAGGACCCAATACAATAGGGCTAGTCAGGTAGTTATGAAAGTTTACAACAAACACTATAAATTGAAGCAGATCAAATATAAAGTCCAGGGAAATGTTCTAATGCTCTGAAATATTGGCAAATTACAAAGAATTAAGAGATTGAAAAATTAGAAAAGGGCTAGCAAATAATTTGAGATCACTGGGGGTCTCAGAAGAGTCAAAACATATATGACAAAATTACTTTACAAGGAAAATGGAAGAGAGGAGAAAACGAAAGATATATGCATCTGAATGCAGAGTTCCAAAGAATAGCATGGAGAGATAAGAAAGCCTTCCTAAGTGATCAATACAAAGAAACAGAGGAAAACAATAGAATAGGAAAGACTAGAGATTACTTCAAGAAAATTAAAGATACCAAGGGAACATTTCATGCAAAGATGGGCACAGTAAAGGACAGAAATGGTATGGACCTAACAGAGCAGGAGATATTAAGAAGAGGTGGCAAGTATATACAGAATAACTATACAAAAAGATCTTAATGACCCAGAAAACCATGATGGTGTGATCACTCACCTAGAGCCAGACATCCTGGAATGCAAAGTGAAGTGGGCCATAAGAAGCATCACTACAAACAAAGCTAGTGCAGATGATGTAATTCAAGCTGAGCTATTTCAAATCCTAAAATATGATGCTTTACTCAATATGCCAGCAAATTTGGAAAACTCAGCAGTGGCCACAAGACTGGAAAAAGTCAGTGTTCATCCCAATCCCAAATAAAGGCAACGCCAAAGAATGTTCAAACTACTGCACTATTGCACTCACCTCACATGCTAGCAAAGTAATACTGAAAGTTCTCCAAGGTATGTTTCAACGGTACAGGAACTGAGAAATTTCAGATGTTCAAACTGGATATACAAAAGGCAGGGGAACCAGAAATCAAATTGCCGACATCAGCTAGATCATAGAAACAGAAAGAAAATTCCAGAAAAACATCTATTTCTGCTTCATTGACTACCTTATTTCCTTTCACTAAAATTCTTAAAGAGATGGGAATACCAGGACGCCTTACCTGCCTCCTGAGAAATCTGTATGCAGGACAAGAAGCAACAGTTAGAACTGCACATGAAACAACAGACTGGTTTCATGTTAGGAAAGGAGGACGTCAAGGCTGTATAGTGTCACCCTGCTTATTTAACTTATTTGCAGAGTACATCATATGAAAGGCCAGACTGGAAGAAGCACAAGCTGGAATCAAGATTGCCAGGAAAAATATCAATAAGCTTAGATATGCAGAAGATACATCCTTATGGCAGAAAGTGAAGAGAAGCTAAAGAGCCTCTTGATAAATGTGAAAGAGGAGAATAAAAAAGCTGGCTTAAAACTCAACATTCAAAAAATGAAGATCACAGTATCCAGTCCCATCTCTTCATGGCAAATCAATGGGAAAAACAATGGAAACAGTGAGAGACTCTATTTTCTTGGGCTCCAAAATCACGGCAGATGGTGGCTGCAGCCATGAAATTAAAAGACTGTTGCTCCTTGGAAGAAAAGCTGTGACTAACCTAGACAGCATATTAAAAAGCAGATATATTATTTTAATGGCAAAGGTCCATAAAATCAAAACTATGGTTTTACCAGTAGTCATGTATGGATGTGAGAGTTGGGCTATAAAGAAAGCTGAGTGCTAAATAGTTGATGCTTTTGAACTGCGGTGTTGGAGAAGACTTTTGAGAGTCCCTTGAACAGCAAGGAGATCAAACCAGTCAATCTTAAAGGAAATCAGTCCTGAATATTCATTGGAAGGAGTGGTGCTAAAACTGAAGCTCCAATACTTTGGCCACTTGATATGATGAACTGACTCATTGGAAAAGACCCTGTGCTGGGAAAACTTGAAGGCAAAAGAAAAAGGGGAAGACAGAGGATGAGATGGTTGGATGGCATCACTGACTCGATGGACATGAGTTTGAACAAGCTCCAGGAAGTTGGTAATGGAGAGGGAAGACTGGTATGCTGTAGTCCATGGGATCACAAAGAGTCAGGCTGACTGAACTGAACTGATTGTACAAGTGACTTCTTAAGGAAACACTTATCAACTTTTTTCAATCTTTCTCTGCTGTGACACATACAAATCTGGTGTTCATGTATCCAGCTGATGCTTCAGGTGAATAAATGAGACTTTATTGACATGAAATTCCTGGAATACTTATTCTACTCCAATATAAAACAAAGCAAATAAGAGACAGATTCCTGGTGATGTGATTGAACATGATTGCGTAAAAGGGTTACTGTGGACTGACATCCACCTCTTACTCATTTAATTCAAGTGTGTTTATTAATCCACTACTATGTTAATTCGCCAAATTAGACAAAATCCTGAAAAAGAAAGATGTGTTTGCCGCTGTCACAGTTTATTCGGGCAAAATGTAACCAAGCAACACAGCAAATAGCAATGGTGCTTCAATGGGAAAAATACATATTTAAGAAAAAAATAACTTACTATGAAGAATTTTGGAAGGACATTTATGATATAAAGACTTACTCGTCACATTAAACTTAGTTGCTCAGTCTTGTCCAACTATTTGCGATCCCGTGGACCATAGCTTGAAAGGCTCTTTTGTCCATGGAATGCTCCAGGCAAGAGTGTGGAGTGGTTTGCCATTTCCTTCTCTAGGGCTTCTTCCTGACTCAGGGATTAAACCTGGCCTCCTGCATTGCAGGCAGATTCTTTACTGTTTGAACCACCAGCACATTAAAAATGTATATTTAATATATATTTATATCAAGCTGTACATTCCTGTACAATTCAAATATTAATTAAACTTATTTTCTTTATTCTTTGAAATATGAGTTTAACCTGCTCTAAAGTCCCATTGCTTTCATCATGAAAAAGAAAAGGAGAATGTACATATACATATGCATATACATAGCTACATTTATATGAAAACTTAGTTTCTACCAGTTTAAAAACAATTAATGCTACTCTCAGTTCCAATGTTCCCTCAAATTAATGGCCCTGTTCAAAAACTGTAGGTAGATTTTAAGTCTTAATCAACACTAGGATGTACATTTGTGAATCTTTTCTTTAAGAAGATCAATATTTCATGCCCCAAATAGAAGGCTTCTTGTAGAATAATTGGAAGGAGGAAATTCATTGTGTAACACAGAAAATCAACAGCTGATTAAGACAAAGCAATTGTTACATGCATAACTGAAAATACTTAATTGTGTTTGGATCTTATATCAGAAATAATTTCCTCCTTATTTTTTGGTTTGCATTTGGGTGAGCCCCTTGAATGACAAAGGTGTATTATACACACTTGCTTTACAGTGACCAACAGCATTTATAAATTTATGTAAATCTGATTATATTTCATAGCATTATAAAGGATTTGTATGTAATATTCTTATTAATTTGCTCAGGGGTCTTAATGTCAACTTAGGTAAGATTAATCAGAACAACCATATTTTAGAAAAATTGATTCAATGAACAAAACTACCACATATTTAAAGGAAGTAAGGGCAGATGAAAGCTGTCACCGAGGAATGGAGTAGGGAGAGTTTGAGCCTGCGGCAGATGGAGGAGGAGGAAAAAAAAAATAAGATAAAATTGTGACATCTGTTAAAACAGTTTTGAAAGAGTCATTTACACACCATGGATGAACAACAATTTATTCCTGGAAAGTGCTTGCTACCAAGATTGTGCTAATTCTTAGTTACAAATATATTTAGTTATTGATGAATCAAATTGCTTTCAGGAATCTTATTCTGCTTGGATCTTATTCTGTTTGTACAAGCAAGGTCTATTTACTTCATGACATTACATCATCTTAAGGTATCTGGAGGCCAGTATCCATGGACAAAAGGGCAGTCTGGAACTCAAATGATTTTAGGGCAATCATCTTATCTCATAGAATAGTTGTGTGTATTTCTTCTGTGTGACTTATTATTGGTCTTTATTTACAATAGTTCTTTCAGATCTGAAAAGTTCCTTGGAATATAGCAAGTTAATTAACATTATCTTAATTCTTAATCTATCAAAATTGACTGTCTATAATGCCTCACATAAGGTAATTTTCTTTCACTTGTGTTTATTTATCCAGTCAAGAATTCTTGCCATCCCGTGTTGAAAAAGGGATTTTGCAATTTCCTTGCTCTGTCCCCAAGTTTCCAAGAGCTAGCAGTTGAAGAATTCTCAGGTTTCTCTGAGTACAACATTTTCATTTTCTCATTCTTCCCATTAAAATCCTATTCTCTTCATTCACAAAAGTGGGCATTATATCCAACCAATGAAAAATAATAACAACCCTGTAAACAGAAGGTAAGACAATGATTACAAAACATTTTATGATTTTTTTCAGTTTTTATTCACTTCTATAGATAAAACTCAAATGTAAATAAGAAAGTGAAAATAAGTGAACTTTAATATATTTTCTAACCTGAGGTTATTTCAAGAGTTGAGGGAGAAGAGGAGGTAAAGAAAAGAATTTTTTAAAGGAGGACAATAAATGTAGGAAAGACATGATCAAAGATTTAAAACAAAACAACAAAAAAACCCTCAATGTTTTTATTTAAAGGAATTCACATAAAAGGAATCTGTATCAGGATAGAAATAAATGAAGCTGAAATGAAATTAAAATTAATAATAAAATATTACAGCTGGGAAGACCTTAGGGAACATTTAGTAAAAACCCCATTATATAGATGAAAAACAAATCAAAGCTCAAAAAGCTTAATTGGTTTGCCTAAGGTTACATCACTATGGAAATTCAGAGCCAGGCTTATTTCTAAGACCAGTGCTGCTTCAACTAGAGATTGATAAAAGGAATAAAGAAAAAGAACAAGGATGAAAAGCAGATTTTAGGTCTTTGCTTCACTTGGAGGCTCTGATTCAGTTGGTCTGGGATGAAACTCTAAATACTTTATTTCCTTGGCAAACAATAGGAAGCCATAAAATGGAAGAAGATGAAATGTGAAGTGATAGAAAAAGAAGGGACAAATAGGAGAGGAGAACTTTTTTTGTTAGCTTTTCCTTAGTGCATATCTTTCTTTCAGCAATCACATGAAAAAGGATGGCTGTTTTTCCATCAGAGTTCAGGTGTTTCTCCATTCTTTGGGCAAGTCTTCCTCAAAATATCTTTAATAGGCTATCATATCAAAATCACCAGACAGGTGATCATATCTATTCTGAGGAGTGTCTCCAGTAAACTTAAATAACACCTTTTTGGCTAAGGCCCTGGATTCTTCATTTTAAACAAACTCCACTCTGATTGTTCATTGTGTTACTTGTGTAACTGTCTCCTTGAGTGCAGGGAGAATATGCTGTTTTACTTTGTATTTGAGATCCTTAGTGCAGGTCCTGGCTCTTAGGAGGTACTCAGTAAATACGTGATAGGAATATGATTAATGTAAGAGTTGGATGATAAAGAAGACTGTGTGCTCATGCTCAGTCACTCAATCATGTCCAACTCTTTGCAACCCCATGGACTGTAGCCTGCCAAGCTCCTTTGTCCATGGGATTTTCTAGGCAAGAATACTGGAGTGCATTGCCATTTCCTATTCCAGGGGATATTCCTGACCCAGGGATTGAACACTGAATAACTGATGCTTTCGAATTTTGTGCTAGAAAAGACTCTTGAGAGTCCCTTGGACTGCAAGGAGATCAAACTAGTGAATCCTAAAGAAATCAACCATGGATATTCATTGGAAGGACTGATGCTGAAGCTGAACCTCCAACACTTTGGCTACCTGATGCAAAGAGCCATCTCATTGGATAAGATCCTGATGCTGGGAAAGACTGAAGTCAGGAGGAGAAGGGGACAGCAGAGGATGAGATAATTAGATAACATTACCTATTCAATGGACATGAATTTGAGCAATCTCTGAGAAATAGTGAAGGACAGAGAAGTCTGGCATACTGCAGTTCGTGGGGTCACATGTTCGAGTAGGACATGACTAAGTGACTGAACAACAACAACAAAATGATTAAATTGAATGAACATTAAATTGAATTACATTTCAGTGCTTAAGAAACTAATTTATGTATATCACTACTGGATATGAATATTTTTGGTTTTGTTGCTTCTTATTTTAACTGAGTTAGCTTCTATATTTTTCTAAAAGGAAAGCAGTTGGGGCATATAAAAATGACTATTTTTAAAAAATTTTCTACGTATCAAGAATATATTATTAGAGACTCATTTTTATCTTTGAAAGCTATTAACATTAATTATATCAATAACCTCTAATAAAATATCTAAAAGATTTTAATTATTAAAATAAAAATACTAATAATATAAGTAAAGTTGTGATGTACTTGAAGGCTGACATAAACTTGAAACCGTTCTGTTTCTACATACCTTTTGATGCTTCAAGAACTACTTTTGCCAAATAGTGACTAGGCTGCAGAGCTAACCCACATAGATGGGGTTATTAATATGCAGTCTGTCTACCTGAAGAAGTTTACATATGCAATATACAGCATGTGGACCTTGTAATTGAATTTTTGAAGTTCGCTGTGGTTTGGGAGCAGCATATGGGTCAGTAATCATTATCAAGACACCATCGTTCATAGTACACATATAATTAATCAACTCATTAATTATAGAAAAAGAGTCTCAGAGAAGTCTAGCACACCTATTTCTTAAACAAATATTTTATCCTCAAGCTGTAAAAGTAGCATCTACTTTCACCATTGCCTTTGCTTATTATTAGCAATTTATTTAGGGAGCTTTTAGTAAAAGGTCCATAAGAAGAGTCAATACAAAAATCTTTCAGACCCAGGACCCATCACATATATCCACAGAATTTAATCACTTTCTGATTAAATCACTGCTTTGGATCTTTATCTTCTGAAGCTAATGTCAATAACACTTTATTTTTAATTTAACTAAATTCAGCCAACTGTAGAAGAAACAAATCTTGTTCTTTTTTATTATTAATTTTGGTAGATAGTTGCCAAGGTAAAACTGATAATTAAGGAAAGTACAATATTCCTTAGAATTTCTTTGTTGTTGTTACACATTAGCAAGTCCATGTTGTTTAATGGAAATACTTTATAGATGCATAAGGAAAAGAAAAAGTCTGTAAATATATTTTCTCAGTTTCTTGGCTCATTAGCTCACCTGACCTAGCCATTTTCTCTCCCAATTCATCAATTCCACATTTTGCCATTTTTTCTGTACTCCTAGCAATTCATCTTCATGTTGGACTAACTTACATTATGACCTACAAAACTCCTTGTAGAGAGACATACAGCGTTACTATGAAAAGAGGTTAATAGTGTAGGATAAATGCTAATCCTAAAATAATAAAAAATATAATCGGATATCAGCTCCAGGTAGAGACAGGAAGGACTGTGTAATAAAGCTGTTGTGAAATGTCTGGAGAGCTTAAGGAAGATGAACAGCTGTTTGCTATCTTCAATGAAGCTAGAAATAACTTAGGCTTAAAATGAGAGACATGAAGAAGAGATTTCTGTCTGCAAATTTCTAATGAGATTTCTAGTCAGAGAACCATGCAGTCTATAGAATTTTATTTCTTGTTAGATGCAGAGAATATGAGATACTTTAAGGAGGTAGGAGGAAAGATCAATTGATGTTTTAAGGGTTCCTCTTTTTCTAATACCACATTTTCCTGACTTCTCTGAGCCTCAGTTTTCTATTTTTGAGCCTCTCTGCTTTGAAATTATAAAATACCACACAGATCAAGACTTAAATTTCTAGCTATTTGGGCCAAGGTCTTGCAGAGGATAAGCAAAGTCAAGAAAGCTGAGCTCCTGAAGTTTTAGAACTGTTACATATCACAATTCAATCCAGTTGTAAGTGTTTTTAAGAGACATTTGCTTCTTACTTATTATCTAGACACTAAAACCCTTTTTTATATCACTGAGGTACATTCCCAACTATTGAATTTGTCCTTGTGTGTCTGCTGTGTGGTCATTTGAGTTTTTGTCCTTCATACAGAGTAAATAAATGTAGGATCGCATGATAAGTAGTGTGAGAGTATAGAGATAGTGGGTGGGAAAGAGCAGCTAGGCAAAAGAGAGATTTTGAATAAAATAAAAAACAGCATTTCAAGACTTTTAGTTGGTTATAAGGAGAAAGAAAGAGGAAAAGAGACCACAAAAATTCTGTATGATAAGATAAAAAGTTTCATGGATATTTCTCTCTTTTTAACTATGGATATATATATATGCATGTATATATGTATGTATATATACTTTGAAACAAAGCTTTGAGGAAGTTTAAGTGGAAATCATAAAAACGAAGAAATAAAGTTCCAGTTGAAGAAGCAGTAGGGAGTTTGGAGATTCTCCTAAACCTCAGTGGATGCCAAAACAGTTTCATGAAGCCATTTATGTTCACAGAACCAGCTTTAAACCTTAGCCCTCAACATCAGAAGCAGGTTTAGAAATAGAAAATGAGTGCAACCAGATTTATATCCTCACCTTTATATGTAACAACACATGATTGTTCATACCATATGAATATAGATGATCAGTGCTCTCATTGTGCCCTCTGCCTTAAACCAGCTACCCTCACAACAGCACAGGATGCCAGTAACTCCAAGAAAAAAAGAAAGGAGGTGTTATTCCACTTCCCTAATTTAAAAGGAGGGGAGGAAGAGAAGAAAGTACCATTACTACCACAAATATTGGCAGTGCTGAATTCAACCTGTATGAGATTTTGTAAGATGGAGGATTAGTTCATAATACCACGTTACATCTATTAAATCAATGAAAAATAAGCTTTAAGATTTATTTTAGTTTTCATGATCCCTTTCTTGAAATACTTATTATTTTTACTATCTTCAGTTCAGTTCAGTCTTTCAGTCGTGTCTGACTCTTTGCAATCCCATGAATCGCAGCACGCCGGGCCTCCCTGTCCATCACCAACTTCCAGGAGTTCACTCAGACGCATGTCCATCAAGTCAGTGATGCCATCCAGCCATCTCATCCTCTGTCGTCCCCTTCTCCTCCTGCCCTCAATCGCTCCCAGCATCAGAGTCTTTTCCAGTGAGTCAACTCTTCGCATGAGGTGGGCAAAGTACTGGAGTTTCAGCTTTAGCATCATTCCCTCCAAAGAAATCCCAGGGCTGATCTCCTTCAGAATGGACTGGTTGGTTCGCCTTGCAGTCCAAGGGACTCTCAAGAGTCTTCTCCAACACCACAGTTCAAAAGCATCAATTCTTCGGCACTCAGCTTTCTTCACAGTCCAACTCTCACATCCATACATGACCACTGGAAAAACCATAGCCTTGACTAGACAGACCTTTGTTGGCAAAGTAATGTCTCTGCTTTTCAATATGCTATATAGGTTGCTCATAATTTTTCTACCAAGCAGTAAGCGTCTTTTAATTTCATGACTGCAATCACCATCGGCAGTGACTTTGGAGCCCCCCAAAATAAAGTCTGACACTGTTTCCACTGTTTCCCCATCTATTTCCCATGAAGTGATGGGACCGGATGCCATGATCTTTGTTTTCTGAATGTTGAGCTTTAAGCCAACTTTTTCACTCTCCTCTTTCACGTTCATCAAGAGACTTTTTAGTTCCTCTTCACTTTCTGCTATCTTACTTTCATATTTTATATCCCTGTATTTTCTGTTTTTATTATTCACTCTTTTTAACTTATTTTTTTCCACATCTGTCTCTCCCTCAAGTTTAAAACACCCTTGAAGGATAAAGATCATAATTGAATAATATTTATACCTATGTTAACTAATAGGTAACAGCAGATATTAAGTATGGACATAGCATGTAAGATTCTTTAATAGTAGAGACACTACACACATCAGTCCAAAGAGGCACATGAAACTTTTATTTTTCAGACCTAATGTCCCATAGCAGTAAATACACATGGGTTTTTAATCATTTTGCTTTTGAATCATTAAAATTATAATTTTTCAGTTTTCATTTTCAAAAGCCTATTTTGTTTGGGGTTGATTTTAATCATCTTTACTCCAACAAAAAGCTCCCTGATACTAGGACTTTGGGAATTTTGTTAAATTAGTTAAGCTAACAAAGGTCAGTAAGAATAAAACACCAGATCAAATGAAAACTAAAACCAAGCTCAAGGTTTTTTTAAACTTTGAGTCTGTTCACTATTATCGAACAAAGCAAATAAAAAACCTTGTGATAGATAGTATTACTGTCTATAATGATTACTGTTTTCCAGTAAAGTGGTTCATATATTTCTGCCAAATATGTTGCTACCTTCACTGGCTCCCTGAGGAAAGTATAGACTTTCCCATCCCACTGCTGTCAATCTTAAGCATGTTACAAAGTTGGTGCATTAATCTTCTCAAGCTGCCATATTAAGGTATCTAAGTCAGACACTCTTTCCACTGTTTCCCCATCAATTTCCCATGAAATGATGGGACCAGATGCCAGAGTGCGGCACTTTCATAGCATCATCTTCCAGGATTTGAAATAGCTCAATTAGAGTTCCCTTACCTCCACTAGCTTTGTTCATAGTGATGGTTTCTAAGGCCCACTTGACTTCACATTCCAGGATGTAGACATGAGTTTGAGTGAACTTTGGGAGTTGGTGATGGACAGGGAGGCTTGGTGTGCTGTGATTCATGGGGTGGCAAAAAGTTGGACATGACTGAGTGATGGGACTGAATTGAACTGAACTGAAGCAACTGCTAGGTATCTAAAACAATGAAAATTTATCTTCTCTTAGTTCTGGGGGCTAGAAGGACTTACCTGGTAGCTCAGATGGTAAAGAATTTGCCTCCAATGAAGAAGACTCGGATTCATTCCCTGGGTCAGGAAAATCCCTTGGAGAAAGAAATGGCTACCCATTCCAGTATTCTTGCCTGGAGAATCCCTTGGACAGAGGGACAGTCTGAAAGGCCCCAGTCCTTGGGGTCACAGAGTCAGACTTGACTGAGAGACTTTTACTCACTGGAGGCTATAAGTCCAAGATTAAGTTGTGAGAAAGGTTTGGTTACTAATGAGGCTTCTCCTCCTGGCTTGCAAAAAAACAACTTCCTGGTGTGTCTTTCTGTGATGAATCTTCTGTATGTGTGTGCATCCTTGGTGTCATTCTCTGCTTATAAGGGCATAGCTTATAGTGGATTAGAGTCCCACATCTTCTACCTCATAACCTTAATTATGTCCTTCAAGACCTGTCTCTAAATACAATTACACTGGGAGTTAGAGATTCAATATTTAGGTGGGGAGAACACACTTCAGTCCATAACATTTGTGTTAATGGAACATGAGTGAAAGTAACATATGCAAATTATGAGTAAAAGATTGAAGAGTCATTTCTTGTTTCTACTATAGCTCTCTCCTCCCTACCATGAGGCCAATGTGTACTCAGAAGTTCAAAGTGTACTACTGCCTCTTCACTCTGGGCTCTGGATTTAAAAGAACATGGAACAGAGCAATAGCCTATTTGCTACTAATATATAACAACAACAACAACAACAAAAGAAGCAAACTCACCTCCCACCCCCTTTCAGTTTCTTTGACATCACAGCCTAGCCTAGCAAAAGCTAATTGATGAAGAAATTAGCACCACAAACTTTTGTTTAATTATAATTAGGTTTTTGTTTTGGGATCAGGCTCTAGGCAGCAATGAATTTATTATTACAGGGTGAATGAAATGCAGAGACAAACCATTTAGTAAAATTAAGTATTTAAAAGGCAATTGATTGAGCATATGGGCATGTTATTAACATACTACTCACTTCCTCAACCACCATTACTTGCATCTGAAAAGGTACTATAAGAAAAAGATGAGGTAGGAAAAAACTGTCAGTTAACAAGTAGAATTAAAAAGAGAAAAAATTCAGAAATTCTGAACTTGCAGGATTAAAATTATATGCCTTTATCTTATATCCAGCTTCTAAGAGCCAAAGTAAAGAATGTCTCTTTTGGCAAAGGCCAATTAAGACTCAGCTTTGATAAAAAATTATTAGGGTAGACTTCATATCTTTGTTGAAATTAATCGTTAAATAAGCAACACCCAGTGATTCCTTTCTCTTGGATAAAGGATTCAGAGAGAAGATACTAAGGATGTACCCTTACTTGAAAGCCTGATAATGTAATGAACCTATAATTTAATTTAGTGATAGCCCTGCATATGGAACAGAATCATGGATGCAACTGTAGGCACAGTAAGTTGACTATAATAAAATTATTTTTTCAAAGTCCATTACAGTTTTGGAAAATTGTATTACTAATAGAGATACCAACCTGAATTAAAGGAGATTAGAATATTTTCAGACTTAAAATGACTTCTGGCCCTCTTCAGATTTCTTTAAGAAAGATAAAGGGAAAGGAATACTTTTCCAGAGATTGTAATACAGAACTATGGAAAATAATGGAGAAGGGAGAAACTGTTGGGGGTGTTTGAAGAAACATTAACACTGCCAACAAGGTAACAGAATGATTAGATCTACTCTGGGCATTCTAGACTACTATCTTGTGAATGAAAGTTTGAGAGTGGAATGAAATATGTGGGGGGCGGGGTGGGGAGAAACAATAATTTTAAAATAGACTTATTTTATTCTCTGACAATTCTACAGTATATTGTAAAACATAGCAAACTGTAGTTTATTACATTACTAGTTTTCTGAATTATTTCAATTTTATTTTGTGTCATAGCAGATTTTGTTAAAATTATTCTTTCCTTTGTCTCTTCCTCTTTTCTTAACCTCTGCAAACTTGTCTCTCTCTCCCTCTTTCTCTCTCTTACCATCTCTGCTCTCTCATACACGTGACTTCAGTAATACGGAAGGAAACACACTTAAGGGTTTCCAATAGCTTGTACAATGCAAATAACCAGTTGAGTTTATAAACCACAGAGAATGACCTTTGTGGAGAAATCTAAACAAAAGTTTAGGTAGAGATCTCCATTCATATTTGGTGAAACTGTTATCAATTCTTCCATGCAATGCCACTTGTGGTTGCTATTTTGTTTTTGGTTTTAGGACTGTTTAATACCTGTTTGATTTTCAATTTTAGGAGACTAATATTTGGATAGCCTTGAAAAAATTAGGGTTTTTAATATACCTTCAAATCTTTGTTAGATTTAACAAAGTGTAAGACTTCTCAAGAACAGGAGGCAGTACAGTGTGTGGGATATAGGGCAGAAGATGCAAGAAAAAAATAAATAAGGAAGGCAGGAGATAGAATGGGGACATCTATGTACATCTTCACCCTCATCTTTTTCCCCAGGGTATATTTGTACACATAGTATATTTAGTATATTACTATATTTAGTATATTATTTGGTATACTAGTATATATTTAATATATTACTAAATCCCTTTGTTTTTTAAATTGTGCATATTTAAAGCCTACTTTTCAGCTTCTCATTCTCTAAACTTACTTGCAACTTAATATTTAAATATCAAAATCTAAAACTTTCTGGTATTTCTCACATTATAAGTATTTATTATGTGTTTATAAACATATATTACAATCATAGTGATGTTTATTGTGCTACTGGAATAGTTTCTTAGTATATCATGGTGTATATTTAATATAGAAGAACATTATTTTGCTAGATATCACATTGCTGAAATTACCCTTATGGGGAAATATTAAGCAGCCTAGTCCTCTACCATGAGGAGACTAATGGGAGTTCACAGAATGAAAACCATATTACAACCTAGTTCTCTGCTACATTAAGCTCATCTGAGAATCAGTCTTCAACTACCTATTGAGAAAGTTGTTTATTGTTAGGGGCCTCTGTTGGAGAGGTGAGGAGTGATTGTAATTGAAGGTGTTTATCTTGGAAGGTTTTGGGAATTTGGAGAAGAAGATGTCCCAGTGCTGAGCCAGTGGGAATGGAATTCAGTGATTGGAATATAGCATAATGGGAAATAAGTTAAAATGAAGGTGACAAAGCCAACATAAGTAGGGACATGGAACAAGCTTTGAACAATTGCTAGGAGAAAGCAAGCTAGGCTTTGTACTGATGTGCCTTAGCAATATTACTGCAAAATTACAAAAGGTAAGCATCTTGTTTATAGATCACACAGGGACATTAAGTGATAAGTAACATAATTAAACTTGATAAAGCAAAAATAAACACTGCATTTTATCCTACAATTAGTTTCAAGATTGAATCAGACATCTATCCTACAAAGCAGAATAATCACATATTTTAATTCAAGTTAAATATTTATTGATACCTTGTTATATACACATTGGAAATTATAATAAAAGAGAGTAAAGATAGACTCTGAGTTTCAGGAATTTCCAGGGACAGGTTTGGATGACTGATTGTAAAAATGGTTAAGTCAAGTGCCATAATAGACACAAAGAGAGCATTAGATGGATCCAATGGAGGAAGCCAACATATTTGCCTGAATTTTTCTTGGCAGATATGTCATTCAATATGGTCAATACAAGAGGATAACATTTTGAAAAGCAGAATAGTAGGAATGATGTATACATATTCCATGTAGGGAAAAATACTTAAACACCTTCCCAGAAATGGACAAATATAGGATATTTTAGTTCCAATTTGTCCCCACCCAAAACAAAACTTTCTCTATCCCCTCTCCCCACACATACACATATACCTAAACAGACTGGGAAAATAGATTGGGATTCATATTCTCCCTCATATTACTAGTCCCCTAATTAATAATTATAAGCTCGACCTTTGTGAATATATAAAACAGGTTGGATCAGTAAAACTTTACTCATTACGACAACCATGCATGTATTCTTTTATTCATTCAATTAAATAAAAGACATTGGATATTTTCCATATAAGAAATATATGAAGTGTTGGCCTAAGCAAAATAAAGTTCTCAGCTTCATTGAGCTTATACTGTAATAAGGGAAGGAAAACAACAGAGCTACTGGAGAAACAACAGAGAGAGTAGTCAAGAAATGTTCTGAGGACATTTAAATGGAAACCTATACAAATGTGATGAATCAGTTATGTAAAGAACAGTCCATAAACAGGGAAGAAATGAAAAGTTTCTAATATGAGAACATAGTTTGTGGCAAGTCACAGGCAACAATGTGTGTGTGGGGCTCAGCCATGTCTGACTGTTTGTGACCCTGTAGACTGTAGCCCACTAGGCTCTTCTGCCCATGGGATTCTCTAGCCAAGAATACTGGAGTGGATTGCCATTTCTCTCTCCAGGGGATCTTCCTGATACAGGGATCAAACCCATGTCTCTTAGGTCTCCTGCATTGGCAAGCATGTTCTTTCCTACTAGCACCACCTGGGAAGTCCATATATGCAAATATCCACTTTTTTTTTAATTCTTTCCCCATAAATGTCATTACAGAATATTGAGTAGAGTTCTCTGTGCTATACAGTAGGTCCTTATTATGAATAGTGATTTATCTTTTTATACAGTAGTATATATGTCAATCCCAATCTTCTAATTTATCACTACCCACTTTATCCCTAGGTAATCATAAGTTTTTTTCTACATCTATAACTATTTCTGTTTTATAGATAATTTCATTTATACAAATGTTTGTTGCAGCAGTGTTTACAATAGCCAGAACATTAAGGCAATGTGAATGTCTGTCAACAAAAGATTGGGTAAAGATGTGGTACAGGTGGATGTGACAGTGACTGACGCTGATGGACTCTGTGTCTTCAAATACTCACTCAACAGGAACACTGATCATTGCTGTATGGGAAAGGAGTCCATCTTGATTACCACAGTGCTGAATTCAGTGCATTTTCAAATACCTTGAGATGACACCTGTGTGAGAAAGAAGAACATTTGGTGGTCAGCCAGCGGTCAGAAGAGGCATCTGTCTCACAGTACTTCTAGTTTTATGGCTACCTTTCCAAGCAGCAGAACATGATGCAAGATTTTGTGAGGACAGCCACTTAGCACAGAGCCATCCTCCAGAACCACACTGACTCCAGAGATAAGGTTGTTTTGGATGTTGGTTGTGGATCAGGAATACTGTCATTTTTTGCTGTACAGGCTGGAGCTTGGAGAGTCTATGCAGTTGACGCCAGTTCGGTAGCACAATATGCTGAGGATCCAGAGAACAAAATGGTGGAGGAATAGGTGGATGTGGAGTACAATTCTCTCCAAGGATACATCAGGAATACACCTTCAAACACAGAAGTGCATGGAGGACACCAGCTGAGAGCAGACAGGAGTACCTGACCAGAGGAAAAGAATATATAGAACCATGCAAAACTCAGTAGGATGAAGGAACTAGGGGGAAAAATAGGAGTTTTTCCCACCTGCCCTTGGCAGGTAGGGGGACTGGAGCAGGGGTCTGATTGCCACATTGGGGCAATTGTCTGAGTCAGAGGAGAAACATTTACAGCTAAGAGTGAAAGAGCTGATCTGTGGCGGCTTAAATGGAAAGAGAATCAGACAGTCCTTGCCGCAGCTATACATACCCTGGACAGGGAGACAGGTGTCCTGGAAGGCACAGTGGCTGGGAGCTGGAATTTAGGGATTGTGGAGCAATCCCAGGGCAAGGGCTGCTGTTGACTGTGGAGAGACGGATTGAAGGGAGAGGAGAGGAGGGAGGAGATTGTGGTGGGAAATGCCTGTGGAGGAAAGCCAAGCAGCCATGGAAGCAAGGCAATATGGCTGAGTCACACATAGGGGTGGAGCCGTCACCATAGCCCCTCTCTCCCCACGTGCCGAAATCAGAGGCTGGCCCATCGAACACCTGACACACTGAACTACAGAGGAGGACCCCAACCATGGGGGGGCCCCTCTATATATCTGACACGTTGAACAACAGAGAACGAATCCAGGCAAGGGAGCCCTCTAAATGTCTGAATGGGTGGAGCTACAGAGAAAGACTGTCCAAAGAGGCCTTCTGATTGCCAGACACTAGAGGCTCAAAAAATATCTCGTAACTCCTGCAGTGGAGGCAGTCCATGTCCCTGCACACTGGGTGGCCACCAGAGTCCCCACAAGCCAAGCAGCTCTGCCACCTTCATACTCAAATCTCACTGGGGCAGAGCTGCCACAGGCCAAAAAGCCTTGCATCTATGTGCACAGGGTCACTTTGGTTGTGTCTGACTCTTTGTTCCCTGTAGACTGTCGCCTGCTAGGCTTCTCTGTCAGGGAGGGTGGTTCTCCAGGCAAGAATACTGAAGCGTATTGGCAAATACTGGTTGCCATAACCCTCTAGAGCACTATATTTCCTGCTGTCCTAGCCACCAACTCCCTAAATACCTGGTGCTGCCAGAACACTTGCGACCCAAGCAGCTGCACCACCTCCACACCTGGCCCTCACGGGGCAAACCAAGTCCTTCAGGGTAGCCTCAGGAGCAAACTCCAGTGGGTGACCGACATACATAGGTGGAAATAAAGCCACAATTGAAATTTAAGGGCAGTGTTGCTAAGGAAGAAGACCCAAAACTTTCCCACCAGGTATTCAAGCTGCAGATTAAAGCCATACAATCAACTAGGCAGACAATGTGTCCATGGGATACATAAAAGATCATTGACAGCTCCCACCAAAGAAAATGCAGTAGTTCTGATAGCTGTGGACATTGGAGGCAAGAACACAGAGTAGGACCAGATTAGAATCTGGTCTGCCCTCACAGCAGATCCAGAGATCAGCACAGTGTTGGAGGGCATCCTAGGGAGGTGAGGTGGACTGTGACTTCCTGCGAGAAAAAGGACTCTGACAGCATTGACTCAAGAAAAACATGTATTATTCTTCTGTTTTGATTTATTCTGTAGATTCTTTTGGATTTTTTTCCCCTGTTTTTTCTTTTCTTTCTTCTTTTTCCCCCCCTCTGTTGTAGTTGTCGATTTTATTGGCACTATGAAATCTAATTAAGCCTTTGAGGTTTTTTTTTTTTTTTTTTTTTTTGCTCAGTAATGTTTTTTATTGTTGTTATAAACCTCTGCCTCTACGTCTTGCTTTCAAAGTTCTGTGGAGTTTTCCATTTTTTGTTTTCTCTTTTTTTTAATTTTTAATTTTTTAAACCTATTATTATTTTTCTACATTTATTCCTTTGTTTGCTTTTCCTACTGCTCTTTTCCCTTTGTAGTTAATTTTTAATACATATAAATTTTCTTCATCTTCTATTTAACTTTGCATATCTATTCTTTCTTTTCTTTCTCTCCTTTCCTCTCAACATATTTGTTAGTTTTATTTTCAATGCTTTATTCCCCAATTGGCACCTTGCTTTAGTTTTGTTTGTTTGTTTGTTTGTTTGTTTTCAGTTTGTGCTTTAATTAATCTTGTTCAGGTAGATATAATTTTTTGTTTCATTTTTTCACCAGGTCAATCTGTTGTACTTTATTTTTGTTGGACTGCTTTGATTTTGCTTATGGGTGTACATGTATATGTGCATATTCAGTCACACTTTTTATTGTTGCTATAAACCTCTGCCTCTACGATGGGCTTTTGCAGTTCTGTGCAGTTTTCCTCTCCCCATCCTCTTTATTCTTTCTTCTCCTGTTTCTTTCTTTTCTATTTTTTATAATTTAAATTTTTTAAACCTATTATATTTTTCTACATTTATTTTTTTGTTTACCTTTCCTACTGTTCTTTTCCTCTTGAAGATAATTTTTAATGTATATAAACCTTCTTCATCTAGCTCTATTTAACTTTGCATATCTGTTCATTCTCTCCTTTCCTCTCAAAATATTTGTTAGTTTTGTTTTCATAGCTTTATTCCCCACTTGGCACCTTGCTTTAGTTTTGTTTTCCAGTTTGCTCTTCAGTTAGTTTTGTTCTTAACTAGTAAATATAAATTTTGTTTCCTTTTTTCCCCTATTTTCTTTCATCTTCTGTTTTTTCCTTTTCTCTTTTTTTTATAATTTTAACTTTAAATTGTTTTAAATTTACTTTATTTTTCTACATTTACTCATTTTTTTTCTTTCCTACTGCTCTTTTCTCCAGGCAGTTAATCTTTAATGTATATAAATCTTCTTCATCTACCTCTGTTTAACTTTGTATATCTATTCTTTCTTCCTTTTCTTTATTTCCTTTCCTCTAAACTTGTTAGTTTTATTTTCATTGCTTTATTTCCCACTGGCCATCTTGCTTTAGTCTTGTTTTCCACATTGAGCTTTAGTTAGTTTTGTTCTTAACTGTTAAATATAATTTTTTTATTTCCTTTGTTTGCCAGGTCAGTCTACATACTTTATTTTTGTTGTACAGTATAGACTTCGCTCATGGGTGTATATGTACATGTGTATATTCTATTATTTTAATTGTCATTTGCCTGATTTTATAACTGGCATTTGTCTGGGGTTCATCTTTGATTTCCCATTTTTGAGTATTTGTTTTAATCTCATCTAACAAACAACTTGTGTAATCTTTGACCAGAGATCAAACCCTGAGCCTTTGGAGTGGAAGCACTGACTCAAAGACCCTAGACTCCCAGAGAACTAACACTAGACAGAATCAAAAAATGAGAACTCACACAAAGGAAACTGCTTGAATATAAGACCCAGCATCACCAATCACCAGTAGCACCCTGAGCAGGATGCCTCATTAAAACAACAAACAAAACAAAAATACGAACCCAATCATCATCAGACAGGAGTACCACCTCACTCAGTCTTGCCCATTGGAGGAAAAACAAAAAAAAACTCAGCACAAATATCACCCTATATGAAGCTTACAAAAACTGCTGGACTGACCTTAGGATAGAAGAAACCAAAAGGAAGAAAGAATTCAACCTTGAAGCCTAGGAAAAGGAGACCTCAAACACAAAAAGTTAAAAAAAAAAAAATAATGCAAAGGAAGAGAAATACAGCCAAAGGAAGGAACAAACTAGAAACACAGAAGTCCAAATAAATGAAGAGGAAATAGGCAAACCACCTGAAAAAGATCTCTGGTTCCTCTGCCTTTTCTAAAACAAGCTTGAACATCAGGGAGTTCACGGTTCACATATTGCTGAGGCCTGGCTTGGAGAATTTTGAGCATCACTTTACTAGAATGTGAGATGAGTGCAATTGTGTGGTAGTTTGAGCATTCTTTTGCATTGCCTTTCTTTGGAATTGGAATGAAAACTGACCTTTTCCAGTCCTGTGGCCACTGCTGAGTTTTCCAAATTTGCTGGCATACTGAGTGCAGCACTTTCACAGCATCATCTTTCAGGATTTGAAACAGCTCCACTGGAATTCCATCACCTCCACTAGCTTTGTTTGTAGTGATGCTTTCTAAGGCCCACTTGACTTCACATTCCAAGATGTCTGGCTCTAGATTAGTGATCACATCATCATGATTATCTGGGTCGTGAAAATCTTTTATGTACAGTTCTTCTGTGTATTCTTGCCACCTCTTCTTAATATTTTCTGCTTCTGTTAGGTCCAGACCATTTCTGTCCTTTATCGAGCCCGTCTTTCCATGAAATGTTCCCTTGGTATCTCTAATTTTCTTGAAGAGATCTCTGGTCTTTCCCATTTTGTTCTTTTCCTCTATTGCTTTGCATTGATTGCTGAAGAAGGCTTTCTTATCTCTCCTTGCTATTCTTTGGAACTCTGCATTCAGATGCTTATATCTTTCCTTTTCTCCTTTGCTTTTCACTTCTCTTCTTTTCACAGCTATTTGTAAGGCCTCCCCAGACAGCCATTTTGCTTTTTTGCATTTCTTTTCCATGGGGATATTCTTGATCCCTGTCTCCTGTACAATGTCACAAACCTCATGCCATAGTTCATCAGGCACTCTATCTATCCGATCTAGGCCCTTAAATCTATTTCTCACTTCCACTGTATAATCATAAGGGATTTGATTTAGGTCATACCTGAATGGTCTAGTGGTTTTCCCCTCTTTCTTCAATTTGATTCTGAATTTGGTAATAAGGAGTTCATGATCTGAGCCACAGTCAGCTCCTGGTCTTGTTTTTGTTGACTGTATAGAGCTTCTCCATCTTTGGCTGCAAAGAATACAATCAATTTGGTTTTGGTGTTGACCATCTTGTGATATCCATGTGTAGAGTCTTCTCTTTAGTTTTTGGAAGAGGGTGTTTGCTATGACCCGTGCATTTTCTTGGAAAAACCCTATTAGTCTTTGCCCTTCTTCATTCCACGTTCCAAGGCCAAATTTGCCTGTTACTCTAGGTGTTTCTTGACTTCCTACTTTTGCATTCCAGTCCCCTATAATGAAAAGGACATCTTCCGTCTAGTCAAGGCTATGGTTTTTCCTGTGGTCATGTATGGATGTGAGAGTTGGACTGTGAAGAAGGCTGAGAGCCGAAGAATTGATGCTTTTGAACTGTGGTGTTGGAGAAGACTCTTGAGAGTCCCTTGGACTGCAAGGAGATCCAACCAGTCCATTCTGAAGGAGATCAGCCCTGGGATTTCTTTGGAAAGAATGATGCTAACACTGAAACTCCAGTACTTTGGCCACGTCATGCGAAGAGTTGACTCATTGGAAAAGACTCTGATGCTGGAAGGGATTGGGGGCAGGAGAAGAAGGGGACGACTGAGGATGAGATGGCTGGATGGCATCACGGACTCGATGGACGTGAGTCTGAGTTAACTCCGGGAGATGGTGATAGACAGAGAGGTCTGGCATGCTGCGATTCATGCAGTCACAAAGAGTCGGGCATGACTCAACGACTGAACTGAACTGAACCTGAAAAAGAATTCAGAATAATGATAGTAAAGATGATAAAAAATCTGGAAAACAAAATAGTGAAAATGCAAGAATCAATTAGCAAAGATCTAGAAGAATTAAAGAAGAAACACAGAGAGACAAGCAACACAATTACTGAAATTAACAATACTGTAGAAGGAATCCATAGCAGAATATCTGAAGCAGAAAACAAATCAGTGAGCTGGAAAATAAATTGGTGGAAATAACTTCTGAAGAGCAAAAGAAAGTAAAAAAAAATAATAATAATATAAAGAACTGAGGGTAGTCTCAGAGACCTCTGGGACAATATCAAACACACCAATATTTGAATTATAGTGGCTGCAAAGTAAGAAGAGAAAAAGAAAGGATAAGGGAACATTTTTAAAGAGATTGTAGTTAAAATTTCCACATTATGGTAAAGGAAATAGCCAATTAAGTCGAAGAAGCCCAAAGAGTCCCATGCAGGAGAAACACACCAAGACACATACTAATCAAACTAACAAAGACTAAACACAAAGAAAGAATATTAAAATAAGCAAGAGAGAAGCAACAAATGACATACAAGGGAAACCCCATATGCTTAACAGCTGATATTTCAGCAGAAACTCTGCAGGCCAGATAGGAATGGTGGGATATATTTAAAGCATTGAAATAAAAAAATCTACAACCAATACTACAGTATTCAGCAAGGATCTCATTCAAACTTGATGGAAAAATAAAAGGCTTTTCAGGAAAGGAAAAGTTGAGATTCAATACCACCTATCCAGCTTTACAACAGATTTTGAAGGGACTTATTGAGTCAAAACGGAGAAGGCAATGGCACCCCACTCTAGTACTCTTGCCTGGAAAATCCCATGGATGGAGGAACCTGGAAGGCTGCAGTCCATGGGGTCGCTGAGGGTTAGACACGACTGAGAAACTTCACTTTCACTTTTCACTTTCATGCATTGGAGCAGGAAATGGCAACCCACTCCAGTATTCTTGCCTGGAGAATCCCAGGGACAGCAGAGCCGGGTGGGCTGCCATCTATGGGGTTGCACAGAGTCAGATATGACTGAAGCAACTTAGCAGCAGCAGCATCATAGAGTCAAAAAAATACAATAGAAGAATAAAGATCTACAAAATCAACACCAAACAAGAAAATGACAATAGGAACATATATATCAATAATTACTTTAAATATAAATGGATTAAATTCTTCAAATAAAGACACAGACTGGATGAGTGGACACAAAAACTAGACCGATATATAGGCTGTCTGCAAGAAACCCACTTCAGACCAAAAGACACACATAGACTGAGAGAATGGGAAAATATATTCCTTCCAAATGGGCACCAAAAGAAAGCTGGAGTAACAATCCTTGTATCAGACAAAATAGACCTAAAATAGAGAAAATTACAAGAGATAAGGAAGGACATTACATAATGATCAAGGGGTCAATCCAAGAGGAAGATATAAAAATTGAAAATATCTACATACTCAATATTGTAGCACCTCAATATATAAGACAAACACTAACAGACAAAAAAGGAGAAATTGACCGGAACCACAATAATAGTAGGAGACTTTAACACCCCACTCACACCAATGGACAGATCATCAAAACATAAAATTAATAAAGAAATACAAGTCTTGAATGATACATTAGATGAGATGGATATCATTGAAATCTTCAGGACATTCCATCAAAATGAAGAATATACCTTCTTCTCAAGTACACATGGAACATTCTCCAGAATAGACCACATCTTGGGTCACAAATCACATCTCAGTAAAGCACATGGAGTTGCACACGTTTCTAAATAACCAACATGTTACTGAAGAAATCAAAAGGGAAATTTAAAAATTTCTAGAAACAAAGGACAATGAAAACATGACAACTCAAAACCTATGGAATGCAGCAAGAGCAGTTCTAAGAGGGAAGTTTATAGCAACACAATACTCCCTCGAGAAGCAAGAGAAACATGGAATAGACAACCTAACTTTATACCTAAAACAAACGGGAAAAGATGAACAAAAAAAAATATCCCAAAATTAGTAGAAGGAAAGAAATCATAAAGATCCAAGAAGAAATGAAAGAAATTAAAAGCTAGTTTTTTGAGAAGATAAACAAAATTGGCAAAACTTCAGCCAGACTCATCAAGATAAAAAGAGAAGAATCAAATCAACAAAATTAGAAATGAAAAAGGAGAAGTTAAAACTGACACTGTAGAAATACAAAGGATTAAAAGAGACTATTGTGAACAACTATATGGCAATAAAATTGATAACCTGGAAGAAATGAACAGATTCTTAGGAAAGTTCAATCTTCAAAGACTGAATCAGGAAGAAATAGAAATTATGAACAACCTAATTACAAGCACTGAAATTCAAACTGATGAAAAACCTCTCAAAAATCAAAATCCCAGAACCAGTTGTCTTCACAGGAGAATTCTATCAAACATTTAGAGAAGAGCTAATGCCTATCTTTCTAAAACTCTGTCAAAAGATTCCAGAGGAAAGAACATTTCCAAACTCATTCTATCAAACTGTCAAAACAAGACAGAGAAAACAAAACAAACAAACAAACAAAACCCCAGCAAAAACAACAAAAGAAAACCACAGGCCAATATTGCTGATGAAAATAGATGCAAAAATCCTCAACAAAGTTTTAGCAAACAGAACTCACCAACATATCAGAAAGCTCATATACTATGATCAAGTTGGGTTTATTCCAGGAATTCAAGGATTCTTCAATATATGCAAATTAATCAATGTGATACACTATATTAACAAATTAAAAGATAAAAGCTATATGATAATCTTAATGGATGCAGAAAAATCATTTGATAAAATTCAGCACATATTTATAATTAAAATTCCTCAAAAAAAAGGGCATAGAAGGAACCTACATCAACATAGTAAAGGCCATATATGATAAGCCTACAGCAAACATTATTCTTAATGGTGAAAAACTGAAAGCATTCCCCCTAAAATCTGGAAAAAGACAAATGTGTCAACCTTCACCACTATTATTCAATGTAGTTCTGGAAGTCCTAGCTACAGCAATCAGAGAAGAGAAAGAAATAGAAGTAATCCAGACTGGAAAAGAAGAAGTAAAGTTCTCACTGTTTGCAGATGACATGGCACTGTATATAGAAAGCTCTAAAGATAGTATTAGAAAATTACTGGAGCTGACCAGTTTAGCAAAGTTGTGGGATACAAACTCAATACACAGAAATCATTTGCATTTCTGTATACTAACAATAAAAAATCAGAAAGAGAAATTAAGGAATCAATCCCATTCACCATTGGAAAAAAACAATTAAATATCTAGGAATAAACTTACCTAAGGAGACAAAAGAACTGTACACAGAAAATTAAAAGACACTAATGAAAGAAATCAAAGATGACATAAACAAATGGAGAGATATTCCATTTTCCTCTGTAGGAAGCATCAATATTGTGAAAATGACTATACTACCAAATGAAATCTACAGATTCAATGTGATACCAATCAAATTACCAATGGCATTTTTCACAGAAGTAGAACAAAAAATTTCACAATTCATATGGAAACACAAAAGACCCCATATAGCCAAAGAAGTCTTGAGAAAGAACAGAACTGGAGGGATCAACATTCCTGACTTCAGATTATACTACAAAGCTACAGTCATCAAGATAGTATGGTACTGGCACAAAAACAGAAATATAGATCAATGGAATAAGATAGAAAGCCCAGAAATAAACCCATGCACCTTTGGGTATCTTACTTTTTACAAAGGAGGCAAGATTATACAATGGGGCAAAGACATCCTCTTCAATAAATGGTACTGGGAAAACTGGACAGCTACATGTTATGGGGAGGGAGGTGGGAGGGGGGTTCATGTTTGGGAATGCATGTAAGAATTAAAGATTTTAAAATTTAAAAAATAAAAAACTAAAAAAAAAAAATCAAATCTAATCATGTCTAAGAAGATATAATTAATTAAATATCAAAAAAAATAAAATAAAATAAAAGAAACCAGAGCACTTCCTAACACCATACACAAAGATTAACTCAAAGTGGATTAAATACCTAAATATAAGACCAGAAACTAAAAACCTCTTAGAGGAAAACATAGGCAGAATACTCGATGACATAAATCAAAGTAAGATCCTCTATGATCCACCTCCTAGAGTAATGGAAATAAAAATGAAAGTAAACAAGTGGGACCTGTTTAAACTTAAAAGCTTTTGCATAGCAAAGGAAACTGTAAGCAAGGAGAAAAGACAGCCCTCAGAATGGGAGAAAATAATAGCAAATGAAACAACTGACAGAGGATTAATTTCCCAAATCTGCAGACAACTCATACAACTTAATGCCAGAAAGACAAATAATCCAATTAAAAAGTGGGAAAAAGACCTAACAAGACATTTCTCCAAAGGAGACCTACAGATGGCTAACAAACACATGAAAAGATGCTCAATATCGTTTATTACAAGAGAAATGCAAATCAAAACCTCAATGAGATATCACCTCACACAGATCAGAATGGCCATCATTAAAAAGTCCAAGAACAATAAATGCTGGAGAGGGTGTGGAGAAAAGGGAACACTCTTACAGTGTTGGTGAGAATGTAAGTTGATACAGCCACTACAGAAGATTGTATGGAGATTCCTTAAAACAGCTAAGAATAAAACCACTACATGATCCAGAAATCCCACTCCTAGGCATATACTCTGAGCAAGCCAAAATTGAAAAATACCCATGTATCCCATTGTTCATTGCAGCACTATTTGCAACAGTGAGAACATGAAAGCAACCTGGATGTCCATCACCAGATGAGTGGATAAAGAAGTTTTGGTATATATACACAATGGAATGTTACTCAGCCATAAAAAGGAATGCATTTGAGTCAGTTTTGATGAGGTGGATGAACCTAAAACCTATTATACCAAGTGAAATGAGTCAGAAAGAGAAAAATAAATATCATATTCTAACACATATATATGGAATCTAGAAAAATAGTACTGAAGTGTATATTTACAGGACAGCAATGGAGAAATAGACATAGAGAATAGACTTATGGGCACGGGGAGAGGGGAGAAGAGGGTGAGATGTATGGAAAGAGTAACATAAAACTCACATTACCATACATAAAATAGATAGCCAACAGGAATTCACCATATACCTCAGGAAACTCAAAAAGGGGCTCCGTAGCAATCTAGAGGTGAGGGGTGGGGCAAGAAATCGGAGGGAGGTTCAAAAGTGAGGGGATATATATACACCTATGGCTAATTCATGTTGAGGTTTGACAGAAAACAAAATTCTGTAAAGCCATTATCCTTCATAAAAAAAAAATTTTAAAAAGATGTGTTTCATATACACAATGGAATATTATTCAGCCATTAAAATAATGAAATAATGCCATTTGCAGCAACATGGATGGACCTAGAGATTTTCATACCAAGTGAAGTCAGAAAGAGAAAGACCAATGTCACATGATATTGCTTACATTATGGAATCTAAAAAAATTTCTACTTTTTAGTAATACCCTGTTTCTAGTAATTACCCTGTAGCCATCATGTCTGAAAAAGCATAGTGAATAAAGGGAAAAGTGGTTTAAGATAAGATTGGAGAAAAAGTCAGGTTCCATTTATGTAAGAGGTCATGGTAAATATTTTGTAGTTTTTAAGCATAAAGGAAAGTTATGGCAGCATTTATGAGTCTTCAGTGAAAGAATATAGGAGAGTGGGAATACAGAAATCAATTAGACAAATATTTCTGTATATCCAAGTGAAAGGTTAGACTAATGTTACTTTTACAGAAAAAAATGCATGAATTCAGGATGAGTTGAGCAGAACTAGATGGATTCCTGATAAACTTCATGGGGAGACTTGTTGATAGAGCACATTCTCTAAAGGAAACAGAGCACATGAGATTGATTCCAATCTTTACACCACTGGAGTTCATGACCTGGCCATTTCCTAAAGTAGACTATCCTGAAGCAAGGTTTGAAAGAGAGATGGAGTGTTTTGAGTATGTTGAAGGTTTTGAGTATCCATTAAATATTCAAATGAATATGATCAGAAAGCATCCGCTGAGGATTTAGGAATGGAAATTCCAATTCCATATTACTTATATATCTAAATGGGCTGAGAGCAGGTCCTTGGACAGATATTTGTATACCAATATCCAGAGCAGCATTATTGACAATTGTCAAAAAATGAAAACAACTAAAATTCACATCAGTGGATAAAGAGGTAAGCAAAATGTGTGGTATATACCTACAATGAAATATTATTCAACCTTAAAAGTAAGAGAAATTTGGATGCATACTACCAAATGGAGTAAACTTGAAATTTTGTACTAAGTGAAATAAACCAAAACCAACAACACAAATATTGTATGATTCCACTTAAACAAGGTTCCTGCTGCTGCTGCTGCTAATTTGCTTCAGTCGTGTCTGACTCTGTGTGACCCCGTAGACGGCAGCCCACCAAGCTCCCCCATCCCTGGGATTCTCCAGGCAAGAACACTGGAGTGGGTTGCCATTTCCTTCTCCAATGCATGAAAGTGAAAAGTGAAAGGAAATTCACTCAGTCGGTTCCAACTCATAGCGACCCCATGGACTGCAGCGCACCAGGCCCCTCCATCCATGGGGCTTTCCAGGCAAGAGTACTGGAGTGGATTGTCATTGCCTTCTCCCAAACAAGGTCCCTGGAAGAGTCAAATCCAGAGACAGAAAGTAGAATAGTGTTTACCAGTTTTCAGGAGAAGGGAGGAACGGCATGTTATTGTGTAATGAGTACAGAGTGTCAGCTTGGGAAACTTTTGGAAATAGAGGATGGTAGTAGTTGCAAAACAGTATAAATGTAGTCAATGTCACTTAATAGCACACCTTAAATTGACTAAACTGATAAATTATACATAATGTGCATCTTAGCAGAAAAGAGGGTAACAATGCAAACTGTTGTGAGACAATTTTTATTTAATAATATTTCCCTCCTCATGCTTTCAAAATTGAAGTGGGCTTCAAATTTAATGTTGTTAATATTATTAAAATTACAACATGATTGACATATCATGGAGTCAAACAATATCCCAACAACACAAAACTGCCAGAGTTCTTGAAATCTATGAACTCCCCAAAGAAAAATATAACTTGGAATTTTTCTTTACTGCTATATTCCTTTAATACTAATTTGTCCTGTTACTGAGTTTTATCAACTCTATTTCCTCATCCCTATTAAATTATAGATCTCCAAGAAACTATTGCTCATGTATTACTGAACTAATCACTATTGAGAGTCACCAGTTTGCGAAACCTAAAATGGCTGGAATCACAAACGGGGAGTGCATCATTTTATCTGCAATGTATAACACAACCTTAGCCACATAATAGTTACCTAATGAATACATGTTTTAACAAATTAATTAACACATCGGTCTATGGTACTACTTACTTGTTTTTGTTTTATTGTCTCTTACCTCTGAATATCTTCTCTTTTCCTTTCAGATTGAGTTTTTGTGTTGGAAAAGAAAAGAGTGGGGTAGGGTAGACAGAACGTAATTTAAAAAGGGTAGTGATAGCCCAGTTGAGGGGTAACAATAAATAGAATCTTGCTGGAAAACCTACATAAAGCATTTCAGTAGAATCACATGCTACAAAAACAGAACAAACTCCAAAAGTAGTTTAAGAGAAGTAGGTTTTCCTAAATATGATAAGTAAAGTAATAATTTCACTTCACTCCACTCAGTCCTAACTAGATTATCCAGTCTTTTGTTCATATCTAGGCACCATATTTGAAGAGAGGCATTGACAAAATTCCTAAATTGAATGGAGATGAATATATTTGCACAGTTCCAATTGAGTTTGACAAGCAGGAAAGTGATGTTTGCAGAGCAGACAAAAAATATTTGAAGTCCAGAGGAGTTGATTGCCCAAGTGACCTCAAGAACCAAGGTGAAGGAGGCTGTTCATATGATATGCACCTTCCCTCTGCACTTTCAAAACAGGAATATTGCTTTGATTGTTCTAACAAAGTACAATCATCTCCAACAGTCTTTCAAATGTTCCATTAGGACTCATAAGGTCTAGGAGGCTGATAAGCATTATTGTCATCTTGTGATCATTTTTCTGACAATTCAACAACCCTGACTCACCTGCCCAGCCATGTTCCCATTCAAAGTCCCATACATCTCGTCTGCATAAGCAGTTAATAACTCGCTCTGCTGCATACATCCATTGGTAAATTTCCTCATCTAATATTAGTATTATTTATAATACAGTAGTACTGCTGCTACTGCTAAGTCACTTCAGTTGTGTATGACTCTGTGTGATCCCATAGAGGGCAGCCCACCAGGCTTCCCCATCCCTGGGATTCTCTAGGTAAGAACACTGGAGTGGGTAATACAGTGGTACAGGAATGGTAAAATGTCTGAGCAAGTTAAGAGAATTTTAGTAATATTATCAAAGGAAGTAACAAATTTGACAAATTTTCTGATGGTGGGACAATATATGATATATTAAGTTTGACATCTGGGATACAAATTTAAAAAGACACATTGACAAATTAGAGTGTGTTTCGGGGGAAAAAAAAATCAAAAGATATAGAATGCCTTGAAGACAGGACCTAAAAAAAAAAATGACTGATATTTTGGGACTATTCAGCTTGAAAATGGCCATACTTAAGTGGCATTAATAGAAGTTTTCAAATATTTGAATAGCTATCTCATAAAAGGGAACCCATTCTGTCACTTCTAAGTAATATACTAAGAACAATGGTTGAAAGTTATAAAAAAGGAGAATTTGGCTCATAATAATGAAATAAGCTGTATTTTTTTAAATACAGCTATTATTTTCTCAAAATAAAACAATAACCTACTGAAGGAGTGAATTCACTAAAAATTCAAAATCTTAAACACTGACCAGATTAGTATGTATGCAGTATTATGAGGGACATATTTCAAAGGCTTATAAAAGGGATATTGGAACACGTTTTTTAAATATATTTTACTTTCATGAGGTAGGTATTATCATTTCTATTTTGTGATGAAAAAGTGAGCCCTAAAGAGTTTAAGTAACAAGTTTATACATGTAATGCATGGAAGAATTTGGGTTATAGTTGAATTTTACATGATCGCAAAGCCCTTCTTTTAATCCTCTAATATACAGCACTGGAAATAAAGAGATAAAATATCAATACTAGGGTTTCCTGGGTGGTTAAGTCTTTAAAAAATAATTTTTCTGTACTTATGTGATTAAAAATGTTATATAACAAGCATTTAATATGTTAACAAATTATGATTATTTTGAATTTTAAAACAGAAGTGGAAAGAAGACTATATTTTCAATTATTCTCTATTAATTACACATCTTTAAATTTTCAGGAATATTTCCTTCAAATAAATTTTAGTTGAAGTCATGGGTCCTTATGACTATTAAGAGGTCCAGGTATGTATTTTTCTTTTTTTCTTTTTAATTTCCAATCATAATCAGAAGCATATTCTCCTTTTGATACTCTTTTATATTGTGTTTATTAAATTTTATATATCCCATTTCCTATATTTGCTTCCTTTATTGAAGAGTCTTCTCTAAACCTGATGCCTTTTTAAGAGATAAGATGAAGATTGCTTATGTCTTTTCATGATGCATTTGGGAATTGTATTTTCACTTTCACATATCCAGCTAGCGAGTAAAGCAATTTGTAGAGTTTCACTCCCAATTTCCAGTGACTGGGAAACATTCTTCTCATGAAGTTCTGCGATTTTGATAGCAGAAAATGAAATTTTATCTGCTGATACTTCTGTTCCTTGGAAATGATATTTAATTCAGATGTAGTAAGTGAAAAGTCAGTTTTCTTTTTCCTTTTTTTTTTTTTTTTGTAGGCACTGCTTTTTGTATTCTTCCTGCCTCTGATTCTAGAGTCACGATTGGTGAAATGATTTTAACATAAGCTTTCAAGAACCTATTGAGCACAAATTTTCCCATCTCCATGCTCATGGATGACATGCTCAGTTGAAAGGGAATATTGTGAGAATTTACAGTATGGAGATAGGAAAACATCATACTGGAAGGCTTGTATTTTTGGAAAGACAGTTAAACATTTACTCAGACACTACTTGGTCAATGCTTTATCCTACCTCCTGGTAAGACAAATGGACCACTATGTGTATGAGAGTTTATCTTCTGAAAAATGCAAGGCATAGTTTAATCATTTAATCTCCATATAAATGATAGAAATAAAAATTTCCAAACCAATGCAATAGTTTGACTGTAAATCTAATATATATGCAATTATAATCATGTAGACTTTTAAAAGAAAAGCTAAGAGGGTAAAAGGTGGGAGGGAGTTAATGAATTTTTTATTTCTATGCTTTTTAATTTGGAATTATTTCTACCTGAAGATTTCAATAAAAAGGAAATATTTAAATACTTTATTCCTTTAATTTATTTCCCAATATGAAATGCTCTGTTATAATTGCCCTTGGTCAAAATGTAGATGTGAAAGCATTACTATGTAAATTAAGCATCTGTTTGTAAGCAAAAATAAGCTGGTAATTGTGAACATTGCATTATATTATTTATTCTCTGCTTTTTACTTTTTAGTATCTATGTTTCTGAGTATTGCAGGTAACTTAAGGTGTATTTATTTTCAACTTTTAAGATATGATTAACACCCAGAATCCTATGACATGACATCTAAAGAATACAAGGATCCATTCATTATCAAATATTTATTGAATGGATAGAGTGGAGTTTCAACAAATATTCTGGCCTTCATATGGTTTTATTTCTGTTCAGAAGTTTTCAGTCTAGATAATTACTTAACTTGTTTTGTTTTGTGCAAATGACTTTACTTCATTTTTTATCTCTTTCTCCAAAACCTGATTCTGCTGATAGCATTTTGTTATCGACAATATTTTTCAGTGTTTACATCCTACCTTGCTTTAGCAAAAGCAATAAAGAATCAGCTGAATCATCTTAAAAACATGAAGATGTATGTCTCCCCAAATTTTCTGCCATAGATTTGCATCAATATAAACATTTTTTTAAATAAATGTGCCAGGTAACATGTACACATATATGCAGTTACTCATCTTTGTTTTATTAAAAGGGACAAGAATATATATAAGGTATAAGTATTAATCAATTTCCTCTCTAATTTTTTGCAAGGATTCGCTAGGTTTTGAGTCCAAAACCACTGGTTTGGGGCCACTGGGTTTTGAGCCCTTTTTTGAGGTCAGATATAATATTAGCTGTCATGCAGAAATTTTCATGTGTGTAGTCTATATTTCTGGGGTAAAGTGTGTGTGTGTGTTTATGTGTGAGTGTGTTAATGATCAAGGCATAAAAACAGGAACAACATTACTTTAATCATAGTTATACTGTATTCAAAGAATAGAAACTCACAAAATTACACTACTCTGATGATAGTCTGATCTGAACACATGTTAAAACCTAACCTTTCCATAGAAACACTGGAAAATTGAGTAAATAATAGTATATCCAATCTATTAAGTTATCCTAAGAAAAAGAATTAACATAGAAAAGCAAAAGGAATACCTAGGTGTCATAAAAGAAGAGTGAACACAACAACACATCTGTGAAGTTATGTGCTGACAATGCAGGGCCACTGGTCAGTGTGGGAAAGAGTGGGGAGACTGGAATGGAATGTAAATTTAATCTCTAAACAAGCAGATCAGACTCTGTGACTGTGATGTATAGCAGAAATCAAGACTTGGCACTGTAATGGGACTTTTGAAATATCATACCTTCAAGAAAAGGAGAATTGGCAAAGGTTTACTTGTTGGTTCAGAGAGGTGGCACAACATTTGTCTCTGCTCAAAATCTGGATATACATGATAAGTCTGTTGCAAGAAACAAACAAAAGTTTTTTTTTTTTCCTTATGCTAAATGTGGGTTTTAAATCTAAGTTATAAATTATCTTGATATAGGAAAATACCAGAGAAAAATTAACTTAAAATTCAACCGGATAATGATACCTCTAGGCCATTTGGCTGATTAATAATAAAGCAAACATAATAATAATGATAATAAAGCTAACAGCACCAAAAATTATGAAAGGACATATCTACAGTCTGAGCCACATTTGGTTCCATTGAGGAAAAGAAATTCTCTCTTAAAAACGAGTTCACACCAAAAACTTGAACTAGAATCAGTAAGGGCAACGACTAGGACAATTAGCACTACAGTTCTCAAAAACATAAGGTAATAGAACAATACAAAAATGATTATAAATTATATTTTATATCTTATGACTTTAATCATCATCACTAGGGCAATCTGTTCTATATGACTACCATCTTCTAACTCAGTTTTAGAAATAAAACTTAAATCATGCTACTTCATTTGCCACTGTTCACTGTGAAGTGTTTTCACCATAGTAGGCAAAAGGAACATGTTAAAATTCAAGTAATTAAGACTATGCCGAAGCCTTGACTGTGTGGATCACAATTAACTGAAAAATTCTGAAAAAGATGGGAATACCAGAACACCTGACCTGCCTCCTGAGAAATCTGTATGCAGATCAGGAAGCAACAGTTAGAACTGGACATGGAACAACAGACTGGTTCCAAATAGGAAAAGGAATACATCAAGGCTGTATATTGTCACTCTGCTTATTTAACTTATATGCAAAGCACATCATAATAAATGTTGGGCTGGAGGAAGCACAAGCTGGAATCAAGATTGCCGGGAGAAATATCAATAACTTCAGATATGCAGATGACACCACCCATATGGCATAAAGTGAAGAGGAACTAAAAGCCTCTTGATGAAAGTGAAAAAGGAGAGTGAGAAATTTGGCTTAAAGCTCAACATTCAGAAAATGAAGATCATGGCATCTGGTCCTATCACTTCATGGGAAATAGATGGGGAAACAGTGGAAACAGTGGCTTATTTTATTTTTCTGGGCTCCAAAATCACTGCAGATGGTGATTGCAGCCATGAAATTAAAAGATGCTTACTCCTTGGAAGGAAAGTTATGACCAACCCAGACAGCATATTAAAAAGCAGAGATATTACTTTGTCAACAAAGGTCCACCTAGTCAAGGTTATGGCTTTTTCAGTAGTCATGTATGGATGTGAAAGTTGGACTATAAAAGAAGGCTGAGTGCCGAAGAATTGATGCTTTTGAACTGTGGTGTTGGAGAAGACTCTTGAGAGTCCCTTGGACTGCAAGGAGATCCAACCTGTCCCATTCTAAAGGAGATCAGTTCTGGGTGTTCATTGGATGCTGAAGCTGAAACTCCAATACTTTGGCCACCTGATGCAAAGAGCTGACTCATTGGAAAAGACCCTGATGCTGGGAAGGATTGAGGGCAGGAGGAGAAGGGGACGACAGAGGATGAGATGGTTGGATTGCATCACTGACTCAATGGACATGGGTTTGGGTGGACTCTGGGAATTGGTGATGGACAGGGATGCCTGGCTTGCTGCAGTTCATGGGGTTGCGAAGAGTAGGACATAACTGAGCAACTGAACTGTACTGACTGAGCCCCTTTGCTCAGAACTTCTCAGTTTTCCAGTTCACAAACAGTAAAGCACACAATCTTTATACTGACTCAGGATGTTGAAGACGATATGTCCTACATCTTTTGCTTGCCTGATCTTATTTCCTGTTTGTCTTCCCTTCACTTGCATCCCTCAAGCCACCTTGGCCTCCTTGCTGTTCCTTATTTGTATCCCTCAGAGGACAGAATCTCTCTTAATTCCTTCAAGCGTTTACTTAAACATCCTCTTCTAGGTCAGGATTTTGTTGCTATCCTTTCCAAAACTATAACCCAATGCTCAACTCTTTCCTTCTCTCTTGAATTTAATAATTTTCTCCCATATGTATCACTATCTAACAACACTATATTTTATACTTACTTATTTTTCTTATTTTCTGCCACCTGGAATTTAAATTGAATAAAGGCAGGTTTTTTTTTTTTTTTTTCCCCTTCCCAGCTGTCTACTGTTTGGGAGCACCAAGACAAAACCTAAAATAACTTGTGTTCAATGTACTCAACAAATTCACATGGAAACTCTAACTATGCAATAATGTATAAACATACTAACCATTAAACACAGTCATAACACAGATATAATAGCAATATAAAATAGCAACATTTTATATAATACAGAATAAAAATAAATATGTAAAAGCAATTTAAAAAATGTTAAGGATCTTGAGATGGAGATATTGTCCTGGACTATCTGGGTAGGCTCAATATAATAACAAGGGTTTTTATAAGTGAAAGAGGGAAACAGAAGCATTAGAGTAGCACATGTGATAATGCAAACTGAGGCCCAGAAGATGCAATTGCTGGCTGGAAGGAGGCCACAAGCCAAGGGAAACCGCCAGACTCAAGAACCTGGAAACAACAAGGGAGTAGATTTTCTCCCTAAAGTCTAGAAGGAACACAGCTCGGCTAACATGTTGATTTTGACCCACTGAGACTTCTTTTGGACTCATGAACTCCAGAAGTGTAAGATAATAAATTGATATTGTTTTAAACCACTAAGCTTATGGTAAATTTTAATAGAATCAGGGCATTCCAAGTGGTGGGCTTCCCTGATAGCTCAGCTGGTAAAGAATCTGCCTGCAATGCAGGGGACCCTGGTGCGATTCCTGGGTCAGGAAGATCTGCTGGAGACAGGATAGGCTACCCACTCCAATATTCCTGGGCTTCCCTGGTGACTCAATTGGTAAAGAATCTGCCTGCAGTGGAGGAGAACTGGTGTTAATCCCTGGATTGGGATGATTCCCTGGAGAAGGGAAAGGCTACCCACTCCAGTATACTGGCCTGGAGAATTCCATGGACTGTGTAGTCCATAGGGTCACAGAGTTGGACACGACTGAGTAACATTCAGTTTTTCACTTTTCCCAAGTGGTGCAGTGGTAAAGAATCTGTCTGCCAAAGCAGGAGATGCAAGAGATAGGGGTTTTGATCCCTAGGTCAAGAAGATACCCTGGAATAGAAAAACATCAACCCCCTTTAGTATTTTTGCCTGGAAAATCCTATGGAGAGAGGAGCCTGGTGGACTACAGTCTATGAGGGTCACAAAGAGTCTGACACGACTGAGCAACTGACCATACACATACATAACAGAAGCAATAGGAAAACTAAACTAGTATATGGTTAAAAGACAGTGTAAGTCACTGGAAATGGGATGAGGCATTCAATATGTTAAACACTTCTTTGTGAAGAGCAACTTGTCAGAATTTTTTAAATTTAATTATCATAAAATATATGTATCTTATATAAAGATGTATATGTATCTTATATAAAGATGTTTATAAAGCATCTGTATGTCAAAAGCCACTTTTTTAGAAACATATGTAAAACCTCAAATAAGCTAAAATAAAATATGTAAGTAAAATTAACAAATGATTACTTTTCACACTATAAAAATGCCAATAAAATTGAACCAAAAATATGAATAGGACATTTTCAGTTAAAATAAAACAAATTGCCAATAAACATAAAAAGTTGTTCAAATTCAAATCTAATCAGGAAAGTTAACTTTATGACAAAATACTTAATACTCCATGATATTAAGTTGATAGGTATTATTGCTTCAATTGAACCAAACTTGTTTTCATAGAATAAACCACCTGATTGTGATGTATTATCCTGTTAAAACTGTTTTTCCATATCCTTTTTGACATCTATATTTCTACTTTATGCTGTGGTTAAAATACACTTGGAAGTAATTTTTTGCTTTGTTTTTTGTTGAGACTATTGTGCACAATTCCTGATTCGTATGTAGCATTTTAAATTGTATATCAGAAATGTATAGACTTTGGACTCTGTAATCATTATAAAGACTCCAAACTCTGTCTTGCTTGCATGTCTCATAAAGGCTTTGTTTTGTTGGGGCAGGTCTAAAAGTAGTCCTTCTCTAGGGTGTGGTTTTCCCTCCTAAGACAAGACTTTGTGTCACAGCTGAATTTCAAGGGTGTTAACAAGATCTTTATTCTCTGTCTGAGCTATAATTCCAGTAATGTCTAGAAATGCTTTATCACTCTCAGTCTAATACTAGCCAGCCTTTGCTAAGAACTGCAAGCACTAAGCCCAGACTTTAGGTAAGAAATGGCAGACTACTCTCCACTCCCACATAATTCTTTCTGAGACAACCCTTCTCTCCAGTGTCAGACTTCTCAGAGCAGCCATGACCACTGATCTCTGCCTCCGTTGGTCAGTGGACCCATCTTTCGCTGTTGTACTCTAGCTCACTGCACTGAAGTCGAGAAATATTCCCAGAAGCAGGTAAATTTAGATTTTATTTCATGGGATTTCTTTGTTTCAGGGATCATGGTCCTGATCTACCTTTGTCCAATGACAAAAAACAGTTGCCTTTTATATTTCTTCAAGTATTATAGTTGTTTATGGCAGTGAGGCTACGTCCCTGCCAGAATTTGCTCAGTTCAGTTCAGTTGCTCAGTCGTGTCTGACTCTTTGTGACGCCATGAATCGCAGCAAGCCAATTTATTCACTTTTGAAAATATTTTCTGTAAATTGTAAACAAATATTTATTTATATCTACCATGATAAAGCTGAGTGTTAAGCATATGGAGATATAGTGGTGAACAGCACAGATATGCTTCCTGTCCTAATATAATTTGCCAACTAGTAAATTCAACATGATTATAATAATAGATTCATATACATTTATTTTCAATGAATTACTTTGTCATTCACTGAGGAACAGTATCAGTGGTTGATGTGATTATCTTTCAATCCTTGAAGCAAATGATCAATGCCAAATATTTACCTGTCAAATTCCCCATCTAACAAAAGCACTTAAAATAAATAAGTCCAGAAAGTTGTGCTATTTTTTCAATTAGGCAATTTACATATATATACATATGCTATTTTTCTAAATGGCTTTTAATAAAATATCAGCAAATGGAGAACACACACATATAATGAAAATTCAATTTTCAAACTATTTTCTATTCCACCATAAATAACACCAATACTGATAATCATATACATAACCTTTTTAAAATGTTGTATTTACTTAAACCCATAGCCTTTGTTCAGGAATGAAAGTTTCATCTCATGAGCCAGGCATACTGTTTATTTCACTGAATGGAAGACTTATGGGCATTTCAGTGAAATAAAAATTTTTTGATGCAATGCAGGAGAAGTTAATCATAAACATGATTTCTATATAAAGTATTCCTACAGGAAATCCTGTAAGACTTGTGACTTTTAAAAAAACAATATACTTATTTCATCTAGGGAACAAGATCAAGATTAATTGAATGGGAATATCCAACTTTAGGACTGTAACAGAATCATGACTTAATTAAAATCAAATTCTCATGGTGCCCTTCAAGTGACACATAAAGAAATATCAGTAGAAAAGAGTTTGAAATTAATTAAACATCACAGTGAATAATAACTCATATATGCCTATAGTAAAATAAGCTGCAGGTTAAGTTATATAAGAAGAAATCAGCAATTTTGCAAATCTATGGATAAAACAAATATTTGATATTTGGTATATACCATGGGAATATTTTTATTAAAACATACACAATTGTTTCTTTTTAATTCAAGCCTAATTATTTTACTAATGGGTCTAGAAATTTTATATTCCAGCATTAGCCTTAATTATCTCTATATTTCACACTGAGGAAAACTTGAGGCAAAAGGGATTAGACAATATCCAAAGTTATATTACAATCTTATTTCTGAGTCTTGGTCTGACACAAGGTTATGTGACTAAATGTGAATGTCCTTCACAGTTTCCAATAATAGAATCTAATTAAGCAGCTTAATCAATGTTTGACCTTGTGAAAAATAGCTGTTTTACTTACCAGCTAGCTACATGAAATCTAGCAAGTTGGTTAATCTTTCTGTATTTTGTTTTCCTCATCAATACAAACTGAATAATGTATTTACATTAAAGGATTAATGAACTTATAAAACAAGATAAATAATTAAAATATTTTATGTTTCTGTAGTTGATCAATATCATCTCTACTACTCTTCTTTCTTTGTGAGATGGTTCTGTTTGGTGAAAAATAAGACATTTGAACTAGAACCCTTCCGTCTCTTTCTCGATCTCTTTTTTCCTCTCTGATCACGTCCCCTACCCAAATACATACCACATCATCACAGACAATATATTTAGATATATTTGGATGTATTTCATATCTAACCTTATTTTTTATGACAAGCCTAAAGTTCTACACTGCTGCCTGGGCTTATAATGAGCCAGTGATTTCAACATAGACAAGTTTTTGGCATTCAAATGTCATTTTTGAAACTCCAAAGAGTTTTTATCCTATTGGCTTGGCAACTTCTGAAATGGAACCCTCTGCTTTATCTGGTCATTTTAGTCCTCAGACCTGCAGCTCTCAATTCCCTCTGTGCATCCCTTGTTTTCCATCCCTGTAATATTCACCTACCTCTACTCAAAGGAATTCAACTCTACCTTGCCTCAGGGTCCAGCTCAAATTCTGTTTTGATTGACTACTAGTACCTACTGATAGAGATGTTCATTTAGACATATCTGATTATATGCCCTACTTCTCTAGGACTGAAGTACATAATTCCCTTGAAATTCATCTGTGAGTTAGTCTTTTAGTCTCAAGCAACAAAAAATAAACTCTACTTAATTTTAGTAAAAAAATAACTTATTGGAAAGCATATAGGATTTGCTGCATAGGTTTCTAACTTGGAAACAGTTTAGAAAACAGAACATGCACTGCTTTACTTCCTTTCTAGTATAAATGCAGCAGTAGTACATCCTAGTAACCTGCCCTTCAACCTCTAGACTAAAATAGTCAGCATTCTGGGGACAGGGCAGGGGTATGGGATGTGGGACTAGATTAATTTAGTTGAAAGATAACTTTCTCTCTGTTTCTGTATAGGCTCCTATACCAGGATTATGAGAAGACATTGTGGGTCAGTGCAGCCTCCAGATCCTTCCGGATTTCTGAAAGAGTAGAGTAGAGCCACTAAGTTTGCATACAATACTGGGGAGAAAATTACATCCCCCCAATACCATATGCTGTTAGGAAAAGGAAACTCATGCCAAGTTTGTGAAAAGAAAACACCTACTCAACATAAGAAACAGATTTTTCCTGTTTCACTTATTGAGTATTTCATCTGTGCTACAATCTGAATGAAATGCCTTCTCTGCACTGATATTGATGAATCCACTATTTAATATTAAGTTCATGGAAAGTGGTATGCTAAGGGAATCCAGAAGAGAGATCTTAAAATATGCAGGGGAACCAAGCAAGACTTTTTGGTGTTATAATTCTAAAGGAATTATTATGTAACACTCGATCAGTTTATTCTTAACGTAAACGGACCTATTTATTTGAAAAGTGTTGATTAGAACGCTTATAATTTGTTTAGTTCACATCAACCTAGGTTAGAGTCAGCTCAGTATAAGATCTTACTAATCTAAGAAGATACATTTAATTCTGCCACATCAATTTGTCTACTACTACCAATACTCACATGAGCTAACTCATACTAACTACTTATTATGAGAGATGAAATATTTCAATTTATGTTTAATGCCAAATATTTCACATGAATATTACATGCTATAACCTCTAGCCAAGTCCAGACATTTCTCAGAAATTCTCTTCTCTTTTTCCTTTACCAACAATTATCTCACCTACTGAATCACTTTCATCAGTGTTTGAGATAGGCTGAATAATGGCCATGACAAGATGTCTAAGTTTTAATGCCCAGAAACTGTGAATGTGGTGCCTTCGAGGGCAAAAGAGACTTTGTGGATATAATTGAGTTAAGGATCTTGAGAAAAAATTGGAGAGAAGGAGTTGTGATGAAGAATATAGACGGCAAATTGGACATGCTATGCTACTAGTTTTGAAGGAAGAAGAAAAGGCCAGGATCCAAGGAATGTAGGGATACATCTCTAAAAGCTGGAGAATATGAGCAAATGGATTTTCCCTTAGAGACTTCAGAAAGAACCAGGCTTGGTTTAACCTTGTAAGACTCATTTCAGACTTCTGACCTCCACAACTATGAGTCATTTTTGGTTACTAAATTGTAGCAATTAGTTACAGAAGCAATAGAAAACTAATGGAGTACTCAAGCATGCTATTATCAATTCATATTTAAGAACAAGCACATAAGTAAAGGACTTCCCTGGTAGCTCAGACAGTAAAAGAATCTGCCTGTGATGGAAGAGACCTAGGTTCAATCACTGGGTCGGGAAGATCCGCTCTCAGGGCTTCCCTGCTGGCTCAGATGGTGAAGACTCTGCCTGCAATCCAGGAGACCCACATTTGATCCCAGGGTTGGGAAGATTCCCTGGAGAAGGGAATGGTTACCCACTCTAGTATTATTGCTTGAAGAATTCCATGGACAGAGGAGCCTGGCGGGATACAATCCTTGGGGTCTCAAAGAATCAGACATATGTGAGTTACTAACACTTTCACTTCACATCACGTCATATAAGCAAAAGGTTTATGTGCCTAATTTCCCCCTACTATCTACCACCCAATTTCTATTGTTAATGCCAGCTATAGCGAGAACTTCTCAAAAAATTATTGCTTTCTGTCTTCAATTTATTTCCTCCCATTCACATTTTTTTAATTGAAGAACAGAAGGTATAGAGCACAATGATTCAGTTATAGATTCAGTTATAACCGTTTACATTCACATATGTACCCTTTCGCATGATGTACTCTGCATATAAGATAAATAATCAGGGTGCCAATATACAGCCTTGATGTATTCCTTTTCCTATTTGGAACCAGTCTGTTGTTCCATGTCCAGTTCTAACTGTTGCTTCCTGACCTGCATACAGATTTCTTAGGAGGCAGGTCAGGTGTTCTGGTATTCCCATCTTTTTAAGAATTTTCCACAGTTTATTGTGATCCACACAGTAAAAGGATTTTGCATAATCAATAAAGCAGAAATAGATGTTTTTCTGGAACTCTCTTGCTTTTTCGATGATCTAGCGGATGTTGAGGAGAAGGCAATGGCACCCCACTCCAGTGCTTTGCCTGGAAAATCCCATGGATGGAGGAGCCTGGTAGGCTGCAGTCCATGGGTCGCTAAGAGTTGGACACGGCTGAGTGACTTCACTTTGACTTTTCACTTTCATGCATTGGAGAAGGAAATGGCAACCCACTCCAGTGTTCTTACCTGGAGAATCCCAGGGATGGGGAAGCCTGGTAGGCTGCCATCTATGGGGTCACACAGAGTCAGACATGACTGAAATGACTTAGCAGCAGCAGCAGCAGCAGCAGCAGATGTTGTCAATTTGATCTCTGGTTCCTCTGCCTTTTCTAAAACCAGCTTGAACATCTGGAAGTTCACTGAACTTCTCTATATACTTTCCCTCAATTTGATGATTATTTTATTTAGTCTACAGGAAAAGAGTTCACCTATGTCTATGACACATGACTTTATGGCTCTCCTCAGATTCCAGCACTTATCTGCCCTCTAGATTCCAGCTTCATTTATATAATTTCCTGCTTAAATCTAGAGCAGTTATCTCAGATTTAACATGTATTAATATGAACTGATCTTCCCGTTCCCTAGGTGGACCTCCTGGTAGCCCTCCTGGTATATTGAAAGCATATCAAACCAATCCCCTGCTCAGGCCAAAGATCTTAAATTACCCTTACGTCTTCTGTGCCTCTCACGTCTGATAGAATACCACTTCTCAGTTCTTTACCACCTTTGTTCGATTCATCAACTTTTCTCTCCATTATTGTTTGTAAAAACTGGCCTTTCCATCTCTACTCTTTGTCGTTACAGTTTATTCTCAGCAGCAGGAACCCTGGGTCTCACATTCTGTAATGCCTTCCCCCTTCTGTCAGCGTAAAAGTCATAGTAGACACAAAAGTGTCAAAAATGTGCTTTGCTTCCTATATCCTTATTTCTCTGAGCTTATCTCCTACTATGCCTCTACTTATTCTAATTCAGCCCCACTGATCTCCTTGGCCTTTGTTGAGCACACAGCATGCTTCTGCCTTAGGGACTTTGTTCAGACTGTCAGTTTTTCTTCCTGGAATAATACCTTCACAATATCTACATTGCTAAATTTCTTACCTCTTTCAAATCTTTTGTCAGATCTTACCTTGTTAATAATTTTTATCCTGGCCATGGTGTTTTATATTGCTATCTGGTGCCTTAGTTTTCACATAGGCAGCCTTTACTAAAATGTTGTATTAAATACTGCAAACATACAGAAACAGATCTTACCAAGGAGGTTGTTACCTTAGAGAAAAATTATAATTCAATTAATTGGAATGTATACCAAAAGTATGTAATTCTGGAATGCTACAGAGTGATCTAACCTGGAAAGCTCTTCATAAAAACTTAAGCAGACTCATAGGAGTGACTAACTCATTCATTACTCAGAAGGAAAAAAGACACTCATGCAAGGTGCAAAGAAATAAGAACATGTCCATAATGGAAATTTTCCATTTAAATCAGTAATGTAGAATGAGGTTCAAAAACTAAAATTAGCTAGTAGGTAGGAGAATCAATTATTTTCATATCTATGTAATTTCAGATAGGCATCTAGTTACAATTTATGAAATACAGCATCATTAAACTCCAAAATATTTTTATGATAATGTTGATTTAGGGTATCTATATTATATACACACACATAAAGATAATCATATATTCATTTCCAATTTAGGTATTGAACACTAAATACATGAATAGTTCAGCTATATACCTATTTTGAAAAATTCATTATAAACTATCAAGTAAGTAATAACCCTCTTAAACTGCCTGCAATTAGACATTTACACAATAATCTATGATGACTCCACTGAAGTCTTTACATAGGATAGAGTAGCAACGCAGTGTGTCAGTGATTAGGTATTTGCATAATAGTATATAACAGCTCTGAAGAAACTATCACAATCAACTAAATAAATCAGATTTTTTAAATCCATGATTTACTATTTACTAAATTTCGTCAACTCTTGTAAATACACATAATAAGCATACTTGTCTTTTCTCTTTTGATGTTAAGGGCTGTGAAACAGTGTCAAATGTCCAGATCAAAACTTTATTGCCAAATCCCTTCTTCCCCTTACAAAAATACACCTTGAGACAATTATCTAAATTTACTTTCTCCATGTCTCAATTTACCCATTATTGCCTATTGGTCCACTGAACCCAGTCTATCTTCTCTTCTAAAATCCAATGCCTATTCTTAGTTCTAATCTTACTTAAACTATCAGCAGTTAGCACATTTGATTCCTTTTTGATTCATTTCATAACTGCTCCTTTATGATTACATACCCTTCTAAGCTACTGAGTCTCATTCCAAATGCCATTTGCAGATTTGTCCTCTCACTTCTGACTATGTTGCAAAGCACTGGGGTTAATTGTAAGCTCTTCTCTTTATCTTATTCAATCCTTTGAAATAAATACCATTCATACTTTTGTAATCCAAATTTTTAATGTGTGAGTCCCAGATGTATATAACAAGTGCTTACATTAAATCTCCCTGTAAATGTTTATTGCATATTGAGCTATAGGAGTTAGGGATAATTTTCTGCCACAAAGAAGACTAGTAAGAGAAGATGAGCTCTGGAAACTATATGAAGGCTCTGTTTGTGAGAATAGAAGGATTTGGATTCCTTTCTTGTACATTGTGTTAGTAGCTCGGTTGTGTCCAACTCTTTGAGAGCCCATGAACTATAACTCGACAGGATCCTCTGTCCATGGGATTTCCCAGGCAAGAATAGTAAAGTGGGTAGCCATTCCCTTTCCAGGGGATATTCTTGATCCAGGGATTGAATATGGGTCTCCTGCATTACACGTAGATTCTTTACCATCTGAGCCATCAGGGAATTCTTGCATGTTATGTTCATGTTAAGCCCAACTACCATGACTTCTTGAAACCCTGGGCTGTCTCATTTCTGACACTCACACATGCCCTTCTCTCCAACTTGAAAGTTCTTTTAATCCTCATCTTATCAACTAGGCGTCTAACGACTCTATGTCTTTAAAGTGAAAGAAGTGTGCAAAGCCTAGGAACCAATGCTGCTGCAAATATGCAGTGATGCAGAGGTAGTGCGTGTGGAACAGTGAGTGAGGATACTAATGATTTCCTTTAAATTCAGTATATTTCTGTCCTTTTTAAATCTTTCTTTCTTTCTTATTTTTTAGACTTAATTAACATTGACTTAGTAATCAAAAGCAATTCAATTAGATGTATTGTCAAAGCAATTTACTGACATAGTTGAGACATAGGGAATTAATGTTTAGTATTCTAAAGACTGATTCTGATTCTAAGTAAAATTCATCTAGATTAAATACAGAACTCAAATGCTAAAAACATTACACCTGGGAATCATATTTTCATATTCATAAATTAATCTAAGCTTTGATATATTTGATTTTCTTTGGGCTTTTTCTATTTTTAAGTCTTTGTAAACCTTGAATGGATATTCATATGCAACTACATGATTTAAAAATAATTATAATGGTTTTTTTGATTATTCAACTTCTGAGTGTATCCATACTTAGGAAATATGTCTTGAATAATTTTCTGTGTATTTTCATACATATAGCATTGGTTATCAAAATAGTTTATTAGGCTAAAATTGATGCTCTATTAGATTTAATATGCATAAATCCCTACTGATTTAATGACATTCGCTTATTAACTGCCTAGAAAAATTGCAGATATTTTTAAAAGGTAATGTCATGCATATGGAACTTAGTTAAAATTCATTAAAATGATTATAGATAATTGTAAGACCTTTTATCATATGGTGATAAAAACACGTTATTGTTAAAAGGTATAAAATATGCTTGCATTGTACCAAAATGTTGCAGTAAAAATGTATTATCATATCTCCTCAAGGTTATTATTATCTAAAATACTGAAGTTATTTTGCATTTAACATGTATATATGTCTGTGTGCATGTATATATATATATATGTTATAGCAGACACATATATATATTTCACAGACCTATATAGTTAGTCAATTATATTTTATAAAGATCTTAAGTATATATATTTTCTATTCACCTAAATATTTGCATTTCCAGAGCTCAGCCTACTTTTATGTAGACCAAGATTGCTATTTAATATCACTTTCTGTCTTCCTGAAGAAACATTTTTTAATTTCCTGTTATATGTTTGCTGATGATAAATTCTCTTAACTCATGTTTATCTGAAAAACAAAGAGCTTCTTCCAGCACATGAAAGGTTTTGTCCTATTGGATTCCAGATTGAATAGTTTCTGATGAGAAGTGTGGCATCATCCATACATATCTTTATTCCTTTGTACATTATGTGTCTTTTATTAGTCTGTATTTTGGATTTTCTTCTCTTAATTGGTTTATTAGCAATAGGATTACAATGTACCTGGATTTTTTAAAGGGAGTTTTTGGCTTTAAATATGTAGAATAAAATTTTAGAATGCATGCTACCTAATTTCAAGACTTACTTTAAAGTTACGGGAGAGTCTAACCCTCATGTGAAGAGTTGACTCATTGGAGAAGACTCTGATGCTGGGAGGGATCGGGGACAGGAGGAGAAGGGGATGACAGAGGATGAGACGGCTGGATGGCATCACCAATTTGATGGACATGAGTTTGAGCGAACTCTAGGAGTTGGTGATGGACAGGGAGGCCTGGCGTGCTGCAATTCATAGGGTCACAAACAGTCGGACATGACTGAGCAACTGAACTGAACTGAAACAAGGCATTGTGCTAATAAGGACCAACTGTATAGCACAGGGAACTCTATTAAATATTTTGTAATGGCCTATATGGAAACAAATCTAAAAAAATGAATATATGTGTGTATATAATGGATTTACTTTGCTGTACACCTGAAACACAATATTGTAAATCAACTATATCCCAATGAAAATTTAAAAATTATAAAAATATAGTACTAGGAAAAAAGATAGATACATAGGTCAGTAGGACAGGAAAGAAAGCCAAAAGTGGACCCCTACACATATACGGTTAATTTAATATCAACAATGTTGGGAGAAGAACAGCCTTTTCAACAACTGGTGCTGAAAAATTAGAAATATTAATATGCAGAATAACAAACTTCAATTCATACCTCATATATATTCAAGTGAATTATAGATTCAAGTAAAAATCTAAAACTATCCAACTTCTTGAGGAAACATATGAAAATATCTTTTCAACCTTGGGTTAATCAAACATTTCTATATCCTGACACCATAAGCATGAGCCATAAAAGAAAAAATGTTGACAAACTGAAATTCATCAAGATTTAAAAATTTATGCTCTTTAAATGATACTGTTAATGAAAATAGAAGATACATGGTGACAGAAAAAAATTGCATAACAAAACCCAGTAAAGGACTTATATATAGATTATAAATTATGTGCATATGCTTATTCACTCAATAATAAGCAAAGTTAAATAAAATTGGACAAAAGTATTAAACAGTTGCCTTCACAAAAAGTATATATAGATGGCAGGAAAGAACTTGAAAGCATAGTTTCTAAGCTAAATAATTAGTCATTAGAGAAATAAATATTCAAACTAAAATTAGATGCATACCTATTTGCTAGTCAGAAAAAAAAAAAAATGTACTACCAAAGCTGACAAGAATGCTAATCAGCTGAGACTCTCATACAGGGAAGCCCATACATTTTTGGAGGACAGCAAAATAGTCAATCACTTTGAAAAATTGTTTGGCAGTTTCTTATAAAGCTATACATACACTTTCCATAGAGCCAGTCTTACCTAGTCCCAGGTCCATAACCAAGATAAATGAAAAATTAAGTTCACATAAAAATCTCTACACAAATGTTTATTGTCACATTATATATGATAACCAGTATCTGCGAATAATCCAAATGTCATGCAATTATTGAACAATTAAACTAGCTCTGGTATATTTATAAAATGCAATACTTCTCAGCCATAAAAGGAAAGAAAGTACTGATCCATGCAACAGCATGGATGCATGTAAATACATTGACTGGAAGAAGGCAGATTCAAAAAAATACATACTGTATAATACCTCATACAACAGTCCAGAAAAGGCAAAATTATAAAGAGAAAATGGATCAGAGGTTGCTAGGTTTTGATAACAACTGAAAGGATTGGTTAAAAGAGAAAAGGGAGTACCATGTGGGTGATGAATCTATTGTTTATCTTGGTTGTGATGGTGTTTATATGATTGTGTTCATTTGCACAAATTCATAAATATCTCTAAAACTCTTGAATTTCACTGTATGCATATTACATGTCACTAAGCCTTACCAAAAAAAGGTAACAAACATTTGGCCTGCTAGTGATTTATTAAATGATTTTTAAAAATATGGGAAATTTCAATTGCAAAAGTAAATGTTTCTCAGATTCCCTTTACTTGCAGGTATAATTACAAGGAAAAGGTAGTGAGCCACAGAGTGGGTAGATATGAAGAAGTAACAGAGGTTATGATGAGTGGAGGATCAACAGGAGGACACCAGATGTCAAGTTGAAGAAAATCTATCAAAAAAGGAGCAATGGCACCATGGTTTAGGGGTCATGCCTCAAGTGAATATGAACACACAAAATATTTTTCCCATAGTTTTATCCATAATCTATCTTCTCTATTTTCCTTTTGCTGGATGATACCTACTATCTTTCTAAAACCTTATTTTTAATAGTTAGCCTCCCTCCCAGAGGTATTGGGGAAGCTTGACTTTTGTTCTGTTTCTCAGCATCAGGATCAAGAGAACTGAATCAGCCTGTTTTAGCCAGTAGTATCTGAGAATGATTGATTGATGAATGAGTGATGTTCTTTCTTTTTCCGTAATCATATCCCAGAAATCAAACTGTTACCCCATTTTCTCTTCTCTCTCTCAATCGTACTCTCTTTTGTTTTGATTTGTAGATTAAGGAGCTATCTAGCTAAGATGAGGTGGCTGCCAATATGCATATAAACAAGTTACATGATATATGTGGGACAATAAAAGGAAGGGTTATAATTCTAGAAGTTTTGCGTGTGATTTTAAAATTCATCCTCACTCTGACATTGCCTATTGATAAGGCTTTAGGGGGCAGCTAGCTTGTGCCTTAATGTTGGAGAATGTAGCTGATAATTACTATAAATTCTGGCTGAGCTGATTTTTTTCTGTATCTTTACCTAGATAAATGGGCTTCCCTGGTGGCTCAGACGGTAAAGCGTCTGTCTGCAATGCGGGAGACCCGGGTTCGATTCCTGGGTCGGGAAGATCCCCTGGAGAAGGAAATGGCAATCCACTCCAGCACTCTTGCCTGGAAAATCCCATGGACGGAGGAGCCTAATAGACTACAGTCCATGGGGTCGCAAAAAGTCGGACATGACTGAGCAACTTCACTACCCAGACAAATACTCTTTCACATAATCACATATTGTCTCTGCCTGGTTATTCTGAAAAATATGTATTTTTTATTGGTATCTGCCAAGAGTAGATGGATGGGGCTTTTTTCTTTTCTTTTTTCTGAAAAATGTAGAATCTCCTAAATCTGTCTCTCTCCATAATTAACAGAAATTTTGTGGTGAATCAGGTTAGTCAAAGAAAACTCAGATATTTTGCCTTCCATGGTCTTTTTGAGGATTGTCAATAAAATATGAAAGACACCTGTCACACTGACTTTGCTAAGTAAACTTATTTTTGTTATTTTGATAAACATTATGAAACATCACAAAGAACACAAAATTATAAGCCAGAAGGTTCTAGACTTGAATACCAGCTCCTCGAATTATTAGTTTCATTACAATTTGAGTTTCTGTATTCTCGCTTCTGAGCTTCCCTAGTGGCTAAGATGGTAAAGAATCCACCTGGGAGATTTGGGTTCAATCCCTGGGTTGAGAAGATCCCCCGGAGGAGGGCATTGCAACCTACTGCAATATGCTTGCCTAGAAAATCCATATGAACAGAGGAGCTTGGTGGGCTACAGTCGATAGCGTCACAAAAAGTCTGACATGACTGAGCAACTAAGCACAGCACTGTACATTCTGCTTGTAAACTAAATAACAATTATGCTCCCTTTAAAGAATTAGACTCATTTATATTTGATTTAAATAGAAATCAAGATAATATATGAAAACATGATATATACATGACAATATACACTCCATGAAATTCTACAGGCCAGAATAATAGAGTAGGGCAGCCTTTCCCTTCTCTAGGGGATCTTCCCAACTCATGGATCCAACCAAGGTCTCCTGCATTGCAAGTGGATTCTTTACTAGCTGAGCCACATGGGAAACCCAAGAATACTGCAGTAGGTAGCATATTCCTCCTCCAGCAGATCTTCCTGACCCAGAGATCGAATTGGGGTCTGCTGTATTGCAGGTAGATTCTTTACCAACTGAGCTATCAAGGAAGCCCTGCTTCACTTCACTTTACTTTAAAGAATTAGACTGACTTAAATTTGATTTAAATACAAAGCAAGATAATATATGAAAAACATGATGGAGATCCCAGCAGAGCTCTGTACCTGAGCGATATCATCTTCTTACCTTTATAGTAAGAAATATTGATGTTAGTAATCAAACATATGAAGAGAAAAAGCTTAACAGACAGTTCAATTTGAACTTGTCAAAATTTTTAAAATACCTTCTGCACATTGTTGTTGTTTAGTCACTAAGTCATGTCTGTCTCTTTGAGACCCCATCGACTACAGCCTGCCAGGCCGCTCTGTCCATGACATTTCCCAAGCAAGAATACTGGAGTGGGTTGCCATTTCCTTCTCCAGGGGAACTTCCCAGCCCAGAGATGGAATCTGCGTCTCCTGCATTGGAAAGGCAGATTCTTTAAAACTGAGCCACCAGGGAAGTTCACCCTTTTGCATATACTGCATTATAATTAACTTTCTATATTTCATGTTTTATTTTTGCTTTGTGGTTTTGATAGCTAATATTTTTTTATTAAAAGCGCCTTTTTTAAGTTAATTATTCTTTAACTTGTATTAGTTTTGCCACAGTAAGTGGGAAGCAGCTTTCATTCCTGTTTCAAATTATAAACAAACATTCTGACATTATTGGAAGAGGAAATGTGGTAAGAACACAAAAACAACTATGATGTGGGACATCCAGTGAAGGCAAAAATGGTATTAAGTAAGACTTTTATTGTACAGAATTTTAAAGATTGATGAGACTTTTGTAAGAACTCTACTCAGTTGAAAAATGCCAAGTTGATTGCACCCACTCAAAATCATAATTATTCACCTCTCCCTGCCCTGCTCTCCTAGAATCTGATAGTCAAGGCTGGAAGAGTAGGGCATTGTCTTCAGCCATGTATGCATTATTTTCTACAAAACAATTTTCTCCATTTAAATATGTGGTCACAAGTACAATTTATTTCATTTCTTCTGACCAAATGCAAAATTGTATTCATGAAAATGAAGCTCATATTCCCCAAGATTAGCTCAGAGGATCTAGTTAACTGAAAAACTACTGTACCCATATTTTCATCCCAATACAATGACTTGAACTTTTATAAAAGATTTTAGCTTTTTATTGTTTTTATACACACACATATATGTGGCAAAAGTAATTTGGAAAACTGAAACAAATGTGGCAAATGTTATTGTCCGAATAACCTGTGTTTATACATTTTGTGTTAATAAGATTGAACTTCACTTACATAAGAAAATGACTAATGAAATGCAGGTGGCACTAATAAGATCTATCAGTGCTGTCTTGCATACTCAGCTATAGACTTAAACTTGAAAATACATGACTGAAGCTAGCTCTTAACTACTAAAATCTTAAAATGTGTCACCTAAATTAGATCCAACCCTTCTCTGTCCATGGGCTTTTTCAGGCAAGAACACTGGAGTGGGTTATCATTTCCTCTTCCAGGGATCTTCCTGACCCAGGGATTGAATACATATCTCCTGCATTGCCAGGAGATTCTTTATCCACCATACCCTAAATCTGATATGATATGTGTGAATAATAATCTAATCTCAAAGCAAATTATTCAGAAGTTTTAAGATACAATACTCCAGATAGTTCTAAAAGCTGCCTATCTCCTAGTGTTTACTAAAAGTATGACATATTTTACTAAAAATGTTACTAAATCCTTTGGTAGGTGAATTGAATTGAAAAGGCAAATGAATTCATAGCATAAATTTCCCAGGTTAGGGTTTTTATGATGGTAGAGGACATCTCCACTGCCAATTACCCTGAAAAGTAGTTTGGATAAAAAGGAAAGGAGCCATAAGACTCAATTATCAGATTAGAGGGAAGGAACAATATATACAGAGGTTTCTTGGAGAATACAAAGGTTGACCAGCTCAGGGCACTGCTGCCAGTGGGGGAGTATTATATATAGTTCTAGTCCCTGCAACATGGAGGTATGCTGGCTAAACCTGGAGGCTTCCAAAGTTACTCTGAGGATGTGTCTGAACTTTTGCAAATACATTTAGTACTTGTAAACTGTTTTTGTGTTGTTGTTTTCTTCTGTTATCTCTGAGAATAGAGCCAGGTCAATTTTTCTTTTTATTTCATTCCAAGTTTTTGTTGTTGTTGTTGTTGTTGTTGTTGTATGAAGAGGGACTGAAGCACAAAAACGTCTGAAGCATTTGTGGGAGTTGTAGTAGGGGAGATCTAGGATTCCTTTCTTCAGTTTAGAAGAAAAGTAATAGCATCAGAGATGTGGAGACAACTGTGTACAATGGAGTAATGCTCTCATCAAAGTACTAGGAGCAGAAAACTTGTCCTGATGGCTTGAGGGAACATCTGTGGGAGAAGCCACATGGAGTCATCGTCTATTTCTGCTAAGGTAAAAATCCTTATCATGTGAAGGTTGGTTACATTCTATTGGTAATATTACATATAAATAGAAATATGATCTATATTTGAGATCTTGAAACTCTACAAACCTGTCAAGGCAAGATTGAAGTTTTTCCTGTTTGTATACAGTACAAACCTTAATGCCTTCAAAGTCTACCAGTAGAATTTGTAGATTGGTCTTTTAAAGAACTGTGTTAGTTTTTATTTTAATTTCAAGTGTGAGATTTTCTCACTCCAGTTCATTGCATGAGAAGGATCCAGATCCCATATACATCTCCCTATTTTATTCATTTTCACACCATGTGAATTAAGCGCAAAATATCCTATTTTTTGATGGAGTTTAATCATCTATCAGGGCTTCCCTGATGGCTCAGATGATAAAGCGTCTGCCTGCAATGCAGGAGACCTGGGTTCGATCCCTGGGTCAGGAAGATCCCCTGGAGAAGGAAATGGCAACCCACTCCAGCACTCTTGCCTGGAAAATCCCATTGTCAGAGTAGTCTGATAGATTACAGTCTATGGGGTCGCAAAGAATCAGACACGACTAACAGACTTCACTTCACTTTCAATCATCTATCATATTTAACACACATTAGTTTCTTTGGATGTAATAATAGAAGAATGATACAAAGAAGAAAATGGCTTATGGTTATTTCTTCTGTCCTCCAGAGTGATACTTAAATATTGCATTCTATTATCAGGATTATAATTTGAAAGTGATGTAAGTAAATGCACATATTCAGAGCAAACTGATAAGATTTTTAAGATAATTTAAAATTTTCCCAAGTGAGAAATGACTGATGGAATACGATAGTAAACTGAAGAAAAGGATATTCCTGAGGATTCATAACAAATTTACCAAATATGTAAAAGTATATTTATCTTTCTCTCTTGTATGTATGGTTCCAATGTAACTGCATCTGTGAAACCAATTGTCAAATTTCAGTCTGACAGAGTTAGGCACCTCATTTTCTATTTTCATCTAAGAGTTCACACATAAACATGTAGTATTGGATTTTGTATTCACTGTATTTGTCTTTGCATGTGTGTGCAACCCATTGAATTATGACCTTGAGATTTGGAACCTCTTGTTGCATATATATATACAAACATACATGCACACAAATGACTCAGATTATTATAGGCTCCTCTTCCATACCATCATTATCATCATCATCATAACATACTAATAACACATTATTTGCATGAAGTTTGTTGATGATAGTACTTTACATGGGTATCTCTTGTGTTTATACAATACTGCAAAGAAATACCACTTTGCCTATTTTTTCAATAACAAAATTGAGCTTTGGTATGCTTATGCAAGAGTCCTAAAGCCACATAATTATAGGTTTGACTGTAGGGTAATAACAAAGGGTAAATTTTCCAGTCCAAATCTGGAACAAATGTAGACTCAGTAAGTTTGCCGGTTTAATACTTTCAAACTACTAGAGTTAGCTTGCATTCCCTCAGAAGACCAGTTGGAATAAACATGGAGGTATAGAGTGCAAGCCATGATGATAAACAACATTTTCCTGGATCCAAGAATGTTGTATGGCACTCCTTTCTTGTCCCTTGTCTAATTTTCTCTCCACTTAAGAGTCAAATTTGTGCTGAAATTACAAGCTTGTAATCTTTGTAATTGCAAATTGCATCTTTCTCATTTACTTCCTCTCAATTCCTGGACAATGAGGGAGTTAAAATACCGTGGAGTGAAGTGAAGTGAAAGTCACTCAGCTGTGTCCAGCTCTTTGTGACCCCATGGACTTTCAGTCCAAGGAATTCTCCAGGACATAATACTGGAGTGGGTAGTCTTTCCCTTCTCCAGGGGATCTTCCCAACCCAGGGATCAAACCCAGGTCTCCTGCATTGCAGGGAGATTCTTTACCAGAATCAGGGAAGCCACCAGGGAAGCACAAGAATACTAGCTGCTACTGCTGCTAAGTCGCTTTAGTCGTGTCTGACTCTGTGCGATCTCATAGACGGCAGCCCACCAGGCTCCGCCGATCCCTTGGATTCTCCAAGCAAGAATAGTGGAGTGGGTTGCCATTTCCTTCTCCAGTGCATGAAAATGAAAAGTGAAAGTGAAGTCGCTCAGTCATGCCCGACTCTTAGTGATCCCATGGACTGCAGCCCACCAGGCTCCTCCATCCATGGGATTTTCCAGGCAAGAGTACTGGAGTGGGATGCCATTGCCTTCTCCTCAGTTCAGCTCAGTTGCTCAGTCGTGTCCGACTCTTTGCGACCCCATGAATCGCAACATGCCAGGCTTCCCTGTCCATCACCAACTCCTGGAGTTCACACAGACTTACGTCCATCGAGTCCGTGATGCCATCCAGCCATCTCATCCTCTGTCGTCCCCTTCTCCTCCTGCCCCCAATCCCTCCCAGCATCAGACTATTTTCCAATGAGTCAACTCTTCACATGAGGTGGCCAAAGTACTGGAGTTTCAGCTTTAGCATCATTCCTTCCAAAGAAATCCCAGGGTTGATCTCCATCAGAATGGACTGGTTGGATCTCCTTGCAGTCCAAGGGATTCTCAAGAGTCTTCTCCAACACCACAGTTCAAACGCATCAATTCTTCGGCGCTCAGCCTTCTTTACAGTCCAACTCTCACATCCATATATGACCACAGGAAAAACCATAGCCTTGACTAGATGGACCTTAGTCGTCAAAGTAATGTCTCTGCTTTTGCATATGCTATCTAGGTTGGTCATGACTTTTCTTCCAAGGAGTAAGCGTCTTTTAATTTCATGGCTGCAGTCACCATCTGCAGTGATTTTGGAGCCCCAAAAAATAAAGTCTGACACTGTTTCCACTGTTTCCCCATCTATTTCCCATGAAGTATTGGGACCGGATGCCATGATCTTCATTTTCTGAATGTTGAGCTTTAAGCCAACTTTTTCACTCTCCTCTTTCACTTTCATCAAGAGGCTTTTTAGCTCCTCTTCACTTTCTGCCATAAGGGTGGTGTCATCTGCATATCTGAGGTCATTGATATTTCTCTCAGCAATCTTGATTCCAGCTTGTGTTTCTTCCAGTCCAGCGTTTCTCATGATGTACTCTGCATAGAAGTTAAACAAGCAGGGTGACAATATACAGCCTTGACGTACTCCTTCTCCTATTTGGAACCAGTCTGTTGTTCCATGTCCAGTTCTAATTGTTGCTTCCTGACCTGCATACAGATTTATCAAGAGGCAGGTTAGGAGAATTGTCCACAGTTTATTGTTATCCACACAGTCAAAGGCTTTGGTATAGTCAATAAAGCAGAAATAGATGTTTTTCTGGAACTCTCTTGCTTTTTCCATGATCCAGCGAATGTTAGCAGTTTGATCTCTGGTTCCTCTGCCTTTTCTAAAACCAGCTTGAATATCAAGGAGTTCACAGTTCATGTATTGCTGAAGGCTGGCTTGGAGAATTTTGACCATTACTTTACTAGCATGTGAGATGAGTGCAATTGTGCAGTAGTTTGAGCATTCTCCTAGGGAAGCGTATCCCTTCTCACTGGATCTTCCCGACCAAGGAATGGAACTGGGGTCCCCTGCATTGCACGTGGATTCTTTACCTGCTGAACTATGAGAGAAGCCCTTAAAATACCTTACAGAAAGTAATCCATATGGGCTACTGTGATTCAAATCCTCTTCTTAAAGATTATCAATGACATGTTCTTTTCTTGATATCATAGTGTGAGAGCTTACCAAAACATTATGAACATTGACTGTGATGGATCATCATTGATATGAAAACATATTGTTTAGTTGTAAAATCCTCTTAACTTTTACTCACTCTTTGGTCAAGTTCTCAAGTAACAGTATGGATATAGTATTTTTGTCACCAGTGCTTCCTTCAGAATAACCCTGTGTGTATGCACTAGTCTCATTTCTTCTTTTAAGCCAACTTATTCTCTGGCATCTGAAAGCCAGATATTTTAAACATGTGACCAATATCAACAAAATAGCTTATTGTTTTATGTGTCATTTTCAATTCTGTCACTCTTTAAAAGACATTCCTTGGAACAATGTATTATACAAATAAATTTAAGATATTTTTCTTGTTTCATTTATTTAAAATGTACTTCAAAGTTTCACATTTCTGGGATGACATTAGAATAAAAAGTATGGCAGATATCTGGTTTATATTTGCAATTATAAACCATTGCTTTTATTTTGATGTTGCTGTTTAGTTGCTAAGTCATGAATGACTCTTTTGAGACCCCATGGACTATAGCCCATGAGACAAGAGGGATTTTCTGTCCATGGGACTTTCCAGGCAAGAATACTAGAGAGTGTGTTGCCATTTCCTTCTCCAAGGGATCTTACTGACCAGGGAATTGAACCCACATCTCTTATGTCTCCTGCATTAGTACGCAGATTCTTTACCTAATGAGCCACCTGGGAAGCTATTTTAACATGAGGATAATTTCATATAGGACATGGCTTTTTCAAATATCAGAGCCAAACTTTTTTTCCCTTTGTAGATAACACAAAAACATTTATATTTTTTTCCTAAGGGAGATATAATAAAAAGTAAAAAAAAAATATGGTCTTATGTGAACGATGAATGCACACTATGCCACCTGGGATCATCTGCAGGGAGACCAAATGGGTAGTACATTGTCTCATCAGCACTTCTGTCCTCCAGCAAACCCACCTGGCTTGGCTGCAAAGGAAACTGACTAAATGGGATTTTGTTAACAAATTCCATTACTAGAAAGTTGACTGTTCAATTCTATGGCCTAGTTAATTATATTTTGAACTTTAATGTTACCACTTTAAGCAAACCTCTTTCAGGAGACTCTTTCATTGGTGAGATATTTGTGATCAAGAGGCAATATTATATAATGTAGGGATAATGGGGGTTAGAATCAGGCAAGCCCTGTTGTGAATCCTGGTTGGCCTACTTATATTTCCAGGGTAGCCACCATGCTCATTTGCAATAACTGCCATTTACTGAATAGGAGGCATATGGCACATATTTTACATGCATTATCTCATTTGTCTTACGTTCATCATATAATAAAAGCTTTAGTATCTCCCCTATTTTGAAGATTAAAAACAACAACAACAACAACTGAGCATTGTTGAAAGTATTGTACAAAACCCACTGCTATCAGAAAGCTAAGGAGGAATTTAAGTTCTGACAGCTTGATCCTATCCTCCTCTTAATAGAAGTAACAGCACATAAACAACTCCACTGTTTGTTTGTTTGTTTTTTTTTCAAACAAAAGCACAATTGGCTTAATAAGACTTCATGAGAGTGATAGCCAGATAGGCAGACAAACAAATTTTTAGAGATTTAAATGTTTAAAATCTTTCTTTCCCTTAGGATAATTTAGAACAGGTAGCCAAATCTGTGATAAAGCACTCTCTACATTGCAACAATCTTATTATTCTATGACCATCACAACAATAGTAGTTTATTTCAGCACAATTCTTCCAATTTACTGATAATACTAATAAAGATGTATTAATAAAGTATAGATAATATTTGGAAGATATTTTAAGGGACCATTGGGTTTCCTGGGTGGCTCAGTGGTAAAGAATCCACCTGCCAAAGTAGGAGATGTGTTTGACCTCTGGATCAAGAAGATCCCACAGAAGGGGAAATGGCAACCTGCTCCTGTATTCTTGCCTGGAAAATCCCATGGACAGAGAAGCCCGGTTGACTACAGTCCATAGGGTCTCAAGAGTCAGACATGACTGAGTGACTGAGCATGCACACATTTTTACTATTATATTGAATTACAAAATATTAATATATCAAGTCAACAATATTATAAAATATTTCCTAGTATCTAATATAAGTAGACAATAAAATATTCACAGGAGTCAAAGAAAAATATCCACATAGATATCTGAAATTCAAAGCTTTCTTTACTGAACTGTAAAAGTGAATTGGCCTTTAAGTATACCTCTTGATGTTTAGAAGGCTAATCCAAGTTCAGTTTCTCACAAAAAGCAACATATACATATTCTGGAAAGTTATGCGAGAAATGATGTTAACTGTTCATAATTTTATGAGAATACTTATTACTGCTTCTTAGGAAATCAGTTTTTCATTGAAACAACATCCTATTTAAATTTTCAGAAAAAATATTGTATCTATTGAAATAGTTCTAGTCTTTAAAATAGCTATGATCTTTACTTGCAGGTGGATTTGTATTTTGAAAATGCATGCTGATAGATACTATTAAGATTCATCATTCCAGAACTCTTTTCAAAATAAGTATGTTTCACTACAATTCTATAAGTTTTGGCTGTGTAACAAATTTATGTCATTGAAATTTTTTCCAAATTTATACTATTATATGCTTGGTTTCATTACTGACATTTTTGGCAATAGAAAGAATTGTTCTTCGTTTAATAATTTATAAAAAGTAAAAATAATTGTCCTTATTTTTGTGCTCCAAGTCTGATACAGTTATTCCCTAAAAGCACCTAATCTTCATCTATGGGATAGTTCTATGAGGAGAATGAAAAATTAAGGTAAATCTTTGGCTTAAAAATGACAAAGACTCCATATACCTGAAATTTCAGATAATTAAAAGCTTTGTTTTTCTGGCTTTTTAAGCATAATACCACTAATTGTATAAATATTTGTCTTTACAAAATGCCTTCTCATTTTTCAATTTATGTGAAATATAACTCATGAATTATGTTTTAAAGCATAAATACTACTAAAATCTTTGATATCAGGTAGTTTAACATTGCTCATCACATTCTACATATCTTTTATTGTGAGTTATAGAACTTTTTCTTAAAATTCTCATGACTAATGATTTATTTGTTAATTTAAGGTACAATTACAGTTTGAAACAAAGGTACAGTTACATTTGAAACAAATTATGATAGTAATACCATTTGTGGAGAAGGCAATGTCACCCCACTCCAGTACTCTTGCCTGGAAAATCCCATGGACGGAGGAGCCTGGTAGGCTGCAGTCCATGGGGTCACTAAGAGTCAGAAACGACTGAAAGACTTTGCTTTCACTTTCATGCATTGGAGAAGGAAATGGCAACCCACTCCAGTGTTCTTGCCTGCAGAATCCCAGGGATGGGAGAGCCTGGTGGGCTGCCGCCTATGGGGTCGCACAGTCGGACACAACTGAAGCGACTTAGCAGCAGCAATACCATTTGTAAATAACACTAGATACTATATAACAATAATACAACCCTGAACTCATTCTTTGGCCACCTCATGGGAAAAGTTGATTCATTAGAAAAGACTCTGACACTGGGAGGAATTGAGGGCAGGAGGAAAAGGGGATGACAGAGGATTAGATGGCTGGATGGCATCACGGACTTGATGGACGTGGGTTTGGGTGAACTCCAGGAGTTGGTGATTGGATAGGGAGGCCTGGCGTGCTGCAATTCATGGGGTCATAAAGAGTTGGACAAGACTGAGCTACTGAACTGAACTGAACTCATTCTCAAATCTCCATTCTCTATTAATCTCATGAAGACCACACACACACACAAAAAAAATGTTGGATAGCAATTGATCTTGGCAGATATAGTCTTTTGAGATTATTTTCAATCATAATTTTAGTTGCTACATTTAAATTGAAGAAAGGGTCTTTAAACTCCAGACTGAAACCTCAGTTCTTTTCAGACATCCTTATTTGTTTTATCTTCCTAACTCTGCCTTGAGTTCTTCTCTTGTTCAAAAGTCTTTAATTCAATAAATTTTCATCTCTGTGACGCTTGATTTCAATCACTTTGTAAGCACAGACAAATTCTAGCCCTTTATTTAGGCAAGAGCCTGAAGGCAAACCCATCAAATATCTTCAAGATACTGTGCCACAGAGAGTGTCTCTTCCGGATGAAGTGAAGAAATTGTGACTGTGAGTCCAACTACTGGAAAAAATATTTAGAGATTCACTGATAGAAAAAGAAGAGGTAACAAAAAATGAAATTTGAAACCATTTTATATATTATCTGTGCAGAGGAATGGAGTAGGGATTTAGTGATTGAAATTCCAGAATCACCATTGTGTGTAAAACTAAAACCAGGATGTGATCTTCCTAATTCTGAAGGCTCCTGTATGCCTCTGCTGAATTCAGTTATTCAGCAAATAGTCAACAACTTGAATATCTCCCATTGGTGACTGTTCCTACAGTAAATTAGTATCATCCAACCAAATATCCCTATCATTGAAGGACCCAAACTATCATTTCATTTCTAGATACTCTTCCCACCCCCCACATAATCTTTGGTCCCAGCAAGTTAATATAAATATTAGCTCACGTAGAGGATGCCTTAGAATTTGAATTTTTATTTATCACTTACTTCTTATAATACATTGTATTATCCTCCCATTTCAGTGCCTTATTGAAATAAGACTCACTTTAACTTATTTTGGAAAGTGAAATGAATGAAAATAACAAATACCAATTTTAAGTATTATTGTTGATTTTTATCTCTGCTTTTCCCCTTATGCAATGTAGCTGGCAATGTTTCAGACAAGGTCTATTTCATTAACCTAGATTCCAGAATAAAGGATAAATACATGGAACAAAACCACAGCTTTCCAATAGTGATATAAGTTAATTAAAAATTTATGGTTATAATCCTATGAGATTCTAGGACTGCTTGTTACTGCAGCATAATTTAACTAGTATTGATTCATAGATCCATCACCTCAATTTATTAATTTTAGTTTTCATTGGATTGTTATTGCTACAAACTAACCCACATGATTTAACCCACAATTTGCTATACTTAGCTTGTAGTTGTTGAGTTCTCAGCAGCAGCAGCAGTTTAGTTCAGTCGCTCAGTCGTGTCCGACTCTTTGCGACCACATGAACCACAGCACACCAGGCCTCCCTGTCCATCATCAACTCCTGGAGTCTACCCAAACCCATGTCCACTGAGTCAATGATGCCATGCAACCATCTCATCTTCTGTCATCCCCTTCTCCTCCTGCCCTCAATCTTTCCCAGCATCAGGGTCTTTTCAAGTGAGTCAACTCTTTGCATCAGGTGGCCAAAGTATTAGAGCTTCAGTATTCAGTTCTGCTGCTGTTTAATTGTGACAACAATATGTTTTGTCTCGTAGACTCAAAACTAAGGTATAGGTTGTTGATGTTTAGTCACTGTCATGTCTAACTCTTTCACAACCCCATGGACTGTAGCCCACCACTCCTCTGTCTATGGGGTTTCCCAGGCAAGAATACTGGTGTGGGATGCTATTTCCTTCTCCAGGGAATTTTCCAAACCCAGGGACCAAACCTGCATCTCCTGCATTGGCAGGTGGATTCTTTATGACTGAGCTACCAGGCAGTAGATAATGTGATATTCAAAAGGTCATAAAATAACTACTTTATAGAGCTATGATTCAAATCCAAATTTGGGTAATGTTAACTCTATGAGATTTTCTTTCTCATATATCTCACATAGAAGATATTTAAGTATTTGTTGAATGGAGGAGTAAGGAGAAGATGAGTGAACGAATCATTTAAATTCTGTTGTATTAAACACAAAGAATAATATAGCACTCATATAGTTAAATAGTTCAAAATCTATAGAGGAAGAAAGTACATTTGCATTTACAATAAAATTGTAGGAGGGCAATGATAGAAATATGAACAGAGTTCTAAGGGAATCCTGATCCAGGTACCTGGGTGATTTCATACATTCTCTTATTTCCTGAGTCTTACCAACAATCTCAAGGAATAAGTCATACTGCTTCCTTAGAATTCAAGCTGGTAGAAGTTTTCTGTGTGTGTGTGTGTGTTTTTTAAAATTCTTTAATGAGTTCAACTGTAAACATGACACAATTAAAATTCAGATAACTAAAAAAAAAATATGTTCAGCTTTTCCCTATGATAGCCTTCTAGAGTTATTTGATAAAGAGATTGTGAGGTTTGGATGATTCAAAATGAATTATAAACTCAGTCCATTTTTCCACAGTAACTTTCAACATAGTCTGAGGAAAATTGGGTGAAGTGCTTGCTCTCTGCCCTGGCAACTTGTTTATGGTCAATTTATGATGAAGGCCAGGCAGAAAAATCAGAGCCTGCTCCAAAAAGATGTGGAAGTACTTTGTAAACTGTCAAGTATAACTCTATGGTCATTTTATATTTTTATTAGCCTTAGTGTGAGAGGCCAGAATCACAAACAACTTATGATATTATAGAAGAAGGCAGAGTAGACTAAAATAGATTTGCTTTTCCTGCAAGTTCTGGTCAGACACAGTTACTAAGATTCTTAACTCTGTTACATATCACAGATTTAAGGGCAAATATGACGCAGATATAGGATCTCTTAAGTTATCTTAAGAGCTTTAGTAAAATAGCATACTAGCTTTTTTTTTTTTTTTAATGTATTGAAGTATATTTGATTCCCAGGTGGTACTAGTGGTAAAGAACCTGCCTGCCAATGCAGGTTCCATCCCTGGGTCAGGTAGATCCCCTGGAGGAGGGAATGACAACCTACTCCAGTATTCTTGCCTAGAAAATCCCATGAACAGAGGAGCCTGGTGGGCTATAGCCCATAGAGTTGCACAGAGTTGGACACAACTGGATAAACATAGTATGCACACGCATGTAATTGATTTAAAATGTTGATTTAGCTTCAGGGGTACAGCAAAGTGAATCAGTTATACATAAACATGTAACCACGCTTCTTTTTTAGACTCTTTTCCTATATAGGTCATTATAGAGTACCAAGTAGAGTTTCCTGTCCTGTACAGCAGGTTCTTATTTTTTATCAATTTTATATATAATAGTGTGTATATGTCAACCCCAATCTCCCAAATTATCCATGCCCTGGATTGTATAAATATTAAATAGTTTTTATTATAAAATGGTACAAAATGATATCCTTATTTGAAAAAATAATGAAATATTGATAATACCACCATAAAATTTATCATGCCCCTAATTTACTTCAGTGAGTAAATGACAACCTTTTCCCCTTAGGACAATTCAAGTAGCAAATTGATGGTGTGCAATACATTTCATGGATGAAGAGATAGTATGAGTCATATAAGCACTACTGTCAGAAAAACCTTCCCTGGAGAGTTAATTTATATTCACTGCACCAATGTTCATATTGCTTTGAGTTGCCAAGAAGACTCTAACTTTCCTCCAATATATTCCACTAGCATAAATTCTAAGTTAAAACTGATTTCTTAATATGTGCTGGTGCTTGTTCATGAAAAGATATATTTAGAAAAAAAAACATTATAGGTAATGCAAAATTTAATAAAATTAAAATATTAACTCATAATTAGATGATATACCATTTCAAGTCAGCAATATATTATGAGATTATTATATTAAAAGGACTCTAACCTCAAATGACTTTCTCTTAAAATGATTGACAATACAAATTTAAGTTGCTTTTGTAAGTTTGTAAATTATGCCTAGGAAATAAAATATGTTTTTTGGGGGAAAGAAACTAACTCTTAAAGCCATTATTATTGCAGCAAGGAATGTTTACTAACTCAAATACTAGTTGCAATGCTTATACAATGGGCTGGTAACGTTAGTAATCACCTCTCATATTTACAGAGAACTCTATAGTTTAGAAAGACCTTTTGTCTCTTATTCAAGTTAGTCTTTATTGAAACTTAAGATATATCTACACATTTAAGTATATTTAAACATTACAGTCTTCCTTTTTAAAGAGGAGAAAACGATTGGTCTCTGGTTTATCTGAGCCTAAAACCATCTTACTATTGTTTCCTGGTTTATATTTTGGAGTTTCATAATACAGTTATTTGATTTTCTAAAACAGAAATAATAGGATATAAAAAATAATAATAGCAACAATAATAATAAAATAATTTAAAAAATCACTTTACTTTAGGTACAGTGCTAAGAACTATACAAGAATTGGCACAATTTCACGTACATTAAAAATCCATGAGATAGATATAGGGACTATTATTTATTCATTTAATGAATGAGGACTCTGAAACTATGAGAACACAATTAGTTCAAAAATTCATAGCTAATAAACACAGACAGGTGATTGGAAATTGAGTCCTCCTATTATTAAAAGATTAAATTATTATATTTTATCTGTAAATTATTCAAAATATAATAATAAAATATAAAATGATAATCAAAATATCCTGAAATTGTGTAAAGAAATTTCTTAAAGGTAATTTCTTTTAAAATGTCTAATAAGCACACAGGCTTTTCCTTAGGTCAACAGTCTCACAATGCTCACCATGTCAGATCATTATTCTTAGTGCTCAGTTCAACTTGTGCATAGTCTAGGGTCCATTCCTTGCCAAACTGAAATGATATTAATAGGTCCTTTGTGGCAGTGTTCTAATAATTTTAAGGTACTAACCAGAGCTTTCTGAGCAACTTAGACTGGGCTTAATTATTCATAAAGTTTTTCAAACAAAAAAAATTAGGTTTGAACGACTTCAAAGAAACAAATATTTTTATGGAAGTTAGTGTCTCATTCTTGTTTTTATATAATGTTTTTATACTATTATATAAAATAGACTCTGTTATTCAATTAGTGGGTTGATTTTCCTGTGTAAAGTTTGAAGCAACAACAACAAAAATATGAGACTAAAGTGACATCTTGTCATTGTTGTTGTTCAGTCACTCAGTCATGTCTGACTCTTTGTGACCCCATGGACTGCAGAATGCCAGGCTTCCCTGTCCTTCACCATCTCCTGGAGCTTGCTCAAACTCATGCCCATTGAGTTGGTGATGCTATCCAACCGTCTCATCTTCTCTCATTCCCTTCTCCTCCTGCCTTCAATCTTTCCCAGCATCAGAGTCTTTTTCAATGAGTCAGCTCTTCTCATCAGGTAGTCAAAGTACTGGAGCTTCAGCATAAGCGTCAGTCCTTGCAATGAATATTCAGGACTGATTTCATTTAGGATTGACTGGTTTGAACTCTTTGCAGTCCAAGGGATTCTCAAGAGTCTTCTCCAACACTACAGTTCAAAACCATCAATTTTTCCATGTTCAGCCATCTTTATGGTCCAGCTCTCACACACATACGTGACTTCTGGGAAAACCGTAGCTTTGACTATACAGACCTTTGTCAGCAAAGTAATGTCTCTATTTTTTAATGCTTTGTCTAGGTTTTTCATAGCTTTTCTTCCAAAGAGCAAGTGTCTTTTAATTTCATGGCTGCAGTCAGCATCCAAATTTATTTTGAAGCACAAGAAAATAAAGTATGTCACTATTTCCATTGTTTCCCCATCTATTTGCTATGAAGTGATGAGACAGGATGCCATGATCTTTGTTTTTTGAATGTTGAGTTTTAAGCCAGCGTTTTTACTCTTCTCTTTCACTTTCATCAAGAGGCTCTTTAGTGCCTCTTCACTTGTTGTTCATATAACAGGAACAGCTAACAGCTAACAGCCTAAGAACATATTTTACAATAAATTATTTGTTTCTTATAACAAAATAATATCTATTGTAAAGAATTTAGAAACCTTTGAAAGATAAATAATTCCAAGCATCCTCCTTAAATACACATGGTAATCAACACAAGATTGTCAGAAGAAATATCAACAACCTCAGATATGCAGATGATACCACTAAAGGCAGAAAGCAAAGCAAAGAGGAACTAAAGAGCTTGTTGATGAGGGTGAAAGAGGAGAGTAAAAAAGCCAGCTTGAAACTCAACATTAAAAAATCTAAGATCATGGCATCCAGTCCCATCACTTCATGGCAAATAGAAGGGAAAAAAGTATAAACAGCAGCAGATTTGATTTGATTGGGCTCTGAAAACACTGTGGATGGTGACTGCCACCATGAAATTAAAAGATGCTTGCTCCTTGGAAGGTAAGCTATGACAAACCTAAACCATATATTTAAAAAAGCAGAGACGTCACTTTGGATCAAAGGCCTTCAAAGGTATAGTTTTTCAAATAGTCATGTACAAGTGTGATTGCTGGACCGTAAAGAAGACTGAGTACTGAAAAATTGATGCTTTCAAAATGTGGTGCTGGAGAAGACTCCTGAAAGTCCACTGGACTGCAAGAAAATCAAACCAGTCAATTTCAAAGGAAATCAACACTGAATATTCATTGAAGGACTAAGGATGAAGCTCCAATACTTTGTCCACATGATGCGAAGAGCTGACTCATTGGAAAAGACTCTGACGCTGGGAAAGATTGAAAGCAAAAGAAGAAGGGAGTGGCAGAGGATGACATGGTTAGATAGTAACACTGACTCAAAGGAGATGAATTTGAGCAAACTCCTGGAGGTAATGGAGAACAAAAGAGCCTGGCATGCTATAGTCCATGGAGTCGCAAAAAGTCAGACTTGCCTTAGTGGACTGGACAAGAACAACAAATTGACGCATGTTAGGTTGCCTATAGTATTTTCTTTGTAATTTAAACAATATAAAACAAATAATAATATTTTTTCTTGTATTTAACTGTGCACTTTTTACACTAGATTTTCCTGCTTTACTAAACTTTTTTCTTTAGTTAACAGGTTTCATGCTAGTGTGATTTATGGGTAAGTCAATGGGCTTCCCTGGTGGCTCAGAGGTTAAAGCGTCTGCCTGCAATTCAGGAGACCTAGGTTTGATCCCTGGGTTGGGAAGATCCCTGGAGAAGGAAATGACAACACACTCTAGTATTCTTGCCAGAGAATCCCATGGATGGAGGAGCCTGGTGGGCTATAGTCCACGGGGTCACAAAGAATGGGACATGACTGAGTGACTTCACTCACTCACACTCATCATTTAGTACATTTTTTTTTTTTAACTATTGGGCATTTGAGTTGTTTTCAAAGAACTGTAAAGGCTTAAACTTATCTTTTTATTTGTTTATGATATAATCCACTTTCTAGGTTAAAAATCATGCATTTATGTTTAATATTTTTCCAAATTTGCAAGAGGTTATAGGCTAGTGCTAGGATATTCTTTTTTATTTCTTACTTGTAATCATGGAGTGTTCTATTCTCTTAATTGCACTATTACAAGAAAATTAAAAGCTCAAACTTGGTCAGCAAACTAAGTGGTTTTGAGCATTTCTGTCATACATGTGGCACATGGATAAGGTTTTTTCATTCTTCATCCTCAGTCTTCATTTTCCCTTCAAAATCATCATGTCTCACTGTCACTTAGCAAATGTTTGTGTTAAACAGGGCAAATAGAAATCTTCAAGATCTCATTGATGTGGCATAGCTCCAATGTATGTGCTGTGCTGAGCTGCAGTGAGTTATTTGTCTAACATTACTGACAGTGAAAATATTTGTTTCTGTTTCAGATATCTGATGATTCAAATTTTGTATGCTGAATTAAATTATTGCATAATATTGTTGGTCTCAGAAATCATTAAATAAAAAAGAAATGAAAAAAGAGAAATATTAAGTAGAAAAAGATAGCAGGGATGGGCATAAGGAATGTTGGGGGATGGGTACAGTTAAAAATAGGGTCATAAGCAAAGGGACCCCCGAGAAAATGATGTTTGAATAAAGGCCTGACATGGGGCAAGATAAGAAAAGATCTAGAGTGGGGAGGGGGAGTATTCCAGATACACTGAGGCAACGTTAGAAAGAGGAAATCAGTAGATGTCATTTTTCAAACTTTGGCTTTTACTGTAGAAATGATGGAAAATCCTTAGGGGAATTTGAGCAGGAGTTAAATGACTTACCTGCCAGGATCAAGTCCATTTTCACTGACTGCATAGATAGATTGAATCACTTGATCAGCTGGTCATAATAGTAGAAGGTCTAGTTAAGGACAATTAATTAATAGCAAGCCAGTACCAGAACTTAAATCCTGTTCCTATTTTTATCCTCCTGTCACATTCACTAATATTTTCTTTTATTCTCCGCTAATACATACCATATTCTCAATTCTCTGAGGGGAAAACAAACTAATTTATATTTTATTGTGATATAAATGTACATGCTTTCCAAGCATGAGCATTTACAGACAGAGATTTTATCTTTAGAAAAATCCCAACATCTTTTTCAAATAATCTTCCTGAAGATTGCTATTTGTCCTTTAAAACTACATTTAGTTTTATGTAAGAAAAATGCTAGAAATATGTACAGTATGATATAAAGAAAGGATCATACAATTCAAAATACAGAAAATTCCCTTGCCTAAGGCTGCCAGAAAACCTCAGTGCTATGGCAGGCTAGAAAACTTACCTTTGGAGACTAAGAATTATTGACCCCTATTTTTGAGAAGCAGCATTTAGCTGAACTCTTCTTACCAACTTCATTTCCTGGAATGAACAGAGGCTCTTGTCCTCAATTCTGGATGAACATTATCAAATGAAATGTTATTACTTAAGGCACCTCTTGCAAGCATTTTGTACACCTTTATTGGTACTGTAGCTCATATGTAAATCTTTTCATCTGCCCTGTTTATCTCTTGAACAGGGCAATCTAATGTGTTTGCTCTTTCTGTACAAGCAACATAAAGCAAGTTTCAGTTCAGTTCAGTTCCGTCGCTCAGTCGTGTCTGACTCTTTGCGACCCCATGAATTGCAGCATGCCAGGCCTCCCTGTCTATCATCAACTCCCGGAGTTCACTCAAACTCATGTCTATCGAGTCAGTGATGCCATCCAGCCATCTCATCCTCTGTCGTCCCCTTCTCCTCCTGCTTCGAATCTCTCCCAGCATCAGAGTCTTTTCCAATGAGTCAACTCTTCTCATGAGGTGGCCAAAGTACTAGAGTTTCAGCTTTAGCATCTTTCCTTCCAAAGAACACCCAGGATAGATATCCTTTAGAATGGACTGGTGGGATCTCCTTGCAGTCCAAGGGACTCTCAAGAGTCTTCTCCAACACCACAGTTCAAAAGCATCAATTCTTTGGTGCTCAGCCTTCTTCACAGTCCAACTCTCACATCCATACATGACTACTGGAAAAACCATAGCCTTGACTAGATGGACCTTTGTTGGCAAAGTAATGTCTCTGCTTTTGAATATGCTATCTAGGTTAGTCATAATTTTCCTTCCAAGGAGTAAGCGTCTTTTAATTTCATGGCTGTAATCACAATCTGCAGTGATTTTGGTGCCCCAAAAAATAAAATCAGCCACTGTTTCCCCGTCTATTTGCCATGAAGAGATGGGACCAGATACCGTGATCTTAGTTTTCTGAATGTTGAGCTTTCAGCCAACTTTTTCACTCTCCTCTTTCACTTTCATCAAGAGGTTTTTTAGTTCCTCTTCACTTTCTGCCATAAGAGTGGTGTCATCTGAATATCTGAGGTTATTAATATTTCTCAACAAATATCTTGATTCCAGCTTACGCTTCTTCCAGCCCAGTGTCTCTCATGATGCACTTTGCATACAAATTAAATAAGCAGGGTGACAATATACCACCTTGATGTACTCCTTTTCCTCTTTGGAACCAGTCTGTTGTTCCATGTCCAGTTCTAACTGTTGCTTCCTGACCTGCATGTAGGTTTCTCAAGTTTAGTAAGCATTAAAACCATGTTTGCTAGGGAAGATATTGGGTGAGGATTTTGAGTCCTATTCACATGCACTACGCTTGCCAGGACATATGGTGGAGAAGATAAAAGTAAATTCTATTGTTCCTTAATCATTAAAGACCACATGTTTGTCACTGAACATGCAGGGCAAAATGCACTGAAAACTCGTGGGTCATTGCAACTGGAAATATTCCTAAAACAGTAATTCTACCTTTTTGAACAATAGCATCATGGATTTTAGCATTGTTTTAAATCGATTTGTAATCCTATGACTTTTCAGTCTAGATTTTTTTCCTGATTACCAATTTCTAAGATCTAAATGTTTGAGGTCCCCAAAATTCATGATACCCAATGTGATGAAACTTGGAGATGGGATCTTTGGGAGCTAAACAGGCTAGAAATGTGAAGTCCTCATGATGGGATTAGTGTTCTTGTGAAAAAGACTAAGGAATTTTCCCTTGCTCCTACTGTACCGTGAAGAAACAGTGAGAACAGTGGTCTCTGAATCAGAAAATAGGTCCTCACCACTTATGAATCCATTGGTGCCTTGATCTTGCACTTCCTAGATTACAGAACATGAAAACTAAAAGTTTATTGCTTATGAGCCACCTGGTCTATCATATTTTGTTATAGCACTACAAGTAGGATATCAGACTATCAATTTTTACTCATTTATTGAATCATTCTTTCATTAAAAATGCTTATAGAAAATGATTATATAAACATTAGGGTATTGAGCTAATCATATATATCTCCTTAATTTTGTTAATGTTATTTTAGTGTTCAGACTAAACCAAACACACACATTAACTTTTGGCTTTTAAAATCCTATTTGCATGTATATATACTGTTTTATAAAGATCATCCTAAATCAATAATGCCTTATTTTATTACACATAATTCTGGATTTTATTTACTAATTTTAAAAGGAATCTTGCATTTTTCTTTTTTAAATTATTATTTATTTATTTTACTTTACATTACTGTATTGGTTTTGCCATACATCAACATGAATCCACCACGGGTGTACATAAGTTCCCAATCCTGAACCGCCCCTCCCATCACCCTCCCCATATTATCTCTCTGGGTCATCCCAGTTCACCAGCCCCAAGCATCCTGTATCCTGTATCGAACCTAGACTGGCGATTCATTTCTTACATGATAGTATACATGTTTCAGTGCCATTCTCCCAAATCATCCCACCCTCTCCCTCTCCCTCAGAGTCCAAAAGACTGTTCTATACATCTGTGTCTCTTTTGCTGTCTCGCATACAGGGTTATCATTACCATCTTTCTATATTCCATATATATGTGTTAGTATACTGTATTAGTGTTTTTCTTTCTGGCTTACTTCACTCTGTATAATTGGCTCCAGTTTCATCCACCTCATTAGAACTGATTCAAATGTATTCTTTTTAATGACTGAGTAATATTCCATTGTGTATATGTACCACAGCTTTCTTATCCATTCATCTGTTGATAGACATCTAGGTTGTTTCCATGTCCTGGCTATTATAAACAGTGCTGCGATGAACATTGGGGTACGTGTGTCTCTTTCCATTCTGGTTTCCTCGGTGTGTATGCCCAGCACTGGGATTGCTGGGTCATAAGGCAGCTCTATTTGCAATTTTTTAAGGAATCTCCACACTGTTCTCCATAGTGGCTGTACTAGTTTGCATTCCCACCAACAGTGTAGGAGGATTCCCTTTCTCCACACCCTTTCCAGCATTTATTGCTTGTAGACTTTTGGATTGCAGCCATTCTGACTGGTGTGAAATGGTACCTCATTGTGGTCTTGATTTGTATTTCTCTGGTAATGAGTGATGTTGAGCATCTTTTCATGTGTTTGTTAGCCAACTGTATGTCTTCTTTGGAGAAATGTCTATTTAGTTCTTTGGCTCATTTTTTTCTTGGATCATTTATTTTTCTGGAATTGAGCTGCATAAGTTGTTTGTATATTTTTGAGAGTAGTTGTCAGTTGCTTCATTTGCTATCATTTTCTCCCATTCCGAAGGCTGTCTTTTTACTTTGCTTATAGTTTCCTTTGTTGTGCAAAAGCTTTTAATTTTAATTAGATCCCATTTGTTTATTTTTGCTTTTATTTCCAGTATTCTGGGAGGTGGATCATAACATTAGGTGGATCATAAACATTAGGGTATTGAGCTAATCATATTTATCTCCTTAATTTTGTTAATGTTATTTTAGTGTTCAGACTAAACCAAACACACACATTATCTTTTGTCTTTTAAAATCCTATTTGCATGTGTATATACTGTTTTATAAAGATGATCCTAAATCAATAATGACTTATTTTATTATTTTTTATAATTCTGGATTTTATTTACTAATTTTAAATGGAATCTTGCATTTTAAAAATGATATTGGTGGTCAAATTTTGCTGTTACTATTAGATTATTTTAAAAGATTATCAAAAGAATATCATAGTCTCCCAAAATGAGATGCAGTGTATCAGCTCTATTTTTCTCTGCTAGAAGTATTAATGCTGTATTCAATTGTTTTTTTCCTTTGGATATTTGGTTAAATCGGTCAGTAATTTATATGTTGGAATCTATGTCAGATTTTGTAAATGGAATTTGTCCATTTCATTTAAAGATTTATAACTTATTGGCATAAATAGCTTAAAAATAATACCCCATTATTTTCTTTTTAATATATAAAACATCTTAGATTGTACTTTCTATTTTATTTCTGACATGAAGTTCTTAAAGAGGTTTCTTAATTTTCCTTAATTGGTTTTCTGAGACCACTTTCAGTCTTTGGTTTTCTTATCTGCAAAATAGGAAAATATAGAAATTATTTTGTAGGAATGGTGTAATGATGAAACATTATTTTACTTGTTAAAGTTTTAGGACAGTTCTTAGAACTTAGCAAGTTCTCAATATCAGTTACTTGATGACTAATACTTCTATTATTAATTCTTTATATTCTTATAATCTTACTAGGACCTTCTGTAGCATAAGACAAAGAAGAACACACATGAAAAGAGTGCAGGATATTGGTACTAGCTGCAAATCAGCAAAAGGATGAGCCCAATTCACAAAGAAGCACAAGTGCTTCAGAAGGTTTTTCTTAGAAACTTCTTCAGTTACTTGACAACTTTTCCACATTGAATCCACAGACAATGAGATGAAGCAGCAGAGTTTGATGAGTCAAAGAAAGACAATAACCTCACTGTACGTGGTTAGTGATAAAGAGTATCTGCATTCCTTCTATTTTTTCCCCACTATCAAATGATACGGAACAGAAGTAAGGAAAATGTATGTTGGGCAAAGGTATTTATTCCTGCTCCCAATAATTCAATTCATTCAGAACTACCTTGCTAGTTAGAGGTAGTAAGAGTGGAAGATGGTTTTTCTATAAGATTTAGTCTTAAAAATCATCTAAACAAAAACAGATAATGGGATTCCTGTCAATAAAAAGTAGTAAAGAGTTACAGAATCTGCTTAAAACTTACTACATGTGAAATGCAGGTATATATATATGTGTCTGTGTCTGTGTATATGTCAGTTCAGTTCAGTCACTCAGTCGTTTCTGACTCTTTGCATCCCCATGAATCACAGCACGATAGGCCTCCCTGTCCATCACCAACTCCTGGAATTCACTCAGACTCACGTCAATCGAGTTGGTGATGCCATCCAGCCATCTCATCCTCTATCGTTCCCTTCTCATCCTGCCCCCAATCCCTCCCAGCATCAGGGTCTTTTCCAATCAGTCAACTCTTCACATGAGGTGGCCAAAGTATTGGAGTTTCAGCCTTAGCATGAGTCCTTCCAAAGAACGCCCATGACTCCTCTCCTTTAGAATGGATTGGCTGGATCTCCTTGCAGTCCAAGGGACTCCCAAGAGTCTTCTCCAATGCCACAGTTCAAAAGCATCAATTCTTCAGCACTCAGCTTTCTTCACAATCCAACTCTCACATCCATACATAACTACTGGAAAAACCATAGCCTTGACTAGATGAACCTTTGTTGGCAAAGCAATGTCCCTGTTTTTCAATATGTTGTCTAGGTTGGTCATAACTTTCCTTCCAAGGAGCAAGCGTCTTTTAATTTCATGGCTGCAGTCACCATCTGCAGTGATTTTGGAGTCCCCAAAAATAAAGTCTGACACTGCAATAGTGTGGGAGGGAGGGATAAATGTATTAGTTAATGCTATTTGTAGTTAAGAAATTTTAAAATAGTAATGAAAGATCAGTTCATCTCAGTTCAGTAGCTCAGTCGTGTCCGACTATTTGCAACCCCATGAATCGCAGCACGCCAGGCTTCCCTGTCCATCACCATCTCCCCGAGTTCACTCAAACTGACAAGCATTGAGTCGGTGATGCCATCCAGCCATCTCATCCTCTGTTGTCCCCTTCTCCTCTTGCCCCCAATCCCTTCCAGCATCAGGGTCTTTTCCAGTGAGTCAACTCTTCGCATGAGGTGGCCAAAGTATTGGCGTTTCAGCTTTAGCATCATTCCTTCTAAAGGAATCCCAGGGCTGATCTCCTTTAGAATGGACTGGTCGGATCTCCTTGCAGTCCAAGGGACTCTCAAGAGTCTTCTCCAACACCACAGTTCAAAAGCATCAATTCTTCAGCACTCAGCTTTCTTAACAGTCCAACTCTCACATCCATACATGACCGCTGGAAAAACCATAGACTTGACTAGACAGACTTTTGTTGGCAAAGTAATGTCTCTGCTTTTGGATATGCTATCTAGGTTGGTCATAACTTTTCTTCCAAGGAGTAAGTGTCTTTTAATTTCATGGCTGCAGTCACCATCTGCGGTGATTTTGGAGCCCCCCAAAATAAAGTCTGACACTTTTTCCACAGTTACCCTATCTATTTCCCATGAAGTGATGGGACCAGATGCCATGATCATCATTTAATTTCAAAATGAGTGCTTCTACCTTTCAAGAAGTGATTGATATTTCAATTTGTTCCATATTTTGGCTCCCTCTTGTTTTAGGAAATATTTTTTTTTCTGGCCACTGAATATTTATTTCAATCCTCTTCTCATACATCAAAAAACATACCCTTGTATCAATGGTGTCAACCCAAAGCCCAATACATTCATTACCTCCTGCTTAAAATACAGAATTATCATGTGATACATGATCCTTTCCTCTTCAAACTGTTTATATCCTATAATACATTAATTCTCTCTATTCCTTTTATTTTTACTTAAAAATTGTCAAACTCTGCTTTGTTCACATGGAAATATGTAAAATATGTCTTAAAACAAAAGGAAAAATCAGCATGCATTATCATACCAACTATACTTTTTAGAGCTATAAGCTCTGTGTGCTGTCTTCTAAGTCACGGTAGGTAACAGCTTTAATAAATGTTGTATCACTATATATAGTAGTTTTATATCTCTTAAGCCTCTTATAGATTTCTTTGCTATTGTCTATTACCAAGTCCATGTTATATATTTTAGGAGTTATTTTTATAGTTATTTCTCACCTATTTCCATATTAGTTAAATTATGAGAGAAGCAAAACACAAACTCTATACTTACTTATGTCAGTATAGGGGTATTTTCCACTTACATAAAGAGGAAAATGATGTTTCTGGTCATTTTCCTGGGCACTGAGTCAGGAACACTGGCTATCCTCCCTTTAAGGCTCTACCATTTCATAAGTATAATGGTTTCCAGTGAAATGACAAGTGAGAAGTAATAATGGGCTCTGCTAAAGTGACACCTATACTTCCATTCATATTCCTTTGGCTAGAACTCAGTAATGTGACTGCCCATCCACAGGATCATACTTAAAAACAAAGGAAGCAGAGAAATGCAGTTTTTCTATTTGTGCAAGGCAAAGAGAAAGTGTTTAGTAAATCATTAGCTTATCTCTCTCTAAATACAGTCACAAGTTCTAGATATTTGAGATAAGTTTTGTCCTGATGGCAAAATCATCTAGAAAGCAATTACTATAAAGGTAGAAATCATACTTGATTTTTATGTAATTTCATCCCTAGCATGTAGCATGTGCTATAAACTATGGTAAAAATCATTTATTTAATGATTACCCAGTAAGTAGTTGGATATGGACATTTTTTATAATGGTCATTAGTGAAGAACCTTTAAGTGTCTATTACTTGAAATAACTGCTTGAGAGGAAAGGGATAGTAGTACAAAGCTTTGAAAAAATTAAAAGGATCATGGGATGAAAGACAGTAAAAGTATGACATTAAATGGATCACTGATATGGAATTAAGGATTTAGCTAGATGATGAAAGATGTTAATAAACAGAGGAGGGAAATGAACAGGAAATATTCTTAAAGGGAACTGGAAATCTATTTACTCCCATTTAGATTTCTGAGTATATACCAATGATTATTCATATTTATGATATTTGTTCATATTGTCATTGCTTTATATACTTTCTTTCAATACAATAACATCTTCAGAAGTCATGACAATCATTTAAAGAATATCATACCATCATAATGGTTGTTTTAGATCTCTATATACACTGTGTATTTGAGGAATACCTTTGGCTGACTGAGAATTTTTAAAATCCTCCTTAAAGTAAAAACAACAAAAAAAAAATGTATGTAAAGATGAAATTCACATCAGCAAAAACACTTAAAGATAGCATAATTTTGATAGTCATTAGTACTATCAGCATATTTTGAAAAAAATTTAAGTATTAAAAAATGCAAAAACTGCATTTTACAACATGAACTTAACAATTTTCCTACACTCCAAAATTCAGGAAATAAGTCTCACTGAAAAGCACAATCACCTACATAGTGTGCCACAAAGCATTACAATGAACAAGGATACTTTTATACATAGATTAAAGATGAGTCCCCTTATTAATGGGAGACAAAGTAGGCATTTCACAGCTTTGGGGATTTTTGTTATATCGAGAGTCTAGTATTACATTTTTGTCATATACATTCTAGTGCATCTTGGTAGCAAACACATTATTTTATACAGCAAATTCTCTAGAAGACTTGATTTCAACTGAGGTGAAATGAAAAATGTACCTGAAGTTCATAGTGTCTGCCATGTAATTAGTTCCCTTGCTGCTGGCATAGTAGGATGTGAAATTATGGTCCCTACACCTGCTGAATCAGCCTTTTCTAGTCCAATCTTAGTATTATTACTACTAATCTTTTTCTCTTTCCTTGGCTATTCAGAGTCCCATGAGGCTTCTCAATCAAGAGTCTCAATAAAAGCCTGAGCAGCTCCATATGGCTGTGCTGTAGTGAATGTAGAAAATGTTATTGGTCAGAATATTCAGGAAAGGAAGACTAATAGAGTTTGTACTTTCAAAGGCTATAATTTCAGTTATAATTGGAGGAAACTACAAAAGTGAGTCTGTTTCCAGTGATATAATGTACTCTGTTTTTGAAGTTTACTCTAAAATAGTAGATAAATATCATTCACTATTGGAGGGAAAAGAAAACAAAACACCATAAATCATCTTGACTTTATTTGCCTCTTAATATCAAGATCTTACCAGCAACTAAAATCAAGTTCTTAATAGAGATGCTTCAAAAATCAAAACCAAAAATTGTTCTAAGTGTTCTGGAAAAATTTTATGGCAACATGGCCCAGGAAAAAGTCACTAGCTGTTAAATATAACTGCTATGGGTTTGAATTTTGAGATGTATTTGGTATGTGAACTTGAACAAAACAGTTGCTATTTATCATTTTTACCTTTCTCACCTGAAAAATAGAATGCAGTAAATACAGTAGTTTAAATTATTAAATAATATGATCTATATAAAATTTTCACATATTCTACTAAATGTATTATAGTTGTTCAACATATGCAATGTACTTTTTTGGATATTTTAAAGTTCAATAGAGACTAGAAAGTATTCAGTAAATCTTAGATGCCATCAAATGATTTTTTCAACTTCATGGAAAGGAACTGTTTGTTGCCAGAGTCTTTGCTCCTAAGAATGTCTAATTTGGAAGAATCTCATTTCATGGGCACTGATCCCTGAATTGGATGTCTGCATTTTGGTTCACAAAATAGAATTGAGGGTCTATTTGATATAAGGCCCAATTCCGTGAATCCTAAGACAAAGACAAAAGTTTGAATTTGAAACACTATAATTCTGTTAATTGCGACTTATAAAGGAACGTGTTTGAAGACTCTAAAAGATTTGCTTAAGAAAAAGCAAAATGAGAAAAGAGAAATTTTTAAAGCAGCCATTTCAAAAAAAAAAGGAAAAAAGAAAACAAAAAACTAAACATTAAAACATACAACATATTAATAACCTAGAAAGCAATCTTTAAGCACTCAAAGCGATATTTTTGAGTTATAACTATCTTTATGATTCTCTGAGGTTTCTGGTTCTAACCTAGGTCTTCCTTCTAAAAAGACATGTTTTTCCCACTTAATTTTTTAGTATCTGTTAAATTTGTATTCAATTCACTAACAGGAACCATTTTACTTTCATTTATACTGAAGTTACAGATGGTATTTAAAGGATCAAGCAGCCACTTGGATAATTTCTACTCTCATAGTTTTGATAAATCAGTATATTTTCTACATTTAACCTCATCATGAGGCTCCTACTCTCATCGTTTCATCTAAACTAAATTTTTGTCTGAAGAATTTGGTCCCATTTCCAAATACCTTACACTGGAGACAGGAAGGGCTTCAACACAGCGATTGGGAAGGACACAGTGAAGTCCATCTCACTCGTATAAAGAAGTTTATAGAAGGTAGGTATAGAGTGTTTCATGCAATCCAAAGAAACTGAATTCAGCATACATGCTTCATCTAAATCTGAAAACTATGAAAAACAGGAATATTTTGTCTTGTCTCACAGAAATTCTTGTCTGGTCACTTCCATTTCTCTTCCCCTACCTGTCATATCACCCTCTTACTCAGAATGATTTACTTGTTTCCTCTGATAGTTTGCATATGACATTGAAAAAGCATAATCCATGAAGAATAAAGTTCCTTTGTTATAATTACCAGGTGAATAAAAATGAATTATTAAATAACTCCTATATTTAAACTACAAGTGTTAACCTAGGTATCTTGAAGGCTGAAAGTGTTTGGATCTGATGGCACCATTGACTGGAACATCAATGGTTATGGGTATGAGGTCAGAAATTTCACCTAGACAAAGGAATTTAAGATCTAAGAAATTAATGATAAATGTTCCTAGCATAGGCAATGTGTACATTAGTTTTCCCTCTAATTTTAGTTGTGAGAATGAATCAACCAGCAAAAGGTTAGATCTTGCAAAGATCAGGGCCACACAAGCATGCACATACTGTCAGAACTGAGGCAAAACTCTTCAAAAGGATTCAGTTTCTATCTAATAAATTCTTAGACTTCTTAGATACAGTCTTGTCAAATCAACTCATTTTACAGCTGAAGTAACAAATAAGAGATATGAAGTGACTTGCTTGAAATTTAAAAACAAAGTAGTGAAGAAGATGAGATTAGAACCAAAAGTATGTGACATTGGAAATAACTCTTATTCCAGTACACCATGAGTGATGCTCTTTAAGATGTCTCAAAGTACATGTATATGTATGTATCCAAATGGATGATTGTGATACACATAACAACACACACATATAATTCAGATAGATTAGAGATTAAGATGTTAAAAAAAAACTTTTGCATACTAAACAGAATTTAGAAACTTACTCTTCTCCTGTATTTGAGAGAGTATTCTACTTATGATGGAAACATTAGAATCATTTATAATTTTGAGAGAGTTCATTCTTAGGTAGGTTGATAAGAAGTCCAGGGTCCCTTAGGAGGAGGAGGAGGAGGATGAGGAGGAGGAGAAAGGGATCTGGGGCCCTCAGGAGGAGAAAAGGACAAACTTTTTTTCTCCTTTCTGCATCTTGGTCACATAAGATTTTTTTTCTTTAAGCCCAAAGCTAATGATTACACTGGTAAAGAATGAAGGCAGGGAAACATTGAAGGCAGGAGGAGAAGGGGACAATGGGAGATAAGATGATTGGATGGCATCACCAGCTGGATGGACATGAGTTTCAGCAAGCTCAAGGAGTGCTGGAGTCCATGGGGTCACAAAGAGTTGGACTGAGTGACCGAACTGAACTGAATGACTACACAACAAAACAGATCATCTTGCTCAAGGATATATTTTTCCTTAAACTTTGTACCAGTGTTTATATAACAATAATGTATCCTGCTCAAGGACATGTTTCTCCTTCTTAAGAACCTCTTGACTAAGCCTGCAGTCTTAAAATGTATATTATGTGAGTGGTCTGGTAAGAGCTTTCTATTTTTATTTCTAATTCTGTTATCTTAAAATGTAAATTGTGGGAGTGGGTCTCCTAAGACCTTTCAACCATGAGACATTCTTCTGATTTATTATTAATAACCAACTGAAAAAGTACATGGCTCCCTTGCTAAGACTGGCAAGTGGGGCACTCTTCCTCCTCCCTCTCATGTCTATGTCAGAAGTGTTCTCTGTCCTTTTTTACTGTAATAAAACATCTGCCACACAAAAGCTCTGAGTGAGCAAGCCTGGTCCCTGATCCTGAAGCTAAATCTTCTTTGGAGATCATGAATCACCATGAATCACATCTGAAGTCATAGTGCAGGAAGGCTTTCCTTAAGGAAAGAAGAGGAAGAAGATAAGTGTACTTCAAGTTTGATAATTCATTTCCTGAAGAAGTCAGACATAAAATAGCAAAAGTTAATTTAATACACTTTCTGATCTATTTTCAGGCAGAAAGTGTCAGGTCATAAGAGAGGCAAAGTGAGAAAAGAAAAATTCAGACCAACTTGTCTTTTTGCCTGAGGGATTGTTTGAGGAAACAAGCTGAGAATATATTTTTTCTACATATAATTCTTTGGGAAATGAATAGGAATAAAGAAAAGGCAGGGATTACTCAATGAGAGTTTTACTGCAACCTGACAGAAACCCAGAATTCAAATTAAGTACTTGTTTGGAAGTGACATATTGCCCTATTGATCCAGATGTGGGACAAAAAATCATATGCTTAATGGGAACATAAATTCTGGATTAAAACCATTGTCACAAATACCATTCAGGCATTCAGTTCAAAAAAAAATGCTAAACTTTAGAGGCTGTTTTTACTGGGGAAATAAATATCTCTATAATAAATTCAATACTTTCTATTAAATTTATTTAAATTTCAATATGATTTAATTTAAAAGTACTCCTGAGTAAAACTGATACTTTTTTCTATTGTGATAATATTTCTAATACCTAATATATAGGACTATCAATATTTTCATTTTAGACTCTATATATGTGTTATTAATAGTCAGAATATTGGCATAAAATAGAATACATAACAAGTGTAGTGATCAGATAAACTGGTCTGAGAGCAAGTATAAAAGCAGAGTTATTATGAACCTATCTCAAATCCTCAGTTAACTTCCCAGGTGGCGCTAAAGATTCCACTTGTCAATGTAGGAGACGCAAGAGATGTAGGTTCAATTCCTAGGTCAGAAAGATCTTCTGGAGTAGGAAATGACAACCCCCTCCAGTATTCTTGCCTAGAAAATCCCACGGACAGAGGAGCCTGGCAGGTTATAGTTCATGGAGCCAAAGAGAGTCAGATACGATTGAGCAAAGCAACTAAGCCCTAAGCACCTCCCTATTGTACCTATGATCATTCTCAAACATTCTGAGTATGATGATGTTTTTGTTGTGATTGTTTCAGTGGCTCAGTCATGTCTGACTCTCTGCAACCCCTTGGACTGCTGACCACCAGGTTCCTCTGTCCATGGGATTTTCCAGGCAAGAATATTGGGGTGGGTTGACACTTCTTTTTCCAGGGGATCTTCCCAACCCAAGGTTCAAACCTGCATCTCCTACATTGGCAGGCATATTCTTTACCACTGAGCCACCTGGGAAATATGATAATATTTTATTTTATTTTGAATTTTAAGATATTTTTTGTTACCAAAGGATTGCATCATGTATCCTTGAATCACTCATTAGCAAAGTAAAATAAATAATTAATAAGTATTTGTCAAATGACAATTCATTTTATATCTTTTCTACCTCATCCATTCATTCAGCACATAATTTTTGAACTTTTATTATTTGTAAGCCTTGATCTAAAATCCCAGTTCTGTGCATGTTCTATTGTTTCCTTCTGTCATTTATGTCTCTTAACCTTACTCCTGAGCCTCATTCTTCTGTCTCTCTTTTCTTGATTTTACCTATATAACTTTCTCCCAGTACTCTAACTCATGTTTCTTCTGTGTTTAACCTGCAGATAAGTCCAACCACTGAGATTCTGTTTTTACTGTATAGGGCTCTAATTTTTTTGTTACTTTTAGGTTTTTGAAGATATTCTCAAGTCATTATTTTTCTCAACAAATTTAAGTGTTCAAATATTAAAGACTGGTGTTAGTATACTGGAAAGGGAAGAACAGAAGTTCAGAGTATATTAGGAACTGCATCTCTCATGTATTCCCACCTCCTACAGCCATACAGAACACATGATTGCTGTAGTCTTTTTCAGTGAACAATAGGACTTGGGAGAAAAAAAAAAAATGACCTCCATTCCAGTGTCTATATGTTTGCCCTTTCTGAACCATGGGGAAGATATGTGTCAATTATCTAGGTCTCTTGGAGCCAGATTTACACAAAGAAAATAATTTTCACGCAAAAGCCAACAAGGCAGTGTAAATGATAGCCTCTCACTAATATCTAAGGATAATTTATTTGAAAAAATTACTTTACCTTCTTTTTAGTGAAGATTCCCTTGAAAATTCTCCTTATTAAAAATGCTTTCTTTAAACTCAGAATTTTAAACCCCAATTATCTTTTGAATCTGAAGAAGCATTAGTTGGCATGAAATAATTTAAAGAGCAACTATTTTTGCCATAGTGTCAACTGAAAAAATATTTGTTCTTATACAATGTACTGAGCTCATCCCCCACCCGAAATTTTTCATCCTGAGGTCATTGCACTACTTCAAATTTCAGGAACCAGGAACTCAGAGAGCAGTTACTATTTTTGTTGCCATTCCCTGGATAAAGTATTTATCTTTCCCTTTTAGGACACTGAATATTTGTTGCAGGAAAAGAAAGCAATAAAGTCTGAACTCAATTTCTTTGGGGACCAGAGCTGACTCCATGTGTTTTCCTTGCTTTGATTTTTCAAAGGCTCACCCTCAAGTCATTTTAGGGGTCTCTCTAGAGTTATGGCTACAGGAAATTCAGAAATGTAAAAGAGACAAACTTCACTTCACACTGGTCACCACTGTTATGCTCGACGTCCAAACTTTCATGACCCTTGCAGACAGAAGTTCTGCTGTTCATTTTTGTCTTAGGTAGAAGATACTATACCTGTCAGAGATGGCACCACATATCCACTAACATTGCAGGGGGCTGCAGAAATCTAATCTTTTACCTGGGCTCTCAAAAGCAACTGTAAGTTATCCTGTGGCATTTTTGCCATTAATCCCATGGCACCCCTCCCACCTCACAAGCAACCAGCTGCATATCTCTCAATTTTTTCTAATGTAACTCCCCTCAGGGAGCCTAATTCTATGCAGCAATAGTGCTACGAGGCAAGGAAACAGGAGTGTGAGGACTGAAAAACCTGCCTTTCATTCTTATCTTTCTCCAAATCATCTGGGATACAAATACAATCTTTTCACAAATCTGACAATTTTTTCATTGTATTGAGTTGCTAGAAATGTTTTCTGTAGTTCACCTTAGTTCTGTTCATACTCACGAATTCTCAACATTAAATTTTACATGATTATCACTACCATTTATAGACTACTTCCTATGTCCCACTTTATAAGCACTTTTTAACATTTCTTTCAATCTTCACAGTAATTCTATGAAATAGATATGATCATTAATCACTTTATTTTTAACAATATTTTTATTTTTAAAATTCCATTTTATTTTAATTCCATTATAAAGAAACCAAAAAACCTGAGATATTTAGTAACTTATCTAAGATTACAAAGCTCATAACTGATAGAGACGGAATCTGCACTCTTACCTACTGCATTAGTTTGTACTTCTTGCTATTTTTCATCAAGTAACTAAGATAAATTTGAACCAAATCCTAAATCAAAGAACAAACGAACCACACTTTTTACTTTGAACCTCTGAATATATATATATATATATTCATTTTGTTTCTGAGCTATGATTTAGACCTCCACTGAAACAGTTCAAGCCAGACAAAGACCAAATATTTCCTAAATTTATAGAGCTGGAATAATATGGTAAACCAATTCAGTCATGTCCGACTCTTTGTGACCCCATGCAAAGCTCCTCTGTCCATGGAAATCTCCAGGCAAGAATATCAGAGTGGGTAGCATTTCCTTCTCCAGAATTTTTCCAACCCAAGGATCGAACCTGGGTCTCCTGCATTGCAAGCAGATTCTTTACCATCTGAGTCACCAGGGAACCCCATAGAGCTGGAATAATAAGCATCAAATTAAACCAATCTTATTGGATCTGTTTTTTTGTACCCTTGAATCCTAAGAAAAAGATTATTCTCAGCTGTATTCCCAGAAAAGTAATTCTCTGGGAGTCTTCCAGTTCTAAAGCTGGGAGCCCCAGAGAATCACAAAAAAGGTTCTTCTCCTCTCTTTGGCTCAAGAGTAGAACCTCTTGCCCTCTGTAAGTTATAACCACAAACTTATTTTAAGTTCCCTGTTATTTTTGTTTCTTTAGATATAAGTACTTATTAAAAGTTTCAAGAACTTTGAACACCTACTCAGAGGCTTTTATGTAAACATTCTATCACTAAGTTTCCCCAGCTGCATATTAAAATCTTTGTGGTCCACAGAGGTATGTCTGTGCTCAGCTGCACTATGTAACAACGGTGGCAAATTTTGAGGTTTAATTAAAGAATACTTATCATAGCTGCATGGCATGGGAATGTTGGATGACAAAACCCTGGTGTTGTTAAATTAATTACATCACCACAGTGGACTCCGTATATGTGGAAAACTTGAACCCAAAGAAACAACTCATTAATCTTCACAAGTTCACCTAAAGCAAAGGAATTATTTTGTGTGTGTTCACAACAAGCCTTCAAGTGGTAAGCTCTGACTGATTTTCCCTCATTTAAGCAATTGTTTAAGTGGCAGAAACAAATTAAATCAAAGAAATACTAAATCTTAACAATGCAAACATTTTTGGTACGTTCCATTATTTAAATCCCTGAAAAAGATCTTTCAAAAAAAGGCTAAGTAACAATTTTTAGCTACTATTTTTTCAACACTATGAACCACGCACACACTGAGACCTTATCATTTTAATAGCAAAACATTTCTAATTTTTATGCCACTATTCCTATTTTGTATATGCAGAAGCTGAAGAACATACTAGTCAAGCAACATGCTTTAACTCACTAAGTAGAAAATGGTAGAATCAGGTTATCGATCCAAGTTCTACTGGTTAACTATTGCCAAGCAAAGAAAACGCACCAGCAGTTTCCAGGAGAAGGAAGATGCAGGGCAAATTGATCAAGTATTAGTGATTACGTTTTTAAAGTGTTTGTGTTTCGGATGATTTACTTGTGACTGGAATTTTCTTGGAAATCTCTTAACAATGTGGTAAAGTCAGACGGTAAACACAGCAAAATCATACTCATTAAAGTTATGCACTGAAAAAAGCATAATTCAAATTTGATAATTATTATTAGTAACATTATCTCTGAAAAACTAATAACTGAAGAGGTGAAAATGGTGAGGCAGTAGGTTTTGGCAATAAGTTATGCTTTTTCACCTGCATGATGAGTTACAGGAGTTTAACATAGTGGAATCCTCATACAACATGGAAGACACTTCTATTTGGTAGTGTCAGCATGGCCAATTTATACTCATGTTTCACAGCTGATGGATATTGACTTATAACCTTCTTTGGCTTAGCATTTTCTTAAGCTACAGTATATAGAATAAAGTAGAATACAGTATACAGCTCACCAGTATTGGGCTTAAGACATTATTTTTGGCAAGGCTCAAAATCAGGATTGACACACATCAGGTTTGTTTCAGAGTGTCCTTAGTGATTGTCAGCAAGTCCATTCTGATTGGTCAAAGCTTATCCCTTACCTGATATGAAATATTCATATATCTACCTCTGAATTTAATTATAATGATTTAGAAAATAGTGTGCCTACAGTGAAGACTCTACATAATAGTATCCTCTCTCAGTTCAGTTCAGTCACTCAGTCATGCCCGACTCTTTGTGACCCCATGAATTGCAGCACGCCAGGCCTCCCTGTCCATCACCATCTCCCAGAGTTCACTCAGACTCACATCCATCGAGTCGGTGATGCCATCCAGCCATCTCATCCTCTGTCGTCCCCTTCTCCTCCTGCCCCCAATCCCTCCCAGCATCAGGGTCTTTTCCAATGAGTCAACTCTTCACATGAGGTGGCCAAAGTACTGGAGTTTCAGCTTTAGCATCATTCCTTCCAAAGAAATCCCAGGGTTGATATCCTTTAGAATGGACTGGTTGGACCTCTTTGCAGTCCAAGGGACTCTCAAGAGTCTTCTCCAACACCGCAGTTCAAAAGCATCAATTCTTCGGCACTCAGCTTTTTTCACAGTCCAACTCTCACGTCCATACATGACCACTGGAAAACCATAGCCTTGACTAGGTGGACCTTTGCTGGCAAAGTAATATCTCTGCTTTTGAATATGCTATCTAGGTCAGTCATAACTTTCCTTCCAAGGAGTAAACGTCTTGGCATCTAGTCCCATCACTTCATGGTAAATAGATGGGGAAACAGTGGAAACAGTGTCAGACTTTATTTTTTTGGGCTCCAAAATCACTGCAGATGGTGACTGCAGCCATGAAATTAAATTAAAAGTATCCTCTCTAGACTTCTATTGTATTATGAAACATATTGTTAAAGTATCTGCCTGGAATGTGGGAGACACGGGTTCGATCCCTGGGTTGGGAAGATCCCCTGAAGAAGGAAATGGCAACCCATTCCAGTACTCTTGCCTGGAGAACCCCGTGGAGGGAGGAGCCTGGTAGGCTACAGTCCAAGGGGCCACAAAGAGTCGGACATGGCTGAACGAATTCACCTTCTTTCTTTCTTCCCCTTCTTATCATACTCTCAGTTCTTTGAGGATAGATGAAACATTTTATCAATGTTGTATTCTTAGATATATACACATTGGTTTTCATAGAGTACATGCTCATAGATATCCGTTGACTGGAAATTAAACTCCACAAAATTTAAGCCCGCCATTACATAGTCTGTAAGGATAATGGTGATGTGAGTGAAGTTGCTCAGTCGTGTCCGACTCTTTGTGACCCCGTGGACTTTAGGCCACCAGGCTCCACTGTCCATGGGATTCTCCAGGCAAGAATACTGGAGTGGGTTGCCATTTCCTGCTCCAGGGGATCGTCCCAATCCAGGGATCAAACCCAGGTCTCCCACCTTGCAGGCAGACCCTTTAACCTCTGAGCCATTCCAATTCTAAACTTTTTTTGAATGCAGAATTACAGTCTCCTACTGTTTCTCTTTTTTATGTGATATAATTTAAGAATATTCTCAGCCTAAGGGACAGTACCCCTAGGGAAGTAGCAACCTGATGATCAGTTTCTTGTGCTCCATTCATATGCTCCAATAAGCATGCACCAGCAAGCTAACTTTGACCCCATATTCTAATCTCTTTTTGCCATTTTTTTCCATTTTCCTTTGATTCCCAACTTTTGATCATGCTAAATTTCCAATAAACATCCCATTTGTGACTTTTCAAAACCTTATCCTATTTAAGTGTGGAATTTACACATGAGAATATAATATCCTTAAGGACAGAGCCTTTGCCCATTTCATCGCTGTACATGTGGGAGCTTAGGGGACAAGTGACATATGTGAAATAGTCAATGAATAATTTATTGCAGGGTATTTGGTTTACTAGTTTTCCTAGTAAAATATTTCTGATATGCCCACGAAAATAATATCTCATTCACAAATTCAACCTGAGTCTTTCCAGTCAGGAATGTGCTCCAGACTTTTCACAGCTACTGTTCCCTGCCCTCTATCACCTTCTGTTATTTTGAGACTGACATCCCTCAATGGATACCACTCCACATCTTTTCCCCAGTTATGGATATAGACACTTCCTTCAAACTTATGTCCTAGACATAGAGAACCTCAAGTTGTTAGAGAGACCTTCAAAATTGCCTTTTCACTTTGAGTTTTAAAAAAATGAATTGCTTCTGTATATTTACTTAAGAAAGGACATGCAGCCTTTATAATAAGAAATATTTTCTTTTAAAATTGTTGGTTCATTAAATATACAGATCTTGCATCCATGGGGCCAATATGTATCACAAAATACCAAGCCACAGTGAAGGCGAAAGTAATTAAATTTCACAGTCATCGAGATTGTATAGTATGATGGTGCCTCTGGAGCTAGAGGATAAGACACATTTAATCTCCCTAGAATTTTTTCTCTTGACCTCAAGGCACTTCAAAAAGATACTTAGAAAAATAAACAGAATTTGGGTAGCTGATATAGCACTTCCCACCTATGCTTGGCACAGACAACTTAGAACTAGAAGTATCATAGAAATTAATACAATGTGCAAGATGGAATGTTGCTAAAGAACACAGGAAAAGAAGGATCTATTTGTTTTGCTTTTCCCATGTCTAAAGGACTGTATATGAAGAGACATTATTTTTTTTAATGTGAAAAATTGAATTTTTTAATAAATTGTGCTACCAGAGGGTTTGTTTCTTTTTTGTATACATGGATGTGGCAGAAACTGTTGGTTGTCTCTATATCCATTTTTGTCTCTTTAATTAGTATTAGGTCCCCTGATTTGGGGGAGCTTCCCTCATAGCTCAGATGATAAAGAATCTGCCTGCATGCAGGAGACCTGGGTTTGATTCCTGGATTGGGAAGTTTCCCTGGAGAAGGAAATGGCAACCCACTCCAGTATTCTTGCCTGGAGAATTCCTGAAGGGCTATAGTCCATGGGGTAGCAAGAGTTGGACACTATTTACAGACTAAACCATCACCCCTGATTTTCATCTAGGCCTGGAAAAAGAGAGTACCAGCTTACCTTACAGAAAACTGTGGCCATGTGACTAACATCTGAGTTGTGGGATTGGAATGGAAATGCAATATGTGGCTTCTGAGAAGTATCCTTAATGAGGGGATAAGTGGCCCTCATTGATTTCTTCCAGCTGACAACTTGCATATAATGGTTGAAGCTCAAGCAACAATGTTGACCTAGAATGGAAGCCCTGTGAGATGTGCAATAGGACAAGACAGAGCATCACGCTTAAAACCTGCCTTTCAACCTAACTCTGGGCTTCCTTATATAATTGAATCATTGCCACAACCAAGAAAAGCTGAACCATGAACCTTTGAAGTTCAAAGTGAAGCTGCAGCAGTCTGGACCCTAAGGTCTCTTCAGAAAGGTATGTTTTTTATAAGGTGAACTTGGCTAGCAAGACCAGCTCCTGTCTTGTTGAGGTCAAGCTACAACAACCAGCATCCTGAGGCTCACTGTTGCTAAGCCCCTGTTCTTTATTGAAATCCAGGTACAATTTTAGGTCCATGTGCTTGCTTCAGATGTACACAACCCTTAATAAAACAGAAATCAGCCTATAAATAGAATTTTTATAATGAGTACCAGGTTGATAAGAAGAGATTCCATATGATGTTAGATTTAGAGCCACAAGCCAAAGACTCAGAAGTTAAAAGTAATCATGTTGTATAACATACTCACCAGTAGAATACACAGATCAAAGACCCCCAAGAACCATGCTCACAACCATGACCACTAATGCCCAAATTATGTATAGTGGCTACACCTGAAGGAAACCTCAGCCCTTCCACCTATGTATTGTTCTCCCAATTACTTATCAATATTCCCAACTAATGTGACAAATGTTGGGGTACAACCCAGCTGAATCACCAGCATATCCCTTTCTCACCTAAGTTCCTAACCATTTGAGAGATAGACAAAAGGTATGTTGACAAAGCTCAAAGATATTGATCACCTATGTTTATCTATGGACCTTTATATACCTACAGAAGTGTTATTCCCAACACTTTCTTTCTTTTTTTTTCCAGAAAATAGGCAGATTTACTCATCTAGTCTCAGACAATGCTAGACAATGCTAGGAGATGGGGAAAGAATAAGACAAACCCAATCTAGATTTAGAAGTAGAAACAAAATATGCAATTATCTCATTTTGCCCAAAGTAGAGCTTCAAATGTAAAATTGGCTACAGTGAGGGTAGTGATTGAAGAGAATTCTTTGGCACAGCGATCCTCAAACTTTATGTCTCACAACAAAATTTATATACGTAAAGCTCATATTCTTACACATTTATTTATGTAGACTATACATATTTATAATTACTGGTTTAAAATGAAAAGTAAGAACATTTAGAATTATGTATTTATTTTAAAGTAACAATAAACTCATTGTGTTAACATCTTTTTTATACAAAGCAACCACATTTTACAAAATAAACAAACAAAAAACAGTGAGAAGAGTGATACTGTTGTATCTTAGTCACTGAGTCATGTCCAACTCTTTTATGACCACATGGACTGTAGCCCTGCCAGGCTCCTCTGTCCATGGGATTTCCCAGGCAAGAATACTGGAGTGGGTTGCTATTTCCTTCTCCAGGGGATCTTCCTGACCCAAGGATTTAACTTGCATCTCCTGCATTGGCAGGCAGATCCCTTAGCATTGAACCACCAGGGAAGCTCAATACTCTTTTACACTTTTGCAATTTTGCATCTGGTTCAATAGAAAACAACTGAATTCTCCTATGTGCTTCTGCATTTAATATGTTGTATGGATTGAATACAGGAGGAAAATATATTCACGTAAATATATAGTTGAAAAAGAAAGTGATACTATAATTTCTTTTTGTAGATAACATACTTTCCTGCAATACTACACTAAATATTAATGATATTAAAGCAAATTTAATGTTGAATCTGAAACTCTTATCAATGAGCTTTTCATACTTTTGCCTATTAAAATCTATTGGCCTGTCATGAACTTAGAATGGATCTTGGTGTCCATCATAATTTTGTACTATTATGTCTTGGTCATCTTGAAAATATTTGTTCTGTGAGTTATACAGACCTTTCAAATGTTGGCACATTTCATTATGTAATATCAAAATACCACTTTCATTAATATTGCCACTGACCTCATCAGAAGAATCTTTATGTGTGCAAAGATGTCAAGCTCATATTGGTTGATACAAAGCTGTAATTGTATCACAAGTAACAAATTCTCAATTGTTTACTGGAAGTGTAGGCTCATTTCATTAATTTTTGATATAATACCAGTCCCATATTCAAGAATGAATAATTTGTTCATTTTTTCAAGAAAAATTCTATGAAAGAAACAGGTAGCTCAGTTTACAACTCAAATAATTGCATAGTATTTTTTTCTTTCTTTCTTTTCTTGGACAACAATCATACTTAAGTGTATGGTAAAAGTGCTGTTGGAATACTTCCCACTTCATTACCCTGAATATATACATGTACTCAAGAGTTAAGATTTAATCAAAGGAACACTTTTTAATAATTCATCAAGCATATTCTTGGCATGTTATTTGTGTGTGTGTGCATGTGTGTGTGTGTATGATGGTAAAGAGCACAGTGATGGTTAGTACAGCTTGGTGACTATGATTTATACTAAGATGCTGGTGAATTTATACATTATTGCTTTTGTCTCATCAGTGTAAATTGCAGCACAGTATAAGAAAATAAAAATAGGCAAAGAGGTTCTTAGTCTAGATATAAAAGGCAAGGGTGGGATGATTTGAGAGAATAGATATGTATATTATCATATGCGAAACAGATCTCCAGTCCAGGTTCAATGCATGAGACAGGGTGCTCAGGGCTGGTGCACTGGGATGACCCAGAGGGATGGGATGGGGAGGGAGGTGGGAGGGGGTTCAGGATGGGGAACACATGTACACCCATGGCTAATTCATGTCAATGTATGGCAAAACCACTACAATATTGTAAAGTAATTAGTATCCAATTAAAATAAATAAATAAATTTTTAAAAAATATTGTAACTTCAAGATCATCTGAGCTTCCCTGGTGGCTCAGTAAGTAAAGAACCTGCCTGTCATGGAGGAAAAATTGCCTGCAATTTAGGGGATGCCAGTTTGATCTCTGGGTTGGGAAGATCCCTTGGAGAAGGAAATGGCAACCCATTCCAGTATTCTTGCCTGGGGAATCCCATGCACAGAGGACATGAGTAAGCTACCAAGCATCAATGCCAGCAAAGTCTTCTAAAAGCCCTCAGGAATCCCATAGGACCACATATCACATTTTGAAACCCCAGTTATATAGTGCATATTGATAGTGGCTTTGTAAAGAAGACAGCTTGCCTCAAAGTAAAGTAAAAGTTTGAGACACAAGCTGTAAATGTGTTTTTAATCTCAGTTTATCAAACATCCAACAAATTTGGGGACTGAGAATAAGTTACACACCTTGAGAAGGTGAGTGATTGAGATTCTGGGATAGGTTTAGCAGGAAGTGTGGAGAAGAAACTAGCCAAATTTGAAAGTTCAAAGAAAGAAATCAAAGTCCAGAAAAATACAAGCACTTTTCACATTGCTTTAAGCAATCTACTCATTATTTACATGCATCATTGCTTTATATAGAACTTTTTTGTTTTATTTTGTTTGCCAAAACAATATAGAAAATCACTTCAGTTCAATCATTTAAGATAGTGTTGTCCACTGGATACTACAGAAATTTAGGCATATGTCAAAAGCACTCAACATTCTTAAAAATTTCAGAAGAATAAGTTTTTATGTGAGGGCTTTGTTGATGGGTTTCTTTTATTTCTTCCTTTCTGAATAACAACCAAATTCTATTTCAATATGTCGTGGATAGTTTCCCATGTCATATAATGATCATTCTTTCTTTCTTGTGGTTTTCAATTCAGTCGCTCAGTCATGTCTTACTCTTTGTGACCCCATAGACTGCAGCATGCCAGGCTTTCCTGTCCACCAACAACTCTCAAATTCATGTCCATCGAGTCAGTGATGCCATCCAACCATCTCATCCTCTGTCGTCCCTTTCTCCTCCTGCCTTCAATCTTTCCCAGTGCCAGGGTCTTTTCCAATGACTCAATTCTTTGCATCAGGTGGGCAAAGCATAGATTTTCAGCTTTAGCATCAGTCCTTCCAATGAATATTCAAGACTGATTTCCTTTAGGATTAATTGATTTGATCTCCTTGCAGTTCAAGGGACTCTTAAGTGTCTTCTCCAACAGTTCAAAAGCATCAGATCTTCATCACTCAGCTTTCTTTATAGTCCAACTTCACATCCATACATGACTCCTGGAAAAACCATAGCTTTGACTAGATGGACCTTTGTTGGCAAAGTAATACCTCTGCTTTTTATTATGCTGTCTAGATTAGTCATACTTTTTCTTCCAAAGAGCAAGTGTGTTTTAATTTCATGGCTGCAGACACCATCTGCAGTGATTTTGGAACCCCCCAAAATAAATTTTGTCACTGTTTCCATTGTTTCCCCATCTATTTGCCATGAAGTGATGGAACTAGATATCATGGTCTTAGTTTTCTAAATATTGAATTTTAAACCAACTTTTTCATTCTCCTTTTTCTCTTACTTCAAGAGGCTCTTTAGTTCTTTGCTTTCTGCCTTAACGGTGGTGTCATCTGCATATCTGAGGTTATTGATATTTCTCCCGGTAATCTTGATTCCAGCTTGTGCTTCATCCACCTCAGCATTTCCCATTATATACTCTGCATATAAGTTAAATAAGCAAGGTGACAGTATACAATTTTTACATACTCCTTTCCTGATTTGAACAGTCTGCTGTTCCATGTCCAGTTCTAACTGTTTCTTCTTGACCTGCATACAGATTGCTCAGGAGACGGGAAAGGTGGCTTGATATTCCCATCTCTTGAAGAATTTTCCACAGTTTGTTGTGATTCACACAGTCAAAGACTTTGGCTTAGTGAATAAAGCAGAAGTAGATGTTCCAGAACTCTCTTGTGGTTTTAGATAAATTTTATAGATATATTTCACTTAAATTGTACATTTTATATATATATATATGCACATACATATATATGTACATGCATGTATATATATAGGAGTATATCCAAAAAATGGAGAAAACATGAACAGATAGTTTACAGTGAAAGAAATACAAATGTTATCACCCTTCATGTTCAGCCTGACTAGAATTTAAGATAAATTTAAAAAACAGTGAATGTTGTTTTCATTTATTTAAACAACTCTTTTAAGTCATAAGATTCCTTGGAGAAGGAAATGGCAACCCACTCCAGTACTCTTGCCTGGAAAATCCCATGGACAGAGGAGCCTGGTAGGCTACAGTCCGTGGGGTCGCAACGAGTCAGACACGACTGAGCGACTTCACGTTCACGTTGTCATAAAATCCTTTGTTAATGAAGAGGAAAACACATGCTCTTTTAAACTGATGCAAGGAATATAAAATTTTATAATCTTTCTGGAGGCAGTGTTGTGAATTTTGTGATGCATATCAAAAATGTTGATGTGTATAGCCATTTGTATATTCCATTAAATAGTTCTTCTGCAAATATGTCCATTAAATAGTTCTCCCACAAATATGTATTCCTATGCTATGACTTTGTGAAATAAGTACACAAAACCATATTGTCACTGCCCTAATGCATCATAAAGTCCTATATAAAGATAATATGAACATGCGTAACTATATAATATAAATCATTATGAAGGTGGCTCACATGTTACAATGATGAAGACAAGGAGGGTGGGCTCTCTCCTTTCAGAGGGTTTTCAAGGCAGTTCTCAAAGATCTATTCGATAGAAAGGAGCCAGAGTCAGTGAAAAACCTTGGGAAGATATTCTAAACAGGAGATACTTGTGCAAAATCTCTAGGGTAGAAAAAAGCTTTCAGTTTTTGAGAAAGTAAAAACAAAATCAAAATAGAGTGGTTTTCAACTTATTGTTGTAAGAGAAAAAAAAAAAGAAACAGTGAAATATAGGCAAAAATGAAAGCAAGTGTAAATCAAGGTAAAGTGCTTGGGTTTTATTCTAAGTGCTGAATGTAAGCTGAAATCTTTCTTCCACTAGGTCTCTTCTTAACTCTGAGTTACTTTGTCTCCCTCTAGGAATGAAAATATTCTCTGGCTTTGCTAAAGATTCTTTACCTGTTTAATTATTCTCTAACAAATACAGTGCTCTCCAATCACATCACAAGAAGACTGTGCAGAAATTTTCTGCTTTATTCCTTCCCATACTGTGATTTCTCTGTTGATGACACAGCCAGACTGCAATGTACCAACAGGCGTTTCTATCTATGATCCATTAGCATCACATACCCAGACATTTATTTTCTTTCATGAATTCATGTAGAGAGAGAAACTGATGTGTACAGAGATGGCATGATTCTGAACAGATCAGAACAAGTTTGTCGCATATTAGATTTGTGATTTTTCTGCTGTGGCGGTCATGAGGGTACACCACTCAGAATGCCGTTAGACAAAAGCTGCTGCTCCCTTTAAAACGTCCCCAGCTTCTGTGCCTTTAGTTCTGCCACAGCATTCACAGCAAGGCCATGCCCAAGCAGCTTCCAGCCGATGACAGCACCATAGGGCACCAGAGTGTGAGCACTCCTGCCTTATGCAGGGCTCCTCTAATGAGAAATCTTGGCACTGCACTCTCAGCTTCCTGGGTGAGACTTTCTCAGAGCTGTTCTACAGCCTGAGGCTTCTCTCTACGAGACCCCACTTGCTTCCCATTTTCTTTTCACAGGTGTCAGACCTAACTCAGAAGGTTCCGCCTGCCTATATCTGCCTTTTACCTTTACGGGCATCTTACCCAAGAAATACCTTGAAAAGTACTTTCTTCCTGGCATTTGTTTCTCAGAGGACCTGGAACTTCCCTGGTGGCTCAGGTGGTAAAGAATCTGCATGCAATGCAGGAGATCTGGGTTTGATCCCTGGGTTGGGAAGAGCCTCTGGAGAAGGGAAAGGCTACCCACTCCAGTATTATGGCCTGGAAAATTCCATGGACAGAGGAGCCTGGTGGGCTAGAGTCCATGGGGTCACAAAGAGTCAGACATGACTGAGTAACTAATACATTCTCAGAAGACCCAGTCAAACTTAGCTAATTCCAATGAATATATAAACTAACTGCTAAAATTTGATCCCATTAATCTTTTGATGGATGTGAATACAAGGCAAAGGCTTTTAATCTTAACTCTCACCCTATTGTCTTCTTAATGGTATATGAGTGTTTTGAGCTATCACTTCTGTGATTAGAGAATTCCATTCATTTCTGACAGTTAATTGACACACTCTTCTGACCATGCAAGTACATTGAAAATATATGCCATCCCTTTGCATCTCAGCAATTGCTTTTTATTTCCTGATATTATTATGCAAAGAATTTCTTTGACTTTTTTGAGTATTAAATATAATATTTTAGTTTTTGGTAAAAACTATATTATATAGTACCATCATATCACAGGGCTTCCTTGATAGTCAGCTGGTAAAGAATTGACTTGTAATACAAGAGACACCAGCTCAATTCCTGAGTCAGGGAGATCACCTAAGGAAGGGATAGGCTGCTCACTGTAGTATCCTTGGGCTTCCCTGCTGGCTCAGATGGTAAAGAATCTTCCTGCAATGTGGGAGACCTGAGTTCAATCCCCGGGTTGGGAAGATCCCCTGGAAGAAGGCATGGCAACCCACTTCAATATTCTTGTCTGGATAACCCCCATGTACAGAGGAACCTGGCAAGCTATAGTCCAAGGGGTCTCAAAGAGCCAGACCCGACTGAGCAACTAAGAACAACACATGTAATATCACAGATTTAGTGATCTCTATTATAATAACTACTTTACATTTCTTCCAAATAAGCAGAATGCTAGAAAATTATAATAAGCTATAGATCATATTACATGTAAAGAACATATTTATTATATCAGCAAAATGACTTTTATTATTATTATTAGGATTCTGCATGTACCACTTAAGCCCAGTTGTCCAAATAGTAAGACCCACAGAGTCCAACAGTAAGGATTCAACCAGTAATTATTAATGCCGGCCACATTTCTAGGAGATGTAGGAGTGATAAAGGTAAGTAATCAAGCTGTAGTCAAAGATGCCTAAAATATAATAGTGGATATGTGTAAAATGAAGGATACAGCCTGGAGAATCCCATGGACAGGGAAGCTTGGCAGCATACAGTCCATGGGGTCGCAAAGAGTCGGACATGACTGAGGCGACTTAGCAAGCAGGGCAGAACAAAAGTAACCACTGTATTTAAAAAATATCTTTAAAGCCCAAATTAAAAATAATCTGAGGATCGTGAGGAAGGATCCTTCATGGAACACTATCAGGAGTACAGTTTCAGTGAAGTGAATAATCCACATCTCAAGGGATGAGGAAGAAATGCATAAAGAGAAAATGCAGTGACAAACCTCGAATAATTCTCCAGTAAAGTATTGCAAAACGGAAAGTATAAAATGGAGTGCCAACTTGTAAGGGGAAAGAGAAGTTGGTGAGTATTTTGATCTTTCACTCCCAGGAATTTGCCTAGTCCTTACCCTGACTTCATTTACAGGTATAGTAATAGTTCATAAAGATTAAGTTACTTTCCCAGGTCATATGGCCTGTTTCAGGTTAGGCTGATAATAGAACTTATGTCTTCCATTTAATCTCAGTGTTTTTTTGTTTGTTTGTTTGTTTTATGCTATGCAGCAGGGGCCTAAAACACCCCCATACTCATGTTATTATTTTTATTATAATTTTTAGGGCCTTGGAAAAATAGAAAGCAATCATAGTTTATCAGATAAGCATCTAGAATTCAACCATTTATATTCCAAAATTAAACAAAAGTTTAGCTCCCTTTCATTCTATAATATGCAAGGTGAGCTTTTCCTTTAGCATTGTGTTTCCCATGAACCAACCTATCTTTTCATGTTTCCCTGGTGGACTTGTCACTTGAAGTGAATTCTCAGTGTTTCTGGAGGCTACACCTGAGGGAGGGATCCAAGTGCCATGGTTTCTTTAAATCCAAATCATAAAGAATATAAAATTCTAGTGTAAAAAAGGGGGAGAGGCAACAGTATCAAAAACAAAAAAATGATGAAGAGGTGATTTTTTCATGTTCTTGCAAGTGCTGATCCCTATACTTTCAGCATGCTCAGTGCAGTTACAATGAAAAGGAGATACTTTTAGAGACTAAATTTGGCTGATAAAATCTTTGTGAAAGCCTCCAACTTTACCTGGGTTTTTGGTTGATTCATACCACATAGGGAAGGTTGTGTAGTCATAAAATTTCCCAAGCTTCTGCCTTCAGTACTTAGTGTCATTATTTAAGTTATCCCTGAGGCCACAGAGGCTCCAGTGTCTAGTTCCCAAAAAAGATAAAACACTAGGTGAAAAAATTTTGAGTCATTTTTCTCTCTTTTTCTCTGCAAACTGATAGAAAAGAGAAGAACAGAGATGGGAACAGGGATAAGAACATAAAATGATGAGTTTTGCTAGTCTAGTCTGTATAGTCTTTAGCCTAACACTGGTCAAATTAGCTTTAGAAACAAATTGTAAACAGGTAAGTGGATTATTTGTTTAAAATACAAATTATTTCAAAGAAAAGGACTTTTAGCTATTTAAAATTTGAAGGTACATTTTTTCAAAGAATGGAGTACATATAGGAAAGTTTAAATATACATTATTTAAAAGAACTAGATATTTTTGCTGGAAAAATTCATTGTAAAATTTCACAACTTAAGAGTTGTATTTCATCCTGTAGGCCAATATTCTTCTAAACTACTGATTCAGTCTACATACAAAGAGAGTTCTTGTAATTTATCTTTTTGACCAAGAAGCAAGGATTGCAAGAATATAGCCATTACTGATAAATGTGTATTCAACGATGCCAGGACACATCTTAGTTGCTGTTTTTATCTCAATATATAATAAATATCTATGTCTACATTATTTTGGATAGAGATCAAATGATTTAAATTCAAAGATGTAAATCTCATCCACTCTGGTATTTGTCATAAGACACTGAATTCTTACACTTATGTCATAAACAGAATTAGATGGAAAAAATGTTATTTTCAAATACTTGACAACCCTATAAGCCTCTCAAAATTTTAATATGAATATCTCAAATTAGTGATAATGATGTAAATTCAAGAGAACTAATTATTTTGAATAATTCTTTTAGTTCTCCATAAGTCAATCCAGTCATATTGAAAGAAGTGGAATTTGCTTTTGACAGCCATACTTCTATAAGTAAGGTAAAGATCCTGATAGTGAAAGTCAGTAATCTTAATTTTGTTTGGCTTTATGATTGACAAGGTACAGTTTAACAGTCATGATATATTCTAACCCTTTTAACAGCAGTATATTTTCTTGATGAGGGGTCAGAGTTATCTATTGATAGAACCAGGATGCAAATCTATATTCTGAATCCATGACCTGTATTATTCCCACTATAGCATGCAGAAGGAAATGGAAATCATTTGTGATAACAAATGGAAAGAAGATACAGATTTTGCAAACCTAATTTTAAGCATGAAGGAATCATGACTATGGAACAAAAAGGAAGTGGTGATTATAAGATAAGGCAAAATCTGCCTTAGAGGTCCAAAAAAGAAAACGTACTTCAACCATAAAGATCGTAAAATAATCATTAGAATTTCAAGTCAAAGAGTTCAAAATTCTGCTGATTCCACATCAGGTTTCATGTCTTCATTGCCAATGCAGAGCGATACACAAACAGGCAAGTAAAAATGCTATATTAAAGAAGAGCAACAATTATTGAATACCTAGTATGCTATATACACTAGAACTTTTACATACGAGTGTAGATTTTATCTATATGACAACGTTGTTAAAAATTTACTCTATATGGTGATCCATTATAGATTCCATTTCTTCACTAAATAATACCATGAGGGTTATTTGCATAAATATACCTTGAATACTTGAGTATATATTTTGTAGTTCATGGGTGCAGTGTTCTCTCAACATATATCTAGTACATTACAGTTGTCACTTCTGTTGTTTCTATTGTTTTTACTGATCTTGTTCATTTAATTATTCAGAGTTGTTGATTCATCTCTTTCTCCTTGTAGTTTTCAAGTTTTTGCTTTATATAGTCTAGATTCATTGGTGTTTTTATTTTTCTTATAAACTGCATGCTATAATTTTATATATGTAGCCCTCTAATACTGCTCTCTATTTTAAGATCTAACCTGCTTTAGCTTTTCCTAATGCAATCCAAATAGCATATTAAAAAGCAGAGACATTACTTTGCTAACAAAGGTCCATCTAATCAAGGCTATGGTTTTTCCAGTGGTCATGTATGGATGTGAGAGTTGGACTGTGAAGAAAGCTGAGTGCCGAAGAATTGATGCTTTTGAACTGTGGTGTTGGAGAAGACTCTTGAGAGTCCCTTGGACTGCAAGGAGATCCAACCAGTGCATTCTAAAGGAGATCAGTCTTGGGTGTTCATTGGAACGACTGATGCTAAAGCTGAAACTCCAGTACTTTGGCCACCTCATGTGAAGAGTTGACTCATTGGAAAAGACCCTGATGCTGGGAGGGGTTGGGGGCAGGAGGAGAAGGGGATGACAGAGGATGAAATGGCTGGATGGCATCATTGACTCGATGGACATGAGTTTGGGTGAACCCCAGGAGTTGGTGATGGACAGGGAGGCCTGGCGTGCTGTAATTCATGAGGTTGCAAAGAGTCGGACACGACTGAGCAACTGAACTGAACTGAATGCAATCTGACTTATTTTTTCATTGTTTTACAACATATATATTTTTATTAGTTTTTTCAGATGTGTCACTGTTATAAACTACATGTTTTACTATTTAAATATAAAAAGCTTGGTTTTAACTGATAAATTTGTTTCAGCCACATTTAATACAATTATTGCTATAGTTCTGTTTATATATGCATATAATTTAAAAATTATTTTTCTATTTTTCCAACCTATTCTATTTTTTTTCTGATTTTTGATAGAGTTGGAAATTTTTAAAGTTTTATTGAATTCATATATATCATACAGAGGGTTTCAAATAATAATTGTAAAGCTTGAAGTACTAATAAAAAACAGTCAAGATACTAAAAATACAGATAAAAAAGAGAGCATTAGCAGCAGCTCAAGAATGCCTTATTGTAAGCTATAACCTTTCTTCCTTCCTTCCCCTACAAGGATAAGCACTACACTAACTTTTAGGACTATATATTAGTTTTACCTGTGCTTGAAATTTGTATAAATGAAGTCATAGAGAAGGTATTCTTTTGATCTGGCTAATTTCTCTAAAGATTATATTTGTGCAATATATTTGTATCAGTTCAGTCATTTGCTCAGTTGTATCTGACACTTTGTGACCCCCATGGACTGCAGGCTTTTCTGCTCTTCACCAATTCCCAGAGCTTGCTCAAACCCATATCCATCAAGTTGGTGATGCCCTACATATGTATAATTGTAATCAGCTTAATGTCATGTTTTATGGAATTCAGTCATACATAAATTTTAACCCTTCTAATGTTTATGGATTTTTGTACTTTACATTTTTGGATAACATAAACATTGAACATAAGCAAGAATATTATGAACATCCCTGTACATGGCTTTTGCTGCATAAACACCTGCAGTTTCTAGGGTAGTAGTTTTACACCAAGGGTGATTTTTGTCCTGTCTTTCAGGGGACATTTGGCAATATCTTTTAACTTTATGTATGTAACAAATTGAGATAGTAGTTACTATTGGCATACAGAGGGTACAAGACAGGGATGTGGGAACTCATTCATTAGTCACAAGACCACTTCCCAAAACAAGTTATTCTACCCACAATATCAACCATGATATGGTTGAAAAATCTGCCTTAGGGTGCTTACTTACGAAGTCTTGAAACCTAGTGGGTAAAGTCTGCATACTTTATTCTTTCAGTTTATCCAGCTTTGTGTTTTAAGGTAAAATTTGAATCAATGTTGATTTCCATTTAAAAATTGCTAGAAATTTAATAAGAAATGCACTGAATCCATTAATCAGTTTGGGAATTTTTTTTTTTTTTTCAAAATTTGAGTTGTCCAACTTACAACTTAGATTGTTTCAATTATATGTTTTTTAACAAATCTATCAATATTGTTTTAAAATTTTCTGTGTAAAGGTTTTGCATGTTTACAGTTAAATTTATGCCTAAATATTTTATAATTTTATGATATTGTGATGGTAGCTATATAAGTTCTATTTTTAATTTTTTTTCTATTGACCTTACATGAAAGGTCTTGCATATCTTCTATAATGTATGTATTAATTCTAATACCTTACTTTTCTTTTGCATTTTCTCACGATATCCTTATGTCATACATGAAAATGACGTTTTTATGACCTCTTTCTCAATTCACATTTTTTTTATCTTATTGTACTGGCTATATAGCTCAGTAAAATATTTAATAAGCAGTTTTAAGAGTCATACTTGAAAATAATAGCAAATGAAGCAACTGACAAACAACTAATCTCAAAAATATACAAGCAACTCCTGCAGCTCAATTCCAGAAAAATAAACGACCCAATCAAAAAATGGGGAAAGAACTAAATAGACATTTCTCCAAAGAAGACATAGAGATGGCTAACAAACACATGAAAAGATGCTCAACATCACTCATTATCAGAGAAATGCAAATCAAGACCACAATGAGGTACCATTTCACACCAGTCAGAATAGCTATGATCCAAAAGTCTACAAGCAATAAATGCTGGAGAGGGTGTGGAGAAAAGGGAACCTTTTTACAGTGTTGGTGGGAATGCAAACTAGTACAGCCACTGTGGAGAACAGTGTGGAGATTCCTTAAAAAACTGGAAATTGAACTGCCTTATGACCCAGCAATCCCACTGCTGGGCATACACACTGAGGAAACCAGAATTGAAAGAGACACATGTACCCCAATGTTCATCACCGCACTGTCTATAAAAGCTAAGACATGGAAGCAATCTAGATGTCCATCAGAAGATGAATGGATAAGAAAGCTGTGGTACATATACATAATGGAATATTACTCAATCATTAAAAAGAATACATTCGAATCAGTTCTAATGAGGTGGATGAAACTGGAGCCTATTATACAGAGTGAAGTAACCCAGAAAGAAAAACATGAATACAGTGAGCTGTGGCTGCGCGGGTGCAGGAGGGCCTAGAGGAACTATCCCACGTTGAAGGTCAGGAAGGGCGGTGGTGTGGAGATACCCCTCATCCAAGGCAAGGAGCAGCAGCTGCTCTTTGCTGGAGCAGCCATGAAGAGATACCCCACGCCCAAGGTAAGAGAAATCCAAGTAAGATGGTAGGTGTTGCCAGAGGGCATCAGAGGGCAGACACACTGAAACCATACTCACAGAAAACTAGGCAATCTAATCACACTAGGACCACAGCCTTGTCTAACTCAATGAAACTAAACCCTGCCGACAGGGCAACCCAAGACGGGCAGGTCATGGTGGAGAGGTCTGACAGAATGTGGTCCACTGGAGAAGGGAATGACACACCACTTCAGTATTCTTGCCTTGAAAACCCCATGAACAGTGTGAAAAGGCAAAATGATAGGATACTAAAAGAGGAACTCCCCAGGTCAGTAGGTGCCCAATATGCTACTGGAGATCAGTGGATAAATAACTCCAGAAAGAATGAAGGGATGGAGCCAAAGCAAAAAAAAAAAAAAAATACCCAGCTGTGGATGTGATTGGTGATAGAAGCAAGGTCTGATGCTGTAAAGAGCAATATTGCATAGGAACCTGGAATGTCAGGTCCATGAATCAAGGCAAATTGGAAGTGGTCAAACAAGAGATGGCAAGGGTGAACGTTGACATTCTAGGAATCAGCGAACTAAAATGGACTAGAATGGGTGAATTTAAATCAGATGACCATTATATCTACTAATGCAGGCAGGAATCACTCAGAAGAAATGGAGTAGCCATCATGGTCAACAAAAGAGTCTGAAATGCAGTACTTGGATGCAATCTCAAAAACGACAGAATGATCGCTGTTCATTTCCTAGGCAAACCATTCAATATCATGGTAACCCTAGTCTATGCACCAACCAGTAACGCTGAAGATGCTGAAGTTGAACGGTTCTATGAAGACCTACAAGACCTTTTAGAACTAACAACCAAAAAAGATGTCCTTTTCATTATAGGGGACTGGAATGCAAAAGTAGAAAGTCAAGAAACACCTAGAGTAACAGGCAAATTTGGCCTTGGAATGCAGAATGAAGAAGGGCAAAGACTAATAGAGTTTTGCCAAGAAAATGCACTGGTCATAGCAAACACCCTCTTCCAACAACACAAGAGAAGACTCTACACATGGACATCACCAGATGGTCAACACAAAAATCAGATAAATTATATTCTTTGCAGCCAAAGATGGAGAAGCTCTATACAGTCAACAAAAACAAGACCAGGAGCTGACTGTGGCTCAGATCATGAACTCCTTATTACCAAATTCAGACTTAAATTGAAGAAAGTAGGGAAAACCACTAGACCATTCAGGTATGACCTAAATCAAATCCCTTATGATTATACAGTGGAAGTGAGAAATAGATTTAAGGGCCTAGATCGGATAGAGTGCCTGATGAACTATGGAATGAGGTTCGTGACAGTGTACAGGAGACAGGGATCAGTATCATCTCCATGGAAAAGAAATGCAAAAAAGCAAAATGGCTGTCTGAGGAGGCCTTACAAATAGCTGTGAAAAGAAGAGAAGTGAAAAGCAAAGGAGAAAAGGAAAGATATAAGCATCTGAATGCAGAGTTCCAAAGAATAGTAAGAAGAGATAAGAAAGCCTTCTTCAGCAATCAATGCAAAGAAATAGAGGAAAACAACAGAATGGGAAAGACTAGAGATCTCTTCAGGAAAAATTAGAGATACCAAGGGAACATGTCATGCAAAGTTGGGCTCGATAAAGGACAGAAATGGTATGGACCTAACAGAAGCAGAAGATATTAAGAAGAGGTGGCAAGAATACACAGAGGAACTGTACAAAAAAGATCTTCATGACCTAGATAATCACGATGGTGTGATCACTCATCTATAGCCAGACATCCTGGAATGTGAAGTCAAGTGGGCCTTAGAAAACATCACTATGAACAAAGCTAGTGGAAGTGATGGAATTCCAGTTGAGCTCTTTCAAATCCTGAAAGATGATGCTGTGAAAGTGCTGCACTCAGTATGCCAGCAAATTTGGAAAACTCAGCAGTGGCCACAGGACTGGAAAATGTCAGTTTTCATTCCAATCCCAAAGAAAGGCAATACCAAAGAATGCTCAAACTATCGCACAGTTGCACTCATCTCACATGCTAGTATAGTAATGCTCAAAATTCTCCAAGCCAGGCTTCAGCAATACATGAACCGTGAACTTCCTGATGCTCAAGCTTGTTTTAGAAAAGGCAGAGGAACCAGAGATTAAATTGCCAAAATCCGCTGGATCATGGAAAAAGCAAGAGAGTTCCAGAAAAACTTCTATTTATGCTTTATTGACTATGCCAAAGCCTTTGACTGTGTGGATCACAATCAACTGTGGAAAATTCTGAAAGAGATGGGAATACCAGACCACCTGACCTGCCTCTTGAAAAACCTGTATGCAGGTCATGATGTAACAGTTAGAACTGGACATGGAACAACAGACTGGTTCCAAATAGGAAAAGGAGTACATCAAGGCTGTATATTGTCACCCTGCTTATTTAACTTATATATACAGTACATCATGAGAAACGCTGGGCTGGAAGAAACACAAGCTGGAATCAAGATTGCCAGGAGAAATATCAATAAGCTCAGATATGCAGATGACACCAGCCTTATGGCAGGAAGTGAAGAGGAACTAAAAGCCTCTTGATGAAAGTGAAAGAGGAGAGTGAAAAAGTTGGCTTAAAGCTCAACGTTCAGAAAACGAAGATCATGGCAGCTTGTCCCATCTCTTCATAGGAAACAGACGAGGAAACAGTGGAAACAGTGTCAGACTTTATTTTTGGGGGGCTCCAAAATCACTGCAGATGGTGACTGCAGCCATGAAATTAAAAGACACTTACTCCTTTTAAGAAAAGTTATGACCAACCTCGATAGCAGATTCAAAAGCAGAGACATTACTTTGCCAACAAAGGTCCGTCTAGTCAAGGCTATGGTTTTTCCAGTGGTTGTGTATGGATGTGAGAGTTGGACTGTGAAGAAGGCTGAGCACTGAAGAATTAATGCTTTTGAACTGTGGTGTTGGAAAAGACTCTTGAGAGTCCCATGCACTGCAAGGAGATCCAACCAGTGCATTCTGAAGGAGATCAGCCCTGGGATTTCTTTGGAAGGAATGATGCTAAAGCTGAAACTCCAGTACTCTGGCCATCTCATGCGAAGTGTTGACTCCTTGGAAAAGACTCTGATGCTGGGAGGGATTAAGGGCAGGAGGAGAAGAGGATGACAGAGGATGAGATGGCTGGATGGCATCACTGACTCGATGGGTGTGAGTCTGAGTGAACTCCTGGAGTTGGTGATGGACAGGGAGGCCTGGTGTGCTGCAATTCATGGGGTCACAAATAGTTGGACACAACTGAGTGACTGAACTGAACTGAACTGACCTGAACTGAACTGAACTGAATGCATATAATGAAATTTAGAAAGATGGTAATGGTAACCCTGTATGCGAGACAGTAAAAGAGACGCAGATGTATAGAACAGTCTTTTGGACTCTGTGGGAGAGGGCAAAGGTTGGATGATTTGGGAGAATGGCATTGAAACATGTATAATGTCATATGTGAAATGAATCGCCAGTCCAGGTTTGTGGCAGGATACAGGATGCTTGGGGCTGTTGCACTGGGATGACCCAGAGGAATGTTATGGGGAAGGAGGTGGGAGGGAGGTTCAGGATGGGGAACATGTGTACATCTGTGGCGGATTCATGTTGATGTATGGCAAAACCAATACAATATTGTAATTAGCCTCCAATTAAAATAAATTTAAATTAACAAACAAAACATAAAGAAAATGGACTGGAATAGGCAAAAAAAAAAACATTAAAAAGAGTCATACTCCTTTTTTTCTTAAATATATCTTCTTTGCTGTACATTATACTATTCATAATTTATTTTTTCTCTGTTATTCAACTTTAATATTTTCTTCTAACCTACAGACCAACTAACTCATTCTCTCCCCAACTGTGTTAATCTGCTGTTACACTATCCTTTGAACTCTTATTTCACGTTTTTATATATTTTTCACTGTAGAATTTCCATTTTCTTCTTTTTCTTTTTGAATCCAGTTCTCCTAAACTTTCATTCTTTTCTGTTAATATTTTTGAAGTCATTGAGCCTAGTTGATGTAAAGTTCACGATTCACTGAATCCCTTTGGGATACTTTCTGTTATCCATGGTTTCTCTTTATTTGTGGTTATGTGACTTTTGTCTCCTCTATACTTAGTTGGTTTTTCTCCTGGGTAACCATCACTGAAAAATGTATCAGTGTAGAGCAAATTTGAGGTACTATGATGATCTCTTCCTTAAAAGTTTAATTAAATTTACTTTTGCCAGCCTGTTTGCCTAAAGGCAATAATCATTTTAATCAAGTAAAGGATTAAGTAATTGGAATCAGAGGGTTAGTCCCTGTGAGGATTAATCTGTTTCCAGTTCTCCCTTATTCCCAGTGTCTAGGCCTCCAGGGAACAATTTAAATTTTAAGTTGTTATTGGAGACTTTTCCCTATAACTGGAATAGCATAATTTTTGTTCTCCTAGCCCTGTACATAGGAAAATGTTCTATGAGTTTCCATGTATCATAAACACTTCTTAAGTTGCAGCACTTATTAGAGCTTGTGTTAATATTAGTACCAGACACATTATAGGTACTTGTGGCTTACTTCTCCCTAATTAGATAAATACTGTGACTTTGACTGCAGAAAATGTGGTCTGGTATTCCCAACACTTTAAGAATCTTCCACAGTTTGTTGTGATCCACATGGTCAAAGGCTTTAGTGTAGTCAATGAAGCAGAAGTAGATGTTTTTCTGGAATTCCCTTGCTTTTACTATGATCCAGTGGATATTGGCAATTTGATCTCTGGTTCCTTGCTGCTGCTGCTGCTAAGTCACTTCAGTCATGTCCGACTCTGTGAGACCCCATAGACGGCAGCCTACCAGGGTCCCCGTCCCTGGGGTTCTCCAGAAAGAACACTGGAGTGGGCTGCCATTTCCTTCTCCAATGCATGAAAGTGAAAAGTGAAAGTGAAGTTGCTCAGTCGTGTCTGACTCTTAGCTCTGGTTCCTTGGCCTCCTCTAAATCCAGATTGTACATTTGAAAATCCTTGGTTCGTGTACTGTTGAAGCCTAGCTTGAAGGATTTTGAGAATTAACTTGCTAGCCTGTGAAATGAGTACAACATTCTTTGGCATTATTGGCCTTCTTTGGTATTGGAATGAAAACTGACCTTTCCAGTCCTGTGTCCACTGCTGAGTTTTCCTAATTTGCTGGCATATTGAATGCAGCGCACTAACAATATTATTTTTTAGGATTTGAAATATCTCAGCTGGAATTCCATTATATTCACTAGCTTTGTTCATAGTAACACTTCCTAAGGCTCACTTGACTTCACTTTGTGAGACTGTGCTGAATACACACAAATATGTTCCCTGAAAAGAGTCTCTCAGTAACAGATAAGACTGAATCTCCATTGAGAGGCATCACAGACTTCAACTTTGACAGGCTTGGGGAAGCAGGATGTGACAAAAGGGATGAGGTGGAAGTTGGCTTTTTAACATGTTAAATGTACATGGTTATGTAAATGAACATAGTTATGTGTTAAAAAGCAACGTTTCCTCTATTGAGTTCTCAGTGTTCAGAATACAAACCAGAGCAAATTAAAATTATGTAATGAAGCAGAGATGTTTTTCTCAGCCAGGAAATCATTTGCCTTGTTTTCTTCCCCCATGATGATTCACATCAGAAGAAAAGATGTAAAACTGCTAATATGAAATTAGTCAATTAGAAACAGAATGTTGGAACCCATCAGTTTATGTGTGTTGCTTCCAGTCGCATTCCTATTTATTTTTAAAAAATATTTTGCCATAGAGTATGCTGTCACTTTTCTCCATTTGATTCAATCTTATAGTACTTCTCAAAAAAAAAAAAAAAAAATTCCTATACCTATACCCTAAGCTAGTGGTAAAGCCTTGTTTTTACTCAAACAACAATATAGATCCTTCAGGTATTTCAATATTCCCTGTTACTCCAACTTATTTTTCCTTACGATATTTTTACATAAATTTACTTATTTAATTAACAATAAGAAACATATTTAAAGTTAAAAGATAAGCTGTGATCAGGCCACATTTTTAAAATATACAGTTTACAAAAGATCAGTTGCCAAAATATGCTACTAACATGCATTCACACACACACACACACACACACACACACACACACACACAGTAAAATACTACTTTCCTTATGATTTTTATAATGGGCTGTGTGTGTTAGTTTCTCAGTTGTGTCCAGCTCTTTGTGACCCCCATGGACTGTAGCCCACCAGGCTTCTCTGTCCGTGGGATTCTCCAAGCAAGAGTACTGGAATGGGTAGTCATTTCCTTCTCTAGGGGACCCAGGGATCGAACCTGGGTCTCTTGCATTGCAGGCAGATTCTTTACCATCTGAGTCACCGGACAGTAATGGTAGAAGGTAGCCAAATTCTCCTAGTCATCAATAACTGTATATTTAAATGGCATGCAATATTTTATGTTAAAATTCCATGTTTAAATATCTATAGAACTTTAAAGTCTATTTGCTTATATTGATATCATATTGGCGGCATATGCCCCTTTGGTATAAGCTACCATCCATGTGTACAGTCGCTTTATTTTCTGGATACCGAGATGTCAGTTTGCCTATAAACATTTATGAGCTTCTATTCCTACAAGTAGTTACCTTTATGTTGCAGGGTTGGAACAAGTTTTTCTTATAAGTATTGAATCTAATTCAGGTATGAGATAGATCATCTTCAAACTAATGGTGTGGTACTTTTACAAAAGCAATATTAATAAATATAGCAAAGACTTCTTATCTGTCATAGTCCACTATTTAGGCTATGAATGCTATTGCCATCCCTTTCTCTATTATGTCCTTTAAGAATTTACCACAGTCCACTTTATGTGACATTCTTCTTTGGCATATTCTCAAATCTATATGACTGATTCCTCACATATACCTTAAATTCAGCTCCATGTTGCTAACTGCTTACTATACTTGTCCACCTGGATGAGTGATTGCTACCTCAAGATCATATAACTTGAATTAATGTCACCATGCTCCCCACCACCATCAAACACAACTTTTAATTTTTATGTTTCTAGCAATTCTTCCAATATTCACTTAAAGGTAGTAAATCTGATTGGCTTATAGTTGTGTGTGAGGCAAAAATCATTATCCAGAAGAGTGTACTATCCATGCCTCTCATAATACAGCCTACAATTTTCCAAAATGCACAATGGAAATTCCTCTTCTTGTTCAGGTAGAACATTGTGTTTGATATAAATAATGATCATTCATTGACATCAAGATTGATAAAATTTTCTGTCTCATATATTTGATAATTTTCCCTCTTTGCTACTTCTGTAGCCACATGGAAATTACTTAGCACCAGCTTGTACTCCTATACTGATCTTTATCTTTTTTCTACATATATTAAACAATATTGAGTGAATTTTTTCTGTGTGTAAGCCTTCTGCCTATGTTAATTTTATCTTCTTAGCATATCTGATAGTAAATATGAAACAAAGTGTAGAAAATTATTAATTCAGAGATGATTTGTAAGTCATTGAATTTTTCCTTCTGGCAGATTGTGAAAAGATTACACATCTAGATCTCTTTTGAGAACATAAATCCAGTCATAAAATAAGAAACCAGAATCACTTTTCCTCTTATAGAGTTTAGTACAGTGTTATTCTGTCAAAAGAACACACTTGGAAGAAGAAACAGCTAAATTTATGTACTAAAGGGAATTTCACAGTTTATTTCTCTGAGTTTTAAATGCTTCAATTTCCTATTTTCTTCTCCCTCCCCACCCCCACTCCTGGTGATCACAATCAGTGGAAAACGCCAATAATAATAGAAGCATTTGCACTGCTACAAAATTTAAGTTGAAACTCTTGCCAACAAACACCAGCTGTACTGTGATCCTTCACTGTTGACTCATTTCACTATTCAGCAGCTTCTTTCTCCCTTTCTATCCTAGCTTGGAAATATGTTGTGAGAATTTCAGATCTCAATACACATTTTAGAGTGCTTTAAAAAACATTCAGTTGCCATGATAAGAAAATTTTAGATAAGCAACAACAGGAAAGGAAAAGAATGTCCTCATCGTATCAGTTTAATTACTTCCACATTCAAAGCACAAGCAGATTCGCATCAAATCTGTTAGAACAATGATCACTGCTGCCAGGCATTATTAAATGGTTGTGCTCACTAACCAACTCCATAAGATGTCGCTGCAGAACAAGCACCTCAGAGCACAGATAAATAGACCAAGTGAGTCTTTTAAAAAATAGAATTTTGATAAATTGTTTAAAAATCAAGCTTTCTGAGAATTTTTAAAACTATGATTTCAAGACCCTTTTTATAAGAAAAACATAACTCATTTCCTTCTACTGATGCCTTATTTGGTTCTTCATTTAATGTTTAGACATTTATTTTACAATGGATCTAACAAAACTTATGTTTACTTATTGTAAAAAAGTATTTGTTAATAATTTTGAATTATTTTATATTAAGTGAAATAAGTATTTTATAGCAGACTTGAAATCTGTCACCACTTCAATAATTCAGAATTATTTTAGTATTTAAAAATTTTCAAAGCAAGTAGATGGCAAATAAACTGTTACCAGTTTTAGAATCCAATGTATCTGACCTCCTGGACTATACTAGACCAATATGATAGTTGCATGCTGACTAAAAGAAATGTGGAAACCAGAGGCAGAGCATATACAATCTTCACTCCCAGGCTCAAAACATAGGAATTCTGCCATTGTCTAAGACCTAGATCAGATGTCTGACAGTGAATCTTCTGAGCCTCTGAGTTTCCATTATACTCTGAAATTTGTTTTTGTCATTTCACATTTTCCACCTTGTACTATGGTTGTCTATGTGCTTAGCTTTGGTTTCTCAAGCTTCTTGAGAAGGGACATCCTGCCTTCTTACTGCTTATATAATAAAACTAAAAATGCTAACATAGCAAAATTTTAAAAAAAAAGTCTTCTGTAAAGCTTTCTGCATGCATTTTAAAATGTTGATTATCTTACTAACCCTTGTGAGGTTGGTGAGCTAGTTGTAGAATTATGACCACTTTATCAGTTAGTCTGTTTCCCGGGTTACAGAGACATTACTTATATTCAGTATTAATTATTATCATTGGTCTTTCCATGAGGCATTCTCATTGGCACAAAGAAGGCACTGAATAAATATCTAAGTCTTCTTATGAATTCATAGACATCAGAAGCAGCCCTTTCCTAAATATGTATGCATTTTATTTTTTGACACTTTGCTTATTCTTTGCTGAGTTATGGATAGCTCTTTTCAGCATCTCATTTCGGGCTCTGACAAACTAACTCTGAAGAATCTCATAGTTTTCCTAGTTTCTTTTTTGTTGAACTCTACTCATCAGGATTCCCAATTGTAAACCACAGAAATACTGTCTGATTAACCTAAGCAGTAAACTTATTGAAAGTACACCAGGAAGATCACAAGGAGGGAAAGAAGCTGCTCTAGGTGGGAACAGCTGCAGAATTTCCATGCAGAGCAGTAGTCTTCCCAGGACACTGCCACTGTCATCTCTGTCATCTCTGGGTTCTCTCTGCCCTTTCTCGGGACTCCTACGCACTGCAGTCATTCCAAATAATTGTAAAGAACCCCTACATTTCAAATGGTCTCTAAAAATGTAATGTCTTCAGTGGAAGCCTATCCTTGGCTATGCTCAGGTTTAACATGAGAGGAAAAATGTAGAAGCCAATTCTTCTTACTTTTCCATAGATACTTAGGAGAAAAGCTTGAGCTTCTGTCTTGAGGACATACACTTCCCAAAGTTCCCCACTGAGAATATATAATAAGAAAAGGCAAGCTGAATAAGGACTTACTTGATATAAGAGCATAGGGAAATGGAATAGGAATTTTTTTTTTTTTATAACTATGTGGCTCTCAGGCTAAGTGTCCTGCTAAGACATGTGTCCAAAGGCTTTTTAGCAACTTAGCGATTCTGAAATAAACTTTAATTAAGACTTGAGAATCTATTACATGTTTCACAGTGTCTGTTTGCTATGATGGAGAAATAAAAGTCAATACTGGAATTAATAAAATTTAGAGAGGCTCATGTTTTACCTCTTAGGCTTCTGAGGACCATCCAGGATCAAATTTTCACACCCTGGATCTGGAGCCAAAGCTGCCTACTAATGTGTTTGTGCTTAAACTCAAGCTTCTGGAAGGCATTGTGAAAGGATATTATTCTCTTTGGAAAATGTCTGAATGTATTGAAGAATGAGGCACATATCAGACCCATAACACTGCAATAGATTGAGAATAGAAATTCAAAAATGTATCTTTTTCAGCTCTTATATTTGACAGAGCTAGACCATTTAACCTAAAAGTTTTTATGGCCTTTATTTTACACAGTATTCACCTACATATTTATTTGTAGATAATTGTTTACATGTGTTTAAGTTATTTGGAGATTTCTACTATGAAAATAGATGATATTCCTAAATAAAGTTTATAAATTAGTTTTAATTTAGAGTTAGTGAGTTCTGGAGGTCAAGCCTTTTCATCAGCACATGATAAGGACAATGGCAGGGCTGTATCATCACTATCCAGAGCTTCAGGTTAAGAAGTCCTCCTTCTACCTACTGGGTTAAAAAGGGGTGGCATTCTTACTACAGTTTTAACCAAGTTCCCCAACCCCTTCATGAACTGAACAAAGATGAGCTCAAGAATATACATTATTTCAAGCAATTTGTTCAGTCTTCATTTTTCTCACTGGAAAGATATATGGAAAAAAAATGCTTTGATATTACTTCATTTCTAAGATTTTGCTATAAAATCGCCCTGGAGGGAGAAAAAAATCATCTCCTCAGGAAGAAGTGGTAACATACAAATTATGACTTATAGTTTTTGTCTTTTATTTAGAGGTTTTAAATTAATAGTTGATCATTGATTGTGTAGATATTCTTCCCCTGAAAAAATATCTTATACCTCTTCCTTTAAACAAAATGGAAAAATAACAGTTACATTTTGCTCTTTAAATAGAAGACATATTTTTAAAAACTTGAATTTGAGTCAACTGAAAATATCGTTCATTTTTCAACATAAAAAAGAAAATATAGCCTGATGTTTCCTTAGTCAAACTTTTTAACTATTCACTTTTACATATCTCTGTTTTTACCTCAAAAGTTATTCTTGCCACAAAATAAGCCCTGTAAGTTTGCCTTCTTAATATTTCTTATCTCATTTGAAATGAAATAAAATGTCATAGAGACATGATATGAAATATTAAGCAAAAATTGGTCTTCTAATTGCAGAGGAGAAAAGAAAAACCAGCAAATATATGCACTAAAATTATTAGTGCATGAAGCACAGAGGTGATGCTGATCGGTTGACAGACCTCCAATTTCACACTGCTACAGTGCATTCTTTGGTAAATTTAATGGAAGAAAGAACCAACCGACCAGAAGCAATCTAACACAGTCAAACAAATGTCTGTTTAATAGATGCTGGATCCTTAGAAAACGCTAATCACCATGCCACGTGTTAAGTTTTTGCAGAGTCAGGAGTTAACATGATTATTTTTTCTGTGGGTCACCACATGTTGTCCTTGCCATCATCATTGTTTCCTGCAGAAATAAAATGCCTAAGGGTTACCACAGGCTGATACACAGAGCATGCCAAATTACCCGCTGTATCACACCATCTGCCAAACCACAGATTAGGATGCCGCAGCACTGCAGAAAAAAAAAAAAAAAAGTCTTCTGAAATGAGTACTTTAAAGAAGACAGGTATGTTCTGATCCACTGTCTGGAATTATTTTTATGGAGCCAATGATAAAGTACAAATGACAGGGTGTGGGTGCCAATGGAATCTTAATTAGGAGTAAAATCGAAAAGCCCAACCCTGAAGAGTATACTAAGTTTTCACAGAAGATAGTCTGGATTCAGCTAGTGGCATTTGTTCTATTCTCATTTTTAATTAGCATCAAGAAGTTTAATTAGAAGCATAGCATATGAGAATCACAGGGAACACAACAGCTAGAAAGGACCAAAGACTTCTCTGGTGCAGCTGCTTCATTTTTTCCAATAATCAGGGAAGATGTGGGGAAAAGATGACACTGTGAGGGCCTAGCAAAAGCAGAGCCCAGATGAAAGCATGCACATTTGTAGACCTGCTTGAAAAATGCATACACACACACACACACACACACACACACACACACACAGAGATCATTTGTTCAACACATATTTCTATTACTCGAGGTTTGTCCTTTTTCTGCAGATCATGATACTGTCAATGCTAAGCAAGGAAATTACACAAATGACAAAGATCATTATTAGTGTGCCATGTTTTCTATGTCATCTCAGAATCTCACCATAGAATATGATGCAACAAAGTCAGTTGATCCTTCAGTATATATTTTAGAGCAACTTCTATGCCAGACACTCATAAAAGTGAGAGTGTTAGTTGCTCAGTCTTGTCTTACTCTTTGTGACCTCATAGACTGTAACCTGCCAGGCTCCTCTGTCCTTGGGATTTTCTAGGTAAGAATACTGTGATGAGTAACCATTCCCTTCTCCAGGGGATCGTTTCAAACTCAGGGATTGAACCCAGGTCTCCTGAATTGCAGGCAGATTCTTTACAATCTGAGCCACTGGACAGATAACAAGTAGGAAATAAAATGTCGAGGAGGCAAGAATTAGAATGTTCTGCACCAGAGAAAGAACTTTCAGACTTAAAGAACATCTAGTACCTGATCATATGTTCCACTTTAATGTACCATTTAAACTCAGTTCTATATCACATCAGGAAATAAAGCTCCTCCAAGCAACTGTTGACATGACAGTACTAAAAGTCAATATGCTCTTAGGCAAAGTGCACTAATTCAGAAATGAGTTCTGTATTCTAGTCTTAGTATGGCTAGAACATTAACAGTGAAAAAAAAGTCATCTGTTAATACCAGTTTATTCATCTAAAAATAAAGTTGGTTGAATTATACAATGTTAAGGACTTTTATATCACCAATATTTGCTTTTAAGAACTTGATGTGCTTATACTGAAATGAAGGCAGAGCAGCCAAACTGATATGTAAGTGTGGGAGCTTAAAGGAGATACTCCTTGACTTGCCTTTTCAGGATTTTCAGGTTCAAGCACTAGCCTAACTAGTGCTTCTGTCCATGTTTGTTATTCTTTACTTTATGAGTATATGCTGAATGGTTTTCTCAGGAATTCTTTGAGTTCAATTTGAAATGTTGGGATTTTTCTATTAAGTCAATTTATGCCTTGGATGAGAAGGTATATAATAGAATTGCTTTCACATAAATTTTTCAAATGAAAAATTAAGTGAATTTGCTAGAATGTCTTTATATCAGGTAGACGAAAGCCAAATTTGAAAGTAATTCCTTATATATTTCTAATATTTATAACTTGCATAATAAAATCAAGATGAAATTGTCTTCTGTAATAAAAAGTAAGAAGTCAATTAAGTAGAATTTATTGACAACATGCCATTACGTGGCACTCAACACTGTGATAGAAATAATAATTCTTAGGGTATATGGGGTAGAGATAATTGTTGTTATATATATGGATTTACTATATATTAGGTACCATTCTAAGTTAAATACATGTATTACCTTATTTAATCCTTGCAATCTTATGGGTCTGTGATGTTTTCAGTAGATGTTTTTGAGCAGCACGGTATCATGAAAGAAATACCAAAATATCAGATGATTTGGGAAATTATACTTAATTCATTTGGTTTCATGTAAGCTATTCTCTGGAAATGGGGTGGATTAGTGTTAGAATATTCAGAGAAAAATATTTTGTCAACAGTAATCAATTATGTCTTTCATAAATGAACTCATAAGCTGGTTATGCTTAGCTATTATGTTAATTTAAACCTATATTTTTCTGGAGTTGAGCTGCAGAAGTTGCTTGTATATTTTTGAGATTAGTTGTTTGTCAGTTGCTTCATTTGCTATTATTTTCTCCCATTCAGATGGCTGTCTTTTCACCTTGCTTATATTTTCCTTTGTTGTGCAGAAGCTTTTAATTTTAATTAGATCCCATTTGTTTATTTTTGCTTTTATTTCCAGAATTCTGGGAGGTGGATCATAGAGGATCCTGCTGTGATTTATGTCTGAGAGTGTTTTGCCAAATGGGCCAAAGAACTAAATAGACATTTCTCCAAAGAAGACATACGGATGGCTAACAAACACATGAAAAGATGCTCAACATCACTCATTATTAGAGAAATGCAAATCAAAACCACAATGAGGTACCACTTCACACCAGTCAGAATGGCTGCGATCCAAAAATCTGCAAGCAATAAATGCTGGAGAGGGTGTGGAGAAAAGGGAACCCTCCTACACTGTTGGTGGGAATGCAAACTAGTACAGCCACTATGGAGAACAGTGTGGAGATGCCTTAAAAAATTGCAAATAGAACTACCTTATGACCCAGCAATCCCACTTCTGGGCATACACACCGAGGAAACCAGAATTGAAAGAGACACATGTACCCCAATGTTCATCGCAGCACTGTTTATAATAGCCAGGACATGGAAACAACCTAGATGTCCATCAGCAGATGAATGGATAAGAAAGCTGTGGTACATATACACAATGGAGTATTACTCAGCCGTTAAAAAGAATTCATTTGAATCAGTTCTGATGAGATGGATGAAACTGGAGCCGATTATACAGAGTGAAGTAAGCCAGAAAGAACAACACCAATACAGTATACTAACACATATATATGGAATTTAGGAAGATGGCAATGACGACCCTGTATGCAAGACAGGGAAAGAGACACAGATGTGTATAACGGACTTTTGGACTCAGAGGGAGAGGGAGAGGGTGGGATGATTTGGGAGAATGGCATTCTAACATGTATACTATCATGTGAATTGAATCGCCAGTCTATGTCTGACGCAGGATGCAGCATGCTTGGGGCTGGTGCATGGGGATGACCCAGAAAGATGTTATGGGGAGGGGAGGTGGGAGGGGGGTTCATGTTTGGGAATGCATGTAAGAATTAAAGATTTTAAAATTTAAAAAATAAAAAAACTAAAAAAAAAATAAAATAAACCTATATTTTTGGTTTACAAGCAAATAATGGTATCAAAAAAGTAAAGTCACATTGAAGAAAAAGTAAAAGTTGGAGGCATTCTTGTTTTTTAAAAAGCATTGTAAAAAGAGTTTGTTAGATTTTTGACAACAAAGACAAAAAAGAAATGAAAGTTTGTTACTATTAGAAAATTTCTAGTTTAAAGACTAAGAAAGATGTTTCAGTTCAGTTCAGTGGCTCAGTCCTGTCTGACTCTTTGTGACCCCATGAATTGCAGCATGCCAGGCCTCCCTGTCCATCACCATCTCCCAGAGTTCACTCAGACTCACATCCATTGAGTCGGTGATGCTATCCAGCCATCTCATCCTCTGTCGTCCCCTTCTCCTCCTGCCCCCAATCCCTCCCAGCATCAGGGTCTTTTCCAATGAGTCAACTCTTCACATGAGGTGGTCAAAGTACTGGAGTTTCAGCTTTAGCATCATTCCTTCTGAAGAAATCCCAGGGCTGATATCCTTTAGAATGGACTGGTTGGAACTCCTTGCAGTGCAAGGGACTCTAAAGAGTCTTCTCCAACATCACAGTTCAAAAGCATTAATTCTTTGGTGCTCAGCCTTCTGCACAGTCCAACTCTCACATCCATACTTGACCACAGGAAAAACCATAGCCTTGACTAGACGGACCTTTGTTGGCAAAGTAATGTCTCTGCTTTTGAATATGCTATCTAGGTTGGTCATAACTTTTCTTCCAAGGAGTAAGCGTCTTTTAATTTCATGGCTGCAGTCACCATCTGCAGTGATTTTGGAGCCCAATAAAATAAAGTCTGACACTGTTTCCACTGTTTCCCCATCTATTGTCCATGAAGTGAGGGGACCGGATGCCATGATCTTCATTCTCTGAATGTTGAGCTTTAAGCCAACTTTTTCACTCTCCTCTTTCACTTTCATCAAGAGGCTTTTTAGTTCCTCTTCATTTTCTGCCATAAGGGTGGTGTCATCTGCATATCTGAGGTTATCTATATTTTTCCCGGCGATCTTGATTCCAGCTTGTGCTTCTTCCAGCCCAGCGTTTCTCATGATGTACTCTGCATAGAAGTTAAATAAGCAGGGTGACAATATACAGCCTTGACGTACTCCTTTTCCTATTTGGAACCAGTGTGTTGTTCCATGTTCAGTTCTAACTGTTGCTTCCTGACCTGCATACAGATTTTTCAAGAGGCAGGTCAGGTGGTCTGTATTCCCATCTCTTTCAGAATTTTCCACAGTTGATTGTGATACACACAGTCAAAGGCTTTGGCATAGTCAATAAAGCAGAAATAGATGTTTTTCTGGAACTCTCTTGCTCCATGATCCAGCAGATGTTGGGAATTTGATCCCTGGTTCCTCTGCCTTTGGAAAAAAATACTGAATAAAAAACTATAATGAAGATATTAAGAAAAATGTTATGCTCAGGAAAAATGCTTGAGTAACATATTTAAAAAAAAAAACTTAAAAGTACCTATAAGCTAAGCTGCCTGAAATTAATGTCTTACAGACAAAAATAGCATCCATTAAATACATAGTTGGGCTTCCACAATGGCTCAGCTGGTAAAGAATCTGCCTGCCAATGTAGGAGATGCAAAAGATGCAGGTTCAATCCCTGAGTCAAGAAGATAGGAAATGGCAACCTGCTGTAGTTTTCTTGCTGGGAAAATTCCATGGACAAAGGAGCCTAGCGGCCTATAGTCCACAGCGTCACAAAGAGTCAGACACAATTAAGCATGCTATTGAAAAATATCTATCACACCAAGAGCACAAAGGAAATAACTAAAAATATTTTCCCATTAAAACTCATGTGACATGATGATATAAACAAAACAAGAATAGAAGAAAATAGCATAGATTAGTGAGGAAACTAAATTTTAAAATATTATAGAATAGGCACATTTTAGCTAGAAATAAAGGGAAATATATAAAATTCTAAAGGATTGTTTAACAGAATATTTTAAGCTAGTTAAACACTAAGTTTAACACTAAAACTCATCATGAAAGTCACGCAGTCATGTCTGACTCTTGGTGACCCCATGGACTATAAAGTCTATGGAATTCTCCAAGCCAGAATACTGGAGTGGGTAGCCTTTTCCTTTTCCACAGTATCTTCCCAACCCAGGGATCGAACCCAGGTCTCCTACATTGCAGGGGAATTCTTTACCAGTTGAAGCCACAAGGGAAGCCCCAAACTCCTTCAATATCTTCAAAATTATAAGCACAGTAAAGGACTTCCCTGATTGCCCAGTGGTTAAGGATACTACTCCTAATTCAGGGGACATGGGTTCAATCCCTGGTCAGGGAAGATTCCACATACAATGGGGAAACTAAGCCTGCATGCCACAGCTAATGAGTCCGTGCTCTGCAAGTGGCAACTACCAAAGCCGAAGCACCATAGAGCCCATGAGCTGCATCAAGAGAAGCAAGCACAGTAAGAAACCTGTGACTTGCAATTAAAGAATAGCCCCCACTTACCAAAACCAGAAAAATCTCTCTCATAGCAAGAAGACCTAGAGCAGCCAAAATTAATTAATTAATTAATTAATTAAAAAATATAAAGTAGAGACTAAATAAATTATGCTAAGCAATAAAAATATAGGTAATTGAATTTGTCAGAAGCTTGGATTGCCTATTTTTTCTGAGACCATAAAGACACAGGTTGATTATTAATGTTTCCCAGTATAATGGAAAGTTGATTAAAATTGCTGATTATTGGGAATAAATAAATATTAGACAGCTCAGATTGTCAGGACAAAATATCATAAACTGGGTGACTTAAACAACAGAAATGTTTTTCTCACATTTCTGGAGACTGGGAAGTCCAAGATCAAGGTGCAGGCAATTTCAATTTTTGTTGAGCCCTATCTTTCTGACTTACAGATGGCTGCCTTCTTCACTAACTCCAAATGGCACAGAGAGAGACAACTCTGTATCTCTTTCTTTTCTAAGGTCACCAGCCCTATCGAATTAGGGTCTCATCTTCACGACTTCATTTAATTTTTATCACTTCCTCGCAGGTCCTATCTCCATAAACAGCAACATCGGGGCTTAGGGCTTCAACATAAATTCTAGGGGGAGAAAATTCAGTCTATAGCAACATAGAAACTTAGATTTGTATCAGATAAATTCTAGGGGGGAGAAAAGTCAGTCTATAGCAACATAGAAACTTGGAATTATATCAGATGACTGGATAACATATGCCTGGTGCCAATTTTCCCTTTTACCATGAAATCTTTTGAATAATGAGAAAATCAGAAATTATTTAATTTTACCCAAAAAATCAGTTATCTATCAGAAGTAAAAATATTTAGGGACAACCAAGCTTGCCAACTAGTTCTAAGGGGAATGCTAAAGTATATCACCAGGCTTCATGGTAGATGAAGAGCAGGTTGTAATAAAACTTTATGGTGGCCACAGCACCTATGGAAATGCTACTTTACAGTAATGAAGATAAGATAAACAAACCGATTTTGCCCATAAATTGTGAATCTAACCTTGTTTCCTAAAGACTAAATTTGACCTCAAGAACTAATCAGACAACTTTAAATGAAGCAGACTAAACTGCCCCTGAAAAGGTTCCCTGGGGTCACTTCAGCTAAGAGAAAAAAAGTAATCGGTCCAGAGCTCTGGAGGACATATTTACTTGGACACATAGGAAAGAAATTTAAATTATTCACAGCTTCCCTCCAGGTCATCTACACACCTTACTGAAATAATTCAAATTTTCAATTATGTCCCATTTCTTACCCCTGCCCTATTGAAACCAGCTGCCAAAATAGCCGTCACAGTGATTGAAAATGGAAAACAAGTCATGTGCTTTATGCTTTGACATTTCCAATAACTTCTCATAAAATTCAAACTGTTGAACTTGATTTATAAAGCTATCCATGAACTGGTATACGCATACCTCCATGAGCTTATATCTTGACATGTCCTTATCAATATTGCTCTGAATGACACACTGACCTTCTCAGTGTCCTTGATTTCATCATACTCATTTGCATCACACTCTTTCTTGTTCAGAGATATTTGCAATGGCTTATCTTTCTTTTTTTTCTTTTTAAATAGTCTTCATTCTGCTTTATGTGCTTAACTGAAAACTTCCTATCAAGCAGATCAGTTCAGTTTAGTTGCTTAGTCATGTCTGACTCTTTGTGACCCCATGAATCACAGCACGCCAGGCATCCCTGTCCATCACCAACTCCCAGAGTTTACCGAAACTCAAGTCCATTGAGTCGGTGATGCCATCCAATCATCTCATCCTCTGTCATTCCCTTCTCCTCCTACCCTCAAACTTTCCCAGCATCAGGGTCTTTTCAAATGAATCAGCTCTTCTCTTAGAGTCAGCTCTAGGAAGAGGTGGCAAGAATACACAGAAGAATTGTACAAAAAAAGATCTTCACAACCCAGATAATCCTGACAGTGTGATGACTCACTTAGAGCCAGACATCCTGGAATGTGAAGTCAAGTGGGCCTTAGGGAAGCATCACTACAAACAAAGCTAGTGGAGGTGATGGAATTCCAGTTGAGCTATTTCAAATCCTGAAAGATGATGCTGTGAAAGTGCTGCACTCAAATTGCCAGCAAATTTGGAAAACTCCACAGTGGCCACACGACTGGAAAAGGTCAGTTTTAATTCCAATCCCTAAGAAAGGCAATGCCAAAGAATGCTCAAACTATTGTACAGTTGCACTCATCTCACACACTAGTAAAGTAATGCTCAAATTCTCCAAGCCAGGCTTTAGCAATACATGAACCATGAACTTCCAGATGTTGAAACTGGTTTTAGAAAAGGCAGAGGAACCAGAGATCAAATTGCCAACATCCACTGGATCATTGAAAAAGCAAGAAAGTTCCAGAAAAACATCTATTTCTGCTTTATTGACTATGCCAAAGCTTTTGACTGTGTGGATCACAATAAACTGCGGAAAATTCTGAAAGAGATGGGGATACCAGACCACCTGATCTGCCTCTTGAGAAACCTCTATGCAGGTCAAGAAGCAACAGTTAGAACTGGACATGGAACAACAGACTGGTTCCAAATAGGAAAAGGAGTACGTCAAGGCTGTATATTGTCACCCTGCTTATTTAACTTCTATGCAGTGTACATCATGAGAAACTCTGGGCTGGAGGAAGCACAAGCTGAAATCAAGATTGCCGAGAGAAATACGAATAACCTCAGATATGCAGATAACACCACTCTTCTGGCAGAAAGTGAAGAAGAGAAAAAAAGCCTCTTGATGAAAATGAAAGAGGAGAGTGAAAAAGTTGGGTTAGAGCACAGTATTCAGAAAACTAAGATCATGGCATCTGGTCCCATCACTTCATGGCAGATAGATGGGGAAACAGTGGAAACAGTGGCTGACTTTATTTTTCTGGGCTCCAATATCATCACAGAAGGTGATTGCTGCCATGAAATTAAAAGACACTCCTTGGAAGGAAAGTTGTTGACCAACAAAGACAGCATATTAAAAAGCAGAGATATTACTTTGCCAACAAAGGTCTGTCTAGTCAAGGCTATGGTTTTCCAGTAGTCATGTATGGATGTAAGAGTTGGACTATAAAGAAAACTGAGCACTGAAGAATTGTTGCTTTTGAACTGTGGTGTGGAGAAGATTCTTGAGAGTCCTTTGGACTGCAAGGAGATCCATCCAGTCCATCCTATAGGAGATCAGTCCTGAGTGTTCACTGGAAGGACTGATGTTGAATCTGAAACTCCTATACTTTGGCCACCTGGTGCAAATAGCTGACTCATTTGAAAAGACCCTGCTGATGGGAAAGATTGAGGGCAGGAGAAAGGGATGACAGAGGATGAGATGGTTGGATGGCATCACTGACTCAATGGACATGAGTTTGAGTAGGTTCCAGGAATTGGTGATGGACAGGGAGGCCTGGTGTGCTGCAGTTTATGGGGTCACAAAGAGTCAGACAAGACTGAGCAACTGAACTGAACTGAAAGATTAAAGAATATTATTTTTCATTTTTTTCAGCTACTGTTTATTCACAACTGTTTGTAAGTAAATTGGCATAAAATTCTTACTCCAGTTAGCATTGGACCTTTAAAATTTTTAAATTGTTTCTAGACTAGGGTTTATTCACATATGCATGAACAAATATGAAGAAAGGGAGAGGAGAATAAACATTTTTGAATTACTGTTTCAGGCTGAATACTTTTGCATATCGTGCATCATTTAGTCTTTAAAAAATTCTCTTGAGTAGGTATTTTTAGCTTTATTTTTTTGCAGATGAAGAAAAGGAGGCTCAGAAAAATAATGTTATGGGAATATAGTAACACTAGTCTAATCAAGTCTCAACATTTCCTGTTGACAAGCATTTTGATGGCCTTAGGAGAAATGAGTTAGTAGATTTTCTTAGGCCTTGCTCCAAATCACCTATGTCATAGCAACAGAGATCACTGTAAGGTGTTCACAGATAGCAAAATTGTATATTTTCAATGTTTCAGAAGCAATAAATGTCCTAATGTCTCTGGATTACAATGAAAATGTATTAGCTGCCTTTTACCAAAGGTGACACTAGTGGTAAAGAACCTGCCTGCCAATGCAGGAGAGGTAAGAAATCAGTTCCATCCTTGGGTCGGGGGGATCTGCTGGAGGAGGAAATCTTAATCCACTCCAGTATTCTTGCCTGGAGAATCCCATGGACAGGAGAGCCTAGTGCGCTATGGCCCATAGGGTCGCAAATAGTCGGAGATGACTGAAAGGACTTAGCATGCACCAAAGAAATATAGTTCATAAATATGACAAAGAAACATAAATAAAGACAATAATTGCGATTTCAGACCATTCAAATCAATTGAAGATATTTTAGACAAATTTTTGAAAAGGTAATAGCTTTTCAGAGCATTTCTCTTATGCCAATCTTAATGGATGACAGAGTTTACCTGATAGCTCAGTTGGTAAAGAATCTGCCTGCAATGTGGGAAACCTGGGTTTGATCCCTGGGTTGGGAAGATCCCCTGGAGAAGGGAAAGACAACCTACTCCAGTATTTTGGCCTGGAGAATTACATGGACTGAATAGTTCATGGAGTCACAAAAAGTCAGACACAACTGAGTGACTTTCACTTTCACAAATCAATGATAAATAAAAAAGTAGAGTATAGTAAGAAGAGAAAGGTGAGTTGTATGCTTTTTTTTTTGTATTTTATTTTTAATCACTGATGAAATTTGAATTTATAGTGACGAGTTACTAAAAGGCTTGAAGTAGATGATGTTGAGCAAGACTTTGAGGTCCTCACACCAGCTTGTTAAAATTGCATGTAACACACAGATGCCAACATCTTTTAATGCCAAAGTGCTAACACATAAATGTGCTATGCACAGAAACACAGAAGGGGGCCTCTGGAGTACTGATCACTTACATAAAGGAGAATCTTTTCTCTCATAAGATCAAAGTGGAACATCCTTTTCTTTTATTCCTAGAGTTGTAGCAACTAGAAAGTTACAAATCATTCTTTCAGTTTCCCAGGTTTTCCAAATAATAGACAGCACTATTAATATGTCATTGAAACTTAGTTTGTGGGTTTTTAGCACAAGGTTATTCCTATTATGTTAATATTACAGCTTGGAATAAGAGTCTACTAGGGCTCATCACACTAGTATATCTTATATGATATTATGTATACAATGAATAACATGCTCTTCTTTAACACTAGAAAAGTTTTTAGACCTTTAATAAAAAACATTTTAAAAATATGCAACTAATTTTCTATCAACATAGATCATTTGCTGTTTTCTTCAGTTATATGCAGTTTCATTTTTAATAAACCTCACTCTCACTCATTCATTCATCACTTGTGACCTATGGTAGAGATAAGTAGGTTGTTCAGTCACTAAGATGTGTCCAGATCTTTGTGACCCCATGAACTATAGTACATCAGGCTTCCTGTCTTTCACTATCTCCAGATTTTGCTCATGTCCATTGAGTTGGTGACTTGAGTATAAGTATATAATTATGTAAGTATTGTTATTGTTGTTCAGTCACTAAGTTGTATCCAACTCCTTGCAACTCCGTGGACTGCAGCACTCCAGACTTCCCTGTCCTTCACTACTATCTCCCAGAGTTTGATCAAACTCATGTGCATTGAGTCGGTGATGCCATCCAACTGTCTCATCCTCTGTTGCCCTCTTCTCCTCCTGCCCTCAATCTTTCCCAGCATCAGGGTCTTTTCCAATGAGTCAGCTGTTTGCATCAGCTAGCCAAAGTATTGGAGCTTTAGCTTCAATATTACTCCTTCCAATGAATCAGTTCAGTTCAGTTCAGTTGCTCAGTCATGTCCATCTCTTAGTAACCCCATGGACTGCAGCACGGCAGGCCTCCCTGTCCATCACTGACTCCCAGAGTTTACCCAAGCTCATGTCCATTGAGTCGGTGATGCCATTCAACCATCCAACCTTTATATAAGTATATAAATAATTTAAAATAAGGTTATATGTTACAAGTGTAGGTAAGAGCTAGAAGTCTTATCCTCTTTAAGGTATCAAAAGAAATATCTCTGCCAAAGTGAGTGATTAGAAATGGGGTCAACAAGGAAGTGGTGTTTGAACTAAACTTAAAAGTAGGTATGACATAAAATTGCAAGGAAAAATTTTAAAGAGAAACATAGAAGTATGAGTATTACAATACACAGGCTTAGGAAGAAAGCTTAGGAAAATGTACATATCAGCCAAAATCAGGCTTTCACTGAAATAAGGGAGTAGTGAGAGAGAATGAGATGAATAAGAACTGCAGATTGTGGACAGCCTAAATTCCTAACTGTATCACTTAACATTAATCTGTATTATGCAGGATTTGAAGCAGGAAAACCACATATTTCTGGATTTCTGTGAGGTCTTTGAGTCCAGAAATTGATTGTCTAATTATTTTATTCAGTGACAGCAACAATAAAATTATATATTGTTATATATGAGACAGTTATGAGAGAAACACAAAAAAGTGATATTATTCTTGACTTCAAGGCAATCACAAGGGGAAAGATGGAAACAACTGCAAAGACTACTAAATGTTTCCTAGAAAGAATGAATAGGAAAAGAGACTATGAGAATACTAACCATAATATAGTCAAGTGGATTCCAGTTTAAGTACAGTAATAAGAACCTATGCTCAGGCTACTACAAGGAAAAGCAAAAGAAAACTGTCAGTGAAAATTCTATGAGAGCTCAATTAGTAGATCCTAACAAAGGATAACAAGTGTTAAACGTGATTATACAATTTTAAACCAGGTGAATGTACTCGATTTGTCCAAAAACAAATATACTTTGGTGTTTTTTGTTTTGTTTTGTTTTGTTTTGTTTTTACAAGGCCTCACACCTGTGGCTTGGGACAGAACTCAACAGATCCTTTTAGTTCCCAAGGCCTGATTTTTTTTTTTTTTAACATCTGATTCACACACACACACACAAACATGCACACATGCATTGCCATCTTTCATCCTTTTTTTTTTTTTCAGTTTCAGTTTCTTTTTTTTTTTCAGTTTTTTATTTTTTAAATTTTAAAATCTTTAATTCTTACATGCGTTCCCAAACATGAACCCCCTCCCACCTCCCTCCCCATAACATCTCTCTGGGTCATCCCCATGCACCAGCCCCAAGCATGCTGTATCCTGCGTCAGATATAGACTGGCGATTCAATTCTTACATGATAGTATACATGTTAGAATTCCCATTCTCCCAAATCATCCCACCCTCTCCCTCTCCCTCTGAGTCCAAAAGTCCATTATACACATCTGTGTCTTTTTTCCTGTCTTGCATACAGGGTCGTCATTGCCATCTTCCTAAATTCCATATATATGTGTTAGTATACTGTATTGGTGTTGTTCTTTCTGGCTTACTTCACTCTGTATAATCGGCTCCAGTTTCATCCACCTCATCAGAACTGATTCAAATGAATTCTTTTTAACGGCTGAGTAATACTCCATTGTGTATATGTACCACAGCTTTCTTATCCATTCATCTGCTGATGGACATCTAGGTTGTTTCCATGTCCTGGCTATTATAAACAGTGCTGCGATGAACATTGGGGTACATGTGTCTCTTTCAATTCTGGTTTCCTTGGTGTGTATGCCCAGCAGTGGGATTGCTGGGTCATACGGTAGTTCTATTTGCAATTTTTTAAGGAATCTCCACACTGTTCTCCATAGTGGCTGTACTAGTTTGCATTCCCACCAACAGTGTAGGAGGGTTCCCTTTTCTCCACACCCTCTCCAGCATTTATTGCTTGCAGATTTTTGGATCGCAGACATTCTGACTGGTGTGAAGTGGTACCTCATTGTGTAAAAACAAATATACTTTGGTTTTGGAAATTTGACAAATTCATTTGAGATTATTGCATAAAAGGGGGGAAAATGGCTAAAGTTATATATATATATAGAAACAAAAAAAGGCAGATCAAGGAAAATATTTTTCATCTACCCATGTAAAACTGTTAGTTGAAGGTGGTAGAGTAGATTAGATAACCAAGGAATAAACTATAGAAAGTTAATGAACCATAACCAAGAATAGACTTAAGATTACACACATGTAGACGGCAGAAACAAAAAATAAGAATTTGCAAAACATTGAATAAAGAATAATCAAATAAAAAAAGAATAATCAAATAATAATATTAACTGTCAGTTGAACTAAAGTTTCAAAGAAAAAGGTTGAGAGGAAGGTGATAGCTCATCACTAAATTGAAATCATACAGAGAGAGATCTGGCAAGTTCAAGAAATGGGAGTGAAAAAGATATTTATCAGCCATTGGAAATTTTGATAAAACAACTTCATTGAAGTGAAAGAAGAAAAAATTCTCATTGCAAAATATTTAGAATAAGTCTGCAGTGAGGTTACAGAGACAAATATAGGTTTCCCTTGAAAAATGTGACAGGGAAATGACGGGGTGACACAAGAAGGAAACGTCAGATTACAACTTGAGTGGTATTAAGAGTTTTGACTGAAGAAAGTGTGTTGTTCTGAATACAGAAGATACTCGAACAAATGAGTCATTGTTGAGTAAGGAGCCAATACAGAGGGAAACAAAGACACATATAATATAGTTGTGGATATGCAGAATTTGCGAATAAAGGGAGCTGACTGTACTAGGCCATTTTATGTAAAAGTCTTAGACATCTGCGGAGTGTGATGTATAAGGGTTCCTGAAACTAAATGGCCCATGGATACCAAGGGAAGACTGCATGAGAAAACAAGCAAAAAATGAAGTCCAAACAAAGCTCTGGAATTCCTACAGTGAAAGATGCATTTTCAAGTTAGTGAAAAGGAGATAATAAAACATTGCTGTAAAGTAATGAGGAGGAAGTTGAAATTCTATAAGCAGAATTTAATTACAGCATTGGCTAATTTTATTACTTTCTGAGACAATAAAATCATGTTAGAATGCTTGGAGCATGCATGATAAGCAGTGAGGGAAGGAAATAGGAAAACTGTAGTCTAGTGACTAAAATATATTAATATATATAAAAACACATTTCTATTTTAAACATATCTTAATTGAGATAATGTGTCTCTGCTTCTAAAATATACTTACTATAAATTAAAACTACTAATTAATCCTAAAAATTGTGTTAGGATATAATGGTAAAGTTTAGGGAATTTAAATAAGCTTCTTAGAAGAATTGTTCTAATGGGAAAATATTCCAGAAGATTTTCTTAGTCATTGGGTAATATTACACACTTAAAATTCTCTATCTATATAACTATGAATTTATTTATCTGTTTATCTCCTCGTGTATATATGTGTGAATATGTACACTGATCAAGTCTAAATCATTTGGTTGGAAAATTTACTGCCAGATAATTGTACTGAATAAATATTTAAAATATTGCTGACAATGATGTTACAGAAAATGCTGGGAACATTTGGAAATTTATGCATGTTATTTTTTCTATTTATATTTCAGTCTACAAACACACAAATAAAAATTTTCACCTAAGGATTTTATTTTGTGTTTTTATATGAGATACAGCAAAGGCAATTATTTATTCACCATTTTCTAAACACTGGAGACTTATTTTTGTCTTTGTTTCCCCTAACTAACATGATCTCTACCCCCACCCCCACTCCTCAACTCATCTGCCCTCTCTCCATTCCCCCTCCTCCTTCACATGGGAACAAAGTAGAACATCAGAAATAATGAAAAAATGTTTTCATGATTTTGTAGTAGTAGTAGTGTTAGTTGCTCAGTCGTGTCTGACTCTTCACAACCCCAGGGACTATAGCCCGTCAGGTTCCTCTGTCCATTCTCCAGTGGAGAATGGAGTGGATTGCCATTCTCTTCTCCAGAGGATCGTCCCAACCCAGAGATCGAACCTGGGTCTCCTGCACTGCAGATTCTTTACTGTTTGAGCTACAAGGAAGATCTGTAGATGTGTTCAATTTTTAAAGATGTGGTTGAAAGCTGCGGTATTTTGTCTATAGGTGTTTACCCTTTACTCTAACATTTTAATGTCTCTCTATTAAGATATCCAGTTGTCATGAGCTATCCTTTGAATTCTCAACTTAATTTTTACTCATCAAACTTTGCTTGCCCTATTGTCTTAATCCTTTAATACTTTATTGCCATTATGTTTATTAGATGTACTTAGTCGCTCAGTAGTGTCCAATTCTTTGTGACTCGATAAACTATAGCCTGCCAGGTTCCTCTGTCTATGGAATTCTATAGGCAAAATTACTGGAGTGGTTACCCTTCCCAACTAAAGAGGATCTTCCTGACCTACAGGTCAAAGACACAATTCTTGAGTCTCCTGTATTGGCAGGCAGATTCTTTATCACAAGCATCAGCTGGGAAGCTCATGTTTATTAGATAGTCAAGTAATAAAGTGATATAAAACATTTAGCATATTTTATTGGGTGTTTCAAAAGACAACAGAGTCATACACATCTATGTATTAATTTATGTATTCATTAATTCCAAAAGTACTAATTTAGCTCCTATTGTGTGCCAGAATTTGTATTGTATTTAATGGCAACCAGCACAAAAATTTTCTGCTGTATAATGAAAACTTTAAGGACCCAGACTGAAACACCAGTTATAACATATAAGCAGATAGCTACATTTTTTCCTGCTAGCATTAACTTTGCCAAGATTGACTAGAATGTCCTATTCTGACCACTGCGTGGTGCCCAGTATCAAAACCTGCTGTGATCTGCTGGTTCAAGTGGTTTTCACAGGATTGTAATATGTTCCTGTGTTCTACTAGGCCAAAATATTTTTATTTATTATATATCTAGGTGGTTAAGCATTTACACAAGCTAGATAATTTGGTAAACCTCCGTCAGCCCTCTTCCCATCACTTATGACTCAAAATGGTAAGGTCCCACTCTCTGTGGGACATAAAATGACCATCCTAGACTCAAAATCAGAGCTCATGATCTAGAAGACTTCTAAAATAGTATGAAATACAGCTGACCCTTGGACAATGAAGGCTTGAATTGCATGAGTCCACTTACATGTGATTTTTTTCAGTAAATATGTACTACACCATCTGTAGTGGTTAAATATGCAGATGCAAAATATCAAATATGGAAGGCTAAGTATAAAGTTATATGCAAATATTCTACTTAGCAGGGTAGGTGCCCCAATCTCAACAGTGTTCAAGGGTCAGCTGTATATTTAGATGAAATTACTGCCTCTGTGTTGCAATAATATACCCATCTTTATTTATTTATTTATTTATCTTGGGTATTTAGATTCATCTGTGACAACAGTTCAGCAGTACGCCCAAACAATGATACACTGTTTAACCAGTAACAAAATATCTTATAAAAATTATTATGATAACAAAATACTTCTATGTTTTGTGGTTAAAGTACTACTTAATTAATATTCATTTATAATGGGTTTTTGCATGGCAATTATCTGAGAAGTTTATGAATAAATTACTTAACAATTAAAGCCACTGCTTTAATTAGGAGTATGATATTTATTAAAATTCCTAAGTATTGGAACAAAAAACCCTCAATAAAAGTCAATGATATTCAATTTACTTATAATATACAATTTATTACATATAAATAAAAACAAGTATCAAATATATTATTTAGATAATATATTTCATATACCCTGATCCAGTTGAATAATAATTTGGTATCTTAACCTTAATAATGGGGGGATGACTATACTAATATGAATGGATATTCAGACAAATTGTTACTCTAGTGTAGAATACTTAACATGGCTCTATAATGGGGTTAACTAAAAATAAAAAATCTAAGTCCTAGCCATTTTGATTACATATAATGAAGCTGACACAATATAGGATAAATTGTTTTTTCATGATACCTCACTGTGCTTCAGATCATTTTGCTGTCAAGTAGGCACAATCAGGCACTCTATCTATCAGATCTAGTCCCTTAAATCTATTCCCATGGAAAAGAAATGCAAAACAGCAAAATGGCTGTCTGGGGAGGCCTTACAAATAGCTGTAAAAAAAGAGAATCCAAAAGCAAAGGAGAAAAGGAAAGATATAAGCATATGAATACAGAGTTCCAAAGAATAGCAAGGAGAGATAAGAAAACCTTCCTCAGTGATAAATGCAAAGAAATAGAGGAAAACAAGATAATGGGAAAGACTAGACATCTCTTCATGAAAATTAGAGATACCAAGAGACTATTTCATGCAAAAATGGGCTCAATAAAGGACAGAAATGGTACGGACCTAACAGAAGCAGAAGATATTAAGAAGAGGTGGCAAGAATACACAGAAGAATTGTACAAAAAAGAGCTTCACAACCCAGATAATCATGATGATGTGATCACTCACGTAGAGCCAGACATCCTGGAATGTGAAGTCAAGTGGGCCTTAGAAAGCATCACTATGAACAAAGCTAGTGGAGGTGATGGAATTCCAGGTGAGTTGTTTCAAATCCTGAAAGATGATGCTGTGAAAGTGCTTCACTCAATATGCCAGCAAATTTGGAAAACTCAGCAGTGGCCACAGGACTGGAAAATATCAGTTTTCATTCCAATCCAAAAGAAACGCAATGCCAAAGAATGCTCAAACTACCGCACAACTGAACTCATCTCACACACTAGTAAAGTAATGCTCAAAATTCTCCCAGCCAGGCTTCAGCAATACATGAACCATGAACTTCCAGATGTTCAAGCTGGTTTTAGAAAAGGCAGAGGAAACCAGAGATCAAATTGCCAACATCCACCGGATCATGGAAAAAGCAAGAGAGTTCCAGAAAAGCATCTATTTCTGCTTTATTGACTATGCCAAAGCTTTGACTGTGTGGATCACAAACTGTGGACAATTCTGAAAGTGATGGGAATATCAGACCACCTGACCTGCCTCTTGAGAAATCTGTATGCAGGTCAGGAAGCAATAGTTAGAACAGGACATGGAACAACAGACTGGTTCCAAATAGGAAAAGGAGTACGTCAAAGCTCTATATTGTCACCCTGCTTATTTAACTTCTATGCAGAGTACATCATGAGAAATGCTGGGCTGGAAGAAGCACAAGCTGGAATCAAGATTGCCGGGAGAAATATCAATAACCTCAGGTATGCAGATGACACCAGCCTTATGGCAGAAAGTGAAGAGGAACTAAAAGCCTCTTGATGAAAGTCAAAGTGGAGAGTGAACAAGTTGGCTTAAAGTTCAACATTCAGAAAACAAAGATCATGGCATCCGGTCCCATCACTTCATGGGAAATAGATGGGGAAACAGTGGAAACAGTGCCAGACTTTATTTTTTGGCGCTTCAAAATCACTGCAGATGGTGACTGCAGCCATGAAATTAAAAGACGCTTACTCCTTGGAAGGAAAATTATGACCAACCTAGATAGCAGATTCAAAAGCAGAGACATTACTTTGCAAACAGAGGTCCATCTAGTCAAGGCTATGGTTTTTCCTGTGGTCATATATGGATTTGAAATTTGGACTGTGAGGAAAGCTGAGCACTGAAGAATTGATGCTTTTGAACTGTGGTGTTGGAGAAGACTCTTGCGAGTCCCTTGGGCTGCAAGGAGATCCAATCAGTCCATTCTGAAGGAGATCAACCCTGGGATTTCTTTGGAGGGAATGATGCTAAAGCTGAAACTCCAGTACTTTGGCCACCTCATGCAAATAGTTGACTCATTGGAAAAGACCCTGATGCTGGGAGGGATTGGGGGCGGGAGGAGAAGGGAACGACAGAGGATGAGATGGCTGGAAGGCATCACCAACTCAATGGACATGATTTTGGGTGAACTCCTGGAGTTGGTGTTGGACAGGGAGGCCTGGCATGCTGCATTTCATGGGGTCGCAAAGAGTTGGACACGACTGAGTGATTGAACTGAACTGAACTGAGGCATAATCATGGAACCAGAATGGTTCCAAATTGAGAAAGGTTTACATCAAGGCTTTATATTGTTACCTTGCTTATTTAACTTATTTGCAGAATACATCATGTGAAATGCTGGGCTGGATGAAGCACAAGCTGGAATTAACATTGCCAGGAGAAATGTCAGTAACCTCAGATATGCAGATGACACCATCGTCATGACAGAAAGTGGAGAACTAAAGTGAAAGTGAAAGTCACTCAGTTGTGTTCGACTATTTGCCACCCCATGGACTATAGTCCATGGAATTCTCCAGGCCAGAATTCTAGAGTGTGTAGTGTTTCCCTTCTCCAGGTGATCTTCCTACTGCAGGGATCAAACCCAGGTTTCCTGCATTCCAGGCAAATTCTTAACCAGCTGAGCCACAAGGAAAGCACTAAAGAACTTCTTGTCGAAAGTGAAACAGGAGAGTGAAAAAGTTGGCTTAAAACTCAACATTCAGAAAACTAAGATTATAGCATGTGGTCCCATCACTTCATGGCACATAGATGGGGAAATACTGGAAACAGTGAGAAACTTTATTTTGGGGGCTCCAAAATCACTGCAGATGGTGACTGCAACCATGAAATTAAAAGATACTTACTCCTTGGAAGAAAAACTGTGACCAATCTAGATAGCATATTAAAAAGCAGAGATATTACTTTACCAAGAGAAGTCTGTCTAGTCAAAGCTATAATTTTTACAGTAGTCATTTATTGATGTGAGAATTGGACTATAAAGAACGCAGAGCACCGAAAAAGATTCTTTTGAACTGTGGTATTGGAGAAGACTATTGAGAGTACCTTGGACTGGAAGGAGATCCAACCAGTCAATCCTAAAAGACATCTGTCCTGAATATTCATTGGAAGGACTGATGCTGAAACTGAAACTCCAATATTTGGGTCACCTGTTGAGAAGAACTGACTCATTTGAAAAGACCCTGATTCTGGGAAAGATTGAAGGCGGGAGGAGAAAAGGACAACAGAGGATGAAATGGTTGGATAGAATTACCAATTCAGTGGACATGAGTTTGAGTAAGCTCCGAGAGTTGGTGATGGATAGGGAAGTCTGGTGTGCTGTAGTCCATGGGGTTGCAAATGTCAGACACAACTGAGCAACTGAACTGAACTGAATCTTATTTGTAATTTGCATAGACAGAGTAGTTAAATACACATACACTGTATGAACCACATTGTATGTGCTCAGTCACTTAGTTGTAGCCCACCAGGCTCCTCTGTCCATGGGATTTTCCAGGCAAGAATACTGGAGTCGGTTGCCATTTCTTACTCCAGGGAATCTTCACAATCCAGGGATGGAATCCTTGTCTCCTGCATCTCCTGTATTTATAGGCAGATTTACCACTTGTGTCACTTAGGAAGCCCCAAAGACCACACATAAAAATACATATATGTTTCTATATACATATAATGATACACCCGTATTTCATATGCATATCAATATCAGTGTCTTAACATAAACTATGAAATATTTGAATGTTTTCTATATGATCAGCTTGTTTTTTTAGCATTTCCTTTTTTTAAAAAAAAACTGGTAGGTGTGTAATCTTCTTGTCTACAAAAATTTATTGTTTTTTAAATGTAGAATTTGACATCTAATTCTCTGCTGGTTAAACCCAATAGAAAAGTATAAGAAAAGCTGCTTCCCGTATGTGTTGGTTAGCATTCTGCATGGGGCTGTTTTGTTTTCATTTTTTGTTCTTCCAGTTTTATTGAGATACAACTGACATACAACTATGGAAGTTTAAGGTATGAAATGAGTGATTTTATATATGTATATATAGTAAAATGATTACCACAATATGTGTAGTTAATAAATCCATCACCTTCCATAGTAATCATTTTTTTTTTAATTTTGGTTTTGTATTAAGAATTTCTAAGATATACTTTCTTACCAACTTTCAACTATACAGTAAAGTATTAATAATTTTGGTCACCATGATATACATAAATTCTGAGGATATTTACTTCTTCTTGTGTTCTATACATTCTAAGCTCTTGTTGGCCCTTTCAACAAAATATGAATGGAGAATACAAATAGAAACATCACAATGAAAACTAGCTTAGGGAACTCTCTAGTAGCTTAAGATTTTAGGAGATACTTGTGGAAAATGATTTCTCTGTGGTCCATACCAGTAATTTTCTCTTAATAAATATACTAAGGGGCACAGTCCATATATTCATGCTTTTAAACATTGCACTATGCACTCTAAAGGAAAGGGAGTTTAGTCTTTTCACTTTCCAGATGAAAACAGTACAGATAGCTTCATTGTGCTGAAGAAAGTATCAGAGACATCGATTTAAAACTTGAAAACTTTGAGCATAAAAAAATCACAGGATATCATTCAGGAAACTGTATCTGTACATTGTAAAGTTTGTTGTCATTCTACAGAGAACCTTTACAAGACCATCATGGGCAATACTGATATGCATAATACATTTTAAATGTGGATGAAGTTGGAAAAGTTTTTTATATCATGGTTTTCTCTTATTGCTTATCTTTCTTTCATCTTCATATCAGTTTTGGTTATGGTGGCAGGAGTATACAGAAAAGAGTTGACCAGTAGTCATGGGGTTCTTGTTATAGCTGGTTAAATAATTAAAGTATGAACAAAGTTTATTTTTTAATTATGTTTCTGTGAATTAAGATTATGTTAACCTAATTCTTAAAATGTTACATAACACCCACAAAGTTCCAGATTTTACCTTGAGGCGATTACATTCTTTACATTCAAATTATTATAAACACAGTTACTTAATTAAATTATGTATTCCTCTTCTATACTCCCTGCTAACTGTTACTATAGGGTTTTAAATTTTAGGGAATGGGGTAGGGTAGAGGGCAGTGTGGACCTAAATTTAAATAATAAAATTCCCTTGACTTCTAGAGACTTTGAAACAAATTCAAAATTCAGACTGTTCGACAGTTACTCTAGCCAGCAAATGTTTCAAAGCCCTAACTCTAATAATGATCTGCTCAGCTAGGCTACTTGCAATTTATATGGTTCTTTAACTGCTCAGCTAAAGTTTTAAAAGGGAAACTCAGTTGATAAAACTCATTTTCCTCCACAAAATAAAGTCTTCACCTTTTTCCTTGCAAATATTTTAGAACTTCCAAGTAGAAAACATAACTTCCATTTTTTATGACAAAATTCATATAAAGTCACAGGAAATAATCAGAACTTTACAGTTTTCTTCTCCCCAATTTTCTTGGTTTTACATCTGTCTTAAAACTGTGTTAAAATTATTCATGGAGAACATAGTTACTTCAATTGTCAGTGCTTGTTATACACTCAGTTTTCCATGGAGAATAGAGAACACTGATTGATTGAATACAGTTTGCTGAGTTGCAATCCTAGTTATTTGACATGGGACAAAAATTGAGCCTTTTCTTGCTTATATCACTACAGTGCCCACAGAATCAATACCAAAATACTAGAATGATCAAAAAGGCCTTGCCTTATAATCTACCTCTCTTTTACATGTTCCTACACTGAAGTTCGGAGAAGGCAATGGCACCCCACTCCAGTACTCTTGCCTGGAAAATTCCATGGATGGAGGAGCCTCGTAGGCTGCTGTCCATGGTGTCACTAGGAGTTGGACATGGCTGAGCAACTTCACTTTCACTTTTCACTTTCATACATTGGAGAAGGAAACGGCAACCCGCTCCAGTGTTCTTGCCTGGAGAATCCCAGGGACGGGGGAGCCTGGTTGGCTGTCGTCAACGGGGTCGCACAGAGTCGGACATGATTGAAGCAACTTAGCAGCAGCAGCAGCACACTGAAGCTATACTCGTCTGCTTTTATTTTTCAAGCTTCCTATGTTTCTTCCAACTTTAGAAACTTTTGATTTCTGTATTTATAGCATTCCCCATTGCCTAAATCATCTGCCTAGTTCTTTTCAGGTTTCAGATCTCAAATCAAATATATTTTCCTTAAGCAAATCTTAAGGAAAGATTTATGCATAGGCCAACAAAACTAGGCATCACACTTGAAACATATAGCAATGAATTCTAATTTTTTTGTGTATGCAGTTATTTGAATGAAACCTGAGTTTACAATTTTGAGTGAAATTTTTATATTTTATCTTAAATACCCATCAGATTGCTCTGTATTATAGAGAAATTCAGAATTCAGTTCAGTTCATTTCAGTCACTCAGTAGTGTCCGACTTTTTGTGACCCCATGAATTGCAGCATGCCAGGCTTCCCTGTCCATCACCAGCTCCCAGAGTTCACTCAAACTCACATCCATCGAGTCAGTGATGCCATCCAGCCATCTCATCCTCTGTCGTCCCCTTTCCCTCCTGCCCCCGGTCTCTCCCAGCATCAGAGTCTTTTCCAGTGAGTCAATTCTTCACATGAGGTGGCCAAAGTATTGGAGTTTCAGCTTTAGCATCAGTCCTTCCAAAGAAATCCCAGGGCTGATCTCCTTCAGAATGGACTGGTTGGATCTCCTTGCAGTCCAAGGGACTTGCAAGAGTCTTCTGCCAATCCTTCGTCACTCAGCTTTCTCTCACATCCATACATGATCACTGGAAAAACCATAGCCTTGACTAGAGGGACCTTTGTTGGCAGAGTAATGTCTCTGCTTTTGAATATGCTATCTAGGTTGGTCATAACTTTCCTTCCAAGGAGTAAGTGTCTTTTAATTCCATGGCTGCAATCATCATCTGCAGTGATTTTGGAGCCCACCCCCCCCCAGAATAAAGTCTGACACTGTTTCCCCATCTATTTCCCATGAAGTGATGGGACCAGATGCCATGATCTTAGTTTTCTAATATCTATGGAATAAACTTGAAAATAATAATAATTATAATACTATTGTATGTTTAATATATATGAAATCTTAAAACATACACATACACATGCAAACTCAATCCTCAGAAATCTATGAAGTATACACTTTAGGAGACAGTTTTCCATGGGTCTCCCAGTTCTTGCTTATCTTGCAAATAAGGCAGCATCCTTGTTCTGAATTATGTTTCAAGGCTATTTATGTAGAGGAGTTTTGGAAGATATAGTTCCTTTCTCCAGAGCAAGAGATAGTAAAACTTACTATCCCATATAATAAAGATAATGTCTTCTTCCAGAACAAAAGAAGCAAGCATGTTTATAGCCTATTATAAAAGATTTAGGTTACCTAAAAGCAGGGATCCTCTCCCAGAGTACAACATACTGTGTATAAGGGTCATTAGGACAGTTTTGCATTGCTATGTGAGAATTGGGACTTAGAGAACCAGCATAAAAATATTGATAATCCAGCTGCTATTACCATGAGTAACGAACCATTCTTGAATTCAAACCAAAGAGTCTCATGTCTTCTACCAAGATTCATGACACTATGACAGAATAATCACTTAGCTTACAAGGAGAGCAAAATCTCAGAACTTTTATGCTTTTGACAGTGACCATTATTATGATTATGTCTCAGTTCAGTCAGTCAGTCATGTCTGACTCTTTGGCAAGATATTATTTATAAAACAAGTAAACCTACTGGGTTTAATCACCACAAAAAAATGTCTCTTTAAATCTGTTACTAAGAGCATTTTGGAGCCATTATTAGTAGATGTATAAGAAAACTCTTTGAATTTTTAAAATCTACTACTGCTACTTTCCTTATAATTGTTGGTATAGTAATATTCTAACTGACCTACATTCTCCAGATTAATATTGTGAAGTTCCCCTTCTTACTACTAGAAGAATGCACCTGGGCAATGGAATTGGAAGATTAGTAATTTGCTTTTTATTCCTAGGACTATGGCCAACATATGTTTTCCTAAAGCATCCCTTTCTGGACAACACCTCTATATCTGGGTAAAATAAATCACTAGCTTGTATCCCTCCTCAATTAGATACTTGCATTAAACAATGTAACCTACTACTTGCTACTATACTCGGATACTCTAATCTTCTCCCTTTAAGAGAAGTCATAATTTTCCTCAGGACTGATGGACTTTCAAAGATTGCATATTTGTGTGCACGTGTGTGTGTGTGTGTGTGTGTGTGTGTGTGTGTGTGTGATGGGAGCAATAGGCAGACAAGGTTTTCACTTCCCTTTATGCAAATAAAATAGTCTGTGCAAATGCACCAGCTGAACTTTTTTTTTTTTTTAATTTTTTTTTTATTTTTTAAATTTTAAAATCTTTAATTCTTACATGCATTCCCAAACATGAACCCCCCTCCCACCTCCCTCCCCATAACATCTTTCTGGGTCATCCCCATGCACCAGCCCCAAGCATGCTGTATCCTGCGTCAGACATAGACTGGCGATTCAATTCACATGATAGTATACATGTTAGAATGTCATTCTCCCAAATCATCCCACCCTCTCCCTCTCCCTCTGAGTCCAAAAGTCCGTTATACACATCTGTGTCTCTTTCCCTGTCTTGCATACAGGGTCGTCATTGCCATCTTCCTAAATTCCATATATATGTGTTAGTATACTGTATTGGTGTTTTTCTTTCTGGCTTACTTCACTCTGTATAATCGGCTCCAGTTTCATCCATCTCATCAGAACTGATTCAAATGAATTCTTTTTAACGGCTGAGTAATACTCCATTGTGTATATGTACCACAGCTTTCTTATCCATTCATCTGCTGATGGACATCTAGGTTGTTTCCATGTCCTGGCTATTATAAACAGTGCTGCGATGAATATTGGGGTACATGTGTCTCTTTCAATTCTGGTTTCCTCGGTGTGTATGCCCAGAAGTGGGATTGCTGGGTCATAAGGTAGTTCTATTTGCAATTTTTTAAGGAATCTCCACACTGTTCTCCATAGTGGCTGTACTAGTTTGCATTCCCACCAACAGTGTAGGAGGGTTCCCTTTTCTCCACACCCTCTCCAGCATTTATTGCTTGCAGATTTTTGGATCGCAGCCATTCTGACTGGTGTGAAGTGGTACCTCATTGTGGTTTTGATTTGCATTTCTCTAGTAATGAGTGATGTTGAGCATCTTTTCATGTGTTTGTTAGCCATCCGTATGTCTTACTTCTGAACTCTAATCTCACTTTTGTTATGGCTTAAGTTAACTTTTTAATGAATTTGTATTTTTGCTTCTTGTGTGAAGATGGTACTAGTAGCAATGGTCATTACAAGTGTGGAGGTGTGTATCTGAAATGGTTATTAATTCAGTGTTCTAAAAACTGCTCATAGATAGAAAGCAACCTATATTTGCAGCAGCAATCACTATTTCTATTATCTGGTTCTGTTTGTGTGACTGCCTTTTAAATTGGGTTCTATCCAGCTCTTTCGTTAAAAAGTTTCCTGGTTTGGATTATTCTGCTGTACATAGATATACTTGCATCATGTTTCCTAGTCTAGAAATATCTAATTTATACTCAGTAGTGAGTCTATTAAGAGATCTCTTCCATTCTGTCTCATTTCAGATCATTACTATGAAGAACCCAGGAATGAGATAGTTACTTGTTCTCTATATGAAAATAGCCAGGAATATGAAGAGCAAATTAGTAGCCAGAAAACCCTGGATATATTTTCACTGTCAGATATTTATTAGATCTTGGGAAGTTTTATATATATATAAAACATATATATGTATATATATATACATATGCTTATGCATATGTATATACATATCAACTTGCCACATTTCTCTCACCTGCAAAATGGGCATAATCATCAGTGCCTGTCTTGTATCAATTATGTTATACAAAGAAAATACACAAAATTTTATTTGAAAATTACAAAAAAATGTGTAATGCATCTAGCAAGAAGTTCGGTGGTAGAAGACAAAATTTTTAGAATTATAGTGAGAAGAGCTCTGGACTGGGTTAGGAGACAACTCTACAGATCTGTTGTGTTTTAAGACCTCTCTTGAGTAAATATATTGATTCTATATGCATGAGAAAATCTTTTCAAGGATGTATACATAGCAAACAACCCCAAAATTAGAGAGAGTATCTTCCTGTGGTGTAAATAAGAAGTTTATTTAATGTCCAGTATAACAAAGATATCTCCTTCTCAGAAAATAAGGCAGGTTGGCTTCTCATTATGAAATATTTGTCTCTGGCTCCCCTAAACTCTAGGCTTCTCTCTTATAACAAAATGTACTGAAGAAGCAGGTGCCATCTGATCCTCTTTATGTCACCCTATGGAAACCAGAACTCAGGGAATAAGCAAAAAAAAAAAAAAAAAAAAAAAAGCTCAGCTTTGACTTCTAGTGCTATGACTAATAAGCTTTCCTTTTTCTCCAACCCAGGAGTCCCCACACTTCTGCTAACATTCATGAAGCTGTGGGAGGCCCACTCAATAGCTAGTAAGCACACTGAACCTTCATTCAGTTTTTGGTGGGCTGACCAGAATGCCTAAATCTAACTTCAGTATTTCTGATCAGGTTTAAAGAAACTCACTTAAAGTGTTGAGGTCTCAGGTTTTCCATATTATGACATGAGGGAGTGACCAAATATGTCAACTACTAAAAACAATAGTCCTAGAAATGGAATTCTTGGCAAATAGGGGAAGAGATAAGGAGAGGCAGTGTTATATTTATCAAACTTTATTTTTAATGGAGTGGTTGCAATATCATTTACCAGATATGTGACCTAGGGAAGATGACTAATCAAATGATTAGGTAAGTTTTTAAAATTATCATAGTGCTATCAGTAGACCTAAAACATTCTTATTTATTATCTCATATACTTTTTGACAAAAGCAAGTTTTGGACATAACTCTATCATAATAACATTGATTGCCAAGGTAGCACAGAGTCACATAAATTGTATGTTTCATAACTTTCCTGATCTCCACCCTTTTTGTTTCAGTAGCAACTTGCAGGAAAAGTGCATTCAAGAACATGGCAAAAATATTTTGGCAGCAGAACTCAGCCCATGTAATGATCAAGTTCAGGCAGCAAGAATATTCAGAGAAGAAGGCAAAGCAAAAGGAGAAAACTGAAGCAAAGAAAGAATAGATTATATCAATAAGAACAAACAACAACATGGCAGATTTAAACCCAAGATGATTAATAACCATATTAAATGTAAGCTATTTAAACACTATATGATAAGGCAGAGATTATGATATTGAATAAAGTGCAAGTCCCAACTATCTACTGGCAAAAGAAAACTACTTTAAAGTAAAAAAAAAAAAACACAGAAATAAATTAAAAATCTGGCTTAAAATAGTATACCACACTAATACAAATCAAAAGAAAGCTCAGTTGCTTATACTAATGTCAGACAAAGCAGATTCCAAAGAAACGAATAATACTAGAGATAGAGTTCTCATAATGATAAAGAAACATGAGGTCATCAAGAAGATGACAATTCTAATTACTTGGGTCCCTATGAACAGAGCTTAAAAATACGTGAAGTAAAATTTGATAGAACTGAAAGTATGTATAAATAAATCTCCACTTATAGTTTGAGACTTTTACATTCTTCTCTCAGTAATTAATATTTCAAGTAGACAGAAAATCAGGATACTGCTTACCTAAATAATGCTAACAACAAATCCAATTATGACATTTATAGAACTCTCCACTTAACAGCATCAAGATACATATTCTCTTCATTCTCTTCATAGAAAACATTTTCCAAGATAGACTATATTTTGGGCCACAAAATATTCCAATATATCTAAAAGAATTCAAGTAATACAAAGTATGTTATCTGATCACGGTACATCAATTCTATGCAAACTGATTTATAGAGTCAATGCAATCTCAACAAAGCCTTAGAAGCCTTCGTAGAAACTGACAGCTAAATTGATTCTAAAATTTGTATGGAAATACGAAAGAGAATCTTCAAGAGGAACTTAAAGGAGAACAAATTTGGAAGACCAGTGCTGCACTCAATATGCGAGCAAATTTGGAAAACTCAGCAGTGGCCACAGGACTGGAAAAGGTCAGTTTTCATTCCAATCCCTAAGAAAGGCAATGCCAAAGAATGCTCAAACTACTGCACAATTGCACTCATCTCACATGCTGGTAAAGTAATGCTCAAAATTCTCCAAACCAGGCTTCAGCAATATGTGAACCATGAACTTCCAGATGTTCAAGCTAGTTTTAGAAAAGGCAGAGGAACCAGAGATCAAATTGCCAACATCTTCTGGATCATGGAAAAAGCAAGAGAGTTCCAGAAAAACATCTATTTCTGCTTTATTGACTATGCCAAAGCCTTTGACTGTGTGGATCACAATCAACTGTGGAAAATTCTGAAAGAGATGGGAATACCAGACCACCTGACCTGCCTCTTGAAAAACCTGTATGGAGGCCAGGGAGCAACAGTTAGAACTGGACATGGAACAACAGACTGGTTCCAAATAGGAAAAGGAGTACATCAAGGCTGTATATTTTCTCCCTGCTTATTTAACTCCTATGCAGAGTACATCATGAGAAACGCTGGGCTGGAGGAAACACAAGCTGGAATCAAGATTGCCGGGAGAAATATAGATAACCTCAGATATGCATATGACACCACCCTTATGGCAGAAAGTGAAGAGGAGCTAAAAGCCTCTTGATGAAAGTGAAAGAGAAGAGTGAAAAAGTTGGCTTAAATCTCAACATTCAGAAAAGGAAGATCATGGCATCCGGTCCCATCACTTCATGGGAAACAGATGGGGAAACAGTGGAAACAGTGTCAGGTTTTATTCTTGGGGGCTCCAAAATCACTGCAGATGGTGACAGCAGCCATGAAATTAAAAGACGCTTACTCCTTGGAAGAAAAGTTATGACCAACCTAGAGAGCATATTCAAAAGCAGAGACATTATTTTGCTGACTAAGGTCCATTTAGTCAAGGCTGTTTTTCCAGTAGTCATGTATGGATGTGAGAGTTGGACTGTGAGGAAGGCTGTGTGCCGAAGAATTCATGCTTTTGAACTGTGATGTGGAGAAGACTTTTGAGAGTCCCTTGGACTGCAAGGAGTTCCAACCGGTCCATTCTGAAGGAGATCAACTCTGGGATTTCTTTGGAAGGAATGATGCTAACGCTGAAACTCCAGTACTTTGGCCACCTTAGGCGAAGTGTTGACTCATTGAAAAAGATCCTGATGCTGGGAGTGATTGGGGGCAGGAGAAGAAGGGACGACAGAGGATGAGATGGCTGGATGGCATCACTGATTCGATGGACACTAGTCTGAGTGAACTCCAGGAGTTGGTGATGGACAGGGAGGCCTAGCGTGCTGCGATTCCTGAGTTTGCAAAGAGTCAGACACGACTGAGTGACTGAACTGAACTGAACTGATACTTCCTTATGGGGCTTCCCTCATAGTTCAGTTGGTAAAGAACTTGCCTGCAATGCAGGAGACCTGGGTTTGATCCCTGGGTTGGGAAGATCGCCTACAGAAGGGAAAGGCTACTGACTCCAGTATTCTGGCCTGGAGAATTCCATGGACTGCATAGCCCATGGAGTTGCAGAGTCAGACATGACTGAGTGAACTTCACTACATTCAAATGAAAAAAATTACTTTCCTATATCAAGATTTATAAAGCTACAGCAATGAAGACATTTTGTTATTGGTATAAAGATAATCAGAACTATCATTGGAAAAGCATAAAAGAGCCCCCAAATAGGCTCAAACTTATATGGAAAATTTGTTTTTGAAAAATGTATCAGTGTAACTCAAGGAGAAATAGATCTTTTTGAACAATGTTGTGAGAACCGTTGCATAGTCACAGATAGGAAATGAAGTCAATCATTTCTTCACACAGCATAAAATACTAATACAAAATGGATAATAAATCTACATATGAGTTAAACTGTACTTCCAAAAATAACATTTAAGAGAAAATCTGAAAAGGTTTTCTAGTATAAAATTGTGATGACCTTAAGTTTAACAAAGATTTAGTAAATAGACATCAATAGGACAAGCTCTAAAAAAAATAAAATAAATAAATTGACTTTCTAAAAAGTTAAAACATTTTCATTAAAAAAACACTATTAAGTAAAAGAAAATATAACTATATATTGGGAGAAAGTATATACAAAAATGTCTTTGTCACATACATATTTATTTAGAATACATAGAGAATTCAAAATGTGATAACAAGACAAAAAATTCAATTGAAAATAGTCACAGATTTGAACGACTTAATCAAAAATTGGAATGGGATGAGCAAACGTTTAAGGTGGTCAAAAGTAAAAACGTCCATTTGTGTATGTGTGTGTCTGTGTGGGAGAAGGCAATAGCAACCCACTCCAGTACTCTTGCCTGGAAAATCCCATGGATGGAGGAGCCTGGTGGACTGCAGTCCATGGGGTGGCTAAGAGTCAGACATGACTGAGCAACTTCACTTTCACTTTTCACTTTCATGCATTGGAGAAGGAAATGGCAACCCACTCCAGGGTTCTTGCCTGGAGAATCTCAGGGACGAGGGAGCCTGGTGGGCTGCCGTCTATGGGGTCGCACAGAGTTGGACATGACTGAACCAACTTGGCAGCAGCAGCAGTGTTTGTGTGTGTGTGTGTGTGTGTGTGTGTGTGTGTGTGCTCGTTGTCCCCAACTCTCTGCAGCCTCATGGATTATATCCCTCCAGGCTCCTCTGTCCATGGAAATTACTGGAGTGGGTAGTCATTTCCTCCTCCAGGGGATCTTCCCAACTCAGTGTTCAAATCCATGTCACTTGCATCTCCTGAATTTCAGGAAGATTTTTTTGCCACTGCTCCACCTAGGAAGCTAGGTGTAACATAAAAAAGTCCTAGAGATGCAATGATGCATGATGGCTGTAGTTAACAATACTATACCGTATATTTAAAAGTTGCTAAGACAGTGGATCATAAAAATTCTTATCACAAAAAAAATAATTTGTAGTTGATGTTACTGTGATAATCATTTTGCAATATATACCTATATAAAGTCATCATGTTGTACATCCAAAGCTAATACAATATTATATACATCTGAATGTTTCTTTAAAAATTAGAAAAAAAAGTTAGACATTAACAAATCTTAGTCTTTAATTACAAGAAAAGTTATACAATATTATTACTCATTAGAAATGCAAATTAAAGTCTCATTAAGTTTCATGTTCAATCAGTTCAGTTCAGTCTCTCAGTCATGTCCAACTCTTTGTGACCCCATGAATCGCAGCACGCCAGGCCTCCCTGCCCGTTACCAACTCCCTGGGTTTACCCAAACTCATGTCCATCGAGTCAGTGATGCCATCCAGTAATCTCATCCTCTGTCGTCCACTTCTCCTCCTGCCCCAAATCCCTCCCAGCATCAGGGTCTTTTCCAATGAATAAACTCTTCGCATGAGGTGGCCAAAGTATTGGAGTTTCAGCTTCAGCATCAGTCCTTCCAATGAACACCTAGAACTAATCTCCTTTAGGATGGACTGGTTGGATCTTCTTTCAGTCCAACAGACTCTCAAGAGTCTTCTCCAATACCACAGTTCAAAAGCATCAATTCTTCAGCGCTCAGCTTTCTTCATAATCCAACTTTCACATCCATACATGACCAATAGAAAAACCATAGCCTTGACTAGACAGACCCTTATTGGTAAAGTAATGTCTCTGCTTTTTAACATGCTATCTAGGTTGTTCATAACTTTCCTTCCAAGGAGTAAGCATCTTTTAATTACAGTGGTTAAAATTTAAGACTGAACAGGTCAAGTATTAACCAGCAAGAGAAACAACTGAAAACCTCATACAATGCTGATAAAAATGTAAATGGTACATTTTGAAAAACCATTTGGCAGTTTCTTAAACCTGCACTTGCCATATGACTCTTCCATTCTATTACTAGGAATTTACCCAAGAGAAATAAAAGCATATGTCCATGGAAAGAATCTTGCATGAATGTTCTTATGGCTTCATTCATAATAACCTCAAAATGTAAAAATCTACATATCAACAGAAAAGTTTATAAACAAACTTTGGTATATTTATATAGTAGAATATTCAGTAATGAATATTCAGTAATAAGTAAGAATGAACTATTGACACATGTAATAAACATAGATGAATTTTAAGATAATTATACAGAGTGAAAAAGCCTAAACATTAAGCTATATACTATATTTTTATGAAAGGCTAGGAAATTCAAACTAGTCTGTGATGATGGAAGCATATCAATGATTCCTTGAGGACCAGTAAGGCTAAGAGAGATGGAAGACTAGTAGGGGTTGGAAGAAGTAAAAACCACAAAGTGGCAACTGAATGTTTTTGCCAGTGATGCATATATGCATTATCATAACTATATACTTTCAATTGTATACGTTCCACATATATATGTGTGTGTGTGTGTGTGTGTGTGTGTGTGTGTGTATATATATATATATATATATATATAAAGTATGTTGTAGCCAAATATGTCTTAATAAAGCTGTCAAAAGTTGGTTCCAATTTGGAGCCAGTCTGTTGTTTCACATCCAGTTCTAACTGTTGTCGTCTTTTTTTTTTTTAAATTTAAATTTTTATTTTTACTTTATTTTACTTTACAATACTGTATTGGTTTTGCCATACATTGACATGAATCCATCATGGGTGTACATGCGTTCCCAAACATGAACCCCCCTCCCACCTCCCTCCCCATAACATCTCTCTGGGTCATCCCTGTGCACCAGCCCCAAGTATGCTGTATCCTGCATCAGACATAGATTGGTGATTTGTTTCTTACATGATAGTATACATGTTTCAATGCCATTCTCCCAAACCATCCCACCCTCTCCCTCTCCCTCTGAGTCCAAAATTCCGCTCTACCCATCTGTGTCTCTTTTGCTGTCTCGCATACAGGGTCATCATTGCCATCTTTCTAAATTCCATATATATGTGTTAGTATACTGTATTGGTGTTCTTCTTTCTGGCTTACTTCACTCTGTATAATCGGCTCCAGTTTCATCCATCTCATCAGAACTGATTCAAATGTGTTCTTTTTAACGGCTGAGTAATACTCCATTGTGTATATGTACCACAGCTTTCTTATCCATTCATCTGCTGATGGACATCTAGGTTGTTTCCATGTCCTGGCTATTAAAAACAGTGCTGTGATGAACATTGGGGTACATGTGTCTCTTTCAATTCTGGTTTCCTCGGTGTGTATGCCCAGCAGTGGGATTGCTGGGTCATAAGGCAGTTCTATTTGCAATTTTTAAGGAATCTCCACACTGTTCTCCATAGTGGCTGTACTAGTTTGCATTCCCACCAACAGTGTAGGAGGGTTCCCTTTCTCCACACCCTCTCCAGCATTTATTGCTTGCAGATTTTTGGATCGCAGCCATTCTGACTGGTGTGAAGTGGTACCTCATTGTGGTTTTGATTTGCATTTCTCTAATAATGAGTGATGTTGAGCATCTTTTCATGTGTTTGTTAGCCATGCGTATGTCTTCTTTGGAGAAATGTCTATTTAGTTCTTTGGCCCATTTTTTGATTGGGTCATTTATTTTTCTGGAATTGAGCTGCATAAGTTGCTTGTCTATTTTTGAGATTAGTTGTTTGTCAGTTGCTTTATTTGATATTATTTTCTCCCATTCAGAAGGCTGTCTTTTCACCTTGCTTATATGTTTCTTTGTTGTGCAGAAGCTTTTAATTTTAATTAGATCCCATTTGTTTATTTTTGCTTTTATTTCTAGAATTCTGGGAGGCGGATCATAGAGGATCCCTCTGTGATTTATGTCTGAGAGTGTTTTGCCTATGTTCTCCTCTTGGAGTTTTATAGTTTCTGGTCTTATGTTTAGATCTTTAATCCATTTTGAGTTTATTTTTGTGTGTGGTGTTTGAAAGTGATCTAGTTTCATTCTTTTACAAGTGGTTGACCAGTTTTCCCAGCACCACTTGTTAAAGAGTTTGTCTTTACTCCATTGTATATTCTTGCCTCCTTTGTCAAAAATAAGGTGTCCATATGTGTGTGAATTTATCTCTGGGCTTTCTATTTTGTTCCACTGATCTATATTTCTGTCTTTGTGCCAGTTCTATAATGTCTTGATGACTGTAACTGTTGTTTCTTAACCTGCATATAATTTCTCAAGAGACAGGTAAGGTTGTCTGATACTCCCAGCACTTTAAAAATTTTCCATAGTTTGTTGTGATCCACACAGTCAAAGGTTCTAGTATAGTCAATGAAGCAAAAGTAGATGATTTTCTGGAGCTCTCTTCTTTTTCAATGATCCAGCAGATGACCATTTGATCTCTGGTTCCTCTGACATTTCTAGATCCAGCTTGAACATCGGGAAATTCTTGGTTCATGTATTGTTGAAGCCTGGCTTGGAGAATTCTGAGCATTGTTACTTTGCTAGTGTGTGAGATAAGTGCAGTTGTGCAGGAGTTTGAACATTCTTTGGCATTGCCTTTCTTTGGCTTCAGTGGGGGATATTAACAATCAGGAGGTAGGAACATTTTTTTTTCCTCTCATTCTTTTCTCTGACTTGAGAGAGAGTATAATGCTCCTGTTATGTTATTTTGAAAAGGAAATAAAAGAGGCCATTTATTTTTATAGCCCAGTGGTTTTCAGTCTGACTGCATATTACAATCAAATGGGGAATTTTTTGAGTGCTTATAACTAGGCCTCATCCCAGACCCTGGAATCTGATGGTCTAGGCATTAGTATTTTAAAAACATTTTTCTGATAATATCTAATGCGGGTAGGCTCCAGTCCATGGGGTCGCTAAGAGTCAGATGGGACTGAGCGACTTCACTTTCACTTTTCACTTTCATGCATTGGAGAAGGGAATGGCAACCCACTCCAGTGTTCTTGCCTGGAGAATCTCAGGGACGAGGGAGCCTGATGGGCTGCCATCTATGTGGTCGCACAGAGTTGGACATGACTGAAGTGACTTAGCAGCAGCAGCAGCAAAAACTAATAATCATCAAGTAATACTTTCTGTTATAAACTTTACTACTTCACAGAATTGTTACTCCAGACAAATCTATAGAATTAGACTTTTTTTCTAGAAAGGATACATTTTTATTATCTATGTAAATATGTAAGTTAAAATCTTAAGCTCAAATAAAAAGTTACTTTTTATAATGTTTTTGATTTTTTTCTACTTTTGTACTGTAATTTTCCTGACATATTGTTATTTTACTTTAACTCTATAAATTACCTATGTGATATAAAGAGTTAACAAACATAACACATGGAGTTTCTTTTTGGCTGTGTGTTTTAAGCCATTTATTAAATTTATTAAAGTGTGCTTACTGTGAGTACATCAAACTCCACACTAAAATTAAATCAAGAGGTAGCAGATGCTAGCCATTCCACTTAATTGTTTAACAGCATATGCAGAGAGACACAATCTCCAAGGCAACTGAGACATAAAACCACACAAAGATTTGATTTTGTTGATTGAAGGCAACACCTTGAATCACACAAAGAAGAAATACCGAAAAATAAAACTATTTTAAAGGCTAGATTAGTGTAGGTTTGGAGAAGGAAATGGCAACCCACTCCAGTATTTTTGCCTGGAGAATCCCAGGGACAGAGGAAGGAGCCTGGTGGGCTGCCGTCTATGGGGTTGCACAGAGTAGGACACGACTGAAGCGACTTAGCAGCAGCAGCAGCAGCAATGTAAGTTAGTGTAAATTATGGTAATAATAATTAATAGAAATTATCATTGGTGTGCTGAACCTTAAAGCCTAGATTAAGGCTTGAGATTATGCTATTGATAAAAGGATTCAATTTACACAGAACAGCAAAAATGCATAAATATATGCATATGAAATCTTCTTTACATGTATTGAAGGCATGGCTGCCAATCACTTTGAAGAATATATATGAAGTTGTGATCTAAAAACACAGTTCATTGGGTGTGAAGATCCTGTGAAGAGTGATCTGCACTACCTACTCCCACTCTCAGAAAGGTGAAGGACTGCTTTCAACAGGTATGAGTACTATGAATTTCCCCTATAAAATAATTTAAAATAGCAAATTATTATTTTTTGAAATGTCCTTTGCTCAATCAATAAATATTAAAAAAGATAGGGTGACCAGTTCATTTATAAAATAGAGAATTGCAAAGGAAAGACTATAGAGAAACTATGGTACTTCACTCTGAAAGTATGTTCTACTTTAATCTCTCAGGATTCCTATAGATGAGATATCATTAAAATTTAGTCAGCAATTTATGTATGATGCCCTTCACTTTATCATTACCTGGAGGCTGATTCATCTCTTATTCTTTCTATACCATAGAGAAGCTGCAGCTGCTACTGCTAAGTCACTTCAGTCGTGTCCGACTCTGTGCAACCCCATAGACAGCAGCCCAACAGGCTCCCCCGTCCCTGGGATTCTCCAGGCAAGAACACTGGAGTGGGTTGCCATTTCCTTCTCCAATGCATGAAAGTGAAAAGTGAAAGGGAAGTCGCTCAGTTGTGTCCGACTCGTAGCGACCCCATGGACTGCAGCCTATCAGGCTCCTCCATCCATGGGATTTTCCAGGCAAGAGTACTGGAGTGGGGTGCCATTGCGTTCTCCACCATAGAGAAGCAGATACTGGCAAATCCAGGTACTGTTACTAGTTTTAACTGGGTAGCAAACCTCTCAAAACCTAGTTTCTTGAAGTTAACAATCATTTATTGAGCTCTGCTTGGTTGTGAGAATTTCAACTGTGCTCGATTCGGTAATTCTCTGCTGGCCTAAACTGGTCTCATTCATTCATCTGTGGTCAATGTCTAGTCAGTTCAACAGATCTGTTTCAGGAAGTTAACTGAATGGCAGCTAGGTAACAGGGCCACTGGGCCAAATGCCCTCTTTCATTCAGCCATTTAATCTGGTCTCATTCACATAACAAATTGTTCCAAAAGAAGCAAATATAGGTACTCTTCATGTTGATGGCTTGCTTCACAATTGCCAGTTTCCCATTGGATAAGGCCAGGCATATGGCCAGCATTGAGTCAATGGATAAGAAAGGAGACTCCATCTCTTGACTGAAGAGGAAAATTATGATCATTTTTAGAATCTCTTCTATTCTTCCTCCTGGCAATTCACATTTCTTCCACATGCAAATTATATACTGTCCATCCCAAAGTTCAACATTCTCATTCAGGCTTGGAGTTTAGGATCAAATGTGAATGCAAAGTCACTTCAGTTGTGTCAGATTCCTTGTGACCCCATGGACTGTAGCCTACCAGGCTCCTCTGTCCATGGGATTCTCGAGGCAAGAATACTGGCATAGGTTCCTATGCTCTCCTCCAAGTGATCTTCCCCACCTCAGAGATCAAACCCACGTTTCTTATGTCTCCTGCAATGGCAGGAGGGTTCTTTACCACTAGCGCCACCTGGGAAGACCTTGGATCAAATAAATGATGCTCATCAAATCCTGATACAATTTCTCTTCAGGCAGGAAAGTCTGTTTACCACTCTGAGTACATTAACATCTTTTCCATTCCTGACGGTTCCATGCTTTTATTTGTTTTCCATTGGCCGTGGTACATTTTTTGATATTTGAATGTCTGCTTCTATCCTAGAATGAGTACAAAGGCAGACAGTATAAAGTCAAATGTTACTACGTATCTAATCCCAAAGATTAAGCTTTGTATATCATCTTATATAAATATATTTTTGAATTTTGAATGAAGATGCTGAATAAATGAGTGATAAAATCCTGATAATACAAGGAGGTATTTTTATACCACCTAAAGCATCTGCCTGCAATGTGGGAGACCTGGGTTTGATCCTTGGGTCGGGAAGATCCCCTGGAGAAGGAAATGGCAACTCACTCCAGTATTCTTGCCTGGAGAATCTCATGGACGGAGGAGCCTGGTGGGCTACAGTCCACGGGGTCACAAAGAGTTGGACACTACTGAGCAACTTCACTTTCAAAGCAGGCTGTATTTTGTAAGAGTAATATCCAAAATTCAGTTTTTAAGGAATCAGAAAGAGGTGAAAGCCTAGCATATAAATAGCCAAATGAATCCAAATTAGCGTATATTGGGACATTTTCAACTTTGATTGGCACTACATGATAACTCAGAAATTATTGCTAAACTCATATGAGGAAAGAGTTGGGTCAATTCAAAAAATACCAAAGATGCCATCTGTAACTTCTAATTTCCAAATATTTTCTATTACCTTGCTGTTATCGTTTAGATCATCTTTGGTCATCTTTGTTTATATAAGCTCTAAAAACAAATGTTAATGGATAACACAGTAAATACTTTCATTTTTATACTCTTGCAATGTAAAGCAGGGCTTCCCTTGTGGCTCAGACAGCAATGTGGGAGAATTGGGTTCGATCCCTGGGTCAGGAAGATCCCCTGGAGAAGAAAATGGCAACCCACTCCAGTACTCTTGCCTCCAAAATTCCATGGATGGGGGAGTCTGGTGGACTACACAGTCCATGGGGTTGCAGAGTCATACACGGCTGAGCAACTTCACTGGTTCACTGGTCCAATGTAAACCAGAAAAGTCAGACGAACTCAGGTTTATTTGAAAATGTAGATAATCAGAATTTGAAAAGAACTGTTAGGTATTTTTTATGTATGATATTGGTGGGCATTTCACTGTGTGTTAGTCTGTGTTTGTTCTCCACTGTAACCAGTATTTACCTAGCCAGGAGCAACTTGATAAGTGGGCACATTTGTATTTCTCCATGTTTCTGCATTATCTTGATATTTCTGTGGCCACTGTATATTAACCCATGCATAGTGGAATTAACATACCTGTGTACATTGACATTTGAGTGTGCGCTTGTTTATTGGGGATGCAAAAGTTTGTCAAGGGACTGTAGAATATTTCACAGGATAACACTATTTATTATAGGAGTACTTCAAAATTGTATGGCTATAGTATACCTTGTAGCATGTGCCTACTTATGACAGGAACATATAGTTGGATATAGCTATGGGCTCTATATCTCCACTTCTGTCTCTAAAGCAACTATTTTGGTCAGTTGAGACACTTGGCTATCAGAAATTTTATGTTTTAAAGTGTTAAGATAACAGTGGAAAATGAATTCTAACCCAACAGATTGTGTCCTAATTGTTGCTTTACCATTTCTAAGCAACTTTGAGTGGACTACTTACTTCAGTTCAGTTCAGTCTCTCAGTTGTGTCTGACTCTGTGACCCTGTGAACCACAGGCCACCAGGCCTCCCTGTCTGTCACAAACTCCCAGAGTTTAACCAAACTCATGTCCAGTGAGTCAGTGATGCCATCTAACCATCTCATCCTCTGTAGTCCCCTTGTCCTCCTGCCTTCAATCTTTCCCAACATCAGGGTCATTTCAAATGAGTCAGCTCTTCACATCAGGTGGCCAAAGGATTGGCATTTCAGCTTCAGCATCAGTCCTTCCAATGAACACCCAGGACTGATTCCGTTTAGGATGGACTAGTTGGATCTCCTTGCAGTCCAAGGGACTCTCAAGAGTCTTCTCCAACACCACAGTTCAAAAGCATCAATTCTTCTGTGCTCAGCTTTCTTTTTTTATTTTTTTATTTTTTTGGTTTTTATTTATTTATTTATTTACTTTTTATTTTTTAAATTTTAAAATCTTTAATTCTTACATGCGTTCCCAAACATGAACCCCCTCCCACCTCCCTCCCCATAACATCTCTCTGGGTCATCCCCATGCACCAGCCCCAAGCATGCTGTATCCTGCGTCAGACATAGACTGGCGATTCAATTCTTACATGATAGTATACATGTTAGAATGCCATTCTCCCAAATCATCCCACCCTCTCCCTCTCCCTCTGAGTCCAGCTTTCTTTATAGTCCAACTCTCACATCCATATCTGAATACTGGAAAAACCATAGCCTTGACTAGACGAACCTTTGTTGACAAAGTGATGTCTCTGCTTTTAATATGATATCTAGGTTGGTCATAACTTTCCTTCCAAGGAGTAAGCATCTTTTAATTTCATGGCTGCAATCACCATCTGCAGTGATTTTGGAGCCCCCCAAAAGTAAAGTCCATCACTGTTTCCACTGTTTCCCCATTTATTTGCCATGACGTGATGGGACTGGATGCCATGATCTTAGTTTTCTGAATGTTGAGCTTTAAGGCAGTTTTTTCACTCTCCTCTTTCACTTTCATCAAGAGGCTTTTTAGTTCTTCTTCACTTTCTGCCATAAGGGTGGTGTCATCTGCATATCTGAGGTTATTGATATTTCTCCCGGCAATCTTGATTCCAGCTTGTGCTTCTTCCAGCCCAGCATTTCTCATGATGTATTCTGCATAAAAGTTAAATAAGCAGGGTGACAATATACAGCCTTGACATACTCCTTTTCCTATTTGGAACCAGCCTGTTGTTCCATGTCCAGTTCTAACTGTTGCTTCCTGACCTGCATACAGGTTTCTCAAGAGGCAGGTCTGGTGGTCTGGTATCCCCATCTCTTTCAGAATTTTCCACAGTTTATTGTAATCCACACAATCAAAGGCTCTGGCATAGTCAATAAAGCATAAATAGAAGTTTTTCTGAAACTCTCTTGCTTTTTCTATAATCCAGCGGATGTTGGCAATTTGGACTGTTTACTGCTGCTGCTGCTAAGTCGCTTCAGTCGTGGACTATTTACTAGACATCAGTAAACTAACACCTCACATAAAATGGTTCTTTTGAATGATCTGTAAATGCACCTGTATACCTGGTGTTAAATACTGGAATCACTGCTAACTATATATGGGACTTTGAGCAAATAATATCCCTAAATATTAATTTCCTAATTTGTACAATAACTATACTATTACATACTGCCTAGATTGTGTAGCAATAACATAAAATCATGCAAGGATTGCTTGAAATGAAATAGCAAAAGTAGAAAGCACATTGCTCAACATGTAAAAGATACTGAATAAGTCTTCACTTCTTTATTAGCGGTAGGATAAGAAAGAGAATTCAGATAACATTAGAGTGAGAGTATAGAGTGAGAAGAAAACACCAATGCAAGCAAAAGCCTATTATGGCTACCAGGAAATAAAGGCATATCCATCTTCAAAATTAAATTCAATGAACATGAAAGGAAAAGTAATAATCAGAAACTATTTAACATATACCACTAATATTCTAATTACAGTATAAACTTTAAAAATCAAATTGAATTTCTTATTCTATTAAAAATCCAAAACTAAATTCTGAAAAAGAACAGTTTTTGGATGCTTGATGGCATTATTCCCATTGTTCCAATTTGAAAACTAGTCAATATATTTTTTTCACTTCAAATAGTTTTTAAATGGTAAGTTACATTACCTTTTAATTTCTGTTATCTCCTTTCATTTATTAACACCCTGAACTAATGTCCCTTCTAAGACACTCCATCACTAATATTTTTAGAGCCTATTTTTTAGAGTAGTTTTATATTCGCAACAAAATTGGGAAATGTACAGAGATATTTTACATACTCCCTCCATGCATGCATAGCCTCCAACCTTGACACAGTGACACATAATTAATACATTAATGTGAATATCTTTTTATTTCTGTACTTTGGGCCTCGTCTTACTTAGCTAAGTAAGCCCTTTTCATTTTTCCTCTTATTTGTCAACTAATAGAAGTAAGTACCAAAGCAATTAAAGTATTTATTTCAATGAGCTGTCAGGAAAATTCTAAATCTTCTTATGAATTCTATGCATCAAAACATCTAATTAGAGTATATACATCTTGTCACTATAAAACATAAACATTTTGGATTAATTCAAAATTGATAACAGACCTTGACCTTTACCTTCTTCCTGATACTTTTAAAGAACATGAGAGAAAAATACATTCTAAATACTTTTCATTTTCATACATACTCTCATTTTTCAAGTTCTATTTTATCGTTCAACTAGGTTTTTCTTTTTTTAATAAAGCAGTTAATTTACACATCTGCAGCATGATCTAACTCTCATGGATTTCTTACCCTATCCTGCCTTACGTTTTCGTCTTCATGAATATCCTGTTCATAACAAGTGAGTTTGATTTAGTAAACACCATTTCTACTGCCATAAAACAGAAATAACAAAACAAAATCAGATTCCATCTTAACTTTGGTATAGCATTAGGTATTTTAAGTACTTTGTTTAATGGTTATAAAAGTTCCTCTGAATAAAGAAAGCAGATTTAAAATACACTCTTAAATTTCATTTTAAGGAATGTGATTAGATTAAAAATATTAATTTCTACATATACTTACCCCTACATTCTAAGCACTGTGAAATTTTCCTGTGTTTACCTAGGTTTGAATTCTAAGATTCAATCTCTAGAAATGTCTCAGTTCCTACATACTATTGAAACAAGTGTGGCAATAACCATTATGAATTCTTTGCACAGTTACCTATGTATTTGGGGACAAAAGAGATTCTCTACTCTAAAAAATAAAAAGTATTAAAAATCACAGTCAAACAGATATTTATGTTTTACTCTAATAATATTCATTAAAATAAGGTGCTCCTGGCATAGGATACAAATAACTCTTAGCCACTTGAATTTATCAAAATTTAGACAGTTTTACCTATACCATAAGAGCTTTCACATCCAAATTCTGGCAACAGCACCTTGTACTTTGGTTTAAATAGAAAACAGCTCACTACTAGCTCTAAACTTCTGTTTGGCTCAAATTGAAAGACCATAAAAGAGAAAGTATGTGATGGCATATATTCCATCTTGTAAATGATTTCTTGGTAGGATACAAAGCATGCAAAAGTACAATCTTCCCGCACATTTCCTGAAAGCTATAGAGCTTTTCATGAGTGATTTCATCAATTAAAAAACATAGGACAATAACAACACAATACTGAACAGCTACTTATAGGAGAGAAATCAACTGTTGAACAAATGATCATTAAGAAAACAGATCGATTTCCAAAGAAAGCAGGAAATTCTTAAAACTTCAGTTTAAATGTTAGGACATGTCTTTTAGATGATATTCAGAGAAATGTCTGAGTAGGATGATTTATTTTTACAGTGGTTATTGGGTCCACTATTAGTGTTTGACATTTATTGGCAAATATTTTCTAAGCTGAATTTGTTCATGTAGAATTTCTCTTTCCATGCATAGCACATTTCTCTATTTTCACTGCATGGTGTTGTTGGATTTCTCAAATAAAATTCCAGGCAATAGAAAATCAACTGTATACATTTGAGGTGGTACTTTTTTCCTGTATGATGATAGAGAATTGCTGCATAGCAAACTAACACAGGGCTTGCTTTGGCAGAAGTATTACTGATACCTCTTTGTGAATGCTTTTACTTATAAGCGTTTTTAACAGTGCTTCATACAGCTATCACTCATTTTTTTGACATGGTTTTAATAGTAATTACTCTCCCTGTGAGTAACAGTCTTAAACACCTACTGTTTCTTAAACTCACAGTGTTTGAAGTAGATAAATATCACATCACTATTTTGTTTGATCCAAAAAATGAAAAAAATAATTTTAATGAACTAAGTAAAACAAAACTTAGTGTCTGGTCCTTTCTGGGTTATCTGATTCTAAGAGTTAACTGTCCTTAACTTTATAACTCTGTTGTAGGGAAAAAACCGATAGTAAAGTCAATTATACTTGTTCATAGAAATGTAAATGAGTTTTATCCAGTGAATGTAGTTGATCATTGACCTGTGCATATTGACCAGTTTTGTACCTATTTGCCAACTCTTTTCAGTATTCCTGATTGCCTTTATATGTGTGTCATAGGAACTGTCCTTTGAACATTGTAGTATCTTATTGGTTTCTTCATTAATTAATGATTGTATTGGTTTTCTGTTGCTGCATGACAATTACCACAAGCACAGCATAAACAATACAGATAAAATTATTTCACCCTGTCTGTGTGTCAGCAGTTTGGGCATGACTTAACAGGGTCCTCTCTTCATGTAATCAAGGTATAGGCTCAGGTTGTGTGTCTGAGGCCCAGGGTCTTTTCTAAGATTTCTGGGTATGGGAAGGATTCAGTCTGTGATTACAGGACTCAGAACCTTACTTCCTGTAGGTCTCCTGCTGTTCACTGTCATGTGGTCTTCTCCAAATGACAGTTTGCTTCTTCAAGGCCAACAGGAAATTGTCTTTGCTGTTCCTACTCCCTCAGACTTCCTCCATCTCAGAATTCAAGACCTATTTTTTAAAGGAATTCAGTTAATCAGGTCAGACCTACCCAAGAGAGAAGAGTGAGGAGTTATAGCATATGCTATTCAGAATTTCAGAAAGAAAGACAAAGGAAATAGGAAAGACACTATATTAAAAGGTAATGACTGAAATTTGTCCAGAATTGTTTAAAGCACCAATGCTCATAAAATCCATGTGAGATAAAAGGAAAGACACATTGTTTCACATAACTTCTCATTATGAGGAAACTTCAGAGCACCAAACAATATAAGATGATCTGAAAAGCAGCCAATAAAAGATAACTATAAAGGAATGATAAATAAATTTAAAAATAACTTCCATATATAAACAATGGAAGTCAGAAAATAATGGAATCATATCTTCAAAGAGTTAAAAGAGAATTTCTGGCAAACTCTAACTTCAAACCAAGCAAAATTTCCCTTAAAAATGAGAGTGAAATAAATATTTTAAAATAAAAATTAGCCAAGTAATATTAACCTAAGCATATGATTGCTAACAGAAATTCTAAAGGAGTCATTTAAAGAAAGGAAAATCATTCCCTGAATTGGACTGAATCACAAAAAAGCAGAGATGGGTAAAAATGGTAAATAACTAAACAAGTCTAAATTAATTGGCAGTACAGAATTTTTAAATGCCTAATTTGGGGTAACCAGGCAGAAATAAGCTAGAATTAATACACTGAACAACAAAACAATATAATCACGGAAGGTCTTAAGCATTCCAAGATCCTTTTATTATTAGGAAGGGAGGTAGAGATACTATCTTAGAGTAGCAAGAGTTTCTATCTAATATCCAAGATAGGCATATAGCATATAACTTCCAAACAAATATAAGGGGCAAAAATGGAATGAGAAAGTTAAAAACATGAAGTTAACATAAAAAAATGACAAGAACACAAAATAGACAAATAAAAAGCAGGTATCATGGTAGAGACAAATAAATACTAATGGAGTAATCTCTCTATTTCAAAGAAAATATTTACAATACCAGTTTAAATCTATGCTGGTTACATCAAATACATCTGAAAAAGAAAGTTAAATGCCAAAACCTGTAAAAACATATTTTTTAAAGAATTACTTAAAACATAACAGTTTGTATTAGTACCTGAGGTCATACAAAGGAATACAATATTAGAAATTAAAAGGATCACTATATAGTGATAAAAAATTCAACTAAGAAAATATAATTTACAATATGCATGCAGCTAATTGTGCAGCTTCAAAATATATACAGCTAAAAATTAAGAAAACCTATGAGGAGAGATTGACAAATCTGTTACTAAATAAGAGATTCTTTCATACTTTCCATAGTAACTGGTACATTCATTACAGATGAATCAGTAAGCATTTTAACAAAAGGTTTGATCTAACTTACATAAGTAAAACATTTCACCCCAAATTGGGAGAAAACACTTCTCATGTATAGCTAGAATATTTTATGAAAATTGATCTCAGCCTACAGCATAAAGCATGTCTCAATAAATCTCAAATAATTAGAATTAAATCAACATGAACCCTACATACTTCCTACAGCCACCCTCTAGTCTTCAGTGTGAAGAAGCCTCTTTCATTATTAGTAGTACCTAAAATTCAGGTAGATAAAGGAGAAAAGGCAGAGGAACCAGGAATCAAATTGCCAACATCCACTGGATCATAGAAAAAGCAAGAGGATTCCAGAAAAACATCAGCTTTTTCTTTATTGACCATGCTAAAGCCTTTGACTGCATGGATGAAAACAAACTGTTTGAAACTGTTAAAAAGCTGGGAATACCAGACCACCTTACCTGCCTCTTGAGAAACTTGTATGCAGGTCAAGAAGCAATAGTCAGAACCGGACATGAACTGGAAAAGGAGCACATCAAGGCTGTATATTGTCACTCTGCTTATTTAACATATATGCAGAGTGCATTATGTGAAATGCTGGACTGGATGAAGCTCAAGATGAAATCAAGTTTGCCAGCAGCAATATCAACACCCTCAGGTATGCAGATGATATCACCCTTATCACAGAAAGTGAAAAGGAACTAAAGAGCCTTTTGGTGAAGGTGAGAGAGTTCATTGCAATACTATTTGCAATAGCTAGAAAATGGAAACAACCTAGATGTCCATTGACAGATGAATGGTTAAAAATGTTGTGATACATATATACAATGGACTATGACTCAGCTATAAAAAGGAACGCATTTGGGTCAGTTCTAATGAGGTGGATGAACCTAGACCCTATTATACAGAGTGAAGTAAGTCACACAAAAAAAGATAAATATCATATACTAACACATATACATGGAATCTAGAAAGATGGTACCAAAGAATTTATTTGCAGGGCAGCAATGGAGAAACAGACATAGAGAACAGACTTATTGACATGGGAAGATGGGAGGAGAGCTGAGATGAACAGAGAGAAGAGAGTAACATGGAAACTTGCATTACCAAATATAAAATAGATAGCCAATGGGAATTTACTGTGAGTCTCAGGAAACTCAAACAGGGGCTCTGTATCAACCTAGAGGGGTGGGACAGGAAGGGAGATGGGAGAGAGCTTCAAGAGGGAGGGGATGTATGTATACCTATGGCCGATTCATGCTGAGGTTTGACAGAAAATGACAAAATTCTGTAAAGCAGTTACGCTTAAATTAAAAATTTAAAGAAAGCTCGCTAAAAACAACATTCAAAAAACAAAAATCATGGCATCTGGTTCCATCACTTCATGGCAAATAGATGGGGCAAAAATGGAAACAGTGACAGACTTTATTTTTGTTGGCTTCAAAATCACTGTGGACAGTGACTGCAGCCATGATATTAAAGATGCTTGTTCCTTGGAAGAAAAGGTATTACAAACCTAGATAGCATATTAAAAAGAAGAAATATTACTTTTCCTGCAAATCTCCATATAGTCAAAGCTATGGTTTTTCCAGTAGTCATATATGGATGAGACAGTTGGACCATAAAGAACTGATGCTTTCAAACTGTGGTACTGAAGAAGATTCTTGAGAGTCCATTGGATAGCATGGAGATCAAACCAATCAATCCTAAAGGAAATTAACACTGAATATTTATTGGAAGGACTGATGCTGAGGCTCCAATACTTTGGCCCCCTGATGAGAAGAGTTGACTCATTGGAAAAGACCCCGATGCTGGGAAAGATTGAGGCAGTAGGAAAAAGGGGCAACAGAGGATATAAACAGTTGAATGAGTCAGGTGATGAGAGGATGAGATGGGTAATTTGTCAGCATCGCCAACTCAATGGACATAAGTTTGAGCAAACTCCGGGAGATGGTGAAGGACAGGGAACCCTGGGGTGCTGCAGTTCTTGGATTTGCAGAGTCAGACGCAACTTAGCGACTGAACAACAACAATAACAGGGGAAAAGGGAATGGTGAGTGAGACATTTAGTGCTTTTTGACACTGTAAAACTAAGTAAGGTGCTAAAGTTTGAAAAGTAAAATTCGGTCAACTTTCTTGAGTTTGGAGGCTTGACATGAGGGCAAATTTGAAGTGTAGGGAGAAAGGAGGTGTGAAATATGAATATTCACTTTTTAATCAGAGTGAAATAAAACTAATATCACTCCTGTCAGGGCAAATAAAGTGAAAAATTTACATATACACTTCTAATATATCCTCCACAATTTAAATAATAATAAAAAAATTTCCATTATATTACTTTAAAACAAATTTGTGAGGTAAATTATTCATGATGTGAATAAAACCCATGATTCTAGACTTAAATTCTTTCCCTAGCAACTGAATACAGTATATCCTCTTAATAATCAGGACTTAGCATAATGATTTATATACATATATCAAATATTCTGGATGTACATATGTATATATGTATTATTTGTATAAACATTCACAATAATTCATATTGGTAAACAGCTTTAGAGTCGAAAAATGTGACTTTTTATCTAAGTCTCAAAACTGTTTCCTATGTGAAGCATTTTCTGACATCCAGTGTACTCATATGCTCATTCTCTTGAATTTTCAGTGTATTTGTGCATTTTATCATTGTAGAAATTTCCATATTCATTCAGTTATTTACAGGTCTATCTTCTTCCTGGGATATAAAATCTTTTTAATTTGGGATCAACTTTTTAGCTCCATTTCTGAGAAATAAATCCAGTTCTCAGCATATAATAGCCACTTCATAACACCATTTGAAGAAATAAATTTCAAAAATCTAAAGAAGTATTCATGAGGTTCTGGAATAAACATCCAGTTCCTCTTCACTGAGATATTTTCACTCAGTAGAATATGCTCATCTGTTGTTGATTTTGGAATCTCATTTGATCTGGATTTTATCTTCTTGACTGTGATATTGATATGTTCATTGAACAGAAAGCATGTGGTAGCTAGGTTTGCAAGGGTCTAGATGACTTTTGAATTCATCTAGATGAATTTCTAAGATGACTTTTCTGCTTCAGGTGCATGTTGGTCAGACTTGGAAGTCAGTCTAAGTTTGAGCTCTCCTCATATTAGCTGTCGGAGAAGGCACTGGCGACCCACTCCAGTACTCTTGCCTGGAAAGTCCCATGGACAGAGGAGCCTGGTAGGCTGCAGTCCACGGGGTCGCTAAGAGTCAGACATAACTGAGCGACTTCCCTTTCACTTTTCACTTTCATGCACTGGAGAAGAAAATGGAAACCCACTCCAGTGTTCTTGCCTGGAGAATCCCAGGGATGGAGGAGCCTAGTGTGCTGCCATCTATGGGGTCGCACAGAGTCAGACACGACTGACATGACTTAGCAACAGCAGTATACTAGTTGTGTGCCCTGAATTATGTAACTTCTCTGTAAAAGCTTTTTCTCATCTGTGAGAAGTAATTTTTTTTTTTTTTACTTTTCCTCATCTGTAAAAGTCAGATGATAATATCTCTTGTAGAAGATCATTGTGAAAATTAAAGGAATTAAGATATGTATGTGTATCCACATATATCTAGATGTTGTACACATACACACACACCCCATGCTGAGAACATCATGTATAAGTTTTGTTATTATTATCAATGTTATGTTTTTTTTTTTTAATTTGCAGGTAGATTTCCGGTTTCCATAGTTTTCTTAGCCCACACTAGCCTACAACAAGCAGTTGTTAACTTGTTCAAGACCTATATATTCAGTTTCAAATTATTCATTTGCTCATGTGTTAACCTTCAGTTTATTTAGTTCAGAAATATACTTTATCCAAGGCTAGGTGTCTGCTTTGTTTATTGTATAAGAAAGAATATGCTTCCACCGCCCTTTTTTACAAATGCAAGTAAAGATTATTCAAATAAGTAGCCACTATAAAAGAGCAACATTTGCCATTTCAAATAAATTACATTTGAAAAAAAATGCCAAAAAATACTTACAATTAGATCAGCCAATAATAATCTCACTCTGACTTGAAACAAGTTAAAAATTAAAACAAACCAAAAAAACCCAAGAAACAAAAACCGTTACAAATGGACAAATACATACTGCTTGAAGAAGTACATTTAAAATATACATCAAATAAAATGAACATTTCTCCATATACAGTATCAACCTAGCTCAGTCAGTAAAGAATCTGCCTCCAATGCAGGAGATTGGGGTTCAATCCCTGGGTCAGGAAGATCCCCTGGAGAAGAAAATGGCACCCCACTCCAGAATTCTTGCCTGGAGAATCCCATTGACTGAGGATCCTGGTGGGCTACACTCCATGGGGTCACAAAAGTCAGACATGACTTAGTGACTAAACTACCAAAACAAAATATTTCAAATTGATAACACAAAAAAGACTAAGAATCAAATAGCATGTGAACAACATAGTGAACAGCTTTTTTTTTTTTTTAATCTAGTGGCACATAGAAATTCAAGACCAAAGAGAGCTTATTTTCTTTAAAATTTTTATAGCTATCTATAAATTACCAATATTTCTTTAAACTTAATAAATAGTCTCAATACTGGAAGCTCCACAAAGAGTGATATGAAATATTGTTTTTTAGTTTGTTGTCTTCATGACTTACAGGCAGGCTCCAGAATAGTTGCATATATATATATAAATGCACACACAGACACACAGAGTATGCATGTGTACTTATACATGCATAATACCCATGATATATAAATACCAATATTTTTGACATCTGCCTGTATAATAGAAACTTTTGAAAATGCATAAATTCTAAGGTAAAAGTCAAATGAGGCATATACCAGTTACTTTCTTGGATTTAAGATTTCCCTTTCTATCATTTAAACCAATATGTGTTCATCAGTATCATTTTCCTAGATTTCATGTGTGTGTGCGTGTGTGTGTGTGGTTTAGACACTCAGCTGTGTCTGACTCTTTGAGACCCTATGGACTGTAGCCCACCAGGCTCCTCTGTCTATGGGATTCTCCAGGCAAGAATACTGGAGTGGTATACCATGTTCTCCTCCAGGGAATCTTCTCCACTAAAGGATCAAACCTTTATCTGTTATGTCTCCTGCATTGGCAGGTAGGTTCTTTACCAGTAGTGCCACCTGGGAAGCCCTGGGAGAGGGTGGGATGAATTGAGAAAGTAGCACTGAAACATAGATATTAAAATATGCATAACAGATAGCTAATGGGAGATTGCTATATAACACAAGGAGCTCAAAGCTACACTTTGTGACAACCTCAGTTCAGTTCAGTTGCTCAGTCATGTCCAACTTTTTGTGACCCCATGAATCACAGCATACCAGGCTTCCCTGTCCATCACCATCTCCCGGAGTTTACTCAGACTCATGTCAATCAAGTCAGTGATGCCATCCAGCCATCTCATCCTCTGTCGTCCCCTTCTACTCCTGCCCCCAATGTATCCCAGCATCAGGGTCTTTTCAAATGAGTCAATTCTTCTCATGAGTGGCCAAAGAATTGGAGCTTTAGCATCAGTCCTTCCAATGAACACCCAGGACTGATCTCCTTTAGAATGGACTGGTTGGATCTCCTTACAGTCCAAGGGACTCTCAAGAGTCTTCTCCAACACCACAGTTCAAAAGCATCAATTCTTCGATGCTCAGCTTTCTTCACAGTCCAACTCTCACATCCATTCATGACCGCTGGAAAAACCATAGCCTTGACTAGAAGGACCTTTGTTGGCAAAGTAATGTCTCTGCTTTTGAATATGCTATCTAGGTTGGTCATAACTGTCCTTCCAAGGAGTAAGCATCTTTTAATTTCATGGCTGCAGTCACCATCTGCAGTGATTTTGGAGCCCAACAAAATAAAGTCTGAGACTGTTTCCACTGTTTCCCCATCTATTTGCTATGAAGTGATGGGACAAGATACCATGATCTTAGTTTTCTGAATGTTGAACTTTAAGCCAACTTTTTTACTCTTCTCTTTCACTTTCATCAAGAGGCTTTTCAGCTCCTCTTCACTTTCTGCTATAAGGGTGGTGTCATCTGCATATCTGAAGTTATTGATATTTCTCTCGGCAATCGTGATTCCAGCTTGTGCTTCTTCCAGTCCAGCATTTCTCATGATGTGCTCTGCATGTAATTTAAATAAGCAGGGTGACAATATACAGCCTTGACATACTCCTTTTCCTGTTTGGAACCAGTCTGTTGTTCCATGTCTAGTTCTAATTGCTGCTTCCTGACCTGCATATAGGTTTCTCAAGAAGCAGGTCAGGTGGTCTGGTATTCCCATCTCTTTCAGAATTTTCTACAGTTGATTGTGATCCACACAGTCAAAGGCTTTGGCATAGTCAATAAAGCAGAAATAGATGTTTTTTCCTGGAACTGTCTTGCTTTTTCAATGATCCAGCGGATGTTGGTAATTTGATCTCTGGTTCCTCTGCCTTTTCTAAAACCAGCTTGAACATATGCAAGTTCACGGTTCATGTATTGCTGAAGCCTGGCTTGGAGAATTTTGAGCATTACTTTACTAGCATGTGAGATGAGTGCAATTGTGCAGCAGTTTGAGCATTCTTTGGCATTGTTTTTCTTTGGTATTGGAATGAAAACTGACCTTTTCCAGTCCTGTGGCCACTGCTGAGTTTTCCAAATTTACTGGCGTATTGAGTGCACCACTTTCACAGCATCATCTTTCAGGATTTGAAATAGCTCAGCTGGAATTCCATCACCTCCACTAGCTTTGTTCGTAGTGATGCTTTTTAAGGCCCACTTGACTTTACATTTCAGGATGTCTGGCTCTAGGTGAGTAATCATACCATCGTGATTATCTTGGTCTTGAAGATCTTTTTTGTACAGTTCTTCTGTGTATTCTTGCCATCTCTTCTTAATATCTTCTGCTTCTGTTAGGTCCATACCATTTCTGTCCTTTTTTGAGCCCATCTTTGCATGACATGTTCCCTTGATATCTCTAATTTTCATGAAGAGATCTCTAGTCTTTCCCATTTTGTTATTTTCCTCTATTTCTTTGCATTGATTGCTGAGGAAGGCTTTCTTATGTCTCCTTGCTCTTCTTTGGAACTCTGCATTCAGATGCTTATATTTTTCCTTTTCTCCTTTGTTTTTTGCTTCTCTACTTTTCACAGCTATTTGTAAGGCCTCCTCAGACAGCCATTTTGCTTTTTTGCATTTCTTTTCCATGGGGATGGTCTTGATCCCTGTCTCCTGTACAGTGTCACAAACCTCCATCCATAGTTCATCAGGCACTCTATCAGATCTAGTTCCTTAAATCTATTTTCACTTCCACTGTATAATCATAAGGATTTGGTTTAGGTCATACCTGAATGGTCTAGTGGTTTTCCCTACTTTCTTCAATTTAAGTCTGAGTTTGGCAATAAGGAGTTCATGATGTGAACCACAGTCAGCTCCTGGTCTTGTTTTTGCTGACTGTATAGAGCTTGTCCATCTTTGGCTGCAAAGAATATAATCAATCTTGAGTGGTGCAACTGGGTGGAGGGTGGGGGGAGCTTCAATAGGAAGGGACATGTGTATACTTACGGTTGATTCATTTATTGTATGACAGAAGCCAACACACTATGGTCAAGTAATTATCTTCCAATTAAAACTAAATTTTAAAAGTAGAAATAAATGCATTGAAAAACTATATTCTCATGTTACAAAGAAATTAAATATCAATATATCTGAAGTAGGAAATATAGTAATGATTTCTCAGTCTTCCTATAATTCCCATGGCTTTAATATTCTGTCTATATATACAAAAACTTGAAGATAGTCTCAATGTAATTTTTACCAAAGGCATTTCTTTTAATTTTACTCTTAATGTGGTACTTCCTCTCCAAATGGCAAGAACAGTAACAACACAGAAACTCTTAAGCATAATTATTGCTACATGAAAGAGGTTTATTGGCACCATGTAAACCTGATCTGACTCTTTCACTCGATAATGATGGCTTTGAGCTGGTCAATTAACCTCCCTTATTTTAATATGTTTCATTTGTAAAATGAGGATAATAATTCTAAACAATGCCAGAGGTTGTTTATAATTATCAAATGAGATTTTGTATTTGGAAGTTATCAATAAGTATCTCATTGTGATTATTAGTAAAAGTCTGATTCTATATGTGTTAGTTCTTTTGCTGTATTCCCATCGACCCCTAGAGCCTCAGTATTACCAAAGGTATTGCATTAAAATATCCCATGGATTCGTTCTCAATTCTATTTCCTTCCAACTCCACAGCCAATCCAGGAGACTCATTTAAATTTTTTCCAAATGTAGCCTCTCTGCACATGATCACTGATAGAATGTAGATCCAAACCACCATTATTTATTTCTCAGATTATGAAAAAGTGCTTACCAACTGATCTCTGTCTCAAGCCTTAGCTCGTAATCATTTATTTTCAAAACCATATCCAGAACTCCTTTAAAATGCAAGTCAAATTATGTCCTTTACATAAAACATTGCAAACAATTTTATTCTGAGTCATAAATAATCAAAGTGATTGCTACTGTGACGGATAAAATCTTTCTCACGTATTGCTCATCACCTTTGTCTGACTCCACTCTAGCTGCCCCTAAGTCAGTTATGATTTTCTTTTTGAGACTGTGTTTGTTTGTTTTTTTTTCCTGGTTTGTTTTTAACCAAGACATATACATAGATTGCTTTACTACTTCAATTGTTCAAATACCCAACTTTTAATGAAGACTTAGCAACTTCACTTGTATCCCATTATAAGCAGTCCCATTTGCTGTTTTCTTTGTTTGTCTCAGTACTGATTAACACACAATATGCCACATACTCTAATCTGTTTAATGAATGTAAAGTCCTTTAATGAATGTAATGTAAAAAAGAGGGATTTTTATCTGTATCATTCACAATTATATCTGCCACTGGTAGAACAGTTCAGTAAATATTTTTTTAAATGAACAAAAAACATTTGAGGAAAAAAGTGTTTCTTCTTGCTAAGATTCCTACAGTAGTTTTCCATTGCTGCTAAAATAATTACCACAAAGTTCGTGGCTGAAAACAACACAAATTTATTATCTTATATTTGTGGAGGAATAAAAGTCCAGCACAGATTTAACCTTAAGCTTATTTTATGGAATGTGGGTGACCTCTATAAGCTGGAAAAGCTACTAGGGTAGTGAAACCTGTGTTGGATTCTTATTCCTATAAAACTAAAAGATAATAAATTTGTGTTGTTATCTCCACTGACTCAATGGACATGAATTTGAGCAAACTCTGGGCGATAGTGAAGGACAGGGAAGCCTGGAATGCTCTAGTCCGTGGGGTCGCAGTGTCGGACACAACTTAACAACTGAACAACAACAACATGACACCTTACCTTGATCTTTGAAGCTCGCAGTGTAACGTCTTTCTGACAGTTCTCCTATGGTTACATCTCCCTCTGATTTTGACCTCTTCTACTCTCTTTCAGCTTTAAAGACTCTCATTACTAGATTGTGACCACCTGAATCATCCAGGCTATTCACTCTTTCTAAGGTCAGCTAATTAGATCATTTAATTTTGCCTGCAACCTCAATGTTCCTTTTCCATGTGACCTTTACTCAAGGGTTCTGGGGATTACAGAATGGATATCTTCTGTTGCTGTTTAGTGGCTAAGTCATGTTCGATTCTTTGCAACCCACCAGCCTCTTCTGTCCATGTGATTTTCCAGGCTAGAATACTGGAGTGGACTGCCATTTCCTTCTCCAGGGAATCTTCCCAACCCAGGGATTAAACTCCCATCTCCTGCATTGGCAGGCAGATTCTTTACCACTGAGCCAGCAGGGAAGCCCGTGGATATCTTTGGGTGATCATCATTCTGCCAGCCACAGTTCCCTTCTATAATTACTCTTGATTCTCTCTCTTCCTTCTATATCCTCAAGCATCTTGAGTCAGGCCTCACTTTTCCACAGTAACCACTTGCACTGAGATCACTAATGACTTCAACTAACACATTCGGGAGATGCTCTTTCACCTTCACAGTTTTATGCACCCGTAGCATGTGTAGCATGGAAGCAATTCTTTTCAGCTTCCTTATTGAGATGGTTTCTTACCTTACCTTCTGTGGAAAGTGTTCTTTGGTTCTTTTATTACTCTGAGGTAGGAGAGAAATGATGAAAAAAAAATTATAGAAGATGAAGTTATCCCAACCTTTAATTTTAATGTGTTTTCTTACTAATTAATATATGGAATTCTGGTATGAAAATATTCATCATATCTGCATCTTTACCTGTGCACATCATGCAGTTCTCTATGACAGATGTGTACAGAAGTATTTCATTTGATGTGATCCAATTTTAAATAAAATATCAGATAGTTGTTAAAAATTGAAAAAATATATAATTTAAATGCAAAAAAAAGCTATTCTCTTCAGGTTTCTCTTGATACACCCTCTGTTTAAGTGTCGAAGCTTCTACAGCATTCTAAAACTAAACTTAGTTGTGATTGATTCTACAATCTCCAGTCACCTTCTCAGCAACCATTACAATTGTTTTCCACAAATTGAGCATTTCTTTATATATTCCATAGGGCCTTTGATAAATAAATTTCAGAATTTGTTAATCACCTCCCAATTTTTTTTTCCTTCTTACGTGTACCACCTTTGCTTAATAGCAACAAGATGCTCCAGTTGACTCCTAACAAAATGTAAAATTCAGTTTGCCTTGAACCGTCTGTATCTGCCTTCTTGACTTATCTCTAAAAACCTTTTATAAACACTTTAATAAAATCTGTTTTACTCTGTGTTCCTTATCTTTACTGATTTATTTTGAACCTTCATCATTTCTCTCATAACTTAGTAATGGTTTTCCTTACCCTCAGTCCTCCTCATTATATATTTAAATGCTCATATATGAAATAGTAGCATTTCTAGATTACATTTCTAAGTACATTATCAAACTGTTTAAAAACATAGGGCAAGGGCATGGTATATGAGCATCTTCCAAACCACTTTCGTTTTCCTTTCTGGCTCCTACTTCAATCTTTCCTTACTGATATTTCCTTATTCCTGTCATAAGAATTACTTGAAGCTCACAGTGGGCACCATATGTTTTACAGTTTGTTTCATCTTCTGGAATTCTGTTCTTTTTACATCCAGTTCCAACCTTCTATGCTACAGAAAAACTTTCCTGAATGATGTTTAAAAATCTACTTCTCTTCCAATTTCCTTAACTGCTTTGTATATTCTTCTCTTTTACTATTCCAACAGTGTGTTCACTTTTCCACTTCAGGAAAATCAATTTTGTGATGAAATGGACTCTTTGATTCAAAAATTTAGTGAAGTACTTAATGAGGAAGACTGGATTATTTGTTGGATTAGTAATTTTTCTTTCTTCCACTACCGTAGTGGGAGGGAAGTGACCTGATAAACGCTTCTGCAGAAGAGAGACTAAGGATGATGATATCTGAAAACACAATTGTGTTTCTTCAATTGCTATAGCACATGACTCCAGTATTAATGACCTAATTCAAAACCGCCAGCCTTATCAAACCTACATATTTTTTAACCTGTTGTAATTTAAAATGTATAGTTCTATAATTATGCTATGCTATGGTAGTAGTTCTCAACTAGGTATGAACTAACCCTTCTTAGGACATTTGGAAATATTTAGAGACATTTTTTCATAGTCACAATTGGGAGGATGCTACCAGCATCTAGTGAGTAGAGGTCAAGAATGCTGTAAGAGATTATTATCCAGCCCAAACTGTCAATAGTGCCACTATTAGAAGTACTACTCTAGAGTAAATGATGTACTTTACTAAAGGTAATATCCAGATCTCTATATATAAATAGAATATTTACTTAACTGCTCCAGGGACTGAAATACATGTGGTTTTTTATTCTATGCTATTTTTATATAGTTATAGGAATAAAAGTTCCATTTCATTTTCAAGGGACACTAAAGCATGATTTTCTCTAAAATATATCTTTATTTTTATATGCATATGACCTATATATATGTGTGTGTGTATGTGTGTTTATATTCCACTAATTTTCCCTAATTTTAGTGCATGCTCTTTATAGATTGAACTTTATTTTTTTAATTTAATTTGGAAGTTAGCATTTCAGATGTGTTAATTTATTCAAAACAGAAAAAAAAAAAACCCACATTATGCCTTAAGCTGTCTTTCAGAGATGTTGTAATAGCATCACATGAATGGAAATTAATTGGCCAAGTGTTCCTTGTAAGGTGTAAGTAGATATTATTTATTCTATTAAACATATGATAACAAAAAAGTAACATAGTATTTTCCCAGTATAGAAATGATAAGGACGAAGTAGAACACCCTTCTCCAGTGCATGCTGCTGCTGCTGCTGCTAAGTCGCTTCAGTCGTGTCCGACTCCCAGCAACCCCATGGACTGCAGCCCACCAGGTTCCTCCATCCATGGGACTTGCCAGGCAAGAGTACTGGAGTGGGTTGCCATTGCCTTCTCCGTCTCCAGTGAATAGGCATACATATATATTTTATCTTAAAGTGTTCTATATATATTGCTAAAGCTGACACTTGCAATGCAGAAATACTAAGGTGAAATTTAATAAAAAGTTAAGAAAAGCAACATAGAGAAAAAGATTAGGATTTGCTATGCTTTTCCATGATTAATTAGTCCTGTTTATAAAAGAACTTTCAGATTTCCTATAGCCCACAGAGCAGCACTGATACTCCAGTTTGATATATCCTGAGAACATATTGACAATTTATACTACAAGGTAATATCCAGTATTAGTTTGTGCATTTAATGAGATCACTTGTTGTTATGAGATTTAATAGATAGATAAGCCAAACCTTACTCTTGTGAAATACACAATCACATAGACCAAAAGCAGACTGGTACCATGGTAAATGCTATAGATGCACACTGGAAGGTGTGGCAGATGCTGCAGATACCCTGTTCAATAGCCATTAGCTCCTTATTTCTTGATATAATCAGCTGGCTTCTGTTCAGGAATTGATAACTCATGTTCTCAGAGAAAGTGGTCCTTTCCCAGCTCCTGGAAAGAACAATTCCCAGCACCTGGAATAACAATGTTTTTTCTTTTGTAAGTGACTGGCTCAGCCATGGTTATGTGACATAACTGTGGCTAATGAGACAAATATAAAATTTGCTTTTGAGAACCTGGGGCAGGAGTTTTCTTGATAAAAAGATATTGGGGTGGGTGAGGGGGCTGTCTCTTTTCCCCTTTACCAAGTGGGCTATTTGAAGGCATGGTAACTGGAACTTCAGCAGTGTTTTGATCATTAGGGCATCAGCCCCAGTTTGAAAGTCCCATTGCTGAGGACGGTGGGAAAGAAAGATGAAAGATCCTGGCTCTTGAGAAGCTGATTCTGTCCTACACAAGGTTTCTTTTTTATCAGCTTTTCTTTTAATTACAATTAAAGTTAAATTGTAATTTCTATTTCATACAACTGAAAATATCTTAACTGATAGAAAAAGATAACTAAACGAAGCTGGGAGAGATCAGGTAGGACTTCCCAAAGTAAATACAATCTACATGCACTATCAAATCTCTAGACACCTCTGAAGTTTCATGTTCTCTATAATCTCTGTCCATAGAAGAGATTTAGTTATCAGAACTGAATAATGGGCTCATATTTGGGGCAGAATGTAATATCATAATTCATGGAATACATTCAAAATCACAGAAATTCTCATATTGAGGTCTATAGAAGTCAATAAAAAAGATATTAAATAACTACACAATATGTGTTGACTCAAAGTCATTTTAAATACTATTTATCAAGATAGACATAGAAAAGTTTCCAAACAGAATTACCAAAAGACCTTTCAGATACTGCCTAAAATGAACCTGAAATGGATTATATAACTTTGTTTCCTGGAACTTCCTAGCCATAAAGTGAGGTGCACAGGAGGATGCAAGAGATTGTGTGCAATGAAGGAGAGATTTAAACTCCACTCCCACTGAGAATGCTTACAAAAATTGCTCCAACTATTCAGCCATCCCTTCTTGCACCCTAACAGAGCCTGTTTTATATTCCTTTCATATAGGAATATTTGAAGGCAAAAAGCAAGTACATCTTTTCCTTTATTTGTGTGTGCTATTATAGCCTGACAATATGAATTGAGCTGCTTTTATCAACCTAAATGCTTGAGTTCTTTACCACGTGTTTCTTGTACCATCACTATAGTGTCCAGGTCTAGTTTCTAGCTAGCATGTAGTGACTAATGATGGATGTATCCCCACTGATGATGTAACTACTATATGAAATTAACATTGATGGGACTTTCCTGTGGTTCAGTGGCCAAGAATCCACCTCTGAATGCAATGGACACGGTTTGATCCCTGGTCAAGGAAGAGTCCACATGCTGCAGTGTGGCTAAGCCCACGGGCTGCAGCTACAGAGCCCATGCCGAAAGCCGGCTAAGAAATGAAGACCCGGTGCAGCCAAACATAAATAAATAAATTTTCAAAAAAGAAACTAACTCATTGATATTGCTGCTGCTACTGCTGCTGAGTTGCTTCAGTCGTATCCTACTCTGTGTGACCCCTTAGACAGCTGCCCACCAGGCTCCTCCATCCCTGGGATTCTCCAGGCAAGAACACTGGAGTGGGCTTCCATTTCCTTCCCCAGTGCAGGAAAGTGAAAAGTGAAAGTGAAGTTGCTCAGTCATGTCCGATTCGTAGCAACCCCATGGACTCTAGCCTACCAGGCTCCTCTGCCCATGGGATTTTCCAAGCAAGAGTACTGGAGTGAGTTGCCATTGCCTTCTCCCTTATTGATATTATGTACATATATTTTGCCATCCAAGTTAGATTATTTCTGTGAATGAAATAGCTCTTAATAACTTAAGTGGAATGACAGGCATTACCCAAAACTGTCCAAAGTTCTCCTGGTCTACCTGGGAAGAAGATTTTTATCTCAAGACCTTAATGCTGCTCTTTCAATGACATAATTTTTCAATTTTAAAATATATTTTATTTTTCAAAACGGTATTGTATTCTGAAAAATTCAATCATGTATATTTTTAAATGATAAAGTTTTAGAAAATTAACCAATAAGTGTGTCTTAAGTTTTATTGGTAGTCAGGATTTGAAAAGGTTGAAATTGATTGAAATTCTTGGGAAAGCTTCATGGAAGAAGTGGAATTTGAAATAGACCTTGTAAATTTTGTTGGGCTGGAGGGGCAGAGGAAGGATCAATGATAAAAATGTGGAAACAATACAAACAAAGGGAAGGGGAAAGGAATATTATCAATATTATGCCAATCTATTCAAACTGACTAACAATATGCTGCCTTCATAAAAATGAACAACCATTTGTTGATTTACAGTATGCACAATAATTTATACACCTGTCATCTGACATTTATCCAAATAGAAAACATTCTATCAGTTTTTATGATAATAATTCTTTATGATTATTCTCAATTATATGTACAGAAATAGGAAGGGTAAAATATTTATGTAAAGTGATAGACATTTAGCAATGTAGGCTACACAATGTTTTATGAATTTTCAAACTCCTTTTATTGAGTGTTCCTCATACTCTGTGGTATCTCTTCTGTAATGACTGGAAGATGGTAGAATAATTGTCTCCTTGTGGGCTGAGGAAAATATGGTGAAAATAATTCCATAGTTGTTATTAATATAAGACTGAAAAAGGAAAATGTGGAATGCATGAAAAGAAACCATGAAGGAGTCAAGAATAGAGCTGACTGTGAGCCAGAATGAAGCTTTCAAAAGCAGAGATGGTAAAAGATGAGAACTAATATTCAGTAATTGTGGCGATGAGCTTCTAATAACAAAAAAATACTGAAAAGAGTGGTTATAGAGGATGAGAATATATTCCATTGTCTATTTAAGTGAAAAGCAATTGAGGATGCGCTTTTTAATAGGGAAAATATCATGGTCTAGTGGGCCAGAGTCTAAAATGGGCTCTACTCTAGTTCAGCTATTGAATCTGGTGGACCTTAAACAGATGGCAGGAAACTAGGAATGAAGATGATTTACAGGCTCCTTGCCCACTTCTTTCCTCTTCTCAAATGTTATTAATCTCCCTTGGAAAAGCTTTGTGACACACAGAATATAGATGGACAACAGCCAAAAGCACAACGTACATAAAAATAAGAACATATGTAGTAAGAATAAAAATATATTAACAAGTGAATGTTTATCAGTTTGTGAGTACTAAACTCTCTGATAAATTTGTTAAAATGTAATGATAGGTTGCACATGATTGTGTGTCCTCATCCCACTGGTTAGCTCATGATTGAACAGCTTAAATCCCTTTATTTTCAGATGCACAAGGAAAATGATGATATTTCTTGCATGAGCAATTTTGTGCTTCATTGCTCTTAATTGCATGCTTACGCTTCACTCTTGAAAGCTTAAAATGTCTTAGAAAAAAAAAGAGGTCAATATATAAGATCTTGCAGAAATGAAAAAAAAAACCTCAAAATCTGAAGAAGAGGGAAAAAAAAAAAGATCTGCTAGGAGGTATAACTTATTTAAAAATAAAAATTCATGCATTGAAATTAAATACAAGCTAGCCTATAGGCAATTCAAAAAAATTCCATTACACGAAAGGGTAGTTGACATAAGTGAAAATCTGTGTAAGTCAGTAATAAAAGCAAAGTGGTAGTAATCAGATCAAGAGAGAACTGAATCAATTTTTAGAAAATAAAGATGCTATGGCCACTGCCCTGATTCTAATGACAGAAAAAGTAACTACAAGAACTTCTTTAGATTATCACTGAATTTGAACTATTCCTTATAGGTACCATTTATAATCATGTAGGACTTGATCTTATTTTTTTTTATATTTGCTAAATAAAAGTGTTTGTTTTGTTTTGTTTTACTTAACTTAAATTTCCTGAGGTCAAAGACTCTGGATAACTTTTGATTATTTTCTTCCTATACCTAGGGTAATGCTTAAAAAAGAATAAAACCTCAGTTATTAGCTACTAAATAAAATAATGATTTTATGAAGAAAAACACACAAAATAGGAAATCAAGGAACACTTGGAATAACAGGCAAATTTGGCCTTGGAATACATAATGAAGCAGGGCAAAGGCTAATAGAGTTTTGCCAAAAGAATGCACTCTTAGCACTCATAGCAAACACCCTCTTCCAACAACACAAGAGAAGACTCTACACATGGACATCACCAGATGGTCAACACCAAAATCAGATTGATTATATCCTTTGCAGCCAAAGATGGAGAAACTGTATACAGTCAGCAAAAACAAGACCAGGAGCTGACTGTGGCTCAGATCATGAACTCCTTATTGCCAAAATCAGACTTAAATTGAAGAAAGTAGGGAAAACCACTAGATGATTCAGTTCAGTTCAGTTCAGTCGCTCAGTCATATCTGACTCTTTGCAACCCCATGAACCACAGCACGCCAGGCCTCCCTGTCCCTCACCAACTCCTGGAGTTCACTCAGACTCACATCCATTGAGTCAGTGATGCCATCCAGCCATCCTCTGTTGTCCTCTGTCGTCCCGTTCTCCTCCTGCCCCCAATCCCTCCCAGCATCAGAATCTTTTCCAATGAGTCAAGTCTTCGCATGAGGTAGCCAAAGTACTGGAGTTTCATCTTTAGCACCATTCAAGTATGACCTAAATCAAATCCCTTATGATTATACAGTGGAAGTGAGAAATAGATTTTAAGGGATTAGATCTGATAGATAGAATGGCTAATGACTATGGACTCCGGTTACTGACATTATACAGGAGACAGGATCAAGATGATCCCCATGAAAAGAAATGCAAAACAGCAAAATGGTTGTCTGGGGAGGCCTTACAAATAGCTGTGAAAAGAAGAGAAGCGAAAAGCAAAGGAGAAAAGGAAAGGAAAGATATAAGCATCTGAATGCAGAGTTCCAAAGAATAGCAAGAAGAGATAAGAAAGCCTTCCTCAGTGATCGATGCAAAGAAATAGAGGAAAACAACAGAATGGGAAAGACTAGAGATCTCTTCAAGAAAATTCGAGATACCAAAGGAACATTTCATGCAAAGATGGGCTCGATAAAGGACAGAAATGGTATGGACCTAACAGAAGCAGAAGATATTAAGAGGTGGCAAGAATACACAGAAGAACTGTACAAAAAAGATCTTCATGACCAAGATAATCATGATGGTGTGAACACTCACCTAGAGCCAGACATCCTGGAATGTGAAGTCAAGTGGGCCTTAGAAAGCATCACTACGGACAAAGCTAGTGGAGTTGATGGAATTCCAGTTGAGCTCTTTCAAATCCTGAAAGATGATGCTGTGAAAGTGCTGCACTCAATATGCCAGCAAATTTGGAAAACTCAGCAGTAGCCACAGGACTAAAAAAGGTCAGTTTTCATTCCAATCCCAAAGAAAAGCAATGTTAAAGAATGCTCAAACTACTGAACAATTGCACTCATCTCACAGTCTATCAAAGTAATGCTCAAAATTCTCTCAGCCAGGCTTCAGCAATACATGAACCGTGAACCTTCAGATGTTCAAGCTGGTTTTAGAAAAGGCAGAGGAACCAGTGATCAAAGTGTCAACATCTGCTGGATCATGGGAAAAGCAAGGTAATTCCAGAACATCCATTTCTGCTTTATTGACTATGCCAAAGCCTTTGACTGTGTGAATCACAATAAACTTTGGAAAATTCTGAAAGAGATGGGAATACCAGACCACCTGACCTGCCTCTTGAGAAACCTATATGCATGTCAGGAAGCAACAGTTAGAACTGGGTATGGAACAGACTGGTTCCAAATAGGAAAAAGAGTACATCAAGGCTGTATATTGTCACCCTACTTATTTAACTTATATGCAGACTAGATCATGAGAAACGCTGGGCTGGAAGAAGCACAAGCTGGAATCAAGACTGCCGGGAGAAATATCAATAACCTCAGATATGCAGATGACACCAGCTTTATGGCAGAAAGGGAAGAGGAACTAAAAAACCTCTTGATGAAAGTGAAAGTGGAGAGTGAAAAAGTTGGCTTCAAGCTCAACATTCAGAAAACGAAGATCATGGCATCTGGCCCCATCACTTCATGAGAAATAGATGGGGAAACAGTGGAAACAGTGTCAGACTTTATTTTTCGGGCTCCAAAATCACAGCAGATGGTGACTGCAGCCATGAAATTAAAAGACACTTACTCTTGGAAGGAAAGTTATGACCAAACTAGACAGCAGATTTAAAAGCAGAGACATTACTTTGCTGACTAAGGTCCGTCTAATCAAGGCTATGGTTTTTTCAGTGATCATGTATGGATGAGATAGTTGGACTGTGAAGAAGGCTGAGTGCCGAAAAATTGATGCTTTTGAACTGTGGTGTTGTAGAAGACTCTTCAGAGTCCCTTGGACTGCAAGGAGATCCAACCAATCTATCCTAAAGGTGTTCTTTGGAAAGAATGATGCTAAAGCTGAAACTCCAGTGCTTTGGCCACCTCATGCAAAGAGTCGACTCATTGGAAAAGACTGTGATGCTGGGAGGGATTGGGAGCAGGAGACAGGGACGACGGAGGATGAGATGGCTGGATGGCATCACCAACTCAATGGACGAGAGTTTGAGTGAATTCCGGGAGTTGGTGATGGACAGGGAGGCCTGGCGTGCTGCAATTCTTGGTGTTGCAGAGAGTCGGACATGACTGAGCCACTGAACTGAACTGATGACATGTGAGATACTTGACCAAAATATTAACTGATTAAGGCTATTTGGGCTAACTCTAGCTCACTATAGCCAGGACCACATATTATAATTCCAATAGTATGCAATCTAAACTACAATGGCATAAGACAAATCTTATACTTAGAATCATGATCTATGTTATTTCTGGTATATCAGATTTTTCTGTTTACCTTTGCCCTTCTTGCTTCTACAGTAGTTTCTCTTTGATACCTTTCTCTTCCTTTCTAAAGGAATTGGGAGTAGTAATTTTTCGTTGTCATCAGTATTTGCTGACATATTTCTTTACTGAGTATATGAAGTAGATAGATGGGCATTAGGTACCACGGTTTCATTGAAAGCATTTCTATATCTTGGGAAAGTTTCATTGCCTGACACATTAATGAACTTTGGTAAGCTCCTGATTTGCTACTTACTTGAGTATTAGAAGGAAACAATGTTAGTCATTTCGTTTGTCCAACTCCTTGTAACCCCGCAGACTGTAGCCCACCAGGCTCCTCAAGAACCCAGGAAATCCTGGGAAAGCCATTTTAAAATTCAGAACGTAATGAAAATCTATAAATGTGTATGTTCCCTGGCTTCCTCCTAAGTAATTAATTTTTAAAGTAATTTCAAAATGAGGTAGGTTTTATTTTACAGTAATTAATTTCCAATTTTTTTCTTCTATTTTATATGCTTAATGAATTTAAATAGTAGAAAACTGTCTATTTGTAACAATTCCTGGTATAAATTTCATTATTCAATTTATTAACCATAACTGCCACTTTACATTGTAGAGAGTCTAGTCTGTGTTTGAGGGCATTTTGGGCTTGTTCATTTTGTTGATGCACAAATTTACCAGTATTATGTGTCTATATATATGTTCAACTCTTTGAAAGCTATACACTTTGTTTCCCTCCATCCTCTATCTAGACTTGAACAGTGGCTTCTTTAGATTATTTGCATTTGATTAAATAACTGAAAAATCAATTCTATGAATATAATCCATTAATGGTACTATCTACATTGAAAAACATAATAAAAATAAATAAAAACTTAGTGACTCTTATTTTTTACTTCTTTTTATGAGCATGTTTCTAAGAAATAACAACAGGTTAATTCTGGAAGCCCAAAGAAAAGGAAGCTATCTCAATCACTTGCCCCTATAAAATTTACATCAACTGACTTTTCCAGTTCCTTTTCATCACATAAAAAGCACATATTACACTGGGGCTTTTCTGGTGGCTCAGTTGATAAATAATCCACCTGAAAATGCAAGAGACTCCTTGTAATGCAAGAGACCTGGGTTTAATCAATCCCTGGGTGCAGAAAATATCCTGGAGTAGGAAATGGCAACCCATTCCAGTATTCTTGCCTGGAAAATCTGATGGACAGAGAAGTCTGGTGGGCTACAGTCCATGGCGCCTCAAAAGTCAGGCATGACTTACTTTAATGTTAGTGATCAAACATTTTTAGCAGAAAACTTACAATAATGATATTGAGGGAACATAAATTCTAAGATTATTCAGCAACTATATTACTGATATCCATGAAAAGAATACAGAAAAAAAAACACACAGAATTAAACCATTTCAATAACAAGAATAAAACAAAAACAAAAGGATAAACCTATTTTTGACATGAGTTTTAAATATACATGTAAATATGTATAAATATACACATATAATCCTTTGATAACCACCAAAAGCTTATGACAGTCCAATAAATTTAAAATATATCCATAATAAAATTGAATGCAATAAATCTTACCCACAACATCTTAGCTTTACTCACTATAGGTCATTTTTTATTCTATGCTTCAATATGTTAAAAATCAGGCTTTTAAATATTAAACTCTCCAATGCTTGGGCCAACATATTAAATGCAAAATCATAGATTTAAGCAATATTCTGAGAGTAATTAACTAATGTATTATTTCTCTTCCTTATACTTTTTGTAGCTCTTCCAAGCTGTGCGTGTATGTGTCTGTGTACATGCTCAATCATGTCTGACTGTTGTGACCCTATGGATTGTAGCCCATAGAGGCATCTCTATCCATGGGATTTCTCAGGGATACTGGACTGTGTTGCAATTCCCTCCTCCAGGGAATCTTGCTGACCCAGGAATCAAATCTGCATGTCCTGTGTTTCCTGTATTGAAAGGTGGATTCTTTATCACTGAGCCACTGGGGAAGCCTCCTTTCCATGCTGTAGTATTCCTTTAGATCAGACAGGGATTTCAGGGAGCATTAATTTAAATATATTGTGCTTTTTATTTATTTTTTTTTCTCTTGCCCTGGTAGACCAGATTTTGTTCTCAGTTCTCTACCTGGATTGTCTGACTATGAATAGTGTCACCTGGATTCCTTTGCAGGCCAGCTTTGACTTGGGTTTTATTGAGGAAGAAGTTAATTTATTTCTATTTCAATCCAGGGTTATTTTACCTGTGTTACCTAAAAGTGTCCATGTCCCTCTATGACCATAATTTATTGATGGAAGATATCTTTGACTACTGACAGTCTCTAGAAAACTCAGTCCCCTTTGTTGCTTCCCTAAAGTTTGCTCACATTTTTATAAATAATCTCTTCATTGAAAGACTTTCAATTGAACCATCTGAGCGCACGAAGTCCTGAGAGATAGAGTAGATAATTGAAAATGTGCCACCAAGAAGGTCAAGCTCACATGAAATCCTGGAACCAGACTGATCATCTATTAGTTGAACACATGGATGATATACTTGTTTGAGAAAGTGGAACAGTGATAATCTGTTATTCACTGACACCAGACTTACCCAAATTACCACTGTCCATAGCTGGCTGTCCACATAATTTTTAGTACTCAATGCAATAATGCTGCTCCCCACCCCCCAAAATAATTCCAAAATAATAAAGACAAAGCATTAAAATAAGTGCTGAGTCCTGGTTAGTGCAGAGTCCTGTGGGAATGCATAAGTGGCAAGCCTTTAAAACTGCCTCCAGGTAGAGTATGTTGAGTTGTAGTACTAATGGAAGGCAAAGGTTTGTGTGATCAAGTGTTGATTCCATCTTGATCAACATGAAAACTATAACAATTACAAAGCTGTGAGGTAAAATGCCTATCTCTGTGCTGGAGAACTTAAAACAACAATAATAATAATAATAGTAATAATAAATTTAAAAGACCTTTAATTCAGAACTACAAATATAGTTAGGAATGCTGGAAAGCTCCATAATAGTCTCAAAACAAACTCATATTTCATGGCTGCGATAAATGCCTGCAAAAGACTTGGCTATAAATCAGATTGTGTAGGTTAAGAGTTGCAAAGCCAGTTTAAAAAGCAATTTCTAACCCCAAGACTCTTAGGCTTGGAATAAGTCATTGCTTGCAGATAAGCAGGGGTTGAAGGCTTGGGTTGGGAGCATTTTGGTAGATACAAATAAAATTGGGCATCTATTCCTAAAGTGTTTTTAAAATCCACTTTGAGTAGAAGAAGGTCTTCTCCCACTTTCTAAGGAAACTAGAATTCTTTATTAAAAAAAAAAATCATTAATGAGTTGATCTTGGGCAGTTTCTTCCAAGAGGATGCTTGTTTTCCTAAAATACTCCACATCAGTGCCTCTGGACCCAAAATCCAGAATATGAAATGCAGTCTCTACAGGAGAGAGCCTATGCACTAAATAAAATTGTGAGATCTTACCACATCTAAGGGTATTATATTTAACAGGACCAAATTTATCAAAACAGCAGTTTTAGCCCAGTATTTTACATTTAATATGTTGGCCCCGAAAGTTAAAAGTGTATTTAATAGTTCCTTTAGCATATTGAAACCTGGGTTAATCAGTTACCTGCAATTGATCAGCATAAAATGGTAGACTTCTTGGCACACTACAGAAGAGGAAGGAGTCTGAAGGCTTAGTGAGATGGGTATGTTATAACTGATCTGAGTGTCTCAAAACATTAAGAAATATGTTTTTTTTTTTTTGAGGTATCCTATCCATAAAAAGATTTGTAGTGAGTCTCCTCTGTAATTTGGAGATGACAATGGACAATAATAACATAGAATTGGGCTTCCTGATTTCAGTAGGAATAATGGTATCTCTAAGTGAAATCAAGTGGGAATAGTTACCCTAATAAGCCTCATGGATCTAGTTTTAAGCAGATTATTTGAACCAGCTGAACTCTACAAATGAGGAGGTATGTAGGAAGGTTCATTTTTCTCCACACCCTCTCCAACGTTTGTTATTTGTGCACTTTTTAATGATAATCATCCTGACTTGAGGGAGGTGATACCTCAAAGCAAATCAGTTTTGATTTGCATTTCTGTAATAATTAATGATATTGAGTTTCTGTTCATGCACCTGTTGGCCATCTGTGCTTCCTTTGGAGAAAAGTTTGTTTAGGTTTTCTGCGTATTGTTTTGATTGGATGGTATTTTTTATAAACTGTATATTTTAGAAATTAATCCCTTTTTGGTAGCATAATTTGTAAATATTTTTCCCAGTGCATAGGTGATCTTTTTATTTTGCTTATGGTCTCCTTTGCTGTGCAAAAAGTTATAAGTGTGATTAAGTCCCATTGGTTTATTTTTGTTTCTATTTCCATTAATACAGGAGAATGACCCAAAAATATATTGCTGTGATTTATGGCAAATAGAGTTATGCCTATCTTTTCTCTAGGAGTTTTATATCAATAGTATCCAATTTTACATATAGGTCTTTAATTCATTTTGAGTTTATTTTTGTATATGCTATTAGAGAATGTTTTAATTTCACTCTTTTACATGTAACTGTTCAGTTTTCCTAGTATTACTTAATGAAGAGACTGTCTTCTGCATTGTATTTTTTATCTCCTTTATTGCAGATTAGTTGATCATAGATGCATGGGTTTCTTTCCACACTATCTATCCTGCTTTTTGATCTATTTGATTACTGTAGCTTTGTAGTATAGTCTGAAGTCAGGGAGCCTGATTCCTTTAGCTCCATTTTTCTTTCCCAAGATTGTTTGTGATTTTTTTGTTTCAATAAAAATTAAAATTAGGTGAAAATTTTCATTAGTAATTTGATAAGAATTGCACTGAATTGCAGATTGCCTTGGGTAGTACAGTCATTTAAAAAATATTGATCTTCCAATCCAAGAACACAGTATATCTTTCCATCTCTTTGTGGCGTCTTTGAATTATTTTATCAGCATCATATAGTTTTCATAGTACAGGTCCTTTGCTTCCTCAGGCAGGTATTCTATTCTTTCAGATGTGATGACAAATGGGATTATTCCTTAATTTCTCTTTCTGATATTTTGCTTGTAGAGTATTTTGCTTGTAGAATATACAACAGATTTCTGTATATTAGTTTTGTGTCTAGCAACATTACTGAATCCATTGATGACATCTAGTAGTTTTCTGGTAATATCTTTAGAATTCCATCATGCCATGTGCAAGAAATGACAGATTTACTTCTTTTCCAATTTTTATTACTGTTTATTTATTTATTTTCTTCTCTGATTGCCACAGCTAGGACTTCTAAAACCATGTTTGATGAAATTGGAAAGAATGGGCATCCTTGTCTTGTTCCTAATCTCAAAGGAAACATTTTCAGCTTCTCACTGTTGAATATGATGTTAGCTGAGGGTTTGTCAGGTAAGGACTTTATTTTGAGTTACGTTCTTGCTAAGCCACATTTATGAAGAGCTCTTTTTATTCTTAATCATAAATGTATAATTAATTTTACAAAAGAATGTTTTAAGATGATCATGTTTTTTATTCTTCAACTTGTTAATATGGCATATTGATTGACTTGTTGATATTGAAAAATCACTACATCCCTGGGATAAATCCCACTTGATCATGGTATATGATCATTTTAATGTATTGTTGGAGTCTGTTAGTATTTTGTTGAGAATTTTGCATATTATACTGGTCTGTGGTTTTCTTTTTTGTGTATCATATCTTTGTCTGGATTTGGCATCAAAATGATGGTCATCTCATAGTATGAGTTTGCAATTGTTCCTTCTTATGTAATTTTTTCGAATAGTTCCAGAAGGATAGGTGTTAACTTCAAATGTTTGGAAGAATTCATCCGTGAAACAATCTGGTCCTAGATCTTTGCTTCTTGAGAGTTTTTAAATCACCGATTCAATTTCAGTACTTGTAATTGGTCTGTTAATAATAGATTGATTCAAAAGTAATCATCATTTCAGTTCAGTTCAGTCACTCAGTCGTGTCCAACTCTATAGTTTCAGATGGAACTACAAATCATTATAAATAGGCTCAAATACATCTTTATTAATCAAAATAGGAACCATTACAATCAACACATTTTTGCCAATGAGAAATAAGGCAATTTACTGTTTGCCTTATTTATTCCTGCACTGTACAAATACGTGCTTTGAGATTTGATGAACTATTAGAAAGTGTTTTCTGCCTCCTGCTGGTTGTGGAAGCATTTTCCCTGAAAAAGGTTGTCAAGATGTTTGAGGAAATGATAGCCTGTTGGCTAGAGGTCAGGTGAATATGGCAGATGAGGCAAAACTTTGTAGCCCAACTCATTCAGCTTTTGAAGCATTGGTTATGCAACATGCGGTTGGGTATTGTTGTGGAGAATTGGGCCCATTCTTTTGATCAATGATGTCTGCAGGCATTGCAGTTTTCAGTATGTCTCATCGATATGCTGAGCATACTTTTCAGATGTAATGGTTTCACTGGGATTCAGAAAACTGTAGTGGATCAGATGGGCAACAGACCACCAAAAAGTGACCATGCCCTTTTTTTAGTGCAGGTTTGGCTTTGGGAAGTGCTCTGGGGCTTCTTCTCAGTCCAGCCAGTAGCTGGTCATCACTGGTTGTGGTATAAAATCAACTTGTCATTGCATGTCATAATCTGATTGAGAAAAGTTCATTGTAACTTAAAATAAGAGAAGAAGACAATTCAAAATAATGATTTTATTGATTTGCTGTCATCTCATGAGGCACCCACTTATACAGTGTTTCCACCTTTCCAATTTGCTTCAAATGCCAAATAACCACAGAATGGTTGATGCTGAGTTCTTTGGTAACTTCTCCTGTAGTTGTAAGAGGATCAGGTTAAATGATTGCTCTCAGTTGGTCATTGTCAACTTCTTTTGTGAGGCCATTATACTCCTTGTCTTCAAGGCTCTCATCTCCTTTGTAAAACCTATTGAATCATCACTGCACTGTACGTTCACTAGCAGTTCCCTTGCCAAATGTGTTGCTGAAGTTGCAAGTTATCTCTGCTGCTTTATGATTCGTTTAGAACCCAAATAAAAAAATTACTCAAATTTGTTTTTTGTCTAACATTATTTCCATAGTCTAAAATAAGCAAGTAACAAGTCATTAGGAAAAATAAAGCAAGAAATGTGCATTAAAATGATGTATATCATAACCACATTTATTTAAGACTATATCCCAATATTCAGGGAAGCCTGGCATGCTGCAGTCCATGGGATCACAAAGAGTCAAACACAACTGAGCAACTGAAAAAACAAACAGCAATCCTGATATTAAATGGCAACATTCAACAATATAAAACTACAATGACTTTTATACCAACCTAATATTTCCTATTTTTTCTTGGTTCAGTCTTAGGAAATTGTACCTTTCTAAAAATTTGCCCTTTCTTCTAGTTTATCCATTTTACTGGCATATAGTGCTCATGGTAGTCTTCTGTGATCCTTTATATTTCTGTGCTGTCCATTATAACTTATTTTTTGCTTTTGATTTTATTGATTTGAGCCTTCTCCCTTTTTATTTCTTAATGAGTCTTACTAAAGGTTTATCAATGTTGCTTATTTTTTCCAAGTTTTTAGTTTCATTTTTGTTTATCTTTTCCAGTTCTTAGTTTCATTGATATTTTTCCATTGTTTTTGAAGTCTCTATTTCATTTACTTCTGCCTTAATCTTTATGATTTCTTTCCTTCTATGAACTTTGGTGTTTGTTTGTTCTTCTTTCTCTACTTGCTTATGGCATAAAGTTAGGTTGTTTGTTTATCTGAGATTTTTCGTGTTTCCTGAGGTAAATTTGTGTTGCTGTAAATGTCCCTGTTAGAACTGCTTTTGCTGCTTCCCATCGTTTTTGAACTGTCATCTTTTCATTTTCATTTGCCTCTAAGTAGTTTTTATTTCCTCTTTGACTTACACAGTGATCCATCGGTTGTTTAGCTTCATATTGCTTTGCCTCCATGTTTATGTATTTTGCACTTTTTTCTTTGTAGTTGATTTCTAATCTCATAGCACTGTGGTAGGAGTAGAAGAAACACTATCACAGCCACCAAGAGGTCAACAATAAATATGACAGTTATTTTGGGGGGAAAAAAAAAGAGGCAAATTATATAAAAGGAATTCTGTTATAATAGTAAATCTTTTATAAGGTGATTAAAACAGTTTATATTCATCACCATTAGTATGAATTATTAGATGTCTTATAGGTCTTCCTAGGTGGCTCAGCAATAAAGAATTGCCAATAAAACCTGCCAATGCAGGAATTGCAGGAGACTTGGGTTCAATCCCTGGGTCAGGAAGATCCCCTGGTGGAGGACATGGCAACCCACTCAGGAGTCTTACCTGGAAAATCCCATAGACAGAGGGGCACGGCCACCACAGTCCTTGTATATGTGTGTGCGTGCATACACACGCATGTCTCATACAGAAAAAGAAGGTTGTGTTTAAAATAAATGAATGACATGCTCCAGGTCCCATAGCAAGTAAAAAGAGAAGCGAACATTAGAAAATAATTGTTTTGATGTCCAAGGTCTCTCCTTTTATCCTTATATCACATAATTTTCTTTAACATAATAGAATTGTTCTATACTTCCCTGGCACATATAAAGCATACTTTTAATATTAAAATTCTAATCTCATTGTTAAAATTCGATGCTACAAGTATATAAAGAATGTGAATTGTACATTAGTGCTTAATTTACATTAATAAACATTGTGAGCCTAAGCAAATGGAAAAATCAATAAATGCCAGTGACATACTATGCACTCTACAAGTCAAGATTAGGCAATTTTATGCCATACCAACAACCTTGTGGGAAGGAAATCTAAGCTAATATATGACTGCATGCTGAGTGAACATAAAATGGATTATAAAATTTTAAAGAAGGGTTTTGAATTATAAGAATATGCAGTAGAAAATCATGAGGCATATGGCTAACAGTGAAAGGTAAATTCTTACATTTGTATTTTTAGGATTGGACTGCATAGAGATAAGGACCACAGCAGAAATGTAGGCCTTCAGCTTTCCCAAAGGTCTTAGGAAAATATTTTTACATTCTGTATTTCAGGAACTTCTTCTCAAAATAGTTTTTCTCCATCTGACCTCTGTCATTAATGCTTCACAGTGTTGAGTAAAGGAGTAGAATTCCATCATCATGAGTATGAGAAAATACAGGGTTAGAACAGAATTCCTGGAGCTTAGCTTGTCTGGATTAAAGTTGCACTGTTTACAAACTCTGTGACTCTGGGCAACTTAAACGCAATCACCTGTGCCTCAGTTTTCCCAAGGGCTAAAAATGGCATGGTAATAGTATGTGTCTCATAGTTATTACCTTATTAATGATGAATTAAAGAACCCTGAGGGAAAGTTGAATGACTTGAATTTTCATATTAGTGTGAATTAATTTTTCTGAGAGCAAGTTTTGCTCAGAGAAAATACAAAAGTCGGACATGAAAACGTTTGTTTCTGGAGTCAGGGGTGATTAGAGAAACATCTAGCATAGAATGGATCCTAAAGATGTAAAAAGGGAAATACATACATACATATGTTGTTACTCACTTGTTGCCTAACAAGCAACTACAGAACAACAGTGACATACAATAGTAAATACTACATTCTCACATATTTGTATCGATTAGATGACCTTCATTGGGTCTGGCTGGATTCTATTGAGTTTAGAGGGACTCTATTGTGTGTCTACAAAAAAGCTGAGGGCTTAGTTCTAATCTGGATTTGATTGGGGTGCCATATCTGGATAATCATGTTTAACTCCTCGTATGACCTGGTGGCTAGCTCAAGTATGTACTTTTCATGGAGATGACAGAAGCACAAGAGAGGAAGCCAGATCACACAAATGCTGTGTCATATAACATCCGCTAAGCATTTCACTGAACAAAGCAGATGCAGTAGTTCGAGGAGTGGCCCCTAAAAAGATATGCCCACTTCCCAAAACCTGTGAGCATACGTTTATTGGGAGAAAAGCATCTTGTAGATGTAATTGTTAAGAAACTTAAAAAGGAGATCATCCTGGATTGTGGTTGACCTTAAACCCAGAAACAATTGTCCTTATAACCCAGAGAAGAGAGTCAGACATAGTCACAGAAGAGAAAACTGTGTGAAGACAAAGGAAGATATTAGAGTTGGGCCGCAATGATTCAAGAAATACCTGCCACCATGACCAACTGTGGAAGAATCAAGAAATGATTCCTCCTTAGAAACTCAGGAGGCAGCATAATCCTGGTGACATCTTGATTTTGCTAACTAGAGTTAATAAGTGTCTATTGTTGCAAGCTATCAAGTTTGTGGCAATATTTTCAGGAAGATCCCCTGGAGAAGGAAATGGCAATCCACTCCAGTACTATTGCCTGGAAAATCCCATGAAGAGAGGAGCCTGGTAGGCTACAGTCCATGGGGTCGCAAAGAGTCGGACACGACTGAGCAACTTCACTTTCTTTCACTTTATAAAACTAACGTGGGCTTCCCAGGTGCCTCAGCGCTAAAGAATCCACCTGCCAATGCAAGATACATACGAGACACAGGTTCAGTCCTTGGGTTGAGAAGATCCCCTGGAGGAAGGCACAACAACCCGCCTCAGTATTCTTGCCTGGAGAATCCCATGGATTGAAAAGTCTGGCAGGCTACAGTCCGTAGGATTACAAGCAGTTGGACATGACTGAAGTGACTCAACACACACACATAAACTAATCAACAGGTAACATTTTTGAACTTATCTTCAAGTGGCTAGGAAAGTAAAGCATTGTTCACAGTGAACAGGGACTATGAAGTTGCATGGAAAAAGGCTGGATGAAAAGAAGTGTGAACATTGAGATAATTAATTCAATCCATCACATGTACTAGGATTCAATAGCTTATTCCCAAAGAAACAGAGAAGGTTCATTGCTTTCTTTTCTAAGGAGTTCTATGAATCATAAAATAATAAATCCCTATTACATACTCAGATGCTATGATACTTGATTCTATTTTGATTCATTATTTGTTTGGTGAAAAACTCAAGGGGGACGTGGCCATGATCCCTACCTGTTGGTGATCACATGTTTGTTTTTAATTTTCCTTCTTTGAATGTGAGTGGGATCTGTGACTTGTTTCTAAGCAATAGAAACAAGTGGCAAAGATGATGAGATGTTACTCTCAGAATTGTTAACTTATAAAAGACTTCATCTTGCCAGTAGACTTATTCTGGAAATTTCTTCCTTGCTGGCTTTGAGGAAGTAAGCATCCTTGTTAGGAAGTTCACAGGCAAGTTGCTGAGGGTGGCCTCTGAGACCTGAGGGAAGCTTCCAGCCATCAGCTTGCAGAGGCCAGGGAAGTTCTACAGTCACATGGGAATAAATTATGCCAACAATCTGAGTGAATGAGCTCGGAAATGAACTTCTCCCTCTTGAGCCTTCACATGAGAAAGCATTTTGGATGACACTCATGGCAACCTGTGATATCCTAGAAGATTACCCAGCTAAGCTGAGCCCAGACTCCTGACTCACAGAAACTGTGAGATAATAAACATGTACTGTTTGAAGCAGCTCAGACTGTAATAATTTATTAAACAGAAATAAACAAATATTATAACTTGAAAAAGGACATTTTCAAGCTTGTAAATCAAATATTATACTCAACATTTAGGGACTAAATCCAATAAAAGCCACAGTTGTAAGATCTCTTCATTTCTAAATCTGGCACAATAATTTAAATAAAAGGGATAGTGACAAACATTGCGGGTGCACAGGAAAGGATCATTATCAAATAACACTAGAAAACTGCATACAATGAAGCAGGGGGTTATTTAGACTAGTGAACAAAGGGGTTGGATGAAAAGATTAGCTCTCTTCTAAAACCAGAGTTCTTTCAGATGGAAGGTGGTAATAGACTCATTTTGCACTGCTCTGAAGAATAGTGTTAGGACTAAAAATTGGAGATTATAAAACTGCAGTTAACTTTCTAAGTTACTTGATGTGGATAATTAGGGAATTGGATGGCTGGTGGAATATTAAACTTTGTGTTCCTGAATAAAATTAAACAAAGTTTGGGTGAAATTTTGTCCCTCATTATGGGGAAGAAGGTGCTAGAGAGATAGATATGCAATATTATATAAAGTACTATCCAAGCTTTTCTCTACTTTTTTCTTCTTTGAGTCCTAAAAAGAATTTCAAGTGTTTTTTTCACACTAATGTCTTGCCTTGCTGATGAAATTACTACAAATGGTGCAAACTGCTTTGCTATTAATAAAAACATCACAAGCATACTATGTGCCACAAGCAGGATAAAGTGATAGCCCCTTTACCAATCAATCCTGTTGCTCTCAATGGCTGATATATTTATTTTCTAGATTAATTTGTTTGTTGGGTGATGAGTGAATTACAAGCAGCACACGTTGGAATGCTTACTCTATCAAAACAGAAGTCAGCTGCTTTCTACAGCAATGTCTCATGCCAGCTGGCTAAAGAAAGGCATTGGCTCCAGCTGTGTTTTGATGCTACACATTTCATGCTTTACAGTCCAATCAGATGCACTGGCACTGAATGAAATGGGTTCGGAAAATACAAGAGAGGATGAAATACATAGAGAAAGATGATAACACCATGTAGTGAAATAAATTCTGTCAGAATTTGAGTAATCGATCCATTACATGCAGATATTCTCAGTTAATTTTGTGAAAGCAAGTCTTTCATGTGTATATGTGTATTATATCTATATATATGTATACATTAAACTGAAATATACATATATACACACACACACATGCATTTCCAATGAACAAATCGTACCAGTTAGAGAACAATGAAATTGGAGAAGGCAATGGCACCCCACTCCAGTACTCTTGCCTGGAAAATCCCATGGACGGAGGAGCCTGGTGGGCTACAGCCCATGGGGTTGCGAAGAGTCCGACATGACTGAATGACTTAACTTTCACTTTTCACTTTCATGCTTTGGAGAAGGAAATGGCAACCCACTCCAGTGTCCTTGCCTGGAGAATCCCAGGGACAGGGGAGCCTGGTGGGCTGCCGTCTGTGGGATCGCACAGAGTTGGACACAACTGAAGCAACTTAGCAGCAGCAGCAGCAGAAAACAATGAAAGATAAAAAGATGTCATCTTTGGATTTAAATTTCATTTTGTCTCATTTTATTTTTGCAAATAATTTTTTAAGATTTAAATAATGCATTCAAATTTTAATGTGTTTAATGTTATAAAAGAGTGACTCTTTTAGATTTTTTTAGTAAGTAATTATTAATAGAAAACGTTTATGTTCACCAAAGCTCAACTCTCAGTTCACTAATGTTTCATTTATTTATCCAAATACTGAATGCCTACTATGTGTCCAGATCTGTTTATATAAGGTGAATATGTTATAACCATTACTCTTAGGAAGTTACAAGCTGAGAAGAGGCAAAGGAGTAAATATTAATGATGTGAGATAGGTGCTAGTATAGAGATTTTTACTGGATGGCAAAGGCTCAAAGGAGGGAATTATTGCCTCCCTGTAATGGGACTGGAGAAGGAAATAGCAACCCACTCCAATATTCTTGCCTAGAGAATTCTGTGGACAGAGAAGCCTGGTGGGCTGCTGTCCATGGGGTCGCACAGAGTCGGACATGACTGAAGTAACTTAGCATGCATGCATGCATTGGAGAAGGAAATGGCAACCCACTCCAGTATTCGTGCCTGGAGAATGCCAGGGACAGAGAAGCCTGGTGGGTTGTCGTCTATGGGGTCGCACAGAGTAGGACATGACTGAAGCAACTTAGCAGTAGCAGCAGTTAATGGGATGGATGAACATTGTTTAGAGAAAATAAACTTTTGCCATGCCCTCCAACATGAATAAATGAGGAGAGAAAGAATTATAGCAGGAAGACATGGAAGGCCAAGTTGGAAGCAGAACAAATGTTCAGAGGTCATAGTTATGTAGAGGTAGGTAAAGTGAGTGAGAGGCTTCCCTGGTGGCTCAGTGGTAAAGAACCTGCCTGCCAATGCAGGAGACATGGTTTCCCCCGGGTTGGGAAAGCCCTCTGGAGAAGGGAATGGCAACCCACTCCAGTATTCTTTCCTGAGGAATCCCATGGACAGAGGAACCTATGGGCTACAGTGCATGGGATCCCAAAAGAGTTAGACATGACCTGGCAACTAAACAACAACAACAGCTAAGACTGAGTAAAATAGTATGTCTACTTGCCCAGGGAGAATTTTCGTTGTAGTTTTGAATAAAGTGGAATAAGATGGAATATGAATGGGAAGGAGGGAGAGAATAGGAAAAAAAATGATGAGATGAAAGAAAGAGGAAAATTAAATAGACTGAACTAGAATGGAGGCAAGTGGAAATGAAGAAAACTAGTAATGAGGAGAAAAATCAGGTGTGAAGAGGTTAAAAAAAAGTTTATTATTTTCATGAAGCATTTGGTTCAATTATGATAAAAGAGCTATGTAGTTACATGTTTTGTGTTGTTATATTTTAATGTGGTCATTTGTATTAAAAGTGAATCATTAGAAAAACACACCTAGCAATTTCTAAACTTAATTTGATAGCATCTGCTTACATTTTAGAATTTTCAAGGGAACTTTTAACAGCTCTATTATTTATTGTTGATATTTATCCACGCATTCATTAACTCATCTGTTATATAGTAGCAGTAGTTTAGTCACTAAGTCGTGTCTGACTCTTGCGACCCCACAAACTGTATCCTGCCAGGCTCCACTGACGGTGGGATTCTCTAGACAAGAATACTGGAGTGGTCGCCACTGCCTTCTTGTCATCCATTCATTTACAATAACTTTAGGAGCTCCTTTGAATCAAGGAATAATACCAAATGCTAGCAACATGCCAATGAACAAAATGGTCCAAGTCTTTGCCTTCTAACTAAATCGCCAGTTCTACCTGATAGCAGACTTATTAAGAAGATGCACATTAAGAACAGAAAATTTCAGATTTTTTTTGCTTACCATTTAGCACTGTCATCACCTTTTGTTCTATTTATTTTTATGGACACTGACTCTTACTTTACTTCTGAAGAGTTTTTGTGAATGTAAATTTTAGGCATTTGTATAAAATGGCTTTATGTGTTGATTTCCTTTGTGATTAGTTTTAGGCCACTTTGCCAAGGCCTTTAATTGAGCAAAATTATTATCCCTTTATTTATCTACCTATAATAACCAGTACCCTTAATTTTTATGCCAACTTTTCTCCCTAAGCTGCTACAGAAGGGTAATGGAAACTGAAAAGCTACAGAGAGGTGGAAGTAATTATTGTGACCTTCTTGTCATCAGAACAAATTCTATTAATCCTCAGAGAAGGTCCTGCCAATTCAGTAACATCTCTTTCCTGCTGGGAGGGTAAAGCTCGTCGTCCTTTTCCCCTGTCTCTTCTAAATTGCTGCTCTATGTTTACTCTTGCAACTGCATTATCTGCCAGTGACCTGATGTTTTTCTCCTGCCTGCCAAATGGTTAGGAAACCACAGCAGGCTGTTTCCTTTTCTGGAGGCAAAATTACCATACACAAACATCCGACTCAGGATAAGTAAATTATCTTGGTCAATCGATTTGCAATTTATCTGGGGCAAGGGTTTTGACAGAGATATTAAAAGGGAAGTAAAATTTATAACACTGACGCAAAGCCTAAAATTCACTGTTTCTGCCAAGAGCAGCTACATTCTACACTCCACCAGGCTGGTTAATTCAGGCTTTTGGCTTATTAGACTTTTTCTTTTCCAACAGTTTCATTTATGCTTTGGGGTTTAAGTAACCTTCTGCTTCAGGCCCCATGTCTCCACTAGAGCAGAGCCTTGTGTGTATGACAGCAACAGGGCCATCATCTCCTGAGTGTACTTTGGAATCAGATTCTCTCTTTGATTCCTCCTGTTCTCCAGTAGGTGGTAGACAAGCAGTACTGTGACTAATTTAAGCTGCCAGAAAATGTGGGAATAGGAACCAGTGCATGTTTTTCCTCAGGCAACAAATACATCAGGATACATTAGGCTGTTGCCGCATTCTTCCTAACTCTTGTTCTGGCCATCAAATTGTCTTTTAAAAGTAATATATCAAGTTACAATTCTGTAAAACATTACAAAGGCTGGTTCAGTAACATTTTTTTCTAATATGTTGCAATAATAAATGTAGAAAATAAGTAGTTTTTCTGAAGTTGGATTTTTTTATAGTTATGGGAAAGGTAGCCACTTTGAGAAAATCAAGCAAAAGAAACACAAAGCTACACAATGAACTGAAAACTCCTGGAGACCTGGTCCTTTTCCTGGGATCTTCTCTGTATTCAGCATAAGTTAACAATGCATGAGAAAAAGAAGATACTTGGTAAATTTATGTTAAGTTTATCTCCTAAATTTTCTTGCTAGGAATTGAGAGAGAAAAAAAGTGAGTAAGAGAAATAAAGAAAGAGATTGAGAGGAGAGAGGGACAGGAAGAGAGTGGGGGGTAGGAGTAGACATGACATTTTGGAAATGTGATCATAAAGTGTTCTAACACTAAACTTTACAGTATTACTATAGAGCATGGAGCTTTCAAATCTTAGAAACTGGTAAGTCTTTTTCTCAAGAGGAAAAAATAGAGTCAGTCACACTCTTCTTATTAAGAAAAGTAAAACAAATTATTATTTTTTGGTTAATACATTACACTGAAAGAATATTTACTTGATATTGTATATTAACTCATCATATAACTTTCAAATACTTGAAAATATAAGGAATAAGTATCTGAATAAATTTTTAATTAAATATTTAAATAATATGCAAAAATGAAGCTTGTTAACTCAAAATATTCCCCTATATTGTGCTATCTTTTTCTGTAAGCAAGGTTAACTAAAAAGTCTTGCTTGCTCTGGAAAGAAATATTACAACTCAGAAACAAAACAAGCAATAGGTTTGGCTATGGACATTCTTTGAGTGCCTGAGCAGAGAGGTCCTCTCTGTTCCAAACCTTCAACCTCTGTTCATGGTCTCAGTTGCTTCTGCTTCTTTGTACCCAAATTCAACCTTACTCACATGTTTGTTTACATCTTCAATCCTTAACTCGACATATAGTTCCATCCCTCAGTTTAAACATTTGGCCTTATATAATCTGAGAATTTTCTTGCTAAATATTATACACTTAATAATGTTATATTACATTAAATTGTATTGATTTTATTTCTGTCCATGCTATCTTACAAAATTAGACCCAAACCCATCTTACCCTCTCATGTTACTTCTTCTTATGATTGTTAACTGATATTCTAGAATGTGACCTGACTTTGCCCTCAGGACTTGTGGTACCTCCATAGCAAATTTAAATGATCCATCCATTTGTTTAAGTTTTCTGTTATATATCCACACTGTCTATTCCGTCTCTAAGATAGGCCGTACCAATTTTCCCCAATGCCTTTAAGTCCATGATCCATATAGCATAAGTCAGGTTATATAAATAAGAAAATTATTTTTTTTGAAGCTTAGCTTTGGCAAATCATACTGGAGAGAGTAAGATTTAAAGACAGGGAGTTTCCTTAAGATACTTAAATAAGTTACTAAGTTTTCATTAGTAAAACAGGGCGTTCATTAATAACCTAGTATCCATTTTATACTTCTTGTTCTAATGAACATTTAAGGTTCCCCCCTTGACAGAGGAAAGGAAAATAACACTTATGGCTTAAGACCTATGGCATCTGTAGTGACAGGATTGATGATGACTATGCCAAAATTTACTGAGCCTTGTGTTCCTAGAAAACACAAAGATTAATGAAACTGGAACATTTTCCTGTCCCCAGCCATGGTTTGCTATGTAAAAGTATTCTTCTCCATATGACTTAGATAACATTAACAAATGTCTCCTTTGCTTACCTATAATAAGACCAGACACAGATCTGCATTTCTCATTCATTGCCTTATAAATGAACGGGTGAGCTGCTTTGCCTCCAAAGATTAGTCAGAACTAAATACTTGTCAACTGAAGTTTGGTTAAGATTCTCTACTATCCTCCATCCCCTGAACCACTCTGAGCTTGACATATACCAACCCTTCCATAAGGGATCCTCTTGAGAATAGACTGGCTTTCAATGAAAAACATCCAATCATGCCATCCTTCCTCACACCACATTCACATAAAGTTTTGTAGTCTTTAATATGCTTCTTTGTAAAAACAAAAGCCCCTTTCTATCTAATCTTTCAAAACTGGCAGATCTCTTGGTTAGAACATTCTCCCTGTTGCAGTAAACTCTCCCCTCCTATTGCAAGAGTCTGTTTTCCCTGTTTTGAAATAAGCTTTCCCACTAAAGTCTCTCCTTATCTAGGTCCCGAGTTTGTTCCCTATTTGACAGTTTCTGGTGCTTGGATTGAGATTGGCCCTCACCTATGGGCTCCCCCCATGTCCTTACAAGTTATGGGACTTTGCTGGTCCCTTAACTCCTCTGTTGCTTGTTGATTCTCAGATCCTTCATTGAGTTCAATCCTCAAACCAGTGTTCCAGACATATTGTCTGCTGCAGCATGATAGTTATTTAAATTTTTCCAGGCAAAGAGATTGTTTTTTCCCTTCTCTGAATCCTCTTCTGCTTTTCCTAGGTTCCCCACACCTGGGGACTATGCAGGGCATTTCCTCCTTTTCTTTGATGCCAGAGATTCTCTAAGGAATTCCCTTGGCTCCCTGTCCCAGGGATTGTATGAAGAAATTAATCAAGTAGAATCATCCCCCATATTCTTTAATGTTTTTTTTTTCTTTTAATTCTCTCTTCAATAACTCTATTTGGCACTTTCCCTCTTCTTTTTCCACTGACTTTATGCTTTGCTATTATAGCACTTATTCCACCTATTATCACACAGTAACTATAAACTTTTCTAAAGACAATCCAGAACAATAGTATCCTAGGGAAACTTGGGATGTCCCCAGACTGGCTCATCTAATCTTCACCCTTCTCATCATCCCTCCTTCCTGCCTGCCTCTCTTTTACCTTCATCTTTCCTCCAACCGCTTGAATCCTCTTATCTGACCCTTCAGCCTTCTCTACCCTTCTATCCACCCTTGCAAGACCTTTTCCTTTCCATTCCAGCCTCTCAATTCCCTATTGCCATTTAAGTCCTCTTCTCCTCAACAATTAGAGACTGGAAAAAAAAATTAATAGTTTGAAAACAAGATAGAATTTTATCTACTCAGGTGGGCTTTGGAGACACCCAGATGGCCTCTTGATTTCTCCTCAGTACTTTGCCCATATTCTCTATAAGAAAATCATTGTGGCAAATAAATTCTTAAAAGTTTTTCTCAGCAATTACTGATCAGAAGCAGGTAAAATCAACTTGTGTCAATTTCTAGTAAAACATTCCTCATAAAAATGTAAAAGTGAGTAAAGAATGATTAACCTCTTCTGTACAAACTTGTAAACTTTGTGTTTTCTTTTGTTTATAAATTAACATAGCTAAGGTTTTTAAATTTAAACTATAAGCTCTCTATTTTTATCTGTCTGTCTGTATATAGGTACATGTAGTATTTTCTTAACTCTGGATGGTATTACCAAATTATATCATACAACCCCCTTCAAAGAGCTCTATTAAATACCACCCATATAAACATAAAATCCCCAGAAAGCAATGAAATTTAACTTACTCTGAAAATTTTTATTCTAACAGTAATTACGTTGTAGAGAAGGTTAGCTTCCAGATAGTTTTCAAGGTTTGTCCATAATTTAAAATCTTAGACTTATGCTAAATTAAGTATACACAGTATATAGGATATGTTTTTACTAAAGAAAAAACAGTATTTTTTTCTAAAGTAAATTAACTATTTATTCCAGATTGAGAAAGATGCACATATAGAAAAATACCCTGAAAGAATATGAAAAAATTGTGGGGTGTGTTCAAAAATAGGATTTCGTTTGTCACAGTAAAAGCTAGCTAAGATTTCATGGTCCAGTGGGCCTTAGGAAGCATCAATACAAACAAAGCTAGTGGAGATGATGGAATTCCAGCTGACTTATTTGAAATCCTAAAAGATGATGCTGTGAAAGTGCTACACTCAATATGCCAGTAAATTTGGGAAACTCAGTAGTAGCCACAGGATTGGAAAAGGTCAGTTTTCATTTCAATCCCAAAGAAAGTTCAAAATACTGCACAGTTGCATTTATCTCACATTCTAGCAAAATAATGTGCAAATTCTCCAAGGCAGGCTTCAATAGCTTGTGAACCAAGAATTTCCACATGTTTAAGCTGATTTAGAAAAGGCAGAGAAATGAGAGATCAAATTGCCAACATGAGTTGGATTATAGAAAAAGCAAGATAATTCCAGAAAAATATCTACATCTGCTTCATATACTAGCTAAAGCCTTTGACTGTGTGGAACACAAGAAATTACACAAAATTCTTAAAGACATGGGAATAACAGACCACCTTATCTGTTCCTGAGAAATCTGTATACAGGTCAAGAAACAACCGTTAGAGCCAGGCACGGAACAATGGACTGGTTACAAACTGGGAAAGGAGTATGTCAAGGCTATATTTTGTCACCCTGCTTATGTGAAATGCCAGGCTGGATGGAGCACAAGTTGGAATCAACACTGTGGGGAGAAGTATCAATAACCTCAGATATGCAGATGACACCACCCTTATGGCAGAAAGCGAAGAAGAACTAAAGAGCCTCTTGACAAAAGTGAAAAAGGAGAGTGTAAAAGCTGACTTAAAACTCAACATTCAAAAAATGAAGATCATGGCATCTGGTCCCATCACTTCATGGAAAATAGATGGGGAAATAATGGAGACAGTAAGAGACTTCACTTTCTTGGGCTCCAAAATCACTGTAGATGCTGACTACAGCCATGAAATTAAAAGGCACTTACTGCTTGGAAGAAAAGCTACGCTCAACCTACTTTCCCAATAAAAGTCCATCTAGTCAAAGCTATGGTTTTTCCAGTAGTCATGTATGGGTCTAAGAGTTGGACTATAGAGAAAGCTGACTGCTGAAGAACTGATGCTTTTGAACTGTGGTGTTGGAGTAGACTCTTGAGAGTCCCTTCAACAGCAAGGAAACCCAACCAGTGTATCATAAAGGTAATCAGTCCTGAATATTCACTGGAAGGACTGATGCTGAAGCTGAAACTCCAATACTTTGCCTACTTGATGAGAAGAAGTGACTCTTTGGAAAAGACCTTGCTGCTAGGAAAATTTGAAGGTAGGAGGAGGAGTAGGGGACAACCAAGGATGAGATGGTTGGATGGCATCACCAACTTGATGGCCATGAGTTTGAGCAAACTCCAGGAGACAGTGAAGAAAAGGGAAGCCAAGTGTGCTTCAGTCCATGGAGTCTCAAAGAATCACACATGACTGAGCAACTGAACTGAATTGACAGTTTCATTGGGTTAATCCCTATATTTTCAAGTAATATTAAGTATGAAATATTATACTCATAAAAAACTGATTTTTGTTTTTGTTAAAATGTCAACATTTCCTTAGATTACTACTAGTGTCTTCTTAATAAATTTGTAAAAAGATTTTCTTTACTTTCTGAGTTGTCTGCCTAGAAGGCAAAGATTCTATGTCTTCTCAAAATAGTTTCCAGTGTTTTATGTAGACTTTATTATACCCTTTATTATTTAGAGGAACAGTCTTTACACTTTTAAAAAGAAGCTATTTTTTTTCTTTTTTGCAAGTACCTGTATTTACTTTTATATGTTACCTCTTTATTTACTTTTAAAGACTTTTATTATTACTTCTGTAATCTAATTTAACAACTTTTGGCAATTTTCATTCCCAAATCAAATCTTAAATGATATTTTCTTCACATCTACTACTGTCTTTGAGGTTTCCCCAAGGGCCCCTGGATATTCACAGAGGATATGTTATTTCACTTTGTAAAAAGAGAGGTGCCAAAAATAATTATGTTCGTTTGATATTTAATGAGATGCATGGGAAATTTTGTCATATCATAAGAGATGCTTAACCTTCCTTAGGATTAATTTGTATGGGTAAAATATTGCTAAATATAAATATTTAAGAAATTGTACAAAGTTGCCAGAGAGCCAGCATTGTCCTTACTGTTCATGATATTTTTCTATATTAGAATCCTGATGCTGCTTTGCCTAATTTAGGCAATCGTATGGTATTATCAGACATAATTTCAGTTTTTTAAAATGTTGCACACCATGAAAACAATCAAATTTTCTTGTTAATTGCGTTACTTTTTGTGATAAATTTCCATCAGTCATTTCAAACTTCAATAATCTGTAAAGTTTAGTAAAACTTTAGTACTAAAGTGTCTTAAAGTTTAATAAACTTTAGTTCAGTTGCTCAGTGGTATCCGACTCTCTGTGACCCCATGGACTGCAGCACGGCATGCTTGATGCTTCCCTGTTCATCACCAACTCCTGGAGCTTGCTCAAACTCATGTCCCTCGAGTCAGTCAGTGATGTCATCCAAACATCTCACCCTCTGTCGTCCCTTTCTCCTCCTGCCTTCAATCTTTCCTGGCATCAATGTCTTTTCTAGTGAGTCAGTTCTTCACATCAGGTGGCTAAAGTATTGGAGTTTCAGCTTCAGCTTCAGTCCTTCCAGTGAGTATTCCGGACTGATTACCTTTAGGATACACTGATTAGATCTCCTTGCACTCCAAGGAACTCTGCATTCTCCAACACCACAGTTCAAAAGCATCAATTCTTCAGCACTTAGCTTTCTTTATAGTCCAACTCTTACATCCATACATGACTATTGGAAAACCCATCACTTTCACTATATGGAACTTTGTTGGCAAAGTAATGTCTTTCCTTTTTAATATGCTGTCTAGTTTGATCATAGCTTTTCTTCCAAGAAGCAAACGTCTTTTAATTTCATGGCTGTAGTCAGCATCTGTAGTGATTTCAGAGCTCTAAAAGATAAAAGCGGTCACTGTTTTCATTGTTTCCCCATCTATTTGCCATGAAGTGATGGGACCAGATGATGCAATCTTAATTTCTGAATGTTGAGTTTTAAGCCAACTTTTTCACTCTCCTTTTCACTTTCATCAAGAGGCTCTCTAGTTCCTCTTTGCTTTCTGCCATAAGGGTGGTGTCATCTGCATATCTGAGGGTATCGATACTTCTCCTGGAAATCTTGATTCCAGTTTGTGCTTAATCCAGCCCAGCATTTTGCATGATGTCCCCTGCATATAAGCTAAATAAGTAGGGTGACAATGTGCAGCCTTGATGTACTCCTTTCCAGATTTGGAACCAGTCTGTAGTTCCATGTCCAGTTTTAAATGTTGCTTCTTGACCTGCATACAGATTTCTCAAGAGGCAGGTCAAGCGGTCTGGTGTTCCCATCTCTTTAAGAATTTTCCACAGTTTGCTGTGGTTCACAGTCAAAGGCTTTGGTGTAGTAAAAAAAAAAAACAGAAGTAGATGTTTTCTGGAACTCTCTTATTTTTTTGATAATCCAACGGATGTTGGCAATTTGATATGTGATTCCTCTGCCTTTTCTAGATCTAGCTTGAACTGCTTTTTCAGGATTCATGTACTGTTGAAGCCTGGCTTGGAGAATGTTGAGCATTACTTTGTTAGCGTGTGAGATAAGTGCAAAATTATAGTAGTTGGAATGTTTTTTAGCATTGCCTTTGTTTGCAATTGGAATGAAAACTGACCTTTTCCAGTCCTGTGGCCACTGCTGAGTTTTCCAAATTTGCTGGCATATTGAGTGCAGCACTTTCACAGCATCACCTTTTAGGATTTCAAATAGCTCAGCTGGAATTCCGTCACCTCCACTAGCTTTGTTTATAGTGATGTTTCCTAAGGTCCATTTGACTTCACATTCCAGCATGTCTGGCTCTAGATAAGTGATCATGCCATTGTGGTTATCTGGGTCATGACGATTTTTTGTATAGTTCTGAATATTCTTGGCACCTCTTCTCAATATGTTGTGCTTCTGTTATGTACATACCATTTCTGTCCTTTATGGTGCCTATGTTTACATGAAAAGTTCCCTTGGTATCTCTAATTTTCTTGACGAGATCTCTAGTCTTTCCCATTCTATTGTTTTCCTCTATTTCTATTCACTGATCTCTGAGGAAGGCTTTCTAATCCTTGCTATTCTTTGGAACTCTGCATTCAAATGGGTATATCTTTCTTTTTTTTTCCTTTGCCTTTCACTTCTCTTCCTTTTTCAGCTTTTGTCCTCCTCACACAACCATTTTGCCTTTTTGCGTTTCATTTTCTTGGGGATGGTCATGATCACTGCCTCCTGTACAATGTTCTGAACCTCCATCCAAAGTTCTTCAGGCACCCTGTCTATCAGATCTAATCTCTTCAATCTATTTGTCACATCCACTGTATATTCATAAGGGATTTGATTTAGGTCATACCTGAATGGTCTAGTGGTTTTCCCTACTTTCTTCAATTTAAGTCTGGATTTTTCAATAGGGAGTTCATGATCTGAGCCACAGTCAGCTCCCAGTCTTGTTTTTTTCTGACTGTACAGAGCTTCTCCATCTTGGCTGCAAAGAATATAATCAGTCTGATTTTGGTATTGACAATCTGGTGATGTCCATGTGTAGAGTCTTCTCTTGTGTTGTTGGAAGAGGGTGTTTGCTGTGACTAGTTCATTCTCTTGGCAAAACTTTGTTAGCCTTTGCCCTGCTTCATTCTGTACTCCAAGGCCAAATTTGCCTGCTACTCCAGGTATCTGTTGACTTGCTACTTCCCATGCTGGTCCCCTATAATGAAAAAGACATCTTTTTTGGCTGTTCATTCTAGAAGATCTTATAAGTCTTCCTAGAACTATTCAACTTCAGCTTCTTCAGCATTACTGGTCAGGGAATAGACTTGGATTACTGTGATTTGAATGGTTTGCCTTGGGAACAAACAGAGATCTTTCTGTCATCTTTGAGATTGCATCCAATACTGCATTTCAGACTCTTTTCTTTACCATGAGAGCTACTCCATTTCTTCTAAGGGACTCTTGCCCACAGTAGTAGATGGTCATCTGAGTTAAATTCACCCATTCCAATCCGTTTTAGTTTGCTGATTCTTAAAATTTCTATCTTTACTCTTGCCATCTCCTGTTTGACCATTTCCAATTTACCTTGATTCATGGATCTAACATTTTGGTTCCTATGCAGTATTGCTCTTTACAGTATCAGACTTTACTTCCATCACCAGTCACATCTACAACTGGTTGTTGTTTTTGCTTTGACTCCACCTCTTCATTATTTCTGGTGTTATTTCTCCATTCTTCTCCAGAAGCATATTGGGCACCTATGGACCTAGGGAGTTCATTTTTTAGTGTCCTATCTTTTTGCCTTTTCATACTGTTCATGGGATTCTCAAGGCATGAAGGCTGAAGCGGTTTGCCATTCGCTTCTCCAGAGGACCATATTTTGTCAGAGCTCTCCATCATGATCCATCAATCTTAGGTGGCCCTACATGGCATGGCTTAGACAAGTCTGTGGTCCATATGATCAATTTGGTTAGTTTTCTGTGAATGTGGTTTTCATTCTATCTGTGCTTTGATGGGTAAAGACAAAGTCTTATGGAAGCTTCCTGATGAGAGAGACTGACTGAAGCAGAAACTGGGCCTTGTTCTGATGGCAGGGACATGCTCAGTAAATCTTTAGTTTCAGCAGTGGCCTGCTGCAGGGTCGGAGGCACTGAGTGTGGCAGCTTGTGCATGAGACCTTTTGAAGGAGGTTTCCATTATCTTCATTACCTCCACCATAGTTTGGCCTCAGGTCAAACAACATGGAGGAAACACAGCCCATCCATCAGTAGAAAATTGGATTAAAGATTTAATAACGTAAAGATTAACAAAATTTTAGAGAGTCTTATTCTGATACTTTCATGATTGTGCTTGTGATCCACTATAGGCTGGAGTGCTTCACCTTCAACAAAAAAGTACTTTGTCAGAGACTGATGTTAAATTTTATGCCAGATACTTTGGGGTACAAGGTTCTGATGACACTGCTTCAAAAACTTAAGGATTCTATCATTGAATGGAGTAAGGGTTTCTAGAATTGTAATTGAGAAGTGAATGGATTCATTAGATTGACAACCTAAGACGGTTGAGACAAAAATTAATTGCATTGGACTAAAAGAACTGAAAATGGATGATTATGGGTTTCTCTTGGAATATTGCTGATGATTTGGTGCTCAATTTTCCAGAAATAAAAATCTTTTCTTTTCTCTTTAGATATTTATAACTTATAAGAATATAATACACTATGCTTTTTGTAAATGAGAATAAAACATGTATGCTTTTCTCCCTGACTGATCCATCCGGAATCTGGAATTTCTTATATTCTTATTTACTGGAAATATAATTATTTGCATGGGTTTGACAAGAATCTAGACCACTTGCTAACGGAGCATAACGGGAAACGCTGGTTATGTAACCATAGTGGCCCCTTTGGTAGAGAATCTGCCTGCAATGAGGGAGATTTGGGTTCGACCCCTTGGTTGGGAAGATCCCCTGAAGAAGGGAAAGGCTGCCTACTCCAGTATTCAGGCCTGGAGAATTTCGTGGACTGTATAGTCCATGGGGTCACAAAGAGTCAAACAGGACTGAGTGACTTTCATTTCACTTTCAATGGAAACATTGGTTATCTGAGTGGAATGTCATATTTAAGAATGTCAATTGATTAAGATATGACCAGACACGTTAAAAATAACTAATAATGTTGACTTCATGGAATCAATGCTACAAATCCCTCTTGAGAAAACTGGCCCGGTGCCTGGCTTAAAGACTTTGCAGACTTACAGATAACTAAGGAATTAACTCCTTGGCATGTTGAGGACTTGTAGGATATTTTGAGTTCATTGAGAATAGAGAAATTTAGTAAAATCAATAGGTACTACAGGTAAAATTTCCTGTCAAGTTCTTGGCTTGGCTTCCTAGCCTCAAGAAACTTAAAAATCCAGAGACATTACTTTGCAAACAAAGATCCATCTAGTCATAACTATGGTTTTTCCAGTAGTCATGTATGGATGTGAGAGTTGGACCATAAAGAAAGCTGAGCACCAAAGAACTGATGCTTTTGAACTGTAGTGCTGGAGAAGACTCTTGAGTCCCTTGGACTACAAGGAGATCAAACCAGTCCATTCTAAAGGAAATAAGCCCTGAATATTCACTGGAAGGACTGACGCTGAAGCTGCAGCTCCAATACTTTGACCATCTGATGCAAAGAGCCAAATCATTGGAAAAGACCCTGATGCTGGGAAAGATTGAAGGTGGGAGGAGAAGGGGATGACAGAGAACAAGGTGTTTGGATGGTATCACTGATTCAATTGACAAGTGTTTGAGCAAGTTCCAGGCGTTGGTGAAGGACAGGTAAGCCTGGTGTGCTGCAGTCCATGGGGTAGCAAAGAGTAGGACAAAACTGATCAGCTGAACAACAACAACATGCAATTTTCTAAAGAATCTTCCTGCAATATAGGAACCCTGGGTTTGATCCCAGTGTCAGGAAGATCTCCTGGAGAAGGGAATGGCAACCCACTCCAATATTCTTGCCTGGAGAATTACATGGACAGAGGATCCTAGTGGGGTACAGTATGTGGGGTCATAAAGAGTCAAATACGACTAAGTGACTAGCACACACACACATCAGTTTTCAGGCAACTGATAGATATGAAAAAAAAATTGTTACCTACATATTATTTGGATTGAATTTCATTATCCTGGACAGTATCAATCCTTACAAAAATTTCAAATCTTCCAGTTTCTGTCAATGTGTGGCAACAACTCTCCAAATAAACATGGACAAGTTTTCTCCCTTCCTCCTAACTTAATGACACTGAGAACTAAAACTGACACCCTAAATCATCATTAGAACTTTATGTTTCCTGTAGATCAACTTTTTTCCCAGATCTGAATAAGAATTGTGACATTAGGTTCAATAATTTGATATATACCTGAAAAGACTCATCATGGCAGCTGACCATGTGTGGGCTGAAATTTTCCCTGGAATAGCTTCAGCCTCTGTCACTGAGAGAGTCTGTTAAATGTTCCAGTCACACATGTGTCTGTGTTGAGGAAAATATCACTAAGAGCTTCAACCTCTTAGCTTTAAGAACTCAGGGAGCAGTCCTGATAATGAACATATTTTAATCCACTAACCTCTTGAACTTTAATAAAAAAACCCTTTTATGTTAATATTACTATTTTGCATATTAGGCATCCCTATATTAAAATACTTGAGAGAACACATTTTTCACTTCTTAGTACATAGCTCAATTGATTGTGTGGAAAAAATGTCAACAAGAATCTTTAGGAGACTATTTCTTACACTGTAATTTGCCCCACTGAAAGATCTATGATTCCTCTGAGTTTTTAGCAATTAATAAATATCATTAGTCCTGAAAAGAGGGAGGGACTGACAAATTGGAGTTTAAGTAATCCTTGTGAATCTGGAAAACAAGAAAGTTAAACAAATCCTCATTATACTTTTGGAAGTGGCTTACTGCAAATAGACACTCTTCCTCTTATGATTTGGATATGACTCAGGGATGCCCCCTTGTTTACCCTATGACAAAGTCAGACTCAGACTACAAATACCCTTTCTTTGCTTCATAAGTGAATGGCTGAACTGTTTTGTCCTTATTGATCAATTAAAACAAAATCCTTGTTAACCAAACTTTGGTCAAGTTCTTTTTCTCTCTCAGATCCCTGAATTTTGACTCACAATCAGTCTGGACCAGCATACAAGCTTCTCTAAATTACCTACCACTTTGTCAAGAATAAACTGACCTCAAAGTAAATCATTCTGTGGTCTACTATCCTATTATGCCACCATTGTTCATCTCACTTTCTCAAATTAAATTCTTTCTAGATTTGGTGACTCCTCCTTATTAAAATAAATAGATAAAGGCTTTTGCTTTTCTACTTAACCATTAAGAATCTTCTCTATCTTATGGTCAGTGTATAGCCCCTATTTTAATAGGCCCTTCTCTAACTCATCCAGTTATGCTTTGCAATATAGTTTCTCCTTATTTAAGTCTAAAGTTTGTTTTTTTTTTGACATAGGAAATGTAATTTAACTAATATTGGGATTGTATATGACTTCAAACTGACATGCCCCAGTGACTTTTGAAGTTGTTTTAACTGCAAAATTCTTTGAGCAAATAGTGAATATAAGATTTCAGTGTGTAGAACATGCAATAAAGACTAATCATATGTGGACTTTAGGTTCCAAATAAGCAAAAATGGTGAATTTTGAATAATCAAAATTATCCTAAAAATAATTTATGAAAGTCTGTTCTTTTCAGATCAACACATAATTTCTTACTAAACAACAGAGATAAATTTTCCCCACATCATTGGATGAGTACTATTTTTTGTTCACTAGTGGTTGGCTTGAATTGAAAAAAAAAAAAAACATGTAAAAACCTTATTTTCTCTTTTTCAAATTCTGGAGTCACACTCTGCTGTAAAATACAGTGGAATAAAGAGTACACAGTGACCAAGAAAAATAACCTATCTGTAGCTCCCATCGCACACTGGGTATATGCTCACTGACTATCTAAAATCCAATTTTAAGAAGTTAAAGGCATGTTTGATATGACAAAGCTGTTTTGTTGAAATAAGGGTAATAGGCTTATAGACTCACCCACTAAACCTTCCTGCTTCTCCTTAACTCTTAAGAATCCCTACATTCTATTAGGCATTTATTTATACCCTCTAATCTAGCATAGCCCCCTCTGATTATCTGATATTGTGTTTCAAATGTGGAAACAGAAAGCATTCTCACTTGCACATTAGCACACATATTCAGATCTTGTGTTATCTTTTTGATGAGATAACACATAAGCTTTATTACATATAAACTCTATCTAGGTGTACTTTGGGATCTATTGAAAACCACTTTGAATGAGGCTTAGAATTGTCAGGTCATTCTGAAGAGCCCCTAGAATTAGAAATACGTAGAGGCTATATTTCTCCTTTTGCATATCTTGCTAGCGTTGACATACTATGTTGACAATAAAATTTGTATGAAATTCTGTTAAAGTCACAAACATTAATTAAAAACCAAGCACAGAACAGTTGCTTCATCTTCTGATATAAGCTTAAGGATATAAACTTTGATATAAGTCCCTGCTCTCTGCCTATAGCATACATATATGTGCTCAGTCATGTCCTACTCTGCAACCCCCTGGACTGTAGTCCCCCAGGCTCCTCTGTCCATATAATTTTCCAAGCAAGAATACTGGAGTGGGCTGCCATTTCCTACTCCAAAGGATCTTCCCAACCCACTGATCGAACCCACATCTCCTGCATTGGCAGACAGATTTGTTACCCTTATGCCACCTGAGAAGACCCATAGCATGGTGACAAGCAATTTTCATGAGGGTGAAGTTCTGGGGCCCTGAGCAAAAGAAACTCAGGACCTAGAACATCACTCAGAAGGCTATCACTGGTCTCACTAAACTCATACTCTGTTTGTATATTGGGTCATCTTTCTAGTAAATCCTATAACATAGTCTTATCAATAGAGAGGTTTTTAATATCCCTTATGCCATTTAGTAAATTCCTCAACACAGATATAGATCATGACATTTAACGTTTTGCCTATCTATCCTGGATTAAGATCTGGGATCCACCTGAATAGATCTTCCAAAACTTATATTCCCAAATTGTATCCTGATTAGAAAACTTCAAAGTGAGCCTCAGTTGATGGTAAAGGGCAGGGAAGCCTGGCGTGCTGCAGTCCATGGGGTTGCAAACAGTCAGACATGACTGAGCAGCCAAAAATGTACCTTCCCCAGTGTACAAAATGTTAATTTATTCAGAATTATTTTAAAAAACCAGATCCAAGGAAAAAGCTAACAGATGTCCCAAATGTTATAAAATTTCTTTAGTAGCCATATAAGCATAGATTCAAATTATAGTTGGAAAAACATTTAGTCTAACTCTTTCATTTATTGATTTTGTTATAGTCAAACATACAATCTTCCCCAGAGTAAGGCATGAAGTCTAAGTAACTAGAACTCTTTCCTTCACCAAAAAATGAAGTTCTTTCCAGGAATGATCGAATGCAAAGGTTAAATATCTTGTTCTTCAGACTTTGTTTTCACCCTAAAGGTTTAGTTTTTTAAAAATTCTAATATTAATTTGTAAGAAAATTTCAAATTGTTGTAAATAAATTAATGGAAGGTATAATAAAAATTATAATATAAGCTTCCCTCCATATTTCTCACTAGTGAAATGACCCTTTAAGAGTCTTAATGCATATTCAGGAATTTTTCCCAGTCTTTTGCAAAATATTTGCCATTTGTAAGAAAAAACTGTTGTAATTAAATTTTCAATTTTCATTTTTCTTATCTTGCTTGGACATTTAATTTACCTCCTGATTTTGACTTCTTGTCATTTATACTTTATATCACAAGTTATTATATGATTTCACAATGTTGTATGTTTGTTTCCAGTGGGTTCCTGAGTAAATATCAATGTCATTTTGTTAATTCAGTTCAGTTCTTCAGTTGCTCAATAGTGCCCAACTCTTTGCAAGTTGTGGACTGCAGCATGCCAGGCTTCCCAGTCCATCACTAACTCCTGGACCTTATTCAAACTCATGTCCATTGAGTCGGTGATGCTATCCAACCATCTCATTTTCTGTTGTCCCCTTCTCCTCCTGCCTTCAACCTTTCCCAGCATCAGGGTCTTTTCTAGTGAGTCAGTTCCTCACATTAGGTGGTCAAAGTATTGGAGTTTCAGCTTCAGCATTAGTCCTTCCAATGAATATTCAGGACTGATTTCCTTTAGGATGGACTGGTTGGAACTCTTTGCAGGCCAAGGGACTCTCAAGAGTCTTCTCCAACACTACAGTTCAAAAGCATCAATTCTTCAGCATTCAGCTTTCTTTATAGTCCAACTCTCACATCCATACATTACTACTTGAAAAGCCATAGCTTTGACTAGACTGACTTTCTTGGCAAAGTCTTTGCTTTTTAATATGCTGTCTAAGTTGTTCATAGCTTTTCTTCCAAGGAGCAAGTGTCTTTCAGTTTCATGGCTGCAGTCTCATCTGCAGCGATTTTGGAGCCACAAAAATGAAGTCTGTCACTCTTTCCATTGTTTCCCTATCTATTTTCCATGAAGTGATGGGACCAGATGCCATGATCTTAGTTTTCTGAATGTTGAGTTTTAATTCAACATTTTCATTCTCCTCTTTCACTTTCATCAAGAGGCTCTTTAGTTCTTCTTCAGTTTCTGCCATAAAGGTAGTGTCATCTACATATCTGAGGTTATTGATATTTTTCCCAGCAATCGTGATTCCAGCTTGTGCTCATCCAGTCTAGCATGTTAATTAATTGATGTGAAATTAATTTATATTTTGATAAAATAAGTAGTCATTTTAAATTAGTGTATGTTGTTTCATATTTTATATTCCATAACAAGAAGTTAGAAAACAATTTTTAATCATTAAACTAGCTCTCTGAATATATAGATGCTGATTATTCTAAGTTGTCAAAATTTCTATGAAATTTAAAAATATTTTGTACTAAGAGAACAGCAAATGCTACAATTTGGAGCTGGGAGGAATAATACAGTCTATAACATGTCTTATGATCACTACTTATGATCACTTACTTTACTTCTAAGTAAACATGAGTAAAACAAATTTATGAATATTTTAACATTCGTAATTCAATGATGTTTTGATCTGTAAGCATACATTAAACACACAAAAGTTTCAGTGCTTGATAAGGCAAATATTTCCTGGGAGATGATACTTTTTCTTTTCCTATATGCATTATTAATTATTAGATAAGTACAATCAACGTGCTTTGAAAGGGCTCATCATAAAGTGTCAAGGCACTAGATAACAAATCAATGGTTACTTAAATGATTGTTTTCCTCTGAGGGAAAATATGTTTTGGTTTGGAGGCCTAACTTCATTATGCTTCAGTACATACTGAGTGAAAACACTATTTCCATCATTAATGTGTTTATAAAAGCTTTTTGTTGTCTGCACTGGAAAGTCATTCAGTTGAATTTTTTTCTTATGATGCATAATCTGGCAGTAAATACTAATGAGCTCAGAAGCATTTGTAGACATTCAAATGTTAACTAAATTTTTAAAGAGGAATACATTTAACAATACTATTAATTATTATGAATTATTATCTTACATCAAGCAGACATGTACATAAATTCAATTTTTTAAACTGAAAACACCAGTTTCTCCTCATACACATTTTACACTGTTCAAGGAGAGTTTTCAGTAGTTTGATATCACTACAATGATCACTGCTGCTTGATATTTTCGAGTTTGCTGAGTTTTCCTGTCTATTGCTCTGTTTCTTTAAAGATATTTCCAGAAAGTAGCAGAATAACTAACATTTGAGCTATGATTGCTACCACATTTGGCCTGTAAAAAGATAAACTCTTAATATTGATTATTTATCAATACTCAAATTCAAATATATTTACTTTTGTAGCTATATTTACTTTTGTAGCTATTTGTAGTAATACACTCTGTCATTTGCTTTACAATATTTCAGTATATAGTAATGTGATTACACATTAAAGTCTATTTTATCTTCAGTTTATTTCGGTTCAGTCACTCAGTCGTGTCTGACTATTTGTGACCCCACGAATTGCAGCATGCCAGGCCTCCCTGTCCATCACCAACTCCTGGAGTCTACTCAAACTCATGTTCATTGAGTCGGTGATGCCATCCAGCCATCTCATCCTCTGTCATCCCCTTCTCCTCCTGCCCCCAATCCCTCCCAGCATCAGAGTCTTTTCCAATGAGTCAACTTTTCACATGAGGTGGCCAAAGTATTGGAGTCTCATCTTTAGCATTAGTCCTTCCAATGAACACCCAGGACTGATCTCCTTTAGAATGGACTGGTTGGATCTCTTTGCAGTCCAAGGGACTCTCAAAAGTCTTCCAACACCACAGTTCAAAAGCATCAATTTTTTGGTCCTCAGCTTTCTTCACAGTCCAACTCTCACATCCATATATGACCACTGGAAAAACCATAGCCTTAACTAGATGGACCTTTGTTGGCAAAGTAATGTCTCTGCTTTTGAATATGCTATCTTGGTTGGTCATAACTTTCCTTCCAAGGAGTAAAGCGTATTTTAATTTCACAGCTGCAATCACCATCTGCAGTGATTTTGGAGCCCAATAAAATAAAGTCTGACACTGTTTCCACTGTTTCCCCATCTATGTGCCATGAATTGATGGGGCCAGATGCCATGATCTTCATTTTCTGAATGTTGAGCTTTAAGCCAACTTTTTCACTCTCCTCTTTGACTTTCATCAAGAGGCTTCTTAGTTCCTCTTCACTTTCTGCCATAAGGTTGGTGTCATCTGCATATCTTAGAGGCTATTAATTGAAATGCTCTGAAATCTTACCTGCAATCTACACACAAATAAAAATTACAAATTAAAGTTTTACATTCTTGTGTTTAATTTGAAAGGATACATAGCATACATAAAAATTAATGAAGAGAAATCTCAGAATTGGAAGACTTTCACTGCCTGCAATGATAGCAGAAGCCAACAGGAAAAAGAAAGACTTTTCTTTCCTGGATAGGACTCAACCAATGAAAAGTCATAAACTCTCTGTTTGCAATAGCTCTCCCAATCTCCTTTTTCTTACTATAAAAGTGTTTTTTTCTTGCCCTCCAGGATCTTGCACGTGATTCATCTGCTGCTCCCAAATAAACCCATCTTTACTGGATAAATATCTGCTATATTGTTTACTTAAGGTAAACACATATTAAGGAATATATATATATATATATCAGATATGTAACATTAAATATTATATTTTAAAGATATTTTCATTATTAGATTTAAGACATATAGTGAACTGTGTTATAATGTTAATAGATAAACCCTTTTTAATATGTACAGAACTCATACACACTTCTATCTGGTACAGTTTCAAGACCACAATATCTTAATCATTTGTTTCTTTGGGCACTTGATTGGAATACATTTTTCTCAAACCATGAAGCTTTAGGAAAGGGAAGAGCAGGTAATCTGTTGTGGAAGCAAGTGCCATGGAGCATGAAAGTTCAGGATTCCTATTTGCTATAATGAGGAATTCATTTTCTGGAGTTGGTTTCTCTAGGGTTGTTGCTTTTTACACCCTGTCTGTGATTGGCTATATGCAAATGGTAAAACATCAAGATGTTAATCATTGATATAATCCTTGCTGTGTTATAAATATGCAAATTAGAAAAATCCCAGTATATTGGCAAGGAAAAATACCCTCACCAGGATATAGGTAGCCCTCCTGAAACTGAAGAGGTGCTGCCACCAGAACTGGTAGTAGAGCTAAAATTCATCTACTCTCATGCTCTATAAGAGAGAGGTAATTAAAGCTTAAAATGTTTTTCAGTAGTGGCCCATAATAACCTTAAGCCTGTTACTTGATTTCTACATAGTTAACCTAAGCACATTATGTTTGAAAGGAGGAAACTACCTGCATTTCCTTTTCCCAATTAGTTTGTAAATTCCCTGACTCCAGAGGACTAATCTAATATTGCTTTTATATCATTTTGCTTAATCAACATAATTTATCAAGGTATACTATTACAATTGAGGTTTGGTTTGCTCAATATCTGTTTGCCATATGTTTTATTACAGATTTTCCTATATTAGCCATGTTAAGGATGCCTATGTCTTGATTCATATATTTTATTATATTAAAGGCTCAGTCTTAATGCTGTTATTTTGGGAAGACCAAAAAACTTCTGAAATGACAGACTAAAGACTATAGACAATGACATCAAAAAGTTATATGTATGAAGTTTAATCTTAATTATCATAGTTCATTTTCTAAATTTAAAAAATTTGAGCCATATTCCTATCTTGCATTTTACAGATGTTTGAACACAGCTATAAGTGCACCTACACATACACACTGTAGGATGATTAGATGTAATCAGATGGATAATGAAAAGCTACATAATTTATTCTGTATGAAATTTGAGAATTTATGAATTTTTAAACATTAAAATGTATAAATTCCAGATGGGACAATCATCTTTGCAGCCATAATTCTTTCTGTCCTATAGAAATCTTAAAATGTGATAAATATTTAAAAATATCCTGCAAATGAATCAGATAGAGTGAATAGTCCTGTCAAATTTATTATTTATAAAATTTACTACTGATATTTAATGGAGATAAAATTCATTTGAAAGTAGAAATTTAACATATAATATTTGTGAAGCAGTAGTCTATGTAATGGGCTTTCCTGGTGGCTCAGATGGTATAGATTCACCTGCAATGTGGGAGACTCAGGTTTGATCCCTGGGTCTTGAAGGTCCCCTGAAGGAGGGCATGGGCACCCCATTCCAGTATTCTTGCCTGGAGAATCCCGATGCACAGAGGAATCTGGTGGACTACAGTCCCAAGGGGTTGCAAAGAGTCAGACATGACTGAGTGACGTCCACACACATATATAAGACTTTATGTATATGTTCATATATATACATGTATGGGTATATACATATATATGTATATATAAACACATATATAACATACAAATATATATTACTTATATATATGCAAATATATAAAACTTTATTGCCCAGTAGTAACTTTGCTGAACAGCTTGAACTTACAATAATAACTGAATAAGTAATGTTGTTTACGATATTTCTCACTTCTTATATTTAATAAAATGACCTTGAAATTTTAAAGTGAAAGATTCTTAATCTCTTGGTAAGCAGAGAAGATGATTCATTGATCTAAAGATAGCATAATAAGTCCTGATAATAATAAATTGTATAATAAATATACGAGCCTAAAGAGGTATGGTATTATTTTCCATAAGACCATATAGCTTTGACTGCGGGAGACAAGGGTATATGAAAAAGTCTTTGATATTTCTAAGCATTATTTTATTATCAAAAGTAAAACAAGGCCATGAATTTTCACGTAAAAGTTTGATATATATAAGAGAATTGTGTGTTTCATTTGAAATTGGATTAAATAGTCTAAATTTATCACTAACCAGGGTCTTCTTTGTGTCAGATATGTTTAATTTCTTCCCCATGCCTCTTTTTCCTTTATCACTTTATTGTATTTCAGTTTCAACTGCTCCCTTTAATATCTGCTCTGGAGTCAAGGCTGGAATTCCTTTCAGAATTTCACCTTTAAAGTGTGCACATGTCACTTTCATAGCAGATGGTACTGGAGGGATATTGCAGGAAGAAGGAGGCTTCTGTTGCAGATTCTTATTGCTGCACAACTAGTCAGCAACATGGATGTGAAGATAATCAGCTCCAGCCATGATCCCTTGGTAAACTAAAAACAAAACAAACAAAAAAAAAGGCTCAGACTGTTGGATGACCACCTTTCTGTGTATGGAAGCTGGCACTCTAGACCTGTTCACAGTGGTGCTTTGACTATCTCTACATGGCTACTGCCCTGGAAATCTGTCCCCTGAGGCCCTACCAATGTGCATGTAACAAGCAAGCTTCAGGCCATAAATTGCAGAGAGATAACAACTTTCTCTTCCTGCTCATAAAATCAGCAGGAGCTTACCTGTAGTTCGAAGGATTGCTTCCTGATTGCCTAGTTCTAACCTGAGCAACACATTGAGTTTTAAGTCTCTGATGGGTTCTGTGCCATGGTTTGAAAAGTCTAGTTTTTGGCAAAGCTAACTCCATTACTCTGAGCAGAATTAACCAACTCTCTCTTCTGTATATGACAGTAGTTTCCTTATATATTTTTTAAAGTTTTATATTCACATTGCAATTGTCTGTTTACTTGTCTGCTTTCCCGCCCAGAATGTGTGATATCTTTAAGTGAGAGATACGTTTTCTATAGTTATCTGTATTTCCTTTTTCCTTGTTTAATAAACTTTATTAACTAGCCACATTAATAGTCTGAAAATTCACAGGGGCTGCACAGTAAGTCCAAATATATTTAATATGTGGTGCACAAAAGATTTTATTTTACCCAGGAGCAATCCATTTAGAGGAGTTCATGAGCCCATGCAGTTGTAAATGTAGATGAACAATAATAAGAAGCAGAAAAAAAAATTGTCAAAGGAATTCTGTAAATTATTTGCCATTTTTTTTCTGTATTAGCTTTTGCCTTGAAGTGAACATGATTGTTTCTGTATGTGTCTACAGAAGAATTAGTTATAGAAGTAAAAAAAAAAATCATATATTCCCTTCGGCTCTGTGCAAAAAAATAGGTGCTTTATATAAAGCATGTACTTTAAAGTCAGTTAAATGTTACAGATGAATTCTGTTTTACCAACATAGTCATCAGTATAACTTCAGAAGCATCATCACGTATTACATACTTTAAGGTTATTGCTAATGATCATTAATCACTAATTTTTATATCATAGATAATTAAAATACATTCCCTCATAAGAAAGATGTAACTAATATCAAGATAAATTTAGTATCTTCACGCACAGAATCCTGACTCTCAAGCAAATAAAGTCATTCCAAAGTTCATAGCAAGGTTCTTTTTCACCTCTTTGTAAAAGTGGTAAAGTAAAACTTAACTGGTTTGAATTTTCCTTTTCACTTAAGGAAGTAGGATAGTCCAATTAACAATAAAACCTCTATATATTATGATCATTCTGGGTGTAAATGAGACCTGAGATGTTAAGAGCTATGTAAATTCAAAGACTACTGGACTGAATAGCAGAAAGAAATCTAGCCTGGAAATCTAATGTAGAATTTACTGGTGTATTTCTCACTTGAACATTAGTCAGCTATGCCAGTGTCCTTGGACATGTTATTAAAACTTTCTGGGTTAAATATGGAGGTTGGAAAAAATAATCTACAAATTCCTTTCAGTATTATTAACTATTTAATTTTTTTTCAAATCTGTAAAATCCATTGATCACCCACAGTGAAGAAGTTAATTTTTTTTTCTGTGAAAGTGAAAGTCGCTCACTGGTTTCTGACTCTTTGCGACCCTATGGACTGTACAGCCTGTGGAATTCTCCAGGCCATAATACTAGAGTGGGTAGTGTTTCCCTTCTCCAGGGGATCTACCCAACCCAGGGATCCCTTCTCCAGGGGATCTTCCCAACCCAGGTCTGCTGCATTGCAAATTCTTTACCAGCTGAGCCACAAGGGAAGCCCCAAAATACTGGAGTCAGTAGCCTATCCCTTCTCCAGGGGTTCTTCCTGACGTAGGAATTGAACTGGAGTCTTCTGCATTCCAGGCGGATTCTTTATCAACTGAGATATTGCAAATAATGGTTAATTATATTGCCCCAAAGAGCATACACTTTAGATTAAAATAAATAATGCATTTTTCTTCCTTTTCTCTTTTCTCCTTCCTTTCTTCCATTCTTTCTTCCCTTCCTCCATCTCTCCTTTCCCTCTCTCTCTCCCCTTCCCCCTCTTTCCCTCCTTCTGAATTGAATAATTTAAAATAATAAAAATCTGAAAGGTGAGAATAGACTAAATGCAGACTAGAATTAGGGCACATGGTTTCTCCCTGTTACATATTAACAATCAAGTAACAGGGGAAATCATGAGAATAATTTTGTCAAAATCTCTCCTAAGCATAGACATTTTATAGCATAAATATTTAACAATAGATTTGAGTTTCTTTGTACCAAAAGTAAGCATCACAATTTGGAAATTACACAAGCCCCATTAATAAAAAGAAGCCTTTTAATAATATGCTATTCTTGTTTCTAAACTAAATAAAAAACATTTCCTACAAAATCCTTATAAAAAGTTTGAGAATAGCAAAATTTTCAAAAATCCACTAGCAACATTTAGATTTTAATTAATGCTAAAGACATTTTTAAAACAAGCATATTAATTCAGTTCGAAAACCAGAAGCAACATTTTCAATCATTATTTTATGAATAAAATTTTGTGGGGATTATGCATAATATTGGGTAAGAATATTGTTTTCTGAAGTCTAAGATATAACTTGGAAGAGTTAATGAATATAAACCAGATGTTATAAACGCAAATCCTATAGAGAACAGGCCTGGAACAATGTCTGAAAAGGTCTAAAAACTAGAACTGCATGAGTAGCAGAGACTGAGTGGACCAGGAGGGCACAAGTTCATATAGAGAGGGTAGCAACAGCCTGACTCCAGGAAATTTGTTCTGAAGTGACCTGGTCAGATTTTAAAAACAACTTGGACAAAAAATAAAATTGCAAAATATTTAAACCAAATTAATAATTGTAATAATACTATTTTATCATCTTTAAGTAATTTACATTCCTTTACAATTAACCTACTTCATTTTGGAGCAAAAGAGTGAGGTCAGAAAAAAATTAATATTATTGCTGGTTTGCTGTAAAGGAAATTAAATGAACTTATGAGACTTGTTCAAGGTCAAGTCTAGTATTTTAATCAAAGCTGTTAGGGTCCCCTACTCATGCATATCCTGTTATATCACACAGCACTTTCTGATTTGGATTTAGGATTTTACAAATATCTATCGGGGGGGGCGGGGAAACTGCTGTCATTGTTTAAACTTTGGCCCACAGTGAGGATATAATATCAGTAAAAGACATGTTTCCCATTAACAGGTGCTAGAACACTGATGTATAAAAAGTATACACATAGACAATGCAAACAAGAAGATACCAAAGAATATGCAATTATGGAATAATTTTCAGTTCAGTTCAGTTCAGCTGCTCAGTCGTGTCTGACTCTTTGCGACCCCATGAGTAGCAGCACGCCAGACCTCCCTGTCCATCACCAACTCCTGGAGTTCACTCACACTCACGTCAGTGTGTGTGTATATACATATGTATATATATACACATATGTATATGTAATATATGTATGTCTATACATAGATATAATAAAAGAGAAAAAAATCTAAATAACACATTAAAATACAGCTGCAAATGCGCACCACATCCTCGTTATGCCAGTAATCAGCCATAGTTGAGGGACCTGCTTGTTGGACAGCAATGAGAAACTGTAAACTCGCATTATGGAAAGAAAGAATGAAATGGGGAAAGAGGGAATGAATTCTTCACTTCTTTTTGCTTGAGTAACCTCACCATTAATACAACCATCAGAAGACATATTTTAAGATAAAATGCATCCTGTAGTATGTATATATATATGCTGCTGTATATGCTGCTGCTATTAAGTCACTTCAGTAGTATCCAACTCTGTGTGACCCCATAGACAGCAGCCCACCTGGCTCCTCTGTCCCTGGGATTCTGCAGGCAAGAATACTGGAGTGGGTTACCATTTCCTTCTCCATATACATATATATGTGTGTGTGTGTGTGTGTGTGTGTGTGTATATATAATGATATATTTATATCCCTAGGATATAAATAATTATATCCTAATAACTATTCCTATTAGCCTAGAGCTTGCAATCTATGAAACAGGTCTCCCTATATCTACATTTCTATAGATAAGAATACTACAAATTAGAACTTGCTGAGAAAATTGTCTTGTGAACTTGACAAAAGCAGTTTCAAAGTTGTTTGAAGTGTTGGCTCTCAGAAACGTCAACATTCTGGCTATCCTATCTATTTGCTGGTAGTCTCGAGAGTCCCTTGGACTGCAAGGAGATCCAACCAGTCCATTCTGAAGGAGATCAGCCCTGGGATTTCTTTGGAAGGAATGATGCTAAAGCTGAAATTCCAGTTCTTTGGCCACCTCATGCGAAGAGTTGACTCATTGGAAAAGACTCTGATGCTGGGAGGGATTGGGGGCAGGAAGAGAAGGAGATGACAGAGGATGAGATGGCTGGATGGCATCACTGACTTGATGGACGTGAGTCTGAGTGAACTCCGGGAGTTGGTGATGGACAGGGAGGTCTGGTGTGCTGCGATTCATGGTGTTGCAAAGAGTCAGACATGACTGAGGGACTGAACTGGACTGAACTGAACTGGGCAATTTTATTCATATTTTGGGCCTCAGTGATGGGTTTAGAGATGTGTCAAAGAGAAAATGAAATATATCTATTTAAAACAGCACAGTGAGACACCTTAGCACGTGTAAGTGTCAAATAACGTGGAGATTGCTCTGCTGACTCCTTGTGCTGTGTACTCAGTTGCTCAGTCATGTCTGACTCTGCGGCCCCATGGACTATAGTCCGCCAGGCTCCTCTGTTGGTGAAATTTCCCACCCCTTCCCCCAAAGTGGAGTAACATTTCCCCATTGCTGCCTCACACAGCTAAATGGTCAGCCTTCTCTGACACTACCCTCAGCTGAGAAGAGAGGCCTCGACTAAGTCATGCCCACTTTCCCAAATGAAAGCAGCCGAATCCTACCGCTACTTGACATGTCATTGAGCACAGCCTCGCGAGGCAGCACAGTGAATGGTTATCCTAGCTCCAGAATTCTATGGGGGCTCAGCTGAGACTATGCTGCAGCCCAGTTTTGCCTTCTGTTCAGTCCTGTTTCCTTCCCTTTCCTAGTAGGTCCACATACTGAGAGAGGTCCCCAAATAACTTCCTATAAAATGATCTTGGTCTTAGAAACTGCTTCCCCAGGAATTCAACCTAAAACACCTAAGTTTCACATTTTGCCTCTCAAAATTGTGTATATTAAAATAATTAAAATGGTTTAAAACTAATTTTTACAGTTGAAACTTTTTAACATCATGTCTTTAAGGTATGAAACACATATATTCATTTCTTTATCTGATAGTCTCATTTTATGACATGAATTCTTTGGAATATGTGATATTTTATACCCTTATTCTTTTAGGTCCATAAAGCAAGACTACTAGTATAAACTAGCCCCATGGCTCCTTTTAAGGCTGAACTGGGAAAATCAATTAAGAACTTAAACTGCCCTCAGAATATCCTGCAATGTTCATTTAGAATTCAGTAGTTTATACACTCTCTTCTCCCGCTTCCCTTTCATAAATACGTATAACATTGTTTCTAAGAATATTTTGAAACTAATATTCCTCTCATGCCAATTTGTTCATTTCAGTCTCAGATTCTAATTAGAAAAGAAAATCTATAGTTCTGTTTTCAGCTCAGAAATGTACAAATTTTATACAAATACAAATTTTTCTGAAATGTCGAGACCGACTCAACAAGCAAGGTTTCTGAAAGCGCAATAAGGTGGGAGAATGAGAAACAAGACACAAGAATTCAATGAAAAGCGAGGATCAGGGGACCAGCACTGCTCCAAAGTGAAGGTGCCGAAACTGAATCCAAGCCAACTTTATTATACTCTTAGCCGCGAAGGAAAGTTAAACTATAACTCATGTGGCCTTCAGGGCCAAAGACCAAAGTGATCAGTAACCACTGAGTAACTAAAAAACAGTAATCAATAACGAATCAGTAACTAAGACTAATATTCTTATCTATAGGTTTTCCAACAGATACATAAAACATGTGACTCTGGACGCCAGTTAGCATCCAGTTTATCAATAATTACAAATTTCTTTTGCGGCCCTTGCCAGGACCTACTTTTCTTTTATTCTTCCTGTCTCCTACAGTGAAAAAAAAAAACATACAACAAAATATAATAAATTTGTAGAATCATTCAATCACATTAAATTTATTCTAGGATCCTGACATGAAAGAAAAATTCATACAGACTCTCAAAAAAAGAGCGTGATTAATGTCATTACTTCAACCTATTTAGTTGAATTCTATTCACCTCAAAACTTGGATAAATTGCCAACTTTTAAAAGTCAAGGTACAAAATTTTATTTTTTGAATTCTCTAATGATAAACTCTACTCTTTCTTTGAAAGTTGTCCCAGAACTGTTAGTAGTCTCAGGATGTAAAAGTCGTTTTTCATCAAACAGGATTCTAAACATTCTGCATATCTTGTGTTTGTGAATCTGAGAAGCATATGTCTGTCAAAACAATGTAAAGAAATATATTTAACATTTAGTTGTATATATTTCATATTTGTTATTTTATTTTATTTATTTTATTATTTTTTAATTTTTATTTTTACTTTACTTTACAATACTGTTATTTTAAAATATAAATGTGTTCATTATAGAATAATTAAAATTTGAAATAAATGCTATTCCAGTTGTCAATATATACACTACTCTTTTAACATATATGTATATTAAAACAAAATGTTTAATAAATTTGAATGTTAAAATAGTCCTGAAGAACCTGTAGATTCTGGTTGTTCTATGTAAATAATTCAGTGCTTTGCCCTATTAAAAAGTTAATGCTGATAGAATGATATGCTAATTGACATTTTCTAACTGATAGAATCCTTTCAACAGTGCTGCAATATATAAATTCTCTTAGACAACTATCGATATAAGTGACTTTTGCTCATCTTAGGGATATTCAATTATTTATAATCTTTGGTTCTAAATTTTCATTTGCACTCTGGTAGATCAGGATTTTATGTTGATTATTAATAGAATGGATTTAAGGAGAAAAATACATATTCTTTTTCTATTCTGAGAATTCTGAATTACTTCCTATAAGTTTCAGCAATTAGTTCTAATGTCTACATAACAAAATGAGACTGAGAATTTGAGACAGAATACATATACTTTGTTGAAGTGTGCTCTGATAAAATATATTAAGGCTTTTATCAACATGTTTAAAGAAATATATGGTAACTACATGTGCAAAATAACACTCCCAAATAATTTCTTAAAAAAGGCTGAGATTTTGCAACCAGAGTTGGAACACCTTTGGGTTCGTACGATACCATCTGTATTACCCAAAAAAGTCCCAAAGTAAGTGGATTTAAGTTTATGTTGCCCCCAAAAGATAAGACATAATCTCAATTACCCTCTTTAGGCTCTAAATATCACCCAAACAGAAAACTTCAAGGAATATTAGCTTCTCACCTTTCAAAAAAAATGTGCAGAAAGAATTAATGCCTCAGGGATAGAATATCAGAATTAGCAAACAGCAGAATTCAGTTCTACCTTTTTGCAAATATATTATGTTTGGAATATAGCTATGCTTAATACATTTAAAATTTTAAAATTTAGCTTTGAAAACAAGAATATTAAAATAAGAAAAATTTATATAAAAACCTAAGTAGTGTATAAGTTCAGTTCAGTTCAGTTGCTCAGTCATGTCTGACTCTTTGCGACCCCATGAATTGCAGCACGCCAGGCCTCCCTGTCCATCACCAACTCCCGGAATTCACTCAGACTCATGTCCATCGAGTCAGTGATGCCATCCAGCCATCTCATCCTTGGTTGTCCCCTTCTCCTCCTGCCCCTAATCCCTCCCAGCATCAGAGTCTTTTCCAGTGAGTCAACTCTTCACATGAGGTGGCCAAAGTACTAGAGTTTCACCTTTAGCCTCATTCCTTCCAAAGAAATCCCAGGGTTGATCTCCTTCAGAATGGACTGGTTGGATCTCCTTGCAGTCCAAGGGACTCTCAAGAGTCTTCTCCAACACCACAGTTCAAAAGCATCAATTCTTCGGTGCTCAGCCTTCTTCACAGTCCAACTCTCACATCCATACATGACCACAGGAAAAACCATAGCCTTGACTAGATGGACCTTTGTTGGCAAAGTAATGTCTCTGCTTTTGAATATGCTATCTTGGTTGGTCATAACCGTCCTTCCAAGGAGTAAGCGTATTTTAATTTCATGGCTGCAGTCACCATCTGCAGTGATTTTGGAGCCCCCCAAAATAAAATCTGACACTGTTTCCACTGTTTCCCCTTCTATTTCCCATGCAGTGATGGGACCAGATGCCATGATCTTCGTTTTCTGAATGTTGAGCTTTAAGCCAACTTTTTCACTCTCCACTTTCACTTTCATCAAGAGATTTTTTAGTTCCTCTTCACTTTCTGCCATAAAGTTGTTGTCATCTGCATATCTGAGGTTATTAGCACCCCTATAAAACTTGCAGAACCAGAAGTAACAAGTAAAACCTAAAAGTCAGTGAGTGGGTCAAAATATCAAATTAAAGTTAAGAACACAAGTAAGGAGTGGAAGCTACACAGGAAAAAATTTAAGATAATGCATCTCAGAGAAACAAAGTGCAATACAAAATAGAGGTTCAGAGACTTACAGGATAGGATGACAAGGTCTTAAGTAACATAAATGTAATTGGGTTTTCTGAAAGAAATCAAGAGAGAATGGAGAAAACTGGAATATTTAATGTAAAAATGGCTAAGGAATTTTTTGAATTAAGTATAGAAAGAATCCTTCAATTTAGGGATCCTAAACTACCCACCCTGAAACTCAAACTCTACACACATCAGAATGTTATATAGTGGTATCTCATTTTGGTTTTAATTCGAATTTTCCTATTGTCTAACATTTTTTTTTATTCAAATATTAAGACTTTATTTAAAAGATGCTTGTTATCCCTAGGCATTATTTTTTGTTTGTTTGTTTGTGTTTATTTTATTTTATTTTATTTTTTTAACATTTAAACATATTGATTTTTTATTATTGTTTTTTTTTTTTAGTTTTTTAGTTTTTTAATTTTAAAATCTTTAATTCTTACAGGCGTTCCCAAACATGAACCTCCCTCCCACCTCCCTCCCCATAACATCTCTCTGGGTCATCCCCATGCACCAGCCCCAAGCATGCTGTATCCTGCGTCAGACATAGACTGGCAATTCAATTCTTACATGATAGTATACATGTTAGAATGCCATTCTCCCAAATCATCCCACCCTCTCCCTCTCCCTCTGAGTCCAAAAGTCCGTTATACACATCTGTGTCTTTTTCCCTATGTTGCATACAGGGTCGTCATTGCCATCTTTCTAAATTCCATATATATGTGTTAGTATAATATATTGGTGTTTTTCTTTCTGGCTTACTTCACTCTGTATAATCGGCTCCAGTTTCATCCATTTCATCAGAACTGATGTCTAACATTTTTGAACGTCTTTTCTTGCTCTCATTTTCATTCTCTCTTCTCTACTGAGCATTTTCTGTTTCAATAATTTGTTCCTCTTTTTAAAAAGGGCATTAAGTTGGGTGTTTACTTATTGAATTTTGAAAGTTCTTTGTATGTTGTGGTCCCAATCCTTTTAAAAATGTATTTGCAAATAATTTCTCCTTGTCTGTGGCAGGTCTTTCCATTTCCTTTAGAATATCTTTTTCAAATCTCAGTTTTTATTTTTTATGGAGTCTAATCTATTTTTTTAATGTCAATGTCATATATGAACTGAATCAATTATGTATAATTAGTTATATATAAGTGAGTCAGTTAATATTATGGGACTTCCCTGGTGGCTTAGATGGTAAAGCGTCTATACAATGCGGGAGACTCAGGTTCGATCCCTGAGTTGGGAAGATCTCCTGGAGAAGGAAACGGCAACCCACTCCAGTATTCTTTCCTGGAAAATTCCACGGATGGAGGAACCTGGTAGGCTACAGTTCATGGGGTCGCAAAGAGTCGGACATGACTGAGCAACTTCAATGTCAATGTCAATCTATTTTTTAATTTTATGAGTTGTAAGAAGCTCATGAGTTGAATTCTATCTAGAAAGCATTGGCCTAATATTATACATTGCTCAACTTTTTTGTCTATGTTCTCTTTGCTTTAAGCTAGTGTACCCTTTGTCAGTTATCTAATCTGCTGATAATGTCATTTAGTGCATTTTTATCTTACAAACTATACTTTTCATTTCATAGGTTTAATTTCTATATATCTTTGATGTCCCTCTATAACATGGTCACAATAGCTTCTATAGTCTTGTGTATACAATTATATTTTATTAACTGTTTAATGTCCTTGACTTTTGGTTCTAACACTTGTTTCATTTCTGGGTCACTTGTTATGATTTATATTACTTTTCACAAATTTTCCTGCATTTTTGACATGCTTTACAATTTTGAGTTGGATGCTAGGAATTTTTAAGTTTACATTGTTTTAAACTGATGTAAAATTATTTATTTTTTTATTTATTTATTTTTATTTATTTATTTATTTTTTTTTTACTTTATTTTACTTTACAATACTGATTGGTTTTGCCATACATTGACATGATTCTGCCAAGGGTGTACGTGAGTTCCCAAACATGATCCCCCCTCCCACCTCCCACCCCATATCATCTCTCTGGATCATCCCCATGCACCAGCCCCAAGCATCCTGTATCCTGCATCGAACATTGACTGATGATTCATTTCTTACATGATAGTATACATGTTTCAATGCCATTCTCCCAAATCATCCTACCCTCTCCCTCTCCCTCAGAGTCCAAAAGTCTGCTCTACACATCTGTGTCTCTTTTGCTGTCTCGCATACAGGGTCATCATTACCATCTTTCTAAATCCCTGCCTTATGACCCAGCAATCCCACTGCTGGGCATACACACCGAGGAAACCAGAATAGAAATAGACACATGTACCCCAATGTTCATCGCACCACTGTTTATAATAGCCAGGACACGGAAACAACCTAGATGTCCATCAGCAGATGAATGGTTAAGAAAGCTGTGGTACATATACACAATGGAGTGTTACTCAGCCATTAAAAAGAATACATTTGAATCAGTTCTAATGAGATGGGTGAAACTGGAGCCAATTATACAGAGTTAAGTAAGCCAGAAAGAAAAACATCAATACAGTATACTAACACATAAATTATTTGTTTTGTACTGGTTGTTTTTGTATTCCTATTAGTATATTTTTGGAAAAAGTTTCACCCTTTTGAGACTTGCATTTAAGTCTTTTTAGGTAGGACCAGAACAGTCTTTAGTCTAGGGCAAATTTTGTGCATTAGAGAGGCAATCTTATTCCAAGGACTCCATTCTTTGCTTAGGGTATTAAGGGGTTTTACTGTTCTGATTGGTGAAATACAAACTATTCCAGCCCCGAATGGGCTTCAGAGAATGATTTATCTTCTATTTTTAGTGGTTCTTTACCCAGTATCAGAAACTTCATGATCTTTCACTGATCTATGTGCAGCTGAAGACCCAGAAGGTTACTTCTAGATTTCCAGATGTTTCTTGCTTTATGTGTCTTTCTCCTCTTTACTGATCTGCCCTGAAATTACTAGCCACTTTGGCCTCTATGGAGAAAGCAATGGCACCTCACTCCAGTACTCTTGCCTGGAAAATCCCATGGTTGGAGGAGCCTGGAAGGCTACAGTCCATGTGGTTGCTGAGGGTCAGACACTATTGAGCGACGTTACTTTCACTTTTCACTTTCCTGCATTGGAGAAGGAAATGGCAACCCACTCCAGTGTTCTTGCCTGGAGAATCCCAGGGACAGGGGAGCCTGGTGGACTGCCGTCTATGGGGTCGCACAGAGTCGGACACGACTGAAGTGACTTAAAGGCAGTTGGCCTCTATAAATTCTGTCTCATTAACTCATGTTAGTACTGCTAGATTCTTTATGGTCTTCTATCCCACACCCTCAAACAGTGATGTGGAAATCCTCTTCAGCCAGTAAACTAGGGCAGTTGTTAGGATTCTACTCATTTAAATGATTCATTCTTTCAAGGATGACTGTATCCATCTGCCTATTGTACAATGCCTAAAACATTCTTTCATGTATACTTGGAGTATTTAAGACTAGAGAGTAAATCTAGTCCTATCTCTTCATCATTACCATAAGTGAAAGTTTGATACTTTTAATTATATTTAAATTTCCAAGTTCTCATTTCTTGTACATAAGAATGCGGTTCACTTTTTTATATACTTTGATGATGTATTAATACCTGACTGTGTTATCTCAGTTTATTAAATCTGGTAGCTTTTTGTAAATTCCTTGTCTGTTATTTTACAATGAAAAACATATTATCTACTAATAAAGACAGTTTTATTACTTTCATTTTATTTCCAATCTGTATGCTATTTTTTCTATCCTGATTCTTAACTGGTAATTCTAATACTGTATTGGAAAACAGTTCTGAGAGTAGATATGTTTGTATTTTTCCTACTCATAGTGAAAAAGTATCCAGTCTTACCCTAATTATGATGTGATCTGTAGGTTTTTCATAAATACTCAGTATCTGGTAGAGAACTGATTAACACAATTAGATATCCTTGGACTCACATCCCAAACTGTAGCAGGAGAAACTGATCAATTCCTGTCATTGGCCAGCCTTCTCCAATGCTACATTACCAGAATTTAAGAAACCTGAAGATGCACTTATTGCTGATTGGAAACTCTACCCAGGGTCTCACCAGTGATGAGAAAGATAAAAAAGCATGCCACCATTTTCTACATTCTAAGGCTCCTCATACCAACAGCTTTTCAAATGATGGCCTGACTATTCATAGCCTCTTCCTAACTTCATTCACCCATCCTTTCAAGTAGCCCATGGAACCATGCTAGATCATCTATGGAAAAAACTACCTATTCATCTTCTTTTCTAGACCATGTTTGGTAATCTCTAAGGACTGCACATCAGCTCTTCTTTCACCCCCTACTGTAGAGGGGGGAGGATATGAAAAGAAGACAGATTAAATCCTGAAATTTCCACTCTCAGCCTTGAATGCTACAGAGTGAGGTGGCAGTTGTCCTTCATAAGGCAGCGTAAACCATAACAAAACACATCTCAATAAAAGAGTCACTTTTGGAGAAGAGAGACTGACTATAGTGGACCCACCCTCATTACTATTCTTTGTGAACCATGGGCAAGAGTATATATAAATGGAAGCCCACATATATTCTTTTAATTTTCACCAGTAATCAAATTTTCATTAATAAATAATGTGACATTGCAGATTTTCACAATGTATTTGAAAGAAAAGTCAGTCAATTCACTCATTAAAAAATCATCAGAAGAAAAAAAAGAAGAGTTCTAAACAATCCACTCAAGCATCTGATAAGTCAAGTAATAAAAATAATTGCAAGCACACCCTGAGTGATGGAGTATACTTAATACTTAGTAAGAAGCACCACAATTCTGATCTTGTTAGACTAAAAACTTAATCTACTTTTATTTAGTTGCTAATTGATGGATAGTAGTTTTGTTTAACCTTATTATTTTATTTGATTATAAGAGATAAACACATGTTTGCTATCAAATGCTTTGACATAAGCACACAGACAAAAACTGGTATGATTACCAACTGAAAGCTTAATATCAGCCTTTTCTTAAAGAAACAAACAAAGCCTCGCATTTCGTATATAGTTTGTAACTAAAAGAAAATGTGTAAAGGATGGGATGGTAGTTAAGACTTGTTACTTAATGGGAAGCCTATTTAGATTTGACGTTTCCAGGAAGTATTCATAGATTTTCAAGGCTAAATATAATATATCTATATATCTATACATATATATGCTTTCAGAGTTTGTCTATATTTAACAATAGCATTTATTCTGTTTACTGCTATGTTTTGATTCATGTTCAACTCCTAGCATGTAGTAGGTGCTAAGTAGTTATTCGTTGAATGAACTAGATACTATTTTTAGAGGAATGAACACCTTAGTTTTACATATGTGGTAAATTCCAAAGATGAATTACATCAACTTTTCTAACCTATATTGTCAAAGAAGAATTTTTCAGGCTTTCCTATTCATGGATGCATTTCATTGTTCCTTTAAGTGCACACTTTAAAAAAAATGAAGGAAACTTGGAAGGAAATTTCATTTTAGTTCTAAAGTGTTTTAAACTGATATATTTCTATGTTAAAGAAATGTAACATTATGTATATAAAATCTAACAGATATAGAAGAATCATGATAGTGAAGATGCGCGCATTGTAATGTATATAAAGTTAATAATGAATAAGCCATATTTTATTGACTATAATGACACATGTGGTTCAACAAAATAATAGGGGTAACTCAAGGAAATGTTCAGCTGGTACTATGAACAGTAGAATGTCAGTATTTCTGTTCATGAATGGCACACAGAGTACTGAATAATAGCTTAAGCATTCTGCTTTGCTGTATTTTTGTAAGTATTATAAATTCTTAACAAAATGGTACAAACTTGAAAAGTCATTTGATTCTGTTAAGTTACAGAATTTACTGTAGATTTATGTTGTAAGAATTTAAACACAATAGAGGTGTTTGTTATAACTGTTTAAACTGCTAATATATATATATGTATATATGTATCATATATATATGATATACATATTATAAGTCAGGTACATATTTTTCAGCATGTGTCATGCTGTTTCATGTAATCATTGAAACAACAATTGGGAGGTACAACTTCCATCATCACTTTATCAGAGAAAAACAAAATACAGAGAGATCAGGCCACCTTACCAAGGTCAGAAAACTAAGTGTGGCCAAGAAAGGATTTGGATACCAACTTTCATGTTTTAAAATAAGTTATAAGGGATTATTCTGAAAATGGTGGTAAACATTTTAATCTGGCAATTAATATAGGCTTTTGGAGGTTGGAAGCTAAGACAATTTATATACAGAAATTATCATCACCATTATTAGGGATAAATATTTATTGAGCACTGCATAGGCAGGATTACTTTGCTAGCATGTGAGATGAGTGCAATTGTGCAGTAGTTTGAGCATTCTTGGGCATGGCCTTTCTTTGAGATTGGAATGAAGACTGACCTTTTCCAGTCCTGTGGCCACTGCTGAGTTTTCCAGATTTGCTAGCATATTGAATGTAGCATCACTTTCACAGCATCATCTTCTAGGATTTGAAATAGCTTAACTGTAGTTCCATTACCTCCACTAGCTTTGTTCCTAGTGATGTTTCCTAAGGCCCACTTGACTTCACTGTCTGGCTCTAGGTGAGTGATCATACCATTGTGATTATCTGAGTCATGAAGATCTTTTTTGTGTAGTTCTTCTGTGTATTCTTGCTACCTTTTCTTAATATCTTCTGCTTCTGTCAGGTCCATATCATTTCTGTCCTTTACTGTGCCCATCTTTGAATGAGATGTTCCCTTGGTAACTCTAATTTTCTTGAAGAGCTCTCTAGTCTTTCCCATATATTGGTTTCCTCTATTTCTTTGCACTGATCACTGAGGAAGACTTTCAAATCTCTCCTTGCTAATCTTTGGAACTCTGCATTCAAATGGGTATATCTTTCCTTTTCTCCTTTGCCTTTTGCTTCTCTTCTTCTCATAGCTATTTGTAAGGCCTTCTCAGACAACCATTTTGCCTTTTTGCATTTCTTTTTCTTGGGGATGGTCTTTATCACCGCCTCCTGTACAATGTCACGAACCTCCATCCATAGTTCTTGAGGCACTCTTTCTATCAGATCTAATCCCTTGATTCTATTTGTCACTTCCACTGAATAAGCCTAAGGTATTTGATTTAGGTCATACCTGAATGGTCTAGTGGTTTTCCCTACTTTCTTCAATTTAAGTCTGAATTTGGCAATAAGGAATTCATGATGCGAGCCACAGTCAGCTCCCAGTCTTGTTTTTGCTGATTGTATAGAGCTTCTCCATCTCAGCTGCAAAGAATATAATCAATTTGATTTCAGTATTCACCATCTGGGGATGTCCATGTGCAGAGTCTTCTCTTATGTTTTGGAAGAGAGTGCTATGACCAGTGTATTCTCTTGGCAAAACTCAATTAGCCTTTACCCTGGTTCGTTCTATATTCTAAGCCCAAATTTGCCTGTTTTCCAGGTATTTCTTAACTTCCTACTTTTGGATTCCAGTCCCCTGTAATGAAAAGGATATTGTTTATGGGTGTTAGTTCTAGAAAGTCTTATAGATCTTCATAGAAATGTTCAACTTCAGCTTATTCAGCATTATTGGTTGGCGCATAGATTTGGACTACTGTGATATTGAATAGTTTCTCTTGGAAACAAACAGAAATCATTTTGTCATTTTTGAGATTTCATCCAAGTACTGCATTTCAGACTCTTTTGTTGACTATGATGGCCACTCCATTTCTTCTAAGGGATTACTGCTGACAGTAGCAGATATAATGGTCATCTGAGTTAAATTCACCCATTCCAGTCCATTTTAGTTCGCTGATTCCTAAAATGTTGACGTTCACTCTTGCCATCTCCTCTTCAACAACTTCCAATTTGCCTTGATTCATGGACTTAACATTCCAGGTTCCTATGCAATATTGCACATTACAGCATCAGACTTTACTTCCATCACCAGTCGCATCCACAACTGGATGCTGTTTTTGCTTTGGCTCTGTCTGTTCATTCTTTCTGAAGTTATTTCTCTATTCTTCCCTAGTGGCATATTGGGCACCTACCGACCTAGGGAGTTCATCTTTCATGTCTTATCTTTTTGCCTTTTCATACTGTTCATGGGGTTCTCAAGGCAAGAATACTGAAATGGTTTGCCATTCCCTTCTCCAGTGGACCACATTTTCCCAGAACTCTCCACCATGACCCATCTATCTTGGGTGGCCCTACATGGCATGGCTCATAGTTTCATTGAGCTAGACAAGGCTGTGGTCCATGTGATCAGATTGGTTAGTTTTCTGTGATTGTGGTCAGGGACAAAGGGTAGGAGTGCAGGTAGAACAGAACGTGATCTTGGCAGAATTGAGGCCATTCACTTAGTCCAACATTCTCACTTCTCTGAACTCTCCAGAAAGAAGTGAGAAGAATGCTTATCTTCACAGATACTCTAGGTTTCTTGCCTTGAGGTCAGTCCTGAGAATCCATGCAAGGGTTGGACATGACTGAACAACTGAACTGAACTTGCAGGCAGGATTAGGAATACAGAGAGATATACAAACTGTTCCAAGTTGTAAGAGATTTATGCTTCATTTGAAAAATTGCTAACTAGAATACTATCCTTTTTAAAAAGAAGTATGTGTGTGTGTGCTAAAGTTGTATTTAAAACAATAAAAAATATACAAGCAGCTCATACAACTCAATACCAGAAAAACAAAAAACCCAGTCAAAAAGTGGGAAAAAGAACTAAACAGGCATTTCTCCAAAGAAGACATACTGATGGCTAATAAACACATGAAAATTTGCTCAACATCACTTATTATTAGAGAAGTGCAAATCAAAACCAGAATGAGATACCACCTTACACCAGTCAGAATAGCCATCGTCAAAAAGTCTACAAACAATAGATGCTGGAGAGGGTGAGGAGAAAAGGGAACGCTCTTGAAAAAAGAACAAAAAAAATACATTAAATCAAAATTTGGTCACATGAAATTTGGATATAAATGCAGAACTTCAGAGTTTCTTTCCCTTCTTTTTGTAATACAAAACTCAGTTGATTATTTTACATATTACAGTTTAAGAGATGAAATGAGCCTTACATTGTGTTGTATTATATCCTATCCTTAATGCAGTCTATTTTCTAATTAAAGATATAAAAGTATTTAGTCACAATTTTATTCTACTATAATCCTTTCTTCACTAACTTCATCAAGGCAGTAAAAGGAAAGTATTTATTTCCTCCATGAAATATCATAGACCTACAATAAAGATTCAATTCTGTGTATGTTTCTAGTGCAGTAACTGAAATATGACCTTCCAGAGGATTTTAAGCTCAATAATATATTATGTGTGATAATTTAATTTTGTAGAATATTATCAGAATACTTTCATCTCAAAAATTTTAAACATAATTGACCATGAGATTCTGACTCTTTTTCTTTTAGTCTTGATTAAGCGTGTTCAGAGAATACAAACTAACTACATATGAGCTTATATTAGGCAGTGTTAACAATACAGTGCTAAAGAAAATATACCACATAGTCTACATTAAATGGTGAAATATAAAATTAACCATTCTTTTTTAGGATTGTGTATAATGATGATCAACTCTGACAGTTCAAAAGATAATGGATAGTTGACAATTATAGTTAACACTTGATAAAATTAAAATAATGTTAGCTTTATTTTCATGTTAAAACGTTGTAATCTAAAATACTAAAGATAGTATGTTTTAGTACTATCTAAACATACTAAACATACCAGTCTAAACATACTAAAGATAGGAATTTTCAGTACTTGATTATTCCATAGGCTAACTGTTGCTTTCAGCAGAATAACAACTATTTTCAGATTTTGTCAAATTTTATATAGATTTGAATTCATTTCATACTAAACATACTAAAGATATATTATAAGACATCTTCTTTATAAGATACAAAGAAAGCTGTTGTATTTGACTATAATTTACAATCCAATGTTTGTATGATATATTTCGAACTCCCCACTAAACTGGGATCATAGCTAGTGGTTATTTCCCCCATTTTTTTTCTTTCTCTCCTTCTTTTCCTCTTTCTTTTCTTCCTAAGAAGAAGGGACAACAGAGGATGAGATGGATGACATCACCAACTCAATGGACATGAGTTTGAGCAAACTCTGGGAGATGATGAAGGACAGGGAAGCCTGATTTGCTGAGTCCATGCATGGGGTCACAGAGATTCAGAAATGACTGAATGACTAAGCACGCACAGCACAAACACAGTTATTTAACTCATGCTGAATAACTGAGCACAGTGTAGCCTTGCCTCTCAAAACTAACAGTGACTATAAAGTCTTTGTTCAAGTTTATAAGACATAATAATTTATAGTCTTAGCCTTGGAATGGGAAAATCTAGTTTAGAAGAATTATGTGGAATTAAAGAAATAAGGTGCCAAATATTCCACACATTATGAATTTATTAATCATAAGTCATTGAACTATATAAACACAAAGGTACTTAACTTGATTATTCCATGGCTAACTGTTGCTTTCAGCAGAATAACTACTATCTTCAGATTTTGTCAAATTTTATGTAGATTTAAATTTATTTCATGAAATGCAAACTTAATGTATATATATTTTTGAATAATATAATTTGGGCTAGATTTCCAAACCCACTTTCTCCCCTATAAATCCACCTGGCATTCTCATACCAAATGTATTTGTCTAGATGGCCGAATTGGATAACGACATTTTTACTGGTCAGAAACTTAGAAGGAATGGGCCCAGTTTCCATTGCTATTCAAGATTCTAAATTGCTTACTCATCTAATTAATTGGGTGTTATCATCCACTAAATTGCTTCTGCTCCTATCATAGTGGTCTTTCAGCTCTCCAATTCAGAATCTCTATCTTTGCTATATATTCCCACATAGTTCCATGGGACACTGAGTCCTGTCTTTTAAAATTTGACATTTTGTTGCATTTTTTCACTGTAAAATGGAGCACAGTCTTAGGCTGCTTGCTCTCATCTGTGTTATTACTTGACTAATTAATATAGTAATTTCTCCCCTCTGAAATAGATTATAATTCCTTGATAAAGATTTATTATGTTTTATATTACTGTGAATTTCTTTTTGTGTTTAATTCAAAGTATAACACTATATATGCACATGATAGATAGCAGATTTTACAGATAAAAATGCAGATAGTAAGTTACAATGTATAATTACTTTTAGCATGACCTACTAACATTTGATTATACACCTATGGGAAATATGTTTTATATATTATTTTGTAGATGACATGCATGAAGACAAGGGATGTTAAAGAATGCAATCAAATTTACATTACTAGCAAATTACAAAGCTAATATTAAAATCTAGAGATTCTAATTTTGTATTTGTTCTCAAAAACTATTGTTACTAATTATGTTATTTATAAAAGCTAAGGTGCATAAAGGCAAACCGAAAATCCAAGGAACTATATTGTGAGTATATCTTTCCTGGTGGTAAAGAATCTGCCTGCAATGTGAGAGAACCAGGTTCAGTCCCTGGGTCGGGAAGATCCCCTGAAGAAGGACATAGTAACCCACTCCAGTATTCTTGCCTGGAGAATTCCATGGACAGAGGAGCCTGGCAAGGCTACAGTTCATGGGGTCACAGAGTCGGACGTGACTGAGCAACTAACACTTTCTCTTTCATAGTATGAATGTTTGTCTGTGGTATGAATAAAAAGTGTTGCCTGCAGTATCAGGAAACAAAGAAATTGCAGTCCATGTCACTAAAGCTGCCTCCCCTCACCATTGTGAGCCCCAAGGGAACTAAGGATGGACATAAATGGGCTGCCTACCACCAAGCCCTTAGGCACTGCTGCTGCTGCTGCTAAGTAGCTTCAGTCGTGTCCAACTCTGTGTGACTCCATAGAGGGCAGCTCACCAGGCTCCCCGTCCCTGGGATTCTCCAGGCAAGAACACTGGAGTGGGTTGCGATTTCCCTCTCCAATGCATGAAAGTGAAAAGTAAAAGTGAAGTCGCTCAGTAAGTGACCAACTCTTCACAACTCCGTGGACTGTAGCCTACCAGGCTCCTCCGTCCATGGGATATTCCAGGCAAGAGTACTGGAGTAGGGTGCCATTGCCTTCTCAGGCTCTGCAGCCACCCTCAATGGCGTGCCCTGAGGGAACTCAGGAAGGTAAAAGAACAGGATATCAGCCCCAGATAGTTAAGAAGCTATCAGAAGAATGAATTCAATGAGCCCAGACTCCTGTATCTTCTCATACATACGTAGAAAAGTGCTAAACTGAAAAACTTGAAACGTCTGGTTTTCTTTAATTAATGGTAATTTTCTGATGTTCCAACTACCTGGTCTTTGTTGCAAATATCCTTATGTATCTTGGATTCTGCCTTTCTTCTTTGGAGTAGTCCCTCAGAGCTATTCTGAGAGTCTGTCTCCCAGGCTTGAAGCCCTTAGAAAGTCTGTCATATAAAACATGATTCTCAACTTTGAGATTGTCCATATTTTTCATTCAACCGTGGTGTTGGAGAGGATACATTTGAAAACATAGACTTGATTATGTTCATAAATTTAGCAGCACTAACATAATTTTGGTAAATGATCTATGCATTTCAAAATGTAAACACTGTATCTTTAAAATAGGTAATACACTTGTTTGACAAAATTTAAGTTACTCTCTTCTACTATTACCAAGAAAATAGTATAATTTTATGCATTTCAACTGATTTCAGTTTATCAAACTATTATTAAATTTATCTTCAAATATATAATTTCATTTTTGCATTATTAAGTCAAATTTTTATTACAGATAGAGGTACAGTTAACTCTTTCCCCATTATATATTTTCCAATATATACACTTAACATACAAATATTAATTATAAAATGAGACTCACCAAGCAAATTATTTCCAATATGTTCATTAATTAATTTCAAAAGTCATTTTTCAAGAACTGCAATGATCACGTACAAAAAAGTGTTTAAAATCCTCCCGTAATTTTACGAAAGTGTACACAGCTGCACTGAAATTAAGAATCTATTAGTTGACATTATGTTTTCTAAGTTACCTGACAAAAACAAATTTAATTCTGATTTCTTCACACTTTATAAGTCTTCTAACAGACTCCAGAAAAATGGGTTTCAAGACAAACCAACCTGAGAAAACAAATCTTACAAAAGCCCTGGGTTTTGCCAAGAAAGTACCTAAGGTTTTTTGAGAAAGCTGCAAGCTTTTCCAAGATTGTTATAAGCTTGTGCTTATCCAATTGAACTCGGTCTCAACTCATACGTTATATAGTTCTGATGAAAACATGCCTATCCTCTACCAAATTTGACTACAGAAATATAGTAGCAAAGTGCAAGGATCAATCTGTTAATTATCTAGGATCCTGTTATTTACAATCCTGTTCATGTTTCCTCAAAAAGAAAGAAGAAAAACTAGAATCATATATATATATATATATATATATATATATATATATATATATATATATATATATAAAACTATATGTAAGGAAATCCACTCCAAAATGCTCTTTTGGAAAATATGCCACTATAGGAAAACTCAAGGGACTGCTAATCTGCTTCTAATTAATAAAAAACATTGTCCTTTTAACAGTCTGCTTGTCTGATTCAAAAGTTAGTCTGGTATCTTTTGCAGAAAGACAAGATATATGTATCTTCAAGTGATAGGGTGTTAACTCTTTTTATAAATACTCCACATTTCCCTACAGAATTGTGCTCTCAGATCAAAAAACAAGTTTTTCCTCCATAAATACACTAGGCTTTGACAGCTTTTTATTGAGTTCATTATGTTATTAAGGCTTCAAAAGAAATGTCTTAGTGAATGAAGGTATAAAAATTATTGAAACAGTATGCATTTGTATTTTTCTTTCTAAAACACTCCCAGAGTAATTTGCATGTTCTCAAGTTGAGTCCCCAACAAATACTTCCTTGTTTTGCTGCTTTATCTTCCCCACTAGTGAGTACCTTAAGAACTGAGATTGTGTCTCATTTCTGTTTCTTTTTCAGGCAGCATCTATAGCGTTTTGTTTCTAATGAATACTGCACAAATATTTTCAGTATTAGATAAAGAAGGGGGATGGAAGGAGGGTAAGTGTTGTAAGTTTTATAAACAATAGTAAAAATAGATTCCATACCACTCTCAAACAAAAGTATTTATTATATTTCCATGAGTTTTAATGGATTTACTTTGAGATTTAAAGTTCCCTGTGTGCTTGGTCGCTCAGTCGTGCCGACTCTTCACGACCCCATGGATTGTAGCCTGCTAGGCTCCTTTACCCATGGGATTCTCCAGGCAAGAATACTGGAGTGGGTTGCCATTTCCGCCTCCAGGAAACCTTCCTAACCCAAGGATCGAACCCAGGTCTCCCACACTGCAGGCAGACTCTTTACCATCTGAGCCACCAGGGTATGTGAAGTCAATATGAACTATGATTTCCTAATTCCAAAATAACACATTCAAAAGACATGTCAATTTGCTCATCTTTCTTGCTAAGAAGACTTGGTTGACAAATGAATAAATCCTTATGGATCTGAAATTAATCTAGTTCAGTTTTCCCAGTCAAGATAATTAGATGTTATATATTATATGGACATATTTATTAAACAATTAAAATTATAATAAAAATGTGCAGTCATAACCTATTACATATCAATAATCCACACACCCAATCAGAAATAAGCAGTTTTAATATTGTTATTTTGTGTGTATGTATCTGAAAATGCCATTTACTTGGTTTTCCAATTCTGAACATTATAATTTTAATTTAGTAGTTCACAAATTTAATTTTCTAAGCAAAATGGTGTAGACACAGTGAAAAGCATTTTTTAACTCAGAACTTTATGAAAGTGACAAAATAATTTATGAACATGACCTCTGGTATACATTTGTTACACATTTTTGTTGTTGTTTAGTTGCAAAGTTGCATTTGACTCTTTTGCAAACCCATGGACTGTAGCCTGTAAGGCTTCTCTCTCTATGGGATTTCCCAGACAAGAATACTAGAGTGGGTTGCCATTTCCTTCTCCAGGGGATCTTCCCAACCCAGGGATTAAACCCACCTCTGCTGCATTAGCAAGCAGATTCTTTACCACCCAGCCACCAGGGAAGCCCTTGTTATACATTACATAGTGTAGTACATATTAGTTTGGCCAAAGATGTGTATAGGTAATTAAGAGATTTCAAATCTTAACTCTTGACTTTTTAACCACTCTAAATGATTTGAAAATCCTTAATAAGTGAAGCTAAGCTATTACTTTTGTCCTATTTTATTTTCATCTCTTAGTAGTGGCATTACCTATGAACCACAACCCCAAACAAAATCAGGACCCCTACAAAAACCTGCCTTAATGCATACTCTCTCCATTCTATTGTCTTACCTTTCTTTTTTTATAGATTTACCAAATCTATATTTTTGAGAACTATTATATGTGTGTGTGTGTATATATATATATATTTTTTTCTACATTTTGAAAAATAAATAAGATTTAGTAAGTGGTTCATTGAAAAAGGTGTTTTGGAAACTTTTTAGTTTATTCTTTTACTGCTAGGATTTCTCTGTACTGGCACACGCTGCTGTAGTTCAGTTATTTTGTCTGTTGTAAACCATTCCATGTGTGTGTACGCCATAGTGTCTGTGCACCATAGTGTATGTATATTATTCACTTTTCTGTGGATTTACACCAAGTTTTTTCTAGGTTTTTTCTATTATGAATAGTGCTATCTGGAATCATCTTTTGCATGTCTCATCTCAAACACATACAAAAGCTTTTGCTTTTATATATTTCTAGGAGTTAAAGCACTGCATCATACGGTATATGATTATCTTTAGCAGATAATGTCAGTTTTCCAAAGTGATTATCCCAATTTATACTCCAACATACCTTGTGAATACTCATCCTTTCCAACATTGTAAGATTTTATTTTTATTCTATGTATGTATGTATGTATGTATGTACTGTCAATCAAATGAGTATAAAATTGCATCTTTCTGTCTTAAAGGGCATTTTTTCCTACTCACAAATAAGGTTGAGTACCTAACTTTGCTTGTTTATTTGGCATATGTTTTTCCTCTTCTGTGAATATCCAACACAAATGAATACCTCTGAATTTCTGTTTTCTGTATAGGTTAATCATTAAATGTGCACTGACTTTACTAGTCGATATTATTAAATAGTTTAATAAGTGTCACTATGTCATATAGAGTTATATAACATATATACACTTACAATATTTACATCATCAAAGCATTTTAAAAGAACAGACTATTTAGTGAATGATATAACATTCATGCTTTCATAGATGATTCTTAATGGGTGAATAATACAAAAAGAACTGTTTGTACCTCTTTATATTCATATATACATTAATATATTATCTTGCTGTATGTTTTGTATTGTGATTAAGCAGTCTGAGTTCCTGATACTATCACGAATTCTGGAAGCTTCACTCTATAACACAGTGACTGGAGTTATGCCGAGAATTGAACACAGCATTTGGGCACAATCTATAATACACTGATAATTATATTACACTATACTTAATGCATTTATTTGCTTACTAATTAAGGATACTTATATTACCTGATGACCATGCATATATGTGCTAAATTCTGGAGATATTTGAAGAAACAACTATTTCACAGTATTTATACTCTTAGAGTTTATAGTTTAATTAGTAACATTGTTAAAACATATTTTTTAAAAGGTACAATGATGACTATCTTACAGCTATAATGGGAACACAAGTTATAAAGTTTTATTCAACTGCTTCATGAAAAGTCTTAGAAAGAGTTTAAACCAGTTCGCACTTAACAAGCTAGAGTATTCTAAGTAAGTTACTGTCCAACACTGTTTACTATCCAACAGAGAGAGAAAACATTAATCTCTGGAGTTGTCTGTTTCACTGAACCAAAATTGTTTGTATCCATACTAGCCAAAAATCTGCAAGTTATATGCCCCACAAAGTTGTAAAATAGCATAGACCAGAGAAAGTCAAGTCTAGGACTGTACTGACAAAATACCTAGTGACATCTTTTGCCTTTTTCTAAGTCACAGATAAACTTTCTCACACTATAAGTGAAAAGATAATTATAGGCAAGAACATTGCAATTAATGTGGCTTTGATAATAGTATAAATTCATTAAGATTTTTGAAAGGATAAAGGTCAAAATTATTTCTAAGACTAAGTTACTGATTGGTTCTTAAAGGGCAAACTGACATAAAGTGGGGTCAAGTAGCCTAGACGTTAGGGAAAATAAGAATGAATGGGTAGAAGGAAACGTTGATTGCCCTGGAAGAAAACAAAGGGTGCTTATAACCCATGACTTCTATGAGAGAAACTATAACATTAAAAAAAAAAAAAAAAGCAGTGGATCCACTTCATCAGATACAAAATTTAATTTATATTATATTGTTTACCTGGGCCTCAAGGGTCATTCTAGGATTCAATGGGCCCATACTTCTTTTTCCTTGTTCTGAAAACAGCATCTCTTTACCTGTCAAACATAATGGAATCCAGCAGAACCCTGAAGGGCCCAAATACAGAACCAAGTAGTTAATGATTAAGATAACTGAGTCACAGATTCAGAATCTGATGCACATTTCTTAGTTGTTTTACAGATACTGCAATTGCAACCATAGGTAAAAAAAGCTATATGATGACCAGACTATAGCTACTATATAAGCTTCTCCAAGTTGGGAGAAGGCAATGGCACCCCACTCCAGTACTCTTGCCTGGAAAATCCCGTGGGTGGAGGAGCCTGGTGGGCTGCAGTCCATGGGGTCCCAAAGAGTTGGTGACTTACTGAGCAACTTCACTTTCACTTTTCACTTTTATGCATTGGAGAAGGAAATGGCAACTCACTCCAGTGTTCTTGCCTGGAGAATCCCAGGGATGGGGGAGCTTGGTAGGCTGCCGTCTATGGGGTTGCACAGAGTCGGACATGACTGAAGCAACTTAGCAGCAGCATCAGCAGCTCCAACTTGAACAGTATTGAACCTATGGCTAGCAAAATTCCAAGAACTGGCATCAAGAGTATGGAATTAATGTTACTGCTCACAATAATCTATATCTTTGTGGGCATGAAAATAATTGTAGCTTCACTATATGTTTAAATGGGCAACTAACATTTTTAGCAAAGAGACCCATGTTGACAATTTCCACATAGAGTGCCCTATGTCAGCATGAAGAAGTTACAAAAGATGAAATGCACCCTAATCCTATAGAAATCCAATGATGTTCTGTCAAGTGGGGATTTATAAGCAGTTTTTGATAGGAAAACTTTATAGGGTTTTCCCAGTAGCTCAGATGGTAAAGCGTCTGCCTACAAGGTGGGAGACCCAAGTTCGATCACTGGGTCAGAAAGATCCCCTGGAGAAGGAAACGGCAACCCACTCCGGTATTCTTGCCTGGAAAATCCCATGGACTGAGGAGTCTGGTAGGCTACAGTCCATACTGGAAACGACAACCCACTCAAATATTCTTGCCTGGAAAATCCCACGGACTGAGGAGTCTGGTAGGCTACAGTCCATGGGGTCGCAAAGAGTCGGACACTACTAAGAAGTTCATTTTCACTTTCACTTTGATAGGAAAGCACTCTCTGCACGAGGAACCCATTTGTCTTAAACTTAAACCAGGTACCCTATTCTTTACTCACATCCAGCCCAAGCACACTTTTCAAATCGTTTAATCACATGATATTTTGCCTAACTTGTTGATTCTTTCTATAGCTCAAAGAAGTAGAAATGAAGAATAAGTAACTAACAGATAATCATATCTCTTCCCTAGCTTCCCCTTCAGTAATTTCACAAACTCTGTGACCAAACTGAATAAGTTAACATCTAGAGGAAGATCACAAGAAATCAATGAGCCTGCACACAGTGGGAGGATGGTGATGATTCTGACCCCCATCTCAATGATTAACTGAGATTACTTTCCTCCTTCCCTTTAAAAGTTTCATTGATTAAGCAGAATTTTAGAGGCAGTTTTTGAGGGATGCTGAATGCATCATCTTCCCAGATTGCTAGCAATTTGATTAAAGGCACCTTTCCTTTGCTTCCAACATTTGTCAGTATAGATAATTTAAGTGTTGTGCAGTGGGACCCAATTCATTTGATAACAGTAATAAGCACTTTGAAGATACATCTGATTCTGTTTGATATAATGTTTCATCTCTTCCCTTGAATTAAGGTATGGAGACCATCTATAAATCAACAATTGCTAAAGACTGAATGAAGAAGCACATATCAATTTATTTTGAAATTTCACATTCTTCATGTTGGTGATATTATGAATGCCATTCAGAAACATCCTGCAAAGTCTATAAGGATTTGCAGGATGGAAATGAAATGGAAGACCTGAGGTCATGTCATAAATATAAATAACTGCAAGATTACTATTGATTATCACTACCCAACATTATTGATTATCAGCATCTAGGCTACTCATCACCAGTGTCTATTGTTTTTTTTTCCTAAATATTTCTTGAATATTTTCCCTTCATTTCTTAGTTTTATTTTATATCATCTTTGGACTGCACTACTACTACAGCTTATGTCTTAGTACTCCATCTGCTAGTCTAGTTACCCTCATATACACTCATCTTCCCTTGTCAGTGTTTGGGAGTCTTTGGCAGAGGTGTAGGTCTACAGCGGCCTGCTGCAGGGTCAAGGAATTGACTGCAGCTATCCTGGTAGGCACAGCATCCTTTTCCTGAGAACCCCATGAACACTATGGAAAGGCAAAAAGGAATGACACTGAAAGATGAACTCCCAGGTCAGCAAGTGCCCAGTATGCTACTGGAGAAGAGCAGAGAAATAGCATTAGAAGGAATGAAAAGGCTCAGTCAAGCAGAAACAATGCCTAGTTGTGGATGTGTCTGATGGTGAAAGTAAAGTCTGATGCTGTAAAGAACAATATTGCACAGGAACCTGGAATGTTAGGTTCATGCATCAAGGCAAATTGAAAGCGGCCAACAGGAGAGGGCAAGAGTGAACATCAACATTTTAGGAATCAGTGAACTAAAATGGACAGGAGCGGGAGACTTTAATTTAGATGACCATTGTATGTATTATTGTGGGCAAGACTCCCTTAAAAGAATGGAGTAGCCCTAACAATCAATAAAACAGTCTGAAATGCAGTACTTGGGTGCAATCTCAACAACAGAATGATCTCTGTTCATTTCCAATGCAAACCTTTCAATATCACAGTAATCCAAGTCTATGCCCCAATTACTAATTCCAAAGAAGCTGAGTTTAATGATTCTATGAAGATCTACAAGATCTTCTAGAACTAACACACACATACACATACACACACACACACACACACACACACACACACACACAAATGTCCTTTTCATCATAGGGGACTGGAATACAAAATAGGAAGTTAAGAGATACCTGGAGTAACAAGCAAATTTAACCTTGGAGTACAAAATGAAGCAAGACAAAAGCTAACAAAATTTTGCCTAGAGAAGGCACTGGTCATAGCAAACATCCCCTTCGAACAGAACAAGAGATGACTCTTCACATGGACATCACCAAATGGTCAATATTGAAACCAGATTGGTTATACTCTTTGCAGCCAAAGATGGAGAAGCTCTATTCAATCAGCAAAAACAAGATGAGGAGGTGACTGTGGCTCAGATCATTAACTCCTTATTGAAAAATTCAGACTTAAATTTAAGAAAGTAGGGAAAACCACTAGGCCATTCAAGTATGACCTAAATGAAATCCCTTATGACTATATAAGTCTTCATAGAACCATTCAACTTCAGCTTCCAAATTGGGAAAGGAGTATGTCAAAGCTGTATATTGTCATATTGCTTATTCAATGTATATACAGAGTACATCATGTGAAATGTCAGCTGGATGAAGTACAAGCTGGAATCAAGATTGCTGGGAGAAACAGCAACAATCTCAGATTTGTGGATAACACCATCCTTATAGCAGAAAATGAAGAGGAACAAAAGAGCTTTAGATGAAGGAGAAAGAGAAGAGTGAATAAGGTGATTTAAAAGTTAATATTCAAAAAACAAAGATCATGGCATATGGTCCCATCACTCATGGCAAATAGAGGGGGGAAAAATGGAAATAGTGACAGACTATTTTATTGGGCTCCAAAATAACTGCAAATGGTGACTGCAGCCACGAAATTGAAAGACGCGTGCTCCTTGGAAGAAAAGCCATGGAAAACCTACACAGTGTATTAAAAAGCAGAGACTGCTTTGCCAATAAAAGTCCATATATTTAAAGCCATGGTTTTTCTGGTAGTCATGTGTGGATGTGAGAGTTGGACCATAAAGAAGGGCCAAAGAATTGATGCTTTTCAACCGTGGTGTTGGAGAAGACGCTTGAGAATCCCTTGGACTGCAAGGAGATCAAACCAGTCAATCTTAAAGAAAATCAACCCTGAATAGTCATTGAAAGGACTGATTCTGAAGCTCCAATAATTTGGTAACCTTATGTGAAAAGCCAACTCATAGGAAAAGATCCTAATGCTGAGAAAGACTGAAGGCAGGAGGAGAAGGGAATGGCAAAGGACGAGATGGCAGAAGGCATCACCGACTCAATGGACATGAATGTGAGCAAACTCTGGGAGATGGTGAAGGACAGGGAAGCCTGGAATGCTGTAGTCCATGGGGTTACAAAGAGTTGGACACAACTGAATGACTGAACAACAAGAACAACAATTGTGTTGTCTTGCACAAGTAATTTAACTGAAGTGAATTTCTGTTGAGAGAGCAGTACAAATAGACAAGAGAAGAGACACATGAGCCAATGAGATTGAGGCAGACTTCCCAGGTGACATTGTGGTAAATAAACAGCCTGCCAACTCAGGAGACAGAAGAGACAAGGGTTCAGTTCTTGTTTTGGGAAGATCCCCTGGAGGAGGGAATGACAACCCACTCCAGTATTCTTCCCTGGAGAATCCCATGGTCAGAGAAGCCTGGAGAACTATGGTCCATAGTGTTGTAGAGTTGGACTTGAGTGAAGTGACTTAGCAACACACAACCATATATTTGTGGTTAAAGTGTTAGTCATTCAGTCATGTCCAACTCTTTGTGACCCCATGGACCATCATCCACCAGGCTCCTTTTTCCATGGAATTCTCCAGGCAAGAATACTCGAGTGGGTAGCCATTCCTTTCTCCAGGTGATCTTCCCAACCAGGGATTCAAACCAAGACTTCTGCATTGCAGGCATATTCTTTATCATCAGAGCCACTGGGAAGCCCACATTTAGGGTATCCACTCTTTAAAAAAATAAGTAGCTATTTCACAGAAGATGGTGATATGGCAAACCACATTTACTGCTCTAAAAGGGAGAGCACAGACTAATATAAATGTGCATGGTGTCAATATGAAAGCTAAAAACACCATTAATGTACTAAATAACATTTGAGCTAGATATTTAATGCTTATTTCAAATGTTAATTTCTATTGTATTTTATAACGTGCATAGGTGTTTTGAATATGTATTTATAGTTAACATGGCAGGAAAAATAAAAGCATGTATTTTAAAAAGTAAATACTATGTCAAGTACACAATGTTGCATGAATATTTTATCTAAAACTACTTAAAGTGAAATACTGGCTAAATATTTTAAGTTTCTTATGTTTGCAACAGATATCTGAATATTGGAAATATCTGGCTTGTTAATCCCATCTGAAGAAATACAGAGATGGGTGAAAATTTTGTCTGTTACCTCAGAGTTATGAAAATTTCTTAAATCAAGAGGGCAAACACCAGGGCTTCCTAATAAGCCCACCCACCTCAATTCACAGCTTTTCCTCAATGATTCTGTTATCTCAGTCTGGCATATGCCCAGCTTATTTCAGCTGTGTGTTCGTAAAATCACCTCTAGGTTTGCAGATGGGCTTCTTTCCAAGACCTTGCAATCAATGACCCTGTCTTTCTATTTAATGTTAAATGTGGCTTGTAGGTGTCACTGATGGAATTGTTCAAAAAGTCAGATGTGACTCTGGTAACAGATTAAACTTTATCTTTAATTAATGGATTTGTGAAAAGAAAAGAAAATCCAAAACTACAAGCTCTTCATAACCTAGACAAAGGCAACTTGACATTTGCATTGAAATCCTTTCATCTTTACAGGATAATGCCTTCCCTTTATCTTTAAAATTAAACAATGTATCATGTTCATTGAAGAAAAAAAAATCATATCACTGTGAATCATGATAAAATGTGCACTGCAAAAGGTGTAGGCAAAGAAATTTGTTACAGTAAACCAAACCACATCACAAAATTTGTATGTTTTGGGTGTTTGTGCAATGTCATTTGCTATACATTATTTTGGTTTTTCATTTTTCAGTAAATTATAATTACCACTGTGAATTTCTCTTTAATATGTGCTTGTAAAAATGTATTTTAAAATTTTAGTGACTTTAGACTGAGTTTGGTGTTTTGATTGGTTACAGAATTTCAGCTAATTTATATTTCTGCAATAAGTGTATCTTTACTTCATGAAAATTACTGTATGGACTACCATGTTCGTTAGTGCCCTGGACTTTGGTGCAGGGTTGGGGACACTGCATGCAGCAGTGCCTGGATAGGACCTTCTGATGGAGATCACCATTATCTTCATTACTTCCACTGTAGATTGGACTCAGGTCAAGCAACAGGGAGGAAACATAGCCTGGCCCATCAACAGAAAATTGGATTAAAGACTTACTGAGCATGGCCCCATGCATCAGAACAAGACCCAGTTTTCCCCTCAGTCTCTCACATCAGGAAGCTTCCATAAGTCTCTTATCCTTATCCATCAGAAGGCAGAGAGAATGAAAACCACAGTCACAGTAAATTAACCAAACTGATCACTTGGACCATAGCCTTGGCTAGCTCAATGCAACTAGGAGCCATGCCATGTAGTGCCACCCAAGACAGACTGATCATGGTAGAGAGTTCTGACAAAACGTGGTCCACTGGAGAAGGGAATAGAAAACCACTTCAGTATTCTTGCCTTGAGAACCCCATAAACAGTATGAAAAGGAAAAAAGATAGGACACTGAAAGATGAATTCATCAAGTCAGTAGGTGCCCAATATGCTACTGGAGATCAGTGGAAAAAAACTACAGAAAGAATGAAGGAATGGAGCCAAAGCAAAAACACCCAGTTGTGGATGTGATCGGTGATGGAAGCAAGGTCCGATGATGTAAATACTGCATAGGAAGCTGGAAAGTTTGGCCCATTGAATCAAGGCAAATTCAGTTCAGTTCAGTTCAGTCACTAAGTTGTGTCCGACTCTTCTTGACTCCATGAACCGCAGCACACCAGGCCTCCCTGTCCATCTCCTGGAGCCCACCAAAACTTTACTCCAACTCCAAAGTATTGGAGTTTCAGCTTCAACATCAATCCTTCCAATGAACACCCAGGACTGATCTCCTTTAGAATGGACTGGTTGGATCTCCTTGCAGTCCAAGGGACTCTCAAGAGTCTTCTCCAACACCACAATTCAAAAGCATCAATTCCTTTGTGGTCAGCTTTCTTTATAGTCCAACTCTCACATCCATACATGACCACTTGAGAAACCATAGCCTTGACTAGATGGACATTTGTTGGCAAAGTAACATTTGCCAAAGCTTGGCAACATTTGCCAAAAGCTACTCTATTTCTTCTAAGGGATTCTTGACTATAGTAGCAGATATAATGGTCATCTGAGTTAAATCCACCCATTCCAGTCCATTTTAGTTTGCAGATTCCTAAAATGTCGATGTTCACTCTTGCCATCTCCTCTTTGATTACTTCCAATTTGCTTTGCCACAGGACTGGAAAAGGTCAGTTTTCAGTCCATTCCCAAAGAAAAGCAATGTCAAAGAAAGTTCAAACTACTGCACAATTGCACTCATCTCACATGCTAGCAAAATATTGCTCAAATTTCTCCAAGCCAGGCTTCAGCAATATGTGAACCATGAACTTCCAGATGTTCAATCTGACTTTAGAAAGGAAGAAGAACCAGAGATCAAATTGTCATCATCCACTGGATCATCAAAAAAGCAAGAGAGTTCCAAAAAAACATCTACTTCTGCTTTACTGACTATACCAAAGCCTTTGACTGTATGGATCATAACAAACTGTGGAAAATTCTTAAAGAGGTGGGAGTACCAGACCACTTGACCTGCTTCCTGAGACATCTGTATGCAAGTCAAGAAGCAACAGTTAGAACTGGACATGGAACAAAAATTTCCAAATTGAAAATGGAGTACATCAAGGATTTATATTGTCACCCTGCCTATTGAACTTATATGCAGAGTACATCATGAGAAACTCTGGGCTAGAGGAAGCACAAGCTGGAATCAAGATTGCCTGGAGAAATATCAATAACCTCACATATGCAGATGACACCACCCGTATGGCAAAAAGTGAAGAACTAAAAAGCCTCTTGATGAAAATGAGAGAGGAGAGTGAAAAAGTTGGCTTAAAACTCAACATTCAGAAAACAAAGATCATGGCATCGAGTCCCATCACTTCATAGCATATATTGGGGAAACAATGGAAACAATGAGAAACTTCATTTTGGGGGGCTCCAAAATCACTGCAGATGGTGATTGCAGCCTTGAAATGAAAAGACGCTTGCTCCTTGGAAGAAAAACTATGACCAACCTAGACAGAATATTAAAAAGCAGAGACTTTACTTTGCCAACAGTCAGTCTAGTCAAAGCTATGGTTTTTCCAGTGGTCATGTTTGGATGTGAGAGTTGGACTATAAAGAAAGCTGAGCACCAAAGAATTGATGCTTTTGATCTGTGGCATTGGAGAAGACTCTTGAGAGTCCCTTAGACTGCAAGGAGATCCAACCAGTCCATCCTAAAGGAAATCAGTCCTGAATATTCATTGGAAGGATTGATATTGAAGCTGAAACTCCAATACTTTGGCCACCTGATGGGAAGAACTGACTCACTAGAAAAGACCCTGATGCTGGAAAGATTGAAGGCAGGAGGATAAGGAAATGACAGAGGATGAGATGGTTGGATGGCATCACTGATGCAATGGACATGAGTTTGAGTAGGGCCTGGGATTTGGTAATATACAGGGAAGCCTGGCTTGTTGTAGCCCCATGGGTTCACTAGGAGTCAGACATGACTGAGTAACTAAACTGAACTGAACATGTTTTAAGGTGTATATTTGTATATATTATTATGAAATATGTTCACATTATATACCTCACTGTTAAGCTGGGACATCTCATTTCATCTTCTTTAGACCTTGGTCTGAGATTTACAATGTTGTATCTCCTGCTTCTTTGGCCTTCAGACTTAAACTATAAACATATTACTGATTATATACCCATCTAATCTATGTGCAAACAGCTCCCTCTCTATGGTTTTTTGTTGTTGTTGTTTATGTGCCGGTATATTTAGTTATTACATCTGAAAATTATTTTATTTTCTAAAAAATAATTATCCAAGAGCATGCCTTCTGCAACATTTCAGTAATTCAAAAGGTCACTCTACCCCAGTATACAGTAAGTTTTTGGATCAGTAATTTAATATATATTAAAATGTTTTAACATCTAATCTTATTTCCATGGAGTTTGAATTCCCTGATGTTTAAGCTGATTTTATTTATTTACTTTTATTTATAGACTTTTTATTTTTTTTAATTTTTATTTTTACTTTATTTTACTTTACAATGCTGTATTGGTCTTGCCATACATTGACATGAATCCACCACGGGTGTACATGCGATCCCAAACATGAACCCCCTCCCACCTCCCTCCCCACAACATTCCTCTGGGTCATCCCCGTGCACCAGCCCCAAGCATGCTGTATCCAAGCTGGTTTTAGAAAAGGCAGAGGAACCAGAGATCAAATTGCCAACATCCGCTGGATCATGGAAAAAGCAAGAGAGTTCCAGAAAAACATCTATTTCTGCCTTATTGACTATGCTAAAGCCTTTGACTGTGTGGATCACAATAAGCTGTGGAAAATTCTGAAAGAGATGGGAATACCAGAACACCTGACCTTCATCTTGAGAAATCTGTATGCAGGTCAGGAGGCAACAGTTAGAACTGGACATGGAACAACAGACTGGTTCCAAATAGGAAACGGAGTACATCAAGGCTGTATATTGTCACCCTGCTTATTTAACTTCTATGCAGAGTACATCATGAGAAATGCTGGACTGGAGGAAACACAAGCTGGAATCAAGATTGCTGGGAGAAATATCAATAACCTCAGATATGCAGATGACACCACCCTTATGGCAGAAAATGAAGAGGAGCTAAAAGCCTCTTGATGAAAGTGAAACCGGAGAGCGAAAAAGTTGGCTTAAAGCTCAACATTCAGAAAACCAAGATCATGGCATCTGGTCCCATCACTTCATGGGAAATAGATGGGGAAACAGTGGAAACAGTGTAAGACTTTAATTTTTTTTTTTTGGCTCCAAAATCACTGCAGATGGTGATTGCAGCCATGAAATTAGAAGATGCTTACTCCTTTTAAGAAAAGTTATGACCAACCTAGATACTATATTCAAAAGCAGAGACATTACTTTGCCGACTAAGGTCCGTCCAGTCAAGGCTACGGTTTTTCCTCTAGTCATGTATGGATGTGAGAGTTGGACTGTGAAGAAGGCTGATCACCGAAGAACTGATGCTTTTGAACTGTGGTGTTGAAGACTCTTGAGAGTCCCTTGGACTGCAAGGAGATCCAACCAGTCCATTCTGAAGGAGATCAGCCCTGGGATTTATTTGGAAGGAATGATGCTAAAGCTGAAGCTCCAGTACTTTGGCCACCTCATGCAAAGAGTTGACTCATTGGAAAAGAGTCTGATGCTGGGAGGGATTAGGGGCAGGAGGAGAAGGGGACGACCGAGGATGAGATGGCTGGATGGCATCACAGACTCGATGGACGTGAATCTGAATGAACTCCGGGAAATGGTGATGGACAGGGAAGCCTCGCGTGCTTCGATTCATGGGGTTGCAAAGACTCGGACACGACTGAGAGACTGAACTGAACTGAACTGAAAGACTTAAAATTGACAATATGCATCTTGAGTTTGCACTTATGCTCTTTAACTGGAAAGCATAATTTGGTAACCTGTTCTTAGCTGGACAGTTTAGAATTAATTTGGAACTAATAAACTACTTTGCTTATTTAACTTGTTGATGCATCAGGGCTTAAGTAGCAGGAGCAGGAATAAATAGAATTGCCCTATTTAAGGCATATGAAAATGTATAATTAATAAAATAGATTATATGAGTTAAAAACAGGGGAAAGCAAATAGTGACTCTCAAGGTTCAAGTTTGAGAACATAAGGATAATAACTACTGATACAAGTGACAAGGAAGATAAGCAGATTACTGTGCTCAGTGATGACCTTGATGTTAAAGACACTGATATTAACTGTTAGCCATCTAGTGAGAAATGTACAGTAAGAAGTTCACTCTATCAATTAGAATCTGGAGTTAATGGCTTTGTTGGAAATTTATATGGGAGAATAATCTGTGTATAGACTGTAACTAAAGTCAAGACTAGATGAGAGCATTCAAGGAGAGTATATAGAGTAAGAAGAGAAAAAACTAAATTAGAACCCAGAGGACTGACAACATGTAAGAACATTATCAGGAAACTAATTCATCATTCCTGTTGGCTATAACATTACTGAAATATGGCAGAAGGCATGCTCTTGGATAATCATGCTATCTCTTGTCAAAGTGAAATTGAATGAGCAAGATAAATTGACATATTGTGAGATCAAATGACAGTGATTAAGTACTGACCAATCACTGAAACACTTGATCCAATTACTTACTGTATATGAGGGGTAGTGTGACCTTTCAAATGAGACCATCTATGGTAGATGGCCTTCATTTGAAATCTTTCTTTTCTTTCAACATGACAGAGATTAAGGAAAATTTTCGATGCTTTAAAACACTAGAGCTCGCTGTCAAGTAGCTGCTGATCAGATGAGCTGAGATTCTGTATTTTTAAGAGATGCTAAATTAATGAAATGCTCTTACTCTGATCCATAGAATTCAGTCACTTAAATGTATCAATTACTTGGCTGGTATTTTCTGAGAAAGGAGATTATATCTTACTTTCACCAGTTCTTCTTTGTCTTTTTAAAGAAATATTTATTATTGCAGGCAGTATGCTAGGTCCTGGGGATGAACAGATGGATAATAAAGTTTCCTAATATTTGTGATTACTGTGTAGCCAAAGAGACATGAATGTGTATAGCTAAATTAAAATGAAGGGTGGCATTTTCTATAGTAAAGGTGTGTAAGATTGTTCTGTTGCAAGCATAAACTCCTTGAGAGTAGGGATAACTCTGTTCATCACTTCACTCTCAGCAATAAGCACAGTGTCTATATAGGTACTTAATATTTAGTGATATCTTTATATCCTATCTTGCTCAAATGGGAACTTAATTCAACTTAGAAGAATAGTCACAACAAAATAGTATAAAATGGAAGTGGTACAATAGAGGAATGAATAAAAAGGGATATAAAATGAATATAGAAATGAGACTAGCTATGATCACTTTAGTGACCTTTGATTTCACACTTTATTCTCTGTATAAACAAATTTATTACTGAAAGGGATTTTGTTATCATTTGGGAGGTAACAGTTGAGAAAGCATTTGAAGAAAAAATAGACATTTTTCAGGTGAAGAAGTGAAATAATTTGTGATTATGGGCTGAACTGTTTCTCCCCAAAATTCATATACTGAAGTCCTATATCCTAACCCTCAGTAGTTAAGAATGTGACTATATTTGAAAATGAACCCTTTAAAGAGGCAATTACAATGAAACAAGGTCATAAAGGCAGACTCTAATTCAAAATGACTTCTGTAAGAAGAGGAGTTTAAGACATAGATACCACATAAGAAACTACTAGAAGGCAGTCATCTTCGCCAAGGAGAGAGCCTTAGGAAAAATCCAAACCTGCTGATAACTTGATCTTGGACTTCTAGCCTCTGGAACTATAAATTTCAGACTATAATTTTTTTTTCAGCTATGCTGTGTGGTATTTTGTTATGGCAGCCCTAATAAACTAATATAATTCCCAAGGTAATAGGGCTACTTGCAAACATATTTGTAAGAACAGTACTTACAGAAAACATGGAATATGGGCTAAAGAGAGACTGAGCAGGATGCCTGGGTGTAGGGTAAAACACTGAGTCCTAACCTAAACTCATATCCTTTCCAATGAGAATAGAAAAGAGAAGTCACATGTCAGATTTATTTTTGAGGTATAATTAACTGCCTGAAAAGTTTGGTAGAGATTGGTTTCCATAATAAGAAGACATTACTTAATAGATTTCAAATTACAATACTGAGTTGACGGTATTAACCAATGCCAGAAATAACTGAGTTTAAATAATGCATTTTTTTTTTCAGTTTGAAAGTTGGTTTAGTTTTCACTATGTATGTCTGTTTGTGTAATAGGGAATGTAGAAATGAGATGAGTTTTGATATACTGAACTTATGGAGTCTTTCAGACATTTTCTTAAATTTCTTCAACTAAATGTAAAACAAGGGCCTTCGGCTTGGAAAAAAATTGTCATATTTAGCATTCTGATCAATAAAACAATTACTTGAAAGGAAAGATGAGCACTATATAAAGTTGGGGCTGGCTCTATGTGTTTATTAGAAGAAATCTGAAAAGTCTTCCCTCCTCAAAAATACCTGGATCTAGTATCTTCTTCAACTTGACTTTTCTCACAGTTTGTCATGCTCATGACATGCTCATGTCATGTACATGAATAACATGTACTCTATGTTCCAGAAACAATAAAGATGGCACTATTATCACCTCAAAAGTCACTGTTAAAACACACAATGATAATCTTAAAGCATATTGCATCATGCAATTGCATAATCACCTCTGTTAATTTTTTCTTTAAAACAGGAGAGAATCATATAGAGCAGTGGGATTTCAGTGATTGCATCTAGAAAACCAAATGAAACAAAACAATCTCCCAAAGGAAACTTGGCGTGCCTCAGCAGTACAGGGCAGTGCTTTACTTGACATAAAGGAAACACTCAATAAAGCTTTATTAAATTAACGCAGTATACTTGACTTTTGACTCAAAAGCACTTAGGCAAATGGGTGATTCCCTAAATAGAAAATTTTATGTCTCTAAGAAAGAAAGAAGTTAATTATGCAAACCTAATTATTTTCCATCCATGATAGAAATACCATGGGATAAAGAATGCATTCCTCTGGAAATCCACTCTTAGATATAGAGGCCATAATGCAAAAGCTGCACAAAAGTTCCAAAGAGGGTGTTTTGTGAAATAAAATAGTTTATAAGTCTTTCCTAAAATTAGTGTTGACACTACTGTTGGGAACTCTGAGATGTCCGTCAAAATTATGTTTTACTTTTTGCTGTGCACGTAGAAAGAAAAAATTCACCTTTCATAATTGAAAACACAAATACATCTATGTTGCATAATAAAGCTTAGAAATGAAAAAAAAAACACTATAAATCTCACTGGTGAATATGCAGAATCAAAAGAAAATAATGTAGTTTTATCTTATAAATCTGGCAGAAACAAATGCAATTCAAGATATGTTCCAAGAAGCTGAGAACAGAGAAAAGATAATTAAATCTGTAGATTCAAGGAAATGTGGTAGAACCTAGGACATAATCAAAATTTTTAAAATGCCTTTCTTTGATGTGAAGTTTTATGTATCTCTAAGTTCTCATGTAAAATTATTTTTAAATTGTATAATTTTTATGATAAGCATGCTAATATGAAAAGAGAAGTTAAGGTAAAATTCCATCTTTGTCATTATTTTTTTCTTTATTAAAGAATTTGAAGAAATCACAGTTCAGGGTATGGAGGCTAGCTAAAGAAATCAGCATCTACTGCTTCACTCATCTATAACAATCGTAGATGATGAGTCAGGCCAGCAAAGGCAGAAATGGGAAAAACTAATCCAAGTGTTCAGCTCCAAAAAGGAAATCAAGGGGGACCTAATGAGAGCAAAGCATCAGGTCTAATGAGAAATGTAATATCTTTCCTGTACACTCCTCTCTGTTCTGGTTTTATTTTAATGGGAAATTGGGGGAAGTCTAAATCTATTTATGGGAGGCAGATGCTTTGTTTGAGGAGTCTAATGAAATCAAGTACAGAGAGAAGATGGGAAGAGATTTGAAAGGGATGACATTAAAGAAATCCATTTGGAGGCGCAGACTTGGGAAAATACAGTAGTTCAGGGAAATGATTTGCAAGATTGAATCAAAGCTTTTTAATTATGGTCGTATTATGATCTTGAAAATTTTTCCTGAGAAAATGAATAATTATATGATTTTCAACATTCTAATTTTTCCATAGGAACTGGATAAAGGCTCCCTTCAAATGAATTCCCTCAACCACCAACAATGACTTTAGCAGAGCAATACCAGAATATGGCTAAATAATATACGTGTGAGCAATATTTCTAAATATGTGATGGGGCATTAAAAACTGCTTAAAAATATGAATATTTTGTGATAAATTTAAATTGGTATCAAAGATATTATCTGTATGAACTTAACAATTATTAAAACACTGTATGTTATAACCTATTATATTTAAGAGTATTATTTCTAACTTGATAATGATCAATTCAAGAATAGAATTTTCTCATTTAGTAAGAAAGGGTTACAAGCTTCAATTTACAATATCCCTTTTCACTACATAATATAAAATGCTTAAAAACACTGTGGGTGGAATGATTTGGGAGAATGGCATTGAAACATGTATAATATCATATATGAAACGAATTGCCAGTCCAGGTTCAATGCATGATACTGGATGCTTGGGGCTGGTGCATTGGGACGACCCAGAGGGATGGTATGGGGAGGGAGGAGGGAGGGGGGTTCAGGATGGGGAACACGTGTATACCTGTGGTGGATTCATGTTGATGTACGGCAAAACCAATACAATATTGTAAAGTAATTAACCTCCAATTAAAATAAATAAATGTACATTAAAAAAAAAACAAAAAAGACATTGTAAAAATATTTAAGGGAGCACACAGTAATTACATTGCTATGACTTTAAAATCAAGTTGTTTTTAAAATGTAAGGTTATACTTACGGTTAGGTTATTCTAGATACTAACTTCAAATCTTATCTTGTATTATACAAGTCAAAGACACTGAATGTATTGTCAGAACTCTGGGAGCATTTCTAGATCAGGGTATAAACATAATCTTTCAGCTGATTCTAAATTGGGACAACTTAACAACAACAACGACAAAAAAGCAAAAATAATGTAACATAGCTGCACCAAAAGGGGGCTGAGATGTATAAAAGTTTGTATGAACTCAGAGTCAACTTGTAAAGAAGGAAAATACATAAAGCATCTGGGAAAAGAAACCTAGCACATTCAAGGGGCAGATAAAACTTTTATTCAGTATCAAAAAGGACCCAGGGTGATAAAAGAAGGCAAATTATATACAGGCTTTCGATGTGGCAATGTGTTGCAATGTAGCAACAGAAATAACCTAGTTATTTTGTTATCTCTAGAAGTGGAGATCATGTTCAAGAACATGGATTGGATAACACTTCCACTATTATAACCAGTAAAAAAATAATTTGAAACATTCACTGAACTTTCAATTAACAATTGTGTTAAAATATCTGTGGTATATTCCAACAGGTCAATAGAAGTTATTAGATACATTAATAAAATATGTACTAGAGAATGTAGGGAATCTGATCATATTAAGTTAGAACAGATTGCCTTCATTTTGTTTGATTTCTGGAATACAATTTGGGGGAAATTAAATATCATACAATCAAGAATAACTTTACATGGAGCTAACTTGAAAAGTCTAAAACTCCAAAAAAAAAAAAAAAAAAAGAAACAGGTAAGTAGAATTTCCCAAAGTACCTGTTTCCACAGGATGTAGAATAAAGTTTTGTTATAATTTTAGAAATGGTATTTCTACTTTTGCACATTATAAAGGCCCATTTTTTCCTTAGGTCATTAAAAAATGTGATTTCATAAACTTATCATTTTTGAGAGTCCCACAAATGAGACTAGAATTTCTAATTAGGCTATAATCATCCAAAAGGTGATTTTGACAATTATATTTTCCCTGCTTCTTTAGGAGGTCAGATAGGAAATTTATTCTTACTTGTATTTTATCACATCTTTTAATCTTTTACAAAATGATATTTTCCATATTCCTGGAAACTTCTAAGGTCAACTGTAGAAATAGGAGGAGTTTTCTATGTAGAATGACAAAGTATACTTCACAAGATCAGGCACTCCATGATAAGTTATTAAATTCTTTGAGAATCAAAAGCCCTAACAAAATTCATTATTCTAGAAGTTATAATACCTAAAGTTTTATTCACCAACACTTCATTTTCAGTTGTGCCCAACTCTTTGCAACCCCATGGCTGTCCATGAGATTCTCCAGGCAAAGATACTGGAGTGGGTTGCCATTTCCTTCTCCAGGGGATCTTTCTAACCCAGGGTTCGAACCCGGGTCTCCTACACTGCAGGCAGATTCTTTACTGACTGAGCTACAAGGGAAGCCCATTTAAAAATATAGATAGATTTTTAAAAAAGCGTTGATATGGGTTTCCCCTGGATCAAAAAGAGAATACGAAAAGAGAAGTAGAATCACTTAATAAATGCATACTCTACAAACTACCATTCAAGGACAATTCAGCATGAGGATAAGATATATCTCCAGAGTTATGTTTTAGTCTAAAAATTAGATGATAGCCCCACGGTGGGATTCCAAAAGAATCACCCAAAATCTAGGGGGAAAAGCCAGAAAATGACACTGACACCTAAGAATTCTGAAGAAGACTTTGGTTTGAATGTCTGTTGTGACCATTTTGGGGTATAAATATCAGGTTTCACGTTTTTCTAAAGTTTATCCTCTGAAATAGCCTCAAGGCCCTCACTCCTTCTGATCATAGGCACATTGCAGGGAACATAAGACAGAGGGTAAAGAGTTTTTGTTTCAATCATTCATCATTCCTCATCATCATCCATATGATGGATGCGCCCTTCCATTTGTAAAAGGAAATAAACAATTTTCTAAAAATTGATAAAAGTATTTACCGGCCTTTTCATCACCTTAAACAAATTCCAAAAAGAAACTCAAATAGTGTAAAGCACCATGATTTTTGAACTATGAACTTCTGTGAATACTATTTAACCTGATTTGATGATATGAAGCTCAAGGAAACAAAACATCTCTTGAAGTTATTAATTTTTTTTCAGTTAATGAAAGGAACTGTTTCAAGCAGATATTTTTCATTTTTATTTTTAATAGCATCATTAGAAAAGCTTTTAGATTTTGTTCTTGTTGCTTATTTGATTCTTTTTGAAACAAATGTTTTCTCATAAGAAAAGTATTCATATTTGCTTTTTAAAACTACTATTGTGGATCATGGGAAATTAAAATGAACACATGTATTACAGTATCAAGAATTCAAAAATCAGGAGAACTGTATAAATAGATCTCTAATTTAGCTTCTTGTACCTCTGAAACTGGCTTTGGCACTCTGAGTTACCAATTTATCATAGGGAAGCATTAGGGCAGAGATTGTTCTTACTCCTCTCAAGAACTCATTTTGGTAAAAAATTATGTTGTCATCAACCAACTGTGAGCTCTTTAAGGTCAGAGATTAACTTTTATTCACTTTGTTTTAATCTTTAACATCAAAAGCTAAACTTAATGCCTGATACATGGTCATGACTGGGATATAAATTTTAATCAGTTAGTGAAAGAGAGTTTGGGAAACTGAATTCATTGAAATGGATTTAATGTTTTATTGTAGCTTGAACTGCACCTTTTTCCAAGTGAGCCACATACCACTGCCCACTTAAACCAAGTCAAACTGATTAAAAAACTTGTTCCTTAATAGTGCTTTAGAATATATACACTTGTCAAATGTGGATTTGTCAAAAACTTGACAGTGAAACTGGCAATGCCAATGTTCGAAAATCAATTTAGACATTTTTAGGGCATCCCTGATGGCTCACATGGTAAATAATGTGCCTGTAATGCAAGTGACCTGGGTTTGACCCCCAGCCCTAGAAGATCCCCTAGAGAAGGAAATGGCTATCCACTTTCTTGCCTGTAGAATTCCATGGAAAGAGCAGCCTAGTGAGCTACAGTCCATGTGGTCACAAAGAGTCAAACATGACTAAGCAACTAACACTACTACCACTATGGTTTCTTACTTTATTAACTGAGTATTATTTTTGCTGGTTTCCATCAAGAATATTTATTGAACAGGGCATCCCATTGGATACTGGAATTAGTTACTAAGTATGGCTGGGTGCTGAAGAACAGATGCTTTCAAATTCTTGTGGTGCTGGAGAAGACTCTTGAGGGTCCCTTAGACTGCAAGGAGATCAAACCAGTCAATTCTAAAGGAAGTCAACTCTGAATATTCATTGGAAAGACTGTTGCTAAAGCTGAAGCTCTGATACTTAGGCCACCTGATGGGAAGAGCCAGCTCACTAGAAAAGACCCTGGTGCTGAGAAAGATTGAAGGCCAGAGGAGAAGGGGGAAGCAGAGGATCAGATGGTTAGACAACATCACTGACTCAATGCACATGGATTTGAGCAAACTCTGGAAGATAGTGGAGGACAAAGGAGCCTGGCGTGCTACAGTCCATAGGGTCTCAAAGAGTCAGACACAACTCAGCAACTGAAAACAATATTTAGAAAAAATTATGCTAGGTGGACTAAGGATGGCATGATTTGATGCCTGTTTTGTTCTGATTTCATGTTTTACAACAAGTTTGGTTATTTGCTTTTATGGGGTTCTTAAGGCAAGAATACTGAAGTGATTTGCCATTTCCTTCTCCAGTGGGCCACGTTTTGTCAAACCCTGACTAGCAAGGGCATGCCCTTCAGTCACTCCACGTAACTGGACAACATGCCCAGTGTCTTAGTTGTCCCATTGCTGGTCCTCATTGAGTATGTAAACATTCACCAGCTGCTGGGTACTTATTTGTATCAATAAAAGCTTTTTTAATCAACAGCAATAAATTACTATGTAATCAAAAATCTTGTTTCACTTTTCTACTACAGCTCAAACATATTTATTTAGTTCCTTTCCTCATAGTATTTCAATCAAAATTAAAAGAGAAAGTATACCTAAATATCGGAGAAGGCAATGGCACCCCACTCCAGTACTTTTGCCTGGAAAATCCCATGGATGGAGGAGCCTGGTAGGCTGCAGTCCAAGGGGTCACTAAGAATCAGACACGACTGAGCGACTTCACTTTCACTTTTCACTTTCATGTATTGGAGAAGGAAATGGCAACCCACTCCAGTGTTCTTGCCTGGAGAATCCCAGGGACAGGGAGCCTGGTGGACTGCCATCTATGGGGTCACACAGAGTCGCACTGGGCTGAAGCAGCAGCAGCAGCAGCAGCATACCTAAATATAACTGTTAACAAATGAATGAAATGATTGGATAAGGTCAAAAAGGTGAGATTGTGGAGGTGTAATAGTCTGGTAACTTTCTGCTGTTTTGCAGGTTGTCTGCTGAGGGTTAGTGGGGGCACCTACTAATCTCTGCTCTACTCATTGTGCTTATATGGAGATCTTTATTCCAGGAGAGACTTATTATTGTAACTCTTACAGAGGCATGCATAGACTGACATTAGCCCTGGCACTCATCGCATTTTCTTAAAGAGAAAACCCAAATCCTTAGTGAGCTATGTCTACTTTTCCTCTTTTCTCCTTTCTTCTCTACATACTAGTTTTTTCAAAGGAAGGTTTTATCCTAATTTTAATTCAGATAATATGGTAATATATTTTTTCCTCCATCCTACCAAAAATCTTTACAAGGGGAAAAAATACTAAGTGTGTTCTGCAAAAATTTATCTCAGTGATTGTGTGGAAGGTTTGTTTTCAGGTAAACAGGGAAGCTAAGCATAAAGCAATTGTTTCTTTAATTGGTTTAAAACTTTTGGTTCTTGAATGTGTCTCTGTTGACAATCACATGGCTGACTAAATCAGTAAATGGATAATGCTAATTCTTCAATATTCTCTGTAAAACTCTGAAACCCGTAAATAAATCCTACTTCCATTTTCCTTCTTACAGTAAGGATTCCTAAAAGAGGAAATCTTCCAGGACACTTAAAGTATTCATCACCTTGTTACTCTTCTCAGATTCCCTCTCGATCTCTGCCACATTTTCCATTAAAGGAAATGCCCAATACTGGACTTGGATTTAGGATTGTAGGTGAAAATAGGTTTGAAATCACACTGATATTTTGTTCATTTCCTCTCCATTTCTTTTTAGTGAACCAGTTTACTGACCATGGTTTGTCATAATCTTTATGTGAAAAGTCAAAACAATATAGTACTGCACTGCTCTTCAGTCAACCTATTCCTAGCAACTTAAAAAGGCTCCCCTTTAAAAAACCTATGCTTCCAGCTAGGATGCACAGTGAGATGTAAAAGCATCTCAAAATAGGTAACCAAACACAATGAATAACACATTATTCTAAATAATGACTTAGCATGATGTAATGGCACCCCACTCCAGTACTCTTGCCTGGAAAATCCCATGGACGGAGGAGCCTGGTGGGCTGCAGTCCATGGGGTCGCTGAGAGTTGGACATGACTCAGTGACTTCACTTTCACTTTTCACTTTCATGCATTGAAGGAAATGGCAACCCACTCCAGTGTTCTTGCCTGCAGAATCCCAGGGACCGCAGAGCCTGGTGGGCTGCTGGCTATGGGGTCACACAGAGTCGGACACAACTGAAGCGACACAGCAGCAGCAGCAGCAACCAGTTATATGGCAAAAAAAAGTGTGCATATGGTACAGTAAGTTAACCAAAATGTAAAACTGTAACAAAGTAGTTAAGAAGAGAGTAAAATAAAAAAGTAAGTGTTAGTTGCTCAGTCATGTCCAAACCTTTGCGACTCTACGAACCTTGGCCCACCAAGCTCCTCTGTCCATGGCATTTCCCAGGTAAGAACAGTGGAGTGGGTTGCCAGTTCCTTCTCCAGGGGAAAGAGTAAAATAGTTGTTTAATAATTAATGCACCACATAGGACTTAATTGGCAAAAATTGCTATACACTTCAAAATGACTCTTTTTATTCATATATTTTGAAAGTGATTATTTTGTGATACACATGCTAAAAATATGACAACAGTTGTTATATACAAGCCATCCTTATGGTGTTCATATACATAATTTAACACTGTCTCTTTACTTTAAACACACTTTTCTCTTAAAATACCACATGCTTTCCTTGAGGCTTGCATGTCTGACACAATTGGTTCTGCATAGAAATGTGCATATAACTAAAAATGTACAGAATCAAACATAGTCTAAATAATGTGGTCAGATATATGTTACATAGTGTCTGTTTATAAAGGTTAAACATAATCTAAGAGCAAGGTTTTGTATTTTATTACCTCTTTTGACTAATTGAAATGATTGAACTCATACCTAAGTATCAGTGTGCCATTCATCAGACTGTTATTTCAACTGCTTCCATTGACAGTTAAGGTAACCAAGAGGTCTGTGACTTCAAGGATTGAGATTGATGATTACATGTTAATCAGGCAGTAGTAGAAGATAGAGCAATGGCTTGCTGAATCAGGGAAACCTGCACAAAATTCTTGCTTTATGTTTGATAAGCTCTGTCACCCATGGAGAGAGTAAATTAACTATGATGAGTCTTAATTTCTTTAGAAAATGACTTGTTCTAAGAATAAAATATGATAACTCAGGAACTTCCTAAGAGGATTTCAGGCAACCATGCAGCTGAAGCTTTCCATCTGGTAACTTTCTTTATAGTTTAGTTAGGCACTGGACTTCAAAAGGTGTAAATCAAGAGCAACGCTTCTTTTTTATTTTTTAATCACCATTGTCCTTTTAAACCAGAACAGTTAAAACATCCTTTCCTGCTTTGACTAATGCTTGGGCTGATCCATAGCTTTTCTGGTTACTTTCAAATATTAGCATGCAATTTCATTTTTTAGATATTACATAGTGCATTACAAACTAAATATAGTTCTAATTTCTCTTTTAATTCAAAGTTAATGTGTGCTCAGGCCCTGTTGCAATGACCAATCATGGTAATCCAAAATCCTTGCTGTAATTCTGCTCTCTAAGATGAAGACAAAAGTCACTAAGACAAAAAAGTCATTTCTGTTTTTTCCTCTATTCATCTAAGCTCAGTCCAAGGAAAATGGAGGTCACATGTCTCTCTTGGATTACTCTCTGACCATTACTCTTGGAAATCATAAAGAAAAGTGTCAGAATTTTTAGTCCCTTTACAGAATTTATTCCCACCCTTAGGTAGCAAAACTCATTACCTAAAGTTATAAACAGATAAACTTTACACTCTACATGGAACTCCACAGCTAAAGTTCAGTCCCTAAACTTCGTAGCTTAGACGTAAATATAAGTACTTTATTTCTTATACTAAAATTCTTGATTTCTTATTTATTAATAGTTATCAGCATCCTCAATTTTCCATATCCATGATGCAACTGGCATTTCATAGAAATGTGTATGATTCAAAGAAATGACACTTTTGACAGTATTCTGCTGAAAGTGTCCAAGTAAGCAAACTGATTCTTAATATGACAATGAAACCAGAAACTTTTTCTCCTTTCAAAAACACTGATTTACAAGTTTATCTTCTTTTTTTTTTTTTTTTTTGTCAAATAGTATGTTAGTGGTAGTGTTATTCGCTTAGTCATGTCTGACTCTTTGCAACCCTATGGACTACAGTCAGCCAGGCTTCTCTGTCCATGGAATTCTCCAGGCAAGAAGACTGGAGTGGGTGGCTATTTCCTTCTCCGGTATAGCTTGTTAACTCTCTGAAATTCCTAATTATCTCTTTCACATTTCATTCTTGCTTATAATGAGAACACATCATCTCTCCCCCACCAGAAAACTTGACACCTTTAAGGGAAATAATTCTGTGGGTGTTTTGTTTTGTTTTGTTTGTTTGTTTTGTTTTGTTTTGTTTTTTAATCTGCCTCAGACACTAACTTTCCATTTCCATTGACTAACTTTCTCATTGTCTGAAGGGTGATAGTGTGTATTTGTTACAAACAAGAATTCTGGTTTGAAACCACTAAAATTAAGCTCCTCCTTTTTTTATAAGTCAGCAGGATAAATCTGGGCAAGTTCCCCTACTTTTCTGTGCCTCAGTTTCACAGGTTATATCAGCAATTTAAATAAGAATGTGTTTGTTAGAAATCATCTTCCTTTATATTGTCATTAATTTCTTTAATTCCTATACTGTTCTAGATATTAGACACGATGGAATTCTTCAAAAAAGCTGATTGTTCCAGGTCAATACTTTATAAATGCCTTGTTGAACGGTATAGGCTCTGGGCCCTCTTGGAGTTATGATTATCAAAAGGCTGGTTAGCTTGCTCAGAACAAATTAATTCTAACATTTTTATCTATTGAGCCTTGAAACTCCTTTCTCTAGAGTATATAAGAGAAGTTCCAAAAGTCTGGTTTTATTGACTAAAGGTCACTGCTGAGTCCTGTCTTTAATTAGGTAACCTAATAGACTTTTAACTGCACTCTAGATCAAACCAACACCTGAAATCCCCAAACCTGGATAAGCACATCCATGCCAGTGAATTTGTCCAAACTGAATATTATATTTTACACTTTTATCTAAATCCCATTTCTTCACATGCTCTTCAAGATCATACTAATGCAAATTGAAATGTTCTTTTAAGTTTATTTTTGTAAGTGTCAAGCTTGTTGTCATTGTCTCCCTGTACTTCTCTTTCAGGATTACCTAAGTTTTGTTGTTATATGACAGGTAGTAGAGGTGCTTATAAGAAAACTGCTTCCCTATCCTAAATTTCTTATATAGAAAAAGGACAGTTTTCTGAAAAGTGGGAGTGATATTACCTTCACAGGTCATGATAAATCACACATATTGAAAGTTAGCTTTTCTCAGACAATACTTGCTCAAAGATTCCATCCCATATTTCAGGGTCATTCCTGGGGTATAGGAGTTCACAAAGATTTTCTTTAAAGGGCAAGATAACAAATATTTTACATATTGTGGATCACACAATCTCTGTAGGAACAATGTAACTCTTTCAACTCTGAAACTGTCATCATGTCAAACAATGTTGTGACTGTTCTAATAAAAATTTACATGAAAGAGGTGGTAGCCTGAGAGCCATAGATAGCCAATCACCAACTTAGCATAAGAGATTTGGTAGAATTTAGTCTTTAATAGAAGTAGCAACTTTTCTACCCTTATAATTAGATACTGACTTGGTCTTTGGGCTTCCCAGGTTGTGCAGTGGTAAAGAATCTGCCTGCCAATGCAGGAGACATGAGACACAGGTGTGATCCCTGGGTCAGGAAGATCCCCTGGAGAGGAAATGGCAACCCACTCCAGTATTCTTGCCTGGAAAATTCCAGGGATGGAGGAGGCTGATGGGCTTTAGTACGTGGGGTCACAAGAGTCAGGCATGGCTGAGCAATTCGTCCTTAGCTAAACAGCCTGATGATTACAGGTGAATAGAAACTCCTGCAAAGCTGTGGAGGCCTTCTGGCTCTTGACACAGATTGCAATTTGTACCTTCATAACTTTTCCATTTTCTTTTCTCCTATACTTGCTCTCTGGGAATGTCAGAAGAAGCCAAATGCCTATCCAACTTTGTATTTATCCTCGTTACCATGGCACCTAATTGTCACTCATTTAAATTCTTACCACCTTGCCCTACTCTTGCATTTCATTCTATATAACATCAGAAATGATTTGAATAATTATGATGGAACTGCATGTCAGGGACTACATGTGTCACATTTCCTCAACAATGAGGTTATCCCAAGACAGCCTGAATATGTGAGAAAACTAAGTCATATTTCCATGTTCATAATTTGTTGCATGGGGCCATTTTTGGTACTATTTAGTGAATCAATGAGGTCACAGCAGATAATAAATGATATAGCCAAATGAAGATAATTTCAAGATATTTCAATAAAGGAGCTATTCATAGAGGTGTAGAAGTGTAGAAGGAAAACAGTGTGCTCTTTGGCAAATGTCTTATCTAAGATGCATCAATTTGTTTGTATTTGAATTTCAGAAGTCATCTTGGTTTGTCCTGGCATTTTCAAAATCTTAAAGCTGTATTATGAAACCTTCTTATATAGTAGCTATAGACCCTTTAATATGCTGTTAGAGATAGTTGCCAGATTGGAGACATTGAATTTACCCCCAAAATCTTTAAAAAGTTGGAATAAATGTCGATAAAGTTTGCAAATATTCAGTGTCCTCAATACTAGATTATAATCAATGATTTTTGGTGTGGGCAGTGACAGGGAATATATCGCTGAGACAAATCACTATTTTAGAAAGTAAACTAAGGGAAATCTAAATTATAGCAAAACTTAGAAAATATATATTCTGTAAAAATATAGTATTCTGTTACATATGGTAACTTTAACTAGTTAGAGCTGTTCTGGTTGAAATACTTAGAGTTGAAAAATTTGCTTAAAGTCACATACATATAAAGCAGTAGAACCTAAATGAGCAGAGACAGTCCAATTCACAGCCCTCAATCCGCAACATCCTCATCTCACAATACACCCCGGGATCTTAGCTCAGTCGCTCAGTCGTGTCCGACTCTTTGCAACCCCATGAATCACAGGACGCCAGGCCTCCCTGTCCATCACCATCTCCTGGAGTTCACTCACACTCACGTCCATCAAGTCAGTGATGCCATCCAGCCATCTCATCCTTGGTCGTCCCCTTCTCCTCCTGCCCCCAATCTCTCCCAGCATCAGAGTCTTTTCCAATGAGTCAACTCTTCTCATGAGGTTTCCAAAGTGCTGGAGCTTCAGCTTTAGCATCATTCCTTTCAAAGAAATCCCAGGGTTGATCTCCTTCAGAATGGACTGGTTGGATTTCCTTGCAGTCCAAGGGACTCTCAAGAGTCTTCTCCAACACCACAGTTCAAACACATCAATTCTTTGGCACTCAGCCTTCTTCACAGTCCAACTCTCACATCTATACATGACCACAGGAAAAACCATAGCCTTGACATAAGGCAACTTTAATCAGTAAGTTAGAATGATTATTGACCTTCCCAGGTGGCGCTAGTGGTAAAGAACTTGTCTGCCATTGAAGGAGACATAAGAGACATGGGTATGATTCCTGGGTCAGGAAGAAGGGCATGGCAACCTATTCCAGAATTCTTGTCTGGAGAATCCCAATGAACAGTGGAGCCAGGCGGGCTACAGTCCATGGGGTCAAAAACAGTTGCACATGGCTAAGAGACTTCAGGCACACATGCAGAATGATTATTATTGACATACTCTTCAAATATTGCTTATATAAAAGAACATACAAAATACTACAAAAATGCTTAATCTCTAAAGTCATGAGACTGTTCCCTTTGAAATACTTTATTTTGATGTTTGTTTACACATATTTTTCTACCCACTAAAATTCAGGGTTTTTTTTTTTTTAAAATTTTATTTTATTTATTTATTTATTTATTTTTTAAATTTTAAAATCTTTAATTCTTACATGTGTTCCCAAACATGAACCCCCCTCCCACCTCCCTCCCCATAACATCTCTCTGGGGCATCCCCATGCACCAGCCCCAAGCATGCTGTATCCTGCGTCAGACATAGACTGGCGATTCAATTCTTACATGATAGTATACATGTTAGAATGCCATTCTCCCAAATCATCCCACCCTTTCCCTCTCCCTCTGAGTCCAAAAGTCCGTTATACACATCTGTGTCTTTTTTCCTGTCTTGCATACAGGGTCGTCATTGCCATCTTCCTAAATTCCATATATATGTGTTAGTATACTGTATTGGTGTTTTTCTTTCTGGCTTACTTCACTCTGTATAATCGCTCCAGTTTCATCCATCTCATCAGAACTGATTCAAATGAATTCTTTTTAACGGCTGAGTAATACTCCATTGTGTATATGTACCACAACTTTCTTATCCATTCATCTGCTGATGGACATCTAGGTTGTTTCCATGTCCTGGCTATTATAAACAGTGCTGCGATGAACATTGGGGTACATGTGTCTCTTTCAATTCTGGTTTCCTCGGTGTGTATGCCCAGCAGTGGGATTGCTGGGTCATAAGGTAGTTCTATTTGCAATTTTTTAAATGCAAACTAGTACAGCCACTGTGGAGAACAGTGTGGAGATTCCTTAAAATTCAGTTTTAAGTAAACCTTAAAATTGGCCTTGGAATGAGGAATGAAGCAGGGCAAGTCTAAAAGAGTTTTGCCAAGAAAATGCACTGGTCGTAGCAAACACCCTCTTCAAACAACACAAGAGAAGACTCTACACATGGACATCACCAGATGATAACACCGAAATCAGATTGATTATATTCTTTGCAGCCAAAGATGGAGAAGCTCTATACAGTCAGCAAAAACAAGACCGGGAGCAGACTGTGGCTCAGATCATGAACACCTTATTACCAAATTCAGACTTAAAAAAGTAGGGAAAACTGCTAAACCATTTAGGTCTGACCTAAGTCAAATCCCTTATGATTATACAGTGGAAGTGATAAATAGATTGAAGGGACTAGATCTGATAGATAGAGTGCCTGATGAACTATGGAATGAGGTTCATGACATTGTACAGGAGACAGGGATCAAGACCATCCCCATGAAAAGAATGCAAAAAAGCAAAGTGGCTATCTGAGGAGGCCTTACAAATAGCTGTGAAAAGAAAAGGAGAAAGGAGAAAAGGAAAGATATAAGCATCTGAATGTAGAGTTCCAAAGAATAACAAGAAGAGATAAGAAAGCCTTCTTTGGTGATCAATGCAAAGAAATAGAGGAAAACAACAGAATGGGAAAGACTAGAGATCTTTTCAAGAAAATTATAGATACCAAGGGAACATTTCACGCAAAGATGGGCTCGATAAAGACAGAAATGGTATGGACCTAACAGAAGCAGAAGATATTAAGAAGAGGTGGCAAGAATACACAGAAGAACTGTACAAAAAAGATCTTCATGACCAAGATAATCATGATGTGATCACTAATCTAGAGCCAGACATCTTGGAATGTGAAGTCAAGCGGGCCTTAGAAAGCATCACTACGAGCAAAGCTAGTGGAGGTGATGGAATTCCAGCTGAGCTATTTCAAATCCTAAAAGATGATGCTGTGATAGTGCTGCACTCAATATACCAGCAAGTTTGGAAAACTCAGCAGTAGCCGCAGGACTGGAAAATGTCAGTTTTCATTCCAATCCCAAAGGAAGGCAATGCCAAAGAATGCCAAAGAATGCTCAAAGTACCGCACAATTGCACTCATGTCGCACGCTAGTTAAGCGATGCTCAAAATTCTCCAAGCCAGGCTTCAACAATATGTGAACCATGAACTTCCAGATATTCAAGCTGGTTTTAGAAAAGCAGAGGAACCAGAGATCAAATTGCCAACATAAGTTGGATCATCGAAAAAGCAAGAGAGTTTCAGAAAACATCTATTTCTGCTTTATTGACTATGCCAAAGCCTTTGACAGTGTGTATCACAATAAACTGTGGAAAATCCTTCAAGAGATGGGAATACAGACCACCTGACCTGCCTCTTGAGAAATCTGTATGCAGGTCAGGAAGCAACAGTTAGAACTGGACATGGAACAACAGACTGGTTCCAAATAGGAAACGGAGTACATCAAGGCTGTATATTGTCACCCTGCTTATTTATCTTATATGCAGAGTACATCATGAGAAATGCTGAAATGGAAGAAACACAAGCTGGAATCAAGATTGCCAGGAGAAATATCAATAACCTCAGATATGCAGATGACACCACCCTTATGGCAGAAAGTGAAGAGGAACTGAAAAGCCTTTTGATGAAAGTGAAAGAGGAGAGGGAAAAAGTTGGCTTAAAGCTAAACATTCAGAAAACCAAGATCATGGCATCTGGTCCCATCACTTCACGGGAAATGAATGGCTAAACAGTGGAAACAGTGTCAGACTTTATTTTGGGGGGCTCCAAAATCACTGCAGATGGTGATTGCAGCCATGAAATTAAAACAGTTTACTCCGTGGAAGAAAAGTTATGACTAACCTAGATGGCATACTCAAAAGCAGAGACATTACTTTGCCGACTAAGGTCCGTCTAGTCAAGGCTATGGTTTTCCCTGTGGTCATGTATGGATGTGAGTGTTGGACTGTGAAGAAGGCTGAGCACTGAAGAATTGATGCTTTTGAACTGTGGTGTTGGAGAAGACTCTTGAGAGTCCCTTGGACTGCAAGGAGATCCAACCAGTCCATTCTGAAGGAGATCAACCCTGGGATTTCTTTGGAAGGAATAATGCTAAAGCTGAGACTCCAGTACTTTGGCCACCTCATGTGAAGAGTTGACTCATTGGAAAAGACTCTGATGCTGGGAGGGATTTGGGGCAGGAGAAGAAGGAGACGACCGAGGATGAGATGACTGGATGGCATCACTGACTCGATGGACGTGAGTCTGAGTGAACTCCGGGAGATGGTGATGGACAGGGAAGCCTGGCGTGCTGCAATTTATGGGATCGGAAAGAGTCGGACATGACTGAGTGACTGAACTGATCTGAACTTAGCTAAAATTGGCCTATTGTGTTTCAGTTCAGTTCAGTCACTCAGTCGTGTCCGACTCTTTGCAACCCCCATGAACTGCAACAAACCAGGCTTTTCTGTCCGTCACAAACTCCCGGAGTCCACCCAAACCCATATCAACTGAGTCAGTGATTCCATCCAACCATCTCATCTCTGTCATCCCCTTCTTCTCTTGCCCTCAGTTTTGCCCAATATAAGGGACTTTTCCAATCAGTCAGCTATTTGCATCAGGTGGTCAAAGTATTGGAGTTTCAGCTTCATTATCAGTCCTTCCAATAAACACCCAGGACTGATTTCCTTTAGGATGGAGTCATTGGATCTCCTTGCAGTCTAAAGACTCTCAAGAGTCTTCTCCAATACCACAGTTCAAAAGCATCAATTCTTCGGTGCTCAGCTTTCTTTATGGTCCAGCTCTCACATTAATACGTGACCGCTGGAAAAACCATAGCCTTGACTGGACAGACCTTTGCTGGCAAAGTAATGTCTCTGCTTTTTTATATGCCGTCTATGATGGTCATAACTTTCCTTCCAAGGAGCAAGCGTCTTTTAATTTCATGGCTGCAATCACCATCTGCAGTGATTCTGGAGCCCCCAAAAATAAAGTCTCTCATTCTTTCCATAGTTTGCCCATCTATTTGCCATGAAGTGATGGGACCAGATGTCATGAACTTAGTTTTCTGAATGTTGAGCTTTAAGCCAACTTTTTCACTTTCCTCTTTCACTTTCAACCAGAGGCTCTATAGTTCTTCTCCACTTTCTGCCATAAGGGTGGTGTTATCTGCATATCTGAGGTTATTGCTGTTTCTCTTGGCAATTTTGATTCTAGCTTGTGCTTCTTCCAGCCCAGCATTTCTCATGATGTACTCTGTATAGAAGTTAAATAAGCAAGGTGATGATATACAGCCTTGACATACTTCTTTTCCTATTGGAACCAGTCTGTTGTTCCATGTCCAGTTCTAACTGTTGCTTCCTGACCTGCATGTAGGTTTCTCAAGAGGCAGGTCAGGTGCTCAGGTATTCCCATCTGTTTCAGAATTTTCCACAGTTTATTGTGATCCACACAGTCAAAGACTTGGCATAGTCAATAAAGTAGAAATAGATGTTTTTTTCTGGAACTCTCTTGCTTTACGATGATCCAGTGAGAGTTGGCAATTTGATCTCTTGTTCCTCTGCCTTTTCTAAAACCAGTTTGAACATCTGGAAGTTAATGGTTCACATATGGCTTAAGCCTGGCTTGGAGAATTTTGAGCATCACTTAACTAGCGTGTGAGATGAGTGCAATGTGCATTAGTTTGAGTATTCTTTGGCATTGCCTTTCTTTGGGATTGGAATGAAAACTGACCTTTTCCAGACAGAACACCGACAGAATATGGTCCACTGGAGAAGGGAATGGGAACCACTTCTGTATTCTTGCCTTGAGAACCCCATGAACAGTATGAAAAGGAAAAAAGATAGGACACTGAAAGATGAACTCCCCAAGCCGGTGGTGCCCAATATGCTACTGGAGATCAGTGGAGAAATAATTCCAGAAAGAATGAAGGGATGGAGCCAAAGCAATAACCATACCTAGCTGTGGATGGGACTGGTGATAGAAGCACAGTTTGATACTGTAAAGAGCAGTATTGCATTGGAACCTGGAATGTTAAGTCCATGAATCAAGGCATATTGGAAGTGGTCACACAGGAGATGACAAGAGTGAACATTGACATTCTAGGAAACAGCGACATAAGATGGACTGGAATGGGTGAATTTAACTCAGATGACCATTATATCTACTACTGTGGGCAGGAATCCCTTAGAATAAATGGATTGGCCATCATAGTCAACAAAGAGTCCTAAATGCAGTACTTGGATGCAATCTCAAAAATGACAGAATGATCTCTATTCGTTTCCAAGGCAAACCATTCAATATCATGGTAATCCAAGTCTATGTCCCAACAAATAACTCTGAAGAAGCTGAAGTTGAACATTTGGATGAAGACTTACAAGACCTTCTAGTACTAACACCCAAAAATGATGTCCTTTTCATTATAGGGTATTGGAATGCAAAAGTAAGAAGTCAAGAAACACCTGGAATAACAGGCAAATTTGGCCTTGGAGTACAGAATGAAGCAGGGCAAAGGCTAATAGAGTTCTTCCAAGAGAACACACTGGTCATAGCTAACCACCTCTTCCAACAATACAAAAGAAGACTCTACACGTGGACGTCACCAGATGGTCAACACTGAAATCTGACTGATTATATTCTTTGCAGCCAAAGATGGAGATGCTCTATACAGTCAACAAAAACAAGACCAGGAGCTGACTGTGGCTCAGATCATGAACTTCACATTGCCAAATTCAGACTGAAATTGAAGAAAGTGGAGAAAACCACTAGACCACTCAGGTATGACTTACATCAAATCCCTTATGGAGTGGAAGTGAGAAATAGACTGAAGGGGCTAGATCTTATAGACAGAGTGCCTGATGAACTGTGGATGGAGGTTCATGACATTGTACAGAAGAAAGGAATAAAGACCATCCTTAAGAAAAAGAAACGAAAAAAAGCAAAATGGCTGTCTGAGTATGCCTTACAAATAGCTGTGAGAAGAAGGGCAGGGAAAGGCAAAGGAGGAAAGTAAAGATATACCCATTTGAATGCAGAGTTCCAAAGAATAGCAAGGAGAGATAAGAAAGCCTTCCTCAGTGATCAATGCAAAGAAATAGAGGAAAACAATAGAATGGGAAAGACTAGAGATCTCTCCAAGAAAATTAGAGATACCAAGGGAACATTTCATGCAAAGATGGGCTCAATAAAGGACAGAAATGGTAAGGACCTAACAGAAGCAGAAGATATTAAGAAGAGATGTTAAGAATACACAGAAGAACTGTACAAAAAATATCTTCACGACCCAGATAATCACAATGGTGTGATCACTCAGCTAGGGCCAGATATCCTGGAATGTGAAACCAAGTGAGTGTTAGGAAGCATCACTGTGTTCAAAACTAGTGGAGGTGATGGAATTCCAGTTGAGCTATTTCAAATCCTGGAAGATGATGCTGTGAAAGTCCTGCACTCAATATGCCAGCAAATTTGGAAAACTCTTCAGTGACCAATGATTTAGGTTTGATCAATTTTTCATGTGTTTAAATATTTGAACATTACTCCAGTATTATACATGAAAGAAGTAATTCTCAAATACAATTATTAATGATCATCCTAAGACCAAGTGTCATGTAGACATGTATTTTTATGATAATAGCATTTTTATTTTGTAAGAAAAATTTAATATTTCCTTTGTTCAAGTGGTCTTTTCTCTCTTTCTTATTTGAGAGTTTAGTTCAAACTTTTTTTTGCAACCATTTAAATGTAACAGATTTGGGACAGGATCACATTCCTGTTCTATACTACCAAAGTTGCTTCTATACAGCTCCCATTTTTCTTTTATAAACACTCTGCTTTTCTCTTTACATTTATTGCTTTGTATCTGACCCAATGACTCTCTTTCTTAGGGTCAGCCAGCATCCTCCATTTTGTGGGTGATTGTCAGTGGCAGCCTAAAAGCTTTCTCTCTAGGAAGATATACTATGAATGTAAAAATACTCATTTATTTCTTTTCAATTGGACTTAAGAATCTAAATAAATTGTATATGTAAATTGCTCAATATCTATAAATACTTATTCTTTAAGGTTTTTATGTTTTCCATACATTTTAACTTAGAAAAGGGAATTCAAGGATTTTAATCTTTTCATGTCACAATTTCTAAATGAAAAAGGAAGATGAAACAGAAAAGATTTTAGAAGTTATTTTATATATAAAACATTAAACTTACAGTTAAAATGCTTTTATTTTCCCCTTAGATGCTATTTTATAAAATCTAGCAAGAAGTAAAAGATTGCATACCAGATTTACTTTATTGTCTTTCCTCAGATTCATGTTAAAGTGAAAAAATTCCCTCCTCATCAACTTTTCCTGATATCCCATATATCCTTCAGTTCAGTTCAGTTGCTCAGTCGTGTCTGACTCTCTGTGACCCCATGAATCGCAGCAGAGCAGGCCTCCCTGTCCATCACCAAACTCATGTGCATAGAGTCGGTGATGCCATCCAGCCATCTCATCCTCTGTCGTCCCATTCCCCTCCTGCCCCCAATCCCTTCCAGCATCAGAATCTTTTCCAATGAGTCAACATTTCACATTAGGTGGCCAAAGTGTTGGAGTTTCAACCTCAGCATCAGTCCTTTCAATGAACACCCAAGACTCTTTTAGGATGGACTGGTTCGATCTCCTTGCAGTCCAAGGGACCCTCAAGAGTCTTCTCCAGTACCACAGTTCAAAAGCATCAGTTCTTTGGTGCTCAGCCTTCTTCACAGTCCAACTCTCACATCCATACATGACCACAGGAAAAACCATAGCATTGACTAGACAGACCTTCGTTGGCAAAGTAACGCCTCTGCTTTTGAATGCTGTCTAGGTTGGTCATAACTTTCCTTCCATAGAATAAGCATCTTTTAATTTCATGACTGCAATTACCATCTACAGTGATTTAGGAGCCCCAAAAAATAAAGTCTGACACTGTTTCCACTCTTTACCCATCTATTTGCTGTGAAGTGATGGGACCAGATGCAATGATCTTAGTTTTCTGAATGTTGAGATTTAAGCCAACTTTTTCACTCTCCTCTCTCACTTTCAACAAGAGGCTTTTTAGCTCCTCTTCACTTTCTGCCATAAGGGTGGTGTCATCTGCATATCTGAGGTTATTGATATTTCTCCCAGCAATCTTGATTCCAGCTTGTGCTTCTTCCAGCCCAGCGTTTCTCATGATGTACTCTGCATAAGTTAAATAAGCAGAGTGACAATATACAGCCTTGATGTATTCCTTTTCCTATTTGGAACCAGTCTGTTGTTCCATGCCCAGTTCTAACTGTTGCTTCTTGACCTTCTTATAGGTTTCTCAAGAGGCAGGTCAGGTGGTCTGGTATTCCCATCTTTTTCAGAATTCAGGTGGTCTAGTATTCCCATCTCTTTCAGAATTTTCCACATTTTATTGTGATTCACACAGTCGAAGGCTTTGGCATAGTCAAAAAAGCAGAAATAGATGTTTTTCTGGAACTCTCTTGCTTTTTTAGTGATCCAGCAGATGTTAGCAATTTTATCTCTGGTTCCTCTGCCTTTCCTAAAACCAGCTTGAACATCTGGAAATTGATGGTTCGAGTATTGCTGAAGCCTGACTTGGAAAGTTTTGAGCATTACTTTACTAGTGTGTGAGATGAGTGCAATTATATTTATATAATTCCAAAAAGGTCTTGATTTGGGGCTTAAATGTATAAAAGTATAAAATTTGCTAAAAGAAACTATGATTTTTTTTAAAGTTCATATTTGTATGTGCCCTTCTGTGCTCAGTCACTCATTTGTGTTTGATTCTTCATGGTTCCATAGACTATAGCCTTCCAGACTCCTCTGCCCATGGGATTCTCAAGCCAAGAATACTGGTGTGGGTTTGTGTTTCCTACTCCAGGGGGTCTTCCCAAACTAGGGATCAAATCCATGTCTCTTGAGTCTCCTACATTGACAGGTGGATTCTTTACCACTAGCACCGCCTGGGAAACCCCATATTTGTCTACTAAAAATTAAATGATATATAAAATATTTAGAGTAAGAAGTTATAATAATAAAAGTATAAGTACAGTGTGTGCAGGCATGTGTGCTAAGTTCCTTTAGTTGTGTCCAGCTGTTTGGGACCCTATGGACTATAGCCTGCCAGACTCCACTGTTCATGGGATTCTCCATGAAAGAATACTAGAGTGGGTTGCCATGCTCTCCTCCAGGGGATCTTTCTGACCTAGGGATGTAACCGACATCTCTTGTCTCTTATGCCTCCTGCATTGGCAGGCAGGTTCTTTATCATTAGTGCCACCTGGGAAGCACCATAAGTAGAGTACTATATTGTTAATAGTAAATAAAACTGTGAGTTTCACAGAAAATTTCTTGGAGAGACCTCAGATGACTCTGAAGAATGAATAGAATTTAGCTGCATGAAGAAGAAATAACATCTATACAGAGTATAATGAATCTCCACGAAACATCAGATGTTCAGAAAGTAAATCATCATATCTATCTTGGTTAGACATGCTGTAGAAAACTTCTAGTGCCTATCAAATACTATTTTTCTTTATTCCTCTATCTATATTCTTTGACTCTTAATCATGAGAATATCTAGTTCTTCTTTAAATATAAGTAAGGTTAAAAGACTAAGTTTTTGCCAAAGATATGCAAGTGAAGATCAGTTTTATGTCCTCTGGAAGAATTCTTAAGAAAAGGGGTACACTCTGTTTCACCCCTTCTCTATTCTGCTCCCTGGGACACAGGGTAGTTGGGTTTGTTTTTTCTTGTGAGAAGTAAAGTGATATTTGCTTTACAAATCCATTTTTGAGTTTGTATTACTAGCAGCTAAACACAATTTAAACTAACCCAAGTGTACATGAAGAGGAGAAGAGATAAATTTTAGGCAAAAATCATGCAGTGAAAGCCCTTCGTATATGTTAAGTTAAAGATTTTGTACTGTAACTTCTGAATATCAGGGCACCATTAAGTACTTTTAAACAAGGAATGAATTTTAATTTTAGAAATATTTTACAATAGTAGAATGAATGTAACTAGACAGGAAACAGGAATATCAGTGTAAAAGCTAGTGAAGTAATATAAATGTATGTAGAAAGACCCCAGATCTTTAATTAAGTGACTAGTATCATCCACCAAGGGCTTCTCATGTGGCTCAGCTGTAGAGAATTCGCCTGCCAATGCAGGAGACACAGGTTCAATCCCTAGGTTGGAAAAATCCTCTGAAGTTGGAAGGAAATGGCAACCGGCTCCAGTATTCTTGCCTGGAAAATTCCATGTACAGAAGGGCCTGGAGTTGAGAAGAGTAGGACATGACTAAGCTACTTCAGCACATCGTTCAGCAATATGAGAAATAAAGGAGAATGGCACATTTTGAGGGAAACAGTTCAACTTAAAGTATTCTGAAAGTAAATACCTATGGGACATTAAAGAAGAGCTATGCAGCTTTTCCTGATTCAAGAGGAAAATTCTGATAAACAGTCGTCAATATTCTTTGTATGCAGAGATATCAACAGAGTGACTAGAAATCTAGACTGTTTCCTCTCCAGTAAAGCTAAATTTTCTCTACAAATAAAAGAACCGTAGAAAGTGAAAGTGAAGTCGCTCAGTTATGTCCGACTCTTTGCGACCCTGTGGACTGTAGCCCACCAGGCTCCTCCATGCATGGGATTCTTCAGGCAAGAATACTGGAGTGGGTTGCCATTTCTTTCTCGAGGGGATCTTCCTGACCCAGGGATCGAACCCAGGTCTCCTGCATTGCAGGCAGATACTTTAACCCTGAGCCACCAGGGAAGCCCATAAATATAGTTGAAGTAAATAATCTAATTAAAAACATAAAATGAACACCCTCCTATCTAAAAGCAAGAACACTTAGAACTTATGTTCTAATTTCACAGAGGAGTTACACAGAAAAAAATTACTGTAATGTAGACTTGTGAAATACTGAAATATCTTCCCTACTTTGTCTGTAGTTCAGGACTGTGTAAAAAAAAAAAAAAGAAGAAGAAAGAAAAGAAAAAAAAAAAAACAAAATAAATGTCCTCTTATGATGTCATTCTTAAGCCCTTTATAACCTTCAGAAATTGTGGAAGAGTCTGAAAAGAATATTAAATATAGAAAGAATCCTGTGATAGCATAGACTAATCCAATAATAAACTTTTAAGCTAATGACACTTAAAGTACAATTTAATAATTTAGTAAATGACTCAATTCCTATTCCTACAGACCTTTTGAGATATAAATTTCAATTCAGTATTTCTCTAGCATACTAAAAGTAAAATACATATGCAATTAAATGTTAATTTCTTATTCTAAAAGACTTTGTAATACACCAATTCAGTTATCTTCCTCTTCTCTGCCATTTATTTCTATTGAATAAATGCAATACATTTCTTCTTTGTTTTGATTGAGTACGAGAGACAGAACATGCCTTTGTAATTCCTGTACTCATTAATAGTGTGAATGTTCTTAGAACAGACAAAAGAGAATAAGTGCATTTATATCTAAGTAAACAGGTATATATATTCAAGTGCTTTCCTTAAATAAGGATAGAGGCTGACTAGCCATAAAAGAATTACTCCTAAATATAAGTATTCTAGCTAATTATTTAAATTTGTGTATGGAATCAGTTTGAAAATAAAAAAAATTGATAACTTCAAACCTATTTTGTGATTAAAAAATAAATAGAAATTACTGAATATATTGTCCTATATGTACAAAATGAAATATGAAATTACTAATTATAATATTATAGTATAATGCCAGAAAAAAGCGTTCACAATGATTAAAAGCACACAGGTATAACAAACTATCGGTAGAATCAGACTTTCTATAAAAATGCATAATATTTAATGCATCAGTTCAGTTCAGTTAGGTTCAGTCGCTCAGATGTGTCTGACTCTTTGTGACCCCACAGACTGCAGCAGGCCACACCATGCTGTCCATCACCAACTCTCGGAGTTTACTCAAACTCATGTCCATTGGATTGGTGATGTTATTCAACCATCTCGTCCTCTGTTGTCTCCTTCTCCTCCTGCCTTCAATCTTTCCCAGCATCAGGGTTTTTTCCAATGAGTCAGCTCTTCACATCAGGTGGCCAAAGTATTGGAGTTTCAGCTTCAGAATCAGTCCTTCCAGTGAATATTCCGGACTGATTTCCTTTAGGATGAACTGGTTGAATCTCCTTGGAGTCCAAGGGACTCTCAAAAGTCTTTTCCAACACCACAGTTCTAAAGCATCAATTCTTCAGCACTCAGCTTTCTTTATAGTCCAACTCTCACATCCATACACAACTACTGGAAGAACAATAGCCTTGACTAGATGGACCTTTGTTATCAAAGTAATGTCTCTGTTTTTAATATGCTGTCTAATTTTGTCATAGCTTTTCTTTCAAGGAGTAAGCGTCTTTTAATTTTATGGCTGCAGTCACAATCTGCAGTGATTTTGGAGCCCCCTCAAAATGAAGTCTGACACTGTTTCCACTCTTTCCCCTTCTATTTCCCATGAAGTGATGGGACCAAATGCCATGATCTTTGTTTTCTGAATGTTGAGCTTTAAGCCAACTTTTTCACTCTCCTCTTTCACATTCATCCAGAGGTTCTTTGGTTCCTCTTCACTTTCTGCCATAAGGGTGGTGTGATCTGCATATCTGAGGTTATTGATATTTCTCCCGACAATCTTGACTCCAGCTTATCCCTCTTCCAGCCCAGCGTTTCTCATGATGTACTCTGCATATAAGCTAAATAAGCAGAGTGACAATATACAGCCTTGAAGTACCACTTTTCTTATTTGGAACCAGTCTGTTGTTCCATGCCCAGTTCTAACTGTTGCTTCCTGACCTGCATGTAGGTTTTTCAAGAGGCAGGTCAGGTGGTCTGGTATTCCCATCTCTTTCAGAATTTTCCACAGTTGATTGTGATCCACACAGTCAAAGGCTTTGGCATAGTCAATAAAGCAGAAATAGATGTTTTTCTGGAACTCTCTTGCTTTTTCGATGATCCAGCGGATGTTGGCAATTTGATCTCTGGTTCCTCTGCCTTTTCTAAAACCAGCTTGAACATATGGAAGTTCACAGTTCACGTATTCTGAAGCCTGGCTTGGAGAATTTTGAGCATCCCTTTACTAGCATGTGAGATGAGTGCAATTGTGTGGTAGTTTGAGCACTCTTTGGCATTGCCTTTCTTTGAGATTGGAATGAACACTGACATTTTCCAGACCTGTGGCCCCTGCTGAGTTTTCCAAATTTGTTGGCATATTGAGTGCAGCACTTTCACAGCATCATCTTTCAGGATTTGAAATAGCTAAGCTGGAATTCCATCACCTCCACTAGCTTTGCTCGTAGTGATGCTTTCTAAGGCCCACTTGACTTCACATTCCAGGATGTCTGGCTCTAGGTGAGTGATCACACCATCGTGATTATCTTGGTCATGAAGATCTTTTTTGTACAGTTCGTCTGTGTATTCTTGCCACCTCTTCTTAATATCTTCTGCTTCTATTAGGTCTATACCATTTCTGTTCTTTATTGAGCCCACTTTTGCATGAAATGTTCCTTTGGTGCCTCTAATTTTCTTGAAGAATTCTCTAGTCTTTGCCATTCTGTTGTTTTCACTTTATTTCTTTGCATTGATCACTGAGGAAGGCTTCATTATCTCTCCTTGCTATTCTTTGGAACTCATTCATTCAGATGCTTGTATCTTTCCTTTTCTCCTTTGCTTTTCACTTCTCTTCTTTTCACAGCTATTTGTAAGGCCTCCTCAGACAGCCAATTTGCTTTTTTGCATTTCTTTTCCATGGTGATGATCTTGATCCTTGTCTCCTGTTCAATGTCACGAACCTCCATCCATAGTTCATCAGGCACTCTATCTATCAGATCTAGTCCCTTAAATCTATTTCTCACTTCCACTGTATAATCATAAGGGATTTGATTTAGGTCATACCTAAATGGTCTAGTGGTTTTCCTTGCTTTCTTCAATTTAAGTCTGATTTTGGCAATAAGAAGTTCATGATCTGAGCCACAGGTTTCTCTTCCTTTTCTAAATCCAGCTTGAACATCTGGAATTTCATGGTTCACATATTATTGAAGGCTGGCTTGGGAAATTTTGAGCATTACTCTACTAGCACGTGTGATGAGTGTAAATGTGTGGTAGTTTGAGCATTTTTTGGCATTGCCTTCCTTGGGATTGGAATGAAAACTTACCTTTACTTTAATGTATGCATTCTCAAAATTTATGCTTTCCCACACAAATCTGTAATTTTTGTTAATCTGTTCTTTCTTCTATGAAGATATATCATTTTTGTGATGATACAAACTAAAATAACAAAATAAAATTAACACAATAAATTTTTAAAACATACTTGGAAATAGAACTACTGAAAACTCTGCTTCATAAAACTCAAGAAGAAAATTTGCTCAGAAAATATCTATTTGACAATCAACATCACAACAAAAACATATAAGATTTATTATTTTAGGATAGCAATGGGAACATTAGAGATAGTGTAATGATTAAAAGTAACCTTTTGCAACTTCAAAATATTTGAGTTGATTTCTTGTATATCTAGATGTGTTTTCACATAAGCCAACACATTTTGACAAAAGTTAAGTTTAGTAAAATGACAATTTATATCTGCATTAAAGTAATTGGTGGTTTAATCCTGGAATGTCTCTTTCATGAAAGTTCAGTTGTATCTTCCAGTATTCTGAGGTTTTTTAAAATACGTGTTTTCTTTGAAATGAGTTGTGGAGTTTGGCGGCTTGAGAGAAGTGACAGTTTGCAGTGAGGAGACATCTTAAGGTCTGTTTTGATGATCTATCACCCCCTAACAAAACACTTGAAAATTAGTGGCTTTAAACTGCAGTGCGTTTTTACCATTCATGACTGGTGAATTGCTAAACTTATTTGAGTTGGTTTTGTTCACCTGTTAGGTAAAGTTTATGCTAAAGTTGAGGCCTTGACAGAGCTAGAAGCCCAAGCAGGCTCACTCACTTGTCTGGTAGTTGATGCTATCTGGCTGCTCAGAGGGATTGTCCATTGCAGATGCCCACACAATTTCTGCATGTGTCCTGAAGTTCCTAAGACACAGTGACTGGATACCAAAACACTAGGTTGTAACTCTGAAGATTCCAAATAGTCCAGGCAGAAGCCACAGAGATCTAGGATGTAGTTTCAGAGATGCCACATGGTCAGCTACACTGTATACTCTTGGTTACATATGCCAGCCCAGATTTAAATGAAAGGGAACTATAGAAGGGTAAGTAAGCTAGGAGTGGGCCATTGGGAAAGAGGTATGGGAGAAAGCAGCATTACTAGAAAATAGATACCTCAATCAGAAAACTCATAGGACATTTGAAATTCTTGTTATTTGACTGCTTAAAAATAAATTCTGTTCTCACAGAAAATAATGCTCAAAATAAAATGGATCTGCAAAATTTGATTTTCACTTCAGATATTTTCAGTCCCATTTACATTCCCTATTGGAAATGCTTTCTGAGCATTTCTACTTTCTTTTCTATTTCTTGTTTTCTTCTTTTTTAAATGGTTGATATTTTAATAATCATATGCCATCAGGAAAAGTCAGGCATTTAACACCATCCCCAAGACATAGAATTGGTTTCATTCTGAAGTAAAGTACATACCACAATTGTCACTGTCAGTTGTAAAATAACCATGTACTGCGTATATGTGGGTGAACATTCAATATGAAGTAGACTTTTAAAAAAATATATAGTATATTGGATTTAAACATTCAAATAGTTCTGACTCCCTCTGTTCATCAAGCATATCATTGGTCTTCATTATTTGCTGAGCTTACTCATCCCTCCTTCTTGATCCTGTCCTTTGCCTTTTGAGATTTTTTGCCTTCTTGATTTGCCTTTCAACTATGATCATTTTTTCTTATTCCATATTTCTTTTTATTTTTCTTTTATTAAATCCTTAAATATAAATAATGGTAGCTCTTCTTGAGTGAGAAATAATAGCTGGGGGAAATATCTATGAAGGCAAGAGGCATCAAGACAAGCAATTATAATTAGAAGTTAATAAACTGATATATACATGAGGTAACATAGAGTTCATTTAGACTTGGATGGGAGTGAGAACACCACCTTGATAAAGAGAAAAATCAGCAAAGAAAGTATGGAGAAACAAGAAATGGATTTCATTTTTTATTGGATTTAAACATTCAAATAGTTCTGACTCCCTCTGTTCATCAAGCATATCATTGGTCTTCATTATTTGCTGAGCTTACTCATCCCTCCTTCTTGATCCTGTCCTTTGCCTTTTGAGATTTTTTGCCTTCTTGATTTGCCTTTCAACTATGATCATTTTTTCTTATTCCATATTTCTTTTTATTTTTCTTTTATTAAATCCTTAAATATAAATAATGGTAGCTCTTCTTGAGTGAGAAATAATAGCTGGGGGAAATATCTATGAAGGCAAGAGGCATCAAGACAAGCAATTATAATTAGAAGTTAATAAACTGATATATACATGAGGTAACATAGAGTTCATTTAGACTTGGATGGGAGTGAGAACACCACCTTGATAAAGAGAAAAATCAGCAAAGAAAGTATGGAGAAACAAGAAATGGATTTCATTTTTTATTCCTGAGCCAAGAACTCAGGAGGGATTATAACAAGTAGAGTTAAACATCTCAGTTACCTTGGCAACAGAATCACCACCTTATGCTAGTAATATCATGGTGACAAAAGCACAGCTAAATGAAGTAAATAGCAAATAAGACCCTACTAGCCTGGTCAGTTCTTCCTTAGAAAGTGTTCACAAAGAAATTTGAGAGGATTTTCTGTTAAAGGTCATGTAGGAAAAACATAACTAGTATATTTTAAAGAAAAAGAGAAATCTTCCACCTTAACACCTCTGTCCCCACTTCTCTACCACCCTGCCAGGTACACAGCTCATCTTTTGTTCTAGGTCAGTGCTAAGTAACCAATCACGTAGTTGTGAATACATGTGTTGCTTATGCTAACGTAGTAGACATCAACGCATGGAAAGAAAGTCTAGAATTTAAGGAGCCTGGTGGGCTACAGTCCATGGGGTCACAAAGAGTCGGACACGATTGAGCGAATTCACTTCACTTCACTTCAAACAGGAAAAACACACATCTACTTCAGCCAATATTCCATATTGTGGTTCAGAACAAACTAGGCAACTGGCATTTACCATTTTCTCTCTCATTATGCTCATGTTGGAGGACTATGCTTTCTGCAGAATGGGATTATATATATAGGGAGTCAAGGATTTGACCCAGGGAGCAGCAGGAAGTGTGAGCAAGTTTCTGTGGGGGCTCTGATAAAAAGTAGATTTAGCTAGAATGAAAAATAATGTTAAGAATAGAAGCTGGGAAGTAATTCCTGTAAAAGTTCATCAATTTATAACATGTTAGAACAATTCATGTTTGTTCTTTAATAGTGCCACATTAAAAAAAAAAAAAATGGAAGGTGTGTTTTTATGTACCAAATGGTCCCTGGTGGTAATCAATCCAAATGATGAAATACAAAGAATTATTCTAGAGAATAAAAAGTTAATCTTAGAAACACTTCTGGTTCTGGAGATAAATTTTTGTAAAATGTTTGGCTCTAACAGTGGCTAGGAGGAAGATTAAAGATCCAAAGCCAAGACATGAAAATAACCTAAATGTCCATAAACAGATGAATAGATAAAGAAGATTTGGTACATACGTACAATGGAATACTGCTCAACCATACAAAAGAATAAAATAATGTCACTTGCAGCAACATGGATGAACCTAGATATTATCTTAATTAGTGAAGTCAGAAAGAGAAAGACTGATACCACATATCCCTTCTATGTGGAATCTAAAATTTATATGACACAGTGAATTTATCTACAAAATGGACTCACATACATAGACAATAGATTTGCAGTTGCCAAGAGGTAGGGAGTGTGGGTAAAGTATCCGCTGGGAGTTTGGGATTATCAGATGCAAACTATCATATATAAAGTGAATAAATAACAAGGTCCTACAATATAACACAGGGAACTGTATTCAATACCCTGTGATAAACCATAAAAGAAAAGAATACAAAAAAGGATATATGTATGTGTGTATTAATGAATCATTTTGCCTTACAGCAGAAATTAACACAACACATCAACTAGACTTGAATAAAATAAAATTTGCTTAAAGAGATCCCTCTGCAGGATTCAGCCAGTGTGAAGATTGAGGAAGTTAGAACTTGAAAACAGGTATGCCAGGAATGTAGAGTTCATTTCACTAACATATTACAAACCTAAGTGTCAGAACCTCTGGTAGGTTGTTGGAATCCCACTTCTCAGGACAACTATCCTTGATGGAGAAGGATGCCAAAAGGAAGCTGGGAAATAGACTTTTATAAAATCACTTTTATAAGAAATTGCTTTCATAAAAAGTAGGGCGATGTCTCTAAAAGTTGTCAGCAATATAGGCACTCCACAAGAGAAAAATAGATAAAAGCCAAAGATGAAGACATGGAAAAGATGACAGTAGTGTTAAGAAAAAATTTAGTTTTTATTAATCTTCCCTGATAAAGCTAAAAAAAGAAAGTGATTCCAAGAATTCTGTGTGAGAAATACTTTTTTATGTCTAAGAGAGTTGGCCTCAGTTACTAATTTTTATTATAGTAACATAAATCATTTTTGGTTAAATTAGCATTCAGTTATTTGAGAGTTTAAGTTACAATATAGTTATTTCTATAGTTAATGGCAATTTCCTTTACATATTTTGTCCTGAAGCAGACATGTTAAATATGTTAAAAATGGAATTGTTGGCTAGTTGTATGAATGTGTGAGAAGATAGAGAGCTAAGTTTTTCTTCCTTTCTAGGACCATCCTTAATTCCCAATCTTAGAAGTTAAGTAGATACTTAGAATGCTAAATAACTAAATATTTCTTTTCTTCTAGAAAAAGATTATCTTCCTTCCTGTGACATAAATGAAAGTCTACCATAAATTGATAGTCTACCACTTAGCTTCATAACTCTAGCAGAGAAACAAACCTTACATATGTTTGTATACACAGACATGTGTGTATGGATACATATTTGGATAAGTTTGGTAATTTGGTGGTATCCATAGTTTCTGTGATACACAGCAAGGTACAATATTGGAGCAGTACCTACAACATTCCCTTTAGCAAACTGGGGAGAAATGCTTAAGGCACAAATGCATGTGATGAAGTAAGGGTGTTAAAAGAAAAAGAGTTAGCAGAAAGAAATGTCATTATATTAGAAGGAGAGATATCAAAATAAATTTAGAAATTTTGGCACCAAGACATCGGGAAAGGAACTACTGAAGTAAAGATCATAGGAGTACCCAGGCTTACAGTCAGGCTTTGAATCCTTGTTCTTAACAGAACACAATCAAGACCAATTTGAGATGATAAAAGCAACTTAACAGATGAGAAAATTAGTTAGGCACAACTGAGTAAAAATAAGCTGTTCATCCCTTGCTTCTCATGTATGGATGTGAGACTTGGACCATAAAGAAGGCTGAGCACTGAAAAAATATGATGATTTCAAACTGTCATGCTGGAGATGACTCTTGAGAGTCCTTTGGACAGCAAGGAGATTAAACCAGTCAATCCTAAAGGAAATCAACCCTGAATACTCATTGGAAGAACTGATGCTGAAGCTGAAGCACCAACACTTTGGCCATCTGATGCGAACAGCCAGCTCATTAGATAGGACCCTGGTGCTGGGAAAGATGGAGGGCAGAAGGAGAAGCAGGTAACAGAGGATGAGATGACAGGATGGTATCACTGACTCAATGGTCATGAACTTGGGCAAACTCCTGGAGATGGTGAGGGACAGGGAAGCCTGTCATGCTGCAGTCCATGGGGTTGCAAAGAGCTGGACACAAGTTGGCAACTGAACAACAACAACAACAACCCTTGCTTCTAAAAGCAGAAACACGTGCCACAAAAAGAATGGGGTGGAAGCAGGTTTAGATGAGAATTTTCTAAGAATGCAAATTCTCCCAAAAGAATAGCAAGCTGTGCTCTTCCACAAACAGATAGTGAACAAGGTATCTGCCTTCTGGAAATCAGAAGAATGGACAAAATGATTTAAGGATTCAGTGGAGGCTTTTGGTAGGGGATTTTCTTGGCCTGAAGATAGCCAGTAAAACAGGATTCAGTTTAATGCCAAGGTGGTTAATCTTAAGCATTTGGATTTCTGAGGATCACTTAAGAAAGTCATGTGAAACAAGTCTCATGCAATCAAGAATTCTATAATGACCCAAGTCAGAGGGAAAAAGCCTATTTGATGGGACATAGTAATATAGTGGAAATGATACACTAAGAAGAAAATTTGAGCAGATTCTAAGTATTAATATTATATAAATATAAAATATGCCTTTTAGTCTGGTTCCCAGAGTATGAAATGTATTCATGTTTCAAAAACCTACTTTATCCCCTTGTCTCTATTTTTTTTTCTCATTAAGAAAGTTCATGCATGTAAGAATTAAAGATTTTAAAAGTTAAAAAATAAAAAACTTAAAAAAAAGAAATTTTAAAAAAAGGAAGTTCAATTAAGTAGATATGTTGACTATGCTTTCAAAAATTATAAATTTGCTTTCTTCAAATGACATAAAACTGTAATATCACTAATTGGTAACACTATTGGGATTCTGGGCTTGAATATCAGAAATTTCCAGAATGACAAAGCCAATTGTAAAAATCAATATTTCATGGTATTTGATTGAAGGGCCATATAAATGACCTATTATTTTGACATCAGTACAGTGAATGTTCAACAATCTAGTTAAAACAAACACTTATGATTATAAGAAATAAGATTATGCTTTAGACAAGTTAGATGGAGACTAAGAAAAATGCCAGTGGCAAAGAATAGCAAACAACTGAAAACAAAAAATAAAGTTTCTCAACTGAGGCTGTTGAGAATTATGTGAGAAGAAAATTGTATAAAAGATAATTACTAAACAAGCAACAAAACTGAGAAAACAAAGATAGCAAAAACATTTAAAAGCACAAAATGTTACTTTACCCTCATGCTTAGGGACCTTTTTGTTTTATGGCCTTCAGTTTGAAAATAAACAATGTTAATTGGCAGCTTGAATAATATGAAACTTCAAATGTAAGGGGGCAATATATCTATTTAGATACATTTCTAAAGCTTTATTTTTATTATAATTGTTACTTGAAATACTATTACAGAATATTTCAAATGAAATGATCCATGTTATATGTCCTAACTAGAGGTATAACAACCTGCCAACAAACACACAAACACGTGTGCATGCGCGTGCATACACACATACACGAGTCATACATCTTTTTTCTTGGATTGAAAAGACCATTACCTGCTGATTCCTTTAGTTGAATCAAGAATAGGGTAATTTATAGTTTTTACTGATTCTTCCCTTAAAAATTTTTGTAAAGTTGAGAAATATAAAAAGCATAAAATAAAAATATCAGAACCCAAAGTGAGAACTTAATTGTAGCTGAGAATTGCAGTCATTTGGGAATGTACTGAACATGTTAAATGCAGCCACTTTAAATGATACAGCAAGGCAAAAACCAATAAGACTTTTAGAAACATCATTTTATTCCTTTTTTATTTTGCAATCTTACCTCAGAGACTAGTAAGTTTATATAGCTCACACAATGATGCTAGATTTATAAAAACAGTTTTATTATGATCCAAATAATAAATATATTCACTGACACAATGGGAGATACCAGGTTGTTCCTGTTTAAACAATTGATTATTTTTTGACACACAAAAATGAATCATAGACCCAGAGCAACTTAGCTTTAATAATTCAAAATAACATCCTTTTATTGATTACAGAGATTTCTAGAAATAATATGAGTTTATGGTGAATCAAAATTAAAGCTATATTTTTATTGGATTATTTTTGCTACATTTCTATTACACAGAATAACAACACATCAAAAAAGCCTGTCTATTTCTGATTTAATGGAAAATGCTATATGAATCAGAGATGAGGTACAAAGACTACATTAAATTGCAACAAACATGTAGCTTACTATAACTTATTTAAGAAAAAAATTTAAAAATGAAGCCTCACTTTTGTAAATATAGTCTATCTTTCAGTATCATGATTCATCGTGATTTATTTACCAGCTTTTTTTAATTTGAATATAAACAGCCATTCTGAGTGTTTCATGCTTTCAGAATTATAAACTCTATTCATCTGGTTTCAATGTACCTTACTGAGAAAAGAAAAAGAAAGGCACCAACATCCTTTCTGCATAATGCATAAAGAGTAAATATTTTTATTCAAATTATGAATGAAATGGGCTACTTCTTGATTAAGCATTAAGTGAGCGAGTACGATTTTATGGAAGAGTGATGATTTAAAGACGTTATGTGAAAATTAGAAGTAAAGGAATGAAGTGGGAGCAGTTTCAAAATGTCATATACTATTGTTTTCCAAACTGCCAAGAAAAAATATCTACTGTAAAGAAGCTCTCTCCTACATCTGCTGATTTTCCTTGACTGTCATTAATAGTGATAGCAATAGTAGGTAATTATAAAATATTTGCTAAATTAGACATTGTTCTAAGCAGTTTACATTTAATAATTCATTTAATTCTGGTATCTAATTCCTGTCATGTTATGCTCAAATTACAGATAAGAAAATCAGACATGTAGAATTAGACAATGAACCAAATTGAAATGAGGAGCATGAGTATAAAAACAAACAAATAAAAAAATTAACTTTAAATTTTCATAAATATGGGATGAATTTTGTCCTTTGACAACTAGAAGTAATTTTTCCTTCATAGTCTGCAGAAAAAGGTGAGAGAGTCATTTTAGAAAATAAAATAACCAAGTAGCTGCAGTAGATTTCTACTGGTGGGGAGTTTATCTTCACATTTACCACACCATGCTGGGAACTGGTTTGTTGTAAAGCTTGGAGCAAAATAGTTCTATCAGGACCCATGTTGCTGTTATTTTGATTCACATCACAAAATGTAAGCATCTGAGTTACCCATTCACTATATTTTAAGCTTCTTGCTGCTTCATACCTCTTTTCCTCCAGTCAATTCACTGTTTCTCAACTTTCCCAAGCATTCCACTGTGAAATTAGAGAAGCCTATTATGTGTGGAAAACAAAAATCTCTGTGCATCCTGCAATAATCAGGCAACACACTGTCAAAGCAAAATTTGCAATGCAAAAATTATACAAAAGAGACTTTATTTAAGGCTATTATTAATAGAACAGAGGACAAAAGCCAGAGCTCAGTCTGAACTCAACCCCATTGGAACTAAAGGTGGGAAAGAGTTTTTAAGGATTGGGATGAGCTAGAGGAAAAGTGCTAGACCATATTAAAATGGACTTTGGTCAGTGAGATGTGTTGAGCAGAGCACATTGACTTATTCTTGAGTTTATAAATATTTTTCTCTGTGATTAGATGAACAGTATTTGCTAATTTGTATTCAGAGAAGTTGGACTCTCACCCTCTCACAGAGACTGAGAAACAGGAGTAGTATCTTCCTTAGTGAGAACATTTCAAAGGAGAGCTTTCAGATTCTTAAGAAAGATATAACTGTGCTGTACAACTAGAAAGACGTTTTATGAATATTTACATGTCAAAAGGACAGAAGAATAATTTATAATTGCAAGTTTCCTAAAATAAATACTCTAAGATAAAGAAGGCCAGGAGTGTGTACTCAGGAAGAAGCTTATCTAAGTTTGACAAAGCTGAAGGTGATATTCGCAAAGAGTCAGACACGACTGAGGGACTGAACTGACTGACTGAAGGTAATATTAAGGCCATCTTGATCAATACTCTCTCTTCCTCACCCTCAGGTTCTTTCTGTTTTAAATGTATGAAAGCATTTTTCTGAAGACAGTTTACTTTTCCAATGTACACTTGGTCTCCTGCCTTGGAAAAAAACTTAGTGACAGAAAGTGTGGCAGTGTCTCCCATGTGTATTCAGGAATTCATTCTCAATCATATACTTATGGTGGATTCTCTTCAAATCTCTTCAGTTCTCTCTGTGCAGGTCTCTCCTCCACAGTATTCTGCTCTGAAAACTTGAGCCACTTTGGTTGCCCTTGTACTCTCAGCTCCATCTCATTAATTTGGGGATCTGCCAGCCTTTCATTGACTTCATCTCCAAGTACTACATCGCCCAAACTCTCTCAAGCCAGCCAGTTGGAACAGTAATAGAGATGAGGTGTCTTTATTCAAAATTAAATTTAATTTTGATTTTTGCACAATCTCTGAGGATTGTACCCTATGTCTTACAAACTACTCTTATATATATATATATATATACATGAAGTGAAGTGAAGTGAAGTGAAGTCGCTCAGTCATGTCCAACTCTTTGCGACCCCATGGACTGTAGCCTACCAGGCTCCTCTGTCCATGGGATTTTCCAGGCAATAGTCCTGGAGTGGATTGCCATTTCCTTCTCCAGGGGATCTCCCATTACCCAGAAATTGAACTCAGGTCTCCTGCATCGTAGACAGACGCTTTACTGTCTGAGCCACCAGGGAATACACACACACACACACACACACACACACACACACACACACATATATATATATATATAAAAGAAGAGATAAGAAAGCCTTCTTCAGCGATCAATGCAAAGAAATAGAGGAAAAGAACAGAATGGGAAAGACGAGATCTCTTCAAGAAAATTAGAGACGCCAAGGGAACATTTCATGCAAAGAAGGGCTCAATAAAGGACAGAAATGGTATGGACCTAACAGAAGCAGAAGATATTAAGAAGAGGTGGCAAGAATACACGGAAGAACTGTACAAAAAAGTCTTCATGAGTCAGATAATCATGATGGTGTGATCACTAATCTACAGCCAGACATCTTGGAATGTGAAGTCAAGTGGGCCTTAGAAAGCATCACTATGAACAAAGCTAGTGGAGGTGATGGATTTCCAGTGGAGCTATTTCAAATCCTGAAAAATGATGCTGTGAAAGTGCTGCACTCAATATGCCAGCAAAATTGGAAAACTCAGCAGAGGTCACAGGACTGGAAAAGTCAGTTTTCATTCCAATCCCAAAGAAAGGCAATGAAAAAGAATGCTCAAACTACCGCACAATTGCACTCATCTCACATGCTAGTAAAGTAATGCTCAAAATTCTCCAAGCCAGGCTTCAGCAATATGTGAACCATGAAATCCCTGATGTTCGAGATGGTTTTAGAAGGCAGAAGAACCAGAGATCAATTTGCCAACATCCGCTGGATCATAGGAAAAACAAGAGAGTTCCAGAAAAATATCTATTTCTGCTTTATTGACTATGCCAAAGCCTTTGACTGTGTGGATCACAATAAACTGTGGAAAATTCTGAAAGAGATGGGAATACAGACCACCTGACCTGCCTCTTGAGAAATCTGTATGCAGGTCAGGAAGCAACGGTTAGAACTGGACATGGAACAACAGACTAGTTCCAGATAGGGAAAGGAGTATATCAAGGCTGTATATTGTCACCCTGCTTATTTAACTTATTTGCAGAGTACATCATGAAAAACACTGGGCTGGAAGAAACACCAGCTGGAATCAAGATTGCTGGGAGAAATATCAATAACCTCAGATATGCAGATGACACCATCCTTATGGCAGAAATTGAAGAAGAGCTAAAAAGCCTCTTGATGAAAACGAAAGAGGAGAGTGAAAAAGTTGGCTTAAAGCTCAACATTCAGAAAACCAAGATCATGGCATCTGGTCCCATCACTTCATGGGAAATAGATGGGGAAACAGTGGAAACAGTGTCAGACTTCATTTTTGGGGGCTCCAAAATCACTGCAGATGGTGATTGCAGCCATGATATTAAAAAACGCTTACTCCTTGGAAGAAAAGTTATGACCAATCTAGATAGTATATTCAAAAGCAGAGACATTACTTTGCCGACTAAGGTCCCTCTAGTCAAGGCTATGGTTTTTCCAGTGGTCATATATGGATGTGAGAGTTGGACTATGAAGAAGGCTGAGCACTGAAGAATTGATGCTTTTGAACTGTGGTGTTGGAGAAGACTCTTGAGAGTCCCTTGGACTGCAAGGAGATCCAACCAGTCCATTCTGAAGGAGATCAACCCTGGGATTTCTTTGGAAGGAATGATGATAAAGCTAAAGCTCAAGCTCCAGTACTTCGGCCACCTCATGAGAAGAGTTGACTCATTGGAAAAGACTCTGATGCTGGGAGTGATTAAGGGCAGGAGGAGAAGGGGACGACCAGGAATGAGATGGCTGGATGGCATCACAGACTTGACGGACGTGAGTCTGAGTGAACTCCGGGAGATGGTGATGGACACGGAGGCGTGGTGTGCTGTGATTCATGGGGTCACAAAGAGTTGGACACGACTGAGCGACTGAACTGAGCTGATATATATATATATATATATATATATATATATATATATATATATATATATATACACACACACACACACACGTGTATATATATGTATATTGGAGAAGGCAATGGCACCCCACTCCAGTACTCTTGCCTGGAAAATCCCATGATTGGAGGAGCCTGGAAGCCTGCAGTCCATGGGGTCGCTGAGGGTTGGACGCGACTGAGTGACTTCACTTTCACTTTTCACTTTTATGCATTGGAGAAAGAAATGGCAACTCACTCCAGTGTTCTTGCCTGGAGAATCCCAGGGACAGGGGGAGCCTGATGGGCTGCTGTCTAGGGAGTCACACAGAGTCAGACAGGACTAAGTGACTTAGCAGCAGCATATATATATACTTTAAGTTGGGGATGGTAAGAGGAATGTTTCAGGTGGTTCCTACTAATCTATCTTGACCCAAAGCAGAATTCTTCATTTATTTTAAATCATTTTTGTACTCTTAAGTTATAGTTAGGTGCTACTATGCAAAGATATTAATAATAATGCAAAACATATTAGAAATAATTTTTCAGACTTGCTCCAGGGGATATTACATTTTAAAATAATGTTTAATTTCATCTTTAATGGTACAGATCATTTACCCACTCCCCAAAGAGAACATTATGAAAAGTGTTACATATACTTGCCTTTTTAATTACCTTACTAGTCATAATAGTTTCATATACTCATTAACCTTAGGGTCAACATTAATCACAATGGAAATAAATCAAAGTTTTAGGGAGACTATATATAGAGTTTTCTAAAAGCCAGGTTGAGAGACTGGGTCTATGGACTGTTGTTTGTTAGATTCAACTCTTCAGCTTTTTTAGTCCCTAAATGACTAAAAATGTGGCTTATAAAAGGCTTATACTAGTAGATGGGACATCTCTATTTTCATACAAGTTCATTGTGTATGTCATGCTAATAGTAACTTTTTTTAGGTCTTCTGGATATGACAATGCAATTAGTGAACTGCCTACTTCTAGAAGATACAATTCTCATGAAGCCTGAGTCCTACATAGTGATGCTTGCTTCACAACATTAAATATTAGTATACACATATATATTGTTCAAGTTTTAGTTCCTGAGACAGCCTGGAAGCAATGACATCCTAGTGGCAATGATCATATCCAAATCTTGGTCTCTAACATTATTCTCAAATAAAAGAAACCAGGGATCTTTGGAAAAATGACTAATTCCAGGATGAGGGTGGGGGACATATAGGATGAACCTGCAGTACTTTGTAGTGCCAGAAAGTTAGGTAGTGCTCCAAAAATAACAACAATCACCACTTTTATTAATGAGGGTATGTTAAAAAGAGGCAATTGAAAAAGCTCCCCCCCCAGCTAAATCTAGAAAAATTTGAATGAAAAAGTAGTGTTGCAATATAACACAAAGTATAAAATAAATAGGGACTTCCAAGGTGATGCTAGTGGTAAAGAATCCACCTGCAATGCAGTTGACAAAAGACAGAGTTTTGATCCCTGAATCAGAAAGATTTCCCCTGGAGAAGGGCATGGTAACCCACTCCAATATTCTCATCTGGAGAATCCCATGGTTAGAGGAGCCTGAGGCTGCAGTCCATAGGAGGGGAGCAAAGAGTCGGACATGACTAAAGCGACTTAGCACACATGAATAAAATAAATATCCATCGTGATGTAAATTATTGAATAAATAAATAATTGGGTAAAATAGACAAACATTCCATGCAAAGGAATCTCAGATTTTTTCTGTAGATGCACCACCCTTTAGGAGACAGAGGAAAACTCCCGTTGAAGCTAAACATGCCCTTCAAACTTCTGGATCAATGGCAAGGGATCAACAGCTCCATCATCCACCAAATGCTGAGTCATATAAGACGGAAAAGAAAATAAATTCAAGGGAGGAGCTACTTGCTCAAATACAACAAAATTATATCTTCTTACATCCTCACAAAAATTGTACCCACCCAAAATATCAATGTCTTCACCATAACTGAGAGACTGGAATCCACTGTATGAACACCCGGACTGTATTAAGGCCAGACCTTGAAGCTCAAGGCAAAGTAAGATGGTATGTTTATTATGATGTTTCATATAGTACAGTTTGAGTAGTTTGTAATTTGTCATGATTCATGGTTCATTGTCTACCATGACAGTTAATGAAAGAAATGTCAAATGAGACAAAACAGTGCTGCTATTCTATAACCCAACTTGTATTTTGACATAAACTTACAGATTTTTAACCCTATAAAACACTCACCCTTAAAATTCTGCAAGTCATTTCTAAGAGAATTTTCAAAGCAGAGATTAAAAAATGAAAATAGAGTTTATTTATGCTATTTCAAAGGTAAAAACAATATTGAAAGCACAATAGGAACTAGTCTTTTTTTCTTTTTTTCTTTCCCAAACCATGCTCAACTCTGGGGAGCCATAAACAAAGTTATTTCAGTTCATGTTCAGTTCAGTTAAGTTCAGTCGCTCAGTCGTATCCAACTCTTTGTGACCCTATGAATCGCAGCACGCCAGGCCTCCCCGTCCATCACCAACTGCCTGCGTTCACTCAGACTCATGTCCATCGAGTCAGTGATGCCATCCAGCCATCTCATCCTCGGTCGTCCCCTTCTCCTCCTGCCCCCAATCCCTCCCAGCATCAGAGTCTTTTCCAATGAGTCAACTCTTCTCATGAGGTGGCCGAAGTACTGGAGCTTCAGCTTTAGCATCATTGCTTCCAAAGTAATCCCGGGGCTGATATCCTTCAGAGTGGACTGCTTGGATCTCCTTGCAGTCCAAGGGACTCTCAAGAGTCTTCTCCAACACCACAGTTCAAAAACATCAATTCTTCAGCACTCAGCTTTCTTCATAGTCCAACTCTCACATCCATACATGACCACTGGAAAAACCATAGCCTTGACTAGGCGGAACTTTATTGGCAAAGTAATGTCTCTGCTTTTTAATATGCTACCTAGGTTGGTCATAACTTTTCTTCCAAAGAGTAAGCGTCTTTTAATTTCATGGCTGCTGTCACCATCTGCAGTGATTTTGGAGCCCAAAAAATAAAGTCTGACACTGTTTCCACTGTTTCCCCATCTATTTCCCATGAAGTGATGGGACCGGATGCCATGATCTTGGTTTTCTGAATGCTGAGCTTTAAGCCAACTTTTTTGCTCTCCTCTTTCAATTTCATCAAGAAGCTTTTTAGTTCCTCTTCACTTTCTGCCATAAGGATGGTGTCATATGCATATCTGAGGTTATTGATATTTCTCCCAGCAATCTTGATTCCAGCTTGTGTTTCCTCCAGACCAGCGTTTCTCATGATGTACTCTGCATAGAAGTTAAATAAGCAGAGTGAAAATATACAGCCTGATATAGCCTATTTGGAACCAGTCTGTTGTTCCATGTCCAGTTCTAACTGTTGCTTCCTGACCTGCGTATAGGTTTCTCAGGAGGCAGGTCAGGTGGTCTGGTATTCCCATCTCTTTCAGAATTTTCCACAGTTGAGTGTGATCCACACAGTCAAAGGCTTTGGCATAGCCAATAAAGCAGAAATAGATGTTTTTTTAGAACTCTCTTCCTTTTCCCATGATCCAGTGGATGTTGGCAATTTGATCTCTGGTTCCTCCACCTTTTCTAAAACCAGCTTGAACATCTGGAAGTTCATGGTTCACAGATTGCTGAAGCCTGGCTTGCAGAATTTTGAGCATTACTCTACTAGTGTGTGAGATGAGTGCAATTGTGAGGTAGTTTGAGCATTCTTTGGCATTGCCTTTCTTTGGGATTGTAGACAAATCCAAATTTAAGAATTGACAAACTCTCCTTACAAACACAGCAATGATTTGTATTTAGTTTCTAAATTGACTCTCCATCATGTTTCAGATTTCTGATTTTACTCAAAATTCAACTAGTATCCAAAGCAATACTAGTATCCAATGCAAAGAGTAATAAGCATTGTCCGTGTGTTTTACCGCTGACCTCTTTTTTCTTTTTTTTATGTAATTTATTTAATATGCATGTGCATTTATGTCTTCCAGTTTCTCTCTCTCTCATCTGTTTATTTTCTATCATTCTCCTTCAAGTTTTTACACATTTAGTGTAATAGAAATTTCTTCCTTCTATAAACAGAGTGAGATGTATGAGGAAAAACTGTCAGGTAATGCAGGAAACTGCCAAATAATGTTTTCCTAGCCATCTCAATATGATAAGAAGCTAGAAACTCAGCAGTTGTTCTAACTCACATCTAGTTTTGACTGCCCGCTCACTCATGAGACTGATATTTAAAGTGGACTTAGAAAGCATTAAGTCTATATAAAGAATATTTTTGAATTGCAATTAAGATGCCACTACATGCTAATAACCAGAAAGTAAAAGAAAAACAACAAAGACCATATTAGCTAAGATTGCTGTGTGTTCCAGAGAATATTATGTTCCAATATTTATGCTTCTTTGGTCTTTTGAGTTTTTATTGATGTTTTCTTTCTAAGTGACAGCAGTTGCCAGAAAGTAGACAATGATTTAATCAGTATTTTTCACTATTAATAAATGATTTTGTTAAAACTTACTTTTTGACACTGTGCCCCTGCTCCCTGAGTGTTACAATGCTATGTAAATATAAGTGATCAGTTTTTTAATTAGAGTTGTTTCCAATAGATTATGATGTTTCAGCATATGAATTTCTTCCTTAACAAATGAGTCCTTTCATTTAAAGGGAGGATACTAATTCAGGCCATATTTCTCCTTAATCCCAAATGGCATATATTAGAACTAAAGTGCTTATTGATTTCAATTTCATTATCTATTTACTATGAAACAGAAAATAGTCTTGGCATTTTTTTTGAAATATTGATGAAACAGAGAATAATGTTAGCATAAGGAAGTAACTTTGTTGAAGGCCTGCAGCAAAATTTAATGTATCCTTAATGAAAAAGATGAATTTAAAATGAGACCAGAGCTTCTACATACCTGTGCTCATCTGCATGTGCATTTAAGGGGAAATGCCAATACTGCATAATAACGATTTTATAGGAGGAGGGAATGGTCACCATTTGTATATCAGGGAAAATACTGTTTAAGTGTCTTATGTTTAGGATAGGAAACTATTTCTTTGAAATATTCTTTCCTTTGGAAAAACTGAGAAAAATCTAGGTTCAGAAAGCAATTCTTTTTGGCAAAAGTCATGTGTGTACCAATGTTTAATGCCAGTTATATAAAATAAATAACAGTGAGGGTGTCTAAAACTTTGTAAATATAAGTATTTCTATATATGTGAGGCACAAACGCTGGTTTCACATTAATTCCGAGTTGTATGTCTCACTCTGGCTCCAGTTGTTTCCCACATAATCAACATGACTCCCGCTCATGATGTGGAGATGTCATTTTCTACTGCCTTTTTAACTATTCCCCTTCCCTTTATTTTTACTATTGCTATAATTTCATTAATATTATTATTTTAATAGAAGAGTTTAAAGAGAACTCAATCTCCATTGTTATTTGGGGGCTCACCTAAATCAAAGCTAATCTCACTACCAAGTAATGAGCCAAGTGTGGCAATTCTTTTTGGAACTTGGCTAGACTACATGAGCAATTAAATGTGTCAGCTGGAAATTTCGTCTCACAGCTATTGGACAGGTGAATTTTAAGTGTATATCCCCTTGAAACAAACTGACAAGACACTCTAGTTTGGTTATTAAGAAAACAGTTTTCATGTCTAAGCACGCCAATACATTTTTCTTCAAGAACCCAATGAGTTTTGAAATTAGTCGAAATGTTTATAAAAACGTAATGTTAAGAATCCTCTTTCATGTGTTTCGTTGCTGAGTGGCAATGAGATGTATTCATCTCATTACCACAAATTTAGCAGTTAAAGCAATATAAATTTATTATATTACAATTTCTTTAAAAAAAATTATTTTACTTTACAATACCATATTGGTTTTGCCATACATTGACATGAATCCGCTACAGGTGTACATGAGTTCCCAATCCTGAACCCCCCTCCCACCTTCCTCCCCATATCATCTCTCTGGGTCATCCCAGTGCACCAGCCCCAAGCATCCTGTATCCTGTATCGATTTTTATAACATTACAATCAATGTAATCAGTTATTATAAACAATCAATGTTGTTAATTTTATCCTTATATTACCAATGTCTTTGTTACTATTGCTTTTGAAATAGAGTCCTTCCTTTAATCCTTGGTGAGCTCTTTGGTGGTAGATTCTCTCAGTTTTTATTTGTCTGAAAAGTATTTTCTTAAGGGTGTTAATAGTAGGTTGTCAATTGTTTTATCTTAGCCTGTTGAAGATACTCTACTGGCTCTGGCTTCTCACTGCTGTTTGGAAGTCAGTTGTCAGCCTAATTGCTATTTCATTATGGGTGGTGCATCTTCTGTCTGTGCACTGTTGGAAGCATTTTGTCTTTTGGTGTTTCGTAGCTGTGATTAGGTATAGAAAACTTATTTTTTCCATCCTGCTTTTTGTTTTGTTTTCATTTTGTTTTTCTGGATTTGTGCCTTTTGAGCATTCTGGGAAATTCCCAACCATTATCCTGACAAAGTTTTTCATACATATTCAAGTACACCCTTTTAACTTCTATTTCATATTTTTCATCTCTGTCTGGGATATTTCTTGAATTTTTTTGTATGTTTCTTCCCATTCTCAAATTCTCTCCTCAGGTATAGCTGACCGATTATTCCTGTCCGTTGATATTTTACAATTCAATTGTTGATCTCTAGAAATTCTGTTTGGTTCTCTTTATTTTATTTATTTATGTATTTATTTTCACTCCTGTATTTTATTTTATTTAAATTTTATATTGGAGTATAGTTGATATATCACAATTTCTGTGGTCAATAGTTTAATACACTTAGTCTGATTCTTTCACTGAGGGTCTCACCAGGCTGATATCAAGATGTCAACTGACTTCCTCACCTGGAACATAATCTAGGGAAAGATCCACTTCCTTCACATAGCTAGTAGAATTCATTCCATTGTACTGATAGGAGGTCTTACGTTTTTGTTAGCTGCTGGCTGGGTATCACATTTAGTTCCTATAGGCTTTCTCAGATCCTTGCCATGTGACCTCCTCTATATCAACATCAGAGAACCTCCCTTTCACATTTCACATCTCTAAATTTCCCTTCTGACTACATCTTTCCACTACTAAAAGGCAGAGTGATTAGGTCAGGTACACTAGCTAAAACTCTGTATTAGTCAGGATTTTCCAAGAAATAAAACCAATAGGATAGACAATTAGGTTGATAGATAGATTGATTATGTGGAATTGGCTCACAAGATAATGGAGATTGAAAGGCTCCATGACCTGCCATCTATAAGCTGGAGGCCTAGGAAGCTGGTGGTATAATTCTAGTTGGAATCTGAAGTCCTGAGAACCAGGAGAGCTGACAGTATAAATTCAGATCAAGGGCAGAATCTATCTGTTAGCTCAAACTGATAGAAAGCAAAAAAGGGTGAATTCATTCTTCCTCAGCCTCTTTGTACTACTCGGAATTAGATGATGCTCACCCATACTGAAGAGGGCAATCTACTTCAGTGAGTTCACTGATTCAAAAGCTCATTTCAAGCCAAAACACCCTCGGGAGCATAACTAGTCATAATATTTAATTGGGGATCCCTTGACCCAGTCAAGTTGACACAAAAAATTAGCCATCATAAACCATCAAAATTTACCCATCTTAAGGTAAATTATGTCATATAATATAACATAATATAATGTAATAATGCAAATACAATTCATTATATTCAGTTTGAGGGATTATACAAGCCATGCATACTAGAAGTGAGAAACATTGGAGAATAACTTAGAATTCTACCTATAACATTTATGGATCAATTATCTCTATGAAGGAGAGTTTAGTTTTAACCCGTTTGTATTACTTTATTCTGTAGAAGAGGAACGCAATAGAAACAAGAAAAAAAATTATTTACTATAAAACTGACAAAGAAAGTAATCCTATACCACTGCAAATTAACCAGTGCATCTCACTCAGCCAAACCTAACCTCTAATTAGGTTTGCACGTGCACACACAGACACATACACACACAAGCACATACATCTTGGAGATATCTAGTCCAGTTTTAAATTGATGTGATATCTCCAAATAGATCACTGTAATGATGTAAAAACAGAAATGAAACAGATTCAACATTTATCTAGTTTTCATTGAAAATTTATAATTTACCTTTCCTAACTAAAAAGTTACTTTATTTCTATGTAACAGTTAATGGGACAATATCTCATATTAAACTTCTAGGCTTTGGATTTCAGACCTATTAACAGTTCAGTTGCATCCAGACTATGAGATAGGCCAAGCTTCACATGTCCTCAAAGACCTGCTTTACTCTTGTAAGTCTGGGACAACCAAGTTATATTAATAAATTAATGCATGTGAATCACTTAACGTGGCATTTACATAACAGACAGAATTCTAAGATGGTTCCTTTGACCCCTCCCCATCTTGTATGATTCCCTGTCCTTGAGTGTGGGAGACCTGCTGAAATGATGATATATCATTTTTTTACTATGTTAAATTACATAGCAAAGAGATTCTTCTGAAATAATCAAAGGTACATGATATTCATGTACGTGGAGTTAGGTCCCCAAAATTCAACTTAATCTAGTCAGTTGAGTTAATAAAGAAGGAAAATATCTTCATGGGCTTAGCTAAATCAGGTATTTCCTTAAAATCATGAGAGCCATTTAATAATTCAGAGATATTCAAAGGGTTAGAGAGTCTGTAGAGAGGACCAGGTGGCAAGGAGTTCAGTTGTCTTTAGGAACTGAAAATAGGCTTCCCCTATGGCTCAAATGGCAAAGAATCCACCTGTCAATGCAGAAGTCTCAGGAGATGTGAGTTCACTTCCTAAGTGGGGAAAATGGCATGGAGGAGGAAATGGTAACCCACTCCAGTATTTTTGTCTGGAAAATCCATGGACAGAGGATCCTGGTGGGCTCTAGGATATGGGGTCACAGGAGAGTTGGACATGACTGAGAGTGCACACATGTAGGATCTGAGAATGAGCCCTGTTCTCAAGCCAGCAAGTCAACAGCAGCCTCAGTTTTACAACCGAAAGGAATTCCATCCTAGCAACAAAGATACAAGCTTGAAAGAAGACTTCAAGCTGCAGAAAGGAATACAAACTGGCCAATGCCTTCATCTACAATTAAATATGCCTAGTCTTTTGACTTACAAAGTTGTCAGTTAAAGCACAGGTAATATTTTTTAATATAAATTTATTTATTTTAATTGGAGGTTAATTACTTTACAATATTGTATTGATTTTGCCATACATCAACAGGTACATTTTAAGTCACTAAGTTTGTAGCAATTTGTTACACAGAAATAGTAAACTAATTGTTTATCTCATATTGCTCATATAAAATTTGGATAATTTTATTATTACTATTGTCTTCCAAATTAATAATGGTGTTCATAAAATTTTAGAAAACATAACGATTACATTTTTTAAGTCTCAAAAATAATTCCCAATATTATCTGCCACGTATTTTACACTTTATTCACAGAGGAGGCAGAGCAATGATGAAACTCATAACAAGACGTGGAATTTGTTAACTCAGGACAGTTTTTTTGGTTTAATTCACTTCAAAGAATTTTGAAACATAAGGTGTCAGTTATTTTGAAAGTATGTTATGCATCTCATCAGAACTGATTCAAATGAATTGGAGCCGATTATACAGAGTGAAGTAAGCCAGAAAGAAAAACACCAATACAGTATAGTAACACATATATATGGACTTTAGAAAGATGGCAATGACGACCCTGTATGCAAGACAGGAAAAAGACACAGATGTGTATAACGGACTTTTGGACTCAGAGGGAGAGGGTGGGATGATTTGGGAGAATGGCATTCTAACATGTATACTATCATGTAAGAATTGAATCGCCAGTCTATGTCTGACGCAGGATACAGCATGCTTGGGGCTGGTGCATGGGGATGACCCACAGAAATGTAAGGGGGAGGGAGGTGGGAGGGGGGTTCATGTTTGGGAACGCCTGTAAGAATTAAAGATTTTAAAATTAAAATAAATAAATAAATAAATAAATAAATAAAATAAAAGATACCATAAGCAGAAGCAAAAGAAAAAAAATTACAAATTGCAATAAGACATCTGCAGTTTATCTCACAGAAAAATCACCCTAATAAATAGAAAAGATTCTAAAAATCAAGAACAGAGAGACAGAGACATAGACTGACCAAGATGGAAAGACAGTACAGAGAAAAAGATACCAATTGTTTCTAACAAATATTAAAGGGTACCCAACATGTTTATAACCTACATAGTAAATAAGACCAAATTTAACATAAAATGGGAGACCATTCCCAATCTGTCATATAGGTAAAACTTCAAGTTTGACAGCACGCTCAAAGACAAGGCTGTAGGGAAATGACTAGTCTATAGATTACTGGTGGCAGTGTAAATGGACAAACACGTGGAGGGGAAGTTGGCAGTATCTTTCACAATAAAAGACATTCCAATTCCAGAAATTCATCCTTAAGATAATCCTCCAAAGGTAAAAACCAATATATCCAAAACATTATTCACTGTGTCATTACTTGTCATGGCAAAATAGTGGACACCACCTAAATGCTATCCATAGAAAACTTGATTTGGTTAAAGAATGATGAAAGAGAATTATCTAGGTGAAAAATGAAGGAAGAAGATGTCAAGAGAGAGTGTTACCGCCAAGTCATATTATTAGGTAAAAAAAGCCAAGTGCAAAAGAGTAGATAAAAGAGATACTGTGAATTTATGCCTCATTTAAATGAAAAAGAGAAATAAAACTATGTTTATAAAAAAAAAAGAAAGTATGTTATGAAATTGTTAAAGGAGAATGAGAAGGTAGAGAAGAGAAAGAGGAGGAGGAGAAGGAGAAGCTATCACCGTTTCTGAAGCCACATTCACCTCCAGGGAAAGAAAGACACAGAGTACACTGAAAAAGCACTAAGCAAAGGAGAGAAGGGGAATTATATAGGTTGAAAAGTTATTTTAGGATATGATCTTTGGGTATCTCCAATCAATAGCCTGTTTAAAGTCCTTCGGGTACCTCATAGAAAATTTTGGTGTTCATGACAACTGCTCTTGGATGCATTTTTAGCTTGACTTTAGTCCCTTCCATGAAAGTTGAGTTCTGATGCACTGAAAACCTTTTGCTGATTAACTAAATGAGCTATTCTTTTTCAAATAGCTATGTCACTTTAAAGCCTTTCTATCTGTCTTTAAAACATAATTTCTATTTATTTAAAAAACCCTCCAGCTTAACTGCCACATTAAAAAAAAAAAAAAAAACAACTCTACAAATCCTAGAGATTGAATTACTATTATATATTTAGATTTCAGGGCTCATCATAATAAATTGTAATTATTTATTATTTTTTCTATATTCCCTGACATTATAAGCATTCACTTTTGCACTTCTGTTAATCAGTATCTGACACATAAAGTCTTTAATGCTGCTGCTGCTGCTGCTGCTATGTCGCTTCAGTCATGTCCGACCCTGTGCGACCCCATAGATGGCAGCCCACTAGGCTCCCCCGTCCCTGGGCTTCTCCAGGCAAGAACACTGGAGTGGGTTGCCGTTTCCTTCTCCAATGCATGAAAGTTTAAAGGAAAAGTGAAGTCGCTCAGTCGTGTCCGACTCTTAGCGACCCCATGGACTGCAGCCCACCAGACTCCTCCATTCATGGGGTTTTCCAGGCAAGAGTACTGGAGTGGGGTGCCATAGCCTTCTCTGAAAGTCTTTAATAAATCCTTACAAACTTGTAGTTATGAATATTGAGAAAATGTGTGTGTGTGCACGCATGCTTAGTTTTGTTCCACTCTGTGTGAACCCATGGACTGTAGCCTGTTAGGCTCCTCTGTCCATGGGATTTCCCAGGCAAGTATCTGCCTAAATTTCAATGGCAAGTTATGCTATTGTAGACACAACATAGAAAATTTCTCAAAGTTGAGAGTAAGCATAACTACATACTCTTCTACTTAAAATCTCATTCTCCCCAGGAGATAGGCAATATGCATATATATTTTTATTAATTTTTTTGGATTATAGTTGCTCTACAGAGTTGTGTTAGTTGCTGTTGTACAGCAATGCAAATTAGTTGTGTATTCCTATATCCCTCCTTTTTGGATTTTCTTTCCCTTTAGGTTACCACAGAGCATTGAGTGGAGTTCCTGGTGCTATATATTCAGTAGATTTCTCATTAATTAGTTACCTTATTATACAGAGTTGTGAATATAAGTCACAATGCCAATCTCCCTATTCATCCCACCCTCCCTCTCCCTCTCAGGATCCATACAACTGTTCGCTATATCTGTGCCTCCATTTCTGCTTTGCAAATAAAGTTTATCTGTACCATTACACATATTGTTTTCTGATATTTTCCTTTTACCCTAGCTCCAGTGAAATACTAGTTCTGTCATCTACATAAAAACAGTGAAGTTACTATTTTTCCTCTAGATAGGAAAACAGCTCAGTTCAGTTCCGTTCAGTCGGTCAGTCATGTCTGACACTTTGTGACCCCATGAATCGCAGCACGCCGGGCCTCCCTGTCCATCACCAACTCCCTACATTCACTCAGACTCACGTCCATTGGGTCAGTGATGCCATCCAGGCATCTCATCCTCTGTTTTCCCCTTCTCCTCCTGCCCCCAATCCCTCCCAGCATCAAAATCTTTTCCAATGAGTCAACCCTTCACATGAGGTGGCCAAAGTACTGGAGTTTCAGCTTTAGCACCATTCCTTCCAAAGAAATCCCAGGGCTGATCTTCAGAATGGACTGGTTGGATTTTCCTTGCAGTCCAAGGGACTCTCAAGAGTCTTCTCAAACACCACAGTTCAAAAGCATCAATTCTTCGGTGCTCAGCTTTCTTCACAGTCCAACTCTCACATCCATACATGACCACAGGAAAAACTATAGCTTTGACTAGATGGACTTTGTTGGCAAAGTAGTCTCTGCTTTTCAATATGCTACCTAGGTTGGTCATAACTTTTCTGCCAAGGAGTAAGTGTTTTTTAATTTCATGGCTGCTGTCACCATCTGCAGTGATTTTGGAGCCCCAAAAAATGAAGTCTGACACTGTTTCCACTGTTTCCTCTTCTATTTCTCACAAAGTGGTGGGACCAGATGCCATGATCTTCATTTTCTGAATGTTGAGCTTTAAGCCAACTTTTTCACTCTCCTCTTTCACTTTCATCAAGAGGCTTTTTAGTTCCTCTTCACTTTCTGCCATAAGGCTGGTGTCATCTGCATATCTGAGGTTATTGATATTTCTCCCAGCAATCTTGATTCCAGCTTGTGCTTCTTCCAGCCCAGCATAAGAGAAGACTCTACACGTGGACATCATCAGATGGTCAACACTGAAATCAGATTGATTATATCCTTTTCAGCCAAAAATGGAGAAGCTCTATACAGTCAACAAAAACAAGATCAGGAGATGACTGTGGCTCAGATCATGAATTCCTTATTGCCAAATTCAGATTTAAATTGAAGAAAGTATGGAAAACCACTAGACCGTTCAGGTATGACATGAATCAAATCCCTTATGATTATACAGTGGAAGTGAGAAATAGATTGAAGGGACTAGATCTGATAGAGTGCCTGATGAACTATTGACAGCATTTCATGACACTGTACAGGAGACAGGGATTAAGACCATCCCCATGGAAAAGAAATGCAAAAAAGGAAAATAGCTGTCTGAGGAGGCCTTACAAATAGCTGAAAAGAAGAGAAGTGAAAAGCAAAGGAGAAAAGGAAAGATATAAGCATCTGAATGCAGCTTTCCAAGGTATAGCAAAAAGAGATAAGAAAGGCTTCCTTAGAGATCAATGCAAAGCAATAGAGGAAAACAACAGAATGGAAAAGACTAGAGATCTCTTCAAGAAAATTATAGATACCAAGGGAACAATTTCATGCAAAGATGGGCTTGATAAAGGACAGAAATGGTATGGACCTAACAGAAGCAGAAGATATTAAGAGGTGGCAAGAATACACAGAAGAACTGTACAAAAAAGATCTTCACGACCAAGATAATCACGATGGTGTGAACACTCACCTAGAGCCAGACATCCTGGAATGTGAAGTCCAGTGGGCCTTAGAAAGCATCACTACAAATAAAGCTAGTGGAAGTGATGGAATTTCAGCTGAGCTCTTTCAAATCCTGAATGATGATGCTGTGAAAGTGCTGCACTCAATATGCCAGCAAATTTGGGAAACTCAGCAGTGGCCACAGGACTGGAAAAGGTCAGTTTTCATTCCAATCCCAAAGAAAGGCAATGCCAAAGAGTGCTCAAACTACCACACAATTGCACTCATCTCACACACTAGTAAAATAATGCTCAAAATTCTCCAAGCCAGGCTTCAGCAATACCTGAACCATGAACTTCCAGATGTTCAAGATGGTTTTAGAAAAGGCAGAGGAACCAGAGATCAAATTGGCAACATCTGCTGGATCATGGAAAAAGCAAGAGAGTTCCAGGAAAACCTCTATTTCTGCTTTATTGACTATGCCAAAGCCTTTGACTGTGTGGGTCACAATAAACTGTGGAAAATTCTGAAAGAGATGGGAATACCAGACCACCTGACCTGCCTCTTGAAAAACCTACATGCAGGTCAGGAAGCAACAGTTAGAACTGGGCATGGAACAACAGACTGGTTCCAAAGAGGAAAAGGAGTACGTCAAGGCTATATATTCTCACCCTACTTATTTAACTTATACACAGAGAGGAACACAATTTATCCAATTATCCCTGTAATTTTTGCATAATGAATACTATAAATTTAATGTTTATCTGAGTCCCAGTTTTTTGTTTTCATTTCACCAAGTACAAAGCAATTTATATCACATGGACAGGTGGGAAACTATACCAGGAAAGACAAAAGTGGCATCATGGAATGGCTAATTTAGGCTAATTTACTTAAAGGATCTACGTTATTGACATAAGATATAAAAAATAGCAAATACTTCAAACTAGTTACTACTAATACCTAATATTTACATGACACTTTAAAACTTACACATGAGATTGTCATTGACTCAGAAATGCAGAAATAGGGGGCAGATATCTGGGTTTGGACCCCACTGCCATCTCTGTGGTGCTGAGCCTCAGTGTTCTTAATTATAGAATGAAAAAGCAGCTTTAGGATTTTGATGATATTTTCCAGCTAGAAAGTTGTGTGAATCTAAGATTTTCTATGTCTAGACACTTTCTCATGTCTCCCAGCATTTTATGCTAATAGAAAATTCACTCTGATTTTTACCCCCCGCCACAGTTGCTTTTAGGTCAGTATTTCCTTTTCCTTCATTTTATTAGGTCTGTTTCTTCCTAGTATATCAATCTTGACAACCCCGTTCCTTCTTTAGATGAACTAATCACCCCCATGTCTGTGGGGGCAGCATTGCCTCTGGTAGGGATACAGCTCCTCTCTGGAACAACCTCTCATGTTCTCCTCCCTTAATGCAAAACTTAATCTTCGGACAGCCAATTCACAAGAGGTGGTTACACTGATCAACCTACATTTTCAATTTGGAAGAAGTTTAGAACTACACCTAGGATGTGTGTGTGTGTTAGTTGCTCAATCATGTCCGACTCTTTGTGGCCCCACAGACTGTAGCCTGCCCGGCTTCTTTGTCTATGGAATTCTCCAGGCGAGAATACTGGATTGGATTGCCATTCCCTTCTCCAGAAGAACTTCCCAACCCAGGGATCAAACTCTGGTCTTCTGCCTCACAGGCAGATTCTTTATCATTTGAGCTATAAGGAAGTCTCCTCACTTAGGATATAGGTCCTCTATTTAATGCCTATTTGTATCTTACCAAGATAATCCTTTGTACTGTATATTTTCAATTTGTAGGCTTCCAAAGTTCAAAATAGATAATAGATATTGAGTTGGATAAATAACTGTGTAGCAACTGCATTTAAAACTTCAGAAAATCGGACTGTAGACTATTTTAGTTATTGGAGTCCTTTTTCAGAAATGATGAAATAGATCATTAATTTTGAGTTGATGATTACACAGTGATTGCAATTAGCTAGAACAAGAACTTATATAAACTTGTCCCTTTCAGTTAATAATATAGGACTTTTTGTCAGTCTACATACATACATGAAATATGGTGTTTAGTGTAAAGTTTGGTACATGGTAGGTGACTATATGTTCAGTTCAGTTCAGTTCAGTCACTCAGTCGTGTGCGACTCTCTTTCCGACCCCATGATTCACAGCATGCCAGGCCTCCCTGTTCATCACCAAATCCTGGAGTTCACTCAGACTCACATCCATTGAGTCGGTGATGCCATCCAGCCATCTCATCCTCGGTCGTCCCCTTCTCCCCCTACCCCTAACCCCTCCCAGAATCAGAGTCTTTTCCAATGAATCAACTCTTTGCATGAGGTGGCCAAAGTGCTGGAGTTTCAGCTTCAGCATCCTTCCCTCCAAAGAAATACCAGGGCTGATCTCCTTCAGAATGGACTGGTTGGATCTCCTTGTAGTCCAAAGGACTCTCAAGAGTCTTCTCCAACACCACAGTTCAAAAACATTGATTCTTTGGTGCTCAGCTTTCTTCACAGTCCAACTCTCACATCCATACATGACCACTGGAAAAACCGTAGCCTTGACTAGACGGACCTTAGTTGTCAAAGTAATGTCTCTGCTTTTGAATATGCTACCTAGGTTGGTCATAACTTTTCTTCCAAGGAGCAAGTGTATTTTAATTTCATGGCTGCATTCACCATCTGCAGTGATTTTGGAACCCCAAAAAATAAAGTCTGACACTGTTTCCACTGTCTCCCCATCTATTTCCCATGAAGTGATGGGATCACTTAAGTCAAGTTTTGAACACCTTTATTCACTCCTTTTACCAATAGCATAGTCATAGCAAACTATGTATATAAACTGGTCATAGCAAACACACGCTTCCAACAACACAAGACAACTCTATACATGCCCATCACTAGACAGTCAATACTGAAATTGTATTAATAATATTCTTTGCAGCCAAAGATGGAGAAGCTTTTTAAAGTCAGCAAAACAAGACTGGAAGCTGACTGTGGCTCAGATCATGGACTTCTTTTAGCCAAATTCAGACTGAAATTGAAGAAAGTAGGGAAAACCACTAGACCATTCAGTTAAGTTCTGTTCAGTTCAGTCCTTCACTTGTGTCCGACTGTTTTCAACCCCATGAACTGCAGCATGCCAGGCCTCCCTGTCCATCACTAACTCCCTGAGTTTACCAAAACATTTGTCCATTGAGTTGGTGATGCCATCGAACCACCTCATCCTCTGTCCATTCAGGTATGACTTAAGTCAAATCCTTTATGATTATATAGTGAAAGTAACAAATAGATTCAAGGGATTCGATCTGATAGATAGAGAAATATGTATGCAGGTCAAGAAGCAACAGTTAGAACTGGACTTGGAACAATGGACTGGTTCCAAACTGAGAAAGGACTACCTTAAGGCTGCATGTTGTCATCTTGGTTATTCAACTTATACACAGAATATATCATGTGAAATTCCAGGCTGAATAAAGAAGAAGTTGCAATCAAGTTTGCCAGGAGAAATATCAATAAACTCTGATATGCAGCTGACACCACCTTTATAGAAGAAACCAAAGAGGAACTAAAGAGCCTCTTGATGAAAATCAAAGAGGAGAGTGAAAAGTTGGCTTAAAACTCAACATTCAAAAACCAAGATCATGGCATCTGGCCCTATCAATTAATGGCAAATAGATGGGGAAACAATGGAAACAGTGACATTCTTTATTTTCTTGGGCTCCAAAATCACTGCAGATGATGACTCTAGCCATTAAATTAAAAGACACTTGCTCCTTGGAAGGAAAGCTATGACCAACCTAGACAGCATATTAAAAAGCAGAGACATTACTTTGCCAACAAAGGTCTGTCTAGTTAAAGCTATGGTTTTTTCAGTAGTCATGTATGGATGGGAAAGTTGGACCATAAAGAAAACTGAGCACCAAAGAATTGTTGCTTTTGAACCGTGATGTTGGAGAAGACTTCTGCGAGTCCCTTGGACTGCAAGGAGTTCCAACCAGTTAATCCTAAAGGAACTCAGTCCTGAATATTCATTGGAAGAATTGATGCTGAAGCTGAAACTCCAATACTTTAGCCACCTGATGCAAAGAGCTGACTCATCTGAAAAGACCCTGAAAAGATTGAAGGCGGGAGGAGAAAGGGACAACAGAGGATGAGATGGTTGGATGGCATCACCAACTCAATGGACATGAGTTTGAGAAAACTGTGGGAGTTGGTGATGGATAGAGAGCCCTGGCCTACTGCAGTCCATGGGGTCACAAAGAGTCAGACACGCTTGAGTGACGGAACTGAACTGAACTGAACTGAAGATAAACAGTTTGAATCATATGATCAGTTGCCTCATTTAATACATACAATGCAAAAATTCACTTTGGTGCTTCATGTCCTGGAAAAGCCCATGGATCCTTTCAGCATTTTCCACTGAATAGAATTGTTTCCCTACAATTCTATTTTTATTTTTTCTAGGTTTTAAAACAATTTTGTCCAGTATATTAGTCTCACAACCCTGTGCAGTTAGAAGTGAAAATCTCTGAAACACTGAGTTTTCATATTTGTTCTCCTATAAATTTGTCAGGCTGAATTAAAAAAAAAATCTTCATGTTTGAGAACAAAAATACCTAAAGCATAAGAACTCAAAAGATTGAAATAAAGAAAAAAATGAAGCCTGTGAACAGTATAAAGAAGAATTAACATTGCTGTACTAAAACACAGAAAAAAATTACTAGAAATATGAAGGAATTTACCATGAGATGATCTGTGCATTGGGAAGAGCCCCTGGAGGAGGGCATAGAAACCTACTCCAGTATTCTTGCCTGGAGAAACTCCATGGACAGAAGGGCCTGGCAGGCTACGGTCCATAGGTTCGCAAAGAGTCACACATGACTTAGTGACTAAGCACAGTATATCACATAAGAAAATGGTTAAACTCTGTTCAGTATTGTAAAGATAGCATTTTCTGCATACTGGTATGTAGATTCAATGTAAATGTGGCCAAAGACAACAAGGGTGTGTGTGTGTATGTGTGTGTGTGTGACTGATAAGCTGATTTTAATATGTTTGAAAATCAATAGCCACAAAGATAATTTATATAAGAAGAACAGATTTGGAAGGCTTACATGACCACACTTCAAAAATTATTATAAAGTTATAGTAATTTAGCCAGATGTACCTGATACAAAGATAGCCATATGTGAATGAAAGTGATTAGATATTCAAGAAAACTCACCTGATTAATAAAAAAGGATCATTGAAATGCTGATCTAGATTATGATTATAAGATCAGTTTTATATTCATATATTTTTACTGATATAAACCTTGACTCTACCTTGTACTGTACATGTATATATATGCAAAACTATATTTAACATGGATCATAACAATAAAACTTCCAGAGGGAAGAATATCTTCATGACATTGGTTAGACAAAAACTAATTAAACTTGATAGACAAAGAACTGCTTACCAAAAAGGGCCTGCTACCTTGTACTTCATTAAGAGGATAAAGAACACCATTAAGAAAATTAAAAAGTAAGCTACAGTGTAGGATAATTGTTTAAAATATACATCAAACAAATGATTCATACACAAACAATATTTCAAAAGGCAATTTCATGATGTTTGACCAATACATTGAATAAACAATAAATGAGAAGTATATTTACTTCTCTGTCACCAGGAAGAAAGGAAGCTAAAATGTCAGTGAGCTACAAGGTGAGTGGGTGAGCCTACCTGATGACTCAAGTGAAAAAAAAAAAAAAAAAAAGACTGACAAGTCCTGGAAAAGGATATAGTAGTTAGAACTTTCATACACTATATGTGGGAAAATCACTTTTGTATCTACTTGACATAATTTCAGTTCAGTTAAATTCAGTTCAGTTGCTCAGTCCTGTCCGATTCTTTGTGACCTCCTGGACTGCAGTATGCCAGGGCTCCCTGTCCATCACCAACTCCCAGAGTTACTCAAATTCATGTCCATTGAGTCGGTGATGCCATCCAACCATCTCATCCTCTGTTGTCTCCTTCTCCTCTTGCCCTCAATCTTTCCCAGCATCAGGGTCTTTTCAGATGAGTCAGCTCTTCACAAATCAGGTGGCCAAGTATTGAAGTTTCAGCTTCAACATCAGTCCTTCCAATGAACATTCAGGACTTAGTTCCTTTAGAATTAACTGGTTAGATCTCCTTGCAGTCCAAGGGACCCTCAAGAGTCTTCTCCAACACCACAGTTCAAAAGCATCAACTTTTCAGTGCTCAGCTTTCTTTATAGTCCAACTCTCACATCCATACATGACCACTGGAAAAACCATAGCCTTGACTAGACAGACCTTTGTTGGCAAAGTAATGTCTCTGCTTTTGAATATGCTGTCTAGGAAGGTCATAACTTTTCTTCCAAGGAGTAAGCGTCTTTTTATTTCATGGCTGCAGTCACAATCTGCAGTGATTTTGGAGCCCCCAAAAATAAACTCTGACACTGTTTCCACTGTTTCTCCATCTATTTGCCATGAAGTGATGGGACCAGATGCCATAATCTTTGTTTTCTGAATGTTGAGCTTTAAGCCAACTTTTTCACTCTCTAGTGGCCATGAGGAGATACCCAACGTCCAAGGTCAGGAAAGGCTCCTGCACTTCGCTAGAGCAGCTGTGAAGAGACACTCCATGTCCAAGGTCAGGATCCATGGCTGTGCTTCTCTGGACAGGCTGTGTGGAGATACCCCACATCCAAGAAAAGAAAAAAACCAGTAAGACGGTAAGCACTGGCGTGGCTGTGAGGAGATACGACACAACAAACGACAAAGGAGAAGCCCCAGCAAGATGGTAGGAGGGGTAAATTCACATTTAGAATCAAACCCCATTCCCACCTGAGATTCTCAGAGGGCTGAAACAAACTTTGTGTGCACCAGGACCCAGGGACTCCACAGAAACTGAGACAGAACTGTGTTTGAGTATCTCCTGTGGAGATAATGGTCAGCAGTGGTCTGCCACAGGGAGAGAGGCCCTGGGTGTGGGTATGGCATAATTCCTCTTGGAGGAGGTTGCCATTAACCCCAACACAGAGCTACCAGAACTTACACAGGTTTGGGAAATAGACTTTTGGAGGGCACAACATAACCTTGTGCATGAGGACACAGGAGAAAGGAACAGTGACCCCACAGGAGACTGTTCCAGATTTGCCTGTGCAGGTCCAGGAGGCTACAGTGAAGGTTTGGGTTAGTGGTGGCCTGTAGGGTTGGGGGCATGGACAGTAGCAGTACATGCCTGGGATTTTTTGAGGAAGGTCACCATTATCTTCGTTATCTCCACCACAGTTTCAGTTCAGTTCAGTCAGGCAGTCATGTCTGACTCTTTGCACCACCATGAATTGCAGCATGCCAGGCCTTCCTGTCCATCACCAACTCCCAGAGTTTACTCAAACTCATGCCCATCAAGTCGGTGATGCAATCCAGCCATCTCATCCTCAGTCATCCCCTTCTCCTCCTGCCCCTAATCGCTCCCAGCATAAGGGTCTTTTCCAAAGAGTCATGAGGTGGCCAAGGTATTGGAGTTTCAGCTTTAGCATCAGTCCTTACAAAGAACAACCAGGATTGATCTCTTTTAGAATGGACTGGAGATCCCACCAGTAGTGGGATCCTTGTAGTCCAAGGGACCCTCAAAGTCTTCTCCAACACCACAGTTCAAAAGCATCAATTCTTCGGCGCTCAGCTATCTTCACAGTCCAACTCTCACATCTATACATGACCACAGGAAAAACCATAGCCTTGACTAGATGGACCTTTGTTGGCAAAGTAATGTCTCTGCTTTTGAATATGCTATCAAGGTTGGTCATAACTTTTCTGCCAAGGAGTAAACGTCTTTTTATCTCATGGCTGCAGTCACCATCTGCAGTGATTTTGGAGCCTCCCAAAATAAAGTCTGATACTGTTTCCACCGTTTCCCCATCTATTTCCCATGAAGTGATGGGACCAGATGCCATGAACTTAGTTTCTGAATGTTGAGCTTTAAGCCAACTTTTTCACTCTCCTCCTTCACTTTCATCAAGAAACTTTTCAGTTCCTCTTCACTTTCTGCCATAAGGGTGGTGTCATCTGCATATCTGAGGTTCTTGATATTTCTCCCAGCAATCTTGATTCCAGCTCGTGATTCTTCCAGCCCAGAGTTTCTCATGATGTACTCTGCATAGAAGTTAAATAAGCAGGGTGACAATATACAGCCTTGACATACTCCTTTTCCTATTAGGAACCAGTCTGTTGTCCCATGTCCAGTTCTAACTGTTGCTTCCTGACTTGCATATAGGTTTCTCAAGAGGCAGGTAGGGGGTCTGGTACTCCCATCTATTTCAGAATTTACCACAGATTATTGTGATCCACAGAGTCAAAGGCTTTGGCATAGTCAATAAAGCAGAAATAGATGTTTTTCTGGAACTCTCTTGCTTTTTCAGTGATCCAGCGGATTTTGGCAATTTGATCTCTGGTTCCTCTGCCTTTTCTAAAACCAGCTTGAACATCTGGAAGTTCACAGTTCATGTATTGCTGAAGCCTGGCTGGGAGAATTTTGAGCTTTACTTTACAAGTGTGTGAGATGAGTGCAATTGTGCAGTACTTTGAGTGTTCTTTCACATTGCCTTTCTTTGGGATTGGAATGAAAACTGACCATTTCCAGTCTTGTGGCCACTGCTGAGTTTTCCAAATTTCCTGGCATATTGAGTGCAGTATTTTAACAGAATTATCTCTCAAGATTTGAAATAGCTCAACTGGGATTCCATCACCTCCACTAGCTTTGTTCATAGTGATGTTTTCTAAGGCCCACTTGACTTCACATTCCAGGATACACCAGTATACAATCACACCATCGTGATTATCTGGGTCTTGAAGATCTTTTTTGGACAATTCTTCTATGTATTCTTGCCACCTCTTCTTAATATTCTGCTTCTGTTAGGTCCATACCATTTCTGTCCTTTATCAAGCTCATCTTTGCATGAAATGTTCCTTTGGTGTCTCTAATTTTCTTGAAGAGATATCCAGTCTTTCCCATTCTGTTCTTTTCCTCTATTTCTTTGCATTGATCATTGAGGAAGGCTTTCTTATCTCTTCTTGTTATTCTTTGGAACTCTGCATTCAGATGCTTGTATCTTTCCTTTTCTCCTTTGCTTTTCATTTCTCTTCTTTTCACAGCTATTTGTAAGGCCTCCAAGACAGCCAATTTGCTTTTTTTGCATTTCTTTTCCATGGGGATGGTCTTGATCCCTGTCTCCTGTACGATGTCATGAACCTCTGTCCATGGTTCATCAGGCACTCTATCTATCAGATCTAGTCCCTTAAATCTGTTTCTCACTTCCACTATATAATCACAAGGGATTTGATTTAGGTTATACCTGAATGGTCTAGTGGTTTTTCCTATTTTCTTCAGTTTAAATCTGAATTTGACAGTAAGGTGTTCATGATCTGAGCCACAGTCAGTTCCTGGTCTTGTTTTTGCTGACTGTATAGAATTTCTCCATCTTTGGCTGCAAAGAATATAATCAGTCTGATTTCGGTGTTGACCATCTGGTGATGTTCATGTGTAGAGTCTTCTCTTGTGTTGTTGGAAGAGGGTGTTTGTTATGATCAGTGCATTCTCTTCACAGAACTCTATAATCCTTTGCCCTGCTTCATTCTGTACTCCAGGGCCAAATTTACCTGTTACTCCAGGTGTTTCTTGACTTTCTACTTTTGTATTCCAATACCCTATAATGAAAAGGACATCTTTTTTGTGTGTTAGTTCTCGAAGGTCTTGTAGGTCTTCATAGAACTGCTCAACTTCAGCTTTTTCAGCATTACTGATTGAGGCATAGGCTTGGATTATGGTGATATTGAATGGTTTGCCTTGGAAATGAACAGAAATCATTCTGTCATTTTCGAGATTGCATCCAAGTACTGCATTTCTGACTCTTTTGCTGACTGTAATGGCTATACCATTTCTCGTAAGGGATCCTTGCCCACAGTAGTAGATATAATGGTTATCTGAGTTAAATTCACTCATTCTAGTCCATTTTAGTTCACTGATTCCTAGAATGTCAATGTTCACTCTTGCCATCTCCTATTTGACCACTTGCAATTCGTCTTGATTCATGGACCTGACATTCCAGGTTCCTATGCAATATTGCTCTTTACAGCATCAGACCTTGCTTCTGTCACCAGTCACATCCACAGCTGGGTATTGTTTTTGCTTTGGCTCCATCCCTTCATTCTTTCCGGAGTTATTTCTCCACTGATCTCTGGTAGCATATTGGGCACCTACTGACCTGGGGGGTTCCTCTTTCAGCATCCTATCATTTTGCATTTTCATACTGTTCATGGGGTTCTCAAGGCAAGGATACTGAAGTGGTTTGCCTTCAGTATTCCCTTCTCCAGTGGACCACATTCTGTCAGAACTCTCCACCATGACCTGTTGTCTCCACCATAGTTTGGCCCTAGGTAAATAGCAGGGAGGGAACACAGCTCCCCCCATCAACAGAAAATTGGATTAAAGATTTACTGAGCATGGCCCCACCCATCAGAACAAGACCCAGTATTCCCCTCAGTCAGTCTATACCATCAGGAAGCTTCCATAAGCCTCTTATTCTTCTCCACCAGAGGTCAGACAGACTGAAAACCACCATCACAGAAAACTAACCAATCTAATAACATGGACCACAGCCTTGTCTAACTAATGAAACTATGAGCCATGCCATGTAAGGCCACCCAAGACAGATGGGTCATGGTGGAGAGTTCTGACAAAATGAGGTCCACTGGGGAAGGGAATGGCAAAACACTTCAGTATTCCTGCCTTGAGAACCCAATGACCAGTATGAAAAGGCAAAAAGATAGGACATGAAAGATGAACTCCCCAGGTCGGTAGGTGCTCAATATCCTACTGGAGATCAGTGGAGAAATAATTCCAGAAAGAGTGAAGATATGGAGCCAAAGCAAAAATAACACCCAGTTGTGGATATGACTGGTGATAGAACCAAGGGTTGATGCTGTAAAGAGCAATATTGAGTAGGAAGCTGGAATGTTAGGTCCATTTAATCAAGGTAAATTGGAAGTTATCAAACAGGAGATCCCAAGAGTAAACATCAACATTTTAGGAATCAGCAAACTAAAATGAACTGGAATGGGTGAATTTAACTCAGATGACCATTATATCTACTACTATGGGCAAAAATCCCTTAGAAAAAATGGAGTATCCATAATAGTCAAGAAAAGAGTCTGAAATGCAGTACTTGGATGCAATCTCATAAATGACACAATGATCTCTGTTCATCTTGAGGGCAAACCATTCAATATCACCATAATTCAAGTCTATGCCCCAACCAGTAATGCTGAAGAAGTTGAAGTTGAACAGTTCTATCAACATCTATAAGACCTTCTAGAATTAACATCCAAAAAAGATGACATAATTTACCCAGGTTAAACCTAAGACCCCTATGACCCAACAATTTGACTCCCAAGTATATAACCAGCAGAAATGTACATATATATTCATCTGAAGACTCTTAGATCTGAATGCAATGAAAACTAGCACAGTATTCACCACACAGACAAGGAAACGATAGAAAGTAGATAACAACAGTAAAACCTGGAAACATCTCAAGTGTACATCCATAAAAAGAAGAAGAAATAAATGTATTGTGTATGAAATAGCAGCACGATGGAACAATATGAAAAAAGAAGACTACTAGAGTGTGGGTACATGTTACATAATAGATAAATTAATGAGCAAAAAAAGCAGATTGGTTTTATCTAACTAACATTCAAAATCAGGTAAAGTAATCCATAGAGACGGTACTCAAAATAATACTTACTTAGGGGAGTTAATAATTGGAATGGAGCTCAAGAGATTTCTGATATTAACAATGTGCCATCACTTTATCTGTGTGGTAATTGTTATACGTTTATATAATTACTTTAAAAATGTACTTTCCTTTAAAAAGGTATCAGTTCAGTTCAGTTCAGTCGCTCAGTCATGTCTGACTCTTTGGGACCCCATGAATTGCAGCACGCCAGGCCTCCCTGTCCATCACCAACTCCCTGAGTTCACTCAGACTCACTTCCATTGAGTCAGTGATGCCATCCAGGCATCTCATCCTCAGTCATCCCCTTCTCCTCCTGCCCTCAGTCCCTCCCAGCATCAGAGTCTTTTCCAGTGAGTCAACTCTTCACATGAAGTGGCCAGCGTACTGGAGTTTCAGCTTTAGCATCATTCCTTCCAAAGAAATCCCAGGGCTGATCTCCTCCAGAATGAACTGGTTGGAACTCCTTGCAGCCCAAGGGACTCTCAAGAGCCTTCTCCAACACCACAGTTCAAAAGCATCAATTCTTTGGCCCTCAGCCTTCTTCACAGTCCAATTCTCACATCCATACATGACCACAGGAAAAACCATAGCCTTGACTAGACGGACTTTAGTCGGCAAAGTAATGTCTCTGCTTTTGAATATGCTGTCTAGGTTGGTCATAACTTTTCTTCCAAGGAGTAAGTGTCTTTTAATTTCATGGCTGCAGTCACCATCTGCAGTGATTTTGGAGCCCTAAAAAATAAGTCTGACACTGTTTCCACTGTTTCACCATCTATTTCCCATGAAGTGATTGAACCGGATGCCATGATCTTCGTTTTCTGAATGTTAAGCTTTAAACCAACTTTTTCACTCTCCTCTTTCACTTTCATCAAGAGGCTTTTTAGTTCTTCTTCACTTTCTGCCATAAGGGTGGTGTACTTTAATATAAATATATACATAATATATATTTATAAAAGTACATTTTATAATTTAATTGTATAGTTATATTTATCCTACCACATTTATATTTGAAGCAATGCATAGTATGTGGAACAACACGATTGCTTAAATTATTGTGTAGTATATGAAACCAAAAGGAGCTTATGTTAATAAGAATAATGAATAATATCATATGGCTTCCTTCCAAAAATAATAATAAAACATGTCAGACACACAGACATACAACCCCAGTAATATACACATACATTTGAATATCACTCTTCCAAATCTTGAATACAGTATTAATCAAAGTGATGGGGAGTTCGAAGTTTATGATCAGCTATGAAGAGCTCTTTTTCTCTAGATCACTGGTTTAAATGTTCCTGATATGCTAATAGATTTAGTTCATTAATCTCCAATAGCTGTTTTGTGTTTTATGTAAAATGAGATGATGGTCTCAGCTGACACCATAAAAAATCATGTTTATAATTTAGATTTCAATAATAACTTTTCAGCCTATCTTCTCAAGAGGCCAAAGATGAAAAGGTCATTGAGATAGCTGACCTCTCTTGCCCTTAAAATTTGGCCATCTATAACTGTTGTATAAAATAATGTAGCAAATTGTTGCTAGAAAGCTAATGACAGCTTACATTGTTTGAAAGTCGCTTAGTCATGTCCAACTCTTTGCCACCCCTTGGACTGTAGCCTGCCAGGGTCCTCTGTCCATAGAATGAATTCTTCAGGCCAGAATACTGGCATAGGTAACTGTTCACTTCTCCAGGGGATCTTTGCAATTAAGGAATTGAGTCCAGATCTCCTACATCGTGGGCAGATGCTTTACAGTCTGAGTCACCAAGGAAGCCCAAGAATACTGATGTGGATAGCCTATCCCTTCTTCAGTGGATCTTCCTGACCCATGAATCGAACTGGGGTCTCTAGCATTACAGGCAGATTCTTTACCAGTTGAGCTATTTTGCCATCTTTATTTCAAGAAAAAGCTAAGATTAACCTTTTCTCAGGCTTATTTTATTAATATAAAACAATATTGAAAGGCCAAATAAAGAAATACTTCAAATGCTGTTGTTTACCAAATTCTCAGTAGTTGTCAATTGTATTGGTTGTTTCTTCTGCTTCATATCTCCATGAAGAAACTTCCATTACAGTAAAAATTCAGGGTTTTACTACCTCAGCATTACTCCCCATGGATGGGAGAAATTGGTGGCTGTGACTCAGCAACTTCTGTGCCCACATATTATAACCTGGCACCCAGCAGAAAATACACAAAGTGTATTTTGTGGAAAGTTTGGCATGACAAACTACTGTTGTGGGAAATGTTTTGTAGAATTGTTCAATTAAAGGCAAAGAAATAATTTCGTCTGGCTATCCCAAGTCATAATTTCCTTATACTTTTTTCAATATTAGACATGATATTTTGATCCCATCTGCCTCACTCCTGTATATACTTTTCAATTGTTTCTGTCTTTATGAGTAAAGAGGGTTCTTTTGGAGCCCCTAAATCCAAGATATCATGGAATATTATAACCTGAGAAACTTTTTAAAGGACATTTGCTTTCTTTCTAATTTTACAAACAATACATACTCATTTCAGTTAACCCAAAATACATAAAAGCATAAAGTAAAAAATATCATCACCTGTAATCCCCAAACCCCAGAGATAACCATTAACATTGTGATGCACTTCCTCCCAGTATTTATTTACATGCTTTAACTGAAACATAAGTGACCTACAATACAATGTTAGTTCTAAATGTACCAAGATAGTGATTAATTTATATATTTACAAAACGATTACTATGAGTCTGGTTATATCTGTTACCAAAGATATTACAATATAATTGACATATTCTCCATGTTGTACATTTCATCTCTGTGATTCATTTATTTTGTAACTGAAAAAATCTGTACCTCTTAATTTCCCTCAACTATTTCACTCATCCCTCTACCCCTCCTCCCTTTTGGCAACCACCTGTGTGTTCTCAGTATCTATGAATCCACTTTGTTTTGTTATGCTTGTTCATTTGATTTGTGTTTTAGATTCTACATGTAAGTTAAATCATATGGTATTTATCTTTTTCTGTCTAACTTTCTGTGTTATTTCACTTAGTATAATACCCTCTAGGTCCATCTATGTTGTTGCACATGGCAAGATTTCATTCTTTTTCATGGCTAAGTAATACCTATCAGAATGGCTACTGTCAAATGGCAACAAATAAGTGTTTGTGAGGAGGTGGAGAAAATGAAACTTTCATGAACTTTTGGTGGGGATATATATTGATGCAGTCACTAGAGAAAACATTATGGAGGCTTCTCAAAAATTTAAAAATAAAACTACCATGTGATCCAGTAATTCCACTTCTGCATATCTTTTGATGAAAACAACAACACTAGTTGAAAAAGATATAGACACTTTTATGTTTATTGTATCATTATTTACAATAGCCAGCTACATAAGCATCCAAAGTGTTCACTGATAGATGAATGGATAAAGAAGATGTGGTATAAAGTAATATATACAAATTGAGGATTGATGTATTATATCTTTATATGGAATGTCATAGTTTCCAGTGTATTTGAAGATTCAGCCTCAATCTGACTGTATTTACTGTAGCAATGTTATTAAGGCCGCACAATGTGAGCATGAATAATCTGCTTGAAATTTCTCATTGAAACATGAAAGACCACCTGAAAACTGTTCAGTTAAGGACAATTACTGTATCTTCAAAATATGAATATCCTTAGTATCAATCACTGTTTCACTGTTGGTGATGGTAGAGACATTGAGTAGAGGTTGACTTGGGATAGATACTGAGTCTTTGTGACCCTGAAAGCTTACCTGCTGTCTTCCCTTGCATCTTTAAGAAGAGATTAGTCTGGTAAGTTTAGACATGTTATGAATAAGATGAATAAAGTTAAAGAAATCCTTTCAGGAGTATCAAATGAAAATAAATAAAGCTGTTGAATTACACAATAAAAAATGTCCTGAAAGCTCATAGGTTTTTATTTTTCACCTCCCTCTGAAGTTAGTTTTACCTAATCTCAGGGAAAATGTATCAAAATTCTTTTTAAACTCTACATATCTTGAAACAGCTTATTCATAATATCAAGCACTATTTCAAGAGTGTTTTTGTTGAGATTTGTTGAGATGATTATAAAGTAGCCACTCTTCTTTTATTTTATAAAACTCTCAACTTCTATTTAAATTACTTAACTAATTAGGTCTCCAATGAAAAGGTGTGTAAACACACTCATAGTTAACCTTAAAAAATAATTTCCAACACTCCTGGGTGTTAAAACTCCTGGCTATTAAAAAAACAGTTAATAAAATATTGCTTAAACTTTTTGAGAATAATGTAGTTAGTCAGAGATCTCTAAAGAAATCCTTTGGATAGAAACACTAAACTGTGCAAACTAATGTGGAAATATAATCCCAGTGCATTTGAATGGAGAATTTAGTTATTTAACTTAAAAGTAGGTAAGTGGTACTTGTACCATTACATTAGTCACATTAATCATCAAGTTTTCATACAGAGAAATATAGTTGAGCAGAGCAGCTGGTTAAGTCATTAGGGATAATGACTTGTACAACATTCTAAGAATGTGAAAATAGTTTTCCTATTAAAAAATTAGGGTGAATTCTATGTATCAACTGTCCTTCTCAGACAAAGTATGGAAAACAAAAATTCACCTTACTAACTTTCTTCTCCCAAATACAACAACATGTCATTTTAGAAAGACACTGTATTATCCTTCTTAGCCAATAATTTATAACAGTTCAGCATTTTTGCCTCAACATTTAACATACAAGTTAATATCTTGAAAAAAATTTCAATATGGCTGTCACTTTTTACCCAAGATATTCTGATTGCAGTAGACATGACATAATTATCTTGAAGCTCTAGAATTTCTATTTAGGAATTATGGGAGATGCGAATAGCTTAATGGAAAAATCAATCTGTGAGAAAAATTTTTCAAAATTTTGGAGGTTTGCTTAATTCTCAGAAGAAATAATCAGTGTTTTAATCTTTATTCTTAGCTTTAAGATGATCACAGAAATGATCAGAAAATATCAGAACTAAGCTCAGAAAGGTTTAAGAAACCAGAAGCTTTGGCATGAAAATCAAGAAAAGTAGCAATAGAATATACATTATTTAAGAAGCTCTGTTGGATCCCAATATTCCTTTCAGTAGCAGGGAAAGCCAATACCCATGGTAAAAATTCCTGCAGTCATTGGCATCAGTACCCCAAACGAAACCTAAACTCTTCCTGTGTATCAATAATCTTCACTCAATAATCAAAGTCTGAGTAGGGGTAATATATTTGCTCTATCTTTGTTGTTATCGCTCCAATACTCACCTGATATGAGGCTTTACCCAAAAAGAAAAGAGATTTGTGTGCTCAGCAAACAGACAATTTATAAATCAATGAATATTTGTACATGTTAAATAGTAAGATGTTGCAGCAACTCTTTATAATTAGAACTGGAAATCTGAATTATGTCAGTAGGGCTAATGTAGCAGATTATTTCTGAATAAGCAGAGGAGCAGATTCTCAATTCAGGTATCAAATGAAGAGAAGGTTCAAAGAAGAGGTGAAGAGTCAAGACTAAGAATCCAGAAGCAAAAGAAGGAAAAAGGTTATTGAGGAAAATTTTTGTCATTCACAATGATCTAATGACCAGTATCTCTCTAAAAACAAGATCAAACCTTCTAGACCAAATCTGCTATGCTGAGAAATGAGAAGATATCTCGTTTACTGCCTAACCAGCATCATTTACTGTGTCTATCTAGCTGTAGGATTCAAGTCAGGGTAGGAGGTAGGGTAGCAGTGAAAGCCTAAAAGTGAATATGTTCTGGCATTGGTAGAGTTGTGGATATGTGGGATGTAATATGGGCCTTCCCAGTGGTGCTAGCAGTAAAGAATCCACTTGCCAATGTAGGAGACATAAGAGACACTGGTTAGATCTGAGTTGGGAAGATCCAGTGGAGGAGGGCATGGCAACCCACTCCATTCTTCTTGCCTGGAGAATCCCATGGACAGAGGATCCTGGTGGGCTACAGTCCATTTACTTGCAAAGGGTTGGACGTGACTAAAGCAACTTAGCATGCATACATGCAGGATGTAATATATTAATGGTACTAATGTCCCAATTCTTTTCTCATCCTCCCAATGTCTTGTAATCTCACAGTGACCTCACATTCTGGCTTGGCCATGTGACTTATTTGACCAATGATATGTTAGCACACTTAATGCAAATAGAGGTTTGAAAAAGTGCTTTCCTTTTTCTGTTCATTCTCTTGCTTCTCTGCCTTCCTGACTTGTCCAGGCTAGCTTACTAGAGAATGAAAGTAACATGGCTCAGTCATTTCCATTACTTTAGAAGATAGTCAGCTGAGGGCCTGATATGTAAATGAGCCCAGATGGGTTCAAAAGTAACACTCCATCAAACCCAGCCCTTAATCACCCAGTTTCAGACTCATGAGAAATTAGGCTGATTGCTTTGAGTCACTTGAATCTAGGGAAGTTTGTATATAAAAGATTATTGATCTCATGGACATTAGGGAGGGTACCAATGATATTTTTTGAACCATAAACTAGCAATCACAAACTATTGATAAGTATCAGAATTACCTACAAAGCTTTTAAAAATATACTCAGATACATCTTTGACGTATAGAATCAATTGCTTGTTCTGGAGACATGGTAAGTATTTTGTGAAAGGGGTGAGTTTGTAACAAATTTGAGACCTACTGATTTGGGCATATTGTCTTGACAATTAGAAAAGGATATTTTTAAAATAGTCAGTCATTTTCTCACTATTAATCTGCCAATAAAGAACACCAATAAGTTTTCATGTTATGACTTAATTATCCTTACAGCTGTGATTTCTTTTCCTAACCTGTAGCTACTGATCATATGAACCATGGCCTGAAAAGTCAGAGGACCATAGGCAATAATGGACTTAAAATCGTTTTCTTCAAAAAATGCACCTGGTAACAAGATAAGCATTTCTACCTTCTTGATAAAGGTGAAAAAAAGTTATGGATGTATTTAATCTGGACTGTACTCTCTCTGAAGAAAGAAGCTAGTGAACCAAAACCCCAAACAACTCTAATAGTATTGCATTGTGTTTTTCCCTGGCTGTGCCATCTGTCTAGGAATCCTCTCTCATGGACGGCTCCTGCTAAGCATTCAGAACTCAAAGTGGCCTTATGTGACCTCTCTAGAAATTCCTGCCCATCTATCTCCACCATCACTATGCCTCTCTCTCTATTCATGTACTTATTTTTATTTCCTTCAGAGCTATTAACATTGAAAGTGTGATTACATCTTTTGGTATGTCTATAGTCAAACTGAGCACTGTGCTAAGTCACTTCAGTCATGTCTAACTCTGTGACCCCATAGCCTGTAGCCCTCCAGGCTCCTCTGTCAATGGGATTTTCTGGGCAAGAATACTGCAGTGGGTTACATGTCCTCCTCCAAGGGATCTTCCCAACCCTGGGATCAAACTCTCATCATTTCTGTCTCCTGCATTGGCAGACAGAGCATTAGTAAGATATAATACTGGAGAAAAAAATCTATTTTATTTATTAGCTAATAAGTCTTTCCCAGTGGCTCAGGGATAAAGAATCGGCCTGCAATGCAGGAGACATAGGAAATGCAGGTTTGATTCCGGGGTTGGGAAGATCCCCTGGAGGTGGGCATGGCAACCCACTGCAGTATTCTTTTTTGGAGAACACTATGGACAGAGGAGCCTGGGGGGCTACAGTTCATATGGTAGCAGAGTTGGAAATGACTGAAGCAGCTTAGCAGGCATGCACCAAACAAGTCTTAACTATGGGTCAGGTGAACAGAAGTAGAATATAGAGGCCAGTTAGATTTTTAGTTCAGTTCAGTCGCTCAGTTGTGTCTGACTCTTTGAGACACCATGAATCGCAGCACGCCAGGCCTCCCTGTCCATCAACAATTCCCAGATTTCACTCAAACTCACGTCCATCGAGTCGGTGATGCCATCCAGCCATCTCATCCTCTGTCGTCCCCTTCTCCTCCTGCCCCCAATCCCTCCCGTTTTCCAATGAGTCAACTCTTCGCATGAGGTGGACAAAGTACTGGATTTTCAGCTTTAGTATCATTCCTTCCAAAGAAATCCCAGGGCTGATCTCCTTTAGAATGGACTAGCTGGATTTCCTTGCAGTCCAAGGGAATCTCAAGAGTCTTCTCCAACACCACAGTTCAAAAGCATCAATTCTTCGGTGCTCAGTTTTCTTCACAGTCCAACTCTCACATCCATACATGACCACAGGAAAAACCACAGCCCTGACTAGATGGACCTTTGTTGGCAAAGTAATGTCTCTGCTTTAGTAATGAATATGCTATCTAGGTTGGTCATAACTTTTCTTCCAAGGAGTAAGCACCTTTTAATTTCATGGCTGCAGTCACCATCTGTAGTGATTTTGGAGCCCCCCAAAATAAAGTCTGACACCGTTTCTACTGTTTCCCCATCTATTTGCCATGAAGTGATGGGACCAGATGCCATGATCTTCATTTTCTGAATGTTGAGCTTTAGCCAACTTTTTCACTCTCCTCTTTCACTTTCATCAAGAGGTTTTTATTTCCTCTTGAACTCAATAGTGAAATTCATGCTTTCATTATACTGTATAATCTTAACTCTTCATTGCATAAGATATTCTTAATTTGATTTAAAAAAAAGATTTTAAGATAAAAGGAGATCCAGTCAGTCCATCCTAAAGGAGATCAGTTCTTGGTGTTCACTGGAAGGACTGATGTTGAAGCTGAAATTCCAATAATTTGGCTACCTGATGCAAAGAGCTGACTCATCTGAAAAGACCCTGATGCTGGGAAAGATTGAGGGCAGGAAGAGAATGGGACGACAGGGAATGAGATGGTTGGATGGTATCACCGACTCAATGGACATGGGTTTGGGTGGACTCGGAGTTGGTGATGGACAGGGAGGCCTGCCATGCTGCAGTTCATGGAGTCACAAAGAGTCGGACATGACTGAGCGACTGAACTGAACTGAACTGGATATAACGGGTGAAGATCAACCTTGGAGATGTTGCACATACACCTAATAGTCTGTGAGACACTACTAAAGTTTTATTGTGATTCCTGGTAGACACAAGGGGCAGAATGTGTTGCTGGACAATTGTATCACAGTAGCAATGAGGACGGAGAAGGCAATGGCACCCCACTCCAGTACTCTTGCCTGGAAAATCACATGGACGGAGGAGCCTGGTAGGCTGCAGTCCATGGGGTCCTGAAGAGTCAGACAAAACTGAGTGACTTCACTTTACTTTTCACTTTCATGCATTGGAGAAGGAAATGGCAACCCACTCCAGTGTTCTTGTCTGGAGAATCCCAGGGATGAGGGAGCATGGTGGGCTGCGTTCTATGGGGTCACACAGAGTTGGACACCTCTGAAGCAACTTAGCAGCAACAGCAAGAATAAGGAATCTTGAGAGCTCTTTTTGGTTCTAATGCTAATGCATGTGTTAGTCACTCAGTCATGTCTGACTCTCTGCAACTCCGAGGACTGTAGCCCACCAGGCTTCTCTGTCCACGGGATTCTCCAGACAAGAATACTGGAGTGGGTTGCCATGACCTCCTCCAGGAGATTTTCCCGATCCTGGGATTGAATCCGGGTCACCTCTATTGCAGGTGGACTCTTTACCATCTAGCCACAAGGGAAGCCTCTAATGCTAGCCAACTGTGCAATTATGGGAGAATCATTTAACTCCCTTTACTCTATCTGCAAAATAATAGGAGAATTAGTTGATCTCAGATTAATCTGTATCCTATTAATACTTTTGCCAGCATTTTGCCTTGCACACTTTCCATTTTTTCATTGTCTTTGATAGCAGCACCCTCCTTGTGTGAGGGAACAGCAAAAGATGGCAGAAAGAGCGTGGGTTTTGGAATCAAATGGACTTGTGTTTGAATCCCAGCTTTGCCCTTCCTGGCTTTGGGATCTTGGCCAATTTTCTTAAATCTTGCCAAGTTTGAGTTCACTCAGCAGTAAAATGCTGATAATAATGCCTTTTCAAGGGGCTTTGACAGTGAAATGAAATAACATGGGAAATGCTTGAAAACATTATATTCAGTTCTCAATAAATGCTAAGTTCCTTTCTTCTGTTTCTTTTTGTATCTATCCTAAGTTACTCCTCTGTCTCTATTAGAATGAATTTTTTTTTCCCTCTACCTTCCCTGATGTGTAAATATTTCACCAGTTTAGTCATAGACTCTTGGGGTAAGCGCTTCTTAAGTGATAATCTTTCATGACTTCCCCAGTGACTCTGTTGATTACTTACAAATAAATAATGCCCAATAAACCTCTCATATGAACTATAATCACAAGTTTGAGTACCCTATAGTCCAGGGGTCCCCAACTTCTGGGCCATGGAATAGTACTTCCTGTCGGATCATCAGCAGCATTAAATTAGAAATAAAGTGTGCAATAAATATAATGCACTGATTTCATCCTGAAACCGCTCCCCACCCCCACCCCCAGACCATGGAATAATTGTCTTCCATGACACCAGTCCCTACTGCCAAAATATTTAGGGACAGCTTCTAGTCATCATGCTACAACTACTCAACTGATTTCTCAAATTGAGCACAGAAAACAGAACATACCATATGCTACTTCCATTCTTTAGTTTGCTGTTTTAGTTTGATAGTGCCACCATGCCCCCTCGCCAGAATTGAAACTTCAAAATCATCTTTAATTCTTCCACATTTTTCTTTTCTCTAAATCCAATAAATTGTCATGTCTCTTCTCAGTTTAGTTCAGTCCCTCAGTCATGTCCGACTCTTTGCGACCCCATGAATCGCTGCACGTCAGGCCTCCCTGTCCATCACCAACTCCCGGAGTTCACACAGATTCACGTCCATCGAGTCAGTGATGCTATCCAGCCATCTCATCCTCTGTCGTCCCCTTCTCCTCCTGCCCCCAATCCCTCCCAGCATCAGAGTCTTTTCCAATGAGTCAACTCTTCGCATAAGGTTGTCAAAGTACTGGATTTTCAGCTTTAGCATCATTCCTTCCAAAGAAATCCCAGGGCTGATCTCCTTCAGAATGGACTGGTTGGATCTCCTTGCAGTCCAAGGGACTTTCAAGAGTCTTCTCCAACACCACAGTTCAAAAACATCAATTCTTTGGCACTCAGCTTTCTTCACAGTCCAACTCTCACATCCATACATGACTACTGGAAAAACCATAGCCTTTACTAGAGAGACCTTAGTCGATAAAGTAATGTCTCTGCTTTTGAATATGCTATCTAGGTTGGTCATAACTTTTCTTCCAAGGAGTAAGCATCTTTTAATTTCATGGCTGCAGTCACCATCTGCAGTGATTTTGGAGCCCCCCAAAATAAATTCTGACACTGTTTCCACTGTTTCCCCATCTATTTCCCATGAAGTGATGGGACTAGATGCCATGATCTTCGTTTTCTGAATGTTTAGCTTTAAGCCAACTTTTTCACTTTCCTCCTTCACTTTCATCAAGAGGCTTTTCAGTTCCTCTTCACTTTCTGCCATAAGGGTTGTATCATCTGCATATCTGAGGTTATTGATATTTCTCCCGACAATCTTGATTTCAGCTTGTTTCTTCCAGTCCAGTGTTTCTCATGATGTACTTTGTATATACGTTAAATAAGCAGGGTGACAATATACAGCCTTGATGTACTCCTTTTCCTATTTGGAACCAGTCTGTTGTTTCATGTCCATTTCTAACTATTGCTTCCTGACCTGCATACATATTTCTCAAGAGGCAGGTCAGGTGGTCTGGTATTCCCATCTCTTTCAGAATTTTCCACAGTTTATAGGCTTTGGCATAGTCAATAAAGCAGAAATAGAGGTTTTTCTGGAACTCTCTTGCTTTTTTGATGCTCTAGCGGATGTTGGCAAGTTGATCTGTGGTTCCTCTGCCTTTTCTAAAACCAGCTTGAACATCAGGAAGTTCACAGTTCACGTATTGCTGAAGCCTGGCTTGGAGAATTTGAGCATTACTTTAATAGACTGTGAGATGAGTGCAATTGTGCAGTACTTTGAGCATTCTTTGGCATTGCCTTTCTTTGGGATTTGAATGAAAACTGAGCTTTTCTAGTCCTGTGGCCAGTGCTGAGTTTTCCAAATTTGTTGGCATATTGAGTGCAGCACTTTCACAGCATCATCATTCAGGATTTGAAAGAGCTCAACTGGAATGCTATCACCTCCACTGGCTTTGTTTGTAGTGATGCTTTCTAAGGCCCACTGGACTTCACATTCCAGGATGTCTGGCTCTAGGTGAGTAACCACACCATCATGATTATCCAGGTCATGAAGATCTTTTTTGTACAGTTCTTCTGTGTATTCTTGCCACCTCTTCTTAATATCTTCTGCTTCTGTTAGGTCCATACCATTTCTATCCTTTATCAAGCCCATCTTTGAATGAAATGTTCCCTTGGTGTCTCTAATTTTATTGAAGAGATCTCTAGTCTTTCCCATTCTGTTCTTTTCTTCTATTTCTTTGCATTGATCGCTGAAGAAGTCTTTCTTATCTCTTCTTGCTATTCTTTGGAACTCCGCATTCAGATGCTTGTATCTTTCCTTTTCTCCTTTGCTTTTCACTTATCTTCTTTTCATAGCTATTTTGTAAGGCCTCCCCAGACAGCCATTTTGCTTTTTTGCATTCTTTTCCATGGGGATGGTCTTGATCCCTGTCTCCTGTACAATGTCTCTTCTAGCTCCACACTATTACATCTCTAATCCTCTTCCCTTTCAATTGCACTATTCATCTAATGCTGGACGTTAATTACAACTCTTCCAACTTTAAGTTATAAGGGATAAAATGCAAACCAGTTAAAACCCAACTCAAAGTATGAAAAAGTATGATTTTTTAAAATTGCCTAAACCAACGTAACAGAAAATTCCAAGCACTGCATTTTCCTTCAGGCAAATTTAAATCCAGACACCTATTACCAAGATTCTTCTTTTGCATTTCTTATTCAGTTTTCCTCTTCATTGATTTAATTCATGGGCAAACTTTCCCCAGGTGTTAGCAAAGATGTTAACAGCAGCAGTAAGAATATATCAAATGAATAACAAGGATCTCAAAGAGTCAGAGTCCACTCTGGTAAAGATCACACTATTGTATGGTGATGGAGCAATGCAACTTTACCAACATTTATACTTTCCATGAAGATTTCATTTCAGTTCTTTGGCATTCCATTCAATATTTATTCTCTTAATCATTTGAGCAACTCTGTATCTTTAATTATATATCCTCTCTGATCAAAATCTCTATGTTTCTCTTACCACTTGATCTCTTAAAATATGTATTAATTAACTTTTGCTACATAACAGCAACTTCAAAATTTCAGTACCTTACCACAAGGAACACGTATTTGTGGTTCAGGTGGATTTGGTACTATGCTGCAGACTGGTTTCAGGACTGCTCCACTTTTCTCATCTGGGGGACTCTGTCTAATTAGACATGTTTTTTTCATGGTGATTACAGCAGCTCAAGAAGCCAAACATAATCATACTAGTTCATATAATATTCAATAGCATTCCACTGGCCAAAGTTAAACATATAAGCAGGCCCAACATCATTAGGGTAGGCTGATTCACTTCATGTACTGTAGAAACACCACAAAGTCATGTATTAAATGACAAGTATACACAATTATATTATAAAGAAAGGAATGATAAAATGGAAGAAATAATCAAGACAATCATGAGGTCACATTTTTAAGACCTAGCTAACGCATAAACTTCCTTAAGAAAACATTTCCTATCCTTCGGGTAGAAATTTTCTTCTACACCTCCATAGCACTTTGAACTTTAATCAGTGCTCAATCCTTTAACATGGTATTACAGTTAAGAACTTACAAGTCATGTCTTAAGAAGCAGCACTACACTTTACCCATTTTTCATCTACTATGGTGGCCAGAGGAGACTTTTGCCTACAGCATACGTATAGCTATAACATAGTAGTCAGTAAAACACCACAATCAACACCTCCAACTGTGCAGACCCACTGTCTCACTGCAGTTCCATGCTCCACACCCAGTAGCTGGCTGTCCTTGAAGAAGAACAGCATTAATCTCCCAGCAAGTTAAGAGAATATATAAAGCATTTAAAGCACTACCTAGAACATTAGAAGAGCAAAATCACATAGATTTATTGTCATGATTCGTTTGTCTAATGAATGATGTCTAAGTTTCACTCAGTTATCTTAAATTAGCTGAGTATGATAGTTAATTTTGTATATCAATTTAACTGCCTAACAGATGCCCAGATAGTCAGTAAAATATTATTTCTGGGGTATGTTTGTGAGGGTGTTTCTGCAAGAGATTAACATTTGTCTCAATAGACTGAATAAAGAAATTCACCCTCACCAATGTAGGTAAACAACATCCAATTCATTGGGGCCCAAACAGTAGGCAATGAAACATTTATACTCCTAGAGAATAGCGTCTTTTTTTAAGCTTTATCTTTATGTAGGTGCTCAATCATTCTTTACTGTGATAATTAAACACTGCAATTTTGTAAGACTATACAAGTGTGAGGTAAAATCAATATGTTACGTTTCTAAATTGATAAAAACTGAAATAGTTATTTTAGGATTTATATCAGATTTAATTTATAAGACTTAAATTCATTATTTCTAAAATTGAAGAAAATATTATTGACCATATATGAAATATGGTTTCATAATTTTCTTAAATGTACCATGTTAATTTTTATGTAAGGGCCATTATTTTATTTTATTAGTGTGAGCATGATGCAAAATTTCCTTTTATGAATAAGCATAATTCATTATTTTGGAAGTTTTGAAGTAAAATACACAAATGATTGTAAGATTTTTTTCCAGATATAGAATGTGTTTTCCATATCTAGTCTAAAAATACAATCCTTTCTAAAGCCTTCTAAAGTCAATGTGCTAAATGGCTTTCTTTGTTCTTTCATTTAAATTCTAGCCAGAAAGTCTTTTTCAGCAAACTTGCTATAACTGCAATTTTAGGTGTAAAATATTAATGAAATTGAAAATGAAGCACATATTGTTTATTAATAAACTTACATGTGTAGGCAACATTTGCATAAAATGATTTAAAATCAAGAATTGTCATATAATTGGTATTCTTAATGAACAATAAAAGCAGTCCAGGAGTCAGATGGGGGTATGGATGTGTGAAGGGACAAACAGCTATAAAAACTGTGCAGAAATCGATATGAAACACAAAGGATTTTCAATAATGCAAATTTGCCTTTTTTGGGAAACGTGTATTTCATTTGTACACATTAGCCATAATTAGTGAGTTTTTGTTTGTATGTGTGATATATGTATCTCACAGTCAACATACCCAAACCTTTGTATCTTTTTTTTTTTTTTCATTTTGGTTCTGTTTTATTTTGTTTTTGCTATATTACTCTTTGTTTCTGCAAAAGCTTGTGATCTAGGGAATTGTGGGGACAGATTTGAAAATTCTGAGTATGAGAACTTGAGAGAAAAGACCAAAATACATTCGTAGGGAAAAGACTGGGATTTTGTTCAACTCCTTGGAAATAAACTCTAATAACTGAGGAGATGTAGAGAAGGTGAGGTGAGAGGGGCAGTGGCTTCTTCAGCCACTGGTATAATCTACTATGAAAGTTTCCAGATCAGAGAGATTTGAGCTTTACTCTTAGGTGATGACATTAAACTATGACAGTTAGCACTTTTGAGTTTTTAATATGTAGTAATGCTATAGTTTTTCCAGTGGTCATGTATGGATGTGAGAGTTGGACTGTGAAGAAAGATGACTGCCGAAGAATTGATGCTTTTGAATTGTGGTGTTGGAGAAGACTCTTGAGAGTCCCTTGGACTGCAAGGAGATGCAACCAATCCATTCTAAAGATCGGTCCTGGGTGTCCTTTGGGAGGAATGATCTAAAGTTGAAACTCCAGTACTTTGGCCACCTCATGTGAAGAATTGACTCATTGGAAAAGATTCTGATGCTGGGAGGGATTAGGGGCAGGAGGAGAAGGGAATGACAGAGGATGAGATGGCTGGATGGCATCACTGACTCGATGGAAGTGAGTCTGAGTGAACTCTGGGAGTTGGTGATGGACAGGGAGGCCTGGCGTGCTGCAGTTCATGGGGTCGCAAAGAGTTGGACAGGACTGAGCAACTGAACTGGACTGAACTGAACTGAACTGAAGCACTTTCTGTTACATGATATCATTTCATCAGGACTTCCCCAGTGGCTCAGTGGTAAAGCAACCTGTCTGCAATGCACGAGACATGAGTTTGATCCCTGCATTGGGAAGATCCCCTGTAGAAGGAAATGGCAATCTACTCCAGTATTCTTGCTTGGAAAATCCCATGGACAGAGCCTGGTAGGCTTCAGTAAATACATGGGGTTGCAAAAGAATCAGATGCAACTCAGCAACTAAACAGCAACAACAAACAAGCACTTTCATCACATGATATCATTTCATCACTACAACACTGTTAAACTGAGTCCTCTTCAAATCCACTAATTTACACCTTAACTGCTATGTGACTATCTTTGAAGATAGAGCCTTTAAGAAGGTAATTAAGATGAAATCAAATCAAAAGGTGGGACTTTATTTAAATAGGCTTATATCCATATACAAACACTGGAAAATTATTAAAGAGACAGGAATATCAACTACCTTACCTGTCTCCTAAGAAACCTTTATGCATCAAGAAGGAAAAGTTAGAACCAGACATGAAACAATGGACTGGTTCAAAATGGGGAAAGGAGTATGACAAAGCTGTATATTGTCACCCTGCTTATTTAACTTATCTGCAGAGTACATCATGCAAAATGCTGGGGTGGGTGAATAACAAGCTGGAATCAAGATTTCTAGGAGAAATATCAACAACCTCAGATATGCAGATATACCACTCTAATGGCAGAAAGAGAAGAGGAACTAAAAAGTCTCTTGATGAGGGTGAAAGAGGAGAGTGAAAAAGCTTCCTTAAAACTCAACATTAAAAAAACTAAGATCATGGCATCCGCTCCCATCACTTCATGGCATGAAGAAGGGGAAAAAATGTAAACAGTGATAGATTTTATTTCCTTGGGCTCCCAAAATCACTGCAGATGGGGATCAAAGTAATGAGATTAAAATACACATGCTCTTCGGAAGGAAAGCTATGACAAACCTTGTCAGCATATTAAAAAACAGGACATTCCTTTGCTGATGAAGACCCATATATTTAAAAGCAATGATTTTTCCAGTAGTCATGCATGAATGTGAGAGTGGACCATAAAGAAGGCTGAGCACCAAAGAATTAATTTCTTTGAACTGTGTGTGGTGGTGGAGAAGACTCTTAAGAGTCCCTTGGACTGCAAGGAGAACAAATCAGTCCATCCTAAAGGAAATCATCTGTAAATATTCATTGGAAGGACTGATGCTGAAGCTGAAGCTCCGATACTTTAGCCACCTGATGAGAAAAGCAAACTCATTAGAAAAGACCCTGATGCTGGAAAGATTGAAGGCCAGAGAAGGGCATAATAGAGGATAAGATGATTGGATGGCATCACTGACTCAATGGACTTGAGTTTGAGCAAACTCTGTTAGATAGTGAAGGACAGGGAAGTCTGGCATGCTGCAGTTCATGGGGTGGCGAAGAGTTTGACATGAGCTTGTGACTAAATAGGTCAATGTCCTTAGAATAAGGACAACAACAATGTCTTTATAAGAAGAGTAGGAGACACCGGGAGTGCCTGTGCACAGATGAAAGGCCATTTGAGGACAGGGTGAGAAGATGGCCATCTGCAATTCAGGAGGAGTGCTTTCACCAGAAACCAGATCACCTTTCACCTTGATTATAGGCTTCCAGCATTCAGAACTATGAGAAAACAAATTACTGTGTTTAAGTCACCTACTCTGTGGTATGCTGTTAGGACAACCTGAGCAGACTAGTAAAAACACCATTGAGAGAATGCTATTATTATCACACTTTATGGTCAGGAATGAGTCTTTGAGAAATGAAATAATTTTGTTCACAGTGTTGAGGAGAGGGCAAAGCACACCTTGAACCCAGGTTGTCTTACTCTTAGAATCATGATTTTATTTACTTTACAAGTCTGCCACTCTGATATAGACAGTTATGTGTAGTTGGATAGTTTCACTCTGTTTGATTGATTATTATAATATTGCATCCACATAATGTTTTCTGCCATTACATAAAAATCAGGCAATTTAGCAAATAAACTCTATTTTCCTTGGTAATCCTAGATACAGTAAGCTATCTTTAGTTACCTAAATAATTTTCCAATTTGCCACATAAATAAGACTTGCAATGCAATAGTAAGGCCTAGGTTCATACTTTCTAAGTACTTATAAGAAATAATTTTTTAAACTCTCAATATTTTATTAAATGAATAATTAGAAATATTTGAGTTTCAATAAGTAGTAATTTATCCCATTTATATTCTCCATGTGCTCATATTAAATAAAAGCTAATTAGGTATTTCTGAGAATACTTGGAGATGATCCTTTGAGGAAACAATGGCAAATGATAATGATTTGCAACAATTACATCTTCTTTTTTGCTCAATTCAAGATTAACAAAATGGAGTAGTTTATCATTGAGGTAATTTATCAATACTTGAATCAGTAAGTGAAAGGCATGTGCTTACATAGCAGAAAATGTTTTTGAGATAGTTGTTTTATAATCTTTGGTGTTTAAAAATATGAAACCAGAGAACAGTTTATATTCAGAAATGTCTAAAAACATAATTTCAAAAATTTCATTATTTTAATACCATTTACTTTTATACAGTAATTTTCAGATACTTTCAACTAGCAAATAATTATTAAAGGCCTATAGTGCTTTTGATACAGGTACCTTCACAAGACAATGTCAGGCAGCCTCACGTAGGTCCTTGGATATTAGAATCATTATTTACATACTCAAAACACTGATATACTCCCTTCCTTGAACCATAAAATTCAGTCTGTCTTGTCTTTTTCTGATTGACCAGAACTTTACTTCTTGTTTTATTTCCTCAGATTGACTGCAGGTAAACAATTGTTTGCATCCCTTCTTTCTCTTATTTCCTTCTTAGGAGCTTAATATTATGCATAATGGTTAATCAGAAATGACAGCCATATAATAAACACTATGAAATTAGAGAGATTCCAAAACTATCATAAAGTTGTTGTATAAATAAATCCTCATGTTTCTTGCTGATGTACTGCTTACTGCTTTAGATGACAAGGAAGCCCAATGACCGTTTACTTTTCCCATTCAATTTTAAACATATATGAACTTCACATCTCTGCACCTACATTTACTCTCCCATGGTATCAAGCAGTAGCACTGGAATTACTCTTTTATTTCCATAAAAAGGCAAAAAATAGTTAATCTATAGTTTATCTTACATTTTAAAAAGTTCTCTTAGAGGACAAAACCAGTTTTCAGAAGCTTGGGAAGGGCAGAGAGGAGGAGACATTTCATGACTTTAGTCAACACTCTTTCTATGTGTGAGATTCAGACACATCTCTATATGTCTAGCAGCCTGCTCCAGAACTCTCTTGTATAAACCCCCTGAGAAGCATCCAGGGAGAAAGCTCATCATAAAGGAAGAGTCAGGCAGTCAAGCTTGGCTTTGAAAAAAAGCTTTCATTATAAGCCAAGAGAAGCAATTCTGAGTACAGCATGATGTTCATCACTCATATTTGTCTTTGAGCCTAACCACCCATGGACTTCTGTCTGAGTCTTATTAGGGGAAGAGAGACACAAGTGAAAAATAGAATTACTGTTTTTCAATTAACACTTTTAAGATATTGTGACATCAGCTACTTTGATACATGTCTGTAAATGACAGAAACAAAGATTTGTTCCCTCTTATGTAGATAATTGGAGAAGGCAATGGCAACCCACTCCAGTACTCTTGCCTGGAAAATCCCATGGACGAAGGAGCCTGGTGGGCTGCAGTCCATGGAGTCGCTAAGAGTCGGACATGACTGAGTGACTTCACTTTCACTTTTCACTTTCATGCATTGGAGAAGGAAATGGCAGCCCACTCCAGTGTTCTTGCCTGGAGAATCTCAGGGACAGGGGAGCCTGGTGGGCTACCGTCTATGTGGTTGCACAGAGTCGGACACGACTGAAGCGACTTAGCAGCAGTAGCAGCAGCATGTAGACAATACAGTGTAGATTCAAGTATTGAAAGTACTCAGGAAAACACTATGACTTGGGACAAGCTGACAGACTGTGGTCCATCAACAGTAATAGGGTCTAACAGGAGACAGTATTATTACAAAGCAATGGTTTGTCTGTGTAAATCTCAGTCACTCAGCTGGAGGTGGAAGGGAAAGAGGGCAGATTATTTTATTTTAGGGAAATAGTTTACATAATTGTGGAGTCTTAGTGAACCCAAAATCTGCTGAAGAGTTCAGCAAGCTGGAGACCTGGGAAATAGTTACAGTGCAAGCCCCAAAGCAGTCAACTGACAGATTTTTTTTTCCTTTTCAGGGAGGTCAGTCTTTCTTCTACTAAGGCCTTCAACTGATTCAATAAGACCCACTCATATTATGCAAAGTAATCATCTTACTCAGATTCCATCAATTTAAATGTTAATCTCATCCAAAAACATCTTCACAAAAATGCACCTGGAGAAATGACAGATGAAATATCTGAGAACTATGGTTTAGTCAAACTGAAACATCAAACTAATCATTATAGTCATTTTTCCCAGTGATTTTTTTCTGCATATCCTCAAGTAACACTTATATTCCCAAACTCATTTCTATAGGCTATTGCATACAGTATTACCACCATTATCATCCCCTTCTATACTACTATTTTCTGTGCTCACACACACACACACACACATAGACACACATACATGGTTGATTCCATTTTTCTAGAGAACTGGGACTAACACAGGCCCTTTGTTGGATATAGTAGGCAGAGTAATGGCCAACCAAAGATATTCATGTCTTAATTCCCAGAGCCTATGAATATGGCAAACAGAACTTTGCATATATGATTAAGGATAGTGAGAGAGATGATTATTTTGTACTATCCAAGCAAACCCAGTGAAATCACAGCGCTCCTCACAAATACCCAAAGAGGCAGGAGAATTAGAATTAAAGATGCAAATATGATGACCAGAAGCAGATGTTGGAGTGATGCAGTTGTTGGCTGGTGGTCACAAGTTAAGGAATGCTGGTAACTTCTAGAAGCTGGAAAAGGCAGGGAATCAGCTCCTCATCCAGACCCTGTAGAAAGAATGTGGTTTTACCAACAGTTTGATTCTAGCCCCATGAAATTTATTTCAATTCTGACCTCCAGAACTATAAGATAATAAATTTTGTTGTTTCAAGATACTAAGTTTGTGTTACTTTCTTACAGCAGAAAAATCATAATAATAATCATATGATAGAAATGCTGCCATAGTAGATGAGGATGAAAGCATGCAAAAAGGAAAGAAGGAAGTAAGGGGAAAAGGATGGAACTGAGAATAGTATGAGACAAAGAACAAAGGGTTAGTGAGAAAAAAGGATAGGTAAGAAGAGGACCAGGACAGACAGTACAAAACCCAATGCTTGCCTTGGAGTAACAGCATTAGTTTCATAGAAGTTGGACTATTCTTTAATGATTTCAAAGTGCTTACAGATATCCCTACATTTTTTTGAAGATTAAAATCTTTTGATATACTTAGCAAAACCTTAACATGTTTTCATTTTCTACTTGTTGGAGATTACGAGTGAAATGACACAGAACAAGACACACGAGACAGATGACACACACACACTCCGGCCGGAGGAACAGAACTGGGCAAAAAACTAATTGCTGTTTATTATAAAAGCCCCCTAGGCAGAATTCCAGACTGCATGAATAAGCCTTTTCAGCACAGCGCAGGTGCATGCATGTTATCGTATAGCAAAGGGGAGTGAAATCCCTGTCTACTGCAGAGTTTGCCCAAAGCCCTCATCTCCTTCTTATCTCAAGAAGGGAATGCTCCCTCGTTTGCAAGGGACCATTAAACTCAAGGCTGTGTCCAGGCTTTGGCAGAATGCCTCGTTTGCAAGGATGCTCAGCCCGAGCAGAGAGACCCATTTGCAGGCACATCTCTGCTACCCTATTAACCCTTCACCACTATTGCTTCTTTGTTTAAAATATATTAATATTATATCTTCATTATGATAATTCAACAATCGATATTTTTTAACAAAATCTCTTGCTGTAAAATATACTACAATTTTTGTAATGACTTTATTTTGTATATAAGCCAGCATTTTCTTAAAATATAAATAACATGACTGATGTAGTTTTAATATGAACAGTCCTATAATTTAACATACAAAGATGTATTTTCTCTGTTTATGTCACAGATAGTTCTAACTTCTGCTGTCTTTGCTGTAGCTACTTAGAAATTTTGAAATGTTTTCAACTCCATAAAATGCTGTGCCTGAAGAATAGCATCATGTTAGTAATGATCCCTGTATTTTTCAACTTTCCATTTTTATATTATTTTATCTGCTCATATTTTTAAGAAAAGTAGTTGAATGTTTTATTATATTGTAACATTAAAACAAAGAAAAATCTCTGCTTATCTAATGCTCTTGAAAGTTTATTTATGTCAAGGTCTGAAACTCAGATTGGTGCTACAGTTTTAAACACTATTTCCAAAGACTTCTTCAAAGTGGATGGAGAGAAATTTTGGTAATGAAGTGAGTAGACTGGTAAAGTGAAAGCAAGTGGAAATATATTATCACAGCAGAATTATAATAGAGAGATATTTACTATATATTTATTCTTAAAAGCTGATATTTTAAAATATTTACATATTACTATAGCAGGCAGTTTTGGTCTTGTGGCATAAAGGGCAATGAAAATAACTGCAAGGAAGTTAAAATTTTCTTAAAGAAGAGATTTTCTATTCCCAAACAGGAATTGCCTCTTATTTCTCCTCTTCTATTAACTATACATGAAAGCAGCAATATCATCTAAAGTATAAAACTGGAAGATGTTGGTGGTCATTTGATATCAGATCTGTTATCAAATATAAGAATTTTCTTATTGCACTCTTTAGACTAAGATCAAGTGAATAATACTTTCTTCTTTCCTTGTGCACATAGACTTGTCATTAATGCTGGCCATCTTTCAGGCATGGTAAGACAGTGCCTATTACCTCCTAGGAAGTTAGGTATGACTGTGACTTGCTGTGGCAAAGAAGTAGTAATATGTGACTTCTGAACAGAAGCATTAAGAGCCAGTAAATAAGTTACTGCAGGTATCAAGATGGAAGTCCCCTGCAACCATAGTATGGACACAGTAAGTTAAATGATAATCCATGGGTTGCTTATTATAGCAGCACAGATATTAGTATATCTAAACAGAAACATACCTCAAATTCAGATAGTGTTATACTTACTGTTTCATAACATAGGTTACAGTATCTTAAGAAACACTTTATATTCTCTCATACATTTACATATCTTTATTATTATTTTTTTTAATTTTTATTTTTACTTTATTTTACTTTACAATACTGTATTGGTTTTGCCATACATTGACATGAATCCGCCATGGGTGTACATGAGTTCCCAAACATAAAGCCCCCTCCCACCTCCCATCAGAGACACTGATTGCCACGTGTTCTATCTTTTCAATGATATATATGTGTGTATATAGCAACCAGCTTCCCTGGTAGCACAGCTGGTAAGAATCCACCTGCAATGCAAAGACCTGGTTCAATTCCTGGGTCAGGAAGATCCTCTGGAAAAGGGAGAGGCTACATGCCCCAGTATTCTTGGGCTTCACTGGTGGCTCAGATGGTAAAGAATCCGCCTGAAATTCAGGAGACCTGGATTCAATGCTGGGATAGGAATATCCCCTGGAGGAGGGCAGGAAGCCCACTCCAGTATTTTTGCCTGGAGAATCCCCATGGACACAGGAGTCTGGTGGATGACAGTCTATGGGGTGGCAGAGTCAGGCACAACTGAGCAACTAAGCACAGGTATACAACCAATATTGGAAGATAGATACAGTGTGTCCCCTTGGGTCAAAGGCAGGGAAGCCTTTAGAAAGGATTCAAATCCCCTGAAATTGGAGTTTAAATCAATTGTGAAGCAAAACTATTGCATGTGCAGTATGAACTGGGCACCTCTTTTTTATATTCATGGGAACTACAGAGCTAAAAGAACCTAGGCAATAAGAATATTTACTCAAGTTGTGATGCTGTGTGCAATAAAGTTCTCATATCCTTACCCAGAGGTTTTGCTTATTTTGCAAGCATCTATGGCTAATTCATTAGTTAGAAATAGCCAAAATCTCAGACAATTTCAAAGTTATTGACCTGAGAATAGCAATTAAAAAAATGAGAATGCTTAAGTAAATTATGAAATTAATAAAAATATGATAAAAACAAACCTAAAGTATGGGGTACTTTCATACAAACACTTCAGCATAGTGGTCCTCATAGGACTTAGAAGTTTGCAAGTACTGCAGAATGCATTACATATCATCTGATCAACCAATAGATGACTTAAGTAACTAAGATTTTCCCTCAAGAGGGAAGTAACTCAATTTTACTGTCTTAACAACAAAATTTTAATTTCTCCATACAATTTATGCATATGATTGTATGTGATTGTCTTACATTCACAAATATAATGATAAATCACAATATTGGGGGATTCCCTTGTGGCTCAGATGGTAAAGTGTCTGCTTGCAATGTGGGAGACCCGGGTTCCATCCCTGGGTAGGGAAGATCCCCTGGAGAAGGAAATGGCAACCCACTCCAATATTCTTGCCTGCAAAATCCCATGGATGGAGGAGCCTGACAGGTTACAGTCCATGGGATTGCAAAGAGTCACACACAACCGAGTGACTTTACTTTCTTTCTTTCACAATATTTTAGTCCATGGACCACATTGCAGATACTGTTTGGCTTGTGATAACAATAGTAACAAGAAAAGTCTAGAAACAAAGATTCCTGTAGCCTTACTATGCTGATTTTCCTCTTGTTGTTCAATCGCAAAGTCATGTCCTACTCTTTGCGACCCCACGGACTGCAGCACACCAGGTTCTCCTGTCATTTACGATCTCCCAGAGCTTGCTTAGATTCATGTCCATTGAGTCAGTGATGCCATCCAACCATTTAATCGTCAGCTACCCTCTCTTATTATCTTCAATCTTTCCCAGCATCAGGGTCTTTTCCAATGAGTTGGCTCTTCACATCAGATGGCCAAAGTATTGGAGTTTCAGCTTTAGCACCATTGCTTCCAAAGAAATCCCAGGGCTGATCTCCTTCAGAATGAATGATCTCCTTCCAATAAATATTCAGGGTTGATTTCCTTTAATATTGACTTGTTTAATTTCCTGGCAATCCAGGGGACTCTCAAGAGTCTTCCTCAGCACCAGAGTTCAAAAGCATAAATTCTTCAGTGCTCAGCCTTTTTATTGGTCCAACGTTCACATCCATATATGACCATAGCTTTGACTATACAGACATTTGCTGGCAAAGCAATGTCTTGCTTTTTAATATGTTGTTTAGCTTTGTCATAATCACTGTCCACAGTGATTTTGGAGCCCAAGAAAATAAAATCTGTCACTTCATTCGCTTTATTTGCCATGACGTGATGAGGCTGGATGCCCATCATCTTAGTTTTCTGAATGTTAAGATTTAAGCCAGCTTTTCCCACTCTCCCCTTTCACCCTCATCAAGAGGCTCCTTAGTTCCTTTTCCCTTTCTTTCGTTAGAGTGGTATCACATGCATATCTGAGCACATTGATATTTCTCCCAGCTATCTGGAATCCAGCTTGTTATTTATCCAGTCAAGCATTTCACATAATATACTCTGTATATAAGTTAAATAAGAAGGATGACAATATACAGCTTTGTTTTCCGAATTCTGAACTAGTCCGTTTTTCTATATCTGGTTCTAACCCTTGTTTTTGACCTGCATACAACTTTCTCAGGTAACAGTTATGGTTGTCTGGAATTTTCCACAGTTTATTGTGATCCACAGAGTCAAAGGGTTTAGTGTAGTCAATGAAGCAGAAGTAGAAGTTTCTACTTCAGTAGAAGTTTATCTGGAATTCCCTTGCTCTCTCTAAGATCCAACAAATGTTAATAATTTGATCTTGAGCCTCTCTGCCTTTTCTAAATTCAGCGTCTACATCTGGAAATTCTCAGTTCACATACTGCTGAAACCTAGCTTGAAGCATTTTGAACATGAACTTGCTAGCATGTGAAATGAGAGCAACTGTATGGTAGCTTAAATACTTTTTGGCATTGCCTTTCTTTGGGATTGGAATGAAAACTGACATTATCCAGTCCTGTGGCCACTGCTGAGTTTTTCAAATTTGCTGAAATATTGAGTGCAGCACTTTGACAGCAACATCACTTAGGAATTTAACTCAGCTGGAATTCTATCACTTCCCATAGCTTTGTCCATAGAAATGCTTCCTAAAGCCCAATTGACTTCACACTCCAGGATGTCTGCCTCTAGGTAAGTTGCCACATCATCATGGTTTTCTGGGTCATTACGACCTTTGCTGTATAGTTCTTCTTTGTATTCTTACCCCCTCTTTTGCTTCTGTCAGGTCCTTACCGTTTCTGTCCTTTATTGTGCCCATCCTTGCAAGAAATGTTTCCTTGATAATTCCAATTTTCTTGAAGCAATCTCTAGTCTTTCCCATTCTATTGTTTTCTTCTATTCTTTGCATCATTCATTTAAGAAGGCCTTCTTAGCTCTCCTTGCTATTCTCTGGAACTTTGCATTTAGTTGAGTATGTCTTCTCCTTTCTCCCTTGCCTTTCACTTCTCTGCTTTTCTCAGCTATTTGTAAAGTCTCTTCAGACAACCACTTTGCCTTTTTAGGAGTGATGATTTTGTTCACTGCCTCCTATACAGTGTTATGAACCTCTGTCCATAGTTCTTCAGGTACTCTGTCTACCAGACAATATCTAATGCCTTGAATCTGTTTGTCACCTTGACTGTATAATCATAAGGGATTTGACTAAGGCCATATCTGAATGTCCTAATGGTTTTCCCTACTTTCTTCAATTTAAGCCTGAATTTTGCAACAAGGAGCTCACAATCTGAGCCACAATCAGCTCCAGGTCTTGTTTTTGGTGACTTCCCCAACTTCAGCTGCGAAGAATATAATCAGTCTGATTTTGGTATTGCCATCTGGTGATGGCCATGTGTAGAGTCTTTCTATTATGCTGTTGGAAGAGGGTGATTTCTATGACCACTGTGTTCTCTCAGCAAAACTCTGTTAGGCTTTGCCCTACTTCGTTTTGTATTCCAAGGTCAAACTTGCCTGTTACTCCAGATATCTCTTGACTTCCTACTTTTGCATTCCAATCCCCTGTGATGAAAACTACATCTTTTTTTGGTGTTAGCTCTATAAGGTCTTGTAGTTCTTTATGGAACTGTTCAACTTTAGCATTAGTGGTCTGGGTACAGACTTGGATTACAGTTATGTTGAATGGTTTGTCATAGAAATGAACTCAGATCATTCTGTCATTTTTGAGATTGCACCCAAGTATTTCATTTCGAACTCTTTTGTTGACTATGAGGGCTACTCTATTTCTTCTAAGGGATTCTTGTGCACAGTTGTAGGCATAATTTGCACATTCCCACTCATTTTAGTTCACTGATTCCTAAGATGTGCTCATACCTTCATTGAGTTATGCAAGTCCCTTTACCACAACAAAACTGTGATCCATGAAAGAGATGCTGATTTTAATATCTGCAAATTTTGATACTTAGTGTACAACACATTAATTAATTGACTGTTACTATTCAAGATTGTTAATACTGTTAAAACACATGGAAGGCTATCAGAATGGCCTCAAACTATTATCTGGAAATTTAATGAAGTATGAATTGCAATGAAAACATTAATAAAGGTGATTGCTAGACTTTATAAATCCTCTTCAAAATTTAAGTAATCTTTGCATATATTATTTAAAATATTCTTACAGTAAACCTGTGAACATCTATGAGATAGGTCACATAATTACTTTGGATAGTTGAACTATTATTATCTATGTGTTCACTAAAAACCTTAGGTCAAAATGGCCAATATTTAACTGTCAAATTGAATCATTCTTTCCTTATATCAACATTAAAATGAGTTTCCAAGTGAAAAATAAAGTGAAATGCTGCCTAAGATGTGAAAGAATTGGGTACCATCCAAAGACTCAGCTACCTAATATCTAATAAAAGTCTTCAGGAAGTCTTCAGTCTGGGGAGTGGTGGAGGGGACGCAGAATGATACAGAGCATCAGCCATTGAAAACAGTTCAAACTGCTCACCTTGTTGGGTAGCTATGACAAACAAGATTTTTAAAATATTTTTAGATTTAACATGAAAATTATAAAATTATGCATAACCAAATCAGTAGCAACTTACCAAAGAGCAAAAGTGATGCATATATAAGTAGAATGCACTGCATGACATGCACTGAATGATCTTCTCATCTATAAACACAACTTAATATTTTTTCTTCAAAAACAAAGACAGAAAACGTCCATGCAGTACAATGTGTAGATTCTACATTATTTCACAGCTCAATGCATCTAAGATTCTATATGCATTACTAGTGTCCAAACTTGTGACCTAACAAATTTCACAGAATTTGCATCTAACTTATTTGAAACTTTGCCCATAAATGATTTTTTATGCAAAGATGCAAATCCACTCAGAGCTGAATCAGAGGCCAAGATTCTATTAAGAGTTTCTGCTTTCAGGTACAGTTTTTTTCTGATGTTATTTTGCATTCTAAAAGAAACTCAAGTCATGACATGTAAATAGGGCTAGTAGCTATTTTCATTTTATTTCAACGGTTGGAATATTCAAAGATACTTTATGTGAATTAGTAAGTGTTCTGAGGCTAAGTAATCCTGAAAAGTGACTAAGATGTTATCAAAGCCGTTTTCAGTGTTCTATTGGCTTTTCCCTTTCCCCTGTGCACTTTCTTGTAGGATGCAACTTTATTCTTATTTAGTTGTCAGTTTTACAAGTTATTGAGAGAATTGTAAGTAAATATTAAAGTTAGTGCATTTAACAATAGTTTTGGTCTGTGTGATTTAAATTGGTAGCTCTGCATTGGGATGGGAGTTGTGGAGTAACTGAATTTATTAAGGCAAAATTGAACATTTATGCTTCAAAGTATCATTATTCCAAATCATCAGTTCAGTTCAGTTCAGATGCTCAGTCATGCTTGACTCTTTGCAACCCCATGGACTGCAGCACACATAGACTGCAGTTCACAAAATAAAATTTTGAAATTTTATTTCAAAATGAAAAGGATGATAGTAATGGTGAAAATTCATCCTGCAAATAAAAGAAGTTAGTTGGTTCAGATCAGGACATGATTTACAAACTCAGTCGTGTCCAACTCTTTGAGACCCCATGGAATGCAGCACACCAGGCTTCCCTGTCCATTGCCAACTCCCAGAGTTTACTAAAAGTCATGCCCATTGAGTCAGTGATGCCATCCAATCATCTCATCCTCTGTCATCCCCTTCTCCTCTTCCCTTCAATCTCTCCCAGCGTCAGAGTCTTTTCTAATGAGTCAGTTATTCATATCAGATGGCCAAAGTATTGGAGGTTTGGCTTCGACATCAGTCCTTCCAATGAATATTTAGGATGGACTGATTGGATCTCCTTGCAGTCCAAGGGACTCTCAAGAGTCTTTTCCAACATCACAGTTCAAAAGCATCAATTCTTCAGCGCTCAGGTTTCTTCACAGTCCAGCTCTCAAATCCATACATGACCACTGGAAAAACCATAGCCTTGACTACACATAACTTTGTTGGCAAAGTAATGTCTCTGCTTTTAAATATGTTACCTAGGTTGGTCATAACTTGCCTTCCAAGGAGTAGGCGTCTTTTAATCTCATGGTTGCAGTCACCATCTGCAGTGATTTGGAGCTGCCCAAATATAAAGTCTGGCACTGTTTCTACCGTTTCCCCATCTATTTGTCATGAAGTGATGGGACTGGATGCCATGATCTTAGTTTTCTGAATGTTAACCTTTAAGCCAACTTTTCACTCTCCTCTTTCACATTCATGAAGAGGCTTTTTGGTTCCTCTTCACTTTCTGCCATAAGGATGGTGTCATCTGCATATCTGAGGTTATTGATATTTCTCCCGGCAATCTTATTTTTTTTTTTTTCCTAGCAATCTTGATTCCAGCTTGTGCTTCTTCCAGCCCAGCGTTTCTCATGATGTACTCTGCATAGAAGTTAAATAGGCAGGGTGACAATATACAGCCTTGACATACTCCTTTTCCTATTTGGAACCAGTCTGTTGTTCCATGTCCAGTTCTAACTGTTGCTTCCTGACCTGCATACAGGTTTCTCAAGAGGCAGGTTAGGTGGTCTGCTATTCCCATCTCTTTCAGAATTTTCCATGGTTTATTGTGATCCATACAGTCAAAGGCTTTGGCATAGTCAATAAAACAGAAATAGATGTTTTTCTAGAACTCTCTTCCTTTTCCCATGATCCAGCAGATGTTGGCAATTTGATCTCTGGTTCCTCTGCCTTTTCTAAAACCAGCTTGAACATCTGGAAGTTCATGGTTCACATACTGCTAAAGACTGGCTTAATTTTGAGCATTACTTTACTAGCATGTGAGATGAGTGCAATTGTGTGGTAGTTTGAATATTCTTTCGCATTGCCTTTCTTTAGGATTGGAATGAAAAATGACCAGTCCTGTGGCCACTGCTGAGTTTTCCAAATTTGTTGACATATTGAGTGCAGCACTTTCACAGCAACGTCTTTCAGGATTTGAAATAGCTCAGCTGGAATCCATCACTTCCACTAGCTTTGTTCATAGTGATGCTTTCTAAGGCCCACTTGACTTCACATTCCAGGATGTCTGGCTTTAGGTGAGTGATCAAACCATCGTGCTTATCTGGGTCATGAAAATCGTTTTTGTACAGTTCTTCTGTGAATTCTTGCTAAGTCTTCCTAATATATTCTGCTTCTGTTAGGTCCATACTATTTCTGTCCTTTTTCAAGCCCATCTTTGCATGAAATGTTTCCTTGGTATCTCTAATTTTCTTGAAAAGATCTCTAGTCTTTCCCATTCTGTTGTTTTCCTCTATTTCTTTGCATTGATCACTGAGGAAGGCTTTCTTATCTCTCCTTGCTATTCTTTTGGAACTCTGCATTCAGATGCTTATATCTTTCCTTTTCTCCTTTGCTTTTTGCTTTTCTTCTTTTCACAGTAAGGCCTCCCCAGATAGCCATTTTGTTTTTTTTGCATTTCTTTTCCATGGGGATGGTCTTGATCCCTGTCTCCTGTACAATGTCACAAACCTCCATCCATAGTTCATCAGGCACTCTATCTATCAGATCTAGTCCCTTCAATCTATTTCTCACTTCCACTGTATAATCACAAGGAATTTGATTTAGGTCATACCTTAATGGTCTAGTGGTTTTCCCTACTTTTTTCAATTTAAGTCTGAATTTGGCAATAAGGAATTCATGATCTGAGCCACAGTCAGCTCCCAGTCTTGTTTTTGCTGACTGTATAGAGCTTGTCCATCTTTGGCTGCAAAGAATATAATCAATCTAATATCGGTGTTGACCATTTAGTGATGTCCATGTGAAGAGTCTTCTCTTGTTTTGTTAGAAGCGGGTGTTTGTTATGACCAGTGCATTCTCTTGCCAAAACTCTATTAACATTTGCCCTGCTTATTCCATGAGGTCTAATTGCAATCCCATAGGCTTGGTGAAATAAAACAGGGTCAATAATCAGGTTTCTCTCTCTTTAATAAAGTGAAAGAAAAGCTGAGAAACACAATATTTATAAAAAATTTCCCTTGATAATCAATATATGTTTCATTTATTGCAATAATGTAAAATTTATGTTATTTTCAGATGGCTGCATCCAGGTGATAGTTTTATCTAATTGAGAAAAATAGTTTTAAAAACCCAATTTGTTATTTTCATTTTTTTATCCATAATATGAGGAAGAATAACGAAATTTTGGCTAGTGTTGTGTGTCTTCAGCTTATAAATGTCATTTTAATCAAAAGTATCTAACTATAAGCATATATTTTAGGAGATATAAAGAATGATAACTACTCACAGGACACCTATTATTTTGTAGAGCAGAAAAGATATATAATGTAATATGCTTAAGAGTAATGTGATGAGCACATTAGGATGATGCATAAAATCCACTACGCTGGTTAAAAGAAAGAATTGATGATTTATCATTACTATCAGCAGGGAGATCTTTAGGAATTGGTTGATTATATTCACTTCTTGAAAGATAAAGCTACTGATAGTCAACAATAAGTGAGAAAATACATGGATATAGGAAAATACGAGGATTAGTGAAAGGCAATATTTCAATAAATAGCATGTGAAATTTTTACAGTGGGAAATAAGTCTTGGAAACAAGAGCCTGAATATTGAATACATTACTTTTTACTCTCTTGGCAAAGTGAACCCTACAGTTTCAATGGCAGATGTATTTGATCTGAGAACAATGTTGCAAACAACCTACTCTGATGGTAACCTGGGAGATTAAATGTGTTGATACATGTATAATGCTTATAGTTGTTTTATGATCACATACTGCTTTATTGGAAATTTATTAATTGTTTATTCAATATTCAGCTCAAAGCCTGGGTCAGGAAGATCCCCTGGAGGAGGGCATGGCAATCCAATCAAGTGTTCTTGCCTAGGGAATCCCATGGACAGAGGAGCTTGGCGGGCTATAGACCATAGGGTCACAAACAGTCTGACGCAGCTGAGAGACCGAGCGCACACGCACGCCCACACCCTGGGTCCTGACGCATGTCATTCTTTTCTGATGAGAGATTTACCTCAAAGATTCTTTCCACAGGTATAGAACAAAATAATCAGTGTTACCTTTAAGCACGCTGTTTAGACAGTGTTAAGTATGATGTATTCAAGGTTGTGGCTATGGGCATTTATATTCAAAGTATGTCATAGTTGGTACATGATGGACTTCAACAAGTGAGAAAAGAAGCTATCTGCATACAGATGCCTTCGTATGTGCATAAGAGTGTGAACAAGCTGAATGAAAGTACTCAGATAATCTCTTATTTGATCTTTACACAGGGCAATGTAATCCACCTGAGCTGATTGATGGAAAAATACAGAAAGCAAGTAATTTATTCAACAGCAGAGAATTAGGAAGTTTAAGAACTGGAATTTGAACCCAAGCTTATGCAAAAAACAAGTTATGGGTTGTGTTATTTTTTGTCTTTCAATCAGTGTATCTTTGCAAATGTTGACCACCAATATTTATTAATTTGTTTAACCAATGCAGACTTTCAAAATTTACATTAAAAAGTACTGTTTAGCAGTGGTAAAGTGGAGATAAGAGTGTAGTATCATGGATAGCCCATCTATTGGATCTGAAATTCTGGATATTTGGATTCAGCATGATTTGGTAATGCTAATAAAATTTTGAGAATCTCAGTGCATTCTAATACCCTGAGAGACCTTGTCTTGTCTCCAAAGGTATGTGTTAACTTAGGTAATCAAGGATTATGAATAAATATAAAAGGACTTATGAGGCTCTAAATCATTTTATAAAGAAACAGAGTATTTCCCCAAATCAAAAGTATGCACACAAAAGTAATGAACACTGTGACTTTCAGGAAGATATAAATGGAGAAGGTGACATGATGTAAAATGTACTCACTGAAGCTACAAAATATAAAAGCATGATACAAAACTTTGAAGACACATTATTTCTGTCAAAAAGATCAGCGCTATGCTTCAAAATTCCATCACAAAGCACCCAGCTTTTATTGCAAATCCTGAGAACATACACTAGAAAAGCATACAATCTGAAATTTTATATAAGCAGATGAAATTCAGGCTCACAGAGGCCTTGTTTTTCATATAGGCCTCAGGGGCATAATGCCTTTAAAGTAAAGCTCCTTAGACAGAGGTAACATCTTGCCAGTAGGTACTGTCTCACGTGAAACATCTGACGCTGCTCTTAGAGGTTTCTTGGGTACCCAGTGGCGCCAGCTGGTATGTAGGCTATATACATAGTTTAAATAGTTCTCTTGACTTCTGGCAATTTCTGACAAACTGGAAATCCCAGCAGGAACTAAAATGACATTGACAGCTGTGCGATGGTCTGCATTGTATTTCACCTTCCAGTATTTTTTAGTCTTTCAATAAAGTATATCATCAAGAGGGATGGGAGGCCTGTCAGGTCACAAATACACCACAAATGAAAAATGACAGAAGTTTTGCTCTTTGTATAAATAGGGTCTGATGTGGAGCTTAGTTAAAGTCACCCAGACTCTTGAATAAAGTTGAGAAATAGGGCAAATTTATTGTGATATTTCAAAAATCTATTTCCCATCCAGTTAGATTTGAGGAATGAGTAATGCCACTGCAAATTTTATAATAAGTCAGATGAGATCTCATGGCTTGGTTCCATCCAGAGTGGACTTTATGGCTTGCCTATTAACCTCTCACTTCTAGGAACTGTTCTCTTCACAAATATAGTTACTGGGCACCCCCATGAAGTACTTTTCTTGATATACTAGTATCACTGAACTGGTGCTCTTGAAAGGTAAGGGTAGGTGATTATGACCTCAAATATGTCAATCAGTCCCTTTCTCAAGGATTTAGAATTAAAAATAAAAATAGTAGGTCATTTTCTCTTGGGTGATGTGACCAAGGATATAAAAATTCAGGAAGTATATCTTGAACAAATTCCATCTGTTACTTTAGAAAAGAAGCAATACAAAGACTCATAAAGAAATACTCATAAAACAGACACGCAGAAAGGAGCAGAGAGAAAATTCGTTGAATTCCTAGACAGACTCAATCCATTTTTGAGGTCCATTTATTTTCTCACACACACACACACAAACATACATACATACATATATATATATATATATGTATATATAATTTGTCTCTTTAAGTTCTTCTGTTTTTCCTAGCTTAATGCAAAGTGATAGAATAAATAATTCTCACTGATATTCACTACTAATTGAAATACATTATTTCTAGTCATGCCCCTTCTACAAGAAAGCATACACTAAAAAAAAATATATTACGATAATGGAAATTACTGGTGGAATAAGTACTGTATTAAGTTACATGTCAGATAATCAAAGTGACAAAGTAGAAAGATACAAGTGTTAAAGCCAAAAGCATTGACTCTGGCTTTTATCAAATATGTGGTCTTAGATTAATTATTTAAATGTTCTTCATCTTAGTGTTGTCTTAGGCAGATTTATTATATGTAGTCACACAGGCCCCCAAATTCATAATGCCTTGGGATTTAATGCTCTGTTTTCATCATGTTGAGAGTCTTAATGATTTTATCTTCCAACTTGTGCTTTGTAAGTGAAGTTTGATGAGACAGTGGAGCGTGTCCTGGGAGCTTGGAGCCTTGGATTATGCAACCCTGCTTCTACTGTCCTCAGCCTCCTCAGGGAGGGTACTTCTCTGTCAATTTCCAACCTTTAGACACCCTGGACCCCACTCAGACTTCTTCTCCTCCTGTTTTGCATCTGTGGCTGTCCTTTCCAGGGCTGCAATTGGGCTGCCTCACTGGAGTACAGAGAGTCCAGTATTCTGTCATCACCCTTTTTTCTTGCTGGGAGCCTGGGTGCAGGGACTGTTTGGTCAGATGCATGACATATGGGCTCTCAGGGTGGGGCAAAGCAATCCCTCCTCCTCGGGATGACAGCACAACAGCACTGCATATCTGACAGGTGTCTTTGTAGGAGCCTCTCTTCCATTCCTGATTCCAATACCTAATATATCTTGAGATGAAGATTGAGCTACCTGGGCATTGTCCATCCACAATGCATTGTAGCAATAGGCCATGAAAAAAAAATATTGACTTTGTTAGCATTTTTGTTTTACTTTGGGCCCTGCAAATTATGTAGCTAGCCTTGGCTTTGCAGTGGAATAAGGCTCTCATCCTGATTCCAAACAAGGACGTATCCTTTTCTAGGCTTTTCTAGCAAGAGGTTGGTTGGGTTTCTAAACATTAATGTGCATGTACTTTGGTGAAAGAAAAGCAAGTCATAAGGGTTGCAGAAAAGGGAAATGCTGAAGAGAAGAAAGCATGTTGTCTCTCTCCTCTGGGTTACATTCTGTAGCTTCCTAGCTAGCGTGTCACCATTTGCTTGCAGAACAGTGGACAGCTATCCTCAAATGGGAGTAGCTTCTTGGGATTTAACCCACTGTGTTGCGCAGTCATTTTTATTAAATAACAAATTAAGAAACAACATGGAGTTAGAGGAAATGGAGGATGTTTAAACATATTATAGAAGAATTGTTGTTGTTCAGTCACCAAGTCATGTCCAACTATTTGCAAACCTAAGGACTAGAGCAAGCCAGGCCTCTCTGTCCTTCAACATATCCTGAAATTTGCCCAAGTCCATGTCTATTGAATTGGTGTTGCCATCCAAATATCTCATCCTCTGTTGCCTTCTTCTCTATCTGCCCTCAATTTTTCTCAGCATCAGGGTCTTTTCCAATGAGTTGGCTGTTCACATTAGGTGGCCAAAGAATTGGAGCTTCAGCATCATGCCTTCCAATGAATATTTAGGGTTGATTTCCTTTAAGACTGATTGGTTTTATCTCCTTGCTGTCCAAGGGACTCACAAGAGGCTTCTCCAGCACTACAGTTTGAAAACAGCAATTATTTGGTGCTCTGCCTTCTTTATAGTCAAACTCTCACATCTGCACAATACTACTGAAAAAAAAAAAAAGCTTTGACTATATGGAACTTTGTTGACAAAGGGATGTCTTGGCTTTCTAATACACTGTATAGATTTGTCATACCTTTCCTGACAAGAAGCAATCACCTTCTAATTTCATGGCTGCAGTCACCATCCACAGTGATTTTAGAGCCCAAGAAGTAGATATCTGTCACTGCTTCTACATTCTCCTGTTCTATTTGCCATGAAGTGAGAGCAAATTTGGAAAACTCAGCAGTGGCCATAGGACTGGAAAAGGTCAGTTTTCATTCCAATCCCAAAGAAAGGCAATGCCAAAGAATGCTCAAACTATCACACAATTGCACTCATCTCACACGGTAGTAAAGTAATGATCAAAATTCTGCAAGCCAGGCTTCAGCAGTACGTGAACGTAAACTTCCAGATGTTCAAGCTGGTTTTAGAAAAGGCAAAGGAACCAGAGATCAAATTGCCAACATCCGCTGGATCATGGGAAAAGGAAGAGAGTTCCAGAAAAACATCTATTTCTGCTTTATTGACTATGCCAAAGCCTTTGACTGTGTGGATCACAATAAACCGTGGAAAATTCTGAAAGAGATGGGAATACCAGACCACCTAACCTGCCTCTTGAGAAACCTATATGTAGGTCAGGAAGCGACAGTTATAACTGGACATGGAACAACAGACTGGTTCCAAATAGGAAAAGGAGTACGTCAAGGCTGTATATTGTTACCCTGCTTATTTAAGTTCTATGCAGAGTACATCATGAAAAATGCTGGGCTGGAAGAAGCACAAGCTGGAATCAAGATTGTTGGGAGAAATAGCAAAAACCTCACATATGCAGATGACACCATCCTTATGGTAGAAAGTGAAGAGGAACTGAAAAGCCTCTGGATGAAAGTGAAAGAGGAGAGTGAACAAGTTTGCTTAAAGGTCAACATTCAGAAAACTAAGATCATGGCATCCGGTCCCATCACTTCATGACAAGTAGATGGGGAAACAGTGGAAAGAGTGTTAGACTTTATTTTGGGGGGCTCTAAAATCACTGCAGATGGTGATTGCAACCATGAAATTAAAAGACCCTTACTCCTTGAAAGGAAAGTTTTGACCAACTTAGCATATTTAAAAGCAGAGATATTACTTTGCCAACAAAAGTCCATCTAGTCAAGGCTATGGTTTTTCCAGTGCTCATGTATGGGGGAGGGATTGGGGGTAGGAGGAGAAGGGGACGACAGAGGATGAGATGGCTGGATGGCATCACCGACTCAATGGACATGAGGTTGAGTGAACTCTGGGAGTTGGTGATGGACAGCGAGGCCTTGTACGCTATGATTCACGGGGTCACAAAGAGTAGGACACGAGTGAACAACTCAACTAAACTGAGATCTTAGAAGAGCTAAGATCAATTAAAACAGTCAACATAAAGCACATAGAAAAATGTGCTACATAGTATTTGATATACAGAAGTCATTAGTCGTATAATAATTTTATAGTATTATGCTTCTTCCTTCTGAGAAGTGGAAGCATACTGAAATCCTATGATAAATTAGCTTTTGATTCTCTACCATAAAGGGAGACATGGGTAATTTTGATATAGTGGCAATTCATAAATGTTTAAAAACTTCATTTTGGACAGTATTTTCAAGCCCTTTCTATCAGTTCTGTTAATGTAAGAAGCAACAATGATTGATTTAATTTTCACCGCTTCTATCTGTTCCTGATCACTTGCTATTAAAAGTGTTAAGAAGCAGTGAAATAGCCAAAAGGCAGACAGGAGCTGAAACAAACAAAAAAGCTATTTTTAGTTCCTCAAATTTGTCTAACATTTCAACCACATCCCTATTATAATTATATAGTCATCTCTCATAACTGTGCATGCAAACTGTTATTAATGCACAACAAATAGCATTAATCAATAAGTCTGGAGTTGAGCAGTTGAAATTCTAATATAGACATAGTCATGATCAAACTTTGTAGGGTTACTTATGTCTACAACAATGCACAGATGATGGAATGACATAGCATGAAGCTTTTGTTGAGACTGTAGACTGCCTATCATATCATACGTGAGAAAACCAAGGAGTAAAGATAGTGAAAAACTAGTTCATGATTATACAATAAATAATAAAGCCAAGTCTAGATAATAGATACACTGCTATCTAAAGTCGGTAGCTGCTTCTAAAATCAAACCAACGTTTGCAATTGTTTATGATCCAAAAGTAAATCTGCACTTGTAATTACTTACTTTATAATTTACATCTTTTCCTAACAAATTGTATCATTTCTTTCCATAATTCATAGCTTATGTAAATTCACAAGCAAAAGAAAACTTAGAACTTCATGTAATGAGACCACAAAAGATTAACTTGCTTGCTAGAAGGCAAATGAGGTCTTGAAATCAAGCCATTTCACTACCAAGTTAATATTTTAGTTCTCTTTGCATATAATAAATATATTAATGTCTTTCTGAAAACTTTGGAGATGTGAATAAAATAAATCATTTCAATGGCCTTTTTAGAACTGAACTATTAGGAAAACCTAATAGGTACAGGATATCACATTTGGTATTATCATTTTAGAGCCAAAGATCTGATTAATATTCACCAGCTTTGTCTGAAAATGAAAGAGTATGATGTTTATCAACATACAATAGTGTTTGTTCATCACATTGATTTTTTATTATGAGTTTTCACAATTTGAAATAATAACTACAAAACATCCCAAATGGATTTCTGATTGTTCATTGTTTATAGCATCTGTAGCAAATACGTTGGCATGACACTCACAACTAGCATGCTTTATTTAAAATTAAAGGGAAAATAGTACTAATTATAAACATTGTCTATAATAGAGCTTTGTGGTTTACATAATCACATTTTGTAAAAGAGAAGAGGCAAGCTTGGTCTGACTTCATTTTTTCATCAGAAAGGATCTGAATATCTTCTTCCCATGGTACCAGCTGCACTGTTTTTGCATGAGAGCAGTGTGTTTCATTTCAATAGCCTGAAGAGAGTTTACTTTTGAAGAGCTGCATCTTTCAAATGTGCCAGGGGAAGGATAATTTTGCTTTCTGTAATAGCATGTAACAGCTAGTCCTGTCCAGAAATTTTGCTTCACAAGCTATGACTAGACCAGTATTGCCACTAACTCGCCCAGTCTTAAATAAAAAGGCTTTTTTTTTTTTTTTTTTTTTGCTATTTTTCTCAGGGAGCATTTTCTGAAGTAATTAAATGCATAAATAAATTAAAATATTAAAAAGTAAATAATTTATTTTGTGGCCTCTAATCTCAGGTAGGCTTCCCTTTTATTTTTTGCATGCAGGAAAAAAATACATTAGAGCAAACAAATAAGCTCAAACTGATGTAAAAATTTAAAATGTGTGTGTTAGTCGCACAATCATGTCCAACTCTTTGTGATCCCGTGGACTATAGCCCGCCAGGGTCCTCTGTCCGTGGAATTTTCCAGGCAAGAATACTGGAGTGGCTTGCCATTCCCTTCTCCCGGGTATCTTCCCTATCCAGGGATCGAACCCAGCTATAAATACACATCATTTAAAATTTCAGAGTAGTCAGTGAGAAAATATAAAAGAAATATTCCAAGTATTGAAAAGCTGTATATTTTCCTCACAATAATATAAATCAGTATACTGGAAACAAGACAGTGTTTCTATTTCAATGTTTAACAGAAAATCTGTATAGAGTGAAAGGAAATTCACAGAATTTATATCAGTGGCATTGCATGTGTGTAAGGATCTTCAGGTGATCTTTCCATATCCTAGATTCTATTTCTGTTTTTCAGGCAAACTGACCTGTATGTCTTAGATAACATTCATCTGTAGTTCCTTAGAGCCTGGAGTGGTGTTTTATAATAAAATGGGTCCTCATGATTATGTTGGTTTTATATCATGCTCTATTTAGTGAAATGGACAAATTCTAAGTACTGCTTTGATGTTTTGCTCACTGTGTAACCTTAAGTAAGGTAATTCATACATCAATTCCTGTTTTTTCCCCCACATCTGTAAAATGAGAAGGCTAATAAATACCTACAGGTGAGTTACCCATAGTCTAACATAATATCTAATGAAAATATCTGATGGTACTTCTTGATAAGTAATTTTAGTTATGAATTATATATGAGAAGTCAATGATTGAAATAAAGATAAAAGAGAAAACATAAAAGGTCTGCAGAATATAATCTAATTCAGACTTCTCCTGCATATTACTTGATAAAAGCAATAAAATTATGAGGACATAAAGGCAAAATAACATCAGTAGCCTTTAAAGCTATTCAGACCTTAGAAAACAATAATGCTGCAATTACAAAGCAATGTAGAAACATAATGCTAATCCTTTCCTCAAGGACTAGAAAAACACTAACAAGAAAAAAATCTAAGTACTCCTTGGTGAAAGTTTTTAATCACTTCATAATATAACCTGCTCTAACAAACATTTAATTATTATTAAATGTTAACAACACATACATGTTGGTACTATTTCCCCACTGCTAAGAATCATCATCTTTAATGTGCATGAAAATGTTTTTGGAGCCAAAACTTGTTTTGGAAGATATTCCTGTTTACAAAGTCTATTGAATAGTTACAGATTGAGAAAAGGGCACTGTATAACGGGTGATTTTTTTTAAAAATTTAATATCATTTAAAATATTTAAAACAAATCTTACAGACCAGAAAAGAACTAGACTTATACTGAATTAAACTGAGGAGTAAATCCATGGCTGATATCCCAAAAAATAAGGAAGGCTAAGTTGCATAAGGATGATTGATAACAAAAGGAATATTGAAATATAATATAAATAGTTTGCATTATCCAGAGCTAAAAAATAAGTAGCATAGTATAACAATTGTGCCCAATATACAGTAGAATCTAAGTCATCACTGCAGAAATAAACAGCTTACATACTTTTTGCATGCCTGCTCAGTCACTCAGCTGTGTCTGACTCTTTGTGACCCCATGGACCCAGCCTGCCAGGCTCCTCTGTCCAAAGAATTTTCCAGAAAAGAGTATTGGAGTAGATTGCCAGGCCCTCCTCCAGGGGATCTTCCCAACCCAAGGGTTCAACTCACATCTCCTGCATTAACAGGTGTATTTTTTACTACTGAGTCACCTGGAAAGCCCTTATATAATCGAAATATTCTATTGAATATAGTTCTACTTATTGAGCACATATATATGCCAGGTCCTCTAGCAGATGTTGATGTTTCAAAGACATTATCAAGTCTTGAACTAGAATTGACAGTTCAATGGAAAAGACATTGCCCATAAGTACGTAATTTCAATGTCAAACAGTAAAGGGCACATCCATACTGTTCCTCCTCACCAGCAATTTGTTTCTTCTATAAAATGTGCACAGGTCTCATCTGTTACTATGATTTAATTGGAATTTGTCATCTTCCATGGTTGGACTGTCTGGATGCAATGATTTAATTGCTAGGATTTATTGAAGATGAGTTGAATATGTACCCCAGAATATTTAATAGCCAGATGATTGATTACTTCCATAATGGAACTCTGATCCACACTAGGCCAACTGGCCCTCCTCCACTATGTCAACTACAAATTGGCACTTGCCATGCACAACAGTGCTCCTTGGAAGGAAAGCTATGACAAACCTAGACAGCATATTAAAAAGCAAGGATACAACTTTGCCAACAAAGGTCCTTGTAACCCAAAGCTATGGTTTTCCAGTAGTCATTTACAGATGTTGAGAATTGGACCATAAAGAAGGCAGAGCACTGAACACTGAAGAATTGATGCTTTCAAACTGTGGTGCTGGAGCAGACTCTTGAGAGTCTCTTGGACTGCAAGTGATCAAACCAGTCAATCCTAAAGGAAATCAACCCTGAATATTCTTTGGAAGGACTGATGCTGAAGTTCCAATAATTTGACCACCTGATTTGAAGAGCCAACTTAATGGAAAAGACCCTGATGCTGGGAAAGACTGAAGGCCAAAGGAGAAGAGGGCAGCAGAGAATGAGATGGTTAAATAGCATCACTGACTCAATGGACCTGAACTTGAGCAAACTCTGGGAAATAGTGGAGGACAGGGAAGCGTGGCATGCTGCAGTTCATGGGGTCACAAAGAGTTGGACAAGACTTAGTGACAGAACAACAACAATGGGCATTTGCCATCTACCTCTGTGCAGTGCTGTGCTGTATGCTGTGCTTAGTCGCTCAGTTGTATCTGCCTCTTTTGGACTATAGCCCACCAGGCCCCTCTGTCCATGAGGATTCTCTAGGCAAGAATATTGGGATGGGTTGCCATGTCCTCTTCCAGGGGATCTTCCCAACTCGCGGATCAAAACTAAGGTCTCCCAGATTTCAGGTAGATTCTTTATTGTCTGAGTACCTCTACAAGTATTAAATTATGTGCTGCTGTAGCTGCTGATTTTCAACACCCTCTGAAAGGAGTTCAGGGTAGAAGGCAGATATGACAATATAAAACTAAGCTGACATAAGTTGAACCTGTTTGCTTCCATTTTTATACGTATTTTATTTTTCACTGCATTATGAAAAAGTTGATATCAAAACCCTTGGACTGCAAGAAGATCCAACCAGTCCATTCTGAAGGAGATCAGCCCTGGGATTTCTTTGGAAGGAATGATGCTAAAGCTGAAACTCCAGTACTTTGGCCACCTCATGTGAAGAGTTGACTCATTGGAAAAGATTCTGTTGCTGGAGGGATTGTGGGCAGGAGGAGAAGGGGACGACAGAGGATGAGATGGCTGGATGGCATCACTGACTTGATGGGTGTGAGTCAGAGTGAACTCCAGGAGTTAGTGATTGACAGGGAGGCCTGGCGTGCTGCGATTCATGGGGTTGCAAAGAGTCGGACACAACTGAGCAACTGAACTGAACCGAACTGATATCAAAACAAAAGTAATACTGGTATTATAATGAAATTCCTCCCCTAACTTAAATAATGTAAGCAACAATTGTTTAAGGGAGTGTAAAGATACTCCACATCTATATACTTGTTTTAAGAGATAAAATATGATTTCTTAAATTCTTTTTTTTAACATTTCAAAATGTCTACAATCAAAATTTGCTTAGAAATTAAACTCAGTGAACTAATATAAAGTTTTAAACATCATCTCCTCAAGTTGTTCTGCTCAGCAATTTCAATTTTGTGAATCAGTTCAGTTCAGTCACTCAATCATGTCCGACTATTTGTGACCCCATGAATCACAGCATGCCAGGCCTCCCTGTCCATCACCAACTCCTGGAGTTCACTCAGACTCAAGTCCATTTAGTCAGTGATGCCATCCAGCCATCTCATCCTCTGTCGTCCCCTTCTCCTCCTGCCCCCAATCCCTCCCAGCATCAGAATCTTTTCCAATGAATCAACTCTTTGCATGAGGTGGCCAAAGTACTGGAGTTTCAGCTTTAGCATCATTCCTTACAAAGAAATCCCAGGGCTGATCTCCTTTAGAATGGACTGGTTGGATCTCCTTGCAGTCCAAGGGACTCTTGAGTCTTCTCCAGCACCACAGTTCAAAAGCATCAATTCTTCAGCGCTCAGCTTTCTTCATAGTCCAACTCTCACATCCATACAAGACCATAGGAAAAGCCATAGCCTTGACTGGACGGACCTTAGTCAGCAAAGTAATGTCTCTGATTTTGAATATGCTATCTAGGTTGGTCTTAACTTTTCTTCCAAGGAGTAAGCTTCTTTTAATTTCATGGCTGCAGTCACCATCTGCAGTGATTTTGGAGCCCAAAAAATAAAGTCTGACACTGTTTCCACTGTTTCCCATCTATTTCCCATGAAGTGATGGGACCAGATGCCATGATCTTCATTTTCTGAATGTTGAGCTTTAAGCCAACTTTTTCACTCTCCACTTTCACTTTCATCATTTCATACTTAGATATAATTTTCATAGTAAAAATAATATTTAAAAATTTGCTCAATAATTTGCTTTAAAAATATATGTGAAAAGAATACATGAAAAGTCTTATTGTACTAGTGTGCTAGCATTAAATTTTTGACAAGTGTACATTTAATTTTATTCAAACATACATATAAAATAAAAAGAAAGATTTGTTCTATTTTTCGTACTGACAACCAGTAAGTAGGTAACAGACATGATCTCGTTCTACTTGTCAAGAGGATAAAATTTACACAATACCCAAAATTATTTTAAGCATTGTTGTTCTTCAAAATATTTTTGTATTTGCCACTATGTTGCATCATTTTAAAACTAATTTACCACTCATAATGTAAATCAAAGAGGTTAAACATCCTAAAAACTATCAAATAAAATTTACATTTGAAAACAAAATAGACTTTTAGTACCATTCAATATTACCTTATCACACTGTAGTAGAAGGTATATCCCTTGTGAATATCTAAATACCCTCAATAAGTCATCTTTTAGAGAAGAATCTACAACTAGAGACTATAAAGGAAATTTTAAAATAAAAAAGGAAAATTGATCACATTGTACATTAACACTTCTGCCAGATATTTTTTGTTATAAAATTAATAGAGGATTTTGAACATCTTGATCATCTTAATTGAATTCAGAATACATAAACAGAGTACAAAAAGACACCAGCCATTCAGAACAAGTCAAGCGTAAACAATTGTTAAGTTCACACCACAGTATTCTAGTTGAATGATCAGTTCTCTTCATAAGTTAAATATAAACATGTTTCCTATGAAAATCATCATGCAAATACTCTTCTTAAATTTTAATTAACTATGTTCATAGTTTTCTGACACTTAAACTGTCTGGTTCTAACATTTTCAAGGCTTTAATTAACAAGTACAAAATAATTTGCTTAATACTATCATGTGGTAGAACATGATTTTATGTATCTATTTAAATACCACAATATTATCTGAGAGCCATAGATTTATATAAAAATTAAATACCTTTTCAAGTCAAATAATGTCACATTGATTTCATTTGCATTTATGAAGTTTCACAGCAGGAATATAAATGGCACTTTTCTCGTTATAACATGTTTCTTAGTTGTTATAATTGGATCTATAATTTTATATCTTTGATACTATGGAAAAATAGACACAAGCATGAATTTCTAAGTAGATGCATTTGCAAGGTCAGATCAAGAAGAAATGATGACATTAGAAAAAATATTTAATTGATCACTTATTTGGGGTCACGTACTTCAACCTGTATTATCCCATTTATTCTTCACAACCACTACATACATTGTATGCTAATATTATCCTTGTTTTACAGAAGAAAATGTGTAGGGACAGAGAAATGATATAATTAATCAAAGGAAGATACAGCGTTTGAATCACAAGAAGTCTGTTTTCTATGCCTGTGCTTTTCAACTTGTATATCTTGTTGCCTTTCAAGTGTGTCCTCATTTCTTAGTTCGAATTTAAACTTGGGTGTTGTATTATTAATTTACATTTGACTTTTCACATTTTGATGTTTGTTTAATCATTGTCTAATAAATGTTGTAATAATTGTCTTAATACTGCTGGTCATGGTTTTTCTTTGTCTTAATATTCTACCACCTCTACTTGTAACATTCTGCTTTATCATATGGTAAGCTAGGGTGGAAAGCCAGAAGATAATGGATTCTAATGGTTAAGTGAGTGGTTCATTTTTGTTATGATGAGTTCCCCACCCTACTGAGAAGTCAGAGGCAGAATGTCTTGTTGCTTGGTTGCTATGCAACGTTTATCTTTTCTTTTGTCTTTCTTAACATTTTGAGAGGTTATCCGCCCTTCCTCCACTCATCCAAGTGCCTTTGGGAAAGCTGTTTTAATTCTCTGGCTCCAACTCTGATCCTTACCATTCCACATGTGCACACATGTGCGTGCATGCTGAGTCATGTTTGACTCTTTGAGACCCCATGGACCACAGCTCATTAAGCTTCTCTATCCGTGGATTTTCACAGCAAGAATACTGGAGTGAGTTGCCACTTTCTTCTTCAGGAGATCTTCCTCACCCAGGGACTGAAGCTGCATCCCCTGTGTCTCCTGCATTGCAGGCAAATTCATATTACCTCAGTTGTAAAGTTTTATGCTGTATGGGTCCTGTCATTCAGCTAATAATGATAAAGCTCAGGTAATTCAAATTTAGAGTCCATACTCTTTACCATTAAACCCTATTTTTTTTTTAAATCAGATGAGACTACACACGTATACCATATTACAGGAGAAGAAATTCATTAGATAATGCAAACTGTCACTTATTCCTATTTATTCCAACACAAGCAAAAAGGAAACTCTCTTAAGTATGTTCTTAGGCAAGTATGCTCACTGTTCAATGGATAATAAATATCACTTATTATTATTATCTTTATAGATATACCAATTAGGGTGTTTTTTAATTCCATTTTTGAAATCCATATTCAGAGCCAAGTCTAAGAGAAACAGTTAAGTGAAATTGTTCATTGCTTTCCCCTTCCCCTACTCTTCTTTCCAAGGATCACTTCTTCATTAGCACCCTCAGGTAATGGGAGCCCTCATTCTGCCTTTCACCAGCTCAAAACTCTATAGCTGAAATGCTCCCAGGCCTCCACTTGCCAAACCTTCTCTCCATTAAAACAAATCAATTATATTTTTCCCAAATAAGTCCTAGGAAAAAGAAGAATGACAGTTAATAATTTGTAGCTCAGCTGCTATTAGTTTATTAATTTGCTTCTCCATTCTTTATTCATTAATTAGAAACTGTTTATTTGATAATTTCCATATATAAAGAACTGTGAGAGGGATGCAGAATTGGTGCCAATACTCCAGGAACTGTCTGACTTACTGAATACATGGAACGTATTTATAAATAAATAATTTATGCTAACAAAACCAGTAAAGGGATCCCTAAAAGAGTACAGCCTAAATTCTGTGGAAGTAAGGAGACTACTTTAATTCTTGGGCATTTTTATCAGGATCTTAAGAAAATACAAGATTAGAACTTTAAATTTGAATCCCTATAATTGATTGCTTGGACTTACTTATATTTTTGCTTTCACGGTTTTGTATATTTAACAATGTCAACTACAAGGTCATCTTCTTCATGCTAGAATTCAGGATGGATAGAATTCAGTTAAGGCTTTTAAAGACAGAAAATGATACTTCTCTGCTTTATACTTAATGTCTGTGGGTAGTTCTGACCAATGGCACACTTCCCCAGCAACAATGACAGATATTAGATTGGGAATGGGAACAGAAACTCAAGTCAGCTGATAGTTCTAAATATATTTTATCTCAGTAGATGATCTCAACTTCCCTTTAAATGCTTTAGTCTTTCTTGCCTGTGTGTGTGTGTTACCTGCTCAGTTGCGTCCGACTCTTTGTAACCCCACAGACTGTAGCCCACCAGGCTTCTCTGTCCGTGGGATTCTCTAGGCAAGAATACTGGAGTGGGTTGCCATTTCCTTCTCCAGAGTATCTTCTTGACGCAAGGATTGAGCCCTGGTCTCCTGCAGGCAGGTTGTTTACCATCTGAGCCACCAGGGAAGCTTTAAAAATATGCTAAACTTTAAAGGCAATGCTTCAAGGTGCAAATGTCTTTTATTTTGAGCATTTCTTACCCAAATTACTACCTTCATTAAAAGAAATTAAGTATATCTCTTCAGCATCTTTGAAAGAAGGGCTTCAGCCTCAGTTGCCTCAAATGAATGACTATATATTGGGGTGTTTGTATACATGTATTTATTAGTTTCTAAAAATTGAGATTTTCATTAATATTCTTCAGGATTTAATTCTATAATCACAGATTCATGGTTATGTTATTGCTTACTTAATAAAGAAAATGTCTGACCTGAAAAGTAAATAGGAAGATGGTCTGGAATAAGCTTAAATTTTTTCTATGAAATATATCTGTCCTCAAAAGCATATTGATTTTGACAGGTAGAATACAGTCCTAACATTTGGCTTCGAGGTGACTGTGAGAGTAAAAAAAGAAGCCAATCTGGCTTCCATTTAATGGTCTTCATCACCAGCTGGCTAAAACCTCTAGACTATACATTTTCCAAGCAAAGATTACAGAGAAAAGAACCTTAATTCCATAACTATATCCAGATTCTCATGAATTAATTCATTAGTTCATAAATAAATTACATCCTTAAACCTCTACCTAAACTTATGTGGAGTCATTCATTTTCATCATTCTGGGTTTTAAGTGGTTGTTCAAACTTTTTAAACTACTAATTAGCAACATCAACAAGATACAGTATATTATATTCACAAAGAGGTAAGATAGATAGAACCTCTAAGTGCTAGATAGGTATTTTCTTCTCAATATATTCATTTCTCTCTCTCTTTTTTTTCCAATCTAAATTTGGCAAAAGTGTTCAAGCAAGTTAAAGCTGAACAAAAAGACCTAGCACAAGAAATGAATGTCAAAAGTCCTCAATATACTTGAGTGTTTCTATGTTGTTTAACTTTTGATGATCAGCATTGATTTATTTTTGGACGGGGGTAGTCTTTGTTATCCATACTGGCAACATTTAAGACAACAAAGTTATAGTTTAAAATATCCATACTACTAACTACAAAAGACATTCAGAATTTCTGGCATAAAAACAATTAATTAGATCTAAAAAGGGATAAACTGCCAAGCACCTGGGCCACATATTGCTACGTATTGCCTCAAGGCTGATTTTCTGTTTGGTTTCTTCAAACCTGAATTTTCTTTCTTCCTTTATTTGTCTTTCTATAGTCATGTTTGTCATTTTCCACAATAGTAACTACTTTGGTTCGTACTGACATGCTTCAAGGACAATAATAAACTAGTCTTGCAAATATGAGAATTTTTTCTTTAGTAAATGAAATTATTCTTCTCCTTGTAACAGTACTCAGATTAGAAGTGGCATTATTTAATAGGATTTCAGGTATAAATATACCCCTCTTAGACTTCTTGAGGACTGATACTATGTCCTTTCGATCATGTTATTGAATTTTTATAGACATATAATTAACTATATATATGAAACATCATACATATATATATATTATATGTATATATATATAATATATATATATATATATATATATATCAACATCAATAACTTATAAAGCACCCATTATATGCTAAACCTGAGTTAGTAATTTGGTTGCATGTCTTGGGGTTTCCCTTGTAGCTCAGTCCATAAAGAATCCGCCTGCATTGGAGGAGACCTGGGATTGATTCCTGGGTTGGGAGGATTCTCTGGAGAAGGAAATGGCAACTCACTTCAATATTTTTGCCTGGAGAATCCCATGGACAGAGGAGCCTGGCAGGCTACAGTCCATGGGGTCGCAAGAATCAACATGACTTAATGACTAAACCACGACCACCTTGATCCATCAAAGAACACTATCAGTTAGTGTTTTTACTTCTATTTTTAAAGAATTTTAAAGAATATGCAATCTGAAATATTACTTACTTAAGATTAAATAGTACATAGATACCAGAATTAGGGTTTAAACTCAAATTTTGTAGTGATTAATATGGTCTTAAATAGCATGCTATATGCTAACAATTTCAAGAAATTGATAATTAATAAAAGTCAACTTGTAAACTATTTTGAAAATGTTATCAAAAAATTTTTTTTTCCATCAGTGTTGATTAATGTCTCTTTGGTTAAATCACGAGGCTAATGCTATTTTTTTTTTTTTTCACCATAGCAGCCAGGTAAATACCAATCTCCCTATTCAATTATTAAAAGAACATAAAACATTTATGAGTTTATGAACAGAAAGTAATAAGCATCACTGGAAATTAAACAAGCTAAAACTCATGTTTTCTCATTTATAAGTCAACAATTAAGTGATGTTATGTTTAATATATGTCATTATTACCATTTAAATTCCTTCTATGCATATATATATATATATATATATATGTTACTTAACAATGAAGAATTATAAATTCAAATTAAGGATATACAGAAAATAATAATTTTATTTTGAGCTTAAACTATTTCATAGAAAATAAATATTTCCTGGAAATTTCCAGAAATCTTCCATTGAAAGCAAAATAAAACATTTTCCACAGTTGAATGTTTCAATTCAGTCTGCTATGCTTATTTGCTCACTCATGTCCGACTCTTTGTGACCACATGGACTGTAACATGCCAGGCTTCTCTTCCCACAGGAATTCTCCAGGCAAGAACACTGGAGTGGGTTGCCATGCCTTCTTCCAGGGGATCTTCCCAGCCCAGGGATGGAACCCAGGTCTCCTGCATTGCAGGCAGATTCTTTACTATCTGAGCCACCAGGGAAGCCCAAGAATACTGAGTGGGTAGCCTATCCCTCCTCCAGGGGAACTTCTTGACCCAAGAATCTAACTGGGGTCACCTACATTGCAGTGAATTCTTTACTAGCTGAGTAAATGAACATAAACATGTCAAAGATGAAGAAGTTTAATGAGCTCTGCCCATATGTGCTTGCCTCCATCAGTGCTAGCCTACTTGTTACTGGTTCCTAAGGAGATAGGAGGCTTGAGCCAGTCTGTAAATCTACTCTGGTAGTAAACATACAACACTGATTTGTTTCACTAACTTTTTTGGGGGGAGGGGGATGTGACTTTCTTGAAGAAAATATTAGATGATTTATATATCTAGCACGTTTCTCATATCCTGATGGATCAGAAACAAACTATTCATAGTTAAGCACCAGTAGGTAACACATATTGAGTAGCAAAGGCCTAAATTAATTAAATATTGGCATAAAATTCTCAGAGAATCATGTGATATGCACATGTACTGTGTACCCATATTTTTTCTCTCTCCAATTTCCAATGTAGGAGAGAGGGAACTAGTTTATGGAGCAGTATCTTGAAGCTCTCTTCAGCATGACAGGAGAGCAGGGTATTACTAGAAAACTAGCAATATTTTAAATGTTAATTTCTGTATATATTATTCTAGCTTTTAATGTTGAATGTCCCTGGAGATTTATCTATCTTAGTCCACTTAGATTGCTATAAGAAAATGCCACATATTTGGTAGCTTATAAACGATAGAAATTTGTTTCTCACAGACCTGGAGGCTGGGAAGTCCAAAATCAAGGCACCAGCATGGCTGAATTCTGTTGAGAACCGCTCTTCCTGGGTCACAGTCAGTATATTTTTGTTGTGTTCCCACATGGTGGAAAGGGCAGAGGACCTGTATGTGTGTGTGTGTGTGTGTGTGTGTGTGTGTGTGTGTGTGTGTGTGTGTGTTAATGGGACTACTTTTACTCATGAGGGCTTCATCCTCATGATTTAAGTACCTCCAAATACAATTATCTTTAGGTGTTAACATTTCAACATATAACTTTTAGAGGGTCACAAACATTCAGACCATAGCAGTATTCAATTAACATTATTATTTAAGAAAGTTTATAAATAAATAAAAATTAAAATCATAATGAGGACATAAGTGTTTTAGATTTTACTCTTTGCGACCCCATGAACTGCAGCACGCCAGGCCTCCCTGTCCATCACCAACTCCTGGAGTTCACTCAGACTCACATTCATCAAGTCAGTGATGCCATCCAGCCATCTCATCCTCTGTCATACCCTTCTCCTCCTGCCCCCAATCCCTCTCAGCATCAGAGTCCTTTCCAATGAATCAACTCTTCGCATGAGGTGGCCAAAGTACTGGAGTTTCAGCTTTAGCATCATTCCTTCCAAAGAAATCCCAGGGCCGATCTCCTTTAGAATGGACTGGTTGGATCTCCTTGCAGTCCAAGGGACTCTCAAGAGTCTTCTCCATCACCACAGTTCAAAAGCATCAATTCTTTGGCGTTCAGCTTTCTTCACAGCCCAACTCTCACACCCATACATGACCACTGGAAAAACCATAGCACTTAGGATAGAGGTTCTCAAATTTGGCATGAATAAACAACACTAGGGGAGCCTCTTAACAAGCCAGTTTTTCATGTTCTAACCTTAGAAAGTCAGAAAAATTAGTTCTAGAATATCAACACATATCTTTAATTTTTAAAAAAGATCTCCAAAATATTTCCATGCAGGTAGGTGAGAACCCATATTTTAGGAAAAACCTGGTCTTATACAAATTAAATGAGGTGGGCCAAACTAACTGTACTAATTGACTTTAAGACCATAGGGGTATAATTGACATGCTCATCAATATTTTACGTATGTGTGTTTTCAATGAAGAGGCACTTACCTGATTTTAAAAGAAAAGAATTTCACAAAAAGGAAATAGTTAAGAGCTTTAGTTTGAAAGGAATCATAGAGAACAAACTAGTAGTTTGTATTGCCCAACCAAGTTAAAGACACATACACTGGCTCACAGAGTTTACTTTGTTTCTACTAGTAGCCAAATTCTGCTTGAGTAAAGGACTAGATGTTGGCATTACAAAAACATGATACTTGTCAGTGCCAGTGCATGCAAACTTCCAGACTCAAAATATGCACTCTGAGCTCTCAGACTTAAATATCTCTCATTCTTGGCTCCTCAGAGAGGTCTTTCTCAAACAAATGCATTCAGCAGAAGCCCTCTCCCCACCCACCTTCATTTCCACCTCACAATCATCTTTTCACTTCTTTCACAATCTGAGATTATGTCATTTATCTCGGTTTCCTTCTTTAACATCTGTTTCTCCCCACTTGAATGTTTGCTTCAGTTCAGTTCAGTTCAGTTCAGTCAGTCTTGCGTCTGACTCTGCGCCCCCATGGACTGCAGCATGCCAGGCTTCCCTGTCCATCACTAACTCCTAGAGTTTACTCAAACTTATGTCCATCCAGTCAGTAATGCAATCCAACCATCTCATCCTCTGTCATCCCCTTCTTCTCCTGGCTTCAATCTTTCCCAGCATCAGGATCTTTTCCAATGAGTCAGTTTTTCGCATCAGATGGCCAAAGTATTGGAGCTTAGGTTCATCATCAGTCCTTCTAATGAATACTCAGGACTGATTTCCTTTAGGATTGACTGGTTGGATCTCCTTGCAGTCCAAGGGACATTCAAGAGTCTTCTCCAACACCACAGTTCAAAAGCATCAATTCTTCGGTGCTCAACTTTCTGTATAGTCCAACTCTCACATCCATACATGACTACTTAAAAAAACATAGCTTTGACTAAACAGAACTTTGTTGGCAAAGTAATGTCTCTGCTTTTTAATATGCTGTCTATTTTGGTCATAGCTTTTCTTCCAAGAAATGTTTGTTTCCTAGCAGTTCATATGTTTCTTGTGAACTGCTATAACCCTGGTGAATGAATCTACACTGGACTTCGATATTATACATGATCTATAGATATGTATTATATATAGAATTTATAAGGAAATAAAAGAACATTCCAGAATGATGTGACTAGATATTCTACTTAAATATGTTTTCAAGAATTTTAAGGATGGATCAGATCATGAAAAAATAGAATATAATTTGGGTAAATATACAAAGTATTTAATTTTTTGCTTGTTTTCACATTTTATCACCTGCTTAAATAAAAATATCAAAATATTAAAAATATTCCCCACTATACTTTTTACCCACTCCAGTACTCTTGCCTGGAAAATCCCATGGGTGGAGGAGCCTGGTAGGCTGCAGTCCATGGGGTCGCTAAGATTCGGACATGACTGAGCGACTTCACTTTCACTTTCATGCATTGGAGAAGGAAATGGCAACCCACTCCGGTGTTCTTGCCTGGAGAATCTTAGGGATGGGGGAGCCTGGTGGGCTGCAATCTATGGGGTCGCACAGAGTCGGACACGACTGAAGCAACTTAGCAGCAGCATACATATAATAATTATTTTATAATAATCTTGCATATCAAAAAATCTGAGAGGTCCTAAGAAACTTTTCTTAGCTTAATTAAGCCAGATTTCCCAACTTATTTTGATAATTTACCTTTTTGTTTTCCTCTTAATACCCTAAAGATGTTTGTGCTGCTAAGTCGCTTCAGTCATGTCTGACTCTGTGCGACCCCATAGACGGCAGCCCATCAAGCTCCCCCATCCCTGGGATTCTCCAGGCAAGAACACTGGATTGGGTTGCCATTTCCATCTCCAATGCATGAAAGTGAAAAGTGAAAGTGAAGTCGCTCAGTCATGTCTGACTCTTAGCGATCCCATGGACTACAGCCTACCAGACTCCTCCGTCCATGGGATTTTCCAGGCAAGACGTTTGTGGTCAAGCATATATTTCATGAAGTGCTATCTCATCCACCTTGTCCTTCTATCCTGCAATATATCTGTTATTATGATTGTAATGGGTAAATAAAAAAGATTTATATTTCAAATTGTGTTTCACACTCATCTTTCCTGAATCATCTTTGCGACAGAAAATTGGTATATGGAGAGCAGATACATATCTTGGGAGGAGGGAATTTTCACACACTTGTATGTTTAATTGTTTGACTTCTATAGAACATGAGTGAGAGATTGCTTTTATTTCCTATAAAAAGAGCATGTATCTATCTTTGAAAATTTAATGTCATAAAAATATACTACATTATTTTCCCTCACCTTTGATTATTTTAGCAATCATCTCCTATAATTTGAACCTTCAAAACATGACCCCTTGGCATTGATACACTTGTGAAATTACTTCTTTGTGTTTAGGAATCACACATTTTAGAGTGAGTTGATACAAGATGGCCTGGTATTTCAGTAACCATGTCTGTTGTTATTTTGTGGAAAGACCACATTGGTTTATGTTAAACAATTTCTCTTTACACTGGTACATGACAGCAATTAACTAGCTAAAATGTAGTGTTTTATATTAGTGTAATTGAAAGAGAATCTGTGACAATAGCTCCTTTTTCCTTTCAGTGCTGGTACATAATTGGGAAAAACCCTGTTCTTTAGTGTTTCTTTATATGATACAATACATTTGTCATTTCTTATTAGCTCTACAGATTTCTATCATTTACAAATCCTTTGAGATGCACTAAGAAAGTTTCCACACAAAGCTCAATATTTCTAATTAATCCTGTAAAAAGACTTCAAGATGGCTGTATGATGAAGCTCCTTTCCAAGAAAATAGTGTCTTATACTCCATTTCATTTTATAAATTGTATTTTTGAGATATCAGGACAACTTATAGGATATATATTTTCTGTTTTAATATGCAACCAGGCTACCAAATATAAAATTGGATAAATTACTCACATCTGTAAGATTATAACTTTTCCTTTGAATTATAAATTATATATTCAAATTAACAGTTTGGAAATAATATCTCTCAGCTAGACAAGCAATACATATACACATAATTATTTTCTATCATAAACCTATACCATCTGAAACTGGTACCATATGATATTAAATTTATGCTGTGGAACTACAGATTCTTTGGAAATACACTTTATTATTAGAATAAATGACCTACTTTTTCATGAGTTGGAATTTAGTCTTAAGAGAAGAATAGATCACTTGCAACTATGCCCCCATCTGCAATAATATCACTGATTATTTTTTTTTTAACTTTCCCATGGTTTTTCCAGTGGTCATGTATGGATATGAGAGTTGGACTGTGAAGAAAGCTGAGCACCAAAGAATTGATGCTTTTGAATTGCGGTGTTGGAGAAGATTCTTGAGAGTCCCTTGGACTGCAAGGAGATCCAACCAGTCCATTCTAAAGAAGAATTGATGCTTTTGAATTGCGGTGTTGGAGAAGATTCTTGAGAGTCCCTTGGACTGCAAGGAGATCCAACCAGTCCATTCTAAAGAATTCATTTGAATCAGTTCTGATGAGATGGATGAAACTGGAGCCGATTATACAGAGTGAAGTAAGCCAGAAAGAAAAACACCAATACAGTATACTAACACATATATATGGAATTTAGGAAGATGGCAATGACGACTCTGTATGCAAGACAGGGAAAGAGACACAGATGTGTATAACGGACTTTTGGACTCAGAGGGAGAGGGAGAGGGTGGGATGATTTGGGAGAATGACATTCTAACATGTATACAATCATGTGAATTGAATCGCCAGTCTATGTCTGACGCAGGATGCAGCATGCTTGGGGCTGGTGCATGGGGATGACCCAGAAAGATGTTATGGGGAGGGGGGTGGGAGGGGGGTTCATGTTTGGGAATACATGTAAGAATTAAAGTTTTTAAAATTTAAAAAATAAAAAACTAAAAAAAAAAAAAAAAAAAAAGGAGAACAGTCCTGGGTGTTCTTTGGAAGGAATGATGCTAAAGCTGAAACTCCAGTACTTTGGCCACCTCATGCAAAGAGTTGACTCATTGGAAAAGACTCTGATGCTGGGAAGGATTGGGGGCAGGGGGGAGAAGGGGATGACAGAGGATGAGATGGCTGGATGGCATCACCAACTTGATGGACATGAGTTTGAGTAAACTCTGGGAGTTGGTGATGGACAGGGAGGCCTGGCGTGCTGTGATTCATGGGGTTCCAAAGAGTCCGACACGACTTAGCTACTGAACTAAACTGAAGTTTTCAGAAGAGATTGAATAGACTCTATAATGGGCTAAAGTGATGCAATATTGGTTCTAGAACTCCTTATCATCTCTTAAGAAAGACATTGTCAATGAAGAGATGTTACAGAAAGAACATAGACTGACAAAATTTTCAGAAACTGGGGATCCATGTTGTTGCTGCTGCTAAGTTGCTTCAGTCATGTCTGACTCTCTGTGACCCTATGGACAGCAGCCCACCTGGCTCCTCCATCCACAGGAATCTCCAGGCAAGAATACTGGAGTGGGATGCCATTTCCTTCTCCAGAGATCCATGGGAATGTTTAAAATAATTAGAATGTTAATTCTAACAAAACAAGACATTGTCACTAGTACATCAGTTCAATTCAGTTCAGTTCAGTCACTCAGTTGTGTCCAACTCTTTGCGACCCCATGAATTGCAGCATGGCCAGGCCTCCCTGTCCATCATCACACTAGTACATAGTAGAATCTTGTTAATTCTGGATTTAGTGTGAAAGGAAAGAATAGTTACTAATATTATATGTAAACCCAAAATGTTTTCCTTATAGGAAATGAAGAAACAAAATCAGGAATATAAAGTGCCTTTATTTAATCACCACAGCCATCGTGTAAAGTGGGTGATGGTGTCCACATTTACGCTATACACAGAGAAAAACAGATTTCAGTCAAAGCAGTGAGAGTTTTCTGCCAACTTTCTTTTCTTATGCCTTAAATGTTGTCATTAATTTGGTTACCATAGCCTACATATGTAAATAGTAGCTACTTTGGTTTTCTTAAGGGAAAAATTTTAGTCAAACTCCCTGCACATATATTTTGTTCTATATTATAAATGTTGTCTTAACTAAGCCTTTAAAATATTTGTGACTTTCAATCCTGTAAGTACTACTTAAACAAGGTCCTTGATATTAAATAATAATCTTAGCTCATGGTACCTGCAACAAATTTTCTGTGAGTATTCTCTTTCATTGATTACTTGATTTTAAGTTCCTAATTTTTTTAAGCAGATTTCAGAAAAAAGTTCAGTTCAGTTCAGTCGCTCAGTTGTGTCCGACTATTTGCAACCCTATGAATCGGAGCACGCCAGGCCTCCCTGTCCATCACCAACTCCCAAAATTTACCCAAACCTGTCCATCCAGTTGGTGATGCCATCCAGCCATCTCATCCTCTGTCATCCCCTTCTCCTCCTGCCCCCAACCCCTCCCAGCATCAGAGTCTTTTCCAATGAGTCAGCTCTTCTCATGAGGTGACCAAAGTATTGGAGTTTCAGCTTCAGCATCAGTCCTTCTAATGAACACCCAGGACTGATCTCCTTTAGGATGGACTGGTTGGATCTCCTTGCAGTCCAAGGGACTCTCAAGAATCTTCTCCTTAATACTGAGTTAAAATAAAATAATATAATGTGACCATGTTGAACTTTTCTTCATGTAAATGTGTAATATGTGATGTTTCTCATTCCTATTCTAGGAAGCAGTTTAGTAACCACTGCCATCAAGTCCAGGAATGACATGCAGTGACAAACACGACTAAACTTTACTCAGGCTTCTCTAAGAACTTTTCCACCTTTGGCTTCACTGTCTATCCTTGTCAGGTCTTTGTGAGATAATAAAAAATACATATATTGGTCTCTGCCACTAATTTCTGGCACAGAGCCCCTGAAGTCCTTGTAATTTCCTGGGTGATTGGAGTGTCTTTTTTACTCACTAGGTAACTTTGGTTGAGCTCCTTGATGGATCCTGTTTGAGAGTTTGTCACTGGAAAACACAAGTCATGATTGGAAATTTGGAAAATTTCTGTCTCACTTTTTCTATTCTCTTAAGGAGGGAGAAGGTCTGAAAATGGAGTTTATGATCAATCATGCCTATATGATAAAGTTTCCATAAAAATCCCATTAGTATGAATTTCAGACAGCTTCCAGGATGGCAAACATATCAACACAGGGAGGGCAATTCACCCCACCTCCACAGGGGCAGAAGCTTCTGTGCTCGGGACCCTCTCAGACTTTACCATATGCGTCTCTTCACCTGGCTGTTCATCTGTATCCTTTAATAAACTGGTAAACATAAGTGTTTCCCTGAGTTCTTTGAGTTGCTCTAGCAAATTAAACCCAAGGAAGGCATTGTGGGAAACTCCAATTTGTAGAAGTTGTAGGTAGCCTAGGGACCTACTACTGGCAATTGGCATTTGAAGTGAGGTGGGAGTCATCTTGTGGGACTGTGCCCTTAATCTGTGAGATCTAACACAGTCTCCAGATAGGGTCAGAACTGAGTTAAATTGTAGGACATGCAGCTGTGCTGCAGAGAATTGGTTGTGGCGAAAACATTCCACATGTTTCACAACCAGAAGTGTCAGAAATAAGTGTTCTGAGTGAGTATGGTAGTACAGTGAGAGTAATGGAGACACAAAGGAAAGAAGGTCATCAGGAAGAAAGAAGCAGGTTTCCCCTACTCAGGAAAATTGAATTTTTCTAACTCAGCATGCATGGCCCAGTTTTAGCAAGAATCCTGCTAAATCAATTTAGAGCGAATTCTCTACCCTTATTATCTGATCACCCAGAAGGTCTATCAAATATTTCATCTTCCAGGTGAAATCTGACCACCCTCACAAGTCTTCAGCTAGAAACCTGTTAGGTCAGTTTAGCAAGAATTTCCCCTACCTTTAATGTCTCCACTTTGTAATATTCTATTCAAGGACCCCTCTCTTCAAATCTTTTCCTTGTGATAAATCCCCGCTTGGTCTTATTGTATTCACAACTGAACTTGATTCTATACTGAGGTCTCCTTTCCTCCATTGCTATAGTTTTTAAATAAAATCTGTTTTTACTGTTAACTACTGCCTGGTTCTGGTTTTCTTTAACAACGTGTGTGTGTGTGTGTGTGTGTGTGTGTGTGTGTGTATGTGTGTGTGCTGAGTCACTCAATTGTTTCCAACTCTTTGTGATCCCATGGACTATAGCCCATAGACAGATAAAAACAAGATAATTAACTGAAATAGCCAAAAAACTACTTAAATTCAGTTATTTTTAGTGACCTAGGTAAGATAATATCTAGTGATCTACAACACAGCGCGATTTTAGTTCTCAAGATGATTTTTGATTGTGTTTGCTCCTGTCACTTTCTGAAAATGTATGTGTTTATTTTTTTGCCTCACAAAACACTATGATGATTAAAAAAAAGTAATACTATATCTGTCTCATTATAAATCTGAACCTGTTGGGAAATTTAAATGATATTATAGACATAATAATGAAAGGCATGATGGATCTTGTTGATATGTAATATCCTTATCATCTCCAGGTCATTTGTTAACTGCTCTGATGTGCCCACAGTTATGCTATGCTAGACAGTTTAAAAATGTAAGTCAAATTGACCCTTTATTTGCACTAAAGGAGCATATGAAATACAATTTTTATCTCATTACTAAGAATTGAAATGTACATCGCTCAGTCGTGTCCGACTCTTTACAACTCCTTGGACTGTAGCTTGCCAGGCCCCTCTGTCCATGGAATTCTCCAGACCGTAATACTAGAGTGGGTTACCATTTGCTTCTCCAGGAAGAACTGAAGCAGTCATCCCCATTGTTTACTCAATGTCCTCTACTCCCTGCCACACAGAGTTGCAAACCTGAAAAGGGCAGAGGCACTGCGATTCATCTTTGTTTATAGCAAGCAGACTTCTAACACCTGGCATTATGTCTAATGCAAAGCATGTGTTCAATCAATATTTGTTGAATGGATAACTGAATAAATCTCTTATATCTTAAAGTCCCTAAGAGTGGGGTCTTTGTTTAATGTGGTCAGTAAGATATGTATGGTAACTATTTTGTTCTTAGAACACAGGTGAACTTAAAATGAAGAGAAAGAAAGAAAAGAAGAAAAGGAGTAAGAGAAAAAAAAGGAAGTAGAAAGAAAAAAATCATAGAATAATAGAAGAATGGATATAATCTTAAAATTTATAAATTCTCCTCAGCTTTCAAGGGGAATTATATACAAGCCATCTCTAAAATATACACATTATCTACATTTAGTTATATAAATAGAATGAGGTACTAGAATTTATCTCTGCTTTAGTAAAATAAAAATAAGGTAAATTATAAATTATGTTTGTAGTTACCAAATATTTACTCTTAACAGACAAACATGCATGCAAGAAAAATGAGACTAAAAGTACTTGGACCATATTCCTAGAGGCACTTATCTAGTAAGTGGTGATCCAGAGCTAAAAGTAACATCTGTTAGATATTACATTTTTCTTCCTAACCAACAATACTCAAAATCAGCCTATGTAACACTTTCAATTCTATCTAGCCAGAAAAATCAGACATAAATATCACCTGTTCAAGGTAAATCTCTACAAATGAGAGTACATCATATTGCACATGAACTGGAGTCTTAACATTTTATGTTAATTAATGAATCATTGTTATTTAAGAAAAATTAATTAAGTATATACTGTATACCAGGCACCATTCTATGAGCTAGAAATCACAGTGAATAGAGCAAACAAAAATCCCAGTCATTATTGAGATGACAATTCTGTAAGAAGATTAAATGTATCATAAAATATTTAATGAGCATTCAATGAAAATAGTGAGTAAAAACACATTTCTGCCTCCTCCCACTTCTCTTACACATATACACACAAGTTTATCAGTTTCTCTATGTCTTCTTCCGGAGAAGGCAATGGCACCCCACTCCAGTACTCTTGCCTGGAAAATCCCATGGACAGAGGAGCCTGGTAGGCTGCAGTCCATGGGGTCGCTAAGAGTCGGACACGACTGAGCGACTTCACTTTCACTTTTTACTTTCATGCATTGGAGAAGAAAATGGCAACCCACTCCAGTGTTCTTGCCTGGAGAATCTCAGGGACGGGGGAGCCTGGTGGGCTGCTGTCTATGGGGTCACACAGAGTCGGACACGACTGAAGTGACTTAGCATATCATCTTCATTCTTTATCTCCTGCTACCCAAAGGAAATCATTATTAAGCTTAGATCCCAGTAGATTTTTATACTTATAGAAACTTCAAATTATATTAAAAAATATTATCAAAAGGGAGCAAAATACACCACTAAAAATATTAATCTTTGGTATATTGATTATTTTAGGCTGAGTTGGCACTAGTTGTAAAGAACTTGCCTGTCAATGCAGGAGATGTAAGAGACCCAGATTTGATCCCTGGGTTGGGAAGATCCACTGGAGAAGGAAATGGCAACCCACTCCAGTACTCTTGCCTGGAGAATCCCATTGAGAGAGTAGCCTGGCAGGCTACAGTTCATAGAGTCACAAAGAGTTGGGCACCACAGAATTGACTGAGGACGCATTTTCAAGAACTAGAAGACAGAGCAGAAGCTCCGAAAACTGAGTAGAAGTTAGCCTTTTGTGAGAAACATTTACTGTGACAAAAAAAAAAAAAAATCTCCATCTGTGAAGTTGTCTTCTGCTCTGTACCAAAAAGAGAAGGGTGACTCTAAGTCTCTAGAAACTCTCAACAGGGAAGCCAAGATTTAAATCTGATTAACAACCTTAGCCTTGTTTACTGAGCTTTTCTTGATGCTGTTTAGTTGCACTGCACAGTCGTGTCCAACTCTTTGTGACCCCATGGACTGCAGGACGCCAGGCCTCCCTGTTCTTCACTATATCCTGAAGTTCATCTAAGTTCATATCCATTGCATGGGGCTCTGCTGCCCCCAACATCTTTGGTTTTAGATGGAGATGTTATTTGAAGTGGTGGTTTGGGTCCTTTTCAGAAGTTAGTCAGTTTTCCTGGATGTCTCCCATGAATAAGAAGGTATACATGTTATTTGTTAAACTTTTATCTGTTTTTCTCCTATTAATCTACCTTTTTATCACAGAAGTGTCTCATTCAAGAATGTAAAATGCTAGAAAAGTTATTTTTCTCCCTCACATCATAAACTTCTTTTTAAAAGAATATTATAGTCATTCTTGAGAGGGCAGATATGTCATTTGATCTCCTACTTAACATTTAAGATTTTTACAGTTTTTAATTAAGATATATTTACAAACAGTAAATGTTACCCTTTTAATGAAGTGCTTTACAAGTCTTGAAAAATGCATCTAGGTGATAAGCACCACCACAATCAAGATATAGAACAGTTTTGTCATGCCCAAAATAGTCCTCATGTCCATTAATTGCCAACACAAAATTTGGCAGTCACTGACCTGCTTTTATCTCTATTGTGAACAAAGAACAACAAAGAATGTAGCTCATCACACAGTTATGCAAGTGTTAAGCCAGAACCCACTAAAGTTGCCCATGCCCACTAATGGTGCCCTAAGAAGAATTCAGGGTGACAATAAAGCAAGATGTGACCCTCAATGCTTTGGATAAATGAGCCCCTAGATAGATGCCTATCTCAGAAAGAATTTCAGTAATCCCAGATTCTTGCAACTCTCTATACACAGAAAAGCACTAAGATTATTAACAGAAATATCTATTCTTTGTGGTTAGCAGTAATATTTTCCCAAAATATAGGCTTGACTACACACATTTACTGGCCAGAAATATATATAACCTGGGTCTTCTTGTACCTTTTTGGAAAGGTTCTTCAGTGCTGTCTCCGGGTTTATCCTCAGTAAGACCTTGAATAAAACTTAAGCTCACAACTCATACATTGTGTGTATTTCTTTAAGTTGACATTATATTTGCCTTTGCAAGAATATGGTACATTTGAAATTATATGTATGGAATTATGCATGTAAGTGTTCAATAAATGTTATTTATTTGTGTGATTTGTCACTAGATTTAACAAGATATTGATTATAAACTGTTTTCAAGTTTAATACTAAAAAAGAACATTTAAAAATAAAATTTAATTGTTTTCTCATCACTTAAGAAGATGCATGCCTTATGATGCTAAAATAAAAAATATGACTTTGAATCACTGAAATGCTGTATTATTAGTTTTTATTCCTACACAATGTAATCTAAGTATACCTTCCACGTTAACATCATTTAGAATTTCATATTCTATTAAGGCCAAAAATTATGGATCTGACTCACTCTTTTTAATTGACAAGCATATACTAAAATGTGTGTGTGTTAGAGATTATTTAAACGTTACTATATTCAATGAAAAGTGAAAATACTGATATTTATTGTAAAGTGAAAGTGTTAGTCACTCAGTCATGTCCAACTCTTTGTGACCTCATGCAAGGCTCCTCTGTCTATGGAATTCTCCAAGCAAAAATACTGGAGTGGGTAGCCATTACCTTTTCCAGGAGATCTTCCCAGGAATTGAACCCAGGTCTTCTGCTTTGGAGGCAGATTCTTTACCATCTGAGCCACCAGGGAAGCCCATACTGATGTTTGTGCTATTCACAAATTCATGTTACCACAATCCATTCTGCAATCAAAATAATTGCTCATATATTCTTGTTTCATAAAGATTTTATTCCTATAGAAATTATTGCCAAAGGAGAGATTATTTGCAGGGTTTTGTGTATTTTCAACTTCTGTAGAAATTTCTAACTTTCCCAAAATGCTTTAATAATTTACACATCCAGCAAAATGAAGTAAACATGCCTATTTCCCTAAAATCTCATTGGATATAGTTTCTTTTTAAAATTGTTATGAAAATAGCACTTCATTTCTTCTTCAGTGTTTTTTCGATTCTACTAATACATTGCAGCTTGATATTGCTTCTAAGAAGAGGACTTAAAGAAAATAAAGTAAATAATTGTTTATTGAGATTGTTCATGACAACTATGGGAGTAAGAAAAGGTATGTTTTTCTCTTTTTAGAGAGGAAATATCAACTCTAAAATTTTAAAAAGGAGAAAAAACCTGTACCTCAATGAAAATATTTGATTGAAATATATGAACTCAATTTTCTTTATTAGTGGGATATATGGACTACACGGATATAGGATCTCTGAAATCTACAAAACTTAAAACTTTCAAGATTCTAAAATATTAACAATACTTATTATATTTTAGTTTCAATAATATCTAGACTTTTTTTACCTAAATATTAAATAAAACAAAATTATAAAATATATTTTTGAAATTTAACTTGTGCAATCTTGCCTTAAAAATGCACACAAGGATTTTTTGAAAAGTTTAGTTTTTTTTCCCATCTACACATTTGTCCTCATTTAATTCTATTTATTTGAGATTCACAACTGTATTGCCATGAAGACAATACTTTATCCATATGCATGAAATAGATGGCTATTTATATCGAATAATCAACATCTATTTTAGTGTAACACACTAGGAAAATATTATCTGAATATTTAGTATTTGTGAAGGCTCACACAACTTTAATTAAGCAATTTATGAGAAAATAATACTTTTGTATTTAATTCTTTCCTGATGTTATCAATATATTTAAATTACCATTATGCTTTGTTTAAAAATGGCATTTTTTAATAACTGCAATTTCTCTATGGCTCTATTGGAGAATTTTTGACAAAAAAATTAAAATGTGCCCCAAAGTGTCATGTGAGTACTGCCTAAGGATATCAATGAGAGCTGACTGTAATAGTTGATAGGAAATGCAAAATTAAAGGAAATACAAGAGAATGAAGGCAGAGGAATTAATAAAATTCCATAAGTGACAACCATAATGATGGTAGTCAAAATTCTGTGGGCATGACAATTTTAAAAGTGATTTTAACATTTTAAAAGTCAGTTCCAAGTTAAATAATCTGCATGCAATGCAGGATACCTGGATTTGATATCTGGGTTGGGAAGATCCCCTGGAAAGGGAAGGGCTACCCACTCCAGTATTCTGGCTTGGAGTATTACATGAACTGTATAGTCCATGGGGTCGCAAAGAGTTGTACACGACTGAGGGACTTTCCGGGGAAGGCAACGGCAACCCACTCCAGTACTCTTGCCTGGAAAATCCCATCGATGGAGGAGCCTGGTAGGCTGCAGTCCATGGGGTCGCGAAGTTGGACAGGACTGAGCGACTTCACTTTCACTTTTCACTTTCATGCATTAGAGAAGGAAATGGCAATTCACTCCACTGTTCTTGCCTGGAGAATCCCAAGGACAGGGGAACCTGGCGGGCTGCCGTCTCTGGGGTCTCAGAGAGTCGGACACGACTGAAGTGACTAAGCAGCAGCAGCAGCAGCAGAGGGACTTTCACTTTCACTTTCAAAGTTAAAAGAGAAGTGGAACCAAACCCAATGCTTTTAACACCTATAAAGTTAATATTTATAAAAAAAAAAATACTAAACTATAATCTGGAACACTTTCATCACTCCATTCCTTGATTCTAGAATTCTTATGAAAATTAAAGCTCAGTAAGCATTTGCTTAATTAAGAAACAAATTTAATTTGCAAGTTATGAGTGGCAGCAAACTACATAAGCTTTCTGCTCCTTGCTTTTTTTAGGTAATAAATTTCTTAAGTCTTATTTATCAGTATATATATATTTTTCTTTTCCTTTGCAATTATTGAATAATATATTATTTATAAATGTCCCATAGACAGTGGGATATTGAACATAGTTGTTTCTCTTCCTAGGCCTTTCCAAATCTCAGCGATTATCCTCGTACATACATCATTGCATAAACCAGCAAACAATGTTATTTATACAAGTGTACATAATACTTGCATTTTTATAAGTATAAATATATACAATACATATTATAACATATGGCATTTAAATATGTCTGTGTGTTAGTTGCTCAGCCATGTCCGACTCTTTGCAACCTCATTGACTATAGCCAACCAGGTTCCTCAGCCAGTGGAATTTTCCAGGCAAGAATACTAGAGTGGGTAGCCATTCTCTTCTCCAGGGGATCTTCCAAACCCAGGGATCAAATCTGGGTCTCCTCATTGCAGGCAGATCCTTTACTGTTTGTTTACATGTATAATAAAATATATAAAAACATAAATGTATAAATTGATACTTATATTTAAAATTATTAAGTAGAATTACTAGGTCAACGTCTACCTGTATTTTGATGTTAAACGTATTGTTAAATTTCCTTTTCTAGAGATAGGCCAATAAATAGTTCTGTTATCCTTATATTGAGAAATCTCTATTTTTCTTCTCTTTTTGAGGACTATTTCCTTCTTCCTCATCTACATTTATTCCAAAAGCGAGTACTACTATTTCAAACTTAGAGTAGTTTTCTGTATCCTTCTAGTCTGTTTAATGCCCTAGTTTATACCTTTGGATGTCTCACTAATTCTAACTTGTCCTGATCTGGAGCAGCAAAGCAGGCAGAATTATATTTTTGTATCTATGTCCAATGTTTATAATTCTGCAATGATTTCCTATTCAGCTTAATTCAAAATCCAAAGCAATTACTGTGGCCCCTTGCTAATTCTCTAAAATCAACTGTCATTCTCCCCTGCAATCACTATAACAAAGCCACCCTGGTCTTCTGTCCAGCCTTGGGACACTATTTTTTATGGCTCTCTAATTTGCCATATACTATTTACTTTATCTAGGATATTTTACTCTTCACTATTCAACTTTTAAACTCCTTGCTATCCTTCATATAACTGAAAAAATATTGCATTTTTCAAACAGTCTTTTATTGACACCTATCATAGTTTAGGTTTTCCTCCATAGCAGGACCTGAATCAAGAACATAGATGCAGATAGTTTATTTGGATGAAAATCCCAGAAAGCAAAATGGCAGAAAGGGCAAAGTAAGACAGAAAAGAAGAAAGACAAGAAAAATGTATATTGTCAGTCAGTCAACCAATCAGGGCTGTGTGAGACATAACTCAGATTCATTCCATTACATGCTGAGTAGGCTAGAGCATAATCTAGTAACTTCCATCTCTTACTACTACTGCTAAGTTGCTTCAGTCATATCCGACTTTGTGCGACCGCATAGAAGGCAGCCCACCATGCTCCACCGTCTCTGGGATTCTCCAGTTAAGAACACTGGAGTGAGTTACCATTTCCTTCTCCAGTGCATGAAAGTGAAAAGTGAAAGTGAAGTCGCTCAGAGGAAGCTCTCCACATTTAAGGATTCTGTCTGAAGGCAGCTATGCAAGTCGACACTGTGCTGTAAAATGCCCCCTGACAGAAAATAAGAGATATACATGTTCTTGAAAGGGAAAGCTGGCATATGCTAAAAACTTGTTCTTTTACAACTACAGATGAACACAGTTAAGCTTATGGGATATAGGGTGGAACATGAATACGGAGTGTTATGGTTCACTCGTGTTCCATATGGACTCTAGACTGGCAGCCACAATCTCAAAAAAAAATGAGTGAAATTGTGTAGGTAGTGAAAGAAGATATATAGCAAGACCTTTTCTGCTTCCACTCATATCAAGACATATTGATGTTAATATTTTTGTTTCTATCTTCTTTTGTAGATTTGTTTTCACACTTGGCTAGCCCATTGGTTGCTTACATGGCTATGCAATTTTTGAGGTAAAGTCTCCAATTCACTAGTAACACACCAAGTTTGAGATAACTATTACACAATTAAGAAATGACAAATAAGGGAATGGGTTAATCTGTAATTTGTAGAAAGATCCATCCTAGAGATAAAAATTAATGCAATTAGAGATATGTAAATAATTTAAAGTCATAAGATTGAACCTTTCGGTAGTGAATGAAGATAGGAAAATGTTCTCAGTACTAAGACATAGGGCATTCCAGTACTTAGAGTTTGCTCATGAAAGAATGAACAGTCATTGAGATTAGAAGAAAACAGATTAATTCAATGCCTTTAATGCTCAGTAAATAGAATTTACTATGAAGAAATATCCACTGGATAAATATAACCTTGAAAAGAGAAAATAGAGTAAAGCTGTCATAGAAAAAAAAATCAAAAACTAGGTTGTGTTCAAAATAGAATGGAGGTTTGCAGAACTGGAGACATCTCGTGCAGAAGAGCACATCAAAGAGTCTTACAGTTGAGAAATTAAGAGAGAGCTGGAGCAAAGAGTGGGGTCTGGAAATGTTTTGCTTGTTTGCTTTTTTTTTTAAGGTTGGGCACAAGAAAGAATGATTTAATGCTGAAGTAATTGACCTATTAATAGAAAAGGAAAACTTTTATATGAAGCAGGATATGAGACATGTTTGTAATGGGAAAAATTCCCCTAGCCCTTCTTTCTTAATTTTCTCCCTCCAAATTTCAACTTTGCACATCAGGTCAGTCAACTTTCTATTATCTTTTTAACATATTACTTTTCTTGGAAGGTTAGGCATGCATTATAAGAATATTATTGCTTTCACCTGTTTGAACATTTTAAAAAAATAGTTCAAAGAAAATTTTAGAATTGTATGATTCATAAATGTATGTCTCATTTAAATAAGGGTAACAACTTCTCTTATCTGTATATATGTATCGATATTTATATGTGGGTACTATAGAAGAACTTTTTTATTACGGCACACTTTCACTAGTCCAATTAAAATTTATGCTTGTAGAATCTGATCAATTTTGTGTCCATCACTGACACAAAGTAAAATTAATCCATCAGAAAGTCAATCAGTGTAAACCATTTATATAAGAAGCCTTCATCTGAATATTGATTTATTCTACCAATTCACTTTGTTCTACCAGATTATATCTAGTCTTACTTATTTTAGAAGGTTAAAAATATGTTATTACATTAATAACCATTTTGAATATCTTATACTTGGTTAATTCTTAGCTGACAAGACTTCTTTCTATAAGATATTAATTTAAAATAACTTTCAGATTATTATTGTCTTGACTTGATTGAATTGTCTTGAGTTGATTGGGTACAAAGCTGATTTGGGTTCATCAAATTTTCACTCCTTTTCCTTTCATCACATCTCACTCTGATTCTCAACAATAAGTTTACTTTACACCCTGTTAGTCAGTTTTAGTGGTTTCCATAATCATATATACACAAGATGATACATAAAATTATCCAATACCTAAGATACATAAATGGCTATTTCTAACATAGTAATCTGCAAAAACAAGGAGCTTTGCAGGAGTTTTAAGAAAAATTACCAGGAGTTTACAGTCTACCAAGGATACTAAACAAGATGTTTCTCTCTTTGTTAATATGTGTTTACATATAAACACATATTTTATTATATATATAGGGATAGGAGGCTTATGGTGGGGAGAGAAGACCGCAAACCAAAATATAAATAAATTTTTAAAAGTACACTCATATCTTTTTGGAATCCCAGGCTCCTAGTATCAAAATATTCTGCTTTTTTTATGCCCTCTTTGGATTTCATGCTTCCATCAGCCACTGCCTCTAAACATGTGGTTCTCAGCTTGCTATCAGTTAGTATATAAAGCAATGTGTTATTATGAAAAACAATTCATTTTCCTCTAAAATCATCTAATACATTTATTCCAGTAAAGAAGTTCCTTGGTAGGGAGATTAATTGTTTACTGGCAAAAAAGAAGGAAGGAAAGAAAAAATGGATGGAGGAAGGAAAAAAGGAAAGGAGGAAGAAAAGAAGAAAATATATTCTTCCATAATAAATTGAGAAAATTCACATACTTATGCCTCCAGGTCAAAAATGATGATTGTTAATATACTAGTGACAGATACTATATGAAAAGTAGCAGAGAAATCAGCATTTGTCACATGTCGCATTAACAGAATATCAGTGACTATAAAGTCAAAACATGCCATTTTTCAGGAAAATTATTATATTGTCTCATGTTTTGTATAACTGTCAATACTGCAAAGAGTGTGTTGATATTTAATTTTTATTGGGAATGTATTATGCTGACAAGACTGAATATCCATGGGGAAGTAATAAATTTATCAGATATATTTTATGAAAAGAAGTTAAAAACCTGTTTCATAAGGCAACTAAAAAATGAAAAATCATTTTTATATTTTGCATATGTGCACACTATAGGATGAATGCAGAAAAAATTATAGTAAAGAAAAAATAATTGTGAACATTTTGAATTTTAAAGTATTTTTGTATAGAGTGAAGATCTATTTCTTGAAAACTATTATAAATCCAAATATTTCTTCATGCTTTGTGATCCAAAATGATGGAAAGTTTTAATTTTTATAAGAAAGTGTTATTCATTTTTACCGTATTTTCAAATTAGCAGTTTCTCAAAGTATATAAATTTTTCCCATGTCTATTCTTTTTCTCTTTTTAACTTCTAAAATATGTGAACATTTTCTTTCCATCATTTTAAACATATAATTAATTTTATTCTGTAGTTAAAAAATTAACTTTTAATTTTACTACTTGCTCCATTTTATTAATTTTTAAAACATTTTTAATTCAAAGATAAATAGTAGTTAATTAAATTTCTTATCTTTGAATAAGAACATTCCAAGTTTTAGAATTTTTTAATTGAGGATCATTTCCATAGTCAGATTTCATATATGTTTCGATGTTTCAACTTCTAATTTATTTATTTTATTTCTTTCTTGAAACAATGCATTTTAAAAAAACTGTCATATGATTGAGGACTGCTAATTTAATTTACACTATTAATTTCCAGATATACCGTATTGAAATAAAACTACAGTACAAGTACAGTTTATGATCTCAGAAATTCACTGAAAATTTTTCTGTGTTCTGTTATATAATCACTATTTTCTCAATTATTATAATTATTTGACAAATCTTCCTTGGGAATCTGATAGAAGATATATTCACCACTTGTATAATACAACATGAGATGTATCAGTATTTCTAGTTTCTTGGTAACAGTTTATCAGAATCCGTGTGTCTGTATGTGTGTGTATGTAATCTCTAGATTTTAAGTGCTTTTCCTATTTACACACAAAGGGCCAATACTAACAAACTTTTAATAGAATGGCTAGAAATTTGATCTGCTCTAACTGTTATGAGGCAAAGTTGAGCTTTTAATTATTGATACTTTTCTTGTAAAAATTTCACTTATATTTTCATGATTATTATTTTCACCTAAATTTCATCTCTACAAAAATAATGCTTTAAAGTCTTCCAATGTTTTTACACTAGAGTAGAAGTCAACTTAAGTGGTTTCTTGACTGAAATCTGTGGCGTATGTTTGGTGGTGGTTTAGTCACTAAGCTGTGTCCCACTCGTGATGCCATGGATTGTAGGCGGCCAGGCTCCTCTGTCCATGGAATTCTCTAGGCAAGAATACTGGAGTGGGTTGCCATTTCTTTCTACAGGGTTTCTTCCTGAACCAGGAATCAAACCTACATCTCCTGCATTACAGGCAGATTCTTTACCAACTTAACTACAAGGGAAGCTGAATGTTTAGGTTCTTTGAAAAAAGAGCTCTAGAGTTATGTTGTCTTATTGAAAAAATAAATTTATGGATACAGACAGTAATTTATCACTGCCAAAGGAGTGATATAATCAGATAGTCAAGTAAGTGTTCAAATTTAAGATACAATTTCTCCTTTCAATTTTTTCCAGTTTAAATTTATAGTAAGTAAATCTGATTTTCACTAGGATTAAAAACCTACAGTTAAATGATATGAAAATAATCATACTAGATCTTCTAATTATTAAATATAGAAACTATACCTTAAGAATTTAAATATAAAATGTAACATAAAATCTCAGCTATGACTGTTTTCTTTTCCCAAATAATACTGTGAACTGCAGTCCAAAGTGAAATAAGTTGTGAGTAGGGAGATTGGCAAGTGACATTTTTCACCATTAATTCTGCATTCCTGATTTCATTCTGTGTTAACCCCTAGGGCTTGAGTCCCAATATGAGGCTTGTCACAATCTGTATCTGTCACCTCAAGTGAATGAACAACTTTCCAATATGTTCCTGACAGCAGGATTTCAACCATGTGGGAGGATTTGGGAACAGTTCCTTGATTGGCACTTCAGATATCCCCTCATCAGCTCCATAGTGCTTCAATCTTTGAAGAACTCAGGTGTTCTAAGATGAGCATTGTTAACTATTTTGGGGCTTATTTCACTTTAGTCTTGAAAAAAATATTTGACAAAAATAGTTTTTAAAAATATATAATGTAAATTGGAATGAATGAAATATCATTTAGTTTTAAACATATTTTATAATTTACTAATTTCCTTTATAGATATGCTACTTTTAATATTCATAAGCAAAATATGTTTTTAAAGACGAGTAAAACAAACTTGTAGGATCACATGTATTTATTAAGTAGGCTATGCTTTGCATAATTTAAAAATTAAATATAGAGCTGAGAAAAACATATTTTATAAAATGTGCTTACATTTTCTTCTCTTATAGCTTTGAATAGTACTATGTGGGAAAGTTTTAATCACCTAACAACTTAAAAAAATTAAATATGTATACTATAACATAAGAAATATATCACTTCAGAATCTCTTCATTGATTTACTTCAATTCTTTAATAACTGTATTAATATTTCACTCATAAATAATGAAGAAATGGACAGTATGTATGTATAAGATGGATAGTATGTATAAGAAATGGACATATGTATTAGGAGAATTGTAAATGACAATGCGATAGTATTAGTGGGTACTGAACTGCCTTGAAACATCATTCACATCATCATGATTTACTTACAGTATGAAATTTATTTACGGTTGGCTTGTAAATATACTACATAGGTTTTATGCTTTCTATAGCATTTCTCAAGCATTTGATCACTTTGAGAGGTAATCAATATAAATCAATCAATCCAATAAAGTAAGTAAATTATATAAATGTTATAAATAAAACTTTATCGTTTACATATTATTAATTTATGGTAAAGGCTTCCCTGGTGGCTCAGAGGTTAAAGCGTCTGCCTACAATGCCGGAGACCCAGGTTTGATCCCTAGGTCGGGAAGATCCCCTGGAGAAGGAAATGGTAACCCACTCCAGTATTCTTGCCTAGAGAATCCCATGGACGGAGAAGCCAGGTAGGCTACAGTCCATGGGGTCACAAAGAGTTGGACATGACTGAGCGACTTCACTTCAAGAAACATATTAACACCACATACATGTTAAGCCTGTAATGTAATACATTCAGAACAAACATATTTATTTCATAACAGCTATTAGTTTCAAAAATATATAAGTGGGAGAAGTAATGTGTTTTCTTAGTTAGTAAAAATGCAATCAAATATTAAAAATCACTATTCTTTATATATTCTTTACAATCAAGCACATAGATAAAGCTGCAATGCTTAATTGAAAAATAAATTAAATGTGTTGTAAATAGGACACAACATGTAGATAAACAACAACAATTTTTATTTTTCAAAAAGGCATTCAAGGTTTACATATCGATATAATTAATCCAGTGTTAGGATATTGCTAACATGGAAGGAAATGAAAGAGAAAGAGACAAAAAGAAATTAAGACCTTCTTTGTAACATTAAAGATGACTTAGAAAATATATGATAATATATTTAGACTTTGAATTTTTATTGTGAATATAATTTGACATAAGCATCATCTTGTCCTTTTTGAAAAATATTCTTAAATCTGACCCTCAAGAAAATGTCACTAGCTACCAATAGACCTCCAAAGCTGCCTTCCAGTAAATTCTATGATCCAGTGACTTGTTAAAGACCAGATCTTAATTATTATAATTAAATTACTATTACATCTCAATATAAGAAAAAAGTCTTCCCTATAATTTTCATTCCAATCCCAAAGAAAGGTGATGCCAAAGAATGCTCAAACTACCACACATTGCACTCATCTCATACACTAGTAAAGTGATGCTTAAAATTGTCCAAGCCAGGCTTCAGCAATACGTGAACCGTGAACTTCCAGATGTTCAAGCTGGTTTTAGAAAAGGTGGAGGAACCAGAGATCAAATTGCCAACATCTGCTGGATTATTGAAAAAGCAAGAGAGTTCCAGAAAACCACCTATTTCTGGTGACTATGGCAAAGCCTTTGACTGTGTGGATCACAATAAACTGTGGAAAATTCTGAAAGGGATGGGAATACCAGACAACCTGACCTGCCTCTTGAGAAACCTATATGCAGGTCAGGAAGCAACAGTTAGAACTGGACATGGAACAACAGACTGGTTCCTAACAGGAAAAGGAGTACATCGAGGCTGTATATTGTCACCCTGCTTATTGAACTTCTATGCAGAGTACATCATGAGAAACACTGGGCTGGAAGAAGCACAAGCTAGAATCAAAATTGCAGAGAGAAATATCAATAACCTAAGATATGCATACCACACCACCTTTATGGCAGAAAGTAAAGAAGAACTAAAAAGCCTCTTGATGAAAGTGAAAGAGGAGAGTGAAAAAGTTGGCTTAAAGCTCAACGTTCAGAAAATGAAGATCATGGCATCTGGTCCCATCACTTCATGGGAAATAGATGGGAAACAGTGGAAACAGTGTCAGACTTTATTTTTTGGGACTCCAAAATCACTGCAGATGGTGACTGCAGCCATGAAATTAAAAGACGCTTACTCCTTGGAAGGAAAGTTATAACTAACCTAGACAGCATATTCAAAAGCAGAGACATTATTTTGCCAACAAAGATCCATCCAGTTAAGCCTATATTTTTTCCATTGTCATCTATGGATGTGAGAGTTGGACTGTGAAGAAAGCTGAGCACTGAAGAATTGATGCTTTTGAACTGTGGTGTTGGAGAAGACTCTTGAGAGTCCCTTGGACGGCTAGGAGATCCAACCTGTCCATTCTAAAGGAGATCAGTCCTGGGTGTTCATTGGAAGGACTGATGCTAAAGCTGAAACTCTAATACTTGGGCCACCTCATGCGAAGAGATGACTCACTGGAAAAGATTCTGATGCTGGGAAGGACTGGGGGGAGGAGGAGAAGGGGACAACAGAGGATGAGATGGCTGGATGGCATCACCGACTGGATGGACATGGGTTTGGGTGAACTCTGGGAGTTGGTGATGGACAGGGAGGCCTGGCATGCTGTGATTCATGGGGTTGCAAAGAGTCGGACACCACTGTACAACTGAACTGAACTGAACTGATACACCTTTCCACCTTTGACTCATCTTCTCCCCATGTATTGAGAAGAATTGTCTTTGCAAACTATATTTCACATACCATAGACAAACTTGCTTTGAAATGAGGGATTTTAAGATGAATTTTTTTCTTAGTTTATACTTTGTTTTGTCTGCTTAGGTTTATATATAAAGATTTATCTATTTTTTTAAATATTAGGAAACCATTGTTCCTAGCAATGAACATGTATACACAATTCTGACTTGTATTCTTATTTTGCGGGGGGCACACTGCATGGCTTGAGGGAACTCAGTTCCCCAACCGGGGAGTGAACCCAGACCAGAACAGTGAAAACCCAGAATCTTGAGCACTAGGCCACCAGGGAACTCTCTGTTTTTATATTTATATAAGTTTATATAATGCCACAACATTTATGGGAAAAGAAATATTTTTCAATAGTCTCATCTTCATTAGTATTAGAAATGAGAGGTGGCTACATTTTTCGTAGTAAAGTAGGGTTTCTTGGTGTCATTAGGTCAGAGTGGAGGCATATCTAAACAGCTTGGAAGCAAAATGCATGCTGAGAGGCTTCACATATTTAATTGTAATTATTGTAGAGGTTTATGGAGCAGGAAAAAATGTCTTAGCAAATGCTTACTAATTTGGTGGTATTTCAAACTTTGTAAACTGAAAATTTTTCAGAAATAGCCTATGATAAAAAAACATATTTGTTTACATTTTTAATCCCTCAAGGGCATGCTTTCCTCATTTTTTGGTATTATTTCCTAAGCCAAACTGTCAGGATTCAAATGGTAAAAGGATGATAGGTCATACTTTTTGAATTAAAGAATCAATGCTGTTAATATCACAGATGAGCATTCTGATGGACTGTGTCAGTTTCAGGAAAGTCTTTAAAACACTGAAGCTGCACCTTCTCTTGTGACTGATCAGAATACTGCCACCCTTACTTAATGAACAAGGATGTCCATGAAGTCCTGAGAATAGCTTTTAGAATGATTCAAGGTTGCATGAGATCAAGATTGTTCTGCATACAAGAAGCGAGAGGTAATTGGGCAAGTGGTGGATAGTAGCAACTGAAGAGAAGTGTGAGAGCTGGCAGCTTCAGACAGGAGCTGATTTTAGCGACAAACAACAAAAGAAAAAGGAATTCCTACTGGGACTTAAAGATGCAAAAATAGCCTACATACCATCAGTGGAAAGCACAGAACAGTATTTTTTCCCTTTAAGCTAGTGAAATAAAATAAAAGTGAATTTGATGTTTCAATCTCCCAGACTTCTGTATTTTCATTTGGAAATCTTCAAGTTATGTCATAAAACAGGAACAAAGAGCAAAAATAGAAGACACTAAAACACTTTATTGCCCATACTCACTCTACTCCGATCTGGGTCTTTGGCTCTTTTTCTGTATATACTTGGAGTAGGACCTTATTTAAAGAGTTCATAATGCCGATAGCCAGCCTAACTTGCTTTATATTTCTGTTACGTAATGCTTTTATTTTTCTGGACAAACTGGTAAGTAACATTAACAAATAATAAGAAAAGTGTTGGCACACATTTTCAAAGTAAGAGAGAAAGAAAAGATCAAGGAAGGGAAGACGGGAAGAAGGCAGGCTAGGAAGGAAGGATAAATGAAAATAATTTAACATTTGAGAGCAAAAGGAAGAAGACTGACACGTTATTTTTTGGTGCACTATATTTGAAATTAGAAAAGTGAATATAAACAAAGAAGGAAAAATATAAAACTTAAATCTTAAATATACAATGAGAAAAATGAAATAGTTTTCTAATTATATTTTATTTGCTTTATAAAATATTTGAATGTTTATTTTCCTAGTTGCATATATATGTATATGTATTTGCTAATTGTATAGTTATAAAGATAAAGCACTTTCACTTTTCACTTTCATGCATTGGAGAAGGAAATGATAACCCACTCCAGTGTTCTTGCCTGGAGAATCCCAGGGACGGGGGAGCCTCATGGGCTGCCGGCAGTCCATGGGGTTGCACAGAGTCGGACACGACTGAAGCGACTTAGCAGCAGCAGCAGCAAAGATAAAGCAACATGGCAAATATATATATTAAGTAATCAAATATGTAGATTTGTATAGAACATATATAGATAGGTTATATAAAAGTGATATTCATTACATTTATATATTTATTTATATGTATATATGTAATACATGTACATAGTGCATATACATGTAAATATATGTATTTGATATTTTTAAAGTAGGAAAAAATTCATCTGCTTTTTAACTCAAATTTATTTTTTTAAAGAGTCACAAATACTCTTATCACATGTGTCTCTTGTCCTTTCTATCAAAAATAATATTATGATCAAGTAGAAATTTGGGTCATTTTCTGTGATGATGCAGGTGAAGTTCAAAGTTACTTTAGATGAAATATGGTAGGTTAGTTTCCAGTCTCACTAAAATTTTCTAGGGCAATGAAATTTACAAAAAGATAGGATTTGAAATTAAACAATCTCAGTTGTTAACAGTGTAACTTCAGGTAAATAACCTAGTACTTTTATGATTGATTTTTTAATCTCTAACATTACAAAGATGGTTACTCTATAAGATTACGAGAAATACATATAGCAAAATGTGCACTTGTTCTAAAATTAGGAGGTACTTAATTTAAGAGAAGTTATCCAAAAGAAGATATCAGAAAGATTAAAGAGAAGTTATCCGAAAGAAGAAAACTGTAAAATGTTTGCTCCCAGAAATTTGAAACAGAAGACATAGGATGAAAGGGATGTGGCTGGGTTTAAGAAACATTATGGAATATAGCATGCTATGCTAAAAAATTCAAAATTCCTTCATAGGTGGTATGTAGCCATCAGATGTTTATAAAGATGAGGTAATGTGGCAGTCTTGTATCCTAGAAAGATCACTGTTGAGGAAAGAGAAATAATTATTGGAAAGCTACTATACTAATTAAATTGAGGTTTGATGAGAATCTAGATTAAGGAAGTACTGGTAGGCATTATAGTGGCAAATACGCTGAAAAAAAGTCTCAAACTACGAAATTGGAAGGGTTTCCTGAACCCTCAAAAGTTAAAAATCAAAAAATAAAGACAAAAGTCTTCACAGTTTGGACAAAGCATGGACAAAGTCATCTCTCATGACTTTGAGATAAATGATTTTTCTTTCTTTTTTTTTCCCCACTACACCACATTGTTTATTATTGTGGATAATGCATTTGTCTTAACCTAAAAGGTTAATGCCAGGAATTTCAGAATCATTCACCTATGCATAAATCAGGTGCTGAATAAATTTATTTAAGCCTTAAAGGATCACAATTTTATGGGCTGTGTATAATTGAAAATATTCTGTATTGCTTTCTCTGTATTTGTGTATATTTTCTCTATTCTATGAAACATAAGATAGTCTGAAAGAAAAAGAATACTGCTACTTGGGTTTGATATCTGGCTGTGAGCAGTGCTGCTTACTGCTAAAGTATGACATTTGCAATGAAAACAAACAAACAAAACACATAAACAATAAGACAAACAAAAAATACATTATTCTAAAGATTATAACATCCATTCTTTTGACAATTGCCCTTTTAGCTTTACTCAAAGTAGTAGGACCATCTCTCCTCTCAGTTTCATTCCATGATACAGTTTGAATGACATTTACTAAGTTGCACCACATAGTGCAGAGATTTAGATTTTTGCAGGTTTCCTTTCTTTTATCCATGCATTTCTGTGAATAGAGTGACGGACTGAATAGGTGTATTTTAAGACACTATTAATTTCCTAATATACATACTCCAGGTGGTTTATCTCCTAGGTTACAGTGGCTGTTTCACAGCAAGATTAGAATTAAAGGTTTTCAAGAGTGAATCTGCTTGGATTAAAAAGTTTATTCTAGTTCTTCTATTTTTGACTCTGTGGGCAAGGGAGAGGGTGGGATGATTTGGGAGAATCGCATTGAAACATGTATAATATCATATAAGAAGCGAATCTCCAGTCTAGGTTCGATGCAGGATACAAGATGCTTGGGGCTGGTGCACTGGGATAACCCAGAGGGATGGTATAGGGAGGGAGGTGGGAGGGGGGTTCAGGAGTGGGAACTTATGTACACCCGTGGTGGATTCATGTTGATGTATGGCAAAACCAATATTGTGAAGTTAAAAAAAAAGTTGATGTATGGCAAAACTAATATTGTAAAGTTAAAAAAAAAAAAGAAAAAAACCTCAACATTTATAAAATGAAAAAAAAAAGTTTATTTTACACTTAAAACTAGTTTTACCAAAGACACTTTGCATTGAGATATTGGGAGTGGCTAATTACACCAGATAATAATAAAACAGTACTCAAGATTCCCTTTTGTCTATGACACGTGTAAATAATCTCCCTCAAGAACCACATAGAAATTAAGCATGACTGGTCCAATATATAATTCAGGCTTACCAGAATACAGTTTCACCCTAACTCTACTCTTCTTCATAATGTATTCCATTTAATAGTAAAGTTCATCAATACCCTTACAAGTTTAATTGAGTTATATAACATTTTATAATTTTGCAATCTCTTTTAGCTTATGTTAACCTCATTTTAGACTTGAAGAGTTATTTCATAGTCCTTAGCTATTAGCCCTACAGTTCAATCATCAGGGGAATCATGCTTGCTTACATCACTTAGAGTGTAGGTTGTTTAATATCATTAAGCACCAGTTATCACAACTTTGAAATGAGAATTAAAATAATCTTTAAGGTGAAGAATTAAATGAAAAAAGGCATATAAAGGTCTTAACGCAGAATCTCTAAAACAATAATTACTCAGTCAAAAGATGAGTATTATTATTATTATTGAATTAAATGTAACCAGGTTTGTTCTTGTAAATCAACTATAATCAGCAATGTGAAGAGATTTTGAAAAAAAATATAATTCTGTTTATTTTAATGTTAAAATCTTCACAAATTGGTGTACAACTTACTACTAGTCAGTACTCCGACCATTCTAGGTATAAAATGTATTAAAATGAACACATGAAGACAAGAAATACCAATGTTAAAAGCAGTTATTCCTTTAACATGACTGCATGTAGCATATCCCCTTTCTGAAACCTCCAAGCATTTGAAGCCTGCTTAGCATGAAAAGTCTACCATCCATTCTCACGAAACTGAGTCACCAAGAAGTTTACTCACTTGCTTAGAGTTACCAACACAGTGTTAGGACTGGGATTTAAGTCCTCTAGACTCAAGAGACCAGGCTTTATTTCATTTTATTTATTTATTTTTATTTTTTAAATATAAATTTATTTATTTTAATTGAAGGCTAATTACTTTACAATATTGTATTAGTTCTGCCACACATCAACATGAATCTGCCACAGGTGTACAAGTGGTCCCCATCTTGAATCCTGATCCCACCTCCCTCCCCATATCATCCCTCTGGGTCATCCCAGTGCACCAGCCCCAAACATCCTGTATCCTGCATCGAACCTGGACTGGCGATTCATTTCACATATGCTATTATACATGTTTCAATGCCATTCTCCCAAATCATCCCACCCTCGCCTCTCCCACAGAGTCCGAAAGTCTGTTCTATACATCTGTGTTTCTTTTACTATCTCTCATACAGGGTTATCGTTGCCATCTTTCTAAATTCCATATATATGCGTTAGTATACTGTATTGGTGTTTTTCTTTCTGGCTTACTTCACTCTGTATAATCAGCTCCAGTTTCATCCACCTCATTAGAACTGATTCAAATGTATTCTTTTTAATGGCTGAGTAATACTCCATTGTGTATATGTATCACAGCTTTCTTATTCATTCGTCTGCTGATGGACATCTAGGTTGCTTCCATGTCCTTGCTATTATAAACAGTGCTGCGATGAACATTGGGGTACATGTGTCTCTTTCAATTCTGGTTTCCTCTGTGTGTATGCCAAGCAGTGGGATTGTATTTCAAATATTATGATTATTCTATATTTATTCAGCATCCAAGAAAGAAATAAAATACATTTAAATTATGAATACATATAAACAGGATTAGTGGTTAATAGGCTGAAAAGCAAAATAGATTATAAGCATAAAAATAAAGGCATTTAACAACAACATAAAGAGACTACTGTACACATGGACATCAGCAGATGGTCAACACCAAAATCAGATTGATCTATTCTTTGCAGCCAAAGATGGAGAAGCTCTATAAAGTCAGTAAACACAAGACTAGGAGCTGACTGTGGCTGAGTTCATTAACTCCTTATTGCAAAATTCTGACTTAAACTGAAGAAAGCAGGGAAAACCACTAGACCTATCAGGTATGATCTAAATCAAATCCCTTACAATTATACAATGGAAGTGACAAATAGATTCAAGGGGATTAGATGTGATAGAGTGCCTCAAGAACTGTGGTTCCTGACATGGTATGGGAGGCAGTGACCAAGATCCATTCCCAAGAAAAAGAAATGCAAAAAGGCAAAATGGTTGTGTGATGAGGCCTTAAAAATAGTTAAGTAAAGAAGAGAAGCTAAAGGCAAAGGAGAAAAGGAGAGATACACCCATGTGAATGCAGAGACGCAAGGACCAGCAGGGAGAAATAAGAAAGCCCTCCTCAGTGATCAATGCAAAGAAATAGAGGAAAACAACAGAATGGGAAAGACTAGGAATCTCTTCAAGAAAATTAGAGATACCAAGGGAACATTTCATGCAAAGATGGGCACAATAAAGCACAGAAATGGTATAGACCTAACAGAAGCAGAAGATATTAAGAAGAGGTGGCAAGAATACACAGAGGAACTGTACAAAAATATCTTCATGACCCACATAACCACTATGGTATGATTACTTACCTAGAGCCAGACATCCTGGAATGCAAAGTCAAGTGGGCCTTTGGAAGCATCAGTACAAACAAAGCTAGTGGAGGTGATGAAATTCCAGTTGAACTTTTCAAATCCTAAATGATGATGCTGTGAAAGTGCTGCACTCAATATTCCAGCAAATCTGGAAAACTCAGCAGTGGCCACAAGACTGGAAAAAGTCAGTTTTCATTCAAATACCAAAGAAAGGCAATGCCAAAGAATGTCAAACTACCACACAGTTGCACTCATCTCATATGTTAGCAAAGTTCTGCTAGCTTTGATGCTCAAAATTCTCTAAGCCAGGCTTCATTAGTAAGTGAACCATGAAATCCAAGATGTTCAAGCTGAATTTAGAAAAGGCAGAGAATCAGAGGTCATTTTGCCATCATCTATTGGATCATTGGAAAAGCAAGAGAATTCCAGACCACCTTACCTGCCTCCTGAAAAATATGTATGCAAGTCCAGAAGCAACAGTTAGAACTGGACATGGAATAAAAGACTGGTTCCAAATTGGGAAAGGAGTATGTCAAGACTGTATATTGTTACCCTGCTTATTTAACTTATATGCAGAGTACATCATGTGAAATGTCAGACTGTACAAAGCACAAGCTGGAATCAAGATTGCTGGGAGAAATATCAATAACCTCAGATATGCAGACGACACCACCCTTATGGCGGAACGTGAAGAAGAACTAAAGAGCATCTTGATGAAGGTGAAAGAGAAGAGTGAAAATGCTGATTTAAAACTCAATATTCAAAAAACTCAGGTCATGGCATCCGGTCCCATCACTTCATGGCAAATAGATGGGGAAATAATGGAAATGGTGACAGACTTTATTTTCTTGGACTCCCAAATCACTGCAGATGGTAACTGCAGCCATGAAATTAAAAGATGCTTTCTCTACTTTCTCATTATTTGTGTATAGGAAGGCAAGGGATTTCTGTGTGTTGATTTTATATCCTGCAACTTTACTATATTCATTGATTAGCTCTAGTAATTTTCTGGTAGAGTCTTTAGGGTTTTCCATGTAGAGGATCATGTCATCTGCAAACAGTGAGAGTTTTACTTCTTCTTTTCCAATTTGGATTCCTTTTATTTCTTTTTCTGCTCTGATTGCTGTGGCCAAAACTTCCAGAACTATGTTGAATAGTAGCGGTGAAAGTGGACACCCTTGTCTTGTTCCTGACTTTAGGGGAAATGCTTTCAACTTTTCACCATTGAGGATAATGTTTGCTGTGGGTTTGTCATAGATAGCTTTTATTATGTTGAGGTATGTTCCTTCTATTCCTGCTTTCTGGAGAGTTTTTATCATAAATGGATGTTGAATTTTGTCAAAGGCCTTCTCTGCATCTATTGAGATAATCATATGGTTTTTATTTTTCAATTTGTTAATGTGGTGAATTACATTGATTGATTTGCGGATATTGAAGAATCCTTGCATCCCTGGGATAAAGCCCACTTGGTCATGGTGTATGATCTTTTTAATGTGTTGTTGGATTCTGATTGCTAGAATTTTGTTGAGAATTTTTGCATCTATGTTCATCAGGGATATTGGCCTGTAGTTTTCTTTTTTTGTGACATCTTTGTCAGGTTTTGGTATTAGGGTGTTGGTGGCCTCATAGAATGAGTTTGGAAGTTTACCTTCCTCTGCAATTTTCTGGAAGAGTTTGAGTAGGATAGGTGTTAGCTCTTCTCGAAATTTTTGGTAGAATTCAGCTGTGAAGCCATCTGGACCTGGGCTTTTGTTTGCTGGAAGATTTCTGATTACAGTATCAATTTCCGTGCTTGTGATGGGTCTGTTAAGATTTTCTATTTCTTCCTGGTTCAGTTTTGGAAAATTGTACTTTTCTAAGAATTTTCCATTTCTTCCACGTTGTCCATTTTATTGGCATACAACTGCTGATAGTAGTCTCTTATGATCCTTTGTATTTCTGTGTAAACAACCTAGATGTCCATCAGCAGATGAATGGGTAAGAAAGCTGTGGTACATATACACAATGGAGTACTACTCAGCCGTTAAAAAGAATTCATTTGAATCAGTTCTGATGAGATGGATGAAACTGGAGCCGATTATACAGAGTGAAGTAAGCCAGAAAGAAAAACACCAATACAGTATACTAACACATATATATGGAATTTAGGAAGATGGCAATGACGACCCTGTATGCAAGACAGGGAAAGAGACACAGATGTGTATAACGGACTTTTGGACTCAGAGGGAGAGGGAGAGGGTGGGATGATTTGGGAGAATGACATTCTAACATGTATACTATCATGTGAATTGAATCGCCAGTCTATGTCTGACGCAGGATGCAGCATGCTTGGGGCTGGTGCATGGGGATGACCCAGAAAGATGTTATGGGGAGGGAGGTGGGAGGGGGGGGTTAATGTTTGGGAATGCATGTAAGAATTAAAGATTTTAAAATTTTAAAAATAAAAAAACAAAATTAAAAAAAAAAGTAAAAGATGCTTTCTCCTTGGAAGAAAAACTATGAACAACATAGACAGCATATTAAAAAGTAGAGACACTACTTTTCCGACAAAGGTCCGTCCATTCAAAGCAGTGGTTTTTCCAGTAGTCATGTATGGATGTGAGTTAGACTATAAAGATATCTGAGCCCCAAAGAATTGATGCTTTTGAAGTGTGGTGTTGAAGACACTTGAGAGTCCATTGGACTGCAAGGAATTCCATCCAGTCAATTCTGAAGGAAATCAGTCCTGAATTTTCATTGCAAGGACTAATATTGAAGCTCAAGCTTCACTATTTTGACCACTTGATGCAAATAACTGATTCATTTGAAAAGACCCTGATGATGGGAAAGATTGAAGACAGAGGGGAAGGGGATGACAGAGGATGAGATGGTTGGATGGCATCACCAACTTGATGGCTATGAGTCTGAACAAGCTCCAGGAGTTTATGGTGTACAGAGAAGCCTGGTGTGCTGCAGTTCATGGGGTCACAAAGAATTGGACATGATGAGTGGCTCTACTGAACTGAACAGAAAGGGATTTAAATACTTCTGTAAAATGAATTATCCCACTTAGAGTGAAATATTCCCTATGCTTCTTCTAGTGTACCATATATTAAGTGGGTACCCAGCATGTGGAGGTTAAAACAAGTTGCCCAAAATTAGATTCTTTAATAAATACATTAATTTGTCACCAAGCGCTTTCCAATTTTATCTACTAACTGGTTTGGAGTAGTTAAGGACATCCAGTGAAGTATATACATCATACTGCCAATACCTCACATCTCACCAGAAAAAAAAAAAAAAAAATCAGGCTCTTGGATTAAATGGCACACACCTAGAATTTAATCACATACTTAACATGTTCAATAAACATTGATAAAGTGTCCCAGATGCTGTGCTGTATTCTTGCTTTTAAATAATTAACTTTCTGTGGCAGGGGAATTACATATAAGCAATAATGATAATGCTAGGTAAAAATGTACTATCAAAGTATTTTATAATTTGCATTGAAAGTGGCAACTTTAGTGGCCTAGGAAAGTAGTTAAGATTTCACAGAGAGAAGTACCTTTGAGCAGTGTTTTAATAAATGTAAATGACTTCACTCCCCAAAATGAATTTGAAAGAACATTTCAGACGGAGTGTGTCTCACGTTTATAATCAAGGTAGGAAGAACAATTCAAAGATTATTGCAATCAAGAGAGAGAAATGAGGAGAAAAAATGTGAAAAATAATAAGACAAAATATAATCTTAACCATAAAATTCATGAAAAATATTATATTTTTATAGTCATATTGTATCGAAGACAAAGTTTTGATATAATGTGAAAAAAAGAGATTTGATTGAAAATACACAGATGGATGCTTCCCTTGTGGCTTAGCTGGTAAAGAATATGCCTACTTTCTTTACCAGAATATGAACGCAGGTGGGAGACCTGCATTCAGTCTCTGGGTTGGGAAGATCCTTTGGAGAAAGGAAAGGCTACCCACTCCAATATTCTTGTCTAAAAAATCCCATGAAGTCCATGGGGTTGCAAAGAGCCGGACATGACTGACTGACTTTCATACAGATGGATGGCTAGAAACCTTTTCTCTAGCACTATAAACAAAGATCACATTGATTTTTGACATTTTTTAAATTGATTATATTTTGAAATAACTATTTTTGATTCTTTATTACATAATCATCTCATATATATTTATTTCCTTAAAGAAGATTTCCCTAATAAATTGATAATATATGTCAGGGAAATGTAATTATATTTTAATTATAGCTCAGTTTGAAAGATGATGCTTTCTTACTAACATGATTGGAGAATTCATATTGAAATCAACTAGCAATCTAAGACTTTAAATCTTAAATTTGAGTTTATGTTGCAGTCAAATAATCATGAAAATCTTAAATACAATGAAAATAACAATACTTTTCATATCAGTTAAATTCAATGATAAGAATCAGAGCAAATAATTATTTAAACTGGAGATCTTTAATACATTTTTATTTTATAGGCCTGATTGATTACCTCAAAAGTCAAAAATAATTGCTGTACATCAGAAATTAACACAGCATTGTAAATCAACTATATTTTCAATTTAAGAAAAATCCACATATTGACTCAACAATGTTTAGGGTTCATAATAACCCATTATACAGACTGTCTTGGGTTCCTATGCTTGTTATAAAAAGTTGCTACAACAATTTGTAGTGACTTAAGACAACTTATTATCTTGTGATTCTGGAGGTCAGATTTTCAAAATGGGTCACACTGACTAAAATCAACATAGTGGCAATGTTATATTTCTTTTGGAGACTCTTCAGGAGTATCTATTTCCTTGCTTTTTCCATTCCAGAGGCTGCCTGTATTCCTAGAGTTTCACTCTCTTCCATTTTCAAAGCCAATAATCTGTCTCATTTTGCAGTACTCTGCCCTCTTCTGTCACTCTCTTCCCCTTTTGAAAACCTTTTGATTACTTTGGATTCACCTGAATAACCTGCTGATTAACAAACTAATGTTAAACCTTAATTTTCCCTTTCCATGTAAGGTAACATAGTCACAGTTACCAGGGATGATGCAAGAATTTTGGCAGGGGGCTAGGGAGAGCGCTATTATTTTCCCTACCTACAGGCTTTCCTGGTGGCTCAGAGGTTAAAGTGTCTTCTTGCAATGTGAGAAGCCTGGGTTTGATCCCTGGGTTGGGAAGATCCCCTGGAGAAGGAAATGGCAACCCACTCCAGTATTCTTGCATGGAGAATCCCATGGGCGGAGGAGTCTGGTGGGCTACAGTCCACAGGGTCGCAAAGAGTCGGACATGACTGAGTGACTTTACTTACTTACTTACAGAATAAGAATATTAAAAATTAATTTAGAATATGGTTTACAATGGCAAATTATAAGGACAAGAGAAGAAAAATAAACATCTTATATAAAGATAAGTGCTGATGTGTTGGATACTCCAATATTTTGATGAATACATTAGGTAGCTTCAACTTTCTTACCCTTGGGATGAGTAGTTACATTTAATTTAATTTTCCAAATAAGAAAAATTAAATTAATTACTTGCTGCTTGCCCTTGAGAATACATTCTTCAGTTTTAATGGCACACAGTTATTATCCCTCAGGAAAGGAAGGTTTACAAAATATTTATTAACAGTCACAATTGCCAGTACTCACCCAAATTCATTTCTACAGTATACCGTTTAAAAATCCATGGAATATCTTCTGATAAGAATTTTATTGGGTGAGAGAGAGGAGAAAAGGGAAGGAGGTGGGGGGGAATGCTTTTGTTTAAAATGAGTTAGGAATTGTGTATTTTTCCCTTTGATTCACTGGTTAAAAAATAAAGAAAGAAAAGAAGATTTTAATAAGAAAAAAGAAAAAGAAATGAAAGAAGAAAGGACAAATTGGGGGGAGAGAGAGTATTAATATAATATCATCTCAGAAATCCACTATTTTCAGTCTCCTTTTCAAAAACAGGATGTGTGATCATTTGAATGGTCAAGATTCTTGCACTGAGAAGCCATGAATGCATGTATGGCTCTTTATTATTTAGCAGCTAACCCCTTAAAAAGGCTTCCCTGGTGACTCAGAGGTTAAAGCGTCTGCCTCTAAATGTGGGAGACCTGGGTTAGAGGCAGACGCTTTAACCTCTGAGTCACCGAGGCCTTGGTTACTAGGATGTACTAAAATGTATTTTTACTTAACATTAATTTTCCTTGGATGAGAGTGTCACCCAAGATGGTACTCTTTCCTCTTTCTTATATGGTGATACAGTCTTTTCCGCCCTGCTGCTGTGCGTTTTGTTGCTTTTCCCTGTGCCTGTTACCACTTCTGACCATTGCTGCTGCTGCTGCTGCTGCTACAGCTGCTAGAGTCTCCATCTGCTTCAGCCCATTGCTGATTGCTATGATCATTTCTCCTCATTCTTGTTCTGCATTGCTTTTAGTTTTTGTCCTCTATCTATTCATTATTGCTTCACTCTTTATACCTAACCATGGCTGATTAATATAATTATACTTTTATTTGTTGACTAAAAATTCCATGTATAATGTTTAAATATTTTGCTTATAAATGCAAGTCATTCACTCACAAATTTTAGTGGAATGCTTATACATTAATAGAAACAGTAGAATTATTATTAATTTAAAAGCAATAAAAATAAACAGTAAATAACTGCTATCCCCAAAGAGTTTATAATTATGTCACAGGTAATGAATATAAGAATAATAAAAGCTGTTGTCAAATACCAAGAAAAATGATCATTTTATATTAAATTAGGGATGGGTATCAAGGAGAGAACCCCAATTTTGCTCTAAGGTGAAAATATTGTTTTAAATATTATAAGTTCTAGGTCTTGGACAGAAAACATACAATAAGTTGGAGAAATTTTAAATTTTTCAATGAAAATTTGATACAAGAAATGAAATTTAGACTCAAAATTCTACAGTCTCATTTTTTGGTTTAAGACCCACAGTCTTCTCTGTGCTCTAGTCCAAATAATCTGGAGGCATCCATACAAACATAACAAAGGACACATCAGTTTGCCAAACAGGTTGGTTTATCAGAGTTTTCTACATAAGGTGTTGGAAATCTTACTTGTACAGACAAAGTGCAATGGATTTCTAACTACTGCTTTAGAAGAGTATCATGGAATGTGAGATAGATATTTGCTTAAATACAAGGAACATTGATTCTTAAGAAGTGCTCTTACAACTTCATAAGAAGGTGAGCTTTTTCATGTAAAATTTAGATGCTTATGATAGAAGCCTTTGATTAAAAAATACCCATATAAATGCAAACACATAGTTGATATCAGCTTGCAAATTGAATACCCATTCTTTTTGAGACAAAATACTGACAAAATGGCATCTTAATCAATTAATTAAATGAGTATTGTTATTTCCTCCACTTAAAATAATTGGATTTTACCTTTGTATTGCAAGGTACATTTTCTAGAAATATTGGTGACCTTCTCCTGCGCCCAACTGCTTCTTTTTTCATAATATAATGCATTTCTGAGGTACTGAAAGTTTATAACAAAATTACACATGAAAGAAGGAAGAGAAAACTGAAGACAACAAACAAGTTTGACAAACAATGGTTGGGAATACCATCCTATCAGACTTAACACTCTTAAATAAATTATTCGATCAAGATCTGTAACTATGGCAACAAAAAGGTAGAATTTTAAACTATCATAAAATGAAAGAAGACAAAATTTTAAAACCGTGGTTGTGCATCCACAAACAACCTGTTTGTACTAGAGTTACTGGCATTTTAGCTATACCATATATACACATATATATATGTAGTTTCTTAAAAGACTCATGGAAAAACATCCTTCTTAAAATTAAACAAGTTGTAAAGGATTTTAAGAAAAATGAAACACAGATTTGACCCTCCATATTCTCAGGTTCTACATCTGTAGATTCAACCACCCCAGATTTAGATAAGGTTGAATCTGAAGGCTGATTATGTCATTTTTAAGCCCTTCCAAAAATAGTTGTAATTTTAATGGTGTATAAGTCACAGTTTTCATTTGTACTTAGACGGTAATTTTCAGTAGAACTTTCCAGTATTAGAGAAACTGTAACTTGAAGAGGAATCATCAAACATAAGAAACACAAATTTTGAAACATTTTATAAGGTACAAAATTTCAAGTTATAATGACAAATTATCTATTAAAAATCGCCATTTTAGAGTCAAAACAAAAACTCATCATATTTTCAAAATTAAATAATATAAGTGAGGAGCAATTCACTCCATTTATCCCATCTGAATATTAATATTCTCCATTAAAACAGATAAGTAATGGGTCAGAAAATATGTTTTAATACCTGTTCTGCTTCCATACTAAAACTTAATTTCTTTTAGTTACTTTTAAAGCTGCTGCTGCTGCTAAGTCGCTTCAGTCGTGTCCAACCCAGGCTCCCCTGTCCCTGGGATTCTCCAGGCAAGAACACTGGAGTGAGTTGCCATTTCCTTCTTCAATGCAGGAAAGTGAAGAGTGAAAGTGAAGTCACTCAGTTGTGTCCGATCCTAGTGACCCCATGGACTGCAGTCTACCAGGCTCTTCCATCCATGGGATTTTCCAGGCAAGAGTACTGGAGTGGGTTGCCATTGCCTTCTACTTTTAAAGAGTAGCAGCTACTTTTAAAGACTAGCAGCTTAATTTATTCTTTGATATACAGGACCAGGGGGTGTTTATGTGCTACTGTAGACCAGATTTTGAAGCTCGCGGTGAAAGTCCTTGATATGTGTTCTCCTATATAGAAGGACTACTTCAGACAAATACCGAAATAGACCTTTTGAGGATAATTGAACCAAAACTTAACAAAAGAATCTGGATAAACCCAGCTTTTTTTTTTATTTCCCTAGTGGCATGTACCCTGTTAAGGGCAGCAATTATGTTTCAAAGGCAAATTCACAAAAGTGAAAAATCAAAAAACTTGTTCATACAAAGTTCTCCAAGAATTGTGACTTTGACCTCACAGCTAAATTCCAGGCATGACCTGAGTAATCCAAAGCATCATATTATGAATAAAAAAAATGTTTTTAACATGCATATCTATGATTCTATCTATTCTTGTTTGTTCAGATGCAATGGAAAGAATTTTCAGTAGAAATGATTCTGTTAAGGCAGTACCTTGCCTTTGCACCTCCAGGGGACAGAGAGTGGGAGGCAGAAGGTACCCCTGACCTCCACATATTATGGAAAGTGCCACATTAAGAAATGATTGACTTCCATAGAGAAGAGTGAGGGCACAGGAGTGCTGGTTCATTACCTTGCTTCAACTTGACCCTCATTACACTCAAATACATATTCATGAATCCCCCTCAACAACTGGGTCATAGGTAGGATAAGACAGGTATCTGGGATAATAAATGAGAGTGCTTAAAATCAGAGAAGAAAAAAAAATAATCCTGCGAATTTATCATCTGTATTTATAGCTCAATATTAACATGTATTTCTTACAAGAAAAATTTGAAAATAAAGGCATTTATTGAAAATCTGAATTCACTATTTTATACAGTTATTTTAATAAGATATAAAGGTTAATAATTACCATTAGTTTCCATGTTAATATACTGAGTATTTAGCAGAAAATCCCAATGTATTGGAATGGCATTTATTTGTTAACAAAGAAAAATACCTGAAAATAGTTATCTTTAATCTCTAAGAAATTCATTCTCACAATCCCTAAGTACATAAAACCATCATATAACCTTTATGTATTGTCAACAGTTTATTTAAACATCAGATAAATATTTTTTCTTCTAGGTATATGTGATGCACGGACAGTTTTTTAAAGTGAGATGAGGAGACATTTTAATTATAAATAGAGCATAATTTTGATGTGACAAAATAAAACTTCTTATGCCAATCTGGGTGTGAATATACATTTATATTCGCATACATATATTTAGCACTTTGCAGAATAAATTTCTCTAACATGTTGAGTTTATCTCATTCAAAATATCTGAGATAAAAAAATTGGAACATGATATAGATAAATAATTTGTATTTTTATTTATAGATGAAACAATTTTATCCTACTGTTTTCACAATATATTAGTTAGTCAATGAAATGTATAATTTATCTATTAAAAAAACAATAAAAAGATATGTAATCCAAGTCTTTATAAAGAATTTTGCTTACACAAATTGATGTTTCTGCATACAGTTGGGAAAAGGCTAGGTAAAGAAAGATCATAGATGTTCAAGGAAAGGGAAAAAAAAATGATTCTTTCTTCTAAGTGTTTTTATACCTATCTTCTTTTTCTTTCTACTCTGATTATAATATGGAAATTTCTGATTTGGAGAAGAAAATAATGTAAAATAGAATTTAACTATTTTTCTCACTGTAAGCTTCAATGCTACAATATTTTCTTCTTAGAAATACTCACATAATAAGCTACTGAATAAAGCAATAAAACACTGAAGGAATTGAGTAATCGAGGTGATTCTGCTCTGTTCAACTATGAATTATATATATAACATTACAACAAAAAATTCTTATTTTGATAGCTTCTGTGACCGTTTTGCAGTTAGGATATAAATTTTTACCAGAACAGTTTAAGAAGGAAAAATAAATAAATTAAAATAAATATCTTATCAGCCAAATGTTCATTCTGACAGGTGAAATGTGAGTTCATACACTGAAAACTAAGTTAAGACTAGGTCATAGGGATATGATTTTCTTGAATTTATAAATAAGAGAAAGTTAAACACAAATTAGTAATTTTGAATATAATCTGATAAATTTGGCCACATAGAAAATATTCAAACATATGAGCTTCAAAATCCTGAAATCCACACTCTGTGTTTTGATAGCTTGTGTGCCTTGGGCAAGCAACTTAACCTTTTTATCCATTAGTTTCTATGCATCTTAGAAAAAATTAGGATACTTGAAATGTCATCAAAAGTGCCAGGCATATTCAATGCAATATTTTTACATAAAGCTTAGATGTATGCTTTTATATAAATGTTTAATAAATATTATTAATGATTTTAATAAATAATGTCTATGCACTCTATATGCTTACTGCATCTTAAATTTTTATTATCAATTCATATATACACACCTATATGTTCATGTTGACACATATTTATTTAAAAATGTGTTTCTTGTCCATCTCAGTCAAGATAATATAAATTCTCAAGGGAGGGAATATTTGATGTAAACTACTTCATACACTTATTATATAAATGTAAGCTTTCAGTAAGCTCTGAGTTACTGAGTGACTGAACCACAATGAATACGCTTATTCAACATTTGCATTTCCAGATACATGAATCTCCAGTGTCTTCTTCACATTTAAAAAACTGGGGTCTTAGATCATCCACAAAATCAACTGGCATTAAACAACAGTTTAAGTAAACACTGACCTTAAACACAACATTTGACCAAAGAGACTTAATAGAGATATATAAAACATTCCATCCAAAAGTGGCAGAAGAAACATTATTTTCAAGTGCACATGGAACATTCTCAAGGACAGATCACATGCCAGGCCACAAAAGTACTCAGGATAAATTTAAGAATGTTGAAATCAATCGTATCAAGCAGCTTTCTTTTCTGACCACAACACTCTGCACTAGACATCAACTACAAGGGAAAAAACCCTGCAAAAACCACAAACATGGAAGCTAAAAATCATGCTGCTGAACAACCAATGTACCACTGAAGAAATCAAAGAATAAATTAAAGAATACCTTAAGAAAAATGGAAACAAATCCATAACCATCCAAAATTCAGCAAAAGTAGTTTTAAGAAGAAAGTTTATAGTGATACAAGCCTACATCAGCAAATAAGAAAAAAATGGAAATAAGCAACCTAAATTTAAAGGAACTAGAAGAAAAAAAAAAAAAAAAGAACAAAGCCGAAAGTTAGTAAAGGAAAGAAATCATAAAAATCAGAGCAGAAATAGATGAAATGAAGACTAAAAAATATTTAGAAAAGATCAGTGAAAATACAAGCTGGTTCTTTAAAAATATAAGCAAAATCAATAAACATTTAGCCAGATTCATTTTTTTTTTAAGTGGGAGAGTGGGCCCCAACTCAGTAAAATCAGCAGTTTCTCAAGTCCCACAGTCTTCCATATCACTTTACACATCCCTGGATACAAGCAACTGTATGGTTCTGAACATATTTATTTTTTAAAATAATCTGCATGTAAGTGGATCCTCAATTCAAAGTCTTGTTGTTCGAGTATCATCTGTACATCTGTATACCTCTATATCTATTAATCTACTTATCTATCATCTATCTGAAATATCATGCAGGTAATATGAAGGATATCCTGCATTTTACATTTTACAGTCTGTAGAAATAATATTTTAATAACTTTTAAAAAAATTATAGCATATGTCTCCTTTGCTTTCCCCCCATCAGTCTGGATTTATTTTTTAAATCATATCAACCTCAAATAAGAAAATTTCTAACATTTTACATAGATGTGTCCTTTTGTTACTGTTATCGTCTATGAATTGACCAGTCTGTCCTGAAAAATTTTAGAGTACTAGTAATATTGGACATGAGCATGTTTACTAGATCACTATTTAAGAATATACTGGCAACTAGTTTCTGACAGATTATCTTCAATACATAAAGGATGGATATTTCTCTACCTGCTTTATAATGTAACAGTTATTTAAAAGATGCATTTGTTATCAGCATTTCATTTCTCCAGACAACAAAATAACTATAATCCTACTCCAAAGTGATACACACATTGCTAACAAAATGGTGGGTTACAGAGACAGCTTTATAGGTGAGTTGAGGTACTAACCATGCATAGATCAACTGAAAGACAAGTGGAGATACGTCTTAATAAGACCTAGAATTTCAGTTTTGCAAATTTGGCTTTCATTTGATGTTGACATTTTATTTCATCCTAATATTGTGCTGATATGAATGATTTTATGTAGTTGATTTTAGAATTAAGTAATAGTCTGCCACACTCTCTCAAAAATTATATTTGTAGTTATGTTAAAGTCTGATTTAATTTTATTAGTTGTCAAGTTAGATTGATTTATTTATATTAATAAATTATATTTATTAATTTAATTTATATTCAATGCTTATATTTATGTGATTATTTTATAATGATGTCTCTGCTTCATTTGATTAGGGCCCTTATGAACTGAATTGTTTTTCCCTCAAAATTCACATGTCGAGTCCTAACTCCTAGGACCCCAGAATGTAGGTATATTTGGAGATGGGGCCTTTAAAAAGGTAGTTAATTAAAATGAAGCCCTGTGGATGGGCCCTTTCCAATCTGACTAATGTCCTCATAAGAAGAAGAAAGGACAAAAGGGAAGACAATGGGCGGCATGCATACACAGGGGAAAGACCATGTAGGAAAACAAAAAGAAGGTGGCCACATGCAAGCTAAGGAGAGAGATTTCAAAAGAAACCAATCCTACCAGAACATTTATCATGGACAGTCAACTTCCAGAAGTGTGAGAAATAAATTTATGGTGTTTAAGCCACTCAGTCTCTGATATTTAAAAGTTATGGTAACCTAGCAGACTATACAAGGGCCTAGAAAAGTGAAATAGTTTAAGAACACATAGTTAGTGAGGGGGAGCTCCCAGATGCAGATGGAGATATATCATACTCTAATGGCTTCAACACATTATACTACCCGACACCAAAATTAATTTTGTATAACATTTTGTTTTTCCTTCTTGTGTTTAAAGAAAAGAATTAGTTTTTTTCATTTGAAATATTAATTCAAAATGAATATTTACAAGCACAATTTTGTTGTATGTATTAGAATGTGGGATTTAACACTGAAAAAAATTAGAAATTCTTATTTTTAAGTAAAAATATAACATTTATCTCAGAAATGTTGACCTTTTTAAATCTAAACAAGTTTTTTTCAGTAACAAAACAGATTTTTCTCTGGGAAAAAACATACTTCCCTTGATCTCATGAAATATTCAAAGCGATAATGAAGCATGTTTTGCTTTCTTGTAAACTTGTTAAAATATTATTTTTCTCTGAGGTTGACAGTGGTGAAAATTTTATCACACAGCATGAAATGTGTTGTTTTGATACATCGACACCATATCAAAACTTATACTTGCACATTTCAACTTTGTGACAAAGAATATTTTCCTATGAATTTCACAGGCAATTTCCATGGGACTAAAAAAAAAAAAAGAGTACTAGTCTTAGATACTGAATGGCGTATATGCTTTTAACTGGTCAGGACAGGTTGATGAATGTATTGATGTGGAATTAACATACATTATAACCTAAAGGAAATTGGTAATATCATTTCTGACATGGATATTCACATTAGCCAGGGGGGAAAAAACATATTTGAAATTAAAGTAATGAACAATCCTACTTTCTACCTTCATTTACAGAACTCTCAGTAATGGCAATGGGCTCATGATTTCGATAGCAAAGAATAGAGTTTTAAAAATCTATTTTTATGATCAAAAAGCACCAAGAATCTAATCTTACTGTCTTCCTTTTGTTCTTCAATTCTGAGCTTATTAGAATTTTTTTATGTAATGAGATTTTTTCTTTAGAAATACAAGATTAGTGATGTGGTAGAGGAAAAGGGAGAGTAGAATCTCTCCATACAAGAAATAGTAACAAATAATAGAACATGATTAATTTGAATGATAACTTTCCTTTAATTGAGACCACACATGTAATCAACTTCCAGGTCCTATCTTTCTAACCTTATTTTCAACAGTTTGCATTTTTCATGAACATTGCAACTACTTTATGTCAAGTTACCTTTATTTTTCAACTGAATACAGCAACAACACTCAAGCTGATCTTTCTTTCAGTCTTCGCTTTCACCTCCCTCCCATACTCTCTACAAACAGCAACCTCAGTGAGTATTTGGGAACTAAAATGGTGTCATGTCATTCCCCAGCATAAAATATTTCAATATCTCCTAAAAACTCTTATTATGAAAAACTTACACTTGAATTACTAAATGAATTACTATTCTTGTTATTAAAATGTCAGCTCCATATGTCTTACTCTTAGTTGTATGTTCCATATTCTATATATTGAGAATTACCATTGATCTGTTAGTCTGCAAAGGATGTTCACATACATCTAACTACATGTGCCTGCTGTCAAATATCTTCTTATTCATGACCTTCTTTTATCGAAAAAAAAAACATATGTTCCACCAATGCCATCATTAAGATTTTCTTTACTCATATTTTAAGATTTGACTCATTACCTCCTTAAAAATAGTGCCTGTCAATACCAGGGCCATTCTGTGCTTACATGTAAAGTACCTGACTCCAGCAAAAAATAACTACACATTTCTCTGCAGCTCCATAAAATGGTATATCACCAAAATAATGCATCATACTCTGCCTGCTTTTATACTACAAGTATATTTGTGTTCAAAGAGTAATCAACTTTACAGAACTGTTTTAATACCTTTTTATAGCCTCTCAGGGTATAGTAAAGTGGTTTTTATAGTATAACAATGAAGAATGTGTATAACTTGAATTGAATGTCTATTAATACGTGCACATTGGATATAAGATACTTGAAACTTAAGTGCTTCCTTTTTTTGTTTGATTGTTTCAAACAAAATGAGTGGCTAGAACATAATCATATTAACATGAATTAGGTAGCTGATACGTCTGCATGTGTACTGTCACTTCAGTCCTGCCTGGCTCCATGCGACTCTATGGACTGCAGCCTGCTAGGCTTCTCTGTGGCATTCTCCAGGCAAGAATACTTGGAGGGGTTGCCGTGAACTCCTCAGGGGATCTTCCCAACCCAGGGATTGAACCCTTGACTGTTATGTCTAACCTGCATTGGCAGGCGGGTTCTTTATCACTAGTGCCATCTGGGGAACCCAGTTGGTGTGTCTAGTTACATACTAATAATGCAAAGTGTGTTTTATAACATAGGTACTCGCTATATCTCATAAATATATTTTTGATGGATGAATGCCAGAAAGTGCAGTCAGCACAAATCTGAATGATTTTAGTCATGTCAAATATTAGATAGAAATTTTAAAGCTATTTGAAGAAATGGAACATCCTTGCAGAAATCCTCTTGGAATAGGCTGTGCTTTCATTAACTTTCAGTAATTGAAATCATCAAATTCTAATGTTTATAAATAAAACTTAATACTAAGTCTGAACTTTCTTTTTCCAAAGATCTGTCAATGTTACCTTGGTTTTAGAGTCAGAAAGATAGATACATGAGGGCACATTATCCCTAAGGCATCTTCCTAGCTTCCCTACTCTTTCATCCTGATAACCTACCTGAGTAATTTTAACAAAGCCAGATTAAGTAGGGCTTTCCATCAGTTTAAAACGGCATCTCTTAATGAAGGCTGAGAACAATAATGAAGCTGTGATTAACACCCTTTGACCTTTAGCTGAGAAATATAGGTCTTCAATCCATGCAGTCCATGGGCCTTTTATAAATGAAAATAGACCCAAGGAATGAATTTTGGTGACAAAATAGAAAAAAATCTGAGTGGAATGAAATTTCCCTGCATTCATTAATTGTGTAATAGATGAGTTGAAGAATATTATAGAGCTATTCTTGAAATGACTATCAGGGGATATCCTTGAGTTAAGAACATTTAAGTACCTAAATGATTAACTTGAGCCTTATTCAAGCAAAACCCCCAAACCCAAACAAAATCCTTTTGCTAATATAATAAAATCACAGGAAATTAAATAGGCTCAAGTGCAATTTTAGTGGACTGGATTTATCTAGATTATTTTAAAAATGTAAAGTGTTGGAGAAATTACTTTATAATAATGATGTACTTGATATGAATCACAGAAATTACTTTGGGGAGTCTGAGTGGTAAATTCTTATTATTCTTGAGTCTTAGGCAGATGGTTATAAGTGCTTATCAATACCAGACCCATTCTGGGCTTACCTGTAAAGTTAATCACACTATTGTTATGGGAACCAGCATTAATAATGTGGATAAGAAAAAAACCCTCAAAAGTAAATAATTCTCCATTGGAAGGTAACGTTAAAAATCCTTGATATTATAATAAGTGAACTTTCATATGAAAACTCTCAAGAGAAACATAGTATATTATATTTGTTTTATATAGAAAAATGCATGCCTACAAGTTTTTGAGAAATGAGATATGTTGGTGAATTCATTATTTTGAGTTGATGAATAACTTCATTGCTATAATAAAGATACATTTTCTTAAGTTTTTGATAAATCCCAGAAAAGACCATAGAATTCTGCTATATTTCTACATCTCAGTTTCTTTTTTGATTTAAATTTATTTATTTTAATTGGAGTCTAATTACTTTACAATATTGTATTGGTTCTGCCATACATCAACATGAATCTGCCATGGGCATACATATGTTCCTCATCCTGAAACCCCCTCCCACCTCCCTCCCTGTACCATCCATACAGGTCATCCCAGTGCACCAGCCCCAAGCATCCTGTATCAAACCTGGACTGGTGATTTGTTTCTTATATGATATTATACATGTTAGGTTAGTCTAAGTTGGCTTAAAGTTCAACATTCAGAAAATTAAGATCATGGCATCTGGTCCCATCACTTCATGGGAAATAGACAGGGAAACAGTGGAAACAGTGTCAGACTAATCACTGCAGATGATGATTGAAGCCATGAAATTAAAAGACACTTACTCCTTGGAAGGAAAGTTATGAGCAACCTAGATAGCATATTGAAAAGCAGAGGCATTACTTTGCCAACAAAGGTCCATCTAGTCAAGGCTATGGTTCTTCCAGTGGTCATGTATGGATATGAGAGTTGGACTATGAAGAAAGCTGAGCACCAAAGAATTGATGCTTTTGAACTATGGTGTTGGAGAAGACTCTTGAGAGTCCCTTGGACTGCAAGGAGATCCAACCAGTCCATTCAAAAGGAGATCAGTCCTGGGTGTTCTTTGGAAGGACGGGTGCTAAAGCTGAAATTCCAATACTTTGGCCACCTCATGCGAAGAATTGACTCATTGGAGTGGTAAAGATGATGGTCATTGGAAAAGACTGATGCTGGGAGGGATTGGGGGCAGGAGGAGAAGGGGACGACAGAGGATGAGATGGCTAGATGGCATCACCAAATCGATGGATATGAGTTTGGGTGAACTCTGGGAGTTGGTGATGGAGAGGGAGGCCTGGAGTACTGCAATTCATGGGGTCACAAAGAGTCGGCCATGACTGAGTGACTGAACTGAACTGAACTGAACTGATACTCCAGTCCATTTTAATTTTTAGTCAATAGTGGCTTACAGTAACAGGTTTTGGTTAAAAGACAATTTTTTATTAGTTTGCAAATTGAGCATATTTATACATTCCTGTCCTACTGATGGTTACCAATAAGATCCCAGGAAGATATAAGCATTCTAAAGTTTTAGTGGCATGAAAATCAAAGAACACAATTTTGAGACTAAGATATAAGGCATATTAGTTAATAAGATATCTACTGGTTAGATACAAGGAATCATTGAAAATTTTTCTATATAAACAATAAAATGTTTACATTTTCCACCATATTCATTTATTCTTGAGAGGTGTTGCAGATTAACATATTGTGTGCATTCTTATATATCTGCTGTGAATCAGTTCAGTTGAAGTGATGGAACCAGATGCCATGATCTTAGTTTTCTGAATGTTGAGATTTAAGTCAACTTTTTCACCCTCCTCTTTCACTTTCATCAAGAGGCTTTTCAGTTTCTCTTCACTTTTTGCCATAAGAGTGGTGTCATCTGCATATCTGAGGTTATTGATATTTCTCCCGGCAATCATGATTCCAGCTTATGCTTCTTCCAGCCCAGCGTTTCTCATGATGTACTCTGCATATAAGATAAATAAGCAGGGTAACAATATACAGCCTTGACGTACTCCTTTTCCTATTTGGAACCAGTCTGTTGTTCCATGTCCAGTTCTAACTGTTGCTTCCTGACCTGCATATAGGTTTCTCAAGAGGCAGGTCAGGTGGTCTGTATTCCCATCTTTTTCAGAATTGTCCACAGTTTATTGTGATCCACACAGTCAAAGGCTTTGGCATAGTCAATAAAGCAGATATAGATATTTTTCTGGAACTCTCTTGCTTTTTCTATGATCCAGTGAATGTTGGTAATTTGATCTCTGGTTCCTCCACCTTTTCTAAAACCAGCTTGAACATCTGGAAGTTCACATTTCACGTATTGCTGAAGCCTGGCTTGGAGAATTTTGAGCATTACTTTACTAGCGTGTCAGATGAGCACTCATTGAATATAAAGGATATGTTAATTAGCCAAATATTGATATACTATTAATATTGATAAATATTGATTTAATGTTTTCAAGGTTTTAAAACTATAATCTTATACCACTCTAAATAAATTTATTTTATCTAATTTCTTACAAGAGACACATCTGGTTAGTAGGCAATCATGTTAAATTATTATGCATTAATTATACACAACAACGTTTTCATTCTGCTTTATTTTTTTAATTTTATTTTAGTTTTTTATTTTTTAAATTTTAAAATCTTTAATTCTTACATGTGTTCCCAAACATAAACCCCCCTCCCACCTCCCTCCCCATAACATCTCTCTGGGTCATCCCCATGCACCAGCCCCAAGCATGCTGTATCCTGCATCAGACATAGACTGGCGATTCAATTCTTACATGATAGTATACATGTTAGAATGCCATTCTCCCAAATCATCCCCCATTAATTTTAATGCTTTTATTTTAATCCTACTTTCTTTTCCTAGGAGCTATTTAATGATTTAAAAAACCTCATTTCTTTCAGGGATACTTTAAGCATCAAATCACTGACTTATGATTGACTAAAAATCATAAAATTAAAACTCATATTGGCTTTTCTATTTGTTGACATAATGACACATTTTCAATTTTTAAATTGAATTGTCCATTGGCATGAGAAAATTTAAGATTACATATAGACAACTCTTATTCTGCAGGAGGCTATAAAGTCTTATTACAATACAAAATGTAAAAGTACTTAATCAAAAGACATGGATTGCAGCTTCAGCTCCTTCACTTTATAAGCACACTGATAATTCTGGATATCAAGTTTATCAACTTTACAATAGGAATAAGGATCCCTAATGTGATTATTGGTCACTTGACTACTTTGCACATGATATAAGTCATAGTTTACAATTTCAAAATTTAAGCTTTGTGTTTTATGAATCATTGTAAAATATACAATTATATGAAGTAGTATGAACAACTAGACTTTTCAATGTAAGAAAATATAAGTGAAAATCAAGAAAAGACCAAATATTTAAGGGCAAAATTAAACTGAAAAGTCTCTAGGAGGATATCATTTATATTTTCATGTGCAAGAAGTTTTATTATATTAAACCCCATTTAATAAATCATTTAAGGCCACAGAATGGTAGAACTGAAGTGGAAGCTGAATTCAAGACAAGACTAAAACTAAACATGAATTTATATTAAACATTGAAACTTTATAAGGTTATATTTGAAGATTTAATATGGTAAATTATTCAGTTCAGTCGCTCAGTCATGTCCGACTCTTTGTGACCCCATGAATTGCAGCATGCCAGGCCTCCCTGTCCATCACCAACTCCCGGAGTCCACACAAACCCATGTCCATCAAGTCAATGATGCCATCCAACCATCTCATTCTCTGTCATCCCCTTCTCTTCCTGCCCTCAATCTTTCCCAGCATCAATTAATTATATTTTAGCTATAAATAACATATCATGATTTACAAGTATACTAGTTATTTGTTGTCATTTTGCTCTTTGAGATTCTGATGGTTAATACTTTTTCACTACTCCATTTCTTGGACAAATTTTAGTTTTTCTCTCTGAGTTTAGATTCAATTTCTATTACTATATAGAATTATATAGAGAATATAATTCTCTCTATTATTATATAGAGAAGTAGAAACAAAGTCTGCTAGTGAAATATTTCAAATTATATTTTTAAAATATCTATATCTGGTGATAATTTAAAATTCCTATTTTCTTGATTTCATTGGCTTAATATATGGATTTGCATAAATGTACATCAGTCTAAACATGCTACCCCCAAAACATTTTATTATTTGAATTTACTTTCTATAAAACTTCCTTTCTGTATGTATATTGTTGTATGTTAATCAGCTTTAAACAATAAATGTACATCCACAATCCATTTAAAATTAAACTATGAAATATGATTTGATTCAAAGATATGAACACAAATATGAGGATATGAGATTAATAACATGATAGAAGCAAGGTCTCACAAATTTTTCTGTTTATCTAAAATTATTTTTTATAATTTCAACATAGCAAGTTTAGAAAACACTTTTATATCTTTTCATTTTAAGGGAAATAATTGGAAGTTTGACATAATGAACAGTATTCGTCAGCCAATACATGTAATTTGTAGGAAAATCCTTTAGGAAAAATGCTTTGAAAGTAAAAGTGTTAGTCACTCAGTCGTGTCCAACTCTTTGTGATCCCATGAACTGTAGCCCTGAAGGCTACTCTGTCCATGGATTCTACAAGCAAGAATATAGGAGTGGGTTGCCATTTCCTTCCCCAGGGGATCTTCCTACCCAGGGATTGAGCCTGGGTCTTCTGCATTGCTGGCAGACTCTTTACCAACTGAGCAACCAAGGGGAGGCTTTAGCCTTCCACAACCAACAACTATAGAATTGAACAAGTCATTTCACATATCACATAAATTCAGTTTAAAAACTGATTCACTGAGATTTTCAGTGAAAATTTTCAAAAATATTATTTTCCTTAGAGTTTTAAGTATTTGTTACTGACAGCTGATGGGTTGACCAGTATTCCTTGGTGAAATTGAATGATACACTGCCCACACTACAATTTTCTATACTCACTGAGTGCTATGAAAGCTTATCATCAAATATTAGAGTCCATGTCATTGTTCCATTTCTCTAATAAGGAATAACCAAATTTTTTTAAATCTAAAATTATCACTTATTTTCTTTTGGGCATAATAGACTTTTACTTTTGAAAGCATTTGATATGTGAATAGCATATCATAAAATGGTTTTCATACCATTATGTATGTTGAAAACTGTTAAGTATATTTAGATGCCATACTGTTTAAAAAACATTCAGAAAAAATTTTTTTAAAAATGTAAATGATATCTTACATTGAAGAAATAAATACATGGTCTTCCATGAAGCTACATTATAAACCATATCCATGTACATTTAAAAATAATAGCTAATTTTTAGCTATTTTAAGTGTACCAATTTAAAGAAAGAAAAAAAAGAACTCTATGATGTAGGCAATGGAGTAAATACTAAATGTAATAGCATTTGATGAGAACAAACCACTCTGAAATTTTATAGATTAAAACAACAAATTATTTATTCCTCATTTCTGTGGTTGGGTAATTTGGATTAGTCTTCAGCAGCTTCCCATGATGTTATCAGTCTCACTAATGCATTTGTCATCATTTGGAAGACAATGGGAAGACTAGAATGTGTGTCATTTATTACAAAGCTGACTCTGAGCTTGTTTACATTATACTGGCTACAGGTCCCTTGCATTGCAGACAGATTCTGTCTGAGCCACTAGGGAAGCCCTAAAACTTGTTAATTTATTTTTAATTGGAGAATAATTGCTTTACAATGTTCTGTTTGTTTTTGCCATACAATAACCTGAAAGTGAAAATGTTAGTTGCTCAGTCATGTCTGACTTTATGCAACCCCTTGGACTGTATCCCACCAGGCACCTCTGTCCACGGAATTCTCCAAGCAATACTGGACTGGGTTGCCATTCCATTCTCTAGGGGATCTTCCCAACCAAGGTATGGAACCCACGTCTACTGCACTGCAGGCAGATTTGTCACTGTCTGAGCCACCAGGGAAGTCTTTCAAGGCTACTTACTATATGCTATACACTGAATGTGGTCTCCCAAATTAATATAATATTAATTTAATATAATTATGTAATTGTTAATATTCTTTAATATTGTAGTAGTATATACACAATATTATACATTTGTCGAAACTCATGAACTCTCCAGAATGAAGAATGAGCTCTAATGTAAACCATGGCCTTTAGGTAATAGCATACTAGGTAGCAATGATCTAGCAATACTGATTCATCAATTGTAACAAATATGCTACACTAATGCAAGATGTTAATAATAGGGAAAGTTGTGAGTGAATGAGAAAGGAGGTATATGGACACTCTCTGTATTATCTGCTCAATTTCTATAAATCTAAAAAGATGAAGCCTATTAATTAAAGGAAATAAAAAAGAAACAGACTACTTTGAGCATCACCAACTATTTAACATAAATATGGCTAAATTTCCTAATGTGAATTATATAAATGATAACATACTTGACAGTGTGCCTGTGAAAATTAAATGAAGTAATAATGTAAATAATATAGAAATGTCTGCCACATAATAAGAACCCAATTAAACTTGGTTGTTACCCTAGCTTCCCCATCGAAAATATTCTCCCTCATTTATTTTTTGATAGTTTTCTGCCTGCTCCTCAGATAAAATAAAAATTCATAGATACAGGATTATTTTATTTCCTGTTCATAGTTTAAACTACAGATTTCTGAATATTTACTGACATACAGATCAGTTCAGTTCAGTCACTCAGTTGTGTCCGACTCTTTGCAACCCCATGAATATTGACATATAGTATGACTTCAGTAAACATTTGTTGAGAGAGTAGAACAGTTAAGAGTTAAGTGTAGTATTATTACCATTTTAATAATATACTTGGCTAGTATAAATAATCTTCTTAGTCATTTCTCCTGAATGAAATATAAATTTGAAGTTTTTTAACATTTAATATTACTCTTTGCAATACCATAATTTCTGCTTCCCTAAATTACATTTTAAATGTGTAGATTCCCCAAACCGTCTCCCATCCAATTATAAAGTGTTAATTTAATCTATTATTTCCTTGCTATAGTTTGATAAACAGTTTTATGATTAGCTAACTGGGGAATTCTACTCTTACCTTCTTTTGGAATTGTCAAGAAAAGCTGTCAACAGTTTTTAGCTATGTTGCACATGAAGAATCATTAAAAAGCTCTAAAGGCAGAAGTCCTTTAATGTGTAAGGACTTTCTTAATTCTGGTCTGATCCATGGCATATGGATACTGACACATGGATCTGAAATTTACCTTCACCATTTGCTGGCTGAATGTGATTTGTGTCTGCTACTCAGAATCCTTATCCATAAAGTAAAGATAGTTATAGTCCAAATCCATAGGATGAACTGAAGGCAACACAGGCTAACAAACACATGTATATATATGTATCACACAGAACAGAACTTGGTATATAGTAAGCATTCAATGAAAGAGCAATATTATTTAAAGAACACTTAGTTGATATAGAAAAAAAGGGTCATACGGTGCCAACTGTCTTATTTTAATAATATTTTTAGAAGAAAATGCATTTGAAGTTGCCAAGTAACAACTAGGTTGACTGATTAATAATGTAACCTTTATTTTCATTCACAAAGCTTTCTATGTCAATTCTTTGCTCAATTCTCTGGTCTTAGATTGTTAATTTAGCTCACAATCTCAGATACCCTTCCTATTAATAATTTTGCTAAGCAAGGACATACATGGGTGAATGACAATTCATCACAATTGTCAATGGAAACCACAATTCTGGTAGACAAAAAAGCCCAGGTTGAGCCAGTATTGCTTATAACAGAGGAAAGACAAGGTTGATGGATCCCCTTTTGGACAGAAATAAAGAGAGTCTTCTGGCAGCATTCAACCTGAAATATTATGTTATTAAAAACTTTTCCTAAAACTAGTGTAATGATTTATATCCAAGAGATTTCCACAACAAGGTTGCCCTCAGAAAATATTACCACTGAATGTATTTGTGCAATTAACAAGATAAACTAGACTTTTCATGAATATATTTGTTAAACTCTGCCAAGAAAGAAAGCATATATGGCTTAATTTTTAGGTAATTGAAAATAGAGAGACTAAGATGGCTGAAAATTTATCCTAATGGTTTTGAACTAAAAAATTGCCTATTTAGCCTGTAAGTACACAATATTAACAAAAAATAAAAACCAGAAACATAAAACTAGAAGACAAGGGTAACTGAATCACAACAAACAGAACATAATTTGTAGCAAAAATAAGGCAAGTATTGATATATTACTATGAAGTAATTAACTAATAACCAAGTGACTAATAACTTTTAATCACAGTCATATTATATAATACAATTTTTTATACTCACTTTCAGATCACTTCAAATTTCTTGATTTTCTACAGAATAATCTTCAGGCATTGCTAAGGAAACATTCTGAAAAAGGGTAGATGCAAACAATGTTAGAAACATCATATTATCATTCTAGTTTGTAAACCACATGTCTCTTATTTCTGTTTGAATAGCCAGTGTTCTAAGAAGCGATTCCAAAATTATGAATATTTGAATTTTAAAAAACCTTTAACATTTAAAACTCTATATGAGAAAAGGCAGAAGACTAAAAGAAATGTTTGTACTCTAGCTTGGTTTTCTCATTGGAATAGTCAAAACTGACATCAGAAGTTTTATTCTTTTTTTCTTTTGTGCTGCTTCTTTACCTTGTTTTGGCACTATGGGTGGCACTACCTTCATAAGAAACTTGGTTACATGTCAGAGAATCAGCGCCTCGTCACCTCGTCCATCTCCACCCTCCTCCTCCGGCAATAAGCACATTGTTTCCATTGGAAAGGAAAAAAATTTAGCCTTAGCAATAAAGAGAGTGAGGTGAGGAATTGCACAAGGGGTTGCTGCTGGCAGACACTAAAGGTATACTCTTGCCGAGGAACTTCAAGGATCTTGGGAAAAATGTGCTTGTTTTTGTTCATAGTTGGAAATAACATATGTTCTCATGCTTATACGTGATCTATCCTACCTCTGTTACAATAATATAGTAGTGGGGACTAGGTCAGAATTTGAACTTGCTCAAAATCAGTGTTATAGTCTTAAATACTCCAGACAGTAATTTTCTTTTATTCTTTGGTATTAACAAAAATATGCCATTCTTGGTCATTTCCTTAGGCTAATATTTGCTGTGTGTGCTCAGTCGCTTCAGTCATGTCCAGTTCTCTGCAACCCTATAGTCTTCTCCATCCATAGTATTTTCCAGGCAAGAATAGTGGAGTGGGTTGCCAAAAACAGCTATGAGGGTAAGATTAGTCTCTACTGTAAGTGTAATGTAGATGCTATGAATACACTAAAAATGTTCCTAGACTCTACATCATAAATTAGAGAAATCTGATTAAAGGGAAATAGTCTTTGTGGAGAGTATTTCCTTTAAAGTGTTGAGTATATAATTATGATCAAGACAGGGCTCTACTGTTGACTCTAGTTGTTTTTTTTTTTAATTTTATCATAATTATGCCTCTTATAGTATGGTCCACAGAAAACATTGATTTCAGAATCATCCTGAGTATTCATTAATAATGTATGTTCAGGTTTACTCCGTGTATATACTGATTAGAAACCCTGGATGTGAAGCTAAGGAATCTGTATTTTATTAAACTCCACAATTCTTACTTTACAAGCTTAAGGAATAATGATGATGAACTAATAATGTATTTAGAATCTTATTATTTTTATAATTTGGGGAAATTCAGAAAAATTTTATTTAATTCTGCAGAAAATACAATTTTTAATTAATATCAATGGATGCATTTTACAAAAGCAAACAAAACATTAACATAAGTACCTAAAAAGTGCCCTATTATATTTCCATTACTCTGTAGATAATCACTGTCAAGTGATTGGAATATCCATCTATATATGTCCATTTTCTCTCTCTTATTGCTATCCCCTTTGTGTGTACGTGTGTGTGTGTGTGTGTGTGTGTGTGTGTGTGACTTGATCACCATCCAAAAAGGCTATTGTGTTTATGGTCACATGAAAAGTGAAGAAAACTGTTTTCTCATTCTGGGTAACCAATATTTATATTTTTACCAATCTTATCAATAACAATAATTCATTAGAGAGCTTTAATTTTGCAGTTTTAAGTAAAATGAACTTGGATATACTTTCCTGAACTTTTGACTATTTATAACTTTTCTTCTTATTACAGTTACTCCTTGGAAGGAAAGTTATGACCAACCTAGACAGCATATTAAAGAGCAGAGACATTACTTTGCCAACAGAGGTCTGTTTAGTCAAGGACATGGTTTTCCCAGTGGTCATATATGGATGTGAAAGTTGGGCTATAAAGAAAGCTGAGCGCCGAAGAATTGATAACTTTTGAACTGTGTTGTTGGAGAAGAGTTTTGAGAGTCCCTTGGACTGCTAGGAGATCCACCCAGTCCATCCTAAGTGAAATCAGTCCTGGGTGTTCTTTGGAAGGACTGATGCTAGAGCTGAAACTCCAATACTTTGGCCACCTGATGCGAAGAGCTGACTCATTTAAAAGACCCTGTTGCTGGGAAAGTTTGAGTGCAGGAGAAGGGGATGACAGAGGCAACACCTACTCAATGGACATGTGTTTGGGTGAACTCCAGGAGTTGGTGATGGACAGGGAGGACTGGCATGCTGCAGTCCATGGGGTCACAAAGAGTTAAACACAACTGAGAGGCTGAACTAAACACTTTTTCAGTTGTTTTTTCTTTTGCTAAGAAATCTTTTGAATTGAAATGTCAAATGTGTTGATCAGGCTTTTACAATTTCTAAGGAATAAGATCATGATTACCATTCTCCAACTGTTTTGCATTACCTAAAAGATGACAGAAAACAGATCTAGACAAGAACAGATCAATTTTTATTTCTGCCAATACAAAGAGTGTAGAGCCAGTTACTATTCAGCAGACCTTTTAACAGTAGTGGTACTTTATGGTCAGAGACAGATTTGAGATAATAAATAATAATTATGACAATGATGGCAATATATATCAACCAATATCAGATTTGAGTGTGTATGTGTACTATTTCCTTTGGTCATATATTCAAGATATTAACTGAAACTAACATGTGTAGAAGTAAAACACTACTTTGAATACAGTTAAACATATAGACATACTGTCCAGTGAAAATATTTCTTACAGTTTAGCTGCTATGAAAAGAAGAAGACAACTTAGGGGTTTGAGAAAACTTCAGCTCACAAGAGATAGAATAAGACTGGTAGGTGCCTTTAACCCTGGGTTCAAAACCTTAAGAAAGACAGCTCTTGGGGTGTTTTTGATTGGGAATCCTGCCCTCAGCAAACACATTTGATGTTCATTCATGGTCTCTTGGCTGCAGATACTCACTGCCATCTGTTAGGATGGCATGTTGCCTGTTTACAAGTTGGTGAGCCTGTTCTACTAGGAAATGGGTGCCAAGTAAATGAATGTTCGGTTGGGTAGTTGTGTAAGTCTTGCTCAGAAATTGCTATAAGTAGACCATCTTGTGTGACAAGTATATCTTATTTGTGCGGAGATGTTCCCCCATCGCCTTGGAAACTCATCTTGTATGATGTCAGATCGTTGTATGTATTTTTTTTTTCTTTTAGGAAACTATATATTTAGCTTAGTACAGCAATGAGAGTTGCTTCTTTCTATAGATGCCATTAGTGACTTTCAACATTGTGTATAGACAAACAATAGACTAGTACTGCATCTTAAAAATAACTGTTGTTGTGCATTGGGTAATTTTCCCAGTACCATTTTGTTTTTATATATTATTGCAATTTTACATTATTATTAGTTTGTAGAATCCTGTCAAATATTTTATAGTTGCACTAATTCTCTACATTTCAGAAATATCTTGCAATAAGTCCATATATTAAAGTGCTAGTTTAAAGGAAAATAAAAACTCTGTGTTGCTGTAGAATGCAATAAAAAATGCAGGAAATCTATTATGTCTATATGTCTATAGTATTCTTGTGACATAGTAACTATACTATGCATACGAGAGAAAAATCCACTAATTTTCTCTGATTTAATTCATCTTTTCTTCATGGCCTCTCAATTAACTTAGGAAATAGATTTCTGTAAGAAATATAATCTTCAAGTGTTTAGTAAGTTTTAATACTATGAAGAAGGAACTTCTTAGAATGTAGTTGTACTCATTTTTATGCCCTTAAAATATGAATTCAACAAAAGGTGTTTATTTAATGACATCTAATTTACCTATTTTAAATTCCTGTTAGGATCATAAATGTACTTCTTAATTCAGAAACTCATGATAAAAATGGAAGAAAATCAATACCACTGTTGTTTGCCACACATTTCATGAGTCAGAAATTATAAAGTGATCTAAGCAGGAGCTATCAGAGGCAGTAGAGGAATGCAATGAACCCACAAAAACTTTTAAATCCAGATACCATCTGTAAGCAATGGCCCTTTGATGGGAAATAAATGAAAATAACCATGCTCCCCACATCCCATAGAGTCTATTGGATTGCTAAGGATTTCAAATACATGGATTTGAAAATCAAATACATGGATTTCACTGCAAACATATTCTAATGATCAGCAAGGGATCTGACTTCAAATCCCTACAAAGTGTCTTACTGAGTAAAATGGGATTTGCAAGTCAAAAGCATTCCCTTACCCTAGTCTGGAGATAATCCCAAGCAATCAGCCTCTCTGATGATTTACCTTAGTGCAACCTAATTCTCTTAACTACTCTTTGATGACTGAAATGCTTACCCTGAAAATAATTTGGCACAGGTTCCTACAAAGACCAACAGTCTAAAAGTTATCCAGATGATTTTTTCTCCTAAGAAAAACCCAGCACAAAAGAGTTCCATTAATGTCTTTTTACTTCTCCTTAAAAGCTCCTCAGTCTAGTATGTAGCTGTCAGTTAGTTCAGTCACTCAGTTGTGTCTGATTCTTTGCAATCCCATGGACGGCAGCACACCAAGCCTCTCTATCCATCACCAACTCCCAACTCTATTCAAACTTATGTCTACTGAGTCAGGGATGCCATCCAACCATTTCATCCTTTTCCTTCTCCTTTTCCTCCTGCCTTCAATCATTCCCACCATCAGGGTCTTTTCGATGAGTCAGTTCTTCCCATCAGGTGGCCAAAGTATTGGAGTTTCAGCTTCAGCATCAGTGGTTCCAATGAATATTCAGGACTGATTTCCTTTAGGATGGACAGGTTGGATCTCCTTGCAGTCCAAGGGATTCTCAAGTCTTCTCTAACACCACAGTTCAAAAGCATCAATACTTTGGCACTCACCATTCTTTATAGTCCAACTCTCACATCCATACATGACTACCGGAAAAACCATAGCTTTGACTAGACAGATCTTTTTCGGCAAAGTAATCTCTCTGCTTTTGAATATGCTGTCTAGGCTGGTCATAGCTTTTCTTCCAAGGAGCTAATGTTTTTTAATTTCATGGCTGCAGACACCATCTGCAGTGATTTTGGAGCCAAAAAAAAAGAAAGTAAATAAAGTAAGTCTGTCACTGTTTCCACTGTTTCTTCATTTATTTGCCATGAAGTGATGGGACCAGATGCCATCATCTTAGTTTTCTAAATGTTGAGTTTTAAGCCAACTTTTCACTCTCTTCTTTCATTTTTATTAAGAGGCTCTTTAGTTCTTCACTTTCTGCCATAAGGGTGGTGTCTTCTTCATATCTGAGGTTATTGATATTTCTCCTGGCAATCTTGATTCCAGGCTGGGCTTCATCCACTCCAGCATTTCTCATGATATATTCTACATATAAGTTAAATAAGCAGGGTTACGATATACAGTTTGATGTATTCCTTTCCCTTTTGGGAACCAGTCTGTTGGTCCATGTCCAGTTGTAACTGTTGCTTCCTGTCTTGAATACAGATTTCTCAAGAAGCAGGTCAGGTGGTTTCGTATTCCTTTCTCTTTCAGAATTTTCCACACTTTGTTGTGGAAAATCAATACAGTGAAATGCTTTGGAATATTCAATATAGCAGAAACAGATGTTTTTCTGGAACTTTTTTGATGATCCAACAGATTTTGGCAATTTGATCTCTGGTTCCTCTGCCTTTTCTAAAACCAGCTTGAACATTTGGAAGTTCACACTTCATGTACTATTGAAGCCTGGCTTGGAGAATTTTGAGCATTATTTACTAGCGTGTGAGATGAGTGCAATTGTGCAGTAATTTGAGCATTCTTTGGCATTGCCTTTCTTTGGGATTAGAATGAAAACTGACCTTTTCCAGTCCCATGGCCACTGCTGAGTTTTCCAGATTTGCTGGCATATTGAGTGCAGCACTTTCACAGCATCATCTTTTAGGATTGGAAATAGCTCAACTGGAATTCCATCACCTCCACTAGCTTTGTTCATGGTGATGCTTTCTAACGTTCACTTGACTTTGCATTTCAGGATGTCTGGCTCTAGGTGAGTGATCACACCATCGTGATTATCTGGGTCATGAAGAACTTTTTTGTATAGTTCTGTATATTGTTGCCACCTCTTCTTAATATTTTCTGCTTTTATTAGGTCCATACCATTCCTATGTTTTATTGTGCCTATCTTTGCATGAAATATTCCTTTGATAGCTGTAATTTTCTTGAAGAGATCTCTATTCTTTCCCATTCTATTGTTTTCCTCTATATCTTTGCACTGATCACTGAGGAAGGCTTTCTTATCTCTCCTTGCTATTCTTTGGAACTCTGCATTCAAATGGGTTTATCTTTCCTTTTCTCCTTTGCATTTCACTTCTCTTCTTTTCAAAACTATTTGTAAGGCCTCCTCAGACAGCCATTTTGCTTTTTTACATTTTTTTTTTTCTTGGGGATGGTCTTGATACCTGTCTTCTGTACAATGTCATGAACCTCATTCCATAGTTCTTCAGGCACTCTGTCTACTAGATCTAATCCTTTGAATCTATTTCTAACTTCCACTGTATAATTGTAAAGGATTTGATTTAGGTCATACCTGAATGGTCTAGCAGAGAAGGCAATGGCACCCTACTCTAGTACTCTTGCCTGGAAAATCCCATGGGTGGAGGAGCCTCGTAGGCTGCAGTCCATGGGGTTGCTAAGAGTCAGACATGACTGAGCGACTTCACTTTCTCTTTTCACCTTCATGCATTGGAGACAGAAATGGCAACCCACTCTAGTGTTCTTGCCTGGAGAATCCCACGGACGGGGGAGCCTGGTGGGCTGCCGTCTATGGGGTCGCACAGAGTCAGACACGACTGAAGCGACTTAGCAGCAGCAGCCGCAGTGAATGGTCTAGTGGTTTTCCCTACTTTCCTCAATTTAAGTCAGAATTTGGCAGTCAGGAATTCATGATCTGGGCCACAGTCAGCTCCTGTTTTTGTCTTTGCTGACTGTATAGAGTTTCTCCATCTTTGGCTGCAAAGAATATAATCAATCTAATTTTGGTTTTGACCATCTGGTGATGTCCATGTGCAGAGTCTTCTCTTGTGTTGTTGGAAGAGGGTGTTTGCTACGACCAGTGCATTTTCTTGGCAAAACTCTATTAGTCTTTGCCCTGCTTCATTCCGCATTCCAAGGCCAAAGTTGCCTGTTACTCCAGGTGTTACTTTTCTTCCTACCTTTGCATTCCACTACCCTATTTTGTAAAGGACATCTTTTCTGGGGTCTTAGTTCTAGAAGTAGTTCTACAGCATTTTATTTTTGAATAACAGTTTGCTCTTGGTCCCTTCAAAAACTCTTCTACCTCCTTCTTGAATGTAGTGGGAAATTAGAATAAATATTTAGCTTTTTCTAAAATTAATGTTATAAACAAAAATATCCAGAAGATATTATCCCATAGTTCAAAGATCATGGCAAATGAAAATCTAAATACACTGAAGAGGAATAATAGGATTTAATTAATGGAAACAGTCACAAATATCTGGGCATTTGTGATAGAAATTTATACAATAACTTGAATATAGGGAATTGAATTGGAGATAATGATTCTGGAAGTAATTATTTTAAAACAAGATTTTCATGAAAAATGGTCATGTTGAAACACTATAAAATAAAAAAGAAAGCAGTTAATGTACATAAAATCTAAACAGATGTGAAAATCTGTTGGACTGAAAGAGATGACAGAAATTTAATTGCCTATGTTGATATTCAGTAGAAATATCACTGCCCCATTTTGTTCTAAGATATTTCTTCGAAGCAACATCTCCAAATATTCTTTATTCTTGTCTTACAAACTCAAGCCACAGTGATTAATTATGAGTTTTTTAGCACTGTGGTATCATTCACTGTCTTGTTCATTTACTTATTTGTTTTAAGTAAGATGTATTGACACTGTGTCTGATTCAGGGATTGGTTGGAGTTAAAGTATTTATTCAAAGATCAATGACACAAAAGAAGAATTTCTAATTTGTAAGGAAAAAGAAACCTGTTACTTTGTTTGAGCTGGTGGGACAATGCACTACAAACTAGATGACAAACAACATACACGTGTTGTCTTACAGTCTAGAAGTTAGAAGTCTACAATAAAGTGTTGGCAGAGTCTGTTCATTCCAAGGACCGCAAAAAAGATATCTTACAAGCCTCTCCCCTAGCTTCTACTGGTCTGCTGGTAAAACTTAGTATTCTTTATCATCTGCTTCATCACTTCAACTTCTGCCTTCATATTCATATGGCATTCTCCCTGTGAGCAGGGGTCTATTTAAAATTATATAATAACACCAGTCTTTGGATTAGGTGCTCACCTGTGGCTCAGATGGTAAATAATCTGCCTGTAATGCAAAAGACTCGGGTTTCATCCCTGGTTGGGAAGATCCCCTGTAGAAAAGAGCAGCTACCCATTCCAGTATTCTTGCCTGGAGAATTCAGTGGACAAAGGAGCCTGGCGGGCTACAGTCCATGGAGTCACAAAATCAGAGACTGATATGACTGAGTGACTGACACTTTCATTTTTCTTTGTTTACTGTAGTACGATTTCATCTTAATTAATTTACCTACAATGACTGTTTCCATATAAGGTCACGTTTTAAGGTACTGAGGGTTAGGATTTCAGCCTTTGAATTTTTTTTTTTTTTTTAGTTTTTATTTTTTAAATTTTAAAATCTTTAATTCTTACATGCATTCCCAAACATGAAGTATACAATTAAACCTTTGATAAAAGTTATCACCATACCACATAATTATCCTAATAACACTCCAGGAGATAGTGAAAGACAGGGAAGCCTGGCATGCTGCAGTCCGTGGAGTCACAAACAGTTAGACATGACTTAGAGACTGAACAACAACAGCAATTCTATATTAGCGCAGGAAAAGGGATGATTAACTTACAAGTGAAACAGAGAAGGCCACACAGAGGAGGAGTGTAATTGAGAAAGTACTGAAGCATAGTATGCAATCACCAGGGAGTTAAGAATGATCATATGAATTCTAGGTGTAGGAACAGCATGTGAAAATATACAGAGATGTTAAGAGTGACTTGATGGTGAAACAATGGCAAATTTAGAGCCCTTGGGGGCAGAACTGAGTGAGGATAGAATATCAACAGGAAAACTAATAAATCATGATTAACATGATTAAAGAATACATCAGAAACTCCTTTCAGAGTTCATAGTTTGGTACTTAATAAAATTTTATTCATCCATTCACTCATTCAATAAGTATTTACTTAGCATCTACAAGATTCCAAAGCATAGTCTAGTCACAAGTTTCACTTTAATGAATAAGAAGATAATTGTGCAACAGAGCTAAAAATAAACAAGTAAGCAAGAGAATACAAGAATTGACATAAAGTGCTAAATTCTGTTGAGACAAGTGAAGCAAGGTAAGAGGGACAGAAAGGGTAATTAGACACAGAGAATATTGATATTTTGTATTGGGTGATCAGAAACAGCCTTAAATGATAAGATAGAATTTTGCAAAGCAATATGAAGAAAGAAAGAGAGTTAGTTAGTCCTATAACTGCATCTCATGAGTGAGTGATAGTTGCTCAGTCTTGTACGACTCTTTGTGACTCCATGGACTGTAGCCTGCCAGGCTCCTTTGTCCATGGAATTCTCCAGGCAAGAATGATGGAATGGATTGCCATTTCCTTCTCCAATAACTAGATCTCAGGCAAAGGAAAAGTCAATGTGAAAACCCTAAGGGGAAACCAGCTGGGTAATTTAGAAAAATAGCAACAAAGCTCCTATAACTGAAGGAGACTGATTAACAGCAAAGTCAGAGTTGTTGGCAGGGGTGGGGGGGTGTATTGTCACAAGGTACAGAATATGTATGACCTTAGGGATGGATATGACTACATTATTTTTTCTCAGTGAGTGGAAAAGGAAGACAATGAGGGAAGGAGGGGATGTATTAAGCAAATAAATCATTGTAACATATAACTCTTTATATTTAGCTAGCTAGCTATTCCTGTCTACCTATATATTGGCCTATAATATTTACCAGACTATTTTATCAGAATATATAAAGAATATTTTATCATTACTGTAGTTCTGTGATAATAAACTTTATATTTGACTGTGTCTAAACTGGAGGCTATTGCAATGATCCCAAGTAATGGACATGTAAGCAAGGACATTACAGGGGATAATATTAGTGAGTGCCGTATTCTGCATGTTGATGGATATATTTTGAGGTAGAGCCAAAAGTGTTTATGATTGGACTAAATATTTGATGCAAAAAAATAGTCAAAGACAACATGTGATCATGTGATTCTTAAATGTGGGTAAGATTGTGTGATCATGTTTCTTTTTCAATTTTTAAATTCTTATTTTATATTAGAATACAGTCCATGGGGTCATAAAGAATTAGACATGACTTAGTGACTAAACAACAACTATAACAACAGCTGATTTATAATGCTGTGTTAGTTTCAGCTGTACAACAAAGTGATTTAGTTATACATATGCATATAAATTCTTTTTCAGATTCTTTTCTCATATAAATTGTTACAGGGTATGAGTAGAATTCCCTGTGCTACAGTAGATTCTTGTTTATTATCTATTTTTATATCATAGTGTATATATGTTTACATTTTATATTGTTTTTTTCTAATTTTTTTAGATTAGGTGAGATAGGTAGGGACAATGAAGAGCTTGAGAGAACTCAAATGTAGCAATAGGATAAAGGCAGCATATATGGAGAAAAACAAGTAGGTAGATAGACATGTAAATCCTCTTATTCTATCTACTCAGTGAAATGAAAAGCAAGTCATGAGCTGAAAGTAAGGGTGAGGGAATATGTACTAGAAATTGGACGAAGGAAAAGAAGTGATAAAATAGTCTTTCAAGAAAAGAGCAGAAAGAAAGTATTCCAGAGAATGGCTGCATAGGACAAAGGAACAATTGAGATCAATTTTTATGTATTAAAAGTGAGATCAGCTAGCATGTTTATGCGTATTTTGATCATTGTACTCAGCTATGTTGGAACATATAGGGGGTCATGGGAAGCTAGATTTACCTAAGATTATCAGGCAAGTATGATGAAGTAAGATTGAGGCAACAGATTTTAGGCTGCATGCACTGGAGCAGTATCAATAACAGATCACAGAATCTAAATTGGGACAGGAAAGTGAAAAGAACATGAAGTAGATGAAAGAAGGCAAAAATCTTTGGATCAACAAACTCGTGTTTTGAGATGTTGACACTGTGACAGAAGAGAGAGTAAATGAAAATATGTATGGTATTGTCAGAGAATGGGGTACATGAAAATGATATTTTAGAGGAAGAACAATAACTGAAAATTATACAAATTGCAAGTGATATGTTCTAGGAATATCTGTGCTGTTTATTATGGGAGGCACTAGCTTTGTGTGGGTATTTAAATGAAAATTAAATTGGTTCCAGACCATCACAAAGATGTGAATATGACAATAAAGTAACAATTTTTCTGATTTCCCAATGTGTATAAAGGTTACATTTACAGTATACTGTAGTCTATTAAGTGAACAATAGCATTAGCATAACTTAATTATAAAATATTTTATTGCTAAAAATACTAAACATCATCTGAAAACACCAAGTTGCCACAAAACTTGCAATTACATAAAATGTATATATGGTTGCAATTTCTAAAAATGCAATATCTGCAAAGCACAATAAAATGTGGCATGTCTGTAATTAAAACTGAATAAAATTAAAAGCCAACATCTCAGTAACACTATCCACATTTCATGTGCTCAACAGCCATATGTAGCTAGGCAATGAAGAGATAGAGTAAATCAATTATTACAGAATTTTGTATCAAACAGATTATGGGAAGAATTGGCTGAGATACAGTGAAAATAAGTGGTCATGTTCTGAAAATGCTATGGTATTCTAAAAAGGAAGTGGTAAAAATTTTGAAATGTCAATGAAGAGAAAGAAGGACCTCTATCATTCCACTTGACCCAGAGGTAAGAAAATCAAGAAGCTACACAGAAGGCTTCAGGAGAAGCAAATGTCTCATCAGATTTTGATTAGAGAAAAAGGAGAAACGATCATTCATAGGAGAGGTTGACTACACCATAAATTTTGCCAATGATGACTATTATTTTCGTGAAAGCTAAATGAAAAGGTTTAACGAACTGGTAAGGTTGGAAGAAGGGGTCGCAATAAGAGATATGAAAGTCCTAGAGGAATCAGAGACTTAGAGATTAATCTAGCGGAAATCAAACAGGTGAGAGCATGGCGTGAATAATATTGATTAGCAAAAGCTTCAGATGAAAGATTTTCTTGCCACTATTTGAGACTTGGATTACCAGCACACTACTGATAGTTCTGTTGCTTGTCAAACTGGTGTGAATACAGCACTGTACATTTTTCAATAGGAGCACCCTATATAACTTTTCTTGAAGATATGGGAGCCAGGGAATATGTATTCATAAGGGAACCTACAGTTACTTACTTCATTATATGAGACAACATAGAAACTAAACATTTATGACCAAGGGCATAGAAAAACACCAGTCAGGCAGGTATAAAGGTTCTCTAGATCATGAAAGATTTTGTATATTGTAATACTGATTTATTTTTTGAAGGAGACAAGAAACAAGTGAAATATTTTAAAGGGAGAAATAAAATAAGCAGGTTTGTAACTTTAGAGACTGTTATGCAACACTAGAGTTAAAAAGGGAAAAAATGTGATTCCTTTTAGAGTTCAAATAGATAAAATTTATAACACCATCAAAATTCATAGTTTTTCAAGTTCATGGAGATATGTTTAGTCTGCATTATGAGCAATGCTTGGGGAAAGCAACTTGTGTTCATTCCCCAAGTATGCATGACTCCTTATTATCCTGGAGTAACTTTGTAAATAATAATAAACTTCACAATAAACTGTGGAAAATTCTGAAAGAGATGGGAATACCAGACTACCTAACCTGCCTCTTGAGAAATCTGTATGCAGGTCAGGAAGCAACAGTTAGAACTGCACATGGAACAACAGACTGGTTCCAAATAGGAAAAGGAGTACATCAAGGCTGTATATTGTCACCCTGCTTATTTAACTTCTATGCAGAGTACATCATGAGAAACGCTGGACTGGAAGAAATACAAGCGGAATCAAGATTGCCGGGAGAAATATAAATAAGCTCAGATATGCAGGTGACACCACCCTTATGGCAGAAAGTGAAGAGGAGCTAAAAAGCCTCTTGATGAAAGTGAAAGAGGAGAGCGAAAAAGTTGGCTTAAAGCTCAACATTCAGAAAATGAAGATCATGGCATCCGGTCCCATCACTTCATGGGAAATAGATGGGGAAACAGTGGAAACAGTGTCAGGCTTTATTTTTTGGGTCTCCAAAATCACAGCAGATGTTGACTGCAGTCATGAAATTGAAAGATGCTTACTCCTTGGAAGAAAAGTTATGACCAACCTAGATAGTATATTCAAAAGCAGAGACATTATTACTTTGCCGACTAAGGTCTGACTAGACTAAGGTCTAGTCAAGGCTACGGTTTTTCCTGGGGTAATGTATGGATGTGAGAGTTGGACTGTGAAGAAGGCTGAGTGCCGAAGAATTGATGCTTTTGAACTGTGGTTTTGGAGAAGACTCTTGAGAGTCCCTCGGACTGCAAGGAGATCCAACCAGTACATTCTGAAGGAGATCAACCCTGGGATTTCTTTGGAAGGGATGATGCTAAAGCTGAAACTCCAGTACTTTGGCCATCTCATGTGAAGAGTTGACTCATTGGAAAAGACTCTGATGCTGGGAGGGATTGGGGGCAGGAAGAGAAGGGGACGACCAAGAATGAGATGGCTGGATGGCATCACTGACTCGATGGACGTGAGTCTGAGTGAATTCCGGGAGATGGTAATGGACAGGGAGGCCTGGCGTGCTGCAATTCATGGGGTCGCAGAATCAGACACGACTGAGCGACTGAACTGAACTGAACTGAACTGAACTTTGTAAAATAAGGCAGATGAGACTTGCTCTACTCATTTAGAGAATTTGTTGACCATATGATAATAGTCTTCCATTTGAAAATAAGTAGAATTCCAATCCAAATTTTATGCAAAGGAAGATATTTTCCTAAAAATTATATGAACTCCATTGTTACCTCTTGCTCTTTCCAATCTAGATCCCCCACCCATCACCACTGAAAAATAAAATGAAATGTAATAAAAGTGATAGGAATATAGCATATGATGCTCATCATATCAAACACCTGTACTTAACATTTCTGGGCAGACTCCCTAGCATCAAGCCTACACTTCTCTACACAGAGGAAATTCATTCTCTAAAACAAATACTTGCATCAACAAAGAAAAGAAAAAGAAAATCCTTAAAGATTCAACTGACCACAAAGAAAGACAGAAGTTGCACAATCAAAAGTTTTCTTGAATGATAACCGAGGAGAATCAGCTTTCTCCAGACATAACAAATTTAATATTCTGCAGTCCATACCCATTTGGAACTATGTCCGTTAATGAATATCTTTATTTTAATTATTTTATATTCTTTGTATTTTGGATTACTATATAGTGTTTACTCTGATATTTGCTTATACTCTAGTAAGTGTTTGCTATAACATAATCTTTACTTTTTGCTATCTTTAATTTTCTTTGTATTTACAATTTCAGGTATCCTGTCTCCTCAAAATTTCCCCTGTATAAAAATTTTATAATTATCAAAAACAAGACGATATAAATAAACAAAAATGAAAGGAAACAACAAATTTCAGTGGATGGAATAACACATATTTTTGTATGTATTTATATGTGTTATATATTTATATAATGGAGAGATAATATACTTATGTATAGAGTACATAATGATTGATAAGAATAGCAAGGATACCTAATAACAGTTGGAGAAATAGATCTAGAAAGATAATTCCCAATGATGTCATGTATTATTTCAGTATGTGCCTACTGAGAACTCACTTTATGGTAGAATTTGAGATAAGCTCAAGGGATGTAAACATTTCATTTTGCTATCATTGCTGTCATTATAGCAATAATGATAACATTAAACAAATTATTACTATTGATAAATAACTTAAATGCTGTCATGATATTAGCTATGAAATAAAACAACAAAATCATATAAGAATATTGGCCATTAGTAAGGCTAGTAATAATAAAATGATAATCAGTAGAAACTTGAAAAATAACCAGCAGATAGAAAACATGGACTTGGTACAGAGCAGAAAACATGTATAATGTTTTAGGGGCAAGAATAAGCTTTTGCAAGCTTTAGAAATAAAGAAAAATATGAGAGGTGATTAAAGTTAAGCCAAAAAGGTAAGAAGAACACAAAGGATAAAGAAGTTATGTGTTGAAGAATATATTTGCTCACAGTTCTTCCTTCTGTCTCTGCCTTTCTCATTATTTACTGTGAGTGAAGTAAAATCTCCCATCGTTAAGCTTGGTTGTATAACTTTATTTAATTGCATGACTGTACATAGAAGTAAGAGAGAGCAAGTTCTGACTCAAGTCTTATGAGACCTTTCTTGAGTTTTTAATGTCTACTTTGTGAAGATATAACTTAGGCAGCCTTGGTTCCTTCAGCCTAGGTCTAGGAAAAAGACTCCTAGATATATCTGAGGTCTTAAATTCAATCTAGTGAGCTAAGACCAGCTGAGAGCAACAAAACCACAACCTGTCTACCAACTTATGAGTATGAAATAAATGATTATTATTGGAAGCCACTGATATTTGGTGGCTGTTTACAATGCCACCATGAAGTTTCTGGCTTTTGGAATTTATTTTTAATACAAGTTTATATATTAATTTTTTTTTTAATGGCACCATCTTTATTATGTTGAGTACTGCAATTCAAGAACATGGTTGGACTTTCCAGTTGCTTATTTTTTTGAGTGTTTTGATAGTAGTGAAATTTTTCATATTGTCATACATTTTTTTAAAACATAATCCTAAGGGTGTAATATTTAATTATGCTTGTTGTTATTGTATTTGATATTTATATAAAACTCTGGCGAAATTTGATTTGAAGAGAAATGAAAGTTGATTTAAATAGATCTGTGTTGTTTGAATATTTTCCTTTGGTTTTAATTTTATATTTTTCAGACTGACAGGAAAAGCATATTTAAATAATTTAGGGAAATATTTATATAGATGTGGAGCAGTCAAAAGTCCACATGAATAAACATGAATACTTTTAAATCCCAGGGACAGGGGAGCCTGGTGGGCTGCCATCTATGGGGTCACACAGAGTTGAACACGACTGAAGTGACTTAGCAACAGCAGCAGCAGCAGCAGCAGCAGTAATAAAAATGCAAATTTAATTAAACAATGCTATTTAGGAAAATTTTTGGTTGATCTAGAAATAAATGGACTGATTTAATAAAAATGCTGAATACATTTATTTATTACTTATATATGTAGAGAAAAATCTACATTTTTTAAAAGAAATATGTCAGTTTGTATTGAGTTAAGAGTCAAAAGTTTTATCAGATGTGTTTCAGGACCAGTGTATATTTGATGTCAGATTCATTTGCTAAGTATCAATACACTCATAGGCTGTTTGAGACTCTTTCCCTCATCTCTGGTTACTAGCTTGTCTCATAGCAGAGTTACTTAGCTGCATCATGTGAGTGCTAGATCCCTTGCATGGCTTCTGTGATACCTACTATGGTGAAAGCAACATAATGAATCCCAGCACCTAATCAGTAAGTTCCAGATTGATCTGGCATGAACCACTTCTGGATTCTAATAAAACTATACACCAGAGAGCATGAGACCTGGATTCCTGGGCTTCTCTCAGAAGGACTAGCTGATATAGCCATGGAAACATGGGGAAATGAACAGTTCAAAAAATAAATACTTAGGGCAAAGAAAAATTCTTCTTTCTCCTCTTGATGAACTATTTCAAGACCTAGTGACTGGTTCCGTATGTCCTATTCAGAATGTACCATATAATCAAAACTTAGCTATAGCTTCATTTGAAGTAGTGTATCACCCTGTTTATTTACCATAACTCTCAGCATCGCCTCCAATTCCTCTCATTTGCTGCCTGGGAAGATTATACCTTCATTAAAACATCACCTAAGTTATGCAGATTTCTTTTTTCTAGACATTAAGACTAAGACTAAGACATATATAAATTCTAAAAATATTTCCAATGAGTATAAAAAGTATTCATATACAATATATGTTATTTTAACATAATTTGCAAAATAATAAAAAATCAGAGGCATATTACATCTTAATGAAATGATATAGTTTCATTATTTTCTCATATATTGAGATTTTTCTCATTAATAAAATGACTATACATAGATTTTAAAACAATGCAATGAGGAAGTTCAGTAATGGTAAGTGAAACAAGCAGAATAGAGAATCATTTACATAGTTATTTATTTTATTTACATTTTTACATTACATAATTATTTACATTTAAAAATTAAATTAAAATTTCAATGAAGTTTGGTGAAAAGTACACAAATATTAGGTAACTTTCATATATGAAAAAACTCTATACCTCTTTTTATATCTATTTATTTTTATATTTATATTTTTCTATTTCTATTTCTATTCCTCAAAGTATATATTATTTGCAATATATTCAGTAGTAGTTTTCTAATTTTAGAAAACCAAATCCTAACTTGCATTTGGCTAGTTATATTATATGAGGAATAACCATGTAGTGAAACACTTTGAAATCATCCTCTGAAAGTTTTTGGTAAAATTCTAAACATGGTATAAAAATGCAAAATAATACAGTGTTCTAGAGGCATGAAAACAGCTTTGTTCTATAAACTGGAACAAGCCTTCAAGGCTCAGAAGCCAGTCATCTTTATCATGATTTAGAATATGAACCAAATTAGAAAATGCAACAAAGTATAAAGTCATAAAACATTAATCTTTTCACCTTGCTTATATTTTCCTTTGTTGTGCCGAAGCTTTTAATTTTAATTAGATCCCATTTGTTTATTTTTGCTTTTATTTCCAGAATTCTGGGAGGTGGGTCATAGAAGATCCTGCTGTGATTTATGTCTGAGAGTGTTTTGCCTATGTTCTTCTCTGGGAGTTTTATAGTTTCTGGTCTTACATTTAGATCTTTAATCCATTTTGAGTTTATTTTTGTGTGCGGTGTTAGAAAGCGATCTAGTTTCATTCTTTTACAAGTGGTTGACCAGTTTTCTCAGCACCACTTGTTAAAGAGATTGTCTTTACTCCATTGTATATTCTTGCCTCCTTTGTCAAAGATAAGGTGTCCATATGTGTGTGGATTTATCTCTGGGCTTTCTATTTTGTTCCACTGATCTATATGTCTGTCTTTGTGCCAGTACCATACTGTTTTGATGACTGTGGCTTTGTAGTAGAGCCTGAAGTCAGGCAAGTTGATTCCTCCAGTTCCATTCTTCTTTCTCAAGATTGCTTTGGCTGTTCGAGGTTTTTTGTATTTCCATACAAATCTTGAAATTATTTGTTCTAGTTCTGTGAAAAATATGGCTGGTAGCTTGATAGGGATTGCATTGAATTTGTAAATTGCTTTGGGTAGTATACTCATTTTCACTATATTGATTCTTCCAATCCATGAACATGGTATATTTCTCCAACTATTAGTGTCCTCTTTGATTTCTTTCATCAGTGTTTTATCGTTTTCTATATATAGGTCTTTAGTTTCTTTAGGTAGATATATTCCTAAGTAGTTTATTCTTTTTGTTGCAATGGTGAATGGAATTGTTTCCTTAATTTCGTTTTCTACTTTCTCATTATTAGTGTATAGGAATGCAAGGGATTTCTGTGTGTTGATTTTATATCCTGCAACTTTACTATATTCATTGATGAGATCTAGTAATTTTCTGGTGGAGTCTTTAGGGTTTTCCATGTAGAGGATCATGTCATCTGCAAACAGTGAGAGTTTTACTTCTTCTTTCCAATTTGGATTCCTTTTATTTCTTTTTCTGCTCTGATTGCTGTGGCCAAAACTTCCAGAACTATGTTGAATAGCAGCGGTGAAAGTGGACATCCTTGTCTTGTTCCTGACTTTAGGGGAAATGCTTTCAATTTTTCACCATTGAGGATAATGTTTGCTGTGGGTTTGTCATATGTAGCTTTTATTATGTTGAGGCATGTTCCTTCTATTCCTGCTTTCTGGAGAGTTTTTATCATAAGCAAGGTGAAAAGACAGCCTTGTGAATAGAAGAAAATAATAGCAAATGAAGCAACTGACAAACAACTAATCTCAAAAATATACAAGCAACTTCTGCAGCTCAACTCCAGAAAAATAAACGACCCAATCAAAAAATGGGCCAAAGAACTAAATCGACATTTCTCCAAAGAAGACATACGGATGGCTAACAAACACATGAAAAGATGCTCAACATCACTCATTATTAGAGAAATGCAAATCAAAACCACAATGAGGTACCACTTCACACCAGTCAGAATGGCTGCGATCCAAAAATCTGCAAGCAATAAATGCTGGAGAGGGTGTGGAGAAAAGGGAACCCTCCTACACTGTTGGTGGGAATGCAAACTAGTACAGCCACTATGGAGAACAGTGTGGAGATTCCTTAAAAAATTGCAAATAGAACTACCATATGACCCAGCAATCCCACTGCTGGGCATACACACCGAGGAAACCAGACTTGAAAGAGACACATGTACCCCAATGTTCATCGCAGCACTGTTTATAATAGCCAGGACATGGAAACAACCTAGATGTCCATCAGCAGATGAATGGATAAGACAGCTGTGGTACATATACACAATGGAGTATTACTCAGCCGTTAAAAAGAATTCATTTGAATCAGTTCTGATGAGATGGATGAAACTGGAGCCGATTATACAGAGTGAAGTAAGCCAGAAAGAAAAACACCATTACAGTATCCTAATACATATATATGGAATTTAGAAAGATGGCAATGACGACCCTGTATGCAAGACAGGAAAAAAGACACAGATGTGTATAACGGACTTTTGGACTCAGAGGGAGAGGGAGAGAGTGGGATGATTTGGGAGAATGGCATTCTAACATGTATACTATCATGTAAGAATTGAATCGCCAGTCTATGTCTGATGCAGGATACAGCATGCTTGGGGCTGGTGCATGGGGATGACCCAGAGAGATGTTATGGGGAGGGAGGTGGGAGGGGGGGTTCATGTTTGGGAACGCCTGTAAGAATGAAAGATTTTAAAATTAAAAAAATAAATAACTAAAAACAAAAACAAAAACAAACATTAATCTTTAGAATAAAAGACCAGAGTATGCCACAGTAAGAATAAATATGTAACAGCATAAAGTGTAAAGGTTTAGAAATATAAACCTTAAAGATAGTTGCTTATATATAACATTAATTTCCATAAAATACAAGTATTCCTTTAATTTTAACAATAAATAAAAAATCAAATACATTGTTATAACTAAATTTCAAAACTCATTAAGTACAAAAACATATTCACTTAGACATTCATTCCATTTTATATCAGCATGCTCATATTTTTATTGCTATGTTTTTATCAGTAGATGATAACCTTTGTCATAATTAGTGTATTTGTCTGTTACTGAAAATATTGTTGTTCAATCACTAAGTCATGCTCAACTCTTTGCGATCCCATGGACTGAAGCACAATAGGCTTCTCTGTTCTTACTATCTCCCAGGGGTTGCTCAAACTTATGTGCACTGAGTAGGTGATACCATCCAACTATCTCATCCTCTGTCACCCGCTTCTCCTCCTGCCCTCAATCTTTCCCAGCATCAGAGTCTTTTCCAATGAATCAGGTCTTCACATCGGGTTAAAGTATTGAAGCTTCAGAACCAGTCCTTCAAACGGATATTCAGAGTTGATTTCCTTTAGGATTGATTGATTTGATCTCCAAGGGACTCTCAAGCATCTATTTCAGCACATAATTAAAAACCATCAGTTCTTCAGTGCTCATCATTCTTTATGATCCAACTCTCACATACACACATGACTACTCGAAAAACCATAGCTATGACTATACAGACCTTTGTTGGCAAAGTGATGTCTCTACTTTCTAATATGCTGTCTAGGTTTGTCATAGCCTTACTTCCAAGGAGTAAGCATCTTTTAATTTTATGGTTGCATTCATCATCCCCAGTGACTAAGGAGCCCAAGAAAATAAAATCTATCACTATTTTCACTTTTTACCCACCTGAAGTGATGGGACCAGATACCCTGGTATTAGTTTTTCAAATGTTGAGTTTTAAGCCAGCTTTTTCACTCTTCTCTTTCAAACTCATCAAGAGGCTCTTTAGTTCCTCTTCACTTTCTGCCATTAGAGTGGTATCATCCACATATCTGAGGTTGTTTATATTTCTCCCAGCAACCTTGATTTCAGCTTGTGATGTATCCAGCCCAGCACAACGTACTCTGCAAATAAGTTCGATAAGCAGGGTGACAATATACAGTCTTGACGTACTCCTTTCCCAATTTTAAACCAGTCAGTTGTTGCATGTCCAGTTCTAACTGCAGCTTCTTGACTGGCATACAGGTTTCTCAGGAGGCAGGTAAGGTAGTCTGTTATTCTCATCTCTGTAAGAAGTTTTCATTGTTTGTTATAATCACATAATCAAAAGCTTTAGCATATTCAATGAAGCAGATATTTTTCTGGAATTGCCTTGCTTTTTCTATGACCCATTGGATGCTGGCATTTTGATCTCTAGTCTCTCTGCCTTTTCAAAATACAGATTGTACATCTGGAAGTTCTCAGTTCACATACTGCTGAAGCCTAGCTTGAAGGATTTTGAGAACTACCTTGCTAGCGTGTGAAATGAAACTAATTGTAATGTATTTTATACATTCTTTGGCTTTGCCTTTCTTTGGGACCTAATAAAAAAATAATTGTTCCACTCCTGTGGCCACTGCTGAGTTTTCTAAATTTGCTGGCATATAGAGTGCAGCCCTTTAACAGCATCATCTCTTATGACTTGAAATAGCTCAACTGGAATTCCATCACCTCCATTAGCTTTGATCATAGTAATGCTTCCTAAGGACCACTTGGCTTAACACTCCTGAATGTCCAGCTCTAGGTGAGTGACCACACCATAATGGTTATCAGGGTCACTAATACATTTCTAGTATAGTTCTTCTGTGTATTCTTGCCACCTCTTCTTAAGTTCTTCTACTTCTGTTATGTCCTTGCCATTTCTGTCTTTTATTGTGCCCATTTTTACATGAAACGCTCCCTTGGTATCTCCAATTTTCTTGAACTGATTTCTAGTCCATAGTTCTTCAGGCATTCTGTCCACCAGATCTAATCCCTTGAATCTATTCATCACCTCCACTGTATACTTATAAGGGATTTGATTTAATTGAAAAGATTATGTGTGATCCAAAATCCTCACACTGAGATTTATTAGAAATAAATAATTTTTTGTTCTGTAATGGCAGTTGTCACTTTTAGGTTTTGTATCATTGAGAATTTTTATTTTTTGCCCTTTCAATAAGGAGATTAATTTTCCTTTCCTTAATTTGTACAGTGGCCACTTGTAAAGGTTGCTGTTCAAAACACCAATAGTCATATTTGAAAACATAGCAATCAATCAACAATGAAATAAAATTTGCAGGATACCAAACATCACCCATGCATCCTCTCTTTTTTCCTTCCTCTCCAAGCTACTCACTCATTTTTTGTATTGAGCAAATATTGAGAAAAAAATTATGCTTCTATCTGTTATCTGTCCAAGAATTCTACTTCATTCCTATGGCTAGGACTCAAGGAGAAATCACAAAATTTATATTTTCTACTTCCACCAAGAATGATGGCATTGATGGGAGGATTTTTTTTTAGGAGAAAGGAAGAAGGAAATAATAGAAATGAGTTAAGAAACAAAGAAACCATTGAGTATTTTAGAATTAAGAAAGAGAGAGATAAGGAATACAAAGCAGAAAATGAGTGACCAATAAGCAAATGTTATCTTCTTTGCAAAATAGCTTAATTCTATTTAAGATGAATTCAGGGTAAAATGGTAAAATGGTGTTAAATAGTTTACATATATGTCAATATTGATTCAGAAAATGCTTCCTTTCTCAAATCTCCAATTAATTACATCCATATTTGTACCCAAAAATGTATCTGGAGCTACAACTAGAGATCACAAGGGAAGCAAAGTCATGGGGTTCTTTCTCATGTTTCTAAAGCAAGTGAGACAAACCTTATTTTACCTGAATTAAATATTAAATTACAGAAAAAAACTTTATTTTAGAAGGGACATTATGTGGCAAAGAAAACCACTAACTCTGAAGTTTCTTTTATTTCTAACATTCAAGCTAAAACTGACTTTTTAAAATATTTTCATAGAAAACTTGGGCTTTTTATATTAATTGCAGTATAATTGAGGTATACATGTTCTGAGAAGAAAAGAAAAGCTTTGATTTTCATAGGGTAGATTAATATTACAAACTCACAGAAATTTGCTTTCTTTACTTGTAATGAAATAGCCTCTTCCTACCTCTATTCAAAAACCTCAATTATTATTTCACACCCTGCATCTGAGAGATAGAAAACCAATACCTTTCCCTCTTGACTTCACCCCTTTAGACAGTGACTCCTAGTGAGGTTAGGTGACTTACCAAAGACCATATCAAAAGTTAAATTTACAGCAGGAATTCCTGGTAATCTTTCATTTTCCCTGTCAACATGAATCCTCACTCATGAGCAAAGCACAAGTGTGCTACAAATTCCATTTGCTCCTCAAATTTAGGTTCTAGTAGCAGAAACTACACACTTAATTCATGGTGGGATTCTTAAGGAAACTGAAAGACTGTAGCCAAAAGCAAAATTCAGCAAATGAAAAGCAAATCAACTGCATTAAACATTTTAAACAAAATACTGATATATCTACGTATGCTGCATTTGTGTAGAGGTCTCTAATATCCCTTACAAGTTGTAATTAAATATAAGAATATTTGATCAGCATCTACCAAGACAGGTTAACCCCTTTAGTTATAATTTAGTATGGAATTAGGTAGGCACCATGCATTTTCAGGTTAGAAAGAACAACATGTGTTTAACAGGGTTTATTCTACATCAGATGGTATATTGATTAATGTTCAGAATGAGTTGAGTCTGCTCTCTTACATTTATGTTATCTTACTCAAGTAAGAAACTAAATCTAGGGACTTATTCCCCTGGAGGTTCAGTGGTTAAGACTTTACCTTCTAATACAGAGGGTGTGTGTTTGATCCCTGATCGGGGATCTCACATACCTAGCAGCCATAAAACCAAGACTTAAAAAACAAAAAAAGAAACCAGAAATGATATTTTAACAAACTCAACAAAGGCTTTCTAAAAAATGAAAAAGAGGAAGTCTGTTTAAACTGGATTCACCCATGTCGTTGCAAATGGCAAAACATCATTTTTTGTGGCTGAGTAACATTCCATTTTGTATGTAGTGTATAAAGATGTGTGCATATACACATTCGTGTGTCTTCTTTGGAAAAATGTTCATCCAAGTGTTCTGTATGGATATTGTGCATTTTATTTATTAACCACTTATTGAATATATCATTTATAAATGATATATATTCTCCTATTCAATAGACTGCTTTTCCATTTCCTTGGTCTCCTTCACTGTTTGATACAGTCACGTAACCAATGTGATGGACATGAGTTTGAGTAAGCTCCAGGAGTTGGTGATGGACAGGGAAGCCTGGCATGCTGCAGTCCATGGATTCACAAAGAGTCGGGCACAACTGAGCGATTGAACTAAACTGATAGTCACATTTGTTTATTTCTGCCTTTGTTTTGCTTACCCAAGGAGATGTATCCCCCCACGAAATATTGCTAAGAACAGTGTCAAAGAGTGTATTGCTTATTTTTTCTTCAAGGATTTTTATGATTTCAGGTCTTACATTTAAGTCTTTAATTCATTTTGAATTTACTTTTGCATGTTGGGTAAAAAAGTGGTCCAGGTTGAGTCTCCTGCATCTAACTGTCCAGTTTTCCCAATAGCACTTGCTGAAGAAGCTATCTTTCTTCCATCGTATATGCCTAACTCCTTTGTTATATATGTACTGCCCATATAAAGATGGGCTTAATTTTGTATTCTCTATTATTTTCCTTTAATTTATGTGTTTGTTTTTGTGCGAGCACCATACTATTTTGATAACTTTAAAGTTTGAAGACAGGGTGCATGATATCTCCAGCTTTATCCTTTGTTTTCAGGTTTGTTTTGGCTATTAAGAGTCTTATGTAATTCCATGAAGATTTTAAGATTATTTATTCTAATTCCATGAAAAACACTATTGGTATTTTGATAGAGATTGCAGTGAATTGGGGGATTGTCTTGGAGTATGGTCATTTAATAATATCAGTTCTCCTAATCCACAAGGAATGTATGTTTCCATTTACTTATGTCATCTTCAATTTCTTTCATTAATGTCTATAGTTTTCAGAGTATAAGTCTTTCATTTCCTTGGTGAGATTTACACCTAGGTAGTGAATTCTTTTTGGCACGATTATAAAGGAATTTTTAATATTCTTTTTCTGAGAGTTTGCTGTTGGTACATAGAAAATAACAGATTTCTGTGTAGTAAATTTATATTTTGAAATTTTACTGAATTTCATAGTTGTAATAGTTTTATTAGGGGCTTCCCTAGTAGCTCAGATGGTAAAGCATCTGCCTGCAGTGCAGGACACCTGGCTTTGATCACAGGGTCAGGAAGACACCGTGGAGAAGGAAATGGCAATCAACCCACTTCAATATTCTTGCCTGGAGAATTCCATGGACAGAGGAGCCTGGTGGGCTGCAGTCCATGGGGTCTCAAAGAGTCAGGCATGACTGAGCAACTAACACACAACACACATTTATTATATTATGTCATCTGCAGACTCTTACAATTTTACTTCTTCATTACCAGTTTGGATTCGTTTTATCTTCTCTGATTACTATCTAGTAATTCCAATACTATGTTGTATAAAATCGGTAAGAGTGGGCATCTTTGTCTGATTCCTGATTTTAGAGAAATATTGTGTTAGTCAAGACCTTACAAAAAAAAAGCTGAGCTAATCTTTTGGCCAATCCAATACTTTCAGCTTTTTATCATTAAGTATAATATTGGCTATAAATTTATCATATATGGCTCTTATTATGTTGAAATATGTTCCCTTTAGACCCACTTTGTTGAGAGATTTTATAAGTTGATGTTAAATTTTCTCAAAAGATTTTTCTGCATCTATTGAGATGACCATATGATCATATGATTCTTATTCTTCAGTTTGTTACTCTGATGGAAGACACTGATAGTAAATATTGAAACACCCTTGCATCTCTAGGGTACATTCCACTAGACCATGGTGTATGATCCTTTAACACATTGTTAAATTAGGCTGCTAATTTTTCTTTAAGAAATTTTGCATCTATGTTCATCAGTGAGATTAGCCTGTATTTCATTTTGGTAGGAGTGTGATACTGACCTCATCAAGTGAGTTGGGATGAGTTACTTCTGCAATTTTTTGGAAGAGTTTTGATGATTTTTCTATAAATGTTTGGTAGAATTCCCATGTGAAGCATCTGGTTCTGGACTTTTGTTTGTGGGGGGTTACTTCATCACTGATTCCATTTCATTACTGTAAATGGGCTGTTCATACTTTCTATTTGTCCTTCATTCAGTCATGGAAGATTGTACATTTCTAGGAATTTGTCCATTTTATTTGTGTGAAAATATTTATATTTATCTCCTGTAATCCTATTTCTGTGCTGTCATTTGACACTACTCTTTCTTTGCTGATTTTATCTTTTGGATTCTTACTTTCTTTTTCTTAGCCAGATGCGCCCAGCTAAAGGTTTATCAATGCTGGCCCACTACTGAATGGGGTCAGGTCCTTGGCATTAACAGATTAGAGGGAGGATTCCAATGTGGCCCTTGTCAGCAACAGGATCACTGCAGTAAAACAACCTCCCCAAAATGGTTGCCACCAGCATCTCTGTACTCAGTGGGAGTCCTAACTTAACTGCCTCCTACCTTTACAGAAGGCTCTCCAAGATAAGCAAGTTGATCTGGCCCAGGATCCTTTTAAACTAATGCCTCTGCAGTGAGATTCATGCCATGTGAAATTGTGGGCATGCCCTTAAGGGTGATCTGTTTCCTATAGCCCTATTGCTGTACTGAACATAAGCCCCAGTGGGTTTCAAAGCCAGACATCCTGCGGGTTTGACTTCTTGGTGCAGGATCCCCAAGCAAGGGACCCCAATATAGGGCCTGGACCCCTTGCTCCTCTGGAAGGATCTCTGTGTTTGTAATATTCCACTCTTTGTGGGTCAGTAACCCAGGGCTATGGGTCCTAATTATACTGCATCTCTGTCCATCCTACTTATCCTGTAGTAGCACTTTGTTTATATCTTTAGTTGCAGAAATATTTTCCTGTGAGTCTTCAGGTCATTCTCACAGAAAATGGCTCTGTAAGTAGCTGTAATGTTGGCATGCCTGTGAGAAGAGGTGAGTTTAGTGTCTTCCTATTTTGCCATCATGTGAAAATTCTGGGCTGAAGTATAAATTTTAAAGGGGGTACATTTACAATAAAAAGGTAATATAACAAATAAACATAGAGGTACATTTAGAAAATAAAATAGTAATAATCTCAATATTTTTTTGAATTCAGTTCAGTTCACTTGCTCAGTCGTGTCCGACTCTTTGTGACTCCATGAACCGCAACACGCCAGGGATCCCTGTCCATCACCAACTCCCGGAGTCCACCCAAACCCATGCCCATTGAGTCGGTGATGCCATCCAACCATCTCATTCTCAGTTGTCCCCTTCTGCTGCCTTCATTTTTCCCAGCATCAGGGTCTTTTCAAATTAGTCAGTTCTTCACATCAGGTGGCCCAAGTATTGGACTTTCAGCTTCAACATCAGTCCTTTCAATGAACTTACAGGACTGATCTCCTTTACAATGGACTGGTTGGGTCTCCTTGCAGTCCAAGGGACTGTCAAGAGTCTTCTCCAACACCACAGTTCAAAAGAATCAATTCTTCGGCACTCAGCTTTCTCTATAGTCCAACTCTCACATCCATACATGACCACTGGAAAAACCATAGCCTTGACTAGATGGACCTTTGTTGGCAAAGTAATGTCTCTGCTTTTTAATATGCTATCTAGGTTGGTCATAACTTTCCTTCCAAGGAGTAGGTGTCTTTTAATTTCATGTGATTTTAGAGCCCCCAAAATAAAGTCAGCCACTGTTTCCACTGTTTTCCCATCTATTTGCCACAAAGTGATGGGACTGGATGCCATGATCTTAGTTTTCTGAGTGCTGAGCTTTAAGCCAACTTTTTCACTGTCTTCTTTCACTTTCATCAAGAAGCTTTTTAGTTCCTCTTCACTTTCTGCCATAAGGGTGGTGTCACCTGCATATCTGAGCTTATTGATATTTCTCCCAGCAATCTTGATTCCCGCTTGTTCTTCCTCCAGCCCAGCATTTCTCATGCGTACTCTGCGTATAAGTTAAATAAGCAGGGTGACAATATGCAGCCTTGATGTACTCCTTTTCCTTTACGGAACTAGTCTGTTGTTCCATGTCCAGTTCTAACTGTTGCTTCCTCAGGTTTCTCAAGAGGTAGATCAGAAGGTTAGGTATTACCATCTCTTTCAGAATTTTCCACAGTTTATTGAGATCCACACAGTCAAAGGCTTTGGCATAGTCAATAAAGCAGAAATAGATGTTTTTCTGGAACTCTCTTGGTTTTTTGATGATCCAGCAGATGTTGGCATTTTTTTGAGTTAAAAAATGAAAATAAAATATAATAATATGAAGTGAGATATAGCTTGTTTATTGCCAAGTTTAATTAGAAGTTTCACATCATTTTATTCCAGCCTTTTTGACAGTGGGAGGAAGGCAATAATTTAAAAATACTTGATTCTAGACATTTTCTGCTTCTTCTCTACATGATTAAGTCTCACATTTAAATTTTCATGCCTAATATGCCTCTTCATGGCCTAGTCTTTATACTTTCAAGTGTAGGTTGAAGGCCTTTACTTACATAGACATGGGAAAATTTTTACTTCATTGTGTTTGGGTTTGTTAGGGAGGAGTTAGCCATCATGCATTACTAATAATTTCTCTGAAGTTTTATTTTCCATTTCTTCAACATTTTTTCCTAAACAAACCCAATATCCTGTCACATTTGAAATACAAACATTTGCCCCTGTGATTCCCTTCATTTGTAATGCCCTCTCCTACAATCTTGGTTTTCCACCCACCTGATTATTTTTCCCCAGGAGTTATTTTTATCCCTTCTGCCTTTGCTACGTTTTTACTCTTTTTTTAAGGGGATCAGGATCTTGCTTTTCTTCCCTTCCTAGAGGCACAGTGAATCAGTCTTATCTCTGCCTCTTGCTTCTATGCATACTTCTCTTTTTTCTTGATCCCACTGAAGAAACATTGTGTGAATTCTGTGCCTCTAGTACAGAATATCATGTTTTACTAATTATGTGTACTTACCATGCACAATATTCCCAGTACATTATGGATACTCAAAAAAAGATTGTGAGAGTAAACTAAGTTAATGAGTGAATGAAATTAAATAATAAATAGGAAAACTACTAGGTTGCTTATTTATCATGTTTTCACTCTTCTGCCAAAACTTTAGGCACCCCTGAAAGAACTGGGGTCAATGAGCAAGTCCCTCTTCTGCAGCAATTTTTTTGTAAGGGCTTCCTGGTAAAGCTAAACACCCTAAGACCTTTACCTAAGCCTTACATTGCTATGCAACTATATCTGAATTACAGGACTCAGGTAATTTGTATAGGTTTCTACTACCTCTCTGTTGGTCTTGCTAGATTTTTCTTCCTAAAGAAAAACTTTAAATATGTCACTCTCCTATTTGGAACTTTTCAGTAGTCCTATGCTACCTACTACACAAAATCCAAACTACACAGCATAGTAACTAACACAATAACACACTGAAAAAAGTCTAGCCATTATCAGTATTCGCAGTTTAATTTCTCACAACTTTTGTTTCAAAACTCTCTTTTGTTCTAATATTCATTATTAGTATATAAAATTCTCCCAGACTTATTTATGACTAAGCATTTTGTTTGTGACATTCTTCTGTCATGATTCTCCCGAAACACGGTAATATTATTAAATTTTTATTTGGCTTGTTTATTGTATTTATGCTCCCTTAAATTTACACTGTTAGCTTTATGAGGACTGGACTTTTATTTTATTTGCTTGTTTTCTCTCACTGGGCTTCCCAGGTGACTCAGTGGTGAAGAATCCACCTGCCAATGCAGGAGACATGGGCTCAGTCCCTGAGTTGGGAAAATCCTCTGGAGAAGGAAATGGCAATCCCCTCCAGAATTCTTGCCTGGGAAATATCATAGACAGAGGAGCCCAGCGGGCTACAGTCCTTGGGGTCACAAAGGAGGCAGACTTGACTTAGAAAATAACATCAACAATACTCTCACTGCATAATAGATTTTCTAGTATACTATATCTAGTTGTATAAATAAACAAATACATTAAGGTATATATTAAAGATAATCTCCCTAAATTGCCTTATATAGTAAACTTCAAAATGTTAATAGAATATTCTTATATCAAAATAATAACATCCATTTTGTGTTTCATGTTAAATAATTACACTATACCCTCTCTTAAGTTTATTTTATTATGTTTATGAACATTTCACTTTGCATTTTTATTTTTGCTTTTTAGCTTTTCTTAAATAATCTGAATACTGACAAGAACAAGAGTTTTATGTTTAACATTTCTTTTCATCCCTAACAAATTTGAAAAGAAAATATAGAAATTTAAAGTAAATCATTTACAGATAATCTGTAATAAATTATTTACATAGTCTGACTAGAGTCACACCTGAAACATAGTGGAAAGGAAAGGATTGTAACCAAGGTTCAGGTATACAGTGCCCTAACTCTTGCTAAATCTTGTGTGGATTTAAAAAGGTCATCCCAGTGCACCAGCCCCAAGCATCCCTGGAAGGGAGGTGGGAGAGGGCTTCAGGATGAGGAACATGTGTACACCTGTGGCAGAGTCATGTTGATGTATGGCAAAACCAATACAATATTGTAAAGTAATTAGCCTCCAATTAAAATAAATAAATTTAAATTAAAAAAATAAAAGGTCAGCTTGCTTTCTCTTTCCTTTTATTTTTAATTAGAAGAAAACAGCAGAGGAGGTTTATTCCATGATCTATGGCTTAACTGACCTTGACTGCTTTCATGCACTTGCTATCTGATATGCCATACGTATGGCTGGGATCTGCAGTAAACATGGCTTATGGCTCAGGGAGAGCTCAGTGATTTCCTCCAGCTGATTTTGATCCATTATGGTTTCCCCTGACTCACTCTGGGGAAATCTTCCCACTGCTCCATCTATCCCTGTTGAGCAGTTTTCTCCCAACTTTGCAAGGTGATACTCTTTGACAAAAGGGCCCCATACAAAGTAACTGCCTGGCAACTGAGCATCTGTGGCTCATGAAACCTGAAGGTAACTTGGGGAAATTTAACCTCGGGTCCAAAGAATTTTAGCACATCATTTTTCCTGCATTTCAGCTTCATTCAAGGAAGACTCAAGGGTTTATTGCTCTACCACCTTAAAAAAAGTCATGTCTTCTTCTGTCCTTCCTCTTATCTCCAATATGTACTATATACTCTGCTTACCAAACAAAAGTTTTAAAAGAAAAAACTATGTAATTATTTCTGATTGTTTATATCTGTCATTCTTGGCATCATTTCTCAAGGGTAGGGAAAGTAAGTGCTTTAATTTTTTTTCCCCTCATATTAGAAATTTCTATTCTATACAGTGGTATAACTTCAAGGCCTCAATGTCATGGGTATAAAGGGTATCATCACTGCACAAGACTCTTCCAGTTTGGAAGACATAAGAAAACTTTTTTGGGGGAAAATATCTTCTAACATTCTATAATTCTCACATTTATAGTCATCACAATGATTATGTATGTCAAAAACTGAATGTTATTTTTTAAATTCATTCTATAATAAATTCTAGTTTGTCACACCTCCAGAAAGAAGAATGCTTATGGCCCACTCGGTCAAAGACTTATTTTCACAGAGATGATAGTGGATTAAAACATTAATGAAACTAGAACATTCTCTATCACTATACACAAAATTAAACTCAAAATGGCTTAAAGATCTAAATATAAAACTAGAGTAAATAAGTTCTTTCCTGGAGGCTCAGTGGTACAGAACACACCTACCAATGCAAGAGATGGGGTTTGATGCCTGGGTTGGGAAAATCCCTTGTAAAAGGAAATAGCAATCCACTCTAGTATTCTTGGCTGTGAAATCCCCATACACAGAGGAACTTGGAGGCTACAGTCATAGGATCTCAATAGGTTGGACACAACTTAGTGACTTGGCACACATGTACAACTAGACTAATAAAAATAAAAACAAAAATAAACAAATGGGCCCTTGTTAAACTTAAAAGCTTTTGAATAGCAAGTGAAGTGAAAGTTGCTCAGTCGTGTCCAACTCTTTGTGACCCCATGGACCATACAGTCCAAGGAATTCTCAGGCCAGAATAGTGGAGTAGATAGCCTTGCCCTTCTCCAGGGGATCTTCCCAACCTAGGGATCAAACCCAGGTCCCCTGCATTGCAGGCAGATTCTTTACCAGCTGAACCACTAGGGAAGCTCAAGAATACTGGAGTGGGTAGCCTGATTCTTCTCCAGCAGATCTTCCCAACCCAGGAATTGAACCATGTCTCCTGCATTGAAAGTGGATTCTTTACCAACTGAGCTATCAGGGAAGCCCTTTGAATAGCAAAGAAAACTATAAACAAAATGAAAAGACAACCCACAGAATAGAAGAAAGTTTTTATAAATGATGTGACTGACAAGAGATTAATCTCAGAAATAAATGATCAGCTCATGCAGCTCAATAACAAACCAAATAACCCAATTAAAAAATGGACAGATCTAAATAGACATTTCTCCAAAGAAGACATACAAATAGTCAAAGAGCACATGAAAAGATGCTCAAAATCACTAGAGAAATGCAAATCAAAACTATAGTGAGGTATCATTTCACACTAGTCAAAATGGCCATCATCTAAAAGTCTATCAACAATAAATGCTAGAAAGAGTGTAGACAAAAGGGAACCCTCCTACATTTTGATGGGAATATAAATTGATACAGCCACTGTGGACAATAGCATGGAGGTTCCTTAAAAAACTAGAAGTAGAGCTATCTTATGACTCAGCAATCCCACTCCTGGCTATATAGCAGAAGAAAATCATATTTTGAAAGCATACATGCACCCCAATGACCATTGCAGCACAATTTACAATAGTGAAGACATGGAAGTAATGTAAATGTCCAACAACAGAAGAATGGATAAAAATGTAGTGTGTATGTATATATAATGGAACATTGCTCAGCTATATAAAAGAATGGAATAATACCATTTCACCATCATGGATAGACCTAGAGACTGTCCGACTAAGTGAAGCAAGACAAAGACAAATATCATACGATATCACTTATTTGTGGAATCTAAAAAAAAAAAAAAAGATTCAAAGACTTACTTACAAAACAGAAACAGACTCACAGACTTAAAAAACAAACTTATGGTTACCAAAGGGGAAAGGTGGCAGGGTGGGAAGGAATAAATTAGGAAGTTGGCATTAACATATACATACTACTATATTTAAAATAGATAATCAAAAGGACCTACTGTATAGCACAGGGAACTCTACTCAATATTTTGTAATAACCTACATGGGAAAAGAATCTGAAAATGAATATATACATATATATATGTATATGTATATAGCTAAATCATTTTGCTGTATACCTGAAACTAACCACAACATGGTAAATCAACTATACTCCAATGTAAATCAAAAATGAAAAAAAAAATTAGACTATTTCTTATATAATAGTCAGCTTGACTGTGACTATAACATATCTAGATGAGTCTCTGGTCTTTGGTAAATGACTCTTTCAAAGAGATCTTTGATTTTGAGTTACAGCAGGATTTATGCCTGGGATACATTTTTTTTTTCTTCCCATTTGACTCTTGCTTATTTGTTATCAGGAAGAGAAATGAAAAAAGTAGCTTTCCTTAGGGCATTAAAATGTATTAGCATATTATCAATTGAAATTTGGTAATTGATACAATTTTCTAGGTAATGACATGCTATACTTATGGCAGCAAAATTTAAATGTATGAAATGATTTAAAAACCATGAGAATATCATTACATTCTCAATCAAAATGGAGGTCCTTGAAAACACTCAAAGAGAATTTGGGGAATTATTATTTAATTTTTGGCTTTTTTGGAAAAAATATCCTTTAAAATGATACCTGGAATTATCTATGACTCCTCTTTACAGATTTGTATGGTTAGAATGTAATAATATACACACTCTTTTCTATAAACTAATACATTGTATGTGGCATACAATAAGAGTATTTGGACTCAAGTCAGGAGAATTAGATTTAAGGGCCAATTTCTCTCTGGGTTGCATAGATCAGTATAATTAACTTCTTGGTATCTTTTTCCTCAAAATTAAAAAAAAAAGGCAAAGCTGGCAGATATCCAACTCTTTTCTAGTTTTAATTCAGTATTGTTTTTATTCTATTGCTTTTGCTACCTCTTAACAAGCATGTTAAATGATATCTTTTACTTAAATCCGTGGGGATTTTAACCACCATCTAAAAATTCATGTATATCTTAAAACTAATGATTCTGGGCATACACACACATCTTTAAAGTTCTGAGGAATTCTGAGTTTGGCTATTATTGTTTTGGAGGGTACTGCATCTCTGTGAGTTTCATTTTTATCTAGAGAGCTAGAGTTTAAAGCCAGACTTCAAATGTGATAATAATAAACAATAAGATAAATTATAGAGTACTTCATAAGTTTGAAATGGCTTAATAGAATTTTTTGTGATCCTACTTTAAACAGAAATAGAGAACAAAATAATAGATAAAATCATTCTTATTAGGCAAATTATCAAGGAATTATGCAATTTTGTCAGACCTAGGTTCACCCATTCCCAGTACAATCAATGTCAAGTGAAATCTCTAGTAGAATGGAGCATTTTTTTTAATCATATATGTTTGTGTGTGTGTGTGTGTGTGTGTGTGTGTGTGTGTGTGTGTGTGTGTGTGTGTACAGGGCAGGAGAGGACTGATGATAGGAAAAGAGAGTTGAAAACCAGGTGAAAACACTGTATTACTCAACCAGCTTTCTTTAATGGATTGACCCACTTTCACATAAAACTAGCTTAAGTTTTAACACTTAAACTGAAATGTAACAACTTGTCTTTTTTCTAATTATGGTTACACATTATTTAAAAAACATACACTTCACCACGTAAAATACTAATTATGGGGAAATAAGCATTACCATGCGCTGCTGATGGATATGTAACTATTCAAAGTGTTCAGAGAAGTGAAATTTAGTTGGATGTGTACATTTTAGTCCAGTTGCCCTCCTGAAGTAACCTGACCAGTGGAAATTATGAGAATTTACATAAAGCTTTTATTTTCAGTGGGGGGCGGGGGAACTACACCACACAGCTTATGAGATATCAGTTCCCTGACCAGGGATTGAACCTGGGCCCTCAGCAGTGAAAACACAGAATCCTAACCATGGGACCTACTGGAGCACCAGAGAATTCCCAAGACTTTATGTAAAGCTTTATGTACAATACTAATTCAAAACAGCAACCAACAGCAAACAAAATAAAAATTACAAAATTTTGTGTAACATTCAAAGTTGTAAAAATATTATTTTATAGTAATTTAAATAATAAATTTGTAAATCCATTTATTTCTTAAATCAGCTTACCCAGGGAATTATTAGAACCTTCAGATTTGAATAACTACTTTAGGTTAAGTAGAATAGTTCATCCAAATGCTGAGTGAGACTGTATTTTAAGACATCACATCCAATTTACTGACAAACATTTGTTCAAAGGTTATTTAAGTAGGTTCTTAGGGATATGCATGTGTATTTTTTAAGAACATTACCTATCCAAACTACCATTCTAATTTTAAACCCTAATTAAATTGAATATATCAATTATGTAATTTTTCTCAATTTGCCAATCTACTTCTTTATTGTATTTCTTTCTCAAATTGTTACCCTTTTGATGATCAAATCAATGATTTTCCAACTATTTACACTGCATGATACATTAAAAAGTAAGACAGTGATCATCAAGTTAATTAACTACTTAAGTCATCATCTTTGTCTTACTCTTAGTCATATATTACAGACACAATGGATATTTTGGGAAATAGATGGCAGCAACTGTAAGTTTAAAGAAGGATGCTGCTTTCTTTAACTAGATGGCCCTCAGTAAAAATGTAGTATTTAAGAAAAGTTTTGGAGAAGTGTAGGGGTGTAAACACAGCAGTGGCAATAGGCATGGGGTAAGGGTAGTAGACAGAGACAAGTTGTGACAAGTAAATACGGGCATATCACAGGGGGGCCTATGATTGTTTTAAGTACATTTTATTTTGTTCTGAGTGAAAAGGGGAAGCTGTGAAGGGTCATGAGCATAAGATGGATTTCATATAATTCTATATAATATAATGTAATATAATCCTTTATATCCTACTGAATCATCCTAGCCTATCCTTAACATATAACTAAGGCTTGTAAAAGTTAAATGATTTCCAAGTCACAAGAATGACCAGTGGCAGAGTCACAATCAGAATACAGTTGTGTTTTGGTTTGATATTATTCTAAATCTATTTGTCTATGACAAATAAAGTTGTTTTATTCCACATGTATGTGACAAAAACAAACAAAAATTTGTTTTTAGAAGTTAAGGTTATTTTGGTTAACAGTGAAGTAAGCTGTGTCATGATGTCATCATCTTATTCGTTGTCCTTCATAAGCACTTGTAGCTCAGCTGTTAAGAGACCGCCTGGAGCCTTATCTCAGTAAGAACATGTAAAGAAGCAGGCATGGCAAGGGGACACTTAGACTATAAACACTGAGAGTTTGTGAGGAGTATCTGCTTTAGTCAGGCAAAGCTACTCTGCTGATCTAGCTCTACAGAAATCTTGAGACACTTGCTCCTACACACAGTAAAGCTGCTCTTGGTGGGCAGTGGTATTAAACTGTACAGCAGCCTCAGGAAGAGAAGGGATATCTATCTGTTCCTGCCTGTGTCAAGCACTCTCTGTTGGTGGTGGCACAAGCCAGGCATGGTTCCCTGGAGTCGTGACCCTCTGAGCATCCTAGCCTGCTCACCAACACCAGCACCATCATTCCCCAGTAAAGCTATAGTAACAAGGAACTTTTCTTTTTGTGCTAGCCGCTGAAAGTTATCTCCCAGTTGGCAAAGCCATCGGTCCAAGACACAAAAACTTATAGTAAATGTACACTTATAACTAAATTTGAGTTTTATTGCTGTCATCTCCCCTGGCCTGAAACAATATCAGGATTAATATAGTATTTGCTGAGAGATACTATTTCTTTATTGGTTTTTTAGGACATATTACCCTGTATACCATTGGCTTGTGAAATTATTATAAATACCACAGCAAACCTGTTTGTGTTAAATACAATACTGGCAAAGGCAATCACAATCTCTGACCATAATTTGTCTCCAATCAAAGCAACAGTCTACAATCTGTTATCTCCAAACAATTAGTTCAGTTCAGTTCAGTTGCAGAGTCATGTCCGACTCTGCAACCCCATGAATTGCAGCACGCCAGGCCTCCCTGTCCATCACCATCTCCCGGAGTTCACTCAGACTTGCATCCATCGAGTGAGTGATGCCATCCAGCCATCTCATCCTCTGTTGTCTCCTTCTCCTCCTGCCCCCAATCCCTCCCATCATCAGTCTTTTCCAATGAGTCAACTCTTCGCATGAGGTGGCCAAAGTACTGGAGTTTTAGCTTTAGCATCAGTCCTTCCAAAGAACACCCAGGATTGATCTCCTTTAGAATGGACTGGTTCGATCTCCTTGCAGTCCAAGGGACTCTCAAGAGTCTTCTCCAACACCACAGTTCAAAAGCATCAATTCTTCAGCGTTCAGCTTTCTTCATAGTCCAACTGTCACATCCACACATGACCACTGGAAAAACCATAGCCTTGACTAGATGGACCTTTGTTGGCAAAGTAATATCTCTGCTTTTCAATATGCTATTTAGGTTGGTCATAACTTTCCTTCCAAGGAGTAAGCTTCTTTTAATTTCATGGCTGCCATCGCCATCTGCAGTGATTTTGGAGCCCCCCAAAATAAAATCTGACACTGTTTCCACTGTTTCCTCATCTATTTCCCATGAAGTGATGGGACCAGATGCCATGATCTTAGTTTTCTGAATGTTGAGCTTTATGCCAACTTTTCCACTCTCCTCTTTCACTTTCATCAAGAGGCTTTTTAGTTCCTCTTCACTTTCTGCCATAAGGGTGGTTTTATCAACAATTAGTAATTTGGCATAAGTCACTTGATGACAAAATCACAAAGGTCATGTGCTTCAGATATTTATAACAGGGTACTTTAAAATTTATTGAGAATATAGAGTCAGTTCTCATTCCTCTTCTATCAGAGTTATTTCAGAGTTAAAGACAAGTCATTTTAAAGAAACAGTCTATGTTCTTCAAAGAATTTCCAAAGTGCCTTACTATTAACTAAAGAATGTTCAAGGTAAACTAGCCTATGTTTAACAAAACTGCTTCTTTGGATGTGTTCATGGGGGTGGGGCTGCATCTTATTACATTTGAAAATGTTTGAAATTAAACTAATTCAATGAGATAGCTCCATAAACAAACAGAGAAAGCATTTAACAAAAAGAAAACCTCTTTGAACCTTCTACTGTGGAGCTGACTTCTGACTTCTATATAACTTCCGTTTCCACTGGTTCTTAATAAGATTAGCTGCAGGATTTACTAGTAAAGGGCAAAGCCTGTTCAATAATATCCAACTGTTCACAGTGAATGTGAAATGGTCCCAGATTGAAACATCTATTCACACTTCAGACAGACACTTCTTCAATGCAACAATGTTTATTCTTGTAGCTTTTAAAAAGATGGTGCTGAGCTTAAAAAAAGGGATAAGTCCTTTGGACAGTCTTTGTTATATCTCTCCTCTACATTGATTTTTCTCAGAAAGCTCCATGGTATTGAAAATAAAATATAAAAATGTAGTACTTTTTAATATGCTTTTCTGACAGATTTTTTTTTTCATTTTCTTTAAGGGTATGTAAGTAAACTTAGATTCATGAAGAAAGTAATTCAAGGAGAAAAAGATTGAAAAATATTCTAATCTGTCTTCAGAACTATGTAAATGCTCAGCATACAGAGTCCTGTTTGCTGAAATCATATTTTAATATTGACATGCTATACCATTAGTAATGGCTTTTTAACAGCCTAAATTAAAATACTCCTACTTATGTAGGGTAAATAAAGGCATATAAAAATTCTGTCCTCACGCCATTGGTTCATTTGGTGATTTATAAACAGAAAACCGGAAATAGTTCAAAAGTTTTAAGTAAGCCACACTTTTGAAAATAAAAGTAAGCTGTGTTGAGTTTCAAAAATCAAGTAAAATTATTATATTAAGTAATAATAATTATATACTAAATACATCTTGAAAAATCATCTATGATCTTGACTGGATCAAGGATTATAGGAACTATTGGGATAAATCTAAATACTGATTTAAGAAAGATAATACTATTTTATCAGGATTAAGTTCCTCAGGGAAATCACCATATTGTGGTTTGGTTGAAGGGTGTCCTGTTTATTGGAGATACACGCTATAATTATATATGAAAAGGAGGAGGGAGGGAGAGAGAAAAGCAAACATGGCAAATGCTAATAATAGGTTTACTGTAAAAAAGGATACAGTATAATTTTAATTTTCAATTTTTTACCAAATTAAGAGTTCACTAAAACAGTATTAGCTGTGTTCCTTTACCAATTTTTAATTTATTTAATCAATGATAAGATTCTAAGGAAAAACTCAAAGAAAATTTTGATCAACTCAATATTACTGAGTCAGGCATTCACTTGGCCCTGGGGATATGGAGGTATATTATAATGAGCCCTGCCTTCTGCTAACATACACTCTACTAGGCAATACAAACATTAAACACACCAAATAATTAATTCTGGAGATCACAATAAGTAGGAAATAAGTAGTGTAACAAGATATATTAATCTAGTTGCCAGAGGATAGGAGGGCTTCCACAAGAGAATGACATTAAAGATGCACTGTATAGTGTGAGTAAGATTAGAGGTTAATGGGCTTGGACAAGGAAAGAAAGGAGACCTGTTTCAAAGTTGGTGAGTGCTCTTATTTATGTACAACTGTTGATTGTCAGTGAAGGAACCTGACAAGAAACCTTTGACCAACATAACTTTCCTGGACATAGTAAGATCTCTGAGGAATGAAGATACAAATTATCTTGCTGAGTTAAAAACCATAAATAGAGCCTACTGTGGTCCAAGACATAGTATTCAATGAACATTGTTGAATAAAGTTGCCTAATTTTCATAAATAGCATTGTAATCAATCAAAAATTTCAATAGCTATTATATATACTACATTAAATATTTCAATGTAATAACCTTGTATTGATTACCAGCAATGCAAAATTTGTGTTTTATTAGATATGAGTAATCTAAATAATATCACTTAAAATGCAGTCAGACAGGTATGTTGGTAAATGAGAGATGGGATAGAGAGAAAGGAATTTATTTTATAATTATTTTAATTCTACCTGATGAAACAGTAGGTGTGTTCTATTTGAAGCAGATCATGTAAATAGATATATAATGAAAATTAAATTTTTAATTATACATCAGGAGAAAAAAATATAGTAAACAAAATAAGCAAAATTTTTAGTAATTAACTAGTACATACTAATTAAGTCTCTACTCCAAAACAAAAACAAATACAAAATAAAGGCGTTTAAAAAAAAAAAACCCAAAAATAAAAAAATAAAAAATAACCCATTTTATTTGACCCTGTTAAATATATTAAGTATGAGTCAATATCCTTCTCACTCTAGACCCCAAAACCCAGTGTTAAACTATAAAGAATAAAAATAACATAAATTATAAATACCCAAAAGCATAAATCTGCACAAAAGTAAAACAAGATATTGAAACTAATTATTGTTGCTGTATACATTTTTTTTTAATTTTTCATATTTTAATTTTCATGTACATTTTGCCTGTGAATAGTTTTTCATCCTTTAGTTCCTTGATTTGGCAAATAAGAGTTTCCATTTTCACTCCTCTTTTAGAGCCACCTAAATTTCTGTCCCAAAAACTTCTGTTTGTTTTTTTTTTTTCCTAGTGAAAGGAGAAATTGTTAGCTAAATTAGAATTTTATTTATATGATATTAAATATTTCCATCTTCCCTCCAATGCCACAGCAAAATGATTCAACCCTTATTTAACAAACAGCAGTCTTTGAGCTGTAACCAAAAATATTGAGTTGGTCAAAAAGTTTGTTCAGGTTTTTCTGTAACATCTTACTAAAATCCCAGATGAGATATTTCTTTAAAATAAAAAGGATATTTTTTTAAAAAAAATGCTTTTTTAAAAGAAAAGAATATTTAAGAAGGTGAATGATAGCTTATAATAGGTAAACAGCTTGTTTCAATGGAATTTTCCACCTACCACCCTGCAACAAATTTGCAATGTAATCTTAGAACCTTTGTCAATAGTCTTTGAAATAAATAACGATGAATGGGAAATTATTAAAATCCAATTCATATGTTCTAAGAATAAGTCAGCCCAAACTATCCTCGTTTTAATTTGTGATACTGCTATTAGCTAGAAGAATATAGTGATGCTACAGACACATATCTGTGTTGAAGGAAAACATTTTTTTCATAATGTATTTGTCACATGTTTACTTTTGGTAATTCATTTCACAGACTTTCAAGTTATCTTGGATTTAAATTGAAGAAATATTGCTCCGTGGCAGCAGATTAAATGTATTCTTACCTAGCTGAACATCTTCATCACAGATGTTTGCTACATTTCTCTTATAATTTCAAAAAAGTCTATCACTTGAAATTGAACATTGCTTTACTTTATGTGGCTTAGCAAGGCAGGATAATATGCCAGTATTTGAGGGTAAGGGGAGAAAAAGTCTTCCTTTAGTTCAAAATGAGAAAGAATCTTTTAACAATTAGAATCATGTGAACAGTGGGATGGGATGTTTTGAAAAGTCAAGATCTCCTAGTTATAAAAGTAGTCAGTGAGAGCTTCTTCAAAAGGTTATAGAAATTTCTGCTCTAGGTAAAAATTTTAAACAATATAAGCTTAAAATTACTTCTTCATTTCATTGTCTTGCTCTAAGAAAGAACACCAAACAAAGTTCTACAATATAAATCACACATTTGCATATAAGTACACTACTGATATTAAAAATCAACACACCAATTTAAATCAAATACAGTAATTATTAAAGTAATAAATACTAGATTTATGATAAAGGAAAGCAATAAATTTAGAACTAATACTAAATTAGAATTTTATTTATATCAAATTAAATAATTCCAAGCTGAAAATATCTGCTATCCTAAAGTCAGGTATTAGGAGTCTGAATATTGTGACTTAAAGTGAAGTCAGACAGATTAGTAATTGGAATTGATGAAGTAAATGGAATAGACAAATTCACTTTATAGTTATTTTAATTCTACTGCATGCTGTCATTTGACAGATATGACTACTGAGGCAGAGAACAGCTAAGTAATTTTCTTAAAGAAAGAGTTAAAACACAGAGAAGCTGGTAGTTGCAGTTCAGTAAAACAGGACCTAAAGTTCATAGATTTCCTGTAATATCAAGGGGCTCCATCAACATCCTTACATGTCATGGGAGATAACTAGAATTTTCATTTTAATAGCAACAATCTGCTTGGGGACATGAAATTATTTTTAAAATTTAAAAATATGACTGATGATAATAAAAAGTACAAAGTAGAAATTGACCAAATGCCAATGCATTAGGTAAACTGTAATTGCTATGGAGATCAGAAATGGGAGACATCAAAGTAGGCAAATATGCTTACTTTTTTCAATATCAAGATAATTTTATTTTTTGTTTCAAGTTTTTATTTTGTATTGGAGTATGGACAATTAACAATGTGATAGTTTTAGGTGAAATGCATTTACATGTATCCATTCTCCCCCAAACACCCCTCCCATCCAGCCTGCCACATGACATTGAGCAGAGTTCCGTGCCTATATAGTAGGTCATTGCTGGTTATTCATTTTAAATATAGCAGTGTACACATGTCCATCCCAAACTCCCTAACCATCCCTTGCCCCCAACCTCAATCATAAGTTCATTCTCTAAGTCTATGAGTCTCTTTCTGTTTTGTAAGTTCATTTGTATTATTGTTAAATTCCACATATAAGGGATGTCATACTATATTTCTCCTCTGTCTGACTTACTTGGTATGACAGTCTCTAGGTGCATCCACATTGCTGCAAATGGCATTATTTCATTCTTCTTAATGGCTGAGCAATATTCCATTGCGTATATGTACCACTTCTTCTCTATCTATTCCTCTGTCAATGGACATTTAGGTTGCTTCCATATCTTGGCTATTATAAATGTGATTCAATGAACATTGGGGTGTATGTATCCTTTCAGCTCATATTTTCCTCTGGATATATGCCTAGGAGCGGTATTCCAGGGTCATATAGTGGCTCTATTTTTAGTTTTTTAAGGAACCCCCATAGTGTTCTCCATAGTGGCTGTACCAATTTATATCCTATCAACAGTGTAAGAGGATATCCTTCTCTCCACATCCTCTCCAGCATTTATTTTTAGTGGATTTTTTGATGATTATCATTCTGGCTGGTATGATGTGATATCTCATTGTAGTTTTGATTTGCATTTCTCTAATAATTAGTGATGTTGAGCATCTTTTCATGTGCCTCTTGGCCATCTATATGTCTTCTTTGGAGAAATGTGTATTTAGGTCTTCTGCCTAATTGTTGATTGGGTTGTTAACTTTGATGCTGTTAAGCATCAGGAAATATTTATAAATTTTGGAGACTAATCTCTTGTCCATCCCATCATTTGCAAATATTTTCTCCCAACCTGTTGTTTATCTTTTCATTTTGTTTACAAAAAGTTTTTTGTGCAAAAACTTTTGGGTTGAAGTAGGTCCCATTTGTTTATTTTTGTTTTTATTTCCAATGTTTTGGGAGATGGATCAAAAAAAATACTGCTGTGATTTATGTCTGAGTGTTCTACTTATGTTTTTCTCCAGTGTCTGGTCTTATATTTAGGTTTTTAATTAACTTTGAGCTTATTTTTGCATATGGTGTTAAAGAGTAATCTAATTTCATTTTTTACATATAGCTGTTCTGTTTTCTGAGCATCATTTGTTGAAGAGACTATTTTTCCAACATTGTGTAGTCCTGCTTCCTTTATCACAGATTAACTTACCATGGGTGCAAAAGCTACAGTCATCAAAACAATATGGGACTGGCACAAAAATAGAAATATAGTCAATGGAACAGGATAGAAAACCCACAGTAGAAAAATGTTAATCAAAACACCTGCTTGCAGGATTACGGTTGGAACTACATCAATGATCTATAGTTTATATTCAGATATCAAAGCTAGTTATTAATTGATATGATTTTTATTAAAAAAAATGTTCAGAGTGGTCTATCTACCAGCCATTTGTCAATAACTAGTTTAGGTTAGTAAAACAATGTTTAAGTTTTCCTACTCTGATGCACATTCCCACCAAGGTTTCTGTTCATGGGATTCTACCTGGGTAAATTCTGATTCTCTTATATAGGTGAATTTAGTAAATAAATATAGGTGTATTTAAATAAAGATAGATGTATTTACCTATCCATCTTTCCAATCTGGGGTGTTAAGAGTTTGCCCTACGACATCAATTCTTTGAAAGATCTAAAATGATTTGTCTTATTCTAAAGGAGATCAGTCCTGGGTGTTCTTTGGAAGGACTGATGCTAAAGCTGAAACTCCCAATACTTTGGCCACCTCATGCGAAGAGTTGACTCATTGGAAAAGACTCTGATGCTGGGAGGGATTGGGGGCAGGAGGAGAAGGGGACAACAGAGGATGAGATGGCTGGATGGCATCACCAACTCGATGGACAAGAGTTTTGGTGAACTCCAAGAGTTGGTGATGGACAGGGAGGCCTGGCGTGCTGTGTTTCATGGGGTCACAAAGAGTCGGACACGACTGAGCGACTGAACTGAACTGAAGTTTGTTTAGCCCTTTTTTTTAAAATTGTTGTGTAGTAGAAGTGATGATTTTCAAGCAAAATGGACAAGAAATCAGAAACCTCAAATATTCTTCTTCACAAATTTGATGTAAAATCTTAGGCAATTCATTACTTGTTCTATTATTGTCTTACAGATGGTTGACTTGCCTTAATTCGCATATGCCTGTCTTGAATTCTTAGAGTATCTCATGGATGCAGATGTGTATGAATGCATACACATATGATCACATCTTAAATAGAAAGACAAGCAAACAAGGCAACATAGGAAAAGAGAAGGAAGAGTGAGTAGGCAAAGCTTGGGACAGTGGAGGCAAAATAAAACTTGCCACATTCACTGAGGACAGAGTGACTATGTGTGGGTGTATAACCCTGAATACACACACACACACATGCACACACACGAGCATTTATTAAGGAGAAATTATAATAAAAATGCTAACTCATGAAAGAAATAAACTATTATAAAGACATTTATATATATGTGCATGTGTACTAAGTCGCTCCAGTCGTGTCCATCTCTTTGCCACCCCAAGGACCATCACCCTCCAGGCTTCTCTGTCTATGGGATTTTCCAGGCAAGAATATTGGAGTGGGTTGCCATTCTCTTCTCCAGAGTATCTTCCCAATGCAGAGATCGAACTCAGGTCTCCTGCATTACAAGCAGATGCTTTACCATCTGACCCATCAAGAAAATGCTATATGTATATGTGTGTGTGTGTACTTGTGTGTGTATGTATACACACATATGCATATTTATATATCTGAAAATCTTAAAAAATTAAAAAATATATTTAAATAGAAATAAACAAAAAGATTAAGTGACTGCATTCACCAAAGTATTTCAGGAAAAGGAAAGTTACATTACAGAATCAAGAACAGTCTACTAAATAATACATCTGGCTGTCTGACATTTTGACACTTAAATCTTTCTCATTCCTAAGATTTGAATTTAACACTCTAAAATGTTAAGGTAATGATATATAACATTCAAGAGTCTTATAAAGAACAATTAAAATGCATAAGACATTCAGGAACTGGTAGGTTAAAAAACCCAGAGTCAAATGTAGATGTATATGTAACTAAACTAAAAATACTTCAAAAGTTTTAATTACATTAGGACTGAATAATCAAGTTATATTATCTGCTACTTATAATTTACACAATAAATTCTATTTCAAGTCTTATGTGTTCATTATATATTTAAAAGCATATTATTCATTGTTGTACCTTATAATTTTTTATGCATTAAGTGATAAGACAGGCTTCCCAGGTGCTCAAACAAAGAATATGCCTGCAAAGAAGGAGGCCTGTGTTCAATCCCTGGGTCAGGAAGATCCCCTGGAGAAGGGAATGGCTATCCACTGGAGAATTCCATGGACAGAAGAGCCTGGCAGGCTACAATCCATGGGATCTCAGAGTCAGAGACTAATAAGGAATAAGACAATATACTTTTATAATTTAAAACATACATTCAATAAGAAAGCACTGACAACAATAGCATTTATAATAAAAATCAAATATGACAGGAAAAACTAAATACCAAATTAACATCTTAGCATTTACAGTAAAAGATAAATACTGTTAGACAATGAATAGATGGAGACTGAAACAATTCACAAGGACTGATTTCATATTCCCGCAAAACCTTAGCACTGTTACCTAATTTCCCTGTATGACACAAATGCCCTCAATTTGAAAGGGACATGGGCCTAGCTTTTAGTCCAAAGAGATACTGGGAAAATGTCTTGGGGAACAGATTAAAGTGTAGGCATGTGTTTCTACCCTAAATGCTCTGTTCCTTGGCAACATAAAACTATGGTCCTTTTAGTAGCTTACGATGCCAATCAGTTATGTAGACTATCTGTCTGAAGTTCAGCCAAAAGCTGATCTCACTAACCTATCTAGGCTTGCTAACAACTGAAAGAGATTTTATCTCATACTGCCCACAAAGGCTGATCCTTTTTGAGTGAAAACCTTGAAGCTCAGCTGAAACTGTAAAACTTGTCCAAACGAAGAAATAACTGATGTTGCCAAGAACTGGGCAATTTAATCTTTGTCACCTCACCATCAGAATACCAATTTCTGGACTCCTTTATTTTCCCTTCTGTGATTGACACAAACCATACTGTCAATAGATGTACAGTTCTTGGTGAAGAGATAATGATGAAGTCACAGGAGGATGAAACATATCTTGCTAATGCATTTCTGCTGTTTTAGTATCTCTTTGTTGAAGAAGAGTAAATCTAATGTTAAAGTGACAAGTCATCACGATCATTATATTTGTTTTTACAGACCCAGAAAAAAAGAACCTACTTTTACTTAGAAAAGCAAAGGATCAAATACTTACTTGCCAAAAACAGATACAGAGAGAAAAGTTGTGTCCCATTTGAATGTAACAATAGGAAATGGCAGGGTTCCTTACATACAGAAGGTGAAATTGAAAGTTGCTCTGTTCTGTCCAACTCTGTGACCCCATGAACTACAGTCCATGGAATTCTCCAGGCTAGAATATTGGAGTGGGCAGCCTTTCCGTTCTCCAGGGGATCTTCCCAACCCAGGAATCGAACCCAGGTCTCCCTCATTGCAGTTGGATACTTTACCAGCTGAGCCACAAGGGAACCTCTTACACACAGAATTACTGTATAAAGTGAAAGTGTTAGTCTCTCATTCATGTCCGACTCATTGTGGCCCCACGGACTGGGGCTGGCCAGTGGAATTCTTCAGGCAAGAATACTGGAGTGGGAAGTCATTCCCTTCTCCAAGGGATCTTCTTGACTCAGGGATCAAATCTGAGTCTCCCTCATTGCAGGCAGAGCCACCAGGGAAGCCCTGTGTATAATTTGTTAAATTCATTTCATTGGGTGATGAATGAAAATACTTTACCCAAAAGAACTGCTTAATTACAAGACAATTTCTTTAAACTTTAAAGAGATTTTATTGACCATACTGCCTCCATAAAAGAATTCCAAATTATTTCTTGACATGATAGCTGGAGTGAGCCCATTCAAATCTAAAATAGATCATATTATCACTGTCTTGCTCCACAGTGCTCTCCATGAGACGCATAGCTATATATTCTCTATGGAGTCCCAGTACTTTGGCTACCTGATGCAAAGAAGCTACCCATTGGAAAAGACCTGATGCTATGAAAGACTGATGGCAGGAGGAAGAGGAGGCAACAGAAGATGAGATGGTTGGATGGCATCATCGTCACAAAGGACATGAGTCTGAGCAAACTCCAGGAGATAGTGAAGGATGGGGAAGCCTGGTGTGCAGCTGTTCATGGCATTGCAAAGAGATGGACATGACTTCGTGAGTGAACAACAATGGAGGACATGGCTCCATGTGATGTGGAATCCTACCTCTCAGACCAAATCCAGTCCTGCACATCTCACTGACTCACTCACCTTTTTACTATTTCTATCAGATCCTCAATGCTCTGACCTCAGGGATTTGCAAGGCTCTTCCTTCCACACAGATTACACATAATTTACTTCCTCTCTTTTTTTCAGTTCTTTACTCAATTTCCACTTTCTTGGAGAGGATTTCATAAATCCTGACAGTGAGTTTAACCTAAACTCTGTTAGTCCCAACTCTCTATTTCCTCCTTCTGTTTTATTATTTTTTCCATATTAGCTATGTTCAATCATTTATAGTTGATTAGTACTCATTTGTCTAGTTTATTGCCTGTCTATGCTAGGGATGGGAAAACTATGGTGCACAGACCCAGTCTGGCCCTCCATCTGTTTTTGTAAATAAGATTTTATTGGAACAGGACTTATATATGTATCCTCTCTGGTTCCTTTTGCATTCCAATTGGAGAGATAAATAATTGTGACAGAGGCCACACTGCCTACAAAGTCTAAACTATTTCTACAGAAATAAAATATTTCTATAGAAATGTTTGCTAATCCCTGCTCTATCCTAACAAATCCTGATTTGTCCTAATCTCTGGTCAATCCTGACAGGGAATCCTGGCATGCTTCAGTCCATGGGTCGCAAAGAGCAGGACATGATTGAGCAACTGAACAACAGCATCCTAACAAAGAGAAAACTCCTTAAGAGCAAAACTTTTATTCATAGCTTTCATTATTATTTCTACTGCTTTATAACCCTGGCACATAGTAAATGCTCAATATATATTTGTTGACTGAATGAATAAGCTCTGTTAAAGCAAACCGCAATGTTATAAAAATTCATCCTGTTTTAGAAAGATGGTTAATTGTTGATAAATCCTATAATATGATTTGTAAATCTCATAGGACTATAAAATATTTCAAAGAATATAAAAATTTTAACCTATTATTCTTATGTCAATTCAGGAGGAAAGTATATTTTAAAAGTTGTTTGCATCACAATTACAGTTTCTCAACAGTAATCACATATTCTCTTATTGCTCTCTAATTACCACTGAGAAAGCAGATTATGTTCCATTGTGTTCTAAAGTAGCTTTAACTTGCTGGATTGCTTATCAATATAACCAGCTGTTCAACAGTAGACCCAGTGATGACGATATTTTTAATTGCTTTTTCGTTTGGCTAAGTAAGTTCAGATGGTCACTAATTAGTTCTGTCATGCAGAGATAGTTTTGTTATGAACAATGCAATCAGTGTTTCATTGAAAAGACAACTGTCCTAAAATCAACACTGCTTAATTATCCCTATGAATTCATCCTCAATTTCTTTATTTGTTATAGCTGTCATGAGTAAGGTGACAGGAATTAAGCAAAACTCCAGTTTAAAAGCATGCTTCCACCAGTGCATATAATGATTCTTCATTTTCACCTACTTAGAAGCATTCAACTGAAACAAGTCATAAAGACTTATTGCCTTATTTAGGCAATGCTTTGGAGCAACACAAATTATAGTAAACTATAAGATACTGAAATTAAAATATTTTAGCTTTATACCACTTACCATATACTTTATACCACTTACCATAGTTTTGGACACACCCATGTGCAAATTCCTTGAAGTTAATTCACTTTGGAAAGTAAAGATTCTTCCCTACCTAACAGAATTAAAAAAAAAAAACAAAACAAAACAAAACAAAACAAAACAAAAACCTAGCCAGAATAGAAAAAAAGTGAATAATGGCACAAAATGAATCAAAACAAATACTTTTTATAATATTTTTTATGCAATGCTCTTTAATTGTTACTTTACTGAGGTTTTTTTAGTAGAACACTGTCTTGCTGTATAAAGCATAGAAAAGAATTCAAAAATTAAAAAGAAAAATCTCAATATACATTATGCCTCAAAAAACATTTGTTCCTCTTATTCTTTTTTCATTTTTCTTAGCATTTCTATTCTTACAGGATCAGCAACAACATCAAAAAACTGGTAAAGACAAACTTCAATTTGTATATTTTAGAGAAGGTATTGATATATGCCTTTCCAAGACTGAGATACAAACCTAAGCTTCCTATCTGATGTTTCATTTTATTCAACATTTTCCCTTGCCTTGTCACAAAGCAATTTCAAGAATTCTTCAACACCAATGACCCAGTTTTTATTATACATATTCCCATGAGATTAAAAAAAAATCTTAGCTAAGTGTTAGTCATTATTATACAGAGAGATAATTTTTTGGATCACAGTTATGTAAAGTTAAATACATTTATTCTGAAGTCAAAATCAAAGACTGTGTTTCTTCCATTATTAAACACATAGCTTTGTATTTTTCATTGAGAACATCATTAATATATACTCCATTTTTCTTCATCAACTTTATACATCTTTTTACATCTAATATACTCTCAAAAACATTCTATTTTATTACCTGAAATTCAAATAATTTTATGTTATTGCAAATATTATGATATTTCTCTTTTAATATATTTTACAAATGGAATTTGATGTGAGATGTAACTAACATTGACTATAAGCTTAAACCTATCCCTCCAGAAAAATAGTTAAAAAATATTTATTCAAGTTCTAGGAAAATTTGGATTTTTATGTTGCGCAGGTTTTCCTCATATTGGCCATTTCCTAAGCTTGGAACAAGCAAAGCAATAAACCAAAAAATACAGCAGAGAATAGCTGTATTGGGGTCTGTGAGCTGAACAGAAATTTCAGAGATCACACAATGATCAGACATCAAATCATAACTAGAAAGAGAGGAGGCATTTAGTGAAGGCAGTTTTTGTGGTTCTTTTTTGCTTTGTTTCTGACAATTCAAACTTCTTGTTCTGGCAATATGAACCATAGCTAGAGTTCAGATTTATTGTAGGAATAATGGCAAAAACAAGATCCACCTAAATGAAGTAAAAATCAAGACCTGACAGGAACAAATTTAATTTTATTACAGAACAAGGCATTATTTTAGAGAAATTAGTGGCTTTTGAGTTTTTCTGACAGCTTTGAATCAGTTACACCAGATGACCATTCACCATTTATTTATTATCAATATTTTTCTCCTATAGAAAACTAGGGTCATAACATGAATTTTTATGAAAATCAGTTAAGTTCAGTTCAGTCGCTCAGTCATGTCTGACTCTTTGCGACCCCATAAATCACAGCACGCCAGGCCTTCCTGTCCATCACCACCTCCCGGAGTTCACTCAGACTCACGTCCATCGAGTCCGTGATGCCATCCAGCCATCTCATCCTCGGTCGTCCCCTTCTCCTCCTGCCCCCAATCCCTCCCAGCATCAGAGTCTTTTCCAATGACTCAACTCTTCTCATGAGGTGTCCAAAGTACTAGAGCTTTAGCTTTAGCATCATTCCTTCGGAAGAAATCCCAGGGTTGATCTCCTTCAGAATGGACTGGTTGGATCTCCTGGCAGTCCAAGGGACCCTCAAGAGCCGTCACCAACACCACAGTTCAAACACATCAATTCTTCGGTGCTCAGCCTTCTTCACAGCCCAACTTTCACATCCATACACGACCACAGGAAAAACCATAGCCTTGACTAGACGGACCTTATTCGGCAAAGTAATGTCTCTGCTTTGAATATACTATCAACAAAGGAAAATATAAGCAAGGTGAAAAGACAGCCTTCTGAATGGGAGAAAATAATAGCAAATGAAGCAACTGACAAACAACTAATCTCAAAAATATACAAGCAACTTATGCAGCTCAATTCCAGAAAAATAAACAACCCAATCAAAAAATGGGCCAAAGAACTAAATAGACATTTCTCCAAAGAAGACATACGGATGGCTAACAAACATATGAAAAGATGCTCAACATCACTCATTATTAGAGAAATGCAAATCAAAACCACAATGAGGTACCACTTCACACCAGTCAGAATGGCTGCGATCCAAAAATCTGCAAGCAATAAATGCTGGAGAGGGTGTGGAGAAAAGGGAACCCTCCTACACTGTTGGTGGGAATGCAAACTAGTACAGCCACTATGGAGAACAGTGTGGAAATTCCTTAAAAAATTGCAAATAGAACTACCGTATGACCCAGCAATCCCACTGCTGGGCATACACACCGAGGAAACCAGAACTGAAAGAGACACATGTACCCCAAAGTTCATCGCAGCACTGTTTATAATAGCCAGGACATGGAAACAACCTAGATGTCCATCAGCAGATGAATGGATAAGAAAGCTGTGGTACATATACACAATGGAGTATTACTCAGCCATTAAAAAGAATTCATTTGAATCAGTTCTAATGAGATGGATGAAACTGGAGCCAATTATACAGAGTGAAGTAAGCCAGAAAGAAAAACACCAATACAGTATACTAACACATATATATGGAATTTAGGAAGATGGCAATGACGACCCTGTATGCAAGACAGGAAAAAAGACACAGATGTGTATAACAGACTTTTGGACTCAGAGGGAGAGGGAGAGGGTGGGATGATTTGGGAGAATGGGAATTCTAACATGTATACTATCATGTAAGAATTGAATCGCCAGTCCATGTCTGACGTAGGGTGCAGTATGTTTGGGGCTGGTGCATGGGGATGACCCAGAGAGATGTTGTGGGGAGGGAGGTGGGAGGGGGGGTCATTTTTGGGAATGCATGTAAGAATTAAAGATTTTAAAATTTAAAAATTTAAAAAAAATGAATATACTATCTAGGTTGGTCATAACTTTTCTTAAAAGGAGTAAGCGTCTTTTAATTTCATGGGTGCAGTCAACATCTGCAGTGATTTTGGAGCCCCCAAAAGATAAACTCTGACACTGTTTCCACTGTTTCCCCATGTATTTGCCATGAAGTGATGGGACCAGATGCCATGATCTTCGTTTTCTGAATGTTGAGCTTTAAGCCAACTTTTTCGCTCTCCTCTTTCATTTTCATCAAGAGGCTTTTTAGCTCCTCTTCACTTTCTGCCATAAGGGTGGTGTCATCTGCATATCTGAGGTTATTGACATTTCTCCCAGCAATCTTGATTCCAGCTTGTGTTTCTTCCAGTCCAGTGTTTCTCATGATGTACTGTGCATATAAGTTAAATAGGCCCTCAAAATCCTTCTGCTCCTGCTGCTGCTAAGTCGCTTCAGTCCTGTCTGACCCTGTGTGACCCCATAATAGGCAGCCCACCAGTCTCCCCTGTCCCTGGGATTCTCCAGCCAACAACACTGCAGTGGGTTGCCGTTTCCTTCTCCAATGCATGAAATTGAAAAGTGAAAGTGAGGTCGCTCAGCCGATTCCCACTCTTATTGACCCCATGGACCACAGCCTACCAGGCACCTCCATCCATGGTATTTTCCAGGCAAGAGCACTGGAGTGGGGTGCCTTTGCCTTCTCTGAAAAATCCATCTTTATTGTTGCAAATAGCAGGATTCCCTTTTAAATGGATGAATAATATTCCTCTGTGTGTGTGTGTGTGTGTGTGTGTGTGTATGAAACAGACACAGTTTGTTTATCCATTCATTCAACCAGCTATGACACTTAGGTTGTTTTCATTTACTGGCTATTGTCAGTAATAATGACAATATAGTGAACAAGGACCAGGCAGATAGCTCTTCAAAACAGTGATTTGATTTATTTGGATATACACACAAAAGTGGATTGCTAGATCACATGGTAGTTCTGCTTCAACTTTTTTTGAGAAAATTCTATACTGTTTTCCACAAAGAGTAAACCAATTTACATTCCTACTAAGAAGGAACAAAGATGCCCTATTTCATGTATCTTTGTCAGAATTTGTTATCTCTTATTCTTTTGTAATGGCCATTCTACAATGTGAGTTGATATCTCCTTGTGGTTTTGATTTGCATTTCTTGATGATTAGTGATGTTGAATAGTTATTCATGTACTCTTTGTCTATTTGTATGTCTTCTTAAAAAATGTTTTCCGTTCAGTTCAGTTCAGTCGCTCAGTCATGTCTGACTCTTTGCCACCCCATGAATCGCAGCATGCCAGGCCTCCCTGTCCATCACCAACTCCCGGAGTTCACTCAGACTCATATCCATCGAGTCAGTGATGCCATCCAGCCATCTCGTCCTCTGTCGTCCCCTTCTCCTCCTGCCCCCAACCTTCCCAGCATCAGAGTCTTTTCCAATGAGTCAACTCTTCGCATGAGGTGGCCAAAGTACTGGAGTTTCAGCTTTAGCATCATTAGTCAGGTCTTTTATCCACTTTTAAATTGGATTTTTTTCTCTATTGAATTGTATAGGTTCTCTATAAATTTTGGATATTAACTCTTTATCAGATAATTTATTTGTAATTATTTTCTCCCATCCTGTACTTTTCCTTTCATTTAGTTGATTCTTTCTCTTGCTATGCAGAAGCTTTTTAGTTTGAAGTAATCCCACTTGCTAATTTTCACTTTTATTGTTTGTATTTTTAATGTTGTATCTGAAAGATTATGGTGAAGAGCTTTTTCCTTATCTTTTCTTCTAGAAGTTTTATGGTTTCAGGTTTAAGTTTTTAGTTCAATTTGAGTTAATTTTTGAGTGGTATCAGATAAGGATACAAATTTATTCTTTTCCATGTGGTTTTCCAGTTTTTCCAACAGCATTTATTGTATTGAAGAGGCTATCATTTACCCATTGAGTACTCTTGGCTCCCTTGTAGAATATTAGTTGCTCATATGTGTGGGGTTAATTTCTGGGCTCTCAATTCTGTTTCATTAGTCTGTGTGTATTTATTTTTATGCATAATTTGAAATCAGAAAATGTGACACTTCCAGGTTTGTTTCTCTTTCTCAAGATTACTGTGGCTTTACAGGATCTTTTGTGGTTCTATACAAATTTTAAGATTGCTCTTACTTTTAAAATAGTAATTGGAACTATGATAGGCATTGTGTTGAATCCTTATCATAATTGCAAGATGGCTTTGGGGAGTGTGAGAATTTTAACAATATTTATTCTTCCAGTCCATGAACAGGAGCTATGTTTCCAGTGATGGGTGTATTCTTTAACTCAGATGATATTTTGTTGGAAGAATTTTGTTGGATTATGTTTCACTTACAAAATGTTGCATTAAGACCACTGAAACTGTTTTCCTGAATTCCTCTGCTGTGAGTTCAATCATGCAATATTCACTTTTATTCTCTCATGAGTCCACTTTCCCATCTCTAGAGTAGTCACCGATCCGCTGCTATACATATTGACCTTATGGCAAATCATCTAATCTTTCCATGAGAAATTTTGCCTGTGTAATTTCATTTAACCCCTTAAACAATTTTCATGTTTCCTGCTGAGTTTCTGAGTGCTATACTGCTATTAACGCTTTCCCTCTTTCAGGTGTCAAATTAAATTTAGGAGTCTTCATCTTCATTAAATGTTCTAATAAGATATTTTATTATGTTTCACAAATAAAAATTATGAAAGAAACTATAATTTTCCTAAGACTGTATCACATAAATAAGGACTTGATTTTCTTCAAGTGTGGAAGACAGCTAAGCATTCCAGGCAAAGTGGTTTCATAAGTCTACCACATTTTATCTGTTATTTCCAACTATATCTCAAATCTTTTCAGTTCTAAACATAGGTAAGCCTTCACAAATTTATTTTGGGTGAGATAATAGATCTAGGAGATACAGGTACCATAACAGTTATTCCTTGAATTTTGGCTTATGACAATTTTTGCAGGCAAAATATTAAAATAATATCACATCAGAAAATTATTCATCAGCCCTATTACTCAGGCAGCTTTGTGGCATAAGAAGCAGGATAGCATAAGGGCAGAGATTAAATGAAATCAATGTAGTATAAACTTGATTCTTCCCAAAATGAAAACAAAAGTATTTCTTTTTTATTTATGGCTTCTTATTGCCCAAATTAGATTATGATGATCATTAAAGATTGCCTCATCTATATTCATTCTATGATGTTCCCATGACACTTCTAATTTTGTCCTTTGTAATCAGACTTAATGGTGGGTAGCTCTCATAAGAAAACTCTGGTAACCTATGTTCAACTGGGGTCTTCCCAGACCCCACTTACTTTCATATCTTAATTATTCAAATGGAATATTTCAGGAACACTACAGTGTAATATGCCTGTAGAGAGAGCCAAAAAGCTCTATAACCAAATATATATATACCAGATTGCCCTGATTTAGTTTTTAACACTATATCAATGGAAACAGTCTCTGAATTGATGTGAGAAAGATTCAGTAAGATGTTTTATGGAAAATTAGAATAAATGGATATCTACTCCCCGTGATCAAATACACAGTTTAAATAATAATATGAAAATAATAAGAATAATATGAAAATAGTAAGAATAATAAGAGACAGCACTTAACAAATGATTCTGATGCCATAGGGAGCCAGAATTTAAATTTGTTTATTAATTTTTTTTTTACAGTATCTCAGAAAAAGAATATGTGATAAAACTGATGTGCTTGGTGCTACTATGTAGCATACATGGCTTATATTTTTGCTAAATTATTTTATTTATATATTTCTTACTTATGCACCATAACTACAAACTTCAATTCCTAGTTGAAATTCGATAAATACGTATGGACTCAATCAATGCATCATGTTTACAATACGTATTGGTCATTTGAAACAGGTTAAGACATATCATCTTTTTCTGTTCCAGCCCATTACCTAGCATTTTCCTTTTCTACCTCTCTATTCACATAGAAAGAACACAGCGAAAAGTGTGTCATATGCAAAAGAAGTACTTGGTGAAAGACTTGGTGAAACAGTAAGAGCAGAATGTGAAAGAACTATTCTTTATTATTTATTAGAGTAAATGTCTTTTGGCTGGTTGCTACCCTGACTGAGTAATCTGGGACTTATCTTGCCATCAGAGAATTAAGATTCAGAGGATTCCAATACTGGTATGGCTTTGTTGCAGAAAAATATCAAAGGAAACTAAGGTTTTCTAAGTATTGGAAATCACTTAAACCATTTCTATGCATTTTCTGCATGGACCATTGAGTCTGACTATCTGAATAAGAATCTTGAATTTATTTCCTGTTAACAAAATGACTATACCCAAGCCAGCAAGTCTCTCTAGGCTTAGTTTCTTTGTCTGCAAAACAGTGACACATCCCGTAGCTGCTATAAAGGTTAAATGAGATGTAAAATGCCCAAGCTCTGTGTCTGTAACAGAACACTCAATAAATATTAGTTATGCTCATTACAATTAATTTAACTTAGTTTTCCACTTTCTCCATTTTATGCCACAAGAGAATTACAATGGGGTTTGGAGCTTAAGCACTTGCCAGAAATAATAGTTTCATTTCATTAAATGTATCCTCTGTTTATTTATCTTTCCTATTATCTAAAAAGATGTCAAGAAACTGCTGACAATATCTGTGTTTGTGAATCCTGGGAACGAAGTAAATATCAGTAACTCTAACAGTGCCTTAAGCACTATGAAATATACTATTCAAACTTATACACAGGATAAGACAAGGCCTTATTTTTATTAATCCATATACAGGCCTTGTTATATATAGATCTATAAGATAAGTTCATGAAGATAGCTTTTGCTCTAATATGATTAGAAGACTGAATTGACACATGTGTGCTTAGTTACTCAATCATGTCTCACTCTCTGCGACTGTATGGACTGTACCTGCCAAACATATCCATCAGACTCCTCTGTTCATGAAATTTTTCAGGCAAGAATACTGGAGTAGTTTGCCATTTCCTACTCCAGGGGAACTTTCCGACCCAGGGGTCAAATCCATGTCTCATGCTTTGGCAGGCCGATTTATTACCACTGTGCCACCTGGGAAGCCCTGGGAAATACTGCAAGACTTCTATTACTAGGACTTTAAAGGGAGGGGTGTGCATTATTATTTGTTGTATTTATATACTTACATATTATTTTTTTTCAAAAATATTTGCATATTTGCGACTGAACTAAACTGAACATATAAAATGAAAAAAGTTTAGTTTTAACATAAACATGAGCTTTCTATTCTTTCAACTATTGTATTATCATTCTTAAGTAATAAAATAAAATAATTAGCACCACTGCCACAGCTCAAGAACTACTGCATAAATTAAATAATACAACCATGTTAAATTGTGGAAAAAAGCAACCGAGATTTTTAGCGGACAAAGGTTTATTATGGTGAAACTATTGGGAATTTGCAATAATGAAAAAGCTTCCCTAAAGCTTTCTGCTGATCTATTGGAATGCAAAGATAAATGTTTCTGTGATTTATAATGCTGGGCATAGATACTGAATAACATCTCAAGATACTAGAGCTGAATAAAACCTCCAGGTTTCATTTGGTGACTTTTTAATCTCCTTTGAGAAAAGGAAAACTTGCATCTTTAAATTATGAATTTTCTGATCAAAATAGTAGAAATTAAGAGCTTTGGTATGAGTTAGCTGTGAGATATTTTTTTCATAGCCTGCAATTCATATGGTGGCAAAGAGTCAGACACGACTGAGCGACTGAACTGAACTGAACTGAACTGAAGGACAACATAGGGACAGACCAATACCCAAATCTCCTGAGTGAAAGAAATGCCAAAATACCAACAAATACAGTGGAAAAGCAATGCCAAGGTGTGGAAACAAAGAACCACAATCAAACAATTTGGACTGTGAGATTGGATCTTTTAATACACCCAGCAGAGGGAAAATAGATATGGGGGGATGCTCTATCAGGAGGCCAGGGAGCATTGTTACTATCATCATTATTTAAAGATGCTTTGAGCATCAACAAAGGACTAAATGCTATAAAAAATGATTAGACCCAATTCATGCCTACTTGGCACTCAATTAGACACATCAGAGAGGTCTCTTCAGAATACTCAATGAAATCTCCATATTTAGAGCTATATCAGAAAAAGCCTGGGATTAAAAAACTTGATGAGTTAGCTGTTAAAAAATTGATGCTTTTGAACTGTAGTGTTGAAGAAGACTCTTGAGAGTCCCTTGGTCTGCAAGGAGATCAAACCAGTCCATTCTGAAAGAGATCAACCCTGGGATTTCTTTGGAAGGAATGATGCTAAAGCTGAAACTCCAATACTTTGGCCACCTCATGCGAAGACTTGACTCATTGGAAAAGACTCTGATGCTGAGAGGGATTGGGGGCAGGAGGAGAAGGGGACGACCCAGGATGAGATGGCTCGATGGCATCTCTGACTCGATGGACGTGAGTCTGAGTGAACTCCGGGAGATGGTGATGGACAGGGAGGCCTGGCGTGCTGCAATTCATGGGGTCACAAAGAGTTGGACACGACTGAGCAACTGAACTGAACTGAACTAAAAAACTTCATAAAATGTACTTAAATGGAACAATAGGTGAACAATCTAGCACTTTGGTATGAATTAATTATCATAGTATATGTGTAACTATTAAAATTCAGTGTCATTTTATAAAAATATATAATTATATAACAATATATAATAATTATATTCCTTTTTATATAGTAGCTAATATATTGGGAGACTAAAGACTGAAAACAGACATTATGAAGTGAATTGAGTCAGAAAGAGAAAGATAAACGCTGTATTATATCACTTATTATAACACTTATACTTGGAATACAAAAAACCCAAACTCATAAAATCAAAGAGTGGAACTAGAGACCTGGGAATGGGCGAACTGGGGAGATGTTGCTTCAGTTCAGTTGCTCAGTCATAACCAACTCTTTGTGACCCCATGGGCTTCAGCACGCCAGGTCTCCCTGTCCATCACCAACTCTGGGAGTTTACTCAAACTCATGTCCATTGAGTTGGTGATGTCATCCAGCCATCTCATTCTCTGTTGTCATCCCCTTCTCCTCCCACCTTCAATCCTTCCCAGCATTAGTGTCTTTTCAAATGAGTCAGTTCTTTGAATCAGGTGGCCAAAGTATTGGAAGTTCAGCTTCAGCAAGGGTACAAATTTGCATATACATAAGTCCTGGAGATCTAATGCACAGCAACCATACAGTATTATAAACTTCAAAGTTGCTAAGAGATCAATTTTAATTGTTCCCAACACACAAATAAAGAATTATGTGATATAATAGAGGTATTAGCTAATGGGATGTATACTATAACATATGTGTATCAAATCTACATATTGTGTACCTTAAACTTATACAATGTTATATATCAATTATATCTCTCAGAAAATAGATTTTTAAAAAGAAGAGGATGCAACACTGAATATGGAGGAATATAGGACTCATCTAAAAGGTAGGCACCTTTCTGAAGTCCCACTTAGAAATCTAGTAGACTTGAAAAATAAACCTAGAATGGTTTGGAATTGTTGGTAATAATTATTTGTTGTCATTCTTCTGTACTTTAAATTCATTCAGATATATCAGCCAGATACATTTACAGATAGCACTGAAGCATCTATTGTTGAGGCAATGAATCATTAATGTACATCTTGAGAAACCAATATATTGGTATAAGATTACTAAGAAAAATCATTCAGACTAGTTACATTGATAGCTACATAAGTATTAAAAAATAAAATCTAAATTAAACATATATTTATTCTTTGCCTTAAGCTGGGCTTATTTTTATAAACAAATAACACTGCATGGCCACCAATCGGTAATAGTTTCATAAGCACTTTGGTATCAATGAAGGATATTTCAGCATTCTATGCTGTAGGATCCAAGTTTTATAGAGAGTTTTCTGACCCTACCAATACAACTAAGCCATCATGGAATTTTAAGTGTTTCCAGCCAACTACCAAAATACCAAAATAAAACCAATCTTCCCAAAATGTCATGGGAAGATTTTCCTTCTTCATTTCTCAACATATTATTATTTGCTCTTTTTGCTAAGACAATTTCTTTACCTTTTACACTCTAGCTGTATTATTTTGATATCAAAGTATTTGTACCTCAATGTAAATAAAATTTAAAATGTAAGTGAAGCAGATGTTAATAGTATTTAGTATTTTTATGCCAAATTTCCAGAATGTCTGCTATAGCAATATTTAAGTAGGAAAATTTACAACATATGAACAACTTTGTATAACTTACCCCTAAGTGATGAGTATTTTACATAGAGGTGAAGAGGATGGACACTTGGATCAAACTGTATTGGCTTTGAATCTGGCATGACAGTTTAATGGTTAGTGCACAGCCTTGATGTAAATGAAATGTTTTTTGAGAGCAGGATTTTATCCATTATTACTCTTTAGTGATGCTATTCACAATATGAATATAATTTGCTTTCCTTGTGCTTTCAACATATATCAGCCTGGGGACATTGTTCAAGTATGATACCACCAAACCATTTTATAATACTAAAATTAGTACTGCTGCTCAGAGAAAAAAATTTCCATATCCTCCATGAAGAAATCTGACCTGTTTGAGAATTAAAAGCTTTTCTAATGACTGTCTGTAATAAGCAAATTCAAATGCTGGTATCCTGAAGAGATTTTTTTTATTTGATTTGCTCATGTGATGCTGCAGTTAGTTTTTAAAAAGAAAAGAATTCTTTAATTTGTTACATAATTTTATCCTTGCCACAAAACAGTTATGTGTTTTTCTTTCAATAAAATTGTCTGATTTGGTTTGGATAATTAAATGTACAGGTTTTATGTGTGATGCATGATATTCAAAGGAGGGATTTCTTTCTGCTAAGTTGTGGTCTCATCTTGAAACTATAATAGAAATGTAGTATCTTTGAAGTCAGTGACAAGTGGGGATTGTTTGCCCCAGAAAATTCTACCTTTTTCATACTGTTTACTTGAATATTTGAGTAAATGTTTTTCTCTTTTAGAAGCAAAAACCAAAAGATTGATATGATCAAATTATGGGAAAAAAAAACGCCACAGAACTTTCTCAAAGATTTCTATAAATGAGATGAAATGTCCATATTTAATATGAATATTGAAGTTAAATATTTTTGAAATATTGAATATACTTATATCAGATATTGGAAGCATTGTATTTATATTTAATATTAAATCATTAAAATGAGCATTTTATCATTCAACATAAGCTTAAAATTAGAAACCTGTAGACTAAGAACTGAGAGATCACTAGTAAGCACTGTCAAAATCCAAATTAGTGGTAAGTTCCAAGGAACCAAGACATACCTTATTCATTTCTGCTTTTAAAACTTGATTTCAGAACTTGTTTCTAGCTCTCTTTCCTTCCAATTTCTTGTTTTATATTCTTAATTAGACCTACTTTAAGTGCCATCACACTTTTTCCAAGAATCCATCTCAGACTAACTTTGTAAGTTGTATAATGGTGAAAATTTTCTGCATTTTTCATTATCATTTCCTGTGTATATTAAATTATATAACTGTTTTATTTGTATCCATCTCTTAGCGACCCTATGGACCATAGCCCAACAGGCTCCTCTATCCATAGAATTCTCCAGACAAGAATATTGGGGAGGGTAGCCATTCCCTTCTCTAGGGCATCTTCCCAACTGAGGGATCAAACCTGGATCTCCTGCACTGCAAGCATATTCTTTACCATCTGAGGCACCAGAGAACCCTATATCTCTATAATTTATACCATATGTCTATATCGTCAGCAAAGTACAATCTGAGGATCAAATCTAAGCCATAACCTGTATAAAGCCATATAAATAAGCCATATAAATCATATAAGCCATATAAATCACAAGCTGAGAACAAATTTTATATTTTAAATAGTTGAAAGTAAACCAAAAGGGGATTGACATTTACAAATCTTAAAAATTATATGAAATTCAAATTTCAATGTCCACTAATAAAAGTTTATTGGGACACAGTCACATATATTTCCTTTTTATTGTTTTTACATTTAACCATGGAGTCAGACAGTTGTGACAAAGAAAATGTGACTCACAAACCCTAAACATTTTTTTTTCTGGACTTCTAAAAAAAAAATCTGTACCAACCACTGGTCTACAGGACAGTTCAGTTCAGTTCTGTTCAGTCGCTCAGTCGTGTCCGACTCTTTGCGACCCCATGAATCGCAGCACGCCAGGCCTCCCTGTCCATCACCATCTCCCAGAGTTCACTCATACTCACGTCCATTGAGTCCATGATGCCATCCAGCCATCTCATCCTCAGTCGTCCCCTTCTCCTCCTGCCCCCAATCCCTCTTAGCATCAGAGTCTTTTCCAATGAGTCAACTCTTCGCATGAGGTGGCCAAAGTACTGGAGTTTCAGCTTTAGCATCATTCCTTCCAAAGAAATCCCAGGGCTGATCTCCTACAGAATGGACTGGTTGGATCTCCTTGCAGTCCAAGGGCCTCTCAAGAGTCTTCTCCAACACCACACTTCAAAAGCATCAATTCTTCGGTGCTCAGCCTTCTTCACAGTCCAACTCTCACATCCATACATGACCACAGGAAAAACCATAGCCTTGACTAGATGGACCTTATTCGGCAAAGTAATGTCTCTGCTTTTGAATATACTATCTAGATTGGTCATAAATTTTCTTCCAAGGAGTAAGCGTCTTTTAATTTCATGGCTGCAATCACCATCTGCAGTGATTTTGGAGCCTCAAAAATAAAGTCTGACACTGTTTCCACTGTTTGCCCATCTATTTCCCATGAAGTGAAGGGACCGTATGCCATGATCTTCGTTTTCTGAATGTTGAGCTTTAAGCCAACTTTTTCGCTCTCCTCTTTTACTTTCATCAAGAGGCTTTTTAGCTCCTCTTCACTTTCTGCCATAAGGGTGGTGTCATCTGCATATCTGAGATTATTTATATTTCTCCCAGCAATCTTGATTCCAGCTTGTGTTTCTTCCAGTCCAGCATTTCTCATGATGTACTCTGCATAGAAGTTAAATAAGCAGGGTGACAATATATAGCCTTGACGTACTCCTTTTCCTATTTGGAACCAGTCTGTTGTCATTTGTGCCTCTATCCAGTGAAGGTGAACCCAGTCGTGTCCAATTCTTTGTGACCCCATGGTCTGTAGCCTTCTATCCATAGAATTCTCCAGGCAAGAATACTGGAGTGGGTAGCCATTCCCTTCTCCAGGGGATCTTCCCAATTCAGGGATCAAACCTAGGTCTCCTGCATTGCAGGTGGACTCTTTACTATCCGAGCCACCAGGTAAGCCCAAGAATACTGGAGTGGGTAACCTATCCATTCTCCTTCTCCAGAGGATCTTCCCAACCCAGGAATCTAACTGGTGTCTTCTGCATTAGGCAGATTCTTTACCAGCTGAGCTACTTCAAACACATAGTACATAAAATCTCATCAGGGATACACTGGTTATTAAAAAGTATTTGCCAAATTAAAGTAAATCAGGGCAATTGAGAATAGGTAAATTTTAAAGACTGACACACACGTTATTCTAGGCCTAGTAAATCCTCTTCAATGCTGGATAAAGTATGTATATTAAATGTGACTTGTGTAATATTTTTTGCTTTAGAATGAAAAAGGCCTGAGGATAACATGCACAACATAGTAACTATGGTTGATAATACTGTATTGAAGAGAAAGTGAAATTAAAAGTCACTCAGTCACGTCCAACTCTTGTGAGTCCAGTCGACTGTACCCTGCCAAGCTCCTCTGTCCATGGAATTCTCCAGGCCAGAATACTGGAGTGGAGATCCGTGCCCTATATACTATAGACTATAGTTGATAACACTGTATTATGTAATTGAAATTTGCTAAAAGAGTAGAACTCATATGTTCTCACCAAGAAAAAAAAAAAGAGGGAATAAAAAGATAAATAAGTGAGGTGATGCATATGATAATCAACTAGTTGGGAAAAAAAACTCTCACAACATATACACCATATATTAAATCATCAGAAGGTATGCTTTAAATGTCTTACAATTTTATTTGCCATTTATACCTCAGTAAAGCTGAAAAAAAAATCATTTCTCCATATTGGAGTATTTTAGAAAAATATAAACTTTCTATTCTGACTTGTTAATCAAAGAAAAATCATAGGTTGTATTGAGTATAAACTAATTGCTAAAATCTCTAATTTTTCCCTTAAATTAACATTATTATTTCTTTGGGTGACATTTAGAAAAGAATTCAAGTGCTTTTTTTTTCTCTGTGATTTGTGCTCTAATGAATTCAGGGAACATTTTTTGCTTTTGTTTTTCTACAAGGGAACAATTTATAGAGTAGGAGAAACCCAAAAGACTTTTTTCTTAACTTAGATAAAAAAATGTGTTGTTTTACAGAAAATGTTGCTCATCTATCTCTAAAATGATTGCTTTGTCATAGACACCCAAGATACTGTCTCCTCTCGATGTTTCTGTTAAATTTATAAAGAATATGTCTGCAAGTAGCAGCTGTATGTTTTTGAAACATGGATGCCAATATCGTTGAATATGAGTGATGACTGTCATAATCAGATGGCACTCTGGAGATTGTCAAAGATACTACACTTTCATCAAACAAGATGAGTAATGTTTTACCATAAATAGTGTTAATGTGATTAATAGTATTTCTCCAGTAGTTAGGCTTTAGACAGAAAAATCTAGGATTCTGATTAGATTAATTGGTTGCCCTTTCTGAATGTATTATTACATATATGAATTAATATAACCACATCTATACTCTTCCTCACTGTTTAAAATTCAAATTTGAATTTCAACCTATTTTAAAAAAAATGAATATATTTTAATTCTACTAAAATGTTAATAATTTAACAAAATTATGTTGGAAGTTGACCATGTGTAAAAGAACATGAGGCCTGGAGAGAACAGTATATAGAGCTAAGAATGTGTGACCGTGTTGTTCAAAGCATTTATAGTTTAGTCTATTAAAAGTTCACAATAAGAGCAAAAGTTGAGAGGAATTTTTGTAAGTTAACAGAAAGAAATAATGATTAGAAATTTTTATATTCTAGCAAGGAAGGTCAATGGGGCTTCCTAGGTGGTGCTAGCGGTGATCTGCCTGTCAGTATATGCCAGAAACATGGGTTCAGTCCCTGGGTTGGGAAGATCCCCTAGAGTAGGAAGTGGCAACCACTTCAGTATTTCTGCCTGAAGAACTCATAGGCAGCAGGAGTCAGGTGGGCTACAGGCTATGGGGCCACAGAGTCAGGCATGACTGAATGAATGAGCACAGTGAAGGTCAATAAAATCTTGCATTAAAACTTACTTATGGCTTCATGAATTCTCAATATAGATCTCACATATACGAAAGAGCATGCAAGATAGCCAACTGCAAAAATGAAATATGGAGAAAGCTGGTTTCTAGTTTACACATTAAAGGTCTGGGAAATGCAGTGATATTCAAATCAATAATTCACCATTGTTGCAATGACTTTCCATGGTTACAGAGAATGGATTCTATGAAACGAATGAATAGTGAAATTTATAACTATTAAGACAAGAAGATGGAATCCCTCAATAAAGTATCAAGTTATAGGTTGTTAGAAAGCTTAATAATTGCAAATTATCTATATTTGAACATTAACAGTTAAAGTTTTGACTGAAGGATGGTCAGGGCCAATAGAAATTATTCTAGGCTTTTGCCTAGCAAATAACCTGGCAGTGATAGAAAGAGATCACGAACATGAAGCATGTAATATATGCTATATTATAGACACACACTTATATATTGATATAAAGTAGAATGTATTATTATATACAATAATTTATATTTATATTGTATATATGGTGTATAGAATATGTATCCTATGCATTCTTTTACATATTACATAGAATTTACATATTATACTTAGGACAGATTATTCCTGTATCTCCTTCCTCTTTTCTCAGTTACTTCCATTTAAAAGACAATATTTCCAAAATTCTGTTCAGTTGTTTTTTCCATATTATTCATGGAATTTGTCCTGGATTTGGGTATAACTCTTTGGTCTCTAGCATACACACATGCACCTCCCCCCACATATAATAATACTAAATGTGCAAAACTAGCCTGAACTAACGGAGAAGGCAATGGCACACCACTCCACTACTCTTGCCTGGAAAATCCCGTGGACAAAGGAGCCTGGTGGGCTGCAGTCCATGGGGTCGCTGAGAGTTGGACACAACTCAGTGACTTCACTTTCAGTTTTCACTTTCATGCACTGGAGAAGGAAATGGCAGCCCACTCCAGTGTTCTTGCCTGGAGAATCCCAGGGACGGCGGAGCCTGGTGGGCTGCCGTCTATGGGGTCACAGAGTCAGACACGACTGAAGTGACTTAGCAACAGCAACAGCAGCCTGAACTAAAACACTAGTATCACATGAGTAATTTAAGAGTCATTTTTCTGTTTCATAATCATAAAACTATTCAGGTAAATATGGCTTCTCTTTTTAAGTAATCAGTTCAGTTCTACATTTTAGTTTAGGAAAAGTATACTCAACAGTTAGTTCTATGGCAAAATGTTTCAATCAGACTATGGAAGAAATTTATTCTTAGACTCTGTGGGGTGCAGAAAACCACTAGACAGAAAAATGTGCCTTCCAAAGTGTTTGAATGCCACTAGAATGTTGACTCACGTCCATCGAGTCAGTGATGCCATCCAGCCATCTCATCCTCTGTCGTCCCCTTCACCTCCTGCCCCCAATCCCTCCCAGCATCAGAGTCTTTTCCAATGAGTCAACTCTTCGCATGAGGTGGCCAAAGTACTGCAGTTTCAGCTTTAGCATCATTCCTTCCAAAGAAATCCCAGGGCTGATCTCCTTCAGAATGTACTGGTTGGATCTCCTTGCAGTTCAAGGGACTCTCAAGAGTCTTCTCCAACACCACAGTTCAAAAGCATTAATTCTTTGGCGCTCAGCTTTCTTCACAGTCCAACTCTCGCATCCATACATGACCACAGGAAAAACCATAGCCTTGACTAGACGGACCTTAGTCGGCAAAGTAATGTCTCTGCTTTTGAATATGCTGTCTAGGTTGGTCATAACTTTTCTTCCAAGGAATAAGCATCTTTTAATTTCATTGCTGCAGTCACCATCTGCAGTGATTTTGGAGCCCAAAAGATAAAGTCTGACACTGTTTCCACTGTTTCCTCATTTATTTCCCATGAAGTGATGGGTCTGGATGCCATGATCTTCGTTTTCTGAATGTTGAGCTTTAAGTCAACTTCTTCACTCTCCACTTTCACTTTCATCAAGAGGCTTTTTAGCTCCTCTTCGCTTTCTGCCATAAGGGTGGTGTCATCTGCATATCTGAGGTTATTGATATTTCTCCTGGCAATCTTGATTCCAGCTTGTGTTTCTTCCAGTCCAGCGTTTCTCATGATGTACTCTGCATATAAGTTAAATAGGCAGAGTGACAATATACAGCCTTGACGTACTCCTTTTCCTATTTGAAACCAATCTGTTGTTCTATGTCCATTTCTAACTGTTGCTTCCTGACCTGCATACAGATTTCTCAAGAGGCAGGGCAGGTGGTCTGGTATTCCCATCACTTTTAGAATTTTCCACAGCTTATTGTGATCCACACAGTCAAAGGCTTTGGCATAGTCAATAAAAGAGAAATAGATGTTTTTCTGGAACTCTCTTGCTTTTTCCATGATCCAGCGGATGTTGGCAATTTGATCTCTGGTTCCTCTGCCTTTTCTAAAACCAGCTTGAACATCAGGAAGTTCATGGTTCATGCATTGCTTAAGCCTGGTTTGGAGAATTTTGAGCATTATTTTACTAGCGTGTGAGATGAGTGCAACTGTGTGGTAGTTTGAGCATTCTTTGGCATTGCCTTTCTTTGGGATTGGAATGAAAACTGACCTTCTCGAGTCCTGTGGCCACTGCTGAGGTTTCCAAATTTGCTGGCATATTGAGTGCAACACTTTCACAGCATCATCTTTTAGGATTTGAAATAGCTCCACTGGAATTCCATCACTTCCACTCGCTTTGGTCATAGTGATGCTTTCTAAGGCCCACTTGACTTCACATTCCAGGATGTCTGGCTCTAGATGAGCGATCACACCATCATGATTATCTGGGTTGTGAAGACTTTTTTTGTACAGTTCTTCTGTGTATTCTTGCCACCTCTTCTTAATATCGTCTGCTTCTGTTAGATCCATACCATTTCTGTCCTTTATCGAGCCCATCTTTGCCTGAAATATTCCCTTGGCATCTCTAATTTTCTTGAAGAGATCTCTAGTGTTTACCATTCTGTTCTTTTCCTCTATTTCTTTCCATTGATCACTGAAAATATTTTAGCTACTCTAATAGATGTGCAATGATACCTCATTTTAACTGAAAGTTCCCTAATGATGGGAAGCTCCATATGGTGAGGAGCACTTTTCCATATTCTTATTTGTATCTTTGTATCTTCTTTGGTGAGGTATCTCTTCCTGTATTTTATTCATTATTTAATTGGGCTCTTTGTTTTCTTACTGCTGAATTTTAAAAGTTACTTTATTAGTTTAGAGAGTCATTAGTCCTATTACTTTATCATAAGCTTAAATTATCCATTTAACAATTAAAATAATACTAAAAGCACTTCAGAATCAATATATTCATGAAATTTCTAACAAAATATATATTTGCAACCTGCTGGGCACAGATCTTCCTATTTCTTAATTTTTTCACGTTAGAGTGCCAAGTTGTAGGTTATAACAAATTGAAAATATTTATGTTTCTATAAATTTAAAAATCTATTAAGTAACTAATTACTTATGAATTCAATTATGAATTACTTGTTCAAAAGGCTAATTCTAACTCATTATGTGGTTTCTTCTTTCAATACCATAGAGCTAGTTCTCTGTAACAGTGCTGTATTGTGGACACCAGGGGCTGAATGTGAGAATCAAGAGAGCCGTGACCTTTGAACCCATTCAACAAATTTTAATTAATGGCCTTGTAGATGTTTATTCCTGTGTTAGACAGAAAGGGCCCAAAGTTGAATCAGCAATGGACATTCTGTTAAATAGAAGACCAAAAAAAAAAAAAAAAAAAAAAGAGGGATTAAGCATAAACTTAAAATAATAAGTTGATGAATTTTTAAGAACTTTACTCAAATATGAACTGCCCCAATACAATATTGTAGAGCAGTTATCTTCCAGTTAAAGCAAACAAACAAATGAACTGTTTTATGAAGTCAACATAGGATATAGTTACATAAAGAATGTTCAAACTACTGTAAATTGTGCTCATTTCTCATGGTATCAAATTTATGTTCAAAATCCTTCAAGCTAGGCTTTAGCAGTAGGTGAACCGAGAACTTCAGATGTCAAAGTTGGATTTAGAAAAAGAAGAGGAAACAGAGAACAAATTGCAACATTCGTTGGATCCTGGAGAAAGCAAGGGAACTCCAGAAAAACTTCTGCTTCATTGACTGTATTTAAGCATTGACTGTGTGGATCTCACAAACCGTGGAAAATTCTTAAAGACATGGGCATACCAACCAGACCATCTTACTTGTCTCCTGAGAAACCTGTACATAGATCAAGAAGTAAAGTTAGAACTGGAAATTGAACAACTGACTGGTTCCAAATTAGGAAAGGAGTATGACAAGGCTGTATATTGTCACTCTGCTTATTATTTAACTTATACGCAGAGTGAAAGTGAAAGTGAAAGTCAAGTCGCTCAGTCCTGTTGGACTCTTTGCAACCCCATGGACTGTAGCCTCTCAGGCTCCTCTGTCCATGGGATTTTCCAAGCAAGAGTGCTGGAGTGGATTGCCATTTCCTTCTCCAGGGAATCTTCCCGACCCAGGAATCGAACCCAGGTCTCCCGCATTGCAGGCAGACGCTTTATATGCAGCATATATCATGCTAAATACAAGGCTGAATGAATCACAAGCTGGAATCAAGATTGCCTGGAAAAAACATCAACAACCTCAGATAGGCAAATGATATCACTCTGATGGCAGAAAGGGAAGAGGAAGGAAAGAGTCTTTTGATGAGGGAGAGAGAGAAGAGTAAAAAAGCTGGTTTGAAGCTCAACATTCAAAAACTAATATCATGGCATCAGGTCCCATCACTTCACTGCAAATAGATGGGGAAAAGAGAAGCAGTAACAGATTTTCTATTCTTGGGATCAAAAATCACTGCAGAGAGTTAAGTGACTGTAGCCATGAAAGTAAAAGACATTTGCTCCTTGAAAGTAAAGCTATGACAAACCTAGACAGTGTATTAAAAAGCAGAAAATGACATTTTGCTGACTAAGGTCCATATAGTCAAAGCTATCGTTTTTCCAATAGTCATGTATGGATGTGAGAGTTGGATCATAAAGAAGGCTGACCACTGAAGAACGGTTTTGAATTGTGGTGTTGGAGAAAACTCTTGAGAATGCCTTGGACTACAAAGAGAACAAACCAGTCAGTCCTAAAGGGAATCAACCCTGAATATTCATTGGAAGGACTGGTGCTAAAGCTGAAGCTCTAATACTTTGGCTACCTGATGTGAAGAGCCTACTCATTGGAAAAGTCCCTGAGGCTGGGAAAATTAAGGCAAAAGGAGAAGGGGGCAACAGAAAATGAGATGATTAGATAACATCACTGATTCAATGGACACAAATTTGAGCAAACTCTGGGAGGTAGTGAGCTTCCCAGGTGGCACAGTGATAAAGAATCCACCTGTCGATGCAAGAGACACAAGAGACATGGGTTTGATCCCTATATCAGGAAGATATCCTAAACTAGAAAATGGCAACCCATTCCAATATTTTTGCCTGGAAAATTTCATGGGCAGAGGAGCCTGGCAGGCTTTAGTCCATGGTGTCACAAAGAGTTGGACACAATTTATCGACTGAACAACAAGACTATGCCTCCCAAACCTTATAATCTTATCATCAAGGATCAAGAGGAAGAATCAAAAGTCTGCCACTCCTGCCATTTAACACAACCTCAGCATCCTACCAGTCTTGAACTCATTACAACTAATCTTATTATGTCCATTATTGCTCATTATATTGGTTGACACAAGAACACTCAGTTTCCAAAATTAACTGCCATGTCTCTCACTCATATGCATGTCCCTGTAATCCTCATTCCATCACTTTCTAATTCATCAAAATCTTTCATGACACCTTCATACATTATCAGAATAACCTCCTATATTCTGATCTTCTCCTCTGAACCTTTCCTTCATTTTCATGCTCTAAATTCATGCTCTAATCTGTCTTCCCTTCACAAACTTTGTTTACCAAAAAGTAATGATTATTTTTCCTCACACAGTTTTGATGCTGCAGAGCCTGGAGAGGGAGCATAGAGATGCCTTTCTTTCACTCCACTTTTAGGCCATTCTTTTCTCATTCCAGACACTTTTAGTTTTGTGTATATGACACACTGTCTCTCAATGCTATTTTGTCACAACTGAGTAGTCATACCTGCTCATTTCTAGTGATTTTTTAGCTTCTGAATCACAGTTACTCTCCCCTGTACAGCACCTTGATTTTTTAAACTGTTTTCATATACATATGAAAAACAATATACAGATGATACTTCTAATACACTGAATTCTCAGGTATGTGAACTCATTTCCTCTTATTAGCTCATCTCTCTGTTTAGCTAAGCACTCTTTCTAATGATTGCAAACCTTACAATGATAAAAACATACAAATATGCATTATAAGTAGGTAAAACTTCTCTGGGAAAGTGAAAAAAAAAAAAAAAAAAACCTTGATCTGTAGAATTTGTTTCTGGTATACCAATTGTCCAGTCATGGTTGATTTTAAAGTACTAATGATTTTGCACACGGTGGTGTTATGACTCACCTAGAGCCAGACATCCTAGAATGTGAAGTCAAGTGGGCGTTAGGAAGTATCACTAAGAACAAAGATACAGGAGGTGATGGAATTCCAGTTGAGCTATTTCAAATCCTAAAAGATGATGCTGTGAAAGTCTTGCATTCAATATGCCAGCAAATTTGGAAACCTCAGCAGTGGCCACAGGACTGGAAAAGGACAGTTTCCATTCCAATCCCAAAGAAAGGCAATGCCAAAGAATGCTCAAACTACCACACAATTACACTCATCTCACATGCTAGTAATGTTCAAAATTCTTCAAGCCAGGCTTTAGCAGTACATGAACTGTGAACTTCCATATGTTCAAGCAGGTTTTAGAAAAGGCAGAGGAACCAGAGATCAAATTGCCAACATCTGATGGATCATGGAAAAAGCAAGAGAGTTCCAGAGAAACATCTATTTCTCCTTTATTGACTATGCCAAAGCCTTTGACTGTGTGGATCACAATAAACTGTGGAAAATTCTGAAAGTGATGAGAATACCAGACCACCTGACCTGCCTCTTGAAAAACCTGTATGCAGGTCAGGAAGCAACAGTTAGAACTGGACATGGAACAACAGACTGTTTCCAAATAGGAAAAGGAGTACATGAAGGCTGTATATTGTCACCCTGCTTATTTAACTTCTATGCAGAGTACACCATGAGAAATGCTGGGCTGGAGGAAGCACAAGCTGGAATCAAGACTGCCAGGAGAAATATCAATAACCTCAGACATGCAGATCACACCACCCTTATGGCAGAAAGTGAAGAAGAACTAAACAGCCTCTTGATGAAAGTGAAAGAGGAGAGTGAAAAAGTTGACTTAAAGCTCAACATTCAGAAAGCTAAGATCATGGCATTTGGTCCCATCACTTCATGGCAAATAAACGGGGAAACAGTGGAAACCATGAGAGACTTTATTCTGGGGGGCTCCAAAATCACTGCAGATGCTGATTGCAGCCATGAAATTAAAAGACGCTTACTCCTTGGAAGGAAAGTTATGACCAACCTAGACAGCATATTAAAAAGCAGGGACATTTGGAGACATTTCTCCAAAGAAGACATACGGATGGCTAACAAACACTTGAAAAGATGCTCAACATCACTCATTATCAGAGAAATGCAAATCAAGACCACAATGAGGTACCATTTCACACTAGTCAGAATGGCTGCGATCCAAAAGTCTGCAAGCAATGAATCCTGGAGAGGGTGTGGAGAAAAGGGAACCCTCTTACACTGTTGGTGGGAATGCAAACTAGTACAGCCACTATGGAGAACAGTGTGGAGATTCCTTAAAAAACTACAAATAGAACTGCCTTATGACCCAGCAATCCCACTTCTGGGCATACACACCAAGGAAACCAGAATTGAAAGAGACACATGTACCCCAATGTTCATCGCAGCACTGTTTATAATAGCCAAGACATGGAAGCAACCTAGATGTCCATCAGCAGATGAATGGATAAGAAAGCTGTGGTACATATACACAATGGAGTATTACTCAGCCATTAAAAAGAATACATTTGAATCAGTTCTAATGAGGTGGATGAAACTGGAGCCGATTATCCAGAGTGAAATAAGCCAGAAAGAAAAACACCAATACAGTATACTAACACATATATATGGAATTTAGAAAGATGGTAATGATATCCCTGTATGTGAGACAGCAGAACTGACACAGATGTAAATAACAGACTTTTGGACTCTGTGGGAGAGGGAGAGGGTGGGATGATTTGGTAGAATGGCATTGAAACATGTATACTATCATGTAAGAAATGAATTGCTAGTCTAGATTCAATACAGGATACAGGATGCTGGCGGCTGGTGCACTGGGATGACCCAGAGAGATGATATGGGAAAGGTGGTGGGAGGGGGGTTCAAGGTTGGGAACTCATGTACACCTGTGGTGGATTCATGTCTAATTTATTTTTTTAATAAAAATAAAATAAAAAATAAATAAAAAGCAGGGACATTACTTTGCTGACAAAGGTCTTTCTAGGAAGGCTATGGTTATGTATGGATGTGAGAGTTGGACTGTGAAGAAAGCTGAGCACCGAAGAATTGATGCTTTTGAACTGTAGTGTTGGAGAAGACTCTTAAGAGTCCCTTGGACTGCAAGGAGATCCAACCAGTCCATCCTAAAGGAGATCAGTTCTGGTTGTTCATTGGAAGGACTGATGTTGAAGCTGAAACTCCAATACTTTGGCCACCTGATGTAAAGAGCTGACTCCTTTGAAAAGACCCTGATTCTGGGAAAGATTGAGGACAGGATGAGAAGTAGACAACAGAGGATGAAATGGTTGGATGGCATCACCACCTAAATGGACATGGGTTTGGGTGTGCTCCAGGAGTTGGTGTTGGACAAGGAAGCCTGGGATGCTGCAGCTCATGGGGTCGCAACAAGTCAGAAATGACTGAGTGACTGAACTGAACTGAACTATTTTGCAACCACCTTAAAAAAATCCAGAATATTAAACAATTGGCTACTACAAACAAACTGTAGCTTAAATAACACATCACTGTAGCCATCTTAAATGTTATACTACTTTCTCATCACTTCCTCCTGTTTACCTCATTTACTTTGGTACCCCAAACTCATCACTCTGTTGGGATATTCAGTATATTTATGTCACCATCCTTTCATTGTTCCCCATTCCTTAACATGCATATTTTTTATTTATCAATTATTAGTCTTTATGTCATTTAACTGGTTAGCATTTGACATTGCCCATTAATCACTTCCTCTTGCTTTATAAACTTCCTTCACTAGGTTTCCAAGGTAACACACTACTTCTATTATTTATTTCATCATTACCAATCTAGTTTTTCCTCCTTTATCTACTTTACTTATATCTTATCTTCTCAACTTCTTAGTTTGGAATATCATAGGAACTAGGCCTTCCATCTCATCTCTAAATTTTCAGTTTCTTGTTGATATGATCTATTCCCATAGATTTAAATACTCTCTATATGTCAAAGATTTGCAAAAAATTTTCCCCAGGCTAGTTATGTCCTCCCAAATCTATTCTTATAGGTCACTACCTACTAATCATATTCTATAAATTTTCTCAGACATACTAAGATACATTTAAATATAACAACTTTTTAGAAACTAAATTCCTGACTCAAGTTAAATTCTTTCTTACTGTCTAGTCCAAAGTCCTTAGTGTCATGCATGACTTCATTGATCTACATCCATATCCAAATTCATCAGGAGAGCATAATTGCTCTATCTACAATACATTCACATTCATCTCTCCTATCATCATTAACACTTCTTTCTCTCAGAACTAATGTAGCATCATCACCCATTTGTCCAGTATTATATTAATATGTTGTCATGCTCTGTATAGTGCTTATTAAATAGCACATGTTCACTGAGTGAAGAAACAAATAAGAGTGAGTATTCAGTTATTCTTGCCTACTTGGCTGTAAAAACTTGTAACATTTCATTGTTTGACAGAAAAGTTCTCAGAAAATTTTTGTACCTGATATATCCAACTTTCTCCAGAAAATTTACAACTATTTTCTTGCCATTGTTCTCTTGTTGCCACTGTGTATTCCCTCAAACAAACCAAAGAGCAGAATCTCCACTGTTTTTGTGAAAGGGAAAACAACTTCTCAATTTCTCACAAACTTTTCAGAACCTTACACTACTTACATGAAAATTTTTAAAACTTCCAGTTCATCTCAAAACTCAAATTATTTTTCAAATGCCTTATTTTCCCTGGTCCTTCTCCCTCTTCATAACGTTTTTCATTATTTTATTTTTTTGTCTCCTTTTTACCCTAATATCGCTGAATATTCTATTCCTCACTGTCCCCATATTAAATTCCATTTTGCAATCCTGTCAGGTAGAGAAAATAATTTTCATTTATTTCTTTTTTGCACCATAACAAAGTCATTTTTCCAAACTCAAAATTGGTTTATAAAACTTTAATAGTTCCTGATACTTTAAAGTATTTGGTAGGCAATCAGTATATGAGATTATAGAGTTAAATGCCAATATATGAAGGGAGGACAATGTCAAACCCAAGAAAAAGACAAAGAAGGAAAACTGGGGGCATCAAACTAGAGAGCAGAAACAAACATTATCCTGACCTGACTTAGAAGGTAATAAAAGCACTTGTATAAAATCCACTAACTCCACATAATTCTCATCTCTAAGGATGAAGAAGTGATGAGAAGTAACTTTGTCAAACATGGTAAAAGAAGTTGAATAGTTCCTTATAAAGGAAAGATTTATGAAGACTCTGGGTTTTCTTCAGGACCAAATGGTTTGAATGACACTCTCAGGGATCAGATATCAACTACAGGGATATATGTCACTTTCATTGTATTTTTTTCCTCTATAAAATTATTACATCTCCTATGCTTTCCTATATACTTTCAATGGGTATTTGTCAGAGAAACTCTCTCACGGAAATGCAAGCCTTATTTATGATAATAAAAATGTGGAACAGTACAAACAAAACTCGTTTTCCTCCAAGAAAGAAAAATGATTCAATCATTCTTTGAATCATCCACTAAGGGCTGCGTTGTACTATTTTTCCCCTAGCAATATTCCTCTGTGTTAGTGGGTTAGTCCAAAATACACTACAAAGAATGCACTAGAGAGTCTATTAAAAGGTACAGTAGCACCACTGGTGTGTGGAAAATGAATTATCAACAAAATCGGGCTGGAGATATACCATATCTATTATTTACTCCTTGGTTACAGAATTTTTTTTTTTTTTGGTTACAGAATATTTTTTGGTGATTGTGTGACAGTTGTTATTTTTCTTCATTTATTGACATAGAGGGAAATAAAATTTAGATTAATATTAAAACCATATTTTAGGAAAAGAGTACACATGAACATTAAAAATGTCAAGTTAGTGCAAACACTAACATGCATCAACTTTGGAGGAATGTGTGTAAACTACTTTCAAGATATGTTTTGTTTGGATTTTGTTGCTTTATTTTTTATAGTTTGTTTCCCTGATTCATCAACTCATTTGGCAGGGTTTCCTCAGTACTCTATTTTTCAATCACCATAATGTGTCCTTTGTGATTTTCTTTACCTCATTAACTTTACTTGTCCTTTCTAAATCTGTCCCTTCACTCATATATATAACATATTTAGTGCTTATTAGCTAAGACATTTAAAAATAGTTTTTTAAAAGAAGTCATTGCTATTTGGACTTTATTTTCCCTAGATTTTCTTTAAGATACCTATTTTAAAAACATTTATTGTTTTGGCTACTTATTGATATCTTAAAAAATACCTTCACCTTACAGTTTCCTTTATATATTTATGCTACATATGACTGTTACCTTTGTCTGTTGAGGATATTATATATGAATTTATTTTTAATACTTTATTAAAATGTTGATATTAACAATTAAAAGTTTGCTTAGCATTCATTATACAACAAATATTTGTGAAATGCCTAATACATTTCATGTAACTTGCAAACTCTGTGATACAGAAATGAAAAAGACTGATTAAATCCTTGCTTTGAAGGAGCTCATATTCTAGGGGTACAGGAGCATCAGAGGTGCATATGATAATAAGCATAAAATCAAATGCAGACAAAATATTTCTGAAGTATTTTAGGAAGAATTAGAGCATGGTACTAGCATAGAAAATATCTGTGGAAGAAACTCTCAGAGAAGCAAGGCCAGGGAGAATGAGGCATATTGCATAAAGTTTGTTAAGTTTTGAGGTAAACTGGGAATTTAAAAATTCCCATGCATAAGGACAAAACAAATTTATGGGAAAGTTTTGATTATTTTTCCTTTCTCAACAAGGGTGCCAATCATGTCTGAAGGAAGTTAAGCCTTGACCTGGTGGAAATGACAGGCACTGAAACCAGGAAGCATAAACTCCCTGAAACTGGATTGTGCTCGGTATGTTTAAAAACTTGTTCAATCGCTAAGTTGTGTCTGACTCTTTTCAACCTCATGACCTGCAGCATGACAAACTTCCCTGTCTATCTCTATCTCCCAGAGTTTGATAAAACTTATGTAAAAACTAGTAAGAAGGCCAAATATGTGGACAAGAGGGTTCAAGCAGATAGTGTTAACAGATGAGATCAGAGATTGCTAGGAAACAGATCATATCTCTCAGGTCATGGGAAAGAGATGAGATATTTCTTGAAGTGCGACTGAAAGATATTGGTATATATAGAATATAGGGGCTACATAATATGATTTATGTATTATAAAAATCTGCCTGGCTACTATGGCAATGGGCAGTGGGGAGGTAAGAGAGAATTCTGCTGTTGTACTCCACAAAATATGTGCTACTTGCTTAGACAAGAGTTTTGGGAGTAAAAAGGGTAAATGATGGTCAGATACAGAAAGTATATTGAGGGCAGAGTCAAAGGGATTTAAAAGTTTATTGGCCATAAAAGGTGAAATAAAATATAATCTGTAATGACTCATAGGGTATATTTGACCATTTGTGCAAATATGCACCATTTAGAGATGTGAGAAAATATTTAGAATGTATAGATTCAGGAGGATATATTAATAATATTTTGGTTGTGATAAGTTAAGCTATGAAATGTCTATTAAACCAAATATGGTGATGTCATACAGATGGACTAAAACAGATTGTAGCTCTAAGCTGTGGTAGTAGAGCTTTAAATTTGAGAGCAATTATAACAAAAAATTTTAAAAGTTATAGAACCAGATGAAGTCTGAAAAGGGAAAGGTAATATAGAAGATAAAAGTGATCTTGGGAGTGTCTCATCTGTTATAGTGTTATGAGAAAGGAAGTGGTCAGGAAATAAAATTGGTAACAAAAATTTAGCTAGATAATGATAAAATAATAGGTCAAAACCAAGACTATAAAAAGTAGTTCAAGAACAAGGCTATGGTATACAGATAGTATAAAATGACAATTACATATTATGGGTTGTTGTTCAGTTGCTAAGTCGTATCTGACCCTTTGAGACCCCATGAACTGCACCACACCAGGCTTCCCTGTACTTCACTATCTCCCAGAGTTTGCTCAAACTAATCTCCGTTGAGTTAGTGATCCATCCAACTATCTCATCCTCTGCAGACCCGTTCTCCTCTGGCCCTCAGTCTTTGCCAGCATCACAATCTTTTGCAGTGAGTTGGCTCTTCACATCATGTGGCCAAAGTATTTGAGCTTCAGCTTCAGAATCAGTCCTTCCAATGAATAGTCAAGGCTAATTTCCTTTAGGATTGACTGATTTGATCTTCCTATTGTCCAAGAGACTCTCAAGAATCTTACAACACCACAGCCTTCTTGACGGTCCAACTCTCACATTCGTATATGACTACTGGAAAAACCACAGCTTTGACTATATGGATGTTTGATGGCAAAGTGTTGTCTCTGCTTTTTAATACACTGTCTAGTTTTGTCATAGCTTTTCTTCCAAGGATCAAGCATCTTTTAATTTCATGGCTGCAGTCACCATCTGCAGTGATTTTGAAGTCCCAGGAAATAAAACCTGTCGCTGTTTCTACTTTTTCTCCATCTGTTTTTCATGAAGTAATAGGACCGGATGCCAAGATGTCAGTTTTTTAAATGTTGAATTTTAAGCCAGCTTTTTTCATTCTCTTTTACCTTCAACAAGAGACTCTTTAGTTCCTCTTCACTTTCTGCCATAAGAGTGGTTTCATCTGAGTATCTGAGGTTGTGGATATTTCTTCCAGCAACCTTGATTAAAGCTTGTGAATCATCCAGCCTGGGATTTCACATGATGTACTCTGCATAGAATTTAAATAAGCAGGGTGACAATATGCATCCTTAACATACTCCTTTTCCAATTTTGAACCAGTTTGTTGTTCCATGTCTGGTTCTAACTGTTGCTTCTTGACCCACATACAGGTTTCTCAGGAAACAGATAAGGTGGCCTGGTGTTCCCATCTCTTGAAGAATTTTCCACAGTCAAAGGCTTTAGCATCAATAAAACAGAAGGTTTTTTTTTTGTTGTTGTTGTTGTTTTTTTTTAGTTCCCTTGCTTTTTCTATGATCCACTGGATGTTGGCAATTTGACCTCTGGCTCCTTTGTCTTTTCTAAATCCAGCTTGTACATCTGGAATTTTTCAGTTCAAATACTGTTGAGGCCTAGCATGAAGGATTTTGAGCATAACTTTGATAGCATGTGAAACCGTGCAAATTGAACAGTAGTTTGAACATTCTTTGGCATTGCCTTTCATTGTGATTGGAACAAAAAATTATATTTTCCAGTTTTGTGGTCACTTCTGAGTTTTCTAAATTTTCTGGTATATTGAGTGCAATATTTTAACAGCATCATCTTTTAGGATTTGAAACAACTCAGCTGGAATTCCATCATGTCCACTAGCTTTGTTCGTAGTAAAGCTTCCTAAGTTCCTGTTGACTTCACACTCCAGGATGTCTGGCTCTAGGTGAGTGTCCACACCATCAAGGTTATCTAGGTCATTAAGACCTTTTTTGTACAGTTCTGTGTATTCTTGCCACCACTTCTAATCTCTTCTGCTTCTGTTAGGTCCTTGTCATTTCTGTCCTTTATCGAGCCCATCTTTGCGTGAAATGTTCCCTTGGTATCTCCAATTTTCTTGAAGAGATCTCAAATCTTTCCCACTCTATTGTTTTCCTCTATTTCCTTGCATTGTTCACCAAAGAAGGCTTTCTTTTCTCTCCTTACTATTCTCTGGATCTCTGCATTCATTTGGGTATACCTACCCCTTTCTCTTTTGCTTTTTACTTCTCTTCTTTTCTCAGCTATTTGTAAGGCCTCCCTCAGACAATCACTTTGCTTTCTTGAATTTCTTTTTCTTGGAGATGGTTTTGGTCACCATATCCTGCAATGCAGGAGATCTGGGTTCAATCCCTGGATTGGGAAGATCCCCTGAAGAACGGAATGGCTACTCACTCCGTTATTCTGGCCTGGAGAATCTCATGGACACTGGAGCCTGGCAGGCCACACTCTATGGGGTGGCAAAGAGTCAGATGACTGGGTGACTTTCCCTTTCACTTTTCTGTGGTGTTATGGACCTCTCCATAGTTCTTCAGGCACTCTTTATACCAGATCTAATCCCTTGAATCTGTTTATCACCTCTACTGTATAATAATAAGGGATTTGATTTAGGCCATACCTGAATGGCCCAGTGGTTTTCCCTGATTTTTTCAATTTAAGCCTGAATTTTGCACAAAATCTCTGAGTGATCAAGCCTCATCACTGGCCCCAGATAGAATTCCTGTCCTCCTTAGGCTAAGAATCCTGGTGTCATCCAGGGCTCATAGCAGCAACCTTTCATTTTAATCTATTAATCAACTGATTCTTGCCTGGTTATCAAAATGCTTATATTCTTTTAACTCTAAAATATAATTTAAAATAAGTAATATGAGGTTGGGTTCTTTTCCTCCAATTACATTTCTGAACTTTGTTTTATACCCTCAGTTATTTGCTTCTTAAAGAGAAGCTTTTGAAAGAATTTGACAGGTTCAAAAACAGATTTGTTGGAATAAGGGTCTTGTGTGTATTAAAGCTGTAAATTTCATTATGGAGAATTGACATCTTCCTAACTTCTTAGCTTTCCCTTATAGAAATATATATTTTCTACTTATCCAAACTGAAAATTCCTCACTAAAATATATATTATTATGTGGCAGGTACAATTACTTTTACTGCTATACACAAACACACTCAACATTTTTCTCTTTGGGGGAATTTAAAATTTATATTTTTGTTACATTAATATTAAGATTATATTATTAACGTGTTATTGTTTAGTCACTAGGTTGTATCCAACTCTTTGCAACTCTGTGGACTGTAGCCTGCCAGACTCTTCTCTCCATGGGACTTCCTAGGCAAGAATACTGGAGTGGGTTGCCATTACCTTCTCCAGGGAATCTTTCTGACCCAGGGACCGAACCCATGTCTCCCACTTAGCAGGCAGATTATTTACCACTGAGCCACCTGGGAAGCCCATATAGTTATTAATAATTTTAAATATATATATATATTTATTTATTTATTTTCTAGGTACTTCATATTCTCATCAATACTCATAGCCTCTAGTAGAATCCTTAGACATTTCTATATTCTAAAAGCATATTTTGCAAATAAGGAAAACTCTGGCACTTCCTGTGATGCCAGAAGTGGGATGTGGGGAAAAATATGGATGCTATAATATAATAGAATAGGGGGTTCCCTAATAGCTCGGTGGGTAAAGAATCTGTCTGCAATGCAGGAGACACAGGAAATACAGGTTTGATCCCTGGGTTGGGGAGATTCCCTAGAGGAGAAAATGGTAACCCACTCCAGTATTCTTGCCTGAAAAATCCCATGGACAGAGAATGCTGGCAGGCTACAGTCCAAAGGGATGCAAAGAGTTGGACATGACTGAGCATACACACACACATAATAGAATGGACAAAAGTTAGAAAATTATGCAGTGAGGAAAACAACAAATTCTTTTTGAGGGCAGGTACTGGAAGGAGTACTGTAATGAAAAAAAGTTTAATTTTCATGTGAAGGAGCCAATAGAGAGAGAGAAAGAACATGATATAATGGAAGGTATTATATACATCAAGCAGAGGGAGAGGGTACAACTCTGGAAGGGACAGACAGGAACAGATGGAATAAAAAGGTGGCAATGTTTACAGATAAATTTGTACATGTTGATGCAGAAGGATGAGGCATTTCGTAACTTATGGTTACCTTTTTCTTGGTGTAAGAGAAGATGTAGCTGTTATTTTCCTTACTAAATCAACATTTCTGTTCTGTTTTAGAAAGCGATTTTTATAAGGTTGGTTTATATTAGACTCAATCTTGGTAAATATATAATAACACAGTGCAATATTGTGTTTTCAGACTTTTTAAACAGACTTTGAAAGTCTTGCCCAAGTAAGAGCATTAAAATTATTTGAGCAATTTGATTTTTAAAGTACCTAAACACCAATAGAATTGAAATGCTTGTCAGTCCCATTTATATTCCATTGACTCTTGGACAAATTGTCAATGTCAGAATTTGTGCACAGTATTCACAGTTGTCTCTGTACCATTATGCTTTGAAAGATTACATTATGTTATAGTGCATTCAGTTCCCTCAAGCAAGAAATAGGATGGTTTTCTATAGGTAAAAGTATTTATTTTTACATTCAAATTGATCATTTCTGCCTCATATTCTGGCCTTTTACTGGTTTTCAATTATATATGTGGTGTTAAAAATGAATCACAATTTTTAGCTTGTATGTAAAGTAGAATGCAGATGCAAATAGAGTTTGTAGAAACTTCCTTTTCAATTGAGTACTGGCATTTGATAGAACTTGACTACTTTTACATTGATTGTCAATGGCCATGAAAGCACCTTATCCTCCAAAAATAAAGAACATTTAACAGAGACAAAAAGGACAGGGAAAAAAGACATTCTTTTGGGTACATCTGGACAATCAGTCAGTTCAGTTGCTCACTCATGTCAGACTCTTCGTGACCCCATGGACTACAGGAAACAGGGCTCTCTGTCCATCACTAACTCTTGGAGCTTGCTCAAACTCATCTATGAGTCAGTGATGCCATCCAACCATCTCATCCTCTGTCGTCCTCTTCTCCTCCTGCCTTCAATCTTTTCCAACATCAGGATCTTTTCCAGTGAGTCAGTTCTCCCCATCAGGTGGTCAAAGTATTGGAGTTTCATCTTTAGCATTAGTCCTTCCAATGAATATTCAGGACTGATTTCCTTTAGGATTGACTGGTTGATCTCTTTGCAGTCCAAGGGACTCTCAAGAGTCTTCTCCAATACCACAGTTCAAAAGCATCAATTCTTTGGCAGTCAACTTTCTTTATAGTCCAACTCTCATATCCATACATGACTACTGGAAAAACCATAGCTTTGGCTATAGCTTTGGACCTTGATTGGCAAAGTAATGTCTCTGCTTTTTAATAGGCTGTCTAGGTTGGTCATAGATTTTCTTCCAAGGAGAAAAGGTTTTTAATTTCATGACTGCAGTCATCATCTGCAATGATTTTGGAGCCCCCCAAAATAAACTCTCTCACTGTTTCCAATCTTTCCCCATCTATTTCCCATGAAGAGATGGGACCAGAAGCCATGATCTTAGTTTTCTGAATGTTGGGTTTTAAGCCAAATTTTTTGCTCTCCTCTTTCACTTTCATTAAGAGGCTCTTTAGTTCTTCTTCACTTTCTGACATAAGAGTAGTATCATCTGCAAATCTGAGGTTATTAATATTTCTCCTGGCAATCTTGATTCAAGCTTGTGCTTCATCCAACCCTGTATTTTGCATGATATATTCTGCATATAAGTTAAATAAGCAGGGTGACAATATACAGCCTTGACATACTCCTTTTTCAACTTGGAACCAGTCTGTTTTTTGATGGCCATTTCTAACCCTTACTTCTTGACCTGCATGCAGATGTCTCAGCAGGCAGGTCAGGTGGTCTGGTATTCCCATCTCTTTCAGAATTTTCCACAGTTTATTGTGATCCACACAGTCAAAGGATTTGGCCTAGTCAATAAAGCAGAAGTAAATGTTTTTCTGAAACTCTCTTGCTTTTTCGATGATCCAGTGGATGTTGGCAATTTGATCGCTGGTTCCTCTGCCTTTTGTAAATTCACCTTGAACATCTGAAAGTTCACTTACTGTTGAAGTCTGGCTTGGAGAATTTTGAGCATTACTTTGCTAGTAAGTGAGATGAGTGAAATTGTGTGGTAGTTTGAACATTCTTTGATGTTGCCTTTCTTTGGGATTAGAATGAAAACTGACTTTTTCCCATCCTGTGGCCACTGCTGAATTTTCCAAATTTGCTGTCATATTGAGTGCAGCATGTTCACAGCATCATGTTCTGGATTGGAAATAGCTCAATGGAATTCCATCACCTACACTAGCTTTGTTTATAGTGATGTTTCCTAATGCCCACCCAGTTGACTTTGCATTCCAGAATGTCTGGCTCTAGGTGAGTGATCACACCATCATGGTTATCTGGGTCATGAAGATCTTTTTTGTACAGTTTTTCTGTGTATTCTTGCCACCTATTTTTAATATCTTCTCCTTCTGTTAGGTCCATACCATTTCTGTCCTTTATTGTGCCCATCTTTGCATGAAATGTTCCCTTGTTACCACTAATTTTCTTGAAGAGATCTTTGGTCTTTTCCACTCTATTGTTTCCAACTATTTCTTTTCATTGATCACTGAGGAAGTCTTTCTTATCTCTCCATGCTATTCTTCAGAAGTTTGAATTCAAATGGGTTTATCTTTCTGTTTCTCCTTTGCCATTAGCTTCTCTTCTTTTCATAGCTGTTTGTAAGGCCTCCTCAGACAACCATTTTGCCTTTTTGTATTTCTTTTTCTTGGGGATGGTCTTGATCATTGCCTCCTGTACAATGTCATGAACCTCTGTTCATAGTTTTTCAGGCACTCTGTCCATCATATCTAACCCATTGAATCTATTTTTCACTTCCATGTGGACAATACTGATACTATAATGCAAAGAAGGAGATTGACAAGAGAATCTTCTTATATGAAATACAATGTGTAGCAACTAAAACAGATTTAAGGGTGACAAAAATTATAAGCCTCTTTACTTTCAGTCATTCAGATAGCTGCCCTACCTGGTAAGTGTTTAACGACGAAGAAGCAACTATCTGGCAGTGAAACTGTTTTGTATAATATATAATCATATTCTGGAGTTTAGATACTCTAATTTCATGTAAACAAAATAGTTATGATCTTTCTATCCATATATTTATTCATTTATGTGTTTCTTAATGTGATTATAACTAAAGGTTTAAAAAAGTTTTATGACCAAAGACAGCCTTAAAGGAAAAATAACGGACTTACAGCAATAGCAATGAATAATTAGAAATTTATAAATCATTATTTAAGAAAATTATATAAAATTTTTATATAATGATCCACATACACTCTCTAAATCAAGAGGATTTAACCACTGTGACAGCATCACTTCAGCCTGATGGATTGGATCACCACGAAATTGTGTACCTAAAATTTATCATCTCCATTATTACTAAACCAAGGCTATGTGCCACAAGTCTTTATTATGATAAATAATTTAGAAGAAACAAATCAACTAGAAATTAATTCTTTCCTTTGAGGCACTTTTTAACCTATGGAAATTTGGAAAAGGAAAGGATTTAATTTATAGGGGAATATCAATTAATAATTTTATTTTTTTTGTTTTTTTTTTTTTTGTTTTTTTTTTTTGTTTTTTTTTTGTTTGTTTGTTTTTTTGTTTTTTTTTGTTTTTTTTTTTTTAGTTTTTTATTTTTTAAATTTTAAAATCTTTAATTCTTACATGCATTCCCAAACATGAACCCCCCTCCCACCTCCCTCCCCATAACATCTTTCTGGGTCATCCCCATGCACCAGCCCCAAGCATGCTGCATCCTGTGTCAGACATAGACTGGCGATTCAATTCACATGATAGTATACATGTTAGAATGTCATTCTCCCAAATCATCCCACCCTCTCCCTCTCCCTCTGAGTCCAAAAGTCCGTTATACACATCTGTGTCTCTTTCCCTGTCTTGCACACAGGGTCGTCATTGCCATCTTCCTAAATTCCATATATATGTGTTAGTATACTGTATTGGTGTTTTTCTTTCTGGCTTACTTCACTCTGTATAATCGGCTCCAGTTTCATCCATCTCATCAGAACTGATTCAAATGAATTCTTTTTAACGGCTGAGTAATACTCCATTGTGTATATGTACCACAGCTTTCTTATCCATTCATCTGCTGATGGACATCTAGGTTGTTTCCATGTCCTGGCTATTATAAACAGTGCTGCGATGAACATTGGGGTACATGTGTCTCTTTCAATTCTGGTTTCCTCAGTGTGTATGCCCAGCAGTGGGATTGCTGGGTCATAAGGTAGTTCTATTTGCAATTTTTTTAATAATTTTAAAATAAGAGAAATTAACTATAAAGATATTCACGCTGGTTTTAGAAAAGGCAGAGGCACCAGAGATCAAATTGCCAACATCTGGTGAATCATTGAAAAAGCATGAGAGTTCAAGAAAAACATCTATTTCTGCTTTATTGACTATGCCAAAGCCTTTGACTGTGTGGATCACAATAAACTGTGGAAAATTCTGAAAGAAATGGGAATACCAGACCACCTGACATGCTTCTTGAGAAACCTGTATGGAGGTCAGGAAGCAACAGTTAAACCTGGACATGGAACAACAGACTGGTTCCAAATAGGAAAAGGAGTACTTCAAGGCTGTATATTGTCACTCTGCTTATTTAACTGGAGCTTCCCTGGTGGCTCAGAGGTTAAAGCATCTGCCTGCAATGCAGAGACCCAGGTTCAATTCCTGGATTGGGAAGATTCCCTGGAGAAGGAAATGGCAACCCATTCCAGCACTCCTGCCTGGAGAATACCATGGAGGGAAGAGCCTGGTAGGCTACAGTCCACGGGGTCACAAAGAGTCAGACACGACTGAGCTACTTCACTTCACTTCACTTATTTAACTTACACGCAGAGTACATCATGAGAAACGCTGGGCTGGAAGAAGCACAAGCTGGAATCAAGATTGCTGGGAGAAATATAAATAACCTCAGATATGCAGATGACACCACCCTTATGGCAGAAAGTGAAGAGGAACCAAAAAGCCTCTTGATGAAAGTGAAAGAGTAGAGTGAAAAAGTTGGCTTAAAGCTCAACATTCAGGAAACAAAGATCATGGCATCCAGTCCCATCACTTCATGGGAAATAGATGGGGAAACAGTGGAAACAGTGTCAGACTTTATCTTTTGGGCTCCAAAATCACTGCAGATGGTGATTGCAGCCGTGAAATTAAAAGACACTTACTCCTTGAAAGAAAAGTTATGACCAACCTAGACAGCATATTCAAAAGCAGAGACATTGCTTTGCCAACAAAGGTCCATTTAGTCAAGGCTACGGTTTTTCCAGTGGTCATGTATGGATGCGAGAGTTGGACTGTGAAGAAAGCTGAGCGCCGAAGAATTAATGCTTTTGAACTGTGGTGTTGGAGAAGACTCTTGAGAGTCCCTTGGACTGCAAGGAGATCCAACCAGTCCATTTTGAAGGAGATCAGCTCTGGGATTTCTTTGGAAGGAATGATGCTAAAGCTGAAACTCCAGTACTTTGGCCACCTCATGAGAAGAGTCGACTCATTGGAAAAGACCCTGCTGTTGGGAGGAGTTGGGGGCAGGAGGAAAATGGGACGACAGAGGATGAGATGGCTGGATGGCATCACCGACTCGTTGGATGTGAGTTGAGTGAACTCCGAGAATTGGTGATGGACATGGAGGCCTGGCATGCTGTGATTTATGAGGTCGCAAGGAGTCGGACACGACTGAGCAACTGAACTGAAGTGAACTGTGAGATGTTTTCATGAGTTCCGATTACTTTATTCCACCATATCTTCAAATGACAGAATCACTGAATTACATTTTGAAGGACTGATCGGACAAAAGTATGAAATATGGACTGTAAAACAGAAAGATTCTCAAAAAACAAAAACATGTTTTGCCTAGATAACAAAGTTTAATAGAAACACAGATACCATTTACATTTACAGGTAAACTTTAAAGACTACTTGACCCAAAACTGTATAAAGTTTTTATGAGGATTATTACTAAACTCGAATGAGAATCAAAAAGAGGCTTAAATATATATGGAATCATTCATATATAGGTGAAGATAGAAATTCTCCCTAACTGAGGATAGCAGAAGTTGTCTTCAAAAACTTCACTTACCCATATCACCACCCAGATCACTTATCATATCACCTTATTCCCCTGCTGACAGGCTTGAAGCTATTCACCAAAATAAATAGACTGCCAGATATTTCTGAAAGATGGGTTTATTTGGGATCAAAAAGAAGTGCAGTTAGGGATTGGCAACCTTGACAAGCCACATGCAAGTCCCCAAACAGGAAGGTAAAAGCTTTTAGAGAGGAAAAGGAAGTTGGAAGGGCTGTAGAAAAGAGGTCCCATGGCTTTTCATTGTCTGGGTCCTTTCTAGGAAGAAGAAGAGTGTTTCTTCTTCTTGTTCAGCTCTTCCATTGGTGCTGGGCATGAGAGCTCCTTCTTCAAGTCCCCTGACTGTTTAATTTTACACAAAGCCATATTTGGGTAATTTTTAGTATGTCCCTGTACTTACAATAGATAAATTCCAATGCTTATAGAGTTAGTTATGTTTGTTCATAAATCTGTGCCAGTTCTGTGTGTTATTATATATAATGGAAAAATCATTTTATTTAACATAATATCATGCTTACTATATGCATTATGTACATGTATGCTAAGTCACTTCAATTAAGTCTGACTCTTTGTGATACTATGGACTATAGCCTGCTAGGATCCTCTGTCCATGGGATTCTCCAGGCAAGAATACTGAAGTGGGTTGACATGCCTTCCTCCGGGGGATCTCCCCAGCCCAGGGACTGAATCCACATCTCTTATCTCTTCTGCATTGGCAGGCAGCTTCTTTACTACTAATGCAACCTGGAAAGTCCTATATGCATTATAACAGCATGCAGACTATTATGTTGTTGTTTTCAGTTGCAAAGTCATGTCCAACTCTTTGCGACCCCATGCACTTCCCTGTTCTTCACTATCTCCTGGAGTTTGTTCAGTTTCAAGTCCATTGAGTTGGTGATGCCATCCAACCATCTCATCCTTTGTTACCCCATCTCCTCCTGCCCTCAATCTTTCCCAGCATCAAGGTCTTTTCCAGTGAGTCAGCCCTTTGCATCAGGTGGCCAAAGTATTGGAGCTTCAGCTTCAGCATCAGTCCTTCCAATGAATATTCAGGGCTCATTTCCTTTAGGATTAACTGGCTTACTCTCCTTGTTGTCCAAGGGAACCTCAAGAGTTTTCTCCAGTACCACAATTTGAAAGCATCAAATTATTATAAACAAGAGCAATATGATTACATAATTATCTTTAAAGAAAATGTATACATTAATTTTAAAATAACAGTTTTATTTCAATGAAAAATAACCTGAGTTTCTTAGATTTAGTGAAAGTACATTACTGTAATGTTACTGTCAGAATAAGTGTGCCTGAGACAGTAGTAGATAGTAGAGAAATAACACATAAAATATGGAAGAAAAATGTGACAATCTTATATTTGAAATAGAAATGGTGTGAACTCAAGACTCATTTATCTTTACTTAAAAATTTTGCCCACTACACAGTCCTAAAAGTAAAAACAGTCCAGTAACAACGAGTAACTTTAGTGACCAGCTTGGGAAAGACTTTTTTTTTTTTTTCACTAAAAGGAAACAGAGGTCCTTAGAAAATGACCAAGGGTAGGTAAAGATCAAGAAGTTTATAAGAAGAGATATCATGTGTGCATCATGTGTGCATTTAAAATGTATCTTTAAATTTAGAATCAATACTTTGAAACACATACCCCTGGAATTTTATTCTTAGAGCATGGGAGTAAAATATAGAAACTGTGAGTAGTATATAAGTTAAATTCTGTGAATTAATGTGAAAATAGAACTTCATAACAAACCTAACCAAACAAAATGTAAATAAATGGAAATAGATTGCTATCATGTTCACAAATGACTTAAAGAACTCCAGAAATTTGATGGACTATTTATCCAATGAGAGAAATTCAGTATAGATTATTTTTGTCCATCCTTTAGGCACAAGAGAGTAGGAAATTTAAATAAGCTTTGCATTGTTTTCCTAAGTAGTTTCTGTAACATGCTTATGAACACAGGTTATCAAGTAGAAGTAAGCATCATTCCTCCTCTTTGATGTCATTTAATATTCTGTTGCCCAGAAAAATAACTATTAAGTAGATCTCGTACTTTCCTATACCAGGTCACTATAAGTAGGGCCACTCCCACACTTTCGTTTTGTCATTACCTATGGTTCCTCTATGTTCTTCATGTGCTCCTTTTTTAAAATTTTCTGCATATGATCTTTATATTCCCGTCTCCACAGCCTGGGATGCTTTCCCTTCTCTGTAACTCCTCATGGGTACTGTGCTTGGAGACACTGAGACCCTGCATGTTTAATCTTTTCTCTATATTCTTGTCTTTTTTCCCTTCGTTCCTTCTAACTATTCTCTCCTCTGCCGTTTCTGTTCTCTTCTCTTTTGTTCTTTACCTTTTCTTTCTTCATTGTCCTCTTTCCTTTTCCTTCTGTCTGTTTTACCTTACTCATCAGGCACACAAGCCCATGAAAAGGCAAACCATGACCCCTCAGTTCAAAGCTCATTTAAGAGACAACACTTTTTGCAGCTCTTAGGTCAAACTTTAAAGAAGGATTTAACTGTTAGAACTTCTCTGGGTCAGAACATAAAATAATTGTCAAATCACTGAGTTAAGTATCAGCCTCTGCCCCAGTATTCAATAGCACTGAAGTGCGACACCATTATACATACATCAGTGATGATACCATGTAGCAGCTTGCTGGTGAAGTGAAAAGAGTGTCAAACTCTCAGTTGTGTCCAACTCTTTGCAACCCTATAGATTGTATCCTGCCAGGTTCTTTTGTCCATGGGATTTCCAACGCAAGAATACTAAGATGGGTAGCTGTTCCCTTCTCCAGGGCATCTTTCTGACACAGGAATTGAACCCTGCTCTACTGCATTTCAGGCAGATTCTTTACCATGTAAGTCACCAGAGAAGCCCAACAGTTTGCTTAAACAGTGCTACAGCAGGGGCAGGTTATGATGCATGTGTACACAATGTTGTTTGTCCATGTTTCATGAGGCATGCATAATTTATGCTGTTTTCAATAAATATCTTTACATATATTTTCATCATTTTTTCTTTAACTTCATAACCTTTGAATTCAAATAATTTAAACATGACAGTTTGTCACATGGATATATTTATTATACTCTGTGTGCTCTGTGTGTGTGTCAGTTGCTTCAGTCATGTCTGACTCCTTGGGACTATGAACTGTAGCCTGCCAGGCTCCTCTGTCCCTGGGATTTTCCAGGCAAGAATAATGGAGTGGGTTGCCATGCCCTCCTCCAGGGGATCTTCCCAACTCAGGGATCGAACCTGCATCACCTATATCTATTGTGTCTCCTGCATTACAGGTAGATTAGTTGCCCACTGAGTCACCTCGGAAGCCTTTATTGTAGTCTACTTTCTTTCAAAACATATGTAGTATCACCATTGAATGCAGTTTTCTTGGGAGTTCTCCATTTGCTATTGTACATGGGAAATTGTTCCCTTAGACAGAAAAAATATTCAACTTTATTTCCTACTACTTTTTAAAATTAATCTCTTTCATTTAAATTATTACTCAATCTGTAATATACTTTAGAATCTGCTATGTAAATAGGTATTTTTACATATAAAAATAGTTAGATGTTCCAATGCCATTTATTGAATAAATGTTCTTTCTGATGTAGCTAAAAATATACATTTCTTACAAAATAAAATAAAAAAATATAAAATTCTGTGCATTTCTGGGCTATCTAATCAGAACCATTGATCTACCAATTGAATCCTGTGCAAGGAAAAATCTATTTTAATTATTGAACATTTATGGTATATTTAATGCCAATTTGAGCCAGTCCCTTCTTATGTTAGTTTTCTATTCCATGTTCCAAATTATCATAAATATAGCCACTTAATTTATTATCTCACAATTCTGTGTGACATAAGTTTGGGAGTGGCTTTAACTGGGTGCTCCACTGAGGGTTTCACAAGGCTGAAATCAAGGTTTTGGTTAGACTAAGGAAGAATCCATTTTCTAGCTCATATATAATGTTGTTAATAATTCAGTTCCTCATGGTTATGAGAGTCAGTTCCTATTTTTTGGATTACTGTAGGTCAAGTGGCTTTCAGGTCCTAGAGGGCACCCTCAAGTCTAAACCCTACAACCCATACACACAGAGTCCTATTTTGTTTTTTTTTCAAATTCAGCAGAATAATCTCTAACTTCAAAACTCTCCCTCTGGAAGAGTCCAATTGCTTTTTTAAGTTTAGTTTGGTTGATAGTAGCATACATTTCTTTTAATAAGTACCTATCAGAATGTGCATATCAGGGGCTAGAAACCTTGGGTGTCATCTTAGAATTCTACCTATTACATTTCTAATTTTTATTTCATTCAAAGGTATTTATAGAATATTATGTGGAAGATATTATGCTAAGACATACTCCCTATCCTTACAATAAATTTATGATCTAATCTTATTCAAGATGTTTTGATCTAGACTTCCCATGTCTATTTTCAAATAAATCAAAAATACTCTGTAAATTCTTGATAGGATTTTCATTTTCATTGCATTAAACCTAATCATTTAGAAATGTTATTCCATGTGGTCTAGTCATACAGAAATATAGTTTTCTCTTTTACTATTTTAAAGTTAAATCCTTTTTTTTTTCTAGATCAAATGAACCATAATTTTGAAGAGGACCAAACCCAAAGTATAGATACATGAAGCAGGATAAGTTTTTGGTAATTGTTGTCACAAACAACCACAAAATTGTTGCTAAACAACAGAAATATACTGTCTCACAATTCTTGAGGCAAGAAGTCTATAATCAGTTTCACTGTTCCAAAATTAAGATGTTTGTGGGACCAGATCACCTCTGAAGATCAAACAGAGATTCCATTATTTGTTTCATTCAACTTCTGATTTAATATTACTTTTTTCTGTGTGTATCTTCTTCCACTTTGTATCAAGTTTCCCCTTGCCTCTCTCTTATAAGGTCATTGTGTTGCATTTCAGAAACACCTCGATAATCCAGGATAATATCCCCATTTCAAGATACTTAGTTTAATAATCTTTTTGCTTTTAAAGTAACATTTGCTGGTTCCAAAGATTAGGACCTGATATCTTACAGTGGCTATTAGTCAGCCTACTACAGGAAATGTACACATACTTAAACAAATAACAAATGATTAAGTTTACTTTGGTTGATAGAAGCATACAATTATCCTAAGTAATGTTTCAGCATCAATTAATTGTGGTTAATTAAACACATCAATTTGCTTTGATGTCCATCAGAAACCCAAATACAGTTATTCTAAACTAACAGATGCTTCATGAACAAAGAACAGGAAAGGACACTTTAAATCATCTAAAAAATATGGAAAGCAGATAAACAAATTTAAGCTGGCTTAGCAGAACAAAGAAACTAAAACCTAATATACAAAGTTTAAAATGGCAATAAGAGAAAAATGCTTGTAACTGGCTCTAGAAAGCACAGTAAATTGAAAAATGTGATGACAACAAGAGTGCATACACGTGTGGCTAAAACCAAGAATTAAAACTGAAAACTGAAGTAATCTAAAGCTTACATTCCCCAATCTACTCAGACCTAAATTTGAAGTTTTACTCTCTGGAAATTTTTAATTGGAGTTTCCACTAAACTTTGGCATGGAGTCTTCAGGCACAACGAAATTCAGGAGCCATGGAGAAAACACGGGATTAAACCAGTTAACCACAACGATTTACAAAAAGATAGCAATCAGGTTTATAATCCCTATACATGGGATCAAAAGATTTCTTTATGGAGAAAACATCTACATAGTAGTCAAGGCAAAATACAATAATGATTCATGGATATCCCAGGATCACCAGGAAAAGCCACTAACATATAAGATGAAGACCAATATAAGAAAGTAAAACTAGGGACTTGAAAGAAAAAGTAAACAGTGAGTGGTAAAAATCTAAAACAAAAGGAGTATTAAAGTACATAAAACAGAGGAAGATCATGAATCAGAACAAAATGTTATAAAAATGACCATTAATAAACCAAAAAGAAGTCTTACAAATAAATAACTCAATAGAAGAACTGAAAGATTGAGGTACCATTAAACAGTCAAGTTAAACATTAAAAATGAGAAAGATGAAATGATTAAGAAATTATAGCAAAACCATAGGTATTGCAACATGTGAATAGTATGAATTCTAAAAACTAGCAACATTGAAAGTGACAGTATTTTATACTGGTTTCATATCATTTTAATCCACTTGTTATGACTTAAGATTGTTTTAATACACCTGTTAATAACGAAGACAAAAACAAAACCAAAAACCTTCTTTTGACATAAGAATGAAGTAAATTGGGTCAGGATGTCATCATCTTACCTGTTGTCACTGATAAGCCCTTACCAGCTGAGCAGCTGAAGGGCTCCTCTGGGGGCCTATTAACAAAAGCAGATATAGAAGGGAACATTTACATTACAGATACGGTTTGTGAGGAATAACAAAGAGCTTCATTCAGGACAAAGCTACCCTTAACTGATCTAGCTCTCTAAAGATCTTGTTCCTACCATGGCTAGGCTACTGTTAGTTAGCAGTGGTGTTAAACTGCGCCACAGACTCAGAAGAGAAAGTGCATCTGTTTCTACCTGGGTAAGGCACAACTCATGGGCAGTGGCACAAACAGGTCCCTGGAGTGATAATGCTGGGGGCACTCTAGCCTGCCCACTGAACCCCGTGTCTTCCTTTCCTAGCAACATGTTCTAGCAACAAGAAATATTGAATATTGCACTGGCAAAATCAAATTATATAACAGGTATCAGCTCAGTTCAGTTGCTCAGTCATGTCAGACTCTTTGCCACCCCATGGACGACAGCACATCAGGCTTTCCTGTTCATCACCAACTCCCAGAGCCTGCTCAAATCAGGTCCATCGAGTTTGTGATGCCATCCAACCAGCTCATCCTCTGCCGTCCCCTTCTCCTCCTAACTTCAATCTTACCCAGCATCAGGGTCTTTTCCAATGAGTCAGTTCTTCCCATCAGATGGCCAAAGTATTGGAGTTTCATCTTTAGCATCAGTCCTTCCAATGAATACTCAGGGTTGATTTCCTTTAGGATTGACTAGTTTGATCTCCTTGCTGTCCAAGGGTCTCTCAAGAGTTTTCCCCAACACCACAGTTCAAAAGTATCAATTCTTCTGTGCTCAGCTTTCTTTATAGTTCAACTCTCACATCCATACATGACTACTGGGAAAACCATAGCTTTGACTATGCAGACCTTTGTTGACAAAGTAATGTCTCTGTTTTTTAATGTGCTGTCTAGGTTGTTCGTAGCTTTTCTTCCAAGGAGCAAGCATCTTTCATAGCTGCAGTCACCATCTGCAGTGATTTTGGAGCCCAAGAAAAAGTCTGTCACTGTTTCCATTGTTTCCCCATCTATTGGCCATGAAGTGATAAGGCCAGATGCCATGATCTTAGTTTTCTGAATGGTGAGTTTTAAACCAGCTTTTTCACTCTCCTCTTTCACTTTCATCCTCCTCTTACACTTTCATCAAGAGGCTCTTTAGTTCCTCTTCGCTTTTTTCTTTAAGGGTGGTGTTTTATGCATATCTGAGATTATTGATTCTTCTCCTGACAACCTTGATTCCACATTGTGCTTCATCCAGCCTGGCATTTCACATGATATACTCTGCATATAAGTTAAGTAAGCAGGGTGACAAAATACAGCCTTGATATACTCCTTTCCTAATTTCGAACCAGCCCATTGTTCCATATGCGGTTCTATCTGTTATATCTTGACCAGCATTCAGATTTCTCCAGAGGCAGGTAAAGTGGTCTGATATTCCCATCTCTTAAAGAATTTTCCACAGTTTGTTGTGATCCACACAGTCAAAGGCTTTGGCGTAGTCAATAAAGCAGAAGCAGATATTTTTCTGGAACTGTGTTGCTCTTTCTATGATCCAACAGTGGTTGGCAATATTATCTCTGGCTCTTCTGCCTTTTCTAAAACCAGCTTGAACATCTGGAAGTTCTCGGTTCATATACTGTTGACAGTATTGATCAGCCTAATTTGGACTTTATTTTTGTCATCTGCCCTTGTCTGAAATCTCTTCCCATACTCCCCCTAATTAATGTATTGTTTGTTTGAGTATGTTATTTCTTTATTATCTTATTAAGAATATCATCCTATATGCTGTTAGTCTATGAAATTATTAAAAATCCCACATTGAACCTGTCTGTGTTAAATTATTGACAAAGGCAATTTCAGTCTCTGAGCACAACTAGCCCTCAAGCAAAATAGTCAGAAAATACACTAAACACACATAAATACACATTTTCAAGAATTGATAGTGTCCTTACCACTAAGGAAGAGTAAAAATCCAGAAAGTCACTTTATTTAGAGATTTCATAAAATTCAACACAAATTTGAGCTAAAAGCATCCAAGAATTTGAGAAACAAGTAATACTAAACATAGAAAGGCACTGGACTCATCAAATGGCAACAATGAAACCTAGAAGAACATATAAACATGACTGAAACTCTGAGAAAAATGAAGTCCATTCAAGAATTCTATACAAAATTTAAATGAGGGTAAATGAATCACTTTTACACAACAAAATATTATTTTTTCTATGTGATGTTCTTCAAGAAACCACTGAAATATGTTTTTTCTATTAAAACAAGTTAGTAAAACCAAGAAGTCTAAGCATAAAAATTTAGGAAAAAGAGAGAAAACATGAGAATCCTCATGACAATAAACCCCAGGAAAATGATGCTTCACCAGGTCTGAAGTTGCCTTTTTAAAGCAAAAGAGAGAGCTTGATGTCTTTAAAAAGAGTCGAACAATATCGATCTACTTGGTCTGTTAGATATATCCAGAAGAGAAGATTTTAACTACTAATAAAATTTGGATGAAGTTGTTGACAGATTTATAGAAATTAAATAAAAAAGAATGAGGCAATTATCAACTTCAGAGAAAACAAATATTTGTATAACAAAGGATATGTATTCTGCATGACTAAATTCTGAATAAGAATTTTCATATTATTTTCATAACATAAGAACTATCTAAAATTTAAAATATAATTATATTGGGTGGTAGGAAGAAGGGCATGAATATGAGTATGCAAGTGAGTGTGTGTGAGAGAAAGCAAAAGAGAAATGGAGGTAGGACTTTAAGTAATCAAAGCATTCCTTATTTTAAAAATCATTTGATGGCTAGGTATTTAAAATATCTAATTCTAAAAGTAGTCATGTATGGATGTGAGAGTTGGACTATAAAGAAAGCTGAGCACAGAAGAATTGATGCTTTTGAACTGTGGGGTTGAAGAAGACTCTTGAGAGTCCCTTGGACTGCAAAGAGATCCAACCAGTCCATTCTAAAGGAAATCAGTCCTGTGTGTTCATTGGAAGGACTGATGTTGAAGCTGAAACTCCAATATTTTGACCACCTGATGTGAACTACTGATTCATTTGAGAAGTCTATGATGCTGGAAAAGATTGAAGGCACGAGGAGAAGGGGACAACAGAGGATGAGATGGTTGAATGGCATCACTGACTCAATGGACATGAGTTTGGGTAAACTCCGGGAGTTGGTGATGGACAGGAAAGCCTGGTGTGCTGTGGTTCATGGGGTCGCAAAGAATCAGACACAACTGAGCAACTGAACTGAACTGAATTCTAAAATATTAAAAATAGCAGGATTAGCTATTATTTATAAATTATGTCACAATTTGAAAGTGCTTAACAATGAGAAATGAAAAAAATGTTTTGAGTAGGGAAGGCAGATGGAAGAATATCAGTAGCTTTTATAATGATTTTATGGAAATATTGCTTTTTAAGATTATATATATATATACACAATTTTAAAATGATGCTTTATTTTAACTATTCACTGTATTTCTCAATGACATTGTCATGCATGCTTTTTACTTAAACTCATTACAGTTCGTTGTAATTGTGGTTTCTGTGGTTTTGCTTAGCATTTCCCTTCTACATATAATTATTTTCTGCTTTATTTGCATTCACCCGACATATTTGTCAAAATCAAATTAATGCCTCATCATGAATGCTTTACTGTGTGTGTGTATGTGTGCAACCATTCAATCATTCATCCACACACTCATTCATTCATGAAAACAGACAATTAATTGCCTATTGTGAATTAAATATAGTGACAAACATTCTAGCCTGGAAAGCCAATAATGCAATTACATTAATTTACACTGCTTTTTGTTTTCCTCTTTGAATTTTTGAAACACATTTAGTAAGGTCCTCTTAATATAGCACCAAGGGCTTTTCTATGGCTCAGAGAGTGAAGAATCAGCCTGCAATGTAAGAAGACCTTGGTTTGATCTTAGGTCAGGGAAGATTCCCCTAGAGAATGGAATGGAAACCCACTCCAGTATTCTTGCTTGAAGAATTGCATGGACAGAGGAGCCTGGTGGGCTGCAGTCCATGGAGTCACAAAGAGTCGGACACAACTGAGCAACTAACACAATATAGCACTAAATGTTCCAGAGTTTTCATTTCCTCCTTTACATCTCAATTCCTCAACGTTTTCAATTCCTCCACAGAGATTTAAACACTATTTATCAAGAAATCCCAGAGTACTTTACATAGCATCAGATAGTTTAATCTTAAATGCATAATGATTTATTCTGAAAACAAAGCACATCAGCTATACATTTTTTAAAAAGCCACACAATTATAATAGTAATTATCAAAAGCCTATGTTCTTTAACAACAATCCTAGGAAATCAAATGTGCTTCCCTTGTGGTGTAGCCGGTAAAGAATCCGCCTTCAGTGTGGGAGACTTGGATTTGATCTCTGGGTTGTGGAGATCCCCCTAGAGAAGGGAAAGGCTGTACTGTATAGTCCGTGGGGTCGCAAAGTGTCAGACACAACTGAGACACTTTCACTGGGAAATTAAATAGTTAATCTAACTAGTTAATCTAAAGATAAGAATTGGAGTTTTAGATATGACTTCTAAAGTCCTAAGGCCTGATTGCTATTTCCCCATGTATGTGATCACCTATAAATGATGTTAATATATTATCATTCTAAACAAACACAAGTCATATATTTGTTATGCCAAGTCCAATACCAAATTAACTATGTTAGAATAAAAACAGAAATAGATAGTACCTCCAAAATCATTGCAGATGGTGACTGTAGCCATGAAATTAAAAGATGTTTACTCCTTGGAAGAAAAGCTATGACCAACTTAGACAGCATATTAAAAAGCAGAGACATTACTTTGCCAACCAAGGTCTGTATAGTCAAAGCTATTGTTTTTCCAGTAGTCATGTATGGATGTGAGAGTTGGATACAAAGAAAGGTGAGCACCGAATAATTGATGCTTTTGAACTGTGGTGTTGGAGAAGACTCTTGAGAGTCTCTTCAACTGTAAGGAGTTCAAACTAGTCCATCCTAAAGGAAATCAACCCTGAATATTCAGTGGAAGGACTGATGCTGAAGCTGAAACTCCAGTACTTTGGCCACCTGATACGAAGAGCTGACTCACTGGAAAAGACCCTGATGCTGGGAAAGATTGAAGGCAGGAGGAGAAGGGGACAACAGAGGATGAGATGGTTGGATAGCATCACCAACTCAATGGACATGAGTTTGAGCAGGCTCCAGGAGTTGGTAATGGACAGGGAAGCCTGACATGCTGCCATTCATGGGGTCACAAAGAGTTGCACACGACTGAGTGCCTAAACTGAACACAACTGAACTGATGGATAACTGTATCTGCATATTGAAATTCATTCAAAATTAATCTGACACAGAGACAAGAGAAGATGCCTGCCTGATGGCTCACATTCAGGAACATCTTTAAAATCTCCACTCAAAATTATCTGCATCAGATCATCCTTTTTTGTGTTTTCCCTGGATTATAGCTCTGATAATGTCTAAAATCAAATACTTACAGCAGAGGAAGAATGTTAGGCTTCAACATTTATTTATATCTTAATACTGATATAAATGAACTATTAGATACATTTCTTAATAAAGTGACAGAACAAAACACCATTGGGAGAAAGGAAGAATACTAACACCTACTTTATACTAGGAACGTTATATATATTTTATATAATTTAAAATCTATTTCTGTATAATATACTTTATTCCCATTTTACAGATGAGTAGAGTAAGATTTAGTGATCTGCTTGAAGTGGTAATAGAGTTGAAGAACTAAAATGTAAAGCTTCAAATGCTAAAACTCATACTTTTTACAGCTGCTTCATACATATAAATAAAATGAGCACAAAATCTGAATTAAATAGAACCTTCATTCTTTTCTTAATGTGTCTCTCCATTCTGCTTTACATGGTATTTGTGAATGATGAAGTGGCAACAAAGAGGCACAAGGCAGACATTGTAAATATCAAACAGGAACTGTGCCAATTTGATCATTTTATGGCCTACTATGGTATAATTATTTATAAATGCAAATATATTTATCCATGTGTATATATAAATATGTTTGCATATATAATACCAGATGCAGTGATTATTTTTTCAATAATAATTTATTGCAATGTTGAGAACATTCATTAATGAAGAATATCTCAGAGAAAAGGAAGAGGGCCCTGGATCCTTTAGAGTAAAGTAAAGAAGGGAATCATTGGTAATTATTCTGAGATTCAGAATAATGGAGAAAGGAATAATTCCTGAGATTCAGGAATAATGGAGAAAGGTTTTATCTTAGAACATATTAGGGCAGGGTAGTCCTTTGCTTTTAGCTCTTTCCTTGAAAGAAAAAGGGGAGATTCTGGAAAACAAACAACTAAACAAAACTATAAGATGCCTTCTTCAAACATAGGATACTTAGGTAAAGTTTAACATTATACAGATAAACACACACCTGGATCTAATACATAACCTCTTTAACATGTTTAACAAAGATTTCTCTGTCTTTCCTATTCTTTAGAATGTTACTCTTTTGTTGTTTTAATATGATAACATTTATGAAGGTATTTATTTTATAAGAGCTCTAGAGAAAACTGAAGAGGTAGAAATGTGGCAGTACCAGCTATACTGACAATATGCTACAAACTGGTCAATGATAGTAGATTTTCAAGAGATATATTTGGCTAAAATTCAAGTGTTTTCAGGAGACCCTTGGTATTGAGAATTTCTGTTTTGTTTTGTTGTCAAGTACTCTGTGCTTCTTATGTCAATTGTTTTTCTAATACTCTGACTAGCTTTTCATTAGTTAAAGAAAGTGATTTCTCATCCTTGTTTTCATTGCCAGTTACAATCCCAGTCACTGTAATCTATGATAGGTAACATACTCTACTTCCTGGGATAATCTTACACAGAGATTAAAAGACAACAGTACTACCAAAAACAATTCAAACTAACTCATTTTTTTGGTTTGTTTTCATTTGAAAATTAGTTTTTAAACCCAAACCAGCTATACAGATTACCCAAACCAGATAAGGGAGTTTAGAGAAAGCCTGTACCTGCATTTGCTGTTTTTCAAGTGTTTACTGCCTAAAATAATTAATATATCCAAGTGGAATATTTTGGAGTGGTATATTCTGCTATTTTTTGTGAGCAGCAGTTACCAATATATCAAGAAGAAAGGACTTCATTACATAGAAAACACTAAACAACATCAATGTTATTTCAAATATCATTTCCCTTGTCAGTTCATTCAGTCTTACAAAATTCATTCTTTATTTCTTCTTTTCATTATTATTTATTTATTTTTAGTTAACATCCATCACCTCAGAGTTGTGAATTTCTTTTTTCCTTGTAATGAGAAATCTTAGGATATATTCTCTTAGCAACCAAGAATTATAGCATACAGCAATGTTAAATATAGACATTCCATATTATGCTAAATCAGCAATACTTATAATTCATTCTTAATCTACTAACTTTGGTTAACAGTCTCATTAAGACACCTGAAAAGGTATATAGGTGGAATCTGAGGAATCCTGACTTAGCCAACTGGTACCAAAATGACATCAGAAGCTTAAGACCGCAAGGTTACTCTTTGAAGTATAAATATTTTGAAGTATCTGATACAGTCCTTTTTCATGGGGCTCTGAGAAAGTCTCCTTTGTTCAATACACAGTATTTGAGAGATGACTAATGAGACAGCCTTCAGGCAGAAATCAGAATAAACTACCAGTAGACAGCAGAGATTTAAAATAACTGTGGTTAACTTATTAAAAATTTCCAAATTTCAAAGTTCTAACAAGAGATTATAGGGGAGAAAAAAGTTATTTCTCCTACTATCTTCCTAGATTTCTGGTGGAGCCTTGTCTATTAGACAAATCAAAGACAATAGAAAAGCAAACATAAGTTTACTGTCATGTACATCATGCTTACATGTGGGAGTACCTAGAGATGAGTAACTCAAACAGGTGGTTAGAATTTGGGTGTATGTAGAATTTTAAGCAAAAGGAAAGGAAAAGGAGTTTTGGACTTCTGGGCAAGGGAAGGAAAGGTATGGTGAGATAACTAGGAAAAGTATGCTAAACAAAGCTTGTTTCATTATGTTGGTTAGTTAGTCTTGTAATTCAGATATAAGTCAATGCCTTCTCCACTGGTAAGAGTTATTAAGAGTTCTCTTGTTCCGGATAAGATATCTGGAGACATAATTTACAAATATAAATTTCCCTTATAAAAGGAAAACTTGCACCCTGTTTTTAGAGCTTTTCCACTGTCAGCCAGCTTTCAATGACCTTTATTTATTTATTATTTAATTTTATTTTTTACTTTTATTTTTTTAATTTTTATTTTTACTTTATTTTGCTTTACAATATTGTATTGGTTTTGCCATACATTGACATGAATCAGCCACAGGATGCTTGGGGCTGGTGCATGGGGATTATCCAGAGAGATGATATGGGGTAGGAGGTGGGAGAGGGGTTCAGGATTGGAAACTCAATGACCTTTAGCTAAAAATAATTCATATGCCAAAACAGCATATTTGTGTGTGTGTGTGGGGGGCATATTCTGATATCCTTCAAGATCATAACAAGAATGATGCAAAATCACTAACAAAAATATCTGGTTGTTTCTGTATCATGCTACCAACAGAGTAAGATCAATCAAAAAAACAAAACAAAAACAAAAACAAGTTTGACACAAAATACACAATAATATAAATATTAATCCTATTTCCAAAAAAGAAAGTGAATGCAATGTCTGATTTTTTAAATGGAAAGACATAATTTTTAGATACAACATTGGAATAAGACATATAATAATCATGAAGTAAAATTATATACTATAATGTGAACACAGAAATCATACACTTAAAAATATATTCAAGAATATATCAAGCGACAAGATTAAGACATCTATTGTATTAAACTCTTTTGGTAAGTTGGATGAGTTGTGAACTGCTAGAAGATGTTAGTTTCAAATTATAAGTTGCTACCTAGTTAACACTTGTTAACATATTGATGAGGTTTAGGACATTCTATCCCCAAAATATGGCACCTTGGCATGTTGACTATCTTAAGCGGAAAGAAATCAAGAAAAACAAAGAAGCAGGAAGGTCCCTCTGATAACCCAACACCACTTTCTTTCCTGAAAGCAGGAGATGAATTTCCTATGTGAAAGATACTCTTCTTTGTACCAGGAGGAATGAAGACGTTCTTAGCACGGAAACAGGGATTTGGGGGCAAAACAACAACAACAACAACAACAACAACAAACAACTATATAAACAAACCTTGTTAATCTAACCTTTATCTTCCTAGTTACTTCTCTACCATTTACTACCCTTAGTACGAATCCTTTTGTCTTTCGAAATTCTTTACAAACGTATAGATCGGTTGACAAAAAGTATAAAAGCTTCCTGCTCTGGTCACTTCTTTGGGTCTTCGGTTTCTTGTGAAGTCTCCTATGTATACAAACAATTTTGATAACATATGCATGCTGTTTCCTGTTAGTGTGTTCTTGTCAGTTTACTTTTCAGACCAGCAAGGGACCCTAAGAGGGCTGACAAAAACTTTTCCTCCCCTACAATGTGCCTGACTTATAACATACATTATTGCCTAAAATCATCAGATCAAATACCACTAGGAATCTGATAAATGTAGATGAACTCATTGAAACACTATTTCAACACTTTTTACGAGTTTAGTACGTATTATGAAAAATAAGAGAATTGGCAAATCACCAAAAATTTCACAAAACCATATAATTTCTGAATGTTTTACTTACCTAATACATCTATAAATTTAACCAAGAAAAAGCTGAGCATTTTTTCTGAGTTCTCAACTTCTCCATGCAACCCATCATCAGAAACATATCAAATAAACCTGATTATAGCATACTTCTTTTTTAAGGCTAAAGAATATATCTTTGTAAATTTCCAGAGGTCCTCTGAAATATATCAAAGATAGTATTAGGTGCAAGAGACATCCTCTAATTTTAATTGAATTGAAATAATTAAAATCCAATTTGAGGAGCAGAAATCAACAAGTTGTCAAAAGATATTTGAATATTTCATTGCCATAAATTGTGGGTGTCTCAAAAAAATACTTGGACACCTATTTAATGTAAATGACTATAAAACCTTTAAAAATAAGCATAGAAAAAAATATGGTTGTAGAGAGATTAGTTTCTCCATAAATAAGCAATCTTCATTTTCTTAAATAATTAAAGCCATAAGTACTAAGGGCATGCTTGTGTTCTCAGTTACTAGGTCGTGTCTGAGTACACAGCCCCATGAACTTAGCCTGTCTAGTTGCTCTGTCCATGGTACTTTCCAGGCAAGAATACTGGAATGGGTTGCCGTTTCCTCCTCCAAGGGATCTTCCACACCTAGGGATCAAACCTAAGTCTCTTGTGTCTTCTGTATTAGCAGGCAGATTCTTCACCACTGAGCCACCTGGGAAGCCCATTAAGGGCATAAAACTACCCAATCTTTGCTGTTTAGACAAATTACACACACACACACACAGACACACACACACACACAAATTATAACTTTTCATATTCTAGGGAAAATCAATAGTGAAATCAAGTAAATAATTCTATCGCTTTTTGCTATATCATTTAGTAACTTGGCAGCCTATGCATTTAGGAATATCAGTTCTGGTCTGAGAACTTACTGGGTTGCAAATTCACATGGCCAAGGGAATCATGAAGCATATATATACTCAGTCTTGATGTTACAAAGGTATAAACAGTCCATTTTCAACATTCTTCCAAAAGACCTTTGATGACCTAAAACTTCTGGAATCATAGAATTCAGATCTTTGGATCTCAATGGAAAGAATCTTCTAATTTACTGTGAGCAAACAGCTCAGCAGTAAAATTTCAAGAGCAGGCTCCTAAGATCCATGTTTTCAAATTATAGATGCAAACCTTTAAAAATGATTAAAAAAAATGTACCAACTACACACCTCAAACTGCGGCTACTTAAAGAATGTTTTGGTATCAGAAAACTGTCAGAAGACTGCTATAACAAGACCTTTGTATGAAGTGGCTGACAGTACAAATTCCACAGCTTCAACCCTAGATTTTTGCAGCAAGCCCATCTGTATGCCAAAAGCCACAGATTAGCATTTTCTTTCTTCTAGCAGGTTAACCTTTTAGTCTATATCTTTCCAATTTGCTGCTTTCACGGTATTGGATTACTGATACCTTAATTTTCATTCCTTAAATTTGTTGAAGAGCGGGTCTTTAAATATTGTAATATTCTTTTTATTCTTCCTAAAATGTATGCCAAGAGATTATCACACATTTTAGCTACAGCTTTATATCCTGTGACTGTTATTTTTAATATCTACTACCTTGTTTCTGTGGATAAAAATCTAATCTCTATTTTTCTAAACACTTCAGAATATCATTGACTTTCTACTGGACACTTCTGATAAATGAAAGAGTCTCATATTATTTATGACAACATTCAGTCACATTAAAATTGGACAAGAAATAGCAGAACATATCTTTGAAAAATAATTACAGATCTGTTCACAGGGGCTGAAGACACAACATTAGGAACAAATATTGTTCTTTTTGCACTAATATATTTATTTTTCTTAGCTATTCTCCATCCCTACTCAGGGAATTTTTTCCTCCGCTAGGAATAAATCAATGGAATAAACACTTGTCACATTAAATCGCATTAAATTTAGGTTATATTTCTTTAAACTATTATGACTTCATTTTTTTTTTTTTACCACACACAAACCTAATTTATGCCTAAGGAGTAATTATTAAAAACTTTTTCAGACAAGTAAGACCCTTGACACGCCCCTCCCAATTTTACATTGTTAGATTGTGTCTTGTTTAGTCCCTAAGTCCTGTCTGAGTTTTTTGCAACCTCATGGACTGCCCATGGGATTTCCCAGGCAGGAATCCTAGAGTAGATTGCCATTTCCTTCTCCAGGGGATCTTAACCGACACAAGGAACAAACCCAATCTCCGGCTAAGCAGGAGGATTCTTGACTGCTCAGCCACCAGGGAAGCACCTTAAAAACCATACAAAAATATTACTCTAGTGAATTACTCAGAGTAATCAATCACTAATTCCATAAACTCTTTAAATTACCTGACACCGTACTTCTTACATTCCGAATAAAAGGTGGTCAGAAATTTATCATGAAGCTGAAATCATAAAGGTTCACATATCTTAAGGGTCCAGACATCGTGCAGAGCAAAGTATTTAGGCTGGGTCCATTCCCACACTTGGCCAAGGGCCTCCGAAGCAAGGCACTACTTCACTGTGATTCTGAGTAGGGATGCTGCAGGGACAGATGTGGCACTGAGGAGGTTTTGGGTTTGCTTGATAGATGACGTGAGCGACACACCTAACAGAGAACTTAAGAAACCACAGCCACACACAGCCGGGACAGCCCCGATTTTCTCTTGCCAGAATTCCGGCCCCAAGGCTCTGAGATCCCGCGAGATCGCGATTTCTTGCGGAAGTGTGGTCTGGGCGGTGGAGTTTAGAGTCGGATTCAGACCCCTCCGTGCCACTCCAGGCCCCCAGGGCTTCCCAGCTCATTCTAGCTGGAGCCACAGTGACTCCTGGACGTACCTGCCAACTGCAGATTCCAGCTGTGCTATTTGCCTTCCAGGGACATCCCGACTCAACCCACCCTAGGTGACCACCACGGTAGGGAGGAAAAAAAAGTATGTGTGCATGTTATATTTTTGTTTTGTTTTGTTGGGGGTTTTTGTTTGTTTGTTTGGCCATGTTGCGTTAAACTAATAGCTTTGACACTGTTAGCTGGCATGGTAGCTTTGCCGTTTCTTTTTGTGTTGTACGCAGTTAACTCCCAAATTAGTAGAAACCTCCATCTCCAAACTGACTTTCCAAGCTGAACGTATAGAATTTGGAAAATGTTTAGTTGTCCTGGCCTCACCAGTCCTAACTTTGAAGCGTTCAACCAAATCTAGTTGTGCTGCTCGAAGTCTCTGTGTGAGATGCCGCCACGAACTATATACTCACTGTTTCAGGAAAAATAGATTTCATGATTGAAGATTTTCTGTCAGTCCTTTAGGATATCAACCAATGCAGAGACTTCTATGCTTCTGGTATTCCAAACTAAAACTTCTGACCCTAAACTATAGTAATAAACTCTGTACACTCACTTTCATTAACTTGATACCATTTTAAAATTTTTTGTTTTTTACCTTCCGTATTTTACTAAGTAAATAGAATTCAGATTGGTTATGTCATTACTGGTTTCTTCACATGAGGTTGGGCCTTTTCTGTGATTTCAGTAATTAGTAAGAGTGAATTAGGCAGCTGCACTGTATCACAACATATTAGCATTTTCCATACAAATTTTATTTTTTTTAAAGTTCTGGGGGAAAGTATTTTAGAATTTTGACAAGGGATGAATTGAATCTGTTAATTGCATTGGATATTATGAACCTTTTAACAGTATTAATTGTTCTAATCTAAGATGAAGGAAAGTTGCATGGCTCGAGGTAACTCCCCTCTGGGTTCTCCCTACCATTCTATGCAAAACAAAGAACTCTCTCATGGGAAAAAAAAAAAAGGACATTAGGTTGATTACACCTAGCTCCCAGTCAGTCCAGCCTCTGGCCCATCTCCAAAATTCCTTTCCCCAGCCTTTTAAGAGATAACTACTCCCAACAACCTTGGAGAAGAACAGGCCCCCTTAAGATAATTACTTTCCACATACATGCCTATGTGTACTTACTCATTTCTTGGGTTAGTGCAGCAGCTTGCAAATCTGACTGCTGCCCCTTCTCACCTCATTAAAGCTGATCTTTTCCTGTAAAGTGCCGGTCTCTTTCTTTTTCTGAACCTCTTCTCTAAATCCCTTAACTTTACACAAGAGTGTAGGATACCTTTCCCTTTTTTGTGTTTTCTTCAATTAGTTTCATCAACATCTTATAGTTTTCAGTATAGTGTCTTTTACCTCCTTGGTTAAATTTATTCCTAAATATTTACTGTTTTTAATGCTATTATAAAGGAGATTTCTTTCTTAATTTTTCTTTTCAGAAAATTTGTTGTTAGTCAAACACAAACAGCAGACTTTTGTATGTTGATTTTGTATTCCACAACTTTACTAAATTTGTTTTTGGGTAAATAATTTCTTTGGCCCCAATGTGCAGAATGGTTAATACTGTATTAAATATTCAAAATTTTCTGAGACTAGATCTTACGGGCTTTCATCACACACACACACACACACACAAAAGCTGACTGTTAAGTTTGGTGCAAAAGTAATTGCGGTTTTGCATTGCTGAACTTTCCTGTTTGATATTGGAATACATTCTTACATGAATGTAGTTAAGTTATACATCATTTTAATGTGCATTTCTTGATTTATTTATTTATTTATTTCACTGATGACATTACTTGCTGCTCATTTTGTATTTATTTTGTAGACTAGGGAAACGATGTTAGACAAAAAGCAAGTTTGAGTGATTTTTCTGATTCAAGTTCAAAATGGGTCAGAAAGTGGCAGAGACAACTTGCAACATCAATAATGCATTTGGCCCAGGAACCACTTACAAATGTACAGTGCAGTGGTGGTTTAAGAAGTTTTTACAAAGGCGATGAGAGCCTTGAAGATGAAAACAGTGGCTGGCCCTCAGACATTCACAATGACCAGCTGAGAGCGTCATCAAAGCTTATTGTCTTAAAACTACACGAGAAGTCGTACAAGAACTCAGTGTCGAACATTCTAAGGTCATTTGGCACTTGAAGCAAATGGGAAAAGTGAAAAAGCTCAATAAGTGAGTGCCTCAATAGCTGACCACAAATCAAAAGTATCTTCTTTTTGAAGTGTCTTCTCTTATTCTATGCAACAACAATGAACCATTTCTCATTTAGATTGTGATGTGCGATGAAAAGGGGTTTTTATACGACAACCAGTGATGCCTAGCTCAGTGGTTGGACCGAGAAGAAGCTCCAAAGTACTTCCCAAAGCAAACATGTACCCAAAAAAGATCATGGTTTGGTGACATGCTGCCAGTCTCATCCACTATAGCTTTCTGTGTGCATGCTAAGTTGCTTCAGTCGTGTCTGACTCTGCGACCCTGTGGACTGTAGCACACTCCTCTGTCCATTGGATTCTCCAGGCATGAATACTGGGGTGGTTTGCCAGGCCTTCCTCCAGGGGATCTTCCTGACCGAGGGATTGAACCTAGGTCTCTTAAGTCTCCTGAACTGGCAAGCAGGTTACCACTAGAGCCACTTGAGAAGCCCATAGCTTTCTGAATCCCAGTGAAACCATTACATCTGAGAACTATGCTCAAGAAATGGATGAGAGGAACCGAAAACTGTAACAGCTGCAGCTGGCATTGGTCTACAGAAAGAGCTCAGTTCTCCACAACACCTGACTGTATGTCACAACCAATACTTCAGAAGTTGAACAGATTGGTCTATGGAGTTTTGCCTCATCTGCTGCTTTCACCTGATCTCTCACCAGCCAGCCACCTTTTCTTTAAGCATCTTGACAACTATTGGCAGTGAAAAGGCTTTCACAACCAGCAAGAGGCGAAAATGCTTTCCAAGAGTTTGTTGAACCTTGAAGTGTGGATTTTTATGCTACAAGAATAAACTTATTTCTCGTTTGCAAAAATGTGTTGATTTTAATTGTTTTTATTTTGATTGATAAATATATGTTTGAGTATAGTTATAATGATTTAAAATTCATGGTCTGAAACTGCAGTTACATTTGCACCAACCTAAAATGTGAGGTGTTATATATGTTAATTAACTTGATTGTGGTAATCGTTTCATAATGCATACATATGTCAAATCATCAGGTTGTACTTTAAATATGTACAGTTTTATTTGTCAATTATTCCTCAATAAAGCTGAAAAATAACATTTTCCTCTCAATTATGAGGTAAGGAAATAACAATTTAAAATTTCGAATTTACTGCTTTTTGCCCAGATATTTTACAGTATATATAGATTAGAACATTCCTGTAAGAGAACCTTTTGAATCAGATTCATTAAAGGTTTCTAGGAATTGAAGTCTTTCAAATTCTGTTCAAATCCACAAAAAATGTATATATCACTTTATTTTGCTTCAGTTATATCATTATGTCATCATATTCAGCATGAAGTAAAATGCCCAAATCTCAGATTTTGGCGTCCTGCTAAAAGAAAAAAAATACTTACAAATACATAATTGCTTTACCAGCTGAAAAACAGATACACATTACCATTTACTAAATTTGCATGGTAGGTGGTTATTCTTCCTTCTGTAGTGCTTGGAGCTGTTTACAGACACCAATAGAGATAAACTATTAGTAATTGCTGTTATAGTCAGCTATTTAATTTGGTGAGGTGGTGATGAAATAATAAGGGTTGATGAGCTATTTTGAGATCTTTCCATGTTGGACAAATGGTGTTTAAAAATAAAACAAAACACTAATGAAACCTGTTTAGATGACTAAATCTAGTGTCAAATGAAGGTATGTTAATGAAAAAGTATTGACCTTGCTTTAGAAATGTGTGCAATACTAATTAATTGAGAATTGTCTGGAAATGAGCTTTAGTAAAAACATTTTTTCCCAGATAAAACCTTACCTCATTAATGACCCTTTTATATAGAAAATACTTTACAGTTCCAGATGAAAACTTAATAGACTCCTTAGTAGCAATTAAAATATAGGTTTCAATAAATTACTTTTACACTAAAGTGAAAAGTGAAAGTGAAGTCGCTCAGTCGTGTCCAACTCTTTGCAACCCCATGTACTGTGGCTCTCCAGGCTCCTCCGTCTATGGGATTCTCCAGGCAAGAATACTGGTGTGGGTTGCTATTTCCTTCTCCAGGGGATCTTCCTAACCCAGGGATCGAACCCAGGTCTGCCACATTGCAGGCAGACACTTTAACCTCTGAGCCACCAGGGAAACAATTGAAATATAGGTTTCAATAAATGACTTTTACACTAAGTATTCCCAAACAGCCTCCTTGGATATACTTTGACAAGTTTTTTTTCTCTTTTTATCCCTTTTTCAAACACATTCCTCCTGCTAATTTCTAGTCTCTTCTCTCCAAAGGACTTAGAATTTGGAAAATAAAATAAAGCATAATTTTGCCAAATATAAAACACAGTTGGCTTTAAATAAGTGACTGTGGAAAGTTCCCAGATTTATAGAGCATTGCACTGTGAGTAGACTTAGAGAATTTAATTTTTGCTTCTCCATGTGAATTTTGAGTATTTATGAATTTATAAGTTCTTTCCAAGAACTAAAGATAACAGTTTAGTGCAAGTTAATATGCTCATTCTTATGATTCTGCAGTCACTGTCACAGATATTTTGTTGTTGATTACTTAATCATAATTACTTTGTGATTGAGGGGGTTACAGTTTCCTGCTTCACTTGTTTCACAGTTCTTAATTGTATGCCAGATGTTGCATATTAAAGGATAATAGATATTGAATAATAGATATTGAAGTAGATAATATTTATCATCAACAAAGACACACCCTTTCCTCTATCAGCCCTCTGAAATGGGACCCAAATCAGTTTCATGTGTAGTTAAGCTGAGTTTAGTTAGGTAGGTAGTTCAGTCGCTCAGTCCTGTCTGACTCTTTGCGACCCCATGAATTGCAGCACACCAGGCCTCCCTGTCCGTCACCAACTCCCAGAGTTCACTCAGACTCAACGTACATCGAGTCAGTGGTGCCATCCAGCCATCTCATCCTCTGTCATCCCCTTCTCCTCCTGCTCCCAATCCCTCCCAGCATCAGAGTCTTTTCCAATGAGTCAACTCTTCGCATGAGGTGGCCAAAGTACTGGAGTTTCAGCTTTAGCATCATTCCTTCCAAAGAAATCCCAGAGCTGATCTCCTACAGAATGGACTCGTTGGATCTCCTTGCACTCCAAGGGACTCTCAAGAGTCTTCTCCAACACCACAGTTCAAAAGCATCGATTCTTCGGCACTCAGCCTTCTTCACAGTCCAACTCTCACATCCATACATGACCAGTGGAAAAACCATAGCCTTGACTAGATGGACCTTTGTTGGCAAAGTAATGTCTCTGCTTTGGAATATGCTATCTAAGTTGGTCATAACTTTTCTTCCAAGGAGCAAGCGTCGTTTAATTTCATGGCTGCAGTCACCATCTGCAGTGATTTGGGAGCCCCAAAAAATAAAGTCTGACACTGTTTCCACTGTTTCCCCATCTATTTGCCATGAAGTGATGGGACCAGATGCCATGATCTTCGTTTTCTGAATGTTTAGCTTTAAGCCAACTTTTTCACTCTCCTCTTTCACTTTCATCAAGAGGCTTTTTAGTTTCTCTTCACTTTATGCCAGTAAGGGTGGTGTCATCTGCATATCTGAGTTTATTGATATTTCTCCCGGCAATCTTGATTTCAGCTTGTGCTTCTCCCAGCCCACATTTCTCATGATGTACTCTGCATATAATTTAAATAAGCAGGGTGACAGTATACAGCCTTGATGGACTCCTTTTCCTATTTGGAACCAGTCTGTTGTTCCATGTCCCTTTCTAACTGTTGCTTCCTGACCTGCATACAGATTTCTCAAGAGGCAGGTCAGGTGGTCTGGTATTCCCATCTCTTTCAGAATTTTCCACAGTGTTTGTTAAAACTATATAGTTAAATTTAGATCAGCACTATTGCCATAAGCTGTTAATGTAGTAGCAGGAGTCTCCCTTCAGAAGGGATTAAAATCTGAGTGCAGCTGAGAGAGTTTCCAAAGATGACTGATCTCTCTCTCTCTCACTTTCCAAATATGTGTGTGTGTATCTCCTATTGGTTATGTTTCTCTGGAGATTCCTGATGAGCACATTACCTGTCAACCATCTATTTATATTGGTATTTGTATTTTTATTTTGTTTCTCCTGCCACCAGAATGTAAGACTCACGAGGGCAAGGATTTTTATATGGCTACATTCATTATTTGACAGGAGTCTGAAAAAACAAAACTGCTTGAGACATTTTCGGCTTTAATAATATAATTCATGTGCATTCCTTTTGAAGCTTATTCCATCACTGAACAACTTCACTTTCACTTTTCACTCTCATGCATTGGAGAAGGAAATGGCACCCCACTCCGGTGTTCTTGCCTGGAGAATCCCAGGGGCAGAAGAGCCTGGTAGGCTGCTATCTCTGGGGTCGCACAGAGTCGGACACAATTGAAGCGACTTAGCAGCAGCAGCAGCAGCCATCATATCTTTTGCTTGCTACTGTGAATTATCTAACTGTATGTCTAATTTTCTAATGTATTACTCTTAGCATATAATGTATACAAATGGTAAACATTTGAATTGTATCAAATCAGCGGGAAAGCTAATAAGGGCAGCAAGTTCATATTACTAACAAAGAGCTGAAACACTGTTCAGAATGGGTCACTTATCTGAATTTATGTGCTTCTCACGACATTCTCATTTCACAGATGAAAAAATTGAAGTAACTTGCACAAACTTACACAGTGGCTGAGATGTAGAACAAAGATTTGAAGCCAAACATTGAGGCTCTGAAGTCCATAGTTATACCACTATATTGTATCATGACTAAATGTAACTTCTCCATGAGGTTTAAAACCTTTAGCAAGCAAGATTCAACTCCAAACATGATTTCATAGCTATTACTGTGCAAAGGTTATAGAAATTGTTTTACATTTAATTTAAACATGTATCTGGGGTAGACCTTGTTTTTCACTCAGGTGGCATATAAACCTTCTATCTTAATCAATCCAGCTGCTGTAACAAAACACTATAGATTGTGTGACATAAACACCATTTATTTCTCATCCTTCTGGAGGCTGAGGACTTTATGATCAAAGATGCTAGCAGATCTACTGTCTGGTGAACGTCTGCTTCCTTGTTTGCAGATGGCTGTGAGAGCCATCCCTCAGTGGCAGAGAGAACAGAAAGAAAGTGAGCTTTTCCTTGTCTCTCCTTCTAAGAGTACTAGTCTCATTCTTGCAAGTTCTGATCTCATTAACCTAATTACCTCCCAAAGGTGCCACTTCCTAACATCTCTGTATGGAGGATTATGGATTCAACAGATGATTTTGAGAGGGATACAGACATTCAGAGCAGAACACCTTCCCTGACTTAGTAGTGACCTGATGAACCATCAGACCAGTTACTTGCTTGAGATTTTTGAATTCTTACAGTAATATTGTTTTGCCTGGTTTCCAAAGTGTTCACATCTTTCCTTATTTAGCCTATATTAGCAAATATTTATCAAATGCCTATTAAATAAGCCAGAAATCATCCTAGACGTAGAAATGTAAAATACTGTAGAAATGTTAATATGAAACATCATCCCCCTTCAACATTTACCTCATAATATAACCAGAAGCTATTTCCTACTATAGTCCTAAAAAGCCTTCCTACATTAAGTTAATTTTAGAAAGCTAGCTTAAAGGATATGGTTTCTATCTACTTTTCTAAATAATTTAAGTTCTCTCACCATTTTATGGTTGACTCGAAAAGGTACACGTACTTAGTTACCATTATAGCATTTCTAGTTAATGACTACATTCACTGGAAAAAAAAAAAATCCTTCAAATTGCATGCTTGACTTGTCAATGATTACTTCAGAAGATAGTTATATATAAATCCATTTCTGTCCATTTCTGTTTTATATGTAATGCTTTTTAGAACATGTTTATTGCTTTACTGAAAGGCCCTCAAGTAAGTTAGAGTGCAGTAAAAATATAGATGTGTTTTTATTGTGGAAAAAGCATGAGTTTTGGAGTTAAGTATATGAGGGTTCATTTATCAATCTATATTGCAAACCATAAAAATAATCTCATTACTTAGTAATCCTTCCATTAATTTTTGTAAAGAAAATAGAAATAAAATGTGGGGTTTATGGACAAGAATGTTCAGAGAACATTATACATAAAGCGGACAATTAGAAGCAATGTATTGAGGTTAATGGAAGAAGCAGTGTGATACAACTGTAACATGAAATACTATGCAGCCAGAAACATCTTATACAACATTTATAGGTAATGAAAAAGCAAGATATAAATTTTATATTATTTTGATGAAAAAAGGTTATTTCTGCTCCTTATATTTGGAAAAATGTGGAATTAAAAAATAATCAAATGCATAATTGTTTCATGTACATTATTTCATTTGTATTTAAAACAATTCTGTCAGAGAGGAGTTATTTCTACTGTAAAACAAGAGAACTGATGTTTTCAGATGTTAACCAATTCTCTCAGTACAAAAGGTCTAATACAAAATTCTGATAAATTGAGCTCAGCTCAGTGCTAGCCCTAATCTAAGTTATCACAGAAAGACTGTGCCCAATTGGACTTGCACCTGCTTTGGAAAATTCTTCCTGTCTTAAATAAGATGAGTATGGGCTATGTCTGTATTACTTATATATGTTTATCTTATATTTTCTCCAAAGAACAAAAATGTCTCTTTTCCTTGAATACAAAGTTTGGGGTTTTTTCATTTCTTATCTTTTTGATATGCTTTCATGTGTAGATTACGCACTGCTTGAGTTCAGAATTAATGTGCAGAATCTTAAAGGTGCTTAGTTAAATTAATGTTCCTTCTTAAATATATTTGTCTCTAAATTGTACAGCTAGTTTGCAAATAAAGGAAAACTTTTCTAAACTTTAGAAACTAGAATTGTAAGAGCAAACAATCTCAATATATTGGCTACATTTGCATCATAGGACACAAAAAATGAACTTACTTCTCCCTTGAGATATTCTAAAAATATACTATACATATGCAAAACAAAGATAGTTAGAAAATGTATACCTCTGTCTGGCTTAAAAAATATACAAAGACAATATTATACATACCATATTGGGATTGGATTATATATTGAAATTAGAGTCCTGAGTAGAATGAAATTTAAGTTCAATCAGTCAGCTTAATAAAGTTTGTGTTTTCCTAAAATTGGTTACTGTTGATTCGTGGAACTTCACAATATTTTGTTAGAGGTGTCAGTTTATAAGTTTTTCTCTCCTGCCAGACTATAAATTTCTTCAGGGCCAAGATCCTGTTTTACTAATATTTGTATTCTTTGCATTTCTACAGACCTGACATCTGGGAGAATTTGAGTGAGTTTTAAGAAGGAATCAGTGTAGACTAGATCTAGTTGAAATTTAATAATTGGTAGGATTGTGAGAGTATAAAATGGTGAGAGTATTTTATATTGTAGGGATTTGTTTTGCTTTTGTTCTCCCCTATTGGATATACAGAGTGAAACCATTTTCCTGTATTTCTAAAATTATTCTTTGTAGAAAATCAGAAATTATTATGAAACCAGCATATAACTTATATAGTTTCTGAAAGTATGCCTCTTTTGATAACTCTCATTTGATATCTCCCTTTGGTGTTAATGTGGGAAATATGCTTTGTGTAATTGAAAAATTTTTCTACTTGGCCTTTCAATTTATGGTTATACTCTGTCTAATGCTGAGGGAAGGCTCAAATGAAGAGGCAGTGTGCTGTAACTCAAACCTCAAAATAGTAATGTCATAAGACCTAAGTTCCTAACATAGATTCAGCAAAAATCACAGTTTATTGCTATATGTTTTATTTATTGTTTTTATTTGTTGCAACCATGAAGAAAAATACTGGAATAGAGTAGGTAGCCACATATTTGTTTAAATCATTTATTCAACAGGCATTTCTCTTCTTTAGGTATACAGCACTGTCCTAGCACGTAGACACAAATATAATCTTGGAATTTCATTAGATAACTCTAATGCCTTATTTTAGGATAGAAAAATATTGGCATAAAGTATTAATTTGAAAAAACTTTACTATTCAGAAAAAAAATTTGCTGAAGAATAGTCATTGGGTCACTCACAAGTTAAAGAGAACAGAAGGAAAAATATTGGTTGTTATTATTGTCAGTGGTACTAACTAGTATCTGAGAATGCAGCCAAATAGTTTCGTAGAAAAGAGACAAATATAAACAGGAGGGTAAAAAAGATGAGATATCTGAGAAAAAGGAAAGAAAGGCACAGAAAGAGAAAAAATGAGGCTTAGTATATGAAGAAAGGGAACCTAGGGTCACCATTATGATTTTGGAATTTCATTAACAATACCAAGCCTGCACTTAATATTCCCATCCATCACCTGCCTAAGTGTTAAAGCTTATCAAATCTCTGTTTATAAACAAGGGTTACATTTTAATGTCAAATTAGATTTCAGTTTCTTTTTTATGAGAAGTTCTAGAAGCCAGAAAAAATCAACCCCTCTGAAATTATAAAAGATATATCTAAACGATCATGACACACTTTCTCCCTGAGCTAGGATATGGCCTATGTATGTATCCATTGCACAAAGCCTTAAAATAACCACAACCAAAGAAGGCTAATGTACTAGGGATAAGATCAGCAAAAGATGAGGGACCAGACCTTGTGATTTTTGCAGCAGATAGGCTTTCCTCTCATTGAAATGGAAAATCATTGCAGGCTTTTGATCAGTGAGTAACATTATATGACCTGTATTGAAAAGACTCCTGGCTATACAGTTGAAAGCGTATTATAAAGACACAGAAAGGAACATGAACAGTTTGGAGGCTATTGTAAATATCCATGCAAAGGATAATGAGGGCTATAGTTGCTTAAATCTGAGTGGAGCAGTAAAGGGTGAGGAGTGGATATATTTTGAAGATAGAAACAACAGTGGTGATGGACTGGATGTGGAATGTGAGTAAGAAAGAAGAGTCTAGGATAATTTCAAGATTTTAGGCCTACCTGGAAGATATAGTTACATCAAATTAAAATCAAGAGGACTAGAGATAGGGCTTGTTTAGAATAGTGTACAAATCAGAATAAGCAGTGTTGTGGTAACAAACAACTCTAACTTCTTAGGTACTAAAAACAAAGAACATTCATTTATAGCTATGATACACTGCAAAGAAAATTGACAACAAAGTTTCTGTTTGAGAGGGGCTCATGCTGACCAAGGCTCCATGTTGATACTTGATTTAATAGCTACTGTGGCTAGGTCAGGAAACATATTGAATCATGTACTAGATCCTAAAGTTTCTTTCCAAAAATTAAACTCATAACTTACACTCAGTTATTCATTTGCCAAAGTGGATGACATGCCCACATTTATATTTACAAAAGAAGCTAGAGGTACATTTTTACCATGGACGCCAAAGGTGTAAACTGGACATATTTTGGAGGTAGCACTTAGGATTCTTCAGAAGACATTTAATGTGCCAAGTTTGTCATTCTGATTAGAAATCCAACTAGTAAAGCCAAATTCAGAGTTGCCTGTATGGGTATAGATTTCAGGAGAAGGATCTAGATTAACCATTTAATTAAATATTTAAAGCTATAATCTTGAGAATCAAATGCACAGAGAGAAGAATATTACGCCTAACCCATAGAATATACAAAGGTGAGTGGTCAGGAAGGTGAAGGAGAACAAATAAAGGAAACTAAAAAAGTGTACCCACTGAGCTTGGTAGAATAGAAACCAAGAGAAAATGTCCCCAAAGCCAGGAGGATAAAATAATTCAGGAATGAATGAGTGACTGTCTATGCTTAATACTGATAATAATGAAATTGAACTGAATGACTGGACTTAGTACTATGGAAGTTACTGAAGACTTTAAAAGGGAATTTTTCTGTAAAATGGTATTTAAAAAATGCCTGATTACAACAGGCTAAAAGAGATATTCAAGAAATAATATTGTGACAGTGATTTTAAGAGTTTTGATACAAAAGAAGAAATACCTAGAGAAAGAATAGGGTCAATGAGGGTTTTTCCTCTCTTCTTTTTTAAGATGAGTAATTTTAAATATGTTTTTTATGCTGATGAAAATGACACAGCGGAGAGGGAAAAGTGATGATGCAGAAGAATATTTCATGGTGCCTTAAGGGTAAAGTGGAAATCACATGCTTTTGATTGAGCTAATTTTGAAGTTTTAATGCCTTCAGCATCATCACACTGTTTTTTCTCTCTCCAGTTCTCTTTTTGTGTCATGTAGAGGGAAGCGAAAAACTCATTAGGTCAAGAAGAATCTTAGATCTGTTGGATACCATTGGAGAAGTAGATTGAAGAGCAGATTCTTAGGAAATTTTCTGGAAAAAAAAAAGTTATTGTAAGATGTATTTGTACAAGTGGAAGGGTTTATGTGCCAATATATGAGAAATTTTTGTCATATTCCAGGGATAGAACTAATTGGACTGACATAAAAGTGATTTAGGAAAGTTAAAATCACTCATTTGTGTCCAACTCTTTGAGACCCCATGGACTCCGTGGAATTCTCCAGGCCAGAATACTGGAGTAGGTAGCCTTTCCTCTCTCCAGGGAATCTTCCCAACCCAGGAATTGGACCCAGGTCTCCTACATTACAAGTGGATTCTTTAACAGCTGAGTCATAAGGGAAGCCCATGAATAGTGGAGTGGGTAACCTATCCCTTCTCCAGGGGATCTTCCTGACCCAGGAATTGAACCAGGGTCTTCTGCATTGCAAGCAGATTTTTTTTTACCAACTGAGCTATCAGGGAAGCCCATGATTTAGGAAAGAAAATTCAAATAAAATCCTAGAAATAGACTAAACTGTAATTTCCAGTTAGCTGGGATTTTTAGAAAGGGATGATATGGTGCAAACGTTGTCGTGTATTTGCTTTACTAGATCCTGTCTCTGCCCTGGTCAGCCACAAGTGGGGCTGACTCCTGTGGTTACATTACCTGGACACTTTTGTCAGTGGGGCCAGTAGGAGGTGTCAGCAAGATATAAGTGGGCGGATAGAGATCACCACTCCCTCACAGTTTCAGGTACCTCCTCAACTCTAGCAACCCTCAAGTAGTTTTTAGTCCACAGTTCACCAGGTCTCTCCCCAGTCCCTCCTCTGGCCCATTCAATTCTTTCTACTACTGTGGATTCCTGGGGCTTCAGCATCTCTTTCCGGTTCATTCAGCCTTGTTCATACTGTATAAATAGTTCATTTATTCAAGTCTTTTAATTTGAATTATCTGGGTGTGATTCAGTATAAATTCAGTATAAATATTTAAATAGTATCTTTAAATATTTTACAGGACAGATTGTATAGGTGATATATGTTGTAGTTGACTTGTGTTATACTGAAGTCACTGACATTATTAATTTTGATGCCCCTATTGTTCCTAATTTGGCCAGTGGGAGCCCATTCAAGTTGGCTTCTGCATCTGTTTGGTGCATACTCCCCAGTTTTTGAGTTCTGCCTTCTTTCTGGTACAGTAACATATTTTGGGAACACTGTGTTTTTTTGCCTGCCCCGGTACTAGAATTGGCCATTTTTCTAAGGATCCTGGTTCCTTAATGGTGAGAGATAATATCTTAAATTAAATCAAGGTGTTAAATGTGCTTCTTTTGGAGATATCATTGATTTTTTTTGGCTGTTTCTCACCTCTTAGCCCTTAGGAAATATACATATTTATGAATTGTGAATTAATACTAATACTTCTAATTCTAATTGAACACAGCATGGTTCTTTTGGCTTATTTCCTTTCATATTTATTATTCCTTTCTTTAGAGGAACTTAGTAAAATTGATTAGTCTCCTGAGTTTACCTGGTGAGCTAGCATAAGTCTCTGTTCTGTTTTGAAATCACTAGAATTGAGGTGCTTTCTCAATCATAGATTGTTGTTGTTCAGTCACTAAGTCATGTTTGACTTTTTTCAACCCCATGGACTGCAGCACACCAGGCCTCCCTGTCCCTCACTATCTCCTAGAGCTTACCCACAATCATGTCCATTGAGTTGATGATATCATCCAATCATCTCATCCTTCACCGCCCTCTTTTCCTTTTTGCCTCAGTCATAGATATGCTCTCATATATCTTCTAGAAATATATCTAATGTTAAAGAATCTTGCATCATGAAAATACAAATTTTATTTGCACAGTGATTACATACTCAGTTTTATGATAGACTAACCAAATACACTTTCTAAGGAAGATTATTGTCAGTCTTTATGAAAAGCAGTTTGAAGGCTAATATAATAATCTGTGCAAAGGATATTGAGGCTCACGGTACTTATTAGCTTAAGGTAAAACAATAAATGGGAAGAAGTGAATACATATGAAGATAGAAATAACAGTGATTAGTTATGGACTTACTGATGAGTAGTTAATAAAGAGAAGGGTTTAGGATGATTTTAGTATTTTACCTGTGAAAAAAACTAGAAGAATGAAGTTTGACTAAACTAAAATGAAGATGACTGGAGAAGGAACTTATTTAGTCAGTCAGAACAGAGTGAGTTACACTGTGGTAATGAACAATTCCAAAATTCCAAGGGCAAAAGCAAAGATTTATTTCTTATGGTGGTTTATCTGAATGCAGGGCCTTTACTAGATAGGATCTTCCTATAATCTCTTTAACAAGCAAGAACTTTTTTTCATTTCGAGATTTAATGTAACCCACCCCTGAGTTAGAAAAGTCACCCATTGCTTGGCAGACACTCCTTATATTTCTCAAAATTAGCACAATGAAGAAATAGAGATGTGAGAATATGCTGGTATGTTTCTTTTGCAAAGTTCTGCTTTTTTCATTCCTATGAAACTTTTGCTCTTCCTTTTCACTGTACCCTTTTTTTTAAAATAATCAATTTTGATTCTTACAGACTAGAAATTATGAGACAAATGTGTTTATTAAAATAGGTAATAGATACATGTCTCTAGACTCTAAGTAGATCCCTCTTCTATGAGGTAAATATATGACTCGTGTAATAGCTATTTGACCTATGTATACTTCGATGGATACATTTTTCTTTTAAGTAATTAAATTTCCAGGTAATATGTACTTAGGTATTATTAGTTATAGGAAGAGAATGAGACAAGGGAATAGTGAGTGTAACACAAGAAGAATCAGTATATATTAACTTTCTCTTGCTGTGTAATAATTTATCACAAATCTTGATTTGACACCACCCATTTATGAATTCTCAGTTTTGTAGGTGAGGAATCCTATATAATACTGCTGGGTTCTCTGCTCATGGTTTCACCTAGCTGAAATCAAGCTGAGCTCTTTTCTGGAGGCTGACAGAAAAGAGTTGACAGTTCAGAAGCCAGTCTTATTCTCCTTAGCAGAATTCAGTTCCTTGCATTTAAATGATTGTGTGGGCTCATTTCCTTTTCAGTCTTCAGCTGGGGGCCACTCTTAACTCCTGGGGACTGCCCACATCCCCTACCTTGGGGCATCCCTAGTCATCAAGCCAGCAAAGGCATATCAAATCCTTCTTGTGCTTTACTTCTCTTACTTCCTCCATCTCTGACTTTTAGACCTCAGGTGATTAGGTCAGGCTTACCTACAGAATCTCCCTGTCTTAAAGTCGGTCATTACAGGACATTAACTACAATTGGAAAATCAATTTTGTCAAGCTTTAATATAGTTTCAGGAGTAATATCTCTTTAATACTCACAGGTTTCATCCACACAAGGGGAAGAGCTTATACAAAGTTGAGTGTAATTTGCGATTAACATGGAATTCTACCTCCCACCTAAGTGCTCTTGAAAATATTAAGCAATCCTTGTTTTCTACATAAAATAAATACCTTATGTAAATGAAATGACTGTTTAGATTTTAGTGAATGACTTTAGATATTTTATTCTTGAGAATACAATTTTATGTAAATTGTCCTAACATTTAAAGAAAAAAAATGAGGCATCAAGGAGAAAAATGCATAAAACAAAACACTGTTCTGAACTAAAAAGAGTAACCATTGAGATTGGCATATTTATGAGAAAAGCCACTCAAATCAAAGTTGGAAGTTCATGCACTGACTGTTAAAATGAATAAAGAAATTATTTGAGTCCATTAGCTTATTAATTAATCAAAGTTCATTGTGCCTCAGAGGTTAAAATTGAACAATGTTCTAATAAGAATTTTTAAGAGTTCTGTCCTCTGATAGGATATGAAGACAAAGCCTTTTGCTAATAGAAAATGTCTGGAATTCTGATTAGATCAAGAAGGGTGCCTCTTAAGATAGTTTCAGGGTAAATTGAATGGTCCAACCTTCATTTCTCTCCCAGTGACCAGTTGGTGCTTGACAATGATAGGGTTAGCCTAGGACAGAACAAAAGGAAATTAAAAATATCAGTGTCACAGATTTGTGGTTTCCAGAGGCCAATCTAAACCTTTATAAATCATCAATGTAAGATTGAGCTGTTGTTCTGGGAAATATCTTAGGTCAAAATTGCATAGTACAGCTCCTATAAATACTCTCAGAATATTTATTTCTCTGTTGCTATATACTCATTTCTTAGCCTCTAAAGGGAAAATAGCATATCCTTACATTGGATGCCTTCCTGAGTGATCGGAAGCTATAGCTCTGTGCACAGTAACCACAAGAAGCAAGCAACCCCATTAACCACTCAATCTGATTATTAACCTCTAAAAATAAATGCAGGTTGGAAAGCTTGTTTTCCCCATAACAAAGGGAAATAGAAATCAATAATGACTTAGATTCTATTTGTGAACTAAAATGTTCAAGCTGCTGAATAAAATGTGTCACAATGTGACAGGGTAAACACACACGTGCACACACGCACACACTTGTTGGAAAGGCCTGTTAAAAAACAAGAATTCCATTTGATCGACATTGGCCTTCTGGAAATGATAATAAATGTCAACAAGGACCTGAAAAAAAGAATAACTGAGAAAGGATGAAAATGTATGTTGAATACTTACTGAATATACCCATAAACTTTCTTAGATGCTTTCACATGCTCACTTATAGGATAGAAACTGAAGTTTTGATGTTTAATGGTATGAATAGTGCAGTCACTACTTTAATAATTAAATTTCAGCTCTTCGTCTAGCAATTTGGGCAAGTGATAGATTCTCTATATGCTTTTCTTACTTTATCTGGAAAATAGAAATAAATTACCTATTTTGTAATATTATTGTGACAATAAATGAGATATTTAAAGTGATGATGTGGTGGTGGTGTAATAATGACCTCCTTTTATTCTCAAAAGCCCATGGGTATCTGGCTTCCTGTCCAGGATGCAGAGAGCTGTAGCGTTACTCTCAGGCTCTAAACAACTACTGTTAATTTATGACTATGACTGAACCCAAGAGAGAGTTGAGGTTGCAGAGCCAGTGATAGCCAGAGCAGTCCTGTATTGCAGGGAGAGAGAGGATTTGAGCCGATCTGACTTGAGATAAACATAACTGGACACCAATAAAGACAGTGCAACTGGAAGAAATGACAACTGAATGTCAACTATTGGCAGATGAGATAGTCTGAAATTCTGAGGACTACAGATATGGGTGGGGGGAGGTAGCTATACATTCTCTCAGGGTCTCTGTCTGCAAAGCCCACCAAACATTCATTAAAAAAGATTGAAAGAGAAGTTTCTATTGAAGTGCTGACATCAGGGAGGTGAAGCTGCTGCTGCTGCTAAGTTGCTTCAGTCGTGTCCGACTCTGTGCGACCACGTAGACAGCAGCCCATCAGGCGCCTTGGTCTCTGGGATTCTCCAGGCAAGAATATTGGAGTGGGTTACCATTTCTCTCTCCAATGCATGCATGCATTCTAAGTCACCTCAGTCATGTCTGACTCTGTGCAACGCTATGGACAGCAGCCCACCAGGCTCCTCTGTCCACAAGATTCTCTAGGCAAGAATAATGGAGTGGGTTGCCATTTCCTTCTCCACAGGGAGGTGAAGACAATGGCCATATAAGCATGTGAGGATCAAGAAACTTCATCTAAATCCATCTTCTCCTATTTCTTAAAAGAAAAAAAATGTTGATGTGTATGTAAGGTGGAGAGTAACCATCACTGCTGCCCTTAGTTGAAAACTGATTGCAGCTCAGAGAGGGAATTGGCAGAGAAAAGCCTACTTCTGAGGGAGGGGCTTCATTGCTGAGCTCACAGCCATCAGTTCAGTTCAGTCACTCAATCCTGTCAACTCTTTGCGACCCCTTGAATCGTAGCACGCCAGACCTCCCTGTCCAACACCAACTCCCGGAGTTCACTCAGACTCATGTCCATTGAGTCAGTGATGCTGTGCAGCCATCTCATCCTCTGTCATCCCCTTCTCTTCCTGCCTCCAATCCCTCCCAGCATCAGAGTCTTTTCAAATGAATCAACTCTTCACATGAGGTGGCCAAAGTACTAGAGTTTCAGCTTTAGCATCATTCCTTCCGAAGAAATCTCAGGGCTGATCTCCTTCAGAATGGACTGGTTGGATCTCCTTGCACTCCAAGGGACTCTCAAGAGTCTTCTCCAACACCACAGTTCAAAAGCAGCAATTCTTTGGTGCTCTTCTTCACAGTTCAACTCTCACATCCGTACTGACCACAGGAAAAACAGCCTTGACTAGACGGACCTTAGTCAGCAAAGTAATGTCTCTGCTTTTGAATATACTATCTAGATTGGTCATAACTTTTCTTCCAAGGAGTAAATGTCTTTTAATTTCATGGCTGCAGTCACCATCTGCAGTGATTTTGGAGCCCCCCAAAATAAAGTCTGACACTGTTTCCAATGTTTCCCCATCTACTTGCCATGAAGTGATGGGACCGGATGCCATGATCTTCATTTTCTGAATGTTGAGTTTTAAGTCAACTTCTTCACTCTCCACTTTCACTTTCATCAAGAGGCTTTTTAGCTCCTCTTCACTTTCTGCCATAAGGGTGGTGTCATCTGCATATCCGAGGTTATTGATATGTCTCCCGGCAATCTTGATTCCAGCTTGTGTTTCTTCCAGTCCAGCATTTCTTATGATATACTTTGCATATAAGTTAAATAAGCAGAGTGACAATATACAACCTTCACGTACTCCTTTTCCTATTTGGAACAAGTCTGTTGTTTCATGTCCAGTTCTAACTGTTGCTTCCTGACCTGCATACAGATTTCTCAAGAGGCAGGTCAGGTGGTCTGGTATTCCCATCTCTTTCAGGATTTTCCACAGTTGATTGTGATCCACACAGTCAAAGGCTTTGGCATAGTCAATAAAGCAGAAATAGATGTTTTTCTGGAACTCTCTTGCTTTTTTCCATGATCCAGCGAATGTTGGCAATTGGATCTCTGGTTCCTCTGCCTTTTCTAAAACCAGCTTTAGCGTCAGGAAGTTCACGGTTCACGTACTGCTGAAGCCTGGCTTGGAGAATTTTGAGCATTACTTTAATAGACTGTGAGATGAGTGCAATTGTGCGGTAGTTTGAGCATTCTTTGGCATTGCCTTTTTTTGGGATTGGAATGAAAACTGACATTTTCCAGTCCTGTGGCCACTGCTGAGTTTTCCAAATTTGCTGGCATATTGAGTGCTGCACTTTCACAGCATCATCTTTCAGGATTTGAAATAATTCCACTGGAATTCCATCACCTCCACTAGCTTCGTTCCTAGTGAAGCTTTCTAAGGCCCACTTGACTTCACATTCCAGGATGTCTGGCTCTAGATGAGTGATCACACTATCGTGATTATCTGGTTTGTGAAGATCTTTTTTGTATGGTCTCCTGTTTATTCTTGCCACCTCTTCTTAATATCTTCTGCTTCTGTTAGGTCCATACCATTTCTGTCCTTTATCGAGCCCATCTTTGCCTGAAATGTTCCCTTGGTATCTCTAATTTTCTTGAAGAGATCTCTAGTCTTTCCCATTTTATTGTTTTCCTCTATTTCTTTGCATTGATTGCTGAAGAAGGCTTTCTTATCTCTTCTTGCTATTCTTTGGAACTCTGAATTCAGATGCTTATATCTTTCCTTTTCTCCTTTGCTTTTCACCTCTCTTCCTTTCACAACTATTTGTACGGCCTCCCAAGACAGCCATTTTGCTGTTTTCCTCACAGCCATAGTGGCAGAAAAATAGCAGGACTGAAAAGCCACACTCTCATAATGCAAGGACGTGACATATGTCCAAGAATAAGGCTTAATAAAAATAAATGTTCACTCCCTACCACCAATCAAAGAAGTTTTGAATAATAAGTAACTTCAGGGTATTGCTGAGAGAGTATCAAAAGAAAAACATGCAAGACAAGCCAATAGAATGACATCTTTGAGGTGAAAAATGTAGACAAAATCTAAACCTGTCACCCTTGGTACTTTAATTCGATTACTTAAAGTAATCTAGTAAACAAAAGCATCTTTCAAAAATGAGACTTTCTCAAACAAAAACTAAGGAAATTTTAAGTTAGAGTAAGTTCTTCAGCTTGAAAAAATATAGTAGACTTACACGTTGTTGTTGTTGTTCAGTCATTCAGAGTCAGTCTAACTCTTTGCGACCCCATAGACTGCAGCATACCAGGTCTCCCTGTCCTTCACTGTCTCCTGGAGCCTGCTCAAACTCTAAAGTGGGACCATGCAAAGAAATAAATAGCATTGGAGAGGATTTAGAGGGAAGGAAAGTTTAGTTCTATGGCTTTAAAAGAAAAAATCAAAGTCCTTAAATATAACTGTCCAATACAAAAAATACTAGCAGTATGCTCAATGTTAGTATGTGTAAAAGTAAAACAACACAGTAGGTTGGGTCATAGAATTGGGAAGTATTCTAGTAAGGTTCTTAATTACTGTTAGGCTCTAATTACAATATACATGGTAAACCTTAGTAAAGTGACTTTTTAAAAAGATGTATAAACAGCAGGTTGATGAACTAGTATAGCAGCCTTTTCCTTAGTAGCCAAATAATAGAAACACATCTGATGTGCTTCAACCAGTGAATGGATACACAAACTTTGGTATGTGCATAGAATGGAATACATTAAATGCTACTTAGCAATGAAAAGGAATATTTAGATATTGCAGTCAACTTTGATAAATAGTTTAAGTACTGAAATTCACCCCCTTCAAAAGGGCTTTAGATTTCATAGCTCTACTAAAAAAAACAAAAACAAAAAAACTACTCTTAATCCCTCTTTCCTTTCTTTTATTTTTTTTAAAGAACAGATACAATCTTTGGGTTTCCTTCTATGAGCATATTTTTGTAGAGCTTGATATATAATTTTATGTTGCATATGATATTACTTGTAAATGTTATAATACAAGTTAATGTTTATACACACACACATATACACATGGATTTGAACTGCACAGGCCCATTGGTGCATGGGTTTGTCAGGGGTGTGTGTAATTTCCTTGGTTCTGTCTTTCTGCAGGAAAAATTTGAAGCAATGGACAGACTAGTGTTATACCTCAGTTTCATTTAGAAAGCAAAGGAAAATACATCCTTGAGGCATGAGAGTAGGTCGACCCAAAAGACAAGAGAGGAGAGGCCTCCAGCTCAAATTTGGCTCCTCTTTTATTGTGTTTTTTCTCCTGCCCCTGAGTCTGCCCTATGTAAATTGGGCTAGCCAAGAGACCTTCCATTGTTCTATTTTCATGGGCTTTTCCTTTCTTTGTCTTTTAGCCACCACCATTTTGGACTCCTTTTTCCTATTTTAGCTACTTAATATTCCCCCCCTCAAGAGATGGGAGGCCCAATTATTTGCGAGTAGGGATGTCGGGGTCTCTCTGGCTACTTCCTGCTGAACTGGGATGGCAAGGGGCTTTGGGCCTCCCCCTCTTGCTAGTCTCAAGCCTCAGAGTCCTTATAGCAGTGCCTTTCTAACGCTGAGTGATGTTTTCCATGGTCAGCTGTAGTTATATATATCCTTGTTGAACTGGCACTGCATGTTGTAGCATGTTGACTTAGGCAGGGACAAAATGGGTTGGACAATTGATAATACATGGAACAATCATAAGCAGCATAAATATGGTGATAACAAGGATTAGTAGGGGCATTAGCCAACTCCAAGTTCCCCTTTGCCAGGAGAAGGATCCCCCAAAGAGAGATTGTAGCCGCCCCAAGAACTCTCCAGCTCATTGTTTGAGATCCTGAAGGATCTGAATGATTTTAGACTTTCTTTAACTTAGCTGGAGGTATTTACCCAGAAACAACGTGTCTCATTCAAGATGGCCCAAGTCCCACCTTGTTCAGGGATCAGGAGATCTATCTCCTGTCTGTTTTGGACTACAACCCCTGCCAAGCTGTGTTAGCTCTTTAGAGCTATCCTGAGAAATCTTATCCCCAGAAACTTGATTTTGGGGGTGTTCATTAGAATGACCCTCATTGTAGTCCTGAATAAGTATCTCAGAGCTCCCAGGGGCTAACAGGTGTATTGAGTGTCATCTGGTTTTCTTCCATGGCTTGACTTGTGAGAAGTGAATTCAGGAGTCATGTCCTGATACCTTGACTGCTGTGGGGGTAGAAAGTATTACAGGGTGGGGGCCCTTCCATGTGGGTTGGAGTTGAGCCTTTGGGGACCCATCTTTCCAGACTTTAATTAGGGCTTGAGTCCCTGGAACATATAGTGGTGGCTCTTTAGAATCTTTTGGGTCCTGGTTGACACCTCACAATCATAAATCTTGTTGTAATTGTCCAATGACCATGGTATAAGACTAGAGGGTCTGAGCCTCTGGATCTAGGAAGAGGTCATTGACATAAGCAAAAGGTCTCCCATATAGCACCTCATAAAGACTAAGACCAACCTGTTCCTTAGAAGCAATACGGGGTGTGCTGCTGCTGCTGCTAAGTCACATCAGTCATGTCCGACTCTGTGAGACCCCATAGACGACAGCCCACCAGGCTCCCATCCCTGGGATTCTCAACACTGGAGTGGGTTGCCATTTCCTTCCCCAGTGCATGAAAGTGAAAGTGAAAGTGAAGTCACTCAGTCATGTCTGACTCTGCAAGACCCCATGGACTGTAGCCTACCAGGCTCCTCCATCCATGGGATTTCCCAGGCAAGAGTACTGGAGTAGATTGCCATTGCCTTCTCCAAATAGGGGTATGGAGGAGAGCTAATGGTAAAGCCTCCTTCCATCCCAGGGGAGGACTCCTGGGTTATTATTTTTATCACTGATTTTAAGAATTGGTTGGCTGTTTCTACTTTTCCTGAAGACTGAGGCCTCCAGGCACAATGGAGATAATAAGTAATGCCCAGTGCTCCCCTTGGGCCACCTTAGAAGTAAATGATGTCCCATTGTCACTTTGTAATGACCTGGGAAAACCAAATCTCGGAATGATTTCATGGAGCAGTTTTATTACCACCTCCTCAGTCTTCTCAGTTCAGGTGGATTGAAAGCCTTCAATCCACCCTGTGAATATATCTGTCATGAATAATGGTATTTATACCCTTGAGAAACTGGCTTCTGGGTGAAGTCCATCTGCCAGCCCTCTCCTGGGTAGATCCCATGTCATTGGACGGGCTGTGCCAGCTGGGGTCTTCGAGCTCCTTGGGGGTTGCTTAATTGGCAGGTGAGACAAGAGGAGACTACTTGCCTTATAATCATTTGGAGGCCTTTTCCTCTGAAGTACTTTTCTAGTAATCTTTGAAGAGCCTTTTCCCCTAAATGAGTGTTGGCGTGTAAGGAGTTAACCAACTTCCATTGGAGGTTCCCAGGCAGAAAAGGGAGTCCTTCTTTTTGGAACTACCCCATATAATCCTCTTGAAAGCCCCTACTCTTAGCTTTAAGAGTCTCACCTGCAGTATGCCTTTCTGGTACTACATGCACATGTTGCTATTTGGAAATAAAGAGGCCACTTGCCCTTGAAGGGATGCCACCCACAGATGGAATTCTAGGGGACATTGAGCATTTCTCTCACAGAGCCCAGCTATTTTCTGGTTGTCACTCCAGAAGATTGTAGAGGCAACATTGTGGGCCCAGATGGGGCTCAGGAGAAGAGCATGAAACAGGAGGGAATGGGGCAGAGCACAACTTTTGAAAAAAATGACATAACCCAAGGGCATAACATAAACCAATTAAAATCAGAAGGGTCCAAGATGACAAGTCAAATTCAACTAAACTTTGATCTCAATCTGCAAGCTAAATGACACACCCAGTGCCAGGACAGTTCCAAGGCACTGTCAAAAGACCAAGGAGTGGGTGATTCCCCAGTTGTTGGAATGATCCTCCCGCTCGTTAGCATATGAAATCACCCAGCTGCTGGGGGGGTGGGGGAAGTAACCACATTGCATTTCATGGCCTCAACCTCTGTGATGGCCCATGCCCTGTGGAGTGTGGTTCTCTCTAAATCTGAACAAATCCACCTCTTAACTATTGCTGCGTCTCTCACTGAAATTTTTGCAGTGAGACATCAAGAGCCTGAGCTTCATTAGGTCCTAAAACCAGGCACCATGGGTTTTGGCCAGCCTCAGGTCCCAGTTGGATACAACTGAGTGGCTAAGCACAGCACAGATTCCCTACCATGTGAGTTTGAGTCCTAATCATAGGTAAACGGTTTCAAGCACAAGTTTCAGAAGTAAAAGATGATGACCTGCCCAATACTTAGCAAGCAGTAGCATAGATGGAGTGAGAAGCTGAAGGGCAGGAGGAAAAAGCAGTGGGAAAAACGTGCAAAGGAATCCCTTTCATAACCTGCCAGAAAATCTGCTAAATACTTGACCTGTGCTCACACTTTTCATTGGCCTGATCCTTGGACAAAGAAGATTAAGGACATAAGAATCCCCACTCGCTTGGGCAACATCTACTAGGGCACTACAGATAGTGGAGGCTTTGGGACACCCTGGGGCACCCACTGCTGCTCGCCTGTTTGCATGGGTTTCGAAGAAACAAACGAGAGATTGTAAAGGAATTAACATTTTGTTAGCCATATGTCCTTCCAGCTGTAGGAGTGAGGACTTCCTATCCCAACCAGAGGTCTCGTGGAATCTGAGACTGAGCCGCATGCATTTTTTTCTGAGTTTGTTTTTGCTGTCCCAGTTTCCAGCACACTGGTCTTCTTGTCACTTTCACTGCACTAGGTTATTATCTGTGGGAGCTTTTGCCGAGTTGGGCCTCTGCTGTGTTTGATCTCTGCCTCGTGGTGGTAGCGGAACCAAGGTTGTTTCAGCCAGTTTAAATCTGAGAAACAGCACCATATATGTCGGGGAGTGTGTAATTTCCTCGGTTCTGTCTTGCTGCAGCAAAAAATTGAAGCTATGGGTGGACCAGTGTTATAGCTAAGTTTTATTTAGAAAACAAAGGAGAATACATCCTCAAGGCATGAGGGTAGGTTGAGCCAAAAGACAAGAGAGCCACCCAGCTCAATTTTGGCTCCTCTTCTTATATGTTTCTTTTTTTCTCCTCCTCCTCCTGAGCCTGCTCTATGTAAATTGGGTTAGCCAGGAGGGCTGATTGTTTTACCTGAGGTCCTCACTCTGGTCCTCAGACCTTCCTTTGTTCTATTTTCACGGGCTTTTCCCTTCATTGCCTTTTAGCCACCACTATTTTGGACTCCTTTTTTTTCTATTCTAACTACCTAACAGATTTTTTTTTAACAAATATACAGTCAATCCTCTGGATTTATGGGCTTTTGATCAGTGGATTCAGTCAACTGTAGATCTAAATTTCAGTACATGGTAGGTTGAATTTGCTGACATGAAAAGTGAAGTGAAAGTGAAAGTCACTCAGTCGTGTCCGACTCTTGCAACCGCATGGACTGTAGCCCACCAGGCTCCTCTGTCCATGGGATTCTCCAGGCAAGGATACTGGAGTGGGTTGCATTTCCTTCTCCTGACCCAGGAATTGAATCCAAGTCTACTACATTGCAGGCAGATTCTTTACCGACTGTTCATTGTACTATGCAATTTTATATAGGACACTTGGGCATCTGTGGGTTTTGTTATACAAGGTGGAGGCTTCTGGAACCAATCTTCAGTGGATTCTGAGGGATGACTGTAGAGTAATAAGATATTCATAACTAGAGTATTAACTTAGGAAGAAAACATGTATTTTGCATTATTTTTCTTTGCTTGTTCAGTTCTTATCAACATGGCTAAATAGAAAAACGGAGTAGAGGTGAGACTACAGAATCATGATTTTGGTAGTAGAAAAACTCTTGATGATATTAAGATTAAAAGTCTTTAAGATTAAAATCGCTTTAAGCATATATATCAGAGACGGCAATGGCAACCCACTCCAGTACTCTTGCCTGGAAAATCCCATGGGCAGAGGAGCCTGGTAAGCTGCAGTCCATGGGATCGTGAAGAGTCAGACATGACTGAGCGACTTCACTTTCACTTTTTACTTTCATGCATTGGAGAAGAAAATGGAAACCCACTCCAATGTTCTTGCCTGGAGAATCCCAGGGATGGGGGAGCCTGGTGGGCTGTCGTCTATGGGGTCGCACAGAGTTGGACAAGACTGAAGTGACTTAGCAGCAGCATCAGCAGCAAGCATATAAATAACCAGAAGTCTTCAGAATGTATAAAATTCTCAAATGTACTTTATTCACAGAAAGAGAAACAGGTTACCTAGATGGTGTGAAAAGACCACTAGAATTCAGGCCTTTTGACTCCTAAATCAATATAATCTTCTCCTCAGTATATCTGTTTGCTCTTATAAGGTAAATTTCACCCAGATCTAGTCCACATATTGATGAAAGACTCTAAAGATCAAATTCTGAATTTACTGGAGAGGTGATAACATCCTTTTTGAATGATGCATTTTCTTTCATATTTTTATTAAGAATGATTTTTGCATCATATGCATATATATATATATATATATATATATATATATATATTTCCTGCTGTCCTGAGAGTAGGAATGAAATAGCTTTAATAGAATATATACTTCCCCTCCTCCCGCAGTTAAGTTCCTACATTTAATAAAAAATTAGGTCCAGGTTAACTTTTATGCATCAACTTGTGACCTTGATAATAGCCAGGCATTTATGGAGAGCTTTAAGCTATGGTGCAGTCTTCCCTCTATTTAAACGCTGCTTGAATGTAGTTTTCAGTAGATGTACTTGATTCTGAAGACACTTGAAATACTTCACATATGTTAATTATAGCAATCAAGACTCATAAAGCCTGGAATTTTACAACTCTTCAGAGAGCCTCTGGGAATAAAATATCTTCCAATTCAGTGGGCAAGTTAAATCCAATTATGCTTCCTTCCTTTTTTTTTTGGCAGCTTCCCCTTTTGTACTCTTATAATCTGCAAACTTAGAAAAATGGCAAAAGAAAGAAAAGAAAGGCTTTAAACTGTTCTTTTATCAAGAGAAACACAGTCCAATATTATCCTACCATTGTAAGCTCTTCTATTGCCAAAAAGCTCCCTATATTTATATGTAAGAAGGTTGTATTTTCTAGACTGAAAAGAGAAAACTTGTCAACATTACCAGGATTTGTTATAGATACTGACAGCTGCACCCACGTATACACACACAGGCACACACATCAGAAAGCTGCTTTTAAGTTTCAAGTACCAGCATTTGCAACCTTTTATACTTTTCTCATTTTTAATTGGAGAGAACTTAATTCGATAGAGAAAACTAACCAAGGAGCTGAGAAATTAATTATATAAACAGGAAATTGTAGAACCATATATAAAAATAGAACACTGACCCATAACCTGCAAAAACCTGCCTAGGAAGTTAACCTCCCATACACTACACAGCACAGGACATCAGCCTGCTATAAGTTAGACTTGTAGGAAATCAGATTGTGATCTTTAGTTGACTAAAGAACTAAGAGCCACTTGTTGAGGAACTAAAGAACATCTTGATGAGGGTGGAAGAGGAGAGTTAAAAAGCTGGCTTGAAATTCAATATTAAAAACCACTAAGATCATAGCATCCAGTCCCATCACATCATGACATATAAAAGGAGACAAAAGTGGAAACAGTGACAGATTTTATTTTGTTGGTTATCAAAATCACTGCTGATGTTGACCGCACTCATGAAATTAAAAGATGCTTGCTCCTTGGAAGAAAAGCTATGACAATCGTAGACAGTGTATTAAAAAGCAGAGACATCACTTCATTGACAAAGTTCTGTATAGCCAAAACCATGGTTTTTCCACTAGTTATGTATGCATCTGAGAGTTGGGCCATAAAGAAAGCTGAGAGCTGAAGAACTGATGCTTTTGGATTGTGGTACTGGAGAAGATTCTTGAATCCCTTGGACTGCAAGGAGATCAAACCAATCAATCGTAACGGAAATCAGTCCTGAATATTCATTGGAAAAACTGATGCTGAAGCTGAAGCTCCAATACTTTGGCCACCTGATGCAAAGAGCCAACTCATTGGAAAAGAACTTCATGCTGGAGAAGATTGAAGTCAAAAGGAAAAGGGGGTGGCAGAGGATGAGATTGTTAGATAGACTCATCGACTCAATGGACATGAATTCGAGCAAACTTCAGGAGATAGTGAAGGACAGAGTTGCCTGGCATGCTGGAGTCCATAGGGTCACAAAGAGTCATGACTTAGTGACTGAACAACATCTTTTGTAAAAGTCCAGGGAACTAAATGATAATGTTCATGGCATTTAGCCCAAAATGTCCAGGACTTGATTAATAACTGACATCTTTAATTTTTGTCCCTGCTTCCAAGTTAGGACAAACCAGGAAAAGCCAAATGTGTGTCCCTTCATTAACCACACAGGATGCCCTATGTGTACACTATGTAGGTACACATAGTGGACCTACAACTTTTGCCTACCGAGTCTCTGATCAGGGTATACCTAAAGGCTTCCTTCTTCCCCCAGTAAACACACACGCATGCAGACACACACACACCCAAGTGTCTGACTTCCTTGTTAAAGCAAGCTCTGAATAAATAGCCTTTGCGTTTCTCATTTAGTTGGTCTTCATTTATTTCCATGGAGAAAAAAATCAAAATCAACAACAAAAATCTCTGTTTCAGAATCCCTGAAATGTTTGAATGTACTCATGGTTCAAATATCCACTTTCATAATTAAACTCTTCTTTTTAATGGTTCTTTTCTAAAGTCATCTAGTGGAAACTATTTCACTTTGGGAGCATTTTTGTTATTTTTAAAAATAGTAAATTATGTATCTACATATTTGTTAATATTATGATTCTAAATGCATTTTCATTTATAGAATCCATTTTTTAATGTTTTCATTGAAAAACTGAGGTAAAATTATCCATACTATATGGACATATGTGTGTATATCTGTGTGAGTAGATATGTACATATATATTTTTTAAATATATATATATATATGTAAGTCAATGGAACAGAATATGAGTTTATTATAAAACATTAAAATGTTATCTTCTTTGTGTTTATTATTTAAGTAAGTATATAAATAATACCTGATAACATGATTACCAAAATAATAATTTTCTTTAGAGATCATTGGTGACTGCAGCCATGAAATTAAAAGACGCTTACTCCTTGGAAGAAAAGTTATGACCAAACTAGATAGCATATAGAAAAGCAGAGACATTACTTTGCCAACAAAGGTACGTCTAGTAAAGGCTATGGTTTTTCCTGTGGTCATGTATGGATGTGAGAGTTAGACTGTGAAGAAAGCTTAGCACCGAAGAATTGATGCCTTTGAACCGTGGTGTTGGAGAAGACTCTTGAGAGTCCCTTGGACCGCAAGGAGATCCAACCAGTCCATTCTGAAGGAGATCAGCCCTGAGATTTCTTTGGAGGGAATGATGCTAAAGCTGAAACTCCAGTACTTTGGCCACCTCATGCGAAGAGTTGACTGATTGGAAAAGACTCTGATGCTGGAAGGGATTGGGGGCAGGAGGAGAAAGGGACGACAGAAGATGAGATGGCTGGATGGCATCACTGACTCGATGGATGTAAGTCTGAGTGAAATCCTGGAGTTGGTGATGGACTGGGAGGCCTGGCGTGCTGTGATTCATAGGGTCGCAAAGAGTCGGACATGACTGAGCAACTGAACTGAACTGAACTGAACTGAAGAATTTACGATTGACTGAGTTATTTCTTCCCGACCCAGGGATCGAACCCAGGTCCCCCACATTGCAGGCAGACGCTTTAACCTCTGCACCACCAGGGAAGCCCATTCTATTATTAGAGTATTTTTTTTTTAAGTTTTGTTTGGAGTATAGTTGATTAACAATGTTGTGTTAGTGTCTGTGGGCTTTCCTCATAGCTCAGTTTGTAAAGAATCCACCTGCAATGCAGAAAACCCTGATTCATTTCTTAGGTTGGGAAGATCCACTGGAGAAGGGATAGGCTACCCACTCCAGAATTCTTGGGCTTTCCTTGTAGCCCAGTGATAAATTGGACTGGGATTAACATATACCTGCTGCTGCTGCTGCTACTGCTGCTGCTATTGCTGCTGAGTCGCTTCAGTCGTGTCTGACTCTGTGCGACCCCACAGACAGCAGCCCACTAGGCTCCCCCGTCCCTGGGATTCTCCAGGCAAGAACACTGGAGAGGGTTGCCATTTCCTTCTCCAATGCGAAAGTGAAGTCTCTCAGTCATGCCCGACTCTTAGCGACCCCATAGACTGCAGCCTATCAGGCTCCTCCGTCCATGGGATTTTCCAGGCAAGAGTGCTGGAGTGGGGTGCCATTGCCTTCTCCATATATATGCTACTATATATAAAATAGATAACTAAAAGGGATCTATTATTAGAATATTAGTCAGCAAATTTTTTAGTCCTGGTTTGTATTTGGATAAATAATGAAAGTCAAATTTTCCATACATTACTCTTCCATTAGCTATATCTTCCTTATAGATCTTGGACAATCTATTTAGAATTGTTTTGTTCATTTTTGCTTTTTAATATGAGGACACTTGGCAAACTTATAATAATTTTTCCATACATTTATCTTACAATAAACAAGAAAACATGAAGTCAGGATCAGGGAAAGAAAATGTAGGACTACCCAAACTCAAATGTTATGGGTTCCTATTCTGTGTCAATAAGATTTATGCAATTAGTTACTTTTTTCCCTCAATTCTGTTTTCTTTTTGTATAATCTTATCATATTTCAATGTGATGTTTATGTTTTAGTTCAACTCGGTACAAGTCATAAATATGAGCATCTACATATTAGGAATCTTATTGTATTGGCCTTTGTGTGTATCTATATTCTATTTTTCAAAGCATATTACTGCTGCTGCTAAGTCACTTCACTCATGTCCAACTCTGTGCGACCCCATAGATGGCAGCCCACCAGGCTCCCCTATCCCTAGGATTCTCCAGGCAAGAACACTGGAGTGGGTTGCCATTTCCTTCTCCAATGCATGAAAATGAAAAGTGAAAGTGAAGTCGCTCAGTCGTGTCCGACCCTCAGCGACCCCATGGACTGCAGCCTACCAGGCTCCTTCATCCATGGGATTTTTCCAGGCAGGAGTACTGGAGTGGGGTGCCATTGCCTTTTCTGAAGCATATTACTAACAGTGCATATAATGATTTCAAACAGTACTCATCACTATAGTTTATAGTGACATTATGTGACACTAGATAAGTTTTGACCTATCTACACCTCAGATTTCTCATTTATAAACTAGGGATTGCAATAGTATTTACTTCATTGGATAAATCTTTAGAATTAAGAGCACTTGTAATATGCTTAGATTGGTATCTGGAACAAAATAGCAGCTCAATAAACATTAGCTATTGCCTAACAGCACTGTCAAATGAATGACATTCATGATCATTAGATCAAAAGAATGATAACTTTTTCATAACTGAGTTATGAGCTTTCTTCAGCATCTTGTTTAGGCTGTCCACTGCATGATTTCTATGATACAATGTTTCCTCCCCTAAACGTAACGCCAGGAGAAAAATCTCACTGGATTTTCACTAGGAGGAAAATCTCACTGGATGGTATCAAGTAACATTTAACTGGAATTCCTGTGTAGGTGGTAAAGTCATTTATCCCTATTCTTCATCAGTTCAGTTCAGTTCAGTCACTTAGTCATGTCCGACTCTTTGCAACCCCATGAAACGCAGCATGGCAGGCCTCCCTGTCCATCACCAACCCCCAGAGTCCACCAAAACCCAGGTCCATTGAGTTGGTGATGCCATCCAACCATCTCAATCTCTGTCATCCCCTTCTCCTCCTGCCCTCAATCTTTCCCAGCATCAGGGTCTTTTCCAATGAGTCAGCTCTTTGTGTCAGGTGGCCAAAGTATTAGAGTTTCAGCTTTAACATCAGTTCATTGTTCACCCAATGAACACCCAGGACTGATTTCCTTTAAGATGGACTGATGGATCTCCTTGAAGTCCAAGGGACTCTCAAGAGTCTTCTCCAACACCACAGTTCAAAAGCATCAATTCATCGGTGCTCAGCTTTCTTTATAGTCTAACTCTCACATCCATACATGACCACTGGAAAAACCATAGCCTTTACTAGATGGACCTTTGTTGACAAAGTAATGTCTCTGCTTTTTAATATGCTCTCTAGGTTGATAATAACTTTCCTTCCAAGGAGTAAGTGTCTTTTAATTTCATGGCTGCAGTCACCATCTGCAGTGATTTTGGAGCCCCCCCAAATAAGGTATCTCACTGTTTCCACTGTTTCCCATCTATTTGCCACACATTCTATTGATGTCATTGAGTTCCTCAACTTAAAAACTCTCTGTCTTTAGACTCAAAGTTGAAGGATATTTGAGACTGTCTTGACATGGCTGTGCTTTTCTTAGTCATCATGTTTCAGACTAAATGATTGATGGTTCTGAAGTATTATCCACCTCCACTCAAATTCCCTGTCCAATTCCTTACCTCTGTGGCACCACTTGGTTGTCTTTGCTAGGCCCATCAATTTTTGCCATTATTTTGCTCATTCACTGTCCTTCTTTCTCATTGTTTTTTGATTTTTTTTTATTGTTTATCTAATTTATTCAGTAGGCTATATGATATATGAAGGATATGATTACATCCATCCTGTCTCCTCTTAAGTATGATATTTGGGTGTTCAAATAATATTTGGAATAACCACACACTGGGAAATCTAGAACTTGTTTGCATAATTCTACTCTCCAAATTAAAAAAGTAAGGAGGCATAATTGAAAGGGTTAAGGTTAGACAAGGTTAAAGTATCAGGAATATAAAGTTTTCCTTCTGTTTGTCAATATAAAGCTGTTTATTTAAGCAGCTTTCAGTAAGAATATAAATGTATGCATATATAGAGAATGGTATATGATATCCTATATAAAAAAATAGGGATTTCAGTTTTCCTTATTATAAAGCATCTGTAATGTAACACTAATCTGAAATAACAATTGAAATGACACAAGCATTTAGACTTGACCTAGTAGTTATAGCTATTCAAGAGTCTTTGTTGTTCAGGAATTTAAATATTTTGTCTTCTACAGTTAAAAACTATTTTTTTGAATAGAAGACTTATTGGACCAACTGAACTAGAAAAGTTAGCACATGATCTTGGCACATTCAATATAACATTTATTTGTTGTTTATTATTTTAGTTTTTTCTCTACTTTTCAGTTGCTACTTTTTACCGTGAGAATGTTAAATCCTATAAGAACAATGCTTTATTTATTTGGCATTTCCATAGTGCCTTGTGTAATGCTTTTCTGATAAGAATTGCTGACTAAATGGCATCTATATAAACTTGAGACTATAGAGTGCTCTTTACACTGCCACCATGTAAATCACTATTTTAGCTCTCTTTAAATCCTAATCAATTTACTGAGGCTCATATTTATAGTTAGTTACCATAGTAAGTGCAAAATAAAGTCATACTGAAAGAATGATATAACTTAATATGAGCTCATTTGGATTCCCTATCCAGAGAAACTGAAACAATAAATGTGTTATCTTAAGTTGCTGAGTTTGAGAGTAATTTGTTATGCAGCAATATATACCTAATACAGGCATACATCAAAGTACATACATCTGCTCATTCAAAAATGTACTGCTTGCACAAGTTCCTATGATAGACTACTGAAAAAGTAGGCAAAGGGTAATAAAATGTAAGATGTAGTAGTAAACCTGCTGACATCCCGTACTCTAATAGGTAGGTAATACATGTGAATAGATATGTGGTAATAAGGTAGAAAGTGATATACCTTAAAAGATTTTAAAATTCAGGGTTAAGAGAGCATAAAGGAGAGGACTTAGATGTTGAACTGTATACCCTCTCCCCTCAAAAGGTATGTGGTCACCCCCAATACCTCAGAATGTGATCTTATTTAGACATAGGGTTTTTTTTTGCAGATGAAACTAGTTCAATTCAGATGAGGTCCACTGGAGTAAAGTAGGCCCCTAATTCAGTATGACCAGTGTCCTTATAAAGAAGACAGCCATGTGATAGCAGATTTACAGAGAGAATGCCCTGTGATGACAAAGATAAATATTGGACTTACGCTACTGCAAGCAAAGGGATGTCAAAGATCGATGGAAAGCCAGCAGAAGCTAGGAAGAGGCAAGCAAGGAAGTCCCTACAGGTGTCTAGTGTCATGGCTCTGCTGACATCTTGACTTCAAACTTCCAGCTTTCAAAACTATGATTTTAAGCCACCCAATCTGTGGATAATTTGTTACAACAGTTACAGGAAACTATTACATAAGGCTTTGGGTTCAGACCACTTGGGTTTTCATCCAGGCTTTGCAGACTAATGCTGGGCTCTTGGGCAAGTTGCTGAACATCTTGTTTGTGATGCATTTCTTATGCAGCCTGAGAAAAGTAACAGAGAGGGAGGGCTTTCCTAGCATCTCATTAGGATTTCAGGAGCACAGGAGAACAGGAGCATCTGTTCTCACATGTATGTCTTCCTTATAAGGACACTGGTCATACTGAATTAGGGGCTCACTTGACTCTGGGTTGGAGAAGGAAATGGCACCCCACTCCAGTACTCTTGCCTGGAGAATCCCATGGAGGGAGGAGCCTGGTAGGCTACAGTCCATGGGGTCGCAAAGAGTCGGACAGGACTGAGCGACTTCACTTTCACTTTCACTTTGACTCCAGTGGACTTCGCTAAGCTTCATGTGTCCTTCATCATCCAGAGGCACCTCCAACCCAAGCACTCAGATTTTAGAGCCGGCGCAGGAATCCTAGTTTCTCACATGACATGTTGTATGTTTGGAATATTTTGAGGCATGAGACTAAATGTTGTGCTTTGTTTTTCAAATCTCTAGGACGGATCTTTAGGCTAGATTTTATAATTCACAGTTTTATCACAGGGTTAATTGAGGCAGTGCAGACAAAGTTTTAAAAAGTAGTGCTGTGTGCATTTTAAGTGCTCATCAAGGCTCAAATACCATATCTTCTTTGGACCCAGACTGCGTCATCACACATGGATTTGACTGTAGCTGACAAAGCAAAAGGACTTCCTTTCCATTGGTGTTTAAGTATGCATGGCCTAGTTGGTCTCTGAGACTAGGCCATTTCAGAGTTTCTTCTTTCACACACATTGGAGATGATGGTTGTATGAGTTAAATTCCTACGGATTGATGGTTTCTTTCCTAGAAGTCTCTTTTGCAGAAGAAGTTAAATCTTCCAAATGTCTAATACACAATGAAGGCGGCAGCTACACAGTAAAGTATTATCTTTTCTTAGCACCAGTCTGCTCCTATAACATTTCACAATGAATCTCAGTTAAACCTGCCTCTGAAGGATGGAAATGGCTCAAAATAATACTAATACTCTTCGGACACCTAATGTGACATGCCACCAACTGTGTAACTCGGCCAAATAGAAGAGAGTCAGAAAGAGAGGGCAGATAAAAATACTGTACTCCCTGGGCACAATGAGTTATAGCTTCAAAAGAAGGAAAGGAGTTGAGTACTGTTAGGAAAACAACAGTGGCTGTCAGACCCATCTTGCCTGAGGGCCTCTGAAAGCAGGAGGTTTCTTTTAATCTCAAACAAGGACTTAAGTGAACCTGTAACAGAGAACCCTAAATTACACTAGTTTGGGCAAATAGTTGCTGCCTGTGAAAAATGATTTCTTATGTGAATGCCATGTGGAAAGGATTATAGCCAAAAGAACTGACTTGTGGTCCATAGCTGGGCTTCTCCAGTTACTGATCACTGCAGGAAATATATCCTGAGGCAAACATTGTCTAAGATCTTTGCCCATGACCTGGATAAAGAGCTTAAGCTATACCCATTGCATTTACAGATGAAATAAGTATTAATAGTATAGCTTTCTTTAAAAGATCAGTTTTAGTAACAGTACAATTTTATAGCAATATTTTTTTTTTCAACAATGCAAGGGGGAAAGAGCAAAGCAATACCCTAAAGGAGAGCTTTAAAGAAGCAAAATGGAATAAGGGAAAGCTGATTATGTACACACAACTAGCTGAACGTCTCAGTGGATAAAAAGGGATAAATCTACATTGATATGGTGATGTTCTATTTAATGGTGTAATAAAATTCTAGTAAGGAAGGCATTCAAAAGTTATCATTAAAATGTTAATATTTTGTTTCAATTCTTGTTTTGATATTTCCTGAAAACTATTTCATTATTGTTTCTATGGATATTGTCCTCAGTGATTTGAATTTTTGCCACTCTACCATTATCAGTCCTTTTATTTTTCTACATATAGAAATTTATAGAAAAATGGAAAGAATATGAGCTGTATACTTAGTGACTATAGAGCAGAATTTAGCATTATTTTAAGTTTTAAGTACATTTCTTATTGTCATCAGCTGAACTACAAGGGAAGTCCAAGAATACTAGAGTGGGGAGCCTATTTCTTCTCTAGCAGAACTTCCTGACCCAGGAACTGAACCAGGGTCTCCTGCATTTCAGGCAGATTCTTTATCAACTGAACTATCAGGGAAGCCCTCTATTGTCATATAACATGTGTAAAGAAAGGTGTACCTTTGAACAAATTTTCACAAAGTGAATATCCTCTAGTATCCAGATTGAGCACTAGAACATTGTTACTCTTCATGAAGTGTCCTTATCTTGCTCCCAGACACTGCTTTTCTCTAGATAGGCACTATCCACACTGCTAACACTGTTTATAACTTTCTCCTCTCTTCCTAGTTTATGTAAATGGAATCATACTGTGAGCATCTTTTGGTGACCATCTTTCTTTAGTTCAATAGTATGTTTGTTCATTTAATCTTTACTATTGAGAATGGCAAGAGTTGTTTATTCTCATTGATGTATAGTACTCTATTATTTGAGTATACCACTATTTAGTTATGCTATTACTATTGAGGAACATTTGGATTATTTCCATTTGGGATACTATACTTGGTATTGTTTTTAACAATTTGCATATGACTTTTGGTAGAAGTATTTAATAGACACTTCTCTGTGGCACTCTGTGCGGTGGGGGAGGGACTGGCAGAACAGGTCTTCAGATAGATATTAGCAGGAACTGATTTTATGAGCCCGATTCTTTACCTCCTCATGTCTAGAAAAGCACTAAAATCCTTCATGGTGATGAATATTGCTCATTACTGGTGCTCCACATAGGAAAATTGACAAGACTAGCAGAAACCTTCTGGGAAAATCCATACTTGATTACATATTTACCCCTTCACCAAAATCACATATAAACTGACCTTCCTCCCACTTCTTTGGAGCAGTTTCTTAGAGCTATCTGAAGTGCTGTCTCCTGCACTGAAATACTCATCTTTCACTAGTTAAAACTTAACTCACAAATTTCATGTTGTGCACGTTTTTAAAAGTTGACACTGGCAAAGACTCAGCTAATGAAAAGCTATGGACTCTATTTACTATAGCTCTCCGAACTTCCTTTTCGTCTCTATAAAAGTGTTCTCCTTCCCTTGCCATGAAAAACTTGCATGTGGCTTGCCATGGTTGCAGACACTGAATTACAGTTCCCTACTGATCCCAAATAAAAGCATCTTTGCTGGAAAAATACCTGGCAGTCTGTTTCAGATGGACAATATATCCTTTGCTCTGGAGCATTACTTGGATCTATGCTAATTGAAATTTTATTTTACTTGGCTGAAAATAGCACTATTTTTTATGTTAGAAATCTGGAAACAAATTTTAATTTTCTAATTAAACTTTTAAGTTTGAGATATAGACACATATGTATTTGTAAGAATAATACAGAGAGATCCCAGGTATCACATATTCAGTTATCCCAATTTTAGCCAATTGGAAAACTGTAATGCAGTGTCTCCACCTGGATGTTGACATCCTTGCATTCAAAGTGCAGAACATTCCCATCAGCCGCAAAGGCCCTGTGTCCTTTAATATTCATACTTACTTCCCTCTCTGTCTCCCCTTCTCTCTTACCCCAATCAATTCCTCATGAGTTCTCCATTTCTATAGTTTTCCTACTTTAAGAATGTGATATAAATTTAATTATCTAATATGTAGTATGGAACCCTTTGGGATTACCTGTTTTTACTTGGCAATTTTTACTAATTCCCTGGAGATTCATTCAAGTTGTTGGGAGTACAAATAGTGTTTTCTTTTTTATTGTTGACTAGTAGTTCCTGTTGTGGATGTACTGCAGAGCGTTTAACCATTTACTATTGAAGTATACTCAAGCTATTTCCAATCTTGGTTATTATGAATGTAGGTGTATGAACATTTATGTGCAAGTTTATGTATAGATATAACATGATTATAATTTACCCAAGGTAAAAGGTTAAGAGTGCAATATCTGGGAAGTAGTGTTGATGCATATTTTATAAGAAAATACATACTTTCATAGCGGTTGTATCATTTTACATTCCTGCCAGCAATATATGTGTGACAAAGTTGTGTATGTTGATCTTGTATCCTAAAGCATTGCTAACTTACATTTTTATTCTAGGACTTTTGTTTTCTGTACATTCTTTGGGATGTTAGATGAAAACAATTAAGTGCTGTGCTGTGTGCTAAGTCGCTTCAGTTGTGTCCCACTCTTTGCGACGCTACAGACTGTAGCCCTCCAGGCTTCTCTGTCCATGGGATTCTCCATGCAAGAATACTGGAGTGGGTTGCCACTTCCTACTCCAGGGGATCTTCCCAACCCATGATTGAGCCCACATCTCTTATGTCTTCTGAATTCGCAGGCACATTCTTTACCACTAGCACCACTTAGAAAGCCCACAGACAGTCATGCCATGCAAAGCAGGAACAGTTTCATTTCTGTCTTTTCAGAGTGCTTGCCTTTTTATTTATTTCTTTTGCCTTGTTTCTCTTACATCAGTAGTGTCTGGAATTTCTGGTACTCTGTTAAACAAGACAGAAATATTTTCCATGTCACTAGTCTTATGAGGCAGAGACATTACTTTGCCGACTAAGGTCCATCTAGTCAAGGCTATGATTTTTCCGGTGGTCATGTATGGATGTGAGAGTTGGACTGTGAAGAAAGCTTAGCGCTGAAGAACTGATGCTTTTGAACTGTGGTGTTGGAGAAGACTCTTGAGAGTCCCTTGGACTGCAAGGAGATCCAACCAGTCCATTCTGAAGGAGATCAACCCTGGGATTTCTTTGGAAGGAATGATGCTAAAGCTGAAACTCCAGTACTTTGGCCACCTCATGTGAAGAGTTGACTCATTGGAAAAGACTCTGATGCTGGGAGGGATTGGGGGCAGGAGGAGAAGGGGATGACTGAGGATGAGATGGCTGGATGGCATCACTGACTCGATGGACGTGAGTCTGAGTGAACTCCGGGAGTTGGTGATGGACAGAGAGGCCTGGCGTGCTGCGATTCATGGGGTTGCAAAGAATCAGACACGACTGAGTGACTGAACTGAACTGAGTCTTATGAGGAACATAATTATTCTTTGATCATTAAATATTATGTTAGCAATAAGTTTTGTGTAGTTTTCTTTTTTTAAAATCAAGTTTAGAACATTGTCTTCCGTTCCTTGTTTGCTGAGGTTTTATGTTAGGTTTTGTTGAATACCTTTTCTGCATTATGGTCATCTAGTTTTGCTTTATCAGCCTGTTAATATGGGGATTACATTGATTGATTTTTAAATATTGAAGCAGACTTGCATACCTAAAAGATAAACCCCATTTAGTCTTTTTGTACATTGCTGGATTCTCTTTGATAATATTTCTGGAGGAGTGATATATGTAAGTTCATGATAGATGCTATTCTGTAGTTTTCTTTATTTGCACTTCTTTCTGGTTTTGGTAGTAGAGTAATGCAAACCTCATAAAATGAGTTGTGTTTGCTCTTCTTTTGTGTTCTGAATGACATTTTGTAAAGTTGGTATTAATCATTCTTTGAATATTTAGTGGAATTTTGTAGTAAAACCATGTGAACCTGAAAATTTTTCCCTAAGAGCTTTTAAATTGCAAATTAAGTTTTGTTGATGGTTGTAGAAACTATCCTGGTTTTCTGTTTCATCTTTGTTAAATTTTGGATGTTGTAGTCTTGAGGAACTGATTGATTTCCTCTAAGTTGTTGACTTTATGAGTGTACAGTTGTTTACAATATTCTGTATGTACTTGAAATGGCTACAAGATCTGCAGTGGTATCCCCTGTTTCATTGCAAATAATGATGATTTTTGTCTTCTTTTATATAACTTTTTCAATTTTGCTAGAGATTGATCAATTTTATTAATTTTTATAGGCCAATTTTTTCCACTGATTTTATGTACTGCTTTCTTATATACTATTGTATTGGTTTCTGCTCTTTAATATTTCCTTCCTGTTTTATTGATTTGAATTGGTTTAACTCTTATTTTTCTATTTTCGTGAGGTAAAGATTTAGTTTTTTTCCCTTTGAGAACTTTCCTATTTTCTAGTATTAATAATTAATGGTATAAGTTTTCCCCTCAGCCCCCACTTTAGTTGTGTTTCTCATATATTTTGATATACCTTAATTTTCTTTCATGGAGAAGGCAATGGCACCCCACTCCAGTACTCTTGCCTGGAAAATCCCATGGACGGAGGAGCCTGGTTGGCTGCAGTCCTTGGGGTCGCTACTTCACTTTCACTTTTCACTTTCATGCATTGGAGAAGGAAATGGCAACCCACTCCAGTGTTCTTGCCTGGAGAATCCCAGGGATGGGGGAGCCTGGTGGGTTGCTGTCTATGGGGTTGCACAGAGTCGGACATGACTGAAGCGACTTAGCAGCAGCAGCAGCAATTTTGTTTCAAGTCAATGTAGTTTATTACTTCCATTTGATCCTGCATTTTATACTTAAAGGTTACTTAGAAAAGCATTTTCTAATTCCTTGTGTTTGGAGAGTTTCATTTTGTCTTCTTGTTAAGGATTTCTAATTTGCTTCCATTATGGTTAGAGAACATAGTCCTCTATGATTTCAGTTTTCTTTCTTTTTTTCTTTAAGTTTGTTAGATTGTTTTGTGGCAGTTGTATTTTACTGTATAGGCTATATATTTTTCTTCTGTTTTTCTCTGTTATGACATCTATCATGGATTTAACATTCTAAAGGAATATGGGAAAATCAGTTCAGTTCAGTTCAGTGGCTCAGTCATGTCACCTCTGCCACCCTATGAACTGCAGCATGTCAGGATTCCCTGTCTTATCACCAACTCTCGGAGCTTGCTCAAACTTACGTCCATCGAGTTGGTGATGCCATCCAACCGTCTCATTGTCTGTCATCCCCTTCTCTTCCTGCCTCCATGCTTTCCCAGCATCAGGATCTTTTCCAATGAGTCATTTCTTGCCATCAGGTGGTCAAAGTATTGGAGTTTTAGCTTCAGCACCAGTCCTTCCAGTGGATATTCAGAATTTATTTCCTTTAGGACTGGTTGGATCTCTTTGCAGTCCAAGGGTCTCTCAAGAGTCTTCTCCAACATTGCAGGTCAAAAGCATCAATTCTTCAGTGCTCAGCTTTCTTTATGGTCCAAGTCTCACATACATACATGCCTACTGGAAAAACCATACCTTTGACTATATGGACTTTGTCAGCAAAGTAATGTCTCTGCTTTTTAATATACTATTTAGTTTTGTCATAACTTTTCTTCCAAGGAGTAAGCACCTTTTAATTTCATGGCTGCAGTCACCATCTGTAGTGATCTTGGTGCCCAAGAAAATAAAGCCTGTCACCATTTCCATCATTTTCCCATCTATTTCCCATGAAGTGATGGGACCAGTGCCATGATCTTCGTGTTTTGAATGTTGAGTTTTAAACCAGCTATTTCACTCTCCTCTTTTGCTTTCATCAAGAGAGTCTTTAGTTCCTCTTCACTTTATGCCAATAAGGGTGGTGTCATCTGCATATCTGAGGTTATTGATATTTTCTCCTGCCAATCTTGATTCCAGCTTGTGCTTCATCCAGCCCAGTATTTCACATGATGTACTCTGCATTTAAGTTAAATAAGCATGGTGGCAATATACAGCCTTGACATAGTCTTTTCCCTATCTTGAAGCAGTCTGTTTTTCCATGTCCATTTCTAACTGTTGCCTCTTGACCTGCATACAGATTTCTCAGAAGGCACGTAAGGTGGTCTGGTATCCCCATGTCTTTAAGAATATTCCACAGATTGTTGTGGATACATACCATCAAAGGCTTTAGTGTAGTCAATGAAGCAGAAGTAGATATTCTTCTGGAATTCTCTTGCTTTTTTCTATGATCCAGCAGATATTGGCAATTTGATCTCTGGTTCATCTGCCTTTTCTAAATACAACTTGAACACCTGGAAGTTCTCAGTTCACATACTGTTGAAGCCTATCTTGGAGAATTTTCAGCATTACTTTGCTAGCGTGTGAGATGAGTGCAGTTGTGTGGTAGTTTGAACATTCTTTGGTGTTGCCTTCATTTGTGATTAGAATGGGAAAATACAAGAAATCTAAGGGAAAAGTTTAATGATAAAGAGATAAAAAAGAAGACTCACATTTAAGGAATGATTTCTTTTACAAAAATTAATCATTATTTTTTTAAACTGTTAGAAAACAGCCTGTTTTGTCAATGAAATGTAGCTTCCTATATTCTGAATTTTTTATTGTGGCAAAATATACATAGCAAAAAAGGTATCATTTTGAATGTTTTCTCTTGAACAATTCAGTGGCATTAAGGACATTCACATTGTTGTGGAACTGAGGCAGGAAACAGATGAGCCTCTTCAGGGTAAAAAATTGGAGATTCATTCCCTATTGACTGAAACTCCAAACAGAGAATAGCAGGACAATTAAGCGAGGAGGCTTGGCCCTGCCCATACCACATATTTCTAGTTCCGGAGGTCAGGAGACCTTCCCTACCATACATGTGCAGGAAAGCTTCTTGCAGCCCGATGTTGGGAGCAATGTCTAGAGATGTTCTACCCAGAAGATCCATCTTGGCTAAGAACGCGTGGGCACAGATGGAAGGATCCTGAGATAAACCAAATAGGGGCTGTAAGTGAGGCAAATCGAAATGATTGGCCAAAGGAAACCCAAAAGAAATTCCCATAAAAGTATTTCAAACTGCCATGAAGACGCGACTCAGCAATTAATGTACTCTCCCCTGACTCTGCCTGTGTGTTTATCCACATGCATTGTACTCTTTTCCTTTTAATAAACACTTCACTTGATTCACTACTTTCTGTTTTTCTGGAAATTCTTTTCTGCAAAGCAGAAGGGCCAGGGCCCTTTCACTGGTCATTGGTATATTGCCTGGGATCTGGTGCTTTCAACTACTTCTGAACCCAGCCTCAATTATGTTGATTTTAGTTGCTTGTTTACCTTGTCAACATTGCAAATGGAATTAATATTATCATTTACTTAATCAATTACTGCACCTACTCTTAATTTTTATTATTACCATCTTTCAAATTATGATTAGTGCCAAAGCAAGTATTTGAAATTTCCTGAAACAGACATAGAACGATGATTTTTACTTTATAACAATTTTTTTAATGACTTATTTTTCTTTTTCCTGAGCACTTAAAACTTTCATATCAGTTCAGTTGCTCACTCGTGTCTGACTCTTTGAGACTCCATGGACTGCAGCATGCCAGTCTTCCCTGTCCATCACCAATCCTGGGGTTGCTCAAACTCATGTCCATTGAGTTGGTGATGCCATCCAACTGTCTCATCCTCTGTTGTTCACTTCTCTTGCGTTTAATTTTTCCTAGCATCAAGGTCTTTTCCAAGGAGTCAGTTCTTCACATCAGGTGGCCAAAGTATTGGAGTTTCAGCTTCAGCATCAGTCCTTCCAGTGAATAATCAGGACTGATTTCCTTTAGGATTGACTGGTTTGATCTCCTTGCAGTCCAAGGGACTCTCAAGAGTCTTCTCCAACACTTCAGTTCAAAAGCACCAGTTCTTCGGTGCTCAGCTTTCTTTATAGTCCAACTATCACATCCATACATTACATTTCATGGCTGCAGTCAAAATTTGCAGTGATTTTGGCCCCCCCCCCCCCCGAAATAAAATCTGTCACTGTTTCCATTGTTTTCCCATCTATTTGCCATGAAGTAGATGCTGGGAGGGATTGGGGGCAGGAGGAGAAGGGGATGACAGAGGATGAGATGGCTGGATGGCATCACTGACTCGATGGACGTGAGTCTGAGTGAACTCCGGGAGTTGATGATGGACAGGGAGTCCTGGCGTGCTGCAATTCATGAGGTCGCAAAGTGTCGGACATGACTGAGCGACTAAACTGAACTGAACTGAATGGGACCATTCTAAAGGAGATCAGTCCTGGGTGTTTCTTGGAAGGAATGAGCTAAAGCTGAAACTCCAGTACTTTGGCCACCTCATGCGAAGAGTTGACTCGTTGGAAAAGACTCCCTCCTGGGAGGGATTGGGGGTGGGAGGAGAAGGGGACCACAGAGGATGAGATGGCTGGATGGCATCACCAACTTGATGGACGTGAGTTTGAGTGAACTCTGGGATTTGGTGATGGACAGGGAGGCCTGGCGTGCTACAATTCATGGGGTCACAAAGTGTTGGACACGACTGAACAACTGAACTGAACTGAACTGAATGGGACCAGATAGCATTTTCTTTTTTTTTTTTTTTTGAATATTGAGTTTTAAGCTAGCTTTATCACTCTCCTCTTTCACTTTCATCAAGAGGCTCAATAGTTCTTCTTTGCTTTCTGCCATAAGGGAATTGAAGTGAAGTCGCTCAGTCATGTCCAGCTCTTTGCAAACCCATGGACTGTAGCCTACCAGGCTCCTCTGTCCATGGGGTTTTCCAGGCAATAGTACTGAAGTGGATTGCCGTTTCCTTCTCCAGGGGATCTTCCCAGCCCAGGGATTGAACCCAGATCTCCCTCATTGTAGACAGATGATTTACCATCTGAGCCACCAGGGAAGTCCCCCATAAGGGAGGTGTCATCTACGTATCTGAGGTTTTTGATTTCTCCCGGTGATCTTGATTCCAGCTTGTGCTTCATCCAGCCCTGCATTTTGCATGATGTACTCTGAATATAAGTTAATAAGCAGGGTGACAAAATACAGCCTTGACATACTCCTTTCCAGGTTTGGAACTAGTCTGTTGTTCCATGTCCAGTTTTAACTGTTGTTTCATGACCTATATACAGATTCCTCAGGAGACAGTTCAAGTGGTCTGGTATTTCAATCTCTTGAAGAATGTCCCAGTATTTGTTGTGATCTACACAGTCAAAGGCTTTGTTATAATTGGCAAAGCAGAAGTCTGTGTTTTTCTGGAATTCTTTTGCTTTTTTGATGGTCCAATGAATGTTGGCAATTTTATCTCTGGTCCTCTGCCTTTTCTAAATCCAGCTTTATCATCTGGAAGTTCACGTTTCCCGTACTGTTGAAGCCTAGCTTGGAGAATTTTCAGCATTAGTTTGCTAGTGTGTGAGATCAGTACAGTTGTATGGCAGTTTGAGCATTCTTTGGCTTTGCCTTTCTTTGGGATTGGAATGAAAACTGACTTTTTCCAGTCCTGTGGCCACTGCTGAGTTTTCGAGATCTGCTGGCATATTGAATGCAGCACTTTCATAGCATCATCTTTTAGGATTTGAAATAGCTAAGCTGGAATTCCATCACCTCCACTAGCTTTGTTTGTAGTGATGCTTCTTAAGGCCCACTTGACTTAGCATTCCAGGATGTCTAGCTCTTGGTGAGTAATCACACCATCGTGATTATCTGGGTCATTAAGGTCTTTTTTGTATAGTTCTTCTGTGTATTATTGCCACCTGTTAATATCTTCTGCTTCTGTTAGGTCCATACCATTTCTGTCCTTTATTGTGCCCATCTTTGTATGAAAAGTTCCCTTGGTATCTCTTTTCCTTAAGGGATCTCAAGTCTTTCCCATTCTATTGGTTTCCTTTATATCTTTGCACTGATTGCGGAGGAAGGCTTTCTTATTTCTCCTTGCTAGTCTTTGGAACTCTGCGTTCAAATGGATATCTTTCCTTTTCTCCTTTGCCTTTAGTTTCTCTTCTTTTCACATCTATTTGTAAGGCCTCCTCAGACAAACATTTTGCATTTTTGCCTTTTGTTTTCTTAGGGATGTTCTTGATCACTGCCTCCTGTTCAATGTCATGAACCTCTGTTCATAGTTCTTCAGGCAGTCCATCCGATCTAATCACTCGAATCTTAAAACTTTACCTAGATGTGAAAACAGAAAGAACATTTGAGGTAGTTATATGAATAATTTTTACCATACACACATACACCACAAAATTAGGGATGGAATTAATATATTTACTTCATGGGTTGTTAGCAGGTAAAGAACGGGATAAGTGTTTTGAACGCTTCTAACTTCAAGGTTTATATCTGTTTGAAAATCTTGACAACAATCCTGTAAACTGGGTATTATCTATATCTTGTGGGTGCAGAACTCAAGGATCAAAGAAATAAAGTAAATTGCCAATGCCCTTTAATTATGTGAGGAACAGCTAGTATTTAAATTCATGTTTATCTGATTATGTGATCTATTCTCTAGTTAAAAAAAATAAAAGAGCAAAATAACAAGTAAAATTATGTGGAAAAAGGAGAGCTTGTTCAATTGTATAATTTATTGTGTATATAAAAAATTAGTTGATTTTTTAAATTTCAGAACACATAGTTTTATGTGTAGCAATGTGCTTTATTAGCATTTTATTGTAGAAAATTATTTTGTGCTTTTTTTTTGTGGTTGTTACATAAGTGCGTTCATGAGTTGTAAATGGATGAAAAGACAATTTCTTGCATATTCTGTTACTGTAAGTTGTCGGTTTTTTTTTTTTTTCCTTAAGATAAGGACTCTTTAATTTCAGAGTTAAAAGAAGAGACTTTATGTTGATCTAACCAACAGCGTGTGATGCGCCCACTCTGAACAAAATCTCTATGTAGTCTTTATTTTAAAATTTTTCAGGTGCTTAGAGAGATAAGGTAAGAGTAGAAGAAAAATGGAAAATTAGTTGAAGACTGGAGGTCTTGACCCCAGGAACTGGTGGATCTCCAGAGATTAGAAAAAAGGTCAGTAGAAACATGGTCGAGTGATAGAAGCATGAACTATGCTTGAAGGCAGTACCTCGGGGAGATGGAAAAATCTCTTCAGTGATTATCTCTGGTATAGCCTTTGACTCTAGAAAAACTTTTAAGTCCTTATTACTGAGTTTGACTCCCAAATTTTAGTGAGTCATGTGGAATGAATTTTATAGGAAGATCCATTCTTTGAATAACCCAAACCCTGGGCTCTTTCCCTGGTTTCTTCACCATGTTAGTTCCAAGATTCTGGTACAACTGAATATAGGGAGAAAAAGCATTTGGCATAGCTCAGATAAATTTCTTGCCAACTTTAGTAAGTGAAATTCTTTAATAGAATGTAATTTGCTGTTTTAAAAGTACTTAAATATCACATTTATCACATTGTTTACATACTCTTATAAGAGGCTTAGGAACAAAACAGCACAACATTTATTGAATAATTTCCTATAAAAGCATGTAGGGTAGTGACATGAAAAGAGCAACTACAATGATATAAATTGAAATTTAGTTATTATTCCAAGTGAAAACAAGTCAAACAATTTCAATTACTTCACAAACAAATTAGCTGCTTCCATTGGAGTCTGATAAGGCAAAAAGCTTGGTACAAATACTAGAAGGGTAACAGCCCCATGAACCAGAGAAACGTGCTGCAGATTTTACATAGTCTACTCAGTGTCATTATATGAAAGATAAGAAGCAGTACTATGGTAAATGTGAGTCCCATTTGCTAAAACCCTTTTTTACATGGTAGTATTGCCAATTTCCTGTAAGATCATTTTCTAACATAAATTTATATTCCTTTAAGGTAAATGTGCCCTTTCCCATTTCACAGAGGGAGACACTATTAAAGAAATTCCCATCGTTTCATTACTCTTATTAATTACAGTGTCTACTGTTATTAATCTAAATGTTCCATCCTACTTTAAACGTGACTCTGAATACTTATTGTATATGTCCTATTACATCCTTCAATTTCAGTCTGCCAATGCAGTGTTTGACTTCATTTTCTAGATTTTCATTCATTAGTGAATGAATAGCTCTAGTTTTGTCTGTCTCCCTGGGCATTTATTTTTTAGCATTTACTGTAGTAAATTCAACCTGGTTAGCACCAAGTACAGTTTTCTATAGAGTTAGTCCAAACATTAACTGCTTGCATATATATGGCATAGTTTTCCATGGGATACTTAAAAACAGTTCCATCAGACTTTATTTCCATGTTGGCATGTAGTTGAGGTAAGGTAATTATCTATTTATGGGTTTGTTTTCTTCTGTATGTTAATTGATTCTGAGTATTTCAGTTGTGTTTTATGCTTTTTCCTGGTTTTACATTTCTTATTATTTAACTCAATAGCTTTGTAAAGAAAATACAAGTAATACAAATACTTGTAAAGGAAAGTATTCTCCCATCTTCTGAATGAGAATGTAAGTACAAATTTGAATAAGGAAAATTATGGTTTTGCTTTTTTTTTTCCTTGAGTGCTACTGTGCACTGCCTGTGTGTGTTAATAGCTAAATGCATGGCAGGATTTATATGATGAAATGAAATATGGGGTACATTCAGTCAAAATGTTGGAGGTTAAGATTGTAATTGTGATGAACAAGGAGTTTCATGGAAATCTATATCTTTTAACATAAAAAGTGTTCTCTTTCTCTAAATAGACAAGAAGAGAAATATTCATCAGTTACATTTATCAGTTCTATCCACCCACTGCCTTTGTAACACAACTGAGTTCTCTGGTGGATAAAGAAGGAAAAAAGCCAGACAAAGGAATAACATTAGAAGTGAACATGTAGCATATGTTCTTAGGGTGTCAGAAGTAAAAGGTCTTTTTTAAATTATGTGAATTTAAGGGCATAAATAACCAGGTCTGTGAAATATCATGGACTAAGGCTGAGCATGTGAAATAAGGACATTGAGTAAGTGTTGGCATGAATAGTAAGAAAGCTCTGCAATTAATATAATTGCTCTGATATAACAGAATGAAAATCAACACAGAAAGGGAGCAGCACAAGAAACTGAAGAAATCAATGAACCAGATAGGAAATAAATGGAAATAGCATCTGTGTCTGGGCTGTACTGAGGTGGAATTGTAGGTAGCCTTAGTACCTGAACTCTGCTTTTCCCCATTTTTAGAGATGAAACATACTATAAATAGATATAATGCATTACATCTTCTAGGAATTTCTTTATACTTTTATTCCAGACTCCTACCTTCTTTAAGTGCATTGATATATATCTTAAAGTTCATCTTAGACAGAATATATTCATATAATCATTACCACATCCTTCTAAATGAGAGAGCATAAGGGTTACCAGGCATAAATTAAATTAAACTTTTCCTGCTAGTCTGTTCCCCGCTACTGAATAATGTAATGCCTGTATGTTTTTTCATGTTCTTCTTAACTAGGGGAAAAAAAAAAATAAAAAAAGCTTGGAGAGATTTATTGCCCATTTATCTTTGGATAGAGTCCAAGGATCATTTTTGTTCCTATCTTAGAGAAAGGAGCATAACTGTAATTTTCTTAATTATGTGAGGTGCCACAAGTAAAAAGGTAGCAGCACTAGCTCAGTTCCCTGTGGGAACATCAGCATCTGTGAGAATTTACACAGTTCTTGAATTAGTAAGCTTCTCAACAGGGGGGAGCTATGCCTGTTATTCTATTTTGGATCTGAGAAAATGTTTCAGATTTACCAGTGGCATTCTGAAAATGCCTTACCAATCACCTAAGCATTGTTGTACAATTTTAAAATGTGTTGAAAGAATGTCAGCGAGATAGATTTTAGAAAGGAAATTTGACAATGAAATTCAAATAAGAAGAATTTCAGACTTCCTTTTGTGTTCACTGTGCCACAGTTTTTTATAAATGTTCTTAAAAGGAGATATGTAGTTAACTCTGTATATGGCATTTGAAAATATGGAGGTTGCAGGTATCCCTAATAACTTTTTAATAATAAAAAGAGAGAGATTTTGTGTTCTTTTCTCCTAAAATGATTAGTCTGTTATGGAACAAGAGTTTTAAACTGCAGGGTGAGGGCATAGAAATTTGGATAAGCCTAGGTCCCGTTCAAAAGAAAAAAAAAGAAACAGACATAAAGATGCAGTTAAGACAATATTAAGACAATGAACCCATCTCTCTGTTCATTGTCAAACTGCAGCAAATGCAAAATTCTGCTTTAAACTTTAAAATAATACTCAGAGAAGTGAGTGTATATGTGTATGCGTATGTGTGCATACACACACACACATATATTTTTATAAATCTTGTACACGTGTGTTTTCTGGTTTGCTGCATGTTGTTTTCTTGGGTAGAAGAAAGTGGGGCATGCTTACAGGTTTGGGAAGGTGGGACTAAGGGGATGATTGAAAACTGTGTAAAGTTAGGTGAAAACTGATGAGACGTATTCTGAGGAGGTGGAGAGGAAAGGTACATCAGTTAATGTTGTTTTTTGATGCAAAAATAGAAAACATATCTATCATGGGTTAAACATATAGGTGTATTTTTTCTTATGTAGCAAGAATTCTTCAAAGTCCTTCCCACATGACAAGAGGATGGCTGCTAAATCTTTAGCCATCATGTTAACATTGATGGCAGGAAGGAGACAGCTGCATTTGAACTGCCACCCTCTTATGCAGGAGATACAATAACTTTCTGAGGCTTCTGCAGCTTTATATTAAGAGATATTAATCAGAAGTGGTCATGTGGACACCATTTATGAGGATTTTAAAGAGTGGGAAATGACATAGGTAAGATTGGTTTTGTACAATCATGATTATTGTCCTGGACTTGCCACAAAATTGTTACGTTAACTAGAAAGAAGGAGGAAAGAATAAGGAATAGAAAAATAACTGAATCTTGAATTTGATAAGTGAATTGAGCAAATGTGGAAATGGTAGACTAGAACAACTGGTAGAAACCTTTTCCACTGCGATAGGAAATAAACAGAAATATTAAGTGCCAAGTGGTTTATTTATTGGTGAAGGGAAAAGGTTTAAGATAATCCATGTCTTTTTAGCTTTTTCCACAAAACCTTTCATTTGCATCATACTTAAACTCTTCTTCCTCTGTTCTATATGTTTATTTTGTGCATGTTTACAGTAGAAGATAAAAATTTGAGTACTGAAGACAAGTGGATTGAGTTAAAATATGGTTTGCCACTTAATAAGATATTTGGCAAGGTAATTATCTTCTTTAAGCCTCAGTAGTCACATATATACATTGTAGTTATTCTTGAGTTCATTCATTACGAGTTGTTTTGACAGTTAAATGAGGTAATACCGAAAAGGATTAACACATAGAAAGCAAAGAACAAATAATGGTCATTGTCATTACTAATGGTAATGAAAAAATAATTCATACACTTTATTATAAACAACACAGCAGTATGTACAGTAAAAGTAATACCTTTTCTATTGCCCCACCATTCCATGCAATAGCAGAAACCACTACTAAATATTAATATTAACTTCCATTTACATATTAATTGACAATTAAGTGTCTAATACAGTTTTGTATCACCATGGATTATTTTATTGGCATTTCCAGTAAACACAGTAAGCAATTACTGAATATTTGTTGTTGAATGAATTTAACTGTTTACATGCTTTTATTTTATTACCATATAATTAGAATCTGGAAGTTGGGATTTATGTCTCATCTCTTTCTATCTCTCTAAAGCAACAACAGTGGTACCTGAACATAGTAGAAGCTCAATAAATATCTGTTAACTACATGCATTTTTGATTAATTAATTGGTTAACTGTGGAGCAATATTTAAATTGATGGGTGCTCAAAACCCAATTAGAAAAGCAAGGAGAGATAAAAAAGCCTTCCTCAGCAATCAGTGCAAATAAATAGAGGAAAACAATGGAATGGGAAAGACTAGAGATCTCTTCAAAAATTAGAGATACCAATGGAACATTTCATGCAAAAGGACAGAAATGGTATGGACCTAACAGAAGCAGAAGATATTAAGAAGAGGTGGCAAGAATACACAGAAGAACTGTACAAAAAGATCTTCATGACCAAGATAATCATGATGATGTGATCACTCACCTAGAGCAAGACATCCTGGAATGTGAAGTCAAGTGGGCCTTAGAAAGCATCACTATGAACAAAAATACTGGAGGTGATGGAATTCCAGTTGAACTATTTCAAATCCTGGAAGATGATGCTGTGAAAGTGCTGCACTCAATATGCCAGCACATTTGGAAAACTCAGCAGTGGCCACAGGACTGGAAAAGGTTAGTTTTCATTCCAATCCCAAAGAAAGACAATGCTGAAGAATGCTCAAAGTACAATTGCACTCATCTCACACGCTAGTAAAGTAATGCTCAAAATTCTCCAAGCCAGGCTTCAGCAATACGTGAACCGTGAACTTCCAGATGTTCAAGCTGGTTTTAGAAAAGGCAGAGGAACCAGAGATCAAATTGCCAACTTTCATTGGATCATGGGAAAAGGAAGAGAGTCCAGAAAAACATCTATTTCTGCTTTATTAACTATGCCAAAGCCTTTAAGTGTGTGGATCACAATAAACTGTGGAAACTTCTGAAAGCGATGAGAATAACAGCCCACCTGACCTGCCTCTTGAGAAACCTATATGCAGGTCAGGAAGCAACAGTTAGAACTGGACATGGAACAACAGACTGGTTCCAAATAGGAAAAGGAGTACATCAAGGCTGTATATTGTCACCCTGTTTATTTAACTTATATGCAGAGTACATCATGAGAAACGCTGGGCTGGAAGAAGCACAAGCTGGAATCAAGATTGCTGGGAGAATTATCAATAACCTCAGATATGCAGATGACACCCCCCTTATGGCAGAAAGTGAAGAAGAACTAAAGAGCCTCTTGATGAAAGAAGAGAGTGAAAAAGTTAGCTTAAAGCTCAACATTAAGAAAATGAAGATCGTGGCATCTGGTCCCATCACTTTATGGGAAATAGATGGGGAAACAGTGTCAGACTTTATTTTGGGGGGCTCCAAAACCACTGCAGATGGTGACTGCAGCCATGAAATTAAAAGATGCTTACTCCTTGGAAGGAAAGTTATGACCAACCTAGATAACATATTCAAAAGCAGAGACATCACTTTGCCAACCAAGGTCCATCTAGTCAAGGCTATGGTTTTTCCAGTGGTATGGATGAATGGTCATGTATGGATGGGAAAGTTGGACCGTGAAGAAAAGCTGAGCGCTGAAGAATTGATGCTTTTGAACGTGGTCTTGGAGAAGACTCTTGTGAGTCCCTTGGATTGCAAAGAGATCCAACCAATCCATTCTAAAGGAGATCAGTCCTGGGTGTTCATTGGAAGGACTGATGCTGAAGCTGAAACTCCAATACTTCGCCACCTCATGCGACGAGTTGACTCATTGGAAAAGACTCTGATGCTGGGAGGGATTGATGACAGGAGGAGAAGGGGATGACAGAGGATGAGATGGCTAGATGGCATCACCGACTCGATGTACATGAGCTTGAGTGAACTCCGGGAGGTGGTGATGGACAGGGAGGCCTGGTGTGCTGCAATTCATGGTGTCGCAAAGTGTCAGACCTGACTGAGCAAGTGAACTGAGCTGAACAAAACCCAAAGGGAAGCCTTGTCCTGGAAAAAGCAGACCATTTATGTTTATTTCTCACTTCTACTCCTTCCAAAGATGAGAAAAACATTTTTCCTACAACTAGGTAGTTTATGTTAAAAACTTGACAAAATATTTTTTTTTTTAGCCATCTGCTTTTCCATTTATCACAAATGGAAGCTTAGTATTCCAGCATAAACTGTCATCTTGAAGAGAACTGTTTGCACCTCCAAATGTTCTCCTTTTGTGGATCCCAAGTATGTCACCTTCCTCTCAAAGGTGCACACATTATAGATAATATATCACAATAATTTTCATCACCAAGAATCTCTTGCTCTTTGCAAGATGATAGGATACTGTTTAATTTTTCCCGGTTGGAGATGTCAGTCAGCACTTGCTCTTGTATTGTGTGAAAATTCACGACTTTCTATTAAAGACAGACAGTCTTGAGGTCTGCTTCAAAGTGCATTATTTTCATTTTTAAAAAGCTAACTACATTGTTGTTCTCAGCAATCAATAATGGGACATTTCAGATGTTATGTAGTCATTGTTCTCAAGAATTACTGATGGAACCTTTTAGGATGCTTTTTAGATGTTAAGTAAATGCTCATAATTATTCTCTGTATTTCAGAAAATAAGCTACTTCCTTTAGTTGTGTTTAACATCTGTATTCAGAGCATGATATTTTTTTCTAAGCATAATTTACATTCATAGATATAAAGAGTTAGCCTCATCAGAACAGTCAAATGGTTTTTACAGGAAATACACTGCAACTCCTTGGTTTCATCTTTAAAGTAATGGTTAATTTCTCTTCAGGAGGAAATTCTGGGGACCAGTTGTATCAGAAAAAAGGTGAAACCGAAGCATTTTCTTCCTCTTTCCTATGTCAACTCCAAACCAAATTCTGCCAATCACAATCCATTTTGTTGTTAACTTCTTTAACCTCTGCATATTTCTGGCTATTTTTACTGTTCAATTTCTCTGTTTTGAAACATTTATTCCTTTGGCTCTACACCAGTGACTTTTGCTCTTTTTTAAAATTATTCCCCCATTACGTCTATCCTCACATCATCCTGGGGCTAAGCCTGCAGATCACATTCTTTTTCTCTCTGCACTCACTCCCTTTGTGAACAAAGGCGTAGACTCCTAACTCTCAAGTTTATGTCAAGCTCAGGCTTCTGCCCTGAACTGTAGATCCTTAAATACAACTTCCTACTCTGTGTCCCTAGCTGAGCTTACTAGTCATAGCTTAAAATGAACATGTCAAAAGCTAAGCTCCAGATCTTCCTCCATAGTCTCTTTTCTCCCACAGTCCTTCCAACTTTCAGTTAATGATAAATCCATCACCATTCCCCTCCTCTCCACCCTGCCCCCCCAACCCATGCATTAGGAACAAAATTCTAGTAATCATTGTTGACTCTTCTTTCTTCCACATCCCAACTCAAACCCTTATTTTGCCTGAAGCTTCTACCTTCAAAGTTAACCTTTCTATCTCTTCCCCAGCTGTGTTTTCCTTAGTGCCACAGCTATCAACACTGGTCCAGATCACCACCATTCTTCATAATCCTGCTGTTGCAGTAGATTCCTTACTAGTTTCATTTCTCTGCCTCCTTTCATTTCCATCTATTTTCAGTGAGGCAGCCAAGAAGAAGTCATAGTAGATCATGCCACATCGCCACTTAAAATTCAACAGTGACTTCTCATCTTGCTCTAAGAAAATAACCTGGTGTGACCTTTCTCCAGATATCCACATGGTTGCCTTCTTCGGGTCTTCTCCAAGAATCTTTGCGTAACTACGCAATTTAACATTATAGCTCTCTTCAAGACTCCAGACTGTCTCCATGCCACTGATCACTATCTAATAGACTTTATCAGTGGTTCTCAAAATATGATGATCAGACTGGCAGCATTATCCTCACCTGAGAATCTGTTAGAGATGAAAATTCTCAGCTCTCAGTACATGCCTACTGAGTCAGAAGTGTGATGAATAGATGCCAACACAGGTGATTCTGATGTATGCTGAAGTTTGAAAACTATATATTTATTATATTTTATATATGTTTTATTATATTTTATTATCTATTAGATTAATATATATTAACATACATTATATACACATATACTTTCACAAAAGTGTAAGTATCATGAAGGAAGAATTTATGGCTTTCTCTTTTACCCCCTGCTGTTAAAGCATTTGAAACATTGGCTAGTTTCCAGCATGTGCTACACAACTGTTGATAAATGAAAAGTGAATATAGGACTTCACAGGTCTGTGTCTCTACTCTTGCTTTTCCTTCTGCCTATAATCTCCTTCTTTCATCCTTTGCCTTATTAAAAGTCTAGCTGTTTGTCTGCACTTATTTCATGCATCATCTATACTCTCCCTGATACTCCACCTCTACTTTCCACCTACATCTCAGTGTTTGTTAGGCACTTCTCTTTTTGACTAGAGAAGATTTTATATCATTTTTAACCATACTACACATCTACTAAAGTTACCTATTTTCATACCCACTTTGTCCACTACAGAATGAATCATTTGAGGGCAGATTTTCTTTCTGCATACCTAGAGCATTCTGCAGTATAGAATACAGAGTAATTCTCAATATTTATTTTTTTCTAAATATTTATTTATTTGGCTGCACCAGGTCTTAATTATGGCATGTGGGATATCTAGCTGCAACATGTGGGATCTAGTTCCCTGACCAGGGATTGATCCCTGGTCCCCTGTTTTAAAAGTATAGAGTATTAGCCACTAAACCACCAGAGAAGTCCCCTCAATCAATATTTTTTAAATTACTGAATTGCATTTGGAAGATTGTTACCAATGTGATGTAACAACTGAAAACAGCTCAAATTGGTTTAAGAAAGACGTTGTTGGTGGATTACAGGGCATCCAGGAAACTCAAGATCAAGGTGGAAGCCAGGCTTCGTGAGGGTCTAAGGACAAGAGCCAGAAACCCTTTCTCAAACAAGGCAGCTACTTCCTCTGTATTCACTGAAGTGGTCTCTTATGTTCTCTACAGACAGATGTCTTGTCTTCTGAGTGGGAAAAAAATGCAATGAATTTCCAATTTCGACTGCAAAACGAAGACTTGCTGGCATCACTATATCTCTTTTTCAATTTCCAAGTGAGAGAACCTGATTGGTGTGCTTCAGTTAGGGACTCTGATCAAATAAACTGTATTCCTAGGATTTATTCTCTGAGAATGGGTAGGTGAATGGCAGGAAAATTAATACTTTTTTGCCTTCATACGAACACACAATTAAATACATATGTAATCATATAACTCATTGAATGAGATTATGTATAAAATTCTACATATATTCATACTATGAGATGGAATACTATGAGATGGAATATATGATCACTGAAACAAATGCAAAATATTTTTAGAATTTTTGCATGGATATAAGTATATATAAACTAAAGTGTTTTTTTTTAAATTAAAAATATATATATATATTACTTTACAATACTGTATTGGTTTTGCCATACATTGACATGAATCTGCCACAGGTGTACATGAGTTCCCAACCCTGAACCCCCCTCCCACCACCCTCCCCATATCATCTCTCTGGGTCATCCCAGTGCACCAGCCCCAAGCATCCTGTATCCTGTATCGAACCTAGACTAGCGATTCATTTCTTACATGATAGTATACATGTTTCAATGCCATTCTACCAAATCATCCCACCCTCTCCCTCTCCCACAGAGTCCAAAAATCTGTTATTTACATCTGTGTCTCTTCTGCTGTCTCGCATACAGGGTTATCATTACCATCTTTCTAAATTCCATATATATATGTGTTAGTATACTGTATTGGTGTTTTTCTTTCTGGCTTACTTCACTCTGTATAATCGGCTCCAGTTTCATCCACCTCATTAGAACTGATTCAAATGTATTATTTTTAATGGCTGAATAATACTCCATTGTGTATATGTACCACAGCTTTCTTATCCATTCATCTGGTGATGGACATCTAGGTTGCTTCCATGTCCTGGCTATTATAAACAGTGCTGGGATGAACACTGGGGTACACATGTCTCTTTCAATTCTGGTTTCCTTGGTGTGTATGCCCAGCAGTGAGATTGTTATACATAAACTAAAGTTTAAAGTCTTCACAAAATGTGCATATAGAGGAGCTGGTGTCATTTAAAATTTTCTTGTAACTGAACAATTCTAATTTGATGCATATATATAACTGGTGTAAAGGTAAAAATGTGAGATGGATTATTTCCTTTTCCTCTGCATCTTATACATGACATTTTAGTAAAGATGAACCCCCAAATTCTTTCATTCATAGCAAAAACACTTGTTCATTATTCATAATCTTTATTGTGTCAAGCAAGGGGCATAACATCTGTCCTCAGTTTATATCCTGTACACAGAAAACAGAAGGAAAGTATTTACAACATGTGATTGATAAAGAAATAGGTACTGAAAAACAGTAGAGGGTAAGATATTGGTCAGAATTTTCTGATTTTCTTTGGGGTAGGAGAAAAACCTCACAGCACCTGTATATATTGTAATCATAAACAGGCAGGAAAAATAGACCTCTAATCCTGGGGAGTTTTGTATGTGGAAATAACCAGAATCTACAGGTAATTTTCCCAGGTCATTTTGCATTAAAATGCTGTATGCAGCTCAGCTTCCTGGTGTTGATGTTAATACAGGTCAATGATGACTGTACATCAAGTACTTACATTAGATACTGTGATCCTTTCTTGATACTAGCACCTGTCTGTAGAGCATCAGGTATGAAGAAAGCAAGTCAGTAATCTAGTTTTTTAAGTCTCTTTCTGCTTGCACTCATGCAGTCCGGCCTTTTGGGCAAAGTCAAGTTAGAGATGAGGGACAAACTTTTGACCAGGCTTTCTTTTCTGGATGTCCATGGCAATATTTAGCTCACAGCTTCAGAAAGAGAAAGATCAAGTAAAATATTTCAAAGTATATCTACAGAATTACTTTCCAAAGCCACTGCCTAAGTAAAATAAAGAATATATTTAGAAGACTAAATATTTACTAAACTTTCAGTTTCATAGTCTGGCCCTCCATGGTGTAATCTCAATAAATAATACTGAACACACACTTCTGGAACAGAGCATGTTGCTTGAATAATTGTTTTCTTACCCTAAATTATCTAGATTTACTTGTCTTTGGGATCCTTGAGACCCGGGGCTATGCTATAATTTATCTTCCATGCATGAAGAGCCTAGCTCACTACCTTGCACACAGTATATCCTCAGTGAATGTCATTTGAATGAAATCATCTGTTCTGCTATTGATTTGCACTTACAGAACTGATTACATAAAAAATACTCTCTACATAAAATAAACAGTAAGAGGAAGATATAATTTTGTGATTCTTCTGGGAAGGACTTAAGGTCAGCTATTTCCCCACCTTTGTGATTTTTAGGAAGAGAATAATAAAATAAAATACTGATAGATTATTCATTTATCTGTCAGTTCTTCTGACACTTTTCTGAGGTCATTTAGGTCTAATGCAATTCTTTTATTTCCTTTATAGATTCTGATGTTTTTAATAGAAAAAAAAAACTCTCTTGAAGTCTGTTTGGGGTTTTCTGCTTCTCTTTGATGTATTTCATGAAACATAGCACTTAAAAAGTGTATTGTATCCTCATCCACATCTACTCCCACCCCACTCCTCCCCTTACCATCAAAGAAAAAAAAAAGACAAGTGTGGGTCTGATATTTTTAGTTCTTATTTCTCCTTTTTACACTCCTCTTCACAGCCTCTCTGATGTAGTCACTCGGTCATCTCACACATGCCTAGGACTCTGAAAATTGTTCTCACTACAGCAAAATCACTGAAGACACAAGCTTCACAGCCTGATGAACTCTCTTTGTGGTTGTGAATATGCCTTATTCACTCAATAAGTTTTCAGCAGAAAACAGTGAAATGTGTGACACAGGAAGTGCCAGGCATATCACTTCTCCATACAAACTGCTTTTCTTCATATAAAACTAAACATACTCATTTTTGGCATAACATGCCTTGAAAGAAATCAGAATAGTTTGTATGGATAAAAAGGTTATACTATATATTTTATTATTATGAACATTTTTAAAACACGACTTTCAAAGCTGTATCCAGTATGAGGAAACAAATATATTTTTAGTTTCTATTTATGAGGTATTAAATGTACATTTGTCAGTATGACAAGTTATGAGGTTGTATTACTGTACTATTCATATAGCATTATAGCTCAAGTTAGCTTAGGCACAGAAATAAATTTGTTAGTTCAAGTAACCAAAAAAGCCAGGATATTTTGGCTCCAAGCATTGTTGAATTTAAGGTGGAAGTGGTACCGTCAGGGGTTCTTTTCTTTCAGTCCCTTAAATGGATTGTCTTCAAATGGTGGGGTGTCATGGTTAGCAATGACTTTTATCCTGACACTGTAATGACCCCATGGAAAGAGAATCTTCTTAAGGTTTAGGCAGAAAGCCCCCATGGGACTTATTTTGGACAGTTGCAATAACATGCCTATTCATGAGCTAATCACTGTGCCAAGATTGGGCATTATTACTTGGTAAGCCTGGGTTATGTGCCCATGTGGGTCACTTTCAGTAGAATTACATGTTTTTCCCAGAGGAAAGGGATATTTGTAACCAGAGACAGAGTACCCAGAACAAGCAGTACCAGTGGGTGTCTACAGCTGACATACAATATTGATGCCAATTTTAAAGATAAGGAAACCATGACTCAATTTTTCATAACTAAGCTTAGATCACACTGGCATTTAATATTCTAGTAAGCAGCAGAAGAGAAGAGAGGCTTCCTTGTTGCTTTTTACATAATCTGCAATCCAGTAACATTTTCTATGTCAGTTACCTGACCAATTTTTTCAGTGTTTTTTCCACATAAAAATTCAGCCTTGTCTATGATGTCATGCTATCAAAGAAAGATTCACAGAAAATAAGAAGTGTTTGCATTTGTGCCTAAGAAAGACTATGTAGGAAAGAGAAATTATTAAGTGAGCTTGGTGTAAGCTAATGACCAGTTATGGTAATTTAGATCTCATATTATTATATGTATTTCCTTAAAAAATCTAATTTGATCAATATTAATTGATCACATAATCTTGGTATTATGTGATCCCAAGATAATCTTGAAAATTTAAAAGATGGAATAATATTAACAGTAATAAACTGTCTTTTTCTGGTTATTTTCCATTCATTCTCCCATTCCAATGAGTGTTATTGAACATTAAACTATAGTCATTTGAAGGGGGTGAAGTTTGCATTTTGGTACCTCCAGCTAACACTAGGACGAGCTCCTTTCCTTTTCTCCTGTCCTAGACTGCTTCATCAGCACATGTATTTTCTTTTAGTGCTTTTGAAGACTGCCAGCACCTCCTCTGCCCAGCACCTGATACTTACGTCAGGTGTCTCTGACATGAGACATGGAGAATTTGTCTCCCCAAGCTTCAGATATAAGCTCATCAATCCTGTAATGAATTCTGTCTTTTGCTCTTGAGAAACCTTGTTACAATCTATTAATATGTTCTGTTTCTACCATCATACAGGCTATCAGGTTTAATGAATGCCATCGATCCCTTGAATTTTACCACATGTGAACATTTCATTGAATTCATCTCCTCTGATACACTAAAACCCCACTGATAAAATGAGCTAAAAATTTCCCAAGACTGTTGGTACTGATGTCACCCTTTTCTTTGGATGGCCTTAAAAGTAATAGTGTGTTTGATTATGGAGAATTTATTTCCCCAATTTCTAGAATACTTTCTCTTACATTAATTCTCAAGTTCCAATGAAGGTATTCATGTATGAAATATGTCTTTCATAATGTTACATGTAACACCCTTAATCCCACATCCCTTTCCTTTCTAAAAATTTGAAGTCCCTGAAGACTGAATTACAATAGATTTGCAAATGCACATTCTCATGATTTTCCCTCTGTCTTTAATACACGTTATCTTCCTCAATCAATCCTCTTTTCTTGGCAGTCAATGAGCCAGTCCTGAAAAACAGGCTAAGCATGCAGCTTGCCAGATCTGGGACCAGCACTGCTGCTATAATATGTCTTATGAATTCAAATCAAATCTGGAAAGGGAACAACATAATTGGGTTTTATTCAGTTTGAAGGTTTGGTGTGCATAATATTAATTCATTTTCAGAGTAGCCACGTAAGGCAGTTGTAAAAACAACCTTGTAATTACTGAAGGCTTTAATACACTTTAGCTTATGGGTCCTATTTTAGTCTTAAATAAAAGTAAAATATCATTTATATTACTCATATATGTTGACTATGCAGTTGGTAGGCAACAAAGTTTAAAAAGCTTACATGGTCATTCTTGAATCTAGGAATCAGGGTTTTTGCTTCTTTGCCTCTTTTTTCCCCTTTAGTTGTCAGGGAAATAGGTGGTGGGTCCTTTGCAATAATTTAAAAAATATTTTATTTTTATTCCTAAATTTCAAATACTAATATAATGCTAGTCTTAAGAAGTGAATGACATATAGGCTAGTAATTATGTATCTTGTACGTATGTATGTGTAGTATTATGTATCTAATATGTAGCAAGATGGAGTCTAAATTAATTGCAGTTCTAGGAAATTTAAAAATTAAAAGTTCAGGATAGGAAATTGGGAAATTTCATAATGATTTCATAAACAAAGTCTCTGAATTCATAAAATCTAGAGATTCATTGTCCCAAGTGGTTTTAGGTCAAGTGACAAAAGTATTTCAAGGTTCAGCTGCTGCTACTGCTAAGTCACCTCAGTAGTGTCCGACTCTGTGTGACCCCGTAGACGGCAGCCCACCAGGCTCCTCTGTCCCTGGGATTCTCCAGGCAAGAACTCTGGAGTGGGTTGCCATTTCCTTCTCCAATGCAGGAAAGTGAAAAGTGAAAGTGAAGTTGCTCAGTCGTGTCCGACTCTTCGTGACTCCATGGACTGCAGCCTACCAGGCTCCTCTGCCCATGGGGTTTTCCAGGCAAGAGTACTGGAGTGGGTTGCCATTTCCTTCTCCAATGCATGAAAGTTAAAAGTGAAAGTGAAGTCAGAGTACCTAGTAATTCTCAGGATCTACATACTACTCAGTGCTACCTATCACAATTCTTATTATATGCTTTTTTTTGATGTATTAACACAGTAAAATTTTCTGTTGGGAATACTGTATTATATTTTAAATTGTCCTTTGAGAAAAGGAATATGGCGCTCATCACAATTTCCTGGACATTATCACCTGGTGAAGCACCTTAAATGTGCAGTAGCATTGTGTTGCAATGATAAAGACCCACCCCTATGAGGAAATATTTTGTTTTGCCAGAAACCTTGAGGTGTCCATATTGCACACTTAGTTTCTCTGATATTCACCTGTCCATAGTCTCAGACTGTAGAGCTTTTTGTGTCTTCATTGGCAGCAGGAGAGAAGAGGGTTAGCAGCCTCTCCAGCAGCTGGTTAAGAGATCTGCCAATTCTGTGAACACATCATCACCTAAATCAGTATGAAATGAAAGCACTGGAAAGAACTATCAACTGTGATTTATGCAGATAGTTTGGTAGAGCAATGTTGTCCCCCTGCTGTGTCCATGGACAAGATAGACAAGTGTGTCAGCCCTAACTTGAAAGATGAATGGTAGGGGGACTGTTTGTAATAGTTGTAATGGTTAACCTTATGTGTCATCTTGAGCAACATGAGGGTTAGGGACACAAACCCCTGAAGAGTTGAAAATCCACTTAATACTTTATAGTTGGCCCTGTGTATCCGCGGTTCCACATTGACGGTCCAACCACAGATCATGAAGTCCTTTAATATGTATTTATTAGAAAAAAATCAGATTTTAAGTAGACTTGCACAGTGCAAACCTGTGTTGTTCAAGGGTCAGCTTGAGTGTGAGTGCAACTTTGATTTACTTATAGTCAACAGAGTATGACAAAGGTAATAGGATATCACTCTTTTGAAAAGATTGTAAAAAATGATGGGGTAGTCACAACCATGGTTCTGTTTTCTCACATAAGACTTTGTCTTAGCATGAGTATAAGCAGAAATTCTCTTTGTGGCCTTGAAGATGTAAGCTGCCATGCTGTGAAAGGTCCTGTGAAGAAGGGCATCAAAATGTGAGTAGCCTCCAGGATCTGAGAACCAGATGACAGCCAGCAAAAAATGGTCATCTCAGTCCTATAAGCACAAGTCATTGGATTTTGCCAATAACTAAATTTATGAGGTAATACCAAACTTCAGAAAGGAATACGGCTTTGCTATACTTATATTGCTTCTTTCTGAGACCCTGAGCACAGGACCCGGTTTAAATAAGACTCAGGCTCATGATTCCCGGAAAGTACATGATAATATATGTTGTTTTATGATTCATACTTCTGTTAGTTATGCATCAATAAATATTAACTCAGTAGATAAGTAATGCCATTTATAAATAATGAGAGCAATGACAGGATTCCTCACCAGAAAGGCCAACCCCTCTGGAATTTAAGACATGAAGAAGAGGTGAGCACATACTTTTATGGTAATGTGATAGAATCTGCTTCCATGATTGATGTTTCCTGACAGCTTTCGATCTTCACTTAGCCCTTTTCCACTCTTAACTCACATCTTGGCAAGCCAGGGTGAAAGCCTAGGTGCTCCATCCTTTGGACTGGCTGGACCCTGCCTGCCCTGACCCATAGGTACACACAGGAAATCTCACTCCGACCCCATCCTCAAAAAATGCCAAAGCCAGTCACTGATTCTGGATCTTGAGACATTTAAGGAACTGCTTAAGAGCCTTCCCCATTTTCTCCAGAAAGCCTCATTGTGTGACTACCTTTTTCCTACTCTATAGGATTGGGGGGTGTGTGTGTGTGTGTGTATGCATGCGTGCATGTGTGTTGTTTATCAAGCTACAGCTTTTGCTCCAGAATTAATACACTAGTGTTTTTCCTGTGTTTGTTCATTTTATCTTCATTTTTTAAAAATCATGTCCAGGGGAGAGAAACCTGTGGTAAAGATTTTATGCACTCTGCTTAATCGGTGGAAAGATCTTTCACTATCCTTCTGATCAAATCCTACCCAAAGGGATTGTTTTGACCAGAGAAATATATCTTCTAAGCTTTGGGCTATATTCAAAGAGATAAATCAAAAAATAATTGGTTTCTAAAGATTCTCTTGAAATGAGTATCATGCTATTTGTTAGCAGTCTAGCAGAGCAAAAAATAAGATACCAAATAAAGTGTGAAAAATAGTTTTAAAATTCTTATATCCCAGATTTAGCAGCTTCAGTTAAAAATACCCAAGGGAAGTTTACATGAAATCTAATATATTTTGAATAGCATTTTTAAGACTACAAGACTTGATAAAATGTAAATATGATATTTTATAATTTCATGATAAGAAATTACATAGGCAAATGCATGAGATTTCTTTTAATGTTACTATTTTTGCGGTAAGAATCTGAATTAACTTAGGATGAAACATAGGACATAAAAATTTTGTTTTTTTATGTCATAAATGTTGACCCTGAACTGAACTAAAATCAGTTATTTATTTGTCTTGTTCAAACTATGTGTTATAGGCCCTCTTCATAAAACATGAACTTTCAAATGGTTTCTCCAACTCTCCTACTGAAGTAAGTATGATACTTTTATATTTTTCTTATTTTTACAAATTTTGCAATTTGTCTTTCTTGCAATTTGTCTTTGCTTCTTGTCTTTCTCTACTTGATCTTAAAATGTTGTATTTTCCTCAGATTTTTCTCTTTTAGAAGGAAATCTTAGTGTCTCCTGGGGATTTTATTCCCACCCAAGGTTTCTGCTACCACGGACACATAGGTACACTGCAGACATTTGCCTTCAGATCAGACTTTTGTCTTAATAGTTTGTAAATATGATGTAGTAACAGTTTGCTTTTATTTTGATTTTTTCCTCATATTTCTGTCTATAATGTTATTCTTACTTCTGGAAATCTCCTCTTCTATTCCATTCTCCAATCCCCATTATTTCTTTTTATAATTTGCCAAGATATTAAAAATCAGGGTAGTTTGGTAAGGTAACTTAAATAGGAGTTTATTTAAAAAATTATATGTAAAATGAAAAGGACTTCAATATAAAGTCAAGAATATGAAAAAAAATTTTGTAATGTTCATAAGTCATTGCATCAGTCCTTATTTGGGATTGTGTTCTAATGGTTTAGAAAATTAGGAAACATATCCGGATAAATTAGATTAATTGTGTTGAATTTTTACATGAAATCTGAATTGTTTGGGTTAAGTTTTAATTTGCCTATATGCACTATAATTTGCAACAAGCGGTACACACACAGGGCTTCCTGGGTAGCTCAACTGGTAAAGAATCTGCCTGCAATGCAGGAGACCCTGGTTTGATTCCTGGATTGGGAAATTCCCCTGGAGAAGGGGTAGGCCACCCACTCCAGTATTCTTAAGCTTCCCTGGTGGCTCAGATGGTAAAAGAATCAACCTGAAACATGGGAAATGTGGATTCAATCCCTGCGTTGAGAAGATCCACTAGAGGAAGGCCTGGTAAACCACTCCAGTATTCTTGCATGGAGAATCCCCATCGATAGAGGAGCCTGGCAGGCTGCAGTCCATGGGATCACAAATAGTTGGACATGACTGAGCAACTAAGCACAGCACTGAACACAAACATATATAACATACTAGTATTAAAGTGGAGAATTATAACTTACTGGTGGTTTAATTGCTAAGACGTATCCATCTCTTGTGACCTGACCCCCTAACTGTAGCCCACTGCAATGGGTTTCCATTTTCTTCTCCAATACGTTTGCATTAGCAATATGAATATGACATTTGTAAGGTCATTTCCCTTTTAATTTCTTATATTTATTCTTATTTTTATTCATTCCAATATGTTCCTTTCCAAAGTTTCACATTCTCTTCTCTTATTATTTTCTTTCTGTTTAGAGAATTTTCTTTACCTATTCTTAGGGGTAGATTTGCCAGCAATAAATTTTTTTATCTGAGAATTACTTTATTTCTTCTCCATACTTGAAACATATTTTTAAGGATTCAGGAATATTTCTTCAGAATTCACATTTGACAGTTCTTTTTTTTGCTGTTTCCTTCTGGAAGTTGAGAGATCTGTTGTCATTCTAACTGAGATTCCGCTACAGTTAATGCAACATGTCTCTATGGTTGCTTTCAAGACATTTCCTTTTAAAAGTTTAATTATGATGTGTTTGAGCATGAATTTATTTCAGTTTATCCTTTGAGAGGTTATCTTGGCTTTTTGAGTCTGTAGGTTTTGTCTTTTGCACAGGTTTTGAAAGTTTACATTCATTATTTCTTTAAATAGTCTTTTAAGTCTTTCTCTTTCCTTTTATTGTGGGAGTCCACTGATTCAAGCTTATTTCTTGCAAGCTCTAGATACTCTAATTTTTTTTTTTTTTGGTGGTGGTGGGGGCAATCTATTTTACTTCTCTATTCAGATTGAGAAAATCTGAATAAGTCTTCAAGTTTGTTGCTCTGACATCTCTACTATTAACCATATTCAGCAATGTATATTATGAGACTCCGAGTCCTACTTTTCTCTTTTATCAGCCATTCTTCCTGTTGAGGTGTATCAGATCAGATCTGGGTGTGTGCAAGTTCAGCTTCCCACTGGACCCTACCTATCCCACCCAGCAAAAAAGTGATGAAAGGTGACTCAGACTGCCTTGGGATGGAAGTTCAGACAGCTATTTCCTGGTGAAAGTGAGGCATGGATACACACTGCGCTGTTGCTCTCAAGTCACGTTATGTGGTCATCTTCCAATGAGCTAATACCAGGGTGACGTAGAAGCTCAGCCCTAGCTCAACTCCTTGGCCAATGAGGGGGCAGATGCCACCTTGATAAGGAAAGAGGAGCACCACCTGCTTCCACTGAACAGGGCAAGAAGGATCAGAAATCCTGATGCCTGCTTCCTTGCAGTATAGGTAGGAAAAGTAGAAGATCAGCTCTCTACTCAGCCTTGTTAAAATTGTGATAATGGGGTGTGGTGATTTTTTCCATTTGTATTTTGCAGGAGTAGGGCTTCTTATTGTTCAGTCACTGAGTCATGTCCTACTCTTTGCAGCACCATGGACTGCAGCATGCCAAGCTTCCCTGTCCTCCACTGTCTCCCAGAGTTTGCTCAGATTCATGTCCATTGAGTCGATGATTCTATCTAACAGTATTGAACAGTATTCTTGCCATGAAAACCCCATGAATGGTGCAAAAGGGAGCAGGACAGGTCTTTCCAAAAAGGTTTTCTGTTGTGAAGCCACCCTTTTCCAGGACTTTTCACTAGGGAGAGCAGACTTGAAGCTTTTTTGTGCCAAGTAATGGTTCTGGGTTAGAGGCTTCTAGAGCTCTCTATCCAGGATATTTGAGAGGATGACAAAATCCAGGGAATATTCTGCCATTTGGCTCTTCAAGTATGGAAAACTCTAGGCAGTGCACAGTGAACATTCTTATTTCTGCTTTTCCAAGTGTTCTTACTTGTTGTATTATAGCCAGGGTTTTGCTTTTATTTTTGTTCAGTTGTTAAAAAGAGGACTTGGTAGGAACGCGTGTCCTCCATCTTTAGGACTGTATTTTTCATCTATTGCAACACGTATTTCTCTGTCATCACTTCACTCGGATAACTTTCTATTGGTGAACATGTAGCCCCCTCCCCACACTTCCCACACTTCAGTGTCTCTTAGAATCTTCTCATCTCTTTTGGTGAGATTTGAAAGAGCAATTCTTACATGGGTATACTCAGCCACCATGGGACATTAGACGTTTTACTTTCCCTTTCCTTTTTTTCTATTAGCAGTATTACCTGTGAAGCCTTGTAAAAGGGCATCACCCGTCTGTGCTGATATTGATGATAAATCATACTGGGTACTTACATATTGGTTCAAAAACATTATACTGAAGTTGGAAAAATGTCCATCCCTCAGGCTCATGTCTGTGCCAGAGGTACAAGAGTAAGTCATAATGGTTTAAAAGGTGGGGGTACACTTGCACTTCCAATAACAATACCACTTATGTTGGGTTGAATAATGTCCTGTGAAATTTTCTGTCTACTCAGAACCTGTGAATGTGACATTATATTGAAATAATGTCTTTTCAGGGAGAATCAAGTTAAGATGAGGTGATTGTAGATTAAGGTGGTTGGTGATGGAAAGGGAGGCCTGGAGTGCTGCGGTTCATGGGGTTGCAAAGAGTTGGACATGACTGAGCAACTGAAATGAACTGAGACCTAATAAGACTTGTGTCCTTATAATTGGGAAATTTTAACAGAGAAATACATAGAGAACATCTGAGTGATTTAATATATGCTTTGTTAGGCACCACCCTTTGCTTAGGAAAAAGGATATACTGAATTATTAAAGTGTTCATTGAAAACAGAAAGATACAGCACAAAGTAGTAAACGGGTTGTGGTAAAAAGATTTTCCTTAATTTTGACTGGGACTGTGGAGTTCAGTTCAGTTCAGTCGCTCAGTCATGTCCGACTCTTTGTGACCCCATGAACCACAGCACGCCAGGCCTCCCTGTCCATCACCAACTCCCGGAGTCCACCCAAACCCATGTCCATCGAGTTGGTGATGCCATCTAACCATCTCAATCTCTGTCATCCCCTTCTCCTCCTGCCCTCAATCTTTCCCAGCATCAGGGTCTTTTCCAGTGAGTTAGCTCTTCACATGAGGTGGCCCAAAGTATTGGAGTTTCAGCTTCAACATCAGTCCTTCCAATGAATACCCATGACTGATCTCCTTCAGAATGGACTGGTTGGATCTCCTTGCAGTCCAAGGAACTCTCAAGAGTCTTGTCCAACACCACAGTTCAAAAGCATCAATTCTTTGGCACTCAGCTTTCCTTATAGTCCAACTCTCATATCCATACATGAGTACTGGAAAAATCATAGCCTTGACTAGACGGACCTTTGTTGACAATGTAATGTCTCTGCTTTTCATACACTGTCTAGGCTGGACATAACTTTCCTTCAAAGGAGTAAACGTTTATTTTAATTTCATGGCTGCAATCACCATCTGCAGTGATTTTGGAGCCCAGAAAAATAAAATCAGCCACTGTTTCCACTATTTCCCCATCTATTTGCTGTGAAGTGATGGGACCAGATGCCATGATCTTAGTTTTCTGAATGTTGAGCTTCAAGTCAACTTTTTCACTCTCCTCTTCACATTCATCAAGAGGTTCTTTAGTTCTTCTTCACTTTCTGCCATAAGGGTGGTGTCATCTGCATATCTGAGGTTATTGATATTTCTCCTGGCAATCTTGATTCCAGCTTGTGCTTCTTCCAGCCCAGTGTTTCTCATGATGTACTCTGCATATAAGTTAAATAAGCAGGGTGACAATATACAGCCTTGATGTACTCCTTTTCCTATTTGGAACCAGTCTGTTGTTCCATGTCCAGTTCTAACTATTGCTTCCTGAGCTGCATACAGGTTTCTCAAGAGGCAGGTCAGGTGGTCTAGTATGCCCATCTCATTCAGAATTTTCCACAGTTTGTTGTGATCCGTAGGGTGAAAAGGTTTGGCATAGTCAAAAAAGCAGAAACAGATGTTTTTTCTGGAACTCTCTTGCTTTTTCAATGATCCAGCAATTTGATGTGTCTACCTTTATTGAGAGTTATGTATCTTGAATCTAGGTTGTTTGACTCAAATTCCAGAGCTCTTCTACACTTACTCTTTTGCTTTAACTTTCCATCACCTATTCTTTTTCCCTGTTTATAATAACATTTCCTATTTTTCATTTCTGAGGAGACAAAAAAAAAGCATATGATAAAACCTAGCACTTGAGTTGTTGCAGTCCATCAATTACACTCGTCAGAGAGTGAATGAAAACCATTTATGGCAAGTCTATAGGTGATTTTATCTCCATTCCCATGACCCTCACAGTCATCAGTTTATATATTAAGTCTTTACCTTAACAATAGCACACTTCAGAGAGAGCTCATCAGCTTTCTGTGGTTCAACATGGATAGCTATGTTCTCTTCCTACCAAACCTATGGGCAAGAATTAGAGGATCAGAGTAACAGGTGTATATCAAAACCAGTTATCCAGTACAAACTGAGAAGAAATTTAAGCTTGAAATTTTGTGTTAAAATCTTTAAGAGATCTGATGCCTGCTTGAGGGCAAACAGTGATTTTTTAAGCCATAGGTACATACAGCTGGGATGTTGGTAGATTTGTTTAGGAAGGTAAGCAGACTGCCCCAGATATTGAGAGATACTGATAGATCCCTTGGATAGCATGTGCTTAGTTGCTCAGTCATGTCCGACTCTTTGTGACCTCATGGACTGCAGCCCTACATGCACCTCTGCCCATGGGATTCTCCAGGCAAGAATACTGGAGTGGGTTGTCATGCCCTCCTCCAAGAGATCTTCCCAATCCAAGATTGGGAGCACAGAGACTCAATCAACTCAATCAACTCAAATGTTGATATATCTATGATCATGCCATATATTCATCTCATATGAGTCTGCTTACATAAGAAGGTTTCTATTTGTGTAAGATATTTTAGGTATACAGTACCACTGGCTGGCAACATGGATCAGACTCATCCATTCTGCTGCACTTAAGGCTTGATATATGAATACACAATCTCATAGAACACAATAAAGTGTGCTATCTTTGCGGAATCCCTGCTGTGTTATTAATTCAGTGAGTTATTTTCTCTTACTTGAATACCCATTGCTTACCCTGAATTTGTTTTAATACCTCAAGAAAATAAGGCTCAGAGTCTAATATAAATAAATAAATAAATAAATAAATAAATAAATAAATATATATATATATATATATCCAGGTAGGTTTTATAGAAAGTCCCATTTGCCAAATACTGAGGAATAAAGGAATCCATCAAATCCTTTCTAACAGAAGGTGGCTGGGTTTATCGGATCCAAATAGTGATGATCCTACAGTACCCAAAACTTTGTCACGTCCCCTGTGGTCCTACTTGTCAAACAGGCAGAACAGTCAAACCATGGACAAGTCTATCCTCAGGGTGCTCAGGAAAAATGGACACAGCTGCCAGAAATGTTGTAGCATATGCTATTCTGGGCCATCAAAAGTACAAGTCCAATCCTCTGCACAGATTTACTCATGCAGTAAAACATAAAGTGGAGAAGCAGAGATAAAATAATACAATCTAAACACACATATTTGTAAGATCCATCCATGTATTGGGATTTCTGGCAGGTTTCTCTTAAGTCACACCCATCTTCCTTGCTTAGGCTTTAAAATATTTGAGACATGACACAGAAGAATGACATATGGAAACCAAAGAACTCCTCTATATTGATTGCAGCAGGCTGGAGGACATGAACAGGTATATTAATCAAGTGGATCTGCAGATACTTAGCAGAATTAAGCACATGTCCCCATCTGGACCTGCAAGTGCCGAGCTTGAAGCAGAATTGTTGATATGGCAGGAAGCAAGCTGGTCTTTAAAGAAACAGAGGAGATTTCTGACTTCCCAGAACATCTGATCCCTGAGGGAAAGAGAGGAAGAGCTCAGGAAATAATGCCTGGTTATTCCCAAATTTTGCAGTTATATATCTCTATAAAACTCCTGGGATAAATGACAAAATGAATAAAGAGAGGTTAGAAGTTAACTGTCTATGGGGCTCTTCCATGGATAAGTAACCATTTATAAAAAAAAAATCAGACATAAGGATCATCCCTCAATATATTGCTTGTTTATATATACATTATTTTTGATTCTCTGTGTTGTATTTAGGTACATTTCTAAGAATTAAATGTTAATTCACCAATTCTTCCATCCAGTGTCTATAACAGCTCTAAAATTTTACATGATACAGACTAAATTTTTCATTTGAAAGTTTTCTAATTAATTATTTTATATCCATCTTTAATAATGTAATTTATGTCTACTTTCTTTTAAATTTCCTGTTCTCATTTGTAAATATTCTTCTTTTTTCCCTTTTCCTCTATTATCTTGTAATATCATTTTAGAATGCTCTGTTTTATTTTCCTTTTCATTCAGAGCAAAGTGATAACTTCATTCCTTACATAGTTTCTTCTAAACTTGTTTTCCTCATGGGATATGGAATTTTGGTAGAAAGGGGCATCTTAAGGAAGAGTGGCTTTTTTTTTTTTTTTGCTTGTTTTTTGTTTGTTTGCCTTTTCTGTTTTGTGTGTGTGTGTGTGTGTGTGTGTGTGTGTGTGTGTGTTTAGTCCTCTAATAATTGTATGCTTGCCTCCTTTAATCCTGCATGGACCCTAGTCCATAACCAACTCATTTTGGTGGCTCAAGCTCCTGCCCCATTATGATACTGCAGATTTTGCAGGTGTGGTCCCTGAATGACTGGGCAACTTGGTCCATTTTCCAGCCAGTTTCCTATTATACTTTGAGCCAAACACTTTCATATAAATTGTTAACAGAGATTAAAGTCAACTTTAACTATTTTAAGTTTCCTTTCTGGGTTAGGGGAATTCCTATTTAATCTCTAGATTAAGCAGAGTTGCTCTTACCTTTCTCCTCCTGTGCTGTGTTTAGTCACTCAGTCATGTCTCACTCTTTGTGACACCATGGACTGTAGCATGCCAGGCTCTTCTGTCCATGGGAATTCTCCAGGCAAGAATACTGGAGTGGGTTGACAAGCCCTCCTCCAGGAGATCTTCCCAACCCAGGGATTGAACCCAGGTCTCCCACATTGCAGGCAATTTCTTTAAGCCACCAGAGAAGCCAGTTGTACTAAACCAACACCCAATACTTGGCTGGTGAGAATAGCTCCAGTTGTATCATCTGCCTTTATAAATCTGTGTTGATTGATGGCAAACATATGTTTGTGTATAGTGATAAAAATTGTCTAAATGTGTAGTAGTCGAAGGGTAAACATTTTAGACTAAGCTTCACAGCAAAAGCTCTGCTCTTCGTCCCCATAGGGCTTCCCTACTCTAGTGAACCCATCACTGTTACTCCAACAAACAGTCTTCTTTTAAAGCCTTCAGATGACTAGATGAGGCTCACTGACATTATCATGAATGCTGTTGTCATTGTTCAGTCACTCAGTTGTGTCTGACTCTTTGTGACCCCCATGAACTGGGGTCAAACTCATGTCCATTGAGTCAGTGATGCCATCCTACCATCTCATCTTCTGTCGTCCCCTTCTCCTCCTGCCTTCAATCTTTCTCAATATTAGGGTCTTTTCAAATGAGTCAGCCCTTCGCATCAGGTGGCCAAAATATTGGAGTTTCAGCTTCAGCATCAGTCCTTCCAGTGAATACTCAGGACTGATTTCCTTTAGGATGGACTGCTTTGAATCTCCTTGCAGTCCAAGGAACTCTCAAGTGTCTTCTCCAACACCACAGTTCAAAATCTTCAGGTTTTCAGTGCTCAGCTTTCTTTATAGTCCAACTCTCACTTCCATAGATAACTACTGGAAAAAACATAGCTTTGACTAAATGGACCTTTGTTGGCCAAGTATTGTCTCTGCTTTTTAGTATGATGTCTAGGTAGGTCATGACTTTTCTTCCAAGAAGCAAGCGTCGGTTAATTTCATGGCTGCAGTCACCATCTGCAGTGATTTGGAGCCCCCCAAAATAAAGTTGGTTACTGTTTCATTTTTTTTCCCCATCTATTTACCATGAAGTGATGGGACCAGATGCCATGATCTTCATTTTTTGAATATTGAGTTTTAAACCAATTTTTTACTCTCTTCTTTCACCTTCTTCAAGAGGCTCTTTAATTTCTCTTTGCTTTCTGCCATAAGCATGATATCATCTGCATATCTGAGGTTTTTTATATTGCTCCTAGAAGTCTTGATTCCAGCTTGTGCTTCATCCAGCCCATCATTTCGTATGATGTACTCTGCATATAAGTTAAATAAACAAGGTGACAATATACAACCTTGACTTACTCCTTTTCCAATTTTGAACCAGTCCCTTGTTCCATGTCCAGTTCTAACTATTGCATCTTGACCTGAATACAGGTTTCCCAGGAAACAGGTAAGATGATCTGGTATTCCCATCTCTTTAAGAATTTTCCATAGATTTTTGTTATCCACAGAGCCAAAGGCTTTTACATAGTCAGTGAAGCAGAAGTAGATGTTTAGATGTCATGGCCCTGCCATGTTGACTCAACAAATGGCCAACTCAAGGCTGCAGTCACCTCATTGGTTGATTGGAAAGGCTCCCCTGCAAATCTGACTCTTGTATTTTGGTGAGCCTTGAGTTGTTGATAACTGTCAGCTGTAGAAACAGTTCCTGGCCACATGAGCCTCTCTTTACAACTGTTCCCAAAACAATAGCTACCTTCTCCCAGGTCAGGTGAGCTGAGAGAGAAAACTAAGAGACACCCATTGTGGAAGCCAGTCTTTACAACCTAATTTCAGAACTGACATACCTATCATCTCTTCTGTGATACTGTGTTCCTAGGAAGTGAGTCAGTAAGTATAGTCCACATTCCAAGAGAGGAGTCTACCCATGAATTTGAGTGGCACAAAGTAGAGATCATTGGGAGCCATCCTAGATGTGTATAAATTCAAGTCTCAATATGTGTATAAATTCAAGTATGGTTTTGTATGTATTTTCTGTGGCACAAGATTAAGTCCTCGTGGTGAATTTTTTTTCACTGATTTTTTTTTCAGTTTCAGACAATAAGAAACATCTTTTTCACATAACGCCACTCCTCTGCATTTTTACCCTCAGTGTCCTTAAAGTGCATATAGTGGGTTTCCCAGGTGGCTCAGGGGTAAAGAATCTACTTGCCAATACAGGAGACTCAAGAGACATGGATTCAATCTATGGGTTAGGAAGACCCCCAGAAAGGAAATGGCAACCTGCACCAGTATTCTCGATTGAGAAATCCAGTGCATAGAGAGACATGGCAGGCTACAGTCCAGTGAGTTTGCAAAGGAGTTGGACTTGACTTAGCAACTAAATAACAACAAAATGTCTCAAGAGTCAGTGATATTAAGTAAGGAGCTAAGGGCCATGCTCAGCAACATCAGACTGTTTTTTGTATGGTCTGCTTGGTAAGAATGTTTTTTTATACTTTTAAAGTGTTTGCAAATCAAAGCAAAAAAAATGAAATGAATAATATTGATAAATGTGTAACAAAGGTTATATGTGGCCTTTAAAGCTTACAATTTTTAACTGTCTGGTCCTATTTAAAAAAATTTCCAGTGTTGATCTGGTTTTACCTTTCAGAAATATAATAAAATATAAATGTGTTAGAAAATAGTATTTGCCAAACTGTACTTTGAAATTAACATGGAACAAAAGGAAGACAAACATCAGTTTTCCCTTTTATATTTTTTAGTGATCCAAGTTAACAAATCATTTATGATCCTAATTTTTCTACTTTTGATTTCCCTCAGAGTACATTTTTAAGAATCATATGAGATGGTAAATTTCAGCTTGTTATCTTTGTGTGTGGAAAGCAAAGAACAAAAAAGCTAATCCAGAGAAATCCCAGGGTAAATAACAGCAGTTGATATTTGAACTGTAGTAAGAGAAGACTGGATTCATATATTCCTTTCTGTAGGGTGTTCAGCTTTTTGACACATCACAGTAGGTAAACTCTTCCAAAATGAAGAGAGGGCTCAAGTCAGCAGGTTTCTGAGAGCCAGCTTCAAAAACCCCCTGCATTTTGTCCATGGAGGGGACAGAGAAAGTAGAGAGGAAGTTAACAGTTTATTGATTGTTTAATATTTACTGAGTAGTTACAAACATAGGGGACCTGGGATACTTTTGAACCAGTGTATTTAATGAAAATATTTCAAAATCCTACACCAAACTCTGCCTTGCATGCACGCTCCATCAGGCTTGGAAGATAAGCAGATCCACTCAGATTTTCATCTCTGTTGTTACACTCTACAGTTCCTGAGGATGGAAGCTGAGGGCTTGAGAGTAAAGAGCAGAGATCTCTTTTTTTTAGTTTGTAGCTCTCTTTGTTTAAAAATCCACATTTTTTTAAATTGTAAGACTTCCAAATGTATCAATAGCAATTGTTCTCGTTGTTTAGCCACTACATCATGTCCGACTCTTTCCAACTCCATGGATTGCAGCATGCCAGCCTTCCCCATCCTTTATTATCTCTTAGAGTTTACTCAAACTCATGTCCATTGAGTTGGTGATACTGTCTAACCATCTCATTCTCTGCTACCTTCTTCTCCTCTGGCCCTCAATCTTTCCTAGCATCAAGGTCTCTTCCAGTCAGTCAGCTCTTTGCATCAGGTAGCCAAAGTATTGGAGCCTCAGCTTCAGCATCAGTCTTTCCAATGAATATTCAGGGTTGATTTCCTTTAGGATTGGCTGGTTTGATCTCTTTACAGTCCAGCAGACTCTTTTAAAGAGTCTTCTCCAGCACCACAATTCGAAAGTAAGAATTATTCGGTGCTCAGCACAGAGTCGCACACAACTGAAGCGACTTAGCAGCAGTAGCAGCAGCCTTCTTTGTGGTCCAAATCTCATATTCATACATGACTACTGAAAAGAGCAATATTAACTCATTTACTGAGTCCCGATTACGTATTAGGTATAGTGTTCTTTGGTGCTAGAGCTGGGCTCCATAGTCTCCACTCATAAAGCACTGTATTTTACTGCTTTCCACAATGAATATGAAACATACATTACAACCAGTTTCTGATCTTTAAGAATTATGGCTTGCAGTTTTCAGATTCTCACTTCATCAGTGCTGTTTTTCTTCATTGCTATTGTTTTATTTCCATTTGTTTCTTTCTTTTCCTAATAATTTCTCTGAACTTCTACTTAAAAATTGTATAATTATTATACATTTTATATTTCCTGTATTTCTCTGAAATCTGTATTTATTTTGATTTTTATAATGGTGGAACAGTATTATTTTGGAGCTAAAGAACACAATCTGCCTTTTCTAGAGAAGGTACTCTAAGTTTTCATATATAAAGCTAAATCTTCTGCTTTTTGTAGTCCATAGAAAATATTAACTGTACTTTCTCAACACACATATATGTGTAACATTTATAATTTTTTTGGAAATATATTCTGCTATATTTTTAGGAAATTTTATATTTTAAATATCTACAATTTATTGAACATATATTATGCCCTAAGTTATAAATACTTAATTTTTATAACAAATAAGCCTATAAATTGCTGTATTTTATGCCTCAAAGGAGTTTGGAAGCTAAATGACTTTCATTGATAGACTTTAACACCTATTTTAACTACTGTGCTATAGTGATAGTAATAGCAAGTCTTTATATCCATTTTTCTTTAATATTTTGTGCATACATGCTAAGTTGCTTCAGTTGCGCTGACTCTTTGTGATCCCATGGACTGTAGCCCACCTCTGTCCATGAGATTCTCCAGGGAAGAATACTGGAGTGGGTTCCTGTGGATCTTCCCAACCTAGGGATTGAAACTATGTCTCTTATATCTCCTACCTTGGCAGGTGAATTCTTCACCATTAATGCCACCTTGGAAGCCCTCACTATAAATATATATATATTTTTATAATATATACTAATTTAAATATCTTTATTTTTGCTGATAACTTAATAAGCCAGCTGTTACTAAATCCACTATTATAGCTACAAAATTGAAAGGCTCAGTAAAGTCTTAGATGTTTAATCAGAATGACATGACTGAACCTGGCAAGACTGGGGAAAGAACTTTAGTCTTCTTTGTCTTACTCCAGTGACCTTTCCCCTGACTTGAATCGTACAGCTATGGTTTTTCAGTGGAGAGTCTCAATTTTATGCTTAAACTCAGTCTACTTCTGCAACAGTGATGAAGTAAATGTTTTTCACAGTGAATATGGGAAAAGCTGGATCTGCAAGAGGGAGAAAATTCAGTTTTCTTCAAACAATTTTAGGTTTCTTTGGGACCCATTATATTTACCATAGTTTTCCTGATCATTTGTTTTCTTCAGGGGATGCTTAAAGCTATATGCAGTTAAAAATGAAGGCTGTTGAGTTGCTTGAAGGCAATCTAGGTTGAACAAGAATTTGACTATCCTCGACAATGTCTCTTATCTTTACTTAGTAATGACATTTTTTTTAAAGGAAAACTATTGCCCTGAGTATCCTAAAATTGATATAATTTACCCAGCGCAATTTTACCATGCTCTCATATTATATTTTATGACACTTTGAGCTCCTCATGTGCTGTGATCTGAGACATATTTCCTCACACCAGGAACAGGGAGAAATATGAACAGAGCTTTAAGTCAATGAATTAGTGGTGGCTTGGAGAGGCAAGAGGTTCTTGTTTAACAGAAAAAAAAAAAGATCTTGTATCTTCTATTATGTCATTTGTCTAATTGGTCATTTTGTTTGTATAAGCAAAATTTAAATTCTTTCATTTCTTGTGTGGTAAATTTCATGAGTACAATAAATAAGATACTTCCCCCACCTCCAAGAGCTAATAATCTAGAAGAGGCAAGAGAGTGAACAGACTTTCATAATAACAGGGTTAAATGCTGTAAAATCTATGTACAAGGTGTGATAAGTGGGCCAAGAAGAGGCACCTAACAAAGTCTTGAAATAAAACACATCAAGAAGGCCTTATCTAAAAAGTGTTGCATAGATTAAAGCTTAAGAATGAGTTAGCCCTGGAAATAGGAGAAAAGGTACAGGAGTAAATGATACTGGTGCTTACTAAGAGGTCTAGCTTTCCTTTTATCCTTTGAAGTTAAACAAAGCCATGTGATTTGTTTGGCCAAGTGAATGTGACCCATGTGAGGGAAGGTGACAAGGTTTTTACTAGTGGATAGAGGCAATTAAGCAATTAAGGTGCTGTTCCATGCTCTTGCCATGGTGCAGTGAATCCTGAAGACTCAGTTTGGTATGGAAGCTCCTTAAGGTGGTGGAGCTGCCTGAGTCTTATGCTACTGATATTATAGTGGTATTTCTCAACATGTCACAGCTTGCCCTACCTTGACTGACAACTTTTTTTTTTTTTTTAAGTGATAAATAATTCAAAACAAGGAGGTAGAGTGACAAGAAATAGCATGAAGATATCTGCAGGGATTAAATATGAAAGACTTTGTTTGCTGATTTTAATTAATTTGAACTTTATCACCTTATTGACATGAATGAATTGATGTATTGTTAGCATAAAGTGGAGTTTCAGAACTTTGGAACTGTTGGCCTTTGAGAGCATCAGAATTCTTTGATGAGGAACTCTACTGTATTCATTGAGGATGTTTACCAGCATTGCTGTCTTATACTCATTGGCTGACAGTTGTACCATCTTCCCCAGTTGTGGAAACTATAAATGTCTCCATATATTGCCAAATGTCTCCCAGAGGGAAAAATCACCCAAAGTTGAAATTACTGACATAAGGGAAAAGGAAAATGGATATAAGATAAGCAAGATAGAATAATGTCATCTTTATGAAATATCATTTATATTTTCTGAACTGGAATATGCATAATTTTGAGTATTTTTTTTTAAATGCCTCAGATTTTATAGCATTGAAATCATGTTGGAGAGGGGCAATATGCATTGTGATGGTACCTCCTGGTAAGGAAATGGACATCATTTGGTTCCTGAAGAATTCCAAAAGTTCAGTTTGTTCCTTGACTATTCTGGCTTTTATCCCATACTTGTGTGACAAAGATATCTTAATAAAACTTGATTATCCTAGAACTTCAAAATAGTCTAGTACTCTGAATTAAATGAAAAATTTTCTAGTTATATTATGAGTGGTTATACCATTAAAAGTTTGGACTTTGATGTATGAATGATCAATGGAGAGAATTCGATAATTGTCTAATCCAGTGTCTAGAGTTGGCTCGAAATACAGTACATTCTAACTAACCTTTTGCTGATGCAGCTTGTTATAATTTAGGGTGAGCTTAAGAGCTGTGGACCTGGGTATTAATCTTACCTCAGATATATTGCCATCATGGTTTGTATCAAGATTTTTACCTTACATTTCAATTTCATTCTTCATATAATGAAGTGAAAATGTGCTAATAACATTGTTTCATTTAATCATTCTAAACATTGAGATAATGTTCAGATTGATAAAATTATACCAAATTGAATATAAATACAGTTCCTTATCTTGGAATTTTCCAAGATAGTTAGACTACATTTTTTTTCTTTTATTATTTATTTTTCAATTTACAATATTGTATTGGTTTTACATTTTTTAATGCTTGAATGAAATTAGATATGTCAGCTGTCTTACTTACACTCTATGTTTTGCTGGTGTTTGCTTTTATAGCATCAAAATATCTTGTTCTCCTCAAATTCCTTTGTATTTTATCCTAAGATGATTGGGAGATATCACAGCGTTGAGCCACTACAGTAGAAGAATTGGATCAAATTCAGAAGATGATTTGAGATGCTCAGTGGGGAACGAATTGAGAGTTGCCAGAACCAAGTCAGGCAGCAGTTACAACAATGCTGTAATATATATATATATATTACAGCATTGTTGTCATATATATATATATATATATATATATATATATATATGTTGCTGGTGTTTTGCTAAGTTAATGGGAAACAGCGCTGTGAAATGTCAACGAAATTATGCAAGATTTATCTTGAGTTGGTGGTTGATTTGATATGTGGGATGAGGGAGTGGAAGAAATCAATGATGTGTCCAAGTTTTCCTTGTTGATATGGGTGCATAGTGATGCTGACAGAGAACACCAAGAATAAATAAGTATGGAGAGAGAATGATGATGGTGAATGTTAGGGTTTTACTGGAATTTCAAGCAGGATTATCTTTTGGCTATTTAGGACTAGAACTCAGGTGAGAGAAATAGCCTGAAGGTATTGATCAAAAAGTCATTACTATGTTGATAGATTATAATATTAATAAGCAAAATTACCTGGGCCAAGTGTACAAAATGATAAGAAAGGAGAGTTGTGGATAGAAGAAATTCTGAAATTCAAGGTGCACCTGAAGAAGAATGCTAAATAGAGACTGGGAATGTATAAGGAAAAACCAACATACCACTGTATCTTGGAGGCCAAAGTAAACAACTGCTTTGAAAAAGAAAAAAAAAAACACACACACTAAATTTATTGATAGCAACATGCTTCCCAGGTAGCTCAGTGGCAAAGAACCTGCCAGCCAAGCAGGAGACACAGGTTTAATCCCTGGGTTGGGAAGATGCTCTGGAGAAGGTAATGGCAACCCACTCCAGTATTCTTGCCTGGAGAATCCCATGGAGAGAGGATCCTGGTGGGCTATAGTCCATGGGGTCACAAGAGTCAGATACAGCTTAGTGACTAAACCACCATCACCAATATAGTAACAGCAGTAGTTATGAAAGAATTATGGTACTGCTCTGGTAGAAAGCAAGCAACTTCAGGGAAAATTCTTACTGACTTCCTAATTAGAAATGATAGCCTCCCTTTAAATTACACTTGCAAGTCCAAGATAAAAGGCCTTAGGAAATTTCATGTGTTATACTCTTGTGTGCATGCTATGTTGCTTCAGTCATGTTGGACTCTTTGCCACTCTATATACTATAGTCCACCAGCTTCCCCTCTCCAATGGATTCTCCAGGCAAGAATACCGGAGTGGGTTGCCTTGCCCTCCTCCAGGGGATCCTCTTGACCAAGAGATTGAACTGGTGTCTTCTATATTGGCAAGCAGTTTCTTTTTGTTTTGTTTTGTTTTGTTTTTTAACTTATTTTTAATTGGAAGAAAATTTCTTTACAATATTTTGTTAGGTTCTGTCATATGTCAACATGAATCAACCATAGGTATACGTATGTCCCCTCCCTCCTTTTTTTTTTCTTTTTTTCAAATTTATTTTAGTTGGAGGCTAATTACTTTACAATATTGTGGTGGTTTTTGCCATACATTCGCATAAATCAGCCATGGGTGTACATGTGCTCCCCATCCTGCCCCTCCCTCTCACCTCCCTCCCCATGCTATCCCTCAGGGTCATTTAGGTGCACCAGCCCTGATGCCCTGTCTCATGCTTTGAACCTGGACTGGCAATCTATTTCACATGTGATAATATACATGTTTCAATGCTATTCTCTCAAATCATCCCACCCTCGCCTTCTCCCACAGAGTCCAAAAGTCTGTTCTTTACATCTGTGTCTCTTTTGCTGTCTCGCATATAGGGTCATCATTACCATCTTTCTAAGTTCCATATATATGCATTAATATACTGTACTGGTTTTTTTTTTTTTTTTTCTGACTTACTTCGCTCTGTATAATAGGCTCCAATTTAATCCACCTCATTAGAACTGATTCAATTTCATTCTTTTTAATAGCTGAGTAATATTTCATTGTGCATATGTAGCACAGCTTTCTTATCCATTCATCTGCTGATGAACATCTAGATTGCTTCCATGTCCTGACTATTGTAAACAGTGCTGCAATGAACATTGCAGTACATGTGTCTCTTTCAATTCTGGTTTCCTCAGTGTGTATGCCCAGCAGTATACACTGGGATTGCTGGGTCGTATAGGAGTTCTATTTCCAGTTTTTTAAGGAATTGCCACACTGTTCTCCATAGTGGCTGTACTACAGCCACCAACTGTGTAAGAGGGTTCCTTTTTCTCCACACCCTCTCCAGCATTTATTGTCTGTACTAGTGCCACCTGGGAAGCGTTATACTCTTAAACCATCGATCTTAAAAAGCCTAATATCTTTCCATGTCCCATGTGCATTGGATTTACTGTCCGGTTTTGAAGAGCACAAAGGAAGGGAGTTGCTTTTTCATCTTTGCAATGGCTATGTTTTTCTCATTCTTAAAAATTTCTCACTTTCATAGCATCTAGGGACATTGTGTTCAATACCATCATCCTTTCTGATGGGAGCATATTAAAGTTCCTTTCCGCCTTACTCCATGTTTGGTTCTTTATAGTGAAAAGCTAAATATGGTGCGCATATCCTCTTAATGCTAATGGCCCAGTAAATTGTAGATAAGACAATTTAAACATAAAAAGGAAGCTGTATCCTCAGAAACTTTGTAAAATGGGGTGGAGAAAAGGTAGCAAAATGTAAATATACACTGACAAACTCACTAATGATGTTTACTTTGTTACTTAGCTGCTGTTACCTAGATTGGGTCATTCAAAAATAGAATTTCTGTTCAGCTTTTATAACAGTCTTTGTGTTGTTTATTTTATTGCAAGTATGGTGTAAGAGTGGCAGTTTCACAGTAAGCAGCTGGACTAATGCTATTCATTAGCAATTGTGCAACATATCATAGGAAAAAGTAATGTTCCATTCAAGTATGTATTTCAGAATCTTAACTCCCTAACTGAATGTCTCTTACACCCTATATACATAATGACATTATTTTTCATCAATAAGATGACTGAAAACATTTAAATAAATTTCAAAGTTTAAGATAAACTTTTTAAAATACAGCTGTGTGAAGACCTTGTATTATGAATTACCACGCTGAGAAAAAAACAATCTGTCTCGTTAGCTCGATTTCTTGCTCAGCCCAGCTGGGCCTTTCCAGTGATCTGGGGAGTTGAGGTGATCATGAGCCAATGATTATTCATTTGTATGAACCGCCAGCATAACCTGCCAACAATAGTTACCCACACTCAGCATCTGTGCATAGACACTGATAGGGGTAATTGTCATGGCAGCCAAAAACGGCAAACCCCAGCATGTCCTGGGCTTGAACACAGCTATTCAAATGAAAGAGCATTTTCAGATTGCCTGAAGTGGTGTAAATTCCTCAGTGAATTTGACCTGTATCATCATGGATGGATTTTGGTTCCAAATATGGCTCAAATCTACTCCAGACTGACTATAAATCATTAGAAAAGTTAGATTAAAAAAATAATAATGCGAATTTCAGGGATATAAGCAGCAGACGAAATGGATGCTAGTATACTAACAGTCTTCTCAAATCATGGACACTGTTTATTTTACTGTTATAAACTAGAAAATTTTCTCATATGTATATGTATATCTATATATTGTGTACATATGTTTATTTAATGTAAATATTTATTTTTCATTTATTGATTAATGAGTTTAAAGGTTTATATTTGTACAGTTGTACATATATTTGTTTGTTATCTAGTTGTATGTTTTATTTTTAATATTTTTTTTCTGGCAACCTTTATTATGGTAACCTGTCCTCTTTGAAGTAATGCCATTCATTCATTAATTCATTCTTTGACTAAAAACTTATTGAATAATTACTCTACTGAAAGGTTAATCTATATAATAAATGGTTGCGTCTCATGGAGAATTGTGTCCATTTCGAGCGTGATAAATTTCATCTGCACTGTGGTTTAATTTGGTGGTTTTCTAAAGGTATTTTCCTAATACCTGGTTGTTTTTTCAGAAGATATATTTCTATGTTCTTTAGGAAAGATTTTAATTCAGTACTTTGAAAACCATCCTGGGTATCTGGCTTTCTGATACATATTCCTGGATGACTGTGAAGTGATTATTGTGAAGATCATCTTTTCAGACACTGATCTCGCTAATTAAATGATACTACCCAGACAAAAGTTATTGAAAAAGAGACAGAGAAATAAAGATAAAGAGAGAAAATAGTATTGTAATAATAAGGTTTTATGCATTAGAAATTACATATATTGTTTCTACTTTTCTCCTTACCTAGGCACTGACTCAAATGTATTGATATCTAATACTTGTGTCTTTTAATAACCAAGTCTGTTTTGTTATGTGTTTCAATTTATAAAAATGTGTTTATGTTTTACTTATTCACGCAACAATAAAAATGAACATATATGTTACTTAACACTTTCATTTATATAGAAAAATCTTTAAAAGTTGTCATTTGAAGTAAAGATAAATGATGTACCTTCAAAATTAGGGAAAAAATTGTAGGAATAAGTACGTGGATATATACTTGACTATTCAAATTAGTCAAGTTATATGCTTCTAAAACATTCATTTCTTTCATTTGTGTGGCTTTCAAGATTCCTCTGAACCAACAGTACTATTATGAGCATGACTTCCTATGGAAACTTTGAGAGTTTCTTGGTGCAGGAATAGAACTTATACAATATTGTAGCTGTACTGTAACTTGCAACATATTGTGAGTCTTCTCTTACATGTAGCAGTGTTCTCACTTGGGGAACATCACTGATGCAAAGTAAGTACAAATCCCTGTCCATCATGCTATCATCTATAAAAAGTGGCATTTCAGATCGTTGTTAAGGAATGATCAGAACTTTATGTTGTTGTGAAAGAGAGGAAAACTTTTCAGGAAGAGGGAAAGCCAAGTACAGAAGCAGGGAAAAGTAAAAGTTCATGACTTGATCTCCAGTGGGTGAAAGTGCATTTATCTGAGGGCTATGAGTAGTTGAGATTTCAAGACATGCAGTTATACAGGCAAGTTGAATTTAAGCTGTAAAGAGTTTGATGGATTATAGAGATCCCTATAAGGATTTCAGCAGGAGACCATCACAATTTGATTTTTGATGTTAGACACCCTCCTGAGGGAAGATTAGACTGGATGGGAAAAAAGCAATATCTGCTAATAATTGAAATAAAAGGAATAATTACATATACAGAGAATGAAAACAACCAAAACTAATATTTACTGGTCCTTTGCTGTGTCTTAGAGCCTCTACTGAACACATGTGATGTATTATCTGTTAATTCTTGCTCTAACCCAGAGAGATTGTTATTGTCCTCATTTTAGGATGAAACATTCTGAGAGTTGAAGTGATTATACCCAGTGTAATAATGTAGGGCTTGTGCATTTTGCAATGTGAGAGTCTTTTAATAAGGAAAAAAAAAAGAATTGAGTGGTAAATAAAAAATTTGGTCAAAATTAATTTGTATTTCAGATGAGAAAATGAAACAAAATAAGTTATAAATTTAACAAAGTGTTAACTTTGCCTAAATGCCCTCAAATCAGAAGAAAATACATTAATTCTATAGTAAATACTAGATTATATACTCCTATAATCTTTTCCTACATTTTGAGGGTATCTAATCTATCTTCAAATGATACTTTTTAAAGATTTTTCTATATAAATAAAGATAAACTTTTCCCTGTGGCATAATTGTTTAAAATAATATTTTAAATGAACAAATAGATTACAAGTGTTTTGAAGGCTAACAAATTTATTTGCTGTCCAATTGGAAAATCTGTCTTTTATTTTTCTTTTCATAAGTTATATAATTTGGAAGTGCCAAAACTCAAAATCTTTTTTGCAATAAAGCTCAATCTCTCTCCTTTTTATCACAGTGCTGGGTAAATCCACTGAATGGGAGGTGTGGTGGCAATGTGCTATATATTTGATTCCTCCCAAAATTCATATGTTGCAACCTAACACTTAGAGTGATAGAATAGTATTAGAAGGTGAACCTTTTTGGAGGTGCTATCGGTGGCACTAGTGGTAAAGTGCCTGCCAATCCTGCCTGCCAATGCAGGAGGCATAAGTATCTTCCCTGAGTTGGGAAGATCCCCTGGAGGAGGGCAAGGCAACCTACACCAGTATTCATGCCTGGAGAATCTCATGGACAGAGGAGCCTGGCAGGCAACAGTGCATAGTGTCACAAAGAGTTGGGCATGGCTGAAAGGACCTAGTTCTCACACATAGATTATGAAAGTGGAGCCCTTCTAAATGGGACTAGTGCCTTTGTAAAAGAGATCCCACAGATATCCTTAGTTCTTTGCATCACTTGAGAATGCAGCAAAAGAGGGACCATCAATGAACCAGAGAGCAGTTCTTCACCAGACACTGAATTTGCTTCTATGATGTTGGATTTGATCTTGGATTTCCCAGCCTCCATAACTAAGGAATTTTGTTTTAGCAGCCTGAATAGGCTGAGATATAAGGCTATCTATTAGCAATAGCATAATTGTAAGTGGAATTGACTGTGAATCATATACCTATTATACCATCAAACCAACTAAACATATATCCAAGTCAAGTTCTCTTTAACCTGCATCTACAAAATTGTTTCCTGCTACCTCAATGAAACGTGATACAAAGAAGGTGAAACAAATGAAGACATGGTGAAAAAGATAATGGTCTTATTCAATTTGATTAATTATTTACCTTATATTGAAAAATTTGTGATAGCATATCATGATGTGGTACACATTGCTTTGACCTGGACCCTAGAAAGGTCTGTACAATTGGATGTCATTGAATCTTAAGCATCATTGACTATGTGGTAAATCTACTCTGTTTGTAACAAATTCCTTCAGTATCTCCCCAGGTATTTGATCATTATACTGGCCCATCAAATCTATGCCCAGGGTTAAGAAGGCAGAATTAACTGCCTTTTCTCTTTTTTTGGTAGCAATTTCATTATACTTGCTATTGTCTACTGATAACATATTTGTTTTTATCAATTAAAATTAAAGCCAGAAAGGAAAATGTCACAACTTGCTCTGGTAGCCCAGTTGTTCAGGTTACTCCTTCTGTTTAGACTAAGGAGACAGAAGGCTGTATTGGAAATCTGCTGTCTCCTTAAGATCACTTCTAAACTTTTACTCTGTGACCTAGATTCAGGGACAATCTTTCTTTGAGTTTTTGCTGCCGATTATATCTTGCTGTGATTGAAAGCATCTGGGAGATTCATAAAGATTTAGGAATAATTCCTGACTAATTACTGATTACTTTCTAACTTAGGCTAAATCCTTGTTACTCACATTATGGTCTATGCTTAACAGCAGCATCAAACTCAAGTGAGGATTTGGTAGAAATGCAGAGTCTCCATCTCACTACAATCCACTGAATCAGACTTATTCTCTGAAAAGATCCCTAAGGGATTCTAGTATAGATTAAGGTTTGAAAAACACTGGCCTTGATATGGTTAATTACCTGAATTGCTTTGGTCAGCCTCATGAAACTTTTGGCCCACTTAATTTTCTTTGACTTTCCACCCAAATCCTTAATTAAGGATACATTGTGATTTTTGCATATGTGAGGTACTAGCCTCAGAAGCGAATAACCACACAAATTTGGAACTTACTGTCCTGGTTCTACATATGTGTTTCTACTATCTATTGACTCTTTCTGTCATTTGGATACATTCAACATAAGGTATATTTAATCTTATACAAAAACAGTTGATTTTCAGTAGAGAAAATATAGAAAGCACAGGAATATAGAAAAATTAATATATAATGTATAAAATTGTATAATACACTAATAATATATATAATATAATATATATAATATATTCTCACTACTCAAGACATTTTAATATAAGACTTCTATTATTTATCTTTTATTTTTTTTATTTTTTTTTTTTTTTAGTTTTTTATTTTTTACATTTTAAAATCTTTAATTCTTACATGCATTCCCAAACATGAACCCCCCCTCCCACCTCCCTCCCCATAACATCTTTCTGGGTCATCCCCATGCACCAGCCCCAAGCATGTTGCATCCTGCGTCAGACATAGACTGGCGATTCAATTCACATGATAGTATACATGTTAGAATGTCATTCTCCCAAATCATCCCACCCTCTCCCTCTCCCTCTGAGTCCAAAAGTCCGTTATACACATCTGTGTCTCTTTCCCTGTCTTGCATACAGGGTCGTCATTGCCATCTTCCTAAATTCCATATATATGTGTTAGTATACTGTATTGGTGTTTTTCTTTCTGGCTTACTTCACTCTGTATAATCGGCTCCAGTTTCATCCATCTCATCAGAACTGATTCAAATGAGTTCTTTTTAACGGCTGAGTAATACTCCATTGTGTATATGTACCACAGCTTTCTTATCCATTCATCTGCTGATGGACATCTAGGTTGTTTCCATGTCCTGGCTATTATAAACAGTGCTGCGATGAACATTGGGATACATGTGTCTCTTTCAATTCCGGTTTCCTCGGTGTGTATGCCCAGCAGTGGGATTGCTGGGTCATAAGGGAGTTCTATTTGCAATTTTTAAGGAATCTCCACACTGTTCTCCATAGTGGCTGTACTAGTTTGCATTCCCACCAACAGTGTAGGAGGGTTCCCTTTTCTCCACACCCTCTCCAGCATTTATTGCTTACAGATTTTTGGATCGCAGCCATTCTGACTGGTGTGAAGTGGTACCTCATTGTGGTTTTGATTTGCATTTCTCTAATAATGAGTGATGTTGAGCATCTTTTCATGTGTTTGTTAGCCATCCGTATGTCTTCTTTGGAGAAATGTCTATTTAGTTCTTTGGCCCATTTTTTGATAGGGTCGTTTATTTTTCTGGAGTTGAGCTGCATAAGTTGCTTGTATATTTTTGAGATTAGTTGTTTGTCAGTTGCTTCATTAGCTATTATTTTCTCCCATTCAGAAGGCTGTCCTTTCACCTTGCTTATATTTTCCTTTGTTGTGCAGAAGCTTTTAATTTTAATTAGATCCCATTTGTTTATTTTTGCTTTTATTTCCAGAATTCTGGGAGGTGGATCATAGAGGATCCTGCTGTGATTTATGTCTGAGAGTGTTTTGCCTATGTTCTCCTCTAGGAGTTTTATAGTTTCTGATCTTACATTTAGATCTTTAATCCATTTTGAGTTTATTTTTGTGTGCGGTGTTAGAAAGTGATCTAGTTTCATTCTTTTACAAGTGGTTGACCAGTTTTCCCAGCACCACTTGTTAAAGAGATTGTCTTTACTCCATTGTATATTCTTGCCTCCTTTGTCAAAGATAAGGTGTCCATATGTGTGTGGATTTATCTCTGGGCTTTCTATTTTGTTCCATTGATCTATATGTCTGTCTTTGTGCCAGTACCATACCTAAAGAAACTAAAGACCTATATATAGAAAACTATAAAACACTGATGAAAGAAATCAAAGAGGACACTAATAGATGGAGAAATATACCATGTTCATGGATTGGAAGAATCAATATAGTGAAAATGAGTATACTACCCAAAGCAATTTACAAATTCAATGCAATCCCTATCAAGCTACCAGCCACATTTTTCACAGAACTAGAACAAATAATTTCAAGATTTGTATGGAAATACAAAAAACCTCGAATAGCCAAAGCAATCTTGAGAAAGAAGAATGGAACTGGAGGAATCAACTTGCCTGACTTCAGGCTCTACTATTATTTATCTTTTAAAGTTATGTATATAATATATAGGTCCTCTCTGGTCATTCAGATGGTTAAGAATCTGCCTGAAATTCAGGAGACCCAGGTTCAATCCCTGGGTTGAAAAGATCCACTGCAGAAGGGAATGGCAACTCACTCCAGTATTCTTACCTGGAAAATTCCATGGACAGAGGAGCCTGGTGGGCTACAGTCCATTGGGTTGCAAAAAGTCAGATGTGGCTGAGTGACTGACACTTTCACATATCATATATGTCTGATAGTTTTTGATATAAACTTAGCTTTATACCACAAGTTTTTTTTTTTTTGATACCATTGTAAACTCTTTTTAGGAAGTTATAATGATTACATATTAGTCCATTTAGGATATACTGAAAAATTTATATTTTCCCTATTCTTGATCTGAGATTATTTCTAATGTTTCTTAAGAAATATGTATGTCCATCATGACCAATTGGGCTTTATCCCAGGGATGCAAGGATTCTTCAATATCCACAAATCAATCAACATAATATACCACATTATAAACTGAAACATAAAAATCATATGATTATTTCAATAGATGCAGAGAAAGCCTTTGACAAAATTCAACATCCATTTATGATAGAAACCCTCCAGAAAGCAGGAATAGAAGGAACATACCTCAACATAATAAAAGCTATATATGACAAACCCACAGCAAACATTATCCTCAATGGTGAAAAATTGAAAGCATTTCTCTTAAAGTCAGGAGCAAGACAAGGGTGCCCACTCTCACCAATACTATTCAACATAGTTTTGGAAGTTTTGGCCACAGCAGTCAGAGCAGAAAAAGAAAATGAATCCACATTGTAAAGGAAGAAGTAAAACGCTCACTGTCTGCAGATGACATGATCCTCTACATAGAAAACCCTAAAGACTCCACCAGAAAATTACTAGAGTTAATCAATGAATATAGTAAAGTTGCAGGATATAAAATTAACGCACAGAAATCCCTTGCATTCCTATACACTAACAATGAGAAAACAGAAAGAGAAGGAAAAAATTCCATTCACCATTGCAACAAAAATAATAAAATACTTAGGAATATATCTAAAGAAACAAAAGACCTATACATAGAAAACTATAAAACACTGGTGAAAGAAATCAAAGAGAACACTAATAGATGGAGAAATATACCGTGTTCATGGATTGAAAGAATCAATATAGTGAAAATGAGTATACTACCCAAAGCAATCTATAGGTTCCATGCAATTCCTATCAAGCTACCAATGGTATTTTTCACAGAGCTAGAACAAATAATTTCACAATTTGTATGGAAATACAAAAAACCTCAAATAGCCAAACCAATCTTGAGAAAGAAGAATGGAACTGGAAGAATCAACCTGCCTGATTTCAGGTTCTACTACAAAGCCACAGTCATCAAGACAGTTTGGTACTGGCACAAAGACAGAAATATAGATCAATGGAACAAAATAGAAAGCCCAGAGATAAATCCATGCACCTATGGACACCTTATCTTTGATAAAGGAGGCAAGAATATGCAATGGAGAAAAAACAATCGTTTAACAAGTGGTGCTGGGAAAACTGGTCAACCACTTGTAAAAGAATGAAGCTAGAACACTTTCTAACACCATACACAAAAATAAACTCAAAATGGATTAAAGATCTAAAAGTAAGACCAGAAACTATTAAACTCCTAGAGGAAAACATAGGCAAAACTCTCTATGACATAAACCACAGCAGGATCCTCTATGACCCACCTACCAGAAAAATGGAAATAAATGCAAAAATAAACAAATGGGACCTAATTAAAATTAAAAGCTTCTGCACAACAAAGGAAACTATAAGCAAGGTGAAAAGATAGCCTTCAGAATGGGAGAAAATAATAGCAAATGAAGTAATGGACAAAGAATTAATCCCAAAACTATACAAGCAACTCCGCAGCTCAATTCCAGAAAAATAAAGTGAAAGTGAAGTCGCTCAGTCATGTCCAACTCTTTGCAACCCGTGGACTCTAGCCCACAAAGCTCCTCCATCCATAGGATTCTCCAGGCAAGAACACTGGAGTGGGTTGCCATTTCCTTCTCCAGGGGATCTTCCTGACCCAGGGATTGAACCCAGGTCTCCCACATTGCAGGCAGGCACTTTAACCTCTGCACCACCAGGGAAGCCCTTAAATATAAGATTCCAAGTACTAACATCAAAGATTTCAAGGGAGGAAAGGAAGCCAGGTTGAAAGAAAAAGGAGGAGGAGGTGGGGGGGATGGTAAAAGGGGTGGCCTTACAGACGTCTCCTGCCACCTACAGTTACCCAGGCATCATGGGACTTTTCCCTGGGCCTCCAGAGAAGGGAGGACTGGAACTCAGCCCTACCAGAAATCAGACCAGACCAGAACCAGAATTTGAGTTCTCTGCCAAGAGGAGGTGATCAGTCTCCAATCCTCAGCTCAGGCTGAGGGCCCTTCAACCAGATTCCTGTGTCCAGGACCGAGGGACTAGAAAAACAGAAAAATAAAAGACCCAGTCAAAAAGTGGGCCAAAGAACTAAACAGACATTTCTCCAAAGAAGATATATAGATGGCTAGCAAACACATGAAAAATGCTCAACATCACTCATTATCAGAGAAATGCAGATCAAAACCACACTGAGATGCCCAATCAGAATGGCTGCTATCCAAAAGTCTGCAAGCAATAAATGCTGGAGAGGGTGTGGAGAAAATGTTCCTCTTACACTGTTGGTGGGAATGCAAACTAATACAGCCACTATGGAGAACAGTGTGGAGATTACTTAAAAAACTGGAAATAGAACTCCCATACGACCCAGCAATCCCACTGCTGGACATACACACTGAGGAAACCAGACTAGAAAGAGACACATGTACCCCAATGTTCATTGCAGCACTGTTTATAATAGCCAGGACATGGAAGCAACCTAAATGTCCATCAGCAGATGAATGCATAAGAAAGCTGTGGTACATATGCACAATGGAATATTATTCAGCCGTTAAAAATAATACATTTGAATCAGTTCTAATGAGGTGGATGAAACTGAAGCCTATTATACAGAGTGAGGCAAGCCAGAAAGAAAAACACCAATATAGTATACTAATGCATATATATGGAATTTAGAAAGAAGGTGTTCAAGCTGGTTTTAGAAAAGGCAGAGGAACCAGATATCAAATTGCCAAAATCTACTGGATCATGGAAAAAGCAAGAGGGTTCCAGAAAAACATCTATTTCTGCTTTATTGACTATGCCAAAGCCTTTGACTGTGTGGATCACAATAAACTGTGGAAAATTCTGAAAGAGATGAGAATACCAGACCACCTGACATGTCTCTTGAGAGACCTGTATACAGGTCAGGAAGCAACAATTAGAACTGGACATGAAACAATAGACTGGTTCCAAATAGGAAAAGGAGTATGTCAAGGCTGTATATTGTCACCCTGCTTTTTTAACTTTTATATGCAGAGTACATCATGAGAAATGCTGGGCTGGAAGAAGCACAAGCTGGAATCATGATTGTGGGCTAAATGTCAATAAACTCAGATATTCAGATGACACCACCCTTATGGCAGAAAGTGAAGAGGAACTAAAAAGCCTCTTGATGAAAGTGAAAGAGGAGAGTGAAAAAGTTGGCTTAAAGCTCAACATTCAGAAAATGAAGATCATGGCATCCGGTCCCATCACTTCATGGGAAATAGATGGGGAAACAGTGGAAACAGTGTCAGACTTTATTTTTTGGGTCTCCAAAATCACTGCAGATGGCAATGGATGCCATGAAATTAAAAGACGCCTACTCCTTGGAAGGAAAGGTAACACTTACCTAGATAGCACATTGAAAAGCAGAGATATTACTTTGCCGAAAAAGGTCCATCTAGTCAAGGGTATGGTTTTTCCAGTGGTCATGTATGGATGTGAGAGTTGGACTGTGAAGAAAGCTGAGCACTGAAGAATTGATGCTTTTTTAACCGTGCTTTTGGAGAAGACTCTTGTGAGTCCCTTGGAATGCAAGGAGATTCAACCATTCCATCCTAAAGGAACTCAGTCCTGGGTGTTCATTGGAAGGACTGATGCTAAAGCTGAAACTCCAATACTTGGCCACCTCATGAGAAGAGTTGACTCATTGGAAAAGACTCTGATACCGGGAGGGATTGGGGGCAGGAGGAGAAGGGGACGACAGAGGATGAGATGGCTAGATGGCATCACCGACTTGATGGACATGAGTTTGGGTGAACTCAGGTAGTTGGTGATTGACCGGGAGGCCTGGTTTGCTGCGGTTCATGAGGTTGCAAAGAGTCGGACACAACTGAGCGACTGAACAGAACTGAACGATAACCCTGTATGCAAGACAGCAAAAGAGACACAGATGTATTGAACAGTCTTTTGGACTCTGGGAGAGAGTGAGGGTGGGATGATATGGGAGAATGGCATTGAAACATGTAAAATGTCATATGTGAAACGAATCGCCAGTCCAGGTTTGATGCATGATACAGGGTTCTCAGGGCTGGTGCACTGGGATGACCCATAGGGATGGGATGGGGAGGGAGGTGAGAGGGTGGTTCAGGATGGGGAACACATGTATACTCATGGTGGATTCAAGTTGATATGGCAAAACCAATACAATATTGTAAAGTAAAATAAATAAATTAATTAAAAATAAATAAATAATAAAATAAAAGTAAAAAAAAGAAATATGTATGTCATATAAATATATATTCAGAATTTTTCTGTGCTTCAGTTTATTGCTTTCAGTAAATTCCTGCAAGTATAATTTCAGGGTAAGTAAGAAATGGTTATTTCAATTGTCTTGATATAGCTTTACCTCTAGTCAGCATCAGTTCTTTTTTTTTTTCCTTTCCCTGTGTAATATCATCAAAAAAGGAAAAATTCAAAAAATCATTGCCATACTTTTTTTCACTTCCTTCACCATTTATTTCTCATTGCGCTTAAAACCTGACCATCGCCCCCAGAGCCATCCTAAAATGTATCTCACTGTGCTTCTGCGGATATTCTAATTGCCAAATACAGTAATTTTGTTTTCAATGTCCCACCTTAAGTATGTAATCTGACTTCTACTTATTACTGTGATTCCTTCCAACCTTATATACTTTGTATACCTGCTATATAAAGTTGGCCACTTTTTTCACTGTGCTGTCATTAACCCCAAACTCTGCCCCTAGTATTGTTTTGCAAGTTTGCCTTCTCTCTTAAGCTGAAAGAACCTTGAGGATGACGACTGTTATTCATGTTTCCCCACTGCCCCACCAAATCCCTGCCCCAGTGTAGGTGCTTGACAAATGATGAATTGGGCTCATCATAAGTGATTGTGGGCATATGGCCATTTGATCATGTGAACTTCCTTTGGCTTATGGTCTTTGCGTTCAGTCCTGGTTTTCCTCTTACTACATAGAGCATTTCCTCTGTCATTTTTCTACTGCTCCTGACAAGGTGGATGCAGGATCACAAACAGGTAATGAAGAATGGTATTTAGGAAAAATGGAAAATTTAGTAGACATACTCATGATTTCAGTAAATGCTAGCTAGATTACACTATGGTGAAAGCACACCAAAAAATTATAATGGCTTACAACAGTTTACTTCTAAATATCCAGCATGGATCAGCTTCAGTTATGTTCCACACCATTTACACCATTTCCACTCATGGAGTCTAGCTGAGGAAGCAGCCTTTGGCTTGAGCATTGTTCTCATGACAGAGCAGTAAGAGAACTTGGCTCTAAAGTTTCTGCTTGCTAGAAACATATTCCATGGGTCAAAGTAAGTCATATATCTAAGCCTGATGCCAGCAAGGAAATATTTTAGGAAAATAACATATACCACAATGATTAGTTCAGTACTTTGTCTATAATATAAATCACTGAAATAATTCTGAGAGGAGAAGTTTAAAAACACTATACTATAAATTCTGCTGCTGCTGCTGCTAAGTCACTTCAGTCGTGTCCGACTCTGTGTGACCCCACAGATGGCAGCCCATGAGGCTCCCCCATCCCTGGGATTCTCCAAGCAAGAACACTGGAGTGGGTTGCCATTTCCTTCTCCAATGCATAAAAGTGAAAAGTGAAAGTGAAGTAGCTCAGTCGTGTCCGACTCTTAGCGACTCCATGGACTGCAGCCTACCAGGCTGCTCCGTCAATGGGATTTTCCAGGCAAGAGTGCTGGAGTGGGGTGCCACTGCCTTCTCCGATACTATAAATTCTAGAATCATGATATATGTCAGAATTATCAGGCAATAAGTCATGAAACAAGTAGAATATTATTATGTTAAGGTGAAAAAAATTACTATTATTTTCTGTATTGGAAAAATACTTCTGAATGTTTAAAAAAGTTTAATGTAGTTTGTAATTATCATTCATTTTATTCATTCTTTACTTTGTGTTCATATTTCCATGATTATATTGTATCAGGAGTAATAATGGATACTTACTGAACAAGAAGAATGTTCTAGGACCTGTGCTAAAAGACCATTTATTTTATCATTTTATCTTCACAGTACCCTTTTGTAGTAAGGATTGTTACTGTCTCTATTTGATAAATGAACAAAATGAGGCAGAGAGAGGTAACATAACTTGCCTGAGGTAGCCTTTAAAGAAGTGGTGGGAAAGTGTTAGAGTAGGGCTGTGCTGACTTATGTACTACTGCTACAGCTCCTGTTACATGTAACTTTAGCACTTTTTTCATAGAAATGAAATTTTCTTGAATTTTCTTGCTATGTATGCTTTTCTTTAAGAGAGGCAGTAACTAGCAAATGTGCCCTTTTATTTTTCCATCCATATTAGGGTATAACTGACAATTGTATTACATTTAGAGCATCTAAGGTAGTTTTTTTATTATTTTATATATGTGTGTGTGTGTGTATACACACACACACACATAGCCAACAAAGGTCTGTCTAGTCCAGTTCATTCAGTTCAGTCACTCAATCATGTCCGACTCTTTGCGACCCCATGAATTGCAGCATGCCAGGCCTCCCTGTCCATCACCAACTCCCGGAGTTCACTCAGACTTACGTCCATCGAGTCAGTGATGCCATCCAGCCATCTCATCCTCTGTCATCCCCTTCTCCTCCTGCCCCCAATCCCTCCCAGCATCAGACTCTTTTCCAATGAGTCAACTCTTCGCATGAGGTGGCCAAAGTACTGGAGTTTCAGCTTCAGCATCATTCCTTCCAAAGAAATCCCAGGGCTGATCTCCTTCAGAATGGACTAACTGCTTGGATCTCCTTGCAGTCCAAGGCACTCTCGAGAGTCTTCTCCAACACTATAGTTCAAAAGCATCAATTCTTCAGCACTCAGCTTTCTTCACAGTCCAACTCACATCCATACATGACTACTGGAAAAACCATAGCCTTGATTAGATGGACCTTTGTTGGCAAAGTAATGTCTGTGCTTTTCAGTATGGTATCTAGGTTGGTATAACTTTTCCTTCCAAGGGGTAAGCATCTTTTAATTTCATGGCTGCAGTCACCATCTGCAGTCATTTTGGAGCCCCCCAAAATAAAATCTGACACTGTTTCCACTGTTTCCCCATCTATTTCCCATGAAGTGATGGGACCAGATGCCATGATCTTCATTTTCTGAATGTTGAGCTTTAAGCCAACTTTTTCACTCTCCACTTTCACTTTCATCAAGAGGCTTTTTAGTTCCTCAAACTTTCTGCTATTAGGGTGGTGTCATCTGCATATCTGAGGTTATTGATAATTTCTTCCGGCAATCTTGATTCCAGCTTGTACTTCCTCGAGCCCAGCATTTCTCATGATGTGCTCTGCATATAAGTTAAATAAGCAGGGTGACCACCTACAGCCTTGATGTACTCCTTTTCCTATTTGGAACCAGCCTGTTGTTGCATGTCCAAGGCAATGACTTTTCCAGTAGTCATATATGGATGTGAGAGTTGGACTATAAAGAAAGCTGAGTGCCAAAGTATTGATGCTTTTGAACTGTGCTTTTATTTATTTATTTATTTATTTATTTAATGGGAAAAATAGCGTTCTTTATTGAATGGTTTAAAACTATTCTTAAGGAGATCTCACTTTTTCCTCTTGCCCCTTTATACTTAATCGTCCTTCTGATTTTATTGTCATATTTATTACAATGACTTATAAGTAACCATTTCCATTTTATTCTCAGCTTTTAAAAAATTTATATTGGAGTATTATTGATTAACACTGATTAACATTGTTGATTAACAATGTTGTGTTAGTTTCAGGTGTAGAGCAAAGTGATATGTGTTATCTATTCTTTTTCTGATCTTTTTCCCATTTAGGTTATGACAGAGTATTAAGCAGAGTTCCCTCTGCTATATAGTATTTCCTTGTTGGTTAACTATTTTACATATAGCAGTGAGTACATGTCAATCTCAACTCTCAATGTATCCCTCCCCACTTCCTTCCCTGCTTGGTAATCATAAGTTCATTCTCTAAGTCTGTGAGTCTGTTTCAGTTTTGTAAATAAGTTCATTGACACCACTTTTTTGTAAGAGAAGACCCTTGAAAGTCCATTGGACTTCAAAAAGATCCAACCAGTCCATCCTAAAGGAGATCAGTCCTGAGTGTTCATTGTAAGGACTGATGTTGAAGCTGAAACTCCAATACTTTGGCCACCTTATGCGAAGAATTGACTCACTTGAAGAGACCCTGATGCTGGGAAAGATTGAGGACAGGAGGAGAAGGGGACGACAGAGGATGAGATGATTGGATGGCATCATCAACTCAATGGACATGAGTTTGTGTAATCTTCAAGAGTTGGTGATGGACATGGAGGCCTGGCATGCTGCAGTCCATGGGGTAGCAGAAAGTCGGACACACCTGACTGACTGAACTGAACTGAAAATTGTGAAATGTTTCCCACCATCCAGTTCTTTAACACATCCATCACCTCACATATTTCCTTTTTTTTTTCTCTCTAAGTGCACTCTCTTAGCAAATTTCAGTTATACATTACACTGTTATCAACTACAAGCTCTTTTTTTGTACTTTAGAGTCTCAAACTCTGTTGAGCTTATAACTGAAAGCTTATATCCTTCTACCAACCTCTCCTTATTTCCTCCAGCCCCAGCTCCTGACATCCATCATTCTACTCTTTCTATAAGTTCATTTTTTTTTCATTTTTTCTTTTGTTTTGCTTTTTTGGATTCTACATAATAGTGTTAGTGTACAATATTTGTCTTTGTGTGTCTGACATTTTGCTTTGCATAATGCTGTCAAGTCTATCCATGTTGCCACAAAAGGCAGGAATTCCTTCTTTAGTGGCTGAATAATATTCCATTGTAAATATATACCACATTTTCTTTATCTCTGCATCTCTCGATGGACATCTAAGTTGTTTTTGTACCTTGGTTATTGTCAATAATGCTTCAGTTAAGATGGGAATTCAGATATTTTTCAAAATAATGATTTAATTTTTCTTATTGATTAAATAATATTTATCATTTAAAATCAATAAAATAACATGAATAAAATCAATCAAAATAATTGTTTAAGAACTGGGTTTACTGGATCATATGGCAGTTCTGTTTTTAATTTCATGGCCCCTCCATACTGTTTTCCTTGTGGCTCCACCAGTTTACATTCTCACCAGGAGTAAACAAGGGCTCCCTTTTCTCCATGTCCTTGCCAACATTTATCTCTTATTTTTTTCATACTAAACATCCTAACAGGTATGAAATAATATCTCAGTGTGGTTTTGATCTGCATTCCCTGATGATTAGTGATGTTGGGCATTTTTTTAATGTACCTATTGGCCATTTGTATGTTTTCTTTGGAAAATTGTCTATTCAGATCCTTTCCCCATTTTTAAATCAGGTTATATGTGAGATTTTTTTTTTGGTCTTTTTTTTTTCTCTATTGAGTTTTATGAGTTGTATATTAAATAAAAAAATATATACATATATATAAGGACATACCTCTTATTGGATATGTGGTTTGCAAATATTTTCTGCCAGTCTGTCAGTTACCTTTTTATTTTGTTGATGATTTCCTTTTTGGTATTGTTCAGTCACTCAGTCATGTCCAGCTCTTTGTGACCCCATGGACTGTAGCCCACCTGGCTCCTCTGTAATGATTATCCAGGCAAGAATACTGGAGTGAGTTTCCACTTCTTCCTTTAAGCAGCAATCTTCCAACCTAGGGATCAAGCCCATGTCACCTGCATTGGCAGGCAAGTTCTTTACCACTGAGCCACTGGGAAGCCTTCCTTTAAGGTGCAAAAACTTTTTAGTTTAAAATGGTCCTACCTGTTTATTTTTGCTTTTGTTTTCTTTGTTTTTGTCAACTGTAAAAAAAAGTCTTTGCAAAGAAATGCCTAGTAATTTATCCCCCTATGTTCTATAAGTGTTGTGGTTTCAGGTCTTACCTTCAAGTATTTAATTCCTTTTGAATTGATTTTTGTGTTATGATATATGACAGGAGTTCAGGTTCCTTCTTTCACAGGTGGTTATTTCAGTTTTACCAATATCATTTATTGAACAGGGAGTGAGTTTTTAAATTTAAACATTATTTACAGTGATTATATAAGTAATTTATATTCCTATCAATTCTTATGATAAAAAGATTTATGTTGTGGACTGAGATATTCCACTGTGTTTCCAACCAGCTATCTTTTTCTTCAAAATTAACAACTGTTTGTTACACAATAGTGTTGATTTCAAAAGTAATATGGTTACTCTCTCATAGTGACTACTTGATCCTTCCCCTCATTTATGAGATACTGTTTGATGCCTATACAAAATATAGGTATAGCTGATTTATTTTATTAAGATATCTTATTTTGATATAGTTTAATTTCACAAATGATTAAATTAAGTGATTTCTATTATATTTATAAATTTCTAATAAGAATTTTTCTCATCAGAAATGGTATAATTTTTTATATTTTCCTTAGAATGAAATTCATATACTTTAAAAACACACAATTCATTAAAATGAATGCATTACTAAAATGGGCATTTTTCTGTAAAATCCTGTTCTATTTATGAATTATTTAACCCTTTATGATTTCTCATTTTGAGTACTCCAATTATCTTTGAGATTGTTCATCAATTTGCTAAAGAAAGTTAAGAAATTCTTTTAACTTTATGACTTTTAAATATTTAATGAGAGCTTTAAAGCTTAAAGAAAGGCAGTGTCAAAGAATGCTCAAACTACTGCACAATTGCACTCATCTCACATGCTAGTAAATAATGCTCAAAATTCTCCAAGCCAGGCTTCAGCAATACGTGAACCATGAACTTCCAGATGGTCAAGCTGATTTTAGAAAAGGCAGAGAAACCAGAGATCAAATTGGCAACATCCGCTGGATCATGGAAAAAGCAAGAGAGTTCCAGAAAAACATCTATTTCTGCTTTATTGACTATGCCAAAGCCTTTGACTGTGTGGCTCACAATAAACTGTGGAAAATTCTTCAAGCGATGGGAATACCAGACCACCTGACCTGCCTCTTGAGAAACCTGTATGCAGGTCAGGAAGCAACAGTTAGAACTGGACATGGAACAACAGACTGGTTCCAAATAGGAAAAGGAGTACATCAAGGCTGTATATTGTCACCCTGCTTATTTAAATTCTATGCAGAGTACATAATGAGAAATTCTGGGCTGGAGGAAGGACAAGCTGGAATCAAGATTGTGGGAGAAATATCAATAAGCTCAGATATGCAAATGACACCACCCTTATGGCAGAAAGTGAAGAGGAACTAAAAAGCCTCTTGAAAGTGAAAGTGGAGAGTGAAAAGTTGACTTAAACCTCAACGTTCAGAAAATGAAGATCATGGCATCTGGTCCCATCACTTCATGGGAAATAGATGGGGAAACAGTGGAAACATTGTCAGACTTTATTTTTAGGGGCTCCAAAATCTCTGCAGATGGCAATGGATGCCATGAAATTAAAAGACGCTTACTCCTTGGAAGGAAAGTTAACACCTACCTAGATAGCATATTGAAAAGCAGAGACACTATTTTGCCAACAAAGGTTGGTCTAGTCAAGGCTATAGTTTTTCCAGTGGTCATGTATGGATGTGAGAGTTGGACTGTGAAGAAAGCTGAGTGCTGAAGAATTGATGCTTTTGAACTACAGTGTTGGAGAAGATTCTCGCGAGTCCCTTGGACTGCAAGGAGATCCAACCAGTCCATTCTGAAGGAGATCAGCCCTGCGATTTCTTTGGAAGGAATGATGCTGAAGCTGAAACTCCAGTACTTTGGCCACCTCATGCGAAGAGTTGACTCATTGGAAAAGAGTCTGATGCTGGGAGGGATTGGGGGCAGGAGGAGAAGGGGATGACAGAGGATGAGATGGCTGGATGGCATCACTGACTTGATGGACGTGAGTCTGAGTGAAGTCTGGGAGTTGGTGATGGACAGGGATGCCTGGCGTGCTGCGATTCATGGGGTATCAAAGAGTGGGACATGACTGAGTGACTGTACTGAACTGAACTTAAAGTTTAATAATCTCTATATTATGAAGGATGTTTTTACCTTTGTAATAATTTACAAATTGTTCTTCTTTCTTTTATAGCACGTTTTATATTTGAATCAGTAATGTACCTATTTGAGAATAATTTATTCTGGGACACTTTTATATGTTAGTGTTAGTTCTGCTTAACTGTAAATATTTTGGATAAGTGGAGATATATGTAATTATCTCTCACTGATAGTACATATATGCTTTTCATGTGCTACAAAGAGGCAGTTTAACTCACTTCTGAGACACATAGACATGAGAGTTACTATTTCCAAGCTCTCTGACTTTGGAGAAGCATCTCCAACTCTCCAAGCCTCAGTTACATTATTTGTAAAATAGAAATGACAATAACCACATGGCTACAGGAAGATTCTGTGAGAAAAATTTGCATAGTAGCTAGGCAGTTCTGCATATAGAATTTTCTCAACATAGGTCAGTTGTCTTTTTATATTTATAAGCATTCCATTTTAAATATTGAAGAAAACAACTTTATTTTTTTTTTGCTTTTTTTTTATTTTTATTTTTTTTAATTTTTTTTTATTTTTTAAATTTTAAAATCTTTAATTCTTACATGCATTCCCAAACATGAACCCCCCTCCCACCTCCCTCCCCATAACATCTTTCTGGGTCATCCCCATGCACCAGCCCCAAGCATGCTGCATCCTGCGTCAGACGTAGACTGGCGATTCAATTCACATGATAGTATACATGTTAGAATGTCATTCTCCCAAATCATCCCACCCTCTCCCTCTCCCTCTGAGTCCAAAAGTCCGTTATAAACAACTTTAAAAGGGATTTAGGTGATAGCAATAGAAGAATATAAGCACAAATGTGTTGTAGTAGAAGAGCTCTTTTGAGGGGCTGATCCATTTACTCATAATTGAGATATCCAAGGAAGGTAGGTAGTTTGCCTTCCATATAGGTTGAGCCCAAGACTAAAATTGTCAGTGGTGTTTGAGTGTTCCTGATCTCACCAGCACTGCTGATTATCTTCGAGAACTACTTACTTCTGTTCATTTTGTTCTCTATCAGACTTGTTCCACCTGGTACTAAAATGGGACCAACAACTCCAGAGATACAGGGTTATTTTTGTTTGCTAATTTGACAATGTCCCTCTTTCTTCTAGAATATATACATGCGTGCATATGCACACAAGCATGTGCAAATATGTGTGTGTTCATATATAAGTATAAATGTTTACACATGTACATACATATATGCATATATGAGTGCGTGTGCATATGTGTGTGTTATAAATTAGCCAACTTTGCCTGAACCTTTTGTTCACAGTGTGTCTGGATCACTAACAAGGATGAAATGATTTGTGTGCCACAGTGCCCAGTCCTGTATCACAGACTCACTCCTATATCCAGAGGCCAGGCCACCATGATGATGAACAATACCACCAGCGTGATGTGTGTGGGGACTGAGAAAGTCCCTAAAATTTTCCATTTGCAATAGTATTTGTAAATCACTAAGCACACCTCTTAAAGACTCATTATCAGAATTTTCGTTAATGTGACTATCACTTCTTAACTCTGGTGCATTCATTTTTACACATATGGCCCTCAATGTCACCTGAGGTAGACAGCATAAGGAAATTTCTAATTCCTTAATCAAACTGAGTATGTATTAGTATAATGCCAAAATCAAATGTCAACTTCTATAGAAAGTATGTACTTTGTAAATGACCGACTTTCTTCAAGTGTGTACAGAAGGTGAAATTAAGAGGTGTTTATTCATAATATGACCTGAAGTCACCTATTTCATAATATCACTCCATTTTTTTGTTGCTTCATGTGAAGCTGAAGTGTGACAAGATAAAGAGAAGCATACCTAATTTGACAGGAATGCAGAATCAGAATTTATCATTAGATATCTGCTGTGTGTTGGGTCTATTCAAGTTGTTTCTTTAGGATTTGAGAAAGTCAAATTGCAGTTTCCCTTGCACATGATTTCAGTCTTGAAAGAAAAATAAAGAGAATTTGTCAACCTTAAAATGAGGATAATAGTAAGATGAAGACAAAGTAGCAACAAAAGCTGATGATGACTGCAGTGCTGGAAGACTCAAGGTCTTTAGGCTGTAGAAAATGAACTTTCTGTAATTTTCATCATAGATTTTCACCATCTTTATTAATAACATATTGAATTTATGAGTACATAGTGGGATATATGTGTGGAAGCTGGTTTCAATTGGGTTGTAAAGTAAATCCATTTAGAGGAGCTTTGGACTAAACAAAATGACATAATCAGCTGTGCAAACAGTTTTCCAGATTGTTTTAGGAAGGGCTTTTTAGGCAAAGAGTAGTATGGTCAAATTAAAGATCACAAGGAAGAAACAACTCAATATGTTTGGGAAACACAGGGAAGAGAGCCTAACTGGAGTTAGTTGATGAAGGAGAAATAGGCTCCAGATAAAGTTGGTGAGCTTAGCACCTGGCAGATCATATAGAATGCTGTTGGCATTCTATACAGGAATGCCTGTATGTAGGGAAGCATTTTGGATTATATTCTATGATGCATGAGAAACTTTGGAAATTTTGAAGCAGAGAATCATATATTCATTTACATCTCTTAAAGTTCTGATGCCTGTTCTGTGGAAAACCAACTGAAGAGGAACATCTAGGGATAGAGAGGTGAGGGTGACTTGAGTGAGTAGTAAAAATGGAGAAAATACACGAAGCTAGGTTGTTTTTTGAAGGTAAAGCCACCTTGCTGCTATTCAGGCTGTGAGGAACAGGATCAAAGATGGCCCTGGACAGAGTAAGATGGGGTAGAAACCGTCTTACTTCTTACTTCTTCTGGTAGTAAGAAACCACCAGAAAAACTCTCTCTCATCGGCATTGCCACTGCATTGCGTGTCGACCACTCAGCAGAGTTTGTACCCAGAGACACTGCACAGCTTCTCACCTCACGATAGAAATCATCAGCTCATGCACTGCGTAGGGCCTGGATAGATAAGGACAAGTGGGTGAGTGATACCGAAGAGAACATGGCTCCACATGGCCGAGCTCTTGCATCTAACTGCAGCTTAACTTCCTCTCACTCTGTCCTTTGCTCTGCTTTCCATGACTACTTTGGCCTTTTGGTGTTTATGTAAATGTGTCTCATATTGCTTGCTACTTTCTCGGTCTGGAGTTCTTGCCTTAGATAGTCACATATCCCATTCCCTTATACATTTGAATTTCTCTGAAAATTTATCTTCCTTGAAATATCTGATCATCTTATCCAGATAAAGTATCACCCTAGTTCATTCTCTTTTCCCTTAGCTTGTCTTATTTCTCTTAATATTACTTATCACTATGCAATATAAACGTTCACTTGTTTTTTTTTTCTGTATTTTTTCACTAGCATATAATTGCATGAAGGCAGATACTTCAGTTTATTCTGCTCGTTATTTTGCTCCTTGTGTCTGCAATATGGCAAATGACAGGCAATAACTGCATAACCAAATCATTATAATGATTCATTTAATAATAAAATTAATAATAGCTTCTCATTAATTTCATCCTAGGATCAAAACTACAGCCCAAAGATTTATTTTCCTGTATAACTCTTTAAAAAATGATTTGATTTGACTGTCCCACTCTTCATATTTCTTCCAGAGGCCTCTGTCTTCATGAATTTACACTTCTCCAGTTTGGCTTTTGCTGTTTCTAAAGCTAAAAAAACATTCCCTAAGCCTCTGTTACTTGTCTATAAAACACTTATTTTTTTTTTTCCATTTGGTGCACATTGTGATGTTCATTGCAGCATTTTATTTTGCACTTACAAGTAAAATTTCTTTTGTTCCCCTAATCACAAAATTCATTTAATTACACATGTATAATATGTTATTTTGTTCACCAGATGTATGAGATTCTGTATTTGTCTTACACTGTAGTTTAGAAAAACAGTGTCCACCTCAACCCAAGTTAGAAGCAAACTTTGGACAAAGGTTAATAAATTCTTATAGTGGTTCCACTTATAAAAGTAAAGGAAATCCTTAACTTGAAAAATCCTACTTGATTTGAATGTAACCTATGGTGATTTTTAAAAAGTGATTGTTGGTCTTATTCTTTGGTAATGCATTTTAATGGCCTCCTTTCTTGTCCATCGGTAAGCTTCTAAGCATGATCTTGAATCCACAGAGGGCAATTGACACAGCTTTGCATAAACATGTAAAACGCTATCTCCACTGCATTTAGGGTACATATTTATTTTAAGGTTATATCAATGTATAAGGAGAGAAGAAATCTTTATCTTCATTTATTTTTATATAATATAGTTGTTTTACTTTTTACATATCACTGACTTTGTTATAATTGGGAAACAGGAAATCAGATGAATGTTTTTCTTTTTTTCCCCTATCTCTTAGAAGTAGTGAGGTTGCAGTTTATTAGAGACATAACACAGTATGGGAATACTGCACATGAGATTATATCTGTGGGACATTATTTAGGTGTCTTTTAATGTTAGGTGGCAGAAAATCCAAATTACAAAGCAAATATGAAGTTTATAACTTAATATTAATGAAAAGTCCACATAAAACCTTTTTAGATATTGCTGCATAAATATTCAAAGAATAGTTCTAGAATGCACTTTTTCCCATCCTTATTCTCCTTAGATGGGCTCTTCTGTCATAGATTGAGATGGCTACAGTAACTTCAGATCATACTCCCTCAATTTAGCTAAAGCTTAGATGGATTTTCCAACCCTAGAAGCCCCTGAGCTCCCTTACCTTAGAGCATTTACTGTAGAAAAGTTGCCATTATAAATTCTTTTCTGTTCCTTTGGGATAACATGTACTGCCACACTGTTATGAGTTTTACAACACAAGAATCTCTTCAACAAAGATATAAGAGAAGTTCCTTTGGAATATAATAATCAAAAATGATAATACAAAAAAAGATAATATCACTATCCCTCAGCCTCTGTGGGAAGATGGAATTATAACTCCATAAGGACCAATTACCAAACACAAACGTCACATTAACAAACCTCCCACCACCCAGTGTGCTCTGGGAATGTAAGGGCAAACTCCTCTCAGTGAGTTCAGTTCATTGCTCAGTCATGTCCAACTTCTTGCAACCCCATGGACTGCAGTTCCATCACCAACTCCCAGAGCTTGCTCAAACTCATGTCCATCGAGTTGGTGGTGCCATCCAACCATCTCATCCTTTGTTGTCTCCTTCTCATCTTGCCTTCAATATTTCCCAGCATCAGGGTCTTTGCTCATGAGTCAGTTCTTTGCATCAGGTGGCGAAGGTATTGGAGTTTCAGCTTTAACATCCGTCCTTCCAATGAATAGTCAGGATTGACTGCCTTTAGGACTGACTGGTTTATTCTTGCAGTCCAAGGGACTCTTGAGTCTTCTCCAACACTACAGTTCAAAAGCATCAATTCTTCAGCACTCAGACTTCTTTATGGTCCAACTCTCACATCCATACATGACTACTGAAGAAACCATAGCCTTGACTAGTCAGAGCTTTGTCAGCAAAGTAATGTCTCTGCTTTGCTGTCAAGGTTTGTTATAGCTTTTCTTCCAAAGAACAAGCATTTTTAATTTAATGTCTGCAGCCACCATCTGCAATGATTTTGGAGCCCAAGAAAAAAAAAAGTCTCACTGTTTCCATTGTTTCCTCATCTGTTTGCCTTGAAGTGATGGGACCACATGCCATGATGTTCTTTTCAGAATGTTGAATTTTAAGCCATCTTTTCACTCTTCTCTTTCATTTTCATCAAGAGACTCTTTAGTTCCTCTTTGCTTTATGCCATGAGAGTGGTATCATCTGTGTATCTGAGATTATTGATATTTCTTCTGGCAATCATGATTCCAGCTTGTGCTTCATCCAGCTGGGCATTTTGTTTGATGTACTCTGCATATAAGTTAAATAAGCAGGGTGACAGTATACAGCCTCGACATACTCTTTTCCCAATTTGGATCCAGTCTACTGTTTCATGTCTGGTTCCAACTGTTGCTTCTTGACCTGTAAACAGGTTTTTCAAGAAGCAGGTAATGTGGTCTGGTATTCCCATTTCTTTAAGACTTTTCCATAGTTTGTTGTGATGCACACAATCAAAGGCTTGAGCCTTTAGTCAACGAAGCAGAAGTGGATGTTTTTTTCTGAAACTCTCTAGCTTTTCCTATGATCCAGCGGATGTTGGCAATTTGGTCTCTGGTTCCTTTGCCTTTTCTAAATCCAGCTTGAACATCTGAAAGTTCTCAGTTCATGAACTGTTGAAGCCTTGCTTGGAGAATTTTGAGAGTTATTTTGCTAATGTGTGAGATGAATGTAATTATGCGGTAGTTTGAACATTCTTTGGCATTGCCTTTCTTTTGGATTGGATTGAAAACTGAACTTTTCCAGTCTTATAGGCACTTCAGTGTTTTCCAAATTTGCTGGCATATTGAGTGTAGCACTTTCACAGCAGCATCTTTTAGGATTTGAAATAGCTCAGCTGCAATTCTATCACCTCCACTAGCTTTGTTCCTAGTGATGCTTCCTAAGGCGCACTTGACTGCGTATTGCAGGATGTCTGGCTCAAGGTGAGTGATCACACCACCATGGTTATCTGGGTCATGAAGATCTTTTTTGTATAGTTCTTCTGTGTATTCTTACCACCTCTTCTTAATATTGGGCTTCCCTGGTGGCTCAGAGGTTAAAGCGTCTGCCTGCACCTGCCTGCATTGCGGGAGACTTGGGTTCAATTCCTGGGTCAGGAAGATCCCCTGGAGAAGGAAATGGCAACCCACTCCAGTATTCTTGCCTGGAGAATTCCATGGATGGAGGAGCCTGGTGGACTACAGTCCACGGGGTCACAAAGAGTCGGACATAACTGAGTGACTTCGCTTTCACTTTCATTTTCTTTTTTTTTTCCTGTCATAAAATGATATATTTACATTAGATACTCCATACTATGTATTTCTCACAACCTAAAAATTGTCTAAGGATCCAATGAACTGAGAGGCTGGAAGGAACATTTCTTTTGACAAACAAAAATATTTCTATCCTATTAGGTTGATATGAATTTACAATGATATAGACAATTACAAGCTAAACAAAAAATTTAACATTGCTTACAACAAACTGTTTAACAACTCCTACCAGAAATGAATTAATATTGATTGGCAATTAGAATATTGCTTAAATATATTTAGATTCCCAACATCTGATCATGGAGCAAAGTCTGGATGTTGTTTGAGAACACTCTTTATGCAGATGCATTTACATATACAATCTTCCAAAACTCCCTATTCTCTGTCTCCTAAATTCAGCTTTTATTGCCTAACACAAAGTGGTCTAGAAATTCCTCAGTAACCAACATTTTCTTAATATCTTCTGCTTTTGTTAGTTCTGTACCATTTCTGTCCTTTATTGTGCCCATCTTTGCATGAAATGTTCCCTTGGGTATCTCTGATTTTCTTGAAGAAATCGCTAGCCTTTCCCAGTCTATTGTTTTCCTCTGTTTCTTTGAATTGATCCCTTGGTAAAGTTTTCTTACCTATCTTTGCTATTCTTTGGAACTCTCAATTCAGATGGATATATCTTTCCTTTTCTGTTTTACCTTTCACTTCTCTTCTTTTCTCAGCTATTTGTGAAGCCTCCTAAGACAACTGTTTTGCCTTTTTGCATTTCTTCTTGTTGGGGATGGTTTTGTTCACAAGCTCCTATATATTGTCATGAACCTCCATCCATAGTTCTTCATGCATTTTGTCTATCAGATCTAATCAGCTGGATGTGTTTGTCACTTCCACTGTATAATTATGAAGGATTTAATTTAGATCATACATGAATGGCCTAGGAGCTTTCCCCTACTTTCTCCAGTTTCAGTCTGAATTTTGCAATAAGGATTTCATAATCTGAGCCACAGTCAGCTCTCGGTCTTATTTTTCTGACTGTATAGAGCTTTTGCATCTTTGGCTGCAAAGAATATAATCAATCTGATTTAGGTATTGATTATCTGGTGATGTCCATATGTAGAATTGTCTCTTCTGTTGTTGGAAGAGGGTGTTTGCTATGACCAGCGTGTTCTCTTTCAAAACTCTGTTACTTTCAAAACTCTGTCCTGCTCAGTTTTGTACTCCAAGTCCAAACTACCTGTTACTCCAAGTATCTCTTGACTTCCTACTTTTGCATTCCAATCCCCTATGGTGAAAAGGACATCTTTTTTTTTGGTGTTAGTTCTAGAAGGTCTTATAGGTCATCATAGAACCATTCAACTTCAGCTTCTCTGGCATTAGTTGGTAGGACATAGACTTGGATTACTGTGATAATGAATGGTTTGCCTTGGAAGTGAACAGAGATCATTCTATTATTTTTGAGATTGCACCCAAGTATTGGATTTTGGACTCTTTTGTTGACTATGAGGGCTAATACATTTTTTTCTAAGGGATTCTTGCCCACAGTGGTAGATATAATGGTCATCTGAATTAAATTTGCACATTCCAGTCCATTTTAGTTCACTGATTCCTAAAATGTTGATGTTCACTTTGCCATCTCCTGTTTGACCACTTCCAATTTAACTTCTTTCATGTACCTGGTTAGTATTCCAGATTCCTATGCAATATTGTTCTTTACCTTTAAGAACTCCCCCATCTTTTATTTCAACAGAGTTGAGTTCTGAGTTCCCTCTCTTTTTCTTATTATGATAGTCTCTCTCTCTTATTGTGATAGTTGAAATAAAGGTTTTCTGATATTTTAAACCTACCCAGTGCAATATTTCTTTTACAGGAAAGAAAGTAAATTATATGTTTATTAGAGACTAAAGGAAAGTTTCTCAGTCATGTCTGACTCTTTGCAACCCCATGGCCTATACAGTCCATGGAATTCTCCAGGCCAGAATACTGGAGTGGGTAGCCTCTCCCCCTACGGGGGATCTTCCCAGCCCAGGGATCAAATACAGGTGTCTTGCATTGCAGGCAGATTCTTTATCAGCTGAGTCACAAGGGAAGCCCAAGAATACTGGAGTGGGTAGCCTATCTCTCTCCAGCTTATCTTCCCGACCCAGGAATTGAACTGGGGTCTCCTGCATTGCAGGTGGATTCTTTACCAACTGAGATATCAGTGAAACCTAAAGGCTAAAGGAATGAGGAAGATAATAAAAATTTCTTAGGATTTTACTTAAGATGTTCTTAATATTTTAACTGGTTTGAAAAGAAGCATGCAAAAATGGCCATGCATTATGAAAAGCTGCAATACAGCGAGGCTTCCAGGTGGTGACAAGAGAGCAGGAGATGCAGAAGTGGGCTTAAATTAGAGGGATAGGGCTGAAACTAAGTGGCCGAGTCTTCTATCATCAGCAGATTCTGCTTTTTCTGTTAAACATGGGAAAGATACAGATGTCTCATTACTTTGCCAAACAGTCTTCTCTCCTTTTTTCATAAGTGCAAGAGTCACAGAAGTGACGTGTGATGTTGATGGAGTTCAGGACATGCTACTCCAAAATATGACACTTTGCCATATTGAATATCTTAAGCTGAAAAAGTTTGAGAAAATGGCAGAAGCAGGAAGATCACTGACCTCCCTTTCATCACCCTTTTCTTCTGAAACAGGTCATTAAATCTTCATGTAAGGCATACTTTTCCTATACCCAGAGGAAAGGCAAATCCTTATCATCAAAGAAAGAGATGCCAAGAGATGTCAGGATTCTTCCTGACTTACAGGCCTTCCTAAGTCCCACTCCCACCCCTTTCCTGCTACTGTTTACTGTAATAACCTTATACTCCTAACCTGTCATATTCCTTCATGACTGTCCATTCTTCATCAAACCTAGAATAAAATACTCAGATTTAACTTCTTCTTTGGATCATCATTTCCTTATGAAGGCCCCTGTGTCACACAAAACTTGTGTTTTCTCCTCTTAATTTGACTTTTCTCCTATTATTAGCTTATTCTTCAGACTCAGCCATGGACGTTAAGAGTCAAGGAAAAAATGTTTCCTCCTTACAATATTATATGCCCACATCTTTTAAAGCCACCACTGCTTCTCTGAAGAGTAGAGATTTAAATGTGTGACCTAGGGGGAGAAAAATGAACTGAAAGTATTATTTGTAAACTTCTTGTAAAGAAAATCTTTTGTAAGAAAATGAGTTACAAAATGGGAGTTGGTCAGATTTATCTTTTTATAAATCAGCTGTTATTATTTATAATAAAATTGGATTGGTGGTCTAAGCATAAGCATAATGAGGTAATAATTCAGAAAAATCATGTTGCAGATATGTATTTTTAATATACTTAAAGCCATTTATAATTCAATATAATCTTCCAAGTTTCTAATAATACATTTAACCTATACCTTGTTAAATTAGTAACATTTGTTTCAGTTAGTACTATAAGAAAACCAAAAGATTGACTATGTCTCCTGTGAATTTTCTTACTCTGTTTTGGTTGCAAGAACACCTGTTACTATATTTGATAGCCAGATCTGTTGTATTTAAGAAAAAAAATGGCTTACCTTAATCTCTGTTCTCTCAAAGAAATTTCATTTAAATGCACATGACTGGAAAGTTAAAAAATTGCAGTTAGAGATTTTCCATGAAACATCTTGCTATGACAAGATAAATCTGTCCTAATTTTTATTTCATTTAAAAAATAATTGCCTAATGAATAGAGTTCAAGATATTTTTAATATCAATTAAATGATCAGGCACAAGGAATATAAACAGCACATATCACAGTGGAACTGCATTAATCTTCCTTTTTGGGCATGGCTTCTTTAAAAAGAAAACAATAAGGGTCATTATCACCATCTAACTACATAACACCTTCTGTTAGAGATTTTAGCCAAGTAGACTCTTCATCATTAAAATTATATTATGCTAAGATACATGACAAATTCCTTTAATTGGTGATGTATTTTTAAATTTTCCCTTGTAAGAATTTTCAGCTGCTTATTGCTTCTAGAGTAAGTTGTCTTATTTTTTTTTTCATTCTATGTCAGTAGAATTGGTAAAAATTGAGAGACAACCTCATTATCAATATTTCATGCTTAATCATGTTTCATTGGCATTTGATGACAACGTTATGCTGTATATTCATTTAGACTTGCTATCCTATAATGCAACTATTTTACTATGAGATTTAGGATTATTAGAGAAGAATCAGCAGTTTATACCCAGATTTACAGTGATTTATTCTAGTGGTACTCTTAGGATTGTAAAGCTTTCAAAGACAATCACTAAAATTCTCAATCCAGGATTAAAAAATAGCTTGCTTGAAGGGAAAAACATTTCCAGGGAAACAAAGCCATTTAACGTATTTCTTATGTAATTATTCCTCGTTGAACCACAGTTGCCACGTTGATGATTCTTTTCACTAGCATGCTGTTGACAGAGGGTGCATGGAAGTGCAGAAAAAGGCTTAATTTTGACTAATTTGCCTCTTTGCAAATGTGATCACAGCAGACAAATTTTAAAGCCATATTTTAGGGCTATTTGGGGAATTTAATTGTATGGTACTAGCCACCAGTTCATTTTCAAGTTTTCTGTTACAATGCCTCCCATAGTTCAGAGATTACTATTCCTTATTCCTGTGGCTCTGTGGAATGCAGACATGAGCTTTGATATAGGCTATGCTAACTATAGACTTCCCTGGTGGCTCAGACAGTAAAGCATCTGTCTACAATGTGAGAGATATGGGTTCGATCCCTGGGTTGGGAAGATCCCCTGGAGAAGGAAATGGCAATCCACTCCAGGACTATTGCCTGGAAAATCCCATGGACAGAGGAGCCTGGTAGGCTACAGTCCATGGTGTCACAAAGAGTCAGACACAACTGAGCCACTTCACTATATGCTAACTAAATCAGCAGACGGGGGCAGGGGGTGGGATTTTTACAATGGCAATTGAAGTCTACAGTTTAAACTCTTTTTTGTTTTCTTTGGTTCATTGTTTCATTGTACTGCTATATCGTGCCAGCATCTTCATCTAGAATCAGAATTGAAGTCAATAATACTTCCCTTTTCTTTCTCATCCAATATTTCCAGTAGCTTCTGTTATCATAGTAATAATCTTCTCACATTATTTTCAGGAAGTTTTTTAGCAATTATTGTTTCATTTTATACCTCTAGCGATGTGGTTCTTTGAGATGTTACTCTTTCACAGATGAAGGTTATGGCACAAAGTGGAATCACAAATAAGTGTTGGTTACTTTAGCCTTTTGCTGTCGTAAAAGAAAGATTTATGTACTTTTTCCACTTTTAAGTATGTCCAAGTTTGATTACTAGTGCTGCTATCAATGTATTTTAATAGTTTTAGTCTCCAGATGGAAATTCTGAAGCCATTCAGAGAGACATCAAGTAGTCACACTTCTGGCCCCTCTGACCCTCACTGGTATCCTCAAGGGAAAACAGGTGAGGTACCTGACAGGTGAATTAGAATAGGATGCTGAGCAAGTGTGGCTCAGCCTTGTAATTTTTCTGTTTCATAGAGGTGCCCTTCAGGAAGTGCACACTTCATGTCTTAGATTTTACCCGGCATTCTGTCATGTCAAAAGACCAGCCACTGTCTGTCTATGACTGAGACTGGATCAGTAATTCTTCCTGATGGTGAGGTAAGAATTAGTAACCTTTAACCTAGTGGTTATCAGTAACAAAGATGACTTTCTGTCTTGAGGCTTCATGACTTGATGACATTTCTGAGGCAACTGCAAAATAATATACAAGCTGCTTAGGGCTTTTTATTCTGACCCATCTTACAGGCTTGAAACTCAGTCCTAGAAAGGTGTGGGAGAATATTAAAGGGAAGATGACTCATGGAAACTCTTTAAAATATTAGTGATTAAAAAATATGAATGTTTCTTGACTCATATAATTCAGAATAAATGACTCTTGTGACAGCTTTGCCATTTCAGTGGCATTAATTGATATACAAAACAGTAACTACATTAGAAGTAGTGTCAGGGAGGGAGCAGGTGTCTAAATGGCAAGACACAGAAAGCTAGGTAAGGCGGTATCCTGGGATGAGGCAACCAGTAGGGCCTCTTAGACCTTGGTAAAATAATATCTGTGAGGCCACCGTATATATTCACAATTTGAATAAGAGCTATATTAAAAATTCATGAGTCTGCATGAAGTACAGGGGTTTGTCAGTAGAAAATTTAAAACATCGGATTTAAAAGAAGTTTTTGGTTTCAGTCCAACTAGGGAACATACCCAGCACTAACTCTTCCTGTTTGTAGTTCTTGAACTGAGGGACCAACTATTTCTATTCTTTATTGTCAGTTTTGCCATTCCTGGCTAATTTCACTTCTCTCACCTCAAGAAAACATAGCAAAACTGTTATTAGTCAGGAGTCCATGGCTCTTTGGAACTACATTGTTTTGAAACAAAAGAGCCCCTTACCTCTGCCGTTTATTTCAAGCTGGCTGTATCATTACTCATAAGATGTAATGACATCATACTTTATGCCGCAATTATTATTGACTTGCAGTAACACTCTCAAAGTGTTCTGTGCTTCACTGGTGAAGACCACAAATGCATGTTTTACTTGGGGTGTGAGGGAAAATGTAAACTATATTTTGTTTTCTGGTCATTTTAAATTGACTGTGCAGAATTTCTTACCACAAACTTAGAACAACATGTTCTTCAAATGTCATCTCCTGAACTCTTTAGGACTGCATTCTATAGAATATGATCACTCTCAATACTAACCACACACCCTTCCTTCCACACAATGCTCTTTGTTCAAGGAAAATCCTTCTCTTATCTGGTGATTCTTAAGGCCAACTTCATGGAGTACAAAATCTCTATATGAATCAGTCAGAGGAGGACATCAGTTATATGTCCATTGGCATTAAAGAGAAAAGGTCTTAAGAGCCATAGAATGTGGCAAGCATGACTCTTCCACAGGACTGCCTGGCATATGACATAGAGCCTGTGAATGTGATATAGTGACTTAGGTGTCAGTGGTGGGGGCCTGCAGGATTAAAGATGCTTTTAGGACCCTTTTATTACTGCCATTGTAGACTGAAGTTAGCACCAAGGTCAGATCATAAGATAGGCAAGAAGCAAGAGCCTTAAGTACAAAGTGACGGATGAGCTCTAGCTCAGAGGCCTGCGCTTGTCCTGTGTCTAAAATGAGTGAAAGTAACCCCAAATCAAATTATTGCTACCATTCTGAGGGGCTTCCCTAGTGGCTCAGATGGTAATGAATTTTCCTGCAATACAGGAGACTTGGATTTGATCCCTCGGTTAGAAAGGCCCCTGGAGAAAGGAATAGCTAACCACTCCAGTATTCTTGCCTGAAGAATCCCATGGACAGTGGAGCCTGGTGGGCTACAAGTCCATGGAGTTGCAAAGAGTCAGACACAACTGAGTGTCTAACGCACGTTCACCATCCTCATAGTCCAAATTCAAGCATCTTGTGAAAGAAATAATATGCTAGATAGTGAGAGATATCTGTTTTTCTGGCCATGCTGCAAGGACCATGACTCCACTGGTGTGAGTCTTGGAGCTCCTTGGGTAAAACCCTTATCTGGTCAACTCCATGTAGGGCAAAGGGGAAAATGAGAGGAGGAGGTTTGCAAGTCTTTAAAATAGGACAGTATCCATTCATAGATGGCACTAGTGTTTCTGGCATATTCAGGTCCCAGACAGGGACATTCTCAAAAGAAATCACTCCAAAGCTGCAAATAGGAGGAGAATGATCCAACTCATTTCAGAAGAATCCTTACTTAATTTTGAATCTCTTATCTATGACTTATAAAAATGTGAGAATTTAACTAGTTAGTCAGTGTTTCAAAGCCCAATTTCATTTCTCTTTACAATAGAAATAACAGCTACCTGGTAGATTTGCTACAAGGAAGACATGAGAAAATGTATTAAGTGGAATTGTAATATAGTAGATTCTAATTCAGAAATAATATGAAATTCAGCCCACCTCAGGCAAAAAAAGTATTGCTGAAACAAAATCATATTTCTTTGGTGGACTCCAAAGAAAGATTTGGGGCACACCCATGCCAGTGGAAATCCTGAATGATCGCATGTGGTAGGCTGAACAACCTCACTGAGGGCTACAGGTAAAACTGGAATATCTAAAATTTTGCTTATATGTTGGAGTCAGAGAGATGCTATGGTCTTGGTGGGGGGGGGGGGCGCGGTCGGGGAAGTGCATTCATTACCAAACTATAGCTGCCTACCAGGCTTCTCCATCCATGGGATTCTCCAGGCAAGAATACTGGAGTGGGTTATCATTTCTTTCTCCAGGGGATCTTCCCGACCCAGGGATCAAACCTGGGTCTCCTGCATTGGAGGCAGACGCTTTAACCTCTTAGCCGCTAGGGAAGCCCATAGCTGCTATAATAATACAGTTTGTTGTATTTCTTCCCATTTAGCTAAGGAGTTATTTTTCCCTACTTTGGATAATTATGTAATTACTTAGCTGCATTATCACAAACTGATGATTCGTGCTTTTGCCTCAGGATAGCACAGTACTTACTTGTAGGAGATAGAATTGTAAAGTTCTTTAAAAGAACTATGTGGCTGCTGCTGCTGCTGCTAAGTCGCTTCAGTCGTGTCTGACTCTGTGCGACCCCAAAGACGGCAGCCCCAAACTTTAACACTGAAAGAACTAAAAGCTACATTAGAATACAGCAGAGCGGTCACATCTTTTAAGCATCTGTATTGTGAGATAATTGTTACAATTAATTGAGAGGCTAACTGTTATAAGTCCTACAGGAAATGGATATAGTCCTTACACTTAAGACTTTATCTGCTATTCATCTTTCTTGAGTGTGTGTATGTCCGTGTATACATATGTGCATAATGTGTATACACATGTGTATATTTATGTGTATATGCATATACATAACTACATAGAACTTGTAGACTTATTTTTGAATAACAACAGAGGTGACATTTCCTTGGCCTTATATTTCACTACATTAGGAATCAGACAGTCGACAATAAAATGTTGTCAGACTGTTTGTTGAATATGTTGGTTGAGTATGTCCCTATTGTGTCTGTAAAGTATAAAATAGGGAGAAAATGTTGACAAACATGTGTGGCTCATTAGTTTATACAGCTAAGTGATTATTTTATTTATTAACTGTTTTATCTTGTGTTTTGTTTCCAGATTTTTTTTTTTTTTCATTTAGAACTGGCCTAAAGAAACACCAAAACTCACTAACTCACCTTCTTAAGCTACGTTGGATGTTCTATTCCAGAACATCTCTGCAGACTAAATTGCTATGTCTGCTTAAAGGTATATAATATTACATTATGCATTTTCCTTTTAAAAAATGTCTGAAAAGTTAGGAAAGATACCAGGTTCTCTGGTATAAATAAATTTGTATCAAGGGTACAGGGACAAACATGGAAATATTCACACATTTTTGGACCACTGTCCATCAGGGTGTATACCATCTGGTAAAGCATCATCTGTTCACCTTTCAACATTACAGCCAATGACCACAGACGCTACATTATTTGAAAGTTTTGATTGTATTGTGTGTATATTTGAGTCTAAATGATGGGCATTCCTATATGTACCTGGATTGCTAAGACTGCTTATAATTTAGCCTATAATCCTGACTTTTTAGAGTCCAGTCTACCTGATTCTGCTCCCTTGTTAGTTAAGGGAATGTAATAATATACAAATAAAATAATAGTTGTCTTTAAGTCTTTCAACCTATTGTTCATTCACTCATTCACTCTCTTTGTAAATTTTGAGTGTCTACTCTATACCGTGATAAAAAGCATACAGTTCAGCACCACCAATTCCCAACAAGGAATTGACAAACAGGTCCAGGGATCAGTGAAAGTATAGGAGTAGCGTGTATTGGGCAAATGTTAAAAATAGGAGTATAAAGTTGGCGAATTCCACTTTTTTGACTTTTGACTGAAATTAGATAGCTAAGAATATCTTTTCAAATCTATAGAAACACTTTTTAAAAAGGCAATCAGCATTTTTATATATAAGGCAGTTAAAGTTGATAAAGACTGCATTTTTCTCCTAATTTTCGGGGGGGGGCGTTTATTCTTTATTATTATTATTTTTTTTTACTTTACTTTACAATGCTGTATTGGTTTCTTTAAAACAGACACACTATCATTCATCCATTGGATATTATTTTGACCACTCTATTCTTAATTTCAGATTCAGTCTCAGAGTAGGTTTCTTTGTCTATATATCTGTCTCTGTTCCCATTATTTAAATATGTCACTAACTTTATTAAATACTTACTCATCATTCATGTCAGTGTAATTTCACAGAGGCAGTGATATTTATATACACTCTTGAAGAAATTATGTATTTGAAATTTTGATTATCTTGAGATGAAAGCTTTAGATAGGCACAGAAACAGCCCAGAATGAAGCATTTACTGATCTATCTCAGCTAGAATATAAAGGTCATATTATGAAAGAATGGAGACTGTCAGGGGCAAGTGAAATATGACATGCTATAAAAATTTTGTTTGATCACTTTTTAAGAATAATTCACGTTCAGTTCAGTTCAGTTCAGTCCGACTCTGCAACCCATGAATCGCAGCACGCCAGGCCTCCCTGTCCATCACCAACTCCCGGACTTCACTCAGACTCATGTCCATCGAGTCAGTGATACCATCCAGCCATCTCATCCTCTGTCATCCCCTTCTCCTCCTGCCCGCAATCGCTCCCAGCATCAGAGTCTTTTCCAATGAGTCAACTCTTCGCATGAGGGGGCCAAAGTACTGGAGTTTCAGCTTTAGCATCATTCCTTCCAAAGAAATCCCAGGGCTGATCTCCTTCAGAATGGACTGGTTGGATCTCCTTGCAGTCCAAGGGACTCTCAAGAGTCTTCTCCAACACCACAGTTCAAAAGCATCAATTCTTTGGCACTCAGCCTTCTTCACAGTCCAACTCTCAGTTAGATCCATGAAAAAGGAGGCAGTCAATTGGTATAACAATCTCAATTCTATGTGTCAACCCATATTTAAAATCTATTATTGAAAAATCTTAATTCCAAAATATACCAAAATAAAACTTACTTTTAAAATAGCTTTTCTCTTTGCCTATTCATTTATTAGTCTCTAGAATACTATGTGCAGATTTTGTTTTTCCTCCCTCGCTCAGTAATTGCTTTGAATAAGCAACATGATGTTCAATGCTTTTACCTAATAAAGATAATGAGCAAAAGTAAAATGCAAACGACAACAGCTGATGTGGCAGTGAATCATCCAAATGCTTAATTTTCTTGACTTAAACCTGCTGCTGCTATAGAAGCAACTATTAGCACATTGACAGATGGTGCCAGAACCCATTGTCTCTTTCAGTCTCTCTCTCCCTCTTCATTCTACCCCCCTTCCTTTTCTACCTCCCCATTTATGAAAAAATCATTGTACATGGAAGTGTCAATTTTCTTAGAGCATTATGTTAATTATGTCAAAAGTCATCAAAATGAGATATTTTATTGGCTTATAAACAACCAAAAAAAAAAAAAAAGATTTGCTCTTTGAGCATTAACTATATCTCTTTAGTCATAGTATATAATGAAGTCTCTTTTCTAAGCAGTAACTGGGCTTTTGCATCCATTAAAATAACTCAGAATAAGTGTACATATTTGTTTCCCTTGCAGCTCCTATATGTATTTTTTTCCTCTGTAGGACCTTAGTTAATGGAAAGGAAAGTAGGTGCTTTCTACTCAATGAAAGATAAGGTTCCTTTGCCAGACAAGTATTCCTTCTTTATTGTAATGATAATAACAATAACAATATCAACACCAGCAACCCTAAAACTTATATTAAGAGCTTGGTAATTTTCACACAAATTGGCTTACCCATCCAGTGTTTCTGTTGCCTCTGCAGATATTATATTCTTATGTAATTATTAAGCTTAATAAATTATTGTAAAAATATGTAGTATCTCTACATAGTAACACATTAAAGTGTGTAAAGCGTGTTGGTCACTCAGTCGTGTCTGACTCTTTGTGATCCCACGGACTGTAGCCCAAGAGGCTCCTCTGTCCATGGAATTCTGCAGGAAAGAATACTGGAGTGGGTTGACATTCATTTCTCGAGGGGGATCTTCCCAACCCAAGGATCAAACTTGAGTCTCCTGCAATGCAGTGGATTCTTTACCGTCTGAGCCAACAGAGAAGCCTAGCAGCACATTGACAGAATTTTAATTCTGTCTGTAACTATAATTCCTGCTTGCCATGTATTATAACATAGGCTCTAGGCACAGGATATGGAAATCTTTAGGGGACCAGTTTTCTTCTAACCACTGAGGGTAAGGGAAAAATACTTGTGTCCTTATAATCACAAACATACATAAAAATATACTGTACAAATATACAAAGATACTATTAAAGAGTCTACAATAGTACTTCTGGATGGAATACAATCACTACTATCATTTCTAGATGGTGCTGTGCTGTTAGTCATTCAGTCATGTCCGACTCTTTGAGACTCCATGGACTGTAGCCCACCTCCCACCCCCAGGCTCCTTTGTCCATAAGGATTCTCCAGGCAAGAATATTGGAGTGGGTTGCCATGCCCTTTTCCAGAGGATCTTACTCACCCAGGAATCAAACCCAGGTCTCCTGCCTTGCAGGCAGATTCTTTACCATCTGAGCCACCCGGGAAGTCCTTTCTAGATGGTATGGACCAGAAATCACAAACTCATTTATATATCCAACCTTGTTTTACGTTACAATTTTTAATTTCTTAATATCCATTCTATCTTTTCATCCTCACAATAATATACTGTATGCTGGCAAGGCAGAGATTGCTATCTTCTGTGTATGTGTGTGCTACATCTCTTTAGTCACATCCAACTGTTTGTAACCCCATGGACTGTAGCTCACCAGCTTCCTCTGTCCATGGATTCTCCAGGCAAGAACAGTGGATTGGGTTGCTGTTTCCTCCTGCAGGGACTCTTCCTGACCCAGGGATTGAACCCACGTCTCTAAGGTCTTCTGCATTGGCAGGTGGGTTCTTTACTACTAGTGCCACCTGGGAAGCCCCCACCTTCTACTCATAAAGAATCATTGATAAAACTGTTAAATGTTTCAGAAATATTTTTTCTTAAGACTGAATTAGGTCTTTCCAGTTCCTAGGCACCAAAGGCAAATATCTCTTCTAAGGACCTCCATAGATTTCTCTTGACTTGTTTAAGCTTATTCATTGTTATTTTGTTCACTACATGTTAACCAGATAAAGAAAACTTGTCTAGAAGGGCACTTAAGAAGGTGTGGCTATAAGAAGGTATAATTGTTCTCTCATGTGGGCATTTTTTTCTCCCTGTCTAAGTAATACCTGAACACGATTGTATTTACATAGTTAATATGTATTTTGGAATATACCTTTCATTTAATAAAGTTTTCCTGAAACATTCCTGGATGTGTGTTAATCTAGTTCTATTTTGTATCATTTACTTGAAAGCTAATTATGCAGTTTCCCTGTGAGATTGTGCCGAATTCATACTCTTTGACTGTTACCCCACCCTCTATGGATCTCCTTTCCTTACTTTCCCACTTGACTCCTCTCCTACTCCTTCACATGGATATCTTTCTTAGGGCCTTTCTGGGAAACTCAACTTACAGTAGCAACCCATCTCATATTCCTCCATGTAGTCATATTGTCTGCAATATGTATGGTGCATGTGGTTTTTATGACTTGGTATTTTATGTTCAAGTGATACTGTAACTTCATGTGGTCCTCCCAACATGCCAGGAATTTTCTCTGTATTTTATCCTTCCAGTGCTGCTACTTTTTTATTTGTTTATTTTTTAAGGCTTTTTGGCCTAACACCACTGTACCTTTCAATGGTGAACTCTTTATCCTTTGGAAAACATCCTTGCTAATTCCTAAACTCCAAGCTGAAACTTTCCTCCCTTGGGTGTCTTTCCTGTGTGTCACCATGGTAACTCTTTCTATACCATTTATTAGTTTATTAAACTTCATGTTGCCACCTAGAAGCAGCATAACATAGTCATTAAGAGAATGGATCTCAAGTCAGACTATTTTAAATTCCAGATCAGCCACTTCCTAGCAATGTAAATCTAATAGGATGCTCAATCTTTTCATGTTACAGTGTTCCTATTTTTTAGGTAGATATTATAATAGTGTGTGCCTAGTTGAGTTTTAATTATATGGATTAAATTAATCTAAGTACCATGCTAAGACACTAATAAACGTGTAGCGTACAGTGGAATACAATAAGTATAGTAGAGAAAAGTGAAGATGTGCAAAAATATGAAGAGCAACAAGGGAGAGGAAGGGAATTATCACAACTTAATGGAAGGTAGTTAAGATAGGCTTGATTGAAAGATAACTTTGAGTAAAAACTTAAAGGAAGTGATGAATAAGCCATGCTATTATCTGAGAAAGAACATCTTAGGCAGAAAATTCATCAGGCAAAAGTTTTCCTGACATGCTCCGAAATGAGCAAGAAGGCCAGTATAACTGGAATGAATGAGGAGAGAAGTAGTAGCAGGTAAGTTTGGGAAGGTAATGTTTCCCAGATCATATTGTACATTCTGTCCTTTGTTGAGCCCATCTTTGCATGAAATGTTCCCTTGGTATCTCTAATTTTCTTGAAGAGATCTCTAGTCTTTCCCATTCTGTTGTTTTCCTCTATTTCTTTGCATTGATCGCTGAAGAAGGCTTTCTTATCTCTCTTTGCTATTCTTTGGACCTCTGCATTCAAATGGGTATATCTTTCCTTTTCTCCTTTGCTTTTTACTTCTCTTCTTTACACAGCTATTTGTAAGGCCACCTCCAGCAGCCATTTTGCTTTTTTTTGCATTTCTTTTTCCTTGGGTCTTAATCCTTGTCTACTGTACAGTGTCATGAACCTCCATCCATAGTTCATCAGGCACTCTCTCTATCAGATCTAGTTGCTTAAATCTATTTCTCATTTCCACTGTATAATCATAAGGGATTTGACTTAGGACCCATATTGGAGGTGAACAAAGTGGGAAACTTTCAGATTCTGTGTTTACTTTGTTAGTTGAATGAACAGAATTTCCAGACCGGTTGAATGTAGGTGGTGAGATAATTCATGGATGAGTCTCAAATTTTTCTGTTTGTTTTTAACTGAGAAATTGGGGAAAAAAAATGGAGAGTCTCTCATTAAATGGAGGATACTGTGGAATAACTTGGAGAATAGGAAGTGAGGTCAGGAAAGCAAATTTGTCTGTATTAGGTTTGAGAATGGAGGTATGAGTCTGAAATATAGAAGTGATACAAGATTTATGCTAGAGGGGAAAAAAATGTGGGAGTTTAAAATCATACATCATTCAACAACTAAATCCTGCTAAGGGAGGTTGAAAAGAAAAGCAATCAGCAAAACATCACCCAGTATGGCCTGTAAATAGGTCTAACAGTAAGTGTTTAAAGTTTCTTCTTCTCTGCCAGGAGGCAGGATGCTACTCCAAACTTGTAGCATTTCCCCCTGGATACCATACCGATGAAAGCAGATAAAATCCATGTTCTATTTCTCTCCTTCCCTCTTTTTTAAAGCTAATGCTTGACACAGTACTAAATACACACTAGATTAGTTCCGTCGTTCAGTCGTGTCCAACTCCTTGTGACCCCATGAATTGCAGCACGCCAGGCCTCCCTGTCCATCACCAACTCCCAGAGTCTACTCAAACCCATGTCCATCGAGTCAGTGATGCCTTCCAGCCATCATCCTCTGTAATCCCTTTCTCCTGCTGTCCCCAGTCCTTCCCAGCATCAGTGTCTTTTCAAATGAGTCAGCTCTTTGCATCAGGTGACCAAAGTATTGGAGTTTCAGCTTTGACATCAGTCCTTCCAATGAATACCCAGGACTGATCTCCTTTAGGATGGACTGGTTGGATCTCCATGAAGTCCAAGGGACTCTCAAGAGTCTTTTCCAACACCACAGTTCAAAAGCATCAATTCTTTGGCACTCAGCTTTCTTCGCCGTCCAACTCTCACATCCACACATGACTACTGGAAAAACCATAGCCTTGACTAGATGGACCTTTGTTGGCAAAGTAATGTCTCTGCTTTTCAATATGCTATCTAGGTTGGTGTTAACTTTCCTTCCAAAGAGTAAGCATCTTTTAATTTCATGGCTGCAATCACCATCTGCAGTGATTTTGGATCCCCCCAAAATTAAGTCTGACACTGTTTCCACTGTTTCCCCATCTATTTCCCATGAAGTGATGGGACCATGTGCCATGATCTTAGTTTTTCTGAATGTTTAGCTTTAAGCCAACTTTTTCACTCTCATCCTTCACTTTCATCAAGAGGCTTTTTAGTTCCTCTTCACTTTCTGCCATAAGGGTGGTGTCGTCTGCATATCTGAGGTTATTGATATTTCTCCTGGCAATCTTGATTCCAGCTTGTGTTTCTTCCAGCCCAGTGTTTCTCATGATGTACTCTGCATAGAAGTTAAATAAGCAGGGTGACAATATACAGCCTTGGCATACTCCTTTTCCTATTTAGAACCAGTCTGTTTTTCCATATGACAGAATTATCCTATGGCAAGTATCTCAAATGTAACAGCATTGATCTCTGATGTTGAATTTTGCTCTGAATTCTGAGAGTCATGCTTTACTTTTTGAAATAAATAAGAAATACCATCATTTATTCTCACACCCTATTTCTGCTTCAACTCAATCTGAAGCCTAGTTTACCTGCCTTTTGCTTCAGGTGCCTACATTGTCTACAAGCAAGAAGAGATCAATTCAGAACACAACAGCTAAAGAGGAAAAGAACCTTCTCTCCCTGCCCCAATCCAGACATACTTATCCTTCTGCAAAGGTTCTAGATTAACAAATGTTCCCCAATGAGCTTTTCCAATTGAGGATGTCAGTGGTGGTGGTAGTGGAGGAACTGTTAGAAAGGTTTCTTGATATCCTTCTTGATGAAAGTATTTTAAAATGCTCAGTTCTTTGACCATACCAGGAAGTGCATAGTTTCTTATGGCATAATATGATAAGAAGTTTATTACAAAAACTTTCACAAGTACAATGTATGCTGTGTTGGAATTGAAGTTGGAAAACTGGGATTGAAGTTCCCATTGTAGCAAATGGTACTTAGTGGTCTTAGGTGAGTTACTAAGATTCTCTATTTTTTTTTTTTTTAACCTAAGAACAGAGCAGAGTCTAATGCCATGAGGTCTGATCTGAGAACCAGGTTTAATGCCTGAATTTCTCATCTCTGCATCCTCTGGGATGCAGGTTCCTCCTCTACCAGGCAACTATGTACACATTATTTAACTTCTCTTTCCTTTCTTCATTTATAAAATGAAAATAATAATAGCATCTACTCTAAAGGGTTCTTGAGAGTATTAAATAAATTATTACATGTAAACCCTTAGAACAGTATCCACCACTAGCAAAATAGTCATTAAATGTTAACTGTTAATGACAGGTTTATGAATGGCTATTGGAGATTAATCCCTATCAACATGGAATTACAGTAATAAAAAGATCATTTGAAATAAATAAAATCTCTGAATTACAAAAAACAGTTTGAAAAGGCATACTAAAGGGTTGCTGGGAACTACACTTCTTACATTTGAACTTTCTAGTCTAAAATACTTTTTCTTTAATTGTGCAAAATGCACTATGTATCTATAGCTATAGAAATATATATGCAAATACAAAACAATTTGGGAGAAAGGAACACTTAACATGAAACTGCTGGAGCAGAAATACATTTAGTGAATCAAATAACTGAAAGGAAATGTTGTTTTATTAGAGTGCCTCTAAAAGCCATTAGACAATTTAAAGATGGTTCATTTCTTTAAGTGTACAGAGACTGATGCACTGCAGAAAGTTCAGGCAAAGCCTCTTCAACCATCTTCCCAATGCCACTTTTATTTATAAATAGATTATTTTCTGGAGAATACCAGGGACTTAAAAGCCATCTATTAAAACCTCTTAGCTGATAAGATTAAGGATTTTCCTTAAGACAAGAAGATTATTCCAAAAAAGTTGGAAATATGTTTCAAACTAATAAAGTTATTGCTGTCATATTTGGGGGGGGGGGCGGATATTTCACGTTGGTATAAGACTCAATCCTCCTTTTATGTCCAGAAGGATATTTTTTAAAAAACCTTTTTAGAGTAAGGAAGAATACTAAGAAATGCCCTACTATCAATTTTGGAAAAGAACAAATGAAAAGCCTATTGAAACCCAAATGATGGATGATCAGTGGGGGAAAAAATGTAGGACTGAGCCTGGGAGGACCATCTGCCATTAAGAAAAGCCTCCTAAGTATTGTGACTATTAGTTCTAATCATAGGGGAAACTCAATGTGATCTTGTGGCAATAAGTGCTTCAGTAATGCAAATAGGATATTGTCGAAGCCATCATTAGTGTGAGGTGAGAGAGCCATGATGATAGACTCAGCTAAATTAAAACTGGATCACAAATAACATAATGACTTGGGAGGCAGAAACAAAAGTTCATCTTCTAGCAAGGCTCACCTGGTGGGTGTTCTAGTCAAATGCCCTGGGATTGAAGATAAGACTTAAACTTAATGTAGAAAAACTCAATAAGAAAAGGAAAGATACAAGTCCCACCTGAAATACTGGGTGAAAATGGCAGGGGATAAAACTTGACATTAAACTTGACAAAGGCAAGATAGCAAGAATGAAAATTGTAACATTGTTTGATTGTCAGTATCTGTGGCCCACAACAATACAATGAAGCTGTAATGGAGCTCAAAATAATGCTATCAAATTTATTAGGGTTGACTACTCACCTAGATTGGACTGTAACACTGTATTAGCAATTGAAGCAAGAGAAAGCAAGGTTCAAGACCAGTTGAGGTGATGTACCTGAGTCAGCGTTTTCTTCCTTTTATTTGCCCCTTCCTGTGCAATATATGAGGCTTCCTAGGTGGCTCAGTGGTAAAGAATCCAGCTGCGATGCAGGAGATGCAGGTTTGATCCCTGGGTCAGGAAGGTCCCCTGGTGAAGGAAATGGCAACCCACTGCAGTATTCTTGCCTGGGAAATCCTGTGGACAGAGGAGCCTGGCAAGCTACAGTCCATGCAGTTGCAGTGAGTCAGACATGACTTAGCAACAAAACAACAACAACAACATGCAACACATAGTAACTTTACTCACTTCTTTGCAATCTATAACAATTGGACTACAAAAGACAACCCAATATTATAGTTAAAATAATTAGACTAGTCTAACCAGCTCACTTAACAAGGCTTTCACCTCTTTCAGCTGTGCTGAGATGCATCACGATCATTTGAAGTGGGTTAGGCACTGCTAATATGGAGGGATAGTGAACTTCAAGAGACTTTCCAACTTTGAAATTATAGAATTCCCCAGTACTTTGAATGCATGACCCTCTCTCCTTCCTTTGCTCTGGTCAGAACATGCTTTGTCTTTGCCCAACTGAAGTCTGCAATCATAATCATATGGGTAGTCACAACTAGTGTATCCCCAGAGAATCTGGCCATCACAGGAACAGCTGCCCTACTGACTATGCACAGAAGCTGGGCAAAGCTTAAGCAGTTCCGCTTGGATTATTTATTTATTTACTTTTGTTGGCTCAGATGCCTCATGAGTCATGTCTGTGAGATGAATCCTGATGGACAGAAGTAGATTGGGATTACTTTTTTTTTACCTAATAGAATAATCCTGGCTCTGCTTGTTTTCTTTACTGTAACTAGGAGAGTAGAAATATAGCTAAGCTAAAGTAGTGCTTATCTAACAGTTACTAGAGGAAGCATTCCCGGTGTGTTGAAAAGAAAGTATATTTTGCTATATAAAAATAAAAAGCCTGGATTCAGGCTATATGAACATGAATACCAGCTCCCACTCATCTAATTACATAATGTTGGTCAATTTAGACTCTCTCAAACTCAGTTTTCTCATCTAAAAATGGGAAGTAATTGTAACAGCTGCCTTATGGAGTTATGAAAAGCCCCAGAGGGTGAATTCTTGATAAACATGCTTAACACAATGTTTGATGCAGATCACATATTCAACTAATGCTGCCTTTTATTATTGTGAGTCATCTGATGCAGTTATTTCTTCCCTGGATGCTTAAGTTGGGGACATGTTGTATGTGGTAGTGAATGCCAGAGGGCACACCTCAAGAAATTCTGCATCAGTATAGGTCCAAGAAGCTACCTAGGATTCAATGGCCTTATTTTACCGTAACACACATGATGAGGAATCTGTTTCTTCCAATAGATTATACAAATTTTTGAAAAGACAAGGATCCAGCAGGTACATTTTTGCTTCATGTAGTAGACAGTAGATAAATAATCATTGAGTCAGAGAGTTCTACTGGTGCTGCAAAATTGCAACACTTTCCTATATAACTGAAAGTAATTGTGGTTATATAATGTAAATGATATACACTGTTAAGAAAAATAAACCAATGACAAGTGTCACCACTGTAGGCTCTAATAGCCTTTGAACAAAAATATTTCCACAGATTTTGAAAAACAGATTTTTGAACCAGAATAAAGCACTTGGTAAACATGAATTGGCAGATATATGCTGGAAACATGCAACATTTACAAAGGCATGTTTTGAGTAGTCTCCCAATTTATCGACAATACACATCATTATGCATTTATAACTTAATGGTGCTTTCATTAAACACTCTGCTTCTCTGAAAAATGACAAAATTACAAGGTTAGACTCCCATTGTGGAGTAGATCTGGTGATGTGTGCTAAATTAACTATTTTTTTAATCAGTACACTAAAGAAGAAAGAAATAGAAAATGTCCTGCCTGGTTTTCAATTAGTGTATTTTGCTCCTTGCCATTTGTTCCCAATTGTCTGTTTTGACTAAACCTTGCATTTTCCCTTACTGAACCATCTTTTTTTTTTTTTTCCCTCTCTCTCTCTCTCAATGCTGTTCTAAATTAACCTCTTCTCTTGTGTTGTTCACAATATAGCAAGCAGTTTATTATTGGCAAATAAATAATTTCACTTTTGAAAACTGAAGTTACAGCTGGTCTAAACAAAGTCACATATGATTGTGCAATGGAAATATATTTTATTTGCTGTAGCATTTTCATTAGGTTGAACACTGAATCAAATTGAAATCGAAGAATAAAACCTGCCTCATATAAGCAGAGATCATTTTTATGGTGGTGAATAGTGCCCCTTTCCCTGTCATCTTTTCTGGCTAATATAAAATCATGTACTATTATATATAAATGAGGATTCATAAAATTGCAAAAGTTGTTAACAGTAATGACTTTCTTAGCTTGAGATCCACCAACATTTACTTCATTTTCCCTCACTATAATTTTAATATATTCCTGTCATTTGGTGGGATAAGATCTGAATGGAAAAGTCTCCGAAACTGGCATCGTATTTTGTGTTTTACGTTCTTCTTGACATAATGAACGTTTTCCCCTCTTTGGCTGAAATCAGCACTGGGAAAGATCAAATACAGCAGTCTTTTAACAGTTTAAAATTGCCCCTGTCATTATCTTGTCAGTTACATGAGACCTTGAGTATACAGGGCTATGGAAATCTTTCAAGACAAATTTGTTAGAAGCAATGGGGAAGACTGTTTATAAAACCTAAGAATTTGAATCATTAGGAAAGTCCTGGATAATGCAAGTGTTATTCAATGATGGCTGGAACTCAGAGTGATACCATTTTACAAGCATGGCCGTTCAAGAACAGTTTGGTTATTTTATTGCATTTTATTTTCATCATCTTCAACTTTTCTCTGTATATAAAACTATATGTTTAAGAATCCACTCTTAAAATGTTTATTTGTGTTAAAACCTGTATTAACTTTCCTTTTCAGTCATTTCATTTATTATTTTGTTGAACTTGGTGGGAAAAGGAGATTTTGAAATAGAGCGACGATGAATTCTGGATATTCAATTTGATAACATTACTTATTGTGTGATCTTCAGAAGCTTCTTTATCATCCCTAAACCTTATTTCCTCTCTTTAGCTGGCATGCACTACACTTTCAGTTCAGTTCAGTTCAGTCGCTCAGTTGTGTCCAACTATTTGTGATCCCATGAATTGCAGCACACCAAGTCTCCCTGTCCATCACCAAGTCCTGGAGTTCACCCAAACTCCTGTCCATCGAGTTGGTGATGACATCCAGCCATCTCATCCTCTGTTTCCCCTTCTCCTCCTGCCCCCAATCCCTCCCAGCATCAGAGTCTTTTCCAATGAGTCAACTCTTCACATGTGATGGCCAAAGTATCAGAGATTCAGCTTTAGCATCAGTCCTTCCAATTAACACCCAGGACTGATCTCCTTTAGTATGGGCTAGTTGGATCTCCTTGCAGTCCAAGGGACTCTCAAGAGTCTTCTCCAACACCACAGTTCAAAAGCATCAATTCTTCCGCGCTCAGCCTTCTTCACAGTCCAATTCTCACATCCATACATGATGACCACTGGAAAAACCATAGCCTTGACTAGACGGACCTTTGTTGGTAAAGTCAATATGCTTTTCAATATGCTATCTAGGTTGGTCATAACTTTTCTTCCAAGGAGTAAGCGTCTTTTAATTTCATGGCTGCAGTCACCATCTGCAGTGATTTTGGAGCCCCTCCAAAAGCCGGACACTGTTTCCACTGTTTCCCCATCTATTTCCCATGAAGTGATGGGACTAGATGCATGATCTTTGTTTTCTGAATGTTTAGCTTTAAGCCAACTTTTTCACTGTCCTCTTTCACTTTCATCAAGAGGCTTTTTAGTTCCTCTTCACTTTCTGTCATAAAGGTAGTGTCATCTGCATATCTGAAGTTATTGATATTTCTCCCAGCAATCTTGATTCCAGCTTTTACACACTCAATAAATGGTAGCATTTCCAGTCTTGAAGTCAGAGTCAGTGTTGATTCCTCTGCTTTTGAAAATGTACTATACATATCCCCCCCCCCCAATTAATTTAAGCTCACAGTGCAGTTGTCACTTCTTTAGTAATAACTCCACATGTTGATTTTTGTATCTTAATTAATCCTCTACTTCTCTATTTCCAAATTTAGGAAAAGAAATTTACACTTGACTGTCTGAGTGCTATCTCAGAATCTAAGTACCAATATTTGATATGTTATTCTTAAATGAATATACTTTTTAATTTCCACATTTATGTCAATAATACTATAACTGTTTTCTTTAAGCAGTATCCTTAGGAGAAAGATATCACATTTAATTATTTTCTTCATTTCCTTTATTCACCTAGTCATTCAGGACAATCTATTCTTCTTCCACAGTATCTCTTGAATAATTATTTACATCCAGCCCTGCCATCTTGATCTGGGTTCCTATCTATAACTGTCAATCAGATAATTTTTTTTTTAATATATTTATCCCACTGAATTTGTGGTATATTCAAACACTAGATCAGTTTCGTGACTTCACCACTTTCATTGATAACCATGCTGATATTAATTTCTGAGGACAAATATTTCATAATATCTTAATATATTCACTCAGAAAGTTTCTTACATTCAATGGTATAAGTTTAAATTGAGGTGGTAGAAATGAAAATAACTTTTTGTTCATATTCCATTTTGTCCAGCTCATTCAATGAGCTTGGTATCCTTGTTAAGTGTCTTTAAGTGGATAATATATTGAAAACTTTCTGGTTTTTTATTTTTGTGTGTCTTTTTGGAAGAGAACATAAGTATACTTACTTAGTGTATCCCATTAAAGAGTGGAGATTCAATGATTACATGTAACTAGAATACCTTTTTCCCAACTGTGTAACCAAATCTCTTTTCAAATTACTTTATATTTTAAAAATCTTCATATATATTTTTCATATATAATTTTTATTCTAAGAAACTATAAGGTATGATATACTTTAAGTTCCTTTGCCAAAAATCTATCAATTTTTTACTGATCAAAGGCTTTATATCTCTGAGAACCTAGTTCAAATACAACCTTCTCCTCAGGAAACTTTCTTCATATATTTCTTTTTATATTTTTCTGAAAAGTTAAAAAAATAACCCTACTTTCTCTATGTTTGGTGATAGAGAGATAGCAACTTAACTTCTATGAGTTGAAACTTCTTTAGCTTTAAAAAAAATTAGGGAGAATTGTTCAGAATTTTATTTTACTTTTTTTTGTTGTTGTTGTTCAGAATGTTAAAAGGAATAATATATGTAATATATTTTTCATTAGATCTTCATGTGTAATATATATTTAAAGAGAACAGTAGCAGTTATTACTAACAGTGTATCATCTTTGCATTGTTGGATTAGATTTACCTGAAATTTAAAAACACAAAAAACAATATGTTTCCTTTAGTGGTGATTTCCCTTGTATTAAAATTATCCAGATAGATATTCAGTTCAGTTTAGTTCAGTTCAGTCACTCAGTCATGTCCAACTCTTTGTGACCCCATGAATTGCAGCACGCCAGGCCTCCCTGTCCATCATCAACTCCCAGAGTTCACTCAGACTCCTGTCCATCGAGTCGGTGATGCCATCCAACCATATCATCCTCGGTCGTCCCCTTCTCCTCCTGACCCCAATCCCTCCCAGCATCAAAGTCTTTTCCAGTGAGTCAACTTATCGCATGAGGTGGCCAGATTATTGGAGTTTCAGCTTTAGCATCAGTCCTTCCAAAGAACATCCAGGACTAAAGAGGAATAACATCCTTGAATTTTCTGAAGTAATAGGTAAATTCAAAAAATCTCTGTATGTATGTGACTTTCTCTCATTAATGTACATTTGGGACAAAGGTCAATGTATTTTTTATTCAAAAGTGTGGTGTCTTAGTTCATTCAGGCTATTACAACAAAATACTATGGACTAGGTAGCTTACAAACAATAGAAATTTTTTTAAATTTTATTTATTTTTTATTTATTTATTTATTTTTAGTTTTTTATTTTTTTAATTTTAAAATCTTTAATTCTTACATGCGTTCCCAAACATGAACCCCCCTCCCACCTCCCTCCCCACAACATCTCTCTGGGTCATCCCCATGCACCAGCCCCAAGCATGCTGCACCCTGCGTCAGACATAGACTGGCGATTCAATTCTTACATGATAGTATATATGTTAGAATGCCATTCTCCCAAATCATCCCACCCAGAGCTGGAAATTCAAGATCAAGGCACTGGCAGATTCAGTGACTGGTGAAGCCTTTCTCCTGGTTCACAGATAACTCTCTTTATGTACAGTCTACATGATGGAAGGGGCAAGAGAGCTCTCTGGGGTCTCTTTTATAAGAGTACGAATCACATTCATGAGGACTCTCCTTGCATGATCTAATCACTACCCAAAGACATCATCTCCTAATATCACACTGGGAGTTAGGATTTTAGCATCTGAGTTTTGGAGGGGGTGGAGTCATAGATATTCAGTCTATAACATGGGGTGTTCTGCAAATAATATTTACATATAATACTTTATTTTACTGTCTTCTAAATATATTCTGAATATCTTGGAAAATGACTTTTTTAAACTCAGAATAGAAGCTTTTTAGAAAACAACTGTTTAACTGTTACCACACTACAAATATGAGCACGAGAGAGGCCTTAACAATTTTTAAATTAAAGAATGTGTTATAATTTTTAGATATTGACTGATAATTTATAAATTATTTCTTTCCTTAACAATGCAATGAGCAATAAATACATTTTCATAAACTAAATTATAATTTTGAAATATCATGATGCAAATTATATATTTATGTAACATTATAATTAATAATGTATTTTACCCAGGTAATCATCACAAAAATTCAATCAGAGGTATCGATTCCTTTCAATAGATAAACCAGTTAGGATACAAAAGATGGATTATATAGGCTTATCAAGGACACACAAGTAACAATGTGGATAGAATTCAAATCCTTTACTTCTGACTGAAAGTCTCTCAAATCTGTACTGCTATAGGTAGAACATCACAGTTGCCTTCATAATGCTTCATTATATATGATGCAGGTAAGTCCTAATTATGCACTAAGAGTTCCTGAGTATAAACTTCTGTTTCTTATTCTTGGATCCTCAGGCTCCCTGGAAAGGTTTGTAAATCCTCAAAAGATTTCCCTTAACATTTTTTCTGTGTGATCAACTTTGAGCCATTGTCAGACTTCTTAGCATACTTGAACCTCTTCTGGTGGATTAGAAAATGGCTCCTTAAACGTCCATGCCATGTAGAGCCATCCAATATGGATAGGTCATGGCCGAGAGTTCTGACAAAATGTGGTTCACTAGAAAAGGGAATGGCAAACCACCTCAGTATTCTTCCCTTGAGAACCCCATAAGCAGTATGAAAAGGCAAAAAGATATGAAATTGAAAGATAAATTCCCCAGGTCAGTAGGTGTTCAATATGCTACTGAAGAAGAGTGGAGAAATAACTCCAGAAAGAATGAAGAGATGGAGCCAAAGCGAAAAAAAAAAAAAAAAAAAAACAGTCATGGATCTGGCTGGTAATGGAAGTAAAGTCCAGTGCTGTAAAGAACAGTATTGCATAGGAACCTGAAATGTTAGGTCCTCAAACCAAAGAAAATTTAGTTGAGTTCAGTTGCTCAGTCATGCCCGACTCCTTGCGACCCCGTGGACTGCAGCACGCCAGCCTTCTCTGTCCATCACCAACTCCCAGAGCTTACTCAAACTCATGTACATCAAGTCAGTGATGCCATCCAACCATCTCATCCTCTGTCATCCCCTTCTCCTGCCTTCAATCTTTCCCAGCATCAGGGTCTTTTCCAAGGAGCCAGTTCTTTATGTCAGGTGGCCAAAGTACTGACATTTCAGCTTCAGCATCAGTCCTTGCAATGAATATTCAGGACTGATTTCCTTTAGGACTGACTGGTTTGATTTCCTTGCAGTCCAAGGAACTCTCAAGATTCTTCAACACCACAGTTCAAAAGCATCAGGTATTTGGTGCTCGGCTTTCTTTATAGTCCAACTGTCACATCCATATGGACTACTGGAAAAACCATAGCTTTGACTACAGGGACCTTTGGCAGCAAAGTAATGTCTCTGCTTTTTAATATGCTGTTTAGGTTTGTCATAGTTTTCCTTCCAAGGAGCAAGTGTCTTAATTTCATGGCTGCAGTCACCATGTGCAGTGATTTTGGAGCCCCCAAAATAAAGTCTCTCACTGTTTCCATTGTTTCTCCATCTATTTGCCATGAAATGATGGGACAGGATGCCATTATCCTAGTTTTCTGAATGTTGAGTTTTAAACCAACCTTTTTCTCTCCTTCTTCACTATCATCAAGAGGCTCTCTAGTTCCTCGCTTTCTGCCATAAGGGTGGTATCATCTGCATATCTGAGGTTATTGATATTTCTCCCTGCAATCATGATTCCAGATTGTGCTTCATCCAGCCCGGCTTTTCGCATGAGGTACTCTGCAGATGAGCTAAATAAGCAGGGTGACAGTATACAGCCTTGACGTACTCCTTTCCTGGTTTGGAACCAGTTTGTTGTTCCATGTCTGATTCTAACTGTTACTTCTTGACCTGCATATGGATTTCCCAGGAGGCAGGTGAGGTGGTCTGGTATTCCCATCTCTTTAAGAATTTTCCACAGTTTGTTGTGATCCACACAGTCAGAGGCTTTGATGTAGTCAATAAAGAAAATGTAGATGTTTTTCTGGAACTCTGTTGCTTTTGCAATGTTCCAACAGATGTTGGGAATTTGATCTCTGGTTTCTTTGCCTTTTCTAAATCCAACTAGAACATCTGGAAGTTCACAGTTCATGTACTGTTGAAGCCTGGCTTAGAGAATTTTGAGCATTACTTTGCTAGTGTGTGAGATGAGTGCAATTGTGAGGTAATTTGAACATTCTTTGGCATTGTCTTTGTTTGGGTGGAATGAAAACTGACTTTTCCAGGCCTGTGGCCACTTCTGAGTTTTACAATTTTGCTTGCATATTGAGTTCAGCACCTTAACAGCATCATCTTTTAAGATTTGAAATAGCTCATCTGGAATTCCATCACTGCACTAGCTTTGTTCGTAGTGATGATGCTTCCTAAGGTACACTCGACTTTGCATTCCAAGATGTATGGCTCAAGGTGAGTGATCACACCATAGCTCCTTGGAAGAAAAGCTATGACAAATCTGGAAAGTGTATTAAAAAGCAGGGACATTATTTTGCTGAAAAAGGTCCATAGTCAAAGCTACAGCTTTTTTAGCTGTGAGAGTTGGACCATAAGGAAAGCTGAGCACCAAAGAATTGATGCTTTTGAACTGTGATGTTGGAGAAGACTCTTGAGAGTCCCTTGGACAGCATGGAAATCAAACCAGTCAATCCTAAAGGAAATCAGTCTTGAATATTCATTGCAAGGCTTGATGCTGAAGCTGAAACTTCAATACCTTGGCCATCTGATGTGCAGAACTGACTCATTAGAGAAACCCTGATGCTGGGAAGATTGAATGCAGGAAAAGAAGCGTACAACAGAGGAATGAGATGGTTGGATGGCATTATCAACTTGATGGGCATGAGTTTGAGCAAGCTCTGGGATTTGGAGATCAACAAGGAAGCCTAGCGTGCTACAATCCATTGGGCTGCAAAGAGTCGGACACAACTGAGTGACTGAACTGAACAAAATTATCTGTGTCTATGTCCTAATCTCCAGAACCTGAGAAGATGTCATATATGGCAAAGGGTCTTGGCAAATGTGAATAAGTTATGGACGTTGAGATGGAAAGATTATTCTGGATTATACAGGGTAAGTCCAATGGGTCCTTTTAGTGGAAAAGGAGAGGGTCAGTATGAGAAGAAGGAAATACGGCTACTGAAACAGTGGTTGGAATGATTCATTACTAAAGAAGGGCCATGACCCAAGGATCAGGACTGGTACTAGAAAATAGAAAGGGAAAAAAAAAAATAAACCTCTTCAAGAGTCTCCAAACTGCCAGTGATTTGAACTTAGCCTAGAGAAACTAATTTTGGACATCTGGCTTACTGAACTATAATTTATGTTCTTTTAGCCACTGTATGTTTGTGGCAATTAGTCACAGCAGTTGTAGGAAGTTAACACATTGCTTAAACTTTATATAACAATTTGTGTTTGTGTGGATTTATCTGAGAAGTGAACTCAAAGACTTCAATTTCAATCTGAAAATAGCTTTTTGTTCAAACTGCTTAAGGAATATATCTTGAACTGTAAAGTGTCTGAGGTTTTTACCCTACTTCTTAAGCTAAAAATTTTCTGAGAGACAATGTAAGGCCTCTGGATTAGAGACAAAGGAACTTGTTACCCACAGCATAGCAGGCACCACAGTATCAGCACATTTGCATTGTTTTCCCTTGTCTGCAAGTCCCAGTGGGTGCAGATGGATGCTATTCATAACAGCGGGTTTGCATCACAAATGAGGAACTTGTATTAAAAGCCTTTCTGAAAGAAACAGCAAATATTGTAGCTAGTTGCAACACACCAGTTCCCTACCCACTGGGAGCAAGTCATTGTATGGTAGTCATGCTGTTGTTCCCTTGGTTTAATTACTGGCCCTTGTGACTAGCTATAGGAACTACTAGGTAACAGGAGAAAGGATGTCCTAAGGGACTGTATTGTTCACATCATTTTTTCTTTTTGTAGTTAGTGAGAAGTTTAAGTAATATTTTACTGTAAAGCTTAATATATGATTTCATCCTTTTAATTTTTATGCCCACATATATATTAGATGGAATAAATGCATATTGAGAAGTATTTTAATAGTGACCATGTTCTTAACTTGGGCTTCCCAAGTGGCATTAGTGGTAAAGAACCTATCTGCCATAAGACACCAGATACCCCATTTGGATCCCTGGGTTGGGAAGATCCCCTGGAGGAAGGCATGGATTCCCACTCTAGAATTCTTGCCTGGAGAATCCATGGACAGAGGAGCATGATGGGGTACAGTCCATAGGTTTGCAAAGAGTTGGACATGACCGAAGCAACTTAGCATGCATGCACATATTCTTAATTACGTATCATTTCCAGCAAGATAATATTCCGTCTGGATTCCATCTGAAATCACAGATTTCAGTAAATACATTCAAATACATACAAATTTTTTTCATGCTTATCAGTGATCTCTTGAATATCTTCACTCATGTCCATATGTCCATCTGTTCAGGAAGCGCTGTGTGTGCTCACAAGAGTAGTTTTCTACAGTGCTGCAGGTATTAAAATTAAGAGACTTGAGAGGCAATCTACTGAAGGCTATATATGATAGCTATGATATCACATTCTCTAGGAGTCACTGCTTTTCCTATAACAAAATTACCATTTTTACAACTGAATACATGTATTTACTCTTGTAAGGCAAAACAACATAAAGAGAAGAATATGTAATTTTAGGGAAATTTTATCACAAAATGAATGTCTAGCTTTTACTAAAAATAGAGTATAATCATTGTTATGTATCTTCAAATTGATGACAAATCAAAGATACGTGGAATTTTTAAAAAGGGAAAAAAGACTATTGATAAGCTAGTTTCACTCAAACTCTGGTGTGAGTTACAATACTCCAAAATAAATGTATTCAAACTTTTACACCCCTTATTTGAAATGATGATTCAGCAGATATCAATGATTATTATTACATTTTTAGTCAAGTTTTCCAGAGTTTAAAGTTCTCTGATTTAACTCTTTGTTTCAAGAGAACTTGATGTGTTTTTCTGAATGTTGGGTCACCATGGACTGGGACTTGACAGCCACTGGGAACATGTGAAAGCAAAATGTAAGCTAATTGAAGTGGGTAAGTTCCTCCAGAATTTGTTGAGTCAAAAAATGTATATTTTGCATAGATTTGTAGGTAAGACCATAAGAGAGAAAGCTAGAATGGGATTGTTTACTGTCTTGTGCAAAAGTCCATGAGAGAAGTGGAGAAACTCCAGCATCAAGAGACTGGTAGTGAATGCTGGATTATCAGGGACTGAAAAAACACCCAAGAGAGAAATGCATGTACCCTAAGTAAGAGTAAGAGATGTCCAGAGTTGGGAATTTCTGAACAACCCTGAGAAAGAAACTGTTACAACTACCAGTCATTTGGTCTACACCTTTTTGTGCAGTGGTGTGCCTTGTGACCTCACTTCTCTGACACATCTAAAAGGAACTACTGGTTTTTCAGTTTGTTTGGTGTTTTACATTTTGTTAGGCTAGAGTGGTGATTTCTAAATTTCTTACACACTGAACTAAAACCTGAAGTTTGCATATGTATTTTATAACTTTCAATTGTAATGGCATATAGTCAGTTGAATATTTTGGCTCCTGAATTCCAACAGAAGATTTCTGACACATGATATAAATTTTGGGATGTCCAGTATGTAAAGGTGGCAGTGTTGGTAAAAAATCTGCCTGCCAATGCAGGAAGCATAAGAAAGATGGGTTCAATCCCTGGGTTGGGAAGATCCCCTGGAGAAGGAAATGGTAACCCACTCCAGCAATCTTGCCTAGAAAGTCCCATGGACAGAGGAGCCTGGCAGGCTACAGTCCACAGGGTTGCAGAGTTGGACATGACTGAAGCGACTTAGCACAGCACATAAATGCTAATCCTTCTATTAGATAGCAGATTTCTTGATTTCCAATTTATAAGTGGGTCAGCACTTTATTTGAAAATTTTTCGTATTGACTGCCATATAATAGGGTTATTGACATATTCTTCAGAATGAATGACAAAGAGTAGATGCCAGTTAGAGGCAAAAATTACATCAGCATTTGAGTCATGGAAGGTAGAAAGATACAAAAGAGAAAGAATTATCTTGACAGGTGGTGATGTACTCTTATGCAGTAACCCCAAAACAGGGCTAGTTCTCAGAAGTCTGTTAATACCCAAGGTAGGAGCCAGATTTGGTTAAGGTTACTGTGAGCTGCCCAATGTCACCCATTAATGCTCCTGACTAAAGAGCCAGAATTAGATGTCAGATATGCTTAATTATATTCCTTGACTGCATTAAGAGGCAGCAGGTCAATACCTGAATAGGATTTAGCAAAAACCGATGACAATGTGCATATATAATGTCGTACTGTGAAATTCATATACATCCTTGAATATAAAAAAGGCACATTTACATCCGTCCCCTCTCTTGGTTCTGACAGAATCTGTATCTAATTAGTATCCACATTTAGTAGAAGAAGAACTTGAGGCTAAGTGTGGTTAGAGACATCCCCAATGTCAAGCAAAATATAAGTAGTGGAGGTGGAACTAGTCGTTTCACTCAAAAATCTCATGTTCTTTCTGCTTCTTGCTGGGCTGAAATAGAACACATGAATTTATTCTTGACACACCAGCTTATTTGTCACAAATATTATAATTTGGGTTGAGAAACCATGATTGAAGGAAAGTATAAATTCAGATGGAAGAGCTAAAAATCACCTTTTTTAAAATTTGGATTCACGGTAATGTGTTTTCTCATAAAGAGGTGCACATATGCCGGGGTATTGTAATCAGAATACCCAGTGGAATTCACACACTCATTAAACTCCTCAAGCAGAGAGCAATATAAACTAACACAGTGGAAATAAGGTCAGTGAACATAATGAGTGAAACACCTTACAAAGGGAAATTGGTGTGTAGCCTTGAAATCCTTGTTTTCTACAGTTTGAGAAAATGTGACTAGCTGCTTGTTTAAATTACTGCCATGTAGCTGTGGTCATGCCATTTGGAAGTAGAGAGATACACAACTGGATGAGTTACTAGGAGTCACAGCTGTGTCAAGAGTTTGTTCACTGTTACCCATTGCCCAATTGTTAGCAGTTTTCTTTAGAGATAGGACCTGAATATGGTGAACCCTGTGTCTAAGAATTATAAATAGATGGACATTATGTGGTGAAGTGTAGGTATAACACAATAGGAAAAGTACTTGAGATCTGTAAAGTGTTGTGTCAGTGAAAGTCATTTTTAGCTTTATTTTAAGCTTTTTTTTTTTTTTTTTTTGGTGGCGGGGGGAGGCACACCACGTGCCATATAGGATCTTTATTCCAATGGAAATTGAAACTGTGCTCCCTGCAGTGGAAACAGGGACTCTTAACCACTGGACCACCAGGGGAGTCCTGTGAAAGTCATTTTTATTTATTAATATTCTTCCTCTTCCACAAATTTTCTTAGACAGCTATTAGAAGTCAGAGACTCTGTGCATGGGTGCATGCTCAGTTACTAAGCCGTGTCCGACTCTTTGCAACCCTATGGATTCTAGCCCATGAGGCTCCTCTGTCCGTAGGATTCTCCAGGCAAGAATACTAGAGTGGGTTACCATTTCCTACTCCCCGGGGGTCTTACTGACCCAAGGTTTGAACCCATCTGCGTGAGAGGCAGATTCTTTCCTACTGAGCCACTAGGGAAGCCCCAGAGACTCTGGTATCTCTGAAAAAAGAAAATGCATGAAATGTGGTGCCTACTTTCAAAGGGTCTATTGGGTGAAACAGAGAAAAATTGCTCAAGAGTTTGATAAATACTTTGATAGTGATATGAAAAATATTTAGCAATCACATGCAGACCTCTCCTAAGGGAGATGAGTGTCTTTCCTGAAGAGACACCATTTGAAATGAAGGGAGGAGAATGATAGGACTTGGAAGGACTGGAAGAAAGGGAAATTGGATAAAAGTGAACAATAGCAAAAGGGTATATTTTTGTGTGCTCAGTCACTCAGTAGAGTTATAAAATACCATTGTGTGTGCAAAGGGAAATGGCATCACTCTGATTGTGATATGGGCTGTGGGACTGCTGATGAATATGGAGAAGTATGTGGCAAACAGACTGCAAAGTCTGTGCTTTTTCTCATAAGCAAGGGAAGCTTACTTAGGCCTACCAGCAGGGGAACTTTGTAATAGTATTTGTTCTTCTCTGATAACTGGAGGAAATAAGGAACATATAAGGGGTAGGGAAGATTAGTGGCAATGCGGTTAATTTTTAAAATCAAGCTATATAAATTTTCTTATTGGAAGTACTCTAAAATAAACTCCCCAAATAGGTTGCTTTACTTTCTTCAATTATACCTAGTAGAGCAAATAATATGGGCTTCCTAGGTGGCACTAGTGGTAAAGAGCCAACCTGTCAGTTCAGGGGACCCAAGGGTCACTGATTCAGTCCTTGGGTGGGGAAGATCCCCTGGGAGAGGACATGGAACCTATTCCAGTCTTCTTGCCTGGAGAATCCCATGGACAGAGGAGCCTGGTGGGCTACAGTCCATAGAGTCACAAAGAGTTGGATGCAGCTGAAGTGACTTAGAATGCACACATAGCAAATAATATAGCTTAGTGGCAATGGGAAAACAGATGGTTTTTCTTGAGACTCAGGTGTCTTATCTACAAATGAGAACTTTAGATGTTCTCTATGAGTCTATATGTTTTAACATTTTATAAGGTACTGTTACTTAGGAGTGTTTCACACATGATCACAGATTGGTACACGGGTTCATTTGTGCTATTGTGAGTGGTGTCCTGGAAAAAACAAATTTTGATGGGGGCATGCACTTAGGGTTTTTCTTTCCAGATGGTGAAATGGTAAAGAATCTACTTTCCAATGTAGGAGACTCAGGAAATGTGGGTTCAATCCCTGGGTTAGGAATATCTCATTGAGGAGAAAAAGGCACCCCATTCCATCCAGTATTCTTGCCAGAAAAATCTCATGGACAGAGGAGTCTGGTGAGCTGCACTCCATGGGATCACAAAGAGCTGGGCTGAGCACACTTACATGTGAGTTGGGTACGATGGGAGAAGCTAACACTTTCTTACCCTGTCTTGAAACTCATGAAGGAAACAAATAGAGAATGAAATACAACTTCTGTTTTGGGAAACTCATATCTTAATAAAAAGAAATGAAACTACTGGCTTTCAGTCAAATACTAGGATCTTCTTTCAAGCTGGTTTTCCTTGATGGTGATTTCTGGTGGCGTTTTCCAGTCACATTTACATTTGACATAGTACAGTAGAAAAGAATTTTGGATTAGAATATAGGAGTTTAGATTCTAGACATTTTTGCCTCCAAGCAGGAGTCTGTTTTAGATGATTTTTCATCATTGTATTTCATTACTCTGTGCCTCAATTGGTTCACTGGTGATACAGGAATGATATCAGACACAACTAAAACATGAATGTTTTGTGACTATATATTAAGCAAAGGTATTTATATATGTTTAAAGTGCTTTTCGTTATTGGTAAAATTCTTATTTCTCCTGATACTTTTCCCCTGGGGAATTTGAAAACATAATGGAATTTTAGGAAGTTACAGCACAAAGAAATACAATAGACATAATCAGTTCTCACGAGGATTTCCAGTGCTTCTCATCTTGCTTCCACATGCTTCTTTGAATAAGCATGGCTGTGTGACAAGCTGTGACCCAAGACATGTATGGGGAAAGAGTCACATATCACTTCCATCTTTTAAAGGAAACCAAAGCTGGACAATTGTAGAAGTGGTAAAAACAGATCTTATTTGAGCCCTATTACAATGGAGGAAAAAAAAAAAAAAAAGATCTCAGAATGTAACTAGGAAGTATTTCAAGTCACCAGGAAAATGTGGGGATTTAGAGTTAAGGAGCAGGGCTGGTGGTGGTGGAAGATCAGTGGATAGAAAATTATTAAAAAGAAAGACAAATTATTGCCAAACTGAAAGTTTTGCGAAAGTCAAGAAAAGGTGATCAAGTATTACCTGGGGAAGTTAGTCTGTTTGCTCTACTACAACAAAATGTCATAGAATGAGTCGCTTATTATTGTTTCAGGTGGCTCAGTCGTGTCCGACTCTGCAACACCATGGACTGCAGCATGCCAGTCTTCCTTGTCCTCCACCATCTTCCTGAGCTTATTCAAACTCATGTCCACTGAGTCGGTTATGCCATCCAACCATCTCATCCTCTATGGTCCCCTTCTCTTTCTGCCTTCAATCTTTCCCAGCATCAGGGTCTTTTCTAATGAGACAGCTCTTCACATCACCTGGCTGAAGTATTGGAGCTTGAGGTTCAGTATCAGTCCTTCCAATGAATATTCAGGATTGATTTCCCCTAGGATTGACTGGTTTGATCTCCTTGCAGTTCAAGGTACTCTCAACAGTCTTATCCAAAACCACAGTTTGAAAGCATCAATTTTTTGGCACTCAGCCTTCTTTATGGTCCAGACGCTCATATCCATACATGACTATTGGAAAAAACATAGCTTTGACTATATAGACCTTAGTTGGCAAAGTCATGTTTCTGTTTTTTAATATGCTATTTATGTTGGTCATAGCTTTACTTCCAAGAAGAAACCATTATTTAATTTCATGGCTACAGACACCACCTGCAGTGATTTTGGAGCCCAAGAAAACTAAGTCTGTCACTGTTTCCATTGTTTCCTCATCTCTTGGCCATGAAGTGATAGGACTGATGCCATGATCTTTTTTTTTTTTTTCTTTTTCTTTAAATGTTGAGTTTTAAACCAGCTATTTTACTCTTCTCTTTCAGTTTCATCAAGAGCCTCTTTAGTTTCTCTTCACTTTCTGCCATAAATGTGGTGTCATCTGCATATCTGAGGTTATTGATATTTCTTCCAGAAAGTTTGATTCCAGTTTGTGCTTCATACAGCCTGGCATTTCACATGATGTACTTTGCATATAAATTAAATAGGAAGGGTGACTATATACAAACTTGAAGTACTACTGCTTTCCCAAATTGGAACCAGTCAATTGTTCCATATCCAGTTCTAACTCTTGTTTCTTGACCTGTATACAGATTTCTCAGGAGGCAAGTAAGGTGGTCTGGTATTCTCATTTATTCAAGAATTTTCCACAGATTGTTGTGATCCACACAAAGGCATTAGCATAGTTAGTGAAGCAGAAGTAGATGTTTTTCTGGAACCCTCTTGCCTTTTCTATATCCAACACATGTTGGCAGTTTGATCTCTGGTTTCCCTGCCTTTTCTAAATCCAGCTTGCATATCTGAAAATTCTCAGTTCACACAACTGTTGAAGTTTAGCTTGGAGAATTTTGAGCATTACTTTGCTAGCATGTGAAATCAGTACAATTGTGCAGTAGTTTAAACATTCTATGGCATTTCTTTCTTTGGGATTGGAATGAAAACTGACTTTTCCAGTCCTGTGGCCACTGCTGAGTCTTCCAATTTTGCTGGCATATTGAGTGCAGCACTTTCACAGAATCATCTTTTAGGATATGAAATAGCTCAGGTGGAATTCCATAACCTGCACTAGCTTTCTTCATAGTGATACTTCCTAAGGCCCACTTGACTTAATATTCCATGATGTCTGGCTCTAGGTGAGTGATCACACCATCGTGGTTATCTGGGTCATGAATATCTTTTTGTATAGTTCTTCTGTGTATTCTTGCCACCTCTTCTCAATATCTTCTGCTTCTGTTAGGTCCATACAGTTTCTGTCCTTTATTTTGAGTAACATATGAACAATAGCAATTTATTTCTCACAGTTCTGAAGGCTTTTTGCTCCTAGATCATGGAGCCTGCAGATTCAGCATCTGGCAGCTTCTGCTCTCTGTTTCATAGAAAGCCCTCTCTTGCTGTAACTTCATCGTGATAGGAGGAGCAAGAGATTTCTCTGAAATCTGAGCACTAACCCCATTTCTGAGTGCTTCACCATCATGACCTACTCACCTCCCAAAGGTTCCACCTCCTAATACTGTCCCTTTGAAGCCAATTAGGAGCCAGCAGATTCCAACATAGAAATTTTAGGGGGACATAAATATTCAGTCTATAGTAGTGAGAGATGAAGAATTTGATCAGTTATTGAGGGTGGGAGATTCCCATTAAACTGATTCAGCTAGATTCTTGCTACAACTGAGCTCTTGAGGACAAGGCCCAAGGACAGCACTTGTTTAAAAGTGATCTCAGAGGTATCTTTCTAGAGCTTGGTTGAGGAGACAATCTTTGTCAGGTCCAAAGCCTACACTTGCTTATGAACAATCGTTCTGTATTTTCTTGAGCATCCAAGAAACCCACATGTTTCCAGATCATATAGTAACAGCAGCCTTATTCTCAGTCACTAAATAAGTGCATGAAGGACAGTGGTTATAGAGAGTTGCTTGGATCTTCAGATTTTGAGTGTAAAAAGAAAAAGTGACTGATTTTTTTTTTTCCCCATTATACCAGCGTAGTCTTGCTGATCCTAGTGAAATCAGAACCCTTTGTGATTCTGTTTAGTTTATCTGACTTTGCAAGTAAGGAGTTGATTTCTTGAAATTTTAAATAACTTGTGTAAGCTCACACATCTACTTGGGAGCAAATCTGTAACCAGAGACACTGTCTATCTACTCTACTGGCTTTTCATTATAAAACAGATAAATACCATTCTTAAAGAGAGTAACACTTTCTTTAACACAGATTTTTCATGGTTTAAAGTGAATTTGTTGTTGTTAGAGGCATGCATTATGTTTTAAAAGGCAGAAAAATATATGCCATTTAATATATTTTTAAAATAAATCGAATTCTTTCACCCTCAGTTTTCCAAGAAACCATATTCCAGGGAAAATATTTCTCTTGTGTTTATAAAAGGCCAAATGAGTATCAAACTTTCTCATTGCGCTCATTCACATAACCAAAATTAAAAACATACAAGAACTAAGTATGCCATATTATTTGACAGGCATCGAATAAGGATACTAGTGATTCAATATTAAAGTTGGAGAAAACAATATATTTAACTGAAATAAATGCTCTGAAAAAGATTGCAAATGTACATCTACAAAAGTAGTAATAATGTCTTTAATAAATTTCTAGAATTAATATTTTCATGTATGTTACTGTCAACAAAATAAATTATTTTCATTTTGAATGAAATCCAGTATTGTCATCATAAAATTCAATATTGTTATCATAACTTTAATTTTTTTCTTCATTTTATGAAAACTTCAAGGAAACCAGCACTTTAGCTGGTTTAGGAACTAAAGTATAATACTCACAGTTGCAAACTTTAAAGCAAAATTTGATGAGCTATTATTGCCCTTTTCTAATAAACCTTGACAAATGTCTTCCTGCTAATATTAATCAGTAATAATACAGAATTATATACTTACAATGTTGATGTTGATATATGAATAAATGGAAGGAAAAAAAAAAAAAAGCATGCACTCATATGACATTTTAACCTACCAGGTTTTAGTAAATACATACCCATATGTGGCTTCTTTGGAAAATAAAAAGGTCAAAAATCCTCTAAGTATTCCTTGAATAATAAAAACTATGGGTACCTATTTGTTTTATAATACCAATTATAACTCTTATTATTTTTAAATTCAATATGTTACAAACAATTGGAACCTTCTTTTATTAGAATATTTAGTTTTATTTGGGAAAGTGAGTCTAGAAACTTGGGCTCAAATATAGTAGCTATATAAGCAAAGAATGTGTGCTCTGAGTCACAGCTGGAAGAAATACTCTACCAAATCAGTTTATCTAAGTATCTACCTCAGTATTCTTGCCTTGAGAACCCCATAAACAGTATGAAAAGGCAAAAAGATAGGACCCTGAAAGATGAACTCCCCAGGTCAGAAGATGCCCAATATGCTACTGGAGATCAGTGGAGAAATAACTCCAGAAAGGGATGGAGCTAAAGCAAGAACAACACCCAATTGTGGATGGGACTGGTGATAGAAGCAAGGTCCAGTGCTGTACAAAGCAATACTGCATAGGAACCTGGAATGTTAGGTCCATGAATCAAGACAAATTGGAAGTGGTCAAACAAGAGATGGCAAGAGTGAACATCGACATTCTAGGAATCAGTGAGCTAAGATGGACTGGAATGGGAGAATTTAACTCAGATGTGAGCAGGAATCCCTTAGAAGAAATGGAGTAGCCATTATGGTCAACAAAAGAGTCTGAAATGCAGTACTTGGATGAAATCTCAAAAATGACAGAATGATCTCTGTTTGTTTCCAGGGTAAACCATTCAATATCACAGTAATCCAAGTCTATGTCCTGACCAGTAATGCTGAAGAAGCTGAAGTTGAATGGTTCTATGAACACCTACAAGACCTTCTAGAACTAACACCCCCAAAAGATGTCCTTTTCATTATAGGGGACTGGAATGCAAAAGGAGGAAATCAAGAAACACCTGGAGTAACTGGCAAATTCAGCCTTGGAGTAAAGAATGAAGCAGGACAAAGGCTAATAGAGGTCTGCCAAGAGAATGCATTGGTCATAGCAAACACCCTCTTCCAACAACACAAGAGAAGACTCTACACATGGACATCACCAAAAGGTCAACACCAAAATCAGATTGATTATATTTTTTGCAACCAAGGATGGAGAACCTCTACAGTCAGCAAAACAAGATTGGGAGCTGACTGTGTCTCAGACCATGAACTCCTTATTGCCAAATTCAGACTTAGAGAAAGTGAGGAAAACCACTAGACCATTCAGGTAGGAACTAAATTAAATCTCTTATGACTATACGGTGGAATGAAAAATAGATTTAAGGGACTAGATCTGATAGAGTGCCTGATGAACTATGGACAGAGGTTTGTGACACTGTACAGGAGACAAGAATCAAGACCATCTCCAAGGAAAAATAATTTAAAAAGCAAAATGACTACCTGAGAGGCCTTACAAATAAGTGGGAAAAGAAGAGATGCAAAAAGCAAAGGAGAACAGGAGAGATATACCCATTTGAATGCAGAGTTCCAAAGAATAGCAAGGAGAGATTTAAAAAAGGCTTCCTCAGTGACCAATGCAAAGAAATAGGGGAAAACAATAGAATGAGAAAGACTAGAGATCTCTTCAAGAAAATCAGAGATACCAAGGGAATATTTCATGCAAAGATGGGCAAAGTAAAGGACAGAAATGGTATGGACCTAACAGAAGCAGAAGATATTAAGAAGAGGTGGCAAGAATACATGGAAGAACTCTACAAAAAAGATCTTCACAACCCAGATAATCACAATGATGTGATCACTCACACTCACCTAGAGCCAGACATCCTGTAATGTGAAGTCAAGTGTGCCTTAGGAAGCATCACTATGAACAAAGCTAGTGGAGGTGATGGAATTCCAGTTGAGCTATTTCAAATCCTGAAAGATGATGCTGTGAAAGTGCTGCACTCAATATGCCAGCAAATTACAAAAACTCAGTAGTGGCCACAGGACTCGAGAAGGTCAGTTTTCATTCCAATCCCAAAGAAAGGCAATGCCAAAGAATGCTCAAACTACCACACAACTGCACTCATCTCATACACTAGTAAAGTAATGCTCAAAATTCTCCAAGCCAGGCTTCAGCAATTGAACTATGATCTTCCAGATGTTCAAACTGGTTTTAGAAAAGGGAGAGGAACCAATTCAAATTGCCAACATCTGCTGGATCATCAAAACAGCAAGAGTTTCAGAAAAACATCTATTTCTGCTTTATTGATTATTCAAACCTTTGTGTGGATCACAATAAACTGGAAAATTCTGAAAGCAATGGGAATACCAGACCACCTGACCTGCCTCTTGAGAAACCTGTATGCAGGTCAGGAAGCAACAATTAGAACTGGACATGCAACAACAGACTGGTTCCAAATAGGAAAAGGAGTACGTCAAGGCTGTATATTGTTACCCTGCTTATTTAACTTCTATGCAGAGTACATCATGAAAAATGTTGGGATGGAAAAAGCACAAGCTGGAATCAAGATTGCCTGGAGAAATATCAATAACCTCAGATATGCAGATAACACCACCCTTATGGCAGAAAGTGAAGAAGAACTAAAGAGCCTCTTGATGAAAGTGAAAGAGGAGAGTGAAAAAGTTGGCTTATAGCTCAACATTCAGAAAACTAAGATCATGGCATCTGGTCCCATCACTTCATTGCAAATAGTTGGGGAAACAGTGGAAACAGTAGCTGACTTTATTTTTCTGGCTCCAAAAACACTGCAGATGGTGATTGCAGCCATGAAATTAAAATAGATGCTTACTTCTTGGAAGGAAAGTTATGACCAACCTAGAAAGCATATTAAAAAGCAAAGACATTACTTTGCCAACAAAGGTCTGTCTAGTCAAGGCTATAGTTTTTCCAGTAGTCATGTATGGATGTGAGAGTTAGACTATAAAGAAATCTGAGAACCAAAGAATTGATGCTTTTGAACTGTGGAGCTGGAGGACTCTTGAGAGCCACATGGACCGCAGGGGAATCCAACCAGTCCATCCTAAGGGAGATCAGTCCTGGGTGTTCATTGGGAGGACTGATGCTGAAGCTGAAACTCCAATACTTCCTGATGTGAAGGGCTGACTCATTGGAAAAGACCCTGATCCTGGGAAAGATTGAGGGCAGGAGGAGAAGAGGACGACAGAGGATGAGATAGTTGGATGGTGTCACCGATTCAATGGACATGGGTTTGAGTAAACTCTGGGAGTTGGTGATGGGCAGGGAGGCCTGGCGTGCTGTGGTTCTTGGAGTCGCAAGAGTCAGACACAACTGAGTGACTGAACTGAACTGAACTTTACTTCTCCTATCCACATTTCAAAATTGAAGTAAAATATATTTAGATTGTTTTACCAAGCCAAAATAAGTATTTCAGATTGCTGAAATACCAGAAAGATAACAAATCTGTTATCTGTAATCTATTTTCTGCTTACCTTTCTTTCTCTCTATCATATCAGTATATTTATATTTTCTTTTTCTTTTCTTTTTAATTGTCCTTTACTTTTGGCCTATGTTATTATTAGAAGTGGCTACCTTTCCTTTTGAAGCTACTATAATAATTTCCAATAGAGCTCTTTGCTTTGACACTTGAACTCTTAAAAAGCAGTGCTATGTCATATGTAATCACACTCAGAATATGTGAGAAATTCCCAGGCCATGGAGGCTAACGTACATACTTTATGAAGTATTATTTCTCAGAAGAGCAATGTCAAAAATCAACAAAGCATAATCTAATAAATCTAAATCCTATTTTAGCATAATTCTTCCAGAGACCAACACTGAGATTCCTTATACAAATTTTGCAAGCAATATATTAAGACCAACTAGTTACTAAAGTTGTATGTTTCTTTAACTTGGCGGAAAGTATTCCAGAGTTAAAATTTCTATTGAAAATGTCATTCTGAAGAAGGGGTTATGATGTCTTAAGTGATTTTAGTGTCCCTCTGGATCTGCATCTAATGATACCTCAATTACTTAGCTTTCTGAATAATCAAGCTACATCATAAGAGGCAGCTAGCTTCAACACAAGAAAACAGACTGGCGCAGTTCTTGGGGAATGGAACAGATCTGGCAGTCAACAGGTTAAGGGAGTGTAAGGAGTAGTGTGTTTCTCTCCTCAGTGTAGCTACTATATAGCACCAGGAAAGGCTATTTAGAAACCTAAGTAGGTCAGACTAGGCTTGCAGACATACAGCAGAGGGGAAAGCCTGATTTCCACAACTCAAGCAGTTTGTGAACCCCCTAAAGAGAAGTGGGTCAGTTGATGATGGAGAGTCCTGAATTAGGAGTTCTTTCCCTGGATTCTCATCTCTAATATTCAATACTGTCATTGCCTCAGAGAGGCAGGGAAATATCATTCACCTCATATTGGGTACTATCCTTACTTTAATGTTTTCATTATATCTAACTCATGTAGTTATATTGCACATCACACCATGGAAGATACTCACTCTGTCGATAGTAAAAGAAAGCATGCTTGATGATTCTGGTAAAGCAAATTATCTACAATAAATAATTCTATGTAAAGTAAAACATAATGTGTTTAGAATGAGACTTTCCCTTGAATTGAGAATTTTCCAGTAGTGGAACTTCAGAAGAGTTTACTTAAAATCTCTGTGCTCCATTTCTACCTCTGGAAAGTAGATATAATAAGAATTGCCTAAGTTTTCCCATGAGGGGCAAATGTGAAAGTGTCTAAAGAAAAATGGTGTGCAAAGTCTCATTATTTTTATTATGTTATCTAGTAAATGTGACAGTCAATATACACTAAAAATAACTGGTGGCCTCCTTTTTGCATTGAATGAGTGCTTGTAAATCTGGGCTAAAGTAGAACTGTTTTCCCTATTTTGGTGAACAGAATTCTAAAAATAACCCTCAATGACCTTAGCCTTGAATAATCTCCTACTCTTGGAATGTTACTGGAACTGGTAAATATGATGAGATTTCACTCCTGTGATATGTTATATTATATTGAACTGACCACAAGATAGAGAAAATATCTAGGCAGGACTGAGATAGTTGTGTAAGTCCCTTAAAAGCAGATAATGTTTTCCAGCTGATGACAGAACAGGTAAGTAAAGATAGAAGACAAATGCTAAAACACTGATAAATAATGAGTTCCTCTAAATTCCTCTCACTCATATTCCTCTTCATTGTAACAGTGCTTAGTTCTTCACTAGCCAAAAAATTCCTAAGTCTCATTTATCTAACCAGATCAAAGATTATTATAAAACAAATAGAGAGCTAGTAAAGACAGTGTGAGGTCTAGTGTGTTATATACCTCCCAAAGAAGCACAAGCTGGAATCGAGATTGCCAGGAGAAATATCAATAACCTCAGATATGCAGATGACACCACCCTTATGGCAGAAAGCGAAGAAGAACTAAAAAGTCTCTTGATGAAAGTTAAAGAGGAGAGTGAAAAAGTTGGCTTAAAGCTCAATATTCAGAAAACAAAGACCATGGCATCTGGTCTCATCACTTCATGGAAAATAGATGGGGGAACAGTGGAAACAGTGTCAGACTTTATTTTTTTGGACTCCAGAATCACTGCAGATGGTGACTGCAGCCATGAAATTAAAAGATGCTTACTCCTTAGAAGAAAAGTTATAACCAACCTAGATAGCATATTGAAAAGCAAAGATATTACTTTGCCAATAAAGGTCCGTCTAGTCAAGGCTATGGTATTTCCAGTGGTCATGTATGGATGTGAGAGTTGGACTGTGAAGAAAGCTGAGCACCGAAGAATTGATGCTTTTGATCTGTGGTGTTGGAGAAGACTCTCGCCAGTCCCTTGGACTGCAAGGAGATCCAACCAGTCCATTCTAAAGGAGATCAGCCCTGAGTGATCTTTGGAGGAATGATGCTAAAGCTGAAACTCCAGTACTTTGGCCACCTCATGCAAAGTGTTGACTCATTGGAAAAGACTCTGATGCTGGGAGAGATTGGGGGCAGGAGGAGAAGGGGACGACAGAGGATGAGATGGCTAGATGGCATCACCGACTCGATGGATGTGAGTGTGAATGAACTCCGGGAGTTGGTGATGGACAGGGAGGCCTGGCGTGCTGCAATTCATGGGGTCACAAAGAGTCGGACACGACTGAGCGACTGAACTGAACTGAACTGAAGAATTCTTTTGTCATCTTACCTTTAGATTTATTGATTTTTCAAGTTTTTTCCCATTTGGGATTTAGCTTTGACACAGTTTGGTTACATGCTTGACAACTGCCTTTTCCACACTCTGTAACTCTCCCATCTTTTTTATTTCAAACCTTTATTTTCACTTTTAGATTAAATTCAGAGTGTGTTGGATTTCTCTTTTATGTCCAATCCCACAACTTTACTTTGTTATTTCAAGCAAGGTTTTGTTTTTGTTTTTTTCTTGGTAAGAACATTTCTCTACAACACAGCCATCTGGAAATCCTGGTAAGAATTAAAGGAAAGTCATTTGTACTTTCCATAAATCTTTATAATTCTCTTGTGAATAACGCAAATGAATTACTTTCTACACTGAGACATATCTTCCATGTAAATTCAGAAAGGTCTCACTTGCAAGTTTAAAACTTGCAAGGGACTTGAAAATATTGTTTGGTTCAGAGTTTTCTTATTCTAAAGAAAATGCATTATAATACCATTTCACTAATGATTCAAGGAAATTTCAAAGATTAAGTGGTACCTTTCATAGCTATGGTATTATGTGATTTAGGGATTATAAAGATTAGAGAATAGAAATTGCATCTTCTATTAAAAAATATTGTTTGCAGTAAAACAACATGGAGACAATCCGTAAACCTAAGTCATGGTGGTAAATAAGTTGATAAAATATCTGTGTACCTATCACTTGCAAAACCCTGTATCAAGTATATCAGACACTGCTCATGAAAAATGATCAGTAAGTAGGATAACTTTTATCCAGTCTTAGCTCTGACATTGTCTTATTGAATCAACCTTTGACAAGTTAACCTGTCTGGTTTTAAGTTTCTTCTCCTTTAAATAAGTAGATTGGACCAGATGCATTCTATATTTCCTTCCTGTTTCATCATTGTGTATATCTATATAATTTTTTCTCTGTTTGAATTAAGTCTTTTTTGGTAGTACTTCTCAATGACTCATGAAGTGTAGTTTAAAATAGATTTTCACTGGAAATAAGAAAGTATTAAAATATTCTAGCAGAGAACTGTACTGGTTTAAAATTGTATTTCCATATGGAATTAGGTCACACGATTTTGTAAGGCATTTCGACATTGTTGGACATTTCATCACCCTGGAATTAAGCAGTGAATTTAAAATTTCTGGAGAGAATAATTTTAACATTTAAGTATATAAATCTATATTATAGATAAAGAGCATAAGAATAGATTTAAAGAAGTAATACTTCCTTTTAAGTTGGGATCCTCAAATAGAACATAAGAAAATTAGTAACATTTCTAAGTAAGGATAAAGAAAATTTGATAATAGAATTAGGTTGGAAGAAAGTCAGTATAGTTACCCCATGTTAAATTTTGCTTCTTGATTATCAACATACATTCTCAGAATAAATGTGTCACAATATTTCCAACTTCTCTACATATGAAATGTAGCAAATAATATGCCAAGTTATTTATTTTTTTGAAATAGAACTGAAACTTCAATCTAAGTAATGAAGGTGACATTGAACAGTGAATTTCCATATATAAGCTTCTATCCTTTATCATTTTTCTATTAATAATTGTACACAGATTCATTTGAAAAATAATGGCCAATATATTTTTTATAAAACTAAAATCATCATAAATAATTGGGTAAATCTTTCTAATACCACACATATGAGGTATTTTAATTAATTTATTGATATTATCAAGTCACAGAGTATGAAAAGTTTATAAACAATTTTATTTATTTTTAACAAACTTTTATATTTTACTTAATATATGCTAACCACAGTTTTAAGTGTTTTTACATTATTAGCTCACTTAGTTTGGAAAATAACCCTATGAGCAAAATGCTATTGGTATCCTCTCTATTTGCTAGGATATCAAGATATCAAGAGACTTTGTGTGCACTGCACCAGGCCTTGAAACTAACGGCACAGCCAGCGATCAGACTTCTCAGTCCATGTACTTTTAACTGCTATGTAAGACACTGCCTTAACAGAAAATGAAATTGAAGCCCAGAGTGGCTGTGTGATTTACTCAGGATCTTAAAGCTATTTCACAGAAAGCCCAACATGAGCAATATTCTCCCAGAACACTTTAATATATAATAAATTGGTGGAAAACTCAGCAAAATAATTCAAGAAGATCAAACATTTTTCTAATGTAAAGTATCTTTTGATTTCTATTCACTTTCCATTACAGTTTTCTTAAGGTGGGAAATAAACATTTTTTTAGGGGAAAAAAAATTCCTTATCTATATTCCCCAGTGTTTTCTGAATGATACTATATTTTAACAATATTTCACATAAATCTGAGCTGAAGAAAGAAGGAGGAGCAGCAGAAGGAGGAGGCTTGGGGTGGGGATTAGAAACAGTGAAGCATGTTGAAGGACACGTATGGGCTTTTCATTTTGTAAACATAAAGATAAGAAATGGCATTCTAACATGTATAGTATCATGTAAGAATTAAATCACCAGTCTGTGTCTGACGCAGGATACAGCATGCTTGGGGCTGGTGCATGGGGATGACCCAGAGAGATGTTATGGGGAGGGATGGGGGAGGGGGGTTCATGTTTGGGAATGCATGTAAGAATTAAAGATTTTAAAATTTAAAAAATAAAAACTTAAAAAAAAAAAGAATTAGGGGCATGGGTTTCTGGAAGAGTTTCTTTGTTATGTTTCCAAGACAGCATTCCAACTAGCACTGATGCTGATCCCCACCCTCACCCCCATCCCAGATATTCTGCATTTCTGTTTTCCCACACTGTAGATACCATGAATGAAGAATAGAAAACAAAAATGCCTTCAATATTGAGCAGGATGTAGCTATGTTATACATGTATTATGCATGTATCGTATTACAAATACGGTCTGGCTGCAGCAGACTGCAGTCACTCTGCCTCATCCATTTAAAGAGGCCAAACACACCTGCCACTCAACAACATGTCCGTTGTTGCAATCCCAGTGTGGACCCAGTGCTGCAGGAACACCGATTTTGATTTTAATGCAAAAGTGTCTAAAATTAAAATGTTAGTGTGTGTGTGTGTGTGTGTGTGGTGTGTGTGAATGGAGGATAAACAAAAGCCATCCAGAGACGAGCTCCAGAGCACTTTTGCAGGCAGGCAACTTTCAAGCTCTGCCATAAATAATCTCCGACAGAGGCTTGATTGTGTTTTTATTCATTGGAAAGTGACCGCGTGCTTCTATGAAACTTTATTTAAAACTGCCATAGTCTGTTTTTTGATGAAGTGACTTGGAGGTACACAAAAAGTAGTATGTCATATGCATGACAGTTTTCAAATACATTTTAATAGTTGGAGAATAGACCCATAAATCTGACTTCTATAGCTTTAAAAATAGATTAAATCTGTTCTCGCTTTAAGTAATTACACTATTGTGCAGTCACATTTACTAAATTAATATTTAAAGATGAAACCAGTTGAAAGTGAAATTGAATTAAACTAAGGTATCATATTGCACTGTATGCTGATGGTTTGTAATTGATCAGATATGCAAATGTCAATCTATAAATGTAGCAAGCTATGCATACAAAAAGGATCAAATATAAAATGCTTAAGACGATATAACGTCTTAGAATGTCAGATGATGTGGCACATGAGTTCAATGGCTTAATAAATAATATACTAAAATGCAATAGCTTATAGAGGATATTTGTATAATGAGATTGGGAGTCTCATAGAAACAACATTTCATTTAAATGTGTCTTATATGTTCAAACACCCAAAAGCTTCATGATTCAAGAAGTTAGTGGCTTAATAAGTAATAGAATTAATTTTTGTAATTGATATTGGATGGCTTACCTGCACACAATTCTTATAGGTAGGCATTCTTATAATCATCTTGCCCACATAACTTCATGCTGTTTAAATATTACTGGAGTGAATCTTTATGGAGTGCTCTACATAAACCATAAGTGTATTCTTCATGGAGTATAATCCTCAGATGTACTCTTTGCATGTAGAGCACAATTCCATAACTTTTGGGGTTTTTTTTAATTTCCACTTTGTCTTTATTCCCCTCCCCAACCCAGGAAAGAAAGGCTATAAAAGAAAGACATCTTATAAGCAGGAGAAATGTTTTGTAATAAGGATATATGATTGGGAATGCAGACTGCTTAGAATTTTGCTTCTCGTTTCTTGACTAGAATCATGACTGAAACATGAAAGGCATGTTTCTGAAGCAAAATGGATGTTATGTGCAACATATTATGACAGGTGAACTTGAGTTTTCAATCTAACTATCGTATAACTTCTATGGCACTACAACACAGTATCTTATTTAACCATCATAAAGGGCTATTTTTTTTTTCCACTGATGAAAGTCTGAGGCACAGTATGCCATGCAGATCTTAAATTAGAGTCAACACTTAGACATGTCAAGGCTACAGTTTCCTCATTTTTCCTAATAATTCTCTCCTATATACTTCACACCAATCAGAATGGCCATCCCAAAAAGTCTACAAACAATAAATGCTGGAGAGGCTGTGGAGAGAAAACGGAACTCTCCTACACAATTTGTGGGAATGTAAATTGGTAAAACCACCATGGAGAACAGTATGGTCATTCCTTAAAAAACTAAAAATAGAACTACCATATCATCCAGCAATCCTACTACTGGGCATATATCCAGATAAAACCATAATTTGAAAAAAAAACATGCAACCCAGTGATCATTGCAGCACTATTTACTGTCCAAGCCAAGACTTGGAAGAAATCTAAATGTCCACCAACTGAGGAATCTATAAAGAAGACATATATATATATATATATATACACATATATATATATACACACACACACATAATGGTATATGACTCAGCCATTAAAAGGAAGGAAATAAGCCATTTGTAACAACATGGATGGATTTAGAGATTATCAAACTAAGTGAAGTAAATCAGACAAAGACAAATATCATATGTGCAATCTAAGTTTAAAAGATGATACAAGTTAACCTATTTACAAAACAGGAAGAGACTCACAGATATTGAAAAGAAAATAAAACTATGATTGGGGAAATTGAGGAGGGGGGCAGAGATGGATAAATTAGGCACATGGGATTAACATACATATATTCAGTCAGTCAGTTTAGTTGCTCAGTCATGTCTGACTCTGCGACCCCATGAACCACAACACTCCAGGCCTCCCCGTCCATCACCAACTCCCGAGTCTACCCAAACCCATGTCCATTGAGTCAGTGATGCCATCCAGCCATCTCATCTTCTGTTGTCCCCTTCTCCTGCCCCCAATCCTTCCCAGCCTCAGTGTCTTTTCCAATGAGTCAGTTCTTTGCATGAGGTGGCCAAAGTATTGGAGTTTCAGCTTCAACATCAGTCCTTCCAATGAACACCTAGGACTGATCTCCTTCAGGATGGACTGGTTGGATCTCCTTGCAGTCCAAGGGACTCTCAAGAGTTTTCTCCAGCACCACTTCCCTGGTTGCTCAGAGGTTAAAGCGTCTGCCTGGAATGTGGGAGACCTGGGTTTGATCCCTGGTTTGCGAAGATCCCCTGGAGAAGGAAACGGCAACCCACTCAAGTACTCTTTCCTGGAGAATCCCATGGAGGGAGGAGCCTGGTAGGCTACAGTCCATGGGGTCGCAAAGAGTCAGACATGACTGAGCGACTTTACTTCTTCACAGTTTAAAAGCATCAATTCTTCGGCGCTCAGCTTTCTTCACAGTCCAACTCACATCCATACATGACCACAGGAAAAACCATAGCCTTGACTAGTCAGACCTTTGTTGGCAAAGTAATATCTCTGCTTTTCAATATGCTATCTAGGTTGGTCATAACTTTCCTTCCAAGGAGTAAGTGTCTTTTAATTTCATGGCTACAATCACCATCTGCAGTGATTTTGGAGCCCCCAAAAATAAACTCTGACACTGTTTCCACTGTTTCCCCATCTATTTCCCATGAAGTGATGGGACCGGATGCCATGGTATTCGTTTTCTGAATCTTGAGCTTTAAGCCAACTTTTTCACTCTCTTCTTTTCACTTTCATCAAGAGGCTCTTTAGTTCCTCTTCACTTTCTGCCATAAGGGTGGTGTCATCTGCATATCTGAGGTTATTGATGTTTCTCCTGGCATTCTTGATTCCAGATCGTACTTCTTCCAGCCCAGTGTTTCTCATGGTGTGCTCTGCATATAAGTTAAATAAGCAAGGTGACAATATACAGCCTTGACATACTCTTTTTTCCTATTTGGAACCAGTCTGTTGTTCCATGTCCAGTTCTAACTGTTGCTTCCTGACCTGCATATAGGTTTCTCAAGAGGTAGGTCAGGTGGTTTGGTATTCCCATCTCTTTCAGAATTTTCCGCAGTTTATTGTGATCCACACAGTAAAAGGCTTTCGCAGAGTCAATAAAGCATAAATAGATGTTTTTCTGGAACTCTCTTGCTTTTTTGATGATCCATATACATATATTACTGTGTATGAAATAGATTACCAACAAGAACCTACCATATAGCACAGGGATCTCAATGTTCTGAAATAATCTATATGGGTTAAGATTCTGAAGAAGAATGAATATATGAATTTGTAGAACTGAATCACTCACTTTGTTATAACTCTGGAACTAACACAACATCTTAAATCAATTATAAAATATAAAAAATAAAAAGTCTCCATAATACAGTATATGACCTTCAGTATATTTTTCTAAAATTATTCCAAAGCCTAGAAGCCAATGCTATGAAAGACTGAAGGGAGAGTAGGGAGGGTAGGCTAAGAAGGAGGCTTACAGGGGACTCTTCAAGCAGAGAACTATTTAAAATGAGAGATGAAATTTGATTGAGATTTCATATTTAGAGGATGGCCAAAGACAAGTTCAAATTTAATTCAGAGGTCAATTTTAGAAGACTGTGAGATAAACAACATTTTTATTATTTTTTTCTAATCCATTTTAGTAATGCCAGAGAACCCAGTTGGTAGCTGCCAAGAGCACATCTCCAATAATGGGAGAGGTTATTTTAAATAATTTCCTAATTCATATTTTTGAAAGTCTTGACATAGTCATAGTAAAGAAGCAAGTAGGAATAATTTTGTTACAATTTTTGCACTTGTTCCAAGGTCTTGCAAGTCTTGATACTTTGTTTTTATTTAAATTTGTATATGAGTGATGGGGGAGGTATTGTAAACTTTTCAATGCTTGAAATTCCACCCAACATTTCTTTGAAATACAGACCTATTCCATTTATTTTAGTTCTCTCCTGTCCTAATGAGTAGTTTTAAGATTAAAAAAAAAAAAAACTCAACATATCTGAAATCATGAATCATAAGTAATACATTTGTGGGCACATCTTATAAAAGATTTACCTTTGAACAGATAAAAATGCTTTCATTCTGGCAGAACACTTGGCTGCTTTAGCCATTCCTGGTCAGAAAGATCCTTCAGATAAAACCCTATTCTGGAAAGCCAGTGACAACCAGAGACAACAAGTCACAACCGGAGACATCCAGATCATCCTGGGTTTTGTTTGAGATTGGGAAGAAGCATAGGGAAGGTTAGCTCTTTGGGAATTTTGCATGTTTTTGTCTAATAGAAAAGTTTGTTTGTTTGTTTTAATTTTAACCTTTCTTCCCAGATTCTTAGAAAATATGAAATAATGACGACCCTGTATGCAAGACAGGGAAAGAGACACAGATGTGTATAACGGACTTTTGGACTCAGAGGGAGAGGGAGAGGGTGGGATGATTTGGGAGAATGACATTCTAACATGTATACTATCATGTGAATTGAATCGCCAGTCTATGTCTGACGCAGGATGCAGCATGCTTGGGGCTGGTGCATGGGGATGACCCAGAAGGATGTTGTGGGGAGGGAGGTGGGAGGGGGGTTCATGTTTGGGAATGCATGTAAGAATTAAAGATTTTAAAATTTAAAAAATAAAAAACTAAAATAAATAAATAAATAAATAAACAAAAACCAAAAAATAAATAAATAAATAAAATAAAATAATGTTTGTTTCAAAAAAAAATAAAAATAAAAATAAAAACCAAGATCCAGCCTTGCTGCTCAAAAAAAAAAAAAAAAGTAATAATAATTGAGTGTGGTCCTACTGAGCTTGCTAAACACTATTGGAATACACAAGTACCATATACTGTACTACAAAGACATTATACACCACGGAATTCTTAGAACAAATGAGGGAACCACAGTGGTGATGTGTAAGTAGAGAATCAATAGAACACAGACATTTAATCATGTTGTAGCAAGCTCAAAGGTGTATAAAACATAGTTTTTATCCTTAAGGCACTGGTGGAGAGGGGAAAATGAATGCTATATTTAGGAAAGGATACACAGAATCCTTTCTACTTTGCAGGGAGGAGAGACTACACACAGGTGAGAGGACTTTGGAGAATAAGAGCTAGTGTTTGAATCACCCTGTGCTAAGAATCCCTGTGAAGGACAAAGGACAGCTACTGGAAGTTGTGGAAGATGTTTCAAACACAACAAAATGGGGGTTCAGAGGTCTGAGGTTTAGACTCCTGACATTTTTCCTCTTTGTAGGGAAGGTAAAATGACAGTGATGACAAGACCATCTACTGTAGGCATAAGCTGTTAAACAGCCAACCCAGGATATGTCATTACACTCAGGAGGGATGTTGAAAAGTATGTCATAGGAAGCAGCATAAGATCAGTGGCTTCTGTGCTTTAGGGAAAACTTTATGTGGCAATTAAGCTGAAATTAGCTCTGTTCTTGCCAAAAGCCACAACCCCTTGAGGTGATATTAAAGAAAGCTACCTGACTAATCAACCAGACTAACACTGTGGCCAAGATTCTGGTGCTTCCAACGGGTTAAATCAGGCAATCAGTGAACTTACATAATGGAATCTGTGTGAGGCCTAATTTGGCCAGCATGGTTCTGCTGTTGCAGTTTCTCCAAATTGGAAGAATGCAGAAGCAGGTTGGGAGGTTTGCTTGCTTGCTTCCATGGCTGTTTGCATTCATTTTACTTTTTTTATTTATTGTTTTTGTCTTTTTTATTCCTTTTATAGTCTTTGTACACGGTCTAAAAAATATTGTCTGCTTAACACATTTTCTGGACTGCTACCTAATACTGCTCTGATTTTTTTTTTTCTAATAGCTTATTCGATTTCTAGCTCCAGGGATGAAGAGCCCTAGACTACCATAAGTCATATTAGTGTAATACAGGACAATAATGGAAATGGAGACTAGAGGTAGATAACCACTGAGTGAAAAATGCAGAAATCTGAACACTTGTGTGATGGTTCTGTCACCAGTAAAGGTATGAAGCCACAGGGTAAGCCCAAATGCCTTACTGAATTCTCCAATGCACATCACCATCTATCTTTACCTTGAGTAATTACTATATGACTAAATGCCTGTTTAAGTCAGCCAACTATTTTTGAACTTCTATCATGTCTCAGTGATTATGCAAATGGATAATGTGTGGTCTGTCCCCTTAAGTTGCTTATAGTATAATTTAAGTCAAGCAGACTGAGTAAAGCTGGCGGTTTTAAGCAAACGCAGTGGCAGAGCTATGTACACAGCACTTCAGAAGCATTGAAGGAAGGGCTCAGAAAAATGTTCCTGGGGAGCGCACTACCTAAACTGAGATAAATTGTAGGGATGGGAAAGTTAGATGGACTTCAGTTGAGGTTAATGGTGTCAAGTAAATATATATTCATAAATGTATACTTGTGCATATACATATAATATACATGTACTATATTGATGTGTATACCAATATATTTATCTGTGACAAAAACACGTTACTCTTCGAGATTAATCAGGACATTGATTTTAGGGAATATTGTAACAGCCTAGTCTAACCTGGGTCTTGGTCATACAAAATTGTGACAGCAAGATGTAATGGGAGAATATTTCTAAGGTTTGCCCCAAGCTTCCAAAGTCTTTTAATGGTTATGTTCCACTTAACATCAGTCAAATTGAGCCAAGGGCTCACTCAATATGTTCTATCAGACAATGTGTAATAGGTAGCACTGAACAAAGCTGTGGTACATATACACAATGGAGTATTACTCAGCCATAAAAAAGAATTCATTTGAATCAGTTCTGATGAGATGGATGAAACTGGAGCCGATTATACAGAGTGAAGTAAGCCAGACAGAAAAACACCAATACAGTATACTAACACATATATATGGAATTTAGGAAGATGGCAATGACGACCCTGTATGCAAGACAGGGAAAGAGACACAGATGTGTATAACGGACTTTTGGACTCAGAGGGAGAGGGAGAGGGTGGGATGATTTGGGAGAATGGCATTCTAACATGTATACTATCATGTAAGAATTGAATCGCCAGTCTATGTCTGACGCAGGATACAGCATGCTTGGGGCTGGTGCATGGGGATGACCCAGAGAGATGTTATGGGGAGGGAGGTGGGAGGGGGGTTCATGTTTGGGAACGCATGTAAGAATTAAAGATTTTAAAATTTAAAAATAAAAAAACTAAAAAAAAAAAAAAAAAGGCTGTGTCACCCTATGGCCACCATATGCTCATAGAGGGCTCAGCAGGAATTGTTTTTTGAACAACACTCTAGTTGCTGAAACAGTATCTTTAAAATGTTTTGCCACAGAATGATCTGGGTAAAACATGAGAGAAATGCTACCGCTGCTGCTAAGTCGCTTCAGTCGTGTCCGACTCTGTGTGACCCCAGAGACGGCAGAGCCTGGGGCAGAAGTCCTGCAATTCTCCAGGCAAGAACAGTGGAGTGGGTTGCCATTTCCTTCTCCAATGCATGAAAGTGAAAAGTGAAAATGTCATGTCAATGTATGGCAAAACCAATACAGTACTGTAAAGTAAAATATAGTAAAAATAAAAATTTTAAAAAAATAAATAAAAAGTGAAAATGAAGTCACTGAGTTGTATCGAACTCTCCAGCGACCCCATGGACTGAACCCCACCAAGCTCCTCCATCCATGGGATTTTCCAGGCAAGAGTACTGGAGTGGGGTGCCATTGCCTTCTCCGAAAACATGAGAGAAATGGGAGGGATTAAACAGATACCACTAGGAGCACTTGCTGGGAAGTTACTAGCAAAGAGCAGAGGTCAGCTTCTAGAAGTCCTTGTTTTAACAGTTGTTGCTGCATGTGCTTCACCAGGAGCATCTGTTAAGCTGTGGTTGTTCACAGGGTAGACTGGACATTAGTGTTCACCGTTCTAATGTATTACCCACAAGAAGGTTGAAAAGTGGGATCTTTCATTATATCCCTTACAGAGGAATGAACTCCCAGTGAGAAAGACTGAAGGAAGATTTGCAAGTAGAAAGATAAAATTGTAGATAGAAGAGAGATGAAGCCAGTCGTTGGTTAGATTTGTGTCTAGGTGTGTCCATGTGTAAAATAGGAAAGGTAACTGCCACTTCACTCTGTTGTTTTGAGTATGTAAGTAGAGTATGTATTTTTTTAAAAACTGTGTGGTAGATAGAAAATGCTCTTCCAAAGATGTCCACATCCTAAACCCTCGAATCTGCAAATATATTGCTTAAGGTGCCACAGAGAACTTGTAAATGGGACTAAGAACCTTGAGGTGGGGATATTATTTTGGACCATCCAAGTAGGACCCATATCACCACAAGAGTCATCATAAAAGGGAGCTGAGCAGGTCAAAGCAGAAAAAAAGAGATCCAACAAAGAAAGAAACTCTGACAGTATTTAGAAGACAGAGGGAGTGGCTATAAACCAAAGAATAACAGAATAACAAAGAAGAGAAGTGAAAAGCAAAGGAGAAAAGGAAAGATATAAGCATCTGAATGAAGAGTCCCAAAGGATAGCAAGAAGAGATAAAAGAAAGCCTTCCTCAGCGATTAAGGCAAAGAAAGAGAGGAAAACAACAGAATGGGAAAGACTAGAGATATCTTCAGGAAAATTAGACACACCAAGGGAACATTTCGTGCAAAGATGGGCTCAATAAAGGACAGAAATGGTATGGACCTAACAGAAGCAGAAGATATTAAGAAGAGGTGGCAAGAATACACAGAAGAACGGTACAAAAAAAGATCTTCATGACCCAGATAATCACGATGGTGTGATCACTTACCTAGAACCAGACATCCTGGAATGTGAAGTCAAGTGGGCCTTAGAAAGCATCACTAGGAACAAAGCTAGTGGAGGTGATGGAATTCCAGTTGAGCTGTTTCAAATCCTGAAAGATGATGCTGTGAAAGTGCTGCACTCAATATGCCAGCAAATTTGGAAAACTCAGCAGTGGCCACAGGACTCGAAAAGGACAGTTTTCCTTCCAATCCCAAAGAAAAGCAATGCCAAAGAATGCTCAAACTACTGCACAATTGCACTGATCTCACACGTAGTAAAGTAATGCTCAAAATTCTCCAAGCCAGGCTTCAACAATACGTGAACCGTGAACTTCCAGATGTTCAAGCTGGTTTTAGAAAAGGCAGAGGCACCAGAGATCAAATTGCCAACATCTGCTGGATTATCGAAAAAGCAAGAGAGTTCCCGGAAAATATCTATTTCTGCTTTATTGACTATGCCAAAGCCTTTGACTGTGTGGATAACAATAAACTGTGGAAAATTCTGAAAGAGATGGGAATACCAGATGACCTGACCTGCCTCTTGAGACACCTATATGCAGGTCAGGAAGCAACAGTTAGAACTGGACATGGAACAACAGACTGGTTCCAAATGGGAAAAGGAGTACGTCAAGGCTGTACATTGTCACCCTCATTATTTAAATTATATGCAGAGTACATCATGAGAAACGCTGGACTGGAAGATGCAGAAGCTGGAATCAAGATTGCCAGGAGAAATATCAATAACATCAGATATGCAGATGATACCACCCTTATGGCAGAAAGTGAAGAGGAACTAAAAGCCTCTTGATGAAAGTGAAAGAGGAGAGTGAAAAAGTTGGCTTAAAGCTCAAGATTCAGAAAACAAAGACCATGGCATCTGGTCTCATCACTTCATGGAAAATAGATGGGGAAACAGCGGAAACAGTGTCAGACTTTATTTTTGGGGGCTCCAAAATCAATGCAGATCGTGATTGCAGCCATGAAATTACAAGACGCTTACTCCTTGGAAGGAAAGTTATGACCAACCTACATAGCATATTGAAAAGCAGAGACGTTACTTTACCGACAAAGGTCCATCTAGTCAAGGCTATGGTTTTCCAGTGGTCATGTATGAATGTGAGAGTTGGACTGTGAAGAAAGCTGAGCACCAAAGAATTGATGCTTTTGAACTGTGGTTTTGGAGAAGACTCTTGAGAGTCCCTTGGACTGCAAGGAGATCCAACCAGTCCATTCTGAAGGAGATGAGCCCTGGGATTTCTTTGGAAGGAATGATGCTAAAGCTGAAACCCCAGTACTTTAGCCACCTCATGTGAACAGTTTACTCACTGGAAAAGAGTCTGATTCTGGGAGGGATTGGGGGCAGCAGGAGAAGGGGACGACAAAGGATGAGATGGCTGGATGGCATCACCAACTTGATTGTCGTGAGTCTGAGTGAACTCTGGGAGTTGGTGATGGACAGGGAGGTCTGGTGTGCTGCAATTCATGGGGTCGCAAACAGACACGACTGAGCAACTGAACTAAACTGAACTGATTTAGGAATCAATAGCAATTTGTTCATTTATTCACTACTGTTTATGAGAGCACAGATGCTTTGGTTGGTGCATTACATATATTATTTCTATAGCTCACATCATTTCAGTATTACTCGTATTTTTCTCATTTGTAATTGGTAATATGATCTTCACCCCAGGTACTAAATTCACTCATCAGATCATTCAAATATTTAAAAATATGCAAAAAGATCTTATGTTTTTCTTGCATATTTTAATAAATATCTGTTATGCCATCAAAGTCACATAGTAAATTTCAATTTACCATTTTTTGAATTTCAATTTTCACATATACTATTTCTATATTTCCCCTTCATTTTACACAGACTAGTATTATTATTCCTATGTTTTTCTCATTTGCTATTTAGAATAACTATGAGCATCAAAATCTGTTCTTTATTAATCAAGACTCTGGCTAGGGTACAAAGTGGAAACAATGCTTAGTTTCCTCTAAACCTTCCTTCTGAGTTTTTACCTTCTGGATTTCTTATTTTTTCCTCAAATCATTCTGACCTTCATTGAAGGTAAGAATTTATTTTCCTGCCTTCAGTGACCTTAATGTACTCATGGTCACTCCATGGTGCCTTAAAGAGATGAGGCCCTTGTTTCTTTTAAATATTTTCAACTTATGTTGCAATGAAAGAATATTAGACAGAGTTAAACAGGTTTATTTATATAGTACATATAGACAATGTGTTCCAAAGCTCTTGACCATCTGGAGATTAACATATGGCAGGCATACTAATTGCAGCCACTCCTATAATTCACAAAACAGTGCTTGGAGCTTGACTTTAGCCTGCTTCCATGATGATCACATTTTATGAGTCAGAAATTGAGATTTATCATCTGATATTTTGTTTCCAATTGAAAATTTATTTCTATGAAAACTTTTTCAAAGATAAGCATTAACTCACAAAATTAGCTTCCACATTTACATGTGTCTTTCATTGTGCTGAGTTGCTTCACTTGTGTCCAACTCTGTGTGACCTTATGGACTGTAGCCTGCCAGGCTCCTCTAATATACCAATGCAGTGTCCTCACTCCCCCTAACTTCAGCTGTGAGCATTTTGAAAGTTAAGAGAGTTGGTCATTTTTATGTTGACAGTCCTAAACAGCATACTGAATTATGGGAGAACTTAATTTATATACACAAAATAAATTTAGTCAATTAACTGTAGAAATACTATTGTATAAAATAGGGTAAGCCATCATGAAAAAAATCAAGACAAAAGTTAATTCTATAGAAATGAGTAGCACATCACTTGTTATTTATTAGCTGCTATTTATTAAATGTGCTTTTACCTCTAAGGAAGCTAATTATTTGGACCTGGCCCCTCTCCCATATTTATACATCTAATTAAACATGTGAAATTGTCATAGTCCAATGAGGCACTTTATTCATCCATTATTTGTGCCAAATGGGTTTCCCTATATGTTATTTTGCTTAGATTCTTTCTTATGCTGATAAATATGTTATTGCTGTTTAAAGTGCAAACATGTACTGATTCTCAGTTTTTACTTTTTGAGACTATCTTTCCTAACTCCTTGAACTCATACTGATGTGTTTTTCTGTGCACTAACACTGTTTGCAACTATATATAATTATGTATTTTCTTAATTACATATTGCATAGTTATATTATTTAGATGTTTTCTATCAGTAAGTTCTTAGCTCCTATTTTAATAATTTAAACTTCTCAAGAACAAGAAAAGGGTATTGTTATTTTTTATAAAATTATTTTATCTAGTAACTATTAATGTGTAAGTTTCATAATGTCTGAGATTTCTTCTACTTTACTCATCTCAGAATTAATCACTGAAAGTGAAAGAGGAGAGTGAAAAAGTTGGCTTAAAGCTCAACATTCAGAAAACGAAGATCATTGCATCTGGTCCTATCACTTCATGGGAAATAGATTGGGAAAGAGTGGAAACAGTGTCAGACTTTATTTTGGGGGCCTCCAAAATCACTGCAGATGGTGATTGCAGCCATGAAATTACAAGACGCTTACTCCTTGGAAGGAAAGTTATGACCAACCTAGATAGCATATTGAAAAACAGAGAAGTTACTTTGCCAACAAAGGTCAGTCTAGTCAAGGCTATGGTTTTTCCAGTGGTCATGTATGGATGTGAGAGTTGGACTGTAAAGAAAGCTGAGCACTGAAGAATTGATGTTTTTGAACTGTGGTTTTGGAGAAGACTCCTGAGAGTCCCTTGAACTGCAAGGAGATCCAACCAGTCCATTCTAAAGGAGATCAGCCCTGAGTGTTCTTTGGAAGAAATGATGCTAAAGCTGAAACTCCAATACGTTGCCACCTCATGCAAAGAGTTGACTCATTGGAAAAGACTCTGATGCTGGGAGGGACTGGAGGCAGGAGGAGAAGGGGACGACAGAGGATGAGATGGCTGGATGGCATCACCGACTTGGTGAGTTTGAGTGAACTCCGGAAGCTGATGATGGACAGGGAGGCCTGGCTTGCTGTGGTCCATGGGGTCGCAAAGAGTAGGACATGACTGAGTGACTAAATTGAACTGAACTGATCACAAAATAGAGGTTTAATAAATATGTTTATGGAGTAAGTGAAGATTTTGATAATCCTATTTATCAGCATTTCATCAGTGTAATTTCTGAGAAGCTTAGTTTACTGCACCAAATATAGGAAGGCTCACAATTTTACACACTTCTCCGCATTAGGGAAGAGAAAATTGTTTGAGAATTATGCCTTGGCCCCACCTCTAACAATTCTATCTGTGTTTTATGACCTACTGCTTGATGTAGTCCATGCTATTAAAATGTGATAGGAAATCAGACTGCTTGGCACTATGAGGAAGAGGATGTCAATATGCATAGGAGAGATGGAAAACTCAGAAACAGAGGGAAAATATAAATCTGTTAGGATTGCCTGTTTACAAGCAAATTACAGTTTTAATTCCTATAACTTTTTTTACTACTTACAACCTAACAGCATAAAGAACCTAAATTATTTTTTAAGTTTATGGAATTATTGTGTTTCCTATAGAAGGCACGAATTATCCCAATGCAACTTTCTTGAACAGAAGGTAATATATTCAATTACATTCATTTGTAAACTCAGAACCTACCTCCCATTTCTGTAATCTGAATTGAAATATTTTAGGAATGTGAACTTACCACAATTAGCTTTCTGTAAGACCATTGTCTCTCAGAAAGTTTTAGAGGTTTAACCACTCAAGTATAAAAGTTCATATCTAGTGAGCATTAAAGATGCTAAAACTAAACATCAGTCTTCATACTTGTTTCACATATAAGGATAGTGCTTTTGTAATTAAGATTCAGGAAATGATCACAGTTTGTTCCTTTTTAAAAGTAAACTTGATAATAAAACTTTTTATTGTGTTGCTCAGGTTTAATAGGTTGAATTTGTTCAAAGTTATGAGGAAATTAATTTTATTTTCTAAATAAACATACTGCTGTAGAGTGGGAAGGAATGAATCTTGCTTTTTTCAGTTATCTGTTCAGTCAATCAAATGAATTAGAAAGTATTCTACCGGTTGACTGTAATGCTTCTCCAACTTGAAGATTGGGAAAAAGACCCAGGATCCCTCCTAAACATGATCCAAGAGTCTGATTTGCTCCCAAATTATGTCTCTGTTCCAAAAATCTTATCTAAAATCATGTTCACAAATGCAGAACCTAATCTCTCATATGAATTCACATTGACAGTTGTTTATAAGTTGATTTAAATAAGAAATATTTTATCAGAAAATTACTACAGTAGGTTAGATTGCTAAGATAATGTAGACAAGCAGGAAATGAAAGTAGTTTTTGATCTCTCTTGGTAGCCTATATAAGTTATAACAAAAATGTGAAATAAATCCCTTTGTCTTATTTTTTTAAGTGCCCAAAAGACAAATTAGATATTTTCATAATTTTTTGTGGTCAAACTTCTAATCTTATACAAGACACAAAGCACTGTCCAGTTTGAAACAATATTATTCTTCATATCTAGTTTTCTTTATTATTATTTAGTTTGTTGTATATTTGGTTGTTTCCTCCTCATACTTTTGTCTGTTTCATACAATATTTTTGTTTGTTCTAATAGCCAGATATCTCTTTAATCTCTCCCAGGAATTTAGATAATCTTTTTATGTTCAGAATTGCTAACACGGGTTGTTGTTGACATAGTGAATATTATTGTTTTTAATCTCATTAGAGTTGCCTTAGAGTCTGCCTGCTGCTGCTGCTGCTGCTGCTGCTGCTGCTGCTAAGTCGCTTCAGTCATGTCCAACTCTGTGCGACGACAGAGACGACAGCCCACCAGGCTCCCCCGTCCCTGGGATTCTCCAGGCTAGATCACTGGAGTGGGTTGCCATTTCCTTCTCCAATGCATGGAACTGAAACGTGAAAGTGAAGTTGCTCAGTCGTGTCCGACTCCTCGCGACCCCATGGACTGCAGTCTACCAGGCTCCTCTGGCCATGGAATTTTCCAGGCAAGAGTACTGGAGTGAGTTGCCATTGCCTTCTCCTAGAGTCTGCCTAGCAACATTATAAAGTGGCTAAAGTCATCAGCTAAATAATGAATGAAGAAAGGTAATCATTTCAGATACACTCTTTTTCACATTTTAATTATTTTTTCTTGATGTTTAAAAAATAAAAAAAAATAAATATTTCAAGCCTGATTCTTTTGTTTGAAAGAGTTTGAAAATCATAGAATTTTTCAATTTATTAAAAACTCTATGCATTTGATGGGCTTCCCTGGTGGCTCAGCTGGTAAAGAATCCACCTGCAATGCAGGAAACCCCAGTTCAATTCCTGGGTCAGGAAGATCCCCTGGAGAAGGGAAAGGCTATACACTCCAGTATTCTGGTTGGAGAATTCCATGGACTGTATAATCCATGATGTCTTTAAGCCTCTTCTGTTACAGATATGGAAATGTGGGCCTTGTAAAGCTAAGAGACAGAATTAGCAATGTTTGGCTTACAAACTAAGATTCTAGTTTCTCAATATAAGTTTTTCCATAAAACTTGCTTTGATATGGCTCTTGTTGCATGAAAGACTCAACAGCAATTATGCTATATTTCCACCCCTTTTTGTGTCATAAGAATTTTAGTTATTTTGGAAATGTATGATTAATAATCTTTAAGATGATAATTACAGATTTGGGTAAAAACTTTTGTAATATCTTTCTGTTATATAAATGCTTGGTCATATGAAAACATTAGCACTGACAGAGGCAGTCCTTTTGCTTTTTGATGATTTAACAGCAGAATACTTATGTTCAATTTTTTGCCCTATCTTTTCATTAAGAATAATAGATTTTTCACTAGTGAAAGAAAAACTGAATTTAACTGGAAAAAAGCAGAAAATGTTCTACAACAGAGCCTAATTGTCTAGATCTTACATCATAACAATGAAATGATGTGGGCTTTCTTTTATGTGTACATTTTTGTTTATAAATAACTCAGCCATTGATTTCTCTGATGATTAAGATGTTTTATCATTTAAAAATACTCTAAAATGACTTCTTAGTGGGATATGGAGAGAATTAAGTATTAGATTATAAATTAGAATGTTTTGAGACTATAGATTTAAAAAGCTTGGATATTCTCTTATGGCAGGGGTAAAATGTATTCCAATATAACTAACATGCTTAAAAGGTTTATTTATTTTATAAAATCTAATATTGTTCTGTCCTTCCTACTCCAAATGATAGAAGTTATATGGTGATATTCAGGATTGAAAACTACACACTTCAATTAAATGTGATTTAGTATCTTTCAGTTTAAAGCAGTATTATTTTGTTCATTTTAACCTTTGGGTATATGCTCCCAACTTATGGAAGTTTGTGCATGCAGGCAGTACTTCCGCTGATTATAGACATGTAACTTCTGAGTAGCAGAAACTGACAAAATAAACTGTGGCTTGCCTTGCTCATGTATGTAATTGGGAAACTAAAACTGTCAGCAAAGAGATGCTGCAGACCCTTGTTGTCATCTTCCACTCTGAGAATGCAGTGACCTATGCCAGCACTCTGGGCTGGATGAAGCACAAGGTGGAATCAAGATTGCCAGGAGAAATATCAATAACCTCAGATATGCAGATGACACCACCCTTATGGCAGAAAGTGAAGAAGAACTAAGGAGCCTCTTGATGAAAGTGAAAGAGGAGAGTGAAAAAGTTGGCTTAAAGCTCAAGATAAAGAAAACGAAGATCATTGCATCTGGTCCCATCACTCTATGGGAAATAGATGGGGAAACAGTGGCTGACTTTATTTTTCTGGGCTCCAAAATCACTGCAGATGGTGGCTGCAACCATGAAATTAAAAGACACTTACTCATTAGAAGGAAAGTTATGACCAGCCTAGATAGCATATTAAAAAGCAGACATTATTTTGTTAACAAAGGTCCCTCTAGTCAAGGCTATGGTTTTTCCAGTAGTCATGTATGGATATGAGAGTTGGACTATAAAGAAAGCTTAGCACTGAAGAATTGATGGTTTTGAACTGTGGTGTTGGAGAAGAGTCTTGAGAGTCCCTTGGACTGCAAGGAGATCCAATCAGTTCATCCTAAAGGAGGTCAATCCTGAGTATTCATTGGAAGGACTGATGTTGAAGCTGAAACTCCAATACTTTGACCACCTGATAAGAAGAGCTGGCTCATTTGAAAAGCCCCCGATGCTGGGAAAGATTGAGGGCAGGAGGAGAAGGGGATGACGGAGGATGAGATGGCCAAATTTGTGTCTAGTCAAAAAGGGCCTCACAGGATTCTTGCTAGAATTTGGTCAAGGAAAGGATCTTTGTCAATGGGCTCCTGAAATCTTTGGGAGGACTTCATTAAGAATTTTGCCCAGTCACCAATGTGATAGTGAGTTTTGCCAACTTGGCAAGGCTATGGTGCCCAGTTTCTTGATCAAACCATGACTGATAAAACCCTGGTAATTGGCTCAAGAAATTGGCTAAAATTCTTAGAGCCGATTTCCAGGTTTTCAGATCAGATGAACTGGCATAAGCAATGAAATTTCGTTAAAAATATACTGCATAATATTCTGCTACCAACATGCAGTATATTAAGATTTATGGGCAAGAATGCTAGGGTGGGTAGCCATTCCCTTCTCCAGGGGATCTTCCCCCAACCCAGGGATCAACCCCAGGTCTCCTACATAGTAGGCAGATTTCTTACCACCTAAGTCACCAGGAAAGCTCTCAGTCTTTCATGCAGATTTTAATTCAGCTTTCTGTTGGTGCTAAGAAAGTGAGACAGTATACTAGAGGAAGTTGTTTAATGTTGAAAAATGTAATCTGTCCAGAGAAAATGAAAATTGCCACAGAGACATAAAAAAGAAAGGAAAAGAAAAAAACATACCAATGCAAACCTGACTTCTTGGGATCCTCTTTAATTTTGATCTGTTTGTTACTCTCTCTGAGTCTCTGCTATGGTCTGCTTCCCTATTTTCCTCACTAGCACCACTGATGTATCAGAAATGTCCTCTCCTATTTTCTGATCTATTGGATATCATCTAAGATACTGCTGAGCTATTGCTTCTAAAGGACTTTGCAAAAATGTTGAGCTTTAAGACACATATGCTGTGCAAAACAATTTTGTTTTAGACTCTGAACCCAATCAAAATTGAGCATGAATAGAAGATGATTTATGGAGAACACTGTGTATGTATTTCACTCAAGAATGAAGAAAGTATTTTCTCTAAGCTTATTTGTTCGCTTAATGAGAGCATATCCTGAATTTTTATATTCTTTCATCATTTGTCATTAGTAAACGTTCCACTATAGTATTCTCATGTAATCAGTTGACCCTTTGAATAAAACAAGTAAGGAGATGTGTTAAATTGAAAAAAAAAATTATAAAGACATCAAACAACTAGATATACACATATATTTTGTGTTCCAAATTCTTAATTTAACAAATGTTATCCTTTCCCCTAAAAGTCTTCCCAGGTGACTCAGTGGTAATCTCTACACTAATGCAGTAGATGTGTGTTCGATCCCTGGATTGGGAAAAAATCCATAGAGAAGGAAATGGCAACCCACTCTTAGCTGGGAAATCCCATTGACAGAGGAGCAGCCTGGTGGTATACAGTCCATGATATCATAAAGGAGTCAGATAGGACTTAGCGACTAAATAACCGAAAGAGCTAATTGTAAGCTCTGGTTTAAACAAGGCAGTATGGCCAAAATGGAGTCGCTTTTGCTGAATCGCAAATCACCAAACTAAGACGTATAATTTTATCTCTCTCAGAAGTGGAATCTTAAACCAGTCAATCAGGAATTGCAAAGTCAGCACTGGCTAGGTAATCTGCCTGATAGACCCCTACCATACTTTAAAGGCAAGTGGTTTTGTAATAACTGAGCAGCTGTTTTGTGTAACATGATTTCTTTATTCTTGTGGCCTTCTCTCTACAAAAGTCTTTATTTTGTACACCCTTTCTAGCTCCTTTCTTTCTACCATACTGGATTCTTCCTAACTCAGGAATCATTGAATAAAGCCAGTAAGATTTTTTAAATGTACTTACTTAAGTTATTCTATAGTTTATATTTTCTTTATCTAACTTCCTCCTCCAAGGATAAATGATGCCTACATACTTTTTTTCTTTTAAAATTACCAATTAATTTCAACAAATATAGTTTCACATAAAGCCAACTCACTTTGAGCAGCAGTATTAAGAAAATAATCAAATTTGTCTTCTAAATATTTCAAAACCCTGAATTCATGAAGCAATCTGAAAACAGTATATTAAAAAAAAAAAAAAAACAGCCTTGTTCAGAAACATACCCAAAGGCTCTAAAGATAAGTTGAGAATGAAAATAGTCTTTCTATGGACAGATAAAACTCAAGAAAAAAAAAAAAGCATATCATATCACCTCCATTTGATTTTTTTTCTACTTATGACAATCATCACATAAGCTTCCTCAATACAATAAGAATTGGGAAAATAAAAGAGATTGAGTTATGGTAAATTTCATTGATTTTAAGATGATATTAAACACTTAACAAGGCAGCAGATAAACATGTTTTGTCTAATGACATTCAGGCCCAGCATGTATCTTATTATGATAAAAATGAATTTTCTAAATCCAGAGATCCTGCTAGATTACAGCTGGTATGGTGTAAAGTTAATTTTAAAATTCAGCTTTAAGAATCATGCTTGATGTGAAGTAAGCTACCATGAAGATTTATCTTCATTAAGCATTTTATTGAATTAGAGAATGTTACATTTGCAAGGAATCTTTGAAATCATCATAAATTTTCAAGATAAATTTGAAACTCATTATTGCCAATTTCAAAGAATATTATGTACTAGTGTAAGTTCAGACTTACAGAAAACTTGCAAGAATGGTACTTAAAAAATCCCTGTGTTCTTCATACATTTTTTCCAAGTGTTAATATATTGTATATACACAATATCTTTTGTATGCTTTCTTTGGGTGTATCTATTTATGTCTATTTTGATGACGCTTTACCCCGACACACTGAAGTGCTTATTTCATAAGAAAATGGATATTCTAGTATATAATCATAGTATAATCATCAAAATCAGGAAATTTAATATAGATTCTATATTGTTATTTAAGCCAAAATTCATAATTGGATTTTTCCAATTGTTCAAATAATATTCTTTGTAGCAAAAGTAAACTAGGATTATGAATCAATTTCATTTGTCATGTCTTTATTTTCCTTTGGTCTGACACAGTTCCTGAATCTTTCTTTATATTTTGGACAGTGACATTTGCAAGAAGTTTAGTCTAGTTAATTTGTGGAATGTCTGTCAGTTTCATCTTATCTGATGATAAAAATTATTTTATCTCATGATTAGATTCAGGTTATACACTTTGGTGACAGAAATACAACAGATGTTGTATCTTTCTTGGTGCCTCATATCAATAGGTACAAAATATTAATGTGTTAAAATGTTGGACATATTAACTTTAACACTTGGTTAAGTTGCTGTTTGCCAAGGTTGCTTTTAACTGTAAAGCTACTATTTTATCCTTTTTAATTAATAGATATCATTTAGAGAGATACTTTAAAATTATGTAAACATCTTAATATTCCTCAGACTTTCTCCAACAAGTTTTAGTATCTATGATCTATGATAACTTGTTTTTTTTTTTTTAATAAACTACATGCGTTTATTGAAGAATTGCTCGCTACAACTTGAGAGCGTTATTTTTGTTGAGCCTCAGGGGTCAAGACCCTTTACTCTCGAGTTCAGCATGTTTATTTATTTATTTTTATTAAAAATAATTTTTTAACATCAACATGAATCCACCACAGGTGTACATGAGTTCCTAATCCTGAACCGCGCTCCCACTTCCCTCCCCATACCATCTCTCAGGTTCATCCCAGTGCACCAGCCCCAAGCATCCTGTATCCTGCATCGAACCTAGACTGGCAATTCATTTCTTACATGAAATTATGCATGTTTCAGTGCGATTCTCCCAAATCATCCCACCCTATCCCTCTCCCACAGAGTCCAAAATTCTGTTCTATACATCTGTGTCTCTTTTGCTGTCTCGCATACAGGGTTATCGTTACCATCTTTATAAATTCCATATATATGTATTAGTATACTGTATTGCTGTTTTTCTTTCAACAACCTAGATGTCCATCCGCAGATGAATGGATAAGAAAGCTGTGGTACATGTACACAATGGAGTATTACTCAGCCATTAAAAAGAATACATTTGAATCAGTTCTAATGAGATGGATGAAACTGGAGCCGATTATACAGAGTGAAGTAAGCCAGAAAGATAACTTGTTTTTGATTCATTTATTATTACCATGGCTGACAAATCAGGATTTATTTTCCAATTCTGTCATTGTCTAAGTTTAATAGTTGGTATTCTTTCATAAGGGGGAGCTTTCCTTTCTTTATCTATCTTTTATTTATCATTACTATATATTATTCATCTTTTTTTATACCAGTGTGAATCCTTGAATCGTTTTATTGCTAGATTATAATCCCTTACTGTCATTATGTATTTTCAACCTCAAATTGTTCCAGATTTCACTAGCTTAAGCCTTTTCAAGCTGGTTCCTTTTGCTTTGACCCATCATCATAATTTCTTTTAGTCTAGTTGAATATTTTCTGGTTTCTGACTCATTGGGATTTTCCAAGATTATCTTATTTTTCAGCCGCATCTTTGGATTCAGGCATTTCCTTGTAGTTTCCATTTTGTGGAGAATAGTATTTAGAAACCAAATCTGAGTACTATGCACACATTGCTTCTGTTTTTTCCTTGCTTCTTAGTCTTCTTAGCTGGTAAATTTAGGAAACCATGTGCCAGACACACGCACCATACACACATCTAATTCTATATATAATTCTCCAAATACTTTAGAACATAGAATAAACCAAATTCCAACACAAGACAGGGTTTGTTCTTCCCTTTTTCTTTTCCACACTGTAACTTCCTCCTCTGACAAAGCTGGTTCTCATTGTCTGTAATATATCTGTATGTTTGAACAGGCTTAAAATGTATAAAAAGGTTAGTGTCAGTATTGCTAATCTCTGTCTTTGTATAAAAGAAGTCTACTAACTAGAGTTCAGTATTTCTGGTGTTTGTTTTTGCTGTGCTCATAATTACAAGTAATGTGTCCAAAATGTACTTGAGCTACCTCTTTATTCCCCCTCACTTTTCAGTGTGGTTGTATTATTCATTTAAAATACACTTTGGTTGAGTTGTTTCTGTTTTTGTTCAACTTTTAGGATTTTCTCCCAAAGTTTTTGATTGTAATGTTTTTTTTTTCTTTCTCTTTGAGTTTGTGAAACAACAGAAAAATGTCAAAATAAGGATTGTATTAAAAAAAGATAAATTAGGAGATGTGTCGTAACCCTACCCCACCCCCATTCATTCCTTATAGGTAACCAGTCACATTAGTATTTAAATTATTCTTCAGACACTTCAGTTGTTTTCCCATTTCTAATAGCTTAACTCAGTTTCCCTGACATACATCCCATTTTCTCTACACATAGATTATTTCAATGAATTGAAGGATTCTATTTTTATTATTAGAATATACTATTAAGAGTAAACAGAACAGAGTTTGGATTCAGTATTTATATTTACTAATTTGTAAGATCTTATGACTTTCTGAAACACATTTTAAAAGATGAGAATTTTATCAATTTTATAACATCTCATTATATGAAAAATTTTGTGGTGGTGGTTTAGTTGCTAAGTTGTGTCTGACTCTTATGACTCTGTGGACTATAGACAACCAGACTCCTCTGTCCATGGATTTCGCAGGCAAGAATACTGAAGTGAGTTGCTATTTCCCTCTCCAGGAGATCTTCCCAATCCAGGGACTGATCCTGGGTCTCCTGCATTGTAGGTGGATTCTTTGCCTAATCTATATAATTTGGTTAACACTCAACACTCAGTGTTTAGATGTTTCTCAATAATTTATAGTGGCCTTTTTTCTGGTACCAAGATCATTTCTCACAAAGTAACAATGCATGTTGTGCTTTTTACAAACACGTGATGGTGGTTTAGTCGCTAGGCCATGTCCGACTGTTGTGACCCTGTGGACTGTAGCCTGCCAGGCTCCTCTGTCCATGAGATTTTTCTTGCAGGAATACTGTAGTGGTTGTCATTTCCTTCTCGAGGGGATCTTCACAACACAGGAATGAAACTAGTGTCTTGAACCTATGCCTCTACAATGCAGGACAATTCTTTACTGCTGAGCCACCAGGGAAGCCAACAAACACATGGAATCCATTTACACAGCAAACCAGTGAATCGTTATTGAATCCCTAAAATGAACCTCACTTTACTGATGAGAAAACTGAAGTTCAGAAAATTGTTTCAAATGGTTTAATAATACTGTTAATGTAACATCCTGAATTAATGTTATGTAAGACCTGTACAGTGAATCTCTTTCAATCTAGGATAACTTTCACTAAATCCTTCTAACTTTTCACTGGGAGGTAAAATAGCTTTTTGTTCAATGTCTGAGGTTAGTTACTCTAAAACATATATATGGCTTCCATTCATTTAAGGAATTTGAATTTCAGATAAAGAGATAGTGAAAATGCCCATATAATTGCTCCCTATATGCAGTCCATAAGTGCTGTGGTTTTCACTCAAAAATAAGATAAATTTCATGAAATGGGAATTCAACTAAACTCATCAAAAAATAAATAAATTGAAAAATTCTCTCATGGAGAGAATGATAAATTCATTTTGAAATTTTATGTTTTGACATTTAGTTAAATGTCTTTGCAATTGAGTATTTATAGACTATGTTAATGTTACTAACATGATGTCTGAATATTCTATTTATTTTATGAAGTGCATAATTTATCTCTTAGTCTCTGTGGTTGACGCTGGGATGTAGAAATAACCACTTGAGTGCGCCAGTGTTGAAGCTCCAGGAGATTTTCTACTTTAATATTTGAAGGACATTTGCAGAAAGCTAAGGTCACTTGAATTCCTGACTTCAGTTTTTATTAGTAGAAGCACTCAGGTCAGCCTCTGACAATTTTTCTCAATTAGGAAACACAATAAGGTATGCAAGTAGTATATACTGGAGCAAAAGTACATCCTGCCCTGGTCATGCAAGCTTTAGTGACATTTTAAGTAGAAAGGTTGAAGGAATCAAGTCCATTTTGGAGTAATTTTGTGAGCTGGAGTAAGATCAATCCATTCTACAATAGAAAACTTCTAGACCATAGTAAAAATAAAAGCAGCTTATAAAAGTGATGTTATACTACAAAATCTAAACTTTGGTCAAGAGAAAAGACTGAACTTAAAATATAACTGAAACAGTGTTTTCACCTGATTCTCTAGTGAGTATGTGAGTGTGAATGTATCCTTGCCCTAGATCTTTAACCATGAATAAAATTATTCTTAGTTTTAATAAATAATGGTTCATTCATTCTCTCTTGCGACACATTTTTAAAAATACTGAGTGTATATGTGTGAGTCTGAAGTATCTGTGGTGAGCAGAGTATATTTTGTCTCAAAAGAACACTGATTTTTTTTTTTTTTTTCAGATTACATTTTTTTTTTTTTTCTCCAGTGTTAGGAAAACTGAACAGGGAGTTCTAGTAACTTTTTATAGAGAGAGATGATTTGAAATTGGTAATTGGTAAATGTTCAATTAGGGTAAGTCTACTTTCTTTTTGTGTCTTTTTCATTTAGAGTAAATATTCATACTGAGAAGTTTTTAGCTAGAAGGAAAAATATATTTAACAAATGCTCCTCATAAAAGGTCATTTTTATTTTATTTTATTTTTTCATTTTCAATGAGTAATATAAACAAGCAATGTTTGACAGAATTGAAAAGCTTTAGGAAACCCATGGTCAGTGAAAAACTAAATGCTGCCCTGGGGCACATCTTTATGAAAACAATTAACAAGATTTTCTTCCCCTTGGAATTAGATTTTGCATTTAATGAAAAATAATTCATGCAGATTCAATCAACCAAAATATAACAGTGTTTACTTAGCTATTACCCTCAAAAGCAATTTTAGACCTTGAATAGAAATATCTTGAGTCAGGAAAATTTGACTCCCCAGGGAACATTTTAGGAAGACTAACTGAAAAGCTGAGTTAAAGTCATTTTGGTTCATGAAGTGCACTTTGATCATTAACTTGGAAGCCTTATCACAAGAAAATTCGACATTCAAAGCAGTATTGGAGGGGAAATGAAGAAGAAATAACATGACTCTATTTCAAGTGGATTATCAGTTAGAATTTGGCGTATGCTGAAAACAGTCCTCATTTTGAACCTTTTCTTCCTTGCCCTACCATTGTACTATTAACAGTTGCATCGAGGGTATGAGTTTTCTAAAATGATTGCCCCAGTGCCAAATTATTTTCCTGGTGGTGATTCAGACTAGAGGGTGATTCAAACTAGAGAGGAAGGATGCTAACTCTTTCTGGCTACTGGAGAATATATGTGTAGGGAACATTATTATTAGACTTTTCACTTTATTCCATGAAGATTACAAATTCTGTCTCCCTTCTCATCTCTTTTCTCTCTCTCTCCAATTCATCCCCAAACCACACTCTCCATTCATAGTTAACAGTTAAATTTCACAGGTCTCTTGGTAGGGATGAGTAGGTAGAAATAGTATGACAAATATAGACCAGTTTTAAATACACCTCCTGCCAATTCTGTCCTTTCAGTATACAGTACTTTTGATTGTTTCCTTCGCTTTTAGTGGAGAATAAGAATTATTGTCTAGGACTTTCCTTAGACCTAACTGAAAAAACCTACATGACTTGTTCAGCACAGGTTTGGTAAAGAATAAACTCACTTTTTTCCTCTTGATATAGAAAAGAGCCATGGAAACATTAACTGGCCTCACACTGTAAAGGTTTGCTATGTGCACTTACAACGGTGTTTGTGTATGCACAGTGTATCAGTAACAGACATCTACTTACATTTCTTCATATTACCAAGACCATAATTTACTTGATGATAGAAATTTGCCATTTGTATATGTAGGTTCTTGTGCTTTTCTCTTTTGTCATATTTACTCGATTCCAAATCTGTCGGAATACAGCCTAAGATTCTCACACCATCTGAGAAGAGTCAGCCAGCTTTAGACCATGCCATTCTATAACTAACTCAGTTTTAAAAAAAGTATTGTAATAAAAATCAGATGATACACATTTATATTTATTTATAGTAAATATTATATTGTTAATTAAGTAAATATATTTATAATATACTTTTGTTTATATTAAATATTATATTTATATTTATGTTAAGTTTATGTATAATGTGCTTCTTTTATTTTCTCACTAGCAAACAATGATTTTTAAAGTCACTTTTTGTTTAAATTTGTAAATGTTCATATTCTTTACAGTTTGCACATCTGTCTAATGTTCTGTATTCAGTGGTTGCTTGCTGTTACTTAATCATACATCTGCCAATGAGCTTGAGAAATTCTTATCTCTTTATATCTGTTCCCACGTGTGTAATGCTATGATTAGAAATAATCATTTTTTCCTAAAGAGACATAAGTGTAGGACATTTTAAAATGTTGGAAGAGGATTGATGATTAAAAAATTAAATTTAAATAAAACCTATCTTTATTTCTACCACAGGTTTTGAAACTGCACAACTGCAAAAATGTTAAGAAATATTTGAGTTGTAAAGTGGTAAACTGGAGTGGAAACATTAAGTTGATGTATTCTATTTTCTTACCTGGGTTATAAATTTACTATTAAGTTTTCAAAGTCAAGGCAGTATGCAGTATCCTGTCAAGATAAAAAATATTTATTTTAGAAGTCGCCTGTGAATAGGTTCTAGACTCCACAGAAGGAATTGTACCCACAGACTCACAAAAACACGGAGATTGAGGAAATAATGAGGTGGATGGTTAAAAGCCTATCTCGTGGCCAAATAATATTCTTGTTTTGGTTTGGGTTTGATTTATTCTTTGTGAAGACAGTATTCCACTACTTCTTGATTTTAATGTAATAAACTAAAAGTTAATGAAGATTGCCCTTAAAAATACATTTCACTTTTTATATGACTCATATGTTTATATCTTCATCAGGAGATAATTTTAAATTAGAACATTCCACTTTTTAAAAATTGAGACAATATGGTAAAACCTCCCACCTATTTTATATCTAGAAATTAATTCCCTTCAAAATATCTATCAGTTTTATCTACGAGTCACCATAGTAGTGTTTTATACTTACTCTTATTTACAGTGTTCTTGTGGAAGATTTCCCCTTCCTTTGCTCCGTTACTCACTTGTCATAGAAAAGTCTCCTGGAAGTCATTTGATAAAACCTCTTTACTTTCTTTACCTGCCATTGGCACAGGATTGGCCATGTGAAGAGTGGTGACTACAGATATATGCAAAGCTCCCAGTTCCCAGGATGCCCTGATGTTGTTTCAGTCAGTGCAGAAGCTAAGGAATGGCTATTTCCCATCACAAAGACACATTTTACCATGTGTACATTGAAGCAGCTTTCCTGAAGACTAAACTACTATTCAGTTCAGTTCAGTCGCTCAGTCGTGTCCAACTTTTTGCAACCCCATGAACTGCAGCACGCCAGGCCTCCCTGTCCATCACCAACTCCTGGAGTTCACCCAAACTCATGTCCATCGAGTCAGTGATGCCATTCAGCCATCTCATCCTCTGTCGTCCCCTTCTCCTCCTGCACCCAATTCCTCCCAGCATCAGAGTCTTTTCCAATGAGTCAACTATTTGCACGAGGTGACCAAAGCACTGGAGTTTCAGCTTTAGCATCATTTCTTCCAAAGAACACCCAGGACTGATCTCCTTTAGAATGCACTGGTTGGATCTCCTTGCAGTCCAAGAGACTCTCAAGAGTCTTCTCCAACACTACAGTTCAAAAGCATCAATTCTCCAGCGTCCAGCTTTCTTCACAGTCCAACTCTCACATCCATACATGACCACTGGAAAAACCATAGCCTTGACTAGATGGACCTTTGTTGGTAAAGTAATGTCTCTGTTTTTCAATATGCTATCTAGGTTGGTCATAACTTTTCTTCCAAGGAGTGTCTTGTAATTTCATGGCTGCAGTCACCATCTGCAGTGATTTTGGAGCCCCCCAAAATAAAGTCTGACACCGTTTCCACTGTTTCCCCATCTATTTCCCATGAAGTGATGAGACCAAATGCCATGGTCTTCGTTTTCTGAATCTTGAGCTTTAAGCCAACTTTTTCCCTCTCCTCTTTCACTTTCATCAAGAGGCTTTTTAGTTCCTCTTCACTTTCTGCCATAGGGGTGGTATCATCTGCATATCTGAGGTTATTGATATGTCTCCCGGCAATCTTGATCCCAGCTTGTGCTTCTTCCAGCCCAGCGTTTCTCATGATGTACTCTGCATATAAGTTAAATAAACAGGGTGACAATATACAGCCTTGAAGCACCCCTTTTCCTATTTGGAACCAGTCTGTTTTTCCATGTCCAGTTCTAACTGTTGCTTCCTGACCTGTATATAGGTTTCTCAAGAGGCAGATCAGGTGGTCTGGGATTCCCATCTCTTTCAGAATTTTCCACAGTTTATTGTGATCCACACAGTCAACAGCTTCGGCATAGTCAATAAAGCAGAAATAGATATTTTCCTGGAACTCTCTTGCTTTTTCCATGATCCAGCGGATGTTGGCAATTTGATCTCTGGTGCCTCTGCCTTTTCTAAAACTAGCTTGAATATCTGGAAAGTCACTGTTCATGTATTGCTGAAGCCTGGCTTGGAGAATTTTGAGCATTACTTTACTAGCGTGTGAGATGAGTGCAATTGTGCAGTAGTTTGAGCATTCTTTGGCATTGCCTTTCTTTGGGATTGGAATGAAAACTGACCTTTTCCAGTCCTGTGGCCACTGCTGAGTTTTCCAAATTTGCTGGCATATTGAGTACAGCAATTTCACAGCATCATCTTTCAGGATTTGAAATAGTTCCACTGGAATTCCATCACCTCCACTAGCTTTGTTCATAGTGATGCTTTCTAAGGCCCACTTGACTTCACATTCCAGGATGTCTGGCTCTAGGTGAGTGATCACACCCTCATGATTATCTGGGTCATGAAGATCTTTTTTTGTCCTGTTCTTCCATGTATTCTTGCCACCTCTTCTTAATATCTTCTGCTTCTGTTAGGTCCGTACCATTTCTGTCCTTTATCAAGCCCATCTTTGCAGGAAATGTTCCCTTGGTATCTCTAATTTTCTTGAAGAGATCTCTAGTCTTTCCCATTCTGTTCTTTTCCTCGTTTCTTTGCGTTGATCGCTGAGGAAGACTTTCTTATGTCTTCTTGCTATTCTTTGGGACTCTTCATTCAGATGCTTATATCTTTCCTTTTCTCCCTTGCTTTTCACTTCTCTTCTTTTCACAGCTATTTGTAAGGACTCCCCAGACAACCATTTTGCTCTTTTGCATTTCTTTCCCATGGGGATGGTCTTTATTCCTGTCTCCTGTACAATGTCATGAACCTCAGTATATAGTTCATTAGGCACTCTATCAGATCTAGTCCCTTAAATCTATTTCTCACTTCCACTGTATAATCATAAGGGATTTGATTTAGGTCATATCTGAATGGTCTAGTGGTTTTCCCTACTTTCTTCAATTTAAGTCTGAAATTGGCAATAAGGAGTTCATGATCTTAGCCACAGTCAGCTCCTGGTTTTGTTTTTGCTGACTGTATAGTGCGTCTCCATCTTTGACTGCAAAGAATATAATCAGTCTGATTTCAGTGTTGACCATCTGGTGATGTCCATATGTAGAGTCTTCTCTTATATTGTTGGAAGAGGGTGTTTGCTATGACCAGTGCATTTTCTTGGCAAAACTCTATTAGTCTTTGCCCTGATTCATTCTGTACTCTAAGGCCAAATTTGCCTGTCACTCCAGGTGTTTCTTGACTTCCTACTTTTGCTTTCCAGTCCCCTATAATGAAAAGGACATCTTTTTCTGGGTGTTATTTCTAAAAGGTCTTGTAAGTCTTCATAGAACTGTTCAACTGTAGCTTGTTTGTTACTGGTTGGGGCATAGACTTGTATTACTGTGATATTGAGTGGTTTGCCTTAGAAACGAACAGAGATCATTCTGTCGTTTTTGAGATTGCATCCAAGTACTGCATTTTAGACTCTTTTGTTGACCATGATGGCTACTCCATTTCTTCTAAGGGTTTCATGCCCATAGTAGTAGATATAATGGTCATCTGAGTTAAATTCACCCATTCCAGTCCATTTTAGTTTGCTGATTCCTAGAATGTCGATGTTGACTCTTGCCATCTCTTGCTTGACCACTTCCAATTTTCCTTGATTTATGGACTTGACATTCCAGGTTCCTATGCAATATTGCTCTTTACAGCATCAGACTTTGCTTCTGTCACCAGTCACATCTACAACTGGTATTGTTTTTGCTTTGGCTCCATCCCTTCATTCTTTCTGGAGTTATTTCTCCACTGATTTCCAGTAGCATATTGGGCACCTAATGACCTGGGGAGTTCCTCTTTCAGTATCCTATCATTTTTCATTTTCATACTGTTTGTGAGATTCTCAAGGCAAGAATACTGAAGTTTATACAGTGTAAGATTATACAGTGAAAGTGAAAAATAGATTTAAGGGACTAGATCTGATAGATAGAATGCCTGATGAACTATGGATTGAGGTTCTCGACATTGTACAGGAGACAGGGATGCAAACAAACAAACAAACAAACAAACAAACAAAAAAACTATTAGTTAACTCATTAAAAATATTTATTTCTCATCTACTTTGTATTCATAGATGTATAAACTCAGTTCAGTTGGTTTAAATGAAGCCATGCTTTATATACCTCTCAGCTTCTTTACTGCTGCGACTCAGTTGCTAGTTGAGACAAACAGCATCAGCAATGGAAATTCAATATTAATCAACAACTATGATAATTTTGGAGAAAAAAAGATGAGTAAGCATTCCAGGATAGGAAAAATACTAATAATTTTTTTGTTAACTGTTACTAAGGTTGAGTTTAAGTAAAAACTTTACTGCTACATTAAAAGTAACCAGGTATTCATTCAATATTGTTTTGTAAAATAAAATATATGACTAACTTAAATTTGTTTTATTAGCCATTGATTTACTCTTTAATTAGAACACTTAATGTCTCTTTTTTTAAGTAACTGATACCGTAATTTTATTTTCCAAACTCATTATGACAAACAGTCTCTTGCAAGCTGCTCTCATTCCTCACTCATTCCTCTCAAGTCACTTATTGTACTATTTTGACCTGGCAAATCTGAAAACGTATAGAACTAACCATTTTATCTACTTACATTCTCGGTGCATCAACCCAAGCAACTGGACATGATAGCAAACATCATAAAACTGGACTAATTAGTTCATTTTATATTTAAATTTGCTTTAAAACATAGAGATCAACTAATCTTTCAACATACTTAAATTCCTGTTTTGCCCAGTAAAATCATTTTTCAGATTTCAAGGTGATGACTGTCTTTTCTCTTCCTTAAATTCTAGCTCTTTATTCTCTAACTCTTAGGCAATGACATTATGTTAGTCTCCACTGAGGGGAAGAAAAATAGTCGATAGGAAATACCTCATCTTCTTGTCCAGGGATCGGCACAGAAAATTGAATCAGTAATTAAATTGTCCTTCCTTTCATTGTCCTTCCTGTTACAATGAAAGAAGAGTCTCTCTTCTCAAAGGCCGATACTTTATTTTGTGGTTTGTGCGCCAGGCCTTTTTTTTCCTCAAGGACTCTGCATCAGCTCTGCTTTATTCACCATCATTAATCGCTTCCTCTCAACTTGATAATTCTTACTGCCTCAGGCTGTCCTTACCTATGTGTCTATATATGTACAGATGACCATTTTTGCCTTCATTAATAAAACAGGTTTTAAACTACATTACTTTTAGATAGTATTCATTATTCTAAACTACATCTCAAAAAAAACTGAGGAAAGAAAAATCTATAAATTGTTTTAATTATTCTTGAGTCCTGTCCAAACTTTACTTTCTCTAATCTGATTTCTATTCCCACCAATCAACTAAAACTTCTTTTCTGAGGTTCTGTTGTCACCTTCTTCTTACCAACTCAACAATTGTTTCCTTCTTCTCTTCTTTAGCTGTCTTTTAAGGTCATTCTATATGCCAGCCATTTGCTTTTTTGAAATACTTTTTTCTCTACTTCTTCAGCTTCATGGATCACAGCCCTGACATGACAGAGGATCTTGTGTAACTCAAAAAAACTATGAGCTATGCCATGCTGGGCCACAAGATGGATGGGTCATAGTGAAGAGTTCTGACAAACATGGTCCACTGGAGGAAGGAATGCCAAACCACTCTAGTATTCTTGCCATGAGAACCCCTTGAACACTGTTAAAGGCAAAAGGAAATAATACCATAAAGTGAACCCCCCATATCAAGTGTCCAATATGCTACTGGGATGGAGAGGAGAAATAGCTCTAGAAAGAATGAAGCGGCTGGGCCAAAGCAGAAATGATGCTCAACTGTGGATGTGTCTGGTGGTGAAACTAAAGCCCAATTCTCTTAAGAACAATATTGCATAAGAACCTGGAATCTTAGGTCCATGAATCCAGGTGAATTGGACATGATCAAGCAGGAGATAGAAAGAGTGAACATTGATATCTTAGGAATCAATGAACTGAAATGGACAGGAACGAGTGCATTTAATTTATAGGACCATTATATTTGCTCTGGCTCAGAGTGTGAAGAATCTGTCTGCAATATTGGAGACCCAGGTTAGATCCCTGGGTTGGGAAGATTGCCTGGAGAAGGAAATGGCAACCCACTCCAGTTTTCTTGCCTGGAGAATCCCATGGATCAAGAAGCCTAGCAGGCTAGAGTCCATAGAGTTGCAAAGAATTGGACATGACTGAGTGACTAACACACACATATCTACTTCTGTGGGCAAAAATCCCTTAGAAGAAATGGAGTAACCCTCAGAGTCAACAGAAGAATCTGAAATGCAGTACTTGGGTGCAGTCTCAAAAACAACAGGATGATATCAGTTCATTTCCAAGGCAAACAATCCAACATAATACTAATCCAAGTTTGTGCCTCAACCACTAAGGCCAAAGAAGCTGAAAGGTTCTATGAAAACCTACAAGATCTCCTAGACCTACGACCAAAACAAACCGCCATTTTCATTATAGGGAATTCAAATACAAAATAGAAAGTAAATAGATACCTGGAGTAACAGGCAAGGTTGCCTTGGAATACAAAATGAAGCAGGGCAGAGGATAACATGAGTTTTGTCAAGAGAACACACTTGTCATAACACCCTTTCCCAACAATGCAAGAGATGACTCTACACATGGACACCACCAGATGTCAGATGAGCAGAAATCAGATTGATTATATTTTTTGTAGCCAAAGATGGAGAAGCTTTATATAGTTAGCAAAAATAAGACCTGGAGCTGACTGTGGCTCAGATCATGAGCTCTTTATTACAAAATTCATGCTTAAATTGAACAAAGTAGGGAAAACCACTCAGCCATTCATGTATGACTTAAATAAAATCCTTTATGATTATACAGTGGAGGCAACAAATAGATTTAAGGGATTATATCTAGCAGACAGAGTACCAGAAGAACTATGGATAGAGGTTCATTACATTGAACAGGGGGCAGTGACTAGAACCATCCCCAAGAAAAATAAATGCAAGAAGGCAAAGTTATTTTCTGAGGAGGCATTTCAGATAGCTGAGAAGAGAGGTGAAAGGCAAGGGGGAAAGGAAAACATATATACAACTGAATGAAGAGTTCCGGAGAATAGCAAGAAGAGATAAGATCTTCTTAAATGAACAATGCAAACAGATAGAAGAAAAAAATAGAATGGGAGAGCCTAGAGATCTCTTTAAGAAAATTGAAGATATTGTGGGAACATTTCATGCAAGGATTGGCATGATAAAGGACAAAAAGGTAAGGACATAACAGAAGCAGAAGAGATTAAGAAGTGGCAAGAATACAGAGAACTATACCAAAAAGTCTTAAAGATCTGGATAACCATAATAATCTGGCCCTAGAGTGTGAAGTTCAGAGAAGGCAATGGCAACCCACTCCAGTACTCTTGCCTGGAAAATCCCATGGACAGAGGAGACTGGAAGGCTGCAGTCCATGGGTCGCTGAGGGTCAGACATGACTGAGCGACTTCACCTTCACTTTTCACTTTCATGCATTGGAAAAGGAAATGGCAACCCACTTCAGTGTTCTTGCCTGGAGAATCCCACGGACAGGGGAGCCTGGTGGGCTGCTGTCTATGGGGTTGCACAGAGTCGGACACGACTGAAGTGACTTAGCAGCAGCAGCAGAATGTGAAGTCAAGTGGGCCTTAGAAAGCATTACTACAGACAAAGCTAGTGGAGTTTACGGAATCCAGCTAAGCTATTTAAAATCCTAAAAGACAATGCTCGTAAAGTGCTGCACTCAATATGTCAGCAAATTTGGAAAACTCAATAGTGGCAATAGGACTGGAAAAGATCAGTTTTCATTTCAATCACAAAGAAGGGCAATGCCAATGTTAGGACCAACCTTGAGCCAGGACAGGCTCTAAGGGGCAGGCTAGGCCTGAGGTTTAGTCTCTAGGAAGGCTGAGGCACTGGAAACTCCTACAGGCAGTGTAGCTCGACCAATCAGAAAAATCCCTGTAGCCCTCCTCCCGCGCGCCAGATCCGAGCCAATCCAGATAGGGACGTGAGGTTTAAAAGTCCAATGCGTGTGTATGGTTTAACCAATCAGCTATACTGTTACAAACAGAGCTCGGGGCTCTTGTCGGATTCCACTGTGCTGGATGAGACCTGGACCCTAACTCGAGCTAGCAATAAACCCCTTTATGCTTTTGCATTGCTGTGGACGTCTTATTCTCTCAGTTATGGGAACTCGGACTCTGGGCATAACATCTGGGGGCTCGTCCGGGATCCCTTTAACTGGGAAGAATAACACTCTCCCAGCAGAAGGGGTTTCCTCACTAGGAGGAGAGATCTGTGAACACCGGTGTTAATTCTGATTAAATCCAGTGTAAGGCCAAGGCCCAGCATCATGCTGGGGAGGCAGCTGGCTCTGTGGGCGTCCTGCCGGTAAGATACTCTCAAGGGGAGAAAAAGGTTAAAAAAAGGGGGCATGGGAAGACCTAGTACTGTGTTTTTGGCTGATGTACATTTGCTGTCTGTTTGTTGCGTCTGTGTGAGTGCCAGCACTGTCTCTGCTCTTTGTGTGCTCATTTGGTCTCCTGTGTTTTTCTCTGTAATCATGGGACAAACAACTTCTACTCCTTTGTCTCTTATGACTGACCACTTCTCTGATTTTAAGTCTAGAGCTCAGAATCTATCGGTGCTGGTGAAAAAGAACAGATTAATAACTTTTTGCAGTGCAGAATGGCCGACCTTCCATGTAGGCTGGCCCTCAGAAGACACCTTTGACTTGGGAACTGTACACCAAGTCTGAGATATCATCTTCCGACTGCAGATCGGACACCCTGACCAAGCCCCCTCTTCCTTGGGTAAAACCTTTTTTTTGCCTCAACAGGGATTTTCTACCCCTCAGGTGTTGGTGACACATGTAAGAAAAAACCCAAAGAATCTCAAGTAGCCTGAACCAACGGCGCCGCTATATACCCCATCTTGCAGGCGGAATTGTTAGGGGAAGCACACTGATTAAAACCGCCCCACCCTGGCCAGGCACCATAGTAACCATTTGCATGAGTTGTTTTATGACAGGAGATCCTAATAAAGAATACGGAACTAATAAGCCTCCACCAACCGGAAGAGTTTGGGAAAGGTTTAAAGGAGACACCGCCTGTACATTGTGAGCCACGCGGCAGAACAGTTCTCCTGGGTTTCCTTACCCTGCTGCTCTCCACCCAGGTGCCCTTTCCCAATAAAATCTCTTGCTTTGTCAGCACATATGTCTCCTCGGACAATTCATTTCCAAGTGTTGGGCAAGAGCCCAGTTTCGGGCCCTGGAAGGGGTCCCTCTTCCTGCAACAAATGGCGACTCTGGCAGGGACTCTTCTTCACTGAGACTGACATCCTAACCACTCAGGGTACTCAGGGGCCAGCTTGCCTGCCAATGGACCAGACCCAGCGGCCACAACTGGGACCCTTTTGTCCCTGGTCTCCTCCTGACATGGACAACTGGCCAGAGTGCCCCGACTGGTAAGAAACAAGACTTTATTGATCTCTCTCTCCTTCCTTCTCTGTCTCCTCTCCTTAACTCTTCCTATCCTTCCCTGTTTTTCTAGTCCCCTGGTCCTGGATGCAAAAATCTGGTCGAAGGGCCCTCAGCCTGAGCTGAGGATTGGAGACTGATCACCTCCTCTTGGCAGAGAACTCAAATTCTGGTTCTGATTTCTGGTAGGGCCGAGTTCAGTCCTCCCTTCTCTGGAAGCCCAGGGAAAAGTCTCGTAATGCCTGGGTATCTGTAGGTGGCAGGAGACGTCTGTAAGGCCACCCCTTTTGCCCCCTCTCCTGCCTCCTCCCCCTTCTTCTTTCAACCTGGCTTCCTTTCCTCCCTTAAAATCTTTGATGTTATGGAAAGGCTTGGTGGGCTACAGTCCACAGGTCGCAAACAGTCTGATACGACTGAGCGACTTCACTTTCACTTTGATGAGGACTCCTGGGTTTATATGTGTGTGTTTTAACTCTGTGATCTGTGTTGTGATTTTTGATGGCCATTTTGCTTTGTCTGGCCACCATGTGGTTTAGACCTGCTGCCATTTGTTAGAACTCTATTTTCTTTCCCTGTGCCTTGAGACCAGGGCTCTCAGAAACACTTATCTAGACCATCTCTAACTCCTGACACTGAGGAGAAAAAAAAAGACTTGAAGCTAGATCTTGCACTGTGTCTGTCTAAATATGTCTTGGTATGTTTCTGTCTCTGGGTAATATTTTTGAGGTTAATTTGTATATGAGATCTATTTATTTGGCTTAAAAAAGGTAAGTGCTTACAAATCAAGTAATTCTAAATCAAACAATAAATTCCACGTTCATGCAAACTGGGAAATATTCAATGTTAAATACCTGATATTAATGTTTGTTTGTTGACCTATCTAATATAAACATGTCTTAGAGTAATTAACATTAAGTAAAATATTTTCATTGTACCTAGGTTTAATATAAGTTAAATATTATATCTGTTACAAGTTTGTCAACAAGGAAATTACCTCAAGTGAAAAAACTTCTAAAAACTGTAAATGAGATATGAGCTTTTATATCTCTAGCTAACTTTGGGGTGCTTCAGAGGGCCCCAGAAGCATCCCAAAGAGAGATATTAAACTGTGTTTATTTGGTTGGTTAAACTACATAGAAAAGATTATCAGATGAGTAATAAATCTGCTCATGTTATAATGTATGGTAAAATTACTAATACAGATATCCTAAAAATTGTATGGAGTTTTTAACATTCTGATATGTCCTGGTATTTTAATGGAAAACCTGATGACTTCACAGAAATTAACAAAAGGACTGAATGAACCAGCGAATATGCTTATAACTTTTATGGTTTCTATCTGAAAAATTATGGGTTTAAATCTTATGTTTTCAGGCAGTAAGAAAAATCTTCCTCTCAAACTAATTATGACAATACTTTGGTAAAATTAAACGTTATAAACAAAACAATTATATTTTCTGACTCCTCTAAAATTGAAAGTTCTTAGGTTTCCAGTAAGGTTATCAAATGAGTTAGAAAGGTTATCTCATGGATACAAAAATCTCAAGAAGTTTTTGAGACCTTAAAAAAAAAAAAATTCACCTAGATTTGTTAGGCAAAAATCTGTGATAAGACTTTGGTGTGAGATTCCCAGCCCTGTTTTATTTTAAAAGTTCAGTCTGAGACTCTATAAATGTTTCAGCAAAATAAAAAGCCTATGATCAATTATGGTTATAAAAATCATCAGACCAAAATCAGTGAGAACAGACCTATTTTTGCAAACAAACTAGCCTTAATTTGGTTGTATTTAATAAAAATAAGGGTAACTTTAAGGAAAAAAAGATATTTCAAAATGTTAAATACCAGTTTGTTAATGGAGGTCTGCATCTAGTAAGACTCATCTCTTAGACAGTTCTTTGCTGTTATGTGATGTTAATGTAAAATTTAATTGAATTCTTAAAAAAACACTCTAAGTTTGTTTCTGAAGCTTATCTCTCAGTAATCTGTCTTTGGATGAAGATCAGATGCCTCATGATCTGCAACCAGGACTGGAAAAAGACATAATTTAAGGGACTGTCTCCAACATGGATGGAAGGACATTTTTTATCAGGAGAAACTACACTACACCAGGATGAGAAGACGATGACATCAGAGGTAGACAGCTTCCCCAAGATGCTGGACCTGATTCGTATGATGATTTATGTTTTCTTGACTTCTTAGACCTTTGCATATAAGTCAAATGTTTTTCTATCATAGGCCTGATCCTATGCTAGTTTTAAAAATCAATCCAATTGTTGGGTTTGTGGCCAATTACCTGTGTCTAGTTCTGGGTTACCTTGGTAAATTTCTCTACTACCAGACTCTAACTGGTTGGCCCTGAGAAAATTTACTTAAAAAAAAAATTAGTCATATTCAGGTCACTGTGATATTATAGATAGGATCCCCTCACCGGGCCAGTTAATAATGCCTGCTCTGACTCTGGCTATAAATTTGAGCTTTTTTCCTATTACCCAAGCTCAATCAAAACAAAAAAAAAGTTTCTGCAAAGGAGGAGAAAATCTCCCACAATTATGGGATGGATTTATATAGATAATACCAGGCTACAGTAATTTAGGTTTAAAGTCTCCTCTATGTTGAAGAAAAAAAAAAATTAAATCATACTAAAGATAATCAGTTTAGTAACACTAAAAAACTGGGCTATGTGCCTTATAAATGGTGCCAACATGTAATTTCTCTGAAAGATAAAGATTCTGCAGAGCAGACTAAGTCAGATGACCTGAAGATATACTGGGCTACATCTAATGGAAGTTCTTAACATAAGTCTTGTGGCTTTACTAATACTGCTGGCTATGTTATTTGTATTTCACCTGTTTTACAAAATTGCTGTTTCTTACACTGTCCAATATGTGTGTGAGGCCTCTAATAAAACAATATATAGTCCCATATGAGATTGATGATGGTAACAGTGTAACTCTAGATATGGCAAAAAGCAACAAGAGGAAATATGTTCCTGGACCAAAAAGCTAGTAAGACAGGTGGTCCAGAGAATTTTAAATACTGTTTTATGGCCTAGTCCAGTAACAGCACATTGAGTGGCCTGTTTACCTGAAAATGGACACTCTCAGCACCATGGGATAAAATAGTCATAAAATGCCCCCCTCATAATCATGGTCAAGTTAATGAGCAAAATGGGGCTCTGCCAACTGAAGACTGACACTCACCATCTGCATCTACGAAGATTAAATCATGGCCGCTGCAACTGCTGACTTCGAACACCCTGAAAGGAGTTCAGGGTAAAAATCAGGAATGATTTTTTTTACTCAGCGCTCTGAGAAAAACTGGCAAAACAGGCCTTCAGATAGTTAGATCTTTTCAGGAAAAGATTTTATGAGTCCCAAGTCTTGCATCTTCTCATACCTAGAAGAACACTGACGTCATTAACGGTAAAATCTGCTTTGGCTATTAAGGAAAAGTTTACAATTAAAAGTCAAAATAGAGTAGCTATGGTTCAGATATCCTGGAAAATAACTAAGTGATGCTATGGGTGTACTTTCAGATTAGACCTTGTATTGCTAAACACTTGAGTTTTCTGAGTCGTGTCAGGCTTGGATGCCACCATTTTCAAAACAATGTCTGCTGGAAGCTACTAACCTTACTTTTTATAAAACTAGGCAACTGGCTACATGGCTACAAGTCTCCCTGAAGTGCCAGATCCAGACTGGGTTTCAGGTCTATTCTTCTAAAAAAAAAAAGAGAGATTTATTTTGTCTACTAAATTCCAGTTATCACTCCTCCAACTACTTCTAATTGGGTCTGTTACACCAAAATGGCAAACCAACGAATTAGGATTTTAATCATACAAGACTCAGATCTAGAACTTGGAACTCAGAAATAATTCTGATTCAGTGTCTATACTCCAAGCTGGGGCAGTCCTATGCCCCATTTTGACAGGAAGTTATCACAGTCATAGTTGCCTAGTTCCCTAAAATTAAAACTGAGTTGGACTCTGTGGGGCTATGGAGTACAGATCTGTTCTGTGTTCTCCTTTTCTTATCTATAAGATATAGACTTTGTTCAGCCTCCTTGGCCTTCCCTGAATTCCAAAGCATGGATTCAAACAATTGCTAATCAGGGAAGGGAGGGGATACAAAAACAAAAACAATCAAATGTTGGTACAGCCTCCAGACTAAGTCTTGGTTCCTACTCAAAGAAATATGGATAACAATGTCTTTGAGCCCCCACCCAGGTGGAAGATGGTAACTTCAGACTGAACACAAGATTCCTGGAGCACGGCTCTGTTGCCTCACCACCAACCCATCAGAAGGGGTCACAAAGCCTGCAAGCCTCACCCCAAATGTTGCCTTCTGTTTCCGGGGACCAGAGATGACCATCCTGTTAGGTCTCCTGTTTGGCCCTTGTGTATTTCATCTCTGAGAGGGGCCAACTAAATTGCTGTTACTACAAAGGTAGAAGCTGGTTTCAGATGTGGAAAACCCCAATTTAGATCAGGTAGAGAGAGACTTCTACTCTATTAGGCAGGCCTACACCCAGGCACAGCAGGAAAAAGTTACAGAAGAAAGAGACCTCCGCCCCAATTCCCAAAAAGTATCTTGAGTATGAAGTCTCTCAGGGGGCTTATGTACTGCGTTAGGGGGAAAACGTTGTTTTTATGTAAATCACTCAGGGGTAGTAAAAAATCTATGGCCAAAGTAAAGAAAAGGCTAGCCCAACGGAAAAGAGAGTGAGAGGCCCAACAGCGATGGTTTGAGTCCTGTTTCCAACAGTCCCCATGGTTAACAACGCTGATTTCCACCCTGATGGGCCCTCTCATAGTGCTACTACTGATTCTCACTCTTGGGCCCTGTATCCTAAATAGACTTATCACATTTGTTAAAGAGCGCATCAACACAGTCCAGGTACTAGTACTGAGGCAACAGTATCAGGTCCTGCCCCAAAATAAAGAGGAAGATTCCTCTATGTAGCTGAAGACAGGGGGAAATGTTAGGACCAAACTGGGGCCAGGACAGGCTCTAAGGGGCAGGCCTGGCCTGAGGTTTAGTCTCTAGGAAGGTTGAGGCACTGGAAACTCCCACAGGCAGTGTAGCTCGACCAATCAGAAAAATCCCCGTAGCCCCCCGCCCGCCCAGACCCGAGCCAATCCAGATAGGTATGTGAGGTTTAAAAGTCCCGTGCGTGCGTACGGTTTAACCAATCAGCTATGCTGTTACAAAAACAAAGAAGCGTCTGTAGAAAAGTAGATGTGATTCTGAGCTCGGGGCTCTTGTCAGATTCCACTGTGCTGGATGAGACCTGGGTCCTAACTCGAGCTAGCAATAAACCCCTTTATGCTTTTGCATTGCTGTGGACGTATTATTCTCTCAGTTTTGGGGACTCGGACTCTGGGCATAACAGCCAAAGAATGTTCAAACTACCTTAAAATTGCACTCATTCAACGTGCTAGTAAGGTCATGCTCAAAATCCTTCAAGATAGGCTTCAGAAGAAGTATGTGAATTAAGAACTTCCAGATGTACAAACTGAATTTAGAAAAAGCAGAGGAACCAGAGATCAAATTGCCAACCTCTGTTGGATCATAGAAAAAGCACGGGAATTCCAGGAAAACATCTACTTCTGCTTCTGCTTCTACTTCTACATCTACAAAGGCATTACTATGCTAATGCCTTTGTGTGGATCACAACAAACTGGAAAATTCTTAAAGAGAAGGGAATACCAGACCACCTTGCCTGTCTTCTGAGAATCTGTATGCAGGTCAAGAGGCAACAGTTAGAATCAGACATAGGGCAACAGAGTGAATCAAAATTGGGAAAGGAATATGACAAAGTTGTATATTGTCACCCTGTTTATTAACTTATATGGAGAGTACACATGTGAAATGCCAGGCTGCATGAGTCACAAGCTGGAATCAAGATTGCTAGGAGAAATATCAACAGCCTCACATATGTGTATAATGCCACTCTAATGGCAGAAAGTGAAAAGGAACTACAAAGTCTCTTCATGAAAGTGTAAGAGTGAGTGAGAAAGTTGGCTTAAAACTCAGCATTCAAAAAACTAAGATCTTCCTCACAGCACTGCTGCGTTCCTTGAGGGAGCATCTCAAGATGACCAAGCAGAAATGTTGTCCACTTTCATTACTTAATCTCAAAGTCACAGAGTGTTCTATCCACAGTATTCATAGCTCCACCAAGATTCAAGTGCAGGAGGAGTGTCAATCACATTATGTAGGAAGAACATATGGTAGATCTGCCACATATTCAAAGCCAGGATGTATTATTTTACATTTAAATGTATTTACTATGTTGATGTTGAACTAAAGAAAGGTATTAACCAAAATAGGCTGTCACTACCATTTCATCTTGCACTATGACTTAGTGTATTGCATAAAGCTCATAGAAACATTATTAATCTCTTGACTAGTAAAACACAAAAGATTTTTAATTGTGGTTATTAATAAATGATTTGCATATGTATTTTGAATTCAGTTCAGATCAGTCACTCAGTCGTGTCTGACTCCTTGTGACCCCATGAATCGCAGCACGCCAGGCCTCCCTGTCCATCACCAACTCCCGGAGTTCACTCAGACTCACGTCCATCGTGTCAGTGATGCCATCCAGCCATCTCATCCTCTGTTGTCCCCTTCTCCTCCTGCCCCCAATCCCTCCCAGCATCAGAGTCTTTTCCAATGAGTCAACTCTTCTCATGAGGTGGCCAAAGTACTGGAGTTTCAGCTTTAGCATCATTCCTTCCAAAGAAATCCCAGGGCTGATCTCCTTCAGAATGGACTGTTTGGATCTCCTTGCAGTCCAAGGGACTCTCAAGAGTCTTCTCCAATACCACAGTTCAAAAGCATCAATTCTTCAGCGCTCCCCCTTCTTCACAGTCCAACTCTCACATCCATACATGACAACCATAGCCTTGACTATATGAACCTTAGTCAGCAAAGTAATATCTCTGCTTTTGAATATGCTATCTTGGTTGGTCATAACTTTTCCTCCAAGGAGTAAGCGTCTTTTAATTTCATGGCTGCAGTCACTGGCCCTAAATTCCAGACACTGCCCCATCTACAATACTTGTATTTTAATAAAGAGATCAGTTTTTTTTTTTAAGTTTATTTTTTCAGGTAATAGTTCTAAAACTAATTTCTAATAGCTATTTTGTTATCAGTAAATATTAGATCCAGTATTCTAAATCTTGTAGATATCCACATTTGCGCAGTGTTATGATAGAGGCAGTCTGATAACAAACATGAAGTATGATAATATTTTCACACATAATAATTCGGACTATATATTTCACAGAAGAAATATATCATAGTTCATGCTATTGAAAATACATTGCCTTTTTTATTTTGCTGATTGTTTAGCACCATCAGAACAATTTATTATGCTAATAAAAAGGATAATGGGAAAGAGAGATTTTTGTCTGATATTGAACTATAATTAAAACATTAAAGTTTGAATCTGTTTTTAATATAAATGAGAATTCAATAATAAACCTTCTGCGACACAAACTATGTATCTTAGAAGCACAGGAGACTTGAGAATTAATGATGATTTGAATATGCATTTAATAAAACTATGAACTACACAGCATGGGACTAGAAAAAGGGTGAATTTAGAATATATTTTCAAACAAATGAGTTAAATAAAGACACTCTTTGAATTAAGACTAACTCATTTTTTATCATGGTGTCTTGATATAATCAATCCAAATTTATTTTTTTAGTTTTTCTGATTTACTTTTATATCCCTTAACACACAGTATTATGTTGTTTGTTTGTTTTTTTTTTTTTTCCAAAGAGAGGAGGAGCACATATCAGTCTTCAAGTTCATGAAATTATGAAGTGAAGTGAAGTGAAGTTGCTCAGTCGTGTCTGACTCTTTGCAACCCCATAGACTGGGGCCTACCAGGCTCCTCTGTCCATGGGATTTTCCAGGCCATAGTACTGGAGTGAATTGCCGTTTCCTTCTCCAGGGGATCTTCCCAACCCAGGGCTCGAACCCAGGTCTCCTGCATTGTAGACAGATGCTTTACCATCTGAGCCACCAGGTTCATCTTTTTTCAAAAAAGGGAATACTTACAGAATATTACATATCTTGGCAGATAATTACTTTAGGAGGTAAGACAACATGTCCAAAAGCCCTTTCATGAACACATGAACCTGGGGCCTTGAGCATATTCTATTTCACAGCTGCATCAAATGTGACTCTGATGTGATTTTAGCTGCTCAGGTTATATCTGCTCAGGTTATATACCTCACCATCACCAAAAACTGATTAAGTAAATACTAACAAATGGGTCACTTGCATTTCAATTTTTCTTTCTTTCTTTCTTTCTTTCTTTCTTTCTAGTGAAACTGGGTAGAAAAGCAACAGCAACCCACTGTCATTTTCCAAGGTGCCTCAATTATGGGATCATATAAAGTGAGTGTTTAGAATATAGTAATGTTTAACTTCTGGAACCTTTTCCTATTGATCCTTTCAGTGGCTGCAAACAGACAATTAAGTAGGCAGTCAATGAAGTCTTAAAGTTTTTTGAAAAAACTCAGACCAGTTAAAAAAAAATGACTAAAGGTAGAAATGACAGGTAACTCAGTAAGTTCAAACTTTAATTAACTCATTTAATATGCACATTAATCCTCTAAGAAAAATGAGACAAAAGAGTGACCTTGTGCCCAAGGTCACAAGGCTAGTAAGTGGCAGAACAAGAGATCTGAACTAGTAAGTCAACCTACAGAGCCTAAACTTAGCCACCAAAAGAATCCAGGAAGACCCACTGATTTAAAAGGTATAGTGATTGCTTAATATTTAACTTTTTGTTTGGTTGGCATCTACCAAACAAAAACACATCTACTTTGTGTTGAATATTTTACTGTGTGCATGTGACTGTAAATTCAGTTCTGCAATGTAAAAAAGAAAAGAAAAGAAAAGAAAGGAACAAAATATGTGAATCAATAGCTAGAATTTGTAAGAAATTATATAAAATCTATTTATTTGGATACTTAGTTTTTTCTCTTGTTTCATACAAATGCTCCTCTGCTCCTGTAAAAAGTTTTACTTAGCATCTCTCAAATAATTAAACATATATTCACTAAATAATTTATACAACTGGAAAAAACAAAATGTATGCAAAAGGATTATGGTTTTACCAAATTTGATGGGATTTAGGTCTTAAGAAGAAATTCTTTGACATGTATAATGATGGCTACATTTTACTTAAGTATAGAGATTGCTAAGGTGACTAATGTGAAGGGTAGTAAATGTGTAAATGTTAATCATTGCTATATTTTTTCTATATTTTTATTTATAATCTGTAACTTGTGAATGTAACTGGATTATATTTTTATAAAGTGTCATGTCTGAGCCCCTTTATTTGAATCACCTGTGAATAGCCTGTGGTAATTACCTGTCCACAGGTAGAGTTTGGCAAAGTTTAAGGAGATTCTCAGGCAAGGCTTTTTGCTATATTAAAATTTAAGGACCACTCCCCTAGAAAGTAGGTACTATTATTTTCTCAAATCTTTAATGATTTGTGATTTCTTCATATTAGACAGTCATGAAAAAGTTTCCAATAAAGAGCATTTTTCACTTGAGAATTTGCAAATCAGGTGGCCAGAGCTGTCTTCTGAGATATGCAAACACACAAGATTACCACCTGCAGAGTTTGTAACTAGGAGTGTTATTACAAGGAGACACTGCATTGTTTCTAATATATTTTGGCTTAAAGCCACTTTCCTGTACATTATGGAATTTATCTGCACAGATGTCCTTTTTCCTTCATCACAGTGATGACTGTTCTGACAAAGCAAAGGAAAATATTGAGCTACTAACATTCATGCTGACCATTTCTGCTACAGAATCATAAATTAGGAAATATAATTAGAATGTAGTTATAAGATAGACTGAAATTTCATTTTGCTGGCATTTATTTCATTCAGGCACAGATTTAGAATGAAATGTGATTGCCATGACATATATTTTACTAGTAATAACCATGAAAATTCCATAGTGCTTTATGAATTATAAAATGCTTTACTCCGCTTGATCCTCAAGTAATTTTGTGAGCTGAGCAAACATTATATGCCTTTTACTCTTGAGAATTGGAGTCAATTGAATTGCCAGAGATGACTGAGGTGAGAAATGGAAAACCTGGAAACAAAGCCTCCTAATTCCAGAATTATCTATTTTAATGAAATATACTCAAAGTTTCAGAATAATTGTCTTTTCAATGTAACAGTTTCTATTTTAGAGGTGTCAAGGACAGATAGATAATCAAAAACTATCATCTATTCTTAAATATTCTTAAATATCAACCAAAAGAAACTGGACTTTCTCTCAGAATGAAAGCAGCACTTCACATGGACTACACTTGACTTAGTGAAGAACTGTATTAGACAGGAGTGCTTTTGGAAGAAAGTAAATCTAATGTGGATGTTAATAAGAAATTTATTTTACTCATAAACATGAAATCTAGTGGATCTAGTTGAGATAAGATTCAGTTGATGAAAGAATTGTTTAAGAAACCAAGTTCCTTTTGGCTTTCTTGTCTACTCTAATTTAGTTTTCATTACGTACAGCTTGGTCCACCACCTAGCATTGCCCTGCACATTCTAAATATCAATAAAATAGAAAGGTGTAGGATATATTCTGTTTATGTTTCTCATAAGCCCCACTTCCACTCTATCCACTTTTGCTAATGTCTTATATATGGAACTAGGTCACACCATCAGTGTATTCACAAATGATTCTGGATATATAAAAATCAGGCACATTTCTGACTAAAATAAAATGATTTTTTTTTCTTTAGCAAGGATGAAAGTGAAATGGGCAAAGTGAAAGTGAAAGTCTCTCAGTCATGTCCGACTCTTTCAACCCCATGGACTATACAATCCATGGAATTCTCCAGGCCAGAATACCAGAGTGGGTAGCCTTTCCTTTCTCCAGGGGATCTTCCTGACCCAGGAATCAAACCAGGGTCACCTGCATTGCAGGTGGATTTTTTACCAACTGAGCTATCAGGGAAGCCTTGGGATATGGGCATTCGGTACATAATTAGAAACGGCTTCCATAAGAACCCAAGATGACATCTTTATTATTCTCCTGTCACTTCATACTAGTGTGAGCTTCATCCTCAAATAGTTCTGGTACTTGAATATGTCTTTGGGAAGCAGTCTAGAAGTTCCTATCTTCTAACCATGAACATTCTGCTCTTTTCTCTCTGCTATCCTTGTCTGTTCAATATAATATTTAGCACTGGTACAGTGCTTTCTGAAAATGTGTAGGAGTCACATGACTGTGGTTATCACTATTTGTTTGTTTGATTGTTTGGAAGATAATCTACAAATTTTGAGTTTGCATTTTGATTGACATGTTCTCCTGAAAGGCATGATAGTCCCCTTCAGGTACAACTTACCTTTCTTCTGAAGTAAGTTCTAGAATATACCTAAAGGTTATTAACAAAAGACTTTTGTAAGCCTTCCATGATAACTGTGTCCTATTCTTGGTAATGAAAAGCCCAATTCCAAGATAAAATGTTTTATATATGTCATGAATTTTATGTAATACATGGATTCAAGGCATCACCACATGTATTGATTCAGCAGTGTAGAACATACGTGGTAAAAGAAAGAGATATCTCCCCCCACCATACAAGGGTAAAAGGGATTATGTTTGCTGCCAACACTCCTATTGTAGTATTTTTTCATCCTTTTACATTGAAAAATAATATAAAAATAACTTGGAGTTCCTTTTTAAATACATAAGCTTAGCTAATCAAAGTGCTGACAGGAAAGTTAATGGTTAAAACTTGAACTTATAAGCACGTGGTGTGGTCTAGGGGAGCAGAATCAGCTCCAACTTACGCAAACTCAAACTTCCAAAGGTTATTTATTAATAACATCTCAAAGTTACACTTCTTCATTGACAGTGTGGAAAAATATAAAATATTCCTCACTAGATTGTGTGCATACGTGTATGCTAAGTCACTTCAGTCATGTCTGACTATCAGATAACCTATGGTCTGTAGCCCATCAGGCTCCTCTGTCCACTGAATTCTCTAGGCAAGGACACAAGTGGGTTGCCATTTCCTCCTCCAGGGGATCTTCCTGACCCAGGGATTAAACCCACGTGTCTCCTCCATCTCCTGAATTGGCAGGTAGATTCTTTACCACAGTGCCGCCTGGGAAGCCTGAGATCAGATTCACATATTTTTCAAGATTTTGGATCATTTTCACTATCAATATTCGGAATTCCTTCTCAGGTAGATTCCCTACTTCTTCCTCTTTTGTTTGGTTTGGTGGGCAACTCTCCTGTTCCTTTACCTGCTGAGTATTCCTCTGTCTCTTCATCTTGGTTATATTGCTGCGTTTGGGGTGGCCTTTTTATACTCCGGTAATTTGTGGGGTTCTCTTTATTATGGAGCTTCCTCACTGTGGGTGGGGTTCTATCAGTGGCTTGTCAAGGTTTCCTGGTTAGGGGGGCTTGTGTTGGAGTTCTGGTGGGTGGAGCTGGGTTTCTTCTCTCTGGAGTGTAATGGAGTGACCAATAATGGGTTATGAGATGTCAAAGGTTTTGGGATAATTTTGAGCTGCCTGTATATTGAAGCTCAGATTCACATATTTTTAAAGTTAGATAAACAGATATATAAGGTGTACAGAGCAGATAGGAAAATATTATAGCCTGGATAAACTAACACACACGTGCTCAAACATACACACATTTTCTAGAAGGGTAAATCAATACCCCCACTAAGTTTTTTGACATAATCCTCCTATGAGTTTTCTTGTGACATCCACAAACAGCAAGGATTTGCATTTCTTGAGTCTTCCTTCCAAATAGCAAAATAGCCTTCATCCCTTAAGGAAGAAATATAAACAAATATGTAATTTGTATCTCATCATCAGCAAATTATTTTTGTTGTTGTTGTTGTTGTTGTTTTCTGACATGACATGATTTTACCATCATTTACAGTTTTTGGTTTGTGTATGTGTTGGAGATTCTGTGATAGTCACTGGATAACGATCTGCTGACTCTCCCAAATATCCTCTTGTCCTATTCTTCCTCACCAAAAGGACCAACAGTATTTAGCCAAGTACTTGACCAGCCAGCGTACTATACCCAGACCACATTGTTCAGCCTTCATTCTAAGAGTGAACATGTGACTGTGTTCTGACCAATGTGATATTGTTGGACCTAATTCAAACCACCAAGTTTCTGGATAGTTTGTTTCACAACATTATCAAGATGATAGCTTATTGCCATATCATTTTATCTTCTTTAGCTTCTTTCATTTTGGATTTTCTTTCACTCACAGATAAAACTACTCCTAATAAAAACATTGTATAGTTTATTATAAGGATCACAGCTTCCAATAGGAGCATCACCTCTAGTAATTTAAATGTTAAAGTATCATAAAGTACAACTTTAAACAATTTTATTGATAATTTGTTTAAAAAAATCCTGTTTGATTTTATTCATTTATTTCCTTGAGGAAAAGAGTATCATATACATTTTGAAGTTTATGAAATCATCTAAATGAAAGCCATTATGTACTGAATGAAAATGGTATATAGAGATATATAAGCTTGGGTTGAAATGCTTGTTAGTGGTCAAATAACGTTAGTGTTTATCGTTCAGTCATGTCTGACTTTTTGTGACCCCATGCACTGTAGCATGCCAGGCTCCTCTGTCCATGGAATTCTCCAGGCAAAAATACTAGATGGGGTAGTCATTCCCTTCTCCAGGGGATGCTCCTGACCCAGGGATCAAACCCAGGAAGGCTATTAAGGCATAGCTTTTATGAAGAACACACAGAAATCTTAAGTGTCCAACTCAGTGTAAGACAAGCATGAAAACTCTGCCAAGATCAATTTATAGAATATTTCCATATTCTCTGTGATCCATCCATTTTGTTGCATGTTCTTAATTTTTATTGCTCTACTCATTATATGAACAAACTATTATTATTTCATTTTTATCCACTTGATGTCATTTAAATTGTTCCTAATTTGAGGCAATTATGAGTAGTTTAATCCAAGTTTTTGGCATATCTGGGTATATATCAGGAGTGACATTGCTGGATTTTATCATACATGTGTGATTAATTTTATTTAATAATTCCCAAAATAATTGTATTAATTTGCACTGACACAAGTAACATAAAGTTGTAGTTGCTCAATATCTTTGCTAACATTTGATAATATCAGTCCTTTAATTTTAGCTATTCTGCTGAGTGTTTAGTACTACCTAGTTAAGGCTTATACTTACATGTTTTGGTGATGAATGATGCTGAGCATTCTTTATGTATTTTAAAACATGCCTACTTCATAAGAGCAGTGCCTTTTCAAAACATAGTTGTACTAAAATTTTATCATCAACCTTTTTATTGTTTTGAAGATTATTTTTGTAGTTTAGATTCATATACTTTGGAGGCCTTATCTGTGACAAACTTCATTCACATATTTCATATTCACTTTCTTAATGTAATTTTTTGATGGACTAAAGTCATTAATTAAGTAAAGCCTGATGGATCTATTTCTTCTTATATGATTAATACTTTTTTTGGAACTTAGTCTTTTAAAGCTAATGAACAAATCAAATAATTTCTACTTATCAAGTCATATATATGAATTATATTTTATTGTTATAATAATCTCATAAAATGTATACATATAAAATATATACAAGATTATATATAATGCATACATAAGATATATAATATGCATAAGAATGTATATATGTAAATAATACACATACAAAATGATGAAACACTTTCTACATATTGTATAAATTGTATGGGAAGGGGATAAAGAGCAAGTTAGAGTCTGAATATGCTTAAAAGTAATTTGTTCCATTGCGAAGCTAAAAGTTTTTTTATTGTTTGTATACTAAGGTGAAATATCCTTTAAAGTCAGTCTAAGTTATGTCAAATGCAAAGTTGGTAAGATTGCAATTGGAATTTTACTTTTACTTTATCATTTGTTTGTGTAGAAACATCCCTAAAAATGATGATTATAATTAAATGTGAAACAACACAACTAGAAATAATGGCTTAATAGGAAAGAAAGAGAGAAAGAAAAATGTATCGATAAAATGTCACTACAAATCAGCATCAAATTAAGGACTTCACAGTGTTACACTCTTTTTATCTTTTGTTTCAATAGAGTGAAATAAGATTAAATCGACACTGGACTCAGCGAGAAAACTAAGCAGCTTAATTTGAACACTTGATTTCGTAATTCCATTCACATTGGAGATATCATTAAGCTATGTTTCTTGAAAAAGAAAGTAACAAATATTTGAGTTACTATACATTAATGTTGCAATGGCAACCCACTCCAGTACTCTTGCCTGGAAAATCCTGTGGACTGAGGAGCCTGGTGGGCTACAGTCCATGGGGTCACAAAGAGTCGGACACAACTGAGCGTCTTCACTTCACTTCATACCTGGATAAGCAAAATAAATTTTATTTGGGGTTAAATACAGTTAATTTTTAATGGTTAAAGGATAAATTAGGAGAAGATATTATTTTTATCTGAATTTTATTCTAAATTTTAGTAATAACTGACATTGTGTGGAGAGGAAAAGAAAAAATAAATTGGCAGTATTGTGCCCCAGATTACAGAGTGACAAATGTTTTCATATTGTCAAGAGATTATTAAAAATTTAGGGGATCTGTGAGTCTTAATTATACAAGTATTAAGAGTAATCACAATCTGTAGTATAATTCAGAAATTTACAACAGTAAAAATGAAAAATTAAAAATATAGATTTCAAAAATACATATTAATTGTTCACATTTATTTACATATGCTAGGGTTTAAATCTTATTTCTGAATAAAATACACAGAAGAAATATACCAAAAAAAAAAAAAAAAGGGTCTTAATGACCTAGATAACTACAGTGGTATGGTCACTCACCTGGAGTCAGACATCCTGGAGTGTGAAGTCAAGGGAGCCTTAGGAAGCATCACTACAAACAAAGCTAGTGGAGGTGATGGCATTCCATCTGAGATATTTAAAATCCTTAAAGATGAGGCTCTTAAACTGCTGCACTCAATATGTCAGAAAACTTGAAAAATTCAGCTGTGGCCACAGAACTGGAAAAGATCAGTTTTCGTTGAATCCTAAAGAAAGGCAATGCCAAAGAATGGTCAAACTACCATACACTTATGTGCTTATTCCACATGGTAGCAAGGTAATGTTCAAAATCTTCCTAGCTAGGCTTCAGTAATACATGAACTGAGAACTTGCGGATGTACAGGCTGGATTTAGAAAAGGTAGAGGAACCAGAGATCTAATTGCCAACATCCTTTGGATCACAGAAAAGGCAAGGGAATTCCAGAGAAACATCTGCCTCGTTGACTATGCTAAAGCTTTTGAGTGTGTGGATCACAACAAACTGTGAAAAATTCTTCAAGTGTTGGGAATACCAGGCCACCTTACCTACCTCCTGAGAAATATGTATGTAGGGCAGGAAGCAGCAGTTAGAACCCGACATGGAACAACTAACTGGTTCAAAATTGGGAAAGAATTATGGCAAGGATATATATTGTAACCCTGCTTATTTAACTTATATGCAGAGTATATCATTTGAAATGCCAGGCTGGATGAATGACAAGCTGAAATTAAGATTGTTCTGAGAAATGCCAACAATCTCAGATATGCAGTGCATACCACTAATGGCAGGAAGTAAAGAGGAACTAAAGAAACCCTTGAGGGTGAAAGAGGAGGGTAAAAAAAACTGGCTAAATCTCAACATTCAAAAAACTAAGATCATGGCATCTGACCTGATCACTTCATGGCAAATAGAAGGGGAAAAAGTGACACTGACAGATTTTATTTTCTTTGGCTACAAAATCATTGTGGATGGTGACTGCAGCCATGAAATTAAAAGATGCGTTCTCCTTGAAGAAAAGCTATTAGAAACCTAGACAGCGTACCAAAAGCAGAGACATCACTTTGCTAAAAAAGGTCCGTCTAGTCAAAGCTATGGTTTTTTCCAGTAGTTGTACACAGATGTGAGATATGAAGCATAAACTGTAAGATTTGAAGCATAAAAATACTTTGCTGACAAAGGTCCATCCAGTCAAAACTATGGTTTTTCCAGATGTCATGTATGGATGTGAGAGTTGTGCCATAAAGAAAGCTGAGTGCTGAAGAATTGATGCTTTTGAACTATTTCCATAGTCTTTGTGGTGTTGGAAAAGCTCTTGAGAGTCTGTTGGACTGTAAGGAGAACAAACCAGTCAATCCTAAGGGAAATCAACCCTCAGTGTTCATCGGAAGGCCTGATGCTGAAGTTGAAGTTCCAATATTTTGGCAACCTGACGCAAAGAACTGACTCACTGGAATTGACCCTGATGCTGGGAAGATTTGAAGGCAAAAGGAGAAGGGGACAACTTAGCACACAGGTAAAATACATTTATTACATTGTATTAAGTAACTTTTCCATATTCATATTCTACTATCCAACAATCATCTCCAATGAAATATGTCATTATTGATGAACACACCTAATCTTTGGTAATCTGTGCCTCTATGTATTCAACGGTTGAACCTAGAAGTATCCTTATTATCATTTCTGCATATCATGTTCTCATCCATCTTTCAGTCCTGTTTTTTTTTTTTTTTTCCCAAATCTATCCCAAACATGTTCCCAGAAATCTTTGTATTATATCAATGTACATCGATTTTTCACCCTCTGGACTTCTGAGGATTTATTTCATTGAGCAACTCTTTACCAACATTTCAACTATTTGGTATATTCTTCTAATTAAATACTTTTAAAAAATGTGTTAATGTTAAATTATCTCCTGGATAATACTTAGTAGTACTGCCCATGGCTTCAAACAGGTTAGAGATCAAGCATGCATTTTCCTAATCATTATGTCTATGCCCTTTAAAAAGTCATTTTAACACTCAGCATCATGATTTGTAAAATAAGGGTAGTTATAACCATCTCAATTTGTTTTTTCAAGAATAAGCGTAAGCTGATAAACATAAAACACTAAAAGTATTTCCTGACAGAGTTGGTGTTCAAAAAGTATTACCTATGAGTAAACTTTACATTATTGTATTTACTTTTATAATTATTTTACACTAATATGTATTTTACTAATACTTGAATGGCTTAATAAATTAATGAAGGCTAATAATTATTTCAAAACTACTCACAAAGTATAAATTGAAAACTACTAAAATAAATATTATCTTTAGCTTTGGAAATTTTTTGATTGTGAAAGAACTATAACATAGTTTAAAATATGAAAATATGGTGTACTAAGTTTCATATATCACTTGCAAGCAAAATACTGCAGTTCAAAAGTGAGAGAGAACTTCTGCTTGTGGAAAATATTAATATACGGGTCACTTTTGAACAAGGCTTTGTGGAATCATAGTAATTCTTATAGTTTGAAATGAATTATAGCAATTTCCAGACAGAGAAAAATACCTTTAGAGAAGACTTAAGAGTCTTGAAAAGTGTGTGTGTATAATTTGTTCTTTAGCATTAGGCTGTACAGAAGAGAATAGATTGGTAAAATCAAAAAAGGAGATTTGGCATAAGGTGAGGTCAACCCTGAGTGCTTGGCTAAAATCCTACTCTGATTTTGAAAGGTAATCATGGAGAAAATTGTGCATTAGCAGTAGCAGTGTATAAGAAGGCACGGTTGTAAGTGGTGTGAATGAGGGACAGGTGGCACTTCAGGAATTATTTCCATAGTCTGAAGTGATGGATAATAAAGATCTGGCCTAGGGTAATGAGAGAAAGTGTAGCTTGAATACATTTAAATTGAGGATGAGCGTTTTGCTAGGAGTGTATACGGAAAAGGAGATGGGGTGAGTTTTCTGAGAAAGCCTCTTATTTTATTTAGAATTATGAGAATAGTGTTCCTTTATCAGTTACATATACGATGACTGAATTAGAGTGTGGAAAACATTATGAAGGACTCAAAATAAATGATTATATGGTTGAAAGATAAAGGAAATGACATTCTTTATTAAGATCTTATAGAAGTGAAAATGTATTTGCCACATATTTTTGAAAATAAGATGATTTCACTTGAATATATAATAAATATTAATAGTTCATGTGACTATCAAAACCAATGAGGGATCTGATGGGATCCAACATTCACCATGACTTTACTGATAAAATTGAACATCTCAATTATGGCTTTTTTTTTTTTTTTTAATTCGGAGGACAAACCTATATACATGCAAGATGTGCTCATGAGAAAAAAAAAAATGATAATAGTTCACCCACTTGATACTATACCTGCTACTCTGAGAAGGATAATTAAATGGAATTTTCACAGAGCAAAGGAATTTTGTGCACTTTCAAAGTGTTAAAAGATTTATTCCTTGCTTACTGATAGAGACATAGCAATTAAAACTATGAATATAATCTTCTTATACTCTTATGGTTTCTACAAAATTGTAATTTTGAATTTGGTTTTTACTAAAGGAATAAATCATCATACGATAGCAATTCGCAAGCACAAAAGAGTATTACTTCAATCACGTTAAGAATAATCCTTTTTCTCATGGGGTTGATTTCAACCAGGAAGCATTCAGCAATGGGGCAAAGACTAGCCAAATTTAATAAGGCTGACAGGTTTTGACTTATTATCTGCTCCACTCAGGGATGGCAATCTCTTTCAGTGACATAAACATGAAGCCCAAGAATAAGTGCTTAGCTGAATGATGTTTGTTATTCTAAATACTACATTTCAAAACAGAGTTTTTGGTATGAATTTGTGGAATGAATCAGAAGCAACACTTTTTTTCATGCATAAATAAAAAAGTAATTAATGAGAAAGGCATGCAAAGAAATAACAACTCAATACAGTCTAAATAGTGATTTTTCCCCCATTAGCAATATAAGGTTTTAGAAATTCTATTCCTTTTGGTTCCATTAAACACAGAAACCTGTCCACCATTGGCTAAATAATAAAACTCACAGGCTATGGAAACTGCCTTTGAACAAAAGAAGGATTTATAGTCTCGACCTTTTTATCTTTGCAGAATCTGAGAAGTTTGCCCTGTACTGAGATGAAAGGAACTTTTATTAGGAAATGAAAAATAATCCCTTTCATTAAAAAGAATGTAGAAGTGTTATGCTTTGCACCTAATTCAAAGCTGTTGTAAATAAACCCCTAGGATTACAGTCAGATAGGAGGAAACCACCCCTTCACTTCTTGCCTTCCTCTTACTCTTGAGGAAAAGTAGTATCTATTCTACCCTTCAATAGATATTGGTAAATGTTTCCACTGAGGCAGGAACTGCACAGCTAATAAGGAACCTGAGATGTGTATAAAATCATCACTGAAGTGAATGGCATTTAACTAGCATAAACTGAGTAACTGTCTATGTACATTTATAATCAAACTCACTCACTTTCCAGGTAGTTCAATTAAACTGTACCTCATTAATGCTTTTGAGAAGAAAGAAAGCCATCTTGCAAAATTTTAAATGACCTCAATTGAATCAGCTAAAAAAATACTTTGAAAGTGAACTATCTAAAAAATTGACCTTGAAAAGCCTCGGTGTGCTTTCATAATCCTTTAAAATTAAATTATCCCTTCTAATTATTTACTAGATGCTTAATTCCCTTACATTTTATTTAATTTCCAGCCTTTTAGCTCACCTTTGCCACAAAATTTTCTTCAGACAGGAGGGAAAAAAAGGATACCTTCATCATAATGATGTACTGTTGATTCTGTATCTAAAGTCATTGTAATTCTGGAAGTTGCTCTAAGGTTCAATGGATGTTTGCCAGAATTTTAGTCTGTGAGAGCTAAGTACTTCTTGTTATATGGAGTGAGCGACACTCCCTGCATGGAAATAAGTTTACTCTCTTTACCTACCTAGAACTAAAATCTAGAAGGAAAAATAAAAGCTCCTGCTATGCATGCCAATAGTTTCTGTCTGCATCTCTTGCCTTCAGGTGTGAGTAGCATGATGTATGCATACAATATTGAATAAATACTTGTTGAATGCACTGAATGAATAAGTGTATGTGCCTGAAATAATGGGAATAATTTCCATAAATTACCTTCAGAAATGTTTATTTATTTGTGTTATGCTGAGACAACATACAAGCAAAAACAGTCTCATCTGTATTCTTTCCTTTTGGAAAATTTTCCTGATTTTTTGCTATATGATTATATAATATTTCAAGGTCAAGAGACAGGAAAAATATGCCATCTGTGCTCCAAATTAACTGTGACTATCTTTGAAAATATTAATAGAATTGTTCTTGATCTATCAGGCAAAAAACTGTTCATTTAATTAGGACAATGATCAGTAAAAAATGACTTTAATACAACTCAAATACAATAGATCAATGCACACCTTCTAACAGTGTTTGGCCTGCATATTAATCTTTGTCATTTAATAACAGAAATGAACAGAGCTGCATATAGGTGTATGACACAGTCTTGTTTTATCAGAAATAGATTTTTAAGAGCAAGTTTCTTCTTTCATTCCTTCAGCAGCATGCCCCTTCTCATATACTCAGTTATGCTACATTGCTTGAGGCTGTGCTTCTGTGAATCCTTAACATATTTCTGCTGCCCTCTCTGCTTGTGATTACCCCCATTTCAGCTCACTTTACAGCAACAGTTGGGTGTCCTGCTGTCTTGTATTTTCTGTACATGGGCAGCTTAGTAGAGCTGTGCCATGATGAATATTGTTTCAATGTTGCCAGACCAGTTATATTAAAGGACTGTATGTCTAGGGCCTGTGTTTCTATCTCTGCTGTTCAGTAATGCTCAGAGGCAAGCTGATGAAGCAAACTCTGAAGCCATATATCTTACAGATATAAGAAGCTTCCAGAATTCGCTAGTCCTGAGCAGCAGCAGCTGCTCCAGCACAGTCTTTTCTGAAGCCAAGTGTCAGAATTCCTCTGGAAATCCCTCCTGAGCGCCCCCTCAGCTATGAAGAGTTTAAGAACCATCCTTTGAGCTACTGTGAACATACTTTTGCTCTGTATTTACCATGAATATCAATAAGACAGAAACTTTGGTTTAGCCATCTAAATGTGTTTTATATATTTCCTGGCACAAATAGGAGTATATAAATACATTGATGGATTAAGTGTTGACTACATTATAAATTGAAAAATGGGATGAAACTCTGGCAACATTAAAGTCATTCTGCTGTTGTTATTTCTAATACTTCCTTTCCTAGTCTTCACTGGATCAATGCTTGCTGTGCCTAAAATATTTCATTTTCTCTAGGAAAGAAAGCACACAAAATAACCAGAGGGTAAAAGAAGTCACTGAGTATCTCAGAGTTTATAAAGTTCAAAACGCAGGGACAGATGTCTAATAAGGCAGGTGATTTGAGATTTTCAAGAGGTAAGATTTTTATAATGAAATTGATTTGTTTGCTTAATCCAAAGTTTAAGAGTTTGGTGAATTCCAAACATAATTTATGCTTAAGAATAAAAACCAAATTTGCACATGTAAACGTCTGTATGTATGTGTGTATTGGTGCTGGAAATATGAGAGGTATGTGTTGATTATAAAAGAGCCAACTTTCCAGTGAAAAGAAATAAACTAGGCAGATCCCTACAAAAATCACATAGAAGAGGAAATAAAGTGGACAATGGTGTCATAGATAAAGCTTTCTGCTTTCCCCTAGGGCATTCAACAAAGAGTTACAATAGAGGAAAAATGTGTTTGTTCAGAAAGTGTCACAGATACCCATTTCCCCTGCCTCCAATGACTCTGTGGGGTACAGTAGATTATTAAAAAATGTCCCACATCTTTAAAAAAAAATCAAAGAACGCTAAGAGTGGGCCAGTGGAACTGGAAAGGCCTTATATCTGATGAAGAGAAAGAGTCCCTTCAGTGACCTACTAGTCTATAAAATAACTGGCTTGTGTTCATAAAGCAATGTCAATGTCAGGAATGTTTGGGGGAGTGAGGGAGACTGTGACAGCTCAGCAGTGGGTGATGTGGGAATAAAGCCTGAAAAGTTAAAAATACATGCTCCTCTGAATCAAAGATGGATAAAGAAAGAAAACCTGAATCACCTTCTTAATTTTGCCTATGTGTTTCCTTTCATAGACATTCCTTCATCCTTATTTAGATCACCCCATACATTACTCCCATCTATTTAGATCACACCTGGAAGAAAAAAAAAAAAAGGTAAAAAGGGAGAAACTTTAATTTACTGAGACATTCTGAATTGTATTGAAAAATTGAAATTGAAGATTGAAAGTTATATAATTAGATCCAGTTAGAAAAACACAATTTTAGTTTTCCATACATGGTTAGAAAAAATTCATAGCACTGCAAAAATTTCCAAGTATAGCAAAGAATCAAAATTGACACAAACAAGGACAGAGTTATCACTTGCTTATCATTGCCTAGATAAATACTGAGTCCCTTCTCTAATCCTTTGTACTCCAGGATGAATTTCTTTTTTTTATAGTCTGCCCTCTCCTTCCTGCCATGCTTGTGATTTCATCTTTCCTTAATAGGAATTGTCACTTGTTGTCCTTATATAGAAGTTTACTTCTCTTTCTTTCTTCTCACCACCAAAAATTGAATTGCTGTTCCACTTAAATGTCTACCATTTTCTCTGCTCTCAAAAAAACAGCACTAATTTGAAATAAAATGTTAAAGGAATGAAAATTTCCCTAAGAATTGTAGCTTCAAGCTTTTGATAGGTTACAAGAATAATATCTCCCTTGTGCAGTTTTACCAATTATGAGCTCATTTCCTCTGAGATCTCTCTATCTATGCTTGTCTGTTTCTGTCTCTGTCTCTCTCACTATATCCTACGTGTGGGTGTGAGTGTGTCTGTGTCTATGTTTGTATGTATATGCATTTTTTAACATGTAAGAGTAGATTTCAAATATCATTACTGTCAACTACAAATTGGCACTTACCAAGAGGATTGGCAATGACCAAACAATAAAGGCATTTGCCATCTGCCTCTACAGTGATTGAACCCCATGCTGCTATGGCTGTTGACCTTCAACAATCTCTGAGGGAGTCAGGGTGGAGCGAGGCACACTGTGCTCCAGGGAATCTGGTGGGACAGGTCTTTAGATCTGTTCAGTTCAGTGTAGTCTCTCAGTCCTCTCCAACTCTTTGTGACCTTATGGACAGCAGCACACCAGGCCTCCCTATCCATCACCAACTCCTGGAGTTACTCAAACTCATGTCCATTGAGTTGGTGATGCCAGCCAACCATCTCTCCTCTGTAGTCCCCTTCTCCTCCTGCCTTCAGTCTTTCCCAGCATCAGGGCCTTTTCCAGGGAGTCAGCTCTTCACATCAGGTGGCCAAAGTATTGGAATTTCAAAGTATTGGTCTTTAGGTAGTTGGTTGTTTTTAGGAACAGATTTTATGATCTCAATCCTTGTATCTCCTCATATCTAGAGAAGCACTAAATCCCTTCAGGGTGACATCAGACCCTCACAACCAACAAAAAACCTTTTGTAAATGAAGTGCTTCATGGTATTGAACTCCCCCTTCACCAAAACTTATATACTGACTTTCCCCCACTGCTGCTTTGGAGCAGTCTTTCAGAGCTATCTGAGATGCTGCCTCCCAGGCTGCAGTCCTCATTTTGCCCCAAATAAAACTTAACTCACAACTCTCAAGTTGTACATCTTTTTTTAGTCAACATTACCTTTTATTCTTTAACATTTCAATGTGTATTTACTAAGAATATGGATATTTTCTTAAATAACCTCAGTAAAATTAATAAATTTGTAAAATTTAACAGTAATACAGTACTTTATTCTAACCCACAATCCCCACTCCAGTGTATTCAGTTGTGCCAATGATGTCCTGTATAGCACTGTTTTCAGTGCAGGATCTCATCCAGGTCATATAATGAATGAAGTTTGCTTGTCTCTTTAGCTTTCTTTCATCTTGGGCAGTTCCTTAGCCTTTCTTTGACTTTCTTGACATTGAGGTTCCTTGAAGAATGCAAGCCGATTATTTTATAGACTACCTCTCAGTTTGGATTTGTCTGATGTTTCCTCATGATTAGATTCAGGTTATGCATTTTTGGCTGGCACAGTTCTCAGCATGATTCTGTGTCCTTCTCAGGACATCACAATGGAGGCCTGGGATATCCCTTTGCAGTTTATTGGTGATGTTAATTTTGATCACTTGGTTAAAATAACGTCCTTTTATCCACTTCATAAGTAGTACTTTTCCTTTGGTAATTAGTAACTAATTTGAGAAAAGATCCTATAAAAATATGTAAATATCTTATTCCTCATCAAATGCCATCCTCCTACTGATTAAGCATGTATTACTGATTCTTGCCAGAATCAACTGATACTATGTTGGCTATAGAGATAATTATTTAGTTATACAATTTTTTCTCTATTATTTGAACTATACTGAAATAATTTTCCTTCTCCACTAGCTATTTATTCTTTAATTTAGTTATACATTTATAAATGCATTATTATTATTTTCAATATAGGCTCACATATCTTTACTTTAATCAACAAGATCATTAATATATTTATATGTTTTGATGGTAAATTGCACCAGTTTGGCTAGTCAGAACACTGCCAAGCTGGCTCCTTTAATCTTTTGCCACAACCCTCATCATTGTCTTTAAGCACTTTCTTATTTTCTGGCAAAGCAAAACATTTCAATCTTGTCATCTAACTTCCCTGTCTCAGACCTGAATCAGTCAGTTTCCCAAGGTTTGCCATTTCTTTTTGTGAGTGTAGCTTGTCAGGCTCCTCTGTCCATGGAATTCTCCAGGCAAGAATATTGGAGTTGGTTGCCACTCTCTTCTCCAGGAGATCTTCCTGACCCATGGATCAAACCTGGGTCCCCTGCATTGCAGGTAGATTCTTTACCATCTGAGCTACTAGAGAAGCCCCTTTTTGTGATTAATGATATTTAGAAACCATTATTAGTGTTCAGTTGTTACCCAGCTAGTCTAAACATTCAATGACTCAAAACAACATCAAATATTTATTATCCCTGGGTTGCTGTTGGTCAGGGATTCATGATGGATGTTTCTGCATAGGGCCTTTCAGGAGTTTTCCCAGTTAGCTTGTCCATTGAGCCTGCAGTGATCCAAAGGTTTGACTGGAGTTGAAGGAGCCACATGGACCACTCATATGGTTGCCCTGTTTGTGTTAGTTTTTTTGATGGAGACCTTAACGTCCTCCCCAGTGTGGGTATCTCCCTAAGATGGCTTGCTTGAGTGTTCTCATAATAATGTAGCTGACTTCCCCTTGAATGATAGATACAAGAAAACAAGATAAAACTGTTAATATCTTTTATGACCTAGACTTGGAAATCACACACTCTCACTTCTGGTATCTTTTGGTCAAACAAGCCTTGATTCAGTGTGAGAGTGACTATCTAGGGTACAGTTCATTTCAGTTCAGTCGCTCAGTCGTATCCGACTTTGTGACCCCATGAATCGCAGCACGCCAGGCCTCCCTGTCCGTCACCAACTCCTGGAGTTAACTCAGACTCATGTCCATCAAGTCGGTAATGCCATCCAGCCATCTCATCCTCTGTCGTCTCCTTCTCCTCCTGCTCCCAATCCCTCCAAGCATCAGGGTATTTTCCAATGAGTCAACTCTTCGCATGAGGTGGCCAAAGTACTGGAGTTTCAGCTTCAGCATCATTCCTTCCAAAGAACACCCAGGGCTGATCTCCCCTAGAATGGACTGGTTGGATCTCCTTGCATTCCAAGGGACTCTCAAGAGTCTTCAACACCATGGTTCAAAAGCATAAATTCTTCGGCACTCAGCCTTCTTCACAGTCCAACTCTCACATCCATATATGACTACTGGAAAAACAGTAGCCTTGACTAGACAGACCTTAGCTGGCAAAGTAATGTCTCTGCTTTTGAATATGCTGTCTAGGTTGGTCATAACTTTTCTTCCAAGGAGTAAGCGTCTTTTAATTTCATGGCTGCAGTCACTGTCTGCAGTGATTTTGAGAGGAGGAGGCAAATATCACTGGGTTAAATCTTAGAAGATGATTACACTAGGAATCAAGTATCAGTGACCTTGATGTGTTCATTTTTGCTTATAACATCATTGCTTCTAGGGTTTTCAGTGAATAGAGCCAAAATATGTAGTGAGTTATGTGTGCATATATAGCATTGTGTACATATGTACATACGTACAAATACTTGAAATTATGAAATAATAAATTTCCATTCAAATCTACTTACTTAATAAGTCCTACTGAGAAAGATTCAAAAACTGTTAGTTGCTGAAATATTCTTTAGACTAAGAATATTACTTTATTTAAGAGTTGATAGAACCTGTTCTTTTCTTTTAAAAATATTCACCTTAAATGTGGTTATTTTATTTACTTAAAATCAAGTTGAGTTCATTTGTTCATTTCTTTTTTTGCATTTGTTATTTTTTCCCATCTTGTCCATTTAATTTAAAAGTTAAGACTATGTAGAATATTACAGGTTGATTCAGAGAGCCAAAATTATACAAAATGTTATACTCAGAGGAGTGTCACTCTTTACCTATCAAGTTGCCACAGGCCCAGTGGACACCTAAGAAACCTCACAAGAAACCCAAGCCAGAAATGCACAGCCAAGCACACCTGAATTTCTGACCCACAGAAGCTGTGAGAAAAATACGCACTTAGAATTTAGGCCACTTAGTTTTGGAGTCACTTGTTAATGAACAATTTATCAGAAACTGAGAGAAAAGACTGATTCCAGGTCTGGGATGGAAAAGCTACCAAATGACCCAGAAATAACGCACTGTGCCAGGTAATAAGAAAGTGATTAAAAATAATGGTGAAGGTATGTCAGAAGGATAGAGCAAAAAGCTGAAATGAGTTCCAGAGAGCTAAATAGGCACAATTTGAACATCAAAATATAGAAAGATATTTATGGATTTTATCTCTATAAATAAAGTAAGAATCTATAAGTTCACATTGAAAAGAAATATGTGCATATGAGCATACATATTTGCAAAATGAATGAATAAGGAAAATATTCTTTTAATTGAATATCAATTAGTAGAGAAGAAATAATAAATTTCTATAATAAGCTTTTATAGTAACCATAAAAAATTTTATTCAGGCAAGAATTATCAATGATGGCTTAATCAACAGGAGGGGTCATTTGATAAAGAACACAATTAACATCAGTAATAATTTGCAGAAGAATCTCATAGGTATCCATTTTGATGCCCAGGCATCCACTTTAAGTGATATAGCATCACTTAAGAGGTATGCCAGTTAAAAATGCATAACCTGCATTTCCTTTGCCAAAAGAAGTAGATATGTGTATATTTTCTTATTTCCCCTTCTTTGTTACCGAAAAGAGTAGAAATATACATGCACATGTATGTAGGCATATAATCTTTTGTACCTTGCTTTTTATATAGTTTACTAATATGCCCTGGAATTAGTGCTACACCAGTGAATGGAGATCTTTCTTTTTGTATAGCTATGTGATGCTCCTTTCTTATTTGAAAGGACTTTTCAAAGCTGTGATACTTTCAGGTGGTCCTAAGGTCTGTTTAGAATTTCCCAACTAATAATTTTGAAATTGTTTTTGTTTTATTTTGAGACTAAATGCCTCTGTACTTTTCTATCATGAAAATTAAATATGGTGGTCACTACTGATTAAAAGTTCCAAATAACTACTATCCCATATAGATATAGCCATATCTGACTGAACCTCAGTTCCAGAAATGTCACCTTAATTTCATAAAGTTCCCAATATTTCTGTTTTCCTCTAAATTTCCTTGCACTGCTTACAGGCAAACTACCTCAGTTCAGTTCAGTTCAGTTCAGTCGCTCAGTCGTGTCTGACTCTTTGTGACCCCATGAATCTCAGCATGCCACGCCTCCCTGTCCATCACCAACTCCCAGAGTTCACTCAGACTTGCATCCATCAAGTCAGTGATGCCATTCAGCCATCTGATCCTCTGTCATCCCCTTCTCCTCCTGCCCCCAATCCCTCCCAACATCAAAGTATTTTCCAATGAGTCAACTCTTCACATATGGTGGCCAAAGTACTGGAGTTTCAGCTTTAGCCTCATTCCTTCCAAAGAAATTCCAGGGCTGATCTCCTTCAGAATGGACCGGTTGGATCTTCTTGCAGTCCAAGGAACTCTCAAGAGTCTTCTCCAATACCACACTTCAAAAGCATCAATTCTTCAGCGCTCCGCCTTCTTCACAGTCCAAATCTCACATCCACACATGACTACTGGAAAAACCATAGCCTTGACCGAACTACCTCAGCTCTGCCCAAAGCAAAAATCTTTCTATTCTTATTACAGAAAGAATTTTGTGATATTAGGATAGACAGTAATAGACCACACTGTTATCCCATTATGTTTCCACAACACTTCTTCTCTTTCATATTCTTTATTCTTTTCTCTCCTTTATCCTTTGCTTCCTTATAATGATTCAGTTCAGTCCAGTTCAGTTACTCAGTCGTGTCCAACACTTTGTGATCCCATGGACTGAAGCATGCCAGGCTTCCCTGTCCATTACCAACTCCTGTAGCTTGCTCAAACTCATATTCATCAAGTTGGTGAGGCTATCCAACCATTTCATCCTCTGTCATCCCCTTCTCCTCCTATCTTCAATCTTTCCCAGCATCAGGGTTTTTTCCAATGAGTCAGTTCTTTGCATCAGTTAGCCGAAGTATTGGAGCTTCAGCTTCAGCGTCAGTCCTTCCAATGAATATTCAGGATTGATTTCCTTTAGGATTGACTGGTTTGATTTCCTCACAGTAAGTCCAAGGGACTCTCAAAAGTCTTCTCCAGCACCACAGATCAGAAGCATCAGTTCTTCAACTCAGCTTTCCTCATGGTCCAGCTCAAACATCCATAAACGACTATTGGAAAAACCATAGCTTTGATTATATGGACCTTTGTTGGCAAAGTAATGTCTCTGCTTTTTAATATGCTATCTAGGTTGGTCATAGCATTTCTTCCAAGGAGCAAGTGACTTTAAATTTCATGGCTGCATTTATCATCTGCAGTGATTTTGGAGCCCAAGAAAAGAAAGTCTGTCATTGTTTCCATTGTTTCCCCATCTATTTGCCATGAAGTGATGGGACCACATGCCATGATCTTCATTTTTTTGAATATTGAGGGTTTTTTTTATAATTTTTTTGTTTTTTACTTTACAATACTGTTTTGGTGAGTTTTAAGATGGTTCTTTCATGCTCCTCTTTCACTTTCATCAAGAGACTTTTTAGTACCTCTTCTCTTTCTGTCATAAATGAGGTTATTGATATCTCTCCCAGAAATCTTGATTCCAGCAAGGGCTTCAGCCAGTCCAGCATTTTGCATGGTGTACTCTGCATATAACTTATATAATCAGGGTGACAATATACGGCCTTGACATAACCCTTTCCCAATTTTGAACCAGCCCATCGTTCCATGTCCAGGTCTAATTGCTGCATTTTGACCTGCATACAGGTTTCTCAGGAGGCAATTAACATGGTCTGGTATTCGCATTTCTTTAAGAATTTTCCTCAGTTTGTTGTGATCCACACAGACAAAGGCTTTAGCTTAGTCAATGAAGTTGAAGTAGATATTTTCCTGGAATTCTTATGCTTTTTCTTTGATCCAACACATTTTGGCAGTTTGATCTTGCCTACCAATCCAATACTTTAGGGACACTTACTTTCAATATCCAAGCACCACAGTCCCACAGTTCTGAGAGGAATTCTGGTGGCATGTTAATTTGAGAAATGTCCTTGGTTAGAAGTAAAGTTAGCTCTGTGTTCAGGTAAAATTGAAACTGCAGAACAGTTCACTAATACAAGATATAACTTAACTGTCTTCTTATGTAAGTGGAATCTGAAGATAGCCCATGGCTGCATGACCATTCAACCATCATCACAGATTAATGCTTCCTTATGGCCCACCATGGATCCTACAGGTTCAGTCATCCATGCCCACCTTCTAGTCAGCAGGAACAAGAATGAGAGAAAAAGGAATGGGTAGTCTATTTAGGGCCACTTCCTGGAATTCCCACAAAGCATTTCTGCCAAAAAGTTAGTTATTTTACCACAACCAGCTTTTAATGGAAGCAGAGGCCTGCATCTGAATACCCAGTGGCTATATGCCCAGTCAAAAGCTAGGAATTCTATTATTAAAGAAGTGACTGAGCATCTATTGGGGACTGCTAGATATGCTTGCCCCAGCAAATTATTTTAATTGCCATTTCTAAAAGAGGCATAGAAAGAGAGCATATATGTTATGATGAAAGAGAAAACCTGAAAAGGAAGGAACAATAGTGTAGACTACAAACAAGGAGATCAAGAATATAGATAATAGAGCTTTCCTAGTGGCTCAACAATAAAAAAAAAATCTGCTTGCCAGTGCAGGAGACATAGGTTCAGTGCTTGGTCCAGGAGGATCACACATGTCAATAAATAAATAAATTATAAAAAAGAGTATAGATAATAAATGAGTAGAATGAAAGAGATTCATTTCACAGTTGCCATCCTCCTATTAGTAACTGACAAAAGAAGAAATAAATATGGATTCAATCTGAGTATTTGAATATGTGACTTCTAACGACATAATGGCTAACATTATTCTTTTTCCTTTTTCTCATTCATTTGACTATTAGTATCAAATTCTCTCTATGAATTGGACAGTATTGACTATACTTTTGAAACAGAGAATCAGAAAATTTTCCTTCCACCAAGTAACTCTTAATCTAATGGAGGATCCAAACACACAAGCAGAAAAGTAGAATAGATTACAGAAAGAAAGATTTCCTTAAACACATTATAAAATGTTTAAAAATATTTTTATATTATAACAAACATATCATGAAATAGAGCCCCAAAATTTTAAAGTACATGGCAAGCCACTCTTTGCCATTAGGAGTATGTTGAAAAATTAAAGTGCTGAAAAATGAGGAATGACTGGCTTTTATCAGAGAGCTGAGGTTTTCAGCTTGAAATATATAAACTTGAAGGAGTATAATAAATTATAATAAATATAATTCCAATCACATTAGAAGGAAATTTACCATAATCTAAGTAATGGATGATAAAGTTTTGCATTATGAAGAGAAGAAAAGAAGGGTTATAGATTTAAGAATAATTTAGGAGATACAATAAATAAGACTTGTTAATTAGAACTGGTGGATGTGGAAGATGTTAAGTCAAGGAGGCAATTCCAAATTCCTGCCCAGTGGGTAACTAGCTGAATAACAATACTGAGCATAGGCATGGAAATTAATGAAGATGGAATATTTAATGGAAAATGTATAAATTATTTTAGATCTTATTAAAGTTAAGACACTGGTATGTATAGTCTTCTAGAATGATCACTATGAATTTCTTTTCGGATTCTAGAGATGAGCAAACCTGTCAAGTAATCAAATGAAGCATTTAGGAAGTCAAAGAGAGAGAAGAGAGAGTAACTGAGGGTTGATATAAGGTCTAAAGATGACAAAGAAAGATGGGTTCAGGAGTCCAAGGAGAATGACTATCTTTGAATATCAGAAGAAAAAAAAAAATCATCCTTGGAACCAGAAAGTGAAGCCAAATTCTGGTTTATCACTTGTGAAAATTTAGTATCATTTTCTAGCCATGTTTTATTGATAAGAAATCTCCAAATAAAATCAGAAAGTCATACTAATCATTGGCAAACACAGGAATCAAATCTTGATATGCCAAAATCTCCCCCACGCTCTTTTTACTACATGCTGGTTACCGAGAACTCTTGACCTTGGAAAAATTTTAGCTTTTTCCTTTCCAAGATTTATGTTGAACTATTGTAACAGCAGCAGTACATTTTTTCAACCATTCTCCACCACTTCCAGTAACACAAAAATATATAACACTTTATCAGCTTTATATAAAAAAATAATTGCATGTGACAAAAAAGATGAGGTTACATTGACATTTTTGCTCATATGACAATGTTTCACAGTTCCCCCAGGCAAGAAGTTACCCATCTCAAAAGAAGTCTAGAGAGATTATTCAGAAAAAAAAAGTTAGAGAGATTATTCAAAATCTGTGAAGAGATTGAGAAGAATTAGAAGCAGTCAAGATGTGGGAATAAAAAGAGGGAATATTTCTTTTCTAGAAGCTAAATGACATAGTATGACAAAGGCGAGTCGAGATCACCTGTGTTAATTGTATTGCTATGTCAAGTGAGATGAGAGCTGAGACTGACAATATAATTTATCAAGGTCGTGGCTGTTGTTGATCATGACAAGAGCAATGTGAAATGCTAGAGACAAAACTGACTGGAATGAATTTCAAGCAACAGTGAAAGTGAAAACCTCAAGGGTACACATTTCTTAGAGGATTACTGCTGTAAATGAAAACATCAGTGTTTGAGTGGTAACTAGGAGAAGATATGAATTCACGAGAGAGATTTGTGTATTAAACTTTTAAAGTATTACGATGACTATATACAGATAGAAAAGATTCAATAAGAGGAGAGCAGATATTGCTGGAACAATGGCTTGGGTTCAAATGAGAGAATATTAAATGTAAAGCATAAGTTAATGGGTTACTCTTAGATAAAAGCAAAAAGTGAATCCATATTAAGAAAACGAAGCATGGGAACAAATAGAAAGGATGACGGTATCTCGGTTATGGATTTTACTTTTTTTATGATTGCTTTTATTTTCTTGGTAAAGTAAGAAACAAACTCATAGTCTGTGTGTGAGAACAAAGGAAAGAATGTTGAGGGCTTCAGCAGGGAAAATAAGAGGTTTAATAATTATCTAGGACCATGGGTAAATAAATGGATAAGGAAATGTAGTAATGTAGTGTGGGTATTGGGCAACATTAAGGGCTCAATGAAAGGAGTGGTAGTAACTGTGAAACTAGTTAGCACGCTTACATGTATAGATGCCAAACCAGCAGATATTTAGCATTGTTGAGTATTGTTTTACAGAAGTATCTGAAGATTGAGAAAGGGGTAAAATTATTGAGGTTATAAAATAAGGTGCTCTGTGATGACCTAGATGGATGGATGGGGGTTTTGGGAGGGACGTCTAAGAGAGAGGGGAGATATGTATACATATACTGATTCACTTAGTTGTACAGAAGAAACTAACAACTAACAACAGTAACAACATTGTAAAGCAGAAATTGTTTACAATTAGTTGTACAGCAGAAACTAACCAACTAAAAACTAGCAACAGAAATGAAGACCAGTGTAAAACAATTATACTCCAATTTTAAAAAACTCTAAAAAAAGAATATATTTTACAAATCATAAGTTGTTTGTATTTGTATGATTTTATTTATTTTTTTATTTATTTTTCTTTTTATGACTGTGCTGAGTCTTAACTGCTGCACGAGGGCATTTCTCCAGTTGTGGAGCGCAGGGTCTACTCTCTAGCTGTGATGCGCAGGCTTCTCATTGCAGTGGCTTCTCTTGTTGCACAGAACAGGTAGTCCTGGCTCCTGGGCTCTAGAGCACAGGTTCAATAGCTGTGCACAGGCTTAGTTGCCCTGCAGCAAGTGGGATCTTCCTGGACCAGGGATCGAACCCATGTTCCTACATTGGCAGGCAGACTCTTTACCACTGAGCCACCAGGGAAGACCTGTTTATAGGTTTTTAAGAAATAAAATAAGGAGCTGATGATATTGGCTATCTATGATGCTAGAGGAGCAAGGAATTTGATTTGGATAAAGAGTGATGTGTGGCCATAAAGTGAGTGAGAGTTCATGAAGAGGAATAATAATTGTTAAAATATAGTTCTCAGAAGGAATCAAAAATTATTGGCGTCCCAGTGCTAGCTGGAGTTATCTGGATGAAGTGGAGTCAAAACTGGGTGCTTGAATCTGAGATTGTAGAGGGACTTCAGTTACTGGTAATGATAGATGTTCTAGAGCTTGACTCAGGAAGTGAAAGGCAGGATATGGGGTGAGACAAGTGGAAGAGATGAAGTGAAGGAACTGAGAAGCGGGGCTGCTGGAAGAATGATCTATGAGGACACTGGCATTGCCAAGAATATGGCAAGATTAAATGAGAGAGGGTGATGACCAACTAGCTAAATTCTCTGAGGCATGATTGGGAGTGACCTTGAGGTTGGTGAATGATTGAAGCAAGGCACCTTGAAATAGATATATTCATGATGTTGTTATTCAATATTGGCTATTTTTAGCAAAATAAAGGACAGAATGGTGTGAAACTGGGAATGAGGTGTAAGAACACCTGCCTTACCATCAAGCTTACTTTTAAGAGAATCATGGGAAAGAGAAAGAGCTCATGAAGAGTTTGGGGACTTCATAGAGGGCTAAGTCCTGAAGGGATAGCCAAATTAAAGCAACAAGGCAAAGGAAAATGATAACTATTTTTGGCAATAGTTGAGTATCAGGAAAATTGACTGATGATTCTGTGTTGCAGATGACACAGTGGAAAAGCCTCAGGAGTTACTGAGGGGGATAGTTTGTACATTACTGTCTAGAGGATTAAAAATCTTAGGCACTGAGGAATAAACTAGCAATCCACAGCTTCTAGTGGTTACTGAGGAGATCACTGAATTAGTCGTGAGGGTGCCCAGATATTGAGTGATGGGAAAACTTGGAGCACTATGGGGATTGAGGAGGTAAAGCTGGAATCCCTTCCAGTGATGGGGATGGTGGGATTTGAGCTGGAGCACACAACATTCTTCTGAACTGCTCCCTGTGAGAGAGTTTGATCCGAATTTGAGTCCACTTTCCAGCAGGTACTGTCAGGCTTGTTTTTTTTAATTTTTATTTTGGACGGGAGGGATTCTGCTTGTTTTTGTTTTGTTTTCTATTTTCTAACCTTACCTTACTATGATTTTGAATGTAAATATCTAAAATGTTTGTTGACTTTTTTACTTTCATATTTCTGAGTCTTATTCTTAATTAGAAGCATATATCATCTTCATATATTATGTATTACCAAAAGTATATCGTAGAAATAAGCTCTTATGTTATTTTTGGCAGCAACAAGAAAAGAATACTTAAAAGAGTAGGAACAAAGTCAAATAGAAGAAATGTTTTGTATTGTGGTGATATTCTGCATGAAATAGATATATCAAATTTTTGAGATTTATAGTACATATCCATTGTAATTTATAAGATTCTCAGAAAACTTTCTAAAGAATTAAGTAATATTAGTAATATTAATATTTATCACCATTTTCTAAAACAAGAGGATATATTAAAGAGAACTAATTAATTTGCCTAACATTGTACTGCTAAAACACATTAGACCAAGGATTTCACCTAGGTATCTTTTTCTGGTTAATTATAATATTCTAGATTTACAAAGGGCAGAATAAAGGCTTACTGAAGGAAGCTAGTGGTATCACAGATTTGGGGCACCATCAACAACCTGGAATATGTCAGGGCAGTTAACAAAGTTTATTATGTAGGGGAAACCTAAGCAGCATTTTGAATGTAAGTGCAAGTTGACTTCCAGGCAGTGTTTACAGTTTTACTGTAAATACCTGACTTATTGTCCTACTGTTGGCATACTTTCTGCCTGAGATATTTTAGCAGTCAAAATCATGCTTGAATGATCATCACAATTCCTCCCCCTCAATAAAATGTTTCTTGATCCAGAAACAGACTCTAACCATTCTTTAAATCTCCTAGTAGTTGTCTTTATGCATTTATTCTGTTTGATTTGGATAATCACCCAAGAACTTACCTATAAGCTATAGATAGTGATAACTAGTGTGGTTGGATATCTTTAAAGGAAGGAAATATACATATACTACAGCGTTATTAGGAAATAAAGGAAAGCTGAGCTAATGTGTTTTGTGCAACATAAGATGCTAAACAAATATGAATTGTATGCTATTATTAACACTAAGAACACATGGCAGGACATCATGGTTAAGAATTTAAGCTAACTGATACCTGTAAAGCACCTAGGGACATTCAATACCTTGTAATACCTCCATAAATGTGATATTTCTTTCCCTATTAATTTGTTGAGAAATATTCCTTAAAAACAGGTAACAGTCAAAACATAGCTGTTGAAATTCAAATTAATTATAATTTAGGAATATGTCAAACAATTTAAAAATCTCCAAACCAGTGTTATATGACTATTAACTTCTCATATGGTCTTATGAGTACAGATCCAGTATCCATGAAAATCTCAACAAAAATATACCTGCCATACCCAATATCTTTATGTCAGAAACCAGCTTTGAATTATATAAAAATGCAGCAGTTTTAATCAAACTTAAAAATATACTATTAATGTATAAACCGTGATTCATATGAAGTACTTAAATATTAAAGGAAGTCAAAATCCTTTCTGACACTGTCTGACCTTTATGCTTATCTATTCCTAAAATACATCCTGCCTATCAACCAAAGCTTTAATCACTTTCTCATTTCAGATATTGAAAGAGAGATTCCATTAAATCAAGTAAAGGTCATCTTTCTTTGAAATATAGATTATTCACCTGCACTCTTTAAAGAAGCAGAGATTGGAGAGCAAACTCAATAGGCACCTTTCTCCCCTCTCTTCTAAGTAATAAGTAAGCATCCAGAAGGATTAAGGATGATTATGTTTAGCTTTCAAGAACTGAGTTCCAAACCAGATATGAAAATGCAGTTTCAATACTCAAGTGGAGGATCCATATATATATTGAAAAAGAAAGGACATATTCTATTTCTGTGTGTGTGTGTGTGTTTAAGAAGTTATATCTGAACTATATTCAGATGAAAGTGGCAACAGAGCAACACCAGATAATTATGATTGGTTATTTCATGTAACTTTTTTCCTAGAGAAACAAATTGGTGCTGGATAAGAATCTAAATTTCTAAAGCACATGTGTAGCATTTCTATGCTCTCAAGTCCCCGTTTGTTTCACTAAGTAACATAGTGATTCCTGAGAAGAAATGTATCTTTAATGGATAATTGGCTCTTTTAATTCATATATATTTCTTTAAAAAATAATTTCAGTTTTCTTAAGGGATCAAAAGTGTTAGCTTTACAATTCTAACTACTAATAATACTGTTCATTACATGGTTACTCCTAGATATTTTATAAATATGTATAGTGATTAACCATTGGCACATAAAAGCTGGAGGCATTAGTAAACTTTTATAAAGTATCTAGCATAGAGATATGTCCAGGAAGAGACTACAATTCCTCCAGTGTATTTAAATTCCATGTTTGCCTCAATCCCGTTTTATCACTTTTCCCTGAGAACTTCAAAACAAAATTTTCTCCTCTGAGTGCTCGCTACATTTTCTGCTTTTTCATATATCAGCCTTTAAACTATACTCCTGTCCTTCTGTTATTTTATGAGACTTGTCTGATTTTTTTAATCTTTCCAGAAACCACAGCTCATTTTCCTGCCTTGCTTAATAAAGTATAAGGCCTGAGCTCCAACATTATCATCCCTTGCTGATACAAAATGGCCTGGTAGCTAGTCTTCCTTGAATTCTTACCTAAGATTGACCAGATGTACCATACCTTATTGCTGCACTCTCAAGATTGCCTCATCAGTACTGGACAGGCTTGAGTTACAGAATTCTTATTGGATTTAGCCCACCAAAACTCACATACACCAGATTTTAGGAACTTAGAAGTGAGTTACATGAAGACAGAAAACACACTGGATCAATGATTTTGGGAAAAGGAGTGTTGGGGCTCTCGAAAGAAGAGACCTAGAAAACAGCTACCCATGCTAAATTGACCCAAGATTCTGTGGTTTCTAAATTTAATTTTGCATAGTTCATTGCTAATCATGTATTGTAGGAAACTATGTATATATGCATATATATATATAACTTTATTTGTAAATGCAGTTTCAGTTATGATAATTAAAAAATATTTTTAATGAGGTATGCCTGATTGCTGTACAAGATTAGATGTACATGACTCATTTCATATGTTTGATTTACTTATTATAGTTTATTTACAGTCAAAACTGAATTTATCCTATTGTTTTTATGAAACAGTCATGAGCATACAGCTTAAAATGAACAGGTCACTGTTACTATGCAACATCAGCTCTATTTTAAGTCATAAAGTTTGCCCCAACTTTTAAGAAGTGAGTGACTGGGAAGGTGGCTGAATGCGCAAACATCGCTATTGTAAAATGACTGTATGTAAAGCATAGTGCAGTGGAAAGAGGGAGGAGGGAGAGCATTTTACTATTTCATGGGGTTAAGGAATTTCAACCTTAAAGGGAAAAAAAAACCCTTAGAAAAGAACACTGTTAATTCACATTTAAAAGTCCATTTGAACATAGTCAACTTGCTGTTTTACTATTTACTAGGTTTATATGAACCTTTTTGCAAAATTCCATTGTTATTATAATGTGAATTACTTTGCACTGAACATTATAGTTGAGCTAAAAAATTGCAGAGTAACTGTAAGAGTTGTATTAAGAAATGATAACAATTGACCAGCATTATTAAAAAAATAAACTGTCTCAGTATATAATAAAGTAGCTCTTCAGAGAAAAACTGAACAGTTTTCATTTTCATGATTGTAATTAAAAATGGAAGAAGCTCCTAGCAGTTTTTAAAGTTTTATAAATATTTAACAGAAGGAATGTAAATGTTTGTTATATTATTTTCTGGCTGCTGATTCCCAATTTTTCAGCCTTTATGATGTATAAGCAATATGCAAACAGTTAGTGAATAAAATTAAATTATAGGGAGAAATATCTTTAACACACCATGGGACCAGAAAAATTTACAGTGCTTAGAGGTTCCCAGTGAAGGCTGATATTTTACTCTTAATCAATTGCAGTAGGTAGGAGAAGCAGTATTTTGTAAACCAAGTGGGAATGTATATTTGTTTTTGTAAAGTATGTCTATTACTCTCATTTCCTGTATCAAAAGCAGTATATGAGCAGAAGTTCCTTTAGCATGCAGTAAATAGAATTCATCACTGCTAAAATGAAGTCGGGAAAATATCCATGCTTCACAATTGAATCACTTACCTTCTCAATAAAGACTGTGAACAGCCCAAGTCATTGCAGTGTGGCTGAGAAGCAAGAAGTGACTCCTTTCATTTTGATTACTGCTGTCACTAACATACCATTGGAGTCACTGCCACTCCAGGCTTAGTACAACAGCATTGTGATTTTGGCATCCGGTCTATAACTGCAGTCAAAATAAAGGCCTATAGGACAATGGACCTTTTCTCCATTAGTATCTATTTGGAAATGTTTTCCCCATTCCTTTTTCCTTACTGAGTCGAACTGCATACTCCTAATAATTGGAGTCTAAATAGGCTGCTAGGGATATAAATACAAGAAAATATTTCTTTTTGTTAGAAATCCTTTACTAGCTAATAGGGTGCGAGTTATGTAAGAAATACCTTTCTATAAGGAACACAAGGAAATGTTTCTTTTTATTACATATTCTTAACTAATGATACAATCAGAAAAGCCTGGACATGCTTTCATGTTGCCGTTTTAGGCCTCTTCTCTCACTGAATAGAGTATTGAAAGGTATTCCACCTAGTCTCCTCTTCTAATAAGAAGGATGATCCCAACTACAAGAGGAGTATAGGACAATAACTCCTAGTGCTGCAAAATGGGGAATGTGAACTTACTAGAAAGACACATTTGGGATATATCTTACCAAGTAGTAATGTACTAAACTGACACAAGCATTTAAACAGTTTAAGATGAAATTCCCTTTCCTAAAGTATCTGATTACTTTGCGTGAAATTGATGTTAGGCTAAACTGCAGATTGTTGACTTAATCTGACATGTCACTTTGTGTGACCCCATGGGTTTAAAAGCTCACACAGCTGGTTCTTAGAACTCATTAATCTCATGAAAATGGTATGGCAGAGAAACAGAAAGTAAAAATCAGTGTAAGTTAAATCAATCCAAGTCAGTTCAGTTCAGTTCAGTCGCTCAGTCGAGTCCAACTCTCTGCGGCCCCATGAACAGCAGCACGCCAGGCTGTCCATCACCAACTCAAGGAGTTTACTCAAACTCATGTCCCTGAGTCTGAGATGCCATCTAACCATTTCATCCTCTGTTGTCCTCTTCTCCTCCTGCCTTCAATCTTTCCCAGCATCAGGGTCTTTTCAAATGAGTCAGCTCTTCACATAAGGTGGTCAAAGTATTGGAGTTTCAGCTTCAACATCAGTCCTTCCAATGAACGCCCAGGACTGATTTCTTTAGGATGGAAATCAGTTGGATCTCCTTGCTGTCCAAGGGACTCTCAAGAGTCTTCTCTAACAGCACAGTTCAAAACCATCAATTCTTTCGTGCTCAGCTTTCCTGATGGTCCAATTCTCACATCCATACATGACTACTGGAAAAACCATAGCTTTGACTAGATCGACCTTGATTGGCATAGTAACATCTCCACTTTTTAATATGCTGTCTAGGTTGCTCATAGCTTTTCTTCCAAGGAGCCAGTGTCTTTTAATTTGGCTGTAGTCACCATCTGCAGTGATTTTGAAGTTTCCCAAAATAAAGTCTGTCACTGTTTCCATCACTTCCCCATATATTTGCCATGAAGTGATGGGACCAGACGTCATGATCTTCGTTCTCTGAATGTTGAGCTTTAAGTCAACTTTTTCACTCTCCTCTTTTACTTTCATCAAGAGGCTTTTAGTTCCTCTTCACTTTCTGCCATAGTATGTAAGCAAATGCTGGATTTATAATAGGTATTCTGATAATAAATTAAACTGAAACATGACTAAATGAGAACTCTTATATCCTCAAATTACATTTCCCTGCCTTGTTTCTTTTATTGTTCCTCTATTTGTTGCCTCCTGTGCAGTTTACCATCTTTCCAATTCCATCATTACTTTACCTGAAATAGTTATGAATTTTTAAAGAATAAAAAATAAAACTCAAACTTTTTAGCCTTTCATATCCTGGATGCAGTAAATTTTCCATCCTTATTTTCCTTAACTTCACGACATATGTTTTGTACACAAATCAGTTTGGGCAACTTCTGGAACTTGTGTTCCACTGCATTCTCTAGTATGTCATAGTCTCTGTCTAATATTTCTAATATTTATATCTGTTGAAGTTCTGTCTTATTCTCCAGGGCCCAACTCAAATGATGATTTCTCTACAGTTTGACCTCTCTGTTACTTTATGCCATTTTTTAAACCTCATTTTTTTTAATTTTGAAGATCTTTGTATAGTTTCTAACAACCTCAATTAGAGCAAAATGCCCTAGATTTGTGTCAATATGGTAGCCACTAGCCATATGCAGATATTTAGAATAAAATTATTAAATGGAATGACATTAAAAAGTTCAGTTTCTTAGTCACATTAGGTACATTTCAGTTGGATGGCAAAGATACAGAGTATTTCTATTGTGGCAGAAAGTTTTCAGTGCTCCCTACACTACATATTAAGATTCTCTGATGGCATTTTTTTTTTTCCGGATGCATTTTAGTGTAATTCCTTTACTGCTGCTACTGCTAAGTTGCCTCAGTCATGTCCGACTCTGTGAGACCCCATAGATGGCAGCCTACCAGGCTCCCCTGTCCCTGAGATTCTCCAGGCAAGAACACTGGAGTGGGCTGCCATTTCCTTCTCCTATGCATGACAGTGGAAAGTGAAAGTGAGGTCACTCCGTGTGTCCGACTCTTAGCGACCCCATAGACTGCAGCCTACCAGGCTCCTCTGTCCATGGGATTTTCCAGGTAAGAGAACACTAAAGTATAGTAATTAAGTTGTTGTTATGGAATGATGGTGGCACCCAAACTCCTGGAGGAGATTCTATACAATAACAGAAACAAGTGTTTTCTACATATCATTACTGTACATCTCACACTTCAGCAAACAACAGAATCAACTGGAGGGCTTATTAAAACAGATTGTTTTCTGCTACCCCTGGAGTTTCTGAGTTACTAGGTCAGAGCTGGAGTTGTGGATTTGCAGGATTTCTAACAAGTTCCCAGGTGACTCTGCTGTTGCTGCTCTGGAGAAGACATTTTGAGAATCACTGGCTTAAGGAGATTTATATATTTTTCCTCCAAATTCTTTGATTATTTTTATTTGAATTATTTGATCATTGGTTTATTTGAGTTTTGTATTTTGTACCTGGCAGTTTTTATTTACATAGTGTACTGAAGTAGAACTCACTTTAATTCCAGATGTATTTAATAAGAGCTTACTAAGTCTCTGTATTCGGAGAAGGCTCCAGTACTCTTGACTGGAAAATCGCATGGATGGAGGAGCCTGGCAGGCTGAAGTCCATGGGTCGCAAAGAGTTGGACACGACTGAGCGACTTCACTTTCACTTTGCACTTTCATGCATTGGAGAAGGAAATGGCAACCCACTCCAGTGTTCTTGCCTGGAGAATTCAGGGATGGGGGAGCCTGGTGGGCTGCCGTCTATGGGGTCGCACAGAGTTGGACATGACTGAGGCAACTTAACAACAGCAGCAGCAGGTCTCTGTATTAGAAGTATCTGTATTAATAACATATTAGTATCCATAGACTAATACCATCCTTGTAGAAATTAGATCTAGCTGGAGAAATGAGAAGAAGAAATAGGAAAAATACTAATCTCAATATAGTATTGACAATAAACATTGAAAACATTTCTATACATATCATTCTGTTTAATCTGTACAGTAACAGTCCACTAGTGCGGACATTGTTGAGTAACCCCATTATTAGATGAGGAAACCTCAACTCAGGGAGTCCATTTCTAAACAATATCATTGGATTAACATCTGTTTTGCTTTGGACTAAATTAGGGCAAAACCAACACCATGACTTTTCCTTTAAATCAGTTTGAAAAAGTTAATCACATTTTGTTTGAAGAATTCTAGTAATGACCTAGGGTAAAACATTATCAGTTATTTTAAACTTCTCTAAATATTGTGACAACTTTTAAAACACAGGGATAAAATACATATTAAAAGGTTTTGAATAAAATCCTAGAGCTATTGGAAGCCTAGGGAGTTTATGGGCTTTCCTTTAGAGCTATAAGGGTTGAGAAGCCAGGTAATGTCCTTTAGAGAATGTTGAGAGCTGCCAGCTTCCTTTATTTCTTCTGTTCTCTAGACAAATCACACACTTGAAGACTGGGAATACACAAATGCTCGAGTGTCTGGTGAAAGCACTACCATTCAAATATAACATATGATATCCTACTGTGTTCCTTTGTCCCCAAGACAGTTATAATTAAATTAATCTTGCTGCCAAAATGAATGTAGCAAAATGGGTCAAAATCTTCATAAACCTTTAACAATCTGACAATAAATTAACAAACTGACTAATGTCTCTGTAGTGCTCATAACATCTGGGACTAAAGGAGGAAAGATGAGATGAGAGCAGCAAAACATGTTGTTCCTTAATTGCTCTGTGGACTTTTTCTATAGTGGCTCATCCTCCCAATTCAATTTAAGTAAATCATTGAGCATATGGTTTGCACTAAATATAGAGCATCTGTGATACTCATTGCTACGCATATTTGCCACGCAGGTGTCTGATTTTGGACTTGTCACATGGACAGATGGGATTTTTCTGTTTGTCTTTTTTATTGGCAGTAGAAAGAGTAAGAGAGTTAACCCTAGCTACTGCTGAGACAGCTCTGCTTATAGTGAAGTGAGAGTCAATGCCTATCTTATTTTCTTAGTTAAATTAAGGGATTAAAATTATGCTAGTAAAAATGTTTTAGCAGGAATAGTTGACTTTTCAGCACATCAGATAAAATTTTATATTGTTTTCTTCTTAGAGACATGTTAATGCATTTTTAAATACATTATTACCGTAAATAGAGAATAAGATTGCTTATTATAAACTAGACATTTCTTGAGAAGGTTACAAGTATTTTAATATTTAATCTTATTAACACTCCCATTCAGTTCAGTTCAGTCGCTCAGTCATGTCAGACTCTTTATGACCCCATGAACCACAGCACACCAGGCCTCCCTGTTCATCTCCCAGAGTCCACCCAAACCCATGTCCATTGAGTTGGTGATACCATCCAGACATCTCATCCTCTGTTGTCCCCTTTTCCTCTGGCCCTCAATCTTTCCCAGGATCAGGGTCTTTTCAAATTAGTCAGCTCTTTGCATCAGGTGGCCAAAGTATTGGAGTTTCAGCTTCAACATCAGACCTTTCAATGAACACCCAGGACTGATCTCCTTTATGATAGACTGGTTGGATCTCCTTGCAATCCAAGGGACTCTGAAGAGTCTTCTACAACACCACAGTTCAAAAGCATCAATTCTTCTGCATTCAGCTTTCTTTATAGTCCAACTCTCACATCTATACATGACCCCTGGAAAAGCCATAGCCTTGACTAGATGGGCCTCTGTTGACAAAGTAATGTCTCTGCCTTTCAATACGCTGTCTAGGTTGGTCATAACTTTCCTTCCAAGGAGTAAGGGTGTTTTAATTTCATGGCTGCAATCACCATCTGCAGTGATTTTGGAGCTCAAAAAAATAAAGTCTGACACTGTTTCTACTGTTTCTCTGTCTATTTACCATGAAGTGATGGGACCAGATGTCATGATCTTAGTTTTCTGAATGTTGAGCTTTAAGCCAGCTTTTTCACTCTCCTATGTTGATATAATTCTTATCCCCATTTTAGAAATAGAAGCATTGAGGCACATGAAATTTGACAAAGATACAAAATAATTAAGAGGTAGAACTGGGATTTGAACCCAGGTTGTTTGGCTCAAGAACATTATTTCTTCTTCTTTTCCTTCCAGTTGTGTTGAGATCATAGTTAACATATAGCACTGTATAAGCTGTGAAACATAATGATCTGGCTTATATACATCCTGATATGATTAACACAATAAATATAGTGAACATCCATCATCTCATTTAGACACAAAATTAAAGAAACACAAAATAAATATTTTTTCCTTGTGGTGAGAACTCTTAGGACTTACTCTCTTAACAACTTTCCTGTGTTACTTTCAGCAGTGTTAATTATATATAACTGGAAACTTATGTCTTTTAACCACCTCCTCCAGTTTACCCTCCTCACAACCCTCACCTCTGGTAAAAACAAATCTGATCTCTTTTTGAATAGTTTATTTGTTTGTTAGTTTGTTTGTTTTTGAAATATATTTTTCTTACAACACTATGCTAGTTCTTGGTACAGAAACAATATAGTGATTCCATATTTCTATATATTTCAAGGGTATAAGTCTAGTTACCATCTGTCACCATATAAAGATATTAAATAATTATTGACTATATTCTCCACATTGTAAATTTCATGCCTATGACTCATTTATTCTGTAATGGAAAGTTTGCCCCTCAGTCTCTGTTACCTATTTTTCTCTTTCCTCCCACCCCGTTCTTCTCTTGTCAACTACCTGTTTGTTCTCTGTATCTATGATTCTATTTATTTAGTTATATTTGTTCATTTTATTTTATATTCTACATATAAGTGAAATCATCCAGTATTTGTCTTTCTCTATGTGACTCATTTCACTAAGCATAATAATACCCTCTAGGTTCACCCACCATGTCAGAAGTCACAAAATTTCATTCTCTTTTATGATTGAGTAATCTTAAGTGGTATGGGCTTCCCAGGTGGCTCAGTGGTAAGAATCCTCCTGCCAATGCAGGAGACATGGGAGATGTGAGTTCAGTCCCTGGGTTGGGAAGAAGCCCTGGAGTAGGAAATGGCAATACACTCTAGAACTCTTGTCTGGACAAGAGCCTAAAGCACTACAGTCTATGGAGTCGCAAAAAGTTGGACACAGCATGCAGTATTATGTTGTATAGCTCTCCCCCTAATGTCTTTACTAGTAATTTCTCATAAGCTGCTCTTTTCATATCTCTGCCTCTTACACCATATGTTAGCCATTGTTCAAGTATCTATGTATCTTCCTACCTCAGGCCATCTAGCTTTCCAAGCAGAGGGTACATCTTGGTATAGTTCCAGAAGTTCTGCACACTGAAGGCATTTATTTTTTCTACTTGGGTTATAATATTGTACATAAAGTTCTTTCCTCAAGTAGAAAAGTTTTATAGAATAGCAACTTAAGACTTTTTTTTAATCTCATATAGTGACAGGGACTTCTGTGTGAATCCATAAGATATAAGAAAGTCGGTGAATGGGAGAAGTAGACAACAGTGATTATGAGATGTCTGCTCCAGCTATTGGGCTCTGCTTTTAATAACTGCTTGAGATCACCTCATGTAAAAACTTCCACTTAGTGAGTAAAGGGCCTCAAACTTTATGGTTTGTGGACTCGATAGCATTCAGTATAGGAAAGACATCACATGTCATATGTGTACATGCTGTTGATAGCCAGGTTTCATCATCTGCATGACTCTACCAGTTAGAATTGAAAGAAGAGAAAAATGTTAGAGAATTTTCATGTACTGCTAATAGGACTTGCCACAGTCTCCACAAGCCTCCAATTGCTGCAGATGAGTTTGGTGTTTGGGTTGTGAAGGCTAAGTGGTAAAGCTACTTGGACTATAGTATATATAAGCCTTCCTTTCACTCTCTGTTCCTCTCAAAATTCAAAGGCTTTTGCTCAACTGAAAAATAGGTTGAAACAACATGCTCTATGATAGAAGGAGCCTTTTTAAAACCAGAGAAGCACTGTGTCTCTTTGTTAGTGATAGAACAGAATGTGGCGAGTTGTCCTTTTAGTTTGTTATAATGTTGTACCGAGATCACTGAGGGCTTCCCGGGTGGCTCAATGGTAAAGAATCTGCCTGCCAATGCAGGAGAAGCAGGAGATATGGGTTCAGTCTCTGGGCTGGTAAGATCCTCTAGAGGAGAAAATGACAACTCTCTCCAGTGTTCTTAACTGGAAAATTCCATGGACAGAGGAGCCTGGACAACTATAGTACATGGGGTTGCAAATAGCTGGACACAACTTAGTGACTACAAAGTACCAAGATTACTGAGCTCTCAGAAACTTTACTGATGAGCCTAATATGTTCAAGGGGTTCATTTTCCACCATTTGTATGAGTGTGTTTTAACATAATGCCTCTCATCCCTTTATGGAAAGTCTAAAGCATATGTCTCAGAGCTTAAGCAGTTACAAAGTCCAGAATCGTGCCACAGAATGGTCTGTTGAAAACATCTGCATTATCACTGCTAGGGACAGACTACATCACTTACAAAGTCAATTATCCTGGTATCAAACACTGCGTATTTCTGCTAGAGTAATTGCATCCCCATAACTTGATATGACTACTGATGCTTTGAACATACTCTCTAGGATGGGTGCTGCATAACTTCTTCAAATCACTAGCTATAAATCAAAGAGATACGTAAATTGTTTAAGCCATCCCAGGATATGTGCCTGTACTATGACAAGGATCAGGAATGTAAATACTGGGCATAGCCTGCTTCTAATAAGGACAAGACTTTCAAGGTAGAATGTTCTCCATCCATAGAAAGTGGTGAAAACACTGGGGTGCCAAAAATCAAATACAGTTCCCTAGGGTTATCCACATCATTTAGTAGCACACATCATTCATCCAGCCAAAAACACAGTTATATGCCCTGATCTTTCACTCATCCCCTTCTCTAATGTCAGTCCATCAGCAAGCACTGTTAACTTTACTTCCAAATATGTTCTTCGGAAGTCTCTAGTTCTCCTTATCTTTATGAATCCCCTTCAAGATCACTGATACATTTGCCTGGACTGTGGCAGTAGCTTCCTAACTTATTTCCCTGTTTCCACTCTTTCTCTTGTTAGACTTCTTATTTTTCACCAGAAGTAGATTGCTCTTTTTAAAAAATATTATTCAAATCATACCACCTCTTTACTTAAGAAATAAAACCAAGATCAAATCTTTTATTAACTTTCCATTTTTTTAAAGAACTTGTCCTAACTTTCAACAAGGCATGAAAAGTCCTTTGTGATTTTAGTCCTTACTACCTCTGCAAACTCCACTGATGCCATTGTCTCCTCCGGCACTTTGACGGTAGTCACACTGATCTTCCAGCTTCCATCTGTTCTTCAGACATTCCAGAGTTTTCATCTCTGTGTTTTCATACTGCATTGCTGGAGTGCTCTTCCTTCACACTGCTATATAACTGACTCCTTCCCTCACTCAACTCTCAGGTGAGATGCTCTCTCTGTAGAGGAGTGGTGTCTGATCATTCCCTGTGAAGTATCTTCACCTCAACTGCAGTGGCTACTCTCCAAAGATAATCTCGGGTGAACTACACTTTCCAATATTTATGCCTTTGTGTTGCCCCCTCTTATGGAATCTTGCCTGGCCCTGGGTTTACTTTAGCCAGTGAAATGTGGCAGAGGTAACATGTGCCAATTTGGGGGCTATATCTTAAGAAGATCCAAACATTCGGCCACCTTATGTGAAGAGTCAACACTGGAAAAGATCCTGATGCTGAGAAAGATTGAAAGCAGAAAGAGAAGAGGGCAGCAGAGGATGAAATGACTGGATGACATCACTGACACAACGGACATGAGTTCGACCAAACTCTGGGAGACAATAAAGGACAGGGAAGCCTTGTGTACTGCAGTCTATGGAGTCACAAATAGTCAGGCAAAATTGAATAACAACAACAACAAATCTTAAGACTAGGCAGTTTCTGTTTTTGAGCAACCATGTAAGGAATCTGCTTTCCTTGCTGAAGAGGCCTATGGAGAGATCATCATGTACAGAGGTTAGTAGAACACACTGAGACTACATGGAGGGGAAGGAAGCCAAATAGGCTCAGCAGGCCAAAAAATCTCAATCTTTTGGGTGTCTGTACAAAGGCAAAAAAGTTATGAGTTAGCTCTTTTGGATCTTCCCACCCTGTTGAATTCTCCCATGACTGCAATTCCAGCTGCTACTGTATGCATCAGAACCACCCAACTGATCCCAGTCAAAGAACAGAATCATAAGAGATGATAATATAGTTAACTTTTAAGCTACTGTGTTTTGGACTATTATTTTCTAAAAATATGATCAAACACCAGCTTTTCTTATTTTTAGTAGCAGGAATCAGAGAACAAATTGCCAACATCCACTGGATCACGGAAAAAGCAAGAGAGTTCCAGAAAAACATCTATTTCTGTTTTATTGACTATGCCAAAGCCTTTGACTGTGTGGATCACAATAAACTGTGGAAAATTCTGAAAGAGATGGGAATACCAGACCATCTGACCTGCCTCTTGAGAAATCTGTATGCAGGCCAGGAAGCAACAGTTAGAACTGGACATGGAACAACAGACTGGTTCCAAATAGGAAAAGGAGTACGTCAAGGCTGTATATTGTCATCCTGCTTATTTAACTTCTATGCAGAGTACATCATAAGAAACGCTGGACTGAAAGAAACACAAGCTGGAATCAAGATTGCCGGGAGAAATATCAATAACCTCAGATATGGAGATGACACCACCCTTATGGCAGAAAGTGAAGAGGAGATAAACAGCCTCTCGATGAAAGTGAAAGTGGAGAGTGGAAAAGTTGGCTTAAAGCTCAACATTCAGAAAACTAATATCATGGCATCCGGTCCCATCACCTCATGGGAAATGGATGGGGAAACAGTAGAAACAGTGTCAGACTTTATTTTGGGGGGCTCCAAAACCACTGCAGATGGTGACTGCAGCCATGAAATTAAAAGACACTTACTCCTTGGAAGAAAAGTTATGACCAATCTAGATAGCATATTCAAAAGCAGAGACATTACTTTGCCGACTAAGGTCCATCTAGTCAAGGCTATGATTTTTCCTGTGGTCATGTATGGATGTGAGAGTTGGACTGTGAAGAAGGCTGTGCGCCAAAGAATTGATGCTTTTGAACTGTGGTGTTGGAGAAGACTCTTGAGAGTCCCTTGGACTACAAGGAGATCCAACCAGTCCATTATGAAGGAGATGAGCCCTGGGATTTCTTCGGAAGGAATGATGCTAAAGCTGAAACTCCAGTACTTTGGCCACCTCATGCGAAGAGTTGACTCATTGGAAGGGACTCTGATGCTGAGAGGGATTGGGGGCAGGAGGAGAAGGGGTCGACAGAGGATGAGATGGCTGGATGGCATCAGTGACTCAATTGACTTGAGTCTGAGTGGCCTCCGGGAGTTGGTGATAGACAAGGAGGCCTAGCGTGCTACAATTCATGGGGTCGCAAAGAGTTGGACACAACTGAGGGACTGAACTGAACTGAACTGAACTGAGCTTACCTGTTGATTGTCTTTTTTTTTTTTTTATCCACTCCCTTTCTGTTGACTTTATTCACTACTGTATTACCTAAAAACATAGTTCAGTTCAGTCCCTCAGTTGTGTCCAGCTCTTTGTGTCCCCATGGTCTACAACACACCAAGCTTCCCTGTCCATCACCAATTCTCAGAGCTTACTCACACTCATGTCCATCAAGTCGATGATGCCATCCAACCATCTCATCCTCTGTCATACCCTTCTTCCCCTGCCTTCAATCTTTCCCAGCATCAGCAACTTTTCCAATGAGTCAGTTCTTCCCATCAGGCAGCCAAAGTATTGGAGCTTCAGCTTCAACTTCTGTCCTTCCAGTGAATATTCAGTACTGATTTCTTTTAGGATTGACTGGTTGGATCTCCTTGCAGTTCAAGGGACTCTCAAGAGTCTTCTCCAACACCACAGTTCAAAAGCATCAATTCTTCAGTGCTCAAATTTCTTTATAGTCCAACTCTCACATCCATACATGACTACTGCAAAAACCATACCTGTGACTAGAAGTAACTCAGTCAGAAAAGTAATGTCTCTGCTTTTTTACTATGCTGTCTAGGTTGGTCATAGCTTTTTTTCCAAGGAGCAAGTGTCTTTAATTTCATGGCTGCGTCAGCATCTGTAGTAATTTTGGCGCCCCACAAAATAAAGTTTCACTCTTTCCATTGTTTCCCCATTTGCCATGAAGTGATGTGATGGGATACCATGATCTTCATTTTCTGAATGTTGAGTTTTAAACCAACTTTTTCACTCCCCTTTTTCACTTTCAACAAGAGGCTCTTTAGTTCTTATTTGCTTTCTACCATAAGGGTGGTGTCATCTGCATATCTGAGGCTATTAATACTTCTCCCGGCAATTGATTTCAGATTGTGCATCATCCAGACCATCATTTTACATAATGTACTCTGCATATAAGTTAAATAAGCAGGGTGACAATATACAGCCGTCTGCTGTTCCATATCCAGTTCTAACCGTTGCTTCTTGACCTGCATATAGACTTCTCAGGAGGCAGGACAGGTGGTCTGGTATTCCCATCTCTTTAAGAATGTTCCACAGTTCGTTGTGATCCACACAAGTCAAAGGCTTTGGCATAGTCAGTTAAGCAGAAATAGATGTTTTACTGGAATACTCTTGCTTTTCTATTGATCCAACAGACTTTGGCAATTTGATCTCTGCTTCTTCTGCCTTTTGTAAATCCAGCTTGAACATCTGGAAGTTCACAGTTCACATACTGTTGAAACCTGGTTTGGATAATTTTTAGCATTACCTTGCTAGCATGTGATATGAGTGCAACTGTTAGTAGTTTGAACTTTCTTTGGCATTGCCCTTCTTCAGGATTGGAAACTGACCATTTCCAGTCCTGCAGCCACTGCTGAGTTTTCCAAATTTGCTGGCATATTGAGTGCAGTGCTTTAACAGCATCATCGTTTAGGATTTGAGGTAGCTCAACTGGAATTCCATCACATCTACTAGCTTTGTTCGTAGTGATGCTTCTTAAGGTCCACTTGACTTTGCATTACAAGATGTCTGGCTCTAGGTGAGTGATCACACCATTGTGGTTATCTGGGTCATGAAGATCTTTTTTGTATAGTTCTTCTCTGTATTCTTGCCATCTCTTCTTAATTTCTTCTGCTTCTGTTAGGTCCATACAATTTCTGTCCTTCACTGTGCCCATCTTTGCATGAAATGTTTCCTTGGTATCTCTAATTTTTTTTTTGCAGAGATCTCTATTCTTTCCCATTCTATTTTTTGCCTCTATTTCTTTGCACTAATCATTGAGGGAGGCTTTCTTATCTCTCCTTGCTATTCTTTGGAACTCTGCACTCAAATGGGTATATCTTTCCTTTTCTCCTTTACCTTTAGTTTCTCTTCTTTTCTAAGCTATTTGTAAGGCCTGCTCACCCAACCATTTTGCCCCTTTGCATTTCTTTTTCTTGGGGATGGTCTTGATCACTGCCACCTGTACCATGTCATGAATCTGTCCATTGTTCTTGAGGCACTCTGTCTATCAGATTTAAATCCTTGAATCTATTTGTCACTTCCACTGTATAATTGTAAGGGAGTTAATTTAGGTCATACCTGAATGGTCTAGTGGTTTTCCCTACTTTCTTCCATTTGAATCTGAATTTCACAATAAGGAGTTCATGATCTGAGGTACAGTCATCTCCTGGGCTTGTTTTTGCTGACTGTACAGAGCTTCTCTATCTTTGGCTACAAAGAACACTATCAATCTGATTTTGGTATTGACCATCTGGTGATATCCATGTGTAGAGTTGTTTATTTTGTTGTTTGATGAGGGTGTTTGCTATGACCAGTGCGTTCTCTTGGTAAAACTGTTACCCTTTTCCCTGCTTCATTTGTATTCCAAGGCCCAATTTGCCCATTACTCCAGGTATCTCTTAACTTTTTACTTTGAGTTTAAGCATGCTAAAAACATGTTTAGCATGGAATAAATACTCGGTACATATTGATAGATGAATGGACAAATATGTTACAGTATTTAAAATGTAGTAACTAATGTAAATCTCAACTAATTATACCTTTTGTTTAATTTTTATATCACTTCATTCTTCAGATTTACATATACAGAAATACTGATGTTCTCTGAATTTTGTTTGTAATTTTCTACCTTTTATAACATTTTTCATGCTATTATTTCTGTTCAAAATGCTCCTCATTTACATACTTTGTTGAGAGGTCTCACCTCTAAAACGTAGTTTAGAAGCTACCTCTAGTTTTTGTTTTAGTAATAAAGTAGACTAACTGGCTCTTATAAAAACACAGTAAATATGATTTTATTAAATAAATTAATAGCTGTACATTGTATAGTAAAGGCTAGGTGTTGTTGCTGTTCAGATGCTCATTGGTGTCTGTTTGTGATCCCATAGACTGCAGCACATCAGGCTTTCCTGCCCTTCCCCATCTCCTGGAATTGCTGAAACTCATGTCCATTGAGTCAATGATGCCATCAAACCACACCATCTCTGTCACCCTCTTCTCCTTCTCCCCTAAATCTTTCCCAGCATCAAAGACTTGGTGTACCTTGGCCTAATTGGCATTTTGGCAGGCTACTGTCCACTCCTACAAGTGTGTTATACCAGATTTAAAATTATAAGTCAGCTTCTTAGTTTATGAGAATTAGATGTAAATGTTTTTTAAAACAGGAATTAATTAGAAATGCATCATAAATCTCAAGAGTGAAAAAATTTAAGCATATTCTAGGTCTTACCTATCCTTGAAAATTCAGTTCAAAGTGAGACAACAAAGAAATTAGCTTAGAAAGCTGATATTTCATGTTACTGTTTCTGTGATTATGTTCTGAATGGATCTGGCACATTCCTGTCACTCTAGGGACTGACATCCTCCACCATCAATCCATTTTTCTTTTTTACCTTTCCCTCTGTAAATTCTCTTACAGTCTAAGCATAAAAGCATAAGGACATCACGATTCATTCAGTGATGGGCAAATAACGAATATTTAAGACCATGAATGTTAAATTAATAAATGGAAGTGTATTGCACTATTAAGAAAAAACAAAAGATCAAGCAAAGGAAAATTTTAAGGTTCTAATGACATGCATTTAATAGAGAGTGTGTGGTAGCTGTGTTATGCTGGAACTTATAACTTGAAGGAATTCCCCAGATAAGCCTTATGCTACAAGCCTGTTCTATTATGCAGGCTATTATGAGCCTCTGCCACAATTTTTATGACATTATTATAATCATTGACTATATATCTGACATTGAACCATCATTAACTTGAAGAAAATGAACAATTTTCACTCATCTTTTAGCACTCAGTGTTCTATGATTTCCTGCAGTACAAAACATATTCAATCTTAAATATTAGACTGACTACCAGATGAGAAAGCAAAGGTAAAAATAGTAAATCCAACAAAGCAGAATACACAAACATTGGAACTGTCCCTAAATGAAAAGAATTTAGGGGAAAACCATGTATTGTGGATAAATATCTCTAGTGATACATCCTATTAAATAATATTTAAACTGCAGTTCATAAAAGGATAGAACACAAAGAATGACATTATTTTGAACTACTTCTCCTTTAAAAACAAAGTGCTTTTTTTTTTCCTTAAAATATGGAGCTAGAGCTTTATTTGATTTTCTGATTTTATTTTTAGATTCTGTCTTGCTAAGGCCAATTATCATCTAGAACAGTTTAAACACAAAACACATTCCAATCTAATCAGAGAGAAATACACATTAAACTCCAAAATAATAAACACAAATTCAAGATGAATTGAGAGGAACAAGTACAAAACCACTTTGAAAAAGACCTGCAATATAATAACCTATTATACACCCACTTACATTTCACAGAAGCAATTAATAAAGTCAACAGAGGATCAAGAGAGATCTTTACAACAATAGAATGTAAATCAAACACTGTCATGACATGTAATTTGATCATATTCTTTAATAAGACTCATCTTTCTATATGCACAAGAACTTCATTTTTATTCTTTTTATGATTTTCACTTGTTTAAAGAATACTTTAAGGAATTCCTTAATTTAAATTATTTGTTATAACCATAACTATTATATGCACCTAAATGAGGATTAATCTTTAAAGTTGTATATGAATTGCTAGTTTGTTCATATACCATATTGTTTAGAACACAGAAGTACTACATTTTAATCTGTTTACACATTAGCAACTAATTTAAGGAAAGGATGTACGGACACAAAGTACATGCATAGTAAATGCACCTTGTGTGAAAACAGAATGGTCTGATGTGAGGTAGTATACATTTAAGGAGGATGTTAGGAGTAAAAGGAGATGGCAAATCATGTGTTGGGAAGCTTTTTTGTATATCTGATTTAAAAAGATAACTAAAGTCAATTGTCAAAAATAAGGAAGTTTCAAGTGTAGCACAGGACAGAGAGAAAAGTGCAATCTGATTAAAAAAAAAAAAAAAGGCAGAGAGATCTGATATTCTTGACTGCTTTGATTATGTCCCAAAGTCTTTCCTCTATAACTTTTTTTTCTGGAACAAACATTAACATCAACTAACCTCTCTTCATCTCACTTTACCCATCACGTTCACTCTTCTTTTGGTATTGTCTCATGGCTATCTCTACTACCTTTTCTGCCTCCATGTTATTTTTGAATTTTGGCTGTAAGAGGAAAGAGTCTTTGCCTACAAAGGTAAAAAATAATTGAATAAAAAAATATGTAGCTCACCTACTCAATATACATTTTGATTGCTTTAATTTGTATTTAGTCATGATCTTATGTAAAATTACTAAATGAGGGTTTCTTTAGTGATTGACTAAATGACTCACAACCCAGTTTATTTTTATGTAGGTCAGATGTTCCATTTCAATAGAAAGGACAATTCAGTGAAAAATACCCACCACAAGAACTGCCTGTTCATTCTTCACATTTATAAACCAATTGTCATATTCACAAATAAACTCACATTATTATGACTTTTAATAGAGTATAAACAAAATGAACCTAATGTGTTTTTCTCTCTCGTTGCAAAGTTACATCTAAATGGTGCTAGGGAGACTATCTTGATGACAAGGATATTTTAAAAGTACTTCCTGTTGATAAATTGTATATTGAAAAGTTGAAGGAGACTGGAATAAGAGACAAAGAAAGGAGAAAGGCTTAATTAAAATGTTAAGATCAGCATATTTTTCTTTTTTTCCACTTTTCCATTTTAAGTTTTATTGTATCAATTTGAAGTAGAATCTATTAAATTTATTAACTTGTTCACTGTCACATTATTTCCCCTTCCATTTTCCTTCCTTTTTCTTCCTTCATTTCTTCCTTCCTTCCTTTCTTTCTCCCCTCTCTCCCTTCAATAGTTTAGTCTTTTAGAATAATTCTTTCAGAGACAAGAAGTGTCCACAATATGGAGAAGTAAAGATAGAAGATTCATTTCAATCTTGAGCTGTATGTGAGTCGAAGACTCAGTGTATACAAGGCATGACATCCAGAAACAGTGCAAAAAAGACAATCAGTAGTCCACATACAGCACTTACACCTGAGTATCTGATGTGAAGGAAGGTTCTGACCTCACCTGACAACCTTTGTTTCTAGGATTTAACGCTTGTCTAAAGATGAAGAAGGGAACTGGGCTTAATTGCTTTCATATTATAAAATAACTTTGGTCTTTGAACAAAAAATATTAAAATGTGTCATTATAGATAATCACAGAGATTAAAAGCCACTGTCTAGAGAAATATTTATATTTAGATAATATTGCACTCTATTCATATGTACATGAAAATATAAATGCTTAGATAATTTTAATGACTAATTATCAGCAAATTTTTTCTTGTCTAATTGTTAGCCTTTAGGCATTTATTTCTAGCAGAAATAGAGTGGAATTAAATGTTAATTTTAAATAATGAAAATGATTTGAATACATTTTTTAAATGCATGAATTTACTTTCATATATAATGAAATATATTACAGTGTTATTATAACAAGTATATTATGTGTTTGCTAGAAAGTAAGTAAAAGGAAAGAAAACGAAGCAATCGTGATTTGAAAACTGAGTTACCTTTAGATCTTGCTCACAAAAAATCAGCAATTCCCCCATCCCCACCAGCCAAATCCACACTGCCAAATCCACACAGGCTTCAGGAGTAACAGGAATTATATCACACTCTTCAAGGGATATGATTCATCCCAGTGTGCTTAGAATGAAAAACACATAAAGGACATATGGGGTGACATATGCTAAATCCTCTAGACACCCTGCACTAGCACAATCATCGGGCCCAACTTGATTTCATGAAATATTGTACATTTATTTTTGCCAAACAGGATAATAACAAAGAATTATTTGAGGAAAAGAGAAAAACTAATACTTTTTTTCAATCTGAAGCAAGGAGTTTTTTAAAATTTTTTTAATACTACCTTGAAACAAAGAGCAAGCAAACAGCAAACACTTTTTGAATTTTGTGATAGATGCATCAGAAATTTCAATAATGCAATTAACTTTATTCCTACTATACAAGAGTCATATATTTAACATACTTCTGAAAACGTAGCCTCAAAGCACAAACTATGGATTAATCTTTTTTTAAAAAAATTAAAGCATGACATGTAGAATATTGAAAGAAAGGCTCTAACTGTAGAGCTTCAGATGAGCAAAGTGGATAGGAAATCAACTCAATTCATCCAATCATAGTCTACATTGTCTCCGTTGTTTCAAGCTTTGCCTGTTTCAAGAGAACAGCTACATTTCCTTGCACACAGGCTTAAAAAGAAACAATTCATTAACAGCAATTGTTACCAGTATAAAGAATACTTAAGGTACAAAGATTGGATACCTAGTTATATTTATACTGTGTATTGTTTCCCATTTTTAGGTGTTAAGAATACAAATACAAAAAAACATCTTAATATATTACAATCAATTCCCTACTAAACACCTTGTAAGAGATATTCTGCTAATTATCTTACAAAAAATATCTGATAATTACCCAAATATGTCCAATATCAAATTATTCTATATGTAAGAATAAAAGAAAAAGAAAGGAGAGAAGACTAATGAGAGGAAGCATAAATACTTACATTTCAGTATTTAATCCAATCTGTGTTAATATTTCTGAGTGATGTAAGGGCCTAGTTTCATTCTCTGCACATGGCTTTTCAGTTTTCCAACACCATTTATTGGAAGAGACTATCAGTGTGTTTTCTTGGCATGCTTGTCAGAGAAGTTGACCACAAATTTGTAGATTTACTACTGAACTCTGTTTTGTTTCATAGATCTATATGTCTATTTTAACATCAGTAACATACTGCTTTATCATCACTTTGTAATACAGTGTGAAATCAAGACAGGTAATATTAAATGTTGCAAAATTAAAGATATTGTAAATCAAGGTATTGAGTTAGACAAGGCTGTGGTCCTAGTGTGATTAGATTGACTAGCTTTCTGTGAGTATGGTTTCAGTGTGTCTGCCCTCTGATGCCCTCTTGCAACACTTACCATCTTACTTGGGATTCTCTTACCTTGGCGTGGGGTATCTCTTCATGGCTGCTCCAGCAAAGCACAGCCGCTGCTCCGTACCTTGGATGAGGGGTATCTCCTTACCACCACTGTTCCTGACCTTCAAAGTGGGATAGCTCCTCTATGCCCTCCTGTGTGTGCGCAGCCACCATTGCTTGGGTTGCTCCTCCCGGCCGCCGGCCCTGGCCTTGGGCATGGGTGGCTCCTCAAGGTCACTACCCCTGGCCTCAGGCTCAAGGTGGCTTCTCCTGGCCACCCCTGACCTCGGACATGGGGTAGCTCCTCTTGGCCGCCGTCTATGACCTCGGACACGGGTTGTCTCCTCCCGGCCACTGCCCCTGACCTTGGACACAGGGTAGCTCCTCTGGCCGCCACCCCTAACCTCTGACGCAGGGTAGCTCCTCTTGGCATCCTGCGCTTAGTGAGCCGGCTCGCAGCCTCCTGCACTTGGTGACCTACAAGATCTTTTAGAACTAACACCCAAAAAAGATGTCCTTTCCATGATAGGGGACTGGAATGCAAAAGTAGGAAGTCAAGAAACACCTGGAGTGACAGGAAAATTTGGAATGCAGAACGAAGCAGGGAAAAGACTAATAGAGTTTTGCCAAGAAAATGCACTGGTCATAGCAAACACCCTCTTCCAACAACACAAGACAAGACTCTACACATGGACATCACCAGATGGTCATCACCGAAATCAGATTGATTATATTCTTTGCAGCCAAAGATGGAGAAGCTCTATACAGTCAACAAAAACAAGACCGGGAGCTGACTGTGGCTCAGATCATGAACTCCTTATTGCCAAATTCAGACTTAAATTGAAGAAAGTAGGGAAAACCGCAAGACCATTCAGGTATGACCTAAATCAAATCCCTTCTGATTATACAATGGAAGTGAGAAATAGATTTAAGGGTCTAGATCTGATAGATAGAGTGCCTGATGAACTATGGAATGAGGTTCGTGACATTCTACAGGAGACAGGGATCAAGACAATCCCCATAGAAAAGAAATGCAAAAAAGCAAAATGGCTGTCTAGGGAGGCCTTACAAATAGCTGTAGAAAGAAGAGTGGCAAAAAGCAAAGGAGAAAAGGAAAGATATAAACATCTGAATGCAGAGTTCCAAAGAATAGCAAGAAGAGATAAGAAAGCCTTCTTCAGCAATCAATGCAAAAAAATAGAGGAAAACAACAGAATGGGAAAGACTAGAGATCTCTTCAAGAAAATTAGACATACCAAGGGAATATTTCATGCAAAGATGGGCTCGATAAAGGACAGAAATAGTATGGACCTAACAGAAGCAGAAGATATCAAGAAGAGGTGGCAAGAATACATGGAAGAACTGCACAAAAAAGATCTTCACGACCCAGATAATCATGATGATGTGATCACTAATATAGAGCCAGACATCTTGGAATGTGAAGTCAAGTGGGCCTTAGAAAGCATCACTAGGAACAAAGCTAGTGGAGGTGATGGAATTCTAGTTGAATTGTTTCAAATCCTGAAAGATGATGCTGTGAAAGTGCTGCACTCAATATGCCAGCAAGTTTGGAAAACTCAGCAGTGGCCACAGGACTGGAAAAGGTCAGGTTTCATTCCAATCCCAAAGAAAGGCAATGCAAAAGCATGCTCAAACTACCGCACAGTTGCACTCATCTCACATGCTAGTAAAGTAATGCTCAAAATTCTCCAAGCCAGACTTCAGCAATACGTGAACGTGAACTCCCTGATGTTCAAGCTGGTTTTAGAAAAGGCAGAGGAACCAGAGATCAAATTGCCAATATCGCTGGATCATGGAAAAAGCAAGAGAGTTCCAGAAAAACATCTACTTCTTCTTTATTGACTATGCCAAAGCCTTTGACTGTGTGGATCACAATAAACTGTGGAAAATTCTGAAAGAGATGGGAATACCAGACCACCTAACCTGCCTCTTGAGAAATCTGTATGCAGGTCAGGAAGCAACAGTTAGAACAGGGCATGGAACAACAGACTGGTTCCAAATAGGAAAAGGAGTACGTCAAGGCTGTATGTTGTCACCCTGCTTATTTAACTTCTATGCAGAGTACATCATGAGACACACTGGAATGGAATAAATACAAGCTGGAATCAAGATTGCAGGGAGAAATAGCAATAATCTCAGATATGCAGATGACATCACCCTTATGGCAGAAAGTGAAGAGGAACTAAAAAGCCTCTTGATGAAAGTGAAAGAGGAGAGTGAAAAAGTTGGCTTAAAGCTCAACATTCAGAAAACAAAGATCATGGCATCTGGTCCCATCACTTCATGGGAAATAGATGGGGAAACAGTAGAAACAGTGTCAGACTTTATTTTTGGGGGCTCCAAAATCACTGCAGATGGTGACTGCAGTCATGAAATTGAAAGACACTTACTCCTTGGAAGAAAAGTTATGACCAACCTAGATAGTATATTTAAAAGCAGAGACATTACTTTGCCGACTAAGGTCTGTGTAGTCAAGGCTATGGTTTTTCCAGTAGTCATGTATGGATGTGAGAGTTGGACTGTGAAGAAAGCTGAGCGCCAAAGAATTGATGCTTTTGAACTGTGGTGCTGGAGAGGACTCTTGAGAGTCCCTTGCACTGCAAGGAGATCCAACCAGTCCATTCTGAAGGAGATCAGCCCTGGGATTTCTTTGGAAGGAATGATGCTAAAGCTGAAGCTCCAGTACTTTGGCTACCTCATGCGAAGAGTTGACTCATTGGAAAAGACTCTGATGCTGCGAGAGATTGGGGGCAGGAGGAGAAGGGGATGACCGAGGATGAGATGGCTGGATGGCATCACGGACTCGATGGACGTGGGTCTGAGTGAACTCTGAGTGATGGTGATGGACAGGGAGGCCTGGCGTGCTGTGATTCATGGGGTCACAAAGAGCTGGACACGACTGAGCAACTGAACTGAACTGAAATCAGGGTATTTTGTTTCCATATCGAATTAGAGATATGGAAGCAAAAACTTTCCAACAATCCCAAAATCCTCAATGTAAATGTTCTTTATTAGTCATAAGCTTAGACATTGTATTGGTCAGGATTCTCTCATAGGATGTAGCTTGCACAATAATGGAGATTAGAGAAGTATCACAGTATGATACCTGCAAGCTGGAGAATTCATTGTAATTCAGTCTGATTCTAATGGCCTGAGAACAGCAGAAATAATTGTCTTAACTCCCTGTTTCTGATCAAATGTTGAAAGCCAAGAACTCTAATGACATCCAAGTGCAAGAGAAGATGTACTTCCCAATTCAAAAAGAGAACAAGAAATCACCCCTTCTTCACCCTGTTTTCCATTCAGATCCCCAACAGATTGGATGATTGCTTATCCACATTGGTGGGGCTTCCTCTCTTCACTATGTCTACTGAATAAAATGCTAGTGTCTTCCAGAAACAGTCTCACAGACACACACAGATATAATATTCTACTGGCTACCTAGTCATACGTTGAAAAGTGAAAATGAAAGTCGCTCAGTCATGTCCGACTCTTTGCAAGGCCATAGACTATGCAGGTCATGAAATTCTCCAGGCCAGAATACTGGAGTGGGTAGCTCTTCCCTTCTCCAGGGTATTTTCCCAACCCAGGGATCAAACCCAGGTCTCCCACATTGCAGGCGGATTCTTTACCAGCTGAGCCACCAGGAAAGCCCAGTCATACCTGAGGTCAGTCAAATTAACATAAAATTAACCATGACAGGCATTTGCAGCTGTGGCTTGTTGTAAAGTGTTTGGTTCTGACACTTCCTACAGTGCTTCTTGGCATCTTACCTACTATTTTGGATCTGTCTTCTATGTGACTTGAAAACTATCATTCAGCTATCTTGAGTGCATTCTTGGTTGTTGGTCTGTTTATTACACTACTTGAATAGTCTTTGTATAGTCTTTGTGAAGGAGAAGAATAAAATGTAATTATTTTCTTCCTCTGAGACTGTTTTTTTCCTATTTTGTGCCTTCCATGATCCAAATAATTGCTTTTAGTTTTAGTCCTATACTCTTTGTCTTCTTTCTTGTTGAAGTGTTAGTGTTTGTATCACATCATCTATCTGTGTTACCTTGTTAGTATCTATTCCCAAATTGCCTTGCTGAGATGAATAATCTATTGACTGCTGTATCCCTATTTAGACGTGTATTAAGTACATCCCAAAGTGAAAAAAAAATCATACTTAAAAGATAATTTATCTACCAAGCTCTTTAGTTTAACCCTGATTCAGCTTAGTGTAATTCTGTGAAATATCTAGAGCAATTAAGTGGTTTGAGATTAAAATTCACAGTTAATTGTAGTACTACCATAAGCGTATTTTAAGACTTGCCCCCAGTAACTTTATACAGAAGTTTGAAGACACCATAGTGATGATTAATAGAATGTTTTTTCAAATTTTCACATTTGAGTAAGTTGTCTATAACCTAAAACATTTCTTATAAAAATTATGTCAGTAAGTGTTGTTTAAATGCTTAGTATTCCATATGTAAATTATTTTACATACCATGTAATCTTCATAAAAGTCATTCTGAATCGGATTTCTAAGCTTTCTTAAGTTTTCTAAATCTTAAGAGAGTAAATAATTAAGTAGATAATTAAATCTGTATACCTGTACCCAAAGCAGTTTAGGTTGAAAAAGCTTCCAAGATCAACAAGGTCTGGTTCGGTTCAGTTCAGTTCATTTGCTCAGCCGTGTCCAACTCTTTGTGACCCCATGAATCGCAGCACGCCAGGTCTCCCTGTCCATCACCAACTCCCGGAGTTTACTCAGACTCACGTCCATTGAGTCAGTGGTGCCATCCAGCCATCTCATCCTCTGTCGTCCCCTTCTCCTCCTGCCCCCAATCCCTCCCAGCATCAGAGTCTTTCCAATGAGTCAACTCTTTGCATCAGGCGGCCAAAGTACTGAAGTTTCAGCTTCAGCATCATTCCCTTCAAAGAAATCCCAGGTCTGATCTCCTTCAGAATGGACTGGTTGGATCTCCTTGCAGTCCAAGGGACTCTCAAGAGTCTTCTCCAACACCACAATTCAAAAGAATCAATTCTTTGGTGCTCAGCTTTCTTCACAGTCCAACTCTCACATCCATACATGACCACTGGAAAAACCATAGCCTTGACTAGATGGATCTTTGTTGGCAAAGTAATGTCTCTGCTTTTTAATATGCTGTCTAGGTTGGTCATATCTTTTCTTCCAAGGAGTAAGCGTCTTTTAATTTCATGGCTGCAATCACCATCTGCAGTGATTTTGGAGCCCCCCAAAATAAAGTCTGACACTGTTTCCACTGTTTCCCCATCTATTTCCCATGAAGGGATGGTACCAGATGCCATAATCTTCGTTTTCTAAATGTTGAGCTTTAAGGCAACTTTTTCACTCTCCTCTTTCACTTTCATCAAGAGGCTTTTTAGTTCTGGTTAGATGTTCTCAAAAACAGATTTTTGATAGAAGGCGACATTTTTGGCAGCAATTGACCTTAAATGGCAGTAGATAATCAGAGGAAGGATTTGTTTTTGAATCAAATATTTGTAATAAAGGACTGGCTATATTAAGAATTCTGAATAATCAACTTGCGATAGGAAATATCAATAGTCCATTTTGACATACAAAAAAAGTTTCTAACGTTGTAATTTTATTTTTTTTAATTTCCTTGACACACTAATAGTCCTCCAGAATAAACTATGCTTGTTAATAAAATCATTGTATTTCAATGAGGTAAGAATATGTCTAGCCTTCCAAAATTAAATCAATTTTGTCATCAAATATCCACAGAGACTCTGATGCTTATGAATTTTAGAAAGTTGTAATTGATTTTTATAACTTCTAACAAACCTAAATCGTATCAAATGCAGAGCAGTTTTTCCCCCCTGAACATATTTTGGTCCACTCAATCTAATATTCTTTAATTTGAAAATAGTATAACAAAGATAACATCATAGTTAGAAGGGAAAATGATGAAGAATAAGCACTAAAAAATGACAGATCTATTTGATGGTAAAACCCTTCAAGATGTAATCCATAGAGGCTAGCCAAACCATTGAGTCTCTCAAATAATAATCAAATTAGAACTCCAAGAGAATATTAAATTTGTTCTAACAGAAGTTTTTGTTTGTCTTTTCTCCGATAAGGTTCTCAGTAGACACCCTATTTTACTTATTTCTTCGTGTTTGTCAAGGTCTTTTGAAGAGTAAGCACATGTCTGGTACTTCACTATATTCAAAGAAAGAAAGGACAGATGGCAAAGTAGTGAAATCTTACTATTTCAACTGTACAACCACAATTCTAGATTCCCTACCACAAATTCCATTTGGTACCAGATAATACCCTTTGTTGATGACAAAATTCTGGGTCTAAACTCTTATCTGGTACTCTTATCTCTTGAATTCAGCTGGGTCACAGATGAAAGAAAATGATTTTTTTGAAACCTTTAAACAAGTCCTTAGTTCCTTACTTGATGCCTCCTTTTCTGAAGACTCGTACAACATGGTCTTAGCACTCTAGATTTTATTATACTGACTATAAAAGGATAAAAATAGAGGGTACCACTATAATGTACCCTAAAGTTTCCCCTTAACATTTAAAGCACTGAAATGCTAATTTCAGTGTGCACATTCTATGGGTTGTTTGCTGGTTCAGCTTATCTTCAAAAGCCTGCAGTGAAAGCAGAAGACAGTCCCCCTTCTTTTATAATCCCGATACTTTCTTTATTTGCCCCACATAATACTTCATTCCTTAGTACCTTAATCTTCCATTCATACGGTTGCAACTGAGTATGTCATTTAATAAAAGAAAGTATAAAATCATTTTTCAGCTACCTTTAGCTGTGTGATTTTGGATACAGTTTTAAAATTTGCTCTTGTGTTCCTCTTTATAGAATAGAAATTATGTAACTAAATTTATCGTTAAGTAGTATGATTTCTGTTACATGGTTAATATGGTATTTTACATATACTAAGAACCAGTTAATTTTAGTTATTTTTATTGCTATTCCTTTTGCTCTGGTTTCTTGCATGAACACCATTAAGAGAAGTTTTCAAACATAAGCTCCAGAAAAAAGATGTGGTTTCATGTAAGAACTTACAATTTCTTCTAACTTACAATATTGAGAGCTATTACTAACTGTAGTAGTAGTGCTCATTCGCTCAGTCATATCTGACTCTTTGCAACCCCATGGACTGTAGTCCACCAGATTCCTTTTCCCATGGAATTTTCCAGGCAAGAATACTTGAGTGGAGTGCCATTTCCTGCTCCAGGGGATCTTGCCGATGCAAGGATTTAATGCACATCTGTTATGTCTCCTTCATTGGCAGGTGGATTATTTACCACTAGCACCACCTTACTATGATTCCCATTTAATTTAGGGGTCCTAGAAACTCAAGCCATTCATGAAGTTCAACTTTAATAACTTAGTAGGACAGTGGTCTGCATATGTTTCTGCCATATCCTAATCCATATATTTGGTGGCAATTTTCATCTTGTTATTTTTTTTTTTCATTTTATTGTATGCATGCTTATCAACTGATTAATTTTCTTTAGAATCAGGAAATATACAAAAGCATTATTTGATTTATATAATACTCCTCTGAAAGAGCTGAGCATTTCAGAGATAGGACTTAAACTAAATTTCTCTAATGTTATCTAATTAGTGTTCTTGATGTTTGGGGTAGATCGAGTAAAATTGAACATTTATTCCTCTGAAATTAGTGAATCATCCACTCTTAGCCTTCTCAGCAAATTCAAATCAGTGTAAGGAAATTAGCAGCTAGATAAATTTGTGCACTGTATCTCATTTTAAAGAGTGTAGGAGATAATTTTCCTTTAAACAGAGATGAAATTTTGATTAATGAAAAAAGAAAAAGAAAAGAAAGAAGCAAAACTAACATATATAGTTACAGTTACATGAGAAAGTCCAGAACAGAAAGTAGTTGTTTGGCCTCTATTTCAAACTATCATGTATGTTCATTCAGCAATCATATTCTTCAAATTTGAATTTTATTTTTTTAACCTTTTCCTCAGAAACATGCAGAAGCTTCTTAAATTCCCTAACAAAAACAGAATGAACATATCAACAAAATAGTATTTTGTGTAAGTTTAAAAATACAATTTTATGTCATCTGTTTAAGTATTTCCATAATTAAGTCATAAAAATCAGTTTGCAATTGACCCCACACATCATATTGATTCCTGCTCCTGAGATCACTGGCAGCTATCTCTACACTTATCACCTTTTGCTTTACCACATAATATCTTTCCAAAGTACTTGTTTAAGAAGTTTACCAGCAACCTTTTCTGAAAAATCATACATAATTCTAAATATCATCACTTTAGATCACCACTTGCTCTTTCTTTTGACATCAATATGTCAGTTGCCCTCATAGCTCACTTGATAAATCAACTGCCTGCAATGCAGGAGACCGGGGTTTGATTCCTGTGTCAAGAAGATCCCCTAGAGAAGGAAATGGCAACCCACGCCAGTATTCTTGCTTGGAGAATTCCTTGGAGGAGCCTGGCAGGCTGCAGTCCATGGATTGCAAGAGTGAGAGACGGCTTAGTGACTAAACCACCAAAACATTAAGGATGGAAAAATAACTATGAAGAAGAAGAAAATAAGATATTTGCATCCTAAACTATAAAAATCGTTTATATGCTCTTGGGACATTTAAGTTGAGACTCATAAAAAGGAAACAACATTTATTAACTGCCTATTATTGATATTTATCAGATACTGCTAGAAGTCTAGAGTACTATTTTTATTTGTAGTTAAAGAATATGTCTCCATATTATATAACATGAAATAGAACTATATGTCCAAACAAAAATTCAAGACAAGAAAAACAAAAAAAAAGTTATTTGTACCCATATATTTCTATCCTAATTCCTTCCTCCTACAGGTAACAGATTTAGTTACTTCAACTGATTCTTCAATCAGACTACTACTCTCTATAATCCTAATTAACAAACCCATGTTTAAAAATGTTTTACATAAAAGTATTATCTACTGACATTCTTTTCTAGTTGGTAATGTAATGCACATTCTCTAGATAAAATATCCTTAATCTTCCACCCCACCAGAGATCAAAATGCCAACATCCACTGGATCATTGAAAAAGCCAACAGAGTTCCAAAAAAACCATCTATTTAGGCCTTATTGACTATGCCAAAGCCTTTGACTGTGTGGATCACAATAAACTGTGGAAAATTCTGAAAGAGGTAGGAATACCAGATCACCTGACCTACCTCTTGAAAAACCTATATGAAGGTCAGGAAGCAACAGTTACAAATGGACAAGGAACAAAAGACTGCTTCCAGATAGGAAAAGGAATATGTCAAGGCGGTATATTGTCACTCTGCTTATTTAACTTATATGCAGAGTACATCATGAGAAAATCTGGGCTGGAGGAAGCATGAGCTGGAATCAAGATTGCCAGGAGAGATATCAATAACCTCAGATATGCAAATGAGACCACCTTATGACAGAAAGTGAAGAAGAACTAAAGAGCCTCTTGATGAAAGTGAAAGAGGAGAGTGAAAAAGGTTGGCTTAAAGCTCAACACTCAGAAAACGAAGATCATTGCATCTGGTCCCATCACTTCATGAGAAATAGATGGGGAAACATTAGAAATAGTGTCAAACTTTATTTTGGGGGGCTCCAAAATCACTACAGATGGTGATTGCAGCCATGAAATTAAAAGACGTTTGCTCCTTGGAAGGAAAGTTATGACCAACCTAGACAGCATATTAAAAAACAGAGACATTACTTTGTTGACAAAGGTCCATCTAGTCATGTATGGATGTGAGAATTGGACTATAAAGAAAGCTGAGTGCCAAAGAATTGATCCTTTTGAACTGTGGTGTTGGAGAAGACTCTTGAGAGTCCCTTGGACTGCAAGGAGGTCCAACCAGTCCATCCTAAAGGAGATCTGTCCAGGGTGTTCATTGGAAGGACTGGTGTTGAAGCTGAAACTCCAATACCTTGGCCACCTGATGTGAACAGCTGACTCATTTGAAAATACCTTGATGCTGGGAAGATTGAGGGTAGGAGGAGAACAGGGCAACAGAGGATGAGATGGTTGGATGGCATCACCGACTCAATAGACACGAGTTTGGGTGAGCTCTGGGAGTTGGTGATGGACAGGAAGGTCTGGTGTGCTGCAGTTCATGGGGTTGCAAAGAGTCAGACACAACTGAGCAACTGAACTGAACTGAACTGAGCCACTCCACCTCCACACAAATGACCTTTTAAAACATCTTAGCAATCTTGTGGTCAACATAATTTTAAACCATGCAAGTAGTCTATGATCCCTAAAATCAAATGATTTTTCACAGTTCAGTAAGATTGAAAATCTTATAAGCATTCCAGGGAAGTTCCCTTCTTTCCTACTTCATTAAATATTCTGTAATGACAGGGACTTTATGGACTTAAAGCAAATAGTAACGTCAGTGATACTCAATGAAAGTAAAAGTGCCATAAATTCAAAATTCTGTCTTCAGCTGTTTAATTTCGAGTATGAATTAGAGACCTGCTATTATTTGAAGATCAATTGAACACCATGCAGTATAACTTTAACTCCAAAAAGCCTAGGATCTTATGGATGAAACTACTCAGTTGTCAGGATCCATGTATTTGGAGCAGTATATTGTAACCTTGACCTTGAAGAATCACTTTCATTTTCTGTGTTGTGGACTTAATCAATGGCAGTTATAAGATACAGCTTTATTAAAACGGGGGTTTTATTTCCTTTACCCTTGCTCTTAAAAATACTGTGTATGAGTATTTCCTCTAAAGTCCTGCTAGGCAATTAATTTGAACTGATTGCTGGGATTATTTTAGAATAAATACTAAAACATTATCTAATCATATATTTTAAAAAATGTTTGACTGCTAAGATCTTCAGAAATTATACATATCCACTGACATTCATGGTGCCATGGCTGCATGGTGCTAGAGCAGTGGCTGTGTGGTGCTGCAATGGCTGTGAGGAGATACCCCATGCCCAAGTGCAGAGAAGCCCCAGCAAAATGGTAGGAGGGGCAAAATCTCATTTAGAATCAAACCCCATACCCACCAGAGATGCTCAAAGGGCTCAAACGTACAATGTGCACACCAGGACCCAGAGATCCCACAGAGACTGAGCAGAACTGTGTGTGAGTGTCTCCTGAGGAGGTACAGGTGAGTAGTGGACTGCTGTGGGGGCAGGGGCTCTAGGTGCAGTAAAGCTGGGTATGGCATAAACCCTCTTGGAGGAGATCACCATTAACCCACCATAGACCCAAGAGAACTTACACAGGACTGGGGAAACAGACTCTGGGAGGGCACAAACAAAACTTGTGCACACTGGACCCAGGAGAAGGGAGCAGTGACCCCCAAGAGACTGACCCAGACTTGCCTGTGAGTGTCCAGGAGTCTCTGGTGGAGGCGTGGGTCAGCCATGGCCTGCGGCAGGGTCTGGGGCACTGAGTGTAGCAGTGCCTGCATGGGGCTTGAAGGAGGTCAACATTATCTTTATTACCTTTACAATAGTTTGGCCTCAGGTCAATTAACAGGGAGGGAACACAGCCTCCCCTTTTCACGTAAAGTTGGATTAAATGTGTATTGCACATGGCTCCACACATCAGAACAAACACAGTTCCCCCCTCAGTTTCTCCCATCAGGAAGCTTCCTTAAGCCTCTTATCCTTCTCAGTCAGAGGGCAGACAGACTGAAAACCCAATCAAAGTTTCTGACTCTTGTGAACCCACTGACTGAAGCACACCAGTCCTCCCAGTCCATCACCAGCTCTTGGAGTTTACTCAAACTCATGTCCATTGAGTTGGTGATGCCATCACCATCTCATCCTCTGTCATCCCCTTCTCCTCCCACCTTTAATCTTTCCCAGCATCAGGGTCTTTTCAAATGAGTCAGTTCTTCACATCATGTGGTCAAAGTATTGGCATTTCAGCTTCAGAATCAGTCCTTCTAATGAACACTCAGGACTGATATCTTTTAGGATGGATTGGTTGGATCTCCTTACTATCCAAAAGACTCTCAAGAGTCTTCTCCAACACTATAGTTCAAAAGCATCAATTATTTGGTGCTCAGCTTTCTTTATAGTCCAACTCTCACATCCATACATGACTACTGGAAAAACCATAGCTTTGACTAGATCGAACTTGGTTGGCAAAGTAATGTCTTTGCTTTTTAATATGCTGTCTAGGTTGGTCATAGCTTTTCTTCCAAGGAGCAAGTGTCTTTTAATTTAATGGCTGGAGTCACTATCTGCAGTAATTTTGGAGACCCCAAAATAATATCTGTCACTGTTTCCACTGTTTACCTATTTGCCATGAAGTGATGGAACCAGATGCCATAATCTTAGTTTTCTGAATGTTGAGTGTTAAGCCAACTTTTTCACTTTCTTCTTTCACTTTCATCAAGAGGCTCTTTAGTTCTTCTTCCCTTTCTGCCATAAGGGTGATGTCATCTACATATCTGAGGTTATTGCTATTTCTCCCAACAATCTTGATTGCAGCTTGTGCTTCATCTAGTCCAGCATTTCTCATGATGTACTTTGCATATGTTAAATAAGCAGGGTGACAATTTATAGCCTGGACATACTTCTTTCCTGATTTGGAACCTGTCTGTTGTTCCATGTCCAGTTCTAACTGTTGCTTTTTGACCTGCATACAGATTTCTCAGGAGGCAGGTGAGGTGCTCTGGTATTCCCATCTCTTTCAGAATTTTCCACAGTTTATTGTGATCCACACAGTCAAAGGCTTTGGCATAGTCAATAAAGCAGAAATAGATGTTTTTTTCTGGAACTCTCCAGCTTTTTTGATGATCCAAAGCATGTTGACAATTTGATCTCTGGTTCCTTGGCCTTCGGTAAATCCAGCTTGAACATCTGAAAGTTCACAGTACACATACTGTTGAAGCCTAGCTTGGAGAATTTTGAGCATTTCCTTGGTAGCATGTGAGATGAGTGTAATTGTGCTGTAGTTTGAGCATTCTGTGGCATTGCTTTTCTTTGGGATTGGAATGAAAACTGACTTTTTCCAGTCCTGTGGCCACTGCTGAGTTTTCCAAAGTTGCCAGCATATTGAGTGCAGCACATTCACAGCATTATCCTTTAAGATTTGAAATAACTCGACGGGAATTTCATCACATCTACTAGCTTTGTTCATAGTGATGCTTCTTAAGGCCCATTTGACTTCACATTCCAGGATATCTGACTCTAGGTGAGTGATCACACCATCGTGATTATCTGGGTCATGAAGATCTTTTTTGTATAGCTCTTCTGTGTATGTTTCTACCTCTTTTTAATATCTTCTGCTTCTGTTAGGTTCATACCATTTCTGTCCTTTATTGTGCCCATCTTTGCATGAGAAATTCCTTTGGTATCTCTAATTTTCTTGAAGAGATCTTTCCCATTGTATTGTTTTCCTCTATTGTTTTGCATTGCTCACTGAGGAATGCTTTCTTATTTCTCTTTACTATCCTTTGGAACTCTGCTCTAATGGGTATATCTTTCCTGTCTCCTTTGTTTTTCACCTCTCTTCTTTTCACAGGTATTTGTAAGACCTCCACAGACAGCCATTTTGCTTTTATGCATTTCTTTTCCATGGGAATGGTCTTGATCCCTGTCTCCTGTACAATGTTGTGAACCTCCGTCCATAGTTCATTAGGCACTCTATCTATCAGATCTAGTCCCTTAAATCTGTTTCTCACTTCCACTATACAATCATAAGGGATTTGATTTAGGTCATAGCTGAATGGTCTAGTGGTTTTCCCTACTTTCTTCAATTTAAATCTTAATTTGGGAATAAGGAGTTCATAATCTGAGCCACAGTCAGTTCCTGGTCTTGTTTTTGCTGACTGTTTAGAGCCTCTCCATCTTTTTCTATGAAGAATATAATCAATCTGATTTCGGTATTGACCATCTGGTTATGTCCATGTGTAGAGTCTTCTCTTGTGTTTTTGGAAGAGGGTGTTTGCTATGACCAATGAGTTCTCTTGGCAAAACTGTTAGGCTTTGCCTTGCTTCATTCTCTACTCTGAGCCCATATTTGCCTGTACTCCAGGTATTTCTTGACTTCTTACCTTTGCATACCAGTCCTCTATAATGAGAAGGACATCTTCTTTGGTATTAGTTCTAGAAGGTCTTATAGGCCTTCATAGAACCATTCAACTTCAGTTTCTTCATCATCATTGGTTGGGGAGTAGACTTGGATTAAGGTTTAGCATGGTAAAAATGTCTGTACTTTGAGATTGCTACTAAAAGTATTTGTTTGGTTTTGTTACCAAAGCAGGGTATCAGAAAACTAAAAATAATGTATCCATTGCAGTGTAACAAAGTATTCCAACATTTAGCAGCTTAAAAGAAACCCCCAGATTTATCATCCAACAGCTTCTTTGGGTTAATAATGACCTAGTCAAGTGGTCGGACTCATGGTTTTTCATAATGTTCAAGTCAAAGACTTCAAAGTATCACCCAGAGATTCAGTGCTTGACTAAGACTAAGGATCTATTTCCAAAAGAGTTGGTTCCCATGGACTTTCCTCACCACATGGCCCTCTCCATCAGGTTGTTTCACAGCCCTCAGTGCAGGCAGCTAACTTTCCCCAGAGTGAATTGAGAGAGAATAAGAGAGACACAGGTACAGAGAGAGATGAAGTGAGGATATAAAACATGGAATGATTTTATGGGATATTTTCATTTTTCATGCTATAAATATCACACATCACTCCCATTTATATTCCATGATCCAGAACTAAGATAGTTCAGTTCAGTTGCTCAGTCGTGTCTGACTCTTTGTGACCCCATGAACCGCACTACACCAGGCCTCTCTGTCCATTACCAACTCCCAGAGTTTACCCAAACCCATGTCCAGTGTGTCGGTGTTGCCATCCAACCATCTCATCGTCTGTCATCCCCTTTTCCTCCTGCTCTCAATCTTTCCCAGCATCAGGGTATTTTCAAATGAGTCAGCTCTCCACATCAGGTGGCCAAAGTATTGGAGTTTCAGCTTCAACATCAGTCCCTCAAATAAACACCCAGGACTGATCTCCTTTAAGATGGACTGGTTGGATCTCTGTGTAGTCCAAGGGACTCTCAAGAGTCTTCTCCAACACCACAGTTCAAAAGCATCAATTCTTCAGTGCTCAGTTTCTTTATAGTCCAACTCTCACATCCATACATGACTACTGGAAAAACCATAGCCTTGACTAGATGGACCTTTGTTGGCAAAGGTTTGCTTTCTAATATGCTGTCTAGGTTGGTCATAACTTTCCTTCCAAGGAGCAAGCGTCTTTTAACTTCGTGGCTGCAATCACCATCCCCAGTGATTTTGGAGCCCAGAAAAATAAAATCAGCCACTGTTTCCACTGTTTTCCCCATCTATTTCCCATGAAGTGAAGGGACCGGATGCCATGATCTTAGTTTTCTGAATGTTGATGGTTCAAAAATCAGTAAAAGATGCTTAAAATTTAGTTAAATTGTAACTCCAGATAAAAGTATGCACCCTGATATTGTTAAAGACTCTTTGCTGTGCTCTTTATTTCTCACAACTAAAATTTCTCTTCATACTTGTCCATGTACTTTAATACACTTATTCATAATTTATGCTCATTTAATGTAAAATTCCTACATTAGTTCAAGTTCCATGAAGGTGGAACTAGAATTTCTCTTATAATTTATGACATAAATAACTGTTCAGAAAATATAAATAAGGGGAAAAAGATTCAACTGAATTAGAAATATGACTACGTAGTTAACTGTTGGTTAGAATACATAATAAACATTGGGATTTCCTGTTAATGCTTCCAAATTTTACATGATAGATAGCACACATGTGTGTATATATTTAAAAATATACATTTGCATTATTATATATTATATATGTGTTTATATATTGTATATTATACAAGTGTATGTGATTGTATAAGACATTAGTCTGAAAGCAGCTTTTTCATTTAACTCTAAGCACAGATATATACATGCTACATATTGTCTATGACATTTGATATTTACTCACCCATCCAGTAGATGCTTCCCATGCTTTATCTAACTTCATTCCCAAAAGAACCTTATAGTGTAAATAACCCCATGGAGAAACTGAAGCCCAAGGAGTTTTTTGAAACTTGTCATACATCATGCTTTTAAATAGTAGAGCAGAGATTCAAGCTTTCATTGTCTCATTCCTATATCTAAGTACTGAACTATTCTGCTAACCTATCTTACTTTAGCAGAGGTTCTACCTAGCTAAACACTTATTGTGATCCAGACACAGAGTAAATATGTTGTTGATATACATTATTTAATTCTCACAATTTTATAATACATAATTGTATCCCCATTTTTCAGACTCTGTAAATGTGACTAATAAATTTTGAATATACCACTGAAGCTTACAGAGTAGCAAGTGAAAAAGCAAGTAGTTAAACTCATATCTCTCTGCCTCAGAACCAGGCTTCCAACTGCAACACATAACTGCTATAATGAAGATATCTCTATTTGTAATATTTTTGCTAAATGGAACAACTATTTAAATACAAAGTGTTTCATTTATCACATTGTTAGTTTCAAAATATTGACTTTATGGAAATAGACCAAAGAAATGGTTTTGTATTCTTTTGTATTTTTATTTGCCTATAAATTTCCCTTTTGGTTGTTGATTTATTTAATTCACTAAGACTTAAATAAGTAAGCTTTCTTACTTTTAGAATCCAAAGCATTTTCTAAATACTGGTAAGTAGTATGAGACATACAGATAAAAGTAGAGTGATTGTAAAGGCTAGAGAAGGAAATGGCAACCCACTCCAGTTCTTGCCTGGAGAATCCCAGGGATGGCGGAGCCTGATGGGCTGCTGTCTATGGGGTCGCACAGAGTTGAACACGACTGAAGCAACTTAGCAGCAGCAGCAGCAGCTGCTGCAGAGAATCAACTTTTTTTTTCAGTAATTATTACCTGAGAAGTTTGTCAAGAAACAATATAAATGTCTTTGGCAAGAATTAATGTTGTGAGTTAATATGTAAATTCAGAATTAAAATATTCTGAGATATTTTCTTATTCTTGTAAGTCATAGCATCGTTTGGCTGCTCAGTCCAATTGCTTTTCACCATGGTACAGGATGTACCCTTAGGAAGGTAAGTAATTATTTATTCTACACAGGAAGTGATGTGATGATGGACGCACAGCATTGGAGTACACATCTTGATGAACAATTTCAATTAGGACAATTTTAAGGAATTCATGAATTAAGCTTGAATGATGTAGACTTTGGAATCAAAGAGATTGGACTTGTATCTTTTTTGAGGGGGAGCTTAAAACAGCAGCAGATTTTAATTTTTCTCAAAATCTGTAATTTTGTTGTTGTTGTTTCTCTAAAGAGATAGCTCATCTCTGCTCTGTGGAGGATCACTGAGAGACTTACATGGGTGCAGTGTCTACTTTCAGGTGGCCCCTATACATGGTTGGGAATTTGGTGCTGTTGTTGGCTGGGAGCCCAGCCTGGGCTTTGCTCCACAGGACTGGAATTTTCTTACACCATGTTCTGGGAGCAAGCAGAGACAGGAATGCAAGTTACCAGCCTTTTAAGGACCAGGCCTGGAAACCTGTTAACTATCATTTGCATCATATTCTATTAGTCATGCAGCCATGGAATCTATCTAGATTCAAGGGGAGGGGACATAGGTCCCACCGTCACCATCTCTATTCCTCTGCCTCCAACTCCAGCCATTTCATGTGCCCAGATTCGTACCATAAAACAAATGATTATCAATGAGCTTGTATCTTGACTTGCTATTTATTAGCTTTGTCCTCAGGATAAGTTACTGATGTCTCAACTTCACTCTCTGTGTATATAAAATTATCATTCCTGCATATTTAGGATTTATAAAAATATTAATATCAGGCACTTGATAAAATTTGCTTTCTTTTTTCATCCTTCAAAATCATGACTTTAGAGATCAGAAATATTATATCCTCAACTTCCACATTCATCTTTTCAAAACTGAGAAATCATCAATCCCATGCAGAGACTTTAGCTTTAGTCCTAATAACATCTTAGCCTCACAGAAGATATTTTGGAAGTTTTGACTCCACATCAAGAAAAGGAGCCAGTCACCTTTCATATTCTTCAGGGATTGAGAAGAAGAAATCATTCCATATAAAATGTCAGGCTGAACATTTCCATTACAGTTTTCAAAATGCCTGTGCAAATTGGGACCAAGAATTGAATCAGAATTTAGATCTGTAAAAGTAACTTTCACTTTTCTACTTGCAAGTTTAGAATTACAAAACACTCCAAAGATGTTGCTTTCAGCATCTGGAGATATTTTATTCCATCAAAATTCCTTCTTCTCATATTTTCAACTTTTTTTGTTGTTGTTGTTGCTGCTTACTTTGTGTTAGTTACAGCGAAAGTGAAAGTTGCTCAGTTGTGTCTGACTCTGCAATGCCATGGACTATAGAGTCCATGGAATTCTCCAGGCCAGAATACTGGAGTGGGCAGCATTTCCCTTCTCCAGGGGATCTTCCCAACCCAGATTTCCCAAATTGTAGGCAGATTCTTTACCAATTGAGCCACAGGGAAGCCTGTGTTAGATAAAAAATATGTATATATCCAAATTGCTCTGATTTGAAAATAAACATAACTCTCTTAACCTCATATTTTCTTCTTAATCCTGCTGTGTCTTTCTCATTGCCTTCCTGTTATAGTTTAATGAGCAAGTGGTCTACTTTCTCGATTTTGTTTCCATGTTCTTTTGTCTTTTCACTCCACGAAATCTATTTCTGGCCTGATATTTATAGATGCCTTCTAATTGTGAAATTCAAAAGCTAATTTATTTTTTATAGTTGAGTCTGTTTCCCACTCTCACTTACTTTCAGTACTACCCTGATTTTCATGCAAGAGGTTTTTTTACCCCTTTTCTTGCCTTTCTAACTCTTCTTCGACTGCACATCATATTATGTTTCTCTGACTTCTGCTCTCAATGATTTTCTTTGTACAACCTCATCAGTTCCCTAGACGTCAAATTATCCCCAGTATACTGATGGTTAACAATACTGTTGTTTCCAAACCCAGAACACTCTTTTGAGCTCTAAATTTATATACCTGACTTTCTACTGGATGATTCAACCTGGATGTGAAATGGACATCTCAGGTTCAAGATGATAAAAATTGAATTCATTCTTTCCTCAGATTTGCAGTTTTTCTCCATTTGAAAACTGTTTAAGTCACTGAGATAGCTTCCAAAGGCAGAAACCAGTATTTTATATATTCTATATCCCCATCCACCTTATTCATCCCTTTAGTCATCAAAGCATTTATATTGGCTGCCCAGCTTACACTTCGTACTGTGCTAGTTGCTTGGGATATAATGATAAGCAAGATAAATAATAACTTCTCTCATAGTGCTCAGGAGCTAGTTAGAAGAAGGTAGACAATGGATAAGTAACACAATAATTTTAGATGATGAAAAGTAGCAAAAATATTAAGCATAGTGTGTAAAAGGTACATCATTATGTCTCTGAAAAAAAGTTAACATTTTTAAAATGTATCTCCCCAATATGGTGATATTAGGAGATGGAGCCTTTGAGTAGAAATCAGGATTAGATGAATTTATAAGAGTGGGGCCCACACAAGTACAATTACTGTTTTTATGAGTCTTGAGAGATTTCCATTCCTGCATCTACTCTTAGCCATGTGAGGATCCAGCAAGAAGTTGGCAGCCTACAACCCAGAAGAGGATTCTAATCACAACCTAGCCAGGCTGGTACCCTGATCTCAATCTTGCAGCTTCCTAAACTATGAGAAATATATTTCTGTTGTTTATGAGCCACTCAACCTGTGGTACTTTATTATAGCAGCCTGAGCTGACCAAGATAGCTATCAACTCAAGATCTCTCTTCAGTTCGTGAAGGATGCTGGACTTCAGCCATTGAGTCTAAGTTCCAGACAGCAGAAAACAAAGCAGAGGAAAGACAGAAGAGGTGCATACCATAAGAGTTAAAAGCTTTCAATAACATTCCTGAAGACACCAAAAGCCTTGTTCCTTTAATTCTAATTGGCTACATCATGCTGAAAGGAATGCTATCCTTTTGGCATTCCCATTGCTACTTCAAATGAAGTTGTGTTATTAAGGAAAGCAAGAGGGGAGGAGCAGGGCAGGCAGATGTCTCTGCCACCTAAGAGACATCGGTTAGCCTTAGTTGTGTTGAGAGGAGCTCTCTGAAGGAGTAGAATCTCAGCATATATTTTTAATCATCATATACTACTGGCTTCATCCTTTCAACAAACCGTTTTGAACTAGCCTCTATTTCCTTTCCCCATGCCCTTCATTAGTAAAATTCCTCACTGCTTCTCCCCTCTCTTACAGCATCTTCTCCCAGCTAGTCTCCTGTCTCAAGTCTGATCACTGAATCAGCTTCTCATGATGCTGTCCAAAAACATGTTGAGATACAGATCTGATTCTTGAACTTCCTTGATGAAAATACTTGAAGTATTTTCATTGATTCAAGGCATTATCTAGATAAATCTTTCTTGAAAATCTCCCTGATCACCCAATATTTTACTTTTTTCTCCTTCTTCCCCTAAATTTTAACCACTAGGCATGAATAACAGCTTTAAAAATGTGAGTGTTTCTCATTCCCTCCAATAACTATTTGAAAAATATTGACTTTCTTCCAAGTATACCCTTCTTTTATCTATTTCTAAAAAATAGATACACACTTATTCTTTATGATTCACTCAGTTGTAACCTATTTGTTTAAGCTCTTCCTGAATACCATACTTTCACACCATGTCCCTAATTTTAAACATACAAAACATTGCTGAAGCTCCAATACTTTTATTATTAATTTTTGTTGTTCCAACTACTGATCTGCCATCATAAACTACAAGCTATCTGATAGTAAGGATTATGGCTTTTATTTCTGAATCCAATTACCTCTTCCTGAGCACATTTTGAATACTTAGTAAGGTTTTCCTGAGTGAATTAAATTCGTTAGCCTATCAGGCTGAAAATCTTAGTTATTTTCTGCTCTTAACTGATTCTTAATGATGGCACCACATTCTATTTGTGCTATTTCTGCAGCTCCTTTTCATCTATCCTATTTATTACTTCAAATATCTATTTCTGACTATGTTCAGCACATATTTGAATCATTACAAGATCATACATTGATTTCCTTTCCTTTATTTTCTCACCATCTTGATTGTTTTTATTTGCCATTGACATCACATATATTACCATATCATAATACTGGCACCAAGTTTAAATAATCCCCAATTTCTCAGTTAAGTTCATTTATCATAGCATGACACTTACAAGTTTTAAATAATTAGTTTTGTATTCTTTTAGGCTCACATTTTATCTTCAGCTCTGCCTCTGCTATCCCATCTACCTTCTGGTCTTCGTCTAAAGGGCCATCTATAGGAAGAAGGCATCACCGAGCCTGAGGCATTCTGTCAGAGATGTCAGTTTCGTGTGGTGGTCCACCTTGGGGATGTGAGTGAGGTCAGTGGCACATAAAGCAGATGACCCAAAAGGCCCTAAAAGTTTCATGGGAGAATGAACTACCAGGTAGACATGACAGGATGGTTCCAGAAATGCACTTCTCCATTAAAACTTTATCTGGAAGGGATGAGGTGGGGCGGGGGGTTCTAATTTGAAAGTGAATTTAGGCATTGTTATTTTATGTGATGCTAAGGAAGGAAACCCTTGTCTAGGACTGAGACAGAAGGAAAAAAAAAACATAGAAAAGATGTAAAAAAGATAACTTAGTGATGGACTTTAAAAGTGTTTGTTTTGGCTGTTTTCAAAATCTCACTTAAATATGTTTGCAGACTTTAAAATAGCATTGATCTAACTTTTTTTGGAGATTCTTCTGTAAGAACTTATATGTAGTTCTTAAGTACATAACTGTACCCTATGATGTTAATTTTATTAGCATGTAGTGATATATATATTACATATATAATTGTATATATAACAGGAAGCAAATATATATTATATACTTTATTAGCATGTAGTGATATAATGCAGTGATTTTAAAAAGCTGTGTGTGAGATAGATTTTAATGTATTGCAGCTTGTGTGAAGTAAAATCGTCTCGTAGTAAAAGAAATCCACAGGAATCTAAGAGATCATGCACTTGGTTTTTCATTTTTGGTAGCAGAGCATACTTTGCCTTGTGAACAGGAGAAAAAAAATCCTCCCTCAATTCCCCCTGGGATTTTGCTTTAACCCGTAGCAACAAAACATCATCTGTCTCTCCTAAATTGTCAGAGTGATAAAAGTGCTTTTAAATGCACCCCTCCTTCAAAACCAAAGGTAAATAGTGCCCCCTCCATGAAGTTGTCCCAAAGCTCATTAGCCAGACTGATCCCACCCACTAGTTGTCCCATAGTATTTGGTTTGTGCATTTTGAAATTTACCAAACTCTCTCTTCAGTTGTATTTAGTTATTCCGTACTGGTCCTTGTAATTCTGTGGTAGTCTTTAGACGTTCAGTTAGAAATATTTAGCTCAATGTCTTGCACTAAAACTAGTGCATTGTCTGGCACACGATTTTTGCCCTGAGGCAGTACTCTAATGATTAAAGACCTGGAGTCTGGGGTCTGGTTGAATGAAGGTGATTGCTGACCCTGCTCTTCACTAGCAGTGCAACCTTAGGCAAACTGCTTAAGCATTTTGTTCTCTGAATCTCTTTATCTATAAAATGGAGAGAGATGGATACATATATAATAGGACTGTTTGAAGTTGGAAGTGAGATAAATGGATACAATGGGCAGAGTTTTGTGTACGTATTAAGTAGCCATAAATATTGCTCATTGTTATTACATTCTTTTTGAATTGATATAGCCCTTAGGAAGCTAAATTTAAACATACCTTCTTTCTATCTTTTAAGGCTAAACTCAAAGTTCAGTTTATTTTAAAATTTTCTTAGATGCTACTATCTCTATAAAATTGTTTTGTTTCATTGAGCCTTTGTAATGTTTACAGCAGAGACATCAAACCAAGCATTTAGTTATGAACACCTCTGTCTTATTCTCTGATTATTTGGGATTTGCTCCCCATTTGAATATTATGATACAAGTTCTGTGACTCAATTGTACCTGAACTGAAACTGGACTAGGTAAACTCAATTGCTAGCTGGCAACTGAAAGAAAATAAAATAAAGAAGTTTGAGTTTGGGATGCTTTCCAATTTTATGTTATCTTTCCCCCTCAATCTTCTACACCCCCAGAACTTCAAGCCATGTATCTTCAGTTTGGGACATGGTGTCCTCTTGATTGACAATGTGATCAAGCTTAAAGACCATTCTGTCCTTTGTGTTGGGTAGAAAGTACATGTAACATTATAACATCTCCACGTTGGAAGGGCTGTTACAATTCTATCCTTAACACTGATTCCTGTGCTTCTTGTGAGGGGGCCCTCTACCAAGTTACAGGTCATTCCCTTTTGAATTTATTTATTTATTTTTTTGGCTATGCTAGGTCTTCCTTGCTGATAGGGCTTTTTTCTCTAGTTATGGAGAGCAGTGGCTACTCTAGTTGTGATGCACAGGCTTCTCATTGTGGTGGCTTCTCTTATTGCAGAGCATGGGCTTTAGGGCTCACAGGCTTCAGTAACTGAGGCAATTGGGCTCAGTAATTTTGGCTTGCAGGCTCTAGAGCCCAGGCTCTATAGCTGTGGAGCATTGGATTAGTTACTCCACGCAAGTGGGATCTTCCCTGAACAGGAATCGAACCTGTGTCTCCTGCATTGGCAGGTGGATTCTTTACCACTGAGCCACCAGGGAAGCCCTTGGATTTTAATTGCTTGAATATTTCTGTTTGGATTACACTTATGTTCGTTCCCCAAAAAACATATATATACAAAACTTTTTTCAGTGTTTCAGAGTCATGCAGAATGTAAGTTCAATTCTCTGTGACATGTTAAATCTGACATTGGAGATTGTTCTCCTATTAATAAATTTTCATATCTCCAGATTGTAGAAAAAATGAATGATGGAGACTTACAAGTAAAAAATCCTGGCCACTTTACTTGCATATGTATCAATAAATTAGTATGTATATAAAATGTTGAATTTTAATATTCAATTCTCATCTGTAACGTGACTGAGAATGCAGCCCAGAATGATTATCAATATTGTTCTGGACATTTTATTTCAACTAATACCACCTAAGAAAATGTGTTACATCTTTACTTTGTTTTATGTTTGCCTGATTTAGCACTTTTATCATTTAGGTGATTCATACTGAGTATATAATTAAATTACTATTTTTTCTAATTAGATTACTCTGTCTGCACCAACCATTTCAAAACAGAGGGGCACAAAATAACATGATTATTTAGCCCACCATTTTATGTTGGCTAGACAGTTCATCTCGGAGAAGGCAATGGCACCCCACTCCAGTACTCTCGCATGGAAAATCCTATGTATGGAGGAGCCTGGTGGGCTGTAGTCCATGGGGTCGCGAAGAGTTGGACATGACTGAGCGACTTCACTTTCACTTTTCACTTTCATGCATTGGAGGAGGAAATGGCAACCCACTCCAGTGTTCTTGCCTGGAGAATCCCAGGGACGGGGGAGCCTGGTGGGCTGCCATCTATGAGGTCGCACAGAGTCGGACACAACTGAAGCGACTTAGCAGCAGCAGCAGCAGACAGTTCATCTACTGTAGTCTGAACCAACTTGACTGACTGTGATGGGCTCATTCACGGTATGTCATTAGCTGGTGGGTTGGCTGATGCTCAGCTGAGCCAAGAAGGTTTCACTCACATGTGAGGCCCTTGCTCTATTGTGGAGCAGGGCAGCAGAAGGTTTATGGCTCACATTTCTCATTGAGTATACTTTTTTGTAGGACAGTCAAATTAGCGAGAGTGGAAGCTGTTCAGCTTCTGAGGCACAGGCTCAGAAATAGGGCCTATTTTACCTGTTTTCCCAAAACACAGAGGGCCTTATGCTGTTCATCCTGAATTTCATTCAGGGTACATGCTAGGTTAACAACTACGTCTTTGGGAAACTGGATTGGAATTGTTTCCCATTCTTTTGTTTACATACTCTTCTTTTGCAAATTGTAAATCCAGTATCACACTCTATGATTTCCTTAGGCTCCCTCATTATTGACAGTGCCCACATTTTCTCTTTGACCCTCTGCTTTCATGCCAGCCATCACTTAATTTCTATTTTCTTCTCATCTGGCCACTCTCATCCCATCTTCCTTTTTCCATTCATTCAGTTTATAATACTATCACTACATGACTATTCCTTTAACCACTATCTAACAGTTCTGAAGGGCTTACCACAAGCAGGCACTATTGTATTTTCTTTAAATGTGTTAGGGGAGTTTGTAATTTCCTCGGTTCTGTCTCGCCACAGCAAAAGAGACAGATGGGCCAGTGTTACAGTTCAGTTTTTATTTGGCAAGCAAAGGAAAATACATACTCAAGGTGTGAGGGGTGGGCCAACCCAAAAGAGAAGAGAAGAGAGGCCTCAATCTGTCTTGGCTTCCTCCTTTTATATGTTCTTTTCTCCTTGCCCTGAGCCTACCCTATGTAAACTGGGCTAGCCAGGAAGGTTGTTTGTTTTATCTGAGATTCTCACTCAGGTCCTGGCCCTTCCTTTGTTCTTTTTTCATGGGCTTTTTCCTTTCTTTGTCTTTTCAAAAGCAAAGACATTACTTTGCTGACTAAGGTCCGTCTAGTCAAGGCTATGGTTTTTCCTGTGGTCATGTATGGATTTGAGAGTTGGACTGTGAAGAAGGCTGAGCGCCGAAGAATTGATACTTTTGAACTGTGGTGTTGGAGAAGACTTTTGAGAGTTCCTTGGATTGCAAGGAGATCCAACCAGTCCATTCTGAAGGAGATCAGCCCTGGGATTTCTTTGGAAGGAATGATGCTAAAGCTGAAACTCCAGTACTTTGGCCACCTCATGTGAAGTGTTGACTCATTGGAAAAGACTCTGATCTTGGGAGGGATTGGGGGCAGGAGGAGAAGGGGACAACAGAGGATGAGATGGCTGGATGGCATCACTGACTCGATGGACGTGAGTCTGAGTGAACTCCGGAGATGGTGATGGACAGGGAGGCGTGGCGTGCTGCGATTCATAGGGTTGCAAAGAGTCGGACATGACTGAGAGACTGAACTGAACTGACCTGAACTGATTTTGGACTATTTTTTCCTATTCTAACTACCTGACAAATGTCTTAAGTATTCATAACAACTCCATGAGGCATTTACTATTATTATCTCATTTTGTAGATGAGGAAGCTAAGGCAGAGGAAAATTTCTTATCATCACACTCCTGACAAGTAGCAGAGTCCCTCTCAGGTTTCATTACCACTCCCTTGCCAGCATCACCCTTTTTCGTCTTCTTGTACTTCCCTCTCTTTCTCTTCTACCACTCTTTCCTAGAAAAATTCCAAGTCATTCCTGCTTCTTCATCTGTAGGTGGGCTTCCCAGCTGATGCTAGTGGTAAAGAACCCACCTGCCAGTGCAGGAGAGGCAAGAGACTTGGGTTCAATCCCTGGGTCAGGAAGATCCCCTGGAGGAGGACATGGCAACCCACTCCGGTATTCTTCCATGGAGAATCCCATGGACAGAGGAGCCTGGCAGCCTACAGTCCATAGGATCACAAAGAGTCAGACACAAGTGAAGTGACTTACCACATACATCTCTAGGTGACTAAGTGACTCTGGAAAATTATTCTGTAGCTGTACAGACTGATTCTAGTCTCACTGACTAAATTCTCTTTTGGATGCTTAACTAAGGCAGGATCTTCTTCTAGGCACATTCAGGTTTCTGGCAGAATTCTTTTCCTGGTGGTTGTATAATTAAGCTACACATCTTCTTGCTAAATGTTTACCAAGGACTACTCAGCTCCTGCAGGCCACTCACAGGTCCCTGACATGTCAACACATTCCATAGTGGTTCATAGAATGGCTGTTCAGTTTTTTTAAGGCCAACAGGAGAAACTTAACAGAAATTTGATATTCTTCATTCAGGAAAGTCCCAATCAAGGTTGAAAGGATTTATTGGATCAAGCCTACCCAGCATAATGTTTCTTTGGATTCTTTAAAAGCATTTGGGGCCTTAATTCCATATTTAAATCCTTTCCTTTGACATATAAATTAATCTAATATTGAGAGCAAAATTAATCTATTTTCTAGCCCTTCCAACACCCAAAAGAAAGTGAAAGTGTTAGTTGCTCAGTTGTGTCCCTATGGGCTGTAGCCTGCCAGTGCTATGGTGACAAACACATCATTCTGTACAACATCTGAACAGAGCTGAACTGTCATAAGGACCTCTGGACAGCCTTCTGCTTTCCCAACACAGAGGAAATCTTCAATATGTTAACCAAAGAAACACCAGAGACCTTCTACACTGGTGAATCCTGGATCTGTTTCTTTAGTTAGAGGAGGATATAAAAGGGTTAAGGGGCTAGCTGGTGTTTACTGTATATGTTCAAGTCAAACTAAGGCCAGTTTGTACTGTGAGTGGGAAAGACCAGGGAAACTTTTAAGAAGATTATAGAGCCCTTTGTGACCCCATGGACTGTAGGCTGCCAAGCTCCTCTGTCCAAGGGATTCTTTAGGCAAGAACACTGGAGTAGGTTGCCATGCCCTCCTACAGGGAATCTTCCCAATCCAGGGGTCGAACTTGTGCTCTCTCTTATATATCCTGCATTGACAGGTCGGCTCTTTACCACTAGCACCATCTGGGAAATCCATACCCAAGGGAAGAGAACTAAAACAGTGCTTGTATTACAAGGAGTAGGAGTCTTGGAGGCCATCTCAGAACTCCACCTACCACACTGTTTTCCCCATCATAGTTTAACATGTTCTAAACTTCTGATCGCTCCTTCCTATCTGACTTCTTGATCCGTCAGTCTGACTGAATGATTTTATTTCTTAGGAGCAAGAAGAAAAAAGAGATTAAACAGGACCCTCTTGTTTACAAAATATGGGTTTCTACACTCATCCCTACCCTTTCTTTCTTTCAGAGAAAGAGGTCTCATATATACTTCCTAAGGTTAATATTTTTCTCATTATCTGGTATTTTTGTACCCCAACTTTTTAATGCAATTTTTACTGACTATAAATACTTTAATTTTCCTCCATCTTTCAACACTTCCTTTTCTGCAAAATCACTACTTTATACAAGTGTTTCTTAATTATTATTCTTGTTGCTGTTATTATTATCCCCTTATGGAAACTTTTTACACAGTTTTTCTTAGTTTTACCCCATGAAGTTTTAATACCACAAATATACTCTACCTCTCCTTGAGTGTTACGTGTATTTCAGTGCTTTATACACAAGAAGAGTAAGAGTTTTTTCATTCCCACTCCTTTGCTAAAAAGCTAATTTTGTCTTTGTGGATGATACTGTCCCTTCTATGAATATACTGTGGTGACTTTGACCTTTCTATCTTTTCTCCAATCCTCCTTCTCTTCATGATGGAAATATTTGAAGGATGAACGGCTAACCTCCCACCTATATCACAGCTCTCTGTAAGTTCACTTCTGCCCTTACCATTTTTATTGAATTTTTCACAAAGGTCAACACTGTCTTATTCTTTGCTTAATCTAATAGACACGTTTTAGTCCTTATCATACTTGAACTCTTTCTGACATTTACAAAGTTGATCTTTTCTTTTCTTTGTGAAACTCTGTTCTTCCATGTCAACCTGGAATGCAGTGTTTCCACTGTGACTTGTTTCATTCTCTTCTCTGGGCCATGTGTTTCCCTACATCCTAGAGTTCTATTCTGAACTTCTTTTTTACCTTTCTATACTTTGTGAGTCGTCTCATCTCAGGCCTTCAACTACTAGTTCTATGCTCATAACGGGACTCAATCACTCCACTCTAGATCTCTCTTCGGATCTTCAGACATGCACAACTTCCTGACTCTCATGCCCACAAATACTTCAGATCCAGCATTCAGATCTCAAGTTTTGATTCCTGCCTGCATTCTCTATGTTTATAAATTGCATTATTTTCAATATAACTGATATGACAGAAAACTGAAGACCTTCCTTCTTAATCATTCCCTCTCTTTCAGTCCCCATGACAAATTGTTCATGTATAACAAGATAAAATAAACTGACACTATTTTATTTTAATCCTTGTTCTAAATCATCTGAATCAAAGCATCAAACTTAACCCATTGGTAAGAGTTTTTGTCTCCAATCTCCTCCAGCCCATCATTTGTACTAAAAGACTCATCTTTTAAAATATAAATCTGATCATGTTGTAGTTTCTCTTAAAACCATTCAAACCATTATTATTCCATTATTTTGGATTCAGAATAAAATGCAATATATTTTATCAGTGAACTCTCTTGCCTGGCCCAAAATCTTCTGTTACAAAATTCATGTCTGTAAGAACTACATCACTGATTTTTATTTATTTTTTTTTTAGTGCAGTCAGCTGGTTTTACTTAGAGCTTTCAACTTACATGGAAATTTGGTCAGTTCATTGCATTTCTGTCCCATCAGTGTTTGTTTTCATCTATTTTATTTTATTATTTTTAGTTTCTCTTGTGAAAATAAATACTTTCTGATAAATCCAACTTGAATTTCCTCAACCTACCTTTTCAGCAGAGCTGAATCTAAATTCCAGGGGTTTATTTTGCCTCAACCCTAACGGAAGTCAGTCCTGAATATTCATTGGAAGGGCTGATGCTGAAGCTAAAGCTCCAATAATTTGGCCACCTGATGTGAAGAACTGACTCATTGGAAAAGACCCTGATGCTGGGAAAGATTGAAGGCAGGAGGAAAAGGGGATGGCAGAAGATGAGATGGTTAGACGGCATCACTGACTCAATGGACATGGGTTTGAGCAAACTTCAGGTGTTGGTGATGGACAAAGAAGCCTGGTGTGCTGCAGTCCATGGGGTCACAAAGAGTTGGACACAACTGAGCAGCTGAACTGAACTGATTTTGCCTAATGACCTGGGGGAGAGACAGCATCTCAGGCTCAATCCTGATCATCTATCCAAACTGACATCACGAGCCAGTGCTGTCAAGGTGAGATCACAGTCAGCTTGCTAGGTCATTTATTTATTTATTTTTGAATACTTTACTCTGGCTTCAAGGTCCCATTCCATGTATGTTCCTTGATGGTAAACTTATTATTAAGCCTACAGGGACTCTGTAAGGTAGATTCAGGTCTGTAAGTTTGACACAAAACTCACAGATAGCATGTTCTTTCTAATCTACTCTTCTGTGTTAAGGTGGCTCAAGGTTCTTGACAAGGGATCTGATTCCTCGGAAAACTGCAGTTGAGAAGCAGGATCTTCATGCCTAGATATTTATTACATAACTTTGTACTATTTCCCTGTAGAATTAGCTTTGGCATCTTGCTACACAATTTCTTATCAGATTTCATCAGCTATTAACTAACTTGGTTCTCTTAAACTCCATCTCTGAATTTCTCTACTTCCCTTGTGTTCCAAATCAGAATTTCTAGGGTGAGGGGTTTAGATAAATTTGTAGCTGATTTTTCTGGGCATTATGGTCATCAGGATAAACAGGATCTGAAATTTAGCTTCCATTCCACTCTAGAAACCTCATACTTTGGTTAGAGGGTAGCAGGAGGAGGGATACTTTTTGACAGTATGTCTGCTAGAAGGAAGTAATTATTCTTAATCACATTAAATTATCATATTTGCTTATAGAAGTCTCTTATCCACACAGTCAAGTTCTAATGAAATTGAACAACATACTTTATCAGATGTACCCTGCTCTCCATTGCTTGGGTGACTTATATATCAGTACATAATTGTTCTACTCCTCTTTGATTGCTGAACAATTCCTATACCTCCTTCAAAATTTAACTTAGGGGTCATATCATTGAGGAAGACTTTAAAAATTTCCTCTCTCTTATTTTGGCCCATAATTGCTTCTCTGATCATGGTGCCTCCCCATTTAGAGTTGTTTAAAGTATCTAGTGAGTTAATATATGTGGCCTGTTCAACCACATGTTCCTGGTATATAGTCAGCACTCAATAACATAGTGCCATATACATCAACTGATCTCCAACTTTTCCTCTTTCCTCTACAACTCTCTTGAAATTAATCTGTTTTTGTTCTTACTACAAAATAATTTTTATGTTCCTTGTTACAATACTTAATATAGTCTGCATTTTATTGTTTAAGTATAGATCTACCTCTCCCATTCTCTTAGTTTTTAGATTGGGTAGCTTATAAATCTGGAGAAGGCGATGGCACCGCACTCCAGTACTCTTGCCTGGAAAATCCAATGAATGGAGAGCCTGGTGGGCTGCAGTCCATGGGGTCGCTAAGAGTCCGACACGACTGAAGTGACTTAGCAGCAGCAGCAGTAGCAGCTTATAAGTCACAGTTTTTTTTCTCTTTTTGGATAGGTATATATTGGTATTGATTTTTTTTTAAATGTTGAACAATATGGGAAAAGAAAGAATTTGAAGGACAGCCTAGAAGATTCTTTACATAGGCCCAAAACTTTGATACCACAAATAGGATGCCGTTAGGAGGTGGGGTTTTTAGGAGATGATTAGGTTTAGATGAAGTTGTGAGCATGGAGCACCCATGATGGGAATTGTGTCCTCATAGCAGGATGAGGAAAACCAAGTTCTCTCTCTCTCTCCACCATGTAAGAATTCATCAAAATGTCATCCCTCCTGATTCCTGGGTTGGGAAGATCTCCTGCAGGAGGGCATGGAAACTCACTCCAGTGTTCTTGTCTGGAGAATCTCATGGACAGAGGAGCCTGGACAGCTATGGTCCATGGTGTCACAGAGTCAGACACAGCTGAGGTGACAGCACTTACACACTAAAGGGTACAGAAACCGTGGAGAATTCACCAAGAAGGCATCCTCCATCAATAAAGAAAGGTCCTCACCAAGAACTGAACTGGCCAGCACCTTGGTCTTGAATTTCCCAGCCTCCAGATCTGTAAGATGTAAATGTCTATCGTTTAAGTCACCGAGCCTATAGTGTTTTTGTTATAGCAGCCTGAAATGACCAAGACAATAAAATGATGTTTTGCTGTTTTAAGCGTCTACGTTTGTAGTAATTTGTGACATATAAGTATCAATCTAATAAGCTATTTTTTATGGAAAGATAAGAGACTTTGTTTTCTTGCTGAAACGTACATACATCTCTGATCTGTGGCCGCCTAAAGAGCACCACCGAGCACTCTATGGGAAAATACCTATGCAGCGCTGTGGAGGAAACGAGGTGCAGCCTTAAGCACCAGGACTTAGGAGGAAAGACCGTGGCATTCACCTCAGGCTAGGCTTCACAGCACCAGAGTAGGTGTACTTTTTTAACAGACCAGTTCACTCTCTGCCCCAGTGAGACTATGTGTGCTCCTTTGCTAATGACACCATACTAAGAAAGAAAAAAAGTAATCACATAAACTAGCTCTACCCCAAGAAGTATTAAATGGGGCACCTATATTTATCTCTTCTTACCCCACAAAATACCTTGAAGTGACACTATGGAGAGCTCATTTTCAGCTAACTGCAGAGTGACAGTTTTCTCCTTCTGCGGGAGAAGGATAATCAGGTTCATTAATCCATTCAGCCCTCCAGGGTATCATTTATTAAATTGCTCCCAATGTGCCTTATTCACTCCCAGGAAATAATTTACATACTAGGGAAATTTGATTCACTATCAAGCATATCCCATTTTAAACAATTCTCATTTTCATTCCTTGGTGGAAGGTAATAACTTATGCAAAATATGTGCAGGCATAGATTATGCCATGCTGGGAATTTATTTAAGTATTACTTTCAGGATGCCAACATTCCATGAAAAAATATCTGTAATATATAATTCAGTGAATTTAATGAGAATTTTCTTCCTCATGTTTTTCTTGCCCTATTCCCCCCTCCCCAAAAGAAGACAATTAAAACTAATGTTTTGTAAGATGTTAGGCCCAGAAAGTATAGGTTCAGTGACAAACAGGAGGGCAAGTCATACCAGTAACTTTTCTATTTCATTATTTTGCCTCAGTCTTTCAAGTGAATCCCAGCTGAAGCTTGTTTGCGTTACAGAAACTATCGTCTAAATAGTTAATTGCACTTTAAGACACCTTGCTTCTTGATGGAAACAGCACTGGCTGTCTTCTTCAGAGGGAGAATTCATTTGAATTTTGGGGCTTTTTTTTTTTTTTGACTGCACTGGGTCTTCGGTACTGTGAGGGTTTTCTCTAGCTGTGGTGAGCTGAGGCCACTCTCTAGTAGCAGTCCACAGGCTCCAAATTGTCGTGGCTTCCTGTTGCAGAGCATAGGCTCTAAGGGCACACAGGCTTCAGCAGTTGCAGCACGTGGGCTCAGTCGTTACAGTGCCTGTGCTCTAGGGCACAGGTTCAATAGTTGTGGAATACAGGATTAATTTGGAGAAGGCAATGGCACCCCACTCCAGTACCCTTGCCTGGAAAATCCCATGGACGGAGGAGCCTGGTGGGCTGCAGTCCATGGGGTCGCTAGGAGTCGGACACGACTGAGCGACTTCACTTTCACTTTTCACTTTCATGCATTGGAGAAGGAAATGGCAACCACTACAGTGTTCTTGCCTGGAGAATCCCAGGGACGGGGGAGCCTGGTTGGCTGCCGTCTATGGGGTCGCACAGAGTTGGACACGACTGAAGCAACTTAGCAGCAGCAGCAGAAGCAGCAACAGGCTTAATTGTTCCTTGGCATGTGCAATCTTCCCATATCAGGGATCAAACCCATGTCTCCTGAACTGGCAGATGGATTCTTACCACTGAGTCACTAGGGAAGCCCCAAACTTATTTCTTTTTCTTTTTATATTTCTTATTTTTTCATTTATGAAACTATAATAACACATTTACAGGAGACTTGGAAAATACAAAGTTACGTATAGTTCCACTATATAAAATTGTTTGTTTTAAGTAGATAAATTAAGATTTTTAGTTGGAGTTTCAATATCAAACTCTCAGAAATTGTTTTCTGTTTCAATAATAAAATCACTTTCAACTGGTTAAGTTTTAATTTCTTTTTCTAGAACAGAAAGTCTCTAACGATAACAAGCATATGTGCACTACTTATCATGTGCCTAGGTACACATGCTTTACACGTCTTCATAAAACATTCCTTTACAAACAACCCTTTGAGGTAAATGCAACCATTATCACAATTGAAAGATGAGGAGGCAGAGTCAGAGCAACAACAACAACAACAACAAAAATGGTTAGGAATCTCTCCATGATGAGTAGCTTCTACTAGACTGCTTGGTCTTTTTTTTTTTTTTTTTTTTAGTTTTTTATTTTTTAAATTTTAAAATCTTTAATTCTTACATGCGTTCCCAAACATGAACCCCCTCCCACCTCCCTCCCCATAGCATCTCTCTGGGTCATCCCCATGCACCAGCCCCAAGCATGCTGCATCCTGCGTCAGACATAGACTGGTGACTCAATTCTTACATGATAGTATACATGTTAGAATGTCATTCTCCCAAATCATCCCGCCCTCTCCCTCTCCCTGCTTAGTCTTTTAAAATGGAAATACTTCACTCTTGCCGAGCTAGCTACTAAACTTCACACTGTGTAAATGATAACATATTGAATGAAACCCATGAAATAGCACATGGAAAGCTAGTCAGTCACCAACTGTTACCTGCTGCCTCCAGTTGCTAATAAATGATCTCCAGTGAGAAAAATCAGATGCAGTTTCAGCCCTTCTACTAACCAACTGCTCCTTCCTAACCAATATTATTCGTTTTGTCTAGAATATAAGCTGAAAATACTCATAAGATCCTTTAAGCTTTGAAACACTATGATTTTCCCCAGCTTTTTCTATAAATGGTACATGATTTGGCAAAAAAAAAAAAAAAGAAAGAAAAGTAAATAGTTAAAACCACGAGTGTGTTGAGGTGTGCATTCTCAGCAATCCCTTTCCCCCCTCAAGTATATTGCATCATTATAGTTTGGGGAGGTATTTTATAAGCAGAAAGATGGAGTAAATCTTTTAATATATTGAATTTGCTTCTCAGTAAATCTGCCAAATATCCAAGTCCAACTGTGATTCCAAAATATTTCTTTATTCAGATAGCAAATCACACTTCATGCACTCAATTTGTTGGCCAGCAGCAGATTGAGCCTCCTGTCCCTAAACACAGTATTTCTCCCTGACATAGCAAAATCTTCAGATCAAATGAATAGTGATTGAACCTTTTCTGGTCTCAAAGCAGCAGTTTGCAGAATTCTGTGAAGTTCACATTACTTCCCCTGCTGCAACCAGTCACGTATGTTAATCTTAAAAAATGTAAATTGTAGGCTTATAAGAGTGAGAGTACAATGTCCATGCTGGCAGAAGATATTTTAAATTATCTTCTGACAGTGCAGAAATAGAGGTGCAGAGATTTGAGCTGTTGGACTGTAGGGAATTTGGAGGGCAAATCAGACCGTCAGGTGAGCAACAGGGATTTTCCTCCTGTTGTGGTTGTTCTCATGGCTATAGTTTTCTTCCCCGGAATGCCAAGTTTTTAATTTTGATACTTGCAAGACGATGCCAGGTAAGCCTGCATCATATGTTTTAGAACCAAGAGTACTTCCAATAAAATAACAAATCAATGGAATGGATGTGACTGAAACTTTTATTCTTCCAAATGTAAATAAATTACCCTTTGATAGTCAGCTGCACTCAACAGACAGATGAAGTGAGGATGTGAGTTTGCGTATTTTTTTTTTTGAGGCCTATTGAGTTTTAATATTTTCCTTAAAAAATACAGAGGAAATTAATCCTTTAGGTCAATATAACTCAGAGAAAGAGAAAAGATGCAATTTCAGAGCAAAAGGAAAGTGCATTATTGTTTAGTTTATCAAGTTTCCACCCTCTCAACACCTATAAAGCATGAATTTCAGTCCTTAACACAGAGAAGCCGTGAATAGGGGCTGAGAAATTATGACACCAGAAACTGGAACTAACAAGAGAATCTTGGTTCTTTTGATTATATTTGGTCCCAGAATGAATAAAATCTACTAAGATAAAACAGATAAGGAAAACTTGTAGTAGGAAAACAACTTGTTAAAATAATTTCTTATATAAATTATGTATTTCTCTGAGCAGACAGCCTTCAGGTTATTTGGTATCCATAATACCAAACTTTACTAGCGTGTGAGATGAGTGAAACTGTGCAGTAGTTTGAACATTCTTTGGCATTGCCTTTCTTTGGGATTGGAATGAAAACTGACCTTTTCCAGTCCGTGGCCACTGCTGAGTTTTCCAAATTTGCTGGCATATTGCGTGCAGCACTTTCACAGCATCATCTTTCAGGATTTGAAATAGCTCAACTGGAATTCCAGCACCTCCACTAGTTTTGTTCATAGTGATGCTTTCTAAGGCCCACTTGACTTCACATTCCAGGATATCTGCCTCTAGGTGAGTTATCATACCATCGTGATTATCTGGGTCATGAAGATCTTTTTTGTACAGTTATTCTGTGTATTCTTGCTACCTCTTCTTAATATCTTCTGCATCTGTTAGGTCCATACCATTTCTGTCCTTTATCGAGCCCATCTTTGCATGAAATGTAACCTTGGTGTCTCTAATTTTCTTGAAGAGATCTCTAGTCTTTCCCATTCTGTTGTTTTCCTCTATTTCTTTGCACTGATCACTGGGGAAGGCTTTCTTATCTCTCCTTGCTATTCTCTGGAACTCTGCATTCAGATGCTTATATATTTCCTTTTCTCCCTTGCTTTTCACTTCTTTTCTTTTCATAGCTATTTGTAAGGCCTCCCCAGACAGCCATTTTGCTTTTTTGCATTTCTTTTCCAGGGGATGGTATTGATCACTGTCTCCTGTACAATGTCACAAACTTCATTCCATAGTTCATCGGGCACTCTATCTATCTGATCTAGTCCCTTAAATCTATTTCTCACTTCTACTGTATAATCATAAGAGATTTGATTTAGGTCATACCTGAATAGTCTAGTGATTTTCCCTACTTTCTTCAATTTAGGCAGAGGAACCAGAGATCAAATTGCCAATATCCGCTGGATCATCAAAAAACCAAGAGAGTTCCAGAAAAACATTTATTTCTGCTTGATTGACTATGTCAAAGCCTTTGTGTGTAGATCACAATAAACTGTGGAAAATTCTGAAAGAGATGGGCATACCAGCCCATCTGACCTGCCTCTTGAGAAACCTATATGCAGGTCAGGAACCAACAGTTAGAACTGGACATGGAAGAACAGACTGGTTCCAGATAGGTAAAGGAGTATGGCAAGGCTGTATATCATCACCCTGCTTATTTATCTTATATGCAGAGTACATCATGAGAAACGCTGGGCTGGAAGAAGCACATCCTGGAATCAAGATTGCTGAGAGAAATATCAATAACCTCAGATATGCAGATGACACCCCCCTCATGGCAGACAGTGAAGAGGAACTAAAAAGCCTCTTGATGAAAGTGAAAGAGGAGAGTGAAAAAGTTGGCTTAAAGCTCAACATTCTGAAAATGAAGATCATGGCATCTAGTCCCATCACTTCATGGGAAATAGATGGGAAACAGTGGAAACAGTGTCAGACTTTAATTTTGGGGGGCTCCAAAATCACTGCAGATGGTGACTGCAGCCATGAAATTAAAAGACACTTACTCCTTGGAAGGAAAGTTATGACCAACCTAGACAGCATATTGAAAAGCAGAGACATTACTTTGCCAACAAAGTAGTCTAGTCAAGGCTATGGTTTTTCTAGTGGTCATGTATGGATGTGAGGGTTGGACTGTGAAGAAAGCTGAGTGCCAAAGAACTGATGCTTTTGAACTGTGGTGTTGGAGAAGACTCTTGAGAGTCCCTTGGACTGCAAGGAGATCCAACCAGTCCACTCTAAAGGAGATCAGCCCTGGATATTCTTTGGAAAGACTGACGCTAAAGCTGAAACTCCAGTACTTTGGCCACCTCATGTGAATAGTTGACTCATTGGAAAAGATTCTGATGCTGGGAGGGATTGGGGACAGGAGGAAAAAGGGACGGCAGAGGATGAGATGGCTGGATGGCATCACTGACTTGATGGATGTGAGTTTGAGTGAACTCCGGGAGATGGTGATGGACAGGGAGGCCTGGAGTGCTGTGATTCATGGGGTCGCAAAGAGTCAGACATGACTGAGCGACTGAACTGAACTGAATACCAAACTACAGGACAGTCTTAACAAGGTCTATCTATATTCTTCAACATAGCACTTGTCTACAAGGAACTGCAAAGGAGGATGATGAAAAGCTAGGATCAGCTCAGGTGAATAACGGAGACAGACAATGTCCATCCTCTTCTGAGAGCTGGTTTTATCCTGGGAAGGGAAGGGAAATGTGTAAAGCTATGTCTGGATTCTGGAAATAGGAGGAGGTCTTGGAGGCTGAGAAGCCCAGTGTAACACTGCGGCTCAACTCCCTTTATTTCTGAGGGAGCTGGGACTCTTTCACTCATCTGTAACACATCACTCTGGCCTGGCTGATGCTTTGGGGAAACAGGACAGGGGTCATCATGGAATTAGGAGCAGCTGAAAACAAGGCATATACTGCCATAAACAGAGCAGTAAAAACCACTCCTTGCCAGAAGTGATCTCCAAGGAATGGGAGAGTTATCATGGAGCTGAAGAACTGCCCTGCTGCTACCTCTGTCCCATCTCAAAATAAACTGTATGAAAATGGAGATAGACTATTATAACCCAGGCATTTCACTCAGTGAGTGTGGGGGTATGGGAGGCAGTAACGGAATACTGAGGAAGAGAAGGGAGCTGGTGCTAGCTAATCACTTGAGCTCATGAAAAAGCCAGTTAAGAAAAGAGGTGCTAGTTGGGACTGTTACCAGGAGGACTCACAAAAAGGAGACCTCAATATACAGCAACTTGTTTCTCAACCAGAAACAGTACAAGCTCTACAATCACACAGAACTAGAACCAAATTTTTGCTGTCACATAGCAAAGAGGCTCAGCTGTGTATGTCTGATAACATGTTTGCAAAAAATGATCTCCCTACCATGCAAGTCTCAAGCTAAAACTGACTTAGCCCCATCCAAAAATGATTGATGTACATATGAAATTATCTCATACGACACTCTCAGTCAATCTAGTCATCATAAAACATTCTCAAACCCTGGAATATTCCAAGTTAAATAATATCTTGGACAATGATGGGTGCTTAACAGTCTAGTTAAAAATCTGAGATGATTTAAAAATTCCAAGTGACTAATTTTTCAAGTGTACAGTCTAAAATCAACCCAATTCATATTATTTAACAGAATACTTAACATCTCAGTTTGAAACTTTTGCATTTAGATATAGAATGGCTTTAAAAAAATTTTTTTAGATGATTAGACTTTACAGCTTCTTTTGTAAAATTTATAAGACAGGGCCTAGCCTGCTATCATTTCCAAAAGCAAGAAAGCCTTTCACAAAAACTGATATAAAGTTTTCCAAAAATTTAAAATCACCCACAATCTCCAGGTAGTCATCTTGTAGATTTTTATATAGATAAATTAATAGGTATTAATAAATTTGAATAATCGCTCAACTGAGTTCATAGCACACTTAATTATTTAGTAAACCATAGTATGAAAAACAAATGTGTAATAAAATGAATGTGATACACATTACACACACACACACACACACACACACACACCACAAATACAGAGAAAAAAGCTAAAAGTATGTTTGCATTTTATTAGGTCATAGGATTAAGTGTTTTATTAATTATATTTATTTTTAAATTTTCTCTAATATTGTTACTTTTATATTGAAAACTGGAACTTAGAACTTAAAATATGATACCGATTAAAAAGCAAAGAAGATAAAGTCATTTATTCATAATTCTGATGCTCTGGGATTTGAGACTTTAAAAAATCAGAATCAGTAGTGGAAAAAGTATAGCGGTGCTGATGACATCTCTTACAATACGATCAACTTCTTTACCACTCAGAAACTAAAATGAGGTGAAATATTACTCTTGGACCCTGCAGGATCTATTGTCTCCAGTCTATACGTCTAGAAGCAGAAAAGTATACTATCCTCGAGTCTATTTAGGATTAGGGTGTTTTTACTATCCCTGGGTTGGGAATATCTTCTGGAGAGGGGGATGGCTACCCACTCCAATATTCTAGCCTGGAGAATTACATGGACTATATAGTCCACGGGTTGCAAAGAGCTGGACACAACTGAGTGACTTTCACTACAGTTTAAAGATCCCTTCTTTTCTTCATTTTCCAATATGGCCATGATAATGACTATAGGAATTCTTATTGGATAAATATATGACATTCATTTGAGTAATCGTTTAGATGTTATTATTGTCTTAAGCAAAGAGTTATGAAAATAAGGAGAAAGTGTTATGTTTCACTTTGGAGAGAATTTGCTGAATGAAGAATTCATGCTTTTAACTAGGCAGCTGTCATTGCTATTTATGAAAATGCATTCTCCTTGTAGCTTTAATTGTTAAGAAAATCAATAAGACAAATATATTTTGTGCTTCACCAGTCTTTCCAAATTATCTGTTCAAATTAATAATGTGAACTGAATGAAAGGGTGAATGACTACATGCTAAAAATAAAATTTAAAACAGTCAAAAAACATGGGTTTCTGTAGCCAGAAACTGCGTTATGTACATGTAAAATACTTTTATACAAACATTCCTATAATAATCATTCTTTTTTTCAGGACAGTTTGCCATTAACCATTGTAAGTGACGTTTTTTTGAGGGGGGGGGCCAAGATATGTGTGGATACTTTGAGATCAATTCCTATAAATATCAGTTCTTGGCTTTGCTACTGTGTTTAAAAACATACAGCATTTTGCTCATTAATAACATTTGTCTTAGTGACCATTCACAGTAATATGAAGAACTTAATTATTTTTTAAGTTGAATCATTCAAAGATTTTTCTTTTTTAAATTTATTTTCTTTTTAATTAGGCTCCTCCATCCATGGGATTTGCCAGGCAAGAGTACTGGAGAGGGTTGCCATTGCCTTCACCGATTGGATTATAGTTGCTTTATAATGTTGAGTTTGTTTCTACTTGCACAACAAAGTGAATCATACATTCATAGACCTCTATAATGCATACCTATATACACACACACACACCTTTTTTAGAATTTTCTTCCCATTTTAATCACCACAGATCATTGAATAGAGTTGCATGAGCTATCCAGTAGGTTCTCATTAGTCATCTAGTTTATACATAGTATCAGTAGTGTATGTATGTCAATCCCAGTCTCCCGATTCATTCCACTGTCCCTTCTCTTTTGCTATTCATGTTTGTTCTCTGTGTCTCTATTTCTGCTTTACAAATAACATCAGTTATAACATTTTTCTATTTTCTACACATAAGCATTATTACAGGATATTTGCTTTCGTCTTTCTGACTTCCTCCATTCTGTATATCCATAGTAATGTTACAGATAAAATAGATTGATGGTCAGTAACATACCTGAGGCCCAAAGAGCCATGGAGCATTCATAAAGTTACCAAATTTAGCAAGTCAAAATACAGAATATCCAGTTAAATTTGAATTCTAGGTAAAAAGCAAATATTCTTATGACCCAAATGGGACACACTCACACTAAACAAATATTCACTCTTTATCTGAAATTTAAATACCTTTGTGAGCTGAATTTTATCTGGCAACCCTGGGTACACAGGGATTCTTCAAGGCCTACTGAGAGTCTACATAATTTTATATTCTTGGGCTAGATTTCAGGCTTGGTTCTAGAAAATTATTGCTTGTAATTTAGAACAACTCAAGTGTGTTCATTAACATATATATGAAAGAAACCATCAGCAAGATATATCAAGTTTATTTTAATTTACATTTAAAAATAAGTTGTTTTATGTATTCATCTCCTTTTCAAAAATTTATTGTTATTTCCCATCACCATATAAAGCTTCTAACCACTATAGAGCATATTTCATTCATGAGGGTTTTAACACCAATAGTTCTAAAATGCGTTGATAACAGTGATTTCTTTCTTTTAATGAAATAAGCAAAATCATGTATCTGTTATTGCACGAAGAATTAAAAAATAAAACTTCTCATATTCCATGATGTAGTTTATGTCAGAAACAAAAATGTTTTCAAATAGTTATGTATTCATTTACCAATATATGAATAAAACATCATACACAGTACATGAATTCTTTATAGTCTATTCCGACACTGTGTTGTTAAGCAGACATTGCATCATCTTTGAGCTTAAAGATTTAATTTGATAACTTGGATGTTTTATCTTCTGACATTTGAGGACTTCACAAAGGTCTAGTTCTGCCTCCCCCCTAACTTAGGTTATTTTCAAGGTGTGTAAATCTGTAACCATGCTAATGAAAAGAGAAAGGCAATTCAATTTGTTCACTTTCATATTCAATTTTATAAGAAATAACATTTCACATAAAGAAAATTCAAGATATTCAAATAAAAATGTTGATCGTTAATGTTGTTCTTATTTTGGAAGCATGTGTGTGCCACTGTTAGATATATGAGTGCTAAAACTTGAAATCTGGGTTCAGATCCTGATGTACACCTGAGTGGATGAGTGACATTGCATCAATTATGCACATATTCTGTAAAATGGTAATAATAATAATAATGCTTTTACCTCATAGGTTCCAGGTGAGATTAAAGTAAATTAATTCTTAAATAATGCTACAAACAGTAGCTAGTGTGTACTGAACTATTAGCTGGTTGTCTTCATATGTTAAACTGCAATTTTCTAGGTCATTAATACACTTTCAATCCTTTTACAACTAATGGCAATTAACTACTGTAAAGATTTTAGTTATTTGACTCAAACATGGATTAAACTTGGTTATATCAAACATGTAAAACAAAACCATCATCCTCATTGTTTTTGAAACTCAGTAGTATTACAGATCCCACCACTTTCATAGAATATTTTGAAGAGTTGTCAAAGTGTATAAGTTCAAAGTTATAAGTTATGGAGTGCTAGTTTATGTGCAAAATAGTCAATTCTTGCTTAAGAGTGTCTCCTACATTTCCTTAAACTTAAGCATTAAATAGAAATGATGTTAGCACTCTAGATTCAAAAACCATCATTGTTTTGGATTAAGTCCAAATTTGGGTAGTAAAATGAATCTTAGATGTTTTTTGGTAATGATCCTACAATAAAACTTCATATCATAACATAAAAAGATGTTACATAGTTACATTTTCATAGGGTCATAAAAGTCACATATTTCTTAAGCTACATCAAAATTATATCAACACAGGTTTCAAATTACGTGGCATTCAATCACTATGTTAGAATGGTTTTAAAACTTTTGATGTGTATAAACTATACTCATTCTGGTGAGTGTGGTTGTGTTTCTTAAATATAGATGAGGTAAGCAAAAATTGAGGTACTTCTATATAGACATTAATAAACTAATATGCATATTGAATATATGCTCCATATAGTTTTCGTTTATTGTTGTTTTTGCTGTCCTTGTCATTTTGATTCCCTATGAGGAGACTGCAAATGGGATATTTTAGATGTCCAGCAAAGCTTCCCAGGTGTCTAAAGATACTACTGTTTGATATTTCCACAAATGAGTTACATGGTGAGTCTCTGGCATTTAAAAATAATAATGATGATGAAATAGGATTCAGCATTCTATAGGCAGTTACTGGTCCTGCCCCAGACCACTTTGGACATCATCAGATACTTCAGAAGAAATAACCAAGTAGCGTAATGTATGAGCCAATCATGAACCCGCCTTCAAGAGACTCTTAAGACTTATTCCATTTCCCCTTCTGCCTGTCTTTTGAACCACAATCAGAAGTCCAGGTCTTTCAATTAATTCTGCTCTATTTGTAGTTTCTCAGTTCAGTTCAGTTGCTCAGTCGTGTCTGACTCTTTGTGACCCCATGAACCACAGCACGCCAGGCCTTCCTGTTCATCACCAATTCCTGCAGTCTACCCAAACACACGTGCATCGAGTCGGTGATGCCATCCAACCATCTCATCCTCTATCATCCCCTTGTCCTCCTGCCCTCAATCTTTTCCAGCATCAGGGTCTTTTCAAATGAGTCAGCTCTCCTCATCAGGTGGCCAAAGTATTGGAGTTACAGCTTCAACATCAATCCTTCAAATGAAAATCCAGGAGTGATCTCCTTTAGGATGAACCGGTTGGATCTCCTTGCAGTCCAAGGACTCTCAAGATGCCTGGTGTTGGACTTCTCCAACACCACAGTTCAAAAGAATAAATTCTTCAGTGCTCAGCTTTGTTTACAGTCCAACTCTCACATCCATACATGACCACTAGAAAAACCATAGTCTTGACTGGACAGACTTTGTTGGCAAAGTAATGTCTCTGCTTTTTAATATGCTGTCTAGGTTGGTGTTAACTTTCCTACCAAGGAGTAAGTGTCTTATAATTTCATGGCTGCAATCACCATCTGCAGTGGTTTTGGAGCCCCAAAAAATACAGTCTGGCACTGTTTCCACTGTTGCCCCATCTATTTCCCATGAAGTGATGGGACCAGATGCCATGATCTTCGTTTTCTGAATGTTGAGCTTTAAGCCAACTTTTTCACTCTCCTCTTTCACTTTCATCAAGAGGCTCTTTAATTCCTCTTCACTTTCTGCCATAAGGATGGTGTCATCTGCATATCTGAAGTTATTGATATTTCTCCCGGTGATCTTGATTCCAGCTTGTGCTTCTTCCAGCCTAGTGTTTCTCATGATGTACTCTGCATACAAGTTAAATAGGCAGGGTGACAATATACAGCCTTGACATACTCCTTTTCCTATCTGGAACTAGTGTGTTGTTCCATGTTCAGTTCTAACTGATGCTTCCTGTCCTGCATACAGGTTTCTCAAGAGGCAGGTCAGGTGGTCTGGTAATCCCATCTCTTTCAGAATTTTCCAGTTTATTGTGAGCCACACAGTCAAAGACTTTGGCATAGTCAATAAAGCAGAAATAGATATTTCTCTGGAACTCTCTTGCTTTTTCCATGATCCAGAGGATGTTGGCAATTTGATCTCCGGTTCCTCTACCTTTTCTAAAACCAGCTTCAACATTGGGGAGTTCACGGTTCACATATTGCTGAAGTCTGGCTTGGACAATTTTGAGCATTACTCTACTAGCGTGTGAGATGAGTGCAATTGTGCAGTAGTTTGGGCATTCTTTGGCATTGCTTTTCTTTGGGATTGGAATGAAAACTAACATTTTCCAGTCCTGTGGCCACTGTTGAGTGTTCCAAATTTGCTGACATATTGAGTGCAGTACTTTCAGAGTGTCATCTTTCAGGATTTGAAATAGCTCAACTGAAATTCCATCACCTCCACTAGCTTCGTTTGTAGTGATGCTACTTAAGGCCCACTTGACTTCACATTCCAGGATGTCTGGCTCTAGGTGAGTGATCACACCATCGTGATTATCTGGGTCGTGACGATCTTTTTAGGACAGTTTTCCCACATATTCTTGCCACCTCTTCTTAATATCTTCTGCTTCTGTTAGGTCCATACCATTTCTGTCCTTTATTGAGCCCATCTTTTCATGAAATGTTCCCTTGGTATCTCTAATTTTCTTGAAGAGATCTCTAGTCTTTCCCATTCTGTTGTTTTCCTCTATTTCTTTGCATTAATTACTGTTTTCTTATCTCTTCTTGCTATTCTTTGGAACTCTGAATTCAAATGGGTATATCTTTCCTTTTCTCCTTTGCTTTTTACTTCTCTTCTTTTCACAGCTATTTCTAAGGCCTCTTCAGACAGCCATTTTGCTTTTTTGCATTTATTTTTCTTGGGGATGGTCTTGATTCCTGTCTCCTGTACAGTGTCACGAACCTCCGTCCATAGTTCATCAGGCTCTTTATCTTATCTAGCCCCTCAAATCTATTTCTCACTTCCACTCTATAGTCATAGGGATTTAATTTAGGTCATACCTGAATGGTCTAATGGTTTTCCCCACTTTCTTCAGTTTCAGTCTGAATTTGGCAAGAAGGAGTTCATGATCTGAGCCACAGCCTGCTCCCAGTCTTGTTTATGCTGACTGTATAGAGCTTCTCCATCTTAGGCTGCAAAGAATATAATCAATCTGATTTCTGTGTTGACCATCTGGTGATGTCCATGTGTAGAGTCTTCTCTTGTGTTGTTGGAAGAGGGTGTTTGCTATGACCAGTGCGTTCTCTTGGCAGAACTCTATTAGCCTTTGCCCTTCTTCATTCCATATTCCAAGGCCAAATTTTCCTGTTACTCCAGGTGTGTCTTGACTTCCTACTTTTGCATTCCAGTCCCCTAAAATGGAAAGTACATCTTTTGAGGGTGTTAGTTCTAGAAGGTCTTGTAGGTCTTCATAGAACTGTTTAACTTCTGCTTCTTCAGCATTACTGATTGGGGCATAGACTTGGATTACCATGATATTGAATGGTTTTCTTTGGAAACAAACAGAGATCATTCTGTTGTCTTTGAGATTGCATCCAAGTACTGCATTTCAGACTCATTTTTTGGTTATGATGGCTACTCCATTCCTTCAAGGGATTCCTGCCCACAATAGTAGATATAATGATCATCTGAATTAAATTCACCCATTCGAGTCCATCCTAGTTCACTGTTTCCTATAATGTCTGTGTTCACTCTTGCCATCTCCTGTTTGACCACTTCCAATTTGCCTTGATTCATGGACCTGACATTCCAGGTTCCTATGCAATATTGCTCTTTACAGCATCGGACTTTGCTTCCATCACCAGTCTCAATCACAACTGGGTGTTGTTTTTGCTTTGGCTCCATCCCTTTATTCTTTCTGGAGTTATTTCTCCACTGATCTTCAGTAGCATATTGGGTACCTACCAACCTGGGGAATTCATCTTTCAGTGTCCTATCTTTTGCCTTTTCATACTGTTCATGGGGTTCTCAAGGCAAGAATACTGAAATGGTTTGCCATTTCCTTCTCCAGTGGACCACATTCTATCAGACCTCTCCACCATGACCCAGCCATCTTGGGTGGCCCCACAGGGCATGGCTTAGTTTGACTGAGTTAGACAAGGCTGTGGTCTGTGTGATCAGATTGGCTATTTGTCTGTGATTATGATTTCGGTCTGTCTGTCCTCTGATCCCCTCTCTCAGTGCCTACCATCTTACTTGGATTTCTCTTACCTTGGACGTGGGCTCCCTCTTCACAACTGCTCCAGCAAAGCACAGCTGCTGCTTCTTACCTCTGATGCTAGTTAGCTCCTCTCAGCCACTGCCTTTGACCTTGGGCTGGGGTAGCTCCTCTAGGCTGCGCTCATGCGCCGTCGCTAAATCCCCTTATTTGATCTAGTGCTTCTCCTTCCTCTCCTGAATATCCTGAAAACATGACAGATCTGTGACCAGTAAGGAGGTTATCTTTTTGTTTTTCTTTTCTATCTACATTTTTTCCATAGGTCATTTCATGTACCTTTAACTTCAGCCTGTGTGCTTATGACCCTCAAATATACAAATGTGTGTGTGTGTGCTAAGTCACTACAGTCATATCTGACTCTTTGTGATCCTATGGGCTGTAGTCTGCCAGGTCCCTCTGTCTGTAAGATTTTCCAGGCAAGAATTCTGGAGTGGGTTGCCATGCCCTCCTCCAGGTAGTCTTCCCCATCCAGAGAGTGGAATCCCTGTCTCTTATGTCTTCTGCATTAGCAGGTGGGTTCCTTACCATGAGCACCACCTGGGAAGCCCTCAAATATATACCTCTAATGCCTCCTTGTCATCTAATTGTATATAAAAATGTTAATGCATAATTGTTATAGTTGGATGTCTAAGTCACCACAAAATTAAATGTCAATAATTCTTGATTTCATCTACTACATTTAATCCTCCATCAGTTTTTTTTTTCCCCCCCTATTCTATCTGTGTGCCTTGCCTAAGCTCTAGGATCATTCTTTCTTCATCTCTAATGCTATGACCCTAAATTAAAGGGCATTGCCTGCCCTGTGGATGACCATATTTGGTCAGAAAAAAATGTTTGAAGCTGGTCCCCCTGAATTGGGAAGTTGATGTCTTAGCCACTGAACCCCCAGAAAGCTCCCATTTTGCCACAGTGTTAAGTGTTTCCTACTCACAAGATATATATGTAGGAGCTTCATGGAGCAAACAGGTGTTACTATTGTCACAGAGAGCATTTCAGACCTCACAGTAGCTTCTCTTTGGCAGTGTTGTCAACCATCTTGTGTGAAGTCACTCAGTTGTGTCTGACTCTTTGCAGCCCCATGGACTGTAGCCTACCAGGCTCCTCCGTCCATGGGATTTTCCAGGCAAGGTTACTGGAGTGGGTTGCCATTTCCTTCTCCAGGGGATCTTCCCCACCCAGGGATCAAACCCGGGTCTCCCACATTGTAGGCAGATGGTTTACCATCATCTTACCAGCTTTGAAAACCTATGAAATTTAGATAGTTTCCATTTCTGTTTCTGTGCTGTATGTTCCACTACTTTCCTTCTAAGAAATAGTGCAATCGTTTAATTGTTACAGGAGAATCCCATGACCAAATTCACATTCCTGTAGAATCCCCAACAAAGGCGCAAGGAACCATGACACCAACACTTGCAGATGTTTCTAACTCCATTGTGTAATATTTTGCAACAAGGAGAGCTTTGCAGGGCTGATTGGCACTTGAGCTAATATTAGTGAACCTATCCTCTCAGAATATGATATTATCTAAATTTATCCTCAACACAGGTGTAAATGAGTATTCTCTTATTTCAAGGAGCTCTTACAAGTGGCTGTCAAAGGCATTAGCATTTAGCTGAATTCCTGTACCAGAACAATGCAGTGGGAGGATATGACCAGCTACTTTGACTCACCGCATCTAACTGCAGTTTACGTCTAAGCTCTATGATTTAAAAAAAATAAAAAGAGAGGAAGTAAGAAGATAAATGAGAGTCAATTTCTATCCTGAATCATAAAGAAATTTGACCTATCAAATGATTTAAGTTCAAAATGACAATTAAAAAAAAAGAACATTTAACATCAGGGAAATATAGCTCAAATTGCATCTGAAAGTGAGAGTGTTAGTCGCTCAGTCATGTCCAACTCTTCACAACCCGATGGACTATAACCTGCCATGCTCCTCTGTTCATGGGATTCTTCAGGCAAGAATACTAGACTGGGTTTCCCTGCTCTTCTCCAGGGGATCTTCCTACTCATCCAGAAAATGTTAAGTTTACACCTATAGTTTTTCATACCTTGAGAATTTCTGCTCTCTGTTTAAAAAAAAAAAAGTTATAGATTCAAGGCTGTATTAACTTCACATGTTTTTCTTGTATACACATAGCTAGTGACAAGCCTATGATAATCGTTAAAAGAGGGTAATAAATAAGATGAACATAGGATTTTTAGGGCAGTGAAACTACTCTTTGTCATACTCTAATGGTAGATACATGTTATTGGAAATTTGTCTAGACTCATAGGATGTACAGCACCAAAGGTGAACTTTGGGTGATAACAATATGTCAGCATAAGTTCATTGATTGTAACAAAGATACCATTCTGTTGGGGGATGTTGACAGTAGGAAATGCTATGCCTGTGTAAGGCAAGGGGTATATGAGAATCTCTGCACCTTCTGTTCAAGTTTGCTGTGAAGCTAAAGCTGCTCTAAAAGATATAGTTTATTAAACAAAAAGAAGAATACAGCAATTATTTTGTCATCTTCAGTAGTGTATCTCATAAGTACAGACATAACTTTGGCATATTTGACAAATGTGACTCTCATAACCCCAAATGTCATATAGGTATTACAAATGAGAAAGCCTCATTTTTCTGAAAAAAAAAAAAAATTGAAGTGAATATAGTTGTGAGATTAACTTAGAAGAGATCACAAAATAAAGTGCATTTTTCAACTTTAAAACAAAAGATGTTTAAAAAATAAATTAGCAGAAATTCATAGGGCAGCATTCAACTTTCATAGAATGTCTATAGTAAAATACAAATAAGTTTGTTTTTAGAAAATACAAAAAGCATCATTTATATTTTGTATCTAAAATATTATTTCTTTTTTGAATTTATTTATTTTAATTGGAAGCTAATTACTTTTCAATCTTGTGATGTTTTATAATGTTTGAAAATGGAATTTTTCATCAGGGTAGAATGCTCACATGGCATATTTTCCTATACATATAAATGCTATTTAAAGTTAGTGTCAGGCTGTCATTATTTTTCTCTTTGGAACCAATAAAATGAATTGAGATCATTCCCTCTCAAAAAGTATGAAAATTCAAAACATTTATTTACTCTTATTTATTCTTCTAATTTAAAATTACTAAAAATGACCCCTTGCCTTCATTAAAATTTGCTATTTAAATAAGTATTGCAATTAAATTCTAACCACAGAATGTCAATTACTTTAAGATTAGGAATGAATTTATTTAAGTCACTAGAGAAATTGATCTTGTATGTCTTCTCAAACATGATAAGATTTCAATGTTTATCTCATTTGGATCAGATAAGGATCTGGCCAAACACATTCCCTTTACTAATTTTCTTTTCTAGCCTTGAAAATTATGTCATATTTGCAGGTCTGGTATTTTAATACATTTTAATGTATATGTACTGCTATAGTCATCTAGGCATAAATGAAAACATAATCACATTTTTTGACACTTTTTTACAAAAACTTTGATAATGTTTTATCCTAGGAGAGTACAACAATATTAAAAGCATTGGTTCATTTATTGTTTAATACAATTTCTTTTGAAAATAGATTTAGAAATATCTTTAATGAGTTGATACTTTTATGAGGCAGTTACAAGTAGAATATTTCTTTAACACAAGCTTATGAAAAATCAAAATGATATTTCTTGAAACTGATTATTTTCATAAAATGCCTTAGTATGTGGTATGAAAGTTGTAGCAAGTAGTGAACAAAACATAGTTTCTTTTCTGCTGTCATAAATTGTTCACTTTATACAAGATTAATACTCAAAGAGTTCTAGAAGATTAAAAGAAAAAAGGAGAAGGAAATTACAGAGTGGGATGGAAAATGAGATTCAAGAATTTAGAAAAAAACAAACTAGTTCACTTGGGGACTGGTATTTTTCAATTTAGGAAAAAAAATATTTGCAGTGACAATTTGTTATTTAAAAATTATGTTGATCAATATCTGTTAACTAAAACTTATTGAAGTGTCTCTATAGTTGTAATTTGTTATATAAGGTGCATTTCCTGCAAGGAACTAAATACCCAAAGTCAAAATACCAATCTAAAAACTGATGTTTATTATCTCACATAATAAATTCTGCTGGTGAATTCATCTCCCAGTACTGTCACTAGAAACCCATATGCTGCCCATATTTTTATCCTGTTAGCCTCAGCAGATTTGTTACTATATATCTTGGTCCATGTATTGCTGCTTCAGCTCTACGTATGTGGACTATTGTTCAGACACTGAAAAAAAGAGAAAAACATTTATTTTTATCTCTCTTTGTTAATAACTAAAATATATTTCCGAAAAGCCCAGAAAATTTCTCCAATTTGTTAATATCAATTCCTCATTGGTAGGAGTACGCAACCAATTTAATCATTGGAAAGGGAGATTAGAATTATCATCATTGATTTAGATTGGTTAGAATTCACTTCAGTGGCTAGGATTGAGAATAACTTTTTCTTGAGGAATGTAAAAAATCAGGGACACATAAATCAGGGAACAATTAACAAGGGAGAATGGGAAATCACCATTTGATAAGCAACATCAGAGTCTACTTCCATGCCACATGTGAATCAAAAACGTTAACTAGAAACAAGTCAAAAGTATGAATAAAAAGTATGTCTCCTATATGAAGTAATCATCTCACCATGGCATATTTTAAAGACCAATTCATATTTCCAATTTTAGTTCATATTGTATTATTGAAGGATTATGGTTTAAACTATTTTCAGGTAAGAACACTGTTCTTCTTAATCAGAGCTTATCCAAAGTGGTCGATTGCGTGAGATGTGTAGGCCCAAACTAATTTTACTCTTAAGAATTCAATCTTGGTAAGCAAAAACTTGAGAAGAAAAAGAAAAAAACCAGGAAGGATTGTCTTTTTCTAGCAGAGAACCTCTTCCTTAGTTTGCATTACATGTCACATATCTCTTCTTCTCCTTTAATTTCATGATATTCCAGTATGCTCCTTTTGTCCCCATGCTCCCTTCTGATCTTGTCTCTTCCCCTCTCCTCTCCTTTTCAGATATGTTTGTCTCTATGAATACACAAGGCTCTGAGCTGGACCAGTTACAAAGAAAATAACACTGCCTGGGTAAACTTCTCAGAGCATATCACAGTCTCAAGACTTGTATTATTTTTAAGACATAGACATGTATGGAACCATGTAAAATATAGAGCATGTATCATAGGGATGAGGAGAGACAGGCTTTTTTCAATAGAAGATAAATGAAAGTGAAAGTCACTCAGTCGTGTCCAACTCTTTGTAACCCCATGGACTGCATAGTCCATGGAATTTTCCAGGCCAGAATACTGGAGTGGGTAGCCTATCCCTTCTCCAGCAGATCTTCCTGACCTAGGAATCAAACCAGGGTCTCCTGCATCACAGGTGGATTCTTTACCAACTGAGCTATGAGGGAAGCCAAGGGTGTTTTAATAAAGTAACATTTGGATTGAACAGTTGTCTAATATTTTATCTATAGCACCAAAGCAATTAAAAAAAAAAACATGACATGGAGAAGAGAATAATTTCTGTGCTCTCTGTACCAGACATTGTACATACACCATCTTATTTAATCCTTCAGTTACTTGGATAAGTTGATAGTTTTCCTATTTTACAGTAGAGAAAAGCTATAGGTAACAGGACATGACATCTTACCAAGTATAAAGCTAGTACCTCAGGGAGGTATTCCAAATATGATACTATTGTCTATTATACTTTTTTTGCCTGCCATGGTAGAATTCAATCATTACTTGTAATTAAAATGACCTATGAACTTTCTGATAAGCAAACATTATAGGCTTGAAAGAAAACTGGAATAGGAATGTTTTCCTCACCTTGTGTTCCCACATAGATTCTATGCCTTAGTTAAGTCTGTTGTGATCTATTATATCAACTGACACAAAGAAACTTTACTTCCTGGAACAAGGCAATGGTTTATCTTCTCAACTGCCAGGTATGGACTGTTTCTCTTTAGTAATTTCCTACTGCAATAAAAGTGACTTTTCATTGTTAAAAGCCTGCTATGATGAAAACATGACTTTTATTTAAAGGACAAAATCTCAAACTCCTGAAAATCTTGCAAAAGCTAAAGGTAAAACACAGTTTCTAGGATTATTTATATCAGAAAAAGTGAAGATCTTTTCAACTTGAAAGCATGGTTTATGTATTTTAACAATTAATTTATTCCATGTGCTTTAAACAACATATGTTCCATTCATATTTGAGACAACTTGAGGCTAAAGAACAAAATTAAAATGAACACTAAAATGTGTTAATATAAAAAATAATGACAATGCAGCAATTTCCAGTAGTAACTGTCAAAAAGTGTGGGCGGATCTATCATTGAAAGCCAAAGTTTGAAGCATGGGTTTTTCAAGTGTGTTCTGAAGGTAATTTGCCTGATCTCAGACTGCAGACCTTTCTCAAGGTTAAGATTTGGTATGGAAATTACTCTGATGAAATAATAATCTTTATAATAATTAATCAGTTACTTAATATTAGCAAGAGATCCAGCTAGGAATAATACACAATTCTTTTATCTAGTTTTCACAATAATCCTGTAAGTCAAGTAGAAAGATTTTCCTCATTGTAGAGGTTAAAAAAGCAAAGCTTAGAAAGAATGAATTTGGAAAAATCACAAATTATGAATTATGGAACAGGAATCAGAGCCCAAGTCTTAAGGATTATATACCCTAGATTTAATCACCTTCAGGTTCTTGTTTTTAAAAAGTCAGATTTCTCACAAATTCTCGTCAGATTTACCCAGGACTTTTTGATTTCTATGAGAGAAGGCATATACTGGCATTATTAGCAATCCTTTTCTCACCTCTGCTTATCTAGATGTCTCTTTGTTTATTGCAAATGTGATCAACTACATAAAGATTGCTGACTCTTAATTTTCCTTTCAGCAGTGTTTCACCCATGTTTAGAAATAATATTTCAAATACATACACAAACAATTCAGATTACTGAGTGCCAGCTATTCAATAGTCATTATATATATGTAAATTGTAATTTATTTTTTAAAATGGGTGAATATTAATATCATTTTTTTATAGAAAAGACAACAAAAGACTCCTTTGGATTATGTTGCTCAAGATCACATGGCCTAATGCAACAATATTTCAAAAATAGTTCTGAGGGCACAAATTTCTTTTTTTCTTTTACCTGTTAAATTAAAAAAAAAAAAGTCTTTTCCTAAATATCAACAATGCAGTTTTGCTAAAGTTACAATTTTGGGAAATTAACCAGCCTCAGAACCACCCCCAGTCTTTCTGTCAAGTGTATCTGGGTCTCCACCATCTCACTGCTGCCTGCATTTCTCCCAGGACTTGGGGTTAGGTGAAGAGGGGTAGAGAAGATTCTATAAATGTCTCCTCAAGTACAGAGCCCAGGAGAGTCCAGGGTGAGGTGCTGGGCTCCTTGAATGCAGTGTAGAGTAGCCTCTCTATATCATTTTCTCTTCCCCACCCCCCAGCTCCCTTCTGCTTTCCTCAGGTTTGAAATACAGGAAGTTTGATTATCCAGAGCAAATTAAATATTTTATATCAGATTATATTACAACAAACATTGCTAAGTGCTTTCTGTTCAGTTCAGTTGCTCAGTTGTGTCTGATTCTTTGCAACCCCATGGACTGCAGCACACCAGGCTTCCCAGTCCATCACCAACCCCCAGAGCTTGTTCAAACTCATGTCCATCAAGCTGGTGATGCCATCCAACCATTTTATTCTCTGTTGTCCCTTTCTCCTCCTGCTTTCAATATTTCCCAGCATCAGGGTATTTCCAATGAGTCAGTTCTTCACAAGGTGGCCAAAGTATTGGAGTTTCAGCTTCAGCATCAGTCCAAATCTAAGTGTTGAATTCAAGCACCTCAAAGTAGCTCTGGGCTAGTTTGTTAAATTTCACTTACTGCATAAAGGGACCTTGTTTCTAGCCACTTGGAACGTTGTAGGTGCTCAGTCTTATACTACCTCTTTCCACTTGGCCATGTTTCTTCTCCATTGCTAAGGGTTTTCAAAAAGTCCATACACAGCAATAAATGAAATGTGTGGGGTGTTTTTCTTCATATCAAAACACATCGAGTTGTAATTGAAGAATTGGTGCATCTAGAAAATGCAGTCTGGCTTAGGAAAGAAAAGCAAGGGTAAATTTTTCAAAATATTAGTCTAACAGCCATCAGGTATAATCTCCTTGGGATATGCAGCATCAGGATCACTACTTTGTTTTGATTTTTCTTTTTAAGCAATTTCAAAGAAACTGAAGTTGAAAATAGTTAATTTGAAAATTCTTGGGAGTTCCTTGATAGTCTACTGGTTAGGATTCTGGGCTTTCACTCTTGTGGTCTGGGGAACTGAGATACTGCAAGCTGCATGGCCAAAAATAAAATAAATAAAAATTCTTACATAGTAACAAGTAAGATTGTTTTGTATCACTGAATTTTAATGATATTAAAATAACCCTTTAGGTAGACACTGACCTTGACAAAAATATAAGGGTAATTTTGACATAATGACACATTGATAATGTGTTATTATGTCACTGAAGTCTGTAATGTCTTTTGATCACCAATGGGCAGTACATTACATTAAATGATGCTACTGAAAATTTAAGTTATTGATGAGATGAAATGTTCCAAAATAGCATCATGGTCTAACATCTTGAATAGAAAATTCACATTTTATGTGTATAAGTAATGTAGTAATTCAAAGAGAAGGAATAAAAAAAATCTCCATTATTTAGATACTTATTTTGTATAATAACTGGACATTCAGCAACTGAAGTTTAAATTTGCATTTGGATATTGAATGATATTGTCAAATGAGTGTTTATTGTCTGTTTAAATTTAAAACCTGCCTATCCAAGTTAGCTTTCTTTTCTTTTTTTTCCCTAGAGCTCTTCCAGTATCTGAGCTCTATTCTATAAACAAAAAGTGAGCAAAACTCACTTTTTCTTGGTCTCTTTTTATCTACATGATATAATCACACAAAAGTGTTTTTAAAAACTTGCATCAATTGTTATTTTGTTAATTTATTTTTTAATTATAGTATAATTGCTTTACAATGTTATGTTAGTTTCTGCTGTACAACAACATGAATCAGCTATAAGTATATAGATATCCTCTCACTCTTGAGCTTCCCTTCCACCCTCATCCCATCCCTTTGGGTCATCACAGACTTTTTTGTATTTTGAAGTGTTTTCTCTTTATTCCTCATGGTCATGATTTAAGTTACCTCTTTATGATGAAAGAAATATTCTGTACCTCTGTGCTAGTCAATTTGGTAGCTAGTAGCCACATGTGGCTTCTTGGCACTTTAAAGGTAGTGAGTGAAACTGAGGAAAAAATAGTCAATGTGGCCTGTGGCTATGAATTAGAGAATGCAGGTACTTCAGGGGTGGTCAATTGCTCAGTCATGTCGAACTATTTGAAACCTCAGGACTTTAGCTCTCCATGTTGCTCTGTCCATAGGATTTTCCAGGCAAGAATAGTGGAGTGGGTTGCCATTCCCTTCTCCAAGGGATCTTCCCAATTCAGGGATCAAAGCTGCATCTCTTGCATTGGCAAACTGATTCTTTACCACTAGCACCACCTGGGAAGCCCATAATAAATACACTTTGATACATACATTCAGATGGTTCTAAACTTTCAGTGGTTTAACTTATGATTTTTAACTTTAGGATGGTGCAAAAGCAATATGTATTCAGTATAAACTGTACTTTGAACTTTGATCTTTCCTGGGGCTGGTGATTTCAGGACCATCCTCTCTAGTGATTGTGGGTGGCAGCAGAGAGCCATGACTGGAGTCAGTCGATGATAGCAAGAGTAAAACTGAACACACTTACAACCATTCTGTACCCACACAAGCATTCTGTTTTTCTCTTTCAGAATAGCATTCAATATATTACATGAAATAGCCAATATTTTATTATAAAATAGACTTTGTGTAGATGGTTTCATCCCACTTAGCCTGATGTAAGTGCTCTGAGCAAGGTTAAAGTGAACTGGGCTAAGCTACTTTGTTTGATAAGTTAGGTGTATTAAAAGCATTTAAATTCATGATATTTTTAACATGATGGATTTAAAAGGATGTAAGCCCGCTGTAAGTTGAGGAAGATCTGTATATTTACTTTGTTTATGAATTTTGTGAATGTATGTGTGATTTTATTTTCCGACTGCTGTCTCCGCAGCCTCCAAATTGTCTAACAACCTGTAACTCCCAGAACTAACACATAGATAGACTTCTACTGTACTGTACTAGGGTTGATCTGGATGACTAATGATATATGGCAGAAGTTATGGCATGTCAGTTCTGAGATTGATCTGGACTGGGGCTTCCCCTTCGGGCTTTATGCCTCTCTATGTATCTTTCTCAAACAGTTTGTGAGGAACTGAACCTTACCAACAACTACATCATGTGAGCGTAGAAACATATACTTAAACTCTAGTGCAGTCTTGAGTTGGCTGCAGACCAGGCTGACAGCTTGACTGCAACCTCTTAAGAGACTGTGAGCCAGATTCACCCAGCTAAGCAGCTTCCATATTTCTGACTCTCAGAAACTGAAATAATAAATGTTTGTTGTCTTCAACTGCTAGATTTGGGGACAACTTTTAATGCAGCAATAGATAAATATAATGGTATACCTGCTAACCTATGTTATTTATTTTTCAACTGTGATTAATGAATTACTTTAATTCTAATATCTTTCATAGATTGTTGCATTGTGTTTTCTAGATAGGCAAAAATGTTTGGATCTTTCAGAAAGGATGTTTCTTTCTCTAATACTTCTTACTTTGTTTCTTGTTATATTTTACAAGTTAGAAAGAAAAAAATACATTTAAATCATAGTGATGACCTTAACAATTCTTTATCTATTCCTAATTTTACTTAGAATTCTTCTAATGTACCATCACTGTATGTAATATTAACTATTGGTATGATAAAACTATACTGTATTATGCTAAATATAATTTATAGTTTAATAAGAAATATATCAAGAATGCTGAAGCTGAAACTCCAATACTTTGGCCACCTCATGCAAAGAGTTGACTCACTGTAAAAGACTCTGATGCTGGGAGGGAATGGGGGCAGGAGGAGAAGGGGAAGACCAAGGATGAGATGGCTGGATGGCATCACCGACTCTATGGATATGAGTTTGAGTGAACCCCGGGAGTTGGTGATGGACAGGGAGGCCTGGTATGCTGTCATTCATGGGGTCACAAAGAGTCGGACACAACTGAGTGACTGAACTGAACTGAACTGATATCAAGAATAAATTTGAAATTTTTAAAATATATTTTAGCATGTGTTGAGATAATAAATATTCATGTTTTTAAAATCATTTTAATTGTTAAATTGAAAGATCAATGTGACATTTTACATTTTGGAGAAAACAGCAACTATTTTTTGGAAACAAAAAAATCTGAATGTTGTCAGTTTAAGCAGTAAAATACTCTTTTAGTTTCAGATTTATTACCATTGCATCATTAAATAATATCAATGTTATTATTTCTAAAACACCATGATCCAGCTAACATTTAACGTGCATTATAGATTTTTTGTAGTCTTTATGGTCTGCACAAATAAATTTCATGCTTTCTGAAATTAAAGACTATATTTTCTATTGTTTTCATGTTAAAGGATTGATTACAGTGTTATACCTATAAAACATCTCAATAAATGCTTAGACAAAAGAGTGAGTATTTGATAAGCTGCATTGTTATTAGAGGAGCTCATTTTAGGTCCTTTACTTTTACTATATATTGGGAGATAGTTTCCAAATTGGAAATTCAGTTATGAGTTGCAAAGAGTCAGACACAACTGAATGACTGACATTTTCACTTTGAATATTTTAGACTGCATCATCATGCTCTTAAGATCTAAAAATTTCTAATTCCTGCATCTAAGGAAATATTATTGTATATAAATTATGGATTTCAAAGCATAAGTCAATATTTCAAAGCTTTCTTAAAATGCATTCCTTTGAAAAAATCATTTTAAAATTCAATGGTATATTAAAGAGCTACCTATAATGCCCACACCAAGTGTCTAGGCAGTTTCACACGTCAGTTTACTTAATGAGATAGATTGCTGTTTTTAGTCACTAAGTCATGTGTGACTCTTTTGTGACCCCATAGACTGTAGCTCACCAGGCTTCTCTGTCCATGGGATTTCTCAGGCAAGAATACTGGAGTGACATATCATTTCTTTCTCTATGAAATCTTCTGGCATAACAGTCGAACCTGCCATCTCCTACACTGGCAGATAGATTCTTTACCAATGAGCCACCATGGAAACCCAATGAGATCAATATAAGGAATATAAAGATGGCCATTTTACTATCATAAAGGAGAAAAATCAAGTTCCAATAAGCTATTAAGTAAAAGCATCTAGTTTTCTCCAAGGTACATTCACTAACTCATTCATTTTAGAAAAAATAGTTTTCCATTTTCCCTATTCATAAATTTCCTCATTAAATATTCTTTCTATACTTCCACTAGAGATCCACTTGTTTTCAGCCTTTGTCAATGACTGAAGTGTTTGTATAGACAGTCCATGGATTGTGTTTCTACATTTAGAAACACATAACTTTGTTAGAAACCTCATGTGATACAAATGTGTGCAGGCATTTGAGGTTGGAAAGTATTGTTCCAAATTCTGCCTATCTACATCACAGCCAGAGTGCTTTGTTTTGGTGTTCATTCCCTAGAAACATACAGATAATAAAATATATCTCTGTCCATCTTAAAATTAGCAGAGTCCACTTCCTGAGGAAAGCTTTCCTCAGAAATATGATAACCATGCAAAATAAATGCCTAATTGATACAACTTGGGCTTCAAGATAGAAAAAAATGTCACCAGATATTCATAAGGCTGTGAGAAATACAGAGATTAGTAAATTGATACTAGTTTCTTGAGAATAACTAAATTTTAATACAGTATGTTGATTTTCCATTCTTTCAGGTTAGTATCCCTTCACAAACAGAAACATTATTAAACTTTCAGATATGAAGTGAGTTACTATTTCCTGGTGATTTCCAAGCTAATATTCTGGTGTTTTTGTCAGTTGAAAATATCATATTCTGTGATACTCCAGCCAATGTAGAAGGCAGTTAGCATATTTTTGCTTCTTTTCTAATAAATGTGAGTTATTATTATTTATTGATCAAACAATACTTTGTCAGATAACGATAATACAAATACTGGACTGTTGTTTCAAATTTCTATGTTCTCCATCAAAGTAAACTGCTGAAATTTGTTTCTTTATTATTCTCTTGCAAACCATACTTTTAATGTAGTTAGAGTTAGTTACAACTCTTTCTGATATTAAAAACAAGCAAAAAAAATCACTTAACCACCAACAAAGTTATTTTTATAAAAATGTAAAGAGGGAGAGAGAAAGAGATTGAGAGACAGACTCTGCATTCATGTGTAAAATTCAATAAACCTATGTGTTAGTAAATTTTATATGTCAGCTTGGCTGAGCCACTTGGGTGCCCAGATATTTGGCCAAACACTGTTCTGAGTATATGTCTGTGAGGGTTTTTATAGATGAGATTAACATTTGAATAGTAGATTGAGGAAAGTAAATTGCCTTCCTTGATATGGCTGGGCCTCATCTAATCAATTGAAAACCTAAATAGAACAAAAAAGCCTGAAAGGGAACTCTTCCTCTTTGATGGATTTGAACTAGGACATTTGTCTCTTCTGGTCTTCACAGTCAAACTGAAACATTTACTTATCTTGGGTTTTGAATCCATCAGCCTTTAGACTATAATTTATACCATCAGCTCCCCTGGTTCTCAGGACTTGGACTGAAAACATTGTCTCTCCCAGGTCTCCAATTTATTCACTACAGATCTTGGGACATCTCAGCCTACATGTCATATGAGCCAGTTTCTTATAATAAAGCTCTAAGATATATTGGATATTCATGAAATATGTGAAACATAGGAGATATCTATAGATCTGTTATCCATCTGTATGCCTCCTGTTAGTTCTCATTCTCTAGAGAACCCTGACTAATACAACATATTTAAACTAATGAAATGTTACTTTGGGGTTGAAATATGATATTTTGTTTTTAACAATTTAAAAAAAATAATCCACCATAAACATAGGCATAGATAGTTTTCATCAAGTATGACTCGCGGTCCAACTATGCTCGGAAGAATTTTAAGAACATGTCTAGATTTTCTTAACAATAAGTTAAACTTTATTTGCTTTTTCCATCCTCCTGTCCCCACCTAAAGCTGTAAATCTCCTTGTAATAAACTGCTGCAGACATATTTTGTTTATGGTATGAATTACTCTATGACGCTTAAACTCTAAGAAATGTCACAGTCTGTATGCACCTGTCCAAAGGCCAACTCCTCCCACTGATAAGTAAGTGGGGAAGAGCTTTTATAGACCAAGGGAGGGGGCTGCCTGCAAAAACTGTGCAGTCAGTTCTGACAGTCATCTTGAAATTGGTCACTGATGCACTGATCAGCATCATCTTTTAAGTTAGGCTTTTAATTTTGTATTGGAGTATAGCCTATCTTGGTTTGTTTCTAAGGCAAACCATTCAGTATCACAATAATCCAAGTCTATGCCCCAACCAGTAATGCTGAAGAAGCTGAAGTTGAACGGTTCTATGAAGACCTACAAGATCTTTTAGAACTAACACTCCAAAAAGATGTCCTTTTCATTATAGGGGACTGGAATGCAAAAGTAGGAAGTCAAGAATCACCTGGAGTAACGGGCAAATTTGCCCTTGGAATACAGAATGAAGCAGGACAAAGACTAATACAGTTTTGTCAAGAAAATGCCCTGGTCATAGCAAACACCCTCTTCCAACAACACAAGAGAAGGCTCTACACATGGGCATCACCAGATGGTCAACACAGAAATCAGATTGATTATACTCTTTGCAGCCAAAGATGAAGAAGCTCTATATAGTCAACAAAAACAAAACCAAGAGCTGACTGTGGCTCAGATCATGAACTCCTTATTACCAAATTCAGACTTAAATTTAAGAAAGTAGGGAAAACCACTAGATCATTCAGGTATGACCTAAATCAAATCCCTTATGATTATACAGTGGAAGTGAGAAATAGAATTAAGGGACTAGATCTGATAGATAGAATCCCTGATGAACTATGGACTGAGGTTCGTGACATTGTACAGGAGACAGGGATCAATATCGTCCCCTTGTAAAAGAAATGCAAAAAAGCAAAATGGCTGTCTGGGAAGGCCTTACAAATAGCTGTGAAAAGAAGGGAAGTGAAAAGCAAAGATGAAAAAGAAAGATATAAGCATCTGAATGCAGAGTTCCAAAGAATAGCAAGAAGAGACAAGAAAGCCTTCCTCAGTGATCAATGCAAAGAAATAGAGGAAAACAACAGAATGGGAAAGACTAGAGATCTCTTCAAGAAAATTAGACACCAAGGGAATATTTCATGTAAATATGGGCTTGATAGGGACAGAAATGGTATGTGCCTAACAGAAGCAGATGATATTAAGAAGAGATGGCAATAATACAAGGAAGAACTGTACAAAAAGATCTTCACGACCCAGATAATCACAATGGTATGATAACTCACCTAGAGCCAGACATCCTGGAATGTGAAATCAAGTGGGCCTCAGAAAGCATCACTACGAACAAAGCTACTGGAGGTGATGGAATTCCAGTTGAGCTATTTTAAATACTGAAAGATGATGCTGTGAAAGTGCTGCACTCAATATGCCAGCAAATTTGGAAACCTCAGCAGTGGCCACAGGACTGGAAAAGGTCAGTTTTCATTCCAATCCCAAAGAAAGGCAATGCTAAAGAATGTTCAAACTACTGCACAGTTTCACTCATCTCACATGCTAGTAAAGTAATGCTCAAAATTCTCCAAGCCAGGCTTCAGCAATACGTGAACCGTGAGCTTCCTGATGTTCAAGCTGGTTTTAGAAAAGGCAGAGGAATCAGAGATCGAATCGCCAACATCCGCTGGATCATCGAAAAAGCAGGAGAGTTACAGAAAAACATTTATTTCTGCTTTATTGACTATGCCAAAGCCTTTGACTTTGTGGATCACAATAAACTGTGGAAAATTCTTCAAGAGATGGGAATACCTGAGCACCTGACCTGCCTCTTGAGAAGTCTGTATGCAGGTCAGGAAGCAACAGTTAGAACAGGACATGGAACAACAGACTGGTTCCAAAAAGGAAAAGGAGTGCGTCAAAGCTGTATACTGTCACCCTGCTTATTTAACTTCTATGCAGAGTACATCATGAGAAATGCTGGACTGGAAGAAGACTTTCTGGAATCAAAATTGCTGGGAGAAATATCAATAACCTCAGATATGCAGATGACATCACCCTTATGGCAGAAAGTGAAGAGGAACTAAAAAGCCTCTTGATGAAAGTGAAAGAGGAGAGTGAAAAAGTTGGCTTAAAGCTCAGCATTCAGAAAACTAAGATCATGGCATCCGGTCCCATCACTTCATGGGAAATAGATGGGGAAACAGTGGAAACAGAGTCAGACTATTTTTGGGGGCTCTAAATTCACTGCAAATGGTGATTGCAGCCATGAAATTAAAAGACACTTACTCCTTGGAATGAAAGTTATGACCAACCTAGATAGCATGTTAACAGTCTTTTGGACTGTGTGGGAGAGGAAGAGGGTGGGATGATTTGGAAGAATGGATGCTTTTGAACTGCGGTGTTGGAGAAGACTATGGAGAGTCCCTTGGAATGCAAGTAGATCCAACCAGTCCTTTCTGAAGATCAGCCCTGGGTGTTCTTTGGAAGGAACGATGTTAAAGTTGAAAATCCAGTACTTTGGCCACCTCATGCGAAGAGTTGACTCTTTGGAAAAGACTCTGATGCTGGAAGGGATTGAGGGCAGGAGGAGAAGGGGACGACAGAGGATGAGATGGCTGGATGGCATCACTGACTCCATGGGCTTGAGTCTGAGTGAACTTCGAGAGTTGGTGATAGACAGGGAGGCCTGGCGTGCTTTGATTCATGTGGTTCCAAAGAGTCAGACACGACTGAGCAGCTGAACTGAACTGAACTGAAGTGACTGAATGTAGTATGATTTGTATGTAGTCAGGATTAAGAATTATTTAAAATCTTCTGGAATTTTGTTTTGAGTCATCTATCCTGTTTTTATGTTTATCAGATCCCTGTAATTGATACTCTTAATTCACTCTATCTGCCAAACCCAGTTACCCCTTCAGAATTCTGTAAACATCTAGAATTCTTTATGCTTAATAAGTTATCACAATTCAGGTGATTTTAACCAAATATTAAAATGCTATTATTCCAGTTTCTATTTTATTTTTGCTCAGTTCAGTTCACTTCAGTTCAGTCGCTCAGTTGTGTCCACCTCTTTGTGACTCCATGAATTGCAGCACGCCAGGCCTCCCTGTCCATCACCAACTCCCAGAGTTCACTCAAATTCTTGTCCATCAAGTCGGTGATGCCATCCAGCCACCTCATCCTCTGTCATCCCCTTCTCCTCCTGCCCTCATCCCTCCCATCATCAGGGTCTTTTCCAAAAAATCAACTCTTCACATGAGGTGGCTAAAGTATTGGAGTTTCAGCTTTAGTATCAGTTCTTCCAAAGACCACCCAGGACTGATCTCCTTTAGAATGGACTGGTTGGATCTCCTTGCAATCCAAGGGATTCTCAAGAGTCTTCTCCAACACCACAGTTCAAAAACATTAATTGTTCGGCCCTGAGCTTTCTTCACAGTCCAACTGTCACATCCATACATTACCACTGGTAAAACCATAGCCTTGACTAGACAGACCTTTGCTGGCAAAGTAACATCTGTGCTTTTGTATATGTTATCTAGGTTGGTCATAACTTACCTTCCAAGGAGTAATCGTCTTTTCATTTCATGGCTGCAATCGTCATCTGCAATGATTTTGGAGCCCCCCAAAATAAAGTCTGACACTGTTTCCACTGTTTCCTCATCTATTTCCCATGAAGTGATGGGACCAGATGCCATGATCCTCGTTTTCTGAATGTTGAGCTTTAGGCCAACTTTTTCACTCTCCTCTTTACTTTCATCAAGAGGCTTTTTAGTTCCTCTTCACTTTCTGCCATAAGGGTGGTATCATCTGCATATCTGAGGTTATTGCTATTTCCCCTGACAATTTTGATTCCAGCTTGTGCTTCTTCCAGCCCAGCGTTTCTCATGATGTACTCTGCATAGAAGTTAAATAAGCAGGATGACAGTATACAGCCTTGATGTACTCCTTTTCCTATTTGGAACCAGTCTGTTGTTCCATGTCCTGTTCTAACTGTTGCTTCCTGACCTGCATACAGGTTTCTCAAAAGGAAGGTCAGGTGCTCAGGTATTCCCATCTCTTGAAGAATTTTCCACAGTTTATTGTGATCCACACAGTCTAAGGCTTTGGCATAGTCAATAAAGCAGAAATAGATCTTTTTCTGGAACTCTCTTCCTTTTCCATGATCCAGCGGATGTTGGCAATTTGATCTCTGGTCCCTCTGCCTTTTCTGAAACCAGCTTGAACATCTGGAAGTCATGGTTCATATATTGCTGAAGCCTGGCTTGGAGAATTTTGAGCATTACTTTACTAGCATGTGTTACTGCTGCTGCTAAGTCATGTCGGTCATGTCCAATTCTGTGCGACCCCATAGACAGCAGCCCAACAGGGTCCTCTGTCCCTGGGATTCTCCAGGTAAGAATACTGGAGTGGGTTGCCATTTCCTTCTCCAATGCATGAAATGAAAAGTGAAAGTGAAGTCACTCAGTCGTCTCCGACTCTTAGCGACCCCTTGGACTGTAGCCTGTCAGGCTTCTCCATCCATGGAATTCTCCAGGCAAGAGTGCATTGCTGTTGCGTTTTCTGACTAGCGTTTGAGATGAGTGCAATTTTGCGGTAGTTTGAGCATTCTTTGGCATTGCCTTTCTTTGGGATTGGAATGAAAACTGTTGCCACTGCTGAGCTTTCCAAATTTGCTGGCATATTGAGTGTAGCACTTTCACAGCATCATATTCCAGGATTTGAAATAGCTCAACTGGAATTCCATCACCTCCACTAGCTTTGCTCATAGTGATGCTTTCTAATGCCAACTTGACTTCATATTCAGGATGTCTGGCTCTAGGTGAGTGATCACATCATCGTGATTACCTTGGTCATGAAGATCTGATTTGTACAGTCCTTCTGTGTATTCTTGCCACCTCTTCTTAATATCTTCTGCTTCTGTTAGGTCCAGACCATTTCTGTCCTTATTGAGCCCATCTTTGCATGAAATATTCCCTTGGTATTTGTAATTTTCTTGAAGAGATCTCTAGTCTTTCATATTCTGTTGTTTTCCTTTATTTATTTGCATTGATAGCTGAAGAAGGCTTTCTTATTTCTCCTTGCTATTCTTTGGAACTCTGCATTCAGATGCTTATTTCTTTCCTTTGTTCCTTTGCTTTTCACTTCCCTTCTTTTCACAGCTATTTGTAAGGCCTCCCCAGACAGCCATTTTGCTTTTTTGCATTTCTTTTCCATGGGGATGGTTTTGATCTCTGTCTCCTGTACAATGTCAGGAACCTCTATCCATGCTACAAGTTTAAAAATTTATCAGAAAATCCACTAAAATAAGCTACAACTTAAAAACTAATTAACATTTTTGTTACAAGAGACTCAGAATAGTGTCAATGACTAAAATTTTAAAAACCATAAATAATATATATTGACTATCTGTCACACTTACATTTAGATATATAGACTCATAAATTATTTAACCCTTGTATATTGGTCTTCCCTGGTGGCTCAATTGGTAAAGCGGCTTTCTACCATGTGGCAGACCCAGGTTCGATCCCTGGGGAGGGAAGAAACCCTGGAGAAGAAATTGCAATCCACTCCAGTACTATTGCCTGGAAAATCCCAGACAGAGCCTGGTAGGCTACAGTCCATGGGGTCGCAAAGAGTTGGACACGACTGAGCGACTTCACTTCACTCACTTTCTATTGCTATAATTAGTCATTATTTTATCTTTATCTTATAGATCAAGAATTTGAGGCTTAGCATAGGTTAGTGACTTGCCCAGAAACAGTAAAACATGACAGCATAGGGATATTCACCTAAAGTATCCTGCTCTAGCACTCATGCATATTCTATTTCTCTTTACCATTTGAATGTATACGCTGCATATTCAACTAGTTTCCATCCAGCCTCTAGAAGAAGCATCCACTTGGTTGTTTCAGCGTAGTTCCATCAGCAACTTGCATATGGCAATGACAAGAGCCCCTTCATCCTACTTTTTTTGTTTGTTTGTTTTAATTGCTGGCTGCACTGGGTCTTCGTTACTGTGCATGGGCTTTCTCTGACTGTTGCGAGCGGGGCTACTCATCATTGTGGTTTGTGGGCTTTTCATTGCAGTGGTTTCTTGCAGAGTGTAGGATCTAGGGTGTGCTGGCTTCAGTAGTTGTGGTGCAAAGGCTCAATAGTTGTGGTACAGGGGTGTAGTTGTTGTGCGGCATGTGGAATCTTCCCAGACTAGGAATCAAACCTGTGTCCCCTTCCTCAGTGGGTGGATTTTCATCCATTGTATCACCAGGGAAGTCTGCCATAATCTTTTGAATGTATTATTCTCCCTCACCTGGTTTAACATTGTCTTACTTAAAATATCCATAAATGAATCCATTCATCTATTTGTATTCTAACAGAGAATAAATGTTACTGTTATTGATTCTACACATTTGTTTGCTGAGAATTTGCCTTACCTTTTTACAGTCATGTAACTGTTAATTTATTTTATTTTAATACTTATACCATGCTTATACTTTAAATCAATTATAACTGATTCATAGTAAACAGCATAGCTATACTATAATTTATGCATGAAAGATTGCACGTAAATGTGATACCTAGACATTCAGGGAAGACAGGCAAGGGAGAGAAGATTAAAGGGATGCAATTTAACATTAAGTACACAATCATTAAGATTAAAATAAAGATTGGTGCTACAAAGTAGGCTATTAATGAAAAGGAGTTTCATGCCTCCAGCCTGACTCACAGTAAATCTTTAAAACCATTTCTTTATTCCAGTCTATTTTTTTCTTCTTGATGCATCTCATTGTCTATTGGGTTTCTGACTATTTTAGTTATATATATGATCTTATACTATTTTCTTGAACTTGATGACCAAATTCAGCTTTCTCAACTCTGACTTTGACACCACTTAAATTATGTACACACTTTTATATCTACTTATCTTTTGAGTCTTCCACTAACAATGTACTTCAGTTTCAGTCTCTATTTTTCAATCTTGGCATCCGTAAGCCACCACAGGTCAGCTCACCATAGAAATCTGTTAAAGGACAATCAAGAAATAGTTTCTCTTATAAAAAGGATCCTCACATGATGTCTAGAAGGCAAAAAAAAAAAAAAAAAGATTGCATCTAAATTTAATCTGTATTTCTATAATTTAAAATAACCTCACCTCTTGGCAGCCAAGACAAAGAAAGAAGCTTAAAACTTTATATGGGCTTCATGGAACACACACAGTGCTTCAAGTCCATTTATGTAAACTATAAATATTTTTCACAACTAACATTTATTGAGTTTTTCCAACTTGTGCTTTTATGTGTTTATTCCCTATAACAAATTTATGAGGTGTTATTATAATTCCTCTCACAATGGCATCTGATTATCAGGCTAGTACTCCAAAATTCCATTCATCTACAAATTTATTGAATCAAATCACACATTCTAAGTTTTATACTTTTATTGGGCTAAAACATTTCCAGAGTGATTTTTTTGTAGTTGTTGGCTTTGGTTACTATTATTTACACCCACAAAGTTAAAGTTTGTAGCACAATGTGTTTGTGCCATTGTTAAGTATACACTTGATATACCCAGAAGAACCAAGTGTTTCCCTGAGCAAAATCTTTCAAAATCAATACTTTCAGTTATAATAGGAAAAGCATTGCAAGGGATCCTATCAAAGTTCACTTTTAAATACAGTCTGGCCTGATGCTATAAAATCATATCTCTATTTTACCAGTGATAAGTTAAACCAACATTAAATACAGCCTTGTCATTTGTTGGGTAAATAAAAGTAAATAGAATTATGTTAGGTTAGCTCTATGAAACCTAAAGAATGCTGAGGCGATAAATTTTGAGTGTTAAGAGAACAACTGAAGTGAGATATTGCTTTTAAGTGAGATATTGCTTCCTAACACTTTTTATGGAAGCCTGCATGCCAATCTCTCAAACTTTAAAGAATACAAAATTGGGGTAAACAATGACGCTCTGCTGTGCTTAATTGCTCAGTTGTGTTTACTCCTTGCAACACCATGGACTGTAGCCCATGGATCAAGAGCAAGGCTCCTCTGGAAAGGGGGATTCTCCAGGCAAGCACACTAGAGTGGGTTGCCATCCTGCAGGGGAACTTCCCAAACCAAGGATCAAACCTAGATCTTCACAACTCAGGGATCAAACTAGGTCTCCCACATTGCAGGTGGATCCTTTACCATTTGAGCCACCAGAGAAGCCGAGAATATTGCAGTGGGTAGCCTACCCCTTCTCCAAGCGATCTTCCCAATCCAGGGATTGAACCAGGGTCTCCTGTAGTGCAAGTGGATTCTTTACCAGCTAAACTGCCAGGGAAGCCCAAAGCAATGATAATGGGACTATTTTTTCTATTTTTTCATATAAAGTATGTCTTTCATGTACAGCCTTCTTAAGGCTTTGGTATACTTCAACAACATTTTTATTTCTTGGCAAACCTTTAGTAAAATTTTCATTAGAAATTGTTTTAGAATTTATCTTGTATCATATATTTTAGTAAATTTTCTATACTTTTAAGACATTATAAAAGTCACTTTTTATTTCAAAAATAACTGAGTAAAATAACTGATTAAAAAATAGTGAGTAAAAATCTTGCTCATACATAATATCTCTTATCCATTATATAATAACTCCCATAGAAGCCTATCTAGTCCCATGGAAAATTCAGGCCTCAATAAAGTGACTATAAACTAGATGAAACATATGAAGGTTTAGGCTAAAGTACTTAGGAAAATAGTTTGTATATTTAGATCACAATCTCTTATGTTATGGGTTACATTTGTTAAGGTACTTTCCAAAAAAAAAAAAAAAAAAGGAAATTAAAGAATAAGTTTTACTTTAGTTCCCCAAGCTTCAATCTGTGGACTTGAGATAATCATATAGACAAGAATTTTACCATTCTGCTAGTTCTCAGCGGACTTCAAATCTCCGCTTTTGAGAAACCAGAATACCTGAATAATATATGTTTGCACAACCTCGTGAGGAACGCAACATGGCAAGGAAATTTGTATTTCCTTACCAGGTTGGGTGGATTTTTAAATGCTAAGACATTTTATTTCAGATGACTTTTAGACAAAATAATGGTTAAGAGATCCCATATTTTAATTTCAATAATTTCTACTGTGATCTAATTAAAACATTAAAAAAAAAGAAGCCAGAAACCACAGTGCATGAAGTGTAGTTATTGCTAAGTAAATAAGAGTTGAAAGTATAATTTATGGTTTTCCAGATTAAGCATGGTCTGAGCATATTTAGAATATAACAGGGCTATTCACTGTTGAATGTATTAATTAGTGAAAATCTTTTAATTAATAAGCCTTAAAATGAGGCATTTTCAAATCATGGCTCTTGGTTGGAGAAAAGTAATAAAGTTATAAGAGTTTTCAAAATACCATTAATAATTTGAAGCTTAAAACAATGAACTATTATATGTTTTTGGCAGTGCAAACAGTGAGTATGAGGCCAAATGAGCTGCCCATCAGGAAAGATTAATTTAGATAACATGTGAATCAGAAGATTCAAATTGAAAGGTAATCAAATTGTATAATCAAAGCACTCTCTAGAGAAATATAATCCAGCTGAGTTACATCTTGATCCCGAAAGTGCATGTCTTCTCAATTCAATATCCATCTTCCTTACAGTACAGAGACCAATATATATATGCATACATACAACCTAGTTTGTTGTAAAAGATCTCTAAAAACATCTTTTCTCTGAATCAGCATGACATGTTCTGCAGAGAAAATATAAACTATTGATAATGAGCAGATAAAGAGATGGCTGTAGAAGGCACAGAGACAGGCAGACAGATGGAGAAATAGATCATGTAATCAATTCATCCCTCATTTAGCATCCTTGGCAAATTCGTGACATATGAGATACAGAAAGTGTGATTCTTGATGATGACTGTCATAAAAATAACATATATTTGCCCTTACTATACAGACAAGTTTAACAAGATTCAGAAGACTCATCAGTCCAGTAGGAATAAAGGAAAACAATTGAAATATATTTAATAGATATATTGCATTTAATATATACTATATATGTTTTATATATACTATATATATGTAATATATATAATACATTTATAAAATTTAATAAAATAGAATCTCAATCTTATGGTAATTTTCATAGTAATGTATAAAATACATACATATATATCCATGTATGCATTTCCTTATAAGTCATACTTTTAGATCTGAATAACAAATTAAAGACTCTACTTTTATCTGTTTTTATATGCATTAATTCATTTGACGCACAGATTACTCGTTTATACATCTTTGTTGAGCATTTTTAACATAAGGCTATGTTATACACTGTCGTAAAAGGGGAAAAAGTGAAGAGGAACTAAAAAGCCTCTTGATGAAAGTAAAAGAGGAGAGTGAAAAAGTTGGCTTAAAGCTCAACAATCAGAAAACGAAGATCATGGCATCCGGTGCCATCATTCCATGGGAAATAGATGGAGAAACAATGGAAACAGAGGCTGACTTTATTTTTGGGGGCTCCAAAACCACTGCAGATGGTGACGGCAGCCATGAAATTAAAAGACGCTTACTCCTTGGAAGAAAAGTTATGACCACCCTAGATAGCATATTCAAAAGCAGAGACATTACTTTGCCGACTAAGGTCCGTCTAGTCAAGGCCATGGTTTTTCCAGCAGTCATGTATGAATGTGAGAGTTGGACTGTGAAGAAGGCTGAGTGCGGAAGAATTGATGCATTTGAACTGTGGTGTTGGAGAAGATTCTTGAGAGTCCCTTGGACTTCAAGGAGAACCAACCAGTCCATTTTGAAGATCAACCCTGGGATTTCTTCGGAAGGAATGATGCTAAAGCTGAAACTCCAGTTTTTGGCCACCTCATGTGAAGAGTTGACTCATTGGAAAAGATTCTGATGCTGGGAGGGATTGGGGGCAGGAGAAGGAGGAGTCGACTGAGGATGAGATGGTTGGATGGCATCACTGACTCCATGAACGCGAGTCTGAGTGAACTCCGGGAGTTGGTGGTGGACAGGGAGGCCTGGCGTGCTGCGATTCATGGGGTCGCAAAGAGTCGGACACGACTGAGCGACTGAATTGAACTGAACTGAAAAGGGGAAAATTAATTCAAACAGGCATAAACTGTGATCCTCAGGTAGGATGCATTTCTACATTAATGAAGAGAAAACATGTAGCTTGAGTCTGGCTAAAAATAGAATAAGATTAAACAACAAAGAATCAGATAACTATCCACAGCATGTATTTTAAAATATTTTATATTGAACTTAGGAAAGCTCTTTATTGCTCATCACAATTATAGTCATATTGCTAGTAGTATAATTAGCTTGTCAGACAGAATAGGAAAGGAAATTGGTTTCGATGAAGAAAGGAAAGGAGAGAGAACACAACCTAACAAAAGACATAGAACCAAGGCAAGAATTGTTTACTAGAGAAATCACCTCGACTAAGGAAGTAAAGAAAGATTATTTCTTAATAATTACCCTTCCTTCTTATAATAAGAAAGCAATCCAATTTCCATGAATTTCTGATCATTGCCTAGATTACTACACTTCTAAAAATCTTCTTAAAACATTAAAATCAACTGAAAACTATTACCATATGTTGGCTAATAGATATTATATATAAGCATTGTTTGTATTTAACATTATTGAAATTTATTTTACTTTTAAGTAAAGACTTCATTTTTTTAGTAGTTAGGCTTCCCTTGTGGCTCAGCTAGTAAAGAATTCACATGCAATGTGGGAGACCTGGGTTTAATCCCTGGGTTGGAAAGATCCCCTGGAGAAGAGCAAGTCTACCCACTACAGTATTCTAGCTTGGAGAATTCCATGGACTGTATAGATTATGGGGTCTCAAAGAGTTGGACATGACTGAGCGATTTTCACTCACTCACTTAAGCATATATTGGTTAAAAATAGATTACTAGATTAATTCTGAGTGTCTATAAACTGCTGAGATTCTAGAAGTCTGACAAAACTGTTACTACTTCTTTCAACAAAAAGTAACATTGAACCATTCAGTAGAGGGCCTGTGGTGGACAATGTTTAGGGTTCTGAAAGTTTATGATTATACACATACAAAACATTTGAGAGAACAGAAGAGCAATTTTAGGAGAGCATCTTGCTGCTTATAATTAAAAACATTGTTTACTTTTGCCTTTTTCTCTAAGCCAATTAAACAATTCCAGACAAAGACTCTTATGTATAGTTCCCATTTCCTACCCCTTTGCTCTCCCCCAGAAAGTTTAAATCACCACAGGCCAACCATAAAAGGCACATGTGCAAGGCAATTTGAGAAATTAAAGGAACAATAACTGCTGTTTAAATGGATTTAAAGAGAATAAATCTGGACATGCACAGCATAATCCTAGGATGAACTGAACCTTTGGGGTCCAGCCAAAATATTTGTGATACAGGCAGAGTTTTTGATGACATTGTAGTGATTCATATTCAAGTTAGATTGCTGTCTTCCTAAAGCAGCAAACTGTTTGTACCAGCTCTTGTTAAAAACAGACTACATGTGTACATCCTTGATTAGTGACACATAATAAGATTTCATTTTATATATTTTTTTAAAATTGTTCCTTGGCAGAAACAGGCATTTGAGAATGAATTCATTAAATGATATTATTCCATCAGAATTGTACATAGAAGAAAAAATACTTTTGTAATTGAACAGACTTGAAGATAATCTGTTTTGAAAATTTTCCTTTCTTGGAATATGAAAAGATATATTTTATTTAAATTTAAACTAATTTGTAATTTGTAACATAATTAAGGGGTAAGCTCGAGATGGTGAAATTCATTTAATGCCTATTTTTACCCACATCATGAAAATTTTTGTATAGTAAATAAGCATTCAGTATATTGATTTTCTTGAATTTTTCCAACTCTCATTAGTTGCACTATACGACTCTTTAATACATTTCTATTAACCTATAAAACTTGTTTATTATAGAACATGCAAAAATATATGTCTTATAACAGCTGTAAGATTATTTTACAAAAGATATTTTCAGCTTCAAGAATCCAAATGTTCTTTTGTCTCAACTCTCATCAAGTTTAACAAGAACAATGAAGATAACGGTGGATCAAAAATAGAAATACTAGTAAGAGACAAAGACATTTTAATTTTCTTATCCACATTTTTTTCACCCTCTCTTCTCATAGGTTTTTATACCATATAGAATATTTGAAATTGCTTAATTCCCAGGAAATATAATTATATGTGGTGTAAGATTGATAACAGTATTGTACATGCCATAGGATGCAACATTTTAATATAAAGTATACGTCTTTTAAAAATGGGCATATTTAAATTTTCCAGATAAAAGACCCATAGACTATCACTGGTTAAACTAATGCATGTCAACAGATATTATCACTGTATTTAGAAGATATGTTTATAATCCAGCATGGCAAAGAAAATAAAAGATTTAAGCTTTGGGTTTTTCTGTTTAATTATTAAGATGATTCAGTGCTAAAATATATTTCTCAATTTTGTCCTTTGAAACTTAATGGTTCAAAGCCATTTTTTGTACCTGATATTATCTTGTTTAAACTATGTGTATGTATATATTAGTTGCTCAGTCATGTCCGACTTTTTAGGACCACATGGGTTGTAGCCCACCAGATTCCACTGTTCATGGGATTCTCCAAGAAAGAATACTGAAGTGAGTACACATTCCCTTCTCCAGGGGAATCTTCACAATCCAGGGATGAAACCAGCATCTCCTGAATTGCAAGCAGATTATTTACTGTCTGAGCCACCAGGGAAGCTCATTATCTTGTTTGCCTACTCACTTTTATTCCACTGGAAAATATGCTCCATGAGGGCAGGGATCTTAGCTCTGTTGCTGGTATGGATTCAGTGTGCCCTGGAACAGTACCCAGAAGAGGGCTGAAATCTGTCAGTATGTGTTGAATAAAAGAGTTAATGAATGATTGAATTAACATGTTCATCAAAATTTATAATCTCCTATATTCACATGCTATGGTAATGTCATGTGTACTGTCAGTATTATATTAAGTCCAGTTATGTGCACAATTTCTATTAAAATAAACTTTGAATGCCAATATTAGTGAAATTTCAGTTTTGCATTTCATATCCATATGATTGCCCATTTTTACTTCAAATCTTGTTTCTATTGATTTATAGCAAATTATTAGACCATTCTGTATGTCCTATGTTTTCTAGGCATTAAGGTAAAAGAATGTTATTTATTTTTCCACCACTCTAATTCTTTAACATACAACTCAAATCTAGGGTTTTATTTTCAAGCTCTAAATATTAACATAATATGTTGCAATTTTGAAAAGAAATTATGTTGCAATTTTGAAAAGAAATATAAATATCTCTTGAAATGAATTCCAGATCTTCATCTTGGCTCTTTGAATAACTAAATAAGCTAGCATATTCAAAATTTTGCATCTTTCAAAATGAGACAAAATACTTGTTGAATGATGTTAAAAATTAAAACTCTGTATGTATATGTGAATTTGAAGCATTATAATTGAAAATTGTGTAGGAATTAGTAATAATCAGGAAGCATAAAATTAATATCAATAAGAATTAATACTAAATATTAAGCAGCAGAAGCTATGAATAAATGGCAAGTTTTACCCAGCAAAACATGAACCAAGCTCCCCAGCTGAGCCAGCCTATATTTACTGATCCCAAAGTGATCTGAGATTCATGAGTGGAAGCATGACTGGTGTTTTATTTTTTTTTATTTTTATTTTTTAATTTATTTATTATAATTGCAGGCTAATTACTTTACAATATTGTGGTGGTTTTTGCCATACTTTGACATGAATCAGCCACAGGTGTACATGTGTCCCCCATCCTGAACCCCCCTCCCACCTCCTTCCCTATCCCATCCCTCTGGTCATCCCAGTGCACCAGCTTTGGGTGCCCTGTTTCATGTATCAAACTTGCACTGGTCATCTATTTTGCACATGGTAATATACAATGACTGGTGTTTTAAAGTAATTGAGATTTCAGAAATTAGTGCCAGGATGGGTGTCTTCTTTTTGTTCACTTTGAGACCAAAGCAGAAATAAACAAACAAACAAAAAAATCATGATAAAAATAATTCGTGGGCAAGGGGCTTCCCTGGTAGCTCCACTGGTAAAGAACCCGCCTGCAATGCAGGAGACCCCGTTTGATTCCTGGGTTGGGAAGATCCCCTGGAGAAGGGATAGGCTACCCATTCCAGTATTCTGGAGAATTCCATGGACAGAAGAGCCTGGCAGGCTACAGTCCATGGGGTCGCAAAGAGTCAGACACGACTGAGCTATTTTCATTTCCTCACTTTAACAGGCCATGGAAAATACTCTTCTTTGCATGTGGGTTTGCTATTTCAAGAGTATATCGGGTTGTTTCCAAGGAATAGTTGGGATATTCAGTGTCCATAAGAAATTAGTTCAAACTTGTTTTTTTTCCCAAGAGGTATCAAAAGCAAGCAGAGAGATTGGGGGAAAATAGGTAGTCACTTAGAGTAGATTGTAAAAAGTATAAAACAGTGGAGAAAGACTGTTTCAATATTCAGGTATCTACTAGTATAACTTTTCTGAATAAACTGTTTAAGGACAATTAGCTTCCCAGGTGGTATTAGTGGTAAAGAAACCACCTGACAATACAGGAGACATGAGACCTGTGTTTGTTCTCTGGGTCCAGAAGATCCCCCGGAGGAGAGCATGGCAACCTACTCCAGTATTCTTGCTTGGAGAATCCCCAGGGAAAGAGGACCCTAGTGGGCTACAGTTGCCCAGAATCAGATATGACTGAAGCAACACAGCACACATGTGCATATCTATGTGTATATATATATATATATATATATATATATATATATGTATGTATGTATAATTATTATGTATATATATGTAAAATATACACATGCATATATTTATATATTTATCAGATGCAACTGGATGAATCAATGAAAATAATACAATGTTATGTTATAATGGTCAGATACATTAATTACTTAAGCTCATGGGAATATTTAAGAGTTGTTAATTTTCCTCATCTTTTTATTCACGAGTGAAATTACTTAAAAAAAATTATCATTAGTTCCTGTGTTAGTTTTCTAGGATTGTTACATGGAAAAAGGTAGGTGAAAATGTCAAAGTCAAGGAAAACTTAGGATATAGTATGTGTTCACACTCAGAAAGAAATAGACACAGGAATAAGTGATTAGTGGACCAGAAACCTGACTGAAAATATTTTAAAAGGTCAAAAACTAGAACTTGAGTGAGGCAAAAATGAGGGAGGCAGAAGTGTGTTGGAAATTAAAGGTAAAGGGAGCTAGAATTCACAGAGAATTTTCCAAACCCCAAACTCAATGGTATAGGATTCTTAAAAAAAAGAAACTCTAAAATAGACTTAATATTATCTATTTTTCACATGGGAGAACTAAATCTCTGAGAAAATAATTAATTGTAAACATATACAAAAGATAAGTGGTAAAGGAAGAATTCAGAATTCTGTCTAACTAAACACCACCAAAGTAAATTTCTAGGCAACAACCTCTTCTCTAAGGATCTCCCCATCTTTTAGTACCGATAAAATCTTACTAATGTGTCACCAGTGGTTTTAAATAACTCTTAAGTAATTTCTGAAAGGTGAAACATCCTGCTGCCAAAGTTTTTGAGTCACTACTCATTTCTTCAACCTTCTCTAGCAATCAAGATATATGAATAGGGGAAATCAAAATCAGTACATTATCTGGGTGTTATTTAATAATGTAAAAGATGGTGACATAAAATGAATTATATAACAAAATTTTGATGCACAGTGCATGTTCTTTAATATATTTTGCCTCTAAGGAGGGAACAGTGGAAATCATCCATTTTTGGCTTTAAAAATAGTGTTTGGTGGAGTACTGTGGTCTGAGTCATGCTTGTTAATCTCAGGCAGCAAATGGCCTAATGGTACAAAAGGAAACGTCACAATGAAATTATTAAAAATTAAACAAGTCATATATAATTTCTTGAACTTTGAATGCATTGCCCCGCTTCACTTCAGTTCAGTTCACTCAGTCATGTCTGACTTTTTGCGACCCCATGAACTGCAGCACGCCAGGCCTCCCTGTCCATCACCAGCTCCCAGAGTTTACCCAAACTCATGTCCATTGAGTTGGTGATGCCATCCAACCATGTCATCCTCTGTCATCCCCTTCTGCTCCTGCCCTCAACCTTTCCAGCATCAGGGTCTTTTCAGATGAGTCAGCTCTTCGCATCAGGTGGCCAATATATCGGAGTTTCAGCTTCAACATCAGTTCTTCCAATGAACACCCAGGACTGATCTTCTTTAGGATGGACTGATTGGATCTCCTTGCAGTCCAAGGGACTCTCAAAAGTCTTCTCCAATACCACAGTTCAAAAGCATCAATTCTTTAGCACTCCGCTTTCTTCACAGTCTAATTCTCACATCCATAAGTAACTACTGGAAAAACCACAGCCTTGACTAGATGGAACTTTGTTGGCAAAGTAATGTTTCTGCTTTTTAATATGCTGTCTAGGTTGGTCATAACTTTCCTTCCAAGGAGTAAGCATCTTTTAATTTCATGGCTGCAATCCCCATCTGCAGTGATTTTGGAGCCCCCCAAAATAGTCAGCCACTCTTTCCACTGTTTCCCCGCCTATTTCCCATGAAATGATGGGACCGGATGCCATGATCTTCATTTTCTGAATGTTGAGCTTTAAGCCAACTTTTTCACTCTCCACTTTCATTTACATCAAGAGGCTTTTTAGTTCCTCGTCACTTTCTACCATAAGGGTGGTGTCATCTGCACTTCGCTTAGGAGCTGCCAAATCCATTCTCCAATGAACTTCAGAGCTGGAATCAAGGTATCAGGTAAGCAGAGTGTGTTTGTAACTCATTGCTTTTGTTACCAGCACTTGCATTAACAACCCCATGTCTAGATCCGATTCCTAGATATCCATGCATGCACGCACAATCACTTCAATCATGTCCGACCTCTGCAACACTATGGACTGTAGCCCACTAGGCTCCTGTCCATGGCAATTCTCCAGGCAAGAGTACTGGAGTGGGTTGCCATACACTCCTCCAGTGCATCTTGCTGGCCCAGGGATCGAATCCACATCTCTTATGTCTTCTGCATTGGCAGGCATGTTCTTTACCACTAGTGCCACCTGTGAAGCCCACACCTAGATGTATCGAAATGTAATATATTATTTTGTCTCACAGGTCTTTGTGTGGACTGAATAGCTGTTCTTACTTAAAATTTCTCATGTAGTTGCTATTAAAGAGCAGTTGGGTCTGGGATGATCTGAAACTTGAATTGATTTGACTAATTCAAATATTGGGAACCTCAGCTGGGAAGGATGTAACAACTCAAGATTGTTGTATCATCTCTTGCTTTCAATACTTCATTAATTGTGCCATTTTCTATTGAGGTCGCAGGCGCCACTCCCTAGCTCTGATGTAATAAGGTAGAGAAATGGTCTCCGCTAGATGGAGGAGTAGCAATTCACAGTGTAGAAAAACATGAAGGATGGGAAGATATCATTGTGACTGTTCTTGAATGGATAAAATCAGTGAAGGTGAAGAACCATAAGAATTATGGACCTGGGAATTTATTAATGGAATTAGATATTGCATAAGTGTTATATGGTGTTATGTGAGTGCTAAGTTGCTTCAGTTGTGTCCAACTCTTTGTGACCCTATGGACTGTAGCCTGCCAGGCACCTCTGTCCATGAGATTCTTGAGGCAAGGAAACTGGAGTGGGTTGCCATGCCCTTCTCCAGGGGATCTTCCCAATCCAGGGATTGAACCCACATCTCATATGTTTCTTGCCTTGGCAGGCATTTTTTTACCATTAATGCTCACTGGTAGAATCCATGGAAATAATGATCCAAAAATAGGAGTTGGAAAAATTAGAAAACAAATGTGTAAAAATTTCAGGGACCTACTAAAGCTAAATACGCTCAATTTCTAGACATAAAGGTATCTAGTACAGAAGTCTCCGAAAGGGTGTCGGCTCTTTGCTTCTTGTGGCTACCCCTTCACTGGCTTGTACAGCAAAGCATCTGCGGATGGGCTTGAGGTTGCTGTTGGTTGGTTTGGCTGAAGTGAGTCAAAACTAAATGTTGGGTACAAAGTAGGGAAGAGCAGGGACAAATTGTACCACTTGTCTCTCCAAGGTAATATGTTCATCTCAAGTCTGATGTGTATTTCTTCACTCTGTCTCTCAGTTATTTTCATCCACTCTAATTTAGTGTCACGGAGGACATAGATTCCTGGGATATATACTTCCCAATATAACCAAATTGACCACAGAACAATACAGCACGTACATATAGTGACTCTGATCAAGGTTTACAAACATGTCTATAAGTGCCAATTATTTAAAATACCTATTTAGTGAGTAAAAATGAGTTTTGTTGTTGTTGTTGTTGTTGTTGTTGTGTTTTGAGGCACGTAAGCACATACAAGTAAAGTGTCATGATAACTTTACAGGTCCATTAGGTCTAATTGGGTGTACAGTACATTTTATGTGCTAAATGTAATGCTGGTCCATTTTAATCAAGTGGCTTTATGTTGGGGTAGTATTAGTCATCTAACTCCATCTTCATTCATTCTTTCAACACACATTTATTGAGTACTACTGCATCCCAGATGTTGTGCACCTCTGATGGCTTTGTTTACAAAGGTGAAATATTTTCTTCTCATTTCATGCAGATTTCATATTGTTGAGAGCCATTTTTAATCAGGAATTCATATATTTGCATTGAATCATAATTTTGGAGAGGAATGTGAAAGGTTTTTGAGGCAAAACTTCTCCTAAATCAGTGATTCTCTCCTTATTTCCCTGGTGTAGCTGGCACAATCAACACCAGCACAATGAACTCACCTGAATGATGACATGTCAACTCCCATTACTATACAAAGGTTCTGGGGAGTGTAGACATTAGTCCTGGAAGTGGAGTCAAATATGTTAGAAAGTTGTTTCCTGTTTCAACCTGATTTTTTTTTTAGCTATATGATTTAACATCTTGTAAATGCAATTGTGCTGTGAATAGTATCAAGAAGAATAAAAAAAAATGTAAAGATTTCCTTGCCTTACTTTGTCTTGATATGTAAGCTGAAATTATTTTAGCTTTCGGAAACATAAATGCTTTGACACTTTTGCTTTTTTTCACTTTTAATTTCCCACTAGACATACCCCTCCATGATCAAGACGGAAAGGCGATGCCATCATCCTGTACAAATAATTTCAGCAAACTGAATGATTGCTTAGAACCATATTAAGCACTTCTTTTTCCATGTCACTGATTATCCATAACATCCTCAATCAGACACTAATCTATTTCAGTTCAATACAAAAGAACTAATTTGAGTTAAAGAGTGGAATTGAAAGCAAGAGCCAGAGGGAGAAAGAGAGAGGTTAAAAAAAATTGTTTCAATAATTATCTGCCAATTAAACATTAAAGTTTTGCATCTTAGATCTAACCTCAAAAGGTTATCTTTTCTAGTTATTTTCCTGAGAGAGTAGAGATGACTTGACATTCTAAATTATGTATATTTTTGACTACCCAGACAGTAAATCAATGTATTTTAATCTCAATAATACAATTTTTGAATTGTTAAGCTGCAGCATGACCATGAACATTTTTTTAAAAAATTCAGTTTTTATATAAGCAATTCTGAATTGATATAAACACATCCTTAAAAGGCTCTAATTTCAGGCCAGCTTATTCCACCTGCCTTATAGCCACTGAAATATTTACTTTCTTTCTCATGAAGTATTTTCCTTATTTCTTGTTTGCAAACAACCAGTGCACCCAGTGTTATTTTCTTTGACTTTAACCTTGTCACATTTTTATTCAAAAACTCTAAATTTTACTTGGCTGAGTGACAGATACTATTTATACTATATATAACACAACTGTTACTTCATAATTTTGTGTATTATAAGCTGATATATTTGAAAACTTCATTTTACTCTACATATATCACATGAACTAAAATATCACTTAAGCTTTGTCTCTTTTCTCCATGCCCAATGTCACAAACTGTCCATTCACTTAGTTTCGTTCACAAATTTTATAATGTAGTTGATTTTCACATCAACCTCTTAACTGGTCTCATCACCAGTCTCTTTTAAGTTCAACTTTGCTGAAGTATTTTAAATACATTATCTCTCCTCACACACACACATACACACACACACACACACATACACACACACATACATACGTGTTCCAGATCATCTGGAAGGCATGTAGCAGAACTTGGCAGCCACCAGTCAACTTCCCTGGTGGCTCAGACAGTAAAGAATCTACCTGCTGGGTCTAGGTGTTTTGATTCCATAGTCTACCCGTTCTCTTATATAATATGCTCTCTTCCGACTAGTTCTGTCTTCTCATGAGACTGTGGATTTTTTGATGAAAAGATCAATATCTTACTCTTCTTCAGATTCCCTGAGCTTATCCTGGAACGAAAACAGAGTTGTAGCTCAATAAATATTTAATAAATAAATATATTTAAATAAAATTATATTCGGTTTTTCCTGCTAGATTGAAATTAATAAAATACTGGACTACTTACCAAGAATATACTGGGCAAATGCATTTAGTAGTACATGAATGCTTTATTTAGTATTCCTCAGTGATATGAAGAATAAAAGTACATATAGAATAATTGTGCAACTGTGAATAATAGTTTGTGTTGACAGTGAAATTTCCATTAATTATTTGAGCAAAATTTGACCTGATCACTGAACTTAGCCCACAAACAAAAATAGAAAAAAATTATGTACTAAATAAGGCCATCTCATACTCAAGTAATTTTTTCCATTTTATTCTATAACTGAATCCATAAAATAAGTTCACTTCCTACCAATTTTCTACAAAGAGGTGACAACGCAGAACATGCTTATTAGAGTGAACATCATCAATGGCTTTCCCTTTTGAGCATTATTTCATATTCCTTTAAAACTGATTTTATCTGAATAAAAATGTTTAAACTGATCAGATGCAAATGACAAAAAAGCCACCCTCTGTGGATAACTGCGTATTTGTGCCACAGCTGGCAATGTTAAGAAGTCCTGAAACATGGTCCAATAACATAACAAATCAAAAGTGACACAGTTAATTTAAGGAAAGGGGCCAACATACACTAAGTAATCCCTTTTTATGCTGACTTGCACAAGAGCAAACATCAGTATGTAATGATGCATTATGACACAAAATAGCAGGGGTTAGGGGCAAGCACAGACTGAAATCTTTTCTGCTGCATTTATGAAAGATTCATAGCCACTTACTGCCCTTTTTTGCTGTTCTAAGCATGAATCAGCTTAACAGCTCAATTTACAATGTTATTCCTCATGGAGGGAATAAAAAAATATATCAGATGTTCTAAGAAATCTATGTAAGGGAGAAATTAGTAATTTTCAATTGTACACAGTGAGAATGTTTATTTTTTCAAAAGCAATTTGGTATCCATAGAGAAAAATGAATAAAAATGCAATCCTCACTAAAAGGACAAAAGCATTAGTTGGTGAATGTGTTTTGACATAAAAATGAAGTCATTTCTCATAGTCCTAAATTAGCTTCGGCAGAGAGAGAGTCATTTTAGGTTTATTTTCCTTTTTTTAACAGAAAACTCCTTTTTAAAAATCAATTTTTCTTATAAATTCAAACATTTTGAGATAGTGAAATTGATAAGAAATCAAACAGCAATGATTAAATATCAATTGACTGAAGAAAACATTGCTTCAATGGAAAATATTGAAAACTCAAGTCAGCCTGGTAAAAGCAATAAGACTTCTATAGCAATCAGGTTACTTTAATTGAGAAGCACAGAAGCATACAGGCCCTATTTCAGTACACCAGTTTGAACTCCTGAGTTAGAAACAAGTACAATTTGGTTCATTATTATAAAGGATGTTATAGAAATAGAGCAGATATTTTCAAACTTGTACAAAGATAGCTCAGCACCAAAGAATTGATGTTTTTGAACTGTGGTGTTGGAGAAGACTCTTTAGAATCCCTTGGACTGCGAGGAGATCCAACCAGTCCATCCTAAAGGAAATCAGTCCTGGGTGCTCATTGGAAGGACTGATGTTGAAGCTGAAACTCCAACACTTTGGCCACCTCATGTGAAGAATTGACTCATTGGAAAAGACCCTGATGCTGGGAGGGATTGGGGGCAGGAGGAGAGGGGGACCACAGAGGATGAGATGGTTGGATGGCATCACCGACTCGATGGATATAAGTTTGAGCAGGCTTCGGGAGTTGGTAATGGACAGGGAAGCCTGGCATGCTGCTCGATGGGGTAGCAAAGAGTCAGACACGACTGAGAGACTAAACTGATACTGATACAAAGATATAATGAGATGGGTAAAATAACTCCTTAGTGTCAGACTGTTCCTAATTCAGTGGAAAGAAAAAGACAAAAAACACCAAGGTAAGTTCAGAGAGACCTGGGTTTTATTCTGGTTCTGATAGTAATTAGCTCTGTGACTAGATTGGGATCTATCATGAGGGAGTTATTTCTCCTCAGGGAGACTCAGCTTTCAATTTTCTCATAGGTAAATGTAGAATTTCAGATCCACTGATCTCCAAGGTCTCTTTCAACTTGAACATTCTGGAATTTTGTGATAGTACTTTTAGATACAGTATTATTCCAGAGACATCAAACGCCATTCATATTCCAGGTCATTGTCTCAAAATATGTGGAGGAAGAGACCAAGAGTTTCACATCCTGAGTCTGCAAACTTGTTAAAATTTAAAACTTTAAGCAGAATGAGACAAAATCCGTGATACTTCTTGGGTGAATTTTCACAAATTCAAGTCACTTGGAAAACAGCTTAAAAATACCCATAAAACAGGAAACCATTTTTCTCTTATTAAAAGTGGAACTGGCAAGTTAGCACAGAAGGACTGCTGATTAAGTTCTCTGTGGTTGAAAAGATAGTTTGCGTTCTAAAGTGGCCATTGGGCAGCTGGTGACTGTACACAAAATGCTTACATTTGGGACACGGGGTGGGGGGGCGGCTTTGTTATCCTTATTTCAAAAATAGAGATATTTGCATTTAACTTATATATGCATTTGCAGATTTATATGAAATAGAAACTGTGAAACACCTGGCACTAAAAGATGGTTGTTGAATATTCATTCATTAGCCCTTTAATGCAGTCTTTATGTAAGCCAGTGCAGTGATTTTTGTTTTGGGGTAATTTGATCCATGTATTTAGCAACTATTTGATGATAACAATTCACTGCCCAGAAAGTATAAACAACTTTTTCCAGCTTCATCTCACCAAGCTGTTTACTTCAAACTAGACTCAGACAAACCTACATTTAAAAACTCAAGAGTACACTATACACAGTACAATAATTTACAGAAAAACAGTACATCTTCTCCTTCAGAGAGCTCCTAAAGCAATGCTTTAGTGCTTTCAGTGGAATGCAACTAAGCATTGTTAGTATAAACAGTAAATATTAATCACACTGAGAATTTTTCTACACTGGAATAGTGAGGCATAATTTTGGAAGCTAGAGGCAATTAATTCTGCTGCTCCTGTCAGGTATCATTACTAAAAAACTGTAACACTATCTTTTTGCCTAGGCAGAGTGAAAAATAATGGTTATAGTTAAATAAACTGTATATTTTTATATAATTTTTAATACATGCTAATGTTCATCTTATGTATTGAAAACTGCCTCTGCCAAGATTTCCAATTTTTTTGTCCCATTCTCTATTTCTATTTTGAGTTTCTATTCTTCATTTAAAACAATAGAAGAAATCTAATACACATCAAAGATACATGAGGGCTTCAAAATATTTAATAGTTTGCATTTATGCAAATAGACATTTATATGTCTACATATAAACAATATTTATAGCTTTTATATTAAGTAATATAACTACTTTTTGCATTATATTTTTTATATTTTTACATTTGACACTTTTGTGTAGACATTTTGCATTTTGATTTAACTTTCATCTAACAAAATGATTAGCCAGTGGTGTTCATAACTAAACGTACTGAAAGGAACATAATTCAGCATATTAAGCAAAGATAGTGATGAATCAAGGTCAGCATCATGATCATCGTAATTTGTGTCATGCTGGTATCTTCTATCCATCTCAGAAGACATGTCAACATTGTTAAAAAAAAAAAACCTAACAACAATATAATAAACATAGTACTTGTACATTCTAAAATCGTGCTTCTGTTGTGACTGGTTCTGCTAGCCTAGCAACCTGAAAGTACTGTCTCTGACCTCAAGAAAGTTTCTGTGTAGACGTATATAACTTAACTAGAGAGAGCACAAAATAATAGAAAATAAATTATTCTCAAGTGCTGAGGAGTGATGAATCACAATATATGACAAATTTTAATGAGAAATCTAGGGAATGAGTTACAGCCTCTTCACAGTGAATCAATACAGGAAGCAAAGTCAGGCAAATGCAGCCTGTTATGATCCACACTTTATTCAGATGACTAAGTTCAAAGTTATATATCATCTAAGAACTCAATAACAAGGTTTAGGTTTACAGGGTAGTTTCAGGCAGATGGAACCAAACAGTGTTTTATTAGGGACATCTATAAAGAATACAACAATGTCTCCTAAAATTTTGATTCTACAATGATTCTGCACAGCAGAGTTTCATGTTTTAAATTACATAATATATACATGGTCAACACAAACATTTTTATCTACATTAACATTTAAAGGTCTATCCTCCCTCTATATAAGATTTTTTTCCTGTAAATTTTTTTATTGTTTTTGCTTTCTGTTTTATTTTGTATTTTTAATACAATGGTAATAGGGACAGCTGGTTGATGGATGGGGAGGGGTGAAGAGAAACATAATACATAGGAAGCATTGAGAAAAATCAGTGAAAATAATTTTTCAGGCCATACTGCTGGTAAAAGTGATGCAAATACATGTTTACCGTGTGGATAAGCATAAAGTAGGGAAACCTCAGCACTTATCAAACCAGAGGCCTAATGCAACTGGATAGTGAACAAAGAAGTATTGCATAACAAAGCAGCAGTCTGGAAGTTGAAAAAAAAAAAAAAAAGCTATTCCCATGCATCTGCTTTGTGGGAAAGGTTAGGGCAACAATTAGAAAGACTTTACTGAGCGATGGTGAGAATGGCCTATGTGCACTGAACTTATAGCCCAGATGTGTGCTAAATGTTTTCAGACACCATATTTAATCATCCTCCCACAGTATCTCCAAGGTTTACATGCTGTCAATATCAGTTCATTTTTAGAGTTGAGGGAACAGAGACCCTGAGTGCCAGTTGATGAATCTGTCTTGGAGATGCATGAGATATACCTGAAGATGTTTTAAAAATATTGCCAGTGCTTGAGTTTAGAATCTCTGGGAGGTGGGGGTGGGTACTGGTATTTTTAAAAGCCGCTAGTACATAAAACCTAAACTGAGATGCACCAAATTAAGTAAAGTAACACAGTGAGCATGGAGTAAGAGTTGACACCTTTCAGTGAACTCTTAATGATCCATTCAGCTGGCCTGTAATATGCATGTGGGGAAGCAACAGCAGGCTAGAATTAACAGTGCGATTCGTACCTGCGCCCAAATTATGACAGCATCTTATGGGAGGTCCTTAGTACCCTGTTCTTGGACATTCCTTCCTTTAGAAGTCTCTTGTAACTTCTCATTGCTCTTACTATAAAGAAAAATTTATTTTACTTGGACTACAAAGACAAAACTCCTCAGAACCTGGCCTCATCCTGGCCCTCTTGTCACATCTCCCTTGGTGCATGCATGCTCAGTCATTTCAGTCATGTCTGACTTTCTGAGACCCTATGGACTGTAACCTGCCAGGCTCCTCTGTCCATGGGATTCTCCAGGTAAGAATGCTGGAGTGGGTTGCCATGCCCTCCTCCAGGGGCTCCTCCCAACCCAGGAATCGAACCTGCATCTCCTGTGTCTCCTGCACTGCAGGCAGCTTCTTTACCTTTGAGCCACCATGCTCATAAAGCAGTAGTTTTCCCCACCCACTCTGTCTGGGTTTTCCCAGGGACTGTGGTCTCTGCTTGGATTATACTTTCTTTCCTTCTTCCAAAATTAATCCCTGCTCTACCTTTGAATTTGTATTTCAAGGGTCACCTCTCAGAGAAAAGATTTTTATGACTGAGTCTAAACTTCTGATCTCTCTCACTCACCTCACTCACCTTCTGTGTTCTCTAAGCTTTGTATCCCTTTCAACCACTTTTACAGTTTCACTTCTTAATGTATATAAATAATTGCTGAATCTAACTTCCATCACTCTCACTGGCCCTAAAGCATTTATGTACTTTGCTGGGCATCTTTCTTTTATTTCTTTTATGCCATCTTAAACTCTAGCTCTCTTATAGCAAAATTTATCTTTCTGCTCTAAAAGGTAGTTCTCCTTAAGTCTTATTTGCATTAAGAATATTAACATTCTCTTTATTACCAGGGTTTAAGTTTTCAGGACTATTCATGAGTCCTCTTTCATGCAGTATTTATACTTATTTGGTCAAACTTGATAGTTAACATTCAAACTATCCCCTTAGTTTATTGTCTTCATTTCCACTGCTACTGCCAATTTCAAGTCCTATCACTTCTAATTTAGACTACTAAAACACTGCCCAATATGTGTATGGCAACACACAATAGATTCATGTGTAGGTTTTATTACACTGATATCTATGTCCTATCCCAGAGTCAGTGAAACTGAATTGCTGGGGCTGAAGCCTTAGAATCTACATCTTGGAAGTTTCTACCTCATTCATCTGCTTGCTGAAGTTTGAGAATCTTGAAACTGAAATAACTTTGTAAGCATTGTCCCAGTTCCAATCCTCACTTGCTTCAATTTAACAAAGATGTTCATTCTGTATGAATTGTCCACAGAATTATTTCAGTGGCAAAATACCCAAACTAAAATAAATGAATTCTGAAGCTCCATTAGAGGGTTAGAGAATTAAGAACACATTTAAAGTTTAGCAAGAATGTTTTACTTCCTCTATGTAGCACAAACTTATTTTTCTATATATATTCAATTTGCTCTTTTCTATATATAAGTTGTAAGACATTTTTGAAGATTTTTCTCTGTATCAGGTTAACACTTTTACGCTCTTACAGAAATCAGCTTGCCTTTTTCCCACCTAAAATATGCTCACCCCAACATACGCTTTGAATTACTGAACTTAGGTACTCACCTCAAATGAAACACTTCAGTTACACTTTGGTGATATCTTGCGTAGCAACAGCTAAAAATTGTATTAGGCATTCAAAGTACTAATGACAGCTATTCCATGGTTTGCTCCAACCAGTGGCATCACATGTTTCCAAAATATAATAGGACCTCCTGAAGTGACTCTCATCTCTTCTTTTACCTCAATACCTTATGCTTCCAAGTTTTAAGTCTGTAAATGTGGCTCATCTGTAAGTCTCTACAGATGAGCCACATTCTCCATTATTTTATCAGGAGTATCCTGGAGAAAATGTGTATCAGTGAAAATGGGCCAAATAGTGTCATCTTTCCAATCAAAAGCCTCTTTATTCTCTCCCTTTTTCACTCATAATACAAGCCAAAATGCACACACTGGCCTCACAGGGCCTTAGCAAGTTGGCACCCCAAACCTGTCCATTCTAAGTGCCTTCTCCTGCCTTTTCCCAGTTCACTTTCCAGTAGTCATTCTGGCCTTCTTGTTTGTCTGCAAATATACAAAACCTTTACTTGACCTGTTCCTCTACCTGGTGTTCTCTTCCTCTAAATACTCTATCAAGCCCTGCAAACCTTTGCTGACACCGGACCTTTTCAATAGGAGGCTTGCCCATTGATGCAGAAGGTAAAGGACCATCTGCCAATGCAAGGGACACTGGTTTGATCCCTGGGTTGGGAAGATCTCCTGGAGAAGGAAATGGCAAAACACTATAGTAGTGCCTGGGAAATCCCCTGGACAGAGGAGCCTAGCAAGCTACAGTCTAAGTGCACACATGCTCACCTGCTCCAACTAGGGGGCACTGTGTTGGGGCAGGCACACACATCCATGACCTTCTCAGTAAGGCTATCCTGAAACCCTATGATCCTATTTAAAATTGCAGCCTAGTCTCCTCCCACACTCCCAAGACAGCTTCTCTCTTCTACTCTTTACTTTCTTTACCTTACCATCTCCAAATATGTTACTCACTTTATTTTGTTCTTTCTTTGTTAACTTGCTCCCCCAACTGAAATTTATGCTAAGGTAGCAGTTTTTGTGTCTTTTCTCCCCTGATATATTTCAAGCACAAAGAAAAGGCCTTGGCATGACCTAGGAGTCAATACAGGAGCAGGTCAGCATGTAATATAAAGACAGAAATCATGATACCAGTGTCCATTGCTAATGACTCTGGATTGTGAGACAAAATAAATGGTAGTTATTTCAAAAATTTAATTTATTTTCCCATTTGGGGCTAATTGAGTGCTTTGCTGCTAAATGCATTTATAATTTAACCAATATATACACACTGTCACTTAGTTTTCTAAAAATTAAATCGAATTGTTTAAACAATGACCAGTACTGCAAGTCATTTCAATGTGACAGTTTTGTGTATGTAAAATTGCCAATATATTTACTATAATTAAACCTATATATTTATATGCCACAGAATAAATTAGTTATGCTTATAAACTCTCTCTGCTGACTACTGTAATTTTTAATTTCCAACAAGAACAAAATAGAAACTGCACAATAGAGTGAGGCTAGCATAGGCTGCTATCACTTGCTGTTGTTGTATTTTTCCCAAGAAATGAATTAATAACATAAATAAGAGCATATCAACAATATTTTGCATATATAACATTTTGGATGTAATCAATTAGCAAATATGTAAACTGTTTATTATAGTCATGAATATTTTAGAATATATATGTAGTGAGAATGGTAAAAAGGTTATGCCATATTTCATTTTTAAGGCATTATTTAATATAGAGCTGTGTGCATGCTTGCCAAGTAACTTCAGTTGTGTCTGACTCTTTGTGACCCTGTGGACTGTAGCCCACTAGGTTTCACTGTCCATGGGATTCTCTAGGCAAGAATACTGGAGTGGGTTGCCATGCCCTTCTCCAGGTAATATAAAGCTGAAGACTCTATAGTTAGCTTCAATAAATTTTTACATGTTAATACATCTTCTGAGCAGCAATAATAGATCAATTGATTTTCACATAATTTGCCTGCATATTATATTAATAAAATATTTATATAAATATTTTTGCATTCTCTCATAAGCCAGTGGAATAAATTGACTTAGAGTTTTAGAATTATGTGCTTATTTAATAAGTCCAACAAGTTTAATACCTGTGTCTAGAACAATGAAACAAATAAAAATTTTAGGTTATTATTCAGGTACAAATGTAAAGGTTTTACTGTCATTGATTCTGTTATCTTTTCAGAATGTTCATACTTAATTATTTCACTCATTCAACAAACTAAATAGCTTCAATATGCTTGGGCTATGTTTATCATTATACTTAAAATATCATACTGAATGTTTCCTAACATTTTAAAGTTATGATTTCTTTCAATGTTTATTGCACCTAGAATCTAGCAGGTTTTCATTAAAAGTAATGTTAAACTTAACTAAAAGAGATGTTGAATAGAGAAAGGAACATATATTTCCAGCCCCCAGAGAGATTAGCAACTTGTGGGGGACATATCAAATGAATTAACAGTTATGAAAATGTTACATGAAAATGTTACTGAAAAGTTGTGCAGATATGTTCAGGAAAAGATCCCTTACTTACCCTGCATCCAGAGCAAAAGGTTGACTAGGAAATGCTTCCAAAATGATGACACATTGGAAAGTAAGGAGGTAGATTCCCGGAAAAATATGTGTTATAATGGCAGAGAGTAGAGTCTATGATACCAAATGAAGTAAGTTAGAAAGAGAAAAACAAATATCATATAATAATGCATGTATTAATGCATATTTGGAATCTATAAAAATGGTACAGATGAACGTATTTGCAGGGCGGAAATAGAGATGCAGATGTAGAGAATGGAGAGGTAGTGATAAAGGGGGAGGGTGGGTGGGAAGAATTGGGAGATGGGGATTGATGTATATAAACTACTATGTATAAAATAGCTAGTGGGAACTTACTGCACAGCACAGAGAGCTCAACTCAGTGCTTTGTCATGACCTAGTGGTGGACAGGGAGGCCTGGCGGGCTGCAATTCATGGGGTCGCAAAGAGTCGGACACGACTGAGCGACTGAACTAAACTGAACAGAGAGGGATGGGGGGGGGTGGTCTAAGGGAGGAGATATGTGTATGCATATAGCTGATTCACTTCCTTGTGCAGCAGAAACTAACATAAAATTGTTAAAGCAGCGATACCCCAATTAAAAAATAATAATAAAATGAAGAGAATAAGGAAAAATGGAGAAATAAAGCCAGGTAGAATATATTTGTACCTCATTTTTAAGTTTAGAGAAAACAGTCAGAATACTTAATGTACATCTTGTGTCTAGAGATGCAGATATCAGTTCAGTTCAGTCGCTCAGTTGTGTCCGACTCTTTGCGACCCCATGAATCGCAGCACACCACGCCTCCCTGTCCATCACCAACTCCTGGAGTTCACTCAGATTCAAGTCCATCGAGTCAGTGATGCCATCCAGCCATCTCATCCTCTGTCAGCCCCTTCTCCTCCTGCCCCCAATCCCTCCCAGCATCAAAGTCTTTTCCAATGAGTCAACTCTTCACATAAGGTGGCCAAAGTACTGGAGTTTCAGCTTTAGCATCATTCCTTCCAAAGAAAACCCAGGGTTGATCTCCATCAGAATGGACTGGTTGGATCTCCTTGCAGTCCAAGGACTCTCAAGAGTCTTCTCCAACACCGCAGTTCAAAAGCATCAATTCTTCGGCGCTCAGCCTTCGTCACAGTCCAGCTCTCACATCCATACATGACTACTGGAAAAACCATAGCCTTGACTAGATGGACCTTAGTTGGCAAAGTAATGTCTCTGCTTTTGAATATGCTATCTAGGTTGATTATAGCTTTCCTTCCAAGGAGTAAGCATCTTTTAATTTCATGGCTGCAGTCACCATCTGCAGTGATTTTGGAGCCCCCCAAAAATAAAGTCTAACACTGTTTCCCCATCTATTTCCCATAAAGTGATGGGACCGGATGCCATGATCTTCGTTTTCTGATTGTTGAGCTTTAAGCCAACTTTTTCACTCTCCTCTTTCACTTCCGTCAAAAGGCTTTTTAGTTCCTCTTCACTTTCTGCCATAAGGGTGGTGTCATCTGCATATCTGAGGTTATTGATATTTCTCCCGGCAATCCTGATTCCAGCTTGTGTTTCTTCCAGCCCAGCATTTCTCATGATGTACTCTGCATACAAGTTAAATAAACAGGGTGACAATATCCAGCCTTGATATACTCCTTTTCCTATTTGGAACCAGTCTGTTGTTCCATGTCCAGTTCTAACTTGCTTCCTGACCTGCATACAGTTTTCTCAAGAGGCAGATCAGGTTATTCCCATCTCTCTCAGAATTTTCCAGCTTATTGTGATCCACACAGTCAAAGGCTTTGGCATAGTCAATAAAGCAGAAATAGATGTTTTTCTGGAACTCTCTTGCTTTTTCCATGATCCAGCGGATGTTGGCAATTGGATCTCTGGTTCCTCTGTTTTTTCTAAAATCAGCTTGAACATCAGGAAGTTCACAGTTCATGTATTGCTGAAGCCTGGCTTGGAGAATTTGAGCATTACTTAACTAACATGTGAGATGAGTGCAATTGTGTGGTAGTTTGAGCATTCTTTGGCATTGCCTTTCTTTGGGATTGGAATGAAAACTGACCTTCTCTTCATGGCTGCTCCAGCAAAGTGCAGCCACTGCTCCTTACCTTGGATGAGGGGTATCTCCTCACCGCCCTCCTTCCTGACCTTCAACGTGGGATGGCTCCTCTAGGCCCTCCTGTGCCCGTGCAGCCACCGCTCCTTGCATGTGGGGTTGCTCAGAGATGCAGATATAAAAATGCCTAAATGTTTTAAAATGTTCTCAAAATATAATGTGGAACTATATGTGATACATGAGTCAACATGATTATAAGTTAACATGATTATAGCATCATTAAAAGATAAATGCTATAAACTTAAAAGCATTTGTCAAAGTTCTAATAAATTTCACATGGGTAGTATAGGTACTCCAGGTCAGCATAATAGTCTGAAAACTTTTTGATAAGACATAGATTTTCACTAAGTTTTTCAGTATCTGAATGTGTTAATTGTAAATTAATGCTAAAACTTTTATTTTAACCTGCTCATAAGCAGTTAAACCTTGGCCAAAGGGAGGAATAGCGTGAAGGACTGAGTGAGGGAAAGGGAGAAGCAGGGAGAGAAAGAAAGAAGAGAATGAAATGAAGAAAGCAAGCAAGGAAGGAAAAGCAAAGGAACAAATTAAGGAAGGGAAGAAAGAGAAAGAAAAGAAGGAAGGCAAAAGGAACAAATGAAAGGAAGGGTGGAAGAGGGAGAAAGCAAGGAAGGAAGAAGGAAAGATCTGCAGATCTGTCTTTGACTACATGCCTAATAGTGTGTTAACACTATGTATCCAAAATTGAATCCCTGGTATTTCCTTCCATAGTCTTCTGTATCTCAGTATATGCCAATTTTTTTTCTGTTTATTGGATGATGTATCTGTCATGTACAATTTTACCCACTAAATCTTTTGGGAACTTTTTATTTATATAAAGGATATGTATGTTTGACAGAGGTTTGTTGTTGCAACTGTCATTATTATTGGAAAGTACAAGTATGCGCAAAGAGCTATTAGAGATGAAGAATCAAAAATGAGAGCTGTTATACCTTTGGTAGACTGAGCTGCAGCATCCATTTACCTTCCTTGTAGGCTTTAAGACTTCAGTGTTATTCATAAGTGCTGTGCTGTGAGTAGTCACTCAGTCATGTCTGACTCATTGCAATCCCATGGACTGTAGCCTCCCAGGCTCCTCTGTTCATGGGGATTCTCCAGGCAAGAATACTGGAGTGGGTTGCCATGCTCCCCTCCAGGGGATCTTCCCAACCCAGGGTACTAAACCCCAGTCTCCCACATTGCAGGCAGATTCTTTACCATGTGAGCCGTGAGGGAAGCCCTATTTTTAAGTAGTTGTGCTTATTGAAACTTGAGAGTTTGATGTAAGATGAAGCATCATTCTGTTGCTGATCTCGGTGCTGGAAAGTTTAGGTTGTCCACTGCAATGCTCAAGTGTCTATCCACTAGCTTCATGGATGACAGCAGCTATTACAGTATTGTAGTTTCCTGATCCTTGGCTTACAACTACCAAGTGTATTTTTTTTTTTAAGTTGACAGTCCTTCCTGATCCCTCTCATTCCTGATTAGTGCAGATATAGAAACTCCTATGTTGATCCAGACTATTGTGTGTTTAGCAGACGTTCTTGAGGACAGCCTAAATTCTGCTTCTTTGCCCATTTCACAGGTTTTTCAATTACCCAATTACTTATAACAAATACTATGTTTGGAATAATGTAGTAATTTCTGCTTATTTTCTGATCTAGGATTTATCATTGCATACTGTAGAATTCTCAAATCCTGCTTTCAACTATATTATGCATATATCATTCCCGTGGCCTGCATGATTTCTTCTACATCAAAACAAAATAATTTCACTTGTATCCTTACAAAGAACTTTACCACTCTGAATGAGGACGCAAAGTAATCCATTTCAATAAATGATTCACATAATCTTACTGTAATTGTATTTAGAAATAAATATTTATTAGACACTTTCTGTTTTCTGCATATTATTTCAAGAAGAGAAGTAATCAAGCAGACTTGATTTTTATGGGCCCTACAGGTTGTGAAATTAGTGGAAATATCCCAAATAGTAATGTGTACCATAAAAATGTCTTCCCTTATTCTTGCTAACACAGGGCTACCTTAATTTTACTCTGTAACAGTACATTTTGTAGCTTTTTTTTTCCCTTTTGAGTAGCTAGAGTCATTTCTTTCTTTAAGTCATTTTCATGACTTTTTTTTAAAGATGGTGATGATGCTGGTAAATTCCACTGTCTAGAACATTTTTTTTTCTCAGTCTTAAAAAAAATCATACAAGACCATATGTGAATATATAAATATCTATTATTTTCACTTTCTGTTTTAAGTATCCATGGATTAGTATCCAGGTAAACATTAAAGTATTTTAATAACAGAATAAAATTAACAGAGTAATGATTAATACTGTTCCTTATTTTAAAGAATGCTATAGAAAATTAGAGAATTCAATTTAAAGATGTAATAAAAAATTTGTCTCATCTCTAGCATTCTACCACTTGTGTTTCCTTACATTACAAAATATCAAACTTGAAAGTATTTTATTGCTTTCATTATGCATCTTTATTATGACACTTAAAAATAAAAAAACCTCCCTTCTGTTTATAGACAACTGAATATATCCTGTATAGCCTAATAAGATCCAAATTCACATGGTTTATAAGATATGCCTCCAAGTTTTCCAGCTGCATGGGTGGGACATTCTCCATAACTGCATTAACATTCCTCTGAAAAGTTGATATAAAACCCAAATCAAAAAATACTAAGTACAGCTGGCACTGATGCATTTTATAGGTAGTGTTTATGTGCTATGACTGAAGAAACTCATCAATGTTTCTCAGTTTCATATTAAGTTATTTCATATTAATATATCTTCATTGAAACCAGTTAGATTTTCAGAAGTATTGTGTTTGAACAAATAACCACATGTAATCTACAAATTGAAAAACCAAGTTCACTAGTACCTATTATAACATAGAAAATTTACAGTCCATAAAGGCTGAATTGGTACTCCTTCCCAAATAATTCACATTGAAGAGAGTTTGATTGTTTTTCTTATAATAGAATGTTTCTATTTAAAGGATGCTTTAGTAGCAGTATTTTTGAGCTATTTAAAACTTTCTTTGTAGCAAGAAACAAAAACAAACAAAAACAAACAAAAAACAAACAAACAACAACAACAACAAAAAAACCTGTACTGAAATTGCAAATTTACAAGTTCTTTGAAAAGGGTAACTTAGTTTCAATTTTAGGAATGACAGACTCCAGAAGTTCAAATGTGGATTCAGGAACCTGCGTTTTCTCAAGTCTTAATCTTACTTCTCCCCTTATTGGTTTCACCCTTTAGAAGGCAGACAGCCTCTTCTGTTCAAATTTGGCTAGATGATCATTATATCTCCAAATGTCTGGCCTATTAGCTGTGTTATCACAAATAGAAATAAGTCTTCTTTCCCCAAGTTTCAGAAAATATTTTGAAATTGAATTTCACTGGGCCACCTGCATACCCTTGAACCATGAGAATGAGATAGGGTGGCTCTGGAAAAGGAAATAGGAGTGCTTGCAATAGCAAAAAAAAAAAAAAATAGTGCATATTTGCTGAGCAGGTAGAACTTAACATATATCCAGTACTGTGGATATATGGACTTCCTTTTTCCTAGCAAAAAGGATCAGAAGTCTACTACAGTGGTGAATCTATATATTGAATGATGGGAATGGTCATTCATGTTTAAATCAGTGCATCTTCTGAAGAGAAGAAATTCAACTTAAAGAAGAAAGGCTAACTTTTTAGATGTTATTTAGTACTATAGTTCATTCATGACAGAAAATTTAAAATACTTTAAGTAGTAGGCATACATATTCACTCTTCAAGTTAGAGTATACATGTAGATAGAGATATGAAAAGAATATATCTCAGTTGATACAAAGAAAATGTTTCTTTTAGAGGAATTCATGAACACTTTTAAAATCTTCTTCAAAACTGAAATAGAATATTTCATACTGGTTATAATTTAGCTCATTTTCACCTTTTGATGGAAATTTTAAAACAGGTATTAGTGGTTAATTATTGTACTCTATTCAATATTTAATATCCAAAAAAGATTTATATTGTGACTTTATTTTGAATATAATAATATAAACATTAAAGCAATTATAAATTTTACACAACCAGGATTATAATTCTGACAAAGTAACGATGGATTTTATTTTTTGTAACATGGTTGTTAAAAATACATCAAAATAAACCTGTGTTCCAGCATGTACTACAGACCATTATATCTACTACTGTGGACAAGACTCCCTTGGAAGAAATAGTACTTTGGTGCATACTCAAAAATGACAGAATGATCTCTATTTGTTTAAAGGCAAATGATTCAACATCACAGTAGTGCAAGTCTATGCCCCAATCACTAATGCTGAAGAAGCTAGAGTTGAATGGTTCTGTGGAGACCTACAAGACCTTCTAGGGCTAACACACACACAGAAAAAGATGTCCTTTCATCATAGAGGACTGGAATGCAAAAGTAGGAGGTTAAGAGATACCTGCAATGACATGCAAATTTGGCCTTGGAGTACAAAATTAAGCAGGACAAAGGCTAATGAGTTTTGCCAAGAGAACGAACTGGTCTTAGCAAACACCCTCTTCCAACAACACAAGAGAAAATGCTACACATAGACATCATCAGAGGGTAAATACTGAAATCAGATTGATGATATTCCTTGCAGCTGAATATCTAGAAGCTCTATACAGTCAGCAAAAACAAGACTAGGAGCTGACTGTGGCTCAGATCATGAACTCCCTATTGCCAAATTGAGACTTAAATTGAAGAAAGTAGGGAAAACCACTAGACCATTCAGGTATGGCCTAAATCAAATCCTTTACAATTATACAGTGGAAGTTACAAATAGATTCAAGGGATTAGATCTGATAGAGTTCCTGAGGAAGTATGGGCAGAGGTTCATAAAACTGTACAGGAGGGGGTGATCAAAATCATCCCCAATAAAAAGAAAGGCAAACATGGTTGTCTGAAAAGGCCTTTCAAATAGCTGAATAAAGAAGAGAAGCAAAAGGCAAAGGAGAAAAGGAAAGATGTATCCATCCGAATGCAGAGTTCCAAAGAATAGCAAGGAGAGATAAGAAAGCCTTCCTAAGTGAACAATGCAAAGATATAGAGGAAAACAATAGAATGGGATAGACTAGAGATCTCTTCAAGAAAATTGGAGATACCAAGGGAACATAAGCACAATAAGGACAGAAATGGTAGGGACATAACAGAAGCAGAAGATATTAAGAAGAGGTGGCAAGAAAACAAAAGAACTATACATAGAAGATCTTAATGACCCAGATAACCACGACAGTGTAATCATTCACCTAGACCCAGACATCTTGGATTGTGAAATCAAGTGGGCCTTAGGAAGCATCACTACAAAAAAAGCTAGTGGAAGTGATGGAATTCCAGCTGAGCTATTTCAAAACCTAAGAGATGATGCTGTGAAAGTGCTGCAATCAATATGCTAGCAAATTTAGAAAGCTAAGCAATGGCCATAGGACAGGAAAAACTCGGTTTTCATTCCAATCCCAAAGCATGGCAGTGCCAAAGAATGTTCAAACCACCACTCAATTGCTCTCATTTCACATACTAGCAAAGCTGTGCTCAAAATTGTGCAAGCTAGTTTCAACAATTCATGAACCAAGAAATCCCAGATGTTGAAGCAGGACTTAGAAAAGGTAGAGGAACTAGAGGTCAAGTTGCCGAGATTCACTGGATCACAGAAAAAGCAAGAGAGTTCTAGAGAAACATCTACCTCTGCTTCATTGACTATGCTAAAGTCTTTGACTGTGTATATCACTGCAAACTAGGGCAGGGAGAGGGGAGAAATGCCAGACCACCTTACCTGCCTCCTGAGACACCTGTATGCAAGTCAAGAAGCAATGGTGAGAACTGGACATGGAACAATGCCCTAGTTCAAAATTGGGAAAGGAGTACACCAAGTCTATGTATTATTACCCTGCCTATTCAACTTATATACAGAGTATGTCATGAGAAATGCTGGACTGGATGAAGCACAGGCTGGCATCAAGATTGCCAGGAGAAATATCAATAACCTCAGATATGCAGAAGACACCACCCTTTGGGCAGAAAGCAAAGAGAAACTAAAGAGCCAGTTAATTAAAGGTGAAAGAGGAGAGTGAAAAAAACTGGCTTGAAACTCACTATGCAAAAATCTCATCATGGCATCTGGTTTCCTCACTTCATGGTAAATAGTTGCGGCAACAATGGAAACAGTGACAGACTTTATTTTTTGGGCTCAAAATCACTGCAGATGGTGACCACAGCCATGAAATTAAAAGACACTTGCTCCTTGAAAGAAACGCTATGACAATCCTAGACAGCATATTAAAATGCAGAGACTTTAAATTGCTGACAGAGGTCCATCTAGTCAAAGCTATGGTTTTTCCAAGAGTCATGTATGGATGTGAAATTTGGACCATCAAAAGGCTGAGCACTGAAGAATTGATGCTTTTGAACTGTGGTGTTGGAGAAGACTCTTGAGAGTCTCTTGTATTGCAGCAGATAAAACCAGTCAATCCTAAATAAAGTCAGTCCTGAATATTCATTGGAAGGACTGGTATTGAAGCTGAAACTCCAATACTTTGGCCACCTGATGCAAAGAGCCAACTCACTGGAAAAGACCCTGATGCTGGGAAAGACTGAATTCAAGAGGAGAAGGGGATGACAGAGCACGTGTTTGTTGAATGGCATCACCGACTGGATGGACATGAGTTTGAGCAAGCTCTGGGAGATGGTGATGGACAGGGAAGCCTGGAATGCTGCAGTCCATGGGATCACAAAGAATTGGACATTACTGAGTGACTGAACAACAACAACAATATAATGTGGGATTTCCTAAATAGTAGTTTTTAATCACTGTATTTCCATAGTAAATCAAACAATCTTTGGCAAGTATACAACGTACTTTGCCATAAGATTCTGCTGCTGCTGCTGCTAAGTCACTTCAGTGGTGTCCGACTCTGTGCGACCCCATAGACGGCAGCCCAACAGGCTCTCCTGTCCCTGGGATTCTCAAGGCAAGAACACTGGAGTGGGTTGCTATTTCCTTCTCCAATGCATGAGAATAAAAAGTGAAAGTGAAGTCGTGGAGTTGTGCCTGACTCTTAGCGACACCATGGACTGTAGCCCACCAGGCTCCGCCATCCATGTGATTTTCCAGGCAAGAGTACTGGAGTGAGGTGCCATTGCCTTCTCCGTATGAGCTTAATTTTCGTTGTTCTACCTTTAAATGAATATGTCATTTTCATCATTAACAGAAGTTGGATGGAAATAAACCTAGTATAGTCAGAACAAGCTCTACAGATGTGCGTATGTTGTATGTGTGTGTGCATTTTTCTGATTATTCTGTTTTAAGGTATCGTTTCTCCTTCCATTAATAAATCAACCATATTACTCCTGGATAGAATAAAACAGATAAACAGTTAAAGAACAAGCATCAAACTCTAATATTTTTCCAAAATATTTGTTTCCTAGCTATGAAGTTGTTCCACCACCCACTCCTCATCCTCTTATGTCCCAGGTTATCCAAACTCACCTTCCTAACCAAAACTCTATCTACCTGAACCTCCATTGTTTCCAAAATAACATACACCCCACTATCCCAATTACACACAATTAAAAAGTAAACTCTCCTACAAACAAAACAAACCCCACTCTCCTCAAAATAACACATGAACATTATGAGTGAAAACAAAGTGTTGAGCAATGATATGAAAAAAAAAGTTGAAATGAGAAATGACATAAAATTGAAAATTTTAGAACTTGGTTTAAATATAAATTACTTCATAAGATCAGTATAAAAATCTTGAAATGCAATAACTATCATAGTCTCATTTTGAGATATTTCTTCAATTTTGAAAGTTTCCCCAACACACACACACAGAAAAATGGAATTTTGTTGCTGATATCACAGTTACATTTTTTCACTAATATACTAGGTAATTTTCATCAAATTACCTAAACAATCTAACCTCATTATTTTATCTTCAATAAAAGGAATACTATTTCACTAGGCTTCTGAAACCATTAAATGATGTAATGAAAGAAAAATGCATTATAAAATTCAAAGTGTTACATACAGCTTTAATTTTTTAAAGTTACTAAACTTTATTATAAATCTTATAATTTTAGTTTTGTAAGAATTGAAATTTATTTATTTATTTATTTATTTTTTTTAGTTTTTTATTTTGTAAATTTTAAAATCTTTAATTCTTACATGCGTTCCCAAACATGAACCCCCCTCCCACCTCCCTCCCCATAACATCTCTTTGGGTCATCCCCATGCACCAGCCCCAAGCTTGCTGCATCCTGCGTCAGACATAGACTGGCGATTCAATTCTTACATGATAGTATACATGTTAGACTGTCATTCTCCCAAATCATCCCACCCTCTCCCTCAAGCGTTTAAAATCTTCTCTAGGCATTAGAATTTTGTTTTACTTTAGACATTAGGTAAGATATTTTATTAAATTTTCCTGTAATATATCAGAAACTATTCTACCTCAGGGCCTTTGCATTAACAGTTTTCTGTGTCTGAAGAGCACACTCCCTCATCTGTGTGGCTTGTGCCTCACCTCTTTTAGTATCTGTAAATGCGTTTCTTCTTCAAGGAGTCTTTTTTTTTTCAACACTCTATTTAAAATTATAGCGTTCCCTCCCACCCTTCTGCTACTGACCCCTTCTTTCTCTTAATTTTCTTCCTCTATTATTTAACATTCATGATCATGCGGCATGCTGCTGCTGCTGCGGCTAAGTCGCTTCAGTCGTCTCTGTTTCTGTGCGACCCCATAGACGGCAGCCCACCAGGCTCCCCCGTCCCTGGGATTCTCCAGGCAAGAACACTGGAGTGGGTAGCCATTTCTTTCTCCAATGTATGAAAGTGAAAAGTGAAAGTGAAGTCACTGAGTCATGTCTGACTCTTAGTGATCCCATGGATTGCAGTCTACCAGGCTCTTCCATCCATGGGATTTTCCAGGCAAGAGTACTGAAGTGGAGTGCCATTGCTTTCTCTGATGGGGCGTACTACATAGGTATTTATTGGCTTATCTTTTATATCCCTGAACCTCCCCACACACTAAAATATAAGCTCAAAAAGAGGAAGAATTTATGGTTGTTTTGTATACTACTCTGTCAAGACAATTGTCTGAAGTGTTTTATCCATCCAATCTCTCTATCTATCTACCCATCTATACCATCTATCTATATCTGTCTATTCACTTACTATCTTTCTGGCTCCCCATCTGAAAGTGAAAGTGAAAATGTTTGCCCCTCCGCTGTGTCCCCAACTCTTTGTGACCCCATGAACCGTAGCCTGCCAGGTTTCTCTGTTCATGGAATTCTCCACAATACTGCAATGGTTGCCATTCCCTTCTCCGGGGGCTTTTTCCTACTCAGTGATTGAACATGAGTCTCCTGCATTGCAGATAGATCCATACTTGTCTAAGCCATCAGGAAACTCCTATCTAGCTATTATAATTATTACATAAAATAAAATGTAATTCTTTCTCTAGATTACTTATATGGTATGAGTCAGCTATATAGGTCATCATGTGCTATTTTGGTGAGTTACATCATTTTTTAAGGCCAGTATATCTGAATGCATTCTTTGTATCAAACAATATAATCATAATTTCTGGCCAGAATTATGATGCTAAAATGATGAAAAATAAATGATACATATATTTTATAAGTTCTATGCACTGTTTGAACCCTCTGTTTACTGTAAATTCTTTACTCCTGACAACAGCCATTTAAAACAGATACTATTATATTGTCCCCATTTTAATAAATGTCAAAAATTAGATATATTTGGCCCATAGTCTAACTGTATAATTGGCTATATAGTTATAATTTTTTTGATTCTTTGCAACATCTAACAAAAGTATATTTTTCCTAAATCATTATTAACTGTAAACATTTCACAATGCTTCCTTGGGCTCTGTAACTTATTTGGAACTTTTGTACACAATACTACCACTGATTAGAACAATTTGACTCTTAGATTAGTGAACAAAACATTTTCTTATAGTTACAAATATTTGTGCTGCAGTTATGAAAATGACTTTCAAATTAATTTTGAAAAAAGTTATACTAAAGCAAGAAAGAGAAAATTAGCATTCATTCTAAAGAAATAACACAGATTTCTATTAAATATTTTCAGCTAGATTGCAAATGCTTCTTTGAGAAAATTAATCTTATTCAGAATATACATTTAAAAAATGTAAGCACAGAACCTCAAATACATGGAGAGTTATTGATGTTCTGCATGCTTTATAAAGTTTATTTCTCATATTTGTCTGCTAATATAAAAGAATTATACATTAAAAATATAGAGAGGATTTTTAGATCATTTAAAATCCATTAAAAGCTGAAATAGCATTATAATTAATTTCTGCTGAGATGAGAATTCAGAACCTTGAAATAACTTGCAGATGGCCATTGTCATCGTGAAGAGAACCTTTTTCATCTTCCAAGAATTATTTTACTCCCAAGTAAGAATTCAAGGTACATTTATGTCTCACAATCAGGTGAGATTGGTGGCCTGGTTCTTGGAAGAAAGGATGAGTGGCTCCCCAAGTTATTTAATTTCAGTGGCACTGATTAAACTTCAAATGTCTTTCTCATGTTAGGTTTCTTCTTTTTAAATGTAAATACTTCTTGGAAAGTGGGTGAGGTTTCTCTAGTTGAGCAGAGCATGGACTATTCTCTAGTCATGGTGTGTGACCTCATTGTAGTGGCTTCCTTGTTGTGGAGTATGGACTCTAGGGCTTCAGTAGTTTCAGCAGCACATGGGCTCAGTAATTGTGGCTCACAGACCCTAGAGCATGCAGGCTGCAGTAACAGCAGCACACTGACTCAGTAGTTGTGCTGCACAGGCCTAGTTGCTCCTCAGCATGTGGAATCTTCTCAGACCAGAGATTGAACCCATGTCCCCTGCATTGGTGGGGAGATTCCTATCAACTGTACCACCAGGGAAGACATGTTTTTTTGTACCTTGGTTCTTTTTCTAATCATTAAAATAGTGGTAGAGGGCAAGACAATTTAATTCTCTTATAATAACAATTAGGAAAAAAGTTTTATCATGACACATCATGATGAATGTTGTCCTAACATTATAAATTTTTTCATTAAAACCATGCATTCAGTTCAGTTCAGTTCAGTCACTCAGTTGTGTTCAACTCTTTGTGACCCCATTAACCACAGTATGCCAGGCCTCCCTGTCCATCACCAATTCCTGGAGTCCACCCAAATCCATGCCCATCGAGTCAATGATGCCATCCAACCATCTCATCCTCTGTTGTCCCCTTCTCCTCCTGACCTCAATCTTTACCAGCAACAGGGTCTTTTCCAATGAGTCAGCTCTTCGCCTCAGGTAGCCAAAATATTGGAGTTTCAGCTTCAACATCAGTCCTTTCAATGAACATCCAGGACTGATTTCCTTTAGGATGGACTGGTTGGATCTCCTTGCAGTCCAAGGGATTCTGAAGAGTCTTCTCCAACACCACAGTTCAAACACATCAATTCTTCAGGATTCAGCTTTCTTTGCAGTCCAACTCTCATATCCATACATGACTACTGGAAAAACCATAGCCTTGACAAGATGAATCTTTGTTGCCAAAGTAATGTCTCCGCTTTTTAATATGCTGTCTAGGTTGGTCATAACTTTCCTTCCAAGAAGTAAGCATCTTTTAATTTCATGGCTGCAATCACCATCTGCAGTGATTTTGGAGCCCAGATAAATAAAGTCAGCCACTGTCTCTGCTCTTTCTCCATCTATCTGGCATGAAGTGATGGGACCAGATGCCATGATCTTAGTTTTCTGAATGTTGAGCCTTAAGCCAACTTTTTGACTCTTCTCTTTCACTTTCATCAAGAGGATCTTTAGTTCTTCTTCACTTTCTGTCATAAGGGTGGTGTCATCTGGATATCTGAGTTTACCAATGTTTCTCCCAGCAATCTTAGTCATTTATTGTTATGAAACAAATTATCCCAAAATTTACAGGCATAAAATAACACATTTATTTATATCACAGTTTCTCTAAGCCAAGAATCTGTGCACAGCTTATCTGCAGTTATCACAAGGTCCCCTCTTTCAGTTTATGCACCTGACTATTGGCAGAACTTAACTCCTTCCATGGTTTTGAACTGTGTCTTCAGTTCCTTACAAGCCCTTATATGAAAGCTTTCTTTGGTTCCTTGCCACATGGGTCTCTCCGTAAAGAAGTTTACAACATGGAAGCTTGCAACATCATGGTATGCAAGAGGGCAAGAGACAGAAGGCTGGCAAACAGAAGTCACAGCCCTTCATAACCTAATTATGGAAGTTATATCATATATGGCACATTTGTGGAGCATATGGCACATTCTGTTTATCAGAGGCAAGTTGCTAGTTCCAATACGCACTAACAAGTCTAAGAATGCAAGGAGAAAAATTCATTATTAAGAGTTATTTGGAGCTGCCTACTGTAGTCTTGCACATTTTCTGTCCCATTAGATGGTTTGTGAGAATTTCATCAAACGTTAACACATACCTTGTCTTTGACAAAAATAACACATACTGCCAGAAATAACTTTATCATCAAATGCTGATTTTAGTACTACTGCCAAGCACATTAGTTGTAAAATTACACACATTCTACTAACTACTATTTTGGGGCCATATTATTGGAAACAAATGATTACTGAAGGTGTTGTGATTTTTCTAGCATATTGTTTACTCAATATTTGATAAGTGTTACCTATACCTACCTGGAACAGAAACAATGAAGACAGGTATGCGATATTTGGCAAAAGTTTTGTGATAACATGTGAAATATTTTGACAGGAACTAACTATAGAGAGAAAGCTATAGCGACAAAAACCAGGATCTTCTAGTCAGAAACTATTGTGATAAATAAAGCTATTTTTTTTTTACTTTAAACAGCTAGATAAGCTGAATATATTTTCAAGCTCTGGTCAGAACCTTGATCTCTATTTACCCTGAGGACATCATTTTGGGTACTGAAATAGTAATTTCAAAATATTAATAGGAGTGGCTTTTGAATTCCTTTCTGTGAAACAGTTTTCATATACACAGCATTTCATCAGTATTTTCTGGTAACATATAACACACTATCCTTTGTAATGTTCTTTTGTTATTTTTTATATACGTGTTTTTTTCTTTTCTTCCACTCTAGCAAAGAATGAGGATTTTGAGGTCACAACATTCACCTTATAAGGAATTCTCCTGTCCTCAGTTTCCTGATCTCTGAATGTGAATATTGGATTCAATGCCCTATAACTTCCCATACAGATGTATATATTCATTATAGTATAAGCATCAGTCCTTTCAAAGAAAAATCTCGATAATTCTTATGTTTATTCTCTAATGGGGATTTAGTATGTAATAGTACCAAATAAACATATGAATAAGAAGGATTAAATTTAATATGCATTAACATTATTTGGATTTGGATTCATTGTTTAAGAAATTTAATGAATCATATACTTCAACAGGTTTCCTGTTTCATAAATTTTGTGTTCTCTATTATTTTGGCTTGAACTTATTTCATTTAGGTAATTTTAAGCCTAGAAATATATTTTCATTCTTATGATAACTTTTATTCTCAGATTTAGTTTTTTTAAAAAGCAAAACCAAAAAAAGAAGCCTTATTTTAGCCTGGTTTTATATTCTACTTCAGGAGATTGATATTTGTTTTTTCCAAAACTGACTTCATTGTTGGTGGCTAATTACCATTTCTTTAGGACTAAGGCTGTGATAGATGCCAGCAAATAGAAAGGTTTCAAATTCACAATTCTCATAACATATTCTAATCAATCAGTAAAATAACAGATGCACGAAACATGTTCCTACACAAGCATATGGTAAGTATCACAGTTGTCTTAACCTCATGTTAAAAACAGTTTTAAAAATTAAAAAAAAAAACAAAATTAAAAACAAATTTACCTGCTGTTAGATGTTTTGAAGTTCCTCAGGAAATTTTAATTCCTGCTCATCAAATATTTAATTAAAAATTACTGCCAAGGCAATGTGGCAAACCATAATCTCTCTTTTCAAGCATATAGAGAGGAAGGACATTAACCAGTGAAAAGTTGAAAATATAATTTAGAACTCCAGTTTCAGCTCCAACATATAAAGAACCTGGAATTCATCATTTTCATGCCTACAATTTTGAGAATTCCTAATCAAAAACGAGGAAACAAAGAAGTCTAAGAAATTGTCACTGCCAAGAGGAGCCTAAGGAGACATCAGTACTAAAAGTGATGTGGTACTTTAGGTCAGATCCTGGAAGAGAACAGAGACATTACATATAAACTAAGTAAACCTAAGTAAACTAGATACTTTAATAATACTGTATTTGTTCATTAATTGTGGCAAATGTACCATATTTTATAAGATGTTCATACTAGAGGAGACAGGGTGAGGGTATATGGGAGATCTATTAACCTGTCAGTTTTTCTAGGAATCAAAAACTCTTCCAAAATTTAAAGCTTACTGAAAAGCAAGCAAAATCTTTTATTTTATTCATTTAGTTATGAAGAATGTCCTTCGCTTAACCTTTCTTTTTTAAATACTTTTTAAATTTTATAAATTCATTCATCTTGAGTAAAACTTGTTAGGAAATATTTCAACAGTAGAAAATTAACTTTTTTTCTCTGTAATAAGTACATTTGAGAGGTATGAGTTTATCATATAAAACTTCCGGCTTTTTTTTTTTTAACTTTTCCTCAGCTAGAGAACAAAATCAAAAGACAAACCCTGTTCTTGCATATTTCTCCACATCAGCACATTCTTTTTTCTTGTACTCACAGACATGTCACAATTATAAAACATCAAATGGTATAAAAGGCAAATCAGCAATCAAGACAAATTCTTCCTTTCCACAAAAGTGAACACAAGTGTCACTTTATAGAACTGCCTTAAGAATTCATGGTCAAAATATGGTGTCTTTAATTGATAAGTGCTGTCCAACATGATTAAATAAAAATTACGTCTAAAATTATGAAAATATCCTTCAGATACAAGCAACATAACCTCCCCAGAGATGCCGGTTTTGCAAGTGACTTCAGTTTTTCTGAAAAGTAAGAAGCAGTGATTTCCACGATTTTCACAAATTTTTCCAATTTTTAGTAATATTTGTGTTAATCTCACCCAGTTCAGTTTTTTTTCTTTCAAGAATCAAATTTTCTCTAGTCTGAACCTTTACTTCTACAGTGATGCTGATAATATGAATACACTATGTGGCATAACACTGCATCAACACTCACAAGATATAATATCTTTCTAAGTTATTTGTAAACATTCTTTGCAATAAAGGATGCACCACTATAATTCCTATTTTATACACTGTGGAAAGAGAAGATAAAAACATGGCACAGACACAGTGAAATAACAAACATCAACATTTTATAGCGTCCCAGATAAGGTGGAGGACTAGAATCTGAGAATATAGCAGATCTGATGCTCAAAATTCTGTGAACCATGAAATTCCTGATGTTCAAGCTGGTTTTAGAAAAGGCAGAGGAACCAGAGATCAAATTGCCAACACCCACTGGATCATGGAAAAAGCAAGAGAATTCCAGAAAAACATCTACTTCTGCTTTATTGACTATACCAAAACCTTTAACTGTGTGGATCACAATCAACTGTGGAAAATTCTGACAGAGATGGAAATACCAGACCACCTGACCTGCCTCTTGAGAAACCTATATGCAAGTCAGGAAGCAACAGTTAGAACTGGATATGGAACAACAGACTGGTTCCAAATAGGTAAAGGAGTACGTCAAGGCTGTATATTGTCACTCTGCTTATTTAACTTATATGTAGAGTACATCATGAGAAATGCTGGAGTGGAAGAAACACAAGCTGGAATCAAGATTGCCAGGAGAAATATCAATAACCTCAGATATGCATATGACATCCCTCTTATGGCAGAAAGTGAAGAAGAACTAAAAAGCCTCTTGATGGTAGTGAAAGAAGAGAGTGAAAAAGTTGGCTTAAAGCTCAACATTCAGAAAATGAAGATTATGGCATCACTTCATGGGAAATAGATGGGGAAACAGTGTTAGACTTTACTTTGGGGGGGCTCCAAAATCACTGCAGATGGTGACTGCAGCCATGAAATTAAAAGACGCTTACTCCTTGGAAGGAAAGTTATGACCTACCTAGATAGCATATTACAAAACAGAGATATTACTTTGCCAACAAAGGTCCATCTAGTTAAGGCTATGGTTTTTCCAGTAGTCACATATGGATGTGAGAGTTGAACTGTGAAGAAAGCTGAGCACCGAAGAATTGATGCTTTTGAACTGTGGTGTTGGAGAAGATTCTTGAGAGTCCCTTCGACTGCAAGGAGATCTAACCAGTTCATCCTAAAGGAGATCAGTCCTGGGTGTTCATTGGAAGGACTGATGCTGAGGCTGAAATTCCCAATACTTTGGCCACCTCATGTGAAGAGTTGACTCATTGGAAAAGACTTTGATGCTGGGAGGGATCGGGGGCAGGAGGAGAGGGGGATCACAGAGGATGAGATGGCTGGATGGCATCACCGACTCGATGCACAAGAGTTTGGGTGAACTCTGGGAGTTGGTGATGGACAGGGAGGCCTGGCGTGCTGTGATTCATGGGGTCGCAAAGAGTCGGACACGACTGAGAGACTGAACTGAACTGAATTGAACTGATGATAAGAAAGATCTTCTACTGAAAGAACTAGGTCATAATTGGAATTTCATGTCAAATATCTACACATATGGGCTTCCCTGATAGCTCAGTTGTAAGGAATCTGCCTACCAATGCAGGAGACATCGGTTTGATCCCTGGATCAGGAAATGACAACCCACTCCAGTGTTCTTGCCTGGGAAATCCCATGGACGGTGGAGCCTGGCGGACTACTGTCCATGTGGTCATGAAGAGTCAGACATGAACTATGGAATAAGCAAAAACAATCCATCCTTATGAGAATAACATGAAGACCATGTGGACCTGATATAAGTACGGGCCTGGTTACCTGACTGATGTCAAGTTGCTAGAATTAAGGGACTAGATGAAAATAGAAATTCAATGGTCTTGAAAACTTTGAATCAACAAATAGTGGTGAGATTTCAACAACTGAAAGTTAAGTTGCCCTAAGTGAGAACAATGAAAGGGTGTGGAGGCTGTTAGTTTTATGATTTATTTCTTGAAAGAAACCATTATCATGAAAAAAGATACATTTGGATAGACACAAAATCAATTTCAAGTAGTTAAATATAAATCTTGATATTTTACCTGAAACCAGGAAGGAGTAAATGATTCTGAGTGAGTGAAAGTCGCTCAGTCGTGTCCGAGTCTTTGCAGCCCCATGGACTATACACTACATGGAATTCTCCAGGCCAGAATACTGGAGTGGGTAGCCTTTCCCTTTTCCAGGGGATCTTCCCAATCCAGGGTAGAACCCAGGTCTCCCACATTGCAGGTGGATTCTTTACCAGCTGAACCACAAGGGAAGCCTTAAATGATTCTAGTTAGTTATAATTAGAATCTGTTTATTAGTGAAGGTTACAATACTTTTATCAATGAAGAAAAATTAAAATGTATAATGTCTAGGTATAGGATGATAAAGCACCATTAATCAGACATAATTAAATAGAATAAATGGTGAAAACACCTTGTTAAGTAAAATGGAAACAAAAAGTAAATACATCTATAATGTGATATAAAGCTTGTTTGTGGATTATTAAGCAATCTAATTTTTTAAAAATTAGAATCATTAAACACTGGGTACAACAAAAAGAATTACGTGAACTTGCTCCTAAACTTTAGCTGAAATTAATCAGTTTCAAATGTCATGGGGAGTTTATAGAAAGTAAACAATGTCTAGAGTCTCATAATAAGGCATGCATTTATATAAAATAATTATTATGTAGATAGGTATTTTGGTAAACCATGTGATTTTAAATTATGCTACATATTTAATTGTATTTATAAACAAAGAAGCATAGGGCAGGTAAGACAAAAACATGTTTTTCAGAGAACTGAATATATTAAAGGTATAGTAAAATGTGTACAAATATTTGTTATACTGGCTATGTTTATAGTATAAATTCATTTCTAATATGCATGCTATATATATATGATATTCTGTGTTATTTAATCTAAAACATACTATGTATTTTTTGTTCCAGTTTTTAGAGATTTTTTGAAGTCTGAAATAATCATTTGGATAACTGCTATAAATAGTTTACTTTAATGTAATAGCAGTAAATTACATTGGCATTGTAATTATTCTTTCATGCTCTAGTTTACAATACTTTAAAAGTGCTGTGTGCATAATAGGTCAATAAATATATGCTGTGTGAATGAACGAATGGATGAATGAATGGTTTGATGAGGTACTAAGGCTGATTTCTCTATGTATAATACACTTCTAATTGCTAGTAACTAAGTCCTCATCCATTTTTTAAGGTTCATCTTTACTGGCCATTTTTCTCTGAAACTTTTTCTCTTCCTTTATATACCACCTCACTGTTTTTAAGCTTTATAATCCTTTGTATCTTTCTTACATCACTCATATATCTCTGTTTCATATGTTCATTCCAATCTATTTTGGTCACTCATCTTTTAAAGAACTTGGCTTATTTGGGTTCACTGCTGCTGCTAAGTCACTTCAGTCGTATCCAACTCTGTGTGACCCCATAGACGGCATCTCACCAGGCTCCCCCATCCCTGAGATTCTCCAGGCAAGAACACTGGAGTGAGTTGCCATTTCCTTCTCCAATGCATGAAAGTGAACAGTGAAAGTGAAGTCGCTCAGTTATGTCCGACCCTCAGCGACCCCATGGACTGCAGCCTTCCAGGCTCCTCTGTCCATGGGATTTTCCAGGCAAGAGTACTGAAGTGGGGTGCCATTGCCTTCTCCGAAATGTTCAGTAGCAATATTGAAAAATGAATAGCAGCCTCAAAAGTATCCATTTATAAACTTTGATTGACACACAGTTCTCAATTCTTGCATTTCCTTTTTAACTCCATCCTTTTTTATCTCTGTATTCCATTCTTGTTCCAATACGAGTGCATCCATCTTGTTTTGATCATTCTACAATTTCTTCTGACTTGGCTCTGGTATCCTCAACTTACTTCCTTAGCAGAAACTTTGAGAAGAGTTCTTTAGTCATATGACACTCAGCAATGGGTGTAACACTTCACAGCACCTACTCACTGACATTACTCAACACCTTGAATGCAATAGACACTTTCTACCATCATTTCATATTTGTGTGCTCATTTCAGAGTCTAAATAATTTCTACTCTTAGCTCTGCTGTATAAACTTGGGAAATTCTAATTTCTACATTTCAGTTTTTTCCTTAGCAAAATGGTAAACAATACATATACTGATGCAAGGACCTATCCATTTCAAGTAGTATCTGGTGCAGGTTAAGTGCTCTGTAAATGTTTGCTGTTATTAACATTCAAAACCAACTCAAAAGCTCACTTCTATTTTAAAGAAAACCTCTATCCAATGTCAGAGTCAAACGAAATATCTACAAATAATTTCCAAAAGACTTCAAGCATAATCAGTTAAGTGCTTGGAAACTGCCAAACTATATCCATTTCACAGTGACATTTCTGGAAAAATATGGTTAAAGCCCACATTTTTCCGTACTAAGCCAACTCCAAGAGGACTCTCTTCCACGTAGTTTCATTGAGACAGGTTGTTGGTGGCTGTCCTCATGCTTAAGTTGATAGCCAATACCTTGTGTTCTTTTTTTTTTTTCTTTTTTCCAAGTAGGCTATTTTTAAGAGTTGATTTAGGTTCCTAGCAATGTTAAGTCACAGGTACAAAGATTTCTGCACACCCTCTTTTGTCAGGTATGCATCAGTTCAGTTCAGTTCAGTTCAGACGCTCAGTCGTGTCCGACTCTTTGCAACTCCATGAATCACAGCAAGCCAGGCCTCCCTGTCCATCACCAACTCCCTTACTTCACTCAGACTCACATCCATTGAGTCAGTGATGCCATCCAGCCATCTCATCCTCTGTTGTCCCCTTCTCCTCCTGCCCCCAATCCCTCGCAGCATCAGAGTCTTTTCCAATGAGTCAACTCTTCACATGAGGTGGCCAAAGTACTGGAGTTTCAGCTTTAGCATCATTCCTTCCAAAGAAATCCCAAGTCTGATCTCCTTCAGAATGGACTGGTTGGTTCTCCTTGCAGTCCAAGGGACTCTCAAGAGTCTTCTCCAACACCACAGTTCAAATGCATCAATTATTTGGCGCCCAGCCTTCTTCACAGTCCAACTCTCACATCCATACATGATTACTGGAAAAACCATAGCTTTGACTAGATGGACTTTGTTGGCAAAGTAATGTCTCTGCTTTTGAATATGCTGTCTAGGTTGGTCATAACTTTTCTTCCAAGGAGTAAGCATCTTTTAATTTCATGGCTGCAGTCACCATCTGCAGTGATTTTGGAGCCCCCCCCACTGATACTGTTTCCCTTGTTTCCCCATCTATTTCCCATGAAGTGAAGGGACCAGATGTCATGATCTTCGTTTTCTGAATGTTGAGCTTTAAGCCAACTTTTTCACTCTCCTCTTTCACTTCCGTCAAAAGGCTTTTTAGTTCCTTTTCACTTTCTGCCATAAGGGTGGTGTCATCTGCATATCTGAGGTGATTGATATTTCTCCCAGAAATCTTCAGTCCAGCTTGTGTTTCTTCCAGTCCAGCGTTTCTCATGATGTACTCTGCATATAAGTTAAATAAGCAGGATGACAATATACAGCCTTGATATACTCCTTTTCCTATTTGGAACCAGTTTGTTGTTCCATGTCCAGTTCTAACTGTTGCTTCCTGACCTGCATACAGATTTCTCAAGAGGCAGGACAGGTGGTCTGGTATTCCCATCTCTTTCAGGATTTTCCAGAGTGCATTATGATCCCACAGTCAAAGGCTTTGGCATAGTCAATAAAGCAGAAACAGATGTTTTTCTGGAACTCTCTTGCTTTTTCCATTATCCAGCAGATGTTGGCAATTTAATCTCTGGTTCCTCTGCCTTTTCTAAAACCAGCTTGAACGTCAGGAAGTTCACGGTTCACATATTGCTGAAGCCTGGCTTGGAGAATTTTGAGCATTACTCTACCAGCATGTGAGATGAGTGCAATTGTGTGGTAGTTTGAGCATTCTTTGGCACTGCCTTCCTTTGGGATTGGACTGAAAGCTGACCTTTTCCAGTCCTGTGGCCACTGATGAGTTTTTCAAATTTGCTGGCATATTGAGTGCAGCACTTTCACAGCATCATCTTTCAGGATTTGAAATAGCTCAACTGGAATTCCATCACCTCCACTAGCTTTGTTCATAGTGATGCTTTCTATGGCCCACTTGACCTCACATTCAAGGATGTCTGGCTCTAGATGAGTGATCACACCATCGTGATTATCCGGGTCATGAAGATCTTTTTTGTACAGTTCTTCTGTGTATTCTTGCCACCTCTTCTTAATATTTTCTGCTTCTGTTAGGTCCATACCATTTTTGTCCTTTATCGAGCCCATCTTTACATGAAATGTTCCCTTGGTATCTCTAATTTTCTTGAAGAAATCTCTAGTCTTTCCTATTCTGTTGTTTTCCTCTATTTCTTTGCATTGATCGTTGAAGAAGACTTTCTTATCTCTTCTTGTATGCATAGCCTACCTGATTATCAACATCCTCCTCCAAAACAGTAGATCTATGACAATTACTGAACCTACATTGACGCATCATCATCACCCATAGTTTATATTACAGTACACTCTTGGTGTTGTGCTATCTATGAGTTTGGGCAAATGTATAATAACAACCATTGTAGTACCACTGCTGCTGCTGCTAAGTTGCTTCACTCATGTCCGAATCTGTGCGACCCCATAGACGGCAGCCCACCAGGCTCCTCTGTCCCTGGGATTCTCCAGGCAAGAACACTGGAGTGAGTTGCGATTTCCTTCTCCAATTCATGCTTGCTCAGTCGCTTTATTCGTGTCCGACTCTGTGCAACCCTATGGATAGCAGCCCATCAGGCTCCTCTGTCCACAGAATTCTCTAGGCAAGAATACTGGAGTGGGGTGCCAATTCCTTCTCCATATATTACCACACAGCATCCTAAAAACCTGCTCCCATTCTTCCCTTCAGAAACAGTTTTCTTTGTCTTTTGTGATACTGTCAATACATAGCTTAATCCCCCCCCCCCCCATGTCATTACCCTCCTTCAGTTTTCTTTGCTGGCATTCACTTCTTCATTAATCACCAAATTTTCTGCCTTCATATTATTTTTATGTTTATCACTAATAAATATCTTCAAATTGCCATATGCAAAAGGTACTATCAATTTCCTTTAAGAAAAAGCTTCCACCAAAATAGTCTACCTATGTCTTCTCCAACTCATTAAATGTAGTGTCTATTCAGTTTAATAACTAAATCCTGACATCATCTTTGATTCCTCTACATCCTTTGTATCCTCTCTAATTTCAAAATACATCTCTAATCTGACCAGCCCCCACTGCTAATATTCAACACATTCTGGTCCCAGTCTACCATCCAAATGCATCTCCTTCTAAACTAACCCTATGATTGTATGTATCACAAAATTGTGACCTTTGTTTGTTTCTGAATAGTCCAAGTATTTCTTATTTCTTGTCTCGTAATTCACACCTTATGGCTCTTTCTTCTAGGAATACTCTGTCTGCAAAATTAAATAGTTTAATTTCTTATATTTGGGTCTCAAATCAAGCATCTTCTTAGAGAAAATACTTTCAGACTACTAACACACACAGCTCTATAGCTACTGTCATCCATGTTATATATCTTATCCTCCTCACAACTTTCTCAAAGTCAGAATATTATGTTTTCTTTTTTTTCCAAATAAGTATTATTTATCTGATCTATCTGGAGTATGGGCTTCCCAGGTGGGACTAGTGGTAAAGAACCTGCCTACCAATGCAGGAGACATAAGAGACATAGGTTCAATCCTTTGGTACAGAAGATCCCCTGGAGAAGGAAATGGCAACCCATTCCAGTATTCTTGCCTGGAGAATCCCATGAACAGAGGGGTTTGGTGGTCTACAGTCTGTAGGGTCACAAAGAGTCAGACACAACAGAAGCAACTTAGCATGCACACATCAGAAACTGTGTCTGACGCATAACAGGCATTTGATAAATATTTGCTGACTGACGAAAATGAGTAGGAAGTGGATTAGAATGAGATGTTAATGGAAAAGTTTTAGTATGAGCAGCTTTCTTCTTGAAACCAATTATTTCTAAATCAAGTACTTATTTTAAAAACATTTAGCAATAATATTCTATTACCTTAAAGAATGGTGACGAAAAAAATTTCCTATAGAAAATTGGATTTAAAGATACAAACCTGGAAAAATAGGTGCTGAATAAATGTTGTTTTTTTTTTTTTTTCTCCTCAGATCCTGTCTACTTTCCCAAAAATGTACCTGTAATCCAGATTGCTTCTACCTCTTACTAGACTTCGTATTATTAATCAGTTTATTTTTACTATCTCTTTAAATTTTCTCTCTTCCTTCTTTCTGTCTACAGACACTTTCAAAAGTCTCACATGCTACAAACAGAATGATAATCTATCTTCTCTTTGAATATACCCTTCCTTCTTCTGTTCTTCTTCACTATGCTCCTTGAAAGAAGAAATTACACTAGTTCCATCATTATCCTTCATAATAACTCTCTTTTTAAATATTTATTTTATTTCATTTATTTGACTGTGCCAGATCTTAGTTGTAACACATCAGTTCTTTTAGTTGTGGCATGCAAGCTCTTAGTTACAGTGTGTAGGATCTAGTTCCTTGACGAGGGATTAAACCCTGGCCCCTTGCATTTGGAGTGTGGAGTCTTAGCCACTGGCCCACTAGGGAAGTCCTGTAATCAGTTCTTACATAGTCAAAATATCTCTAATTTCACCTGTCTATTTAAATCCCAGTTGCTTCATTGTCAAAAACCATTTGTTCTCTGTGGCCAACCTACTTCTAACTCTGTCATATTTAATACCATGGATTCCTCTCTATGCACATACATTTTATTCTATACTGAGATTTGTAAAAATTCTCTCTTTTCTTGGCTTCGTTTTATACTCATTTTCTTATTACTCCCTTTTGTCTCAAATTCAGCAAACTTTATAGCTTGACTTTGCTCTGACTGTACATTCTGGGGATCCCCTGATGTATTTATCACCTGTTTTCTTCTTTTCTTGGCTCATATGCCATATATTTCCATGGAAGAAATGGATATACAAGGTCTAACCTCTGAGTCATAAATCTTTATTTCCCATTTCTAGCTACTTCATACACAAACTCCCAAATCCCAAGAGGATATCTTTCCTTGGATGGAAAAAGATCAGACGTTTAAAATGCCATACCCAGTTTTTTGTGACTCCACGTTTTTTTTTTTTTTTTAATCTATGGATTTTCTTTTGGAATCCATAAAAGACTTCAATATTTACTTTCCCAGTTTATATTCGATAACTTTTATTATAACATCTAATTGCAAATTATATATGCTTTGAATATTAACCATACCCATGACTGAAAAGGCTGTAAGAAATTTGAAGATACTGAAGACTTTATTTCAACCCCAATTAGTTTCTAACATCATAGCTTGCCATAAGCCACCAGGGAGTGAATTTCCTGAAGTGGAACATGGCTAATTATTTTTTCTATATCTTCTATATCCATTAAATTTTGCCACAGCAAAGTCTAAGAATTCTACACAATTTAAGCATTTTAGAATAATCTGGCCTAAGATAATATCAATGGAATTCTCTAATGATTTCGATCCAGAAAAATGAGACATGACAATGTCACAGTAAAGTAATATCCCAAATTCATACAACATTAGGTTTTTACAAGTGTTTTCATAATATGTATTTCAAGTCAGAATAACTTCAGATAATGTATTTCAGGTCAGAATCATTAACTAAATCAATATTTCAAAGCATTCTATTGCATTCTGAATCACAACCAGCAGTCTATCTGATTTTAAAGACATAATATATCTTTAACACATAATATGTTGAAAATTTGTTCCATCTATAGCATGGGTTACTGTTCACTAAGGTAATGCACAAAACATGTCAGTGTGCCAATTTATAATGGAAAAATGTGGGTAAGACAAAAAGAACTCTGTGCAACTATTGTCGCATGCTTTTACCTTTTCCCGTCTTCCATAACGTGCCTGATGTTTACCTGCAGAGATGAACTGTGTTTCTGATAAGAGTAATCATGTCCTTGGAATCAGGTTAAAAATTGATCACATACCAGGGGAACAAAAGCACCTTTTGGAAGCAGAGTTCATTTCTTCACATTATTGACATGATAATGAGACTTTTAGGGTGACATTTGGGCTTATTTTGCTTTACAAATTCAGTACACTGTGGCCTCTTTGCCTTCATTAAGACCTTTTTTTAACACTGATAACATTGCAAAAAAAGTCAGTATTTTTTCATTCAGAAGTATTAATAAAATTCATGGTCCAAAACTGCAATTGTGTTTGCACCAACCTAATAAATGAAAGAAGTTTCAGTATATGTTGATCATTAAAGACATGTTTCATAATATTCATGTGCAGAAATCAGTTTGTCAATAATTGACTGACAGATACCTCAAGGCTGAGACATAACTTCCTTCAAGAAAGTATGTGATTACTTACTCATTTATCACTTTTTATTATTAACTGGCGATGCTCATTGATTTTGCCTCTAGGTAAATACAAAGAAATAAACTCAGTGTAACCACTCCTCTGCTTGGTTGATCCTTTTATGTCCTTAAGACAAAAGACTAAATAAAAAGGATGATTTTATGCTTTGATTCATAGGTCAAGGCTCACGTTCTTATTCTCTGAAAAGCAATTTCAAAGCTATGAAGTCATCAGTAGAGACAACTCTGCCTCCCTATAGAATGCACCTGCCAATGCAAGAGATGTAAGAGACATGGGTTCAATCCCTGGGAAGATCCTTTGGAGGAGGAAATGGCAAACCACTCCAGAATGCTTGTCTGGAGAATCCCATGAATAGAGAAGCCTGGTGGGCTATCATTACGGGGTGGTAAAAAGTCAGACACCACTGAAGCAACAACACAATTACATTGAAGAATTTATCACGTGCTAAATACTGCTCTAAGCTATTTTTCAAGCTTAAATGATTTAATCTCCAAGGCAATCTCATGAAGCACTGTTGTTCCCATTTTAAGAATAAGGAAACTGAGACACAGAAAGGGCATGTGACTTTTCCAGCATTGCTTCCCTAATAGAGTGAAAGGCTCAATTGGTACTCACGTAGGCTGCTTACAGATCTTATAATAATCAATATCAAATTTTAGTTTCAAATGTCCCTGAGATGTTTCAGGGCACTATGTATGTCCTGTATGGAACATAGAGTTAGTGCCTATAACTAATCCATTTGTTTCCCATACATGATTATTTGGTTCAGTCTGACTTCAATGTCTTTCTTTGGATCAAAATGAATATTCTGACATCTTAAATCAAAGGCCATTGGCATTAAATTTTACTCTTCTTCAACTCTCTGACAGAGGAAATTACATGAATTTTATCAGGAATTATACAAGCAACTATTGGCTTGGTTATGTTCATGTTATAATATAAACTTCCTAAACTATTTTACAAAAAAATAACACTTGTGTTTAACTATCAATTAAGCAACAAGTTTTTTCTCATTATTTTCATGAAGACTTATGAATTCAGAAGAGTTACAAAATTGAAAGCACACATTAATTTTCAAACATATATAGGGTGTATTTGAAAACTTTAATTTCATTGTATAAAAGCAAAGAGACACAGATGTATAGAACAGACTTTTGGACTCTGTGGTACAGGGAGAAGGAGGGATGATTTGGGAGAATGGCATTAAAACATGTATACTATCATGTAAGAAATGAATCACCAGTCTATGTTCGATACAGGATACAGGATGCTTGAGGCTGGTGCACTGGGATGACCCAGAGAGATGATATGGGGAGGGAGGTGAGAGGGGGGTTCAGGATTGGGAACTCATGTACACCCATGGCAGATTCATGTCATTGTATGGCAAAACCAATACAGTATTGTAAAGTAAAATTAAAAAAAAAAAAGTGAACCCCCCCAAAAAAAATAAATAAAGGAAGTGATTATTCTTGGAAAAAAAAATAAAACAGATCTTCACTTTCAAATTTTGAGAAGTTTGTGATTTAGAAATAGGAAATTTAATGATATTTATAGTTAATATATCAATTATGCTTTAAATTGCAATGTATGTTAGTTTTAGGATGTGAAGACTAAATAAAATTTTCAAAACTCTATATAGTTTCTTTGCAAGATGGAGTCCCTCACAAGATGGCGGAGTAGAGGGACGTGTGCTCACCTCCTCCTGTGAGAACTCCAAAACTGCAACTAGCTGTTGAACAACCATCAACATGAGAATGTTGGATCCCACCAAAAAACAATAGCCCATATCCAAGACAAAGGAGAAGCCCCAACAAGATGGTTAGGAGTAGTGAAATCATGTTTAGAATCAAACCCCAAACCTTCCAGAGATGCTCAGAGGGCACAAACAAAACCTTGTACACACCAGTACCCAGAGGCCCCCACAGAGACTGATACAGATCTGCCTTTGAGTATTTGAATATCTCTTGTTGAGGCATGGGTCAGCAGTGGCCTGACATGGGGACAGGGGCTCTGGTTTCAGCAGACCTGGGACATGCAGCATACGGCATAAACTCTCTTGGAGAAGGTCATAATTAGCCCCACAATAAAGCCACCAAGCAGACAATCCACAAACTGCAGAACAATTATACCAAAGAGATCCTCACACTGTTAATAAAATTCTAGGACCCACAACTCATTTCCTAACCTGGGGATCCTGGAAAGGGACTGAGAACCCCCAGGGAATTTGACTTTGGAGGCCAGTGGGATTTGATTACAGAACTTCCACATACTGGGAAAACAGACTGTTGGAGGGCACAAACAAAACCTTGTGCACACCAGGAGCCAAGAAAAAGGAGCAGTGACCCCACAAGATACTGAACCAAACTTGCCTGTGAGTGTCCAGGAGTCTCCAGTGGAGGCATGGGTCAACAGTGGCCTGCTGCAGGGTCAGGGACACTGAATACAACAGTGTGGGGCAAAGTCCTTTTGAAGGAGATCTCCATTACCTTACCGTTATTACCCCAACTATACATAGCTTGCCCTCAGGCCAAACAACATGGAGGGAACACATCCCCACCCATCAAAAGAAAATTGGATTAAAGATTTACTGAGCATCAGAACAAGACCCAGATTCCCCCACAGTCAGTCCCTACCATCAAGAAGCTTCCACAAGCCTCTTATCCTTATCTATCAGAGGGCAGACAGAATGAAAACCATAATCACAGAAAACTAATGAAATTGATCACATAGATCACAGTTGTCTCTAACTCAATGAAACCATGAGCCATGTCATATATGGCCGCCCAAGATGGATGGGTCATGTTGGACAGTTCTGACCAAATGTGATCTGCTGCAGAAGGAAATGGCAAACCACTTCAGTGTTATTGCCTTGAGAACCACATGAACAGTATGAAAAGGCAAAAAGATAGGGCACTGAAAGATGAACTCCCCAGGTCAGTAGGTGCCTAATATGCTACTGGAGATCAGTGGAGAAATAACTCCAGAAAGAATGAAGAGATGCAACCAAAGCAAAAGAACACCCAGTTGTGGATGTGACTGGTGATAGAAGGAAAGTCCAATGCTGTAAAGAACAATATTATAAAGGAATTTGGAATGTTAGGTCCATGAATCAAGATGAGTTGGAAGTGGTCAAACATAAGATGGCAAATAAGAACATCGACATTTTAGAAATTAGGGAACTGAAATGGACTGGAATGGGTGAATTTAATTCATGTGAGTCTTTTATCTACTACTGTGGGCAAGAATCCCTTAGAAGAAATGGAGTAGCCCTCATAGTCAACAAAAGAGTCTGAAATGCAGTACTTGGGTGCAATCTCAAACACGACAGAAAGATCTCTCTTCATTTCCAGGGCAAACCATTCAATATCACAGTAACCCAAGTCTATGTCTCAACCACTAATGCCAAAGAAACTGAAGTTGAACAGTTCTATAATGACATACAAGACCTTCTAGAACTAACAGAAAAAAAAAAAAGTCCTTTTCATCATAGGGGACTAGAATGCAAGAGGTTGAAATGAAGAAATACTTGGAGTGACAGGCAAGTTTGGCCTTGGAGTACAAAAATGAAGCAGGGAAAAGGCTTACAGTTTTGCAAAAAGAATGCATGATCATAGCCAACACCCTGTTCCAAAAACACAAGAGAAGACTCTACACATGGACATCACCAGATGGTCAATACTGAAATCAGGTTGATTATATTCTTTGCAGCCGAAGATGGAGAAGCTCTATCCAGTTAGCAAAAACAAGACCAAGAGCTGACTGTGGCTCAGATCATGAACCCCTTATTGCCAAATTCAGACTTAAATTGAAGAAAGTAGGGAAAACCCCTAGACCATTCAGGTATGGCCTAAATAGAATCCATTACGATTATACACTGGAAGTGACAAATAGATTCAAGGGATTAGATCTGATAGAGTGTTTGAAAAACTATGGAAAGAGGTTTGTGACATTGTACTGGAGGCAGTGATCAAGACCATCCTGAAAAAAAAGAAATGTAAAAAGGCAAAGGGATTGTCTAAGGAGTCTTTACAAATAGTTGAGAAAAGAAGAGAAGTGAAAGGCAAAGGAGAAAAGGAAAGATTTACCTATCTGAATGCAGAGTTCTAAAGAATAGCAAGGAAAGATAAGAAATACTTCCTCAGTGGTCAATGCAAAGAAATAGAGGAAAATAATAGAATGGGAATGACTAGAGATCTCTTCAAGAAAGTTAGAGATACCAAGGGAATATTTCATGAAAAGACAAGAACAATAAAGGACAGAAATGATATGGACCTAACTGAAGCAGAAGATATTAAGAACAGGTGGTAAGAATACACAGAACTATACAATAAAGATCTTCATAACCCAGATAACCACGATGGTGTGATCACTCACCTAGAGCCAGATATCCTGGAATTTGATGTCAAGTGGGTCTTGGGAAGCATCACTACAAACAAAGCTAGTGGAGGTGATGGAATTTCAGTTGTGCTATTTCAAGTCCTAAAAGATGATCCTGTGAAAGTGCTGCACTCAATATGCCAGCAAATTTGGAAAACTCAGCAGTGGACTGAAAAAGGTCAGTTTTCATTCCAGCCCCAAAGAAAGGAGGTGCCAATGAATTTTCAACTATTGCACAATTTCACTCATCTCAAAAACTAGCAAAGTAATGCTCAAAATTCTCCTTGTGAGTCTCCAAAGTACGTGAACTGCTGGATTTAGAATAGGCAGAGGAACCAGAAATCAAATTGCCGACATCCGTTGGATCACAGGAAAAGCAAGAGAGTTCCAGAAAAAAATATTTATTTCTGCTTTATTGATTACAATAAAGCTTTTCATTGTGTGGATCAGAGCAAACAGTGGAAAATTCTTAAAGAGATGGGAATGCCAGAGCACCTGACCTACCTCTTGAGAAATCTGTATGCAGGTCAAGATGCAACAGTTAGAATGAGACATGGAACAACAAACTGGTTCCAAATTGGGAAAGGAGTATGTCCAGGCTGTTTATTGTCACCTGCTTATTTAACTTATATGCAGAGTACATCATGAGAAATGATGGGCTGGAGGAAGCACAAGCTGGAATCAAGATTGCCAGGAGAAATATCAATAACCTCAGATATGCAGATGACACCACCCTTATGGCAGAAAGTAAAGAGGAACTAAAGAGCCTCTTGATGAAAGTGAAAGAGGAGAATGAAAAAGCTGGCTTAAAACTCAATATTCAAAAAACGAAGATGATGGCATCCTGCCCCTTCTGTTCACAGCAAATCGATGGGGAAATGGTGAAAACAGTGACAACTTTATTTTCTTGGGCTCCAAAATCACTGCAGATGGTGACTAAGCCATGAAATTAAAAGACGCTTACTCCTTGGAAGGAAAGCTATGGCAAACCTAGACAGCATATTAAAAAGCAGAGACATTACTTTGTCCTCAAAGTTCTGTCTAGTCAAAGCTATGGTTTTTCCAGTATTCATGTAAGGATGTGAGATTTGGACCATAAAGAAAGCTGAACACTGAAGAATTGATGCTTTTGAACTATGGTGCTGGAGAAGACTCTTAAGAGTCCCTTGAACTGCAAGGAAATCAAACCAGTCAATCCCAAAGGAAATCAGTCCGGAATATTCATTGGAAGGACTGATGCTGAAGCTGAAACTCCAGTACTTTGGCCACCTGATGTGAAGAACTGACTCCTTGGAAAATAACCTAATGCTGGGAAAGATTGAAGGCAGGAGGAGAAGGGGACAATTAAGAATGAGATGGTTAGTTGGCATCAGTGACTCGATGGACATGAGGTGAGCAAGACCCAGGAGTTGGTGATGCATAGGGAACCTGGCATGCTGCAGTCCATGGGGTCCCAAAGAATCGGACACAATTGAGCAACTGAACTGAAAGTATAGTTCCACCTCCTTACATGCATAATCTCCCCATTATCAACATCCACCACCAGAGTGGTACCTTTATACGATTGATAAACCTACTTTAGCATATCATAATCATCCAAAGTCCTTAGTTTACATTATTGTTCACCTTGGTTTTGTATCTTCTATGTTTTTACTGTGGGAACCTGGTCAATGTCCTTTAGATAAATGCCTAATATTCTTCCTAGAGGAAGCTTCTCTAGGTCTTGGTCTCCATAAACTTTTGTTTTAAATTAGTTTATTTGGGGCTGTGCTGAGTCTTTGTTGCTGTATGTGGATGTCTCTAATTGCAGTGAGTGGGGCTTACTCTCTAGGGGTGGTGCACACACTTCTCACTGCAGGAGCCTTCTCTTGTGGAGCATGGACTCAAGGTGCACAGCCTTCAGTAGTTGCAGCTTCCAGGCTCTGGAGCATGGGCTCTATAGTTGTAGTTCATGGGCTTAGTTGCCCTGTGGCGTGTGGGAGCTTTCCAGACCAGGGATCATACCTGTGGCCCCTACTTTTGCAGGCAGATTTTTAACCACTGGACCACCAGGGAAGTCCTCCAAATAGAATTTTAACTGTCAGAGTTGTCTAAAATAATTCCCTAGCAGTTCATCCATTACAGTTTAAATTGTCCTGTCCTGACACTGGTTGCTATTATGTCTCCCTCTTGAGTCTCTGATCCACTAAGCTGTGATTCCCTGAATTTACCTTTCTATCCAGTCTTGGGGACAGTGGTCTGCCCTGTATTCTCCCTTCTTTTACAGCTATTGGAAAAATTGTTAATTTTTTAGTGAAAGTGTTACTCACTCAGTCGTGCCCAACTGTTTGCAATCCCATCGACTGCAGCCAACCAGGCTCCTCTGCCATCAGGCTTCTCTGTCCATTGGACTCTCCAGGTAAGAATATTTCAGGGTTAGCCATTTCTTTCTCCAGGGGATCTTCTTGACCCAGTGATCAAACACGGGTCTCCTGCACTGCAGGCAGATTCCTTACCAACTGAGCTAGTTTTTTAGTTGTCTTTAGAGCAGAGTGGTGGTTTCCAAACTTTTTACATCTGGGACCAGAAACCACAAGTTTTCCCAAACTTTTGGCAAGTGAATTAAAATATAAAATATCCTGTATTTTCTCAGGCTAAATGTGAAGGATAGAAATGAAGGAAAGCTTTTTAAACCCTTTCATGGAGAACTGAAAACCAGAGGTCTCCCAACTAGATTTTTCAGTGCAGATCTTTTGATACTTGTACACTATTCTGGTTTCATTTCCATTTGTGTTTCAGCTCAGTCAGTTCAGTAGCTTAGTCATGTCCAACGCTTTGTGACCCCATGGAATGGAGAGCTCCAGGCCTCCCTGTCTATCACCTACTCCCAGAGTTTGCTCAAACTCATGCCAATCGAGGTGGTGATGCCATCCAACCATCTCATCCTCTGTTGTCCCCTTCTCCTCCTGCCTTCAATCTTTCCCAGCATCAGTGTCTTTTCCAATGAGTCAACTCTTCACATCAGGTGGCCAAAGTATTGGAGTTTCAGCTTCAGCATCAGTCCTTCCAATGAATATTCTGGACTGATCTCCTTTAGGATGGACTGGTTGTATCTCCTTGCAGTCCAAGGGACTCTCAAGAGTCTTCTCCAACACCACAGTTCAAAAACATCAATTCTTCTGTGCTCAGCTTTCTTTATAGGTGCAACTCTCACATCCACACACGACTACTGGAAAAACCACAGCTTGACCAGATGGACCTTTGTTGGCAAGATAATGTCTCTGCTTTTTAATATTCTATCTAGGTTGGTAATAAATTTTCTTTCAAGAAGCACACATCTTTTAATTTCATGGCTGCAGTCACCATCTGCAGTGATTTTGAAGTCCCCAAAAACAAAGTCTGTCACTGTTTCCCCATCTATTTCCCATGAAGTGATGGGACCAGATGCCATGATCTTAGTTTTCTGAATGTTGAGCTTTAAGCCAACATTTTCCATTTGTGTTTATCTTGTTATTCATTCTGTAAATATTGACCAGATGCTAAAGTATAATTCTGCTGATATTTATATAGGCTATGTAACTGTATAGGATATGCATCTCATTTGACCAGTCCTAATTTTGATACCATGGAGAGCCTTTACATTATGTTATGTCCAGTCCTCAATTCTGGCTCTAATTATATACCAACTTTGCTTTTCAGCTCTTAAGAAAACATTCCTTGTTTTTTGCATGTTTTTGCACATTTGCATTTTTCTACTGTCAAGACACTGAGTTGAATCTAAAAACTTATTGAGAGCTATTTAATGTTTGACATTAAACATCTTTTCTAGTTTAGCATTAAAATATTCCCCTGCTACTTGTATTAAGTGCTGATCATTTGTTTCTTTGCCTTGAATCCATCTCATTAAATAGCTATTCCTAGGGAAACTCTCAAAACAAGGTTCCTTTGAGTCATTTATTCTTTGATCTTTATTATTCCAGGTCAAATATGAACTAAAAGTATGTCAGTATACTTTTTTTCCCCTTTTCCCATGTCATTTAATATTTTGTCTTATTTAGATTTAGATAGACTCTGAAGTTGTGTGGCCTTGGGTAAGTTAGTTATCTATTTCTTTATTTGTAAAAATGACACAAATATATCTGACTGTATTGCTGAAAGGCAATAGATATAAAATGCCTAGCAATCTAATGCACGTTAGCTAGGAGTGATATTTCAAATGGGAAATTTTAAAGTTCAAGAGGGTCAATTATCTAGAAATTTTTAATGTGAACTGAAAAATGAGTGTGGAAACAATATAAGTAGGAAATGTTTCTTAAAACATAGTCTCAAGTGCAAACTATCAATTATGTTTCATTTCATTTGTTTCCAGATTATTTTCTACTGAGATGAGTAAAAATAATATAATTTTAGCAGTGGATCATATAAAAGAAGCACAGTTTCTTTCAAGTCACAACTTCACAGTTAGTAATTCTTCAATGCCACCATACTATTTCTAGAATAAACCTTATACTGGAGTCCCACTAATTCTAACATTACATCCCACCAGCGCATCTTCACACACTTTTTTATTTTTTTCTTTCCCTACTCCTCAAATAAACATCTCTGTGATGATTAATTGTGTGTTTCAACTTGACTAAGCCATAGATTGCTCACATATCTGGTGAGACATTTTTCTGAGAGTTTCTATGAATCTGTTTTGGATGGGATTAACATTTTAATTAGCAGTGTACTCAGTCACTCAGTCACTCAGTCGTGTCTGACTGTGACCCCATGGAGTATAGCCTGCCAGGCTCCTCTGTCCATGGGATTTTCCAGGCAAGAATACTGTAATGGTTGCCATTTCCTACTCCGAGGATCTTCCCAACCCCAGGGAATGAACTAGTGTCCCTTGTGTCTTCTACATTGGCCAGAGAATTCTTTACCACTGAACCTCCTGGGAAGCCTGGAATTAGTCAGCACAGGAAAGAATATTGCCCTCTATACATCGGGTAGGCTGTATCTAATCAATTGAACATTAGAATAGAAGAAAAAGACTGACCCTCTCCCATGTAAAAAAGGAAAAGTATTTTCAGCAGTTTGCCTTTCAACTTCACTTGCACCACTGTCTTTCCTTGGTCTTAAGGCTGTCATTCATCATAATAGAACTGTACCATTGACTCTAATGAGTCTTGGTGGCTCACACTTCAGATTTGGACTTGTCAGCCACCATAGTCACATAAGCTAATTGTTTATATGTTTTTTTCTGGAGAACCATGACTAATACAACCACTCTTAATTACTGTAGTGCAAAATGAACGTTCTTACAACATTTACCATGATCTGGCAACATTTGAACTAGTTATAATCTTGAATTAGGCTACTAATTTAAACTTTACTGTCACTCTCCTCTTAAAATATAAAGCACTGATATTTTATCTTGACTATTAGAATTTATATAAATACTGTATTTCCTATGTGCAACAGATGTGTCCTAGAAAAATAATGCAAGCTCTGAAACAGTTATTTAATCATAGTATTATATTGCCTTTCCACTGTCCAGTTTGTAAGCATTATGGATTTACCTGAACACTTTTTCTTCATGTACTGTCTTTTTTGATACAATAATATATCCTAATTTTTTTTCAGTTTTCCTTTTTTGCTTTGAGTTATAATTTTCTATTTATATTCTCTTAGTGGTTAGGCATGATTTTTAAATACTTGCTAGAATAACAAATGAAATGTTCATCAGTATCACTTGTCCCATTCAATAAAACAATCTGAAATTTTTATCCATTACTCTTTTTGATTCTTCTAATTGTGCCTAGCACTTTTATTTATGCTTTATATACAGTCAAACCTTATAGGAAATTGGACATATTGAGGATACCTAGTTAGCATCAACAATAATGCTTGTTAACATATTGTAGCACCAATTAGAGAAACTTAAAATGTTTCTTGAATCTACATAAGTTCTCAGTGTGTGTGACGGGATCAACCTAAGTAAAAAGATCAGGAAGAACCCAGAGGAATTCAGAAATTGTGTCAAATCTTAGAGACAAAAAGAGACAAGGAAGCAATTTAAACACTGAACTCTTATCACTAAGCCTATATTCTTTCATATAACACCATGTTAACAAATTATGTCTTAATTTCATAATTAAATGTAATATAAAACTTAGTAGTTTGAGCATCACATTGAATACTGGTACATATTTTCAGACATTGAATATGTCTAGATTTTAGACATTATTATTTCAATGTTTTGTTTTCCTTTTCCTTTTACACATGCAGTTGCTTTCAGTCAAATTTTGAAAAGAAAATTGAACTGTAAAAAAGTAAAACATATATTCCAATACTGAACATAAAGGCTTTAAAAAGAAAACTCTATCAAATTGTTAATTAACAATGAAATTATACCTGTTAATAATTTATTATGGAATTTATGTTCCCTAGTAGAAAAATATGATTTTGTCTTCTGATAAGTATACATTAGCTGCTGCTGCTAAATCACTTCGGTCATGTCCGACTCTGTGCATACATTAGCTACGGCATTTCATCTACAAATATCAAGTTAAAAGTCTATTAAATGTGTTAATAACATTTAAGGCCAAAGAGTTCACTATTCATGTTTATATGTCCACCTCTTTTAACCAAGCAAGACCCTATGGGGGTCTTTCTGAGACAGAGCTCCACCCCAGTCCTCTGCTTGCCTCTTGTTTGTGGAAAGTCTTTAGCATCCAAGGCCTTCTTTAACTTCCAAAGAATAAATTTAATCAGAGAAATGAACAAATGCAGGAACAAAGGAAAACAGTCAAGCCAGACAAAATAATAATGGTTTAACCATTAAACCATTAAAGTCAGGGATCCTTAGTTCCTCCTTTAAGATTATAGGTAATGTTCTGAGATGTATCTTTGGAGTAGTTTTGCAGCTACTGAAATTCCTACCAGATGGGAGAAATAAACAGAGACACCAGACTAGTTGGAAGCACAAGGTTATTTATGTTTACTCCTGATGACCTCACTATAAACCAAGAACAATGTCTACCAGTTAGTCACATACCTCACAACCCCTCCCTCACCCTGCCTTTAAAAATCGTTCCCTGAAATCCACCCAGGAATTTGGACCTTTTGAGTGCTAGGTGCCTGGATTCTTTGCTTAATGCTCTGCCTTAAATGCTACATGTTTCTTCACCACAATCTAGTGTCAGCTGATTGCCTTTACTATGTGTGAGTGAGAAGACCAAAGTTTGATTCAGTAACACTGATTTATAAAATTATAGGACTTAGAGAATCTAGAATAAGTGCAGCATATTCAATAAAGGATGTTCTAAATACTAGATGGCATACAAGTGATTTAATAGATCAAAATTAACTTCAGTAACATGAAAATTTTTTTTAAATGGTAATTTCTTATGACCTGTAACACAGACCTTTTCCTTCTTTTGTTTCTGCTGCTTAACTCCATCAAGGTCTTTGATAACTGGGAGCTAGGTTTTAGAAATTTATTATAAACTAAAGGAATGCATTGAATAAGACAGGATATTATTTCTCAGAGGAACTTATAGATGTCATGATGCTCAACAGAGTTAGTTTGGATTGTGTTTTTCCCTTTTGCAACTCCCTGAATATTCAACATGTCTATATACACCTGATCTTCCTCTTAAGAAACCTGTATGCAGGTCAGGAAGCAACAGTTAGAACTGGACATGGAACAACAGACTGGTTCCAAATAGGAAAAGGAGTGTGTCGAGGCTGTATATTGTCACCCTGCTTATTTAACTTATATGCAGAGTACATCATGAGAAATGCTAGGCTGGAAGAAGCACAAGCTGGAATCAAGATTGCCAGGAGAGATATCAATAACTTCAGATATGCAGATGACATCACCTTTATGGCAGAAAGTGAAGAACTAAAGAGCCTCTTGATGAAAGAGAAAGAGGAAAGTGAAAAAGCTAGCTTACAACTCAGCATTCAGAAAACGAAGATCATGGCTTCCGGTCATCACTTCACAGCAAATAGATGGGGAAACAGTGGAAACAGTGTCAGAACTTTATTTTGGGGGGCTCCAAAATCACTGCAGACGGTGACTGCAGCCATGAAATTAAAAGACGCTTACTCCTTGGAAGGAAAGTTATGACCAACCTGACAGCATGGTAAAAAGTAGAGACATCATTTTGTCAACAAAGGTCCATCTAGTCAAGGCTATGGTTTTCCAGTAGTCATGTGTGGATGTGAGAGTTGGACTATAAAGAAAGCCACTCGCTGAAGAATTGATGCTTTTGAACTGTGGTGTTGGAGAAGAGTCTTGCGAGTCCCTTGGAATGCAAGGAGATCCAACCAGTCCATCCTAAAGAAAATCAGTCCTGGATGTTCATTGGAAGGACTGATGTTGAACCTGAAACTCCAATATTTTGGCCATCTGATGTGGAAAGCTGACTCATTTGAAAAGTCCCGGATGCTGGGAAAGATTGAAGGCAGGAGGAGAAGGGGATGACAGAGGATGAGATGGTTAGATGGCATCACTGACTCAATGGACTTGAGTTTGGGTGAACTCCGGGAGTTGGTGATGGACAGGGAGGCCTGGCATGCTGCAGTTCATGGAGTCGCCAAGAGTTGGGCACGACTGAGAGACTAATCTGAGCTGAACTAATATATAAAGAGATACTGAAAAAAAAAAAAAAAAAAAAGAATAACTGTCTTTCTCTTCTTGTTGTTTCCCAGGAGAGGAGTTGTTGTTGTTTAGTTGCTAAGTCATGTCCAACTCTTTGGGTCCCCATGGACTGCAGCACACCAGGCTTCCGTGTTCTTCACTATCTACCAGAGTTTGCTCAAATTCATCTCCACTGAATCTATCTACCATCTTATCCCTTGTCGTCCTCTTCTCTTTCCTTCAATCTTTCCCAGCATCAGGGTCTTTTCAAATGAATCAGCCCTTCACATCAGGTGACAAAAGTATTGGAGATGTGAGTATTTGTGAAAGTTACAGTTTTAAAGGCTCTTCATACTCACCAAAGTCTTGATAACCACCTCACCTCCTAAATTAAGTGTATGACTGTTCTGAATTCTAGAATGTTCCACAGATATCTGTAATAAAATAATTTTAATATTTGGTCCAGTGGAAGGCAAGACTGTGAATAAGTTGATATTTAATAAACATAATTTGATCTTTAGTTGCCACTTTAGCAATTATTTTAGTCATTCCTAATTATGCTGGATTCTGTTAGTTACCCATGCCAAATCATCACTCCTCAAGATTTTACAGCTCTTATACAAAATTAAACCTAAATTCATTCATAAATTTTCCATATGTCCTTTTGGCTATAATTGGTACATTTCCAACAAAATTTAAAAACATAAATAATATCCTAAAATACTGACATACATTTATTTTAGATCTGACTTTGCTCTTTTGTGAAAGTTTGAAATTAATCCTAGATTTTACCATACTCTTAGGTTTAATCTTACTAATAATGTAGGTCCTTAATTAATTCAGTTATTCAAAATGTAGTTTCTAGGCAGAGAAGATTTTACCAGATTACCAACTTGAACATATTGTTTAGTTTTGATAGATACATGATCCTTTTGGAGAGATACATAATTGTCTAGGTGATTAAATAAAACATTCTGAAGTGGATATAAACTCTCACTTGAAGAAACTTTGCAGGCAATCTATACACGCGAAAAGAATTTAACATCAAGTGCTGGTCAACAAAAGATATTTGACAATTTCTTATTCTTCTCATATGGGCCATGATATCATTCAGGAAGTATCTAAATATATGCTAATTTGAGTGCCTGGTAGCTGAACTCAAGTGACCCCATTGACATTAATCATAGTCTATCGTTACAATTCCAAAGTACCTTGTTTCATTAAATAAAAATTGAATGTGTGTACATGTGTATGTGAGAAGCCTACACAAAAACATATACAAGTAAAAATAATGACTATAAACCTACAATTTACTAAGGGAAAAAATAGATTTAGGTTTTGTCTCTTCATTACATATCTTGCTAATCATTCTATTCATCTCTTCCTATGCTACAAGTTTTATGCTGTACGTATATAAATATCTGCAACCCCTGAGTGCAAAACTATATCACTTGTGACTATGTGGTTGTGATGTCCATTGACATCCCCTTGTGGAGGTTAACTAGTCAGTTGACTGTCAAACCTTACCAGTTATCAACCCTAAGAATACATATAATGTCATATCAGTACACAGCCTTTTCATCACTAGTGACACAATGATTTGAATTGCCCCAAGGTACATCTTATTTTTGGAAGTGTTCTGTATACTTTTTAAGAAGTTGCCAGTATATATCCCCATGGTGGTTCTTTTGGCAACAAACCAAAAAACAGCTTTAAGTGCTGAAACACTGAGAGATCAACATCACATGAAGTGACAGGGTCACTTCAAAGAAGCTCAAGAGTATTAAAAATGTTATGGCAATTTTTCTTCTAGTTTATGAAATCTTGTTAAAAATAAAAGTCACTGGCCTGTTGGTAATGCTTATTTTATAGGTAGAACACAACACAAAGTAAAGAATATTAAATAACTTCACATGACCCACTGCATGATGCAGAATAAGTTAAACATTAATTATTAACACTTTTTAAGAATGTCTTAGTAGGAAAATAAACTTCTAAGGAAATAATTTTGAAGTACACCCTGTGTCTATTCTACAATTATTCAATGAGTACTTCACAAACATTGTTTAGATTCTTGAGACAATATAATGTTTCCTATTCTTATGGAAATTATGGAACTAGTAATGAGACATATTAAAAAATGTGGCAATCAAACTAGTCAGTCTTAAGGGAGATCAACCCTGAATACTCACTGGAAGGACTGATGCTGAAGTTGATATTTTGGTCATCTGATGCAAACAGATGATTCATTGGAAAAGACCCTGATGCTGGGAAAGATGGAAGGCAGAAGGAGAAGAAGGCATCAGAGGATGAGAGGGCTGGATGACATCATTAAGGCAGTTGGGCATCACACATGAACTTGGGCAATCTCCAGGAGATGGTGGGGGACAGGGAGGCCTGGCATGCTGCAGTCCATGGGGTCACAAAGAGGTGAACATAACTGGGTGACTGAGTAACAACAGCAAAGCCAAGTATAAGACTACAAATTGTGAAAAGTGGAACTGAAGAAACTGTGGTGGTAAAGAATACTTAGTGGGGAGTTGCTATAGTGAGGTGAATTGAAAAGATTTGTTTAGGGAAATGAAAGTTAAGATGAGACTTTACAAACAAAAAGATGAGCCAGAGCAAATGTGAGTACTTTTGTATGAAATATCATACATACTTGGATGCACTATCTCCAAGCTGAAAGAACAGCTTAGGTAAAGAAAGAAATTCCTGGTGTCTTTGAGTAGCTAAATATAGGACAAGATGTATGCAAAGTACAGGGAATAAAAATGCAGGATCCTGGTGTTACTTTTGTATTAAACAGTCAATTATTCTTCATTAAAAAAAAAATTGTCCACACATTTACCATTTCCAGTGCTATTTTCTTCTGTTGATTCAGATTTTATCTGGAATCATTTTCCTTCTTCCTGAAAAATTTCCTTTGACAATAGAACAGATCTTGGAAGAAGGAAAGAATAAATATCTAGTAATATCAGGTTCTTACATTTTATCTGAAGTGGTATATTGCTTAAAGTTCAATTGAGTTCAGTCACTCAGTCATGTCTAACTCTTTGCAGCCCCATGGACTGCAGCATGCCAGGCCTCCCTGTCCATCACCAACTCCTGGAGTTTACTCAAACCCACGTCCATTGACTCAGTGATGCCATCCAACCATCTTACCTCTGTCATCCCCTTCTCCTCCTGCCCTCAGTCTTTGCTAGCATCACGGTTTTTTTTTCAAATGAGTCAGCTCTTCGCATCAGATGGCCAAAGTGTTGGAGTTTCAGCTTCAGCATCAGTCCTTCCAATGAATAGTCCAGACTGATTTTCTTTAGGATGGACTGGTTGGATCTCCTTGCAGTCCAAGGGACTCTCAAGAGTCTTCTCCAGCACTACAGTTCAAAAAGTATCAATTCTCCTGTGCTCAGCTTTCTTTAGAGTCCAACTCTCACATCCACACATGACTACTGGAAAACCATAGCCTTGACTAAATGGATCTTCGTTCACAAAGTGATGTCTCTGCTTTTTAATATGCTGTCTAGGTGGGTCATAAGTTTCCTTCCAAGAAGCAAGCCTCTTTTAATTTCATGGCTACAGTAGCCATCTGCAGTGATTTTGGAGCCGCACAAAAACAACGTTGTCACTGTTTCCACTGTTTCCCCATCTATTTGCCATGAAGTGGTGAGACTAGGTGCCATGATCTTAGATGAGCTTTAAGTTAATTTTTTCACTCTCCTCTTTCACTTTAATCAAGAAGCTTTTTAGTTCTTCACTTTCTGCCATAAGGGAGGTGTCATCTGCATATCTGAGGTTATTGACATCTCTCCTGGCAATCTTAATTCCAGCTTGTGTTTCTTCCAGCCCAGTGTTTTTCATGATGTACTCTGCATATAATATACAATATACAGCCTTGACATACTCCTTTTCCTATTTAGAATCAATCTGTCGTTCCATGTCCAGTTCTAACTATTGGTTCCTGACCTGCATGCAGGTTTCTCAAGAGGCAAGTCATGTGGTCTGGTATTCACATCACTTTCAGAATTTTCCACAATTTCTGATGATACACACAATCAAAGGCTTTGGAATAGTCAGTAAAGCAGAAATATATGTTTTTTCTGGAAATCTCTTGCTTTTTTGTTGATCCACCAGTTGTCGGCAATTTGATCTCTGGTTCCTCTGCCTTTTCTAAAACCAGCTTGAACATCTGGAAGTTCTCAGTTCATGTATTGTTGAAGCCTGGCCTGGAGAATTTTGAGCATTACTTTACTATTGTGTGAGATGAGTGCAACTGTACAGTAGTTTGAGCATTCTTTGGCATTGCCTTTCTTTAGTATTGGAATGAAAACTGACCTTTTCTAGTCCTGTGGCCACTGTTGAATTTTCCAAATTTGCTGGCGTATTGAGTGCAACACTTTCACAGCATCATCTTTCAGGATTTGAAATAGCTAAATTGGTATTTCATTACCTCCACTAGCTTTGTTCATAGTGATGCTTCCTAAGGCCAACTTAACTTTACATTCCAGAATGTCTGGCTCTAGGTGAGTGAGCACACCATCGTGATTATCTTGGTCATGAAGATCTTTTTGTACAGTTCTTCTGTGTATTCTTGCCAGCTCTTCTTAATATCTCTGCTTCTGTTTGGTCCATACCAGGAAAACAATAGAATGGGAAATACTAGAGAGAATATTACTTAAAAGAAGATGATAATCAGTGAATGGTGTATACTATAAAGCCTAATCAATTATAAATTTATTACCCAGGCAAGTATAGCTAATAATAAAACAAGGAGATGCAATGGGATTATAAAAATTACACAGTTGAAAATGGTGGAGGAATAGGACAGGGAGACCACTTTCTCCCCCACAAATTCATCAAAAGAACATTTGGACACTGGGTAAATTCCACAAAACAACTTCTGAATGCTGGTAGAGGACATCATGCACCCAGAAAACACTCCATTGTCTTTGAAAGGAGGTAGGAAAAAATATAAAAGATAAAAAGAGAGACAAAAGAGGTAGAGACGGAGATCCATCCTGGGTTCAAGATTGGGAACATGTGTACACCCGTGGCAGATTCATGTTGATGTATGGCAAAATCAATACAGTATTGTAAAGTAAAATAAGTAAATAAATAAATAAAGCACAATCATCTTGGGGGGAAAAAAAGAGAGAGAGAGAGAGAAGTTTTGAAAAACCAGGAAACACTCTCACTGGCAACATAACTGGGAGGAACCCAAAGATTACGTGCCTAATGGTAACTCCCAGCAGAAAAGCAGCGCAGATGCCTGCATCTGCCACTAGCAAGCAGGGGCTGGGCAGGGAGGTGTGGGCTGCATTGCTTAGGGTAAGGACCAGGCCTGAGTGCTCCAAGGGCAATACGAGGCAACCAACTTGAGATAGCAAACCAGACTGTGGGATAGCTACCCTGTGAAAAGCCCTAGCCTGACACCATCAGGCCCACTGACAGGACAGACCAGGCGCGCTGACCAGAACTAGACAGCTGTGGACCAGCCCATGCCCCACCAGAGACAGGCAGGCGAGGGCAGCCAGAGCTGGAAGGTGGCAATCGTGGCCCCAGAGAGGCATCATCTACCAAACTACAAGCAGGCTTCATTGCTAACCAACTTCTTGGGATACTGGACAGTCAACATCTGCCTGAGAAGGTGCACCAGTTGTACATCCAGAAAACTGAGTGGCAGAGACGGGGGAAGTGATAAGTCACAGCAACCGTGCTTGCTAAACATCTGGTCACCTGAGCTGCTCTGACCTGGGAAGAGCACAAAATGCAGGCCCAACCAAGTCTGTGCCTCTGAGGACTACCTGAATTCCTGAACCTGAGCAGCTTAGACCTGGGAAGTACATACAAACCCAGGGCTGGCCTCAGCCCATTCCCAGCAGAGCAACTTAGAGCCTAAGTAGTGTAAACAGGGAAGCACACACGCCATGAGCGGGGGCAAACCCAGTGTGGCAGGGGCAAACCTAGTGTGGCAGGGACACAGCAAGCACATGGCAGTGATATTTGTTTGCAGCGTCCCTCCCTCCCCACAGCACTACTGAACTAGTGAGCCGAAAAAAGTGTCCACCACCACTCCCTTATGTCAGGGTGGAAATTAGACACTGAAGAGACCAGCAAACAGAAGAAGCTAAAACAAACAGAGGGAACTACCTTGGAAGTGACAGGTGCAATAGATTAAACCCTGTAGTTACCACCAACTACATAGGAAGGGGCCTATAGATCTTGAGAAGTACAAGCCAGATCAAGGAACTATCTGAAAATGAACTGATCCCACACTGTCCACAACACCAGAGAAAGTCCTAGATATATTTTTACTATTACCATTCTTTAAATTAAAAAAAAAATAACTTTAAGTCCTCTATTACTACATTAATTTTCATTTTTATAACGTACTATTACTTTTCAAAAAAAGACCCTTTTTTAAAAGCAAACTTCACATATATATATATATATATGTTTTATAATTTTTGTGACTTTTTTTTTCCTTTAATATTGTATTTTTGAGAATCCAACCTCTACTCTAGATTTTTAATCTTTGCTTTTTGGTATTTGTTATCAATTTTGTACCTTTAAGAACCCAATCTTCAGGTGAGATTACTAGCTTGACTGCTCTCTCCTCCCTTGGACTCTCCTTTTTCTCCACCAGGTCACTTCTATCTCTTCCCTCCCCCTTCTCTTCTTTACCCAACTCTGTGAATCTCTTTGTGTGTTCCAGACCGTGGAGAACACTTAGGGAGCTGATTACTGGCTGGATCTGTCTCTCTTCTTTTGATTCACCCCTTTATCCTCCTTGCTACCTCTGTCTCCTTCCTCCATCTTCTCTTTACTGTATAATTACGTGAACATCTCTGAGCGGTCCAGACTGTGGAGAGCATATAGGGAATTGATTACAGGCTAGACTGCTCTCCCCCCTTTTGATTCCCCCTCCTCTCCTCCTGGTCACTTCTCTCTCCCTCCTCCCTCTTCATTCTCCATGTAACTCTGTGAACCTCTCTGGGTGTCCCTCACTGTGGATAAACTTTTCATCTTTAACCTAGGTGTTTTATCATTGGTGCTGTATAGATGGAGAAGTCTTGAGGCTACTGTAAGAATAAGACTGAAAACCAGAGGCAGGAGGCTTAAGTCCAAATCCTGAGAACACCAGAGAATTCCTGACTCCAGGGAACATTAATTGATAAGAGCTCATCAAAAGCCTCCATACCTACACTGAAACCAAGCACCACCCAAGGGTCAAAAGTTCCAGAGCAAGACATACCATGCAAATTCTCCAACAACACAGGAACATAGCCCTGAGCTTCAATATACAGGCGGCCCTAAGTCACTCCAAACCCATTGACATCTCATAGCTCATTACGGGACACTTCGTTGCACTCCAGAGAGAAAAAAATCCAGCTCCACCCACCAGAACACCAACACAAGCTTCCCTAACCAAGAAACCTTGACAAGACACCCATCCAACCTCACCTACAGCAAGGAAGCTCCATAATAAACAGAACTTCACAAACTGTCAGAATATGGAAAGGCCATCCCAAACACAGCAATATAAACAGTATGAAGAGGCAGAGAAATACCCAGCAGGTAAAAAAGCAGGATAAATACCTACCAAGCAAAACAAAAGAGGAAGAGATATGGAATCTACCTGATAAAGAATTCCAAATAATGATAGTGAAAATGATCAAAAATCTTGAAAAAAAATGGAGTTACAGATAAAAAGCCTGGAGACAAGGATTGAGAAGATGCAAGAAAGGTTTAACATGGACATAGAAGAAAAAGAAAAGTCAATATATAATGAATAATGCAATAAATGAGATCAAAAACACTCTGGAGGGACCAACAGTAGAATAATGGAGGCAGAAGATAGGATAAGTGAGGTAAAAGGTAGAATGGTAGAAATAAATGAAACAGAGAGGAAAAAAGAATAACAAATTAAAAGAAATGAGGACAATCTCAGAGACCTCTGGGACAATGTTAAATGCCCCAATATTCCAATCATAAGAGTCCCAGAAGAAGAAGACAAAAGAAAGACCATGAGAAAATACTTCAGGAGATAATAGTTGAAAACTTTCCTAAAATGGGGAAAGAAATAATCACCCAAGTCCAAGAAACCCAGAGAGTCCCAAACAGGATAAACCCATGGTGAAACACCCCAAGGCACATATTAATCAAATTAACAAAGATCAAAAACAAAGAACAAATATTAAAAGCAGTAAGGGAAAGACAACAAATAACATACAGGGGGATTCCCATAAGGATAACAGCTGATCTTTCAATAGGAACTCTTCAGGCCAGAAGGGAATGGAAGGACATACTTAAAGGGATGAAAGAAAATAACCTATAGCCCAAACTACTGTACCCAGCAAGGATCTCATTCAAATATGAAGGAGAAATCAAAAGCTGTACAGACAAGCAAAAGCTGAGAAAATTCAGCACCAACAAACCAAGTCTCCAACAAATGCAAAATGATCTTCTCTAGACAGGAAAGACAGAAAGGGTGTATAAACTCAAATCCAAAACAATAAAGTAAATGGCAATGGGATCATACTTATCAATAATTACCTTAAATGTAACTAGGTTGAATGCCCCAACCAAAAGACAAAGTCTGGCTGAATGGATAAAAAAATAAGACCCCTATATTTGTTGTCCACAAGAGACTCACCTCAAAAGAAGGGACACATAAAGACTGAAAGTGAAGGGCTGGAAAAGATATTCCACTCAAATAGAGACCAAAAGAAAGCAGGAGTAGTAATACTCTTATCAGATAAAATAGACTTTAAAACAAAGGCTGTGAAAAGAGACAAAGAAGGATACTACATAATGATCAAAGGATCAATCCAAGAAGAAGATATACCAATTATAAATATATATGCACCCAACATAGGAGCACCACAATATGTAAGACAAAAGCTAACAAGAATCAAAGGGGAAATTAACAATAATGCAATAATAGTGGGAGACTTTAATACCCCACTCACACCTATGGATAGATCAACTAAACAGAAAATTAACAAGGAAACACAAATTTTAAACAATACAATAGACCAATTAGACCTAATTGATATCTATAGGACATTTCACCCCAAACCAATGAATTTAACCTTTTTATCAAGTGCACATGGAACCTTCTCCAGGATAGATCACACCCTGGGCCATAAATCTAGCCTTGGTAAATTCAAAAACAATGAAATCATTCCAAGCATCTTTTCTGACCATAATGCATTAAGATTAGATCTCAATTACAGGAGAAAAGATATTGAAAATTCCAATATATGGAGGATGAACAACATGCTGCTGAATAACTAACAAATCACAGAAGAAATAAACAAAAGAAATTAAAATATGCATAGAAATGAATGAAAATGAAAACACAACAAGCCAAAACCTGTGGGACACTGTAAAAGCAGTGCTAAGGGGAAGGTTCATAGCAATACAGGCATACCTCAAGAAACAAGCAAAAAGTCAAATAAATAACCTAACTCTACACCTAAAGCAACTAGAAAAGGAAGAAATGAAGAACCCCAGGATTAGTAAAAGGAAAGAAATCTTAAAAATTAGGGCAGAAATAAATGCAAAAGAAACAAACAAGACCATAGCAAAAATCAAAGCCAAAAGCTGGTTCTTTGAAAGGATAAATAAAACTGACAAACCAATAGCCAGACACATGCAGAAACAAAGGGAGAAAAATCAAATAAATAAAATTAGAAATGAAAATGGAGAGATCACAACAGACAACACAGAAATACAAAGGATCATAAGAGACTACTATCAGCAATTATATGCCAATAAAATGGACAACTTGGAAGAAATGGACAAATTCTTAGAAAATTGCAACTTTCCAAAACTGAACCAGGAAGAAATAGAAAATCTTAACAGACTCATCACAAGCACAGAAATTGAAACTGTAATCAGAAATCTTCCAGCAAACAAAAGCCCAGGTCCAGACAGCTTCACAGCTGAATTCTACCAAAAATTTAGAGAAGAGCTAACATCTATGCTACTCAATCTCTTCCAGAAAATTGCAGAGGAAGGTAAACTTCCAAACTCATTCTATGAGGCCACCATCATCCTAATACCAAAACCTGACAAAGATGCCACACACACACAAAAAAAGAAAACTAGAGGCCAATATCACTGATGAACATAGATGTAAAAATCCTTAACAAAATTCTAGCAATCAGAATCCAACAACACATTAAAAAGATCATACATCATGATCAAGTGGGCTTTATCCCAGGGATGCAAGGATTCTTCAATATCCACAAATCAAACAATGTAGAACACCACATTAACAAATTGGAAAATAAAAGCCATATGATTATCTCAGTAGATGCAGAGAAAGCCTTTGACAAAATTCAACATTCATTTATGATAATAACTCTCCAGAAAACTGGAATAGAAGGAACATACCTCAACACAATAAAGGCTATATATGACAAACACACAGCAAACATTATCCTCAATGGTGAAAAATTGAGAACATTTCCCCTAAAGTCAGGAACAAGACAAGGGTTCCCACTCTCACCACTACTATTCAACATAGTTTTAGAAGTTTTGGCCACAGCAATCAGAGTAGAAAAATAAATAAAAGGAATACAAATTGGAAGAGAATAAAACTCTCACACTTTGCAGATGACATGATCCTCTACATAGAAAACCCTAAAGACTCCACCAGAAAATTACTACAGCTAATCAATGAATATAGAAAATTTGCAGGAAATAAAATCAACACACAGAAATCCCTTGCATTCCTATACACTAATAATGAGAAAATAGAAAGAGAAATGGAAATAGAAAGGAAACAATTCCGTTCACCATTGCAACGAAAAGAATAAAAGATTTAGGACTATATCTACCTAAAGAAACAAAAGACCTATACATAAAAAACTATAAAACACTGGTGAAAGACATCAAAGAGGACACTAATAGATGGAGAAATATATCATGTTCATGGATCAGAAGAATCAATATAGTGAAAATGAATATACTACCCAAAGCAATCTATAGAGTCAATGCAATCCCTATCAAGCTACCAACAGTATTTTTCAGAGAGCTAGAACAAATAATTTCATAATTTGTATGGAAATACAAAAAACCTTAAATAGCCAAAGCAATCTTGAGAAAGAATAATAGAACTGGAAGAATCAACCTGCCTGACTTCAGGCTCTACTACAAAGCCACAGTCATTAAGACAGTATGGTACTGGCACAAAGACAGAAATATAGATCAATGGAACAAAAGAGAAAGCCCAGAGATAAATCCTCGCACCTATGGACACCTTATTTTTGACAAAGGAGGCAAGAATATACAATGGATTAAAGACAATCTCTTTAACAAGTGGTGCTGGAATAACTGGTCAACCATTTGTCAAAGATTGAAACTAGAAGGAAATGGAAACCCTCTCCAGTACTCTTGCCTGGAAAATCTCATGGAGGGATGAGGCTGGTAGGCTATAGTCTACGGGGTCGCAAAGAGTCGGACACGACTGAGTGACTTCACTTCACTTCACTTCAGAACACTTCTAACAAAATACACAGAAATAAACTCAAAATGGATTAAGGATCTAAGTGTAAGACCAGAAACTACAAAATTCCTAGAGGAAAACATAAGCAAAACACTCTCCGACATAAATCACAGCAGGATCCTCTATGATGCACCTCCCAAAATATTGGAAATAAAAGCAAAACTAAACAAATGGGACTTAATTAAAATTAAAAGCTTCTGCACAACAAAGGAAGCTATAAGCAAGGTGAAAAGACAGCCTTCGGAATGGGAGAAAATAATAGCAAATGAAGCAATTGACAAAGAATTAGCTCAAAAATATACAAGCAACTCCTGCAGCTCAATTCCAAAAATATAAATGACCCAATTAAAAAGTGGGCCAAAGAACTAAATAGACATTTCTCCAAAGAAGGCATATAGATGATGCACACATAGAAGATGGCATACACATGAAAAGGTGCTCAACATCACTCATTATCAGAGAAATGCAAATCAAAACCACAATGAGGTACCATTTCACACCAGTCAGAATGGCTGTGATCCAAAAGTCTACAAGCAATAAATGCTGGAGAGGGTGTGGAGAAAAGGGAACCCTCTTACACTGTTGGTGGGAATGCAAACTAGTACAGCCACTATGGAGAACAGTGTGGAGATTCCATAAAAAACTGGAAATAGAACTGCCATATGACCCAGCAATCCCACTTCTGGGCATACACACCGAGGAAACCAGAATTGAAAGAGGCACGTGTACCTCAATGTTCATTGCAGCACTGTTTTCTAGGACATGGAAGCAACCTAGATGTCCATCAACAGATGAATGGATAAGAAAGCTGTGGTACATATACACAATGGAGTATTACTCAGTCATTAAAAAGAATACATTTGAATCAGTTCTAATGAGGTGGATGAAACTGGAGTCTATTATACAGAGTGAAGTAAGCCAGAAAGAAAAACACCAATACAGTCTACTGTCGCATATATATGGAATTTAGAAAGATGGTAACGATAACCCTGTATGTGAGACAGCAAAAGAGACACAGATGTGGACTATGTGGGAGAGGGAGAGGGTGGGATGATTTGGGAGAATGGCATTGAAACATGTATATTATCATATGTGAAACAAATCGCCAGTCCAGGCTCGATGCATGTTACAGGGTACTCAGCGCTGGTGCACTGGGATGACACATAGGGATGGTATGGGGAGGGAGTTAGGAGGGAGGTTCAGGATGGGGAACACATGTACACCCATGGTGGATTCATGTCAATGTATGGCAAAACCAATACAATATTGTAAAGTAATTAACTTCCAATTAAAATAATTAAATCTATATTAAAAATAAATAAATAAAAATGACACAGTTAACTTAAAAGGTGATAGAATAAGAAGACCAAAATATGAAGTAATTTAAATAAGTAGACAAATAATGCAAAGGATGTCTTCTTAATAATTTAGGAGTTATTTATGTGAGATAGGAAGATCCTGAATAGTTTTCATCAGAGAGATAATAAAATACATTTTACTCCATCAAAAATAATACAGAAAGAAGAAACAAAGAGTTGGGGTGGGGAAGAATTTGGTAGCTGATTGAAAGCATAAAATGGCTTTGGTGGTTGCCCAAAGACTGGATTAAGGAGTCAATTTGAATTTTGGAGCTATATTAGCAGGCTACTGCTGTAATAAATAGATGTAAGTAAAATGTCTCCATTAACAACTCAGCTAACATAATAAATGTAACAGGTCCTTGCACATTTTCTTTCAAAATTAAACAATAATTTGATTCAGACTATTCTCAAATTAATCGATGCCTCAGGGTATTTTCAGACTCTATCCTGTATATTTGAGCTTAGAACATTTATCTTCCACACAAATAGCAGTGAAAATTTCTTCCCTATCTGTTAGGTGTCTGAGGCTGAAAACCTTCTACCCCCAGTTAAAAAAAAAATCAGTTCCTTTGATATATACAATATTTTCATTTTAATTAATGGAAAATATAAAGTGACAGATAAACTTTAGTAAAACCATTATCTCAGGTTGACTTTCAATATTCATTTCATTACACATTTAAATTTGATCACAGATTTCCTTTCTGACCATGGTGAAGTAACAAGGACTGGGTTTAGTCTCCTGCTTTAGACAAGACACATGGAAAAAGAAAAAGATTCAGACATTGGATAATAGACAACACAGAACAATGGCTGGGAAAGATGAAAAAAGGTGATACCTACAATTTCTTGTTTATTGCCTTGAGAGAGTCCCCAGGCCAAAAAACTGGGAAGGGTAATCCAAATAGAAGCCTGAAGTCTCACTAAACTGAGAACATTAAAGTGAGATTTTCAGATTCCCAGATGTTCAGCTGTTACAGAGCAGATCTCTGTGAACTGTGAAGAGAGAGAATTGCACGGAGAAGTAAGAGCTGCACAGAGAGCTGGCTCAGGACAGCTACAGAGCATTTCCTTCTGGACTTCAGTTGAGTATTGATCAGCACACAGCTATGAATATACATGCTCAAGGTAAAAGAATATTGAGAGGATACACCAAAATAAAAAAAAAAATGAGGGTGAAACAGTCATCAGAGCTCACAGGGCTGGAAATCTGTGTTCCTATTAGCAAGGGTAGGAAAAAACTTGAAATAAATAAATGGGACTTCAGGTAGAGTGCTTAGAAGGCTCACTGGTGTGTCCATGCTCAGTCATTTTCAACTCTTTGTGACCCCATCTACCCTGTAGGAAAATATTTGCAGACTTAGGTATAGAATTATATTAAATTATATCTGAGTTTAATGAAAATGTCCCCATTTGAAAAAATTACATATGAAGACATTAGTAATAGTAATCCTTACTGAAAATGATTGAAATTAAATTTAAATCAGAGGAAAATATAATCAAAATTCAGTAAAATACATTTGCTCATTTATTTCAAAATTTTACATTTTTTGTTACCTTAAGAGGCTTTATTTCCTGAAAAACTCAATAACTTGTTGCAAATTGCCCCAAACACAAACTGAGCTAATTTTTGGCATTGGTTAGTTAAACTTCAGTAACTAACAAAATGCTAATCCCAAAGCTTTCATCAGATCAAGTTTTGTATAACTCCCTGATATAAAAAATTGGCATCGTAATGCCTCACCATAGGGGGAAAATTATGTAAGATTAAAATTTTTATATTTTTAATATTTAATTTTATAATTAAAAAATCAGTTCATTTCAGTCGCTCAGTCATGTCCGACTCTTTGCAACCTGTGAACTGCAGCACGCCAAGCCTCCCTGTCCATCACCAACTCCCGGAGTTCACTCAAAGGCTTAGGCCTGATCAAATATTTGTAAAACTTTAATGTGCAGTAGTGAAAACAAATGCATCTACTGTTGATAGAAATCTTGTATTGTGATGACATTATGGGCTCAGGTATTAAAGTCACAGAAACTTGGATAGTGCTTCAAAATGTAGGGACTATTTGTATTTTTTTAATGTTGACTTGTAAGAGTTCCTGTATAGTTTGGATATTAACACCTTATAAGATAAATAATTTGCAAATATTTTCTCCCTTTCAATAGGTAGCCTTATCATTTTGTTGACAGTTTCCTTTGTTGGGAAAAAAAAAAGTTTTAGTTTGATCTGGTCTCATCTGTTTATTTTTGCTTTTGTTTCCCTTGCCTGAGGAGACATATCCAAAAAAAAAAAAAAATGTTACTATGGTAGATGTCAAAGAATGTACTGCCTATATTTTATTCTAGAATGTAGGAGACAGGAAGAATAAAAGAAAAGCAGGCCCTAGCAAGGGCCACAAAAGAAATTTATAATTATTGATAAACTGGATGCTATAAGGCATGAGGCTCTTGAACAAGTCCAGAGGGAACAGTTCATAATCTTGAAAACAAGATATGATCCCAGGGGCAGAAAACAGGCCCCAGACTGTTTCTCAACTGGCGTCTCAGAGTCACATGTTTTAGGTATCTGGTAGAAAATTTATAGATAAGAATATTAGTCTTAGTTACTGATTTGTTATTGATTACTGTTTCCTAATTACTCAATGGTTAATGATCGTTTTGTTCTTTGGTCCTGAAGGCCATATGAGTTATAGTTTAACTCCCCGCATATTCTTTCATTCACAGCTGAAAGTATAATAAACCTGGCTTGGATTCAGTTTCGGCACCTTAACCTTGGAGCGATGTTGGTTCCCTGATCCTCGCTTTTCTCTGAATTCTTGCGTCTCATTTTTCATTCTCTTGCCATATTGCGCTTTCGGAAAACCTGCTTGTCAAGCTGATCTCGACACTAGAAGTTATGATTTCGGGTCTTACATAGAAATATTTAATCCATTCTGAATTTACTTTTGTGCATGTTGTGAGAGAGTAGTATATTCTTTATCATATTGTTTTCAATGATAGGTTTTTATAAGATATTGAATACAGTCCCTTGTGTTATACAGTAGGTCACTATTGTTTACTCATTTTACATATAGTAGTGTGTATCTGTTAATCCCAAATTCCCATATGTTAATCAAATATTATGATTTTGAAAGGTTTTATTTAGACTATATGGGAAATTAATATGTCAGTTAATGAAACTGAATTAATATGTTAAGGAAAAAGTACAGTAATTAAAACATCTGTGTTTGTCAATCAGGAGGATATTGATGACTCTTGATGTTAAAGTTTCACATGTGTGGTAGAGGAAGAGGCCAGACTGCAGTGGATTGAGAATGAAAAAAAATAAGAAAAATTAAAAGAATAGAAAGGAAACTAGGGAAATGGGTTTAAGTTAAGACAGTCAAGAAGATTGTCTAAAAAAGGAAAGAGAAACAGAATATGGATGAGAGAAGACACCGGTTCAAAGGAGTTTTTGTTAGACTTCCTGTTTATTGTTTTGTCTTAAAAAAAAAAAGTTCTCAAAAGCATTTGCACTGGTTTAGATTAAGTGGAAATAAAGATATTCTTCAGTGACAGAAAGAAGAGATAATTACTGGTTTATCAATCTATATCTATAAAATGAAGAATTACACTTAATGCAAAGAGAATCCATCAACAAGATTAAAAGGATGTTTTGGTACAACTTTTCTGACTTGTCAAGGGCCTATGTAGCCTGCCAGGCTCTTCTGTCCATGGGATTTCCCAGGCAAGAATATTAGATTGTGTTGCCATGCCTTCCTCCAGGGGATCTTCCTGACCCAGGAATTGAACCCGAGTCTCCTTCATTGTAGGCCAGTTCTTTACCATTTGAGCCACCAGCGAAGCCCATAGTTGTAATTAGTGCATAAATATTTTCTGTATTCTAGAAAGTATCATATCCAAATGCCAAATTCACCTACCATGTCCCCATTTTAGGAACAGTAAATGAATACTGAGATCTCACATTTTTAACAGAAAATTTTAGACATTCTCAAATTTGAGAAGTGTTATTTAGACATTCTTAAATTATAAAAGATTCCATGAAAGTATTTAGCAGGTAGACAGTTCAGATAGTAAAAACCTAAATTTTGTTCTTTTGACCAGAATTTATTGCCACTGAAGACTTGGATTAATTATTAAATATTCCTCTGTTTCTAATCTTTACACCTTAATATAAGTTTAAACATAAGTGTCATTTCAGTTAAGTTCAGTCACTCAGTCGTGTCCAGCTCTTTGAGACCCCATAGACCACAGCATACCAGGCTTCCCTGTCTATCACCAACTCCCGGAGCTTGCTGAAACTCATGTCCATCCAGTCGGTGATGCCATCTCATCCTCTGTCATCCCCTTCTTTTCCTGCCTTCAATCTTTCCCAGCATCAAGGTCTTTTCCAATGAGTAAGTTCTTCACATCAGGTGGCCAAAGTATTGGAGTTTCAGCCTTAGCATTAGTCACTCCAATGAATATTTAGGACTGATTTCCTTTAGGATGGTCTACTTGGATCCCCTTGCAGTCCAAGGGACTCTCAAGAGTCTTCTCCAACACCACAGTTCAAGAGCATAAATTCTTTGGTGCTCAGCTTTCTTTATGGTCCAACTCTCACATCCATACATGACCACTGGAAAAACCAGAGCTTTGACCCAATGAAACTTTGTTGGCAAAGTAATTTTTCTGCTTATTAATATTCTGTCTAGGTTTGTCATAGCTTTTCTTCCAAGGAGCAAGCGTCTTTTAATTTCATGGCTGCTGTCACTATCTGCAGTGATTTTGGAGTTCCCGAAAATAAACTCTGTCACTGTTTCCACTGTTTCCCCATCTATTTGCCATGAAGTGATGAGACTGAATGCCATGATCTTAGTTTTCTGAATGTTGAGTTTTAAGTTAGCCGTTTCATTCTCCTCTTTCACTTTCATCAAGAAGCTCTTTAGTTCTTCACTTCCTGCCATAAGGGTGGTGTCATCTGCATATCTGAGGTTATTGATATTTCTCCCAGAAATCTTGATTCCAGCTTGTTTTTTCCAGCCCAGCATTTCTCATGATGTACTCTGCATATAAGTTAAATAAGCAGGGTGACAATATATGGCCTTGATATACTCCTTTCCCAGTTTGGAACCAGGCTGTTGTTCCATGTCCTAGTAACCACCTTTATTTCCTTACTATTAATACATGTCACCTACTAGAATCACTAACTTGAGAATCAAATAAGCAAGTAGGTGTTGTTACACTACATCCTGCAGCATCTACTAGTACTGAATAGTTGCACAAATAATAAAACTTCTCACATTATATTACCTTCAATCACACATGGGAGACCCAAAGAAGTTACTGAGCAGAATTTCATCTTAATTACCAACTAAGCCCTGTGATTTCTACCAAAAATTATAATAATAATAAAGCTACTGAAGTGTTTTTGGTCTATTCCAGTTCAATTTTTTTTTTTTCTCTTTCATCACCAAAGAGAGGAAAAGGAATCATGTTAAAGAGAAAGGTGTTTGAGGAGCTATTTTACTCATGAATATTAGATAAATGGGAGATAGAATTTTAATTAAACTCTCTCTAGCCTCATCAGATTAACAGTGTTTAAAGCTGGCTTGTTTATTGGGAAGGTCTGTTTTAGCTTTTCTGGATTATCTCAATCATTTTCATTAGTGAAATCTTTAATCTGCTCTTCATTACAAATGAAAGGGTAGAGGTCCATATCTATTGGATCTGAGATATAATCTTGTGTTTAAGCTGCTTGGTGAATTATTTAGGCACAAGCATATTAGAAAGTTTAAAGACTCAGAGTCCTAGAATAATAATAGATTCATTCAGATTTGACACTTTTAATAACATTTTGTGTAACATTATAGAATGTAGGAGGAGAGTGAATGTGTATCTGTGTGTGTGTTTATAAATATCTGGACATATTTTTTATACTGTCTTTCCAAGTTAAAAAATGTATACAGATTTTAGTAAATCATATATAAAGGATTACTTTTTACAGAATTAACTAAATTTGGGAAACATGCAGTATATTTTTATTATCTTTGCTTATGGTTCAAACATTATGAGCCCTTTCATTTAATTTTCCCTCTCAGAAAATTATTTAGTCTGATGTCCATTAAGTGAAAAAAAAAAGTGGAAAGAAAGTGTTAGTCACTCAGTCATGTCCAACTCTGTGACCCCATGGATTGTAGTCTGCCAGGCTCCTCTATCATGGAATTCTCATAAATATTTTTTCAAATCTTAAATTAAAATTCACTGTAGAATACATTCTGAATTGATTCATTTCATAATAAGTACTTGTTATATGATAAACTTTTAAATGTCTATGCATACTACTTAGAACAATTATTTTATAAGCTCATTGCTGAAGCCAGAAAGATTTTCCTCAGAAGAATTAAATCCGAACAATTCTAAATTAAGTATGGAATCAAGACTCTAGAATTTAAGTTATTTTATTGTTTGCTTTCTTAGGTTTTGCCAGGTTTTGGAAAAGCCACTGACCATCTCTAAGTTTATGATTCATCATTTTTAAATGAATACAAAGACCTGCTTTATTTATAGGAGGGTTACAAGTAGTCAATAATTGAAAAAGAAAATGACTTTGAAGTATTAAAAAATAATGCTTTATAATAAATATACTGAGATAATTTTTATAATTGTATTTAATATATTTTGAACAGCATATATTTTAACAGATACCTGACCAGGGAAAGTATTTTTATTTCAGTTTCTGGAAGGTGCTTGGTACATAAAAAATGGTAAGATACTAACATAAAATTTTTATATTAGTTATGTTTGCCTATTGATTCATAAATAAGTGACACATGAAAACACCAGTATCTACAAGACCCTGAAAAATATACCTGATTTAGTCTCAGTGGATCTGATATTTTATGAAAGTCTAGAGAGCTTTTAAAAAAGAAGCTATTTTTCCTATTTTCCCTCCTATCCCACGATACTTTCAGCAAATATGTTCTCTTTTTCTCTCCTCTATTACCCTTTCTTTACTCTTCCACCAGCTATCTGTGCAGTTATGGGCAGATTAGTTCCCATTTTTATGTCTCACTAACTTCACATGTGCGATAGGGATACTCATTTTATTTCATAGGGTCGTTTTGAGCAATAGGTAAATTAGCACTGGAAATCAATTAGGACAGCACTTGACAAGAATGAGTTCTTGATCATTTTCAGATAAGTACTTGTAAATCCACCATCATATATTATTATTATTATTATTTTGCACCATCATACTAATTGTGTGAAAAGAATCACTTTATTTCTCAGAGATATATGAGAAACTTCAAAAAAGTCCATGCATATCTCACTCTACCAACATGTTTTATTCTGTTTCCTTAGGCAGTCATTACATTTTTATGTACCTCACTATGTTTGCTGCTCATTTGCCAATAATAAACAATTCTGTGTCCCGAGCAGTACGATATCAGAATATTCATGTAGGAGATGATTTATCCAAATTGAAATCTCCATTTCCCCTAGTTATTTTTCCCCTTGGTTCTTCATGTAGTTTTCAGCAAAGTAAGTTCTGAAATCTTGCCCACAATTAGGATTTTAAATGAGATTATACACATAAATAAATTAATATGTTCATTCTAAATAAGCCACCCCCCCAAAAAAAAAAATCCGGGGACATATTTGTTCTCATTTTTTAAAAGAAATTTTCTGCAAGGAAAATTCTTAGTGAATAATTTTCTACCTCAAATAAATTGAATCATGGGTTTACACATTTTTCTTTTAGTAAAGTGAAAGTGAAGTCGCTCAGTCGTGTCTGACTCCTTGCGACCCCATGGCTTGTAGCCTACCAGGCTTCTTGGTCCATGGGATTTTCCAGGCGAGAATACTGGAATGAGTTACCATTTCCTTCTTCAGGAGATCTTCCTGACCCAGGGATTGAACCCAATAACAGAAGTGATTATTATCATGTTCTTTTAGCAATAAAAAATTATTTGAAGTTCATTAATATTTCCTCTTTCCCTTTTTCTTCCTTTCTCTCTTCTTTCTTCATTTTTTGTCACTTAATAATATCACTGATTCCATTTTTTCCTATATTATAATGACCAATCTATGGCTAAAAGCCTAACAAATTTAGAATAGATTTTCTCATTTTAATGACTCTTACAAGAATTTAGTTTATAATCTTCATAAGCCAGGAACATAGTCACTCAATATATAACTGTTGAGCGTTTCAAGGTGTAAAAATGGAAACCATTTCATTCTTAATAGATTTTATATCATAAGCTGTGAGAGACAACACTGCTGTGATCATTATCCCTTCTTGGAGTTCCTCGAATTTTCCTGACCCAGCAGCCGAGAACAAATTAACTTTTTTCCTTCCTACAGTACCTTTTTCTGAGGAGATCTGCAGGTCCTTAAGTAGAACTAAGAACTAGACTTAAATGGTGAAAATTTTATATCTGCATCAGTCAGAATGATGGAGGAACAGGGCTATAACTCCTGGGATTAGCTTAAAAACATATCTAAACATATCCGGTCATTCTAACCCTTTGTAAAAAGAGCAAGTCCCAGAGTAAAATTCTCCTTATCTCAGATGAATCAAAATGTACAGAAAATGCAAGAATGTTTTACAAGTCTCCTTACTCCTACAACCACTATTAATTAGTGTCTTAGGTTTATTACCACTTTTTCAGTTTTAACAATGTCCTATTTAGTTCATCATCTGACTCTAGCCTTTACCCTCATTATCAGACAGGACAGGCAAAGCACTGCAGATCCACAAATATCCAAATTCTTCCTAATGAATATAAGTCAAGTCAATGTGATTTTCCTAAGTTTTGCAACTGTATAGCAAGTCCATTTAAGATTTCTTCAGCAGTCTTCTGCTTTGCTATATACACTTATCTGAAACTCATCTCTAGGATTTTTTTTTTCAATTTACTATAGCTAAAAAAGTGTTTCTTTTTCTCTAATTGCAATTGATTTTATATGCTTATACTGATATGCTTATATGCTTATATTATTATGATCAGGAGATGAGGCAGGCTCCTTTGTTGTTCTTCAGTCGTTAAGCTGTGTCCCACTCTTTGTGACTCCAGCAAGCCCTGCAGCATGCCAGGCTTCCTTGTCCTTCTCTGTCTCCCTGAGTTTGCTCAAATTCATGTACATTGAGTTGGTGATGCTAGCTATCCAACCATCTTAATCTCTGTCACTCTCTTCTCCTCCTGCTCTCAGTCTTTCCCAGCATGAGGGTCTTTTCCAATGAGTCAGCCCCTCTTGTCAGATGGCCAGAGTATTGGAGCTTCAGCTTCATCATCAGTCATTCCAATGAATATTCAGCACTGATTTCCTTTAGGATTGACTGGTTGGATCTCCTTACAGTCCGAGGGACTCTCAAGAGTCTTCTTTAACACTACTGTTCAAAGGCATCAATTTTTCAGTGCTCAGCTTTCTTTATGGTCCAACTCTCACATCCATAGATGATTAGTGGAAAAAGCTTAGCTTTTTCTATATGCACTTTTCTCTGTCCATTTGTCTGCCAAATGTTGTCTCTTCTTTTCAATATGCTGTCTAGGTTGGTCATAGTTTTTCTTCCAAGGACCAAACGTCCTTTAATTTCATGGCTGCAGTCACTATCTGCAGTGATTTTGGAGCTCATGAAAATAAAGTCTGTCAGTGTTTCCACTTTCCCTTTCTATTTGCCATGAAGTGATGGGAGTGGATGTCATAATCTTAGGTGAATGTTGAGTTTTAAGAAGCCTTTTCACTTTCCTCTTTCATCTTTAACAAGAAGGCTCCTAGAACATAGATAGTCAGGAGTAGTTCTTGATGTAATGACTTCTGGAACCTCTATAACTATTTAACCCTTAACTGTGTTCTTGACTCAGCACACTCACTTTATGAGTTTCCTGAAAATATGCAGGAAAGTAAATGTTCTGTAGCCCTCATTTATTCTCATGTTCTGGCTGATCTACAGACTTTTCTTAAATCTAATAATATGGCTCTTTTTTTTTTTTTTCTGTTACTCACTACAATTTTTCCTGCAATGAAATAGATGCCTCATTATGATCCTTACTGCCTATAGTGGATTGAATTATGGTCCCTCAAATGATGTCTGTCAGGAAATTGTGAGTGTGACTATTTATAAAAATGGCCTTTTAAGGTGTAACTAAATTAAGGTACTTAAAATCAGATCATCCTAGATTTAGGATGGACATTAAATCCAATGAGAGATGTCCTTATAAGAGAGATGTAGACAGAGACTTGAGACACAAAGTCACAAGGGAGAAGGCCATGTAAAAACAGAAGTAGAGATTAGATTTATGCCACCAGAAGCTGAGGAATATATGAAGGTATCAGAAGCTAGAAGAGGCCAGGATGGACTTTTGAAGGGAGTATGAGTCTGACAATATCTTGATTCTAAACTGGCCTCCTTAAGACTGTAAAAGAATAAATTTTTATTATTTTAAGCCACCAGACTTGTGGTAATATTACAGAGGCCTATGACACTGGTACATTGCTACTCTATATGAAGATTATTTGATAGATTATGATTAAATATATACATTAAAGATAACATGAAAAATAGTGACCAAAATGTACACCATGATTCTTGACAAAGAACTGCTTCTGAAATGACTTTTGTACATTTAATATTCAATTCTTTGGCAATTATAAGTGTAAAAAATGTGTAATTACATATTTTTGCACCAATTTATTGGAAAATGTTATATGAATGCTAGACTGGAACAGAAAAATGCAATAAAATCATAAAAGATACAAGAAATTACCGTAGGCTCTTATAACTCATGGTATAAAACCTGTTGAAAATGCAATTGCAAAAATCTTTACTCAGTGATTTACTCAACAATTATGTATGGAGTAGCTATGTTCTTGGTTTATAGATCTTAATGATCAAATTTGTAAGACAGATGCAATGAGAAAGCCAATTCTAATTTTTGGAAAGAATCATGGCTCCGCAGAACATATGTTGGTTTGTCAACATTTTATCAGTGACTTATATATGTGGAACAGAAATATCTGTTTAAAAAGGTACATGCTTTTACAATACAACAAAGCATCTCACCTTTATTGCAAACATAGACAAACATAAATTACCACTACACACCTAGGCAAAATAATACCCAATCATGTACCATTTCCTTTGAACATTCTTAAGTACAGTTTCATGCTTGTCCTTGGTGGCCAAACACATTCCGAATAAACAAAATCCACTTCAGAAACATTGCAATTGATGACTCAAGACTTGGAGTTTTGTATTTATGCATGTGTTTTGTTGTTGTTCAGTTGCTAAATAATGTCTGACTCTTTGTGATCCCATGGACTGCAGAACATTAGGCTTCCCTACACTTCACTGTCTCCCAGAGTTTCCTGAAATTTATGTCTATTGAATCGGTGATACTATCTAACCATCTCGTCCTCTGCCACCCTCTTCTCCTTTTGCCTTCAATCTTTCCCAGCATCAGGGTCTTTTCCAATGACTTGTCTCTTCGTATAGGGTGGCCAAAGTATTGGAGCTTCAGCTTCAGCATCGGTTCTTCAAATGAATATTCAGGACTGATTTCCCTTTAGGATTGACTGGTTTGATCTCCTTGCAGTCTAAGGGACTCTCAAGAATTTTCTCCAGCACCACAATTGGAAAGGATTGATTCTTCAGCACGCAGCCTTCTTTATGGTCCAGTTCTCACTTTCATATATGACTTCTGGGAAAACCATAGCTTTGACTATGCGGACTTTGTCAGCAAAGTGTTGTCTTTGCTTTTTAATATGCTGTCTAGGTTTGTCATATCTTTCCTTCCAAGGAGCAGTCATCTTCTAATTTCATGGCTGCAGTCATTGTAAGCAGTGACTATGCACCTGCTGTGTGCTGTGCTCAGTCATGTCTGACTCTTTGCAAACCCATGGACTGCAGCCTGCCAGGCTCCCCTCTCTATGGGATTTCCCAGGCAAGAATATTGAAGTGGGTTGCCATTTCCTCCTCCAGTGGATCTTCCCGACCCAGGGACTGAACCTGCATCCCAGCATCTTCTACATTGGCAGGTAGATTCTTTACCGCTGAGCCATGTTGGGGGAGGGGAATGAGCCTGCAATTATGTATATCACTCATTTAAAATAATAGTTAGGTTTATAAATTGTATGCATCTTCTTGAATTCATTGGGAAATCTGTTGCTTCATGCTGCATTTGGGATTCAAGCAAGGTCTTTTAGTTTATTGTCCAAATGAGTGAAGAGCTTCTTTTACAAATAAAAGAGGAGTGTTAGCCACTACCCTGTGTTTTGACTGTGAAATGTTAATCTGTTTGTTGTTGATAGAGATTACAGTAGGGAGAGCCAGGGCAGTTACAGTTAGGTCCTGACACCCTGGCACACAGCATGACTGAATATTGCAGAGTTTTAAATCTGTCTGTCAGGAGATAGGACACAAAGGTAACAACTGCCAGTTAAATAAAATTGCTTAGAGTAAATTGGACAAATTTTGTTAGCCTCTTGCCTAACCTGGCCCAGAGCCACATCAGCAAGGGCAATGATGTTAAGTTTGGGATTGAACTTATGGCTGAAGAAAACTAATTCAGCAGTTGCTTCCAGCAACTGTGTTAGGCTGATTAAAAGCAGCTCCATGGTCAACTCAAATTGTTTTATATATTGATGTTTTGTTGTCACCAAATGAGTTGTAGTTTCCTGGAGAAGAGGATAGAGGTTCAAATAGTGCTTCATCTGGGATGTGGAACAGAGTGCTAGGCACATAAAAATGCTCAATTATATGCTTGATTGGAATTGAGCTAAATTGATTCTTTAGTTCAGACAAGGTTTGTTCACTCAGACTTTCTAATTAATTACAAAATTAGTGAAATAATATTCAATGTAAGCACATATATATGTATATATACAGACATATTTTCTTAATTCATAGTCATGTAGCAATCTGGCATACTCTTTATCAGTTAAGCTGCCCAAATCCTTAAAAACATAAGCTATGACAGGAGATTCAGCTCCATTAATAATATTTTTTCTTAGGAATCTATTCTTATTGTTGTGATAAAACTCCTTCTGGCAAGAAGGAAACAGGACTAAAATGCACTTTTTCTTCTCTATTACTTATACATCGCATTTTAGAGATGTCAACTTATTCTCATGATTTTTGGAAAAAAAAGTTTGACTAGTCAGTTACTAATGAAAATGGTAGATATTTATATATTCACTTACTTCTACAGTAATTACTCAGGACTTCTAAAATATATTTATATTTATTATTTTTTTAAATGAGTTACATGGGACAGGAAACAAAATTCATCTATCTTTTCCATCAGAATTAACCAAATGAGTTACCATTTAAGGTGGGCCCAACAACATAAGTAAAAGTACTTATGGTGAACTGGGCTTTTCTGAGGTCAGAGACATTCTTCTTGCTGGCTTTGAAGAGGTAAACTACCATATTTGAAATTGTCAATGGAGATGGTCATCTTTGGGGTCACTGTGGGTGGCCTCTAGAACAGGAGAACAGATTTTAACTAGGGGGTGAGAAGTGGGATCTCTTAGAGATATTACTGTGAGGAAATTAACTTTACCATCATTCTGCATGAGTTTAGAAGCAGATTCTTCCCCAATCAAATCTCCAGGTGAGAACTCAGTCCTGCCTTGCTAGTCCCTGATCAGAGGACCTAGCTAAGCTGTGCTCAGACTCCTGACTCATAGAAAATCATTAAAGCTTTCAAGTCAAAAGTGAATTATTTAGATTTTGGTAGCAAACACCTTGATCCATAATTCAGAAATGTTTTGTTCATTTAACGGATGTTTTACCCACTCTTCTAGGCAATTGAGATACATTAGTGATTATGGAGCATATATTTTGGATGGGTCAATATCTTTATAAAGAAGGTAAATGGTAAAATTGTTAAACATAAAGACAATAATCAATTTGTGCAGTGTATTAAAATATATTAAGTACCAGTCTTAAGAAAATGTCAAGTAGAAAAAAAATCAGGACTATAGAAGGGTGCAAGAGTATTAAATACTAATAAAAGTTCACTATACTAAGTATAAGTTACTTTGACTACATACTTGAAAGATGTTGGCTGAGGTTTTTCAGTAGAGGTAATAGCGTAGAGCAATGACCAACTAAGTATTCTGTTTTGCATATTCAAGAAACAAGGCCAGTATTGTTGGAAGAGTGTGAATTATGAGAGGGCTGTATGGATATCAGGAAAGAGGGCATTCTAGGTGTGAGAGACAGTGATTATTGCAACAGATCATAGCCTTAGACAATGAAAGGCTGATTGATGTTAATTGCTATGTGAAAAATAGTCTTTCCTTTTGTGGAAAGACCAGACATTCAGTTTTGGATATAGCTACAGAATGAATTGCATACTCCTGAAAAGTGTATGTTGAAGTCTTAATGCCCAATGTGACTGTATTTGTAGACAGCTTTTAAAAAGTAATTGAGGTTAAGTGAGGCTTACTAGTGGTGGTAGTGGTGTTTCCTAGTCTTATAGGATTAGTGACTTTATAAGAAGAAGAAGAATGATAAAGATATCTCTCCATGCTCATACACCCCAGAAAGATTATGTGGGGACACAGCGAGAACAGTGACATCTAAAAGCCAGGAGGCAGATCCTTACTGGAACTTGATCTGGGACTTCCAGCCTCCAGAACTGAGAAATAAATTTTTGTTGTTTAAACTACTCATTCAGTGGTATTTTGTTAAAACAGTCCAACTGGATTAATACAAACATTTTGCAGTTTAGATAATTATTAACTAAATGAATATGTTAAGTAAATCATTGTTTATGATAATCCTCTGCCATGCAACAAAATTATTTCAAACAAATCACCTGAGATGTATTCTTTTATCTTCTCCAGTGAATATCAGCACATCTTTGTATTGGTGGCGGGCCAAAAACATTAATATTAAATGTGGGAGAGGCAGTAGTTTTCAGTGCATTTGAATTTCCAAAGTGAGTTGTTTATGCAGTGTTCATTTGTCCATCTTTATAAGTAGAGAACAAAAGAAAGATAGGGAACTTGGCTATAGTAAATCTTCCAAAGAGCAGATTTTAATTGTCACAAAAAAATGATTTTAACCTGGATGACATTTGAAGCTGAGTAACAGAATTGGTTAAATTCAAGAACATGTATTTATTTATATTGCTATAATTTGCCTTGATAAAAGCTCAAATGAATAAACAGAGGAGCAAGTGTAGGATCTTCAGCAGATTACAGGATAATGTCAATAATCCTCATGTTAAAAATAAAGATCTTTGGTAGTGGAGACACATATAGGGAACAAGAGAGAGTACAAACGTTTATGGAAAGATTCTTTCCAGTATTAATTTAGAGAATCTTATCTTCAATTTCAGGTTTGACAGGTAATCTTATGAGAATAACATTATTGTTCCTCTGGTTCCTTTGGGTGCTTTGCTGGAAATAATTTTGCTAGAAGGCCCAGGGACTGAGCATAATATTACTGAGTCTTAATCAGGAAGACAGAAGTATTTACAGACTTGGATGGAGTCTTTAGCTAGATGCCAATCTCCAGTGAGATTTTCTTCTGTTTTGTTTTCTGACCTATACAGACCTTTTTCCTTTTTTTCCTGTTTTTATTATGATATCTTATGTCAAAATCTTATGAGAAAAACCTTATAGATATTTTTACATAAGTTGTTTCTAATTTTAAATCTCAGAAGAGGTTACAGCATGCACAGTGACATTGATACTTATACAATTATGGGCTAGAAAAAGGGGAAGATTATATCATTCCTGCAAGTTGCAATCAAACAGGTTAAATCAGTCAAGTAAGACCAACTGAGACAATATAGGAATTTAAGGTTTTGTTTTCCTAAAAGTGCTGTCTGGAGAAATCATTCCTGTGTTGTGATAAGAGCTCCCTAGTTTTTAAAGGGTTGGCAAGACAGAGAACACCTGCAATGTAGGAGATCTGAACATTGCCAAATGTGCAGAGTTCTGAGACTTACATTCAAAGAAAATTTGAAATATGAACAGACGAGAACTCAGAGTCAGACACAAATATGAATGACCATTAAAAGTTCCTCAGCATAAGGGCCAAAAAATGCAAACAGCTATGGATATTCAGTTTCCAGACCTTGAATTAGCAAAAAAATAAAAATGAATTAATCATACTCCATGGCTTGGAAACATAGCCTGTAACTATGGAAGATATGGAGCCATGGAAAACCTTCGTTTTGTTTGTTTGTTTGTTTAATAGCAGGTGTATTGAGACATATTTCAATTACAATTTATCCATTTAAAGTATACAATTCAGTATATTCAATTCAATACACTCATCAAATAGTATAATTATCACTGTGACCAGTCTCCATTTCCTCCTAATTCTCTTCAGTCCTAGGTAACTACTGACCTACTTTATGTGTCTGTACATGTAACCTATTCCATACAATTCTTAAATATGAAATCATGCAATGCATGCTATATTGTATCTAGAGTTTTTCATTTATCATAATGTGTTCAAGGTTCATTAATGTTGTCAGTTCAGTTCAGTTCAGTTCAGTTGCTCAGTCATGTCTGACTCTTTGCGACCCCAGGAATTGCAGCATGCCAGGCCTCCCTGCCAATCACCAACTCCTTGAGTTCACTCAAACTCATGTCCATTGAGTCAGTGATGCCATCCAGCCATCTCATCCTCTGTCATCCCCTTCTCCTCCTGCCCCCAATCCCTCTAGCATCAGGGTCTTTTCCAATGAGTCAACTCTTCACATGAGGTGGCCAAAATACTGGTGTTTCAGCTTTAGCATCATTCCTTCCAAAGAACACCCAGGACTGATCTCCTTCAGAATGGACTGGTTGGATCCCCTGCAGTCCAAGGGACTCGCAAGAGTCTTCTCCAACACCACAGTTCAAAAGCATCAATTCTTCGGCGTTCAGCTTTCTTCACAGTCCAACTCTCACATCCACACATGAACACTGGAAAAACCATAGCCTTGACTAGACGGACCTTATTCGGCAAAGTAATATCTCTGCTTTTTAATATGCTGTCTAGGTTGGTCATAACTTTTCTTCCAAGGAGTAAGCATCTTTTAATTTCATGGCTGCAGTCACCATCTGCAGTGATTTTGGAGCCCCCAAAAATAAAGTCTGACACTGTTTCCATTGTTTCCCCATCTATTGCCATCAAGTGATGGGACCAGATGCCATGATCTTCGTTTTCTGAATGTTGAGCTTGAAGCCAACTTTTTCACTCTCCTCTTTCACTTTCATCAAGAGGCTCTTTAGTTCCTCTTCACTTTCTGCCATAAGGATGGTGTCATCTGCATATCTGAGGTTACTGATATTTCTCCCACCAATCTTGTTTCCAGCTGGTACTTCTTCCAGCCCAGCGTTTCTAATGATGTAGTCTGCATAGAAGTTAAATAAGCAGGGTGACAATTTACAGCCTTGACATACTCCTTTTCCTATTTGGAACCAGTCTGTTGTTCCATGTCCAGTTCTAACTGTGCTTCCTGACTTGCATACAGGTTTCTCAAGAGGCAGGTTAGGTGGTCTGGTATTCCCATCTCTTTCAGAATTTTCCACAGTGTATTGTGATCCACACAGTCAAAGGCTTTGGCATAGTCAATAAAGGAGAAATAGATGTTTTTCTGGAACTCTCTTGCTTTTTTGATGATCCAGCAGATGTTGGCAATTTGATCCCTGGTTCCTCTGCCTTTTCTAAAACCAGCTTGAACATCTAGAAGTTCACTGTTCACGTATTGCTGAAGCCTGGCTTAAAGAATTTTGAGCATTACTTTACTAGCATGTGAGATGAGTGCAATTGTGCGGTAGTTTGAGCATTCTTTGGCATTGCCTTTCTTTGGAATTGGAATGAAAATTGACCTTTTCCAGTCCTGTGGCCACTGCTGAGTTTTCCATGTTTGCTGGCATATTGAGTTCATTCATGTTGTATCATGTATCAATTAGTTGTGTTATTTTTATTGTTGAAATTTCCAGTGTATAGATATGTACAGTTTGTTCATTTGTATGTTGATGGTCATGTGGGTTTCCCCCTACCTTTTGGCTATTATGAAAATACTGCTAAAATAATCATGTATAATCTTTTGTATGGACATATATTTTTATTTCACTTGGGTTTATAACTACAAATGGAATTTCTGGGTCATTCACTTGTAGCTCAGCTGGTAAAGAATCCAACTGCAATGTGAGAGACTCCAGTTCAATTCCTGGCTGGGAAGATCCCCTGGAGAAAGGAATAGCTACCCTCTCCAGTATTCTGGGCTCGAGAATTCCATGGACTATATAGTCCATGAGGTTGCGAAGAGTTGGACTGTACCGAGTGACTTTCACTTTCATGTAATTTCTGTTTAACCTCTTGAAATAACTACCAAACTCCTTTCAAAAGGGGTTACATTATTTTACATCTTAGACAGCTGTCTGTAAAGGTTTCAGTTTCTCTACATCCTCTCCCAAACTGGTTTATTTATCATTTTGTTTATAGCTACTCCATTTCCGTGAAATGGTATCTCATAGTTTCAATGTATACTTCCCTGATGATTAATAATATTGAGAATAATTTTGTAATTTTTCTTAATAACGTTATTTATTTATTTATTCATTTGTGGCTGTGCTAGGTCTTCCTTGCTGTGCTGAAGCCTTCTCTAGCTGCAGAGAGTGCGGGCTATTCTCTAGTTGCGGTGCGCCAGGTTCCCATTGTGGTGACTTCTCTTGTTGCAGAGCATGGGCTCTAGAGCACAGGGGTTTATGTACCTTCTTTAGAGAAATGTTTGTTCAGCCTTATGGTCATTTGAAAATTGGCTTGTTAGTTTATTATTGAGTTTTAAGAATTTTAAAGATTTCTTTATATATCAGCATCTTCTTTTTTTTTTTTAAGTAGTAAGTTCACAGTAAAATGAGACGATAACACAGTTTTCATGAACCATTTGCTCCCACAATCACACAGCTTCTTCCCGTATTATCAACATCCCCCACCAGAATGGCACATTTGTTATGCTTGATGAACCTGTGTTGACACATCATTATCACCCAAAGTCTATAGTTTACTTTAGGCTCAATCATGATATTGCATATTTTATGGATTTGGATACATGTATAATGCTTTCTTCAGGTGAGTTACTTGCTGGATGATCCACATGTTAAAAAGAATACAATAAAATCAAGAAATATATCATTTAACACAATGATTCATTTTAGCAAGTATTCTGAGGTTTAAACAAAATTTTGATGTTTAAATTATGCCAATCAATATATCAAAGTAAATCCTGAAGCAATCTTCTTCCTTTTTCTTTAAAGAGTAGCAGTTATTAAAAAAAATAAAAAGTCTTGGTTTATCTTTTCTAAGAGATGTATTTGCATATCTCTGTTTTGCTTAAAGCACTTGAATTTTTATTTAGATGGAAGCAAATGATAAATACCTAAATGTAAATGCCTAATCCTAAAAAGCAAGGAACTGTGTACTATTTACATATCATCTTTCCAGAAAAAAAATATAGTAAATAATTCTGTAGTATACCATAAACTCTCTACTCAATATATTGCATTATAATTAAATTAAGCAGCTTATTTTTACTATATATTGCCTGAAATAATCTTATAGGATATCTTTCTGAAAATGAATGACAACTAAGGTTTTTTCCCCCAAATGTGTCTTTAGACGCATAGTATTTTAATAAAGTTCATGAAAATTTTAAGACCTATGTTAACAAAGCTCTTTTTGTGATCAGCACTGGTCAAGCAACATTACATAACAGGTTTCAATATTTAAAAAAATGATGTATGAGATAAAAATGCAAATATTAGCTTTCATAAGACATTTAATTTTTAAAACCAAATATTCCTAAATAAATCCAACACTTTCATAAAATGTAGCACTGCATTTTAATATCTATTTTACATTAAAAATAAAATTTTGATATATTTATAAAGAACTAAAACTATTTTAGAGCTGCTTAGGTTTTCCATTTGTAAATGTGCTATCTGGATGTAGAAAGAAAAACTAGCCTTTATGAAATCTATGGGTCTTCCTGGAAAGGTTTTGATCATCAAATCATGCAATTGTTTCCTGATTTAGTTTATCACAGCAATTTGTTTTAACTTTACATGTAATGACTAATAAGCAAATATTATTGAATACTTTGGTAATAGTGATAGCTGGAGATATATAAAAAGTCATGTTCCACAGTCAAAAATTGCTTATAATCTAGTAAAAAGTATTGAGACTGCTAGGAAAATATTAAAGTTCAATAAAAAGTAAAGGGAAGAATGTTTTACTTGTTCACATTAGTGGAAAGGTACTCAATCTGAGAGGTCTGTGAAAACTTTCCTATGAGATGATAACAGAATTGAGACTTGAAGAATGTGGGGAGTTTCAATAATCAAAACAAATAATTGCACAGCATAGAATTATACAATGAACATGCAAAAATCCTCATAACTCTGAAATATGAAGCAGAAGAATAATCAGTCTGACAAAGTGAAATAGAGTTGAAACTGTCAGTACTGAGAAAGGGAAAGGACTGAAAGCAACAATCCAGAAATTTTGGAGACAAAAAGCAGGCCGATTTTAATATAGATTATTGGAAAGGGATAAACTTAATAAAGTTTGGAACTAGAATTAGTATTGGTCATGGAAAGGGAAGGAAGAGATTGAATGTGACAGGTGAAAGTACAGTGTCTGGGGTGAAACTAAGTTTTCTAACTTAGTCATATGATTAAACTATTCATCAACAAAGAAAAATTAGGAATAGAAGCATATCTGCTAAGCAAATGGAAAGTGCATTTTTGAGACCAGATGGGTATAGTTCATATGGGACAAAGAGGAAAATATATGCAACATACTGAATGTACAAAACTGATAGTCAAGAGAGAAATAATGGTTAGAGACATGATTTGGAACATTTAGTTATAAAACAGTGGCCCCTAAGTGAATATTCTTCATGTATTGATTTTGCATTACAGCTAAGGAACACAGCAGTTAAGGAATCCAGCACTTAAGGAACTCAACTCTTTTATAACAGGATAAAAGCGAATCTGCTGACTATTTTCCTAAAGGAATACATTATCTTTGTCATATGACAGTAAGTTTCCAGTTACTTTACAAAAAAATACTCTTTTTTTCAGTTGTTCATTATATCGACACTCTTAAAAAGGCAGCCATAATGAAAGGCATTTAGAGCCTCTGCATCATAGGACTTGCAGAAATTTTAGAGATCCATGGAGAATTTTGGAATTTTCTTCTAATACATAACAGCCAGTTGCTCTCAATGTAGGAAATATGAATTTTGTTTGGAAATGAGTAAATTCCTTGAAGTTCCAAGTAAAATGAAGAAAAGCAAAGAAAAACTTCTTGATAAAAGCTAGAAAAATAAATGTTGAGTTTGTTTGAGGAGAAAAGTTTAGATTGCCTCTTCAGGTGAGGAGCTCTGTTTCATGGCAAATGTTAATGGGAACAGAGAACTGGTAGCAGAGGGAAGAAGTTATGATAATCAACTACAGGCTTGAGACCAATTGCGAAAGCAAGGATTATGGCAGCTCTATGTATTTCATATAAATTAATTTCCCCACTTCCTTCCTACTACCTATGAGTAGTTTCACAATTTTAATTCTAAGTGGGTATGAGTTAATTAACATTAATGATAAGGCAGCTGATAGAAGTTTGTGTTTTCTTTGTATGAGCATGTCTTTATCAAAGGAAAGAATGCATTCTGAATGGACAAAAGGAGTGTATTTTGCTTGTTATTCTTAATTTGCTTCATCCCTGCTGCTGCTGCTGCTGCTGATGCTGCTAAATCGCTTCATCCCTACTCAATCTCTATTCAATCTCCCTTTATCCTGTTCTATACCCTAGGGGCTAACCTTCACAGAAGCATCACAAAAATTCCCTCTCTTGTAGGCTTCAAGCTGGATTCAGGGAATGAGAAACACTTTTTAAGATATCAAAAACAGAAGGAGTAAGAAGTCAGGATATCTGTTCCCCTTTCCTTTCCTAGTTTTATTTTTGTGCCACTGGAAATAGCTTTAACCCTCCATGGTTACAATGCCTGCAGTATGGTACCTCCTCCACTTAACTCTGGTCTGTTCTCCACTTAATTCTGGCCAGCAATGGTGACATGATTCCCTCCCCTAAGGCTCTAGGAGTGGCCATGTCTTTCCATTTTTACTAACCTCAGGGGTCTTAAAAATTGCTATTTGTTTCCCTAGGTCTATACACACCTTACTAAAAGTTCCTTAGAAGTACATAGATAATTATTCCCTAATGGTTTCTTAAGTAACTGTTCTCAAAGCAGATCAATACATCCTCATTATTTGAACCATTCCAGGTATATGCTCGGAGAAGGCAATGGCACCCCACTCCAGTATTCTTGCCTGGAGAATCCCATTGACGGAGGAGCCTGGTAGGCTGCAGTCCATGGGGTCACTAAGAGTCGAACACGACGGAGCGACTTCACTTTCACTTTTCACTTTCATGCTTTGGAGAAGGAAATGGCAACCCACTCCAGTGTTCTTGCCTGGAGAATCCCAGGGATGGGAGAGCCTGGTGGGCTGCCATCTATGGGGTGGCACAGAGTCGGACACGACTGACGCGACTTAGCAGCAGCAGCAGCAGCAGCAGCATCAGCAGCAGCAGCAGCAGCAGCAGCAGCAGGAGGTATATGCTGGATCTTGAATAAAGGGTACAACTAAGGGTCACATCTGGCTAGGAGAAATGCACTTTCCATCCCGCTTGGAAAAAAGTGCAAAATAATATGTAAAACAGTTGCTAGTTTGGTATATTTGTGAGCAATTAAATGAGGGAATTCACATTTGGTGGTTTCTAGTTTCTCAGTGACAAGAAGATCGTCAGATAATAGTGAGTAGAATGAAAGAAAGAATAGTGGTTTTAAAGAGTGAGAACACATACAATATTTAGTTCAGAGACTGAAAAGAGAAGTCAGCCTACTATAGGATCATGGTAGAATTTTCAGTCATAAATGAATGCCCAGGTGTAATTAAATCTATAAATCTTTGGATGGAGAATTTTGTTGAATGTCTGAACAGGCCCAATCTAATTATATGAGTTCTTAAAAACAGAGAACCTTCCAATATATTGTTAGAGAGAGAGAGATGTGACTGAGAGAAAAGATGTGATATAAGAAGGATTGAGCCACTACAAGCTTTAAAAATGGAAGAAATACACCATGAATCATGGAATGAGGTAGCCTTTGGAACCTAGGAATGACCATCAATCTATAGTTAGAAAACTAGGATCTTGATCCAAGAATGGCAAGAAACCAAGTTTGCCAGCAATTCAAATGAACAGAAGTGAATTCTCCCCTAGAACCTACATAAAAGAACATAACATACTGCCTCCTCAGTTTTTAGCCCAGTGGAATTCATATCTGTTTTCTAACCTATAAACTATAAGGTAATAAATCTCATTGCTTTAAGCCACTAAGTTTATAGAAATTTGTTATAGTTGTAACAGACAGCTAATACTACTTCCTTCTGTGGCTTCCTCCATGGACTCATGAAGTACCTTTCCCACTATTATGGCATCTGGAGAAAACTGCTTCTGTTCAGTAATTTTTTTGAAAACAAAGAAAGCACAATGATGATGTAATGCCTCTTGGATTGGCTTGTTTTTTCTTTAAATTCCATAATCTAGAATCTGATGAATTACCACAAATGTTTAATGGCTTATTAAAGACTCAGTGTAGCACCAGCTGGGATATAAGACCTTGAAATAATGGAGTTAATAATGTCTTACACATGCATTATATACTTTGAATCAGTCATGAAGATGTCTCACTTGTAGCCAAGTGAACAAGACTAGAAAGCAAGGAATGAATGTGAAAGTACTCCTCTACTACTAAAACTATTAACACCCTTACAAGATTATTGTTGTTTTTTTGTTTGTTGTTTGTTTGTTATTGTTGTTTTTCAATTCCTATCCTGGTAAGTTTTAATTCTCCTAGTTTGGAGGTATTAGATCCCAATGGGGGGATTCTTTCATTAAATAATTCCATCAAATTTTAAAATGAGACTACCACCTGGCCATTTGGAATCCTTATGTTGCCAAACCAACAGGAAAGAAAGGGACTACTCTACTGGTTAGAGTGATTGACCATAATTCCCAAAGGAAATTGAGGTACTTCCTAAAAAACAAAGGCAAGGATGACAATATCTGAAACTAAGGAAATTCTATGGACTTCTTTTTAGTTATTTTTGGTGCCCAATAATTACAATTGAAAACTTGTTCCCATCCCAAATTCAGGATTATAAAGGATTTAAACCCTTCAGGAATGAAGGCTAGGTTGAGCCCAGCTGAGATTCTGATGGAAGGCAAGGGAAACATGGAGTTGATAGTAGAATAAGACAGAAACAAAAACTGTAAAGTTTTCTCTTCTTGTTATGTATACATATTTTAAAATCAGCCAATTTTTGACTTTTTTTCCCCCCCTTCTTGTATGAACAAGTTACTGTAGGTTAACCTTAAAATATTCAATGGGAATGTGGCTGGATTTGAAAAAGTCAGACATAGATTCAGTGATGGTTAGGAATGTGTCTCCACTTTTGGGGGGAAGAAATATGAGAACTTCTTTATCTGTATGAAGGATTATAGAATCTTTAGTGGAACTTAAGTGGTTTAGAAAGGTACATATGGCAACTTAACAGCCAATTGAATGCTCTATGCCAGTTTTCAGTTTATTTTCTCACAGCTCCAAATGCACCTCTTTGCTCTACTTGTGCAATGCTAGACTTTGTCAGTAGAAGGTGCTAGAAGGAAACTACATGAGCTTATGCCCATTTTCCTGTGGTGCAGTTGTCAGCAGAAGAGTATGCAGGACACCAAGTGTTACTTAACCCAGCATGGACTTAATAAAAGTTTATGCCGTACTTGTCATCTCCAACAAGTTTCTTTGTGATATCAGTGGGTTTCTTGGTGATACTGTGTCTTCTGCCCACACCATCTGGTAAGTTTACTCGAAGGTTGCATTTTCCTGGATCAGTCAGCCATGTCCTTGAGGTCTGAATCCCAGTTTTAGCAGGTTTTTCAGTTCTTAATTTCTTCCATATTTACTTGTATTTAGTTCTTGAAGCAGTAGCTACTACATGCATTTGCAATTTATTCCTAGGATTCTTCTTTTGTCCTTTTGAGAAAGTCACATTTTATTGTTAATCATTCATTACATTAAATTTTACATGTTTTAATTGCTAGCATAGTTTTGTCTTCTGGCTGATACACATGTGGATTGGCCAGAAAGAAAGATAGTAAGATATTCTAGAAGAATTTATTAATAATTTTAAGTTATCTAATCAAGACTAAGAATTGTTGTATTAGTAATTAATATTTTAAAATTTGATAACTAAGCCTGATAATAAATAAATTAAATATATAAACATATACACAATTCAAATTATGTTATAATTATCACAATATACATTATAAATTTCAGTTTTCTGTCATTCCCTGACAAAATGTGAGAATCTGGAGAAATCACAAATTGCAAGTAAAACAATGTTCTAGAAAAAATTGCAAACCACATTTTTGCAATCAATTACAATTCCATTAGTTTTGTTTTGTTTTTGGATTTCAAATATCTCCAGATATTCTTTGACTAAAACAAGTGTGTGTTGTATACATTGTCAATCAAAGTGTGTCAAATGCAATGATCAAAAGATGCAACATGATAAAGATTGTCAGAGATGACATACTGTTGAGACTCCAAGGAACAATATGACAACCCCTTGTCAATATCCAGGATGAAATACTTTTAGTTATTTTTATTACAGTTCATTTGTATACTTATTTATTTTATCAGCTTTCTTCTTTTTTTGTCTTGCTAGAAATACATGTAAATATTATTAGGACAAGAGTTTGGTATTTTACCTCTTTTCAGGTAAAATAAGATGAGACAGCTTTATAGATATTACATTAAAATTTGAGTTAATAGTATGACAGTTCAAACTATCAAAAGTCAGTCTGAGTAAAAAGGAATGATTGAGGATTCATAGTATTTTACTCCATAGTTGGGCCATCCATTAACATGGAAATATGTATCCTTCCCTAAAGGAGTTTATAGTCTAATTAGGAATACAAGAGAGCCCAGTAATCAACACAAATATATGCAAGCAAAGCAAGTTATGAAAGAGTAAATTGAAGGGGATCGAGGGATTATGCTGCCAGATTAAAGAAGGAGCAGAAAATGTCAAGAAGAAGAATGAATAGAATACTGTGAAATAAATTTTCATAGGTGATCAGATACATGCATTTATGTGTCATTCACAGGCATTCTGTATATCCAAAATTCTGTATAAGCAGAATTGAGCAACAAGGTTCAAACGTAGACACTAAAAGTTTTATTCAAAGCATATTACCTTTCTAAACTTCACATATGGGACAAAATAATAACAAAAACACAAGGATCAAAGAATAGTAGGGTTTTCAGGGTTTTCACAGAAGTAGAACTTACAAGTGTATACCTTCACATTTTAATGAGCTATCCATACTCTTTCAGTCTGGCAAACATCTACCACTGGTACCCTCATATTCTCGTATCAGGGCATTATCTATTCTCCAATAAATGACCAATCTGAAATACCCTAATTACAATTAACCTGTTTCTGTTGGATGAAACTTACATAGCTTGCTTTCAGTAATTCCTTCATCTTGGGTCATCAAGATCTGAAAGGTACAGCTTATTTTAGTCAAAGTATTTTTTCCCACTTAAAAACAAACAAACAAAACTCTCTCTCACATCTCATACTCCTAATAGATGGGTTTCAGTAACTTTGTGGTGTCATAACCATAAGTGTTATTTCCTAATAACCCCAAACCCAGAAATATTAATTATTCAACATATCTTTATAACACTAATTAACTAGCGATGACATATATTTAATTTTCTTACAAGTAGAAATCAAATAAACATTTTACTTTTATCATCATCATGATTACTATAAAACAAATCTTTATGTGACAGAGATTGTTGGCTGTTTATAATGTCTTTCTTTCCTGGTCACCATATAAATCTATATTTTTCAGTCTCCCTTGTCGTGTTACAGTTAATGAGAAGGGAGAAGTCAGATCTACCACTGACTGGAATGGATACTAAAAGTTTCCTTTGTCAGCTCTTGCATCTTTTGACTGAGAAGGAGATTAAGGCAATCATGGAAACCTTATATTGAAGATGATCAGTGAGTCTAGGTCCTGAGGGGTTGCATGGAGCCTCTCCTCCACCCACCCCACCCCACCTTTTTTTTTTTTTAACAGAAAGTATCATTGTTCTAGGGCTTCTCACGTGGCACAGTGGTAAAGAATCTGCCTGCCAATCCAGGAGATAGATGTGGTTTCATCCCTAGGTTGGGAAGATTCTCTGAGAAGGAAATGGCAATCTGCTCCAGTATTCTTGTCTGTGAAATCCCATGGACAGAGGAGCCTGGCAGGCTACAATCCATGGGGTTGCAAAAGAGTCAGACATGACTTAGTGACTAAAACAACAAACAAAAACAATAATCTCTACTTACTACTAAACACAGAATACAACAATCTCTACTTACAACTAAACACACTAAAGTACAATGTCTTCATTTTGATACATCTCATTTTACATAAAATATCAGCATGAATTCTAGCTTACATGGCTCTCAGTGTGATCTGAACGGATCATATATTCATGCATATATCACTGACCCTCATTTATCAGGACAGACTTGGGTAGTTCCACTATATTTCAAACCTCTTTCCTCAGAATGAATTTTACTCATTCCTTTCTTATATACATGTTGTTTTAGAGCAACATGGCCTTCCAGAAATACTAGGATGCTCCAGGCACATTCTCGTCCCTGTCCCAAAACCCATGACTTGCTACTCCTCAGGAGGCCCTGGGCTTCCATAGTGAGGAATAGTGTAAAGACCTGAATTATTGGCACAGGGGAAAACAGGCAAAAAAAAAAAAAAAGGCCATAGTTTGTATTATTGCTGATGCTACTGGATAAACACCTGACTCTCAGAGAATACATTACCATCAGGCAGATTTACTGATTCATATTTAACCCTATCAAATGGCCCTATTTTATGACGATTTTTTTTAGATTCTATCAGTGTTCCAGGGACAGGAAGAATCCTTTAAACTTTATATTATTGAGAATTAATCCATTTTACTAATCTCAGTTCCATTAAGACTCTCCCTTTACATATAAGTTTCTTTTTTTTTTTAAGAAAAACAAGCAGTTATATTTATGAATGATTTGGAATACGCTAAAATGAAGAAAAACTGTTATGTTACATATAACTACTGAGACCTAGAAAAGCAAACAATGATTTAAACCAGTCTGGTACTTGAACTCAGTTCATCAGATTCTGAATTCCCATCCTATTTCTAATGTGTGCTATTTCTTAAATTGTCCAGTTCATATCAGAAGGGTGTTCCTTACTTGCAGATGTATACTGATATTCACTGACATGATGTTAACCACATCATATCTCCAAGGCATGTCCTGTCTTCATGCCACTATTGCTGAGCATGCTAGATTTTCACCTATTTAATAATCAATGTCTTTGTCTTGAGTGTTTAGTTATTTTTCCAGTCTATCTATCTGTTAGGTGTGACCATGTATGGATTCTGCCAATGGAATATAAAGAATATGTTGCGCTTTCTCTCAGTCAGAGTTTTCAAGAAGCAGATATCACTCCTTCACACATTTTTTTTTCCTTGTATACGCTGAATACTGAACACAGCTCAAAGAATGATATCCTCTCAAGACAAAAATAGCCTTTGTTTCTTCATCACTACATAGAGGAGAACCAGTTTCTGACAAAGATGATCTGTTTAGGACTGACATATGAGTGACGCAGTATTTGAGATGTTATGTAATTTTTAACATATGTGTCATTCCTGCATGTACAGAACATTCTAATACAATTTCCTACTTTTAATTCCATACTACCGGTCTAAGATTATCCTTCCACCCACTTTATATAATTTTTATTGTATGCTTCTTTGATGATCTCTCTTTTTACTTTTCCTTTGTTTTCTTGGCTTCCAGCTTCACTTCTCTATCACGTGACAAACCCCATATCATCACATACAACATGGGATTTCCATCATATAACCACAAAACTATTAATTATCCTTAACAATAATAAAAACACTATTCCATTTAACTGCAACATATGCAAAAAGCAACCCAGGAGTTAGTTGTATCCAAATGTTTTGTAACTGTAATCACAGTTTCAACTTTCACGTCAGAAAAAGTACAAATCTGTGTCCCATAGAAGAACATTCATATGGCATTTATAGAAGTGCATGCTCCATTTCTTCATCAACATGATAATTCACAGCTTCAGAAATTTCAGTTCTAGAACATTTATTCAAGCATAATTTTACTTGCCCCAACTTAATATAATATCACAACTAATGTGGCCACAATATTGTCTAAATGAATTAAAACCAATTTAAGCAGTTAGTTATATAATTTTCATGTCTAAATCCACAAGCAAAATCATATGGATCAATTGCTTTTGAGTGCAAAAGTCTAGATTTCTCATAGGTGATATATTTTATATCTACTTTTCCCAATTTTGCATTACATGGTGACTGCACTCTGAGTCAACAGAAAAAAAGCAACATAGAGAAAGCTGTAGCATAAATTCTTTGGCAGTCCATTGGTCAGGACTTCGAGTTTCCACTTCAAGGAGCATGGGTTCTAACCCTGGTCAAGAAACTAAGATCCTGCAAGCCATGTGAATAAAGAAAAATCTCTAGCGATCAAACTGCAACCCCTTTGAGTAGAAGTTGTGTTATTCTTCATCCATGGCAAGTCATAAAAATCTGATAAATTACAGATAAGTTTATTGATCCCCACATAACAAGTAATGGGTAAAGACAAAGTTACTTTTCAAAATTTCTTAAATTTATGTTGGATTTCTACCAGAATTTTGGTTAATTTATTCTAAGTTGCACTGGACTATTAAACGGTTATAATTTGCCAATGCTATGCACCACTTTCTTTCCTTCTCTTTTTTTCTTGTAGCCACAATTTGTCTAGCTCTTATAATTTCATTTAGTCACAATTTACTGGGTTATTCAAAAGTACAAAATTAATTTGGAAGCTTTTTCCTTCTTTGCATTAGTTCTTCAGAATCTGTGAATTCAAACATATATATTAATAATTAAGTTATACTTTATTTATAAGATGCATATTTGTTTGCCTAAACAAGTAGTGTTAAATGACCCTTTATATGGTCATAGTACAGGGAAATGTTTTTTCGAAGAAGTATTTTGCTTGTTAGATAATTTAACAGATGTTACTTATTCTCTAGGAATTTAATGTGAGAAGTCACTCCTTCCACAATGTTTTATGGTTTTAATTCTCTTTCTAGGTTTGAATTCTTCAGTTATATATTTGCTTTTAAGCAGGCTTATCTCTCTTTGGAGCCAGAGTTTCTTCCTACTTAATCTCTCTTTGGAGCCAGGGCTCTTTCCTCCTTAAATACTCAACGCCCTTTAAATAATCCGTGTGCAATGCAAGAGACCTGGGTTCAATCCCTTGTCAGGAACATCTCCTGGAAGGAAATGGCTCCCCACTCCAGTATTCTTGCCTGGGAAATCCCAAGGACAGAGGAGGCTACTGTCCATTGGGGTCACAAAGAGTCAGACCAACTGACTAACATTATAACACGTTCACTTTCAGTATGTTTAATGAATACTCCTCAAATCTCACCTTTTCTCTTCTGATCTAGTAACCTCCAGTATTCTGGGTACTGGTTCCCAATTTCCCACACACATCATAATTCAAGAAGATTTTTAAATGTGTCTCTTTTCTTTCTTTTACACATGTTTGATACCTAAGTCTCCTAGCATATCACCTGCACCCATGCATCTGCAAACTGGGCTTGCATTTATACTTAGCACTCAAAATCACCTGTTTCAAGTCTGCACATTTTTGAACTGCTGACTAGAACTTATGAATCTCATGTGTTATATTTTATCCCTGACTGACCATAATATAGAATAATGGAATTGAACATTTGGTAAGGGCACATTCATTAGACTTTACTAGCTACTAGAATTCTTCAGTTCTTATATTCATAATTTACATTGTGGGTGGGTGATTACTGGGATGCAGAAGGACCCTATAGGTATCTGAAAAGGTTATTTTGTAAACCTGGGTTTATAATTCTATTAGATTTTCCGCTATGCTAGTACACAAAATAAAATGTATATTTCCCTAAACCTGCAACAGGTCTGTATTAGAATTTAATCCAGTTTTTCAAGAATATTATAAACAGTGTAAATTTCTTTCGTGAAGTACATTTTTTCCTGTTAAAACCTTCTTTTTCCATCCCAAATAGCTATGGATAGATTGAATAGGTTTTTATTTTTCCTTAAACAAACAGTTACATTGAAATCTGCAGTCCCCTTTAAAGATAAATGCTGGCACTATGGCTGCAGCTTTTCCTAATACCTTCAGGCAATAATATTATTTTAACTACACATGGAGTTCAACATGCATATACCTGTGTGCATTCATATAATAACCCTTGCTATTGTCAACTTGGTGGTACCCTTGTTGTCAGTCACTAAGTTGTGTACCACTCTTTGTGACCCCAATGTCTGCAGCACACCAGGCTTCCCTGTTCTTCATGATCTACTGGAGTTGGTTCAAATTCATGTCCATTGAGTCAATGATGCTATCTAACCATCTCATCCTTTGCCTTCTCCCTTCATTTTCCTTCAGTCTTTCCCAGCATCAGGGGCTTTTCAATTGAGTCAATTCTTAGCATCAAATGTGGAGCTTCAGCCTCAACATCAGTCCTTCCAATAAATATTCAAGCTTGATTTCCTTAATATTGACCAGTTTGATCTCCCTACTGTCCAAAGGACTCTCAAGAGTCGCTCCAGCACCATAATTCAAAAGCATGGATTCTTCAGTGCTCAACTTTCTTTATGGTCCAACTTTTACATCCATAAATGATTATGGAAAAATCCAAGTTTTGACTACATGGACCTTTGTCTGTCCATCTGTCTGCAAAGTGATGTCTCTGCTTTTTAATACACTGTCTAGGTTTGTCATAGCTTTCATTCCAAGGAGCAAGCGTCTTAATTTCATGGCTGCAGTTATTGTCTGCAGTGATTTTGGAGTCCAAGAAAATAGTCTGCAACTGCTTCAACATTTTCCCCTTTTATTTGCCATGAAGTGATGCCATGATCTTAGTTTTTTGAAAGTTGAGTATCAAGCCTATAATTCATTAAAGTATTTTTTACTTTATAAATAAATAAGCAAGTACTTATTCTGAAAATGACTATTAACTAAAAAATAATAATAGTAAGTTTTGGAGACTCTACATGCACATATTTTGCATATATAATATCTAATTCTCACACAATTCTGAAAGTTAGGTGTTATCATGCATATTTTCTAGTTAAACTGAGTCTCAAAGAGTTGAAGTATTTAACTCTAATGACATGTCTAATGAATGATAGAAATGGGGTTGCAACCCATATTTATTGACTTCAAAGGTCATTTCCACCCCTCAACAATTTAACTCTTATTTTCAAAGAGGAAAACATGTAATCACAGTTAAGTCTATATATTATTTTTCCCCCTGTTATTAATGTACTCTCTGATTCATTCAGAGCTAAATATCAGCTGGTAGTTTCTAAGTTAACACATGCTGATATACTCTGAAATGTTTGGAAATGAGATGCTCTGAAACTTACCACTTTATCCCTGTATCATTTTCCTCCAAGTACAAGGTTAATCTGACATTTACTATCCATTTTACAAGAGGCAATTTGCATATTTTCTGATTTACCTGAGAGTTAGAAATTCTCTACTGTTAGTCATTTAGAAAGTAGGTGTACCTATTTGAAATGACACTTTTTTCCTTCATAATATTTTCTGGTATACACTTCCTGACACTTCATTAAGGGTGAATTACCTTCTCATTACTCATTTCAGAGGATAAAATAAAGAGGCATAATACAGGGCACATGCAGGTGTAGATCCGGGGAAGGCAAAGAATGTTATGCTCTAAAGAGAGTCCTTTTTGCCACTAGTGAGGAAAGTTATTCAAAGTTTTCATTTAACTTAATTGATAAGCTTAATTTGAAATAGATATCTTATTATATATACATCACCATAATAATAATAACATCCTCTGAAATAATTAGAAATATATAAATATTATAAAATTTCATTTATTAAACTCCTAATGATTTAAATTTGAATAGTTAACTGATGCAATTTAATGAGACAAGAATATGAGTTAATACTATCTTACTATGATTATCATAAGCTTCTCTGCAATTATCATCCACAAATAACCTCTTATAGTTTAAACAGGTATAATGTACAATATCCTTAACCATTGTGCTATCTCATAATTTGAAGCTTACAAACAGTAGACAGTAAAATTCATATTAAATGCTAAAGTAAAAAAAAAATCCAATTCTTTATAAAATCAAGAAGATACACATGAAAATATTATATTTTTAAATAACTTTGAAAAAGAATTCTGTTATAGTCTCTGGGAGAAAGAACAACAAAAGTAAAAGAACACTAATATAATAATATGTTCACTCTAATCAGTTATTAAATAAACTAATTCCTATTAAGTTACAGATAAAAGTTTATATAAGTGACTGAAATAAGGAACTACATTTTAGAAAAAGAAGTAATTGATGAGAGTGTAGAAAGGATTAGATTATAGAACTAAAAGAATTAGAAGATACCCTGAATAACCAAAGCAATTGTGACAAAGAACAAAGCTGGAATATCACACTCCCTGGACCTGAGTTCAAGCTATACTACAAAGCTAAGTAATCAAGACAGCATAGTCCTGCCCTCACCCCTGCCAAAAATAAATAAATAAATAAAATAACACAGAGATCAACAGAACAGAATAAAGATCTCTAACATAAACCCATGCACATATGGTCTATTAATCTTTTACAAAGAAGACAAGAATATTCAATCAGAGAAAAGAGAGCTTTCTCAGTAAGTAGTATCAAGAAAACTGAATAGCTACATGTAAAAGAATCAAACTAGACTATTTTGAGACACCATATACAAAAATAAACTAAAAATGGATTAAAGATCTGAATGTAAGACTTGAAACTGAAAAACCAATAGAAGAAAACACAGTGAGTATGCTTTTTGGCATCAATATTAGCAATAGTTTTTTTTTTTTTTTATCCTTTTCTTCATGCAAGGACAACAAAAGTAAAAATAAACAAATGGGACAATATCAAACTAAAACGCTTCTTTACAGAAAACAAAGTCATCAGCAAAGTGAAAAGTCAGTCTAATGAATGGGAGAAGATATTTGCAAATGATATATCCAAAATAGAGTTAATATGCAATATATATATATATATACAAAGAACTCATACAACTCAATATAAAAACACCAGGCAATCCCATTAAAAAATAAGCATAGGACTCAAATAGGCATCTTCATGTCAGAAGAGTTTTAAGCCTATTGGCCACGTGGCTCAGTGTTTAGATGAGGTTGTGTCAATTGTGGAGTATTATTGCAATTATGATGTGATTGGTAATATTTTACTAATTATCAGAGGAAGCGAGATTTCACAGGGAGAATAAATAATTGAGAGGTGGAGAAGAGAAAGAAAACCTGTATAATATAAATATTGCTATTTCAAGAAATCTATTATTGAAGAGAAAGAGAAAAAAAGATATAGTAGCTCCATTCTAAAGGATAATCAAGAGTACACTCCTCTTGTGAGCAGATGTTACTATTTGAGGCCGTTCAACTTATAAGTAACATCACCCCTCTTGTCTGGCTTGTCCTCTCTCTCCAGGACAATTGTAACCTGAAAGAAGAGCCCTTTAGATTTCTGAGTAGGTTGCATTTGTTTTTTGGGAATGTGAAAGTCCCAAAATAAACCCCTGCTTGCCTACTCAAGTCCTAGCTGAAGAAAAAAAAAAAAAAAACAGAAAAGGAGTAGACAATCTCTGAGAAAGATAAGAGAAAGTATGTTTAACGGAGGAGGCTTTGGAGAAGCTGAGAATAAATGGACTCAAGAGCAAAGGTGAACAATTTAAAGATGGCAGAGGAGTAGGTGGATGTGGAGTACATTTCTCTACACAGATACATGAGGAATACACCTTCAGACACAGAAGTGCACGCAGAACACCAGCTGAGAGCTGACAGGAGTACCTGACCAATGGAAAAGAATATAGACCCATGTGAAACTTGGTAAGACAAAGGAACTAGGAGGAAAAACAGGAGTGTTAGTAGGACTGGACCTACCCTCAGTAGGTGGGAGACTGAAGCAGGAGAATGATCCCCACATTGGGACAGTTGTCTGAGTCAGAGGAGAAACATTTAAGGCTGAGTGTGAAACAACTGATCTGTGGCAGCCTAAATGCAATGAGAATCAGTCCTTGTCGAAGCCATACATACCCTGGACAGGGATGCAGGTTTCTCGGAAGGCACAGTGGCTTGGAGCTGGAGTTTAGGGATTGTGGAGCAATCCCAGGGCAAGGGTTGCTGTTTACTGTGGAGAGATGGATGGAGTGGATGTGAGAGAGGAGATTGTGGTGGGAAATGCCTGTGGAGGAAAGCCGGGCAGCCGTGGAAGCAAGGTGATACTGCTGAGTCACATTTAGGGGGTGGAGCCATCACCATAGCCTCTCTCCCCTACATGCCAGCATTGGCAGCTGAACGATAGAGAGGCTGGCCCATCAAACACCTGATGCACTGAACTACAGCCTAGGAACCCACCCAGGGTGCTCCTTTAAGTGACTGATGTGCTGAACAACAGAGAAGGACTCCAGGCAAAGGGGCTCTCTAAGTGCTGAATGAGCAAAGCTACATGAAAGACTGGCCAAAGAGGCCTTCTGATCTCCAGCTACAAAAGGCTTGAAAAAAGACTCTGATAGGGCCATAATTCTTGCTGTGGTCCATGTCCCTGCACACATGGCACCACCAGGGTCCCCACAAACAAAGCAGCAGTGCCTTATTCATGCTCCACTCTCACTGGGGCAGAGCTGCAACAGGTAAGAAGTCTTGCATCTGTGTGCGCAGGGTTGCTTCAGTCAAGTCCGACTCTTTGCGACCCTGTAGGCTGTGGCCTACCAGGTTTCTCTATCAGGGAGGGGGATTCTCTAGGCAAGAATACTGGAGCATATTGGCCAATATTGGTTGCCATACACTTCTGGAGCATTATATTTCTTGCTGCCCTAGCCACCAACTCCCCTGAGTATGTGGTGGTGCCAGAACCCCTGCCATCCAAGGAGCTTCATCACCTCTTCATCTGGCCCTCACGGAGGTAAACCCAAGCCATCCAGGGCAGCCTCAGGAGCAAACCTCAGTGGACAACCCAGATGCAGAGGTGGAAATAAAGCTACAATTGAAACCCAGGGGCAGTGTGGCTAAGGAAAAAGACCCAAAACCTTCCCACCAGCTGTACAAGCTGCAGATTAAATCCACGCAATCAACTAGGCAGACTCTGTGCCTATGGAATGTATAAAAGGACACTGAGAGCTCTCACAAAAGAAAACACACTAGTTCTGATAGCTGTGGACCTTGGAGGCAAGAACACAGAGGGGTAGGACCAGATTAGAATCTGAGCTGCCCCCATTCTAGATCCAGAGATCAGCACCGAGTTTGAGGGCATCCTAAGGAGGTGAGGTGGACTGTGACTCACAGCTAGGGAAAGGACTCTGAAAGCAGTGACTCAGGAAAAACATTTATCATTCCTATGTTTTAACTAGTTCTGTAGACTCTATTGGATTCCCCCCTACCCCCATTTTACTTGTCAATTTTATTGGCTCTATGAAGTCGGATTAAACTTTTGAGATTTTTTTTTTTCTTTTTTCTCAGTCTCATTTGTCATTGTTCTTATAAGTCTCTGCCTCTGTGTTTGGTTTTTGCACTTCTGTGGGGTTTTCCTATTTTCTTTTTATTTCTATTGTTTAAATTTTAATTTTTGATAGTTTAGACTATTTTTATTTTTTCTACATTTATTTCTTTGTTTGCTTTTCCTACTGTTCTTTTCCCCTTGCAGTTAATCTTTAACGGATATAAATCTTCTTTGTCTACTTTTATTTGACCTTACATATCTATTCTTTCTTTTTTTTTTTTTAATCTTTAATTCTTACATGCATTCCCAAACATGAACCCCCCTCCCACCTCCCTCCCCATAACATCTCTCTGGGTCATCCCCATGCACCAGCCACAAGCATGCTGTATCCTGCGTCAGACATAGACTGGCGATTCAATTCTTACATGATAGTATACATGTTAGAATGCCATTCTCCCAAATCATCCCACCCTCTCCCTCTCCCTCTGAGTCCAAAAGTCCATTATACACATCTGTGTCTTTTTTCCTGTCTTGCATACAGGGTCGTCATTGCCATCTTCCTAAATTCCATATATATGTGTTAGTATACTGTATTGGTGTTTTTCTTTCTGGCTTACTTCACTCTGTATAATCGGCTTTCTTTTCTTTCTTTCACTTCTTCTCAACATATTTGTTAGTTTTATTTTCATTTTTTTATTACAGTTGGCACCTTGCTTTGCTTTTTGTTTTCCAGTTTGTGCTTTAGTTAGTTTTGTCTTAACTGGTAGATACAGTTTTTGGTTTCCTTTGTTTACTGGGTTAATCTATTGTACTTTATTTTTGTTGGACTCTTTTGATTTTGCTTATGGGTGTATATGAACATGTGTATATTCAATCACACTTTTAATTTTTGTTAAAAACCTCTGCCTCTATGGTGGGCTTTTGCAGTTCTGTGTTTTCCTTTTTTCTCCTCTCTTTTTTATAATTTTAAGTTTTTCTTTTTAAACCTGCTATATTTTTTCTACATTTATTCCTTTGTTTGCCTTTCCTACTGTTCTTTTTGCCTTGCAATTAATCTTTACTGTCTATAAATCTTCTTCATTTACCTCTATGTAACTTTGCATATCTATTCTTTCTTTTCTTTCTTTCACTTCCTCTCAAAGTATTTGTTAGTTTTTTTCCATTGCTTTATTCCCCACTTGGCACCTTGTTTTAATTTTGCTTTCCAGTTTCTGCTTTAGTTAGTTTTGTTCTTAACTGGTAAATATAATTTTTGATTGCCTTTGTTCACTGGGTCAATCTATTGTACTTTATTTTAGTTGGACTGTTCTGACTTTGCTTGTGGGTATGTATGTATATGGTATATTCAATTATTTTAATTATTATTTGCCTGATTTTGTAACTGCAATTTGTCTGGGGTTCCTCTTTGGTTTCTTGTTTTGGGTATTTTTTTAAGCTCACTTAATGCCATAACAAACCACTTGTGGTAACTTCATTCATGACCAGACATCAAGCCCTGAGCCTTTGGAGTGGGAGCACTGATTCCAAGACCTTAGACAATCAGAGAAGTAACCTTACAGAGTAATAAATTGTGAGAACTTACACAAAGGAAACCATTTGAATATAAGATCCAGCATCACCCAGTCATCATTAGCACCCTATGCACGATGCCTCACCTAAACAACAAAAAAATAAAAATACAAACACAGTCATCTGCAGAAAGGATTACCACCTCATTCAATCTTGCCTAACAGATAAAAAACAAACAAACAAACAAACAAAAAACTCAGTACAAATCTCACCCTATATGAAGCTTACACAAACCACTGGACCAACTTTAGGAGGACAGAAACCAAAAGGAAGAAAGAATTCAACCTTGAAGACTGGGAAAAGGAGACCTCAAACACAATAACTTAAAAGAAAATAATGAAAAAGCAAGAAATACTACACATAAAAGAACAAATTAGAAACACAGAAAATCAAATAAATGAAGAGGAAATAGGCAAACTACCTGAAAAAGAATTCAAAATAATGATAGCAAAGATAATGAAAAACTTTGAGAAAAGAAAAAAAGGGAGAAAATGCCAGATCAATTAACAAAGACCTAGAAGAATTAAAGGATAAACATAGACAAACAACACAATTACTGAAATTAAAAATACTCTGGAAGGAATCAATAGCAGAATACTTGAAGCAGAAAAACGAATCTGTGAGCTGGAAGATAAAATGGTGGAAATAATTTCTGAAGTGCAGAATAAAGTAGAAAGAATGAAAAGAACTGAGGATAGTCTCAGAGACCTCTGGGACAATATCAAACACACCAACATTCGAATTATAGGGGTCCCAGAAGATGAGAAAAAGAAAGGGTATGAGAAATTTTTGAAGAGATTATAGTTGAAAATTTCCCCAACGTAGAAAAGTAAATAGTTAATCAAGTCTAAGAGGCACAAAGTCCCACACAGGTAAGCTCAAGGAGAAACACTCCAAGACACATACTAATCAGACTAACAAAGACTAACCACAAAGAAATAATATTAAAAGCAGCAAGTGAAAAGCAACAAGTAACACACAAGGGAAACACCATATACTTAACAGCTAATCTTTCAGCAGAAACTCTGTAGGCCATAAGGGAATGGCAAGATTTAAAGAATTGAAAGGGAAAAATCTATAACCAAGATTACCTAGCAAGGATCCCATTCAAAATTGATGGAGAAATAAAAAGCTTTCCAGACACGCAAAAGTTAAGAGACTTCAGTACCACAAAACCAGCTTTACAACAAATGTTAAAGTGAGTTATACAATCAAGAAATACAACAGAAGAATAAAGATCTGCAAAATCAACCCAAACAATTAAGAAAAGTGCAATAGAACATATATATCAATAGTTACTTTAAACGTAAATAAATTAAATGCTCCAACAAAAACACAGAGATGGCTGAATGCATACAAACACAAGACCCAAATATATGCTGGGTTATAAGAAACCCACTTCAGACCTAAAAACACATATAGACTGAAAGTGAGAGGACGGAAAAATATATTCCATGCAGATGTGAAACAAAAGAAAGCTGGAGTAGCAATCCTCACATCAAACAAAATAGACCTTAATATATAGAAGATTACACGAGATAAGGAAGGACACAATCTAATTATCAAGGGATCCATCCAAGAGGAAAAACAACTGTAAATACCTATGCACCCAGCATAGGAGCACCTCAATATATAAGGCAAACACTAACAGACATGAAAGGAGAAATTGACAGTAACACAGTAACAGAAGGAGATGTTAATACCCTACTAAGACCAATGGACAGGTCATCAAAACAGAAAATTAATAAGGAAACATGTCTTAAGTGATAAATTAGATGAGATGTATCTCATTGATATCTTCAAGACATTCCATGCAAATGCAGAAGAATACACCTTCTTCTCAAGTGCACATGGAACATTCTCCAGAATAGACCACATCTTGGGTCACAAGTCAAACCTTAGTAAATTTAAGAAAATTGAAATCATATCAAGCATCTTCTCTGACCACAATGCTATGAGATGAGATATCAATTAAGGAAAAAAAAGAAAAGAAAAAAACTGTAAAAAAACACACACACATGGAGATTAAGAAACATGTTTCTAAATAATAAACAAATTACTGAAGAAATCAAAAGAGAAATCAAAAAAATTCTAGAAACAAATGACAGTGAAAACATGAGAACTCAAAACCTATGTGATGCAGCAAAAGCAGTTCTAAATGGGAAGTTTATAAAAATTCAATCTTACCTCAAGAAACAAATAATACATAGAATAGAAAACCTAACTGTACACCTAAAACAACTGGAAAAAGAAAAACAAGAAAACCCCAAAATTAGTAGAAGGAAGGAAATCATAAAGATCCAAGCAGAAATAAATGAAAAGAAATGAAAGAAACAATATTAATGATTAATAAAACTAAAAACTGGTTCTTTGAAAATATAAACATTGACGAACCTTTAACCAGACTCGTCACGCAAAAAGAGAGAAGAGTCAAATCAACAAAACTAGAAATGAAAAAGGAAAGGTTACAGCAGACAATGCAGAAATACAAAGGATTATAAGAGACTATTATGAACAATGATATGGCAATAAATGGATAACATGAAAGAAATGGACAGATGCTTAGAAAAGTTCAATCTTCCAAGACTGAACCAGGAAGAAATAGAAATTATGAACAACCCAATCACAAGTACTGAAATTGAAGCTGTGATCAAAAATCTCCCCAAAAACAAAAGTCCAGGACCAGATGGCTTCATGGTAGAATTCTATCAAGCATTTAGAGAAGAGCTAATGCCTATCCTTTTAAAATTCTTTGAAAAATTGCAGAGGAAGCAATATTTTCAAACCCATTCTATGAGGCTACCATTATCCTAAGGCCAAAGCCAGACAAAGACAACTCCATAAAAGAAAAATACAGGCCAATATCACTGAGTAACACAGATCCAAAAGTCTTCAAAAAAATTTTGGCAAACATAATTCAGCAACACATCAAAAATTCATACACCACGATCAAATTGTGTTTATTCCAGTGATGCAAGGATTCTTCAATATATGCAAATCAATCAACGTGATATACCATATAACAAATGAAGGATAAAAACTATATGATAATCTCAATAGGTGCAGAAAAAGCCTTTGACAATATGCAGCACACATTTATGATGAAAACTCTTCAAAAAATGGACATAGAAGGAACCTACCTCAACATAGTAAAGGCCCTATATGATAAGCCTACAGCAAACCTTATTCTATTGAAAGCATTCCTGCTACATCAGGAACAAGACAAGGGTGCTCACTTTCACCACTATTATTCAACATAGATCTGGAAGTCCTAGCTACAGCAATCAGAGAATAAAAAAATAAATAAAAGGAATCTGGATCAGAAAAGAACAAGTAAAGCTCTCACTGTAGACAACATGATACGGTACATAGAAAACCCTAAAGATAGTATCAAAAAATTAACCAGAGCTAATAAGAGAATTTAGCAAAGTTGCAGGATACAACATCAATACAGAGAAATCATTTGCATTTCTATATACTAACAATGAAAAATCAGAAAGAGAAATTAAGTAGTCAATCCCATTCACCACTGCAACAATAAGAATTAAATATCTAGGAATAAACTTACCTAAGGAGATGAAAGAACTGTACACAGAAAATTGTAAGCCACTGATGAAAGAAATCAGAGACAACATAAACAGATGGAGAGACAGTCCATGTTCCTTGATAGGAAGAATCAACATTGTGAAAATGACTATATTACCAAATGCAATCTACAGATTCATACAATCCCTATCAAATTACCAATGGCATTTTCACAGAACTAGAACAAAAAATTTCACAATTCATATGGAAACACAAAAGATCCTGAATAGCCAAAGCATTCTTGAGAAAGAAGAATGGAGCTGGAGGAATCAACCTTCCTGACTTCAGATTATACTGCAAAGCTACAATCATCAAGACAGTATGGTACAAAACCAGTACTGGCACAAAAACAGAACTATAGACCAAAGGAAAAAGATAAAAAAAAACCCAGAAATAAAGCCATGCATCCATGGGTACCTTACTTTTAACAGAGGCAAGAATATATAATGGGGCAAAGACAGCCTCTTCAATAAATGGTGCAAGGAAAGGTAGATAGCTATATACAAAATAACAAAATTAGAATACTTCCTAACACCATACACAAAGATAAATGGAAAATGGATTAAAGACCTAAATGTAAGACTAGTAACTATAAAACTCTTAGAGGAAAACATAAGCAGAACACTCGATGACATAAATCAAAGCAAGATCCTCTATGACCCACCTCCTAGAGTAATGGAAATAAAAGCAAGCAAGTGAGGCCTGATTAAACATGTATACTATCATGTGAATTGAATCGCCAGTCTATGTCTGACGCAGGATGCAGCATGCTTGGGGCTGGTGCATGGGGATGACCCAGAAAGTTGTTATGGGGAGGGAGGTGGGAGGGGGGTTCATGTTTGGGAATGCATGTAAGAATTAAAGATTTTAAAATTTAAAAAATAAAAAACTAAAATTAAAAAAAAAAAAAAAAAGAAAACTATAAGCAAGGTGAAAAGACAATCCTCCGAATGGGAGAAAACAATGGCAAATTAAACAACTGAGAAAGGATTAGGTTCCAAAATATGCAAGCAGCTCATACAACTCAGTGCCAGAAAAACAAACAACCCAATCAAAATGAGGGAAAACACCTAGACATTTCTCCAAAGAAGACATACAGATAGCTAACAAACACGTGAAAAGATGCTCAACATTGCTCACTATTCAGTTCAGTTCAGTTCAGTCACTCAGTCGTGTCCGATTCCTTGTGACCCCATGAATCGCAGCACGCCAGGCCTCCCTGTCCATCATTATCTCCCGGAGTTCACCCAAACTCACGTCCATCAAGTCGGTGATGTGATCCAGCCATCTCATCCTCTGTTGTCCCCTTTTCCACCTGCCCCCAATCCCTCCCAGCATCAGAGTCTTTTCCAATGAGTCAACTCTTCACATGAGGGGGCCAAAGTACTGGAGTTTCAGCTTTAGCATCATTCCTTCCAAAGAAATCCCAGGGCTGATCTTTAGAATGGACTGGTAGGATATCCTTGCAGTCCAAGGGACTCTCAAGAGTCTTCTCCCACACCACAGTTCGAAAGCATCAATTCACACGGAGATGATCCAGAGAGATGATATGGGGTGGGAGGTGGGAGGGGGTTCAGGATTGGGAACTCATATACACCTGTGGCTGATTCATGTCAATGTATGGCAAAACCAATACAGTATTGTAAAGCAAAATAGAGTAAAAATATTTTTTTTTAAGGCATCAGTTCTTCATCACTCAGCTTTCTTCACAATCCAACTCTCACATCCATACATGACCACTGGAAAAACCATAGCCTTGACTAGGTGGACCTTTGTTGGTAAAGTAATGTCTCTGCTTTTTAATATGCTATCTAGATTGGTCATAACTTTTCTTCCAAGGAGTAAGCGTCTTTTAATTTCATGGCTGCAGTCACCATCTGCAGTGATTCTGGAGCCCCCCAAAATAAAGTCTGACACTGTTTCCACTGTTTCCCCATCTATTTCCCATGAATTGATGGGACCAGATGCCATGATCTTCATTTTCTGAATGTTGAGCTTTAAGCCAACTTTTTCATTCTCCTCTTTCAATTTCATCATGAGGTTTTTTAGTTCCTCTCCAATTTCTGCCATAAGGGTGGTGTCATCTGCATATCTGAGGTTATTGATATTTCTCCCAGCAATCTTGATTCCAGCTTGTGCTTCTTCCAGTCCAGCGTTTCTCATGATGTACTCTTCATATAAGTTAAATAAGCAGGGTAACAATATACAGCCTTGACATACTCCTTTTCCTATTTAGAGCCAGTCTGTTGTTCCATGTCCAGTTCTAACTGTTGCTTTCTGACCTGCATACAGATTTCTCAAAAGGCAGGTCAGGTGGTCTGGTATTCCCATCCCTCTCAGAATTTTCCACAGTTTATTGTGATCCACACAGTCAAAGGCTTTGGCATAGTCAATAAAACAGTTTAGACAAATGCAAATCACAACTACGATGAGATATCACCTCACACCAGTTACAATGAGCATCATCAAAAAGTCTATGAATAATAAATGCAAGGGAGGGTGTGGAGAAAAGGGAACTCTCTTGCAGTGTTGGTGGAAATATAAATTGATTCAGCCACTATGGAAGATAGTATTGAGATTCCTTTAAAAACTAGGAATACAACTGCCATATGGTCCAGCAATGTTGCTCTTAGACATATACCCTGAGGAAACCAAAATTGAAAAAGACACATGTATACCATTGTTCATTGCAGTGCTACTTACAAAAGCTAGAACATAGAAGCAACCTAGATATTGGATAAAGAAGTTGTGGTACATACACACAATGGAATATTACTCAGCCATAAAAAGGAATGCCTTTGAGTCAGTTCTAAGGAGGTGGATGAACCTATAACCTATTATATAGAGTGAAGTAAGTCAGAAAGAGAAAGATAAATATTGTATTCTAATGTATGGTGGCTCAGAGGTTAAAGCCTCTGCTTGCAATGCAGGAGACCTGGGTTTGATCCCTGGTTCGGGAACATCCCCTGGAGAAGGAAACAGCAACCCACTCCAGTATTCTTGCCTGGAGAATCCCATGGACGGAGGAGCCTGGTGGGCTACAGTCCATCGGGTCGCAAAGAGTCGGACACGACTGAGCAACTTCACACACACACACACACACACACAATGCATATATACAGAATCTAGAAAAATGGTACTGAAGAATTTATTCACAGGGCAGCAATGGAGAAATAGACTTATGGACATGGGGAGAGGGGAGGAGAGGATGAGATGTATGGAAAGGGTAACATGGAAATAACCATGTGTAAAATAGATGACTGATTGGAATTTGCTATATGGCTCAGGTTTGACAGAATACAACAAAAATTTGTAAAACAATTATCCATCAATTGAAAAAAAAAAAAATGAGCGAAGGTGGCTGCAGACTCTATCCCTGTTATAGAAAGTGATAGTTGTGACAGGAACATTTTTAACACTTCTCTGGATAGTCATCAGTAAGGTGGGTGAAGTAGATAAATGTGGTCAAACTTGCTTTAAGAAATGACTAATTGAGCAAATGTAACTCTTGTCTGTGTAGCTGGGTGAAAAGGAGATAATTTCTTGGAATATGGTAGATCTGGTAGAAGGATATGAGCTAGAGACCATGTCTGCCACCTCTGAAAGAGCTGATATCTCTTTCATTGTTATCTTCCTTAATAAGAAATGTGTATTTATACTCATTCTAAGAAATATTTTACCCATTTAACAATTTTAATTATTTATTTGGCTGTGCTGGGTCTTTGTTGCTTTGCAGATTTTCTCTAGTTGCAGAGGTGGGGAGGGGGCTACTCTCTAGTTGTGGCATGTAGCAGTTTCATTGTGGTGGCTTCTTTTGCTGGGGAGCAAAATGGGCTCTAAGGTGTGTGGGCTTCAATAGCTGTGGCCCGTGGGCTCACTAGTTCTGGCTCCTGGTCTCTCAAGCTCAAACTCAGTAATTGTGGCACACGAGCTTAGTTGCTCTCTGGCATGAGGGATCATGTCTCCTGCACTGGCAGGCAGATTCTTTACCACTGAGCCACCAGTAAAGTACTATTTTACCTATTTTAATTTTTTGGATATTGTGGTGAAATTTGTGTATTTTATAAATACTGGAACAATTTAGTTTGTAAACAGTAGGATTCTTTAGACCAGTATGTACAGAACAGAAGATGAATTATTCATCAGAGGAAGTTTCTATAAATCATTATTTAAGGAAAAACATTTCATTAAATAGATCATTATTATTTTTTAAGTAAGTTCTGTAAAAAAATGGTCATTTTTATACAGATATCTACATATAATGCATTTTATTTCTTTCATTTTTGCTTTCTAATATGTTGAATTCACAGTGTATATTTCTCAGAGGTATTTACGTCATTTATTTAAAAAATTAAGGAATTTTGATGTAGTTTTCAACAATTTTGAAGATGAAAAATTAAGCCATTTGTAAAGAATTTGATATATCTCTACAGTATAGGTCAAATTCTAATCAAAATTTTTAATAGTAAATATAAAAATTTTAACAGAAAACTAAATGAAAATTTAGCACATTTTTTACCTATTGGGTCCTCACTACAGATAATGTAATTAAGAATTTAATTTCATAGGTTTTCATAGTTGATAACAGGGGCTGAATTTTTTTTAATCAAATTTGAACCCTTATTTTATTGCTGTTGCTGTTTTCTGTCAAACCTCAACATGAATCAGCCATCGGTATACATCTATCCCATCCCTTTTGAACCTCCCTCTGTTCTCCCTCCCCATCCCACCCCTCTAGGCTGATACAGAGCCCTTGTTTGAGTTTCCTGAGCCATGCAGCAAATTCCCATTGCCTATCTATTTTACATATGGTAATGTAAGTTTCCATGTTACTCTTACCATACATTTCACCCTCTCCTTCCCTCTCCCCATGTCCATAAGTCTGTTCTCTATGCCTTTTCCTTATTTTTTTTTAAGTCATTGCTATAAGGCAAATTTTGTTTATAAGCTATATTAATTATTATAGTACCATTGAATTAAGGAGGTTTACACTCAAGACGATGTAAAAATATGTTAATATATGTTGTTGTTCAGTCACTAAGTCTTGTCTGACTCTTTAGTATATGTACTTAGTTGTAAAGAATGGTATTTTAAGTTACTATTTAACAATATAGAAAAGAAGTGGAAAATATGACATGATTTTTTTTTTCTTTTGGTAGAGAAAGAATTCACAGAGTGATCCAAATTGAGATGGGATAAGTAAAGATTAGGATTTGATTAAATGGAAATGCAGAGTTGAAAAAAGAAGATAAGGAACAAGAGAAATTGTGTAAGCACAGAAGCAGGAAGAATGTAAGGTGACCTGTCACACGTATGTGTGTTATTCACAGATAATATTTGAGGGTGGTGCTTAGCTATGCAAAATATTTGACTGATGAGAATCTATAATACTATCACTTTCTTCTTACTTCCCATTTGGTTTACCCTTGGGCTCAGCTGGTAAATCTTCCTGCAATGCGGGAGACCTGGGTTTGATCTCTGGGTTGGGAAGATTCCCTGGAGAAGGCAACTGGCTACCCAATCCAGTATTCTGGCGTGAAGAATTCCATGGACTGTGTAGTTGCAGAGTTCAGATATGGCTGAGTGACTTTCAGTTTCATTTCACTTTCTATTGGCCACCTCTAAATGAAATCCTTCCAAATACACATTAACTGTTTTCAGTAAAACAAGACTCATAAGAGTACTGTCCATAGAAAGCCAGGCTGCTTGAAGAGGCAGTACTCCAACAAGTAATTTCCTTTATAAGCAGGACAAATGTGCAAAGATCTACTACTGGAAAATCCATAGCTTTGACTATATGGACCTTTATTTGCAAGGTTATGTCTTGGCTTTTTAATACACTATAAGTTTGTTATAGCTTTTCTTCCAAGGGGCAAGCATCTTTTAATTTCATGACTGCAGTCATTGTCTGCAGTGATTTTGGAGCCCAAGAAAATAAAGTCTTCCACTGTTTCCACTTTTTCCCCATCTATTTGCCATGAAGTTACAGGATCAGTGCCATGATCTTAGTGTTTCTAATGCTGAGTTTTAAGCCAGTTTTTTCACTCTTCTCTTTCACCTTCATCAACAGGCTCTTTAGTTCCTATTTGCTTTCTGCCATTAGGGTGGTATCATCTGCATAACTGAGGTTGTTAATATTTCTCTGAGCAAAATTGATTCCAGCTTGTGATTCATCTGGCCCAGCATTTTGCATGATATATACTGCACATAAGTTAAATAAGCAGGGTGCCAATATATAGTCTTGTTATGTTCCTTTCCCAATTTTGAACCAGTCTATTGTTCCATGTTTGGTTCTAACTGCTGCTTTTTGACTTGCATACAGTTTCTCAGGTGGTCTGGTACTCCCATCTCATTAAGAATTATCCACAGTTTGTGGTGATCCACAAAGTCAAAGGCTTTAGCATAATCAGTAAAGCAGAAATAGATATTTTTCTTGAATTCATTTGCTTTTTCTATGATCCAATTGTTGTTGGCAATTTGATCCCTAGTTCCTCTGCCTTTTCTAAATCCAGCTTGTACATCTTGAAGTTATCAGCTCATAATTAGCATTATAAATATTAGTTTTAAAAATATCTGAATGTGGACATTATGTATATATGTATGCATTGATTATCTATATACCTACCTATCCATCCGCTGTCAGAAAAAGAGAGATTGGAATGAGTAAAGTTAGTGCTACTCTCTCCCTCCACTCTTGTTTTTTTAACATGAGATCTTGGTTAACTAATCAAATTGGATTCGAAGCATACACTTTTACCTCTGAGAGGAATAATTAAAGCTTATAACCAGTTCTTAAAAGGATCTTCCAACAAGGTTAAACATTAGTTTCAGTATTACTAAAGGTCTAACAATCAGTTATGTTATGTAGAAGAAAATATGCCATTTTGTTTCTAAATACTTAACTAAAATGATGACTAGGAAATATCTATTCTCATAAAACAAAATATCTATAACAGAATACAGTATCCTCAGCTGACCATCGGTTTAAGAGCGTTTTGTGCAGTTAATAATTTCAATGGTAAAATTCTTTTCCATCTGACCAAATTCTTAGTGTTTTTATTTATCTATTCTCGTATAAGGGAAATTGATTCAGCAAAATTATTTATAAATGTTACATGAATTATTTTCCTGAATTATTAATAATAAAACATCAGAATAAACATCATTTTTGTTTCTTAACCAAAACTAAAAGTGGGTGGGGGGAAGAAAGAGGTAAACTTTTTTTCTGATGGCAAAATTGTTCCAAATTCTGTCAGATGTTATCTTTGTAATTGCTCTGTGGAGCTGAAACATAAAGGACAGAATTTTCCAGCTATTTACAAAAATTCAGCTGCTCTGGTTACACTATTTGGAATCAGTTTTAAAAGAGGTAATTTCCATCAGGTTTGGTTCTTACTATAAGGTCTCCCTCTATTCTCAAATCAGATTGACTCTCCCCTTATAAAGCAAAGCTTTTAACCTGTCAGATCTCATCCTGGAGCCAAAGATCAACCACTACCAATAAAAGAGGATTCACAGGAGTACTTCCCCATAGAGATCCAGGCAGCTTCAAGAATAGTACTTCAAACAAGTAATTTACTTTTATAAACAGTATAAATAAAACAGAAATAGGAAGAAGTCCACAGACTTACAGCATTTCACTTTTTTATAGCACTCTGGGTATTTTATTTTATGCAGGAGGTTGGCAAGCTGTTAGAGTTGCTTAACTATGGGAGGTCTCCAAGCTGTTCAGGTGTAATTCAGATAAGAAGTCAAGTGTTACTCCCCATTGGAAGCTTTAAGACATAGCCTTAAGGTGGTACTTTGCTATCTGAGTAATTATAAATTGGTAGCTGTTTATGGGACATCTACTTTCAAAAGATTAGAAAACTAATGATTTCTTAATCAATATCATAAGTTAATATTAACCAAAAACTTTGTGTATGTACTTACATCAGAACTTCCCATGTGAATTTCAACAATTAACTGAATGACTTCAATGAGCCGTTAATATGCTAACTGTTATGTAAATCTTCAAATGGTATAGTACATAGTTTCTCCTAAATTCATTAACGAGAAACATATTTTTATAGAGCATCTCTCAAGACTTACAATAATGTAATATGACTTTGAGGAGCACTGACCTCTATTATATTATTAAAGAATTCATGCAACACAAATTCCTTCAAGTTAAAATGAAGAAAGAGGCAAAGAAAAATCTACTCACTTACCCCATCTCTGACATACTGTTGATAGTAGAGGTCCTATTATAATTAGGATCCAGGTTTAACATTCCTCTCATAATATTTTGCCTTTAGCAAGATTTTACAGCTTCTAGTGATACTCTCTGCAGTAGAAGATATAACTAAAATTTCTAATCTTTACCAAATGCCCCAAACAAAAATGATTATTGATTTTGTATCTTTTCACTTTACTTTGAGTCTCATGTTATATAAAACTGTATGGCTAATTATGCTGTTATATTAGTACAGCCCCAATGTAGTAAAGATTTAAACACAAACTGAAAACTTCAGTAAAATAAACTATTTCCAAAAACATATATTTTTACCCAGGTAATAGAGATTTCCAATAAATTAACTGAGCTTTGCAGTATTACTCTGAATAATCAGGATTTTTGTCAATACATAAACATCTTTTAAAATTGTATTAAATTTCAGTTTAACTTGTTTTTATATTCAGCACAAATTTCTTAAATATATGCTACTGGATAATGTGATAGAACCTGTCCACAGAGAGCTTTCACAGGATTGAACCCAATTGACCTTTCTGCTATTTTCTAGCAATCCAATATTAAACTAGAATTTTCAATGTATCATCTAGATCAGTTTACTAATATCAAATTGTATCTCAAAACAATTTAATCCTTTTTAACCTCTAGTAATTGCATTTCCTTCTATGAGGACTTCTACTAGAAGTATCAAGCCAAAACAGAATTTTGCACTTTCAATATGCAATTAAATGAGAATTAAAAAGTTACACAGTTAGACTGGAAATCAACTTGTCACATGAAATAAGTAGCTAATTGGTTTGCTTAAGTGAATTAACTTATACATTGCATTAGCATATAAGATACACATCTATAAAATACTAGAAAATATAAAGAAGAGATTGGTAAACTTAAGAAAAATTAGTGGTATATATGGCCTAAGGTCCATCTAGTCAAGGCTATGGTTTTTCCAGTAGTCATGTATGGATGTGAGAGTTGGACTGTGAAGAAAGCTGAGCGCCGAAGAATTGATGCTTTTGAACTGTGGTGTTGAAGAAGACTCTTGACAGTCCCTTGGACTGCAAGGAGATCCAACCAGTCCATTCTGAAGGAGATCAGCTCTAGGATTTCTTTGGAAGGAATGATGCTAAAGCTGAAGCTCCAGTACTTTGGCCACCTCATGCGAAGAGTTGACTCATTGGAAAAGACTTTGATGCTGGGAGGGATTGGGGGCAGGAGGAGAATGGGATGACATAGAATGAGATGGCTGGATGGCATCACTGACTCAATGGATGTGAATCTGAGTGAACTCCGGGAGTTGGTGATGGACAGGAAGTCCTGGCGTGCTGTGATTCATGGGGTCGCAAAGAGTCAGACACAACTGAGGGACTGAACTGAACTGAACTGATGGCCTAGATAGCAGACTTCAGTTTTGAACACCAGGTCATATTTAAACTGACTTTAACAAACTTCCTTGAGAAATGATTTAACTTAGTTCTTTATGACCTAACACATGATTAAATTTTGTCATAATGTGATAAACCTTTAATTTCCTCTGCAGAAACATTAACTGAAAATATCACTGCACCTGGATAGTTATTCTTTTTTAAAGTCAAGAAAAGAGCTTATAGCATTTAAAGCTTTCAACTCATGACAGCAAATTTATATTGACATACCTATAATTTTTTAGTGAATCTAGAAACAGAATACAGTTTCTTCATCTTTAATAAATAATTTATTTTTGCTTGTTTCAAAATGATAGGGAGTTATATTTTACAAAGAAACTGATGCCAAGTGCTAAAAACAGGTGTGATGCAATGGTTTTAATGCAACCTGAGGGATAACTAGAGGCAAAATGCTCGTTCTCAACAACATTAGTTGTAAACTGCAAATTTCTTTATTTTATCTAAAAATATCAATTCCAAAGTTAAGGTATCTTTAGTATGTTAAAGGTAAATAAAATAATATATAAGATGTAATAACTTACTATATTTACATATGTATTATCCACTATATATATATTGTTATATGTCAGCATGATATACTTGAAGTGATACATTAGTGAAAGAGGAGAGTGAAAAAGTTGGCTTAAAGCTCAACACTCTGAAAATGAAGATCATGGCATCTTGTCCCATCACTTCATGGGAAATAGATGGGGAAACAGTGGAAACAGTGTCAGACTTTATTTTGGGGGGCTCCAAAATCACTGCAGATGGTGACTGCAGCCATGAAATTAAAAGACGCTTACTCCTCGGAAGAAAAGTTATGACCAACCTAGATAGCATATTCAAAAGCAGAGACATTACTTTGCCGACTAAGGTCCATCTAGTCAAGGCTATGGTTTTCCCTGAGGTCATGTATGGATGTGAGAGTTGGACTGTGAAGAAGGCTGAGCATTGAAGAATTGATGCTTTTGAACTGTGGTGTTGGAGAAAACTCTTGAGAGTCCCTTGGACTGCAGGGAGATCCAACCAGTCCATTCTGAAAGAGATCAACCCTGGGCTTTCTTTGGAAGGAATGATACTAAAGCTGAAGCTCCAGTACTTTGGCCACCTCATGCGAAGAGCTGACTCATTGGAAAAGACTCCGATGCTGGGAGGGATTGGGGGCAGGAGCAGAAGGGGACGGCCAAGGATGAGATGGCTGGATGGCATCACGGACTCGATGGACGTGAGTCTGAGTGAACTCCCGGAGATGGTGATGGACAGGGATACCTGGTGTGCTGCGATTCATGGGGTTGCAAAGAGTCGGACACGACTGAGCGACTCAACTGAAATGAACTGAACTGAACTGAATACATTATACTTTAGTGTTCAGAATGCATTTTGTCTTTATGAAGATGAAATTACATGTCTAAATTCTGTCAGTAAGATTAAAATCTTGAATGGCATCACTAAGTCAATGGGCATGTTTGAGCAGAGTCTGGGAGACAGTGAAAGACAGGGAAGCCTGGCATGCTGCAGTCCATGGAGTCGCAAAGAGTCAGACACAACTTAGTGACACAACAACAACAAAAGTAAAATCCAGGTTAAACTGTTTTACGCTTTGTCTGGTCAACAGAAATAAGCAATCTGCATAATTTTGGTGAGAATCTTTTCTTGATTTCCAAGAAATAAGCTACTCAGATAATTTTACATTTTACAACCTGACAGTTAGTGAAGACACAAATTTTTACAGACATTTTTAAAGCTGGTTTAAAATTACTTCTGATTTTTAAAAAATATATATAACATATTCTACCACCATGAGACTGTGATAAGAGCTATAATAATTTCACATTCTTTGAAACTATGTATATAATGGGAGCAATGAATGTTAAGTCTCCAGCAAGAATACTATGAGAGAGTTAATGCTTTACTTTAAATTTGCTGAAAATACCACTTATTCCATCTTGGGAGTTCAAGATGGTGACAGGAATTAAACTCAAGCACAAATTGCTTATAAAATTGTCTTTCTTTTTTTAAATTCATGACAGCACATATTCTCTCATGAATTCATTTTAATTTGAAACAATTTTATATTTTAAAAATTTACAATATGTATTTAACCTTTTGCTAACTGTATGTCACATATAATGGCTGCCCTGTATAAAACTAACAGCTTTCATAACAATATTGTGTAATGAGATTGATCTCAGGTGCCCTGAAGCCAACATCTCTGGATTCTTTATTCATCAGCATCTATTCAGTTTAGCTGGGAGATAAGTACATGCTAAACTGTAAGTGAAACCTCTTATAAATAAGAATGACATATATAAAATATCTTTATGAAACTGAAGTTTAAATCTAAGTTATCTTCTATTTTTGAAGGGAAGTCATTAATGTTCAAGAAAGGAAATTTTCTCCCAAAATGTACAAATAGATAAATATTTAGGCTTATATTTAGGATTCTTATGTAATCAAATGTTGAGATTCTACAACTACTGAAGAAATTATTCACATAAAGAGGTCTAAAACATAGGCTTATTTTCCAAAACAATATAATTAACAATAAAACTGTTGACAAAGTCAAATAATGTTGTCATCAAAGGATGATGTTTTAATATAAATAGTTACCCGGAACCACAGTAGTGGGCACCTTCTCACTGATGCTCTTAATGCAAACAAACCTATATTATTTCAGTTTCCTGAATGATGGAATGACATTCTAAATAATCATTCCAAAGAATGGAATCTTTATATAAATACTTGTATAATTTGTAGAGTTAGGAATGTAACATATTAGCTATAAATACTACATTCAATTCAGTTTAGTTCAGTCACTCAGTCATGTCTGACTCTTTGCAACCCCATGAATCACAGCACGCCGGACCTCCCTGTCCATCACCAACTCCTGGAGTTCACTCAAACTCACGTCCATCGAGTTGGTGATGCCATCCACCCATCTCATCCTCCATTGTCCCCTTTTTAGAATGAAATAAATCTATCCACTAAGATTTTTTTTTTTAAATCTGTGATCTTAAACTTATTTAGGACACACGCTCATGGCAATAAAATCTTTGAGGAAAGGCATATTCTTTAAAATTGTTGTTTAGTCTTCAAGTTCTGTCTGACTCTTTTTGCAACCCATAGACTGTTGCCCTATAGGCTCCTCTATCCATGGGATTTCCCAGGCAAGAATACTGAGTAGGTTGCCATTTCCTTCTCCAGGGGATCTTCCTGTCCCAGGTATTGAACCCTGTTTCCTACACTGGCAGGTGAATTCTTTCCCTTGAACCACCTATTAAGCCCTTTTTGAGATTATTCTTGCATATAATCCCTTAAATTCATGAGATCAGGTGAATTATTTACTTTTAATTTACTTTTGTAACATTAATTAAATTTGTTGAGCAAACAGTGTGTACAGAGTTCTAGGATCCAAGAAGTAGGAAGTGACTTTCTAGACTACTAAATGCTGGGCTGGAAGAAGAACAAGCTGGAATCAAGATTGCCTGGAGAAATATCAATCACCTCAGATATGCAGATGACACCACCCTTATGGCAGAAAGTGAAGAGGAACTAAAAAGCCTCTTGAAGAAAGTGAAAGTGGAGAGTGAAAAAGTTGGCTTAAAGCTCAACGTTCAGAAAATGAAGATCATGGCATCCAGTCCCATCACTTCATGGGAAATAGATGGGGAAACAGTGGAAACAGTGTCAGACTTTATTTTGGGGGGCTCCAAAATCACTGCAGATGGTGACTTCAGCCATGAAATTAAAAGATGCTTACTCCTTGGAAGAAAAGTTATGACCTACCTAGATAGCATGTTCAAAAGCAGAGACATTACTTTGCCAACTAAGATCCGTCTAGTCAAGGCTATAGTTTTTCCAGTAGTCATGTATGGATGTGAGAGTTGGACTGTGAAGAAGGCTGAGCGCCGAAGAATTGATGCTTTTGAACTGCGGTGTTGGACAAGACTCTTGAGAGCTGCTTGGACTGCAAGCAGATCCAACCAGTCCATTCTGAAGGAGATCAGCCCTGGGATTTCTTTGGAGGGAATGATACTAAAGCTGAAATTCCAGTACTTTGGCCACCTCATGTGAAGAGTTGACTCATTGGAAAAGACTCTGATGCTGGGAGGGATTGGGGGCAGGAGGAGAAGGGGGACGACAGAGGATGGGATGGCTGAATGGCATCACGGACTTGATGGACCTGAGTCTGAGTGATCTCCGGGAGTTGGTGATGGACAGGGAGGCCTGGCGTGCTGCGATTCATGGGGTTGCAAAGAGTCGGACATGACTGAGCGACTGAACTGAACTGAACTGAACTGAACTGAAACTGTCATTTCCTTAAGTTGTTCTTGACATCGTCTCAGGGTCAGTATGATTTTCCCTCTAGTAGGGCAGCTTTGATTAATTTAGATCTAGATTAAGAGGTTGTTTTCATCCATGTTGAAGGAGTCACCTTTGGTCGTTAATGTTTACTTAAATGTTTATCAGAGATCTCAGTGCAGTTTTCAGATGGCAAAAATAGAATATGTCAGCAAAAGATGTTCAGGAATCTGTGATAAAAGAAAACAGAGGAAGTTTATTTACTACTAGTAACATATATAACCATAATTACAACTGTACTATTACTATATACAACAATGTGTATATAGTTTCACATATATATAACACTATAAGTAATTATGCTATAAATAGATGTGTGTGTGCACGCATGTGCTTGGAGTTCCAAAAGGAAGATGGTGCATGAATGAGTTTCAAACTCTTATATATTTACAGAATGTAAAACCATTCTGTATTTTTTTCTTTCTGTGGTGTGTTATAAAGAACTGTGTGTTAAGAAATCCTGGCTTGGGTAAATGACTTTGAAAAGATAGAGTAGATTGAAGAACTCTTCTGAGTCTCTATTCATGAGCCTTGGAGATGGAGTATTTCACTCTGATCAGGCATCTTAAAATGATGTGTTGCTGCTTCCATTAAGATTCCATGAAGGCAAAAAGTAGCTATCACTCCTGGTGTAATAAGTACTGTTATCATCTCCAAAATATCATATGTTCATTGGTCAAATGTCAATGCCATTGGGAAAATATACCACCTATGCCTGATATCTGGTTAACACATATAAATTATTGTGTCATATACACATTTTTTTTTCCCTCAGTGGAGAATTTTCCACAAAGACAAATTCTCAGTGTTGAAAATTCTCAGTGTTGACCATTATTATCCTTTTATTTCTTATGTGGCAAATGTGCATTTTTGTCCCTGAGTTAATGCTTAGGATAATATTCTGTTACTAAATACATATGAGATATTTAACCAGGGATATAATTTACTTTGCTGTTTTACATAGTGATTTCATATTTGCATATCTGTTGCCTGTACAAGCAAAGTGAAACAAACCACCGAGCAATTATCTGTTTTGTTCACTCATTCAAAACAGAAAGGAAGCTACATAATTCATATAAACTAAATTTGGCATATTAATTAAATAACAGAATAGTTTTGATTGTCCAGTGGGCTTATTGCATTTATCTGTTAGATGGACCACTTATCCCAAAATTTCTTTCATACTTTCCATAAACATTATTATTTTCCCTTTAAAAATTCTATATTTTTATCTCTATCATTATTTATGTAGCAAAATATATTTTCCTATCCTTAGATATTATAGTCAAATAAATATTACTTGCTAAGTTAGATAGTAATATTTTACCAGAACAAACTATAGTCTTAAACTGCTAGATTGATAAATGTAAACATTAATAATTATTCATTGAATTTCTGTGAAAGTTTTTAAAATAACTATAGCTATTATATATAGATTCAACACTAAGATTTCAGTTTGCTCTAGTTTGTACATATTTATGACACATATAGAGATGTATATTAATATATATGTCTGTATGCATACATATATAATATATACATATGCATATGTATATATAATGTATTATCTTTTTATGATAGCTTATTAAGAAATTTTAAATTCAGATTATGATAATTATATAAGTTTTGAAATTAAGGATGAAGGGCAACCTTTGCAATAATTAGTCACAGTCCTATAATATTTTAACTAATATACTGTAAGATTAGATAACTCTTCCTTTGCTTAGTTTGTAGACCCAGTAAAACTGGAAAAGTAGCAGTGGAATCACGAAGGGTTTTCTATTTAAGCCTTTCCATTATGACCACACATCCATCTCCCTGATGCTCCTCCATTTCTCTGTCAAGGTTTTTCAAGTTTTGGAACTAAAAGTATCCATAGCCACTAAACAAAATTTGAGACTTTTTCCTTTGGTGAGTCTTGAAACATTTCATATTTTTTTTGTTGTTTTTGTACATTACCATTATTCCAATTTAAGCATATTCTTCAAAATTTAAATTTGTCCTTAAGGCTTAAGAAAGTTCTTCACAATTCCCTTTAGAAAAAGAAGCTGTTTTTTTCCAATGAAACCAACATTACTGGGAAAAAATAAAAATAAATCAAGTAAATCTGCATGAAGATGCCAATTTGAATTGAGAATGAGTAAGCAAGTTGTATGCACTACAGAATCTCATGTGACTCTCAAATCACTCTGCCTTCTTAACAGTGTAGTCCAAGCCATTTTTGTTTATTTATTTATTTTTTTCTAAGAAGTTACTTTCTTTTTTTTGTTTGTTTGTTTTTTTTTTATTTTTTTTTTATTTTTTAAATTTTAAAATCTTTAATTCTTACATGCATTCCCAAACATGAACCCCCCTCCCACCTCCCTCCCCACAACATCCCTCTGGGTCATCCCCATGCACCAGCCCCAAGCATGCTGCATCCTGCGTCAGACATAGACTGGCGATTCAATTCACATGATAGTATACATGTTAGAATGTCATTCTCCCAAATCATCCCACCCTCTCCCTCTCCCTCTGAGTCCAAAAGTCCGTTATACACATCTGTGTCTCTTTCCCTGTCTTGCATACAGGGTCGTCATTGCCATCTTCCTAAATTCCATATATATGTGTTACTTTCTGAAAATCCCCAGTTATAGCCAGACCATAGTTTTTCCTCAGCATATTGATGAAAATGGCTGATCAAATTTATCTTATGTGATTTTGAACTGAGATTATATTACATTTAGTAGTCAGGGCTGAATGAGCAGCTATATTTAACTGTAGAACCTTATTTTACATCTGATGATATATTTACTAATATTCTTTCTATCTTCCTATTCTTTCCACCATATCTAATCAACCATAGAATTCTATTGACATGTTCCCTGTAATTAATTTTTAAAATCTCCACTCATATATTATCCACCTCCATAAAACTATGTATGATATTTATATAAGAACATAAATTTTACAGACTGTGCTCTGATATATTGCTCCATTGGATGCTAATGTTTAATATAGACAGAAAGATAATCTCAGTACAATGGACCAGGTTGTACATTGACAGACAAGACTAACCACAGGCTTTCAAATTCAAATTAAGTGTTTTTGTTTTTAATCCTCATTTTTTCACCATCATCACTTAATATGTTTGCCTCTGACAGATTAGTCTTTGAGTTAAATTTCATATTTCACTTTGATTATGCCATAGGCATGATCCAATGCTTCAACAGGAAATCATTGACTTTAGTTTAACATAAAGATTCCCCAGGCATTAAGGGTTTTTTTTTTTTTTTTCTCATAATTTGGTACAAACTTGATGTAAGATATATCCCTTCACTAATGCACTACACAAACCAAATACTATATTTACTATCAGGACTAAAATAATTTCAAAAATTATTTGGGATTTACACAAAAGGAGAGTTGAAGATAAATCTCCCAAACATTTGAAATGATGTATTCAAACATGATTTAAGTAGCTTGATTTTTAAGTACATCTAAATTTTTTCCCATGATGAACATTATTTTATTCTTTCTTTCCAAATAGTAAATTTACTTTTTTTGTGTGTGTGTAGGAGGACCCCATTCCCTAACCAGGGATTGAACTCACCCTGCCTGCATTGGCAGCACAGTCTTAAACACTAGGTCACCAGGGAAGTCTCCCAAATAGTAAATTTAAAGCACATGTATATATATTATATTATTTTGTTTTGAATTTTAAATTCTTCCCACTGACCAAGAATTTTCCTTTGCAGTGGTAGTTCATTTTTACCTTCCATTCATCCTTCAAAAGAAAGCCAACATTCTGCATCTTTTATAACATATCTCTCCTCTGTACTTCTCTATGCTGTCTATACAATACACTTTATCCCTCCATATATCTGATCAGTTCAGTTCAGTTCAGTCCAGTCACTCTGTCGTGTCCGACTCTTTGCGATGCCATGGACTGCAGCACACCAGGCTTCCCTGTCCATCACCAACTCCCAGAGTTTACTTAAACTCATGTCCATCGTGTCAGTGATGTCATTCAGTCATCTCATCCCCTGTTGTCCCCTTCTCCTCCTGCCTTCAGTCTTTCCCAGCATCAGGGTCTTTTCCAATGAGTCAGTTCTTCACATCAGGTGGCCAAAGTACTGGAGTTTCAGCTTTAGCATCAGTTCTTCCAGTGAATATCCTGATTTCCTTTAGGATTGACTGGTTAGGTCTCTTTGCAGTCCAAGGGACTCTCAAGAGTCTTCTCCATCACCACAGTTCAGAAGCATCAATTCTTCAGTGCTCAGCTTTCTTTGTAGTCCAACTCTCACATCCATACATGACTACTGGAAAAACCATAGCTTTGACTAGAAGGATCTTTGTTGGTAATGTCTTAGCTTTTTCATAAGCTGTCTAGGCTTATTATCGCTTTTCTTCCAAGGAGCAAGTGTCTTTTAATTTCATAGCTGCAGTCACCATCTGTGGTACTTGGAGCCTCCCAAAATAAAGTCTTTCTCTGTTTCTATAGTTTCCCCATCTATTTGCCATGAAGTGATGGGACTGGATGCCATGATCTTAGTTTTCTGAATGCTGAGTTTTAAACCAACATCTGATAATCTCATTAATAATTGAAGGATTTATGCTATATTTCACAAGTTGCACATACTTTATATGCAGCTTAAATATCTTGAGTAATAATTACTTGTGTGAATCCAAGTTTACGAATCAAAATATTTTGAGCTATGGTGCTTTCAGGGATTACTACTGTTTAAGAAAGACATGGTCCATGATTCCATTCAGATATCCTCTGTGAAGTGTCTTCCAGGTTTCTGATTGAGTTTATTTTAGCTCTTCTTGAGTAGTGATGATTGAATATATTATTTGCTCCAAGCCTTCACCACATCGATTCTTGTCTCTTAACAGTGTATTGAGAATTTAGAATGTAGTATTTAAGAGCAAACTATAGGCAAAAGCTAATTTATTTTCTAACTTCTGAGAGACATGAGCAACTAACACTTGTCAACATATATTCTTCACAAATCTATTACTTAAAGAAATTGGGATATTATGATTAAATGTCTTTATTATTTTACTAGGGTTTATTATGTCTTCTTAGACATACAAGTTATTATTCTCATGCCTTTTGACCTTTCCTGGCTAGATACATCTGTGAAGATGATTGCTCTTCAACTATACTGCTTCAGATCATTTTAATTTTGTTGAGAAATTTATATTACATAATGTTTAAAACTCTATCTATTTAGCTAAGTTGAGGTTTAGGTGATGGTAATGTGTTTGTTAATATATTATATGTTTTGCAATTTTTCTTTAAAACTCAATTTTCACAGTATACAAATTAAATAAAGATAGATAAATGTAACAGGACTAAGCACAATAAAATAAATTCAGTATTATATGTTAAATACATATTTCTCATACTTTTTTTTATCTTGACTCTTGATCATTTGATACAAAATCAAGAAAACTAAGATAATCATCAACTGAGTAAAAGCAACAAAATTACATTATATCAAGAAGTAAGTTTGTTGTTAAAAAATGGGTACTTAACACATCATAAATCTCTCTGTGACATACAAATACAAATAATTTTATAAGATAAATAAATATGCCAGTGAAATCTCTGTGTCATTTTTTTATGTGTTTAAATATCACAAATTATTATCTCTCAACCTCATGGTAAGATAAATTAAAAATAGAAAATATAGCCTATCACTTTGAGTATATATTCAAGAGAGATTTGAAACCCTTATGTATACACAATATTGCATGGCACAAGAAGTATAATGAATAACAGGCAGTTTCTAGCTTCAAATATGTTTAGCAGTTTTTGAGTAAGTCTATGTAAATCTCTGGTGTACAAGCATGAGGTTATTTTAAAGATTACTCTGTCAGTGCCATTTTTCTTGAAAAGAAGCATATGATCAATATTCAAATATTTTACAGTTTTTAATAATTCTGTCAAAATTATCAATGGATATATACTTAGAGAATAAAATTAAATATATGATCTTTTCAGTTTTAAATTATTTACTATGGATACTAAATGAGTAAGCACATTTTGATCAAGCCATTTGATTTTAAAATTATATTTATCTAAATTTTTTGCCCTTCAATAAAGCAAACAAGCAGATGTTAACCATAAAATCATTAAGTACTTAAATATAATTACTGTGGAGATGAAAAGAAATAAGGCAAATTGAAACTACTAATTGACTTATAAATTATGTAATTGGAAGAGACTTCATAGAAGCTCATATTATCATACTGCACAATATGTATCTTTTGAGCTGAAAAAAATAAGCTTAATATAAGATTACTAACTATTAGAGCAAAATGTAGAAAATAAAATGATATATGTTGACAGTATATGATACTAACAAGCTAATACCAGCTTCTTAGGAGGATAATGGTTTTTCTAATATTTACTTCTGAGGGAAACATTCTTTATAAATCTTTCTAACACGCACACACATATAAACACACATATATATGGTGGTACTATATTAAATGACTAGACTAAAACAAACATAGTGTTTAGTTTTATGGATATTTTAATGGCTCAGTATCAAAAACAGAATGACTACTGTAAAAAAAAAGTTTATTTAAAATGTTCAGATTTGAGGAAGATACAAAAAACCCAGATGATAATATAATTTTCTAGTGACCCACCTAGATAATGCAAAAAAATTAGGTAGCTACAGGAGTAAGGGCATACATATCTTTCAATAAATCCTTTATGAATATTACTAATCAGACCTGAGTTTATATTATGATTTATGCAGTTCCAGGTTATATTCCCTTGAAAGAGCCTAGAGTATGACCCATTTTTATATGAATAATTTGGGGGAACAGCCATACATATCAAAGATCAATTGAAGAATATTAATTCTTTCTTGAAAATTAAGACAGTAAATTCAACTAAAATAGATTGTTGAATAATATGAGGGGTTAAATATATGTTTATTATATAAATGAATAGTCAAACAAGTATATATAATATATACACAAATTTCAGTAGGATCTGTGGAAATATATTATCTTTGGACTATTTTCTGCCAAATAATATTTAATCCATGAGGCCATTCTAACAATTTGCATATGGGGAAAATAATTACATACAATTTTAATGCCAGGAAATTTGGTTGTCAGCATAAAGTTGACAGGAGATCATTGTTTTATTAGCCAAGAAAGTTCATCAACTCTAGAAAGCGTATCTCTCACTTTCTGTTATGTCTTTGTTTTTCAATAGGATGTGATAAAATAAGGAAATAAAACATTTATTCTCTTCTAAAAATTCTCTTTAGGTTTCCTTTAATAAGCCTTAGCTATTTTACTTAAAATATTATTGTGAAATTAAATATACATTTATCACAGTCTTACCACATATTACAGCTTAGCATGATACAACAATTGTGTTTCTTGGTACTTACCCAAAGGAATTGAAAACATATGTCCAGGTAATAACTACATATGGATCTTTTAAGCAGTTTTATCCTTTGTTGCTAAAATTTGGTATCAACCAAGTGGGTAAACTGGTACATCCAAACAGTAGAATATTATTCAGTGGAAAAAGATATGAGTTATCAAGCCATGAAATATTATGGAGGAAACCTAGATATAATGAAGGGAAGTAGACTATGTTACCACTTTGGAATAAGAACTATTTGAGGGTAATTGTTTTATCAACAGACATAGGAAAATCTCTGAATACTGAGTAGAAGTTGTGCTTTTGTAACAGATATTTACATTTACATGAAAACCTTTGTTTGTAATGATATCTCCCTTTCTGTACCAAGAAAAGGAAGATGATCAATTCTCTAGAACTTATGAAAGATAGGACTTAAATCCATATAATAACCATACCTTTATTTACTGCACTTTTCCTGAAAACCTGGCTCTTCCCTTCCCAATGTCTTATTTTGTCTTTGAGATGTATTTAAAATGATGGGTTGGTCCATCTAAGAAATTATTCAGTTTTCCTTGGACTTTCCCATGTATACAGGAGTTATACATGTTATAAACATCTGTATTCTTTTCTCCCATTAATCTTTAATTATATGGAGTTTCTCAACAAAAAACTTAGAAGGGTAGAGGGGGAATTATTTTTCCTCACCTCCAGCATACTAATAAATGAAAGAAGCCAATTTGAAAAGACTGCATAGCATATGATCCCCATTATAAAGCATTTTGGAAAAGGCAAAGCTATGAAAACAGTATGAAATTAGTGGTTGCCACCAACATTAGCTAACGGAGGGAAGAAGGAGGGAAGAATCAATCAGTGGAGCACGGAGGAGTTTTAGGACAGTGAGTGTAATCTGCATGATAGTATAATGGTGGATACACATCATGTATGCTGTGTTTAGTCACTCAGTCATGTCCAACTGCTTTGTCTAAACAAGAGAAAACACTAAAAGAGTGAATTGTAATATAAACTATGGACTTTGGGTGATAATGATATACCAGGTAGGTTTATCAATTATAACAAATGTATTGCTCTGGAGGAAGATGCTGATAATGGAGGAGACTATGCATGCCTGGATTGGAAAATTCTCTGTACCATCTGTTTATTTTTTCTGTGAATACAAGCTATTCTAAAAAACTTAAAAATCTAGTAATATTTTCTTGAAGTTTCATATCAAATACACATGTGCATGCTTTAATTTTTTTCCAAAACAGTAGAATTATACTTATGATTTAATATCCCCATTGTTATATCTATTGTAAATGTGACACCTTAAAGGAGATTTAAAAAAAATAATTTTAAATCAAGATGTTATTTTTAATTGCTTGAATATGAATTTCACTCCTTACCATAGATCAAGACATGACAGATACTCAGTATAACATTTATAAATTTTGAATAAAGTGATTCATTAGCGAAAGTATCCTAGATTTTCACATGTACTTCAATTATAAATATGGTATACGTCTAGGGTAAATCAATGTTTTAAGACTGCCACAGAAAAACTGGTTATCATTGGCAATTCAGAGATTTTGTCAGCAGGGAATAATGGTTCTTTGATTATATGTTAAGCATAAATAATTGCAATGACTAATATTCTGCAAGAAATCACATTCATTAAATAAATAAATAACTTAAAAATGATCTTAATAATTAAAGTGAATATTATATATGTTCCATTTGGAAAGAATAGTAAAGTTATATAGACCAATATGGGGTTTATAATTACCTATGTTTTACCTCTTTGAAAACCAGTGGGATTTGATTACAGAACTTCCACAGGATTGGGGGAACAGACTCTTGGAGGGCACAAACAAAATCTTGTGTGCACCAGAACCCGGCAGAAAGGAGCAGTGACCCCAGAAGAAACTGAGCCAGACTTACCTGTAAGTGTCCAGGAGTCTCCAGTAGAGGCATGGGTAGACAGTGACCTGCTGAGGGGATCAAGGGTATGGAAAACAACTCTCCTGGGAGTTGCAGAGTGCTGGCACAAGTCCTTTTGAAGGAGGTCACCATTACTGCCATTACCCCTGCCATAGGGATAGGGAGGAAGGGAACAGGGAGGAAACAGCCCCACCCATCAACAGAAAATTGGATTACAGATTTACTGACCATGGCCCCATCCATCAGACCCAGATTTCCCCACAGCCAGTCCTTGCCATCAGGAAGCTTTCACAAGTCTCTTATTCATATGAGGACAGACAGAATGAAAACCACAATTAGAAAAAATTGACAAACTAATCACGTGGATCACAGCCTTGTCTAACTCAATGAAACTATGAGCCAAGCATACTGTGTATGGCCACCCTAAACCAGAAGTGTCATGGTGGAGAGTTCTGACAAAACGTGGTCCACTGGAGAAGGGAATGGCATCCATTACAGTATTCTTGCCTTGAGAACCCCATGAATAGTATGAAAAGGCAAAAATATATGCTTTACCTTGAAGTTATTGTTAAGCTTTCCTATTTTAGCTTTGTAGCATTCCTGCTCTTTTTTCTTATCTAATTTATATTGTATACCTATGTTTGAGTGTATATATATATATATATATATTCACGTGGGGTGGTTTGTTGTCTCTTAAGAGGTCTTGACAGAGAGTGTGTAAATGTGCAAATCTTCAACTCACATACTCTGTTGACTGCAATAATTAACTCAAGGGCTCTTGACCTTGGTTCCTCAGCTCTAAAACAAAAGACTTGAGCTATATAATTTCTGAAGTAATTCTACCTGCACAGTTCTGTGACTTCTATGGATTTTTATTTGATTCTTTAAGTAGTGAGGGAGTCACTGAAAAGGCCTTGAAGAAAGCATTCTCTCTTAAATCTAAACTACTTTCGTTGTTGTTTTTATTCTAGTTATCTCAAACACTAGTTGATATAAATTGATTTTTGGAAACATATTTCTCCCTTTTTTATCCATTTTAAGTTCAACTATGTGTCTAAGAATCTTAACAACATGTATTTGTTACCACCTAACAAAACACCAGAGAAATATCTACCATACTTTGAATGTTGTATGTCTTCCAAGCACTGTGTATGGCCCATGTAAACTTTATGTAAAAATGTTCTAATCACCTTGAAAGAGTGCTATTTATTTGCACTTTAAAAATTAAGGAAACAAGATTGAAAAAGAGGTTAAAATCTTGCTCAGAGCCAAATTGCAGGACCCTGTTTAAACTTCTGTCTGCTTAATTCAAAGGTTCATTCTATTGCACCACATTGAATTTGAGTCATTATTAGAAAATTCCCTGTAGCTCAAACAGTAAAGAATCTGCCTGTGAGGCACAAGACCAGGGTTCAATCCAGGACACCAGGGTTCAATCCCTGGGTCAGGAAGATCTTCTGGAGAAGGGAATGGCAACCCACTCCAGTATTCTTGCCTGGAGAATTCCATGAATGGAGAAGCCTGGTGGGCTACATACAGTTCATGGGGTTGTAAAGAGTCAGACTCGATTGAGCAACTAACAAACACTAAAAACTGAATGCATAAATAATCCCAATGCATGGCCAAATAAAGGATTTTGAGGCAAATTGTGTGCTTTGTATTGAGTATAACCAGTTTATTTTAATTTTGGGAGTCACAGGCTAATTGTAAATGTCTTCTTTGAAGCTAAATGGAGTTATAATCTCCTTGAGAACAGGAATCAGGGTGATTTCCTTCACTCTCAGCACCAAGCCTATTAAATTCAAACAGAACATCTGACTGAATTCTAGTTTAATCATACTGAAATAAAGAATATGCTAACTCCATTTGGTTCTTAGATATATGTTTCCTAAAAGAAAATTCTTGACTAATGAAGATAATTATTACAACAGATTGTCACTAAAAGAAATTTTGTTTGAGTTTATGGGGTGTAGCACTTAACATTACTTGTCTAATTAAGAAGCAACACTTTAGACCTACTAGATGGGGATATTCACATATCCATGATGTCATGGACAAAATTATATTAAAGCTATTTTCTAGATCTAAGCTTATATGCTTTTAAACAAATCTTGAAGCATCAATGGAAGTCTCTCAACAAATACATGAAAATAGATATGTTTTGCTGAATTTGTTGTAGCAAATTGGTATGAAGAAAATGAAAAATATTTCTAATATTTCTGGAAACTCTTACACTGAATGACTCAAAGACTTTGACTTTTAATTTATGAAGCTTATTATGAGCCGTGTGCCAAGAAGGAAGTCATATTACCATTTAGCACTGGAGTATTATGAAGATTATTTGCCTATAAGGGTGATTTTTTTAAAGATATATTTTAGCAAAGGGAAACAAATTCAAAGATGCATAAATAAAACATTTCCACCTAAGTGAGTAGTAGTATAAAAAAATAAATTCACAAAACTCATAAAATTGATGTCAAATCAAGAAAATGTCCCATTCAGTAAGGCAAATGAAATACTGTGTGAGAAAATAATTTAATTAAAGTGGTGCATGCACAGTCACTTCAGGCATTTTCTACTCTTTTGTGACCCCAGGGACTGTAGCCCGCCAGCCTCTTCTGTGCATGGGGTTCTCCAGGCAAGAATACTAGAGTGGTTTGCCATGCCCTCCTCCAGGGGATCTTCCCCACCCAGGCATTGAACCTGCATCTCCTGTGTCTCCTGCATTGTAGGCAGATTCTTTATCCACTGAACCATCTAGGAAGCAAGTAAAATGGTATGATTAGTTAATTCACATATCATTTTTCTTACAATTTATTTTAAATTATTACTTTCTTTAAGTGGTAACTTCTGCATTTATAACCAAAAATAAACTTGAAGGGAAAAAAATAGTAGATATTGGTAATGTTTTTCGTTTACAGTTACAAAGGAAGGTTATTTGTTGAAATAAGAAGGGAAAATATGTCTGTTGTTTATCCTTTTATTTTTTCAATTCCTTAACAAATATTTGAGCATTTGCTATTTTTCAAGTCCCTTTATACTCCCTGAAGAAACATTGTGTTATGAGCTTTAGTGACAAACACCCAGACAAGGGAACCGTATTTTCAACAAATGTAAAAAAAAAATGTTACAGCTGTAGAGGTTAGAAAAAAGTTATACTTTCTACACTGAAATTGAAAAGAAGGTCACTAACACGAATGTGGTTTTCATGGTTTATCACAAACTTTGTGGATTCCCAGGAGGCTCAGTGAAAAATTTGCCTGAAATTCAGGAGATGCAAGAGATGGGGGTCTGATCCTTGGTTCAGAAGATCCTCTGGAGGAAGGCATGGAAACCCACTCCAGTATTCTTGCCTGGAGAATACCATGGACAGAGGAGCCTGGTGGGTTACAGTCCATAGGGTCTCAAAGAGTCAGACACAACTGAAGCGACTGAGCATGCACATGAACTTCGAGTTGCATAAGGTGGAAAGAAATGGACTGATATCTGTAGAAGGGTGGGAAGATCCATGTTTTCAGTTTCCAGTGTGTTGAATGACTATAGAAAATTGGGGTATTGAGGAAAAAACTGGAACACTGAAATGAGTTAATCAGAGAGCACAATGTATAGGACTGACATTATGAGAGGAGAGTAAAGTTACTGCAGAGAAAAAAATGTAGGCTGTGAGCAAGTGGGTAGTAGAGACAACATCATTGAAGGAGAAATGGGAAAGGAAGTAAGTCAGACTTTGGAACATCTGCTTTATAGACTTTGAAATCATCAATATTTCTATAGATCTCTTCATTACACTTAAATGCCAAATGCTAAAAATCCAATCCTCTGTTCCTAATTTTGATTGCATCTACTATTCATGTAGATCACTGACTCAATGGATTTGAGTTAACTCCAGGAGACATGGAGGACCAGGGGAGCCTGATGTGCTGCAATCCATGGGGTTGCAAAAAGTCAAACACGACTTTGTGATTAAACAACAATTCGTATACAATTCATGTACATTACATAAAATTTTGATTTATAATGCTATATGCATATTTCCTTTAAGATAACTTCAAAATAATGTCTTATACAAACTATTGTGTATCAGATTGAGTCTAGAATGACAAATGCTTTCATCTCTTTTAAATTTATACTTACATAATTAATATAGTAGTGTAAAGCAATGATGTCCAGTAGAAATATAATGTGAAACACATATATAACTTAAAATTTTTGATTAGCCACATTTAAAGATGTAAAATAAAATAGGGAATATATAATATACAATAAAATAATAATATACTTAACTCAATAGAGCCAAAATATTATCCCTTCTGTACTCAATCAATATAAAAATCACTAGTGATGGTTTACATTTTTCTTCGATTATTTGTGTGCTTCTTGAATATCATATATTTTATATACAACCAGCATATCATAATTTAGACCAACACCCTTTAAAGGGTTTAATCTCCAAATGTGATTGTTGGCTATGATTGTAAACAGAAACAAGTCCAAATATCATGTTTGATATTATTTTAAGTATAAATATAAATGATGAGTCATTATATGTTTTATTTGTTTCATTTGTATGTTCTAACTAATATTGAAACGTTTTATTTATCCATGAAAAGGAAAGAGAAAGAAGAAAGAAGGAAAAAAACGACATCCTGTATGCATAGTGCATCCAGGTGAATTAATCAAATAAGTTTATTTAAACCTTGATTGCCTCTATTTTTACCAGATCTTAATTACATCAATAATCTATTCCACTAGAGCTAGTTTTATTTACTCTATCCTTTTCTAATCCATAGCGACAGTATAAAAATGGCTTTGCATCTTTTCATTCATAGCATTAGCTTTCTTTTTTTTTTATTCTGCACCTCAATTTAAAATAAAAAATACTATGAGGATTGTATGTCAATGCAAAGTAATGAAATTAGCTAGATGTATTCCAATTTAGTAGTTGAATGAAGATTTTTCACTTAAGAGCCACCCCTTGATTTTAAATCATTGAATGTTAATTTGGTGAGATTATTTTGGGACACATTGGCTTTATACATTTTAATTTGGTTGTAAATTAAATAAATGGTCATTCAGCTTTTGCCTCAGTGTTTTAACATGAGAATCCTATAATTGGTAAAATTATAAATGGTGAGAGCAAACTTCAGCCTCCTGAGAAATCTGTATGCAGGTCAAGAAGCAACAGTTAGAACTGGACAAGGAAAAACAGACTGGTTCCAAATCAGGAATAGAGTATGCCAAAGCTGTATATTGTCACCCTGCTTATATAATTTACATGCAGGGCACACCATGTGAAATGCTGGGCTGGATGAAGCACAAGCGGGAATCAAGATTTCTGGGAAAAACATCAAAAACCTCTCTTACACAGATGACAGTTATGCAGACACATAGATGACACCACCCTTATAGCAAAAAGTGAAGAGGAACTAAAGAGTCTCTTGATGAAAGTTAAAGAGGAGAGTGAAAAAGTTGGCTTAAAACTCAATATGCAGGAAACTAAGATCATGACATTCAGTCCCATCACCTCATGGCAAATAGATGGGGAAACAATGGAAACAGTGAGAGACTTTATTTTGGGGGGTTCCAAAACCTAGATAGCATATTAAAAAGCAGAGACGTTACTTTGCCGACTAAGGTCTGTCTAGTCAAGGCTATGGTTTTTCCAGTAGTCATGTATGGATGTGAGAGTTGGACTGTGAAGAAGGCTGAGCACCGAGGAATTGATGCTTTTGAACTGTGGTGTTGGAGAAGACTCTTGAGAGTCCCTTGGACTGCAAGGAGATCAAACCAGTCCATTCTAAAGATCAGCCCTGGGATTTCTTTGGAAGGAATGATGCTAAAGCTGAAACTCCAGTACTTTGGCCACCTCATGAGAAGAGTTGACTCATTGGAAAAGACTCGGATGCTGGGAGGGATTGGGAGCAGGAGAAGGGGACGACCGAGGATGAGATGGCTGGATGGCATCACTGACTCAATGGACGCGAGTCTGAGTGAACTCCGGGTGATGGTGATGGACAGGGTGGCCTGGCATGCTGTGATTCATGGGATCCCAAAGAGTCAGACATGACTGAGCGACTGAACTGAACTGAAAATCACCACAGATGGTGACTGCAGCCATGAAACTGAAAGATGCTTGCTCTTTGGAAGAAAAGCTATGACCAACCTAGACAGCATATTGAAAAGCTGAGACATTACTTTGCTAACAAAGGTCCATCTAGTCAAAGCTATGGTTTTTCCAATAGTCTCGTATGGATGTGAAAGTCGGACTATAAAGAAATCTGAGAGCCAAATAATTGATGCTGTTGAACTGTGGTGTTGGAGAAGACTCTTGAGAGTCCCTTGGACTGCAAGGATATCCAACCAGTCAATTCTAAAGGAAATCAGTCCTGAATATACATTGGAAGGATTAATGCTGAAGCTGAAACTCCAATACTTTGGCCACTTGATGCGAAGAACTGACTTAGTGGAAAAGACCCTGATGCTGGGGAAGATTGAAGGCAGGAGGAGATGGGGTCCACTGAGGATGAGATGGTTGGATGGCATCACTGACTGGATGGATATGAGTTTAAGCAAGCTCTGGGAGTTGGTGATGGACAGGTAAGCCTGGCGTGCTACAGTTCATGGGGTTGCAAAGGGTCAGACACGACTGAGTGACTGAACTGAACCTTCAGCTCAGTCATGCTCTGTTATGTAAAGCATGTATGATAATACATTTCTCTAGTATACTTATTTCCAGTGTCCTAGGTCCTTATTTGAGACATTATTCATGAAAAAGCCTCTGTAAGGTTGACTGCTATCTCTATTATTTGAATATTTTCCAAATGTTTTCTTCCAAAGCCCATCAAATTGTTCGATTCCATTGTTTAGATGTTAGGTATCTTTAGAAAAGCATCCTAGATTTTTCAGTTTAGATGGCATTATTTACTAAAGGCTTTGCATCACTTCACTGTTCTCTTGAGTAATCTAAATATGAGTACTGCTGACAACTTAGAGTCCTGGCATCTTCCTCATGTCTGGCTTCTGTGCAGTGGTTCCACAGTTACTCACATTACAGCTTCCCTCCTTGTTATTCACCACTGCTTCCAAGAAGGTGAATTGACCTCTGCAAGGTATGGAGTCGAAGAAGAATGAATTCACATTGATGTAAGAGACATGTGCTACATGAAGACCAAGACTGCTACAGCTTTAGATAAAGTCCTCTTAAAATATGTATATATGAAAGGTTTACAGCACATGCATATTAGGTAGCTTTTCAGGCATTTAATATTAAGAACTGATGTGTCAACCAAGTCTGAAGATACAAATAGAATGCATGTTCTGTGGGCTTCTTTGCCTGTGACATGATATTTATTTCACACTTTTTCCTTTACATTCTTTCATCTGTATCTTAAAAAATCTTTACATTTAAAAGCTGCCTTTAAAAATTGTTTACAATGTGCCACTTCTATTTCTCCAGCTAAGAATGAGCAACTGCTCAACTGTTTACCAGATCTCTGATACTTTTCCAGGCTTTTCTCTCTCTCTCTCTCTCTCTCTCTTTTTTTTTTTTTTTTTTTTTTTTTTTGTGCAACATTCATGAATGTTCCACATGAAAGAAGGAAATGAATAAATTTAGAAATAAAACTAAGAAAAATACTCACATATGGCCCTTCATCCTAACTCTTCTTTTTTTAAAAAAACTTATTTATTTAAATTGGAGGTGTACATCCTAATTTTTTGTGTAAATGTTTTAGCTTCTTTCAGTTCAGTTCAATTCAGTTACGTTGCTCAGTTGTGTCTGACTCTTTGCGACCCAATGGACTGCCTCACCCCAGGCCTCCCTGTTCATCACCAACTCCTGGAGTCTACTCAAACTCATGTCCACTGAGTTAGTGATGCCATCCAACCATCTCATCCTCCTCTATCATCCCCTTCTCCTCCCACCTTCAATCTTTCCCAGCATCAGGATCTTTTCAGATAAGTCAGTTCTTTACTTCAGGTGGCTAAAATATTGGAGTTTCAGAGTTAGCATGTCTTTCCAATAAATATTCAAGACTGATTTCTTTTAGGATTGACTGCTTGGATCTCCTTGCAGTCCAAGGGACTCACAAGAGTCTTCTCCAATACCGCAGTTCAAAAGCATCAATTCTTCACTGTTCAGCTCTTTATAGTCTAATTCTCACATCCATAAATGACTACTGGAAAAACCATAGCTTTGACTAGACAGACCTTCGTTGACAAAATAAGTCTCTGCTTTTTAATATGCTCTCTAGGTTGGACATAACATTAGTAGTTTCTTTTAAGACTTTGTACAAAGTAGAAAACTTTGAATAGCCTAGGCTCTTAGCAAATATTTCACATAAATTGGTGTAAAATGGCATTGAACCTCAGGATCCCTAGCCGTTCTGGTATTGTTCATTGAAGTTAACAGTGCTAAGTTTATATCTAGGACATGCATTGGGAAATTATCAAGTAGATTGTTTGCCTTTGTTTCCTTCCTGTGTTAGATTCATGTGGTCTCTCTTCTAAATCTTGGTACAGTCTTTCTCTTGACCTTTGGTTTCCTGGTACAACCTTGAAATTCAATACTTCTTTCAAACAAAATTAAAATAAATGTATACAAACTTCACAATTTCTTGTTCCTAACTATTAGAAACAGTGTTTCTGTGTGGACTAATTTGCACCAAAGGCGGAGGGTTTTAAGGTTGAATTAACATTTAAAATTTGCTTTTAATTGATATTAGTTAGATTAATCAAATTTCTGAGAGTACAATTTTAGTAAAAAAAATAGTTGTTGTTGTTGACTTTATATCTGATACATTCAAAAGTCTCAGATTGTACCAGACACCCTTATTCTCAATATCTGATATAGTTATAGCTTCCATGTACCTTTGAAAATGCAGTGAAATAATAAGAAAACCCTGAAATTTTATAACATTAGATAAAATAAAGTAACCTATTATTTCTTCAAATATAGTATACATTAGAAGCTAAATTTATAAACTCACCAGATTCAAAAAATGATTTTTTTAAATGTCAATTCAACTCAATAAAACAGAAACAATTTTAAAAACCTATGAAGACATGTCATGGGATTTAATGGACCTATAAGCAAACTAATGACCCCAAACAGTATTTTTTTCTTACATATGATAAAATTATTGTCTTAAACCATGGGTAAAAGCATAGCCATCTAAGGCTCAAAATTAACTTGCATATTAGTTAGGATTTTATTATGCTAAATTTGAATGCTGTTGTACTAGCTACTCCAGAGTTTTCTGGACTCTTATCGTTCATAACAAAAATATCACACCTTTAATCCACTTGGACATTGACGATTTGGAGTAGGTAGTAAAGTTAGAAAGTATTTACTTTCTTAGTAAAACTGAACAGGTTTAGGGAGGCAACCCTTCTGTCTTCAGCATCAACTCTAGCTACGCTGAAGCCACTAGGCATCAAACATTCATGTTTAAATACTTAATCTCAAAATACAGTATGAAATGATATTCATATGCATGGCATCATAATGCTGTGTCGGTCTTGATACTCCTAAAATAGTTACAATGACTTCACCCCACTCAACCACCTATAGTCTGAGCTGATTTGCCAACTCTGACCACCTAGTAACATATCGTCAATGACAAACATAAATGGACACTACTTACTATAATAGAAAAGAGGGTCCAGCATGAATTGAACTGGGAACTGTAAAACAAAAGGCTGGAAACTTTTAAGACTGTTCTCTGCTAAGGGAGAGGCGCTGTGACCTGGCTACCAGATTTTGTTCACTGGTGCTTAGCCAGAGGAAAAACAAACTTCTCCTATCGTTATGACAAAAGGTAATTGAAGCAAGGTGCCTTATCATTCCCTAAGGACTAAGAGATTCTAAGAGTCATCTCCCTGAATATTTGCTTAGGTTACAAAGAACCAGTTCTCTAGGTCCTTGAGGAAACAGTTTTGAGTAAAAGATTTACATCTGAAAGGACAGAGAAAGGATTTAAAATTTCAAGATTTCTAAAGTAATGACTCCAAGAGGGAATTCAGAGATTGATCTGATTATCACCAAGTTTGGCTGGAACAAACAGCAAATTTTCCTGGCAGCACTGAACTTTTTCAGGCAGGCAGGGAAGGGAGGGATTGGAGGAACTTGGGATCATCCTTGAGTCAAGGCTTTAAGCTGCTGGAAACTGCTCAACTCTGGTTAGGGCTCTATTTACAGAGGTTTGAACATAACCGCTATCTGCTGGGAGTTGTGCAGTTGACAATATTGTAAGTATTTATTATTATTTTCCTATTATAACTTTGTATTTGATAGGTATACCTCAATTTTAGTTATGGATTATAACTATAAAACACAAAGTGAAAATGGTAATGGGTTCAATATAAGGTAATAAATTTGTTAATATATACACTAGACCAGGCTTCCCTGGTGGCTCAGTGGTTAAGAATCCACCTGCAATGCAGGAGACTTGCAGGGGACATGAGTTCAATCCCTGGGTCTGGAAGATTCCCTGGAGAAGGAAATCGCAACCCACTCCAGTATTCTTGCTTGGGAAATCCTATGGACAGCGAAGCTTGGCAGACTGCAGTTCATGGGCTTGCAAAGAGTCAGGCACAAACTAAAAAACCACCACCAATATTTTTCCTTTTTTTTTTTTCCTGGTGTATTTGTTTGATTAAATATTGTATTAATCAAATTATTATTTTTAGCTAAAATTGCAGATCAGTTTATATATTTTTATCCTGCCGATGTGTATTTGTGTGTCCTTGGGAAAACAGATTCATTATAGTGTAGGGACCAATGATTGACAGGAATAGTGCAGGATTCTAACCAAAACTCCTAATTAAGTCATTGTATGAACTGAGGAAATATTGTTAGTGTTAATGCCTCTGCTATTTGACCCAATAGATGAGAAATTAGATTAAATGATTTCTTGACTATACTTGTAGCCTCAAAACTCAGTGAATCTATGAGTCTAATTTAACGAGTTTATCAATCCTCTTTATATGCCATATGTATACTAAAAGTTGTGTGAAAGGCCAGAAGAGGCACTGTTTTCCCAAACTTTCAGAAGTAAGGCATTACGAATTTATGGACAATGCCTTCTGTGGTAATTTCTCACTTAAGAGTAATAGAGGTCAGTTACAGGGTAACCTGAATTCCTTCAATTATTTGGAACATTCCGTTCTGCACTACGCATGAGGTGAGGTGAAGTCGTTCAGTCGTGCCCTACTCTTTGCGATCCCGTGGACTGTAGCCCACCAGGCTACTCTGTCCATGGGATTCTCCAGGCAAAAATACTGGAGTGGGTTGCCATTTCCTTCTCCAGGGGATCTTCCCGACCCAGGGATAGAACCCAGGTCTCCCGCATTGGAGGCAGATGCTTTAACCTCTGAGCCACCAGGGAAGCCCGCACTAACCCTACATGACATAATTTATTTTCAAGTCAGGTATTACTCAGTTCTTTATTTAGTCATTTTTATTCCACAACTTCTAAAAAATTTGCGATTTGTTCCACAATATTTTATCGAATAAACACAGAGAAACACTTCAACATTAATGGTAGTTCATATTTGTCACAACTATATATATTTAGGAACACAAAAATTAATATCTATGACATAAAATATGGATAATTGCCCAATTAAATCCACTTTAGGCTTTTTTTTTTCCAATTAACCAAATAAGAAAGTTATTTTACTGATTTCATTTTCAATATTTCCCTCATTTGTCAGGGCTTAAAATATATCTATCTATATATATGTATATACTATATTTTAGTAGCATGCATTATTTTGGATTTAAAAAGCCATACATGTTCCTTGAAGAGCATTAGGAAAATATGGCAAACATAAAGCAAGGATATTTCCAATAAAATAGTAATAAAAAGACATAGCATATCATTAACCATTAAAATCTTTATATTATATCCATTCCCAGCATAATATTTTCAACTCAAGAGAAACAATCTGCAGAACATTTATATATTATCAGCTAAAGAATGAGAACTAGAATCATTTTAGTGAGTCAGATCCAAATAGCAGGCCCTCTAAGGAATATATCTGATATGTCAATCCATTCTGTATATGTGTGCCCAGATTTTAACACAGCTGTAAAATATTTTTTTACTTTCATGAATTTCTCAGTGTCTAGTTTCCAATCTTTAAGCATCCATATTTAAGCCCATCAAGTTGTAATACTCTCTCTTGGATATTTCCTTCAACTTGGCCCTGTCTGTGTGTGTTGGGTATTGTTTATAAATTACCATTCAGCTTTACTTGAATCACCATTGCTTCCTTCTAAAACAAGCCTTCTTATATATGATTCTCAGAACTGGACTATGGACAAGAGGTTTAATAAATATATTTTTCTAAGGGTCTAATGATGAAACTCTGTTTTCCATAGAGGAAAATGAGGTTGTGAAACAAATAATAAAAGCAAAGAACTTTTTATTCCCTGGGATAAGATGTAATTTCACCAGAAACTGGGTTCAAGGAGCTTTAGAAAATCACATAAAATCAAAAATAACAGTTCCATTGGCTTATCTTCTTAACAAAGGTTTGGATAAGGCGGTGGGTTTGTGATGCTGCCCATTTCATTTAGACAGATTTAAAATAATCAAAACCATGCATATATCATATTTTGTGATTACATTTATATATACTTTCATTTTTTTTTTTCTCTTTTAATCTTGGTGTTTTCTGAAGATCCGAGCGTGCCTTTGGAGGAAAAATCACGTAATACATGTTAGGAGATAAAATACCAAAAAAAAAAACCAAAACCCAAACCCCTCAGAAGACACTCAAAATAATAAAGAAGGACATAGTTTGGACTGCATATTTCTTTTGGAATTATTACTGTAGTTCACAGTAATTTAATACTAAAGACAATATAAAAAAACATGAAACTTTTATTTTATTTTATTTTATTTTCCTGAGAGGTGTCTGAGTTCTCTTATAATATTTGGTGCAAAATTATAATATTTATTGTGTCTATAACATAACTATGTTTCCAATAACTTTGTTAGGTTAAGAGTATAAAAATTAATAACCTTGCTAAAATGAAGTCAGGAGGCCAGAAGGGGGAGCTCTCATTCAAGTACCACTTGACCTCCTTACAGATCTCAACAAGAAGAAATACACATTGCATCTTTAGTAGGAAGTGATATTATTACCACCAGTAGAAGGAAGAAATATTTTTTTCCCCTGGCAACAGCTCAGCCAATCAGAGACTGTCACAACTCAGCCAATGAAAAGCTACTATGCTTTGGACTCCCAGTTTTCTTCAATGGGCTTTTTGTTATAAACAGCCCCTCCCAACTTCTGCTCCTCTATAAAAGAGTCACCTTTGTTTCACTGGAATTGCATATTTTTTGCCATAGTGGCCCAAATTATAATTTTCTGCTCTCTAGTAAATCTATTTTGCTAATAAAGTCAGTGATTGTTTCATTTTTTAAGGTTAACAGGAGCTTGAGTGTGGACCTCATTTACTTAAAAATAATATATTAACTATGACTATCATGAAATAGTACATGCTAAGTCAGCAGAAGAACCAGAGATCAAATTGCCAACATCCACTGGATCATTGAAAAAGCAAGAGAGTTCCAGAAAAACATCTATTTCTGCTTGAATGACTATGCCAAAGCCTTTAACAGTGTGGATCACAATAAACTGTGGAAAATTCTAAGAGAGATGGGAATACCAGACCACCTGACCTGTCTCTTGAGAAACCTATATGCAGGTCAGGAAAGCAACAGTTAGAACTGGACATGGAACAAGAGACTGGTTCCAAATAGGAAAAGGAGTATGTCAAGGCTCTTTATTGTTACCCTGCTTACTTAACTTATATGCAGAGTACATCATGAGAAACACCGGGCTGGAAGAAGCACAAGCTGGAATCAAGATTGCTGGGAGAAATATCAATAATCTCAGATATGCAGATGATACCACTCTTATGGCAGAAAGTGACGAGGAACTCAAAAGCCTCATGATGAAAGTGAAAGAGGAGAGTGAAAAAGTTGACTTAAAGCTCAACATTCAGAAAATGAAGATCATGGCAGCTGGTCCTATCACTTCATGCAAATAGATGGGGAAACAGTGGAAACAGTGTCAAACTTTATTTTGGGAGACTCCAAAATCACTGCAGATGGTGACCGCAGCTATGAAATGAAAAGACACTTACTCCTTGGAAGGAAAGTTATGACCAACATAGGTAGCATATTCAGAAGCAGAGACATTACTGTGCCAACTAAGGTCCGCCTAGTCAAAGCTATGGTTTTCCAGTGGTCATGTATGGATGTGAGAGTTGGACTGTGAAGAAGGCTGAGCACCGAAGAATTGATGCTTTTGAACTGTGGTGTTGGAGAAGACTCTTGAGAGTCCCTTGGACTGCAAGGAGATCCAACCAGTCCATTCTGAAGGAGATCAGTCCTGGGTGTTCTTTGGAAGGAATGATGCTAAAGCTGAAGCTCCAGTACTTTGGCCACCTCATGCAAAGAGTTGACTTATTGGAAAAGACTCTGATGCTGGGAGGGATTGGGAGCAGAAGGGGCAGGGGATGACCGAGAATGAGATGCCTGGATGGCATCACTGACTCAATGGACGTGAGTCTGAGTAAACTCCAGGAGTTGGTGATGGACAGAGAGGCCTGGCGTGCTGTGATTTATGGGGTTGCAAAGAGTCAGACACGACTGAGCGACTGAACCGAACTGAATTGAAGTCACTTTAGTTCTATCTGACTCTTTGTGATCCTATGCATCTATGGGGTTGCACAGTTGGAAACGACTGAAGCGACTTAGCAGCAGTAACAGCAGCAGCACTATAGCCCACCATGCTCCACAGTCCATGAAATCTCCAGGCAAGAATACTGGAGTCGGTTGCCATGTCTTTCTCCAGGGGATCTTCCCAACCCAGGAATGGAACGCATGTCTCTTCCATCTCCTGCATTGGCAGGCAGGTTCTTTACCATTAGCATCACCTGGGAAGCTCCTCATGAAATAGAGCCATGAACCAAATAGTTCTCTTCTGGTTGCAGCCAGTGAGGTGATGGAACACCAATGGAATGGGAAATCAGTATTGAATAATGAACGGGTATGGGTGCTGTTATTACTAATCTTTCTTACCTATTGAACAATAATACTTACATCATATGATATCTGTATCACAGTGTTATAAAATTTTAAATTTTGTGTTTTAAAGCCAGTGCAAATTTCCTGACACTTAGCAAACATTCAGTAAAATTTGGGAGAGAGTTTTCTGAATGACAAGTGTTCTGGAAATTTTTTCAAAAACCAAGAAAGAACAGTTTTAAGGACACAGAATAGATACAGAGAAAACATTCATAGGAAACTGACAGCAGTGGAAAACATTTGGCAGTGTTTTAAAGGGAATCAGATCCCTACTAGTTCAATACAATTAAGACAGACAACTATGAATACTGAAACATTTGATAGGGTCTCTATTTAAATAATGGTTTTATGATATTATAGAGAAAAAAGACCAAGTGTCTTTGCTATTGATATTAAGTTCCTAAAAGAAGGATATGCCCATCCTGAGGCAGGTCTTTGTAGGAAATCAGCATTAAATGAATGAATAGATGGAGATTATATTAAACCTAGAAAACAAATGAGGTCAGGCAGATGCTTGTGGCTAATCAAATCATCATTCCCCTACTGACACAGAAATGCTTTTTAATGATTCCATATTAGATTTTCTCTCTACTTACAGATTTGTATAAAAGTTAGTGTGATTGAGTAACCCTTAGCTATTTAAATGTCTACATAAACTTCCTTAAAGATTTTTCAGAAGTTGTACAGAATAATTATCTAGACATAGTGGACAGAATGTTAGTAAGAATTTTCAATTAATATTCTGAAGTTCCATTTTAGAGCAGATAATAATTCATTCTTTTTGCTTGTTAGTTTTGGCAGCTATTTCAAAACTCATCCTTCTCTGTATGGGCCAACTGTTAACTGTACATACTCTGTTAATGATTGTATTAAGAGAATTATGGAATGTGACCAAAGTTAGAGAAACTACTATAATCATAAACAAAATTATATACAGGAAAAAAAATATGTCTTGGGCTAACACCAGTCAGGGACCCTCTTGATGACCACATATGTTTATAGAAAGATGAAAAAGAAAACAAACAAACAAACAAACAAAAACCTAAAGCTTCTTGGCCCTAAAGATCCTATCTGGTTCAATTAACATCATTAGTCTGAGGTTTCTATATACCTAAACTAAATTATCATTTTAATTATTGATATTTTTTATGCAAAAATAATTTAAGCAAAGTTTACTTTTCATTTTTTAATTAATGACTGGTTATGTAAACAAGGCTCAGTTTGCTAATTGCATTGCAGCCAATACCTATTTATCTCTTGTTTTGTTGTTAATATTTTAAATTGTATTTTTGCTTAATCTTTCTACCTTTCACATCTAACAACTTATTTTATTCTTTGAAGTGTATGATAGAAAAAAATCGTTGCACTAAAGTTATGATGCATTTGACAATGCAAAGTTTGCACCAAATGAAGTTGAACAGGTAAGAAGGATTTTATTCAATGCTATTGAAATAGAGAGAGAAAGTCTGAACTTAACTTCATTTAAATGAAAGGTTGGGAGAAATTTTAAGAGTTGGGCTTTAGGCTGATCACAAGCATCACAAGATCAAAAATCTTTGTTTGCTACCTAGCTTTGCCAAAAGAAAAAGTGAACTTCCTCTTCTTGATGGGAGGCAGTTTTACAATTTGCAATGAGCTAGGAAGGTAGGAATTAGGCTCCTACCCTCCTATAGAGACTAGAAGATGGGGCATTATTTTTCTTGATGATTTTATTTCAAAAGGCTATCTCCCAGGACTTTGAGAAAGACAGTCCTGTGCTGTAAACTGGCAAGACACTTTTTAAAGGGTTTAGATACAAAGGGTCAGAGAAAGAATTTATAATTACAAGTTTTCTAAATTAAATGCTCTATGAAAAAAAGGGTGAGAGTCCCAGAGTTGGGAAGAAAGATGTCTAAAGTTCAGTCAGGCTGAGGGGAAAGTTAAGCTTGTGTTAATCAAAAAAATTAATGGACAATTGATCTAAGACAGAAATGGAAAATTTTATTTGAGCCAACCTGAATATTTTAACTTGAGAGACAGTCTTTCAGAAAACTCTGAAGACTATACTCACTAGAAGTCAAAGCACAGTTTTACAAGTTTTTAAGACAAAGGATTATAAGTCAAATTACATAATATTAACAGTTTACACAATCCAGATCTATGCAACAATCCTCTATGTGACCCCTTACAGGATTAAAAGGGAAGATTATCTTCTAAAGAGTTGTGACCCTTCAGAAGATTAAGAAGAAATGTTATCTCTGAAGAGTATCTGGTTAATGAGGTTATACAACACACACTAAAGGGGAGAGAGGAGGTCCAGATGGGCAAAGGAAATTTTTATACTGAAATTTTTCTTGTCTTGCCACAAATAGGAATTTTATTTCCTCAGTAATCTTGGTCATATGTTTTCCCAAGAGAGAGTACCTTCCTTAAGGACAGAGACTGAATATACACAGGGACAAAGGACTGTGTATTATTAAAAATTTATTAAAAACAGGACTCTGACTCATAACTTCTGCAGCAACAGATCAGGACTTGATGCTGGCAGCTTCCCTAAGTTTTACCCCACGTCTGAAATGGGAATCCAAATTCTTGTTCATGGAGCCAAAAGATGAATTTCACAAATATGCAAACACAGTAGCAGGTAAGCAGGGTTTATTTTAGAGAGAGAGAGTGTAAAGATCTCAGCATAGACACTGAGAGGTGTGACGTGCCCAGTAAAACAGGAATTATAGTGAAGGAGGAAACAGACAGAACAAGCTCCATCTTGAAAGCCGGACTCCATCTTGGGCCATACTGTGGACTTTGAGCTATATGCCCAGTATCTATGGAAATGACATACCAACTGGAAAACCAGAACTCCCAGAAGGAAGAGCCCCAGGACTCCTATGTAGACACTCAGTCACCTAAAAGAATACTCGAATTATCTGTCTAACCAAATAGAATCATAAATTCTATTATGCTTATTAGGATATGCTGCTAAGTCACTTCAGTCATGTTCGACTCTGTGCGACCCTATAGACGGCAGACCACCAGGCTCCCCCATCCCCAGGATTCTCCAGGCAAGAACACTGGAGTGGGTTGCCATTTCCTTCTCCAATGCATGAAAGTGAAAAGTGAAAGTGAAGTCGCTCAGTCGTGTCTGACTCTTAGCGACCCCATGGACTGCAGCCCACCAGGCTCCTCCATCCATGGGATTTTCCAGGCAAGAGTACAGGCCTATTGATAATTGTCCACTGTTAACTACCTAGGCTCAAGGCATATGAATTATGTGTTAACTTTGTATCTTTCTTTTTTCTGACTAGTTTCAGGGAATTTGGGGAGGTGGGTTTAGGCATGTACACTTAGGGTACATAAGGTTTTCACAAAAACTGGTCGGGGTAGCTGGCTAAGAGGAGACTCTGCCTTGGGCCCACCGGTGTAATAAACTGCACTCAACTATCTGCCTTGTCCTTCTGAGTGAGTTTGTTTCCCAGAACGCATGGCTACAACAAATCTACCATAAAGAGTTAGTTCCTATGTAAAGAAAAACTTTGACATTATCATGGTTTACTGGAGAAAGAAGTCAATAATATAGTTTAGTACTTAGCCTGAATCACTTTATTTTTTGTGACTTTAGACAATTTAACATCATAGGCTTCTCAATTCTTACCTCATCATTGGAGCATTCATTCAATTTTGGAATTATTTGAATGAATGTAAGTTAGATGATGTTTGTGACCACTGTTTTTCTTTCTCTGTGAGGAAAGTGAAGTGTTTGGAAGGAGCCAAGGTCCTGTGGACTTAATGCTAAAAAGATACAAATTAAGCTTAAAGTACTGCTCAATAAATTGGTTAATGATTCTTTGTTTCTATCTATAGAAACTGTACCCAAAGTAGTTTAAATTCTTGTACAGTAGCTGAGAAAAGTCTCCAGGGAAAAATGATCAAGAAAGAGGAAAAGACAAAAAAAAAAAAAAAAAACAAAAACAAAACAAAACAAAAAAAAAACCCTCAGGCAAGCCATTGTTATGCAACTGAACCTGAAAATGTACAAATAACATTCCTGGGCAACAACCAAAGCTGCCAGGTTGTCCTGCAGCTAGTGACCTGAAACCACTGAGTCAGCTGTGCAGTTTTTTTTTTTTTTTTTCTTTTCACCAAGTTATATTTTAGTAGATACTGCAACCACCCAATTCACAAAAGCAAACAGGTAAAAAATATAAAGAGTGTTGTTTCCACACTTGTTCTCAGTCCTCTCTGGTCCTGACCCTCCATCTGGGAATACCACCAGATATAAGCCCTTGTGTTAGTTTCTTATTGAACTTTACAGGGTTGTTGTGGTTGTTGCTGTTTTTAAAATATAATTTATTTATTTGTAGCTGTGCTGAGTCTGGTTGTAGCTGCATGGGCTTTTCTCTAGTTGTGGCAAGCGGGGGCTACTCTCTAGTTGTGGTGTGCAGGCTTCTTATTGCAGTGGCTTCTCTTTTGGGAGCATGTGCTCTGGGGCCAGTGGGCTTCAGTAGTTGTGGCTCCCTGGCTGTAGAGCACAAGCTCAGTAGTTGTATTTGAGATGTGCTTAGTTGCTCCAAGGCATGTGAGATCTTCCTGGATCAGGGATCAAATCCATATTTCATGCATTGGCAGGCAGATTCTTTAACATTGAACCACCAGGGAAGCTCACGCAGGGTAGTTTTTAAATGATGAAAAAATATATTAATTCTTTCACTTTTTTATGGAACATAGGACAGAATACATTTCTTGGACACCTTGCTTTTACACTTGACAGTCTTTACCTCAGTTCAGTTCAATTCAGTTGCTCAGTCGTGTCCGACTCTTTGCGACCCCATGAATCGCAGCACGCCAGGCCTCCCTGTCCATCACCATCACCCGGAGTTCACTCAGACTCACATCCATTGAGTCAGTGATGCCATCCAGCCATCTCATCCTCGGTTGTCCCCTTCTTCTCCTGCCCTCAATCCCTCCCAGCATCCGAGTCTTTTCCAATGAGTCAACTCTTCGCATGAGGTGGCCAAAGTACTGGAGTTTCAGCTTTAGCATCATTCCTTCCAAAGAAAGCCCAGGGCTGATCTCCTTCAGAATGGACTGATTGGATCTCCTTGCAGTCCAAGGGACTCTCAAGAGTATTCTCCAACACCACAGTTCAAAAGCATCAATTCTTCAGTGCTCAGCCTTCTTCACTGTCCAACTCATATCCATACATGACCACGGGAAAAAACATAGCCTTGACTAGACTGACGTAAGTCGGCAAAATAATGTCTCTGCTTTTGAATATACTATCTAGATTGGTCATAACTTTTCTTCCAAGGAGTAAGTGTCTTTTCATTTCATGGCTGCAGTCAACATCTGCAGTGATCTTGGAGCCCCCCAAAATAAAGTCTGACACTATTTCCACTGTTTCCCCATCTATGTCTCATGAAGTGATGGGACTGGATGCCATTATCTTCCTTTTCTGAATGTTGATCTTTAAGCCAACTTTTTCACTCTCCTTTCACTTTCATCAAGAGGCTTTTTAGCTCTACTTTACTTTCTGCCATAAGGGTCGTGTCATCTGCATATCTGAGGTGAATCTTGATTCCAGCTTGTGTTTCTTCCAACCCAGGGTTTCTCATGATGTACTGTGCATAGAAGTTAAATAGGCAGAGTGACAATATACAGCCTTGACGTATTCCTTTTCCTATTTGGAACCAGTCTGTTGTTCCATGTCCAGTTCTAGCTGTTGCTTCCTGACCTGCATACAGATTTCTCAAGAAGCAAGTCAGGTGGTCTGGTGTTCCCATCTCTTTCAGAATTTTCCACAGTTTATTGTGATCCACACAGTCAAAGGCTTTTCATAGTCAATAGAGCAGAAATAGATGTTTTTCTGGAACTCTCTTGCTTTTTCCATGATCCAGCAGATGTTGGCAATTTGATCTCTGGTTCTTCTGCCTTCTTTACAACCAGCTTGAACATCAGGCAGTTCACGGTTCACATATTGCTGAAGCCTGGCTTGGAGAATTTTGAGCATGACTTTATTAGCATGTGAGATGAGTGCAATTGCGTGGTAGTTTGAGCATTCTTTTGCATTACCTTTCTTTGGAATTGGAATGAAAACTGACCTTTTCCAGTCCAGTGGCCACTGCTGAGTTTTCCAAATTTGCTGGCGTATTGAGTGCAGCACTTTCACAGCATCATCTTTCAGGATTTGAAACAGCTCAGCTGGAATTCCATCACCTCCACTAGCTTTGTTCGTAGTGATGCTTTCTAAGGCCCACTTGACTTCACATTCCAAGATGTCTGGCTCTAGATTAGTGATCATATCATCATGATTATCTTGTTCTTGAAGATCTTTTTTTTACAGTTCTTCCATATATTCTTGCCATCTCTTCTTAATATCTTCTGCTTCTGTTAGGTCCAGACCATTTCTGTCCTTTATAAAGCCCATCTTTGCATGAAATGTTCCCTTGGCATCTCTAATTTTCTTGAAGAGATCTCTAGTCTTTCCCATTCTGTTCTTTTCCTTATTTCTTTGCACTGATCGCTGAAAAAGGCTTTCTTATCTCTTCTTGCTATTCTTTGGAACTCTGCATTCAGATACTTATATCTTTCCTTTTCTCCTTTGCTTTTCACCTCTCTTCTTTTCACAGCTATTTAAGAAAGCTTCCATTTTGGGGGGGCTCCAAAATCACTGCAGATGGTGACTGCAGCCATGAAATTAAAAGACATTTACTCCTAGGAAGGAATGTTATGACCAACCTTGATAACATATTCAAAAGCAGAGACATTACTTTGCCAACAAAGGTCCGTCTAGTCAAGGCCATGGTTTTTCCAGTAGTCATGTATGGATGTGAGAGTTGGACTGTGAAGAAAGCTGAGCACCAAAGAATTAATGCTTTTGAACTGTGGTGTTGGACAAGACTCTTAAGAGTCTTGGACTGCAAGGAGATCCAAACATTCCATTCTAAAGGAGATCAGTCCTGGGTGTTCTTTGGAAGGAAGACGCTAAGGCTGAAGCTCCAGTACTTTGGCCACCTCATGCGAAGAGTTGACTCATTGGAAAAGACTCTGATGCTGGGAGGGATTGTGGGCAGGAGGAGAAGGGAACGACAGAGGATGAGATGGCTTGATGGTATCACCGACTCGATGGATGTGAATTTGTGTGAACTCTGGGAGTTGGTGATGGACAGGGAGGCCTGGCGTGCTGCAGTTCATGGGATTGCAAAGAGTCGGACACGACTGAACTGAACTGAACTGAACTGATCTTCACTTATTTGTGTATATGTGTGTGCATGTAGTGTTTTGAAAAAAAGTTTTTTTCATCATAAATATGTACTACAATTTATGTTACAGATATCCATTCTTGTGCATTTGTTTTCAGGTTTTTGTCACTATGAGCAATGCTACTGTGAATAAAAATATACATTGGTCATTTCAGTGCTGTGCACTCCTGTTCCTTCCTGAATGCATAATATGTGTCTAATATCTATAGAATCAATTCTCAGTGAAGCAATTGCTGAATTAGAAGATAGAGACCTAGATTTAGACATAGATATAGACAAATATAGACACACAGATACAGATACACACATGAATAATAAAAATTACTACATGTGTTTTAAAGGTATCAAATTTACTTCTCTGGTTTCCAATTTATGTTCCCATCAGTGGGTTTATCCACATCTTCCCAAACATAAAGTATTATTGAACTTTAGGCTTTTTCAAAGCTGAGAGGTAAAAATCAGTATCTCAGTGTACTATTAAAATAAAGAAGGAGACCATTAGACTGAGGAGTCTCTAATGTTATGACAGCGAATGCAAGCACACTAATATCTAAGTCTGTAAATGCAGAATTATAAAATAGAAACCTATGGACGAGTAATCACAACAGCCTAGGCTTTAAACTATAGCAAATCAGTAATTTTATTTTTGCTTTGCTTCCATACCTTTTCAACATAAGTCTGTCCCTGAGTCCTATTAGTAGAGCCCTCAACCACTTCTGCCTTCCCTTGTGGCTCAGCTGGTAAAGAATCCACCTGCAATGCAGGAGACCTGGTTTCAATCCCTGGGTTGGGTAAGGTAAGGTTAAGTCGCTCATTCGTGTCCTACTCTTTGTGACCCCATAGATTGTAGCCTACAAGGCTCCTCCGTCCATGGGAGTTTCCAAGCAAGTACTGGAGTGGGTTGCCATTTCCTTCTCCAGAGGATCTTCCCAACCCAGGGATCAAACCCGGGTCTCCCACATTGTAGGCAGACGCTTTACCATCTGAGCCACCCTAAAGAAGGGAAAGGCTACACATCCAGTATTCTGGCCTGGAGAATTTCATGAACTGCATAGTCCATGGAGTCACAGAGAGTCAGACACGGCTGAGCAACTTTCACTCAGACCACTTCTGGTTTGATGTTGCCCAATTTGATTCCATTTTTGCTCAAATATACTCTTAACATTTTAAATATTCTTTTTCAGTTTATCTTGTAATAATAATTTTAAAGTATATATATTTTTGTTTTCTTATTTTTTTCTCAAAGTTTATTGGTTTTATTCTGAGAGATATTCAGTACTTTTTCCCTAAGTTTAATGTATTGTTATTTGAACCCTGTGTTTTCATAACTCTGTTAGTTTCTATTTAAAAAAATCAATTTTTAAAAGCTCCTTTATGCACTAGGGATAAAAACCTTTTGTATCAATAAGTGTAGTAAATTTTCTCTACAAATTTCCATAAATGTATCTAAATTTATCTCTACATATTGAATGAATATTTTAACCTTTTCTTTATGGCTTTAGGAATTTTTCCTCCCTTTATAAGTAAAAATGGAGTCTCCAACAGTTTCTTTATATTGTTATGTTTATTGTTTTAAATACTTGAGTAGTTTTGGAGTTTTGCTTCATCTTTTTAGTTATTGATATGATTTTTTTCCACAATGTCAACTAGTGGAAATGTCAATGTCAATGTCAATTATCTCAAGCATATTTATTCCTACATATTGGGATAATACCTTAAACATACTCTAAATTGGCAAATATATTTAAGTGTATTTATAAATTTTAGTTTTTACCATTATTCTGTCTTTATATGCTAGTAATATACAGCTTTAAGAGATTAGTCCTACTGCATGTAATTGATTTTGCAAAAGAATTTTACTTTTTGATACTATTAGTCATATACTTAAATTGGCTCTTTATAATTATATGTGTCAAATATTTTAAAAGGATGTATATTTTAATATAATAGATACAAACTATAAAGTCATGGAGACTTTCTGATTTAGGAAAAATAAAACATCATTTTTTGTGGTGGTTATTATTGTAGTCATTGTTCTTAGCAAGCTGTACAGATATTTCTGGTGAAAAATGTCAAGAACAAGTTGTATTTCAAGGGGTAGACAATATTTAAAATGTAAGGCTATTGATTCTAGTAAAATAGTAAGGAATTTAATTTACAGGTGCTTTACAATCTCAAATTATTGCAGTTATTGAATAACTATGTTTTATAGCTCAAAAATGAGATACAGAGTCTGTTCACACTGTTTCTCAAAATTGGTTTGGAAAGAAATAAAATTAAGAGTAAACAAATTTAACTTAATATAAATGTTCATTTAAAGTAAAGAATTCTGTTAAAGAAAAATGCCTAAGTAATCTCTCAGGTTACACAATCTTGGTTTCTGATTGGATATTACCATGACATGGAGGAGTTTATAAAAAAGGCAGTTTTGCACTTACATATACACTGATTCAGGGTCAACTAGTATTGATTAATGCTTGCAGATTGGATAATGTGCTGATAAGCACTTCATATATTATACATTTAAATCTGACTGTAACTGTGTGACAAAGGAATATTTTCAGTATGTTATGAATTATTTAAAGTAAACTAAGGAAGTTAATCAGCAGCTCCCAAGTGGAGGAGCTAAGATTTTAATCATTGTTCTGGAATTTCAGCCAGGTTATCTCTCAATCACAAAATTTCCTTATTTTTTTAGAGTGGTTAAAGTGATAGAAAAAATCATTCTTTGTTCTTTCTCTAGTGATGTTTCAAGTAATTATCAGCATTGACAAGGAAATATATTCTTTGTCTATTTGTTTTCTTAACCGAGGCATTCTGAAACTTTAATAACTGCATCTATTGTTTACTGGTCAAATAAACTAGCCATTTTCTAGCTCACAATGGAGACTAAAAATTTGCCATTGGTATCATTGTAGTGCCCAATTAATGAAATAAAATCTGTTCTGCTTTGTTAATTACACTTTTTTTTTTTCTGGTTAGTTGTCTTTTTAAAAATTTTTTTTTTTTTTTATTTTTACTTTAGTTTACTTTACAATACTGTATTGGTTTTGCCATACATTGACGTGAATCCACCACGGGTGTACATGCAATCCCAAGCATGAACCCCCCTCCCACCTCCCTCCCCACAACATCCCTCTGGGTCATTCCTGTGCACCAGCACCAAGCATGCTGTATCCTGCATCGGACATAGACTGGTGATTCGATTCTTACATGATAGTATACATGTTTCAATGCCATTCTCCCAAATCATCCCACCCTCTCCCTCTCCCTCTGAGTCCAAAAGTCCACTATACACATCTGTGTCTTTTTTGCTGTCTTGCATACAGGGTCATCATTGCCATCTTTCTAAATTCCATATATATGTGTTAGTATACTGTATTGGTGTTTTTCTTTCTGGCTTACTTCACTCTGTATAATCAGCTCCAGTTTCATCCGTCTCAACAGAACTGATTCAAATGTATTCTTTTTAATGGCTGAATAATACTCCATTGTGTATATGTACCACAGCTTTCTTATCCATTCATCTGCTGATGGACATCTAGGTTGTTTCCATGTCCTGGCTATTAAAAACAGTGCTGCAATGAACATTGGGGTACATGTGTCTCTTTCTATTCTGGTTTCCTCGGTGTGTATGCCCAGAAGTGGGATTGCTGGGTCATATGGCAGTTCTATTTGCAATTTTTAAAGGAATCTCCACACTGTTCTCCATAGTGGCTGTACTAGTTTGCATTCCCACCAACAGTGTAGGAGGGTTCCCTTTTCTCCACACCCTCTCCAGCATTTATTGCTTGCAGATTTTTGGATTGCAGACATTCTGACTGGTGTGAAGTGGTACCTCATTGTGGTTTTGATTTGAATTTCTCTAATAATAAGTGATGTTGAGCATCTTCTCATGTGTTTTTTAGCCATCCGTATGTCTTCTTTGGAGAAAGGTCTCTTTAGTTCTTTGGCCCATTTTTTGATTGGGTTGTTTATTTTTCTGGAATTGAGTTGCATAAGTTGCTTGTATATTTTTGAGATTAGTTGTTTGTCAGTTGTTTCATTTGCTATTATTTTCTCCCATTCAGAAGGCTGTCTTTTCACCTTGCTTATATTTTCCTTTGTTGTGCAGAAGCTTTTAATTTTAATTAGATCCCATCTGTTTATTTTTGCTTAAAGTTAGGCTTTTTGCGAGGATATAGGTGTTGACAAATTTTTTTTTTTATGTTTCCTTTGCAGAATGGCAAAATATGATAAATTTTGAATACATTAGAATTTTTAACCTCCCCATTAAAAGATTGTAACCTCTCAACATCTAAATTTCTTTATTTGTTTGCATTCAAGTCTAAGATCTGAACTCAGTCATATCCAACTCTTTGCACACAGACATGAATTAATAATTAACTTTAGATGTTGGTCAGTTGTGTATGTATCTTTAAATGATTTTATTTTTTGTGAATTTTATATTTGACTAAGTTATATATTTACATAATTCAAATTTCAAAAAAGAACTAACATATAATCAGTGAAGAGTGGAGTCTCTCACCCCCACCCATGATGCCCAGTGTGCAATTAGAGCTCAGTGAGATCTGAAAGTTAATCAGAGCAGAGCTGTGTATTCCTCTCACTGTCTTCATGGAATCACTACCAATTAAAAATATATCTCTTTAGAAAATTTGAAAGTAAATATATATTATTTTTAAAAAGAATAACTTTTCATATGTACTCTTTTTTTTATAATCTGGCTCTTTGCAATTAACAATATATATTGGAAATTTAGCCATATCAATACATAGGAACTTTTTTTTAATGCTTAAATTGATTACATTCCCTTGTGTCAATGTCACAATTATTGCACCTATTCCAATTATAAAATTTTGCTATTACCAAAAATAAAAAAAAGATAAAAAATAAAGCCTCACCTAGAACATATATCAATTTACAAATATCTAACATATTATGGGAAGTATAATTTGTAGACATTACCAGTTGCCTTCAACAGGGTTCTGTGCCAATTTATTATTATTTTTCCTTTTTAAAAATTTTTAATTTTTTTGTTGAAGGATAATTGCTTTACAGAATTTTATTGTTTTCTATCAAACCTAAACATGAATCAGCCCTAAGTATACACATATCCCCTTTCAAACATCCATCTTATCTACCTCCCCCCATCTACCTCCCCATCCCACACCTCTAGGTTGATAGAGAGCCCTTGTTTGAGTTTCCTGAGCCATACAGAGAATTCCCATTGGCTGTCTATTTTACATATGGTAATATAAATTTCCATGTTACTCCTTCCATACATCTTACCCTCTCCTCCCCTCTCCTCATGTCCATATGTCTATTCTCTATGCCTGTTTCTCCATTGCTTCCCAGCAAATAAATTCTTCAGTACCATTTTTTTTTAGATTCCATATGTGTGTGTTAGAATGCTATATTTATCTTTCTCTATATGACTCACTTAACTCTGTATAATGGATTCTAGGCTCATTCAGCTCATCAGACTGACTCAAATGCATTCATTTTTATGGCTGAGTAATATTCCATTGTGTACACATACCCCAACTTCTTTATCCATTCATCTGTCAATGGAAATTTAGGTTGCTTCCATGTTCTAGCTATTGTAAATAGTGCTGCAATGAACAATGGGATATATGTGTGTTTTTCAATTTGAGTTTCCTCAGTGTATATGCCTATGAGTGGGATTGCTGGATCATATGGTGGTTTTATTCCTAGTTTTTAAAGGAATCTCCATATCATCTTCCACAGTGGCAGAATCAATTTACATTCCCCCCAATACTGCAAGAGAGTTCCCTTTGCTCCACACCCTCTTCAGCATTTATTGTTACTAGATTTTTGATGATGGCTATCAAGGCCATCCACAAGAAAAATATATGCAAAAAGGCAAAATGCTAGTCTGATGAGGCCTTACAAATAGCTGACAAAAGAAGAGAATGTTCTTCTCTTCTGTGGCAAAGGAGAAAAGGAAACATATACCTATGTGAGTGGAGAGTTCCAAAAAACAGCAAGGTGAGATGAGAAAGCCTTCCTCAGTGATCAATGCAAAGAAATAGAGGAAAACAATAGAATGGGAAAGACTAGAGATCTCTTCAAGAAAATTAGAGATACCAAGGGAACATTTCATGCAAAGATGGTCACAATAAAGAACAGAAATGGTATGGACCTAACAGAAGCAGAAGATACTAAGAGAAGGTGGCAAGAACACAAAGAAGAACTATATAAAGAAGATCTTCATGAGCCAGATGACCACGATGGTGTGATCACTCACCTAGAGTCAGATATCCTAGAATATGAAGTCAAGTGGGCCTTAGGAAACATCACTACGAACAAAGCTAGTGGATTTGATGGAATTCCAGTTGAGCTATTTCAAATCCTAAAAGATGATGCTGTGAAAGTGCTACACTCAATATGCCAGCAAATTTGGAAAACTCAGCAGTAGCCACAGGACCGGAAAAAGTCAGTTTTCCTTTCAATACCAAAGAAAAGCAATGCCAAAGAATGCTCTAACTTCCATACAACTGCATTCATCTCACATGCTAGCGAAGTAATGCTCAAAAATCTCCAAGCCGGGCTTCAACAGTATGTGAACTGTGAACTTCCAGATGTTCAAGCTGGATTTAGAAAAAGCAGAGGAACCAGAGATCAAAATGCCAACATCCACTGGATCATGGAAAAAGCAAAAGAGTTCCAGAAAAACATCAACTTTTGCTTTACTAACTATGCCAAAGCTTTTGACTGTGTGGATAACAACAAACTGTGGATAATTCTTAAAAGGATGGGAATACCAGACCACCTCACCTGCTTCCTGAGGAATCTGCATGCACGTTAAGACACAATAGTTAGAACTGGACATGGAAGAACACACTGGTTCCTAATCGGGACAAGAGTGTAGGAAGGCTGTATAGTATATTATCACTCTGCTTATTTAACTTATATGCAGAGTACATCATGCAAAATGTCAGGTTGGATGAAGCACAAGCAGAAATCAAGATTGCTGGGAGAAATATCAATAATCTCAGATACACAGATTACACCACCCTTATGGCAGAAAGTGAAGAAGAACTAAAGAGCCTCTTGATGAAAGTGAAAGAGGAGAGTGAAAAAGTTGGCTTAAAACTCAGCATTCAGAAAACAATAATCATGGCATCAGATCCTATCACTTCATGGTAAATAGGTAGGGAAACAATGGAAACAGTGTCAGACTTTATTTTTTTGGGCTCCAAAATCATTGCAGATGGTGACTGCAGCCATGAAATTAAAGGACACTTGCTCCTTGGAAGAAAAGCTGTGATCAACCTAGATAGTATATTAAAAAGCAGAGATTTTTTTACCAACAAAGTTCCATCCAATCAAAGCTATGGTTTTCCCAGTAGTCATTTATGGATGTGAGAGTTGAAATATAAAGATATCTGAGCACCAAAGAATGGATGCTTTTGAACTTTGGTGCTGGAGAAACTCTTGAGAGTCCCTTGGACTGCAAGGAGATCCAACCACTCCATCATACAGGAAATCAGTCCTGATTATTCATTGGAAGGACTGATGCTGATCTGAAACTGCAATATTTAGCCACCTGTTGGGAAGCACCAACTCATTTGAAAAGACCCTGATGCTGGGATAGATTGAAGGCAGGAGGAGAAGGAGACGGCAGAAGATGAGGTGGTTGGATGGCATCATCAAAGTCAGGAGTTTGAGTAGGCTCAAGGAGTTGGTGGTGGACAGGAAAGCGTGAAATGCTGTAGTCCATGGGGTTGCAAAGAGCTGCACACGAATGAGCAACTGAACTAAACTGATAATGACCATTGTGTGGTGATATCTCATTGTAGTTGTGATGTGCATTCTCTAATAATGAGTGATGTTGAGGATATTTTCATATATTTGTTAGCCATCTTTATGTCTTCTTTAGAGAAATGTCTGTTTAGGTCTTTTTCCCATTTTTTGATTGGGTTGTTTGCTTTTATGGCATTGAATTATTTGAGCAGCTTGTGTTATTTTGAAATTAATCCTTTGTTAGTTGTTTCATTGCATTATTTTCTCCCATTCTGAGGGTTGTCTTTTCACCTTGCTTATAATTTCCTTTGCTGTGCAAAAGCTTTTAAATTTAATCAGGTCCCACTTTTTTTTTTTTTTTTTACATTTGTTTTTATTTCTGTTACTCTAGGAGGTAGGTCAAGAGGATTTTGCTTTCATGTTATCAAGTGTGCTGTCTATGTTTTTCTCTAAGAGTTTTATAGTTTCTGGTGTTACATTTAGGGCTTTAATCCATTTTGAGTTTATCTCTGTGTATGGTGTTAGGAAGTGTTCTAATTTCATTCTTTTACATGTAGCTGTCCAGTTTTCCCAGCACCATTTATTGCAGAGGCTATCTTTGCCCCATTGTATATTATTTGCCTCTTTTGTCAAAACTAAGGTACCCAAATATGCATGGTTTACTTCTGAGCCTTCTATCTTGTTCCTTTGGTCTATATTTCTGTTTTTGTGCCAGTACCATACTGCCTTGATGACTGTAGCTTTGTAGTATAATCTGAAGTCAGGAAGATTGATTCCTCCAGTTCCGTTCTTTCTCAAGACTGCTTTGGCTATTCAGGGTCTTTTGTGTTTTCATATGAATTATGAAATTTTTTTTCTAGTTCTGTGAAAATGCCATTGGTAATTTGATAGGAAATTCATCCAATCTGTAGATTGCATTTGGTAGTAGAGTCATTTTCACAGTACCATTTCTTGCTATCCAGAAACATGAAATATCTCTTCATCTGTTCATTTTGTCCTTGGTTTCTTTCATCAGTATCTTATAATTTCCTGTGTACAGTTTTTTTTTGTCTCCTTAGGTAAGTTTATTCCTATATATTTACTTCTTTTTGTGGCAATGGTGAATGGGATTGATCCCTTCATTTCTCTTTCTTTCATTGTTTCTATATAGAAATTCAAGTGATTTCTGTGTATTGATGTTGTATCCTGCAACTTTGCTAATTTCACTGATTAGCTCTAGTAATTTTCTGATACTATCTTTAGAGATTTCTATGTACAGTACTGTATCATCAGCAAAAAGTGAGAGCTTTACTTCTTCTCTGATCTCGATTCCTTTTATTTCTTTTTCTTCTTTGATTGCTGTAGCTAGGACTTCCAGATCTATGTCAAATAATAGTGGGGAAAGTGGGCACCCTTGTCTTATTCCTGATCTAGTGGGGATGCTTTCAGTAGAATAAGGTTTGCTGTAGGCTTATCATATATGGCCTTTACTATGTTGAGATAGGTTTTTCTATACCCATTTTTTGAAGAGTTGTCATAAATGGGTGTTGAATTTTGTCAAAGGATATTTCTGCATCTATTGAGATTATCATATGGTTTTTATCTTTTAATTTGTTAATATGGTATATAACATTGTTTGATTAGCACATATTGAAGAATCCTTCCATTCCTGGAATAAACCCAACTTGATCATTGTGGATGAGCTTTTGATGTGTTGCTGAATACTGTTTACTAAAATTTTGTTGAAGATATTTGCATCTATGCCTATCAGTGATATTGGCCTGTAGTCTTCTTTTTTATCTTGTCTTTATCTGGTTTTGGTATCAGGGTGATAGACCTCATAGAATCATGTTGGAAGTGTTCCTTCCTGTGCAATTTTTTGAAAGAATTTTGTAAAGGTAGTCATTAGCTCTTCTCTAAATAAATGGTTGATAGAATTTTGCAGTGAAGTCATCTGGTCCTGGGCTTTTGTTTTTTAGGAAATTTTTAATCACAGCTTCAATTATAGTACTTGTAGCTGGGTTGTTCATAATTTCTATGTCTTCCTGGTTCAGTCTTCGAAGATTGAACTTTTCTAAGGATCTGTCCATTTCTTCCAGGTTATCCATTTTATTGCCATATACTTGTCCATAATACTCTCTTAGAGTCGTCTGTATTTTTACATTCTCTGTTGGTCAGTTGAGTTCTGTTGGTCAGTTCAGTTCAGTTGCTCAGTCTTGCCTGACTCTTCGTGACCCCATGAACCACAGCATGCCAGGCTTCCTTGTCCTTCACAAACTCCTTGAGTCAACCTAAACCCATGTCCACTGAGTCGGTGATGCCATCCAACCATCTCATCTTCTGTCGTCCCCTTCTCCTCTTGTCCTCAATCTTCCCAGCATCAGGATCTTTTCAACTAAGTCAATTCTCCACATCAGGTGACCAAAGTATTGGAGTTTTAGCTTCAACATAAGTCCTTCCAATGAACAGACAGGATTGATTTCCCTTAGGATGGACTTGTTAGTTCTCCTTCTTGCAGTCCAAGGGACTCTCAAGAGTCTTCTCCAACACCACAGTTCAAAAGCATGAATCTTTTGGCACTCAGCTTTCTTTATAGTTCAAATCTCACATCCATACATAACCACTGGAAAAACCATAGCCTTGACTAGATGGACCTTTGTCGGCAAAGTAACGTTTCTGCTTTTTAATATGCTATCTAGGTTGGTCATAACTTTCCTTTAAGGAGTAAGCATATTTTAATTTCATGACTGCAATCACCATCTGTAACGATTTTTGGAGCCCAGAAAAAAAAAAAAAAATCCGCCACTCTCTACACTTTTTCCCCATCTATTTGCCATGTAGTGATGGGACCAGATGCCATGATCTTAGTTTTCTGAATGTTGAGCTCTAAGCCAACTTGTTCACTCTCCTCTTTCACTTTCATCAAGAGGCTTTTTAGTTCTTCTTCTCTTTCTGCCATAAGGGTGGCATCATCTGCATATCTGAGGTTATTGATATTTCTCCTGGCAATCTTGATTCCAGCTAGAGTTTCTTCCAGTCCAGCATTTCTCATGATGTGCTCTGCATATAAGTTAAATTAGCAGGGTGACTATATACAGCCTTGATGTACTCCTTTTCCTATTTGGAGCCAGTCTGTTGCTTCATGTCCAGTTCTAATTGTTGCTTCCTCACCTGCATACAGATTTTTCAAGAGGCAAGTCAGGGGGTCTGGTATTCCCATCTCTTTCAGAATTTTCCACAGTTTATTGTGATCCACACAGTCAAAGGCTTTGGCATAGTCAATAAAGCAGAAATAGATGTTTTTCTGGAACTCTTTTGCTTTTTCCATGATCCAGCAGATGTTGGCAATTTGATCTCTGGTTCCTCTGCCTTTTCTAAAACCAGCTTGGACATCTGGAAGTTAGTTCACGTATTGCTAAAGCCTTGCTTGCAAAATTTTAAGTATTTTTTTTTTTTTACTAGCTTGTGAAATGAGTGCAATTGTGCGTTAGTTTGAGCATTCTTTGGCATTGCCTTTCTATGGGATTGGAATGAAAACTGACCTTTTCCAGTCCTGTGGCCACTGCTGAGTTTTCCAAATTTGCTGGCATATTGAGTGTAGCACTTTCACAGCATAACCTTTCAGGATTTGAACTAGCTCAACTGGAATTCTGTCACCTCCACTAGCTTTGTTCTTAGTGATTCTTCCTAGGGCCCACTTGACTTCACATTCCAAGATGTCTGGCTCTAGGTAAATGATCACACCATTGTGATTATCTGGGTTGTAAAGATCTTTTTTGTGCAGTTCTTCTGTGTATTCTTTCCACCTCTTCTTAATATCTTCTGCTTCTGTTAGGCCCATACCATTTCTGTCCTTTATTGAGCTCATCTTTGCATAAAATGTTCCCTTGGTATCTCTAATTTTCTTGAAGAGATCTCTAGTCTTTCCCAATCTATTGTTTTCCTCTATTTCTTTGCAATGATCACTGAGGAAGGTTTTCTTATCTCTCCTTGCTGTTCTTTGGAACTCTGCATTCAAATGGGTATATCTTTCTTTTTCTCCTTTGCTTTTTGATTCCCTTCTTTTTACAGGTATTTGTAAGGCCTCCTCAGACAACCATTTTGCTTTTTTGCATTTCTTTTCCTTGGGTATGGTCTTAATTCCTGTCTCCTGTACAATGTCACGAACCTCTGTCCATAGTTCATCAGGCATTCTGTCTATCAGATCTAGTCCCTTAAATCTATTTCTTACTTCCACTATATAGTAATAAGAGATTGATTTAGATCATACTCGAATGGCCCAGTGGTTTTCTCCACTGTCTTAATTTTCAGTCTGAATTTAGTAATAAGGAGTTCATGAGCTGAGCCACAGTCAGCTCCTGGTCTTGTTTTTGTTGACTGTATAGAGCTTCTCCATCTTTGGCTGCAAAGAATATAATCAGTTTGATTTCTTTGTTGACCATCTGGTGATGTCCATGTGTAGAGTCTTCTCTTGTGTTGCTGGAAAAGGGTTTTTGCTATGACCAGTGCATTCTCTTGGTAGAACTCTATTAGCCTTCACCCTGCTAACAGGCAAAGTTGTAACCTTTCCTTTGTCATTTCTACTTTTGTTGATTTGATTCTTCTCTCTTTTTTCCTTGATGAGTCTGGCTATAGGTTCATCAATTATGTTTATCTTCTCAAATAATCAGCTTTAGTTTTATTAATCTTAACTATTGTTTCTTTCATTTCTTTTTCATTTATTTCTGCTCAGATCTTTATGATTTCTTTCTTTCTAGTAATTTTGGGGATTTTTGTTCTTCTTTTTCCAGTTGTATTAGGTGTAAAGTTCGGTTTTCTTCTATGTATTCCTTGTTTCTTGAACAAGGATTACATTGCTAGAAACTTCCCTCTGAGAACTGCTTTCGCTGCGTCACATAGGTTTTGAGTTCTCGTGTTTTCATTGTCCTTTATTTCTAGAAATTTTTGGATTTCCCTTTGATTTTTTCAGTAACCTGTTGGTTATTTAGAAACCTGTGGATTAATGTGTATGTGTTTGTGTTTCTTACAGTTTTTTTTTTTTTTCTTGCAATTGATATTTAGTTCTGTAGCATTGTGGTCAGAGAAGATGCTTGATATGATTTCAAGTTTCTTAAGTTTGCTGAGGTTTGACTTGTCACCCAAGATATGGTTTATCCTGGAGTATGTTCCATGTGCACTTGAGAAGGCATATTCTTCTATATTTGGATGGAATGTCCTGAATATATCAATGAGATCAATCTTATCTAATATATCATTTAAGACTTGTGTTAACTTATTAATCTGTTTTGATGACCTGTCCCTTGGTGTGAGTTGAGTGTTAAAGTCTCCTAATATTATTGTGTTACTTTCAACTTCTCCTTTTATGTCTGTTAGTGTTTGTCTTATGTATTGAGGTGCTCTTCTGTTGGGTGCATAGATATTTTCAATTGTTATGTCTTCCTCTTGGATTGATCCCTTGATAATTAGGTAGTGTCATTCCTTATCTCTTGTAATCTTCTTTATATTAAGGTCTATTGTGTCAATATGAGGATTGCTATTCCAGCTTTCTTTTGTTTCACATCTGCATAGAATATATTTTCCATTCTCTCACTTTCAGTCTATATGTGTGTTTAGGTCTGAAGTGACTTTCTTATAGACAGTGTATATATAGAATTTGTTTTTGTATGCATTCAGCCAGTCTGTGTGTTTTGGCTGGTGCATTTAATCTATTTATATTTAAAGTAATTATTGATATATATATTCCTAGGTCAAATTGCCAACTTCCAATGGATCATGGAAAAAGCAAGAGAGTTCCAGAAAAACATCTATTTCTGCTTTATTGACTATGCCAAAGTCATTGATTGTGTGGATCACAATAAACTGGAAAATTCTGAAAGAGATGGGGACATCAGACAGCCTGACCTGCTTCTTGAGAAATCTGTATGCACGTCAGGAAGTAACGGTTAGAACTGGACATGGAACAACAGACTAGTTCCAAATCGGAAAAGGAGTACATCAAAGCTGTATATTGTCACCCTGCTTATTTAACTTATATGCAAAGTACATCATGAGAAACCTTGGGCTGGATGAAGCACAAGCTGGAATCAAGATTGCCAGGAGATACATCAATAAACTCAGATATGCAAATAACACGACCCTTATGGCTGAAAGTGAAGAACTAAAGAGCCTCTTGATGAAAGTGGAAGAGGAGAGTGAAAAAGTTGGCTTAAATCTCAACATTCAGAAAACCAAGATCATGGCATCTAGTCCCATCACTTCATAGGAAATAGATGGGGAAACAGTGGAAACAGTGGCTGAGTTTACTTTTTTGGGCTCCAAAATCACTGCAGATGGTGACTGCAGCCATGAAATTAAAAGATGCTTACTCCTTGGAAGGAAAGTTATGATCAAACTAAAGCAGCGACATTACTTTGCCAACTACGGTCCATCTCTTCAAGGCTATGGATTTTCCAGTAGTCATGCATGGATGTGAAAGTGAAAGTGAAAGTGATGTCTCTCAGTTGTGTCTGACTTTTTGCGACCCTGTGGACTGTAGCCTACCAGGCTCCTCTGTCCATGGAATTCTCCAAGCAAGAATACTGGAGTCGGTTTCCATTTCCTTCTCCAAGGGATGTTCCTGACCCAGGGATTGAACCCAGGGATTGAACACACGAATTGAACCAGGGTCTCCCACATTGGAGGCAGATGCTGTAACCTCTGAGCTACCAGGGAAGCTGATATGAGAGTTGGGCTATAAAGAAAGCTGAGCACAGAAGAACTGATGCTTTTGAACTGTGGTGGTGGAGAAGACTCTTGAGAGTCCCTTGGACTTCAAGGAGATCCAATCAGTCCATCCTAAAGGAAATCAGTCCTGGGTGTTCACTGGAGGGACTGATGTTGAAGCTGAAACTCTAATACTTTGGCCACCTGATGGGAAGACTGACTCATTGGAAAAGACTCTGATGCTGGGAAAGATTGAGGGCAAGAAGAAAAAGGGATGACAGAGGATGACATGGTTTTATGACATCATGGACTCAATGGACATGAGTTTTGTAAACTCAGGGAGTTGGTGATGGACAGGGAGCCCTGGCGTTCTGCAGTCCATTGGGTCACATAGAGTCAGACACGACTGAGTGATTGAACTGAACTGATTCTTATTTTGTATTTTTTGACTATATAGATCCCTTTACATTTGTTGTAAAGCTAGTTTTGTGGTACTGAATTCTCTTAACTTTTGCTTTTCTGAAAAGCTTTTTGTCCTTCAATTTGAATTGGAATCTTGCTGGGTACAGTAATCTTGGTTGTAGATTTTTCCCTTTCAATACTTTAAATATATCCTGCCATTCCCTTCTGGCCTGCAGAGTTTCTGTTGAAAGATCAGCTGTTAAGCTTATGGGGTTTCCTTTGTATGTTACTTGTGGCTTTTCATTTGCTGCTTTTAATATTCTTTCTTTGTGTTTCATCTTTGTTAGTTTGATTAGTACGTGTCTTGGTGTGTTTCTCCTTGGGCTTTACTGTATGGGACTCTCTGTGTCTCTGGACTTGATTGACTATTTCCTTTTCCATATGGGGAAATTTTTTACTCTAATCTCTTCAAAAATTTCTCACATCCTCTCTTTTTCTCTTCTTCTGGGTCCCCTATAATTCGAATGTTGGTGTGTTTGATATTGTCCCAGAGGTCTCTGAGACTATTTTCAGTTCTTTTCATTCTTTTTACTTTATTCTGCACTTCAGAAATTATTTCCACCATTTTATCTTCCAGGTCACTAATTCATTCTTCTGCTTTAGGTATTCTGCTATTAATTCCTTCCAGAGTATTTTTTAATTTCAGTAATTGTGTTGTTTGTCTATGTTTATCCTTTAATTCTTCTAGGTCTTTGTTAATTGATTCTTGCATTTTCTCCCTTTTGTTTTCAAGGTTTTTCATTATCTTTACTATCATTATTCTGAATTCTTTTTCAGGTAGTTTGCCTATTTCCTCTTCATTTATTTGGACTTCTGTGTTTATTGCTGTTTCTTCATTTGTGAAGTATTTCTCTGCCTTTTCTTTTCTTTTTTTTTTTTTTTTAACTTATTGTGTTTGAGGTCTCCCTTTCCCAGGCTTAAAGGAAAGTTGAATTCTTTCTTTGATAAAAGTTGAATTTTTCTTCCCTTTTGGTTTCTGCCCTCCTAAGGTTGGTCCAGTGGTTTGGTGGCTCAGATGGTAAAGAGTCTGTCTACAGTGTGAGAGACCTGGGTTTGATCCCTGGATTGGGAAGATTTACTGGAAAAGGAAATGGCAATCTACTCCAGTACTCTTGCCTTGAAAATTCCATGGATGGAGGAGCTTGGTGCAGGCTACAATCCATGGGGTCGCACACAGTCAGGCATGACTGAGTGGGAAGGGAAAAAAAAAAAAATGTTGGTCCAGTGGTTTTTCTAAGCTTCATGTAGGGTGAGATTTGTGATGAGATTTTTGTTTGTTTGTTTTCCATCTGATGGGCAAGGCTGAGTGAGGTGGTAATCCTGGCTGCTGATTATTGCATTTGTATTTTTCTTTTGTTTGCTGTTTAGATGAGGTGTTTTGCAGTTTGCAAATGGTGATTGAGTGATGCTGGGTCTTATATTCAAGTGGTTTCCTTTGTGTGAGTTCTCACTCTTTCATACTCCCTAATAGATGGGGAAACAGTGGAAACAGTGTCAGACTTTATTTTTGGGGGCTCCAATATCATTGCAGATGGTGATTGCAGCCATGAAATGAAAAGACACTTACTCCTTGGAAGGAAAGTTATGACCAACTCAATAGCATATTCAAAAGCAGAGATATTACTTTGCTGACTAAGGTCCGTCTAGTCAAGGCTATGGTTTCTCCAGTGGTCATGTATGGATGTGAGAGTTGGACTGTGAAGAAGGCTGAGAGCTGAAGAATTCATGCTTTTGAACTGTGGTGTTGGAGAAGACTCTTGGAGTCCCTTGGACTGCAAGGAGATCCAACCAGTCCATTCTGAAGGAGATCAACCCTGGGCTTTCTTTGGAAGGAATGATGCTAAAGCTGAAACTCCAGTACTTTAGCCACCTCATATGAAGAGTTGACTCATTGGAAAAGACTTTGACACTGGGAGGGATTGGGTGCAGGAGGAGAAGGGGATGACAGAGGATGAGATGGCTGGATGGCATCACTGACTCGATGGACATGAGTCTGAGTGAACTCCGGGAGTTAGTTGGTGATGGGCAGGGAGGCCCAGTGTGCTGTGATTCATGGGGTTGTAAGTAGTCGGACACAACTGAGCGACTGAACTGCACTGAACTGAAGGTTAATTCTCTGGTATTCTAGGTCTTGGAGTCAGTGCTCTCACTCCAGCGGCTCAGGGCTTGATCTCTGGTCAGGAAAGAAGATTCCACAAGTGGTTTGTTACGGCATTAAGTGAGATTAAAACAAATATCCAAAAGTGAGAAATCAAAGATAAACCTCAGATAAATGGCACCTACAAAATCAGGCAATTAATAATTAATAATAAAAATAGTGGACTATACACATATACATATACATTCATGAGTAAAGTCAAAACAGTCCAACTAAAATAAAGTACAAGAGTTTGACCTGGCGAACAAAGAAAATAAAATAATTATATTTACCAGTTAAGAACAAAACTATCTAAAGCACAAACTGGAAAACAAAATTTAAAACAAGATGCCAATTGGGGAATAAAGCAATGAAAAGAAAACTAACAAATATTTTGAAAGGAAAGAAAGAATAGATATGCAAAGTTAAATAGAGCTAGATGAAGACGATTTATATACAGTAAAGATTAACTGCAAGGGGAAAAAACAGTTGGAAAGGCAAACAAAGGAATACATGTAGAAAAAAATATAATAGGTTTGAAAATTTCAAAATTAAAATTATAGAAAAAGAGAATGAAAAAAATTAAAGAACAAAGAAAAAAGGAAAACTCCACTGACCTGCAAAAGCACACTGTAGAGGCAAAAGTTTATAACAAAAATGAAAAGCGTGACTGAATATACACATATACGTATACACCCATAAGCAGAATCAGAATAGTCCAACAAAAATAAACTACAATAGATTGACCCGGCAAACAAAGGAAACCAGAAATTATATCTCCCAATTAAGAACAAAACTAACTAAAGTACAAACTGGGAAATGAAACTAAAGCAAGGTGCCAACTGGGAAATAAAGCAATGAAAATAAAACTAACAAATATGTTGAGAAGAAAGGAAAGAAAGAAAAGAAAGAGTAGACATGCAAAGTGAAATAGAGGTAGATAAATGAGATTTATATACATTAAAGATTAACTGCAAGGGGTAAGAAGAGGAGGAAAAGCAAACAAAGGAATAAATGAAGAAAAATAATAATAGGTTTTAAAAATTAAAAGAAGAGAAAAGGGAGAACTCCCAGAACTGCAAAAGCCCGACGTAGAGGCAGAGCTTTATCACAACAATTTAAAAATGCGACTGAGAAAAAAAAATAAAGGAAACAAACAAAAAACTCAAAAGCTTAATTAGATTTCATAGTGCCAATAAAATTGACAACTACAACAAGGAGGGGGGGAGGAAAAAAAAAAAAAAGAAAGGAAAAAATCCAAAAGAATCTATCAGTCCAGTCCAGTTCAGTCCCTCAGTCGTGTCTGACTATCTGTTCCCCATGAATTGCAGCACACCAGGCCACCCTGTCCATCACCAGCTCCCGGAGTTCACTCAAACTCACGTCCATTGAGTTGTTGATGTCATCCAGCCATCTCAAAAGAATCTATAGAACAAGTGAAAGAATAAGAACAATGAATGTTTTTCGTGAGTCACTGCTGTCAGAATCCTTTCCCTCACTGGGAGTCACAGTGCACTTCACCTCCCTAGGATGCCCTCCAACACTCTGCTGATCTCTGGACCTGCTGTGGAGGCAGTTCAGATTTTAATCTGTTCCTACTCCTCTGTGTTCTTGCCTCCAATGTCCACAGCTATCAGAACTAGCGCGTTTTCTTTTGTGGGAGTTCTGTGACCTTTTATATATTCCATAGACACAGAATCTGCCTAGTTGATCATCTGGATTTAATCTGTAGCTTGTACAGCTGGTGGGAAGGTTTGGGGTCTTCTTCCTTAGCCACACTGCCCCTGGGTTTCAATTGTGGTTTTATTTCCACCTCTGCATGTGGGTCATCTACTGGGGTTTGCTCCTGAGGCTGCCTTGGATGACTTGGGTTTGCCCCTGTGAGGGCAGGTGTGGAGGTGGTACAGCTGCTTGGGTTGCAGGGTTTGTGGCAGCACCAGGTACTCAGGGGAGTTGGCAGCTAGGACAACAGGAAATATAGTGTTCTAGAAGTGTATGACAACCAGTATTGGCCAATATGCTCCAGTATTCTTTCCTGGAGAACTTCCCTTCCTGACAGAGAAACCTGTCAGACCGCAGTCTACAGGGCTGCAAAGAGTGAGACACTACTGAAGCAACCCTGTGCACATAGACACAAGACCTTTTTCACCTGTTGCAGCTCTGCTCCAGTGAGAGTTGAGTGTGAAGGTGGCACAGCTGCTTGGCTTGCAGGGACCCTGGCAGCATGGAGTGTGTGCAGGGACACGGACTGCCTCCACCACAGGAGTTGTGGCCCTGTCATTGTCTTTTTTCCAGCCTCTTGTATTTGGTGATCGGAAGGCCTCTCTGGCTAGTCTTTCTCCATAGCTCTTCCTGTTCAGGCACTTAGAGGGCTCCCTTGCCTGGGGTCCTTCTCTGTTGTTCAGCACATCAGGCAGATAGAGAGTACCCTTGGCTGGGGTCTTACTCTGTAAATTGGCATGTCAGGCACTTAAATGGCACCCTGAGTGGGTCCTACTCTATTGTTAGGTCCCACACTCTCTATTGTTCAGCTTCCAATGCTGGCATGTTGGGGAGAGAGGCTATGGTGATGGCTCCACCCCCTACAGGTGACTCAGTAGTATCTCCCTGTTTCTATGGCTGCCCAGCTTTCCTCCACAGGCATTTCCAACCACAGCCTCCTCCCTTACATCCCCTTGATCTGTCTCTCCACCGTCAACAGCAGCCCTTGCCCTGGGATTGCTCCACAATCCATAAATTCCAGCTCCGAGCTGCTGTACTTTCTAGAAGATCTACATCCCTGTCTGGGGTATGTATGGCTGCAGCAAGGACTGTCTGATTCTCATTCCATTTAAGCTGCAACAAGTCAGCTATCTCACTCTCAGCCTTAAGTTTTTCTTCTCTGACTCAGACAATTGCCTCAATGTGGGGATTGGATCCCTGTTTCAGTCCCCCATCTGCCAAAGGTGGCTCTGATCCTACTAACACTCCTGTTTTCCCTCTAGTTCCTTTGTGCTATAGAGTTTTGCATGGGTCTATATATTCTTTTCTGCTGGTCAGGTACTCCTGTCAGCTCTCAGCTGGTGTTTTGCATGAACGTCTGTGTCGGAAGGTGTATTCTTGATGTAACCATGGAGAGAGATATATTCCACATCTACCTACTCCTCTGCCATCTTGTTCTCACCAATTTATTTTTGATCAACAGTTAAAGTGACTGTTTTTCCATGTGTGCATTTGTGAAAAGTCACTTCAGTTGTCTGACTCTTTGTGACTCTATGGACTGTAGTCCCCAAGGCTCCTCTGTGCCTGTGGATTCTCTAGGCAAGAATACTGGAATAGGTTCCCATGCCCTCCTCCAGGGGATCTTCTGAACCAGGTATCCAACACACATTTCTTACATCTCCTGCACTGGCAGGCAGGTTCTTTATCACTGGCGCCACCTGGGAAGCTCCTATTTTTCCATACTCTGGCCTATAAAAATATAATCTAGCTTTTAGAATATTGTAAAACTGATTAAATATATGTATGCACATATATATGTATATGCTATATATATAGTATACTTTTAGTTTAAGTCTTAACTGACATATTAATAAACTGAAAAATTGTTAAACTAAAATCTCTTTATAATTAATGTAGGTAAATATTTTTCATGTGTTTAAGGGTTACTTATTTTTCATTTTCTGTGAAATGTGTATATAATTTGCTGATTTTTTTCAGTGAAGTAGTAGGGTTTTTGTTCATTTGCTTTGTAGATATGCTTTAATTTTTAAAGCAATTAATATTTTATTTATGGTTTGTGTTTGAAACCTATTTTTCTAATTGTTTCTTGCCTTTTATTTTGCTCATGATACTTCTCTGAGCCTGTAATAGTTCCTTCCTCATTCTTCATTGCATTGTCTCCTTTCTCTAATCTTTTCTATTTTCTGTGTTTTTTTTTTTTTTTTTTGTTGGGGTGTGTGTGTGTGTGTGTGTGTGTTTGTGTGTATTTTGGGACTGTGTATTATAGTTATCAGTGAATTTTTAATATAGACAGATTGGCAAACTGTCTCATGGGACAAATCTGGCCTGCTGCCTGTTTCTATAAATAAATTTTGATTGGAACACAAACATATATATTAGAATATGGATTATTATGCTGCAATAGCAGAGTTGAGTAGTTGCAATAAAAGCTTTGTGTCCTGCAAAGCCTAAAATATTTACTATCTGGCCCTTTCAGGAAAAAAAATTCTATCACCCTCTGCTTTATCCTCTCCCTGAAGTACATGTTATCTTTATCCATATTTTGCAGACACAAACCTTCAAACCCAGTGAAGCTAAGAAAAACTGTCATGAATTTGAAGAATTTTCAAACAAAAATTTTCTAAATGGGAGATCCTGGGTTTTACTCAGGTTTGTATGATTCCAGAACGGAACTTTTAATAACTGTGAACTTGGTCCAATTATCTAAGGATGCATTTCTACTCTTAAAGTACAATAAACTATATTTGGACACACAAAACTCAAATCTATTCACATAAGAAAACATAAAATGGAGACTTTTTGGAGTATATACTTTTTTTTTATGTGTATAGCAATTTGAAAGTTATGGATACCTTTATGGAATTTCTTCATGTCCCAAAGACACCTAAAAATCTTATATATCATTCACAAAGAAATGATGTCTACTATAACTACAACATGTCAAAAATCTCGAGGCCATATAAATGCTTGAAATAATAACCAGTGCTATGGCTACAGGCTACAAGGCTACTTTACTTATCAGGAATATGACCTTAATAATGAAATGGATAATGAAAAGAATTGAGTTTTCATACACAGTTCATAAAGATCAGCAACAAAGACACTTTTTGATAAACTTTTAGTAAAATTGTGGTTGACTTTCATTATTTTTTGTAAAATGTACTTTGCAATAGAAAGCCACTTCTGACTTTCCTAGAAAAACACAATAAAAGAGATTAACCAAACAATTGCAAAAATAGTTTGTTTTTTTTTTTTTATTGTCTGATTTAGTGATCAATTCAGTTCAGTTCAGTTCATTTGCTCAGTCGTGTCTGACTCTTTGAGACCCCACGAATCGCAAAAGGCCAGGCCTCCCTGTCCATCACCATCACCTGGAGTCCACTCAGACCAACGTCCATTGAGTTAGTGATGCCATCCAGCCATCTCATCCTGGGTCGTCCCCTTCTTCTTCTGCTCCAAATCCCTCCCAGCATCAGCATCTTTTCCAATGAGTCAACTCTTCACATGAGCTGGCCAAAGTACTGGAGTTTCAACTTTAGCATCATTCCTTCCAAAGAAAGCCAAGGGCTGATCTTCAGAATGGACTGGTTGGATCTCCTTGCAGTCCAAGGGACTCTCAAGAGTCTTCTCCAACACAACAGTTCAAAAGCACCCATTCTTCCATGCTCAGCTTTCTTCACAATCCAGCTCTCACATCCATACATGACCACTGGAAAAACCATAGCCTTGACTAGATGGACCTTTGTTGACAAAATAATGTCTCTGCTTTTAAATATGTTACCTAGGTTGGTCATAACTTTCCTTTCAAGGAGTAAGCGTCTTTTAATTTCATGGCTGCAGTCACCATCTGCAGTTATTTTGGAGCCCCCCAAAATAAAGTCTGACACTGTTTTCACTGTTTCCCCATCTATTTCCAATGAAGTGATGGGACCAGATGCCATGATCTTCATTTTCTGAATGTTGAGCTTTAAGCCAACTTTTTCACTCTCCTCTTTCACTTTCATCAAGAGGCTTTTCAGTTCCTCTTCACTTTCTGCCATAAAGGTGGTGTCATCTGCATATCTGAGATTATTGATATTTCTCCCGGCAATCCTGATTCCGGCTTGTGCTTCTTCCAGTCCAGCGTTTCTCATGATGTACTATGCATATAAATTAAATAAGCAGGGTGACAATATATAGCCTTAATGTACTCCTTTTCCTATTTGGAATCAGTCTGTTGTTCCATGTCCAGTTCTAACTGGACAGTTCCTAACCTGCATATAGGTTTCTCAAGAGGCAGGTCAGGTGGTCTGGTATTCCCTTCTCTTTCAGAATTTTCCACAGTTTATTGTGATCCACACAGTCAAAGGGTTTGGCATTGTCCATAAAGCAGAAATAGATGTTTTTTCTGGAACTCTCTTGCTTTTCCATGATCCAGCAGATGTTGGTAATTTGATCTTTGGTTCCTCTGCCTTTTCTAAAACCAGCTTGAACATCAGTAAGTTCACAGTTCATGTATTGCTGAAGCCTGGCTTGGAGAATTTTGAGCATGACTTTACTAGCGTGTGAGATGAGTGCAGTTGTGTGGTAGTTTGAGCATTCTTTGGCATTGCCTTTCTTTGGGATTGGAATGAAAATTGACCTTTTCCTGTGGCCACTGCTGAGTTTTCCAAATTTGCTGACATATTGAGTGCAGCACTTTCACAGCATCATCTTTCAGGATTTGAAATGGCTCAACTGGAATTCCATCACCTCCACTAGCTTTGTTCGTAGTGATCTTTCTAAGGCCCACGTGGCTTCACATTCCAGGATATCTGGCTCTAGGTGAGTGATCACACCATCATGATTATCTGGGTCATGAAGATCTTTTTTGTACAGTTCTTCTTTGTATTCTTTCCACCTCTTCTTAATATCTTCTGCTTCAGTTAGGTCCATGCCATTTCTGTTTGGAAATAAAAATGTTACTGATAATTCAATCTGTTAAATATTCCCCAGAATCCATTTAACTGAGCATGTGAATCAAGCAGTCCCCATTATTCAATGTTATCATATAATGGGAAAATAATTATTTTTCAACATACAGTTTGGTTATATTTAGCCTGAATAATTTGTGTTTTCATCTTCCTTAATGAATGGAAACCATTATTTTCAATAAACTCAAATTGAAAAATAATAATGTTCATGGGACAACATTAGAATAAAAGGATTTTGAAAAATTTATGAGTTTTTATTGTCCAGTTTCAAGTTGTTTGTGTGAAATTTGAATATCTGTACTTTGCAGAAAGTAGCAACATTATTGTTCAGTTGCCAAGTTGTTTCCAACTCTCTATGACCCCATGAACTGCAGCAAACAAGGCTGCCCTGTCCTTCACTATCTCCCTCAGTTTGTCAAACTCATGTCCATTGAGTTAACGATGACATCCAACTGTCTTATCCTTTGTTGCCCCCTTCTCCTCTTGCCTTCAGTCTTTCCCAGCATCAGGGTCTTTTCCAGTGAATCAGCTCTTTGCATCAGTTGGCCAAAATATTGGAGCATCAGTTTATCATCAGTCCTTCTAATGAGTATTCGGGGTTGATATCCTTTGGGATTGACTGTTTTGATCTTCTTGCTGTTCAAGGGACACTCAAGAGTCTTCTCCAGTACCACAGTTCACAAACATAAATTCTTCGGTGCTCCACCTTTATTATGGTCCAACTCTCATTTCCACACAATATTGAGATGGAAATTTAGATTGAGAGTCCCTCTACTATATTATGGCCCTTGTACATTTGACAGTGTTGGAGATGATTATTCTTACTGTTTTCCTCAGCTGATTACATTAACTTCAGTAATGATGAAGAAATTATAAACTATAAAACACTGAATAATTATATGGATGTGCCATTCTGAAAGAATTTGGCACAACTCTGAAATCGCTTTCATCAAAACATTAAAACTGAATGATACATTGTTTGCATCAGCCAAGTATTCTGCAGGTAAGTAAAATAGTTAAGTAGTTAAACAGTTAAGTAGGGAAAAACAAATGAAGTTAGTTTCTGTTAAGGATATAGTAATTCCCACATATTTTTCTCTTATTTTTATTTTGCCCCATTTTTTTAAGAAAATGTTATTACATATATAAATAATTTCCAAGATCAAAAAATGTTTTCTTTAAAATCAATTGTATGTTATCTTTGAGCCTGTTTATATGTATATGTTTTGCCTTTTAATGTGCCTTGCAATTTTTTTGTTGAAAGGTGCACATGATATATCAGGTAATATAAATTGAGATAGATGATCTTTCAATGACAAGTTTAATGTTTGTCTACGTGTTAGTCTAAATTTACTCTTTGCTGAGGGTCGGACGTGACTGAGTGACTTCACTTTGACTTTTCACCTTCGTGCGCTGGGGATGGAAATGGCAACCCACTCCAGTGTTCTTGCCTGGAGAATCCCAGGGATGGGGGAGCCTGGTGGACTGCCGTCTATGGGGTCCCACAGAGTCGGACACTACTGAAGTGACTTAGCAGCAGAACTGTAGGTTTCAGAGGTGGCTCTTTCTTTCAGAGTCCTTCTCTGTCTTCCTTTTGGTCTTAGTTTTCCCTGAAACTCCTTAAGTAGTGTCTGAGCCTTGAATTATATCCAGTTATATCCCCATGTTATTATATCAAATCCCTGATTTGTTCGTAAGACATTGATTAGGTTTCAGTCCCTTTAACTGATATGTGTCCACTCTTGGAAACTTTAGAAGTGTTTCTTAGCTTTTCTTTCCCTCCTTAGTTGAGGCAGAAAGGCTAGAAGGGGCTGAAGTTGGGTAATTTCCTTTCTCTTAAATTGGATCAGGCTTTGGTAAAGTCTTGTCTCTTTCTAGGTTGGCATTTGTTCTTAAGAACACTTTGAGCTTGTTTCAAAATGGTCATCTTTCCCATGGGTATATTTCAAAGTAATTACTTTCCCCCTTTCCCTGGACAAATAAAAGGGGATTTTTCTCAGATCTTCATTGGAAGAACTTGGTGGGGTTCTTGGAGGTTAAGCCTCCCAATATGTGGCATCTCTTTGGGCTGGGCAGCCAGGAGTATTTATAAGTCCACATTCAGCTTTCAGCAATTCATTAAGTTACCATTCAGAGGTTTCAGTGACTTCTGCTTCAGATAAGCTGTTCTGTGTTTTCTGAATTCACCTGTCTACAATCTTTACAGTGACAGCATGTGGTGTGACCTCAATTCTCTGATGGATCAAAAAAAGATGTTGTATTTAAATTTGTTCAGTTTTTACTCTTGTTGTGGGGGTAGAAATAACAATCTGCAAACTCTTTACATCTTGGAAGGGAAATTTCCAAGTGATTTTTTAAAATAACTTGCCAATTAAAGTGATTACTTAGAAAATTTCAGAGTGAAATATGTATTTCAGTAGGGTATGTCAAGTATGCTGTCAGAATTTTGTATCTCTTTGCATTCTTCTCATTAACCAGAGAGTACTTGTATCCAAAGTGTCATCCTTAACTTTAAGTATATATAGTACTAGGTAAAAATTATTGAGGCATTTCATTTGTACCTGTTGCTTACTTGGGACCATTTAAGAATAAGAGACAATTTCCTGGTTGGTTCTAGAGACCATTTCTAAGCCTTTGAATTCTTGAGTGTTATATGTGAATTTGGGGTTTTATATTGACTTTCAGAAAAGAAGAAAAGGAATATGATGAATATAAGAGAAGATATTATAATTCATAATGAAAACCCAAAAGTATTCCCTAAAGTGTGATAAAAAATGATATGTTTGGTGACTTTAAATTATGTGTTAATAATAAATACTAATACTTTACAGTGCTTAGGACACTTTGTTCCAAAGCATAGGTATATTTAGTTAATTCCACAGCAAGATAAATTTCTTAATGAATACTGGAAGTACAATTGCTTAGTGGACCAGAAGAAAAAAAAAATGAATATACAGTTACTTACTTACATTGCTATACAAATTACCAATTAGATCTCACAAGTATGTTTCCTTAAAATTCAAACTCGTGAATTTGCCTTAAGAGTTCAGAATTAATGAAGCCTTGAAAAACATTATTTACCACTCTCATGAATTATTTTCTGGAAAAAAATTGAATATTTCTAAGAATAATTAAGTAGTAAATTATTTTAGTTAAGTATGATCTTTCTCAAACTAGGTTGTGAGCCCAACTAGCATATATATGTTGTGCTAAAATATACTGCCTACTCATAAATGATCTTCTGTTTTATTAATAATTTGTATATTTTAATATTTTAATTTTAATATTTTAATATTTACATGTATCGAAAAATAAAAGTTCTATTTTATTTCTTGTGTTTTCTTATTAGAAAACTTGCATTTACTTGGCAAAGATGACATTTATTGTAATCCATAATACCTCGAAAATTCAATTTTCTTGCAGGAATCACAAAAGTCAAGAAATGTTCATTTTCTTAATAAATGAAAACCAATAGACTTACAAAAGGCAATTTATAATTCCTGTGATTCTAGACTAAATCACCAAAACATGGAATAGTAATCACATTCCTAATTTTAAGGCTGTCTATTAGCATTCCAAAGTATGTTAAAATCTACCCTCAGAAGTAAGTTATTAAATTTTGAAAAAGAGATTTTGTATTCTGTATTCTGTATTACAGAATACAGAGTTAATATTAATTTGTAGACAATTAAATTTTGATTATAAATTATTAGTGTCTTAAATTCCTAGTTTAAACAGATTCAAAGGAAAAAATGAATAGTGTATCTTCATTTGCTTTGTTTCCCAGTCATTTGCAGAAATAGGATTAATAATATACAAGAAGTTTAGATTGTTGATGTTCATTTTGTATGTTGTTAATACAATACCTTATTCCAAATTTTCAATTACAATTTCCTCTGGTGTGCATTTGATTTTAGGTCAATTGATGGCCTCATTCTGTCATTCTCTTAAATTTCTACCAGACATTAAGTAACAGAGTAGATAGAAATTCTCAAGGTGTTAAAGTTACAGATAATTCAGATAGAGGGAAAAAAACAACAACAACCAAAACTCTCTGAAATCAACCTTAAAAGAACAAGATTCACAATGCATGAAGTATGTCAGTTTTGCTGAGAAAAATAGCAAGAAATACAAATAGAAAAAAAAATGGCAAAAATCATAAAATATTGCTGACTATGAAGATTCTTTGTTGACATTCCTCTATTTATAAAAATAATTTGTTTTGCAGTTATTAATCATGGATCATTCTGATGCCTAATGAGACAGAAAGCAATATTTTAGTGTGTATTAAGACAATACTTCTTGAAAGGCAAAGAAAAGTATAGGACTTCTTTCCAGTATTATTTTGATATCTTTCAGCTTAAAATATAGATATGGAAATCAAGCATATGTTCGTGAGTATATAAAGATAATTAAATATTAGTGACCTCATAAAGGGATTTAATGCTGAGCTTTGGTAACAGTAGTGTCTCATTGGTGATAACTGTTTCATTTTATGGTAGGACCATCCAAAACAAATCCAGAAATGAAATTCACAGATTATGTAAATAAAATCCAGAAATGTAACATCTTACCATTTGAGGTAAAAGAAAAATATTGGAGAATTAATTCAATTTGTTTCTATATTTGATCCTTAAAGAATAGCTGTGTTGTCTTCTGTGTTGATCTCTCTTTCCGGAAAGAGAATATATAGTTTTAAAAATTAATATTCAAGATTATCTGAATTAGACTGATAATATAAATTCTAGAAACTGTTCAGTGTAAATTAAAAGTATGCCCTTTTTTGAGAAGAAAATTCTTTTTCTTTTTTTTTTTTGTTTTAAGAGTCTGAATGCTAAGTATAATGTTTAATTTTAAGTGGCATCTTGTACATACCATCACCACGGTACCCAATTTCTTGTCAAGCACCAGTCTAATTGCTGCTCTGAAGGTATGTATATATATATATATATATATATATATATATATATATATATTTAGTTTTTAGTTTTTTATTTTTTTTAATTTTAAAATCTTTAATTCTTACATGCGTTCCCAAACATGAACCCCCTCCCACCTCCCTCCCCATAACATCTCTCTGGGTCATCCCCATGCACCAGCCACAAGCATGCTGTATCCTGCATCAGACATAGACTGGCGATTCTATTCGTACATGATAGTATACATGTTAGAATGCCATTCTCCCAAATCATCCCACCCTCTCCCTCTCCCTCTGAGTCCAAAAGTCCATTATACACATCTGTGTCTTTTTTCCTGTCTTGCATACAGGGTCGTCATTGCCATCTTTCTAAATTCCATATATATGTGTTAGTATACTGTATTGGTGTTTTTCTTTCTGGTTTACTTCATTCTGTATAATCGGCTCCAGTTTCATCCATCTCATCAGAACTGATTCAAATGAATTCTTTTTATGGCTGAGTAATACTCCATCGTGTATATGTACCACAGCTTTCTTATCCATTCATCTGCTGATGGACATCTAGGTTGTTTCCATGTCCTGGCTATTATAAACAGTGCTGTGATGAACATTGGGGTACATGTGTCTCTTTCAATTCTGGTTTCCTCAGTGTGTATGCCCAGCAATGGGATTGCTGGGTCATACGGTAGTTCTATTTGCAATTTTTAAGGACTCTCCACACTGTTCTCCATAGTGGCTGTACTAGTTTGCATTCCCACCAACAGTGTAGGAGGGTTCCCTTTTCTCCACATCCTCTCCAGCAAAACACTTTCAGACATAAATCACAGCAGGATCCTCTATGATCCACCTCCCAGAATTCTGGAAATAAAAGCAAAAATAAACAAATGGGATCTAATTAAAATTAAAAGCTTCTGCACAACAAAGGAAAATATAAGCAAGGTGAAAAGACAGCCTTCTGAATGGGAGAAAATAATAGCAAATGAAGCAACTGACAAACAACTAATCTCAAAAATATACAAGCAACTTATGCAGCTCAATTCCAGAAAAATAAACGACCCAATCAAAAAATGGGCCAAAGAACTAAATAGACATTTCTCCAAAGAAGACATACGGATGGCTAACAAACACATGAAAAGATGCTCAACATCACTCATTATTAGAGAAATGCAAATCAAAACCACAATGAGGTACCACTTCACACCAGTCAGAATGTCTGCAATCCAAAAATCTGCAAGCAATGAATTTATCAAGTTTAGATTTATGGACCAGGATGTGATCTATCCTGGAGAAGGTTCCAAGAGCACTTGAAAAAAAGGTGAAATTCATTGTTTTGGGGTGAAATGTCCTATAGATATCAATTAGGTCTAACTGATCTAATGTATCATTTAAAGTTTGCGTTTCTTTGTTAATTTTCTGTTTAGTTGATCTGTCCATAGGTGTGAGTGGGGTATTAAAGTCTCCCACTATTATTGTATTATTGTTTATTTCCCCTTTCATACTTGTTAGCATTTGTCTTACATATTGTGGTGCTCCTATATTGGGTGCATATATATTTATAATTGTTATAGCTTCTTCTTGGATTGTTCCTTTGATCATTATGTAGTGGCCTTCTTTGTCTCTTTTCACAGCCTTTGTTTTAAAGTCTATTTTATCGGATAGGAGTATTGCCACTCCTGGTTTCTTTTGGTCTCTATTTGTGTGGTATATCTTTTTCCAGCCCTTCACTTTCAGTCTGTATGTGTCCCTTGTTTTGAGGTGGGTCTCTTGTAAGCAGCACGTAGAGGGGTCTTGTTTTTGTATCCATTCGGCCAGTCTTTGTCTTTTGGTTGGGGCGTTCAACCCATTTACGTTTAAGGTAATTATTGATAAGTATGATCCCGTTCCCATTTACTTTATTGTTTTGGGTTTGGGTTTATACACCCTTTTGTGTTTCCTGTCTAGAGAATATCCTTTAGAATTTGTTGGAGGGCATAAATGTGATTGATGTTTAAGAATTCAAGTAAATGTGAATGAACCTCATCCAGTCAGTTGGCCCTAGAAAAAGACTAAGATCCCACAAGAAAGAATGAAATCTGTCTCCAGACCCTGCTTTGAACTCAAGCATCGATTCTTACCTGCATTTCAGAAACACCGGTGTGCTTTTACAGAGTTTAAACTTGCCAGTTCCCACAATTGTGGGAACTAATACCTATTTTGCCAATAATTCTTATAATTTTAGATTCATTTCCCCTCTAATCTTCCTTGTTTTCTGGTTTCATTTGATGCATTTTAACATGATATGTTATAGATGTGTCTTCATTTATTCTTTAATATTTTGTATCAAGTATAAACTCATCTCTATGTTTAATTCAGAAAATATTTCAAGTATTATCATTCTTTTGAATATTACATCTCCTATTTTTTCTTCCTTCTTAAACACTAGTTAGTCATCAGTTCAGTTCAGTTCAGTTGCTCAGTCGTGTCCGAGTCTTTGCAACCCCATGAATCGCAGCACTCCAGGCCTCCCTGTCCATCACCATCTCCCGGAGTTCACTCAGACTCACATCCATTGAGTCAGTGACGCCATCCAGCCATCTCATCCTCTGTCGTCCCCTTCTCCTCCTGCTCCCAATCTCTCCCAGCATCAGAGTCTTTTCCAAGGAGTCAACTCTTCGTATGAGGTGGCCAAAGTACTGGAGTTTCAGCTTTAGCATCATTCCTTACAAAGAACACCCAGCATGGACGTTATCATTCTCTTTTCTGGACTTTCTCATGCTCTTTAGGCACTAATTCAGATTTTTTAAAAAATTAAACTAAATTTTTCATTTCAGTTTTATTAATATATAATTGAAATACAGCAATATATATGTTTCAGGTATACAGCATGATGATTTGACTTACAGTTACCATTAAATGATTACCGCAATTAGTTTAATCAACATCTATCATCTTATTCTTTCAAAACTAGATCACTTTCTAACACCGCACACAAAAATAAACTCAAAATGGATTAAAGATCTAAATGTAAGACCAGAAACTATAAAACTCCTAGAGGAGAACATAGGCAAAACACTCTCAGACATAAATCACAGCAGGATCCTCTATGATCCACCTCCCAGAATGCTGGAAATAAAAGCAAAAATAAACAAATGGGATCTAATTAAAATTAAAAGCTTCTGCACAACAAAGGAAAATATAAGCAAGGTGAAAAGACAGCCTTCTGAATGGGAGAAAATAATAGCAAATGAAGCAACTGACAAACAACTCATCTCAAAAATATACAAGCAACTTCTGCAGCTCAACTCCAGAAAAATAAACGACCCTATCAAAAAATGGGCCAAAGAACTAAATAGACATTTCTCCAAAGAAGACATACGGATGGCTAACAAACACATGAAAAGATGCTCAACATCACTCATTATTAGAGAAATGCAAATCAAAACCACAATGAGGTACCACTTCACACCAGTCAGAATGTCTGCAATCCAAAAATCTGCAAGCAATGAATTTATCAAGTTTAGATTTATGGACCAGGATGTGATCTATCCTGGAGAAGGTTCCAAGAGCACTTGAAAAAAAGGTGAAATTCATTGTTTTGGGGTGAAATGTCCTATAGATATCAATTAGGTCTAACTGATCTAATGTATCATTTAAAGTTTGCGTTTCTTTGTTAATTTTCTGTTTAGTTGATCTGTCCATAGGTGTGAGTGGGGTATTAAAGTCTCCCACTATTATTGTATTATTGTTTATTTCCCCTTTCATACTTGTTAGCATTTGTCTTACATATTGTGGTGCTCCTATATTGGGTGCATATATATTTATAATTGTTATAGCTTCTTCTTGGATTGTTCCTTTGATCATTATGTAGTGGCCTTCTTTGTCTCTTTTCACAGCCTTTGTTTTAAAGTCTATTTTATCGGATAGGAGTATTGCCACTCCTGGTTTCTTTTGGTCTCTATTTGTGTGGTATATCTTTTTCCAGCCCTTCACTTTCAGTCTGTATGTGTCCCTTGTTTTGAGGTGGGTCTCTTGTAAGCAGCACGTAGAGGGGTCTTGTTTTTGTATCCATTCGGCCAGTCTTTGTCTTTTGGTTGGGGCGTTCAACCCATTTACGTTTAAGGTAATTATTGATAAGTATGATCCCGTTCCCATTTACTTTATTGTTTTGGGTTTGGGTTTATACACCCTTTTTGTGTTTCCTGTCTAGAGAATATCCTTTAGAATTTGTTGGAGGGCATAAATGTGATTGATGTTTAAGAATTCAAGTAAATGTGAATGAACCTCATCCAGTCAGTTGGCCCTAGAAAAAAGACTAAGATCCCACAAGAAAGAATGAAATCTGTCTCCAGACCCTGCTTTGAACTCAAGCATCGATTCTTACCTGCATTTCAGAAACACCGGTGTGCTTTTACAGAGTTTAAACTTGCCAGTTCCCACAATTGTGGGAACTAATACCTTATTTTGCCAATAATTCTTATAATTTTAGATTCATTTCCCCCTCTAATCTTCCTTGTTTTCTGGTTTCATTTGATGCATTTTAACATGATATGTTATAGATGTGTCTTCATTTATTCTTTAATATTTTGTATCAAGTATAAACTCATCTCTATGTTTAATTCAGAAAATATTTCAAGTATTATCATTCTTTTGAATATTACATCTCCTATTTTTTTCTTCCTTCTTAAACACTAGTTAGTCATCAGTTCAGTTCAGTTCAGTTGCTCAGTCGTGTCCGAGTCTTTGCAACCCCATGAATCGCAGCACTCCAGGCCTCCCTGTCCATCACCATCTCCCGGAGTTCACTCAGACTCACATCCATTGAGTCAGTGACGCCATCCAGCCATCTCATCCTCTGTCGTCCCCTTCTCCTCCTGCTCCCAATCTCTCCCAGCATCAGAGTCTTTTCCAAGGAGTCAACTCTTCGTATGAGGTGGCCAAAGTACTGGAGTTTCAGCTTTAGCATCATTCCTTACAAAGAACACCCAGCATGGACGTTATCATTCTCTTTTCTGGACTTTCTCATGCTCTTTAGGCACTAATTCAGATTTTTTAAAAAAATTAAACTAAATTTTTCATTTCAGTTTTATTAATATATAATTGAAATACAGCAATATATATGTTTCAGGTATACAGCATGATGATTTGACTTACAGTTACCATTAAATGATTACCGCAATTAGTTTAATCAACATCTATCATCTTATTCTTTCAAAACTAGATCACTTTCTAACACCGCACACAAAAATAAACTCAAAATGGATTAAAGATCTAAATGTAAGACCAGAAACTATAAAACTCCTAGAGGAGAACATAGGCAAAACACTCTCAGACATAAATCACAGCAGGATCCTCTATGATCCACCTCCCAGAATGCTGGAAATAAAAGCAAAAATAAACAAATGGGATCTAATTAAAATTAAAAGCTTCTGCACAACAAAGGAAAATATAAGCAAGGTGAAAAGACAGCCTTCTGAATGGGAGAAAATAATAGCAAATGAAGCAACTGACAAACAACTCATCTCAAAAATATACAAGCAACTTCTGCAGCTCAACTCCAGAAAAATAAACGACCCTATCAAAAAATGGGCCAAAGAACTAAATAGACATTTCTCCAAAGAAGACATACGGATGGCTAACAAACACATGAAAAGATGCTCAACATCACTCATTATTAGAGAAATGCAAATCAAAACCACAATGAGGTACCACTTCACACCAGTCAGAATGGCTGCGATCCAAAAATCTGCAAGCAATAAATGCTGGAGAGGGTGTGGAGAAAAGGGAACCCTCCTACACTGTTGGTGGGAATGCAAACTAGTACAGCCACTATGGAGAACAGTGTGGAGATTCCTTAAAAATTGCAAATAGAACTACCTTATGACCCAGCAATCCCACTGCTGGGCATACACACCGAGGAAACCAGAATTGAAAGAGACACATGTACCCCAATGTTCATCGCAGCACTGTTTATAATAGCCAGGACATGGAAACAACCTAGATGTCCATCAGCAGATGAATGGATAAGAAAGCTGTGGTACATATACACAATGGAGTATTACTCAGCGGTTAAAAAGAATTCATTTGAATCAGTTCTGATGAGATGGATGAAACTGGAGCCGATTATACAGAGTGAAGTAAGCCAGAAAGAAAAACACCAATACAGTATACTAACACATATATATGGAATTTAGGAAGATGGCAATGACGACTCTGTATGCAAGACAGGGAAAGAGACACAGATGTGTATAACGGACTTTTGGACTCAGAGGGAGAGGGAGAGGGTGGGATGATTTGGGAGAATGACATTCTAACATGTATACTATCATGTGAATTGAATCGCCAGTCTATGTCTGACGCAGGATGCAGCATGCTTGGGGCTGGTGCATGGGGATGACCCAGAAAGATGTTATGGGGAGGGAGGTGGGAGGGGGGTTCATGTTTGGGAATGCATGTAAGAATTAAAGTTTTTAAAATTTAAAAAAAAAAAAAATAATAAAAAAAAAAATCTTTAATCCCTCTGACCTCAGGGCAACATTTTCTCTTTTAGATCCTTCCAGTTGATTGATTTCCTCATCATCTGTATCTAATTTACTTTTTAGCCATGGACAGAGAAGCCTAGCAGGCTACAGTCCAAAGGGTCACAAATAGTTGAACTTGACTGCATGACTGAACACAGACACTCACACACACATTGTATTATACTTTAATAACCAGAAATACTTTTTAATATATCAGTCTACTGATATGCTGATCTTCCCTCTAAATGTATATTCTATTCCTACTTTTTCTCTTATGAATTTGAAAACTTTAATGTAATATTATTTAAATATCATATTTAATGGAGAAACTAATTCCTCTCTAATTTTATCTCTCGTTGTCACTGATAATTCCTTTCATACTCAGTTATTTCTGTATATGGTATAATTTTAAGTTTTGAGCTTATCATTGTGGAGGTCATCTTTTGAATTGAAGTCATATCTCTTGCCCTGGGAAAGTGTCTCAAATAGCAATTTCATGTTTGTTTCTCCTGAAGCAAAAGCAGTTCCAATGATTCTGGAATATTTATACGGTAATTTCTTAATTAGGTTTATGTTCCATGCAGTTTCTTTAATTGGGAGGCATATAGATATATGGTTTAACTTCCACAAGGAAGCTTTTTTAACATTGCTTTTGAAGGACTTTATTATTTATAATTAACTTTTACTCCATCATTTCTAGTATGGTTTAGCAGGGATGGTAGATATATGTATCTCCTCAATTCAGTATGTTATCGGAAGTTGAGCTTAAACTATATATTTTATGATCTATAATACATTCTAAAAGATCAGAATAATTCTGACATGTATTGTTCATACTTTACTGTTTATAGGCAGAGAGTCTGTTTGCCTTTTTCTCGAATTAATTATAATTTAATTGCATTTGTATATATTGGATATATTAGGGGATTCCCTAGTGGCTCAGATAGTAAAGAATCAGCCTGCAATGATAAAGACTAAGGTTCAGTCCCGAGGTCGGAAAGATCCCCTGCAGAAGGGAATGGCTACCCACTCCAATATTATTTCCTGGAGAATTCTATGGACAGAGGAACCTAGCAAGCTACAGTCCATGGGGTTGCAAAGAGTCAAACATGACTGAGCGACTAACACATAGCAAATATATTGCTATTTTGTGATATCACTTGGCATACATCAGATCTATATTTTTCCCTCAACCAAGTTCCCATTGTTTTCAGAATTTTATACATCAAAAAATGTAGTGTTTTCCATACAGAAGGAAGTCACATAAGAATAAAGACTTTATTTAATTTTCTGTCTATGGCACCTGCTGTAATGCCAGGAACACATAGTCCATATTTAATATAATTGTAAGTGGATAACATAAGGTCAAGTTACTGCAGAGCTTACTGGAAGTTACATAACTTGTCTACAGGATGTGCTTGTATGTATAAGTATCCAAAGTTCTCTACGGTCTTTTATGGTCCTTCTGAAGTGAAAAATAAATAAATATACACATTAAAATTTTAAAATTTTACTATATGTTTAATGAGATCACTGTTCTTCCCTTAAACTTGTAGTTCATTGTGCTGTTTTAGTTTCATTTAAAGAGAATAATTTTAGCATGTATATTTTACTCAGTTTTTATTTCTACTCCAGAAAGAAAACAAAAAATTCTTAAAATGTTTCCATTGAAACATAGCCTCATCAACATAACTTTAGCAATTCAGGACCTATTTAATTTAAAATATATAGTAATTTTCCTTTTTCTAGCCTGAAAAAACAAAACCAGGGTATTATTTAATATATCTTTTATTATAATTTAGGTATAATTGGTCAAAATATTCTTAGACTACTGCTATTGAAAAGAGAGTTTGCTATGTTCACAGACCCAGAAGTATGGAGCACTCCACACCTTGGGAGGATCAAATAGGGAAGTATTCAGTTCAGTTCAGTTCAGTTCAGTTCAGTCACTCGGTCATGTCTGACTCTGCAACCCCATGAATCACAGCACACCAAGCCTCCCTGTCCATCACCAACTCCCGGAGTTCACTCAGACTCGAGTCCATTGAGTCAGTGATGCCATCCAGCCATCTCATCCTCTGTCATCCCCTTCTCCTCCTGCCCTCAATCCCTCCCAGCATCTCTTTTCCAATGAGTCAACCCTTCGCTTGAGGTGGCCAAAGTACTGGAGTTTCAGCTTAAGCATCAGTCCTTCCAAAGAAAGCCCGGGGCTGATCTCCTTCAGAATGGACTGGTCGCATCTCCTTGCAGTCCAAGGGACTCTCAAGAGTCTTCTCGAACACCACAGTTCAGAAGCATCAATTCTTTGGTGCTCAGCTTTCTCCACAGTCCAACTCTCACATCCACACATGACTACTGGAAAAACCAGTCTTGACTAGATGGACCTTTGTTGGCAAAGTAATATCTCTGCTTTTCAATATGCTATCTAGGTTGGTCATAACTTTCCTACCAAGGAGTAAGCATCTTTTAATTTCATGGCTGCAGTCACCATCTGCAGTGATTTTGGAGGCCAAAATATAAAGTCTGACACTGTTTCCACTGTTTTCCCATCTATCTCCCATGAAGTGATAGGACCAGATCCCATGACCTTCATTTTCTGAAAGTTGAGCTTTAAGCCAATTTTTTCACTCTCCTCTTTCACTTTCATCAAGAGGCTTTTTAGTTCCTCTTCACTTTCTGCCATAAGGGTGGTGTCATCTGCATATCTGAGGTTATTGATATTTCTCCTGGCAATCTTGATTCCAGCTTGTGCTTCTTCCAGCCCAGCATTTCTCATGATGTACTCTGCATATAAGTTTAATAAGCAGGGTGACAATATACAGCCTTGATGTATTCCTTTCCCTATTTGGAACCAGTCTGTTGTTCCATGTCCATTTCTAACTGTTGCTTTCCTGACCTGCATACAAATTTCTCAAGAGGAAGGTCAGGTGATCTGGTATTCCCATCTCTTTCAGAATTTTCCACAGTTTATGGTGATCCACACAGTCAAAGGCTTTGGCATAGTCAATAAAGCAGAAATAGATGTTTTTCTGGAACTCTCTTACTTTTTCCATGATCCAGCGGATGTTGTCAATTTGATCTCTGGTCCCTCTGCCTTTTCTAAAACCAGCTTGAACATCAGGAAGTTCACAGTTCAAGTATTGCTGAAGCCTGGCTTGGAGAATTTTGAGCATGACTTTACTAGCATGTGAAATGAGTGCAATTATATGGTAGTTTGAGCATTCTTTGGCATTGCCTTTCTTTGGGATTGGAATGAAAACTTGGACTCAGTCAAGAGTTAGAGAGAAGAATGTTAACTGTAGGAAGAACCTATACTGTGGCTTCCATATGAAGGAATTAATGAAGCATGGTAATCAGGTTTAGGATTGCATAGTTTGAATAATTTCAGTGGGCTCTGCAGTGTAAGAACTGTCCTTTGGCTGTTTTCAGGATGATTAGGGCAGGTAGCGTATGGCCCTAAGTGTGAATGCCCAGTAAAGAAGGTGGTTGAGAATAGAAGTGGTTGGTCATAGCGGCTCTGAGCTGGCTGGTGTGATTTGATTAGTGTTCACTTGGCCTCCCTTGTAGCTCAGTTGGTAAAGAATCTACCTATAGTGCAGGAGACCTGGGTTTGACCCCTGTGTCAGGAAGATCCTCTGGAGAAGGAAATGGTAATCCACTCCAGCATTCTTGCCTGGAAAAATCCTATGGATAGAGGAGCCTGGTGGGCTGCAGTCCATAGGGTCAAAGAGTCGGCATGACTGAGAAACTAACCCTTACCTTACCTCTTGAGTAAGTTGTTTATTTCTCTCAGTTCAGTTCAGTCAGTTCACTGGCTCAGTCATGTCCGACTCTTTGTGACCCCATGAATAGCAGAAGTCAGGCCTCCCTGTCCATCACTAACTCCCGGAGTTCAGTTAAACTCACGTCCATAGAGTTGGTGATGCCATCCAGCCATCTCATCCTTTGTTGTCCCCTTCTCCTCCTGCCTCCAATCCCTCCCAGCATCAGATCTTTGCCAATGAGTCAACTCTTCGCATGAGGTAGCCAAAGCTGAGTTTCAGCTTCAGTGTTAGTTCTTCCACTGTAAATTATTTTGTAGAGTTAACTAAATCATTTGGTCCTTAAAGGCAAATAATTGTTCAATAAAAATGTATGGATTTCTGTGATCTGTAAAGGGCTTCCCAGGTAGCGCAATGGGTAAAGAATCCACCTGCCAATGCAGGAGACATGTTTGATCCGTGGATGAGAAAGATTCCCTAGAGAAGGAAATAGGAACCACTCCAGCATTCTTACCTGGGAAATCCCATGGACAGAGGAGCCTGGTGGGCTAGGGTCCATGGGACCAAAAAAGAGTCAGACTCAACTTAGCAACTGAACAACAACAATGGTCTTTAATATCACTGACTGATAGATATATATTTTGATAGTTTATATTTAATTTTCTAGAATTAAGAAAACAGATTAAATACTCTTAGTTATCTCTTCCAAGCAAATAAATATAATTTAACAGCTAATTGATCCTGCTATAACACACATTTGCATTTGGACATCTTGCTATTGTGAATTAATAAAATCAGTGAAGGCATCTATTTTTGTGAAGATTGCAACTAAATCTGAGATTCCCTGGTGGCTCAGATGGTAAATAATCCACCTACAACACTGGAGACCTAATTCAATATCTGGATCAGGAAGATTGCCTGGAGAAGAGAATGGCTACTCACACCAGCTGGACTGGATGAAGCACCAGCTAGAAACAAGAGTGCTGGGAGAAATATCAATAATCTCAGATATGCAGATGACACCACCCATTTGGCAGAAAGCAAAGAAGAACTAAAGAGCCTCTTGAAGAAAGTGAAAGAGGAGATTGAAAAAGTTGGCTTAAAATTCATTCGGTCTCATCACTTTATGGCAAAGATGCGGAAACAATGAAAATAGTGAGAGACTATTATTTGAGCACCAAAATCACTGCAGATGGTGACTGCAGCCATAAACTTAAAAGAAACTTGCTCCTTGGAGGAAAAGCTATGACCACTTTAGACAGCATATTAAAAAACACAGATATGACTTTGCCAACTAGGGTCTATACAGTCAAAGTTATGGTTTTTCCAGTAGTCATATATGGATGTGAGAGTTGGACTATAAAGAAATCTGAGTGCTAAATAATTGATGCTCTTGAACCATGGTATTGGAGAAAACTTTTCAGAGTCCCTTGGGCTGCAAGGAGATCTACCAGTCAATCCCAAAGGAAATCAGTACTGAATATTCATTGGAAGGACTGATGCTGACGCTGAAACTCCAATAGTTTGGCCACCTGATGCAAAGATCTAACTCACGGAAAAGACCTCAGTGCTGGGAAAGATTGAAGGCAGGAGGAGAAGGGAATGACAGAGGACGAGATGACTGGATGGCATCACTGATTTGATGGACATGAGTCATGTACATGAGCAGCTCCAGGAGCTGGCGATGGATAGAGAAGCCTGGCCTGCTACTGTCCATGGGGTTGCAAAGAGTCGGACAAAATTGAGTGACTGAACTGAACTGAATTGAACTAATTCTTGCTAGGAAAATTCCAGACAGAAGAGCCGAGTGACCACAGTGCATGGTGTTGCAGAGTTGGACAGAACTGAACAACTAACACTTTCACTTCACTACTAAATTTAAATTTAGTTAAAGGCCTAACTTTCTTCTGCCTTCTCTATTTATAAACTTATATACTCAAAATATTATATACTGTTTTTCATTGATGTATATTGCATGTTTGAGAGTATAAATTTCACTTAAGCAATCAGTCAGTTCAGCTCAGTCACTCAGTTCAGTTCTGTCTCTCAGTTGTGTCCGACTTTTTGTGATCCCATGAATCACAGCACGCCAGGCCTCCCTGTCCATCACCATCTCCCGGAGTTCACTCAAACTCATGTCCATCAAGTCAGTGATGCTGTCCAGCCATCTCATCCTCTGTCATCCCCTTCTCTTCCTGCCCTCAAACCCTCCCAGCATCAGGGTTTTTTTTCCAATGAGTCAACTCTTTGAATGAGATGGCCAAAGTATTGCAGTTTCAGCTTTAGCATCATTCCTTCCAAAGAACACTCAGGGCTGATCTCCTTCAGAAGGGACTGGTTGGATCTCCTTGCAGTTCAAGGGACTCTCAAGAGTCTTCTCCAACACCACAGTTCAAAAGTATCAATTCTTCAGTGCTCAGCTTTGTTCACAGTCTAACTCTCACATCCATACATGACTACTGGAAAAACCATAGCCTTGACTAGATGGACCTTAGTTGGCAAAGTAATGTCTCAGCTTTTCAATATGCTATCTAGGTTGGTCATAACTTTCCTTCCAAAAGTAAGCGTCTTTTAATTTCATGGCTGCAGTCACCATCTGCAGTGATTTTGGAGCCCCCCAAAATAAAGTCTGACACTGTTTCCACTGTTTCCCCATCTATTTTCCATGAAGTGATGGGACCAGATGCCATGATCTTCGTTTTCTGAATGTTGAGCTTTAAGCCAACCTTTTCACTCTCCTCTTTCACTTTCATTAAGAGGCTTTTTAGTTCCTCTTCACTTTCTGCCATAAGGGTGGTGTCATCTGCATATCTGAGGTTATTGATATGTCTCCCGGCAATCTTGATTCCAGCTTGTGCTTCTTCCAGCCAAGCATTTCTCATGATGTACTCTGCATATAAGTTAAATAAGCAGTGTGACAATATACAGTCTTGACGTACTCCTAGGAAACAATCTGTTGTTTCATGTCCATTTCTAACTGTTGCTTTCCTGACGTGCATACAGGTTTCTCAAGAGGCCGGTCAGGTGGTCTGGTATTCCCATCTATTTCAGAATTTTCCACAGTTTGTTGTGATCCACACAGTCAACAGCTTTGGCATAGTCAATAAAGCAGAAATATAAGTTTTTTTTCTGGAATTATTTTGCTTTTTCAATGATCCAGATAATGTTGGCAATTTGATCCCTGGTTCCTCTACATTTTCTAAAACCAACTTGAGCATCAGGAAGTTCACAGTTCACATATTGCTGAAGCCTGGCTTGGAGAATTTTGAGCATGACATTATTAGTGTGAGATGAGGCAGTTGTGTGGTATTTTGAGAATTCTTTGACATTGCCTTTTTGGGATTGGAATGAAAACTGACCTTTTCCAATCCTGTGGCCACTGTTCAGTTTTCCATATTTGCTGGCATAGATCTGATAGGCAGAGTACCTGATGAACTATGGACAGAGGTTCATGACATTGTACAGGAGACAGGGATCAAGACCATCCCCATGGAAAAGAAGTGAAAAAAAGCAAAATGTCTGTCTGAAGAGGCCTTACAAATATCTGTGAAAAGAAGAGAAGTGAAAAGCAAAGAAGAAAAGGAAAGATATAAGCATCTGAATGCAGAGTTCCAAAGAATAGCAAGGAGAAATAAGAAAACTTTCTTCAGCAATCAATGCAAAGAAATAGAGGAAAACAACAGAATGGGAAAGACAAGTGATCTCTTCAGGAATATTAGAGATATCAAGGGAAGATGGGCTCGAAAAAGGATAGAAATGATATGGACCTTACATAGGCAAAAGATATTAAGAACAGGTGCCCAGAATACACAGAAGAACTGTACAAAAAAAAGATCTTCATGACCCAGAGAATCACGATGGTGTGATCACTCATCTAGAGCCAAACATCCTGGAATGTGAAGTCAGTCACTCAATCATGTCCAACTCTTTGATACCCCATGAACTGTAGCACTCCAGTCCTCCCTGTCCATCACCAACTCCCAGAATTTACTCATCCACCCAATATGCTACTGGAGATCTGTGGAGAAATAACTCCAGAAAGAATGAAGAGATGGAGTCAAAGCAACAACAACATCCAGTTGTGGCTGTGACTGGTGATGGAAGTAAAGTATGATGTTGTAAAGAGCAATATTGCATAGGAAGCTGGAATGTTAGGTCCATGATCAAGGCAAATTGGAAGTGGTCAAATAGGAAATGATAAGAATGAACATCAACGTTTTAGAAATCAGCTCACTAAAATGGACTGGAATGGGTGAATTTAACTCAGATGACCTTTTCATTATAGGGAGCTGGAATGAAAAAGTAGGAAGTCAAGAAACACCTGAAATAACAGGCAAATTTGTCTTTGGAGTATGGAATGAAGCAGAGCAAAGGCTAATAGAGTTTTGCCAAGAGAACGAACTAGTCATAGCAAACACCCTCTTCCAACAACAAAAGAGAAAACTCTACACATGGACATCACCAGATGGTCAATAACAAAATCAGATTAATTATATTCTTTTCAGCCAAAGATGGAGAAGCTCTATACAGTCAGCAAAAACAAGACCGGGAGCTGACTGTGGCTCAGATCATGAACTAATGGCCAAATTCAGAATGAAATTGAAAAAAGTAGGGAAACCACTAGACCATTCAGGTATGACCTATATCAAATCCCTTATGATTATACAGTAGAAGTGAGAAATAGATTTAAGGGACTAGATCTGATAGATAGAGTGCCTGAAAAATTATGGACAGAGGTTTGTGACATTGTACTTAAGCTATAACCAACTTTAAATATCAGTCAGATTTTTGTATACACCCTACTGGCATTCATCCATCTGCACTGGTTCTCCATATATGTATATTTTATGATAGACACCATGGCATTTCTATACTTTCTTATGATTAAGTGACAGTCATCTTTTTCAAATGATGAATACTGAGACAGTAGTTGACAATCTTCTCATTTGTAAGTGATACATAATAAATCTCAAAGTATATTGTAACTATGTTTGCTTTTAAATTATTTTTTATTTACACAGAAATAATAATTTTAAAATTTCCTTTGTATTTAATAATTTGTAATGGGGAATTGCATATAACAAACAACAAAATAGTATTCAAATCTTATTTTAATTTTATATATGGTATCCTACTTATGAGAGCTTCCCTGGTGGCTCAGACGGTAAAGTGTCTGCCTACAATGTGGGAGACTCGGGTTCAATCCCTGGGTCAGGAAAATCTCCTGGAGATGGAAATGGCAACCCACTCCAGTATTCTTGCCTGGAAAATTCCATGGATGGAGGAACCTGGTAGGCTACAGTCAATGGGGTCGCAAAAAGTTGGACACGACTGAGCGACTTCACACACACACATCCTACTTATAACTCATACAGATTAAAGGTAAATATTTTATAAAGTTTGAAAATTTATAGGAATATTTGGAAGTCTTGAATTAAACTGTCTTGCACTCCCTATAACATTTATAGTTTATACAATGCATATTTGAAACTTGTTTGGTAAGGGAAAGAGAGGCCTCTGGTGTTCAGAGAAAAACTGGTTATATTTAAGTATTTAATTTTTTTAACTTTGTTTTCCCATGAAATTTCCATCTGTTGCATAGAAATAACAGGCAGATTTCTCAAGGTTGTTTTAAGAAAGATATGAGATAACAGTGCATGTAAAATATAAATGTCTAAGTAAGGATTAAATACTTGACATTCAATAAATAACACCTAACGTGTGTGTGTGTGTGTGTGTGTGTGTGTGTGTGTGTGTGTGTGTGTGATTGTCTTCATAGCCTAAAAAGAGTTACTTTATATACTTTGTTATTTCCTGGCTATTCTAGTGATTAATTCTTTATCATCTTTTACTTCCTTGATTTAAACATTACCTCCTCAGAGTTGGCTTCCTTAGCTTTCATACATGAATAATTTTCAGCAATATCTCAGTCTCTTTTTTATTTTATTTTTATTTAATTCCTTCATAGCACATATTACTAGATGGTAATGTATTTGTGAAGGAATTAAATAAAAGTGTGGCTCGATTGTGTTCCATTAAACTGACCCCTCTTATTGAATTGAAGACTTGGTTTGTCTTGTTCATACAGTAAATATTTCTCAAAGCAGTGGATAAAAGAAGAAGTGGTGTTATCCTCTTAAAAAAAAAAAAAAAAAAAGAAACCTTAGGTTGTTCCTAGATTTCCCAGCATTCCAGGCTGAACACATGAAAGCTAATCTTGTGAAATAAATTTACCATAGCATACCATTTTTCTTTTGAAGCAGTTGCTTCATGATACATTTCTTTCTAACCCCCCTCTAAAGCTATGCACCAAGTATTTTTTGGCCCTTTAAATATTTGTGAACCCATCATTACAACCTTAGACCATTAAAGACTAGTGACAGTAGAACAGAAAAGCTTCAGTATTATTTGAAGTGCTATGAAATTTCATCTTTTGAGAAGCTGTATTCTGTTTGAGAACTGAATTTTCAGGAGAGATTTTAGTACAACCTATCAATATCAAGAATGAATGAATCTCTATGGGGCAGAGGAATCTTCACTTTGAACTTGCAGCCAAAGGAGGAACTGCTTATCTATATATTCAAACATTTAAGACTTTTGAATTTTTTTCACCCAAGTGGAATCAAAGATGTCTTTTTTTTTTTTCCATCTTCAACAGAATTCCATCATCTGTTTGATTTCAAATAGGAAATTTGTTGTCCTTCAAACATTTTTCAGCCTTATTTGGAAAACCCTTAGAATAGGGCAACTCCAACAAAAGTAAATGTTTATATATTTATTCATATTTTCTCATGTAAAATATTCTGAGATATTTTGAAATGTTGGTATTAAGAATTGGCATGGGGTGGGTTCAGAGGGGCTGATCTGGTTGGGGAGAGGGCAGAACACATCACCCACGTGGAAAGAGAGAGAGAGAGAGAAAAAAAAAAAGAATTGGCATGAGAAATAAGAAATAGTCAACATAAATGACAAAATGAAAGAACAAATCCCCAGAGCTTCATAGATGGCCTTGCACTTTAGTCTGTTTTATATTTAGATGATACACATTCTAATGTATTTTGACAATCATGTGCATTACAATTTCTCATGCGTGTTATAGAATGATATTCTCTGACACTATTTCATTTTTGTATTTTTACTTAATTGTCACAATTAGCAAACTCTCTTCGAACAAATGCAGTGAGTTGTTAGGCAAAGTGATGACAGGAAAAAAACGAAAACAAAAACAAAAAAAAATCTTATTTAACATCTTGAAAGAGTACAGAAATCACCTACACTTAAAATTCTGGTCTTGGTTTTCACCTAGTTCAATTCACCAAGCATTCAATTGACCAAAACACTGAAGTTTGACTTTTTCCTGCGTTTTTTTGTCATTCATTTTAAGTCTCTTATTTTACCCCAAAACTTCTTTCACTGTAAAATAAGTAAAACAAATACTCTCAAATGTATATCATGATCTCTGCTCACCAGGCTGAATGAATGCAGGTTTGCATAGGTATGATATAGTATAAAAAGAACTAGACTCATTTTTTTTTCAAATGCTATATCATACATGCATATGTATCACATGAGAAATGTGTTCAAAGGCAGAATATGATTCTGTATGCCTGAGATCTAAGATTTTACATTTTCAAGGCATGCTATTGATCTAAAGACTATATTTTGAGAAATTAGACTGCCAAACTTTCTTGATTCAATTTTCTATACCTTCTTTATGAAAGTCCCTTAAATTTTTGAGACTTACTTTGCTTGACTGTAAAATGGGAATAACAAAATCAAATCTACTTTTACAATATTCTTTTGAGCATCAAAAAGCTATCATTCTCAAATAACCCATAAAGTTTATAACCCATAAAGTTATATATAAATTAGGGATACTGTTAGTGTTTTCTTTTTCTTTTAGTTTTATTTTTTCTATAATCTACTTATAGCTATCCCTTATTGATTTGCATCCACTGGCAAATTCCTGAGAGTTTATTTTTGGATTTTGACCAGACTAATTGGTCTAAGAGCAAATTTGTGGCTCTTGGGTCATATTACACTGATATGGATTTTGGCTTGCCCAATATTATCAGTAGGAAGTATTATTGGACAGTAGTATCAAATCATATTTTGTTTACAACTGTGTGTACATCTCCTAGCACAACTCTCTGTTCTCAATAGTTTCTTAATATATGTTCTGAGAAAAATGAATAGCAACCAGTTTTCACTTCAATCATTTATCCATTTAGCAAATATTTAGGCCATAAACTATATAAATATAGGTGAAAGATGAATAATGCAGTTTACTATTATTAGGTTATAATGGGATGCAGAGTCATTCGTAAGCATTATTACAATGCATTGTGAAAAGGCAAAATATTCAATATTGAATACATATATAGGGTGATGTTGGTACACAGAAGACCCTGTCCTGTTTTCATGGTTAGATTGTTCAATAAGATCAAGAGAGACACCAAACTGCCAGTCAAACTACAATCACTAAATGTCTCAATACTGGTATTTGGCAGTCTTTATACAATGAATAAATAGTTAAACCCTTTATTTTCAAGTTTCCTTTCAATCTTGTAGTTATATGAATTGAATTTGTTTTTTAATTTTTGGTCAAGACATGAGAAACTCAGAGTAATAACAATTTATGATGTCAGAAACTTCTGTATAGGCCCAAGAAAAGAATTTGATCAATGGGAAAAGACAAATTAATCATAAATGAGATATATTGTAAAGGATTAATTAATAAGATTAGATGAAAATTTTGGGAAAGAAAGCTAGAAAAGAGGTTAAGACATCATCCAAATAGACCCACTGGGACTACAAATAGGTATAGTTGTCACAAATATGAATATAAAGATGACATATAATCACCATTAACAGCATCATCATCTAACTTGTTGACCCTTTTATTCTGAGAGCTTCATAGAGTAGAATGATATTAAATCCTATCCCCTTCAGGGAAGACAATAAATATGAACTGACAATGATTTTCATAAGAACAGAGTGGTGTTTTCTCTGATCTCATCCAAGGTATCATGAATAAGTCAAGAACAGTTATTTTTTATATCTATTGAAAACATTTGCTTAAGAAAAAAGGTTGTGTTCTGTTTCTTGTTTTCTTTTTAGCTCAGTGGTTTGGTCAGATGAGATAGCTTTATGCATTTAATGTTACTGAGTTTGAAATAACACATATCTCTTCGGTACTTGAACTCTTTTATAAGAAGTCAAACATCTTTGTCTAACTGCCATTCCTCCCTCGAATGTGAGTAATTTGAGTCCCAAAGATATATTTGAAATATGAGAAAATATACCTGATTTCTGTGTAAACTGAAGCTTTTAATCCCCTTTTAGCTGTCACTATGTTCTTTTAGCAATTTTTTTTTAATGGACTGCATTATTTTTCTGGGATAATGTTAAAGATATATTTATTTTCTTACTTAAATTCTGCAACTTTTTCTTCAATTGATAATGTTAAGATTTTAGATCAAAGCATTATAAAAGTGTGTATTGATAAACATAATTCTTTCCTCAAGGGAATTAACTTTTATAATTGACCTAGCAACAAGACACTAAATTAATTGTTTTTCATAAGGGCTGTTAATCATAATGGTGACAATTCTGCACAATGAACCTACTAGTAATTGAATATTGCTGTTCACTTTAAGTATAATTTAAATCATACAGCATGTTTAAATGCTGCTGATGGAAGAGGTTCTAAGTGGTTGGAGATGATCCATAAGCTAATTGCTAAGCAGTGGTGGCATTTTCATTTATTATAGACCACTCAGCCATTAATTGTGTGTGGTGATACAGTTCACTGGAGTTTCTCATTGAACAAGTTGCAAAGGTTAACTGGAGCCAAGTTGAAAAGAAGTCAAAACTAAGGAAGAAACATGGATTCTATCTACTACCACACATAGAAACAATAACAGTTTTTAAAATTGCAGAAGCAAAGCAATGTTTTTACAAAAAAAAAAAAATTATCTACTTATTTTACAGTCCATGAGGTCAAAAGAGTTGAACATGACTTAGCAACTAAATCACTACCACCATACTATACTCAAATTCCTTGAGATTAAAATTTATATTGCCAGCTGTTATTTTTATATATATTCACATTTGAGAGAGTTTAAAGTCTTCAACAAATTAACTCTTTTGAATAAAAAAATGTGTGATTTAATACTTAGGCATTTCAGAACCAAATGTATTAAATAATTAACTATAAGATTAGAAGGAGCTGTATATCATTCTTAAGTATTTTGGCATTATTTCTTGTTATTTTGATTGTCCTTCGTACATAATATATTACACTTACTATTGGAAAATATCTCATGGGTGGCCTTCATTCCAAAGCCTTTACTCCATTTCTTCCATTGTGATTAATCAGACTGACTTGAAAGTAAAAACATCACCACTGTTTCTTAGGTTCTCATATGTGATAAATCATTTGGAGTTCCCTAGTTAGAAGAATATAGCACTTCAGATGAACTTCACTTGGCAGAACTTCTACTGGTGGAAAAATAGGTCATTTCTTCCTGAAAAGCATGCACACGCACTTCACCAGACACCAGATTCAGTTCAGTTCAGTTCAGTCGCTCAGTCGTGTCCGACTCTTTGCGACACCGTTAATCGGAGCACGCCAGGCCTCCCTGTCCATCACCAACTCCCGCAGTTCACTCAGACTCACGTCCACCGAGTCAGTGATGCCATCCAGCCATCTCATCCTCTGTCGTCCCCTTCTCCTGCCCCCAATCCCTTCCAGCATCAGAGTCTTTTCCAATGAGTCAACACTTCACATGAATTGGCCAAAGTACTGGAGTTTCAGCTTCAGCATCATTCCCTCCAAAGAAATCCCAGGGCTGATCTACTTCAGAATGGACTGGTTGGATCTCCTTGTAGTCCACACCAGATTGCCCACACCAAAATCTTGAACTGCCTGACCTCCAGCACTCTGAGCAATAACAATTGTAGTTTTTTTTGTTTTGTTTTTTTTTTTTATAGCAGCCTGAACAGACTAAGAAAATCTAAAAATCGATTATGTTGCTATTACATAAAATCTATCTTCAGTATTTTTTATACCTACTGTGATAGTTAATTTTACATGCCAATTTAAAAGCTTGAATTTCTGTGTATTTTAGGATGTGTCTGTGTATTAGTGTTTCCAGAAGGGCTTGGAATTTGAATCAGTAAACTGAGTCAAACAATTTGCCTTCCCCAGCATGGGTGGGCATCATCCAATCCACTGAGGACTTTCAGGTCTATTCATGGAACTAAAAAGTGGAGGAAGAGAGAATTTACTTGCTCTGCCTGGAAGTTTGAATTGTGACATCCATCTTCTTCACTCAGCAATTTAGATTCTCAAATCTTTAGTCCCATTCTGGAATCCATTGGACTCCCCACTCTCAGGCTCTTTCTTGTGTCTCCAGTTTATAGCTACCTCGCTGAGCCAGAACCTCACTGTTCTAATAGAAAATTGGAATAGTAATATTCCAGTATATGTTGGGTTTGTATTCTATTGAATATATACAATGTATATATAATATATTTAATATAAAATTATATAATGTATTAATATTAACCTATAGCTTCTGTTTCTCTGGAGAACCCTCACTAATACACCTATATTACCTTTTTGTGACTGCTTATTACTAAAGTAGCAAATCTTGTTAGCCTCTTAGTCACTCTCACTAATCATATTTTATAATGTCCTCATGAATTTTTTTCCCTTTGTTCAGATATTTCTTCAAGTTTATTTCCAAAAATAAGATTGGTTAAATTTCTGAACTTAATATGACCCTTAATACTTAATAAATTTATTTTTCCTGATATTCAAATTATTTTACTGGATACAAAATTCCAGTTATTTTCTTTTGATATTTTGAAAATATTACTCCATTGTCTTTTTATAGTCAGTATTTTCACTGAGAAGCATGTCAGTGTAATTCTTATTATTTATAGCTTACACTCTTCAGAAGATTTTTAGAATTTTGTCTTTGTCTAATTTTTTTTTTAATTTGTCTCTGTTGTTTTTAGCTGTGAATTCTTTCTTATTTATACTGTTTGACATGCCAATTATCTCAGTATAAACCCTTACATTTTCCATTGTAATTATTTTTCGATATACAATATGTGCCTGAATATTTATATTTTTCATTAACTCTTAAATTTGCTTTACATGTAAATGAATACAATTATTTCTGTCCTCCCTATCTCTTTACTGTATATTTATATTTTCTCATCATTGGTGCACAATACTTCATTATATTAAGAGCAGGAGAAAAGTGAAAGAGAAAGTGAAGTCACTCAGTCATGTCCAACTCTTTGTGACCCAATGGACTGTAGCCTACCAGGCTCTGAGGAACCTCTCGGTCCATGGAATTTTCCAGGCAAGAGTACTAGAGTGGGTTGCCATTTTCTTCTCCAGGGGATCTTCCCAACCCAGGGATCAAACCTGGGTCTTCTGCACTGCAGGCAGAGGCTTTACTGTCTGAGCCACCGAAAGGAGTCTGAGATTCACACTTAAGATTAGATTGGAGCTACATATATACTGTGTAACTGATGCCATGAGCTTGGCCTCTGCACCAGAGCCGATCAAATCTTGGGGACAGATTTCTGGGTGAAGTAGAAAAAAATAGCTTATTGCTTTACCGGGCAAAGGGGAGAGAGCAGGCTCTTGCCCTCAAAAACTGTGTGTCCCAATCAGTGGAGTTTGGTGAGGAGTTTTATGACTAAGGTTTAAGAGTGGAAATACTGATAAGATTAGGGTATGTGTACGGGCCTGGACTCATTTAATCTGAGGTTTCCCTGGTGGCTCAGACGCTAAAGCATCTGCCTTCAATGTGGGAGACCCGGGTTCAATCCCTGGATGGGGAGATCCTCTGGAGAAGGAAATGGCAACCCACTCCAGTACTCTTGCCTGGAAAATCCCTTGGACAGAGGAGCCTCGTAGGCTACAATCCATGGGGTCGCAAAGAGTTGGACACGACTGAGCGACTTCACTTACTTACACCTCATATAATTTTAAGGTAAATTAATAAAGATGAATGTTAAAAACTCCAAAATAGGTTTATGGTGAAACACTCTATACCCCAAATTCAAGCAATTAATTCTTTTCAAGTCAAGATATTATTAGTTCTATTCCAATAAGAGATAACCTCAAAATCTCAGTGGCTTAAGATTATAAATATTTATTTTTCTTTTATATAAAGCATGATACTGTTACAGATTTTCTTGAAAGAAACTGTCCTTCATGCAGAGAAAATGATCTAATTGACAGAGTTTCTACCTTCCTGCAGCTGCTGCACTGTCTGGAACAATTTCCTCCCATGTTATAAGAAAGAATAAGAGAGAGTTGGAGTTTTGTGGGCGTGTGATCTTAGCCCTTGACCCACAAGTTTCATGTTACTTCTGCTCACAGTCTATTTAGCCAAAATAAGTTACACGATCTAGTCTACCTCACTGAAGGGAGGCTGAGGTGTGTAAATTTCCAGTGCAGTTAGTTCTTCCTAAAAATTATCATGCTATATAAAGTCATGAAACAAAAGCTATAAGACTTACATAAAAAAATAAGATTAAGTTACCAGCACTCAAAAACTTCATCAGTGACACATAGCTTTTAAGAAAGAAACATCTGATGGTTGCTTGCAGAGGTGTGTATTAGGATTATCACATGTTGGGGCTTATCGGAAAGTGGTGGAAGGAGGGTTCTCTGAAATAGAATGGGAAGTTCTAACACACGTTGGGAACCAAGGAAGTTGGCAGAGATGTTAGAAGGAGTATAATTTGTATAAGCCCTAGTGGCTTGATACAGCTAGCTAGTTTTCTGTGTTTACCTAGTGTTTCTCTTGATAAGTTTGCTGCTGCTGCTAAGCTGCTTCCGTCGTGTCTGACTCTGTGCGACCACATAGACAGCAAAATTTGCATTTTGTTCAAACAGTTCTCTAGTATATCAGCCAAAATGGAGCCGATTTGTATTTTCAAAGCAAGTATTTTAGTACAACCAACTGTACCTTGAAATAAAAGAAAACTGGTTGTGATTACTACCAATGGAGACTACAAAACCATTATATTAAGTATTGGGTGGTTTAAATCTTAACAAAAGATAGATTTTTGTTATTCATATTTTAATGTAATAATCATATAACATTTCATCATTCCTATTAGTAAAGATCAATAAGAACATGCATTAATTAAAACTCTGGTGGCATTTTTTTGATGCTAAGCCTGCATTTATTTGCCATAGTTGTCTCTCTTTAGGACTATAATAGCCCTTAATAAATTTAGCAAAATATTATAATTTTTTAAGCTTTAAATCACTGCAAGGATCCCTCAGTATTTCCAAATACTGATGATTTTAGTCACAGGAAAATGGTCCACTTGATTTTAGATAATAATTTACTTTCCTTCACAAGAAGACCATTGACCAAAAAACACAAAAATCCTCTAATACTTGCAGAAACAATTTCTTTATGTTGCATAGGACATTTTTATAGATTTACATTCTGGCCTCAAGTATTATGCATGTGATTTATCTTCCTGGTTATATCTCCTTTTCTGTTTGTGTGTGTATGAAGCTAAGTGTGTAGCTTTGTGAGATTCAACTGTAACCTGAACAAAGGGATAGAGCTCCAGGGAGAGCTGGGAAAAGATACAAAGTAACAATGAACTGATCAACACTGATGAAATTAATTACTTCCCTAATATCATCCCTCATTAACAAGACTCTCATCCTGAAATAACTCTGTAAATACCTCATCTGACTCAATCTGACTTCTCTGGACAATAATGAATCTTTTATTTGACCGTACTTGTCTGTATTTGATCATATATTAATGCTTTTTCAACAGCAAAATTCCTTGTTTCTAGCGTTCCTTAACTACCTTGTTATAAAATGCTTACTCTGCTCTGAAGCTTCACTTTCTTTTCAGCTCTCTAATGATAGCTGCTTTTTCTCTCAAATGTATCACTGCCTAAAGATTGAATAGGCATCTTCCTCACCTTCTTTGTCATTTACAAATGACCCTCTGTGGTCTATAAAACTCTTGAAAATCGTACAGTCATCCACAGTCTCTGGGTCTAATCCTTTATCACTTGAAGATTTAGCTCCTGATCTATTTCTCCTGTCAATAGTTCATACTTATTTCAACTTTCTTATAGAGGATACTTCCAACGTTTTCACCTCTAATGATCCTTTCCTTTACCCCATCTCTAATTGTCCTACCCAATTATAAGCCCTTTACTCTCTGACCACAGTTTCTGCATTTCTACTTCATTCCCTCTGGTCCCTGACTCAACATTTTTTTTCTTTTTCTCACAGTCTGTTGACCATATAATCTTTACATTGTTACTCACAGTTTTTGTCTTTATTTACTATTATTCCCTATTGAGCTTGGATTCCTATCAATCCTCTAATCACTCCTTTGTTTATCCCCATATTTCTGTTGCCTCCTTCATTCGAAACTTCCCAACAAAAGTCTAGTATATTTAAGTTCAACTCTTATCCTATTTCCCCACAGGCAGAAGCATCACAACCAAACATTATACTAACTTTAAAACCAGGACCATAACTTTAAGAACTAATATTAAACTATGCTAAATATACTCACTTTAAATCTATGAATCTCAAGGGAGACTTTCGTTCTGCTCAGCAGTTTTCCTATATCTGATAATCTTTATTTTCTTAATGACTTAAAATAATATGGCCCCTTAAATCTTTGACCTTATTCTAGCAAAGATAATCCAGATGCTCAATAAAGCCATTTCCTATGCCTGGTGTTAGTACTTGGCCTTGTCACAGTTAACTGGAACCAAGTGATTCATTCTTAACATTAAAATGTGAGTACAAATTATGGGTCACTTGAGGATCAATGTACTAATTTTTACTCTTTCTCTACATTCCACCTACCTATCCCTTCTACAATCTGGATAAAGCCTCTTGTTGCAAGTCTATGGGGGCCAAACTTTGGACAGAGGCTGGATCAAAGTGGACTTGGAAATATTCCACTCCGTAGACAAAAGAAAATTATTCAGACAAACTGATAAGAAGCCCTTTCCTGTGTCCTTTTGTTAAGGCTCTGAAATTTGAACTTTGATCATTAAATTTGCTTCCATTCAGTTCAGTTCAGCTGCTCAGTCATGTCCGACTCTTTGAGACCCCATGAATTGCAGCACGCCAGGCCTCCCTGTCCATCACCAACTCCCGGAGTTCAAACTCACGCCCATCAAGTCAGTGATGCCATCCAGCCATCTCATCTTCTGTCGTCCCCTTCTCCTCCTGCCCCCAACCTGTCCCAGCATCAGAGTCTTTTCCAATTAGTCAACTCTTCGCTGGAGGTGGCCAAAGTACTGGAGTTTCAGCTTTAGCATCATTCCTTCCAAAGAACGCTTCCATTAAGTACCCTTATTTTCACAACCTCCTCCCAGGCCTCACTCTCAGCTGGTAATTTTTTTTTTTTCCACTGTGAAAAAATAAAAGCTAAACAGAAGAGAATTTTTACATATACCAATACTAATATCTATGAACATATCTGGGTCTGTACCTATCAACAGTCTTTCCTTTTTTAAAAATGATCAAACGTTTAAACTTTTGCTTTGTATGTATAGGATCAAATCCCATATGTCCTATTTAAATACTTTTTGTATTAAAAATTAGCTTTGTAAAAAAAATTAATAATCTTTTCTTACACCATCAGTATTCTCTTTATATTTGATGTCAGCCTCAGCCCTCATAGATGGTTCTTTTCTATCTCTTTGCTGAATTATCATCTTCCCAGATTCTGAATGATAGATGCTTCCAGTGATAACGAAGCTACAGTCACTTCCTAGATAATCTTTTAAAAAACCATGACTTTAGATACTTTATATTTTTATGACTCCCAAATAAATGATCTCTGGCTACAATTTGTTCCATGAATTCCATTCTCTTATATCTAGCTGCAGGTTTCCAACATAAGGACAAGAGTGGAAAACTGGCAACAACTGAATATTCTATAATTTTTAAACAGTATTTTAACAATATTAATTACATACTTTTAATAATTGTACTACAACTAATAATGTATTAACACTGATAAGAATGGAAAAAGAATATAGGATTTCTTTACTCTTTGCAGCTTTTCTGTAAGTTTAAAATTAATTTAAAATAAAATGTTAAGAAATTAAAAAGTAAAAGTAAAAAAAAAATTGAAGTGCTAAGGAAATCCTTCATGTAAGTGATAGCCTTTGTGATGACTTAAAAAAAAAAAAACTGGGGGAAATGTTTATGGAAAAAAACAGAGGGGCCATTTCAACAGTATGAAAAGCTATGAAAAGGCACAGAACAGATAAAATTGGCTATGCCTCAGAAAGGGCAATATTTTTTGAGAGCTCCAGGTACACACATGGAGCATGTTTGTGATAAGAGAGATGTGTCGGGTTGAGACTATACTGAATTAAAATGAGGAAGAGCAAATCTTTACTTCTCAACATATTTCAAACTAGAGAAAACTATAAGAATCATCTATCATTCGTGTTCTAAACAAGCTTTCACTGGGTGTGAGATGAACTTGATGGCCTTAATAAGTCTTTTGTGTTTTCAATTTTCATGACTCTATGAACTTGCTTGGGTGTCGTGTCTACTGTAAATGTTCATGATATAAACAAAATTAATTTCTGTCACTATCACCTTTGATATTTTTACATTCAGTTGCAGTATATACTCCATCACTAAGAAGGGATTTTGCCATTTACTATGTACTTCTAACTTTAATTGCCAGTTATGTGTGTGTGTGTTTGTGTTTGCTTGTTTTCTAAACCACTGCCTTTTGACTATTAGTTAATCTTTGATCATTATTTTGGGTATAATACAAGCACTGAATAACAATGGCATTTTAATTATGAACTCTTGACAATAGCCCTAATTTCATCTCTCAGAGAAAATAAATGGGTGAAAGAGTGCATTAGGAAAAGTCACACTTTTCAAAACCCAACCTGCATTATTTTCTGAATAGTTTCCACTCACAGTGAATTTCAGAAATTAGCCTGACATTATTAGCAGTTTAATAAAGTTGTGAGTTGGTCAACTTCCTAGAAATCAGAGGCTTCTAAGAAAGTAAGTCTTTTATTAAGTTATAAATTTAGTTCACTCTGATTTTAAAAATATATAAAATGCAAAGTGTTCATCCTTTATATAAATAAAATTTATCATATATTTCAAATACACACACAGACTTGAAATTCATCTAAAATGTTAAATTAATGTATCAAATGTTGCCATTTGAAAGAAATATTATGCAACATAAGACTGAACACATAAGCCCATTATGTGTTTCCTCATGTGGCCATTCATCCACCTAAGAAGAGGACATAAGTGTCTTAGGGGAAAGTTTTCAAATTATCAGCATCAACAGTGCTGCACATTGGTCTAGCAAATGTATATTACATCACTGAATACTCAGAAATATTAATAACAAATAAAATATATTATTTTAAACCTGAGTTTTTAAATAACACTGTTAGAAAATGACAAAATATGTAATTTTCCACCTAAGCATCAATGACCTGATGCACAGTAAATAGTTCAAGCTGTAAATCAGGTTACATACATCATTAGTTAAGTATTTCCTATTTTTTTAATCTGTAGTAAATTAAAAATTCCTATCAAAGAATTAGAAATATCCAGGAATAGCAGAAACTGCTTTGATTTAAGAGATGAAATTACAGTAAGGAATTATGAATTTAGTTCCTCCTAAGGATTAAGGTTAAATCACACATTGAGACAAGAGGAATAACACATTTCATGACTTGGTGTTTGTATGCTTCAACATGACAGGTTGCCATAGAGTGAATTTCTAATATACTCTTGGATTCCTTGGTCTTTAAGCTATATTTGTCAGTTTTTATTTCAGAATTTGAGCATGAATTTAACAGTGCTCATTACAAAGAATAGGCTTTAATTTCTTTCTACAATGAGTAGAGAAAACAATTAACTGGTAAGGAATAATGGAAGTCTCACTGATTAAACCATTTGAAAGATTATAATTTTAAAATTAAATAAAGAAACTGACAAACAAAAACCCAGATGTCCGTTTCTATTAACCTGGCAGGCTGGTTATCTGAATCACCCCTGAGCTGAAGCAGCTAATAATTCTGGATAAAATACAAAATATATCTCTTTAAAATCCTCAGTTATCTAATAAGAATGTTAGAGACCTGAGTGAAGAAGAAGTCAAAGCATAACAGTGTTTTCCTGCAGCAATATTTTACCAGAGGTCTCCCAAACCCTTTGAGCTTGACTTCAGTTTTTTAAGGCATCATAGTTAGCAGATAAGGCCCAACATTAGACCATACATGGGGAGGACAGCAAAGGAGCTGCTGAACACCTAAGCCAGAATCTGTAATAGCGGGGCTTTGAAATATACTCTTTGAGTATTATATGAAAAATTAATCCTTGTAAGTTCCTACCAACTGGAACAACAATAACAATAACCAAAAATATGTAAAAAGGAACACTGAAAATTTATATTCACACAGTTCATTATGCAAATAGGTAGCCAAAATTCACAATTTGTATGAAGTCAAGAAGCAAAACAGACAAACAAACAAAATCACAAATTGGAAATCTTGCAAGGTACCTCTAGGTGTTTGGCAGATAGAAAGGCAAAGCTACTTTGGAGGAACCCAATTTTACTTAAGGGTCATGAAGAATTTCTAAATTAAATTTCAAAGGAAAATGGAAAAAATATATAATAAAAAAGAAGTATAAATGGAAGCTTGTACACACACGCACAGACACAAAGATAATAAAAATGAACACAGTAATATGTTTAAAACTTAAGTATGTACAGGGATTTATAAACAATAAAAATACTAAACAAAATAAAATGATGAATTAAAATATAATAGATGACTTTTACTAATGATTATATAATACTAATTAATCAAGGATTAATGAACCAGAGATTATAGTGGCATATTTAAGGCCTGAAGGAAATTGGAATTGGGCAGGGTCTTCTAAGTCATTTCTTCTAAGTCATTTCATCGATTTTTTAACTTTGGTATTGAGTGCAGTGGTGATTTTATTCTTAAAAAAGCACATATATATTTTATGCATATTTTTTTCCTGGAAGAACTAAATATTTTACAATACAAATATATTATTATTGCTAAAGATCCTATTATCTTACCCTAAACATTAAAATTTATTTGGAAAAAATTATCTTATATATAAAATATGTTACACTTAATAATTTAAGGCTACGAAAAATATTGAAAAAATTTGCTTAGTGTTCAATTAAGTTTTTATAATCATAGAGGTGGTCTTTTCTGCATTATCAGTTTCATTAAGAAACATTTTCCATATTCATAATTAAGACAAATATACAAAAAAACCCCACAGAATCAGATCCTTTTATCTCAACTTTGCCTTCATATACAGGTAAATTTAGAATAAAATTGCATATTTTTGTAGTTTCTACACATTTCTGCTCATTGGTTGTTGAAAAGTTACACAATGTAATTCATTTATATTAAAGTTTACAAATTTTACTCCAATACTGAGTAAAAATTGTATTTGTTGTTACTGTTCAGTAGCTCAGTTGTGTGCCAATCTTGTGTGACCCCAAGGACTGCAGCACACCAGGCTTACCTGGAGCTTGCATTTCCTGGAGCTAGCTCAAACTCATGTCCATTGAGTCAGTAATACCATCAAATCACCTCATCCTATTTCATCCCTTTCTCTGGCCTTCAAAGTTTCCCAGCATCAGGGTCTTTTCTAATGAGTCAGCTCTTCACATCAGGTGGCCCAAGTATTGGAGTTTCAGCTTCAGCATGAGTCTTTCCAATGAATATTCAGGGTTGATTTCCTTCAGGGTTGACTGGTTTGATTTCCTTACAGTCCAAGGGACTCAAGAGTCTTCTCCAACACCACAGGTCAAAAGAATCAATTCTTCGATGCTCAACCTTCTTTATCATCCAAATTTCACATCCATACCTGACTTCTGGAAAAATCATAGCTTTGACTAGCTTTGTTGGCAAAGTAATGTCTCTTGAATATGCTGTCTAGGTTTGTCATAACTTTTCCTCCAAAGAGCAAGCATCTTCTAATTTCAAGGCTGCAGTCACCATCTGCAGTTATTTTGGAGCCTAAAAATATATATCTAAGCCACCAGGGAGCCCATGAATACTGGAGTGGGTATCTATTCCTTCTCCAGGGAATCTTCCCAATCCAGGAACTGCACCTGGGTCTCCTGCATTGCAGAAGGCTTCTTTACCAGCTTAGCTACCAGGGTATAGAAAAATTGCATAGTTACCTTTAACATGCACTGCTCTTTCTCAATGAGATGAAAAGGAATTGACATGCAGATATTATTTATTTTTTCTAGTCATCACCAAAATCACAAAATGAATTTTAATTTAGAAAAAAAGTGCTTTGAGTGAATATTAGATATGTGTGGCCGAGTGAAGCTACCCCACATCTGAGGTCAGGGGCAGAAGCCGGGGCAGAAGCCAGGGGGACCCCATGCCCGAAGGGCAGTGGCCAAGAGGAGTTACCCCACATCTGAGGCCAGGGTCGGCAGCCGAGAGGAGTTACCCTGCATCGGAGGTCAGGGGCAGCTGGGAGGAGCCACCTCATAACCGAAGCCAGGGGCAGCGGCCGAGAGGAGCAACCCCACGTCCAAGGAGCAGTGGCTGCGTGGGCACAGGAGGGCCTAGAGGAGCTATCCCATGTTGAAGGTCAGAAAGGGCGGCTGTGAGGAGATACCCTTTGTCCAAGGTAAGGAGCAGCAGCTATGCTTTGCTGGAGCAGCCGTGAAGAGATACCCCACGCCCAACATAAGAGAAACCCAAGTAAGATGGTCGGTGTTACAAGAGGGCATCAGAGGGTAGACACACTGAAATCATACTCACAGAAAACTAGTCAATCTAATCACACTAGGACCACAGCCTTATCTAACTCAATGAAACTAAGCCATGCCCGTGGGGAAACCCAAGATGGGTGGGTCATGTAAGAGAGGTCTGACAGAATGTGGTCCACTGGAGAAGAGAATGGCAAACCACTTCAGTATTCTTGCCTTGAGAAACCCATGAACAGTATGAATAGGAAAATGATAGGGTACTGAAAGAGGAACTCCCCAGGTCAGTAGGCGCCTAACACGCTACTAGAGATCAGTGGAGAAATAACTCCAGAAAGAATGAAGGGATGGAGCCAAGGGGAAAAAAAAAAATACCCAGCTGTGGATGTGACTGGTGATATAAGCAAGGTCCAATGCTGTAAAGAGCAATATTGCATAGGAACCTGGAATGTCAGGTCCATGAATCAAGGGTAATTGGAAGCAGTCAAACAGGAGATGGCAAGAGTGAACGTCGACATTCTAGGAATCAGCAAACTAAAATGGACTGCAATGGATGAATTTAACTCAGATGACCATTATATCTACTACGGAGGGCAGGAATCCCTCAGAAGAAATACAGTAGCCATCATGGTCAACAAAAGAGTCCAAAATGTAGTACTTGGATGTAATCTCAAAAACGACAGAATGATCTCTGTTCGTTTCCAAGGCAAACCATTCAGTATCACAGTAATCCAAGTCTATGCCCCAACCAGTAATGCCAAAGAAGCTGAAGTTGAACATTTCTACAAGACCTACATGACCTTTTAGAACTAACACCCAAAAAAGATGTCCTTTTCATTATAGGGGACTGGAATGCAAAAGTAGGAAGTCAAGAAACATCTGGAGTAACAGGAAAATTTGGCCTTGCAATATGGAATGAAGCAGGGCAAAGACTAATAGAGTTTTGCCAAGAAAATGCACTGGTCATAGCAAACACCATCTTCCAACTACACGAGAGAAGAATCTACACCTGGACATCACCAGATGGTCAACACTGAAATCAGATTGTTTATGTTCTTTGCAGCCAAAGATGGAGAAGCTCTATACAGTCAACAAAAACAAGACCAGGAGCTGACTGTGGCTCAGATCATGAGCTCCTTATTATCAAATTCAGACTCAAATTGAAGAAAGTAGGGAAACTGCTAGAACATTCAGGTATGACTCAATCAAATCCCTTATGATTATACAGTGGAAGTGAGAAATAGATTTAAGGGCCTAGATCGGATAGATAGAGTGCCTGATGAACTATGGAATGAGGTTTGTGACATTGTACAGAAGACAGGGATCAAGACCATCCCCATGGAAAAGAAATGCAAAAAAGCAAAATGGCTGTCTGGGGAGGACTTACAAATAGCTCTGAAAAGAAGAGAGGCAAACAACGAAAGAGAAAAGGACAGATATAAGCATCTGAATGCAGAGTTACAAAGAATAGCAAGAAGAGATAAGAAAGCCTTCTTCAGTGATCAATGCAAAGAAATAGAGGAAAAGAACAGAATGGGAAAGATTAGAGATATCTTCAAGAAAATTAGAGATACCAAGAGAAAATTTCATGTAAAGTTGGGTTTGATAAAGGACAGAAATGGTATGGACCTAACAGAAGCAGAAAATATCAAGAAAAGGTGGCAAGAATACACAGAACTATGCAAAAAAGACCTTCACGACCCAGATAATCACAATGATGTAATCACTTACCTAGAGCCAGACATCCTGGAATGTGAAGTCAAGTGGGCCTTAGAAAGACTCACTAAGAACAAAGCTAGACAAGGTGATGGAATTCCAGTTGAGCTATTTCAAATCCTGAAAGATGATGCTGTGAAAGTGCTGTACTCAATATGCTAGCAAATTTGGAAAACTTAGCAGTGGCCATAGGACTGGAAAAGGTCAGCTTTCATTCCAATCCCAAAGAAAGGCAATGCCAAAGAATGTTCAAATACTGCAAAATTGCACTCCTCTCACATGCTAGTAAAGTAATGATCAAAGTTTTCCAAGCCAGGCTTCAGCAATACGTGAGCCGTGAACTTCCAGATGTTTAAGCTGGTTTTAGAAAAGGCAGAAGAACCAGAGATCAAATTGCCAACATCCGCTGGATCATGGATAAAGCAAGAGAGTTCCAGAAAAACATCTATTTCTGCTTGATTGACTATGCCAAAGCCTTTGACTGTGTGGATCACAATAAGCATGGAAAATTCTGAAAGAAATGGGAATACCAGACTACCTAACCTGCCTCTTGAGAAATCTGTATGCAGGTAAGGAAGCAACAGTTAGAACTGGACATGGAACAACAGACTGGTTCCAAATAGGAAAAGGGGTATGTCAAGGCTGTATATTGTCACTCTGCTTATTTAACTTTATGCAGAGTACATCATGAGAAATGCTGGACTGGAATAAGCACAAGCTGGAATCAAGACTACCAGGAGAAATATCAGTAACGTCAGATATGCAGATGACACCATCCTTATGGCAGAAAGTGAAGAGAAACTAAAAAGCGTCTTGATTAAAGTGAAAGAGGAGAGTGAAAAAGTTGGCTTAAAGCTCAACATTCAGAAAACGAAGATCATGGCATTTGGTCCCATCACTTCATGAGACATAGATGGGGAAACAGTGGAAACAGTGTCAGGCTTTTTAGCGGAGGGTGGGGGGGGGGCTCCAAAATCACTGCAGATGGTGATTGCAGCCATGAAATTAAAAGATGCTTACTCCTTGGAAGGAAAGTTATGACCAACCTAGATAGCATATTCAAAAGCAGTCATTACTTTGCCAACTAAGGTCCGTCTATTCAAGGCTATGGTTTTTCCTGTGGTCATGTATGCATGTGAGAGTTGGACTGTGAAGAAGGCTGAGTGCTGAAGAATTGATGCTTTTGAACTGTGGTTTGGAGAAGACTCTTGAGAATCACTTGGACTGCAAGGAGATCCAACCAGTCCATTCTGAAGGAGATCAGCCCTGGGATTTATTTGGAATGACTGATGCTAAAGCTGAAACTCCAGTACTTAAGCCACCTCATGTGAAGAGTTGACTCATTGGAAAAGACTCTGATTCTGGCAGGGATTGGGGGCAGGAGAAGAAGGGGATGACAGAGGGTGAGATGGCTGGACGGCAATACCAACTCGATGGACGTGAGTCTGAGTGAACGCCGGGAGTTGGTGATGGATAGGGAGGCCGGGGGTGCTGCAATTCATGGTGTCTCAAAGAGTAGGACATGACTGAGCAACTGAAGTGAACTGAATTATGATGTGTACAGTAATTCATCTTTCCCTGTTATAAAAAGTGCATCAAAATTGTCATGAACAAAGACCATACTGTTATTTTTAACATTACAGATCATTGGTATATAATTTTTAATTAAATAAATTTCCTATTGTTGCTTATGCTTTCTTTATGGGTGTATTGTTATTAGCATTGTGATTGGATTTACAAGAATCCCAGTGACAAGATAAAGCATTCTTGTTTTCCCACAAATGTTACAACTATTAATTATTTCTTTGTGGTTTGAGTTTTTTGTTTTTATTTTTTTTGTTTGTTTTTGTTTTTCATAATTTTATTTATTATTATTTTTTTTTACTTCAGTGTTGTATTGGTTTTGCCATATATCAACATGAATCCACCACAGATGTAGTCTTGTTCCCCATGCTGAACCCCTCTCCCACCTCCCTTCCCATCCCATCCCTCTGGGGCATCCCAGTGAATCAGCCCTGAGCATCCTGTATCATGCATCAAACCTGGTCTGGCGATTTGTTTCACATATGATATTATACGTAATTCAATGCCATTCTCCCAAGTCATTCCACCCTCGCCCTCTCCCACAGAGTCCAAAAGACTGTTCTATACATCTGTGTCTCTTTTGCTGTCTTACATACAGGGTTATCATTACCATCTTTCTAAATTCCATATGTCATTTGACCCAGCAATCCCACTGCTGGGCATACACACCGAGGAAACCAGAATTGAAAGAGACACGTGTACCCCAATGTTAATTGCAGCACTGTTTATAATAGCCAGGACGTGGAAGCAACCTAGATGTCCATCAGCAGATGAATGGATAAGAAAGCTGTAGTACATATAAACAATGGAGTATTACTCAGCCATTAAAAAGAATACATTTGAATCAGTTCTAATGAGGTGGATGAAACTGAAGTCTATTATACAGAGTGAAGTAAGTCAGAAAGAAAAACACCAATACAGTATACACAGCATTATAAAAAATTTATAAAATTTCACAAAGAACTCGTGCCAGAACATTCTTATTCGTTTTTCATAGTGGTTACTGTGCTCCTCTTGAACATAATATGATTCAATTAATAACTAACACCATTTCATTATACCTCATAATCAGAAAGAAACTGAGAGTCATTAGGTCACTGGTTCAATTGTAAGATATGCATTATCATTTTCCATTTCAGCTGCTTGTGCAAATCATTATACTTGTGGATTGTCTTGTTTTTGCATATAGATTCACATTCTACAATGAAATCAGAGTTCAGAGGTTTATCTTTTGGGTTTCTGCAATCAAAATTATATTATCTGTAGATATTTCTTACCCCAGATATTCTTGAGAGTCCTATTGACCGCAAGGAGATCAACCAGTCCATCCTAAAGGAAATCAGTCCTGAATATTCATTGGAAGGACTGATGTTGAAGCCGAAACTCCAATACTTTGGCCACCTGATGTGAAGAACTAACTCATTTGAAAAGACATTGATGCTGGGAAAGTTTGAAGGTAGGAGGAAAAAAGGAGGATAGAGGATGAGATTGTTGGATGGCATCACTGACTCAATAGACATGAGTTTGAGTAAAGTCCAGGAGTCAGTGATGGACACGGAGACCTGGCATGCTGCAGTCCATGGGGTCATAAAGAGTTGGACATGACTGAGTGACTGAACTGACTGACTGACTGACCCCAGATACTGATATCATCTAGATTTATGTACAATCACATGATATTAATTTGCAGTATGTTCTATTTATTGACCTATATTATAAATTATACTATTTTAAACATGTTTTATTTGTTCATGTTTTATATCATTCATTTTATCTCTATTATGTGAAACTCTTTTCAGCTATCCTCTGCATCTTTTGTTACAACTTATTTCAATCTACATTAGATCTTTCCTTTAGAGGGAAAAATCATTCAAATGTATACATTTTTCCAAAAGCACTATTGTGTACTTTCTCAGCAAAATCATGAAAAATGGCATATTTCCTTGTATTCAAGCATATTTTGTATAATAATGACGCTCTGCCAGGTAATTTTTCTCTTTATACATTTGCTCAAACATCAGACTTTGAAGTAATAAAGTCTTTGTCAACTATAAATACTAGTTCTAAATCATCCTATTCATGCTTTCTGTTGAAAAAATTCATAAAGTTCTGAAAGTGTGCTTCTCTTTAAAGATTTTTTTTTTCTGCAAAGATGTAGTGTGATCTGTAGCTCAGTTGTGTCTGAGCCTTTGTGACCCCATGAACTGTAGACTGACAGGCTTCTCTGTCCACAGAGTTTTCCAGGCAAATGGAGTAAGTTGGCGTTTCTTACTATGGGGGGTCTTCCCAACCGAGGCATCCAACTCTTGCCTCTTGTATCTGCTGCATTGGCAGGTGGGTTCTTTTACCACTGGGACACCTGGGAAGCCCCAGTGATGTAGTCAAGGTAGCCTTAAAAAACAACTTTTACTTTTCTAAGGAGAGAAAAACTTCTAATCTGAGCCATCCCTGAAAGAATGTATTGCACCTATTTCCTCATGTAACTTTAATTCTTTTTCCAAAATCACCGATAGGTATTAATACACTGAAAGTGGGTGTTAGCACTAGAACAATTTTTGTGATTTACTAAATATACAATGATCTTGAAGAGAAAAGACTTGTGACTTTATTAGATTTCTCAATTCAGGAAGGTTAAAACAGGCTACACATACACATACAGATATTCTTTGCATTTTAACTATTGCTTTCTCCCATATGAGCTACACTGATAAGGTCTCTGAATTATTCAGGATATTATCAATAAATAGGAATTATTATTTCTAGTCTGTGCTTCTCGGCAAGTTCAGTTCAGTTCAATTCATTCCTTCAGTTGTATCCAACTCTTTGCGACCCCATGAATAGCAGCACAATAGGCCTCCCTGTCCATCACCAACTCCTAGATTTCACTCAGACTCATGTCCATAGAGTCAGTGATGCCATCCAGCCATCTCATCCTCTGTCACCCCCTTCTCTTTCTGCCCCCGATCCCTCCCAAAATCAGAGTCTTTTCCAATGAGTCAAATCTTCACATGAGGTGGCCAAAGTACTGGAGTTTCAGCTTTAGCATCAGTCATTCCAAATAAATCCCAGGGCTGATCTCCTTCAGAATGGACTGGTTGGGTCTCCTTGCAGTCCAAGGAACTCTCAAGAGTCTTCTACAACACCACGGTTCAAAAGCATCAATTCTTCAGCACTCAGCCTTCTTCACAGTCCAGCTCTCACATCCATACATGACTACTGGGAAAACCATAGCCTTGACTAAATGGACCTTTGCTGGCAAAGTAATGTCTCTGCTTTTCAATATACTATCTAGGTTGGTCATAACTTTTATTCCAAGGAGCAAGAGTCTTTTAATTTCATGGCTGCAATCACCATCTGCAGTGATATTGGAGCCCCCAAAAATAAAGTCTGTCACTGTTTCCAGTGTTTCCCCATCTATGTCTCATGAAGTGATTGGACCAGATGCCAAGATATTCATTTTCTGAAAGTTGAGCTTTAAGCCAACTTTTTCACTCTCCACTTTCACTTTCATCAAGAGGCTTTTTAGTTCCTCTTCACTTTCTGCCATAAGCATGGCGTTATCTGCATATCTGAGGTTATTAATATTTTTCTTGGCAATCTTGATTCCAGCTTGTGCTTACTCCAGCCCAGCGTTTCTCATGATGTACTCTGCATAGAAGTTAAATAAGCAGGGTGACAATATACAGCCTTGATGTACTCTGTTTCCTATTTGGAACCAGTCTGTTGTACCATGCCCAATTCTAACTGTTGCTTCCTGACCTGCATGCAGGTTTCTCAAGAGGCAAGTCAGGTGGTCTGATATTCCCATCTTTTGAAGAATTTTCCACATTTATTGTGATCCACACAGTCAAAGGCTTTGGCATAGTCAATAAAGCAGAAATAGATGTTTTTCTGTAACTCTCTTGCTTTTCCCATGATCCAGTGGATGTTGGCATTTTGATCTCTGGTTCCTCTGCCTTTTCTAAAACCAGCTTGAACATCTAGAAGTTCACGGTTCACGTATTGCTGAAGTCTGCCTTGGAGAATTTTGAGTATTACTTTACTAGTGTGTGAGATGAGTGTAATTGTGTGGTAGTTTGAGCATTCTTTGGCATTGCCTTTCTTTGGGATTGAAAGGAAAATTGACCTTTTCTTGTCCTGTGGCCACTGCTGTGTTTTCCAAATTTGCTGGCCTATTGAGTGCAGCACTTTCACAGCATCATCTTTCAGGATTTGAAATAGCTCAACTAGAATTCCATCACCTCCACTAGCTTTGTTCGTAGTGAACCTTCCTAAGGCCCACTTGACTTCACATTCCAGGATGTCTGGCTCTAGGTGAGTGATCAGACCATCGTCATTATCCTGGTTGTGAAGATCTTTTTTTGTACAGTTATTCTGTGTATTTCTGCCACCTCTTCTTAATATCTTCTGCTTCTCTTAGGCCCAGCAGAGAGGAGCTACCCCATGCCCAAGGCCAGGGGCGGAGGCCGAGAGGAGCAACCCCACATCCAAGGAGAAGTAAGCTGCGTGGGCACAGAAGGGCCTAGAGGAACTATTCCATGTTCAAGGTCAGGAGGGGTGGTGGCGAGGAGCTACCCTTCATCCAAGGTAAGGAACAGTGGCTGTGCTTTTCTGGAGCAGCTGTGAAGAGATACCCCACGCCCAACATAAGATAAACCCAAGTAAGATGGTAGGTGTTGCAAGAGGGCGTGACACACTGAAACCATACTCACAGAAAACTAGTCAATCTAATCACACCAGGACCACAGCCTTGTCTAACTCAATGAAACTAAGAAATGCCTGCTGGACAACCCAAGATGGGAGGGTCCTGGTGGAGAGGTCTGACAGAATGTGGTCCACTGGAGAAGAGAATGGCAAACCACTTCAGTATTCTTGCCTTGAGAAACCCCAAACACTATGAAAGGCAAAATGATAGGATACTAAAAGAGGAACTCCCCAAGTCAGTAGGTGCCCAATATGCTACTGGAGATCAGTGGAGAAATAACTCCAGAAAGAATGAAGGGATGGAGCCAAAGAAAAAACAATACTCATTTGTGAATGTGACTGGTGATAGAAGAAAGGTCCAATGCTGTAAAGAGCAATATTGCATAGGAACCTGGAATGTCAGGTCCATGAATCAAGGCAAATTGTAAGTGGTCAAACAGGTAATGGCAAGAGTGAACATCGACATTCTAGGAATCAGCAAACTAAAATGGACTGCAATGGGTGAATTTAACTCAGATGATCATTATATCTACTATCACAGGCAGGAATCCCTTAGAAGAAATGGAGCAGTCATCATGGTCAACAAAAAAGTCCGAAATGCAGTACTTGGATGCAATCTCAAAAACGACAGAGTGATCTCTGTTTGTTTCCAAAGCAAACCATTCAATATCACAGTAATCCAAGTCTATGCCCCAACCAGTAATGCCAAAGAAGCTGAAGTTGAATGGTTCTATGAAGACCTACAAGAACTTTTAGAATTAACATATGTCCTTTTCATTATAGGGGACTGGAATGCAAAAGTAAGAAGTCAAGAAACATCTGGAGTAACAGGCAAAATGGCCTTGGAATACAGAATGAAGCAAGGCAAAGACTAATAGAGTTTTGCCAAGAAAATGCACTGATCATAGCAAACATCCTCTTCCAACAACACAAGAGAAGACTCTACACGCGGACATCACCAGATGGTCAACACAGAAATCAGATTGATTATATTCTTTGCAGCCAAAAGTGGAGAAGCTCTATACAGTCAGCAAAAACAAGACCAGGAGCTGACTGTGGCTCACATCGTGAACTCCTTATTGCCAAATTCAGACTTAAATTGAAGAAAGTAGGGAAAACCACTAGACCATTTAGGTATGACCTAAATCAAATCCCTTATGATTATACAGTGGAAGTGAGAAATAAATTTAAGGGTCTAGATCTGATAGATAGAATGCCTGATGATCTATGGATGGAGGTTCATAGCACTGTACAAGAGACAGGGATCAAGACCATCCCCATGGAAAAGAAATGCAAAAAAGCAAAATGGCTGTCTGAGGAGGCCTTACAAATAGCTGTGAAAAGAAGAGAAGTGAAAAGCAAAGGAGAAAAGGAAAGATATAAGCATCTGAATGCTGTGTTCCAAAGAATAGCAAGAAGAGATAAGAAAGCCTTCTTCAGTGATCAATGGAAAGAAATAGAGGTGCCGGGGTCCAGCCCCAGTGGATCCAGGGTAATTCGAAGGTGGGGACGGAGTCGGCGTCCTGGAAAAAACTTATTTAATTACAGATATAGAGGGAGATTAGAAACAGATAGTGTAGTAGAAGAATTAGTGGAGAAAAGAGGCTGAATAACTGGTTTACATGGAATACCAATCACCACCTACGTAGGCCGCAGGCGTCTTTCCATTCTCCCAAAGGAGAGGAGGCACTGAGGCCTCCCCAGTCTGATCTCAGAAGCCCAGGCAGAATTAGCAGGCTTGCTAAGTACTCACATTTCAGATGGTAATTCAGCCAGGAAAGCGGGGAGTGAGAAAGAAACAACACGGGGAAATCAGTCTTTCCAGAAACTGATCCGATTTATTTATTTTTCAGGTTTGTTTATATACCTTTTTGTTATACATAGAGATAAATACAGAGTCACACGGGGGTCAGCAGACCTGACCCTTGTCACAATCAGGTGCTTGATATAAAATTATACAAAAGTCTTATAAGTTTCATCATCTTTTGGCCATGAGGTCTGCTGACATTTTATGGCCCTTTCTGATACCAGTCAGTTAACCAGAAAACTTATTTTTCCAGGGGTGATTTTTTCTTAAATCAGGTGCCACCCTCCAAATAAAGTTGCATTCCTATAGGGTGAGGGTGTAGTGAGTTATAATCAAGAAAGGAATTTACTTAACCTAAGGTTTAACATGATTAATCTTAAAGGTTAATACTTATTTCTCCTATATGCTAGTTATATTCATTATAAGGGCAGGAATATGGAGATTTAGCAGCAAATATTGACTCAACAAATGTAAACCCTTCACCTATGTTTCCCTTAAGATCTATTTAGTCTTAAGATAGTGATAGAGTTACATTTTTACATAGCATAGTGATTTATAGTGATTTATAACAAAGTACAGTGATCTATAACAAAAGAGAAGATTCATTAACTCAAAAGTCTAGCATTGCTAACATCAAAAACTACTATATTTCCTTTTCTATATTCCAAATACAATGATTAATATATTCCCAGGTGCCTAAGGATATGGAAGCCTGATGGCAATCATTGACGCATCCATGAAAAAAGCCCTATGCTAATACTCCAAACTCTGTGCTGTTTATGGTTGAGAGGTTGTCACACAAGCTAGTCTGTCAGCAGAGAGGTTTGACCTGAGACATCCTTGTCACACCCAGGGCAGGAAATTAGCAGTAATTATTGGCATGACAAATGAAGAAAAATCCCTTCACCAATGTAGTTCCTAATCAACCCACTAATACTATACTAATGATCTTCTAACTTCTCAAAAGAGTCTGTATTTAGAAAGTTTTAAAACATCCCATGCCTCTCACAGTTGGGAGGCTGTAAACAATCACATGCGGCCGGACGAGCCTGATCAGGCAGGCCAGAGAACCTTCAGAGTTCATAAGTTGAAACACTCTTGTCACGCCCAGGAATTTTTATTAACTGGAGCTTCAAGTTAACTCCTTCTCTGAGAGAAACGATTATGGGGGAGAGCTCCCCGTAAAGTACTCTGATTTGGGGGTAGATGCTCGGGAACAGGGGGTTTCCTGAGGCTTGATCACACCTTTGCGTATGCCAAGCTTCCTTCCTCATGACCTTTGCCATGGGCAGAGTTCCTTACGCTGGCTCCCAACATAGAGGAAAACAACAGAATGGGAAACACTAGAGATCTCTTTAAGAAAATTAGAGATACCAAGGGAACATTTCATGCAAAGATGGGCTCAATAAAGGACAGTCTGTGCTTCTCTGCAAACAGCAGCTTTAGTCATTGCTCTGCTGCTGCTGCTGCTGTTGCTAAGTCGCTCAGTCGTGTCCGACTCTGAGCGACCCCATGGACTGCAGCCTACCAGGCTCCTCCATCCATGGGATTTTCCAGGCAAAAATACTGGATTGGGGTGCCATTGCCTTCTCCTTCATTGCTCTAGCAGAGTCAATTTCTCAGCCTCTCTAGTCCTCATGATCAGTGATTGAATACACATTTATATGTTTCATCTCCAGTTCCATGTAGAAGCCATCTTTCAATCTCATCATCACAAGTCCATGTCCTCAAGAGAGAATAATTAGTCTTTTAAGACTTGTTCAGATATTCATCTATTGTTCATACTTTCATTGAGAGGATAGCAATATTCACTCCATAAAAGTTCCTGAGATCTACCACCATGGTTACTGACAAGGAATTGATTTCTCATTAAAAAAAAAAAAAAAGTTGTAAATTTTAAGTTTGGTTGAAACCAAAATGTAATTTATCCAATTAAAATATAATTCAGGAATTCCTGGCAAAAGTTATGTAGTTTTGAGCTGTGAATATCTGGTGAAATGGGTGAATGTTCATGAAGTCGTTGTTCTAATTCAAAATTGGATTGAATTTTATTTAAATGCAACTCTTATTCTTAATAAATCCCTGATAAATAAGTATTTGTTTTTATGCTACTCCTATCAATTAGAGGAAAAAAGGTTTACTAAATGGTCCAATATCAAGGAATTATACAAGCATGTTCTAAGAGTTTGGTCTTCTAATCACTGAATGAATTAATGTGGTCACAACAGACAGTGAATAATTACAGGTACTCTAAGACAGTACCTGTCTCTGTAAGTTCCCAGCATTTTATTCATAAACAAAGTAAAACTTGGAAGCACTGCTTTGCAATGGAATACTGTTTTTTTGTAATGTTGTATTGGTGAATTTAGGTAGGATAGTTGTTTGGGAATGTGATAGGCATTAGATATTGATATTTATATAACTGAGAGAGATTATATTTTTTTAATACCACCTCACTGGAAAAGAAACAATTGAGAAACTGGTCTTGGAAAAATGATAATCAATTTCATGAAAAATAAATAGGTTGAAAGCAGCTTGATAATTAAAAGCTTTAAGTGATTCCTCAGCTCAGGCCTCAGTTGGATGCTTTCTTCATTCAATGACTAGATGAACTCATCTGATGTGCACCACTTAATGTAATTTGAATTAGGAAATGTTTTGATTAGACAGGAGATGAGATGTAAGGGATGAGAAGTCAGGCTATTCCTTTCTATAAAGTTTCAATATATATGAGCATTAAGAAGTAAACTGACTTTTTTTCAGAATTGGAACAAATTTTAAGAGGTGATAAATTGCAGAGTCTCTGATAATATCTGTCTCATTAGGGATAGCGTTTTTAGTAATCAAATCTTTCTGGAAGCAAACTAAGATTATAAGTAGGTCCAGACTAGTTTTTTGATACATTTCATCACACTATATTGTTGTCACTACAGATATGAAGCAATTTCTAACCAAGCATTTGTGTGTGTGTGTGTGTCTGTGTGTGTATGTACATGTGCATGGTTCAGTTGTGTATGATTCTTTGTGACCCCATGGAATGTAGCCAGCTCCTCTGTCCATGGGATTTTCCAGGCCAACAATACTCAAGTGGGTTGCAGTTTCTTCTCCAGGGGATCTTCCTGACTCAGGGATAGAAATTAATTCGCTTGTGTGTCCTGAATTGCCAGGCAGATTTTCCTTTCTATCTTTCTTTCTTTTTTTTTTTTTTTTGCCACCACTAAGGCCATCTGGGAAGCCTTAACCAAGTATTTAGTGGTAATTAAAGGTGACAGCACAATACCCTGAAATAGAAATTATACTTGATTATCTTCATGGGAAAATATAAAGTAAACTTGAATCCTACTCTACATTATTGCAAAATAAACTTGTACTTTTGAGATATACAAATTTAAAATTATTATAGCTTCTTGGTAAATTGTACTAAACCCTTCTCTCATAAATCTAACCAATATTTATTAAGCAGTTGCCACTTACTAATTCACCTTATAGTTGCACTTTGAAGTCGTGGTAAGAATCTCCCTTTTTATGTGACTTTTACTGTGACAGTGCACTTCAGAAAATAACTTTTATATCCACTGTCTAATATTTCCATCATTATTTATTATTATTTTATAAGAATAAGTTACTTCACAGAATTCACAGTTTTTTAGCTTTCTTATTCAATAACGTGTAATTACAAAAAAAGGAAGAAAAGAAGCAAGGACAAAGATAAGAACATATGACAGGTAAAAGTAAGAATAATTATAGATGAAGCACAGAAATGAAGAAAACAAGAAATGAAGACAAGGACCTTGTTTCTTTTCCTAAATGTATGGAGAATTATGAATAATATTTGAAACCACTCAAATGTTTCTTGCTTAAAAATTATACTAAATGTATGAAGTGTTTTATACCATCAACATTTTATATAAATTGCCTAGAAATTTTATTGTAATGCAGAATAGAGATACTGGTATAGAGGCTCATGATTTTTGGTCTAATATATCTTTTCATCTTTAAAATTATGATGCATATCAACTATAAGACTATAAGAAATGATGTAATGAAAGCACCAACCAGCTTCAGTGAAGTTCAGTTCAGTCACTCAGTCACATCTGACTCTTTGTGACATCATGGACCACAGCACACCAGACCTCCCTCTCCATCGCCAACTCCTAGAGTTTACTCAAATTCATCTCCGTTGAGTCAGTGATGCCATTCAACTATCTCATCCTTTGTCATGCCCTTCTCCTCCTGCCTTCAATCTTTCCCAGCATCAGAGTCTTTTCAAATGAGTCAGCTCTTCGCATCAGGTGGCCAAAGTATTGGAGTTTCAGCTTCAACATCAGTCCTTCCAATGAACACCCAGGGCTGATCTCCTTTAGGATGGACTGGTTGGATCTCCTTGCAGTCCAAGGGACTCTCAAGAGTCTTCTCTAACAGCACAATTCAAAAGGATCAATTCTTCTGTGCTCAGCTTTCTTTATAGTCCAACTCTCATGTCTATACATGACTACTGGAAAAACAATAGCCTTGAAGACACAGACCATTGTTGGCAAAATAATGGCTCTGATATTTAATATGTTGTCTAGGTTGGTCATAACTTTCCTTCAAGGAATAAGCGTCTTTTAATTTCATGACTGCAGTCACCATCTGCAGTGATTTTGGAGCCCAGAAAGATAAACTGAGTCACTGTTTCCACTGTTCCCTCATTTATTTGCCATGAAGTGATGGGACTGGATGCCATGATCTTAGTTTTCTGAATGTTGAGCTTTAAGCCAGCTTTTTCACTCTCCTCTTCACATTCATCAGGAGGCTCTTTAGTTCTTCACTTTCTGCCATAAGGGTGGTGTCATTTGCATATCTGAGATTATTGATATTTCTCCTGGAAATCTTGATTCCAGCTTGTGCTTCATGGAGCCCAGCGTTTCTCATGGTGTACTCTGCATATAAGTTAAATAAGCAGGGTGATAATATACAGCATTGACGTACTCCTTTTCCTATTTGGAACCAGTCTGTTGTTCCATGTGCAGTTCTAACTGTTGCTTCCTGAGCTGCATGCAGGTTTCTCAAAGGCAGGTCAGGTGGTCTGCTATTCCCATTTCTTTCAGAATTTTCCACAGTGTCTGGTGATCAAAGGCTTTGTCATAGTCCATGAAGCAGAAATAGATGTTTTTCTGGAACTCTCTTGGTTTTTCGATGATCCAGGGGATGTTGGCAAGTTGATCTCTGGTTCCTCTGCCTTTTCTAAAACCAGGTTGAACGTCTGGAATTCATGGTTCATGTATTGTTGAACCCTGGCTTGGAAAATTTTGAGCATTACTTTACTAGTGTGTGAGATGAGTGCAACTGTGCAATAGTTTGAGCATTCTTTGACATTGCCTTTCTTTGGGATAGGAATGAAAACTGACCTTTTCCCATCCTGCGGCCACTGCTGGGTTTTCCAAATTTGCTGGCATATTGAGTGCAGCACTTTCATAGCATCATCTTTCAGGATTTGAAGTAGTTTAGCTGAAATTCTATCTCCTCCACTAGTTTTGTTTGTAGTGATGCTTCCTAAGGCCGACTTGACTTCACATTCCAGGATGTCTGGCTCAAAGTGAGTGATCACACATCGTGATTATCTAGGTCATGAAGATCTTTTTTTACAGTTCTTCTGTGTATTCTTGCCACCTTTTCTTAATATCTTCTGCTTCTGTTAGATTCATACCATTTCTGTCCTTTATCGAACCCATCTTTGCATGAAATGTTCCCTTGGTATCTCAAATTTTCTTGAGGAGATCTCTAGTCTTTCCCATTCTGTTGTTTTCCTCTTTTTCTTTGCACTGATCACTGAGGAACACTTTCTTATTTTTCCTTGTTACTTACATCTATTTTGTCATACTTCTTTGGATTATATTTATTGGATTAAAATAACTTAGATACAATTTAAAACATTTAAGTATTTTCTCTCCATCCCAATTTACTTTATCTCTAACCAGAAGTGGTTATCTTCTAAAATCAAATATTTATTACTTTTCTATACATTTTACTCTCACTTCTTGAAATTTATAACCACATTATAATGACTATAATAGTCCCTAATCTCCTTGATCATAGGACTATGGAATTCTTTCAGGAATTTACATAGAATTTGGATTGCTAGGTGAGAAGCACATAACTTTAATTTTACTAGATCTTTCCAAATTGCTCACACTTTAAAGTATTATTCAACAAGTATATATTGTACAGTTTCTATGGGTGAGGGGATTGTCATAGTTCTAGACATATAACTGTAAATAAAAAAGAAAATTGTCTCCAACTTCATGAAATTTACATCCATTGATTGAGCTGATTTATACCCATCGATAGTGTATCAAGTTCTTTTTATCTTTACTAATATTAGCACTGTCAAAATTTTATATCCATTTATTTTTGTACTAATGAGTGTGAATTGGTATGCAATTATTTTCATTTATATTGACAGATTTTTTTTACCATGAGAACTTTAATAAAGTTATTAGCAACTTGAGCTTCTTTTTTATGAATTATCTGTTAACTATTAATGACATGGAAATGATTTATTTAATATACAAAGAAAAGTAAGTTGAGAAAAAAAGAAGTTTGAAGCCAATCTTGAAATTCCAGTATTTAAAAGTAAAAATAAGTGTAGACAACAAAGAAACTTAACACAAAACACTGTATAAAGAAGGAGAAAATTTAGAAGAGTATAGCATCCTAGAAGTCTAGATATGTGAGTTTTCCTAAAAGAAAAGACTGTGAACTATAACAGATATTGTTGAGAGGTTGAGGGAGAAATAGATTATAATATGTTCCCTGGATTACATATCTAAGGGACCCTTAAATATCATGGTTCCTAACTCCTTAAATATGCTTATTTTGTATATAATTTTTATTTCTCACCCTTTCTTATATAGTTTTCAATAATAATTTTCTAAAGGTATCACTTCTTTACTTTACATTTAATTATTTCTCAGTAGACATAGAATACACAGAAGAACTATAAAAAAAATCTTCACGACCCAGATAGTCACAATGGTGTGATCACTCACCTAGAGCCAGACATCCTGGAATGCAAAATCAAGTGGGCCTTAGGAAGTATCACTATGAACAAAGCTAGTGGAGGAGATGGAATTCCAGTTGAGCTATTTCAAATCTTAAAAGATGATGCTGTGAAAGTGCTGAACTCAATATGCCAGCAAATTTGGAAAACTCAGCAGTGGCCACAGGACTGGAAAAGGTCAGTTTTCATTCCAATCCCAAAGGAAGACAATGCCAAAGAATGTTCAAACTACTACACAATTTCACGCATCTCACATGTTATCAAAGTAATGCTCAAAATCTCCAAGCCTGGCTTCAACAGATGTGAAGCATGAACTTCCAGATGTTCAAGCTGGATTTAGAAAAGGCAGGGGAACCAGAGATCAAATTGCCAACATCCACTGGATAATCAAAAAAGGAAGAGAGTTCCAGAAAAACATCTACTTGTGCTTTACTAACAATGTCAAAGCCTTTGTGTGGATCACAACAAACTGTGGATAATTCTTAAAAAGATGGGGATACCAGACCACCTCACCTGGCTCCTGACAAATCTGTATGCAGATCAAGAAGCAACAGTTAGAACTGGACATGGAACACAGACTGGTTCCTAATCGGGAAAGGAGTGCAGCAAGGCTGTATACTATCATCTGCTTATTTAACTTATATGCAAAATATATCATGTGAAATACCAGGCTGGATGAAGCGCAAGCTGAAATCAAGATTTCTGGGAGAAATGTAATAACCTCAGATATGCAGATGACACCACCTTTATGACAGAAAGCAAAGAACTAAAGTGCCTCTTAATGAATGTGAAAGAGGAGAGTGATAAAGTTGGCTAAAACCTCAACATTCAGAAAACTAAGATCATGTCATCCAGTCCCATCACTTCATGGGAAATAAATGGGTAAACAGTGACAGACTTTATATTTTGGGGCTCCAAAATCACTGCAGATGGTGACTGCAGCTATGAAATTAAAAGAAACTTGCTCCTTGGAAGGAAAGTTATGACCAATCTAGACAGCTTATTAAAAAGCAGAGCCATTGCTTTGCCAACAAAGGTCCATCTAGTCAAAGCAGTGGTTTTTCCAGTAGTCATGTATGGATGTGAGAGTTGGACTATAAAGAAATTTGAGCACCAAAGAACTGGTGCTTTTGAACTATGGAGAAGACTCTTGAGTGTCCCTTGGACTGCAAGGAGATCCAACCAGTCCATCCTAAAAGAAAATCCGTCCTGAATATTCATTGGAAGCACTGATGCTAAATCTGAAACTCCAATACTTTGGCCCCCTGATGCAAAGAATTTACTAATTGGAAAAGATGATGAGGCTGGGAAAGAGTGAAGGCAAGAGGAGAAGGAAACAACAGACGATGAGATGGTTGGATGGCCTCACTGACTCAATGGACATGGGTTTGGGTGGACTCCAGGAGTTGGTGATGGACAGGGAGGTCTAGCGTGCTGTAGTTCATCGGATCACAAAGAGTTGGACAAGACTGAGTGACTGAACTGAACTGAACTGAAGTGTATCACCTCTCTTGTCTGTTAATAATTTCTCAGTAGACACATAATAAAATACAACTTCCTTATGTGGTATATGATTTTCACTATGATTTACTTCTTACATGTCTATCACTTTTTAGGTTTTTTAAGGTCTAACTGTACTAAACTACTTTTAATTCTTGCCATATAATCATAGTATTCATGCTCCCATACTTGTGACTTTCCTTACTTGGAAAAAACTTTTCCAACAAGGTGTTCATGATTATGAATTCCTCTGGAGAACCTGCATAAATAGCCTGACTAATTCATTAATCACTTCTGGCTGTGGATTTGAGCTTGCCAACTTTACTAGCAATTATTCTTTCTTCTTAACTATATATTTACCATAGTCTATTGGAAGGAATGATGCTAAACCTGAAACTCCAGTACTCTGGCCACCTCATGCGAAGAGTTGACTCATTGGAAAAGATGCTGATGCTGGGAGGGATTGGGGACAGGAGGAGAAGGGGACAACAGAGGATGAGATGGCTGGATGGCATCACTGACTTGATGGGCGTGAATCTGAGTGAACTCCAGGAGTTGGTGATGGACAGGGAGGTCTGGCATGCTGCGATTCATGGGGTCGCAAAGAGTCGGACACGACTGAGCGACTGAACTGAACTGAACTGAGGCATTCTTCAAAACAGACATATATATCGTTACTACAATAATTTTATCACCACGAGGAGCAGTGATGAAGAAGTTTTTCTTAGCAAGGTTGAATAACTTTCTCTAGCTCTGGTAGGATGACTTGTATTCAAACCAAGATCTGTGTTTACAAAACCCATGTCCATTATGAGTGGGGATGTGTAATTATAAAGATGTATTTCTTGTTGTCCCTCTGCAAGTAATTCCCACCACCTAGATGTGAAAGCAGGCCAGTTTTAATTTTTTATTCATCCATTTCTTTAATTTTTATTGGCATATAGTTAATTTACAGTGCTGTGTTAGTTTCAGGTATATAGCAAAGTGAATCAGTTATACATGCATCCACTCTATCTTTAGATTATTTTCCCTTGTAGGCCATTATGGAGTATTGAGTAGAGTTCCCTGTGCTATACAGTAGGTTCTATTAATTATCTATTTTATATATAGTAGTACATACATGTTGATATTAATCTTTCAATTTACCTCCCTTCCCCCACACTTAAATTAAAAAATATACCACTACAACAGGAAAAAATGGTGCCCTTCTGCATGAGTCACTTCATGTCACTAAACTGTTTCATAGATAGCTATATCCATCATCTATTTAGGGCAGGACCCTTTTTTTTTCCCTCACATAAGCCACAAATTCATGGAACTGGCAATAGTAATCTGTTATAGCCAGTGGTCCACCAGTTTGCAGCCTGCTTCTTAAATGATGTTGATGGCCTTTTAACTCAAATAGAAAGCTATGTTATTCACTTAGAATTGAAAAAGTTTATTAGTAACATAGCAAGTGAAAACTACTCAAGTCACTTAGGAAACACAATGAAAATAACTCTATCTCCTTTGAAAGAATAGCAAAATCAAGTTAATTTTTTCACATGATGTACATATTTATTCAAACATATTTGTTTAAGTCTAATATCATGGGTTAAGTGTACCTGTCATTAATAGCTTCCCTAGGTTATTCCAGAGATGCTCTCAGGTCTTAATAATTCAGTCACATTTTTCTACAAATTTTCCAAAATTGTGTTACCCACATACACACACAGAAAAACATACACACAGATATGTTTAAGCCCCACAGTTAGACTTTTATCTTTCACCTACCATTTCTATAATAATTTGCTTACTAGAAGCACATCAGTTTTAAACCCCTATAATGCAACCAGGCAACCAGCTTGAACATTGCTTTCAAGTCAACATTTCCTTCCCCCTAATGATTCTTCATTGTATGTGGAATAATGTCTCAGCTCTTTAATGTGGATTAATGACTCTTCAAAACTGTTTGAGTCTGTCTTACATCTCTCACTGCCTTCACACTAAAGAAACACTGATTTGTTAACTCTCTTTAAAAAAATAGTCTCGAATCTTTCCATCTATTTGATTTCATTGAGACAATTGTCACCTCTTAAAAATATGACCATTTATTTTCTTGCACACTACACCACAGATAAGTTTAAACCTTTTGCTTCTCTAATTTTTTTTCTTTTTAATTACTAACCACAGTGATGCCTCCCTCATATAAACTTGTATATGTACTGATTGAATAGTGTTAAAAAATATTAAGTGAATTGAGACAAAAGAAATCTGTTTTTGTCATAACTGCTCTGAATATAGTTATGGTTTTAAATTATTAAATAATTATTCAAATTACATATGTAGATACATAGATGCATAGATTTATTGAGAACCTATTCTGTGCCAGATTTAAAAAAATGCCATATGATATATGAGCATTATGATTTGCACAAACACATATACACACAAAGATATTAATCTAATATGATAATAATGAAAATCTCTCCATTTTCAACCTGTCTGTAATACTGTCATACACACTTTCATTTGGCATGTAAATCCATTATTCCTTTCAATGTTGCTATGTTAAAAGGAATTATCTTACTTTGGCATTTTTTGCTACAATAAACTGACCTTATTGCTGCTGCTGCTAAGTCACTTCAGTCGTGTCCGACTCTCTGCGACCCCATGGATGGCAGCCCACCAGGTTCCACCATCCCTGAGATTCTCCTGGCAAGAACACTGGAGTGGGTTGCCATTTCCTTCTCCAATGCATGAAAGTGAAAAGTGAAGGGAAGTTGCTCAGTCGTGTCCGACTCTTCGCGACCCATGGACTGCATCCCACCAGGCTCCTCCATCCATGGGATTTTCCAGGCAAGAGTACTGGAATGGGGTGCCATCGCCTTCTCCGACTAACCTTATTATTATAGTAAATATCTGCTGTAATGCTTTAGTGCTAAAAATTTCAACATAGGAAAGTAAAATTTATTGTAGGTGCCCCAAACAGATGATCATTCATGGATGCAATTAGTGGAAACACAGACTATAAACAGTCAAATCTGAGTATACTTTAATTTAGCATTATTATTATTCTAGTTGAATTCTTTTAATGAAAGAAAGATGTTTCAATATGAGTTTTCTATACTATATAGTATACCTTTATATATATATATATATATATATATATATATATATATATCATATATTTGACTGGATGAAATTTATCACATATGGTAATGCAGAATACATTTAAAGAATATTCAGGCACTGGAACATCACCAATATGAAGAAACCACATTTAATTATTCAGATGAGAAAAAGTAATATGGAGAAGAATTTTAAAAATAAGTAAGGTCCTTAATTTCATATAATAAGAATACTTCCTAAGAAATACTAAGTTTCTTACATAACAATTGGGTCAACTAGGGTAACACAATTTTGGCAAATTTGTAGAAAAATGTGACTGAATTATTAAGACCTGAGAGCGTCTCTGGAATAACCTAGGGCAGCTATTAATGACATGTACACTTAACCCATGATATTAGACTTGAACAAATATATACATCATATGAAAAAATTAACTTGATTTTGCTATTCTTTCAAAGGAGGTAGAGTTATTTTCATTGTGTTTCCTAAGTGACTTGAGTAGTTTTCATTTGCTATGTTACTAATAAACTTTTTCAACTCTAAGTGAATAACATAGCTTTCTATTTGAGTTAAAAGGCCATCAGCATCATTTAAGAAGCAGGCTGTAAACTGGTGGACCACTGGCTATAACAGATTACTTCCCCCACATTTATAATTTGTGGTCAATGGTAAAACTGAGGATATATTTATATAAAGATCATTGTCCTAATAAATTATACTAGAAATATGAAACTGGCAGCACTCTGTTGTCTTCATTGTCATAGTAACTATCACTTATAGAACTTCTATTTTTTACTCTCAGTCTCATCACAAACGTTTATTTTTATCTATACTGCAGTCTTATCAGGTAGGATAATTATTATCACCTGAAGATTAAAGAGAACTAACTTGCTTATGAATACACATGTAACAGAGGACAGACTCAGTTTTCAAACTAATGTATATGTTATGCATCAACCCTTTGGGCACAGGTGCACCCTGTCTGTTTGGAATCTTCCTGTGTCCTGCAGTTTGTCCCAAATTGCCTTCAGTCTACACATGCTGAGCTTTCCTTATAATTGCTAAATAGGAAAAGGAGTATGTCAAGGCTCTATATTGCCACCTGACTTATTTAACTTATATGCAGAGTACATCATGAAAGTGAAAGAGGAGAGTGAAAAAGTTGGCTTAAAGCTCAACATTCAGAAAACTAAGATCATGGCATCCGGTCCCATCACTTCATGGGAAATAGATGGGGAAACAGTGGAAATAGTGGCTGACTTTATTTTTCTGGGCTTCAAAATCACTGTAGATTCTGATTGCAGCCATGAAATTAAAAGAGGCTTACTCCTTCAAAGGAAAGTTATGACCAACCTAGACAGCATATTAAAAAGCAGAGACATTACTTTGTCAAAAAAGGTCTGTCTAGTCAAGGCTATGATTTTTCCAGTAGTCACGTATGGATGTGAGAGTTGGACTATAAAGAAAGCTGAGCACAGAAGAATTAGTGCTTTTGAACTGTGGTGTTGGAGAAGACTTTTGAGAGTTCCTTGGACTGCAAGGAGATGCAACCAGTCCATCCTAAAGTAGATCAGTCTTGGATGTTCTTTGGAAGGAGCGGTGTTGAAGCTGAAACTACACCTGTTGAGAAGAGCTGATTCATTGGAAAAGACCCTGATGCTGGGAAAGATTGAGGGCAGGAGGAGAAGGGGAAGACAGAGGATGAGATGGCTGGATGGCATCACTAACTCGATGGACATGGGTTTGGGTGGACTCCCGGAGTTGGTGATGGACAGGGAGGTCTGCCGTGCTGCAGTTCATGGGGTCACAAAGAGTCAGACACGACTGAGTGACTGAACTGAACTGAACCACATGGACCTTTAAACTGGTGAACACTTATGCTACTGAAATCCCTAGTTTTATGAAAAGAAAAACTGAAGTCAGGGAAAGTAGGAATACCAAGAAGTGTGTTTCTTTCCATCCTTATATTAAACAGCAGATCCAGAGGCCAGAACCGTGATGTTTCTCAAACATGATAAATTGACTGCTTGAAAGGGCAGAGTTAATACTGAATTTGAGTGCACTGTCCTCTATATTTTTGGTGTCTTTATTTGTCAAATAATGAAACTAGTAAATTGTTAAGAAATAGCATTTTTAAATATCAATACACATTTGGACTCATTTTTCTAAGTGCTTTATTTCGTAGTCTTATGAAACTTTAATAGCACAAACACAATCTGAGATCAATATTATTATTTGACAGATAAGTAAACTGATGTTCTGATAGGATAAGGAATTTAACTGAAGTCACATGTCTAGTAAGTGGCTTGACCAAGACTGTTTAAACCTAATCACTAAGGCTCCCCAAATGCTCATTTTGTTTCTTGTATTAGCTTTTTCATTCTGCCTAGAACAAGTTGTTGCTTACAATAGACATAGTTTGAGTGGACATTCTCATACATTGTTCATCAAAATTTATAGAAACTCTCCATGTTTATTCCTGGCTATTTCTAATAAATTTAAGCAAAACTAGTAAGAAGAGAAAAAGTGAGTGAATTAGATGTAAATAACATTTAAGTGAATGACATTACTATAATAATTATGCATCAATCATTCATAAGCTAGACTGAAGAGCTACAACATAGAAAAATAATGTAAAATTTTCAATGCAGTCAAAGAATAAGAATAATGAGAATTTACAGAATAATAGGAAAATGCAATGTAAAATATTATTAAAATGGAAAAAATAAATATGAAATGGAGTGAAAAATGAAAAGTATTACATTATATATATGCATAAACATATGTATCAATATATGTATGATATATATGTATATAGAGAGAAATGGAGGAATTAGTCCAGACAAAACACTGGGCCAGCTAGCCATGTAAGAGACTGATTCTGCAGAATAGACTTACTGTCAGGACTATCATGGTAGTCATATTTTTAAAATAATGTTTTCTATACCCAGCCACAGTATCTTTTTTGTTATTAATTGTTAGAATAAAACATAAAAGTACCCCAAAGAAAGCCTCTAAACACAAACCAAATGAAGGTCCCAGTAAAGTATTACTCCCTAATTTCAAAATTTGGATGGAAAAGAAAACTATGGCCAAAAGAAAACATGATTAAATAAGTATTGACCTAAAGAGGTCCATATGAGTTTCAGAGGAACTGTCTATGACAAAAAAAGGAGTGAATACTGGAAAAACAAAAGATAAAGATATAATATGTGAGTAAGCATGCTCTTATTTGTAAATATCTTTAGATGCAAAATGTGAAAATATCAAGAATTCAAGTTGCAAAGGTAACTTAATTATATTCAGATTTTAAATAAACATAAAATGATTCAACTTGGTACCATATCTTGCAGATAAATGAACATTAATTTTCTTTAGGCCTTGCTAGAGTGTGGGTAAAAAAGAGATCACACTGTATTTTAGACCAACTTTCTTCTGACTCTGCTCCTAACTTCATTTTTTTTTCCTTTTTAATTGCTTTGTCTTTCTTTTTTCCCTTTGCTGTATTACTTTGCAAAAATATAAGATATTGTATCATATCATACACACATCTCTGTAGGCATCTAAAATATTATGCTTAATTTTTATATTTTGTTTGTTTACAGAACCAGGGTGACATCATTACTAATAGAAATACCAGTAAGTCTTGTTGGTAAACTATATAACTCTATGATCAGATTTTAGCAACTATGTCAAAAATATATTATTAACTTTATTTTGATACTCAGTTGGTCTAGAGCCTTGTTTAGAAAATATATTCTGATCTAATTTTGTATGTGTGCATGCTGAGTTGCTTCATTCATATCTGACTCTTTGTGACCCCATGGCCTGTAGCCCACCAGACTCCTCTGTCCATGGGATTTTGCAGGCAAGAATACTGGAGTATGTTGCCATGCCCAACCCAGGGGTTGAATCTGTTTCTCTTTTGTCTCTTAAGTCTCCTACATCAGCAGCAGGCAGGTTCTTTATCACTAGCACCACCTGGACATGGTGTAAAACAATTATTTTGCTTTTTAGCAACTCAGAAACTTTTTCAAATTAATTAGGCAAAAAGGCCATTACAGTGAGGTGGCTCTAATGCCATGACAGACTAAGTAAGCCAAGCAAAATCTAAGCCTGTAGATGTCTCAAGATTACAAAATTGAAACAGAAGGATAACTGATCATAAACAGCCAATTAGGCTGTAAGTTATAACCAATCAATGATTTCCTTACTCTGCTTTCATCTATTCTCCATAAAAGTCTCTCCCCAAGCTCCTATAGGTGGAGTACCCCTAATCACTTCTGGCACCAAATGATTTTTGCTCAAACTTTTAAAATTTGTAATATACCTCAGTTTATCTTTGATCAATATGCACACAAATGGTACTCTTTCTGTTAAGCATGTCCTTCAAAATCTAATTCTACTTAATCTTCTAAAAATTAGAGGTATTTTCTGTTCTCCTTTAATTCCTTTTTCCAATTGTATTGAGATGTGAGAAATATTATTTAAACTGCCTCAATATGATCTCTATTCCCTTAGCTTCTACTGTGTCATTTACAGGCAATATTGCAGAAGTTCTATTCCTAAATAGATAAGATAAGAATTTTAAGAGTGCAACTGCCAAGTTTAGTTTCACTGGAACCCAGTGTTTAGCAACCAGAGAAGGGAATGGCAAACCACTTCAGTATTCTTGCCTTGAGAAACCCATGAATACTATGAGAAGGCAAAATAATAGGATACTGAAAGAGGAACTCCCTAGGTCAGTAAATGCTCAATATGCTACTAGAGATCAGTGGAGAAATAACTCCAGAAAGAATGAAGGGATGGAGCCCAGGAAAAAACAATACTCAGCTGTGGATGGGACTGGTGATAGAAGCGAGGTCTGGTGCTGTAAAGAGCAATATTGCATAAGAACCTGGAATGTCAGGTCCATGAAACAAGGAAAATTGGAAGTGGTCAAACAGGTAATGGCAAGAGTGAACATCGACATTCTAGGAATCAGCAAACTAAAGTGGACTGTAATGGGTGAATTTAACTCAGATGACCATTATATCTACTACTGTGGGAAGGAATCCCTTAGAAGAAATGGAGTAGCCATCATTGTAAACAAAAGAGTCTCAAAGGCAGTACTTAGATGCAATCTCAAAAACGACAGAATGATCTCTGTTCATTTCCAAGGCAAACCATTCAATATCACAGTAATCCAAGTCTATGCCCCAAAGAGTAACACTGAAGAAGCTGAAATTGAATGGTTCTATGAAGACCTACATGACCTTTTAGAACTAACATATATCCTTTTCATTATAGGGGACTGGAATGCAAAAGTAGAAAGTCAAGAAACACCCGAAGTAACAGGAAAATTTGGTCTTGGAATACAGAATGAAACAGGGCAAAGGCTAATAGAGTTTTGCCAAGTAAATGCACTGGTCATAGCAAACACCCTCTTCCAACAACACGAGAGAAGACTCTACACCTGGACATCACCAGATGGTCAACACCGAAATCAGATTAATTATATTCTTTGCAGCCAAAGATGGAGAAGCTCTATACAGTAAGCAAAAACAAGACCGGGAGCTGACTGTGGCTCAGATCATGAACTTCTTATTGCCAAATTCAGACTTAAATTGAAGAAAGTAGGGAAAACCACTAGACCATTCAGGTATGACCTAAATCAAATCCCTTATGATTATACAGTGAAAGTGAGAAATAGATTTAAGGGACTAGATCTGATAGATAGAGTGCCTGAGGAACTATGGACAGAGGTTCCTAAATTGTAAAGGAGACAGGGATCAAGACCATCCCCATGGAAAAGAAACGCAAAAAAGTAAAATGGCTGTTCGGGGAGGCCTTACAAATAGCTGTCAAAAGAAGCAAAGCAAAAAGCAAAGGAGAAAAGGAAAGATATAAGCATCTGAATGTAGAGTTCCAAAAAACAGCAAGAAGAGATAAGAAGCCTTCCTCAGCGATCAATGCGAAGAAATAGAGGAAAAGAACAGAATGGGAAAGACTAGAGATCTCTTCAAGAAAATTAGAGATACCAAAGGAACATTTTATGCAAATATGAGCTCAATAAAAGACAGAAATGGTGTGGATCTAACAGAAGCAGAAGATATTAAGAAGACATGGCAAGAATGCACAGAAGAACTGTACAAAAAAGATCTTCATGACCCAGATAATCACGATGATGTGATCACTTACCTAGAGCCAGACATCCTGGAATGTGAAGTCAAGTGGGCCTTAGAAAGCATCACTAAGAACAAAGCTAGACAAGGTGATGGAATTCCAGTTGAGCTATTTCAAATCGTGAAAGATGATGCTGTGAAAGTGCTGCACTCAATATGCTGGCAAATTTGGAAAACTCAGCAGTGGCCACAAGACTGGAAAAGGTCAGTTTTCATTCCAATCCCAAAGAAAGGCAATGCCAGAGAATGCTCAAACTACCACACAATTACACTCATTTCATACTCTAGTAAAGTAATGCTCAATATTTTCCAAGCCAGGCTTCAGCAATACGTGAGCCATGATCTTCCAGATGTTCAAGCTTGTTTTAGAAAAGGCAGAGCAACCAGAGATCAAATTGCCAACATCCACTTGATCATGGAAAAAGCAAGTTAGTTCCAGGAAAACATCTATTTCTGCTTTATTGAGTATACCAAAGACATTGTGTGGATCACAATAAACTGTGGAAAATCCTGAAAGAGATGAGAATACCAGACCACCTGACCTGCCTCTTGAGAAGTTTGTATGCAGATCAGAAAGCAACAGTTAGAACTGGACATGGAACAACAGACTGGTTCCAAATAGGAAAAGGAGTATGTCAAGGCTGTATATTGTCACCCTGCTATTTAACTTATATGGAGAGTACATCATGAGAAACGCTGGGCTGGAAGAAACACAAACTGGAATCAAGATTGCCGGGAGAAATATAAATCACCTCAGATATGCAGATGACACCACTCTTTGGCAGAAAGTGAAGAGGAACTAAAGAGTCTCTTGATAAAAGTGAAAGAGGAGAGTGAAAATTTTGACTTAAAGCTCAACATTCAGAAAACAAAGATCATGGCCTTTGTCCCATCACTTCATGGGAAATAGATGGGGAAACAGTGGAAACACTATCAGACTTTATTTTTGAGGGCTCCAAAAAAATGGAGCAGATGGTGTATTGCAGCCATGAAATTAAAGATACTTATTCCTTGGAAGGAATGTTATGACCAACCTAGATAGCATATTGAAAAGCACAGTCAGTACTTTGCCAACAAAGGTCCGTCTAGCTAAGGCTATGGTTTTTCCAGTAGTCAGGTATGGATGTGAGAGTTGGACTGTGAACAAAGCTGAGCTCCGAAGAATTGGTGCTTTTGAACTGTGGTGTTGGAGAAGACTCTTGAGAGTCCCTTGAAATGCTAGGAGATACAACCAGTCCATTCTAAGAGAGATCAGTCTGGCTGTTCCTTTGAAGGAATGATGCTAAAGTTGAAACTTTAGTATTTTGGCCACCTCATGTGAAGAATTGACTCATTGGAAAAGATTCTGAGGCTGGGAGGGATTGGGGGCAAGAGGAGAAGGGGATGAGACAGAGGATAAGATGGCTGGATGGCATCACCGACTCGATGGACATGAGTTTGAGTGAACTCTGGGAGTTGATGATGAACAGGGAGGCCTGGCGGGCTGCAGTTCATGGTGTTGCAAAGATTCGGACACAGCTGAGTGACTGAACTGAACTGAAAAGATAGTAGATTTTTCCAGATTATTTACTACATCTTTTTTTATAGCAGTGCACTAGATGAAATGATGGTTATCTGTTGCAAAAGGAATTTAATCCTAAATATTTGAGTTTACATTTTAATAAACAAGGGCTTATGAAATATAATGTCATTTATATTCATCAATAACAGTAAGTTATAACCTATAGACCTCAGTCTTAGGTCAGCAGATTTGTAACCTTTCAGCCTTTTAAGCTTCCAGACTGTTAAACAGATTTTTCATATCTATTTATGGCTATTTATTTGAACAAAGTGATTGAATTAGTTCATTTGCCTTGTGTTTGTTGACAGTAGCTTTGAATTTTTAAATAGACTTCCATTATTATGACTGGATTTCCACTTTCAAACACAAGAATGGAAGTCCATTTAAAAATTCAGTGACACTATTTGACCATGACCATGCTTTATGTTGTATGTGAATTCAAATTAACATATTTTTTGCAGTCTACTAGTTACAAATTCTTGGTCAAGGTCATAGTCTCATGGAAAGGCATAAATTTGTAAATAAATACAGCAATACTGATCATTAGAGAATATAAACATTTTGGTGGAAAGTAGCATATAAAATAAATAAATCTGCATAAGTTTATAGATCATAGAAAAAAAGCAAGAGAATTTCATGAGAACATCTCCTTTTCCTTCATTCACTACACTGAAGCCTTTGACTGTGTGGATCACAACAAACTGTGGAAAATTCTTAAACAGATGAGAATATGAGACCACCTTGTTTGACTCCTGAGAAACCTGTAGGAGAAAGGCATGAAAACCCACTCCAGTATTGTTGCCTGGAGAATCCCACGGACAGAAGAGCCTGGAAGGCTATTGAGAAATCTGTATGCATGTCAAGGAGCAATAGTCACAACTGGACATGGAACAACAGCCTGGTTCAAAATTGGGAAACGTGTACATCAAGGCTGTATATCATCACCCTGCTTATTTAACTTAAATGCAAGTACATTATGTGAATGCTAGGCTGGATGAAGCTCAAGCTGAAATCAAGATTGCTGGGAGAAATACTAATAACCTCAGCTATGCAGATGACAACACCTTTATGACAGAAGGCAAAGAGGAACTAAACAGTCTTTTAATGAAGGTGAAAGAAGAGAGAGAAAAGGCTACCTTAAAACTTAACATTCGAAAAACTAAGATCATGGCATCCGGTCCCATCACTTCATAGCAATAGATGGGGAAACAATGGAAACAGTGACAGACTTTCTTTTCTTGGGCTCTGAAATCACTGCACATGGTGACTGCAGCCATGAAATTAAAAGATGCTTGCTCCTTGGAAGAAAAGCTATGACCAACCTCGACAGGATATTAAAAAGCAGAGACACGACTTTAACAGCAAAGGTCCTTCTAATCAAACTTTTCCAGTAGTCATATATGGATGTAAGAGTTGGACCATAAAGACGACTGAGTGCTGAAGAATTGATGCTTTTGAAATATGGTGTTGAAGAAGACTCTTGAATGTCCCTTGGACTGCAAGGAGACCAAACCAGTAAATCCTAAAGGAAATTAATCCTAAATATTCATTGGAAGGACTGATGCTGAAGCAGAAGCTCCAGTACTTTGGCCACATGATGCAAATAGCTGACTCATTTGAAAAGATCCTGATGCTGGCAAAGACTTCTGGCAGGAGAAGAGGAAAACAGAGGATGAAATGGTTGGATAGAATCACTGACTCAATGGACATGAGTTTGAGCAAACTTTGGGAGATGGTAAAGGACAAGAAAACCTGGCATGCTGAACTCCATGGGGTTGTAAAGAGTACACAACTGAACTACTGAACAACAATGTAAATCATGCTATTCTTTTGTAAGGAACTTTAAATTTTTACTTTAATATATTTTAATATTATGAGTATGCATATGTTATTTTAATACTGAAATTGTTTCAATTGTGATTTAGCAGTTGTTTGAGTATTTCTGGAATAAATATATTTGGAATTTTAAGTTAAAATTTAGGTATTAGGAAAATACTAAAAATTAATTAAGATATTAATACAAAAATAATTTGATGCTATGAGGACATTTCATTAACAAATGAATTTTCCAATTATGCTTATTATTCACTAGACTTAAATTGGAAAAGATAATCCCAGATTATTGAATTAAAGCTAAAATACTTCAACAATGACAGCATAGCATTCAAAAGGTCATTACATAAATCCAAATATATACCATGAAATTGTGTTAAAATTACATCATTTGTGATTGCCTTATGGAAAAGCATTAATATAGCTATAAATATATAATTTATTCCAAAATAAAAGTTTCAAATGGTAAAACTGAAATGAAAACTGGAAATAGTGTGTGAATCTTGTTCATTCTGTTTATAATACAATAAAAAGCATTGGGGGATAAAGATAATCTGGATTATCAACATATCTTTTAATAATATGCAAATAAATCATGCTTAGGACATTTTATAATACTATTTATGATCCCATTAGTAAATCACAGCATAAAATAAAATGTTATAAGGCAATGACCTACAAATTTTAATATGATTTTATCTTTTTTTTAACCAGTGATATTTAAGGGAACCAAAAATGAATGTAGAAATTTAAAAACATTAGAGTAAAGCATACATGTAGATTTAACAGTAGCAACAATTGATTTTTATTTGAAACAACTAAAAATAGATATAATTTTTACAGACTATTCATTTTCATTAATTTTATTTTTGAAGTAAGGATTAAATGACTCAATACTTATTCTAAAAAAGTAAAAAGGGACTTTTAAATACATAAATTGCTAAAAATCCTCTTTAGCTACTATCTTTTTTTCAGTTTCTATTTAAGAAGAACATGAAGGAATGGAAGGTCACTGTATAGTTCACACAAAGTAGTGGGGAGCTAGTCTCCCCCTCATTAAGACTGGAATATCCACATATATCTTTAGAATTCTGCAGGGGGAATTTGTTAGTTGTTCACCATTTGTTTATTTTTGTATTTGGTATTTTTACATTAATACAATTTCATCAGTGTTTATTTTATATTTCGAGGTATAATCCAATAACACTGTGTGTTGTTGCTAAATTGTACTAGTTCTGGCCATTTGGAGCTCTTTAGTTGGCTCTTGAGTTCCTTTGACATAGTCCCATCACAGTGTGTGTATATATGTGTGTTCAGCATCTCTTGATGTTTTGGCCCAACAGCCATTTTCCCCAAAGTGTCTGGTTCCACTTTTGAAGAATAGCAATAGACCAAAATTTGCTTCTGCTTATTTTTGTAAATGAAGGTTTTGGAGCACAGTTAGCTCTTTTGTTTATGGTTTTCATGCTTGGTTGAAAAGAGACTTTATAATCCACAGACCCCCAAATATTTACAATCTAACTGTTTACAGAACAAATTTGCTGACTGTTCTTGTATTATGCAATCACTGACTTAAAAACCTCATTCAACTAACCAAACTAGCTGGTCTTTATTATGGCAAGAGCTGATTGAAAACTATTGTTATCAAATTTCTGCAAAACTAATTTTTAGCATTATGTTGGTAATATTATATATGTCTATCATACAAGTAGTGAAGACTTTTATCGTGAATATAAATTTCAATGATTATTAAAAGAAAACTGTCAGCTTACTCTTTAAGTAAAATATATTGCCTTATTTTAATGCTATAATTTTCTGACACTGTATTTTGAACTTATGAAAAGAAAGCTTTTACAAGCGAATAGCTAGATAACTGGCATTTTTAAATATAATTTTTAAATAACATCTTTATTTTTATTAACTTTATAATAGTGGTGACAATATCATTTTTTGAACCAAAAAAGAATTCAAGAGCCAGTAATGAATTCTTCCAGTTTAGATATCAATTTACCTTTCTAGAATTTAGCCCCAAATTCTATAAATAGATAGTGATTAAATCTGATTACCTGATTTTTGTCTACCTAACATTTTCTTGAGAGTCCCTTGGACTGCAAGGATATCCAACCAGTTCATCCTAAAGGAGATCAGACCTGTGTGTTCTTTGGAATGACTGATGGTAAAGGTGAAACTCCAATACTTTGGCCACCTCATGTGAAGAGTGGACTCATTGGAAAAGACTCTGATGCTGGGAGGGATTTGGGCCAGGAGGAGAAGGGGATGACAGAGGATGAAATGGGTGGATGGCATCACCAACTCGATGGACATGAGTTGGAGTGAACTCTGGGAGTTGGTGGTGGACAGGGAGGCCTGGATGCTGCAATTCATGGGGCTGCAAAGAATCGGATAGGACTGAGTGACTGAACTGAACTGAACTGAACATATTTTCATATACACATGATTCCTGATCTGTAAACTGACAATCGCCAACAGAAACTATGTAAATAAACTTCTTAATTACTCTAATAAACAGTTTCTTCTAATAAACAGTCTAGTTTATTTTGCTATTTCTGAAATCACATAAAATTTTCTTAATAACTTTAGCAGCCAATTAATCATCTGTTTTCTTCTCAGTTTTTCCCTAGCTAGTTTGTTAAAGGTGGCATGTATGGAATTATATGTCTAATATTTCTAAATAATTAAAAATATGTTATAAAACATAGTTTTTACAAGGTTCAGAACTTCTTAAACATGATTCAGCATATAAAGGAAGAATGCTTTAAAATAATTACTTAATTTTAATAAAGATCTATAGTTCCTTAGAAATTATGTTTTGAAATCATTTCTTGGCTCACTATTTGCTAGAATATGAGATTCATAGAAAAAAATAATTTGAGGCTCACATTTTTCATCAGTTCTATTTGTTGTTACTCCTGATATGCACTAGCAGAAAAAAATAATATTCATCAGTAGAGCGTCCATCTAAATATTAGTGATACATGGCTAGTATTTCAGGAAAGTCTAGTTCAAAGAAAAAGCATGTCAGTTTGTTTTTTTCTATAGTGTGTACTTCATATCAAGTGGCTTTATGTGTAATGCATAGTGTCTATGTCTTTGTGACTGCATAGACTGTAGTCCACCAGGCTCCTCTGTAAATTGAATTTTCCAGGCAAGGATACTGGAATGGGTTGCCATTTCCTATTCCAGGGGATCTTCCAGACCCAGGGATTGAATCCATGTCTCTTTCATCTCCTCCACTGTCAGGCAAGTACTTACCACTGAGCCACCTGAAAAGCCCTAAGTGGGTCTATGGTAGAAATAAAAATAAAATATCACTCTGTGAATATATTGGATTTGCTTTTCCAACTATTAAAGTTTCCTTCTCAGAGGTCTAGGGAGTCTGAAATTTTGATATTTTGAAAATTATTTTTAAATTAATTTATTTTAAATTGGAAGATAATTACTTTACTGTACTGTTAGTTTCTACAATACATCAACATGAATCAGTCATAGGTATACATATGTCCACTCCTTCTTGGACCTCCCTCCTATCTTTCATCAAGAAAAATAGGGAGAAGACTGAAATCAATAAAATTAGAAAAGGAAAAGGAGATGTTACAACAGATAACACAGGAACACAAAGGCTCATAGGAGACTACTATGAGCAACTGTATGCCAACAAAATGAACAACCTGGAAGAAATGGATAAATTCTTATAAAAGTGTAACCTTCCAAAACTGAAACAGTAAAAAATAGAAAATATGAACAGACCAATCATAAGCATTGACATCATAACTGTAATCAAAAATCTTCTGACAAACAAAAGCCCAGGTCCAGGTGGTTTCATGCGCAAATTCTACACAAAGTTTGAGAAGAGCTAACACTTATCCTGCTCAAACTCTTTTAGAAAATTGCAGAGGAAAGAAAACTCCCAAACTCATTCTAGGAGGACACTGTCATTATGATATAAAATGAAAGAATGCCACACATACAAAAAAAATTATAGGCCAATATCACTGATGAACAAAGATGCCAAAATTCTCAACAAAATTCTACCAGAATCCAACAACACATTAAAAGGATCATATGTCTTGATCAAGTGGGTTTTATCCCAGAGATGTAAGGATTCTTCACTATATGCAAATCAGTCAATGTGATACATCATATTAACAAATTGATTATTTTAAATTTAAGTAGAATTGATTTACAATCTTTCAGATGCACAGAAAAGTGATTCAGTTTTATATACATGGTGGTGGTGGTTTAGTCACTAACTTGTGTCCAATTCACGTGACCCCATGGACTGTAGCCCATCAGGCTCCTCTGTCCATGGGATTTCCCAGGCAAGAACATTGGAATGGGTTGCAATTTCCTTCTCCAAGAAATCTTCCCAAACCAGGGATCGAATCCCCCAGGTCTCATATACTGTAGGCAGATTCTTTACTGACTATAAATATATGTATTTATGTATGTGTTTATATATATATATGCTGCTGCTGCTAAGTCGCTTCAGTTGTGTCTGACTCTGTGCAACCCCATAGACAGCCTCCTACCAGGCTCCTCCATCCCTGGGATTCTCCAGGCAAGAACACTGGAGTGGGTTGCCATTTCCTTCTCCAATGCATGAAAGTGAAAAGTGAAAGGAAGTTGCTCAGTCGTGTCCGACTCTTAGTGACCTCATGGACTACAGCCCACCAGGCTCCTCTGTCCATGGGATTTTCCAGGTAAGAGTACTGGAGTGGGGTGCCATTGCCTTCTCTGATATATATATATATATATATATATATATATATATATATATATATATATATATATACACACATACACACACACACACATACAGATATATTCATTTTCAGATTATTTTCTTTTATAGGCTATTACACCATATTGAACATAGCTTCCTGTACAGTGGCTCAATCTCTCAATCGTGTTTGACTCTTTGTGATCCTGTGGGCTATAAGACTGTAACTCATCAGGCTCCTCTGTCCATGGGATTTCCCAGGCAAGAATACTGGAGTGATTTGCCATTTCTTTCTCCAGGGGATCTCCCCAAGTCAGGGATCAAACCCAGCACTCTTGTGTCTCCTGAATTGCAGGTGGATTCTTTACTACTGAGCCACCTGGAAGTATAGTAGGTCAGAATTTTATGTGTCAAAATGCTCAGTTAATTAATCTTTCTCCCATAAAACTCATGTCTTGAAATTTCATGTTAATTTTGCAAATAGATTACTGAGCACATTAAAAATGATTAAGCTCATTTTTTAAATATATCTGTATGTCTAAAGTTCATTTTGACTACATATTGGAATCCTGATAGTTAACTGACATGATATTTGAAAAAAAATAACTCTATGAAAAATTGTTTTAGTGAAATAATCAGACATTGTTTGGTCTCAAATAATTTACTAAATAGGTTAAAGGAAAGATATATATTTACAGTATGTTTGTCAGAATGATGCAAAAGGGGAAAAAATAAAAAGAAAGAAATTATTATTTTAGTACTTAAAAAAAAAAAAAAAACAAAACAAAACAAAGCACCAAACAACAACAACCTATATGCAGGGCAAGAAGCCACAATTAGTATCAGGCATAGAACAATGGACTGGTTCAAAATTGGGAAAGGGTACGTCAAGGCTGTATATTGTCATCCTGTTTATTTAACTTATATGCAGAGTACATCATGTGAAATGGGCTGGGTGACTCACAAGCTGGAATCAAGACTGCTGGGAGAAATATCAACAACTTCAGATATGCAGATGATACCACTTTAATGGCAAAAAATGAAGACAAACTACAGAGCCTCTTGATGAAGGTGAAAGAGGAGAGTGAAAAAGCAGGCTTAAAATTCAACATTCAAAAAACCAAAGATCATAGCATCTGGTCCCATCACTTCAAGGAAAACAGATGGGTGAAAAGTGGAAACTGTGACTGATTTTCATTTCTTGGGCTTCAAAATCACTGCAAACTGCAGGTCACAAAATCAAAAGATACTTGCTCCTTGGAAGAACAGCTATGACAAACCTAGACAGCATATTAAAAAGCAGAGACATCACTTTGCTGACAAAGTCCTGCATAGTCAAAGCTACGGCTTCTCCAGTAGTCATGTACTGATGTAAGAATTGGACCATAAAGAAGGCTGATGCTAAGTCACTTCAGTCATGTCCGACTCTGTGCAAGCTGAAGAATTGATGCTTTTTAATTGTGGTACTGGAAAGACTTGCAAATCCTTTGGACAGCAAGGGTTCAAACCAGTCAATCTTCAAGGAAATCAGTTCTGAATATTCACTGAAAGGACTGATGCTGAAGCTGAAGCTCCAATATTTTGGCCACCTGATGTGAAGAGTGGACACATTGGAAAAGACTCTGATACTGGGAAAGACTGAGGGCAGGAGAAGACGGGGCAACAGAGTATGAGATGGCTGGATGACATCACTGACTCAACAGACATGAGTTTGAGGAAACTCCAGGAGATGGTGAAGGACAGGGAAGCCTGGCATGCTGCAGCCCATAGGGTTTCCAAAAGTCAGGCACGACTTGGTGACTGAACAACAACAACAAAAAACACACTTCAGAAACTGGAAAGTCGTATTTTCACCAGGTATCATTCTAGGCATTGGAATTAAAGAGGTAGATTTCCAACCTAGTAGAATTTATATTTTAGAGGAGAAACATAATTCATGAAGAAGATATTAAACACATGTTACATAATTTGATGTTATAAGCGCTACATTAAAAAGATATCGTAATAAATAATATAGCCCATTTTAGTAATGGGAAGGGGAAAGATGTAAGAAAATGAAGCATCTAAACCACAGGAGCTGCATGCATGCTCGGTTGTGTCTGACTCTTCGGAACTCCATGAACTTTGGCCTGTGACACTCCTCTGTTCGTGGAATTTTCCAGGCAAGAATATTGGATCAGATTGCCATCTCCTACTCCAGGGAATCTTCCCAATCCAAAGAACAAATCCTCATCTCCGCATCTCCTGCATTGCAAGCAAATTCTTTACATTGAGCCACCTGGGAGGCCCATGGAAACTGTAGTCACATCTTCTTTTTAACTGATGTGGTAGCTTAGGGTTATAGAGTCAGTGTCTCTTGCTTCCAAAAATTCCATTTTCTCTTTACCTTGGATGACATTCTTTACTCAATAGATGGGTAAAAACATTTCTGTTAGGTCTGAGTACTTGGTATAGGGCTCCTGTTTAATATATAATTTCACTTTTTCTTCTCAAATATTAAATTTGGTTTAATTCTAAATTATTTAAATAGCTGAGTTTAAAGTGTTTAAGTAAAAAAAAAATTTAGATGTATGCCTTAATGTATTATCTTCCAGAAATATAGCCTCTACTCAAATTTTCCCGCAATTTACTTGTGATTGATTGAGAAGTGTTAAAATGTTTTACATGTACACATACCTACATATTTACATATAGACACATATATATATACACATACATCATTTATAACTATATGTACAATGTTTTAAATTACATGAAATATACTTCACATTGTTTCACTTTAAACATTATACAAATATGTGTGCATAAAAATTAGAATAATACTGATTGCCAAATATGTGTCAGCTACTTTTCCACATTCATCGAGTCGGTGATGCCATCCAGCCATTTCATCCTCAGACATCCCCTTCTCCTTCTGCCCCAAATTCCTCCCAGCATCAGAGTCTTTTCCAACGAGTCAACTCTTCACATGAGGTGGCTAAAGTACTGGAGTTTCAGCTTTAGCATCATTCCTTCCAAAGAAATCCCAGGGCTGATCTCCTTCAGAATGGACTTGTTGGATCTCCTTGCAGTCCAAGGGACTCTCAAGAGTCTTCTCCAACACCACAGTTCAAAAGCATCAATTCTCTGGTGCTTAGCTTTCTTCACAGTCCAATTCTCACATCCATACCTGATCACTGGAAAAACCATAGCCTTGACTAGACAGACCATTGTTGGCAAACTAATGTCCTGCTTTTGAATATGCTATCTAGGTTGGTCATAACTTTCCTTCCAAGGAGTAAGCGTCTTTTAATTCCATGGCTGCAGTCATCATCTGCAGTGATTTTAGAGCCCCCCCCCCCCCCCCAAAATAAAGTCTGACACTGTTTCCACTGTTTCCCCATCTATTTCCCATGAAGTGATGGGACCGGATGCCATGATATTCATTTTCTGAATGTTGAGCTTTAAGCCAACTTTTTCACTCTCCTCTTTCACTTTCATCAAGAGGCTTTTTAGTTCCTCTTCACTTTCTGCCATAAGGGTGGTGTCATCTGCATATCTGAGGTGATTTATATTTCTCCCGGCAATCTTGATTCCAGCTTGTGTATCTTCCAGCCCAACATTTCTCTGCATTTAAGTTAAAAAAGCAAGGCGACAATATACAGCCTTGACTCATTCCTTTTCCTATCCAGAAGTTGGTGATGGACAGGGAGGCCTGGCGTGCTGCAATTCATAGGGTCGCAAAGAGTCGGACATGACTGAGAGACTGAACTGAACTGACTGTCCACATATTCAAGTATTAACTCATTTCTAAAACCGTGAGGCAAGTATTATTAACAGGTTAATTTTACAGGTGAGAAAACAAATGGTTAAATAATAGAACAATATTTTTCAAAAAAATCCATAATTTGAATTGAAGAACTTATGCTTATAAACACTCTTCTATGCTATTTATTTAGACGGTTGTACTTGGAAGGATTTCCATCACTTGGAAGAGTCACAGGTATTTTTATTTATTTTTTTCTGTAGTACTGGGCACTGTTTTTGTAATGCTGCTGCTGCTCAATTGCTTCAACGTCATGTCCAACTCTGCTGGCACATGGACTTTAGGCTTCCAGGCTCTTCTGTCCATGGGATTGTCCAGGCAAGACTAGTGAAGTGGGCTGTCATGCCCTCTTCCAGGGGATCTTCCCAAATCAGGGACTGAACCCAGATTTCCTGAAATGTAGTTGGATTCTTTGTCACCAAGCCACCAGGGAAGGCTATTTTTTAATACATATAATAAGTAAAGAAACAGATGATCTTAGAAAATTACTTATAATGGTTGGATTTTAGATTATGTTTAATACTTCTAGTTAATGTTCAATAAAATATTTGTGCTCTATATTTTGACAAATTTTAAAATAAATTGCAGATTTTTAAGGTTAGTTAAAAAAATAAGCCATCTAACCCAAATTCATGCATTATTTTTATAAATATAAAGTATATAGCTTTAAATTTTGCCTTAATGTTTGATGCAAAATAAAAATATAAGCAATAGTAGTATAATATTGTCATCTTGCACCCTCAACGGACATTTTTTAGAAGCTGTATTGCATTGAGTTGCATTAGCACAAATTTCTGTTTGTGCCACCCTACAACAAATTATAAATAATAATATATAAGCCTTCCTTAATTTTCTAAAACTAGATAACTAACTTTTTCACCAGAAGTTTGAAGACTTGCAAAAGTAGTTAATGTCCACAGCATTATATTTCCAACTCACTTTCACAAGTTTATCCTGATTTATTTCATGCATTTCATTCATGAAAGTATTTACTGAACTCTACAATACAAAACTAACATAATATGAACTAGTTGAAAAAATTTTCTGTGACCATAAGGTTATAATGATTAAAAATATATTCTCAAGTTTAATCAGTAAAAGTAATAGTACATCCTTTTTTTAATTTTTTTTAAGTTTTCTATTTTGATCAGCAGTTATTAGACATAAAATATTAAAACTTTGGAAATGTGTGTTAATAAGTTGGATAGGGATTTTTAGAGATTAATATTTTATATATGAAGATAACTACAATTTACTGCAAAAATGAGACAGGCAGTAGGATCAATCATAAACCTATTTTTTACTGAAAGAGATGAGAATACCAGACCACCTGACCTGCCTCTTGAGAAACCTATAAGCAGGTCAGGAAGCAACAGTTAGAACTGAACATGGAACAGACTGGTTCCAAATAGGAAAAGGAGTATGTCAAGGCTGTATATTGTCACCCTGCTTATTTAACTTCTATGCAGAGTACATCATGAGAAACGCTGTACTGGAAGATGCACAAGCTGGAATCAAGATTGCTGGGAGAAATATCAATCACCTCAGATATGGAGATGACACCACCCTTATGGCAGAACGTGAAGAGGAACTAAAAAGCCTCTTGATGAAAGTGAAAGAGGAGAGTGAAAAAGTTGGCTTAAAGCTCAACATTCAGAAAACGAAGATCATGGCATCTGGTCCCATCACTTCATGGGAAATAGATGAGGAAACAGTGGAAACAGTGTCAGATTTTAATCACTGCTGATGGTGATTGCAGCCGTGAAATTAAAAGACACTTACTCTTGGAAGGAATGTTATGACCAACCTAGGTAGCATATTGAAAAGCAGAGGCATTACTTTGCCAACAAAGGTCCGTCTAGTTAAAGCTGTGGTTTTTCCAGTGGTCAGGTATGGATGTGAGAGTCGGACTGTGAAGAAGGCTGAGCGCTGAAGAATTGATGCTTTTGAACTGTGGTGTTGGAGAAGACTCTTGAGAGTCCCTTGGACTGCAAGGAGATCCAACCAGTCCATTCGAAAGGAGATAAGCCCTGGGATTTCTTTGGAAGGACTGATGCTGAGGCTGAAACTCCAGTACTTTGGCCACCTCATGCAAAGAGTTGACTCATTGGAAAAGACTCTGATGCTGGGAGGGATTGGGGGCAGGAGGAGAAGGGGACGACTGAGGATGAGATGGCTGGATGGCATCACCAACTCGATGGATGTGAGTTTTGAGTGAACTCCAGGAGCTGGTGATGGACATGGAGGCCTGGCATGCTGCAGTTCATGGGGTCGCAGAGTTGGACATGACTGAGCAACTGAACTGAACTGAAGTGAACTTCAGGCATATATTTATATAATATACATATTTTCATAGGTAAGCCTGAGTTATTAGATGGAAATATGATTATATTTTATGTTAATTTTACACAGCTTTAAGTATAATTTTAATACTAATAAATTCTATTTAATATTATTCTGGTGACAGGTCTGGAGTTATCTATGTGTTTATGCTAAATCACTTCAGTTGTGGCCTACTCTTTGTGACCCTATGGACTATAGCCTGCCTGCTTCTCTGTCCATGGGAATTTTCCAGGCAAGAGTACTATTGGGTTGCTGTAACCTCCTCCAGAGAATCTTCCTAACCCAGGTGTCAAAATGGCATTTCTTACATCTCCTGCATTGGTGGGCAGGTTCTTTACCACTGGAGCCACCAAGGAAGATGTCTAAGTATTCAGTTGCTGTCCATTATTCCTTACACCATCCACTCTTGGCTGTGTTCTACCCACACAGCTAAACTGTTATTTCTAACCCAGACATAATCTCAACGTTTCTGCCAGTGGATGAGAGGATGCAGCAGAAAATGCTGTTTTTTTTTCTTTTTCCATAGCAGTAATAAAGTAGAAATGTTATGCATTTTAAGATTGTCTTTGAGTCAGAAGCCAGCAAATGCAGACTTTATTTGACTAGCCATATTCTCAGTTAAAATTTCCAACACCATTGAAAGGAAAATCTTACTTCTGGATTCTTATTTTTCTGTACAAAGTTGTTCAAATATTACTATAAATATAACTTAAATGAGAAAAGGGGCCATAGATTTCAGTGAAAATGTGTGTGTGTTTGAGAGAGAGATAGAAAAAGAGGACGGTGGAGGGAGAAGGGTGGGAGAGTGAAAAGGGAGAGAGAGAGAAAGAGAGAGAGAAAATGAGAGGACAATTCATTTACTGAACTACTATTAATAAAAGATAAAGTGATCCCAAGTCACAGGTATTGAAGTAATTTACATGCATCTTAGGTGAATTTGAGTAGTTCAGCATTAACTTTAAAAATATCTTGTCCTATGTAATTAATCAAACAAACAAATAGCAAGAACAAAAATGATATCTAAAATTCATTGGAAACAGTCGATCACTACTGAGAGACTAAGCACTGCACAGCATACAGATCTTTTATACTCTTACTTTGAAATGATTTGAGATGTATAGAATGGTAGCAAAGATAGTACAGTGAGTTTCTATATAAATTTCACCTGCCCTCCTTTCTCCATGATAATAACTATCATAGTGGAAGGTTGTTGCTGAACCACGAAAAGACACCAAGATTCTTGGCCTCTGAAAGTGAAGAATTCAGTCCGGGGCCAGAGACGAGGCTTGATCTTTCAGAACTTTTGTGTAATAAAGTTTTATTAAAGTATAAAGGAGATAGAGAAAGCTTCTGACATAGGCATCAGAAGAGGGCATAAGGAATACCCCCCTGCTAATTTTCAGCTGGACGTTGTATAGTTACTACCACTCTGTTAATGAAAGAAAGGAATGACTTAAAACTCCGAGAATGGCACCAGCCCCCTCATCCGCAAGATGTAGTTTGGGATAATCTTGGCACCAGAGGAGTCATCCTGGGCAATAAAATGGTTGGCTTTAATCTTGTATAAAGGCAGGTTACCATACACATAGTTTTATTTACATAGACTAGGGGAACAATGTCTTAGTATAATATACTGGTTTCTCAAGTCAGTTCTGAGCCATTAGGCAGAACTTGAAGACACAGTCTGGGGTAAATGCATAATATACTAACATAGCTTAAGACAAACATTTCCATAAGAAAAATGCATTGGTTAACTCAAGGTTTAATAGTTAACTTCAGATGGAACTAGGTGTCATTATGGCAACACAGTATTTTAAGAGAAACCTCCTTTTACATTTGTATAGAGAAGGGAAAATATACATATATATATATATATATATACATATATATATATATATATATATCTCACTAGTTTGTTTCCTCCTGCCACTTAAGAGAGAGATTAAAAAATGTCCAACACTTGAAGCCTATTTCCTCATTTTGGAGACTCCTGGCCTTCTTGCCTGTTACCCTCTCAATAGCTTGGTGCCATTGGTTCATAAATTGGCCCTTGCACACAGAGTGCAAGGAGAGACCAAAGAGACAGCCCACCCCATACTGATAGTGTCAAGTTTAAACAGCAAGAGAATTTATTAATACATACAAGACTTGTCTTAGGCACCTAAAGACAAGTAGATCTCTGAATCTTCCAGAATCTTAAGTTTGTATAGAGACTGTACCTGGGTCTGTTGCTCATGAAATTTGGAAGACATAAGTGATAATACTTAGTGTTTAGGGAAATTCTTACTATTTTTTTTTATACTATGTCTATAGATAGGATTTTCTGGAAAGCATTGTGGCAAATCTTTTGAAGAGTATTTACATAGTCATATATTTTATAACAGTATTTCCAGTCACATGAACAGAAATTAAGAGAATCATTTTAGACTAAGAAGTTTATTCTAAGCACTGGATAAACTGAATATTTTGTAGTAATTAAAAATTAGCTTAACAAATATAGTTTTTTATTTATTAAGTGTTTATTTCTAGGTTTTTAAATTTTGGGGCAATATTTTAATCCTATATATTTTTGTTTTAATTTCCAAAGACACCTTAATAGTTAAAAACAAGTAAACAAACATAAACAACTTAAAATATAATAACACTATAAAAATAAAAATAATTATCTCATGTCTTACATTAATAATTCTCTGGTAGCTAATGTTAGTTACAGTTAAAAAGTGGCAGATGAGCTTGCTATGAAACACAGTTCATTGAACTCTCAAAGGAACACAGTCTTTGCAAGGATACTTAAGTATAGTTATGTTTATTTACCTAACTAAATAGCTGAAACAAATTCATTTACTAATCGCTATTGATTATCTTTTATGTATAAGACAATTTGCTTCAGTTATCTACATCTTAGTTCTAGTAACTCCAGAGCACATAAGAATGGAAGCAGCAAAAAATGTAAGTTATTAGACAACTAGTATATTGACTGTTACTGCTGCTGCTGCTTAGTCGCTTCAGTCATGTCCAACTCTGTGCAACCCTGCAAACTGCAGCCTGCCAGACTCCTCTGTCCATGGGGATTCTGCAGGCAAGAATACTGGAGTAGGTTGCCGTCTCCTTTAGGGTATCTTCCCAACGCAAGAGAAGTCATTATCAACAACAAGAACATTGTTATAGTTAGCATTAAAACTTATTCTGTCCTTGAATTTTATAACTAGTTTATACACAGCTCTATTACTTCTTTGCTTATCCTAGCTGGTCTAGAATTTAAACTCATTTCAAAATGTCAGATAAAACTTGATTATTTACTGTGAAACGTTGGAAATAATTTTATATATATCCTAGAGGAAATAATTTTTATACAGAAAAGTGTCTGTAGACACTTTTGGAATGGTGTGGAAATATCACTGCAACTGATCATGGAAAATATGCCTTTAAAAGTATATAAACAAGATATTTACTACATATTTCATATACAATGGAATGTACATTTTACATCACTTATTTAGTACCTTGTAGCTAAAAGGGGGGGGCATTTTCAGTTATTCTACTCAGAGATTAAGAGGTTTATAATAATAAAATAAACTTATTTATGAATATTTTAATTAATTTCAATTATAGACATAATATTTAAAGTTTATTTAGTTGCTCTCAGATTTCATTAAAATCACTAAAGGTCTTATTACTATAGTTTCCAAAGGCGGGTAGCTTTGTTCAGTTTTTCTAAGAAAAATCTTAAGTGAATGGAGAGCATAGTAAACTGATAATTTATTTGACACAGAAGGTCACTGTGATAGTTGGAAGCATTCACTAATATTCACCTTTTGTTTTGGTTGTCTAGTCATTTCAGGACTTCCACATTTCACTTCTTAATTTCTTGTTGCTAACACTTCCTATTTATCTTAAATCTCTTCATTTTCTTCATCTTTTGTTGAAACATGGATTTGGGATTGGCAATATATATAAATATGAATTTTGGCTCTTCATACTGAAGTCTGTTATAAAGACATGAAATAAAATAGAAAACAGAGTTATTCAGATGACCAAAAAACCAAGGTTTCAAGCCTTAAAATAGTTTATTAATAGGTTTTAACATGAAAGTTTTGCTTATGACACAAAACACAATGCTTCATCTGTACACTGAGAGTTTATGCTCCTCACTGAAACATCTGGCTTTGTTTCAGTTTTTGTTGTAAACTCTTTATATATTTATAACTATGTTGGTCTTTGAGGTCATGCTTATTCATTGAAGGTAAAATTTGTCAATAGTAGCATCCTTGAGTTAAGAGAACACATTTTTTTTTTGGAAAAAAATTACCATATCTCCTGTAGCAAAAGCATTTGTTAGCAAGTTAAAATTTTCAAAAAGGTTTGTATTTCAGTACAGATGTCACATTTATAATATCAAAATATTAAAAATGAGAGATTTTTAGAAGATATCCAATTACACATCAACCTTTCCTGTAACAAAATTATTTAAAGGTATTAACCTAGAGATTGCCTTGCCTAAAGTTTCTGTTACATTACTTTTTCCAGAGAAATATAGCTAAAATGATTTCTCTGTCATGATGCATGTTTTGGCCCATTTTTTGGTAAGTTAACTTTTCTTCCTCGACAGATTTCCTAAAAAGTTTACGTGCAAGCCAAAGACAATTGACAAAGACAATTGGAACCCCCAAAAACCCCAGTTGTATCTCAGGTGGTTTGGCATAGGACTCTGCCAAGTAGATCTGATTATGAGATCTAGTTATGTTTGAGAAGGGCAGTGGCAATGTCTGGACTGAATTAAGAACTTTAGTAATTTTATGCCTTTGAAAAATTATATATTGGATATTTGAAATGAAGATAGCATTACATCATAAAATAAATGTAAAACTTAGTAAAGCTTATCCAAAACATATATAGACATACACATGGATATCTAACTTGCAGTTTTGAACTAAAATGAAAGCCCTGTCAAAAATGTGATTAATTGATTATATATGTATATATATATATACATATATAATCACACTTCCTTGTTGGCTCAGACAGTATAGAATCTGCCTGTAATACAGGAGACCAAGCCTCAATCCCTGGATCAGAAGGATTCCCTGGAGAAGGGACTGGCTACCCACTCTAGTATCCTTGCATGGAGAATTCCATGGACAGAGAAGTTAGCCCTGGTAACTCCAGTTAGCCCTGGTAACTCTAGTTAGCCCTGGTGGGCTACAGTCTATGGGGTTGCAAAAGTTGGAGACATTGAGCAAGTAACACTTTTGTTTTCTCTTATATAACACAAATACCTTCTCATATATATATATATATTGTTCTTTTTTTAATATAAATTTGTTTATGTTAATAGGAAATGTTGTATGGCAAAACCAACACAAATATCTTCTAAATTGCATATATATAATTCAGTTCAGTTCAGTTCAGTCACTCAGTAGTGTCCAACTCTTTGCAACCCCAGGAATCGCAGCACGCTAGGCCTCCCTGTCCATCACCAGCTCCTGGAGTTCACTCAAACTCATGTCAATCAAGTCGGGGATGCCATCCAGCCATCTCATCCTCTGTCGTCCCCCCTTCCTCCTCTCCCCAGTCCCTCCCAGCATCAAGGACTTTTCCTACGAGTCAACCCTTCCCATGAGGTGGCCAAAGTACTGGAGTTTCAGCCTCAGCATCAGTCCTTCCAATAAACACCCAAGACTGATCTCTTTTAGGATGGATTGGTTGGATCCCCTTGCAGTCCAAGGGACTCTCAAGAGTCTTCTCCAACACCACAGTTCAAAAGCATCAATTCTTCAATGCTCAGCTTTCCTCACAGTCCAACTCTTACATCCATACATGACCACTGGAAAAACCATAGCCTTGACTGGACGGACCTTTGTTGGCAAAGAAATATCTCTGCTTTTCAATATGCTATCTAGGTTGGTAATAACATTCCTTCCAAGGAGTAAGCGTCTTTTAATTTCATGGCTGCAATCACCATCTACAGTGATTTTGGAGCCCAAAACACCAAATTCTGACACTGTTTCCCCATCTATTTCCCATGAAGTGATGGGACCAGATGCCATGATCTTCGTTTTCTGAATGTTGAGCTTTAAGTCAACTTTTTCACCCTCCTGTTTCACTTTCATCAAGAGGCTTTTTAGTTCCTCTTCACTTTCTGCCATAAGGGTGGTGTCATCTGCATATCTGAGGTGATTGATATTTGTCCCGGCAATCTTGATCCCAGCTTGTGCATCTTCCAGCCCAGGATTTCTCATGATGTACTCTGTATATAAGTTAAATAAGCAGGGTGACAATATACAGCTTTGACATACTCCTTTTCCTATTTGGAACCAGTCTGTTCTTCCATGTCCAGTTCTAACTGTTGCTTCCTGACCTGCATATAGGTTTCTCAAGAGGCAGGTCAGGTGGTCTGGGATTCCCATCTCTTTCAGAATTGTCCACAGTTTATTGTGATCCACACAGTCAAAGGCTTTGGCATAGTCAATAAAGCAGAAATAGATTTGTTTCTGGAACTCTCTTGCTTTTTCCAACATCCAGGGGATGTTGGCAATTTGATCTCTGGTTCCTCTGCCTTTTCTAAAACCAGCTTGAACATCTGAAAGTTCGCGGTTCACATATTGCTGAATCATGGCTTGGAGAATATGTAATATATGTGACATATATGTCACATATATTACATATATATTCTAAATCCTAGATTTCAAATGTGTTTGGTATAATTCAGGTGCCATTAAATAAATAGGCTCCAGATGAAGAGATTTTAGGGATAGTGCTGGACTACTTACTGCCAGCCTTGCTCACAGCTTTCTAGTACTTGTCCAGAATGCAGGTGCTTTTTTAGGCTCTGTAGGTGACATCCATAATCAGGTTTGCTGATTGGTGCTGATTAATTATAACTTCTCGTTCTGAAAGGAAATCCAACTGAAATCAACTAAGCAATGGCTGACAATTCTCCTCTAAATGTTAGTCATCCTCAGAAAACTCTGTGATGATTATTTCATCATTTTCTAAAACAGTGTAAGTTCTGTTCTATTGCAAAACCATTTAGAATAAACTCTGAAATATTTTAACTCTAGAGCAAGTTTCTTTTTTATAGGTATGATTCTTACTTAATAGCCATCAGCAAGCATTTATTTTCTATTTCCTACAGATTCATACTAATTAAAAGTATATTTATGTATAGTGATAAAATTATATGAACAAAAGATTGAAAACTGAAAAATATTACATAAATATCAAAATGGCTATTAAAACATACAAGTGGAACATGCCAGATTGTATATATTTTGACTTGAGGAGCATCAATAAGGTTTACACTGATTTCTAAAATGTCTCACTTTCATCTCTAAAATTTCCCATTCTGTTGAGTTGAAATAAACACTCTTAGATGTTCTTCCATATTTATGTCATATTTGCCTGTTTACACCGTGATAAAATTCTTGAGGGAAGAGACTATTTAGCTCACTTCATGTCCATAGCATTTCACTCCATTTCTGATTAATAGTTGAATCTCAATAGATAACTGTTGAATAGTAAATCATTTGTGACTTTTTTCTTCCCCAATGGCTCAGATGGTAAAGAATCTGCCTGTAATGCTAAAGACCCAGGTCTGATCCCTGGGTTGGGAAGATCCCCTGGAGAAGGGACTGGCAAACCACTCCAGTATTCTTGCTTGGAGAATTCCATGGACAGAGGAGCTTGGCAGGATGCAGTCTATGAGGTCGCAAAGAGTTGGCTATGACTGAGTGACTAACACTTTTTCGCTTTCTGTTCAACCGCTTGGCAGTTTTTTGCATTTTCATTTGCAAGGAGTTATTTTATATTAGATTGACTTGCTTTATGGGCAGAAATGAGCCTCTGACTCATAGTTTTTTCCAAAGGACTATCTGGAAAGCTTTTTGAGAAAATTCAGACCACATAGGTGCAAAAGGATCAACCACAAGTTGCTTGGGGTAACTCACAAAGCTGTAACCACCACAGGAAAAGTGGCAGATAGGGAGTGAGGACAATGAATGTTCTGTGATATCCAAGTTCTGAAAATGCTGATAGTAGCTGATGGTGTATTCCACTGTGCAGAATAATCAGTACTATTAAGGCTTTATAAACCTGTGTCCTTTTGATGAAAGACTGGAACAGCTGAGGTAGCTTCCATAATCCGAAAGTGTTTGCTAGGCCTTCAACTGTTTGCATTGTCTTTAACCAATCAGAGTCAATATTCCCACTGCTATCTTATATTATTCTTAGTTCAAAATGGGTATTGATGCTATTTCACGTCTAATAATATGAATGGATACTATGTCATTGATTTCAGTTATCTTGCCATTTGACCTGGTTTCCTTGACAATTTCATTAGTCCTAGTTCCCTCTACTTGGAAATATTTCTAGATCAATACATTTGTCTGTGTATTTATCAGTCTATCTACCTCTCTAACTTATTTCTACTCTCCAAGCGATTCAGCTCCTAGTCTGAACTTAAACTGCTGACAGCATAAACACATGGGCCAGTCATTTATTCATTCTCAGTCTAGTGTGACACTACCAATTTACCTGTCTTCACCTTGACCTTTGGTTCACAGTCATGGTTTGAGAGTGTAACTTTAATCCTAGTAACTCAATTTGCTAATGATAAAATAATGGAATCTTAGAATGAAAATTTCTTTTTTAGAATGAAAGTCTTTCTTAAGATATTTATCTTTCTGTAATGATGTTGTTCTTGTACTGATATTTCATTGTATCTATGCCTTATTTTCTCATTTTTCTGATATCTTCTTTCTCATGAAATTACCTGCTAAGTTCTCTTCTCTATGCTACCAGTGTCCTGAGAGAAATTATTTTTAATTCTTAAATGACCTGGAAACTCTAGCTGGGGAACACTTTGGCCAAGGTCTGCTTTAGTTTATCTTATTTAATGAGACTGCAATTATGACATCTTTAGTTCTGTTGATATAATTCAGTAAAACTATTTGTAATGAATGATTAGGAAGCAAACAAATACAAGACATAGACATTCATAGCACAAGATAACTATTGTCATTTAGATACCCTTCTATGTGTGTAAGTTCCAAATATAAATGTTATTTTAGCACATCAGAAACACTGTGTGCATTTTTTTTAACAATGTATCTTCAAGAATTTTGTCTTGGGCTTTTATAAATTTAGAAATAGTTCACCCAATATGAGGTAAGTGATTTATTTTCATTGAAGGTGAGAAAAATGATTTAAAAGTGTAGTATTTTACTTTGATTTTCCCCTTCCAGGGAGAAAAATAGTCTAAGATAACATAATAAATTTCTTTCAAATTATTCTTACCAAAATTTCCCTCAAAATAATGCTTCCTGGGAATTCAGAGGTCATTTAAACTTTACCATTTGCAGTCTTTGAGAGACTATCTTTATTTTGCCTTTAATCTTTCTCCTTTTAAGATGTTACTCCTCCTTTGTGAGTTTACCTTATTACTTTAACTTGAATTGGTTATATAGTTGGCAATTTTTATATATAAGGGCAAAAAGAGAGAATTTAGAAATTCGGAGAAATGGGAAAAGATAATACAAATAAAGATGGGTATTCTATATTGGATTTAAAATTAAGACTATAGAGTTGAATGTATTAGAGACTTCTAATTTTATAACCATGATATTTCTATTCCCATGTTTAGATAGTTGCCCACCTTGCATGGTATCCAATTTCCCCTTTAATTTTATTGAGATATAACTGACATATGATGTTACATAAGTTTAAAGTAGATACCTGATGATTTGATACACTTATTTGTCCTAAAGTGATTACCATGGTAAAGTAGCACATGCATCACCTCACATAATTAAAATGTGGGGGGGGGGCAGCGAGAACTAATGTGGTGAGATCTATTCTCACAGCAATTTTCAAGACTATAATACAGTGTTATTAACTACAGTCCACAGAGAATTAAATGCCCAGAATTTATTAATTTTATTCCTGGAAATTTGTATCCTTTGATCAACATCTATTTCCTTCAACCACCAGTCACTGGAAAACACCATTCTACTCTGTTTCTATATGTGTGCTTTTTTCCTTTAATTACACAATTAAGTGAAAGTGGGGCTTCCGAGGTGGTGCTAACGGAATAAAGAACCCATCTGCAAATGCTGGAGACACAGGAGACTTGGATTCCATCCCTGGGTGAGGAAGATCCCTTGGAGGAGGCAAGGCAACCCACTGCAGTATCTTGCTGGAGAATCTCCATTAACAGAGGAGCCTGGCAGGCAATAGTCCATAGAATCATAAAGTGTTTGACATGACTGAAGTAACTTAGCACAGCACATAAGTGAAATTGACAGTATTTGCTTTTCTCTGACTGACATTTCACTTAGCATGTTACTCTCAAGGTTCAAGTTATCACAAATGGCTGTTTTTCCTTATTTTAAAGGCTGAATGATATTCCACTGTGTATATCTGGCTACATTTTCTTAATTCATTTATTTGTTGATGGACATTTAGGTAGTTTTCATAACTTAACTATTGTGAAAAATACTGCAATAAATATTGGTGGGCAGATAACTGTTTAAGATAATTATTTTATTTTCTTCAGATATTTACTCAGGTGTGGAATTGCAGGATTATATAGTAGCTCTAATTTTTTAAAGATATTTCATATTGTTTTCCACAGCGACTGTGCCAATGTACATACCAACAGTGCACAAGGATTCCATTTTGTCTACATCTTCAACCAACACTTGTTACTTCTTGTCCTTTTGATAATAGCCATTATAACAAGTGTGATGTGATACTTCATTATAGTTTTGATTTGAATTTCCTGGAATACCAGACCATCTGACCTGCCTCTTGAGAAACCTATATGCAGGTCAGGAAGCAACAGCTAGAACTGGGCATGGAACAGACTGGTTCCAAATAGGAAAAGGAGTCTGTCAAGACTGTATATTGTCACCCTGCTTATTTAACTTATGTGGAGAGTACTTCATGAGAAATGCTGCGCTGGAAGAAGCACTAGCTGGAATCAAGATTGTCAGGAGAAATATCAATAACCTTAGATATGCAGATGACACCACCCTTATGGCAGAAAGTGAAGAGGAACTAAAAAGCTTCTTGATGAAAGTGAAAGAAGAGAGTGAACAAGTTGGCTTAAAGCTCAACATTTAGAAAATGAAGATCATGGCATCTGGTCCCATCACTTCATGGCAAATAGATGGGGAAACAGTAGAAACAGTGTCAGACTATTTTGGGGGGCTCCAAAATCACTGTAGATGGTGATTGCAGCCATGAAATTAAAAGACACTTACTCCTTGGAAGAAAAGTTATGACCAAACTAGATAGCATATTGAAAAGCAGAAACATTACTTTGCCAACAAAGGTATGTCTAGTCAAGGCTATGGTTTTTCCAGTGGTCATGTACGGGTATGAGAGTTAGACTGTGAAGAAAGCTGAGCACTGAAGAATTGATGCTTTTGCACTGTGGTGTTGGAGAAGACTCTTGAGAGTCCCTTGAACTGCAAGCAGATCCAACCAGTCCATTCTGAAGGAGATCAGCCCTGGGATTTCTTTGGAGGGAATGATGCTGAAGCTGAAACTCCAGTACTTTGGCCACCTCATGTGAAGAGTTGACTTATTGGAAAAGACTCTGATGCTGGGACAGATTGGGGGCAGGAGGAGAAGGGGACGACAGAGGATGAGATGGCTGGATGGCATCACTGACTCGATGGACGTGAGTCTGAGTGAACTCCGGGAGTTGGTGATGGTTAGGGAGGCCTGGCGTGCTGGGATGCATGGGGTCACAAATAGTTGGACACGACCGAGCAACTGAACTGAACTGAACTTATGATTAGTAATGTTGAGCATCTTTTCATATATTTATTGGCCATTGTATTTGTTCTTGGGAAAAATGTTTATTCCGTCCCTTTGCTGATTTTTTAATGGAATTTTTTGTTGTTATTGAGTTGTACGAGTTTTCCATATATTTTAGTTCTTTGTGCCTTATCAGATATATGGTCTGTGAATATTTTCTCCCTTTCCATAGGCTGCCTTCTCATTCTCTTGTTTATTTTTTTGCTCTGAGAAGTTTTTTAGTTAAATGTTGTCTCATTTATTTTTGCTTTTATTGTTTGTTTTTGGGTTCCTATCCAAAACACCATTGCTAAGATCAATGTCAAAGAAGTTTTATGGTATATTTTCTTCTAGAAGTTTTATGGTCTCAGGTATTACATTTAAGTCTTTTTTTTTTAATTTTAAAATCTTTAATTCTTACATGCGTTCCCAAACATGACCCCCCCCCCACCTCCCTCCCCACAACATCTCTCTGGGTCATCCCCATGCACCAGCCCCAAGCATGCTGCACCCTACGTCAGACATGGACTGGCGATTCAATTCTTACATGATAGTATACAGTCTTTAGTTTATTTCACGCTAATTTTGTGAGTGGTATACAATAAGAGAAGTTCATTCTTTTGCCTGTAGATATACATTGCATCCACCTTGAGTCATGATTAATATCTTAATAACTTTTTTCAAGCTCTGTATGATTTTCCTTTGTATATTTGAATTTGAGATAATATAGAGCTGTTCTTCCTTTAATTCTTAGATACATGGAGATAGAGAAAATTCACCATAATTTCTGTTTATTTGTATATTGTTTTGTTTAATGAAATAGTTTGACCTATATTTTTGAAGAATAATTGCTAACAAGTAGAGAATTTTTTAAAGACTTGAAGAAGTAGTATGAAGGAAAGAAAAAGAAAAGAAGTAAGGAAGCTCAGGACAGTGTATGGTGTTGAGTTCATTGGTGTCCAGTTCTGCCTTTCTCCATGCTCCAAATGGTTCTAACAATTATGCATTAAGCAAAACACTATTTTTATGAAAATATACATATAGTGAGAAGAAATAATTCATACTTTAATTATTTATACTAATATATAATACATTACTCTCTATTAAACATTCAAATATCTTCATCAATATGTACTATGTATTCATATGGTATTATACATTACTTGAGTTTCATATATTGATTAAAAAGTCAGCAAATATTACATTTTAACATGGGTGGTGAAATTGAACCAAATATAGCTAAAATTATTATAAAACAGTGACTATATTTTCTTTAGAATTAATTAAAAATGAATTATAAACAAAAACTTAACCATAATTGTCCATCATTTGCAAAAGGAGTATGCTGAGCTTCATTTTAACTTTTGGCCACCTGATGTGAGGAACTGACTCCTTAGAAAAGACCCTGATCCTGGGAAACATTGACGGCAAAAGGAGAAGGGGACAACAGAGGATGAGATGGTTGGATAACATCACTGACTTCATGGACATGAGATGGAGCAAGCTCCAGGTGTTGGTGATGGACAGGGAAGCCTGGCATGCTGCAGCCCATGGGGTCACAAAGAGTTGGATCAGGACTGAGTGACTGAACTGAACTGATAAGAGAGAGAGGAAGAACTAGGAAGTGAGGTTAGACTAATGAAACTGATTCACTTATAGGAAACTGCAAGTGGAATATAAATGAAAGAGTTTCTTCTTAAGTGAGGTGATGACATGTCTGGTTGAAATTTTTCTGCAACTTTTTTCCAGAGAAACAATACTGTCAATATGATATGTACTGGTAATCTTAGGTATGACAATTCTGCATAATGAACTAAAAAATAAAACCAACTTATTTATGTAAATTTTTGGCTTTGGATTTGGCAAATCACAATGGAGTTGGCTGGGTGACTCTATGGCCTTGAATGTGCATGCATGGCAACTGTCTTGTTTGCTATTAGCTGGACTGAAGGGAGGGTATGACTGGCCCATGTGTCTTCTATGCTTCATCGTTACCCTGGACATGCTCTCATGGCAAAAGCAGAGAAGCATGAAAGAAGATGTGGAAATCCAAGTCCTCTTGAGGAATGAAAGTGAAAGTGAAAGTCACTAAGTCGCGTATGACTCTGTGACCGCATGGACTATAGCTCACCAGGCTTCTCTGTCCATAGGGATTCTCCAGGCAAGAATACCAGAGTGGGTCCCATGCCTTCCTCCAGGAGATCTTCCCAATCCAGGGACTGAACACAGGTCTCCCACATTGCTGGTGAATTCTTTACCAGCTGAGCCGCTAGGGAAGTCCATAGGCTCAGGTAGCTAACTACACTGTATCATTTGCTGCATTGTGCTGGTCAAAGCAAGTCACTAGGCCTACCAGGATTCAAAGGGTTGGGAAATGGACTCTACTTTTTGATAAGTGGAGCTATAAAGACACATTATAATGGGTGTTTATTCAGAGAAGAAATAATTGGGACTTTTTTCTTTTCCTTTTTTTTGGTGATCAGCTTAACCGTAGGAGAAAGACATTTACCATTCCTCAAGCTTCCTATAGAGAGATGCTATCTGGAATGATTCCTTTAGGTCTTTACTAACTCCTTTCTAAGGTGGAAGGAGTAATGATCAGTTTTGACTATGACAGGCAGAATAATGGTGCATCAAAGATACTCATGTTTTAATTCCTGGAACCTGTGAATATGATACCTTTCATAGCTAGGTGAATTACAGCAGAATTAAATTTGCTAATCGACTAACCTTAAAATATATTATTTTGGATTATTTTGGTAGAAAAAAATTGTATCCTTAAAAGTGAAAGAAGACTGAAGAGGAGTTCAGAGATAATTTGTTGTGAAAAAGATTCAACATGCCACTGCTCGATTTGAAGACAGAGTGGAGCCAGGAGCCAGTGAATGCAGGCAACCTGGAGAAGCTGGAAAAGGCAAAGAGATTGCCTCTCTCCAGAGTCTTCAGAAAAGCATACAGCATTGCCAACAGTTTGATTTTGGCTCAGTGAGACCTGCGGTGGTGGTTTAGTTGCTAAGTTACATCCAACTCTTGCAACCCCATGGACTGTAGCCCTCCAGGCTCCTTTGTCCACGGGATTCTCCAGGCAAGAATACTGGAGTGGGTTGCGATTTCCTTCTCTACAATGAGAAGATACCTTCTCAACAATGAGAAGCTTGACTTCTCCTGGAGAAGATGTCTTATCGACTAATCTGGAAGATCATAAATTTGTCCTGTTTTAGGTCACAAAGTTTGTGGAAATATTTTAGAGTGATGATGGGAAACTAATAAAATGAATCTGGGGAGGAAGTTCAGTTCAGTTTATTTCCCTTCATCATCCTGCCTGCAGAAAACGTTCTTCATGGTCTGCTCCTTAATATGTTTTTTGTTTTAGCCAAGCAGGATCTGACGCACAAAGCAGAATCCTCTTTACTTAACATGAGGTAAACCTCTTCAACTCACTGTCAGAAAGTTAGAAAGCTGTTTTGATCAGATAGTTAAAACTACCTTCACTAAACAATAGAAAAGCTAGGAAGTTGTTTTTGTTTTTTGTTTTGTTTTTTAATAATACTCATTTGTCTGCATTTTTTTTTTTCAACTTAGAGTAAGAGGTGCAGCATACTCAGTGGCTTCAGTCATGTCTGACTCTTTACAACCCCATGGACTGTTGTCCACCAGGTTCCTTTGTCTATGGAATTTTTCCCAGGCAAAAATACTGGAGTGGAGTGTCATTTCCTCCTCCAGGGATCTTCCCCTCCCAGGGATTGAACCCACGTCTCCTGCAGTGGCTGGCAGGTTCTTTTCCACTAAACCACCTGGGAAGCCAAAGATGTAAGAGATGTCATTTATTAATCCCTTAAATTTAAGGAAAAAATCTTTTTTTCTTGTATTTCATATGAGGGGCTTTTATGCTCATAGTTTCTCTATCACCATTAGTGTTGATGCTAGTGAGACTGAGAGAGGAGCGGTTCCACATTAAGGAAGGCATAAAAGCTAAAGAAGAGAATGTAGTGAGTTTAGATGGTTTTTCACAAAGTTCACTTATGCAGAATTTAAAGATAAGCAATTTGTACATGAATGAGTCAAGCTAAGAAAAAGAATAAAATCAAATACACTATAAAATATGTAAATAAGCTATTTGAAAATTTCAACAAGCAGTAAGAAGTTTAAAAAAAAGTTAATGTTGGAAATTAATTGTAGCCTAATTTTAAATGTTTAAAAATTACAAGTTGTTACTTTGTATGCCAAGGTCAAATAGTCCTGTGTAGTTAATGTTGTTTACGGGTTGACTTGAATTAAAAGCTTAAAATCTAAATGACTTTCTCAGTAAAGGATTCTTCCTTATGACATTTCTGTGTTTAAGTCAATATCCTCCAAAAATAAATTAAATTAGCACTTCTTTTATCATAGTAACCTACTAGTGTGACATGCAGTGGTGCAGCTTCTTGAACAATACTCAGGAGGAGAAGTAATTAACTGGTGAAATGTCTATGTGTGTAGAAGCCAGGCAAGGGCAGACTAGCCTGACCTAGAAACAGCAGGATGGGAATTAGCTTGCTCCAATCCCAGCAAGCAGGAGGGAATCCAACAGTGCCAGAGAACCAGGTGAGAAAGGATACTGCCTGCTTTCCTTAGAGCGCTGTGCTTATGGTAACCAGGTCTAAGGAATGCTCTCTGCAGATTCTGGAAATATTCAACATCCCCTTTGGTGCCATTCATTAGGTATCTAGTTGACTGAGAAAACTGTTAGTTTCATGCATTTAGTCATTAAGTGACATAATATCATTCTTCTTGAGCAGGGAAATGTATGGTTAAAGGTTTGTTTTCTGTTTCTTTTGTGAGAATACAATGGAAAAATGAGGGCAAACATAGCTGTTATTATAATGAGTTTTCATAATGAGTAATCGTTCAACTAAACCAAACACTTTTTTTAAAAAGCATCAGATTATTTCATATGGTCGGAAAGCAAGAAAAATTTTAAATAATTGTTCACAACCACTACCCTCTGGTGAATAATGCTTTAAGTAATGTAATAAAGCATGTCTGATATAAAGTATTTGACCACTTCTGTACTTTCTGTTAGGAGAATGGGTTATAAAACTTTTTTATCATACAGTAAATTTGGGGTATTTTATTTACAAGGTTGTTTTCAATCATGTGGCTACTCTAACAGGATAAAATAACGTAAAACAGGAAACCAGATCCTGTTCTTGGCATACAGAAAGAAAATTGCATGGGGGTCTAATAGCTTCCTGAGTAGATAAGAATTCAGTGTTTCATTTGTATTTTGAAATGAGGCATAAGAAGACATTATAGAAAGCAAATGCAAAAGCAAATGACTGTGGCATATTCTGCTCCATGTTATCATCTATATATTGTGAAGAAAGAAATGCACTTGGTAAAGGAGAAACAGCCCTTTTTTCTGTTCTCTCTATATTTCAATGCAAATGAGATATCTCATTTACTTCTGACTCGACAAGCCTTTCTGTTCTTTTCTGAGAAAAGTCATGGGAGGCACAGTCTAAAGAGGACATCAGTATAACTTTACAGCTGTGTGAGCTCAGGACATTAATCAATGCAGATGCACAGAGAAAAGAACATGTGTTTAATAGCTTGAATTTCTTCTTTTCCTTTTCAGGGGCATTATGTTTCCTAAGTATGAAAGGAAAGGCCCTGAGATACACAATCGTGATATCTAAGTGTGGACAGCTTTTATTCTGGTTCTTTACACACTGTTCTTCCCTTTTCATTATTTGCTTATGTGACTGAATGGAAATGTACTTTTAAAAAAATTTCCTATGACTGATTGTTTGACCTTTAGGAATGGGTGGGAAAGATAATTTATGTCTAATATAGAGTCAGAAATAAGGTAACACTTAGCATTCAGGGTCAAGCCTTTCCATTCCCATCTTTTTATAAAGACAAGCTACCTAGGTGACCATAAAATGATCTAAAAATTGCATTTTCTTCATCACTAATTCAAACAGAATAGTAAGAAAAGTTAGTGTTTCCAGTGTAATGAGAGATTCTTCTGACCCCTCCTTTTGTTTCTTATGTCTCAGACAGGAAACAATATTGTCAAAGCAGTAATCAGTGCAGATTCTTTAGCTATTTGTATGTGATGGATGTTGTCAACTTTTAACAGCAGGTGATAGCATGTGTGTTGATGCAGTAAACAATCACAGAATTTTTTAACTGCTGGTAACTATTGTGCAAATGCTTTCCAGAAAGATGTTTAAAAAAAAATTACTACTAGGGTCAGTTAACTACCTGCCAATTTTCATTAACCACCTCTTTGTTAAGAGGATCCCTCACTGTGTTCCAAGTTACAAAAACTAATTTTCTCAGTTTTCCTTGTGGTAGGGATGGCCATGGCACTGAAGGATTCAATATATATAAGGGAAAAGGAAATGATATGTTTTGGGGAAAGTTTATTCTTATTTGATGAAAGTGGTAGATGCAATGCATTCCAGCTTAAGTCTTTCCCCTTCGATACTTGCAGAGTGACAAGTATGATATGCAATTTAAAACTCTAAGAATGTAACATTCTTAGACATTCTTATGTTGAATGTAATTCAAATGTAATTGGTGAACAAAAGTTAGTGTAATAGGATCTGACTCTAATATTTGATTACTGATAGCTTTTGTGTCCCTTTGTTCTTTCTTCCTCTTCAACCTAAGTCTGGGAAAGATGATAGGAAATCCCAAATGCCCCCCACTTTGTCACTAAAGAGCAGTTCAGGTACTTAAGCCACAGCACATGCATACACAGGAAATCTCACTCTAGCCCCATTCTGCATCCGTAAGAAATACAATCCACTATTGCACTGCTCTCTCTAGATTACCCGGGAGCCTGCCTTGCTGTCCTCAGAAAGTCTTGTAAAGCCTTATATACCCTCTTGACACATGTAAGATGTCATCAGTCTCAAAACCCAGTCCAAATTTTGGATGAGATATCCATTTCACTTCTAGAAGGGGGAAAACTTAACCATTGGCACTGTGAGCAGGGTATCCAATTGATGATCACAACCACCAGGGGTCTTTCTTCTCTTGCTTTAGCTTTCTAATTTTCTCTGCTGCACACTGTCTAGCATGCTCTCTGAGCTGTGTTCCTACCTGCTGGCCAACTTGAGCTTTGAGCTGCTGCCTGCTGGAAATCCTGCTTTTACTGCTCTGTGCTGCATTTATTCGGTTCTACTGAAACTCTGTTGTAGATTTAACTGAGTTAGGTTGGTTTTAATAACAGATGTTTAGGGACAGAGGTATGGGTTAGGCCATCTTAAAGTGTCTTTGGGCTTCCCAGGTAGCTTAGTGGTAAATAATCTGTCTGCCACAAGGAAAACTGAGAAAATTAGTTTTTGTAACTTGGAACACAGTGAGAGATCCTCTTAACAAAGAGGTGGTTAATGAAAATTGGCAGGTAGTTAACTGACCCTAATAGTAATTTTTTTAAACATCTTTCTGGAAAGCATGCCTAGGAAAATTCAGTCCCTGGATTGGGAAGATCCCCTGGAGAATGAAATGGAAACCCACACCAGTATTCTTGCCTGGAGAATCCTGTGGACAGAGGAGCCTGGTGGGCTACAGTCCATGGGGTTACAAAGAGTTGGATACAACTTACTGAATAAACAGCAGTAGCAATGAAGTATTTTAAGGTCTTGTGTCTCTTCCCCAACTTATCTATGTATGTTTGAAAGATGTGACTTGATTCTAGCAAAAACCACCATGCATGCTAAGCACAGGGTAACAGCTCCCACCTGGTGACCATGAATGACTTCTGTATCTTGGCCAGGTGTTGGCCCTGATCTATAGCAAATGCAGGAAAAAGCCTAATGCCTGTATGATACAAAAGCCCATTGAATGGTCACTAAAAGCAGATGGCTCACTAGGATCCTACAAAATGCTTCATCTGCTGCTGCCTATAACTTTGTCATGAAAAATATCTGATTTTTAGAATTTTAGGGGAAAATAAAATGCACTCCCAGAGCACAGCCAATGGGTTAATTCAAACCAAGCTTAAGCCTAGAGTTTAAGCCTATAACTTAAACCCTATAAAGTGACTGTTGTCATAGCTGCTGCTGCTAAGTCACGTCAGTCATGTCCGACTCTGTGCGACCCCATAGACAGCAGCCCACCAGAGGAGGCCCCAAATATTAATGATACCAATTTGAGGTGCTCTAGAGGAAGAAACTCACAAACATGAATATGATAGAAAGGACGCCCTTGAGGTATATCCATAAACCACCAAACAAACAAACAAAAAGCATGGGTATAGGGGCGGAAACAAACCCTGAAACAGAGGTGCACAAGTTGATCCAATTGGAAATCCAAATGTTTGCAAAAATAATTTCTGAAAAAGATTAAAAGTGGGGTTGTTGACTTGTACCTGTAGAACATAGGCTCTAAATTAACTTTAACATTTGCTGAAAAGCACCAATAAGGAAATTTTAATAGGCTTAATTAATACTAAATCTCAATTCAGAGTTAAGCTTGAGAATTCCATTTTATTTAAACTAGCTATTTCCTATACTCTTAGGAGATTTACCAGACATAAAGTATAGGACAAAAACAGGTATGCTTTACCTTATTCATGAGAACTATCACCTTATCTAAATTCTCCATACCATAGTGCGTATCACCCTAAAATATCCCATAGTAGGCATGACTACTCTTACTCAAGGGACAATAAATTAGCATTAATGTTGTTTGTACTTACAATTAGCCTGACAAAAAATTCTTTCATAAATCTCTATTCCTGATTAAGATGGTTAATATAGTTGAATATAAATTAAAACAGAATATTCAGGGATTTTAACACAAGATCTATATAGAGAAGAGGTGATTATACACACCGCTTCTCCCTTTAACAAGTATGTTTGACTTGCTCATAAATCTGGAAAGAAAGATTGCTACAACCTTAACGCCATGGCCCCAACCTTTAGAGCCCTCATACCCAATATTATTCAAATTACTGCCTTCATCCAATCAGCAAATTAATCCTTTGCAGTCATAGTTTTAGTGAATATATTATGTTCAGTGCCTATTTAAATAGCCTCTCAACTTTCATTTGCCTTTATCTTTTAAAAAGCACAGTGTGCCTTTACTCGGCAAGGTTACCGCCATAGTCCTGCATCGCCTATAACATTTGCAGGCAACATCTTAATTACATCCAATTTCTCCTAGACCACTGGTATAATATTATGTTGATGATATCCTCCTCCAAGGAGATTCACTTGACTTACTCATTAAGAACATGCAGATACTCACAAGCATTCACATAAAGGAAATGGGTCATTGTCCAATACACAGTTTGCATGGTAAAAGGTCCCATCACTCCAGTTAAATTTGTAAAAATTGTTTGCTCCAGAGAGGACCACTGCATCTCTGACACTATAAAGACACAGCTATTGACCTTCTCAGTACTCACCACATGAGAGCAAGGCCAACACATTTTAGGACTCTTTGGGTTCTAAGGGTAACATATTCCTTGCTTTTAAATTTTACTTAAGGCTGTTATGAATGGCTTAGATGGTAAAGAATCTGCCTGCATGCTGGAGATCCAGGTTTAATCCCTGGGCCAGGAAGATCCCCTGGAGAAGGGTATGGCAACACACTCCAGTATTCTTGCCTGGAAAATCCCAAGGATAGAGGAGCCTGGCAGGATATCATTCATAGGGTCACAAAGAGTCAGGCACGACTGAAGTTCTTTAACATGCACTTTATGATGTTACTTGCAAATTAGACACCCTGGATGAGACCACAATGACAAAATTCCCTAGAGTCTGTCCAAATCACAGTACAACAGGCACTCCCATTAATGATCCCAGAGATTTTCACAATAGAGACTTTAACAACCTACTACCATTTTTTCTGGAGTCTCTCAGGTACCCATGATAGTCATAAATGCCCATGAACTTCTGATACAAGAAACTGTCCTCCTTCATACCACATTACATACCATTGTATTGATTGCCGGCTGCACACTAGATTCTCCTGGAAATAAAGTATATCATTGGTCCTGAATCCATGACCCTTGTTTCATAGTTTCCTATTATGCCTTGGCTTACAGCAGAAGTACTTTCAAGCTTGGCATAGCCACCGAAGTCTTCTTACTAAGATAGAAATAGAATCTACAGAATAGAGCCAAAACCAGATCCCCTGGCATATCCTACCTGCAGGAAGGATTGGCCTTCCATGTTCTCAGTCCCTAACTAGATAACACATTGTTGGAGGAGGTCACACTTCTCCTGGACTACTAGACTACCTGAGAAACTTCATGAGATCAAGTGAGTGAACAACAAAAGGAGTTACTATGCTTTACAGTCAGTAGAGCCACCATGGTATGTAATGAAGCTTGCCAGAGAGCTGCTGATTTTTATCCCTTAACTAGGTATCACTGAGTGGTGACAAGACTCAAGGATAAACAAAACTGGGCCAGCCTCATCATTTTATCACTGGATGCCTTCACCAACAATCAGCTCCACCTGCACATTTTTAGACTTGGGACATTGACATTGGTCTGGTTGTCTGATCTAGCCAATGGTGGCAACAATTATATATCGAAGGCTGTCCGCTTTGGGATAAATAGCTACTCAAGTCATAAATTAAGGTTGTATATATCTCTGTACACTAAAGACATATTACAAAATCTCAACAAGACATTGTCGACTTCAGAAATCCAGCCACATATATGGTGAACAAGGCATATTGTATATTTTTTGCCTTAAAAAATATACAATCCATGCAGTTCTCTTGAACAGAGCATTCAAGAGAATTTTCATCTTTTAGTGGATTCAAGTTACTTGCTTCACAAGGTGCTTGCTTAAATGACTTTGCAGGCATGCATGCTAAGTTGCTTCAGTCCTGTCCTACTCTTTGTGACCCCATGGACTGTAGCCTCCAGGCTCCTCTGTCTATGGAATTCTCCAGGCAAGAATACTGGAGTGGGTTGCCACGCTCTTCTCCAAAGGATCTTCCTGACCCAGGGATGGTACTCATGTCTCATACGTCTCCTGCATTGTCAGGTGGGTTCTTTTGCCACTAACGCCACCTGGGAAGCCCAATTCAATTAAATAAAACACCATATATTTCAGTATTTAGATAAACATAAGTAGTGAGTTGTTATGAAGAATCTGACTTCATTTTTTTGATATCTGACTAATGACAGCTTTCAAACTTAACAAATTCCTCTTCTCCTTCTGTCTCATATCTTAGGAAAGCTGATAAGAAAGCCAAGTGTCCCCTTCTTTGTCTCTGACAAGAAGTTCAAAACATGCAAGCCGTTACCTCTTTGTGCATAGAAACTCTTACCTCAGTCCAACACCCTAACTATAATCAAATCCAAGCCATCTCCTTTTCCTGCTCTCTCAAACTCTCTTTGAACTGGCTTTGGAGGCTTCTTTGTTCTTCCAGAAAAAACTGTTATGTGAGGAAAAATATTTTCATATTTTCTTTATATATATATGACATCAGTCTCAACATTAGAAACAAATATGGGGTTGAGGAGTTCATCCTGTTTCTATAGGCTGTCCTTATTCTATTTAGAATGTCCTGCATTCTATTTCTTACAGAAATCTTATAAGTTAGGTACCATTATTATACTTATAATTGAGATGAGGAAAATAAAGCAAAGAGATTAAGTAAGTTGCCCAAGGTCATATGGCAATTTTGTAAATGAACCTAAGAGATCTGATCCCAGATCTGTGCTCTAATGTTCAAACTAAACTGCTTTCAAAAGTTAGTGAGCAGAGGTATGAAAAGTACTTCAGACCCTGATGGTACTGGTAGGCCTTGCACTACCCTAGACTCTAAACATCTTTGTTTTTCTTTAAAAAAATTCCTGTATTTTGAGCTGGTTTATTTGAAGTTTATATTACTTCTTCAGGAAAGACATTCTAATTATACATTGTAGATTCTGTAAAATTTAAACTTGAATCCATGTTCAACAACTGATTAGATGTGAGAAACAGAGAAAATTGACTTAGCTTCTCTATGCCGCACTGTCCATGAATGTAAAATGGAAAGAACACTATTTCCATTAAAAATGTTATTATGATTGAATAAAATGATATATGTTATTAATAATCACCTTGGATAATGCCTCTCACATATCTGAAGCTCAATAAGTAAAAGTTAATATCATATATTAGCCCTTATAAATATTTTGGGAGAGACTTGACACAGAGATTAGCCACTGTGGCACAGTCAAAATTTGTCTTTTGTTTTGTGAACTCACTTTGGGAAATTTTAGAGGTGACACAATCACTCTTATTAGTTTTTGAATTATAAAAATTATACTCTGAAGAGATACTGAAGCCAGAACAGGTTCATTATGACATGATTACATAGATGTGTGCACCCTCACAATAGCAAACACTCCTGTAAATCCGTGAGAAGAAGGTAACATAAGATAGTACCATAAGCTTGAGAGTAGAAATCCCTTGGACATGAAAGTTGTGGGTGAAGGCAAACTGCATCTGGTAGAGTAATAGATGCTGAGAAAAATGTGTTGATTAAAGTATTTGTATACCAAATCAATGCAGTACATTATACTAGTAGGGTACGGAACACATACATAATTGTTAGCTAGCATTGAACTTACTGTCTAATTAAAGTTAGACTCATCAATCACTCATCAGTCTTCAATATCGATCAGTCTTTTGACACTACTGAAGGTTGATTGGGGATATTGATAGGAATCAACCTACCTGCCTACTTCATGCCTTTGATGGCGACTTAAACTTTTGAAGCTTCTGCTACAAATAGAGATTGTAAAGGGAATTCACTCCAATGTATTCTACCTGTCCTCGCATCTGATAATAACATTACTCGTGGAATGGGGAGCCAAAGAAGATGATCTGCCAATATATCCACCTCAGTGGTTTGTTTTTAAATAGCAGGAGTTTATTCCAGTTTGCTTAAATAGTGTAGCAGATAATAAAGGTGGGGGATAAGGTGAGATTAGGCAAAATTATTAATGGAATACTGAACTATATCATGGCATACAAGGAGGAGTATTACAAGCTAAGTAGAAGGTGTTGTTGGATTCTCATTTGAGAATATCATCAATAACATGACTAAGTTCCCAAATAACTGTTCTACATTTATAATTACTATGAATCTACTTTCACTGGGCAAATTTACACTAGAAACTCTGGCCTTGATCAATCGACTGTGAGTGGTGGTCCCATTGTCCTAAAATGGAAACAGTCCTTATAACTGTGTGGGTGCTGGCTGTGTGGATAGTTTCAGGATAATGGGACTAATAGTGCAGATTCTAGAGGGGTCTAGGAGATGAATAAAACAAGAAATATACCCTGCAAATGCTATAACTTATGGGTCTTTAACATATGATATTTGAGTTAAAAAAAAAAAAAAAACAAAGAACTACTAAGGAGTAAGTTACATCATGAACTAATTTCCTTTTTTCTAAGTTTCCCTATAGTAAGGGTTCAGATATAATGACTAACATTTGTAGAGAGTTAACATGATTAATTTATTTTGATCCATTAAGTAAGCTGGCATTAACCAATGAAATGAAGAAACTAAAACCACCAAATGGTAAGCCATTTATCTTCATTTATACAAATTTTTTCCTATAGAATTGCTTCATAGTTACAATTTTGAATTTAAATTTTCAAAAATAATTTACATTGAACTTACAATATATTTATCTTTCTATAAATTTGCCAATCAAAATTTATCTTTCTGAAAATGAGAAAGCCTTTTCCAATTTTCAGTGAGAGGAATTACATTTTAAATATGTTCTATGGTATATGACCAATGTCCTCTGTTTTGTTTTATATTCTGTTTTTAAATTTGAGTTTTATAATATTGGAAACCATACAATTTAAAATGAATAATAGTAGTATTTTTATATTAAAACCAATTGTGAATCAATAAATAATACTGTATATAACATGACAGTAGGGTAGTGATACTAATAATATACAGGCATTGATCATTTGTCAAAAGTCAGAAACCAAGATTTTTAAATTACACAATTTAATCTTCAGATAACTTTATGAAGGAAGCATTACCCCACACTGTACATGAAGAGACCCACACCCTAAGAAGTAAGTTATTGCCATCTTATAATGAATACAAGAACAGAAATTCAAATTTATAGTTATACAACTTCAAATCTTGTTTCTTCTTTCACCTTGTATTAATATATTAAAAAGTTCCACATTTTTATCAGAATAATTGAATTCCAAAGAATTTCAGAATTTTTCATAAATACTGAATTAACATGGATGTTTTCTTAAACGTGTTCTAAGCATTTAATTAACCCTAACATCAAAGCACAGATCACGAGACCATCTATTAGTAAAAGTCATTAAGAAATTAAACATGGAATATTTTTATTACAGGATAGCAGATAACATTGAAAGCAAAAAAAAAAATCAGAATACATTTTCTACCTATCCCAAAGTTCACAAAATCTATAATATATTATAAAACAATGTATAGTTATGATAAATAGTGTAAAACTAAGTTTATCAAAAGTATTAAGAATCATCAAATACTATCAGATTAAATAGTAAAAAATGTAAAGAACACAAATCAACCAACTCCTTTCAGCTTGTTTAATTTGAGCTTTCAGTGGGGTGTAGTGAACAAAGGTAATACAATCTTAAGATGCATAATAGAAGTTAATTGCCTAGATAATGAGAAATGATATCTCCATTGGACTGTGCTGGTCAGGACACATATTGAATAATATAATTAATTGTGTGTTCTCTAAGACTTAACTTACACCTATACAATGGCAATTAATAACTTGGCATATAGTTTTTCTATGTAACTTTTACGATCGACTGTGAATTACATGCATGCAAGGACCATGAGTTATCTAATTTTATGTCATTGGCTCCTAGCAGAAAATGAGGCTATTAGTATTTGCGTAATAAAGCATTACATTCATTAAATCACCCATCTTATCTACTTAGACTCTTGCCATAATATCATAACTGGTTTCTTTGCCTTTCTATCTCTCTGAGTTCTGTTCCCCAAATACTTGCTCAAACAGTAAAGTAACCTTTCCAAGGTTACAGGACTAGCAAATGCCAGACATAGGATTAAACCTAGGAAAACTGACTGTAAAGCCGCATTTTTAAAATACAATTCTCTGAAAAAATCTCCCTTCAAATATAGGCTAAACAAAACAAAAATAAAAGTGTTTGAAAACAAATTCAGTGTCCTAACAGTGCAGTCTCTGTAAGTTAAGATGTGATGCTTACCTCATTTAAAGAGAGATTTTGATGAACAGAATTTAAAGTAAAAAGTCCTATGAGCTGGCTGAAGACAGTGTTTTATAAGAAGAGTTGAAAGAATGAGGTTTTTAACTGAAAAATAATCTTGCTTGAGTGTACATATGTTTGAATTAAAGTAGTAAGGTCTGTCATGACTAAAAAGTTTTCTATTCTTTCCCAGAACTTCTCTGGCACAAAATAGGTACTTAATAACTATTTGCTTTCTTAATTAACTCATGGTAACTGGATACGAGTAACACAGAAACCAAGTAAAAGGTAACAAAACAAGAATCTTTGAAAGTTGTAGGACATTCCAATGACAATAGGGTTATGAAGAGGATCACAGGCAATCGATCAAGTACCGGCAGAGAAGTTTGTGCTATTAGCCTGTTTGTAAACTATCTATATTTCAATCAAAATTCACTGCTGTTTAACAAGATAAACTATTAAAATTTGGCACAAAGATGGTATGTGTTTTAGGGTTGTGTGTATATATATAATAATCATGTAATTTGCAAAGAGTGTATATATATATATACATATATATATATAAATATATAAAATCATGTCATTTACAAAGATTGGCAGTTTTACTTCTTGCTTTCCAATTTGGATGTTATTTATTTTCCTTGCCTAATACTCTGGCTGGGATTTCCAATATGTTGACTGTAAGTGCCAAGAGATGTCTTGTTTCTGATCTCTGATGAAAAGCTTTTAGCATTCACCTCCAGAGTAGTGGTGTTTGTGTCATATATGGCCTTTATTATGCATATTCCTGTATACTTACTTTGTTGAGAGTTTGTCATAAATGGATGTTGAACTTGTCAAATGCTTTTTCTGCAACTACTGAGATAATCATATAGTTTTTATTCATTTTGTTAGAGTTGTATCACATTGATTTATGGCTGTTGAATATATTTTCTTTCTTCATTCCATGTTTTACTCTTCATGCTCTCTAGTCTTCAAACTAGCTCTTTATAGCAAAGTTGTGTACTTGAGTCACTTATCAGGTTCTGGTTTTCTGTGGAACACAAAGACATAAGTAATTTGATAATTTGGCATAATCAACTCGCCTACTTGAATATTGGTGACATTGTAAGAATACAAATTCTTGTCTTGTATTTACCTCCATCTTCTTTCCAACACCTATCTTTTCAGTTTCTGTGTATTCTGGATTATTGCTTCATATATGTATGTATACACGTGTGTGTGTATATATTCATATATTGGCAGCAAATGAAAACTGAGATTTCTGATCATGTTTTCCTCACACACCCTGAATATTAGGAAATATACTGTGCACAGTAAAATAAATTTCATTGTCCTTTAAATTCTTGTTATTTATATCTACAGGCTGGAGAGGGTATCTCCTAATTATAAAGACCATCTGGCTAGTTGTCCAAGTTTCAATGGCTGTGTCTGGATTGATCAAAAATAGGAAAAAAAAAGAGAAGAAAAGCACATTTTTAATCTTAGAAAACTGTATTTGTTTTGAGAATGCATACATTTTTAAATGATGCATTTATACTCAAGATAAATCAAGCAAACTCTGTAATAGTTATCTGTTTTGACTTTAGAAACTGACTGCATTATGAACACTTTTATTGAAGGGTGACTACAAGAGTACCCAGAGGCCTTTTCAATGGAGCTACAATTAGCTGAAACTATATTATTCTTTAGCATGCTGTGTTTCCCATTACCTGGTGATCAAAAGAAAAACTCCAGAGAAGATCCGTAGGATGCAAGATTGATTACAGACTGATTCAGCAGTCTAATCACTAGCTAGTGCAGTCTCAGCATGAATGGAGTCCCCAGAGAGCTAGCTGCTATCTGATAGCACTACAGAGGGGAGAAATCAAATGACTTCTAGGATGTAGATTGGTTTGGGTTGCATTAACTGGGAAAGGATTATATCTCACACTGTCATCCATCCTGGCATCTGAGAACAGTGCATCTAAAACATCTCATTTCCACAGAAGGTATACATCAACTTTGCTGCATCGCCTGAATCAGCAACTCCTGGGAAGAAAGGGAAACTACACAATTGCAGTGTGAAAACAGCTGCAATTAATTACAGTGTGCTTTTGGTTCTTCTTGCCAAGGACACAAGACTAATTTTTCATTATTATTCAATTTACATCCCTTAGGTTGATCATTCTCTCTTAACATTATAAATCCAAAACATAGTGTTTCTTGTCTATAACAATAATTAAAATAACTGTTGAAGGGCATTGGGAATAAGGGAAAGAACAATGAAAGGGAAGACTGGATTATTGGAATCTAGTTCTAGTTCTGCTGAAATCTGTCTAGGAATTGTGAGTAAACGATTTAACTTGTATGTGTATCAGTAGACTCATCTAAAACTGGAATAATTATATTTGGAATTCCTGAATTCAAGAGGTCTGGATTTTACAACACTGTTGAACCAAAATAACTGCAGTGAGTGATTCACATTTATATTTTAAATTCCTCTCATCCATTCATTTAAAAACTTAATAGTTTAGTGTAAGGAACAGATTAAAAAAACACTTGTAGAAAGTAATCATATAGAAAGTATATCACTGAAACATCAAATCTATGTAGGTTAATACCAGGGGGAAATGAGGGAGAATTTATCTAGCCTTTTCTTTTTTTATATAAGGATTTTTTCAGGCCCAAAGAAAGACACCGTTTATAGAAAATTCTTAGTATTTCTTGATTCACTGGATCATCATCCCAGATTAACAAGAGAGCCAGAAGGGGGTTAGTAAGAGGACACTGATGATGCATCAAAAGACCTATCTTGGATACAAAGGCAACAAATTGAACCTGGCAAATTGTGTGGCAGGGGAGATGGTTTCAGTCCAGCTAAGAAAGGCTCTTTACAACAATGAACAAATGACAATCAGTGTTCAATCTTCCTTTGAACACTGTCTGTAAGGAGGAATTTAGGATTGTTTACATAAATTTTATATCTAGGCTCCATGCTTATTCTAGTTCTGCTATTCATATTCAGTGACTCATATTATGATGTATCTTCAGATGTTTTATATTTTTCCTGTTTCTTTTTTTATTAACATTCATCAACATTATTTAGACCAGCAGTCCTTAACCTTTTTGGCACCAGGGACCAGTTTTGTGGAAGACAGTTTTTCCACAGACCTGAGGCAGAAGGATGGTTTTGAGATGATTCAAATGCTTTACATTTACTTTATTTCTGATCTATGCTGCTGCTGATCTGACAGGAGGTACCACTCTACAGTTCAGAGGTTGGGGACCCCTGCTTTAGACTACATTGAAAGAGAACTTTAGTAACTTTGATGCCTCTGTTTTGTTCCTGAGTTATATTGAAATCTTACGTGTTTCTTTAGTTGTAATATTTCTATTGTTATTCCCCTCTTTACCACCACAGTTAACTCAAACCACAGATATGGCTTCCTAACTGATGTTTGTCCTTAAACTGTTATTTCTGTCAATCCATTTAATATAAAACTACCAAATTAATGTTGCTAAAATACAGATTTTACTCTGGCATTCCATTTTTCAAAATTCTTCAAAGAACCTTCAGTAATATAATACATCCTAAAGACAATCCTTCTAGACTGGTATTAAAAGGAATTTAAAATCTAGTCTTGACACCCTTTCTTAAACCTACACTCAAATTCTGTGTGTAATAGATGATCATTTAAGCTTCTTTTACTTTTGCTGCTTCTCAGAGAAATTAAATGGGGCTTTTTTCCCCTAAATGTACCAATATCAAATTAGACCTATAGAGATGTATAAAAGCACAGGATTTAGAGCCCATAGACTTTGTATGCAATCCTTTTTTAAAATTAATTTATTTTTTATTGAAGAATAATTGCTTTACAGAATTTTGCTGTTTTCTGGCAAACCAAAACATGAATCAGCCATCAATCCTTTATTGTCTTAATTATATTGTGTTTTGCCTAAACTGAAAAATAGAAACTGTTAAATATAACCTGAAAACATTTCCCATTACTTGTTTAAGGAAGACTCTCAAGTCAAGTGAAGTCACTCAGTCGTGTCCAACTCTGCACAAAGTGGTGGAGCCTAGTAGGTCCTCTGTCCATGGGATTTTCCAGGCAAGAGTACTGGAGTGGGTTGCCGTTTCCTTCTCAGGGGATCCTTCCAACCCAGGGATCGAATCCACGTTTTCCGCATTGCAGGCAGATGCTTTACCATCTGAGCCACCAGGAAAGCCCAAGGAATACTCTAAGTTTGTAGAAATTTTCCTTGCAGAATTTATTTATCTGGTTATGTTTATTTAGTTTAAATAAAAGATATTTTGTACTATGTAAGTTATGTAGCATTTAAAACAGAAACACAAAAGCAGTTGCCATTAGCCAGACTTATGTTGATATATAGAGTAGATTTCATATTTATTAGAATCAATAGATGCAAACTACTAGAACATACACTCATATATACAACCACATGCATGCACACATTCATCCTCTAATAGAAACAAATAACCAAAAATCAGCAGATATTGAAATAATATTTTTAGCAGTACAGATCAACAAGATAAAGTAATTATCCATTGAATGAATTAAAATGCTTTGGGAAATTTTGAAGATTAAATAAAATTTTCATTATGTTTTACAGAAATACAAAAATTCTTATAATTAGCAGATTTGAACTCCACATTTTTGGTAAGTTCCACTTTGAAACAGTATGGATTTTCCCTATTTAACATTTAATTAGAAGTGTCTAGCTCTAAGGGCAATGTTTATCAAAATAAATCATATCTCTTGTTCATGTTAAATCTCTAGAGATTATGATAAAATTGGAAAATCAATATTCTAAAGAAAAATTCCTCAGATGACTCAAAATAGCACTCAGTGATGAAAGTCCTTTTCTATCTAGATTCACTTATGGGTGACATCTTTTTTATCCATTCATTAATTGATTGTAGCTTAGCTTGTTTCTGTGTCTTGGCTATTGTGAGTAATGTTGCAACAACATAGAAAGAAAGTAAAGTCGCTCAGTCGTGTCTGACTCTTTGCGACTCCATGGACTGTTGCCTACCAGGCTCCTCCGTCCATTCATGGGATTATCCAAGCAAGAATACTGGAGTGTGTTGACATTTCCTTCTCCAGAGGATCTTCCCGACCCAGGGATGGAACCTGGTCTCCTGCATTGTAGGCAGATGCTTTTACCATCTGAGCCACCAGGGAAGTCACCTGCAACAACATCGGAATGTGTAAATCTCTTCAGTATTCTGTTTTCATTTCCTTTAGATGTTTAAGCTGGTGTGAAATGCTGCATCATAAGGTAGTTTATTTTTAATTTATTGATGAAACTTTATATTGCTTTCCATAATGACTCCATCAATTTATATTTACACCAAGAGTGAATGAGTTATCTTTTCCCCAAATCCTTGGGAACACTTTTTATCTCTTGTGATTTGATGAAAGCTATTTTAACATGTGTAAGATGGTATCTCATAGCGATTTTGATTTTCATTTCCCGTATGATCAGCAATGTCGCAAACCTTTTTGTGTTATTGAGTATCTTTGTGTTTTCTTTAGAAAAATGTTTATTCGGTTCCTCCACCTATTTTTAGATTATTTATTTTCTGTTATTGAGTTTTATAAATTATTTTTATATATTTGATACTAACCCTATATCAGATATATGGTTTGCAAACATTTTCTCCTATTTTGTAGATTACCTTTACTTTTTGTTGATGGTTTCTTTTGCTATGGAGAAGATTTTTAATCAATGTAGTCCTCATTGATTTTTGCTTTTATTGCTTGTACTTTTGGTCTCATATTCAAAAGATTGTTGTCAAAACCATTGACAAGGAGGCTTTCCCCTATTTTTTCTTCTAGGAAATTTAAAGTTTCAATTATGTTCAAGTCTTTTAACCATTTCAAGCTAATTTTTCTGAGTGTTGTAAAATAAGGATTAAACTTTATTTTTCTGCATGTGTTTTTCTAGTTTTCCAAGCACTATTTACTGAGGAGACTATCCTTTCCCCATTGAGTACTCTTGGTTTCTGTGTTAAATATTAGTTGGCCGTATATATATAAATTTTTATTTCTTGGTTTTCTGTCCTGTTGTATCAGTTTATGTGTCTGCTTTTATACCACTACTGTAATGTTTTGCTTATTGTATCTTTATAATGTAGTTTGAAGTGTGATGCCTCAGAGTTTCTTTTTCTTCTTTCTTTCTCAGCATGGCTTTGGATATTCAGGGTCTTTTGTAATTTCATACAAATTTTAGGATTTTTTTCTTTTTTTTTAGTTTTTTATTTTTTAAATTTTAAAATCTTTAATTCTTACATGCATTCCCAAACATGAACCCCCCTCCCACCTCCCTCCCCACAACATCTCTCTGGGTCATCCCCAGAATTTTGATAGAAATTTCACTGAATCTACAGTTGGTTTTTAGCGGCATGAAAATTTTAACAATATTAACTCTTCAATTAATGAACACAAATATATTTTCATTTGTATTGTCTTCAGTTTCTTTCATCAATATCTTATACTTTCACATATAAGAGTTTCAGTTCCTTGGTCAAATTCATTCCCAAGTATTTTGCTTTTGATGCTATTGTAAATGAGATTATTTTATTTCTTTTTCAGATTTTTTTTCTCATGTCTAGAAACACAGCTGACTTCTCAATGTTAATTTGTGTCCCACAATTTTGTCAAATGTGTTGATTAATTCTGCATTTGAGGGCAGAGTATTCAAAGTTTTCTATACATAAAGTCATATCATCTCCAAATACAATATTACATCTTCCTAATTGTTCTATTGATAGTTGGCACTTCCAGCACTATGCTGACTGAGAGTGATGAGAGTGGGCACCTTTGTCTTGTTTCTGACCTGAAAGGAAAAATTTTCAACCTTTCACGGCTGAGTTTGGTTTAGCTGTGAGTTTGTGGGTTTACTTCGCTGGTGGCTCAGATGGTAAAGAATCTGACTGCAAAGCAGGAGACCTGAGTTCGATCCCTTAGTCAGGAATATTAGCTGGAGTAGGAAATATCAACCCACTCCAGTATTCTTGCCTGGAGAATTCCATTGACAGAGGAGCCTGGCGGGCTACAGTCCATGGGGTCGCACAGAGTCAGACATGACTGAGTGGCTAACACAATTTGTCATATAGTGAGGTACGTTAACTGTTTATTAGTTTGTTGACAATGTTTTTTATCATGAATGAATGTATTTTATTAAATGCTTTTTTTGTACCTTTTAAGATGATCATATAATCTTTACCCTTTATTTCATTACATTGGTATATTACAGTTATTTATTTGGGTAATTATCCTTGCATCCAAGTGATAAATTACACTTGATCATGAAGTATGATCCTTTAATGTGCCTTTCAGTTTGTTTTGTTAATATTACATTGAGAATCTTTGCATCTATACTCATAGGGGTATTTGTCTATAGTGTATTTTTTTCCATAGTCTCCTTATCTGTCTTTGATATCAGAATAATGCTGGTCTCATAAAATGACTTTGGGACTTTTCCTTCATCTTCAGTTTTTGGAAAATATTAAGAAGATTTGGCAATGATTCTTTTTTAATGTGTGTTAGACTTTACCAGTAAAACCATGGTGGTCCTGGGCTTTTCTTTTGGGGAGGTTTTTGATTACTAATTGAATCTCCTTTTTCATTATTGGGGACTTCCCAGGTGGTGCTAGTAGTAAAGAACCCTCCTGCAATTGCAGGAGACATAAGAGACATGTGTTTGATCCCTGGGTCAGGAAGGTTCCACGGAGGACAGCAGGGCAACCCGCTCCAGTATTCTTGTCACAAAGAGTCAGACATGACTGGGGCGACTTAGCATACATACATTCATTATTGGTCTCTTTATATTTTTGTATTTCTTCATGATTCAGCCTTGTTGAGTTCTCTGATCTAAGAATTTATCCAGTTTCTCTAGATTATAAAGTTTGTTGAAATTCTAATTTTCATAGTAATCATAATCCTTTGTATTTCTGTAGTTATCAATTGGAGTGTCTCTACTTTCATTTCTGATTTTATTTATCTGAGTTTTCTCTATTTATACTTAGTCAATCTAGCTAAATGTTTGTCTATTTTGCTTTCTTTCAGAATATAAACTTTTAGTTTTATTGATCTTTTCCATTGTTTGTCTAGTCTCTATTTCAAATATTTCTGAATTGATTTTGTTATTTCCTTTCTTCTGCTGACTTTAAGCTTATTTTTTTGTTCTTTTCCTAGTTGTATAAAGTGATAAGTTGTTTATTTGCAATCTTCTTTTTTTTCTTAATGAAGTGATATAATGCTATATACCTTAGAACTGCTTTTATAAAATCCTATAGGTCTGTTTTTTTTTTTCATCCATTTTTATTTGCTTTAAAATATTCCTTGATTTCCTTTTTATTTCTTTTTTGACCCATTTGACCCAGGAGTATGTTGTTTAATTTGTACATATTTGTAAATTGTCCAATTTTCCTTCCATTATTGATTTATAGTTTTACATTTTATGATCAGAATAGATACTGGTATGATTTCAATCTTCTTAAATTTCCTAAGATTTGCTTTGCAGCATATCCTATAAAGTGTTCTGAAGAATGTTATGTGTGTACTTGAGAGGAATGTGTATTCTGCTGCTGTTGGTTGGGATGTTCCATAATTGTCTGTTAGGTCCATTTGTTCTAAAGTATGATTCAAGTCCAACGTTTCTTTATTCATCTTCTGTCTGGGTAATCTATCCATTGCTGAAAATAGGGTATTGAAGTCCTTTACTTTTGCATTGCTGTCTATTTTCCTTTTTACATTTGTTAGTATTTGTTTAATACATTTAGCTGTTCCAATGTTGTGTGCATATATATTTATATTTTCTGATTAATTGAGCACTTTGTCATCATATAATAACCTTCATTGTCCTTTGTTACTGTTTTTTGCTTAAAGACTATTTTATTTGATATAAGCTACCCTTGCTCTTTTTTTATTCCTCTAGTATGAAATATTTTTTTTCACCACTTTGAGCCTGTGTGTCATTAAAACTAAAGTCTCTTGTAGACAGCATATTGTTGAGTTTTTTATTCAATATATCTAGCCATTCTATATGATTTTTTATTAGAAATTTCAATTCATTTATATTTGTGTTATTTGTTGCTAGGTAAGTTCTTACTAGGGCTTCCCCGGTGGCTCAGCAGGAAAAGAATACACCTGCAATGCAGGAACCGCAGAAGACGCAGATTCAAAACCTGGGTCAGGAAGATCCTATGGAGGAGGGTACAACAATCCACTCCAGTATTCTTTCCTGGAGAATCCCGTGAACAGAAGATCCTGATGGGCTACAGTCCATAGGGTCACAAAGAATCACACATGCCTGAAGCTACTTAACGTGCACACAGGCAGAAGATCTTATTAATGTCATGTTTTAACTTTTCCTGGCTTTTTTTTTTTTGGGGGGGGTCCTATTTTATTTTTGATATTCTTGATGCCTTCCTTTGTGAAGTGGTGATTTTCTGTACTGGTATATTTTAATTCTCTTTTCTTTATCTTTTGTAAATCTGCTACAAATTTTTGCTTTGTGTTTTGAGGTTTATGTAAAACTGTGTTAATATTGATTTAGAGTACAGTGCACCTTGAGCATATTGAGCACCCAATATAGTTTCTGTTTTCTTTACCATATTATTTTATTATTTCTTATAAAGTTGATAAATCATTTCAAGAATAATTTTAAATGAACTATCTTTATCTAACTAAAATATAATTGTCATAACATCACATGAGATAAGATCTTGCCTATGAGAAATGACTTCAAGAAAATGCGCTATGAGATCCATCAAACCTTAATTCATTGAGGATAGTGTTTATATACATTCTATGAAGTACCTAATAGAATGTCTTTATGAAATAATTGTTTACTTTTCTCCTGTTCTCTAATATATCCAGAGATAGCATTTTAGAATGGGACAAAAACATGATGACATCAAGGAACCAAACATTTTAAATTATCATGTGGACATTCTCATATCTTAAGGGTGCATTCTATCCTTTTGGTCCCAAGATGGCTGCTGCATTGGCCAGTCACTGCATCTGTTTTCCAGGCTGAATGAAAATGATATCCAATGGAGAAGGATATGTCCTATAATAAGGAAAGCACAATAACTTCTGATATGACTCATTTAATGCATCATCCTGGGCTACAAAGAGATGGAACTGATAATCAGCTCCAATTCTAGTTCATGTAGCGTCGAGGGTTCTGATGGTATGGAGGAAAGTATACTCTTGGAGAAGTAGCAGAATCTTCCACAAATATATAATCAGTACCTACTATATAAAAGTTATGGCTTTGTATTCTTGGATAAGTATTATATTATTTAATATTCATCCTAAGTAGTAGCTTTTGTTTCATATTTTTTTCTTCTTTAATAAAACTAGTAAAGGCCTACTGTATAGCACAGGGAACTGTACTCACTATCTTGTAATAACTATAACTGAAAAGGATGTATATAAATGTTATTGTTTAGTTGCTAAGTTGTGTCTGATTGTTTTGTGGCCCTGAGGACTGTAGCCTCCTAGGCTCCTCTATCTATAGAGTTTTCCAGGCAAGGATACTGGAGTGGGCTGCCATTTCCCCCTCCATAGGATCTTCCTGACACAGGGACTGAACACTTTTCTCTTGTGTTTTCTACATCAGCAGGCAGATTCTTTACTGTGCACCTGAATCAACTATACTTAAATAAAATATTTTTAAAAGAAAAAAATTAGAAACTAATAGAGTAATATAAGTAACTTGCCTATGGGCATTTAGCTAATAAGTAGAAATATTCAGATTGGAAGTATAGTTTTTTCTGAATCAAAGCCTTTTTGTTTACACAAAGATGCATCTATTTTATTTTGTCACTTTAATATGAGAAAAATGATAGTGAAAGAGGAAAAGAAAGTTGATTATAGAGAAATTCTCTGGTTCTGGTTAACAGAATTTTTTCAGAACAGCATGAACTTTGGAAAACAACCTTGACATTAATTTGATACATATGTGAGACTTCAACTGATGACTCTGTAGAACAGCATTCCAAAGGCAATGTAAAATCTTTATCCTTTAGATTGAACTACAGGATTCTGCAAAACTTTTGCCCCTAAAGTAGATTCCAATAAATGAGAGTGATTTAGTCAGCAAGGACAATGTAACATGGATACTACCACCTTCCTTTACAACTATGCACAATTGTGCATTACTATTTTCTGTACCCAGCTTTCAACATAAGTCTTAAGAACCTGTATGTCAGCATAATATAAGAATTGCAATGGTGAATGGAATTGTTTCCTTAATTTCTTTTTCTACTTTCTCATTATTCGTGTATAGGAATGCAAGGGATTTCTGTGTGTTGATTTTATATCCTGCAACTTTACTATATTCATTGATTAGCTCTAGTCATTTTCTGGTGGAGTCTTTAGGGTTTTCCATGTAGAGGATCATGTCATCTGCAAACAGTGAGAGTTTTACTTCTTCTTTTCCAATTTGGATTCCTTTTATTTCTTTTTCTGCTCTGATTGCTGTGGCCAAAACTTCTAGAACTATGTTGAATAGTAGCGGTGAAAGTGGACATCCTTGTCTTGTTCCTGACTTTAGGGGAAATGCTTTCAATTTTTCACCATTGAGGATAATGTTTGCTGTGGGTTTGTCATAGATAGCTTTTATTATGTTGAGGTATGTTCCTTCTCTTCCTGCTTTCTGGAGAGTTTTTATCATAAATGGATGTTGAATTTTGTCAAAGGCCTTCTCTGCATCTATTGAGATAATCATATGGTTTTTATTTTTCAATTTGTTAATGTGGTGAATTACATTGATTGATTTGTGGATATTGAAGAATCCTTGCATCCCTGGGATAAAGCCCACTTGGTCATGGTGTATGATCTTTTTAATGTATTGTTGGATTCTGATTGCTAGAATTTTGTTGAGGATTTTTGCATCTATGTTCATCAGTGATATTGGCCTGTAGTTTTCTTTTTTTGTGACATCTTTGTCAGGTTTTGGTATTAGGGTGATGGTGGCCTCATAGAATGAGTTTGGAAGTTTACCTTCCTCTGTAATATAATAGCCAGGACATGGAAACAACCTAGATGTCCATCAGCAGATGAATGGATAAGAAAGCTGTGGTACATATACACAATGGAGTATTACTCAGCCGTTAAAAAGAATTCATTTGAATCAGTTCTGATGAGATGGATGAAACTGGAGCAAATTATACAGAGTGAAGTAAGCCAGAAAGAACACCACCAATACAGTATACTAACACATATATATGGAATTTAGGAAGATGACAGTGATGACCCTGTATGCAAGACAGGAAAAAAGACACAGATGTGTATAATGGACTTTTGCACTCAGAGGGAGAGGGAGAGGGTGGGATGATTTGGCAGAATGGCATTCTAACATGTATACTATCATGTAAGAATTGAATCACCAGTCTATGTCTGACGCAGGGTGCAGCATGCTTGGGGCTGGTGCATGGGGATGACCCAAAGAGATGTTGTGGGGAGGGAGGTGGGAGGGGGGTTCATGTTTGGGAACGCATATAAGAATTAAAGATTTTAAAATTTAAAAAATAAAAAAAATGAAAAAATAAAAAAAAATAAAGAGGAGGAAGGTAAAAAAAAAAAAAAGAATTGCATCACTAGCTTAGCTACAAATTTTCTTCATAGGGATATAAATGATGTTTATCTTTTCTGTTATTTTTGACCCCTCAGTGCTTGACCTCTATATTGCATTTTGTTCTAAAGAAGATTCAGACCTTGAAAGAGAGTAGGTGTGCATTTGATAACCATAGATCTGTTACTGTTTTCCTTTTCCCCCTTGGTCATAATTTTAAACAAAATGAGCATAGATTTTTATTTAATTACTGTACATTTAGGATACTTTTCATATTCTGTGGTTTAGATAACTTTAATTTTGTAATCAGTTACTTTATTTTTTTTTAATTTTTTAAATTTTAAAATCTTTAATTCTTACATGCGTTCCCAAACTTGAACCCCCCTCCCACCTCCCTCCCCATAACATCTCTCTGGGTCATCCCCATGCACCAGCCCTTTTAATTCATAGTGATACAAGTAGAATTTTATTCTGTATTACAGACTTGTTAGGAATGACACCTTTAAACTTTCACTTCATGTTTAAATTCTCCTTAGAAACTCTAATATACAATTTTATCCTTATCCTCTATGATTTGATACTTTAATACAGATAATTTTCTTTGACAATTCTTTGCCTATTTAATTTGCATAATGATTTAGTAGAAAGATTACAAACTTGGAGCTAGTAAACCTGGGTAATATCCAAATGTCTTCAGAAGTTGGGAATTTTTGGAAAAAAAAAAATGACAAGATTTTAGTCTTTTACTTTTCTACTCTGAAACAGAAAGATAGTATTTCCAGTCCTACCTCTTATATATGGATATTTCAAGAATCAAACATGTGCATGATATGTATGCTATAAAAACTCCGTATGTATATATATATTTTAGTAGCATATCTTCATCTTATCTAATATAATATGTGTCCTAAAATTCAAGATAATTTCTGAAAATTACACACCATCTAGACAGAGGAAATTTTAGCACTTTTTCCCAGAAATATTGAAATATAACTGGTGGCCATAGATTTCTTTTGACCAGTATTTCAACTTAAGCTGCTTAGCATCTTTGAAAATTAATTTGCCATTTATTATACTGGAGTAAAATTTATTCAAACAAAAATGTATTGAAATCTTATTAAATATAGTTACTGAGATTAAAAAATAATCCTTCTCCTTGCAGAGCTTCTTGGAGAAGATAGAATAATCACAACAGTGAGACAACTGCTATAATGAAGGGGTAAAGAAAACCTTATAGGAATACAGATGGGAAATGAATGATGGTTAAATTAGTTCCAAGTTAGTGTGAAATTAAAAATAAAGAAACAACTGTAATCATAGTTAACTTAGTAGAAACTTTTCTCAAAATGTAATTGAGCTTATTTTGGAAGTTTTCTTAAGCAAGTGGCAGAATTTTGTCACTTCAGAAGTTATTGAAAGTGATTACATTAGTCATCCCTCAGAATTGCTTAGAACATTGTGCTAAAAGTTGAGGCATCACGAAATAAGTTAGTATAGTAAATTTGGAGCAGGTTTAGAGTAGCATCATAGAGATGATTATCACTTTAAAGATAAGCATTTTCATCCATCTCATTAGAAGTGATTCAAATGTATTTTTAATAGCTGAGTAATACTCCATTGTGTATATGTACCACAGCTTTCTTATCCATTCATCTGCTGATGGACATCTAGGTTGTTTCCAGGTCCTGGCTATTATAAACAGTGCTGCAATGAACATTGAGGTACATGTGTCTCTTTCAAATCTGGTTTCCTCGGTGTGTATGCCCAGCGGTGGGATTGCTGGGTCATAAGGCAGTTCTATTTGCAATTTTTAAGGAATCTCCACACTGTTCTCCATAGTGGCTGTACTAGTTTGCATTCCCACCAACAGTGTAAGAGGGTTCCCTTTTCTCCACACCCTCTCCAGCATTTATTGCTTGGAGACTGGAGCCGATTATATAGAGTGAAGTAAGCCAGAAAGAAAAACACCAATACAGTATACTAACACATATGTATGGAATTTAGAAAGATGATAATGATGACCCTGTATGCAAGACAGCAAAACAGACACCGATGTGTAGAGCAGACTTTTGGACTCTGAGGGAGAGGGAGAGAGTGTGATGATTTGGGAGAATGGCATTGAAACATGTATACTATCATGTAAGAAACGAATCACCAGTCTATGTTCGATGCAGGATGCTTGGGGCTGGTGCACAGGGATGATCCGGAGGGATGATGCGGGGTGGGAGGTGGGATGGGGGTTCATGTTTGGGAGCTCATGTACACCCGTGGCAGATTCATGTCAATGTATGCCAAAACCAATACAGTATTGTAAAAGTAAAATAAAGTAAAAATAAAAATTAAAAAAATAAAATAAATAAATAAATAAATATAAGCATTAAGGTAAAACATCAAAAGGTTTAATATGACCATATTAAAATGTTTTTTGTAACTGTAGATGGAACACATCCTTTTAATTAGCAGAAAACATCAAAAACGCTTTGAAGCTTGATACATATTGGAAAGTTATTTTATATATTATTTGGTTACTTCTATCTTACAGACTCATTAAATAATCTCTTCCTTTTTTAGATGGTTGGCATCCCTCTTTCCTTAAAAAAAAAAAAAAAAGCACAATTGCTCTTATGTCTACTGTGCAAAATGGGCCAAACAGCTCAAGGACAATATTTACATAAGGCTTTGGCAGGTCTGGCAAATAAAATACTTGTTAATTTTAAAACCAAATCAAACTTCACTTAACAAGCAGATGTTTATTACCTACAATAAATCCATGCTATATTTATCAAATATATAAATAAATAATACATGAATTTTTCCCTTGAGTGGTTTATAATCTACATGGAAAAATGGATTAAACAAGTATAACACTTAAAAATACAACATATAACTGTAGTTTCTGATGAGAACTATGAAGTGAAAAATCTGTTTATTTTGGTCCCCAAATCATTTTTGAAAGTGGTATGCAATTGTATTAGTTTAAGGTTTGTATTGGTTTCCTAGGGTTGCCGAAACAAAATATCATGAACTTGTTTGCTTAAACAACAGAAGTTTATTTTCCCCCAGTTTTGGAGACTTGGAGTCCAAGATCATGGTGTTGGTAGGTTTGGTTTCTTTTGAGGCCTCTCTCCTTGGCTTGCAGATGGCCATCTTACCCTGTGTCCTTACACAGGTCCTTATCTTGTGTCTTATCCTGTGGTCTTTGCTAAACGCAAACATGTCTCTGGTGTCTTCTTTTCCTGTCTTATAAAGAAACCAGTCAGATTGAATTGAGGTCCACTATAATAGCATCATTTTTAACCTGCGTGCGAGTGTGCTAAATCACTTCAGTCGTGTCTACCTGTTTGTGACCCTATAGATTGTAGCCTGCCAGACTCCTCTGTCCATGGGATTCTCCAGGCAAGAATACTAGAGTAGGTTGCTATGCCCTCCTCCAGGGGATCTTGCCAACCCGTGGATTGAACCTGTGTCTCTTATGTCTCCTGCATTGGCAGGTGGGTTCTTTATCACTAGCTCCATCAATTACCTATTTAAAAGACCTTATCTCCAAATATGTATCCTGAAATACTGGTGTCTAGGGTTTCAACATATAAATTTCAGAGGGACATAGTTTAGTCTATCATAAATTTCTTCTAGGTTTTTCTAAAACTATTGTATGATCTTTATATATACCACTTCACCTTCCAGAGTAGTTTGCCTATAGTAATCAAATTAAAATTAACTAATTTATTGGAGTAATAAATGCTTAAGTACCAGTGTTTTCAAAAGAAGCTGTCTAATATGGCTCTCTACGTTGATAGTATTAATTTTATATAGGCTTTTCTTTACTCAATTACCTTAAGAGAAATCTCATTTGCTTTTCTCCAAGTATTATTCAACAATTATTATTAAGCCCATTTGGGCTTCCCTGGTGGCTCAGTGGTAAAGAATCTGCCTGCAATGCAGGAGACCTGGGTTGGATCCCTGGGTCAGGAAAATCCCCTGGAGAAGGAAATGGCAACCCACTCCAGTATTCTTGCCAGGAGAATTCCATGGACAGAGGAGCCTGGCAGGCTACAGTCCACAATGTCACAAAAGGTTGGACGTGACTGAGGAACTAACCCTAACAATTATAAATCCCTTCAATATATATACATGTGTAGCAAAAATGATCAAATATGGAATTATCTTAAATTTTCTGGCAGGTCCTGGATGAATTCCAAGAATATCTGAATAATCTTTTTTGTAAATAATTGACATACATAAAAAGATTTTCAGACTAAAATCGTAGAGTAGTCAAGATTTTTTGTTCCAAACAAAACCATATATCTTTGGGTTTTAAAGCTTATGTTGAGATTTATTGTACTTTATTTTCTGCTATTTTTATGTTGATACATTAAATAAATAATATATGACATTTTTTGACATTTTTAATTTCAGAGTAGAGACTCATTAGTACTATTGAACTTCTCAATTATGTACAAATGTTTTATTTTTTAATTAGATTTGTTTTTAAGTTATTTTCATTAAGTGAACTAAAATGTAAATATTGCTTGTGGGTAAATTTTAATTATAAATGATGTTAAGTTGTAGAGTTACACTGAAAATTGCTCTGTCATCAAGTTAGATAAACAAGAAATATAAACCAAACAGCTCCCAGTGCACATCAATGGAGTCAGCATTTAGTGAATAGTTAATAAGAATGAAACACTCTTCCAAGTTCTTTATAAATATTAAACATTTACTCCTCTAGCAACAACATGAAATAAATGCTATTATTACTCTTACTGTTATTATTTATTGCATTTTTTTACATATGGGAACTGAGATTCTTACAGATCAACTATTTTTCTGAAGTTACATAGTATTTAAGTTGAAAAACCAGGATTCAATTCTAAAGTACATTCTTTTTAGCACTAAACCATCTATTGTTCTCACCAAGCTCATCACCTGTTTCACAAGACTGCATATGTGAAACAGAACAATTAAAGATAAAACTTAGAATGTTATTAAGTGGCATTATATCTGGACACATTACGCCTTGAACTAGCAATCCATGAACTGCAGACCAACATTTCCTGGAAAAACTTAATTAAATGTATGGATTACAAAGAAGAATCTTTCATGGAACTCATAATAACTGGTGTACATACTGTCTCTGTGATTTTGTATTTACAATATTTTCCTAAACACAGTAAGCACAGTGTTTTCCTGACCCATCCGAAAAAAAAAAAAAAAAAAAAAAGACTCTCTTCTGCCTTAACAGCCTTTCAGCGGACTTGATTCCAAGGTCCCATTCTCTCTCCATGACAATTAAAACAGTATTTCTCTGTTTTTCCATTTTGTACTATAGACAGAATAGTTTTCCTTTCCCCAACCCCCAAATTCATATGTTAAAACAATACCCAATGTGATGGTATTAGAAAATCAGGCCTTTTGGAAACAGATTAAGTCATGAGGGCAGAATCCTCATAAAGAGGACTCAATAATCTTATAAAAGAAATCCCAGGTAACCTATCTGCCATGTGAGAGCACAGGAAAAAAGGCAGTCATCTTTGAACCAGGAAAAAGGCCTTCACTGGGCACTGAACTTGCCAGCACCGTGATCTTAAACTTGCCAGCTTCCAGAACTGTGAGAAATAAATATCTGTTGTTTATAAGCCCCCCAGCTTATGATATTTTGTTATAGCGGCCCAGAAAAATAAATAAATCTATCAGTGTGATACTTCCATGCCCTGATCTTTTAATATTTCTCCCAAATTATTTCTGCAATTACACCAAAACATATGTGTGTGTGAAGGGGGAGGGGTATGTATGTTTCCAAAAATAGCACTTTCAGCTGCAACATGCCATTCACCTTCTCTTTCCTTAGCCACTTAAGTTCTTAACTGTCTTGTTATCATCCAGTACTTATGAGTACTGTGCAGGTACACAAGCTCACTGCAACTGTGTGCTGGCACACCACTGGGGGTTGATGCGACACACTCACAGCAGTGGCTTAGGTACCATCTCCTGCTAAAGCCTCATGCTGTGCAGAAGCTGCTCACTCTGGAACACCCACACAACAGATGTAGTCCAAGTTGCAATGCTCTATGTTCTCTGAGGGAGCAAGAGAGAATCACCTACACAAACCTTTTGGAACAATTCATCCTGTTACATTCAGCCCAAATAGCAGTGCTTTTAATCCTAGTATATCACAGAGATTTTTCTGATGATAGACTTCATTATTTTTTTCCAGGGAGATTGCTTCTTTCATGGACAAGTACAAATCCACGGTATCTTGGCTCTTTTCCTAACAGTCTCTTTTCCTCTATTCTGTAGTAGTGCTTTTAGAGCGGGCCTTGTGGTTTTTTTTTTTTTTTTTTTCCTAGAATGAGTTTCTTCTTAGGAAATTCTTCATATCTCATGCAAACTGCATCCCCTGAAATTCATTCCACCAATCCTACAGATATGATGTGAGATGACTAAATTCTAGGTAAACACAGCCTAGAGTAAAAATTGGAATCCTTAAACTTGGGCCATCTGATGATCCACGTTTTATAAAAGCATAATGGTAAAGCTAATTAACACTGATTGTTCCCTTTCCAATTATACCAAAATCTCAAAGGGATGTTCCCTATTGGCTTATATTATATATTGATTTTATTCAATAATTATTTTGTGTATTCAAATATTAGATTTGATTCAATATCTTAAAGTATTAAGAGAGTGAAACTGTATCATAGCCTTCTTCTTGTTTACTCGTTTCTTACAGCAACCACCACTGTGGAGATAACATAGAATGTACTTTGTAAATGTTTGTTTACATAATCAAATTTTAGAAAATTCATGGTGATCTTATCAAAATTTTATAATGTTTTTCCAAATGAGAGCAAAATATGGTACAAAAATATTTAACTCAACAATAAAGCTAACATTTAAAATGTTTTCCTATCTCACCTTTCATTTTATTTACAATAGTGCTATCTGCACCATTTCAGTAAAAAATCAAAATTTCAAGAAGTCCAACAATAGAGAGTAAATAGAATTTCCTCCCAGGCTAGTGTAATTATTATGTAGATGATGATTTATATTTAAAGCCACGATTCAAGCAAATTTAGCATGATATTCCATAAAAGCTCTTAAAATTAAAATTGGGTATTTTACCACACAGGGTAAACTGGCAGATGTTTTAGAGAGTGGCTTTAAATCTGTCATTTTCTGTCCTTCTTCTCTTATTTCACATCTTCTTTCCTTCTTGCTTGGTATGCCTCCATTTATCACAGACACCACAACTATAACAGCAGCACTATCCTTCACTTTTAAATCATTGGCTGTCTCTGTCCCTGTCATGGCCAGTCTTTGAAACAGGAAAAAGAAAACTCAGAACAGCATTTGCAATAGCACAAGCATCATAAATGTTCCTCAGGACTCCCACCACACAATCTATTTGTGCCAAGTCTAGGTACAGATCTTCTCATTCTACCGACTAGCAAGTCATGCAGGAGCTCTAATCGTGGAGTAGATGACTGTCACACGGCATGTCTTCCAGGTGAAGGTAGGGAGGGATTTAGAGCTATGGCTTCTGAATGTAAATTCATTGTGACATCCTCTTTAAAATAGATCATCCACACCAGATCAGCTTGGTAAAATTGGTTAGAAAAAGCTTTAATTATGCTGAAGTTTAAGAGTTTGAATATGACACATGACAGCAGCTTTGCACAAAGAAAAGCCTTTTCAGGTCACTATCCAATCACTTCCATGTGTTACTGGGCTCTGAAAGAATTAAGAAAAAGAGACAAATGATAGACCTCATCTCTCCTGAATAACCTAAGCATTAATTTGCTCATGACATCTTTTTTTTTAATCAAATATTGATGGCATGATAGCCCTAAACATAAAAGTACTCAAAGATTTTGATGAATGAATGAAAACATCTATAAGCATATAAGTGGAAGATATAAAAATGATACTATTTTTAAAACTTTTGAAAGACTCACTTTTATTAATGATGAGACATTCGTAAACAGCTTTAGGTTGAGGTAGAAGGCCATATCACACAGTTTTTGGTAGCAACCAAATGACCAAATTTAACTCATTTATTTATTACATTGTAAATATTTTAACATTTTTATATTTTAATATTTTGAAATGGTCAGTGCTTTCTTGTGATCATTAGGTGAACAAAATTGTGTTGGTTTGTTTTCTACTTGTTGCAACAGAGGAGAAAGCACATGATGGAAAGCTAAAGTGTCTTAGTAATAGAGCAATAAAAAATGTTTAGAGGATTTGGGGATTTTGTTCTAAATTGTATGCTTTCAGAATATGAAGATAATTCTACAATTTGGCATCTTAATAGATCTTATCTAGACAGTGGGGGAAATGAGACAAGTATAAAGCTGTAATTCATAAAGAAGCAGCAAGTCACTTGCATTAGCCAGAATAGTAAGAAGTCTAGGTACAGAATTTGTGAATTGGTAGATGTTCTGTTTCTTCCTTATGTGAATTTGTCAGTTATTAAGAATGGACATGTTTTCATGTGGATCCATTATGTTATTGAGAGACCATGTCTGAAGGTATTATGTGAAATAATTTATGCTCCTCAGCAAAATACCTGGGCCTAGCTGTGAGAGACTAGATAGCTGGTAGCAACCCCGATGGATAGGGCAGTGCTTGGCTGTCACAGATTGCTATTCTGTTTCTCAAAATATATCAGTGTCCTGGCAGTTTAGAAAATTATTCATAGAAAAGAAAAAATTAAACCTGTATAATGGTGAATGAAAAAAAAGGAGAAACAGGCAAAAACCTACTGTATGACTCCATGTATATAAAGTTGATAAAGCAAGTGTTATAAATACATGGTGTTAAAAGTCAGGTTAGTCATTACTTTTGGAGAAAAACTGTGATCTGGAAAGTGACCCATGGGTGACTTCTTGTGTGATGGTATTGGTTTATTTTTTCAGTTGGGTATGGGGTACACATATTCTTTATAAAAAGAGAAGCCCTATATAAGCAGCACTTTCTCTTTCTTTCTCTGTTTCTCCATTTGAGGATGGTAAACCAAATAATGTGCTATGCTTAGTCATTCAGTCATGTCCAGCTCTCTGTGATCCTATGGACTGTAGCCTGCCAGGCTCCTCTGTCCATGGGATTCTCCAGGCAAGAATATTGGAGTGGGCTGTCCTGTCCTCCTCCAGGGGTCTTCGTAATACAGGGATGGAACCCATGTCTCCCACACTTCAGGTGGATTCTTTACCATCTGAGCCACCAGGGAATCCGTGGTCAAATAATGTTTAATTTTAAATGATGAATCTGTATCATCCTATAATCTATTATAGCAAGGAAGATATATAGAAGTAATCAGTGGTATAATAACAAGCATGCCCCACCTCTCCTTTGCTACAAACCCATCAATAGAGTAATATAATTTTTACAAATTTTTTTGCAATGAGAACTTTAGTTTTACTTATTATTTTCACCATACTGTTCACCCCATGCCCATAACTTATTTTATAACTGAAAATAATTTCCTATTATTACTTCCTCCCATCCCTGAAAACCACCATCCTACTACAACCTCATATAAGTGGGATCCTACATTTGTCCTTTTGTGTCTGGCTTATTTCACTTAACATAATATCTTCAAGTTTCACCCATGCTGTTGCATGAGTCAAAATTTAACTCCCTTTTAAGACTGAAAAACCTTGCATTGTTTGTGTATGCCAGAGAATTTTAGAAAGTTAGAAGACATACTCCTATCATTATACTGGACTGTGATAAAGATGGAGAACTTGTCTTTTTGACAGTGATTATGTGACAAAACCTAAGGTACCAGGAGTAATTCATCAGAAGTTTCGTTAACATGTTCAAATCTAGGCACAAGCAGTGGAAAGGACATAAGTAAGCTGCATGAAAAATCATCCCACTTTAATATCATCAATGCTGTTACAATTCTGTTCAAGTTATGAGTTCTTCTCCTGTTGAGGAGAAGAGGGAGAAAGAAAATGAATGTTGGCTCATATGTGAGTAAATTTGGAAATTTAGGAAGATCAAAAATGAATTCATTTTTAAAATTGAAGTATAGTTGAAATGGCAATCCACTCCAGCACTATTGCCTGGAAAATCCCATGGACAGAGGAGCCTGGTAGGCTACAGTTCATGGGGTCGCGAAGAGTCGGACACGACTGAGCGACTTCACGTTCACATGATTTACAGTATTGATATTTTCAGGGGTACAGCAAAGTGATTCAGTTATATGTTTTAGTATATATTTTTCTAGATTATTTTCCATTAAAGCTATTATAAAATATTGCATATAGCTCCCTGCGCTATACCATAAATTCTTGTTGACTTTCTATTTTATGTAGAGTAGTTTTTATCTGCTAATCCAGTGCTCCTAATTTATCCTTCCCTTTTCCTTTCCCCTTTGGTAGTCATACGTTTGGTTTCTATGTCTATAAGTCAGCTGTATACAGATTCATTTGTATTATTTTTCAGATTCCATGTATAAGTAATACCATATAATATTGTCTTTCTCTGTTTAACTTGCTTCACTTAGTGTGATATTCTCTAGGTCCATACATATTGCTACGAAATGACATTATTTCATTACTTTTTATAGCTGAGTAATATTCCACTATATACATGCATATATATCTTCTTAAACCAATCATTTTTTGGTGGGCCCATGGTTGTTTCTATATCTTGGCTAAAAAAAATGAACTTTTTAAAAACTAAAATTCAATCATACCTAACCCATACTCAGAGGTAGTACTGAAAGATAATACTGAGTAAAAATCCTACCCAAAGGCAGACCGCCAAGTGGTATTCCTCATTACCTTCTGAGTGAAAAAGAAGTAGTCTGAGGTAAGACTGTTTACAGGTTCATAGGAAATACTGAATGATGTAACCGGTTGTCGAGGAACCTAGAAAAAAACAGACTGGAAAGTCAGTGAAAAAGTCTAGGGGAAGAAGCATGTGGATAACCTACAGAAAAAGATACAATGTATAGAGATTACTTCTTGTATATTAACATCAGCTACAGAGGCCCTAAACAGACAACAAATATGGTAGTGAGTTGACATTATTAGATCATGTCAGTGGCCATGCAATGCTGCTACTGCTAAGTCACTTCAGTTCAGTTCAGTTCAGTTCAGTTCATTTCAGTCACTCAGTCATGTCCGACTCTTTGCGACCCCATGAATCACAGCACTCCAGGCCTCCCTGTCCATCACCAACTCCCAGAGTTCACTCAGACTCATGCCCATTGAGTCAGTGATGCCATCCAGCCATCTCATCCTCTGTCGTCCCCTTCTTCTCCTGCCCCCAATCCCTCCCGGCATCAGAGTCTTTTCCAGTGAGTCAACTCTTCACATGAGGTGGCCAAAGTATTGGAGTTTCAGCCTTAGCATCATTCCTTACAAAGAAATCCCAGGGCTGATCTTCTTCAGAATGGACTGGTTGGATCTCCTTGCAGTCCAAGGGACTCTCAAGAGTCTTCTCCAACACCATAGTTCAAAAGCATCAATTCTTCAGCACTCAGCTTTCTTTGCAGTCCAACTCTAACATCCATACGTGACTACTGGAAAAACCACAGCCTTGACTAGACGGACCTTAGTTGGCAAAGTAATGTCTCTGCTTTTGAATATGCTATCTAGGTTGGTCATAACTTTTCTTCCAAATCACTTCAGTCATGTCCAACTCTGTGTGATCCTATAGATGGCAACCCACCATGTTCCCCTGTCCCTGGGATTCTCCAAGCAAGAAGAACACTGGAGTGGGTTGCCATTTCCTTCTCCAATGCATGAAAGTGAAAAGCGAAAGTGAAGTCGCTCAGTCATGTCCAACTCTTAGCAACCCCATGGACTGCAGCCTACCAGGCTCCTCCGTCCATGGGATTTACCAGGCAAGAATACTGGAGTGGGATGCCATAGCCTTCTGGCACATGATTAATATGAATAGAGTAGCCATGATGTCAGAGATGGAGGTATCCATGACACTCACAACATACATATGAGCATAGACAGATTTAGGTTCTGCCCCAGCTTAATCTTTAAATCGTCATCAGGATAGTTATTTTAACTCTCTTGGAGACCAGCCAGCCATTTGGTTTCACATGACTTCTGTATGTCCCAGAAGAGGCAGCTATCTGTCTTGACAGTACTCCATGTATGTTTCAGGTATTAGTTTTATTGTCTATTTGCAGGACCTCAGTCATCACTTTTACCTATAGACCTATAGAGTACTTGATCCATTGATATGGGATCTGGTATGATGTTGCACTTGACTCAGTGATCCATTTCACAGGAAAGGAGGTATATCAGGAGACACAAAACCATAGGATCTACTGATTACATTATTTACTGCACTACCCAAAAGCTTTCAACAGGAAAGAATGATGGAATGACATTTCAAAGAATACCAGAGTCAATAACTCAGAGATGTTTTGTGTGAATGTAGAGTGCTATCCTTTAGGGCAAACTAAACTTATAACCATTCTCTGTTGATAAACTGATAACCAAAAAGTAAAATACAAAGGTCTTGGGACCAAGGGGTAAATGTAGGAGTGACTACCTACTATTACTCCCTGTAATACCCTTGGGAAATTTGTACTTCCTGTCTCCACAACCCTGGGTACTAAAGACCTAAATATTCATGTTCTCAGAAAGAAGAGCTGTCACCAGAGGACACCAGCTGCCACTTTATCATTTTGTGTTCTTACTGGCAAGAGACCAGCATGGCAGTAGTAACTAATCCTGATCATTAAGATGAGGATGTTGTATACTGGGGGCAAGACATAATTCCTTTGCACCCTGGTGATTATTGGGACATCTCTTTGTCATCTTTTGATTAACTATGATGATAAAACAACAAATGAATTAACTCTGGTATGAAAAGGCTGTGATGAGCTATGGTTCAGACCACTCAGAAATGAGGGTCTGGGTGACCATACGAGATAAGCCATATAGTCCATCTGAGGTGTTTGTTGAGTGTGAGGAAAATCTAGAATGATTTGATAAGGTTAGAAATGAAGCAATGTGACAGGTTTATTTGAGGCTCTACCAACTGCAAAGGTAGTGTTTATAGTTCATTCTATTTATCAATAGGTGAATTAAGTTACCAAGGGGGGAGGGGGAAGGGAGCAGGAAACACAGGAAGTTGGATGGAGCTGTGCTCAGATGGGATAAAATCATTACAGGAAGAAGCTGATCTGAGCGGTGCCAAGAGTTAACTTTGCAAGCTTCAGTGAAATGCCAGATACACACTTCAGGAAAGAGCCACATATTTCCTACCTGTTGAGTGTTGCCTACTGACAGTGAATTCATTCCCAATATGGTCCTCAGCTGAAGGGAGATATCTTGCCCAAAATAATAGCTTCTCCTCAGGGGCAGCCCACATTGGGCAACTTGTCCTTTCTTTTATAACACAAATTCCAAACTTCTTGTCTCAATCTGACATTTTTCCAAAAGGCATTCTGGTTCAGAACTACTCCACGGGATCAATTTAGCTGACTGCAAAAGCTATAGAACTTTAACTTCCCTGCCCTATTCTACTTCCCTCATTTTCTTAGGTGTTTCTTCTTTGCTTTTGTCTTGTTGTTTTCCTCTATGTAAACACTCTCCAGTAAAATCTCTGCTTGCAAATCTCAGTTTCTGAGACTATTTTAGGAAATCTGTCTCAGGACAGCTACTCATGACTTAAAATCTATTGGAGAAGATGGACAAGCAAAGATTTCACCAAAATGCAAAGTGAAAATATACAGCATATAGAGATCTAGAGCAGTGACCTGAGCATACTGCTAAAGGTCCAAAGCATCCAGAGAAGCAAACACGTTAGTTACCTCTTCTGCCAGGGAGAAGAGGGCAAAATTTTAAAAAGCTTTGTTCTTTACAGTTGGCGTTACTACTCCAGCTCCTATCTATAAAGCTGATGTCAGCAGTTCGAGGTCCAAACGAATTCTTTGTTGTGGGACTCCTTACCTAGAAGAACACATAGACCAGTTGGTTATTTGGAAGGAGATTAAAGTATATTTCAGAGACGGCAGTGGCACCCCATTCCAGTACTCTTGCCTGGAAAATCCCATAGGTGGAAGAGCCTGGTGGGCGACAGTCCATGGGGTTGCTAAGAGCTGGACATGACTAAGCGACTTCATTTTCACTTTCATGCATTGGAGAAGGCAATAGCAACCCATCCCAGTGTTCTTGGCTGGAAAATCCCAAGGATGAAAGAGCATGGTGGTCTACAGTCCATGAGGTTGCACAGAGTTGGACACGACTGAAGCAACTTAGCAGTAGGGTATATACATATATTTTTTTAATTTCAGGTCATCATAGTTCATCTTTTTTTTTAATTAAAAAGTACATATATTCATTTATTTGGCTATGTCAGGTCTCAGTGCAGCACTCTGACTCTTCACTGTGGTGTGCAGGCTTCTCTCCAGTTGCAGTACTTGGGCTCCAGAGCCCATGGGCTTAGTAGTTGGGGACAAGAGCTTAGTTGTCCCGAAGCATGTAGGATATTAGTCCTCAACCAGAGGTCAAAGCCACATCCCCTGCATTGGAAGGCAGATTCTTAATCACTGGACCACCAGGGAAGTCCTGGCCAATGACTATTAAAATGAGATTTTGGTGGGATATACTTCTAATGCTCATTTCTCATACATATCACCACCAAGGCCAAAGACCTGAATCTCCTTCAGCTTTCACAATTCTTGGGATTGAAAACATTAGCCGGGTCAATCTTCTGGGTTTCTTCAGAACTGGAATGAGAGTGGAATACCCTGTTCCTTGTCTCATGGTTTTGAAATAAAGACCTTTCTTTTTTTTCTTTATTCTATCATCTAATTTTCTTTTTTTGTTTGTTTGTTTACTTTACAATATTGTATTGATTTTGCCACACATTAACATGAATCTGCCACAGGTGTATACGTGTTCCCCATCCTGAGCCCCCCCCTTTCTTACTCCAACACACGTTTAGGACAGCAAAGGTACATTTTTGTCTTTTTGGCTTCACAGAGCCAAACTCTAGATTTATATTTCAATTATAATGCTAAATATACTTCTGAATTTACATTTTTAGTTGGCCTTATAGTGCTGTTTTCTTATAGCTTGACCCTGGGGAAAAGATAAATGTGTGTAATTTTAGCTATGTCTTATTTGCATGTCAATCTTAAATTATGGATAGAAGGCAGCTAGAAAACCCTGCCACCTTCCTCTAAGGTTTCTGAGGTACCATTATATCTGGCCCTAAGAGCCAGGACATAATCCTTTGAAGTAGTAGCTGATGTGAAAAAGAAACAAAGAAATTGGATTTGAGGAGGTCAAAGAGTTTTGTGGAAGTGAATAATAGATGTGCATTGTCCCATAGTGTAACCACGAGCCACATTTCTTACTTAATTTAAAATGAATAAAATAAATTAAATTGAAAAATTCAGGCCCTTAGTCACACTAGCCACTTCATAAATATTTAATAGCCACATGTGGCCCATGACTACTGTATTAGAAAGTGTGAATTTAAAAGTATTTTCATCATCACAGAATATTTTATTGAATGACATGAAATGAATTTAGTTTATGAAATAATTCCATGATTTAAGGTGGAAAAGTCATAACCTATGTACCATTTTTAATGAATGAATAAAATGAGAGGGATAATTAATTATTTTCAGGAGAAATTTGGCCTGTCAGAGCAGACACGTTTGGGGAGAAAATGTACTCCATGAAAACAGTTAAGTTTGGATACTTAAGGCAGTCAATTTTGGCTGATAACTGAGATGGCAAATCAAAACTTGAAGTTACCACTCTACTACATTAAACAGCTGCAAATACACAGATATCATACATGCACTTGTGTACACACGCACACACACCTACACATCCATGCATACTTCCACACTCAGCTTTTTTCCATGTTTATATAACAAGAATTCAGCATAAATGAAGGACATGACTTTATTTTATATTGATTTTAGTGAATAAATAATTTCATTTATTTGAAATTTCAACATTTGTAGAAATTTGGGGGGAAAATTGATTGTCAAATTTTTCCAGATAACACATTTGTATTTTAAGTGTATGACATAGTTTTGAGACTGAAAATACAGCAATTGCATAAAGGCTTACCATTTAACTCTATTGAGCATTTAGTGAAAATAATCTTAAAATGATCTTTTGTTGTGTCTCCACTCCCCCAAAACTCTCCAGGATATGTGTGGGTGAAAAAGCAGGCAGGAAAAATTATCTTCACTAAATATTCCTTGGTTGAATACCTGACTTCCAGGGAGGTCCATTCTCTGGAAAAGGCCCTACAATGAAGAAGGAAGCCCTTTGTGGTTGTTTCTTTACTACATGTGTCCCAGCAAATTGCATAACAGAATGACTCTGACCTGGACAGTTGACACAGAGTAGACAGATAAAATTCTCTCTTTGAAGAATTTTGAAACATAAAGAGATTTAAAACTTGACTTCAGAGTCAAGTCACATTAATGTCTATTTTCCTGTGGCTAATTATCTTACTATCCTGATGTTAAAATCTAGTTTCTTCTTTCAGAAGCTCTGTTTGATCATCTCTTTTTTAATTTCCAAAGATAGGCCCAATGTTTTTTAATAAATATGTGTATATATATTTATATCTAAATAGAATATATATTGATTCTCAAAGATTCAGAAAGCATATATATATATATATACATATATATATATACATGTATGAAAAAATATGTATATTTTTCCTGAGCAAGTCAATCTTGTTTTATTCTAGACCTTTGAGGATGAAAATTTATTTGAAATTCCACTGTTTAGCCCAGTAGTAGCAAACCCCGAGGCTCTGTGCAAAGGAGGACATACAAGTAAGTGAATCAGACTTGGCTGAGACGGAAGAATGGAAGAGAACATGTTCAGTATGATGGGGAAGCCATCACTCAGCACCAGATTTTCCATGTAGCAATGTGAACCCACAGTGATGATGCTATTCACCAATGTTTATTTTTTATTTTTGACGTTAATGACACACCTTCAAACTTCTTCCCTTTCCAAATATTTCTTTTTGGGTGGCTTCCAAAATTTTAAAACCAAAGTGTAAATCAAAGAGACTTTTAAAAAGCAAAGCTAGTTTCATTGTTTCTTATCTATCATATACTTTAATGATATTTGTTTCCCATAAATATTTTAGTGAAGTGAATTATTCCATTTATTGCTATTGTATAACTTCACTGAGTACTGCTGATTATTTCAGGTTTTGTTCTAGGGGATGTGTACCCTTCTTAATTATGTGTACAATTTTTACATAGATCAAAGTTCCCTTTACTTCTTCTGTCACTGTCCTAATAGAATCAGTAACTACTCATAGAGTAATTGACACCAGCTTTAATACAGAGTAAGTTTATTTAAGTAAAGTAATGCTCAAAGTTCTCCAAGCCAGACTTCAGGAATACGTGAACCGTGAAATTCCAGATGTTCAAGCTGGTTTTAGAAAAGGCAGAGGAACCAGTGGTCAAATTGCCAACATCTGCTGGATCATCAAAAAAGCAAGAGAGTTTCAGACAAACATCTATTTCTGCTTTATTGAATATGCCAAAGCCTTTGACTATGTGGATCACAATATACTGTGGAAAATTCTTCAAGAGATGGGAATAACAGACCACCTGACCTGTCTCTTGAGAAATTTGTATGCAAGTCACGAAGCAACACTTAGAACTGGACATAGAAAAACAGACTGGTTCCAAATAGGAAAAGGAGTATGTCAAGACAGTATATTGTCACCCTGCTTATTTAACTTCTATGCAGGGTACATCATGAGAAACGCTGGACTGGAAGAAGCACAAGCTGGAATCAAGATTGCCAGGAGAAATATCAATAACCTCAGATACGTAGATGACATCACCCTTATGGCAGAAAGTGAAGAGGAACTAAAAAGCCTCTTGATGAAAGTGAAAGTGGAGAGTGAAAAAGTTGGCGTAAAGCTCAACATTCAGAAAACGAAGATCATGGCATCCAGTCCCATCACTTCATGGGAAATAGATGGGGAAACAGTGGAAACAGTGTCAGACTTTATCTTTTGGGGATCCAAAATCACTGCAGATGGTGATTGCAGCCATGAAATTAAAAGACGCTTACTCCTTGGAAGAAAAGTTATGACCAACCTAGACAGCATATTGAAAAGCCGAGACATTACTTTGCCAACAAAGGTCCGTCTAGTCAAGCTATGGTTTTTCCAGTGGTCATGGTTGGATGTTAGAGTTGGACTGTGAAGAAAGCTGAGTCCCGAAGAATTGATGCTTTTGAACTGTGGTGTTGGAAAAGACTCTTGAGAGTCCTTTGGGCTGCAAGGAGATCCAACCAGTCCATTCTGAAGGAGATCAACCCTGGGATTTCTTTGGAAGGAATGATGCTAAGGCTGAAACTCCAATACTTTGGCCACCTCATGTGAAGAATTGACTCATTGGAAAAGACTCTGATGCTGGGAGGGATTGGGGGCAGGAGGAGAAGGGGACAACAGAGAATTGGATGGCTGGATGGCATCACAGACTCGATGGGCGTGAGTCTGAGTGAACTCTGGGAGTTGGTGATGGACAGGGAGGCCTGGCATGCTGCGATTCATGGGGTTGCAAAGAGTCGGACATGACTGAGCGACTGAACTGAACTGAACTGAACTGAACTGAAGTTTAGTCTATAATAATGGAAGTTAAAAGGGAGAAAGTGTATAGATATTTGCCTAAACGTGGGAGGCAAGATATAATTACATATTTAAATAAGTATTTAATAACTTTTACTTCCAGTCAACAAAATTAGGATGCATTAATTACCTATATATTTTAGGTGATGTTTAAGTGGAAGAACTAGTTGAAAGATAATCAACATTTCTAATTTTTGAGCAGTTTGATGGTAACAATGGACAAAATATTCCTACATGTCATTTTTATAAATAACCTAAGATGCATGGTCTCTAGTTAATTCTAGTGCATGTATTAATATTATTCTTATTTTTATGTGTAATGTCTGTAATCATTCTAATTGAAATGTATAAAAAGATAGAAGGAGAAATGTAGAAACATGAAACTGTACCAAAAAATGTTTGTTTTTCTTTTTTGCTCTTGCAACAGTATTTGATATTGAATACCAATAATGGACATGAATTTGAGCAGACACAGGGAGACAGTGAGGGACAGGGAAGTCTGGCATTTTGCAGTCCATGGCATTGTAGACTTGGACACAATTGAGTGATTGAAAAATAGCAAGGGATCATAATCTTGCTATAAGTATTTACTTAGATCTAACACAGCCTGCTTATTTAACTTATATGCATAGTACATCATGAGAAACGCTGGGCTGGAAGAAGCACAAGCATGAATCAAGATTGCCGGGAGAAATATCAATAACCTCAGATATGCAGATGACACCACTCTTATGGCAGAAAGTGAAGAGGAACTAAAAAGCCTCTTCATGAAAATAAAAGAGGAGAGTGAAGAAGTTGGCTTAAAGCTCAACATTCAGAAAACAAAGATCATGGAATCTGGTCCCATCACTTCATGGGAAATAGATGGGGAAACAGTGGAAACAGTGTCAGACTTTCTTTTTTTGGGCTCCAAAATCACTGCAGATGGTGACTGCAGCCATGAAATTAAAAGATGCTTACTTCTTGGAAGAAAAGTTATGACCAACCTCGATAACATATTCAAAAGCAGAAACATAACTGTGCCAACAGAGGTCCGTCCAGTCAAGGCTATGATTTTTCCAGTGGTCATGTATGGATGTGAGAGTTGGACTGTGAAGAATGCTGAGCGCTGAAGAATTGATGCTTTTGAACTGTGGTGTTGGAGAAGGCTCTTGAGAGTCCCTTAGACTGCAAAGAGATCCAACCAGTCCCTTTAAAGGAGATCATCCCTGGGTGTTCTTTGGAAGGAATGATGCTAAAGCAGAAACTCCAGTACTTTGGCCACCTCATGCGAAGAGTTGACTCATTGGAAAAGACTCTGATGCTGGGAGGGATTGGGGGCAGGAGGAGAAGGGGTCAACAGAGGATGAGACGGCTTGATGGAATCACTGACTCAATGGAAGTGAGTTTGAGTGAACTCTGGGAGTTAGTGATGGGCAGGGAGGCCTGGAGTGCTGCGATTCATGGGGTCGCAAACAGTTTGACACGACTGAGCGACTGAACTGAAATCAACTGAACTGAACATTGACTATAGCCACAATGCAGATTAAGGAAATATGATTTTTTTTTGACAGAGCAACATGTTCCAAATCATGTCTTTCTCTAAAATTGGAGTACTTTAATTCTCTCTGCATACTTTTGTTTTCATCAGTGGAACGTTGTTAGGATTCAGTTCAATTTATACCACTTTGACATATTGATTATTTTGATTTAATGTTACTTAAGAAGCTGCTGGTGATCATTCTCTCTCTCTCTCAAAGCAGAAAATAAATCTCCATGTGAAGACATCCTCCCTATACCAGGAATTCTCCCGCAATAGGGAACGTCCTTATCACCAGAAACAGGGAATTCATGGTCAAAAATGCTGTATGGACATCTAGGTTGTTTCCATGTCCTATTGAAAGAGACACATGTACCCCAATGATCATCGCAGCACTGTTTATAATAGCCAGGACATGGAAACAACCTAGATGTCCATCAGCAGATGAATGGATAAGAAAGCTGTGGTACATATACACAATGGAGTATTACTCAGCCGTTAAAAAGAATTCATTTGAATCAGTTCTGATGATATGGATGAAACTGGAGCCAATTATACAGAGTGAAGTAAGCCAGAAAGAAAAACACCAATACAGTATACTAACACATATATATGGAATTTAGGAAGATGGCAATGACGACCCTGTATGCAAGACAGGAAAAAAGACACAGATGTGTATAATGGACTTTTGGACTCAGAGGGACAGGGAGAGGGTGGGATGATTTGGGAGAATGGGAATTCTAACATGTATACTATCATGTAAGAATTGAATCGCCAGTCCATGTCTGACGTAGGGTGCAGCATGCTTGGGGCTGGTGCATGGGGATGACCCAGAGAGATGTTGTGGGGAGGGAGGTGGGAGGGGGGGTCATGTTTGGGAACGCATGTAAGAATTAAAGATTTTAAAATTAAAAAAATAAAAAATAAAAAATAAAAAAATAAAAATATATATATTAAAAAAAAATGCTGTATGAACAAACTTCGTTACTTCATTTATTTGCTCCCCAAGTAAATATCTTTGGCAATTTCCTTCCTTCTCTTTCATTTGTTCTGCCTTTTTGGAACTTTTTTTGGATGTGTTTTTAATGAGCAAATTAACTATTTTCTCATTTCATTTCTAGTAATATTATGTTGTCTTTTGCTGTACTTTCTGGAAGTTTTCTACATCTTTATCATTTAAACCTTCAACTAGGCATTTTATTTCCTCTACCACCCTTTTTAGTACCCAAGAGTGCCTCTCTTCTATTTTTCACATATTCCTTTGTAATGAACCTGTGCATCTTGTCTATAAACTTCAAGAGTTTCTCAGGTTTTTTTTTTTTTTTCCTCCTTTTTTTTAGGACAGACTGACTACCGGTGACTGGAGTTAGGTATCCTCCTTTTCCCCCATTATGTTCTGAGTACAGTAGGGTTTGGATCTGGTTAATTGGTTTCTCCAGAGGCCAGACCTTGTTAAGAACAGAGCGTTGAGGCAGGTTTCAAAATGGTGTCCTTTCCTCTCTGCTTGCTGGAAGCTCTAGGAGGTTTTTCTCCATTATTTACAGTTATCTTGTGGTTGAGCTCCTGGAGGTAAAATCCAAAAAAATGTGGAATTCTCCCTGACTAGGTCTCCTGGAGTTCTGTACACTCAGAGTTATCTCTACTCTAGGAATCAATCATTTCCAATTTGGTTTGTCTTCTACTCCCAGTCGCACCAGTTCCGGGTTTCTGCAGCTGTTCATGCTCTTGCATCTTGGCTCTGGTAAGCTGTGATATTTTCCTTTTTTATATATTTTGTTTCATGGTTGCAGTGTACACACACACTCAGAGAAAAAGTTTCTTAAATCTAGAAAATCAAAACTTGTTTAAAATATCACTAATGCTTCAAATAAAACTCTTAAAAATAAAATCATACTCCTCATATTAGTCCCATGACTAATTCTTGTTTATTTTTACTTTATGTTAGAAGTTCTATGAAGCCATTGGCTTTTTTCATTAGAGTTCTATAAATTCTTACTTAGTTCACATCAGAAGTCTAGGGTGATTATTATTTAAATTTGTACTTTTTCTTACATGAAGGACAACTGTACTTCCAACATCCTGTTTTTTGGTTTTTATTTTTAACATTATCTGCAAATGTCTGAAGGCAAATAGGTAAGAGTCTGAGTGGATTCTGTGTTGTTTTCAGAGTTACGCTTTTTTCTAAAGTGCCAAGTTGAGTCAATATACATAAATTATATTCTTATACACTTGCAGAAACAATTAGAAAAAGTCTTTTTACATAATACTATGTTATAAAGCAGATTAACACCAAATATCTCCAAAATTCTCTGGTGGCTCAGAGGGTTAAGAATCTGCTTGCAATGCAGGAAACCCAGGTTTGAACTCTGGGTTGGGAAGATCCCCTGGAGAAGGAAATGGCTTCCCACTCCAGTATTCTTGCCTGGAGAATTCCATGGACAGAAGAGCCTGGTGTTTTACCATCTGTGGGGTCACTAACACAAGCACATGCAAGACCTCTACAGAGAAAATGGTAAACTATTCATGAGGTTAAGTAAAAATCTAATTAAATGGAAGGTGGATGGGTGCCTTCTTTAGGGACTGCAAAATTTACTTAAAATCATGAACCAACAGCTGCAAATAATTTTTGATGTTTCATGACAGTATTCAATGTAAAGAATAGTCCCAAATAGAAATAGAACAAAACAGAGGAAACAAAGACTAGACAAGGAAGATGAATTAAGATAATTATATATATATTTATATATATATATATATATATGTAAAGATAACCATAATAAGATTTGTTTGAAAATAAAATTTAGTTTCAATAAACATGCCTTGATTGTTTACATAAGAGCAACAAGAATAGTGACTGACCATACAGAATCTTCAAATCTTCTTCGCTGGAGCTTTTCATAAGAAATGGTAAATTGGAGTTTTTAAAGCCTCTTGAGGCTAGGAAGCTAAGCCAAGTACTTCTCATCAAACTTCATTTGCAATACCAGTATAGTTTGGTAAATTTTTCTCTTTCTAAGGTTCTTAAAATTTCCTGAGGTTCTTGCACCTTCCAGGATATGACTTTGCTTACTCACCTGGTAAGGTTTTCAGGAACCCTATAAGCAATGTAGTAGGATATTTCTTCAAGAGGTTTTGTTGTTTCCAAAAAGTCAATCTTAGTTCCTGTCTAATCATATCTGGGTCTACACATATCTTTCTCAAGTAAGACATTCCAGTCAAAGCTTTGGTAATATGACTGATGATTACCACCTGTGTCCTTTATAAGAACAGACTCTTGTTGAACTCATGCAAACAGATATTGCCATGAAAATAAAAACATTCATTGGGACTTTCCTAATTCTAGAGGGACCATGGAAGGATAAAAATGTTTTATCTTTGTTTACAAAGGTTTATTTTATTAAACAGATTTAAGTCATATCTGATTCTGACCCCATTGACAGTAACCCACCAGGCTCCTCTGCCTATGGAATCATGGGGGTGATTATAGAGGAAGCACTGCATTTCATTAATACACTTTTATAAATATCAGATTGTAGTGCTGTTAATTATCTTTGAAGTATTGTTTTTATTTGTAAACTAGGCTAGATCCTAAATTCTTCTAGTTTTCTCAAATATTTAGTTACAACTCTCCAAACTAGCATTTCCAATATTTCTCCCACCTTTCTGACTAAAACTGCCTTTTCCTAAAGCAATACATACTAAAGGTGGAAAATTTGATATAAACTTCAGAAAAATCACCACAATGCTTAACAGAAAGTTTATTTAGAAAATCTTCATGGCTGTTGCTATGTGATCCACTCAGAAAGACCACTAGAGACTAACTGCAAACCAGGAAAATCCATCAAATTATCATTATCTTCTCTCACACTATTTGAAGAATGATTCAAAGCTGATACCTGGAAGTTTTTTGGACTGGTCACCCTCAGAACTCAGAAACTGAAATATAGTTTGCTCCAGTCATTGACCATTATTATTCTTAATTTCCATAGAAATGGCTTATTAAATAACATTCTTTACAACATAGACTTTACTTTGAGAGTTCCAGTGCATCACCACCTTCTAAAGTAAGATACAACTCTTTGACTTAATTGACCTATTCTCAAGATTAAATCAGTGAAGCACTGGAGTGATATACCAATATTCATAAACAAATATGAATCTGTATTTTAGGCTTTAAGTATATTACCTCTTGTTTTTAAGGCTTTTGTTTCTATATTTCCATGTTAGCAGAGTACACCATACTAGAATATTTTGCCACTGGAACCATCAGAGTCATCCTTAGCTGTCAGACAACACAAACCCACTGACTAAGACACTCTACGTTAAGCTGCTAGGGTATATGAGTTTTAGGTTTTAAGATCCTTGTACTGTATTAATACAAATTCAGCAGCTTTATCAGAATCAGACCAGAAGCAAGTCTGATCTCATTCAGCAGTATTTCTGACATTGAAATATGATGAACTGACAGCACAGGAAATAGTAGTTATATTTTGGCATTGGATAAGAAAGCACTTGAGGAAAAGACACTGGTTGCCTTTAACATTATTTAATTTCTTTTAGCTCTTTGAACATTTTGAGTTGTACATAATCTTATAAGAGAAAAGTAATCAAAATCCTAAAAAAATTTTGGATTTCTTCAAACTGTAGAGAATAAATAGTGTAAAGGAATGAAGAGAAAAGAATGTGACTAATTATTCCAGAATTACATTTCCAGTGCTGTATCCAGTGCTCTTTAAAATAGGAGGCAGACATCTGATTGAGAGAAAAATAAATTTTTCCTTATAAATTTCAACATTTGATGTCTAGTGAAAAGACAAGTAGGTTAACATCTCAGTCTTCTTCGAATGACTAATGACAATGTCAGATCCATTTTAGAAGGAGATATCACTGTCACTAAAGTATCTTGAGCCATTTTATTGGAAATATACAAAGAAAAGCAGTGATCAAGGTCACCATTTACTGTGAACACCAAACAACATAATGACATGGACTATTGGAAGCTTCAGCATATTATCATGCAATAAAAACTGAATTATTGAGAAGGAGAATACTAAGAAGCATCAGAAACCAAGAAGAGTAAGTTTAAAATGCTAGACTAGCATATTTTGAGCATCAAAATCTTTTCCCTTTTTGCCAAGCAGATATGTAGGGGTAGTAAATTAATCACAAACACACTGTGCATTAGTTGGTTTTAAAACTGGTTAGTGTCTGATAATCTTAAGTAACATTTTTGGTTAGACACTTAAAATGAGCACAAAGTACCTGTGGCACATGTCACTTGTTCATTGGTCAGTGAAGTCTCAGGCTATCAAGGATAATCTCATACACTGAAGAGGGGAAAGTACAAATAGAACTTTAAGGGAAAGAACAGAATTATATTAATTAGCAAAAGTACCAGATGTGGTAAAATGAGAGAATCTTTGCAAATAACTTATTAATAGAAAAAGAAAGGACATAGACTCATATTTTTTTGCCATAAAATTTTCACATTAAAGTATATTTGCTATTATTCCAGTTCTAGTCAGACTTTATTTTTTGGGGCTCCAGAATCACTGCAGATAGTGACTGCAGCCATGAAATTAAAAGATGCTTACTCCTTGGAAGAAAAGTTATGACCAACCTAGACAGCATATTCAAAAGCAGAGACATTACTTTGCCGACTAAGGTCCATCTAGTCAAGGCTATGGTTTTTCCTGTGGTCATGTATGGATGTGAGAGTTGGACTGTGAAGAAGGCTGAGCGCTGAAGAATTGATGCTTTTGAACTGTGGTGTTGGAGAAGGCTCTTGAGAGTCCCTTAGACTGCAAGGAGATCCAACCAGTCCATTCTGAAGGAGATCAACCCTGGGATTTCTTTGGAAGGAATTATGCTAAAGCTGAAACTCCAATACTTTGGCCACCTCATGTGAAGAGTTGACTCATTGGAAAAGACTCTGATGCTGGGAGGGATTGGGGGCAGGAGGAGAAGGGGTCGACCGAGGATGAGATGGCTGGATGGCATCACGGACTCAATGGACGTGAGTCTGAGTGAACTCTGGGTGTTGGTGATGGTCAGGGAGGCCTGGAGTGCTGCGATTCATGGGTTCACAAAGAGTCGGACAGGACTGAGCGACTGAACTGAACTGAACTGAGACCTAGACTTAATGAACAGTCTTAACTGTTTTAGGGATTAACAATTTTGAGAAGTTTGTTTAAAAATGCTTTACTGAAATTATAATTAGCTATTTATTTTATATTGTTGATGTTCAGTCACTAAGTTGTGTCTGATTCTTTGCAGCCTCATGGACTGCAGCATGCCAAACTTTCCTGTCCTTCACTGTCTCATGGAGTTTGCTCAGATTCATGTCTATTGAGTCAGTGATGCTATCTAGCCATCTCATTCTCTGGCACCCTCTTCTCCTTTTGTTTTCCATCTTCCCAATATCAGGGTCTTTTCCAATGAGTCATTGTTTAAGAAACTGATAAAATAAGTCCAAAAATATTAAAGAAAAATTTAATTTCCATGTTTTAATTTTAATAGCTCCATTTCATTTAATTATTTGACATTTATGCAGAGATATTTATATTTGTATAGTAAATAGATTACTATAGCTTAAGGGTTTTTTTTTTTTCATTTTACTATATTTCAATTTAATTTATGGAGGAATACTATATATTTTTATTTAATTTCATTTTTTCTCCACTATTCTTTAAAAAAATTTTTAAATAATATTAATATATAGGGTGTACTTTTTGAAATTAATCTGATATGTAGTTTACATTTATCTATTTTGTTTTACTTAATCTATTAATTTCCATTCTTTATACTTACATTTTTAGATAAATCCACAATGAATATATCCTAATACTTCATAAGATTTCAACAATCCAGTTTTTTAACTGAGTTAAAATTGCCCTTTTATGTACTTATTATTAAAAAAAAAATCCTTCAGAAAGATGCATCTAGTTTTAAACTGTAAAAATTAAGGTCTAAAATAGTTTTAGTTGTATTGACTTGACCCAGTAATGCACATAAAAATCTATTAATATATGCAAAACAGATGAAAAATTTTTCATGTTGTCTCTCTTTCTTTGCAATATACCAAAACTTTAAAAGCTATTCAATGATTATATTTTAATATTTTTGAAATATATGTTCTTGAGATTTTACTCTTATCAAAATTGTACATGTATAAAAAACTGTTCATCCCATAATGCAAATTATCTTAGTTGACAAACTGATGGTAAATATTCATATATCATTTAAAGGATGTTATTAATTTATTTGCGGTGGGAACCCTTAAGTTTCTCTTGGTTAGAATAAGCTATGCTAACTATGCTAACAAACATAAATAATGTTTCGCAAAACACATGGTTATTTATCTCTGCTGTAAATTCTTCCCTGGATCCAATTAATTCTCTAGGGCAAATCCTTCAGTCAAAGACTCAGCAACCCAAATAGAGCAACTCCATGATTTCCTCCTTGTGTATCCTTACAATACTTTTGACAGGAGAAGCAAAAACCTGAATGATTGAGCCTTTTACTGCCTTATCTCACAATGATCTACATTTCTCACCTTCACTGATCTACATTTGGTGACCTTTTATTGGTCAGTATTTCCCATAACTTTGTACAGCTTATAGTAGGGCTGAAAATATAGCTACTTTGTTTTTTCATCTGTTTTGGGAAACTAGTTTTCAATTAGAATGTGGAGTCTAATAAAACTAATATAATCATAAATTGCTAGATTTATATCTATGAGTTCAGTTGTTTCCTGTCTTGTTTCTTTTTTTTTTTTTTGAATATTTTTTGAAGGTACACCTCATTTATTAGCTTTACAACTGTATCTCTTTAAATTATTTTTCAGAGGTTTTTATATTCTTAAATTGTCCCAGTCTTCTTAGAATTCAGTAAATAAATTTCAAACCACATAGGCCCATTTGACATCCCTAACCCCACCCCCAGAGAAGCCAATGGCACCCCACTCCAGTACTCTTGCCTGGAAAATCCCATGGATGGAGGAGCCTGGAAGGCTTCAGTCCATGGGGTCGCTGAGGATTGGACACGACTGAGCGACTTCACTTTCACTTTCACTTTCATGCATTGGAGAAGGAAATGGCAACCCACTCCAGTGTTTTTGCCTGGAGAATCCCAAGGATGGGGGAGCCTGGTGGGCTGTCGTCTATGGGGTTGCACAGAGTCGGACACGACTGAAGTGACTTAGCAGCTGCAACAACCCCACTCCATTTCATCCTTTATGCTTTAGACATGATGAAAATAAACTTAATAAAGAACTTTTCTTGTTTTGTAGCATCATAGGTGTAATAATGAAATCCAGAGGAAAATTTATTTTAAAATTTACCAGATACTGGTCAGAGCTGATACTCCTTCATGAATATCAAAATCTACCATTGGGATAATTTCCTTTCAATTTGAAAAACTGTCTTTAGTGTTACTTGCATTGTAGGTCTCCTGGCTACACATCCTCTTTATTTTGTTTACCTGAAAATATATTTATTTATTTGTCCATTCCTGAAGTTTTTTTTTTTTTTTTTTTTTTTTTTGCCGGATATAAAATTTTGAATTTTTTTAAAATTACTTTAAAATGTGTTTTTTTTAAAATACTTTATTTTTTTTCTTTTCTTTTTTTTCTTTTTTTATTTTTTTTAATTTTAAAATCTTTAATTCTTACATGTGTTCCCAAACATGAACGATGCTATTTGTTTTCTGGCCTTTCTTGTTACTGATGAGAAATAATGGTAATTAGGGTTGTGGTTTCCAAGTATATAAAATTATTTCCCTCAACTAATTTCAAGACACTATCTTTGGTTTCCAGTATTTTTATTGTGATGGGCCTACACACGTTTTTCTTTATATTTACCTTTCTTGGTACCTGCTGAACTTGTTCAATATATACATTTATTTCTTTCACAAACTTGTGACAATTTAGGGTCATCAATTCTGACATGCTCTTTTTCTCTCTTATTGTTGTTCAGTTGCTAAGTTGTGACTCTTTGTGACCCCATGGACTGCAGCACACCAGGCTCTTCTGTCCTACACTGTCTCCTGGAGTTTGCTCAAATTCATGTTTGTTGAGTGGGTGATTCCATCCAACCATCTCATCCTCTGCTGTCCCCTTCTCCCTCTGCCTTCAGTCTTTACTAATCTTTCCCTTTCTCTCTACTGCTACTGCTAAGTCAGCTCAGTTGTGTCTGACTCTGTGCGACCCCATAGACGGCAGCCCACCAGGATCCCCCATCCCTGGGATTCTCCAAGCAAGAACACTGGAGTGGGTTGCCATTTCCTTCTCCAATGCATGAAAGTGAAAAGTGAAAGTGAAGTCGCTCAGTCATGTCCGACTCTTCATGACCCCATGGACTGCAGCCTACCAGACTCCTCCGTCCATGGGATTTTCCAGGCAAGAGTACTGGAGTGAAAAAAAAAAAAAAAAGAGTACTGGAGTGGGGTGCCATTGCCTTCTCCCTTTCTCTCTACAGAACTCTAATTACACATATGTTGGATTTATTAATATTGTCACAATAGATTGCTGTGACTTTTCATTTTTTTTTAGTATCTTTCTGTCTCTATTTTCACATGGAATAGTTTATATTGAATTATCTTCAAGTTTGCTGATTCTTTTTACTGACAACTCCGTTCTGTTACTGAGAGTGAAAGTGAAGTCACTCAGTCGTGTCTGACTCTTTGCATTCCTAGAACTGTAGCTGGCCAGGCTCCTCTGTCCAAGGGATTCTCCAGGCAAGAATACTGGAGTGGGTTGCCATTTCCTTCTCCAGGGATCAAACCTGGGTCTGCTGCATTGCAGGCAGACACTTTACCTTCTGAACCACCAGGGAAGCCCCCATTCTGCTATTAAACCTATCTAATAATGTTTAACTTTCAGCATTATGTTCCAGATACTTTCTTGTTCATTTTTAAGTGTGACTTTTGTGTCAAAGTTTCCTATCTTCTTATTCACTTTAAGCAGATTTTCTTTCATCTCAATGAGCATAGTTATAATAGTTGCTTTTACAAATCATTCTCTGATAATTTAAAATATCAGGATTGATTTATATTGATTTTATTTTCTCTTAAGTGGGTAAATTTACCTAGTTCTTCATGTATCTCTGGATTGCATACAAAATGCTGTATTGTATAAGCTTTGATTCTACTCAATGTCTCCCATGGGTGTTCCTATTATGATTTTATCTGGCTATTAACTTGGTTGCGCAAAACTAAAAATTCTGTGTTTTGCAAGAGTTCACATCTCATTTAAGTCTGCTTTTTCCCTTGTGCTGGGTTTTTTATAGTCTGCCCATGTATAATGGCACTGGGATCAGAAAGAGATTTGCACACTACATGCATATAAAATTTGGCTCCTCTTTGGCTCTCCATAGCAGTAGTTGCACTAATCTTTGTCCTCTTGCTTTTAAATCCCCAAAGACTGTGAGTTGTCAAAGTTATAACCAACCAATAAAAGATGACTGCAGCAAGCCTACAGAGGTAGGGAAAAAAAAAGATGGATGGCGAAGGGGGCTGGTGGTGGAGTATGCCACATTCCACATTGCTGGTCATCCAAGACTTTCCTTCCTTCCATAATCTGCCTACTTTTGTTTAGATTTCAAAATGTTTAAGTGGTTTAGTGGTACATTGCACATAGTTTATAGTTGTTATCTGCAAGACTTTTGGCCTCTTAGGAACTTGGCCACATCTAAAGTGGAAACCAGTATAGACTTCTTTGTGCACAGAAAGGAAGGTAAACTGAATATTTCTGTAAACTGAATAGTGGTGATATTCTTTCAAAACTTGATTCTATTTACCACAAAATCTTTTAGTAGAAGAACAGCAGTAGACATTCCTATTTAAGATAAATTGCAAGATAAAGTATTTTTTTTTTCCACTTAACTAACATTTGGTGACTTGCACAGAAATAGATATTAAAGAAACATTTGATACATTCATACTCCATAGAGACTGAATAAAGCCTAGTTATTTTTTATCTAAAAACTGATGGATATTTCTTGAATTTTCTAATTCAATTCACTAAGTATAAGTATCTAAAATATTAGATCAATACCACATTGTAATGTGGCAATTAATGTACTAAAATATGAGATAACTTTACTTAGTAATTGTTTGAGAGCTCATTTTGATGTCTTTTGCTGCAGATTTAGAACTGAAAGAATATGAATAGACCTTTCTGGTAGTAAGCCAGAGCTCAAAGCAAACATGACACCTCCTGGAATGAAATAGTGAGAACATTTTCCTGAAGACATAATAATTTCTCAGAGACAAGGAATTTTATTCAGTCAAATACAACTTATTAAATAGATAATCACAATTTTTTGCTAGTTTTTAAATATATAAAGAATTTGTTTTGTGGAAATTAAGTTAATCATGGAGTAATATTCCATGAGTTGATATTAAAAGGAAAATTAACATCTTATTAAAAATGTGATACATGTGACTTAATATAGCAATACCTTCAAAGTTGCCTCAATTTGTGTGTTCTGAGAAAACAAACAAATTTGTTTTGTTTGTTTATACTACAAGCTCTATAGAATACCCTTTATAGGGAATACAATTCACTGAAAAGAGCTAAAGTAAATCAAATTGGGAGACAAAGTAAAATGATATATTTGCTATAGAGAATTTCAATATTTTTTGAATCTAAAAGTTAGGTTTTTAAGGATATTAAGCATATTTATGGGTTTCCCTGGTAGCTCAGATGGTAAAAACAAATCTGCCTACAATGTAGGAGACCTGGCTTTGATACCTGGTTTGGAAAGATCCCCTGGAGGAGGGCATGGCAACCCACTCTAGTATTCTTGCCTGGAGAATCCCCATGGACAGTGGAGCCTGGGGGGCTACAATCCATGGGATTGCAGAGTTGGACATGACTGAGTGACTAAACACACAGCATAGCAAACATATTTATAGGGAAAGGAATACTTTTTAATTACAGAGATCAAATTTGCGTTTGAAAAAATAAACTTAAGATTTCTTATATTTTCAAATACCTTTTTTTTTCTCAGGTTTTCCAGGATCAACATGTATTGATTATTGTCTTGAAATATAATTTTATTGTAGCTGTAAACTAGTCACAAAAGAGTGTTTTATAGTATATAGTCACAACCTAACAATTAAATGTAGCCATGAATGGATATGTTTACATTTTGGAATTTCAGTTCAGTTCAGTCACTCAGTCATGTCTGACTCTTTGCAACCCCATAAGCCACAGCATGCCAGGCCTCTGGAGTTTAACATCTACTAATACTTCATTTCTGAAAGTGACTTAATAAAAGTGATAGTCCTTATCTATGCTACTTGGCTTCAGTTTACCTCTTTAAGTTCATGGGATATTAAGTCAGTCAGCCATCTTAAGAAATTTATCCTAAGAAATTAGTGAGGCCTACCTAAGACAACTATAACACTATAACTAACACACATATTGTTGATGCACACACATACACACACACACACAATCACAGAAAAATTCTGAGATGTTTCTCAATGATCCCTACTTTTTTTTTTTTAATTTTTATTTTTACTTTATTTTACTTTTACAATACTGTATTGGTTTTGCCATACATTGACATGAATCCACCACGGGTGTACATGCGTTCCCAAACATGAACCCCCCTCCCACCTCCCTCCCCATAACATTTCTCTGGGTCATCACCGTGCACCGGCCCCAAGCATGCTGTATCCTGCATCGGACATAGACTGGCGATTCGATTCTTACATGATAGGATACATGTTTCAATGCCATTCTCCCAAATCATCCCACCCTCTCCCTCTCCCTCTGAGTCCAAAAGTCCGCTATACACATCTGTGTCTGTTTTGCTGTCTTGCATACAGGGTCGTCATTGCCATCTTTCTAAATTCCATATATATGTGTTAGTATACTGTATTGGTGTTTTTCTTTCTGGCTTACTTCACTCTGTATAATCAGCTCCAGTATCATCCATCTCATCAGAACTGATTCAAATGTATTCTTTTTAATGGCTGAGTAATACTCCATTGTGTATATGTACCACAGCTTTCTTATCCATTCATCTGCTGATGGACATCTAGGTTGTTTCCATGTCCTGGCTGTTATAAACAGTGCTGCAATGAACATTGGGGTACATGTGTCTCTTTCAATTCTGGTTTCCTCAGTGTGTATGCCCAGCAGTGGGATTGCTGGGTCATAAGGCAGTTCTATTTGCAATTTTTTAAGGAATCTCTCCACTGTTCTCCATAGTGGCTGTACTAGTTTGCATTCCCATCAACAGTGTAAGGGGGTTCCCTTTTCTCCACACCCTCTCCAGCTTTTATTGCTTGCAGATTTTTGGATCACAGCCATTCTGACTGGTGTGAAGTGGTACCTCATTGTGATTTTGATTTGCATTTCTCTAATAATGAGTGATGTTGAGCATCCTTTCATGTGTTTGTTAGCCATCCGTATGTCTTCTTTGGAGAAATGTCTATTTAGTTCTTTGGCCCATTTTTTGATTGGGTCGTTTATTTTTCTGGAATTGAGCTGCATAAGTTGCTTGTATATATTTGAGATTCATTGTTTGTGAGTTGCTTCATTTGCTATTATTTTCTCCCATTCAGAAGGCTGTCTTTTCACCTTGCTTATAGTTTCCTTTGTTGTGCAGAAGCTTTTAATTTTAATTAGATCCCATTTGTTTATTTTTGTTTTTATTTCCAGAATTCTGGGAGGTGGATCATAGAGGATCCTGCTGTGATTTATGTCAGAGAGTGTTTTGCCTATGTTATCCTCTAGGAGTTTTATAGTTTCTGGTCTTACATTTAGATCTTTAATCCATTTTGAGTTTATTTTTGTGTGCAGTGTTAGAAAGTGATCTAGTTTCATTCTTTTACAAGTGGTTGACCAGTTTTCCCAGCACCACTTGTTAAAGAGATTGTTTTTACTCTGTTTTATAGTTTTGCCTCCTTTCTCAAAGATAAGGTGTCCATAGGTGTGTGGATTTATCTCTGGGCTTTCTATTTTGTTCCATTGATCTATATGTCTGTCTTTGTGCCAGTACCATATTGTCTTGATGACTGTGGCTTTGTAGTAGAGTCTGAAGTCAGGCAAGTTGATTCCTCCAGTTCCATTCTTCTTTCTCAAGATTGCTTTGGCTATTCGAGGTCTTCTGTATTTCCATACAAATCTTGAAATTATTTGTTCTAGTTCTGGGAAAAGTATCGCTGGTAGCTTGATAGGGATTGCACTGAATTTGTAAATTGCTTTGGGTAGTATACTCATTTTCACCATATTGATTCTTCTGATCCATGAACATGGTATATTTCTCCATCTATTAGTGTTCTCTTTGATTTCTTTCATCAGTGTTTTATAGTTTTCTATATAGAGATCTTTAGTTTCTTTAGGTAGATATATTCTTAAGTATTTTATTCTTTTCGTTGCAATGGTGAATGGAATTGTTTCATTAATTTCTTTTTCTACTTTCTCATTATTAGTGTATAGGAATGCAAGGGATTTCTGAGTGTTGATTTTATATCCTGCAACTTTACTATATTCATTGATTAGCTCTAGTCATTTTCTGGTGGACTCCTTAGGGTTTTCTATGTAGAGGATCATGTCATTTGCAAAGAGTGAAAGTTTTACTTCTTCTTTTCCAATTTGGATTCCTTTTATTTCTTTTTCTGCTCTGATTGCTGTGGCCAAAACTTCCAGAACTATGTTGAATAGTAGCGGTGAAAGTGGGCACACTTTTCTTATTCCTGACTTTAGGGGAAATGCTTTCAATTTTTCACCATTGAGGATAATGTTTGCTGTGGGTTTGTCATATATAGCTTTTATTATGTTGAGGTATGTTCCTTCTCTTCCTGCTTTCTGGAGAGTTTTTATCATAAATGGATGTTGAATTTTGTCAAAGGCCTTCTCTGCATCTATTGAGATAATCATATGGCTTTTATTTTCAACTTGTTAATGTGGTGAATTACATTGATTGATTTGTGGATATTGAAGAATCCTTGCATCCCTGGGATAAAGCCCACTTGGTCATGGTGTATGATCTTTTTAATGTGTTGTTGGATTCTGATTGCTAGAATTTTGTTGAGGATTTTTGCATCTATGTTCATCAGTGGTATTGGTCTGCAGTTTTCTTTTTTTGTAGTATCTTTGTCAGGTTTTGGTATTAGGGTGATGGTGGCCTCATAGAATGAGTTTGGAAGTTTCCCTTCCTCTGCAATTTTTTGGAAGAGTTTGAGTAGGATAGATGTTAGCTCTTCTCTAAATTTTTGGTAGAATTCATCTGTGAAGCCGTCTGGACCTGGGCTTTTGTTTGCTGGAAGATTTCTGATTACAGTTCCAATTTCTGTGCTTGTGATGGGTCTGTTAAGATTTTCTATTTCTTCTTGGTTCAGTTTTGGAAATTAACAATAACACAATAATAGTGGGAGACTTTAATACTCCACTCACAACTATGGACAGATCAACTAAACAGAAGGTTAACAAAGAAATGCAAACTTTAAATGATACATTAGACCAGTTAGACCTAATTGATATCTATAGGACATTTCACCCCAAAACAATGAATTTCACCTTTTTCTCAAGTGCTCATGGAACCTTCTCCAGGATAGATCACATTGGGCCATAAATCTAAACTTGGTAAATTCAAAAAAATCAAAATCATTCCAAGCATCTTTTCTGACCATAATGCATTAAGATTAGATCTCAATTACAGGAGAAAAACTATTAAAAATTCCAACATATGGAGGTTGAACAACACACTTCTGAATAACCAACAAATCACAGAAGAAATCAAAAAAGAAATCAAAATATGCATAGAAACTAATGAAAATGAAAACACAACAACAAAAACCTGTGGGACACTATAAAAGCAGTGCTAAGAGGAAAGTTCATAGCAATACAGGCATACCTCAAGAAACAAGAAAAAGTCAAATAAATAACCTAACTCTACACCTAAAGCAACTAGAAAAGGAAGAATTGGAGAACCCCAGAGTTAGTAGAAGGAAAGAAATCTTAAAAATTAGGGCAAAAATAAGTGCAAAAGATACAAAAGAGACCATAGCAAAAATCAACAAAGACAGAAGCTGGTTCTTTGAAAGGATAAATAAAATCAACAAACCATTATCCAGACTCATCAAGAAGCAAAGAGAGAAAAATCAAATCAATAAAATTAGAAATGAAAATGGAGAGATCACAACAGACAACACAGAAATACAAAGGATCATAAGAGACTACTATCAGCAATTATATGCCAATAAAATGGACAACGTGGAAGAAATGGACAAATTCTTAGAAAAGTACAAAGGTCCCTACATTTTTATGTTCCAAAACAAGAGCAATGGCAGCCCAAGCCACAATAAGTAATTGCTTATGATGCTCATATCCTAACAGTCCTCAGAATCACTGAGTTTTGACCTAAAACTTAAGGCTTCTACTCATCTTTTCCTTTTCGTTGTGGTTGATAGAGTAACGTCCATATCCTAATCCCCAGGAACTTTGATATGTTTATTGTGTGGAAACTGAGACTTTGCAGATGTGGTGAAGGGCTTAATCTGTATAGGCCCAATGTCAACAAAAACATTCTCATATGAGGAAAGTTGGTTAGGGGGTCAAAGTGAGTAGTAGACTATGATGTGATGGATAAAAGAAGTTGTTGTAATATGAAGAAGGGATCATGAGTCAAGGAATGCAGGCAGCCTCTAGAAGCTAGAAAAGATCAGGGCATAATTATTCCTTGAAGCCTTTAGAGGTCATACAGCCTTACAACACCTTGATTTTTAGAGTTTTGATTTCCAGAGCTCTAAAAGAACAATTTTTTTGTTATCTTATACCACTTGGTTTAAAGTAACTTGTTACCACAACAACAGGAAACTAATAACAAGCAGCAACTCTTGCTGAACATATATATAACCTATGGACTAGAAAGTCTACTCACATTTATATATCCACCAGACATTTTACTGAAAAACGTGTTATAAATTTTATATCAGTAATATGTAAATATAAAAACTATAGATACATTGTAGGCCCATCAAGAAATCATGCATTAACTCAGGAATATGCATAAAATGAAGTGCTACAAATCAAAAATAAAAACTATACTGCTGATACATTCAACAACATGGATGATTCTTACAAATGCTACATTAAAAGGTATCAGGTCAAGGTGAGTAATGCATGATTTCATTTATTTAAAAAACAACTTTAAAGATTTTAAAATAAAAAAAAAAACAACTTTAGAAACAAAAATAATCAGTGGTATTAGAGGCAAGGATAATGGCCTCTTCAGTGAGTTATTAGTGATTAGGAAAAATCATAAAGGAATTTCTTAGGTGTTGAGAATATTCCATTATATAATTTGGGTGGTGGTAACATAAGTTGGTTTACTCTGAAAATTTAACAAGCTGCAAACCTGATTCATGTCATTTTCTGTATATGCTACACTTTAGTAGGGAGCTTATTAAAAAAAAAAAAATATGAGTACTTATACAAAATGGCACTCTCTAATCCTTGATTAAAAGAGTTGAAGGAGAGTGCAAAACCGGATTGTCTCAGTTTGGGCCCAGCATTATGTAGCAGGCTGTTCCATAGCTATGTGAAAGTTGCTTAGTCGTGTCCAACTCTTTGCAACCTCATGGAGTATAAAGTCTGTGGAATTCTCCAGTCCAGAATACTGGAGTGGATAGCCTTTCCCTTCTCCAGGGGATCTTCTGAACACAGGGATAGGACCCAGGTATCCTGCATTGAAGGAGGATTCTTTCCCAACTGAGCAACAAGGAAAACCCAAGAATAGGCTAGCCTGTGAATCGTGGTGCTTGGTTCAGTTGCCCTGTTCTGGTTCAGTCAGCTATAAACTAAGTGGAGGACACAGTGTACTTACAGGAAGAACTATAAGAAGGAAAATTTACCTTAAAAAGGAACTGCAAGATGTCTGGCTGGAACTGTTATGATGATGTTTCACGACAAGAATCTTATATAGTCACAATATATTGAAGCAGTCAAACTTGATGATCTGAGCTTTTGAAAGGAAACTTTTAAAGTTTTTGCAACCCTAATTAAGGTGATTTGGAAGTAATAACTTTAATGTTGATCATTAAGTGTGACAGTAGATGGTGAACAAGAGATGCTGAGAAGCCCAGTGGTCCCTGCTGTTATTTCAAAAGTAATATGTTTGAAATAAAGTCACTGGGACTAAGGTTCTTGTGACAGGACAAGGTGATCTGGGAGGCAGGTAATAAAGCCTGTCAGAATAATTGGTCCTGTTTCCCCAGGTGTATCTTAACAATTAATTAGGGCTCAACATTTGTTGTTTTTTCTGCATTTTCCTAGGTCTCAGTTGTCATGACATAAAGTTTACTAGGGTAAAATAGAATTAATTGGAAAAACAAAGCAATCAATTCAAATAATGTGATTAAATCAATTGATCATAAAGTCACCAAATTATGTCTTGTTTACCAAGAAACAGCTGTTTTAAATTAGTTGAACTACAGTTTTTGTGGCCTTAGATAAACTAAAACTTGGTATTTTTTAAAATGAAACACAAAATTAAATTGTTTTCAGAAGTTTGGTGCTTTTAAAATGACTGGAATATCTAAATGCAATTATTGTTCAATTTCCATACATTTCTTATGAGAAAAACTATAAGAAGTTATATAGGCTTTGTTTCATTTTGCTTTTAAATAATATTTTAAAACAAATATCATCTTCCATTAGGGTTTTAAGATAGAATTAATGTTTAGAACTTATATTTTGTGATTGAAACTTGTACCATAGCTACCAGATTTCAATAACTTACTTTGGACATAAGTTTGATTATGTGAACTCTTTGGAAAGGAAGATTCTGTAGGAAAAATAGTCAAGTTGTGGGCTAAAAGTTCATTAAACTAATTGTTTCAGGACCTTTGTACCCTATTTCAGCAATAGATTATGCCAATATATGATTGATATGTTCATTCAATCAATAGATATGTACTGAAGTTGTATTATATCCATTTGTAAATCCTAAATTTTCATCAATTTGTTCATTTGACAAAGAATACTTTAAACATCCTTTAGGCCATGGCAAAATACTTAGTATTGGATGAGCCCTTCACCATAAACAGTTATAATAAAAACATAAAAGGCAACTATTTTCAAATATTTTTAGGGATTAAGCAAATGACAGTGTAAAACTACAGTCCTTGACAGAAAGGAAACATTTAATGCCAGTTCTGCATTTTCTTTGGCTTCCTGCCTACAGTCATACACTTGACTGTGGCACATGAAAGTGGGGAGCAAGTGGACCAAGAAGTAGTAGTCTGAGAAAGGAAAGTAGAAATCAGAATTCTGTGTTTCTAATGTTACTTAAATTTATGGAGTATAAAGGAAAGAGCTGGTCAGAAGGGAGGACTGTGCTTATGCAAGATGAATTTTCATTAAACCTGGCAGAGAGTGGCTGCTGTGGCATTGAGAGCAGAAAGGAGATACTACACAGTAAGCAGGACTGGGAGATGTTGGAATTCTGGCCTGATCAGGGTGGGTATATTTCATTGAGGAGTTCAGTATTTAGTTGAGAACTCAGGAAAAAAAAAAACAGTAAGAGTTATTACTCTAGAGTAAATAATACACTCTGGGACTAAGATAAAATCGAAACTCTATAAACTCTAACAAATAATAAATCAAGTCTTAAAGGGTCAAGATGGTATGCCATAAATTTAGCTTCTTACCAAAACAAAACTCAAACCAGTTAAATGAAATTATAGATCTTTTCATTGTATCATGCAAATGTACAGCATAAAAAAATTGTAAGTCATGTGAAGATGGTAAAAAAATGTGAAATATAAATGATTTTTTTTCAAGTTCAATTGATGCAGACAATACAATGATCTAGATGTTCATATTAGTGATCAGGAACTTTGAGTTCAGTTCAGTTCAGCCACTCAGTCATGTCTGACTCTTTGTGACCCCATGGACTGCAGCACGCCAGGCTTCCCTGTCCATCAGGAATTTTAAATATATTCAAAGTTCTTAATGAAAAGATGGATAAAGAGAGTGAACATAGGATACAAACAAACAAAATCATATATTGTTGATACCTTACAAAACAGTTATAAAGAGAGAAGTTTTAAAGTATAAGGGAAAAAAGTCACCAAGAGAGAAACATACAAGTGATATGAGGTATACTCAGAAACAACAGAGTCCAGAATAGATGGGGCATTTTTAAACTGGCAAAAGGAAAATAAAAAGTAACAAAATCACAGTTAATCTAGAAGTCATTATCCAGCATGAATATTCTTTTAAGAGCAGGAAAAACAAACACATTCTTTTTTTTCCCAATGATTCAAAAATGAATTCATCTCCAGTAAATCTAGACTTAATGTAAAGAAAAACACAAATGAAGTCTTCGGTCTGAAGGAAAATGTTGTATGTTCTTACCATTTACCAATTTAAATGAAGTGAAGAAAATTTAATATTAAACAATATTAGTAAGTTATTGATAATGTATTCCAGGATTAATCTTGTAAACTTGCAGAAGTGACATATATCACTTCCAGGAATGGATTATAAAACTATGCAGATTATATCTTTTGAAGTCTCTATCTCCTGCAAACTCTATCTTCTGGGAGAGACCAATCAGCACACTTAGGCACCTTTTGGAGAGACTTAGGCTTCTGACTGACAGAAATCTTTGGCCAGTGAGAAACTGAGGTCTGCTAACAGTCTTACAGTTGAACTTGAAAGTAGATTATTCAACCCCATTTAAACCTTCTGGTTATTGCATTCCTGTCTGACACCTTGATGACACTACTCAGCAGCGGTCACAGGACTCGAAAAGGTAAGTTCTCCTTCCAATCCCTAAGAAAGGCAATGCAAAAGAATGTTCAAACTACTGTACAATTCCACTCATTTCACACACTAGCAAAGTAATGCTCAAAACTCACCAAGCAAGGGTTCAAAAGTACATGAACTATGAACTTCCAGATGTTCAAGCTGGATTTAGAAAACGCAGAGGAACAAGGAATCAAATTGCCAACATCTGTTGGATCATCAAAACAGCAAGAGAGCTTCAGAAAAATATCTAATTCTGCTGTTTTTACTACACTATAGCTTTTGACTGTGTAGATCAAAACAAACTGAAAAATTCTTCAAGAGATGGGAATAACAAACCACCTTACCTGCCACTTGAGATATCTGTATGCAAGTCAAGAAGCAACAGTTAGAACTGGACATGGAGCAGACTGGTTCCGAATTGGGAAAGCAGTATGTCAAGGCTATGTATTGCGACTCTGCTTATTTAACTTGTATGCTGAGTACATCATGTGAAGTGCCAGGCTGGATGAATCACAATTTGGAATCAAGATTGCCAGGAAAATATCAATAAGCTCAGATATGCAGATGACACCACCCTTATGGCAGAAAGTGAAGAAGAACTAAAGAGCCTCTTGATGAAAGTGAAAGAGGAGAAGGAAAAAGCTGGCTTAAAGCTCAACATTCAAAAAAACAAAGGTCATGGCAACAGCCCCATCACTTCATGTCAAATAGGTGGGGCAACAATGGAAACATTAAGTTTAGTTCAGTCGCTCAGTTGTGTCCGACTCTTAGAGACCCCATGAACTACAATAGGCCAGGCCTCCCTGTCCATCGCTAACTCCCAGAGTTTACCCAAACTCATGTCCATTGAGTCAGGGATGCCATCCAACCATCTCATCCTCTGTTGTCCCCTTCTACTATAACCCTCAATCTTTCCCAGCATCAGGGTCTTTTCAAATAAGTCAGTTCTTGGCATCATGTGTCCAAAGTGTTGGAGTTTCAGCTTCAATATCAGTCATTCCAATGAACATTCAGGACTGATTTCCTTTAGGATGGATTGGTTAGATCTCCTTGCAGTCCAAGGGACTCTCAAGAGTCTTCTCCAATACCACATTTCAAAAGCATCAATTCTTCACTGCTCAGCTTTCTTTATAGTCCAACTCTTATATCCATACATGACTATTGGAAAGACCACAGCCTTGACTAGACAGATATTTTTTGGCAAAGTAATGTCTCTGCTTTTCAATATGTTGTCTATGTTGGTCATAATTTTTCTTGCAAAGAGTAAATGCCTTTGTACTTCAAGGCTGCAGTCAACATCTGCAGTGATTTTGGAGCCCCCCCAAAATAGTCTGCCACTGTTTCCACTGTTTCTCCATCTATTTGCCATGAAGTGATGGAACCGGATGCCATGATCTTTGTTTTCTGAATGTTGAGCTTTAAAGCCAACATTTTCACTCTCCTCTTTCAATTTCACCAAGAGGCTCTTTAGTTCTTCTCCACTTTCTGCCATAAGGGTGGTGTCATCTGCATATCTGAGGTTATTGATATTTCTCCCAGCAATGTTGATTCAGCTTGTGCTTCATCCAGCCCAGATTTCTCAGGATGTACTCTGCATATAAGTTAAATAAGCAGGGTGACAACATATAGCCATGATATACTCCTTTTCTTGTTTGGAAGCAGTCTGTCATGGCATCTGGTCCCATCACTTCATGGGAAATAGATGGGGAAACAGTGTCAGACTTTATCTTTTGGGGGCTCCAAAATCACTGCAGATGGTGATTGCAGCCACGAAATTAAAAGACACTTACTCCTTGGAAGGAAAGTTATGACCAACCTAGATAGCATATTCAAAAGCAGAGATATTACTTTGCCAACAAAGGTCCATCTAGTCAAGGCAATGGTTTTTCCAGTGGTCATGAATGGATGTGAGAGTGAGACTGTGAAGAAAGCTGAACACCAAAGAATTAATGCTTTTGAACTGTGGTGTTGGAGGAGACTCTTGAGAGTCCCTTAGACTGCAAGGAGATCCAACCAGTTCATCCTAAAGGAGATTAGTCCTGGGTGTCCATTGGAAGGACTGATGCTGAAGCTGAAACTCCAATACTTTGGCCACCTCACAGGAAGAGTTGACTCACTGGAAAAGACCCTGATGCTGGGAGGGATTGGGGGCAGGAGGAGAAAGAGATGACAGAGGATGAGGTGGCTGGATGGCATCACCGACTCAATGGACATGAGTTTGACTGAACTCCGGGAGTTGGTGATGGACAGGGAGGGCTGACATGCTGTGATTCATGGGATCGCAAATAGTTGGACATGCCTGAGCGACTGAACTGAACTGAATTGAACTGTTGTTCCATGTCCAATTCTAACTGTTGCTTCCTGACCTGCATACAGATTTCTCAAGAGGCAAGTCAGGTGGTCTGTTATTCCCATCTCTTGAAGAATTTTCCACAGTGTACTGTGATCCACACAGTCAAAGGCTTTGGCATAGTCAATAAAGCAGAAATAGATGTTTTTTTCTGAAACTCTCTTGCTTTTTCCATGATCCAGAGGATGTTGGCAATTTGATCTCTCATTCCTCTGCCTTTTCTAAAACCAGCTTGAACATCTGGAAGTTCACGGTTCAGGTATTGTTGAAGCCTGGCGTGGAGAATTTTGAGCATTACTTTACTAGCATGTTGCTGCTGCTACTGCTAAGTTGCTTCAGTCATGTCTGACTCTGTGCAACCCCATGGACGGCAGCCCACCAGGCTCCCCTGTCCCTGGGATTCTCCCTGGCAAGAACACTGGAGTGGGTTGCCATTTCCTTCTCCAATGCATGAAAGTGAAATTTGAAAATGAAGTCGCTCAGTCGTGTCTGACTCTGTGACCCCATGGACTGCCGCCCACCAGGCTCCTCTGTCCATGGGACTTTCCAGGCAAGAGTACTGGAGTGGGGTGTCATTGCCTTCTCCGTTACTAGCGTGTTAGATGAGTGCAATTGTTCAGTAGTTTGAGCACTCTTTGGCATTGCCTTTCTTTGGGATTGGAATGAAAGTTGACCTTTTCCAGTCCTGTGGCCACTGCTGAGTTTTCCATATTTGCTGACATATTGAGTGCAGCACTTTCACAGCAACATGTTTTAGGATTTGAAATAACTCAACTAGAATTCCATCTCCTCCACTATCATTGTTTGTAGTGATGCTTCCTAAGGCCCATTTGCCTTCACACTCCAGGATGTCTGGTTCTAGGTGAGTGATCACACCATTGTAATTGTCATGGTTAATGAAGATTTTTTTGTACATTTTTTCTGTGTATTCTTGCCACCTCTTCTTAATATCTTCTGCTTCTGTTAGGTCCATACCATTTCTGTCTTTTATTGAGCCCACCTGTGCATTAAATGTTCCCTTGGTATCTCTAATTTTCTTGAAGAGATCTCTAGTCTTTCCCATCTATTATTTTCCTCTATTTCTTTGAACTGATCACTGAGGAAGGCTTTCTTATCTCTCCTTGCTATTCTTTGGAACTCTGTATTCAAATGGGTATATCTTTCCTTTTCTCCTTTGCTTTTGGGTTCTCTTCCTTTCACAGCTATTTGTAAGACCTCCTCAGACAGCCTTTTTGCATTTCTTTTTCTTGAGGATGGTCTTGACACCTCTCTTCTGTACAATGTCCTGAACCTCTATCCATAGTTCATCAGCCACCCTGTCTGTCCGATCTAATCCCTTTAATCTATTTTTCACTTCCGCTGTATAATTGTTAGGGATTTGATTTAGGTCAGACCTGAATGGTCTAGTGGTTTTCCCTACTTTCTTCAATTTAAGTCTGAATTTGGCAATAAGTATTTCATTATCTAGCCATAGTCAGCTCCCCATCTTGTTTTTGCTGACTGTAATAGTTTCTCCATCTTTGGCTGCAAAGAATATAATCAGTCTCATTTCGGTGTTGACCATCTGGTGATGTCCATGTGTCGAATCTTCTCTTATGTTGTTGGAAGAGTTTGTTTGCTATGACCAGTGCGTTCTCTTGGAAGAACTCTATTAGCCTTTGCCCTACTTCATTCTCTCCTCCAAGGCCAAACTGGCCTGTTAACTCCAAGTGTTTCTTGACTTCCTACTTTTGCATTCCAGTCCCCTATAATGAAAAGGACATCTTTTTGGGGTGTTAATTCTAGAAGATCTTGTAGGTCTTCATAGAACCATTCAAATTCAGCTTCTTCAGCATTACTGGCCAGGGAATAGACTTGGATACCATGATATTGAATGGCATGACTTGGGAATTAATAGCAATCATTTTGTGGTATTTGAGACTGCATCCAAGTACTGCATTTTGGACTCTTGTTGACTGTGATAGCTACTCCATTTCTTCTAAAGGATTCTTGCCCACAGTAGTAGATATAATGGTCATCTGAGTTAAATTCACCCATTCCAGTCCATTTTAGTTCGCTTATTCCTATGCTGATGTTCACTCTTGCCATCTCCTGTTTCATCACTTCCAATTTGCCTTTATTCATGGACCTAACATTCCAGGTTCCTATGTAACATTGCTCTTTATAGCATAGAACCTTACTTCCATCACCAGTTACATTCACAACTGTGTGTTATTTTTGCTTTGGCTCTGTCTTTTCATTCTCTCTGGAGTTTTTTCTCCACTGATGTCCAGTAGCATATTGGACACCTACCGACCTGGGGAGTTCATCTTTCAGTGTCCTATGTTTGCCTTTTCATACTGTTCATTGGGTCTCAAGGCAGGAATACTGAAGTGGCTTGCCATTCCCTTCTCCAGTGTATCACATTTTGTCACAACTCTCCACCATGACCAGTCCATTCTGGCTGGCCCTACATGGCATGGCTCATAGTTTCATTGAGTTAGACAAGGATGTGGTCCATGTGATTAGATTGGCTATTTTCCTGTGATTGTGGTTTTCAGTCTGTCTGCCCTCTAATGGAAAAGGATAAGAGGCTTATGAAAGCTTCCTTATGGGATAGACTGATGAGGAAAATGGGTCCTGTTCTGATGGGCCATGCTCTGTAAATTGTTAATCCAATTTTCTGTTGATGGGTGGAGCTTCTTCCCCACCCCTGCTATTTACCTGGGGCCAAATTATGATGGAGGTAATGAAGATAATGGTGAACTTCCTCAAAAGATCCCATGCATGTACTGCTACAGTCCATGCCCCCAACCTTGTAGCAGGCCACCTCTGACCCACGCCTTTGCAGGAGATTCCCAGACACCCACAGGCAAGTCCAGGACAGTATCCTGTGGGATCACTGTTCCTTTCTCCTGGGTCCTTGTGCACAACGTTCTGTTGTGCCCTCCAAGAGCCTATTTCCCAGTCCTGTGTAATGGAAACATTAACAGACTTTATTTTGAGGGGCTCCAAAATCACTGCAGACAGTAACTGAAGCCATGAAGTTAAAAGATGCTTGTTCCTTGGAAGAAACCTATGACTAACCTAGACAGCATATTAAAAAACGGACATTACTTTGCTGAGAAAGGTCTGTCTAGTACATCTATGGTTTTTACAGTAGTCATGTATGGATGTGAGAGTTGAATTATAAAGAAAGCTGAGTGTGGAAGAATTGACGCTTTTGAACAGTGGTGTTGGATAACACTTTTGAGAGTCCCTTGGACTGCAAGATCAAACCAGTCAATCCTAAAGGAAATCACTCCTGAGTATTTATTGGAAGGACTGATGCTGAAGCTGAAAGTCCAATACTTTGGCCGCCTAATGGGAAGAACTGACTCATTGGAAAAGACCTTGATGCTGGGAAAGATTGAAGGCAGTAGAAGGGGATGAGAGAGGATGAGATGATGGCATCACTGACTCAATGGACATGAGTTTGAGCAAGCTCTGGGAGTTGGTGATGGACAGGGAATGCTGGTGTGCTGCAGTCCATGGGATTGCAAAGAGTCATACATGGCTGAGCCACTGAACTGAACAGACACCTTGTTTCCAAGTGCATGAGCTCCTGAGACACAACTCAGTTAAGCTGCTGCTGATTCCTGATACTTAGAAATTCTTACAGATAATGAACATTTGTTGTTTTTCAGTTGCTAAGTATAGAGGGAATTTGCTATTCACTGATAGTAGCTAATATATGACAATACATTTTAAACATAGACAAAAGAGACAATTTACTTGAAAGCTGCAAACTACCAAAGGTCATTCATTAAGAAATAAACTGCATAACTCTATTAAAGAAATTAAATCATCTGGTGAAATTAAAAAGTACTGTATCTTAAACTAAGTGAAAAGATTTTCAGCACTAAAACCCAGCAGTACCCTGGGTTTCTGAATGAAACTTTTCTCTGTGTCCAGTTCTTTGTTGTGAACAGATTCTTGCTTTCCTGACCTTCCTTCAGTTCCAAAGGGCAGATTCAAACAGTTGCTAATCAGGGAAGGGAGCGGATGAATACACAAAGTAGAAGCAGCCAAGATATACTGAGGTAAGATTAAAGGGACCAGAAAAACTCATTAAGATTAGGAGACCACCTAAGACAAGATTAAAGGCTGCAAGCCCTTCACATACCTTAGTCTTAGCAGCAATCTTACCTTTGAACATTTGCTATAAATACTCACCAATTCCTCCATGGTTGGGACACCGTTTTTGAGAGCACAGGAGCATGCTTGGTTGAGAGCAGTAAAGCATCCCTTGCCTGGCAAAGCATCTCTTGCCTGGCAAAGCAATAAATCTAGTCCTTTCTACTTCACCTAGAACTCTGTCTCTGAGATTTGATTTGGCATCTGTACAAAATTAATTAATTTTAAGCATCAATGTGAGACATCCAAATTTATGGGTTACTACTAAAGTAGTGTTAATAGGGAACTTCATGGCTTACCCTTATGTTTGAAAAGAAGGTCTTAAATCAGTAACTGAAGCTTCCGTCTTAAGACAAAAATAATTTTTTAAAAAAGGCAAATTAAACCTAAAATGAAAAGGAAAAGGAAACAATAAAGAGTAGAGATTACTGAATACAAAACAAACAAAAATCAGTTATATTAGAAATTTTTACCTAAAGAACAATAAAATTGATACAGATCTTTCCTAACAGAGAACAACAAAGACAATTTTAAATATCAGGAATGATAGAGATAATGTCATTAAAGATTCTACAGACATTATAATGAATAATTTATTGGTATCAAATTATATATTCATAAATCAAATTATTATATAATTCAACAGACTATACTTGCTAAATTACTCTTCTTTCCTTAATAACTGTGAATAGTCACTTGGATGATTTAAATAACATTTCTTATGAAAAACAATGATTCTTCATTTTCTTATCATATGTTACAAAAAATGTAAAAAACTTGCTTTAATTCAATTAATAAAATATTTAAAAAATTACTGTCACTACTATTTACAGAAGTTGTTAATCACGACAATTACTACAATAACAAAAGGTGCATTTTTTATATTGCTGGGCCAAAAGGAGAAGAAGAAGCTGGTTCCTTAGTTCAGTCTCTATACAGTGTGTCATATTGCTGTTAGGTATATAAGAGACCAATAAACTTGTGCTGCATGAATAAAGATTTCTAGTGAGTAGGTTTAAATATGCTACATGGTCTTAATTATCATAGGGGACATTTCTAACTTGTTCAAAGGAACATATTTCTCATGATGATGCTTTCAAATTTTAGAGAACTATGTTAAATTTCACCTAAAAATATAGAACAAAAAATATGTATACACTAAAATTATATGAGACCACTGTCGTATTATTTTTGCAAAACTAGCAATGCAATTAGCTTTATGGAATCACATTTATTTGGAACATGCATTCTCTTTTCCAAACATTCCTGAGTACTCCCAAGCAGCTTTATGACCAACTATAGAAATAGTGTTTTATGTTTACTTCCTTGGCATAGCAACTTGCTTTCAAATATTATTTCAGTGGTGGCATTAGTAGTAAAGAACCCACCTGCCAATGTAGGAGACATAAGAGATGCAGATTCAGTCCCTGGATGGGGAAGATCCTCTGGAGGAGGGCACAGCAACCCACTCCAGTATTCTTGCCAGGAGAATCCCATGAACAGAGGATCCTGATGGGCTACTGTTCTTAAGGTCAGGAAGAGTCAGACATGACTGAAGAGACAGCATACAAGCAAGCACTGTAAAAGTACACTCTGCAAATGGAATGTGGGGGACATACCTGGGCACTTCTGTTTGATAAGGTAGTTAGCTTGACTACTTTAGGCTGAAATCAATGGCTTTTAGCAGTTAACCAAATAGATGGTTATTTGTTAATGCCAATCTTTTATTTTTAAGTATATTATGGCATCAAGGTATAATTGTCACTTTTCATCCTTATATGAGTTACATTCTTTTCCTTCCAGTCATTAGACATCTTTTCTTAAAGCATTCCTGCTAACCTCACTAACACTTTGTATTGCTATATTAGTAGTTTGTATTTTGTGGTTGAGGAATACTATTCAATTTGGAACTGTGACAGTAACACATTGATGTCAAAAACGGTGACTCCTTATTGCTATTTATGGTTAGAGTGGTATTTCAATTGTTTTAATGACAATTTTTTAAATTTCTTTAGTAACATAAAAATGTTAATTTTTATGCTGGTTAAACTTGTTGGAAATGCAACACTGAGTGGTTTATACTAAAATAAATATTTTGTGGCTTGAGTGTTAGGTAAATTTGTGAAGTACCAATATAAAAAAATGAGGAATATGAACAGAACACCTGTAGTCATTCTTGATTAGTTATTAAAGGCCTATCAAATCAAAAATTCTTACATAATGTTTTAAATTATCACACTAACATGTGTGTTTCAGAGTTATGAGGCAGAGTCAAGGAAATATTTTGGTCCCTATCATAAGAGAATTGGAAGGCGATAGAAAGGATTTAGGCAAGAAAGTGGTATTATTGAATTTACATTTTTAAAATGATCTCTCTAGCTCTTCAAAGGAGAATATAGTAATGCAATAGTGAAAAAAAAAATCAGTTCCTGAGTTTTCCTAGTAATCTATTAGTAGATTTGGGCTAGAACAGTGGTTTTTTAATGTGTTGTTCAGAAGTTTTGAAGAAGTTGGTCTGCTAGATTAAAAAAAAAATTTCAAAATAATAGCAAGATATGATTTACTTTCATTCCCTTTCGTATCTCACAATTGTGCAGTAGAGTTTTTAATCTCACAAGTGTTCAATAGAGTTAATCAGAGCTACTAACATGTGATAGTCTAAGAGACTGGATGCAGAAGCAGAAACAAGACTGTAGTTATCTTCTGTTAAGTAAGACCAAAAAGATTTGTTAAAGTTTAAAACAATGCCTTTTTCCTTACTTACTTTTTGTTTTGATAAGAGCAGTTATTTTTAAATTACATGAACAAGATAAGTATTTACTATTGCTGTTTCTAAGTTGATAGTTTTGATTCTTATTTTTGCTGTCCAGTATAGTAAATGCCAATTACTCTAATCCACTAAGCAAATGCTATTTGGGATCCTTAATAATTTTTAAGACTACATAGAGATCTTGTGACCAGAATGTTTGAGCTTTCCTGGACTAGTCTCTGCCAGTTAGAGCATTGCCCTCATAATTTTAACCTGTTAGTTTATATAAACATTTCTTGAGTTTGCTCAGCCTCCACATACAATCCCTCTATAATGCTTGTTGACTCTATCCCTAAACTTCTTGTCATAATTATACAATTTCCATTGCTCCCACTCCCATAGAATGAGAGGTCAGATATTTTGTTTTAACACTGTCAAATTCCATTTTCATCCTCCTCTAAAGGAAAACGGAAGGTTAAATTCTAAACTCCTCACTGTGATGGAGATTAATTTGTCCAATCTAATTCATTTTCCCTCTTATCACAGGAATATATGTCAATTGTAAATAACAATAATCACCTTTGGCGACTGTGTGTTGTAAGTGGCAGGACAGTCCACTATGCTAATCAGAGTCTAGTGACCTATTGGGAACTGTAACTATTCAAAGAAAATAAACTACTTTCTTTAGCTTTTGTATTTTGGGGTTTTATTGTTTCAGCAGTTCTATTTTTATCATTGCAATAAATGTACTTGAGGAGTAATGTTTCTTCAAAGAAATACTTAAACAAATAGAAGTTGTATCAAAAAGTGTGCAGACATGCTGAAACTAAAAGGGCTTTATAAAATTATTTTAATGCAAAAAAGCAAAGAGAATGGAGCCAAGTCTAGTATTAAAAGGATATATCAAAGATTGTATTAGCAGATTCTGACTGGAATTCTTATTCAAGATTGCCTGAATTAAACAACAACAACAAGCTGGAGATGCTTGTGAAGCACATTGGTCCTTTGGTTAAAAAAAAAAAAAATCTAACAACCTGCCTCTTAAGCTATCTTTCTCTGCTTATTTTTCTTTGTATTATTCACCACCATATATATAGTATATGTTTTCTTATTTGTTTATTGTCTTTCCAGCACTGGAATATGAACTCCATAGGGCAGAGAATTTGTCTTTTGTTAACTGCTAATTTCTAGTGATTAACATTGTAAGTTCCCACCTTGAATAGTCTAGAGAGCCCTTTCATCCACTCAACAAATCTGTATTAAACTTCTCGTATGTATATCGGAGATTGTAGATATAGATATTTCAACAAAATAAGCAAGAGTCATGCCCCCTTGGAGCATTCCCATATATAAAGTGTGATATGCCTTATTAAGACAATCACACTAACACACATGTGCTAGTGTGTGTTAGAGATGACTGGATTGCATCACTGATGCAATGAAAATGAACTTGGGTGAACTCCGGGAGATGGTGAGGGACAGGGAAGCCTAGTCCACTGCAGTCTATGGGATCATAAAGAGTCAGACATGACTGGGTGACTGAACAACAACAACCCAGTAAGTGTCACATGCTCAAAAAGTATTTTATTACATGAATAAATACTCTAATTTCTTGTAGCACAGTGTGCCTTTCTGTGTCACTACCACACTTCTATTTGCCATTTTTGCCCATTTGTGTTAGTGTGATTATCTTAAGTCACATCACACTCAATTTATGGGAAAGCTCCAAGGGGTCATGACTCACACTTATTTTGTTGAAAATCTATGTCTACAATCTACAGCATATTGTATATAAACTGGTATATAAGGAAGCTCAATACAGATTTGTTGAGTGGACGAAGGGCTCTCTGGACTATTAAGTAGATGATTTCCTTCTTACAGATTTCAGAAGAGTGTGACTTGATGGACATTAAGTTTAAAGGCAGCTGTTTAATGCAAGTTCCCTTTGTACTTAATGAATGCCTTTAAATTTAAATATGTCCCCACCCTAACATATTTACTATGAAAACTTTTAATAAATAAACTTTATTTTTAGAGCAGTTTTAGGTTATAGAAAAATATGAGAGCAAGGTGCAAAGTTTTCGCATATATTCTCTCCCCCCACACATGCATAGGCTCTTCTATTAACAACATCCCTTACCAGAGCAATATATATGTTACACCTGATGAACTGACATTGTTCATCATTATTATTCAAGAAACTGAAAGTCACTCAGTCATGTCTGACTCTTTGCAATTCTGTGGACTATGCAGTCCATGGAATTCTCCAGGCCAGAATACTGGAGTAGGTAGCCATTCCCTTCTCCAGGGGATCTTCCCACCCCAGGAATCAAACCCAGATCTCCCACATTGCAGGTGGATTCTTTACCAGCTTAGCCATCAGAGAAGACCAAAGTGAAAGTCGCTCAGTCATGTCCGACTCTTTGCGAATTCTCCTGGCCAGAATGCTGGAGTGCATAGCCTTTCCTTTCTCCAGGGGATCTTCCCAACCCAGGGATTGAACCCAGGTCTCCTACATTCAGGGGAATTCTTTACCAGCTGAGCCACCAGTCCATAGTTTATTATTCACTCTCTAAGTATTGTATAAAATCTGTGGGTATGTACAAATGTATGATGACATATATTCATCATTAGTGTATCATTCAGAGTTACTTGACTGCCTGAGAAAAACTGCACTATTCTTGCTCTTTCTTCACCTTACTCTTGAAATCCACTGACTGTTTTGTCTCCATAGGTTTTTCTCTTTTCCTGAATATCATAAAAGGTGGAATCATATGGCATGTAACCTTTTCAGATTGACTTTTTTAACGTTAATAATATGCATTTAAATCTTCCATGTCTTTCATGGTTTGATAGCTCATAATTTTTAGCATGCAATAATATTCTATTATCTGGTTATACCACAGTTTATTTATCCATTCATCTACTAAGACATTTTAGTTGTGTTTCCAAGTTTTGGCAATTATGCATAAAGCTGCTATAAACATCCATGTGTTGGTTTTTGTATGAATGGAAGTTTTGAACAGTAGTCTTTTTTCAGATGAGTTTTTTGCAAATATTTTCTCCCAGTCTGCATTTTGTCATTTCATTTTCTTTCTTTCTGTTTCTTTCTTTCTTTCCTTTTAAATAATGTCAAGGTTATCATTTTTTTTCTTTCAAGAATCATATTTTTGGTGTTGTACCTAAAAAGTCATAGCCAAATGCAGTATCACTTAGGTTTTCTCCTATATTATATACATCATATAGTTACAGTTGATTTTCTCTACTGAGTTTCTGTTTTTAATTTTTATTGCTTTCTGCTCTTATAATTTGTTTCTTTTTACTTTGAATTTAATTTGGTCATCTTTTTTTTAAATTCCCTAAGGTAGACACATAAGTGATTGATTTTTTTATTTTTCTTTTCTACTATATGCAGAAAATGCTATAACTTTCTTTATGCTCTTACTGATTTTTCTTTGTTGAATCTATTTTTAATAGAGGGACATTGAAGCTTCCAATGATAGTAATTAATTCATTACTTTATTCTTATATTTCTGTCAGTTTGCCTCATATATTTTGGTGTTTTGTGTTAGAAATACACACACTGAAAATTACTATGTCTTCTTGAAATGCTCTACCATAATGAAATGTTCCTCTTTATTCATGATAATTTTACTTTGAATTTTTTTCTGTCTGAAATTAAAACAACTACCTCATTTTCTTTTGGTTAAGGCAAATGGTAGATCTTTTCCCATTCACTTTTTAAAAATTCAGTTGTTCAGCTGAAAATTTTGATCTCCCAATATGTCTCAAAATGGTATAAAAAACTTTAATATATACATATGTGGGAATCACTTTTGCAAGTTATAATACAATGCAGTAAGTCCTATAAAAGAGGCAGGCAACAAATCTTGTTGGAGAAAAGGGAAGAAGAGATAAACTCAATGTGTAATAGTCAGTTTCATATGATAACAGGATATCCATGTCGTGTAAAGGAATAGAGACTTGGGTTTTGAGTCTGAGGATTTGATAGCTCTTCTTGGTTCTGCATTAATAGTCTCGTCCTCAGCAGGAATTCACTTAACTTCCATGGCATTAACTTTTAAACTTATGAATGATAGACCCATTTGAGAGCTGGATGAAACTGTCTTCAGGAAAAATACATGGCTGTGTACAAATACTCAGCTGAAAAAATGTTGCTATGTAGAAAGCTGTTTCCTTATCTACAAAGAACATATATTGTATGATACAATATTAAGATTTCTACCTCTAAAAGTCATGGATATTTTCTCACTATTACTTTCATTTGCACTTACACTTTTTAAATGGACCCTGAAAAATTCATTCAGTCAATAAATTTTTGAGTATACACTATATATCATGCATTGAAATATGTTAGATTAAAATAATTAGAAACTTGCATACAAAAAATGCTTCCCTTGTGGATAGTGAATAATGGTAAATGATGATAAATATTTATATTTTGCCATGTATTTTGGAACTTACACATTAAATTCTCTAAATGTCAAAATCTGTAAAAATATTTAGTAAAAGGTACTATGTATAGGTACTATGTATATTATTTTATGAAAAATATAAACTAACATCAGTTAGAAATTGGCCTAGTGTGTCTGTCAGAAAAACAAAACACACAACAGTTCAATTAGCAAAGATTGTTTTTTATGAAGTATTATTATTATTATTTTAGTAAACTTCAAAGAACTGAAAATCCAAAAAGGCAAAACTGAGGTTATATAGCCAAAGAAATAGCAGGAAACAGATCCCATCTTTCTTAATGTGTTATTTTTTGCCAATTAGGTTTACAGCCAATCAGTGAAGTCCATGTGTTTCTTTGAAATAAAGCAACTTTACTAGGATATATCTTTTAGTATTGTTGATTTTGTTTCTACATTTGAAAGTAAAGGATAGGCAATTTCAACAGGGATAGTCAAAACATTTAAGTTTAGAATTTGTGTTTGAAATATACCTTAATTTCAGTCTACTAGAGTGTGCATTTTTCTTCATTTGAAACTTCAAAAATGAATATGTTGGCTCTTTGACTATCTTCCATGTTATCATTAAATATTTGTATTTTCTTATTTCTATTTTCCTCATGCTTTAGTCCTGTCCTCTATGTTTCTCTATTCCTTATAAAAAACCTCTTTAAACAAAGTATTTTTTGTCATTATTTGTTACTCTAGTACACTTTGTTGAAATTCATAGATATCTGTATCAAAAAAGTACAGATTTAAACCTAATATAGAAATGACTATGAGAGCCAAGTCTCTGAGTAAGATGTCTCGATTGAACAGGCTTTTCATTTGTCTCATTTCAGGTCAAAATTGAGTATACCGTCTTTCAAACAGAAACAATGGTGAAAGATTATCTGTAAATAGAAGAGATTATACTACATATCTCAGTCATTTACAAATTAATTTGTATTCATTTCTGTGGAAACATTTTATTTCATTTCCTCACTGACCTTAAGGTTACTCTTGCACATTTCAACCAATGGTATGAGTGAAAGAATCATTTAACTTCTAAGCAAAAGTTTTAAGAGCCAGCATGTGAACCGTTTATGTTTTCTTTATTCTGACACAGGATTGGCAATGATTACTGCCATGAGATTGGCTATATACAGTGACAACAAAATTGCTCTTTTTGTTGTTGAAAACTGATGAGATTTGGGGATTATTTGTTACTACAACTCACCTATCTTTTCTAACTGACATACAGTTGATCCTTGAACAATGTAAGAATTAGGGATGCTGAGCACCTGTACAGTTGAAAATTCACTTATAACATTATAGTCAGCCCCTCTCCTCCAAATTGTTGTTGTACAGTTGCTAAATCTTGTCTGATTCTTTGTGACCCCATGGACTGCAGCACACCAGGCTTCCCTGTCTTTCACTATTCTTCTCCAAATACGTGGTGCAAAATCCACAGATTCAATCAACTGAATATTGTGTGGCGTAGTAGTATTGTACATATTTAGTGAAAAAAAATCGCATATAACTAAACCCACCCAGTTCAAATCCATGTTGTTCAAGAGTCCACAATAGTCTTCATAATGTATGCTTTATACTCACTGTTATTTTTGTGCCAAACTATATCTGGACAAACCATTGTCATCATCCCATGAACCCTATTTCTATGGTTTCAAGCATTTCATTTGGTTATATTATTATTGCTATTTTAGAGAATTCCGGATTGTTTTCCTCGTTTCAGATCTGGTGCAGATAATACTTTGCTTTATGATTTCCCTGGACTTTCAAAAGGGAAATTTCCAAGAATAATAAAGAATGATGAATCAAATCCATGAATTTTGTCACTATTATTTAATTCTGGGTCATAGGTTAGAGTTTGGTTTGTGTCTTGACTATCCAAGATTTTTACACATTAAAAACTAAAATAATGCTGCATCATTATAATTTAGAGCTCCAGATTTTTTTTTAATGAAGAATAACTTAGAAACCCATTGAACAACCTAACAAAACATTTTCTATTTTTCACCAATCCTTTGTACCTCTCTCATGAATTATTAACTCAGTTTTTCAGTGAGTTTTTGTAAATCTAAGAATTCCAAAATATTTACCTTTGTACCATAGTAAAATAAAAATTGTTTTTTACAAATAGTAGGCTATTCTTGTTTCAGCACATGATAATAAACTAGGATATAGCAATTGAAAATGTTTGTGTTTGTGATCAAAGATTTTAATCTTACATCTGAATTTTTAGTGTATAATAAATAAAGATTTTAGAAAAGGCAGAGGAACCAGAGATCAAATTGCCAACATCCGCTGGATCATGGAAAAAGCAAGAGAGTTCCAGAAAAACATCTATTTCTGCTTTATTGATTATGCCAAAGCCTTTGACTGTGTGGATCACAATAAACTATGGAAAATTCTGAGAGAGATGGGAATACCAGACCACCTGACCTGACTCTTGAGAAATGTGTATGCAGGTCAGGAAGCTACAGTTAGAACTGGACATGGAACAATAGACTGGTTCCAAATAGGAACAGGAGTATATCAAGGCTGTATATTGTCACTGTGCTTATTTAACTTATATGCAGAGTACACCATGAGAAACCCTGGACTGGAAGAAACACAAGCCGGAATCACGATTGCCAGGAGAAATATCAATCACCTCAGATATGCAGATGACACCACACTTATGGAAGTAAGTGAAGAGGAACTAAAAAGCCTCTTGATGAAAGTGAAAGAGGAGAGTGAAAAAGTTGGCTTAAAGCTCAACATTCAGAAAACGAAGATCATGGCATCCGGTCCCATCACTTCATGGGAAATAGATGGGGAAACAGTGGAAACAGTGTCAGACTTTATTTTTTGGGGCTCCAAAATCACTGCAGATGGTGACTGCAGCCATGAAATTAAAAGACGCTTACTCCTTGGAAGGAAAGTTATGACCAACCTAGATAGCATATTCAAAAGCAGAGATATTACTTTGCCGACTAAGGTCCATTTAGTCAAGGCTCTGGTTTTTCCAGCAGTCATGTATGGATGTGAAAGTTGGACTATGAAGAAGGCTGAGCACCGAAGAATTGATGCTTTTGAACTGTGGTTTTGGAGAAGACTCTTGAGAGTCCCTTGGACTGCAAGGAGATCCTACCAGTCCATTCTGAAGGAGACCAGCCCTGGGATTTCTTTGGAAGGAATGATGCTAAAGCTGAAACTCCTGTACTTTGGCCACCTCATGCGAAGAGTTGACTCACTGGAAAAGACCCTGATGCTGGGAGGGATTGGGGGCAGGAGGAGAAAGGGACAACAGAGGATGAGATGGCTGGATGGCATCACTGACTCGATGAACGTGAATCTGAGTGAACTCCGGGAGCTGACGATGGTCAGGGAGGTCTGGAGTGCTGCAATTCATGGGTCGCAAAAAGTCGGACACGATTGAGCGACTGAAATGAACTGAACTGAAATCAAGGATCTTAATAAATTAAGGATCTTAAACCATTTCTAAATACTTACCTGACTTATTTTATAATAAAAATACTCCTTTCTCTTTATTATAGTTTTTAAATTGTGAAAGTATGATAATAACACATTTACATAAGATTTGGAAAATACAGAACAAAGTTACGTATAGTTAGTTTCACTATATATTGCAATTATCTTTTAAAAATAGATAAATTATGATTCTTAGTTAGAGTTTTAATATCAAGCTCTCAAAAATTAATAGAAAGAATATACAGAAAAGTAGAAGGATATAGTAGACCTGAAAAGCACCATGAACCAATTCATCATGATTAAGATTTATAGAATTTTTGCACAATAGTGAGATAAAATTATATTCATATTTCCATAGAATGTTAACTAGGAGACACTGAAACATATCCAGGGCATAAAACAAAATTTAAATTTTCATGGTCTAAAGGTATTGAAATTATACAGCCAGTTCTCTTATAACTGTGGAATTATGTTAGAAATCAATATCAAAAGATACTTGAAAATAATCCATATATTCTCAAGTGCAATGTGACATTTACCAAGAGAGATATTTGACTTAGCCATTGAGAGTCTCAATAAAGTTAGAACACTGAAAAAACACAGAGGGTGATTGCAGAAAGGAGGCATTTAAATGAAAAATTAATATCAAAATAAGAAATAACATCAAATAATATCAAAGATACTCTAAACCCTATGTATTTGGGAATTAAATGTCCATTTTTAACTGTGGATATCTAAGACATCATAACAAGGAAAATTAGAAAATATTTGTAACAATAAATATGGAAAGGGGATTTATCAGAATTTTTTACATTCAGCTGAGGTTGTTCAATGTAACTAAATATGTGTGGTTTTAATTTAAAAAATTAAGGCTTAAAACTTCTAATCCATTTCCAAAATATAAAGAAATATTATATTGTAAATAAAAAAGTAAACAGGATATTAGCATGTGATACAGCATTAACTAAAATACAGAAGTTTTTCAAAATCATTTTTTTTCAAATTTCACAAAAATGTATGCCAGAGTACATTATTTGTTGTCATACCTTATTCAAGATTCCACATTGTGTAAATGACTCCTTTTATTAAGCACTTCAATTTATTTCATTTTTTAAGTGAGGTATTTCAGAAGGTTATCAGCTGGTCAGTCAGGCAGTTCAGTCACTCAATCCTGTCCAATTCTTTTTGGCCCAATAGACTGCAGCATGACAGGCCTCCCTGTCCATCACCAACTCCCAGAGCCTCCTCAAAGTCATGTTAATAGAGTTGGTGATGCCATCCAACAATCTCATCCTTTGATGTCCCCTTCTCCTCCCACCTTCAATCTTTCCCAGCATCAAGGTCTTTTCAAATGTGTCAACTCTTCAGAGCAGGTGGCCAAAGTATTGGAGTTTCAGCTTAGCATCAGTCCTTCCAATCAATAATCAGGACTGATTTCCTTTAAGATGGACTTTGGATCTCCCTGCAGTCCAAGGGACTCTCAAAAGTCTTCTCCAACACCACAATTCAAAAGCATCAATTCTTTGGCACTCAGCTTTCTTTATAGTCCAACTCTCACATCCATACATGACTATTGGAAAAACCATAGCCTTGAAGAGACAGACCTTTGTTAGCAAAGTAATATCTCTACTTTTTAATATGCTGTCTAGGTTGGTCATAACTTTCCTTCCAAGGAATAAGCCTCTTTTAATTTCGTGGCTGCAGTCACCATCTGCAGTGATTTTGGAGCCCTAAAAGATAAAGTCAGCCATGTTTCCACTGTTTCCACTGTTACCTTATCTATTTGACATGAAGTGATGAGACCAGATGGCAAGATCTTAATTTTCTGAATGTTGAGCTTTAAACCAACTTTTTCACTCTTCTCTTCACATTCTTCAAGAGCCTCTTTAGCCCTTCTTCACTTTGTGCAATAAGGGTGGTGTCATCTGCATATCTGAGGTTATTGATATTTCTCCCGGGATTCTTGATTCCACCTTGTGCTTCATCCAGCCCAGGGTTTCTCATGATGTACTCTGCATTTAAGTTAAATAAGTAGGGTGAAAATATATAGCCTTGATGTATTCCTTATCCTATTTGGAACCAGTCTGTTGTTCCATGACTGGCATAGGTATTTCTCAAGAGGCAGGTCAGAAATTTCAGTTCAGTTCAGTCGCTCAGTTGTGTCCGACTCTTTGCGACGCCATCAATTGCAGCATGCCAGGCTTCCCTGTCCATCACCAACTCCCGGAGTTCACTCAGATTCACGTTCATCGAGCCATCTCATCCTCTGTCGTCCCCTTCTCCTCCTGCCCCCAATCCCTCCCAGCATCAAAGTATCTTCCAATGAGGCAACTCTTCGCATGAGGTGGCTAAAGTACTGGAGTTTCAGCTTTAGCATCATTCTTTCCAAAGAAATCCCAGGGCTGATCTACTTCAGAATGGACTGGTCAGATCTCCTTGCAGTCCAAGGGACTCTCAAGAGTCTTCTCCAACACCACAATTCAAAAGCATCAATTCTTCGGTGCTCAGCCTTCTTCACAGTCCAACTCTCACATCTATACACGACCACTTGAAAAACCATAGCCTTGACTAGATGGAACTTAGTCGGCAAAGTAATGTCTCTGCTTTTGAATATGCTATCTAGGTTGGTCATAACTTTTCTTCCAAGGAGTAAGCATCTTTTAATTTCATGGCTGCAGGCATCATCTACAGTGATTTTGGAGCCCCCCAAAATAAAGTCTGACACTGATTCCACTGTTTCCCCATCTATTTCCCATGAAACGATGGGGCCAGATGCCATGATCTTCGTTTTCTGAATGTTGAGCTTTAAGCCAACTTTTTCACTCTCCTCTTTCACTTTCATCAAGAGGCTTTTTAGTTCCTCTTCACTTACTTCCATAAGGGTGGTGTCATCTGCATATCTGAGGTGATTGATATTTCTCCTGGCAATCTTGATTCCAGCTTGTGTTTCTTTCAGTCCAGCGTTTCTCATGGTGTACTCTGCATATAAGTTAAATAAGCAGGGTGACAATATACAGCCTTGATATACTCCTGTTCCTATTTGGAACCAGTCTATTGTTCCATGTCCAGTTCTAACTGTAGCTTCCTGACCTGCATACACATTTCTCAAGAGTCAGGTCAGGTGGTCTGGTATTCCCATCACTCCCAGAATCTTCCACAGTTTCTTGTGATCCACTCAGTCAAAGGCTTTGGCATAGTCAATAAAGCAGAAGTAGATGTTTTTCTGAAACTCTCTTGCTTTTTCCATGATCCAGCAGATGTTGGCAATTTGATCTCTGGTTCCTCTACCTTTTCTAAAACCAACTTGAACATCTGGAAGTTCACAGTTCACATATTGCTAAAGCCTGGCTTGGAGAAATATGAACATTACTTTGCTCGTGTGAGATGAGTACAAATGTACAGTAGTTTGAGCATTCTTTGGTATTGCCTTTTTTGGGATTGGAATGAAAGCTGACCGTTTCCAGTCCTTTGGCCACTGCTGAGTTTTCCAAATGTGCTGGCATATTGAGTACAGCACTTTCACAGCATCATCTTTCAGGATTTGAAATAGCTCCACTGGAATTCCATCACCTCCACTAGCTTTGTTCGTAGTGATGCTTTCTAAGGCCCATTTGACTTCACATTCCAGGATGTCTGGCTCTTGATGAGTGATCACACCATCGTGATTATCCAGGTTGTGAAGATCTTTTTTGTACAGTTCTTCTGTGCATTCTTGCCACCTCTTCTTAATATCTTCTGCTTCTGTTAGGTCCATACCCTTTCTGTCTTTATCGACCCCATTTTTGCATGAAATTGTTCCCTTGGTATCTCTAATTTTCTTGAAGATATCTCTAGTCTTTCCCATTCTGTTGTTTTCCTCTATTTCTTTGCATTGATTGCTGAAGAAGGCTTTCTTATCTCTTCTTGCTTTTCTTTGGAACTCTGCATTCAGATGCTTATATCTTTCCTTTTCTCCTTTGCTTTTCACTTCTCTTCTTTTCTCAGCTGTTAGTAAGGCGTCCCCAGACAGCCATTTTGCTTTTTTCATTTCTTTTCCAAGGTGTGGTCTTGATCCTTGTCACCTGTACAGTGTCACGAGCCTCATTCCATAGTTCATCAGGCACTTTATCTATCAGATCTAGGCACTTAAATCTACTTCTCACTTCCACTGTATAATCATAAGGGATTTTATTTAGGTCATATTGAATGGTCTAGCAGTTGTCCCTACTTTCTTCAATTTAAGTCTGAATTTGGTGATAAGGAGTTCATGATCTGAGCCACAGTCAGCTCCTGGTCCTGTTTTAGTTGACTGTATAGAGCTTCTCCATCTTTTGCTGCAAAGAATATAATCATTCTGATTTTGGTGTTGACCATCTGGTGATGTCCATGTTTAGGGTCTTCTCTTGTGTTGTTGGAAGAGGGTGTTTGCTATGACCAGTGTATTTTCTTGGCAAAACTTTTATTCTTTGCCCTGCTTCATTTCGCATTCCATGGCCAAATTTTCCTGTTACTCCAGGTGTTTCTTGACCTCCTATTTTTGCATTCCAAGCCCTATAATGAAAAGGACATCTTTTTGGGGGTGTTAGTTCTAAAAGGTCTTGTAGGTCTTCATAGAACCGTTCAACTTCAGCTTCTTCAGCATTACTGGTTGGGGCATAGACTTGGATTACCATGGTATTGAATGGTTTGCCTTGGAGACGAACTGAGATCATTCTGTCGTTTTTGAGACTGCATCCAAGTACTGCATTTCGGTCTCTTTTGTTGAACATGATGGCTACTCCATTTCTTCTGAGGGATTCCTGCCCACAGTAGTAGATATAATGGTCATCTGAGTTAAATCAACCGTTCCAGCCCGTTTTACTTCACTGATTCCTAGAATGTTGACGTTCACTCTTGCCATCTCCTGTTTGACCACTTCCAATTTGCCTTGATTCATGGACCTGACATTCCAGGTTCCTATGCAATATTGCTCTTTACAGCATTGGAAATTACATCCAATACTGGGTTCTTGCTTCTACCACCAGTTACATCCACAGCTGGGTATTGTTTTTGCTTTGGCTCCATCCCTTCATTCTTTCTGGATTTATTTCTCCACTGATCTCCAGTAGCATATTGGGCACCTACTGACCTGGGGAGTTCCTCTTTCAGTATCCTATCATTTTGCCTTTTCATACTGTTCATGGGGTTCTCAGGCAAGAATACTGAAGTGGTTTGCCATTCTCTTCTCCTGTGGACCACATTCTGTCAGCTGTCTCCACCATGACCTGCCCATCTTGGGTTGCCCCGCGGGCATGGCTTAATTTCATTGAGTTAGAGAAGGCTGTGTCTAAGTGTAATTAGATTGACTAGTTTTCTGTGAGTATGGTTTCAGTGTGTCTGCCCTCTGATGCCCTCTTGTAACACCTACCATCTTACTTGGGTTTCTCTTAACTTGGGCGTGGGGTATCTCTTCATTGCTGCTCCAGCAAGGTGCAGCTGCTGTTCTTTACCTTGGATGAGGGGTATCTCCTCACCAGCACCCTTCTTCACCTTCAACGTGTGATGGCTTCTCAGAGGTTTACAACATAATAAATACACAGAAAATAATTAAAACAATTGTAATAAGGATAAGGACAATAAAATCTTGCTGAATAAATAAAATAAGTTTATGACATTATTGAAGAAAGAAGACAAAAGAAAATTAGGGAAATTAGTAGATTTTTTATATCAGCTAAAATATTCCTGTTAACATACAGTAGCTGTGGATTACTTTCACAGTCCACACATCTGTGAGTATGACAGTAAACATATTCATGAGTTCTAAGTATCTCAAATAGAAATAATCTTAATTTGAAATTAATTTCTACCACTGATCAAAAATTGTTTTCATTATCTGTTCACTGGCTATCTGTGACTAATATAATTGACAATATTTATAATGATTCTTAGGACTTATATTGACACAGATGGAGGTAGAATTAGAAAGGATCTGCTAAACTAATAAAGGAAATGAAAAAATTACACACATCAAAAATACCTAAAGTACACACTGGAAAGGGAAACAAAGATTTCCACAAACACTGAAAAAGGATACATGCATCCCAATGTTCATACAATCATTATTAATGAAAGCAACCTAAGGACTTATAACAGATGAATGGGTAAAGAAGATTTGGTATATGTATACAATGGAAAGAAGTTTCCGTGATAGCTCAGTTGGTAAAGAATCTGCATGCATTACAGGAGACCCTGGTTCAATTCCTGGGTCAGGAAGATCCACTGGAGAAGGGATAGGCTACCCACTTCAGTATTCTTGTACTTCCCTTGTGGCTCATCTGGTAAAGAATCAACCTGCAGTGAGGGAGACCTGTATTTGATCCCTGGGGAGGGAAGATTCCCCTAGACAAGGGAAAGGTTACCCACTCCAGTATTCTGGCCTGGAGAATTCCATGGACTGTATAGTCCATGGGGTCGCAAAGAGTCAGACACGACTGAGACAGACTTTCACTTCATTTTATACAATGGAATTGTATTGCATACATTCCAAGAATGTAATTTTGCCATTTGCAGCAACATGGATAGACTTGGAGAACATTATGCAAAGTAAATTATCAGACAGAGAAAAACAAATACCTATATGTAGAATCTAAAAAAAAAAAAAATACAACAAACTAGTTAATAAAACAAAAGTGAAGCAGACTCACTGATATAGAGAACAATTTAATGATTCCCAGTGGAGACAGGGAAAGGGAGGGTCAATCTAAGGTTAGTGGGAGATAGGATTATTATGGGATTATATGAAATCATGTGTGTGAAACGTAAAAATTATAAATCACTAGAGAATTTTAAAACTATTTCACTCAATAAAAAGATGAAAGAAGATTTCCAATTTATAATTTTCTTTTAATATGTGTTTCTTCTTTTGAAATATGAATTTCTTGAAAATATGCCTCTGATTCTGTGTTCTTTTTTTTATTGTTTAATGAAGTGATTGGTCCACAGTAGGTATTTAGCAAATATTTGTCAAATGGCTGGAAAAACAAATAAATAAGTGAGTGGTTGCCTCTACCTAAAGAAAACTTTTTTCTCTCAAGAATAATTTTGAGCAGGAACTGGGGAGTGAATAAGTGAGACATTGCAATACATGGAATACAACTGTCCCATAATGTCAGAAACATTGATATTTAAAATGAGCTGAGGTATGATGCAAAATATTAATGGCAGAAAGAATAAGACATGGACAGAGCTACTATACGAGTAGGTAATATAATGTTAAGAGAAATAAGCATTAAACTCAGTTAGTATAGCTCAGTTGCTAAAGACTCCACCTGCAGTGTGGGAGACCTGTGTTTGATCTCTGAGTTGAGAAGATCCCTTGGAGAAAGGAATGGCCACCCACTCTAATATTCTGGCCTGGAAAACTCCATTGACTGTATAGTCCATGGGGTAAAAATGAATCAGACAGGACTGAAAGGCTTTCTTTTTCACTTTCAAGAGAAATAAAAGAAGCAGAATTGCAGAATTTCTCCCAACTTTTTGGTAAAATAGAGTAGGTAAAGCAAAAGAAATTTCAAGATAAGGTGTTCATAATAAAAATGCAACAGTAAAATGGGTTGCAACTTAGGTTGCCTAAAAGGACATTTATTTGTGTCTATATGGAATATAGCTTGCTTCTTTTTGGAAGACACTGATGTTTACCTAACTTTGTCCTTTATCCTCTGCTTTGTTATTAACAATTACCTAAAATTTGTTCAGAGAAGCAAAGTGTTTGGTTGAAACTCACAGATAGCAGGAGAGATCCCCAAAGACAGAAAAACAACAAATGATTTAATATATTTATTTATTTTGATATGTATGACATTTTGCTTTCAAAATATTCTAGCTTTTCTGGTTGATGTTGTCTGGAAATTTCTACACTATTATTTAAAACTATTAACAGCAATATTAGTAGATAACTTTAAAAATGTTTAAAATATTTAGCTTGAAAGCTCATGGAGTTCATGATAACTGAAATTTCTAAATAGTTCATTAAGAACAAGTTATTTAATGCAACTTCTTAATGTGTATATTTGTAAAACAATGATCAAGATGCTGAAGAATATGTAAAATTTCAATTGCCAAATCATGTTCAACTCTTTGTGACCCCATGGACTACAGGATGCCAGGCCTCCCTGTACCTCATCATCTCTTGGCATTTGCCCAAGTTCTTGTCCATTGAATCAGTGGAGGAGGGAATGGCAAACACTCCAGTATTCTTGCTACTAAACTTCAGTAGGGAGTTTATTTAAAACAAAACAAAACAAAACAAAAAGTAAGAGTACTTATGTAAAATGGCACTCTCTAATCCTTAAATAAAAGAGGTGAAGGATAATGCAATTAGACCAGACTGTCTCAGTTTAGGTACAGCATTATGTAGCAGGCTGTTCCATAGCTATGTGAAAGTTGCTCGGTCATGTCTGACTCTTTGAGACCCCATGTACTATACAGTCTGTGGAATTGTTACATATTCTTCAGCCTCTTTCTACATTTTTAAAATTGCCAAATTTAAGCCCAGTTATTGTTCCTCAACATACTATCAAATGTCCTGACACCTATTAATAGTATATGAGCATACTCAGGCTTGGAGCTAAGCAGTTTTTCTAGACCATGATGAGTGCCAGAGGACCATTGCTAAACTGAGTTCTCATATCAGTACTTATATCAGCGAAAAGTAAAAAAAGCAAAATGAGAGAATCCTAATATTACCTTTAGAGAACTGAAGGTATCTACTATAGATAAAAGGGTAAAAAAAATCTATTGATTAAAAACACATTAGTTGGGGCCTGAGATGTAAGACAAATCCAAATAGAGAGGGTATTTCAATATGACAAAAGAGACTATAGCCAACCCAAGTTAAGAACTGTTAAAGTGACCTCTGTTGCTGCTGCTAAGTCGCTTCAGTTGTGTCTGACTCTGTGTGACCCCATAGATGGCAGCCCACCAGGCTCCTCTGTCCCTGGGACTCTCCAGGCAAGAACATTGGAGTGGGTTGCCATTTCCTTCTCCAATGCAGGAAAGTGAAAAGTGAAAGTGAAGTCACTCAGTCCTGTCAGACTCTTAGCGACCCCATAGACTGCAGACCACCAGGCTCCTCCATCCATGGGATTTTCCAGGCAAGAGTACTGGAGTGGGGTGCCATTGCCTTCTCCCAAAGTGACTTCTACCCATTTTAATTTATCTCTCATTGATTTTCATTGATTTTTTATATCTCAACATACACTCAAGACAAACACATAGGTGGGATATTTGCTATATGTGGGGAATTATAAAATCACCTTAGTAATTTCTTTGTCACATATGTGACAATGCCTTTCTACCAAATTTGAATTTTTGAGATATTACCCCATGCCCTCTCATACGTCTGAAATAAAAATTGTAAGGAACAAGGTATAAAGAAGGTTGAGAAGTGCTTGCAAACGAGACTCTCAACCAGGGCTGAACATTCTTGCAAACGAGATGTTCTGCCCAGTGTAGGGAACTAGGTTTAAGGAAGGTTGAGAAGTGCTTGCAAACGAGACTCTCAACCTGAGCTGAACGTTCTTGCAAACGAGATGTTCAGCTAAGAATCCTGTTTGTTCCCATGGGAAAAGAACATTTCTTGCACACAAGGATGTTTCTCTGATTCCTCAAAAGGAACAGACCCTGGGACAAAACGGATTCTAAGTTGGTAAGGAAGTTCCCCAAAACAAAGTCTTAGCTGCAGTAAATAAGTCAAGGTAAAAGTTATCTCGCCCTGCTCCTGTGCACTGTATAGTCTTTGAATCATAGTGCTTGGAAGCTTGCCCTGTAGGTTGTTGTGCAAGGGATATAAAATAAAGCAGCTGTAAGAAGCAAATGTTAAAAATATAAAGATTCAAACCACTCTGCAGTGTTGGTGTTTCATTCCGTCGCCAGCAAAAATCATATAGGATAGAAAATAACCAAATATAAAAGTCTTCATAAAGGTTACTATAGTACGGGTAGAATAAACACTAGAAAATTTTGCTAATATTAGCAATATTAAAAAATTTTGAAAGAGGCAGAATTCAAGCACGACATATGAAACAAAATATATTAACTTTTCACCCAAGTAGATCTCTTAAAACATGGGCCAAAAATTGAGAAACCTAAATTGTTGTTTTCCAGTCGCTCAATTGTGTCTGACTCTTTGGGATCCATGAAATGCAGTGCACCAGGATTCCCTGTCCTTCATCTCCTGGAGTTTGCTCAAACTCATGTCAACTGAGTCGGTGATACCATTCAACCATCTCATCCTGTCGCCTCCTTCTCCTCCTGCTCTCAATCTTGCCCAGCATCACAGTGTTTTCCAATGAGTTGGCTCTTCGCATCAGGTGGCCAAAGTATTGGAGTTTCAACGTCAGTCATTCCAACGAATATTTAGAGTCGATTTTCTTTAAGATTGACTGCTTTGAACTCCTTGCTGTCCAAGGGACTCTCAGGAGTCTTCTACAACATCACAGTTCAAAAACATGAATTCTTTGGCACTCCAGTTTCTTTATAGTCCAACTCTCACATCCATACATGACTACTGGAAAAACCATAGCTTTGACTAGATGGACCTTTGGTAGCAAAGTGATGTGTATGTTTTTTAATATGCTGCCTGGGTTTGTCATAGCTTTTCTTCCAAGGAGCAAGCGTCTTTTAATTTCATGACTGCAGTCACCATCTGCAGTGATTCTGGAGCTCATAAAAATAAACTCTAGCTATTCCCATTGTGGAGAATGCAATGGTGCCCCACTCCAGTACTCTTGCCTGGAAAATCCCATGGATGGAGGAGCCTGGTGGGCTGCAGTCTACGGGGTCACTAAGAGTCGGACACAGCTTCACTTTCACTTTCAATGTTCACTTTCATGCATTGGAGAAGGAAATGGCAACCCACTCCAATGTTCTTGCCTGGAGAATCCCAGGGATGGGGGAGCCTGGTGGGCTGCCATCTATGGGGTCACACAGAGTCAGACACCACTGAAGTGACTTAGCATTCCCATTGTTTCCCCACCTATTTGTGATTAAACTGACCTTTTCCAGTCCTGTGGCCACTGCTGAGTTTTTCAAATTTGTTGCCATATTGAGTGCAGCACTTTCATAGCATCATCTTTTAGGATTTGAAAAATCTCAACTGGAATTCCATCACCTCCACTAGCTTTGTTTGTAGTAACGTTTCATAAGGCCTACTTCGACTGCAGGTATGTGGCCACACCATTTTGGTTATCCAGGTCACTAAGACCTTTTATGTATAATTCTTCTCTGTATTCTTGCCACCTCTTCCTAATGTGGTTAATTATGTTTAAATGCCAGAATAAATGTCACTCACTGAAAGGAAAATTAAACATGCCTCAGTGATCTAATAGTATCTAAAATTTCCAGCTTATTCCTTTTTGTAGCCCTGATAACTGATTTCTATATAAATTAAAGGAAATCAATACAAATGTTTTAAATTTAATATATACCTTTTGTGTATAGTTATTACAAATGATATTTCTAAAATATATTTTAATTGAAATATTTTTAAAATATACATCCCTCCATTGTTTGTCTTATAAACAATGCAATAAGATTTCCTCACAAAAATTACATATATATTTTCAGAATAATTTGTATGCACTAATTTTACCAAATATTCATCTTCAAAAGAAAATCACATAGAGACAGGCACTCAGCTTTCTTTATAGTCCATCTCTCACATCCATACATAACCACTGGAAAAACCACAGCTTTGAATAGATTGACCTTTGTTGTTTGACTAAGTAACCTTTGATGTTTGACTAGATGACCTTTGATATTTGACTAGATGACCCTAAAATCTCTTCCTTTAAAATTCCCATTTGATGAGCGAACACATTCCCTCTTGATTTGGTTGAGTCACTTGCACTCAAAAAATTCAACAAAATGAGTCCTTTATTAAGCCTGTAATGTACTAAGGGCAATAGACAGAAAACAGGAAATATGCAATTCTTTTAGCTGTTTATATATGACTTAGAATCCAGTTGTACACACAGTGACAGATCCCAGTAATCATATACAATCTCTCACAGATAATTGAATATCGATTATATTTTGATTAATCTCTGTCTTCATAGCTCATAAGGCCTGTTCAGCCAACATGATAGTCATACATTTTGCATTTTCTTTGGAGTCTCTTAAATTCCTACAGATTTTTAATTTTATGGTGAAATAATTTACCTCTAAAGTCACTAGCAAAATATGTATATTACTGTATGCTTAGAACTAAATGGTAATACTGAGATTATGTTGGAAACAACACTATATCTAGTAATATAGGCTGTAAAAGCAGGAAGATATTAAAAATTCTGAATATTTTAGCATTTAGATTTTTAACATTGTTTGAACATACTATGCATTTCATACTGGCATATATTATATGTATTCACTAGATAAATGGTCAAAAGCATCTGTTTTATTCAAAGGAATGTGTAATAAGGTAAATAAAAATGTTTTACTATTATTATTGTTCAAAATAGAAAAGTAATTTTTACCTTTAGATTCTAGAAATATTCTTCAGGGAAAAATATATTTCCATCTCTAGGATAGCTATTCTTTACTGTTTGGGGTGTACCCTGTAAAATTATTTCAGATAGTGATCTTATAAATATGAACATATCTTTAATTTTCATACAGTTATTATATTTTGGCTGCCTATTGAAATGGACCTTTTAAATTATTTTTCCTCGTGATTACTGTCGCACTGTCTTCTAATATTACAATCAATATTATTAACTATAAACAGATGCATATCTCATTTTTATTCTTCCCTCTGTAGATTAACTGTAACTCTCCCCTTGAAGACATATAGGATTTTCTCTTTTCCTAAATGTAGAAAATTATCAAAAAATTTTATAGGGGCCTAGTTTTTTCTTTAATGTTCCACCAGTCCCATATCATCTTGAGCATTGACTTCAAACTCTTCTCATCTCTTTTTCTGCTAGGCAAACATTGAACTCCTGAGTTATTTTCTAATTTCTAACTTATTTTTCATTAATTACATATCCATGTGACTTTGTGACATGCTCCAGTATATTTCTCAGCTTTATCTACAAGCTCATTAATGTGTTCCTTAACTGTCTTATTGCATGTTCATCCTAAGTGTTATTTCCCCATAATAATTTTTATTTTTTATGGTATTTTAACTCATCCAGTATATTTTTGAATCACTCTGTTGATATTAGTTTTACTTGCTTTAACATCCTGTTCAACATATCTACTGAAACTTTTCTATTTTCACTCTTTTACAATGCTGGCTCTCTTCTAATATCTGGTAATTCTTACTTATATGCTTACTTTGTCTTTGAGCTTTTCTGGTTAATTTTTCTATTCAGTCTACACAACCAGCCTGAGCTTGTTCAGGATCTATGCAACTGCTGGCTGCCTACTATTTAAATGGAAGAGAATCACAATATGTTAGTGAATGGGATACTTTCATCTTTGCATGATCATTGAAATAGCACAGCAACTTTGATCTCTTTAGCCCAAGGTGTCATATCTTCTGTTGTAATTGAAAGAAAACTCCCCTTCATCCTATTCCTGCTGCCTAGCTCAAAATCTTTAGTGACTACTTCCATTAATTAGTGTGGTGGGAAGGAAGTGAGATTGGAGTAGTTCATGAAGATAATAAAGATAATAATAAAGATTACTGAAGATATTAAGTAAGCAATTGTACATGGTATTTTCAAGAGGTTGACTGAATGAGAAAACAGTGATTTAAGTGTAGAGCTCAAGATTATGGTGGATATATTGTGTCTTATCCAGTATCCCTTCTCACCTTCTTACAACAAAACCCTTATTTTGTTCAGGGCAGCTGTGGTGTAAAGATTTTAAGGATAACCTTATATAATTCATTTTCCTATAACTGAGGATAGAATTGATGAAGCACTCTTCCCTTGATTGTGATTATGCTCTGTGGAGTAGTCAACCTTGAAATAGAGATTATCTATATGAGCCCTTTAATAGCAAAGATAATCTCCAACTGGTAGCAGCAAAATAACTGAAAGAGATTCAAAGTATGATAAGGACTTGGTCTAATGCTAATTTTAGATAAAGGGAGCCTTGTGAAAAGGACTGTGTGTTGACCTATGGAGCTAAGAGGCACTACTGGTGGAAAGGAGTTGAGGACCTGAATTACAACTCAATGAAATGTATTCTACCAACATTTTGAATGAGCTTGAAAGCAATTCTCCATAGAACCATGAGAGATAACAAGCCCAGCCTGACTGATACACTGAGGTGGCCTTGTGACACCCTAAGTAGCGAACCCAAAATTCTGATATATAGAACTATAATCTAATGAATAGGTAATTGTTTCAAGCCATTAACTTAATGAAAATCTTTTATTCAGCATTTGTGAAGATCTGTCTTGCTGCATTGTAAACTCAAATGGTAAAGAATCTGCCTGCGATGTCGGAGACCTGGGTTCAGTTCCTGGATCAAGAGGATGAAAGGATCTTCTGGGAGAAGAGAATGGCTACCCACTCCAGTATTCTTGCCTGAAGAATTCCATGGACAGAGGAGCCCGGGCGGGGGTGTTGAGGGGGGTACAGTTCTTGGGATCTCAAAGTGTTGGACACAACTGAGTGACTAACACAAACTAATGTATCAGTAATATTCCCAGCTAATAGTTCTTTGCTTCACAGAATCTTTTATTTAGAGGTGGTCATGGAAAGATATTCTGAATATTCTTGATGTGTAAATAAAGGTCTTTATCAGAGCACTGAAGTTGTTTCTGCTTACTTGATATGGGCTTCATCACTTTCCTCTTGTCTTTTCACCCTTTTTTATTTTTTAACCATGCCATGCATGGTATGTGGCGTCTTAGTTCCTTAACAAGGGTTCTATTTTGGGGGGCCAATAGGTGGAGGCACATAAGCACCTTTATAGGTTAACACTGGAAAAATTAGTATGATGGTATGTTAAGAGAATAAGGATAAAGAAGTTAATTTAAAAATAAATTTATGACAGAGTACAATAAGAATTAAATTTTAAAAAAATCATCAGAGAAAGGAAGGTCCATAGCCATCCTATTGATATAAAGTGATATATCTCATTGTGGTTTTGATTTTCATTTTCCTGATGGATAATTATATTGAACAGTTTTTCATCATATATAAGATATATGTTTACTTTGGGGAGTGTCTATTCAGAATTTTTATTTGATTTACCTTTTTTACTGACTTGCAAGAGTTATTTATATATTTTGAATACAATTCCTTACCAAATACACGAATGCATTATTTCACCCTGGTTCTGTGGACTGTGTGTTTACTTTCTTCATGGTAATATTCTCAAGAGAAGTATTTTTAATTTTGATGAATTCCAACTTACACATTTTTTAAAATTTTATCATTTCTGCTTTTGTTGTCATATCAAAGAAAACATCAAAGATTTGCTATTGTATTTTTTCCTAAGAATTTTTAAAGTTTCAAGATCCATATTTAAATTTACAATCAATTTTTAGTTAAATTTTGTATAGTATAAGAAAAGAGTACAATATCATTGTTTTTCACGTGGATATCAGTTTGTTCTATGTGGTATTTGTGTGTAATTTTGAGTTATTACTACAAGCCACATGAGAGTAAATCCCTAAGAGAACTGTGAAATTCATATGTATTTAACATATTCCCCAGATGGGTTTTATGCACACTGAAATTGAATAATAATTAAGTGTTCATGAGACATGAAAGCAAGTAAAATGGAAGTGAGGACATTAGGGAGATGGGAAGATGGACATTTTAGGTGAAAACTAGTCGTTCAATTTCCATTGTAACGTGTTACCTTTTTATTCATCTACTGGTAATAGTGATGCTTTAGCAACTTCATGACAAGATCTGTTAGAAGTGACATTAAATGAGATTCAAGATGTTGCCAGAGGAAAGGTTGCCAACAGTTAAAAATTAGTCATTGGAATTGAGATGTAATGGAAAACTTTTCATTTTTACATCAACATGGGCATTGCATTCAGGCAGGCAAGTGATAGAAAAGGAAAGATGATGAGGAAAGACAATCGGGTAACAAAACCTTTAGTAAATGTAGTTAGGAGATGACGTGGGCCAGTAACTAGTACTTCTTATACTTTCCTGAGGTTTAAAAGTATTGAAGAATAAAAAAATAAAGAACACTCAAAATAAATTAGATGTTACATTTATTACTAGTAAAGATAGTGTTGTAGAATCTGGCCTACCTCTGCAGAAAACTAGAAATGTGAAATAGATTCACCTGGTCTATCTTTGTCCTCTCTGGCTGCAATAACAAAAAGTGAAGTTTCTCAGTTGTGTCCGACTCTTTGCGACCCATGGACTGTAGCCCACCAAGCTCCTCCTTCCATGGGATTCTCCAGGCAAGAATACTGGAGTGGGTTGCCGTTTCCTTCTCCAGGGGATCTTCCCGATCCAGGGATCGAACCCAGGTCTCCCACATTGCAGGCAGACACTTTAACCTCTGCTCCACCAGGGAAGCCCTTAAATATCACAAACTGGATGGTTTAAACAACAGACATTTATTTCTCATAATTCTGGAGGTTAAGAAGTCCAAGATCAAGGTGCTGGCACACTCTGTGTCTGTGGAAGACTCACTTCCTGGCTTGCCTACTGGCTTCTCTCTCTGTATGCTCATGACCTTTACTCTCTTCTTCTTCTTAAAAGGGCACTAATTCCATCATGAATGTTCTACTCTCATTACCTAATTTAAAACTTTTCAAAGGCTCTGCCTCCCAATACCATCACATCAGGGGCTAGGGTTTCAATGTATGAATTTTGGGGGAACATAACATATAACTCATAACACAGTCGTGGCAGTAATGGGGCACTAGAGGTTTCCTGCATGATGACTTCACTGTTAAGCTAATGGCACAGAGAGCTACAGATACTTAATTGTTCTTCCAAATTCATCTTTATGACACGTAATGAAGAATACAAAATGAGGCAAAAAAGAATGCATCATTAGAGATTTTTCCTCATGCAAAAAGTAATCAGGAGTGGAAAGAGCTACACCACCTCATATTCCAGGGAGTTTAGATATCTTAAATAATTGGTGTTAATCATTAATCTTATATGAATCATGCTTATGGGAAACCTTTGGGTAATACATTAACAGTCTATTTTGGACAATTTCTCTAGGAATTTAAGATTATTTTCTTAATGCCAACTAAGCTTTTGGATATCCACCAAAGATGACTTGAGGACAGTATATTTTCCTCCAAATATTATTCAGAACACTGCCACATTTAAGTCAACTTCAGAAGTCACTTTCCACCTGTGGTAAGAGGACTGTCAGAGAGCTCTCTAATGATGTTTATTTCCTAGTCCAATAAATTAGTGAATATACATTAATTTTTTTTATTCTGGTAACAGAATAGTACAAACACATAGGTTAAAACATAAATTTATTCTCTCATAGTTTCAGAGGCTAAACATCCAAAATTATGGTATAAGCACAGTCATGCTACCTAGGAAACTGGGTAGAATCCTGCCTTGTCTCTTCCTAGTTCTGGTTGGCATATCTTGATTCCAGCTTCATTACTCAAATATCTGCCTTCTTTAATTATTATACATTCTCTCTATATGTCTGTGTCCAAATTTCCCTCTTCATATAAGAACAGCAGTCATATTAGATTAGAGAAAACTCTGATGACCTCAACTTAATTATATCTACAAAGACACTATTTCCAACTAAGGTCACATTAGAAGATACCAGGTGCTAAGACTTGAACATATCTTTTGAGGTAACAAAATTCAATCCATAACCCATGTCAAAGGGGAATTAGATTATAGATGGAATTAAGGTTGCTAATCATCCTTGGGGCTTCCCTGGTGGCTCAGAGTTTAAAGCATCTGCCTCCAATGCGGGAGACCTGGGTTCGATCCCTAGGTTGGGAAGATCCCCTGGAGAAGGAAATGGCAACCCACTCCAGTATTCTTGCCTGGAGAATCCCCTGTATGGAGGAGCCTGGTAGGCTACAGTCCACGGGGTCGCAAAGAGTCAGACATGACTGAGCGACTTCACCTTCTATCAGGCATCCTTAAAACAGGGAGATAATGCTGGATTATCCAATTGGTTTCAATGTAATCAACTAGGGATTAAAAGAAGAATGAGGCAGAAAAGAGTCAGAGCTGGAGAAGGAGATATGATAACTGAAGCAGAGGACTTGGGAAATGGCAACATGGGAAGGACTCAGGCATATTTTGCTGGCTTCCAAGATGCAGGAATGAAGCCAGAGCCAACAAATGATGGAAGCTTGTAAAACCTGGAAAAGGCAAGGAAATAGGTTACAACCTAGAGTCTCTGAAAGGAATTTTTCCTTTCTAATGTGTTCATTTTATCCAATTTCAGACATCTGACCCATTGAACTTACAGATATTAAATTCATATTATTATCTTAAGCCAATGAACTTGTGGTAATTTGTTAGAGCAGCAATAGGAAAATAACAAATTGCCAGGAGAGCTTCAGAAAATTGTTTAACTGCTTCCTTCCCCAAATTTAGAGGCTTCCCTGGTAACTCTGATGGTAAAGACCACCAGCAATGCAGGAGACCCTGGTTTGATTCCTGGTGTGAAAGATTGCTTGGTGAAGGGATAGGCTACCCACTCCAGTATTGGATTTCCCTGGTGGCTCAGCAGAGAAAGAATCCTTCTGAAATGTGGAAGATGTGGGTTTGATCCAAGAGTTGGGAAGATCCCCTGGAGAAGGGAGCGGCTACACACTCCGCTGGAGTGGGTAGCTTGGAGAATTCCATGGACTGTATACTTTGGAATAGGTGAATTTAACTCAGATGACCATTATATCTCCTACTGTGAGCAAGAATCCCTTAGAAGAAATGGAGTAGTCATCATAGTCAACAAAAGAGTCCAAAATTCAGTACTTGAATGCAATCTCAAAACAACAGAATGATCTTTTTTGTTTCCAAGGCAAACCATTCAGTATCACAGTAATCTAAGTCTATACTCTGACCAGTAACTCTGAGGAAGCTGAAGTTGAAAGGTTCGATGAAGACCTATAAGACCTTCTAGAACTAATACCCCCCAGAAAATGTCCTCTTAATTATAGGGGAGTGGAATGCAAAAGTAAGAAGTCAAGAGATACCTGGAGTAACAGGCAAATTTGGCCTTAGAGTACAAAAGAAGGTCAAAGACTAACAGAGTTTTGCCAAGAGAACGCATTGGTCATGGCAACTACCCTTTTCCAACAACACAAGAGAAGACTCTACACATGGACAACACCATATGGTCAATACCAAAGTCAGATTTTTTTTTCTTTTTTTGAAGCCAAAGATGGGGAAACTCTATAGTCAGCAAAAACAAGACTGGGAGCCGACTGTGGCACAGATCATGAACTCCTTACTGCCAAATTCAGACTTAAATTGAGGAAAGTAGGGAAAACCACTAGACCACTCAGGTATGATCTAAATCAAATCCCTTATGATTATACAGTTGAAGATCAAATAGATTCAAGGGATTAGATCTGATAGAGTGTGTGAAGAACTATGGAGAGAGGTTCATGACACTGTACAGGAGGCAGTGATCAAGACCATACCCAAGAAAAAGAAAAGCAAAAAGGCAAAATGGTTGTCTGAGGAGGCCTTAAAAATAGCTTAGAAAAGAAGAGAAGTGAAAAGCAAAGGCGAAAAGGAAAGATATAAGCATCTGAATGCAGAGTTCCAAAGAATAGCAAGGAGAGATAAGAAAGCTTTCCTCAGTGATCAGCACAAAGAAATAGAGGAAAACAATAGAATGGGAAAGATTAGAGAGCTCTTCAAGAAAATTAGAGATCTCTTCAAGAAAATTAGAGATACCCAGGGAATATTTCACGCAAAGATGATCACAATGAAGGACAGAAATGGCTATGTACGTAATAGAAACAGACGGTATTAAGAAGAGGTGGCAAGGATACTCAGAAGAACTATACAAAATAAGATCTTCATGACCCAGATAACCATGATGATGTGATCATTTACCTAGAGCCAGACATCCTGGAATGCGAGGTCAAGTGGGCATTAGGAAGCATCACTATGAACAAAGCCAGTGGAGGTGATGGAATTCCAGCTGAGCTATTTCAAATGCTAAAAGATGATGCTTTGAAAGTGCTGCACTCAATATGCCAACAAATCTGGAAAACTCAGCAGTGGCCACAGAATTGGAAAAGGTTAGTATTCATTCCAATCCCAAAGAAAGGCAATGATGCCAAAGAATGTTGAAACTCCAGCACAACTGCATTCATCTCACATGCTAGTGAAGTAATGCTCATAATTCTTCAAGCCTTCAATTCTTCAATTCTTTCAACAGTACCTGAACTCTAAATTTCCAGATTTTCAAAACTGGATTTAGAAAAAGCAGAGGAACCAGAGATCAAATTGCCAACATCTACAGGATCATTGAAAAATCAAGAGATTTCCAGAAAATCATCTTCAGAAAACTAAGATCATGGCATCTGGTCCTATCATTTCATGGCAAATAGATGGGGAAACAATGGAAACAGTGATGGACTTTAATTTGGGGGGCTCCAAAATCACTGCAGATAGTGACTGCAGCCATGAAATTAAAAGATGCTTGCTCCTTAGAACAAAAGCTGTGACCAACCTAGACAGCATTTTAAACAGAAGAGACATTACTTTGCCGACTAAGGTCCATCTAGTCAAAGCGTTGGTTTTTCCAGTAGTCATGCATGGATATGAAAGTTGAACTATAAAGAAAGCTGAGCACAGAAGAATTGATGGTTTTGAACCGTGGTGCTGGAGAAGACTCTTGAGAGTCTCTTGGACTGCAAGGAGATCCAACCAATCAATTGTAGAGGAAATCAGTCCTGAATATTCATTGGAAGGGCTGATGCTGAAGCTCAAGCTCCAATACTCTGTCCACCTGATGCAAAGAAACGACTCATTGGAAAAGACCCTGATGCTCAAAAGATTGAAGGTGGGAGTAGGGGCCATCAGAGGATGAAATGGTTGCATGGCACCTCTGATGCAATGGACATGAATTTGAGTAGGCTCTATGATTTGGTGATGGGCAGGGAAGACTGTTGTGCTGCAGTCTATTTGGTTGCAAAGAGTTGGACAAATTGAGAGCCTGAACTGCGCTCAATAGCATCATAAATATGATAAACTGTTTCTTGGAGAGGAATGAGATAAAACCTGGCAATCCTAAAGCAAATCAACCCTGAATATTCTTTAGAAGAATTGATGCTGATGTTGAAGTTTTGACCACCTGATGCAAAGAGCTGATTCATTAGAATAGATCCTGATGCTGGGAAACAATGAGGGCTGGAGTAAAAAGGGGTGACAGAGGATGAGATGCTTTGATGCCATCATGTACTCAATGGACATGAGTTTGATCAAATTCCTGGAGATAGTGAAGAACAGGGAAGCCTGGAATGTTGCAGTCCTTGGGTTCACAAAGAGTCAGACAAGACTTAGCAACTGAACAACAACAATGTCATAAACTAAAGGCCAATACATAAAGAGACTAATAAAGTTACTAGAATCCTGCCATTCAAAGAGTGGTCCAGAGATCGTCTTTGTGACTATCACTTGGATGTTATGAGAAATTCAGAATTCTAGGCATCAACTCAAGATCTGTTGATTAAGAATCTACATATCAACAGAATCCCCAGGTTATTCACAAGTTCATTAGAATTTGACAGGCACTGGTCTAGTATTTATGGCCCAAAGCAAAGAGGAAATAAAGAGCCTCTTGATGAAAGTGAAGAAGAGTGGAAAGCTGGCTTAAAACTCAACATTCAAGAAATGAAAAGCATGGTATCCTGTCCCATCACTTCATGGCAAATAGATGGGGAAACAATGGAAACAATGATAGACTTTATTTTCTTGAGATGCAAAGTCACTGCAGATGATAATGGAGCCATGAAATTAAAAGATGCTGCTCCTTAGAAGTAAACCTATGACCAACCTAGACAGCGTATTGAAAAGCAGAGACATTGCTTTACTGACAAAGGTCCATCTGGTCAAAGCTATGGTTTTTTAGTAGTCATGTATGGTTGTGACAGTTGGACCATAAAGAAGGCTGAATGCAGAAGAACTGATGCATTTGAGCTGTGGTGTTGAAGAAGACTCTTGAGAGTACCCTGGACTGCAAGGAGTTAAACCAGTCAATCCTAGAGGAAAGCAGTCCTGAATATTCATTGTAAGAACTGATGCTGAAGCTGAATCTCCAATATTTTGGACACCTGATGCAAATAACTGATTCATTGGAAAAGACCCTGATGCTGTGAAAGATTGAAGGCAGGAGGAGAAGGGGTGACAGAGGATGAGATGGTTGAATGGCATCACCGATTCAATGGATATGAGTTTGATCAAGTTACAGGAGTTGGTGATGAACAGGAAAGACTGGCATGCTGCAGACTATGGGGTAGAAAAGAGTTTGACACAACTGAGCAACTGAACTGAACTGGTCTAGTGACTGGCACTCAGAATTAAAGGTCCTTTCTTTCTTTTTGACTGTAAGACACTTTTTTTTAAATTTTATTTTTACTTTATTTTACTTTACAATACTGTATTGGTTTTTCCATACATTGACATGAATTCGCCATGGGTGTATATGAGCTCCCAATCCTGAATCCCCTCCCACCTCCCACCCCACATTATCTCTCTGAATCATCCCCGTGCACCAGGCCCAAGCATCCTGTATCTTGTATCAAACATAGACTGGCGCTTCATTTCTTACATGATAGTATGCACGTGTCAATGCCATTCTCCCAAATCATCCCACCCTCTCCCTCAGAGTCCAAAAGTCCGCTCTATACATCTGTGTCTCTTTTGCTGTCTTGCATACAGGGTCATCATTACCATCTTTTTAAATTCCATATATATGTGTCAGTATACTGTATTGGTGTTTTTCTTTCTGGCTTACTTCACTCTGTATAATCGGCTCCAGTTTCATCCATCTCATTAGAACTGATTCAAATGTATTCTTTTTAATGGCTGAGTAATACTCCATTGTGTATATGTATCACAGCTTTCTAATTCACTCATCTGCTGATGGACATCTAGGTTGTTTCCATGTCCTGGTTATTATAAACAGTGCTGCAATGAACATTGGGGTACATGTGTCTCTTTCAATTCTGGTTTCCTTGGTGTGTATGCCCAGCAGTGGGATTGCTGGGTCATAAGGCATTTCTATTTGCAATTTTTTTAAGGAGTCTCCACACTGTTCTCCATAGTGGCTGTACTAGTTTGCATTCCCACCAATAGTGTAAGAGGGTTCCCTTTTCTCCACATCCTCTCCAGCATTTATTGCTTGTAGACTTTTGGATCGCAGACATTCTGACTGGTGTGAAATGGTACCTCACTGTGGTCTTGATTTGCATTTCTCTGATAATGAGTGATTATGAACATCTTTTCATGTGTTTGTTAGCCATCTGTATGTCTTCTTTGGAGAAATGCCTATTTAGTTCTTTGGCCCATTTTTTGATTGGGTCGTTTATTTTTCTGGAGTTGAGCTGCATAAGTTGCTTGTATATTTTTGAGATTAGTTGTTTGTCAGTTGCTTCATTTGCTATTATTTTCTCTCATTCTGAAGGCGATCTTTTCACCTTGCTTATAGTTTCCTTTGTGGTGCAGAAGCTTTCAATTTTAATTAGATCCCATTTGTTTATTTTTGCTTTTTTTTTTTTTTAGTTTTTTTTATTTTTTAAATTTTAAAATCTTTAATTCTTACATGCGTTCCCAAACATGAACCCCCTCCCACCTCCCTCCCCAAAACATCTCTCTGGGTCATCCCCATGCACCAGCCCCAAGCATGCTGCACCCTGCGTCAGACATAGACTGGCGATTCAATTCTTACATGATAGTATACATGTTCTGGGAGGTGGATCATAGAGGATCCTGCTGTGATTTATGCAGGAGAGTGTTTTGCCTATGTTCTCCTCTAGGAGTTTTATAGTTTCTGGTCTTACGTTTAGATCTTTAATCCATTTTGAGTTTATTTTTGTGTGTGATGTTAGAAAGTGATCTAGTTTCATTCTTTTACAAGTGGTTGACCAGTTTTCCCAGCACTAATTGTTAAAGAGATTGTCTTTAATCCATTGTATATTCTTGCCTCCTTTGTCAAAGATAAAGTGTCCATACGTGTGTGGATTTATCTCTGGGCTTTCTATTTTGTTCCATTGATCTATATTTCTGTCTTTGTGCCAGTACCATACTGTCTTAATGACTGTGGCTTTGTAGTAGAGCCTGAAGTCAGGCAAGTTGATTCCTCCAGTTCCATTCTTCTTTCTCAAGATTGCTTTGGCTATTCGAGGTTTTTTTGTATTTCATACAAATATTCAAATTATTTGTTCTATTTCTGTGAAAAATGCTGCTGGTAGATTGCTAGGGATTGCATTGAATCTGTAGAATGCTTTTTGTAATGAGTCTTCATGAAAATTTCATTTTTTAGTACATCTCCTCTTCAAGATATCCTTAATATTTATATACAAACTATTGGTTCCTATTAATATGATCAACCTCAGTCAATTTCTGTCATATTGAATCTGAAGCTGGCAAATTACTTTATATTGCTTTTTATTTTATTTAAAAAGCTAGATATTGAAAACTTTTTATATGAAACAACTTGTAAATCCTCTGAGTCATTTGACTTTTTAAAATAACTTTTATCCTCTAAAAAGTCGATTCAAATAATTCATCCTTTGTTTTATGATGTAGCTAAATTTCGTCAACTTCTCAAATGTCATAATGTTTATTTTTCTGATTATAAAAATACTGTATGTTGACCCCAAAGAATTTGGAAGATGGAAAATTTATAAGGCAGGAAATAAAAATTATGCATTTCCCAAGCATATTTCATTTTTTGTTGTTGTTCATTTGCATGTAACATTTTAAACTAATGTTTTAACTTTATATTCAGTTCAGTTCAGTTTAGTCACTCAGTCGTGTCTGACTCTTTGCCACCCCATGAACCACAGCACACCAGGCCTCCCTGTCCATCACCAACTCCCAGAGTTAAAAACAGCTAATTTTCTATATCACAAGCACCAAGACAAATGAAATGTGGAAGGTATTTATTATATAAAATATTAGTGAAACAGATAATGGCAGAGATTAACATTCTCCATCTGTCTTTTAGACTTAGAATGATACCTGTGAGTAATATTTCTCAGTTTGAACTAAGCCTAGTTTAAATTTTACTTCATAAAATCAAGTAATCATAATCATAATCATTATTATCTATACTTTTCTACAAAATTTATTCACACAGAAGTCTTTTTCATATAATGATATGGAAAATCATATCCTGGAAGTAAGTACACCATATGTTTACACATACACATTCACACAGACACAGTCATATGCACTTTTGTAGGCAAAATAAAGACCAGGCAAAATAATTATTGCTAAATGAATAAATTGCAGATTATTTTTGTCTTCTTTATTTTTTTAGTCTTTGCTAAGCTGAACATAAATGACTATTATATATAGAAGTGAAAAGTTGATTATCTTGTTTTAATTTCATCTTTATTTACATAGAAAGGAAAATCTCATACATAGGTGTAAATATTATTCAAAAAGTGTTTTTTCTTCCTTTCGTACATGTAGAAATCTTTTATTATAGAAAATAACATAAAGAGAATTTCCTTTGTTTTTAAACCAGTATGCACATAATGAAAGTTTTCCCTGAAGTAAAAGTTAAATGTGTATGAAAAATAAAAATCAATTCAAACAGAACCATTAATTATATGTCTTAAAATATTCATTATATAATAGGATATGACCATATTTGTACTAGTTGTATAAAGAACCCGCCTGCCAATGCAGGACAAATAAGAGATGTAGGTTTGATCCTTGGGTCAGGAAGACACCCTGGATGAGGTCATGGCAATCCACTTTAATGTTCTTGCCTGGAAAATCCCATGGACAGAGGAACCTTGCCAGCTACAGTTCATTGGGTCACAAAGAGTCAGACATGACTGAAGCAACTTAGCACACATGCACAAATGTATATTTATACTTAAAACAGGAATAAGAGAATACATGGACTTTTGTTTTTTAAGTGGAATTTTATGTAAATCTTATTTTATTGAAATTAAAAAATTAAGTGTTAATATTTGTACTGCAGAACATCTTCAAAGAATGTTTATATAATTTATTATTGTTAACTTTAGTATTAAGTATTATTAGAATCCTACAGATTTCCTCCTCATATTTTCAGGATACATATTTTCATATCTATCTTATATATCTATCAAATATCTTCCTACCTAGCCATCTATTTCCATACACATATATATGGTATTTGTGAAGGTAGATCAGTTCAGTCTCTCAGTCTTGTCCAACTACTTGTTACCCCATGGACTGCAGCACACCAGGCTTCCCTGTCCATCACCAACCCACAGAGCTTACTCAAACTAATGTCCATCCAGTCGGTGATGCCATCAATCCAACTCATTCTCTGTGGTCCCCTTCACCTCCTACCTTCAATCTTTCCCAGCATCAGGTCTTTTCCAATGACTCAATTCTTCATATCAGGTGGCCAAAGTATTGGAGCTTCAGCTTCAGCATCAGTCCTTGCAGTGACTATTCAGGACTGATTTCCTTTAGGACTGACTGGCTGATCTCCTTGCAGTCCAAGGGACTCTCAACAGTTTTTTCCAACACCACAGTTCAAAAGCAGCAATACTTCTGTGCTCAGTTGCTCAGTTTTCTTTATATTACAACTCTCACATCCATACATGACTACTGAAAAAACCATAGTGTTGACTAGGTGGACTCTGTCAACAAAGTAATGTCTCTGCTTTTTAATATGCTATCAAAGCTGATCATAGCTTTCCCCTAAGGAGCAAGCATCTTTTAATTTCATGGCTGCAGTCAACATCTGAAGTGATTTCAGAGCCCAAGAAAATAAAGCCTGTCACTGTTTCCATTATTTCTCCATCAGTTTGCCATGGCATGATGGAACCTGATGCCATGATCTTAGTTTTGTGAATGTTGAGTTTTAAGCCAACTTTTTCACTCTCCTTTTTCATTTTCATCAAGAGGCTCTTTAGTTCCTCTTCACTTTATTCCATAAGGATGGTGTCATCTGCATATCACAGGTTATTAATATTTTCCCCAGCAATCTTGATTCCAGCTTGTGCTGCATCCAGCCTGACATTTCGCATGATGTACTCTGCATATAAGTTAAATAAGCTGGGAGACAATATACAGCCTTGATGTACTCATTTCCCAATTTGGAGCCAGTCTGTTGTTCCATGTCCAGTTCTAACAGTCCATCGAATTCTCCAGACCAGAATACTGAAGTAGATAGCTTTTCCCTTCCCCCTTGGATCTTTCCAACCCAAGGACTGAACCCAGGTCTACCGCACTGCAGGCAAATTCTCTACAAGCTGAACCACAACAGAAGCCCTATGAAGGTAATTAAATGCTAAACCAGAAGTGGAGATCAGGAGAGTCAGAGGTCCTAATTCACTAAACTGCTAAAGTCTGTTGTTGTTGAGATAGTTGTGAGTGCTAATCACTAAGTCCTGTTTAACTCTTTGTGATCCCATGGCTGTAGTCTGTCAGGCTCCTCTGTTCATGGAATTGTCCAGGCAATAATGCTGGAGTGTGTAGCCATTCCCTTCTCCAGGGTATTTTCCTAACCCAGAGATCAAAACATGATCTCCTGTATTTCAGGCAGATTCTTTACCACCTGAGCCACCAGAGAAGTCTAGAAATATTTAAGGGATATAAGAGAGATTGTTGTATGTGTCGAGCAAGTCAAGTCTCTTTCCAAATTTTAGTTCTCTTATTTGAAAAAGAAAATGAAATTAGGATGCTCTCATTTCTACATCAGCCAATGAAGATATTACTATTGTAGTTATAATGCATTGTGAGTATTACAGTTAAATAATGAAGAAAGCTAAGTGCCAAAGAATTGATGCTTTTGAACTGTGGTGTTGGAGAAGACTCGAGAGTCCCTTGGACTGCAAGGAGATCCAACCAGTCCATTCTAAAGGAGATCAGCCCTAGGTGTTCTTTGGAAGGAATGATGCTACAGCTGAAACTCCAGTACTTGGCCACCTCATGTGAAGAGTTGACTCATTGGAAAAGACTCTGATGCTGGGAGGGATTGGGGGCAGGAGGAAAAGGGGACGACAGAGGATGAGATGGCTGGATGGCATCACTGACTCAATGGACATAAGTTTGAGTGAACTCTGGGAGTTGGTGATGGACAGGGAGGCCTGGTGTGCTGTGATTCATGGGGTCGCAAAGAGTCAGACACGACTGAGTGACTGAACTCAACTGAATGATGTACTTAGCAAAATGCTTAGCAGATAGAAATTATCCCAATTTTACCTAAGATCATTCCCAATTCCAAAGTTTCAGTAGTCAACCTTTTCTTTTTGTTTATTTGTTTGTGTTTTTAGTGGAAATAAAGTGTATTTCTGCAAATTATTCATTTGTGCTCTCTCCCTTCCTCTTTCAGGTCACTTAACATACAACACTTAATCCAGTTGTTAACCATTTTAACCTGAGGAGTTGTTGAAAACAAATCCTCTTTAGGAGGCTTTCTAAAGTCCACCAGTGATTTCAAAATAGCTTGAAAATCAATCAGATTAACTGAAACATTTTCTGTTCAGGCATCTATTAGAAAACTGATGTCTGTATAATGCTTCTTTGACATTGTGAACCTTTATCATCTCAGCCATAAAAAAATGAATACTGAAAATTAATATTCGATGGCAGGTTTTTCCCAAACTGTGTTTTTCCCTGGAAATTCACATTTCTAATTAGTGTTAGGTTAGTATTAGCAGTGACTTTTTCTTTGAAAAATTTTAGGTCATATTTTTAGGGTCTCTCTCTCTCTGCAAATATATAAGCACAATATTTTTAGGAAAAAAGAATTCAAAGTAACAAAAATGTATGTCAGTCATTTATCTTCAATAATTCTAGGAGTGAATAATAATTGGAAATTTAACATATGGGTAAAATTATGCCACGTTGGGCACATTTAGAAGACTTGAGTCTTAGATCAATCTGATAGTAATTAGTTATGAACTTTAACAAACCATCCAAAGTCTGTGGGCTGCAGTTTCTTCATCAAATAATCAATGATTTAGCTTTTATTACCTTCATAATACTAAAATAAATTTCTGAGATTTGTGCTATTTCTATAATGAATTAGGTGGACTTTTTATCAAGCAATGGCAACCCACTCCACTACTCTCACCTGGCAAATCCCATGGATGGAGGAGCCTGGTTGGCTGCAGTCCATGGGGTGGCTGGGATTCGGACATGACTGAGCGACTTCACTTCACTTCACTTTACCAAGCAGGTATTATAGTTTTCTCATTCATGCCTATATTAACCAATACCTGAGAATCCATAATTAAAAGTAGGCTCCCAATAAATGTTAATATATAAATGATGCAATTTTTCTTGCATGTTTGATTCAGTTTTGAGTATAAATTTTCTGAAATTAAGAAACACAAAAATCTATAGGCATATATCATTTTTTTCATATTAGGAAGTCATCATAAATCAAGGCATATCTCATTTTATTTCACTTTGTTCTATTGTACTTTGCAAACATTGCAACTTTTGCAAATTAAATAAAGCAAGGCTGCATAAAGAAGCCTTTTTCCAACAAAATTTACTCATTTGTATCTCTGTGCCATGTTCTGATAATTCACATAATACTTCTAACTTTTCCATCACTATTATATTTGTCAGTGATCTTTGATATCTCGTGACTTTTGGTACACATTAATAAGATGGCACACCTAATCAATAAATATTGTGTATTTTTTGACTTACTCCATCAGGCTGCCTTTCCACATTTTTCTTCATCTCTTTGAACCTACTTTATTCAATGAGACACAAGAATATGAAAAAATTAAGCAAGTTAATAACCCTGTCATGGCCTCTAAGTTTACAAGTCAAAAGAAGAGTTACATATCTCTCACTTTAATTAAAATCTAGAAATTATTAAGCTTAATGAGGAAGGCATGTTGAAAGCAGAGATAGGCCAAAAGTAAGCCTCTTGTTCCAGCCAGTTTGCCAAGTTGTAAAGGCAAAGAAAAAGTTCTTGATGGAAACAGCTACTCCATTGAACACATGAATTTTCTTTTTTTTTTTAAAGTGAGACAGTCTTATTCTTATCGAGAAAGTTTTACTCGTCTAGATAAAACATCAAATCAGCTACAACATTCCCTTAAGCCAAAGCCTAGTCCAAAGGAAGGCCCTCATGCTTGTCCTCAGTCACTTCAGTCTTGTCTAACTCTTTGAGACCTTATGGACTATAACGCATGAGACTCTTCTGTCCATTGGGTTCTCCAAGCAAGAAAATGAATGGATTGCCATGCCCTCTTCTAGGGGATCTTCCTGACTGAGGAATCAAACCCACGTCTCCTGTGTCTTCTGCACTGGCAGGCGGATTCTTTACCACTGAGCCACCTGAGAAGCCCAGAGGAACGCGTTCAGTTCAGTTCAGTCACTCAGTCATGTCCGACTATTTGCGACCGCATGAATCGCACGCCAGGCCTCCCTGTCCATCACCAACTGCCAGAATTCACTCAAACTCATGTCCATCGAGTCAGTGATGGCATCCAGCCATTTCATACTCTGCCGTCCCCTTCTCCTCCTGCCTCCAATCCCTCCCAGCATCAGAGTCTTTTCCAGTGAGTCAAATCTTCACATAAAGTGGCCAAAGTACTGGAGTTTCAGCTTTATCATCATTCCTTCCAAAGAAATCCCAGGGCGGATCTCCTTTAGAATGGACTGGTTGGATCTCCTTGCAGTCCAAGGGACTCTCAATAGTCTTTTCCAACACCACAGTTCAAAAGCATCAATTCTTCAGTGCTCAGCTTTCTTCACAGTCCAACTCTCACATCCATACATGACCACTGGAAAAACCATATCCTTGACTAGATGGACCTTTGTTGGCAAAATAATGTCTCTGGTTTTCAATATACCATCTAGATTGGTCATAACTTTCCTTCCAAGGAGTAAGTAAGCATCTTTTACTTTCATGGCTGCAATCACCATCTGCAATGATTTTGGAGCCCCCCAAAAATAAAGTCTGACACTGTTTCCACTGTTTCCCCATCTATTTCCCCTGAGGTGATGGGGCCAGATGACATGATCCTAATTTTCTGAATGTTGAGCTTTAAGACAACTTTTTCACTCTCCTCTTTTACTTTCATCAAGAGGTTCTTCAGTTCCTCTTTGCTTTCTGCCATAAGGATGGTGTCATCTGCATATCAGAGGTTATTAATGTTTCTCCCATCAATCTTGTTTCCAGCTTGTGTTTCATTCAGCCTGGCATTTCCCATGATGTATTCTGCATATAAGTTAAATAAGCAGGGTGACAATATACAGCCCTGATGTATTCCTTTCCCAATTTTGGACCAGATTGTTGTTCCATGTCTGGTTCTAACTGTTGCTACTTGACCTGCATACAGATTTCTTAGGAGGCAGGTAAGGTGAACCGGTATTCCCATCTCTTGAAGAATTTTCCAGTTTGTTGTGATCCACATAGTCAAAGACTTTGATGTAGTTGATAAAAAAGACATAGATATTTTTCTAGAATTCTCTTGCTTTTGTTGGCAATCTGATGTTGCTATTAAAAAGAGATGCTGGAAATTTGATCTCTGGTTCCTCTGCCTTTTCTAATCCAGCTGTAACATCTGAAAGTTCTCAATTCATGTATTGCTGAAGCCTAGGTTGGAGAGTTTTGAGCATTACTTTGCTAGTATGTGAAATGAGTGTCATTGTGAGGTAGTTTGAACATTCTTTGGCATTGCCTTTCTTTGGGATTGGGATGAAAACTCACCTTGTCCAATCCTGTGGCCATTCCTGAATTTTCCAGATTTGTGGGCATATTAAGTGCAGCACTCTCACAGCATCATCTTTTAGGATTTGAAACAACTCAGCTAGAATTCCATCACCTCCACTAGCTTTGTTTGTAGTGATACTTCCTAAGGCCCATTTCACTTTGCACTCCAGGATATCTGGCTCTAGGTTAGTGATCACACCATCATGGTTATCTGGGTCATGAAGATCTTTTTTGTATAGTTCTTCTGGGTATTTTTGCCACCTCTTAATATCTTCTGCTTCTGTTTGGCCCATACTGTTTATGTCCTTTATTGTGCCCGTCTTTACATGAAATGCTTCCTTGGTGTCCCTAATTTTCTTGAAGCAATCTCTAGTCTTTCTCATCCTATTGTTTTCCTCTATTTCTTTGCATAGATTAGTTAGGAAGGTTTTCTTATTCTCCTTGTTATTCTTTAGAACTCTGCATTCAGATGGGTATATCGTTCCTTTCCTCTTTTGCCTTTTGGTTCTCAGAAGTTTAGAATTCAGTTTTGATCCTCATGGATGGCACTTTGGAGGACTCAAGGCTTCAGTGGAGGGAGAAACTGGAGATGTGGTGGAAACAGCAAAATACCTAAAGTTAGAAATGGAGCCTGAAGACTTGATTGAATTTCTACAGGCTCTTGACAACATTTTGGGGCTTCCCTGGTGGTGGGACTCAGGTAAAGAATCTGCCCGTAATGTGGGAGACACTCCAGTATTCTTGCCTGGAGAATTCCCTGTATTGAGGAGCCTGGTGGGCTACAGTCCATGTCGTCACAAAGAGTTAGACAAGACTGAGCAACTGACACTCACTCATTCAATGATAACACTTTAGCAAATGATAATTTCTTTCTTAAGAATGAGCAAAGTGAGTTGTTTTTGCAATAGAATTTACTCCTGGTGAAGATAGTGTGAGGATTGTTGAATTGATAACAAAATGTTTATTACACAAGCTTAGTCAATAAAGAAGTAGCAAGGTTTGAGAAGATTGACTCCAATTTTGAAAGAATTTCTATTGTGGGTAAAATGGTATCAAAGAACATTACAAGCTACAAAAAAAAAAAAAAAAAAAAAAAACAGCTCATGAAAGAAAGAATCAATCAATGCAGGACAATTCACTGTTGTCTTGCCATAGCCACCTAAACCTTCAGCAACCACCACCTTGATCAATCAGTGGCCATTAACTTCTAGGTAAAACTCTCCACCAGAAAAAAATAGGATTTACTGAAGGGTTAGATAATCATTAGCATTTTTTAACAATGAGGTATTTTTAAATTGAGGTGCATACATTATTTTTATGTACATAAAATAAATGTACAAAATAAATTTCCTTGCTCCTTGGACAGCAAGGAGATCAAACCAGTCAGTCCTAAAGGAAATCAACCCTTAATATTCATCAGAAACACTGGTGCTGAAGCTGAAGCTGCAATATTTTGGCCACCTGATGTGGAGAGCTGACTCATTGTAAAGACCCTTATTCTGGGAAAGATTGAGAGCAAGAGGGAAGAGGGTGACAGAAGATGACGTGGTTGGATGGCATCATGGACTCAATGGACATGAATTTGAGCAAACTCCGGGAAATGGTGAAGGACAGGGAAGCCTGCCATGCTGCAGTTCATGTAGTCACAAAGTGTTGGACACAAGTGAGTGGCTGAACAACAACAAATTTTAAAATGAAGGTATGTATGTTTTTTAAAAGATATAATGCTGTTGTGTACTTAATAGACTTCAATATACTGTAAACATAACTTTTATATGCATTAGAAAACCAAACATTTGCATGAATGGCTTTATTGTTATATTTTGTTTACTGTGGAAGTCTGGAAAAAACTTTCAATTTCTCTGAGGCATGCCTGTATTCACATGTAACCAAAGTCTATTATAAAGTATTTTTCAAAATTAGATTTCAGAAATTTAACACAGTTAACTTTCCATGATCTTATTTTCATCATAGAGTGATAGGTGCTCTTATGTCAGCCAAGGCAGAACTGAGTTACCAGAACAAAGTGAGCCCTTGATATCTCTATAGTATTTATAAATATCCACTCCAAATAACTTGTTTTATACTTATAAAATACTCTCAATATACATCAATTCAGTTAAAGCAAAAAAATAAAAGTTTAATCTCCAGCATCAACTACCACAGATATTCCATATGTCATTTTCTGAAGGCATCAGGTATTGTATAGTTTGCAAAACACCTAAGGGGGCCAATTTTGCTAAACAATTTGAAGCTAATGGGATCTCTTGTCACCAATGGCTGTGGGGATAGTACAGATGACTTCATTTCAAAAGGCACTACACTGCTCTGAATCAGTCATTATAATAGAAAATTGAGAACATACTTGATATGGTTTCAAAACAGGAATTTTAGGGAAAACTATCACCTGATACATTCCAACATAAAAGAATGTTCATAATATAAATGACAGCTCTCAAAAAAAAAAAAAGTCCCAAATCTTAATTTGTTGTTGTTCCATTGCTAAGCTGTGTCCGACTTTTTGCAGACCCATGGACTGCAGCACAGTACTAAATGATATAATTTCTAACATATAAATTATATCTTATATTTATGTGTAACACACGGTATATATTATATTTACTTAAAGTTAAAATTGCCTTAAGGTGTTGGCATTAAGACAGTCTTTTTTATTTCCTTCAAAAGAAAAAAAAAAAATGAATTGAGCCTGAAAGTTGAATTGTGTGATCAAGACTTAAGTACTGCTGTTAAATTACATTGTCAGCCTTGTAATAAATTCTGATTAAGAATTTACACCTTTGTGAACAGATTAGCAGACCTAATTGATTTTGATCTGTTAACTTCAATTTGCAGTTTTAAAAAGGAGTAACCTCACCCAGATTTATGGGTTGACGCTCTTGTGTTTGAAATAGTGAATTTTGTATTTGATCTCATATTAAGAAGAATTTTGGTTAAGTACATATATTTCTGAATGGAAATTTGCCTTAACTCCTGGGCATTGAATATATTTTCATTATTGTTCCCATTTATTAATCTCCAAACATTTTAAACAATAATTTTACACCTCATTTATTATCTGTCAACCATCAGTTTCTATTTTCATGTAATTGTGAGGAGAATTTATCCTGTGTTTTTGTCTTCACATCATCCCTCTGGATTTTGCCTGCAGTGATAGACATATGGCCAAAATGTTTTAATTCAGTTGTTAACACACCATATTGCACATAACAATCATTTATCATAGAAGCTGTTAAATACTGTGGGAGAAGCCTGGACAATAATTATAAATTATCTCATAATTATATTTTAAGGTTTGAAAAATCAGTGTTTATAGATATTCATTACATGGCAATGAGTTCTTTTCAGAACAAACATAGATGCAGAGTGTAAGGACCGTTTCCTGGTTCTTATTTCATCCACTTTATTAAAGTTTGGCATCAAATACAACAAAAATATTTTGGCAGTTGACAAATGATACAATGATTCTATATCATACAGTACTTAAGTAGGCTTAAAATATTTTATTTCAACAAATAAACTTATTTTTTATTTAAATAAACAATGGTAAAACTTATTGGGGCAGGTAATTAGCCTAAAGTACAATTGTAGCAATATTTATAAAAGATTTTCTGGTTTTTTTTTTTAAGTTTTAATTGAAGAATAATTGCTTTATTGAATTTTGTTGTTTTCTGTCAAACATCAACATGAATGAGTCATAGGTATACATATGTCCCCTCCTTCCCCTTTAACCTCCTTCCTATCTCCCTCTCCATCCCATCCCTCTAGTTTGATACAGAGACCCTGTTTGAGTTCCCTGAGTCATACAGCAAATTCCCTTTGGGTATCAGTTTTACAAATGGTAATGTAAGTTAATTGGCATCATGGAGATTTTTATTCAGTCATTTTCTTTATTATTGCCAGTAGCTTCACTTTCCCCTAAAATTTGATCTCAGGAAATCTAAGTTCAGTTCAGTTGCTCAGTGTGTCTGATTCTTTGTGACCTCATGGACTGCAGCACGCCAGGCTACCCTGTCCATCACCAATTCCTGGAGTCTACTCAAACTCATTTCCATCGTGTTGGTGATGCCATCTAATCGTCTCATCCTCTGATGTCCCCTTCTCTTCCCGCCTTCAATCTTTCCCAGCATTAGGGTCTTTTCCAATGAGTTGGTTGTTTGCACCTGATACCAAAGTATTGGAATTTCAACTTCAGCATCAGGACTTCCAATGAATATTCAGGACTGATTTCCTTTAGGATAGACTGGTTGGATCTCCTTGCTGTCCAGGGGACTCTCAAGAGTCTTTTCCAATGACACAGTTCAAAAGCATCGATTTTTCAGTGCTCAACTTTTGTTATAGTACAACTCTCACATCCATACATGACTACTGGAAGAATGATAGCTTTGACTAGATGGACTTTTGTTGATAAAGTAATGTCTCTGCTTTATAATATGCTGTCTAGTTTGGTCATAGCTTTTCTTCCAAGGAAAAAGTAGTAAGCCTCTTTTAATTTCATGGCTGCAGCCACCATCTGCAGTGATTTTGGCACCCCAAAAATGAAGTCTCTCACCATTTCCATTGTTTCCCTATATATTTGCCATGAAGTGACAGGACCGGATGCCATGATCTTAGTTTTCTGAATGTTGAGTTTCAAGCCAACTTTTTCACTCTCCTTTTTCACTTTCATCAAGAGGCTCATTAGTTCCTCTTTACTTTCTGCCATAAGGGTGGTGTCATCTGCATATTTGAGGTTATTAATATTTCTCCCAGCAATCTTGATTCCAGCTTGTGCTTCATCCAGCCCAGCATTTTGCATGATATACTCTGCAAATAAGTGAAATAAACAGCATGACATTATACAGCCTTGACATACTCCTTTCCTGATTTGGAACCAGTTTGTTATTCCTTGTCCGGTTCTAACTGTTGTTACTTGACCTACATACAGATTTCTCAGGAGGCGGGTGAGGTGGTCTGGTATTCCCATCTCTTTAAGAATTGTCCACTGTTTGTTGTGATTCACACAGTCTAACACTTTGGCATAGTCAACAAAGCAAAAGAAGATTTTTTTTTTGAACTGTCTTGCTTTTATGACGATCCAGTGGGTGTTGGCAATTGGATCTTCTGTCTTTTCTAAATCCAGCTTGAACATCTGGAAGTTCACAGTTCATGTACTGTTGAAACTTGCCTTGGAGAATTTTGAGCGTTACTTTGCTAGCGTGTGAGATGAGTGCAATTGAGTGGTAATTTGAACATTCTTTGGTGGCCACAGGACTGGAAAAGGTCAAGTTTCATTCCAATCCCAAAGAAAGGTAATCTAAACTCTAAACAATACTTCCTAATCTTCCAGTTTTCCTTCCTCCACCTCTTCTCCAGAATATATGTCACTTCTCCAGGTATCTTAGCTTTGACTGCCTGTCATTTCTGCTTTAGTATTCCTTTTATCTACTTATTTTCCTCTACAGCCATTTTACTAGCTGATTCATTCTACTACCACTCCTTTACACATAGGCTCAAACCACTGTTCCTTTTTTCCTTCCTATATGTATGGAACAGAGGCTTTGGTTGTGGTATTTACCTTCTGCCCAACATGTGAAGTGGCTGTGAAAGCTTATAAATAAGATAATGGCATTTTAATGTAATTTTTAAAAATTTAGTGCATATAAGTTTGTAAGAAAAATATCAAACTATACATAAAGGTAAGAATGGTATTTTTCCTTTTGTCTCAGGCTTCAACATGGCTCATGGAAGCACTATTATACATCCTACCTTCCAAAATCATATAATTTCTTATTTTTGAATAAGCTGATTCACAATATTCTTATTTTCTATAGTGTTTATCTTTTTCATATGAGAAACTGGATATAATATTTGAAAGAGTAGAAACTTTGGAGTCAAACTAACTGGTTTTCACGTCCCTGTTCTGCTGTATGTTATATATTTACTTTGGTGAATTTACATTTATACCAGGATCTTAGTTAACTCATCTGTAAAATGGCAATATAAATAAGGGTTAATCAATTTTAATTAAATAAGTTATTGTAAACTGTGGTGACCTGTTTTCAAAAATACATCCTTTCTATTTCAAGTTTAAGTTGACCATGCTTTTAAAAGATGCTTAAATGTGGCACAGATGTTAAAGCGTCTGCCTGCAATGTGGGAGACCTGGGTTTGATCCCTGGGTTGGGAAGATCCCCTGGAGAAGGAAATGGCAACACACTCCAGTATTCTTGCCTGGAGAATCCCATGGACAGCAAGAGTACTGGAATGGGTTGCCATTGCTTTCTCTGCAGAACTCAGCTAGAGAGATTGTTATCTAAACCCAAAACTAGATTACCCATTGTTAGTACTCAAATCAACATGTGGTTTGTCCCATTTGTCAAAGTTGAAATGATTGATTTATGCAATTATTGGTTTAATATCTGCCCCTTTTAGTGAATTGCAAGTAAGAGTTCAGTTTCTTTTTTCCTCACTATTTTATAACCAACATATAACATAGTATCCAGTAAATAGTAACAAACAGAGCAAACAAATAAAACATTTTTAATCAGTAATGTTTAAGTGATGATATCAACCTTGTATTAGTTGAGTTTATTCCCCTCAACATTCTAATAAAGAGATCTTGGGAATATATACAAAAAGCATTCCAATCAAATAATTTATTATAAGTTTTTATAGTATACAAAGAAGGTTGAGATTAACACCAGGAATCAGAATATTTTATAATCATAGAGCTTATCCTATTAGGTTAATCTGTCACTGATAAATTATCATAGGAATCTCTTGGCATACTTAAAACATGTGTTATACAATTCAACATGTATGCTTCCCTCTAATGTACCTTGAAACACTAAAATGCAACATTCTTAAAAAGTGACAAATTTTTATTTAAATGCTAATGATGCAATAGCAAGCCATTAAATCTGTTTGTATATTCTCTGAAATGTTACAGCTACATAGTCATAAAAATATGGCTATTAGGTATAAATTATTATTATTATTTAGCTAAAGACCACCTTTTAGCTGTGTGACATTAGGGGACTTCAGAATCTGTGTAATTTTACAGTACACGGTTATTGATAAAAACCTGATTAGTGATATTTTAAAACTGCAAGACAATACAAGTATTTTTGCTTATGTAATTATGACACAAAATGTGATTATTTTAATTCTAAAAGCTTATTTTGAGTTTACAAAACATTTACTATAGCAAACAATGTGCTAAAACTAAATTCACTAATTAATAAGTTAGACATTTTTAACATTTGTCTTTCAGGAAATTATTCTCCTTTCTTTTTAGAACATCAGTTGGTCCTTTGGTAAGTCAGTGGGCATGGTTTTCTGTCCCCATAGATTATAGCATGCTCCAGAAAGTCCATCAAAATTCAGCTCAGGTGTCTGCAATCCAGTATAGGATTCTCATCTGTAGTCATGATGTCATGCTTCATAGAACAGCATGATAAGAATATACTTACTCCATGACAGCTAACAGCACTGCTTAGAAAATCTTAGTTCTAGAAAAACATAAAAATTTTAACTCAAAGATGTGATCACGTTAAGCCTCTTCTACCCAGCTGAAACACAAAAAAGCAGAGTCTGAGGTTACTCAGCTGTGAAATAACAATGCTGTTGCAAGGCCAGCACCAAACGATCTTGTTTTCCCATGAAATACATTTTGCCAAATCTATTGGATCTGATAAAAAGGCAAAGAGGTGTTATATTGGACAGAGTGTTCACATATGAAACTGCTAACAGTTGGGATTGTTCATGATGGAGACAACAATAATTATCTATATTTTGTGAGCCTAATTTTAATGCAGTCATCAGAAAAAGTGTTAAAACAAGGTACACAGCTTCTAAAATTAACTTTAAAAGTATTAGTGAATATGTAAATAGTTTTGATTCCTAAACAAATTTTAATGGATATAAATTTTACTCTTCATGTAAATTATTTCCTGAAGTAATCTTTCCATAAATCCAAAATGTAACTTACTTTAAAATAATACTGCAAACAATGTATGTTTCTATTTTCAGTAATTTTGTTTACAATATTTATTCTTTAAAAAATAATTTATTTTAATTGGAAGCTAATTACTTTACAATATTGTGGTGGATTTTGCCATACATTGACATGAATAGTCAATGGGTGTACATGTATTCCACATCCTGAACCTGCCTCCCACCTCCCTCTGCATCCCATCCTTCTGGGTTTTCCCAATGCACTGGCTTTGAGTGCCCTGTTTCATGCATAGAAGTTGGACTGGTTATTTATTTCACATATGGTAATATACATGTTTCAATATTATTCTCTCAAATCATCCCACCCTCACCTTCTCCAACCAAGTCCAAAAGTCTGTTCTTTATATCTGTCTCTTTTGTTGTCTCACATATAGGGTCATCATTGCTGTCTTTCCAAATTTCATATATATGTGTTACTATACTCTATTGGTGTTTTTCTTTCTGACTTACTTCACTCTGTATAAAAGGCTCCAGTTTCATCCACCTTATTAGAACTGATTCAAATGTGTTCTTTTTAACAGCTGAGTAATATTCCACTGTGTATATGTACCACAGCTTTCTTATCCATTTGTCTGCAAATGGGCATCTAGGTTGCTTGCATGTCCTAGCTATTGTAAACAGTGCTGTAATGAACATTGGGGTACATGTGTCTCTCTCACTTCTGGTTTCCTCAGTGTGTATGTGCAGCAGTGGGATTGCTGGGTCATATGGCAGTTCTTTTTCCAGTTTTTTAGGAATCTCCACACTGTTCTCCATAGTGGCTGTACTATTTTGAATTCCCACCAACAGTGTAAGAGGGTTACCTTTTCCCCACACCCTCTCTAGCATTTGTTGTTTGTAGACTTTTGGATAGTAGCCATTCAGACCGGCATGAGATGGTACCTCATTGTGGTTTTGATCTGCATTTCTCTGATAATGAGTGATGTTGAGCGTGTTTTCGTGTTTGTTAGCCATCTATATGTCTTCTCTTGAGACATGGCTGTTTAGTTCTTTGGCCCATTTTTTAATTGGGTTTTTTATTTTTCTCATTTTGAGCTGCATGAGCTGTTTGTATATTTTTGAGACTGATTCTTTATCAGTTGCTTCATTTGCTATTGTTTTCTTCCCACTCTGAAATCTGTCTTTTCAATTTTTTTTACAGTTTCCTTCGTTGTGCAAAAGCTTTCCAGTTTAATTAGGTTCCATTTGTTTATTTTTGCTTTTATTTCCATTACTCTGGGAGGTGAGTCATAGAGGATCTTGCTGTGATTTATGTCAGAGAGTGTTTTGCCTATATTTTCCTCCTGAATTTTTAGTTTCTGGTCTTACATTTAGATCTTTAATCCATTTTGAGTTTATTGTTGTGTATGGTGTTATAAAGTGCTCGTTTCATTCTTTTACAAGTGGTTGACCAGTTTTCTGAGTACCACTTGTTAAAGAGATTTTCTTTTCTCTATTGTTTATTTTTGCCTCCTTTGTCAAAGATAACGTGTCCATAGGCACGTGGATTTATCTCTGGGTTTTCTATTTTGTTCCATTTGTCTATATTTCTGACTTTGTGCCAGGACCATACTATTTTGATGACTGTAGCTTTGTAGTATATCCTGAAGTCAGGTAGGTTGATACCTCCAGTTTCATTCTTCTTTCTCAAGATTGCTTTGACTATTGGAAGCTTTTTGTATTTCCATAAAAATTGTGAAATTATTTGTTCTAGTTCTGTGAAAAATACCTTTGGTAGCTTGATAGGGATTGCACTGAATCTATAGATTACTTTGGATAGTATACTCCTTTTCACTATATTGATTCTTCCAATCCATGAGCATGGTATATTTCTCCATCTATTTGTGTCATTTTTTATATCCTTCAGCGGGGTTTTATAGTTTTCTATATAGGTCATTTGTTTATTTAGGTAGATTTATTCCTAAATATTTTATTCTTTCATCACAATGGTGAAAGGGATTGTTTCCTTAATTTTTCTTTCTGTTTTCTCATTGTTAGTATATAGACATACAAGGGATTTCTGTGTATTAATTTTATATCTTGCAATGCTACTATATTCATTGATTGGCTCTAGTAATTTTTTGGTGGTATCTTTAGGGTTTTCTATGAAGAGGATCATGTCATCTGCAAACAGTGAGAGTTTTGCTTCTTCTTTTCCGATCTGGATTCCTTTTATTTATTTTTCTGCTCTGATTTCTGTGGCTAAAACTTCTAAAACTATTTTGAACAGTAGTGTTGAGGGTGGGCACCCTTGTCTTGTTCCTGACTTTGGGGGAAATGCCTTCAGTTTTTCACCATTGAGGATAATATTTGCTGTGGGTTTATCACATATGGCTTTTATTACCTTGAGATATATTCCTTCTATGCCTACTTTCTGGAAGGTTTTATCATAAATTGGTGTTGAATTTTCTCAAAGACTTTCTCTGCATCTATTGAGATGATCATATGGTTTTTATCTTTCAATTTGTTAATGTGGTGTATCATATTGATTGATTTGTGAATATTGAAGAATCCTTGCATCCCTGAGATAAAGCCCACTTGGTCATTATGTATGATCTTTTTAGTATGTTGTTGGGTTCTGTTTGCTAGAATTTTGTTGAGGATTTTTGCATTTATATTCATCAGTGATATTGGCCTATAGTTTTCTTTATTTGTGGCATCTGTCTGGCTTTGGTATTGAGGTGATGCTGGCCTCATAGAATTAGTTTGGAAGTTTACCTTCCTCTGCAATTTTCTGGAAGACTTTGAGTAGGATAGGTTTTAGCTCATCTCTAAATATTTTGGTAGAATTCACCTGTGAAGCCAGGTGAAATGCTTTTGTTTGTTGGAAGATTTTTGATTGCAGTTTCTATTTCCATACTTGTGATGGGTCTGTTAAGATTTTCTATTTCTTGCTGGTTCAGTTTTAGAAGGTTATACTTTTCCAAGAATTTATCCATTTCTTCCAAGTTGTCCATTTTATTGGCATATAATTGCTGATAGTAGTCTCTTATGATCCTTTGTATTTCTGTGTTTTCTGTTGTGATTTCTCCATTTTCATTTCCAATTTTCTTGATATGATTTTTCTCCCTTTTTTTCTTGATGAGTCTGGCTAATGGTTTGTCTATTTTATTTATCTTCTTAAAGAACCATATTTTAGCGTTGCTGATTTTTGCTATAGCCTCCTTTGTTTCTTTTTCATTTATTTCTGCCTTAATTTTAATGATTTCTTTCCCTTTAACCCTTGGGTCCTTCATTTACTCTTTTTCTAGTTGCTTTAGTTGTGAAATTAGGCTATTTATTTTATTTTTCTATTATTTCTTGAAGTAAGCCTGTATTGTTATGAACCTTCCCCTAAGCACTGTTTTTTTTGTTTGTTTGTTTTGTTTTGTTTTTTCGGTTTTTTTTGTTTTGTTTTTACTGAATTGCGTAGGTTTTGAGTTGTGTTTCAATTTCATTTGTTTTTATGTATTTTGATTTCCTTTTCATTTCTTCCATTATTTGTTGGTTATTCAGAAGCATGTTATTCAGCCTTCATATGTTTGTATTTTTAATAGATTTTCCCCTGTAGTTGACATCTATTTACCACATTGTTATCAGAAAAGATGCTTGAAAGGCTATATTTATGGTCCAGGATGTGATCTATTCTGAAGAATGTTCCATGTGCCCTTGAGAAAAAGGCAAAATGGATTGTTTTGGGGTCAAATGTCCTATAGATATCAATCAGATCTAACTGGTCCATTCTATCATTTAAAGTTTGTGTTTCCTTGCTGATTTTCTGTTTTGTTGATCTATCCATAGGTCTGAGTGGGGTATTAACATCTGCCACTATTATTATATTACTGTTAACTTCCCCTTTCATACTTGTTAGCATTTGACTTATTTATTGAGGTGATCCTATGTTGGGTGCATATATAGTTATAATTGTTATATCTTCTTTTTGGATTGATCCTTTGATCATTATGTAGTGTCTTTCTTTGTCTCTTTTCATGGCCTTTATTTCAAAGTCTATTTTATCTGATATGAGTATTGCTACTCCTGCTCTCTTTTGGTCTCCATTTGCATGAAATATATTTTTCCAGCCCTTCACTTTCAGTCTGTATGTGTCCCTTGTTTTGAGGTGGGTCTCTTGTAGACAGCATATATAGGGGTCTTGTTTTTGTATCCATTCATCCAGTCTTTGTCTTTTGGTCGGGGACATTTAATCCATTTACATTTAAGGCAATTATTCATAAGTATGATCCCATTGGCATTTACTTTATTGTTTTGGGTTCGAGTTTATAAACCTTTTCTATGTTTCCAATCTAGCAGTCCTTTAGCATTTGTTGAAGAGCTGGTTTGATGGTGTTGAATTCTCGCAGCTTTTGCTTTTTTGTAAATCTTTTGATTTCTCCTTCACATTTGAATGAGATCCTTGCTGGGTATAGTAATCTGGGTTGTAGGTTTCTCTCTTTCATCACCTTAATTATGTCCTGCCATTCCCTTCTGGCCTGAAGAGTTTCTATTGAAAGGTCAGCTGTTATTGTTATGGGAATCCCCTTGTGTGTTATTTGTTGTTTTTCCCTTGCTGCTTTTAATATTTGCTCATTGTGTTTGATCTTCATTAATTTGATTAATATGTGTCTTTGGGTGTTTTGCCTTGGGTCTATCCTGTTTGGGACTCTCTGGGTTTCTTGGACTTGGGTGGCTATTTCTTTCCCCATTTTAGGGAAGTTTTCAACTATTATCTCCTCAAGTATTTCCTCCTGCCCTTTCTTTTTGTCTTCGTCTGAGGCTCCTATGATTCGAATGTTGGGGAATTTAACATTGTCCCAGAGGTCTCTGAGGTTGTCTCCATTTCTTTTAATTCTTTTTTTCTTTTTTCTCTCTGCCACATTTATTTCCACCATTCTATCTTCCGCCTCACTTATCCTATCTTCTGCCTCATTTATTCTACTGTTGGTTCCCTCCACTTTGCTTTTGATCTCAGTTCCTGCATTATTCATTATTTATTGACTCTTCTTTATTTCTTCTAGGTCCTCATTAAACGTCTTACATCTTCTCAATCCTTGTCTCTAATCTATTTATCTGTAACTCCATCGTGTTTTCAAGATTTTGGATCATCTTTACTATCATTATTCTGATTTCTTTTCTCAGGTAAACCTCCTATCTCCTCTTTTGTTTGGTTTGGTGGTCTTTTATCATGTTACTTTACCTGCTGAGTATTTCTCTGCCTTTTCATCTTGTTTACACTGTTGTGTTTGGGATGCCCTTTCTGTAGGTTGGCCGTTTGTGATTCCTCTTTATTGTGGAGCCTGCTCCCTGGGACTTTTCATGGTTTCCAGGTTAGGGGAACTTGTGTATGTGTTCTGGTGGGTGGAGCTGCATCTCTTCTCTCTGGAGTGCAATGAAATGTCCAGTAGTGAGTTTTTGAGTGTCTGTGTGTTTGGTATGGCTTTGGACAGCCTGTCTTTTAATGTTTAGGGTTGTGTTCCTGCTTTGCTGGAGAATTAGCATGGTTTGTCTTGCCCTAAATCTTGTTGGGTCTTGGGTGGAGCTTGGTTTCAGTGTAGGTATGGAGGCTTTTGGATGAGTTCTTGTCTATTAATGTTCCCTAGAATCAGGAGTTCTCTGATGTTCTCAAGTTTTGGAGTTAAGTCTCCTGCCTCTGGCTTTCAGTCCTATTCTTGTAGTAACCTCAAAACTTCTCCATCTATGCAGCACAGATGATAAAACATCTAGGTTAATGGTAAAACAGTTCTCCACAGCAAGGGACACCCAGAGAGGTTCACAGAGTTACACAGAGATGAGAAGAGAGAGGAGAGAGTTAAAGGTGACTAGGAGAAGGAGGGGGAGTTAGAAGGTGAGAGAGCAGTCTAGCTGGTAATCAAGCCCCTGTGTGCTCTCCATAGTGTGGAACACCCAGAGAGATTCACAGTTACATAGAGAAGAAAAGAGGGAGGAGGGAGATAGAGGTGACCAGGAGAATAGGGAGAAGTCCAAAGGGGTGAGACCAATCTAGCCAGTAATCAGTTCCCTAAGTGTTCTCCACAGTCTAGAACACCCAGAGAGATTCACAGAGTTAAGTTGAGAAGAGAAAGGGGAGGGAGGAGATAGAGGTAACCTGTGGGAGAAAAGAGAGAGACAAAAGAGGAGAGAGCAATCAAGCCAGTAATCAAACCTCTAAGTGAAAATGGATGCTGAAGATTAAATTCTTAAATGTACAAAATTGATAACATACCAAAAAGCAAAGAATAAAATTCTAGAGTAAAAGTTAGGCTCTCAACAATACATTAAAAATACAAAACAAAACCAATCACAAAAATTATAAAAAATGTATATATGAAATTTGCTTTTAAAATAGGGTCTTTTTGCAAGGTAATAGTAGGTTATAAAAATAAAAATTAAAAGAGTAATAAAGAACTTAAATTAAAAGAAATTAAAAAGTGATAATGGTTAAAATATATCTCAGAATTTCTCTGGAGCTGTTGTGGGCAGTGTGGGGTCAGCTAAGTTTCAGATAGTTTCTTATTTCAGCTTGTACTTGTTTGCAAGATCTATCGGCCTCTCCAATGCTTAGTCAATGTTGACTACAGGGTTTTAATCTGTTGCACCTGCCACTTCCAGAATGGTTCCCTCTTCTTTGTTTGTTTTGGCTTCCTCTGTTTGCAAGTCTCTTTGGTGTCTAATTTCTCCCCTGACACAAGGGGATGAAGGTGGTCACTTATTCAGGGTCATTTGCTCATTGTGTTGTGGGGAGGGAGGAACACTGCAAACAAATATCACTGATGTGTAGGGGCAGTGCTTGCAGTGTATGAGCCACACTGGGTTTGCCCCAGCTCACAGTGGCATGTGCTTTCTAGGTCTACACTGCTCAGACTCCAGGGTGCTATGCAGGACACTGTCCAAAGCAGACCCTGCGTTTTGTGCACATCCCAGGTCTAAGCCACTCTGGATCAGGTTCTTGGGTACTCCAGAAGGGCACAGACTCATTTGGGCATGCATTTTGTGCCTTTCCCAGGTCCAAGCAGCTCAGGCGATCAGGTGCTTGATGAGTGCAGTGTTCCAGGTAGGCTGTGAATCTTAATCACCTCCCTGGTACCAGCCAGTTGTCTTCCCAGGTGCACCTTGAGAGCGCCATCTCAGGTGTGCTGTGTGTCTTCTCTGGGGAGCTGATCTCAGGCTGTGACCCTCCTGGCAGATTTCAACTGTCTCAGGGAGACTTGGTTAGCAACTGGGAGCCCTCTCACAGTTTGATGGAAGATGCCAGTCTCTGGGGCTGAGATTGGAGCAGCCCCTTGCCTTCCAGCTCTGGCTGTCGCACGCTTGCCTCTCTGCCTCCAGCAGGGTGGAGGGAACTATATGTAGCAGGCTAGCTCTCCTTTGGTATTCACTCAACCCTTTGTTATTTGAGCAGGCCAGGCTGCAAGTTTGAGCCTTTTGCAGGAAAGTTCTCTCTCTTTCTCTCTATCTTCATTTTTCCCCCCTCTCTGGAGATCCCACAGTTTGGGTTGCTCTCTCATGCTTGTTCCCTCAGATTGTCCTCAGGGTATTCAGGCCCAGTCCTTATCCTAAGGAGCAATGATGCAACCCGCACCTCCCTGTTCAGCCCCTGCTCATGGGTAGCATATGCAAGCATCTGGGCTATTTATCTGCTGGCAGTTGCAGTTAGGTGTCTATTCTGTGTTTTGTTTTGTTTTGTTTCGTTTTTTAATCCTTCTAATTATGTTGCTCTCTGAGATTACAAAACTCCCCACAGACCCGCCTGTGGGAAAATTTCCTGCTATTTGAAAACTTCTCCATCATGACTCCCTCCTTAGGATGGATCTCCATTCTTAACTCTTTTGTCTATCTTTTATATTTTTCCTTACCTCCTTCTGAAGAGAATAGGCTGCCTTTCTGGGTGCCTGGTGTCCTCTGCCAGCATTCAGAAGTTGTTTTGTGGAAGTTGCTCAGCATTCAAATGATCTTTTGAGGAATCTGTTGGGGAGAAAGTAGTCTCCCTGTCCTATTACTCCACCACCTTGGGACTGCCCCCTATTTACTCTCATGTTTATGAAAAGAGTGCAGTTCTAGTTCATTGTTATGTGCTTTCTGTTCAGTTCAGTTCAGTCACTCAGTCGTGTCCGAGTCTTTGTGACCCTATGAATCGCAGCACTCCAGGCCTCCCTGTCCATCATCAACTCCAAGAGTTCACTCAGATTCAAGGCCATTGAGTCAGTGATGCCATCTAGCCATCTCATCCTCGGTCATCCCCTTCTCCTCCTGCCTCCAATCCCTCCAAGCATCAGAGCCTTTCCCAATGAGTCAACCCTTCACATGACATGGCCAAAGTACTGGAGCTTCAGCTTTAGCATCATTCCTTCCAAAGAACACCCAGGACTGATCTTTAGGATGGACTGGTTGGATCTCCTTGCAGTCCAAGGGACTCTCAAGAATCTTCTCCAACACCACAGTTCAAAAGCATCAATTCTTCAGCGCTCAGCCTTCTTCACAGTCCAACTCTCACATCCATACATGACTACTGGAAAAACCAGAGCCTTGACTAGATGGACCTTATCGGAAAAGTAATGTCTCTGCTTTTGAATATGCTATCTAGGTTGGTCATAACTTTTCTTCCAAGGAGTAAGCGTCTTTTAATTTCATAGCTGCAGGCACCATCTGCAGTGATTTTGGAGCCTCCCAAAATAAAGTCTGACACTGTTTCCACTGTTTCTCCATCTATTTGCCATAAAGTGATGGGACCAGATGCCATGATCTTCATTTTCTGAATGTTAAACTTTAAACCAACTTTTTCACTCTCCTCTTTCACTTTCATCAAGATGCTTATTTAGTTCCTCTTGACTTTCTGCCATAAGGGTGGTATCATCTACATATCTGAGGTTTTTGATATTTCTCCCGGCAATCTTGATTTCAGCTTGTGTTTCTTCCAGTCCAGCGTTTTTCATGATGTACTCTTCATATAAGGTAAATAAGCAGGGTGACAATATACAGCCTTGACGTACTCCTTTTCCTATTTGGAACCAGTCTGTTGTTCCATGTCCAGTTCTAACTGTTGCTTCCTGACCTGCATACAGATTTCTCAAGAGGCAGGTCAGGTGGTCTGTATTCCCATCTCTCTCAGAATTTTCCACAGTTTATTGTTATTCACACAGTCAAAAGCTTTGGCATAGTCAATAAAGCAGAAGTAGATGTTTTTCCGGAACTCTCTTGCTTTTTCCGTGATCTAGCAGATGTTGGCAATTTAATCTCTGGTTCCTCTGCCTTTTCAAAAACCAGCTTGAACATCAGGAAGTTCACGGTTCCCGTATTGCTGAAGCCTGGCTTGGATAATTTTGAGCAATACTTTATTAGCATGTGAGCTGAGAGCCCTTGTGGGGTAGTTTGAGCATTCTTTGGTATTGCCTTTCTTTGGGATTGGAATGAAAACTGACCTTTTCCAGTCCAGTGACCACTGCTGAGTTTTCCAAATTTGCTGGCATATTGAGTGCAGCACTTTCACAGCATCATCTTCCAAGATTTGAAACAGCTCAAGTGGAATTCCATCACCTCTGCTAGCTTTGCTAATGATGATGGTATCTAAGGCCCACTTGACTTCACATTCCAGGATGTCTGGCTCTAGAAGAGTAATCACACCATTGTGATTATCCGGGTCATGAAGATCTTTTTTGTACAGTTCTTCTTTGTATTCTTGCCACCTCTTCTTAATATCTTCTGCTTCTCTCAGGTCCATACCATTTCTGTTCTTTATTCAGCCCATCTTTGCATGAAATGTTCCCTTGGTATCTCTAATTTTCTTGAAGAGATCTCTAGTCTTTCCCATTCTGTTGTTTTCCTCTATTTCTTTGCATTGATAGCAGAAGAAGGCCCTCTTATCTCTTCTTGCTAATCTTTGGAACTCTGCATTCAGGTGCTTATATCTTTCCTTTTCTGCTTTGCTTTTCATTTCTCTTCTTTGCACAGCTATTTGTAAGTCCTCCCCAGACAGCCATTTTGCTTTTTTGCATTTCTTTTCCATGGGGGTGGTCTTGATCCGTGTCTCCTGTACAATGTCACGAACCTCATTCCATAGTTCATCAGGCACTCTATCTATCAGATCTAGTTCCTTAAATCTATTTCTCACTTACACTGTATAATCATAAGGGATTTGATTTAGGTCATACCTGAATGGTCTAGTGGTTTTCCCTACTTTCTTAAATTTAAGTCTGAATTTGACAATAAGGAGTTCATGATCTGGGCCACAGTCAGCTCCTGGTCTTGTTTTTATTGACTGTATGGAGCTTCTCCATCTTTGTCTGCAAAGAATATAATCAATCTGATTTTGGTGTTGACCATCTGGTGATGTCCATGTGTAGAGTCTTCTCTTGTGTTGTTGGAAGAGGGTGTTTGCTATGACCAGTGTATTTTCTTGTCAAAACTCTATTAGTCTTTGCCCTGCTTCATTTCGCATTCCAAGTCCAAATTTTTCTGTTACTCCAGGTGTTTCTTGAATTCCTACTTTTGCATTCCAGTCCCCTATAGTGAAAAGGCCATCTTTTTTTGTGTGTTAGTTCTAAAAGGTTTTGTAGGTCTTCATAGAACCGTTTAATTTCAGCTACTTTAGCCTTACTGGTTGGGGCATAGACTTGGATTACCATGGTCTCCATGCCTTGGAGATGAACAGAGATCATTCTGTCATTTTTGAGACTGCATCCAAGTACTGCATTTCAGACTCTTTTGTTGAACATGATGGCTACTCCATTTCTTCTGAGGGATTCCTGCCCACAGTAGTAGATATAATGGTCATCTGAGTTAAATCAACCGTTCCAGCCCGTTTTACTTCACTGATTCCTAGAATGTTGACGTTCACTCTTGCCATCTCCTGTTTGACCACTTCCAATTTGCCTTGATTCATGGACCTGACTTTCCAGGTTCCTATGCAATATTGCTCTTTACAGCATCGGACCTTGCTTCTATCACCAGTTACATCCACAGCTGGGTATTTTTTTGCTTTGGCTTCATCCCTTCATTCTTTCTAGAGTTATTTCTCCACTGATCTCCAGTAGCATATTGGGCACCCACTGACCTGGGGATTTCCTCTTTCAGTATCCTATCATTTTGCCTTTTCATACTGTTCATGGGGTTCTCAAGGCAAGAATACTGAAGTGATTTGCCATTCCCTTCTCCAGTGGACCACATTCTGTCAGACCTCTCCACCATGATTCCCCCGTCTTGAGTTACCCCACGGGCATGGCTTAGTTTCATTAAGATAGAGAAGGCTATGGTCCTAGTGTGATTAGATTGACTAGTTTTCTGTGAGTATTGTTTCAGTATGTCTGCCCTCTTATGCCCTCTTGCAACACCTACCATCTTACTTGGGTTTCTCTTACCTTGGGCATGGGGTATCTCTTCATGGCTGATCCAGCAAAGCGCAGCCGCTGCTCCTTACCTTGGATGAGGGTTGTCTCCTCACCACTTCCCTTCCTGACCTTCAATGTGGGGTGGCTCCTCTAGGCCGCACTGCGTCCAGGCAGCCACAGCTCCTTGGGCGTGGGGTTAATCCTCCCTGACGTCACACCTGACCTCAGATGCAGGGTGGCTCCTCTCGGCTGTTCCTGTGCCGTTGCAGCCTGGCACTCTCAGCTTCTGCCCCTGACCTCAGATGTGGGGTAGCTCCTCTCTGCCACGCTTAGTGCACCGGCCAGGTGCAGCCGCCTGCACTTAATGCAGCTGCAACTGGCTGGCGCACTAAGCGAAGGCTATGTGCTTTAGGAGCCTAGTAAAATGAAATCTTGACAGCCTTATTTACATCTGAAATGATATTTGTAGAAATAGTAAAATCAAATTAAATTTTAGTGAAGTCACTCAGTAGTGTCTGACTCTTTGCAACCCCATGGACTGTAGCCCACCAGGTTCCTTGGTCCATGGGATTTTCCAGGCATGAATACTGAAGTGGGTTGTCATTTCCTTCTGCAGGGGATCTCCCCAACCCGGGGATCAAACCCAGGTCTCCCACGTTGTAGGCAGAGGCTTTACCATCTAAGCTACCAGGGAAGCCCAAATACTTTTTAAGTATTCAGACACCCAGGTTATTTAATTAAAGTCAAAGAGATTTAGAGTCACATTAATCATAGAAGGTTCTTGTTGCTTTCCTGGTGGCTCAGACTGTAAAGAATTTGCCTGCAGTGCAGGAAACTGGGGTTAGATTCCTTTGGTTGGGAACATCCCCTGGATAAAGGAATGGCTGTCTACTCCAGTATTCTTGCCTGGGGAATTCCATGGACAGAGGAGCCTAGTTAGTCACAGTTTTTATGGATGAATATGGTTAGGAACAGAATGGTTCGGGGTTCTATAAGTGATCACCCTACTGCTGAATGATAAATCTATATCTGATGACCATAACTCTGAATGCTAGAACCCTACACAAATGTGAATTTTATTACAAAATTATCTTAAATACTAGCTAAAGCTAAGGCAATAGATTTAATATAAATGAACAAATTCTTATAAGATTAATTATTATTAGGAAGGTACTTTATAAACTATAAATTTATATTTTACATTTTATAAACTATAAATTAATATTTAACCATATTAGAATGGGAGATTTATTTTATGATAGAAAAAGGAAACCCTCATCATTAATCTAGAAAATAGAAAATTCTTGTATTTGGTTTGTTATATGTGAAGCAGTTACAGAGAGAGACTTATTTCTACATGACATGCATTGATGACATATATTTCATATACAAATGCATGTAGCACATTCAATTGTACATGAATTTTTGTTTTAATTTACCATTTAGTAGTAATCACATTATTTTTAAAAAAAAACCATAAGAATATGCTTATAGTTAAATAAAACAATTATGATTCAGGAGATTAAAATACAATTTAACTTGTTAAACCATTCATATTTATTATTGTTGCTGTTGTTCAGTTGCTCTGTTGTGTCTGGCTCAGTTTTGTTCTGGACTGAAACACACCAGGCTTTCCTGTACTGCATAATCTCCCAGAACTTGCTCAAAATCATGTTCATTGAGTCAGTGATGTCATCCAACCATCTCGCGCTCTGTCATACCCTTCTCTGCCTGCCTTCAAACTTTTCCAGCTTTAGGTTTTAATGAGTTGGACCTTCGCCCTCCTAATGAATATTCAGGATTGATTTCCTTTAGGTTTGACTGGTTTGATCTCCTTGGAGTTCAAGGGACTCTCAAGAGTCTTTTCTAACACCACAGTTCAAGAGCATCAGTTCTTCAGCGCTCAGCTTTCCTTATGGCCCAACTCTCATATCCATACATAACCATTGGGAAAATCATAGCTTTGACCAAATGGACTTTTGTCAGCAAAGTAATGTATCTGCTTTTTAATATGTTGTCTCGATTAGTCATAGCTTTTCTTCCAAGGAGCTGCTGCTAAGTCGCTTCAGTTGTGTCTGACTCTGTGCGACCCCATAGACAGCAGCCCACCAGGCTCCCCTGTCCCTTGGATTCTCCGGGCAAGAACACTGGAGTGGGTTGCCATTTCCTTCTCCAATGTGTGAAAGTGAAAAGTGAAAGTGAAGTCGCTCAGTTGTGTCCAACTCTTCACAACCCCATGGACTGCAGCCTACCAGTCTCCTCCTTCCGTGGGATTTTCCAGGCAAGAGTACTAGAGTGGGTTGCCATTGCCTTCTCCACCCAAGGAGCTAAAGTCTTTTAATTTAATGATTGCATCACCATCTGCAGTGATTTTGGAGCCGAAGAAAATAAAGTCTGTCACTGTTCCATTGTTTCCACATCTATTTGCCATGAAGTGATGGGACTGGATGCCACGAGCTTCATTTTTTGAATGTTGAGTTTTAAGCCAGATTTTCACTCTCCTCTTTCACTTTCATCAAGAGGCAGTTTAGTTCCTCTTCACTTTCTACCATAAGGGTGGTGTCATCTGGATATCTGAGGTTATTAATATTTCTCCTGGCAATATTGATTCCAGCTTGTAGTTCATACAGCCTGGCATTTCTCATTTTGTACTGTGCCTATAAGTTAAATAAGCAAGGTGACAACATACAGCCTTGATGTACTCCTTTCCTTATTCAGAAAGAGTCTATTCCTTGTTCAGTTCTAACTGCTGCTTCTTGACCTACATACAGGTTTCTCAGGAGGCAGGTAAGGTGTTCTGGTATTCTCATCTCTTTAAGAATTTTCCACAGTTTGTTTTGATTCACACAGTCAAAGGCTTTAGGATAGTAAATGAAGTATAAGTAGTTGTTTTTCTGGACCTCTCTTGCTTTTTCTATCATCCAACAGATTTTGACAATTTGATCTCTGGTTCTTCTGCCTTTTCTAAATTCAGCTTGAACATCAGGAAGTTCAGGGTTCAGGTACTGTTGAAACCTGGCTTGGAGAATTTTGATAATTACTTTGATAGTGAGTGAGATGAGTACACTTATGCAGTAGTTTGAACATTCTTTGGGTTTAAATGAAAACTGACCTTTTCCAGTCCTGTGGCCACTACTTAGTTTTCTAAACTTGCTGGCATATTGAGTGCAGCACTTTCACAGCATCATCTTTTAGAATTTGAAATAGCTCAACTGGAATTCCGTCACCTCCACTGGCTTTGTTGTAATGATTCTTCCTAATGCTCACTTGACTTTGCACTTCAAGATGTCTGGGTCTAGATGAATGATCACACCATCATGTTTATCAGGGTCATGACGATCTTTTTTTGTATAGTTCTTCTCTATTATTGCCACCTCTTCTTAATATCTTCTGCTTCTGTTAGGTCCATACTGTTTCTCTTCTTTTTTTATACTTATACAATATCATGAGAGTAAAGTCAAGCCTTAGAAAAGTTGTAGTCACACAAATAGAAATTATCTTCTCAATATAAATTTAAATATATAGATAAGAATTCACATAATAATATTCTGAACTGCACAATATCATTTTGACCCCAAATGTCAGTCTACATATAATATACCTTGGGTTGAATTTTATCAGTGATTTGATCAAATAAGAAAAATGTATGCTGAATTCCACTTATACCTTTCTTGTAGTCTTGCCATTCATAAGCATTCATGCTGAAAGCATCAGCTTTCCAAGCAGACAGTAGTTGAATACAATGTGATCATTTCCTTTATTATAAAATATTCAAATTGCATTTAATTAAAGACAGTGAAATTAACAAAAGGCCTATTTTTTTCTTTTACATATATATATCAGAATTAAAAAATAAATTGTATAGGCTAAAGAAATAAAACATTAAAAAAATAAGCACATTCATAAGAACTGAATAAGATCTATTGTCTAAATGCACATAAGATGTAGGCAAGAGAGAAAGTAATATTAAATTTGAAATTATTTAAGAGAATTTATAGTTTAAGACTGTCTTATCAAACCTTCAAAATAAAATTTAGCACATTAAAATTCTATAATCCTTATTTTACTCAATTCTTGGTACATCATGGTTGATAATTGGCATTTTTGCTGTTCGAGGTGTCTGTCTGTCTACCATTTATTTACATAAAGATGAATGGAAATATCCCATTAAAGTTACTACTTTTTTGATTGTTACATTGTAAAAATACAAAATTTTTCTGAGATAATTTTTTTCATCTCTGGAATAATAGTTTGAGTCTAGAGTAGCAAATTTTAGAAATTTACACCAATCATAAAACGTTTTGTGATGAGAGAGGGATCCAACTAGAACATTTTTATATTGTTCACATACAATAATAAAATTAATATTTATACTTATTATAATTAATTATCTATAATAGAATTAAATATATGTAATAAGTATAATTCAGTTTATTTGATAATTAAGTTGTTGCATGTGACTTTAGAGAGCAAAAAAAGGAACAATTTTTTAATAAAATGCATCAGTAATCTAAGAAACAAGTAGGTTTTGGTACATATGCTATAGGAGTTGCCTCACAATTCATGATATCTAACTTTGAACAGATGGCTCCTCTTGATAATGACATTTAACTTATAGATATGAACACTGAGAGACTGAGTGACAGTGTGTTCAGTGATGATGAAGGAATTCATGTAACTAAAAGCATTTTGTGTAATGTGATGTTATGATCCTGTGAAAGTTACACTATAAACAGTATTTTAATATTCATTATTATGCAAAATGCAAGTGGCATGTAGATAAAAGAACTTCTATGATTTTAATTTGAAACTAAAAAGACCATGGGAAGATATTGGGATTGGAAAAAGAGATATTTAAGCCAACAATTACCTTTGAAAATTATAAATTACAATGATAAAAGAAACACGGTGAATAAACTATAGAGTTTTTGAAGTGGAATGTTATCAATTGCTATAGATTGAATGTTTTTCCCCCACAATTTGTATGCTGAAATCTAATTCCCAATGTGAAGGTATTTGGAGGTGGGAGTTTAGGAAGATGATTAGGCCTTGAGGACAGAATCCTCATGAATGGGATTAGTGTCCTTAAAATAGACCTTGGCATGTTTCCTTGCCTTCTTCTGCAATGTGAGGTTATAGTGAGGAGACAGTTAACCAGACACCTTGATCTTGGACTTCCCAGTCTCCAGGACTGTAATAAATTTATATATATTTCTTCCTAGTCTAAAGTATTCTGTTGTAGCAGTCCTAGTGAACTTATGAACCCATATAGATGAAGTGTACACTCTTTCTCTACTAGAAATCAACTTGATATTAATGTCAGTACTATCTTTATTATTCTTCCAAGGTGCACTTTATAAACTACTCTTAGACTAGTCTGGAAAGGCCCTTTCCATGGGTTCTACACTTAGAAAGTGCTTCATTATTACAATTAACATAAATAATGCATTCTTTAAGAGTAAGTATCTTTTTCTCTCGGTACCCAGTGATGGCACAGTATGACCCATAACTCTAAACATCCACTCCTGTAACTAGCTTTGTTCAAGTTGCTAAAGGATACTCCTCCACATCGTTTTTTTTTTTTAAATCTTTGAGGGAAAAAAGGTGTATACTCTGATTGTCATGTGCTTCCACTTAAATAGAACATAGACATTCCTTCTGAGGGTGAGAAGAGCTTGTATGATTGAAACACTTAAATAAGGGGGAAAACACAATTTGACTAATATTTCCAATAGCATAAATAGCACATGTTCTTCTAGAACGAACTGACATCTTCCAGAGTTCTGAATATTTTTATTTTTCTAAGTAGTTGATTCTTTAGTATGTAGGAATTGGTATTGAATTAACAACAGGTACATGATTTGCAATATTATGCAATTCATGTCAATCACTTTTGTAGGTGAATGGGTAAATAGATACATAGTTAGAGAGACAGAGATATACACACACATAAGGAGATAAATGTAAAGGTAACATGAATATTTAATGCTAATTATATGCATTACTGAGAGATCTAGATACTTTTTTAAAAGATAGCATTTTATGTAAATCATCATGTTCTCAAATATTTTCTCTAGCTTAATGGATCTCTTTATACTCCTATAATCACAATAACTGTATATTGCTTATTATTCTACTCACCATTTCTGTAAATATCTACTTCCCATTTTCCATCTCATATTTCTGAATTAAATTCACTTTATTTCTTTAGTTATATTGTCTGGCTTAGTAATTCTTCTGTTTTGCCTAATACTCGATCTATTAAGTTGTTAATATAAGAAAACTTTTTTATTTATAAATGTAGTGACTTGCACTTTTAAAAGCTACTTTATTCCTTTTGTTGATGTTTTATTTCCTGCTGATTTTTATGTTTTAATTTAAAAAATATTAATAATATATGGATGTATTTTATAACTCTATATGAAAAATCCAAGAATTGATTTTGTTGAGGATCCTTATTTTTCTGTTTCTTTACTGACTCCATTTGTTGCCAACTTTTTAAAAGTAAATTTTTATTTTATCTGTGGAATTCTGAAGATATAATTGGGTGTTGATTTTTCTCTTTCAGACTTATTGAGACATAATTGACCTAAAGCACTGTATACATTTAAAGTGTATAGCATAATGACTTGCTTTATGATATTGTGAAATGATTATCAAAATAAGTTTGGTTAACATCCATCATCTCATATAGGTATAAAAAAGGAAAATAATTTTTTTCCCTTGTGATGGGAACTTTAAGTATTTAAAGAGTATCTATTATTTTGCTGGCTTTCAAATAATCTATAAAGTAGTGTTAACTACTGTCCTCATGCTGTTATAACATCCCAGTACTTATTTATCTTATAATTGGAGGTTTGCACAATATGACCACCTTCAATTTCCCCAACCATTTTCTACATATGACCACAAATTTGATCTTTTTTTATGAGTTTTTTTTTAGAGTTTGCACATAAGTGAGATAATACACTATTTGTCAATCTCTGATTTATTTCACTTAGCATAACGTCCTCAAGTTTCATCCATGTTGTCACAAATAGTGGGTAATTCTTTTTACTGAAGAAAGTTTGAACTTGATCCTATTAAATCTGAGGTAGAGCTATCAACCTAGTGCAACTTTAAGTTAATTTCTTAGTTTGTAATTTATACTTTTACATAGTTTTATAAATTTGAACTCTACATTTATGTAATGGCAAGCTCATTCTTTGTTGCAAATTATCAAAGAGTCAATTTTTCCTTCCTGAATCTTCAGTGTGTTAGGATGATTTCTTATTTTTCATAAGGTAGTATAATGTCATAAGATTCAAATTTGAATTATTGATGATAAATAAATACTATTAATAGTTTTATATAAAACTAATCTATTTTTACTACTAGATAGCTTTAAACCATTGTTTACCAGGTAAGGGTAAATCAACATACTTGGAATAAAAAATGCATTTTAACAGCGGTCACTACTGTTAATAATGAGTTACAGTCACTCTATATGACAAACCCATTAACAGCAGTGTATTATCAGCTCTGAGTATTTTGTTTTATTTTAATGTAAGGAAGTTTACAAGGTTGTTAATAATACTCAAAGGGACATTTTACAATATAAACTTTGGAGAATAATTTATTTTATATAATTATATATCAGCTAGAAATGAATATTTTCTTTTTTAAACTTTTAATGCCCAACTAAATTTCATTCTTCTTGTCATATACCCAACTTCTTTTCTATTTCATGCTGCTAGAGATATAAGACATCTAGAAAAAAAAATCCATAATTTGCAACTTATTAAAAATTATGGAAGAAACAAAACCAAAATGTTCATATATTTTACCAGGATATTATTTCTATTCTTATTTTACATATATATATATATATATATATATATATATATATATATATATATACATATATATACACACACACACACACACATACACACAAAGAGAGAGAGACACACAAAATAGAGCAAGATAAATGCCATAATAGAAAAATGTATATTGGTAAATAGTGCATAATAGGAAATTTTATTTTTTAAGTAGGAAGAGGCTGACATTTGGGATAGCATTTAGAACATCAATAAGAATTTTGAAAGCTTTGAGAAATTTGACAGAGAATAAAGAAAAGATGGAGGTAGGGGGGGACATTGTTTTAGAGGAAACTGACAAGAAAATGTGGTTTGCAGCTTGATGGAACAATGATCTTCACTGATACATCTCAGTATGCTCATGATTTCAGTTTGATTTTTAACTTATATTTACTCGTTCCTACTCTGCTATTCATGAGGAGAGAAATAGGATGAAAGAAAATATAAGATTTCTCAAGATGTGGCATAAAAAAAAACAAAAAATCAAATCATGGTCATAATTATGAATGCAAGATCTGTGTAAAAATAAGTTATTCAGTTATTTAATAACTGACCAAATTATTCAGTTCAGTTCAATCACTCAGTCATGTCTGACTCTTTGAGACCCCATGGAGTGCAGCATGCCAGGCTTCCCTGTCCATCAAAAACTCCCAGAGCTTACTCAAACTCATCTCTTGAGTCAGTGATGCCATCCAATCATCTCATTCTCTGCCATCCCCTTCTCCTTCCACCATCAATCTTTCCCAGCATCAAGGTCTTTTCCAAGGAGTCAGTTCTTTGCATCAGGTGTATTGGAGTTTCAGTTTCAAATCAGTCCTTCCAATGAACATACAGGACTGATCTCCTTTAGGATGGACTGGTTGGATCTCCTTGCAGTCCAAGGGACTCTCAAGAGTCTTCTCCAAAACTACAGTTCAAGAACATCAATTCTTATATGCTCAGCGTTCTTTATAGTCAAGCTCACATCTGTACATGACTACTGGAAAAACCATAGCTTTGACTAGATGGAACTTTGTTGGCAAAGTAATGTTTCTGCTTTTTAAATATGCTGTCTAGGTTGGTCATAGCTTTTCTTCCAGGGAGCAACTGTCTTTTAACTTCATGGCTGAAGTAACCATCTACATTCATTTGAGGGCCCCCAAAATAATGTCTGTCACTGTTTCCATTGTTTTCCCAACTATTTACCTAGTGACCAAGTTATTAAGTTTCAGAATAAATAAATTCTGGTTAACTATGCATTTATATAACTGTATATCTATTATATTTGATAAAATTTCCAAATTTGGACTAAGAATTATGAGAGATAACTATCTGAACTTTCCTTCTGTTTCAGTGCTTCATAGATTATGATTTATGATTTTTTTCCCATGTTAGAGAAGAAATTAAATGAATATAGCTAATGATTCAGTTCAGTTCAGTCGCTCAGTCATATTCAACTCTTTGCAAACCCATGAATCACATCACATCAGGCCTCCCTGTTCATCACCATCTCCCGGATTCCACCCAAACCCATGTCCATTGAGTTGGTGATGCCATCCAACCATCTCATCCTCTGTTGTCCCCTTCTCTTCCTGCCCCCAATCCCTCCCAGCATCAGGGTCTTTTCCAATGAGTCAACTCTTCACATCAGGTGGCCAAAGTACTGGAGTTTCAGCTTTAGCATCAGTCCTTCCAATGAACACCGAGGACTGATCTCCTTTAGAATGAACTGGTTGGAAATCCTTGCAGTCCAAGGGACTCTCAAGAGTCTTCTCCAACACCACAGTTCAAAAGCATCAATACTTTGGCCCTCAGCTTTCTTCACAGTCCAACTCTCACACCCATACATGACCACTGGAAAAACCATAGCCTTAACTAGATGGACCTTTGTTGGCAAAGTAATGTCTCTGCTTTTGAATATGCTCTCTAGGTTGGTCATAACTTTCCTTCCAAGGACTAAGCGTCTTTTAATTTCATGGCTTCAATCACCATTTGCAGTGATTTTGGAGCCCCAAAAAATAAAGTCTGACACTGTTTCCACTGTTTCCCCATCTATTTCCCACAAAGTGATAGGACCAGATGCCATGATCTTCGTTTTCTGAATGTTGAGCTTTAAGCCAGCTTTTTCACTCTCCACTTTGACTTTCATCAAGAGGCTTTTTAGTTCCTCTTCACTTTCTCCCATAAGGGTGGTGTCATCTGCATATCTGAGGTTATTGATATTTCTTCTGGCAATCTTGATTCCAGCTCGTGCTTTTTCCAGCCCAGCATTTCTCATGATGTGCTCTGCATATAAGTTAAATAAGCAGGGTGACAATATACAGCCTTTACATACTCCTTTTCCTATTTGGAACAAGTTGTTCCATGTCCAGGTCTAACTGTTGCTTCCTGATCTGCATATAGGTTTCTCAAGACGCTGGTCAGGTGGTCTGATATTCCCATCTCTTTCAAAATTTTCCACAGTTTATTGTGATCCACACAGTCATAGGCTTTGGCATAGTCAATAAAGCAGAAATAGATATTTTTCTGGAACTCTCTTTTTCGATGATCCAGCAGATGTTGGCAATTTGATCTCTGGTTCCTCTGCCTTTTCTAATGCCAGTTTGAACATCTGGAAGTTCATTGTTCACGTATTGTTGAAGCCTGGCTTGGAGAATTTTGTATATTACTTTGGTCATGTGAGATGAGTGCAATTGTACAGTAGTTTGGGCATTCTTTGGCATTGCCTTTCTTTGGGATTGGAATGAAAACTGACCTTTTCCAGTCCTGTGGCCACTGCTGAGTTTTCCAAGTCTGCTGGCATACTGAGTGCAGCACTTTCACAGCATCATCTTTCACTATTTGAAACAGCTCAGCTGGAATTCCCACCTCCACTAGCTTTGTCTGTAGTGATGCTTGCTAAGGCCCACGTGGCTTTACATTCCAGGATGTCTGGCTCTATGTGAATGATCACGCCATCATGTTATTTGATTAGTGATACCTATATACTGACCATACTATATTTATTTGTATTGATTTCTGAGTTTCTATAATGTTTTATTCCCAAAATATTAAATTATTGTTTGAATGTCTGGATAAATCTTTCTATTCTTATTATTTATTGCATCTCATTATCAGTGTATTCATTTAATCTGTCTGTGATTGTCTGTCCATCATAGTATGTGTGTGTATGTGTGTGTGCACCCATGCACGTGCAATCATGCATGCTCAGTCCCTCAGTTGTGTCTAAATCCTGAGATTCCATGGACTCTAGCTTGCCAAACTCCTCTGTATATGAAATGTTCCTGTCAAGAGTACTAGAGTGGGTTTCCATTTCCTACTCCAGGTTATCTTCCCAACCCAGGAATCAAACCCACATCTCCTACATCTCCTAAATTTGCAGTCAGATTCTTTACCACTGTGCCACCTGGCAAACCAATATCAGTTCTGGGAAAACTCTACATAATTTTCAATGAAGTAGGCATTTCTTTAAAGATAGAATTATAATAATATCAATGTAGGAGGTGGTATCACTTATCGATTACTGAAAATGAACTTTGGAGCTTAAGAAATTTGATCCTAACTGAGGTTATATTACTAATAGGCTTGTGATCTCATTTCCTCCACACTCCAAGCATTGATTTCCATCTCTATAAAAAAGCAGTAAGAATACTACCTCATGAAGTTGTAAGGTTTCCATGAATATTATTTGGAAAATATTTAGTAAAGTGCTTAGCCAGTAAGGGGGTCTTTCCTTGTGTGGTTCATCTGGTAAAGAATCCACCTTCAATGTGGGAGACCTGGGTTTGATCCCCAGCTGGGAAGATACCCTGGAGAAGGAAAACTCTATCCACTACAGTATTCTGGCCTGGAGAATTCCATGGACTGTATAGTCTATGGGTGTAGTGGGAATTCCTAATAATGTACTTTCACAGCCTTGAGAACTTTGACAGAAACAGCACCTGGAAAAACACCATATATTAAGAAACTATTGATGATTATTTTTCATGTCTTTCTTAGAATAATATCCTTTTTACAAACCCCAGTGCCAGACCCAGAAGGGAGAATGACTGGGAGCATAAAAGTATGGACCTTGGAAACACCAGGTTGGCACCAGGCATGAACACTGCCTATGCACTTGCGAATTGTTCCCACACTTGCTAATTGTTCCCAAGACTAACCCAGAAGGGAAAGGCCTGGGGTAAACACAAGGAGATCTGGACTATGTCAGTGTAGTCCATGATATTTAGGGGTATATGATTAACACAGCATGTGTCTTGAGAAAGATAAGATCTGAGAAAGTCTTGTCATCTGCAATTAGGAGTAAAAGCTGGACTCAGAGTAGACTCTGCACTTCAGCCCATTAGAGGGTGCAGGTCCCATGACCCATTGCACCAGATTTCATGTTCTGTCTTCATTCTCATTACTTTGTCCCAGATCATTTGGCAGCACTTGGGGTCACAGAGTCAGACACAACTGAGTGACTTTCTCGTTATCCAATAAGAAGCTGCTCACTATGTAGCCACTGTTACTTTTTAAAATAATTCAGTATTTGAAGTACCTATTTTGTAACATATTCAAGGAAGTGATGCTATTCTAATTCCAAGGACTGCTTTATAGCTATAATAATATCATAATATGAAGTCATAGAACAGCATTGCATCATGGTTAAAAGAGATTTTCAGTGTTTGCCGTGATATAGTTGAATTCTGATTTAAGTAACTATACTCTGAGTTTCAGGGGTTACTTTTATCATCTAAGTATGTGCGAAGGATTGAGGACCCGTGACAGAATGGTGAATTCCACTGTCACTGTGAATTCAGTAGACCTTCCCAGAAGTAAAGTTAACTTGTGACTTTTTTTTCCATGTTCTCCAGTTGTCTAGTCTCTTTCTGATTGGCAATATCAACTCCACATCTGGACAGCTCACATATAACCAGTGATGTGCTTTCCCTCCTAAGAAGCTGCCATTCTCTCTGAGCCTTTTTCCAAGATCCCTGACTCAGTGCTTGTTGGCTTTGTAGAAGGTTTCTTTGAAATTGCTTTTGCAACACAAAAGTAAAACTCTGTGGGGAATCATGCTGTGCTTTGCTTGGTGAGAAGTTGGAAGTAAGCAGGGTACTTTTTGTATCACGAAATAAACAGCAGGGTCTTATATGAGGCTTCTAAACCATGCTACTCTGAGTTTTTACTGCCAGGGGGATAAAGATAGGCACCTATCTAAATACTCTGAACAGGTAGTATCCTAGCCTGAACAGGGCTTTGCTTTACAGAATTGAAGATGAATTGAAGGGAATCATGCTTGGTCTAGTTCATGCTTTTGTTGACCAATGAGAATTAGATGCCTGAGGTTTATATGTAGCATATGGTAAAATAACAGATTTCCTGTTTACTTTACATACTAATGTGACATCATTCAATTTCAAGATTTAATTTCAGAAAATTTGCTTAGTTCAGTTCAGTTGCTCAGTCATGTCCAACTCTTTGCAACCCCATGAATTGCATGACACCAGGCCTCGTTGTCCATCACCAACTCCAGGAATTCACTCAAACTCATGTCCATTGAGTCGGTGATGCCATCCAGCCATCTCATCCTCTGTTGTCCCCTTCTCTTCCTGCCCCCAGTCCCTCCCAGCATCAGGGTCTTTTCCAATGAGTCAACTCTTCACATGAAGTGGCCAAAGTATTGGAGTTTCAGCTTCAGCATCAGTCCTTCCAATGAACACCAAGGACTGATTTCCTTTATAATTGACTGGTTGGATCTCCTTGCAGTCCAAGGGACTCTCAAGAGTCTTCTCCAACACCACAGTTCAAAAGAATCATTTCTTCGGTGCTCAGCTTTCTTCACAGTCCAACTATCACATCCATACATGACCACTGGAAAAACCATAGCCTTGACTAGATGTACCTTTGTTGGCAAAATAATGTCTCTGAAAATTTGTTACTATCTTATTAATTAGAAAATGAAAACATATACTGTTGTCTATGATAAATGATAAACATGACTTTTCTCAAGCAAAAATAACTGTTTATCTGTTGGTTCAATCATAAATTATAAAACTTCTTCTATTGCCTACTGAGCTTCAACTGTGAGGATCCCAAGTACTTATCAGAGGGTTCACTAAGCAGTTTAGACATTTTGGGCAGAGTAATTGTTGTAGAGTATTTTTTGTGCTTCATAAGCTATTTAGCATCATTGTATCACTTACTTCTACCCACTAGATTCCAGTAATTCTCCGACTACTTGTGTGAGTTAACAAAAACTTCTCCAGATACTGCCAAATTCTCTACTGTTGAGTATCACTGTCCTAACATCTTATCTATCTTTAAACTCTTACCTTATCCTGAATTGCAGTGAAGTTTTTCAGAGGCTACATGATATGTAATTATCAAAAGAGATTATTTTGTTCACCAAAAGATGTTTAAATTTTGCTTTCTTTGTTTAAAATTAATGTAATAAAATATATAAAATTTGTCATTAAAATTTAAATATACAGTTCACTGGCATTAATTGCTTTCATAATGTTGCACAACCATCACTTTTATGTTCAAATGTTTTTTATCACTTCCAATAGAAAATCAATAAAAATTAGTAATTCTCATTCCTTCTTTCCTTCAGACCCTGGGTAATCTCTAATCTACCTTATCCCTCTATATAAATATTGCATATATAATAAATTTAATCATATATATGTGTCATTTGAGTCTAGTTTATTTCACTTAGCATAAAATTTTCAAGGTTCATCAATGTTTATCATATATTAGAACCTCATTCCTTTTAGTGGCTGAAAAGTATTCTATTTTTATGTATTAATAACATTTTGCTTATTCATTCATCTGTTCAGAATACAAGGTGTTTCCATCCTTTGAGTTATGGGTATTTCTATAATGAACATTAGTATAAAATTATTTTTTTGAGTCCTTGTTTTCAATTCCTGTATGAGTATATACATAAGAGTGGTATTAATAGATCCTATGGTAGTTTTCTGTTTAACTTTTAAACGCGTTACCAGATTATTTTCCATAGAAATTGCACCATGGTAACAATACCATGCAGAGAAGCTCCTGTTTCTTTATATCTTTTCTAATACTTATTGATTTGCATATTTTGGACTATTGCCAACTTAGTAGATATGAAGTGGAAGTGGTGGTTTTGATTTACATTTACCCAATAATTAATGAACAGTTTTTCATGTATTTATTTACTATTAGTGAGCAACTTCACTTTCACTTTTCACTTTCATGCATTGGAGAAGGAAATGGCAACACACTCCAGTATTCTTGCCTGGAGAATCCCAGGGACAAGGGAGCTTGGTGGGCTGCTGTCTCTAGGGTCACACAGAGTCAGACACGACTGAAGCGACTTAACAGCAACAGCAGCAGCATTGTATCTTTGCTAAACTTTCTATTCATATATTCTGCCATTTTTCATTAGATTGTCTTTTTGTGGTTGAGTTTTAGGAGTTTTAAATATCTATGTTTATTCTGGATATTAAGCCCTTTTCAGATGCATGATCTACAGATATTACTTTCTGTGCTGTAGGTAGTCTTTTCATTTTCTGGCAGTGCACTTTAATACACTTACAAAAATTGGTGAGGTCTAATTGATTATTTTCTGTTGTTTCTTGTATTTTGGTGTCATATTTTAAAATCCGTTGCCAAATATAGGGTCATGAAGCCTTACTTTTTCAGAGTTTTATAGTTTTAATGCTTATATGTAGGTCTTTGATCTATTTTGGATTATTTTATGTATAAGTATGAAGTAGGGGTCTAACTTTTTTTTTTTTTTTTTTTTTGCTTGTGTAAATTCAGCATAACAATGGAGTTTACTGAAGACTGTTTTGCTCCATTTGATAGATTTGGCACCCCCACCAAAAAGCAATTTGCCACAGATGTATACTTTTGTTTCTTGACTCTCAATTGTATTCCAGTGATTTATACATATGCTGTATATTCCTATGTTAGTATTACACTGTTTTGATTACTGTAGCATTTTAGATACTTCGGGAGTCAGATGTTAAGAATTTTCTGGACATGTTCTTTTCGTAAAGTTATTTTGGCAATTCAGGATTCCTATTCCCAGTTTCCTGAGGCTTTTCTTTTTTTTAACCATTTAAAGGTGTTATATTTTGTTAAATGCTGTTTTGCATCAAATGAGATGATCATACCTTTTAGTTTTTTTCTACACCTCCTTATAATTTGGTCCCAAGTAAATACAAGGGAGGGTCACAGTCCCACCTCTTAACAGAAAATTGGATTAAAGTTTTACTGAGCCTGGCCCCACCCATCAAAACAAAACCTAGTTTACCTCAGTCAGTCTCTCCCATCAGGAAGCTTCCATAAGACCCATCATTCTCCATCAGAGGGAAGACAGACTGAAAACCACAATCACAGAAAACTAACATGGACCACATCCTTGTCTAACTCAATGAAACTATGAGCCATGCCATATAAGGCCACCCAAGATGAATGGGTCATGGTGGAGAGTTCTGACAAAATGTGGTCCACTGGAGACAAGAATGGCAGAGCACTTTTGTCTTCTTGCATTGAGAACCCCATGAACAGTATGAAAAGGCAAAAGGATGAGACATTAAAAGATGAACTCCCCAGGTTGGTAGGTGCCCAGTAGGCTACTGGAGATCAGTGGAGAAATAAATCCAGAAAGAATGAAGAGATAGAGCCAAAGCAAAAAACAACACCCAGTTGTGGATGTGACTGGTGATAGAAGCAAGGTTCAATGCTGTAAAGAGCAATATTGCATAGGAACCTGGAATGTTAGGTCCATGAATCAAGGCAAATTGGAAGTGGTCAAACAGGAGATGGCAAGAGTGAACATCGATATTTTAGGAATCAGTAAATTAAAATGGACTGGAATGGGTGACTCTAACTCAGATGACCATTATATCTACTACTGTTGGCAAGAATCCCTTAGAAGAAATGGAGTTGCCATCATCAGCAACAAGAGTCTGAAATGCAGTACTTGAATACAGTCTCAAAAACGACAGAATGATCTCTGTTTGTTTCCAAGCAAAACATTCAATATCACAGTAATCCAAACTTATGCCCCAGCCAGTAACACTGAAGAAGCTGAAGTTGAGGCCTTCTAGAATTAACACCCCCAAATGATGTCCTTCTCATTATAGGGGACTGGAATACACAAGTAGAAAGTCAAGAAACACCTGGAATAACAGGCAAATTTGGCCTTGGAGTACAGAATGAAGCAGGGCAAAGGCTAATAGAGTTCTGCCAAGAGAACACACTGGTCATAGCAAATGCCCTCTTCCAACAACACAAGAGAAGACTCTACATATGGATATTACCAGATGGTCAACACCAAAATCAGATTGATTATATTCTTTGCAGCCAAAGGTAGAGAAGCTCTCTATAGTCAGCAAAAACAAGACTGGGAGCTGACTGTGGCTCAGATCATGAACTCCTTATTGCCAAATTCAGAGTGAAATTGAAGAAAGTGAGGAAAACCACTAGACCATTCAGGTATAACCTAAATCAAATCTCTTATGATTATACAGTGGAAGTAAGAAATAAATTTAAGGGACTAGATCTGATAGAGTGCCTGATGAACTATGAACGGAGGTTCATGACATTGTACAGGAGACAAGGAGCAAGACTATCCCCAAGAAAAAGAAATGCAAAAAGGCAAATTAGCTGTCTGAGGAGGCCTTACAAATAGCTTTGAGAAGAAGAAAAGTGAAAAGAAAAGGAGAAAAGGAAAGATACACCCATTTGAATGCAGAATTCCAAAGAATATCAAGGAGAGATAAGAAAACCTTCCTCAGTGATCAATGCAAAGAAATAGAGGTGAACAATAGAATGGGAAAGACTAGAGATTTCTTCAAGAAAATTAGAGATACCAAGGGAAAATTTCATGCAAAGATAGGGTCAATTAAGGACAGATATTGTATGGACCTAACAGAAGTAGAATATTAAGATAAGGTGGCAAGAATACACAGAAGAACTGTACAAAAAAGAAATTCATGACCCAGATAATCACAATGGTGTGATCACTAACCTAGAGCCAGACATCCTGGAATGGGAAGTCAAATCAGCCTTAGGAAGCATCACTACGATCAAATCCAGTGGAGGTAATGGAATTCCAGTTGGGCTATTTCAAATCCTAAAAGATGATGCTGTGAAAGTGCTGGACTCAATATGCCAGAAAACTTGGAAAATGTAGCAGTGTCCACAGGATTGGAAAAGGTCAGTTTTCATTCCAGCCCTAAAGAAAGGAAATGCCAAACAATGCTCAAACTACCACACAATTGCACTCATCTCACATGCTAGTAAAGTAATGCTCAAAATTCTCCAAGCCATCTTCAACAATACATGAAACATGTGAAATGTGAACTTCCAGATATTCAAGCTGGTTTTAGAAAAAGCAGAGGAGCCAGAGATCAAATTGTCAGCACCCGTTGTATCATTGAAAAAGCAAGAAAGTTCCAGAAAAACATTTATTTCAGCCTTTGATTGCGTGGATCACAACAAACTGTGGAAAATTATGAAAGAGATGGGAATATCAGACCACCTTACCTGTCTCCTGAGAAATCTGTATGCAGGTCAGGAAGCAACAATCAGAATGGATGACACCACCCTTATGGCAGAAAGCAAAGAAGAACTAAAGAACCTCTTGATGAAAGTGAAAGAGGAGAGTGAAAAAGATGGTTTAAAACTCAACATTCAGAAAACTAAGATCATGGTTCCAGTCCCATCACTTCATGTCAAGTAGATGGGAAAATAGTGGAAACAGTGACACAATTTTGTTTTTTGTTTTTTTGGTGGGGGGGGGAGCCTCCAAAATCACTGAAGATGGTAAATGCAGTGATGAAATTAAAAGATGCTTACTCCTTAGAATAAAAGTTATAACCAACCTACATAGCATATTAAAAATCAGTGACATTACTTTGCCAACAAAGTCCGTCTAGTCAAAACTATGGATTTTCCAGTGGTCATGTATGGATGTGAGAGGTGGACTATAAAGAAAGCTGAGTGTCAAAGAATTCATGCTTTTGAACTGTGGTTTTGGAGAAGACTCTTGAGAGTCCCTTGGACTGAATGGAGATCCAACCAGTCGATCCTAAAGGAAATCAGTCCTGAGTATTTATTGGAAGGACGAATGTTGAAGCTGAAGCTCCAATACTTTGGCCATGTTATGTGAAGAACTGAGTCATTTGAAAAGGCCCTGATGCTGGGAAAGATTGAAGGCAGGAGGAGTAGTGGACGAGAAAGGATGAGATGGATGGCATCACTGACTCAATGGACATAAGTCTGAGTAAACTCCTGGAGTTTGTGATGGACAGGGAGGCCTGGTGTGCTGCAGTCCATGGGGTCACAAAGATTCAGGCAGGAATGAGAAACTGAACTGAACTGAACTCTCCCTATTAATGTTATAATCTATTGATTGATATGCTTATGTTAAATCAACTTTTTATTCCTGTGATAAATCCCACTTGGCCGTATGTTGTTCGATTCAGTTTACTAGTATGTTGTTAAAACTTTCACTTTGTTATTTGTAAATAATTTATAAATTTTTTATCAAAATTTTTTTCCTTTGGATTCTTTATCTGTCTTTGGTATCAGGATAATGCTAAACTCATAGAATGAGTTGGAAGTGTTCCATTCTCTTTTATTTTTTCCATATATTTGGAAAAATTATAGTTAACTTTTTAAATATTTGATAGCCTTCATCACTGAAGTCATCAGAATTATTTTTGGGGGAAAGTTTATGATTACTGATTCAATATCTTTAGTTTTATAAGTATATTGATATTTTCTATTTATTCTTAAACCAGCTTAGGTAATGTGTGTTTATAGGAATTGACTATTTTGCTATATTATCTAATATGTTAGAGCACAATTTTATATATTTCTTTATAATGCTTTTCTTTTTGTAAAATTGGTAGTAATATCCCTGCATAAATGCTAAATCACTACAGTATTGTCTGACTTTTGTGATCCGTCAGGCTCCTCTGTCCATGGGATTCCGCAGGCAAGAATACTGGTTGGGTTGCCATGCCCTCCTCCAGGGGATCTTCCAGACCCAGGGAATGAACCTGCATGTCTTAATCTCTGCATTGGCAGGTAAGTTGTTTATCACTAGTGCCACCTGGGAAAACCAGTAATATCCCTTCTTTCACTTTTGATTTCAGTTATTTTGTTTTCTCCTCTCCTTTTTCTTTATCATTAAAGTAAAATGCTTTTTAATTTTGTTAATCATTTAATAGAGTCACCTTTTAGTTTGTCAATTTTATTGGTTTTATATCCTCTATTTTATTTACCTAGTTAGTTGCTCAGTCATGTCCACCTCTTTGTGACCCCAGGTTCCTCTGTCCATGGAATTCTCCAGGCAAGAAAACTGGAGTGGGTATCAGTTCCCTTCTCCAAGGGATCTTCCCAACCCAGGGACTGAATCCAACGTTTCTGTACTGCAAGCAGATTCTTTACCATCTGAGCCACCAGGGAAGTCCTCCACTCTAATATTTAGTATTTTCTCTCTTTTACTAATCTTGAGCTTAGTATGCTGTTCTGTTTCTAGTTACTCAAGGTGTAAAATTAAGGTTTGGATTGAATTCATTCCTCTTTTTTAATGGATGCATTTTCAGCTGTAAATTTCTCTCTGATCACTGCTTTTGTTGAATTCCGTTAAGTTTTGGCATATTGTGTTTGGCATTTTTATTCATCTATAAGTATTTTCTAATTTCCCCTGTAACTTTTTTTTTTTTTTTGGACTTTTTGGTTGTTCAGAGCGTGGCTTTCAGGTGATGCTAGTGGTAAAGAACCCATCTGCCAATGCTGAAGACTTAAAAGACATAATTTTGATCCCTGGGTTGGGAAGATTCCCTGCAGAAGGAAATAGCAACCCACTTCAGTATTCTTGACTGGAGAATCCCACGGATGAAGGAGCCTGAAAGGCTACAGTACACAGTTTCACAAGGAACTGGCCATGACTGAAGCAATTTAGCACACACACACACGAGTGAGCTATTTCTACGTATATGTGAATTCTTCAGTTTTTTTTCTCTTATTAACGTGTAGCTTCCTTCCATTAACTTCAGAAAAGATAGTTTTCATGATTTCAAGTATTTCAAATTTATTGAGACTCATTTAGGAGCCTAATGTGATCTATCTTGGAAAATGTTCAATGTATCCTTAAAATTGTGTTTTTTGCTATATTAGCTGTGCCTTATAATTTTTTCTCCATTACTGGATATGATGCATCAGGTAAAATGACCTGCTGTAAATCAGCTTTTAGCAATGTGGTAGTTAGGTGGTGGTGGATAGGAATTGTTCTATAGTTCTCTGATTAGGTCTATGTTCTTTTGTGCACCTATATCTTGAACTGGGAATTTAACATGTGTTTCTCAGTGCAGCCGCCAATCTCTACCCCTTAGATTAGACTTGATGGCTAGAGACAGCTGTATTTGGATATTTTCCTTCCTTAGGGCAGTTAGGCTTTGATGGTACTCTGGCAGCTTAGGCTCTGGTTAACTAATTTCCCCTCAGAGACCTTGTTATTAAGAGAATGCTCTGATCTATTTCATAATGGTTCCTTTTCCCTCCCCCTGATGGAAGATAAGGGGATTTTTCTTAGTATCTATTGTCAGAAAATGGTCAGACTCCTAGACATAGTGCATAGTACTGTGGGGGCTCCCCTCTGGCTGGATTCCCCTTGAGTTTTTAATTCTCAGAAATTGTTGACACTGAGTCTTTAGCAATTCACTTCTTACTCCTCAGATTGTCTCATCCCAGCACTAAGGCAGTTTCTGGCCTTGATAAGTCAAGAACCCTGTAAATGCCTCTGTCTCTCTAATATTGGAGGCAACAATTAGCCCCGCATTCTTTCTTTTCTTGTAGATCCAAGAAGAGTTATTAACTTTTCAGTCTGTTTTACTTTTTACTGTTTAGGACAGTGTCAACTACTAAGCCTCCTACATGTGTAAATGGCTTTGCTTGTTTTTTGATATTTTGGAGGGAAATAAAATCTGAAAATTTTCAGTATTTTCTGTTTTCTTCATTTTTAAACTGTTTCTACAGAATATAGAATTCTGTGTTATCACTCCCTTCTCCCACCTTCTCATCCAATATTTAAGCTGTTTTTCCTATGTATTCTAGATTCTTCTTCATTTTCCTGATGATAGGTCTATACTTATTCTTATCAAGATTCTCTTTTATGTAATGAATAGTTACCATTTCAACCTCCATTTGCCTTTTACTATTTTTGAATTATTATTTATGGTTTTCATCAGGATAAATGATACGGTACAATATGATTTTTTTATATTTATTGATCAGGGAATTTGATGGCATTGTCAAATGAAATTTGGTCGTACTTGTTTTGATTTTCATTTCAGTGTTCATCTCTCTCTCTCTCTCTGTATGTGTGTGTGTCTACTCATGTTGTCTTTTCTGTTCTTCAGGAAATCCAATTTTACTCCAGTTATGCTTCACTTAGATCACTACATAATGTCTCACAAGTCATTAAAACATGTTCATTTTCTTCAATTTTCCTTTCTCTTAGTGCTTCAGTTTAGATAATGATGTTTTGAATATGATTACTCTTTTACAATTATGTTTTGCAAGTTGTATCCAATGCCTATAAAAAATCCAGATATTGAATTAATTATTGGAGTTTTGTTTAGTTCTTTATTATAATTTTCCAGTATCATCTAAAACTTGTCATCCCTTCAAACATTATTGCCAATTCATTATGATTCATTAAGTATTTATCATTTAATTTTAAGAACTTGTCCATGTATTACAGTATCCAGACTGGTTTTGGTTCTTTCCTATTGACTGATTTTTTTTTCTTTATAGCATGAATGTCATTTTATAAATGTGCTTTCTTAAAATTTTGGACTGCATTCTCAAATATTCCCTTCTCAGTGTAGTCTTACCTACTGATTAATATCTGGCACTTGAATATATGTTTGCTAATTAATTTTGTCTTTTAATCATAATAATGTTTGCTCTATGCTGCCAGGAATTTTTTTTTTTCTTATTTGTCTATTGCTAAAACTATGGCTCATAGCACTGTTGAAGACACAAAGAAGACACCAGTAAGTCTTGTTCAATAAATTAATTTATTTATTCATGTATATATTTTGTACAACTTTAAAATAATTTAGGCTATTTCCCATGAATATTACATACCTCAGTAAATTTTGAGTTCCTGTCTTCAAAGCTATAGTACTTTCCATAGGTAAAGCTTCTTCTATGCTTAGAGAGACAAACTTATTTTAGAAAATTTAAGAAGACATATTAACATGAATATTGTCAATAACTTCTAAATACTATCTAAGCTAAATAACACAGTATAAGTCCTCAGGGAGCATTTCCATAATTAAAATTACTTAAAGGAGTGAATGAGTGACAAATAGATCCTTAAAGATTCTCTTGGGGAGAAAAGATGAGTAATTTTTGTGTCTTTGTAGTTTAAGGTCCTTAGAGACCAAAGTGTAAATATAAACTGTGTAAGGGTTTGATAAGTATCACTAATGATTGTAAGTAAAATTCATATATGCACCACATGTAAAGAAAGAAAATCTTTATCAAAAATATGAAAATTCATTTTAAAAATCCTATTATGAAGGAAGATACAGGTAAGACCAAGGGGAAATGGAAAATCTGAGGAAAGACATTTTTCCTTTCTGAACAATCAAGAAATTAATGTAGTTAATTTTTGGAGGGGTAGGAAGTTGCTTGTTTTCTTTGTTGGAAAAGAAAATTATCAGCAATGAATAAGTGGAAATATATGTATTTTTATATGATAGTGTGAAAATTTATTTCAAACAAACAAAAGATAATAATCTATGTACAAATTATCTAAAATAATAGAGCTTTCCTAAAATAAAATTACATTTTCTAAATTGAGCATTATGTGCCCCTAAATAATTACTAATCTTTTTAACACAAATCTGAAGTTCTGTTTATCCAATACTCATTTTGGGTTTAAAAGTCTTCAGAACCTTTGATTTAGTCATCAGATAACATTACCCAGCTTCAGCAATGCTGAATTACTTTCTTCTGATGCTATGGTGTAAGGAGAGCATTTCTTCCCTTTTTCATCAACTTGAACTCCAGAGCAAACTTCCTTTATAAACCATTTTTTAAAAGCAATTGCTAATATATTTGAAGTTTTGGCATATTTATTGAAATATGAAAAGATTTCAAACTTTATATTAAACATCTGACTAAAAGTATATAGTCACCTTTGATTGATTTAATTCTTACTTCAAGATGAATTTTATAGAGGGATCTATTTCATATTTTAGAATATATAATTTAAATTTAATTTCCTCTAGAGAGATACCTGTTACTAAACAACTTACAACAGTATCCTTCTTTCTCATTTCTAAAATACATTCTCCCACTTTTTTCAGTTTGCTACACAAAAGAGCTTTATTAATACATGTGTTTTGTTAATATGGCAAATATATGTAGATATATGTACATATAACAAGCATATATATATGTATATATACATATATAGAAATGTATACACACACATGATCAAAATTGAAAACTATATAACACAAAATAGTCATGCAACTGAAAAACGTTGAATTTGTAAGATAACAAATGAATAAGTGGAAACAACCTAGACTGTGAATACATTATCTCATTTTATTGGGCTGGAAAATGTTCCCATACATTATATATAAAAGAATGTAAAAAATCTATGATTGACTGTTTAATCATTGATTGAACACGATTGACAGTTCACTTCAGTCACTCAATCATGTCGGACTCTTTGCAACACTGTGGACTGAAGCACGCCAGGCTTCTCTGTCCATCACCAACTCCCAGAGCTTGCTCAAACTCGTCCATTGAGTCAGTGATGCCATCCAACAATTTCATCCTTTGTCATCCCCTTCTCCTCCTGCCTTCAGTCTTTCTCATCGTCAAGGACTTTTCCAAGGAGTCGGCTCTTTGAATCAGGTGGCCAAAATATTGAAGTTTCAGCCTCACAATCAGTCCTTCAAATATTCAGGACTGATTTCCTTTAGGATGGACTTGTTGGATCTCTTTGCAGTCCAAGGGACTCTAAAGACTCTTCTCCAATATCACAGTTCAAAAACATTGATTCTTCAGTGCTCAACTTTCTTTATAGTTCAACTCTCACATCCATACATAACTACTGGAAAAACAATAGCTCTGACTAGATAGGTGTTTGTTGGCAAAGTAATATCTTTGCTTTTTAATATGCTGTCTAGGTTGGTCATAGCTTTTCTTCCAAGGAGCAAGCATCTTTTAATTTCATGGCTGCAATAACCATCTGCAGTGATTCTGGAGCCCCCCAAAATAAAGTCTGACACTGTTTCCATTGTTTCCTCATCTATTTGCCATGAAGTAATGGGACCGGATGACATAATCTTACTTTTCTGATTGTTGAGTTTTAAGCCAGCTTTTTCACTCTCCTCTTTCATTTCCATCAAGAGACTCTTTAGTTTCTTTTCAATTTCTGCCATAAAGGTAATGTCATCTGCATATCTGAGGTTGTTGATGTTTCTCCTGGCAATCTTGATTCCAGTTTGTGCTTCATCCAGCCCAGCAGTTTGCATGATGTACTCTGCACATATGTTAAATAAGTAGGGTGACAATATACAGCCTTGATGCATTCCTTTCCCAGTTTGGAATCAGTCTGTTCTTCCATGTCTGGTTCTAACTGTTGCTCCTTAACATGCATATACGTTTCTCAGGAGGCAGTTAAGGTGGTCTGATATTCCAGTCTCTTGAAGAATTTCCCACAGATTGTTGTGATCTACACAGTCAAAGGCTTTGGAGTAACTAACAAAGCAGAAGTGGATGTTTTTCTGGTATGACTGACTGAAGTTTACACTTTTCCTCATGAGTTCAATATGATCAATTCAGTGGAAGTTCAGTTCAGTTCAGTCGCTCAGTTGTGTCCGATGGTTTGTAACCTCATGAATCACAGTAAGTTAGTACTGTTTAAATTGAGAGTGAAGATTTGGGCTATTCTATACTGAAAAGTTATGACCAACCTAGAAAGCATATTGAAAAGCAGAGACATTACTTTGCCAACAAAGGTCCCTTCTAGTCAAGCCTATGGTTTTTCCTGTGGTCATGTATGGATGTGAGTGTTGGACTGTGGAGAAAGCTGAGGGCCAAAGAATTGATGCTTTTGAACTGTGGTGTTGGAGAAGACTCTTGAGAGTCCCTTGGACTGCAAAGAGACACCAACCAGTCCATTCTGAGGGAGATCAGCCTTGGGATTTCTTTGGAAGAAATGATGCTAAAGCTGAAACTCCAGTACTTTGGCCACCTCATGGAAGAGTTGACTCATTGGAAAAGACCCTGATGCTGGGAGGGATTGGGGGCAGGAGGAGAAGGGGATGACAGAGGATGAGATGGCTGGATGGCATCACTGACTCGATGGCCGTGAATCTGTGTGAACCCCGGGAGTTGGTGATGGACAGGGAGGCCTGGCATGCTGTGATTCATGGGGTCGCAAAGAGCTGGACACGACTGAGTGACTGAAATAAACTGAACTGAACTGATAAATGTTACTAGTTCATTATGAAGTTAGTGTATATATTGATAGTAACTTTTTGTAACCATGTAATGTAAATAATTCCAAACATAACGTATAATTCATAATTATATATTATAAAATAAACAATCTCATGTAATATATATAATTCCAGGTTAATTTGGAACTTTGTATCTATATGATATATATAACTTATGACATAGTAATTCAAATTTCTAAATATATATTTCAGAGATTTATATAAGAAGTTTCATAGCAGCAATATTTTTCTAGCTCCAAACTGAAACCTGTTTTAGTGTGCATTAGCCACTGAATTAATAAATAAATTTTGGTATATTCATATATTGCATCTTCCCTAGTGGTTCAAATGGTAAAGAATCCACCTGCAGTGCAGGAGTGTGCTGTGCTGTGCTTAGTTACTCCATCCTGTCTGACTGTGCAACCCCATGGACTGTATGGAGCCTGCCAGACTCGTCTGTCCATTGGATTCTCCAGGCAAGGATACTGGAGTGTGTTGCCATTCCCTTCTCTGGGGATCTTCCTGATCCAGGAATTGAACCAGAGTCTCCTGCATTGCAGGCAGATTTCTACCAGCTGAACTACCAGGGAAGCCCAATGCAGGAGACCCAGGTTCAATCCCTTGGTCCAGAAGGTCCCCTGGAAAAGGGAATGACAACCTACTCCAGTATTTTTGCCTGCGAAACCCCATGAACAGAAGAACCTGGGGGTCTACAGTTCGTGAGGTTGCAGAGAGTCGCACATGACTTAATGATTAGCACACATATTTTTATCATTGAATTTTATTGCACAGTGAAAATAAATTAGGTGAAGCAAAGCAATGTAATTAATATGTTTGAATTTCAGGAACGTAATGGCGAATGAACAGACAATTGAATGAAAATATCAACAGTGTGATTCCAATTGTATAAAGTTTGAAAACAGAAAATTGAAGGATAATTTTGATTAGCAACATTTATTTTTTTTTAATTTATAAATAAAACCATGAAGAAATAAATAAAAATTTCCAGATAAGGTAACCTTTGAGATAAGCATCATAAGGACTTTTGTGGCTTTTTGAATAATGCTAATTTTTTCTAGTAAAAAAATAAAAATTTTTACTAGAAAATTAGTAAGTTCATTTGTAGATGGATACTTTCTATTAGCTAAAAAGAAAAATACTTGAATCAAAAATCAGTGAACTGTAGTTAGTAATTTAGACCCCTACTTCCCAAAGCTTATTTGTGTGTTTGTGCTCAGTCATGTCTGACTCTGCCACTCCATGCACTGTAGCCCCCCAGGCTCCTCTGTTCATGGAATTTTCCAGGCAAGAATACTGGAGTGGGTTGCCATTTTCTTCTCCAGGGATTTTCCTGACCCAGAGAATGAACTTGCATCTCTTGCATTTCCTGCATTGGCAGGTGAATTCTTTACCACTGTGCCACATGGGAAGTTTATATGTTATATATAATATGTGTATATATATAAACTATATATATATATATATGATTTAATAAATCCTAGGTAGGATCTAATACTCTGCATACTTAATAAATTCCCAAGTGAAGTCTATCCTTTCCGTTTTCAGTCTACGCCTTGAGTATCAATAACCTAGATCTTATTAAAAGGGAATGAGCCAGTGAAAGATAAATAAAGATCTATTGAAGAAAGTTATACCAGCAAAATATTTCACAATAAAGGAACTGTTAGCGATACTTCACAATATTGAAAATATCAAGGATTATCATGGGGGTAGCCAATCCAAACTTAGAAATGACTAAAACAGTCTAAGTCATTGTAAGGATGGTCACTTGATGTTAAAAGTTGTATGTTGAAAAGGTAAGAACTGTTCAAACAATTCTTGATATACATTTTTAAACAAATAGAAACACTTTAATGTTTTAAATAACAGTGCATCAAATACATTTTAGTTATATTTTTATTTCTCTTTATAACAGATATTAACATATTTTGAATTTTTATGTATTATGGAATAATTATAATCTTTCACACAAATTAACTCAATCATTTTCCATACTTTTAGCTTTCGTAGTCATTTTTATAGTCCCACACAAATTTGCAAAGCAATTGCTTATGGGATTATTCTGAAGATTATCCTTAGAATCAAAATTCATGTTTCCACTTCCATAAATATTATGATGTATATTTTAATTAATTATGAAAACATCACATATTTAGATATATAGCTCTATTTTCAACTTCAAATAATGCAATGAATATATTTCTAAATTGATTTTATTTTTACTCCAGCTCATTTATTTTTTCTATTCACTGATTTTCCTGGGATGCTAATTCTAAGAGTATATATAGTTTCCTAGTATAATTTGTACAAATTAAGTAGTGTTCACGGATGTTTATTTTCCACAGTATCACATAGTTATTAAAAATTATTAGATAGTTGCTTACAAATCCATTAGAACATTTAAATAATAAGCTAAAGAGAATTTGAAATAGTCTGAAAACTTATTCAGATAGAAATCTCAGTTGTTAAAAAAAAAGAACATATGTTTAAAGTATATTGCATTTATCTGTGTGCATTTATTGACCTAAATTGTTTTAAGAGAAGATGGTGCATTTTGTAAAACAAATATAGTTGGAAATACTTGTATGGATGCTTCAGACAGAAAATAAAATATAACTCAAGCATTCAAATAACAAAACATGCATTTTCATAAGACAAAATACTGCCCTAATATTCCAGATGATTTTAGCTTCCACGTTGGCAACCACCAGTCAATATTTCATAGCAAAAAAATTAATTACTTTATATTTTAGATAAATATTTAGTCTTTCTTTCCACTGGTAGGCATACTCTCTGACAAAACATGTAAAATTGTATTGAGATATAATTCACATACGATACAACTCATCATTTAAATTTTACCATAAAATATATTTTTCCAGAATTGCAACCATCACACCAGTAAATTTTAGTACATGTTCATTACTCCATACATAGATATATATCCATTAGCAGTCACTTGCCATTTACCACCAACTCCCCAAACCATAGCAATGATTAATCTTCTTTCTATCTCTATGCATTTTCCTCTTCTGGTTATTGAAAGTTCATGTAAAATGTGGAAGGAATAAGAGTGTATGTGGTGCTTTTTGAGTGGTTTATTTCATTTAGAATGATGGTACAAATGTTCATCAATGTTGTAGCCTGTATCACTCCAGTTTATTGAAGAAGAATATTCCATTTTATAGATATACCACATATTGTTCATCATTTCATCAGTTGATCAATATTTAGGTGGTTTCCTTCCTGGAGCTATTATGAATAGGTCATAAATATTAATGTAGAAGTCTTTGTATGGATTTATGTTTACTCTTGGGTATATACATAGGATGAAATTGCTGGGACATATGGTAACTATATTTTTAAACTCTGGGGAAAATGCCAGACTGTTTTCCAAGAGAGATCTACCATTTTATGTGCAGCACTATATGAGGATTCCAATTTGTCCATATCCTTACAAACATTTGTAGATAATTTCTTTCAATTAAAAAAAATGGCCATCCTAGTGTGTACAAACAGGATCTCATTGTGTTTATGATTTATATCACATTATTGACTAAGGAAGTTGAACATCTTTTAATATGCTTACTGATTATTTGTATCTTTTGTAGAAATGTTTATTCAGATCGTTCAACTTTTATTTGAGATATTTATATTTTTATTCTGACTTTTTTGTACTTTATATTCTAAATATAATTTTTATTATATAAAGATTTGTAAATATTTTGTTCCATTTTCTGTGTTGGCATTAAACATTTTTTTTCTAATCAATTAAGATATATTATAGCAACATAGACCTTCTGAGAACCTGCTTCAGATGGAAACCTACTTGTAGGGCACAGCTCTCCATCTTTTTTTTTTTCTACTTTTCCTCAAGTTATATTCAACATTTCTTTTTAAATTACTGGTGTGTAGTTTATTTGCAATGTTGTGTTAGTTTCAGGTGTACAACAAAGTTACGCATATATTCAATACTTTTATCCACTCTATATGGGACCATATAGGCCATTACAGAATATTGAGTAGAGGTCCCTGTGCTGTACAGTAGGATCCTTATCAGTTACCTGTTTTATGAACCTGGGTCTTGGGCATTGCAGACATATTGTTTACTGTCTGAGCCGCCAGGGAAGCACATTTTATATATAGTAGTATGTATATGTCAATCTCAGTCTCCCAATTTATCCTCCTGTCCCTTATCCCCTGGTAACCAAGTTTGTTTTCTACATCTGTGACTCAATTTCTGTTTTGTAAATAAGTTCATTTGTACCTTTCTCTCTCTCTCTCTCTCTCTCTTTTTTTTTGGTTCAGTATATGTTATTTGTCTTTCTCTGTCTGAGTAATGTACCCTCTAGGAGAAGGGCATGCCAACCCACTCCAGAATTCTTGCCTGGAGAATCCCATGGACAGAGGAGCCTGGTGGGCTACAGTCCATGGGTCACAAAGAGTTGGAGACAACTGAGCAACTAACACACATGCACACACATTATTCTGTTTCTTAGTGCTTGCATGCTCAGTGGCTCAGTCGTGTCTGACTCTTTGAAACCCTGTGAACTGTAGCCTGCCAGGCTCCTCTATCGATGGACCTTTTCAGGAAAGAACAGTAGAGCAGGTTGTCATTTCCTTCTCTAAGAGATCTTCCTAACCCAGGGGTTGAACCCATATCTTTTGCATCTCCTGCATTGGCAGATGAATTATTTATCACTGTGCCACCTGAGAAGGCCCTCATTACTCAGTAATGGAAGTAATTTCATTACTTCTCAGGTGGCACAGTGGTAAAGAATCTGCCTACCAAACAAGAGACATGAGTTTGATCCCTGGGTTGAAAAGATCCCCTGATGAAGGAAATGGCAACCCACTCCAGTATTCTTGCCTGGAGACTCCCATGGACAGAGAAGCCTGGTGAGATACAGTTCTGGGGGGTCAGGTCACAAAAGAGTCAGACATGACTTTGTGACTAAACAACAACAACAATATTCCATTATGTCACATAACACATCCTTATACATTTCTCTATTGATGGACATTTAAGTTGCTTCCGTTACCTGGCTATTGTAAATAGTGCTTCAGTGAACATGGGTATGCATATATCTTTTCAAATTACTGTTTTCTCCAGATATATGCCCAGAAGTGGGACTGTTGAATTGTATGGCAGTTCTATTTTTAGTTTTTAAAGGAATCTCCATATTATTCTCAATAGTAGCTATGCAATTTACATTCTCACCAACTGTGTAGGAGGATTCCCTTTTTTTCTCACCCTCTGTAGCATTTATTGTTTGTAGGTTTTGAACAAATAGCTTGCCAGGGGGATGGGTAGTAAGGGGGGAATGAGGAAATAGGTGGGAAGATTAAGAGATACAACCTACTAGTTACAGAATAAGTGAGTCACACAGATTAAATGTACAACATAGGGGGTATAGTTTAATTATACTATAATGTCTTTGTATGGTGACAGATAGTAACTAGACTTACAATAGTAATCATTTTGCAATGTATAAAAATATCAAATCACTATGTTGTGTACCTGGAACTAATGTGTTTACAGTCAATTATACTTCAATTAAAACTTCATAGACAGTGGGAGGAAATGTATCAAAATGCTAATGATGGTTATCTCTGGTGGGTGGGGATTATGAGTGATTGATATTTTTTACTTTATGCTTTTATGTTATCTGCAATGAACATGTATGGCTCATAAAATTAGGAAAGAACAAATGTCCTTAAAAATGGAGGGAAAAACACTTGTGCAAAGGTCATTGTCAGAAAAAAACAGTACTAATCCTAGCTGGCAAATTCTTGAATAAATCATTATTAGAAGTAGGAAATGATATATTGGCTTTTTCTTAGATTTGCTGCTAAAAAACTTTCGTATTTCCTACTTTTTACCTACATTCCTCCTGTGTTGTTACTTTTTAATATTCTTAATTTATGCCACTTGGCCATTGTTTCGGTCTTTGTTTTGCAATTACTCCTTATGTGATTGAAAGTACATATAGAGATAACTGGCTTTTTTCTCCCAACATCCTTCTTACTCTCCTCTATTATACCCCATCCTTATTTCCTACAATAAAAATCTTCCCATTTTCTTGTATTGAAAGACATATGGCAATGTCATGAATATAAACAGAGATGGATTTAAATCATCACCTACTTCAGACTATTTTCCTTTTAATTTTTAATATTATATATATTCTATTTCGGAAACTTTATGAACAATCAGACCCAGAAAGTTTCAGGGTCATAATATTAAAAACATAAGCAGATAAACAAACTAAACACACAACTGTAGAACCTAACATTTTAAGAAGAAAACACACCCAATATGAAGTTTCAGTCAGTTTCATTCTGTGGTTGAGTTTATATGCTATTTAGTAAATAAACATTTGCTCCAGTAACCAATATTAAAATATTGAAACCAATTAATGTATACCATATGTGAAATAAGCATACTTATTTTATTATCTTAACAGCCTACTCATTAAAGATGATGTAAGACAAAATGTAAAGTCCATAAATTGGAACTACAATTTCAAAAGCATAAGATTCTATTAATTGTGACATCTTGCCCTTCCTTAATATCTACCGCTGCCTAAAATCAACATATTAAGGTCATAAAATAAAATTTTAAAAGGTGAACTCTATTAGTCAAAAATGTCTATTGAGTCAAATATTCCCTGGAGAGCAGAGGTTTGGAAAATTTTGAACGTATATTAATTTACTCAAGATGTGGGCAATAAATGACAACTACATAGAATTATATTGGCCTGAATATGAAAGCATATGCTGCAGAAATGTCCAATTTACCATCAGAAAATAATTGAATTTTTGGTATCTCAGGTTACTTATGTATTTTTTGTAATCTTAAATTAGCAATTTTTAGAAATATGAAAAATAATTATAATTACTTCTATTGTATAAATGCTTATAGAAGTTAAAGAATTTATCCAGAGGAAAAAGGTTAATAAAAATTCTAATATGATTGCTTAATCTTAGTAAATGGTGGATTCATGTCATTGTATGGCAAAACCAATACAGTATTGTAAAGTAAAATAAAGTAATAAATAAATAAATAAATAAATAAATAAATAAATAAAAGAAAAAATAAATAAATAAAATGAAAAAATATTGATTATAGATATGGGGGGATACGGATTTTTCTTGTAAAAATGTATATAGGCCATTATACACAAATGGATCTTGAAATTTTAGGGTATATATAGATTTCCTTTTCTCCTTTGCTTTTCACCTCTCTTCTTTTCACAGCTATTTGTAAGGCCTCCCCAGACAGCCGTTTTGCATTTTTGCATTTCTTTTCCATGGGGATGGTCTTGATCCCTATCACCTGTACAATGTCACAAACCTCATTCCATAGTTCGTCAGGCACTCTATCAGATCTAGGCCCTTAAATCTATTTCTCACTTCCACTGTACAATCATAAGGGATTTGATTTAGGTCATACCTGAATGGTCTAGCGGTTTTCCCTACTTTCTTCAATTTGAGTCTGAATTTGGTAATGAGGGGTTCATGATCTGAGCCACAGTCAGCTCCTGGTCTTGTTTTTGTTGACTATATAGAGCTTCTCCATCTTTGACTGCAAAGAATATAATCAAGAAGAGATAAGAAAGCCTTCTTTAGCAATCAATGCAAAGAAATAGAGGAAAAGAAAAGAATGGAAAAGACTAGAGATCTCTTCATGAAACTTAGAGATACCAAGGGAGCATTTCATGCAAAGATGGGCTCAATAAAGGACAGAAATAGTTTGGACCTAACAGAAGCAGAAGATATTAAGAAGAGGTGGCAAGAATACACAGAAGAACTGTACAAAAAGATCTTCACCACCCAGATAATCATGATGGTGTGATCACTCATCTAGACCCAGATATCCTGGAATGTGAAGTTAAGTGGGCCTTAGGAAGTATTACTATGAACTAAGCTAGTGGAGGTGATGGAATTCCAGTTGAGCTATTTCAAATCCTGAAAGATGATGCTGTGAAAGTGCTGCACTCAATATGCCAGCAAATTTGGAAAACTCAGCAGTGGCCACAGGATGGGAAAAGGTCAGTTTTCATTGGAATCCCAAAGAAAGTCAATGCCAAAGAATGCTCAAACTACTGCACAATTTCACTTATCTCCCATGCTAGTAAAGTAATGCTCAAAATTCTCCAAGCCAGGCTTCAGCAATACGTGAACCATGAACTCCCTGATGTTCAAGCTGGTTTTAGAAAAGGCAGAGGAACAAGAGATCAAATTGCCAACATCTGCTGGATCATGGAAAAAGCAAGAGAGTTTCAGAAAAAAACATCTATTTTTGCTTTATTGACTATGCCAAAGCCTTTAACTGTGTGGATCACAATAAACTGTGTAAAGTTCTGAAAGAGATGGGAATACAGACCACCTGACCTGCCTCTTGAGAAATTTGTATGCAGGTCAGGAAGCAGCAGTTAGAACTGGACATGGAACAACAGACTGGTTCCAAATAGGAAAAGGAGTATGTCAAGTCTGTATATTGTCACCCTGCTTGTTTAACTTATATGCAGAGTTCAGTTCAGTTCAGTTCAGTTCAGTAGCTCAGTCATGTCTGAGTATTTGCGACCCCGTGAATCACAGCACACCAGGCCTCCCTGTCCATCACCAACTCCTGGAGTTCACTCAGACTCATGTCCATTGAGTCAGTGATGCCATCCAGCCATCTCATCCTCAGTTGTCCCCTTCTCCTCCTGCCCCCAATCCCTCCCAGCATCAGTCTTTTCCAATGAGTCAACTCTTCTCATGAGGTGGCCAAAGTACTGCAGATGGTGATTGCAGCCTTGAAATTAAAAGATGCTTACTCCTTGGAAGAAAAGTTATGACCAACTTAGATAGCATATTCAAAAGCAGAGACATTGCTTTGCCAACTAAGGTCCGCCTAGTCAAGGCTATGGTTTTTCCAGCAATCACGTATGGATGTGAGAGTTGGACTGTGAAGAAGGCTGAGCAGTGAAGAATTGATACTTTTGAGCTGTGGTGTTCGAGAAGACCCTTGAGAGTCCCTTGGACTGCAAGGAGATCGAACAAGTCCATTCTGAAGATCAACCCTGGGATTTCTTTGAAGGAATGATGCTGAAGCTGAATCATGAGAAGCGCTGGACTGGAAGAAACACAACCTGGAATCAAGATTGCCAGGAGAAATATCAATAACCTCAGATATGCAGATGACACCACCCTTATGGCAGAAAGTGAAGAGGAACTAAAAAGCCTCTTGATGAAAGTGAAAGAGGAGAGTGAAAAAGTTGGCTTAGAGCTCAATATTCAGAAAACAAAGATCGTGGAAACTCGTCCCATCACTTCATGTGTAATAGATGGGGAAACAGTGGAAAAAGTGTCAGACTTTATTTTTGGGGGCTCCAAAATCACTGCAGATGGTGACTGCAGCCATGAAATTAAAAGATGCATACTCCTTGGAAGAAAAGTTATGACCAACCTAGACAGCATATTCAAAAGCAGAGACATTACTTTGCTGACGAAGGTCCATCTAATCAAGGCTATGATTTTTCCTGAGGTCATGTATGGATGTGAGAGTTGGACTGTGAAGAAGGCTGAGTGCCGAAGAATTGATACGTTTGAACTGTGGTGTTGGAGAAGACTCTTGAGAGTTCTTTGGACTGTGAGGAGACCCAACCAGTCCATTCTGAAGGAGATCAGCCCTGGGATTTCTTTGGAAGGAATGATGCTAAAGCTGAAACTCCAGTACTTTGGCCACCTCATGCGAAGAGTTGACTCACTGGAAAAGACTCTGGTCTTGGGAGGGATCGGGGGCAGGAGGAGAAGGGGACGACAGAGGATGAGATGGCTGGATGGTGTCACTTACTCAATGGACGTGAGTCTGAGTGAACTCCGGGATTGGTAATGGACAGGGAGGCCTGGTGTGCTGCAATTCATGGGGTCGTAAAGGGTCAAACACGACTGAGTGACTGAACTGATGGACTTCCTAAAATGTGCAAAAGGATCCCTAAGTTATCTGGATAGGAGTTAAGTGAGGCTACCAGATTTAATAACTGAACTACTGAACTTCTCTGGCTATTCTTTGGCTTTAACACACCAAGTTGCACAGAAGGATGGCATAATTAACACTTGCAAATTTCTTATTGAACAGAGCAGCTAAGATGGATGGATGTATGTTGGTATAGTGCCCAAGTGGCTCAGTGGTAAAGAATCTGCCTGCCAATGCAGGAGACGCAGGAGACGTGGGTTTGATCCCTGAGTTGGATAGATCCCCTAGAGAAAAGCATGGCAGTCCACTCCAGTATTCTTGCCTAGAGAGTCCCATGGACCGAGAAGCCAGTTGGGCTACTGTCCATAGGTTTTCAAAGAGCTGGGCATGACTGAAGCGACTTAGCACACACATAGTGCCCAGTATGAAAGTTCTGTGCATATATTAGCTTATCTAATGTTTAACCATGTATTAACATAAAGTGTTTCTTACCCAAATTTGACAGGGAAGGAAACTGAGTCTTAGAGAGGTGCAGTAACTCTACACTTCACAGCCAAGAAAGTAAATGCCAATTTGAACTGAGCTAGTCTGCTGCCAGAGACCTTGCTTTCAGTCATCATCTTCATAGAAATAATATTGGGCATACATTTCACTTTTTGTAAGGACAGTTGCTCTCAATTTTTTTAGTATCCCTTCAAAAAATTAGTTTATTCCCTAGAAAGACTGACAGAAAATGTTAAGTATATAAGCTCTGAATTATGGATTATGGGAATACTTTGCAGACACAAGATCCTTTTAATTGATTCAAATTATCTGATGAATCATTTTTTGTTGTTTTATGATTATTTTATAACGCCAATATTTTTCTTTTATAAAAATGGGTTTGCATGGTTTCAGAAGAATATCTAGATCTGAGGTGGAGACTTCTGAAGTTATGAGACATTAGGAAGAACTTAAGAAGTGAAAATAACGTATTGTCTTCCAAGTTACCAGAAATGTAGAAGGGAAGGGAAATAGGGAGACACTTACCTATTTGAAAAACTTCACATGTCCCTGGGTAATTTCACTTCCCTGGAAATCACTGGTCTCTACCTACTTCCATATTACTATTTTGAAATTATACATTGTAATAAGGTAGACACTACAGCCTATATATCTAGCACCCAAATTATTATTCTTCCACAGACTTAGAGTGAATGTGAAGCATCATATTATTACATAATCTTGGATCCAGAATTTAATGGTTCACATGTAATAAATAAGACATATGTTTTGATTTTTTGGTAATAACTCTTGTAAACTATACTATGAGCTCGTTTAGTTTTTGAACTATAATTGACCCACAACACTATGTTAATTCCTGGTGTACAACATAGTGATTCAATTTTTCTACAAATTTCGAAATGGTTGCCATCATAAGTCTAGCTACTATCTATCATAACACAAAATTATTACAATACTATTTCACATCCTCATGACTTATTTTGTAACTGGGAGTTTGTATTTCTTATTCCCCTTCAAATATTTTACTCATCCTCCCCACCTTCCTTCTGGCAGCTCTTTGTTCTCTACCTATAACCCTGTTTCTGTTTTGTTATGTTTGTTCATTTTTGTTTTTAGAATTCCACATATAAATAAAATCACACAGTATCTTTCTCTCTCTGACTTATTTCACTTTGAATAATCCCCTCTAGGTCCATCCATGTTATCCCAAATAGCAAGATCTCATTCTTTTTATGACTAAGTGCTATTCCAATGTGTGTATGCATGTGTGTGTGTACCATATCTTCTTTATCCATTCATTTAACAATGAGAAGTATATTTCTTTAGCGTTACATTTGGATTCCTTTTTCTTTATCTTTTGTATATGCCTTGTAGGTTTTGGTTTGTGGTTATAATTAGGTTCATTAATATTGACCTATATATAGGTCAATAACACACACATATGCATATTCCATGTATATATATTAAATATTACATGTATATATGTGTGTCTTAGTTTCTTGTAAGCTGATAGTCACTTAAGTTTGACTGTTTTCTAAAATCGTTGCATTTTTATTCCCCTTCTCTCACCAAGGCTTATGTTTTTGACATCATGATTTGCATCATTTTTTTGTGTGTACATCCTAACTACTTGCTCTGGTTATGGTTGATTTTACTATTTTTGTCTTTTAACCTTTATATTAGCCTTTTAAGTGACTGATTTACTGCCTTTGCTATATATTTGCTCATTAGTGAGATTTTGTTCCTCTATATATTTTCTGATTTATGGTATTTTCTGCTTAAAGAAGAACTTTAACATTTCTTACAAGGCCAATTTAGTAGTGAAGTGGTGATAAATCCCTTTAGTAGTTTTGCTTGTTTGGGAAATTCTTTATCTCTCATCAATTATGAATGATAACCTTGTCAGGTAGAGTATTCTTGATTATAAGATTTTTTTTTAACATTCATTATTTTAAATATATCATTCCACTCCTTTCTGGCCTGCAAAGTTTCTGCTGAAAAATCAGCAGGTAGCCTTAGTTTGCACTGTATTGGGGTCACCTTGGTCAGACAACTGAATCCAGAGTGTCCACGACTAGGGTTGCCCAGGTGTGCCATGCTGGGACTGCACTGGAAGGATGGCAGAAGAGATGGAGCAGGCATTCACTGGAGGCCCAGGAAACATGGCTTCAGGGCTCAGGTTCCCTGGGTTTGTCCTGCCCATGCTGTTGAGGTAGAGAGGGAAGGGGGAAATGGTGCTCTTTGATGTCTTTTGGTCCCTAGAGAGAATTCCAGCAGTTCTTCACCCACTTGGCAGAGACTCTAGGGTTAGTACATGGATTTCCTTTATATAAATACAAATATATATATATATATATATATATATATATATATATATATATATAATAGTCTAGTGCCCTTTAAGCTGCTGTTTTTCTGCTATGGCCCTGGGTGAACATGTCTGCAGATCATCCCCACTATGGGTGACGTTTCCATCCCTACAGTTTCTCCATCTCTTCTACCAGTCTCTGTCATTATTCTGTCATTTGCTGTACAGTTTCTGTTTAGTCATCCTTTAGTTCTTCCCTAGGAGGAACTGTTCTATCTATTGAAGTATATCTGACATGTCTGTGTGAGAAGGTGAGTTCAGGGTCTTTCCACAGAGCCATCCTGAACCCCTCTCCAAAAGTAACTAGGTTTTTTAAATTTTTTTTGTAGTGAAATGTCTAACTTCCTTTCTCATTTCCTCTTCTATATATTGTGTAGCTCTTTTCTTTGTGGTTACCATGGAGATTATATTTAACATCCTAAAGTTATAACACTCTAATTTGATCTTAAACCAGCTTAACGTCAATAATATAAAACATCTCTGCTTTTCTACAGATCTGTCCTCATCCTTTCTTTTGATTATTGATGTCACAAAATTACATCTTTATACATTGGGTGTTCCAAAACATAAGCAAATAACCACTTTTAAATGCATCAGTCTCTTAAATTATATAGGAAACAAAACATGGACTTACAAACCAAAGTATATAAAACTAGCTTTTAGACTAATAACAGTTTACTTTAATGTTTTAGTTTCTTAAATCATGTAGAAAACAAAATTATGGTTATAGTAATACAAACTAAGGTGGTTAATTTTATTTGTGAATTTCACTTGACTAGAAAGAGACTTCCAGTGTCTGTGAATCCTTTACCAGTATGGGTGAGTAGAATCCAATCTGTGGGGGGCAAAAGCTGAATTCTCTCTTCTGGAGTTGGGACATCCATCTTCTGCCCTTGCACCTTGGACCTCGTTGTTCTCATGCCTTTGAACTCCAGCTGAATTATACAACTGGATTTTCTGGTTTTCCAGCTTGCAGATGGCAGACTGTGGGAATTTTTAGCTTTTATAACCCTTCAAGTCAATTTCTATAACAAATCTCAGCATATATATATATATATATATATATATATATATATATATGTATGTATTTGGGAAGTGAGGACAGAAAGAGTTTGAGATATGACCACTTCTACAGGCTGAAGCTGAGAGAAGTAGGTCAGTCAAATAAAAAGAGCATTAACTGTCTGCTTCATGTTGTTTTCCAAGCTGAGATGCAGACCTGCTATTCTCCTTATCTAATTTTTCAACTTACCTCTGATTTCTACCAGTCAAAAATATTTCTTTTCTCTCTTATCCTTAAGGTATTTTACCTTTGATTGTGAATTCTAGTCATTAAGAGTTCAATTATAAATTTGGAGAAAGGACTTAAGACAACTACGGAAGAGGTGGTTACACATTTTGAAGGATTATTTTGTACTCTGGAGAGGAAATATGTTCTCTTAGTCATGCCAAGTATCAAATAATGGTGATGTGTACAATTAAATTTTCCTCATTTTTATATTGTTCCTGTAACACCCACAGGTCAATAGCTACATAGGAAGGGGTTTCCCATAATAATAATAATAATAATAATAATAATATATTTTAATTAATTTATTTTTAAATTGAAGAATACTTGCTTTACAGAATTTTGTTCTTTTCTGTCAAACCACAACATGAATAATAATATGTTTTTTATGCTATGGAAATTCTAAGGTCTTCCAGGAGTGTTCAATATTTTAATTGTAAAAGATTAGTTCAAGAGATATATTGTAAGTTATTGGAGAAGGAAATGACAACCCACTCCAGTATTCTTGCTGGGGAAATCCTAGAGAGAGAAATCCTAGAGAGAGAAGCCTGGAAAGATACAATACATAGGGTCGCAAGAGTGGGACACAAATTACCAACTAAACCACGATCACGTGCTGAATTATAGCTGCCACCTGGTACCTGTAAAGGAAGAGTTACTAGATAGGTTTCCTTCACACAAGCTTAAGCTGATGAGAATCTTCATAACAGTTTACAATGACTGTAGTCTTCCCTTCGTATCCAAAGGATTGGTTCTAAGACCCCCCATTGATACCAAAATTCACAGGTGCTCAAGTCCATTATATAAAATGTCATAGTATTTGCATATAACCTATGTACTTAATCCTGTATTGTATACTTTAAAGCATTTTCAGGTTACTTATGATACCCAAAACAACATAAATGTTATAAAAACAGTTGCTGGCACATGGCCAATTCAAATTCTGCTTTTTGGAACTTTCTGGAATGTTTATTCCCTGAATATTTTTTGATCCACAGTTGGTTAAATCCATGAATGTGGATTCCACATACAAAGGACCAATTTTTATCTACAGGAGTTTGCAATCATGCACAAATTAACATAAAACAATAAAATAGCAAAACTTCAAAATTTAATATTAAATCTTTAATTTTATGAATTATTCTCATTTTTTACCATAAAAGATACTAATAAATTGCTATGATTGAAAAGTTAGTATGAATATATTCATAAGACAGAGTAATTCTTGTATTTTTGATGCCATTATCATTAGTTCAACTTACCTGATTGTTGTTTCTCACTCAGTCATGTCTGACTCTTTGAAACCCCATGGACTGCAGCACGCCAGGTTTCCCTGTCCTTCATCATCTCCCAGAGCTTGCTCAAACTCATGTCCTTTGAGTCAGTGATGTCATCCAACCATCTCATTCTCTGTTGCCCACCTCTCCTCCTGCCTTCAATCTTTCCCAGCATCAGAGTCTTTTCTAATGAGTTGGCTTTTCACATCATGTGCCAAAGTATTGGAGCTTCAGCTTCAGCATCAGTCCTTCCAATGAATATTCAGGATTCATTTCTTTTAGGATTGAGGGTGGTATCTGCATATCTGAGGTTATTGATATTTCTCCCAGCAATCTTGATTCCAGCTTCATCCAGCCCAGCATTTCTCATGATGTACTCGGCATATAAGTAAAATAAGCAGGGTGACAATGTACAGCCTTGATGTATTCCTTGCCCAGTGTGGAAACAGTCCATTGTCCCATGTCCCATTCTAACTGTTGCTTCTTGACCTGCATACAGGTTTCTCAGGAGGCAGGTAAGGTGTTCTGGTATTCTCATCTCTGTAAGAATTTTCAACAGTTTGTTTTGATCCACATAGTCAAAGGTTTTATTGGAGTCAAGGAAGCAGAAGATGCTTTTCTGGAATATTCTTCTTTTCTCTATGATCCAACGGATGTTAGCAATTTGATCTCTGGTTCCTCTGCCTATTCTAAAACCAGCTTGAACATCTGAAGTTCATGGTTTATGTACTGTTGAAGCCTGGCTTGGAGAATTTTGAGCATTACATTTTTAGCATGTGAAATGAGTGCAGTTGTACAGTAGTTTGAACATTCTTTGGCATTGCCTCTCTTTGGGATTGGAACGAAAACTGACATTTTACAGTCCTGTGACTCCTGCTGAGTCTTCCAAATTTGCTGGCACATTGAGTGCAGCATTTTCACAGCACCATCTCTTAGAATTTGAAAAAGCTCAGCTGAAACTCCATGAGCTCCACTAGCTTTGTTCATAGTGATGCTTCCTATGGCCCATTTGACTTCACACTCCAGGATGTCTGGCTCTAGGTGAATGATCACACCATTCATGACCACATCATGGTTATCTGGGTTATTAAGATCTCTTTTGTATAGTTCTGTGTATTTTTGCCATCTCTTCTTAATATCTTCTGCTTCTGTTAGATTCAACCTATCTAATGAATCTTCTTAAATTTATTAACAGGACAAATCAACCTGCTTATTCTAACAACATTGTACTCAAAAAATAGGAACATGTGTACCTACAGATCTTTTGCATCCTCAAATTGCAACTAATAAATGGATTTATTTGGAAAATATGACTACATTTTATCTCCTAGTTAAAAGAGTTCAAAACACTGCCAAATTCAGTACACTTTTAAAAAATATGATCTGTACCATGCTGCTTGTACTTTGTTCTTAAATCAGAGTATTTCAAATAAATTTTCCGATATTCTGCCAATGTTGTGTTCTGGCAAAATTGGGCTCTCAATCTTACAACATCCTCCTGAGAGAAAATGAGTAGTTACTGATAACATTAGGAGGTATACAATGTTAGGACTGAGTTGAGCTAAAAGAAGTGTATTTGTGTGAGCTGAATTGCCAGGGGTCAGAGTATTTAATTAAAGCCACAAATCCAAAATGAAGTTAAGTCTTTAACACTTACTACAGTGGTATAAGCCAGAGGATAAAACTGGAAAAATGATCAACTCTCTCTGTTCCATTTTCCCCCATACAACAGGGCACTGGTGGGGATCAGGGGGATCAGTACAGGCAAGGAGGATCATCTCACTGTTGAGCAAATCCAGAGATAAATGTTACAGTTGTTTTATGGACCTGGGTGTGGAGAGAAGATAGAAGACAAAGGATCAGGAGTGGCAAGGTACTAGATACTGAGTTAAAATGGTAAGAAACGTTCTTCAATGAAGCCTCCTTTCTGTGTCTCTAAGGAAGCATCAGCAGAAGCACCTGAAGAATATCTCTGGCCAAGACCTTAGTTAAGAGACCTAGGAATGAAAAAGTGCTTAGAATGGGAGCCCAAATACTGGAAAGAGTGTGACTGACTACTCTGTGTCCTTGAACACAACTCCTCTCAGAGACTGTAGTGCCTGGGCTGCGCACCATATTTGGCATGGGGAGAGAAGATTTTCCCCATGAGACTTTCCAGGGGACATCTGTGTCAGGCCTATAGTCAAGCCTGAAAAATCAGATAGGTTCTTAACCAGGAGCTGGATTCTGCAAAGACTGGCCTGTAAATCCATTCTATGAAGATGTAAATCATCCTAAGTAGGATCCAGCACAGCTCTTGGCACTTCATAGTTATGGTGTGGATATTTCCTGCCAAGGTTAGTATTTTTTTAATTTTAATAAAATCTTTAAAAATATTTTTTTCATGTATGGCTTAAAGAATGTTAACCCAGCAGTGTGGTTCTTGCAAAATATAGTAGAAGAGTAAACATCAGAGGTTCAAATTTGATTTTGTTGTTAGAGAATGCTAATTTTCTCCTTAACAGCTTAGTTTACTTAAATTATACTTAGAGTTTATAAAAGCTGCAGCTTTTTTTTTTTATTTTTAGCTGTTTGGTTGACAGTTATTAGTCTTTCTCTTTTATTAATGCTGGGTCATAAGACAAATCAGTGAATGTACTGCAATGCTCAGGAAGCTGTGTTAATGTTCACAAATATACTACTATGGGAAAAGTATTTGAAAAATAATATATATGTATATATATAAAAGAATCACTCTGCTGTCTACCTGAAACTATCACAGCATTGTTAATGAAATATATTCTAATATAAAATAAAATGTTAAAAAAATTAATAAAAGCCGTCACATTTACACAACATGGATGGAGATTGTCATAATGAATGAAGTAAGACAGAGAAGGAGAAATCCCTTATATGACATCCCTTATATGTAGAATCTAAAAAGAAATGATACAAATGAATTTATTTACAAAACAGAAAGAAACTCATAGAGTTAAAGTAGGAGCTTTGGTTGCCTGGGAGAAGGATGCGGGGAAGGGATAGTTAGGGAGTTTGGCATGGGCATGTACACACTGCTATTTTTAGAATGGACAACTAACAAGAGCCTACTGTATAGCACATGGAATTCTGTTCGATGGTATATGTATATGGAAGCCTAGTTGGGAGCACAGTTTGGGAATTAGTGGGTACGTGTATATGTATGGCTGACACTCCAATACTTTGGCCACCTGATGGCCAAGCTGACTCATTTGAAAAGACCCTGATGCTGGGAAACATTGAGGGCAGGAAGAGAAGGGGACAACAGAGGATGAGACGGATGGCATCACCGACTCAACTAATATGAGTTTAGGAAAACTCCAGGAGTTGGTGATGGACAGGAAGGCTTGGCATGCTGCAATTCATGAGGTCACAAAGAGTCAGACATGACTGAGGCACTGAACTGACCTGAACTGTTATGTATGGCTGAGTCTCTTCAGCTGTTCACCTGAAACTATCACAACATTGTTAATCAACTACACCCAAATACAGAATAAAAGTTTAAAAAAAAAAAAACAACCAGTTATCCAAGGTAGGGGGTGAGATAAAGTAGGACACATGGATAGAGGGGTAATAATAAGCTTTCTCCATATATATTTTGATATATTATTTTGCTAACTCTGCCATATGTATGTTGTTATGTATTCGAAACAAAACAAACAACAACAACAACAAAAATGTAAAAAGAACAACAAAAGCAATGTTGTTTGCAACTGATGGACATGGATGAATGAAGTCTAGAAACATTAATACCAACTAAGAGCTAACAAATACTCACTGGGTATTAACTGGGCACCAATCACAATTTGAAACATTGTACATGGATTAATTCATTCTACCAAATTACTCTGAATTAAGTGTTATGGTTACAAAGAATCAGACATGACTGAGTGACTAACATTACTACACTACTTAAACTTTATTATAAAATTGGCAATAAAGAGACACACAGAGGTTGTCATTTGCTCATATTTCACAAGCAGTAAATAGGAGATCCAGATTTTTGATCTACAGCTCTGGCTTCTAAAGTAATTTTTTCTGCATAAAGCAAGATTTTGTTAGTAAATAAAAATGTATAGGATACTAAATTTATAATATCATGTCAACATAGGTGCACTACAACTTTTTACAATCCATAATAGTGGAAGAAACACAAGCTGGAATCAAGATTGCCGGGAGAAATATCAATAACCTCAGATAGGCAGATGACACCACCCTTATGGCAGAAAGTGAAGAGGAGCTAAAAAGCCTCTTGATGAAAGTGAAAGAGGAGAGTGAAAATGTTGACTTAAAGCTCAACATTCAGAAGACGAAGATCATGGCATCCGGTCCCATCACTTCATGAGAAATAGATGGGGAAAATGTGGAAACAATGTCAGACTTTATTTTTTTGTGCTCCAGAATTACTGCAAATGGTGACTGCAGCCATGAAATTAAAAGACGCTTACTCCTTAGAAGAAAAGTTATGACCAACCGGCCGGGGTCCAGCCCCGGTGAATCCAGGGAATTCAAAGGGTGGATGGAGTCGATGAGGAAAAACTTATTGATTTATTAATATAAGATTAGATTAGGAAGAAATAGTGTAGTAGGAAAATTAAGTGGAGAAAGAGGGCTGAATAACTTGGATTACGTGTAAGACCAATAAAATTCCAGACAAGAAATTTGCACCATCTACATTGGGCCACCAGCACTCGCTTGAATATCTAAGGGTGCCTCACCTTAGGCTCCCTTTCGTGCGGATCTTACAGCCAGGGCAAGTAAGCAGACTTGGCGAGCCTCCAGCGCCCCAGATGGGAATTCAGCCTGAAATTAAAGTAAAGAGAAGAGGGAGGGAAAGGGAGAAAAGGAGAGAGAGAGAGAGACACGGGGAAACCAGTCCAGCGACTGGCTCTGTCCTCTATTGTTCAGAAGGCCCTTTATACTTTGGAAAAAACATGGAGATCAATGGGTAACACAAAGTTATGCAGCATTAGCAGTCCAGACTCTTACCAAAACCAGGCTTTTCTTTCTGCATACCTAATTCTATACACAAGTCTTAGGAGATTTACATCATCTTCTGGCCAAAAAGGGCCAATTTACATTTTACAGCCTTTTTTCTGATAAGGGTTTGTCAACCAGAAGACTTATTTGTGTTGATCTTCCCAAAGTCTGGTGCCACTCTCAGAAAGCACAAAATAAAGTTACATTCTCTCATAACAAAGATACAGCAACTTATAACAAGTAAAGGGAGTACAGTGATTTACAACAAAAGAGAAGCAATTAACTCAAAAGTCTAGTGTTGCTAACATCAAAACTACTATATATCTTTTTCCATATCCCATTTAAATTGATTAACATCCTCCTAGGTGCCTAAAAGATAAAGAATATGGAGGTCTGGCAGCAATCATTGAGTCAATAGTGAAAACCCTCTACCAATACAAGTTTTAACTCTTTAGAAAAGGCTCTGTATCTATAAGATGCTTTTAAGCTTTGTGCCTCTCGCGGTTGGGGGACTGTAAGCAATTCACAAGCTGTAAGAGGTCTAGGGAACCTGTTCGGCAAGCTAGAGAGCTATCAGAGGGGGTTTAACTGAAACATCCCTTTCAAATGCAGAAGACTAAAGCCCTGAGTTGACTTTTTTTTTTTCCAGAGAATATCAGAAGAGTGGAAAAGGAGAGTACAAAGGCCAGCAGATTTTTGGTTTTGGGGGTACATGCTCAGGAAATGCCAGGGCGAACTCCTGAAGTATGATCACGTCCTTGCGTATGTCAGCTTCCTCCCTCATGACCTTGTCATGGGTGGGGTTCCTCAAGCTTGCTCCCGGCACCAACCCAGATAGTATATTCAAAAGCAGAGACATTATTTTGCCAACTAAGGTCCGTCTAGTCAAGGCTATGGTTTTTCCAGTGGTCATGTATGAATGTGAGAGTTGGACTGTGAAGAAGGCTGAGTGCCGAAGAATTGATACGTTTGAACTGTGGTGTTGGAGAAGACTCCTGAAAGTCCCTTGGACTGTGAGGAAATCCAACCAGTCCATTCTGAAGGAGATCAACCCCGGGATTTCTTTGGAAGGAATGATGCTAAAGCTGAAGCTCCAGTACTTTGGCCACCTCATGAGAAGAGTTAACTCATTGGAAAAGACTCTGATGCTGGGAGGGATTGGGGACAGGAGGAGAAGGGGACGACCCAGTATGAGATTGCTGAATGGCATCACGGTCTCGATGGACTTGAGTCTGAGTGAACTCCGGGAGATGGTGATGGACAGGGAGGCCTGGCACACTGTGATTCATGGGGTCGCAAAGAGTCGGACATGACTGAGGGACTGAACTGAACTGAACTGAACTGAATTGTGAAATTTTGATTTGTTTTAAGAAGCTTCTTATGTAGTCATTTAAAAGGTCTCAGAATGTTTCTATGTAAAATTTCAATATTAAAATTTACACCATGTAATTTGTTCTTTGTCCTTCTTTTCTCTCTTATGCTTAAATAAGAGTGAACTTTAAGCTCTGCTCAGCTGCTAAGTCACTTCAGTCGTGTCCGACTCTGTGCGACCCCACAGATGGCAGCCCAGCAGACTTCCCCGTCCCTGGGATCCTCCATGCAAGAGTACTGGAGTGGGTTGCCATTTCCTTCTCCAATGCATGAAAGTGAAAAGTGAAAGTGAAGTTGCTCAGTCATGTCCGACACTTAGCGACCCCATGAACTGCAGCCTTCCAGGCTCCTCTGTCCAGGGGTTTTCCAGGCAAGAGTACTGGAGTGGGGTGCCGTTGCCTTCTACCTACTGGTTAAACAAATTCAAATGACAACTCTAAAGCAAGGACACAGCCAAAAGTGTTTTAAAGTCTTTTTCATTCAAATATTTTAAAGCTGCCATTAAAATATAAAGAAAAGAAATTTCCATAAAATTATTCTCTTGCATAGAACAACTTAAAGAGAAGAAATAATGACTGGTCAGAGAGATGTCAGAATGCACCTCTCAGAGTACATTAAACAAAATAAAACAAAAACTCACACATATTCTCTAAGTTCAAAGTAAGTTCAGATAAATGAATGCCTGTCATTGAAAGAGCTTCTAGTGTCAAGCCTGGATGTTTGGGGGACTGTTCAGGGGCATCAAGCTGTGCTACACATTGGGAACCCTGCCAAATGAATGACATTTCCTGAGAACACAGGCAGAATTTTAAGAAGTTGCCTTGTCTTTCCTAAACAGTTGGGTTAAAGGGTATTTAAAAAAGAAAAAAAAAAAAAGTCAACCTGCTGGGAAAACTAGGGAGAAAAGACAACAGATCTTTAAATTTACTAAGTTGAAAATAAGGTGTATGGCAAGAAGTAATAAATTATGAAGTTTGATATGTTTTGGCTTTGGGGCTTACTTTTTCATTTGAAAAAAAATCGAAACATTTTCTGTCTTTTAAGAATTTGTATTTTAGAAAATCACGTGAGTAAATATTTTGTACGGCAAAAGAAGATGATTTTATTTGCTCTTTTTTAACCAAGTGTTATTCACTTAGTCTTATCCTATTCTTTGTGACCCCTTGGACTGTAGCCTGCCGGGCTCCTCTGTCCATGGAATTTCCCTGGAAAGAATACTAAAGTAGATTGCCATTTCCTTCTCCAGAGGGTCTTTCCAACCAAAGGATCAAACCTGGGTCTCCTGCCTTGCAGGCAGATGCAAAAGCAGTTGTTGGATTTGGTCTTATTTTGACCAAAAATATATAGAAATGCCATGGAGACAAATATAATTTTAATTCTAAAAATAAAACGATATCAGGAGAAATTCAAGCGACAACAATGCATTAACACCATAATATCTGAATTGACAGTTGATATTTCACAATGGTGAAGTCAAGATAAATTATCTTAACCATAATCAAGGCAGAATCCCAATTTAACTCCTTGCATAAAACTGAGAACCTCTAAGGAATTGATTTATTGAGTGCCAGAGAGTAGAATAGAGAAAGGCATTAGAAGTGCTAAATATTTAAAAATTATCTAGATCTGAAGAAAAATAGGAGTCTTCATATGAAGGCACATGCTGAGTCTAAAGCAAGATATTAAAATAAATAAAATCCATATTATCAAAAACAGAAATAATCATATATTATCAAAGAAACATAGATCACAGTAACTAGAGATAACAAAATTATTTACAAAACATACTAATTACATTATCATCAGTATTCTCACCAAAAGCTGGAAGAAAATATTTGCTGAACTAGAATTCTATACCCAGATCAGTTATCATAAATGAATGAGGGTAATACAGATATCTTAAAGAGTAGGTAGCACTCACGTGTTCCCAACAAATGAATTACAAAAATATCAATATATAAAGACAGGAGGAAATGTTGAGATGCATGTAGCAAGTTTAGCAAAAAAAAAAAAAAAAAAAAAAGGAAAATTTTGGTAAATATAATCATTCACTGAATAAAAATAAAGCCTTATTTAAAGTTGAAAACATAATGGATCTCAAACTCCAAATAGCATAGCTGAAAGGAAGAAAATTGTGTTGAAGTATTCTAAAATTCCTGTGAATTTTTTTCCAAGGGTGATAAGAGATATTGATTACATTAGGAGTTTGTGAAATTGAATACATTTATTAAATTCAAACATAGCTATTAAATAGTATTATAGAGATGTACATCTTTCAAAAAGTGATTAGCAAATAGTTGATCAATAAAAATCAAGGAAGAAAAGGAATAAAATTAAGAAATATATACACCAATACAGTATACTAACACATATATATGGAATTTAGAAAGATGGCAATGATGACCCTGTATGTAAGACAGCAAAAAAGACACAGATGTGTATAGCGGACTTTTGGACTCAGAGGGAGAGGGAAAGGGTGGGATGATTTGGGAGAATGGCACTGAAACATGTATACTATCATGTAAGTATCGAATCACCAATCTATGTCCGATGCAGGATACAGCATGCTTGGGGCTGGTGCACAGGGATGACACAGAGGGATGTTGGGGGGAGGGAGGTGGGAAGGGGGTTCATGTTTGGGATCGCATGTACACCCGTGGTGGATTCATGTCAATGTATGGAAAAACCAATACAGTATTGTAAAGTAAAATAAAGTAAAAATAAAATTTAAAAAAAAATTAAAAAAGAAATATATAATAAATAAAATTTTTGAAATAAGATATTGAGAATGTGAAAACAAAAATTAAAAAAAAATCAGCTGAAACCCAATAATAATCATCTAGAAATATCAAAATATGTAAAACTTTGGAGAAAAATAGGACATTTTCTTGAAAGTACAAGTGGACCTAAATACATGGAAAGCTGTATATTTTCAAGTCTGTCATTATTATTATGATGGAAATCCCATAGTAACTGGAATAGTATCACAAATTGACAAAATAGTCTTGAAATTTATGAGTATGTCAAGAATAGCTACAGTGATTTCCAAACAGAAGAAACAAGGACACAATTAGGAAATGGGCTCTCATTTTTTTTTAATAATGCGTACCCAGATTACAAATAACCTCAGATATGCAGATGACACCACCCTAATGGCAGAAACTGAAGTGGAACTAAAAAGCCTCTTGATGAAAGTGAAAGAGGATAGTGCAAAAGTTGGCTTAAAACTCAACATTCAGAAAACGAAGATCATGGCATCTGGTCCCATCACTTCATGGCAAATAGATGGGGAAACAGGGGAAACAGTGTCAGACTTTATTTTGGGGGGGGGGCTCCAAAATCACTGCAGATGGTGATTGCGGCTATGAAATTAAAAGATGCTTACTCCTTGGAAGGAAAGTTATGACCAACCTAGACAGCATATTCAAAAGTAGAGACATTACATTCCCTACAAAGGTCCATCTAGTCAAGGCTCTGGTTTTTCCAGTAGTCATGAATGGATGAGAGAGTTGGACTGTGAAGAAAGTTGAGTGCTGAACAATTGATGCTTTTGAAATGTGGTGTTGGAGAAGACTCTTCAGAGTCTCTTGGACTGCAAAGAGATCTAACCAGTCCATTCTGAAGGAGATTGGCCCTGGGTGTTCTTTGGAAGAAATGATGCTAAAGCTGAAACTCAGGTACTTTGGCCACCTCATGTGAAGAGTTGACTCACTGGAAAAGACTGTGGTGCTTGGAGGGATTGGAGGCAGGAGGAGAAGGGGACAACAGAGGATGAGATGGCTGGATGGCATCCCTGACTCAATGGACATGAGTTTAAGTGAACTCCAGGAGATGGTGATGGACAGGGAGGCCTGGTGTGCTGCAATTCATGGGGTTGCAAAGAATAGGACATGACTGAGTGACTGAACTGACTGACCCAGATTATAGCAAAATTTTTTTCAAATTGAATGATAGCTTAATCTTTAAACTATATAATATTAAACAAGCCTTTGTCTTTTTCTCTATTAAATATTTCATAATCTAAAATCAAAATTTGTCATTTTTTTATAGTTTTTAATCTTTTAAGTATTACCACAGTGATTACATATTAGGAAAAGTAAAAAATAAACATCAAATCTCCCAAATTCCACTTATTCAACTGTGGTTGTTACCATCATTTAAAGTCAGTAAGCTTATTTAATAAAAGGAGAAATGAGTTATTTCATTTGAGTAGACAACTGGTAATCATATAGAAAAGCTAAATTAAAGATTTCAAAAGCATTATATTCTTTACAATAGTTTTTGTTTTCTTCCCTCTTAGAGAATGTTAAAGAGAAAGCAATATGTCACCAAACCAGAAATTAAAGTCTTATTCCATGTGCATAAATTAAGCGTACTTTGTAGGATTAGTATCAAAATATTGGATATTTCACTGAAAATATTAAGGGGAAAAATGTGTATATTATCCAGGTTTCCTTCAACTCTCTGGGTGAGTCACACACAAAGTACAGGATGAGATCTCTTGACTCTGAGCTGAAATGCTAATTTATAATCGTGCAGTAATGTTCAGAATATTTGGCAATTCTCATTTGCAATTGTCCTCAGAGTGCTGGAATAGTCTGTTTATTATATGTTCAGTTCAGTTCAGTTCAGTTCAGTTGCTCAGTCATGTCTGAGTCTTTGCCACCCCATGGACCGTAGCACACAAGAACTCTCTGTCTATCACCAACTCCTGGAGTTTTCCCAAACTCATGTCCATTGAGTCGGTGATGCCATCCAACTATCTCATCCTCTGTCATCCCTTTCTCTTCCTGCCTTCAAACTTTCCCAGCATCAGGGTCTTTTCAAATGAGTCAGGTCTTCACATCAGGTGGCCAAAGTATTAGAGTTTCAGCTTCAACATCAGTCCTTCCAATGAACACCCAGGACTGATCTCCTTTAGGGTGGACTGGTTGGATCTCCCTGCAGTCCAAGGGACTCTCAAGAGTCTTTTCCAACACCACAATTCAAAAGCATCAATTCTTCGACACACAGCTTTCTTTATAGTCCAACTCTCACATCCATACATGACCACTGGAAAAACCATAGCCTTGACTAGATGGACATTTGTTGGCAAAGTAATGTCTCTGCTTTTTAATATGCTGTCTAGGTTGGTCATAACTTTCCTTCCAAGGAGTAAGCATCTTTTAATTTCATTGGTGCAGTCACCATCTGCAGTGATTTTGTAGGTAGCGATAGCAAGACTTTTTAGAGTTATTCTTCAAATATCTATAATGTAAGCATATTACAACCCAGACCTTTTGAGAATGTGTTTAGTTTTACAGCAAAGAAGCAAAATATATTTTGATGTATAACTGATAAAATAGTAAACAAAAAAAGTCTTACAAGTGTAAAATTCATTTATTCTTAAATAACCTAATATTTGTTGGGAAGTTACTATTTGCAATACACTTACTTTTTATTCCTAAACAGAGTGATAATTTACTGTCAACTTCATGGAAAAGAAATGCAAAAAAGCAAAATGGTTGTCTGAGGAGACTTTATAAATAGCTGTGAAAAGAAGAGAAGTGAAAAGCAAAGGAGAAAAAGAAAGATATAAGCATCTGAATGCAGAGTTCCAAATAATAGCAAGAAGAGATAAGAAAGCCTTCCTTGGTGATCAATCCAAATAAACAGAAGGAAACAACAGAATGAGAACCACTAGAGATCTCTTCAAGAAAATTAGAGATACCAGGGAACATTTCATGCAAAGGGGCTCAATAAAGGACAGAAATGGTATGGACCTAACAGAAGCAGAAGGTATTAAGAAGAGGTGGCAAGAATACACAGAAATCCTATACAAAAAAGATCTTCACGACCAAGATCATCACGATGGTATGATCACTACCTAGAGCCAGACATCCGGGAATGTGAAGTCAAGTGGGCCTTAGAAAGCATCACTACAAACAAAGCTAGTGGAGGTGATGGAATTCCAGTTGAGCTATTTCAAATCCTGAAAGATGATGCTGTGAAAGTACTGCACTCAATATGCCAGCAAATTTGGAAAACCCAGCAGTGGCCAAAGGACTGGAAAAGGTGAGTTTTCATTGGAATCCCAAAGAAAGTCAATGCCAAAGAATACTCAAACTACCAAACAATGGCACTCATCTCACAAGCAAGTAAAGTAATGCTCAAAATTCTCCAAGCCAGGCTTCAGCAATATGTGAACCGTGAATTTCCAGATGTTCAAGTTGGTTTTAGAAAAGGCAGAGGAACCAGATATCAAATTGCCGATATCCTTTGTATCATTGAATAAGCAACAGAGTTACAGAAAAATATCTATTTCTGCTTTATTGACTATGCCAAAACCTTTAACTGTGTGGATCACAATAAACTGTGGAAAATGTTTTAAGAGATGGGAATACCAGACCACCTGACCTGCCTCTTGAGAAACCTATATGCAGGTCAGGAAGCAACAGTTAGAACTGAACATGGAACAACAGACTGATTCCAAATAAGAAAAGGAGTATGTCAAGCCTGTATATTGTCACCCTGCTTATTTTAACTTATATGAAGAGTACATCATGAGAAACGCTGGACTGGAAGAAGCACAAGCTGGAATCAAGATTGCTGGGAGAAATATCAAGAACCTCAGATATGCAGAAGACACCATGCTTATGGCAGAAAGTGAAGAGGAACTAAAAAGCCTCTTGATGAAAGTGAAAGAGGAGAGTTAAAAAGTTGGCTTAAAGCTCAACATTTAGACAATGAAGATCATGGTATCCAGTCCCATCACTTCATGAGAAATAGATGAGGAAACAGTGGAAACAGTGTCAGACTTTTTTTTTTTTTTTTTTTGGTGGGGGGGGGCTCCAAAATCACTGCAGATGGTGATTGCAGCCATGAAATTAAAAGACATTTACTCCTTGGAAGGAAAGTTATAACCAACCTAGATAGCATATTCAAAAGCAGAGACATTACTTTGCCAACAAAGGTCCATCTAGCCAAGGCTCTTGTTTTTCAAGTAGTCATGTATGGATTTGAGAGTTGGACTGTGAAGAAAGCTGAGCACCAAAGAATTGATGCTTTTGAATCGTGGTGTTGGAGAAGACTCTTGAGAGTCCCTTGGAGTGCAAGGAGATCCAACCAGTCCATCCTAAAGGAGATAAGTCCTGGGTATTCTTTGAAAGAAATGATGCTAAAGCTGAAACTCCTGTACTTTGGCCACCTCATGCAAAGAGTTGACTCATTGGAAAAGACTGTGGTTTTTGGAGGGATTGGAGGCAGGAGGAGAAAGGGACAACAGATGATGAGATGTCTGGATGGCATCACCAACTCCTTGCAATTGAGTCTGACTGAACTCTAGGAGTTGGTGATGGTCAGGGAGACCTGGCATGCTGCAATTCATGGGGTGGCAGAGAGTCGGACATGACTGTGAGACTGAACTGAACTTAATTCTCTCACCTTGCAAAGAAACAAACAGTAACATCTGTTGAGCATTTCAAAAATACAAAAGTTTCCATTAACAAACATATAAAAAGTTACATAGTTACTTATATATGCTCATGCACACAGAAATGAAATGACTTTTTAAATCCTTGAAGTAATTTTCACTACTAAGCCTTTGAATTTACAATCAAGTTTTAAATGGTATCCAACTTAACATAATAATTCTCATTTTGAAAATAACTTGTCAATTATTTTGTCATTCCTGTGGCACACTGTGTTTATGTCAAATAAATCATGTTAAAGAATTATGTACATGAGCAATCATTTTATCATTTATAATTTGTCACTTTGGAACTACATTATTGAAGCATTAACTCTGTTTTGATTTTGCAGTGTAAGCAAAGGCCATCTTAAGAATATGTGTGCTGATTGTTAGGGATTTGGAACACATCTTGCCATAGGGTCAGAACTGAGCAATAGATAAAGTCTTTGATTTCAAACATGGATATCTACTGCCCCCATTGTGGTGTGCCTTTCAAATCATTTTCTATATATAGAGCATGCTATATGGGACAGATGGAGGGAAATCTCTAAATTGATTGTATCATTAATGAAAAAAAAAAAAACAGTGTACACATATATACACAAAATTCTTTATGTCTCCTTCAGAACTATCTTAACCATCAACTCTTATTTCTCTATTGTTGCTTTTGTGTATCTATTTAATATATATTTTCTCCTAAGTTAGCAGTCCTACAATCCAACTTTTTATAAAGTTTTGATTCTCATTCCTTCTAGCAAATACATTCAAAACCCATTATATAGGCAAAGCATAAACTGATGGTGATAAATATGGATAGTAAATTATTTAAAATAGTTGAACTCTGATGCCCAAACTTTATCCCACAATTCTCTCCCACTTTGCCACTTCTCATTTTGGGTTAGCAATCATGCAATTTGCTTCTTTATCTAACAAACTTGCCTCTCAAGCAGTAGAAATAGCAATTTTCTGTTTTATAAACTTCTGGAAACAGAATAGCTAGTAGAGGAAGAGATGAAAAATTTAGAGGAAAGCTGATGGCATTGGTAGTAGCAGATAGGAAGAACAGGAGTCTTGAATTGATTCATGTGGGACAATGGATGCATGTTTGATTATTTTAAATAGTTGTAGATAAAAAAGAATACAATGTCAGTTGTTTATCTATGCTAAATAATTTTTAGGAGATCAGTTAGAGCTTAGAATAAACTTGTTGTTGTTACTCTATTCACAGTAACTAGTTTCCTAGATTTTTACAAGTTTTTCAAACTACTCCCTTTGATTCAAAATGGGGAAGAAACAGTCCTCAACATATTTCACAAATAATTATTGCCTTTTATTCTCCCAGATTACTGATATAGCACCCAGTGATGCCTAACTCGTTAAAGTGTCTGGAAAAAATGACTTTGTCTAAAAATCATGTTTTAATTGATTTTCTAACACCATTCTTTTAATGCATTACTTTAAGGCTCTTGCTTAAGTCAAATCTTACTTGAGGTACACAGAACACATTTATAAATAAGTTACCCTCTACTTCTCACAAGGAGGTAGACTTCTAGCTCCATTTAGCAGCCTCAGAAACATTCTCATTGCAGGGTTACAACCTATAGGTCTTCAAATCCGTTCAGTGCAGTCACTCAGTGTGTCTGACTCTTTGCGACCCCATGAATCTCAGCACGCCAGGCCTCCCTGTCCATCACCAACTCCCGGAGTTCACTCAGACTCACGTCCATCGAGTCAGTGATGCCATCCAGCCATCTCATCCTCTGTTGTCCCCTTCTCCTCCTGCCCCCAATCCCTCCCAGCATCAGAGTCTTTTCCAATGAGGCGATGGCACCCCACTCCAGTACTCTTGCTTGGAAAATCCCATGGACAGAGGAGCCTGGTAGGCTGTGGTCCATGGGGTCTCAAAGAGTTGGACACGACTGAGCGACTTCCCTTTCACCTTTCACTTTCATGCATTGGAGAAGGAAATGGCAACCCTCTCCAGTGTTCTTGCCTGGAGAATCCCAGGGACGAGGGAGCCTGGTGGGCTGCCATCTACGGGGTCGCACAGAGTCGGACACGACTGAAGCGACTCAGCAGCAGCAGCAGTGTGTACGTGCATGCACGTGCATGTGTGTATAGCTTCATATAAAAATAAGAATCCACATGAAAAGGAGTAGCATCAGAGAGGAAAGTGATAAATGTGTTAGCTATTTCATTTGTTCATATATATATGGAGAAGGAAATGGCAAACCACTCCAGTGTTCTTGCTTGGAGAATTCCATGGACAGAGCAGCCTTGTGGGCTACAGTCCTTGGGGTCACAAAAAGTGGGACATGACTGAGCAACTAACACACACATACATACACATATGCATATGTGTGTGTGCATGGAACAAGGTACTTTAATAATCAAACTAAGACTTTACACATAAACCAGTCCTGTCTCTTGCAAAACAAAATGTATGTATGTATACACACACATTTCATAGTTTCCATATACTGATGTGGATTTGTGCTAAGCCTTTCTTTTAAGAAAGAAAAATTATTTAAGGATCAACAATATGTATATAGTGGGTTTGTCATCTAGTCATTCCACAGAAAGTCCATGAAAGTGTAACTCATAACTTGTAAGCACTGAGTTCATGTTATTAGTTACACTGCCTAATTCAATATTCCTCAAGTAGTAGTAGCCCAATAAAGCCAGAGATTTTAAAGCATTTATATTTATAGGTTATGTAAATAACCTATTACATAGGTTACATAAAACTATTACATAGTTTTTTTGATTCTGTTAAGTACGGTTTGATATCTGTCTCAAGTAAATTTCCCTCTGCAAAAAGTAATAAATTGGGCACTAAACTAAAAGCATATTGACTAAACAGAATCAACAGCTCCTTTTTTAATGCACTATTTTGTTTTAAGCAACATTGCTTTTTCATAATGTTAGTTTATCAAGGCCTAAATTGACATTAAATATTTGCAAGTTCAAAAGAGTAAGGGGATCTGTTTGAACCTGTCTTTCTAGGAAGAACTAAGTGAAATAGAGTGGACTTGAACAGCTGGTCTTAAAAGTAAAGGATCACTGGGGTCATTTAGAAGGAGAGACAGTATTTGTGATCAATATTACCAGTTGTTAACAATTTTTTCAGTCTTAGTATTTGCTTTCTATAAGTAAGTAATAGAATACAAGGGATGCAAAAGCAAACTACAGAAATGTATATTTGTTACTTAAAGGTTTAAGCTGGGATCAGTTCCACTGCTGAGTCTCAAATACTTTTTTCAGCTGAAAGTCATCTTCATATATATGTATATATGACCAATTCTATTGCTGAATCCAGAAATAAAAATTCACTTGTATCTTACAGACATATACACATGCATATATTATACATATAGACATTTGTGTGTACACATGTATACAAATCTGTATTATACATAAGTGTGCATGTATATAGTATATACATGAGCAGATATATGCAAACATACACACACACAAACACACAGGGGGTAATCAGGCAAATAGAAGGTACAATTGCTGTAACCTGAGGACTTCCTGAAGTCCTCAGGAAATAATCTGACAAGTAGAATTTACATTCAGGCATTTAAATGAAGAATAACTCAGATACAGTGTTTGTTTAAATCCGAGAAAGAGCTCTTACTTGAAATTAATTATACTTTTATCTGTTTGGCCTCTAGAATGCCCTCAACAATATTGTATCTGAGACTTTTTAAATTAGACTTGTTTGTCAATGATTTGTTCAGTTCAGTTCAGTCTCTCAGTCGTGTCTGAGTCTTTGCGACCACATGGACTGCAGCATACCAGGCTTCCCTGCCCATCACCGACTCCCAGAGCTTGCTCAAACCCATGCCCATCAAGTCAGTAATGCCATCCAACCATCTAATAGTCTGTCATCCCCTTCTTCTCCTGCCTTTAATCTTTCCCAGCATCAAGGTCTTTTCCAATGAGTCAGTTCTTCACATTAGATGAATGGATGGTAGATGAAGGGTTGAGTTGGTGACTGATTGATGGATAGAGAATTACTGTTTTTCAACTGTTTCATGAAGAACATTTAGCATGCTTTGACTTATGTGAGTACCTGTCTACCTTGTAAACAATCCTCTCTTGAGGTCCCTGCAGCTAGATGTCTTCTTCATCTTGAGGTATCTTCCTGGCCTGGCACAGTAGTATGCATGAAATAGGTAGCAATAATTTTTCTATTCAGTTGATGCCATTTCCAAATTTGAGAGGTTATAAATGGTGATTTGCATCAATTTGATAGGATATCTAAGCCAAGTATGTAAAACCAGTGTTTTTTTCAGTCTTTTTTTTTTTTTTTAGTTTATTTGATCTTTATTTTGCAAATGATCCTGATTTGCTTCAGCATTCTTTCTTCTCTTTTCTGGGACATGTACATCTGCTTCTGACATCTGTCTTCTGTCTCCTTTTGTAAATTATGAAGTGATGCCAACTCCTTTTATCAACAAATTACCCTTAGAACCATTTAGACACTATAATGATTCTTTGATTTTCTTTGGTTCTTTATGAATTTGCAAAATGACTCGATGCTTCTATTAGTTTTGTTTGTCCTTTCTTTTCCTATATTTAATATTTATAGTTGGCAGGACCAGATAGTGTACTTTCTTATGTCCTGAAGTGTTTTTTTTTTCATTTCTTAATTACACTAATGAGAGTCTGTAATACCCCCAGCCTGCATCTCTACTTGACTTGTAGATTTCACTTTCATTGAATTAATTATTGAACTATGTTTGACACTGTAAAATATACAGTAATCTTTTCTTCAATTCAGTTCAGTTCAGTTGCTCAGTCATGCCTGACTCTTTGCAACCCCATGAATCACAGCACTCCAGGCCTCCCTGTCCATCACCAACTCCCGGAGCTCACTCAGACTCACATCCATCTAGTCGGTGATGCCATCCAACCATCTCATACTCTGTCGTCCCCTTTTCCTCCTGCCCCCAATTCCTCCCAGCATCGGGGTCTTTTCCAATGAGTCAACTCTTCGCATGCGGTGGCCAAAGTATTGGAGTTTCAGCTTCAGCATCAGTCCTTCCAAAGAACACCCAGGGCTGATCTCCTTTAGGATGGACTAGTTGGATCTCCTTGCAGCCCAAGGGACTCTCAAGAGTCTTCAATACCACAGTTCAAAACCATCAATTCTTTGGCATTCAGGCTTCTTCACAGTTCAACTCACATCCATACATGACCACAGGAAAAACCATAGCCTTGACTAGATGGACCTTTGCTGATATATCTCTGCTTTTCAATATGCTATCTAAGTTGGTCATAACTTTCCTTCCAAGGAGTAAGCGTCTTTTAATTTCATGGTGGCAGTCACCATCTGCAGTGATTTTGGAGACCCAAAAAAATAAAGTCTGACACTGTTTCCACTGTTTCTGCATCTATTTCCCATGAAGTGATAGGACCAGATGCCATGATCTTCATTTTCTGAATGTTGAACTTTAAGCCAACTTTTTCACTCTCCTCTTTCACTTTCATCAAGAGGCTTTTTAGTTCTTGTTCACTTTCTGCCATAAGGGTGATGTCATCTGCAAATCTGAGCTGATTGATATTTCTCCTGGCAATCTTGATTCCAGCTTGTGCTTCCTCCATCCCAGCATTTCTCATGATGTACTCTTCATAGAAGTTAAATAAGCAGGGTGACAATATACAGGCTTGACATACTCCTTTTCCTATTTGGAACTAGTCTGTTGTTCCATGTCCAGTTCTAACTGTTGCTTCCTGACCTGCATGCAGGTTTCTCAAGAGGAAGGTCAGGTGGTTTTGTATTCCCATCTCTTTCAGAATTTTCCACAGTTTATTGTGATTCACACGGTCAAAGGCTTTGGCATAGACTGTAAAGCAGAAATATATGTTTTCTGGAACTCTCTTGCTTTTTACATGATCCAGCAGATGTTGGCAGTTTGATCTCTGGTTCCTCTGCCTTTTCTAAAACCAGCTTGAACATCTGGAAGTTCACGGTTCACATATTGCTGAAGCCTGGATTGGAGAATTTTGAGCATTTCTTTACTAGCATGTGAGATGTGTGCAATTGTGCGGTAGTGGGCTTCCCTGGTGACTCAGAGGTTAAAGCATCTGCCTGCAATGCAGGAGACCTGGGTTTGATCCCTGGGTCGGGAAGATTCCCCTGGAGAAGGAAATGGCAACCCACTCCAGTATTCTTGCCTTGAGAATCCCATGGATGGAGGAACCTGGTAGGCTACAGACCACGGGTCACAAAGAGTCGGACACGACTGAGCGACTTCACTTTCACTTTCTTAACCTGCTGCTTTTTCATGTTTGTCTACATTGACCATTTGCCTTTGTTGTTTGATGATATCCCCAGTTCATTGTATTTTTTAAAGTTTTGCAAATATTTTAGGTATTGATATATCCTCATGGACGAGACACTGAGGAATGAGAAAAAGAAAATAATTTGAGATTGATAGTAGTAGCAGATATTGTAGAAAAATATACATGCTGATTGTTTTACATTTTTTATATCCCTGGAAGTGCTCTTCTTGTAATTTGATAAATAAAATTGCATAGCTTTGTTTTATATTTTATGTAAATATCTTTAAGAATTGCATAATAGCATGTATTAACAGAACTAATTCATATACTTAAAAGTCCCATTGATTTCTTCACAGTCTTATTTAGTTTTCTTTTTAGATTTTGATCCAGTTCACCTTTATGCTCAAATAACCAGTGACAGATTCTTACAACTCATTTTCTACACAATCTTCAATAAAATGTACAAGAAATCACATATCAGTCTCTTAAGGTCTTGATTTTGAGTTGACTTCCAGAATACTTTTTTATGCTTTAACTCTGCTTCAGTTTTGTAAATGCTAATTTACAGATCATAATATTAAATGTTTTCTTCTAATGAATTTTAATTTAACATATCAAAAACTACTTAGAAAGCATCCTCTTTTTTTCATTTAAGTAGCTTTATTTTTATCATATATGAGCATTCCCTCAAAAGTTCCTCATGAGACAGATCTAAAAATAGAAACCTCCTATTCATGTAACAGTCCTGCTCTGGGCAATGAAATCTGTACTTTGCCCTTGGATTCAACATCAAACAAGATTACATAGATTTCTCAACTACTACACCTGACAGTGTCAGTCACCTTTTAAAAAGACATTTGTAGTATCACTAGAGACTTCTTTTCTCATAATTCAGTGAAAGCTCTGTACACATATTAGAGGGTGTTATGTGACCTTTAGTCTTTCATGTCTATTTTATCATTGTTTTTCTAATTTCAACTTAGAACAAAGGATATACAGCATTCTAAAAATATTACACTAGAGGATGACTGGAAGGATGAAATATTTCCAAACTGGAATTTACACTTTATTATTGAATTTGGAATATGTGAAGACAAAGTACATTTTTATTAACAGTGTTAAACAAGTGACATATTATTTTGAACTCATCGTATGCTAGGCAAAATACTACAGACAGCTGCCTTATGGCCATATTCTAATGTATATGTAAGTATATGTACACATACATGTACTGTTACCTGTATCATCTTTACATGCACACATATCCATACCTTTAAGATATTTCACATGAAAGAAAGGAATTAGGGTTAATCACAAAGTTTGCTCTAAGGAAACCAGGAGAGCTTTGTTTGTTTTCATGATAGCATCTATCTACCTGTAAACAGCTTTGACCTTCTGCTGATCATTTCCCTTTCTTCTCTATGTCCTGTCACACTCTATGGGAAAGTAAAACTATCATCCTTGATATTGTTGCTTTGTTTATTAGCATATAATACTTTTAAAATATAAAGCTGATAATGAATTTGCACATAAAAATGCTCAATTTCAGGTATTTTCTGCTCACTTGTGCTCCCTTTTCCAGAGTGCACAGGTCTTCCTGCTTTCAGTCCCAGTGACTGCAGTTGCAGTGAAACAACTAGGCAACCTGGACAGGATTTCACCATGTCTGAGCACCAGTTCTGTCTGTTAACCAATCATGTTTATGCTTTACTGTCATTCTACCACAAAAACAGAAATGTTTCTTTGATAGTCCAATGATCATTTTCACAACCATAGTTTCATTTATTTTAACTAATTTCTTTTTATGTGTTAGGATATTGTGCATCTCTCACACAGATCCCTGGGTTGTGAAGATCCGCCAGAGAAGGGAAAGGCTACCCACTTAAGTATTCTGGCCTGGAGAATTCCATGAACTGTATAGTCCATGGGTTTGCAAACAGTCGGACATGACTGAGAGACTTTCACTTTCACAGAACAAAGAAAATATTCCAGAAGTAGTTTTGAAACATGTTTATTTGTTTTCCCCAAATATGGACACAAAAGAGGCTTACTTTAAGCATATTCACCCTCAAGATACTTGTATGCCTTGACACTCAAGTACTGTGTGCTAGTATGCTGTGCAGAAAAGTAAACACTCACACTTTCTCCAGCACCAACCTCTATGCCATTCACTATTACTATGTATCTGGGCTACTAACTTTTTTTAAACCTTGCTTTTGTAGGCATTCTATCATTTCTTGTTAGGTCTCTGAGCATTAAAAAATGAATTAAGACCCAGTCCAAATTTCTGGAAACTCTCAGTGAAGAGAATGAGACAGATGTAAAAAAAAGGCTTTTGTGAGAGACTGTGAAATAGTGAAAGATACAAACGCAGCATAGTTACTTACCAAGCAAGAGTGCCAAATCCAGATTTGGTGTAAGCAGGATTAGCTATCATGTGATGAAAATTGCATGAGACCCCAAGTGAAAGGTGCCCTGTTCAACCCCACTCTGTTTTATGGCCCATTGAATCACTGAGTGATGATCAACACTATCATTGATCAGTAATATCATTGATGTTTTTAAGCTTTTCCATCTGAGGTGGTAACATGCATATAGAATCTAAAAAAGCAGGTAATAAAATGGTGTGAGCATTAGAAAATGAAAGAGAAAAAGTTATTCTCCTCTGTAGTTCACAGGAAATGTTCGACACATTAAAGCAAAATTTTAATATAATTTTTATCTTCATGGCCTACTTTCTGTATCTTTAACTTCATTTCTCCATTATATTTCTCCAAACATCCTTTCTATCCTTTCTTTATTTTATTTATTTATTTTTTTAACATTTAGCAACCAAGAATGTGCTCATGTTTCCTTGTTGAAATTGTATTTGGCATTTGTTTCTGTATTTTAACTGTACAATCTTCTTGCCTTTTAAATCAACCAGAAACTTCACCTGGGCACTCAAGGTGTTTCATTCTTACCTTTAGTTATTATATTGCTTTGTAACTATGCATTTACTCTATTATGTGTTATGCTCTGTACCCTAGTGTAGTTCTCCTGAATTCTAAAACTTGAAAAATTATAGGTGATCTATGAGCTAAATAGGAGATTAGGGAAAAATTCTTAATGAAGAAAGGGAAGAAAGTCAGGAAGTACAATAAAGATGAGATCATCAACACACAATTCTCCACAAAGTATCTATTACTACTTACATCTTTAGTCTTGACATATAATCAGGTACTTTTTCTTATATTTCTAATGTCTAGTACTTTCCTGTCTTACTGTGGTGCTTATAAACTTCTTTCATGTTAGAAGATCTTCCTGTCAAAACTCTATTGATTTTTAAAAGTGAAAGTGAAGTCACTCAGTTGTGTCCGACTTTTCGCGACCCCATGGACTGCAGCCTACCAGGCTCCTCCATCCATGGGATTTTCCAGGCAAGAGTACTGGAGTGGGTTGCCATTGCCTTCTCCCATTGATTTTTAAAAACCATTGATATATTTGCCACTTTTGCACAATTTGTATGTGTGCTACACTCTCAGATGAGTGTAAGTTTTCATTTTATTCAAAAATTCTCTGAAAAACTACTCTCAGTCCTTTGAAAAGCATTCTTGGGGAAAATGTGGTCACAGTATTATCTTAATTTCTAGGGATAAATCATTACATAACATTTTTTTTTCATTGCATCTTTCCCCTTGCTGCCTTACATTTTTGTACGGGCTTTCAGGTAATCCAGTTTCATAAATTTCAAAATCTATGTATTTGGAAAATATAATGTTGCATAAAGTTTTCATATTCTTTGTGTATAATGGTACTGGATGAAATCATTTGCCATGTGCAATGGAAAGAATTCTCTTATCTGAAACAGACATAATAGTGAGCTGGAGGAGGAGAAGGAATGAAGAGGAGGTTCTGAAACTTACTGGGAACTAGCTGTACAATAGGCACATGTGTTCCAGGGCTTTACTGTTTTAGATCATTTAACCCAACAAGAACTCTGTGTGTATTAACACATGGGCCACACCCAGCATATATTAGGTATTAAATAAGTGTGAGAGTCCTTGCTGTCTCTTTGGCTGAAAGATACATTTTGGCTTTCTTATATATCAGGGGAAAAATAGATTTCATTATATCTTCATGCTATTTAACATTATTTACATTGACAATATTTTCACTTCCTTTCTTGTTTTCTGTAATTCTTTAGATTTGTTTAAAATTATTGTTCACCCTTCCCCTTCCCTGATGCTTGACTGGTGCATTTATTCTAAAATATTAAAAATCATATCATCTACATTAATAGATGACCACCTTTCACTTTGTATTTTCCAGTGACATTTAATTCAGTAATAATGTGATATTTAGGAGGCCTGTTCAATCTATAATTCATTTTTTAGTCTTTGGAAACCATGTTAATTCTGTAGGTCTTCCAGTAAAATGGTAACATCTACTATATTTTTATTGAGTTAACTTCATCAAAATAAACTCTACTTGCCTGAAGTCAGGATAATTTGTACTTGAATCTCAATATTGTTCATCTTCTCTACCTCTGAGTTTTTAATAGACTACTGAAATTAAATATAATATATAAAGAAATTAAACTCCAAGCTCAGCATCATCATTCACATTTCATAAGAACTTCAATTTTAATACCACATTTGATCATTTTAATACGGGATAAATCAAAGGTCACTTTTTAAATGTTTTTATTCCTTTATAGTTAGATCTATCCTTTACATACTTTTATTCTGTACACTTACCAATAATTTTAAAGGAATGCTGAGTATACCGAAAAGTGATTAACACAAATATTTTAAGAAAAGGAAAGAATTATAGAATAAATAATGTATATTTAACACATAGAAAAGTCCATCTACAACAAATTTCCCAACTCTGTCATTTCTATATGTTTGTAGAAACCTAATAAAATACCTAATATTAAGCATAGATACATCATAGCAAATGCTTCTATTATATTAAAATGTTATAATTTTTCCCTTTCCTATTGATATGTAAAGTAATTTTCTACATTTGCTTACTGTTTGATAACTTTTAAAGCAAAATACATTTCCTGGATGCTCAGATAGAAGGATTTATTGCAATATTACTTATTGCATATGAAAGTATAACATAAAAGTACAAATAAGCTTTTAATGCTTATACCGTGTATTCGTCAATGAAACCAATGCAGTTTTCAAATTAAAAATTTACAACATGGGGTGAGGGAGGAGAGGGTGGAACAAATTGAGAGAGTAGCATTGAAACATATGCATTACCATATACAAGATAAATAGCCAGTGGAAACTTGCTGTTTGACATGAGGGGCACAAATCTGATGCTCTGTGACAACGTAGGTGGTTGGGATGGGGTGGGAGGAGAGGGAGAGGTTCAAAAGCGAAGGGACATATATATACCTATGGCTGATTTATGTTCATATATGGCAGAAACCAACACAATATTGAAAAACAATTATCCTCCAGTTAAATAAATTTAAAACACAAACAAAAAATCAAACAAGAAGTTTTCGCAGTATAGTCTAAATCTTTTTGCAGTTTTCTTTATTCTTGTTTCTGAAAGGGGAATGCAAACCTACTGATTATAATGTGGTGATTAGCAGTTATATTTTACCTCAATATGACTTACTCCTCAAAGCTAGAGGAGTGGTGAACAGAAGGAAGGGTGAACAGAAAATAAAAAAATAAATAAATAAATAAATAAAATAAAAATAAACAACACTATAAAACCAATAAAATATATATTTAAACTATTTTATTAATGTACTATTTTGCTAAAGTGAATTACTACTCAAAATAACGACACAGTAATGATCTCTATGGCACAGGTTTATTTAGCATGCTTATGCTAACAGTGCTGTGTGTAGAGTGCTAACTTAATTATTCTCTTTTATTATTTTTTTTCTTCAGATTGTGAAAAAAAAAATCTCCAAAGTTGCAAGACAATGTTTGGCTTTCACCTTGCAGGGGTCCTTTGGTGTGGTAGAAAGTTAGTAACTTTTCCTCATTATTTCATGATAATATAAGAAGTGCTTCTTGGCAAGAGATTAGGGGAAAAAATAAGAAAACACTAGATGTCCATCTGCAGACGGATGGATAAGGAAACTGTGGTACATATGCCCAATGGAATATTACTCATCTATTTAAAAAAACAAGAGCACGTTTGAGTCTGTTCTAAAGAGGTAGATGAAACTGGAGCCTAACACAGAGTGAAGTAAGTCAGAAAGAGAAACACCAATCAGTTCAGTTCAGTCACTCAACTGTGTCTGACTCTTTGCTACCCCATGGACTGCAGCACCCCAGGCCTCCCCATCCATCACCAATTCCTGAAGTTTACTCAAACTCATGTCCATTGAGTCGGTTATGCCATCCAACCATCTCATCCTCTGTCATCCCCTTCTCCTCCCGCCTTCAATCTTTCCCAGCATCAGGGTCTTTTCAGATGAGTCAGTTCTTTGCATCAAGTAGAGTTTCAGCATCAGTCCTTCCAATGAATATTCAGGAATGATTTCCTTTAGGATGGACTGGCTGGATCTCCTTGCTGTCCAAGGGACTCTCAAGAGTCTTCTCCAACACCACAGTTCAAAAGCATCAATTCTTTGGTGCTGAACTTCTTTATAGTCCAACTCTCACATCCATACATGACTACTGGAAAAATGATAGCTTTGACTAGACAGACCATTGTTGGCAAAGTAATGTCTCTGCTTTTTAATATGCTGTCTAGGATGGTCATAACTTTCTTCCAATGAGCAAGTGTCTTTTAATTTCATGGCTGTAGTCATATGGAATGATTTATATGAATTAATTTCATATGCAGTGATTTTTGCCTCCCCCCAAATTACAATACACCAGTATAGTATATTAACACATATATATGGAATTTAGAAAGACGGTAACAATGATCCCATACACAGAGGCAAAAGAGACATAGATGCAAAGAACAGACTATTGGACTATGTGGGAGAAGAGGAGGCTGGGATGATATGAGAGAATAGCACTGAAATATGTGTGTTACCAAATGTAAAATAGATGACCAGTGCAAGTTCAATGAATGAAGCAGAGCACTCAAAGCTAGTGCTCTGGGACAACACAGAGGGATGGGGTGGGGAGGGTGGTGGGAGGGAGTTTCAGGATGGGGGGCACATATGCACCTGTGACTGATCCATGTAGATGTGTGACAGGGGCCACCACAGTGTTGTAAAAAGATTGTCCTCCAAGAAAAATAAATAAATTTTTAAGTTATTAGAAAAGCACATACATATATAAGCACACACACACATAGAAATGAAAACCCTCTGTATATTTGATGGTAGTCAGCTAGATGTTCAGGGATACATACAGTGATATATGTGAGAAGCACATGTACTTTAATAAGTACATATATTTTTAATTAGAAAATTAAAAATAAATAGTCCAGAACTTTTGGACTCCAGGACAACCTCTGTGGACTTTCAGATACCCATGAACCTTGAGTAATATGCATAGCACCATCTTGCTAATTATAAAATGTTTCATCCGTGGTAAAGCCTGAGTTTACTTGTAATTCTGAGCAAGACAGAAAAAGAAGAGAAATCATTGGAAATGTATGATTATATAATGAATTGTAATTAGAAAAAATATGCTCCAAATTTATGTCACAAAAAATATTCCTCAGGAGTTTGAAATTTGAGGGGATATATAAAATTCTGTATGAAAGTCAGAGTCTGAAAACCAACATTAACTAGTCAACTTTTGAATTATGTCATTATAAAAGAAATATTTAAAAATATATAGCCCAGAGGACAAAATATTCAGTAAACTCATGTGTGTGTGTGTGTGTGTGCGTGTGTGTGTGTGTATGTGTGTTATGAGCATCTCTGGTTTATATTGAACTTACTTTCATGTCTCTGTAATCCTCAGTTGGTGGACTACATATCCTGAATTTTCTGACACAACCTCACTTTCAAAAAAATACATTTTCAAACAACAAGTCCCAGTTGTACTTCTTGCTGTGGCATGTTTCAAATATCTTTTATTAGACTATCTTTTAGCACAAACATATACACAAATCTTCTAACAAAGCATTTAAAATTTGTATTCAGGATCTAATTAAAATTAAAAGCTTCTGCACAACAAAGGAAAATATAAGCAAGGTGAAAAGACAGCCTTCTGAATGGGAGAAAATAATAGCAAATGAAGCAACTGACAAACAACTAATCTCAAAAATATACAAGCAACTTCTGCAGCTCAACTCCAGAAAAATAAACGACCCAATCAAAAAATGGGCCAAAGAACTAAATCGACATTTCTCCAAAGAAGACATACGGATGGCTAACAAACACATGAAAAGATGCTCAACATCACTCATTATTAGAGAAATGCAAATCAAAACCACAATGAGGTACCACTTCACACCAGTCAGAATGGCTGCGATCCAAAAATCTGCAAGCAATAAATGCTGGAGAGGGTGTGGAGAAAAGGGAACCCTCCTACACTGTTGGTGGGAATGCAAACTAGTACAGCCACTATGGAGAACAGTGTGGAGATTCCTTAAAAAATTGCAAATAGAACTACCTTATGACCCAGCAATCCCACTTCTGGGCATACACACCGAGGAAACCAGAATTGAAAGAGACACATGTACCCCAATGTTCATCGCAGCACTGTTTATAATAGCCAGGACATGGAAACAACCTAGATGTCCATCAGCAGATGAATGGATAAGAAAGCTGTGATACATATACACAATGGAGTATTACTCAGCCGTTAAAAAGAATTCATTTGAATCAGTTCTGATGAGATGGATGAAACTGGAGCCGATTATACAGAGTGAAGTAAGCCAGAAAGAAAAACACCAATACAGTATACTAACACATATATATGGAATTTAGGAAGATGGCAATGACGACCCTGTATGCAAGACAGGGAAAGAGACACAGATGTGTATAACGGACTTTTGGACTCAGAGGGAGAGGGAGAGGGTGGGATGATTTGGGAGAATGACATTCTAACATGTATACTATCATGTGAATTGAATCGCCAGTCTATGTCTGACGCAGGATGCAGCATGCTTGGGGCTGGTGCATGGGGATGACCCAGAAAGATGTTATGGGGAGGGAGGTGGGAGGGGGGTTCATGTTTGGGAATGCATGTAAGAATTAAAGATTTTAAAATTTAAAAAATTTAAAAAAAATTATAAACAACAAAAAAAATAAAGTATAAAAAGATACCTGCAAAAAAAATAAATAAATAAAAAAATAAAAAAAAACACTGTGGAAAATGATATTTCTAAATCCTAAAGAAAAATATCTAACCCAATACTAAAAAGGTTATTTCAACCTGAAACCAAAACCTTCTTTGAGATTCAACCAATTCACCAAGGCCCTGAATTGTATTTATAGGACAGAAATATAAGATGCAACAGCTAAGAAAAAGACTGCAAGGAGATCAAACCAGTCAATCCTAAAGGAAATCAGTCCTAAATTTTCATTGGAAGGACTGATGCTGAAGCTCCAATACTTTGGCCATCTGATGTGAAGAACTGACTCATTGGAAAAGACCCTGGTGCTAGGAAAAATTGAAGGCAGGAGAAGAAGGGGGTGACAAAGGATGAGATGGTTGGATGGCATCACTGACTCTATGGACATGAGTTTAAGCAAGCTCCAGAAGTTGGTGATGGACAGGGAAGCCTAGCCAGCTACAGTCCATGGGGTTGAAAAGAGTTGGACATGACTGAGTGACTGAACTAAAATATTCCAGTATGCAAAATATTTTAATTACTAATGCTACTAACAATAGTTCTTAAAATAAAACTTCAATTAATCAATTAACAATGACTGAAATTAAGTCATGTGTAGCTATATCAGCTTGTTTTATGTAACTAATTATACACACAGTGTAATTAATTTTGTCTTGGAGATTAAATGTATTAGATGAATAAATACATATATATATGTTAAAATAAAATTTTATATCATCGATATTCATTTTAACAAACATATCCATAAAATGACTAATAATAATGAATAAGGCTTTTCTTTAAAAATATATAAAAGGATATATTGAATTAAATTTTAATATTTTATTTGAATAGCTTTTTTATTTTATAATTTACCTTATTTCATGACTACCTAAAGGGAGATGAAGATTTTCCTTTTGGTGACTGGCACTAAGAATAATATTCAAAGTATTAGTCAACTACCAGGACTTTGGGCACTATACAATCAAGGACACTCCTATAAACAACAATGTGGGCTAACCAGTATGTAGGTTAATATAAGCTCTGACTGAAATCAGACAAATAGCAAGCAAATGACACATATATTGCTGGAGTGAAACAAGTGATCCATGACAACAGCAGTAACAGCAAGGATATGCTAAATAGATCTCAAATGGGAAGAGAGAATAAAATTCATTATCTGTTTATTTCCTACGGCCATTGTTGGTCAAGAATTGATTATACTATTACGAACAATGAACAGCTATAGCACAGGCTGCATGGAGTTGTGGTCAAGTACAAGGATGATGCGTGAACTTACAAGTTACTTAGCCTGTTTCCTCATGTAGTAAACAAGGAAAACAAGTCCTTACCAGGGCTCTTGTTTGGAAGATTGAATTAATATAACTTTAAAAATATTCAGTACAATATATGGTACTTAATTCATGCTCGATATTATTATTTTTGGTGGTAAGCAATTATAATTCAATGAACTCTGATAACATTCTATTAATTAGAAGTCTTGTGAAATACAATAAAGCTTTAAATGTGGTCTTTTTTTTTTAGGAGTCTTTTATTCAAGCTAAATATGATTTTATATAGCTTAAACTTACCTAGTGAATATAACTATATTTTGCATAATAATTCTAAAGATAAGTGTGCTAAATTAAGCTCTTACATTATGAAAACAATGATCTTTACTATAAGTATTCTCACTGCCCTCTTGTATCATAAGAGTAACCTATTCTACCTTCATAGGTGGTGGTGTCACTCAGTCGTGTCCAACTCTTTGTGACTCCATGGACTGTAGCCTACCAGGCTCCTCTGTTCATGGGACTTTCCAGGTAAGAGTACTGGAGTGGGGTGCCATTTCCTTCTCTAGGGGATCTTCTCGACCCTAATATTGAACCCAGGTCTTCTGCATTGCAAGCAGATGCTTTACCCTCTAAGCCACCAGGGAAGCCCTATTCTACCTTTATAACTCTTCTGAAATATGAGAGCAGGAAATAACTATTAAGGTAAAAGCATGAACCTGGAGTTTCTGAATGCTTGATGACATATTAACTATAAAATGTTTTTAAAGATAAAGGATTCAGGGCTGCCTGTCTGAGGCTACTTATTCTTTATTAAAAATTGAAGGATTTACTATGGATAATTTGTATCATATCCACTCTATATGTCCTACAAGTTTTATATTATCAGTCAGGTCAGTTCAGTCACAGTCATGTCTGACTCTTTGCAACCCCATGGACTGCAGCACGCCAGGCCTCCCTTCAGGAGTAAAAACTCCTGAAGTTTACTCAAACTCATGTCCATCGGGTCGGTGAGGCCATCCACCCATCTCATTCTCTGTCATTCCCTTCTCCCACCTCAGTCTTTCTCAGCATGAGGGTCTTTGCAAACGAGTCAGTTCTTCTCATGAGGTGGCCAAAGTATTGGAGTTTCAGCTTCAATATCAGTCCTTCCAATGAATAATCAGGACTGATTTCCTTTAAGATGGACTGATTAGATCTCTTTGCTGTCTAAGGGACTCTCAAGTGTCTTCTCCAAAACCACAGTTCAAAAGCATCAATTCTTTGGTGCTCAGCTTTGCTTATAGTCCAACTCTTATAACGATACATGACTACTGGAAAAACCATAGCTTTGACTAGATGGATCTTTGTTGGCAAAGTATTGTCTCTGCTTTTTAATATGCTGTCTAGGTTGGTCATGACTTTTCTTCCAATAAGAAAGTGTCTTAATTTCATGGCTGCAGTCACCATCTGGAGTGATTATGGCACCCAAAAAAATAAAGTCAGCCACTGTTTCCCCATCTATTTGCCATGGAAATGTTGGGAACGGATGCCATGATCATAGTTTTCTTTTTTCTTTTTTTTTTTTTTTAACTTTCAATGCCATAGATCAGTTTTATTTCTGTATTTTTTATAGGAATAGAATCACATATTCCATTCTGCATATACTGACGTGTTGAGCTTTAAGGCAACTTTGTCACTCTCCTCTTTCACTTTCATCAAGAGGCCCTTTAATTCTTCTCCACTTTCTGCCATAAGGGTGGTGTCATCTGTATATCTGAGTTATTGATATTTCTCCTGGCAATCTTAATTCCAGTTTATGCTTCATCCAGTCTGGCATTTTACATAATGTACTCTGCATATAAGTTAAATAAGCAGGGTGACAATATACAGGCTTGACGTACTCCTTTCCTGATTTGGAACCAGTCCATTGTTCCATGTACGGTCCATAGTTTTTTAGGCACTCCGTCTATCAGATCTAATCCTTTGAATCAATTTGTCACTTCTACTATATAATCATAAGGGATTTGCTTTAGGTCATACCTGAATGATCTAGTGATTTTCCATACTCTCTTTAATTTAAATCTGAATTTGGCAATAAGAAGTTTATACTATGATCATGTGTATTTCTGAAATGAAATACATACATATATCAGGCTTTCATTGACCTTGACTTTGACTTCCTTTTTTAGGAAGAAAATAATCACCTACATATTTCCAAGAAGAGTTAATACAATGAGGCAGAAACAGTATTATCCAGGAGGAATTAGATTCCAGATTTTATTAATCACTGTCTACAACCTTTCAAATTCATGACACAGAAATCATGGACAAAAAAAGCCAAGGATTGAAACAGAAATATTATGCCAAAGTGATGACATATATCTTCTGAAAACTGTTGTTACAAATCACTTTAAATCAAACTAAGATTTAAACATGTTTTAACTATAGGACATGTATCTCTCTTTTTTAAAAAGGAGTTCAGGAAAAAAAAAATTAGGCAGTATATCCCTTATTTGCAATTATATTCCAAAACTACATGACTTTTTCAAGAACATTCTTCTGAAACAAAGATGTTATCTGAACAAATAACTGAGCTTATATGTAATTTTCTGTTTTGATTTCATCTTGTGGATAAGACAAACATGAGTTTGTTGCTACTACATAAAATATTCTAATGGTAAATTTTAAGAAGCAAAATTGTATATTCAGCATGAATGCTCATCTTGCGACTTAGAGACATTTATCACTTTAATATGTATCATGTGAAAAATACTGAATGATTTTCATTTGTTAACCTACAAGCAGATCTCTGATTTTTGTGAAAACAACCTTTTAACAATACCTAAAATTCTCTTTGCCAAACTATTAATATTACATTTTCTAGCAGAACACATTTGGGTGAATCTGAATTTAGAAACAAAGCATTATCCATACTGAGCACACTTCCCAACCTAACTTTATGGGGGAGCTCACCCAAGCTGGGATTTCAGGTGCTAATAACAAATATTTCATTTATGTGTTAAAATAACAAAACATATTGATTTTAATATGAAATAAAATATAAATACTTGCAATTTAATGCAATATTATGTCAACATAATGGTGGGTTGTTTTTTTCCATGTCACATTGAATGTGTTGTTGTTTTTCAGTCACTAAGTCATGTCCAACTCTTTGAGACCCCCATAGATTGTAGCATGCCAAGCTCCCCTGTTCTTCACTATCTCCTGGAATTTCCTCAAACTCGTGTCCATTGAGTTGGTGATACCATTAAGCCATCTCATCTTCGGTCTCTCCCTTCTCCTTCTGCCCTCATTCTTTCACAGATTCAAGGTCTTTTCTAACGAGTCATCTCTTTGCATCAGGTGGCCAAAGTATTGGTGGTTTAGCTTCAGCATCAGCCCTTCCAATGAATACGCAGGGTTGATTTCCTTTAGGATTGACTGGTTGGATCTCTTTTCTGTCCAAGTGTCTCTTGAGTCTTCCCCAGCACCACATTTTGAAAGCATTGATTCTTTGGCACTCAGCCTTCTTTATTAGGTCCTATTTATTATTTTCCATTGTAAAAAATGTTAAAGAAATTTTGTTGATCAAATTTCTTTCTCCTAGTACAAAAGGATTCATTAATGAATAATTAGAAATTTCTTCAAATATGGTACCATTTATACTACAGGAACCTTAATCTCATTTTATTTTTTAATTATATTTCTCTGTTTTCCATTCCTTCATTCTCTTTCCATTGCAATTTTTTTTTTTTTTTGAGGAGACTGACATTCCCTCTCTACTCAGTATTTTGAGAACAAAATGACAACTCTTCAAACTTTAATGACATAGGTTTTGTTGTTGTTCAGTCATTCAGTTGTGTCCAACTCTTTGCAGCTCCATGGACTGCAGCATGCCAGGCTTCTCTGTCACTGGAGCTTGCTCAAACTCATGTCTATTGAGTGAGTGATGCCATCCAACCATCTCGTCCTTTATTGCCCCTTCTCCTCCTGCCTTCAGTCTTTCCCAACATCAGGTTTTATTCTAATGAGTCAGCATAGGTTGAGGGACTTAATATTAATTATAGTCTCTGTAGATGAAAATATTGGGTTTCCCTGGTAGCTCAGTGGTAAATAATCTGCCTGCCAATGCAAGAGACATTGGTCTAACCCCTGGGTCAGGAAGATCCGGGGCGGAGTAGGATATTCCAATTCACTCTGCTATTCTTACCTGGAAAATTCCATGGACAGAAGAGCCTGGTAAGCTACAGACCATGGGGTCACAGGAGAGCCACACACAACTTAGCGACTAAACAACAGCAATACAGGGAAATATAACATAACAGTATTACAACAAAGTTTTAACTAGAGTAGAACAAAATATTCTGATAACAGTTAAATAATTAACCTCATTTTATATCTTTTCATCTTCCTAAAAGGAAAATGGGAATATAGGACTTTAATAACAAAAGTATACGTTGCTGAGTGAAGCTGCTCTGTCGTGTCTGACTCTGCGACCCCATGGACTGTAGCCTTCCAGACTTCTCCATCCATGGGATTCTCCAAGCAAGAGTACTGGAGTGAGTTGCCATTTCCTTCTCCAGGGGATCTTCCTGACCCAGGGATCGAACCCGTGTCTCCTGCATTCCAGGCAGACGCTTTAACCTCTGAGCCACCAGGGAAGTTATAGGTTGCTAGGTTTCAGTTAGTGCCTAGAAAATCATCACTGTCTGTGCTGAGAAAGAAACTTATAGGAGCTGAGCACTTTTTCAAAACCATTTTTAAATAGCTGTAAATTTTTGTCTTGGATTAAAAATGCAGAAATTGTCACACGTTTACACAAAGACACGCAGACACACATAAGCGATATTCCAAAATGGTTTGTTTTAGTATAACAATTAACTTTATTTTATTTTGTGCAACTGGGAATATGGGGAAATAAAGATTCTAAAATCTAATATGAACTCCTTATATATAAATTGCAATCATGTTACCCAGGTGACGGTGTCATCTGTACTTGGTAAAGCAATTTAGATTCCCTGCAATTTGTATAGCACTGTCAATTTATTTGTTTGATATTCAAATGTGATGCTATGCTCAGCTTGAAATACTATTTTTATATTTTCCCATAAGCCATATCTGGATGTGACTTCATATTCTTATACATAATATTTAATTCTCCATTATTTAGTTTCAAATGAATAATTCATGTTTTGTAAAATTTGACTCACAAAAGCTTAACTATATATGCATAAACTATAGATTTATATATTTGTTTATACTTATACATAACATATAGTTTTATATACTTACAAAGTGTAAAATTAAAGGTGAATAAGAGTCATTCATTATCTTTGACATATAAAATATAGCTAAAAATAGCATCAATAATAAAATGATCCTTAATATATATAAACCCTGAAAGCAATAACCTCTTTTTGCCCTTTTTTACTGTCTTTACAATTCTGGAACATCTGGGGATTCAACTATGGAGCTAAGAAAGCTTTGAAAAACTCTTCTCTTACTAACACCTGATTTTTGACCTGGAGGTTCTCATCTGTTCTCTTTATATTAATTCTGTAACAGATCCAGAGCATAGTGTTAGTTTAATACTAAATTTGACATATCCTAATAAAAATAACATTAAAATTTAGTTTCTTAAAGTTTAATAACATGTTTCTGAATTATCAGCTATCACTGAAATAATGGAAGCCATTAAAATAATAGGTTACACCAGTTAGTTTTTAAGTTAATGCCTACCAATAAAATTTGTAAGTCATTCTAAAATAAGAAATTATGTAAGAATAAATATATTTAAAGAAGGAATTCTAAAAAGAAAAATAGAATTTTATGTTTACAAAACCAGCAGTACCTAAGTTTTAATCATTATTTTTGATGATATATTATTCTGCAAATGTCTGAGATCCCAAAACAAAAAGCAAAATGAAGTATGCAGTGACACAAACAACTGTCAATTATGATTTTACAGATAAATTAAATCAGTTTGTGTAGTTTGTAACTTTAGGAAAAAGCTAAAAGTAATAGTTTACTCATGAGTTCATTCAATTTCCCAGTGGAATTACACATTTTTCTACTTTACCTTAATTTATTTAAATTACTGATTTATTTATTTTTATTAATTTCCTTAAATCTGATCTGAATTCAGCAGTCATTCCAATAGATTCTTCTCCTGAACTTCTTCTTAGTTCACATTTTCTTAAATTTAATATCCCAATCTAAAAGTTCCCCAAGAACAAGATTTCAGTCTTAATTAACAAAGATATTCAATTACTGATTATCAAATGAATGGGTATTACATAACTATTTAACATGACCTACTCATACAAGATATCTTCAACCTCAGGTTCTTTGTCTTCTACACCAAGCTGCTTGACAAGTATATGTTATGAGGCATCATTGCCTGACTTCAGGCTCTACTACAAAGCCACAGTCATCAAGACAGTAGGGCACTGGCACAAAGACAGAAATATAGATCAATGGAACAAAATAGAAAGCCCAGAGATAAATCCACACACATATGGACACCTTATCTTTGACAAAGGAGGCAAGAATATACAATGGATTAAAGACAATCTATTTAACAAGTGGTGCTGGGAAAACTGGTCAACTGCTTGTAAAAGAATGAAACTAGAACACTTTCTAACACCGTACACAAAAATAAACTCAAAATGGATTAAAGATCTAAATGTAAGACCAGAAACTATAAAACTCCTAGAGGAGAACATAGGCAAAACACTCTCAGACATAAATCACAGCAGGATCCTCTATGACCCACCTCCCAGAATATTGGAAATAAAAGCAAAAATAAACAAATAGGACCTAATTAAACTTAAAAGCTTCTGCACAACAAAGGAAACTATAGGCAAGGTGAAAAGACCGCCTTCTGAATGGGAGAAAATAATAGCAAATGAAGCAACTGACAAACAACTAATCTTAAAAATATACAAGCAACTCCTGCAGCTCAATTCCAGGAAAACAAACGACCCAATCAAAAAGTGAGCCAAAGAACTAAATAGACATTTCTCCAAAGAAGACATACAGATGGCTAAGAAACACATGAAAAGATGCTCAACATCACCCATTATCAGAGAAATGCAAATCAAAACCACAATGTGGTACCATTTCACACTAGTCAGAATGGCTGTAATCCAAAAGTCTACAAGAGAGAGGGTGTGGAGAAAAGGGAACCCTCTTACACTGTTGGTGGGAATGCAAACTAGTAGAGCCACTATGGAGAACAGTGTGGAGATTCTTTAAAAACTGGAAATAGAACAGCCTTATGACCCAGCAATCCCATTGCTGGGCATGCACACCGAGGAAACCAGAATTGAAAGAGACACGTGTACCCCAATGTTCATCGTAGCGCTGTTTATAATAGCCAGGACAAGGAAGCAACCTAGATGTCCATCAGCAGACAAATGGATAAGAAAGCTGTGGTACATATACACAATGGAGTATTACTCAGCCATTAAAAAGAATACATTTGAATCAGTTATAATGAGGTGGATGAAGCTGGAGCCAATTATATGGAGTGAAGTAAGCCAGAAAGAAAAACCCCAATACAGTATACTAATGCATATATATGGAATTTAGAAAGATGGTAACGATAACCCTGTATGCGAGACAGCAAAAGAGACACAGATGTATAGAACAGTCTTTTGGACTCTGTGGGAGAGGGAGAGGGTGAGGGTGGGATGATTTGGGAGAATGGCATTGAAACATGTATAATATCATATATGAAATGAATCGCCAGTCCAGGTTCAATGCATGATAATGTATGCTTGGGGCTGGTGCACTGAGATGACCCAGAGGGATGGTATAGAGGAGGAGGGAGGGGGGTTCAGTATGGGGAACACGTGTATACCTGTGGCGGATTCATGTTGATGTATGGTAAAACCAATATAATATTGTAAAGTAATTAACCTCCAATTAAAATAAATAAATTTATATTTAAAAAAGAGGCATCATTAATCACCCAGTGGGTGCCTGGGTACATGCTACACCCTGTCACAATAAAGGATACTTTTAGACATATTCCCTTTCAGTTCCCCTACTTTTAGCTGCTTTAGTTAAAACTGCATAAATAAAAACAAGCCTTTCAGATATCTATTTGAGTTCATGAAAAGCCATATAGAATTTGAGAATATCTCTGTATTATTTTATTTTTTAATTAATTTATTTATTTTTTATTATTTTTATTATTTTTATTTTTTTTAAATTTTAAAATCTTTAATTCTTACATGCGTTCCCAAACATGAACCCCCTCCCACCTCCCTCCCCATAACATCTCTCTGGGTCATCCCCATGCACCAGCCCCAAGCATGCTGTATCCTGCGTCAGACACAGACTGGCGATTCAATTCTTACATGATAGTATACATGTTAGAATAATCCCAATACTAAACCCCCCTCCCACCTCCCTCTCCATACCATCTCTCTGGGTCATCCCAGTGCACTAGCCCCAAGCATCCTGTATTCTTTTAGAACCCATTCTGAAAACAAAATTCTCAATTGAGTATTTTCTTTGATTTCATGATAACTTCAACTTTTGCTATTATGAAATGGTTTCCATTCCCAAGCATCTATTTTTATGTCTTCTCTACATAGATGATAGAGAAAATAGATAGATCTACCTATCTCAGATAGATAACTGAGATCAGTTACAGCAAATTGATTTTGAATATATTTATAGCTGTTTTGAATTCTTTGTTGACAAACAAATCTATATGACTCTCAAAAACTCTGTCAAATATCTACAGATGGTTTACAAGGAGAATGATATTTGTTCTGATAAAACTTTCTAAAAATCTAAGTACACAGTGTTACAAATCAATTAATATTAATAAGCAATGATAATAAGTCAGTTTTAAGAAGTTTCCTGATGTGTTTGCTTTTGGACCACTTGAGGTAACTGCAAACGTTCCATTTGGAAATCACTAACAGACTTAGAAATATATATATATATATATATATATATATATATATATATATATATATATATATATTAGTGCTTCTGTTTAGTGAATGTCTTCTGGTGAGTATTATTGTGCAATAAAATGGTTCTTACAACTTGTTCCCAATCCAGTGTATCTATAACACACATTTTCCCCATGTCTTCTCCTCAATTCCCTTTTCTCAGTTCTCCTTTCAGACTCCTGTATAATAAGTAAGTTGAGGCATTGTTTCTTTGCCACTGGCAGAGCCAGTGATCAGGAGCTATACGCAAGTTCTGCCCAGTAGGAAGATTTCCCCTCACCATTGTCATTCAGGCTTACCCTTAAATGGGACTGCAGTGTAGAAGACATTTTCAGCTTGTTCCTGCATACTTGCCTGACCCATTCATAAAACAATCTTGGCCTTTTTCTATCAATGTCAGCTGGTTATTGGGAGCACTTTATAGGCTGTAAGTGAGCCGAAAAAAATCAAGAGTCCAAAGTGTTCATGTAGCTTCTTTGTGCCTTCTGAATCTACCCAAGCCCAACGTTATATGTACCATGTCCATTTTACAATGGATTGTTGCTACTGTCACCAAAACATGTGACAGAATGTATCATACATTCCCAGACTCGAGACTGACAATTTTAGCTATATGAGATCTACATCCTCTGCCTGCTCTTCCCTGGGGGATTCCTGTACATCCCCTGGTTCCACGAGTTAAGTTAGTTAAGTCGCTCAGTTGTGTCCGACTCTTTGCAACCCCATGGACTGTAGCCCACCAGGCTCCTCTGTCCATGGGATTCTCCAGGCAAGAATACTGGAGTGGGTTGCCATTTCCTTCTCCAGGGGATCTTCCCAACCCAGGGATCGAACCCAGGTCTCCCGCATTAGAGGCAGACACTTTAACCTCTTAGCCACCAGGGAAGAGCCCATGAGTTAAACATCTCTGTAAATACTGTCAAGGAGACTCTCCCACTATCAATCTGGGCCTGCTGTTTCCCCCTAATTGGCTTAGCAATGATACATGGCAACAATCCTTATAATTACTTTTTCCTCCATGTCACTCAAAAGCCAGAAACATTACACTAGTTATTACACCTCCATCCCAGTCCACCACAGATGAAAGGGTCAGCAGTCACAATGATATAGCATTCTATTTAACTTCATAAATTTCACGAATTTAAATCTTAGTAACTGAGGTATTGACTCTGCCCTTAGATAAATAATCACATGAATTTCTGTTGTTTTTCTTTTTAAGCTCTCGGAGAACTGGGAGAATAAATATATTCACCTATGACTTGGGGCTGATAATTTCATTTGGACATTTATGTTTTGATGTTCAGATACAACTTTCTCAAAGGTTTTCAAGAGGAAATTTGAACATAAAATCTCTTTTCACATGATTATTGTAAACTAAATTTAATGTGCTACATGTTAAAAAAAAAGAACATCATAAATCTGGGACAAAATTTTACCTATAGTTAATTGGTTTATGGAAGTAAAATATTGCTTGAAATAATTGAATAATTCAAACAATTTCTGCACTTAAATCTTTATGCAACAGTACCTTTTAAGTGGTAGTAAAAAACACAGATTTAATATTTTTACTTTCTTGGGTTTTTTTTCACCAACCTGACATAGTTTAATAGTTCATGTCTCATAAAAATAACTTCTGAAAATATAAAACACATTATTAAAATAAAGGTTTTAAGTCTGAAGGCTGTATTCTTGCTGGCACTTCAACATCAATGGAATGTCACTATAGTGATGTACTATCCTGATAAATCATTTCAGAGATACCATTGTGATGATATATTATGACTTACATATACATCATCATGGTCATCATGGTGCTTTATTAGTATCGTATATCACCAAAATGATGAGGCTTTGATGATGTAGAATTTCTCAGAGAAATAGCAATGACAAAAGTCATATCTCTTGGAGAAATGCCTCTGTAACTTTCTGAAAAGTTTATAAATATGTCATGTTTCCAACCCTGTCTCAAAAATATACATACAAAAATGGAAAGAATACAGATTCTTCTGAGGCACAAAGCTGAATTTTACAATGCAACATGCATGGATTTTCTTATTAAATTTTCCACATTGATTAATCTTAACTTTCCCCATTCATTCTAAATTGAAATATTCTCCTGGTCTTTCAACCAACAACTGATTTGCTTGTCTCCTTACATTAATAAATTGAAAGGAATCTGTCACAGGCTACATTATTGTAAAGAAGAAAATCAGTGTAGTGACTCAGACAATATAGAAATTTATTTATTCTTTCATAGTGTAGAGGTACCTCAGTATTCTAAGGCCAAGAAATGGTTCTACTTCATAATATAATTATGCATTAAGATTACTTGTAATTACCCTGTTGTCCTCAGGGGTATGTTCTTCATTTACATGATTAAAACTCCATTTCACTTATGCTACAGAATTTTTCTAGTTTAATATATTTTTGTGTAAATAGACTTTTATTGATGACAATCATAGCTTTGAAATGAAAATAGGCATTATATATTGACATTTTCAACAATCTTATGATTATAGATAAAGCCATAAATAGTAAAAACATAAAAATTATATTAGATTATTAATATTATAAATAATATAAAGAAAGAAAGTATACAACTGATAATTATTAGAAAATAAGTACAGTTAATTAAAACTCAATCTCTTAATGAGATTAGTAAGCAATTTAAAAAAAAATCCATGAATTGTTACCATTTTATAAAAATGTATTGGGTTTGTCATCAATATGATTGCATACTGATTTTCATTTTTATAAGTACATGGGGTTTATTAAAGAAAAGTTGCTGAATTCTTTATAATCCTCCTAGATTATAATTCAGACAAAAATTATAACATATTAAACTGACATAAAAACTGAAAGCTATTAATTTTTCTCATTTATTAAAAACAGTAAATTAAAACTCAATTGATCTACAAAAGAATTTGCATCTACTCAGTTCAGAACTATGAACTATGTTAAGTTTATATCATAAAGTCTCTAGCAAGAGTAATAATTATGTCTGTAATATTTGTTTCAGTTCATGGCAACTTTTTTTGCCCAGTTTAATTAGAAAGAGTTGTCAATATACTTTTTAAGTTAATTTCAGTATGTCTACATCAACACTTCATTTTTGAACAAAATGCTTTTATATTCCTTGGATTTTTTGGTCAAAATATGATATGTATATATTTATCTCTTCCAGTGTGTGGAATGAATATACAAAGCACATTCCTACCACCTTCGCAAATCAATAATCAGTCTGTACCAATTTGGCAAATTTGATTTACTTTCTGTCAAACAAAGAGGGACTTTATTTGTGAAGTAGATGGAACTATTTTTATACATGGCATAAAACATTAAAAATACAATGAAAAAATACATTGCAGATTATGTTTTATAAGCTTTATTACTAATAGCAGTCAAATCATAGTAGACACAGCCCAAACATAATAAGTTTTTTAACATGAATAAATGATTTCTTCCTACAAAATTTTCCAAATCATTGTAATACACAGATAAATTTATAAAATATTTATGAAATAATAATTACGATATAAAAATGTCATTACTTCAATATATACTTTAAGCATGAGTGTTTTGAAGCTTTTTATCTTGCTTTATAAATTTTAAAGATCACATGTAAATATTCACTTATAACTCCATTAATTTCATTAGACATCACTATCAAATTATTTTGTGAAGTTAGTGAAAGATAAAGGCTTATATTATTTAAAAGAATAGCTTTAGCAACTATCATTTGATTTTATATTTTTGTTATTAGAAGTTAAAATATATTAAACATTTAGAAATAAAGTGAGAATAAATTATAGAGTAAATATTTCATAATTTGTGCAAATAGTTTGGAAGTACTTTTGTAAATAATAGACATAATATATATATAAGAAAGTATACAAATCTTTAAAGTTGACCCATATCCAATATAACTCTAAAAAAATTATGGTTTTGAAAACATTTATTTGGGTCAGTGCCAATAGAATTTCTTTTGCTGTTTGAAGTACTTTCTGTTTTTAACAATTATAACTGAGAAAAGAGTAGCTAAGAACTGCTGTTTAAATTTGTGAGAAAACATACCACTTGATTTTTTAAAAATCAGTGCTTTCTTAGCTTTGTTCTCACAGCACTCTCTCATAAGGGACATGTATTACTCAAAGACATTTAGGAATGGAAGATCTAACATCTCCCACTGCCCATTTTCTCTGCAAGATCAAATTTAACGACATACCAATGAGGCAAAATACCTTATTTTAACAAAATGATTATATAGAAAAGTCCCAGAGAGATTAACTGTGCCTTGATTAATCACACACACACAAAATCCCCTTTAAAAACAATATTTCCTGTTGCACTTTTGTTTTGAAATTTTTTATACGTGGAGTAATGATATGCCAAAATAAGACTGATGTTAGGTGAGAAAAATGCCTTTGATTTATAAAGTAGGAGAACTCATTTTGCAAAAGAGTAGGTAGAAAAGGAAAAGTAGCACATAGTAAATGCAGATATGGACCATCTAGACTGTGATTTCTTTAAGATCTAGATTAGAGATCTCTAAGAAAATTACATAGTAAGGGACTGTTTCATACAAAGATGGGCTCAATATAGAACAGAAAGAGTATGGACCCAACAGAAACAGAAGCTATTAAGAAGAGGTGGCAAGAGTACATAGAAGAACTATACAAAAAATGATCATAATGACCCAGATAATGATCATGGTGTGATCATTCACCTAGAGCCAGATATCTTGGAATGAAAAGTGAAGTGGGCCTTAGGAAGCATCACTACAAATAAAGCTAGAGGAGGTGATGAAATTCCATTTGAGCTATTTCAAATCCTCAAAGATGATGGTGCTAAAGTGCTGCACTCAAAATGCCAGCAAATTTGGAAATCTCAGCAGTGGTCACAGGACTGGAAGTTGGTTTTCATTCCAGTCCCAAAGAAAGGCAATGCCAAGGAATGTTCTAACTACCACACAATTGCACTTATTTCAAAAACTAGCAAAGTAATGCTCAAAGTTCTCCAAGCAAGGCTTCAACAGTATGTGAACTGAGTAATTCCAGATGTTCAAGCTGGATTTAGAAAAGGCAAGGAACCAGAGATCAAATTGCCAACATCTGTTGGATCATTGAAAAAGCAAGAGAATTCCAGAAAAACGTCTGCTTCTACTTCACTGACTACACTAAAGACTTTGATAGTGTGGTTCACAACAAACTGTGGAAAATTCTGAAATAGATGGGAATACCAGACCACCTTACCTGCATCCTGAGAAATCTGTATGCAGGTCAAGAAGAAACAGAACTGGATATGGAACAATGGGCTGGTTCCAAATTGGGAAAGGAGTACATCAAGGCTGTATATTGTCACCTTGCTTATTTAACTTGTATGCAGAGTACATCATGTGAAATGCTGGGCTGGATGAAGCACAAGCTGGAATCAAGATTGCCAGGTGAAATATAAATAACCTCAGATACACAGGTAACTACACCCTTATGGCAGAAAGCGAAGAAGAAATAAAGAGCCTCTTAATGAAAGTGAAAGAAGGAAATAAAAAAGCTGGCTTAAAACTCAACATTTAGAAGAACGAAGATCATGGCATCTGGTCCCATCACTTCATGACAAACAAATGGGGAAACAATGAAAACAATGAGAAATTTTATTTTCTTGGGCTCCAAAATCACTGCAGACGGTGACTGCAGCCATGAAATTAAAAGACACTTGTTCCTTGGAAGAAAAGATATGACAACCTTAGACGGCATATTAAATAGCAGAGATATTACTTTGCTGACAGAGGTCCATATAGTCAAAGCTATAGTTTTTCCAGTATTCGTGTATGGATGTGAGAATTGGACAATTAAGAAGGCTTAGCACTGAAGAACTGTTGCTTTTGAACTGTGCTGTTGGAGAAGACTCTTAAGAGTCCCTTGGACTGAAAGGAGATCAAACCAGTCAATTCTAAAGGAAATCATTCCTGAATACTCACTGAAGGACTGATGCAGAAACTGAGGCTCCAGTACTTTGGCCACATGATGCGAAGGGCTGACTCTTTAGAAAAGACCCTGATGCTGGGAAAGATTGAAGGCAGAAGGAGAATGGGGCAGCAGGAGATGAGATGGTTGGATGGCATATTGACTCAATGGATATAAGTTTTAGCAAGTTCTAGGAGATGGTGAAGGACAGGGAAGCCTGGGGTGTTTCAGTCCATGGGGCTGCAAAGAGTTGGACAGAAATGAGCAGTTGAACAGCAACAAGTACTGTCTTAAGTTTGGAAAATTTTGGTGTAGCCCATATCTTAAATAACTTGTATTTAATTTGGTAGGGGTAGGGCTTCTTTGTTTTGTCTTTTAATTAACCATTCATTAACTACTTAATGAATTTACTTATATTGATTATCTAGTTAATTTAACCTTATTTTACTTATTTTCACAAAGTAGAAAACAAGCTTGATCTATATTTGAGCCTAGGACCAGGTAAGCTGATCTTGGCAAGAGAATGGCTGGGGCAAAGCAAGAACATAAAATAATAATATTTAGCAAACTGCTGATTAGTTTAGCTATTTCCCAAATGACAATTTTTCAAACCACCATTGGTTTTCTTAAGTTGTATTAAGACTGGATGTTTTTCTTTTTTCTCTATGTGTGTTAGGGAAGATATTAAAAGAACAAAGGGCTTCCATGGTGGCTCAGTGGGTAAAGAATCCACATGTGATATAGGAGCCACAGGAGATGTTGGCTTGATCCTTGGATTGGGAAGATCCCATAGAGGAGGGAATCAACCCACTCCAGTATTCTTGCCTGGGAAATTTCATGGACAGAGGAGGCCAGTGGGCTAGAGTCCAAAGGGTTGCAAAGCATGAGACTGAGCTTGCATACATGACACAAAGAGCAAAATGGGTGTGAAATGCATCAAAAACATGTGCTGGAAAAATAATTTTTCCCAGTATCTATTTTTTTTCATTGTCTTTACAAAGTCAATGATCATTAGAGTCACCTGCAGACACAATCTTTAAAAGCCCTTTTCTTCATTTAAGTAAGGATATTTTAAACACTTAGCTTAGTTACTTTTTTTTAACATCCAGGGTTAAGATTGAAGTTTAGGGAATGTATCCTAAAGTCTACATTTAGTAGCAATTATCATCAAAGTACAAGATTCTGTTTTCTATATAGTATGTAATTTAGGGCAGCAGTGCCCAATCTTTTGGCACTAGGGACCAGTCCCAATGAAGATACTTTTTCATAGACCAAGGAGTCGGGGGATGGTTTGGGGATGATTCAAACACATTACATTTATTGTGTACTTTGGTTCTAACCTGGTACCACCCCCATCCCCTTGTCTCAGACTGTAAAGAAATTGCTTGTAATGCAGGAGATACAGGTTTGATCCCTGGGTTGGAAAGATCCTTTGGATAAGGAAATGGCAACCCACTACAGTATTGGTGCCTGGACACCTTCATGGACAGAAGAGACTGGAGAGCTACAGTCTGTGGGGTGGCAAAAATTTGGATACAACTGAGCCACTAACACTTTTCATTTTTTTCCTAATTATTTCAGTTCAGTACAGTTCAATTACTCAGTCATGTCTGACTCTTTGCGACCCCACGAATCACAGCACGCCAGACCTCCCTGTCCATCACCAACTCCCGGAATCCACCCAAACCCATTTCCATTGTTTTGATGATGCTATCCAACCATCTCATCCTCTGTCACCCCCTTCTCTTCCTGTCCTCAATCTTTCCCAGCATTAGGGACTTTTCAAACGAGTCAGCTCTCTGCATTCAGGTGTCCAAAATATTGGAGTTTCAGCTTCAACATCAGTCCCTCCAATAAACAAATACCCAGGACTGATCCCCTTTAGGATGGACTGGTTGTATCTCCTTGCTGTCCAATGGACTCTCAAGAGTCTTCTCCAACAACACAGTTCAAAAGCATGAATTCCTCAGTGCTCAGCTTTCTTTATAGTCCAACATTCACAGTCATACATGACTACTGGAAAAATCATACCCTTGACTACATGAACATTTGTTGGTAAAGTAATGCCTCTGCATTTTAATATACTGTCTAGGTTGGTCATACCTTTCCTTCCAAGGAGCAAGCATCTTTTAATTTTATGACTGCAATCACCATCTGCATTGATTTTGGAGCTCAGAAAAATAAAGTCACCCACTGTGTACACTGTTTTCCCATCTATTTGCCACGAAGTGATGGGACTGGATACCGTGATCTTAGTTTTCTGAATGTTGAGCTTTAAGTCAGCTTTTTCACTCTCCTCTTTCACTTTCATCAAGATGCTCTTTAACTCTTCCTCACTTTCTGCCATAAGGGTGGTGTCATCTGCATATCTGAGGTTACTGATATTTCTCCTGGCAATCTTGATTCCAGCTTGTGCTTCTTCCAGCCCAGTGTTTCTCATGATGTACTCTGCATGCAAATTAAATAAGCAGGTGACAATATACAGCCTTGATATACTCTTTTTCCTATTTGGAACCAGTCTGTTTTTCCATGTCCAGTTCTAACTGTTGCTTCCTGACCTGCATACAGGTTTCTGAAGAAGCAGGTCAGGTGGTCTGGTATTCCCATCTCTTTCAGAATTTTCCACAGTGATTGTGATCCACACAGTCAAAGTCTTTGGCATAGTCAATAAAGAAGAAATAGATGTTTTTTTTGGAGCTTTCTTGCTTTTTTGATGGTCTAGCAGATGGCAATTTGATCTCTGGTTCCTCTGCCTTTTCTAAAAGCATCTTGAACATTTGGAAGTTCATGGTTCATGTATTGCTGAAGCCTGTCCTGGAGAATTTAGAACATTACTTTACTAGCATGTGAGATGAGTGCAATTGTGTGATAGTTTGAGCATTTTTTGGCATTGCCTTTCTTTGGGATTGGAATGAAAATTGACCTTTTCCAGTCCTGTGCCACTGCCGAGTTTTCCAAATTTGCTGACATACTGAGTGCAGTACTTTCACAGCATCATATTTAGGATTTGAAATAGCTCAACTGGAATTCCATCACCTCCCCTAGCTTTGTTCATAGTGATGCTTCTTAAGGCCCACCTGACTTCACATTCTAGGATGTCAAGCTCTAAGTGAGTGTTAGTGATCACACCTTCATGATTATCTGGGTTTTGAAGATCTTTTTTTGTACAGTCTGTGTATTCTTGCCATCTTTTCTTAGTATCTTCTGTTTCTGTTAGGTCCATACTGTTTCTGTCCGTTACTGAGCCCATCTTTGCATGAAATGTTCCCTTGGTATCTCTAATCTTCTTGAAGTGATCTCTAGTCTTTCCCATTATATTGTTTCCTCTGTTTCTTTCAATTGATCTCTGAGAAAGGCTTTCTTATCTCTCCTTGCTCTTCGTTGGAACTCTGTATTCAAATGGGTATATCTTTTCTTTTCTCCTTTGCTTTTCATGTCCCTTCTTTTTACAGCTATTTGTAAGGCCTCCTCAGACAGCCATTGTCCTTTTTTGCATTTCTCTTTCTTGAGGATGGTCTTGATCCCTGTCTCCTGTAAAATGTCATGAACCTCTGTCCATAGTTCATCAGGCACTCTGTCTATCACATCTAATCCCTTAAAACTATTTCTCAATTCCACTGTATAGTCATAAGGGAATCTATTTAGGTCATGCCTGAATGTTCTAGTGGTTTCCTCCACGCTCTTCACTTTAAGTCTGAATTTGTCAATAAGGTGTTCATGATCTGAGCCACAGTCAGTTCCCAGTCTTGCTTTTGCTAACTCTATAGAACTTTTCCATCTTTGGCTGCTAATTAATGTTGCTGCTAATCTAGCAGAAGATACTGGTCCATGGCTTAGAGGTTGTGAATCTCTCATCTAGGGGAAAAAAAAATTATATTTCAAAGTCATAAACTTTTAAAATTGTATATGATGATGGCATGAAATAATTCTGTAACATTGTCATATATTTATAAATATATATGTATAGTTTTCTGGACAAGGGAATGGCAATCCATTCCAGTACTATTGCCTGGAAAATCCCATGGACAGAGGAGCCTGGTAGGCTACAGTCCATGGGGTTGCAAAGAGTTGGACATGACTGAGCGACTTCACTTCCACCATGTGTGGTTTTGGTGTTAATATAAATGTGTAGTTTTGATATGGTTTACATATTATGGTCACGAAACATTTAAAATAGTACATGCACTAATTAGTCTACAAAGCCAAGCTAATTTCTTTAAAATTTATGTTAAAGGTGTTATGTCTTCCCAATCCCTTATTTTGGGTGTGTGTGAGTGTGTGGGCAGGTGGTTCTCTACTGTAAAATGTTAGAAATCAAGATCTGACCAAATTAAAATTATTCCAGTTTATTTATTGAAGTAAGATAGCTAAAACCCATCTGTCATTTGTATTTACATTATACTCATTGATTATAATTCTAATTTATGAACCTGTTATTCATATGGGAACTACGCATCAGCCTAGCCTTATACAGCATTCATAGACCTCATTCAAAACTCTGGATATTATCTATTAGTTAAGTTTATACTGCATCCCCTTTCTGACATCATGCCTTCATGTATGCCTATGCTTTTGGAATATTGTGTATAGTTTTATTGTAAAATGTCTTGAATGTAAGACGTGTTATGCTATCAATATGGTAATGAAAATATACAGGTAGTCTGACATAATAAACTGGACTAGATTGTCAAACCACATTTCACACTAGAGAGATTCAGTGATAATTTTAACAACGTCTAGCTAGTCTTATACTGAATGATAATTACATTTCAAAATTTATTTCTATAATTTAGGAATCAGTATTATAGTAAACAAATGTTTTGGTCATGTCAGGTATAAATATGTTATGATACAAACTTTTTTCTTCTTTCAGTTATTTTAAATTATAAACCTAGACAAAATTAATTAAATGAAATGGTTTATAATTCAAGTTGATCTATGAGTCAGTTGGTTATGAAGACAAAAAAAGAGAAATATATTATAATAGACATATTCAAAATAGCTACATAATAGAAAGGCCTTAAAATATAAGCAATATTATAGTTTCCTTTCCATCAAAAAAGCAGAGTTATGTGAAATATTGGAATTTTATTTTCAAGTCTAACATTTGAATGTAGTTAAGTACAATTAAGTTGTCAATTGTCTCCTTTCGACGTGTGATTTTATTCTGTGAAATAACAGTACATACTTACTATATTTCTCTTTCTTTGAATTACATTTGGAAAAAAAAAGTTGATAAATATACTCAAACCCAACCAGAATTATTTTAACCTATCAAAATTGATGGTAGGCCTTTGTTGCCTAAGTCACTACTGGCTTTTCACAATTTATTGTAGACAATCTGCCTCCCTCATTATAATAAGAGCATGGGAGATTTGTAATGAGAGAAGAAAGCTACGTTAATTCTTGTAATTATTATTGAATTATTTAATCTGCTATAGGGTTATTATTATTAGCGTAATCTGACAATTCTCTCTCATTTTATTAAGCATAACTGTGAGTAAGTTCTCCACCTAATATCTCTCTGTACTGACTGACTACCTGGAAATACTCATGGAAATATTCATTAGCCATACACATAAAATGGTGTATTATGGTGTTGTTGATACAATATACGCAACTTCCTAATCCATTAGTTCTTTGAGGATTAGAGAATCAATTAATTATGCTTCCTGGATTCTCTCCAGTATAATTTTAAAATTTATTATACTCTTAGAGTCCATGAGCATTGTTATCTTTACCATGTAAAACCAGCAGTTGCACATTGATTTTTACAACAAAACTAAAAATAAATGCACAAGTGACTTTGGATCATTTCTCTCTTAGTCTGTCCAAATTCTAGAATCCTATTCTTTGGGTTAATGTGCATCAAAGTTTTGGAAGAAACAGTGAACTATGTTGCCCCTAGATACTTGATTTAGTATTCCCAGAGGAATATGAAATTTGTTTCTTACATTGTTACATTGGCTTGCACAGATCCATGCTTTATTATCTTCATATTTTTAAAATAATTTATATTATTAACTCTGAGTAAAAATCAAATATGAAATTTTCTCCTTTTTTTGTTTTTCCTCCTTTCATTTGGAGCTTATTCACAGGTTTCTGAAAAATAAAGGATCCTTTTGTGGGAATCTGGGCAGAAGTGGTTCTAAGAGCATGTTCAGACTTTGATATCTCTTTTGGCTCAGTTTTCCCAGACATCCAAAACCAAGACAAGGATTTGAGTGAAAAAGTGAAAGTGTTAGTCACTCAGTTTTGTCTGACTCTTTGTGATCCCATGGACTGTAGCCCACCAGGTTCCTCTGTTCATGGAATTCTCCAGGCAAGAATACTAGAGTGGGTAGCCATTCGCTTCTTCAGGGGATGTTCCTGACCCAGGAATTGGACCCAGGTCTCCTGCATTGCAGGAGATTTCTTTACCATCTGAGTCACCAAGGAAGCCTGAGAGAGAGTTTATTTGGATGATTATCTGAGGTACGACAAGTGAGAGAACAAGAGGATGAGAAAGAAGAGGCACATTCATTATTAAGATGTCTGCTAATGTTATTACTATGGATGATGAAGGATTCTTTCCACTGGAAGCTCATGAGAAACCTCCCTACCTTGTCCCCAGGAATATCTGAAAGTTAGCACATTTATCAGTGGTTTATATGCCCTCCTCTCTGTCTTCCAAGGATAGTAACTACTCTGCATTTTGGAGCAGTGCTTATATTCAGCCTGAGCACACTCATGTTGGCTGTCTTCAAGAAATTCTAAAATGAAAGATAGAACAAAAAGTGCTGTCAGTGTAATTTTCTATGAAACTGTTCACCACAGGTGGGACTAAATTCAGATATTTGGACTTGACATCGTATGTATTTGTGGTAGAATTAAGTTATTCACTGTTTTTAAAATTTTCCAAGATTTCAAGTGATGAAACTTTTGTTAAAATCTATAAATGTAATAATGAAACACATCTTATTCAAGTATTTTATAGCAAATGTGAAGAAAATTCATCAGTTGAATTAATATTTAAAATTAGAAAAATGTCAAACTGCAATACTCTTTGCCCATCTTTTGTAGCTAAGGAAATCATATGATCACTTAACAAATTGTCATAAGTAGGACTCAGATTGAGGTAGGAATCAGAGAAAAATTCAGGATGCATTAGAGATTTTCTTTAATGAGGGTATTCCTGAATATGTTTAAAGAGTTGCTAAAGAATTGTGATGGTTATGCAGGAATTTTAAACTTTTTCTAAGTAACTATTAGATCTGATTACATGATCTCAGTAAAGGAAAAAATACAAGGTCTTATAGTATGAGAGAAAATAAGAGGAAAATGAGAAATGAATTACGCAGTATTTAGAATTTTTAGACAGAGAAAGAACAAAACCTTAGTTCGTAAGATGGATATAAACATAAGACAAACCATGATATGATACATCATCAGAAAAGCCAGAAACATGGAATGGGAAAAAGGAGATGTGAATCAGGTAAACTGAGGCACAGGGATTTAGGAAAAGATTTCTTGATAAATTTCATGTAGTGCAATTAAATACACAGATTTTTCTTCCTTAACTCATGCAGGGAATCAAATATTCTTCCTCCTGCCCTATAGAAAACAAGAGGTTTATTATTTCAGGCTGGAAGCCTGGAAAGCTTAGGACTCAGGGCTCAAGCACGGTTGAGAAGAGTATTTCAGTTAGGATCTGAATTTTGCTGCATGTAACATAGACAGACCATAGTAGTTTAATCAAGTTTTCCCACTTAGTAAGAAGACTGGAGGGAATAATTTTTGATATTGATTCAGTGGCTTAAAGAAGTCAAATATAATGTTGGAAATTTTCATAGCTTTTTACTTGTAGATGCAAAAATGGCTGCTGGAGTTTCTACTATTAAGCCTGCATTTCTGGTAAAATATTGAAGTATCATACTTTGCGTTGACTAAAGCTGTGTGATATGACTACAATCTAAAAAGAAAGAAGAGCAAGAGGAAGAATACTCTATTCCTTGCATAAGTTAAGGAAGAAAAATTGGTATATTTAATTGCATTACATAAAATTTTTCAAACAGTCTTTTCCTAACTCCCTGCATCTCAGTTTACATGATTCTCTGTCACTTTTCTCCCATCCCAAGTTTCTGGCTTTTCTGATTCTGTATCATATCATGGTTTGTCTTATGTTTATCTCCTTCATAAGAAGGAAATAACCTTTGATTGTTTTAAAACCTTGCATATTATCAATCCCCAGTGGGTTCTGATATTAAGAGAAAAAGGGTGATAAATATTGGCTTTGCCACTGTATACACGTGCCAGTCTCTCTTTGGACAGCCAAATAAACTATTTCTCAGGCTTCCTTGGTGACTCAGATGGTAAAGAAATCTCCTGCAATGCAGGAGACCTGGGTCCAATTCCTGGGTCAGGAACATCCCCTGAAGAAGCGAATGGCTACCCACTCTAGTATTCTTGCCTGGAGAATTCCATGAACAGAGGAACCTGGTGAGCTACAGTCCATGGGATCACAAAGAGTCAGACAAAACTGAGTGACTAACACTTTCACTTTTTCACTCAAATCCTTGTCTTGGTTTTGGATGTCTGGGAAAACTGAGCCAAAAGAGATATCAAAGTCTGAACATGCTCTTAGAACAACTTCTGCCCAGATTCCCACAAAAGGATCCTTTATTTTTCAGAAACCTGTGAATAAGCTCCAAATGAAAGGAGGAAAAACAAAAAAAGGAGAAAATTTCATATTTGATTTTTACTCAGAGTTAATAATATAAATTATTTTAAAAATATGAAGATAATAAAGCATGGATCTGTGCAAGCCAATGTAACAATGTAAGAAACAAATTTCATATTCCTCTGGGAATACTAAATCAAGTATCTAGGGGCAACATAGTTCACTGTTTCTTCCAAAACTTTGATGCACATTAACCCAAAGAATAGGATTCTAGAATTTGGACAGACTAAGAGAGAAATGATCCAAAGTCACTTGTGCATTTATTTTTAGTTTTGTTGTAAAAATCAATGTGCAACTGCTGGTTTTACATGGTAAAGATAACAATGCTCATGGACTCTAAGAGTATAATAAATTTTAAAATTATACTGGAGAGAATCCAGGAAACATAATTAATTGATTCTCTAATCCTCAAAGAACTAACGGATCAGGAAGTTGCATATATTGTATCAACAACACCATAATACACCATTTTATGTGTATGGCTAATGAATATTTCCATGAGTATTTCCAGGTAGTCAGTCAGTACAGAGAGATATTAGGTGGAGAACTTATCGTTGTGCTTAATAAAATGAGAGAGAATTGTCAAATTACACTAATAATAATAACCCTATAGCAGACTAAATAGTTCAGTGATAATTACAGGAATCAATATGGCTTTCTTCTCTGATTACTATATATAAAATAAGTACTATAAATAACTACTATAAATAAATATGTATAGCTTAGGAACCTCTACTCAACTCTGTAATGACTTATATGAAAAAGGAAGCTTAAAGAGTGGAGATATATATGTACACACAAACTATACAGTCAGCAAAAACAATATCGGGAACTGACTGTGGCTCAGATCATGAACTCCTTATTGACAAATTCGGATTGAAATTGAAGAAAGTGCAGAAAACCACTAGACCATTCAGATATGACCTAAATCAAATACCTTATGATTATACAGTGGAACTGAGAAATAGATATAAGGAACTAGATCTGATAGAAAGAGTGCCTGATGAACTATGGACAGAGGTTCATGACATTGTACAGGAGACAGGGATCAAGACCATCCTCAAGAAAAAGAAATACAAAAAAACACAATGGTTGTATGAGAAGGCCTTACAAGTAGCTGTGAAAAGAAGGGAAGTGAAAAGCAAAGGAGAAAAGGAAAGATATATCCATTTGAATACAGAGTTCCAAAGAATAGCAACGAGAGATAAGAAAGCCTTCGTCAGTGATCAATGCAAAGAAATAGAGGAAAACAATAGAATGGGAAAGACTAGAGATCTCTTCAAGAAAATTAGAGATACCAAGGGAACATTTCATGCAAAGATGGGCTCGATAAAGGACAGAAATAGTATGGACCTAACAGTAACAGAAGATATTAAGAAGAGGTGGCAAGAATACACAAAACTGTACAAAAAGATCTTCACAACCCAGATAATCACAATGCTGTGATCACTCACCTAGAGCCAGACATCCTGGAATGTGAAGTCAAGTGGGCCCTAGGAAGTATTACTATGAGCAAAGCTAGTGGAGGTGATGGAATTCCAGCTGAGCTATTTCAAATCATGAAAGATGATGCTGTGAAAGTGCTACACTCAATAAGTCAGCAAATTTGGAAAACTCAGTAGTGGCCACAGGACTGGAAAAGGTCAGTTTTCATTCCAATCCCAAGAAAGGTAATGCCAAAGAATGCTCAAACTACCAAACAATTGCACTCATCTCACATGCTAGTAAAGTAATGTTCTAAATTCTCCAAGCTAGGCTTCAGCAATACGTGAACTGTGAACTTTCAGATGTTCAAGCTGATTTTAGCAAAGTCAGAGGAACCAGAGATCAAATTGCCAACATCTGCTGGATCATCGAAAAAGCAAGAGAGCTCCAGAAAAATATCTATTTCTGCTTTATTGACTATGCCAAAGTCTTTGACTGTGTGGATCACAATAAACTGTGGAAAATTCTTAAAGAGATGGGTATATCAGACCACCTGACCTGACTCTTGAGAAATCTGTATGCAGGTCAGGAAGCAACAGTCAGAACTGGACATGGAACAACAGACTGGTTCCAAATAGGAAAAAGGAGTATGGCAAGGCTCTATATTGTCACCCTGCTTATTTACCTTATATCAAAATACACCATGAGAAACGTTGGGCTGGAAGAAGCACAAACAGGAATCAAGGTTGCTGGGAGAAATATCAATAACCTCAGATATGCAGATGACACCACCCTTATGGCAGAAAGTGAAGAGGAACTAAAATGCCTCTTGATGAAAGTGAAAGAGGAGAGTGAAAAAGCTGGCTTAAAGCTCAACATTCAGAAAACTAAGATTGTGGCATATAGTCCCATCACTTTGTGGCAAATAGATGGGGAAACAGTGGACACAGTGGCTGACTTTATTTTTCTGGGCTCCAAAATCACTGCGGATGGTGATTGCAGCCGTGAAATTAAAAGACACTTACTCCTTGGAAGAAAAGTTATGACCAACCTAGATAGCATATTGAAAAGCAGAGACATTACTTTGCCAACAAAGGTCCGTCTAGTCAAGGCTATGATTTTTCCAGTGGTCATGTATGGATGAGAGAGTTGGACTGTGAAGAAAGCTGAACAGTGAAGAATTGCTGCTTTTGAACTGTGGTGTTGGAGAAGACTCTTGAGAATCCCTTGGACTGCCACGAGATCCAACTAGTCCATCCTATGTGAAATCAGTCCTGGGTGTTCTTTGGAAGGACTGATACTGAAGCTGAAATTCCAATATTTTGGCCACCTGATGTGAAGAACTGACTCATTTGAAAGTACCCTAATGCTGGGAAAAATTGAGGGCAGGAGGAGAAGGAGATGACAGATGATCTGATGGTTAGATGGCATCACCTACTCGATGGACATGAGTTTGTGTAAACTCTGGAAGGTCTTGATGGACAGGAAGGCCTGGCATGCTGCAGTTCATGGTGTCACAAATAGTCAGACAATACTGAGCGACTGAACTTAACTGAACACACACACACACATACATATATATGTATAACTGATTACAGCAGAAAGTAACACAGCATTGTAAACTATCTGTAATAAAAATTTTAGACAAAGAACATATTCACAACATACACATATTATTTCAATTTACTGTACCAAGATAAAATTACAGTGAATTTGAATTGCCTTCATATGGACAAAATGTACTTCCTTGTGATCTTGTGATATAAAGTAAGAGTTAATTTACCTGCCAGTTACACAACCAGGTATGATTAGGGAAGGGCTTCCTGGTCAGTCAGTGGTGAAAAATTTGCCTGCCATGTAGATTTGGGTTCGATCCCTGGGTTTAATCCCTGGAGAGGGAAATGGCAACCTACTACTGTATTCTAGCCTGGGAAATCCCATGGACAGAGGAACCTAGTGGGCTACAGTCCATGGGGTCACAAAGATTTGTACATGACATAGCAACTAAACAGCAGCATGAATATGGGAGAAACCTAAGAAAAATATTACAATATTTATTCAGAAAAAGAAACATCAGAAATTCCTATCAATTGCTGGTTGATAGTAGTTTTCAAGTCATATTGAAATTGTTGCTCATTAACCAGAATATTCAGCAACCCTAGCTCTGACTGCTAAGAGATTCACTCTTCCTGTCGTACTTGAATACTACAGCTGAAGTATGTATTAGAGAGGATGCCTTTCCTTGAGGGGACTGTATTTCACAAAAACAGTACTGTTGAAAGGAGTTTGGGGGCACTAGTTGCTTTATTTTCTTATTGGGTTTTATTGTCATTGGTAGTGTTTAATTATGTTGGAAGGGGTTCTGATTTCTACAAAAATAATAAAATTCCATCTTATATCCTTGGTTAATTTCCATGTCCTAACAATCAATGCTTGCTATTTTATCTGGCAGAACACTTAAAATTTAAATGATTCTTCCTCCCCCTACCTCTCAGGAAACCTAAGAGCCTGGTGTCCTACTCATGTTGCTTTAAGGCTATTGAAAAATTAGCAATAATGGATCTGTAACACTTTTAAGACCAGCTTATTTAATGCGCAATACTATTTTATTTTCTTCTATGTTTGTCAATTCTAGGTCAAGTGCATTGTTTCTTTTTAGATTGTGAAAAAAGTGGCAGCATAAACCAAATACATACCTAATATTCTACATTGTTCCTACCACTTCCCTCCAAAGTGTTAGCAGCAGTCTGTTATCGAGGCTCTCTCGTGTCGCTTAACTTGGGGATGGCTGCAACTGCTTGTTTTAGGTTACATTAAGGTATATTTTATTTTCCAAAAAGTTATTATGCAAATATAAAATACCCAGGTGAATATTTTTATTCAAAAATAAAGTAATGAGAGAACCAGTTAGATGTTAAAGCTAGTTCATATGAGAATTTGAATTGTAGAAATTATATTCTCCAGTGGAAAATAACTCACTTGTATTATTATTAATAGGAATCATCTGCATTACTGTCAATTTACTACATTTTATCTTTTTCCCCTACAGAGTTGTAAATAATTTTGTCAGTGGCAAGCCAATAAATGGTGCAACTTGTATAGAATCAAGTAACCACCAGAGATTCTGCCAGGCTTTGCCTATAATGCCATGGAGAGGAAACCTAGCATTTCTTTTGCCCAAGAATTGGATTTTTTTCTCATAATTCTTATGCATTTCCCAAAACTAGTCCTTCAGTTTATCCTTTAAGTCTATAAGCAACCTGCTAGCTCACTGATTTGTTAGTTCTGTGAAAGTTTCTCAGATTAATTTGCCAGAGCTCTTCATTATATTGATGCTTAAGACCCTTAATTGGTTAGAACAGTTTTTTTTTTTTAAACATCATCAAGGCTTCTGTTAACATCTCTATATTGTAAATAATTCATGAGGGCAATCTTCTGATGAAAAAATACAATAGCTGGCTATTAGTAGAAAAAGCACATTTGAATATGTTATACATGAAAATGGTAAGGGGGACTGAGAAAATATAGCAAAGCATTGGAATCATGTTAAAATGTTAAACTATATATACATATAAATATACTTAATTTTTAATAATGGTTATGCTATGTAATTAAGTGAGGTGCTGCTCATGAATTTCTCTAACTTCATTATCTGTATCAATTAAATTAGTTTTCATAAAAATATAAATGGTTCTTATTGTGAGACTATGATAAGCATTTTCCATATGAGAAGTCTGAAATTTAGAAAAAAATTACCTCTCTTTAAGTCCCACAGACAATATCATGGACAGAATGGTATACTATCACCACTGAGGCAGATAGTTGAAATTACTTATAATGATATTCCTTACTATTTAGTTTTTTTTTAAAGTTTGCCATAAATTCAGATTCTTTTAAAATATACCAAAAAAATAAACAGAAAGTGGCATGTCAGTGCTACCAACCGGTGACTGTAACATCATCACCTAAAGTAAAAAACAATGAGACAACATGTATCTTTGAGAAAAAATTTCAGTAATGCTAAAGTCTAGAGAAAATTCTAGGACTTTGATTCTTGACAATACTAATAAAAATTTGATACTATATTTCTAAATTAGGTTAGAATGTATTTATAATATTGAAAATTCATGCCCTCTTTTTCTACGCTTGGCGTATGTTTGATTTTTTAACTTCTTCACAGTTTCAAAGAAAAATACACCTTATTTACAATGTACCTATTCGAGAGTCCCTGGTGGCTCAGAAGGGTAGAGCATCCCAGGTTCTCTCCCTAGGCCAGGAAGATCCCCTGGAGAAGGAAATGGCAATCCACTCAGGTGGATCCTGGAAAATCCCATGGAGAAGCCTGGTAGGCTACAGTCCATGGGGTTGCAAAGAGTTGGACATGACTGAGTAACTTCACTTTCACTTTATTCAAGAGCGTTGACTTATATTTTGGCTGACTTTTTTTTTTTTTAGCTTTTTAAATAAGTTGCTTTGAAAATGGTATGATTTGCAGGCTTACTAGCAGAAAATGTTACGCTACATGGAGAGTGGGAACTAAAATTTCACTTTCAGGAAGATAGGGCAATAGGAATATCTGTTTTTCTCATCATTTAGCCAAAAGGATATTTAAAATGCATTCTAAAATAAATGTAAATACAATAGTTTGTAACTGTTTTAAAGCATTCAGTCTCTGGTGTCAACATTTGTCTCCAGCTCTTATGAGCCTTCCTATTTATTACAAGTTATTAAACTTTTCTAAGTCTCATATCTTCATTGATAAAAAAAGAAGACAGTTTCTAAATCAGAGAATTATTATACAAGTTAAATAAGATGATGAATGCAAAAGCCTAAGTATAATCTATATTGTCAGCTCTAAACAGATAATTGTTGCTGTTGCTGTGTATTCACTAAATCATGTCAGACCCTTTTGTAACCCCATGGACTACAGCCCACCAAGCGCCTCTGGCCGTGGGATCTTCCAGGCAAGGGTGCTGGACTGGGTTGCCATTTCCTTCTCCAAGTGATCTTGCCAACCTAAGGATCATACCCGCATCTCCTGCGTTGGCAGGTGGATTCTTTACAACTGAGCCACCTGGGAAACCCCAATAAATGATTATTTTACCATTTTAGCTTCCCCGGTGGCTCAGACGGTAAAGCATCTGCCTGCAATGAGGGAGACTCGGGTTCAATACCTGGGTCAGAAAGATCCCCTGGAAAAGGAAATGACAATCCACTCCAGCACTCTTGCCTGGAAAATCCCATGGATGGAGGAACCTGATAGGCTACAGTCCATTGGGGTTGCAAAGAGTCGGACACGGCTGAGCAACTTCACTTCTATTTACAGCACAATTTTGCTTTGAAATATTCACTTTGTAACAACAATGTAAGCTAATACTTACATTGCTCTTTATCCTTCTCTTGCTTTATCTCTTCCTAATATTAGTAAAGATGTTAGTTATGCTCCTTAGAGGTCATGAGGGTGAGCTTGCAATGAATCTTGTTACTTTTCACTAGCAATATGACCTCCTAGAGCACAGAAAAACCCACTAATGCAGGCTTTATCTGTAAGTTGTAAATACATGGATGAATTTGAATGATCTTTCTTGACATCTTATATGATGAAAACAAATATAGGATGATTTATTAGAATAAATGTTATTATCACACTCTAGTTCCAAGTACTTGAAACTTTAAAACAGATTACTGAATGTGGCATTACTGAGAACTCGCTTCAGTTTGAAATCATAGTATACTGAGCTGGAAGCAAAGTAAATTTGGGATCATGAGCGTAAGAATTTAAGCTGCCTCATGAAGGTGTTACATACCACTGAATATGCTTCTTGAACCTGAACAGGACAATGGCAGCACCACAAAATCTGCTAAAGAACAAGAAATGAAGTGGACTGACTTGACCTTATATATAGTACCTCTGTGAGAATGTTCTCTCCATAGGAAACCAATACCTTGTTCCTCAACATGGATAGATTTTTTTCAAAATAAACAAAAACAAAATGTTTTCTTTCAGTCTCCTAATTTGAATCTTTTAGTGATAGACTAACACTAAAACATGTCCATTTACTTATTTTGTGGTAGCAAAATATAATGTGAAAATACTCATCAGAATGAGAAACTGATTCAGTTTCTTACGAATGAAGATTTATTTGAGTCTCTTTGAACTTAGAGTTTTTCATTGATTAGTTTGTGTCCTAATGTAATATATTAAACATTTGCCTTTAAGTCTGGGGGAAAAAGAAAAAACACTGGGAGGTACTATGATCAGACTACTGGGTAATTCCCTTCATTAAGACAAGAAAATGCCTTGATTGAGGTTCTAGGTACTTTGACTTCTGGGAGCAATCAAGGTGAATAACGAAGTGAGGAGATTTAGGAAGCCAGAAGTGAGTAACAGTTTTGAATGCCTGAGAGTGTATATTTTGCTTTGACACTAAGGTTGCTCCTTGTACCATGCTGCTGCTGCTGCTAAGTTGCTTCAGTCCTGTCCGAATCTGTGTGATCCCATAGACAGCAGCCCACCAGGCTTCCCCGTCCCTGGGATTCTCCAGGCAAGAACACTGGAGTGGGTTGCCATTTCCTTCTCCAATGCAGTAAAGTGAAAAGTGAAAGTGAAGTTGCTCAGTCATGTCCGACTCTTAGCAATCCCGTGGACCGCAGCCCACCAGGCTCCTCCATCCATGGGATTTTCCAGGCAAGAATACTGGAGTGGGGTGCCATTGCCTTCTCCGGCCTTGTACCATAAGAGGGAAGGAATGAGGAAGTAATTAACCATCACTACAGGAACCATTGGTGCCTAATCTCAGTACATTATTCAGTAGCCACATCCTACAGCTCCCCTCTAAAAGTCAGGATGTGCTGCTATAATTCCTTAAAATATAAATACATTGACCCAGACATCCCTGGAAATAACAAAACACATTGCAAGTTCATCTACTTGATTTTTGTATTTCTGCAAATTTCCAGCAGTGGTGAGCCAACTTCTCCACATTTTAACACAATGGAATGTGAGTGATTAGAGTCGTTCACTTCTGTGATGTTAAAAACTGTCAGGCAAAGGCTATTACAAGAAATCAATGCTTGGATCTGACAGCTGTGTAGGAAAAGCAGTGGGGTAAATAACCTATTACCAAGGAAAAAGAAAAGACAGGCATAGCAGTTCTATAACATATCTGCTGCACCCAATAACGTGCTTGATCCAAAGACAAGGATTTATGATTAAGGTTCACTTATGATTTGACTGATAGAATCTGAATTGTACATTCACCATTGTTCTATTATTGGAAGGCTGTGATTGTACTTGGGATATGGGTATTCTGGAAGAATATGCTATTTTTAGATTACATATTTCTCTTCTCAGCCCCCGGTGTTTGTTTGTTTGTTTGTTGTTCTCTTTTATTTGTTGTGATGTTTCATAAACTGATATATCTGAAGAACTATAAAGCCACTATTAAAATGCCACTATTATGTGTTATGTTTACTTGTTTTTCTCTTTTAAATCCAGATTAGTCTCATAATATTCTTATCAATTCGGAAAAAGTTATAAAATTTCTCCTATTATGCTGTTATGGTTGTAATCAGCAATAGTTTCTCTAAAGTCTTTATCAAAAGAGTTAGGAAATTGGAAAACTGTGAATGAAGCCATTTTGCCAAATATAAAAGAGTATTGAAAGTCAATTCACACTCTTACTTCCACTTCTAAGTTTTTAGATGTTTGGTCTTTGAAAATTTTGCTTCTACCAGAGATGCCTCTGTAATTCTTATTTTAAGAAAATTTATTTTTATAATTTTCTATCTCTGTACTATATAGATTTTTAATTCCAATTAAAATCTAATATCATTTAAAAAATCAAAATTGCCGTCAACATTCAATTTCTGAGCAGCACCAATTTGAGAAAGTTGTGTAATAAAACTTATATGGTTTTTCTGTAGTTAATCCTTTGTTTCTGTTATTTTTGTCATCTGTAAGATGAATGACTATGAAATAATAGACACCAAGGATAAAGAAGGACCAAATAAGTATAAGCTTTTTACTCATAAAGTTAAGAATCTAGTAGAAGAAAGAGTCAAACAGTTCACTCATTTAGCAACCATTTATTTTATTCCTGGTATGAGTTGAGCACAATTTTAGATATTGAGGCTAAAATCCAAGATGAGACAAACTAAAATTATGCCCTGGTAGAGAATCCTTTTAAGGGAAGAGGCAGACAAATTACAGAAGAAAGGGAGACACCAACTAAAACCTTGCAGTATGTGTAAGTATAATCAGTTCAGTTCAGTTCAGTCCCTCAATTCTGTCCAGTTCTTTGAAACCCCATGGCCTGCCCCATGCCAGTTTCCCTGCCCAAAACCAACTCCTGAAGCTTGCTCAAACTCATGTCCATCAAGTCCGTGATGCCACCCAACCATCTCATTTTCTGTCTTCCCCTTCTGACTTCAATCTTTCCCAGCATCAGGGTCTTTTCAAATGAGCCAGTTCTTTGCATCAGGTGGCCAAAGTATTGGAGTTTCAGCTTCAGCATTAGTCCTTCCAATGAACAGTCAAGACTGATTTCCTTTAGGATTGATTTGTTTGATCTCCTTGCAGTCCAAAGACTCTTAAGAGTCTTCTCCAACACCACAGTTTAAAAGCATCAATTCTTATGCGCTCAGCTTTCTTTATGGTCAAACACACATCCGTACATAACTATTGGAAAAACCATAGGTTTGACTATATGGACATTTGTCAGCAAAGCGTTGTCTCTTCTTTTTAATATGCTGTTTAGGTTTTTCATAGCTTTTCTTTCAAGGAACAAGTGTCTTTTAATTTCATGGGTGCAGTCACCATCTGCAGTGATTTTGGAGCCCCCCAGAAATGAAGTCTTCAGTTTCTATTGTTTCCCCATCTTTACTATGAAGTGATGGAACCAGAAGCCATGATCTTGGTTTTCTGAATGTTGAATTTTAAGCCAAATTTTTCACTCTCTTCTTTCACTTTCATCAAGAGGTTCTTCAATTCTTCTTTGCTTTCTGCCATAAGGCTTGCATCATTCTTGAATCTGAGGTTATTAATATTACTCCTGACAATTTTGATTCCAGCTCGTGCTTCATCCAGCCTGGCATTCACATGATGTACTGTGCATGTAAGTTAAGTAAGCAAGACAATATACAGCCTTGGCATAATCCTTTCCCAATTTGGAATCAGTCTGTTGCTCCATGTGCAGTTCTAATTGATGCTTCTTGACCTGCATACAGATTTGTCAGGAGGCAGGTAAGGTGGTCTGGCATTCCCATCTATTTAAGAATTTCTGCTGTTCACTGTGATCCACAGAGTCAAAGACTTTGGTGTAGTCAATAAAGGAGAAGTAGATATTTTTCTGGAATTCACATGCTTTTTCAATGATCCTGTGGATTTTGGCACTTTGATCTCTGGTTTCTCTGCTTTTTCTAAATCCAACTTGAACATCGGAAGTTCCCAGTTCTGATGAACTGTTGAAGCCTGGCTTGGAGAATTTTATGTATTACTTTGTTAGAATGTGAAATGAGTGCAATTGTGCAGGAGTTTGAGCATTTTTTGGCCTTGTCTTTCTTTGGGATTGGAATGAAAACTTACCTTTTCCAGTCCTTGACCATGCTGAGTTTTCAAATTTGCTGGCATATTGAGTGCAGCACTTTCACAGCATCATCTTTTAGGATTTGAAATAGCTCAACTGAAATTCCATCACCTCACCAGCTTTGTAATGCTCCTTAAGCCCCACTGGACTTCACATTCCAGAATGTCTGACTCTTGGTGAGTGACCACACCATCGTGTTATCAGGGTCATAATGATCTTTTTTGTATAGTTCTTCTATGTATTCTTGCCACCTCTTCTTAATGTCTTCTGTTAGGTCCGTATCATTTCTGTCCTTTATTGTGCCCAACTTTGCATAACGTGTTCTTTTGGTATCTCTAATTTTCTTGAAGAGATCTCTAGTGTTTCCCATTCTATTGTTTTCTTCTATTTCTTGCATTGATTGCTGAGAAAGACTTTCTTATCTCTCCTAGCTATTCTTTGGAACTCTGCATTTAAATGGATATATCTTTCCTTTTCTCCTTTGCTTTTAGCTTCTCTTCTTTTCAAAACTATTTGTAAGGTCTCCTCAGACACCCATTTTGCCTTTTTTGCATTTCTTTTTCTTAGAGATGATATTGATCACTGCTTCCTGTAGAATGTCATAAACCTCCATTCATAGTTCTTCAGGCACTCTGTCTATCATCTAATCCCTTCAATCTATTTGTCAACTCTACTGTATAATTGTAAGGGATTTGATTTTACGTCATACCTGAATGGTCTAGCGGTTTTCCTTAATTTCTTTAAGTCTGAATTTGGTAATAAGGAGTATGTATAATAGCAATGCATATTTTGAAATAAAGCAGATTAAAGGAATAGCAGTAATTGAGAAGAGAAAAGATCTTAACTGAGTGGTCAAAAATGATCTCTGAAGAAGTCAGTTTTGAACAGTTTTCTGAATGATTGCAGATAAGAAACCACACAGATATTTCAGGAATTGATGATTATTCCAGGATTTAAAAAATTGTAAAATCTCTGAAGTCACTGTACAGGTTGAAAGTTTCTATAAGAAGGAAAGTTCTAATTAAGAACAAACAGAAGTAACAGGGGTTTGAGAGAAAAGGGAAGGACTCCCTGTGGGTTTAATACTTAATGAAAACTATAAAGGGTAAATAGGACTTAGTTTATAGTCACTGCAGTCAAGAATTTCACATTTCACAAGACAAACTCATGAATAAACACACATGCAACTAACCTTCACAAAAAACTACAATATAACATGATTGTGATGATAATGATATACATAGGGAATGACAGACCATAAACAAAATGCCATCAGTTTAGATTATTGGGGAGGGTTAGTAAGAAGAGTGAGAAAAAGTATTAGTCAAATATCTCTTAAATGAAGCAATTTTTGTTTGCTTATTTCAAGGGCAAATAGCCTCACTATTTAAGGAAAAGGATGCTATTCAGCTATAGAAGGTATAAAGCCATAGCAGTGCGAAAAATACTTGATGTTTATTTGCTACTGCTTCCAGGAATGGTGATCTAAATTCAAGTGAGCTCAGTTCAGTCACTCAGTTGTGTCCAACTCTGCAACGCCATGGACTGCAGCATGTCAGGCTTTCCTGTCCATAATCAACTCCTGGAGCTCTCTCAAACTCATGCCTATTGAGTTGGTGATGCCATCCAACCATCTTATCCTCTGTTGTACCCTTCTCCTCCTGCCTTCAATCTTTCCCAGATCGCGGCCTTTTCCAGTGAGTCAGTTCTTCATATCAGGTGCCTAAAGTATTGGAGCTTCAGCTTCCACATCAGTCCTTCCAGTGAATATTCAGGATTGATTTCCCTTAGGATTGACTAGTTTGATCTCCTTGCAGTCCAAGGGACTCTCAAGAGTCTTCTCCAACACCACAGTTCAAAAACATCATTTCTTTGCACTCAGCTTTCTTTTCAGTCCAACTCTTACATCCATACATGACTGCTGGAAAAACCATAGTTTTGACAATACGGACCTTTGTCGGCAAAGTAATGTCTCTGTTTTTTAATATTCTGTCTAGGCTTTTCATAGCGTTTCTTCCAAGGAACAAGTGTCTTTTAATTTCATGGCTGAAGTCAACATCCACAGTGATTTTGGAGCCCACAAAAATAAAGTTTGTCACTGTTTCCATTGTATCCCCATCTATTTCCCATGAAGTGATGGGTCAGGATGCCATGATCTTAGTTTTTGAATGCTGAGTTTTAAGCCAGCTTTTTCATTCTCCTCTTTCACCTTTATCATGAGGCTCTTTAGTTCCTCTTCACTTTCTGCAATGAGGGTGGTATCTTCTGCATATCTGAGGTTATTGATATTTCTCCGGATAATCTTGATTCCACTTTGTGGTTCATCCAGCCCAGAATTTCACATGATGTACTCTGCATATAAGTTAAATAAACAGGGTGACAATGTACAGCCTTGACATACTCCTTTCCCAATTTGGAAACTGTCCACAGTTTCATGTCCAGTTCTACCTGTTGCATCTTGACCTGAATACAGGTTTCTCAAATTACAGAATGTAATGAGAACCTAGAAATATATGCCCTAAAGGCCTTTTTTTTTTGGCTATGAGAACATTTGAAACAGCTAAAACACACAGCCAAGACAGATTTTATTAATAGAGGAAAATTCAAAACCCAGCAGCAAGCACATCAGCGGACTTTGACACAATCCAGATTTAAGTTGTGATTCCCAAAGCAGAAGGAGAAGCAGAAGTAGGTACAGCCAGCCTAGCTTGTCTTCTATGTAGGCTAGGGAAGTCAAGCACTGAATCTGGTATACAATTGTCATGTAGGAAGATTCCTTTAAAATGAAATTTTAAAACATTAACATATGAATATAATTAAACAACTAAATGAAAATAGGGCTTTTCTTGTAGCTCAGTTGGTAAAGAATCTTCCTGCAATGCAGGAGACCCGGCTTGTTCCCTGGGTCGGGAAGATCCCCGTGGAGAAGGAAAATAGCAACCCCCTCTAGTATTCTTGCCTGAAGAATTCCATGGATGATGCATCCTGGCAAGCTACAGTCCATGGGGTCTCAAGAGTCAAACACAAGTTAGTGACTAAACTACCACCAAACGAAAATATGTCAAAGATTTACAAAATAATAGAATGTGTAGTGGAAAGGGTACAATGGTGAAATCATAAATCCTAGATTTTTATAATGCTTTTTTACTACCCATGTAATCATAAACCAGTTATCTAAATATTATTAGCCTCAGTTTTCTCACCCATGGAGTAGTGATGATGATACTTATGCAGAGCTGTTGTGTTGATTTAATGAACCATATAATATGACAGATTCATATCTGAGGCTAAAATAGTAGCTATTGTGTATATATATATATCTAACTAATAATTCTAGAAAAAGTAATTATATTGTTCAGAATACTATTAATTAATATTTCAGGGTCCTGTGTTAATTATTCATAGGCATATATTTACTAAAATATATTTTCATTCTTGTTTACCTTTTCTAATAATGTTCAATCCATAATCCAATATGTCACATTACAAATAATAATGGGTATAATTAATATCCTAACTGATTTTTCTTCTATTTGTCTATAGGGCACTATCTTTCACTGTTGAACACAAAGAAGCTTAAACAAGTCTGTCTGTTACAAATTTGTATGGCATTTTCTTTTCTTTTTTTGTTTTTTTTTGTTGAGGGATATAGTAGTAGATTCTTTTTTTTTTTAAATTTTAATTTTTACTTTATTTTACTTTACAATACTGTATTGGTTTTGCCATACATTGACATGAATCCACCATGGGTGTACATGAGATCCCAAACATGAATCTCCCTCCCACCTCCCTCCCCATAACATCCCTCTGGGTCATCCCCGTGCACCAGCCCCAAGCTTGCTGTATCCAGCGTCAGACGTAGACTGGCGATTCGATTCTTACATGATAGTGTACATGTTTCAATGCCATTCTCCCAAATCATCCCACCCTCTCCCTCTCCCTCTGAGTCCAAAAGTCCACTATACACATCTGTGTCTTTTTTGCTGTCTTGCATACAGGGTCATCATTGCCATCTTTCTAAATTCCATATATATGTGTTAATATACTGTATTGGCGTTTTTCTTTCTGGCTTACTTCACTCTGTATAATCGGCTCCAGTTTCATCCATCTCATCAGAACTGACTCAAATGAATTCTTTTTAACGGCTGAGTAATACTCCATTGCGTATATGTACCACAGCTTTCTTATCCATTCATCTGCTGATGGACATCTAGGTTGTTTCCATGTCCTGGCTATTATAAACAGTGCTGCGATGAACATTGGGGTACATGTGTCTCTTTCAATTCTGGTTTCCTCGGTGTGTATGGCATTTTCTTATGAAATTAGATTATAGAACTGCATAAAAAGTTCATGCAGTTAATACATTTATCTTAAAAAATACAGATGGTCAATTTAGTATTTTAAAAGAAGACGAATTTAGATCTTAAAACCAAGGTCTTTCCATATTTTTTATAATCTGTCCTTCATGCTTGGTAAGTATGGCTTCAGTCTAAACTAAGAAATATTTTAGTCACAATATGCATACCCAAAATGGATTTTATATTCTGCTGTTTCACAGTTAGTTACAGGTTCTATTTTTTTCCTTCCCTTTTGAAAAAAAGACATTAATTCTAGTAAAAAGTGTATTTCCAGCTTTATTGAGAAATAATTGGCATATGACATTGTGTAAGTTTAAGGTGTACACTGTGATGATGTGATATAAGTATGTTTTGAAGTAATATATAATGATATTAGTTAATATATCTATGACCTAACAACTGTCTATCATACTATCACATTGTTGACTATGGTCACCAAGCTGTATATTAGATCCCAGAACTTATTCATACTATAACTGTTTCTTTGTCCTGTTTGACCATCTGTACCCATTCCATCCCTAATCCTGGTAACCAATCTACTCTCTGTTTCTTATTTCTTCTCTAGTTCTATTCATTTGTGATTGAATGACTTATTGTAGCAGCATGCTAAAACTCCTTTATCAAGACCTTTTCTGTATTTACAACCCATTTTTCTTTTGTGTTTACCATGAAACTTATATAAGGTATCTCATAGTTGTAACATCTTATTTTAAGTTGATAACAGTGTAACTTTCTTAATACACACAAACTTTATACTTCTTCCCCCATAACATTAAGTTACTGATGCTACAATTTAGACTTTTTTTTATATTGTGCATCCAATAATAAAGGATTGTGGTTATAGTTATCTTAATAGTTTTAACTTTTAAAGCAAAATTATAAATTATTTACATAATTAAATATTAGAGAGTACTTTTATAATATTGGAGAGTATGACTTTGACTATATATTACCATTGCTTATCTCTTTTGCAGATTCACTTATTTTCACAGTGGCATCACCCTTTCATTTTAGCTTGTATAGTTCCCTTCAGTTTTTTCTTGTAAGACAAATTCAGTGTTGATGAATCTCAGTTACTTGTTTAGAAAACTATTTCTCATTTCTTAGAAATAGCTTTACTAGGTATGGTATTCCTATTTGGCAATTGGTTTTTCAATATTTTTTAATTTCTTATTTCATTTTCTCCTTGTCTTCAAAGTTTCTGCTGTGAAAGCCACTGATAGTCTTATGGGGATTCCCTTGTACATGAAGAATATTTTTTCTCTTGCTGCTTTCAAAATTGTTAATTTTTGACTTTTGAAAATTTAATTATAATGTATCTGGGCATAATCCTCTTTGAGTTTAAATTATTTCAGATCTATTGAGCCTCATTAGATATCTAAGTTTCTTTTTATCATCCTCTTCTGGGATTTCCCATAATGTGTATGTAATTTCTTCTGATAATTCCTATGAATACCCTAGACTTTCTTCATTCTTTTTGTTCTTTCCTTTGACTCCTCTGACTGGAAAATCTCAAATAATTTGTCTTCAAGTTTATTGATTTTTCTGCTTTTTCAAGTCTACTGTTGTTCATTGAATTCCTTAGTTTAGTTATTGTATTCTTCTTCTTTAGAATTTCCTTTTTTAAATATACTTAATAAACTTCTTTTATTCATCAATTGATTTCCTAATTTTGTTTAGTTGTTTGTATCCTCATATTTTGCTGAGCTTCTTTAAAAGGATTATTCTCTATTCTTCATCAGAGAGTTCATAGATCTCCTTTTCTTTAGGATCAGCTATTGACACTTTGTTTCCTTTGACAATGTCACATTTACCTGATTTTTCATGATCTTTATATCTTTTTTTTTTTTTTTTTTGGCATTTGTGTATTTGAGTATGTGGTCTCCTCTTTCTAATTTTACAGATCTGTTTTAACAGGGAATAGTCTTCACCAGTCAGATTATTTGGCAATATTCCATTGGTCAACACATAGCAGTCATGGGCAAGTGCAGCTTTATATTTGGTTCTCTAGTTGGGCAAGGCCACCGCCTGTGTTCTGAAGTTGTCTTGACTGGGCTATATGATTAAGCAGGGCCAATGGATGAACTCCCTCATCAGGGAGGGCTTCTGACTGTGCTCTGAAGTCAAGTGGGGCAACTAGCTGGCCTCTAAAATCACCTCTGACTGGGTCAGATCTCAAGCTGTGTTCTCCTGAAGGGTGGTGCCACTGGCTAGATTCCATGATAAAGAGGGGGTATGGGACACACTCTGTTATTGCAACCAGTTGGCTGAAGCCTCATGTTGTACTCCTTTAGTGATGCAGCTGGCTGAATTCAGCACTCAGGTGGGACCATAAGCTATGATTTATATTCAGATGTGTTTTCAGGCTGTACTTTGCAACCAGTTGGGCCTGCAGGCTGTAACCCAGTATAGGAAGGAACTGCAAGCTCTATGATCAGAAAATCTATTGGCTCTCCTCTGCTATTGGGTGAGGTTACTGATTGGGCTCAACTGTCAGGTAGGGCTTCAATCTATACTTCACAGTTGGATGGGAATGGAGACAGTGCTCAGCATAGGTGGGGTCAACTGTCTAGGCTTTCTGGTTGTCTTGGGCCACAGGCTATTTTCTGCAATTAGACAAGATCAATCCTTGAGCTCCCTGCCTGGGCAAGGCTGCAGGGTGTGTTCAGCTATCAGGTAAGGCTGTAGCCTGCCAGGTACCTCTGTCCATGGGGATTCTCCAGGCAAGAATACTGGAATGGGTTACCATGCCCTTCTCCAGGGAATCTTCCCAACCCAGGGGTCGAATCCAGGTCTTCTGTATTTTAGGCAGACTCAACCATCTGAGCCACCAGGGAAGCCATGAAAAAACCATGCAGTAAAATTGGAACTGTTTCTCTTAACTTTTTAATGTGGTCCTTTCATGTTCTCTACTAAGGCATTTCTTTAGCCTTATTCCTGCATTCTGGAACTTCCATAATGGCATTTTGTCTGTTGTTTTTTGTTAGTTGGTCTACTTGTGAGGGGCTTCCCAAGTGGCACTAGTAGAAAATAATCAGCCTGCTAATGCATAAAACATGAGACACTGGTTCAATCCCAGGGTCAGGAAGATCCCCTGGAGGAGGAAATGGCAACCCATTCCAATATTCTTGCCTGAAAAATCCCTTGGACAGAGGAGCCTTGGCAGGCTACAGTCCATGGGGTTGCAAAGAGTCAGAAGACTGAGCAGACATACACTTCTTGTGAGAGGAAGTGAAGTCAGGAACAACCTATGTTGACATCTTAGTGACCACACTACTCTTACAAATCCTTATGAAACTTTGCTTTAGCCAATGTTTAACTATATCATATTGCATTTCTGTTAATTGGCAGGCCAGTTTTACCATTTTTAATTTTTAACATTTTATTTCTCTTTAATGTAATTATTTATTTTCTTTTCAGCTTTATAAATGCTGCTACATTTGTAGTTTCAAGTACAAAAATAAATTTTAAAATCTAGATCATATGCTCCATGATGGCAGGGATTTGTCTTGTTCATCGCACATACAAAAAAACTGGCATTAAGTAGATCTTTGTTGATTGAATGAATGAATGATGTGTTCTGACACCAGTAGAGCTTACAGAAGCAGAGATGAAGCAGAAAATATAATGACTGTCAAATGGGTGAACTTGAAGATGAAAAGACACTTTTAGCTTAGTTACTTTGATATGTGCTCTGGATAACACTCCAATTTTGCATGAATTTTTGGAATGAAAACAGCTCTACTCCTAAATAATAAATTTATTAATTGCACTCCTTATGAGTCCTGACAGCAGTCAGCTTTGTGGGTTTCTGATTCCATTCCAAGGGGTTGAATGTCCCTGTGATTTATGTAATAGGCAGCAGTATCATGAGGAAAAGACTTGTAGGATAAAACTTAAAGACAGGAGCACAGATGGCTGCCTGTGGAGTGTGTGGTGTGTGTTAATGAAAATGCACTGAACAGTGAGGGAAGGGCAGCAAACAATCAAAGGAAAGGTACCCTGAGTTTGGGCTTTTGTTTTTAAAGATAGATATTAATTTTTTTTTCCTTGTGGAAATTTTCTAATTTATTTTACTCTAACAACAACAAGCACTTGGGGCATTATGAACACAATATAGACATTAAATAATAAAAACAAACAAAAATTGAAAATGTTTAGGGTTCATCATGCATTTCAGTCATGTTTCTCTATGATTAACTACTCATTATGTAGCTTGGTTTCTAAAAGGTTTGTTCTAAGATCAGACTGTTAAACCAACACAACAAAAGGGCTTTATATAATTTTGTATATCACCATCTAGGTTTTCTACACATTTACTGTCTCTCCTGAAAATTCATAGTTCATAAATGCTTGTGCATTGTATCACCATATTTTTAGTATAATCATACTCACTGGATAATTATAGGCATACCTCAGACCTATTTGTGGGTATAATTCCAGATCACCACAGTAAAGCAAATATTGCAATAAAGTAAGTCACACTAATTTAGGTGTTCCCCAGTGCATGTAAAACTTATGTTTACACTATACTGTAGTCTTATAAGTGTGCAATCATGTTATGTCTAAAAAAACAAAGTATGTACCTTAATAAAAAGAAATACTCTATTGCTAAAAAAATATGCTAACCATCAACTGACAAAACAGGGTTGCTACAAAACTTCAATCTGTAAAAAAAAGTGCAATATCTGCAAACTGAAACGAAATGAAGCACTGTAAAATGAGGTATGTCTGTATTTTGTTTACCACTTGATTTTGGTCCTACTTAACTGTTCAATTTCTTCTTTCTTGTTTAACCTTTGTTTCCCACAAATATCAATTCATCACATGTTAGGTAAAGTACAACAAAGAGGAATGGCTACTATAAAAATAATTCATAGGTGATTTGGTAAGTTTTTGTGAGACATTATTATTGACCAGGCAAGGTATTTCCATAATATCATTCTAAAACCTTCATATAATACTGCAAAATTGTTCAGCTTTAGTCAAAAATTCATGAAGTCTTCATTTTTAAAAAGAAAAAAAGCAAAACATTATATTTATGATACATTATTTTTTAAATAAAGAGAAGCATAACTACTTAAAAATTAGTGCTTATGTGTAAGCCCAGGGAGGAATGATGCTTCGTAATAAAGAAACTACTCATAGTAGCACACACATCGTGTGTAGAACTCTAAGCCACACTCTTGGCAACTGGTGAAGTTTCATAATGTGGTTTGGGAAAAAGTGTTATGTTTTTGGATGGACCCTTTTCTTTGTCTAAGTTTCTTGGAACTGTTCTCAGCAATCACCCTGAATGCCAGCTTTCAAACTCCCATGCTTTTCTTCAGTGATTTGCCAGGACTGAGATAAGAAGATAAGCAGTGAGGATAAATTTAAGATGATTCAGAAGTTCAAAAATCACTTCTCAGGCATGTTTCTTTTGAATATAATCTCTTACAGAGTATAGATTACATACACCTACCTCCCCACAGCCTGTTTTGATGCATTTAAGAAAAAAAGAATTCCAGTTTGTTTTTTCTAATCTAGAAGTCACTCGTTCATGTTCCATCTAAAGTCTACTCATTTTACCTAGTAACTGATTTGTCTACCCAGTTCAATCCTTATTTCATTTATTGCTCTGAGAGTAAAAATGGGTGGAAAAAGAATATTTCAAAACATGGTGTTTTGTCCTCTCTACACTACCAAATCTGTGTAGGCACTCTTTGATCAGAGATCTAAGCAAGAGGTCCAAATTGATTAAAAAAACAAACAAACGAAATATTTGCTCTAAGCTCTTTCTTGAATAATTTGTAGGAACCATAAAAGTAAAGCCATATAGAGGTTCTGTTTGTTTGTTTGTTTTTAATTTTTAACTTAATGTTTAATTTGCTATTGGATTATACTGCTCCTTTAACCTTGTCTGGTGCTGTGGACGTAAATACAAAAGAAAAATGCTTCTTACAACAATTCAAGATGCTCTTCTCTAGAAATTTCACTGCTTAATATTCTCAGTCCATAGCATAGGTGAGTCTTGGACTCATGTTTTTCTAGACTTTGTTAATTGTTAAGGCAGTCATTTCAAATAAACCCACCCCTATGTGCTATTTGAATTCCCATACTTACCCATCTCATACATCTGATTTTTCTGTCTCCACAGCTTATATTCCATAAGCTCTGTATTTCACACATCAGCAAACTTGACTTTAGGAACACATTTTTAAAGTAACTGTGTGTGTGTGTGTGTGTGTGTGTGTGTGTGTGTGTGTGCTCAGTTGTGCCTGACCCTTTGTGACCTCATAGACTGTAGCCCATCAGGCTCCTCTGTCCATGGGATTTTTCAAGCAAGAATACTGGAGTGGACTGCCTTTTCCTCTTCCAGGGGCATCTTCCTGACCCAGCAATCAAACCTGTGTCTCCTGCATCTCTTGCATTGGCAGGCAGATTCTTTATCACTGAGCCACCTGGAAAACTCTTTAAAGTATCTGGTGGTGGTGGTTTAGTTGCTAAGTCGTGTCCAACTCTTGTAACCCCATGCCAGGTTCCTCTGTCCATGGGATTCTCCAGGCAAGAATCCTGGAGTGGGTTACCATTTCCAACTCCAGGGGATCGTCCCAACCCCAAGGATCAAACTCAGGTCTCTTGCATTGCAGGCAGATTCTTTACCAGCTTAGCTATGAGGTATCTGTGATCTGTGTACCCCACGAGCTTAATGTCTAGAAGCACAGTAATTTCCACAACTCCTGCCGCCATATTGCAGCATCCTTGCTTCCCTGTGCTTATCTCCAAAGCCACTTGACTATCAGTGATGAGTCAAAATGCATTCTTCTTTGGATAATTTTTGTGGCAGATGCTTAGCCACAACATCCAGAAAGCTGGTTTTCCATTGACAGGATGTTAAGCAATAGCTCTTCAAAATTGTTTTTAGCCATTTTAGCACTTTTATCTATTAACCAAGGTCTCTGTTGATTATATTTATTGCATTATGTCAGGGGCAAAGTGTCAGAAGAAGATGGGCATGACCCTCAGAGCCATAGTCATTTGTTCAAGTGTTTCATGAACGTTGTGCTTTCCACAGAGTTTAACATGCTCTTAGGTATACGACCTCCGTTTGTGGAGTCTGCTTTAGAAGTTCTACAGTAAGAACTATATCACCAATTTTTTTTTAATGTTAACAAAACTATGTATTTTATACCTAGTGTAGTTAAAAACACTAGTGTTTTTCAACTCTTCTATTCAGTAAAATTTGGTAAAGAAAACATTGCATGACTTCTATGCCAATTATTTAGTATTTAAAACCAATTAATATCTCTAATTACTGGATGTGATCTCCTCAAAATTCAAAAAGGCCTATCAAATGTTGACCTTCTTAGTCAGTTTTTCATGGGACCAAGGCAAGTATAATATTATTCACTGGAAGGAGTGATTCCATGGTGGTTGTAAGCCAAGAAATAGCCTGAATTCACATTTGGTGTTGGGTATTACACTTTGCAACAATTATTTTGCTTTTTGTATTAAAATTTTTAGGTAGTTTTATAATATTCTTATAAAAAGAAACTAGTTAATTTCCATATCAATAATAACACACCTGTCTTTTGCAACAAACTACCCTTCTCTTATGGATTAAACTGTACTGGCATTGTAAAAGCAATACAGAAATACATTTTTCAGATCTTAATAAGCTTCTGTCAGTCTCGATGAGCCATCTGCTTTTTGAACCTGCCAAATGAGGCCCTTTTAGAAAGAATTAGTTAATTATTAATTCAATTTTCTCTTTCCTAAAACCACTTTAAGTGTTCACGGAAATATGCTTTTTTGCCTTCAGATGTACTGTATATTGATGGATCCTTAAATGGTATCTGATACTAACTCTGTCATCATCTAGCATCCTAGAAAATGAAATTGTTTGGTGACATAATTACCATAAAACAGTATTATAAAATCCATTTGTTTTCTTTATCTACCTTATGCCAAATTCTTTGCCAAAGGTCTGTCTAGTCAAGGCTATGCTTTTTCCAGTGGTCATATATGGATGTGAGAGTTGGACTGTGAAGAAAGCTGAGCGCCGAAGAATTGATGCTTTTGAACTGTGGTGTTGGAGAAGACTCCTGAGACTTCCTTGGACTGCAAGGAGATCCAATCAGTTCATTCTGAAAGAGATCAGCCTGGGTGTTCTTTGGAAGGAATGATGTTAAAGCTAAAACTCCAGTACTTTGGCCACCTCATGTGAAGAGTTGACTCATTGGAAAAGACTGATGCTGGGAGGGATTGGGGGCAGGAGGAGAAGGGGACAACCGAGGATGAGATGCCTGGATGGCGTCACCGACTCGATGAACCTGAGTTTGAGTGAACTCCGGGAGGTGGTGATGGACAGGGAGGCCTTGGCGGGTTGTGATTTGTGGGATTGCAAAGAGTCGGACAGGACTGAGTGACTGAACTGAACTGAACTGACGCCAGTTTATTAAAAATGTATTTTGAGCGAATTTTACATAAATATATACATATGCTGCTGCTGCTGCTAAGTCACTTCAGTCGTGTCTGATTCTGTGTGACCCCATAGACGGCAGCCCACCAGGCTCCCCTGTCCCTGGGATTCTCCAGGTAAGAACACTGGAGTGGGTTGCCATTTCCTTCTCCAATGCATGAAAGTGAAAAGTGAAAGGGAAGTCGCTCAGTCCTGTCCGACTCTTAGCGACCCCATGGACTGCAGCCTACCAGGCTCCTCTGTCCATGGGGTTTTCCAGGCAAGAGTACTGGAGTGGGGCATTATAATTATGAAAATAGGTTGAAGTTTTATTTAGAAAATTTGGAAAAGCTATTGATACTGAAATGTTGAAGTACGTCCAGTTTCTAAAAAGTGGATTGAGATGCATTACTATACAGTTTGTTCTGAACATCATTAAAGTTGGTAAGGTTGATAAATTATGTTCATAGAAGCAGCTTACTTTAAAATATAGGACATTCAACATTTTCATAGCTTAAATTGCATTTGAGGTTGAAGTAATACATATAATCATTTTAATTCATATTAAGGTTAATCAAAGTACTATCACACCTTTGTCTTTAAAAATTCTCAGTTATTTAGTGAGGTAGTTTACTAATATGTCAGTTTTGCATATGAGATTGAACTCAATGATTGGTTTTCTAATACATGCAAGCCCTTTATTGTCTATAGAACTTTAAGTTATTCTTAAATTATGTGGTAGAATTTTCAGATACTCAACACATCTTACAGAACTACTTTTACTCTGATTTCTGGAGCTGGACTGTGGAAGGAGCAAAGATGGTTGATGAGGATGAGGATGGGATATTCTTCCCCATCCTCAAAGATAAAAGTACCGGAAGCTACTCAAAAGACTTCACAAGAGCAAATCAGCAGGGGCCAAAAGTTCTCAAACCTATCTGTTGGTTGAATTAGTGATTTGGTGCATAGTCAACTATCTTGCTTTTCTTGAATGCTGACCTACATTTCCAAAACCACCAGATACTCTGGGGATTTAGAATAAACTAAAAAATTTAGCCCTCAGTATTCCACAAATTGAGTCTTTGTGATTATTTTGAAAGAATGATTCCAGAAAAAAAGGTGAAAGAATGTTTACAATCTATGTGCTACTTGTTAACATTGCTGTGGATATTCAACCCAGCCATCAGAATAATCAGTTTAAATAAAGTGAAATTGTGTTAGTCCTCAAAACACTGGGATCACCAAGTCATTCAGTTTAAGAGCCAAGGTCTTTTATGATATCAAGTGCCTGCATAATCTAAATTCCTTATTAGCTTTCTGATTTCCTTTATTACTTGTCCTTCATAACTCCCATTGAAACTTACTGACCTGTTTTCTTGAACATGAAAAGATATTCTCCATCTTCATAGACTTTTCACCAGCAGCACTCCCTTCCTAGAGCATGGTTCCTTTAGATATACACATGGCTTTCCATAACATGTCTAACTGCTTCACCTCACCCAAGCATTTGCACAAATGTCAAGTTCTCAATGAGACATAACCTGACTGCTCAATATTAAATTGCCTATTATATCGGACACAGTAACTTCCGCAGAGTCATGTTCCTTCTTTCTTTGGTCTCTTTCTCTCGATCCTTCTCATAATAATTGTAGCTTGTGTCACTTTCTAATGTGCTATATAATTTACTTTGTAATTATATACAATTGCTTACTCTCTGTCTCTTCCACTAGAATGTAAGTTCCATAAATTTAGGGAGAGACTCTGATGCTGGAAGGGATTGGGGGCAGGAGGAGAAGGGGACGACAGAGGATGAGATGGCTGGATGGCATCACCGACTCGATGGACGTGAGTCGGGGGTGAACTCCGGGAGATGGTGATGGACAGGGAGGCCTGGTGTGCTGCTATTCATGGGGTCGCAAAGAGTCGGACACGACTGAGCAGCTGAACTGAACTGAGGCATCTAGAGCAAAGTCTGACTTTTAAATGACACTTAAAAATAAAAATTACTTTTAATTTGATTTCTATTATTTGTGATAACATTATAGCAACTGGAAACTGATCTTTGAAAGTACATTGTTTGAGGTTAAAGATGTATGTTAGCACAACACTAAATCAGAATATGTAATTCAACCCTGCCCATTAGTGACCTTGTTATATATTTCTTTGGGAATGTTTCACTGAGTGCATTACTATCTGCCTAATTATTGCTCACAAAATACATGTCACATTCACTGAATAAATATTAGCTTTATACTTCTAACTGCCACAATAAAACAGCATATTGTAAAATGTCTGATCAGATTGAGCCAGTCTTTCCTCAAACTCATGTCCAGTACACTGACAGAGAATCAAAGCACTTGGTAATAGACAGATGGTTTGTTTCTTAGATCTTAGCAGCATTGCTAATTATGCATACTCAAATCTTCACACATTTTTAGATAATATTACAACTCCATGAGCTTGACCTAAAGCATTGGAACCAACTTACAAAATTATAGATGGAATTTTGATATGCTTATAAGAGTTTTCCTGAGGACATCTTATTTAAAAAAAAAAAAATCTCTGCTTATCATAAACCACAGAGAGTGGGAAAAGGGTCTTCAATGACCAAGATTGCTCAAGGGTTTCCTAGCAAATCTTAATGGGGTATAGTCTTTGACTTAAAAATGCAATCCTTTAAGAAATCTTCAAAAATGCACACACATTAGCAGCGAACACATGGACCTTGAGTTTAAACCTAAAAAGAAGGCAAGGTTAGGGTTAGAATGAAAACTGATTGAACAATTAGAGGAACATCGTTTGCATTTGGAAAATATTTATAGACAATATATACTATTTACCAAGTATTCTCAGTAGTGGATACACTGAAGTAACTAAAATAGATAAATTAGTTGATTTAATGGTATAGTTTTTCTAAGACTATTCAATTTCTAAAACTCTTGAGTTATATTTTAATCAAGTCCTTTTAAGTAGAAAAGTAAATAATTTTATGTATACATGATATGACCAAATGAAGCATGAAATGAGGATTTCAAACTTTTAATTGTAGTACCCGATTTATAAAGTAAAAAACATAGAACACTTCTGTCATTCTGTAATCTGTTTTTTGTTGGGTAATTTCCAATCTTCACTGCTATTATATATAAAATCTCTATACACACAAATATATTTCTGTATTATATTCATATATATGCAAATCTAATATGCACACTATACATTTATTTTTTTTCTCAACTAGTACCACACAAACTATAGGAAGTTTTATTTAAATAAAATGAAATTTTATTTCCCTCAATTTCATCAATATGAAGTTTTAAAAAAACACATCTCTATTATGTCTATGCAGGCAAAATAATAGGCATGTGTCATAAAATATTTATTGGAAAGCACAAACAATTTTGAGGGGTAAATTTTTCAATATTTAGACATTGTTTTCATCAGATGAATCATTGTCATCAACATTAGATCACCTTAGGCATTTGCTAGCCCTTCATTCCTCCTTCAGCTGATATTAATAATGTGACTTGAAAGAGTAACAAGGATGAAGCACAATGAATCACTAAGGGTGCTGAGGGCTCTTCATTGAATACCCCAGTTAGTAGTCATTGATCATAGGAAGTGGGAATTAAAAAAAAACCAATTTCATAAATATGGAAACTGAGTATTAGAGTGTAATGTAACACAGATTTGTATACTTTCTTTCTAATTCCAGAACCCATTCTGTAAATGATCCATTAGAATGCTACTTATTGTGTCCTGTACCTTGCTAAGCCTATATTAACTACTCTTTATGAAAAACATCACTACAACCCTATTAGGGAGTCAAGACCATGTGATTTTACAGGATATTAAGATGAACAAAGTTAACTGCATCCTCTGAGGTCCATAGCAATTTGATTTGACTCCAAAATCTATGCTGGTAGCCATGAAACTACAAGTTTTCTCATAAAGGTAAGTTGTCCAAATCTCTTACATTTGTATTGTTGTAATGCAAAGATGATGGTAGAGCAGAAAAACAATTTTCAGAGAAATGAATTCATTCACCATAAAACAGTCAATATACAAGTATAAATGTGTATATTTCTATCAGTTCAGTTCCGTTCAGTCGCTCAGTCATGTCCGACTCTTTGTGACCCTATGAATCACAGTACGCCAGGCCTCCCTGTCCATCACCAACTCCCGGGGTTCACTCAGGCTCACATCCATCGAGTCAGTGATGCCATCCAGCCATCTCATCCTCTGTCGTCGCCTTCTCCTCCTGCCTCCAATCCCTCCCAGCATCAGAGTCTTTTCCAATGAGTCAACTCTTCGCATGAGGTGGCCAAAGTATTGGAGTTTCAGCTTTAGCATCATTCCTTCCAATGGAGACCCAGGACTGATCTCCTTCAGAATGGACTGGTTGGATCTCCTTGCAGTCCAAGGGAGTCTCAGGAGTCTTCTCCAACACTACAGTTCAAAAGCATCAATTCTTCGGCGCTCAGCTTTCTTCACAGTCCAACTCTCACATCCCTACATGACTACTGGAAAAACCAAAGCCTTGACTAAACGGACCTTAGTCGGCAAAGTAATGTCTCTGCTTTTGAATATGCTATCTAGGTTGGTCATAACTTTCCTTCCAAGGAGTAAGTGTCTTAATTTCATGGCTGCAGTTACCATCTGCAGTGATTTTAGAGCCCCCAAAATAAAGTCTGACACTGTTTCCCATCTATTTCCCATGAAGTGATGGGACCAGATGCCATGATCTTAGTTTTCTGAATGTTGAGCTTTAAGCCAATTTTTTCACTCTCCTCTTTCACTTTCATCAAGAGGCTTTTTAGTTCCTCTTAACTTTCTGCCATAAGTGTGGTGTTATTTGCATATCTGAGGTTATTGATATTTCTCTCGGCAATCTTGATTCCAGCCTGTACTTCTTCCAGCCCAGCGTTTCTCATGATGTAATCTGTATATAAGTTAAATAAGCAGGGTGACAATATAGTTATATATGTATGTATATATATTTTATGCCTAAGAATATATTTCTTTATTTTGTTTTTCTAGATAGAGAAAAACTGCCATATGCATTTTAATATTATGCATATCATACAATATTTTCCATTGTACTTCAGAAAATTATTGCATATTTAGTCAAAATGGGATAAAAGTTAATAAAGCAGTTTTCATTCTAATAGATAACTTCACTGTAAATTTACAAGACTACCTTTATTTTATATTATACAGATTCCAGAATGCATGTTATACTTAGTTTATCTACTCAAAATAAAAGCTAAACATTGTTCCTCTGGCTCTTCTAATGAAAAAAAGAAAAAAAGGAAAAGCCGCTTTGCAGCCCCATGGACTGTAGCTCACCAGTCTCCTCTATCCATGGGATTCTCCAGCCAAGAATACTGGAAAGGCTAGCCATTCCCTTCTCCAGGGAATCTTCCCAGGGATTCAACCCAGGTCTTCTGCATTGCAGACAGATTTTCTACTGCTTGAGACACCAGGCAGGGAAGCCCCTGGCTCTTCTAAATTATAACTAAGTCTTCTGGTTTTGAAAGCAATGGAATGATGTATCATAGGCTACATTACAAATAACTGTACCAAATCCCAGAGATACCTATTAATAAAAGATTTAAACATTTTCCATTTTTTTATACCTTTGAACAGAGGACGCTATATTAAAGGAGGAAAATCCCAGAATGTTATCACATTATTTTTTTGATATGCTAGTTCTTTTAAGAAATTGCTTCTTATTTTGACACACCTACAAATTTGATTTCTTTGATTTAACTGACAAGGATCTTTCCTGTGATAAAACAGTAAAGGAATACATGTACATTAATCAGATCTATCACATCATGTTTTAGAAATGGAACAATATATGACCATTTTAAATTGTATGAAACATTAAATCTTAAAAAATTGAGGAAAAGTTTAGCAATAGATAATTAATTGTATTCAAGTATTTGCTTACCCTCTTTTATATTAACTTTAAATATAACAGATTTTTAACACTATATGTAAAATAGACTCCCTCTTTCCTCTGTGTCATGCTTTAGTTTTTCAAGGCACTTATAAGCCCATAAAATATTGTTCTGTACATTTTGTAACCATTTGTACTTATCTTTTCCCTACTTTATTTCCAAATGTCCACTCTATGAAAACAGGCACTTCTGTTCAAGACTGTATACTTGGTCTGTAAGATTTTGTGAGGCATGGAGAAGATAAATCAATTTCTGTTGTATAAAAAAGTGTGCAAATACCAAACGATAGTTTGGAGTAAATATTAATTTGTTGCTCATTTTTCTAAAAGAGTAAAGTATCCTTTTATAGAAATATTATAATATTCTGAGTTCCAATTATAGTCCTAATTATAGTAATAGATACAATACTGTTTTTCTAAAATGTTATTATAAAGAATTGAAATCAACATTAAATGAGTTTTTTTTGATGAATATGTGATACTATGTGAAAACAATTTTTGAATGAGTCTTATTTATAAAATACAGGTTTAAGAAATTTCAATAGGGAGAAATTGGTTCCATGAATGAAAGAGGTTATTTGAAATATATATTTGTTTTTATTAGATAATATACATAAAAGAGAATCATGTCATTTATCACAGCAGTTTTCTACTGTACTGTAACAAATTTTCAGAAGACAGACCTTCCTTCATGTATTAATAGCAAGCATTTATGAAAGCTTTCATCTGTTCTTGGCTCATATTCTGACTGCTACATGAAGTGTTCATAAGTATTGAATGGTCAGACAAACTTGATTTGATTCCTTGCTTTGCCTTGTATCAGCTAATTTGGGTATGTTACTTAAACTACCTAAATCATGGGCTGTCTATAAAATTACGCTTGTCTGTCTTTGTGGGATTATAATAAGAATTAAAAAATAATATGTGAACATAAATTAGTATAGTGCATTATGGATAAATATGTATCTGGAAATATTTTTGTGGATAAATAAGCTTTTTTCTATAATGTTTTTGTGTTTATAAATATAAATAAAAGTGTGTGTGTAATCACTACCTAGTTAATGCATGTTTTATCCATGTGTGATTATTTTTCTTGGAAATATTACACCCTCATGGCGATTATATATATATATACAATTTATATATATATTTTTTGTTTCAAAGATGTTAATAAAAATTTGTGTTCTTAACAAAATATTCTTATTTTGATACTTTTACTGCAGTACAGCTTAACGTATCTCTGGTTCTTCTTTATTCAAACACTGAATCCATTATCCATTTTTAAAGACATTTAGGATAAACGTTTTAGTTGTGCATGATTTATGTTGGATCAAGACAGAGTCTTTATCTACATAGTTTATTTTATTCGTTGTTAGATAATGATAACCATTTTCTGCTGGTAAAAGCACAACATTTTCCTTTTCTTTCTTAATGTAATTATCTTACATTCATTGGAGACAGGAAGCATAACTATTTGAAAGCTCCATTATTTTCTCTTGCTTTGTGCCTAAAGCATATAATGCAATCCATACAAAGTAAAGGAATTTCAGCAGTGACTATTAAATATTCTTAAGCGCAGATCAGGAAAAGAGTAAAAATGTGAAGAAATTGGATATTCGTATACACAATAAAAGCATTAAATGATTATATTCCTATACACATATGATTAAATATCAAAAATTAAAATGTATATTACCATGCCAAGAACTACTATTTGGATTCTGCACACCAAATTATACAGCTATAATTGCAGTGATTGGATACATATAAAATAGATATGATTAGTAGCCTTGTCACTCTTAAGTCATTATCCAAATTATGCCTTGATTGTACTTTTCAAGAGCCTTGAAAAGAAGCAGTCTTTATATCTGCTGAACAAGATGGTATTTTGTAACAGAACATCTACACTGTATTGCTTTGGATTTAATTAGTGAAAATATAATCAAAAGAAAGACCTTAAATATTTCAAGACAGCAATTGGATTTTATTATGTAGTGCTTCCAGGTTTCATTACTGATTTTAATTATTATATCTCTACTAAAATGAAAGGTGAACCATGGAATGTTTAATTTCCATAGATAAATGTTGTATTTGGATCCAGATGGTGTGAGAAACTATGACTTATGCATCTGCAACCTCTTTTATACATCCTGTGACAAAACTATAGCAATGACAAATAAAATAACTCTTTAAAGTTAGTACTAAAACTCTGTCATGCACAAAACCATTTCCTAGAACAAATTATACATAATGGTAAGTAGTGTTGAAGGTATGGAGTGTTTTAAGTTCTAAAGGAGTTAGATGTGACCAAAAGATTCACTCTAGCTGGATAATAAAACTGTAAAGTGTCTCAAATTAATAACAACAATGAAGCCAGAATCACCACACAGTAAAAGACATGAGATTTGGAGGGCCCACTGACTATAGGGCTATCTAGTAAATTAAAAAATGGATAAATAAAACATTTGATGTATAAATATGCACAGAGATATATGGCTTAAATACATCAGCATACTCTTCACAATACTCTTCAGGTCTGTACTAGTGATTGTATTTGCTATATTCCCAGTGTTTCTGAAAAAAGCATTTTCATGGTAGATAAAGACAAACACTCCTCAAATCTTCTATAAAGAATGATTGAAAAATAAATGTGTGTTTGTGTGTGTGTCTTATTTTTAAATACATCCCACCAAGAGCCTTCAAATTAAATTACAAACCCATGTGTCATTCTTTCCACAATTCAGAAATTTTAAAGTTTACACTGGAGTTTATTCTGAGATGTATAATTCCAGCCACTGAAAACTAGGGAAAATAGTGTCAGTTACTTCCACCCACAACCCATTAGCTACAATTTAGCAAAAAATATTAGGAAGATAGAGAAACATAACCTAGTTCTGCTGGGGGAAAAAAAGAAGAAGAAGAAGAACAAGGTGACCTGCAGGATGTAGTTAGAAGTCTCTGTAATAAACAGCTTAAAATTATCACTAACAAAAACTGCTCACAAAAATTGTGTTTCAACACATGAATTGAATCCATAACATGAAAATGGAGTGTCCTAAAATATGATCCTAAATAAATAAACAGACATCTTGAACCCTATTTTGAAAATTAAATGTTCCACACAGAAAAATAATTCAATTAAGGTTTTTTACATGCTACATGGGAAAAAAGTGCAATATACATCACCCTGAGCACTTAAATTTTTTTCTAAAATCTGACTGAAACACAATAAAATCATTCATGTAAATGATAAATTACAATGTGAAATCACCTTTACATCATTGTTCCTGATTACCAGACAATGAACAAGATTGCCCTTTGCATACTTTTCAAAATATCTACTGATATCCTATCACTTGATGAACTATTATTTGAATGACAACTTGATACTATTTTTGTGCAATATTTTGTTAAATTTTTCTACGTTTGCTGTTCAGTAGCTCTGTTGTGTCTAACTCTTTGCGATTCTATGGACTGCAGCACACCAGTCTTCCCTGTCCTTTGCTATCTCCTGGAGCTTGCACAAATGCATGTCCATTGAGTTGGTGATGCCATCCAACCATCTCTTCCTCTCTTGCCCCCTTCTCCTGACTTCAATCTTTCCCAGCATCAGGGTCTTTTCTAATGACTCAGCCCTTTGAATCAGCTGGCCAAGTATTCGAGTTTCAGCTTCAGGAGCAGTCCTTCCAATGAATATTCAGAATTGTTTACCTTTAGGATTGACTGGTTTGATCTCCTCGCAGTCCAAGGGATTCACAAGAGTCTTCTCCAACACTACAGTTCGAAAGCATCAATTCTTTGGTGCTCAGCCTTCTTTCTGGTCCAGCTCTCACATCCATATATGACTGCTGGAAAAACCATAGCTTAACTATATAGACCTTTTTCTACATAATATATGTCATTACTATTTGCTACATAAGTTATTTTCTGTATAGAACTGATTATTAAGATGCAGAAGAAAATACTATTTCCATAGATTGAAGATAATCCTAGAATCACAAATTAGAATATTACACTTTAAATCTGGAATAAGATTACTTAATCTTATTAGTTTTTTCAAACTCATATGTTTTAAATTACATGTATAACCCGAAAGTTTTATTTCATCACTTAGAATGACTTGAAAAAACAATCAGAAAACAATCAAGTGAGTATTATTATTAAAAAATTATAGTCATATTTAAGAAGATAGACAAAAATCCAATTAAACGTCTTGCAAAGATTCAGAACAATGATTTATACTATTTTTCATGAGGCTATTTACACCTAAAAATATTTAAAGAAGTTTAGAAAACTTTACAGATCAGGAATATCATCACTTTAAAATAATCAAATCTTTCATATTAGTACAAGAAACAGCTTTCACACCTCATCAAAGAGATTGGAACCACAAGCTAACAAAATTGCATTGTATCATCAAATATTTAAAATTCATTTCATTTGTCAGGATTTTCCCTTTAATAATTAATCAGGGACCCACCCTTTAAGTTTAATGGGATCTGCATAGTAAAGGCAACTCCATATAACACATAGTAATCTTCCCAGAAAAGTGCATGAAGTTTCACTGTTGTTTTTATTTTTATTACAATTTTTAAAACAGTGTAAAGTACCAAACATACATGTGCATACCAAGCAGATATTAAACCACTAATTTGTTGCCATGCTTTTTTATGATTTCTTAAATAAAATATTAAAGATAGGTTTTTGTCACCCTTATATCATAGATGACTCCATTATCTAATTATTCCACTTCGCTCACTAGAAGGCAGTGGTTATTTTTGCTGCCCATGTTTTTAGAGTTATTATAGCTCCATATCTGTGAATAGTTTTTACGTTTTAATTTACATATATGCGTTACACTCCCAAAATCATTCATCTTCCTTTCTTTTACAATAGCGTATTTTAAGATTTTTTAATATCAGTACACATATATCTGCTTGTGTGTGTGTTTGTGTTAAGTCACTTCACTTGTGTCTGACTTTTTTGCGACCCTATGGTCTGAAGCCCACCAGATTCCTCTGTCCATGGATTCTGCAGGAAAGAATACTGGAGTGGTTTACCATTTCCTCCTCCATGAGATCTTCCCGACCCAGGGATTGAACCCACTTCTCTCATGTCTCCTGCATTGGTAGGAGGGTTCTTTTACCACCTGGCAAGCTATTCTAATGCATCACATATGGCATTCTAGTGTCAGTTCACTTGAGCCACTTACTCAATTCCAACTCTGAGGCTCCATGGACTATAGCATGCCAGACTTCCCTGTCCATCACCACCACCCAGAGCTTGCTCAAACTGATGTTCCCTGAGTCATTGATGCCATCCAACCATCTCATCCTCTGTCGTCCCCTTCTTCTCCTGCCTTCAGACTTTCCCAGCATTAGGGTCTTTCCAATGAGTTATTTCTTTGCATCAGGTGGCCAAAGTATTGGAGCTTCAGCTTCAGCATCAGTCTGTCCAGTGAATATTCATGACTGATTTCCTTTGGGATGGACTGGTTTAATCTCCTTGCAGTCCAAGGAACTCTCAAGAGGCTTCTCCAACACCACACACAGTTCAGAAGCATCAATTCTTTGGCAATAAGCTTTCTTGATGGTACAACTCTCACATCCATACATGACTACTGGAAAACCCATAGCTTTGACCAGACAGACCCTTGTCGTTAAGTAATATCTCTGCTTTTTAATATGCTATCTAGGTTGGTCATAGCTTTTCTTCCAAAAAACAAGGGTCTTTTAATTTATGGCTGCAGAATCATCTGAAGTGATTTTGTAGCCCAAGAAAATAGTCTCTCACTATTCCACTGTTTCCCCATCTATTTACCATGAAATGATGGCACCGGATGCCATGATCTTTGTTTTTTGAATGTTGAGTTTTAAGTCAGCTTTTGCACTCTCCTCTTTTAGTTTTTTCACGAGGCTCTTTAGTTCCTCTTCACTTTCTTCCATAAGGATGGTGTTATCTGCATATCTGAGGTTATTGATATTTTCCAAGCAATCTTGATTACAGTTTGTGCTTCATCCAGCCTGGCATTTCACATTATGTACTCTGCATATAAGTTAAGCAAGCAGGGTGACAATATACTGCCTTGACACACTCTTTTCCTAAATTTGAACCAGTCCATTGTTCCATGTCATGTTCTAACTGTTGCTTCTTGACTTGCATACAGATTTCTCAAGATGCAGGTAAAGTGATCTAATATTCCCGTTTCTTTAAGAATTTTCCTCAGTTTGTTGTGATTCACACAGTCAAAGGTTATAGCATTGTCAGTGAAGCAGATATTTTTGCCGGAATCCTCCTGCTTTTTCTATGATCCAACAGATGTTGGCATTTTGATCTCTGTTTTTGTTCTACCTTTTCTAAATCCAGCTCGAACATCTGGAAGTTCTTGATTCACATACTGTTGAAGCCTCTCTTGGAGAATTTTGACTTTTTTTTTTTTTTTGCCAAAGTGTAAGATAAATGCAATTATGCAATAGTTTGAACATTCTTTGACACTGGCTTTCTTTGGGATCGTAATGAAAAGTGACCTTTTCCAGTCCTCTGGCCACTGCTGAATTTTCAAAATTTGCTGACATATTGAATGCAGCACTTTCACAGCATCATATTTTAGGATTTGAAATAACTCAGCTGGAATTCCATCATCTCCCCAAACTTTGTTTTTAGTGACGCTTCCTAAAGCCCAATTGACTTCACACTCCAGGATGTCTGCCTCTGTGTGAGTTATCACACCATCGTGGTTATCTGGGTCATGAAGATCTTTTTGTACAGTTCTGTGTATTCTTGCCATCTCTTCTTAATAATTTCTGCTCCTTTTAGGTCCATACCATTTCTGCCCTTTATTGTGCCCAATAATAGAATAATTAGAATATAATTCTAATATATGAGTATCCAAAACGTATACATCCATATCCTTACTGACAGGCACTGAGTTTTTGCCACTCTTGTAGTTTTACCGAATCACTTTATAATATGTCCATGTTTTATTTTTAAAAAGTAACAGAGTGTTCCTTAAAGTGTTCTAAATGTTTTCCAATTTTTCTCCATATATTGTTCCTAATTTACTCACTCACCATTTTTCCCATGAAATTTTTTGTTGATGGTTCTTTATATTTGAGAACTTTAGGTTTTTGTTAGTATGATGTGTGGAATACCTTTTCTAATTGTATCATTCTTGACTAACTTGAAGGGTTTTATTCCTCATGTATTTGCTTATTATTAAGAGTTATTCTTTTTTAGTTTGTCTTCCTGTTTTACAAAGTCTTGGCTTTTGGTCATCGATGTTTTAAATATTGCTTCCTGGACTATGCCTTGCTTTTTACCTTATTGATGTTTTATTTGCTACACAATACTAAACTGTTTTTAATTTTGCCAAAATAATAAAAAAATATTGGCATTAATCTCTTCCAATATGGTTTATTCCGCTAATTACAACATTCAATAGTGTTGACTTATTTTTGTTTCAGTGTTTGAGTGTGATTTTTAATGTTAATATGTAGAATGCTTACATATTTTAAATTTAGTGAGCATTCATTTTAGTTCATTAGATAGTCATATTTCAGTGTAGTAAAATTTATACTCTTCTTGTGAGCATGATTGTATATTTTTAGCTTATTTATATCTATATTTTTCTATAAACTATCTCTTTACTTTTATGCCCAGTGTTTTTATTTTCAGTTTTTCTTTTTTTTGTTAATTTTAAAACTTCTTTATATTTTATGATTAGTTCTTTTTTGTTGGTATGTGTTGAAAATATTAATCCCATTTTATTTTTCTATGGAGTTTTTGTCATGAAACTTTTTATATACTTAAACGTAGTTAAAGGGACCCATCTTTAAAAATGCTATTGCCTTTTCTTTGTGAAATAATTTTAAAGGCATATCAACTCCTTTTGTATTTGAGATTTCCTTAATGTTTTGTTTGTCCTCTCTGTTTTAAAATTTAAGTCTCTTGAACATTGGAATTATTCTGATATAAGGTATGCCTGTGGATTTAATCTTTATCCAAATGTTTATAATTAAGGAGAAGTTTGCATTATTTCAACAACCTTTCAATAATCTGCAAAGACTGATCATATCATTATCTCTCTACATCTATTTATATGGGAATTATATTAATTATCTAAATATGGGTAATCCCTATTCTTACTGATTTTTAGAGAAGCATATTTTATTCAATTATGTTTATAAATAAATTAACAAAATTTATTTTAGCATTAATAGTTTATGCTTTTAAAAAATTAATAGTATATCTTCTCATTGCTCTATTTGTTTTTAGTTTTTATAACTATTCTTACATGCTGCTTTTCCACATTCATTTTTTTTTATTTTTTTTATTTTTTATTTATTTTTTTTTTAGTTTTTTATTTTTTAAATTTTAAAATCTTTAATTCTTACATGCATTCCCAAACATGAACCCCCCTCCCACCTCCCTCCCCATAACATCTTTCTGGGTCATCCCCATGCACCAGCCCCAAGCATGCTGCATCCTGCGTCAGACATAGACTGGCGATTCAATTCACATGATAGTATACATGTTAGAATGTCATTCATTTTAGAATCACTTTGTCTTATTCAAAAAAATTCTTGGAGTTTTAAAAATCAGATTTGCTTTAAACTTATAAACTAAAAGGAACTGAAATCTCTAACTCACTGTGACCTCAAATCCAAGAAAGGTGTGTCTTTCCATTTGTTCAATTCTAATTTTTCCCTTCCAATTTTTAAAATTATCCTTCCTCCAGTCCTATATATTTCTAGTTACATTTACTAAAGTATATTTTTTGCATGTGTAATTATACATAATGCCATATTTTCTATTATATCTGCTATCTGACTACTTAAGTAACAGGCATTAGTTATGCATATAGTGTGAGGTATTTATCAAAGTAAGTAGTTTTCCATATCTAACTATTTCAGTGCAATTTATTCAAAGTAAACATCTTCTCCACTGAATTGCAAAGGCAAAATTATCTTAAATGAAGTAATCATATAGGTATTGTGCTTAGTCGCTCGATTGTGTCCGACTCTTTGTGACCACATGGACTGTAGCCCACCAGGCTCCTCTATCCCTGGGAATTCTCCAGGCAAGAATACTGAAGTAGGTTGCCATGCCCTCTGCCAAGGGATCTTCCCAACCCAGGGATCTGATCTTTGTCTCCTGCATTGCAGGTGGATTCTTTATGGCCTGAGCCACCAGGGAAGCCCAATCATATAGGTATACATGGATTTATTTCTGGACAGTCCATCCTGTGAGCCTACATATGTTTGTACCTATGGTGCTATATATTGTTTGGTTTGGTGGTGGTGGTTTAGTGAGCTTCCCTAGTAGCCCAGTCGGTGAAGAATCTGCCTGCACACAGGAGACCCGGCTTCAACCCCTGGGTCAGGAAGATCCCCTGGAGAAGGAAATGGCAGTCCACTCCAGTATTCTTGCCTGGAGAATCCCATGGACTGAGAAACCTGGTGGGCTACAGTCTATGGGGTCGCAAGAGTCCGACCTGATTTAGTGACTATGACTATGGGGTCACAAGAGTCGGAAATGACTTAGTAACGAGTCCACCAATATTTGGTCCAGATTTACATAAAATTTAAAAATGGAAGCTAATTTCTCCAAGTCATTTTGCAAAATTTTAGTTATTTTAAAAATTTTTTCTAATTAAATTTTCAGATCTGCTAGGATTTGATTGAGATTGTACTCATACCATAAAGCAATTTGTGGAGAACTGACGTATATTAATTTACAATGTATTTAACCTTTCCATCCATGAAAATGGAAAATATATCTATTTATTTATACATTATTTATCATAGAAGGTTTCTACAGTTTCCAGTGTTGCAATTTGCATCTTTATACACATTTCCACAGATTTATGTCTATGTAGCTACTGACAGAACTGCCAATCAATATCTTCTCTCAAGAAACTCTGTGTAGCATTTTACTGTTTTCCACATTGTATAACATTTTAAACTTGTTTGTTGCCAAGATTCTTTGTAAAACTGTAAGCTTCAAGGATGGTTTTGTGTAAATTTTTATCCTAATTGTACACTCCAAAATCAGAACACATGTTTTGACAAATATAAGCACAATGTATATTTGTTAAATAAATAGATAGATAGATAAGTGGGTAGATAGATGGGTAGATATGTTGTGATATGTGTATGTGTGTGTGTATATCAAGTTAAGTAATGAGCTCCATAAGAATCTTTATTATTTAAGCATAATTTAATATAATGTAAAGGAAAACGGTAAGGCATAAGACATCATGACCATGATATGATAGAATATGTTAACTAACCAGATTATGGTATGGCTCTGCCACTTACTGAACATGCAATATTGCTTAAGTTTGTGTCCTTGGACATATTTATCCTGATATCAAACTGAAAAATATATACATATGTATATACATATACAATTTTATATAAATTGATGTATGTATATATAGAAAACATGTGTGTATATATATATATATGTACATTCTTATATTCATATAATTAATTCTCTGCAGATGTAAAGACACATCATTTCTTTTCCAGTCTTAGAAAAAGAAAGAGAAATATGTGGAATTCTAGCAAAATGGGTTAGAGTCAGTAAGTTAATCTACAAACAAACTCTGAATGCCTGCTAGGTTATAGGCAGTATAATAAGCACTGAGGTTATAATAACCAAAATGGACAAGCCCTCATAGTGACTGCATAAACTAAGAACATGATAGCAATTACAAGGGAAAATACAAGGTTGTTATACCATTAAAAACAAAAACTCTTTACTACAGGAACGTGGGGTGAAGAAGATTAATTTTTTCTAAATATGAGATTTACACTAGCAGATGAGAAGGTGTGCATCAGACTTCAAGTTCTTGCATGGATCTACAAAAAGGAAAAAGAGAATTTACCAAGAAGTATTCTTCTCTCAAGAAGACATAAAGAGTACAAACTCAAAAGAAATAAAATGCTAACTGGTCACATATAGAATGGGGTAAAGGAAGAAAGGGTTCTTGTCTTTCTTCTAGACCAGTAGCAGTTGTCCATTTCAATCTCTTGCATGATTCATTGTTTGAAATATGTGTCCCTTCTGAATAAAAAGTGCTTTAACCTTCAAATTCCAACCTTGTTACTTATGATACATAGTCTGGTCTTGATCACTCATCATACACAGACTCATTTTTTTTTAAATAAAAAAGGAGTTAAATTTTTAATTTATCTTTCAAATCCAAAACTGTGTGATTATGTCATTGACATTAAAAATATTGCATATTGCCAAACATGTTATCTTAGTATATAGAATCTCTCTTTGTCTCTTCTTTTCTCCCCATCACTTCAAACATAAAGTCCCCTGTTAGAAGTTTTTACATTGTGGGAGAAATAAATATATTAAGCTATATTATTGTTGAAAGTTGGTAACATAACATCTCTTTATTTTTTAAAAACTAAGTCTTCCATTTTTGGATAATTCCCCTATTTTGTAGAGTAGATATATTTGAAGAGTCACCACTTCATTTGCAATTATTATGTAGAAAATAAGATTGGAAAACTAAAAATGGTGGCTATTTTACAATGAGTTTTACTATATAATATTTTGTAAGAAAAAAAATTAATGAGAATATTAGCAGAAGCAGGAAACTGATTTATTCTCTTATTCAGAGAAAAATACCTTTTTTATGGACATTGAACATTCATTTTATAGCCACATCCTTGAAACTAAAGAGCTTCAAAAATCATGAACTACTGAATCAAATCATTTTATGCAATTATTCATTGCTTTTCTTTGTTTTATCTCTGATTCTTATCAATTAAACATTAGCAATATTATGTTATTTTAGCATTTTGATAATTTTATATCATCTTGTGTGGAACAGTGATGAACAGTAAATTGAATTTTCTTTGAGTTGATATATAAATTATGTTACAAGAAAGACTTTTAAAGGACATTTGGTACAACCATCCATTTGACACTTTAATATCATCAAACTCTCTTAAGTAATCAGTAAACAAATTCCTTCTATTTTCTAAGGAAACTGTCCTGAAAAAGACTGATTTGCCAACCACTAAGAACAAGTACTAGTTAATCTTCCATATATTTAAAACATGTCTGCTCACAACAGGAGAGCGAAAAACTTATCAGTATTGATCAGGATTTATCCCCAAGCATATTTAGGCCAATTGTAGCTGCTATTCTATTTGCTTATATAATTATATGTTATTCTAATTACCTAGTTTTATTTACCAATATCAAAGTTGTTAAACACTGATGTAAAATGGATGAATTTCCTAAGGAAACTAAGTAAAATATTTGCAAAGATCTTTTAAGAATGAATTATCTACAGTATTCTCCTAAACTACTTATAACAGTATATGTAACTATTTCAGAAAACAAAAAAAAGCTGAGTGTTTTAAATTAGACTGCTTCACATATATATTTCATAGATAGAAAGAAACTGAAATTTAAATATGAACTATGGGTGTGGTTTCTGTGAGAGAGATGGATTCTCAATCAATGACAGAAAAAAAAAGGAGTAAGAGGGTAAGGAAGAGAAAGAAAGAAAGCAAAAATAGAGAGAAGGAAGAAAGAAAAGAGAGAGGGAAGGAAGGGAGAATAATCACAGATATGATAATATTATAACAGTTGCCAGTAATGCTGAAGAATCTGAAGTTGAACAGTTCTATAAAGACCTACAAGACCTTCTAGAACTAATATCCAAAAAAGATATTCTTTTCATTATAGGGGACTGGAATGCAAAAGTAGGAAGTCAAGAAACACTTGGAGTAACAGGCAAATTTGGCATTGGACTACAGAACGAAGCAGGGCAAAGGCTAGTAGAGTTCTGCCAAGAGAACACTTTGGTCAAAGTAAACACCCTCCTCCAACAACACAAGAGAAGATTCTACACATGGACATCACCAGATGGCCGACACCAATATCAAATTGATTATATTCTTTGCAGCCAAAGATGGAGAAGTTCTATACAGTCAGCAAAACAAGACTGGGAGCTGACTGTGGCTCGGATCATGAACTCCTTATTGTCAAATTCCAACTGAGACAGAAGAAAGTGCAGAAACTACTAGACCATTCAGGTATGACCTAAATCAAATCTCTTATGACTATACAGTGGAAATGAGAAATAGTTTTAAGGGACTAGATTTGATAGACAGAGTGCCTGATGAACTATGGATGGAGATTCATGACATTATACAGGAGACAGGTATCAAGACAATCCCCAAGAAAAAGAAATGCAAAAAAGCACAACGGCTGTCTGAGGAAGCCTTACAAATGGCTGTGAAAAGAAGGGAAGTGAAAAGCAAAGGAGAAAATGAAAGATATACCCATTTGAATGCAGAGTTCCAAAGAATAGCAAGAAGAGATAAGAAAACCTTCCTCAGGGATCAATGCAAAGAAACAGAGGAAAACAATATAATGGGAAAGACTAGAGATCTCTTCAAGAAAATTAGAGATACCAGGGAACATTTCATGCAAAGGGGCTCAATAAAGGACATAAATGGTATGGACCTAACAGAAGCAGAAGATATTAAGAAGAGGTGGCAAGAATACACAGAAGAACTCTACAAAAATATCTTTATGACCCAGATAATCAGGATGCTGGGATCACTTACCTAGAGCCAGACATCCTGGAATGTGAAGTCAAGTAGGCCTTAGGAAGCATCACTATGAACAAAGCTAGTGGAGGTGATGGAATTCCAGTTGAGCTATTTCAAATCCTGGAAGATGATGCTGCGAAAGTGCTACATTCATTATGCCAGCAAATTTGGAAAACCCAGCAGTGGGCGCAGGACTGGAAAAGGTCAATTTTCATTCCTATCCCAAAGAAAGGCAATGCCAAAGAATGCTCAAACTACCACATAATTGCACTCATCTCACACACCTGTAAAATAATGCTTAACATTCTCCAAGCCAGGCTTCAGCAATATGTGAACCGTGAACTTCCAGATGTTCAAGCTGGCTTTAGCAAAGGCAGAGGAACCAGAGATCAAATTGCCAACATCCACTGGAGCATCAAAAAAGCAAGAAAGTTCCAGAAAAAACATCTATTTCTGCTTTATGGACTATGCCAAAGCCTTTGACCCTGTTCAGTTCAGTTCAGTCTCTCAGTCCTGTCTGACTCTTTGCAACCCCATGAATTGCAGCATTCCAGGCCTCCCTAGCCATCACCAACTTCCGGAGTTCACGTAAACTCATGTCCACGGAGTCGGTGATGCCATCCAGCCATCTCATCCTCTGTCGCACCCTTCTCTTCCTGCCCCCGATCCCTCCCAGCATCAGAGTCTTTTCCAATGAGTCAACTCTTTGCATGAGGTGGACAAAGCAGTTTCAGCTTTAGCATCATTCCTTCCAAAGAACACCCAGGACTGATCTCCTTTAGAATGAACTGGTTGGATCTCCTTGCAGTCCAAGGAACTCTCAAGAGTCTTCCCCAACACCACAATTCAAAAGCATCAATTCTTCAGTGCTCAGTTTTCTTCACAGTCCAACTCTCACATCCATACATGACTACTGGAAAAACCATAGCTTTAACTTGAAGGACCTTTGTTGGCAAAGTAATGTCTCTGATTTTGAATATGCTATCTAGATTGCTCATAACTTTCCTTCCTTTCCTTTCCTGCCAAGTAAGTGTCTTTTAATTTCATGGCTGCAATCACCATCTGCAGTGATTTTGGAGCCCCCCAAAATAAAGTCTGACACTGTTTCCACTCTTTCCCCATCTATTTCCCATGAAGTGATGGGACAGATGCCATGATCTTCATTTTCTGAATGTTGAGCTCTAAGCCAATTTTTTGACTGTGTAGATCACAATAACTGTGGAAAATTCTGAAAGAGATAGGAATACCAGATGACCTGACCTGCCTTTTGAGAAACCTATATGCAGGTCAGGAAGCAGCATTTAGAACTGGACATGGAACAACAGACTGGTTACAAATAGAAAAAGGAGTATGTCAAGGCTGTATATTGTCACCTTGCTTATTTAACCTATATGCAGAGTACATCATGAGAAATGCTGGGCTGGAGGAAGCACAAGCTAGAATCAAGACTGCCAGGAGAAATATCAGTCACCTCAGATATGGAGAGGTCACCACCCTTACGATAGAATGTGATGAAGAATTAAAAATCTTCTTGATGACAGTGAAAGAGGAGAGTGAAAAAGTTGTCTTAAAGCTCAACATGGCAAATAGATGGGGAACCAATAGAAACAGTGGCTAACTTTATTTTCAGGGGCTCTGAAATCACTGCAGATGATGATTGCAGCCATGAAATTAAAGGACATTTACTCCTTGGAAGGAAAGTTATGACCGACCTAGACAGCGTATTAAAAGCAGAGACATTGCTTTACCAACAAAGGTCAGTCTAGTCAAGGCTATATTTTTTCTTGTGGTCATGTATGAATGTGAGAGTTGGGGTATAAATAAAGCTGAGTACCGAAGAATTGATGTTTGAACTGTGGTGTTGGAGAAGACTCTTGAGAGTCCTGTGGACTGCAAGGAGTTCCAACTAGTCCATCCTAAAGGAGTTCAGTCCTGGGTGTTCATTGGAAGGACTGATGTTGAAGCTGAAACTCCAATACTTTGGCCACCTATGTGAAGAGCTGACCTTCTTGAAAAGACTCTGATGCTGGGAAATATTCAGGGCAGCAGCAGAAGGGGACAACAGAGGATGAGATGGTTGGATGTCATCACTGACTCGATGGACATGGGTTTGGGTGGACTCCAGGAGTTGGTGATGGACACAGGGGTCTGGCGTGCTGTAGTTCATGGGGTTGCAAAGAGTCAGACATGACTGACAGACTGAACTGAACTGAACTTATATATTATGAATCACAATAATTATATTTTATTATTTAATATATATGTATTAATATTTGATAAATGTTATGCATTATATATTGAATTATTTAATATGTATTATAATTTTCATATGTTTAAAATTCATGTGCTAGTGTAATTATGATGTATCAGTACATAAAAATACATACACAAACAATAGAAGCTACATGTGAACAAATGAAACCTAAATCAAAATAGAAGTTGTACTATCTCCTTGTTTCCTAGTTTATCACCTTAAGCTTAATCCTCTCAAGACTGCTGTTCAAGTACACTTATAGGAAGATGCTCACAATCAGTTCCAATTTCCTGTGTGTCTGGTTTTGGTGTGAACCAGAGCACATGCACTATTACCCCATATTCATTTAAATCCATGCGTAGAGTTAAAAGTGCATGTCTTTTTTTAAGAAATTCATACCATGGAGTATGCTGTTCAGTTTCAACCTGGGTATTGCTCTCTGCCAAACCCAGTTTCTAGCTTCAGTTCTTTGTGATCAAATGCCAGCACAATTTACTCTTTATTAAAATTTATTTGGTTATTAATTTGAGGTAACTGGTTTAAAACATTACATATTTCATGTGTACACTATTATATTTCAAATTCTATATTTGTCATTAACTCATCTCTCAAATCCATGAGACAGTGACAGATGAGCAACTCTTGCAATTTCTGTTGCTGCATGCTCAGTGTTGAAAAACAAGCTACCCTTCATTATATTCACAGCCTCTGTGGGAATAAGGGATTCAAAAAGACTTGTCTCTGATCTCCTTCAGGTATCCTGGTGGTGGATTAGTCACTAGTTGTGTCTGACTCCTATGAGCTTATAGATTGTAGCCCACCAGGCTTCTTAGTTCATGAGATTCTCCAGGCAAGAATACTGGAGTGGGTTGCCATTTCCTTTCCAGGGGATCTTTCTGACCCAGGGATCAAACCCAGATCTCCTGTATTGCAGGCAGATTCTCTACTGACTGAGCTACCGGGGAAGCTAATTACCTAAATATTAAAAGGTTCCTAATTACACAAATATTAGATTGCCTAAAATTGTCCTAATTCACTGATGGGTTGTGTACTTTTTATCAATCTCTACTTCTTGTTTGTTTGGCTCTGAATAATTTTTATCGCTGTGTTTTAAATTCACTAAACTTTTCACCTACAACATCTAATCTTTCTTTTTTCATTTATTTATAGTTTATTAACATGTAATTGATACATAATATTATATGTTACAGGTGTACAATATAGTGATACATGTTTTTTAAGGGTTATACTTGACTTAAGTTATTATAAAATATTAGCTATATTCTCTTTATTGTGTTGTACAATATATCCTTGTGGTTTATTTCATACTTAGTAGTTTGTACTTATTCCTTTACCCCTGTATTACCCTGCACCTCTTCCATCTCTCCACTGTTAACCACTTACTTGTCCTCTATATTTGTGTATCTGTTTTTTTTTTTTGTTATATTTCCTAGTTTCTTGTACTTTGTAGAATCCACATGTAAGAATTAAACTGTAATTGTATTTTTCTGATATTTAATTTAGCATAATACCCTCCAAGTCCATTCATGTTAGAGCAAATAGCACAATTTTCATTGTTTTTATGACTGAGTGGTATTCCATTGACTTACATGGTTCAGTTGTAAAGAATCTTCCTCCAAATAGGAGATGTGGGTTTGATCCCTGGGTTGGGCAGATACCCTGGAGAAGGAAATAGAAATCTACTCCAGTATTCTTGCTGGGAAATCTCATGGACAGAAGAGCCTGGTGGGCTACAGTGCATGGGATCACTAAGAACTGTACATGACTTAGGGACTAAATAGCAGCAGCAGCAGTATTCCATTTATATATATATATGAAAAAAGATGCTATATATATATATCACATGTTGGTGGACATTTGTTTCTATATCTTAGCAATTTTTAAAAAAATGCTGCTACAAACATTGAGGTGTAAATATCTTTTCAAATTAGTGTTAGGGTTTTTTTTCTTGGAGATATACCCAGTAGTGGAATTGCTGGGTGATATATTAGTTCAGCAATATGTGAACTGTGAACTTCCTGATGTTCAAGCTGGTTTTAGAAGAGATCAAATTGCCAACATCTGCTGGATCATGGAAAAAGCAAGATAATTCCAGAAAAACATCTATTTCTGCTTTATTGGCTATGCCAAAGCCTTTGACTTTGTGGATCACAGTAAACTGTGGAAAATTCTTCAAGAGATGGGAATACCAGAACACCTGAACTGACTCTTAAGAAATCTGTATGCAGGTCAGGAAGCAACAGTTAGAACTGGACATGGAACAACAGACTGGTTCCAAATAGGAAAATGGGTAGGTCAAGGCTTTATACTGTCACCCTGCTTATTTAACTTATATGCGGAGTACATCATAAGAAATGCTGGACTAGAAAAAACACAAGTTGGAATCAAGATTGCTGGGAGAAATATCAATAACCTCAGATATGCAGATGACAGCACCCTTATGGCAGAAAGTGAAGAGGAGCTAAAAACCTTCTTGATGAAAGTAAAAGAGGAGAGTGAAAAAGTTGGCTTAAAGCTCAACATTCAGAAAATGAAGATTATGGCATCCAGTCCCATCATTTCATGGGAAATAGATGGGGAAACAGTGGAAACAGTGTCAGACTTTATTTTGGGGGGCTCTAAAATCACTGCAGATGGTGACTGCAGCCATGAAATTAAAAGACTCTTACTCCTTGGAAGAAAAGTTATGACCAACCTAGATAGCATATTCAAAAGCAGAGACATTAGTTTGCTGACTAAGGTCCATTTAGTCAAGCCTATTGTTTTTCCAGTAGTCGTGTATGGATGTGAGAGTTGCACTGTGAAGAAGGCTGAGCACCGAAGAACTGATGCTTTTGAACTGTGGTGTTGGAGAAGACTCTTGAGAGTCCCCTTGGACTGCAAGGAGATCCAACCCGTCCATTCTGAAGGAGATCAGCCCTGGGTTTTCTTTGGAAGGAATGATGCTAAAGCTGAAACTCCAGTACTTTGGCCACCTCATGAGGAGAGTTGCCTCATTGGAAAAGACTCTGATGCTGGGAGGGATTGGGGGCAGGAGGAGAAGAGGACGACTGAGGATGAGATGGCTGGATGGCATCACTGACTCGATGGACCTTTGTCTGAGTGACCTCCGGGAGTTGGTGATGGACAGGGAGGCCTGTTATGCTGCGATTCATGGGGTTGCAAAGAGACGGACACGTTTGAGCGACTGAATTGAACTGATAGTAGTTCTAGTATTAGCGTTTTTGAAAAAGTTCCATAGTGTGTTTCACAGTGGCTGCACCAATTTACATTTCTACCAACAAGAAATGTACTATTTCTACAAGAGTTCCTTTTCCTCCAAATTCTCACCAACATTTTCTATATGTGTTCTCTTTGATGATAGCCATTCTAATAGTCACATAGCCACCTCATGATAATAGGTGAGGTGATGTCTCACTGTAGCTTTGATTTGCATTTCCCTTACAACTTACAATGTTAAGCATCCTTTCATGTGCCTATTGGTCACCTGCCTTTCATCTCTGGAAAAATCTCTATTCATGAATGGCAGAAAATATTTGCAAATGATAAGACTGATAGGGGGTAATATCCAAACTATATAAACATCTCATACAATTTAACATCAAAGAAAATCCAGATTAAAAAATAGGCAGAAGACTTATCTAGTCTGTTTTTAATCCTATTTAGTGAAATTTTTTGATATTATAGTTTTCATTTTTAGAAATGGATTTTTTTGAATCTTCCATGTTTGTACTTACCAAGATAAATTTTACTCTGCCTCCTTGTATATATTTCAGCTATAACAATCTCTATAAAATTCTTGCATCCATTTCTATTATCTGTATCAGTATCAGGTCTATTTCCAGTGACTTCCTTTTTTTTATTTTTTATTAGGAATTCTATTTTCCTGTTCATTTGCCTGCCTGCAACTTTTTTGTTAGATATCAGACATTATGGACAATAACTAGTTGGGGGTTGGATTCTTTTTTATTCCTTTGAATACATTTGACCTTTTAAGTTACCTGAAAACATTTTTATCCTTTGAGACTATTAAGTTTTATGGGCTTCTCTGGTGCCTCAGCTGGTAAAGAATATACCTGCAATGCAAGAGACCTGCGTTCAATCCCTGGATTGGGAAGATTTCCCTGGAGCACGGAAAGCCTACCCACTCCACTATTCTGGCCTGGGGAATACTGGACATGTTCCACGGACAGAGGAGCCTGGCAGGCTACAGCCCATGGGGTTGCAAAGAATCAAACACGAATGAGCTGCAGATACTACAGAAATGACAGACACGACACTAAAGTCCATGGGGTCGCAGAGAGTTGGACACAACTGAGCTGCTTTCACTTTCACTTTTTCACTTTCATTAAGTTTTATTAGGCACGGTCAGAACTGCCTTTAGTCTAGGACTAAGTTTTCACCTCCAAAGCATGACTCACCTGATTTCCTAATCCGGCACACTTCAAATGATAAGATTTCCACCACTGTTGATCAGCTGTCCCAATTTGCCTGGTATGGATGCATTACCAAGAATACAGGGACTTCAGTTCTAAACCCAAGACCATCCCAAGTAAACTAGGACTATTAATTATACTTTGGGGAACACATATTATTTTGCCTCTGTGAAATTCTTGCCTGGAGAATTCCACGGACAGAGGAGCCTGGTGGGCTACAGTCCATGAGGTTGCAAAGAGTCAGACACTCCTGAGTGATTAACACTTTTCACTAAGTTTGGAGGATTATATACACTGATCTCTTTTCTTTCTCCTCAGCAAAAGATTGTATGGGAAGCCTGTAAACCTCTGGAGTTTCCTACTGCAGCTCTCCCTCTGTGGAATTCTACCCTGCAATCCTTAAGCTTTGGGGTATTGCCAGACTCCCAAACCATCTTTTCAACTCACACAGGATAATCAGCTTTCCTAAAGTCTTTTTCGTGCCATTCAGTCTATAAGCTGGAACTGTCTTAGGGCTCAACTTCTTGACTTCTCCTTTCTTAGGATTTCTGTCCTGTGTTGCCTGCCATCCAAAGACTAAAATCCATTTCTAATGTATTCTGTCCAGATTTTTGTTTCATGGAAGGGAGTCATGCTAATCCCAGTTATTCCATTTCAATTGCAATCAGAAGCCTTTGACACATTTAGACAAGTATCTTAGTATTTGTGGTATATATTGAAAGTCAGCTAATAAATTATACCATTTGGATATATATAAATTTTTTGAAGAAGTGGAAGAGGAAACTGAAAATTATGTAAATAGCTATAGTTTTCATTTTAAGTAAAGTAAATATAAAATAATAATTTTAAAGTAGATTATAAAATAAGCAGCATGGGCTCATAAGAATAAAATCAGCTGTAAAATTTTATATATGTTTAAAATAATGGGATACTTAAAAAATATAGAACACAAGAAATATAAATTGCTGTAACCATTAAAACATGAAACCTCTTTATTTGATATTTGCTGAAGTAATTTTATGTGTAGTGACACACTGTCTGGATTTTTGTTAAAATATTGCTGGAAAGACAAAATAAAAACTAAACCAAAAATTACAAACAAAAGCAAAAGAAATGAACACAGTAAAATAAATGAAAGTATTTATGAAATAAGATAGACAAAATGTTATTTGTTGATGCCTATAGGTGGCCATAGAACACTATATTCTACTGTTCTGTTGTTATATATTTTATAACATTTATATTTTTCTAACTGAAATAGTTAATATTAAAATCTGTGAATTTCAGCAGAGAATGATCAAGGTACTTAAATATGACTAGAAAGTGTTATAAACTGGGAGGTTTGTGTCAACATTTGACCAAGAAGATAATGTTGTTAACCACAATTGATAATTTTGTCTCACTAACAAAAAGATTCATGGCAAAATGCAGACAAGGATTTAACCAGTAGCAATACAATGCAATAGTTTAAAGTAGGATATTCATATCGTGGAACGCAGGAGACATACAGAAGTATAGAAAATGAGGAGAGATGGACAATGAGATTCTCAAGGTCTTAACTTCTCAGATAAAAAATTGTAGAAGAGTTTCAACAATTGAAATTTAGATGATGTAGGTAATGCTTTGGAGAAGGCAATGGCACCCCACTCCAGTACTCTTGCCTAGAGAATCCCATGGACAGAGGAGCCTAGTAGGCTGCATTTCATGGGGTCGCAAAGAGTCGGACACGACTGAGCGACTTCACTTTCACTTTTCACTTTCATGCATTGGAGAAGGAAATGGCAACCCACCCCAGTGTTCTTGCCTGGAGAATCCCAGGGACGGCGGAGCCTGGTCGGCTGCCATCTATGGGGTCACACAGAGTCGGACATGACTGAAGTGACTTAGCAGGTAATGCTTAAGGTACAGAAGTAGTTTGATGATTGACTAATGAAATAATTTCAATCATTTCAAAATTATAGTTACTACCTGAGCTGAGGGAGAATTTTGAGAACTGAATTATATAATGAAATTTTATATGACAGACAAAGAGCTGAAGAAATCAATAGAGCAAAGAAAAGCATGAAAGTTGAAACACAGAGTTAGAAACCAAATGAAGTATAATTAATATGCATAATGGAAAGATATGATGCCAGTAAATCTTGAAATTAAATTTTTTTCTTGCTTTAAGCATTTAATATTTATTGGATTTCAAACCATCATGTAGAGGGATTAAAAGGGAATAATTGTGAGGAAATAGGAATTAGCACTTGTTAGTTCATTCTGAGACATTAAGCTTTGAAAGGGAGTAAATATAAGGATTTAAAGTTTAACTTTTGATTGATTTTTATCCTCATCTCCATCTGACCAAAAAAGATTCTGGAACGGATTTGTAAACATCAAGAACAGGGAGGAGGAAAAGAGTTTAAAGTTTTGATGAAACAATTACTCCAGATTCTTTGGAACTGTATGTGGTGTGGAAGTGGGAATATCTCTATTTCCTAGTGAATTTCATTTGTAGAGAGTCCTGCTACCTACACAATTTGTCATTTTTATTTAGCATTTATCTTTGAGCATATCATCAAATTGATGGCTTATTCAAAATAATAGAAGAATACAAACAATTTAATAATTTGATGTAGTGTGGCTGCATGTCACATAATAATAGCCTTTAAAAAGATCCATGTTTTCAGAAAGTCCCTGGAGGCCCTCATGGAATTTAAATTACTGACTAAGTATTGTGAACTAGAAGGTACAAAGTGCAGTTTGATAGCAAGACTCAGTGGCACTGGGAGACCTAAAAAAGAAGAATTGGTGTTGTTTCAGCTTAGTACATGCCCATGAGTGCTATTATTGATTTTATGATATGTTGTTTGTAACTGAGATCAAAGCAATTGTAATGCCTCCAGGTTGTTTCTCTTCCTTCCTTCCTTCGCCTTTCCCACCCTATTCTCTCCCTCATTTCTCTTGTCTTTCTTTGCCCTGTATTACACTGTAATACAAGAAAATAAGCCAATTTAAAATATATATAAATACTTTTAAGATCATTTGTTAATGGTGGAATAGGTAGTCAGTTTTATAATTCACTTTGAACAAACAAATGGAAAGAAGTAACTAGAATATCACTTTTCAGAAAGTCAGAAACAGGAATAAGTACATTTTAAAACGGCAGACAATAATGTGTACAGGGCAACTATATTATATGTTATTCTTTACATTTTATTTACAATTATATATATATATATATATATACACACACACACACACACACCTTTTCTCCACAATATTAGAAAATGCTCAATTCTAATTATTATTAAATTGAAATCAATTAGTTTAATAAAATTAATTAAATGAAGCTGATTTCAGTTCAGTTCAGTCACTCAGTCATGTTCGGCTCTTTGAAACTCCATGGACCACAGCATGCCAGGCCTCCCTGTCCATCACCAACTTACAGAGTTTACCCAAACTCAGGTCCATTGAGTTGGTGATGCCATCCAACCGTCTCATCCTCTGTTGTACCCTTCTCCTTCTGTCTTCAATCTTTCTCAGCATCAGGATCTTTTCAAATGAGTTAGTTCTTCTGATCAAGTGGCCAAAGTATTGGAATTTCAGCTTCAACGTCAGTCCTTCCAATGAACACTCAAGACTGATCTCCTTTAGGATGGACTGGTTGGATCTTTTGGCAATCCAAGGGACTCTCAAGAGTCTTCTCCAACACCACAGTTCAAAAGCATCAATTCTTCTGCACTCAGCTTTCTTTATAGTCCAACTCCCACATTCATACATGACTATTGGAAAAACCATAGCCTTGACTAGACAGACCTTTATTGGCAAAGTAATATCTCTGCTTTTTAATGAAGCTGGTAAGTTAGTGAAAATTTGAACTACCTTATAAAATCTGCCTCAAATTTTATGAAACTGAATTCTAAAATGCTTGGTAGAAACTATTTAAAAACCCAATTTAAAAGCAAATTTAAAACTCAACCACTTTGGGAAATTACCAAAAGAAAATAAGTACTTTTTTTTTATCCTTAAAAAGTAGGAAATATATGTATAATGAATAGTTTACAACAGCATAGAGATGTTCAGGAAATCTTGCAAGAAGCTAAAACCCTGTTATTCAGTTTTACAGTACTTCTCTTAATGTAAGATTAAGTCAGTGTGACTTCATTTTAAAACTGGAATTCATAATCTACTGGTCATTTTAAAAAATCTGTCAGCCTTTCATTATTTGACAGTACTGCATCTACTTCAGTTCTGTATGTTTGTAACTTTTTAAGACCCTCTGAGTTTTGTAATTCCTTTTCTACTTTCTTATATCTATCTCTGTTCCTAAGAGTTCGCAGCTCTGTCTTTTGTCCTATTTTCTTTCCCTTGCCTACTCTTTTCCCCAGCATTTGCTTCCTGGCTTCTACTATAACCTGGACACAGAAACCTCTCAAATTTTCATGCCTCTGTTACTTTCTTGCCTTTAACTTTTCAGTGACTCTCTGATGGCATTTAGGCTAGCATTCCAGTTTTACCCAGGGCTTCCCTCATATCTCAGTGGTAAAGAATCCACCTGCAATGGCAGGAGGCCCCCAGTTGATTCCTTGGTTGGGAAGATCCGCTGGAGAAGAGAAACACTACAGACTCCAATATTCTTGGGCTTCTCTTATGGCTCAGCTGGTTAAAAAAAGAAATCTGCCTGCAATGTGGGAGACCTGGGTTCCATCCCTGGGTTGAGAAGATCCCCTGGAGAAGGGAAGTGAAAATAAAGTCACTCAGTTGTGTCTGACTCTTTGTGACCCCATGAACTATAAAGTTAATGGACTTCTCCAGGCCAGAATAATGCAGTGGGTAGCCTTTCCCTTCTGCAGAGGATCTTCCCAACCCAGAGATCTAACCGGAGTCTCCTGCATTACAGGCAGATTCTTTACCAGCTGAACTACTAGGGAAGTCCTTGGAGAAGGGAAAGGCTACCAGTTTTAACCAAGTTCTACCATATCTTTTAAGATAGAATTTAAACAGTTGACAGATGCTGTTTCCTCTGGTAAGAAAATTCTTATTCTGCTTTTTGCTAAGCTGAAGCCTATTCATCCTTCAAGTTTTAACATAAACATGTTAAATGGCCTTCAGAGGCCTTCTCTGATATCCACAGTACCAATTAAGTCCCCTCCACTTCATTTCCTCATACCCTATTTTTTGTCCATAGGGATTATTTCACAGTTTTCTGTTGTCTGTTTATTTGTATGATTATGTGTGTTATATCTGTCTTTGATCCTATGCTATAAGCACTCTGAAGACAGTGACCATACCAGATTTATTCCCCACTCTATGCTCAGAAACAAATAAAGAAACTCTCAAAATATAAGTGGATGAACCAATTAAATGCTTTTTTAATTTATGAGCTAGAGTTATATTTTCAGTTGTTTGGAAGATTGATGCATATTGTTAATTGTTACTTCCCCAAACTTTTCATGTCAAAAACTATATTCATCTTTTCCTGAAAGACTCCCCCTCATTGCTACATTTTGTAAACCTGGAATCATCTTGATTTTATTTCATTTCCCCCATTATTGTTTTATACATGAAATAGTTTTATTTCTTCATTCATAATTTCTCTCATATTTTCATTTTTTCTTCTTCCTGCAACCACAAAATTCATTACCACATTGAAAATACAAATTCATATTTTATGCATATTTTCTTCTGAACTAGAATATTTGAAGAATGTGTTCTGTTTAGGTAGACATAATTCCACATATCTCTTTGTGATAAACATATAATTCTCTTTCAGGTCTCTGTTTAGAAGTGACATTTTTGTAGGAAAACTCTTTTTGGTTATTGTCACAAGTGGCTTCCCCAGACCCTGAAATGGGGTTTAGTGATCTGAATGTTACTTAAGGTTCTAATTGGTGTTGATACCTTTAGAAGGAAGAGAAAGAAAGCATGATGGACTAAGAGAGAAGCCTGTCCATGATGGTGGCCTGATGGCTGCCTTGGCTGACTGCAGGGGTTCTGAAGCTAAAATGGTCCATCAGATTGTTCTGTGTTAGTTCAAAATGTCACACCATTTTTATGTTCACCTCCATCATTGGGTGAGCCTGGGAGGAGAGTGACCTTGTATAAAATCACATGGCTGTCCAAGGGTGAGGTAATCCCTGAAGCAGCTGACAATGTCAGTCCCATCAGCATGCACATTTCTTACTTGGTGGAGCTGGGTGACATGTCATAGTTCCACCCCCGTCACCGAAGGCTGAATTAGTGCAAGTGTTTTGCATACTGCTTTCCAGTTCCAAGGGAACTTTGGTTTTATTCATATGGTTTAATTTGTTTAATTTAAACAGAAAACACAATCTAAGGACATTAAAAAAAAAAAACACTTATCTAGGATTTGTTAATTTAGGATTCAGGATAATGTTTATTGTATCATTCAATGGATTTTTCTGTCCTTTCCAGTATTTTTGAATAAAAAATAAACATGAATTACAGTAACCTTCTTTGAACTTTGAATATTATACTATGTTTATCCAGATCTTGACATCAGATAACCTTATTGCAATTTTCTATTTAGTTATGTATTAATCATTATTCCAAATTTCCACAAAGACAAGTTTTCCCTCAATTTAATTCTAGAAAAATGCCAGAAATACAGCAGTGCATTTACCAAATATGTTTTTGAATGAATGAGAATTGCTGTGTGTCAGATTCCAAAGATGTAATTTGAGTGGAAACTTGCAACATGATTCCTCCATGTGTCTTGTCTATAACTGTGAATCTTATAAATTCAGGAAGTACAAGACTACAAGCTCATGAATGGATCCGAGGTGCAAAAGTCTGTTAGAGTAGCAAGCTGGACTCTTGGTCACAACAAGGAGAATCACTTTTATTTATTTTCTCACTCTCTTAAGAATGTCTTTTTGATCCTGTAATTAACTTGGCATTTGAAGAGTGATAAGTTTAAATCCTCTCTTCAAGAAATTGTACTAAGACTAGAACTGAGCTATCCATGTGGCATATTTTATGTAAGCCAGCTCATGGAACTTGCTCTAACAGCCAATCTACTTTACCCAAACCCCATCCCAATGCCAGAATGTAACTATTAAAACTCACTGATGAGCAAATACCAAGACTGATCCAAGGAAGAGGGGAAGATGTTGATAGCTGACAATGGGTCCTGATGAAGTTCATTTCTATAACTGACCCATCACACATTCCTGGCTTTGATCTTGTATTGAAAGAATTTAGGTTAATTGAAAGTGAAGTGATAGTAAAGTTGCTCAGTCATGTTTGACTCTTTGCGACCCCATGGACTATAGCTTACCAGGCTCCTTTGCCCGTGGGATTTTCCAGGCAAGAGTACAGGAGTGGGTTGCCATTTCCTTCTTCATAGGGCTAAATAAATGGAATAAAGTAAAATTTTCCTAAATTTCTATGGTTCCATGTTTGGGTTAGTATATCTAAGTACAAAGGAAAACCTCTGAAAGGAACTGTAAAAGCTAAGTCTTAAAGCTGTGTTTATGAACTCAAGCTTTTTATGTGCAATAGTCACATAGAACTGTTCCAAATTTTATTTAATATTTTACTTAAATCTACTTTTGTAAACCCAAAACGTTTTTAAAGAAAAAAATTAAACCACTAATTAAATTAGTGAGTAATTAAAAAAAAGAAACTATCATTTTTACCAATAGAAATCAGTCAATACTTAAATAATATTATATTTAATTCAGATTTCATGAAAAATTATATATGGTTGAGAGAATATGCCCTACACAGTGGTAAGTAGTCTCTTAAAGATTAGTTTAGTTGTTCCCCTTTCCTTACCCACTAACATCCTGCATAGTTTCAAGCTAGAGGTCTGTCAGAATTTGGGAATAATAGCCCTAAAACTATCAACATATGAAATCACATTATTCCTGAACTTTAAATATAAGAATCTCAGATTTTTAAAAAAAGATTTAACCATTATCTTACATAGCCTTAATGAGCAGAATTTGTATTCCCTAGTGAGGTTCATTAGCAAAATTATTAAAAAGTATTGTGCTTAAAGTTAACCATAAGAATATTTTATCACCCTGGATTGCATTCAAATCTGTTGCTTTGCTTTAAATAAGCTTTAGAATGGGAACTCAAAAGCTGAAAACCCTTCTTTTCTCATGAAATCGTATGAGTAGAAACTTGGATAGGCCATGCAACTCCAACATCTGACTTCAAAATTGGATACATCTAAACTACTCCTAACAGATGAAATTCTGTTCTCTTTTAAGATACCACTAACAAAGGAAATTTTAACTTTATTTCACGGATATTTCTTCAGTACTGATACATTTAACACAGAGGGAAATCGGAGCATTTAAGGTAGAGTTGATCTGCTAAATATTATTTGTTGATCTGCTAAATGTCTTATTTAATTTCAAATGACAAAAAATAAATTGTAAATCATCTTTTAAAAATATTGCTTAAATCTATCCTTGCCTCCTTTTTTCTAAACTAAAAATCTGAGGTAATTTTTTAATTATGCAAAAAATTCTGAAAATTTACAAGAACTTCATAGTTTTTAAAACGTGGACTTTTGAAATGGCTATAATTTTCATGTATTGGAATAATTTTCTATTACAGCAAGCAGTTTTCAAATACCCAATTTCTCACTCTAATTCCCATACTAATACTTTACTTACATTATTCTGTTTCATAGCTATCATCAGAAAAAAAAATTAGCCAATGATCCAATGATATATTTCCCAAGTTTATGACTTTGTCATTACTTATCAGATATCCTACGAAAAAATATTCCCACTTAGAGTAGAAAGAATCATTTTTTTAAATATTTCCCCTAATGTTTTACTAAGCTATTTTCATTGACCTATTTAGCACATTACATTAACAAATAAAAATGTCTATGGGGAAAACAGTTAATGGCATTATATCATACAGACAAACCAAAATATTATATCATAAAATACTGGTAAGACTAAAACAAAAGTTCCAGAAATTGAAAGTCAAATAAGTTTTTTATTCATTTCATTTTATGAAAATGGATGTTTCAAATATGTACATTTTTCATGTAGCTAGATTTTTTAAAAAGGTGAAAAACCTGTGTATTGATTAAAGCTTTATAACCAGTATAAATACCACATGAAGGAGTCAATTCAATCCAATCCAATCTAAATCACTTCAGTTCAGTTGCTCAGTCGTGTCTGACTCTTTGAGACCCAATGTATTGCAGCATGTCATGCCTACCTGTCCATCACCAACTCCCGGATTCTACCCAAACCCATGTCCATTGAGTCGGTGATGCCATCCAAACATCTTATCCTCTGTCGTCCCCTTCTCTGCCTGCCCCCAATTCCTCCCAGCATCAGAGTCTTTTCCAATGAGTCAACTCTCCGCATGAGGTGGCCAAAGTATTGGAGTTTCAGCTTTAGCATCAGCCCTTCCAAGGAACAACCAGGACTGATCTCCTTTAGAATGGACTGGTTGTATCTCCTTGTAGTTCAAGGGACTCTCAAGAGTCTTCTCCAACACCACAGTTCAAAAGCAGCAATTCTTCATGCTCAGCTTTCTTCACAGTCCAACTCTCTCATCCATACATGACCACTGGAAAAACCATAGCCTTGACTAGACACACCTTTGTTGGCAAAGTAATGTCTCTGCTTTTCAATATGCTATCTAGGTTGGTCATAACTTTCTTTCCAAGGAGTAAGCATCTTTTAATTTCATGGCTGCAGTCACCATCTGCAGTTTGGTGCCCCCAAAATAAAGTCTGACACTGTTCCGACTGTTTTCCTTTCTATTTCCCATGAAGTGATGGGACCAGATGCCATGGTCTTAGATTTCTGAAAGCTGAGCTTTAAGCTAACTTTTTCACTCTCCTCTTTCAGTTTCATCAAGAGGCTTTTAGTTCCTCTTCACTTTCTGCCATAAGGGCTATGTCATCTACATATCTGAGGTTATAGATGTTTCTCCCAGCAATCTTAATTCCAGCTTCTGCTTCCTCCAGTCCAGCATCTCTCATGATGTACTCTGCATATAAGTTAAATAAGCAGGGTGACAATATATAGCCTTGATGTACTCCTTTTCCTATTTGGAACCAGTCAATTGTTCCATGTCCAGTTCTAACTGTTGCTTCCTGACCTGCCTACAGGTTTTTCAAGAGGCAGGTCAGATGGCATGGTATTCCCATCTCTTTCAGAGTTTTCTATAGTTTATTGTGATACGCACAGTCAAAGGCTTTGGCATAGTCAATAAAGAAGAAATAAATGTTTTTCTGGAACTCTCTTGCTTTTTCGATGATCCAACCAGTGTCAGCAACTTGATCTCTGGTTCCTCTGCCTTTTCTAAAACCAGTTTGAACATCTGAAATTTCATGGTTCATGTATTGCTGAAGCCTGGCTTAGAGAATTTTGAGCATTACTTAAGTAGTGCGTGAGATGAGTGCAATTGTACGGTAGTTTGAGCATTTTTTGGCATTGCCTTTCCTGGGATTGGAATGAAAACTGACCTTTTCCAGTCCTGTGGCCACTGCTGAGCTTTCCAAATTTGCTGGCATATTGAGTGCAGCACTTTCATAACATCATCTTTCAGGATTTGAAATAGCTCAACTGGAATTCCATCACCTCCACTAGCTTTGTTCGTAGTGATGCTTTCTAAGGCCCACTTGACTTCGCATTCCAGGATGTCTGGCTCTAGGTGAGTGATCACACCATCGTGATTATTTGGGTCGTGAAGATCTTTTTTGTAGAGTTCTTCTGTGTATTCTTGCCACCTCTTCTTTATATCTTCTGCTTCTGTTAGGTTCATACCATTTTTGTCCTTTATCGAGCCCATCTTTGCATGAAATGTTCCCTTGCTATCTCTAATTTTCTTGAAGAGATCTCTAGTCTTTCCCATTCTGTTGTTTTCCTCTATTTCTTTGCACTGATCACTGAGGAAGGTTTTCTTATCTCTTCCTGGTATTCTTTGGAACTCTGCATTCGTATGATCACATCTTTCCTTTTCTCTTTTGTTTTTCACTTCTCTTCTTTTCACAGCTGTTTGTAAAGCCTCCCCAGATGGCCATTCTGCTTTTTGGCATTTCTTTTCCATGGGGATGGTCTTGATCCCTGTTTCCTGTATGATGTCACATACCTCTGTCCATAGTTCATCAGGCACTCTCTCTATCAGATCTAGTCCCTTAATCTATTTCTCACTTCCACTGTATAATCATAAGGGATTTGATTAAGTCATACCTGAAGGTCTAGTGGATTTCCCTACTTTCTTCAATAAGTCTGAATTTGGCAATAAGGAGTTCATGATCTGAGCCACAGTCAGAATCCAGAATTGTTTTTGCTGACTGTATAGAACTTCTCCATCTTTGGCTGCAAAGAATATAATCAATCTGATTTTGGTGTTGATCATATGGTGATGTCCATGTGTAGAGTCTTCTCTTGTGTTGTTGGAAGTTGGTGTTTGCTATGACCAGTGCGTTCTCTTGGCAAGACTCTATTAGCCTTTGCCCTGCTTCATTCTGTATTCCAAGGCTAAATTTGCCTGTTACCCCAGGTGTTTCTTGACTTCCTACTTTTGCATTTCAGTCCCCTATAATGAAAAGGACATCTTTTTTGGGTGTTAGTTCCAAAAGGTCTTGTGGGTATTCATATAACCGTTCTACTTCAGCTTCTTCAGCATTACTGGTTGGGTCGTAGACTTGGATTACTGTGATATTGAATGGTTTGCCTTGGAAATGAACAGAGATCATTCTGTCGTTTTGAGATTGCATCCAAGTACTGTATTTCAAACTCTTTTGTTGACCCAATGGCTACTCCATTTCTTCTAAGGGATTCCTCCCTACAGTAGTAGATATAATGGTCATCTGAGTTAAATTCACCAGTTCCAGTCCATTTTAGTTTGCTCTTCCTAGAATGTTGACTTTCACTCTTGCTATCTCCTGTTTGACCACTTTCAATTTGCCTTGATTCACGGACCTAACATTCCAGGTTTCTATGCAATATTACTCTTTACAGCATTGGACCTTGCGTCTATCACCAGTCACATCCACAATGGGGTGTTGTTTTGCTTTGGCTCCATCCCTTCATTCTTTCTGGAATTATTTCTCCACTGATCTCCTGTAGCATATTGGGCGTTTACCGACCCAGGGAGTTCCCCTTTCAGTATCCTATGATTTTGCCTTTTCATACTGTTCATGGTGTTCTCAAGGCAAGAATACTGAAGTGATTTGCTATTCCCTTCTCCAGTGGACCACATTCTGTCAGACCTCTCCACCATGACCTGCCTTTCTTGGGTGGCCCCATAGGGCATGGCTTAGTTTCATTGAATTAGAGGAGGCTGTGGTCCATGTGATTAGATTAACTAGCTTTCTGTGATTATGGTTTCAATGTGTCGGCCCTCTGATGCTTCTCGAAATACCTACCATCTTACTTGGGTTTCTCTTACCTTGGACGTGGGGTATCTCTTCACGGCTGCTCCAGCAAAGCGCAGCTGCTGCTCCTTACCTTAGACGAGAGGTATCTCCTCATGGCCACCCCTCCTGACCTTGAATGTGCAGATCAGGGGAGGCGGCCAAGAGGAGCTATCCTATGCCAGAGGTCAGGGGTGGCAGCCAAAAGGAGCTACTCAAATCTAAATATCCTTGATGATTTATTAGTCCTGGTATCACTTAGAGCCACCCCCTACCAAACTGATTAAGTCTCACCTTTGTTTTAAAGAAGACACTGTTAAAATGATGTCCTGTGATTTCAAAGGCTAGTTGGTAGAAGACATAATTTTTTTCACCCTGCTGTGTCTTGGTTCACTAGCTCTGGGGGAAACTAAATCTTATATCACTAGCATGGTTCAACAATCTTATGGGAAAATTCACGTGAGAAGGAATTCTTGGCTTCCTGTCAACAGCCAGCACTAATATGTCAAGCATTTGAATGAGTGTTCTTGGAGTCAGGCTGTAGACTCAAGTAACTTTAAGAAGACAACTGCTTTGGCCTACATATTAATTTTAGTCTCATCAGGAACTCTGTATAAAATGGTAAAGATACATACTTTTAAGATGCTAAATTCTGGGATGATTTCTTAAATAGCAGTAGATAGCTGATACGTTATCCTAAGCTCTAAAGAAACAGAGTGTTTCATCTTCTTTTCTGATTACAAAAATAAAGTATTACCTTCTTTTAATATCAGTTTTTGGAACATTACAGATCAGGTAATATATGAAAATATAAAAATAGAATAAAATCAACACAATCCCAGGTGGACAAGGATATCTTTGATGTTAATGATTATCTGTGATTTTCTAGACATGACATATATAGATAGAATTACTGAACACATAAATGGACATTTTGAATATATGAGGAGAATTAAACAAAAACCATATCTGTGATATTTGTTAAACTCAGCTTTAGAGATTGGTTTGATAAACTGCACAGATTCATTGATACAAAATAGGTACATATAAATATATACACACATTCCCTCCCCACCTCCGCCTCCCAAGAGGTAAGTTTTCTTATGCAAGTTATGTGGGAAGAGAGTTGTAACACAGTCACTCTGAAGACACCATAACTGATGCCTGAAACTTAAGTGAGTGAACCTAAGAGCTAAAATGCAGGGTTTTGTTTTTGTTTTTGTTTTAGTAAAGTGCACATTCTTCAATGTCATATAAAGTGTAAGGTTATGTGCTATACATTGAAGCTATCAGACTAAAGGTTTTAAAAAATCATGATTTGATTTTTTCAGCTTAATTTTTTGTTATTATCATTTTTTTCTTTTCTTTCTTCTTTTGGATTATAGACTTTCTTGAGTAATCCTCAGTGGTAGATTTCCCTTTTTAACTTTCTTTCTTTTTTTTTTTTAAAGTTAATCCTTCATTTCCAAGATGATGTAAACATGGAAAATTTGCTCAAGCAAATCTCTTCAGCACTTCTACAATTTTACATATCATGCATCAGTCTTCAGTTTATAAGAGATTTGGAGTTTACTTCAGAATAATTTACAACATACACATCTTTTTTTATTAATATATCCATTGTTATTGATTTATTTATATTTTATTTTTCCTCCTCTATCTTATATAAGATTTTTATATTTTGTATATTATAGTATTTTTTTGATGTAATACACACATACACACTCACAGAAATGGACACAGACACATTTTGGCAACATTTTTAAAATTTTTTCACATGTGTATAACTTGATTAAAAATCTATTTTATATATATTTATTGATTACTAATGTCTTGTATGAAAGTTGTCTCTCTTTAATCTGTTAGACAGACCAGATGTTTGTTTATTAATTTTAAACTTGTCAATGTAATTTAGCTCTGCTATTTTCTTTTTTGCCATATTATTAATTAAATATCATGAAACAAATACTACATAGACATGTAATTTCATTAATTTGGCAAACACACAGTTTTATAACTATCACATGATCAAGATACAGGAGATTTCTACAAATAGTTATTTATGATGGCTTAATAGTCAATCTCTTATCTCAGTCCCACTCAAAATACACATGCAATTGCTGATTTTTCTACCCCAATTATTTTAATTTTTCAGAATATTGCATAAATAAAACAATATAAAAGGTAGAACCACTCAGACATATGGGTTCAATTGCACTACAATTCTAATCAGGATTTGAGCTCCATAATCTCCTATGATGTGAACCAAGGCAACTTGACTTCTCTGGACAGTCTTGCTACCTTTTATGTCTTCTGCTCTTTCTTAGATGCCTCAATGGTAGAAATAAATAAATAAATAAAAATATCTGTCTGCCAATGCAGAAGATGCAGTTTTAATCCCTGAGTTGGGGAGATACCCTGGAGGAGGAAATGGCAACCCACTTCCATATTCTAGCCTGGAAAGTCCAACAGGCAGAGGAGCCTGGCAGGCTATAGTCCGTGGGATCGAAAACAGTTGGACACAACTTAGCAACTAAGCAGAAGCATGGGCTCTATGTCTTCCACAAGTTTTGTTTCCCTAAGAAACATTCTTCCCACTATTTTTGTCCTCCCTCCCCAAGACAGAGACCAGAGCAGTGTCAACTCCTGAAGAAAAACAAACATTTCTACTTAGATGTCAACTCTTGAAGAGAAGTTGACATCTAAGTAAGAACTGGAAGAATGACTATATTCTCTCAAAAGCAAATTCTGTGGTAATGTTTCTAGAAATTGAATAAGCCCTTGTAAGCACCTGGATCAATTAGTATACTGAAAATTTAAGCTAAATTCATATTTTAAACAAAATTTTCTGTTAGGATGCATATTTTATTTACAGAGAGGAAATCAATGTGGGAATCCAGGAACAATTACAGATAAAGAAAAAAATTATTTTTATTGGAATGTAATCATGATAAAGGGGAACAAAAGTAAACAGGAAAATCCAATGGAATCCAAGTTCTTAAATGGATAGTTGAAGATATTATAATATAGTAAGGAGTACTGTGTTGCATAGAAAGTGTGAGAAAGGTGGGTTTTTCAGTTTTTCTCTATATTAGGAAGAAATAATTTAGTGTTTCCCCATTAAGAAAGATATTAATTATAGGTCTTTATTTATTGTTCTTTTTTAGTTTGACGAGAGATTTTTATTATAAGTGGATATTGTACTTTATTACACTCTTTGATGCATTATTGAAAAGATGATATGATTTTCTTCTTTAAACTGCTGACATAATAAATTAATGATTGGCTTTTGAATGTTGAATCAACCTTGTAATCCTAGTATAAACCCTTTTGGTAAGGATATGTTATACATTTATGATATTGATGACAACAATAGTAAAAATAATAAGTGGAAATTATTTGGAACTTTTGTTGTAGTTGTCTACTGGAAAGAAGTCATCATATAAATATCATTTCAAATAATATTGAGGCAAATTAAAATGTGTATTTAAACTCTAGGGCAAAAACTATAAAACATAGCTATAATGAATAAGCCAATGTGTTGCTTCCTCATGAGTATTTGGTTTTAAGCAGGAAACAGATTTCTTGTTTATTGGAAAGCAAATAACTTAATCTCTAAATGTACAAAAGAATTAATGATGGCCAATATTTACCAAAAAATAGTATGCCAAGAAAACTATATCTTATTCCATGGCTAGCTGTCTTTTACATGCAAAGTCAGAGCTATTTTCTGTCTTTTTTTTTTTTTTTTCAGAAAAAGCCTAGTGTGCATTCTAATATTTCAACTGGACATCTGTTCTGTGTAATCAAGAGGACTATAGCCTATTGAGAGTGACGCAAAATAAAACTATTTAGGTAATTTTATTTTCTGCTGTCATTGATGCAGTAGTCCCTCCTACATACTACCTTTGAATTATTTATTGTCAAAAACTGAAGTTTTCATAAAGCAAGTTGATGATGTAATAATTCACTTTAGTCTCGTTGTTAATATAACATTGCTTTGTGTAAGTTTTAGTTCTGAAAACTTCAGGTTTTGAAATTAATTTTACTATGGTCAAGAAGCAACAGTTAGAACCTGATGTGGAACAGCTGACTGTTCCCAAATTGGGAAAGGCTGTATATTGTCATCCTGCTTATTTAACTTTCATGCAGAGTATAGCATGCGAAATGCCAGATGGATGAAGCACAAGCTGGAATCAAGATTGCTGGGGGAAATATCAATAACCTCAGATACACAGATGACACCACCCTTATGGAAGAAATGAAGAATATATAAAGAGCCTCTTGATGAAAGTGAAAGAGGATAATGGAAAAGTTAGCTTAAAACACAACATTCAGAAACAAAGATCAAAGAATCCGGTCCTAACACTTCATAGCAAATAGATGAGGAAACAATGGAAACAGTGACAGACTTTTGTATATAAAATCACTGCAGATAGTGACTGCAATTATGAAATTAAAAGATGCTTGCTCTTTGGAAGAAAAGCTATGACCAACCTAGACAGCATATTAAAAAACAGAAACATTACTTTCCAACAAAGGACTGTCTAGTCAAGGCTATGGTTTTTCCAGTAGACATGTATGGATGTGAGAGTTGGACTGTGAAGAAAGCTGAGCGCCAAAGAATTGATGCTTTTGAACTGTGATGTTGGAGAAAACTCTTGAAAGTCCCTTGGACTTCAAGGAGATCTAACCAGTCAATCTTAAAGGAAATCAGTCCTGCATATTCATTGGAAGGACTGATGCTGAAGCTGAAACCTTAATATTTTGGCCACCTGATTCAAAGAACTGACTTCTTGGAAAAGTCCTTGATGCTGGGAAAGATTGAAAGCAGGAAGAGAAGGGGATGACAGAGGATGAGATGGTTGGATGGCCTCACTGACTCGATGGATGTGAGTATGAGCGAGCCCTGGGAGTTGACAATGGACAGGGAAGCCTGTTGGTGATGACAGGGTCACAAAGAGATGGACACATCTGAGTGACTGAACTGAACTGAAGGATATTACACATATCATCAGACTCTTTTGTGCCTTAGAAAGCATGAGTCATGGAATACTAGAATCATGATGCATTTTGTGCATACAACCTTAATGATCAAGCAAAACACTATTGAATAAGGTGAAAATGGGAAGTTTTATCATTATTGTTGTATTTTTATTATCAATCTGTTTAAATATTAGTAAAACAATGCAGATAGCCTCTATATACTCACACCTTAAAATCTAAGATAAGGATGATAGTGTACACTTATGATATCTTCTAAAAGATAAATTAATGCCAAGAATTTAATAAAGATATCAGGGGAAAAAATGAAGGTTAAGCAACATATAAAACTAGCTAAGAGAGTTATAAATGTGTATTAGCTGTGTTCTTCGAACTTAAAGTTGTTGTTGGCACCTTATAAACATGTATTACATTCAAGAACTATTATTTAAATGAATGGTTGGTTGGCATGCTTAAGCAAGTTTTAAAAGTAATACATATCTTTGAATTGTATTAATAAGGCAAACATCCCTTCTTTTGATCATGAGAACTATTTTCTATGTTAAACTGATTCTGTCTACTTAAAATATACTTAAAAGATCAGTGTTTAGGCACCAACACACTCACTCAAACATCTACAAAACTTTTGTATAATATAAGACAATATGTGTGTGTGTGCTCAGTCACTTCAGTCGTGTTCAACTCTTCGTGACCCTATGGACTGTAGCCTGTGAGGCTCCTGTGTCCACAAGATTATCCTGGCAAGAATACTGGTGTGGTTTGCCATTTCCTTCTCCAGTGACCTCTTGACCCTGGGATTGACCCTGTGTCTCCTGCGGCTCCTGCATTCACAAGCAGATTCTTTACCACTGAGCCACCTTGAAAATCCATATGAAACAATATATGAGAATCTAAATCATATGGCACAGCCTGTCAGCAGCAAATGTGGATGTCAAGGGGACAGTTGTCTTGCACTGAGCTCTAAGCAGTTTCATACCTGACCTTGGTCACTTGATAGAACTCCAGAACTAGCTAATGGCAAAGAATATAACTAATGTTTGCTGGACAGATTCGACACTGTTATTTTAAAATTTAAAATGCATGTCTGTTTTCTAAATATATATTGGGAAATTCCCCAGTGGTCAAGTGGTTAGGACTCCATGTACATGAGGGCCTGGATTCAATCACTTGTTGGGAAACTAAGATCCCACAGACTGTGCAGTGAAACCAAAATAAAAATGATAATTAATAATAATGATTTATTTTATTGATTTATTCCAAAATCAAATAATTTTATTTAAAAGGATTCATGAATATAATTCTTTTTTAATTTAAAGCAAATAGAATTTTAGGAAATATACACTGAAAACACTGAAACTTCCCATTCCTAGGCATATATACAGAAAAGATGAAAACTCTAATTTAAAAAAGACACATGCACCCTCATGTTCATAACAGCACTGTTTACAATAGTCAAGACATGGAAACAACCTAGGTGTCCATCAATAGATGAATGGATAAAGAAGGTATAGGATATATATACAATAAAATATTCAGTTCAGTTCAGCCACTCAGTCATGTCCGACTCTTTGGGACCCTATGGACTGCAGAATGCCAGGCTTCCCTGTCCATCACAAACTCCCAGAGCTTGCTTAGACTCATGTCCATTGAGTCAGTGATGCCATCCAACCATCTCCTCTGTTGTCCCCTTCTCCTGCTTTCAATCTTTTCCAGCATCAGGATCATTTCCAATGAGTCAATTCTTCACATCATGTGGCCAAAGTATTGGAGTTTTAGCTTCAGCAATCAGCTGCATTGAGTGCAGCACTTTCACAGCATCATCTTTCAGGATTTGAAATAGCTCAACTGGAATTCCATCACCTCCACTAGCTTTGTTCGTAGTGATGCTTTCTAAGGCATATAATATTATAATATTCCATAATAATGGAATATTACTAACCTTAAAAAATAATGAAATAATGCCATTTGCAGCAACATGGGAGGACCTAGAAATTATCATGCTAAGTGAAGTAAATCAAACAAAGAACAATAATATGATATGATACTATAACATAACAACTATATATATCACTTATATGTGGAATCTAAAAAGAGTACAAGTAGCTCATTTATAAAACAGAATCAGACTCATATATATAAACTCTGCATCACACCAGGCTGCCCTATCCATCACCAACTCCTGGAGCTTGCTCATACTCATGTCCATTGAGTCAAGGATACCATCCATTCGTCTCATCCTCTGTTGTTCCCTTCTCCTCCTGCCTTCAATCTTCCCCAGGATCAGGGTTTTTTTTCAAAGGAGTCAGTTCTTCACATCAGGTGGCCAAACTTTGGAGCTTCAGCTGCAGCATCAGACCTTACAGTGAATATTCAGGATTGATTTCCTTTAGGATTGACTGGTTTGTTCTCCTTGCAGTCCAAGGGACCCTCAAGGGTCTTTTCCAACACTATGGTTCAAAAGCATCATTTCTTTGGTGCTCAGCCTTTCTCATGGTTCAGCTCTCACATCCACATGTAACTACTGGAAACACTATAGGTTTGACTATATGGACCTTTGCCAGTAAAGTAATATCTCTGCTTTTTAATGTGCTTTCTAGGTTTGTCATTGCTTTTCTTCCAAGGAGTGTCTTTTAATTTCATGGCTGCAGTCACCATCTGCAGTGACTTTGGAGCCCAAGGAAATAAAGTCTGTCTATATTTCCATCATTTCCCCATCTATTTTCCATGAAGTATGTGACCAGATATGAGAGTTGGACTATAAAGAAAGCTGAGCACCAAAGAATTGATGCTTTTGAACTGTGGTGTTGGAGAAGACTCTTGAGAGTCCCTTGGACTGCAAGGAGATTCAGCCAGTCCATCCTAAAGGAAATCAGTTCTGAAAATTCATTGGAAGGACTGATGTTGAAGCTGAAACTCCAATACTTTGGCCATCTGATGTGAAGAGCTGATTCATTTGAAAAGACCCTGATGCTGGTAAAGACTTGAGGGCGGGAGGAGAAAGGAATGACAGAGGATGAGATGGTAAGATGGCATCACAGACTCAATGGACATGGGTTTCGGTGGACTCTGGGAGTTGGTGGTGGACAGGGAGGCCTGGTGTTCTGCAGTTCATGGGGTCACAGAAATTCAGACATGACTGAGTGACTGAAGTGGAACTGGATGGGACCAGATGCCATGATCTTAGTTTTCTGAATGTTGTTACATACTACCATACATACTACCATGTATAAAATGGACAAACAACAAGAATTTACTGTTTAGCACTGGGAACTATATTCAATATCTTGAAATAACCAATGTTTCAATAACCAATAATGGAAAATAATCAGAAAAAAATTGTGTGTGTGTGTGTGTGTACTCTGCATATAAGTTAAATAAGCAGGGTGACAATATACAGCCTTGACATACTCCTTTCCCAATTTGGAACCAGACTGTTGTTCCATATCCAGTTCTAATAATTTCATTATTAGTCAAGCCATAATAATTCAAAAGGAGTAGAAGGGAAATTTTACCCCTCCTTGACTGTACCAACCTATTGATAATAGTATTGTTTCAACAATGACTGCTCAGCAGAATACCTAATCAAATATTTTAGGTTCAGTTCAATATTTAAACAGTTCAGCTTCTGTGATTATCTTACTAATATGTCATAATGATAATTTTGAAGAAACAGTGAATCAGTTTTTTTTTTTTTTTATTTTATTTTATTTTTTTTAAATTTTAAAATCTTTAATTCTTACATGCATTCCCAAACATGAACCCCCATTTGTTTCTTACTACAGAAGGGTTCAATGAAATTTTAGAAAATATAAATTGACAAAATAAAACCACAAAATTTATGATTGGCGAATAACTCTTAGAGCATTATATTTGATTTTGTAAAAGTAATTGCAATTTTACATTGTTAAACTTTGCCATTTGATATTGGAATACATTCTTAAATGCAGTAATGTTATACATCATTTTAATATAAATTTCTCACTTTATGCTTTTGCTAATGATTTATTACTTGCTGTTTATTTTATATGTATTTTAGACTAGGAAAATTATGTTAGACAAAAGGTAAACTTGAACTATTTTCCCATTTGAGTTCAAAATGGGTCCTAAAGCAGCAGAAACAAATCACAACATCAACAACACATTTGGGCTAGGAAGTACTTACAAAGGTACAGTGCAGTGATGGTGCAAGAAGTTTTGCAAAGGAGACCAGAGTCTTAAAGATATAAAACACCACGGCCAACCATAGGAAATTGACGACGACCAACTGAGAAGATCACTGAAGCTGATTCTCTTACAGCTACAGGAAAAGTTGCAGAAGAAGTCATTGCTGACCATACTATGGTCACGCAGCATTGGAAGCTAACTGGAAAGATAAAAAAGCTCAATAAGTGGGTGCTTCATGAACTGACTGCAAATTTAAAAAAACATCCTTTTGAATTATCATCTTCTCTTGTATGCAACAACAGTGAACCATTTCTGTATCAGATTCTGTCGTGATATGCGACAAGAAGTGGATTTTATATGACAACTGACAACAGCCAGCTGAGTAGTTGGACCTAGAAGAAGCTCCAAAGTATTTCCCAAAGCCAAACTTGCACCAAAATAAGATCATGGTCACTGTTTGGTGATCTACTGCCATCTGATTCTGCTGCCAGTCTGATCCACTACAGCTTTCTGAATCCTAGTGAAACCATTACATCTGAGAAGTATGCTCAGCAAATCAATGAAATGCAGAAGCTGAACAAGCTTGGCTACAAAGTTTCACTCCATCTGCCCTATTCACCTGACCTATTGACAACCAACTACTACTTCTTCAAGCATCTGGACAACTTTTGCAGGGAGAATGCTTTGACAAGCAGCAGGAGGCAGAAACTGCTTTCCAATTCATTGAATCCTGAAGCATGGATTTTTAAGTTATAGGAATAAATAAACATTTCTCATTGGAAAAATGTGTTGATTATAATGGTTCCTATTTTGATTAATAAAGATGTGTTTGCACCTAATTATAATGATTTAAAATTCATGTTCAGAAACCACAATTACTTTTGCACCAACTTATTATTTCATTTGCTGGATCATTGAAAAAGCAAGAGAGTTCCAGAAAAATATCTATTTCTGCTTTGTTGACTATACCAAAGCCGTTGACTGTGTGGATCACAATACACTGTGGAAAATTCTGAATGAGATGGGAATAACAGACCACCTGACCTGCCTCTTGAGAAATCTGTATGCAGGTCAGGAAGCAACAGTTAGAACTGGACATGGAACAACAGACTGTTTCCAAATAGGAAAAGGAGTATGTCAAGGCTGTATATTGCCACCCTGCTTATTTAACTTATATGCAGAGTACATCATGAGAAAGGTTGGGCTGGAAGAAGCACAAGCTGGAATCAAGGTTGCCAGGAGAGATATCAATAACCTCAGATATGTAGATGACACCACCCTTATGGCAGAAAGTGAAGAAGAACTAAAAGCCTCTTGATGAAAGTGAAAGAGGAGAGTGAAAAAGTTGGCTTAAATCTCAACATTCAGAAAACTAAGATCATGGCATCCAGTACCATTGCTTCATGGCAAATAGATGGGGAAACAGTGGAAACAGTGAGAGGCTTTATTTTTTCGGACTCCAAAATCACTGCAGATGGTGATTGCAGCCATGAAATAAAAAATGCTTACTCTTTGGAAGGAAAATTATGACCAACCTAGACAGCATGTTCAAAAGCAGAGACATTACTTTGTCAACAAAGGTCCATCTAGTCAAGGTTATGGTTTTTCCAGTGGTCATGTATGGATGTGAGTGAAAGTAAAAGTGAAAATGAAGTTGTTCACTCATGTCTGATTCTTTGTGACCCCATGGATATAGCCTACCAGCCTCCTTCATCCATGGGATTTTCTAGGCAAGAGTACTGGAGTGGGTTACCATTTCCTTCTCCAGGGGATCTTCCCAATCCAGGGATCGAACCCACGTCTGCCTCATTGCAGGCAGACACTTTACCATCTGAACTACCTGGGAAAAGTTGGATTATAAAGAAAGCTGAGCGCCAAAGAATTGATGCTTTTGAACTGTGGTGTTGGAAAAGACTCTTGAGAGTCCCTTGGACTATAAGGAGATCCAACCAATCCATCCTAAAGGAGATCAGTCCTGGGTGTTCATTGGTAGGATTGATGTTGAAGCTGAACCTCCAATACTTTGGCCACCTGATGTGAAGAGCTGACTCATTTGAAAAGACCTTGATGCTGGGAAAGATTGAAAACAGAAGGAGAACGAGATGACAGAAGATGAGATGGTTGGATGGCATCACCGACTCAATGGACATGGGTTCTGGTGGATTCTGGGGGTTGGTGATGGACAGGGAGGCTTGGCATGCTGTGGTTCATGGAGTCACAAAGAGTCAGACATGACTGAGTAACTGAACTGATCTGAACATTTCATTCAAAATGTATTTTTTATAAACTAATTTACACACTAGTAAACCAAAAACTTTTAGTCATGCTAGATTCTAAACCATGTAAGGTATTAGGAAGTCATCTGGCAATTATTTGCCTTAGATGGAGTTAATAAGATGAATGCTGTCGCTGCGCAATATAGAAACATACACATGAACATAATGGCGTGTTACATTACTTTTTTACTTTTGTGCTTTGTGTAAAAATATTTCTGTATGAAAAAGCTCTTATCAGCGATAGATTTGCAAATTTATCAAAACTCTGAAACTAGCATAGTGTAATTTATTCCTGAGCAGAGGAGGGGGATAAACCTTTTAGATGAAAACACAGGAAAGTGTTTCCACTTGAAAAGGTAGCAATCCCAAAAGGTTTATTGAACATGAAAACTTGAAATGCTGTAATGCTCCTAAGGAATTAAATGATGCAGTAATAAATCACAAAAAGGATATGAATTACCAAAAGTGTTTGCATAATTGTAATGTACAAGTGCCATTATAGTACGTTAGTGTAGGATTCTAGAAAAAAATTCTGTAGAAGTATTCCACTACTAAACTGTAGAAATTATGCTTATTTTTCCTCCATATATTAGTATTAGGCCATTCATCCAGCTTTCAAAATTTTCCATTTAATACAAAATTTTACTCATTTAAATGTGTGACATGATTTTATTTCTAATGCTCACATATATAGACTTCTAAAGTAAGTGGTGACTTCCCAGGTGGCTCAGACGGTAAAGCATCTGCCTGCAGTGCTGGAGACCTGGGTTCAATCCCTGGTTGGGGAAGATCTGGAGAAGACAATGGCAAACCACTCCAGTATTCTTGCCTGGAAAATCCCATGGACAGAGGAGGCTGGTAGGCTACAGTCCTTGGGGTCGCAAAGAGTCAGACACGACTGAGCGACTTCACTTTCACTTTCAGAGTAAGTGGTAGAACCTACAAAGGAGTCCAACAGCAATAAAAGTAACTTTAACAAATATTCATTGAGCATTTATAATTTTCCAGCTACCCTTCTAAGAATACAAAAACTACAAGACATAGATCCCATGGAGCAGGAAATACCGACCTGTCCCAGTATTCTTGCCTTAAAAAGTCCCATGAACAGAGGATCCTGTAGGGCTCCAGTCCATGGGGTCACAAAGAGTGGGACATGATTGAGCAACTGAGCACAGTATACAGTGTATGAAATACCTGAGAGTAAAAATTTGCATTCTATTTAAGTGTAATAGCAAAATAAACAGATAGTAGAATAAGAAATATATGGCTGATGGTGATAGGCATTACAGAGAAAAACTAAATGAAAGTGAAAGTCAATAGATAATGCCAGGGTAGAGGTTAATTTTATTTTATATTTGATGGCTATATTTCACTTATGAAATGTTATTTGAGCAGAAAAACACAGGAAATGAAGGAGGATGTCATACAAATATAAATAAAAACATCTTCCATGTAGAGGAAATTACAAGTTTGTAGACATTGAGCAAATAGCTTGTCTGTTGCATTTGAGGAAGAACTAGGAGGCAACTAAGGTCATAGAGATGACAGAGGAAGAACATAGTGGTGGATGAACATCTAGCACTTAGAAAAGCTTTCAAGTTTTATTTTTATTTTTCTAGCAGCAGAAAGAAACCATCTGATTTTATTTTTCAGAAAAGTTGTCTTGTCAAAAACAGACTGGGGAGGAGGGAGAAGTGGAGCAAGTGTGGAAGTAAGGAAATCAAACAGATCAATAATTCAAGAACATATTATGGTGTGTATTTTTTTAATTTTAATTTTTTTTTAACCAAATCAGTGGTAATGGAAATGTTCAGGCATGGCTTGTTCTATATGTATTTGGGTAGTTGATGAATATAATTTGCTGATGAATGGAATGGGGCATGTGCAAGACAGAGTATGTCAACATTTATTTTATCTCCAGAAAGTGAAGGGTAGAATCTTTATTTCCTGATATGAAGAGAAATGTGGGTAGAGGTGTCTTTTCTGATTGAATAACACAATGATTATTGGGATCTAGTTGTATGATAAGCAGCAATAGTAAGTGCAAAGCTTAAGAGGTAAAAGATCATAATACATTGGGAATGGATGTCATCAAGGAAGCATTGTGTTGAATCTCTTGTTATGTAAAGGAATATATGAGTGAACCCACTTGGGATGAAGAAGACTGCTATAAATCCAATCTTACAGTTCCCAGTGAAGAAGAGTGTATAATCAGACATGTGTTATTAAAATAATCAAATGTAATGAAGGTAGAAAAGTAGAACAATAAGAAACATTAAAAAAAAAAGAGGTTTTAAAAAGTACAGAGATTTGAGAAAAGAATCAGTTCAGTTCAGTTCAGTTGCTCAGTCGTGTCTGACTCTTTGTGACCCCTTGAATTGCAACATGCCAGGCCTCCCTGTCCATCACCATCTCCCGGAGTTCACTCAAACTCACGTACATCAAGTCAGTGATGCCATCCAGCCATCTCGAATATCAAAGAGTAAAAATGACACCGATATGTACTCCTGATCCTACGGACAACAGCATTTGGAATGTTTTTCCCCACTTGGAAAAAAACTTGAATGATTCAGGGAAGAATCAGTTTTTATTAAGGCAGAGAGATGCAACAAATGTTTTGCAAAGAATTCTCTGATAGGCAAGATAATTATTTCCTTTGAAATAAGTTATGTAGAAGACAAAGGGAAAGGCTTGGAAGTAAAAGAGATCACACTGACAATAAAAATTAGGAAAAAGATAAAAAAGATTGAAAAACTGTACCTTTGACAGAGACCTAGAAAACAGGAGTTTTATGGTTTAAAGCCTATGATTTAAAGATTTTAGGATAATATAGCCTGATGCTTCTAGAGCCAAAAAAACTGCTCCTTTCAATAATTTTATTGACTAACTTTTGATTCACAAAGTTATTCATTTATTAACTAAGAATTAAATAATAAAGTATCTTTAAAAGAAAAACATATGTCATACTAACATTAATCAAAAGAAAATTTTGGTGATTATATAACATGATGTAAGATGGATTTTAGAGCAAAATGCATTACTAAACATAAAGAAGTGATTTTAAAAATATAACAAGCAAAAGGGTCAATATATCAGAGGAATATAACAATTCTTGACTTTTAGATAACTAATAAAAGATCTTTGGTACACATTAAACAAAAACTTATACCTTGAAGAAGAAATGGAAAAATTGGCAACTATTTTAGATAATTTCAAACATTCCTCTTTTAATATTTTTGCAAGTACTCTGCAAATTCAGAAGATATAGAAGACTTGAAAAAATCATCAACAAATTATAAATGATTGATATTATAGAAATAAGAAAATACCAGTACATTAATAAATTACTTTCTTTGAGAAAGTAAACATTGATTTTCTAGTTACTAATTTTTAATGCTATCAGGATTGAGAGAAGTAGCATATTTCTTGAAAGACACAAGCTATTGAAACACAAGAAAAAACAGTAAATATGAACAGACCTACAGAAAATGTATTTCATATTAAAATCATACCCACAAATGCAAGTCCAGGAAGAAGCAGCACAAATTATATATAAATGAAGACTGAAGAGGAAAAGAATATTTGCTAACTCAGTCTTCAAGGCCAGCATTACTCAGATACCAAAATCAGAAAAAGAAAATTATAGGAAAGCAACACAGTATCATTTACAAGGATAGATTCAAATGCCTTTCAGATGTTTTACTAAAAGGAACACAAAAAAATATAAAAAGGTTAACATATGTTGACAAATAGTGTTTATTTCAGAAATGCTAGTTTAGTTTAACATTTGAAAGTATAACAAGTTACCAAAGGACATCCATATGATACATTTAATAGGTTTACAAAAATCTTTAGGTAAAATTCAGTATCCACTATGGATAAAACTCATCAAACTATGAATTAAAAAAAAAAGCTCATTATGATAAAGAACATCTACAAAAGAACAAAATTTTTAAAAGCTATCAAACATCATATTTAATGGTGAAACCTTGAGTATTTGCTTCCTAAAATATAGAAGAAGAGCAGGAATGTCTTCTCTCACTATTTTAAACATTGAAATAAAATCTCACCTAGTGCAATAAGGCAAGAAAGAAAAGCAATAATCTTGCTTAAAAAGAGAGAATAAAAATTTATTCACAAATGGCTCGACTGTCTGTATCTATGATGGGGACTGGCAAGGTTGCAAATATCAACATCGTAAACAATCATGTATTTCTATATTCTAACTATAAACAAAATGAAAAGTACTATTTACAGTGGCATAAAATATATGCTCGTTCATTGGAAGAAAAGTTATGACCAACCTAGCTCAGTTCAGTTCAGTTCAGTTCAGTTGCTCAAACGTGTCCGACTATTTACGACCCCATGAATCACAGTATGCCAGGCCTCCCTGTCCATCACCAAAGCCCAGAGTTCACTCAGACTCACACCCATCAAGTCGGTGATGTCATCAAGCCATCTCATCCTCTGTCGTTCCCTTCTCCTCCTGCCTCCAATCCCTCTCAGCATCACAGTCTTCTCCAATGAGTCAACTCTTCGCATGAGGTGGCCAGGGTACTGGAGTTTCAGCTTTAGCATCATTCCTTCCAAAGAAATCCCAGGGCTGATTTCCTTCAGAATGGACTGGTTGGATCTCTTTGCAGTTCAAGGGACTTTTAAGAATCTTCTCCAACACCACAGTTCAAAAGCATCCATTCTTCGGAGCTCAGCCTTCTTCACAGTCCAACTCTCACATCCACACATGACCACAGGAAAACCATAGCCTTGACTAGATGGACCTTTGTTGGCAAAGTAATGTCTCTGCTTTTGAATATGCTATCTAGGTTGCTCAAAACTTTTCTTCCAAGGAGTAAGCGTCTTTTAATTTCATGGTTGCAGTCACCATCTGCAGTGATTTTGGAGCCCCCAATATAAAGTCTGACACTGTTTCCACTGTTTCTCGATCTATTTCCCATGAAGTGATGGGACCAGATGACATAATCTTCATTTTCTGAACGTTAAGCTTTAAGCCAACTTTTTCACTCTCCTCTTTCAGTTTCATCAAGAGGCTTTTTAGCTCCTCTTCACTTTCTGCCATAAGGGTGGTGTCATCTGCATATCTGAGGTTATTGTTATTTCTCCCGGCAATCTTGATTCCAGCTTGTGCTTCCTCCAGCCCAGCGTTTCTCTTGATGTACTCTGCATATAAGTTAAATAAGCAGGGTGACAGTATAAAGCCTTGACATACTCCTTTTCCTATTTGGAACCAGTCTGTTGTTCCATGTCCAGTTCTAACTGTTACTTCTTGACCTGCATACAGATTTCTCAAGAGGCAGGTCAGGTGGTCTGGTATTCCCATCCCTTTCAGAATTTTCCACAGTTTATTGTGATCAACACAGTCAAAGGCTTTGGCATAGTCAATAAAGCAGAAATAGATGTTTTTCTGGAACTCTCTTGCTTTCTCCATGATCCAGCGGATGTTGGAAATTTGATCTCTGGTTCCTCTGCCTTTTCTAAAACCAGCTTGAACATCTGGAAGTTCACGGTTCATGTATTGCTGAAGCCTGGCTTAGAGAATTTTGAGCATTCCTTTACTAGCATGTGAGATGAGTGCAATTATATGGTAGTTTGAGCATTCTTTGGCATTGCCTTTCTTTGGGATTGGAATGAAAACTGACCTTTTCCAGTCCTGTGGCCATTGCTGAGTTTTCCAAATTTGCTGGCATATTGAGTGCAGCACTTTCACACTGTCATCTTTTAGGATTTGAAATAGCTCAACTGGAATTCCATCACCTCCACTAGCTTTGTTTGTACTGATGCTTTCTAAGGCCCACTTGACTTCACATTCCAGGATGTCTGGCCCTAGATGAGTGATCACACCATCGTGATTACCTGAGTCGTGAAGATCTTTTTTTTTTGTAGAATTCTTCTGTGTATTCTTGCTACCTCTTCTTAATATCTTCTGCTTCTGTTAGGTACATACCATTTCTGTCCCTTATCAAGCCCATCTTTGCATGAAATGTTCACTTGGTATCTCTAATTTTCTTGAAGAGAGCTCTAGTCTTTCCCATTCTGTTGTTTTCCTCTATTTCTTTGCATTGATCACTGAAGAAGGCTTTCTTATCTCTTCTTGCTATTCTTTGGAACTCTGCATTCAGATGCTTATATCTTTCCTTTTTCCCTTTGCTTTTCACTTCTCTTCTTTTCACAGCTATATGTAAGCCCTCTCCAGACAGCCATTTTGCTTTTTTGCATTTCTTTTCCATAGGTATGATCTTGATCCCTGTCTCCTGTACAATATCACGAACCTTATTCCATACTTCATCAGGCACCTATCTATCAGATCTAGGCCCTTACTTCTATATCTCACTTCCATTGTATAATCAGAAGGGATTTGATTTAGGTCATACCTGAATGGTCTAGCAGTTTTCCCTACTTTCTTCAATTAACTTCGACAGCATATTAAAAAACAGAGACATTACTTTGCCAACAAAGATCTGTCTAGTCAAAGCTAGGGTTTTTCCAGTAGTCATGTATGGATGTGAGAGTTGGACTATAAAGAAAGCTGAGCACTGAAGAACTGATGTTTTTGAACTGTGATAATGGAGACGACTCTTGAGAGTCCCTTGGACAGCAAGGAGATCCAACCATTCCATCCTGAAGGAAATCAGTTCTGAAAATTAATTGGAAGGACTGATGAAGCTGAAACTCCAATACTTTGGCCACCTGATACAAAGAACTGACTCTTTGGAAAAGACCCTGATGCTGGGAAATATTGAAGGCAGGAGGAGAAAGGGACAACAGAGGATGAGATGGTTGAATAGCATCACTGACTCAACAGACATGAGTTTGAGTAAGCTTTGGGAGTTGGTGATGGACAAGGAGGCCTGGTGTGCTGCAGTCCATGTTGTCACAAAGCTTCAAACACGACTGAGCAACTGAACTGAACTGAACTGGCTGAAGATACACAAACTACTTGAAGAACAATCTGATAAAAAAAAATGTACATGACTTCTGCACTGGAGGACCAAAAAATATTTTACTAAGTAAAAAATTATTTTACTAAGATAAAATTTTTAAAAATAGATTGAAAGCTATATAGTAATCATGGATCTGAACACTTATGTTGTTAGATGTCAATTTTCCTGATAGATAAAATGCCATCACAATTAAAGCTTTCATCAGGCTATTTGTTGTTGTTGTTGTTGTGAGAAATTGTCAAGCTAATTCTAAAATATAAATAAAAATAAAAGGGCTTAGAATAGCTAAATTAAATTTTTAAAAGAAACAAGGGTAGAGAATATATACTGATTTTGTTTTTATAAAACTGCAAAAATAAAAACAAAGATGTAATGATGTCATAATAGACAAATCAATGTAACAGAAAATAGAGATTCATGCGTCTTTGCTCAACTGATTTTTGACAACTGTACACAAGCATTCAATGGAGAAAAATCAGTTCAGTTCAGTCGCTCAGTTGTGTCGCACTTTGCAACCCCTTGGACTGCAGCATGACAGGCTTCCCTGTCTATCACCAACTCCTAGAGCTTCCTCAAACTATCGTCCATCGAGTCCGTGATGCCATCCAACCATCTCATCCTCTGTTGTCCCCTTCTCCTCCTGCCTTCAATCTTTCCCAGCATCAGGGTCTTTCCCAATGAATCAGTTCCTCACATTAGGTGGCCAAATTATTGGAACTTTAGCTTCAACATCTGTCCTTCTGATGAATATTCAGGACTGATTTCAATTGAGATTGACTGGTTTTGTCTCCTTGCTGTCCAAGGGATTCTCCAAGGGAAAAACCACAGCTTTGACTATATGGACTTTGTTGGTAATGTAATGTTTCTGCTTTTTAATATGCTGTCTAGGTTTGTCATAGTTTTTCTTCCAAGGAGTAAGCATCTTATAGTCTTCTAAATATGGTGCTAGAATAATTAAATATCCTTGTTAGGAAAAAAAAAAGGAATGTTGATACAAAGCTCATATCAGATATAAAAATTAGCTCAAAATGTATCATATACTGAAATATAAAAGCTCGAAGTATAAAAGCTTTATGAGAAAACACAAAATAAAAATATTTTTATCTCAGTTTAGCAAAGATTTCTCAGAACACCAGAAGCATTATCCATGAAAGAAAAAGTGAAGTGTTAATGTTGCTCAGTTGTGTCCATCTCTTTGTGACCCTGTATAGTCCATGGAATCCTCCAGGCCAGAATACTGGATTGGATAGCTTCTCCTTTCTCCAGCGGATCTTCCCAGATCTCCCACCTTGCAGGTGGATTCTTACCACCTGAGCCACAAGGGATGCCCCAAAATAGTGGAGTGGGTAGCCAATCCCTTCTCCAGGGGATCTTCCTGAGCCAGGAATTGAACCTGGGTCTCCTGCATTGCAGGTGGATTCATCACCAACTGACCTATCAGGGTAAGAAAGAAAAAAAAATTAATTTAGTGTAATAAGAATTAAAATCTTTTGCTTCTTGAAAACATTGTTAATATTTGTTTCGAAAGAAGAAGCCAGCAAATTAGAGAAGGGTCTTGCAAATTGTATCCCTGAAAATTAATATCTACTCAGATTATTAAAAAATAAAAGTAAAAATTAACCTCACTAATCATTCAGCAGAATAGGCACCCAATTTTATATATGAAGAAAGTATTTGAGAAAGTACTTCACCGATGGTACATGATGGCTTATATGCACATGAAAAAAGGCTCAACATTTAGACATTAAAAAATAGAAATTAAAATCACAATGAGATGAACCTACAAATCTACTAAAAAAATTGAAACTATAAAGACTGATAATACTTGGTATGAGCAGGTTACGAAGCAACAAGAAATCCCATAAACTGCTGATGGCATATAACATGATATATTATATATGAAAAATAGTTTGAAATTTTCTTAAAGTGTTGAGCATATTGTGATTATATGATATAGACATTCTTGTCCTAGGAACTTACACAAGAGAAACAAAGCCTGTGTTCATGCAAAACCTTGGAAATGATGCCTATAACCATTAACACAGCAATGATAAGTTATGATAAATATTTTTAAGCATAAAATGAACTATTGATATATACAGCTTAGGTGATTCTCAAAATAATTATGTTAAATGAGAGAAACCAGTAAATAAAGGGTGTATGCAAAAATTTAGAAAATATAAACAAATGTATAGTAACAGAAGGTCACCAAGTATATAGTCTGATTTTGATGGCCTTTTTCTGTGTCACCGTAACTGCTTACACTTGGATCTCGTAGGATTTGTCATACCATATTGAAACATGTACTCTTTTTCTTATTCTGTCTTACTAGAATAAGTATCCTTGAAGTTGTAGACATTTGAACTCTCAGTTATTAGTAGAAATTCTGTCCTGCAGTAAGTTTTCAAATATAAAAGACAGAGTTTTACAATGACATCTAAGCTTTTACATGAACTGGCCACTCATTTAACCTCTGTGACCTCATACCTACTACTCCCCACTCACTCACAGAGGCCTCCTTGATATTCCTCAGATATGCCAGGCATGATCCAACTTTAAGCCTTTGCAATAGCCAATACTTTTGTCTAGAATAGCCTTACTGCTGACAGTTCTTGGCAAACTATCTCACCTTTTCATTTATTTGTTCAAATGTCACCTTCACTATAACTACTCTGAGCTTCCTACTTAAAATTTTAACTCTCCATCCTCTGCTACCAATCTTTTTCTCACCCAAATCTAATTTTTTTCCCCATTGTACTCCTCATCTTGCAACACATGCTTAATTTTCTTATTTAGAATTCTTGCTTTTATGTATTTATATCCCCTATTAAAGCTATGCAAAGCCAAGTGTTTTGTCCACCAGCATAATCTAAAGTAGTATCTGCCCTTTAGTGGATGCTCTATAGAGACTTGGTAAATTACTGAATAAATTAATGTTAAAAGAATGCATAGTTTTATAACTCAGTGACAGAATTTTTAAGTTAAATTCATGAACATTATAGTTTAGATTTATTTCAAAAATATTCTGTATCTTTTAATAGATAATATATATGAACTTAAAGAAACAATCATAAATTACCAGTTCCATAACTACTCCAAAGATGGGCTTGAAAAGGACAAAAATGTTATGTACCTAACAGAAGCAGAAGATATTAAGAAGAGTTGGCAAGAATGCAAGAATAACTGTACAAAAAAGATCTTCATGGCCAAGATAATCACGACGTTGTGATCACTCACCTACAGCCAGACATCCTGGAATGTGAAGTCAAGTGGGCCGTAGAAAGCATCACTACGAGCAAAGCTAGTGGAGGTGATGGAATTCTAGTTGAGCTGTTTCAAATCCTGAAAGATGATGCTGTGAAAGAGCTGCACTCAATATGCCAACAAATTTGGAAAACCCAGCAGTGGCACAGGACTGTAAAAGGTCAGTTTTCATTCCAACCCCAAAGAAAGGCAATGCCAAAGAATGCTCAAACTACCACACAATTTCACTCATCTCACATGTTAGTAAAAGAATGCTAAAAATTCTCCAAGCCAGGCTTCAGCAATACGTGAACCATGAAATTCCAGATTTTCAAGCTGGTTTTAGAAAAAGCAGAGGAACCATAGATTAAATTTCCAACATCCGCTGGATCATGGAGAAAGCAAGAAAGTTCCAGAAAAACATCTATTTCTGCTTTATTGACTTTGTCAAAGCCTTTGACTGTGTGGATCACAATAAGTGGTGGAAAATTCTGAAAGGGATGGGAATAGGAGACCGCCTGACATGCCTCTTGAGAAATCTGTATGCAGGTCAAGAAGTAACAGTTAGAACTGGACATGGAACAACAGACTGGTTCCAAATAGGAAAAGGGAGTACGTCAGGGCTGTATATTGTCACCCTGCTTATTTAAATTATATGCAGAGTACATCATGAGAGATGCTGGGCAGGAAGAAGCACAAGCTGGAATGAAGTTTACCAAGAGAAATATCAATAACCTCAGATATGCAGATGACACCACACTTATGGCAGAAAGTTAAGAGGAACTAAAATGCCTCTTGATGAAAGTAAAGGAGGAGAGTGAAAAAGTTGGCTTAAAGCTTTACATTCAGAAAACTAAGATCATGGCATCTGGTCCCATCACTCCATGGGAAATAAATGGGGAAACAGTGGAAACAGTGGCAGAGTTTATTTTGGGGGGCTCCAAAATCATTGTAGATGGTGATTGCTGCCATGAAATTAAAAGATGCTTACTCCTTCAAAGGAGAGTCATGACCAACCTAGATAGCATATTCAAAAGCAGAGACATTATTTTGCCAACAAAATTCCGTCTATGCAAGGCTATGGTTTTTCCAGTGGTCATGTATGAATGTGAGAGTTGGACTGTGAAGAAAGCTGAGTGACGAAGAATTGATGCTTTTGAACTGTGGTGTTGGAGAAGACTCTTGAGAGTCCCTTGGACTGCAAGGAGATCCAACTAGTCCATTCTGAAGGAGATCAACCTTGGGATTTCTTTGGAAGGAATGATGGTAAAGCTGAAACTCCAGTACTTTGGCCACCTCATGAGAAGAGTTGACTCATTGGAAAAGACCCTGATGTTGGGAGGGATTGGGGGCAGGAGGAAAAGGGGATGATAGAGGATGAGGTGACTGGATGGCATTACTGACTCGGTGGACATGAGTTATGAGTGAACTCCAGGAGTTGGTGATGGACAGGGAGGCCTGGCATGCTGCAATTCATGGGGCCGCAAAGAGTTGGACACGACTGAGACTGAACTGAACTGAATTGAACTACTCCAAAACCATTTAATTCCACACTTCTAGATCCTCTCTAAAGACCCTAAAATAATCTCTCAAAGGAAAGAATTTATTTTAAAAAACAGCATTTTTGTAAATAATTTAACGAAGCAAAAGTTTTGTTCAGCTAGGTATTATATCATTAGTAATCATCATAAATGTTTTTAATAAGCATGAAATTATAACTCTGACGTTTACTAAAATTAAACCACCTGCTAAGGCTGAGAAGATGAGAATAAACATTCATTTTTCCAAATAGGTGGAATGTACTGCCTGTTTTAATCAAAACATAAGGATTTATTCATATTGGCAATAAAGGAGAGTGCAACAGAAATCATAGAAATTTATACTTTAAATTTCTAAAGATCTTCAAAATGAATGGTATACAACTTTTAAATGCTACATAATGCTATATAATGACAGGATGACAAGTTGTAACAAATGGCATTTTAAAAGCTCTGCTTATAATGGTACTAAAGGTATCATTTCCTATAATTTTATATATGTCATTAATTTACTATATCTGGATGCAACATATTACCAAACAGATGTTCATCTGGGACTAAGATATTTTAATAAAACATGATAATTTGAGCCTACATCTATTAAACATTTTTTAATCTAACATTCATAGTCTAGCTAAACATATTACATTACCAACAAAACTTTTAAAATATGGGAAAAGTGGTGTTTGAAAAGAATATTTCTTTCAAAACTACAGTTAAATGAAAGCATTCGCCAATATTTGTTTTCAAGAACTTTCAATGTAACTTTATAAACTAGATATCTGACCAATCCATACAATATGATATTTGTTAGAAAATAAGAAAGTAACTGGCATGTATATTTAATACTGTAGAAGGTTTTTATAAAGAACACTTAATTGTTTAATTTGTATTGGGATGTGTCAACTCATAGAAATTGATAAATGCTAAAAAAAAATTATCAAATTAGATACAAATTAGATCAAATTGCCAAATCTTCTATATCATTGAAAAAGCAATAGAGTTCCAGAAAAACATCTATTTCTGATTTACTGATTTTGCCAAAGCCTTTGACTGTGTGAATCACAATAAACTATGGAGAATTCTTCAAGAGATGGGTATACCAGACCACCTCACCTGCCTCTTGAGAAATCTGTAGGCAAGTCAAGAAGCGACAGTTAGAACTGAATGTGGAACAAGAGACTTGTTCTAAATAGGAAAAGGAGTATGTCAAGGCTGTATATTGTCACCCTGCTTATTTAATTTATATGAAGAGTACATCAAGAGAAACGCTGGGCTGGAGGAAGCACAAGCTGGAATCAAGATTGATGGGAGAAATATCAATAACCTCAGACACACAGATGGCACCACCTTGCATGGCAGAAAATGAAGAACTAAAGAGCCTCTTGATGAAAGTGAAAACGGGGAGTGAAAATGTTGGCTTAAAACTCAACTTTCAGAAAACTAAAATCATGGCATCCGGTCCCATCACTTCATGGTAAATTGGAGAAATGGTGGAAACAGTGGCAGACTTTATTTTTTGTGTCTCCAATATCACTGTAGATGGTGACTGCAGCCATGAAATAAAAGATGCTTATTCCTTGGAAGGAAAGTTATGACCATCCTAGACAGCATATTAAAAAGTAGAAACATTACTTTGCCAACAAAGGTCTGTCTAGTCAAGGCTATGGTTTCCAGTGGTCATGTATGGATGTGAGAGTTGGACTATAAAGAAATTTGAGTGCTGAAGAATTGATACTGTTGAGCTGTGGTATTGGAGAAGACTCTTGAGAATCCCTTGGACTGCAAGGAGATCTAAAGGAATCCTAAAGGAAATCAGTACTGAATATTCATGGGGAAAGACTGATGTTGAAGCTGAAACTCCAATACTTTGGACACCTGATGTGAACAGCTGACTCACTTGAAAAGACCCTGATTCTGGGAAAGACTTAGGGTGGGAAGAGAAGGGGACAACAGAGGATAAGATGGTTGTGTAGCATCACTTACTCAATGGGCATGAGTTTGAGTAAACTCTGGGAGTTGGTGATGGACAGGGAGGCCTGGCATGCTGCAGTCCATGGACTTGCAAAGAGTCAGAAATGGCTGAGTGACTGAACTGAACTTAACTGAACTGAAAAAATTATATATTTTAAAATTATAGTTATTGCCAAAATGTTGAAATAACTTGAATTTTTGGATTCCCACATTCACAGTCAATTCTGGAGAAATTTTACAATTAGGAAGTAAAAATATGTTTTAGATACTAACAGATAATAAACAACGAAACACCATTGAATCCTGAGAAGACTCAAACTGTCTTCCACTGGTAAATTTTAGGTCCTATTTCTCCCTTTGGGACAAATTTTAACTGGCTTTTCATTTGTAGATGCCAGTCCAAATGATAAGATGATATCAAGAGTGTGTAACATCTCTGAAGAGGGAAGAACTTGATATAATTTTTCTAGAGAGACCAATTCTTTCAGGTATTATTCATAAGAGGTGAAAATTGAAACCTTGACTGTAAGATTTGCCATACAGAGTTAACATCAAGCATGAGTGGTCAGGGTAAGTTCTGAAATACTTGAGATTCTAAATCCTTCCTCACTGGTGCATTTCTCATTACATTACCCAGTTCTCTCATAGAGTGATTACTGGCCTTCAGTCTTTCACTGATGCACATTACCAGGTAGAGTAGTCATAGTGGAAATATACACACTGTTCTTTACAGTTCAGTTAGGGAATGTGGTTGAGTTATGGCCAATAGGATTTGAACAAATACTTAGCCACTTCTAGACTTCTAGACTTCTCTTCCCATTTCTCCAGAGAACTCTACTTAATATACTCTTATCATAGTAATATCAGAAGTCAAGCTTTTGGCACACTGTAACTGTAAGAAGGAAGCTGTTCAGTATGTGATAAATCTTGACTGATGAGAAAAAAAACTTCACTGTAATTATCTGCGAAGAATTCATGTATTTTGCTTGTTTAGGAAAGCCTAGCATACCTTGACTTGACAATAGATTGCTAATACTAAAAGGAAATAAACTCACATATCAAAATAAATAAGCATATGAAAAATACAACTTTTTCTCCCTAAAAAACACAATTTTTTTTTCCCTAAAAAACACCATATAGTGGTCCCCATACACAAAGTGAGGTATTATTGGAACAGGTAAGAAAAATAAAACCTTAAAAGTAATATAAAATAATGATATATATAAGGAGAAAAAAAAGATGCTCTTAACATAAGATACAATTATTGACATAAAGAATTAAAATAAAGAATGGATAGTCAGATGATTGTCAGTGTAAAATATACACATGTGTTGAAAGCAGATTAATGACCTCTGCTAAAATGAAGCAGAAAAAGAGAAAAAAAAAAAGAAGAACATATTTGATTAAGCATTGAAATATATTTTAGAGAATTAAAGAGAAATGAAAGATACTTGATTGCAAGAATGGCAAACAAGAGAGAGAATAAAACACACACATGGATATAATATGGTGAGTTTTAAGAATATCAAAGACAAAAAGAGAAGATTGTGAATTATGTCCAAGAGAAGGAACAGATACCTGAAAAGTACAAAATCACAGTGATCAAACTTTTGATAGCAACTACATTTAAAAAAGACTGCTGAGGATGTGTAGGCTTTTTTATGTATAGATGGAAAAGATATTTGAAACTAAATATTTTCCTTCAAACCAAACTATTGATTTAATGTGAGAGCACAATAAAAATCCCCTGACGGGTGTTCAGTCTTGGAATATTTGTCACACAGAGACACACATTTTGGAAAAAAAAAATAATTGGAGGACAACTCAATTTATTAGAAGAGACACACATATTTTGAAGGAAATATGAGTATAGCAAGCAGTGCAACATTTAATCCTTAAATTCTGAATGGCTTAAATTTCAGAAGTATTTGTCTGTCTTTGTCTTTAATTAAATTCTATGCAACTTTTTTCATGAATTCTAGAAAATCAGGACATTCTGATCTCTCTTTGTTGTCAATTGAAATTTCAAGAGAACATAACTATGAAGTTAGTCTGGCCTATTGTTTTAGCCATTTTTGCAACAGAGCGGGTAGTGTGTATGTTTGCATGTTTAGTTATTTAATTTTTTGTATTTTTACTTTGCTATGTGATTTTAAAATGGATTTATTTTAATAAAATGTGATTTATTGACATTTTATGTTTTATGAAATGGAATGGCACTTGTGTGAAATAAAAATGTACATCTCCATATTAAAAAAAATAAAACAGACTGGTCTCTTAAAAATGGCCAAAAGTATATTATATTTATCAACTTAAAACTGATAATGTACTATAATGTATTTCTTGTCATGGAGAACTCAGTTCAGTTCAGTTCAGTTCAGTCACTCAGTCATGTCCGACTCTTTGCGACCCCATGAATCGCAGCACGCCAGGCCTCCCTGTCCATCACCAACTCCTGGGGTTCATTCAAACTCATGTCCATCGAGTCGGTGATGTCATCCAGCCATCTCATCCTCTGTTGTCCCCTTCTCCTCCTGCCCTGATTCCTTCCAGCATCAGAGTCTTTTCCAATGAGTCAACTCTTTGCATGAGGTGTCCAAAGTATTGGAGTTTCAGCTTCATCATCAGTCCTTCCAATGAACACCCAGGACTGATCTCCTTTAGAATGGACTGGTTGAATCTCCTTGCAGTCCAGGGGACTGTCAAGAGTCTTCTGCAAGACCACAGTTCAAAAGCATTAATTCTTTGGTGCTCAGCTTTCTTCATAGTCCAACTCTCACATCCATACATGACCTCTGGAAAAACCATAGCCTTGCCTAGACGGACATTTGTTGGCAAAGTAATATCTCTGCTTTTGAATATGCTATCTAGGTTGGTCATAACTTTCCTTCCAAGGAGTAAGCCTCTTTTAATTTAATGATTGCAATCACCATCTGCAGTGATTTTGGAGCTCCAAAAAATAAAGTCTGCTGCTGTTTCCACTGTTTCTCCATCTATTTCCCATGATGGACGAGAGGAGCAACCCCACATCCAAGGAGTGGCAGCTGCCCGGGCGAGGAGGGTTGAAAGGAGCTACTCAAGTTCAAGGTCAGGAGGAGTGGCTGTGAGGAGATACCCCTCATCCAAGGTAAGAGAATCCCAAGTAAGACTGTAGATGTTACGAGAGGGCATCAGAGGGCAGACACACTGAAACCATAATCACAGAAAACTAGCCAGTCTGATCACACGGACCACAGCCTTGTCTAACTCAATGAAACTAAGCCTTGGAGAACTAGGAAAAGGAAATAGTTTCCAACCTTTATTTTAAATTACAAAGGAAATATTTCCCTACATTTATTTTAATTTACCTCTTTATTTCAAATTCTACTACTAGTTCATATTGACAATTATAAGAGGAAAATTTTAGAATAAAATATATTATTACTTACTAAACAAGCAGCAAAATTTAGCAAAGTATGTATAATGATTTTGAACATGAAGTATAATTTGAATGATTTTAATGTTTTACACAGAATGATAGCACTTTATTTCCTTAAAAGTTGCTAAGTAGCCCAAAACATTAAAAAACAAATTTGACTCTGAGGATGGGTTTGTAAATCCACTTTGGTTAATGTATGTATAACCTGCTATCGTGAGTCATCATTACACATTATTTTTATGTGTAATGTTCTGAGTTCCTTTAGTTCAAAACCATGCAGCCAATTAGCAAAAATATTCAGGTACACTCATAGACTAACTCCATATTTTGGAATAAGAAGAACATTACCATCCATTCCAACAAAAAATACATTTTTTATAAATGGGGATTTTGTTATTCAACAGTTTGCATAGTAAGCAGAAATGGGAAATGTTGCATCTAGTAACCATCTAAAATGTCATTTTAATTTTCAAGTAATGCATACACAGAATTTATATATTAAATATATTTGTATGATAAATATGCATTAACTAGATTGAGAACATTTTAAACGATCTAAATATCAATATATGTATATAACTATGGAAATTAACCTTACATTTGTAACAGCAAATATCATGAAAGTCTTAAAATTAGTCAGTCTTCTCTGCATTGCTAGGCAAAATGATCAAGAATCAGTTAAAAAATTCATCTCTATACAAGTTATCCTATTAGCATCACAGCAAGTTGCTCATGTAAAAAGTATTCAATCACCAATCAAGTTCTATAATTTAGATTGACTGGAAAGCAATTTTTTAAAACAGGGACTTATATCCAAAGTTTACTTTTTCTTCTTCACTGTCTTACTAAGTTGCATATATTCATTCTAATGGATGTTTGCATGTGTGCCCAGTTGTGCCTGTCTCTTTTCTACCGCATGGACTGTAGCCCTTCAAGCTCTTCAGCCCTGGAATTTTCCAGGCAAGAGCACTGAAGTAAGTTGCCATTTTCTCCTCCAGGGTATTTTCCCACCTAGGACTCCAACACACATCTCTTACTCTTCCTGTCAGTTCAGTCAGTTCAGTCACTCAGTCGTGTCCGACTCTTTGCGACCCCATGAATCGCAGCACAACAGGCCTCCCTGTCCATCACCAACTCCCGGAGTTCACTCAGACTCACGCCCACCAAGTCGGTCATGCCATCAAGCCATCTCATCCTCTGTCATCCCCTTCTCCTCCTGCCCCAATTCCTCCCAGCATCAGGGTCTTTTCCAATGAGTCAACTTGTTCCATGAGGTGGCCAGAGTAGTGGAGTTTCAGCTTTAGCATCATTCCTTCCAAAGAAATCCCAGGGCTGATCTCCTTCAGAATGGACTGGTTGGATCTCCTTGCAGTCCAAGGGACTGTCAAGAGTCTTCTCCAACACCACAGTTCAGAAGCATCAATTCTTCGGCACTCAGCCTTCTTCACAGTCCAACTCTCACATCCATACATGACCACAGGAAAAACCATAGCCTTGACTAGACGGACCTTTGTTGGCAAAGTAATGTCTCTTCTTTTGACTATGAGATTTAGGTTGGTCATAACTTTCCTTCCAAGGAGTAAGCGTCTTCTAGTTTCATGGCTGCAGTCACCATTTGCAGTGATTTTGGAGGCCCCAAAAATAAAGTCTGACACTGTTTCCACATCTATTTCTCACGAAGTGATGGGACCAGATGCCATAATCTTCGTTTTCTGAATGTTGAGCTTTAAGCCAACTTTTTCACTCTCCTCTTTCACTTTCATCAAGAGGCTTTTAGTTCCTCTTCACTTTCTGCCATAAGGGTGGTGTCATCTGCATATCTGAGGTTATTGATATTTCTCCCGGCAATCTTGATTCCAGCTTGTGCTTCTTCCATCCCAGCGTTTCTCATGATATACTCTGCATAGAAGTTAAATAAGCAGGGTGACAATATACAGCCTTGATGTACTCCTTTTCCTATTTGGAAGCAGTCTGTTGTTCCATGTCCAGTTCAAGCTGGAAAAGCTCAGTTTTCATTCCAATCCCAAAGAAAGGCAATGCCAAAGAATACTCAAGCTACTGCACAATTACATTTATCTCACACGCTAGTAAAGTAATGATCAAAATTCTCTAAGCCAGACTTCAGCAATACATGAACCGTGAACTTCCAGATGTTCAAGCTGGTTTTAGAAAAGGCAGAGGAACCGAACCAGAGATCAAATTGCCAACATCTGCTGGATCATGGAAAAAGCAAGAGAGTTCCAGAAAAACATCTATTTCTGCTTTATTGACTATGCTAAAACGTTTGAGTGTGTGGATTACAATAAACTGTGAAAAATTCTTCAAGAGATGGGAATACCAGACCACCTAACCTGCCTCTTGAGAAACCTATATGCAGGTCAGGGAAGCAACAGTTAGAACTGCACATGGAACAGCAGACCAGTTCCAAATAGGAAAAGGAGTACTCCTCCTGTACTGGCCAGCAAAATATTTACTGTTGAGTTTCCTAGAAAGCCCATTCTAATGGAAATTAAAATAAAATGCATGGTATATCAGAACTGAGAGGTTTAGCTGCCAATCCTTGAATGTACTTTATGGTAATGTAGCAACATATGAAAATTAATAATGATTCATGAAATATTTGTCATATTCACAAGGAGATAAAGAGCTTGTACAAAAGTGTAAATTGCTTTGCATTAAACACACCATGTATTTCAGCTGACATTTTTTTAATATCAAAACTTTCTCAAAAAAAGGAAGCAATGATTTGTGTTTTATCTCAAGTGCCTACCTACTTCTGGACCAATAACCCATGGTTCAAATTTCAGCTACTCTAAATAGCATTACTTCACATAATTCCTAACATAGTCTTTAATTTAATGACATTCTGTCCAGCTAGATTTATTTGATGTAACAAAAGACAAATTTATCAAAAGATCATTCTTAATTTCTATAGATTTCCAAACTTCATTTCTGTATAAGACCCAGTGAAGTGTTTTTAAAAAACAAACAAGAAAATGCCAGGAGCATTATTAGGTCAGCCTTAGGCAAAAAGTGGCTGATTCTATCTGATTCTCTCCTAGGAAGTATATTGCAGTCACTAAATCTAATAACCTGAGGCGATGATATCAAATTCCTTAGATTAGAAAGTTTCAAGAACAGTTTGTGTGGGTTCACTTCATTTAGAATTTGACAAAGATTTTGTTGTTTGTATATTTTAATAATTGATTTTTAAGGAGTAATAACTATGTTTTAAATTGATGCTGTTATTTGAATAGTTGGATGATATTCCTAAAATTGGATATCCATTCATCCTAGGAAAAGGAAATTGAAAAAAGTATTGCTTTTTAGATCTGACTTCTTTGAATCATTGATAAATGCAACAGAAAAAGTGATGTTTAAGTATACAATAGCTTCTATAAATAAATTATATTACATGGGAAACCTAAAATACATTGGAATGACTAGAATTTAATAAGGTCTTGTTTTCAATTCAAAGTAAACTGTAAAGTGAATTATATACCTTCAGTTCAGAGATATCAGCATTCATTAAGATAACAGACAAACTAATTGTGTTGAGATTTCAGTGACATTAATATTGCACTTACCAAAGAACAATGGCTGATATTTCTAATTATGGATTCTTGATAAAATAATATACTCCCCAAAGAGGAGTAATATTGTGAAGTTTAATTGTTTGTTATTAATAATAAAGGATATAACAATCATTATAGGTATAGTAGGAAAAATATGACATCAGCAAGTGCATGTAGAAATGCTAGGAAAAATACCTTCCCATATTTCTCAAGTTAACACAATATAGTAGATCTAAAAATATTTCTTAAAATTACTATGTGTTAAACTCATTTTGGTAATTCTTTTTTACTTGAAAATTTAGGAGTTGAGGTATATGATAAAGATTACACAAAACAATCTCAAGATTTTATTATTTTAAAATTCCTAATAAAGAACAAATCCAAAGGGGCTGTCTTTGTTCTGATTTAATTAACAAGTTGTCAATTAACTCTCCCATTTCATCACAGTATATCAGACATTAATAACTTTTTAATAGTCATGCCTGATGCAGTAAATACCATCTTTCAGACACAGTGATTAGACACCATCAAATAAACAAGAGAACTGTAGTTTAAGCATCTACCTGCTTCCATATGGGACTATGGCAGACAATTTTTGATCACAATATAGCAATGAACAGAAATCATTCGTGATCTGTAATGAACCTACTGATGAAGTAGAAGTGTTTGTGATATTAATTTACATAGAATCTTTATTAATTACATTGCAAAATAAATATGACATGGCAAAGCAGAAGTGAATGATAGAAATGCTCAGCTCACACTCTTTAAATATTTTATTTTTATATGTGTAGATCAGTAGTTTAATAGTCAACCAATATTCAATTTTTTATACTTTGAAAATTTTTACAGAAGTAACAAACCTAGCAACTAGAAAATACATCTTCTTGTAAAACAGTTTTGCCAGTGCCATAGAGAAACATCAAAGCAAATAATAAAAATAGTCAATACTTCACAATTTTTATTTTGTCTACTTTATTTAATAAAAATATCATAAACATAACCTAAGAGCAGCGTTAAACCAACTTGAAAAATTATTTTTCCAGAAGTTATAATACATTAGTTTGGTGATTTATTCAAAACAATTATATTACAAGCTTTAGTGTTCTTGCAATGAGTCCCACTTAATCAACAAATGACTCAGGGAGCTTATCATTATTGAACTAATATAATACTGAATTTATTCAGAGAAAACACTCTTTTCTTAACCCATTTCAAATAGTCTGCAAAAGGTAAAGTGGATCTAAGTAATCTTTATATAAGATTTGAAAGAAATATGTATCCTCTAAAGGATATGTAAAGTACCTTCTCTATGTAAGGTACTGTTCTGGGCTTTGTGGAGAACACAAGGAGGAGTCAGACATGGTTCTTGCTTCAAGAAACATATACTATACTAAGGTTTAATAGACAAAGGAGCATCTTTTCTCCAAGAAAAACACTGTGCCTATTCTCTTTACTGAAATTTTAACCTCACTGCTTTCATTCTCAACCATATTATTCTAGTGAATTCAACCTGCTATAATAGAAATATCACAGATTAAGAGGCTTAGAAACACAGAAATATGTTTCTCACAAGACTGAGATTAGCAATTCCAAGGTCAAAGTATAGGTATATTTGGTTTCTGGTGAGAGCATACTTCCTTAGAGATGGCTGTCTTCTCATGATGTCCTCATCCAGCAGTAGTGTAGGAACCCTCTGGGGTTACTTTAGGACACTGATCCCATCCATGAGGGCTCTATCTTCATGGCCTACTCATCCCCTCAAAGTCTCTCTTTTTAGTACTTTGGGGGTTAGATTTCAAAATTTTAACATGTGAATTTTGGGGAGACACAAACGTTTAAATCATATACACATATAAAGAGGTCAAGACACACACACAAACAAAATTCTACTTTTAAATATGCTATTTTTTTTCAACTGCAGAAAAATTGCAATTTAATTTTCCTCTTAAGTGATTCATTGGAGTAATTCATTCACATCCAATGCATCTAAACCCAAGACCATTCAGTGTAAAGTTGGTTACTCAACATATACAAAGAATTCTTTCTTTCGAATGTTCCATTTGTTTTCTTCACAGAACTTAGTGCAGTTATTGGAGAGGTAGACATAGATGTATATATACATACACCCACAACTCCTTTGGTAACTCAGATGGCAGAGCAGAGCACCTTAGGTGTTTGATGCAGATGTGGATTTGATCCTTGGGTCAGAAAGGCCCCCTGGAGAAGGAAATGGCAACCCACTCCAGTGTTCTTGCCTGGATAATTCCAAGGACAGAGGAGACTGGTGGCTATAATCTACAGAGTCACAAAGAATAGAACAGGACTGAAGTGACTTAGCATGTATGCCTGCAAAGTCATTTAAATAAGCATTCTGTGAGGGAAGTAATTTAAATCCACTAAAAGAGTTGAACATTTTCTTGAATGTTCCGTTTAAGAGAACTGAATGCATTGCATATTTTTTGAAACAAATGGTATACCCACTTCAATATTTTGCCTGGGAAATCCCATGGACAGAAGAGCCTGGTGAACCACAGTCCATGGGGTGCAAAGAGTTGGACATGACTGAGCACATACACATGCATACACACACCCACACGTGTATGTATGTATAAACACTTTTTCTGTGTAATGTTACACATGTAAACAAATTTTAACCTCAAGGAAAGAAGAAGCTTGTTTTATTTATTACTTAATATTCAGTTTTTAGCCAATATTCTGCCTTATAACAGAAAATTCAGTAAAAAGTTTTGGAATTCGTTACTGGACAAATAAACAAGAGAATAGTTAATGGATAAAATTATCTATTCTGGTATGGTTTTGTATTTTTGGCTAGCATCTTTTCCTCCCCTTTAAGCTTCCTTTGTTTTATTTTGAATCATTAAACAGAAATTTCCTGAATGATATGGACATTTGTCTCAAAATGCTTTGAACAACAATATGAGATTTGGAATGGAGTCCAACAGAAAAAAATGTAGACCAGACCCTTTATCTTGTCTGTACCTGATGAATGCACAGTACTTCCACAGGTGCAGCTCTCTGTGACCATAGCTCCAGTTTAATTGTGTTTGGTCATATGTTTAGAGGTTGATAACACTATCCCAAACTGTAAAGGGTCTGAGAGTTATTTTCAGTTACTTGCAAGCTAAAAAGTGAGTCAGTCATGGTTTCACAGGTGCTGACAAAAGACACAGACTCCTGATTTTGAAATAAAAGACAATTTCTTATTCACAGCAACAGCTGGAGTCCTAGCAGTGTGTGTGTGTGTGTTTGTGTGTGTTTGAGATAGAGAAAGAGTTCTCTGAGCCCTAATTCCCACATGAAGACACAGAAAAAAGGCAGAGAATATCTGTAACAGTATGGGTTGCATTAGAAGAGAAGGAAACATGTCTGTACTTTGATCTGAAGGAAGATTCTGTCTTCCAAGTCTGTTCAGTACACAAACGTCCTTCAACAGATAGGATAGGGCAAATAATAAGGGCAGAAACATAAGAGGCCAAATATAAATTGTCTACCCCAAACAAAAAAAAACTGTTAGAGATCCCCCATATGGAACAGAGTTAGAAAATACTGCTGGATTGTTACTGACAGAGGAGGGGTCCGACTGCTTGCTGCTCAGAAGCCAATAAATAGGCCAGGTTGGCGGAAAGGAAAGTTTGCTTTATTTCAGATGCCAGCAACTGGGGGTGGGGGGTGGAGAGGGGTGTGGATATCTGTCCAAAGACCTACTCTCTTCACACTGGCAACCAATGGGGCGAGAGGTTTTATAGACCGAAGGAGGGGGCTACATGCAGGAATCAGCACTGTCAGCAGTGGCAGTCATCTTCAAATTGGTTATCAGTGGTCTGACCAGTGTCATCTCATTTGTTTGAGGTACAGTTCATGTTCAGCTCCAGGTTCTATTTGTTCCCATTTCTTTGAGTTAATTCTCAGTACTGTGGCAGCTTATGCCACAGGTACAGTCTGGTGGTCATGTAATTAACTTCTTCACCCTGGTTTTTTAGTACCTATAAGACAGCTCACAGGATGTGGCTCAGAATATTACCTATAGCCCTTGAGAAAGAACTAAAGGTCATTGACTATGCTTAATAACTACATTATTATTATTCAACCTCCTTTTTCTGTTTTTCTTTGTTTCTGCATTTCTCATTTATCTGATTAAACTTACTCTTTGACTAAAGTTTTCCACAGACGAAAGGCAGGCAGAGGACATGGAGTGAAGCATGGGGAGAAGCAAGGTCCTTAGGATCCTGCTCTGTTTCACGATATCACATGGATAAGATAAGATGGACAATAGCCTGCTAGGCTCCTCTGTTCATGAAATTTTCTAGGCAAGACAACTGGAGCAGGTTGCCATTTCATTCTTCAGGGGATCTTCCCGAACCAGGGATCAAACCTGTGTCTCTTACATCTCCTACATTAGCAGGTGGGTCCTTTGCCACTAGTGCCACCTGGGAAGCTCTGATTAAGGACTGTGAGGGATCAAATCTTATTAGACAATTCTGGGATCCAGTAAACCTCAGCCAAGCTTTATCAAATTGAGACAAGAAGCCATCAAAATCTGAGCTCAACTATACAAGATGTGTGATTATAATTCTAGTCCCTGTGGGGTTATCCCCCAGAGGCAGTTTCTCTAATTAAGTTGGAGTAGTTCCCTAAATAGCACAACCCCATTTACTCTAAAAGAGAAAATATATGCAAGAGGCAAAATGACACATGGAAGCATCCTGCTTTTTAGTGGAGTATAGAATTAATTCCTTTAGGATGAACTTATTCCACATTTGACTTCCCACTTGAGAGAAGACTAAAGTGACTCTGACCTAATAGAATTCCTGACCTAATTCCTAATAGAATTTAAATTGGAGGTATGGCAAAAGGAAGATCACACAAGACTATACAACCATGGGAAATTTCAATTAGACAAGCAATAAATTTCAAAGTACTTTTGTTCTTGTTAATATGACAGACTCTTCTCCTAATCATAATTTTATTTTGATACTGTATGGTGACTTCAAATGCATTAAAAATGCAAGAATTTACCCTATCAGATCACAGGGAGTCTGGTAGTTAATGATGAAAATACTTTAAAAAGGATGCCTTACCAATTATTAATAAATTTGGAGTTTGGTAATGAAACATGACAACACTTAGAACAACAGGGCAAAGAAGTAGGACAAAGCTGTAAAATACGATCAAAAGATAATACTTTTAGGCCTGACAAAGAAAAAGTTATTCTTTACAAGATGAAATTGTGGCTGTTGATATTTTATAACTAATTTTCCTAATAAGGACAGAAAGGATCACCTAAGCTGCAGCCAAAATCTTATACAAAGCAGCAGGGGAATGATGCTTCCCTACAGAATAGATTTTTCTAAATGGCCATGTTAAAGGGTAGGATAGTTGATACATTGAAAGTCTCTAACTATAAGATTTATACACTGACTTATAATGTTTTCAAAATAATGGATATTATTCATCGGCTTTTATCAAAGATAAGAAAAAAATCATTAATGGGCTCTTTTTATAAAAGGAGGTAAACAACAACAAAAAAAACTAGGGAAGGCCTATTAAAATAAAAGCAGAGATTGAACACAGGTATTATTAAAGCATGAATACAGAGGATAGAAGTTCTAGCACAGAATGAGGGAAGCTAGCCAGATGACAGAGTAGAATAAAAAGAACTCAGTTAGTAAATTTAGAAGAATTACTCATCATCCAGAGAGTGTAAGGAGTGGGGAGTGGGAGTGGGGGATGGGGAGAGCAAGAGCGAGCAAGAGAGATCTTAAAAGCAGAGATAGAAAACAGGTAGACCAAAGGAGAGTTTACAAAATTTTAACCTCTAAAGGGAGAACTCCCAAGGCAGAATAGGAAAAGAAATAAAGATCTTCATATGATTAAACACAGATAAGTCACTTACTACCATAGGACTCACTTCAAACTCGCACAGAGTTGTAATGAGGAAAATTACCTGTAAATGAAAATTTTAAAAAAATGTTTACTTTGTTTAATTAGTTCTACCAGATAGCAGATGGAAGTGAAGACAAAGCATGATGTCACACCAGGGAAGAATATTACTTCTGTTTTAAAAAAGAAGGTGAATTGCAAGCTACATTACCTGGGATTGCCCCCCTTGAGTCATGTGTGAATCTTATAGTTACAAATCCACAATGCCTCATTTATTCTCTTTTTTAATGCTACCATTTGGAAGGGTCCATGATTTAAGATGACTTATTTTCCTGTGCCTTTTAAGGATTGTCAGTTACTACTTAGCTTGCCCACTCTCCTCTTAATCATGACCATGAAGAGTTGGGCCCACCTGGAGGAAGGAGTAGTAGAGGCAGTAAACAACTTTTGAGAATCTCTTTAAGAAGCAGATTATAAGACAGTGATTTCTTTTCCTACCAAATAACAAATTCTTGCAAGAATGACATCATATAACTTTACACACTATAACAGCATTATCCTTCTGGACCCAGAATTACTTGCATGGTTTTTTTTTTTTTTTTTCTCCCCATCACTGAGTAATATAGTTATCTACACAACTGAAACCCAGAAGACCTTGGATATAATGGCTATTAACTAATGTCACCTACATTATTTCAAAGCCTCTTTAAGGCTTCTGAAATACCTCTGTTCTGCACTTACTAAGCATCCTCTACCTATCAAACCCTCTAAGATTCTCTACCTTGATGAAATTTTCAGTCGGAAGAAGATCCAGGCAATATACAAGGAAATAGCAATACAAATAAAATAATTACATCTTTGATTATATAGATATAATCTATGGATGCCATAGTAAATTGATGTAAGAGCAATGATAAGAGTCTGGATTTCTTTATAAAGAATTCTGTCCTACACAGAAATTGACACTTAGGGATAATAATTACTGGAAGACGTTTTGTATCATGTAAAAGTATTCCACCACACGGTGACCAGATGTTCCAATTGTGATTATTTCTTTGTTCAGTTGTCGTGAATTAAGTCTGGGTTTTAGTCATTGCATTAAAACCTGGTAATAAAAACAACCACATTTACCTTCGACCTTTCTTCTCTTGGCTAATAAAACGTGTATGTAAGACAGGTGTTTCAAGTGTTGTTGATGTGAGAAAATTTTTCCTTGAGAGCTTTAATTAACATTACGAGCTAAAGGTTAGTGTTCTTTGTGATAGTTTACTTTTTTTTTTTACAATGTTAAATATCTAGTTCTTGAAGGGTTATTCTACTCTGTGCCATTCACATAAGAAATGACGGTATTACTTGCTTTCATCAGTGTGTCATTTGGACAGAAGATTTAAGAGCCAACTTGTAGTTAGTCATGTCTTTTTCCTTTCTGTAAGAGACTGTCAGTGTTGTAGACAGAGGTGACCCCTCAGGTTGGTCTTGGTGGGAGAATGGCATTAATGGATGGATACTTAGCATAAGTAAGGAAACAAAACAAACAAAACAACCAATAGTTGTTGCAGTCCACTGAGATTTAGAGTTTACTTGTTTCATCAGTGTGGCATAGTATCTTTTGATTGATAAACTCTACATAAGTTTAACTGGCTTAAAAAATATTCCCAAATACTCCCTCTTGAATTCAGGCCTCTTGTTAAAAACAAATAAACAAGCAGAAAACATATATAACCTTGGAAATTCAACTGAATAACTGAATTCCCCCTGACACTCTAAGCTTAATCAACTAGACTCAACAAGTTCGTATTGGTTTCAACACTTCTAAATGATACTTGCATCTCAACCTAGACTATCAACTTCTTAAAGGTAAAAAACACAGTTTATACCTCCCAGTAGTTCCATAGACATTCCTAACACTGTCTTTAATAAGCACTTTTTGATGTAAAATACTAGTAAATAAGTTTTTTCTAAAAAAATAAGAAGATATACTTAGTTGAAAAAGAAAGTAAAACATAAGACTATGTTGAATAATACAAAGATTATAGGAAGAGAAAATAAGTAAAATAAAAAAATAGAGATTTACATTTAAAGGAGAAATGACTAAGACAATGAATTTAAAAAAAAATATCATGAGAGATAAGAAAAAAATAAATGAGGCATTTTTGGAAAATAGTAGCAGGTGAGCAGAAGGCAAATGAATGCTACCTCTGTAATAATAGTAGTCCTTTTTGTATTGTACCTTATTATTTAAACTATTAAATACACAATGGAAACATTTATATTTAGGATTAAGTTTTCAATATTTTTTTCTGTTTGAAAATGTGTCACAGAAAGAATGTCAGCCTAAAGATATAATGGAAATATGTAATAACCCACACTGTTCGAATGTCTAATTTGTAAATGCTGTTAAAGCAAACTTGTCAGTGGTTTTATAAGGAATTAAATATGTTCACTAATGAAGATTTGTTTGAAATTCTAAAGTGAATGGTTGTGGACACTTTTTCTAATTCTGCTAGCTCTTTCCAGCGCTTTTTCTGTTAGCTCCCCATAGGAATAGTCTTTTTATGATATAATTAAATATTGTCATTGTTTTGCTAGCTTTTGGCCGTTGTTTCCTCCTTTACTTTTTCCTCTCCTCCTCATCCTCTTCTATCCTAAATATTTTCTCCAATTAAGTTTTCATTTAGCAGCCAAACTGTCACTGCCCCGCTATGAATCTTTATCAACAATTTGCTTACCCAAGATATGAGACAGTATCAATATTTAGAAGCTAGGAGTTTAAATAATCTGTTTAGGCATACATTTAAAAAATCTGTTGAAGTATAAATTAATTAAATTTAGATATTTATAAAATTTAGCCCAGATACTCAAGCTATCAACATCTTCAGAACACTTATTTTTGTTCAATGCTCAAATTAAAACATGGTTATTTTTAAAATAATAAAGAAATGTGAAGAAAAATTAGACCACTGCTTTTAAATTTTGAAGTATATTTCATTGATTAAAAATTTTAAAAAAAACTAATTTAATAACATATTTTCTTAAATGACAACAGTGGAGTTTTCTGAGTTGTGTTTCATTAAAAGAACATGACCTCAGTTCCTTGTTTAAATTATCAGCTTAAAGGGTAATCATGGGAAATAGTGAACCTTTGAATTAGTTATGAATGTATCATTTATGAATGTATTATATGGTCTGAGGAGTTCTATATGGAGTTGCTCCTTTTGTTTTGTTTTGTTTTGTTCAGTGAGCAGTAGCAAACTATACAAAGGAAATTAAACCTAAGAACTTTCAAAGAAATTCTTAAGGGTTTTCTGAGAAGGCAGCAAGGGCAAGAAAAATTTCAGCAAGGGTAATTACAAGTTTCAAATGGTCATCCCTTAATTATGAGAGGTTTTAAGTTCAAGTAATACATCTTTTTATAAATCTATCATATTTTATTAATTACTCCAAACTGCTCTCTTGAAATCATGGATTACCACTTACATTCTTTTCACATAGTTCATGTACTTAGTACTTAAAATGACCCTTATGATTTATAGGAAAATGTATTTTACTAATTGCCTTATTTATATGTATATATAAAAAATTGTGTAAATTATATGTTTATATATGTAAATTCTGAATATATGTATGTATGTATTCCATAAAAAGTTCTTAGGTTAACATTTTAAACCTACTATACTTGTTATAAAAAGACACAGACTTTATGAACTCTCCAAATCTCTGATTCTCAAATTCGTATTACATTTGTGAAATCATCAAACTAAATACATCAAACATAAGCCCAGTTCAGTTCAGTTCAGTCGCTCAGTAGTGTCCGACTTGTTGCGACCCCACGAATCGCAGCATGCCAGGCCTCCCTATCCATCACCAACTCCTGGGGTTCATTCAAACTCATGTCCATCAAGTCAGTGATGCCATCCAGCCATCTCATCCTCTGTCGTCCCCTTCTCCTCCTGCCCCCAATCCCTCCCAGCATCAGAGTCTTTTCCAATGAGTCAACTCTTCGCATGAGGTGGCCAAAGTACTGGAGTTTCAGCTTTAGCATCATTCCTTCCAAGGAAATCCCAGGGCTGATCTCCTTCAGAATGGACTAGTTGGATCTCCTTGCAGTCCAAGGGACTCTCAAGAGTCTTCTCCAACACCACAGTTCAAGCCCATCATATATAATAATGACTAATGCACTACAGAGCATATATAGGATGTTCCAGCCTCAAGCATTGTGGACTACATATGTGCTAAGTTGACTCAGTCATGGCCCACTTTTTGTGACCCTATGGACAGTAGCCCATCAGGCTCCTCTGTCCATGGAATTCTCCAGTCGAGAATACTGGAGTAGGTTGCCATGCCCTCCTCCAGGGGATCTTTCCAACCCAGGAATTGAACCCATGCCTCTTATACTCCTGCATTAGCAGGTGGGTTCTTTATCACTAGCGCCACCTGGGAAGCCCTAATTGTGGATTACTGAACTAAAATTTCCATCCCAGTAGTGTTTTGTATGTGTCTGTGGTTTATATGCCATGATCAAGTGGAAATGTTCTTTTGCTCAAAGCTTGCAGATGAATATATGCGCATGACAGTTTCAGAATAGGTAATCTATAGACTAGTGACATAACATTATAGTTTAATATGCAGAGGACTATAAATGCTGCTGCCATTTTACTTTGCTTAGTAAAACATCTCTTCCTTCATTTATCAAGTATTTTACTTTCTACTGAAGTGACAGAGTAATTTTATAGAGTAAAAACATAGCATAAATCCCAAAAGCCTTGATCATTTTGTTCTGTCAATTTTGGAACATAAAATTAAGGTTCAAATGCAATATTAGTGGTGGTTGAAGAAAAGCTAATTAAGAATTTGCTTCAGTTTTAACACTTTAATAAGGTGATGAACAGTTGAAATCAGTGAAAATAGGGAGTTTACAATGAAAACAATAATCTCAAGTGTATAATGACCCACAGTGTCTTAATAGTGTGGGCATGTGCACTCAGCAGTGTCTGACTCTCTGCAGTCTCATGGACTCTAGACTGCCAGACTCCTTTGCCCATGGAATTTTCCAGGCAAGAGTACTTGAGTAGGTTGCCATTTCCTACTCCTGGGAATCTTCCTGACCTAGGGATTGAATCCCTGTCTCTTGTGTCTCCTGCATTGGCAGGCAGATTCTTTACCACTAGCACCAAGGGAAGTATCAATAGGATTTGCTCAGTTCTGTGCCCATTGGATTAAGGCTTATCCACATTGTCTCCCACTCTAAAGATAACATGATATTGGCTAGAGAGAGGGTATAGAATTTAAGATCACTTAGTACTGAGCCCTTTTTATGCTTTGCTTCTTCACCCAGCTCTCTTGCTCTCCTAGACATATAGTTTTTCTCTCTTCCTCTGAAAATGGGATACATTTCTCTCTCTTCATGTGTTTTCTTGTCTTCAGAAAAATAAAATCTTGCTTTACCAAAGTGAATTTATATTTCTCTCCTACAATTAATTTTTTGGAACTTTAAGCACTTCTTCCATGCCACTTTAGAGTACTAGAAAGAAAGCAAAATGGTAAAAGAAGAATATTCACAGATTTGTAGTTCTGGATGTAATTGTGCCGTAATATATAATAATGTAACTAAATCAGAGTATTGCAGATTATGGAGAAGGCAATGGCACCCCACTCCAGTACTCTTGCCTGGAAAATCCCATGGACGAAGGAGCCTGGTAGGCTGCAATCCATGGGGTCGCTAAGGGTCGGACACGACTGAGCGGCTTCACTTTCACTTTTCACATTCATGCATTGGAGAAGGAAATGGCAACCCACTCCAGTGTTCTTGCCTGGAGAATCCCAGGGATGGGGGAGCCTTGTGGGCTACCGTCTATGGGGTCGCACAGAGTCGAACACGACTGAAGTGACTTGGCATTGCAGATTATAAGTTTTAAAATACTTGCTGGCATGTTGTAGAGAATGTTTTTCTTTCAATGACTTGAATATTAACTATTTTCTATTATTTACTGATAGTACAAAAACATCTCAACAAAATACGCAATACTGTGAATGGATATTATGCTTTTCCAATCACACATTGCAAAATAAGCTCTTAACAATTAGAATTTATTTAAATCATAAAACATGACTAAGTCAAGATTTCAATTTAGATATAAATAATTTTCATGGCATAATTCTCTCCACTTTGACCTTCTGCCTCTGACAGCTTTTCATTTTTAACTGAGGGTAGGAGGTACCATTTAGTTTACTCGGCAAATTTCTTTTTCTTTTGTCAAATAATGATAAACTTAGTTGACTTTATGATAGTAATATCACAAAAAAACATATCATTGAAATATAGTTACCAACAATTGTACTGCTATATGTAACAGCTAATTGTAGGAAGGATTAGTTTGTAGCTGATGTTGGTATATTAGCTTATAATTTTTTCTTGTCCAGATACTTTTTTTCATCCCTCTTGGTCTTGGTATTGGCTGTTGTTTTATTGGTTTAAGAAATTTCTTTATACTCAATATAGATGCAATTACCAATCACAGTGCCTTACCTTTGAAAAATGTGAACTTAAAACACATACTGGACCCCCAGATATTTTTTTTTTTATCACATGATAAACCAATGAGATTCTTCCCTGAAACATCTTAAGTAAACTCAGTAGGAAAAAAATGCTAACTTCCTCTTTGACAACAATAGCATTAAATACAATTTACCTTAAACTTCTGTCATTATATTGCCAAATTTCAAGGAGAAAACATAGCTGTAAGACAAAACCGGTATGCAGAGGGGAGAGACTGGTGAAAGGCTCTGAAATGACCGTCTAAGGCATCAGATGCATTTGTTCCTGAAGTCATTCCTTGGGCATAACTGGCAAATTCCTAATTTTGTTGTCTAAATTGCATTGTATTATTTTGCCACAGGTAACAGAAGAATTTTGATAAATATAGAAATTATTTTCTGAAAGTATGCTTTTAAAGTGACAGTACATAAAATATGATATGGACTAAGTGGAATTGAGGACAGAGAAGATCTCTCTAATTCTCATTGAAAATTAATAATCTTCACATAATAATTAAGCAGATGGTAATTTATATTAATATATGCTGCCTTTTGAGATTCAGACTTTCTCAAGTCTGAAATTTTAGAAAAGTAGCAAAAAGTATCTGAATATAGGAGTGGGATGATTATTTATGAAATTCTCTTTGTGCAAATTAATAGAGACACATGGAATTTGTGTTCAATTTCTTTTAGCCTTGTATTTAGGGAAAAAATGAAAAAGTATAGATGACACTAAATTCTCTCAGGGAATAAAATACCAAATTCATGAGAACAAATAATATGAAGAGTTCTTCACTCTGCAAGTAAGCAGAAAAATGATTTTCATTGATTTTGAGATGTACAAGAAGTGTAAGATAATTTATCTAAGAACAAAATTCACATAACAATTTTTTAAAAGGCCATAAAATAAAATGACATAGTAGCTGACTTTATCAAGCTGCTTACCTAGTCCAGAAAACTTCTTTTATATCTGCTGTCATATTTTTGCTGAATGGACTGCATTTCACAAACTCCCTGTCTTGGAATTATAAGGGTTAAAATAGGTTAAAGAGAAGGAGGTAATGGGCAGTTGGTGGTGAAGTTGAATCTACAGTTACACTTTTTGCTTTAGGTTCTTTGTTATACCCTTGATTCCTTAGTTTCATTATTTTTTACATAAGTCAACTACATTAGATTTTGTTTTATACACAGTTTGTCCCAGCTGGATTGACCAGTTATCATAGGTATAAAATGACACTACTAGAGTCTGAAATTAATCCATTCTTGGTTTCATCAAATTACCACTTTTCTTTAATGGTTCCTTCACTTTAAATTTCTAATATTCATTCACATTTCTGTTAATTTTATCTCTTTTTATTTAAATTCTAAATTTACTGAGAAAATTTTAAAAGTCATAAAAATAAAAATGTACTGTGACCTAACCCAACAGAGATAATTAGGTTATTAAAGTCTCTTGATCCTTCCTCTCATATATATGTTCTAATTTCATTTCCAAATTAGGATCTACTGAGATTATGATGAATTTCCTCTTAGTCAAGAACATTTCTGGCTATAAATACAGCTTACACTCTAACAACAGGGTATAAAATATACAAGACATTTGATCGACAAAAAATGTCCTTTAAGTTTGGTCTTATTCAAAACTACCATGAGCATATTTGGTCTATGCCTAACGGTTTTGAGTAGGAGCAAATTATCAAGGATATTTTGACATAGATGAATTATCCAAGGATGTTTTAGGCAGAAGTAAATTGTCCTGCCGATATCAAGGACCCTTTGGCATGGACCAAATGCCCTACTGACCAAATATTCCATGGATCAAATGTCTTATAGATGTTTTGGAGTGGATCGAATGTCTGTTGTTCAGTAGCTTAGTCACGTCCAGGTCTTTGTAACTCCATGGACTGCAGCATGCCAGGCTTTGTCGATTTCCATCTCCCGGAGCTTGCTCAGAATCATGTACACTGAGTCAATGATGTCATCCACCATCTCATCTTCCGTTGTCCTCTTCTTGTCCTGCCTTCAATCTTTCCCAGCATCAAGGACTTTTCTCATGATTTGACTCATTTCATCAAATGTATTGGAGTTCCAGCAACACTCCTTCTAATGAATACTCAGGATTGATTTCCTCTAGGATTGACTGGTTTGATCTTCTTGCAATCCGATGAACTCTCAAAAGTTTACCCCAAAAGTTTACCCCAATATCACAGTTCAAAAGCATCAATTCTTCTGGATTCAGCCTTGGTTATGGTTCAAAACTCACATCCATACATGACTAAGAGAAAAACCATACCTTTGACTATATGGACCTTTGTTCACAACTTAATGCCTCTGCTTCTTAATCCACCATCTAGGGAAGTAGCGATGCATCAAATCTTGAAATTTCTAAGTTACCTGGAGTTCCAGATATGGATAATCATTTTAAAGGTCCTCACATTATATACAATGTAAATTGCTCATTCCTAAACATTTCATCCTGATCGGTATTTAAAGATTGCAACATTCTGGCAGTAAAGATTTAACTGAAAGCAAACAATCAGAGATAAAGATATATTCTTCATCTTAATAATCAAAGATTTTTAAAAGGTAAAATTGACAGAGTGATAAATGTAAGAATTACTGCAAATATTGAAACCAGAAGATCGAACATGGACCGTATAGAAGACACCATCAAGGGTTATTTTAGTTTTTTTCCAGTGAAGTTATGTCAAAGACTAAAATGTTTTATTATTAAATAAATTTATGCAATAAATAATACAGAAAAAAGTAATAAGTTAGAAAACACATACATTTAGTTCAGTTCAGTTCATTCACTCAATCGTGTCTGACTCTTTGTGACCCCATGAACCGCAGCACCCCAAGCCCCCCTGCCCATCACCAATCCCCAGAGATCACCCAAATCCATGTTCATCGAGTCGATGATGTCATCAAACCATCTCATCCTCTGTCATCCCCTTCTTCTCCTGCCCTCAATCTTTCCCAGGATCAGGATCTTTTCAAATGAGTCAGCTGTTCACATCAGGTGGCCAAAGCATTGGAGTTTCAGCTTCAAAATTATTCCTGCCAATGAACACCCATGAATGATCTCCTTAAGGATAGACTGGTTGGATCTCTTAGCAGTCAAAGGGACTCTCAAGAGTTGTCTCCATTCCACAGTTCAAAAGCATCAATTCTTCATCACTCAGCTTTCTTTATAGTCCAACTCTCACATCCATACATGACCACTGGAAAAATCATAGCCTTGGCTAGATGGACATTTGTCAGCAAAGTAGTGTCTCTGCTTTTTAATATGCTGTCTAGGTTGGCCATAACTTTCCTTCCAAGGAATAAGGGTCTTTTAATTTCATGGCTGCAATCACCAACTGTAGTGAATTTAGACCCCAGAAAAATAAAATCAGCCATTGTTTCCCCATTTGTTTGCCATGAAGTGATGGGACCAGATGCCATGATCTTTGTTTTCTGAATGTTGAGCTTTAGGCCAACTTTTTCACTCTCCTCTTTCACTTTCATCAAGAGGCTCTTTAGTTCTTCTTCACTTTCTGCCATAAAGGTGGTGTCATCTGCATATCTGAGGTTATTGATATTTCTCCTGGCAATCTTGATTCCAGCTTGTGCTTCCTCCAGCCCAGCGTTTCCCATGATGTACTCTGCATATAAGTTAAATAAGCAGGGTGACAATATACAGCCTTGACGTACTCTTTTTCCTATTTGGAACCAGTCTGTTGTTTCATGCCCAGTTGTAACTGTTGCTTCCTGACCTGCATACAGGTTTCTGAAGAGGCAGGTCGGGTGGTCTGGTATTCATATCTCTTTCAAAATTTTCCACAGTTTACTGTGATCCACACAGTCAAAGGCTTTGGCATAGGCAATAGAGCAAAAATAGATGGTTTTCTGGAATTCTCTTGCTTTTTCGACGATCCAGCCGATGTTGGCAACTTGATCTCTTGTTCCTCTGACTTTTCTAAAACCATTTGAATATCTGGAAGTTCACTGTTCACTTATTGCTTAAGCCTGGCTTGGAGAATTTTAAATATTTCTTTTCTAGTGAGTGAGATGAGTGCAATTGTGTGGTAGTTTGAGCATTCTTTGGCATTGCCTTTCTTTGGGGTTAGAATGAAAACTGACCTTTTCCAGTCCTGTGGCCACTGCTGACTTTTCCAAATTTGATGGCATATTGAGTGCAGCACTTTCACAGCATCATCTTTCAGGATTTAAAATAGCTCAACTGGAATTCCATCACCTCCACTAGCTTTGTTCATAGTGATGCTTCCTAAAAGCCCACTTGACTTCACATTCCAGGATGTCTGGCTCTAGGTGAGTGATCATACCATCGTGATTATCTGGGTTGTGAAGATCTTTTTTGTACAGTTCTCCTGTGTATTCTTGCCACCTCTTCTTAATATCTTCTGCTTCTGTTAGGTCCATACCATTTCTGTCCTTTATTGAGCCCATTTTTGCATGAAATTTTCCCTTGGTATCTCTAATTATCTTGAAGAGATCTCCAGTCTTTCTCATTCTATTGTTTTCCTCTGTTTCTTTGCATTGATCACTGAGGAAGGCTTTCTTAGCTCTCCTTGCTATTCTTTGGAACTCTGCATTCATATGGGTATATGTTTCTTTTTTTCCTTTGCTTTTCACTTCTCTTCTTTTCACAGCTATTTGTAAGGCCTCCTCAGACAGCCATTTTGCTTTTATGCATTTCTTTTTCAGGGATCATCTTGATTCCTGTCTCCTGTACAATGTCGTGAACCTACATCCATAGTTCATCAGGCACTCTGTCTATCAGATCTAGTCCCTAAATCTATTTCTCACTTCCACTGTGTAGTCATAAGGGATTTGATTTAGGTCATACCTGAATGATCTAGAGGTTTTCTCCACTTACTTAAATTTCAGTCTGAATTTGTCAATAAGGAGTTCATGATCTGAGCCACAGTCCACTCCCAGTCTTGTTTTTGGTGACTATATAGAACTTTTCCATCTGTGGCTGCAAAGAATATAATCAATCTGATTTTGGTGTTGACCATCTGGTGATGTTCATGTGTAGAGTCTGCTCTTGTGTTGTTGGAAGAGGGTGTTTGCTATGACCAGTGTGTTCTCTTGGCAGAACTCTATTAGCCTTTGCACTGCTTCATTCTGTACTCCAAGGCCAAATCTGCCTGTTATTCCAGGTGTTTCTTGACTTCCTACTTTAGTATTCCAGCCCCTTATATTGAAAAGGACATCTTTTTTGGATGTTAGTTCTAGAAGTTTCCATAGGTCTTCATAGAACTGTTCAACTTCACCTTCTTCAGTGTTACTGGTCAAGGCATAGACTTGGATTACCATATATTGAATGGTTTGTCTTGGAAACGAACAGAGATCATTCTGTTGTTTTTGAGACTGCATACAAGTACTGCATTTTGGAATCTTTTGTTGACCGTGATGGCGCCTCCATTTCTTCTAAGGGATTCCGGCCCACAGTAGTAGATATAATGGTCATCTGAGTTAAATTCACCCATTCCAGTCCACCTTAGTTCGCTGATTCCTAGAATGTTGACGTTCACTCTTGCCATCTCTTGTTTGACCACTTCCAATTTGCCTTGATTCATGAACCTAACATTCCAGGTTTCTGTATAATATTGCTCTTTACAGCATCGATCCTTGCTTCTATCACCAGTCCCATCCACAACTGGGTTTTATTTTTGCTCTGGCTCCATCCTTTCATTCTTTCTGGAGTTATTTCTCCACTGAATACCAGTAGCATATTGGGTACCTACCAAACTGAGGAGTTTCTCTTTCAGTATCCTCTCTTTTTGTCTTTTCATACTGTTCATGGGGTTCTCAAGGTAGGAATACTGAAGTGGTTTGCCATTCCCTTCTCCAGTGGACCACATTCTGTCAGACCTCTCCACCATGACCCATCAGTCTTGAGTGTTCCCTCATGGCATGGCTTAGTCTCATGAGTTAGACAAGGCTGTGGTCCACGTGATCAGACTGGCTAGTTGTCTGTGATTGTGGTTTCAGTCTGTCTGCCCTCTGATGCCCTCTTTCAGTGCCTACTGTCTGACTTGGGTTTCTCTTACCTTGGATGTCGGGTATCACTTCACGGCTGCTCCAGCTAAGCATAGCCACCGCTCCTTACCTTAGACTTGTGGTAGTAGCTCCTCTCGGCTGCTGCTCCTGACCTTGGACATGGGGTAGCTCCTCTCTGCCGTGCTTCTGCAGCATGCCCACCCCTCTATCCATGGGATTCCCCAAGCAAAAATAGTGGAGTGGATTGCAATTTCCTTCTCCAGGGACTACACAATGTTTACCTTATATGAAAATCAATAAAAAGAAACAGTTGATATATATTAAGGTTACATAACAAACATGAAAAACACTGAATAAATTTAGAAAGTTATTATGAAAGTGAATCATTTCCAAGTCACAAAAGGTACCATCAACTTTATTTTTATTGATTTATTTTATTCTTTTTTACTGATTCATATGTATTGGTTTTATTCTTCAAGCATAATTCCTTTCTGGATTCTATAAGGAAAAAATTTTAATAAAATGTTATCACCTGAAATAAATATTCTAAAACTGACTTGAATGCTGAATCTATTTGAATTTGTTTCAAGTCCAGAGTCTGTGAATAATAGGCTACATCTTTAAGAATTTTCTGAAAGAAAACTGGCTTTCAGTGTAGATTTTCATCAACATCAAAGAGAATAAAGCCATATATATGTTAGCATTAAAGGAGAATTGTGAGAAATCTGTACTATAGGCAAATTTAACACGTATTTTACATATAAATCATTTAATTTAGCTGTTATAATAAACTAAATTAGAATGCTGGTAGTCTGTAATTAAGTATCAAATATGACACATTCATGTCTGGTAAAGAAAAAATAATAATGGTTAGCTAATAAAGTATCTCTCTCTTCACACATTTAATTATTGATCTCTTTTCTGAAATGTTTACTTAACTTTTTCCTGAAATTTTAAGTACTAATTTCTTTATAAGTACACAATACGCTCTCAAAATCTTTATTAAAATAGATTTGGAAAACTAAGGCATAATTGTATCTCTTCTGTAGTTAATTTTTAAAAATAATTTTAAATCATTTTGCTGAGGACAATAAAATATAATATTCTTTTAAATTCATATTGTCTCTATAGCAATTACCACAACATGGCTTGAAACAACATAAATTTGTTACTTTATGTTGTGAAAATCAGAAGTCAGAATGGAACTCACAGGGCTAAATTTCTTTCTGAAGCCATTAATGTTGAATTCATTTCTCTCCTTTAACAGCTTCTGAAAAGCATTCCTTAGCTCCTTCCTCCTTCCTTCAGCTTCAAACCAGCAATGACCATTGGAGGTTTTCTCACAGTGTCAGCTCTGTTTCTGATTCTTCTGCCTCTCTTCCCAGATTAAGGTCCATTCAGATAATTTTAAACAGTTTCTTTACCCTAGGATCAGTAGATTAACAACACTGATTTGATTCTGTGACCTTAATTCTCTTTTTCCGTGTTCTGAAACATTTTCATAGGTTCCAGGGATAAGAATGTGGACAGCTTTAAGGTATGAAGTAGCATTATTTTGTCTCCATCAATTCTCATTATAAAAATGTAAATCAATTATTATTTGTTATTCATTAAAAATTCTGATTATCTACTATGGGCAAGGTACTATGATAGGTGTTGATGATACATTAATAATATGGTTCTTACTTTGGAGATATATGGTACATAATAAGAGAGTAATGTTGTTAATAGACCATTAAATGTGCTGAGTTTCTTCAGTTGTGTCCAACTCTTTGCAGGCCCATGGACAGTAGCCTGCCATGCTCCTCTGTCCATGGAACTTTCCAAACAAGATTACTGGAGTGGGATGCCATTTCTTATTTCAGGTGATCCTCCTGACCCAGGGATCGAACCGCACTTCTTGCATCTTCTGCTTTGGCTGGCAGATTCTTTATCACTAGCATCACCTAGGAAGCCCAACACCATTAAATAGTATGTATTAAAAATATATTGTGAAGGGCAAGATAATACACCAAAGAGGTCCTCATTATCCACTAGGGATGACATTTGCTTGCTGAAGACGGTGTCTTTTAAACTGAGGTTCTGGAAAAAAATAAAAATATCTCATGCATACCTATGTGTATGTTTGTGTGTATATGTACATATGTGGCTATGTATGCTTGCAATGCATGTTCAGGTAAATTAAGATTTTGTGCAGTGAAACTGAGATGGAATGGCACAAAAGACAAATTTTGGGAAATAAATTATAGAAAACCTCTATATTAAGATACAGGAAATAGATGATAGTATTGTCGGTGGTAAACATGGGGATTAAGAAATAAATCAAATGGGTAAGAACATGTCTGTCTGTGTAAAGAGATCAAGAATATCTTTAACTCTGAAAACTTGATGTAGAATTAATTTCATCAGACCTGTATTTAAGAGGATTACTCTAGCTGCTATTGGAAAATTAAACGTAGGTTGGCTTAGAATTATGAAGGATTAACGACAAGCTCACAGTTTGTTGCGATAATCAAGAGAGAAGAGAATGAGACTCTCCAGGTAACTGAAGCAACCTGTTATGTGAAACAAGCAGGTTCATTTTTACCTGTGAAATCTTTAGTGTATGAGTGCCTATCAACAGTTTCCCAGCATAGACACATGCACCTCTTCATGGCGAGATCCTCAGTCCACAAGAAAGTGCAAGGGTTTATGTCACATCATATTAAACAGTCTGGACTTTCAAAGAAGTGTGAATTGCAATAGTCATAAATGTATCTGTTCAAGTCATGTCTGCCATAGGAAAGGTGGTTTTTAGTGTCCACAGCTCAGAAATCCCTAGAAACTTCAGTTAATATATATGTAACATGTATATAATCAAAGAAGGCAATGGCAACCCACTCCAGTACTCTTGCCTGGAAAATCCCATGGACGAAGGAGCCTGGTAGGCTGCAGTCCATGGGGTCGCTAAGAGTCGGGCACGACTGAATGACTTTACTTCCACTTTTCATTTTAATGCATTGGAGAAGGAAATGGCAACCTGCTCCAGTGTTCTTGCCTGGAGAATCCCAGGGACGGGGGAGCTTGGTGGGCTGCCATCTATGGGGTCACACAGAGTCGGACACGACTGAGTGACTTAGCAGCAGCAGCAACATGCATGTAATATATATATTTAAAATTTTTCTAACTGCATGTGTGGAAACTGCCTTCATTTTCTGAGCCAACATTTCATTAGCTCCTTGCCCCAAACAAGCTTCTACAGTTAAACCGTACACTAAATTATTTGACAATTAACCTATTGAGACCATTTCCCCCATTTCCTCCATGGAGAATCACAGCACTTTCAGAGAGACAGGACACTTATTTTTATTGTTATGAATATCAAGAGCTTACAACTCTCAACACAAGAATTTCACTTTATTATTTTCTCTATTAAGTGCAATCTCCTTTCTAATTTACCTTTAATGTATTAAGGGAGGGTTCTTATGTTTAAAAAAAATGACATAAGTAAACAGTTAATATCTCAAGATTTTATTGACAAACAGATGGCATCAGCATCAGAAAAATGGATTTCTGCCAGATTTTGGACAAAATTGTTAAGAAACGAATACAATAGTAGAATGAGTAAACCACTCTAAAGTTACCAAGAGATGTTCAAATCATGCACCACAAATCCACCAAGCAGGAAAAGAGGAGGTCCCTGAAAGGGCAGTCAGATTTCACATAGGGAAGAAGTTGGAATGGGTGTTCTGTGAAGATTTTTTTTTTAAAAATTTTACTGTTGGGGCTTCACCGATAGCTCAGTTGGTAAAGAATCTGCCTGCAATCCAAGAGAACCTGGGTCAGGAAGATCCCCTGGAGAAGGGATAAGCTACCCACTCCAGTATTCTTGGTCTTCCCTTGTGGTTCAGCTGGTAAAAAATCCACCTGCAAATAGGGAGACTCAGGTTAGTTCTCTGGGTTGGGAAGACCCCCTGGAGAAGGGAAAGACTACCCACTCCAGTATTCTGACCTGGAGAACTCCAAGGACCATATAGTCCATGGGTTTGCAAAGAGTCGGATGTGACTGAGCGACTTTCACTTTCACTTTAAAAAGAGAGTTTTGCTTTTAAAGCACAGTGAATTGGGTCAGGAGAGACACAAACTCACAAAAAAATAAAATGGGAGGAGAGATGAAAATTATAAGAATGGAAGCTTGAGATAGGAAACATGACTACTTAATTGCATTTGATATAGCATAGTACCAAAGGCTAATAGAAATGAGAACTATCATGAATTGACTGATCTTGAATAGTAGAATCAAAGAAATATATTTTTCCAGTTAGCAGCTGAGGTCTTCATGTAGGTTTTCAAATAGAGCATTGATAGGAAACTGTTCAATGTATTTGAGGATTATACCAATAATGACACAGCATTTTTATTAATATTACAGATAGTTCCCAACTTATGATGTCTCCGCTTAAGACTTGTCAACTTTATGATATTTTGAAAGTGATAAACATTTAGTAGAAACTCCACTTTGAATTTTGAACTTTGATCTCTTCCCTGGGTTAACAATCTGTACTAAGATACCAGAGTCTCAGCTTGCAATCGGTTCTATTATTATGAGCATGAATAACCGACACACATAACAACCTTTCTATACCCAGACAACAATTCTAGTTTTTACTTTCAATACAGTATTCAATAAATTACATGAGATATTCAACACTATAAAATAGATGGTGGTTTGATTATTTTGCCCCAATTGTAGACTAATATAAACATGTTCTGAGCATATTGTAGGTAGGCTAGGCTAAGCTATGTGTACTGTGCTTAGTTGCTCAGTCATGTCCAACTGTTTGTGACCCCATGGCTGTAGCCTGCCAAGCTCATCTGTCCATGACGTTTCTCCAGGCAAGAATACTGGAGTGGGTTGCCATGCCCTCCTCCAGGGAATCTTCCCAACCCAGGATTGAATCCAGGTCTCCCACATTACAGGTGGGTTCTTTACCATCTGAACCACCAGGGAAGCCCAAGAATGTTGGAGTGTGTAGCCTATCCCTGCTCCAGGAGAGCTTCCTGACCCAGGAATTGAATCAGTGTCTCCTGCATAGGTTAGCTCTTTTGTATTTCCCTACAAATTGATGAATGTTCTCTTCTTGAAAAAAATCTGATTATAGTAGGATTTTGTACAATGTTGAGGATATTTTGTATGATAAGACTGGCAATTCAGGATTAATATGTTCACCTTGGCAAGTATATTGGCCAAATGGAAGAGGGCAGAACTCAGAAAAGGCTTCTAATTGATTGTAGGCACATAGATTTCTCTGTTTAATGACATGACACTGGTAAAATTTAAGGGCTTATAAATTTGGAACTGATTGGAGGAAAACCTTCCCATGGTGTGGTGACCACTGGCAAAATACTCTGTATCAGGAAATCAGAAAAATACTATAACTGCCCCTTAAAATGGACTATATAATTTTATGGCTGGTGTAACATGTGTAGCTATGAAAGTTAAAATAATGATGGGTATAGTAAAAAGAGGTAATTAAATATCACACTTCAGTGCATTAACCATTTATCCACAGGGACAAGAGAAGTGCTTCTTCTCTAATTGATTCTAGTAATATATGTTTGAGTTGCTATGCTGTAATAAGATCTATTTTATTTTGCTATTGCTGAAACATCATTTGTGGTTTTGTGTTAAAAATGGTTTGCTGTTTGGAAGGACATGGTGTCTATTACAACATTTGGCATAGTACAGATATTCAGGCAACTTGTAGCCTTCCTTTCTAGTTCAGATCATAGCAGCTTGGGGGTATAAAATGGTTTATAATCTCACTTATATCCTCTGTTTCTCTCCATTATAAATCTTTTCAATACTTTCAAAATTTCATGCAGTTTTCTTTTTTTTTGAGAGCAACAAGTAATTATATAATCCCGATATAAATTGTTACCAATCTTAGGAAGATTTCAGAGAATATAATTACAAATTGTAATTTAAAAGAAGCTCTTATTTTGCTTTTTAAGGCCTCCAGTTATGAAAATAAAAGGGAAAGTGTTTTAAATATTTTAAAACTAGTCTGAATATAGATAATGAAGTTGACCCAACACTAGGCTTTCAGTCAGCCTCTATTATTTCATGTAATATTGTAATTCAGGACGATCTTAACAAAATTTTTAATGCAATTGTTCAATCAATTTCAGGATCAATTTTCCTCTCCCCTTTTTAGATTTTTCTGGCGCGTCTGATAATTAACTTGACATGAAACAGATCAAAGGAAAAATCAAACAAATGTTCAGTATAGGTGTACATGGAAGTGACCCTCCAAAATTGAGTAATTCACCAAAATGCCTGAAGCAATTACCTTAAAATTATCTTTGGCAAAAGACAAAATATGTTGGGGATAATGGTTTTGGATCTCAAAGGTGAGGAAGGAAATTTATATGATAAAGCAAATGTTTGGTAAATGAAAGTTTGTTGAGCCATGCAGAAGCAATGGGGGACAAAGTGGACTCTGATTTTTAAGCCCTGCCAAGTTTTTCCCACCGCACCTAGCCCATATTTTTTGCAGATATCTCTACTAATGGCTCTATTTCAGGAACAGATCCTCCATCTAAATTATTTTACCCAGTTTGAGGGAAGGTTAAATTTTCTTTCTCAGTCTTTTGAGTCTTGACTGTTTTCAGCTCAGGGGGGCAAATTTTAGTTCCCTAGAAATATAAAATAAAATCATTTAAAATTAAAATTACATGTGACAGTTAAATAAATAATAGACTAGATTGAATAAGCTGTATCTCTGGTGTGTCACTAAATTAGCTTCAGCAATGAATTTATTATCTCTCTGATGACTGGTTATTCACTATTTCAAAACGATTTTATAATTGCAATTTTTCTGTACTGAATTCTACTTTTATTGCATTCTACTTTTTCTATTCTATTCTATTGAATTCAACTTTTTCTGTATTGAATTCTACTGGTGTCATGTGTAGACACCAGTATCACAAAGTAGTCATTAAATTATTTAACAAAAGAAACTACAATTTGCCCAACTTTTTATGCCTGTTATCAATAACAGTTGTTCATACATTGTGCTTCTGCCACTTGTTGGCTGTGCAAGATTGGGAAAGTCAATTTACTTCACTCCACCTCAGCCATCAGAGAAGGCAATGGCACCCCACTCTAGTACTCTTGCCTGAAAAATCCCATGGACGAAGGAGCCTGGTAGGCTGCAGTCCATGGGGTGGCGAAGAGTCAGACACAACTGAGCAACTTCATTTTCACTTTTCACTTTCCTGCATTGGAGAAGGAAATGGCAACCCACTCCAGTGTTCTTGCCTGGAGAATCCCAGGGATGGAGGAGCCTGGTGAGCTGCCGTCTATGAAGTCTCACAGAATCAGACACGACTGAAGCAACTTAGCAGCAGCAGCAGCAGCAGCAGCAGCATGGGTTTAAGATGACGCCTAACAGCCTCCCCATATTCTGTGAGGTCGAATGGCCCCCTGTGGGAGTAGGATGGCGACCAGACAACAACACGAACTTAAAAATAATGGAAGCAATCTATACAGTAGTCACAGGAAAGCCAGAACACCTAGATCAAAATCCGTATATTGGTTCATGGTTAGGGTTAGCTCAAGACCCTCTTACTTGGACAAGGTTTTGTATCCAGAAGGGAAAGGGAAAAATATTAATGGTACAAAAATTGATTGATGATAAAAAAGGAAATTCTACAGGATTTGGATGGGGATGACCTTCCCCCTCCTCCATACTGAATAATAATGCGCCCACCACCCAGTGCTCCACCAGAACTGGAGGCCGCCTTAATGCCTGATCCAGGGCCAGGTGAAATCTTCTAGCAGCCGCAGCTTCTCTGCCAGCTCTCCTGGAGGTCGTAGAGCTGCCACCTCAGCAGGCTCCAATCCTGGTGACAGAACCCTCTGGCCAACACTTCCAGGATCCGGCTCCAGCCGAACAGCCCAAACTATACCCGCCTCTCCCAGTGAGTACTGGCAGGAAGTGGAGGGAGACATCAGAAGTAAGCATAGACTGCGCTCTGCCGGAGAGCCGGAGGGAGCTAAAGAGAACAGACAAGAGATTTACAATGCTAGCTGCTGCTCTGGGAAAATCTATCTCGGGCCCTCCAGAAAACCTCCTCTGCCCCAGGGACAGGACAGTCCTTCAAACGGTCCCAAAGGAGGCCCCAGCCCCTTTACAGCCAAACCAGTGTGCTCGGTGCCAAGGTTTTGGCGACTGAAAGAATGAATGCTCTAAGGCAAGGAAGGAGAAGGGAGCTCCCACAGTTGTGGGGCTTGCTGACTTGGAAATTAAATAGGGCTGCTGGGGCTCAGAGGTATTAGGTCCCCAAGAACCCATGGTAACCTTAAAAGTGGGGGGAGGGGCAAACATTCTTGAGTGCCCAGTACCCCTGTTGGGAAGACATTTGTTCTCCATACTAGGAGCAGAAGTGACTTTCTTCTCAGAGGAGAGGCCCACCATCCGGATGGATACTATGACTTATTTGCTCTCTCTCAATACACCCTCAAGATGAGTGGAGGTTGCATGGGCCTCCGAAAGAAGAACTAGGTGGGCCGGAAGAGCATGAAAGAGAGCTAACTCAATTATTCCCTGAGGACTGGACAGAAAACAACACCCCCCCCTCCGAACCCCCGCCTCAACCAGGCTGGCTAAATAGAGGCCCAGGCCGACATACTACCCCACATCAATAGATTGAAACAAGTGAGCATTCTGGCAGAGTGCTAGTCAGCTTAGAATACACCAATCCTGCCAGTTAAAAAGGAGGACAGGACTATAGGCCTGTACAGGATCTCAAGCTAGTCAACCAGGCTACTGTGACTTTACACCCCACTGTTCCAAACCCCTATACCTTACTTAGTCTCCTCTCACCAAGGACTAAAGTTTGTACTTGCCTAGATCTCAAGGATGCCTTCTTCTGCATATGTCTCGCCCCAGTGTCACAGCCCATCTTTGCCTTTGAATAGGAAGATCCAGGCAGGGGCACCAAACAGCAGCTCACCTGGACTCTCCCATAAGGGTTTAAGAATTCCCCAGCCATCTTTGGGGAAGCCTTGGCTTCTGACCTGGACTCATTCCACCTGGAAAAGTACAGATGTTGGCTCCTACAATATGTGGATGACCTGCTGCTGTCTCCCAAGACCAAGAAAAAATGCTGGGAAGGGAAAAAAAACACTGCTCCAGCTGCTGACAGAAGCAGGTTACCGGGTGTTGAAGAAGAAGGCACAAATCTGCAAGGAGGAGGTAAGGTATCTGGGGTTTGTTTTAAAGAAGGACACAAGGTTCCAGACCCCAATTGGGTCCTATATACTGATGGCACTAGCCTGATAAAAAAAGACAATGGCTGTCAGGTTAGCCAAAGCAGAATTATTGGTATTGGAGGAGCTGGCACACACTTGGCTAAGCCAAACACACCAAGAGACCCACCTAGGCCATACTGCCTGCTCACAGGTTAATGCTGCCTCTCAGGTATTCAGACAAAAACATCTGGGTATTTAGCTGAAAGGCACGCTGCCCTTTGAACACCTGGGAGTGGACTTCGCTGAAATGAAACCTCACCGACAGCACCGTTACATGCTGGTCATGGTATGTACGTTCTCGGGATGGGTAAAAGCTTCTCCTACTTGGACTGAAAGAGCATCAAAAGTAGCCCAGTGCCTGCTTAAGGAAATAGTTCCCAGATTTGGATTTCCTACAAGCATTGGACCAGACAACTGCCTGGCTTTCATAGCTGATTTAGTACAACTAAGCTAAACTTTAGACATCAAATAGAAAATGAAAAAAAAAAAAAATGAACACTGCATATAGGCCCAGAGTTCTGAGATGGTGGAATGAACCAACTGGACACTTAAAGAGACTCTCCAAGTGGATCATAGAGACTGACTGCTCCTGGGTGGACTTGCTGCCAATGGCTCTGCTCAGACTCAGGATGACCCCATGGTCCCAAGGCTATTCTCCTATGAAATTGTGTATGGGAGGCCCCTCCCATAATAAAACAGATGTCAACAAATTTGCCTCAGGTAAGGGGAGATGGGATTTCACAGCAGCTAGAACTGTGTAAGGTAATAAACCAGGTAACTAAGTTTGTACAAGAAAGGGTATCGTTCCCCCTTGGGGAACAGATTCACAAATTTGTGCCTGTGGATCAGGTGTGGGTCATGGACTAGAAACACGACTCCTTGGCCCCGTATTGGAAGGGTCCATTTACTGTTGTTTTAACCAGCCCTACGGCAGTTAAAGTTGCAGGTATCACTCCCTGGTTCCTCCATATGAGGATGAAGAGAGCATACTACACAGACCTAGAGGATGCCAAGTGGACTATACAAAAGGACCGCACTGATCCCTGTGAAACCAAGATCATCTTAAAGAAGAAGAGGTGAAGCTCTACAATCAACTGCTGCTACAAGGACTTGCCAGTATCATCTTGAAACTAACCATAGTTTCAGCACAAAGAGGGACCTGTGCTATAATTAATGTTGAATATTGTCTATATACTCCTGATTTATCTGGCAATGTATCAGCCAACCTAGGTGACATTGAAAGGTCAGGTAAAAGCTGTGTCTGATGATACTTTCTTTTTGTACTTCGGTCCTATCTTGGGTGAAGGTTGATTGGTGGAAAACTATGTTTACCATTGTTATAGTTACCTTGATAGTTCTGCTTTGTGGATCCTGCATTTTACAATGTATTATGAACTTTGTAACCCAGAGGTTGGTATCGTTCTCCCAAATTGGCAGTCAGAGAGCCAATGTATCTCTATGAGTGATGCTCATACTATGAGTTAAGAGCATCAAGGGGGGGGGGGGGGTGAAGAAAGAAACAGAACAGTCTCCAACTTGAAAGCAGGACTCCACCTTGATCCGGACTGTGGACTTTGAGCTATATGACCAGTATCTATGGAAACAACATACCAACTGGAAAACCAGGCCCTCCGGATGGAAGAACGCCAGGGCTGATACCTAGATTCTTCATTGCCTAAAAGAATACCCTAACTATCTGTATAACCAAATAGAATCATAAATGCTATTATACTTATTGGGGTATGACCACAAGCCTATTGATAATTGTCCATTGTTAACTACCTAGGCTTAAGGCATATGAATCATGGGTTAACTTTGATTGTATCTTTCTCTTCTTTTGTTCAGACTAGTTTCAGGGAATTTGGGGAGGTGGGTTTGGGCACGTACGCTTAGGGTATATACTGCTGCTTCTAAGTCACTTCAGTTGTGTCCCACTCTGTGCGACCCCATAGATGCCAGCCCACAAGGCTCCTCCAGTCCTGGGATTCTCCAGGCAAGAACACTGAAGTTGGTTGCCATTTCCTTTTCCAACACATGAAAGTGAAGTCACTCAGTTGTGTCTGACCCTCAGCGACCACACGGACTGCAGCCCTCCAGGCTCCTCCATCCATGGGACTTTCCAGGCAAGAGTACTGTAGTGGGGTGCCATTGACTTCTCCGTAGGGTATATAAGGTTTTCACAAAAACTAGTTCAGGTCTTTGGCTAAAAGGAGACTCTGCCTTGGGCCTGCCAGTGTAATAAACTGAACTTCACTATCTGCATTGTCCTTCTGAGTGAGTTTATTTCCCAGAATGCATGACTACAACACTATTTCTTGTGTAAAAAAGTTGTCATAAAGTTAGTGGCTTACACAATACAAATTTACTATCTCAAATTCTGAAAGTCAGATGTTAATAATGTATCTCTAGTTTTTTTTTTTTTTTTATGATGTAGCCCTTTTTATTTTTTTTTATTATTATTATTTTTTTTTTGCATTTATTTTTTTTTCTTTTTTAAATTTTAAAATCTTTAATTCTTACATGCATTCCCAAACATGAACCCCCTCCCACCTCCCTCCCCACAACATCTTTCTGGGTCATGTGGGCAGGTCTATGTTCCTTCTAGGGCCTAGGAGAAAATCTTCATCTTTTCTAGTTTCTTGAGGTTGCCCACATTCCTTGGTTCATGACCCATCTTCTCCCTCCATTTTCAAAGCCAGCAATGTTTGGCCAGGTCCTGCTCATGTGGTAATCTCTCTGGTTTTCCTCTTCTTTTTATCTCTTCTACTTTTAAGAATCATTTAGGGTTATACTGGGCCCACTGAAATATTTCAGGATAATCTCCCAATTTTAAGGTCAGATTATTAGCAACACAAATTCCATGTACAAGAGAAAGTCATTTTCCTTTTCACACAACCTCACATGTTGAAAAACTGCTTTGAAATTTGCCCTTTCTATTTTAAAACTAAAAAATATGCTCTCCAGTGCTGAGATACAAAAAGTAAATAGAAAAATAAATAAAGATTTAAAACTCACAAAATAGCATGGTCTTTTAAAGCCAGATCTTTTAATTCCTTAGGAGAGTTTAATTGTGTGGAAATCAGTGAAATATGATTGTTCATTTCTTAGCACAATTGTTACTATAGACATATGATTTAAATGAAAGATCAAACTCATTATATTTGTAATTGCTTGATTTGTTCTAAGATATTTGACTAAATGATGAAATCCTGAAGACATCAAATTTGTGATAGTCTTGGAAGTGAAAACAATAAAAACATCTGATCAGCATTATTTTTGTTAATCTTGACTATTAACACTTCAGTTTTATTGTGTTGGTTAGTAATTCAAGAAGAAAATCCTCTACAAGGAAGGAGGGGATTTAATTTCAAGAAACTTCTTTAACCCTATTCATTTATGAGTTCTGACAATTTGTCAACTCCATTTATGCTGAAGGCACACAATGCTAATATTTGTCATGACATGTACAGAAGAAAAGTGCTTAGTGATACATTTTCCATATAATTTTAATATTATTTTAAGAGGTATAAATTCACAAGTTAAATGTCTAGATGTACAATCTCAATATTTTTAATAGACATATTAGTTTTCTAGAATTGGATGCTTGTAATCAATTAAGTCCATTGGGGCTATGGCAGAGGAAATATTTTTAAATGTAAATGTAATCACAAATGTGTAGGATATAGTGAAAAAATTATATCGGAAATATTTCCTTACTCACTAACAATTTGTAAAATGTAAGGTTTTTATTCACACCTGAGTAAAATTCTTTCCAATAATTGGGTAATTAAATATTCAAAGACACATTAAATGAAACTAATACATGCAAATATAGTTGCTGCTAATATTATTTAAATTTGACTAAATTAACAGTATTAGTGGATCAGCAAGTACATTGGTGATAGAAATAAAGGGTACCTGATTTTAATCAGAAATTATGTTTTCTGGATGTTGTGAACAATTACTTTGAAAGATAAATGTGTTTAAAGACAGTATATTTTAGGAAGCTTATTTACTGCCAGTTTAGTCATAGATTCGCATGTCTGTTTCCAAAAATACCCTCATCTATGGCTTAAATATTTAATAGGATACTCGTCAAATCAAGGGGTTCACAGTTAAATGGTAAAGAATCTGCCTGCAATGCCGGAGACACAGGAGACACGGGTTCAATCCCAGGGTTAGGAAGATCCCTAGAGTTCGGTTCAGTTCAGTCGCTCAGTCATGTCCAACTCTTTGCGACCCCATGAATTGCAGCACACCAGGCCTCCCTGTCCATCACCAACTCCTGGAGTTCACTCACTCTCATGTGCATTGAGTCAGTGATGCCATCCAGCCAACTCATCCTCTGTCGTCCCTTTCTCCTCCTGCCCCCAATCCCTCCCAGCATCAGAGTCTTTTCCAATGAGTCAACTCTTCTCATGAGGTGGCCAAAGTACTGGAGTTTCAGCTTTAGCATCATTCCTTCCAAAGAAATCCAGGGCTGATCTCCTTCAGAATGGACTGGTTGGATCTCCTTGCAGTCCAAGGGACTCTCAAGAGTCTTCTCCAACACCACAGTTCAAAAGCATAAATTCTTCGGTGCTCAGCCTTCTTCACAGTCCAACTCTCACATCCATACATGACCACTGGAAAAACCATAGCCTTGACTAGATGGACCTTAGTCGGTAAAGTAATGTCTCTGCTTTTCAATATACTTTCTAGGTTGGTCATAACTTTTCTTCCAAGGAGTAAGAGTCTTTTAATTTCATGGCTGCAGTCACCATCTGCAGTGATTTTGGAGCCCCAAAAAATAAAGTCTGACACTGTTTCCCCATCTATTTCCCATGAAGTGATGGGACCGGATGCCATGTTCTTCGTTTTCTGAATGTTGAGCTTTAGGCCAACTTTTTCACTCTCGACTTTCACTTTCATGAAGAGGCTTTTTAGTTCCTGTTCACTCTCTGCCATAGGATGGTGTCATCTGCATATCTGAGGTTATTGATATTTCTCCCGGCAATTTTGATTCCAGCTTGTGTTTCTTCCAGTCCAGCGTTTCTCATGATGAACTCTGCATATAGGTTAAATAAACAGGGTGACAATATACAGGCTTGATGTACTCCTTTTCCTATTTAGAATCAGTTCCATGTCCAGTTCTAACTGCTACTTCCTGACCTGTATACAGCTTTCTCAAGAGGCATGTCAGGTAGTCTGGTATTCCCATCTCTTTCAGAACTTTCCAGTTTATTGTGATCCACACAGTCAAATGCTTTGACATAGTTAATAAAGCAGAAATAGATGTGTTTCTATAACTCTCTTGCTTTTTCCATGATCCAGCAGATGCTGGCAATTTGATCTCTGGTTCCTCTGCCTTTTCTAAAACAAACTTGAACATCAGGAAGTTCATGGTTCACATATTGCTGAAGTCTGGCTTGGAGAATTTTGACCATTCCTTTACTAGCATGTGAGATGAGTTCAACTGTACGGTAATTTTGAGCATTCTTTGGCATTGCCTTTCTTTGGGATTGGAATGAAAACTTTTTCCAGTCCAGTCCCCTGGAGTAGGAAATGGTAACCTATTTCAGTATTCTTGGACAGAGGAGCCTTGTGGGCTACAGTCCATGAGTCACAAAGAGACAGACTCAATTGAGTGACTGAACACCCGCACGTGTGCATGCACATGCACACACATACACACATCAATTCTAAGACTTCTCCCAAGAGTACTCGCTGGAGTGCTTTCAGAGTGTATTATTAAAATATTCAGTGAAAGTAGAGATATGCATATCCTATAACCCTGTTACAGGTTATGTAATTACATAAACTCAGAGAAACATGGAGGTTTATAATAAAAAGTTATAGGAGTGAAAAAGTGAGGGAAGGGAGACTAAGTTCACACCAGTGGAATAGATAAGTATACTGTAGAATATTTATGCAGTAGAATAGTAGACTGAAGTCAAAATAAAAACAAATTATAGCTGTACCTACTGGTAAAAAAAAAAAAAGATTAACAAATTAAGAGTGAAGAAAGTTTAAAATAGAGATATAATGAACTTAGATAAAAAATGTAAACTGCATATTAATCAAGGATATTTTAAATTCATTAGGGATGAATTTAAATGTAATAAAATATGAAGATATGCATGAAAATGCATTGGAATAAGGGTAATCACTATTTCTTGCTTCTTGGATGGCTCAGCAGTAAAGAGTCACCTTCAATGTAGGAGACACAGGAGGCACGAATTCCATCCCTGGGTTGGGAAGATCCCCTGGAGAAGGAAATGGCAACCCATACCAGTATTCTTGTTTAGAGAATCCCCATGGACAGAGGAGCCTGACGGGTTACAGTTTAAAGGATCGCAAAGAGTCAGACACAGCTGAGACACTAAGCACATATTTCTTTCCAGACAGGAGAATTTATTCAGGAAAGGAATATATAAGCCTTTAAATATATCTGTAATGGGTGAATTCTAATGTTGGATGCTGACTGCATCAGGTTTACTGAAAACGCATTTCAATACACTTTAATTGTATAAATTATAAAGCACCCTTTCATTGCACAAATATGATCTGTTAGTTCATACTTTCTGTGGTGCCACTTGTCTGTGTATGTATAACAAAACTCTGGAAAATAAAGTTAGTCGGGCTATTCCTTTCCAAAGCTTTTTGCCTGAAGCAGAATCTCCAAGGTGCCAATTCTGATACAACTTGTAGGGTAATTTCCTTTAGAAAATAGGCCAATTTCCACCTTCATCTCCCTTAGATACTGATGAGGGAATGTGGCCAGCAGTATATTCACAAAATGGATAAAAGATCTTGGGTGTTGGCTGTCCTTTAACAATTGACAGTCTGCTCTCTCTGAGACAGACACTGGCCTCTTAGCATACTAGAAACTCTTTCTAATTCCTCTACAGTCAGGAAATTTGGGAACAAAAGTTGTCACTCAAAGTGTGACATTGAAAATCATTGATCTAAAAGATTCTTACCAGAATGTTATATTGAGGTCATAGCAAACTCCTTCCCTAAATACCAGCTTCTATTATTTCTATTAGCAGTTACATTGTCACTGTATTACTCATTCTTTGAGCCCCACTCTTATCTATACATATGTGAAAAATTCTTTTGTATGCAACAAACTTTTTTGTTTATTTCTAAGTATGTTTAGTGAATACTGGATGAACAAATAAATAAGAACCTCTGGAGAATAAGCTTGTCTACTTTGAGAATCCCTGGTGCCAAAAGTGAATATAGTCACTAGATTCTATCTTAGCTGAGATTTTAACCCAGGAACATACTTGTCTTAGTCTAGTCAGACTTCTATAACAGAATACCATAGGAAAGGTAACTTATAAACAACAGGAATTTATTTGCCATAATTCTGGAGTCAGGGAAGTCCAAGGTGTACTGATATGGTTAGGTTGTAGTGAAGACACTTTTCTAGGTTGTAGACTTCAAACTCCTCACTGTTTCCTCACTTTGTGGAAAGGGCAAGAAAATTCTGTGGTGTTTTTTAAAGGGTAATTATCCCACTCATGAAGGCTTTCTTGGTGGCTCAGTGGTAAAGAATCCTCCTGCCAAAGCAGATGACAGATTTAATCCCTGGCTTGGTAAGATCACCTGGAGGAGGAAATGGCCGCCCCCTTGAGTATTCTTGCCCAGAAAATTCCTTTGACAAAAAAGCCTGGCAGGGTATGGTCCACAAGGTCTCAAAAAGTTGGACATGACTGAACAACTAAACAAAATAACAACTATCCCATCAATCAGGACTTGACCTTCATAACCTAAGCACCTCCCAGAAGACTCACCTCCTAATAATAATACATTGGGCATTAAAATTTAAACATATAAATTTTAAGAGTATACAAATATTCAAGCCATAACAACCTTTGTATGATACCAGGAATAATAAACATCATTGCAAAATTATGTATCAATTTATATTTATGAAATCATTAACTCAAAGCCATTGTCAATGAATCAAAAGTTGTCTTATAAGTATGTAGTTATATGCATTATAGTACATTTAGAATTTGGATCTTAAAAAATATATAAAGGCGGTATGGTAGACCCTAATGATTAGGCTATTGCTATAAATAATTTCAGACCAAAAGTACTTTATGTTGTAACTACTCTAAGACATAACTCTACTAAGAAAGAATTGATGTAGCAATAGTATACTGTTTTTTTTTTTTCTTAATGTCATTATTCAAAAACGCAAAACAGTTTCCATTCCCCATCCTCTTCCTCCACCTCCTCCTACTAATCTTTCATTTACTTGGACCTTAAGAACAGTTCAATCAAGCAAAACAAATATTATCAAAGATTCATTCCATGTTTTATTTGTGTTTGCTTATAAATATTTGAAAAGGAGATGAAAACGTAGTACAGCAATAGCCATTTTGTTATATAAAGATGTTCAGAGAAAAAGAGATCTCTTTTTCTCCTTGAATCAACCAAGTTACAACTGAGAATTAATTTTAAATTACTTTTCAATGTACCATTGCTTTTTCAAGATAATTAAAATTCATTATATTATGCACAATACTTAAATACTATACTTTCCTAAATCTCATATGATAAATAGAAAGTTTAATAGATTGACTACAAAGGTCTTTTGATTGTATACCTATCCGATAGAAAAATCCAATTTCGTATTCTAACTGCATTTGTTGAAAAACGCGACAATGATTTCTTTAAAACTCTTCCTGGGATGACTACAGGCACCCAAATTCCATTCTGAAAAGGCTATAGTACTTGTTCCTTGACATTTTCAAAGTTCATGTGATCCTGAAATGATTAAAGGTTATCTCTAGAGCATATTGTTGATGACAGTTTCCTTAGTTTGCTATAGTTCATAGGTAGCAAAGAATCCATTGTTTTAAGAATTTTTATTTTCTCTTTTACTCCATCCCTCGTCACAATTTAAACTATTCATTGTTCCATAAGCTGATGTAGACTCCTATACAGTAGGATAGTATATTACCTATAGTGATACAAACACATAGTTTGAGTTTTTAAGAAATCATTTAGTTCCTATCATTTTCTTTAATGTTATTCCATGTAAATGATATATTACTCCTTTATCATAAACCAAGAAAAATAGAACCCAAGAATAATCTTATAATCTATTACCAGTTGTTTTATTTGTACAAGGGCTATATAAAAGAAAACTAATAGAATATATTTACACTAGAGATACTTTCACTCTTAACATGCATTTTTATTCTATTATAAACTTCTCTGTTTTATTAAAGCTCATTTAAAAATCAGATGATAAATGTACATAAAGTTGATTAATTATTTTAAATTTTAAACTAAGTACCTATAACACTAAATATGTTAATGTGAATAGAATTTCTAAAATTTTCTTCTCTAGCCAAAGGGGTGAATGGTTCCTACTCTAGAGACCGCCAATCAATGGTTTCTTGTCAATTTGCAACTGTTAACTATTGTTTAATCAACCCTAAGATTTTATGCTCTGCTTAGTTACAATTGGTGAAGTTGTTTAGTCATTTTTTCTGACTCTTTACGACCCTGCAAACTATAGCCTGACAGGCTCTATGTCCATGGGATTTTACAGTTAAGAATAATGGAGTGAGTTACTGTTTCATTTCCTTTTTCAGGGGATCTTCCTCACCCAGGGATAGAGCCTACATCTCCTGCACTGGTAGGTGAGTTATTTCCACTGAGCCACCAGGTTATCCCTAATTAATAATTGTGTTTATTAGTTGCTGAGCTGTGTCCAACTTTGTGTGACCTGGAATTATCCAGGCAGGAAAACTGGAGGGGATTGCCTTTCCTTTCTTCAGGAGATCTTCCCAACCCAGGGATTAAACCCAAATCTCCTGAACTTCAGAAACTCTTTACCGTTTGAGTAATTAATTGGAAGCCCAACTAATAATTAATACTTGTTAATTCTCTCTTTCTTTTCATACTTTCAAATATGAATTTGCAAGAGAAATAATCTCTTTAGCTCATGGAAATACTGTGGCAAAATTTTTATTACATAGTAAATTCAGCAAGACAATTTTTAAAATATTTTACACTCAGATATCTGCTGATCTTTTCTTTTTTTTTCCATTCTTGCTCTCTTTTCTCTTATCTGATCCTTTGTTGTATGATGCATACTTTAAACTATTCTCATTCTACAGATGATATGGCTGTGGCTGCTGCTGCTGCTAAGTCGCTTCAGTCATGTCCAACTATGTGCGACCCCATAGATGGCAGCCCACCAGGCTCTCCCGTCCCTGGGATTCTCCAGGCAAGAACACTGGAGTGGGTTGCCATTTCCTTCTCCAATGCATGAAAGTGGAAAGTGAAAATTGAAAGTGAAATCGCTCAGTCGTGTCCGACTCTTCACAACCCCATGGACTGCGGCCCACCAGGCTCCACCTTTTTAACTTTTTAATCATGTGCTTCAATACAGTTGCCTTACATTCACTTCCCCCCATCTTGCTTACCTTCTCGGACTTTCTTCTACTTTTCCTTTTCATTCTGTCTATGAAGTTCTTGGTACCCTATTTACTTCTAATATTTCTACTCAATGAAACACTTAAATTGCCATTCCACCTCCTTCCTAACTGGGGTGAGAAGAGCCTTACCTGCTAGATCCTAGAGTGAGAAGGGGGATCGGTGTGTCTTCACCTGCCAGTCAGCACAGCCAAACCAGAACACCACATGGTCCATGGTTGTTTCTCCCTTAACTTTCAAAATCCATTCTGCTTTTGTGGACTTGATCAGGTGCAGATGAAAACACAGATGGGTTAATTATTCCACGTCCTAGGCCATCTCTGGAAAAGCCAATTCGTACTCCCATATGTATCCCTCTCCTTCTAGCCTGACAGTTCCGAGGAGGTCAAGAATTTCACAGCAGATGGGACACCTCCTGGGGGAGGGTAGAATATGAGCACACAAGGACCAAGTTTCTTCCCCTAAAAATCCCTTGGCAATTGCTTAGTAATAATTTTCCCCAAGATGGCGTGGACACCACCTCCTAAATGACCTTCACAAATTTCCTTCCTAAGCCCTAACACGCTTGTCTACCTGTGTACCAAGCAACTGCCACCTGTCTATTCCAGGCTCCTGTGGGTCCCCACTCCTTCTAGTCCCTCCCAGGTGGGTGATCAGGCCCCCTCTTGCACCCTGACAGATGGGTTCCTCCTCACCTGAGCACCAGTTCCCTTGCTGCTGTTCACTACCTGCCGAAGTGAAGAAACAAGGCATTGAAAGGCTGAATACTTCCCAAGAGGTGAGGCGCCTTCCCTCCCTAGGAGATTCTAGCCACAGAGCCTCCGGGTGGCCTCAAATGAGGCCTATCTCTTCAAAGTGAGGAGTTTCCCAGCTAACGCACCAAATGTTGTAGCCACATGTTCCGGGAAACAAACTCACTCAGAAGGACAATGCAGATAGTGAAGTGTGGTTTATTACACCTGTGGGCCCAAGGCAGTCTCCTCTTAGCCAAGAACCCCAACCAGTTTTTGTGAAAACCTTATATACCCTAAGTGTACGTGCCCAAACCCACCTCCCCAAATTCCCTGAAACTAGTCTGAACAAAGGAAGAGAAAGATACAATCAAAGTTAACCCGTGATTCATATGCCTTAAGCCTAGGTAGTTAACAGTGGACAATTGTCAATAGGCCTGTGGTCATACCCCAATAAGCATAATAGAATTTATGATTCTATTTGGTTACACAGATAATTAGGGTATTCTTTTAGACAATGGAGAGTCTAGGTATGAGTCCTGGGGTTCTTCCATCCCTGGGGCCTGGTTTTCCATTTGGTATGTCATTTCCTAGATACTGGGCATATAGCTCAAAGTCCACAGTCCAGCTCAAGATGGAGTCCTGCTTTCAAGATGGAGCCTGTTCTGTCTGGTTCCTCCTTCAATAGGAAACCAAAACTGCCCTAGAAGATATTTAAGGTTTTTCATGTGTGACATTCATGGTATTTCAATGAATATAATGTCAATCTACAAATATTTCATATTTTGGAATGTATATATGAGTCAGGAAATGTATCCCACTTTCAGTCAAATTCACAGACATGTTTTACTCAGAAGCTTGGATTACCAAATAACTATAGAAATTAAAAACAGGAAGAACATTAATTCTGGGTAAATCTATCTTTTGTTTTTAGCACTTCTTTATTGATGCTTCTTTTAGGTACATAGAACTCACTTGCTGTTCTGATATTCTCTAATTCTTTTTCTTTGTGTGTGCCACTTTGATATAACTTTTCTTTAATTATTCCTACCATTTAGATTTAAACATTTCTATACACTTATCTTATTTCAGATTGTCAAGCTTATATTTTATTTTCTCAAGGATCACTTATTTGGTACTAATCACCAAATCCAGGATAAGGCAGTAGTAAGAGCAAATCTTTTTTTTTTTTTTTTTTTTTCCTGTGATCAGATACGAACACTGTTTCTTCAAGTAAGTTATTCAAATTCAGCCAGCATTGGTTCATGTATAAAGAGTTCATTACTGAAGAAATAAGTGTCTTCTGCTGCTTTTTTTGAAGGGAGTTAAATTTTTTTTTTTTTATTTGAAGTATAGTTGATTTACAGTGCTGTCAGTTTCAGGTGTACAGAAAACACTGATTTTTACACATATATTTATGTGTTCTATTTCAGATTCTTTTCTATTATAGGTTATGATAAGGCATTAAATATAGTTACATGTGCTAAAGAGTAAGTCCTCATTGCTTATCTAATTTAGGGGAATTTTTATTAATTATATTGATCAGTTCAGGAAGGCTGACAAATTTTATCTCATCTTGTACATTTCTGAGTCACTTCAGTCTATTTAGTCTTTTTTGTTTTTTTTCCCCCCCAGGGGCTATTTTACACAGATGTTTTCTTCCATTGTCATTTCAAATGGTTCATTTGACTGTTAGAGAGCCATGGATTTCTTTTATGTTAAGAAAAGGGGAGGGGGGAGTGTGTGTAATCAAAGTAAAATGAAACTTTAAAAGAAAAAAATAAATTTATATGATTAAATGGATTATTTCTTTAAATAAAGGAAACAATGTTTTTGAGTTCTGTGGATTCAAAGAAATTATTTATCTTCTTAAATAGGAACATCTCATTAAATCTGTTGGGGAAAAGTGAACTAATTAAGGATGATGACCTGGAAAGAGGCAACTCAGCAGACCTGGGTTATAAAAGTCCAACACATTCCTGATTGTGGTGAAAAGTCTGTCTTCAGAATGAGCCCTTGGCTGGCTCTGAACCTACCCTCTGATCTCTTAGGATGCTCTGCTTGGTAAGATTATTATTAGTTTTTTTCATTCCTGAGGCCTTGGACCAAGCCTTACCAGCCTGGCCAGATAAATTTATCCTAATGATGTGATTTGTGGTGAATGCTTAGTTTTTCTTTGGGATGAAGTTTGGATGCAGTCTGAGAAACTGAAGTCAGTCACGTGTCAGTACTTCATGTGTACTATAACTGCTGCTGGGAGAATTAAATCTATGCGTTTATGACTCCACTGGTCAGGGACACCTGAAAGCTTGTACCTGGTTTCTCTGGCCTTCCCCCCATGTGCCTTTTCACTTTGCTGATTTTGAACTGTGTCCTATGTTATGTTATAAACTGTAACCATGGTAATAACAGATTTATTATGACTAGTAAAGTCTTCAAGTAAATTATGAAGGCTGAGATGGGTCTTGGGACCCTGATATAGATAAGAAAAAATATTATTGTAGGAAAATACATCTTGTTTAATAAAAGTCCTAGACTCCAGTTACGGTTGCCATGAAAGTTTTAGCACCGGTCAAAATAGAATTAGCAATAACAGAAAATTAGGTCAATGAATTTTTCTAGTTCTGTTTGTTATATAAACAACAAAGATGATCATATTTACTCAAAAATAGAAACATTAAGGAAATTAGGGCTACAGAGTCGATCTGCCTCTTATAGTTCACAATTTGATATGATATTTTTTTATTATTCACAAAAACTCATCTTTAATCATATAATTTAAGTAAGTGAAATCAGGGTCTCATGTCTAATTTTGATTTATAGTTAACTTTAAAAAGTATGGTTAAAAATATGACAGGTATGTAATATGTATTGATGCTTAAGATGTAGTTGAATTTTCTTTTAACATTCATTCGTATACCTGCATGCTTAGTCGCTCAGTCATGTCCAACTCATTGCAGTCCCATGAACTGTAGCCCACCAGGTTCCTCTGTTTGTGGGGATTATCCAGGCAAGAATACTGGAGTGGGTTGCTGTTTCTTCTTCCAGGAGCTCTTCTCGACCCAGGAATGGAAACTGAATCTCTTGTGGCTCCTGTATTAACAGGTAGATTCTTTACTACTGAGTCACCTGGGAAGCCTAAATTCATTTCCAGAAGATGCTGAGGATCTAAAATTATTTGTCAAATGCCTTTGCAGCTAATTTTCTGGATATACTTTGGTTACTCAAATAGTATAAATTTAAATTTGAATTACTGGAACAGGGAGGAAGGAGTTGAGACGTCCCTTGTACTGACACAGATGAGGAAAAAATAAAAATAAAAAAGTGCAGTTAGGTCAACTCTGCTTTATGATTCTAAGATTTTTGATTTTTTTTTTCTTTTTCTACAGTGGAGCTTATAATCATGGTAGAGGCAGTTTTATTTGGAAGTGAAATCATTCCTGGAAATGTGGCCAGAACATTTATTTTAATATACTTCCAATGATTTTTTATCCTCCTAATGACCAAAGTGAAGTGAAAGCTGTTCAGTTGTGCCCGACGCTTTGCAACCCCATGGACTATACAGTCCATGGAATTCTCCAGGCCCGAATCCTGGAGTGGGTAGCCTTTCCCTCCTCCAAGTGATCTTCCCAACCCAGGGATCAAACCCAGGTCTCCTAGCTTTGCAGGCAGATTCCTTACCAGCTGAACCACAAGGAAAGCCCAAGGATACTGGATTGGGAAGCCTATCCCTTCTCCAGGGGTTCTTCCAGATCCAGGAATCAACCCCTGGTCTCCTGCATTGCAGGAGGATTCTTTACCAACTGAGATATCAGGGAAGCCCTAATACTGGCTAATAAATCCCTTTCTATTTAAATTTGCCAGGAAATGTTCAGTTGCCTGAAAGCAAAATCAAGGGATTCCATAAAGGGAGGAAGAGTCACCTTTAATTTATGCTGCTTCACAGTTTTTCTTTAAAAAAGGTTTCAAAAAAGAACATCAATATTTCACAGAATTTTCATGTTTTCTTTTTTTCCAATTGAAGACAACCAATTGCAGTGTCAATTCACCTAATGAATTCCCAACCTACCAGAGTAAGCTCTACTCACATAAAAGGCACAGTCAAAACCTTTGTTCTGAAAGGCTGTTTGTATTTTAGTTCAAGAATGCAGGAAACTCAACATGAAAATGATATTATTAACCAGATATAGATAGTTCTCTGTTAAAACCATAAAATGGTTATGTCAACATGAGAGTCACTTTTAATATACTCACCTCAAATTATTTATTTCTTCATCTCTGTCAGAATCTCTGGAGAGCATCAACATCAGTATGTAACAAATGCATATCATTTTCTGTAATTGACAACAAAGAAATAGCCGGGAACACATGCTGAATCATAGCCCAGCAGAACTTGTGCTATTCACTATAACTCCTCCATGCCTTAGGTGCCTCTTAACCTAGAATTCTGAGTGAAGGACAACTATCACTCATAATTTTGCTTCAGGTATCTCAAAGAATTTAAGAGCTAAGTAAAGTTAAGTAAAGTTAACAGCTAAGTAAAGTTAGTTTAAGAGTCTCAGTCTCCAGAACTTGTTCTGTTTGCAAAGTTATTTACATTTCTGTGCCCGTGACATGTAAGTAAAACTGAAGAGTCACTTAAAGAAAATCATGTTGTCTTGGGAAATTATTTTACAAGACAGACACAAGAGAGACCTGAAGGATCCTTACCATATTCTGATGTGGTTATAATCTTTGTTGCAAAGGAAGAAACTTTCTTTGTATTCTGTCCTTTACTTATATAAGAATTATTGTTAAAATTCTATTCTGAAAATAATAAACACAAAGATTTAACCTTTTATAAATATTTAATTCCATTGATAAATGAGAAAAACAAATACTTTAGAAGTAAATGTAGTTTTATTTACCAAATAGTGAAAAATGGTAACTGTACCAAAAACTAATCAAAGCAGTGGCAATTTTGGCAAGAATCCTGCTAATGCAATTTGGAGAGAATTCTCCAACCTCTGTTATCAGATCATCCTCAACATCTAATTAAATTCTTCTATCCCACATCATCTCATAGGTGATATCTGATCACCATGACATACCTTCAAGGAAGAATTTTGTTAGATCAGTTTACAGTGAATCTCTCTACTCTTTATGCTTCCTCTCAGTAATTTCCCATCTAACAAATCACCTCCCCCTCCCCCCCCCCACCACACACACACCAAATTCTCCTTGGCTATTAACCCCTATTTTTTTTTTTTCTGTATTTAAAGTTGAGCCTGATAGCTCTCACCTACTGTGATACTCTTGACACCTATGGTGATAGGTCTTACTTTTTTAACAGACATCAAAATAAGTTTTTCTTTAACCCCACCACTTAAACAAAACAACGAAAAACTATCTTTCTGTTTCTTACTTAGGTCAAGTTCCTCAAGGGATAGTCTACCTTTGGTCTCAAATTCTTCTTTACCACTTTTCTTTTCAGCCCACTTTAATCAGCATTTTACACCTAATATTCCACCAAAACTGTCCTTGTCAAGATCACTGAGATGGAGACATTTGATTGAAGTCTTAAAGGAGGAAACAGAGAAAAACTACTCAAAACTGTGGCCCAAGAAAAACAAAGGAGCCAGTAAGGCTCAGTGTAGTAGAAGACATGCTCAGAATGGAAAAGATCTCAGATGGAGGAAGGATTGTAGGTCATGATGATAAGGTCAGCTCTACACTGCCCTTAGAGAATTTGAAATAGAGCAGGGATAGGGTAAGGAGATGGGCTTTCCTGATGGCTCCATCAGTGAAGAATCAGTGACCTGGGTTCCATCCCTGGTTCAGGAAGATCCTGTAAAGAAGGAAATGGCAACCCACTCCAGCATATTTTCCTGGAGAATGTCATGGACTGAGGAGCCTGGTGGGCTACAGTCTATGGGGTTGCAAAGAGCTGGACACAACTGAAGTGACTGGGCACACATGCATGGTAAGGAGACTATCCTGGCTATGGTGCTGGAGCTGTCAACAGACAGAAAAGTTGATGAGTGGAAGCCAGGAAACCACTTAGGCTGTGAGAATAACCAACGATCTAGATAACATTGCCTTTGGTCCTAGTGTTTGTGGTGGATGAGAGCAGTAAATTGCTGATAAAAATTGGAAGTATTTCCAGGGTTGAGTCGACAAGATTTGCTGAAGAAATTGACATAGAGTGTGAGAAAATGAATTTAGGATAATTCAAAGATTTCATTGTTATCAATGAAGAATACAGTATTCTCATTTTCAGTCCTATAAGGGGATTGGATTTATAGGGAGACTTGAGATTTCAGTGTGGGAAATGAGAAAACAAGAATGATATGAAGTTGGGGGAGGTAGATTTTTCTTAGAAATTGAAGCCTGCTTCATGCTGAGGATAAGCATTCAGTTAAAAAGGGTGGAGGGGGGAGAATGGATCAGAAGAGAGATGGGAATGTTGCCTGAGAAATATCACTGTGGAGGAAAGTATAGATGGAATGTAATGTATAAAATATCAAGTTTTGGACTTGATGAAATGCACAGAAACACAGTAAGGGGCTGTGTTTTCATCTTAATTGATCTTTCTGGAGCACTTTTCTTAGAATGTCCTTATTGAAATATCTTCCCAATGCTTTGCTTTGTTGAGGTATATGTTGCATACTTTAAAAAGAATAGATATTAAATATAAGTACTATATGCTTTGGTAAATGGATACATCCATGTAGAGTGTGCTTTTATTGAAATATAGACATAACTCCCTTTATCTCAGTATCCAATCAATACTGTCTTCATTTTGACTAAATCATTGGTAGAAAATTCTCTTCTGCTTTCTTTCACCATAAAATAGTTTTGACAGGTTTAAATTTCAGAAATATGTTGTTCAGTTGCTAAGTTGTGTCCAACTCTTTGTGATCCTGTGGACCATAGCAGGCTAGGTTTCTCAGTCCTTCACTATCTACCTAAATTTGCTCAAATTCATGTCCGTTGACTCAGTGATGCTCTTTAACCATCTCATCCTCTGCTGGCTCTTTTCCTTTGGCCTTCAATCTTTCCCACTATCAGTGTCTTTTCCAAAGAGTTGATTCTTTGCATCAGGTAACCAAGTACTGGAGCTTCAACTTCAACATCAGTCCTTCCAATGAATATTCAGGGTTGATTTTCTTTAGGATTTATTGATTTGATCACCTTTCTGTCTAAGGGACTCTCAAGAGTCTTCTCCAGCACCACAGTTCAGAAGCATCAGTTCTTCAACACTCAGCTTTCTTTATGGTCCATATCTCACATCTGTACATGACTATTGAACAAACCATAGCTTTGACAATAGGGACCTTTGTAAGCAAAATGATGTCTCTGATTTTTAATATGTTATCTAATTTTGTCATAGTTTTCCTTCTAAAAAGTAAGCTTCTTTTAATTTCATGGCTGCAGTCACTGTCTGCAGTGATTTTGGAGCCCAAGAAAATAAAATCTGTCACTGTTTCCACTTTTTCCGCATATATTTGCCAAGAAGAGATGGGACTGGATATCATTATCTTAGTTTCTTAATGTTGAGTTTTAAGCCAGCTTTTACACTCTCCTCTTTCACCTTCATTAAAAGGCTCTTTAGTTCTTCTGCCATTAAAGTGGTATCATCTGCATATCAGAGATTGTGATATTTCTCCCAGCAGTCTTGATTCCAGCTTGTGATTCATCCAGCGCAGCATTTCACATAATGTAATCTGCATATATGTTAAGTAAGCAAGATGACAATATGCAGCCTGCCATACTTTCTTTTAAATTTCAGAAATATGGAATGATAAACTATGAAGTCCTCTGCTTTTGTGAATTTTAATGCTGCGGATTTATAATGTTGTGTGTGTGTTAGTCACTCAGTCATGTCCAACTCTTTGCAAATCCTTGGTCTGTAGCCTGCCTTGCTCCTCTATTAATGGAATTCTCCAGGCAAGAATACTGGAGTGGGTTGCCATTTCTTTCACCAGGGGATCTTCTGACCCAGGGATCAAACCCAGGTCTCCAGCATTGAAGGCAGATTCTTTACTATCTGAGCCAGTAGGTAACCTGTATATTAGAGTTGGACATGACTGAGCAATGCACACATAACATTATAAATCCCATAGCATTAAATTTCACAATAGCAGAAGAGTTCATATTTTATCATTTGATATTTCTGAAATATAAAAGAAAGGAGTATGATAAGGCTGTATATTATAATGTTATATGAATCAGTAATTTGTCCTTTTTAAGTCCATATTTGTAGTACATTGTATGAATATATACATTTATACCAGATAAGAGACATTTAGGTTGTCTTCTGCTTTATGTTTGATTATGAATAGAGTTTCCAGAAATATTATTGTAAAATTCTTTATATTGGCATTTGATTTTATTTCTCCTGGATATATGCTTAGCGGTAAAGATGTTGAGTTATAGAAAAGGTATATTTTTAACTGTATAATGTTACCATATTGTTTGCTAAAATGATTGTTTTACACTCCCTCAAGCAATGTAGAGTTCTGGTTGTTACATTCCTTACCATCGTTCAGTTGGATGTGAGGCTCTGTCTCATTATGGATTTAATTATATTTCATTAAAGATATTGAATATTTTTTCATATGCTAGTTTACTTATTTGCCATTTTCCTCCATAAAATCTTTCTTCATGAAATTGTAATTGTTGTTCATTTTCTGGTTTGTATCTTTAACATCAGAGTTCTTTTGTTTAAACTTAAATATTTTGGGATCCACATGTATGTTATAAACATTTCTCCCAATCTATTACTTGCCTATTCTCTCTCTTTCTCTCTCTCTCTCTCTCTCTCTCTCTATATATATATATATATATATATATATATATATATATATATATATATATATATATATATATATATATATATAAATGCCTGCATTGGGTTTTAGCTGTGGCACACAGGATCTTTGTTGTAGTGAGCAAACCCAGTGGTTGCCACATGTGGGGTTAATTGCCTAGTCCATGGCATCTGGGATCTTAGTTTCCCAACGAGGGATCAAACCCATGGCCCCTGCATTGGAAGGTAGATTCTTAACCATCGGATAACCAGGGAAGTCCCTCCTTAGTATTCTATTTTTTTAATGTAAATTTCAAAATGATTTTTTTCTTTTTATATCTGATATTGCATTGGTAGTATAAAGAAATGCAATTGATTTCTGTGATTTAATCTTCTATCCTGCTACCTTGAGGAATTTATTTATTGAGTTCCAGTAGCTATTGTGTGGAGTCTAAAACTAATCATGCCTTTAAAAGAGCATTTCTCTATGACCCAATCTTAAGGATGCTAGCCAATTTAACATTCTGTCTCCGAATAATATTTGTCTCAATATTCTATCTTCTCAAAAGCAGTTAGCATTCACTTAAAATATTTATATTCTTGATTATTGGCCCAGCTATATCTATACTTCAGGGACTATATTTGTCATTTTCATCTTGGTAGCTTCCATGCTCCATAAAATGTCTGGAATATTTTAGTCACTTCAAAAATAATTTTAAAGCCAAGCCATACACTAAAAAATTATTATTGCCATATTATGCAAGCATTCAAATGATTACTACTGCACAGTCTTAAAAAATGGATTTAAATTGTAGCTTAATGGAAGAGTGAAGCTTAAATGACAAAATGGAGAAAAGGAATTTCAAACATGCTATACACACACACATTCTAATTTTAAATCAAACAGGGGAGATATGAGAATAGATCATGTCAATTATGGTATATGGGAAATAATGTCCGAAGTTTAGGGGAGAAAGAAAAATAATTAGTAGGGAGAAAACCAGATTTGAAGAGACTTATGAATATGCAATATTATGTTGAATGGAAACACACAGTTGTTCATTTATTCTATTAATGACTTTATGTTAATACACATAATTATATCAACTATGTGATTAGAATCAGTCACCTTTGTTCCTTACTTGTCCTGTGTCAACATTGCTTGTGAAGTAACTTAATTGATGGAAATATACTCTGTCTTAGATAATTTTTCATAACTTCAGTATCTGATATGTTGTAATGGATCTGGTATTTACATTTCCTATTATACTTGAAAGATGTCATTTAAGTTTCTCTTTCCTTCATGACAGCACATTTTATTATCAAAATGAGATTCAGAATATGGGGTATGATACGTTGAGTTCAGTTCAGTTCATTTCAGTTCAGTTGCTAAGTCATGTCCAACTCTTTGCGACCCCATGAATCACAGCACACCAGGCCTCCCTGTCCATCACCAACTCCTGGAGTTCACTCACATTCAACGTCCATCGAGTCAGTGATGCCATCCAGCCATCTCACCCTCGGTCGTCCCCTTCTCCTCCTGCCCCCAATCCCTCCCAGCATCAGAGTCTTTTCCAATGAGTCACCTCTTCGCATGAGGTGGCCAAAGTACTGGAGCTTCAGCTTTAGCATCATTCCTTCCAAAGAAATTCCAGGGTTGATCTCCTTCAGAATGGACTGGTTCAATCTCCTTGCAGTCCAAGCAGCTCTCAAGAGTCTTCTCCAACACCACAGTTCAAAAGCATCAATTCTTCAGTGCTCAGCCTTCTTCACAGTCCAACTCTCACATCCATACATGACCACTGGAAAACCATAGCCTTGACTAGATGGACCTTAGTTGGCAAAGTAATGTCTCTGCTTTTGAATATGCTATCTCAGTTGGTCATAACTTTTCTTCCAAGGAGTAAGCGTCTTTTAATTTCATGGCTGCAGTCACCATCTGCAGTGATTTTGGAGCCCCAGAAAATAAAGCCTGACACTGTTTCCACTGTTTCCCATCTATTTCCCATGAAGTGATGGGACCGGATGCCATGATCTTTGTTTTTTGAATGTTGAGCTTTAAGCTAACTTTTTCACTCTCCTCTTTCACTTTCATCAAGAGATTTTTTAGTTCCTCTTCACTTTCTGGCATAAGGGTGGTTTCATCTGCATATCTGAGGTTATTGATATTTCTCCCAGCAATCTTGATTCCAGCTTGTGTTTCTTTGTGCCAGTTGAGGAGACGTGGGTCCAATCCCTGGGTTAGGAAGATTCCCCAGACAAGGGAATGGCAGTCTACTCCAGTACTCTTGCCTGGGAAATCTCATGGACAGAGGAGACATCTATAGCCCATGGGGTCTCAAAACAAGTCAGATGACTTAGTGACTAAACAACAACAATAACATGTTGAGCTATATCCATATAAATATGTGTGTACTTAGTCGTTCAGTCATATATATAAATTGAATAGACACATGATATTACAATACTTAATTTTCTGAACTAATTTAATAAAGAAACTTAGGTCATGAAACTACAGCAGTTTGGGTCTGGTGAAACATGAAAGAAAGTTTATGCTCAAAAGATGCTTTAAAACATTGATGCTTAAGATTATTAGGCCGAAGAACAAAGCTCTACTTTTTAATTTACTAATTGTATGACTTTGACCAATGTGGTCCTTTTGACTCAGACTCCAAATATAGAGAATGATGATAAAACTTCTTCTGTCATGTGTTAATTAATTATTAAAATTAATTTCAATTAAAATTAAAAGAGATAATATATATATAAATTTTTGCCCAATGTGTGATATGTAGAAGGCCTTACTCAAAGGTTTTCATTACTATTCATAAAAATCACTTCACTATAGTATCATTTTTTCCAATTATTTCATTCATCTAAAATCTTCCATTGTCTAGAGGGAGTTTTGAATCCTGTGCCTTAAGGCAAGACTACATATTATTATACTAAAAGAGTATTTTCATTACTAAAAGTTGTATTTTTCAGAGAACATAGTGTAATCATTGATTTTCTATAAACAAAGTTTCTAAGTGCAGTGAAAATTTAACATTTGAAAATGCAGGCCACAAATAACCAGTTTGCCTCAACAAGGAACATCAAGTTGGTTAATTTAGTTTGCATTGACCTTGTGCCTTTGTGTTTCTTTTCATTCTCTTCCATCAAACTGACAAACTCATTCACATTCAATATATTTTTTCTGGAATTTATATATAATTATTTTTAAAATATTAGCTAAAATACATTAGAATACCAAACTTAAAGTAAAGGCATGTGTGTGCTCAGTAGCTCAGTTTTTTCCACCTCTTTGTGACTCCTAATGGGATTTTCTAGGCACGAATACTTGACTAAGTTGTCATTCGCTTCTCTAGGAAGAAAAGGTAAAACTCCTGACAAAACTATAGAAAAATAATGATAAAATGTTGAGGAAAATACATCATATAACTTCAATAGTCTTCTTGGCACTTCCGAAAATATTGTTACATAGAAGACTGCTGGCTCTAACCACAAGTAGTAGAAGACTAGAAGGAGCTTTTGTACTGATGTCTACATTATCTACTTAATTGTTTTACTATACATTAACCTACTTCAACCGTATAATGATTTTATCTTAATTATTTAATATTTAGATTGTCTGGATTCTATAGCACTAATATGTTCCCTTTAGAATCTTTGATAACAAGTGCTTAATATTCAAAGGTATTACTAAAAAAGTTGTCTTTGTAAAGGTTTTTCTCCAACATGCATTTAATTTGTCTGTGTGACCATAATGATTGCCTTCTGAAATCGGGCAGCTTTTATCAGGAGTCTGAAGTAATCAATGCTTGCCATTAATATTTTGCTCTTTTGTTGACCCTGGTTTTACAGTATCAAATGTGACTACTCAGCATCACTCATTAAGTATGCACTTCATTTTAATAAAATATTTCAATAACACTTATGTAGTAGAGACTTTTATTATTTTTTTCTTTCCTAATTACGACTATGTTTCTTTGCATTTAACAGAATATGTTGCAATTATTAAAAATGGTGATGCTTATTCAGCCTGCATCTTCAATCATGTGTGAAGACTGTCACAGGGGAATGAACAAATTACTTAATTAAAGTTGTTTTATATAAACCGCTTTTATGAATGACTTTCAATTTCTGAAAATAATAAAAGTTGTATGTATTTAAAAATATATTGCATACTAAATTAACTTATAATGGTCTTGTCAGATCATAGAACATAGGAAATATTTTATACATTTTTAATGGGCATGAGCTCATGACAGGTCACTAATGGAGCCCACTTAATGTATGACTTAGAAGGTTATATATATATATATATATATATATATATATATATATATATACTTCATATAAATCAGCCTCGAAATAGATATGTTCCCCTATGATTAGTCATGGAGAGAAAGCATAACTAAATTAGATGGATAAAAACAGGTTATATTTACTCTCACATAATATTATCTATATATAAATATGATCAGTGTGTCTGAGAATACTATCCTTTTATTTTAGGAGGAATGGATCTTCAAAAGGCTTTCTCCATTATCAACCTCTGCTCTCCCCAGCCACCATAGTTTATAAACTGGCTATTTTTAGAGGAAGAAGCATATGAATTGAACAATTAAATATTGATTCAGCTTCAGTTCAGTCACTCAGTCGTGTCTGACTCTTTGCCAGCCCATGGAATGCAGCATGCCAAGCTTCCCTGTCCATCACCAAAACCCGGAGACTACTCAAGTTCAAGTCCATTGAGTCAGTGATGCCGTCCAATAATCTCATCCTCCATTGTCTCTTCTCCTCCTGCCTTCAATCATTCCCAGCATCAGGGTCTTTTCCAATAAGTCAGTTATTCACAACAAGTGTCCAAAGTAATGGAGTTTCATCTTCAGCATCAGACCTTCCAGTGAATGTTCAGGACTGATTGCCTTTAAGATGGACTGGTTGGATCTTCTTGCAGTCCAGGGGAATCACAAGAGTCTTCTCCAACATTATAGTTCAAAAGCATCAATTCTTCAACACTCAGCTTTCTTTAGATCCAACTCTTATATACAAGAATGACTACTGGAAAAAACCACAGCTTTGACTAGCTGGACCTTTGTTGGCAAAGTAATGTCTCTGCTTTTTAACATGCTGTCTAGGTTGGTCATAGCTATCCTTCCAAGGAGTAAGCATTTTTAATTTAATGGCTGCAGTGACCATCTGCAGTGATTTTGGAGCCCAAGAAAATAAAGTGTTTCACTGTTCCCATTTCTTGCCCATATGTTTGCCATGAAGTGATGTGACCAGATTCCATGATCTTAGTTTTCTGAATATTGAGTTTTAAGCCAACTTTTTTACTCTCTTCTTTCACTTTCATCAAAAGACTCTTCAGTTCTTCACTTTCTCCCACAAGTGTAGTGCCATCTACATGACTGAGGTTATTGATATTTCTCCTGGCAATCTTGATTCCAGCTTGTGCTTCATCCAGCCCAGTGTTTCTCATGATGTACTCTGCATATAAGTTAAACAAGCAGGGTGACAATATACAGCCTTGATGTACTTCTTTCCCAATTTACAGTCTGTTCCACGTTCGGTTTTAACTGTTGCTTCTTGACCTGCATAGAGATTTCTCAAGAGGCAGGTAAAGTGGTCTGGAATTTTCATCTCTAAAAATTTTCCACAGTTTGTTGTGATCCACACAGTCAAAGTCTTTGGTGTTGAGGTCCTTTAATGGACCGGAACCTGGCGGTCCAGAATCAATGATAAGGAAGTAAAGGAGAGAGAAATAGGCTGATATTCCTTGGTTTATGCAGAAAAACAATAAAGCTCCTGACACGGGGCTTGTGCTGTTCACGAAGGCACCTGGAGCCCTCTCGATGGGGTGAAGGCACAGAATGCCTTCTCGAGAGGGTCTTAGAAGCCTGAGCAGGAAAGTAAACACAGCGGGCTTCTGTGCTCTGGAGAATTAGCCTGAGAGAGAGAGAGAAGACACGGGGACCCAAGCTCTGATGGAGCAAAGGTGTTTTATTCAACATTGTGTGGGTATTCATACTGTCTTACAAGATAGCTATTTTCAACAGAGATAAAATCAAAACTTACAAGTTATCAAGGAAACATGAGGTCATCCATATGAAAGAGAGAGGGTTGTAAATAATCACATTTCCATATGGTTCATAAAATGGAAGAGGGTCATAAATAGTTATTTATCACCATATGGAAAAACTAACAAAGGAAATACATGCATTCTTAAGCCCCTAGGAGTAGCTTGCTACTCTGCTTATTTCCTGAATATTCAGGAATTAATAAAGGACAGAGGATTCATGACAGATCCAAAACAGCACACAGGAAGCCTCCTGTTAAATGCTTCCTGACACTTTGGCATAATCAATAAAGCAGAAGTAGATTTTTTTCTGGAATTCTCTTGCTTTTTCTATCATCTAATGGATGTTGGCAATTTGACCTTTGCTTCTTCTGCCTTTCCTGAATCCACTTGGACATCTGGAAGTTCTTGGTGCACGTACTGTTGAAGCCTGACTCGGAGCATTTTGAGCATTACTTTGCTAGTGTGTGAGATGAGTGCAATTTTGTGGTAGACATTCTTTGACATTTCCCTCCTTTGGGATTGGAATGAAAACTGACCTTTTCCAGTCCTGTGGCCACTGCTGAGTTTTCAAAATTTGCTGGTATATTGAGTGTAGCTTTCACAGAATCATCTTTTAGGATTTGAAATAGCTCAACTGGAAATCCATCAACTCAGCTAGCTTTGTTTGTAGTGATGCTCCTAAGGCCCGCTTGACTTCACCCTCCAGGATGTCTGGCTGTAGGCAAGTGATCACACCATCGTGATTATCTGGGTCATGAAGATCTTTTTTGTCCAGTTCTTCTGTGTATTCTTGCCACCTCTTATTAATATCTTCTGTTTCTGTTAGGTCTATACCATTTCTCTCCTTTACTGACTCACCTTTGCTTGAAATATTCCCTTGGCATCTCTAATTTTCTTGAAGAGATCTCTTGTCATTACCGTTCTATTGTTTTCAACTATTTCTTTGCATTGATCACTGAAGAAAGTTTTATCTCTCCTTGCCATTCTTTGGAACTCTGCATTCAGATGGGTATATCTTTCTTTTTCTCCTTTGCCTTTAGCTTCTCTTCTATTCTCAGCTATTCATAAGGCTTCCTTAGACAACCACTTTGCCTTTTTGCATTTCTTTTTCTTGAGGATGGTCTTGTTCACTGCTTCCAGTACAATATCACCCATAGTTCTCCATCCATAGTTCTTCAGGCACTTTCTCTATCAGAACTAATCCTTGAATCTATTTGTCACTTCTACTCTATAATGTAAGGGATCTGATTTAGGTCATACCTGAATAGTCTAGTGGTTTTTCCTACTTTTTTCAATTTAAAGCTGAATTTGGCAATAAGGAGTTCATGTTCTCAGCCACAGTCAGCTCCAGGTCTTCTTTTTGCCAACAGTACAAAGCTTCTCCATCTTTGGATGCAAAGAATATAATCAATCTGATTTCAGTATTGACCATCTGGTGATGTCCAGGTGTGGATTCATCTCATGTTGGAAGAGGGTATTTGCTATGACCAGTATGTTCCCTTGTAAAACTCTGTGAGCCTTTACCCTGCTTCATTTTGTACTCCAAGGCTAAACTTCAAACTTACCTGTTTCTGCTTCTTGTCTGTTGCCTTTTTTCTTTTTTTTTTTTTTGCCAACCCAAAAAAGGCAATGGCAAAGAATATTCAAATAACTTCACAATTGCACTCATCTCACACTAGCAAAGTAATGCTCAAAATTATCCAAGCCAGCCTTCAACAGTATGTGAACTGTGAGCTTCCAGATATTCAATCTAGATTCAGTAAAGGCAGAGGAACCAGAGATCAAATTGCCAACATCTGTTGGATTATAGAAAAAGCAAGAGAGTTTCAGAAAAATACCTACTTCAGCTTTATTGACTATGCCAAAGTCTTTGCCTGCGTGGATCACAAAACTGTGGACAATTCTTAAAAATATAGGAATACCAGACCACCTGGTCTGCTTTGTGAGGAATCTGTATGCAGGTCAAGAAGCAACAGTTAGAACCAGACATGGAACAACAGACTGATTCCAAATCAGGAAAGTAGTAGGTCAAAGCTGTATATTGTCACATGGTATATTTAACTTATATACAGAGTACATCATGCGAAATGCCGAATGAAGTACAAGCTGGAATCAAGATTTCCGGGAGAAATATCAATAACCTCAGATACGCAGATGACACCACCCAAATGGTAGAAAGCAAAGAAGAACTATGAGGCCCTTGATGAAAGTGAAAGAAGAGAGTGAAAAACTGACTTAAAACTCAGCATTCAGAAAACAAAGATCATGGCATCCAGTCTCATCACTTCATGGCAGTTAGATGGGGAAATAATGGAAACAGTGAGACACTTTATTTTCTTGGGTTCCAAAATCACTGAAAATGGACTATAGCCATGAAATTAAAAGACACTTTCTCCTTGGAAAAAAAGCTATGACCAACCTAAACAGTATATTAAAAAGCAGAGACATTACTTTGCTGACAAAGGTCCATCTAGTCAAAGCTATGTTCTTTTCCAGTAGTCATGTTATGGATGTGAGAGTTGGGCCATAAAGAAAGCTGAGTGTTGAAGAATTGACACTTTTGAGCTATGGTGTTGGAGAAGACTCTTGAGAGTCCCTTGGACTGCAAGGAGATCCAACCAGTCAACCCTGAAGGAAATCAGTCCTGAATATTCATTGGAAGGTCTGATGCTGAAGTTGAAACTCCAATATTTTGGCCACCTGATGTAAAGAACTGACTCATTGGAAAACTGACTCTGATACTGGGAAAGACTGAAGGCAGTAGGAGAAGGGGATGACAGAGGATGAGATGGTAGGATTGCATCACCGAACTGATGGATATGATTTTGAGCAAGCTCAAAATTTGGTGATGGATAGGGAAGCCTATGTGCTCTAGTCCATGGGATTGCAAAGAGTCAGATATGATTGAGCAACTGAACTGAACTGAATTATTTTACTAAATTAACTACAGTAAACGTTTTCAAATTAGAAATTGTGTGTTAGTAAGTATTATTTCTATGTATCCCATAAAAAGTAGCTTGTAAATTTTCAGGAAATAGTTTAGAGAAGGAAGATATTTAAATTGCTGATTAATTAATTAATACCTTCATCTCCCTCCACAAAGGAAAACTAGTCACCTCTAAAATTATATGTGGTATGTGAATTTTAACTTGTTTTATTCTATGTAGCTTTTTATAATGTTATTTAAGGTAGAATTGGAAAACAGTATTTGAGTACTAATTAAAATTATTAGATAAAATTTCAAGTGTGGTTTCACACAAAATGGTTAAATTTATTTACTGTATGATAAAACGAAGATCATGGCATCGGTCCCATCACTCCATGGGAAATAGATGGAGAAACAGTGGAAACAGTGTCAGACTTAATTTTGGGGGCTCCAAAATCACTGCAGATGGTGACTGCAGCCATGAAATTAAAAGACGCTTACTCATTGGAAGAAAAGTTATGAGCAACCTAGATAGCATATTCAAAAGCAGAGACATTACTTTGCCCACTAAGGTCCGTTTAGTCAAGCCTATGGTTTTTCCAGTAGTCATGTATGGATGTGAGAGTTGGACTGTGAAGAAGGATGAGCGCCGAACAATTGATGCTTTTGAACTGTTGTGCTGGAGAAGACTCTTGAGAGCTGCTTGCACTGCAAGGAGATCCAACCAGTCCATTCTGAAGGAGATCAGCCCTGGGATTTCTCTGGAAGGAATGATGCTAAAGCTGAAACTCCAGTCCTTTGGCCACCTCATGTGAAGGGTTGACTCATTGGAAAAGACTTTGATGCTGGGAGGGATTGGGGGCAGGAGGAGAAGGGGATGACAGAGGATGAGATGGCTGGATGGCATCACTGACTCGATGGATGCGAGTCTGAGTGAACTTCAAGAGTTGGTGATGGACAGGGAGGCCTGGCGTGCTACGATTCATGGGGTCACAAAGAGTCAGACACAACTGAGCAACTGAACTGAAGTACTTAATTATGCCTTATATGTTCCTGAATTCTTAATTTAGTAGTAATTATGAAAATTATAACTTGAATTGTTGTACTTTTGGAAAATATTTCATATCTTTTGATAGCATATTTTTTGCTATTTAGTTATTTTAGAGTAAATCCAACAGTGAGTTTGTCTCTTTTTATGAATTTCATACTTGACCACTTATCTAATTTAAAATTATAGGTAGTATAGACATACATGTACTGGATGCTCCATAAGTTAAAAATAAAAATAGGCTTCAGATTATAAAGTTATAAAATGATACACATTCTCTTGCTATGCTCACATTTATGGTTGGAAATAAGATTTGGAATATCAGTTTTTACTGTGAATATCAATAATCTTAAAAGTGTTTTTACTTTTAAAAATTATAACTATATTAGGGATATACTGTAAAGATTGTACAATTTTTAAGATATCTGAACTTGAATGCACCTATAAGGTTATCAAGAAGTCCAACCAAAATTCAACATACAAATTAAGGTGTTTTTCTTTGCAAATCTAATGAACTGATTTGGGAAACTAACTTTTTTCAAACTTTGTTTCTTTCAACTTGAAATTTTATTGCTCTGCACTTTAAGATTCATCCTCATGTAACAAAGTGGTAGGAGTTTACAATTTAAAAAATATCAACAATGGAGGAAATAAAAAGAAACTCTAGCCAACCAATCAAATACTCTTTAAGTGGAAATGGTAGCAAGGGTTCTAAATTTGAGCAGAAAACAATAAAGCAAATAAAGTGAGGTAGTGAAGTTGCTCAGTCGTGTCCGACTCTTTACAACCCCATGGACTGTAGCCTACCAGGTTCCTCCAATCCATGGGATTTTCCAGACAAGAATACTGGAGTGGGTTGCTGTTTCCTTCTCCAAAGGCTTTCACTAATATAAACATATCTACTGTAACTAAGAAAAAGAGTCCTTATTTAGGTTTACAAAACCTCAGATAATACCTGCAAAGACCAGTTCTTAAATCTTGGCACATAGATTAATTATCATAATCTAAATATAACTAGAGTCATTGACAGAAAGACATATATTTATGTATCAGAATAATAGAAGAACATTCAGAAATGGAATAGAAATAAGTTTTTTTTTTTTTTAATTTGGAGTCGAAAAGCTTGGTTCATCTTATATGAGAAAACTCAGGCAAACAGGCTACCTATAAGTTAAACTCCTTTTATTACCCTTCACTTTGCTCTTTTTAATGTAATTTCTATCCTTGATCAGCAATGTGAAGTATAAAAAAGAAATGTTTTCCAAGCTTCAGGCTGCTGTACTAGCCTCTCATTTAAAGTAGCTCTTTCATCTGCTTAAGTCAGCATGGAGTAACTTTTTTATTATATGAGTTTCACATTATTAAGAGAATTCCCCACTCAAGCATAGCTACATTGAGTAGAAAGAAAACCAGTTTCATAAGGAAATTTGTTTCTTGAAGAAAGCTGAGCGCCAAAGAATTGATGCTTTTGAACTGTGGTGTTGGAGAAGACTCTTGAGAATCCCTTGGACTGCAAGGAAATCCAAACAGTCCATCTTAAAGGAGATCAGTCCTGAGTGTTCATTGGAAATACTGATGCTAAAGCTGAAACTCCAGTACTTTGGCCAGCTCCTGCGAAGAGTTGACTCATTGGAAAAGACTCTGACACTGGGAGGGATTGGAGGCAGGAGGAGAAGGGGACGACAGAAGATGAGATGGCTGGATGGCATCACTGACTCGATGGACGTGAGTGTAAGTGAACTCCAGGAGTTGGTGATGGACAGGGAGGCCTGGTGTGCCGCACTTCATGGGGTCGCAAAGAGTTGGACACAACTGAGCAGCTGAACTGACTGACTGAATCATGTGCTGCAGTCCCTGGTGTCGCAAAGAGTGGGACATGACTTGGTAACTGAACAGCAACAACACCCACAAATATTGGTATAGTATAATTTTTTTTTTATTATATCACTTGTATGAGCTTTATTCAAAGTAACTCAAGTTACTCCTGTAAATGTGAAAGTAGAATATGCGTCATGGAATGTGGAATTCAGTAAAATGTAAAATTCAGTTCAAAAATCACATATTTATGCCAAAAAATGCAAGAAAGGATTGAATGAAATAAAATGATCTTGTAATATGTGTTACTTATTAATAAAAGTAATCACTGTTGCAATTCCTTCAAAAAATTAGACCATGTTACTCAGAAGCTTATGCAAAGCACAAGATATAATCCTTTCATGAACTCTGAGCATATTAATTGTAAATAATATTCTGTAATCCGCTTCCCTGGTGGCTCAGAGGTTAAAGCGTCTGCCTCCAATGCGGGAGATCGGGGTTCAATCCCTGGGTCGGGAAGATCCCCTGGAGAAGAAAATGGCAATACACTCCAGTATTCTTAAATGGAGAATAGTAGGTTACAGTCCACGGGGTCGCAAAGAGTCAGACACGACTGAGTGACTTCACCTCATCATCTAGTTTGGGCTTCTCCAGTGGCTAAGTGGTAAAACATCCACCTGCCAATGCAGGAAACACAAGTTTGATCCCTGGGTGGGGAAGATCCCCTGAAGAAAGAAACGTCCACCCCTCTAGTATTCTTCCTGGGTAATCCAATGGACAGAGGAGTCTTGTGGGGCTACATTTCTTGGGGTTTCAAAAGAGTTGAACAAAACAGAGACTAAACAACATCTAGCTTATTTAAAGTATCTACAAATCTGGGATCATACTACAAGTGCTCAGCCTAGACCTGACCACCACTTTCCCTAATGTATTAGGCAACTAACAACTAATTTTAGCATTCAATTCTCATTTCCCTGGTTATAATATGAGAATATTAAACTTTGGTTTGAGTATTGTGAGAAATAATTGTATAATGTTTATAAACTTCCTTCCAGCTCCAAAGTAGAAAAGTCACAGATGTATTTCTTATAGTCACAATGGATGCTCTCATAAATGCAAAACAGGAAGTGTTATTTGTAACTATAATCAAAATTTAAAAGTCAGAATGAGAAATAGAGTCAAAGACAAAGATGATACAGTGCACAATGTATATTTTAGCTGTTAGAGGAGTGAGTTTCCATGTTTTATACTTTTTACCTCCAGACATGCTAAATAACACAAATGTAAAGAATGTGTCAGATGGTCTAACATGGAGTTTAGTATCATTAGTCCCTCCTTATCCAGGGATTTCCAATCTGAAGGCTTCCAAGGCACAGATTCAACCAACTGAGGATCTGGGGTTGGTTGAATCTGTGAATGTTGAAACTGCAGATAGGACAGAAAAGGCCAAATGAAGTATTTGAGGACTTTGATATCCCCTGGCATCATGGAATTAGTACTACAGATAAGGATAAGGAGGGATGATGGTAATTCTGTGAAACTGGAACCACTCAATGAAAACCAAATTAAATCGAGTCACATAATATAACTTTACAATGGACATCTGTGCAAGTCAGAATCTGTCAGAGGGCAACAGGGAGAAGGCTTATCTGGATGGGGTTTTAACTACATTTTGGGGGCTTCCCTGATAGCTCAGTTGGTAAAGAATCTGCCTGCAGTGCAGCAGATCCCAGTTTGATGGGTTGGGAAGATGTGCTGGAGAACGGATAGGCTACCCACTCCAGTATTCTTGGGCTTCCCTGGTGGCTCAGCGGCTAAATAATCTGCCTGCAATGCCAGAATACCTGGATTTGATCCCTGGATTGGGAAGATTCTCTGGAGAAGGAAAAAGCTACCCACTCCAGTATTCTTGCCTGGAGGATTCCATGGACTGTATCTTCCTTGGGATAGCATAGAGTCAGACATGCCTGAGCAACTTTCACTTTCACTTTCATACCAGCTAAAGGTAGTATTATGATATTCTTTCTTACCATTATGTTATAAAGAGAGAAGTAATACAATTGAACTAAAGACAAAGAAAACTAAACACAAGTCATATTTTAATACTTCTCCAAATCCAAATTATATTAGAAAGTTTGAAAAACAATATATAGAATTAACATATGTATTAGGGCTATGCCAAAATTTGGTGAGTTGATAAAAGTGTTAACCTTTCTCCTTCAACCTTTCGATTGGTGAAATTGGGCTATGTTATCACATTGAATTTTTGGAGTCATAAATTTAAGAATAATCAATAATGTGAAGCCTGTAGTGCTAATCTCATTGTTCTTTCAGAAAGATTGATAGAAAGGCCTGGCTTTAAAACACTAAGCTGTCCAGTTTTGGTCCATGACAAATAGCATCAACATGATTATATCTGCAATAAGAAAATAAAACTCCTCCCAAAAGCTTAAGGCCTGTGCTAAATAACACACTGGGAACAATTCCGCATTTTGTGTTCCTAAAGGACTAAAATTTACTTAAGCAAAATTGATGAAAAAAGGAAACAATAGCAATTTTAAAAAATCTGATTTAATTTAAAGGGCTTTTGATCAAATATCCAGCTTTGAGCAGAAAATATTCCCTACTTAGTAGCTTTCCAAATATCTTGCTTTGTGTTTGGCCACTGCAATATAAATTGCTTATGTTGGCAGTAAAACTAAAAGGGGATTAATTAAGCTGTATACACAAATATAAATGTGGTATTGTAGTGTTTCAAGAAAATCAAGTTTTGTTTTATTTTTCCCATCTAACCCTGGTCTCTAAAACTGCCTAATAGAAGAACATATATCTTATATAAATTAAACATTTGGCAAACCCTTATTGACTAATGTGCTAGATTTTTTTTTAACCAAGCTATTTTAAAATCAATTTACTTGCCTCATTTTCCTTTTAAAAGGCCAACAAGAAATAAGTGAAATTATATTTTTAAATTTTAGATATAAATGACAGAAACACAAATCAAGACCTCCTGTGTGTGTGCTAAGTCACTTCAGTCATATCCGACTCTAGGATATGCAGAGTGTAGCCCACTTGCCTCCTCTGTCCATGGGACTCTCCAGGCAAGAATACTGAAATGGGTTGCCATTTCCTCCTCAAAGGAATCTTCCCAACCCAGGGATTGAACCCACATCTCTTAACTCTTCTGCATTAGCTGACAAGTTCTTTACCACTAGCTCCACCTGAGAATCCCCAAACCACCTGAAGTTCCCTAAATATAGTGTACTACTTCTTTGATTAAACTCTAACCAATACATGTTGGGGCTTCCTTTGGTAAGGATTCTGCTTAAATATTAAATTAACATTAAATATTTTGTCATTTTATTGAGTTTTTTTGAGACTGAGTATTTTTGTTACTTTGTTCAGTCACTCAATTATATCGGATTCTTTGCAACCCCATGGAGCATACCAGGCTTCCCTATCCTTCATCTTTTCCCAGAGCTTGCTCAAATTCATGTCTGTTGAGTCGGTGATGCCATCCACTTATTTTGTCCTCTGCCATCCCCTTCTCCTCCTATCTTCAGTCTTCCCCAGCATCAGGGTCTCTTCTGAAGAGATGGCTTTTCACATCAGGTGTCCAAAGTATTGGAGTTGCAGCTTCAGCATCAGTCCTTCCAATGAATATTCAGGGTTGATTTCCTTTAGGATGGACTGGTTTGATTTCCCTGAAGTCCAAGGGACTCTCAAGAGTCTTCTTCAACACCAGAGTTTAAAAACATCAATTCTTTGGTGTTCAGTCTTCTTTATGGTCCAACTCTCACATCCATAAAAGACTACTAAAAAAACATAGCTTTGACTGTAAAGACCTTGGTTGGCAAAGTAATGTCTCTGCTTTTTAATATGCTGTCTAGGTTTGTCATAGCTTTTCTTCCAAGTAGCAAGCATCTTTTAATGTCATGGCTCCAGTCAGCATCTGCAGTGCTTTGGAAACTAAGAAGATAAATTTTGTCACTGTTTCCACTTTTCCCCAACTATTTGCCACAAAGTGATAGGACTGGATGCCATGATCTTCGTTTTTTGAATGTTGAGTTTTAAGCCAGCTTTTTCACTCTCCTCTTTCATTTTCAAGAGGTTTTTAGTTTTTCTTCAATCTCTGCTATCAGCATGGTGTCATCTGCATATCTGAGGTTATTGATATTTCTCCCAGCAATCTTGATTCTGGCTTGAGCTTCTTCCAGCCCAGCGTTTCTCATGATGTACTCTGCATATAAGTTAAATAAGCAGGGTGACAGTAAACAGCCTTGACATACTCCTTTCCCAATTTTGAACCATACTGCTGTTGTGTTGCTTCTTGACCTGCATACAGGTTTCTCAGGAGGCAAATAAGGTAATCTGGCATTCCCATTTCTTTAAGAATTTTCCAGTTTGTCGTGATCCACACAGTTAAAGGCTTTAGCATAGTCAGTGAAGCAGAGTAGATGTTCTTGCTTTTTTGATGGTCCAACAGATGTTGGCAATTTGATCTCTGGTTCCTCTGCCTTTTCTAAATTCAGCTTGAACATCTGGTAGTTCTTGATTCACTTACTGTCGAAGCCTAACTTGGAGAATGTTGAGCCTTTTTTGCTAGCATGTGAAATGAGTGCAATTGTGCAGTAGTTTGAACATTCTTTGACATTGCCTTTCTTTGGGATTGGAATGAAAACTGACCTTTACTAGTCCTATGGTGGCTGATGAGTTTTATACATTTTAGATATAATTTATGTATCCAATATATGCTTGGAGAAGGCAGTGGCACCCCACTCCAGTATTCTTGCCTGGAAAATCCCATGGATGGAGGAGCCTGGTGGGCTACAGTCCATGGGGTCGCTGAGTTGGAGACGACTGAGTGACTTCACTTTCACTTTTCACTTTCATGCATTGGAGAAGGAAATGGCAACCCACTCCAGTATTCTTGTCTGGAGAATCCCAGGGACGGCGGAGCCTGGTGAGCTCCATCTGTGGGGTCCCACAGAGTCGGAAACGACTGAAGCAATTTAGCAGTAGCAGCAGCAAACATTGTATATATTTAAGTGTACAACTTGATGATTTGATATACTATATATATTATAAAATATTCACACTACTTATCTAATTAACATACCCATAAGTTCACATAGTTACTATTTTTCTATTTTTTGTGTGTGCAGTGATAAAATTTTGATCTACTCCCTTAGCAGATTTCATGAGTACAGTACAACATTGTTAATATAGTCACATTGTTGTCCATTAGATCTCCACAATTCATCTTCTTACATAACTGAAGCTTTGTAGTTTTCCTTACTTTTTAACATGTCAAGAATTTTAGTTTTTCTGAGTCTGGGAGTAAGATAACTATATGAAATGGGAACTTTCAAACTGAGTCAGGCTTCATTGGCCTTTCACTTAATGCCTTGAAGATTTAACATACAATGGTTTCTACTAAAATGCTAACTACATGAAAAGGTGGAAGAGAATAATTAATCACATTGATGAAAATTCTACTTTTGACTTTATTTTACTTAAGAACTCGAATTCTTAAGATTCAATTAAATTGTCTCATATTTTGTTTAATGTTTAAATCTTTCCATGTGCAATGAAAGTGATCATTTGACATAAGAAAGGAAGAATATTATTCCTCGGAACTGTTGTAACCACTTTCTCAGAAGAATAAAGAATCTGACTAGTAGTGAAGAGTCTGCCTTGGTCAAACCATGCTAGTTAGTAATCGCTTCACCCATCTAATACTATCTTAACTTCAAAACACTGAAGCAGATTGATTCTGGAAAAAAAGAAAAGTATGAATAAGTATGTACTCACCATTCATTTCACTCTATTGGATTTGGAGAGTTGATGTATGGCAATTTTGAGCAATTGCTCAATTTAAGAGGAATTATTTCAGATAGTGTTCACTGTAATTTTAAAGATCCTGTCTTTTCTAGAGGTTACTATATCATTGATAACTGAAATTTTTCTCAGAGCTCTTCCATTGCAAATAAACAATTTGAGCTTCACTTTATTATTTATAATTCAATGATGTCAGGAACAATGAAAGAGATATTCATCTACTTGGCAGATTTCATAGAAACATGCATTTATGAAATACTGATGCTATATCTGCACTGCATAATGGCAATATGTACTCAAGAATAACCTGTTTGGAAGACTATTGTATTATAATCTCAGTCCTCTGGGGAGTTATTTAATCAAAATAGCTCTGCTCAAGTGCACTACAAGAGGAGACATGAAAAAAATGTCAGAGGATCAAGGAGAGACAAAGGACTAGCAATTGTAATACTAAAAGTAATTTAGTGCCTTGAGAAATGGTTTTTTTTTTTTTTTTCTTGAAGTGGAAAAAGCTCTGATAAGTCAGGAATGTCAGAGCTCCAACTGAGATCTCAGTGAATAGCAAAATAAATTCTCATACCCGTGAACAGCTAAACACCTAAAGAAAACGTGTTAAGTGAAAATGGAAATGTAAGTCACACTGTGCTCCTTAATAATCAGTGTTAGTGAAATACTAATTGGTATCATATGATGATAAGCAACCATATTTGATCGTATTCCTCTATCTTCTTAACTCTTTTTTGTACAGCATAACTTCAAGTAGGCTTTCCAGTAACTCTATAAGCAATCCTCACGAGTTATAATAAGGAGTTAAAGAACATAATGTTTTTGCATAACAAATCGAGTATTAAGATATACACTTATCTTACTGTGGAAATCTATGGTAATTACTCTATTAATGAGTAGTATGTGTTTAACCAACATGCTTAATTATTTTAAACTTTCATTATTGAGGATAAAACAATATGGGAGGTACAGAACAGTACAGGGAGTTTAAGTGCTTCTATTTATTTGTTTTTCTGTATGAATTCATTGTCACCCTTCCAGTCTAAATACATCACGTCAAAATTTCCTCCAAACTATCTTCACAGAGCTTTCCTCCCATAATAAAATACCAGTAATTTTTCTTCCTCCTTAGTAGTCAGTATTTTAGCATCGTATTGATATTACCATATTAATCTTTTTAAAAGTATTCTAGCTTATAGCACATGCTTGTGCATGACTACCTTTTTGAAAACTTGTCTTCTACTTCAAAGTAATTGAGATTAATGCTTTGTTGATCTTCTCTATCTCTGGCATTAACTGTTATTACTGAACAATATATTTCTACAAATATCTCCAGATACTGTTGGTGGTAGGTGAGTTTTAAAACATAAATGTTGAATACAAATTTGACCCTATATTTCTGGCAGGGTTTATTTGCCCAGTGTTTGATAAATAACTTGTTTCAACATATTCATGTGTGCTCCCATCATTGCTCTGATTTCAAGAGCATTATCCACCTTTCATACAGATTAGTGTGTAGCCAGTGTTTCAACCAAACATAATTCAAAGTTTACCTCTTTTTAGTGGGTCCTACAATCATGAATGGTCCTCTTTATGAAAAAAATCCACCCAGTATGATCTACTCCCTTTAGATATGTTTTTATATTTCACTGTTTGAAGAAAGACTCACTGTTTGATTCAAAAAGACTTTAAATGTCAGTGATAATGATTTAAATAATAGACAGCATTTTTTAGTATTTATTAATTTCTAGAACCTGTGCTAAGTTATGCATATGAAATATCTCACTTTATGCCATAATACTGAGAAATAAGGTTAACTCTATTAATTTTTGGCAGATAACATAGAACTTGGATCTAAATCATGTCTTCGAACACCATAGTTGATGGCCTCTAGAAAGAAATCTGAGCTCAGTTCAACTGTTATTCTCTCTAGGAGGTCTTTCCTAACCACTGTATACAAATATGATCTCTGCCATTATCACAGCCTGCCTTCTTTGGCACAGGTAGCTAAAAACTATATTCTGGGAAGAGTGAAATGTGATTGAGCTTTCTATTTATCATTTTTGAGTGGGAGAATTTAAGAAACAGTGTGAAGTTGGCTTAATCCCTGAAAGGCAATGTGTCTGATGGTGAAGGCTCCATCAACTCCTAGAATGAGATTGGGATATTTAGCCAATGCAATAAATAAAACTTTATTATAAGCCACCACAGTGCTGGGGTTTCCTTTTTTTGAAATCAAAGGCTGATTTCACTGTGCACTATTAGTTCATATATCCATTCATTCAAAAATCATATTTGTGTACCTACTATGATTAGGAACTGTTCCAAGTACTAAGAACATTATAGTAATGAAAACAAAAACACATGTCATTTTGAGGTTTGCTTTCAGGAAGAAAGATAAGGGAGAACAAGGGTAGCAAATAATACTGTTTTTCAAAATTATCTGTTAATGATGATAAGTGCTGTGGGGGAAAATATGAAATTGTCATAGGGAGGGATGCAGTTAGTGAAGGAATGAGTTGCTAATAGAATGACATTTGACCAAAGGGCTGAAAAAGACAAAAGAAAGCCTGGCATACAGTTATGCTGAAAAAGAACTTTCCAGGAAAAAGGGACAAACTTCTGTCACTGAAGGACAGCAAGGAGGATAACATAGGAGGAACTGATTGATTGAAGGGAAGTATAGTGAAAGCAAGATGATAAAGGCATAGGAGGGCCTTCTGAGCTCTTCATTTTTCACCTGGTGTAACTTACTCACTGTGAACAGTGCATGGTTGTTGAATAAACGAAAGAACAATCTCTATAATGATAAGATTTGGATATTCTGCTCCATTCCACCACAAACAAAAGAAAACAAAAGTCGCAGTTGAACTGACCAGGTCCACATCAAATAAGTGTAGGTACTATTAACCAGCATAAGTAGGTATATCTTAATGACACTTCTCATTGGCACAAAATAATAATGAAAGAAAAAAAAATTTAAATATATAGTTCAGTTCAGGTCAGTTCAGTCACTCAGTCATATCCGACTCTTGCGACCCCATGAATTGTAGCACACCAGGCCTCCCTGTCCATCACCAACTCCCGGAGTTCACTCAGGCTCACATCCACCGAGTCAGTGATGCCATCCAACCATCTCATCCTCTATCATCCCCTTCTCCTCCTGCCCCCAATCCCTCCCAGCATCAAAGTCGTTTCCAATGAGTCAACTCTTCGCATGAGGTGGCCAAAGTACTGCAGCTTCAGCTTTAGCATCATTCCTTCCAAAGAACACCCAGGACTGATCTCCTTTAGCATGGACTGGTTGGATCTCCTTGCAGTCCGAGGGACTCTCAAGAGTCTTCTCCAACACCACAGTTCAAAAGCATCAATTCTTCAGTGCTCAGCCTTCTTCACAGTCCAACTCTCTCATCCATACATGACCACAGGAAAAACCATAGCCTTGACTAGGCGGACCTTAGTCGGCAAAGTAATGTCTCTGCTTTTGAATATGCTATCTAGGTTGCTCATAACTTTTTTTCCAAGGAGTAAGCATCTTCTAATTTCATGGCTGCAATCACCATCTTCAGTGATTTTGGAGCCCCCCCAAAATAAAGTTTGGCACTGTTTCCACTGTTTCTCCATCTATTTCCCATGAAGTGATGGGACCAGATGCCATGATCTTTGTTTTCTGAATGTTAAGCTTTAAGCCAACTTTTTAACTCTCCTCTTTTACTTTCATCAAGAGGCTTTTAGTTCCTCTTCACTTTCTGCCATAAGGGTGGTGTCGTCTGCATATCTGAGGTGATTGATATTTCTCCCGGCAATCTTGATTCCAGCTTGTGTTTCTTCCAGCCCAGCGTTTCCCATGATGTACTCTGCATATAAGTTAAATAAGCAGGGTGACAATATACAGCCTTGACATACTCCTTTTCCTATTTGGAACCAGTCTGTTGTTCCATGTCCAGTTCCTGGCCATGTTACTTCCTGGCCTGCATACAGATTTCTCAAGAGGCAGGTCAGGTGGTCATACCAGATTCAAGCCTTGAGGGACTAGACTCTTTGCTCTGATGAGAGGAGTGGCAAAGATGTTATTAGAAATATGAATGTGTAATTGTAGCATTCTCATTTTCTTCTACATATCTTGTAAACTCTTATTCATAATTTTATCTCTTTGAATCTCTATGCTATAAACTCATAACTCCTTAAATTCATATTTATCCTACTAATCCTCTCTTCAGCTCTATCGAATCTGCTATAAACAAGTTCATTGAGATTTCCAACTTCTAACTGAAATATAACAAGTGTACTAAAATGTGCACAAATCACAAGTATAAACAGCTTAATGAATTTTCACAAATTACCAATTGCAAGTAGAACCTTGATCAAGAAGGAAAATATCACCAGCCTTGTCAAAATCTCCATTATGCCTTCACTTAGTCACTATATCCTCTCCAAGGATAAGCAATAGTTTGGCTTGTTTTGAATTTTATATATGAATGGAAGCATAAGTATGTATTATTTTGTGCCTGTCTGACTTACTTCTATAGTACATTTGCTGTTGTTCAGTGGCCCAGATGTGTCATACTCTTTCTGACTTTATGGACTGCAGTGAGAATCATCTATATAAAGATTCAGTTTACATTCTCTGGACAATACGCTATTATGCTAGAAAATATATCTAAAAGTTTAGATATTTCAAATACATTTTAAAAAATTTAAAACACACTAAATCCAAGTCTATGCTTCAACCAGTAACACTGAAGAAGCTGAAGTTGAATGGTTCTATGAAGACCTACAAGAACTTTTAGAACTAACACCCCAAAAAGATATCCATTTCATTATAGGGGACTAGAATGCAAAAGTATGAAGTCAAGAAATACCTGGAGTAACAGGAAAATTTGCCCTTGAAATACAGAATGAAGCAGGGCAAAGTCTAATACAGTTTTGCCAAGAGAATGCACTGGTCATAGCAAACACCCTCTTCCAACAACACAAGAGAAGACTCTACACATGGACATCACCAGATGGTCAACACTGAAATCAGGTTGATTTTATTCTTTGCAGCCAAATATGGAGAAGCTCTATACAGCCAGCAAAAACAAGACCAGGAGTTGACTGTGGCTCAGATCATGAACTCCTTATTGTCAAATTCAGACTAAAATTGAAGAAAATAGGGAAAATCACTAGACTATGTACGTATGACCTAAATCAAATCCCTTATGATTATACAGTGGAAGTGAGAAATAGATTTAAGGGCCTAGATCTGATAGGTAGAGTGCCTAATAAATTGTGGATGGAGGTTCATGACATTACACAGGAGACAGGGATCAAGACCATCCCCGTGGAAAAGAAATGAAAAAGAGCAAAACGGCTGTCTGGGGAGGCCTTTCAAATAGCTGTGAAAAAAAGAGAAGTGAAAAGCAAAGGAGAAAAGGAAAGATATACCCATTTGAATGCAGAGTTCCAAAGAATAGCAAGGAGAGCTAAGAAAGCCTTCCTCAGTGATCAACGCAAGAAATAAAGGAAAACAATAGAATGGGAAAGACAAGAGATCTCGTCAAGAAAATTAGAGACCAAGGGGACATTTCAAAGATGGGCTTAATAAAGGACAGAAATGATATGGACCTAATAGAAGCAGAAGATTTTAAAAGATGGCAAGAATACACAGAAGGACTGTACAAAAAAGTCTTCATGACCAAGATAATCACGATGGTGTGATCACTCACCTAGAGCCAGACATCCTAGAATGTGAAGTCAAGTGGGCCTTAGAAAACACCACTATGAACAAAGCAAAGCTAGTGAAGGTAATGGAATTCCAGTTGAGCTATTTCAAATCCTAAAAGATGATGCTGTGAAAGTGCTGCACTCAAAATGCCAGCAAATTTAGAAAATTCAGCAGTGACCACAGGACTGGAAAAGGTCAGTTTTCCTTCCAATCACAAAGAAAGGCAATGCCAAAGAATGCTCAAACTACCACACAATTGCTCTCATCACATATGCTAGTAAAGTAATGCTCAAAACTCTCCAAGTCATGATCAACAATACGTGAAGCATGGACTTCCAGTTATGCAAGCTGGATTTAGAAAAGGCAGAAAAACCAGAGATCAAATTGACAAAATCCACTAGATAATCGAAAAAGCAAGAGAGTTCCAGAAAAACATCTCTTTCTGCTTTATTGACTATGCCAAAGCCTTTGACTGTGTGGATAACAATAAACTGTGGGAAATTCTGAAAGTGATGGGTGAACGGTTAATAGGGTAACAGAGATGTGCCTGCAAACGGGTCTCTCTGCTCAGGCTTAACGTCCTTGCATACGAGGCGTTCTGCCAAAGAGTCTGGGCACAGCCTTGAGTTTAATGGTCCCATGCAAACAAGGGAGCATTTCCTTCTTGAGATAAGAAGGAGATGAGGGCTTTGTGCAGACTCTTCAGTAGACAGAGATTTCACTCCCCTTTGCTGTATGATAACATGTATGCACCTGCACTGTACTGAAAAGGCTTATTCTTACAGTCTGGAATTCTGCCTAAGGAGGGCTTTATAATAAAAAACGGCAATTAGTTTGCCCAGTTCTTGTCCCTCTGGCCAGAGTGTATGTCTCTTGTGTGCATCTTGTATGTTTTGTATGTTCTGTGTCATTTCACTCGTAGTAACCAACAAAGGGTATACCAGACCACCTGACCTGCCTCTTGAGAAACCTTTATGCAGGTCAGGAAGCAACAGTTAGAACTGGACATGGAACAACAGACTGGTTCCAAATAGGAAAAGGAGTACGTCAAGGCTCTATATTATCACCCTGCTTATTTAACTTATATGCAGAGTACATCATGAGAAATGCTGGGCTGGAGGAAGCACAAGCTGGAATTAAGATTACTGGGAGAAATATCAATAACCTCAGATATGCAGATGACACCACTCTTATAGCAGAAAGTGAAAAAGAATTAAAAAGCCTCTTGATGAAAGTGAAAATGGAGAGTGAAAAAGTTGGCTTAAAGCTCAACATTCAGAAAACGAAGATCATGGCATCTGGTCCTATCACTTCATGGGAAATAGATGGGGAAACAGTGGAAACAGTGTCAAACTTCATTTTGGGGGGCTCCAAAATCACTGCAGATGGTGATTGCAGCCATGAAATTAAAAGACGCTTACTCCTTGGAAGAAAAGTTATGAGCAACCTAGATAGCATATTGAAAAGCAGAGACATTACTTTGCCAACAAAGGTCCGTCTAGTCAAGGCTGTTTTTTCCAGTGGTCATGTATGGATGTGAGAGTTGGACTGTGGAGAAAGCTGAGCATTGAAGAATTGATGCTTTTGAACTGTGGTGTTGGAGAAGATCTTGAGAGTCCTTTGGACTCCAAGGAGATCCAACCAGTCCATGCTAAAGGAGATCAGTCCTGGGTGTTCTTTGGAAGGAATGATGCTAAAGCTGAAACTCCAGTACTTTGGCCAACTCATATGAAAAGTTGACTCACTGGAAAAGACTCTGATGTTGGGAGAGATTGGGGGCAGGAAGAGAAGGGAACGACAGAGGTTGAGATGGCTGGATGGCATCATGGACTCGATGGATGTGAGTTTGAGTGAACTGTGGGAGTTGGTGATGGACAGGGAGGCCTTGTGTGCTGCAATTCATGGAGCTGCAGAGAGTCGGAACAACTGAGCAACTGAACTGAACTGAACTGAACTGAATAAATAATTTGTATCAAAAATGACAGAACCCATACTTTAAATTAGAAAATCTTTATCCTTAAATATACAAAAGTTTTAGCTTCTCAAAACTTATGAGATGAAGCTAAATTATTAGATAAGAATATAAATATGCTAATTTTTAGGAAAATAATAATAGCAGCCAATTATATAAACCCTGATGACTCAGACAGTAAAGAATCTGCAACATGGGAGAGATGGGTTCAGTCCCTGGGTCAGGAAGATCCCCTGGAGAAGAGAATGACTACCCACTCCAGTATTGTTGCCTAGAGAATTCCATGGAAAGATGAGCCTGGCAGGCTGCAGTCAATTGAGTAACAAAGAGTCGGACATGACTGAGAGACTAAAACTTCAAGTAGATAAGCATGAATCTTGACTAGTTCAGTTCAGTTCAGTCACTCAGTCGTGTCCGACTCTTTGTGACCCCATGAATCATAGCATGCCAGGCTTCCTTGTCCATCACCAACTCCCAGAGTTCACTCAAACTTATGTCCATCGAGTCGATGATGCCCTCTAGCCATCTCATCCTCTGTCTTCTCCTTCTCCTCCTGCCCCCAATCCCTCACAGCATCAGGGTCTTTTCCAATGAGTCAACTCTTCACATGAGGTGGCCAAAGTATTGGAGTTTCAATTTCAGCATCAGTCCTTCCAAAGAACACCCAGGACTGATCTCCTTTAGGATGGACTGGTTGGATCTCCTTGCAGTCCAAGGGACTCTCAAGAGTCTTCTTCAACACCGCAGTTCAAAAACATCAATTCTTCAGTGCTCAGCTTTCTTCATAGTCCAACTTTCACATCCATACATGAGCACGGGAAAAACTATAGCCTTGACTAGACAGTCCTTCGTTATTACTAAACTATTACTAAAATATCCAAAAAAAACTATATAAAAAATTTTAAAATAATACAGAAATAAAAGCCATACATACCTAAAATTGTTAAAATTTTCAGAGACAAGTTTACTTTTTATCTTCAAAGATTAACACACACAGGGGGGATTCAGAAGATGGGGAGGGAATAGGATGGGAGACCACTTTCTCTCCCACAAATTCATCAAAATAACATTTCAACGCTGAGTAAATTCTACAGAACAACTTCTGAATGCTGGCAGAGGACATCAGGCACCCAGAGAAGCACATCATTGTCTTCAAAAACAGGTAGGAAAAAATATAAAAGATGAAAAAAAGAGACAAAGAAGGTAGGGAGGGAGCTCCATGCTGGGAAGGGAGTCCCATTCCGGGAAGAGAGTCTTAAAAAGAGAGAAGTTTCCAAGTACCAGAAAACACTCTCACTGCCTAGTCTGTGGCGAGCCTTGGAAGCACAGAGGGCAACATAACAGGGAAGACAAGTAAATAAATAATTAAAACCAACAGATTACAAGCCCAGTGGTAACTCCTTCAGCGGAGAAGCAGTGCAGACGCCTGCATCCGCCACTAGCAAGTGGGGGTTGGGCAGGGAGGCGCGGGCTGCAGTGCTTTTTAAGAATTGGGCCAGAATGCCCAGAATAACCCTGAATGTTAGAGCAAACTAACTTGGGCTAGCATATCAGACTGTGGGATAGCTACCACATGAAAAGCTCTAACATAAGACACTGCCGGGACTGCACACAGAACAAAGGATGGAACAGAAATAGCCCACTGCAGACCATCCCCCGCTGGTGACAGGCAGCCAGAGCTGTAAGAGCTGGAAGGGGGCAGTCACAGCCCTGGAAAGACTTTACCTACCAAACTGCAAGCAGGCTTCTTTGCTAACTAAGACTTCTTGGGGTTCTAGACAGTCACCATCTGCCTGACAAGGGGCACCAGCAGTATACCCAGAAAACTGAGCCAGCAGGGAAAGGCGATAAGTCGCAGTGACCGTGCTTGCCAAACACCTGAGCTACTCGGTCCTGGGAAGGGCACAAAACACATGCCCAACCGAATCTGCACCTCTGAGGGCTACCTGAGAGGCGAGCCTGAGTGGCTTAGACCAGGGAAGTGCATGCAGCCTAAGACTAGCCTCAGCCGGTTCCTGGAGGAGCAACATAGAGCCTGAGCAGTGTGCACCATGTGCAGGGGCATGCCCAGCATGGCTGAGACACTGCGAGCACACACCAGTGTTATTTGTTTGCAGCATCCCTCCCTCCCCACAGCACGACTGAAAAAGTGAGTCTAAAAGTGTCCACCACCGCCTCCCTTGTGTGAGGGCAGAAATCAGACACTGAAGAGACCAACAAACAGAAGAAGCTAAACAGGGAACCACCTTGGAAGTGACCCCACACTGCCCACAACACCAGAGAACGTCCCAGAAATATCTTTACTATATTTACGACCATTCTGTTTTTTTGTTGTTGTTGTTGATGTTGTTGTTTGATTGTTTTTCTTTTTTTATTTTTCTTCTCCTTTTTTAAACTTTTTTTTAAAATTTTAAGTCCTCTATTTCTCCTTTAATTTTAATTTTTATAACCTACTATTACTTTTCAAAAAAAAAGACCCTATTTTTAAAGCAAACAACATATATATTTTGTGTGTGTGGTTATTGTTGTTGTATTTTAATAATTTTAATGACATTGTTTTTCTCCTTATTCTTCTTCTTTTCTTTAATATTGTATTTTTTAAAATACAACCTCTACTCTAGATTTTTAATCTTTTCTTTTTGGTATTTGTTTTCAATTTTGTACTTTTCAAAACCCAATCTTCAGTACCCAAGTTTACCTGAAAGCGAGATTACTGGCTTGACCACTCTCTCCTTATTTGGACTCTCCTTTTTCTCCACCAGGTTGTCTCTGTCTCTTCCCTCCCCCTTCTCTTCTCAACTCAACTTTGTGAATCTCTGTGTGTTCCAGATGATGGGAACTGGTTACTGGCTGGATCTGTCTCTCTCCTTTTCATTTCCCTCTTTTATCCTCCTGGTCACTTCTGTCTACTTCCTCCCTCCCCTCTTCCCTGTATAACTCCGTGAACATCTCTGAGTGGTCCAGACTAAAGAGCATACATAAGGAAGTGATTACTGGCTAGCTTGCTCTCTCCTCTTTTGATCCCACCTCATCTCATTCCAGTCACCTCTAACTACCCCCTCCCTCTTCTCTTCTCCATGTAACTCAGTAAACCTCTCTGGGTGTCCTTCAATGTGGAGAAACTTTTCATCATGGGTACTGTATAGATGGAGAAGTCTTGAGGCTACTGTAAAAATAAAACTGAAAACAAGAAGCAGGAGGCTTGAGTCCAAATCCTGAGAATATCAGAGAACTCCTGAATCCAGGGAACATTATTCGATAGGAGGTCATCAACGCCTCCATACCTACACTAAAACCAAGCACCACCCAAGGGCCAACAAGTTCCAGAGCAAGACATACCACGCAAATTCTCCAGCAACACAGGAACACAGCCCTGAGCTTCAATATACAGGCAGTTCAAGTTACTCCAAAACCATAGACGTCTCATAACTCATTACTGGACACTTCATTGTACTCCAGAGAGAAGAAATCCAGCTCTACCCACCAGAACTCTGACACAAGCTTCCCTAACCAAGAAACCTTGACAGTCCACTGATACAACCCTACCCACAGTGAGGAAACTCCATAACAAAGAGAACTCCACAAATTCCCAGAATACAGAAAGGCCACCCCAAATGCAGCAATATAACCAAGATGAGGAGACAGAGGAATACCCAGCAGTAAAGAAACAGGAGAAAAGCCCACCAAACCAAACAAAAGAGGAAGAGATAGGGAATCTACCTGAGAAAAAATTCAAAATAATGATAGTGAAAATGATCCAAAATCTTGAACTCAAAATGGAATCACAGATAAACAGCCTGGAGACAAAGACTGAGAAGATGCAAGAAAGGTTTAACAAGGACCTAGAAGAAATAAAAAAGAATCAATATATAATGAATAATGCAATAAATGAGATCAGAAACATTCTAGAGGCAACAAATAGTAGAATATCGGAGGGAGAGATAGGTTTAGTGAAGTAGAAGATAGAATGGTAGAAATAAATGAATCAGAGAGGAAAAAAGATAAATGAATTAAAAGAAATGAGGACAATCTCAGAGACCTCCAGGACAATATGAAACGCTCCAACATTCGAATTATAAGAGTCCCACAAGAAGAAGACAAAAAGAAAGACCATGAGAAAATACTTGAGGAGATAATAGTTGAAAACTTCCCTAAAATGGGGAAGGAAATAATCACCCAAGTCCAAGAAAACCAGAGAGTCCCGAACAGGATAAACCCAAGGCAAAAAACCCCAAGATACATATTAATCAAATTAACAAAAATCAAATACAAAGAACAAATTTTAAAAGCAGCAAGGGAAAAACAACAAATAACACACAAGGGGATTCCCATAAGGATAACAGCTGATCTTTCAATAGAAACACTTCAGGCCAGGAGGGAAAGACAAGAAATACTTAAAGTGATGAAAGAAAATAACCTACAGCCCAGATTACTGTACCCAGCAAGGATCTCATTCAAATATGAAGGAGAAATCAAAAGCTTTACAGACAAGCAAAAGCTGAGAGAATTCAGCACCATCAAACCAGCTCTCCAACAAATACTAAAGGATATTCTCTAGACAGGAAACAGAAAAAGGGCATATAAACCCAAACCCCAAACAATAATTAAATGGCAACGGGAACATACTTATTAATAATTACCTTAAACGTAAATGGGTTGAATGCCCCAACCAAAAGGCAAAGACTGGTTGAATGGATACAAAAACAAAACCCCTATATATGCTGCCTACAAAAGACCCACCTCCAAACAACAGACACATACAGACTGAAAGTGAAGGGCTGGAAAAAGATATTCCACACAAAGAGACCAAAAGAAAGCAGGAGTAGCAATACTCATATCCGATAAAATAGACTTTAAAACAAAGGCTGTGAAAAGAGACAGATAAGGCCACTACATAATGATTAAAGGATCAATCCAAGAAAAAGATATAATAATTATAAATATATATGCACCCAACATAGGAGCACCACAGTATGTAAGACAAATGCTAACAAGTATGAAACGGGAAATTAACAATAACACAATAATAGCGGGGGACTTTAATACCCCAGTCACATCTATGGACAGATCAACTAAACAGCAAATTAACAAAGAAACAAAAAACTTTAAATGATGCAAAAGACCAGTAAGACCTAATTGATATCTAGAGGACATTTCACCCCAAAACAATGAATTTCACCTTCCTCTCAAGTGCTCACGGAACCTTCTCCAGAATAGATAACATCCTGGGCCATAAATCTAACCTTGATAAATTCAAAAAATTAAAGTCATTCCAAGCATCTTTTCTGACCATAATGCATTAAGATTGGATCTCAATTACAGGAGAAAAAACTATTAAAAATTCCAAAATATGGAGGCTGAACAACACACTTCTGAATAACCAACAAATCACAGAAGAAATCAAAAGAGAAATCAAAATATGCATAGAAGCAAATGAAAATGAAATCACAACAACCCAAAACCTTTGGGACACTATAAAAGCAGTGCTAAGAGGAAAGTTTATAGCAATACAGGCATACCTCAAGAAACAAGGAAAAAGTCAAATAAATAACCTAACTCTACACCTAAAGCAACTAGAAAAGGAAGAAATGGAGAACCCCAGAGTTAGTAGAAGGAAAGAAATCTTAAAAATTAGGGCAGAAATAAATGCAAAAGAAACAAAAGAGACCATAGCAAAAATCAACAAAGCCAAAAGCTGGTTCTTTGAAAGGATAAATACAATTGACAAACCATTAGCCAGACTCATCAAGAAACAAAGGGAGAAAAATCAAATCAATAAAATTAGAAATGAAAATGGAGAGATCACAACAGACAACACAGAAATACAAAGGATCATAAGAGACTACTATCAGCAATTAGATGCCAATAAAATGGACAACATGGAAGAAATGGACAAATTCTTAGAAAAGCACAACTTTCCAAAACTGAACCAGGAAGAAATAGAAAATCTTAACAGACCCATCACAAGCACGGAAATTGAAACTGTAATCAGAAATCTTCCAGCAAACAAAAGCCTGGGTCCAGATGGCTTCACAGCTGAATTCTATAAAACAAAATAGAGAAGAGCTAACACCTATCCTACTCGAACTCTTCAGGAAAATTGCAGAGGAAGGTAAACTTCCAAACTCATTCTATGAGGCCACCATCACCCTAATACCAAAACCTGACAAAGATGCCACACAAAAAAGAAAATTACAGGCCAATATCACTGATGAACATAGATGCAAAAATCCTCAACAAAATTCTAGCAATCAGAATCCAACAACACATTAAAAAAGATCATACACCATGACCAAGTAGGCTTTATCCCAGGGATGCAAGGATTCTTCAATATCCGTAAATCAATCAATGTAATTCACCACATTAACAAATTGAAAAATAAAAGCCATATGATTATCTCAATAGATGCAGAGAAGTCCTTTGACAAAATTCAACATCCATTTATGATAAAAACTCTCCAGAAAGCAGGAATAGAAGGAACATACCTCAACATAATAAAAGCTATATGTGACAAACCCACAGCAAACATTATCCTCAATGGTGAAAAATTGAAAGCATTGTCCCTAAAGTCAGGAACAAGACAAGGGTGCCCACTTTCACCGCTACTATTCAACATAGTTCTGGAAGTTTTGGCCACAGCAATCAGAGCAGAAAAAGAAATAAACGGAATCCAAACTGGAAAAGAAGAAGTAAAACTCTCACTGTTTGCAGATGACATGATCCTCTACATAGAAAACCCTAAAGATTCCACCAGAAAATGACTAGAGCTAATCAATGAATATAGTAAAGTTGCAGGATATCAAATCAACACACAGAAATCCCTTGCATTCCTATACACTAATAATGAGAAAGTAGAAAAAGAAATTAAGGAAACAATTCCATTCACCATTGCAATGAAAATAATGAAATACATAGGAATATACCTACCTAAAGAAACTAAAGACCTATATATAGAAAATTATAAAACACTGATGAAAGAAATCAAAGCAGACACTAATAGATGGAGAAATATACCATGTTCATGGATCAGAAGAATCAATATAGTGAACATGAGTATACTACCCAAAGCAATTTACAAATTCAATGCAATCCCTATCAAGCTACCAGCGGTATTTTTCACAGAGCTAGAACAAATAATTTCAAGATTTGTACGGAAATACAAAAAACCTCAAATAGCCAAAGCAATCTTGAGAAAGAAGAATGGAACTGGAGGAATCAACCTGCTTGACTTCAGGCTCTACTACAAAGCCACAGTCATCAAGACAGTATTGTACTGGCACAAAGACAGACATATAGATCAATGGAACAAAATAAAAAGGCCAGAGATAAATCCATACACCTATGGACACCTTGTCTTCAAGAAAGGAGGCAAAAATATGCAATGGATTAAAGACAATCTCTTTAACAAGTGGTGTTGGGATAACTGGTCAACCACTTGTAAAAGAATGAGACTAGATCACTTTCTAACACCATACACAAAAATAAACTCAAAATGGATTAAAGATCTAAACGTAAGACCAGAAACTATAAAACTCCTAGAGGAGAACATAGGTAAAACACTCTCTTACATAAATCACAGCAGGATCATCTATGACCCACCTCCCAGTATACTGGAAATAAAAGCAAAAATAAACAAATGGGATCTAATTAATATTAAAGGCTTCTGCACAACAAAGGAAACTATAAGCAAGGTGAAAAGACAGCCTTCTGAATGGGAGAAAATAATAGCAAATGAGGCAACTAACAAACAACTAATCTCAAAAATATACAAGCAACTCCTGCAGCTCAAGTCCAGAAAAATAAATGACGCAATCAAAAAATGGGCCAAAGAACTAAACAAACATTTCTCCAAAGAAGACATATGGGTGGCTAACAAACACATGGAAAGATATTCAACATCACTCATTATCAGAGAAATGCAAATCAAAACCACAATGAGGTGCCATTTCACACCAGTCAGAATGGCAGCGATCCAAATGTCTACAAGCAATAAATGCTAGAGAGGGTGTGGAGAAAAGGGAACCCTCTTACACTATTGGTGGGAATGCAAACAAGTACAGCCACTATGGAGAACAATGTGGAGATTCCTTAAAAAATTGCAAATAGAACTGCCTTATGACCCAGCAATCCCATTGCTGGGCATACACACCGAGGAAACCAGGCTTGAAAGAGACACGTGTACCCCAATGTTCATCACAGCACTGTTTACAATAACCAGGACATGGAAACAACCTAGATGTCCATCAGCAGATGAATGGATAAGAAAGCTGTGGTACATATACACAATGGAGTACTACTCAGCCATTAAAAAGAATACATTTGAATCAGTTCTAATGAGGTCAATGAAACTGGAGCCTATTATACAGAGTGAAGTAAGCCAGAAAGGAAAACACCAATGCAGTATACTAACACATATATATGGAATTTAGAAAGATGGTAATGATAACCCTCTATGCGAGACAGCAAAAGTGACACAGATGTATAGAATGAACTTTTAGACTCTGTGGTAGAGGGAGAGGGTGGGATGATTTGGAAGAATGGCATTGAAACATGTATACTATCAGGTAAGAAAAGAATCGCCAGTCTATGTTCGATACAGGATACAGGATGCTTGGGGCTGGTGCACAGGGATGATCCAGAGAGATGATATGGGGTGGGAGGTGGGAGGGTGGTTCAGGATTGGGAATTCATGTACTCCCATGGCTGATTCATGTCAATGTATGGCAAAGCAATACAGTATTGTAAAGCAAAATAAAGTAAAAATAAAAATTGAAAAAAGATTAACACACACACCCACAAAAAAACATACCAAAATTAATGAAAAATTTTTCAATTTTTATGAAAATGTCCCAGATCCTATTTACTTACTTGTGACTATTCCTTTGATAACATATAACAAGGCATTGTAAGTTTACAAGAGTTGGACCTTATTTCATGAACCTTTAAATATGGGCTGGCTTTATGATTTGCTGTGGTCAATAAAGTATGAAAGAAATGTCAGTATTCCATTTCCAAACAAGACATCAAGAGTCCTTGAATGCCTGTGTTCTCACTTTTGTTTCTCTGTCTGTACTCTGAGAACAAGTAAATGTGAGCCAATCTGCTAGACAATAAAAAAAAAGAAAAATAAACCCTCATAATTTACAGTCCAGTCAGGACAGACAGAACCACCTAGTTGTGTGCTGCTAAATACAGATATGCAAATGGGTATCTCTGGGCCATTAGAGACTAGTGATCCCCTAGCCAACCCATACACATGTGAGCCTAAAAGAGCTTATTGTTTTAAGCATATAGGCTTTGTGTGTTATTTTTTAATAAATATTTTTATTTCTATAATTCCTATTGCTTGCTTAGTACTTATTAATATAATTATTAAAGTTAAGAGATTTTTACTTATAAAATATATTCTTTGGAAATATATGCTGCTATAATGGATTCAATGCAATTACCTACTGCTATCATAAATTTGTGTAACCAGCGGTCACAATTATGCTTGGACCTAGAGTCTGTCATACAGAGTGAAGAAAGTCAGAAAGAGAAAAACAAATATTGTATATTAACTCATATGTGTGAAACCTAGAAAAAATGGTACAGATGAACCTATTTACAGGGCAGGAATAGAGACACAGATGTAGAGAATGGACGTGTGGACATAGAGGGGGAAAAGAGAAAGGTGGGACGAATTTTTAGAGTATCATTAGCATATATATGTACTACCATGTGTAAAATAGATAACTAGGGAAGCACAGGGAGCACAGGGAGCACAGGGAGCCCAGCTCAGTGCTCTGTGTTGAAAAAGTGTGAATGACCAACAGAAAGAGGGCCATGGATGGAACTGGGAGTCCCTAGAAATTATTCAATCCCACTCCAACTTTGAGCAAGGAATAACCAAAATGATGAAGTAATAGGGGAGCTGGGATATGACCGTGGATGTGTTGAACATGGGGCCCTCTCACTACAAGAAAAGCAAAAAAGAATAGGGAGCCAGATGAAGAAACAAAACCAATCCTGTGCAGGCAGGAAAAGTATGGTTTTATCGATGACCTTAGGCTGAGTAATGACACTCAATATATGCCTGTGCAGCTACCGTTGGCCCATGTGATGGTAGTTTAATTGCTAAGTTGTGTCCGACTCTGCAACCCAAGGGACTGTAGCCTGCCAGGTTCCTCTGTCTTTGAAATTTTCTAGGCAAGAATACTGGAGTGGGTTGCTATTTTCTTCTCCAGGGAATCTTCCCACCAGGGATCGAAGCTGCATTGCAGGCAGATTCTTTACCAACTGAGCCACCAGGGAAGCCCATGGCAGCTGGCCCACTTGAGCTGGCTTTTTTAAGGAAGAGGACTTGGAGGTGATGTGCCTCCTGGGAAAATGAAAGAGAAGCCATGAGATGAGAAGAAGGAGACCAAGATGAAGGCTCCCCTAGAGTAGCCAGGAAGATCTTTGGCCTCCCAAAGGATGGATCTTCCTCAGGGCTGCTCAGGAAGCTAAGCCTCATGCAAGAGGAAGAGTTGCTGTTTCTGCAGCTGCCAGACTGGCTCCTCAGACAGCTGCCTCTTCAGGACATCAAGACGAAGGTTCCGAATAAGTATGGACAGATGGTGGTTATAAAGCAGGATGAAAAGCAGGAAGCCAGGTTGCCAGAGAATGCTTGTACCCTGGCTGACCTGACAGAGTGTCAGTGATAAGTCGCTCACCCACACATCAGGGCAGGGGCAGTACGTCCTGGGCAAAGTCACTCTGGATGTGATGATGGGAACAGTCTGCTCTTTCCTGCAGGAACTGGTGGCCATGGGCTTTGGAGACAATAGAATGAGTGAGATGACAGTCTTGAGATATGCAAAGCGCAAACTCATCTGCTCTCCCAATTTTGAATCCCTGTTGGATCACAAACACCAATGAGCAGATGGAGAATGGTGGTGACTATGCCTGTGACTGCTGCCTGCTCCAAACATTATGTTCTCATATCTATTCCACCCAGAAAGGGCCTGTTTAGCCCACCCACTCTAGCCATTGTCCCAGTTTGTTCCACCCCAAGTAGCTTCCTCTGACAGCAGCTGTGAACAAGGCATAACCTTCCCAAAGCATGCACCCTTACTGCTGGAGGGCTTTTCCCTTCTATTTTCAACAGGCTGCATCCTCCCAGGTGGAGAGGTATCTGTGGGTAAGAACAGGATCCTTCTCTCAGTAACATCTTGGTTCTCACGTAGGAAAAGTAAGAAGGGCTGCAGCAGCGTTGGCTCTCTCATCCCTCCTGAGAGATTGCAGAGGTTTCTTGAATGTGAGACTCAGCCCCTGCTCTCTCTGTTACTAAGTGTGTAATTGGACAAACTCTGTAACCTTTCTGAGCTTCATAGTCCTCTTCTGACAAAAATGAGGATGATACCGACCTCATGAAGTTGGTATGGGGATGAAATGGAATAATCTCAATGAAAACTCCTTATCGAAGCCAGACACAAGTAGGTGCTCAATTAATGTTAGGTTAGTTTCCCTTACCAAAAAAAAAAAAAAAAAAAAAAAGAAAAGAAAAAGAAAGAAAGGTGATGTGTTACCAGTAGTTAATAATTCAAATATTCATAGAAAATTTCTATTGTAGTTTACTTAAAATCAAAATACTGAGCAGTATGAATGACTTGGGAATTAATTCCTGGGATATATGATCACTCTTTTTGTGAAATATTTAATATCTCAAGTAGCTGAAAGAAATTTAAGAAATGATATATATGCAGTTGGCTTCCCTGGTGGCTCAGAGGATAAGGTGTCTGCCTGCAATGCAGGAGACCTGGGTTCGATCCCTGGGTTGGGAAGATCCCCTGGAGAAGGAAATGGCAACCCACTCCAGTATTCTTGCCTGGAGAACCCCATGGACAGAGGAGCCTGACGGGCTACAGTCCATGGGGTTGCAAAGAGTCGGACATGAGTGAGTGACTTCACACACACACACACACACACACATATGTGGTCAAAGGTGATCAACAGTACAAATTTTTTTTAAAAAATTGTGCCTTTGTAGCCCTGTCTAGGCATATAGCCTGCAGCCCAAATAGCCAAGATTGAAAGAAACTAAATTTTTGATGGCAAAAAATATGTAATTAGAAATATAATTTGTGCTTACCACCAAAATAAAAATTGAACATATGACTTGATAATGCCATCACAAGTGTTTAGGAGTATAATTTAAAAGTCACAGTAGTGATCAACTTATCAAGATGAGTGTTTACTGATAATAAAATATTGTTCTTGTTCAGTCTCTCTGTCATGTCTGACTTTGCAACTCCATTAAATGCAGCAGGTCAGTCCTCCCTGTCCTTCACCATCTCCCAGAGCTTGCTCAAACTCATGTCCATTGAGTTGGTAATGCCATCCAACCATCTCATCCTCTGTTACCCACTTCTCCTCCTGCCCTCAATCTTTCCCAGCATCAGGGTCTTTTCAAATGAATCAGCTCTCTGCATCAGGAGGCCAAAGTATTGGAGTTTCAGCCTCTACATCAGTCCCTCCAATGAACACTCAGGATTGGTCTTCTTTAGGATCAACTGGTTGGATCTCCTTGCAGTCCAAAGGACTCTCAAGAGTCTTCTCGAACACCACAGTTCAAAAGCAACAATTCTTTGGTACTCAAGTTGGCTTCTTTATAGTCAACTCTTTATAGTTTCACATCCATACATGACTACTGGAAAAAAACATACATTTAACTATATGGACCTTTGTCAGCAAAGTGGTATCTCCTGTTTTTAATAATGTTGTCTAGGTTTGGCATAGCTTTTCTTCCAAGGAGCAAGCATCTTTTAATTTCATGGCTTCAGTCAGCATCTGCAGTGATTTTGGAGCCCCCAAAACTAAAGTCTGTCACTGTTTTCACTGTTTTCCCATCTATTAGCCATGAAGTGATGGGACTGGATGCCATGATCTTAGTTTTTTGAATGTTGAGTTTTAAGCAAGTTTTCATTCTAGCTTTTTCATTTTTAGTTCCTCTTTGCTTTCTGCCATAAGTTTGGTGCCATTTGCATTTCAGACATTATTGATATTTCTCCCAGCAATCTTGATTCCAGCTTGTGCTTCATCCAGCCTGGTATTTCACATGATGCACTCTGTATAAGTTAAATAAGCAAGATGACAATATACAGCCTTGACATACTCTTTTCACAATTTTGAACAAGTTCATTGTTCCATGTGCGGTTCTAACTGTTGCTTCTTGACCAACACACAGATTTCTCAGGAGGCAGGTGAGGTGGTCTGATATTCCCCTCTCTTCAAAGATTTTTCACAGTTTGTTGTGATTCACACAGTCAAAGGCTTTGGAGTATTCAATGAAGCAGAAGTAGATGTTTTTTTGGAACTCTCTTCCTTTTGGCATGATCCAACTAATTTTGGCAATCGTATCGCTGGCCTTTTCTAAATCCAGCTTGAACATCTGGAAGTTCTCAGTTCATGTACTGTTGAAGCCTAGCTTGGAGAATTTTTGAGCATTACTGTGCCAGCATGTGAAATGAGTGTGGTTGTGTGGTAGTCTAAAAATTCTTTGGCACTGCCCTTCTTTGGGATTGGAGTGAAAATTGATCTTTTAGAGCCCTGTGATTACTACTGAGTTATTCATATTTGCTGTCACATTGATTGTAGCACTTTTACAGTATCATCTTTTAGGATTTGAAATAGCTCAGCTGGAATTCCATCACCTCCACTAGCTTTGTTTGTAAGGATGCTTCCTAAAGCCCACTTGACTTAGCACATCAAGATGTCTGGCCCTAGGTGAATGATCACAATATTGTGGTTCAGTACAGTTCAGTATGACTCTTTATGACCCCATGGACTGCAGCACGCCAGGCTTCTCTGTTGATAACCAACTCCTGGAGTTTACTCAAACACATGTCCATCGAGTCAGTGATGCCATCCAACTGTCTCATCCCCGTCCCCTTCTCCTCCCACCTTCAATCTTTCCCAGAATCAGAGTCTTTTCCAATGAGTCAGTTCTTCACATCAGGTGGCCAAAGTATTGAAGTTTCAGCCTAAGCATCAGTCTTTCCAAGGAATATTCAGGACTGATTTCCTTTAGGATTGACTTGTGGTTATCTGGGTTACTAAGATCTTTTTTGTATAGTTCTGTGTATTCTTGCCACTTCTTCTCACTATCTTCTGTTTTTGCTAGGTTCATACCATTTCTGTCCTTTATTGAACCCATCTTCGCATGAAATGTTCCTTTGGTATCTCTAATTTTCTTAAAGAGATCTTTCTCATTCTTTTGTTTTCCTTTATTTCTTAGCATTGATGACTTGGGAAGGCTTTCTTATGTCTCCTTGCTATAATAAGCAAAAAAGATAGGATATTTCAAATTATTTTTCTGTTAGTCTATGGGCTTCATAGGTTGACATAGATTAATAAATGCTCCTGAATAAAATGGAAACATTCCCACTGACAAAACTAGGTCAGGATTTCTAACCTCAAAAGGTTTCCCTTTCACACTTGCCTTAATAAATGTTCTTAGGAACTTTACTTGCAAATTTCCATTGTCTGTCTCTGCTAAATACAAGCTTTATTTTCTTGGGCTCTAAAACCACTGCAGATGGTGATTGTAGCCATGAAATTAAAATATGTTTATTCCTTGAAAGAAAACCTATGACAAACCTAGACAATGTATTAAAAAGCAGAGGTGGGAGGGGGGGTTCATGTTTGGGAACACATGTACACCCATGGTGGAATCATGTCAACGTATGGCAAAACCAATACAGTATTGTAAAGTAAAATAAAGTAAAAATAAAAATTAAAAAAAAAAGAAATTTCAAAGATAAAAAAAGCAGAGACATCACTTTGATGATAAAGGTCCATCTAGTCAAGGCTATAGTTTTCCAGTGGTCATGTATGAATGTGAGAGTTGGACTGTGAAAAAAGCTGAGCGTCAAAGAATTGATGCTTTTGAACTGTGGTGTTGGAGAAGACTCTTGAGAGTCCCTTGGACTGCAAGGAGATCAAACCAGTTAATGCTAAAGGAAATCAACCCTGAATAGATTGGGAGTACTGATGCTGAAGCTAAACTTCCAATAATTTGGCCATCTGATGCAAAGAGCTGACTCATTGGAAAAGTTTCTGATGCTGAGAAAGAATGAGGGCAAGAGGAAAAGGGGGTGACAAAGGATGAGATCTTTGGATGGCATCATTGACTCAATGAACATGAGTTTAAGCAAAGAGAGTGAAGGACAGGGAAGCCTGGCATGCTGCAGTCCCTGGGATCTCAAAGAGCTGCACACGATAGAATGACTGAATAACAGAAAATGCAGGCTCTTTGATGCTTTCCAGGTGAGCAGGAACAAAATAAAAATAAGGAAGATTTTATTGTTGTTTCTATCTTGCTATATTTCAGACACTATCTTCTTCAAAATGTAGTATTTCTGGGATTAAAAGTGAAGATTGAGTCAAAGACCTAGTTTATAGCACAGGGAACCCTTCTCAATAGCCTGTGGCAGCCTGGATGTGAGTGGAGTTTGAGGGAGAATGGATACACGTATGTGTACAGCTGAGTCCCTTTGCTGTCCACCTGAAACTATCACATTGTTGTTACTCAGCTATACTCCAATACAACATTTTAAAAAATAATGAAAAAAGACAATAAAAATATTTTTTTTTATTTTAAAAGAGTGAAGTTTGAATGCATTTCTGACATAGATCAAGTTTGTGTGTCTTTGCCTCACTACACCTGCTTTCCTTCATTTGTAGATTAGGGTGTCTGGCAGTACCGTATAAACCTGTTATGAACATTAATGGGGAAATGTATATGAAAAACTTGACACAATATCTAACAAATAGCAAATAATGACTAAAAAAAGTTAACTATTTATTACAGATCATTCCTGAAGGAGAAGCGTTTCTGTGTTAGTATATTCCATTGATTATATACTGACTTTCATAACCTTTGTTTTAAAAGATGACTTTTTCCTATCTTCATTCCCATCACTCAGTAACAGTGGTCTTATCTGAGCCATTGTTCCCCAAAGAGCAATTACATTTTCTGCTCCATTAAAAGAGAACTACATCAAACTGTACTAGCAGATTCATCTAATCAGCAAATATTTATTGTGCATTTAATGCATCTTAGCACTCTATCAGAGATTCCTCAGGTCCTGGGGAACCAAAATAATATCACTTTTTCAGACTCTGTAACTTATTAACCACCCCACTATTCTCTAAGTGAATAGCACAACCATAATTTTATTAAAAACTGATCTAAAATGTTCCTTTCCAGTGCTTTTCCTGCACACCCCAGGTTCAAGTTATCCCCCTGAACAGTCAGAGCAGCTAACCCAAGCCACCATTATGGCACAACTCATTTGGAAGTTGTGTTCTGGTCTTTAAATATTTGGTCTGGTTTTCAAATTACATGAGGAAAAACTGCAGAGAAAATATGGCCACAGCACTTTACTAGCACAGGTTCATGAAAGGAAAAATAAGGGGAAGATAAATCAGTTTGTTCACTTCAAGTGAAAAACTAATGGTGTACTAAATACACTAATTTGAAATGCATGGGTACGAGGAAGTAATAATGTTCTCATCAGCGAGGTGAAGATACCTTCTTGGAAAACAAAATAGAAGTAAACAAAACACTACCAGGTGTCAGTGGGGAAAGAAAGAAACAAAAGAAGTTGAAGCCTTACCAAAAATGCATTATTTATGAAAAGATGCATAGCAGCTTTTGCAGAAAAGATAGCATGACATCAAGAATTCTCAAGAAGCACAAAAGTAGAGAGGGAAAGAGTGTGGCTTCACTATTTCTGAAAGCAACTGCTGAAATGTATCAAGCCCAGAGAATGCCAGCTTTTGGTTCTGTGAGCAGTGCCAAAGACTTCACATACTAAGTATCATAATGCCTGGAGAAAACTAAAATTTAAAACAGGTATTGATGAGGAATAGAAGTTAAAGTAAACAGACCAAAAAAAAAAAAAAAAGAAAGAAAGAAAGATAGAAATCTGGTCCTTTGAGATAAATTGGATATTTAGTTCCAAATTGTGTTAGGATTTTGTAGCTTGGGATAAATCACTTAAAACTTCCTGCCCCCTTCAGTGTCGTCTTTTACAAAATAAAAAGAGGAACTTAAGACTGCCTATTTATAGGTTGTCTGTGTGGATAATATAAATTATTATTCTAGAATTATCAATTTTGCTCATTAATTTATTTTTGTTACATATTCAGAAGAAGAAAATTAACTATTTTATTATTTAACCTTTTATTTTATATCGGAGTATAACTGATCAACATTGTTTTGATAGTTTCAGGTGCACAGCAAAGGGACTCAACCGTACATATACATGTATCCATTCTCTCCTAAACTACCCTTTCATCCAGGCTGCCACATAAACATTGAGCAGAGTTCCATGTGCTTTACAGCAGGTCCTTATTGGTTAGCTATTTTAAATGTACCAGTGTGTACGTGTCAATCCCAAACTCCATAACTATCTCTTACCCCTACCCTTCCCCCAATAACCTTAAATTCTTTCTCTACATCTATAAATCTGTTTCTATTTTGTAAATAAATTCATTTGTTTCATTTATTTTTAGTTTCTGCATATAAAGCATAGCAGGAAATTAACTATTTTAAATCATTGCTTTATTAAAGAATAATTTCTTTTTGGAAAACAATTTTTGCTTTGAATCTTAAAAAAAAAAAATCATGATCTTAAAACTCAGTTGAAACCATTTGGAATTCTTCTCCCATTGTTAGTTTATCTCCTTTTAGAGACCCTAGTTTCTTTAGCAATTGTTAAAAGAGTTGTGAGCTGGAATGGACCAAATTTGCCAGCTGGACAAAGTAGGATTTTTATGCAATATACCAACAAATTGCTAGACTAAGGAGACCTATGGCCCAGAGTATGGAAACTGTTTTTGAATATTTTAGATAGTGGTACTTTTCTCAGGAAAATTATTTGATAAGACTTATCTCAAGTGCTAAAGTCATCCTTTCCCTGAACCCAACCTGGGATAAGTCATGTGTTACCATTCTAAACTTTCTTTTGTAGTTTTTTTTTTTTTTTTTTTTTTTTATCATAAATGGTCCCTGATTGATCTCCCTGTGGTTCCCAGGCTCCAGCCATGCGTGCTCTGCCAAGCAAGTCTTGCCTATTGTGTAAATCTCAACAGAGTAAAATCCATGTTCTCAGGCTCTAACTCAAGATACACAGTTGCTGAGCAGGATTACCTAATGGTATCATCCCATCATTTTATGGAGGAGGAAACAGAGAGTTCTCAACATTCACTCAGAGCAAAGTATTGTAGAAGTATACATTTATATATAAATTAACATTTATTTCCATGAGAGGCTACTTCCAAAGACTCCTTCAAAACTACTCCCAGAATTTTGTTGCTAAAAAAGCAAATAAAAAAATGCAATCTTGTCACCCTTCTTTATAAACAGTGAACCTTTAAAAGGACCTCAAAGAAACTTCTTGGTCTTATGGAGTCTAAATCCAATGCATCTATCAAGCTATGTCTCCATCTGTCATTCATCCATTAAATTTGTATCGTTTGAGAAGCAGACAACATTGAGGTAGATACTGAGAGGAGAGTAAATGATACACAAATAATCCCTGCCATCAAGACCCTTAAAGTTTAGTTTATGAGAAAGATTGCAAATATGATCACAACTGCATTATTAACACAAATGACCGAACTTTTGGATTTCTCCCACCCACACTCTCAACACTAGCCACACTACTTTGCCACATAATTCCCACCTTTCCTAATTAAGCCCAGTTATTTCATGTGGCCTTTGATTTTCATATGTTGTATCTTTCCCATCTAGAATATTCCAGTGTCTTTCTTACTTTGGCAAACTTCTAATCATTCATTTTGTTCAGTTATGACCTCTCTGAAAGCCCTCTTCACCAGAGTTGATTGAGGCACCAGGGTTTTGTAGGTATATCTTGTGTATTCTGCTAAGAGCCATCTTTAAATAAGTGGGTTTTGCTCATCGATCAAAAGCAAAATTCTAACATGAATGGGTTTATCTCTGCTAATTTCTCACAGGGTCCTTGGAGAAATAATTTAACTTTTCCAACAATCAGCTTCCTTATCTTTAAATGTGTTCATAGTATCATTTACCTCTGTTGGAAAAAGTGAATGTGTTAATACCTGTAAAATATTTCAACAGGGTTTACCATATCATAGGTGGTTTATTAATATCAGTTTTTTATATGATTATCGAGCCAAATATCCTGACTCACAATAATTCTCAGTAAATATATATTGAAAAAGTGAAAGTGTGAATTTATAATTAATATGTCTTTGCATTGGACTTTAAATAAATTAAAAAAGAAAAAGCTAGAAATTAAAACTAAGCCTAGGACTGCCTGCCCTAAAGTCAAAAAATATTTAATGAAAATCAACATTTTTAACAAACAGACTTTGCAATTCTAACCATACTCAGAGATGAAAAATGCTACAGATATATAATTTTTTATTGCATTCATTTGTCTTAAGTTGACTTGCATAGTTTTAATAAGCTAAACTCTGACTGTTTCAAAATATTTTTCCTTCATTATTTGGTTAGGAGTCTAACGAAGCAGCACAACATTGTTTCATTGTTTTACTGTTCCTCAAGAGGTAACTCATTTAATCACCTGAACACTTGGAAATCCATTGTGATACAAATAAACAATTATGTAGTACTCCTCTAAAATAAATCACTGAAAATTTTATTGAAAACATGCAATATGAATTTAAGAAAAGCATGTATATTTTGCTGTAAAATTATATTACTTGACTTACTCAAATATTACTACATGTAATACATGGAAAATAAATACGTAAATAATAAAAGGCAAGAAAAATAAATTATGTTGCCATTCCAAAAATGTATATTTCTACTGTGGTGGTCAAGAACAACAAATACCAGCTTTACAACCACATCAGCATCACAGGTGTCTCATTCTGAAGAGCAGTCAGTACCCAATGAAAGAAGTGATTGCAATTTAAAATGTCACAAGTCATATATGATGCTCTTGGTCCCAGAAACTAAAATTTTTACATGATGAGACTGATGAGTTTTTCCCATATCTCATTAGAAATTACCATGTCCACATTGAATATTCTCCAACAAGGTCTATTTTCAGGTTTCAAAGTCACATATTTGTGGGTTATATTCTTCAGATTGTACATTACTACAATATGGATCAAAGAGATAGAATGCTGCCAGGCCTTAAATACTGATCTTGCATCATTACATTTACTTATTTAAAAGTTTTTTTATTTTATATTGGAGAATAGTTGATTTACAATGCTGTGTTATTTTCAGATATTCAACAAAGTGATTCAATTACACATATGCATATATCTATTCTTTCTCAAATTCACTTCCCATATAGATTATTACAGAGCATTAAGAGTTCCTTGTTCTATACAATAGGTCCTTATTTATTGCCTTTTTCCATATAGTAATGTGTTATGTTAATGCCTCATTATATTTTTAAAAAACAATTAAAAAAATCTGAACAATTTAAGTAATTTTAGTGAAAACCTTATAAATAATGTTTGAATGAATTGAACAATTTATAAAGATGAAAAAAACCAAAATTTAAAGAAGTGGACAGAGTAATAGATTATGATTGCTTCATCAGCATCCTGAAAGAAGAGACTGATTACTAGATGACTAGAGTAGAACATTAATTAACAATGAGATTAAAACAAATACTTTAAAGATTATATTTATAGGAGACTATGAACAATCATACAGGAAATGCCAGCCAGTATTAAGGACCCGTTGATACTGTTTCAAGAAAATTACAAGGAGCTTATAGTACATGGTGGTTATCTGTCATCAATATTTAAAATAGGAACAATCCTCAAGCACGGTCTGCACACAAAAAATTTTTCAAGATGAAATGGACATAACCATGACATCTCATTCTTTGACACCTAAAGCTGATGGCTCACTGCCTGTTAGACTGACATCAGACACTGAGTACCTAATAGCTGCCTTCCATGTGAAATCACAGGAAAAATAATACCAATTATTGCAATGTGTACAGCATCTATATTCATCTGTTCAATGTTCATTTGGCAGATGTAATTCTAGTTAGCATCATCATCATCATGTAATATCCTTGCATCAGCACTGGCTTAGCAATTTTACCATGTCCTTATCCTAGCGAAACTATTCTAGGTGAAATCTGTCTTAGCTTGGGCTGTCATAATAACATACTGAAGACCCTGTGGCTTAAACAACATAAATTTATTTTCTCAAGGTTCTGAAGGCTGAAAGTCCAAGATCAGGGTTTCAGCATGGTCAGATTTTGGTGAAAACTCTCTTTTGAGGTTGCAGAGCCATCTCTTTAAGGTGTCCTCACACAGTGGAGAGAGAGAGGTTTCCCTCTGATGTCTCATGTTATGAGTTCAGGAATCCCTTTGTATGTATGGTCGGGTGCGGTCTCACTCTCCTGACCTCTTCTATACCTAATTACCTCCCAAAGTTCCCACCTCCAAATACAATCACAATAGGGATTAGGGTTTTGGTATATACATTTGAGGAGTTCATGAACATTCAGTCCATAATGTACTCCTAAATACACAGGTTTGCAGTTTCCTTTTTCACTCATTAGTGGTTCTATAAAAACATCAACATTACATTTTTATACATGAAAATGATTGAACGGAAACTATGTGTGAATTAACACTGAAGATCAGATCATTAGAGGATTAACAAATCAAGGATCTTACCCACTATATTTTACTAACAATATCAAAGATAAATTAATTGTAAACACCTACAAAGCAGAGGGCAGCTTCAGATCCCAGGTTTGGTTTTTTTTTTTTTTTTTTTCCTGGCCACATTAGGGCATTCCGTGGCTCACATCAACATAAAAGGTCACTAAGCTCCATATGACCTTGCATCAGTTGCACAGAAAGGAGTTGTTTCGGTAATGACGTATCCCCATTTTATATTCTGATAGGTACATTGGTTTGGTGACATTTTCCACATTAAGCCATAGGTGAATTTAATGAGTAAAATTTGAAAGCCTTGACCAGTGTGTGTAGTTAAGTTGAAAAATGTAACATAATCATGCATTTTTAAGGGTTCTGTGCCTCCTAATGTAGCAGAACAGTTTTATTTCCTAACATTAGTGTCTCTAGCAAACATATTTTTTCCTGTAAATCCATAGATTTGTTATTTGGTTACAATAAGTCGGGGTTGGCAAATTTGTTTTCTGCCAAGGGCCAGACAGTAAATATTTTAGGCTTTGTGGGCCACTTTTAGTCTCTGTTAATCTTCGTATTCTATTTTTATAATACTTGAAAGTGAAAGTGAAGTCACTCTGTCATGTCCGACTCTTTGTGACCCCCATGGACTGTAGCCTACCAGACTCCTCTGTCCATGGGATTTTCCAGGCAATAGTACTGGAGTGGATTGCCATTTCCTTCTCCAGGGGATCTTCCTGACCCAGGGATCGAACTCGGATATCCCGCATTGTATACAGGCACTTTACCGTCTGAGCCACCATGAAAGTCCGTTTTCAATATTTAGTAAAGTAAGTAAAGTCGCTCAGTCTTGTCCGACTCTTTGCGACCCCATGGACTATGGCCTACCAGGTGTCTCCCTCCATGGGATTCTCCAAGCAAGAGTACTGGAGTGGGTTGCCGTTTCCTTCTCCAGGGGATCTTCCCGACCCAGGGATCGAACCCGGGTCTCCCATATTCCAGGAAGACGCTTTAACCGGCATTAAGCAATGAAGTATACCAAAATATCAAATATTTTAATAACAAAGATCAAAATGAAAACTAAGTAAATCTCTTTCCAGAGTCCATATTCTTAGATTATATATTATATTGTATATTGGTTAACCATGCAATTTGTAAGTCACTCAGGTTTGCTTTGGTATAGAAACCACCAAGGGACTAGATGCACACCTTTGTGAATAACATTTAGTACATTTTGTGTACTTAGACACTCCACTTCACCCATAAGCTCTTAGGAAATGTCAAAATATTTTTAACTCATGGATCATGGTTTGCTGACCCCTGCATAGGCAATCATAGACAAATCTGATAGATTCTGCTAAAAGCATGCCTTGGATAAGGACTCCCCTGCTAGAAAATATTATTTATTTGCCTGGTATACTGCATATATATGTGTGTATATATATATAAAATCTCCCCCCTGTATATTATGGTGTTTTGACATCTTAAAAAAAAAGAAAAAAATCTGTCTGGGAAGACTAGTCCTCCTGGGCTAGCCAGTTCTTAGAGATAGCAAGGGAGTTGGCCTGGAGCAAACCTTTGATATGCAGAGTAACCAATCCAAAAATCCAAATCCCTCGCTCCTCCAGCTGGTTTATACACCCCAGCAGGCAGGGTCCTTCTCCTTAATTGTCCCAGAGCCAGGTCCCAGGGAACTAGAAGCTAGAGAACACCCATATAGCCAAAAGCCAGTCAACATTATTCAAACTGCCCAATCCTAAACTGTTTACTCTGTCTTGCTCTGTCTTTCCCAATGAAGACATGTCTTTCCCTCACTTCTGCTTTTGCCCTGTGATCCAAACCTGGTTTCTCCTGTGGACCTGTGCGGTGAGCCGTGTCTCTTGTTTCCATGGGAAACAGAAGTAACATTAGACTTATCTTTCAGTGGACTTGATCTCTCTGCGAGATCACTCAGTCATGTTTATAAGTTAAGACCTGAGTGCAAAATGCCAGAAGGTCTGACTTCAGCATATTTACAAGGAGACTGTCTACATGAGGTTACTTGCCTTTCTTTTTTTTCCCAGGAATGTCACCCAGTAAAGGGAAGGAATGGTTTGAGAGTCTGCATTTAAACATCTTTTCTCTACTTTGTATGTTTTCACATATATGAGACTAATAATGATTTTTAAAACCGTTATCAATACTATACTTGCATTGCTTTATTAATGATTTTAATTTTTTAATCTAACATTGTATTTACTTCCTGCTTATTTTTATTCTCCAGATTCTCTGTTGAGAGCTTATGGGTGAAGTGGAGTGTCTAAGTACACAAAATGTACTAAATGTTATTCACAAAGGTGTGCATCTAGTCCCTTGGTGGTTTCTATACCAAAGCAAACCTGAGTGACTTACAAATTGCATGGTTAACCAATATACAATATAATATATAATCTAAGAATATGGACTCTGGAAAGAGATTTACTTAGCTTTCATTTTGATCTTTGTTATTAAAATATTTGATATTTTGGTATACTTCATTGCTTAATGCCTTATTTCTTTCATATATTAAATAGATATACACTTCTCTGTAGAGTTATGATTAAACAAAATTATTCATAAAATGCACTTAATACAGTGCTTGAATCATAATAAACAATATATTAAGGTTGTGTGGGTTTAGCCCTACTAGTTGTCTACTGTTACTTCCCAGGAGCTTGGGAGTCTATCTTTTCAAAGCAGTAACCTTAAATGGGACTAGAGCCTTTTCATTATTACCTATATTCAGTATATTTCATTTGCAGTGTTTCTAGAAAAAAACACAAGTAGATCAGAGAGCAAAACTCTTCTGCTACACTAGGAGATACAAAGAAGTTGCAAATGCATGATCATGTTCCATTTTTTAACTTGACTCTACTGCACACTGATCAGAGGTTTCAACTTTTATCTAATGAATTCACCTTTGTATCCAACCCCAGTTGAAGTTAACATCATCCTTTTTCTCTGTTGGTGACTGATGAAACAAAGGCCATTCTGGAATTCTTCCTGGGACTATCTTCTACACTTCAAGGTCAAAACTAAACTCCTTAAAGCCACCTACATTCTTAATAAAAATTGTTTCTCTTTGCCTGGGTCTCTTGCCTAGAAACTTCCCTGGTGGCTCAGAGGTTAAAGCATCTGCCTGTAATGTGGGAGACCCAGGTTTGATCCCTGGGTCGGGAAGATCCTCTGAAGAAGGAAAAGGCAACCCACTCCAGTATTCTTACCTGGAGAATCACATGGATGGAGGAGTCTGGTATGCTACAGTCCACAGGGTTGCAAAGAGTCAGACACAACTGAGTGACTTCACTTTCTTTCACCTGCCTAGAAAATTCCTTGAACTGCCTTTTTTACTGGCCCAAAACCCAGTCCAGTTCAAAAGAGTTTTCTCTCCTTTTATATCTCTTTTTCTTAGTTTCTTTCTTTCTATTTTTTTGCATAGGAAAAGTTTCACCTAAGTAGCTGCTTGCAGATTTCAAGTCATTGTGGCCAACTTAAAGAGAGAAGCTGTCCTTTCAACTTGTGCAAAACATTCTTTTTCATTGTGACCTTTGAATCCCCTTTCATTTACACATCCATATTCTAGGAGTTAGTAGGACCCTTATGGCATCTCCAAACTTAGCCAATTTTAATATCACATTTATCTGTTATAAGTTGATATTAACATAGTTTTATCCCATGATTTCAAGGGGTCAAAATACTTCCAAGAACTTTTGAAACATGAATGAGAGATATAGATGATAATTTGTGATAGGGGTGTGGGGATGATGAAAATATTAATACAATTACCCAATCTTCTTTCCTATTGCCATTAATTTGAGTCTCTTCTTAGGCATTGGAAAATAAAGAAATTCTCCTCTCCATCGCTTCTTTTGCCTCTAAATACACAATAGACTATTTATAGGAAGACAAGATCAAAAGAGGAACAAGTTACAAAACACTTAAAATTAACCAAACTATTTCATCTGTGTCTGTGGTTCCAGAAAAGCTTACAGACACCTCAGCCCTACCAATGATAGAACATTTCTGTTGCAGATCTCTTGTATCAATCTTGGCTGGTGGCTAAACAGTACCAGCTCATCTTTGATTCTGATATTGAAACACCATGAACCCTCTCTCCTTTGGTATATCATGGCATGCAAAATTAATCTCTTGTGTCCTGTAAACTGCAATGTATGCTCTCCATGCCATGTCTTTGTGATGCACAAATATTTCAATTGTTCCTCAGTTATGGTCTTCAGCTGACTATTTTCCCGTTCCAATTAAGATATTAGAAACAAATATCAATGAAGTCTCTGATCTGGAGAGAGATCATTATTATATTCTTCAAACAAAATCCTAGTCTGATTTAGTATTGCCTAAGTTCCTTCCTGAAAGTAGGGAATAAAGAAAGTCATGGAATCTCAGTGTATTTTCCCTATTTCCTCCCTTTCTCAAACGTTAGGAGATAATAGCAGGAAGAATCACAAACCTTCTGCCTGTATCAGCCATTTTATCCCTTTCACATTTATCTTAAACATACTAATAAGTCTATAGTAAATGGTATGGTTATCAGTCATAATGTTTTTTCTCCTGTCTTCTTTCTAGAGCAGTCAGTCACTCCAAAAGGTAGTCTTCATAAGACCCTAGGATATTTTAACTTTCAATTTGGATGTTTGGTCCCAAGAACTATAGGGTGAAATTTTACAGATAAAATAGTAAAAACACTTGAAACACTCTGACACTGGCTACACCAATGAGCCTTGTTTTGTGTCAGAATTATTCTACTCATATTCATGAGTATTAGAAACATTCCAGGTGTTCTACAAATTATATAAAATAAATGATTATTTAATCCCAAAATATATGCACACACACATATGGCTTCCCAGGTGGTGCATTTAGTAAAGAATCCACCTGTCAATCAAACATGGTTTGATTCTGGGTCACAAAGATCCCCTGGAGAAGGAAATGACAACCCACTCCAGTATTCTTGCCTGGAGAATTCCACAGAGGAGCCTGGTGGGCTACAGTCCATGGGGTTGCAAAGAGTCAAACAGCAGCATGTGTGTGTTTGTGTATGTGTGTATGTGTATATATATGTGTGTGTGTGTGTGTGTATATATATATATATACAATTGTTCAGTATCTATTACAATTTGGCATACCTTGCACATATAGCAAAAAAAAACAAAAAAACATGAAATAAATGAGCCAGACAAATAATCACATGCCTGCTTTGGCATACACTAAATCAAGGAGGAATGCACAAGCTGCTTAAGCTATAGTGGATAATTAAAAAAAAAAAAAAAAAAACCTTCTAAATATATTACATGTAAAACAACCAGTTGCAGATGTCATCACAATCAGCATACCAATGGGTATGACCATCTTCATTTAAATATTTATTCAGCACTATTATTTGTGCCAGGCATTATGCTGAGAACTGAGGTTAAAGTAATAAGTGACAAATATCTGACTTATGATAAATTAATTTCACATTTAAATGTCAGCAATCTAATAATCCATTTCTTATCTTGTGACTGAAAACAAACTATATATATTCTTAATGTTTCTTTCTTTAAAATTGAAATAAATGACAAGTATAAAGAAATGGCTGTTTAAATCTGTATTTTGAATTTGGCCCTCAGATGAATGAAGCACACATACTACTATCGAGACTTCTCTTATGTATCATGAATGTAACAAAGTAGAACTGTTTCAAGGATGTATATCACCATGCTACTATTTCAAAGCAAAGGAGTTTGTGTTAGGCTATTTATATTTCTAATCAAATCTCTTGCTTTGATCTTGCTGAGTCTAATTTTATTTGGAATTGCTAAAAAAACTCCTTAGAATAGTTTTGTAGTCGTGTGTCTTGTAGTCTTGAGTTCTTATGACATTATAAATCATTTTAAATTTTAGATTCAGACTCTAATGGGAAAATTGCAGCATAAAAGCCACAGCACTCAAATTATTGCTGTGAATACCAAATTATTCATATTACCATATTAATATCAATAAATTATCTGATTTTTCTACTCAAATCATTTTCAATTAATCCCTCATCAAGGCAATCAGAACTGTTTTGTCATTCTAGAATTAGAGGATTTACCAATGTGTTCTCCATTTCCACTACATTTTCATCGTCCTTACTTGTAATAGTTTTTTTGGAAATGTTATGTCTCCAACAGAATAGATTCAGGAACAGTTGAAGAAATCAAGCACTGTTAATATGAATCTGTCTGTTTAATACAAGGAAAGAATCTCCGATGAACCAAATGCTCATTTATCATGATCTAATAAATATTTTGCATCAATTCCACTTATGTTTTACAAACAATTAAATGATTTCACTCTTTGCTTTCTTTAAGCCAAGTTCTCAATCACAACACTACTACATTTGTGACCAAAAATATTTAGAGGTAAAGGAGAATTCTATGACTTGTAGAATGTGTCAAAGCATTTCTTCAGTTAAGTTCAGATCAGTCGCTCAGTCGTGTCCGACTCTGCGACTTCATGAATCTCAGCACGCCAGGCCTCCCTGTCTAACACCAACTGCCAGAGTCTACCCAAACCCACGTCCTTTGAGACTGTGATGCCATCCAACCATCTCATACTCCGTCATCCCCTTCTCCTCCTGCCTTGAATCTTTCCCAGCATTAGGGTCTTTTCCAAAGAGTCAGCTCTTCGCATCAGGTGGCCAAAGTACTGGAGTTTCAGGTTCAACATCAGTCCTTCCAATGAACACCCAGGACTGATCTCCTTTAGGATGGACTGGTTGGATCTCCTTGCAGTCCAAGGGGCTCTCAAGAGTCTTCTCCAACGCCACAGTTCAAAAGCATCAATTCTTCAGTGCTCAGCTTTTTTTATAGTCCAACTCTCATATCCATACATGACTACTGGAAAAACCATAGCTTTGACTAGATGGACCTTTGTTATGTCTCAGCTTTATAATACACTATCTAGGTTGGTCATAACTTTCCTTCCAAGGAGTAAGAGTCTTTTTTTTTTTTTCTTAAATTTAAATTTATTTAATTGGAGGCAAACTACTTTGCAATATTGTATTGGGCTTGCCATACATCAACATGAATCCACCACAGGTGTGCACGTGTTTCCATCCTGAACCCCCCTCCAACCTCCCTCCCTGTACCATCCCTCTGGGTCATCCCAGTGCACCAGCCCCAAGCATCCTATATCCTGCAATGAACCTGGGCTGGTGACTCGTTTCTTATATGATATTATACATGTTTCAATGCCATTCTCCCAAATCATCCCACCCTCTTCCTCTCCAACAGAATCCAAAAGATTGTTCTATACGTCCGTGTGTCTTTTACTCTCTTGTATACAGGGTTATCATTACCATCTTTCTAAATTCCATATATATGCGTCAGTATACTGTATTGGTGTTTTTCTTTCTGGCTTACTTCACTCTGTATAATAGGCTCCAGTTTCATCCAGCTCTTTATAACTGATTCAAATGTATTCTTTTTAATGGCTGAGTAATACTCCATTGTGTATACGTACCACAGCTTTCTTATCCATTTGTCTGCTGATGGACATCTAGGTTGTTCCCATGTCCTCCTAGCTATTACAAACAGTGCTACAATGAGCATTGGGGTACACGTGTCTCTTTCTATTCTGGTTTCCTCAGTGTGTATGCCCAGTAGTGGGATTGCTGGGTTATAAGGCAGTTCTATTTCCAGATTTTTAAGGAATCTCCACACTGTTCTCCATAGTGGCTATACTAGTTTGCATTCCCCCCAACAGTGTAAGAGGGTTCCCTTTTCTCCACACCCTCTCCAACATTTAATGCTTATACAGCCATTCTGACTGGCATGAAATGGTACCTCATTGTGGTTTCAATTTACATATCTCTGATAATGAGTGATGTTGAGCATCTTTTCATGTGTTTGTTAGCCATCTGTATGTCTTCTTTGGAGAAATGTCTATTTAGTTCTTTGGTCCATGTTTTGATTGGGTCATTTATTTTTCTGGACTTGAGCCGCAGGAGTTGCTTGTATATTGAGATTAGTTGTTTGTCAGTTTCTTCAGTTGCTATTATTTTCTCCCATTCAGAAGGCTGTCTTTTCACCTTGCTTATAGTTTCCTCTGTTGTGCAGAAGCTTTTAATTTTTAATTAGGTCCCATATGTTTATTTTTGCTTTTATTTCCAGTATTCTGGGAGGTGGGTCATAGAGGATCCTGCTGTGATTTATGTCTGAGAGTGTTTTGCCTATGTTTTCCTCTAGGAGTTTTATAGTTTCTGGTCTTGCATTTACATCTTTAATCCATTTTGAGTTTATTTTTGTGTATGGTGTTAGAAAGTGATCTAGTTTCATTCTTTTACAAGTGGTTGACCAGTTTTCCCAGCACCACTTGTTAAAGAGACTGTCTTTTCTCCATTGTATGTTCTTGCCTCCTTTGTCAAAGATTAGGTGTCCATAGGTGCATGGATTTATCTCTGGCCTTTCTATTTTGTTCCATTGATCTATATCTCTGTCTTTGTGCCAGTACCATACTGTCTTGATGACGGTGGCTTTGTAGAGCCTGAAGTCAGGCAGGTTGATTGCTCCAGTTTCATTCTTCTTTCTCAAGATTGCTTTGGCTATTCAAGTTTTTTTGCATTTCCATACAAATTGTGAAATTATTTGTTTTAGCTCTGTGAAAAATACCGCTAGTAGCTTGATACGGATTCCATTGAATCTATAGATTGCTTTGGGTAGTATACTCGTTTTCATTATATTGATTCTTCTAATCCACGAATATGGTATATTTCTCCATCTATTAGTGTCCTCTTTGATTTCTTTCACCAGTGTTTTATAGTTTTCTCTATATAGGTCTTTAGTTTCTTTCAGTTCAGTTCAGTCGCTCAGTCGTGTCTGACTCGTTGCGACCCCATGAATTGCAGCACGCCAGGCTTCCCTGTCCATCACCAACTCCTGGAGTTCTCTCAGACTCATGTCCATCTAGTCAGTGATGCCATCCAGCTATCTCATCCTCAATTGTCCCCTTCTCCTCCTGCCCCCAATCGCTCCCAGCATCAGAGTATTTTCCAACGAGTCAACTCTTTGCATGAGGTGGCCAAAGCACTGGAGTTTCAGCTTTAGCATCATTCTTTCCAAAGAAATCCCAGGGCTGGATAGAAATCAAAATATGCATAGAAATGAATGAAAATGAAATCACAACAATCCAAAACCTGTGGGACACTATAAAAGCAGTGCTAAGGGCAAAGTTCATAGCAATACAGGCATAACTCAAAAAAACAAGGAAAAAGTCAAATAAATAACCTAACTCTACACCTAAAGCAACTAGAAAAGGAAGAAATGGAGAACCCTAAAGTTAGTAGAAGGAAAGAAATCTTAAAAATTAGGGCAGAAATAAATGCAAAAGAATCAAAAGAGACTGTAGCAAAAATCAACAAAGACAAAAGCTGGTTCTTTCAAAGGATAAAAACAACTGACAAACCATTAGCCAGCCTCATCAAGAAACAAAGGGAAAAATCAAATCAATAAAATTAGAAATGAAAATGGAGAGATCACAACAGACAACACAGAAATACAAAGGATCATAAGAGACTACTATCAGCAATTAGATGCCAATAAAATGGACAACATGGAAGAAATGGACAAATTCTTAGAAAAGTACAACTTTCCAAAACTGAACCAGGAAGAAATAGAAAATCTTAACAGACCCATCACAAGCACAGAGATTGAAACTGTAATCAGAAATCTTCCAGCCAACAAAAGCCCAGGTCCAGATGGCTTCACAGCTGAATTCTATAAAAAATTTAAAGAAGAGCTAACACCTATACTACTCAAACTTTTCAGGAAATTTGCAGAGGAAGGTAAACTTCCAAACTCATTCTATGAGGCCACCATCACCCTAATACCTGACAAAGATGCCACAAAAAAAGAAAATTACAGGCCAATATCACTGATGAACATAGATGCAAAAATCCTCAACAAAATTCTAGCAATCAGAATCCAACAACACATTAAAAAGATCATACACCATGACCAAGTGGGCTTTATCCCAGGAATGCAAGGATTCTTCAATATCCATAAATCAATCAATGTAATTCACCACATTAACAAATTGAAAAATAAAAGCCATATGATTATCTCAATAGCCATATGAATATCTCAATAGATGCAGAGAAAGCCTTTGACAAAATTCAACATTCACTTACGGTTAAAAAAAAAAAAAAAAAAAAAAAAACAACTCCCCAGAAAGCAGGAATAAAAGGAACATACCTCAACTTAATAAAAGCTATATATGACAAACCAATAGCAAGCATTATCCTCTATGGTGAAAAATTGAAACATTTCCCCTAAAGTCAGGAACAAGACAAGGGTGCCCACTTTCACCACTACTATTCAACATAGTTTTGGAAGTTTTGGCCACAGCAATCAGAGCAGAAAAAGAAATGAACGGAATCCAAATTGGAAAAGAAGAAGTAAAACTCTCTCTGTTTGCAGGTGACATGATCCTCTACATAGAAAACCCTAAAGACTCCACCATAAAATTACTAGAGCTAATCAATGAATATAGTAAAGTTGCAGGATGTAAAATCAACACACAGAAATCCCTTGCATTCTTATACACTAATAATGAGAAAATAGAAAGAGAAATTAAGGAAACAATTCCATTCACCATTGCAATGACAAGAATAAAATACTTCGGAATATATCTACCTAAAGAAACTAAAGATCTATATATAGACAGCTATAAAACACTGCGTTTTTTAATTTCATGGCTGCAGTCACCATCTGCAGTGATTTTGGAGCCCTGAAAAATAACGTCAGCCACTCTCTCCACTGCCATGAAGTGATGGGACCAGGTGCCATGATCTTAGTTTTCTGAATGTTGAGCTTTAAGCCAAATTTTTCACTCTCCTCTTTCACTTTCATCAGGAGGCTCTTTAGTTCTTCACTTTCTGCCATAAGGGTGGTGTCATCTCCGTATCTCAGTTTATTGATATTTCTCCCAGCAATCTTGATTCCAGCTTGTGCTTCATCCAGCCCAGCGTTTCTCATGATGTACTCTGCATATAAGTTAAATAAGCAGGGTGACAATATCCAGCCTTGTCATATTCCTTTTCCAACCAGTCTGTTGTTCCATGTTCAGTTCTAACTGTTGCTTCTTGACCTGCATACAGATTTCCCAAGAGGCAGGTCAGGTGGTCTGGTATTCCCATCTCTTTCAGAATTTTCCAGTTTATTGTGATGCACCCAGTCAATGGCTTTAGCCTAGTCAATAAAGCAGAAGTAGATTTTTTTTTTTTTTTCTGGAACTCTCTTGCTTTTTTGATGATCCAGCAGATGTTGTCAATTTGATCTCTGGTTCCTCTGCCTGCAAGCATTCCTGGTCTCTATTAAATAACAGTAGCTCTTATCCAGTAAGAACATTCAAAACTGTCTCCAGACATTTCCAAATATCCACTAAGGGACAAAATATCCACTAGGGGACAAAATATCCACTAGGGGACAAAATCACCCCTGGTTGCATTATAAAGGAATAGAACAAAACATAATACCAAAATATTAAAAGAAGAGGATTATTTAGCTAACCAGTTTATTTTTATTTTTTTTAGCTTCTATATCTTTTAATTTTTTTTAATTTTTTTTAAATTTAATATCTTTAATTCTTACATGCGTTCCCAAACATGAACCCCCCTCCCACCTCCCTCCCCATAACATCTCTCTGGGTCATCCCCATGCACCAGCCCCTAGCATGCTGCATCCTGTGTCAGACATAGACTGGCGATTCAATTCTTACATGATAGTATACATGTTAGAATGCCATTCTTTTGATCGAATATCCACTCTTTGAGAACTATTGAGGAGGATATTAAGATGCATAAAATTTGGATTTTAGATAACTCTTACCTTAGATTCCCTCCAAAGTTCAATATATTAATTTTCATTTTCAAGCTATTTACAAATATATTTTATTGAAAATTTCTATTTTTTGTGAATTTTTACTAATTTGTTTTCTTAACATGCTTATTTTATTTTTAGAATATTTTACCTAATTAAGAAGCCCATACATTTCTAGATTTTGTAATAAATGAAGCCTATGTAATTATCTACAGTTTGGTTTTAATTTTTCTCGCCCATGAAGGTAACCCAATATAGACTTAAATCTCCTATAGTGTATGTCCTTTAGATATAGAGTTCCTATTCCCTCTGGAAGATAGCACTGAGCATAAATTCTAGTTAGAATCTTGGAACTTAGACTTGAGTCTATGGAGAGTTGAGACATTGACTGTAGTTTCTGTGGAATCTTTGAATATACTCAGCATATGATCCAGAGTCCTTCTAAAATCACATGTTCATTCTATTATTGCCAGTATTACAATTAAGGAGCAGTGCTCAAAGACACCAAAATTTTTAGTAGTATCACTTCATGTCTTCCACTTCTATTTTTTTTTTTTTTTTAGGTTAAAAAGAAAAGCTTAAATATATGTGAATATTGCTGGTGTAAGATATTTTTTTAAGATATATAATGCCACATCAAAATTTGGGAGTTTCTTTGTTATCGTTTTATGATACCGTGATCTCTTTCCCAGTCATGAGTCACAGCCTTGTCATGGCAAAGAAACTTACATAACTCAATGAAGCTGTGTCATGCTGTAGAGGGCCACCCAAGACAGATGCGTCATAGTGGGGAGTTCTAACAAAACATGGTCCGCCAGAGAAGGGAATAGCAAACCACTCCAGTGTTCTTGCCATGAGAACTATATGAAGAGTATGAAAAGGCTATATATATATATATATATATATATATATATATATATATAAACAACAGAAGATAATCCCCCCAGGATAATCTGCTACTGTGGAATAGATAGCAGAGAGCAATTACTAATAGCTCCAGAAAGAATGAAGTGGCTAGACAAAAAGGAAATAATGCTCAGTTGTAGATGTGTCTGGTGGTAAAAGTAACATCTAATGCTATAAAGAGCAATATTGCATAGGAACCTGGAATATCAAGTCCATTAAAAAGGTACATTTGATGTAGTCAAACAGGAGATGGCAAGAGTGAACATTGAAATAAAATGGAAAAGAACGAGTGAATTTAATTCAGATAACCATTATGTTTACTACTGTGGGGCTAGAATCCTTTTGAAGAAATGGAATAGCCCTCAAACTCAACAAGAGTCTGAAATGTAGTACTTGGGTGCAATCTTAAAAATGACAGAATGATCTTGGTTCATTTCCAAGGCAAATCATTCAATATCAAAGTAATCCAAGTCTACGCCCCCAACCACTGATGCCAAAGCAGCTGAAGTCAAATAGTTCTGCAAAGACATACAAGACCTTCAAAAACTAACACCAAAAGAAGATATCTTTTTATCAGAGAGGATTGGGATAAAAAAGTAGAAAGACATGAGATACCTGGAATAACAGGCAATTTTGACCTTAGAGTACAAAATTAAGCAGGGCAAAAGCTAATAGAATTTTGCCAAGAGAACACACTGGCCATAGCAAACACTCTCTTTCAACAACATAAGAGAAGACTCTACACATGGGCATCACCAGATGGTCAATACCAAAATCAGATTGATTATATTCTTTGCAGCAGAAGTTGGAGAAGCTCTATACACTCAGCAAAAACAAGACTGGGAACAGACTGTGGCTCAGATCGTGAGCTCCTTATTGCAAAATTCAGGTTTAAATTAAAGAAACTAGGGAAAATCACTCAGCTATTCAGGTATGACCTAAATCAAATCTCTTACAATTATGCAGTGGAAGAGAGAAATAGATTCAAAGGATTAGATCTGGTAGACAGAGTGTCTGAAGAACTATGGATGGAGGTTTGTGACACTGTACAGGAGACAGGGATCAAGACCATTCCAAAGAAATAGAAATGCAAGAAGGCAGAATTGTTGTCTGAGGAGCCTTTACAAATAACTGAGGAAAGAAGAGAAGCAAAAAGGAGGGAGAAAGGGAAAGATAAAATCAGCTGAATGGAGAGGTCCAGAAAATAGCAAGGAGAGACATGAAGGCCATCTTCAATGAACAATGCAAAGAAGCAGAGGAAAACAAAAGAATGGGAAAGACTAGAGATCTCTTCAAGAAAACTGGAGATATCAAGGGAAGATTGCTCTGAAGGATGGACATGATAAAGGACAGAAACGTTAAGAATCTAACAGATGAATGCAAAATGTATTTATAAATCTAAGTTGCATTTGGAACAAGGCAGCTAAAAGAATCATAAGCTCATCAAATCACAGCCTGAAGAAATTCTCATGGGAACAGGTTAGGTATGTACACTTCCTGTGCTCAATACAAGCATTTGCACACACAAAAAATGCAGTTTTTAAACGTCATTCCAGTAACTGACTGCCAGTGAGTGTAAAACAAAGATAGCAATAACCTAATTTAGAAAAAATGCTGGTAAATTATTGCATTGCCATTTTTTATTATTTTACTTGATTTTCTAGATATCACTATTATTTTTCTTCATGGTAAGCAATTACTTCTGTAAAATAACCCTTATAGCCAGTCATACTTCTACATATTCAAAAATCAAAACTAACCTTCTGAGAAAATGTTATGTAAAAAAGATGAGGACAAATAAGTTTTCCCTGGAAAGTTTAAAAAAAAATATTATTTTCCTTCATGAAAATTCTACAAGACATTTTAAATATGTTCTTATATATTGTAAACTTTATATAAATAAATGTATTAACATGGTACATAATGAAATTTCAGTTAAAAAAAATAGCAAAACGATGCTGAATAACCAAAGAGATCATCGTTGATGTTCAGTCACTATCATATGCTACTCTGTATCACCCTGTGGATTGTCACACACCAGGTTTCCCTGTCCTTCATTATCTCCTAGTGTTAACTCGAATTCATGAATTTATGAGACCATCCAGCTGTCTCATCCTCTGCTGTCCTGTTCTTTTGCCTTCAATCTTTCCATAATCAAGGTCTTTTCCAATGACTCAGCTCTTTACATCAGGTGTACAAAGTATCAGAGCCTCAGTTTCATCATCAGTCTTTCACCATATTCCTTTTGATCCCCAGCGATGCACATCCCTCCCACTAGTCACCCTATCAGAAGTTTCTCAAAGTTTCATACTATTTCAATATCTGCTCAATATGCATGATTTCATTATATAAACCAGATACAGGTACAGATGAGGCTTTAGGATGTAATCTATCAAGTACTGATCCTGCAGCAAAGTTTCTCCATCAGTGACCTGTAAAACTATAAAGGCAAAATGATTGCCCCTCAATAAACCTGACATACAATGGTGAAACAAGTCTAGGAAAAGAACATTCTAAATCCATTTCAAAGGGGGACAAATAGAAGGTAAAAAATATCATGAGTCATTGAAGTTCTGAACTCTAATTCTGAGCTCTAACCTGAAAAAAGTTGGGGTTTTTTTGATTAATTTTCTATTTCACAGTGATCCTAGGATCCAGTTTCTAGAATCTTGTTCCTATTCTCTCATTCATTCTTTTTCATGAAAGATATTAGAGTTTTGCTGCTGAATAATTTTACCAACTTTCTCTTGTTAGTAGAATTTTGGATGTCTTTTAGCTTGGACTCTTTCTGTCCTTTTCAGCCGAATTGGCAGTATTTCTGCATTTTGGACCTTCCATGGATTTTACTAGCTTTCATTCAATTAGACGAAAGTCACTTCCACCGATTGTTTCAATATAATCCTTTATTTACCTTGTCCTTCTATTGAGATAAATCAGTAATAGTACTCTCAAGACTTCTAGAGTCCCATGGTTTGATTAATAGGTTCAAAGAGGTTTACTCTTTTTATCTTATAAAGAACCTGTGTGTGATTCAATATTCTGGCTTTAAACTTTTGATCTTATGAAGTTTCTGCAGAAGATTTATGGTCACACTTTTGGCCTTTTCTCTAGAATATGGTACCTTGACAATAAATCTCTTATTCTCTCTCTCTCATTGTGTTGTTGTTGTTGTTACCTGGAGAAGAGTTTTCTAAATCAGTCTTCTTTGGTGTCTCAGTTTTTCCCCAAATTTTTCTCTCTGTTCTGCCATTTTAGTATTTCTTACTAGAAAGAAATTATTATGTCCAGAACATTCAGAACTAAGATGCTGAGATGCAAACCCAGAATCACATTCATCAAATAGCTTAATTACTACTGAAATTTAGTATCTAACCTCATTGATGTCTGTTATCAAATTGAATACATTGATTGGAAAAGAACAAGATCCTGAAAATTGGAATGGGGACATATTAGGAGATCCTGGTGTACTGGGGACATTAAACCCCAAATTCTGACGAACGTTTATTAACAGAGACAGCTGTACTACCTCTGAATGAGAAGATTCATTCTACTTCTTCTGAATAAAGTGTAATGCCTCTCCTGAGGTCATTGACCTCCAAGACATAGTTGATTCTCTTCAGGACCCATTTTCCCACTCCTCTTTGTATCTAGACTTACATGAGTCCCAGTGGTTTCCTAAAGGTAAGGTACAACATGTGACGCATGAAGAAGCGTGCTATAATACAAAACACTATGTGAGTTCTCCAGTGTACAGGGATGAAAAGCTCTGGACTATGTATGGAAATAGATATTAAGTAGAAGAAACGTAAGGTTGAGTTAGGCTGAATTTATTGACTTGGCCCCACTAAGCAAAGATTCTGGATTTAATGTTACAAATCGGGTGATCAAAAAAGGATCTAAAAGCTTGTTTAGTTGATTGACTCAATTTTTAAATATCAGAAGTGTCACAATATACATACTATAGTGGAAGAAATACAAAGGTTTAGAGAGATTGGAATGTTAGAAAGGACTATTTAAGACCTGTTACACATCCTGAGAGGGACTAGAGGACACATGTTTTATCAAGACTATGAGGAATACTTTTATGAGGGAGCTCCAGCATCCTTGAAAAGCTCTGTGATCACTTATCTAAAGGCAAGAAATAATGTTGTGCTCTATTGCCACTGAATTGGTAAATCTGAAAACAGTGGGGATAATTGGATTCCTGGGTGTCAGGGGCCAAGTGTCAGCACTTAGTCCCAAAGGCAAGGTGGCAAGGTTGCCATAATGGATAGCAGAATTAAACCAGTAATCAGAATAGTTTGACTTGCAGAGACCTGTGGTGTTGTCTATTTAATCAAAGTGTTCCTAGCATTCTTACACTATCTATATAAGCATAAAAATTCTAGAACAAGTGAACAAAAGTCCAACTTGAATCATGAAAGCAGAGAATCATGGCCTATTTAATTAGTTCCTAGACTTGAGCCAGTTTACAGAATTCCTGTTAATAAAGGAGAAGCCTTTAATAAAAGGTTTCTTAATGAAGGACCCACTACACTGCCAAAATTTTACTCAGTTAATCTTTCTCCTATACTTCTATAAAGGGACTTATAGCCTATTACCAGGGTGACTATACAGTGGTAAAATAAAATAATCAAACTCTTCAAGGACTACTGAACACTGACTATGGTTTGACACTAATTCTAGGAAATTCATTATGTTACCATGGTGTACGAATCAGATTAGGGATTTATGGAAATTATCCAGTGAATTGAAGACATGATGCACACCTATCTTGATTTTCTCTTTAGTCAGGCAGAAAATCTAGAAGAGTGTAAAGTTGTGGAAGGTTATTGAACTGTATATCTCATTAAGAATTGGAGGCTAATGAGTGATCTTCGGAAAGACTCGTCTGTTCTGATTCACTAAAATAGGCATACATCCTTGGAAAATGAGATCCCAGGTATGGACCTGAGTTTGGCCATTAGCTTAGTGTAAGAACAAACATCCGTGAAGACTACATGAATCTGGACCTCTTATTCTGTGAGTTGACATTTAACATATAGACTCCATCAAAAAGTGAATATAAAGTAGGGTAATTTCAAATTCTTATTAATCAAAGTATGTAGTCCTCCTCATTTCTGGAAAAAACTAAAGAGATTGCATTTGGCACAAAGATTAGAAAAACAGAAACCACTTACCTTAGAGATACATGAGGATATAGCATATGCTTTCTCTAATAATATCCTTTTCTCTAGTTACATACCTATTTCTCTCATGGGTTGGATCATTGTTCTCACTCCTTCACTTCCTTTTCTTCTTGATGTGATTTTCTACTCAAGACATTTAATACAACTGAGAATTGCTGCAGCTTCTGGTGAGCATTTGAGAACAACCTGCTTTAGTGCTTCATTTTGAGCTTCTCAGTGTTGGTTCTAGTGACTTTCTCAAGTATTTGCTGATTTCTGAAGCTCTTCAGAGAAAGATGTTAAGAAGGATGTCTTTGAAACAGGGTAAAATTCTACATTATTGCTGTTGTTCAGTCACCCAGTTATGTCCAACTCTTTGTGAACCCACGGACTGGAGAACACCAGACCTCTCTGCCCCTCACCATCTCCTGATGTTTGCCCATGTTTTCAGACCAAAAAAAAAAAAAAAAATGGAGGTATGGATCTGCTATAAAGGAGAGTAATTGCTAAACACCAGGTTCTCAGTTGAAAGACTGGAAGGATACATTCTAAGAGTAAGAATAAAATGAAAGTAGATACAGTCTTTCAAAATCTACAAACAAAAATCTAGGTATCTAATTAAGTTTAAATTGCCTTCTTGCTGTGTCTTTTTGGTTGAATCTTGGAAGAGATTCAAAACTTCTAAAATTTTCTGTTACAGATTTATGCAAAATCTGTTACATCTAATAAAAAATTACCAAGGGTCCCAAGAATAAAGATCTAAACATAAAAACACAGAAAATAAAAATAAATCCATAGATAATTCAGGTTTTGAGAGTATCAAACATACAGTTTAAGTTTAAAACAACTGTGATTAGTAGACTCAGAAATATATGATCAGATAAATAATTTTATCATAAAAGTAGAATTATAAAAAGAAAAAAAGAAATTCTAGAACTGGAACAGCACTAATTAAAGACTAAAATAAACATAGTTATAATTAAGATTAATTCTTTCAATTTGCTTCAGCAAAGTTACTATAATAAAAAAGAACTGTAAAATTATTCCAAAGAGGAGAGTTGGGGAAAATACACCAGGGATTTTAGATTTGGGTATTTTAGTCTTAACAGGGATTACTCAGGACTGATGAACAAGGCAAATTTCAGGAAAAATAAACGTTTACATTAAAATATGTAAATCTATACTGGGTTTCTATTAATTCAGGTTGTTTGTGGTCTAACATTATACATATATTTCTAAACAAACTGGTCTAAAAGGATTTTGACCTCAGATAGCCTGTGATATCATGGTTTGTGTATGCTAAGTGACTAGTCATGCCCAACTCTCTGTGACACTATGAACTGCAGCCCACCTGGCTTCTCTATCCATGGGATTCTCTAGGCAAGAATACTGGAGTGTGTTGCCCTGCACTCCTTTAGGGGATCTTCCCAACTAGGGAATCAAACCTTCATCTCCTTCATCTCCTGCATTACAGCTGCATTCTTTACTGCTGAGCCAACCAGGAAGGCCCTGATAGCATGGCTTAGTTTGGTATAATTTTCAGTTTTCATGAGAGTGGGTTTGAGAATATAGTCCATTTTGTAAGCTGTAATTTCTGATTTAATACTCAATATAAGCTAAATATAGAATTTTAGGAGACGTATCAATAACCAGAGATATGCAAAAGACACCACCAATATGGCAGAAAGCGAAGAGGAATTAAAGAGCCTCTTGATGAAAGTAAAAGAGAAGAGTGAAGAAGTTGGCTTAAAACTCAATATTCAAAAAACTAAGATCATGGGATCTGGTCCCATCACTTCATGGCAAATAGATGGAGATGGAAACAGTGATGGCCTTTATTTTGGGGGCTCCAAAATCACTGCAGATGGTGACTGAAGCCATGAAATTAAAAGACACTTGCTTCTTGGAAGAAAAGCTATGACCAACCTAGACAGCATATTAAAAAGTAGAGACATTAATTTGCTGACAAAAGTCTGTATAGTCAAAACTATGGCTTTTCTAGTAGTCATGTATCGATATGAGAGTTCAGTCAGTTCAGTTGCTCAGTTGTGTCCAACTCTTTGTGACTCTATGAATCTCAGCACACCAGGCCTCCCTGTCCATCTGACAGAATGTGGTCCCCTGGAGAAGGGAACGGCAAACCACTTCAGTCTTATTGCCTTGAGAACCCCATGAACAGTATGAAAAGGATACTGAATGAGGAACTCCCCAGGTCGGTAGGTGCCCAATATGCTACTGGAGATCAGTGGAGAAATAACTCCAGAAAGAATGAAGGGATGGAGCTAAAGCAAAAACAATACCCAGTTGTGGATGGGACTGGTGGTAGAAGAAAGGTTTAATGCTATAAAGAGCAATATTGCATAGAAACCTGGAATGTTAGGTCCATGAATCAAGGTAAATTGGAAGCGGTCAAACAGGAGATGGCAAGAGTGAACACATTAACATTCTAGGAATCAGTGAACTAAGATGGACTGTAATAGGTGAATTTAACTCAGATGACCATTATATCTACTACTGTGGGCAGGAATCCCTTAGAAGAAATGGAGTAGCCATCATGGTCAACAAAAGAGTCTGAAATGCAGTACTTGGATGCAATCTCAAAAATGACGGAATGATCTCTGTTTGCATCCAAGGCAAACCGTTCAATATCCCAGTAATCCAAGTCTATGCCCCAGACTAGTAACACTGAAGAAGCTGAAGTTGAACAGTTCTATGAAGAGCTGCAAGACCTAGAACCAACGCCCCCAAAAGATGTCCTTTTCATTATAGGGGAACAGGATGCAAAAGTAGGAAATCAAGAAACACCTGGAGTAACAAGCAAATTTGGCCTTGGAGTACAGAATGAAGCAGGGCAAAGGCTAATAGAGTTCTGCCAAGAGAAGGCACTGGTCATAGCAAACACCCTCTTCCAACAACACAAGAGAAGACTCTACACATGGACATCACCAGATGGCTGACACTGAAATCAGATTGATTATATTCTTTGCAGCCGAAGATGGAGAAGCTCTATATAGTCAGCAAAAACAAGACCGGGAGCAGACTTTGGCTCAAATCATGACTCCGTATTGCCAAATTCAGACAAATTGAAGAAAATGGAGGAAACCACTAGACCATTCAGGTATGACCTAAATCAAATCCCTTATGACTATAAAGTGGAAGTGAGAAATAGATTTAAGAGACTAGATCTGATAGACAGAGTGCCTGATGAACTATGTGAGAGTTGGCCCCTAAACAAAACTAAGAGCCAAAGAGTTAATGCTTTTGACTTATGGTGTTGGAGAAGACTCTTGAGAATCCCTTGGACTACAAGGAGATCAAACCAGTCAATCCCTAAAGGAAATCAGTCCTGAATATTCATTGGAAGGACTGAAGCTGAAGCTGAAGCTCCAATACTTTGGCCACCTGATGTGATGAACTGACTCATTGGAAAAGACCCTGATGCTGGAAAAGATTGAAGGCAGGTGGAGACAGGGAAAACAGAGGATGAGATGGCTGGATGGCATCATCGATTAGATGGACATGAGATTGAGCAGGCTCCGGGAGTTGGTGATAGACAGCGAAGCAGGTATGCTGTAGTCCATGGGATCACAAAGAGTCAGACATGTTTGAGCGACTGAACTGAACTGAGCTCAAAATAAATTCTTTAGAATCTCTAAAAGAAAACAAGAAAAATAATTATAATGAATAATAATGGTAAAGGTTTTCATGAGTTCTAGATTTATGGCTTGGCTGCAAGGAAGAATGATCATTAAATTAATTTTAAAAATGGGCCAAAGAACTAAATAGACATTTCTCCAAAAATGACATACGGATGGCTAACAAACACATGAAAAGATGCTCAAAATCACTCATTATCAGAGAAATGCAAATCAAGACCACAATGAAGTACCATTTCACACCAGTCAGAATGGCTGCAATCCAAAAGTCTGCAAGCCATAAATGCTGGAGAGGGTGTGGAGAAAAGGGAACCCTCTTACACTGTTGGTGGGAATGCAAACTAGTACAGCCACTATGGAGAACAGTGTGGAGATTCCTTAAAAAATTGGAAATAGCACTGCCTTATGACCCAGCAATCCCAGTGCTGGGCACACACACTGAGGAAACCAGAATTGAAAGAGACACATGTACCCCAATGTTCATTGCAGCACTGTTTATAATAGCCAGGACATGGAAGCAACCTAGATGTCCATCAGCAGATAAATGGATAAGAAAGCTGTGGTATGTATACACAATGGAGTATTTCTCAGCCATTAAAAAGAATACATTTGAATCAGTTCTAATGAGATGGATGAAACTGGAGCCTATTATACAGAGTGAAGTAAGCCAGAAAGAAAAACACCAATACAGTATACTAACACATATGTATGGAATTTAGAAAGATGGTAATGATAACCCTGCATGCGGGACAGCAAAAGAGACACAGATGTATAGAATGGACTTTTGGACTGTGAGGGAGAGGGTGAGGGTGGGATGATTTGGGAGAATGGCACTGAAACATGTATACTATCATGTAAGAAATGAATCGCCAGTCTATATTTGATACAGGATGCAGGATGCTTGGGGCTGGTAAATGGGAATGATCCAGAGAGATGATATGGGGTGGGAGGTGGGAGTGGGGCTCAGGATTGGGAACTCATGTTCACCCGTGGTGGATTCATGTCAATGTATGGCAAAACCAATACAGTATTGTAAAGTAAAATGAAGTAAAAATAAAAATTATATATATATATATATATATATATATATAGCAAATCCATGATGAGGTCAATGTTATAATTAAATAGATAATCACTTGTTTTCAAAATGTTAGTTTTGATGTTATTAAAGCATATCCAGTAGTAGTGGCATATCCAGGTAAACTTGAGTAAGAAGCTTGAGGATGGTATAAAAAATCAAATTCATTTAAATGTGCAATGCTTATTTTATCCAACTGTTCTCTGTTCTTAGGTTTTCAACAGACTATTTTTTGTACATTATACAGTTTCTGTCAGTATTTTAATTCAAAGTTGAATCATTGTACTATAAATCTATCTTCAGCTTGCCTTATATCTGTTGCTTTATTAATAAAGCATGCAATAGTAAAGTTTGTATAAACACTGTAGCAAAAATGAACTGATCTAGTTATGACAGATTCTTCTAGTTTTCTTAGATGTTTTAAATAATTCCTAAAATTTGTTTACTTGATTATAGAGCATCCTATGGGGTTTTGATAATGAAGTAAATCAGTAAGACTCAGGATGATGTGCTGAGTTATTAAATTAGCCTCTAAATTAAATTTTAAGTGTATCTTAGCTTAACTTTGGCACCACATAATTTTATTCAGCTCAGAAGTATTTTCAAGTACAATTTAAATGGTTTCATATTTCTTTGAGAATAATGAAAAAAATTATGTGTAGGATTCCACTTCTATTTTCTAGAACTTGGGAATTGGGATCAATGTTAGTTTAAGTAACTTGTTATCTGTGTGAAATAAGAGGGAGTATCTCTAAGAATTTTGTGGTTAATAATCATGCAGGGAGGAACTCTCTTCACAATTCATGCTTAACCCAACTTAGATAAGGGTATGGACAATTTATTTTCATGATTGTATCATCCATGCCCTGTAATCTATTTTTCTGTTTTGAGTGTTATTGTTTTTTTGTTTCCCTTTCTTGGGTTTTTGTATATTTTCCTCTATTGCTCATTGTATTTTTTATTTACCCCATTTCAGTCATCCACAATTTACTCATTGTCCAGTGTTTGGAACCATGTGCAAAGGTCATGTTTGAAATATGTAAGATAAAGTCTTTACTTTTTACAAATGTATGAACTAGTGGTACATAAAGATCATGAACTTCTCAGCTTGCTGCACATGTTCACAAAGCAGAGTGCAAACAAGTGCAAATATACAAGGTGAAAACCACACTCATGAAGGCCAGAGGCAACAAGAAACAGAGTGTGATAGTTAGAAACATCTGATTAAAAACAAACAAAAAATCTTGAAGAAATTTGGAAGGGAACTAGCTGGCTCTTAAAGAAAGAGAATAATATCAAATGGGCAAAAAGCACATGCACAATTGTGTCTAGCACTAACTCACAAATACCATCTATTTGTTAAATTAGATTCAGGTGGAAATGAGCAAGTGATGTGTAGGCAAAATCAGTGAAGTGAATCTTGCTGGAGCAGGGAGGCTACAGTGGGGAAACAAAATTTAAAAAGTAAAGTGAGGGAACTTGGAGACAGTTCCCAAATCTTAGAAAGATTTGTATGGATATTGCCTTATTAAACAACCACATTTGGAACATGATAACATACTATTTAAAGTAGATACGTTGGAAGAAGTGATTCTTGTGGTAATCTACATCTAAAATACTGTAATTTTGAAGAGAAAGTACTATGAAACCAAATAGCAACAATTTTTTACTTGCATTAATAGGGCATTTGTATAAGTAGTAGGCTAGCTAACAGGACCAAAAGAAATTAAATTAAAAATAATTCCAATTAAATGCCATCATTGTCAAGAATGGGCACAAAGTTATGTTTAAACCAAGTGGAACAAATAATAATCACATGAGTGTAGCCCTATTATACGGTGTTACTTTTAAAAATGTGAGATTAATGCTGTTTCCTGACATTTCTGTAATGTATTCAAGCATTATAATCATACAAGTACCACATGAAATGTAGTAGTTAAGAAAATTCCAGCCCATAACTGTTGGGTTCATATCCTTTTTAAACACTAGCTTTTTGGAAATCAGAAACATTATTTAATCTCCCTGTACCTTGGTTCCTTTACATGTTAAAGGGACATAATAGTAGATGTCTGTTAGTATTTTTATGAAAATTAAATGTGTTAACATTTGGAACTTGGAAATATTTGTCATTTAGTAAGCCACCACTAAATGTTAGCTATTTTGCTATTGATACTGTTGCTGTTAGATAAGATTAAAATAAAATCAAAAATATAAAACACAAAATTTGCTCTTTAATAATATAGAATCACCCTATTCTCCTTTCCCAAGTGGAGAAGTTTTGTTCCTTTCCTTTTTTACTTTTATTATGAATGTACCTAAAATTATGTATTTATGCATGTTTATTTAGCCTTTTAATGTAAAGTGAGGTCATATTCTGTGTTTAGCTCTGTCTTCTTATCTCATGGTGTGCCTGGATATTGTGTTAACAGTAAAGCTTAAAATATCTTAAAATATCTACACAGTAGTTCATAATATTCATGTGCAATGATTTATTTAATCAATTTCCTTTAGCTAGTATTTAGGATATTTTCTTTTATTTTTTTTCCTATTATGAACAGTTGTAAAGGGTATTCTTTTGCAAACAACTTAATATACATATGATAGTAAAAACTTTTAAACAATCAAAGCAAGAACCAAATAATCAGCATAGTTACCAGATGAAAGTGTTATAGTAAGAATCAAGCAAACAAAAACTAGCAATTAAAAAATACATAAATATAGACTATGATAAGAGTTCTGTGGACTACATTCTAAGAAGTAATATTAGTTGTTTTAAAAGGGTAGCCTTAAAAATTTTTAAATATATCATCAAATCTCTCCTTCTAAAATAATTTTACTAACAAAAGAATTCCTAACTAAATTCATATAAGTTTGCTGTGATAGTGGTAAGGAACTTGCCTTCCAATGCAGGAGACATAAGAGACATGGGTTCTATCACTGGGTCAGGAACATCTCCTGGAGAAGGGCATGGCAATCCGCTATTCTTGCCTAGAGAATCCCATGGACAGAGGAGCTTGGAGGGCCACAGTCTATAGGGTTGCAAAAAGTCAGACATGACCAAAGTGACTTAGAACTAATGCAATATTGTATAGACAATGAAACAGATAGTGTATAGACAGTGATAACAGAGTAATAAGAAGTCACAAGTATTAAGTGAGTGAGTGACATTTTTAAAAATTTACCAAATAACAGTGTTGTTAAATCCATTAATGACATTCCTTATTGAGTTAATGGTGGCAAAATTAAAGGAAATTTTTAACACCTATTAAAATGTCTAATATAAGTACGTATTTCATATAGCACTGGTCTATTAATCACAATTCAAGACTTTTAGTTTTATATTAGAGTGTGAGTGTGCCCAGTAACTCAGTCATGTCTGACTCTTTGTGACCCCTTGTACTGTAGCCTGTCAGGCTCCCCTGTCCATGGAATTTTCCAGGCAAGATTACTGGAGTAAGTTGCCATTTCCTACTCCAAGGAATCTTCCAGGAATTGAATCTGCATCTCTTGTGTCTCCTGCACTGGCGGTCATGTTCTTCACCACTAGTGCCACCTGGCAAGCCCTTTTGTATTAGAATCAATGATCAAATAATTGCTAGAGTATGTAGTCAACAAAGAGTGGCCAGCAACACTTTAACTCTTTGTATGTCAGAGCAAAACCTTAAACCAACAGGCCAGTAAGTTTTTCAGAGGAATTTTGTATCTCTGTGTATATTAGCCAAACAAATTCAGCAGCAACAGTGGCCAGAGCTAAATAATGGTTTTTCAGTTTGACTGTGATTTGAATCAACATTTGACAAATATTGGAGAAGGCAATGGCACCCCACTCCAGTACTCTTTCCTGGAAAATCCCATGAATGAAGGAGCCAGGTGGGCTGCAGTCTATGGGGTCGCTAAGAGTCGTACAGGACTGAATGACTTCAGTTTCACCTTTGAGTTTCATGCATTGGAGAAGGAAATGGCAACCCACTCCAGTGTTCTTGCCTGGAGATTCTCAAGGATGGCGGAGCCTGGTGGGCTGCCATCTGTGCGGTCACACAGAGTCAGACACGACTGAAGTGACTTAGCAGCAGTAGCAGCAGTTGACAAATATTGACTAAACTTCCTTTACATCCCTGGTACCATTTTTGATCCTGTGGATTAAAAGATGAGAAAAATAAAATGATTCCCCTCAAGGATTTTAAAGTCTGGAAGAATAGCTGGACATATAAACACATTAAATAGACTTCAATGCAAAATGCTGGTAGGCTTACCTATAAGAAGCACTTAATCAAATATTAGGTGGAAAGTAAGCAGGTTTTAAATAATGTTTTCTGGAAGAAGTAATCACTGTTCAGAGTTTTAAAGAGAAAGGAGGACTAGGCCAGTTGAAGCAAGGAAGAGACTGGTGTAGATAGTACATGGAAGGAGTCTGTTTCCCCCAGTTGTCTTGTGGGGAAAAGCAACTACTGGCCAGGAACATCAGAGAGAAATAACTTTCCACCAAATTTTTCTTCGTTGCAGAAGCTAGGTTTACAATAACTAAGATAAAATTGGTCATTTTAAGGGAAGTTATCTGCAAAAACAATAGTCTAAAGTTAGTGGCATTGGCTAGGTAGTTGGGAGATAGGCAGTCAGAAATGGATGGTCCTGCTTGGGATGATGTAGACCTGTCTCCTTCTTTAGTTTGGAAGGCAGAACCTATTGAGAATGTCTCTGGTGGTGATTGGAAACCCAATATGTTAGTGTGCATTGCCTGGTTTTTACTGCTGAGAACAATATGAAATAGATCAACTCAGATGGCAATTATTCACTTTGCTAGAAAAAAACTGAAATGAAATAGAGTGAAGAATTTTAAGGCCTCAGGTTTTACAACCATAAGGGTCTCTTTGTACATAGTAGCAATGCTGAAATAGTTTAAATACGTAAGATTCACAAAAATGTATCAATTTTAAAAAGGGATCCAGCTTTGAAAAAAAATGTTAAGGTGTCATCTTTCTATGAAACCCCACTACTTAATATGCCTACAGTTTGAGGACTAGAGGATCATGCGGAAAAGATAGCCAAAAAGTTAGTAAATAAGTAAGTAAAAAAGGCAGACATTAGTACTATGTCTGGGAAGGAATTATAGGTGCCACTGACACATGAAAAAGACATTTCTTCTGCTATTCTTTTATTATTTTTGAACATGGTGTTTTTAAGATTTATGCAGATTATAAAAGGATCTTTTATATTATATGACTATAAAATAGCAGTGCAAATTCTCAGCACCATATTTAAGAATTATATGTCATGATATAAACATTCTAAAATAATACCCATTTTATTCAGAATCAACCCCAAATCATCTATTGGCTTTTAGAGGCTCTTAACTGGAAATTTTGTGATCCACACAGTCAAAGGCTTTGGCATAGTCAATAAAGCAGAAATAGATGCTTTTCTGGAACTCTCTTGCTTTTTTCCATGATCCAGCAGATCCAGCAGATGTTGGCAATTTGATCTCTGGTTCCTCTGCCTTTTTGAAAAACAGCTTGAACATCAGGAAGTTCACAGTTCACATATTGCTGAAGCCTGGCTTGGAGAATTTTGAGCATTACTTTATTAGCATGTGAGATGAGTGCAATTGTGTGGTAGTTTGAGCATTCTTTGGCATTGCCTTTAAGAGGAGAGTGAAAAAGTTGGCTTAAAGTGCAACATTCAGAAAACAAAGATCATGGCACCGGTCCTATCACTCCATGGGAAATAGATGGAGAAACAATGGAAACAGTGTCAGACTTTATAATTTTGGGCTCCAAAATAACTGCAGATGGTGACTGCAGCCATGAAATTAAGACACTTACTCCTTGGAAGAAAAGTGATGACCAACGTAGACAGTATATTCAAAAGCAGAGACATTCCTTTGCCAACTAAGATCTGTCCAGTCAAGCCTATGGTTTTTCCATTAGTCATGTATGAATGTGAGAGTTGGACTGTGAAGAAGGCTGAGCACCGAAGAATTGATGCTTTTGAACTGTAGTGTTGGAGAAGACTCTTGAGAGTCCCTTGGACTGCAAGGAGATCCAACCAGTCCATTCTGAAGTAGATCAACCCTGGGATTTCTTTGGAAGGAATGATGCTAAAGCTGAAACTCCAGTACTTTGGCCACCTCATGCGAAGAGTTGACTCATTGGAAAAGACTCTGACGCTGGGAGGGGTTGGGGGCAGGAGAAGTGGACTGCAGAGGATGAGATGGCTGGATGGCATTACGAACTCCATGGACGTGAGTCTGAGTGAACTCCAGGAGTTGGTGATGAACAGGAAGGCCTGGCGTGCTGCGATTCATGGGGTCGCAAAGAGTTGGGCACGACTGAGTGTCTGAAATGAACTGAGCTGAATTGGACTGGAAATTCTGGCGTCTTCCCTTTGAATGATGATATAATTTCTAAGAATTAGAGTTTCTGGAGTGTATAATATTATTGCCATATAGGATGGGAATGCCAAGTTCAGCAATCTGACTGCTTGTAAGCTGGTAAGCTGACTGTTTACTGTACTCTGCTGCTGCTGCTGCTAAGTCGGTTTAGTCAGTCATGCCCAACTCTGTGCGACCCCATAGACAGAAGCCCACCAGGCTCCTTTATTCCTGGGATTTTCCAGGCAAAAATACTGGGGTAAGTTGCCATTTCCTTCTCTGTTACTGTACTGTATCATACACCTAGACCAAGCTAACTGAAAATTAGTTTTATATACCAAAATTGATTGGAGAAATACATTCATAAAATCTATTTAACACTAATTCACTGAAAAACACATACATAGTTTTGAAACCTTCCCAAATAAACACAGTATACAATTTGGTGTCATTTTGAAATATACAATTCACTTCTGATTTATAAGAAAAAAAAAATTTTTATACACAACTGGAGAGGAACAGTAGTACCACCTTCCAAATGATCATTGCTTATTACAAAACTCAGATTCATGGCTAAAATCAATAACAAACAGGAACTGTCAGTATAGAAAGCTCTTAGTAACATAATCAGCAAAAAATGATGAAAACATAATCACAAAATATATAGTCAGAGGAAAAAGATGTGACAAAGCTAACAAGCAATGGAATCCAACATAACTCTTCTCCATGAGTGGCTTACTTCCAGACAGATAACAACCAAGGAGCAGCAATGTTGTCACCTTTTTGAGCAACATCATTGTCTTGTGAGTAAAAAGAATGACAGAATTGAATATATTCATAGATATGTGAGGCTGAAGGGTTTGCTATGTGTTTTGAAAGGACACCAAGGTGTAACTGATGGCATAACAGCACTATATATTTAAAGTGTGGGGCAAAGGTAGACAAGATTGAGAGTATATTTGCCCAGCTACTTCCAAGGATAAAAGTGAGTCAAATCAAATGAGACAAACAGCATGACAATATCTTAGTGAATAAGTTATTTAAAGCTCTCTTTTTTCCTAGTGCTTATGCATAAGCTTCTGTGATCATGAATGGGTATTCTCTAAAATGTATAGGCTATATTAGACGATTAGAGAATGACTTGCTCCTAAAAGTACAAGGAAGATTTTGCAAATGCACTAACCATGAATTAGGAGACCAGTTTCCATAAGTTCTATAAGTGTACTATTTTCTACAATAAACTTATTATTTCCATGTGCTGATTCAAAAATAGAGGTACAAAATAGAGGTAGAGAGAATGAAAAAATAAATTTTAAAAAGTAGAAAATCACAAAGATTTTTTGAATTTTACGCTTCATTAGAAATAAAGTTCAAGAAGAATTCTTGCTTTGTTAAAGCTTTGAAGTGTGTGTTAGCTGCTTAGTTGTGTCTGACTGTTTGCAACCCCATGGACTGTAGGCTCCTCTGTCCTACAGGCTCCTCCTCCTCCTCAGGCTTCTCTGTCCATGGGATTATCCAGGCAAGAATAATGGAGTGGGTAGCCATTCCTTTCTCCACAGTTTCTTCTCAACCTGGTGATTGAACCCTGGTCTCCTGCATTGCAGACAGATTCTTTACCATCTGAGCCATGAGGGAAGCTTTAAAAATTAGATTTAATTGCAACAACTTGCTGATGAATTTACATAGTTCCTTTGCAAATATTTCTTTTCTTAAATAAAACCTTTGGCAACAACAGTGTGTGTGTGTGTGTGTGTGTGTGTGTGTGTGTGTGTGTAATTGTGATCATGGCATCCAGAACATAATTTATTGTTAAATCTATTGTCATACTCAAAAGTTAATTCAATAATTGATTCATTACTTCATATTTGGGCCTGAAGTAACCTCAGGAGTCTTCTTGTGAGTATCTACTGTTACACTAATAAAAAGCAGAGTAGTGGGAAGTCTGTTTTGGTGTTAGGTATCTCTAGGTTCAAATTCAGGTTGATCCTAAAAACATTTCCTTTTACTGGACAAGCTTGTTAATCATTTTGAATTAATGTATCCTCATCTTGAAATTTCTGTAATCATACTTACTTAGCAGGCACATTGTGAAGATTAAATAAAATACTTTAGAGTAAAATCTTTACCATGTTTCCTGTCATACAATTTGCACTTCTAAACATATGTTCTGAATATCCATGTAAAAGATGATGAAGATTCTTTTGCTGTGGTAGGTAAGATTTTGCCTGTCAGATCTTTCTGTCTGCCACTAATTGCCTCTTGTTATGCATGCAAATGTATCTTCCACCTCAAAAGAGACTTTGTAAACAGCATTGAGGTTACTACTGTCCTTTTGATGGATAAAACGGTGAAATAATATATTTATGGGTTTTATAAACCACTAAACATGTTGTCATTTGTTACAACAGTAATAGCATACTAAAACATCCATGCTGATATGTATACTCTATATAGGTAAAGATACATAATCCCATAAATATGTTTTTTAGTTAATTCAAGTACATAATCAATGGTATCCTAGAGGACTGGAAAAGCTAATTCCTCTTGAGTTATTTCTCTCAGGGAGTATATTGCATATTAGAATGTGATTTAATTTAAATATTTGAGGCTATCTGCAGGTTCATTGTTCCTTAGGGGTAACTGACTTCTCATCTTCTGATGCTCATTTTGCTCCAGAGATGGTGACTTTGCATTATTCATGTTTGCCTGCATTTATACCATATGAGAATTTTAATACCTCTGGTGCTCTGTGTGTGTGTGTGTGTGTGTGTGTGTGTGTGTGTGTGCTCGCATGCACACACCTGTTTGTATTTTAGTACTCTTCTCTTTTTAACTGTAGAGATTATTTTGGAAACAGAATAAATGAAACTATTTTATAAACCTCTCCACTTATACTGACTACCAACTAAATTTGTGAAGTAGGAACCCAAACTGAATTTGAAGTTCATTCTCAGTAATATTGAGAATGTTCACTGATATGTTACACATAGAGAAGGAGTGAAATAACAGTCAGAAAGAGAAAATGATACTTTTCAAATAAGGTGTCATGGCTGAATTACCAACAAATTTAGAGAACAGTTATAGCATATGGGGGATATACATATAGAAAGTTTCAGAAATTTTGCAAATAAATATGTCAAAGTGCCAACATCTGCTGGATCATGGAAAAAGCAATAGAGTTTCATAAAAACATCTATTTCTGCTTTATTAACAATGCCAAAGCCTTTGAGTGTGTGGATCACAATAACCTGTGGAAAGTTCTGAAAGAGATGGGAATACCGGACCACCTGACCTGCCTCTTTAGAAACCTATATGCAGGTCAGGAAGCAACAGTTAGAACTGGACATGGAACAACAGACTGGTTCCAAATAGGAAAAGGAGTACATCAAAGCTGGATATTGTCACCCTACTTATTTAACTTATATGCAGAGTACATCATGAGAGATGCTGGGCTGGAAGAAGCACAAGCTGGAATCAAGATTGCCAGGAGAAATATCAATAACCCGAGATATGCAGATGACACCACCCTTATGGCAGAAAGTGAAGAGGAATTAAAAAGCCTCTTGTTGAAAGTGAAAGAGGAGAGTGAAAAGGTTGGCTTAAAGCTCAACATTCAGAAAACTAAGATCATGGCATCCAGTCCCATCACTTCATGGCAAATAGATGGGGAAACAGTGTCAGACTTTATTTTTGGGGGCTCTAAAATCACTGCAGATGGTGATTGCAGACATGAAATTAAAAGACGCTTACTCCTTGGAAGGAAAGTTACGATCAACCTAGATAGCATATTCAAAAGCAGAGACATTACTTTGCCAACAAAGGTCCGTCTAGTCAAGGCTATGGTTTTTCCAGTGGCCATTTACGGATGTGAGAGTTGAACTGAGAAGAAAGCTGAGCGCTGAAGAATTGATGCTTTTGAACTGTGGTGTTGGGGAAGACTCTTGAGATTCCCTTAGATTGCAAGGAGATTCAACCAGTTCATTCTAAAGGAGATCAGTCCTAGGTGTTCTTTGGAAGGACTGATGCTAAAGCTGAAACTCCAATACTTTGGCCACCTCATGTGAAGAGTTGACTCATTGGAAAAGACTCTAATGCTGGGAAAGATTGGGGGCAGGAGGAGAAGGGGACGACAGAGGATGAGATGGCTGGATGGCATCACTCACTCGACGCACATGAGTTTGAGTGAACTCTGATCATTGGTGATGGACATGGAGGCCTGGCGTGTTGCAATTCATGGGGTTACAAAGAGTCAGACAAGACTAAGCGACTGAACTGAACTGAACTGAACTGATGTTAATTTTTTTTTTTTTCCTAAAACTCGTTACTATTAACCAAAGAATACACTTCAAACATTTATGATAGTTTTTGTTTTCTTAGTCAATTTGTTTATATGGCAAATTTGTGGATTTTTTAAAAAATAATCAATTATGTGATTCAGCAAATGCTTTGAATGAACTATATTGTTTAATTCCACAATATTTTTGTGAGCTGTCTTTTCCAATTAGATAAGATGGACAACACAAATGTTAAAAATTCAAAGTGAGATAGATTCAGCCCTGGCGCTATGAAGTCAGAGCTCACAAGATTAACATTTGCTGAAGACTAGAGTATTATGTAAGAATTTTTTTAATAAAAAGGACATTTAGTAGGGCTATGATGCTTTTAACATCATTCTTTATAGAATTTAATAAAGTTAAAAATATCCATGTCTTAATATTAATCTGATAGAAATATATAAGGACTAGTAGTTTATAAGCATTCACAAATTATATAAAGTATAAGATCATTTGAAAAAGTATTTAAACCATAAAAATTCTAAATTAATAGTAAATAAACTATGACAGAGTACAAAAATGTCTATTCAGTGTATTTAAATTTTGGAATCAAGTAAATATATACAGATCTACCTTTGGAAAAAATAATCTAAAGAAGGAAATATATCAGTGTTTACTAAATGTTTATACTAGACTGTGGGATAATTTTTTTTAATTATATACTTAATGTTTTCCAACATTTTACATTGAATACAGAAGTTCTTAAGAGGAAAAAAATCCCGCTTATAAAGAAAGAAATGCAAAACTATCAGTAATGTCAACCTCTATTGAATATTGAATATTGAATCATTCAATATTGCTATGTGTCTGATACTTTACTAATCATTATACACAACTCATCAAATTTCCACAATTCATTCGCAGTTCAATCAAACAACACAGGGCTGAGGGAAGGGACATATTCAGGTGATAAGGATGAAGTCAGATATTTTAAGAGCTGAGCAACAAGGGCTTATGGAAGCTTCCTGATGGGGGAGACTGACTGAGGGGGAAACTGGTCTTGTTCTGATGGGCGGGGCTATGTTCAGTAACCTTTAACACAATTTTCTGTTAATGGGGGGAGTTGTGTTCCCTCCATGCTGTTTCAGTTCAGTTCAGTTCTGTCCCTCAGTCATGTCCAATTCTTTGCGACCCCATGAATTACAGGACACCAGGCCTCCCTGCCCATCACCAACTCCCAGAGTTTACCCAAACTCATGTCCATTGAGTCGGTGATGCCATCCAGCCATCTCATCCTCTGTCATCCCCTTCTCCTCCTACTCCCAATTCATCCCAGCATCAGGGTTTTTTCCAACGAGTCAACTCTTCACATGAGGTGGCCAAAATATTGAGTTTCAGCTTCAGCATCAGTCCTTCCAATGAACTACCAGGACTGATCTTCTTCAGGATAGACTGGTTAGATTTCCTTGCAGTCCAAGGGACTCGCAAGAGTCTTCTCCAACACCACAGTTCAAAAGCATCAATTCTTTGGTGCTCAGCTTTCTTCACAGTCCAACCCTCACATCCATACACAATCACTGGAAAAACCATAGCCTTGGCTAGACGGACCTTAGTTGGCAAAGTAATGTCTCTGCTTTTGAACATGCTATCTAGGTTGGTCATAACTTTCCTTCCAAGCAATAAGCGTCTTTTAATTTCATGGCTGCAATCACTATCTGCAGTGATTTTAGAGCCCAGAATAATAAAGTCAGCCACTGTTTCCATTGTTTCCCCATCTATTTGCCATGAAGTGATGGGACTGGATGCCATGATCTTAGTTTTCTGAATGTTGAGCTTTAAGCCAACTACTTCACTCTCATCTTTCATTTTCATCAAGAGGCTCTTTAGTTCTTCTTCACTTTCTGCCATAAGGGTAAAATCATCTGCATATCTGAGGTTATTGATATTTCTCCCGGCAATCTTGATTCCAGCTTGTGCTTCTTCCAGCCCAGGATTTCTCATGATGTACTCTGCATATAAGTTAAATAAGCAGGGTGACAATACACAGCCTTGACATACTCCTTTTCCTATTTGGAACCAGTCTATTGTTCCATGTCTAGTTCTAACTGTTGCTTCCTGACCTGCATATAGGTGTCTCAAGAGGCAGGTCAGGTGGTCTGGTATTCCCATCTCCTTCAGAATTTTCCATAGTTTATTGTGATCTACACAGTCAAAGGCCTGGCATTGTCAATAAAGCAGAAATAGATGTTTTTCTGGAACTCTCTTGCTTTTCTGATGATCCAGTGGATGTTGGCAATTTGATCTCTGGTTCCTCTGCCTTTTCTAAAACCAGCTGGAACATCCAGAAGTTCACATTTCACATATTACTGAAGCTTGGCTTGGAGAATTTTGAGTATTACTTTACTAGCGTGTGAGCTGAGTGCAATTGTGTTTGAGCATTCTTTAATTATTAATATTAATATTATTATTATTATTATTTACTTTACAATACTGTATTGGTTTTGCCATACATTGACATGAATCTGCCATGGGTGTACATTAGTTCCCAATCCTGAACCCCCCTCCTACCACCCTCCCCAGATCATATCTCTGGGTCATCCCAGTGCACCAGCCTCAAGCATCTTGTATCCTGTATTGAACCTAGACTGGTGATTCGTTTCTTACATGAGAGTATACATGTTTTAATGTCATTCTCCCAAATCATCCCACCCTCTCCCTCTCCCACAGAATCCAAAAGTCTGTTCTATATATCTGTATTATTTTTAATGGCTGAGTAATAATCTATTGTGTATATGTACCACAGCTTTCTTATCCATTCATCTGCTGATGGACATCTAGGTTACTTCCATGTCCTAGCTATTATAAACAGTGCTGTGATTAACATTGTGGTACACATGTCCCTTTCAATTCTGGTTTCCTCGGTGTGTATGCCCAGCAGTGGGATTGCTGGGTCATAAGGCAGTTCTATTTCCAGTTTTTTTAAAAAATCTTCACACTGTTCTCCATAGTGGCTGTACTAGTTTGCATTCCTACCAACGGTGTAAGAGGGTTCCCTTTTCTCCACACGCTCTCCAGCATTTATTGAACAGTCTTTGAAATTGCCTTTTTAGGGATTGGAATGAAAACTGACCTTTTCCAGTCCTGTTGCCACTGCTGAGTTTTCGAAATTTGCTGGCATATTGAGTGCAACACTTTCACAGCATCATCTTTTAAGATTTGAAATAGCTCAACTGGAATCCCATTACCTCCACTAACTTTGTTTGTAGTGATGCTTCCTGAGGCCCGCTTGACTTCATATTCCAGGATGTCTGGCTCTGGGTGAGTGATCACACCATCATGATTATCTTGGTTGTGAAGATCTTTTTTGTACAGTTTTTCTGTGTGTTCTTGCCACCTCTTCTTAATATCTTCTGCTTCTGTTAGGTCCATACCATTTCTGTTCTTTATCAAGCCCATATCTTTATGAAGTGTTCCCTTGGTATCTCTAATTTTCTTGAAGTGATCTCTCATCTTTCCCATTTTGTTGTTTTCTTCTATTTCTCCGCATTGATTCCTGAGGAAGGCTTTCTTATATCTCCTTGGTATTCTTTGGAACTCTGCATTCAGATGGGAATATCTTTCCTTTTCTCCTTTGCTTTTCATTTTTCTTCTTTTCACAGCTATTAGTAAGGCCTCCCCAGACAGCCATTTTGCTTTTTTGCATATCTTTTCCATGGGGATGGTCTTGATCCTTTCTATTTACCTGGGGCCAAACTATGGTGGAGGTAATGAAGATAATGGTGACCTCCTTTAAAAGATCCCATGCATGTATTGCTACACTCAGTGTCCCCAATCCTGCAGCAGGCCACCACCAACCCATGCGTCTGCTGGAAACTCCTAGACACTCACAGGCAAGTATGAATCAGACTTTGTGGGGTCACTGCTCCTTTCTTCTGGGTCCTGGTGTACAATGTTCTGTTTGTGCCCTCCAAGAGTCTATTTTCCATTCCTGTGTAAGTTCTGACAACTCTATGGTGGGATCAATGGGGACCTTCTCCAAGAGGGCTTATGTCATAACCAAATCTGCTGTACCCAGAGCCCCTGTCCCTTTGTCAGTCCACTGCTGACCTGCAGCCCCAAAAGAGACACTCAAACACAGTTATGTCTCAGTCTCTGTGGGTTCCCTGTGTCCTGGTGGTCACCAAGTTTGTTTGAACCCTCTTAGAGTCTATGGTAGGAATAAGGTTTGATTCTAAACATGAATTTGCCCCTCCTACCACCTTACTGGGGTGTCTCTGACTTTGAATGTGGGGTATCTCCTTACCGCTGGTCCAGTGAAGCGCCACTGCTGCTCCTGACCTGGGACGTGGGGTATCTCCTCTCAGCTGCTCACCGCTCCAACACTGTGCAGCCACCACTCACTGCTCCAGACTCTTATCCTCTTATCCTTCTCCATCAGAAGGCAGACAGACTGAAAACCACAATCACAGAACACTAACCAATCTAATCACATGGATTGCTGCCTTGTCTAACTCAGTGAAACTACAAGCCGTGCCATGTGGCACCACCCAAGACAGATGGGTCATGGTGGAGAGTTCTGATAAAATGTGGTCCACTGGAGAAGAGAATGGCAAACCACTTCTGTATTCTTGCCTTAAAAAGCCCATGAACAGTGTGAAAGGCAAAAAGAGAGAACACTGAAAAATTATCTACTCAGGTTGGTAGGTGCCCAATATGCTACTGGAGATCAGTGGAAAAATAACTCTAGAAAGAATGAAGAGAAGGAGCCAAAGCAAAAACAACACCCAGTTGTGGATATGACTGGTGATGGAGTAAAGCCAATGCTGTAAGACCAATATAGAATAGGGATATGCAATGTTAAGTCCATGAATCAAAGCAAACTGGAAGTGGTCAAACAGGAGATGACAAGAGTGAACATTGACATTTTAGGAATCAGCAAACTAAAACAGACTGGAATGGGTGAATTTAACTCAGATGATCTTCATATCTACTACTGTGTGCAAGAATCCCTTATAAGAAGTGGAGTAGCCCTCATACTCAACAAAAGAGTCCAAAATGCAGTACTTGGATGCAGTTTCAAAAACAACAGAATGATCTCTGTTTTAAAGGCAAGCCATTCAATATCACAGTAATCCAAGGCAATACCCTGACCAATAATGCCGAAGAAGCTGAGATTGAATGGTTCTATGAAGACCTACAAGAACTTTTAGTACTAACACCCCCAAAAAAGATGTCCTTTTTATTATAGGGGACTGGAATGCAAAAGTAGGAAGTCAAGAAACACCTGGAGTAACAGGCAAATTTGGCCTTGGAGTACAGAATGAAGCAGGGCAAAGGCTAATAGAGTTCTGCCAAGAGAAGGCACTGGTCATAGCAAACACCCTCTTCCAACAACACAAGAGAAGACTCTACACATGGATATCACCAGATGGTCAATACCAAATCAGATTGATTATATTCTTTGCAGCCAAAGATGGAGAAGCTCTATACAGATAGCAGAAATAAGACCAGGAGTGGACTGTGGCTCAGATCATGAAATCTTTATTGCCAAATTCAGACTTAAATGGAAGTAAGTAGGGAAAACCACTAGACCATTCAAGTATGACCTTAATCAAATCCCCTACAATAATACAGGGGCAGTGAGAAATAGTGTTAAGGGACTAGATCTGATAAACAGAGTGCCTGGTGAACTATGGTCAGAGGTTCCTGACATTGTATAGGAGAATGGGTTCAAGATCATCTCCAAGAAAAAGAAGTGCAAAAAAGCAAATATCTGTCTGAGATGCCTTACAAATAGCTATGAAAAGAAGGGAAGTTAAAAAAAAAAGGAGAAAATGAAAGATATTCCCATTTGAATGCAGAGTTCCAAGGAATAGCAAAGAAAGATTAGAAAGCCTTCCTCAGTGATCAAGGCAAAGAATTATAGGAAAACAATGGAATGGGAAATACTATAGATATCTTCAAGAAACTTAGAGATACCAAGGGAACATTTCATGAAAAGATGGGCTCAATACAGGACAGAAATTGTATGAACCTAACAGAAGCAGAAGATATTAAGAAGAGGTGGCAAGAATATGCAGAAGAACTATACAAAAAAGATTTTCATGACCCAGATGATCATGATGGTGTGATCACTCACCTAGAGCCAGACATCCTGGAATGCGAAGTCAAGCAGGCCTCAGGAAGCATCAGTACAAACAAAGCTAGTGGAAGTAAAGGGATTCCAGTTGAGCTAGTTCAAATCCTAAAAGACGAAGCTGTGAAAGAGCTGCACTCAATATACCAGCCTATTTGGAAAACTCAGCAGTGGCCACAGGACTGGAAAAGGTCAGTTTTCATTCTAATTCCTAAGAATAGCGATTTCAAAGAATGCTGAAACTACTGCACAATTGCACTCATCTCACACGCTAGTAAAGCAATGTTCAAAATTGTCCAAGCAAGGCTTTAACAATACATGAATCATGAAATTCCAGAAGTTCAAGCTGGCTTGAGAAAATGCAGAGGAACCAGAGATCAAATTCCAAACACCTGCTGGATCATGGAAAAAGCAAGAGAGTTCCAGAAAAACATCTATTTCCGCTTTATTGACTATATAAAAGCCTTTGACTGTGTGGATCACAATAAACTGTGGAAAATTCTGAATGAGATGCGAATACCAGACCACCTGACCTGCCTCTTGAGAAACCTGTATGCAGGTCAGGAAGCAACAGTTAGAACTGGACATGGAACAACAGATTGGTTCCAAATTGGAAAAGGAGTACATCAAGGCTGTGTATTGTCACCCTGCTTATTTAACTCATATGCAGAGTACATTATGAAAAATCCTGGGCTGGATGAAGCACAAACTGGAATCAAGATTGCCAAGAGAAATATCAATAACCTGAGATATGCAGATGACACCACCCTTATGGCAGAAAGTAAAGAAGAACTAAAAAGCCTCTTGATGAAAGTGAAAGATGAGAGTGCAAAATTTGCCTTAAAGCTCAGCATCAGGAAACTAAGATCATGGCATCTGTCCCATCACTTCATGGAAATAGATGGGGAAACAGTGTCAGACTTTTTTTTTTTTTTGGCTCCAAAATCACTGCAGATGGTGACTGCAGTCATGAAATTAAAAGACACTTACACCTTGTAAGGAAAGTTATGACCAAACTAGAAAGCATATTAAAAAGCAGAGACAACAATGCCAACAAAAGTCTGTCTCGTCAATAATATGGTTTTTCCAGTGATCATGTATCTATGTGAGAGTTGGACTATAAAAAAAGCTGAGCACAGAAGAATTGATGCTTTTGAACTGTGGTGTTGGAGAAGACTCTTGAGAATCCCTTGGAATGCAGGAAAATCCAACCAGTCTATCCTAAAGGAGATCAGTCCTGTTCATTGGGAGGACTGATGTTGAAGCTGAAACTCCAGTACTTTGGCCACCTGATGTGAAGGAGCTGATTCATTTGAGAAGACCCTAATGCTTTTAAAGATTGAAGGTAGGAGAAGAAGGGGACAACACAGGATGAGATGGTTGGATGGCATCACCAACTTAGTCGACATTAAGAGTTTGGGTTTTGGTAAACTCTAGGAATTGGTGATGGACTGGGAGGCCTGGCATCCTGTAGTCCATGGGGTTGCAAAGTGTATGACATGCCTGAGCAACTGAACTGAGTTGAACTGAGCCACAAGGGAGACCCCTCTCCTACCCTGGCTCCTCCCAATTGCCTTTATGTTTTCATTATCTATATATACAACAACCACAAGGATAATGCAAGCTGGCTCCATGTTGAACTCTTTTTTTTTTTTTTTTTGCATGATAGTATACATGTTTCAATGCCATTCTCCCAAATCATCCCACCCTCTCCCTCTCCCTCAGAGTCCAAAAGTCCGTTCTATACATCTGCGTCTCTTTTGCTGTCTCGCATACAGGGTCATCATTACCGTCTTTCTAAATTCCGTATATATGCGTCAGTATACTGTATTGGTGTTTTTCTTTCTGGCTTACTTCACTCTGTATAATCGGCTCCAGTTTCATCCATCTCATTAGAACTAATGCAAATGTATTCTTTTTAATGGCTGAGTAATACTCCATTGTGTATATGTACCACAGCTTTCTTATCCATTCATCTGCTGATGGACATCTAGGTTGCTTCCATGTCCTGGCTATTATAAACAGTGCTGCAATGAACATTTGGGTACATGTGTCTCTTTCAATTCTGGTTTCCTCGGTGTGTATGCCTAGCAGTGGGATTGTTGAACTCTTGATAGAGTAGAGCTGAGTTTATTTCTTACTGTGATGAAGTATTGCTTACTTTGATGCAGACTTAATGGCATCCTAGAATGGAAAGGGCAGAGTCTGCATACTTATGGTATTTGATGGATTGACTTAATAAACTATCTTTCAATCAAAGGCTTGATGGACTTTGGATAAGGGTCATTATATAATAGTTTAGGAATAGATGAATATAGCAAGGTTTTGGGCAGGGATTTTGGAGCATCTTGATGTATAAACAATTATTTGATTCTCTCTCTTGACAAGGTGAGCATTCTTAAATGGCTTGTCAGGAGTCCCTTAAGTTAACAAGTTATTTTCAACTATCATTATCCTGGTAAAGAGTTCCCTAAAATAAAAATGTCATATATATAGGAAGACAGTGGACTAGTATAGTTCAGTTCAGTTCATTCACTCAGTCGTGTCTGACTTTTTGCGACCCCATACACTGCAGCACACCAGGTCTCCCTGTCCATCACTAATTCCTGGAGTATGCTCAAACTTATGTTCATTAAATTGGTGATGCCGTCCAACCATCTCATCTTCTTTCATCCCTTCCTACTTCTGCCTTCAATCCTTCCCATAATCAGGGTCTTTTCAATTGAGTCAGCTCTTTGCATCAGGTGGCCAAAGTATTGGAGTTTCAGTTTCAACATCAGTCATTCCAATGAATATTCAGGACTGATTTCCTTTATGATTGACTGGTTGGATCTCTTTGCAGTCTGAGGGACTCTCAAGAGTCTTCTCCAACACCACAGTTCAGAGGCATCAATTCTTTGGTGCTCAGCTTTCTTAATGGTCCAACTCTCACATACATACATGACTACTGAAAAAACCATAGCTTTGACTAGACGAACTTTTATCAGCAAAGGAATGTCTCTCCTTTTTAATATGCTGTCTAGGTTGGTCATAGCTTTTCTTCAAAGGAGCAGGTGTCTTTTAATTTCATGGCTGCAGTCACCATCTGTAGTGATTTTGGAGCCCAAAATATGACTAGGACATCTGTGGTACTATTCATGCTGATAATCGAATCATGTAACTAATAAGGCCTTGTGTGTGTGTTTGTGTTGTGTGTGTGTGATCATTTTTTTTCTCAATGTGAACAGCTAAATCTGAATTTCAAATTGACTTTTCCCTATAATTCAGCTTAAGCCATATAAAATTAAAAGTGTACAACTTATGATAACATGAAAAAGAAAGATTTGGTGGATTAAAAGCATGTTCATCATTCTTGCAAATGGTTGCATATCATGTCAAAAAAAGCGAAGGTTTACTGAAATTTTAATAGGCATCATATAACTTTGTGACTAATTCTTTGGTATTTCTTTACAGTACAGAAGTTAGGAAGTAAAACAACTGCTTTATATACTCAAAGCATCAATTTGCAAGGATGCACTGATCTCATAACAGTGCCTAATGATTATTACAATGTGCATGTTTGTATGGCACCCCACTCCAGTACTCTTGCCTGGAAAATCCCATGGACGGAAGAGCCTGGTGGGCTGCAGTCCATGGGGTCGCGGGGAGTTGGACATAACTGAACGACTTAACTTTGACTTTTTGCTTTCATGCATTGGAGAAGGAAATGGCAACCCACTCCAGTGTTCTTGCCTGCAGAATCCCAGGGATGGGGAAGCCTGGTGGGCTGCCGTCTGTGGGGTCGCGCAGACTCAGACACGACTGAAGCGACTTAGCAGCAGCAGCAGTATATACATATAAACATACCACACACATATGTATTCTAACAGAATTGGAAACATGAAGAAATATGCCTACAATTAAATGTTGTCTAGAAAGTATATACTCTGAAAATAGAATGTTATGTCCTTCTCTGCTCTATTATTTTGCTCTATCTTAGCACTTCTCCTTTACCACTTCTGTGAGAGAGTATGCTCATACTCAAAACTAGAGAGGTTTGCTTTTTGCTATTTGGAGGCTATTTAATTTTAATTGCTCCCCAAGCATAGGCCAATTCATGATGGCAAGAGCAGAGCAAGAATCCTTCACAGATCCTTTGAAATTTGAAGAGCTGCTATTCACATTGCCTCAGGCTCCCATTGCTACATTTGTGTGAAAATGTAAGCAGAGGAATACCTCTGTCATACATGCCCAGTGTTCTGAAAATATCACATGCAGATTTGTTTAAGATTTTTAAGTTATCCATATAACATTTAAAATAAAGCTATTAAACAGATGTTGTTTTGCTACTTGCATTTTAAATTGGCATTAATAATGCATGATTATGAAAGAATACAGTGCTTGAAGTAATTAAGCTAAACAGAATATACACATTGAAAACTGTGTGTTTGTGAGAGAGACAGAAAGACTTAAGGGAGTATAAAAGAATTGTAAGTCATCTCCCCCACTGGAGAATAAAAGCATTAACTGTACCTTATAATTTTCATATTTAATATATGCAAAAGTGTACTAAATATGACTGATTTTTTAAAGAGCAATAATTTCTTAAGACATTCGATTTCATGGTTTTTGTATAAAGCAAAAAGCAAGTGAATTCACTTGCCCAGCTGTTTAAATGTAAAACAATATGTAAACCACTTTTACCCTGTATTTCTGGAAGATAGACTTAAAGTAGGTAAGCACTTTAGTAAGTGCTTTCAGTAAGTAAGGGCATATTGAAATAATAATTATCATTATTTTCAAAATCCATTTAAAAATTATTGAACAGAGGAAATTTAGACCAAGAGACATAAGAGGAAAATCATTTGAGACATATACTTTGTTAATACTTTGATAAATGATCCTTTTCAAATGGAAGAGATACACTTGAAATTTGAAGACAAATTTTATTGGAGTGTTGACTTGAGAAACACACACAACACAATGTAAGAGCTATGAGTTGAGTTTAGTGTCTTACTGAGGATGATAGCCCAGGGGACAGGCTCTCAGATAGCTCTGAGAAAGAAGTGGCAAGAGGGTATGTGATGAGGTCATTATGTGTATGATTTTGGGAAAGAGTTGCTTGTATTAATAATCATGCATACTTCTTGGTAAAAAGTTACTGCTTGTAACAAGGAACAGATATCTCAATGAATGATTTTAGTGCTTTTCTAAGTATGGGAGGGTGTAAGAATTCAATTTATTCAGATTTATCCTGTGTTTCCAGAGCACAGTGTCTTATTTTGATCTCCACCCTGTATTTCTTTCAGGGTTTGTTGTATGTTGGCAACTGTAGTAGTTAATGACTTGATTCTTGTAGAACTGAATGGTGGGCAACATTCTTTTTTTTAATAAGAAGATCACAAGGAGCTTATCATAGTTATGAGACACGTTCCCTTGACATTGAATTCTAAAATGGCTTCTTTCCATTTCCATCTAAAAGAGAAACTGGAAAAAATGAATCACTCATATGTATATAGGAGAAGGCAATGGCAACTAACTCCAGTACTCTTTCCTGGCAAATCCCATGGATGGAGGAGCCTGGTAGGCTGCAATCCATGGGGTCTCTAGGAGTCGGACATGACTGAGCAACTTCACTTTCACTTTTAACTTTCATGCATTGGAGCAGGAAATGGCAACCCACTCCAGTGTTCTTGCCTGGAGAATCCCAGGGATGGGGGAGCATGGTGGGCTGCGGTCTATGGGGTCGCACAGAGTCGGACACGACTGAAGTGACTTAGCAGCAGCAGCAGCAGCATATGTATATAAGCCAGTCAAGTAAGGCTTATTGACTTTAAAACTGGATGTTCATTTTACTATGAAGATAAAAATTCAGAAGAGTTTGCATGATCTTCTTGAAGGTGTATTATCATCTTCCAAGAATATGAATTGCTCTTTCTTTCCAGGAAAAAAATTAGAGAATATTTTGTTTAGCCTTTTCCCTCATTAGACTTTTCCTGGATTATAGTTAAAGTTTTTGATTTAGAGATATCTAAAAAAAAAAAAAAAAAAAAGACGCTTACTCCTTGGAAGAAAAGTTATGACCAACCTAGATAGCATAATCAAATGCAGAGACATTACTTTGCCAACAAAGATCCATCTAGTCAAGGTTCTGATTTTTCACGTAGTCATGTATGGATTTGAGAGTTGGACTGTGAAGAAGGCTGAGCGCCGAAGAATTGATGCTTTTGAACTGTGGTGTTGGAGAAGACTCTTGAGAGTCCCTTGGACTGCAAGGAGATCCAACTAGTCCATTCTGAAGGAGATCAGCCCTGGTATTTCTTGGAAGGAATGATGCTAAAGCTGAAACTCCAGTACTTTGGCCACCTCATGTGAAGAGTTGACTCACTGGAAAAGACTGATGCTGGGAGGGATTGGGGGCAAGAGGAGAAGGGACAACAGAGGATGAGATGGCTGGATGGTATCACTGACTCGATGGACGTGAGTCTGAGTGAACTCCAGGAGTTGGTGATGGACAGGGAGGCCTGGCATGCTGCAATTCATGGGGTCACAAAGAGTCGGACACAACTGAGTGACTGAACTGAAGGCATTTTTGTTTCCTCCTCCATATTATATTTTAGTTGGATATTCCTTTAACTTGATACTGTTACAGTAAGTAATCAATAGATCAGCTGCTTTTGCAATGTACCCTTATGACTCTTTGTATTTCCCTTCCTGATTCCTTACCTATGTTCCTTAGGATGTCAGTGAAATTAACTAACTTAACTCAAGTCCTCTCTTTATACTGCTTTTGGGGAAACATGATCTAATAAAAGGGACTTTTCCTCTTCAAACTCAGCAATCTAATAAAAAAAAATGCCATGTATACCTGAAGTGTTTTTGGTTTTGCTTTCAGTGATATTTTGTTGTAAATAAATGTAGTATAGCTAGAAATAGAATAACCACAGGCATCATTCCACATGTCTGCTTTTTGAGAACACAGAAAATATTTCTTACCTTCATATTCTGTCATCTCTTGTTAATGTTTTGTTCATTGAGTTCTTTATTGCACAATCAACATCTTACACACCAAATTGAAAGTAGAGTCTTGCCATACTTTCTTCATTACTCATTTTTTTTTGCATTTCATCAAGCCTGTTAAAAGCAGCAATGGATTAAACACAGATATGGCAGAAGAAAGTAAGTTTACTAGATGATATATAGTAAAAAAAATAGCAAGGAAATATCTCTGCATACAAACATGGGAGAACTTGGGGGGTTTACTTCTGAGGAATGGGGTACCATTCTGAGACCATTCTGAGGTTTGGGATGAAATGTGAAAGAAGAGACCATGCATCCAAACACCATTATGGTATGATAAAAAGTTACTTATATTTTAAAATATTTAAATTTCTCTGCTACACAAAATACTGTGTCCTCCTCCATCTTTCACAAATAACCTCTTCTTGATCCTTAGAAACAATGTATGAGAAGGATATGGTATTCCTGATTGAATACTGTAAGGGAAATATATTATATATATATATATATATATATATATATATATATATATATATAGCACTTCTAGTGGTAAAGAACCTGACTGCCAAGAAGGCAGGAGATGTAAGAGATGCATGCTCAATTCCTAAATTGGGAAGATCCCCTGAAGGAGGGCATGGAAACCCACTTCAGTATTCTTAACTTGAGTATCCCATGGACATGGACAGAAGAGCCTGGAAATTTACAGTCCATAGGGTTGCAAAAAGTTGGACATGACTGAAGCAACTTAGCGTATATGTATACTGAAAGACAGAGGAACCTGTCATGCTGCAGTCCATGGAGTCATAAAGAGTCAGACGTGACTTAGCAACCAAGCAACAACAGCACATATATATATAGAATATAAAATAAGAAGGAAACAAGTGATACTGAACAGAGAATGAAAAGATGTAAGAGTCAGCAAATCATAGTCAGGAGGTAACTATGAAGATGGACATTACCCAGAAACACCCAGCTCAAGAAGTCCCACATGAAGTTATAGAAAGGAAATAGAATAATGTTCATGCTATGGAATAGCTTCAGATCAATTTTATCCATTTTTTGACAGTGATACCCCAGCTGAAATCCAGGTTAACATGTATTCCTTTACCCCCAATTATTTATATTCTATGTTGTCCCAACTGCATTTCAGGTTAAACCCATACTCTGTACTCAGTCAGACTTAGGCCCTCATCTGAACTGGGGAAGAAGTAGAAAGGGCCTAACTCAAGGGAATACAGTGTTTCTGTTCTGTGCTGGGTCTGCCTTTGAGATATACTATAAGGTTAGGATAATGTGGAGGATACTCAGAGATGAAGCTTTAGCCTTTAAAGGGATGCATTGAGATTGGATTATTCAAAGAAGCAAATAAACAAACAACAATTTACATGCAGCATTCTGTGATACAATTTGAATGATTTAGTCTGAGAAATGCCCTTGCAAAATGCCAAGTGAGAAAGAAATGTGGATATATAATATCAGTGAATTAAGGAAATACAGAGGAATGAGCTACTGAGAACTATGAAATTTTCCTGATACTCATAAAATAATATGTGGATACATGATGAAACATTACAAGTAATATGTGTGAAGATTAATTGCAAAGATTAATGACATTCTACCTGCATATTACATTAACTTCACAAAGAATATTAAAATATAATGATAATTGGGAAAAGGAATGCAAAAAAAAACGTATTAATTTTTGAAAATAAATGAAATGTTTTTCACTGTGTTAAAATATACAGGATCATGGAGTTATAATAATTCAAGGATTAGATACACATTATCTTAACACTTTTGGAAAACAACCAGTATTATCTTGTGAAGCTGAAGATATATATACCCTGGAAGTTCTGTTTTTAGTTATGTCATCTACAAAATTATTGTATGTATGCATGAGAAGACATGCACATCACTGATTAAAATAGCAAACAAGAACAAAACAAAACAAAACCCAGAAACACAAGCCACTTACTCATAAACTGAGGCGAGGGTAAAAAACTGTGGACTTTGTACAGCAGAGTTTTATACAGTCTTGAAAAAAGCTGAATACAACAACATGCATGAATCTTAGATATATAAAGCTTTGTGAAAAATAAGTTTCTGTAGACTGTTATGTGTATTGTTATGGTGGTTAAGTCACTAAGTTGTGTTCGATTCTTGCAATCCCACAGACTATAACCCATTAGGTTCCTTTATCCATTGGATTTCCTAGGCAAGAATACTGGAGTGGGTTGTGACACTATTTTTATGTTTTTTAGTCTTAAACAATATACTTAAGATTATATACATAAGTGATAATTTAATTCAAAAAGTTACAAAAGAATAAGTATAAAAATTCAAAGTGTGGAGGCAGAGGAACGAGATTTGGAGAAAGAATATAGGTAGCTTTGACTGTTTTCATTAGTGTTAGTTTTTATCTTTGTTCATTTTATTATTGTGATTTATAGCTTATTGCTGTATTACAGATATTTATTTTATATGCATAAAATATTATGATGCAAAAAATCCAAACCCAAGAAATCAATACGGCTGAACTGCAATAAAAGTAACAATCAGGGTAAGTGCAAATTAAAAATACCAAAGTCTAACTATATGAATTGAAAAGAATGATGGACAAAGTTGATGAGTATATTGTGTGCTGAGAATCTGTGCTGTGGCATTCTCTAAGGAGAAAGTGCAAAAACCAAAGTGTGAAGGTTGAGAGAAAGGTAATGAAAAAGAGAGAGACTAGCTTCTCTCATAAACATCTAAAAGAAAATTCCAGGAGAGGAAAGAAAAATGGTGAGAAGGAATCCAATGTAATAATAAATAATAATAATATATGCTTAGAACTGCTGAGGCCTAGATGGGTAAATTTGCAGACACCAAGTACAAAAAAAGAAAAAAGAAAATTGTCTGAAATGTATCAATAATTAGATTAGTACCAGCTCTTTCTTTTTTGTTAGTCATGAAGTGATAAAAGATAATAAGTTGATATCAAGAGATATTCTCTTTGAAAGAGAATTCTATGTCAAACAAACCAAACATTCAATTCAAAAGGCAAAATATATTGCATTCAGGCAAAGATTCCAAAATTTACCATGTACTCTGAAATAATTATGCTTAACTGTGATGTAATAAAAATGAAAAATTGATTTAAGAAAGATAAAGATTTGGAATATTTTTAAATGATATTTTCACATCAAGAAATACTTTTGTATAATTTATGAAATTAAAAATTGATTATTATACAAAATGTAAAATACTACAAAGATTTTTCCAGGTGCCCGCAAATATTATATTAAAATAATAATCATTTCCAATGAATAATCACTCTTAATAAGTTATCAAAAGAAATTTCTCTAGTCTGATGAACAGTACTTACTAGATTCCTAGATAAAAATGAAGGGGATAAAAAGAACAGAAATACCACAGCATTAATTCAAAAGAAAGAAAAAATCTTAGCTAAGAAATAGAGACAAGATATGCAATATGGTTATCAGTAACTGTTTTTATCACTTCAGTATGTTGTTTCTATGGAGATAATGTGATTATTCATATTAAAAACCCCAGATTGATCATTATGAAAACTACTAATATGATACATGTAGTATGTCAGTTGCATGGAAAACCAATACATAATAAAAAAAATTAATGAAGGAGCATATGACATTTATTATAACAACTATTAAAAATAGGAATGAACTATGGTAGATTTATAAATAAAATAATCATCATAAAAATTTTAATCAAATGGAAGTTCATAATAGATTAAGGGATATATCATACTATAAGAAGGCAATATTTTCAAATGAATTCATAATACAATTAAATTCCAACAATATGATTTTTCTAAAATATATGACCCATACATTGAAGCACAGCTTGTCTTAAAGATAATTGGCTAATTATTGGGAAAAATCAAATTAAATATTTAATGTACATCAAGTATAAAAATACTTTTCAAATTTAAAATAGAAAAATATGTAAAATGTACATTTTCAGAAAAAAATGGAAGAATATGTTTCTGTAATTTTAAGATGGTAAAAATTATCTAGATTAGTGCTGCAGAATGAAACTCTCTGCAATTATGGAAATGTACTATATGAATATCCTTTTGGAAATCCCTCATCATCCTCACATCCAAACTACCAACCTACCTTCATTTACACACATATCTTCTGCTTTCAGTTTTTTCACTATAGATTCATTCCCTTGCTCCTGTCAACAACATCTGTCTTGCCTCAGCTCTGGATCAAATCTGTTTTTGCCTTCTCAATTTATGCCCTCTGATTATTCCTTCTCATGCACTCCTGATTTTTTCCTTTTCATGCCATAATTTCCATCAGCATACAAATATGTACTAGAGTCTCCAATTAAGATAAAAGTATCTCTGGCCTTACATTTCTCTTCAGCTATGGCCCTGTTTTTCCCATTTCATTTCCTAGCTGAAATTATTTAAACAGTTGTCTTCATTTCCCCTCCCCATGTTTATGATTTATTCCAAAGTCTTCCACTGAGAGCACTCCATTTAAACTGTCCAGACAGCGGACCCCAGCTTTATCCTTTACATACTTTCTTTTCTTGGCTTTGTTAATTTGTTGTTTAGTTGTTAAACCATGTCCATTTTTTTTGTGATCACATGGACCATAGTCTGCCAGGCTCCTCTCTCCATGGAATTTCTCAGGCAAGAATACTGGAGGGGATTGCCATTTCCTTTTCCAGGAGATCTTCCCCACCTAGGGATCAAACCTACATCTCCTGCACTGGCAGGCAGATTCTTTATCACTGAGCTACCAGGGAAGCCCTGTCTTGACTTCCTAACTCCTTATATTCCTTTTTCTTTCTCTTTCCCATCATTTTCCCTTTATATCTATTTTTGTATTTACTGACATGCTGAACTACTGAATACTGTTATTTGATCTTGACTCAGTCTTGAACCTTCTACTTATCCAAACATTAACCTAGGTGACTCAATCCAATTGTCTAATATTAAATATCATCTATATGCTGTTTCCTTAGACTATATCTCCAATCTCAGCTTTTCCAGAAAAATGCCTACTCATAAATTTAACTACATACTTGATATTGCAATTTGGACCCCTGTTCAGAAACTTAAAGGTAACTTGGCCATAGGCAGAAATATTGATAATTCTCTCTGAATCTGCTCTTACTAGGTCTTTCATATTCATAAATGACAACAATTTTAATCTCTCAAGCCAAATATCTTGGAAATGTTAGCTTATGGTGAACAATGTCAGATTCATGATCTCCAAAAAAAGAAGATTTAGCTTTGGAATCAGGGACCAGGCTTGATCACTCAAGAGCTTTTGTGTAGCAGGGTTTTATTAAAGTATGAAAAGGGACAGAGAAAGCTTCTGACATAGACATCAGAAGGGGGACAGAGAGTGCCCCCCATCTTGCTAGTGTTAGTAAGAGAATTATATATATTTTTAAAAAGTTATTTAGTTCAGTTCAGTCACTCAGTCATGTCCAACTCTTGGCGACCCCATGAACTGCAGCACACCAGGCCTCCCTGTTCATCACCAACTCACAGAGTTTACTCAAACTCATGTCCATCGAGTCAGTGATGCCATCCAGCCATCTTATCTTCTGTCGTCCCCTTCTCCTCCTGCTCCAATTCCCTCCCAGCATCAGAGTCTTATCCAATGTGTCAACTCTTCGCATGAGGTGGCCAAAGTACTGGAGTTTCAGCTTCAGCATCATTCCTTCCAAAGAACAACCAAAGACTGATCTCCTTTAGAATGGACTGGTTGGATTTCCTTGCAGTCCAAGGGACTCTCAAGAGTCTTCTCCAACACCACAGTTCAAAAGCATCAATTCTTCAGTGCTCAGCTTTCTTCACAGTCCAACTCTCACATCCATACATGACTACTGGAAAAATCATAGACTAGATGGACCTTTGCTGGCAAAGTAATGTCTCTGCTTTCAATATGCTATCTAGGTTGGTCATAACTTTCCTTCCAAAGAGTAAGCATCTTTTAATTTCATGGCTGCAATGATTTTGGAGCCCAAAAATATAACGTTTGCCACTGTCCCCATTGTTTCCCCATCTATTTGCCATGAAGTGATGGGACCAGATGCCATGATCTTAGTTTTCTGAATGTTGAGCTTTAGGCCAACTTTTTCACTGTCTTCTTTCACTTTCATCAAGAGGCTTTTTAGTTCCTCTTCACTTTCTGCCATAAGGGTGGTGTCATCTGCATATCTGAAGTTATTGATATTTCTACTGGCAATCTTATTACAATAAATCAAAAAACTGCCTCAAGGTTGTAAAGATCTCACTAGACCCACTCCAATAATATACACTTTAAGATAACAGGATTAGTCTTAATGTTTTCAGGAAGAAGAACATGCCCTCAAGTAGGTTGCATTAGTTTTCAGTCGTCAGTTCAGTTCAGTTCAGTAGCTCAGTCATGTCCAACTCTTTGCGACCTCATGGACTGCAGCATGCCAGGCCTACTTATCCTTCACCAACTCCCAGTGTTTACACAAATTCATGTCCATTGAGTCAGTGATGCCATCCAACCATCATCCTCTGTCATCGCTTCCCCTCCCAACTTCAATCTTTCCCACCCTCAGGGTTTTTTCAAAAGAGTCAGTTCTTCCCATCAGGTGGCCAAAATACTGGACTTTCAGCTTCAACATCAGTCCTTCCAATGAACACCCAGGACGGATCTCCTTTAGGATGGACTGATTGGAATTCCTTGTAGTCTAAGGGACTCTCAAAAGTCTTCTCCAACACCACAGTTTAAAAGCAGCAATTCTTCTACGCTCAGTTTTCTTTGTAGTCCAACTCTCACATCCATACATGACTATTGGAAAAACCATAGCCTTGAGTAGACGGACCTTAGTTAGAGGTAAATTACTTTACAGCATTGTGGTAGTTTTTGCCATACATTCACATGAATCAGCCATGGGTGTACATGTGTTCCCCATCCTGAAGCCCTTCCCACCTCCCTGAACATCCCTTCCTTCATGATAATCCCAGTGTACCGGCCCTGAGCACCCTGTCTCATGCATCAAACTTGGACTAGTGATACTTTGCATATGATAATATACATTTTTCAATGCTAATCTCTCAAATCGTCCTATCATCGGCTCCTCCTACTGAGTCCAAAGACTGTTTTACATCTGTGTCTCTTTTGCTGTCTCGCATATAGGATCATCATTACCAACTTTCTAAATTCCATATATATGCATTAATATACTGTATTTGTGTTTTTTTTTTCTGACTTACTTCACTCTGTACAATAGGCTTCACTTTCATCCACCTCATTAGAACTGATTCAAAAGCATTATTTTCAATAGCTGAGTAATATTCCATTGTGTATATGTACCACAGCTTTGTTATCCATTCATATGCCAATAGACATCTAGATTTCTTCATACCCTGGCTATTGTAAACAGTGCTGTGGTGAACACTGCGGTACACACGTCTGTTTCAATTCTGGTTTCCTCGGTGTGTATGCCCAGAATGGGGTTGCTTGGTCATATGCAGGTCTATTTCCAGCTTTTTAAGGAATGTCCACACTGTTCTCTTTAGTGGCTCTACTTGTTTACATTCCCACCAACAGTATAAGAGGGTTCGTTTTTTTCCACACCCTTTCCAGCATTTGTTGTCTGTAGACTTTTTGATAGCAGCCATTCTATCCAGTGTGAGATGGTACTTCATTGTGGTTTTGATTTGCATTTCTCTGATAATGAATGATGCTGAGCATCTATTCAGGTGTTTGTTGGCCATCTGTCTGTCTTCTTTGGAGAAATGTTGGCTTAGTTCTTTGGCCCATTTTATGATTGGGTAGTTTATTTTTCTGGAATTTAGCTACAAGAGCTGCTTGTATATTTTTGAGATTAATTCTTTGCCAGTTGCTTTATTTGCTATTAGTTCTCCCATTCTGAAGGCTATATATTCACCTTGCTTATAGTTTCCTTCATCATGCGAAAGTTTTTAAGGTTAATTAGGTACCATTTGTTTTCTGTTCAGTCACTCAGCAGTGTCCGACTCTTTGCAATGGCATGAACCACAGCACACTAGGCCTCCCTGTCCATCACCAACTCCCGGAGTCTACCCAAAACCATGTCTATTGAGTCAGTGATGACATCCAACCGTCTCATCCTCTGTTGTCACCTTCTCCTCCTGCCCTCAGTCTTTCCCAGAATCAGGATCTTTTCCAATGAGTCAACTCTTTGCATCAAGTGGCCAAAGTATTGGAGTTTCAGCTTCAGCATCAGTCCTCCCAATGAATACCCAGGACTGGTCTCCTTTAGGAGGGACTGGTAGGATCTCCTTGCAGTCTAAAGAACTCTCGAGTCTTTTCCAACACTACAGTTGAAAAGAATCAATTCTTCTGCGCTCAGATTTCTTTATAGTCCAACTCTCACATCCATACATGACTACTGGAAAAACCATAGCCTTGACTAGACGGGCCTTTGTTGACAAAGTAATGTCTCTGCTTTTTAATATGCTGTCTAGATTGATCATAACTTTCCTTTAGAGTAAGCGTCTTTTAATTTCATGGCTGCAATCACCATCTGCAGTGATTTTGGAGCCCAGAAAAATAAAGTCTGACACTGTTTCCACTGTTTCCCCATCTATTTCACATGAAGTGATGGGACCGGATGCCATGATCTTCGTTTTCTGAATGTTGAGCTTTAAGCCAACTTTTTCACTCTCCTCTTTCACTTTCATCAAGAAGCTCTGTAATTCTTCTTCACTTTCTGCCATAAGGGTGATGTCATCTGCACATCTGAGGTTATTGATGTTTCTCCTGGCAATCTTAATTCCAGCTTATGCTTTCTCCAACCCAGCAATTCTAATGACGTACATACTTTGCATATAAGTTAAATAAGCAGGGTGACAATATACAGCCTTGACGTACTCCTTTTCCTATTTGGAACCAGTCTGTTGTTTCATGTCCAGTTCTAACTGTTGCTTTCTGACCTGCATACAGGTTTCTCAAGAGGCAGGTCAGGTGGTCTGGTATTCCCATCGCTTTCAGAATTTTCCACAGTTTATTGTGATCACACAGTCAAAGGCTTTGGCATAGTCAATAAAGCAGAAATAGATGCTTTTCTGGAACTCTGTTGCTTTTTTGATGATCCAGAAAATGTTTGGAATTTGATCTCTGGTTTATCTGCCCTTTCTAAAACCAGCTTGAAATCTGAAAATTCATGGTTCATGTTTATTTTTGCTTTTATTTCTATTATTCTGGGAGTTGGGTCATAGAGTATCCTGCTACGATTTATGTCAGGGAGTATTTTGCCTATATTTTCCTCTAGGTGTTGTATAGTTTCTGGTCTTACATTTAGATTTTTAATTCATTTTGAGGGTTTTGTTGTTGTTGTTGTTGTTTTATTTTTAATTTTTTTTAAATTTATTTATTTTAATTGGAGGCTAATTACTTTACAATATTGTATTGGTTTTGCCACACATCAACATGAATTCACCACGGGTGTACACGTGTTCCCCATCCTGTACCCCCCTCCCACATCCCTCCCCGTACCATCCCTCTGGTTCATCCCAGTGCACCAGCCCCAAGCATCCTGTATCCTGCATAAACCTGGACTGGCTTTCGTTTCTTATATTATATTATACATATTTCAATGCCATTCTCCCAAATCATCCCACCCTTTATTTTTTTGTATGATGTTAGAAAGTGTTCTAGTTTCATTCTTTTACAGGTGATTGACCAGTTTTCCTAGCACCACTTGTTAAAGAGATTGTCGTTCCTCCCTTGTGTATTCTTGCCTCGTTTGTCAACGATAAGTTGTCCATAGGTGCGTGGATTTGTCTCTTGGCTTTCTACTTCGTTCCATGATGTATATTTCTGCTTTTGTGCCAGAACCATGCTGTCTTGATGACTGTAGCTTTGTAGTATAGTCTGAACTCTGGTAGGTTGGTTCCTCCAGTTCCATTCTTCTTTCTCAAGATTGCTTTGGCTATTCGAGGTTTTTTGTATTTCCATACAAATTGTGATATTATTTGTTCTAGTTCTCTGAAAAATACTGTTGGTAACTTGATAGGGATTGCATTGAATCTATAGATTGCTTTGGGTAGTATATTTATTCTTCTGATCCGTGAACATCGTATATTTCTGCATCTATTTGTGTCCTCTCTGATTTCTGTCATCAGTGATTTAGTTTTGTATATATACGTCTTTTGTTTCTTTAGGTAGATTTATTCCTAAGTAGTTTATTCTTTTCGTTGTGATGGTGAATGGAATTGCTTCCTTAATTTCTCTTTCTGTTTTCTCAGTGTATAAAAATGCAAGAGATCCTATGTTAATTCTATATCCTTCAAATTTACCATATCCATTGATTAGCTCTAGTTATTTTCTGGTGGAGTTTTTAGGGTTTTCTATGTAGAGGATCATGTCATCTTCAAATAGTAAGAGTTTTACTTCTTCTTTTCCAATCTGGATTCCTTTTATTTCTTTTTCTTCTCTGATTGCTTGGGTTTAAACTTTTAAAACTATGTTGAATAGTAGTAGTGAGAGTGGGCACCCTTGTCTTGTTCCTGATTTTAGGGGAAATACTTTCAATTTTTCACCATTGAGATTAATGTTTGCTGTTTGTTTATCATATATGGCTTTTATTATGTTGAGGTATGTTCCTTCTATGCCTGCTTTCTGATTTTTTTTTTCTTATCATAAACGGATGTTGAATATTGTCAAAGGCTTTCTCTGAATCTATTGAGATAATCATATGATTTTATCTTTCAATTTGTTAATGTGGTGTATCACATTGATTGATTTGTGAATGCTGAAGACCCCTTGCATCCCTGGGATAAAACAGACTTGGTCATGATATGTGATCATTTTAATATGTTGTTGGTATGTTTTTGTTGTTGGATATTTAATATATTATTTAATATGTTGTTGGATTCTGTTTGCTAGAATTTTGTTGGGGAATTTTGCTTCAGTGATATTGGTGATATATGTTCATCAATGATATTGGCCTGTAGTTTTCTTTTTTTGTGGCATCTTTGTCTGGTTTTGGTATTAGGATGATGGTGGCCTCATAGAATGAGTTTTTAAGATTACCTTCCTCTGCAATTTTCTGGAAGAGTTTGAGTAGGATAGGTGTTAGCTCTTCTCTAAATTTTTGGTAGAATTCAGCTGTGAAGTCATCAGGCCGTGGGCTTTTGTTTGTTGGAAGATTTCTGATACAGTTTTAATTTTCATGCTTGTGATGGGTCTGGTAAGATTTTCTATTTCTTCCTGGTTCGCTTTTGAAAGGTTATACTTTTGTAAGAATTTGTCCATTTCTTCCAAGTTGTCCAATTTATTGGCATATAGTTGCTGATAGTAGTCTCTTATGATCCTTTGTATTTCTGTGTTGTCTGTTGTGATTTCTCCATTTTCATTTCTAATTTTGTTGAATTGATTCCTCTCTCTTTTTCTTTTGATGAGTCTGGCTAATGGTTTGTCTATTTTATTTATCTTAGCAAAGAAACCAGCTTTTAGCTTTGTTGATTTTTGCTATGGTCTCCTTTGTTTCTTTTTCGTTTATTTCTGCCCTATTTTTTGTAATTTCTTTCCTTCTGCTAACCCTGGGGTTTTTCATTTCTTCTTTTTGAGATTGCTTTAGGTGTAGAGTTAGGTTATTTATTTGATTTTTCTCCTTTTTCTTGAGTTAAGCTTGTATTGCTATGAACCTTCCCCTTAGCCCTGCTTTTGCTGAATCCTATAGGTTTGGGGTTGATGTTTTTTTAATTTTCACTCATTGATATGCATATTTTTATTTCTTCTGTGATTTGTTGGTTATTCAGAAGCATGTTGTTTAGCCTCCACATGTTGGAATTTTAATTTTTTCCCTTGTGATTGACATCTAATCTTACTGCATTGTAGTCAGAAAAGATGCTTGCAATGATTTCAATTTTTTGAATTTACCAAAGCTAGATATATGGCCTAAGATGTGATCTACCCTGGAGAAGATTTCATGTGTGCTTGAGAAAAAGATGAAATTCATTGTTTTGGGGTGAAATGTCCTATAGATATCAATTAGGTCTAACTGGTCCATTGTATCATTTAAAGTTTGTGTTTCCTTGTTAATTTTCTGTTTAGTTGATCTAGCCATAGGTGTGAGTGGGGTAGTAAAGTCTCCCACTATTATTATGTTATTGTTAATTTCTTTCATACTTGTTAGCATTTGCCTTACATATTGCAGTGTTCCTATTTTGGGTGCATATATAGTTATAATTATCTTCTTCTTGGATTGATCCTTTGATCATTATGTAGTGTCCTTTGTCTCTTTTCACAGCCTTTATTTTAAAGTTTATTTTATCTGATATGAGTATTGCTACTCCTGCTTTCTTTTCGTCTCCATTTTCATGAAATATCTTTTCCCAGCCCTTCACTTTCAGTTTGTATGTGTCCCTTGTTTTGAGGTGGGTCTCTTGTAGACAGCATCTATAAGGGTCCTATTTTTTATCCATTCAGCCAGACTTTGTCTTTTGGTTGGGGCATTCAAAATGTTTACATTCAAGGTAATTATTGATAACTATGATCCCATTGCCATTTACTTTGTTGTTTTGGGTTCAAGTTGATATACCCTTTTTCCGTCTAGAGAAAATCCCTTAGCATTTGTTGAAGAGCTGGTTTAATGGTGATGAATTCTCTCAGCTTTTGCTTGTCTGTAAAGCTTTTGATTTCTCCTTCATATTTGAGTGAGATAATTGCTGGGTACAGTAATCTGGGTTGTAGGTTTTTCTCTTTCATCACTTTAAGTGTGACCTCCCATTCCCTTCTGGCCTGAAGAGCTTCTAATGAAAGATCAGCTGTTATCGTTATGGGGATCCCATGTGTGTTGTTTCTTGTTTTTCCCTTGATGCTTTTAATATCTGTTCTTTGTGTTTGATCTTCATTAATTTGATTAATATGTGTCTTGGTGTGTTTTGCCTTGTGTTTATCCTGTTTAGGGCTCTCTGGATTTCTTAGACTTCATTGGCTATTTCCTTCCCCATTTTAGGGAAGTTTTCAATTATACACTCAAGTATTTTCTCATGGCCTTTTTTTCTGTCTTCTTCTGGGACTCCTATGATTCAAATGTTGGGGCATTTAACATTGTCCAAGAGGTCTCTGAGATTGTCTTCATTTCCTTTAATTCTTTTTTGCTTTTTCCTCTCTGCTTCATTTATTTCCACCATTCTATCTTCCAGCTCACTTATCCTATCTTCTGCTTCAGTTGTTCTACTGCTATTTCCCTCCAGAGTGCTTTTGATCTCAGTTATTGCATTATTCATTATTGATTGACTCTTTTTTTTTATTTTCTAGGTCCTTGTTAAACTTTTCTTGCACCTTCTCAATCTTTGTCTTCAAACTATTTATCTGTAACTCCATTTTTTTCCAATACTTTGGATAATTTTTACTATCATTGTTCTTAATTCTTTTTCAGGTAGACTTCGCATCTCCTCCTCTATTTTTGGTTTGGTGAATATTTATCATGTTCCTTTACCTGCTGAATATACCTCTGCCTTTCATCTTGTTTAGATTGTTGTGTTTTGGGTGGCCTTCTGATGCTGGAAATTTGTGGTTCTTCTTTATTTTGGAGGTTCTTCCCTGTGGGTGGGGTTGGACGAGTGGCTTGTCAATGTTTCCTGGTTATGGAAGCTTGTGTTGGTGTTCTGGTGGGTGGAGCTGGATCTCTTTTTTCTGGTGTGCAGTGGAGTGTCTGTTAGTGTGTTTTGAGGTGTCTATGTGATTGGTGTGACTTTTGACCACCTATATTTTAATGCTCAGGGTTATGTACTTGCTTTGTTGGAGAATTAGCTTGGTATGTCTTCCCCTGAAACTTGTTGGCTTTCCCCTGGAACTTGGTTTCAGTGTAGGTATGGAGGCTTTTGGATGAGCTCCTATTGATTCATGTTCCAGTCAGGAGTTTTCTGGAGTTCTCAACTTTTGGATTTAAGCCTATTGCCCCTGGCTTTCAGTCTTATTCTTACAGTAGTCTCATGACTTCTCCACCCATACAGCACTGATGATAAAACATCTAGGTTAATGGTGAAAAGATTCTCCACAGTGAGGGACACCCAGAGAGTTTCAGAGTTACATGGAGAAGAGAAGATGGAGGAAGTAGATAGAGGTAGTCAGGAGGAGAAGAAGGGGAGTCAAAAGGAGAGAGAACAATCTAGCCAGTAATCAGTTCCCTAAGTGTTCTCTACAGCCCAGAATGCCCAAAAAGATTCAGAGTTGTGTAGAGAAGAGAAGGGGGAGGGAGGAGATAGAGGTGACCTGGTGAAGAAAAAGGAGAGTCAAAAGGGGAAGAGAGCAATAAAGCCAGTAATCACACTCCTAAGTAAAAATGGGTATTGAAGATTGGATTCTTAAAGGTACAAAATTGATAGCAAAACCCATAAGCAAGGATAAAAATCTAAAGTATATGTTAGACTCTCAAAAATACAATATTAAAAAACAAAACAAAATTATAAAAAATATATATATTAAATTTTATTTAAAAATGGCATATTTTTTGCAAGGTAATAATAGGTTATAAAATGAAAATTAAATGAGTAATAAGGAACTTAAAAATAAAAAAAATAAAATTACAAAATGATAATAGTAAAATATATCTAGAAATGTCTCTGGAGCTGTTAAGGGCAGTATGGGGTCAGTTCAGTTTCAGATAGTTCCTTGTTCCAGCTTTTACTTCTCAAGGTCTATAGGCCCAATCAATGTAGTCAGTACTAACTACAGGGTTTTATTCTGTTGCACCTGTCACTTCCAGATCAGTTCCCTCTTCTTTGTTTAGTTTGGCTTCCTCTGTTTACAAGTCTCTTCAGTGTCTAATTTATGCCCTGAAAGGGGGCAAAGGTTGTCACTTATCTAGGCTTACTTGTTCAGTTGTGCTGTGGGGAGGGAGAAGCACTGCAAACAAGTATCAGTGGCCTGTGTGGGGAGTGCTCACAGTGTCTGGGCCACACTGGGTTTGCCCCCATTCATGGCATGTGTGCTTTCCTGGTCTACATTGCTCAGGATTCTGGTTGTTCCGCAGGGGAACTTTCTAAAGGAGGCCCTGGGTTGTGTGCAGTTTCCAGGTCTAAGCCACTCAAGTTTAGGTTTTAAGGTACTCCACAAAGGCACAGACTTAGTTGGGCCTATGTTTTGTGCCCTTCCCAGCTTGGAGCAGCTCAGGCAACCAGGTGCTTTGTGAGTACATTCTGCCAGCTGGGCAGTGCATCTTAACAACTCCTCTGTCCCAGCCCTTGGGTTTCCTGGGTGTGCATTGGGCGTGCCATCTTAGGTGTTCTGTGTGTCTCCTCTGGAGAGCTGATCTCTGACTGTGGCCCTCCTGGTGGATGTCAACTGTCCAGGATCCCAGGAAGACTTGGTTAGTACCTGGGAGTCTGCTTGGTGGAGGATGCTGTCTCTGGGCCTGAGATTGCTCCTCGCCTTCTGGTTCTGTCTGTCACCTACCTGTCTCTCTGCCTCTGGAGTGGGGAGGGGCCGGTCCACAGGTGGCTAGTTCTTCTCTGGTATTTGCTCAGTCCTTTGTTCTGTGAGAGGACCAGGTTGTGCCTTAGAGCTTTTCTTGGGTAAGTTCTCTCTATCTCTCTCAATCTCTCTTTGTTTTTTACTTCTTTCTCTAGCTATCCCACAATTTGGGTTGCTATCTCACCTTAGCTCCCTCAGATTGTTTTTAGGGCATTCAAGCCTGATCCTTACCCTAAGCATGCAGCCCACGCCTCCCTGTTCAGCCCCTGCTTGCTGGACCCGAGTGTCTGGGCTACTTCTCCACTGGGAGTTGCTGTTAGGCGTGTAATTTGTGTATGTGTCTTTTTTTTTTTTTTTCCTTCCTCCCAGTTATGTTGCCTCTGAGATTCCAAAACTCCCCACAGACCCACCGCTGAGTGGGTTTCCTGGTGTTTGGATACTTCTCCTTCACAACTCCCTCTCCATGTGGGTCACCATCTCTAACTATTTCGTCTCTCTTTTTATCTTTTATATTTCGTCCTATCTCCTTTCAAAGAGACAGAGCCGCCTTTCTGGGTGCCTGAAATCCTCCACCAGCATTCAGAAGTTGTTTTGTGGAGTTTGTTCAGAGTTCAAATTATTTGTTGATGAATTTATCTGGGAGAAAGTGATCTCCCCATCCTATTCTAAACCATCTTAGGAATGCCCCTCTGTTTTTTTCTAAAACTAGCTTGACCATCTGGAAGTTTATAACTCACATACTGTTGAAGCCTGGCTTGGAGAATTTTGAGCATTACTTTACTAGTGTGTGAGATAAGTACAATTGTACAGTAGTTTCAGCATTCTTTATAATTTCCCTACTTTGGGATTGGGATGAAAACTCACCTTTGTCCGTCCTGTGGACACTGCTGAGTTTTCTAAATTGGCTGGCATATTGAATGTGGCACTTTCACAGCATCGTCTTTCAGGATTTGAAATAGCTCAACTGGGCTTCTGTCACCTAAACTAGCTTTTTTCATAGTGATGCTTTCTAAGGCCCATTTAACTTCACATCCCAGGATGTCTGGCTCTAGGTGAGTGATCACACCATCATGATTATTTTTATATAATCCTTAAAAAGCAATGTAGAAAAGAAAAATTGTCCTTTCCTCTTCCTTGAGAATTCCAGACTCCTATTTCTTTCTTGAGCACCCCAGACAGCTTCCTCCTCTTCAGGGAACCCAGACTTCTTATCAACCTGCTTAGGTTTTGACTCTTTCAGAACTATTTTTGAATAATCTAATTTCCTCACATTACAGTCTCTTTTTAACTCTATCATTAGTGGCTCTTAAAGCTACCATTAGAATAAATCCACTTTGAAAGAGAAACAATCTACTTCTGTTTGCCTTTCATATGACCTTGGTCTGAGCCACCATCTGTTCTCACCCAAACACTTGCAATTCTTTGCAATGCTGTGAGACTGAACTCCGTTTGGTACCTTCAACTTACCCCAACCCTACCCTGTACCAGTCACATGTTGAGGTTTTAACCCTCAATGGTACCTAGTGGTGAGTTCTTTGGGAGATAATTTGTTTTAGATGAGATCATGAGAGTGAAATTATCTATAGAAGATTAGTGCCTGCATAGGAGGACATACCAGAGAGACTATTCTTTCTTCTTTTCTCAGCCAGATGAATACACAGCCAGAAGGGTCTGTATGTAAGCCAGAGAGAGAGCTCTCATTAGAACTCAATCATAGTGATACCTGATCTTGCATTTCCTAGACCCTAGAACTTTGAGAAAGAAATATCTTGTTGTTTAAGCTATGCAATCTATGCTATTTCATCATGGAAGCCCAAGGAGACTAAAACACTCTAACTGGCTTCACTTTTTTTCCATTTTTGATTTCCTACTAACCTTTCTTTGCTTAGCAGCCAGGGAAATAATTTAAATGCCTATATTATGCCTTGAAGAAAGTGGGGAAAACCACTAGACCATTCAGGTATGTCCTAAATCAAATCATTTATGACTATAAACTGGAAGTGAGAAATAGATTTAAGGGACTAGATCTGATAGACAGAGTGCCTGATGAACTATGGATGGAGGTTTGTACATTGTACAGGAGACAGGAATCAAGACCATCCCCAAGAAAAAGAAATACAAAAAAGCAAAATGGCTGTCTGAGAACTTACAAATATCTTTGAAAAGAAGACAAATGAAAAGCAAAGGAGAAAAAGAAAGATATACCCATTTGAATGCAGAGGTCCAAAGAAGAGCAAGGAGAGATTAGAAAGCCTTTCTCAGTGATCAATGCAAAGAAATAGAGGAAAACAATAGAATGGGAGACACTAAAGATCTCTTCAAGAAAATTAGAGATACCAAGGGAACATTTCATGCAAAGATGGGCTAGATAAAGGACAGCAGTCATATGGACCTAACAGAAGCAGAAAATATTAAGAAGAGGTGGCAAGAATACAAAGAAGAACTGCACAAAAAAGATCTTCACAACCCAGATAATCATGACAATCACTCACCTAGAGCCAGACATCCTGCAATATGAAGTCAAGCAGGCCTCAGGAAGCATCACTACAAACAAAGGCAAGTGGAGGTAATGGAATTCCAGTTGAGCTATTTAAAATCCTGAAAGATGATGCTGTGAAAGTGCTGCACTCGATATGCAAACAAATTTTGAAAACTCAGCAGTGGCCACAGGACTGGAAAAGGTCAGTTTTCATTCCAATCCCTAACAAAGGCAATGTGAAAGAAGGCTCAAATTATTGCACAATTGCACTCATCTCACATGCTAGTAAAGGAATGCTCAAAATTCTCCAAGCCAGGCTTCAGCAATATGTGATGTGTGAACTTCCAGATGTTCAAGCTGGTTTCAGAAAAGGCAGAGGAACCAGAGATCAAATTGCCAATATCTGCTGGATCATGGAAAAAGCAAGAGAGTTCCAGAAAAACATCTACTTCTGCTTTATAGACTATGCCAAAGCCATTGACTGTGTGGATCACAATAAACTGTGGAAAATTCTGAAGGAGATGGGAATAGCAGACCGCCCGACCTGCCTCTTGAGAAACCTGTATGCAGGTCAGGAAGCAACAGTTAGAACTGGAAATGAAACTGATTGGTTCCAAATAAGAAAAGGAGTATGTCAAGGTTGTATATCATCACTCTGCTTATTTAACTTACATGCAGAGTACATCATGAGAAATGCTGGACTGGAGGAAGCACAAGCTGGAATTAAGATTGCTGGGAGAAACATCAATAACCTCAGATATGTAGATGACTTTATCCTTATGGAAGAAAGTGAAGAAGAACTGAAGAGCCTCTTGATGAAAATGAAAGAGAAGAATGGAAGTTGGCTGAAAGCCTAACATTCAGAAAATGAAAATCATGGCATCTGGTCACATGATTTCATGGCAAATGAATGGGGAGACAGTAGAAACAGTGGCTGACTCTATTTTTTTGGGCTTCAGAATCACTGTAGATGGTGATTGCAGCCATGAAATTAAAAGACACTTACTCTTTGGAAGGAAAGTTATGACCACCTTAGACAGCATATTAAAAAGCAGAGACATTACTTTGCCAACAAAGATCCATCTAGTCAAGGCTGTAGTTTTTCCAGTAGTCATGTATGGATGTGAGAGTTGGACTACAAAGAAAGCTGAGCACTGAAGAATTGATGATTTTGAACTGTGGTGTTGGGGAAGACTCTTGCGAGTCCCTTGGACTGCAAGGAGATCCAACCAGTCCATCCTAAAGGAGATCAATCCTGGGTGTTCATTGGAAGGACTGATGTTGAAGATGAAACTCTAATACTTTGGCCACCTGATGCGAAGAGCTGACTCATTTGTAAAGACCCAGGTGCTGAGAAAGATTGAGGGCAGGAGGAGAAGGGGACGACAGAGGATGAGATGGTTGCATGGCATCACTGACGATGGATATGGGTTTGGGTAGACTCTGACAATCAGTGATGTACATGGAGGCCTGGAGTGCTGTGGTTGCTGCTGGGGTTGCAAAGGGTCAGACACGACTGAGCAACTGAACTGAACTGAATACAACATTTCCAATGACTTTCTTACCCTTAGAATAAAATTCAGACATGTTATCCTTATATTTTTTCATACTTGCCTGTATGATCTCATGTGGCACTATATTATTCTCCCATTTTTTGACTATGTCTCAGCTGCAGTGGTCCTCTTATCACTTCTTTAACATGGATCCATCAAAATGTTAGTGAGTTCAGATAAAAAAATATTCCTCCTCTGATCTTTGCTTCATTGGCTCCTCCTTAAGAGCCAATTAATTTGTTAGCCACTGTTTCACTCTAAATTGTATGACGTTATTATAATTATTTTCTTTTTTAACATGATATATATTCTTATTTATTCAGCTTGCATATTTTCCATCACTGTAATAAATTCAACTCTGTCTTGTTCAACAGTCTTTTTTTTTTTCAATGCTTACTATGTTAAGAAGTATTCAGTAAGATGAAGTTTTGGGTAGAAATTAAATATAATGTATACCCATTGTTGCAACACTGATAATTTTTCTTTAGACTATAAAACTAGCATTTTCTAACAAGATTTGAAATGAAAACGTTCTTGAACTACTACTAATTCTACTTCTTTTCAGTTATGGTTTCAAACTTAATATACATAATTTTGCGTGTGTGTGAGCCAACTCTGCTTTTATTTAATAAGAGTTTATCCATGACCAATAAGAGTTTAAGTTTGGAGGATACAGTTCTGCTCATTCCCCAGATCTTCATGTCCTCTAGCAAGGCCACCCAATGAGAAACCAAGAGGACTAAGGACACGAGCCGCACTCTTTCAAGTCCAGGTTCTCTTTCTCCAATAACTTCTATCCTCTGTAAAGCTGTGGCTCAAGTGCAGCCATCAGCTTTGCAAGGCCTCCACGATGAACTCCAGTACCTTGAGCTCCCAATTGGTGGCAAATTTGGAGGCCCTGCATCTCTCTCTCTAGCTCCTCTGTCTGCCAAGTCTTGGTTCATACCACGCTCAGCCCCTGCGTGACCTCAGACCTGAGCTCTGTTCTGGTTTGATCTTCTCTGCTGTGAGGTTGAAAAAGACTTGGCAAGGGGAAACTAAGAGGCTACAGGCAAGCCTGAGAAGATTCAAAGCTGTGGGTCAAGTGTCCCCCCAGGGCTCTGCGCTCAGCAGCTGCTCCTGGTGCCTCTCCATGCTAAGGGGCTGGATCAGGGTGACCTCTCTCATACACAGAATTCTTTGGGGACACTCTTGGTTGGAAATCAGAAGCATCTTCTCCTGGAAGCCCCTGGAAACTCAAAAATATATGTGTCCCTTCCAGGCAGTTAATATGTTCCTGAAACATCTTGTTCTATACCTGGATCTTATGATACTTCTACTCGGGATACAGAAAGATATTGTGCAGGTACTTGGTGATGATGTCCACATCCAGCTTTACCCTGTTGAGTGTGTGGGTCTGCATGATGGAGGCAATTATTGGTCCGTGAAAAAGTGGAGAGAAAACGATCAGTTGGTTGTGTGCATCCCTCTGGACCTTCCTCACAGTGACCCAGATGAAGGAGCAAGTGAAGTACTCTCCAGGCACAGCTATGGGTGGAGCCTTCTTTGAGCTCAAGCAAATAGATGAAGAAACAATGGAAACAGTGACAGACTTTACTTTTGGGGGCTCCAAAATCACTATAGACAGTGAAATTAATTACTATGTAGCCATGAAATTAAAAGACACTTGCTCCTTGGAAGAAAAGCAATGACAAACCTACATAACGTATTAAAAAGTGGAGACATTATTTTGCAAACAAAGGTCTGTATAGTCAAAGCTATGGTTTTTCCTGTAGTCATGTAGGGATGTGAGAGCTAAACAAAAAAAAAAGGCTGAGCCTGAAGGATTTATGCCTTCTTATTGTAGTGCTGAGGAAGACTCTTGAGAGTTCTTTGGCTCCAAGGAGATCAAACCAGTCAATCCTAAAGGACATCAGTCCTGAATATTGGTTAAAAGGACTGATACCGAAGCTGAAGCTCCAATACTTTAGCCACCTGATACAAAGAGCCAACTCTTTGGAAAAGACCCTGACTCTGGGAAAGATTGAAGGCAGGAGGAGACGGGGACTGTAGAGGATGAGATGATGGGATGGTATCACCAAATCAATGCACATGAGTTTGAGCAAGCTCCAGGAGATAGTGAGGAACAGGGAAGCCTGGTGTGCTGCGGTCCATGGGGTCACAAAGAGCTAGACACTTGTTAAGAGAATGACTCAAAAACAACATCAACTTCCATGATTCTTGGGGCCTCAGGTGCACTCAGAACTGCTTAGCTCTAAGTTCCTTTCTCACCCAGCCCTGAATGGAATTCTTCATTGTGGGGCCTGGGGCCCTGAGGTGCTTATGCTCAAGTTGACCAGGGAAGCTGCTGCCATCTGTACCTCATCCATTGGTCCCTAGCTGGAGACTGTAAAAGAAATGTATACTAAGAACATATCATTATAGCATCATTGGTAATTATGAAAAATTGGAAACTAAGTAAAAATTCAGCTACAAACAATGATTAGCTGTATATGGGTCACATTGTATAGAAAATACACAAGGTATGATGCTGCCAGTCATAACACATACCATTATGTTTGTAACACAGAGGTTGAAGAAGACCTAGCTAGTTACAATTATAAAAGACAATAAATTATAGATCATACATACATTTCAGAGATATAAAACATGAAAAATCTATTAAAAATTTAATAAAAATCTATATGAGTTAAATATAGTTTACCTGGGTGTATTTTAAAATATTGAATTGTTTTATCTATATGCAGTAGTTCAGAAATAGTTGGGCATGTGCATGCAGTGTGCATATGTATGCATACATACACCTAAAACAGGTTATGTGCTGGCAAAAGTTTGAGAACTTTTCTCCTGAAATGACCACTCCAAAGCCTTGTTTACAGTGTTTGTCAATTTCATAGTATATATACTCCACCATGCCTTATTACAAGCCACCAACAAAACTTATGCAGATATGGAAAAAGATGCACACAGTTGACTTTTGTAAGCCATTATGAGCCAGCTGCAGCATACAACTACAAATAACTATACACTTCAAGGCTATTTAAATTTTCTATGAATGTATCTATCTTTGTGTCTCTCTCAGTTCAATTCAGTCAGTACAGTCGCTCAGTCATGTCTGACTCTTTGTGACCCCATGAACCACAGGACGCCAAGCCTCCCTGTTCATCATCAACTCCCGGAGTCCACCCAAACCCATGTCCATTGAACCAGTGATGCTATCCAACCATCTCATCTCTGTCATCCCCTTCTCCTCCTATACTAAATCTTTCCCAGCATCAGGGTCTTTACCAGTGAGTCAGCTCTTCACGTCAGGTGGTCAAAGTATTGGCGTTTCAGCTTCAACATCAGTCCTTCCAATGAAAAACCAGGACTGACCTCCTTTAGGATGAAATGATTGGATCCCCTTGCAGTCCAAGTGACTCTCAAGAGTCTTCCCCAACATGAAAGTTCAAAAGCGTCAATTCTTCAGTGTTCAGCTTTCTTTATAGTCCAACTCTCACATCCATACATGACCACTGGAAAAACCATAGCCTTGACTAGACGGACCTTTGTTGGCAAAGTAATGTCTCTACTTTTTAATACTCTGTCTAGGTTGGCCACAACTTTCCTTCCAAGGAGTAAGTGTTTTTTTTATTTCATAGCTGCAATCATCATCCGCAGTGATTTTGGAGCCCCCCAAAATGCAGTCAGCCACTGTTTCTACTGTTTCCCCATCTATTTACCTGAAGTGATAGGACTGGATGCCATGATCTTAGTTTTCTGTATGTTGAGCTTTAAGCCAACTTTTTCACTCTCCTCTTTCACTTTCATCAAGAGGCTCTTTAGTTCTTCTTCACTTTCTGCCATGAGGGTGGTGTCATCTGCATATCTGAAGTTATTGATATTTCTCCCGGCAATCTTGATTCCAGCTCGTGCTTCTTCCAGCCCAGCGTTTCTCATGGTGTACTCTGCATATAAGTTAAATAAGTAGGGTGACAATATACAGTCTTGACGTTCTCCTTTTCTTATTTGGAAGCAGTTTGTTGTTCCATGTCCAGTTCTAACTGCTGCTTCCTGACCTGCATACAGATTTCTCAAGAGGCAGGTCAGGTGGTCTGATATTCCCATCTGTTTAAGAATTTTCCATAGTGATTTGTGATCCACATCTCTTTACATGCATATATATGTATATATGTATGCATATATATATATTTATATATATGCACATGTTACATATATATGTACGTGTATATTTCTTAGAAAAAATGTCTGTATATATGTTGTGGGAGTTGGTATAAATTTGGAGCTCTCTGTGTCGTAGGCACAACACACAGAATGTCTCCTTTTCATCCATAAAATATATTGACCACGGTTGCACAAGACAGCCTGGAAATTAGTGATTAGTTGGTTACTGTCAACTATGGTCATGAACTTCTCCTCCCACCAAATCAGTTGGGTGCTTAATAGGATTCTATTGTATTATTCCCAAATCTGTTTAGACTGGTGGCACATTTTCTTATAATTGCTTTATTTATTTAACAATTAGACATGCTTATAAAATGTGAATGAAAAGAAACACTATTGTTGTTTCTGTGAAAATGAAATTAAATATTTGTATATAACCTAATGATGTTAAATTTTAAAAAGTTGCTGCCACTTTGAAAGGAAGCAAGAAATAAATAAAATTTGGGGATACATATGCGTATGTAAAAGTCTAACAAGAATCTGCATTCAAAATTTTTTTAAGGATTCTTAAGTACTTACTTCCTTTACATCAAAATTGGAAGTCAAAAAAGATATGCTTTATTTCAGAAAGCAATGGTGTTAAGAACATAGTACTAATCTATGAAAAAACTTCATATGTGGTGGCTTTGTAAGGTGTCGGTGGGGTGCCAGGCTGCACTCAGCTTCCCAGAGTTCCCTTTTCTTTACATTTCTGGTTAAGGTAGGTCCCATGAGACATCTGGGAGTTAAATTTAGAGAATAGAAGTAAAGCAGGGGCCATATTGATTTTTTATGCTCAGAAGTTTGAGTCAAGGTCACCAGGTACTTCTGTAGCTGACTCAGAGTGTCAGTCATTTGATGACTTACCTTGTTGGTATGGGGCCGCAACTGATGTTATAGCTGCTCCAAATGCTCTTTGATCCTCCTTCAGTCTCTGATTCCTGGGATAGGTGTGGGGTTAGTGCCAAGATGAAGGATCCCACCTTCTCCTGAAGGACACCCACATCATCAAGGTTAAAGATAGTGAGAACTGACATGGCCTCCAACCATTCGGTGAGTTCCTGCATATGCTTGTAGGGTTCCTCTTGTTCACACTTACCTTCCCTTTCCAACAGCTTGCCTTGAAGAAGGCAAACCCCAGGTTTAGACAGGAAGACAACTGGTATGCTTTGTTTCCAAATATGAATATAACTTAAATTCAATTTATTTACCTGTGACTCCTACTTTTACTATTTTTTTATCTATATAACTGAAAACCACTCAACATTATGGTACCAGATAACAGGGCTTCTTAGATATACTTTAATACTCAATAATGGTTATTGTCAAGTTTAAAAAAAAAAAAGCTTTACTATTATGAACCTGAAGACTGTACAAATTTTATTTTAAAATATGCTTTTATAACAATTTGACAGTCCTAAAATATTGTGTCCAACTCTTTGCAAATCCATGGACTGTAGCCTGCCAAGATCCTCTGACCATGGGATTTTCCAGGCAAGAATACTGGAGAGGGTTGCCATTTCCTTCTCCAAGGGATCTTCCCCTCCCAGGGATCAGACCCAGGTCTCCCACATTGCAGGCCCATTCTTTACTGTCTGAGCCATCAGGAAAGTAAAAAAAAAAAAAAAAAAAATGTATCCTAAAATCTAACACATTTCCACTATGTAGGCTAAAAGGATAGTACAGCATGAAAAGATGTGTAATGTAGGATGCTTATCACATTACCCTTAGTTAAAAAAATATCCAAAGATCTATATTTCTTAGAAAATAGGAAAATAGTTAAGTAAATCAGGATAAACCTGTGTGATGAAATATTTAGAAATTATTAAAAGAAGTATCTAAGTTGTTGGAAAATATCAGTGATATAATTTAATTAAATCATTAATTTAATATTTTAATTGTCAGAACTATGATCCATATTTAAAGAAGGATGTCAAACTACACTTATAATAGCAATTTGTGTATATATATATGTAAGTTTGTGAATGAATAAAAGACTTAAAGAAGATATTTCATAATATCAAGATAATTTTATCTGTGAATGAGATAATAGATGATATCATTTTATTTAAATCCTTCATTTTGCAATTTTTAATTTTCCAATTCTATATCTCTATTTCTTTTATAATGATAAAATAGGTTAAACTATGTTTCAAAATAAATATACAAGAATAAGAAAAGATACATGGAAATATGTTTTGTTTTTATTTTATAACAAATGACTATCATGTGTCACCAAAATTTTTATTATTATTTCTTTAGATGCATAGAGTATATGAAACATGATTATTTTCACATCATTGTTTTTTATACAAATGTAGAATCATTGTTCTAGGAATACAGTTCTCCCCTGTAAATTCACAGGAAAGACTAATATCTTTGATTTATTAATCTATATCTTTTTTAAACTCTGGGACTGGTCATCCCTCCATAAAATTTTGGCACATCTCTCTAATCTCTAATCATCCCTGCCTTAACTCCCCAAAATCTATGCCTTGTGTAACACTTAATCTATGCATTGTGCTTCCTTTCTTCATAATCTTACACCATACTGCCTAGGCCATGCCTAGAAAACTGTAAACACTTGAAACTCCAAATTGCCTTTCCCAATTATATTATTTTTCTTATGCTCTGAATCCAAATAGATCAGATATTAGATCATACCATTTTCTCATAGTCTAATGAACCCTATTGGTTTTATGCCTTTTTTTTTTTTTTTTTAACAGCAGGTCCTGTGATTCACCACTTCCATATTTGTTGGCATTATCTTGCCCCCTCTTCTTTAGTCTTCTACTCAGACTATAGGTCAAGTAAACCATCTTTTTGCTCTAAATCATTTATCCTTATACCTCTATTTTACCCTGTCTTGCAATACAACTATATCAGCCATAATTTATTTCTTACCATCAGCCTTTCCTGAGAATTCTCTCTCACTCTAGTTTGATCATTCACAAATTCCCTTCAAATTTATTTCACTCAATGTCAAATTCATTGTTTAAGCAGAAAGGCTTTGTATACTATTATCTCAAGAAAATATAATCAACAAAGCATGTTCTCAAACTACCTGAAATTTAATAATAATCTACATTCCTTTTCATCTCAGGAAACAAATATGACATCTCTTAACCAAGACCAATCTGACCAACAATACTGTTGTTTCTCCTATAAGCTCAAATCTACACAAATGTGTTGCTAACTGTCCATCTCTCCTTCTATACCAATAATTTATCTATCCCTCCAAAACTTAAACACTTAAAACAACACACTTTTATTGTCTTGATTTTTATGGGTTATTGTTACTTGACTAGCTGCCTCTTGCTCAGAGTATCTTGTGAGGTTGTGGTGGAATGGAAATGGTTACCTTCAGGCTGAATCGAGTGAAGACTGGCCTCCAATCTCACTCTGCTTCTGAGTTGCTGGCTCTGTTCTCTGAGCTCTTTTTCCTTGCTTATAAAACGATGCATTTGAAGTTGTGTAGTTTTCCCAGTCTACTTTCTGAATATATGCATGTTGGGGGTCCCAAATACCCCTTTTTCAGTTTAATTGGGTGGTGATGTTTCTGTGTATAAATAAGATTTAAAGCTCTATTTGGTCTTTTATAAATCTTGGAGTTCACTCTAATAGACAAATCTCTTAGATAGAAGTCTATCTCTACTTTGATTCCTGTTGTCTAAGGGCAACCCCCTTAGACTTCATAAAGACCCTATTGTTTGATTGAGAAGGTCTTTGTAGCACATCCTTCATCTCTTTAAAGGACCTTTTATGTGACTGAACAGTACTCTGAGGCACCACCTTTGATCTCTCTGAAATCCTAATAAAGTATTTTACAGTCACACCTCTAGCTTCACCTTAATACCAAATGTGCCTCGTAGTGCCCTGGATTTGATCTTTGCTGGAGTCTTTTTTTTTTTTTTTTTTTAGTTTTAGCACTTTTCCCTAAAAAGCATTGAGATTGCACTTCTTTTTTTGAGCAGTCTTCCCTCAACTTATTTCTTTCCTTTCACAGTTTACCCTAATAAGAATAAACCAAACAGCACCTACCATGCTGGGCTTTGAAATCTCCTCATTTGTCTAGATCATTAGGCACATGCTCTGCTTTCTGCATGAGTGCAAATGAGTGTTTATTAGATTTCTCCCACTGTATAACAATAATTGCCTTTTCTTCAGTTTTCAGAAATATTTTCTTTACTCATCCACAGACTCATCAATGTCCTAAATTCTATGAACGTTGTGTTTTATTCCTTTTGAGTCTGCAAAAGCATTCCCTCAATATCCACTTCTTGGTTCCCATGCCACTGCTACATAGAGGTTAAGGAAGTATCCTAATTCTAATACCAGAATCTATGTTACTTATATATTTTACTCTTTTAAATAAACAAACATTTGATACTTTATCTCTCTTACTCTTTTAAACAAGCAAACATCTGATGCTTGTGTTTCTGTTGGTCAGGAATCTGGGTGAAGTTTAGCTCAGTAGTTGTCTCTGATATCTTAAGAGTCTGTAGTTAAGTCACTGGCTGGGGTTGCAAGTACCTCAAGAGCTCTTTCTCCTAGATTTTGCTTCCAAGTGCAATCATTTGACCACCTGCTTATAAAATGGCATGTGTATGGCCATGAAGTGAAAAGCAAGAGAGTAGGGGAGAGTCCTTAAAACAGAAGCCACAGTCTCTTTGTGATATGCTCTTGTAATTGACATCCCATTCTTTCAGCCACATTCTATTCATTAAAAGCCAGTCAGTAAAGCCAGCTTAAACTCAGGAGGAGGGCTTTAAAGAAAGGTGGGAATCTCTGGGAGCTATTTCACAGATTGCCTACTACACCCTAACCAGGATCTTATTTCTCTCTTTAAAGACACAAAATAAGTTTCTGCTCACCTGCCAGTCACTCAGTCTGTCAGGATTTGTCTTCTGACTTTGTTATTTTGCTGGAAGTATGAACCAATAACTTTCTGGTTGCCAAATCCAGTGTTCCTTTTTAAGACTATCTCTCAGTGAAAAGATTAATCTTATTAAGATTCTCTCCTTTCCTCTTGCAACAAATGATATGACATTATTCTAGTCTCAATTTCCTTTTAGACTCTTGCTTCTTAGCTTCCTTCATTGTCCCTTCCTCTGACTTATCTTCAAATGGTGATCTTTGCCAAATCTATTTCTTTTTGCTGTGCATTTTCTTCAGGAAAATTTGATTTTTATTCCATGTCTATCTCTTCTGATGTTTCTCAAATTTGTATTTCCATCATATGCTCTCTACTGGTATGCATGTTTTTATTTCTGATTTCTACACCTACCTTGTGACTAATCTACTCTGTATTGTATAAGCAGCTCAGATTTAACCATGCTCTATATCATATAGTCAAAGCTATGGTTTTTCCAGTGGTCATGTATGGACATGAGAGTTGGACTATAAAGAAAGCTGAGCACCAAAGAATTGATGTTTTGAACTGTGATGTTGGAGAAGACTCTTGAGAGTCCCTTGGACTGCAAGGAGATCCAACTAGTCCATCCTAAAGGAGATCAGTCCTGGGTGTTCATTGGAAGGACTGATACTGAAGCTGAAACGCCAACACTTTGGCCACCAGATGTGAAGAGCTGACTCATTGGAAAAGACCCTGATGCTGGGAAAGATTGAGGGCAGGAGGAGAAGGGGATGACAGAGGATGAGATGGTTGGATGGCATCACTGACTTGATGGACATGGGTTTGGGTAGACTCCAGCGACTGGTGATGAACAGGGAGCCCTGGAGTGCTGGACATGAGTTTGAGCAAACTTCAGGAGATAGTGAAGGAGAAGCAAGCTTGGTGTTCTGCAGTCCATGGAATTGCAAGAGTTGAATATGACTTGACAACTGAACAACACAACATATCATATACGTGATTTTGGATTACCTAGGAAACATGTTCAATATAGATTTTTATTTAATAGATGCTGAGGGAGTCCAAATTTAGGATTTCTAAAAATTCTTGATTTTGGCCCTTAGAATTTTCTTTGAAAAGGAAAATTCTAAATTATACTTATGTCTTATCCTCAGTAACAGCTTCTTCTTGTACTTCTTGTAATACTTGATCACTTAATGAGAGCAACATTTGTCTTTCTGTCCTACCTGGTACTCAGAGGATTAAACTAGAGGGTTTTTTATTCTTATGCCCTCTGATTTGTCACAAAATCATGTATATTTAATTTCTATATTTTAGTTGAATCTGCCCTCTAATCTCCATTCACAGCTATTAATTACTGCCTATAATAAAGCTTCATCTGGATTATTACAGAAAACTGCTGATCAATCCACTTGACTTTAAATATACCTTCCATCATGTTACAAAAGTAATTTCCCTATATAATGTAAAGCTTACATGCTAAGTCACTTTAATAGCTTATTTTTTGACTATTCAGTTCAGTTCAGTTTCTCAGTCGTGTCTGACTCTTTGCAACCCTCTGGACTACACCAACTCCCAGAGTTTACTCAAACTCTTGTCCACTGAGTTGGTAATGCCATCCAACCATCTCATCCTCTGTCGTCCACTTCTCCTACTTCCTTCAATCTTTACAGAATCAGAGTCTTTTCCAATGAGTTGGCTCTTCGCATCAGGTGGCCAGAGTATTGGAGTTTCAGCTTCAACATCACTCCTTCCAATGAATAGAATCAGGACTGATTTCCTTTAGGATGGACTGGCTGGATCTCTTTGCTGTTTAAGGGATTCTCAAGAGTCTTCTCCAACACCACAGTTCAAAAGCATCAATTCTTTGGTGCTCAGCTTCCTTTATAGTCCAACTCTAATAATGATACATGACTACTGGAAAAAATATACCCTTGACAAGATGGACCTTTGGTGGCAAAGTAATGTCTTCGCTTTTTAATATGTTGTCATGTTGGTCATAACTTTTCACCCAAGGAGTAAGCATCTTTTAATTTCATGACTGCAGTCACCATCTGCAGTGATTTTGGAGCCCCCCAAAATAAAGTCTGACACTGTTTCCACTGTTTCCCCTTCTATTTGCCATGAAGTGATGGGACTGGAGACCATGATCTTAGTTTTCTGAATATTGAGCTTTAAGCGAAATTTTGCATTCTCCTCTCTCAGTTTCATCAAGAGGCTCTTTAGTTCTTCTTCACTTTCTGCCATAAGGGTGGTGTCATCTGCATATCTGAGGTTATTGATGTTTCTCCTGGCAATCTTGATTCCAGCTTGTGCTTCCTCCAGGACAATGTTTCTCATGATGTACTCTGCATATAAGTTAAATAAGCAGGGTGACAATATACAGCCTTGACATACTCCTTTTCCTATTTGAAACCCATCTGTTGTTCCATGTACAGTTCTAACTATTGCTTCCTGACCTGCATACAGGTTTCTCAAGAGGCAGGTCAGGTGGTCTGGTATTCCCATCTCTTTCAGAATTTTCCACAATTTATTGTGATCCACACAGTCAATGGCTTTGGCATAGTCAATAAAGCAAAAGTAGATGTTTTTCTGGAACTCTCTTGTTTTTTCAATGATCTAGTGGATGTTGGCAATTTGATCTCTGGTTCTTCTGTCTTTTCTAAATCCAGCTTGAATGTCTGGAAGTTCACACTTCATGTATTTTTGAGCCTGACTTGGAGAATTTTGAGCATTCCTTTACTAGCATGTGAGATGAGTGAAATTGTGCAATTGTTTGAGCATTCTTTGAAATTGCCTTTCTTAGGGATTGGAATGAAAATTGACCTTTTCCAGTCCTATGGCCACTGCTGAATTGTCAAAATTTGTTCACATATTGAGTGCAGCACTTTCACAGCATCATCTTTCAGGATTTGAAAGTGGTCAACTGGTCAATTGGTCAACTGCTAGCGTTACTTCATATGAGATTGTTTGTGCTACTGCTCGTAAGGCTCCGATGAGTGCGTATTTTGAGTTGCAGGCCCAGCCTGATCAAAGGATTGAGTATACGGCTAAGCTTGATATAGCCAATATGAAGAGGACTCCTAAGTTTATGTTGATGAGGGGGTAGGCTATGGGTAGGGGAATTCATATGGTTAGGGCTAGGCTTAGGGCTAGAATAGGTGCTAGAATGAATATTGAGATTGAAGATGTGGCAGGTTGTAGAGTTTCTTTAATGAAAAGTTGATTGCATCAGCAAAGGGTTGAAGCAGGCCATATGGTCCTACAACATTTGGGCCCTTTCGGAATTGTATGTACCTAGGAGTTTTCGTTCAACTAGTGTGAGAAAGGCTATGACTAGGAGAATAGGGATGATGAGTATTAGAATATTGACTATAAACACTATGTTAAGGAGAGGATTTGAATCTCTGAGTATAAAGGTTGAAGTTTTACGCAATTACCGGGCTCTGCCACCTTAACTAGGCCCTTTTCTAGGGCAGGGTTTGTTTGTGAGGTTAATTGAGATAAGGTCATTAATTACTTTAAGGCGCTTTATTGAAGTTGGCCTTATTTCTCTTGTCCTTTCGTACTGGGAGAAATACATAACACATAGAAACCAACCTGGATTGCTCCAGTCTGAACTCAGATCATGTAGGACTTTAATCGTTGAACAAACGAACCTTTGATAGCGGTTGCACCATCGGGGTGTCCTGATCCAACATCGAGGTCGTAAACCCTATTGTCAGTATGGACACTTGAATAGGATTGTGCTATTATCCGTAGGGTAACTTGATCAAGTTTTTGGATCAATAAGCGATAGTTTGGTTTGACTTGTGAGTCTAGTCTTTAAAATCGCTCGGAGGATTTTTTATTCTCCAAGGTCACCCCAAACAAAACTGCTAGTCCATAAAGAGTATTATTATCCCTTGATGGTTGAGTCTATTTTCTTTGGGCTTTCTTTGTCTGACTCTCACATCCATACATGACCACAGGAAAAAACATAGCCTTAACTAGACAGACCTTAGTCAGCAAAGTAATGTCTCTGCTTTTGAATATACTGTCTAGGTTGGTCATAAATTTTCTTCCAAGGAGTAAGCGTCTTTTTTTTTTTTTTTAAATTTTTATTTTTACTTTATTTTACTTTACAATACTGTATTGGTTTTGCCATACATTGACATGAATCCACCACGGGTGTACATGCCATCCCAAACATGAATCCCCCTCCCACCTCCCTCCCCATAGCATCTCTCTGGGTCATCCCCGTGCACCAGCCCCAAGCATGCTGTATCCTGCATCAGACGTAGACTGGCGATTCAATTCTTACATGATAGTATACATGTTTCAATGCCATTCTCCCAAATCATCCCACCCTCTCCCTCTCCCTCTGAGTCCAAAAGTCCGTTATACACATCTGTGTCTTTTTTGCTGTCTTGCATACAGGGGCATCATTGCCATCTTTCTAAATTCCATACATATGTGTTAGTATGTATTGGTGTTTTTCTTTCTGGCTTACTTCACTCTGTATAATCGGCTCTAGTTTCATCCATCTCATCAGAACTGATTAAAATGAATTCTTTTTAACGGCTGAGTAATACTCCATTGTGTATATGTACCACAGCTTTCTTATCCATTCATCTGCTGATGGACATCTAGGATGTTTCCATGTCCTGGCTATTATAAACAGTGCTGCGATGAACATTGGGGTACATGTGTCTCTTTCAGTTCTGGTTTCCTCGGTGTGTATGCCTAGCAGTGGGATTGCTAGGTCATAAGGCAGTTCTATTTGCAATTTTTAAAGGAATCTCCACACTGTTCTCCATAGTGGCTCTACTAGTTCGCATTCCCACCAACAGTGTAGGAGGGTTCCCTTTTCTCCACACCCTACTTCATGGCTGCAGTCACCATCTGCAGTGATTTTGGAGCCGAAAAAATAAAGTCTGACATTGTTTCTACTGTTTCCCGTCTATTTCCGAGATCACAAATCTGACACTATAAGCTCTCAGTAGGATGCTATCCAGAAACAAATCTCCTGAAATATGATTATCAATACTACAAGATCATGATCTCTAATCATATTTTCATTTTTTATGAGAAAATGAAATATATATTTATATGTATATATATTCCATGCCTAATAAATACATATTCCATGAACACATGTGAAATTAAACATTTAGGGTAGTGGTCTTATTTTTAATATTTATAATAAAATATTAAATTTTCAGTGTATATACTTATTGATGTATAGATATCAATAGGTACATACATATCAATATTTTTTCCTATATTCCAAATGTCTTTGCTTTAATTATAACATGAGTATCTTTTTCTTTTTTCTTTACTTTAGGGATATATTTTGCTATGGTGTATAATTGTTTGGCCACCTACTGCAACACTGGCTCTCATTATAAAGATATTTGGTCATTAGTCCATACAGTTATTTCACGCATGAGAATTATCATTTTTAATTTGGCAGCAGTGAGCTAACACCCCAGCATGTGTTCAAAACTGCCACCTCCAAAGAGCAATAAACAGAGTTGACTAAGTTGATTAAGACAATAAAACTATCAGAACTGCTCCAGGGCTAACAAAAATGCTTACATCAACTCATACTGTTTATAATTGCTACTATTTTTTTCTATTTTTCTTAACGACAGTGGTACAAGCTACTAATTTCAGTTGTAAATTAAAGTGTACATAAAATGTTAACATAGTTAATAAATTTAAGAAATCATCCATTGAAACTTTAATTATCACGATATTTCAATGTAAAATGCACCACGATAAGATATTGAACTAAATATATTCAAGTAACAGGCATTCAGTCTTCATATTCAGAATACAGGACTATTAGGAATGAAAATGTAAATGAACTGAACATGTAATTGGGAAAAAAGTTATAAAAATATATTTTGCCTCTTTGCTTCAAGTATTGTTATCTAAAACTACTTTTTTTGGTAACATTTAACATACAGAGTGAAATAGGAATTTTGTGTTATCTAGTAAATGTAGTAAATGTAGGCTGCATAAACAGTTATATTACTGAATTCAAGGGGGGAATTATTGTTACAATTGTGCTTAATAATAAATACAGTTCTTATTGACTATTGTTTATTGACTATATTTGCAAATTTCAGCTCTGTTTCACAGTTTTATTTTCAATACAGAAAATCTTAATATAGGGCATACACATTTAGAAGCTTAATAACAATGTACAATAAAAAATATTTAGCTGCATATATACCTCGATATATTTGGAATTTTCAGGTGTTTTTCTTCTTTGTAAACTGAAATAATTTTATAATCAATGTAATAGTAATAATATTTAAAGAAGCAACCAAAATATATTTTATGGAAGTTTCCAGTCAGAAAACAAAGCATGATAATTCTTTTAAGTGGAAATGTGATACAGTTTGCAAAGAATGACTATTAGAATACTTTGCTTTAGTTGGTTTAATGCCAAACTGCAGCTGTCAACACTGACTATAAATTAAAATCACCTGGTAGATTTTCACTCCTTTTTAAGCTTTATTGAGGTTTAATTGACAAACCGGAATTATATATAATTAAGGTATACAACTCATTATTTTGATATTTGCATACATTGTGAAATGATCACCACATTCAAACAATTAACATCCCTGTCATCTCACACAGTTACCACTTTATTTCTTTTTAAGCTGTTGTGAGAACACTTAAGACCTATCCTCTTAGCAGATTTTAAATTTATAGTACAGTATTGTTAACTGTAGGCACCATGTTGCATATTAGATCCCCAGAATTTATTCTTCTTGTATAACTAAAACTTTCTACCCTTTAACCTGGGAGTTTTTTAAATCCATGAATACTCAGTTCCCTTAGGCCAATCAAATCAGAATTTCTGAAGATGAAGACCAGATATCAATAGAATGTCTACCAGAAGCTACAGAATAAAATGTCTGTTAGAAGTAGTAGAATGGCTCTAGAAGTTTCCCAGATAATTCTAATGAGCAGCTATTAGAGGGAGTTTTCTGTATAGACTCTTCAAATTTTCAATATCCTACCATCTCTACAGGAGCATCCCAGGTGGTGCTAACAGTAAAGAACCCATCTGCAAAAACAGGGGACTTAATACAGGTACTGTCTCTGGGTCAGGTAAATCTCTTGGAGGAGTGGCAACCCACTCTAGTATTCTTGCCTGGAGAATTCCATGGACAGAGGAGCCCAGTGGGCTACAATCCATAGGGTCACAAAGAGTCATACATGACTGAAGCGACTTAGCACGCATACACCATCTCTATAATAGTTCAGTTCAGTTCAGTTGCTCAGTCATGTCTGACTCTTTGAGACCTCATGGACTGCAGCAAGCCAGGCCTCCCTGTCCATGACCAATTCCTGGAGTTAACTCAAACTCATGTCCATTGAGTTGGTGCTGCCATCCAACCATCTCATCCTCTGTCACCCCCTTCACCTCCCTCCTTAAATTTTTCCCAGCACCAAGGTCTTTTCCAATGAGTTAGCTCTTCACATCAGGTGGCCAAAGTATTGGAACTTCAGCTTCAACATCACTCCTTCCAATGAATATTCAGAATTGATTTCCTTTAGGATGGACTGGTTAGATCTCTTTGCTGTTCAAGGGACTCTCAAGAGTCTTCTCCAACATCACAGTTCAAAAGCATCAATTTTTTGGATATTAATATACTATAAATTTAATTTTAGTGATAATGTAAAGTCAACCACTAAAATGCTATTTTTAATATTTTTTAATTTTTCACTTATCCAAAATTTCTTTTTATGTTTTTTTTAATTAATGACAACTCATATATATTCTGTAGTTCAGATTTAATTTTTTGTAATTTGTAATTTTGTTGTTTTCAACAGCAGAATAGACACTCCAGGATATTTACATTAAATTATATGGCCAAACATTGATGAAATCAGACATTCTGATATTCAGATGACAATTTTTTAAATGTCCCTTAATTTGTGAGCTCAGTCTTTGAAGAATCTGAGGTTCTGGGTGATACACCCGTCAGCTCACAAATTTTTGCTTAATGGGTGGGAGGGGAGGGTGGAAGTGGTTTCTGTGCACACAAGGGAGTTTAAATGAAAATTTAATTTCTTTTATTTGTATGAAGTGCTAGTTTCTCACAGGCTACCAAGAGTGAATCCAGCAGAGCCTGGCTGAATTGAAAGACCATATTCAGCACAGGCTATAGTTCCTGCTGGAATTATAACTAAAAAGATGAAATGAAGTAATGTAAAACTCTAATTTTTAGGACAGGGATAGTGTGAAATATTTCTAGTTTGCGATTTGTACTGTAGTTTGGAAGCATGTGCACAATGTTTAGAATATCTCTACTGCTGATTCTTCTTATTAATTTTAATTGGAAATCTTTCGCAGTAAATCAGTTCCTATTTAAAGAAATCCTCAACTCTCTAAATGTTGCATTACTCCTCCTTGTGCATACATGCTCAGTTTTGACATGCAAAGGGAGGAATAATGCAACATTTAGAAAGTTGAGGACTTCTTTAAATAGAAATTGATTTATTGTGAAAGAGTTTTTTAACACAAACAATATAGTTAGTTCATGTTTGTCCAGGTATATTCCAAAATTGATATAAATTTTTTTAAGTTAATAATTGGGAAGTGGCACAAACATAGCTGAAATATTAAAACACATGATTTTAAAAGAGAATAAGAAAATGAACTCATCCACCGCAAATAAAAAGTGTACACTATATTGTACGAAATCGGTCCCTAATGAGATAAATAAAAAGTCATTGTCCTAAGAGTTTTTTATACTTTAGTTAGCACTTTTAGGGGCATAACACACTGACTGAAAGTGAAAGTAGCTCCTTCATATCCGACTCGTTGTGACCCCCATGGATTATACAGTGCATGGAATTCTTCAGGACAGAATACTAATGTGGTTTGCCTTTCTTTTCTCCAGGGGATCTTCCTAACCCAGGAATCGAACCCAGGTCTCCAGCATTGCAGGGGGAATATTTACCACAAGGGAAGCCCAAGAATACTGGAGTGAGTAGCCTATCCATTCCTCAGTAGATCTTCTTGATCCAAAAATCAAGCCTGGGTTTCCTGCCTTGCTAGTGGATTCTTTAGCAACTGACTTATCAGGGAAGACTAAGATGCTGATTAACGCTAGAGATTTAGAATGTTTGTTGCTATTTGGACTATATTTTAAGTTTTAATTATGTAAGTAGCCTATATTCAGTTGTTTGGTTTTAATAAGTTTTTATATACATATTTGCAATTATTTATCTGGTCAAGGTCTGGCAAAAATACAAAGAATGTGACAGCTATGCTGATCATTGATTTTTGAAAATTGTGATAATTAATAATTATTTTTTAACACTGACCTCTATTATAGAGTAGATGGAATTAGGCTACAAAATAAGTGCAAGAGCTATAGACACCTGAGAGTGAAATAAATTGAGTGAAATAAAGAAAGTTGTTTGTTACAGTAATTGTTGATTTGGTTGAAAAAATTTAAGATTTATTCAGGTAAAATATCCTCCATTTGATGTATAAATCTGAAAGATTGGGATGAATGTTTTTAGTGTTTTACTTCCATCATCTGTTCAAAAAAACAAACAAAAAAAGTGTATTATTAGTATATTTTTGAAGTAATACTGAACGTATTAATTTGACTCCATAACTCCTCTTTTCCAACAAATTAGTACTATTTATTTAATTACTGTAATGAAGTGGTAACCTCAATGTGTTTACCTTATGAGGTTAAAGCTCATTGTGTTGAAGGCAGTATGTACAGTTTTCCTTTAAGTCCTTAATGACCTCTTTATTGAGTAGGTCATATGATACAGGCAGGGCATCTCTCTCTCAAGTCTTGGTTTTATACATGTGGTCAAAGAAATCCGATTTCATCCAGTCACTGAAATGTGAAGTGCATTCCAGATGGATGAACTTGAACAGCAGAGCATTTTTTTCCCCAGTACCTTTTATATCTTACTTTCTTGCTATGACATTTTAATCTCTCAGAGACAAAATCATTTTTTGTAGTTAAGAATTCATTGCTAAAATATTTTAGGCCATTGGTGGGAGAAAAAGAATTAATCTGGAAAATGATACCCTTGGAGGATAGAAAATATTAAAATTTGTCACCTAAATCATCTCATCATACATTTGAATGGCTATTTGACATTTAAAAATCTCTGGCTGCAAAAATGTTGACAAAACATTTCAGTTTATATAAATATAAGCTTCCTAAGGGGAAACAGTGGAAACAGTGTCAGACTTTATTTTGGGGGGCTCCAAAATCACTGCAGATGGTGATTACAGCCATGAAATTAAAAGATGCTTACTCCTTGGGAGAAAAGTTATGACCAACCTAGATAGTATATTCAAAGCAGAGACATTACATTGCCGACTAAGGTCCATCTAGTCAAGGCTATGGTTTTTCCAGTGGTCATGTATGGATGAGAGGGTTGGACTGTGAAGAAGGCTGAGCGCTGAAGAATTGGTGCTTTTGAACTGTGGTGTTGGAGAAGACTCTTGAGAGTCCCTTGGACTGCAAGGAGATCCAACCAGTCCATTCTGAAGGAGATCAACCCTGAGATTTCTTTGGAAGGAATGATGCTAAAGCTGAAGCTCCAGTACTTTGGACACCTCATGAGAAGAGTTGACTCATTGGAAAAGACTCTGATGCTGGGAGGGATTGGGGGCAGGAGGAGAAGGGGACGACCGAGGATGAGATGACTGGATGGCATCACTGACTTGATGGACGTGAGTCTGAGTGAACTCCGGGAGATGGTGATGGACAGGGAGGCCTGGCGTTCTGCGACCCATGGGGTCGCAAACAGTCGGACACGACTGAGCGACTGAACTGAACTGAATGGAACTTCTCTATTGATTTTCTTCTATTCTTGAGATTGTTATGACAGAATTTTTCTTACCTGCCCCCCATCATCTGAAGCCTGTGTACATATTGCCAGGCTTTCTGAAGTTATAAGCAAGCCCAATTTTATTCTTCATTAAGAGTTACAAGTGATGTTTGTGTTTAAGGAGAATACTATAAAGAGAATTGTTGATAGTTTTTTCCAAGACCAACTTAAAGGTTTTATAAAAGTATTAGAATTTACATTCTCTAATTAACTTGGGAACCATAGCATTTTTAAATATAAGATGTGAATAAATCCATTCATTAGATCAACAAATACTTAGAAAGTTTTATACATCATGCTCTTTATTAAGTAGCTCTAAGTAGCATGAGTGTCTTAATCATACTATTTAGTCTGGAAGAATATTTTATCAAAAATGTTCCATGGACCATCTATTTCAGCATCTCATGATGCAATAATTTTAAAATGCTTTCTGGAGACTTCCCTAGTGGTCCAATTGTTAAGATTCCATGCTTCCTCTGCAGAGGACAAGAGTTCAATCCCTGGTCTGGGAGCTGAGATCTTGCATGCTGCCACACAGCACAGTCACACACACACACACACACACACACACACACACACACACACACACAACTGATGATTTCTGAATTGCACCTGAGGTCAAATGAAATGTATTATCTGCTCATAATTCTTAAGAATATGTATTTTAGCAAATGCTCCAGGTAATTCATTACATAAGAAGAAAAACTATTTGTTTTGGTTCCAGAGTTGTGTGGTTTTGAATAGAAGGCTCATAATAGCCTAGGGCCAGATTGTATATTAAAAGAAATGTGGGTTCTGGATCAAGAAAAGAAATAAGAAAGAATGGTGAGCTCCTAGCTCTGTTAAAAGTTTCATTTAAATATTTCTATTTCAGGCTCCACAAACAAAATACCAACTCTAGTATTTGATCATATTTTCTTTGGAGATTACTTTCTGTGAAAGTGTTATGAATCTTCACTCAGGTTTCTTTTACAGTTAATAGTGTATGTGAATTCTATAGATAAATTACTGCTAATGTCCAAGTGGAGATTGATCCAGTATGGTCCACTACAAACCCTTAGTAATCATGCAGGAATTGTTCAGCATTTCATTAAATTGTGCTTTCATGACTCTAACTATTGAAAAGTCTCATCACTTAACACTAAACATTTCAGTGAAATTGATATTAATCCAAGCAAAAATATTTTTTGTAGATTCAGAGGAAACAAAAAGTTTTATAGCTTCTAATGTTCTTCAATGAGGCAGAATGCCATTTTAAAGGGGATCCAAATATTCACCTCCTTGTGCTGTGAGCTTAGTTGCTTAATCATGTCTGACTCTTTGGGACCACATGGACTATAGAACACCAGCCTCCATTGTCCATGGGGAGCCTCCAGGCAAGAATGCTGGAGTGGGTTGCTGTTCCCTCCTCCAGGGAATTATCTCAACCCAAGGATCTAACCCAGGTTTCCTGCATTGCAGGTGGATTCTTTACTGTCTGAGCCACCAGGAAAGCCCAAAATATCCTTACCATATAGTTAAATAAAATTAACAATGAGCACAGTGAATATTCACTAGAAAAATTAACAATTTCTAAGCAACTGACCATAAAATTAAAAGGCACTTACTCCTTGGAAGGAAAGTTATGACCAACCTACACGGCATATTCAAAAGCAGAGACGTTACTTTGCCAACAAAGGTCTGTCTAGTCAAGGCTATTATTTTTCCAGTAGTCATGTATGAATGTGAGAGTTGAACTGTGGAGAAAGCTGAGCACCAAAGAATTGATGCTTTTGAACTGTGGTATTGGAGAAGACTCTTGAGAGTCCCTTGGACTGCAAGGAGATCCAACCAGTCCACTCTAAAGCAGAGCAGTCCTGGGTGGTCTTTGGAAAGAATGATGCTGAAGCTGAAACTCCAGTACTTTGGCCACCTCATGTGAAGAGTTGACTCATTGAAAAAGACTCTGATGCTGGAAGGGGTTGGAGGCAGGAGGAGAAGGGGACAACAGAAGATGAGATAGCTGGATGGCATCGCCGACTCAATGGACGTGAGTTTGAGTGAACTCTGGGAGTTGGTGATGGACAGGGAGGCCTGATGTGCTGCACTTCATGGGGTTGCAAAGAGTTGGACACAACTGAGTGACTGAACTGAAGCAACTGACCAGCTTGAGGGAAAGGATTTTATTTTTAATTAAAATTGTATCTAATGACAAAAGTATATTCAAGGAAAAAAGGGCATGCATGTACACATGTGGTGTGTGTGTGTGTGTGTGTGTGTGTGTGTGTGTGTGTGACATGCTTTTTGAGCACTGCAAACAGTTTGACACATACAGCACATTCTGTTTAGTCTTAAGTACCAAGAAATGGCATTCAAAGGATAACATTTTCAGGCATTATCCTTTAGAATCACTGAGTCCAGAATGAAGACCAAAGTATATGTATTTATTTTTATTCAAGATTAAATTTATTTGAAACCTGTTGTATAATGTAATTACAGTTATTCAAGATGATTTATTAGACATGTCATTCATGGATCATGAAGGACAAAAGGAGGGAAATAACTCCTAAGAACCTTCTAAGTACCTTGGTGAGCTCAAGATTCCCTTTGTAATCAATCCCTGATGCCTTCAGAGACTTCATGATCACATAAATGTGAACTCTGTTGGATTAGAGAGGCTAAGTGAACCACGAATACAAAAATATCCTTTGTTTTGTTCTATAATGTATTTCATCAATTGCCAACATCCATGACTGACCTGATGAATAGCTAATTATTTATTAATTTCAAATTATTTCTTTTTCTTAGATTAAAAAAATATTTTTATTTATTCGTCTGTGCCATGTCTTGTAGCACTCAGGGTCTTCCATCTTCCTTGAGGCATGCTGTATCTTTAAGTTGTGACATGCAAGCACTTTACATATTCTTTCTCAATTATACTCCTTTTGTTATTCCATTTCTAAGACTTTGGATACATCCATACTCTTCAGTGTAAGTTTAATTGGTTAAATACATACATTGAAGAGTATGGATGTATCCAACGGTTCTTTCCTAAATAATCTTCTTTCCGTATTATTAAATTCAGCCTTCAAAATACCTTAATGATGGAACACTTGTTTTCACCTAGATGAAAGTTCAAGTAAATAAAGAATAGGATTTTGAAGAAAATTACATTAAAATTTTCTGAGTATTCACTGGCTTTTATAGTTAGTTTAATAGCTATTACATACAATTGTTTTCCTACTTAGAAATCTAAGTTACATAACTGAAATTCGTAGAGGACCATGCCTTAAGAAGGTTATTGTGTAGGTGACCTAATTCCCAACGGGAATGAAATTAATGCAAAGACCAGCAAAATCATTCTCAGGCTATTCTGCAAAGCAAAGAGCTTTATAAACCTGACATATACAAATAATTATAGTGATAATTACAATGATAATAAAAGTAGCTAACCCTTATTTAGGTCTTGGTGTGCTGTGTTGTGCTTAGTCACTCAGTCGTATCCATCTCTTTGTGACCTTATAGACTGTAGCCTGCCAGGTTCCTCTGTCTGTGGGGATCCTCCAGGCAAAAATACTAGAATGGGTTGCCATGCTCTCCTCTAGGGTATCTTCCCAAACCAGGGATCAAACCCAGGCCTCCCACATTGCAGGCAGATTCTTTACAGTCTAAGCCAGCAGGGAAACCCAAGAATACTGGAGTGGGTAGCCTATCCCATCTCCAGTGGAACTTCCCCATCCAGAAATCAAACCAGGGTCTCCTGCATTGCAGGCAGATTCTTTACCAGCTGAGCTACCTGGAAAGCTGCATTTAGATCTTCAGTTCAGTTCAGTACAGTCACTCAGTCGTGTCCAGCTCTTTGCGACCCCACGAATTGCAGGACGTCAAGGAGTTCACTCAGACTCACGTCCATCGAGTCAGTAATGCCATCCAGCCATCTCATCCTCTGTCGTCCCCTTCTCCTCCTGCCCATAATCCCTCCCAGCATCAGAGTCTTTTCCAATGAGTCAAATCTTCACATGAGGTGGCCAGAGTATTGGAGTTTCAGCTTTAGAATCAGTCCTTCCAGAGAACACCCAGGACTTATCTTTAGAATGGACTGATTGGATCTTCTTGCAGTCCAAGGGACTCTCAAGAGTCTTCTCCAACACCATAGTTCAAAAGCATCAATTCTTTGGTGCTCAGCTTTCTTCACAGTCCAACTCTCATATCCATACATGACTACTGGAAAAGCATTTGGGTCTTAGTATGTCCCAAAGAGTAATCTGCATATTCTCGATATGTAAACTTAGTTCTTTTTCAAAACACATCCACAAGATGAGTACTGTTATTATCTCTTTTTCAGAGAAAAGTAAGGCTGCTGCTGCTAAGTCACTTCAGTTGTGTCCAACTCTGTGTGACCCCATAGATGGCAGCCCACCGGGCTCCCCTGTCCCTGGGACTCTAGAGGCAAGAACACTGGAGGGGGTTGCCATTTCCTTCTCCAATGTATGAAAGTGAAAGTGAGAGTGAAATCACTAAGTCGTGTCCAACTCTTCTGGACCCCATGGACTGCAGCCTACCAGACTCCTCCATCCATGAGATTTTCCAGGCAAGAATACCAGAGTGGGTCACCATTGCCTTCTCCGGAAAGTAAGGCATAGAGGGGTAAAGTGTAATACACAATTTTTACACAAAATCACACATCTGGTAATTGGTAAAGCTAGAATTCAAACCCAAACTATTTGGCTCCAGAATAAAATTTCAATTGTTGGATCTATCACATTTTGTGAGAAAGGGATCTTAGGAGAAAAATGAAGTAAATATTTGGCTTTTGCCAAATAATACAGACTTTGAATTCTTTTTAGAGTTACAGGTGAAAATCACATAGTGATTTATCATTAGGCATCACTTTATGACACATCAGCTGATAAACTGATTAGAGTCCCCTTCAATTTTTTTGAAAGCAAAGAACTGTAAACATTTGAGTTACTAAAGGATTTGTTACCTTGTCTATAGGCTCATTCGTTTTTATGAGAACAATACCAACATTTATAATCCTTCATTACTTTGATACCCCAATGTGATTTTTTTCACAGAGAAAAAATAAACCACAGTAAGATTAGGAATGGTGTTAGAAGAATAATTGTATAAGAGTAAGTGAAAAAGTTAGAACTGGACATGGAACAGTTAGAACTGGATATGGAACAACAGACTGGTTCCAAATTGGAAAAGGAGGACATCAAGGCTGTATATTGTCACTCTGCTTATTTAACTTATATGCAGAGTACATCATGAGAAACGCTGGGCTGGAAGAAGCACAAGCTGGAAAGAAGATTGCCAGGAGAAACATCAATAACCTCAGATATGCAGATGACACCACCCTTATGGCAGAAAGTGAAGAGGAACTAAAAAGCCTCTTGATGAAAGTGAAAGTAGAGAGTGAAAAAGTTGGCTTAAAGCTCAACATTCAGAAAACGAAGATCATGGCATCTGGTCCCATCACTTCATGGGAAATAGATGGGGAAACAGTGGAAACAGTGTCAGACTTTATTTTTTGGGCTCCAAAATCACTGCAGATGGTGATTCAGTTTAGTTCAGTTCAGTTCATTCCCTCAGTCGTGTCCGACTGTTTGCGACCCCATGAATTGCAGCACGCCAGGCCTCCCTGTTCATCACCATCTCCGGGAGTTCACTCAGACTCACGTCCATTGAGTCCATGATGCCATCCAGTCATCTCATCCTCGGTCGTCCCTTCTCCTCCTGCCCACAGTCCCTCCCAGCAACAGAGTCTTTTCCAATGAGTTAACTCTTCTCATGAGGTGGCCAAAGTACTGGAGTTTCAGCTTCAGCATCATTCCTTCCAAAGAAATCCCAGGGTTGATCTCCTTCAGAATGGACTGGTTGGATCTCCTTGCAGTCCAAGGGAGTCTCAAGAGTCTTCTCCAACACTACGTTTCAAAAGCATCAATTCTTTGGCAGCCATGAAATTAAAAGCCACTTACTCCTTGGAAGAAAAGTTATGACCAACTCAGATAGCATATTGAAAAGCAGAGACATTATTTACCAACAACAGTCCATTTAATCAAGACTATGATTTTTCCAGTGGTCAGGTATGGATGTAAGAGTTGGACTGTGAAGAAAGCTGAGCACTGAAGAATTGATGCTTTTGTGTTGATGCAACTGTGGTGTTGGAGAAGACTCTTGAGAGTCGCTTGGACTGCAAGGAGATCCAACCTGTCCATTCTGAAAGAGATCAGAATGGGATTTCTTTGGAGGGAATTATGCTGAAGCTGAAACTTTGGACACCTCATGAGAAGAGCTGACTCATTGGAAAAGACTGATGCTGGAAGGGATTGGGGGCAGGAGGAGAAGGGGACAACAGAGGATGAGATGGCTGGATGGCATCACCAACTTGATGGACATGAGTTTGGGTAAAGTCCGGGAGTTGGTGATGGACAGGGAGGCCTGGCATGCTGCTGTTCATGGGGTCGCAAAGAGTCAGACACGACTTAGCAGCTGAACTGAACTGAAATGAAGAAGATTCAGCCAGTGTCATGACTATACTTGGGCAGATCAAATTTAAGAAAGAATATTTGGTGAAGTTAGCTATCTTGAAATGTATTGCCTTTAAGTTATTCACATGTCTATTTATATTTTTTGGAAGATATCCATATACTTGGGATGTGGGAATGAGTACAAACAGATAGTGTAATATAAAAGTTATTTAATAAAAATTCCATTGTCATGTAGCTTCTACATCTACACATTAAAAAAACAAATTGTAGTCGTCATAACCAGGAGAGGTCTGGATGTAAATTTATCTATGGTGTGATTTTTTTGTCCCCTACATATATCATCCATGTGTACCCTTGATGCATAGCACTTATAATGTTGTGATGTCTTAAATATTTTATAGCCTTATCTCCACTTTCTTTATAACCAGACCAAAGTCACCCCTGCACTTAAATTTTCTCATGTATTTGTGTTTATAAGCTCACTTTCTCCCTTTTTGCAAGTTTCACTACCAAATTCAAGGTGTATATGCATGTTCAGTTGCTCAATTGTGTTGCTCTTTTCAACCTTCTGGACTGTAGGCTACCAGGTTCCTCTGTCTATGGAATCTTCCAGGTGAGAATACTGAAGTGGCTTTCTGTTTCCTGCAAACAAGTTCACTTTCTCCCATTTTACAAATTTCACTACCAACTTCAATGTACAGTGTAAGAATTTGCTTTCTCGTACACTGGTCTATAAGCTCTGGCGCTAAACAGCCTCCTTTTTCACCTGTCTTCACCACTTAGTAGATGTGAGGTCTTGTCACACTTCTGTGCTTAGGTTTATTCATTTGAATCATGGAAGTAACAGAAGTATCTACATTTTAGGGTTATTGTGAAGATAAATACATTATTGTGTGTAAAGCAGTTTTAGATTAAAATCAGGCATATAGTAAGTGTTCAGTAAAAAGTTAAGAATTATTATTACAATTTAAATGCATAATTGCTGTAAATTTCCCTCTTTAATTTATAGTTTCTATAATGGATACCATTATTGAGTATAAAATAGTTCTAGTCACTGGGCTGCTTTTTACATGCATCATCTTATTTCAACCCCTTAAATTTTTTTCTAAAGTAGCATTTATAAAAATTCATTTTAAAAAAATGAGGCTAAGAAAAATCGAGTCATTTGATCCCAGGTAGCTCAGTGGTAAAAAAAATTCCACCTGCCAACCAGAAGATGCAGGTTTGATCCCTTGGTTGGGAAGATCCCCTGGACAAGGAAATGGCATCCGACTCTAGTATTCTTGTCTTCTCTTCTGGAAAATCACATGGACGGAGGAGCCTAGCAGGCTATAGTCCATGGGGCTATAAAAGAGTCAGACATGACTTAGCAACTAAACAATATTTTCTAAAACTAAGATTAAAATTCAGGTTGGTCTGTCCACATTTTAAAGCCTTAGATGATACTGAGATAGATAGACAGATGATAGACTTTCCTTTTTATAGAAGCTATGTAAAAGAAGGATATTGTAAACAAAACCAAGAAAATCCTGTCTATCTGTGCATGGTCTCACCTAATGCATTAGGATCAGAGATAACACCACCCTGTTTAACTCTTGGAGTTAACACATTTCGTTCCACTGAATGGCTGCTGCTGTTGTTGCAAATAAGTTGCTTTAGTCATGCCCAACTCTGTGGGACCCCATAGATGGCAGCCCATGAGGCTCCTCCATCCATGGCATTTTCCAGGCAAGAGTACTGGCTGCTCCTGCTGCTAAGTTGCTTCAGTCATATCCGACCCCATAGATGGCAACCCATCAGGCTCTCCTGTCCCTGGGATTCTCCAGGCAAGAACACTGGAGTGGGTTGCCATTTCCTTCTCCAATGCATGAAAGTGAAAAATGAAAGCGAAGTCGCTCAGTCATGTCCAACTCCTAGTGACCCCATGGACTGCAGCCTACCAGGCTCCTCCGTCCATGGGATTTTCCAGGCAAGAGTACTGGAGTGGGGTGCCATTGCCTTCTCCACAACTGAATGGAGACGATGTCTAATTATGATAAGCTGGAATGATTTCCATTTGAAGGCAAAATTATCGATGAATAGTAACAAAAAAATTTCATTCTTAAAAAATATAAAGCCCTTTAAAAAATTATGTCCAAATTTGTTATTTATGTACACAAGAATGATTTTGGTGAGCTCTTGAATGACTCTTATTCCCAAACCTCTCTGACACTCCAAGTGAGGGTTCACTGAATGGGGTCTATGCAGCTGATTATGATGCAGAATTTGAGGCCAATTGTATCCTATGGTAACTAGGCAATCCAATCCAGCACGAATTTTTTTTTTTTTTCACATTCTATTCTTTTTCCTCACATTCTGACCAAGCTTTACTTCTATTTGGTCTCCTGACTTTCATACATCTAAAATCCCCACTTGTATTTTATTTGCCTTGTATCAATAGACTAAACATTCAAAAAACTAAGATCATGGTATTGGGTCTCATCACTTCATGACAAACAGATGGGGAAACAAGGGGAACAGTGAGAGACTTTGTTTTCTTGGACTCCAAAATCACTGCAGATGGTGACTGCAGCCATATAATTAAAAGATGCTTACTCCTTGGAAGAAAAACTGTAACAAACCTAGACAGCAGATTAAAAAGCAGAGACACTACTTTGCTATCAAGGTACATATAGTCAAAGTTATGGTTTTCCCAGTAGTCATGTGTAGATGTGAGAGCTGTACCATAAAGAGGGCTGAGCACTGAAGACTTGATGCTTTCAAATGGTGGTGCAAAATAAGACTCTTGAGTGTCACTTGGACAGCAAGGAGATCAAACCAGTCAATCCTAAAGGAAATCAGCCCTGAATATTCATTGAAAGGACTGATGCTGAAGCTCCAATACTTTGGCTACCTGATGCAAAGAGCTGACTTAATGGGAAAGACCCTGATGCTGGTAAAGATTAAAGGCAGGAGAAGAAGGAGATGACAGTGGATGAGATGGTTGTATGCCATCACTAAGTCAATGGGCATGACTTTGACCAAGCTCTGGGAGGTGGTGAAGGACAGGGAAGCCTGGCATGCTGCAGTCTATGGAATCATAAAGAGTCAAACACAACTGAATGATTGAACAACAACAACAACATATCAATAGACTCTATCCAAATACTCATGGATTCCCATCCATGACTAGGTCAAATGTTAGGAAAAATTACACTACTGAAGTCATTACAAAAGTCAATATGAAACTCTTAACATTAATTTCTAAGTATAACTCTTCTGGTTGACTCAAATGTAGAAGTAAAAGAGTCTTCTATATGCAAATAAATAACTTCAGCCAAAATGGAGTTAAGGGATGGAATTAGGCAACAGGATTACATGGCCAAGAAACTAATTAAGATTTACTTAAATGATCTAAAATACATAAAGAAAATGAAAAGATTCCACATGGATTTGTTTATATTGTAAATTGAAAGTAAAAATTAAGTCGCTCAGTCATGTCTGACTCTTTACGACCCCATGGCCTGTAGCTTACCAGGCTTCTTGATCCATGGGATTTTCCAGCCAAGAATACTGGAGTGGGTTACCATTTCCTTCTCCAGGAGATCTTCCTGACCCAGGGATTGAACCTGGGTCATTTACACTGTAGGAAGGTAGCAAAGTCGGTAAAGTATAAATCATGGATATCCATGTGCCTTGTGTTAGTTAATCATACTCTGAAAATTGGTTTCCTTATTCTAAAATCTACAAACTAATACTTACAGGATTACATTATATATACATAATATCCATCTATAACCAAGTCTGTGTAAAAACTTACATATAGTAGGCTTTCAATATTATTATTACTATCATTATTTTACATGTCAATAATGATATAATAAAATGTAATTTTATTATTATACAATGAATGAGATAACATAATAGTAATAATACCTGTTTCTTTTTCAAATATTTTTATCAACATACAATTAAGGGAACCCTTCTCAATTAACTCATTAACAGATATTAAGTAGCTATAGTTATAGGCATTATTTAAGTCTTGAGTTACTCAGTAGAACTGATCTTTAATATCATGGGTATTTCACTCTGATAAAAGTAACCATACATAAATAGCAATAAAACAAATAATCAAAAAATAGATAAGAAAATATTGGAAAGCCATAAGAGTGTTTAGAAATATACTTTACACAGAAGTGACAATGTGAACTAATATCTCCATGTGGAAAAAATCAAGTTAGGTAAATCTCTTGACACTGGATAAATAGTTGACTCAAAACACTCTAATATATTTTTCAACTTGCTTAAATTTCAATATTTTAGACAAATATGCAATGGATTTAGATAGATTTATTAAGTAATGGCATACAGTGAATTTATTGTCACTAATGAGACTAGACATCTAAAATTAGTATTCTTTTTTGTTTGTTTCACTAATATTTATAAAACATTTACTGAATTCAACTTATATTAGTTGTCTACTGTTAAAGGAAAGAGACATAGGAATTTCATAGGTACAGCTAGGAATTTCAAAGCTACAAAAAAGCTACATTAGTTAACATCCTCTTCTACAAAAACTCCTGTAACTTGGATAAGTTATTTAAAATCTTTATATCATCATCATTAGAAATATGATGACAACAGCATAAATATTAAAGTCTTTTGGAAATTATCTGAAACAATGTGTATAAATCTACACTCAGAAATTGGCATATACCAGTGGATTTATTTTGGGCTTCTCAGGTGGTGCTAGTAGTAAAAACCTGCTTGCAATGTAGCAGATAAGACATGCAGGTTAGATCCCTGGGACAGGAAAATCCCCTGTAGGAGGGCATGGCAATCCACTCCAGTATTCTTGCCTGGAGATTCCCATGAACAAAGGAGACTGATGAACTACAATCCATAGCGTCGTAAAGAATCAGAAACAACTGAAGCAACTGAGCATGCAGTGGATTTAACCAATACGATCTAAGAAGATGAGGGAAAAGAGCTGGGCCACTTATTATTATTATTATTTTTAAATATCATGAGAGTTACTGTGATAAAGGCATGTAGTGCAACGAACCCACTTAAAAGAATCCTTAGCTGTTATGGAAGGATCAAAGGAAAATCCCTATGAAAAATTTTATGCAACAATAAATGGTAGGTAGCCACACTACTCACTCATGGTGTTCAGAAAGTGATTGGAAAGCAGATGCCACTGACGAAAGCAAACCCAGAAGCTGTGTAGGGACTTTTCTACCCAGGTTAATTACATATATCTTGCTTTAAGCTATCAGTCACTAAAATTGGAGGGACATTATGAAATACAAATAAATAGTATGTGATTCACTCTAATGTTTCCTTCTGTGCTAGAAAATTTGTAAAGTATATTACTTTCTAAAGCAAAGGGAGAAAATATAGGACAACTGTCACCAATTCATACCATTGCATAGATTAAATTCTCATTCATATCCTTTGTAGCTAAAGGTTAAAGCAAAATATTGAAAGACCTGAATATAAACAAGAATTTTAAAATATACCTACATTTAGTGTTTTAAAGAAAAAGTTTCTCTTGTGCCTTGGAGTAAAAAATAACCAAAATCCAGATGGAAGCCTATTGAGGATTTTTCTGAATCAAATGAGTTATTCAAGGAATGAATGCTATATGTCCATCTTGTAGAGGAAAAATGTTACAAACTCCTTTTTCATCATAATTCTTGCTTAGCGTTAATGAAAATAACCCATGTCAAGTAGAATTAATTCAAATTTTGTAGAAACATTTCTATTTCATTAAATGTGTACTCATAACTTTTATTGTTGAAATCAATTCTCAACCTAAGCAAGGCCTTTTCAATGTGTGCATTAAGTGGGTCTTATATAGATGATCCTGCCCTGGTACTTTTCCAGTTAGTTCCCCAATTGCTGTATGTTTGCTTTATAGCATAATTTCAAAGCATTGGATTCTAAATGTGTAATTCATTTTTGTTGCAAGAACAACTTATTTGAGTTCTTGAGTATCCTGTGAATAAAATTCTGTCAAACTGGACACTACTAATAGCTACCCCAGTTCAGTTCAGTTCAGATCAGTTGCTCAGTCATGTCCGACTCCTTGTGACCCCATGAATCGCAGCACACTAGGCCTCCCGGTCCATCACCATCACCCGGAGTTCACTCAGAATCACATCCATCGAGTCCGTGATGCCATCCAGCCATCTCATCCTCTGTCATCCCCTTCTCCTCCTGCCCCCAATCCCTCCCAGCATCAGAGTCTTTTCCAATGAGTCAACTCTCCACATGAGGTGGCCAAAGTACTGGAGCTTCAGCTTTAGCATCATTAATTCCAAAGAAATCCCAGGGTTGATCTCCTTCAGAATGGACTGGTTGGATCTCCTTGCAGTCCAAGGGACTCTCAAGAGTCTTCTCCAACACCACAATTCAAAAACATCAATTCTTCGGCGCTCAGCCTTCTTCACAGTCCAACTCTCACATCCATACACGACCACAGGAAAAACTATAGCCTAGACTAGGCGGACCTTAGTCGGCAAAGTAATATCCCTGCTTTTGAATATTCTGTCTAGGTTGGTCATAACTTCTCTTCCAAGGAGTAAGCGTCTTTTAATTTCATGGCTGCAGTCACCATCTGCAGTGATCTTGGAGCCCCCAAAAATAAAGTCTGACACTGTTTCTACTGTTTCCCCATCTATTTCCCACGAAGTGATGGGACCGGATGCCATGATCTTCATTTTCTGAATGTTGAGCTTTAAGCCAACTTTTTCTCTCTCCTCTTTTACTTTCATCAAGAGGCTTTTTAGCTCCTCTTCACTTTCTGCCATAAGGGTGGTATCATCTGCATATCCCATGAAATACTTATTCTCTGTTTTCTTGAATGAAATTCATCTTATACTTGGCTTGAACCATTTAGCTATATAATTATGTATTCATTTTTATGTGGTGAATGCCTACCATGTTTTATTGACTGTAACATTGTGTTTTTCCTATCTGGACTGACATTCCATTCTTGCACCTACATGTAGGCTTAAACCTATATACTCATCACTCAGATAACTGCCCAGGGCTTGTTTCTTAGGGAACTCAGTAACATTTTTGGGTTAGAGAAACACATATATACCATTCACAATCAAGTCTCATGATTAAAAAACATTTATTTGATTTATACCATAATAATAGTATTTGAATTCACATTGTCATACAAATAGAATATGTAAATCTATGTTTCACATCCTCTAAGTGCCGGTCTGGTTCTTTTTAATTTCAGCCACAGAGTAGATAGGACTCAAAGGAAAACAAAATGGATTTATCCATCACTAATCACAATTAATTGCATATTGGCCACTTTACGAATGGAATTAGATAAAATGACTTAATCACAATTTTTCAGGGGAAAATTATAAATAATTAACTAGCCTATGACTCTAATAAAAGAACGTGAAATTCAGCACATTCAAGCAAATGATAATCAGATAAGGAAATTACTTACAAGGAATATTCCATTCTCGTAACTGATTCTCTCCCATATAGCAATATCTACTGGCTGTGCCTGCTATGTTTTAATGTAGAACTATATATAATAAGCCTGGAAGTCAAGTTTAGCTACACATGGCTAAATATATTGCAAATACTTCTCCTACATATTAATATCTCTACTTCTCATTCTTACACATCAAAGAAAATTTTTAAAAGAAAATGAAATCTGCATTATAATAAAACCACTGAATTGATTTACACTCACTGTAGAATATATGTTGGACATAGCCATGAAGAATTAGTTGTACATAGATTGTCAAGTATAGCTATTTTTACTGGTATAGTTGCCTTAACCTGAAAGCCTATTTGTTTCAAGAATATTTAAACTTTTGGTGAATGTCTTATACAGTGAAACACCCAATCTAAACAACTCAACATACAGTATTACTTTGCTAGAGGTGCTATAACAAAATGCTATAGAGTCTGTAGCTTAAACTGCATACAGTCTTTTTTTTTTTCATAGTTTTGTAAACTAAAGTCCAAGACGCCAGCAGGGTTGGTTTCCTCTGAGGTATCTTTCCTTGCCTTTCAAATGGCTGCCCTCTTGCTACATCTTCATATGATCATCCCTCTGTACATACATGTCCCTGCTATCTCTTCTTCTTCTTATAAGGTCACCAGTGGCATTGATGTAAGGTCCTTCCTTAAGGGCTTTTTTTTTTTTTTTTAGCTTAATCACTCCTCTAAAGACTTTGTCTCCAATATGCATACATTCTGAATTACTGGCCATTGGGAACATCAGTTTTAGGGAGACACCATCTTGCCTACAACACAAAGCAAAACAAGACCAAAACAAAATGTTTCTCTTCAATAGATCCCTAAATTTGCCCTGCAATTTCTTTAATCTCTGTAAAATTACATTTCTCAGAACACCTTGTAATTGGTTTCTAGATATTAGAAGCATACCTTTTATTAGATATGCTCCTGTGAGACCTTGAAAATAGAAGTGTAGTGGTACAGGCTTTGGTTGTTTTCATCTTGTGGTGGTGGTTTAGTCACCAAGCTATGTCCAGTTCTTGTGACCCTATGGACTGTAGCCCACCAGCTTCCTCAGTCCATGGGATTCTCCAGGCAAAAATACTGAAGTGGTTTGCCATTTCCTTCTCCAGGGGATCTTCCTGACCAAGGGATTGAACCTGGATCTCCTGCATTAGAGGCAGATTCTTCACCAACTGAATTACTAGGGAAGCCCTTTTTATCTTGTATGAAAGTTAATATATATGATGGGTTTTCTTGGGGTGTTGATTTTTCCAATATTTATTATATGTATTCCTGGATTCTTAATAAGACTTAAATAATCTATATATTCCCATTCTCCAATTTCCTGACAATTGTAGAGGCAATGACTTCTTATTCCTGACCTAAATCCAGGCTTAGCTTCAAATAGGACATCATCTTTAATGCATCAACTTGAGAATATTATGGAAATAATTCCAAGATATCAATCTAGAATTTGTTTCTTCAATCCTTTCTGTTATCTCAAAGGCACTTAATTTCTTTATTAAAATTCTTCTTGCTTTAAATAGTTGAGTGGATTTATTTCCTGCCCTGAGTTCTCATTGATGTAATGTAATACTCTTCACAATCTCCTTCTACAACTGTATTCTGCACTCTATCTGGAACATTCCTCTTTCTGTATTTATTTTGGCTTATATTTCTCTCTTCATCAACATTTAGATTGGAAATTATTCTTCATATATACTTTTAATATTCCAATTACAAGATCATAGCTGTAGCAGTTTATCTGGGATAAATAATTCCTCTTGTACTTAACAAACTCCTCTTCTAGAAACAAATGGAAACTGTTGGAATGAGATTCTCCTGGATTCCATTGACTGTAGGGCCTTAGAATAGGATTTCAAAATGAGTGTGGGGTAAAACTTCTCCTTTAAAGAATAGAAACAAGAAAGAATTTCTTCCACAATGTGTTGATAAATCAGATATATGACATACATACCAGGCAATCAGAAGGGAAGAAACAAAGAAAACAGTTGTCATGCCACGTGTGTGTGAATCTCCATCTTCTCTTTGGGAAATGAGGAGGATTATGCTAATCTAATGCCAAACCTGCTGAAAGAGGTTTCACAAAGAGTACTTAGCAAGTTTTGAAATAGTTCCCTTAGGTGAGAGACATAGAGGCTGGAATCTCTTTTGCATCTGTGAAAAAATAAAGAGGACTGTGACTGAAGGTCCAATCCCCCACCGCTGAAATACAGAGTGGAAGATAGCGCTAACTGCATCAGTGATTGTGAACGGAGAACAGTGTGTGCTAGGAACAGAGTGTTCTCTCAGACCTTGATAAACTAAATACGCATGGGTGTTCTCATGGGTCAGACATAGGTCTTTTGTCTTGTAAAAAGACAGTGTATATGGCTGTCGAATGGGACAAGAAAACAGGAACAGAAAGAAGCCAGAGGTATATCACTAGATGCCAGGGCTAAAGAAGAATTCACTATCCATCACTTGGAATAAGGATGCTTCCCCTCAAGACAGTTGTAGTAAAGAGAAGCCAGACACCTTGGTAAAGCCAAGAAAAGGCAGAAGCTTCCTGGGGAGAAAGGATTATGTGTAAGCAACTGTTAGATTCCAACACAACAAAGCCAGCTTAGGGAATTTCCTATTTGAGTAAGAACAGCCCCGCCGTTTTACAGTCCAGCTGTAGGTGTATAAAATCTGGACTTGTGTTTATGATATAGAACTAGACATTCTATTTTCTGAATCAAGATTTCTGTGTTTTCTTTTTTTTATTTTTTAAATTTTCAACTCTTTAATTCTTACATGCGTTCCCAAACATCTTTAGAAAGATGGCAATGACGACCCTGTATGCAAGACAACAAAAAAGACACAGATGTGTATAATGGACTTTTGGACTCAGAGGGAGAGGGAGAGGGTGGGATGATTTGGGAGAATGGCATTCTAACATGTATACTATCATGTAAGAATTGAATCGCCAATCTATGTCTGACGCAGGATACAGCATGCTTGGGGCTGGTGCATGGGGATGACCCAGAGAGATGTGTTTTATTTCTGTTTCTTTTGTGTTTGGGCCACTCACACAGCCTGTGGGATCTTAGAACCCTGACCCGGGGAACCCATGCCTCTTGCAGTGAAAGCGTGGAGTCCTAATCACTGGACCACCAGGGAAGGAAGTCCCTCTGTGCTTATCTGAAAGTATCGTTAAGACAGTATATTTTTTAATGTCAGGTGAGTGTATTCTCCTTGGTTCTGTCTTCACAAATTTGAAGCGATGGGTGTCAGAGTCCTCGGTGTGTCATAGCTCTCAGACAGACAGGGTTATAGCTCTCGGGTCTTGGATAGATGGTGTTATAGCTCTCAGATCTCAGACCATGTTATAGCTCTTAGGTCAGTGTTACTACTCTGTGTTACAGCTCAATTTTGTTTAGAAAATAGCAGGAAAATACATCCTTGAGGCGTGAGGGCATGCCGACCCAAAGACGCGAATAGAGAGGTGCCCTGGCCCTTTGGCTCCTCTTTTTATATGTTATTTTCCTCCCTCCGGGCCTGCCTTATATAAATTGGGCTAGCCAAGAGTGCTGTTTGTTCTACCTGAGGCCCTGACTCCGATCCTCGGACCTTCCTTTGTTCCATTTTCGCGGAATTTTCCCTTTCTTTTAGCCACAGCCATCCTGAACTCCTGCTTCCTACTCTAACTACCTAACATTAAGTAAGATCTAACAGTAAAGCCTTGGGTCCAGGTAAAGTTGTCATGCAGAAACAAAGGAAGCTAACTCCTTGAATCACATTTAAGTAAAAGGGAGTAGAAAAAAAATGCTAATATTTATTACTTTATGAACTATAGTTTGGACATAGGAATACACAGAAATAGTCATGACATAGATAATTCTAGTTCTTTATTTTTCTACTACTTATTTATAGGCAAACATTCAAGTAGTTAGTTGCTTATATTTTTCTAATATCTTAGTTAATTTTTCAACATACTATCTTGCTCCCTTGCTCTCACAATTCCCATTGATTGTAATTTCCAAAATTACCAACAGGCTCAGTGGTCCCAAATATGATGGACATACTTATTTACATGCCTAACTCAGTCATTCAACAATTGACAGAAAGCTGTTCACTTATTCTTGACAAATTTTCTCAGTTCTCTTTATTTCAGAGGCCATTCCTTAACCATTTTCATTGTTCAAATTTCAAACATTGTCATTCCTATAAAGAAACTGCTAAGGTTTTAATCATGCATTTATTTGTTTGACTTCACTCTTCTTTAGAATGCATCTGTTCATTCATTTATGTACTCTTTGTTGATAAGTTCTATCCTATTTTCTGAACTCTGCAACTACCAGTCTACCTCCACAAGTGTTTTATCTTAGAATCACCTCAAAAGTAATGAATCCCTATCTGAATTATTGACTCAAATTGTTGAAACATATTTATCTGCCTTTTTTCATACCATTAAATTATGTAATCATCAGGACAATATCTAAATTAAGTCCTGTTCCCAAATACAATAATTTAATTATATACCATGTCCTATTACATTTTAAAGTATGTCTTGATTTCACCCATTTTCCTCCACCTCAACTGTTGCTACAAATGTCTCTCACTAGGTCAGCGATAGACTTTCTTGAACAGAAATCTTTACTTTCAAATTTCACTTGCTATAATTTGTTCTCCAAAAAAAAATGTTTAGAACTTTTGAAAATGTAAATCAGAGCACATTATTCCCCAATGAAAAACTGAGGACAGGATTTCTAGAGTAAAAGGTGAGGTGCTGGGGGAAACATTATTGAATTGATCCAATTTGTTTGCTTGCTTGCTAAGTCACTTCAACCTTGTCTGACTCTTTGTGATCCTATGGACTATAGCTGCCCAGGCTCCTCTATCCATTAGATTCTCCAGGCAAGAATACTGGAGTGGGTTGCCATTGGCTCCTCCAGGGGATCTTCCCGACCCAGGAATCAGAACTGCATCACTTATGTCTCCTGTATTGGCAGGTGAATTTAGGCAAAGACAATTATTCAATGTATCTTGAATGAACTGACTCTCCTTATCAAAATTCTAGTTGTTTTTTTGGACAAAAATTGACCCACTTTCATAAAATTCCTCTGGAAATGCAAGGAACTCAGAATAGCTTTAAAAAAAACCCTGAAAAAAGAACCAAGTTGGACATAAAGTTCTTGATTTCAAGATTTGCAAAAAGCTACAAGGCAATACGCAAAAAGCTACCGGCATAAGGCTAGGACTGTATGTCAATAGAATAGAATTGACTCCAGAAACAAATTATGGTCAATTGATTTTCACCAAGAGTGCCACAACAAATAGGGAAAGATTAGCTTTTCAACCAACAATGCTAAGATAACTGGATATCCACAAGAGAATGAAATTGGACCCCTTTAGGTTTTTTTAGTTAAAAATGATTGTGCTTCAAAGAATACCCTTAAAAAAGTGAAAAATAGACCTACAGATGATAAGAACACCATGTGAAAATCACATGCTTATAAAGAAATTGTATCCAGAATACATAAAGAATACAACTCAATAGTATAACATAAATTTCTTTTCAATAAACAGAAGGATTTTAATAGGCATTTCTCCAGTTATGTAAATGATCTGTAAGCACATGAAACGGGTTTATTAAGCATAAATGTCAACATCATAAATCATTGGGAAAATAAAAATCAAACCCATAATGAGCTAATACATCATATTCACTGGTATGAGGCTTCCCAGGTAGCACTAGAGGTAAAGAATCCTCCTGTCAATGTAAGAGATACAGGAAATGAGGGTTCAACCCCTGGTTCAGGAAGATCCACTGGAGAAGGAAATGGTCATGCACTCCAGAATTCTTGCCTGGAAAATTCCATGGGGAGAGGAGCCTGGTGCACTATAGTCCATGGGGCTACAAAGAGTCAGACACAACTGACTTAGCATGTTCACTAGTATGGGTATAATAAAAAAAAGACAGACAAGCTAAGAAGTGTTAACAAGGATGCAGCAATATTAATAATAACCAACTGATGGCCCCAAATGTCCATCAACTGATGCATGAACAACCAAATGCAGCATAGATATACAATTGAATACTATTCAGCAATAAAAATGAGTGAATTACATAGTCTATGCTACAACATGTGAACTTGGAAAACAATATTTTAAGTTTAAACAACCAGTCACAAAAGACCATATACTGTGTGATTATATTTATATGAAATGCCCAGAAAAGGAAAATTTATGGAGACAAGCAGCAGATCATCTCTAGGTTACCTAACCATTACCCATTTTCTCTAGCCACACTGGTCACTGTACATCTCTGAGAATCTACCAACAATTGCGTATTTTTTCCATACTCATATATCATTACACACTGTCTTCTCTGTTCTCAAATATTTTTACCCTTTATGTTATTGTTTCTTTGGAATTGTTCAATCCCAACATGAATTTATCAAATTAGACAGGTTTTCTTTCACCATCCCATCTCAATCAGTTCATTCTGACCTTAGCAATCACAACATTTCCTTCATTATACTTCAGAGGACTATTTAACTTTTTAATCTGTTTTTTGTCAGTTTTCTTCCAAGGGAATGTAAGCTTTATGAGTGTAATCACCAGATGATCTTAATTCACCTCTGCATCCAGTGTCTTGTATTATATCTGACATGAGATAGGTTCAATTATTAATTGTTAGATAAATACAAAGACAGCCATATCTACTGTATTAGCTGTATCTACCTATCACATAAATCTGAAAGTGAAAAAAAAATTGCTGGGCTAAATGTTAGAATAGATAGCGATTCCATTGTCAGGAGAGACTAGATGAAGAATTTTGCAAAGGTTTTTGAAGTCCCATGTTGTCATTTTTTCTCAGTCCAAAATAATGGCCTTGTACCTGGTCCACCTACAATACAAGATGGATAGAAATTTCAAATAAGATTTTTAAAAGTCAATGTTTATGCACCATAAAATGAAACTTGAATAAGACTGATGTCAGAACAATATACTGAAGTACCATAAAGCAATTTTAATAATTCCTCCCTTGTTATCAATGAATTTTTTTCTTTGTCAGGAATTTCTTAGTTGTAGATAACTATCTGGATATCTTCTATATTACTCTACTTCAAAACTAAGGTTAGCACTTGTGATGCCATTGATTTTCTTTTAGGAACACTATTAACTTTCCAATAGAATATTATCTCCAGCCACCCTATCTATTCACCATCAGAAATGAGTTGTCTTTTGGGGAATTCATGAGTATATAACACTTCAACAGTTACTTTGACCATTCAGTTTTCTATCAAATAAAAACTTGTTTTCTTCCTTTAAATCTATAGATTAAACTGTCTGAATGTCAATGTCAATAATATATCCTTCTCACTCTATAGTTATACAAGGATAGTTTATAGAACACTTTGAAATATATTACAGTATAAGGTTTTAACAATATGTTTTATTTTTGCTTTACAGATGATAACATTGATGATCAAGATTTTAATATTTTTTCTTAGATACACAAATAAAGTAAGTAGAGTGCATAGGATTTAAACCTTTATCTTTTTTTTAACTCATAAACTTCTATGAAGGAATTAAAACAGAGCCCAGTTTTCTTACTTCATTCTTTGCCTCCTTTCCTTTCTTTTCCTGTTTTTTAATTTTTTTTTATTTTTTTATTTTTTCCTTTTGTCTCTCTTCCTTTGTTCCCCTTCAGGTTCCACTTTCCTGAAACTTAACTGACATTAGAAAGTTTACAGACAACCTACAAGTCTTACAAAGATATTTCTCAAAGTAACTATTCTGACAACTGCAAAATAAGATTGTACCAAAGATTCTAAGCAAAAACAAAAAACAAATCAACTCCCAACTGTACCAACCACATCTTTTGCAGCAGTTAAAGAAAACAGCGACCTGTGAAAAACTCCAATTCACAAAGCCTTCTCTTCTGTCACAGTGTACAACTCCAGTCCCACCTTGCTCCCTGAGTTACCTGAGTTCAGATTCTCTCTGAAGTGCATCAGCTGATCAAAACCTTCAACCTCTGTTTGAGTAATTTAACTGTTTTCTTTCACTTTGACAATCCTTAGAAGCAGAAAAGACAGTTCATTTATTTTTGCATTTCACTCTCACTCACTCAGAGCTAATCAAACACCCCTGTTCAAAGTAAGTTCTCAAGAAAGTCAAATAGTTTCATAATCATTTTGTAATTCAGTGAAACTAAGCCATAATTCCATACCTTATGCATTTCCAAACATCATTAGAAACTAGATAGTATGAGTTATTACTTTGCATGCTCAATATATTTCCATATTTCTCTAGCTAATATATGTGTGCATGCATGCTCAGTTGTGTCTGACTCTTTGTTGACTCCATGGACTCTAGCCCTTCAGGCTCCTCTCTTCGTGGGATTTACCAGGCAAGAATACTGGAGTGGGTTGCCATTACCTCCTCTAGGGGAATCTTCCCCATCCAGGGATTAAACCCGTTTCCTGAGTCTCCTGCATCACAGGTGGATTCTTTACCACTGAGCCACCTGAGAAACCAGCTAATATATAATAGTGTATATATTAGCATTTGTGTGTTCTTCTGAGACATTATTTTGCTATTACTTCCCTCTGAGTTTAAGAATATAAAACCTTGACTTGATTCCCCCCTTAAAAATAAATTACTGTTCTAAGAGTATCCTTGAAGAGTTCTGAGGTAGGGTATGTATTAAAACTTCAACTTCTTCATAAAAGTGTTATTATTACAGTCAAATTATATAATTAATGTAAAATATCAATTGTTTTGTGAAGGTGAGTTATCATATAGATCATGAAGAATGTGATTTATAATTATTTTTTAAAGCATCATAAAATAGAGTTGGGAATTTGAGGTCAATAGATTATGAGAATGACAATATGCAAAGAAACGGAAAAAGACCTGAAACAAGTATATATTCATGCTTTTAACTAATCCTAGTTTTGTGTGGTAACATTTAAGAATATTAGCCAAGATTGAAAGGTCAATCCTGCAAGTGTTTTCCAATATTTACAATTGCACAAAATACAATCATTTGAAGAATAGGGTTAATTCAATTGGGTCCATAACTATATGGAAACATTTTATAACAAAGTATACATATTCTTAAAGAAAATGGTAAAGCTTTATATTAGAAGGATTAACCACAGTAATGATAAGAAATAATTTTCTCAAAGAGATCATAGTCCAGATTATTGGAGAGACTATAAAATAAAATATTTAATAATCATACTAAATGTTTGAAACTTATTTAAACCCTTTAAAATTCCTATTCAGTTGAATTTATGTAGTTTGCTCTTGCACTGTGAAGATGCAAAAAATATATATTTAGAAGGAAGATTTATTTTTGATATAAAGATGCTCCCTGAAGCAAAATCATTACAAGTTATAAAAGTTTATAATCTTATTAATAATACAAACACATGTGAAAGATTTACTTTTAGCTATATTTATAAAATTTAAGTAAATAACTACAAAATAAATAATTAATTATATTCATAACCATAGTGGGCTTCCCTTGTGGCTCAGCTGGTAAAGAATCCGCCTGCAATGAGGGAGACCTGGGTTTGATCCCTGGGTAGGGAAGATTCCCTGGAGAAGGGAAAAGGCTGCCCACTCCAGTAATCTGGCCTGGAGAATTCCATGAAGGCAATGGCACCCCACTCCAGTACTCTTGCCTGAAAAATCCCATGGATGGAGGAACCTCGTAGGCTGTAGTCCATGAGGGCACCAAGAGTTGGGCTTGACTGGTCGACTTCACTTTCACTTTTCAGTTTCATGCATTGGAGGAGGAAATGACAATCCACTCCACTCTTCTTGCCTGGAGAATCCCAGGGACCGGGGAGCCTGGTGGGAGACTGTCTATGGGGTCTCACAGAGTCAGACATGACTGAAGTGACTTAGCAGCAGCAGCAGCATAGTCCATGGGGTCACAAAGAGTCAGATGTGACTCAGTGACTTTCACTTTCTTTTCATAAGCATAGTGGGAAAAGCAAACATTATTTAAAATATACCAGTAGTTCTAATGTTGTTTAAAACAAACATCAGAATTGAAAGATACACATGTACCCCAAAGTTCATCACAGCACTGTTTATAATAGCCAGGACATGGAAGCAACCTAGATGTCCATCAGCAGATGAATGGACAAGAAAGCTGTGGTACATATACACGATGGAGGATTACTCAGCCATTAAAAAGAATATATTTGAATCAGTTCTAATGAGGTGGATCAAACTGGAGCTTATTATACAGAATGAAGTAAGCCAAAAATAAAAACACCAATACAGTATACTGACACATATATATGGAATTTAGAAAGATGGTAACGATAAACCTGTATGCGAGACAGCAAAAGAGACACAGATATATAGAACAGTCTTTTGGACTCTCTGGGAGAGGGAGAGGGTGGGATGATTTGGGAGAATGGCATTGAAACATGTATATTAGCGTATGTGAAATGAATCGCCAGACCAAGTTCGATGCATGATACAGGATGCTCAGGGCTGATGCACTGGGATGACCCAGAGGGATGGTATGGGGAGGGAGGTGGGAAGGGGGTTCAGGATGGGGAACATACGTACACCCGTGGTGGATTCATGTTGATGTATGGCAAAACCAATACAATGAAAGTGAAAATGAAAGTGAAGTTGCTCAGTCGTGTCCGACTCTGCGACCCGTGGACTGTAGCCCGCCAGGCTCCTCCGTCCATGGGATTCTCTAGGCAAGAATACTGGAGTGGGTTGCCATTTCCTTCTCCAGGGGATCTTCCTGACCCAGGGATCGAACCCAGGTCTCCCACATTGCAGGCAGCACTTTAACCTCTGCACTACCATGGAAGCCTGGGTAATTAGCCTCCAATTAAAATAAATAAACTTGTACTAAATAAATAAATAATAAAAAATTTCCAAATGTTAAAAACTTACATGATATTACTAATAATGAGTAGTGAAACTGAAAGAAATTTTTGTAAACTTTTAATTAAAAAAATTGTATTAATCAACCACGGAAAAAATAAAATAAATTCTCAACTATTCTGGGGCAGGGGGCGGGGGGGGGGGGGGGGGGGGTGGAATCTACAGTTCCAGTGTCATGGGAAAAAGTTATGCATTACACTGCATCTAGTAGCCATGTGAGTCTGAACAATCAAAGATTATAAACAAGTATCATAAATATCTTATAGATAATCTAATGTATTTTTTTTTCAGTTTGTGTTAATAATAAAACCTTTTGTCAATTCACAGAAATTAACTAAATTACCTAAACTACAGAGCTTGTATGCACCAGAGTAAGATTTCCAGTACCGATCTGTATGTTCCAGTGTTTGAGTGTTGGTACAAGCAAAGACTTTAGTTTCTATTTGAAAAAAAAAAAAAGAGGAAATTTAAACATAAAGTTTTAAAAATGATTTGTTTTAATTACTTAAAATATAGGCGTGTCTTAGTCAGCTCAGGCTGCCATAACAAAATACCATATTGGGTGACTTAAACAGCAGAAAGTTATTTCTCCCAGTTCTAGAGTCTGGAACAGTTAAGATTAAGGTAACAGGTGATTTATTTTCTGGTAGGAGCTTTCTCCTTAGCTTACAGATGGCTGCTTTTTTTGCTATGTGCTGAAATGGCCTTTCCTCAATGCCTGCACATGGAGAGAGAGCTCACTTTCTACTCTTATAAGGCTACTTATTCTGTCTAATTAAGACCCCATCATACGATCTTATTTATCGCTAATTTCCTCCCAAAGGCTCTATCCCCAAATACAGTTTGGGGATGAAGCCTTCAACATATGAATCTGAGAAGGAGGGATATCGTTTTGCCCACATGAAAGCACATACTTAATTTTGTCACCATAATATAACCTCTGAAAAGATTCTGTCTGATAGCCTGAAAAATTCCTGGAAACATAAGTATTATCTCACATTTATAATTTTAGAAGGTCTTACATTCTTCTTACCAGAAAATTAAACAAGACACAGTTTGTTATTTTTAGATAAAACTGACCTTTCAGATCAAAATGAATTGGTACTCAATGGTCTCTTATGTAAAGTATAGTTTATAAGAGGAAAAATTAAGTGATTAAGGAACACTTCAGAATTAGGACTCGGACCGTAATTATCCACAAGTCAAGACCAAAACTATGAATAATGAATATCATATGAGAGAAATTAGAGACAATGCTGGAAAAAGGTGTCATCAGACTTAATTAACAGTTCCAAGATAAAGAGTTCTCAATGGGAGAAATATCTGACTTTCTTATGTGCTGTATATATTTTAATAATTTACTAAATAATAGCTTTGTGGCCAGTATATAAATCTGGCATTGTTTCATGAACTATGATTCTTGCAAGTTAGTTAATGCTTTTGATTCAAAACTATGCATCCATTGAAACTTGAACTTTGATTGAAACTATTGATTGAGTGCTATTGGAATACCAGATTTCTTGTGTCACTTTTAATTAAACCTGTGAATCTTTACACTTTGATTTACCATGTGTGTGGCATTTATGTCTTCATGTGTTCTTATACCATTCTGAGATCCTGTAAGTGAATAAAATAGTGATCAGTTCATTGATTTCTAAAATGTTTTTTAATTTAGAAAACCTCATTCAAAACTAAAGATAGCATGAGTCACAAAAGCTGATTTCTTATAAATTTTCTGTGCATACAAGACCCCTACAGAAATAATTTCTGAATAACTATATCTAAAATGTATTACTTCCTTCTCCTACATAAGACAGAGTTCATCATTTAGGATATAATTGTAGATATTCTCTAAAGTTCTATGATCTAAAGTTCATCGTGATCACACATCCAGTTTGAGAGTGAACTTTCAGATTCATATGTTTTGATGAAAAAAATTTAAAAAGGAAAACGTGTCTCTTGTGTAGATTATGGAATTTTAGTCCCATTTGGAACATTTATATTAAATTAACAAAAAACTAGAACTAAGAAAATGGCAGATTGATTCTCTAAAATAATTTCCATCTGCTTTAATTGAAATAAAGTGTTTAAAATACAATTTTATCTAATGACAGTTCAACTCAGACAGTTCAAAACAGAAATGTTTCTAAACTAATAGACCATTAACTTCATTATTTTGCATTTTCAGAAGTACTCAAGTCATCTCTACCAAATCAAACAGAAGAGTACATACAATTTAGCCAAGCCTCTGTTTAATGAAAGTGGGAAAACAAATATTTTTAAAGTCAATCATTTGTATAAAATAGATAGAAATGGGGTTGAGGCTGTTTGCTAAGAGGCTGTTTACAGTTACCTTGTATAATGATTTTATAACAATGTACATAGCTTGGTGTTTTATTATGAGTATAAAAATATTTTTTTTATAAAAAGTATTTATCTTCACACTAAAATATTTATTAACAACTTTTCCTCACTGAAGAGTTGCTACAGGCAAAGTTTGAATTTTTGAAATTCACCCACATTAGAATTTTTGTGGTCCATGGACAAAAATGAAAACATATACTTCCTCCTATTTCCTAACTGGAAAATTCTGAGTGGCATTAATTTATGGTTTTGGAAGCTAATCACCTCTGGCCTGGAACTAGGAATGGAAAATATTAACTGTAATATATATTTTTGAGAAAAATAAATGAAACAGTTTAAAATAAGGCTTGAGATAAATTTTCCTCTGCAAAACTCCCACACTGTACTTTACAAGCAATTTGTTGCAAATATTCATTCAAAAGTTAGTTATAGGCACTAACTCTGAAAGTGATAAATATGCAGAAAATTTGCAAGTTTTAGCAATAACCAGACTGTCATTTTTAGTAATAATACTATTATTTTTACAGATTATAACATGGAGCTAATAAAATATAGGTGTTTGTCTATTGTGATATAATATAAAAATAGTATCATATAATATTGTTCCAAAGGTTATCTTCTGAAAATTGTATTCATTAAAGTTAAATGTCTTATGAAGTTCAGGAAAATGCTATCAAATTCAATGTTAAGATACACATTAAAAAACTAACTTGAAACACCAAGAATAATATTCTGCTAAGTGTTTTGTTGGGCCTCCCAGGCCTTAGCACTAAAGAATCCACCTGCAATGGAGGAGTCACAGGAGACCTGGGTTCCATCCCTGGACGGGGAAGATCCCCTGGAGAAGGAAATGGCAACCCACTCCAGTATTCTTGCTTGGGAAATCACATGTACAGAGGTGTTTGGCAGGCTAAAGACCGTGGGGTTGCAAAGAGTTGGACTGAGTGAATGAAGTCGCTTAGTCGTGTCTGACTCTTTGTGACCCCATAGACGGTAGCCTACCAGGCTCCTCTGTCCATGGGATTTTCCAGGCAAGAGTACTGGAGTGGATTGCCATTTCCTTCTCCAGAGGATCTTCCCTACCCAGGGATCGAACCCAGGTCTCCCCCATTGTAGGCAGACGCTTTACCATCTGAGCCACCAGGGAAGCCTGGACTGAGTGAATAAATACAACAATTATTCTATTATCTTTGCTTTATGCTTGAATGCTTATCCCCTGTGAACTGAGTTAGCTGGAATTTAGAAAAGAGCCTACTTCACTTCATTTCACTTCACTTCACTTCAGTCGCTCAGTCGTGTCCGACTCTTTGCAACCCATGAATCGCAGCACGCCAGGCCTCCCTGTCCATCACCAACTCCTGGAGTTCACTCAGACTCACATCCATCGAGTCAGTGATGCCATCCAGCCATCTCATCCTCTGTCGTCCCTTCTCCTCCTTCACCCAATCCCTTCCAGCATCAGAGTCTTTTCCAATGAGTCAACTCTTCACATGAGGTGGCCAAAGTACTGGAGTTTCAGCTTTAGCATCAGTCCTTCCAAAGAAATCCCAGGGCTGACCTCCTTCAGAATGGACTGGTTGGATCTCCTTGCAGTCCTAGGGACTTTCAAGAGTCTTCAACACCACAGTTCAAAAGTGTTAATTCTTCGGCACTCAGCCTTCTTCACAGCCCAACTCTCACATCCATACATGACCACAGGAAAAACTATAGCCTTGACTAGACGGACCTTAGTCAGCAAGCTAATGTCTCTGCTTTTGCATATGCTATCTCAGTTGGTCATAACTTTTCTTCCAAGGAGTAAGTGTCTTTTAATTTCATGGTTGCAGTCACCATCTGCAGTGATTTTGGAGCCCAAAAAAATAAAGTCTGACACTGTTTATACTGTTTCCCCATCTGTTTCCCATGAAGTGATGGGACCAGATGCCATGATCTTCGTTTTCTGAATGTTGAGCTTTAATACAGCTTTTTCACTCTCTTCTTTCACATTCATCAAGAGGCTTTTTAGTTCCTCTTCACTTTCTGCCATAAGGGTGGTGTCATCTGCATATCTGAGGTTATTGATATTTCTCCCGGCAATCTTGATTCCAGCTTATGTTTCTTCCAGCCCAGCGTTTCTCATCATGTACTCTGCATATAAGTTAAATAAGCAGGGTGACAATATACAGCCTTGATGTACTCTTTTTCCTATTTGGAACCAGTCTGTTGTTCCATGTCCAGTTCTAACTGCTGCTTCCTGACCTGCATACAGATTTCTCAAGAGGCAGGTCAGGTGGTCTGGTATTCCCATCTCTTTCAGAATTTTCCACAGTTGATTGTGATTCACACAGTCAAAGGCTTTGTCATAGTCAATAAAGCAGAAATAGATGTTTATCTGGAACTCCCTTGCTTTTTCCATGATCCAGAAGATGTTGGCAATTTGATCTCTGGTTCCTCTGCCTTTTCTATAACCGGCTTGAACATCAGGAAGAGCCTACTAGCCACAAGCAAATGATCAAGAATATTTAGATAGTAATAACTGTGCATTTTAATTGAGATTCATAGATATTTGGTGGGTTGAACTTTTTGGCACAGGGGAAATCTAGCATGTGTGCACAAAGTATAAATATGTAAACTGACAAAATCTGAGTGTAATAGTGCCCTTACCAAAAACAAGCAAACAAAAAAAGACCATTTAAACTCATTTTGTCAAATTTGAGATTTTCTCATAGTACTTTTTATTAAGAATATTTTTATTGATAAAGGAGACAGAATGCTAAAATTTCCATATTATTGGAGAAATTAAGATATCATAAATTATTTGATCAACTAGAATGCATTGTATACAAGGGCTCTTTTTTTATATTAAGCAGTATCTTCTGCTTTGTTAATTTAAGTTTCGCTTTACTAACATGCTAGCTTATACACTCAGAAATTTTTCATTTCTTTAATCAGTTCTTAAAAAACAGTGTGTACATGGGGTAGACAATTGGAATTATCAGTGAAACAGAAAATGTAGTAATTGGCCTCTACTACATTAGAATGTGTGAAATTGAAAAAAAGTCTAAAATTTGTCTCACTGGTAGTTGCAGTCACTCAATTTATTTCCTGTGCAAATGCAGAAACTTCACTTTAACCTTGTACTTTAAACTCAAATATCCAATGAATATCTCTATGCTATAAAATTCAATATATCTGTACTCTGTAGGGTCTTCCCAGATGGCACTATTGGTAAAGAACCTGCTTGCCAATACAGGAGACATAAGAGATGCAGGTATGATCCTTAGGTGCAGGAAGATCCCCTGAAGAAGGAAATGGCAACCCACTCCGGTTTTCTTGCCTGGAGAATCCCATGGACAGAGAAGCCCATAGCATCTCAAAGAGTTGGACACAACTGAAACGACTTATCATACATACATATACTATGTAAGAAAAACAGCTTTTACATTATAATATACTAAAAACATAGTGATTGAGGAATATTTTCAACAAATTTGAAACAATTAAAGTAAAATAACGTCCATGAGTTGTTCAAATAAATAAAATATTGCCAGTATCAGATAACAATATTTACCATAACGTTTCATTGACAGCCCAGCATAGAACCTGTGAAATCTGTACACAGATACAGATGTAGCATACAGCAGCCTGGAACTTTCAAATTTCCATTCAGAGTGATTTGAAATGCTATGCCATAGTAACATGTGATAACACATTTACCAAAATGTTCTCCATCTGTTTCAGCAGATGTTGAAAATGAGCTATTTCTAGTTTTATTATATGTAGTGAGTGGGGGGACCAGTTCAAATAATTTTATTATCTTGCCCTGTAAAAAACAAAGGGGGGGGGGAGATTTAAAACAGAGACTGTACAGACTTGGCATTGTATTGCTCTCAAAGGAACTTACAAAAGGTGCCTGTGTTGTACCTAATATACTCTAAACAAATCAGTTCCATCTGGCTATGAATAGTACTTTTGTTGGGTATCTAAGGTGTCTGCATTTTATTACAGCTCAAACCAAAGTATGTGATATCAGCTTGGAAGTACTTCTAACATTTCAATCTTTTGAAATACCTCTATATATCCTCAGAACAGAGGATTTTTCTAAGACTATCATCCAAAACTTTTATATGCCAAATAGTATCTCTGAAGAAAGATGCTTAATTGGCACTGTGATAAGACAAAGTCAATGTTGGAAAAATGCTTGTGCATAACAATTAACATAGTTCTAAACGTCATCACTCAGCCTGTGCTAATAACAAAAATCCTTCAGATGAACTATTTAATTGGGTTTAACAAGGTTGTTTACAGCTAATCCTAAATCCACTAATAGAAAACAAGGCCTATACTCAATGCTAGTTTTGCTCCCTTTAGATCTTGCTCATAATTACAGTTTGGTGTTTAATTATTCTTGCTTCTCATTTTCAATTTATGATTAAGACCAACAGCATGCCCTGAAGACTGAAAGTGCTGAGGTGGACAGGAGTAAAACAAAGGACATCAATTCCTTTAGTCTGTTGGTCCAGGTAATGAAATGGATTCTTATTTTGTTTTCTTAAACCAGTTGTTGCAGAATAAAAATTAGAGAAAATTTTTCATGGAAATCAATATATAGTGTTCCAAAAGTAGGCCAGAGCAATATTTTTACAATAATTTAAATATATTTAATAGTGATACTGTCAGTGAATAAGCCACTGGATCCTGGACCCATAATACAGCCTAATCCCAACTCTGTAATTTCCTGGTTTCATGACTTTGGACAAGATTCTTGAACAGTCCATGTTTTGGTTAGTGCACATTTAAGAATTTTATAATATGGCACAAAGTACAACAGTTGTTTCGCTGATTAGCTCAGTATGTTCAAATCATTTCGAAAACTGCCAGTCATATTGTGTCTTAAAATTTATACATCACTGCTATAATTGACCAAAATACTTTGGGTGATAATTGAGATCTTATTAATTACAAATTGGAGCTGTTCTCCAAACAGATAAAATTTAAAATTATATAGTCAAATATTTTAAGGATAAAACAGAAGTTTAAGGAGAATTTTAAAAATGCTTTTAACTTTTAACTATTTTAGCATGTTTATTCAAATAATCACTTAAATTTATGGCATACTTTATATACTTCCATCACAGCCTAAATTAGAAACATCTCTCTAAACTTTGCTTTAGACAAACATCCGCTAATTGTAACAAAAGAGAAGTGGAAAAACCCCAACAAATGTATTAAAATGTAATTAGACTTTAAGAGTAGCACATATGCTTGACTCTTTAGTGATATGAATGATGAAATAGGTTTAAGGGATTAACAGAACAATATAAAGCAGGAGGATAAAGCCAAAATCTGTTGAGCAAATGATGATATTTTTAATGTTAATCAGGGCAAACAGAAATAGCCAAGGCATGAATCAGGATTGAGTCATTTATTTTATCATGTGGTCCAAAAGAATAACATGTGGAGCATCAGTTATTCCATGTGATAGAGTCATGTAGGCCCATCCAATGTCTTGAATCATGTTCTTGTGGAATTTTCAATTTTCTCTTGTCCCTTTTAAGTATTCATATCAGTTCTGTGCGAAATTATGGATCCTTCTGAGCAAGGCCTGATTAAAAGATCTAGTCATTCTGTTGTTCCTGATGTAATACTCTGATGAAAGTAATCTTTCCCTTATCTAAATTCTTGTTGCACTGTATCCATGGGTTTCTCAATGCCTTTCATTATACTCTAAAGATTTTTGTAATGCTGTTTGGAACCAGGATGCCACTGGTCCAAATAACCTTTGCTAGGAATGAGGCAGAAGTTAACTCAAATTGAATTGTCACGCTACCCTATCATGAAAACTAATGAGCCTCATCTTTCTCCCAACAAGGCCCTGAAGTACTTTTGAAGTCTTCAGTTCTGAGTCACTGTGGTGCCAAAAAGATTAGCTGTCTGTAGCAGGCAAGCAATGGTGAGTGTCTTCTTGTCCCATATTATAGAAAGAGCCGTCATAATATAGTTTTGCATTTCCTTAATTTATTACAAAGTTTATCAAAAGTTGTTGCTTCAACTTTTACTGATAGCTACCTCACACTCACAGCCTCAGCAACAATACTAATTAGTAATATTGAATGAGAACTTGCTTCAGTTCAGTTCAGATGCTCAGTCTTGTCCGACTTTTTGCGACCCCATGAATTGCAGCAGGCCAGGCCTCACTGTCCATCACCAACTCCCGGAGTTCACCCAAACTCATGTACATCAAGTCAGTGATGCCATCCAGCCATCTCATCCTCTGTCATCCCCTTCTCCTCCTGCCCCCAATCCCTCCCAGGATCAGAGTCTTTTCCAATGAGTCAACTCTTCACATGAGGTGGCCAAAGTATTGGAGTTTCAGCTTTAGCATCAATCTTTCCAAAGAACACCCAAGACTGATCTCCTTTAGAATGGACTGCTTGGATCTCCTTGCAGTCCAAAGGACTCTCAAGAGTCTTCTCCAAGACCACAGTTCAAAAGCATCAATTCTTCGGTGCTCAGCTTTCTTCATAGTCCAACTTTCATATTCATACGTGGCCACTGGAAAAACCATAGCCTTGACTAGACGGACCTTAGTCAGCAAAGTAGTGTCTCTGCTTTTGAATATGCTATCTAGGTTGGTCATAATTTCATGGCTGCAATCACCATCTAGAGTGATTTTGAAGCCCAGAAAAATAAAGTCAGACACTGTTTCCACTGTTTCCCCATCTATTTCCCATGAAGTGATGGGACCAGATTCCATGATCTTCGTTTTCTGAATGTTGAGCTTTAATACAGCTTTTTCACTGTCTTCTTTCACATTCATCAAGAGGCTTTTTAGTTCCTCTTCACTTTCTGCCATAAGGGTGGTGTCATCTGCATATCTGAGGTTATTGATATTTCTCCCGGCAATCTTGATTCCAGCTTATGTTTATTCCAGCCCAGCGTTTCTCATGATGTACTCTGCATTTAGGTTAAATAAGCAGGTGACAATATTCAGCCTTGACGTACTCCTTTCCCTATTTGGAACCAGTCTGTTGCTCCATGTCCAGTTCTAACTGTTTCTTCCTGACCTGCATACAGATTTCTCAAGAGGCAGGTCAGGTGGTCTGGTATTCCCGTCTCTTTCAGAACTTTCCACAGTTGATTGTGATTCACACAGTCAAAGGCTTTATCATAGTCAATAAAGCAGAAATAGATGTTTTTCTGGAACTCTCTGTCTTTTTCCATAATCCAGCGGATGTTGACAATTTGATCTTCAGTTCCTCTGCCTTTTCTAAATGCAGCTTGAACATCTGGAAGTTCACCCTTCACATATTGCTAAAGCCTGCTTGGAGAATTTTAAGCATTACTTTACTAGTATGTGAAATGAGCGCAATTGTGCGGTAGTTTGAGCGTTGTTTGGCATTGCCTTTCTTTGGGATTGGAATGAAAACTGACCTTTTCCAGTCCTGTGGCCACTGCTGTGTTTTCCAAATTTGTTGGCATATTGAGTGCAGCTCTTTCACAGCATCATCTTCCAGGATTTGAAATAGCTCAACTGGAATTTCATCACCTTCACTAGCTTTGTTCGTAGTGATGCTTTCTAAGACCCACTTGACTTCACATTCCAGGATGTCTTGCTCTGGGTGAGTGATCACACCATTGTGCTTATCTTGGTCATGAAGATCTTTTTTGTACAGTTCTTCTGAACTTGCTTACTTTGTACCAAACACTGTTCTAAATTCTTTCCATGGATTATCTTATTTACTCCAAATCCATATCCTTTGATGTAGGCACTAGTATTGTCACTCCCTGCCCCCTTTTATACATGGAGAAAATGAGCCTCAGAAAAGCAAAGCAGCTTCCCTCAGGTCCATTCTTTCAAAGTGTCAGTGCCAAGGTTTGAATCCAGGTTGTCTGACTCCAGAGCCTGAAGTCTTTAAGAAAAGAGGGGGATGAATTGGGAACAGATTGGAATACCCATCGCTACACTCAGAATGGATTTTTTTCTTCTGCTAAATTAATATTACTAAGTCCATCTTCATTATCAGTATTTATTCCACTGGTTATCATTCTAAGAAGTCAGAAACTTCAAATAGACACATCACTAATGATAGTCTCTCTTTTGTCCAGACCTCTAAAAGTTTATGACTGAATCAGATGCAGGTAAGAATTACTCTAAATCAGCAGTTAGCAAAAAAGTTTATGTGAATGACCAGATGGCAAATATTTTACAATATGCAGGCTATACAGTCTCTGTAGGCCTTCCCTGATGGCTCAAATGGTAAACAAATTGCTTGCAATGCAAGAGACATGGGTTCAGTCACTGGGTCCAGAAGATTCTCTGGAGAAGGAAATGGCTACCCATTCCAGTATTCTTATCTGGAGAATCCCATGGACAGAGGATCCTGGTGTGCTACAGTCCATGGGATCGTAAAAAGTTGGATTCCATTGAGTGACTAACAATTTCAGTTTGTTTTTTTTTTTTTCCCCCCCACACAGTGTCTGTGGAAATTACTCAATTCTGCCATTGTAGAAGAAAAATGGTACAGACGTGGGGTTGAATTAAAGTTGAGGAACCTGGAACATACTGTTTAAGAAGGCACTCATTCATAGGGTTATTTGCATGCCAGAGTCTGGAAGTAAGCACCTGTGTAAATCTTGCATATTTGGGGCCTTGCTTGCCCACCCTAGTCCTTTTCTTGATTAGTGGAATGCAGCCAGTTGTATTCTGAGAAAATTTGATTTACAAAAAGAAGTTCTCAAGGCTAGATTTGGCCTCAGGTTGGTGGTTTGCAGAACTCTGCACTCTACAAACAAAATTTCTCAGACTCTCTGACAGGCTACTCATTACTCCAGGAAATGAGTCATTCCTGAGTCATCTTATATCCCTTAGATTACTTACATCCTGAACTTGATAGAAAGTCAATCAATACAAATAAAAGCATGTGTCTATACAAAGGCAAAACCTTTTATAGCCTTTAAGCTTGTTCAGCTCTTAATCACTAACAGAAATACAAGTAGCTCTAAGTCGGAGATCTAAGTGGGAGGAAGGTGAGAAACAGGCTGTATTGCTTCCTATATCTCATAGAGTCATGGGCTTATTTCTTGCTTGGAGGATATTGAAGGAGAGGGAGAAAGTATTGCTCTTAGATTTTAGAAAAAAAAAGTCGAAAGAAGAGGAGAGCATTTACATTTTAAAGATAAATGGATTGGAGGGAGGGAACAAGTTGGCAGAGGAGTAGGTGGATGTGGAGTACATTTCTGTCAAAGGATGCATCAGCAATATGCCCTCAGACACAGAAGTGCATGCAGAATACCAGCTGAGAGTGGACAGGAGTACCTGACCAGAGGGAAAGAATATAGAGAGCCATGGAAAACTCAGAACTCAGTAAGGAAAAACTAGGGGGAAAAAAAGGAGTGTTAGTAGGACTGGACCTGCCCTTGGCGGGTGGAGGAAATGAAGCAGGGGTCTGATCCCCTCACTGGGGCAATTGTCTGAGTCAGAGGAGGAACATTAAGGCTGAGAGAGAAACAGTTGATTTGTGGCATCCTCAATGGAATGAGAATCAGACAGTGCTCGCCACAGCCATACATATCCTAGACACGGACACAGGTCTCCTGGAAGGCACAGCAGCTGGAGTTTAGGGATTGCAGAGCAATTCCAGGATGAGAGCTGCTGTTGACTGCAGAGAATTGTTTGAGGGGAAGTGAGGGAGGAGATTGTGGTGGAAAATGCCTGTGGAGGAAAGCCGGGTCACATATAGAGAGTAGAACCATCACTATAGTCTCTCTCTCTTTCGCCACACACCAGCATCAGCAGCTGAACAATAGAGAGGCTGGCCCATCAAACACCTGATGCACTGAACTACAGAGTAGGACCCTAGCCAGGGGGCCCCTCTTTGTACTTGATGCACCAAACAACAGAGAAGAACCCCAGGCAAGGGAGCCTTCTAAGTGCCTGAACAGGCAGAGCTACAGAGAAAGACTGGCCAAAGAGGCCTTCTGATCACCAGCTACAAGAGATTCAAAGAAAAGACTCTGATAGGGCCATAAATCCTGTGGTATAGGCAGTCTGAGTCCCTGTACACTTGGTGCCGCCATGGTCCCTGAAAGCCAAGCAGCTGTACCACCTTCATGCTCAACTCTCACTGAGACAGAGCTGTTACAGACAAAAGGAGTCTTGTGTCTATGAGTGCAGGGTCACTTCAGTAGTGTCCGACTTTTTGTGACCCTGTAGACTGTGGCCCACCAGGCTTCTCTGTCAGGGAGAGTGGTTCTCCAGGCAAGAATACTGGAGTGTTTTGGCCGATACTGGTTGCCATACACTTCTAGAGCACTGTATTTCCTGCTGCCCTAGCTGCTAACTCCCCTGAGTACCTGCTGCTGCTAGAACCCCTGCGACCCAAGTAGCTGAACCACATCCACACCTAGCCCTCACAGGGGCAAACGCAAGTCCTCCAGGGCAACCTCAGGAGAAGCCTCAGTGGACAACCAATATTCAGAGGTGGAAATAAAACCACAATTGAAACCCAGGGGCAATGAGGCTTAGGATGAAGACCCAAAACCTTCCCACCAGGTGTGCATGCTACGGATTTAATCCACACAATCAACTAGGCAGACTCTTTGTCCATGGAATATATAAAAGGTCATTGAGAGCTACCATAAAAGAAAAAACACTATTTCTGATAGCCGTGGACATTAGAGGCAAGAACACATAGGAACAGGACCAGATTAAAATCTGAGCTGCCCCCACAGCAGGTCCAGAGATCAGCACAGTGTTGGAGGGCATCCTAGGGAGGTGAAGTGGACTGTGACTGCCAGTGAGGGAAAAGACTCTGATAGCAGTGACTCAAGAAAAAGCATTTATTATATTTATTTTTTAAGCTTGCGGGGACCATGGCTTGTTCTGTAGATTCTTTTGGATTTTTCCCCCCTTTGTTGCACTTGTTGATTATATTGGTTCTATGAAATCTAATTAAGATTTTGAGCTTTTTAATTTTTTTTTATTATTCACATTGTTTTATTGTTGTTATAAATCTCTGGTTCTACATTAGGCTTTTGTAGTTCTGTGGAGTTTTCCCTTTTTTTTTTTCAATTTAAATTTTTTAAGCCTATTGTTATTTTTCTACATTTATGCTTTTTTTGCTTTTCCTACTGTTCTTTTCCCCTTGCAGTTAAACTTTAATGTATATAAATATTTATCTACCTTTATTTAACTTTGCTTATCTATTCTTCCTTTCTTTTTTTTCTTTCCTCTCAACATATTTGTTAGTTTTGTTTTCATTCCTTTATTCCCCACTTGACACCTTGCTTTAGTTTTGTTTTCCAGTTTGTGCTTTAGTTAGTTTTGTTCTTAACTGCTAAATATAATTTTGATTTCCTTTGTTCACCGGGACAATCTACTGTACTTTATTTGTTAGACTGTTTTGACTTTGATCATGGTTGTGTATGTATGTGTGTATATTCAATTATTTTAATTGTTATTTTCCTGATTTTGTAACTGTCATTTTTATTTGGGTTCATCTTTGGTTTCTTTTTGGATATTCGTTTTAATCTCATTTATGCTATAAGAAACCACTTGTGGAATCTTCGTTTCTGACCAAAGATCAAGCCCTGAGCTTTTGGAATGGGAGCACTGACTCCAAGTCCCTAGACTACCAGAGAGCTAATCCTAGGGAGTATCAGATAGTGAGAACTTACACAAAGGAAACCACTTGAATACAAGACTCTGCATCATCCAACCACCAGTAGCAGCCTCTGCAGGAGTTCCATCTAAACAACAAAGAAAACAAAAATACAAACCCAATCATCGGCAGACAAGATTACCGCCTCACTCAGCCTTGCCCATCAGAGGGAAAACAAACAAACAAACAAAATCTCAGCACAAATCTCACCCTATTTGAAGCTTACAGAAAACACTTGACAAACCTTAAGAGGATGAAAACCAAAAGGAAGAGATAATTCAACTTTGAAGCCTGGGAAAAGGAGACCTCAAACACAATAAGTTAATGAAGGGGCAAACTAGAAATAAGGAAGTCCAAATAAATGAAGAGGAAATAGGCAAACTACCTGAAAAAAAAAATTCAGAATGATGATGATAAAGATGACCAAAAACCTTGAAAACAAAATGGAGAAAATGCAAGAATCAATGAACAAAGACATAGAAGAATTAAAGAATAAACATAGACAAACAACACAATTACTGAAATTAAAAACACTCTAGAAGGAATCTATAGCAGAAACCTGAAGTAGAAGAACGAATCAGTGAGCTGGAAGATGGTGGAAATAACTTCTGAAAAACAGAATAAAGTAAAAAAGAATGAAAAGAACTGAGGATAGTCTCAGAGACCTTAGGGATAATATCAAATGCACCAACATTTGAATTATAGGGGTCCCAGAAGAAGAAGAGAAAAAGAAAGAGTATGAGAAGATTTTTGAAGAGGTTATAGTTGAAAACTTCCCCAACACATAAAAGGAAATAGTCAATCAAGCCCAAGAGGCACAAAGAGTCCCATACAAGATAAACCCAAGGAAAAACATGCCAAGACACTTACTAATCAAGCTAACAAAGAGTAAACACAAAGAGAAAATATTAAAATCAGCAAGAGAGAAGCAAGCAGTAACATACAAGGGAAACCCCATAGGCTTAACAGCTGATCTTTCAGCAAAAACTCTGCAGGCCAGAAGGTAATGGCAAGATATATTTAAAGTACTGAAAGGGAAAAATCTACAACCAAGATTACAGTACCCAACAAGGATCTCATTCAACATTGATGGAAAAATAAAAAAACTTTTCAAACAAGAAAAAGTTAAGATAATTCAGTACCACCAAACCAACTTTACAACAAATGTTAAAGGGACTTATATAGTCAAGAAATACAAGAGAAGAAAAAAGAGCTACAAAATCAACCCCAAATAATTAGGAAAATGGCAATAGGAACATATATATCAATAGTGACTTCAAATGTAAATGGATTAAATCTCCAACCCAAACACATAGACTGGCTGAATCATGAATACAAAAACAAGACCCCTATATATGCTGTCTATAAGAAACACCCTTCAGACTTAAATACACATATAGACTGAAAGTGAGAGGATAGAAAAATATATTCCATGCAAATGGGAAGCAAAAGAAATCTGGAGTAGCATTCCTCATATCAGACAAAATAGACCTTAAAATAAGGAAGATTACAAGAGAAAAGGAAGGACACTATATAATGATCAAGGGATCAATTCAAGAGGAATGCATAACAATTGTAAACATCTATGCACCCAATATAGGAGCACCTCAATACATAAAACAAACACTAACAGACAAAAAAGGAGAAATTGACAGCAACATAATAATAGTAGGAGATTTCAACATGCCACCCACACCAATGGATACATCATCAAAACATAAAATTAATAAGTAAACACCAGTCTTAAATAAATAATACATTGGATGAGATAAGTCAGATAAGTTAAGACCAACCTAGGTAACATGCTGAAAATCAGAGACATTACTTTGCCAACAAAGGTCCATCTAGTCAAGGCTATGGTTTTGCCAGTGGTCATATATGGATGTGAGAGTTGGGACTGTGAAGAAAGCTGAGCACCGAAGAATTGATGCCTTTGAACTGTGGTGTTGGAGAAGACTCTTGAGAGTCCCTTGGACTGCAAGGTGATCCAACCAGTCCATTCTGAAGGAGATCAGTCCTGGGATTTCTTTGGAATTAATGATGCTAAAGCTGAAACTCCAGTACTTTGGCCACCTCATGTGGGAGAGTTGACTCACTGGAAAAGACTCTGATGCTGGGAGGGATTGGGGGCAGGAGGAGAAGGGGACGACAGAAGATGAGATGACTGGATGGCATCATTAACTCAATGGACGTAAGTCTGAGTGAACTCCGGGAGTTAGTGATGGATAGGGAGGCCTGGTGTGCTGCGATTCATGGGTTGCAAAGAGTCGGACACGACTGAGTGACTGAACTGAACTGAATTCACTTATTCCCCATTTTCCATCCAGAAGTTGCATCTGCACCTATTTGAGGCTTATACCTTCTTTTAGTGACTTGAATTTTCCTGACATCAGAGAAATACTCAAAAATACAAAGACTGAAAAACTTTGGAGTTTTCCACTGCGTCTTACCTCACCTATCGCTGAAGACAGAGGATATTACAAAGAAAAATTGGGGGGGGGGGAAAGAATCTTTGTAAGTCTTTATATTTTGAAGAAGCACAAAAATTAAACTTCACTTGTTATAGCTAACAAATAAGTTTTAAAAATTCTGCCACTGGTAACTATTTTAAACTCTGAGAAGTATAGAAAATTCCAAGGGGAAATAATCAGAAAAGAACATCTATACTATAACTGAGCTGTACCTTATTATACAAATCTGTTCTAATCAGGAAACATTATAATTCTACTTTTAAATACATCTGTTCAATGATTCTCACAGTCTGATAAACTTGAATATCAGAACCACTTGACTCTTTTTAGCCTGAATCCTTGGAAGAGAGTAAGACAGAGTTTGCCAACGTCATTTGACAAATTAAGAATCGTTTAATATATTTGAAATTAAATATGTAAGGGCATAAAAATAGTCATATGCATTGTGTGTATGTTTTAATTCTGCCTGAAAAACTTGAGTTAGAGTGTGGATTACCTCGAGTTCTCTCATCTAGCATTTTAATTAGGCCGAATAGTTAACTATAAGTGAACCCTGTGAGCAATATGACCAATTCCCATTAGCTGCATCTTCAAGTTAATATGTGAAACTGGAAGTGAAAGTGAAAGTCACTCAGTCATGGCCAACTCTTTGCAACCCCATGGACTATACAGTCCATGGAATTTTTCACGCAAGAATACTGGAGTGGGTTGCCTTTCCCTTCTCCAGCGGATCTTCTCAACCCAGGTCTCCCACATTGCAGGCAAATTCTTTACCAGCTGAGCCACAAGGAAAGCCCAGTTAATACCTTGAATCTGAATTTTAAGAATATCTCTCATTGGATCCTGTCAGAGACAGAGAAAAGAGTGATCAAGAAGTCATCTCACAAAAATAAAAATGCTGAGGTGAGAAGAATCTTGATGTCTTCTAAAAAATTGTCTTCATTTTCTTTTTCCTTCAGAGCTGACTCCTTCACCTTCAAAAAACTTGCTCCTTCTTTTTCAAATTATATTTTGCATTACCTGCCTGTTTAGCAGTTAAGTTTTATGCCACTCCTTGACTAGCCGGAAGAGGGTCAAAGCATGGTTCATCCATCCCCAGTACACACTGTGCCATATTTTTTCTTTATTTACCTTGGTTTCTATATTATGATTCAAGTGACCCTATGCAGAACAAAATGACCATTTCTCTTATTAAATCAAAGAGAAAGCTTTGGTTGCATAGCTAAGGGATTTTTGAGAAGTTTATTACAAATTTATATCCTTGTTCTTTCTAATAGCCTTAAAATAACTGGTCTCTTTTATAGTTCTCCTTTTTGCCCTTACCTCTCTACTCACTTAACTGGTATGAATGTACAGTGTTGAAAAACTTAAACTGGGTCATATTCCATAGAAACTCAAGTTCAGAACCTTTTTTTTTTTCTATCATCTATGTTTTATGATGGGCATAAGAGAATTGGTAAATGTATCCCTTCCTGGGATGGGAGGTTACTACAATCCAATCTTTCTTTTATCACCTACATATTGGAAATTGTGGCAAAAAGTAAGGTATATACCATATTTATCTGAAAAGTTTGACTACTTTTAAAAATGCTGTAATACAGTTAAGATAGTTATTACACTTTTACAAGTACAAAATAAAAAGACATTCTAGCAATGGTCTCATGAAATAACATTGCTCCAAGGCATCACAGCTGCCATTTCTGTGAGGAAGTCAGTTAACTGACTATACAGCATGAGTTGTGAAATCTCATGGCCAGCCCTGGGGTCTGTGAACCAAGGCAGGCACGCATCATGCATCCAGGAGGGACTTTGCAGCCTGGTGACAGGAGGAAGGTCTATTGATCAGAGATCTATACTTGGTTCTGTATCCATCATGATATTAAGTCTAAACAGGCATGTCTTATTCCAGTTTGTCTTACCTTTAATCAGAAATTAAGGTTTTCTGCTTTTACAGAAATCCATGGGCAATTCAAAGAATCAAAATGTTCTATGGACTTAGAACTCAGGAAGTCAAAAGTATTTTACAGAAAGAAAATGTACAAGAGACTGTGTATAGGAATAAACAGGAACAGAACTTTGAAGAAGATATTCCCGCTGCTGCTAAGTTGCTTCAATCATGTCTGACTCTGTGTGACCCCATAGACAGCAGCCCACCAGGCTCTCCCATCCCTGGGATTCTCCAGGCAAGAACACTGGAGTTGCCATTTCCTTCAATGCATGAAAGTGAAAAGTGAAAGTGAAGTCACTCAGTCATGTCTGATTCTTAGCCACCCCATGGACTTCAGCCCACCAGGCTCCTTCGTCCATGAGATTCTCCAGGCAAGAGTACTGGAGTGGGGTGCCATTATACTATTCAAATGGTTGAATTTTATCCAAGTGCAGAAATTCACAAATTTTAGCTTTTGTTTTATGAAAAATTCAATTCTGAGTCTATGTGGGGTGATTTAAATCCATTCAGTCTGTATTTATGGAACACTTATTTGTTCAGAGCTATGGATTCAAACAAAAACAAAAACCACGATTATTGTTTGTGCTCCAGGTAGCTTATACCTTTGAGCAGATAAAATACTAATCAAATAAGCAAAAGAAAAAAATATGGTAATTTCTATGAAAAGAATATTACCTTTGTCATGAGGTTATCTGAGAGTTTCAGTTAACTGATTAAGATAATACCTCGTACAGAAAGCAACATTTGAGTTGAAATGTACAGGACAAATTCAAAGAATGCATTAGAAATAAAGGAAAAGAGCACTCTAGAGTGCTTTTCACTCTAGCACATGAGGGAAAATCATGTAGTAAGAGAGATCAAGGCACATTTAAGAAAGTGAAAAAAAAAAAAGAAAGCTAGTGTAGACATTAAGAGAGGAGTGGAAGCAGAGGACAAGATAAGGCTTGAGAAATAAGGAAGGGACACATCTGAAAGTTTCTTTGGAAGATGTCTAAATCTTTCTATAAAAATCTGCCTGAAATGCAGGAGATGTAAGTTTGATTCCTGGGTCAGGAAGATCCCCTGGAGGAAGGAATGGTAACCCACTCCAGTACCTTGCCTGGGAAACCCCATGGACAGAGGAGATTGGCAGGCTACAATCCATGGGTTCATAAAGAGTTGGACATGCCTGAACACAGACTCACACATATACACACACACATTTACACTAAAGGCAATAAAAAGACACTGAATGGGGTAGTTAGAGACAGGTGTAGGGCCGGAAGTGGGGATTGACATCATTAGCACTGTGTTTGGAAATAATCACTTTGTTGAGGAGGATGTTAAGAGATTAATTCTATAGCCCAGAAAAAGTTTATATATATATATATATATAGATATATATTTTTTTTTTTTTTGACAAGTGAGGGCAGGTGAAATCTAGGGAATTGGATAGTCCTGAAAATTATTTGGGATATAAAATAGACAGAACCTGATGACAGATGACAAATATGAGGGTAGGAAAAGATGGTTTCTATATTTCTGGTTTGTGAAAATGGCTGTACATTCACTGTATTCAGTTGATATAGAAGATTCTGAGGTGGGACATTATCAGGATGCTGGATTTTGACAAAAGATAGAGAAATGGCATTAAAAAGACAAAAGGATATGTAGGGAAACGTGATGCTAACAAAGTAATCTGAATAGCACTCCCCAAACTTCTTTAATATATATGTCCCATATAAGATATTTTATCTGTATCATGAATAAAAAATGAAGCCTAAGATAAGTTACATCAGTTCATTTCAGTTCAGTTCAGTTCATTCGCTCTCGTGTCTGACTCTTTGTGACCCGATGAATTACAGCACACCAGGCCTCCCTGTCCATCACCAACTCCCGGAGTTCACTCAGGCTCACGTTCATTGAGTCGGTGATGCCATCCAACCATCTCATCCTCTGTCGTCTTCTTCTCCTCCTGCCTCCAATCCCTCCCAGCATCAGAGTCTTTTCCAATGAGTCAACTCTTTGCATGAGGTGGCCAAAGTACTGGAGTTTCAGCTTTAGCATCATTAATTCCAAAGAAATCCCAGGACTGATCTCCTTCAGAATGGACTGGTTGGATCACCTTGCAGTCCAAGGGACTCTCAAGAGTCTTCTCCAACACCGCAGTTCAAAGGCATCAGTTCTTCGGTGCTCAGCTTTTTTCACAGTTCAACTCTCGCATCCATATATGACCACTGGAAAAACCATAGCCTTGACCAGACGGACCTTTGCTGGCAAGGTAATGTCTCTGCTTTTGAATATGCTATCTAGGTTGGTCATAAATTTTCTTCCAAGGAGTAAGCGTCTCTTAATTTCATGGCTGCAATCACCATCTGCAGTGGTTTTGGAGCCCAGAAAAATAAAATCTGACACTGTTTCCACAGTTTCCCCATCTATTTTCCATGAAGTGATGGGACCATATGCCATGATCTTCGTTTTCTGAATGCTGAGCTTTAAGCCAACTTTTTCACTCTCCTCTTTCACTTTCATCAAGAGGCTTTTTAGTTCCTCTTCACTTTCTGCCATAAGGGTGGTGTCATCTGCATATCTGAGGTTATTGATATTTCTCCTGGTAATCTTGATTCCAGCTTGTGCTTCTTCCAGCCCATCGTTTCTCATGAAGTACTCTGCATATAAGATAAATAAGCAGGGTGACAATATACAGCCTTGACATACTTCCATAGTCAGGTTTAAAATCTAGAAATGGTGTTCTTAGATTTGTTTTTAGTAATTTATAGCTGACTCTGGATTTTGAGGATAAAATGTTAAAAAACTATGAATAAACTATGTTAATAATGTTCAGATGTTAATGAACTATGAATAGACAGATCTCACTGCAGCTACCTTATATACTTGTATAGAATGATCTTCTCTCCAGATTCGTTTAATATATATGCCTCCCAAGTGTAAAACTGACAATGATTTTATTATATCTTTGACAATAAACCAATGGAATGTCTCAACACCTTGAGCCCATAAAGTACTCTATTTAATATATTTTTTCCCTGCTGGCTTCCTAAGTATGCATATCATCATCTGTCATTTAGAACACTGAAATTCTGTCCTATCTAGTCTCCCTTATCTACTCATCACTTTCTCAAACTCCTTCTTTTCTGACCTACAAATTATCTTAACTCTCTCCCCTCATCCAAACCTTTCAGAGCCCCTTGTTACTCTTAAGATAATAATCTAAATTCTGCCCAATCTTACGTGTGGTTCTGGTATAATTATTCATATCTCCTCCAGTTCTTAAAAATGCTGCAATAAATATATTCTCAGGTTATCATGATAGCTCAGCAAGTAAAGAATCCCCCTGTAATGCAGGAGACACAGGAGACATAGGTTTGATCCCTGGGTTGGGAAGATCCCCAGGAGGAGTAAGTGGATACCCAATTCAGTATTCTTGTCTGAAAAATTCCATGGACAGAAGAGCCTGGTTGGTTACAGTTCATCAAAGTGTTGCAAAGAGTTGTGCACAATTGAGTGACTAAGCCACAACAGCCCCACACCTTTAACTTCTTGCAGGATTTGGATTCTCCCTACATTGCCATCCTTATCTCCTACCCCTCTCTCCTTGCAGAATCTACACAGTGGAGTTTACATTTCTCACACGCTCCTTCCTTTTTGAGAATACTTGGGCATGCTTTGTCTTCTGTTCATTCCTATCTGTCACTGAGGCTTATATTTTGTGAAATTAAACACCATTCAGTCTTTAAATATTAAATCAATAATGAAATTTTAAATAAAGCAAAATAAAACAAGTTTATTTGACCTGTTACAGGCCCATCATGTTTGATAAAAATGTGGCTCTAGACTAAATAGCTACCTCTGACATGAATTTTCATAGTTCTCAGTATGAAACATATGTTTAAATAAAAAATCACATAAGTTATCCTCTAATGGGTTCTCTGGCAGAATATAAACTCTACGAGATCAGAACTAGGTCTGTCCTATTTAATATTTATTTTTCTTAATAGAGTAAAAACTCCTTCAGGACAGGGGTTATCATCTCTTTCTTCTTTACTCCAGTTTTTTCCAAGAGCCTGGCAGCATTCTTGACAGACTGAAGGCTATTAGTGAATATTTGCTAAAGGGAAAACTGAAGGTGGATTCAAGGAGAGAATGGGACACTCAGTGTCTCAAATTAGGAAATGTGAGTTTCATTTCAAATCAGGAAATTGATGATCCTATTTTCTGTTTAGGGAAAATAAAATAAGGGGATTATTTACTCAGCAGTTCCCAAAGTATGACACATGGTGGTATAAGGTGGGCAAAGATTTTTTGATGCAGTTTACCAGAAAAAATTCAGTAGAGGTGCAATGAAATAGTGCCACGCAACTCTTCAGATTGCCTTGTTGACACTTTGCTGACAATGGTTCATATAGTTAAAGCTATGGTTTTTCCAGTAGTCATGTATGCATGTGAGCACTTGACCATAAAGAAGGCTGAGCATCAAAGAACTGTGGTGTTGGAGAAGACTCCTGAAGTCCCTTGGGCAGCAAGGAGATCAAACTAGTCAATCCTAAAGGAAAGCAACCCTGAGTATTTATTGGAAGGACTGATGCTGAAGCTCCAATAGTTTGGCCACCTGATGTGAAGAGCCGACTCATTAGAAAAGAACCTGATATTGGGAAAGACTGAAGGCAAGAACAGAAGGGGCTGACAGAGGATGAGATGGTTGGATGGCATCACTGACTCAATGGACATGAATCTGAGTAAACTCCAGGGGATAGTGAAGGGGAAGCCCGACATGCTGCAGTCCATGGGGTTGCAAAAGAGTTGACTTAGCAACTGAATAGCAACAACTCTACAGGTAAATAGCAGGAGAAAAATAGCAGCAGACAAGGAAATCATTTCTACAATAGACATCACTGCCTGAAAGAAACTGATAGAAAGCATTACTGAATGGAGGTCTGGAAGTTTCCTCTAACTTGTAGTACACTGGAGAACAGTCAGAATCAGGCTGGGGCATGCTCCTACTTAAAGGTTTATTCCCATCTTAGTTTTGCAATTTTAGCTAAAGTTGATATTTTATTCATTCTCAATTGGTATAAACTGATAATTTGCTTTCTCTAAATTTGTGTGTTGGTTTCCATAAAGTAATTTCCCACTTGGTAATGGATGCTGTGGAGAAGTAGTGTCTCTTGATGGGAACCCTAGGGCAGTGTATAACGCATATGGAAAGGCATTATAACTCTTTACAATGAGCTGTCAAATACTTAAAAGTGTTTACATCGTAAAAATACCAAATCTAACTATAAAGATAGTTTTAATTATATATAACACACCATCCTGATGAGCTCTTTAAAGCAAACATAATGGCATCTAATAATTTTTTACTTTCACCTTTTTAAAAAATGCAATTATATTCTCAACATCCGCTATGATTCAGACTAATATTCACCTAAGTAGCCCAGGAGCATGAGCTACAACATAAGGTAGACAAATGAAATGTTTACAAGAAATGAGCTCATAAAGCTACACGCACACACAGTGAGATAAATGAAATGGTCTTTTGTAGCTTCTTAAAATTGCATTATCTTTTAAAAATGCATGATTCTGAAAGCTAGAAAATATATTTTTATTTGAAATTGTAGAAATTGCCTACTGCTTTGATAAAAGTTATTTTTTTATGAAAAATATATGATTATTGAAAGATATGAATATGGTTTAACCTTCCAAGGATGAAATATATGGTTAAAAAAAGTGAATGAAAAAGCACTGTAATTCTTATTTGATAAAACTCAGAGCTTTGGGGAAAGATTTTTTTAAATCATGAGTGTTTATATTCACCGAGATTCAAGCTTCGACTAGTTTTTCTTACACTAAATACTTTTAGAAACTTATTCATTTTTATGGCTTCAAATTTATTCTATATATATCATATATTACATATTATATATGTATACATATACCTATATATGTATACATATATCTATATACGTATACAACTTGGGCATTAGGACGTATATCTCTTCCCTGACCATTATGTCAAAATGTCAGCTACTGATTCTTACCAGAATTCTTTACTGTCACCTAATTGCAGCACATCTTGCCCATCATCTTCCATCCATTGTGACTTTTTTCTTCCTGTGGAACATACCTGCAGCATTAGATTCTCTCTATATTAAACACTCTTTGAAGCAAGGCAAGTTACAGGTAAATAAAGAAGCAAATGACTTTATCAGTAAAGAAAAGCAAAAATAATTTTTGTATATTAATAAGTAGGAATTAAATGTTTTTGTAAATATTTTCTATTGATAAATCCTTCATAGTGACTTGAACCCATCACTTTCATCCTTGTCACACTCGCTTCACTCTAATTCAGAGCATCATACTTCATGACTCAAACCAACTCCTTATCTCCTTTCTAAACCACATTCTATACCACTGTGTTCATCTTACCACAAAAAAAAAAAAAAAGAAAATCAACAAAACAAACAAAAAAGAAACAAACTGTCTGAAAATGACAGTAACAAAAAAGCAGCTGCTGACTCTTAGGTCCAAATTCTATCTTTTTGGACTTTATACTGCAGTCCCACTTGTAGTGTCACAACTAACTAGAGTTTAACTATCCACGACTAACTAACTTTGCTTTTGAGTCTTCATATTTGCTGTTCATTTGGCCTGGAGCAGTCTTCTCTCCCTCTCTCAACCATCCAGGCACTAAGTAATACTCAAACTTCGATTTTCAAGTTAAAGCTGGGTTTCTCTTCACATCCTCATAGCAAGAGTTACTTATTCAATTTAATACCACTCCATCTTTCAGTACACTTAGTTTGTCATTTTTTCCTCTTTTACACTCCATTTAAACTAATTGATGCTGTTGATTAATATTCTTATCTCACTATTGCATTACACATATGTACTAATTTCATGCTTCAAACATGAAGTCAGTGGAAGAGATTATCCAGTGGCTGTCCTACCAGCTAATTTTCTCCTCCTAAGGGTTTCACTCAATTCAGACTGTTCTGTCTGCCCTTAATGCTTGTGTTTTCCATCTGTACTACAGAAAAAAAAAATTACCATTTAAACTTTTCCCTTATTTCCCTATACCTCAGAAATCATATCTATACTTGGACCCAGAACCATACTGTCTCCTACTTGAATTTGTCTATTGATCACAATGACACAGCTATCTACACTTCTATTCAGTTAAAAGTTTTCAATACAGAATTATATTTATGCTATATTTATAAGTGCTTGTGTGCTTCTCTTCAAATAAATTGCAACCTACTTGGGGTCAAACACTGGGGAATCAATAGGTATACTTTCTTGTATCACAACAGACCTAAATAAGTGCATTTTGTTTAGTATCTGATTAAGTTTTCTTAATTTTCAAGATTTTATATACAATTTTTAAAAAGTGAATGTGAACTATTTATTTGCATCCATTATGGGGTAACACATTGATAGGGCTCACTCTAAATATCTAACAACTAGATACCTGAAACAAATATATATAAAACATAAATGAAGAAAGCGTTAGAAATACCTTGACTTGTTTTATAGATGTAGTTTCTGGACTGCTGTGCAAGGAAAGGAAAATAAAGCAAAGAAAATTATCTTGCTCAACAGAGAAGAAAGACTAGGATTCAGGGAGCTGAAGCAGCTTGAATTTGCAAGCCAAAGTACTGGAGAAAAGACAATCATAAAAAGACAGAGCTTTAGAAATATGTACGAGTCAATCTTTCAGACTGATACATTTGATCAGTGAGAATAGTGTTCTCTGCATAAGGTTTTCCTATGTTGCTAGAAGAGACAGTGGCAGAAACCAGAACTACCTAGTAAAAATCAGCAATATCCATTAGGACTAATTTAATGCAACTGTTTGTAATAATACTTTCATAATAAGGGAAAAATCCAGAACAACTTCTGTATTTGACTACCAGTGTGACCTCAGACTGTTTGTGCAAAAGAGAATATATGCTCACCTATAAGAATATAACAATAAGAGTCTTTAAAAAGCAGGAGGAGGATACATGTACACCCATGGCTGATTCATATCAATGTATTGCAAAAACCACTACATTATTGCAAAGTAATTAGCCTCTGATTAAAATAAATTAATTTTAAAAGAAAGAAGGAGGAAGAGAAAGAATGGTGAGGGAAGGGAAGGAAGGAAGCAAAGAGAAAGAGGAGGAAAACAAATACTGTATGAGATAAAGGGAAATAGAATATTTAGATGCCATAATGAAGACAGGGCCTCTTGAATGAATGAAACAGACCTGCTTTTCCCAAGTCAAATCAATTTTGTGTTGCAATATGGAAATCTACTAATCACAATTGGATCAGTAAAGAAAAAAACTGAGCTTGTGATCATCAAATAGTTTTGGGATTTTGTTGAATTGAATCCAATTTTAATAAAGGGGAATGGCCAGGACCATACATTGAAGTTATTGCATGTGAATAGCAACAAAGGAAATGGGAAGATTTGCCTTGAAATAAGAGTTGTTTTTAAACCTTGGAAGGGAATGAATTAAAGTGATAAGGGTTACCAAGGGATTTAACTAACGTGAAAGTGGAAAGCTAAGAGGAAGTCAATTTCAATTTCACATAAGTAATATATTTTCAATAGAAAAGTTGTTTAAAATAATACTTAGTTCCATGGAATGCAATAAAATTTTAGTCATTTAGGTATACATTTATTTCTATATTGATTAATATTTATGGGATGTCAATTGATAGATAGGTGTGATGAGAAATGTGGGTAGTTCTCACCTACCTGAACTTATAGTTTAATGGAGGATATAACTATTTAAAAATATTCAAAATGAAAATTCAATACATTTGCAGGACAGTATGCAAAACCACTCTCTAGCCAGATGGCTTGGTGTCAGTTCCTAGCTTAACAACCTGTTTGCCTTTGGGGAAGTTAAAAAATTCCTATGAGCTTCTATGTTTCATCTGTATAACAGGGATAACAAAATTTATTATGAAATGAAACGGTGAAAGTTTAATATGTTTTTCACAGGGACTGGGATTTAGAATGCAAAATCAGAACCTATTTTCTGGAAGAGAAAACCACTGAACTGAATCTTGAAGGATGAAGAAAATTGAGCAAAAGATTAAAAAAAAAAAAAAAAAGAAAAAGCCTTTTGGGCAGAGGAAACATCATGGGCAAAGGCATAGAGGAATGAGAGCTCATGTTGCATTGAGAAATAAAACATATTAAATTAAATCATCAGAAAACTGTAGAGAGAGCATCTATACCTCTAGCTTAACTGTAGCATTTTATACCAGCATACATATATGAAATGAAGTTTTCACAGTCACAGTCATTTCTTGATATCCATGGGGGATTGGTTCTAGGAGCCTCTGTGGATTTCAGATGCTCAAGTTCCTTATATAAAATGGCATGGTGCAATGAATAGAATACAGTCAACCCTTCACATTCATGGACCTGGAACCAACAAATATAAAGGGCCAGGGGTTCAAATGTATAGGCTACAATTTAAGCAAGTTATATGGGAACACAGAAGGGTTTTCTCTCACAGTATTATTAATAGTTTAGCATGTTGCTTAACTTCAATGATGTGTATGATTTGCAAAGCAAAAGTTGTAAATGGATGTTGGACAAAACTTGGGATGCTTTGGTATTCTTCAGAAAATCTTAAACACAGTCATAAATCATACTTGGTATTAATATTGTACTATGTATTGATACATACTCACCAAATAAATATACTCCAGGGGTAAGACAATTGGTGTAATTTCAGTGATGTAAGTTTAAAATAAACCAGTTCAAGAATATAGCCATACTATTCTAATCTAATAATTATTGCAAAAAGCGCCACCATTTCCTATGACTGTTGTTGTTCAGTCACTAGTCATGCTCGATTCTGCAACTCCGTAGACTGCAGCTTGCTTTGCTTCCCTGTCGTTCACTATCTCCTGGAGTTTGCTCAAAGTCATGTCCATTGAGTCAATGATGGTATCCAACCATCTCATCCTCTGACCCCCTCTTCTCTTTTTGCCCTCAAACTTTCCTAGCATCAGAGTCTTTTCCAGTGAGTTGGCTCTTTGCATCAGGTGGTCAAAGTATTGGAGCTTAACCTTAAGGATCAATTCTTCCAATGAATATTCAGGACTGACTTATTTTAGAATTGGCTGGTTTGATCTTGCAGTCCAAGAGACTCTCAAGAGTCTTCTCCAGAACCACAACTCAATATTACTATGTAATAATTTAATAAAATACAATTATATCATTGACTCAATGGACATGAGTTTGAGCAAACTCCAAGAGATAGTGAAGGAGAGAGAAGCCTGTCAAACATGAGTTAGCAACTGAAGAGCAACATGCAGTTATATATGTGCATACAGTAATTATTCAGTATGAAAATAACCTGGATATATTTAATTTCAATATTAGTACTGAGTATAATTCCATGAATCCAGGTGCTCTTCACTTTGTTCACTTCTCTTTCCTTATTACTGAAAACTGACTCTGAAATTTTATAAATGCCAAGAAATGTTTGCTGAATGAACAGCTCAGTTTTATAAAGAGAAGCTACTCCTTAACTCATCCTGAGTCTGATCCAGGATGACAATTTCCAAGTTTCTGCCAATGCAGAATTAATGTGCAAATAATGACCTATGTTCAGCTAAAATTCCTGTTACATTTGGGAAATTGGCAGAATATAAACTTTTCTACATTAAATTTATATGCATTCCATAAGTATCCATTTAAAGTACTAACCAAGAAATTGAAGAAAGTGGAGAAAACCAGTAGACCATTCAGGTATGACCTAAATCAAATCCTTTATGACTATACAGTGAAAGTGAGAAATAGATTTAAGGGACTAGATCTGATAGACAGAGTGCTTGATGAACTATGGACATAGGTTAGTGACATTGTACAAGAGACAGGGATCAAGATCATCCCAAGAAAAAGAAAGGCAAAAAAGCAAAATGACTGTCTGAGGAGGCCTTACAAATAGCTGTGAAAAGAATGGAAGCGAAAAGCAAAAGAGAAAATGAAAGATATACCCATTTGAATACAGAGTTCCAAAGAATAGCAAGGAGAGATAAGAAAGCTTTCCTCAGCAATCAATGCAAAGTAATAGAGGAAAACAACAGAATGGGAAAGACTAGAGATCTCTTCAAGAAAACTAGAGATACCAAGGGAACATTTCATGCAAAGATGGGCTCGATAAAGGACAGAAATGGTATGGACCTAACAGAAGCAGAAGATATTAAGAAGAGGTGGCAAGAATTCACAGAGGAACTGTACAAAAAAGATCTTTATGACCCAGATAATCATGATGCTGTGATCACTCACCTAGAGCCAGACATGCTGGAATGTGAAGTCAAGTGGGCCTTAGAAAGCATCACTACAATTTCAGTTGAGCTATTTCAAATCCTGAAAGATGATGCTGTGAAAGTGCTGCACTCAACATGCCAGCAAATTTGGAAAACTCAGCAATGGCCACAGGAAGGGAAAAGGTCAGTTTCCATTCCAACCCCAAAGAAAGGCAATGCCAAAGAATGCTCAAACTATCGCACAATTTCACTCACCTCACATGCTAGTAAAGTAATGCTTAAAATTCTCCAAGCCAAACTTCAGTAATACATGAACCATGAACTTCCAGATGTTCAAGCTGGTTTTAGGAAAGGCAGAGGAACCAGAGATCAAATTGCCAACATCTGCTGGATCATTGACAAAGCAAGAGAGTTCCAGAGAAACATCTATTTCTGCTTTATTGACTATGCCAAAGCCTTTGACTGTGTGGATCACAATAAACTGTGGAAAATTCTGACAAAAAAAAAGGGAATACCAGACCACCTGCCTCTTGAGAAACCTGTATGCAGTCCGGAAGCAACAGTTAGAACTGGACATGGAACAACAGACTGGCTCCAAATAGGAAAAGGAGTACGTCAAGGTTGTATATTTTCACCCTGCTTATTTAACTTATATGCAGAGTACATCATAAGAAACGCTGGGCTGGAAGAAGCACAAGCTGGAATCAAGATTGCCAAGAGATATATCAATAACCTCAGATATGCAAATGACATCACCCTTATGGCAGAAAATGAAGAAGAACTAAAGAGCCTCTTGATGAAAGTGAAAGAGGAGAGTAGAAATGTTAGCTTAAAGTTCAACATTCAAAAAACTAAGATCATGGTATCTGGTCCTATCACTTCATGGCAAATAGAAGGGGAAACAGTGTCAGACTTTATTTTTTGGGCTCCAAAATCACTGCAGATGGTGACTGCAGCCATGAAATTAAAAGATGCTTACTCGTTGGAAGGAAAGTTATGACCAACCTAGATAGCATATTAAGGAAGCAGAGAGATTACTTTCTCAACAAAGGTCCATCTAGTCAAGGCTATGGTTTTTTCCAGTGGTCATGTATGGATGTGAGAGTTGGACTGTAAAGAAAGCTGAGTGCTGAAGAACTGATGCTCTTGAACTGTGGTGTTGGAGAAGACTCTTGAGAGTCCCTTGGACTACAAGGAGATCCAATCAGTCCATCCTAAAGGAGATCAATCCTGGGTTTTCATTGGAAGGATTTATGTTGAAGCTGAAATTCCAAAACTTTGGCCACCTGATGCAAAGAGCTGACTCATTTGAAAAGACCCTGGTGCTGGGATAGATTGAGGGCAGGAGGAGAAGAGGACGACAGAGGATGAGATCGTTGGATGGCATCAGCGACTCGATGGACATGGGTTTGGGTGAACTCCTGAAGTTGGTGATGGACAGGGAGGCCTGGTGTGCTGCAGTTCATGGGGTTGCAAAGAGTCCAACACGACTGAATGACTGAAATGAACTGAACTGAACTGAACCAAGAAATTATTTCTCAATCCACAAGATCCTTTCAATGTATTTTTTTTAATGTTTGCATATGATGTTATTGACTTCTGACATGGCACTCTTGTAAGCTGAAGTAAATTTAAAAAAGAAGAATGAATTATGAATTGAAGGTCAAGGGAGATAATGTGACTAAATTGCAAAATAATAAATATGTGTGAAGTTCTACATTGTACAATATCTTAGTGCAATCTAATAAATGAACTGTTGATTCAGTGGCAGTTTTCTAACTGAGGTGGTATTCCTTTGATGAGTATTTAAGCTACATAAATTTTATTTACCACTGCTGTCTCCTGACCCTTTCAGAACTCTTGATTGCAATCATTATACTATATATAGAATTATAGATTCGGTGAACATGTATTTCCATGGCATGGTCTGAATCTTTTTATTTTCTTCTTGTTTTTATTATCAGATCAAACTCTTGATAAGAGGAATATGGTCTGAAGAAATCCCCATGAGTTGCTTAAAAAGAAATGTTTGGAAATACATGGGATAATGGAAGTGAGATATAGAAATCTGGATAGTATTTTCCTTTCTTATACGATTTTATATGTTGTTGTTTAGTCCTGCAGTTGTGTCTGACTCTCTGCAACCCTGTGGACTGTAGTCCACCAGGCTCCTCTGTCCATGAGATTTTCCAGGCAAGGATACTGGAGTGGATTGCCATTTTCTTCTCCAGGGGATCTTCGCGACCCAGGGATTGAACCCAGTCTCCTGTGGCTCCTGCATTGCAGATGGATTCTTTACCACTGAGCTCCAGGGAAGCCCATATATGTATACAAAAATGTTTAATGCAAAAATATATTTTCAGATATTAATTTTCCTATCTTTTTATATATGAGGAATAAAAAGATAAAAAATTAGAATGATTTTTAGTAATAAATAATTCTTTATTGTTTCAGGGAAAGGAAAAACCCAGACCTCTCACTTGATCTGGGATTTGGGGAGTTGTAAATAGTTGCTTAACTGTGCCAAAGTCGGTTTGTCTATCTATTGATGAATAGCATCTTCAGGAAAGGCAATATTAAGAACCAAGAGATAATAATCCAAAAAATAACTGATGGTTTGTGAGTAGGGATAGCTAAAGGTATGGATTGATTCTGAAATAAAATCTTTACAATGGAGGACTTTTAAAAAGAGAACATATTCAGTGGGATAAGTGGAAATGAAACTAGGTAAAAAAGGGTAGTGGTACACATAAGATTTTAGCACCTATGATTGGCAGCTGTAGTTCGATCCCCTCCTGATGCACTCTCTTCTCATAGCTTATAAGAGTCCACACTCTGTACATTTTCAGTCATTTGAGAGTCTTTTTCAGTCCTTAAAGAGTCTTTTCCAGTCTTCTTTGATTATACTGGGCTTCCCTGGTGCTTCATATGGTAAAGAATCTGCCTGCAGTGCAGGAGACCTGGGTTTGATCCCTGATCAGGAAAATCCCCTGGAGAAGAGAAGGCTACCCACTCCAGTATTCTTGCCTGGAGATTTCCATGGACAGAGGAGCCTGGCAGGGTACAGTCCATTAGGTCACAGAGTCAGACACAACTGAGTGACTTTCAGTTTACTTGATTATATTTGTTCCTTACCTCTGAATATTAAGAATCTTAGTCACTCAGTTGTATCCAACCCTTTGTGATCCCATGGACTGTAGCCTACCAGGCTCCTCTGTCTATGGGATTTTCCACTTAAGAATATTGGAGTGGGTTGTCATTTCCTTCTCCAGGGCATCTTCCAGATCCAGAAATTGAACCCACATCTCCTGCACTGGCCAGCAGGTTCTTAACCACTGAACCACCAGGCAAGCCTAAGAAGCTCAAGGGCTCAGACAATAGACTATCTGACTTGTTTATTTACATTCAGTCTCAGTTAATATTATTCAATATTTTAACTCTAAATTCCATTTGACTGTGGGTGATTCTCCATAGTTAGATTTTTAGCCCAAAGATTTTCTCTTAAATCTGGATACATGTATTTATTTTCATTTACTGATAACATTTATCTCAATTTTACAACCAAAGTATTATTTTTCACTCACCAAATCAATTTTCTCTAAGTGTTCTCTATCTCAATGAAAGCTAACATCACTGATTTATTTTACTCAGCCAAAATTTATCAGGTGTGTTTTCATCATTTTTATTCTGTGATATATATTATACAGCCTTAAATTATTCTGTTTTCACTCTCTTTCACAACTTTTTTTTTTTTCCGGTCTATATATATCAGTGTACTTGTTATTACCAGCTTAATTATATATTTATTGACTTATGGATGTACTATCTATTGAATTTGCTGCTGCTGCTGCTGCTAAGTCGCTTCAGTCATGTCCGACTCTGTGCGACCCCATAGACTGCAGCCCACCAGGCTCCTCCATCCCTAGGATTCTCCAGGCAAGGACACTGGAGTGGGTTGCCGTTTCCTTCTCCAATGCATGAAAGTGAAAAGTGAAAGTGAAGTCGCTCAGTCATGTCTGACCCTTAGCGACCACATGGGCTGAAGACTTCCAGGCTCCTCCATCCATGGGATTTTCCAGGCAAGAGTACTGGAGTGGGGTGCCATTGCCTTCTCCAATCTATTAAATCTACCCTAGCATATAATTTCCATGAGGCCAGGATGTTTGCTTTCTTTTTTATTATTTTACCAGTGCCTAAAGTATTATAGTAAAGAATAAACCTGCAATGCAGGAGATGCAGATTCAATCCCTGGGTCAAGAAGATCCCCTAGAGAAGAAAATGGAAACCCACTTCAATAATCTTACCTGGGAAATCCTATGGACAGAAGTCCATGAGATTGGACTAAAGTCCCTGACATTGCAAAAGAGTCAGACAAGACTTTGTGACTAAATAACAAAGTATTATGGAGGTTGAGTGCTTTTTTACTTGAATACATTAATATGCTCTAGAAGCATATGAAGCTTTTACTTTGTCACAAAAACCACACTTCATACTTTGTAGTAATCTACTATTATATGAATCCTTAAATCCAGGAGGCAGGATCTATATTCCAGTTATGGAAACAAGATTCTAGATTTACTTTCTTTGCTCATAAATCTACATAGATGCCCAATGTTTCATATCTCAGGACTTTGAAATACAAGGAAATAACAACTACAGGTGTTTGATAAATCATTGACTCTGTAGAGAAATTACGATTTACAATTGTGTTAGAGGTACTGAAGTTTGGAAGTATTATCAGTGGTCAGTGGCAATAGCTATGACTGCATACTGACCTGCTATTGTCCTTCTACCTTCGTAGAATAATTTTTATGTATTTTCTGTATCTGATTCTTTGTGCTTCTAAAGCTTTTTAGTAAAGATAGGTATATCATTTAAAACAAGTAAGAATCCTGGTTGTTATACATAGTCTACAGGAATATTGGTGTTTCAAATTTTAGAAAGTGTGATGCTGATTTTATTTCCTTTGGCAATATACCCAGAAGTGGGATTGCTGGATTATTTTTAATTTTTGAGGAACCTCCATACTATTTTCCATAGTGGTTGTACAAATTTACATTCCCAATAATGTATAAGTGTTCTCTTTTCACCAAATCCTCACTAACATTTACATATTTTACCTTTTTGGTAACAGTCATTCTAAGAAGCATGAGATGATATCAGTTTGTGGTTTAGATTTACATTTCTCTAAAGATAACTGATGCTGAGAACCCCTTGATATACCTATTGGTCATTTTTAAGTTGTATTTTAGAATACAACATGAAAGATTTATTTATAGCATTATTTATAATTGCCAAATATAGAATAACCTAAATGTCTGTCAACAGGTATAAATATATGATAGAAACACATGTATATGATATATACATATATATAGGATCAAATATAATTCAGCCTTTAAAAAAAAAAAATTCTGCCACTTACTATAACATGGTTGAATCTAGAGGACATTAGGCTAAGTGAAATACACCAGACACAGGAAAACAAAAACTGAATGCTCTCACTTACATGTGGAGTCTAAAAAAGTCAAACTCATAAAAGTAGAGAGTGGAATGATAATTTCCAGGGGCCATGGGGTGTAGAAAATGGGGAAGTGTTGGTCAAAGGGTAGAAAAGTTTCAGTTCAGTCGCTCAATCAGGCTCAACTCTTTGCAATCCCATGGACTGCAGCAAGCCAAGCTTCCCTGTCCTTCACCAACTTCTGGAGCTTGCTCAAGCTCATGTCCATTGAGTCGGTGATGTCATCCAATCATCTCATCCTCTGCAGTCCCCTTTCCTCCTGCCTTCAATCCGTCCCAGCATCAGGGTCTTTTCCAATCAGTCTGTGTTTTGCATGATGTGGCCAAAGTATTGGAATTTTAGCTTCAGCATCAGCCACTCTAATGAATATTCAGGACTGATTTCCTTTAGGATGGACTGGTTTGATTTCCTTGTGGTCCAAGAGATTCTCAAGAGTCTTTTCCAACACCGCAGTTCAAAAGCATCAGTTCTTAGGCCCTAAGCTTTCTTTATAGTCCAGCTCTCACATCCATACATGACTACTGGAAAAACCATAGCTTTGACTAAACAGACCTTTGTTAGCAAAAGTGTGAAAGTGAAAGTGAAAGTGAAGTCGCTCAGTCGTGTCCGACTCTTTGTGACCCCGTGGACTGTAGCCCACCAGGCTCCTCTGTCCATGGGATTCTCCAGGCAAGAATACTGGAGTGGGTTGCCATTTCCTTCTCCAGGGGAATCTTCCCAACCCCAGGATCGAACCCTGGTCTCCAGCATTGCCGGCAGATGCTTTAACCTCTGAGCTACCAGGAAAGGCCAAGTGCTGGAGATCTAAGGTATAGCATAACAATAATCGTCAGAAATACTGGTCTCCATACTTGAAATTTTCTAAGATAGCTAATAAATCTTATCACACACACACACAAAGGTAACTGTAATGGTGATGAATAAGTTATTTAACTTGTTTTGGAGATCCATCCACAATGCATCCAGGTATATAAAAGCCATCAAGTTATCGACCTTAAAAATAGCTCAGTAAAGTTGTGAAAAAGAATTTGATGTGAGGAAATATCTTTTTATAATCTTTTATATGATCACTATTTCAGGTTTATGTCTCAAAAAGTATTCCATATTTATCAAATAACAAGGCTAGCACCTATCTCAAATAATTGGAACTATATTATTTACTGTCTACAAATCTATGTTAAAGACTTCATGCAATACCTCAGTTGAAGCTATTAAATGATATCTCACTATTAACTTCTATTTTGTAGGTGGAAAGAATGAGAATTAGAGTTAACAGATAAGATTATGAAGTCAGTAAAATTTCAATATGTACTAGATTTTTTACTCCAGAACGTCAGGGCACTTGAGGTAAAAAAACAAATGAAGGCATTCAATGATTCTAAGAATGTTTCCATGGCAACACAAAGTTTTTGCTTTCAGAAAATTTATAGATCAAACACATGAAATATCATAAAGCAGGGAGTAAACTATATCACATTTTGTGTGAGAAGTTTTTTAGTAGAGTTTATTTTCTCTGAAGTCTGAATGTCAATATCACAGGTCAGGTTTCCGAAGTTATTACATGTAGCTGGGCCCATTCACACCTATGAAGCCAGGACTGCCATTTGAGTTGAATAACTTCTTTCTATGGTTTGACAAAATAAAATAATTTTCAAAATAAATATCAAGTCCATGATCCTGCTTTCACTCAAATATACCATTATTGTCCCTATTTGTTGGAAGGTTTTAAGTGACTTGCTGAAGTTACACAGGTGATAGGAAGAAGTTTATCAGGAAGTTTATCCAGGACACATGTATACAAAGTACTTTTCCTACCACCCACTCTGAGGAACACATTATTACTTTCACTTTAGTTATCATTGTAGAAGCTGAGGCTCAAAGGGCTTGGAGAAAATTGCCTAAACCTTCAAAATGTATCAGTTGTGAAGCCTTAATTTGATCACAGGCCTTTCTAATCTGAGCCCACACACCTGTAATTCACCTCCAGGAAACAAATTCTGGTGACCTCCACCTGCACTTGACCATCTCCAACCCTCTACCAAACAGCACAACCATCTGAAAAAGTACCTAAATTAAATCTTCAAATTCTGACATGTATTCACTTGAAAATATCATAGGAATTATTTTTTTTCTTATTTAAAAAATTGAGACAGACTTAGACTTGTTGAGTGTGAGTTCAATAACTTATTATTTCTTTGAGGCTCTTTTCTTCCTAAAATTCTTGTCATTGTTAAAATTAGCAGCCTCACAAAATGCTGACTTTTAACAAAGGGAGCCAATTTACAAAGAGAACTATTTAAATATTCCATGGAACATTTTTCTATCAAAGTGTAGAAATTATTTTCAGTGCATAGTATTCAGTTAGAAGTAAAGAAATGCGTAGTACCTAATACTAGGGTTAAGGACAAGTGAAAACACAGGCTCAGAAAATTCAAAATAAAGGTGAATAATACCATTGGCTACATTTGCTTCTATTATCATCTAAACATTATCTCTGCTTTCATTCATTGTTTTCTTTTCCTTTAAAACACTGGTTTAAGTGGTTAAAGAAATATTATATTTTCCATACTTAGGACAGTGTTGAGCATAAAGTAAACAAACACTCAGTGAATATTAGCAATTATTATTTTATTCACCCTTATTGTGGCATATATTAGCTCTGTTGAAAGCCAACTCCTTTAGAGTTTTATGATTACTAATGGTATATTAGTACCATATAATAATATGACACAATAAATAAATAGAAGAAACATAACAGCAGAAAATGAAGCTTGAATTAAGCCAAAGATATTCTGAAGCTCTTTATGTAACCAATATTGTAGGCCATCACAAACTGGAATCACTTTCATTAATGGGTGAAGCCTGCTGAGTATTATAAATAATATGCAATTAATGCCCTGAAATTTGGTTCATTAACTCACAGACTGACAATATTTTTGGAATGGCATTATCATAAAGTAGATCAATAGTGCTCCTTTGGAAAGGAAGAAGGAGGCAGAAAGGAAGAAAGGAAGGGAAAAAAGTTCCAACACTCCAAAATGTATTTTCTGAGACTCCTATTGATTTAACAGCTGAATTTTTCTGCTAATTTTTTTTTTCTAGTAGTCTTCTGAGGAGGATTTAGATCAATTGCAACAGGTTTAAATTCTATATGCACCTTTTTCTACTTTAATTCAGTCAGAACTCCTGACAGAAATATGAACTATTGAAATTGTATAAATTTTAATATGAAATAATGTGCATTATGTGACTTGATCCATCAGAAAAAAAAGACAAAAAATAAAGGACTAATCTACATACTTCAAAAGTTAATGATAAGAGTCAAAGTAACTATTTAAAGCTCAGCTGGTACCCTCTATTTTACTTTATTTTATTTTTTCACATATAAAACTTTTTTTTTTTTTACTTTTAAATAGAAGGTTTTGCTAGGGTTTCCTCATGTATAACTTTAGTCTCCATTGATGAATCAATTTGTAAATGAGAAATTATTCTATGTCAACCTCCAGAATTCAAAACACATTGAAATATAGACAAAGATAAGTGATTAGATAATAGAAATAATTGTAATGCAAGTAAAATAAATCTATGTAATACTTATAGAAACACAGTAGCTACAAACATAAGACAATTATCTTTATATATATACATATACATATATATATATATATTCAAAGGCATAAAATATTATATTGCTTAAATATTTTCCAAAAATAAATACAGGAAAAATCTGGTCATTGGAAATATGAGTTGATGCTCAAAATACTGAGACTATTTTGACTTTTTTACCTTTTGTTACTGGCAGAATGATTCTTTATTCCATGAAATCTTCCTACCTCCAAATGATGCCTGTTTCATGTCTGTCTGTTGTTATCACTTCCCTCCTACTTATTTAGCACAGTTTTAAAGCCAATTCATTCTGCCCTTGAAGAATTTCTTTTACTTGTCTTGCTTACAAAAATTCATTACAGAGCACTTTGGAACAATCCCAAATTTTCAGATATAATGAGGGAGAACAGGTGCACAGAGAATGAGAAGAATTCATTATGCACATTATTGGATTTTTGGGAGGGGAAGATAGGCTGAGTCTAATTCATTAGATCCATCAAAATAAAGCCTAGTATCATATTAAATGGCTTATCTCTACATATTTAAAAAGGTAAAAAAGTCTAGATAAGTGAGCTAAGCAATGAACTAGAAGCTTCATGCCTGTGAAGTACTACCTCTGCATTTACTCACTGGCTTCTTGACTTTGGAATACAACTAAATATATGGACTTCAGTTCTCTTAATGTGCTCAGTAGAAAGAAAGAATTCAACATATGTGATGAAGAAAATGAACCAATAAGCTCAAAATACTAGTTTCAATAAAAGTACTATGATTAAAAAACAATGATGAAGTTTTCTATGCAGAAGTATGATTCTCTGAAATATGCATATATGAGTAAACTAATGAATTAGTGTTTGTTTTGTGATCCCAATGACTACATTAACTGTTGTATCAATATGTATCCCATAAATAAATACAAAATCTTGAATGCAATATATCAGAGACTATATAAAGATATTTTGGTATTTGTAAATGTTTTATATTTATTTTAGGAAGTAACTTAAAACTGTCTTTCTAAATTTTATTTCAATATAGTTGATATACAGTGTTATTTTCAATTTCTGTTGTACAGCAAAGTGACCTAGTTACAATTTTCATACTCTTTTTCATTACAGTTTATCACAGGATATAGAATATAGTTACCTGTGCAATAATGTAGGACCTTGTTGTTATACATTCTTATATATAACAGTTGGCATTAACTAGTCCCAAACTCTCAGTTCTTCTCTCCCCTATCATTCCCTTGGCAACCACAAGTCTGTTCTATATATCTGTAAATGTGTTTTTTATTTAATAGATATATTCATTTCTACTTTATTTTGGATTCTGTATATAAGTGGTATCATATGATATTTGTATTTCTCATTGTGACTTACCTCACTTAGTATGATAATCTCTAGGCCTATCCCTGTTGCTGCAAATAACATTATTTCATTCTTTAAATGGCTGAGTAATATTCCAGTGTGTGTGTGTGTGTATATATATATATATATATATATATATATATATAGTGCTGTTTATAGCAGCACTATTTACAACAGCCAAATGTCCACTGACAGATAAGTGGGCAAAGATACGTTTTATAAAAGATATCTTTTAAATATATTTTACATATGTTTTAAATATGTTTTATAAAACATATTTTGTCCATTTATCTGTCAGTGGACATTTGGCTGTTGTAAATAGTGCTGTTATAAACAAGTGGTGTATGTTCTCTTTGTATTACAGTTTTGTCTGGGTATATCCCCAGGAGTGGGATTGTTGCATTATATGGCATCTCTATTTTTACTTTTTAAAGAACCCACACCTATTTTCCATACTGGTTGAACCAATTTACAGTTGCATCAACAGGGCAAGAAAAATCCTTTTTCTTCACACCCTCTCCGGCATTTACTATTAATACTTGGTGGTCTTGGTTTGGTTGCTTGTAATCACATGGATTGTAGTCTGGCAAGTTCCCCTGTCCATGGGATTTCCCAAGCAAAAATATTGGAGTGAGTTGCCATTTCCTTCTCCAGGGGATCTTCCCAATGCAAGGATCAAATTCAGGTCTCCTGCATTGCAGCTGGTTTCTGTCATTGCAGGCAGATTCTCTACCTACTGAGCCACCAGGGAAGCCTTTATTACTCATAGACTTTTAGTGATGACCATTCTAATTGGTGTGAAGCAGTACCTCGTAGTTTTGACTTGCATTTTTCTAATAATTGGTGATGATGAGCATCTTTTCATATGCTTATTGGCACCTGTGTATCTTCTCTTATTGTTATTATTCATTGTTGTTTTTCAGTCACTAAATCATGCCTCATTCTTTGTGACTCCACAGACTGCAGCATACCAGTCTTTTCTGTCCCTCACTACCTCCCAGAGTTTGCTCAATCTCATATTCATTGAGTCAGTGATGTCATCCAACCATCTCATCCTCCGTCTCTCGTTTCTCCTCCTACCCTCAGTCTTTCCTAGAATCAGAGTCATCTCTTTGCATCAGGTAACCAAAGTACTGGAGCTTCAGCATCAGTCCATCCAATGAATATTCAGGGTTGATTTCCTATAGGATCCACTAATTTGGTCTCCTTGTAGTCCAAGGAACTCTCAAGAGTCTTCTCCAACACCACAGTTCAAAAGCATCAATTCTTTGGTGCTCAGCCTTCTTTATAGTCCAACTCTCACATTTGTACATGAATACTGGAAAAAAAAAAAAAAAAACATAACTTTGGTTATATGGATCTTTGTCAGGAAAGCAGATGCCTCTGTTTTTTGATACACTAAATGTGTCATAGTTTTTCTTCCAAGGATCAAGTGTCTTTTAATTTTATGACTGCAGTCACCATTCACAGTGATTTTAAAGCCCAAGAAAATAAAATCTGTCAGTTTCCACTTTTCCCCCTTAAATTTGCCATGAAGTGATGGGACTGGATGCCATGATCTTAGTTTCTTGAATATTGAGTTTTAAGTCAGCTTCTTCACTCTCCTCTTTCACCTTCATCAATAGGCTCTTCGGTTCCTCTTCAATTTCTGCCATTAGAATGGTAGCATCTTCATATCTAAGGTTTTGATATTTCTCCAAGAAATCTTGATTTTACCTCATAATTCATCTAGCCCAGCATGTCACATGATGTACTTTGTATATAAATTAAATAAGCAGGGTGACAATATACAGCCCTGACATATTCCCTTCCCAATATTGATCCATTCAGTTGTTCCATGTCTGATTATAACTGTTGCTTCTTGACCTGTATATATACAGACTTCTCAGAAAACAGGTAAAGTGGTCTGGTATTCCCATCTCTTTATGCATTTCCCAGTCTGTCTTGATTCACAAAGCCAAATGCTTCAGTGTAGTCAATGAAGCAACAGTAGATGTTTTCCTACAATTCCCTTGCTGTCTCTATGATCTTTTCTGCAGAAATGCATATTTATATCTTCTGCCCATTTTTCAGTTGAGTTGTTTGCATTTTGTTATTGAATTGTATGAGTTTTTTATTTTGGAAATTAAGTTATTTTAGGTCAAATCATTTGCTTATATTTTCTCCCAGTCTATGGGATGTCTTTTTGTTTTGTTTACGATTACCTTTGTTGTGCAAAAGTTTATGATAAAACTATCTTATTTATTAAAACATTAAATGTGCAAACTACTCATATTATTAAGAAAGTATTGTCTATTATTATCCTTCTTAAATGTACACTCATAATTTTACATTTGCTTTTGGCTATCTGAAAATAGGATATTATTAGAAAAGAAAAAATTATAATGGAGATCTCCTTGAATATGTGAGCTTTTCTCATTAAGGTTCTGACTGTTCATTACCATAATGATTTTATCCTTCAATCCACAGTCTAAACAAAAACATCATAATTAATTTTTTACTTTGACATAGTACTTAATATGTGCTTTAAAAGTCACAGACAGTAACCTAGAATGAAAAAGCTATCTATACATTCAGGAACATAGCAGTGAAAAACGTGTGTCTGGAGCCCTATTTACCAGTCCTAATACTGACTCTGTCATGTATTAATTGTTGATCTTAGGTCTTTTGCACAAATTATCTGTGCTCCAGTTTTTATTTGCAGAAAATGTGGTGATAAATTTCTTGTAAAGTTATAATAAGAATTGAAGTATACAGTCACTATGGTCGAACACAAGTTCTGAAACATGATAATTATTCAATAAATACTAGTTACTATTATTAAATATAAAATTTGGCATACTCTCATTGTCATATTGTTTGCTAAATGAATTATTATCAAGTAAATAAAACACTTTCCATTTTATACATAAAAAATAAATGTTATGTTCAAGATAAAGTGTTTTAATATACATTTTTGTAAATGAGCCTTAGAGTCAAGATTGGAATAGTTAAGAAATTTTCTAATTATCATTCCTTTATTTATTCATCCAGTCCACTCACCTGCTGACTCATTTGTTCAAAAATACATCTGATCAAATAATACTTTTTGCCCAACATTTTTATAGGCTGGGAATACATGTTAAATAAAATGGACATAATGTCTGCCAGAATCATTGGAAGGTAGAGAGGAAGACAAACATTTAACTTATAAAGAAAATGGGAAAGTAAAAGGAAAAAATATTCTTGGTAAGATTAAATAACCTAGTCAGGGATAAGAAAAGTAACTCTAGAAATAAAATTTAAGCTGAGACCTATTGAGCTTCCCTTTATTAACAAGTTATTAGCAATAATAGTACTATAAAACTCAAGGTTTTGAACTCTTCACATGTTCTAGTCTTTGCACTAGTAAGAAATTGGACCAAGATTTAAACCATCATGTTTAACTGCAGTCATCAATCAAAAGGAGGCAGAAGTAGAACAGAGAACCCTGGGAAAACCCAGGCAGAAGAAACAACATGTGGGAGATATGGAGGGGACCCTCTGAGTCAGGTTAAGAAGTCTGAATATTAAGTAATAAGGAATAGGAAGTAATAAGGAATGACAAAGTAGAATTTAAAGTAGAGGACTGATTGGTTTATGTTTCGGCAAGTCACACAGATTAGACAGGAAAGGAATGTGGACAACACAGAATTTGAGGTTTAGACACTACCTACAAATATTGAGACAAGATATATTTGCAATGGTGGCAGAACTGCTGAATATGAGTATTCAAAAAAGAAACTAGGATCCAATAAATGGTTGACTGTAAGGAATAAGGGAGATTATAGACTCTACATTAGACTCAAGTAAGAGGAGGAGGATGCTTGAGGAAATAGCAGAGGAGATAAAGAGTTTTATGTTAAATATGTAGGGACTTCCGGGGCAGTTCAGTGCTTAAGACTTCACCTGCCAATACAAGGAGTTTTAGTTTGATCCTTGGTGAGGGATCTAAGATCCCACATGCCCTGCAGCCAAAGAAGCAAAACATAAAATAGAAATAATATTATAGCAAATTCAATAAAGACCTTTTAAAAAATAGTCCACAACAAAAAGTTTTTTTAAAAAATTTTAAAAACTTTAAAAACATGTTTAAAAATATGTATTTAAGCCATGAAAGCAGAAGATTTGTTATCATTATGTCTGTGTTTATGATGTTGAGGTGGTAATGATGATAGTGATGATATTAACATTTATCTGGGGTGAATTGTGTGCCAAAATTTGTGCTTTACATGCAATATATCATTGAGATATTCCATTGAGTACAATAAATATGTTTTTAAAACTTTATAGAGAATGCAGTTCATGCTAAAGTTATTTGACAGTCAGAATATGTTAGAGAGAGATGTCTTGATGCCAGAAGAGAGTTCCGTGCTAAAGAGTGTAAGAGCTTAAACTAAACTTGGTTAATCTAGGTTAAATTTGTAGTGTTGAAAAGAAAACAAAAAAACAAAACAGGATCTATCTGGAGACAATAACAGCACCAATATTTTTGGAAAGATAAAGAATAAAGACTCTGAACATGAGAGTGAGAAGATGATGGTGTTAAGGAAAGAGCTCTTTAAGAATAACTGAGTAATAAATATGTTCTGTATGTTTAATGCTAAGGTTTAATAATTGTTCATTGGAGAACAGTATGGAAGTTTCTCAGAAAAGTAATAATAGAGTTGCTATAAGATCCAGTAATCACACTCCTGGGCATACCCAGGACAAAGCTATAATTTGTACCTCTAAGTTTATAGAAACACTGTATATAATACTGAAGACATGGAAACAGCCTAAATGTTCACTGACAAGTGAATGGATAAAGAAGATGTGGTGTATGCATACACACAATGGAATAATACTCATCCTCAATAAAAGAATGAAATAACGCCATTCGTGGCAACATGAATGGACCTAGAGATCATCTTACTAAGTGAAGAAAGTCAGAAAGAGTAAAACAAATATACAATATCACTTACATGTGGAACCTAAAAACAATGGTACAAATGAACAAAACAGAAATACACACTATTTTATATAGAAAATAAACAACTAACAAGTATCTGCTGTATAGCACAAGGAACTCAATATTTTGTAATAATGTATAAAAGAAAGAGGGGCTTCCCTGGTAGCACAGCTATAAAGACTCTGCCTGCCAATGCCGGAAATGTGGATTTGATTTGCCATTTGAGGAGATTTGCCATTCAAGGGTATGGCAAACCACTGTAGTATTTTTGCCTGGAGAATCTCACGGACAGAGGAGCCTGGCAGGCTACAAAGAATCAGACACGACCAAGCAACTAAACTGAATCACTGTTTTGCACACCTGAAACTAACACAACATTATAAATTAACTCTGTGTGTGTGTGCTTGCATGGAGTGCACACACACACGCACACTCAATTGTGTTCAACTCTTTGCACCCCCATAGACTGTAGCTGGCCAGGCTCCTCTGTCCAAGGAATTTTCCAGGCAAGAATATTGGAGTGAGTTACCATTATCTACTCCAAAGAATCGTCGCAATCCTTCAACTGAAAAAGAAAAGTATTCATTGGCTAAAGCAACAAGCAGGTTATTTTATAAGGACATATTGAATGGATATAAGGACATAGTTGGGAAAGAAATGGAATAAAAGCCAGTTTTTGAACAACTCAAATAGTTTATGGAGAAAGGAATTTTCCAAAGTGAAATCAGAGATAAATTAGAATCAGGAAAAGAAACAAAAAATACAGGGTTGAAAGAATTTGGTTTTAAAGAAGAAAATAATTGGGCATACTTACATGTCACTGAAAAGAAGCTAAGGAGATAAAGAAGCTATTCAAAAGTTAATAATTGATAAGACGAGGAATCGGAATTGCATGGGTTGAAAATGGTATCCATTAGAGTATTGATTCTCAACAGGGAAATATATCTGCCCCCATATCTCAAAACACTTCTGGTTGTCACAGCTAGAGGGGGTATGCTCCTGGCATTTAATCAGCAGAGGCCAGGGATGCTGCTAAACAACTTAAAATGGAAGGACAGTCACTGGTAACAATATGACAATAGTGCCAAGTTTGAAGAACAATGCATTAGAGGGACAGGTGAAGAAAATGGCCTTATTCCCAGGAGGGGGAAGATGAGATGTAGCATCTTTTGGAAATGACCAAGTTGTTAAACCCAGCTAACGACATTAAAGGTAAAGGACTATAGAATAGAGATAACTGCATATGAGTTTTTTAAAGAATGGAAAGATAATTACGGAAATACAGGAAGACCAGCAGGTGAAACTGATGCCAGCTGTTGACCATGAATTTAGTGGCAGCAGCCTTAAAGTTTATATATATTTTAAAACTACCCAGAAATCCTGATGGGTGACTTACAAAAGCTGGTGGATGGGGTCTGATTTGAGGATTTTTTACAGGCATAAAATGGAAAGGTAGGAGGGTGAGACTAAATGTAATCATGCTGCTGCTGCTGCTAAATAGCTTCAGTCCTGTCCGACTCTGTGTGACCCCATAGATGGCAGGCCACCAGGCTCTGCAGTACCTGGGATTCTCCAGGCAAGAACACTGGAGTGGGTTGCCATTTCCTTCTCCAATGCATGAAAGTGAAAAGTGAAAGTGAAGTCACTCAGTCATGTCTGACTCTTCGCTACTCCATGGACTGCAGCCTACCAGGCTCCTCCACCATGGAATTTTCCAGGCAAGAGTACTGGAGTGGACTGCTATTGCCTTCTCCAAAAGTAATCATATTATAACGTTAAGCCATTTAGATAATGAATTAAGATAAAGAGATAGCTGAAAGCCAGAAAACAAGTGAAGTCAACACACCAGACATTATTGATCTGATATATGGGAATTAATTGATGACTCAGTATTTAAAGTTTATTAGCTTAATTGGAGGGCTTCCCTGGTGGTGCAGATGGTAAAGAATTTGCCTGCAATGCAGGAGACCTGAGTTTGATCCCTGGGTTGGGAAGATCCCCTGGAGGAGGGCATTGCAACCCATTCTAGTTTCTTCCCTGAATAATCCCCATGGGCAGAGGAGCCTGGTGGGCTACAGTCCAAGGGATCACAAAGAGTCAGACACAACTGAGTGACTAAGCACAGCCTAGCTTAACTGATAATGACTGTGTAGATTGTATTTAGCCTCCAAATGATTTTTATATGATACAATTTATTAATGATGGCTCATTTTGTTCATTTATATCATGTTTCTAGTAACTCATGAAATAGTATATCACATATTTTCTTTTTTTCAGTAATTATATATATTTTATATCATATAATTTTACAGTAATATGGCAATAAATTCAATCAAGACTGGTAAATATAGGCTTTTGCACATATACCTATCTATACAAATCAAATACATTTTGAACATTCATATTATATAATTAATGTTTGTCAAAAATGCTAATTAAAAAACAAAATAAAAATTTGAGGACAGGACTTTCTTTCTTTTTGTCCTTTAAAAAATGATTTTAAAATAGTTTTAAGCAACAAAGAAAATTTGAATCAAATTAGAATTAGGATTACTAATTACTAATCCAAATTATTTAAGATTATAAGGCAGGAGAAGAGTTTTGAGAAATGTAAGCACTGAACATAGTCAAGCATGCTGATAATATTATCCTTTAACTTTTCCTTTTGAGGGTTCAGTATCATTTATAGTTTCATTCCAGACATATTTACTAAGCACCTACTAGATCCTTGGGATATATCAGTGACTCTGAAACAGAAAGTACCTGCCTGAATAGACTTTGTATTCTACGCAGAACAGTATGTTAATATAATAAGCAGATATGCAGTTGGATATATAACATGGTACCAGATATGATGAATACTAGGAAGGGAAATGAAGTGAGATAAAGAGATAGACTGTAACTGAGTGGGTCGTCCAGGAAGGACTTTCTCAGGAGCTAACATCTGAAAAGAAACCTGATTCATATGTGTTGAAATGGGAAATAAGGAACTGTTTATAGATTCACATGGTAGTTTCTTTTAGCCTTTGCCTATAAAGCTACAAAATTTCTCTACTCATTTAGAAACACAATTTGACAGTGTCTTTATTTATTTATTTATTTATTTATTTTTGTCTGTGCTGGGTCTTCATTGCTGCATGGTCTTTCCCTAGTTGTAGAGAGTGGGAGCTACTCTCTAGCTGTGGTGAGAGGGCTTCTCATTAAGGTGGCTTCTCCTGTGGAGCACGGGCTATAGGGCATGCAGGATTCAGTAGTTGTGGCTCCCAGGCTCTAGAGCACAGGCTTAATAGTTGTGACACATGGGCTTACTTGCTCCACAACATGTGAGATCTTCCCAGATCAGGGATTAAACCCATGTTTCCTGCATTAGTAGGTGGATTCTTTACCACTGAGCCACCAGGGAAACTCAGAGTCTTTTTTTAACATTAAAATAGTACTATAACTTTAGTATTAGCAAACAAGAGACATGTCAGTTGTCATTTAATTTTTATTTGATTTTGAAATTTAGATTAAGCTAATGAAAGAAACTGAAAATAAATGTATTTAAATATATATTTTAAAATATGACACTGGAGAGCATAAATTTGATAGATATCAGTTTTTCTGAGTTGGTACAATTTATTACAATTTAGAAACCACAAAGAGTGTGTGTGTGTGTGCATGCGTGCTCTCTGGTTTTCCTTTTTAGTACTTAAAACTCTTTGGAAGTTCTAAAAGCCATACTTAATCTTTAACACCTAGTAAAAGTGTATGAAAAATGATGCCCATTAGAGAAAGAATGATAATCTGATGATCATGCTAGCAGGTGGTGCCAGTATGAATTCTCCTTTGAGAAAAGTGCATTCTTAACCATCATTTGTCCTTAGAATTCCATTATACTATAATATGTGAGAGTAATCCTCTCTGGAAAAAGCAAACAATTATTAGGCAATTCTTTATCTCTAGAAATGTCATCCATATTTTAGATTATTAAATGAAGCAAAAATAATAAACAAATACAGTTTAAGAGCTTATCACACTTTCAAAAATAATGTTCTGCATATAATCAAAATATTTTCCTCTTTTCAGTTAAATAAGTTTGCAGTCCAAATGTCTAAATGCACTTTGTTCAGCAACAGAAAAAAAAGTTAAAGATTAAGAAAATGCAAAGACTGTACAATAGAATATGTAATAGAGAAGAGCTATCTCTCGCTAAGTAGAATTAACTGTATAATATCAAAAATAAGATTGCTCATTAATGAAAAACTATTTATAGAATCCTTTTGGCAAAGTATTGTGATAGTTGCTATCTGTACATTGAGAAGTGGTCCCTGTTTTCATAAAGTTGGTATATTTCTAACTGCAAAGAAAAGGCCTGAAGATGATTTAAACAAATATGTGAACAATTTCTACCTATATTTAAAGCATCATGATAGACGTGCATTAAAATTTGAATTATAAGGAAGGTTGTATGTATCTGAGGGGGAAGGGGTGAGGTCCAGTGGAATTTTGGAAGATATTAATAGACAAAAGATGTCTAATACAAGCTATAAATGATAAGTCCCTGGGCTAGCATCAATTCATTTCAGTTCAGTTCAGTTGCTCGGTCGTGTCCAACTTTTTGAGACCCCATGAATCACAGCACACCAGGCCTCCTTGTCCATCACCAACTCCCGGAGTTCATTCAGACTCACGTTCATCGAGTCCATGATGCCAACCAGCCATCTCATCCTCTGTCATCCCCTTCTCCTCCTGCCCCCAATCCCTCCCAGCATCAGAGTCTTTTCCAATGAGTCAACTCTTCGCATGAGGTGGCCAAAGTACTGGAGTTTCAGCTTCAGCATCATTCCCTCCAAAGAAATCCCAGGGCTGGTCTCCTTCAGAATGGACTGGTTGGATCTCCTTGCAGTCCAAGGGACTCTCAAGAGTCTTCTCCAACACCACAGTTCAAAAGCATCAGTTCTTCGGTGCTCAGCTTTCTTCACAGTCCAACTCTCACATCCATACATGACCACTGGAAAAACCATAGCCTTGATTAGATGGACCTTTGTTGACAGAGTAATGTCTCTGCTTTTTAATATGCTGTCTAGGTTGGTCATAACTTTCCATCCAAGGATTAAGTGTCTTTAATTTCATGGCTGCAATCACCACCTGCAGTGATTTTGGAGCCCCCCAAACTAAAATCAGCCACTGTTTCCCCATCTATTTGCCATGAAGTGAAGGGACTGGATGCCATGATCCAGTAGTCTCTGCTTTTCAATATACTATTAGGTTGGTCATAACTTTTCTTCTGAGGAGTAAGTGTCTTTTAATTTCATGGCTGCAGTCACCATAGCAAAATAGAAATGGAAGGAAATACATGGATTAGAAAGAGATTTTTGAAGACCAATTAATGATTAGTGGAGTTAATGGAATTTCAGAGATAATGAGGGATCGGGAATGAATTCTAGGTTTTAGGTTTGAGTATAGGGTAGGTTGTTATGCTTTAGATTAAAATATAGAAGATAAAAAGAAAGAGGTAACTATTAGGAGGGTGAAGACAAGTGTGGTTTTTGCCTTAAAATAGATTAATATAGTGGAGAAGGCAATGACACCTCCACTCCAGTACTCTTGCCTGGAAAATCCCATTGATGGAGGAGCCTAGAAGGCTTCAGCCCATGGGGTCGCTGAGGGTCAGACACAACTGAACGACTTCACTTTCACTTTTCACTTTCATGCATTGGAGAAGGAAATGTCAACCCACTCCAGTGTTCTTGCCTGGAGAATCCCAGGGATGGGGCAGCCTGGTGGGCTGCCATCTACGGGGTCACACAGAGTTGGACACACTGAAGTGACTTAGCAGCAGACTTATGCAGAATAAGTGAAACAAAGGTGTTGGAAGGAAGACAGTGGAGTAGAGAGTTAGGTATATTGAAGAGGAACTTTGGAGTTACTGATATGTGACTGATTTTTTTAGCCATTTTGTTTTCAGGATCATCTGTGTAATCTCTCAAGGGTAAAATGCTCATTCCAAGGAATCTACCAAATCAAAATCAACAAGTCTCATGAGGGTACTACTAAAACTTTGCTAATTAGAAATGGGAAAAACTGGCTACTCTTAAGCAGTTAATCCCCTTGAAGCCAACTGTGAGCAGTACTGTGAAACTTGTTTTCAAAGAGTCTGCTGTTATCAAATCTTTTCAAAATATTGAAATCTGAGCTCCTGGTGATTTGAAGAGCAGAACTCTGACTTAAGACCTGTCATTTTTGTGTTGCTACTCTCTAACAAGTTCAGAGCTCAGTAGATTACTCAGAATGCACTTTTGTGAAAATAATTACCCATTAAAGTCAAGATAACACAGAGAATTTAAAAGAGTTTATTTCTGGGTGTTATTTCCACTCATTTCACATTTGTTTCAAGTTTCAACTTGTTTGGACTGCTCTTAAAGCAACTGACTTTTATGAATATACAGTTCATTCCTGTTCTTCCAAAAACTGCACAACAAAAACTTAGCCTCTCGAGGTTCCTGCTGGCGGTATCAAAGATTGAACGTCTGCTTCAAATGCCCTTACCTGTTCATCCATTAGGCTATATTCTTGTATCTCAAAACACTCTCTCTCAGGGAGCCTTTCTTATCTATGTGGTTAAAGGGAAAGATCATATAACTTTCAGAGCACCAACATCTCTCATCTTACAGAATCATCTATTTCAACAGAACAGGAACTTATACAATAGGATCTGCTTTTACAAAGCATGATCTCAAACCACAGATAAGTGTACCTTAAAAGTAAAGCAACTCTCCAAAGTTATAACTAAATAATAAGGCAGAAACATAATATGAGGATCCTCTTTCCTCTTCAGGTTAGTTTTCGCACAGTGAACCAAGTGGGTTGAGACCATGGTTTGGATCTCTCTGAGAATTTGCAGCTGAACTCCACTATTGACATAAAATAGAAAAAAGAAACTAATTCCTGTTATGTTCTTTTATAAAACCATAATCCATGCAAAATAAATGGAGAGTATTATGTGCTTTCTGTATATATTATGTTCACCATTTTAGGTATGAGATTGTTCATTTCCTGTGTAAAGAAACAGATTCAGGTTTTAACCTTTGTTATGGCTTTAAAAATCTATTCACTCAGTTGAGTCACTCCAGTTGACCATAATCGCTGGGCATATTACAAATAATATTGCTTTAATTTACTTCACTGACAGTGCCTACTAAGTGGGGAGACAAGCAAGAAAGTTTGTTAAACAAGAAAATGCAATATGAGTTAGTTAATCTTTTATCTCTGATTTCACAAGATTGCCTTGGATTGTACTTTTCTTAAATATTTCATTTCTATATTTTATTTGTGGCACTTAAAGCATAGGGATTTGACCACCGTTTGTGATAATGAGAACTTCCTTCCACTTAATAAATCCCTGAGGGGGAGTAACACCAACAATTTGCTAAGTGATGTGACACTGTAATAGTTAAAGATTAAAGAGAAGCGATTACTCTGCATGCTTTACCATATTCTATCTTCTTATTGAAAATATACTTTAAACAAAAATGATCATTTTAATTTGGAAATATTATATGCATCAATTAAAACCTTAAGAACGGGGTATATTCTCAGATGTGTGCTTTTATTTTTTTATGATATGTTATTAGGAAAGGACAATAAGATATTTGGGGTGATAAATGTTGGTGATATATACTATTTGACTTCTGAGGTAATTGCCAATTGCTAGCTTGTGCTATTAGGCACTGATATTAGATTAATGGGTTAAGATAATATTCATTTCAGTTGAAGCATTTCCAACCTAATTATAAGTATATAAAGCAAGGCCCATCACCCTTCTAGTAATAACAGGTTTCAATTGCAAGGAGGAAGCCTTAAATTTATTTTTTCACCCCCAACATGCTCCCCAAAGCCCATGCATTTCCATTTTGAAAGTTTCAAAGTTGAGTTTTTAAAATCAGCCTACCTGGCAGCTGTTGCTGTTACTGTGTCAAATAACTCACCCATTGTCTAGATCTCAGTGGAGGATATATGGGAGGTCCCATAGTTTCTTTCCAGCTGTTACTTAGTCTGGGATAATGTTTTTGGTTTCATACAACTCCCAGCATGCAGTCTGCTCCTGACAGACACAATAAAATTCCATTTAAGCAAAATGAATTAAAAGTTGGTGTGAACAAAGTTTAGGAAGAAACAATTAAGAACTCCTTTTGAACTGGCTTGTGCCTTGAAAAGTTTCATCTTAAGGAAACCTGTCACCTTGCAGGATAAAATACCACAGGCAGCTTTGCTGTAGCCTGATCCTACCTTTTGCTTTTCTGAGCAAACTCTTAAAAGAGTTAAAAGAGCTTCTACTGAGATATCTAGGGCTTAAGAGCTGGCAGCATCTGTTCAGTATGATAACAGTAGCAGCCTTCTTGGCGGCAGTCTAAACCCTAAAATCCCCAAATATACCCCAGACCTAGAATCAAGAAAAAAAGATTGTGTTAAACCATCACATCTGAGAGCTACAACTCTCTCTCCCTGCATACTACCCTGCCCCCACCAACACAGACACCCACACATGCACACATAAATGTGCACACAAAACAAGATGGCATATAAGAGGCAAGTGTGAAATAAAAGTGAAAGAATAGAGTGTGTTTTAGAAAACTGACTAATTGGACGACAACGGTTGCTCACTGAATTATTCAATGATAAGGACTCATCGGTAATCAAACCAACATTTAACTATCAATATAGATATAAATATATATTGCCAAGAAATTTTAATTTTCAACAAAATTTGTCTAATCCTATTATATCTTATATTGGCTCTGTGAATATGTATATTTTATAGTGTGTATTGTTCCTCACCTGTGCTATTATTAACAATTATACAGCAAGATCGCCTGTGTTTGTATCTCAACTCTTAGCCTTATCAGCTGCTGCTGTGCCTCAACTTCTTCATTTGTAAGTGAATATAATTATCAGTTCAGTTCAGTCGCTCAGTTGTGTCAAACTATTTGTGACCCCATGAATCGCAGCACGCCAGGCCTCCCTCTCCATCAGCAACTCCCGGAGTTCACTCAGACTCATGTCCATCGAGTCAGTGATGCCATCCAGCCATCTCATCCTCTGTCGTCCCCTTCTCCTCCTGCCCGCAATCCCTCCCAGCATCAGAGTCTTTTCCAATGAGTCAACTCTTCGCATGAGATGGCCAGAGTACTGGAGTTTCAGCTTTAGCATCAGTACTTCCAAAGAACACCCAGGACTGATCTTCAGAAAGGACTGGTTGGATCTCCTTGCAATCTAAGGGACTCACAAGAGTCTTCTCTAACACCATAGTTCAAGAGCATCAATTCTTTGGCGCTCTGCCTTCTTCACAGTCCAACTTTCACATTCATACATGACCACTGGAAAAACCATAGCCTTGACTAGACAGAACTTAGTCGGCAAAGTAATGTCTCTGCTTTTGAATATACTACCTAGGTTGGTCATAACTTTTCTTCCAAGGAGTAAGCGTCTTTTAATTTCATGGCTTCAGTCACCATCTGCAGTGATTTTGGAGCCCAGAAAAATAAAGTCCGACACTGTTTCCACTGTTTCCCCACTATTTCCCATGAAGTGATGGGACTGGATGCCATGATCTTCGTTTTCTGAATGTTGAGCTTTAAGCCAACTTTTTCACTCTCCTCTTTCACTTTCATCAAGAGGCTTTTTAGTTCCTCTTCACTTTCTGCCATAAGGGTGGTGTCATCTGCATATCTGAGGTTATTGATAGTTCTCCTGGCAATCTTGATTACAGCTTGTGTTTCTTCCAGTCCAGCGTTTCTCATGATGTACTCTGCATAAAAGTTAAATAAGCACAGTGACAATATACAGCCCTGACGTACTCCTTTTCCTATTTGGAACCAGTCTGTTGCTCCATGCCCAGTTCTAACTGCTGCTTCCTGACCTGCATACAGACTTCTCAAGAGGCAGGTCAGGTGGTCTGATATTCCCATCTCTTTCAGAATTTTCCACAGTTTATTGTGATCCACACAGTCAAAGGCTTTGGCATAGTCACTAAAGCAGAAATAGATGTTTTTCTGGAATTCTCTTGCTTTTTCCATGATCTAATGGATGTTGCCAATTTGATCTCTGGTTTCTCTGCCTTTTCTGAAACAGGCTTGAACATCTGGAAGTTTGCGGTTCAGATATTGCTGAAGCCTGGCCTAGATAATTTTGAGCATTACTTTACTAGCATGTGAGATGAGTGCAACTGTGCGGCAGTTTGAGCATTCTTTGGCATTACCTTTCTTTGGGATTGGAAAGAAAACTGACCTTTTCCAGTCCTGTGGCCACTGCTGAGCTTTCCAGATTAGCTGGCATATTGAGTGCAGCACTTTCACAGCATCATCTTTCAGGATTGAAACAACTCAACTGGAATTCCACCATCTCCACGAGCTTTGTTCTTGGTGATGCTTTCTAAGGCCCACTGGACTTCACATTCCATGGTGTCTGGCTCTAGATTAGTGATCACACCATCATGATTATCTGGGTCATGAAGATCTTTTTTGTACAGTTCTTCTGTGTATTCTTGCCACCTCCTCTTAATATCTTCTGCTTCTGTTCGGTCCATACCATTTCTGTCCTTTATCGAGCCCATCTTTGCATGAAATGCTCCCTTGGTATCTCTAATTTTCTTGAAGAGATCTCTAGTCTTTCCCATTCTGTTCTTTTCCTCTGTTTCTTTGCATTAATCGCTGAAGAAGGCTTCCTTATCTCTTCTTGCTATTCTTTGGAACTCTGCATTCAGATGCTTATATCTTTCCTTTTTTCCTTTGCTTTTTGCCTCTCTTCTTCTCACAGCTATTTGTAAGGCCGCCCCAGACAGACATTTTGCTTTTTTGAATTTCTTTTCCATGGGGATGGTCTTGATCCCTGTCTCCTTTACAATGTCATGAACCTCATTCCATAGTTCATCAGGCACTCTATCTATCAGATCTAGGCTCTTAAATCTATTTCTCACTTCCACTGTATAATCATAAGGGGTTTGATTTAGGTCATACCTGAATGGTCTAGCGGTTTTTCCCTACTTTCTTCAATTTGAGTCTGAATTTGGTAATAAGGAGTTCTTGATCTAAGCCACAGTCAGCTCCTGGTCTTGTTTTTGTTGACTGTATAGAGCTTCTCAATCTTTGGCTGCAAAGAATATAATCAGTCTGATTTCAGTGTTGACCATCTGGTGATGTCCATGTGTAGAGTCTTCTCTTGTGTTGTTGGAAGAGGAGGGTGTTTGCTATGACCAGTGCATTTTGTTGGCAAAACTCTATTAGTCTTTGCCCTGCTTCATTCCACAATCCAAGCCCAAATATGCCTGTCACTCCAGGTGTTTCTTGACTACCTACGTTTGCATTCCAGTCCCTTATAATGAAAAGGACATCTTTTTTAGGTGTTAGTTCTAAAAGGTCTTGTAGGTCTTCATAAAACCTTTCAACTTCAGCTTCTTCGGTGTTACTGGTTGGGGCATAGACTTGGATAACTCTGACATTGTATGGTTTGCCTTGGAGATGAACAGAGATCATTGTATTGTTTTTGAGATTGCATCCTACTACTACACTTTGGACTCTTTTGTTGACCATGATGGCTACTCCACTTCTTCTGAGATATTCCTGCCCACAGTAGTAGATATAATGGTCATCTGAGTTAAATTCACCCATTCCAGTCCATTTTAGTCTGCTGATTCCTAGAATGTTGATGTTCACTCTTGCCATCTCTTGTTTGACCACTTCCAATTTGCCTTGATTCATGGACCTGACATTCCAGGTTCCTATACAATATTGCTCTTTACAGCATTGGACCTTACTTCTATCACCAGTCACATCCACAGCTGGGTATTGTTTTTGCCCTGGCTCCATCCCTTCATTCTTTCTGGAGTTATTTCTCCACTGATCTCCAGCAGCATATTGGGCACCTACTGACCTGGGAGTTCCTCTTTCAGTATACTATCATTTTGCCTTTTCATACTGTTCATGGGGTTCTCAAGGCAAGAATACTGAAGTGGTTTGCCATTCCCTTCTCCAGTGGACCACATTCTGTCAAACCTCTCCACCATGATCCGCCTGTCTTGGGTTGCCCTGTGAGCATGGCTTGGTTTCATTGAGTTAGACAAGGGTGTGGTCCTCGTGTGATTAGACTGACTAGTTTTCTGTTAGTATGGTTTCAGTGTGTCTGCCTTCTGATGCCCTCTTGCAACACCTACCATCTTACTTGGGTTTCTCTTACCTTGGGCATGGTGTATCTCTTCACAGCTGCTGCTCTTCCTGACCTTCAATGTAGGATGGCTCCTCTAGGCCCTCCTGCTCCAGCACAGCCACTGCTCCTTGGGTTGCTCCTCCCAGCTGCCGTCCCTGGCCTTGGGCATGGGGAGGCTCCTTAGCGCCACTGCCCCTGGCCTCAGGCATGAGGTGGCTTCTCCAAGCTGCCCCTGGCCTCGGACACGGGATAGCTCCTCTTGGCCGCCGCCCCGACCTCGGATGTGGGGTGGCTCCTCCCTGCCGCCACTGACCTCAGAGGCGGGGAAGCTCCTCCTGGCCGCCGCCCCTGACCTCCGACTTGGGTAGCTCCTCTCAGCTGTTCCTGCGCCGTCACAGCCTGGCACTCTAGGCCGTTCCCCTTAACCTCGGATGTGGGGTAACTCCTCTCTGCCGCGCTTAGTGCACCAGGTCACAGCTGCCTGCTCTTAGTGTGCCGGGTCCAAGCCTCATCAATTATGATTACTCTTCCCTGGTGGCTCAGAGGTTAAAACGTCTGCCTGCAATGTGGGAGACCTGGGTTCAATCCCTGGGTCAGGAAGATCCCCTGGAGAAGGAAATGGCAACCACTCCAGTATTCTTTCCTGGAGAATCCCATGGATGGAGGAGCCAGGAGGGCTACAGTCCACAGGGTCGCAAAGAGTTGGACACGACTGAACAACTTCACTTTCACTTTGCCGACTAAGGTCTGTCTAGTCAAGGCTATGGTTTTTCCTGTGGTCGTGTATGGATGCGAGAGTTGGACTGTGAAGAAGTCTGAGCGCCAAAGAAAGGGTTTATGAGTTGATAGACATACAGATCTTAAGAGTGCAGAGCACATAATAAAGAAATTTAATTATTATTTATCATTTTTCTAATAAATTTTTGTTCATTGATATCATAGACAAGTGAAAACATTAGAAAATGAGCTTTAACAGGTATAGTACATGTACATCTTATTGTTTCCCTCTAAAACAGTGGTTTTGTTCAAATAAATTAGTAGACCTATTAAAATTCGAACACATCAACACCTTTCTTAGACAAACTTATTTACAAAGCAAAAGTAGAGTCACAGATGTAGAAAACAAATTTATGCTTTTTAAGGGGAAAGGAAGGGAAGGATAAATTGGGAGACTGGGATAGACACATACCACCACTATCTATAAAATAAATAATTTATACAAGTCCCTTGGACACCAGGGAGCTGAAAGTGGTCAATCTTAAAAGAAATCAACCCTTAATATTAATTGGAAGGACTGGTGCTGAAGCTGAAGCTGAAGTTCCAATACTTTGGCCACCTGATGCAAAGAGCTGACTTAGTGGAAAAGGTCCTGATGCTAGAAAAGACTAAAGGCACGAGGAGAAGGGGATGACAGAGGATGAGATGGTTAGATGTCATCATGGACTCAATGGACAGGAGTCTGAGCATACTCCAGAAAATAGTGAAGGACGGGGAACCCAGTGTGCTGCAGTCCATGGGGTTGCAAAGAGTCGGACATAACTTAGTGACTGAACAACAACCACAATACGAACCTACTGTATAGCATATAACTAACAAGCCTGGTAGGCTGGAGTCCATGGGCCGCAAAGAGTCGGACACGACTGAGTGACTTCACTTTCCCTTTTCACGTTCATGCATTGGAGAAGGAAATGGCAACCCACTCCAGTGTTCTTGCCTGGAGAATCCCAGGGACGGGGGAGCCTGGTGGGCTGCCGTCTATGGGGTCGCACAGAGTCGGACGCGACTGAAGCGGCTTAGCAGCAGCAGCAGCAGCCCACTTTTCTATATACCTGAAACTAACACAGCATTATAAACCAATGATATTCCAATAAAATTTTCTTAAAAAAGATTAACATTGTATTTTGAATGTTGTATATATGTAACCATTGACAAGAAACAAAGCTTTATGTCCTGTTTTTATTATAGCATCCATAACGGTAAATTAGTGAATGCATTTTTAAAGACACTGTAAAATAGGAGAATATCTTAAAATTTACCAATCTCTAAATACCAGTTGTCCATTGATATCAATGGTATTTAGGGCTTCCCAGGTGGTGCTAGTGGTAAAGAACCCACCTGACAATGTAGGAGACATAAGAGATATGGGTAGAGGAGAGCATGGCAACCCACTTCAATACTCTTACCTGGAGAATGCCATGGACAGAAGAGTCTAGTGGCCTATAGTCCATAGGGCAGCAAAGAGACAAGACTGAAGAGACTTAGCATGTGTGCATTGATTTCAAAATGAAAAGCTTTATCATAGCATGTGATTAAAAATTACTTCAGAGTCCACACATAGAATACACACACAAACACAAAATACTCTTCATGTTGTTTAGTTGTTTTAACATAAACAAATTTTATGGATTTTTTTCCTTGTTTAACCATGAAAGGATGACTAAAAAAATGTCAACTTCCCCCAGAGTTGGCAGCTTTCAGTGATTTAATCAATATTTTAGTAATTCACACTCAGTCAACTATAGTTACTGAATCCATTTGTTATACCAAAATTTGACAAAGACAGACTGTAGAATAATTGCTACTGCTAAGTCGCTTCAGTCGTGTCCGACTCTGTGCGACCCCATAGATGGCAGCGCACCAGGCTCCCGTCCCTGGGATTCTCCAGGCAAGCATACTGGAGTGGGTTGCCATTTCCTTCTCCAGTGCATGAAAGTGAAAAGTGAAAGTGAAAAGTGAAAGCGAAGTTGCTCAGTCCTGTCCAACTCTTCGTGACCCCATGGGCTGAAGCCTACCAGGCTCCTCCATCCATGGGATTTCCCAGGCAAGAGTACTGAAGTGGGTTGCCATTGCCTTCTCCGGTAGAATAATTAGTTAGAAAGAAATAGGCACAGGAAAATTTTACCTTAAAAAGTTTCTTTTTTTTTATTTTTCCCTGAAAACTAAGGACAAAAGATAAACACATAGAAAAAATACCCAATATAAAATTGGGCTTTATTGGTTATCCATGTTTGATTGGCTTAAGTATAGTGCCATTTTGGGTTTAAAATGTTAGAAGATGATGATGGCCCTAACATATTATTGTTAGTATTAAAATAATAAAATTTATTATTCATATGAGAGGTTTAGTAAAACCACGCTTTCTGGGTCTTTGGAAAGATTCCCAGCTGGCAGGGGGAGTGCAAGTTTCTTGAGCTCCAAGGTCGATACAAAACTCTGCAGATGCTGAGAAGGGTGAAGACACCCTCTAAGAGTTTATCTATCTGTGGTTCCTGTGTTCTCCAGGAAACTTTGAAGACTCAGAGATTTCAGTTCCAGCTTGGTGCCTTTTGCATCTTTTCGTTGGGTTCTTGGCAGCTGGATTTGAAACGTTCCAGTTGTAAATATCCAAATGTTGAGACAGGTGCTTCAGCACCTCCAACCAATGATGCTGATGATAAAGCCCTGTTAGTTGTCACTGTATAACCTGGATTGCCTGCTGGAGCATTTAGTTAGTAAAAAAATATTTTAAACATATTTAAAAATAAGGTGGCATGTGAATGAACAGTGTTGACAGAGGTCCTAAAATAATGGTATGCTCATGTCTACACTTAACCCTTCTTCCCAGATAACTTACTATATAACAACGTTTTCTGTATCCTATTATAAATATATTCTTTTATTTTATGGCTTCTGTGCCTTTTCTCAAGGTAATCTCCTGTCTGAGAATGCCACCGTTGAACTTTTAGCTACTGGTAGAAAAGCTATCCACTCTTCCCTATTCATTTCAGTATTTGTCTCCAATATGCTTTTCTTGATGCCCCAGATAATCAAATTGCTGATTATTTTATACATATATAATGATTTTCTGAAAATATTTTTGAGATTCCTTTGGGAATCTAAAATCCTTTGAAGCCAGGGCTGTGCCTTATTAATCTTTGTAGTGTGCACTGTATAATATTTAGAATTTTGTGCTATGTAGTTTTATAAACTTCAGATATATGTTGAGTTGAATTAGAATTTTTTTAATAGAAAGTGTAAAGTTTCTGGTCAAGTATTTTGAAAGTAGTCATGTATAAAAATACTAAGCATGATTTACAGAGCAATATAAACGATAACTGCATACCATAATAGATGAGTTTATCTATATCATTCTATTAACTATTTTACACCTTTACATAATATAATGTCTTAGAGTTATTTATTTGTGTTATTCTTTATTTTAACTATTCTATTATGAACCTGATTATGAGTTTTCAAGCCAAAAATATGATTTCCAAAAATATGCTTTTCATTTGAGAAAATAATTGCTACACATATTATGAGACATGTGCTAAGAAAACAAATATGAAACATTAGGTATTTTTGTATATTTTTCTCATCCTCCTTAAAGTCTCTTATCTTTCCTAAGGATAAGAAGAATTCAAAAAAAATAATTATAATTGAGATTGGTATAAGAACAATGTTTAATAAAGAGATTTAACTGAGTACATAGTTAACAAATTTAATGTTCATATATTTTTATGCTTAATATCCTATTATGTAGTAATATGACTTAAAATTATTTTATGGAAAGAAAACCTAGGTTTTTGGGCACTTAAACAAGTGCTTCTTTCTTAAAAGTAGTTTATATTTATATCCTCAAGTCTCTCTCTTAAGCTTCATATGCCTCTACATCTCTTTATCTATTTATTTATTCAAGTTTGAGTGAGAAAGAAACAATTACTTTTCTTAAAAATTAAATAATGATTTCTATATTTTTCAAAATGTATTTTCAAATGTGTTATAGAAAATATATCAGAAATATCTTTAAAACTTTATTGGTTCAAGAATGTTGTATACTACCAAATTTATCCTGGCACCTATAATGAATTTTTGATGTACCAAATGTTCTTTGGAAGATTCATCTTGTGTTTTGAATGCAGCATTTCCATTTTCTTCTGAGAGTTTGAAGAAGAGGAAGTGAAGTCCCTATACAGTGTTTTAGAGGCTAAATTTCTCAGTTTAAAAAATAAGCCTAATTACTCATTAAACACAAAATGTACTGAACGAACAAGATACCTTGCCTAAGTACACCGATTTGTGGAAAAAAAATTGGTCAAAGTTTTATTGTCAAGATTCCATAATTAGGAATTTCAAACTGGGCAATCACCTTGTGTAGAAATTAAGATTATTTAAGCATGTAAGATTCTACCTATATTCTAAATATTATTACCACAGAGCACACAATTATCTTCAAGTTAGTAAGTGAACTTTTAGATTAGCTCTGGCAAAACGTTAGAACAAAAAGTCCTGTGAAGATGGTCTTAAAAGTTGATTTCATTACTACTCTTAACCAGTGGGAATTGGCTGTATGATGCAGGGAACCCAAAGGTGGTGTTCTATGACAACCTGGAGGGGTGAGATAGGGAGAGGGGAGGGTAAGAGGGAGTTTTAAGTGGGAGGGGACATATGTATGCCCCTATGACGGTTTCATGCTGAAGCATGGCAGAAACCATCACAATATTGTAAAGTAATTATTATCCAATTAAAACTAAACTAAAAAAAAATATTCTGTAATGATCTATACAGGAAAGGAATCTTAAAAAGAGTGAATATATGCTGATATTTTTCCATTTCTTCAACAATAAATCAGATCCTTCTAAAGCCATCAAATATTACAGCTAGTGCAAGGAGTCAGAGAAGGCAATGGCGACCCACTCCAATACCCTTGCCTGGAAAATCCCTTGGATGGAGGCACCTGGTAGGCTGCAGTCCATGGGTTCGCTAAGAGTTGGACATGACTGAGAGACTTCACTTTTACTTTTCACTTTCATGCCCTGAAGAAGGAAATGGCAACCCACTCCAGTGTTCTTGCCTGGAGAATCCCAGGGACCGGGGAGCCTGGTGGGCTGCCGTCTGTGGGGTCGCACAGAGTTGGACACGACAGAAGCGACTTAGAAGCAGCAGCAGCAACAACAACAGCAGTTCTAGGAGTCAAGGGCAAAATCTTCTTTATGAAAAATGAGGTAATGATATAAAGAAAGTCCTGCCTACTTGGAAAAACAAATAAAAGAAAATATCTTCTATATAAGAAACTGGGAGAACACAGAAAGAAGAGGTGAGGGAATAAAGTAGCTAAGTGTGAGTATTCTGGTTCTCTGTTCTCTGTCTTTCTTTTCATGCACACACACAAGATTGGGAGATTATAAAACAAATGGAGGTGGAAGAAATTTAAAAGTAAACCCCTTTGCCCTTTTAGTATTCTTGAGAAAGCCTATTGCCATGGAGAAGCTGTCTCTAAAATAAGCATGCAGTGATTAGGCACAGAAAAAGCCTCAGCTATTCTCAAGTGCTTCCTCCAGCTACTATGCCATGTAGTTAAATCACAAATGATTTGTGACATACATCAAGGGTGTTCATATGAGAGTCAGTGCCTTGGAGACTGACTTGGGCAAGAGCCAACAGGCTTACCAGTAGCTAGAACAGCTCAAACAAAGTCCTAGTTAGAGAATGCAGGTGTGATTCACAAGAGTGTGGTACCATGCAGAGCTAAAATTTTGACTATGCTAACAACTCTTCTATGCTTTAACTGACCCACGATAATCCCTCCACACTTCAAAAGTGAACTGAGGTAGAGCCATCAGTGATTAGTTAAATTGGAGACATCTCCCAGGGAAAAGATCCAGAAGATATTATTTAGCTGCTCTCACCCGTAATAACAGACTTGTGATCCCATTTCCCCATGCCTAAGAACCTGAAACCTCATCTTTGCCCAGACATGAAATCTCAAATATACCCAACCCTACATACTATTCATCTGTCCTTGTGCATGTAATACTACATAAGTTAGAGATCTTGACTAGTGTGGAAGATGTGTTATATAGAATTTTTCAGGAGCCCTGGTACTTCTTCTGTCTTACAGCTCCTTCTTCCCCTAAGCGCTAGGGTATTTTCTTCATTCACATGTTTAAAGCAAGCTCTCAAACCATGATGCTCTCTATCTCAAATGGAGGGGAAATAAGGAATTTTTAGTCAATTTCCATTAAAGAAAGTGATGAAAAAAGTTGCACACATCAGTCTATACACGACTCAGTGGAAAATCCAAATTGTAAAAAAGTCACAAAATCTTGCTCCTAATCTTGGTTTCTGTATTTCTACTAATACTCTATTACCCTGGAAGAAAAAATAAAAATAAGTTGTTTGTCTGCCACACTTATGACTTGTCAAAAAGACACTGAGTTTGAAAGAGATTAGCTTCCCACTCCACCAACAACACTATACCTGTACTCTTCTTCACTATCTAGCAAGATGAATGATAACACAGAAAATAAAACTGACTATATAAACTTTAAAAAACTACATTTTATTAACTGATTTGATTGGAATAATGAAACTATATAAGACTATTACACATATATTCTATTGACTTGCATGATTACATTAATGGAATTCTTAGAGAAAAATGTATTTTTGCTAATTTAATACCATTTCTATACCATGATCTGTGGCTCCTAAATGATTATGATTCTGTAAAATTCTCCAACATCATCTCAATTCAATCTCCAAACGATTTGCTCAGGTCCAGGCAGGTTGTTCTCCCTCTCTATTCCCAGAACATGCTCATCTCTTTCCTTCCTCAAAAGTTCTGCAGGGTTTATCTATATTTATCTCACTTATGCTTCTTTACTTACTTGGTTCCTCTGCCTCCTTCAGCTGTCCTATATACCATCTCCAGAAAGAGGCCTGTCTTCTTTAAGCATCGAATCCAAAGCCATATTGTGCTCATTTACTCAGTCACATCAACCTAGGTGTTCCTTTTCTTTACTGAACTTTTCACAATCTATAATCATCTTATTTATCAATTTATTCAATAGTGCATTGTTCTCCCCAAACACAAATATAAATCTCATAACTGTGTATTTTCACCTCACAACCCTGTCATCTAATACAGAAGTGCCACAAGATGGGGTTTTAAAATATTTATTGAATGAGTGTACGGTGAAGATAAGTTCTTTGAAAAACAAATATATAGATGTATGTGTGTGTGTGTGTGTGTGTGTGTGTACATGTGTGGTGTGTGTACTGTGAGCTGAATCTTACTATTCCTCAAAAACAAGATTAAAATAAACTTGTTTACAGAAATCTTAAACATTTTTTCCTCATAACAAGTACTGATAAATGACTCTAGAATACAATGTTGTTGTGCTCAAGGCACTATGAAATCCAGCCAAGAAATGGATTGTTGGTGACTAAACCAACACTTTCAATTCTAGTCCAAACTCCAAAGAGACCATATAGCATGGTAGCCCCTGCTTTATGTAAATCTGTTTTATATTAGTTCTTTGATTTTCTTGTTGTATTTGTACAAAGGAGTTTTTAAGGAGAAATTTCCTTAAAGATGGGATTTAAATTACTTTAATAGCAGTACACGCTCTTTAGACTACATGATTAACAGCATGATTGCAGATAAGTTATATTATGTTATCTAACATGATAGTATAGTATAGAATTTTCTAATGAGTCCTAGAGACAGATGCCCTATATTTTTAATGACCTTGGGCAAGTGATGAAAATTCTCAGGACTTCAGCTTTTTCATCTGCAATAATGCTGACAATATCAGTTTCAATAATTTAGAGTTTTTGTGAAGAACAAAAATGGCATACCATGTTTGAAGATCATACATAGCAGAAAGTCTGCCACAGAACAAGGGCTCAATAAATCTTAGAAAGCTACTGATGACTAGCCAAGTATTCCCTGACTGTACTTTGGCAGTATGAAAGTTGCCTTGCTTAAATCTACTAAAAACTATGTAGATTAGATATTGTTATCTTCATTCAATAGATGAGAAAATTATAGCTCAGATATGTAAGTTCCCTACCATCACACAAGTTTCAGCAAAGCCAATTTATTTTCAATTTTATTGCATTATCTTGTCCTTAATTAATAACCTATCTTCAGAGTTCTTCTCAGATAACCTGGCAACCAGAATGAGAAAATAAATCATTAAGTTATTGTTTCTTTCTTTTGAAACTGTTGGTGTGTTGATAGTTAAGCAAAAGAGGGTGAAGATAAGAGAAAGTAAGAAAAGAATGAAAGAAAATAGCAGAAAGTCAGAAAATAAAGTCTAAAGCACTAATGATAGTGTATATTTTAAGGAAGTAAAAGAAACAAGCCATGTTTTCTTTTCTTTTTCCTTAGAAATATCCCGATAATAGATTCTTAACTAATTATTGGACATATCTTTAAGATGTAAAAAGAAATCAGAGAAGTATGTGAAAGAATATATCTTATTATATTTATTCTCTTTTAAAAGTTTAAATTAAAAACAATATTTCAATAGCTGAAATCAAACCAGTGAGAAATAAGGCCAATGGGAAAAGAGAGCTTTCTTGGTGACAACTGCAGGGTTTGGCCTTCTACCTGGACTGAAGAACCTTTATTCTGGGTGACCTGTCAAATTCATACCTTTAGGGGACTTCTCTGGTGGTCCAGTGGTTAGGAATCTGCCTTTCAATGCAGGGCATGGGGGGTTGGGGTGGGGGGTTGGCGGGAGAGGTTGGGTCAATCCCTGGCCAGGGAACTACTAAAATAGTTTACATACTTATGCATTTCTAGGGGATGAAAATGAAGCTGTTTTATGAATAAAAAGTGAAACTGTTTAAAAAGAAAAAGCACTGTTCAATTTGAAAGATGTGGAGTGGGGTGGAAAGATTTGACCATTCCACTCTCTCACTTAAGAAAATATATTCTGAAACACAATTTAAAACATTCTGTGTTGCCCCTTCGATGTCTCTTCCTACAAGCGCTTTTCTCTCATTCTTTCTATGATACTCAAAGATAAAAGTATCTATTAGAAAAGAATGTAAAGTTTCGAGGGCATCAAAGGTAGAAATTATTCCAATTATTGTGCTGCTCTGACATAGTTTCTATTATGAATCGGTCTCAACTGTGAGTTCATTTTGTTAATTAAAAATCTACTCTATCAGAAACACAATCTACATATTTTACAAATGGCAGACTCAGGATACACTAAACCTTTGAGATAAAGGAAAATTTGATCCAAGAAAAGTCACATTTGAGGTTTTTCTCTGTATTAATATTCTCTCCCTTTGGCAATATGACAGTGTTGTCTTTCACTTAAATATCATCATTTAAGATGTAATAATATCCATCTTTTCTTGGTTTCTCCTCTCACACACTGGTATGGAAATGAACTACTCATCAGTGGTCCTGAAATGTCTCTCTCATCTAAGCTCCCTGATATCACTGTGTAATTTCTTCTTTGAATTAACTACTTCAGTTTTTTACTTCTGTCTTTTAGTTCCCAAAGGGCACCAGAAGCAAAAAGAGCCTTGAATTATCAATGATAAATAATTTATTTTCTAGATCATTTTCTCTAGGAACTGAGGAGTCTGTCTCTTACATTTATTTGAAGGGCTTATGGCTGTATGGCTCTCAGCACTTCCAACAGAATAGTCCTGGGTACCAGCAGATCCTCCTTGTCCTCCCAAGCAACATGCAGGCAAAGTGATCCAAAAGCAAACTACTCACGTGTGTGCATGTGTGTGCAGGGGTGGTGCACATGTGTGTGGGACATGTCCTTAACCTACATTAGCTGACTATCTTTGAAGAATTTCTCTAAGTTCTTCACCATTTTTTGTCTTTATTTTCTATTCTTAAGGTTGAACCAGATTATTGCTAACTTTTAATTGTTAAATTTATATATTGTAAATTGAAGCTCTGAAGGAATTTGTAGTTTTTAAAAAAAATCATTTTTAGGTAAATGTAAGTAGGGCAGCATAAAAGTAAGTACTTTTTTTATAAACTGAAGATCTTGAAAAAGAAAAATTGCAACTAGTCACAAAACCTTCTCACTGTTTCATCCTCAACATCTGAAAGTGATATATTGACAGAAAATTAATTTTGGGAATCATTTGTATAAAGGAATGATGGAAAAAAAAATGTTTAGTTCAGTATGTCACCACTGGAATACAAGCATAACCACCTACAAAGAAACCTCAGCTGTTAAGACTCCCCCTACAATAATAGCTTATAATGTGATTGCACAACTCATCAAAGATGTCCAAAATCACAGCACTAATAGCTGCCCCAGGCTCAACTCTAGAGAGGACTAGCCCATTATGTTTGTGTTTTTGCACAGATGGCTTTGTTGCCTCCTTGAGGCTACATTCATAAAAGCTTTTTGATCCCACTCTTTCAGTCAGAAAGATGATAGAGCATGTGTCAATGAGAAGCCAAGATTGGACTGTGAGGGTCAGTGTTCTGGGTTGGATATCCAGTTCTGTCTCTCATTAACTGGCTTTCTTGGGTTAGTTATTTTACCTTTCTAAGTCTCAATTTTCACATTTCTAACTTAAAAAAGGATTTACCTTATAAAGTTGGCATAGCCTACTGATTTTAAATAATGTATCTTCCATGTAGAAAATGTTACATAATTTATAAACATTATGAAGTTCTAAATCCTGAATGATTTTCTTGTTTTTTTTTTAGCTCTTATTTGTTAGAAACATGATGACTGCTCTTTTAAATTTAAATTCACTAAATTTATTGATTACAATTATGTTGAGAGTGACCAAAAACAAAAAAAAAAATAAAAAATAAGAGCAGCAAGTAATATTGTTTTGACTAAAGTGTTTTTTCCCCCCCCCCCCAAATTCATAGAAATTAAGTACAGAAGAAATAAATTCAGGGCTAATGCCACAACTTCTAGAAGGCCAAGTGTTTTCTACGTTATTACTCTCCCACCATGAAATGTGACTTCAATGATAGTACTGGAAAGTAAGTTTTTAGTGCTGCATATGTACCAGGAACATAGCAAACAGTTTTATTTTGTATCTCATTCAATACCCATTACAGTCATAAAAGCATTTCAGAGTTGTACATGGAGTAACTGAGGCACAGAGATAGTACACACATTGTTCAATATCACACAATCCCAATATTTGTCTTGGTTAAAACCACCTCATCTGAATTCAAGCATGTTGTCCATGTTCCCTAGAACTGTGCTCCAAACCGAGAGAAGCCACCACAACGAGAAGCTCTCACTCTCTGCAAGTAGAAAAAGTTCATGCATAGCGATGAAGACGCAGTACAGCCAAAATTTTATTTTTTTTAAAGAAAGAATTCATCCTGGGGCTAGAGAGAGCCAGTTAAATAGGAAAAATGATATTGAAAGCAACATTTTGGGAAAGCTTTATGATGGAACTCCTGGAGTGGAATCATTACTGTGAATCCTGGTCAGAGATATCTTGCAGGCAAAATCCACTGTTCACATAAAATAGTCAAAGAAAAGAAACACACCCAAAGAATTCCCAGTGTTTTAAGCCTAAATAACGATCTGAATTATGGTGCTAGAAGGAGGAACAAATACATCAGAAGAAGTTGTTTTACAGATGGGAGAATCAGGTTGATTTGAACTACATTCAATTCGATCTAGTCTTAAAATATCCAAGTGGAAAACATCCAATAGGATAAAGGAGATTAGAGATTAGAAAACATGTTGAAATCAAGCCTTTTGTGGATATGAAACTATAGCAAACTCATTTGTGAGCTTGCGAGCAAAACAGAGTCTCAAAACCTTCACATTTTCTAAAAAAAAAAATCAGCCTTGGATAGAGAGGGGTGCATGTAAGTCTAGGCAATATTAATAATGACATTCTGTACAAATTGAGAGTGTTTTCAGTCACAAATAATGTTTTCTTCTAAATGCTAATGTTTTCCTGTTTCTTAGACCTTAACTTTAGATTCAGTCTGAAAAAAGTAAAGTCACACTTCATCCAGCTTGGCAAGTATGGTACTTGGTTTCTTGTTGCCCAAGAGACGATAAGTAGGCTGGATTCAGTTAGTTAGTAAACTAAATATTCCCTGTCTAAAAAGCTCCTGAATGTTTCTTCATTGCTTTCTGTACTCTGTGGACTTGTATCATAGTTTGACGAGGATTTAACTGTAATCTGATTTAGCTGAGTGGCATGGAACACACTTCAACTTTTCCCTGTGGCAGTTCATTTATTCATTTCTTCACCCACAAGTGTATCTATAAAACTGTTTATCAACAAATGTGTGGCAGTGCCTTTCCCTAGGTATTGTTTATTAACCAACAATGAAGAAACAAAGTTTATACCTCATTTCTTGTGAAAATCCTTGCACCATACCTCAGGTCTAGTCATTGAAACAGTTTGCTGCTGCTGCTGCTAAGTCACTTCAGTCATGTCCGACTCTGTGCAACCCAATAGACAGCAGCTTCCCAGGCTCCCCCATCCCTGGGATTCTCTAGGCAAGAGTACTGGAGTGGGTTGCCATTTCCTTCTCCAATGCATGAAAGTGAAAAGTCAAAGTGAAGTCGCCCAGTCGTGTCCAACTCTTAGCAACCCCATGGACTGCAGCCTACCAGGCTCCTCCATCCATGGGATTTTCCAGGCATGAGTACTGGGGTGGGGTGCAATTGAAGCAGTTTAGTAGTGCCTAAAAACCTTATCATGCCTGTTCAAGGAAGATTCTTAGTTACAATCGGTATCAACTAACTCTAACTCATTTAAGTAGAGAATACTTTTATTTTTTAAGGAGTAGATGGGAACTGCCATGACACTCTAAGAGGCCTATTAAACCAGAGTCACTCTAAGAAGCCTGTCAAAAAAGGGTCAGAAAATGAGCAGAAACAAGGGAGCCTGTGTGGTCAAAGCCATAGCCAAACTGAACAGTTTTAGGGAGGACAGTATATTTTTCTTACCTGGATCCTGTTGCATAGCCCTGTCAAAAGTGAACCATATAATACTATTAATGGCCAACCTCTATGGATACATCTACATATCATACTGCAATGCATCTCTTATACCCCAACATTTTACCTAAGCACTCTCCTACATCCTCCAGTCACTATTTCCTGATATGTTCCCATTCCATCCTTTCATTTCTGATCTCCCCAACACCTCCCAGAGGTACCCCTCAAAACAATAGAAGGAATAGAAGATAGTTAACCATCCATGAAGAAATCCAGTATTTAGATATTTTCTCTTCTGGTCCTGAATTAAAATCATTTTAAGTAGTAGTTAACCTTTTGCAAATAATTTGGAGTGTCTAATAAACTCTTGAGCTGTAATATTGTCTTAGGCACCAAAAGCCAAAGACATGGTCCTTACCTTCAGGATACTCACTGACCTTGCCTTCAGGATATTCACTGCCCAGGAGGAAGAAGCCATAGAAAAATTAACTATTCTATAATAGAATAAGTGTTTTCATGAAGCATTGTTAAGTGTTATAAGAAAAGAGAAGACACTGATTCTGCCTGCAAGCAGTAAAGAGAAGCTGCAGAAAAACAGTCACAAACAGTTATCAATAAACTGTTTAGGCATGAATGTAATGCCTCTAGGGTGTGGATGGATTCTCAACTGTAGTTTTAATTAAACATAAACATTTTCTCTACTCCATGGAGTTGAAGGAGTAAACGGTACCTTAGTGAGCAGTATTTGGCTAGCTTCAAAAAGCATTCCCAAATCTACAGTTATATAACATTTTGGTCTTATCCTTCCAAGGCCCTGGGCTACACAATAAATTTCCTTAATATTACAGTTGTTGGATGATAAGGGGAAAATGACACGTTACCAGAAAATAGAATTTTAAAAGCTGATTTTAATGTACCAAGGAAATGTACTCTGGAAATGAATTCTTTATCTTTGAGATTTAATCTGCTTGGGGTACATTCTTGAAGTGAGAGGAAGACAAGGCCAAAGTAGACGTAAATGGAAAAGTATTCAAAAGTTTACATTTTAAGCTTTCTACTTGATATTTTAAGGTGTCGTAGATATTTCTGTGCGCTCTCTGTGTGAGCTGAATCCATGAGCGTGCTTGTCTGAGAAATGGTGCGAACAGCTCAGTTCTGTTCTCAGTCAGGATCATGCATTTTTCTATTATTCAGAGTTTGGTGCCACAGTCCTCCAAATGTCACCAAACTTTGACATTTACATTAATAAGGGAGTGTTTTATCTTTGAATCTGACCATGTGAAATTCCTGGAACAATGGCTTTATCAGTTTGTAGACAGACTCCTGCAGTGAAGTACCAGCTGCTTCAAACTCTCTCAATGTCCAGTTCCTCATTCCAAGAGGGTATTGGCCTTGTTCTTCTCTCAGGATAGGAAGTGTCTAGCAGCGGCGGTGGTAAGGCGATACCATTCATCCAAGGTAAGGAGCAGTGGCTGTGCTTTGCTGGAGCAGCAGTGAAGAGATACCACACGCCCAAGGTAAGAGAAATTCAAGTAAGATGGGGTGTTGCAAGAGGGCATCAGAGGGCAGACACACTGATACTCACAGAAAACTAGTCAGTCTAATCACATTAGGACCACACCCTGTCTAACTCAATGAAACCAAGCCACGCCCATGGGGCAACCCAAGATGGGTGGGTCATGGTGGAGAGGTCTGACAGAATGTGGTCCACTGGAGAAGACAATGGCAAACCACTTGGTTTCTTGCCTTGAGAACCCCATGAACAGTAAGAAAAGGCAAAATGATAGGATACTGAAAGAGGAGCTCCCCAGGTCAGTAGATGCCCAATATGTTACTGGAGATTAGTGGAGAAATAACTCCAGAAAGAATGAAGGATGGAGCCAAAGCAAAAGCAATACCCAGCTGTGGATGTGACTGATGGTAGAAGCAAAGTCCAATGCTGTAAAGAGCAATATTGCATAGGAACCTGGAATGTCAGGTCCATGAATCAAGGCAAATTGGAAGTGGTCAAACAAGAGATAGCAAGAGTGAACGTCAACATTCTAGGAATCAGCGGACTAAAATGGACTGGAATGGGTGAATTTAACTCAAATGACCATTATATTTACTACTGAGGGCAGGAATCCCTCAGAAGAAATGGAATAGCCATCATGGTAAACAAAAGAGTCTGCAGTGCAGTACTTAGATGCAATCTCAAAAATGACAGAATGATCTCTGTTCAACTCCAAGGCAAACCATTCAATATCACAGTTATCCAAGTCTATGCCCCAACCAGTAATGCTGAAGAAGCTGAAGTTGAACGGTCTTATGAAGACCTACAAGACCTTTTAGAACTAACACCCCAAAAAGATGTCCTTTTCGTTATAGGGGACTGGAATGCAAAAGTAGGAAGTCAAGAAACACCTGGAGTAACAGGCATATTTGGCCTTGGAATGTGGAATGAAGCAGGGCAAAGACTAATGGAATTTTGCCAAGAAAATGCACTGGTCATAGCAAACACCCTCCTCTTCCAACAACACAAGAGAAGACTCTACACATGGACATCACCAGATGGTCAACACTGAAGTCAGATTGATTATATCCTTTGCAGCCAAAGATGGAGAAGCTCTATACAGTCAACAAAAACAAGGCCAGGAGCTGACTGTGGTTTAGATCAAGAACTCCTTATTACCAAATTCAGACTCAAATTGAAGAAAGTAGGGAAAACTGCTACACCATTCAGATATGACCTAAATCAAACCCCTCATGATTATACAGTGGAAGTGAGAAATAGATTTAAGGGCCTAGATCTGATAGATAGAGTGCCTGATGAACTATGGAATGAGGTTCATGACATTGTAAAGGAGACAGGGATCAAGACCATCCCCATGGAAAAGAAATGCAAAAAAAGCAAAATGGCTGTCTGGGGAGGCCAAACAAATAGCTGTGAAAAGAAGAGAGGTGAAAAGCAAAGGAGAAAAGGAAAGATATAAGCATCTGAATGCAGAGTTCCAAAGAATAGCAAGAAGGAAGCCTACTTCAGCTATCAATGCAAAGAAATAGAGGAAAAGAACAGAATGGGAAAGACTAGAGATCTCTTCAAGAAAATTAGAGATACCAAGGGAACATTTCATGCAAAGATGGGCTCGATAAAGGGCAGAAATTGTATGGACCTAAAAGAAGCAGAAGATATTAAGAGGAGGTGGCAAGAATACACAGAAGAACTGTACAAAAAAGATCTTCATGACCCAGATAATCATGATGGTGTGATCACTAATCTAGAGCCAGACACCATGGAATGTGAAGTCCAGTGGGCCTTAGAAAGCATCACTATGAACAAAGCTCATGGAGGTGATGGAATTCCAGTTGAGCTATTTCATATCCTGAAAGATGATGCTGTGAAAGTGTTGCACTCAATATGCCAGCTAATCTGGAAAGCTCAGCAGTGGCCACAGGACTGGAAAAGGTCAGTTTTCTTTTTAATCCCAAAGAAAGGCAATGCCAAAGAATGCTCAAACTACCACACAATTGCACTCATCTCACATGCTAGTAAAGTAATGCTCAAAATTATCTAGGCCAGGCTTCAGCAATATGTGAAGTGTAAACTTCCAGATGTTCAAGCCTGTTTTAGAAAAGGCAGAGGAACCAGAGATCAAAATGCCAACATCCATTAGATCATGGAAAAAGCAAGAGAGTTCCAGAAAAACATCTGTTTCTGCTTTATGACTATGCCAAATCCTTTGACTGTGTGGATCACAATAAACTGTGGAAAATTCTGAAAGAGATGGGAATACAGACCACCTGACCTGCCTCTTGAAAAATCTATATGCAGGTCAGGAAGCAGCAGTTAGAACTGGACATGGAGAAACAGACTGGTTCCAAATTGGAAAAGGAGCACATCAAGGCTGTATATTGTCACCCTGCTTATTTAACTTTTATGCAGAGTACATCATGAGAAACACTGGGCTAGAAGAAACACAAGCTGGAATCAAGATTGCCAGGAGAACTATCAACAACCTCGGATATACAGATGACACCACCCTTATGGCAGAAATTGAAGAGGAACTAAAAAGTCTTGTGATGAAAGTGAAAGTGGAGAGTGAAAAATTTGGCTTAAAGCTCAACATTCAGAAACCCAAGATCATGGCATCCGGTCCCATCACTTCATGGGAAATAGTGGGGAAACAGTGGAAACAGTGTCAGACTTTATTTTTGGGGGCTCCAAAATCACTGCAGATGGTGATTGCAGCCATGAAATGAAAAGAAGCTTACTCCTTGGAAGAAAAGTTATGACCAACCTAGAGAGTATATTCAAAAGCAGAGACATTACTTTGCTGACTAAGGTCCGTCTAGTCAAGGCTATGGTTTTTCCAGTAGTCATGTATGGATGTGAGAGTTGGACTATGAAGAAAGCAGAGCGCCGAAGAATTGATGCTTTTGAACTGTGGTGTTGGAGAAGACTCTTGTGAGTCCTTTGGACTGCAAGGAGATCCAACCAGTCCATTCTGAAGGAGATCAGCCATGGGATTTCTTGGAAAGGACGGTGCTAAAGGTGAAACTCTCATACTTTGGCCACCTCATGTGAAGAGTTGACTCATTGGAAAAGACTCTAATGCTGGGAGGGATTAGGGGCAAGAGGAGAATTGGACAACCGAGGATGAGATGGCTGGATGACATCAGTGACTCGATGGACATGAGTCTGAGTGAACTCCAGGAGTTGGTGATGGACAGGGAGGCCTGGCATGCTGCGATTCATGGGGTTGCAAAGAGTCAGACACGACTGAGAGACTGAAGTGAACTGAGCTGTTGTGGATTATTTCTTGGTGGTTTTACTTTCCCTCAAAGAGAAATCCTGATTTTTGCTGCTGCTAAAATTCATTTCTTTGAATAATTGAATCTAGATTCTAATCTAGACTAAAATCTTCTTCCTAAGAAGATATGTAGGTATATAGGAAAAACCTCGTATTTTAGGAGGTTGCACTTTTATTTTCTTTGCTCTGCTATTTTTGAAATTAATTTTTTTGGAGTGGACTTGCTTTACTAGGTAACACTTTTCTAGAAACACTTCACTCACCAATAAATTACATGATACATGAATTAGAGTAAATCCAGGAATCGGTATATGAATAACTGGATGGATGAAAATTGGCTGGCTATAACTTTAGGTAGCAAGGGCAAGGATGAAAGGAGATTGAAACTTACGTAATGTCAGTTTTCTACGGTGGCAAGACTGGACTATTCCTAAAGCAAGGGAACTTTTCTAGAAATAGTAGGCTCAGAGGATGCATCAAAGCCAGTGCAAGCGAAGACACAGATAATCTGTCTACAAGAAATGAGCTGAGTGAAAAATAAAAAAGGTTTCCTGATTTGAAAAATACTAATACATACTGAAGGGTTGATGGTGCCCTGTGTTTATACATGTGCATGTGTGCTTAGCAATAAATAGTGCCAATGCATTTTGACTGCAGGGGTTAGTTCTGAAAGACTGTGACCAAATGCCTATGATTGCCAGTGAAGACTCTATTAATATATTCAACAAATATTTTTCCCTTGATTTTTCTAAAATGAAATTTACAAAAACATTTTCATGACGTTAAGGATTATCTTCCAATTCAGATGAGTATGTGCACTGATGATTGGTTAATTGATTAGATTTTTTGAGCCTGATTTCCCTTGCTTCAAAGAGAAGATGCTGAAAAAATCTAGGACTGAAAATTAACTGGACAAATTAAGATTCATAAGGAGAGGTGTGGCCAGTACCTAATCTACACTGTATCACCCATCAAGGTTGGGCATTGTAATATTTCTTGTTTTATAACAAATGGCCCCAGAAATTTAGCAGATAAACACAACAATTACTGTCTCACAGTTTTTGTTGATAAAGAATTGAGGATAAGCTTGGTTGGGTAATAATGAATCAAGATGAGTCATAATGTAAAGTCACAAAGTATCATAAGAAGGTTCAACTGTGGGATAATCCACTTGTGAGTTCACTCCATATAGTGTGGCAGACCTTAGTTTCTCACTAGATGTTGATGATAGACCTTGGTTGCTCAACAAGACTTTTCCTTAGTTGGCTTTTGTATCCTTATGACTTAGTGTGTAGCTTCTTTCAGAGTGAGTAATGAGTGAAGATGTATAAATATAGATGTTGATTTAGATGTAGGCATAGGTATGAAGAGAATGAGAGGAGTAAAGTCAAGAGAGCATCTGCTATCTTTGTAACCTAATCTCAAAAATTAACATACTATCACATTTGCCATATTCTACTGGTCACCTTATCTTTGGTGCAACGTGTGAGGGAAATGGCATCTGAAAATCTATGAAGTGAATCTCTAATAGTTAAGATTAAACAACAATAATGAAATGCAAGAAAAGATGAAGGAAACAATGAAGGTTGGCCTTTCAAGTACAATAAAATTCTAATATTCTTATTTTTAGAAAAATAAGTTGATTCCCAGAGTCTTATTGGATGTGAGAAAAGCAAAAATAATCCCAATGGACCCCACTTGCATCAGTGAGATTTTGGTGCATAACAAACTACCCCTAAAGTGAATATTTTAAATAACATTTACTATTTTTCACAATTCTTCTGACAAGATTATGCACTATTTTCAGTCTGAACAAGGTTTGCTGATCTTTGTAGTCAGCTGATGGCTCAGCCAAGACTTGATGGCTGGCTTATTCACTTCTGGATGTGAACTGATATTAAATGAGTGACAAGGATGGGTTGGCCAGGCATCTCCCACCATCTAGGAAATTAGCCTAAGCTCCTTGATGTGGAGATGGCTATAGTGCTTCCAGGAGCAGAAAGAGAAAGGAAGCCTTACTATGAAGTTTCTTCTCTAATCCACTTGAAATCATATTTACTACTGTCTATTCTCAAAGCAAGTGTTATGGACTTTGTGTTGATGTGAAGCACTGCAAAGTCATGGTGCATTAGTCCCAATCCATTGTTCCTAGACACGATCTAAATGTTGATCATTTTGTTTTGGCATGGAGTACTCTGCCCAGGAAAGTAAAGAATGAGACAAAAATTTGTGTGCACTATTTTAATTGGAAAATATATCAAGGAAGCAGGAGGAGAACTGGAAAGACAAACAGGAAGCAGGAAAAAAAAATGACAACTTCCTATTTGATCCAACTGAGGTTTGACTCAATCAGAACCTCACAAGAGACAAGCACCATGAGCCTCCCAAGTATTTGCCAAGGAAAAAGAAGAGGGGAGTTTTCCCACCCAACATCCGACCTTCATTGTTCAAGGCCTTCCCCTTAGGCTATAACTCCTTCACATCCCTAGGTCATTCTGGCATTAATATGTAGATTTTCTACTTTCCTGGTGGCTCAGAAGGTAAACCATCTGTCTACAATGCTGGAGACCCAGGTTCAATCCCTGGGTTGGGAAGAAACCCTGGAGAAGGAAATGGCAATCCACTCCAGTAGTATTGCCTGGAAAATCCCATGGACAGAGGAGCCTGGTAGGCTACAGTCCATGGGGTCGCAAAGAGTCGGATATGATTGAGCAACTTCACTTCAGTGAAATTTTAAAAAATGAGATGTCCACAGTGCTGCTTAGAGGCATGGCACTCTCTCACTACCTGGAGGACAATATGGACAAAGAACTATGTGGGGCACAAAAGGTTTCTGAGCAGTATTTGAGCATAGTTATTACAGTTTGAGTAGAAAAAGCAAGTAAAACTCATTATATGTGTTCTCTTATTTACACCCCACTACAACCTTCAGAGAAGCTAAGTAACTTACCCAAAGCCACAGAGTTAGTGCAAAACAAAGATTTGAAGAGATATTTTTGAATACCAAATTCTGTGCTTTTTTGATATACCTTACTTCCTAAAATTATTGTGTGTGTGTGTGTGTGTTTTCTTTTTTTGTGTGGGGGCACGGGTTACCAGACACATATCGAGACTGTGGGTTCTTGGCATCTTTCTATAATGAGTTGTAGCATGTCCTTTAAAGAAAGTGAAAGTGAAGTCACTCAATTGTGTCTGACTCTTTGTGACCCCATGGACTGTAGCCCACCAGGATCCTCCATTCATGGAATTTTCCAGGCAAAAGTATTGGAGTTGCCATTTCTTCTCCACCCAGGGATCAAACTGTGTCTCCTGCACTGTGGACAGACACTTTACTGTCTTAGCCACCAGGGGAACCTTTAACTTTACTCATTAAAAAGAAAGAAAGAAAAAAAGCATAGGTTTATTTAGTTTCCTTCTGTGATACAAAATAAAGGGGCTATCATTTCAGTTCAGTTCAGTCACTCAGTCATGTCCAACTGTTTATGACCCCATGGACTGCAGCATGCCAGGCCTCACTGTCCATCACCAACTACCAGAGTTTACTCAAACTCAGGTCCATTGAGTCAGTGATGCCATCCAACCATCTCATCCTCTGTCCACCCCTTCTCCTCCTGCCTTCAATCTTTCCCAGCATCAAGGTCTTTTCTAATGAGTCAGTTCTCATCAGGTGGCCAAAGTATTGGAGTTTCAGCTTCAACATCAGTCCTTCCAATGAATATTCAGGACTAATTTCCTTTAGGTTGGACTGGTTTGATCTCCTTGCAGTCCAAGGGACTCTCAAGAATCTTCTCCAACACAATAGTTTGAAAGCATTAATTCTTCAGTGCACTATAATTTTCTTTATAGTGGCTATGCAGTCCTACAAATTCAAATTGACATTAACCAGGTTGGAATTATTTTTATCATCACACTGAACTCGGCTGATAGTCCTTTCTCTCAGTCTACATAATCCTTGGCCCTGGGGTAGTCAGGGAAATAAAAAGTAGGGGATATATAAAGAAGTAGTGGGGATATCACATTTGAATGAAAATGATGTTTTCATGAATGTGCAAGTACTAAAAAAAGCTGTTTTACTGACCAGTTCTTCAGTCAGAGCTTGCCATTAATGATCATTTCTTCACATCTTTCAGTAAAAAGAGTGATAAACCTAATGAAGACTTTAATATGTTGTGAGATGGTAAAAATGACTTCTGTGTTATCATGGCAATGAAATAATTCTCACCATGGTTTTCACATTGATTTTATTTTATTATAAGTTCAGAAAATTACTGGTTCATGTATCATACATATGATAACTTCATTAAACATAAGGCTAGAATTAAAAGAAAGACTGTTTACAGATAAAACAGAAAATTGTTATAGAAGGAGCTAAGGGTATATGTATTGTTCATTCATATGAATGAACAAAAGAGGTCAAATAGAGAAACCTACTGAATTTTATTACTATCTCATAAACAGTGTATATAGCACCCATAAAGAATATGGTGGGAAGGTAAATTATTTACTGTGAGAACCTTGGCTGTGAAATCATTTATATACCACTTAGGGATTCTTGCACACAGTGGAGGAAGAATAGCCTGAGAATTGTTTCTAGGTATCTTTTTACTCTTTCCATCTAAGTATAATGTAGTAAGCTTCTTAGATTTTAGGCACACATCAAAATGTCTATCACGAATTTTCTGGGGGATAATTGCCTGAAGGGATCTCTGACATTTTAAAATTTAACTGTGGTTTTCTTTGTTCTTTAAACAGTATATTGGACTTTCTAGCACTTTTACTATGCTGAAAAGTGTATTACCAGGCAATTTAAGTGTATTTTTTATAATCTGAAATATTTATTAATACCTACCACCATGTACCTTAGAGAATACACAGAGGACCACCTATATAAGAATCAGAGACAAAGTCTATGCTCCTGGGAGATAGACTTCTTCTTATGTGAATTTTGTTATACTACTTAATGATACCATAAAAACAGCCCTACACATATGGAGAGTATTCTGAGGGGGAAAAAAATCAATTTGAAGATTAGATTGTCTCTTCACTGAAAAATGGAATGTCTAATAATTATTTGTTCTTTTTAAAGTAACTAAATGTTAATATCTTGGCACATTTGAGAAGGAGAGGCAAAGAAACGTGTTTTAAATCCTTTTTTTTTTTTTTTTTACCTAGCATAGTGGAGTTTACAAAATAATTCACATAGCTTGTTTGAACCTCAAGTAAATGCTGGAATTAAACATAAACAGTGTTCTCATTCTCACTCCCCAGATGGAAAAAAAAAAAAAAGACTCAAGGAGGAAACATGACTTTCTTAAAGGCAGAGAGAGAAAACTGGAATGGCGTTGATTTATTTCATCCTGTACCTTGTTTACTGATTAACACCTTCACCTCTCCCTTCAACAATCAGCCCTGAGTTCCTAGAGGTGAGTAACACTCCCCTAGCCCCATCCTCTCTGTTAGTGTAAAGTCTCACTTTTTTTTGTTGAAATAAAGTGTCTGTGTTCTTGGATAAACCCAAGTAGGTAAGAAATCTCTGAAATAATTTAATTTTCTAAAGAAAAATTATATATATATTATTATATATATAATTATTATATATATTATATAGATATATATAATTATTATATATATAATTTTTCACCTGGAACTTTAGTTCATCACATGTCGTTTTATGTGCAACAGTGTTATGGAAATTAAAAAAATAAAACAGCAACAATTTCTGATTATACATATACTAATATCAGAAAAATAAAAAAAAACAAAGTTTTGGATTTTATTCTGTCATGGTGGTAACTGGGTGCTACTCACAGAAAGATTAATTCCATATAAATTGCCAGACGCTTCTGTCTTTACAGTTACAATACAGAGTAATAATATTTAGATTTCCTGATATTAGTCGTACTAATGTGCTTGAGGGAATCAGTTTTTCTCTCTTTTTCTCTTTTCCTTCTTACCCTCTCTCCTTCCATTCTTCCTCTTCTCTCTTTTCTTCTTAAGCAATACTTTTTTAAAATAACATCACAATAGGTATTCTGTTCTCTATTTATTTCTTATGATAAATTTTATTTCAGATTTTTATTGCCTTCCATTTTATCAGGAAACTCCAGAGTGTAAACTAAGGTGGGAACTATCCCATCTATTGTAATACTCATAGATGGTGTGTTATATACAATTTTTTATTTCACATATTGAGTTGTCTGGGGGTGTTCACGAGGTCATGGGCCAAATTAATGGTATCTCTTGGACCTGACAATCAGTCTCCTATTCTCTAGGGACATTTTCTTTTCTTCTGTACTATGCAGGCATTTACAATTTTCTTGATTTTGAAGTCATTGAGCACAAATTATATGTAGGAGAAGAATTTGGTCAAAAAGTAATTATTTACCAAAAAGAAGGAATTTAAATGATTACTCTGAAAGTCATCAGTAAGACTGGTGTATGATGCTCAGAAAATGTCTAGGAATCATGGTAGCTACATCTGGAGTGAAATCAAAATCTTGTGCTGGGAACTCTATGAAGACACAAACCCACTCCTGCCTTTGGACACTGGATGCTACTAATGTTGCTCCTTCCCCATAAAGAAAGCAATATGATGGCTATTTGGCTTTAATCATGGAAGGAGCTTGATCTCTTTCTACCAAAAAAAAAAAAAAAAATTCAGTGCTATGCATGCATCAAAAGAGATGTATAATTATCTATACATTAGATAATGTATAATTATCTATACATTAGAAATGTATCAACAACTAAAAGAAATATGCAGTTCCTAAATCATTAAAAGATTTATTTGTTTATTTATATTAAAAGTGTTGTGTTTGCATATTAAAGTTAGTATTTTAATATAATTTTATATCTTTAATTTATTTATTCTTCTCAAAGAATTCCTAGTAGATACAGGGAATAGTTATTCCCCTTTTATATAATTAAGAACATTGTTACTAGTGAGTTCTAAATATTTGGGCAATATTTGAAAGTGAACATCAAAATGACCAGATTCCAAAAATAATTTTGATGTATTGAAAGATGAAGGCACAAATGTAGAACCGGTGTGTAGAATGTGATGGCATTTTATCTCAATATTTCTTAAAATCAAATATACAAATATGCATATTAAATTCACTGTATGTTTTCTGAGTTGCAAAGTCATCAAAAATTCAAGTAGTTATAATAGAAACAATGAGATAAAAATCACTTTTATTATGTCTTATCTATTTGTTCTTTATTCTCAGATTGTTGTGTACTTTTAAGCTATATTTCTTTATAATTTGTGCTACAGCAAATATAAAACTTTTTCAAAAGCAATCCTTTAGAAAATATCAAAAGCTTTTGGCTTACGTTGTTATTTTTGAAAGCCAAATGCTTTGTTTGTAAACAAGGATAAAAATCAAAAGAATTGAATCTGTAAAAAATAGCTCCAAACACATACTACACTATTTCTTCTTAGCACAACAATTTAGTATACTTAATTGATAGATGTCTGTACAAATTCATCTAATATTTGGAACTCGATAGTAACTTCATTAAGTATAGAAGTGAATGCGATAATTTTTGATTATCCTTGAAAGAAAGACCTTATGAGAGATCTTTTCAAATAAAATATTTTAAAAAAATCTTACATTTAATTGAATAAGCAAAGTAAAATTTATACTCTTTCTCAGGTCTAAATTGCAACAGGAAAAAATAGGGAGAGAAGGGAGAGAAGGTGTGATAACTAACTTCCATTTACCCTACTCCTGTTATTGGTCTCAAATCTCCTGTAAATGCTCACTGCCAGATGCCTAAAGAGCCAACTTTTTGTTTCCAAATGTGTTTAAGCCAGCTACATTTGTTACTGTGATGAAGCAACTTATTAAAATTGTGCAAAAATATGAAATGAGGATGATTTTGTTCTCCATGAAACAAAGCTGAAAGGTTTTGTCAGTCTTGACAAAGACTAAATCGGTTTGCCAATGACTTTTTATGAGGTTATAAAATTAAAATATCTCATTCCATATTAATAAACAAGAAATGTCACAGCCATCACTGATTTCTGGCCTCCAGATGTGAATATGAGCTCCCCAACTGCAACCCAGCAATGCTGCCACCCCCCATGGTGATTCCTGAGAAGCTAGAGGAATGCAAGAAGCAAGGTGAACAAGGAAACAGGATTGGCCCCAGATAGCTGAAGTGCATATGAAAAGAATGAATTCAGTGAGTTCAGAAACTACGATCTTCCCATACATCAGTTCAGTCACTCAGTCGTGTCTGAGTCTTTGTGACTCTGTGGACTGCAGCAACCCAGGCTTTCCTGTCCATCGCCAACTTCTGGAGCATGTTCAAACTCATGCCCATCAAGTCAGTGATTCCTCCAAACTTTCTTACCATCAGGGTCTATTTGCCATGAAGTGATGGGACCAGATGCCATAATGTTAGTTTTCTGAGTGTTGAGCTTTAAGCCAACTTCGTCACTTTCTTCTTTGACTTTCATCAAGAAGCTCTTTAGTTCTTCACTTTCTGCCATAAGGGTGATGTCATCTGCATATCTGAGGTCATTGATATTTCTCCTGGCAATCTAGAATGCTAAATTCCTTAACTTGATACCTGATCTTTGATGTTCAGACTGCCTGCTCCCTTTGTTGCAAACCTATATATAGCCTGATTTACCCCCTGCCTCCTTGGAGCAGTTTTCTCAGAGCTACTGAGATACTGTCTCCCAGGCTCAGAGTCTTAAGCATTCCCATCAAATAAAATAACTCTACTTTCAGGTTGTGATTATACTGTTTTAGTCGATAGGGGGGAACTGTAAAAGGTTAGAAAAAGCCAGTTGGAAAGTTTCTGCTTTCAGATTGCTTTAAAATGTCTGGGTCCTAATGTTGCTGAAAAGACACTTTAACTAGAAATGGTAAGGATGCATTTGGGGCTTAATTTTTTTTTGCAAAACTGTTATCAGCAGGTTAAAATAGGAAAGAGAAAACACTTGTTTTTGTATTTAAATGCTGGTGAATAAAAGCATACGTATGTATTTTATGTGAAACTAAATTATATCAGTTAAGTCACTTAGTCGTGTCCAACTCTTTGCAACCCCAAGACTGCAGCACGCTGGGCTTCCCTGTCCATCACCAACCACTGAAGCTTGCTTAAACACATCCCCGTCAAGTCGGTGTTGCCATACAACCATCTCATCATCTGTCATCCCCTTCCACTGCTGCCTTCAATCTTTCCCAGCATGAGGGTCTTTTCCAATGAGTAGGTTCTTCGCATGAGCTAGCCAAAGTATTAGAGCTTCAACATCAATCCTTTCAATGAATATTCAGGACAGGCCAATATAATTGATGAACACAGATGCAAAAATCCTTAACAAAATTCTAGCAATCAGAATCCAACAGCGCATTATAAAGATCATACACTATGATCAAGTGGGCTTTATCCCAGGGATGCAAGGGTTCTTCAATATCCACAAATAAATCAACGTAATTCACCACATTAACAAATTGAAAAATAAAAGCCATATGATTATCTCAATAGATGCAGAGAAGGCCTTTGACAAAATTCAACATCCATTTATGGCACTCTCCAGAAAGGAATAGAAGGAACATACCTCAACATAATAAAAGCTATATATGACAAACCCACAGCAAACATTATCATCAACGGTGAAAAATTGAAAGCATTTCCCCTAAAGTCAGGAACAAGACAAGGGTGCCCACTTTCACCGCTACTATTCAACATAGTTCTGGAAGTTTTGGCCACAGCAATCAGAGCAGAAAAAGAAATAAAAGGAATCCAAATTGGAAAAGAAGAAGTAAAACTCTCACTGTTTGCAGATGACATGATCCTCTATATGGAAAACCCTAAAGACTCCACCAGAAAATTATTAGAGCTAAACAATGAATATAGTAAAGTTGCAGGATATAAAATCAACACACAGAAATCCCTTGCATTCCTATACACTAATAATGAGAAAGTAGAAAAAGAAATTAAGGAAACAATTCCATTCACCATTGCAACGAAAAGAATAAAATACTTTGGAATATATCTACCTAAAGAAACTAAAGACTTATGTAGAGAAAATTATAAAACACTGGTGAAAGAAATCAAAGAGGACACTAATAGATGGAGTAATATACCATGTTCATGGATCAGAAGAATCAATATAGTGAACATGAGCATCCTACCCAAAGCAATCTATAGATTCAATGCAATCCCTATCAAGTTACCAGCAGTATTTTTCACAGAGCTAGAACAAATAATTTCACAATTTGTATGGAAATACAAAAAACCTCGAATAGCCAAAGCAATCTTGAGAAAGAACAATGGAACTGGAGGAATCAACCTGCCTGACTTCAGGCTCTACTACTCAAGACAGTATGGTACTGGCACAAAGACAGAAATATAGATCAATGGAACATAATAGAAAGCCCAGAGATAAATCCACACACCTATGGACACCTTATCTTTGACAAAGGAGGCAAGGATATACAATGGGTTAAAGACAATCTCTTTAATAAGTGGTGCTGAGAAAACCGGTCAACCACTTGTAAAAGAATGAAACTAGAACACTTCTAACACCATTCACAAAAATAAACTCAAAATGGATTCGAGATCTAAATGTAAGACCAGAAACTATAAAACTCCTAGTGGAGAACACAGGCAAAAAACTCTCTGACATAAATCACAGCAGGATCCTCTATGATCCGCCTCCCAGAATACTGGAAATAAAAGCAAAAATAAAGAAATGGGATCTAATTAAGCTTAAAAGCTTCTGCACAACAAAGGAATCTATAAGCAAGGTGAAAGACAGCCTTCAGAATGAGAGAAAATAATAGCAAATTAAGCAACTGACAAAAAACTAATCTCAAAAATATACAAGCAACTCCTGCAGCTCAATTCCAGAAAAATAAATTATTTCCTTTACAATTGACTGGTTTTAAATGCCTGCAGTCCGAGGGACGCTCAAGAGTCTTCTCCAACACCATAGTTCCAAAGCATCAGTTCCTAAGCATTCAGCTTTCTTTATATTTAAAAGTCTAGTATTTAAGATATGGTAAAAAGGAAATGCTAAGGTTTTATTTTTACTTAAGGCTTGATATCTCATACTGATATCTTCAGTAACGCTGAAGAAGCTGAGATTGAATGGTTCTATGAAGACGTACAAGATCTTTTAGAACTAACAGACAAAAAAGTTGTCATTTTCATTATAGGGGACTGGAATGCAAAAGTAGGAAGTCAAGAAACACCTAGAGTAACAGGCAAATTTTGCCTTGGAGTACAGACTGAAGCAGGGCAAAGGCTAATAGAGTTTTGCCAAGAGAACACACTGGTCACAGCTAAGACACTCTTCCAACAACACAACACAAGACTCTACACATGGACATCACCAGATGGTCAACACCAAAATCAGATTGACTATATTCTTTGCAGCCAAAGATGGAGAAGCTGTATACAGTCAGCAAAAACAAGAATGGGAGCTGACTGTAGCTCAGATTATGAACTCCTTATTGCCAAATTCAGACTTAAATTGAATACAGTAGGAAAAACCACTGGACCATTCAGGTGTGACCTAAATCAAATACCTTATGATTATACAGTGGAAGTGAGAAATAGATTTAAGAGACTAGATCTGATAGATAGAGTGCCTGATGAACTGTGGACGGAGGTTCGTGACATTGTACAGAAGACAGAGATTAATACCATCCCCATGTAAAATAAATGAAAAAAAGCAAAATGGTTGTCTGAGAAGGCCTTACAAATAGCTGTGAAAAGAAGAGAAGCAAAAAGCAAAGGAAAAAAGGAAAGATATAAGCATCTGAATGCAGAGTTCCAAAGAAGAGTAAGTAGTGATAAGAAAGCCTTCCTCAGCTATCAACGTGAAGAAATAGAGGAAAACAGCAGAATGGGAAAGACTAGAGATCTCTTCAAGAAAATTAGAGATACCAAGGGAACATTTCATGAAGAGATAGGCTCGATAAAGGACAGAAATGGTATGGATCTGACAGAAGCAGAAGATACTAATAGAGTTGGCAAGAATACACGGAAGAACTGTACAAAAAAGATCTTCACGACCAAGATAATCACGATGGTGTGATCACTTACCTAGAGCCAGACATCCTGGAATGTAAAGTCAAGTGGGCCTTAGAAAGCATCACTATGAACAAAGCTAGTGGAAATGAGAGAATTCTAGTTGAGCTATTTCAAATCCTGAAAGAAGATGCTGTGAAAGTACAGCACTCAATATGCCAGCTAATCTGGAAAGCTCAGCAATGGCCACAGAACTGGAAAAGGTCAGTTTTCATTCCAATCCCAAAGAAAGGCAATGCCAAAGAATGCTTGAACTACTGCACAATCTCACACGCTAAAAAAGTAAGGCTCAAAATTCCCTAAGCCAGGCCTCAGCAATACGTGAACCATGAAATTCCTGATGTTCAAGCTGGTTTTAGAAAAGGCAGAAGAACCAGAGATCAAATTGCCAACATCCACTGGATCATGGAAAAAGGAAGAAAGTTCCAGAAAAACATCTATTTCTGCTTTATTGACTATGCCAAAGCCTTTGTGTGGATCACAATAAATTGTGGAAAATTCTGAAAGAGATGAGAATACCAGACCACCTGACCTGCCTCTTGAGAAACCTATATGCAGGTCAGGAAGCAACAGTTAGAACTGGACATGGAACAACAGACTGGTTCCAAATTGGAAAAGGAGTCTGTCATGGCTGTATATTGTCACCCTGCTTATTTAACTTCTATGAGAGTACTATATGAGAAACACTAGGCTGGAAGAAGCACAAGGTGGAATCAAAATTGTCAGGAGAAATATCAATAACCTCAGATATACAGACAGCACCACCATTATGGTAGAAAGTGAACAGGAACTAAAAAGCCTCTTGATGAAAGTGAAAGAGGAGAGTGAAGTTGGCTTAAAGCTCAATATTCAGAAAACGAAGATCATGGTATCTGGTCCCATCACTTCATGGGAAATAGATGGGGAAACAGTGGAAACAGGTCAAACTTTATGTTTTTGGGCCCCAAAATCACTGCAGATGGTGATTACAGCCATGAAATTAAAAGATGCTTACTCCTTGGAAGGAAAGTTATGACCAATCTAGACACCATATTGCAAAGCAGAGACATTACTTTGCCAACAAATGTCCATCTAGTCAAGACTATGGTTTTCCCAGTGGTCATGTGTGGATGTGAAAGTTGGACTGTGAAGAAAGCTGAGCGCCGAAGAATTGATGTTTTTGAACTGTGGTGTTAGAGAAGACTCTTAAGAGCCCTTGGACTGCAAGGAGATCCAACCAGTCCATTCTACAGGATTTCAGTCCTGAATTTTCATTGAAAGGGCTGATGCTGAAGCTGAAACTCCAATACTTTGGTCACCTCATGCAAATATTTGACTCACTGGAAAAGACCCTAATGCTGGGAAGGATTGGGGGCAGGAGAAAAAGGGGACAACATAGGATGAGATGGCTGGATGGTATCACCGACTCAATCGACATGGGTTTGTTCAAGCTCTGGGAGTTGATGATGGACAGGAGGCCTGGCGTGCTGCAATTCCTGGGGTTGAAAAGAGTCGGACACGACTGAGCGATTGAAGTGAACTGATATCTCATACAAATTTAAGCTTAGTTCTCTTGTGAATTCTATCAAAGTAGGTCACCCTCACTTATTACTGTATACATGTGCCATTTCTAAGACTGCAATGCATTCTATTCATGCTTTGGACACTGTCAAAAACATGCATTTTGTGAAATGAATATATGCTTATCGAATTTTAATTTCCTTAAACTTAGAATGACAATGAAATCTATTTTTAATAAAAATATAAAACATTATTTATTATAAAATAATATTTCTTCAAATTTGGAAAAATATAAAACATTATTTATTATAAAATAATATTTCTTCAAATAACACTAACTTTGAGTAAACTCCAAGAGATAGTGAAGGACAAGGAAGCCAGCATGTTGCAGTCAATGGAGTCTCTAAGAGTTTGACATGACTCAGCAGCTGAAAAACAAGAACATTGCTTTTTTTGTGGGTGCGGGCCTTTTTTAAATCAAGATTTTACTAAAGCAAACAATTTACAGAGACATTTCTAGAATAATGAGAATAATAAAACCTCCTCATCATTTTAGAGGAGCTGAATCGATGCCAGGCCCTCAGCTGTGGGTTTTCCAGTCATCTTTCCTGCCCACCCCATGAACTGTATGATTGATACCATCCCTTTCTCACATATCAGGAAATAGGATTGTAAGAGTCTGGAGACCCACCCAGAATACAGAGCATGAGAGAGGTGGTTCTGGTCTGGATGGCTCTGGCACTGTCTCCACTGTCTGTCACAATGGAACCCCACTCAGACCGGCCAGCGGTCACATCAGAGTTCCTGTGGCCAGAATTAACAACATTGGTTTTGTTTTTTGTTTTATATGCTTCTTTAATATTTCAAAAATATAACACAATTCTTAAACAATTTATTGTTTCCATGATTTTTTAAATTTAAATTATTTATTTTAATTGGAGGCTAATTATTTTACAATATTGTATTGGTTTTGCCATACATCAACATGAATCTGCCACTGGTGTACACGTGTTCCCAATCCTGAACCCTCCTCCCACCTCCTTCCCCATACCATCCCTCTGGGTCATCCCAGTGCACCAGCCCTAAGCATCTTGTATCTTGCATCAAACCTAGACTGGTGATTCATTTCTTATATGATATTATACATGTTTCAGTGCCATTCACCCAAATCATCCCACCCTCTCCCTCTCCCACAGAGTTCATCGCAGCACTGTTTATAATAGCGAGGACATGGAAGCAACCTACAAGTCCATCAGCAGATGAATGGATAAGAAAGCTGTGGTACGTATACACAATGGAGTACTACTCAGCCATTACAAAGAATACATTTGAATCAGTTCTAATGAGGTGGATGAAACTGGAGCTGATTATACAGAGTGAAGTGAGCCAGAAAGAAAAACACTAATACAGTATACTAATGCATATATATGGAATTTAGAAAGATGGTAATGATAACCCTGTATGTGAAACAGCAAAAGAGACACAGCAAAAGAGACACAACATTGCTTTTTGAGGGCAAAGCTAGAAATGTGCTAATACATATTAGGCACACACTGAAGCTGAAACTCCAATACTTTGGCCACCTCATGTGAAGAGTTGACTCACTGGAAAAAAGACCCTGATGCTAAAGGATTGGGGGCAGGAAGAGAAGGGGATGACAGAGGATGAGATGGCTGGATGGCATCACCGACTTGATGGACATGAGTTTGGGTGAACTCTGGGAGTTGGTGATGGACAGGGAGGTCTGGTGTGCTGTGACTCATGGGGTCACAAAGAGTCAGACACAACTGAGTGACAACTGAACTGACCTGAACTGAACTTTTAGCTTTAGATTTGTTCGTATTGGATTTGTTTATGTTGTAAATGTACATAGTAGATTTGACATTATATGTGTATTAGACTTGAATCTAACATATTTTGAAATCTACTAATTTATCAAATGCATTATTCTAAGTGAATCCTGACCCTTTATCTTTAAATCTACAAGATCTCCCCTTAAAAAAAATTCAGTTATATTTCTAAAGCATCTAACATTTTCTGGGAGTATTTACTGCAGTCTTGTTTGGTTGATGGTGCTGTTACTTCAGTGTTGTAGAAAGAGTTTATATTAAATATGATGTGTTGATTTGACTCCCTGGATGTTCAGCAAGACAACGATTAAGATCTTTCTTTAATACAAACATATCTAATTTAACTAAATATAAATGTAATATTCAGGTCTTTTGTGCTTCAATGTGCAACTCAGTCCAGTATCTAAAAATTTCACAAACACCGAAGATTTGGAGAATGATTAAACTAGGAATAATCATCAATAGTAGAGTTGATTCAGCTCACCAAATATGTACAAATATTTACCAAATGAAGGAGTCTCTTTACACTTAACAAAAGTGAAAGAATTAAGATATCCTCTTATTTCAAATAACAGTGTAAGTGTAAACCAATTTAATATAAAAAAGTAAAAAAAGATAATTCATTTTTTCTTTATGTCTATGACTTCAAAAACTTGGTGTTTTAAATATTCCATTTGCTTATTATTAATTTTTAAAGGATCAACTAGGGAATTTGTTCTTAAATATGTTGTAAATGCAAATTGGTGAAAATCTCTTGGATAGCTAAAGTCAGTATCCGAGGAAATATCTTTTGAGAAAGTCCTACTGGTTGTACCCCCAGAAACCTGAGTGACTATACCATAGCCTGAGATGTGACCATCTGTATTTCAGGGCTGAGAGATGTCTATTTGCCAAGGGTAGACTCACATTGATAAAATTCATCAGACTGGGAAGAAAATTTAAAAGGAAACTGATTAATTTATGATGAGAAATAGAGCCTCTAAGGAAATACTCTTGGATACAACAAATTCATTCAATATGTGCAAGAAAAATTTGCATAGTTCTCCTATGATTTATTATGTATTGATATGAAAATGTCAGTTTTACAGCCATTTTTCTCATTTCCATTTTCTTTGGGAAATCTTCACTAAAGCCTGTACTTCATATTCCACAATGTAATATCCTCTTCTTTACCATCCCCAAAAGTGTATAAAAATCAAATATTGTTGACAAGTGTAAGGTCTATTGAACCAATTTTTTTAACCTTTATCTGTTGTGAGGACACTCAGCTAAATTTCCACCTAAGAGAATTTAATTCTGTGCTTGTATGCATGCTAAGTCGCTTCAGTCATGTCTGACTCTTTGCAATCCTATGGACTGTAGCCTACCAAGCTAGCCATGCTTACCTCTATCTAAACTGACAGTACATTTTGTGTGGTTGGTGCTTCCTTTGGATTTGAGATACATAGTCCCTCAGAGATGCCTTTATTCCAGGGTACAGAATGACTATTCAACTTCCATTATGCCCTTTCAGAATCCCTGTGGCAATCAGCTTCTTTTCATATTCTGGGGTTGATACTTCTCACCCACCCATGTCATTTCCCAATACAGAGTACTCATGATCCTGCGATCCCCTCCAAGACTTTAAAAAAGTCTTATGGGAAATTTACCATCTTTATTAATAAAGTTTGAGGTTCTCGATGAATTCACATTTAAAGTTGCCCTCTTTCTATTTTATTTCAAAACATTGCATATTCTCAAAGCAGAATCAAATGTGTTTTCTTATTCTTGAAAATTTTCAATAGCATTCTAATTTAATAAGTGTACCTAATAAAACTGTTTAGTTTGAGAGAAAATTTTACATATTAATAAGTTTATAGTTTGTTCACTTACAAAATTTAAAAGTTTTTTTTTGTTGTGTCTCACAAAGACATCTTGTTTAAAAATCTTGTCATGTTTCTGTATTAGTTAGCAAGGTTTGATAAAAATGTTGAAGATTATCAATAACATTTTTGTTGACAGCACATGGCTAGTGTGTGTGTGCGTGTGTGTGTGTGCGTGTGTGCATGCGTGCATTAATCACTCAGTCATGTCCAACTTGTTGCAACACCATGGAAGCCCACCAGACTCCTCTGTCCATGGAATTAGCCAGGCAAGAATACTTGAGTGGGTTGCCATTTAACATTGACAAACACATAGGATTCTTGAATATGAATACATTTATTTATATCTAAGTGTGGAAAAGATTTTAACAACAAATTAAATCAAGCATTTAACATTCATACAGAATTTCCCTTTTTTAAACTCATTTTCTTTTACAATGACTCTTTTAGAGCCTAATATGTAAGTTTAATTCTTTTCTGATATGCTAAGCATGTTCAAAATGATATAAATTCTGTATCAATTTAGCAAACCTACATTAACCTCATAATCAATACTATTGCAGTTGATACTCAATATTAAATCAAAGAAAGTTTTTGTACAACTCAAAAAAAGTATTAAAATTGCAATTGTGTATCTTATCAGCTATCTAATGAAAATTTTTACATTATCATTAGGATGAAATTATTCCAAAGATCTAGGGAACTCTATCTCAAAAAAAAAAAAAAATTCCCCATGAAAACTATGACAAACCTAGACAGTATATTAAAAAGCAGAGACATCACTTTGCCATTAAAGGTCTTTATAGTCAAAGCTATGATTTTTCCAGTAGTCATGTATGGATGTGAGAATTGGACCATAAAGAAGGCTGAGCACTGAAGGACTGATGCTTTAAATTTGTGATGCTAGAGGAGACTCTTTAGAATCCCTTGGACAGCAAGGAAATCAAGCCAGTCAATCCTAATGAAAATCAACCCTGAATATGCATTGGAAGGATTGATGCTGAAGCTGAAGCTCCAAATTTGGCCACCTGATATGAGGAAGTGACTCATTGGAAAAGACCCTGAAACACTGAAGGCTAAAGGAAAAGGGGCAGCAGAGGATAAGATGGTAAGATAGTGTCATTAACTCAATGGACATGAATTTGAGTAAACTCCAGGAGGTAGTAGAGGATAGAGGAGCCTCACATGCTACAGTCTGTGGTTTGCAAAGAGTCAGAAATGATTGAAGCAGCTGAACACGCAAGCAAGTAATCTAACCAGCTCAGTAACAGAGCAAGCTGTTTGCCCAGACAAGTGCTATATGATTTCCTAAAAATGTTTTAACATTTTTCTCAGGAGAACTGTCAGTAGTTGTGCCATTCCTTTACCACTTCCTCAATGTGTAGGCTTGTTTCTGCCAGAGCATCTTTGTATTTGCTGTTCCCTACCCATCTGCCCCCTTTATGTGTTAGTCTCTCACTTTGTTCACATCCTGATTCAAATTGTCCCAACTCAGAGTCCTTCCTAGCAATTCTATTTAAATTCACTCTGTTCTCTACCTCTGTAAGTTTCAAACACTTACATCATATATTTCACTTATGTATTAAATCTCCTCCTTCTAGGATGATCTCTTTTAGACAAGCATAGTGAGTCCACAGTATATCTCCAGATAATATTACATCCAAAATATTATAATTTCATCTAGGACTCACCTGAATTATCAGCTTGCAACCCACACTTTGAACCCTGGTATCTCAATTTTCACAGTACATGGTACATAATACTTATTCAATAAATAACTTGTAATTAGTGGACAAATTTCTCTCTTGTTTTTTAAATGATCTTTTATTGGAAAAATAATTCATATGTCATTACGAAAGTCCGCCTTTTTCCAAAGCAACCATATATCCTTTCAGAATAACATGTCTTTTTAAATGTGCATGCATATGCATGTGTGTTTATATTTATAGGTTAATACACAAATGGGAGCATTCTAAAATAAGGTAGCAGTATATCATGGAAATTATTCTATTTTAACATATAGATACCTTTCATGTTTTTTATAGCAACACTGTATCTCATTCTTTGTGTGCATATATCACAAATTGTTTAATGTCTCTAGGAGTCTTTATGAATATTTAATACAACATTATTAATAAATAATGCTTAACTCTTCAGTTCAGTTTAGTTCAATTACTCAGTCGTGTCTGACTCTTTGCAACCCCATGAATCGCAGCACTCCGGGCCTCCCTGTCCATCACCAACTCCCGGAGTTCACTCAGATGCATGTCCATCAAGTCAGTGATGCCATCCAGCTATCTCATCCTCTGTTATCCCCTTCTCCTCCTGCCCAAAATCCCTCCCAGCATCAGAGTCTTTTCCAATGAGTCAATTCTTCACATGAGGTGGCCAAAGTACTGGAGTTTCAGCTTTAGCATCATTCCTTCCAAAAAATCCCAGGGCTGATCTCCTTCAGAATGGACTGGTTGGATCTCCTTTCAGTCCAAGGGACTCTCAAGAGTCTTCTCCAACACCACAGTTCAAAAGCATCAATTCTTCGGCGCCCAGCCTTCTTCACAGTTCAACTCTCACATCCATATATGACTACTGGAAAAACCATAGCCTTGATTAGATGGACCTTAGTCGGTAAAGTAATGTCTCTGCTTTTGAATATGCTGTCTAGGTTGGTCATAACATTCCTTCCAAGGAGTAAGTGTCTTTTAATTTCATGGCTGCAGTCACCATCTGCAGTGATTTTGGAGCCCCAGAAAATAAAGTCTGACACTGTTTCCACTGTTTCCCCATCTATTTCCCATGAGGTGATGATTTCAAATAGAATAGCCTGTGTAGAGAGGCAGAGAACAGTGAAAATTTTAGATGGAAAGGTGTGGAGAGACACTCTAAGTTGATGATATTTGAGTTAACATCTAAAGGGAGTGAGGGGCCAAGACAAAGAAAGTCCAATACATAGACTTCCAGCAACTGAAATAGTAAGTGCAAAGGCCCTGAGACCAAAAAAAACATTCTTAATGTGCTTTAAAAACATCAACTAGAACAGGGTGGCTTTTAGCAGTTTTCCTGGTAAAGAAGTTGAAATAATCCTAGGAAATTAGAAGGCATGATTTTTTAGAGAATGACACCTTAAAAAACCAGAAGAGATCACTTGGTTTAGGAAAAAAGACATAGTTTTTCTAAATTAGTCTAATTATGATAGTTTTTTTTTTAATAATACAATATACTGCTTCTCTTCTTCCATTCTGTTACCTTTAAAACATGCAATATTTTGGGCAAGATAATCTTTGCATTCTAATCCATAGGTGATATTGTATATTAATACATTAATAATCATATTAGGTAAAGGGATGAAGATTTCTAAATCTCATGAAAAGGAAGTGAAATAATAAACTACTCAAGTTCACTCTGGAAGTTAGTGACAGAGAAAAGATCCAAATTCAGGGATTTCTAAGAGAAGAATCTGTGCAATCTATCATGAGCTATACTATAAGAACATTTAAGACTTTGGTTATAATTAGATGTGTCCATTTCAACAAGAAAGAAGACCAATCAGTCTTGCCAGTGAATGGACACTGCCAAATTTGCCTTTGAGAACTTCTCATTTCCAGGTTAACATGTTGAGACTAACACATTATCTTCTAATGAGCAGGTTTTAAGTAGACATCATGCCTGGTCACCGCAATAGATTCAGACTTGTGACTAAACCAGTATTTGCATAGGACTTTCCTATCAGGTCTTTAAGAAAGAAAGTGCTCTTTTTGGGAAAAAGACGCAGGTTTGATCCCTGAGCTGGGAAGATTCCCTGGAGGAGGGCATGGCAACTCACTTCAGTATTCTTGCCTGGAGAAGCCCACGGACAGAGGCACCTGTCAGGCTACAGGGATCCGTGGGATCACAAAGAGTCAAACAACTGAGCAAGTGAGTACACACCACACATCAGTCTGTATCACTCTACTTTCTAACAATTTCATTAAAAACAAACACAAAAACCTCTTAATGGAATACAGGCAAAAGCATTTAGGTCAAAGTCTGAAAGTTTTTATCTTCAATGACAAGCATAGGGCCTTGTGCTTATAAAGTTTTGTAATAAATATTATATTGAAGCACATATGAATTATTTAATCATTATCAAATTGTTGTTTATAGTGACTCTCCCCTGAAGAACTTGGTAATAATAAGACTAAGCTGGGCTTCTGAGTTTCAGATCAAAATAGAGATATGCAAAGTCACATTCAGAGCAAAGAAATGCATGCAAGTGACTAAGACTTTATTGTATTCTGAGCAAATTCATTTTATTATTCAGCAATATTTATTTCCTGGATACTATTCTCAGAAAGTCTCACATAATGTGAGAAAAAATTAAATATTAGCCAGATTAATAAATTAGTATTTAGGACATTTTGGTTGCAAGTAACATAGATCCAGTTCAAAATAACTTAAGTCAAATGAGAGAGATAGAGACAGAGAGGGGGAGAGAAAAAGAGAGATAAGACAGGAGGAAGGAAGGCAACATTGATAAAATAGTTTTATTGACCCTTGAAACAGGGAATTTCATATGATAGAGTTCAGGGTGGTCTGGGCCTGGTGGCTCCAATAACACCATAGGATTTTTTCTCTGTCCATTCTTTGCTCAGACTTTCCTTATGAATAGCAGTCACCATGTTCCCTCAATATTCAAGTCCCACTGAGCACACACACAAGTAGTCTAAAATGCTAAATTCTCTTTCACCTGACATTACAGCCAAAGGCATGGGATAAAGTCTCTGAAAGAGGAATGAAAGATATACACGTTGTTTAACAAAGAGTACTATCTGAAAACAATTTTTATTGTGTAATGCATTCCATATCCACTATCCACAACCCATAATGTGTAGCTTAATTTCATTTCAATAGAAGGTTATAAACGGTCTTCTCACTTCCAATCACCCAGGCATTTCCCCCTTTTACAATGATAATAGTATCCCTAAAATATAGATGTTAATCTATCACTCCCCAGTTTAAAGCTTTTCAATAGCAGAATGATGATGTCAAGATAAATTTCTCTTTCTTTTTCCCTGCTGCTTCAGCCTCCTCACCACCTATTATTTCAAATGCACCATATGTCTTTCTTCTCCAGACTATGAACACATTTTTCTTTGGTTTGCGATACTTTTATGCTTCTCTCCTCCTGGACAACCATCTTTCATCATTCAGGACTCTGTTTACCATCTTCTTTTTTCCGCCCATTTCAAAGTTTTTGCAGGTTTCTTGATGGCAAAGCTTTAGAATAATGACCCTGCATCTCCAGTACTCAGCACTTAGGAAACACTCAATTAATTTGTATCTGTTGAGTTGATGAATGAGTGAATGAATGATGACTGAATGAGTAACTTGACTTTCACCTCAGATCTTGATTCATCTCTTTTTGCTGTTTCTAGGTTTATCCCTGGTGAAAGAAAAAAGAGCAAGATTAAATAACTTTCTGAGATTCATTTACCTTTTACCTCGAAAGCAAATTATATATATTTTTTGCCTTGCTAGATATCAAAATGGCTCTAATCACACCTGGAAATAGCAGAATGATTATCTACACAACTTAAAATTATAAAAAATTCTGACTGTTTCCTAATCTGTGTTTTCAACTCAGCAGCAGAAAATGCAAACCTTTCTCATCACCAGTTTCTGTCACTGAAGATAACAGCAATGCTTGGTTAATGGCTCAAGGAAAATAAAATGAGCCCACTGAATTCTCTGTTTTATTTATTCTATTATGATATTTTATAGTATGCAATTTCATTTATGACACTATTTATCATTAAGTAATATGCCATAAGTGATGTGACAGGGCTTGAAATAATGAGAAGATATAAATATAATATTTTAGCTGTTTTAACTTTAAATTTAGGGTTGGGAAGCATGCTAAGGCATCTAAAAGTAGAATTTCTAGGGGACACTGATTCAAACAGACACATTGGAAAGTTCTAGAGAGAAAACTTGTCCTCAAATGCTTTAAGCAGTTTAAACCAATAACCATATTGTCCACTTGGAATAATCTTAAAGGATTTAAATGTATCTGCTAAAATAACATAAAATATTAATTCTACTTTCTCCCAGAAACAACTTTCAAAATATTCCTGTGCCATTAAGCATTTTGAGAATACTGTTACTTCAGCATCTTTAAAGTAGTTTATATCTGTTTGTTGTTTTTCCTTTTGTTGTTCATATGAGCTAATGGAATAATCATATGCTTTTATAATTCTGTATCTCCATTTATATTAACTGTCAAATATCTAGGTTTTTTTTTTTTAAATATTCAGTTCACAAGGTAAGTTTCTCTCTTTCCTTTTGAGGCAACTAACTGCATAAGATGCTCTCTGACCTAACCTGGAAGGTCATCTGCTAGGTTTAACTTGGGACTGCTTTGCCCACATGTAACACTGTTTTCATACAGCTGTTATGAGGAATTAGCACAGGTGTTATCTGCTGATTGACCTAATGCAGTGATTTTTATTTCATATACATTTTTTTAAAAAAAGAGAAGCATAGGTTTGATCAGACTGGACAGACAGAATATCTAGTCTTCTTTCATAACTATATTCCAATTCTGTTTCTCTGGATCTTGGTTTCCAATTTGAATAGGGGGGAAATGTTACTATTATAAAAGGAAACATTAAATGATATAACACACCAGGGGTACAATAGACACTTCACATGTACTAGTCACCTCTGCAGATTGTGTCTTAGAGGTCACTCTACCCAACAGATTGTTTTGAGCTACAAAATGTAAATTTCAGTCAATATCTTTAGAATATTATTTCATGTGGTGAAGAAGGAGCAGATAAGGAATAAAACTATGTAAATGAACGTGTTCCAGCTTCAATACACCTGTCCATGTCCTTTGTCTTTATTTAGCACTTCATCCTTCAAAGAACTTTTCTTTTTTTTTTTTTTTTATTCTTGCTACTTGATATTGCTTTACTAACTTAGGTTTCCAAGCAATGTAGCAGGATTTGGACACATTCTCCTCATTCCTTATAATAGGTGAAGTTTAAGACTCTGTTAAGAGAAAAAGAGTTTTGTTAGATATTTATTAGAAACTTACTGGAGATACCCAGTAGGGAGTTTGATATATAACTGTCCTAAAATATGAGTGGATCAGATCTCCAAAAGAAGCAATGCTTTAAGCCAAAATTAAGATTTTCTAGCGGAGAAAGTTCAGTTCTGATGACTAACCACTGGGGATAATAATCCTGAACTGAAGGCAAGTTAATTGCATCTCCATGTATATGAGTTCCGCCATTTATATGAGTGGGCCTCTATATCATTCCCGCTGTAAGAGTACTGTTCATTGGTCAAGAATGTATCCAATATGAAAATCCAGTCTTTGAATCTTCTGGGAAAATGACTCATAATTCAAACACATCTTTTTAAATATTCATCTAAGACCTGTTTGTTAATAGCTGTGTAATAGACTGAAGAACAAAAGAAAAAGGAAAGCTCAATATTTGTCATTAAAGTGTTTCACCAGCAAACAGTGTTCTAAACCCTGAGTTTTTAACTGCTTTGAGTGATTATCCCAAGTATGATCTGAATAATATTTATTTAAAATAAATATATTTTTAAATTTCTTGGTTATTTAGAAAGTAATCTTTATTATTATTTTTATTAGGAAATACATTGATAGTTACTAACCTTCACTTAAAAACTAGCTTGCCAAGTTTTTAGTTGTTTTTTTTTTTTTTCTTCTATAGCTAACTTCAGAGTATCAATTACATGAATCTTACTTTCAGGTTAGTTTAAAGTCTGAGCTTTAGATGGTAGCTTCTCACAAATCTAGCCTTTGTTTTCACATCCAGGGAAAAAATGACTCTGTTCCACCAATCCCCAAAAAAATATTATTACATATTTCTAATACTTGCTGGACACACATCTGTTTGTGAAGCAAAGGAAAAATGATCACTCAGTAATCAGATCTGAGTCATTAAAAGAAGCATGAAAGTATGACGACCAGCCTAAAACATAATGTTCACAACAGATAAAGTATGATACTACAACACAATTTTTTGCCAGTAGTTTAAATGTTTGTATATATATATATATATATATATATATATATATATATATATGTGTGTGTGTGTGTGTGTGTGTGAGTGAGTGTGTGTGCTAAGAAACATAGAACCTTCTTAGAAATATGAATGGTTTGTGTTTTTATTGCTTTAGCAGTTATGTGTCAACCACACTGTTCTCTAAATATGTTTCTATAGTAACATTTTTTTAAATCACAATGTTATTTTTCCACTGGATATCAATAGAGAGGTGATAGAAAGTTCTAAATAAATTATAGACAAGAGAAATAAAACAGAAAGCTCAGAGACTTTGATACATATATGATCAGTTCCTTTGGCAAGTTGCTATTATCTAAATGTGTATTTTATCATGGCGTTCTATTTTTAAACAACAGTACTGAAATCTAAAGAAAATGAAATATTATTGATATTTGTTTAATTTTCAAGTTTATTCTCCACCAGAAAATGTGTTTTAATAACAATGTTATGCTAGGTTTTGAGTTTTTAATGAAAAGATGGATATATATTTCCTATGGTCTAATGATGAATTTCTGAAAGATAGCAAATCTGCTGTGTGATCACACTTACAAAATATATTGGAAAATTTTGGGGGTTTTTTGAGGAAAATAACCTATTATATAAATACATATCATGTTCAACAAATTGCAAGTATTTGGTCACTACAATTTTGTTCAATTAAATTTTATTTCTTGTAAACCTATATTTAGAGCAAAAATTTTAATTTCCTTATATATTTTTGTAATAGAGCTCAAGAGATAGAAGTGTCAAGTTGGCATAAGTAAAATATTCGATTTAAAATGCCCAGAGTTAATGATAATTATCAAATATTTTTATATACACCACAAATAAATTTTACAAAGATTAAAATCTTCTATAATTAAAATGTGATTATTTACTGAGAGAACTTACAATGGAAAAGTGTACAAACAAATGAAAAAGGAGGTAGGTTACAGAGATGAATGCATAAAAGAAGTTCCTCTTTGAAATTTTAGAATACATGAAGTATTTATCAAAATGATATCTTCACCCAGGGACATTCCCATCAACTGAATGGCTAAATACAGACTTGACCAAGATTTTGTATCTTCTAAAACTGTAGTAATAAAAAAAAAAAAATTATGAGGTGGGATATGACAACAAAACAAATAGTCCTTTGTGGAACAATTCAGCTCATTGTAAGTACAACGAAAATAACTGAATGCCATGGAGAATATTTAGGGTTTTCCTCGTGGCTCAGTTGGTAAAGAATCTGCCTGCAATGCAGGACATTCAGGTTCAATTTCTGGGTCACGAATATCCTCTGGAGAAGGAAATGGCAACCCACTCTAGTATTTTTGCCTAGAGAATCCCGTGGACAGAGGAACCTGCCAGGCTACAGTCCATGGGATCTCAAGAGTCAGACACAATTTAGCAACTAAACCAATAAGCTACATGGAGAATGTTAGTCTTTGCAAATGATCAGTTGATATTGAATTACTTGAGAGTACTCAAATGAGCACGAAGTTTAAGATTAAAAGCAAATAACATTATGATGAGTGCAAATAAAAATATTTGACAGAGTTCTCAGTAATTGGTAAATTATTCACTCATTCTAAGAAGGAAATCTTCGTCATCATCGTCGGTGCTAACTTAACAAATGGTCATTTTATTTAAATTTAAAATAACTTTTAAAAATGAGAGTGATTAAAAAAAATGAAGTGATGTAACTTTCTTACTGTTACAATTGTCAAAATGCCTAAAATGTATAATTTTTTCACCTACCAATAGAGATCCAAGATAAGAGAACTTTAAAAGTTTTTCCTTCCCAATTTGTCAGTATATGCATAATAATGGCATATTTTTTCAATCAAAAGTATTTCATTTATCAACATTTATCAAAATAAAGGACAGCTGATACAACAGCAGCTGTTGGTTGATCATCTGGAAGAATAAAATTATATATTCATAGGGAAAAAAATAATGTGTTATTTTCCCAACCCATCACAGAGTTTCATATTTTTAGAATTGTTGTTTATAACTTACTGGGTAATTTTGAAAATGGGTATGATTGTAAATAAAATGGCATTTAAATATAGATTATATAAAGTTAAATTTCTTATTTTTGAATGTATATTGAAGTGGTGTAATCTTTTTAATATGTCTATGATTATAATACTGTAACTATTAGAGCAGTTCAATTATACTGTAGTCTTTTAAAATATACCCTACAGTAACTATTGTGCTATCTCTTACCTCAATATACACTTTAATCAATAGATGTGGTTACCATGTACTATTGCTTTACATTCTTTTATACGTATTTACTGTTGATATATGTATCTTTGCATATTGAACTTCTATTCAATATGCAAAAGTCAAACTAAACATAGAGCTGAGGTAATGATAATCATGAAGAAGAAATAAAAAATAACTCAGCAAATATTATATAAGCATACTTTTAGTCATCATAGTTCAGTTGGTCAAGAATCTGCTTGCAATGCAGGAGACCCAGGTTCCATTCATGAGTTGGGAAGGTCTGCTAAAGAAAGGATTGGAGAAGGCAATGGCACCCCACTCCAGTACTCTTGCCTGGAAAATCCCATGGATGGAGGAGCCTGGTAGGCTGCGGTCCATAGGGTTGCAAAGAGTCCAACACGACTGAGTGACTTCACTTTCGCTTTTCACTTTCATGCATTGGAGAAGGAAATGTCAATCCACTCCAGTGTTCTTGCCTGGAGAATCCCAGGGATGGGGGAGCCTGGTGGGCTGTCATCTATTGGGTCTCACAGAGTCAGACACAACTGAAGTGACTTATCAGCAGCAGCAGCTAGAGAAAGGATAGGCTACCCACTCCAGTATACTTAGGCCTCCCTTGTGGCTCAGCTGGTAAAGAATCTGCCTGCAGTGTTGGAGACTTGGGTTTGATCCCTGGGTTGGGAAGATCCCCTGGAGAAGGGAAGGGCTATCCACGTCAGAATTCTGGCCTGGAGAATTCTACAGTCCATGGAGTCTCAAAGAGTTGACAAGACTGAGCCACTTTCACTTTTAGTTATTATCATATAGCTTTTATTTAATAAAAGTTATAACAAAGTTTTACTTCTTGTAAAATATGTTCATTCAGATAAATGTCTACTTTCTGTATTCAAATAACTAAATTTTTGTTAAGAATTGATGGAGACAGCAGAAAACAAAACTAAACACGTGTAATAACACTATCCCCAGAATTAAGAATACATAATTACTAATATGGTTTTCAGGTGGTTAGGAAAATTCCTCATAAATATTTTGTGCCTAACAAAATGTCGATTAAAAAATAGCACATACACAATGGAGTATTACTCAGCCATTAAAAAGAATTCATTTGAATCAGTTCTGATGAGATGGATGAAACTGGAGCTGATTATACAGAGTGAAGTAAGCCAGAAAGAAAACCAATACAGTATACTAAAACATATATATGGAATTTAGAAAGATGACAAAGACGACCCTGTATGCAAGACAGCAAAAAAGACACAGATGTGTATAACGGACTTTTGGACTCAGAGGGAGACGGAGAGGGTGAAATGATTTGGGAGAATGGCATTCTAACATGTATAGTATCATGTAAGAATCAAATCGCCAATCTATGTCTGACGCAGGATACAGCATGCTTGGGGCTGGTGCACGGGGATGACCCAGAGAGATGTTATGGGGAGGGAGGTGGGAGGAGGGTTCATGTATGGGAATGCATGTAAGAAATAAAGATTTTAAAATGAAAAAAAAGATAAAATAAATAGGGTTAAAAAAAAGATATATAGATTATCTAGTGAGAATCTATTTGTTTCCACAGGCCATTAAGCTGTTGGCAGCACATTTATCCAATTATTTATGACATGTTCTGATTAACAAATTTGTATTATCTGGAAGATAAGTTCAGTCCTATTCAATACACTATTAAAGTTTTATTATCTGCTCCTGAAAAAAAAATAGCACAAAGTGAGAAATCCTAGTCAGTGATAAAAATATACTAAAAGATTTTATTTTAAATTCACATATGAAAATGTACTTCCATTCACTAATATTTTAATAGCAAACTAAGGACTTGTCTCTTAAAAAGGTAAAAACTGGAATTTAAAGCCACATTGAAGGATGCTTTATGATTTTTAATCTTTTTATTCCAGTTGTCTTGTGTTTTCCACAAACTTCACTGTGGAATATTTTAATAACTTGGCTTTATCACATCTTTCCAAGCCACTTTCTATATGATGCAACTTAACTCCAATCATATAAAATTGTTTCTTCTTCCACATCATACACCTTCACATCCACATCCATCAAGTTACAATGATCCTTATTCCACAGCTCCATATATCACTGGATTCAATTCAGTCATTAGTATATACTTGCTGGCTAATAAGCATGAGCTTTTGTTCCCCTTTCAATTACTATCATGAATTATATAATTTAAAACATTATCACTAGTAGAATCTTACTAGTGTCTTCAACTGATTCTATTGTACTGTCATTGTTTTATAGTACACTATGTTCTCATAATAGTTACTTTTAATTTTAATCCTTTAATATTTAATTTAAAACACAAGTCTCCAAACAATTCTCACCCTCCAATCCCACAAATCAGGCACTGCTACTTTGTTGTAAAGGTATTTGCTTGCTTTACACACACCAATCTCTGCTTATTTGTGCCTCATAAGAGCCTCATTTTGCAGTGGACAATAGTGGAAGGTCAACTATTTTGTTTGTTTTGTTCACTATCATTGAATTCAGAAAAGTACCTAGCACACATTAAATACTCAATAAATATTTACTTAATGAACGAAATAAATGAAACACTACTTCATGGGAAATACATGAGGAAACAGTGGAAACAGTGTCAGACTTTATTTTGGGGGCCTCCAAAATCACTGCAGATGGTGACTGAAGCCATGAAATTAAAAGACGCTTACTCCTTGGAAGAAAAGTTATGACCAACCTAGACAGTATATTCAAAAGCAGAGACATTACTTTGCTGACTAAGGTCCGTCTAGTCAAGGCTGTGATTTTTCCTGTGGTCATGTATGGATGTGAGACTTGGACTGTGAAGAAGGCTGAGCGCTGAAGAATTGATGCTTTTGAACTGTGGTGTTGGAGAAGACTCTTGAGAGTCTCTTGGACTGCAAACAGATCCAACCAGTCCATTCTGAAGGAGATCAACCCTGGGATTTCTTTGGAAGGAATGATGCTAAAGCTGGAGCTCCAGTACTTTGGCCACCTCATGAGAAGAGTTGACTCATTGGAAAATACTCTGATGCTGGAGGGATTGTGGGCAGGAGGAGAAGGGGATGATCGAGGATGAGATGGCTGGATGGCATCACTGACTCCATGGACGTGAGTCTGAGTGAACTCTGGGAGATGGTGATGGACAGGGAGGCCTGACGTGCTGTGATACATGGGGTCACAAACAGTCGGACATGACTGAGTGACTGAACTAACTAACCTAGATTATCATAGTCCTTCTGGATTATCAATAGAATTACTTATGAATAGGTAGTTACTTAAAAAATAGTCCGCTGATCAGATAATTATTGTTGCTCCCTAAGATACAGACTTCCCTGGGTGGCTCAGACAGTAAGGAGTCTGCCTGCCATGCATGGATCCCTGGGTCAGGAAGATCCCTTGGAGAAGGAAATGGCAACCCACTCTAGTATTCTTGCCTAGAGAATCCTCATGAACAGAGGAGACTGGCAGGCTACAGTCCATGGTATCACAGAGTCAGACTTGACTGAGTGACTAAGACTTTCAAGATACAAACTGTTTGGATGGCATATTACTTTTCTTTTTTTCCCTCATCTAGTTTTTTCAGCACTAAGAATTATATTAGATGGCATTTTAATTAATGACAAAAAGGATGGCTTCCTATTTTGTTTATTATGAACAAAAAGTTTCTGTCAACAACAGGATTGCTGTGATCTTAGACTTATGATAAGTAATACACTCAAGAAATTCACTAAATCTTTTTTTTCTAGGTTCATTGACATTAAACAATTAGGATTTTTTATTTAAATATTTAATTTTACAGAATTTTTCTGATTTAATTTTGTAGTTATAAAGATTGGTGTGAGCTGAATATATGTATAATAAATTCACAACAAACAATTCATTCCTCTTGGGATGCAAGTGGAAATCATACATTTAATAAAGTCTTGGTTTTTTACTAGTGCAATAAAACAGAATTGGGGCTTATAATCACATTATTTTCAGAGTATATTTCAAATGCACTGAAAATAAAATCACCTTTACTTACAAATGTTCACTGTAAATATGTAAGAAAATGATGTGGTGAAGGCTAGGCTTTGATGTAAATGGAAACATATGAGTTAAATAAAGCTCTCTTAGTGACAGTCAGTGAAGCAAATAAAACCTATTACTATGTTTGTGTTATGACTCTATTTTTAAGGAAAACAGAGAAAAGAGTGACAAAATAATAGTGGTAATGCAATTAGGCCCCTGAAAAAAACAAAAATATCAAAAGGAAAAGAGTAGTATACTATATAAGGACATGCTAGTATTTTATAATCCTTTTATTACATCCATTTGATCTCTAAAAATAATACATTTTGGAGCACTGATTAACTGATACCCTTTTTTTGAATTTGAATACAAGTACAGATGTATTGTTCAGTATAGTAACCAGGTTTATTCTGTAAGTGATTATAACAATAAAAACAAAAGTAAGTAACCTGACTATGCATGCATAAATTGGTGACTATTTAAAAAATTATTGGAGTATAGTTGACTTACAATGTTGCGTTGGTTATAGGTGTACAGCAAAGTGAACTAGTTATACATATACATACATCTGGGGCTTCCCTGGTGGCTCAGTGGTAAAGAATCTGCCTGTAATGCAGGAGATCTGGGTTCAATCCTTGGGTCAGGAAGACCTGCTGGAAAAAAGAAATGGCTGCCCACTTCAGTATTCTTGCCTGGAGAATTCCATGGACAGAGAAGCCTGCCAGGCTACAGTCCATGGGATCACAAAAAGTCTGACACGACTGAGCGACTTGGGCTTCCCTGGTGACTCAGTGGTAGAGAATCTGCCTGCCACCACAGAAGACATGGGTTTGATCATTGGGTTGAGAAGATCCCCTGGAGATGGAAATGACAATCCACTCCAGTATTCTTGCCTGGGAAATCCCATAGATAGAGGATCCTGGCAGGCTATAGTCTGTGGGGTCACAAAAGAGTTGGACATGACTTAGTGATTAAAACAACAACATGCATACATCTACTCTCTTTTATAGAGCCTTTCCCCATATAGGCCATTATAGAGTATCAAATAAAATTTCCTGTGTTATGTAGTAGGTCTTTATTAGTTACCTATTTATCTATAGTAGTGTATATATGTCAATTTCACTCTCTCAATTTATTCCTCCCTCTTCACTCCTGGTTAAACATAAATTTGTTTTCTGCACATGTAACTTATTTATGTTTTGTAGATAAATTCATTTGTACCTTACTTGTTTTTATTTTTTTTATTTTTATTTTTTTAGTTTTTTATTTTTTAAATTTTAAAATCTTTAATTCTTACATGCATTCCCAAACATGAACCCCCCTCCCACCTCCCTCCCCATAACATCTTTCTGGGTCATCCCCATGCACCAGCCCCAAGCATGCTGCATCCTGCGTCAGACATAGACTGGCGATTCAATTCACATGATAGTATACATGTTAGAATGTCATTCTCCCAAATCATCCCACCCTCTCCCTCTCCCTCTGTGTCCAAAAGTCCTTACTTGTTTTTAGATTCCACATGTATGCAATATCATAATATTTGTCTTTCTTTTTCTGACTTATTCACTCAGTATGACAGTCTCTAGGTCCTTCCATGTTGCTGCAAATGGCATTAGAGTAAGTCTCTTACATACAAACCTTCAAGTAATGAACTTTCAAGACACAAACATATGTTCACATGTCCAATCTTGTAAAGTAGTTCAAGTGTCTAGCATATATTATCACATGTGTGCATCCTCTACAAGTGATTGTGCTTTTGTGTACAAAGTCTAGCTGGAGCTAGATCTGCAAGAGGGCAACTTCTTTGAACTCCTTGCTGTGTAACACAAGGGGCTTACTAATGAAAGTCTGATGGAGTTGGACGTCCACAGAAAGGATGAAGAGAGTCAAGAGGAAGAAGTAAAAGAACCAAAGAGCTTCACAATGCAGGAAATGACAAGGGGATTTTCTTTATTTGAGAAGGCACTATTAGGATTTTGAGACAGATTTGTGGTCAGATGTGGGAGATGGTTGGGGGAGTTGAAGGTGATCAAATGGTACAAACTTTTAGTTATATGATCATTACATCCTGGGATTATAATTTACAGCAAGGTGACTATAGCTCACAATACTCTTATGGCATATTTGAAAGTTGCTAAGTGAGTAGGGTTCCACAAGTTACTACCACAAGAGAAAAAATGTGTGGTGTAATTATGTGTGGTGATGGATGTTAATAAATGTTTTATGGTAATCATTTTGTGATACATACACAAATCATTATGTTATACTCTTAAAACTAATATGATGTCATATGTCAATTACATCTTAGTAGAAAAATTAAGGGGCTTCCTAGGTGGTGCAGTAGCAAAGAACATGCCTGCCAATGCAGGAGATGCAAGAGAGTGGGTTTGATCCCTGGGTTTGGAAGATCCCCTGGAATAAGAAATGGCAACCCACTTCTAAATTCTTGCCTGGAAAATTCCATGGACAGAGGAGCCTGGCAAGCTAGAGGTCGCAAAGTTGTTCAGACACAACTGAACAATTGAGCAAACACAAACACACACACAGACACACTCAAAAAAACACTTAAGAATATAAGGATGGTAATAAAGAAGGCAAGAAATACAAATTTAGACTTTCTTTCAAAAAACTTATTAAGTAATATTCAAAGTGATGCTAAAATCAACTCTTTCATGCACTATTGCTGAACAGAAAAATGGAGACAGAGTTATGGAGGAGAAAGAAAGAGTGGCTTTATTTCTTTGCCAGGCAAAAAGGGAACACAATAGGCTAGCACCTCAAGAACTGTGCCTGGCTTCCTGGTAAATTGAGAGAGGTTATATAGTCAGGCTGGAGAAGGCAATGGCACCCCACTCCAGTACTCTTGCCTGGAAAATCCCATGGACGAAGGAGCCTGGTAGGCTGCAGCCCATGGGGTCGCTGGGAGTTGGACACGACTGAGCGACTTCACTTTTACTTTTCACTTTCCTGCATTGGAGAAGGAAATGGCAACCCACTCCAGTGTTCTTGCCTGGAGAATCCCAGGGACAGGGGAGACTGGTGGGCTGCCATCTATGGGGTCGCATTGAGTTGGACACGACTGAAGTGACTTAGCAGCATATAGGCAGGCAGGGGTATGTGATAAGGATCAAGGCATTAACAGTCTGATATTCTTTCTTCTGCAAAGTTTCAAAAGGGTGGGTTGTTGACAGGATTAGAGTGTGTGTAGTGTCTCAGGTGGTTGCTTGTGTGTTAAGTCGCTTCAGTTGTGTTCACCTCTGTGTAACCCTATGGACTGTAGCCCACCAGACTTCTCTGTCCATGAGATTCTCCAGGCAAAAGTACTGAAGTGGGTTGCCATGTCCTCCTCCATAGGATCTTCCTGACTCAGGGGTTAAACCTTTGTCTCTTAGATCTTCTGCATTGGCAGAGGGGTTCTTTACCACCGGCATTAGCTGGACAGCCCCTCAGGTGGTTGAAACTCCTAATCTTGAGATTCTCTGATCCTTTTAATCTTGCCTCAGATGATTTTTTGGCTGCTCCTCCCTTCATTAGCAATGTTCAAACCTTCTCTTTGGAAATCAGGGAAGGTCATGAAGGCTGGACCCTTGCCTACAAGAAGTGGGAAAACAAAAAGTCCTCCATTCTCGGGATCCCCACAAGACTCTGTGGTTTTAAACATGTTGCAGAAATGTGAAACTAGAGATAGGGCCTCAAAAATAAACAGTGTCTTAAAAAAAAAAAAGAAGAGAGAGAGAGAAAGATGAGGAAAAGGATTCTTAAGATAAGAGGCAACATATTATATCCTAGAGGTAATATGGAATATAATACAATACAAAAAAATTAAACCAGTAAAAGAACTGGCATAAGCAAAAATTCATTATCAGTAACAGGAAAAAAAGGTACATAAACCTCACAATATTGTCAGGACTCTGGACACCCTTGAAATCTCTTCAATACCTTCCTATACTTCCTCGCAGAAGCAGAATGAGGAGGGAGCAGATTAGATAGAGTCATGCCAGATAGAGTTGTTACTTAATTTGTAAAACATAGAAAGTAATTTCCAGCATTTCTGAAAGTCAATGGTCAATAAGCAAATAAACTTTAGCTTTATTTAACATGTTTTCTAGATCTTGTTGCTTTCTTAAAGTTGCCTTTACATTCTGGTATGATTTGTAGGTTAAGAATAAAAATAGCTAGCAAGGGCTTCCCTGGTGGTTCAGTGGTAAAGACTCTGCCTGCTATTACAGGAGACATGAGTTCAATCCCTGATCGGGAAGATCTGACATGCCTAGGAGCGACTAAGTCTGTGCACCACAACTGGAGTCAGTACTATAGAGTCTGAGAACTGCAAGTACTGAGCCCATGTGTCACAACCACTGAAGCCTATGTGTTCCTGGAATTTGTGTTCCTCAAGAGAAGCCATTTCAATGAGCAGCCCATGCATCACAACTAGAGTGGCCCCTGCTCAATACAACTAGAGAAAAAGCTTGCATGTGGCAATGAAGAACCAGTACAGCAATAAACAAATACATAAAAAAAAATCTTTTAAAAAGTAGCTATCAAGAAAAAAGTTAGTGTATTTTTTTTAACATTACAATACTGTATTGGTTTTGCCATACATTGACATGAATCTACCACAGGTGTACATGAGTTCCCAACCCTGAACCCCCCTCCCACCACCCTCCCCATACCATCTCTCTGGGTCATCCCAGTGAACCAGCCCCAAGCATCCTGTATTCTGTATCAAACCTAGACTAGTGATTCATTTCTTACATGATAGTATATATGTTTCAATGTCATTCTCACAAATCATCCCACCCTCTCCCTCTCCCACAGACTCCAAAGTCTGTTCTTTACATCTGTGACTCTTTTGCTGTCTCACATACAGGGTTATCATTACCATCTTTCTAAATTCCATATATATGTGTTAGTATACTGTATTGGGCTCCAAAATCACTGCAGATGGTGACTGCAGCCATGAAATTAAAAGACGCTTACTCCTTGGAAGAAAAGTTATGACCAACCTAGATAGTATATTCAAAAGCAGAGACATTACTTTGCCGACTAAGGTCCGTCTAGTCAAGGCTATGGTTTTCCCTGTGGTCGTGTATGGATGTGAGAGTTGGACTGTGAAGAAGGCTGGGCGCCAAAGAATTGATGCTTTTGAACTGTGGTGTTGGAGAATACTCTTGAGAGTCCCTTGGACTGCAAGGAGATCTAACCAGTCCATTCTGAAGGAGATCAGCCCTGGGATTTTTTTGGAAGTAATGATGCTAAAGCTGAAGTTCCAGTACTTTGGCCACCTCATGCGAAGAGTTGACTCATTGGAAAAGATTCTGATGCTGGAGGGATTGGGGGCAGGAGGGAAGGGGACGACCGAGGATGAAATGGCTGGATGGCATCACGGACTCGATGGACGTGAGTCTGAGTGAACTCTGGGAGATGGTGATGGACAGGGAGGCCTGGCGTGCTGTGATTCATGGGGTTGCAAAGAGTCAGACACGACTGAGTGACTGAACTGAACTGAACTGATACTGTATTGGTGTTTTTCTTTCTGGCTTACTTCACTCTGTATAATAGGGTCCAGTTTCATTCACCTCATTAGAACTGATTCAAATGTATTCTTTTTAATGGCTGAGTAATACTCCATTGTGTATATGTACCACAGCTTTCTTATCCATTCATCTGCTGATGGACATCTAGGTTGCTTCCATGTCCTGGCTATTATAAAAGGTGCTGTGATGAACATTGGGGTACACGTGTCTCTTTCAACTCTGGTTTCCTCGGTGTGTATGCCCAGCAGTGGGATTGCTGAGTCATAAGGCAGTTCTACTTCCAGTTTTTTAAAAAAATCTCCACACTGTTCTCCATAGTGGCTGTACTAGTTTGCATTCCCACCAACAGTGTAAGAGGGTTCCCTTTTCTCCACACCCTCTCCAGCATTTATTGCTGGTGGACTTTTGGATCACAGCCATTCTGACTGGTGTGAAATGGTACCTCATTGTGGTCTTGATTTGCATTTCTCTGATAATGGGTGATGTTGAGCATCTTTTCATGTGTTTGTTAGCCATCCGTATGTCTTCTTTGGAGAAAGGTCTCTTTAGTTCTTTGGCCCCTTTTTTGATTGGGTCATTTATTTTCCTGGAATCGAGCTACATATGTTGCTTGTATAATTTTGAGATTAGTTGTTTGTCAGTTGCTTCATTTGCTATTATTTTCTCCCATTCTGAAGGCTATCTTTTCAACCTTGCTTATAGTTTCCTTTGTTGTGCAGAAGCTTTTAATTTTAATTAGATCCCATTTGTTTATTTTTGTTTTTATTTCCAGTATTCTAGGAGGTGGATCATAGAGGATCCTGCTGTGATTTATGTCAGAGAGTGTTTTGCCTATGTTGAGTTTTATAGTTTCTGGTCTTACATTTAGATCTTGAATCCATTTTGAGTTTATTTTTGTGAATGGTGTTAGAAAATGTTCTAGTTTCATTCTTTTACAAGTGGTTGACCAGTTTTCCAAGCACCACTTGTTAAAGAGATTGTCTTTAATACATTGTATATTCTTGCCTCCTTCGTTGAAGATAAGGTGTCCATAGGTGTGTGGATTGATCTCTGGGCTTTCTATTTTCTTCCATTGATTTATATTAAGGAAACAATTCCATTCACCATTGCAATGAAAAGAATAAAATATTTGGGAATGTATCTACCTAAAGAAACTAAAGATCTATATATAGAAAACTATAAAACACTGATGAAAGAAATCAAAGAGGATGCTAATAGATGGAGAAATATACCATGTTCATGGATCAGAAGTATCAATATAGTGAAAAGGAGTATACGACCCAAAGCAATCTACAGATTCAATGCAATCCCTATCAAGCTATCAGCAGTATTTTTCACAGAGCTAGAACAAATAATTTCACAATTTGTATGGAAATACAAAAAACCTCAAATAGCCAAAGCAATCTTGAGAAAGAAGAATGGAACTGGAGGAATCAACCTGCGTGACTTCATGCTCTACTACAAAGCCACAGTCATCAAGACATTATGGTACTGGCACAAAGTTAATGTATTTAATACATGATTTTTTAAAAAAAAAACTTGTACTAGTTTAACTTGTACCTATCTAGTAATATGCAATGCATGAGTTGCAATTAACTTTGAAAGTAAAGTCTCTCAGTCGTGTCTGACTCTTTGTGACCCAATGGACGGTAGCCTACCAGCCTCCACTGTCCATGGGATTTTCTAGGCAAGAATACTGGAGTGGGCTGCCATTTCCTTCTCCTGGGGATCGTCCCAAACCAGGGATCAAACTCGGGTCTCCTGCACTGCAGACAGGTGCTTTACTGTCTGAGCCACCAGGGAAGGCAGAAACTATGCTTCTTTCAAATCTACATAGCTAGTTAATTCACACTGTGTTCTATTAAAATTATCTTTTGAACTAAAATTCACTAAAAGGATATCATCATTCTATTTCTTTTAAAAATAGTTCAATATTCCTCCTTCATCAATTTTCTTACACATCTTGGAAGGTTTTTCTTTTTTCAGCCAGTTAAGTTCTAATGATGGGAACTTGATGCCATATCACCTTACATTTGTTCTTAAATCAGCCAGTTTTTATAAATAAATCAACCTTATCAAATTAAAAATAGTATCTTGTTTTAAAAATAAATTTAATATTATTCTGGCTATTTAATGAAAGCCAGATTAACTAAGCCTGAATCGATGATGCTTAATAAATATATTTTTCTTAGCTATATCATTGAAAATAAAAACACTTGAATAAATTCTTTGGGAAGACTTTATTCAATACATGCAAATTAAGCCTATTTTTTCAAATGATAACTTTAATAGAACAATGTGCAAATTAAGTAGCTATGTAGATTTGAAATAAGCACAATGTAAAGCTGATTGCAATTCATGCTTTGCACCAACTATGACAAAGCCTTTGACTGTGTGGATCACAATAAACTGGAAAATTTTGAAAGAGATGGGAATACAAGACCACCCGACCTGCCTCTTGAGAAGTCTGTATGCAGGTCAGGAAGCAACAGTTAGAACTGGACATGGAACAAGGGACTGGTTCCAAATAGGAAAAGGAGTACATCAAGGCTGTATATTGTCACCCTGCTTATTTAACTTACATGCAGAGTACATCATGAGAAATGCTGGGCTGGAAGAAGCACAAGCTGGAATCAAGATTGCCAGGAGAAATATGAATAACCTCAGATATACAGATGACACCACCCTTTTGCTAGAAAGTGAAGAACTAAAGAGCATCTTGATGAAAGTGAAAGAGGAGAGTGAAAAAGTTGGCTTAAAGCTCAACATTCAGAAAACGAAGATCATGGTATTCGGTTCTATCACTTCATGGGAAAGAGATGGGGAAACATTGGAAACAGTGTCAGTCTTTATCTTATTGGGCTCCAAAATCACTGCAGATGGTGATTGCAGCCAAGAAATTAAAAGACGCTTATTCCTTGGAAGAAAAGTTATGACCAACCTAGATAGCATATTGAAAAGCAGAGACATTACTTTGCCAACAAAGGTCCATCTAGTCAAGGCTATGGTTTTTCCAGTGGTCACGTATGGATGTGAGAATTGGACTGTGAAGAAGGCTGAGTGCCGAAGAACTGATGCTTTTAAACTGTGGTGTTGGAGAAGACTCTTGAGAGTCCCTTGGACTGCAAGGAGATCCAACCAGTCCATTCTAAAGGAGATCAACTCTGGGTGTTCTTTGGAAGGAATGATGCTAAAGCTGAAACTCCAGTACTTTGTCCACCTCATGCGAAGAGTTGACTCATTGGAAAAGACTCTGATGCTGGAGGGATTGAGGGCAGGAGGAGAAGGGGACGACCGAGGATGAGATGGCTGGATGGCATCACGGACTCGATGGACGTGAGTCTGGGTGAACTCTGGGAGATGGTGATGGACAGGGAGGCCTGGCGTGCTGTGATTCATGGGGTTGCAAAGAGTCGGACAAGACTGAGTGCCTGAACTGAACTGATACTTTCCAGAAACTACTCTATCTATGCTCTTGACAAATTTGGACTTCTCATTTGTGTGATAATATTCACTTTCAAGTGCTCTGTGAAAAAGATTCAGAGCATGGACAATGCCCACCTTCAAGTTAAAATGAGGCTCGTAAAGTCATAACCTCATGTTTATACAAGTAAGTTATTTGTCAGTTGACTGATTATAGAGGTCATTTGATAAGTCTCATGTTCATTATTAAATACTCTAAAAGATCTCACTGAAAAATATTGCCTTGCTTTGTTTAAAAATGTTTCCATAAATGTTTCTTCAGAGATTGAAAGAAAACTAAATTTTAGAAAGTTGTAACAAGAGATTTAAATGTTTTTTTCTGTTAAATCATATTATAATTATGCTTTCTATATTCAGCTAAAATAATTGAGAGAGATAGTTATGTATAACAGTCCACTTTGATATGTTTTCTATCTTATTTCCCAATTTCTATCTTCAGTATATAGCCTTGATGAATTCATTACAAATATTTATACAGAACCTGAATGTTGATCCTTCAGCTTATACGATTTCTCATCCTCTTTGATTCAAGCTTTTACAATGAAACTCTATGCATGCTCTTATCAGCTAATCATCATTTCTTTTATGATGTTATATTTCTCTATTCTGAAATATGATCATGCTTCATATGCTTCATTTTCAATACAAATATTTCCACTTTATATCATCATGAATGCATCTGTTGATATATCTTCTCTCATAAGCTGTGCTGTGGACAGAGTTAACTGCCTTGATTTTGGAGACACAAACTACTTTGTAAGATATTCTGTGCACAGTAGGTATATTAATAGTGTCAACTTTGTGAAAGCTTACCTATTCACTTACATACCATGCTATATAAAAAACACACAAAAAAAGGAATGTTTTCTTAGCCTTATAAAATATCTCTTTGAAAGAATCCCATTGAAGACATACTGATGGCCAGTAGACCCATGAAAAGATGTTCAACATCACTAATTATTAGTGAAATGCAAATCAAATTTGCAGAGTTTCCACCTCACACCAGTCAGAATGACCATCATTTAAAAGTCTACAAATAAATGCTGGAGAGGGTGTGGAGAAAAGGGAATCCTATACCATGGGTGGGAATGTAGTTTGGAGCAGCTACTATGGAAAACAGTAAGGAGTTTTTTCAGAAAACTAAAGCAGAATTACCATATGATCCAGCAATCCCACTCCTGGACATATATATGGAGAAAACCATAATTTGAAAAGATACATGCACCCCTATGTTCATAGCAGCAGTATTCACAATATCCAAAACATGGAAACAACCTAAATGTTCATTGACAGATGAATGGATAAAGATGTTGTTCGTGTATGCTAAATCATTTCAGTCTTGTCTGACACTTTGTGACTCTATGGACATAGCCCACCAAGCTCCTCCATCCATAGGATTCTCCAGGCAAGAACACTAGAGTGGGGTGCCATGCCCTCCTCCAGGGCATCTTCCCCACCCAGGGATCAAACCCATGTCTCTTGTTTCTCCTGCACTGGCAGCCAAGTTCTTTACCACTACCACCACCTGGTAAGCACAAAGAAAATGTGGTGCATGTATACAATGGAATATTACCCCCTCATAAAAAAGAACAAAATAAGATCATCTGCAGCAACATATATTCAACTACAGATTATCATACTAAGTGAAGTTAAGTCAGAAAAATACAAACCATATGGTTTTCACTTACATGTGGAGTCTAATATATGGCACAAATGAACCTACATACAAAACAGAAAAAGACTCATAGGGATCAGAATTGTGTTTGCCAAGGCAGAAGAGAAGCAGAGGGATAGACTGGGAATTTGGGGTGGGTAGGTACAAACTATAACATTTGAAATGGATAAACAGGGTCCTACTACATAGCACAAGGAAATATATCCAGTATTCTGGGATAAATCATAATGGAAAAGAATATTTTAAAAGAATATATATGTGTGTTAAACTGAGCCGCTTTGCTGTACAGCAGAGATTGGCACAAAATTGTAAATCAACTGTATTTCAATAAAAAGTAAATAAGTAACTAAAAAGAATCCTTTTGTATAAAAACTGGATCTTTTCAGAAATTAACAGCATTTATTTAGAAATTATTACTAAAAATTTGTGAACAAACTCAGTATTTGTTGACACTGATTTAACCGAAATTTTTTTAATGAATCCATGGAAACAACCTAGATGTCCATCAGCAGATGAATGGATAAGAAAGCTGTGGTACATATACACAATGGAGTATTACTCAGCCGTTAAAAAGAATTCATTTGAATCAGTTCTGATGAGATGGATGAAACTGGAGCCGATTATACAGAGTGAAGTAAGCCAGAAAGAAAAACACCAATACAGTATACTAACACATATATATGGAATTTAGGAAGATGGCAATGACGACCCTGTATGCAAGACAGGGAAAGAGACACAGATGTGTATAACGGACTTTTGGACTCAGAGGGAGAGGGAGAGGGTGGGATGATTTGGGAGAATGACATTCTAACATGTATACTATCATGTGAATTGAATCGCCAGTCTATGTCTGACGCAGGATGCAGCATGCTTGGGGCTGGTGCATGGGGATGACCCAGAAAGATGTTATGGGGAGGGAGGTGGGAGGGGGGTTCATGTTTGGGAATGCATGTAAGAATTAAAGATTTTAAAATTTAAAAAATAAAAAACTAAAAAAAAAAAAATAAAATAAAATAGAAAAATATAAAAAAAAATAATGAATCCATTCAAAGTAAAAATGGCAATCAATGGAAAATATTTTTAAAGTAATGAATAAAAATTAATGGTTTTCAATTTCATTGTTATGCCTTTAAGTAGAAAATAATTCAGAAAGATATCCCATAATTAGGGTAATGCATATCTATGAACTATTTGTCAATACACAGATTTACAGAAGATAGTTTAGAGGATGAATGAAGAAAAAAAGTGAAAATCCACTGTCCTACATATTAACTGTGTAACTTTCAGCAGTTAAAAAAGCTTTTGGATTTTTTAACTCTTTCCTGTTAATTTCCTAAAAACTGACAAATATTTTGTGAAGTCATTCCAATATTTTCTTATTGAGATATAATTGGCATATAACATTATGTTAATTTAGGACCCTGTTAATGAGATACATTTAAATATTAAAATATAATTCCTGCCATGGCATTAACTAACGCTTCCATGACGTCACACATTTTCACTAACATTTGTTACCTCTTATCTTCTTGATGAATATCCATTCTAACCAATGTGAGGTGATACCTCTTTGTGATTTTGATTTACATTTTCCTGATTATCAGTGTCACTGAGCATCTTTTCATTTAACTGTTAGCCATTTGTATGTCTTCTTTGGAGAAATATCTAGTTAGCTCCTGTACCTTTTTTTTACTATTGAGTTATTTGAGTTCTTTGCATATTATTAATCCCTTATCAGACATATGGTTTGCAAATATTTTCTCTTATTCCATAGGTTGCCTTTTCATTTGTTGATTGTCTCTTTTGCTGTATAGAAGCATCTTAGTTTGGTATGGTCCCTCTTGTTTGTGTGTGTGTGTGTGTGTGTGTGTGTGTGTGTGTGTGTGTGTATTTTGCTTGTCCTTAAGTGTCATGTGCAAAAAAAAGAAAAGAAAAAAGAAAAATGGATAACTGTTGCCAGGACCAATGTCGAGGAGCTTTTCCCTCTGTTTCATCCTAGGAATTTTATAGTCTCCAGTCTTATGTTTAAATATTGTTTTAAAAACTGCATACATACCTAACTCAGTCAAGGCCACATATTAAATATCCTATTAATACTAGGACACTTTCCCTCTTTCATCTTTCCCCTTCATTTTACATAGCTGAAATGTCTGTATTCCTGCCTAATCATATTATGCCTGAAAAACACACTGTGGTTAATTTCATCTAAAGAGAAAAACATTCCCAATGTATGTAATGCTTTGTATAAATAAAAACTACTGGCTTGATTAAATGTCAACAGATAAAAATGTGTTTGCTTAGCTGAGTTCCCTGGTAATAAATTCAGACTTCTAAAATTCAAGGACATTCTTTGTGTAACTAGCAAAATTATCCAGCATTAGAGAAGTCCAATAGTAACTCAATAGTTATTTTACTAATTGATTTTCCCTTTATGAGAATCAGCTGGATGTAATTCAGTTATTTTTGAAATATGTATAAGCACCTTTAATATACTGGATACTACTCATAGCTCATTGAATATTTCTTGTCTACTGTTAATATTTAAGTATAAAAGATAAAAATATAAAATGCCTTTATTTAAAATTAATTCTGCTGTAGTTCTTCTTTAAAAAATAGTTTAAAATTGACACATGAAAATGCAATACTAAATTAAATTTAATTTTAATACAATTAAAATAAAATTCAATTATACTATGGGATAGGCTAGCCCCAGCTGATGGATATACAAACATTAAAAAATGCAAAAATTTAAAATAGATATGTACTTAACTTCAACAAAAGCTATTAAAAATATACTAGTGTCAGTTATCCTGGTTACCATCTTGTGCTACTGCGAAGTCTCACTAAGGAAAATTCACAGATGACTTGGTGCAGCCAAATGTCTATACTTCTATCACAGACATAGTAATGCAGGAATTCTGGCAGAGGGACTAACAGTTTCACTGCTGCTATAGTTGATCAATATTGAGGTTATTTTAAAGGGAAAATAATGCATTGGCAATCCAAATATCCTCATTTTTAAGGAGAGGTAGTTGTGTCAGTACTTTCAAGAATAAAGAATATATAAACAACAAGAATTTATTGTATAGCACAGGTACTATATTCAATATCTTGTTATAACCTATCATGGAAAAGAATCTGAAAAGTACATACACATATATAATACAAGTGTGTGTGAGTGTGTGCGTGTATTGAAATCACTTTGCTGCACACCTGAAACTAACATAATATAAATCAACTGTGATTTATATATAAATCAACATATATAAATCAATATAAATCACTTCATTCATGTCTGACTCTTTGTGACCCTATGGACTGAGCCTGCCAAGCTTCTCTATCAAAAGGATTCTCCAGGAAAGAATATTGTAGGCGGTTGTCATGCCCTCCTCCAGGGTATCTTCTCAACACAGGGATAGAACCTGTATCTCCTACAACTCCTGCTTTGCTGACAGATACTTTACTGCATATAGGAAGTAATGCATATCTTCCTATATGTCCCCTTTTTAGATGAGAGGAAACTTAATCATCATTAGCAAAAAGTGCAAAGGTTTCTGTTCTTGTTCAGTCTCTCAGTTATGTCTGACTCTTTGAGACCCCATGGGCTACAATACACCAGGCGTCCCTGTCCTTCACCATCTCCCAGAGCTTGCTCACTCATGTCAACTGGGTAGGTGATGCCATCCAACCATTTCATCCCGTCATTCCTTTCTCATCCTGCCTTCGATCTTTCCCATCATTGGGGTCTTTTTCAATGAGTCAGTTCTTCATATCAGGTGGTGAAAGTATTGGAGCTTTAACTTCAGTCCTTCCAGTGAATATTCAGGATAGATTTCCTTTAGGATTGACTGATTTGATCCCCTTGCAGTCCAATGGACTCTAAAAAGTCTTCCCCATCTCAAAAGCATCAGTTCTTTAACACTCAGACTTCTTTATGGTTCAACTCACATGATTACAGGAAAAACCATAGCTTTGACTATACAGATCTTTGTTGGCAAAGTAATGTCTCTGCTTTCTAAAATGCTATGTCTGTCATTGCTTTTCTTCCAAGGGACAAGCGTCTTTTAATTTCATAGCTGTAGTCACCATCTGCAGTGACTTTGGAGCCCAAGAAAATGAAGTCTCTCACTGTTTCCATTGCTCCCCCATCGATTTGCCATGAAGTGGTGGGAACAGATGCCATAATCTTTGTTTTTTGAATGCTGATTGAGACCACCCAAAAATGTGAGTGAAATGCTCTTGGTACCATTTTTAGAGCTAAAAAATAAAAAATAAAAAAAATCAACATTACTGCCACAATGTTAAATCAACATTACTGCCTGTTAAAGGAAGCTATGTACATCCTGACAAATAATCTTAACTGCCATCAAATGCATGTCATCATTCTATGGAATATCACCAAGAAAAAAATGTAGTCAAAGCAAAATAATCATATTTTTGACCCAAAATATCTTTGCACATATAGGAAAACATCTCTTATCTTTACTGGATATCTTATATTACATACTCAGGCCATTGCACCCTTTTGTGATGTGCTTGTCTTTTGTACATATTGTTTATTGAGTTGCTGTCTTTTTTAAAAAATATTTATGGTACTTTTCTCATATTATGCAAATATATTCTACTGGGTGGTTTATCTTTTCATTATCTTAATAATTATGTCTTCTGATAGACAGAAACTTCTAATTCTGTTGTAAACCAAGTAATCAATATCTTAATTTATGGTTAGTGCCGTATGTGACCTAGGAAATCGTCTCTGTTCCCAAGTTCATGAAGTTATTCTCCAATGCACTCTTTTGGAAGATTTATTGCTTTACCTTTCATATTTATTTCTATAATCTGCCTGTAATTGACCATTTTTTCAGTGTTAAGTAGGAAATAAGTAAAACTGTCTGGGCTTCCCTCGTGACTCAGCTGATAAAGAATCAGTCTGCAGTGCAGGAGACCTGGGTTTGATCCCTAGTTTGGGAAAATCCCCTGGAGAAGGGAAAGGATAGCCACTCCAGTATTCTGGCCTGGAGAATTCCATGGACATGGAGTCAAAAAGAGCCGGACAAGACTGAGCGACTTTCATTTTCACTTTTCATTAAAACATTGAACCAAATGTTTTAAAAAGTATACATCCCTGATTCATTTAAAATTCTGAAAAAAAATTTCCAGTAGTGAGCTATTATGTGTGAAGGCGCCTATAGATTTTATAAATACAGCTTTTAATATTACTGAAGCTCTATTTTATCTCCAATTTTCTAGAAATTTAGTGTGAATAGATATTAGATTCATACAGACAAAAAAAAAGTATTATATCCTCTTGATAGACTGGTAATTTTTAAAAGATTATTCTGAACTAATCATTCCTTTTTTCTGGTGACATTTTACTTTTCAAATCTCCTTTGATACATATGCAACTACAACAGCCTTCTTTTGATTAGTATTTATATGATTAGTATTTATATGACATAATTCTTCCAATATTTACAGGTCATCCTTTCTATATTTTTAATTTAAACGTATCTCTCCTTGGCTGTACATTATCTCCCCTACCTTCCAATCTGAATATTCTATTGTTCAATCAAAGAATCTGGTTTAGTTTATATTATATAATTTAAAAATTTCAATTCTGTTTAAATCTCCTCTATCATTTCTTGCTCTCTTCTGAATTGACTCACCTTAGATTTAATTACATTTTTTTCACTTCATCAATTTTTACTCTATTAGTTGTACTCTACTAATTCTTTACATCCATATGCCTTTTGTGTGTGTGTGTGTGGTCCAAACTGCATGGCTTGTGTAATCATAGTTCCCTGACCAGGTGTTAAAACCTGGCTCCCTGACACATGGCAATGAAAGCACTGAGTCTTAGTCCGTGGACTGCCAGGGAATTTCCTTGATATATAATTATAAAGTGTACTATTCTACTTGCACCTACCCTAATAGAGGCTTGATTAATTATAAGAGTCTTGATTAATTCAGGCATACTTGTAATTATTCTTTTTACAACTTTCAAGATGATTTGAAGAATGTAAAACTTTTAACTTTTTACCTTCCATGCTATTGTTCTCCTGTCTTTAGACTGCAGATATGTTTAAACTCTGTAAGTTATATTGTCACATCAATATTTACTTAGATTTATTTATTATTTGACACTCCATATTGCACTTTATTCCTTCCTGCATTTCCATACTTCTACTCAAGATCATTATAATCATTATTCTTGAAGAATTCATTTTATTATTATTTTAAGTGTTTAATGATAATTTCTTTCAATGTTTACAGAAATAACTATTTTACTTTCAATTTGTATATACTTTTTTCTGGCTATAGAAATCTAGTTCAGCAGGTATTTTTTAGAACTGCAAAAAAAGTTAATTTAATCGAACTTTTTCATTAATTCTGTTTCATTGAGTTGTCAGTTTGACGCCTGATTTGTTGAATCTAGTGTGTCATTTTCTTGTCTTTTGTTGCTATTGTTGTTTTCTTTTTGTTTTTTAATTTTCAGCAATTTTTACCATTTTTTCCCTGAGTGTACTTTTTTGTGTATTTTCATTGCTTAGGTTTTTAGAATTCTTTTAATACATGGCTTAGTTCAGTTGCTCAGTCGTGTCCGACTCTTTGCGACCCCATGAATTGCAGCACGCCAGGCCTCCCTGTCCATCACCATCTCCTGGAGTTCACTCAGACTCACGTCCATCGAGTCCTTGATGCCATCCAGCCATCTCAACTTCGGTTGTCCCCTTCTCTTCCTGCCCCCAATCACTCCCAGTATCAGAGTCTTTTCCAATGAGTCACCTCTTCGCATGAGGTGGCCAAAGTACTGGAGCTTCAGCTTTAGCATCATTCCTTCCAAAGAAATCCCAGGGTTGATCTCCTTCAGAATGGACTGGTTGGATCTCCTTGCAGTCCAAGGGACTCTCAAGAGTCTTCTCCAACACCACAGTTCAAAAATATCAATTCTTCGGTGCTCAGCTTTCTTCACAGTCCAACTCTCACATCCATACATGACCACAGGAAAAACCATAGCCTTGACTAGACGGACTTTAGTCTGCAAAGTAATGTCTCTGCTTTTGAATATACTATCTAGGTTGGTCATAACTTTCCTTCCAAGAAGTAAGCGTCTTTTAATGTCATGGCTGCAGTCACCATCTGCAGTGATTTTGGAGCCCAAAAAAATAAAGTCTGACACTGTTTCCACTGTTTCCCCATCTATTTCCCATGAAGTGATGGGACCAAATGCCATGATCTTCGTTTTCTGAATGTTGAGCTTTAAGCCAACTTTTTCGCTCTCCTCTCTCACATACATCATGTAGCTTTTTAGTTCCTCTTCACTTTCTGCCATAAGGGTGGTATCATCTGATGTTTCTCTCCGCAATCTTGATTCCAGCTTGTGCTTCTTCCAGTCCAGCGTTTCTCATGATGTACTCTGCATAGAAGTTAAATAAGCAGGGTGACAATACACAGCCCTGATGTACTCCTTTTCCTATTTGGAACTAGTCTGTTGTTCCATGTCCAGTTCAAACTGTTGCTTCCTGGCTTGCAAACAGATTTCTCAAGAGACAGGTTAGGTGGTCTGGTATTCCCATCTCTTTCAAAATTTTCCATAGTTTATTGTGATCCACACAGTCAATGGCTTTGGCATAGTCAATAAAGCAGAAATATATGTTTTTCTGGAACTCTCTTGCTTTTTCCATGATCCAGCGGATGGGCAATTTGATCTCTGGTTTCTCTGCCTTTTCTAAAACCAGCTTGAACATCAGGGAGTTCACGGTTCATGTATTGCTGAAGCCTGGCTTGGAGAATTTTGAGCATTACTTTACTAGCATGTGAGATGAGTGCAATTGTGCGGTAATTTGAGCATTCTTTGGCATTGCCTTTCTTTGGGATTGGAATGAAAACTGACCTTTTCCAGTCCTGTGGCCACTGCTGAGTTTTCCAAATTTGCTGGCATATTGAGTGTAGCACTTTCACAGCATCATCTTTCAGGATTTGAAACAGCTCAACTGGAATTCCATCACCTCCACTAGCTTTGTTCATAGTGATGCTTTCTAAGGCCCACTTGACTTCACTTTCCAAGATGTCTGGCTCTAGATTAGTGATCACACCATCATGATCATCTGGGTCTTGAAGATCTTTTTTGTATAGTTCTTCCGTGTATTCTTGCCACCTCTTCTTAATATCTTCTGCTTCTGTTAGGTCCATACCATTTCTGTCCTTTATCAAGCCCATCTACATGGCTTAATCATTCTTTAATACATGGCTTAAAATATTGCTTCCAACTCTCTCTCTTTCTCTGCTACTATCTCTTTATTGCTGAAAATACATAGTGCTTATATTTCTCAGAAGTTTTATTTCTTCACTATGTGCCATATGTCACATGTTAATTTTTAAATGTTTCATTATTTGTTCAGCATGCTTTGGTCTTCATATATTTTTCTGATCTGTCATCCAGTTTACTTATCATCTATTCAGTTATGATTAATCTGTCATTAAACCAATTTATTAAGTTCTTAATCTGCTAAGGCACTTTCAATTATCATAATATGATTATCCACATATAGTTTCATTTATTTTGTATTCTCCTCATGTACATATTAAATATGTTAGAAAATTGCAGTGAGTGTGTCTCTATTGTCTTCTCTTGGTATCCTGGTTTTCAAACATGCATTTATTTTCCCTTGCAATTCTTGGTAAATTTTCATAAATGCCAGAATTGCAAAGAAAATTTGAAATGTAGGTATCATCCAAAGAGGATTTACTGCTGCTCTTGACCAGAAAGTAAATACAGTATATGCATGTGTATTTATGCTTATGATATATGGCATATTTATATAGAGAATATGGGCTTCCCAGGTGGCACTAGTGGTAAAGAATCCACCTTCCAGTGCAGGAAACATAGCAGATGGGGACTCAATCCCTGGGTCAGGGAAGATTCCTTGGAGAAAGGAAGAGAAATCCACTCCAGTATATGCCTGGAGAATCCTATAGACATACGATCCTGGCAGGCTATAGTCCATAGGGTCACAGAATCAGACATGACTGAAGCGACTTAGAATGCATGCATATATAGAATAGAGATTATATTTGCATTCTAACATATTGTTCTTTTTCCATATCAGACCATGCAGAATTTAAAAAATTTTTAATTCCACATTATTGTACACTTACAGGATACAAATGTACTACGTAGAGTTTTAGTGTATGTTTCACTCAGCTTTTTCCAGTGAAAGCATCATACACGACCATTATTTGAACAAATATATGTTCAAACCCACAAAGTCTTCATTGCCACAATGCTACAAACTATATTACAATTCATACCATATATGCATATAACTCTTTTTAACTAGAACATTTTATACAGTTTATTAGTCTACCATAGTTTAGTTAAACAATGTTGTGATAGAAATGTTACATCTTGCTGTTTTTGCTATTACAATGTTGTAGTTAAATATATCTAAATAGCATATATCATTGTGAATTTATATGAGAGTATCTGCAAAACTGATTGAAGAGATTTTTTGCTTTAGTACTTTTACTTTTCAAAAATACTGACAAAACACTGTATAAAAATTATATGGATTTTATAATTCCAGCAGTCAAATGCTCTTCAAAATATTGTAGTATTAAACTTTGCCAAGCTAAGTAAAAGGAGCAGTTTATTGTTTTATTATCTTTCATTTCCTTAAGTAATGCTGTACATTGTTTTTTATGCTTAGTGGTCTATTGCATATTGTATTTTAAAAACTGTCATACTTATTTTTTCCTAATTTTTCTATTTTTATTAAACATAGAAACGCTTTGTGTGGCCAAATTAGCACTTTGTCATATGACCTCAAAATACATTGCCAATTAAAATTCACTTTTTGGAACACCTAATCCACTTTTCTAAGAAGAACATATTTTATACAAATTTAATAATCTTGCTCCTTATGACTCCTGAATTTTTTTCCTGTCTTTTAGTAAAGTGTTAAATTTATCTCCATTTATATCCAATACATATTTTCATAAATTTATTCCTAAGTGCTATATGTTTTCTGTAATAAAATTGTTTTTTTAAAAAACTTTTCCAGGGTTTATATGGTTTAAAGCTATTAAAACTATTGATTTTATATAATAAGATTTTTACTCAAATGTTCACTGAATTTGCATATTTAAAAAACTTTCTCATTGATTATCTTCAACTTTTCAGTTATTCAATCTTAACATATAAAAAATGCTAATTTTACATTTTCTGTACAATATTTATTACCATATTTACTTTTCACATCAAAATGCCCTGCTAGTACTTTCAAAGTAAAGTAATAAAGATCAGCAGATATATCCTTGTGCTGTCCTAGACTTCAATAGGAAGAGCTTAGTGATTCTCCATTTAGAATGCAGCTGACTTTTGAATATTTATACATCTATATCCATATAATATATCTATGTATATCCATGTACTAAATAAGAATCCATCTGTTCTTGTTTCATTAAGTGAAAGTCAGCATTGATTCCTAATTAAACATCAAAAACTTTTTATCATTTATGGAGTTCATTGATTTTTTTATTTTTTAATTTCTTCCTTTTTATTTTATTATTTTTTATTTATTTTCTTTATGATACACATGCATTCCTAACATAACTGTTAATATATATATGTATATACACACACATATTTTGGATTAAAATTGCCAAACTTTTAGTAAGACTTTTGTGTTATATTTATTAGTGATTTTATAATGCTACTTTTTGTGTTTTAATTGTGCTGTTGTTGTTGCTCCATAACTAAGTTGTGTCGACTCTTTGCAAACCCATGGACTATAGCACGCCAGACTCCTCTGTCCTCTACTAGTCTCCCAGAGTTTACTCAAATTCATGTTTATTGAATCAGTGATGATATCTAACCATCTCATCCTCTGCTGCCCCCTTCTCCTACTGTCTTCAATCTTTCCCAATGTCAGGGTCTTTTCCAATGAGTTTATTCTCACATCAGGTGGCCAAAGTATTGGAGATTCAGTATCAGTCCTTGTAATGAATATCCACAGTTAATTTCCTTTAAGATTGACTGGTTTGATCTTCTTGGAGTCCAAGGGACTCTCAAGAATCTCTACCAGCTGCACAATTAAAAAGGATCAATTCTTTTTTTAAATTAATTAATCTATTTTAATTGGAGGCTAATTACTTTACAATATTGTAGTGGTTTCTTGCCATATATTGACATGAATTAGCCATGGGTGTACATGTGTTCCCCATCCTGAACACCTCCTCCCATCTCTTTCCAAATCCCATCTCTCAGGTGATCCCAGTGCATCAGCCCTGATTATCCTGTTTCATGCATTGAACCTGAACTGGTGATCTATTTCACATATGATTGGAAGGAATGATGCTAAAGCTGAAACTCCAGTACTTTGGCCACCTCATGCGAAGAGTTGACTCATTGGAAAAGACTCTGATGCTGGGAGGGGTTGGGGACAGGAGGAGAAGGGGACAACAGAGGATGAGATGAATGGATGGCATCACTGACTTGATGGATGTGAGTCTGAGTGAACTCCGGGTGTTGGTGATGGACAGGGAGGCCTGGCGTGCTGCGATTCATGGGGTCGCAAAGTCTGACACGACTGAGCAACTGAACTGAACTGAACTGAACTGATAGTATACATGCTTCAGTGCTATTCTCTCAAATCATCCCACCCTAGTCTTCTCGTACATCTGTGTCTGTTTTGCTGTCTCGCATGTAGAGTCATCATTACCATTTTTCTAAATTCCATATATATGCATTAATATACTGTATTGCTGTTTTTCTTTCTGACTTACTTCACTCTATATAATAGGCTTCAGTTTCATCCATCTCATTAGAACTGATTGAAATGTATTCTTTTTAATGGCTGAGTAATAGTCCACTGTGTATATGTACCACAGCTTTCTTATCCATTCATCTGCTGATGGACATCTAGGTTGCTTCTATGTCCTGGCTAATGTAAACAGTACTGTGATGAACATTGGGGTGCACGTGTCTCTTTCAGGTTTGGTTTAAAAAGGATCAGTTCTTCACATTTCAGCCTTCTTTATGGCCCAGCTTTCACATCCATACATGACTACTAGAAAAACCATAGCTTTGACTATACAGACATTTGTCAGCAAATTGATGTATCTGTTTTATAATATGCTGTCTAGGTTTGTCATAGCTTTCCTTCCAAGAAGCAAGTTTCTTTTAATTTCATAGCTGCAATCACCATCATAGTGAGTTTGAGTCCAAGAAAATAAAATTTGTCACTGGTTACACTTTTTCCTCTTCTACTATTTCTGCTACTTTTATAAATTTGAGGATTTATATAAGTCCAAAATTAATTAGACTCTCTCTTGATGTTTCTGTGCTCTGGAATATTTTCAATAGCATAAGAATTATTTCTTTATTGATTCATTATAAAATTTACCTAGAAAGTCCAGCTTGAAACATTTTCCTAGAAAAGGTTATATTTTTCTCAATTTTTCTTTTTTTAATATAAATTTATTTATTTTAATTGGAGGTTAATTACTTTGCAATATTGTATTGGTTTTGCCATGCATCAACATGAATCTGCCACAGGTATACATAGGTTCCCCATCCTGAACCCCCCTCCCTCCTCCCTCCCCATACCATCCCTCTAGGTCGTCCCAGTGCACCAGCCCCAAGCATTCTGTATCATGCATCGAACCTGGACTGGCGATTCATTTCATATATGATATTATACATGTTTCAATGCCATTCTCCCAAATCATCCCATCCTCTCCCTCTCCCACAGAGTCCAAAAGACTGTTCTATACATCTGTGTCTCTTTTTCTGTCTCGCATACAGGGTTATCATTACCATCATTCTAAGTTCCATATAAATGTGTTAGTATATTGTATTGGTGTTTTTCTTTCTGGCTAACTTCACCCTGTATAATAAGCTCCAGTTTCATCTACCTCATTAGAACTGATTCAAATATATTGCTCTTATTGTCTGAGTAATACTCCATTGTGTATACATACCACAGCTTTCTTTTCCATTCATCTGCTGATGGACATCTAGGTTGCTTCCATGGCATGGCTATTATAAACAGTACTGTGATGAACATTGGGTTACATGTGTCTCTTTCAATTCTAGTTTCCTTGGTGTGTATGCCCAGCAGTGGGATTGCTGGGTCATAAGGCAGTTCTATTTATTCAAAGTTTTCCATATCTTGCTTAGTAATTTTCTTTAATTACATGAATACCTTCATGTGTTCAAACAAGGTTAAGTATATACCATTCTATGTTTAATGTATAACCTAATCTCTGATAAGGCTTCAGTGGTGGCTCAGAAGGTAAACAATCTCCCTGCGATGAGGGAGACCATGGTTCAGTTCCTGGGTTGGGAAGATCATTTGAAGAAATGCATGGTAACCCACTCCAGTATTCTTGCCTAGAAAATTCCATAAGCAGAGGATCTTGGTGGGCTACAGTCCATGGGATCATAAGGAGTCAGACACAACTGAGTGATTAAAACATACACATAAGGTCTGATATACCTCCTAAACTTCAACCTTACATATTCCTTTGTACAATCAGTGGCTTCTCTTGAGTGTTTAGCACACTTGAATGACTTAATAAGTTCAAAACCAATCTCTTGATATTTTCCCCAAAACTAATTTACCTTACTAACTGCTATGTCAGTAAATAACAATTCTAAACTCCCATGTTTTTAAGGTGGTAAAAATGCATTTTGTCGTCTTTAACTGCTCTCTTGCTTTCAAAATCCATCAGCTAGTCCTGTTGGCTCAACCTTCAAACTGTATCTAGAAGCCAGGCTCTACTTGCTTTTCTCTCATTCGTTCTATCTAAGGCACCATCCTGCTTCTTTTAGAGGGCAGCATTTCCCTTGCGAAGGCCATTCTCTCCACTGCATGGCTAATGTCATCTTTGAAAATGAGAGATCATGTCAAAATCTTGCTCCAAACTTTACCATTACCGTGTCTATTCCTCTCCCTGCCCTTCAGCCTTTTCTTTCCATTTCGTCTTTTATCCATTTTCCTTTTCTTCTAGAAAACTGAAATACAAAAGTCATCATGTAGGGGTCCAGACCCAGCCATCTTGTTTTCCACCCAAGTGTAAGATGGGATTCTATGGTGGCCCTGATGATGGCGTTAGAGAATAAATGGGAACAGTCTACAAAGTGGCAGACTAGTTGGCTGATGAGGGATGTTTTACCATGAGTAAGTTAGGAAGCACAGTATGGGGGAAGGTAGGCAGTCTGATAAAAGGGTTGCATGGGGGGGGGGGGGGTTGGGACCTGGCTGAGTGAGAAGGATGTCCAAAGTCGGATGTGGGATAAGGAGGTTTGGTGCAGGTGTGCCCAAGCCTGAGTTGAATAAAAGGGCCTCTGTCGAGAAGGACAGGAAGCAACTATGATAAGAACAAAGACAAAACCAAACCATATCTAAAGTGTCTGCTACTGTCACCTTTCGAGCATCTCAGTTTAAAGCAAGCCTCATAGCCAAATTCAAACTGCTTTAGAGATGGAGATATGTACTCTGTCCTCTCTATTGTAAATGATGTAGCAAAAAGTATTATGTTTATATATATAATAAACACATATACACATATATATGTAAACTCTGTTGCATATTCAAAGTGAAGAATTTAGAATAGTAAGGCATTCTTCCTCATCTTCCATGCCATTAAATTCATTTTCCTCCATTACTAGTTTATTTTATGATTTTTTCAAGACTACATAATTTGCTTTTATAGAAGTACATGTGTGTTATACAAAATCTAAAAAAATGACTATGGGGTCTCTGTATCCTTCATTGTACATGAGCCCTATATCTTGTAATATTTAGTTCACAATCTGGGGTTTGGGTTTATTTTATACTTAGTCATAAGAAATATTTTTTTCCTATTAATCGCTATTTTTTGAATAATTTTTCATGGTTTTAAGGTAATATTCCAAAGATATCTTTACTAGGTCACTTTTAACCTACACTTTTAATTTTTAAACTTCACTCTATTACCAGTGTGACAAATGCATTAAATCCTTAGTTACATAATGAGATCAAAATACTTCATTCTTTTAGACCATGTTACAACTAGGCATTGATTTATTTATCTTTCTGGTATATCTGTTTTAAAAAAATATTTTCTCTCATTAGCATCAGAGTTTACTGCATCTTCTTCCTTCCAATGAATTTCTTTTAATCAGCACATCTATAATACTTTTTTAAGCTGAAGTTTGAGTCATGTATTCAGTGACAGAAGAGAAAAAAGCAAAAGAACAAGTTCATGGATTTTTTTCAATGGGATTAATAGTAACTTTCATTGTCTCTGTGGCCATACTCACAAACTCTCAGACAAGACCATATCAAAAGTGTAGGTAAACTGAGAATAAGTGAAAGTCACTCAGTCAAATCTGACTCTTTGTGACACCATGGACTCCAGGCCCACCAGACTTCTCTATCCATGGACTTCTCTAGGCCAGAATACTGGAGTGGGTAGCTTTTCTCTTCTCCAGGGGATCTTCCCAACCCAGGGATTGAACCCAGGTCTCTTGCATTGCAGGCAGATTTTTTACCATCTGAGCGACCAAGGAAGCACAAACTGAGTATATTAACAACTAAATTAATATTGGCTCACATGGTTTATTTAAATACACTAGGGCCATTGAAAGATAATGAACTTGAAATCAAGAAACCTGGATTCTACTCTTGACACTGCCCAGTAATTTAAGACTTGGGACAAATGCCTTAACATATGTTTCACAGGTTTATGACTGTTCTGGATTCTTTGTGAAGGGCATCCCTAACTCTCAAATAGACATTTTTTTCTTTTTCTGAAAATAAAATAATTAAAAATGAATTCATCAGGAATTTTAGGAATCCTACAGCTGCACTTATGACTCCCAGACATGTCCGCTCCAATGTCCTAAGCTCATGTTCTTATTTTGGGTGAGGCAAAATTTCATATTGCTCCCTCAGCATTTAATAAGATTATCTTTTTTTAAGTTTTTATTTTATATTGGACTGTAGTTGATTTACAATGTTGTGTTAGTTTCAGGTGTATAGCAAAGTGATTCAGTTATATAGATACCTTTATCTATTTGTTTTCAAATACTTTTAACTCTGATGAATAATCTGTAGAACAATTATCTTGAATGAGATCTAACATCACTGACCGGAGGATCATAAGAAGGATAATTCTACTTCCTACTCCAGATGATTGTTCTGGGTACTAATTGACTAAAGATAAAAATGATAACATACTTAGACTATCGTAAGCCTTTTAATGCTAAGTAATACTACCGACACGTCCATATCACTTAATAACATCAAATATTTCCAGGGCAATGCTGGTGTATCAGGGGAAATAAAAAGTCAATTCGCTCATTTTCATGATTGAAATGCTCCTCTTTTCCCCTTTCCTCAAGTACTGATTTAAAGCTCTCAAAGTGACTTCACTGACCAGTTGGGAAAACATACATGAAATCAGTGCTATCTGGTTCTATCACAGCACTGTTTAGCAACATCATTTTTTTTTAAGCAAGAAGATTGTGCCTTTTGTAAAATACCTGGTGATAATTTACTTTGTAATCTAGGTGTAGGCAATTACCAAAGAGACAAAAAAGAGTATCCAAAGTCTTTATAGGGAAAACAAAGTCAAAAATGTCTGTGTTTCTCCATGTGAAAATGAGGTAAGAGAGAAATAACAGAAAAGGAGTTTAGGCAAAGTCAGGAGAGGAACCAGCGAAGTGTTGGTGGCTGGGAGACAAAAAATTAACTTCACAGTAAATGTTGTTGGCAGAAGAGTTGCATAAACAAGATTGCTGATTTTAAAAAAATGATTTTGTATAAAATATTTAAACACTTTACAATTCACTCCGATTGATTTACAACTCTTGGAATCATTTGCTATGTAAGTGGGGATAAAGTTTTCCTAAAATTCCTAAAAATGTACTGTAGCTAATGGTTTGTACAATTTTTAAAGTGATGACAATTTTAAAACCATATTTTTACAAGTGTTCAGAAATTTACAATTGCTCACATTATATTTGGACAATGTATTTTAACTTCTTTTGTATAGTTCCTAGATGCTAAATAAACTATTGTTTATTTTATCAGTATGATGGCAGGATTCCACTACCAGAGAACAAGTGTGTGTCCTAGTGACTTTCTTTAAGTGATCCTGCTCTGTGTGACCCTATGGACTGTAAACCACCAGGCTCCCCTATCCCTGGGATTCTCCAGGCAAGAGTACGGGAGTGGGTTGTTGTGCCTTCTTCCAGGGGATCTTTCTGACCCTGAGATCAAACCCGTGTCTCTTATGTCTCTTGCATTGGCAGGCAGGTTCTTCACCACTGGCACCACCTGGAAAGTCCTTTAATCATCCCACTGGGTCCTATTATTACATTAGCCTAAATGTATTCATCACCAGTAAATTTTGTTGCTTATAATTTTAATGCATTTAGCATCCCATTCCACTTAATTTGCATCCTTATTTTATTGCAATTTGACTTATTAAGAGGGTTATATCCAATTATTGTTGTAGTTTTAACAATATTTGAAGTATTAAATATTTCTACATAAAAATATTTGCTAATATTATTATTTTTCTTCATTCTTTATTCTCTTATTTATTTTTTTATGTTAATTTAGTTTCTTTGGGCAAAGCAAAAATGCCGTATCTATTTCTTAATAAAATAATTAATGTAATTTTAAAATAAATCCATATTTTCAAAGGAACTCTTGCTAGTACAAGTTCAAAAATCAATATTTCAGAGTAATTTAATGCTACATGACTCTATAAAATATAATTTTTTGTTATTTTTTACCCACCCTCAGAAATAGTGTATCACATGCCCAAGCAATGGCTTCTCAGAATTTATATGGGCAAGACCTCCTCCTCAGAAGTCTAAATTTCAGCTCCACAGGGAGTCTATTAGTCTACCAGACTATAACAACATATCATTAACTGGGTGACTTTAACACAGTTGTAATTTGCTCACAGTTCTGGACACTAGAAGTTCAATATCAAGGGACTAAAACTGGTGGGTTTCTCTTTAGACTTCTTTCCTTGTCTTGCAGACCTTCTCTCTGTGTCCTCACATTATCTTTCCTGTTCATACATGTATTTCTGGTGTCTCCTTGACCTCTTATAAGGACACCAGGCTTACAGAATTACAACCCCATCCTTACAAATTCATCTTACCATGATTACATACTTGAAGGCCATATCTCCATATGTAGTCACATTGAGGCTTAGGCTTCATCCAATGCATTTGGTGAGAACACAATTCAGTCTAAAACAGGGCTCCTTATCTATATTTATAGATTTTAATTATTTGAAACTCTTCTCTTTGTTCTCTTAGGCCAAAGTGGGAAAGTTTTCTGTTATCAGGTTAGAATCTTTATCCATTATCCCTGATAGCTCAGCTGGTAAAGAATACACTTGCAATGCAGGAGACCCCAGTTTTATTCCTGGGTTGGGAATATCCACTGAAGAAGGGATAGGCTACTCACTCCAGCATTCTTTCCTTGTGGCTCAGCTGGTAAAGAATCTGCCTGCAATGTGGGAGACCTGTGTTCAATTCCTTGGTTGGGAAGATTCCCTGGAATAAGAAAGGCTACCTGCTCCAGTATTCTGGCCTAGAGAATTCCATGGACTGTATATTCCATGGGGTTGCAATGAGTCAGACACAACTGAGTGACTTTATTCTATCCTATTCTATTAAGTCTTTATTAAATTATCTTTTAATAATTAATGTGGATTCTGACTCTTGACTGAATATGACACATACATCACCCTACTAATGTTTACCTTGTCTATTTGACTTGCCTAGCCAATGTGATGAATAAGGCAATGGCACCCCACTCCAGTACTCTTGCTTGGAAAACCCCTGGACGGAGGAGCCTGGAAGGCTGCGGTCCATGGGGTCACTGAGGGTCAGACACAACTGAGCGACTTCACTTTCACTTTTCACTTTCATGCATTGGAGAAGGAAATGGCAACCCACTCCAGTACTCTTGCTTGGAGAATCCCAGGGATGGGGGCAGCCTGCTGGACTGCCATCTATGGGGTCGCACAGAGTCAGACACGATTGAAGTGACTTAGCAGTAGCAGCAGCAGCCAATGTGATGGTAGCTCACCTGGTAAAACTGTAATTATGTTTGTCCCTTGAGCCTCAGACAATTAGTAGAAGAGCCTAACATGATTATTTTGAGGTGCTAACCTGAAATCTTCTTGGTCTGCTGGCTCCCTGATTAAAGTTTCTTCCTTACCTCAACATCTTGTCTCTCAGATTCATTGGCCTGTTGTGTGGTGAGCAGAGGAACTTTGTATTCAGTAACAATTTGGCTTAGCCACCTAGAAGACTTGCTGCTTGTGGCAAACTGGCCCCTATCAGGGAATATTGGGGCAAGAACCTAGCAGCTGCCAGGACTGTGTTGTCCTGAAGTTCTTTCCTTCAAGATTCCCTGAATTGCCAACTACTGCTCCCAGAGCTTGGCAGTTGAGACAAGGGAACAGCAAACTTCAAGAGTTGATGAACTCAGTTTCATTTGTAGGGCAATTTTACCCAGTTCGATAACTGGTAGCAATAACTTGGTTCAGCAAGTTCACTTGTTTTGTGTGTCCTTTGTGTCCAGAGCTGACAAGCTCGATTTTGGGGGATAAGTTGCTCCAGTGTGCACATTGGGGACATTTCTTCCCCTCAACTTGGGCTTTTCCTTTATGGGACAAGCCAATCTGGTTGGGTACCCATTTGCAGAGAGGAGGTGTTGTTTAGGACTCTACCCTGAACCGCTTCATTGGGAACTCTTTGTTTTGGGGGAAGTCCACCCTAGCTCATTCATAGGGTAAATTTATTTACCTCATTTGGGAACTGGTCCAGTTGGAACTGGTTCATTTGGGAGCTAGTTTCTGTGGGGGTAGGTAGCCTAGTTGGAATTAGTTTGTTTGTTTTATAGGGTAAATTTATTTACCCTGTCGGGGAATCAGTTTATCTGCATGCATCAGTGCTGGAATCTGTGCCATTTTTGTTGGAATTAGTCTGCTTCTGTTGCGTTTTGGTGTTATAAAGCTTATAAAACTGGGAAATATTTTCTCTATCCTGAAGGAAAGATCTTTGGGGTGCATATTAGATATGTATGTTAAGATCAGAAGGGCAATGGCCACTGAATGGTTCACAATTAAACAACCTGGCAAGCAGAAGCACTTTATAAAGGAGAGGAACACTCTGATAATGAACATGCCCTGGAGGGCTCCCTTGGACTTGAGACATCCAAATCTAATTTCCCCTACAGGAGCCCTAGAGGAGAAAATGGCTATCTTCTCCAGTATTCTTGCCTAGAGAATTTCATGGACAGAGGAGCTTGGCGGACTACAGTCCATAGGGTCACAGTCAGATATGACTGAGTGACTAACACTTAAACTTTAGCTTTCATTAGGTAGCTGTTGGCTCTTAAGTCTAGCCCCAAAATATAGACTTATAGCACCCTAATCACTGCAGCCCAAAGTAGAGCAGGCCAGTTGAAACCAACATAGATCTCGGAGAATAAATCGCTCTTACTATGAATCACAGATTAGGGGTGGTGCTTAATTAATATTATTGTGACAATATTCTGCTGATGAGATACTTTTCTACTTGTTCTTCCCTGTATTTCTACAGAGTAGTTCTTCTATCGAATAGGTAGCATATTTTTCTGTCAAAAATATGACAGAACTTAGATCAGTGTCTTTCAAATTGTGGTCAATAGATTATTTAGACTGCCATTTATTATTAATAATGTTCAATCATGAGTTAGTTATTATTATTTTTTATAGATGACCTGTAAAACATGCAGATTACTGAGTTCCCTCTACTCTTACAAAATCTTTGAGATTAGGCCCAGAAATTTGCATTTTAGCAAGCTTTATAGTTAATTCCAAATGATTTCTATAACTGGCTCTCTTTATAAGTAATTTCTAATGTTCACATACCATTTTAGATTTGGTTATTCACTTTTATAGTGTCCAAAAGCACTTAGTACTTAAAAATCAATAAGATGTTGTTCACATTGAATATGTACCTTATTAGCCACAGGTTTTCTAGGTAAGAGTAATATTTTATTCATCATTTTTATATGTAGAAACTATGCCCAGCATGTTTAATGTTTGCAGAAAGACACAGATGGGGAAAAGGAAGTAAATGAGAGGAATAGGGAGATAGATAACTTGGATTTGGCCTTAGGAACAAGAAAGAAGGATGCCCTGACTGAGAGAGTCTTAAAAGGTATCAGTTTGATAGGAAGAAATCTCATAAACTTGGCTTAGCACTGGCAACCAGGCCTGGTTGATTAGCATTTACAGCCTGGCATCTGACAGGTATGCCATTAATTCCCACTTCCTACACTTGGAGAATCTGAACTGAACTACCTAAAAGAATAGATGGCACTTCTCTGGTGGTTCAGTTGGTTAAGAATCTGCCTGCAATGCAGGAGACCACCTGCAATGCAAGAGATCAGAGTTCCATCCCAGGGTTAGGAAGATCCTCTGGAGAAGGAAATGACAACCCACTCCAGTATTCTTGCCTGGGAAATCCCATGGACAGAGGAGCCTGGCAGTCTGTAGCCCATGGGATCGCAAAAATTAGACATGACTTAGTAATTAAATCAACATTACAAGAGACTAGATTAAAATTCATTAAAGGACTTAAGAGATAACATATAATTTAACATTTAATATTTTTTCAAGAAATATTTTGATCATACTGTATCTTATGTCTACTCTAAGAATTTTGAATTTTCTCTCTCTATATGTAATATACACACATATCAATATATATAATATATCTGCACATATATTTTAAAAATAGTGAACAAAATGTATACCTTATTTTTCATTAAATTCCCAAAAGATGGTTAAATCTTTCTGCTTTTTTACTCCTGGATTCATACCTGGAATAATGATATTATCTCTCTCAACATTTACACAATGTCTTACTGTGCTCTGCCATCATAAGGCAGCTGTGAAGTATTATTCAATGTGTAAAGACGTTATTAAGTCACATCTCAGTTGTAGGAAGGTGGAAGGGAGTTGTGAAAGCAGAGGGCTTGACCTAAGACTTTAGCATACAGCCTTCTTCCTTTTTGATAAATAAGCTTAAACCTAAAGAGATTAATTCAACCTATTCCACTGTGGCCTACAGCCTTGAAAGTGTACAGAAGATGCCAAAGGCTTCACAATCAGATAAAAACACGCTCTTGTTATTTTCTATAATGGAGCAATAGAGTGGCAATGCTATTTGTAAGGAAATCCCTGACCTACTTAAATGCTTACCTTTTTTATCCCACTGAGAACATTATTCAGCCTATAGAAATGGATACCCAGAGGCCAGCAGGAAGTTGTTTGGCTTTATAGCTTTATATCAAGTAGCAGACTTAGAAGGCTTAAAAAAAATCAGAGAGGCTTCATTAGAATAGTGTAATTAACCCCACAATAAAAACACTAAGAAGAAAAGAAATTGGAAGACTTACAACACAAAAGTAAACAAAAAAAACTATTCCAAGTATGTGGGAGAATGAGGGAATTTCTTTTGGGCAAGAAATGTGGTTAGAAATTTAATTGACTGGACTGACTTCACTCAGTGGGGATTATGACAAACGAAGTAAACTTGTTAAAAGAATATCTTCTTAGTTCAAGCTGCTGTTACAAACTATGAAGGCTGGATGGCTTATAGGGGCTTCCCAAGTGTCTCAGTGGTAAAACAATCTGCCTGCCAAGCAGGAGATGTGGGTTTGATCCCTGGGTTTTGAAGATACCCTGGAGAAAAAAAGAAAGAAAAAAAAAACTATTTATTTCTCACAGTTCTGGAGGTTGGAGTCTGACATCAGAGTGCCAGCATGGTCAGATTCTGGTGAGAAATCTAGTTTCAGGCTGGCAACATCTTGGATTCTCCCGTGGTAGAGAGCAGAGACAGGAAGTGAGTCTGCTTCCTAGTTTCCTAGTTTCCGGCTGGCAACATCTTGGATTCTCCCGTGGTAGAGAGCAGAGACAGGAAGTAAGTCTGCTTCCTAGTTTCCTAGTTTCAGGCAGGCAACATCTTGGATTCCTAGTTTCAGGCTGGCAACATCTTGGATTCTCCCGTGGTAGAGAGCAGAGACAGGAAGTAAGTCTGCTTCCTAGTTTCCTAGTTTCCGGCTGGCAACATCTTGGATTCTCCCGTGGTAGAGAGCGGAGACAGGAAGTGAGTCTGCTTCCTAGTTTCCTAGTTTCAGGCTGGCAACGTCTTGGATTCTCCCGTGGTAGAGAGCGGAGACAGGAAGTGAGTCTGCTTCCTAGTTTCCTAGTTTCAGGCTGGCAACATCTTGGATTCTCCCGTGGTAGAGAGCGGAGACAGGAAGTGAGTCTGCTTCCTAGTTTCCTAGTTTCAGGCTGGCAACGTCTTGGATTCTCCCGTGGTAGAGAGCAGAGACAGGAAGTGAGTCTGCTTCCTAGTTTCCTAGTTTCAGGCTGGCAACATCTTGGATTCTCCCGTGGTAGAGAGCAGAGACAGGAAGTGAGTCTGCTTCCTAGTTTCCTAGTTTCAGGCTGGCAACATCTTGGATTCTCCCGTGGTAGAGAGCAGAGACAGGAAGTGAGTCTGCTTCCTAGTTTCCTAGTTTCAGGCTGGCAACATCTTGGATTCTCCCGTGGTAGAGAGCAGAGACAGGAAGTAAGTCTGCTTCCTAGTTTCCTAGTTTCAGGCTGGCAACATCTTGGATTCTCCCGTGGTAGAGAGCAGAGACAGGAAGTAAGTCTGCTTCCTAGTTTCCTAGTTTCAGGCTGACAACATCTTGGATTCCTAGTTTCAGGCTGGCAACATCTTGGATTCTCCCATGGTAGAGAGCAGAGACAGGAGGTAAGTCTGCTTACCTTAGACTGGCACTGGAACCTACATGGCCAGGACTGAAACCTGGCCAAAAACCCTTTTCTGGGACTCTAACCCACATGGCTGAGACTTGAATCCAGCCAAAACCCACAGTACCTGCTTTCAGAGCTTAATGAGGCTCAGATTCTTGATGTTTTATCTCAAAAATAATTCACTGAGAGATGAAGTGATAGGTAAGAAATGGATTTATTTAGAGAGAAGCACGCTCCACAGCAGAGTATGAGCCATCACAGAGATCAGGTCTGGCTGCCTCAAACTGTGGCACGGTTAGCCCATAAAAGGGCTGGGTAATTTTATGGGCTAATGAGAGGGAGGATTATTTCACCTGTCAGGCCAGTGTATTCTCCTCAGTTCTGTCTCACTGCAACAAAGATTCGGAGCGAAGGACGTTAAAGCCCTCGGGGTGTCACAGCTCTCAGGTCTTGGACAGACTGTGTTATAGGTCTTAGACAGATCAGTGTTATGGCTCCATGTTACAGCTCTATTTTATTTAGAAAATAGCAAGAAAATCCATCCTCAAGGCTGATGGCATGCCAACCCAAAGATGCAAAGAGAAGAGAGTCGGGGAACATGCCAGTATGCAGGAGAGAGAGACCTCCAGCTCTTTGGCTCCTCTTTTTATATGTTTTTTCCTCCCCCTGTGCCTGCCCTATGTAAATTGGGCTAGCCAGGAGTGCTGTTTGTTCTACCTGAGGTCCGCATCCTGGTCCTCAGACCTTCCTTTGACCTTCATTTGTTCTATTTTCCTTTGCCTTCCTTGTTTTTTTAGCCACCACCATTTTGCACTCCTGCTTCCTATTCTAAATACCTAACACAACTATTTTGGGGGAGGGCTGGAGATTTCTAGGAGTTGGACCATTTCCCACTTTTTTGGTCTTTTGATGGTGCCTTGGAAATGTCATGGCATCTCTGGTAGTGTCATTTAGCTTACTGACTGAGGATCAAGGTCTAGTCAAAGTTGACTTGTCTGCCATCTTGGACCCATTTGATTTTAATTAGTTTATGTTATATCCTTTGGCTATGTCATTCTTTCAAAAGTTGTGCTCTGTCCCTTTCCCTTCTATTTCAGAAGCAAACTCTCCTGTGACTCTTATAAGGGCACTAATTGGGTTCTGTTCTTGAAAACTCCACCCACATGACCTCATCTGTCCCTAATAACCTGCCAAAGACCAATTTCCTAATACCAACATATTAAAGGTAGAATTTCTGTGTTTGAATTTTGGAATGATACAAAATTTAGTTCATGATGGGATAGTAAATATGGGATGCTGATGATAAATAAAAGTTAAATAAATTATTACAAAAAGCAGCTTGAGTATTTTCTTTACTTTTTTGGAGTATTTTAAATTCAAAGAATTATTTTATAAATACATATCAAATGATGTGTTCTGAATTTAACTGATAGAGTGAAAGACCCTACATTTCTGTGTCCCCAATTTCTAAATTGTAGGAATAGGCTTCATTTATGACCTTCCCTCCATTCCAAGGAGGAGGTTCAAACAGTTACCAATTAGGAAAGGGAGAGGATAGAGAGACAAGTGAGGGACAGTCCAGTAAAACAATAATATAGCCTTGGGAAAAGGTATCTTTCCTTTTCCCATATAGCAGAGATACATATAGAAATATATTACCACTGTTTTGCAGATACTGAAACCCCTACCAGGTGGAAGAAATGAACATATTCTGCCCACAAGGATCTAGACCCCAGGCTAGTTGGAATAAGGTGGATGATGCTGACTCCCACTTACCTCACTACCAACCAATCAGAAGAATATCTATGAGCTGATCATGCTCTCTTTGAATCGTTACTATAAAACTTCTCACTACCCCCTCCAAGATGGGATACACAGTTTTGAGGGCAATTCTAAAAGAGATGGGAATACCAGACTACCTTACCTGCTTCCTGAGAAATCTGTATGCAGGTCCAGAAGCAACAGTTAGAATGAGACATGGAACAATGGACTGGTTCCAATTTGGAAAAAGAGTGCATCAAGGTTGTATATTGTCACCCTGCTTATTTAACTTATATGCAGATTATGTTGTGCAAAATGCTGGATTGGGTAAAGCACAAGCTGCAATCAAGATTGCCAGGAGAAATAACAATAACCTCAGATATGCAAATAACACCACACTTATGACAGAAAGCTCAGAAGAACTAAAGAACCTCTTGATGAAAGAAGAGAATGAAAAAGTTGGCTTAAAGCTCAACATTCAGAAAACTAAGATCATGGCATCTGGTCCCATCACTTCATGGCAGATAGATAGGGAAACAATAAAAACAGTGAGAGAGTTGATCTTCTTGGACTTTCCTTTCAGTGATTTTTTTTTTCTTTGCTCCTTGAAAGAAAAGCTATGACAAACCTAGATAGCATATTAAAAAGCAGAGAGATTACTTTGCCAATAATGATCCATCTAGTCAAAGCTATGGTTTTTCCAGTAGTCACGTATAAATGTGAGAGCTGGACCATAAAGAAAGCTGAGTGCTGAAGAATTGATGCTTTTGAACTGTGGTATTGGAGAAGACTCTTGAGGGTCCCTTGGACCGCAAGGAGATCCAACCAGCCCATTCTAAAGGAAATCATTCCTGAATATTCATTAGAAGCACTGATGTTGAAGCTGAAACTCCAATACTTTGGCCACCTGGTGTGAAAAACTGACTCATTTGAAAAGACCCTGATGCTGGGAAAGATTGAAGGCAAGATAAGGGGATGACAGTGGATGAGATAGTTGGATGGCATCACTAAGTCGATGGACATGCGTTTGAGCAAGCTCTAGGAGTTGGTGATGGACAGGGAAGCTTAGCATGCTGCAGTCCATGGGGTCACAAAGAGTTGGACATAACTGAGGGAACGGAACTGAACTCAGCTTGTTAGGGGAAGCACACTGACTGAAACAACCCACCCTGGCCAGGCACCATAGTAACCATTTGCATGAGTTGTTTTATGACAGGAGGTCCTGGTAAGGAACATGGAACTAATAAACCACCACCAACCAGAAGAATTCAGGAAAGGTCAAAAGGAAACACCACATGTCTGACCATCTTCCAGAATCCTTCTCTCTGGCATCCATCTTGGCTGAACAAGGCATGAACCACCAGGAAGGACTCTGAGTCAGAATGATTGGCTAAAGACAACCTGGAAACTAGTCCCATCACTATAAAACCCAAGACTATGCAAGCCACGTGGCAGAGCTGTTCTCCTGGGTTCCCTTACCCTACTGCTCTCTCCCCGGGTGCCCTTTCCCAATAAAATCTCTTGCTTTGTCACAAATGTGTCTCCTCAGACAATTCATTTCTGAGTGTTACACAGGAGCCCGGTTTCATTCCCTGGAAGGGGTCCGCCTTCCTGCAACAAGCCTACTTTAGCCCAGTGTCCCTGTTTGCCTGACAAAGCCTTATAAAGCCATTCTTTTCTACTTCACTCAAAACTCTGTCTCCAAAAATTGATTTGGTATCAGGGTACAGAGGTCTGATTTGGCTTCATAACCAAAATTACACTTTGTCCACATTATAATTTCAGTATCAACAATCAGCTGTGGGCAGTTTTGTCTTCAATTTTCATCAAAGAGCAATTCACTCATTTTTAGTTCTTGTCAACTTTAGAAACTTTATTTTCCTATTTTCTTCTTTTCTCTTCTCTTGCTCTCTTTGTCTATTTTTTTTTTTCTTTTTAAACTTGTGAGTTGTTTGGACTGATATTGAAACTTACAATGTAATTTTCTTATCACATGACAATAACAGTTACTATTTCTTTCAGCACTAATAAGCTACAACGACAATTTCCTTTCCACATGTGTTTAATTATAGTTTACAATTAGAAGCCAATGTGCTTTCAAATGCTATCTTAAAACTTACAAAACAACAAGTCTATCCTAATTCCTTTTTAAAAATATGTATTTATACTCAGTTTTTCCTGATCCAGAGCAATCTCTTTATTTAAGTTCATCTATTATTGTGGCAATCAGTAATTTTTCACCAAGTAAAACCTTATAAAGCTTTCACTATGCTCGGGATGTTTCTACCAGTGAATTAGTTAATTGCTAATTTGATCTCTTCTAAAGGAAACGAAGCATTCACACCCAGTCAATTCACTGATGTAAGCATGGAATGGATGTCTTTTTTCAGAAACCAAGATAGCGTATCCTCCTCCAGTATTTCTGATGAAGGATTCGAGACTGTATAATAGAATTGGAGTGCTTGGTTAATTGCTATTGCTTGCATAAGTGAGTGCTCTCATATGACTGCTTGGTAGGACAAAGCTATTTCAGTGAGTTTGCATATAAATGTTCAAGAGCTTATCCATGCTTCCTAATATAATTTGCATTAATTATAATGATCATTGTCTCCGTTGTTGATACAATAATAATAATAGCAGGCATTTACCAAAGACTTCATGCTGAATTCTTATGTACATTAACTCTTTTATCTTTTCATTACCAATGATGATCCTTTCTCAATCAAGAAGGAAAGCTAAATTTTAGAGAGGTGATACAGTTAAAGTCACTCTGTGGACAAGGTCACACAGAATAGATTTAGAAATGGTAACAAGTGGTCTATATCAATCCAACACGGCTGTGCTTGAGCACTTCAAATTACTTGTCATAATATCTGCCTCCTACTCTAGAACTACAGTACCTCTTTCCTTAGCTCAAATTGTTTGAAAGTATGCATCATAAGGTTTATTTTTTTCTTAATCATAGTTTGAGGTAAGAATTTCTGACAGCACATTTCTCTCTTGCTTTCACAAATTATAGTAATTTTAGGGGATTAAGTTGCAAATACAGGATGGATCTGGGAGATTGCTGAATTAAAAGGTTCTCTTACAAAACAAGATATTTCTTTTGCTAATACAAATTATTGAGTTTAGATCAAACAAAAGTAAAGACCATCCTAGAAATACAAATACCCGTAGGTATTTTTTGAGAAGTAGGCATTTATTGTGCATTTCTCATTAAAATCTTAACTAAATTGTGCAATATGTGTGTGTATACTGTTGGGGGAGTGTGTCATTTCCTCGGTTCTGTCTCATCACAACAAAAGTTTGAAGCAATGAACGTTAAATCCCTCAGACAGACCGTGTCACAGCTCTGTATTACAGTTCAGTTTTATCTAGAAAATAAAGGAAAATACATCCTTGAGTCACGAAGGCATGATGACCCAAAAGACGCAAAGAGAAGAGAGAGAGAGAAAGAAAGAGAGAGTGTGGGCTCGTGTGCATGAGAGAGAGAGCCCCAGCCCTTTGGCTCCTCTTTTTATGTTTTTTCCTCCCACTGGGCCTGCTCTACGTAAATTGGGCCAGCCAGAAGTGCTTTTTGTTTTACCTGAGGTCCTCACTCGTGTCCTTGGACCTTCCTTTAAAAAAAAAAAAATTAGTGGGCTTTTCCCTTCCCTTCCTTGTCTTTTAGCCACCACCATTCTGGACTCCTTTTTCCTATTTGAACAACCTAACAATACTAAGTCACTACAATTGGGTCTGACTCTTTGCAACCCTATGCAATGTAGCCTGCCAGGGTCCTCTTTCCATTGGATTCTCCAGGCAGGAATATCGGAGTGCGTTGCCATGCCCTCCTCAAGGAGATTTTTCTAACCCAGGGATCAAAACTTTGTCTCTTGAATCTCCTGCATTGCATGAGGATGCTTTACCACTGAGCCACCAGGGTTTTCTGTGAAATTCCAAACAGTTCTCAGAAGTGTTTGTACCATTGTACATTTCTGCACAGTTTTTCTTTAATGGTTTATGCTTTTTGTGCCCCACTCAAGAAAGCTTTACCTACTCCACAGTGAGGGATATTTTTTCCTGTGCTTTCTTCTAGGAGCTTTATGGATTTAGGTTTTACATTTAGGTCTATGATCTATCTTCAATTTGCCAAGAGGGTTCTTTATCAGTAGCACCAGATGTATATATTGGGAGGGAAAATGTTGGCTACAACTCATTATAATAGCATTTTTACACTGTACAGATTTTGGCCTTTCCCATACATTTACATTTCCACATATTAAAAGCTTTTATAAAAAGGGGGAAATAGAAAGCATAAACAAGGCATAACAGTTTTTCTGTTATATTTCCCAGTTTTACAAAGATATTTTGCAGTTAGATTCGATTCTCAAAAATATTTGTTGCACTGAATTTAAATTTTATGGTTAATGTCTTGGTACAATGCCTACATTCATATTTTTATCTTAATCAACAAATCTACCCAAACTTGTTCTAAGACATGTACAAACATACAGGAGTAAAGAATGTGTTCCCTGCCCTGAAGGAACACTAAGTCTAAGCAAAGGCATCTTCTGTATTACATGCTTAAAGACAACAACCATATTCCAGTGAGTTTGAGACATAAGTAATACATCTATAAATCAGATTTTAAAACTGGTCAACAAATTTGGTCTATTGATTTCTGAAGTTGAGAAGCATATTGGTTACTGTCAATTTCTCTTCTCCCATTCTTATTTATTTATTTTTGGCTTCACAACTTGTGGGATTTTAGTTCCCCAAAAAAGGATTGACCCCCAAGCTACTGCAATGAAAGTAATAATTCTAAGCACTGGACAACCAAGGAATTCCCTCTCTTCTCTCATTATTATCTATCAATAGAACCCTAATGATTTAGACCTAAGCATGTATTCAATAGGAATAAAACAGTATGTTTCCTAGCTCATTTTGAATCTTGCTAGGCTAATGTGACAGATTTTGGCAATAGGATATCATCCAAGGTCTACTGTTTAACTTTCAGAAAATAGCTTTAAGGGAGTTGGGGCATTTTTTTTTTTCTTCCTTCTGTTTTTCTTATTCCCTTTGGGTGGAATTCAAAGTGGCAACATTTTTATCTGCTATTATGGGCTGGATGAAGCTCAAGCTAGAGTCAAGATTGCTGGGATCAATATCAATAACCTCAGATATGCAGATAACATGACCTTAATTGCAAAAAGTGAAGGAACTAAAGAGCTTCTTGATAAAGTTGAAAAAGAGAATGAAAAAGCTGGCTTAAAACAGCATTCAAAAAGCTAATATTATGGCATTCAGTCCCGTCACTTCATGGCATATAGGTGGGGAAACAATGGAAACAGTGAGAGACTTTATCTTCTTGGACTCCAAAATTACTGGTGACTGCAGCCATGAAATTAAAAGATGCTTGCTTATTGGAAGAAAGGCTATGACAAACCTAGACAGCATATTAAAAAGCAGAGCCATTACCTTGCCAACAAAGATCCATCCATATAGTCAAATTTATGGTTTTTCCAGCAGCCATGTACAGATGTGAGAATTGGACAATAAAGAAGCCTGAGTGCTGAAGAACTGATGCTTTTGAAGAGTGGTGCTGGAGAAGACTCTTGAGAGTTCCTTGGACTGCAAGGAGATCAAACCGGTCAATCCTAAAGGAAACCAATCCTTAATATTTATTGGAAAGAATGATGTTAAAGGTGAAGCTCCAATTCTTTGGCCAGCTGATGGAAAGAGCTGGTTCATTGGAAAAGACCATGATGCTGGTAAAGATTGAGGGCAGGAGCAAAGGGAGCAACAGAGGGTGAGATGGTTGGATGGCATCATCAACTCACTGGACATGAGTTTGAAAAAATTCCAGGAGATGGTAAAGGACAGGGAATCTTGGCATGTCACAGGCCATGCAATTGCCAAGAGTCAGACATGACTGAGTGACTGAACAACAAATGGGCAAGCAGTCATACAATTTATTGTTCAACCTGGAATATTAGCAATAAAAGGAGGCATTTTTATTAATTAATACAAAACAAAAGTTGTAAATATAAAGGCACTGGGAAAACCAATATATAATGATACTCTAAACTTGGGCTTTTAAGAAGAATCCTGTTAAGGAGGAGTGTGGAGGCACACAATGTTGTTAAAACTTCTATTCAGGGTATCAGGAAGCCCTGATACAAGATTTCAATTATCTTGTAAGCATATCTTCTATGAAAGCATCATACTTTGCAATCTTTTAAAACTATTTTTTGAAGTTTCTGTTACATGTGACAGACCGTATTCTTAGGTAGGACAGCATCTGAAGTAAATACTCTGTGCTACTTAAGAAAGAATCTAAAATATTTTCATTGTCTTTTGTCTAAAATTATGTGAGTGAAGACATAGCTACTGTAGTCTGGAGAGCTGGGAAAGTTTTTTAAGTCTTGGCAAAAATATATCATTAAATTGTTCCCAACTGTTTAAATAAGGTTAAGCTAAATTATGCTACAAAAAAAATAAATAAATAAATAAAAAAGTCAAAATCTTAGTGGCTCAACAGAATAAACATTTATCACTGTAGCAAATTTCACATGTGGTTCTAAGCAGCTTTATTCACATTTCATACTGCATAAATTGGGGGTAATGTCATCTTAACTCAGTGTAGGAGAGGAGACAAGAATATTATTCAATGGCTCTCATACCATTAGGTGACTTAAATAAAATCCACTTAGTTTTCATTAAAATGGAGAATCACATGACTATGTTTAATATCTACAGATGGGATATGCAATCATTCTATATAAACTGGGAAGGAAAGATAGCATAAATATTGGTAAACACCTGTGAATTGTGCCATATCTACTAGCATACAAAGTTAGGCAAATGTTAGGAAAAATTCAGCATGTTGGAATTTTCTATTTTCTTCTTGCTTTTTAAAAGTAAATTCTCAAGAGAGAGTGATAAAATTAGGCTAAAATATATCTGTGAGCAGAAATAAATGGAAACAAATTTAGACTTTCTAAAAAAGGTATTCTTCCATTTTGGAGTACAGATTTATTCTCATAATTTGGAACTTCAACGGGATGTTAAAAAAGAAGAAGAAAGAAAGAGAAAGGAAAGAAAAAAGCCAAAAACCTGAGGTCAGAAATTGAATAGTTATGATACATTAACCTTCACACTAAACCTTGCATTGAGTTGGGGCAAGCAGATATTCTAAGATAGAGGCCAGTGAGTAATAGTCTTGAATTTCCATGCCTGTGGCCATGAAAAAGTAGAACATTGACTTTAGTTATATTTATACATGCTAAGTTTCTTCAGTGGTGTCCAACTTTTTGCGACCCTATGGACTGTTGCTTGCCAGGCTCTTCTGTCCAGTGGGATTATCTCAGGGAAGAACACTGGAGAAGGTTGCCATTACATCCTCCAGGGTATCTTCCCATGCCAGGGATCAAACCTGCATCTCTTAAGTCTTCTGCATTCACAGTTGGGTTCTTTACCTCTAGTGCCACCTTGGAAAGCCATATTTATACATGGAATTGAGCAAAAGCTAACTAGAGAAGGTTACTGACTTCTTGAGGTAGAATTCTAATGGGAGATACACAGAATAAACTATATGTGTATTAGTTGTTCAGTCGTATCTGACACTTAGCTACACCATGGACTGTAAAGGCCCCTTTTTCCATGGAAATTCCCAGGCAAGAATATTGGAGTGAGTTGCTATTCCCTTCTCCAAGAGGTCTTCCCAACCCAAGAATTGAACCTGGGTCTCCTTCATTTCAGTTCAGTTCAGTCGCTCAGTCGTGTCCAACTCTGCGACCCCATGAACTGCAGCATGCCAGGCCTCTCTGTCCATCACCAACTCCTGGAGTCCACCCACATCCATGTCCATTGAGTCGATGATGCCATCCAACCATCTCATCCTCTGTCATCTCCTTCTCTTCCTGCCCTCAATCTTTCCCAGCATCAGGGTCTTTTCCAATGAGTCAGCTCTTCGCATCAGGTGGCCAAAGTATTGGAGTTTCAGCTTCAGTATCAGTCCCTCCAGTGAACACCCAGGACTGATCTCCTTTAGGATGGACTGGTTGGATCTCCTTGCAGTCCAAGGGACTCTCAAGAGTCTTTTCCAACACCACAGTTCAAAAGCATCATTTCTTCTGTGCTCAGATTTCTTTGTAGTCCAACTCTCACATCCATACATGACCACTTTTCGATCTCCTACATGTAGTCAGATTCTTTACCTACATGTAGTCAGATTCTTTTCATCTGAGCCATCAGTACATAGAATAAACTATAAATATAAATAAATTTTATAATATTTTCAAAGATAAGTACTTTATGAAAGAAAAAGCTGAAAATGTGGCCAATGATAAGGGAATATTAGTAGCATTGAGGTAAGGCAAATTTTAAAATAGATTGTAAAGTTTAAACATTTACAAAAAAAAGTTGACATTTGAGGAAAAAACTAAAAGCAAACAATGAGTAAAACTTCTAAACATCAGGGTGAAGGATGTCTTGGCAATGTGTAGCAGCTAAAGCAAAAGTATACCCACTGTGTTCAATATGTACTACAACATGGTGGACAGCATGGCTGAAAGTGTTACTTGCTTATGAGATCCGAGAGCAAATATTGAAGCACACCTTGCAGCAGCTTGTTGGTCTTTGAAAGGACTTCAATTTTTCCCTAGATAAAATGGGAGGGTATTGGTGAGTTTTGAGCAAAGGAGGGACATGGTCTGATTTGTCCTTTAAGAGAATGTGGCTCTAGTCATGAGCTTAGACTATATGTATTCAAGGAAAGTATCAGGGGAAATAGAATATTTTTACAGTAATTTGCCTCTTGAGAAATCTATATGCAGGTCAGGAAGCAACAGTTAGAACTGGACCTGGAACAACAGACTCGTTCCAAATAGGAAAAGGAGTGTGTCAAGGCTGTATATTGTCACCCTGCTTATTTAACTTATATGCAGAGTACATCATGAGAAAGACTGGGCTGGAAAAAGCACAAGCTGGAATCAAGATTGCCAGGAGAAACATCAATAACCTCAGATATGCAGTTGACACCACCCTTATGGCAGAAAGTGAAGAGGAACTAAAAAGCCTCATGATGAAAGTGAAAGAGGAGAGCAAAAAAGTTGGCTTAAAGCTCAACATTCAGAAAACGAAGATCATGGCATCTGGTCCCGTCACTTCATGGGAAATAGATGGGGAAACAGTGGAAACAGTGTCAGACTTTATTTTTCTGGGCTCCAAAATCACTGCAGATGGTGACTGCAGCCATGAAAATGAAAGATGCTTACTCCTTGGAAGGCAAGTTATGGCCAACCTAAATAGCATATTGAAAAGCAGAGACATTACTTTGCCAACAAAAGTCCATTTAGTCGAGGCTATGGTTTTTCCAGTGGTCATGTATGGATGTGAGAGTTGGACTGTGAAGAAAGCTGAGCGCTGAACAACTGATGCTTTTGGACTGTGGCGTTGGAGAAGACCCTTGAGAGTCCCTTGGACTGCAAGGAGATCTAACCAGTCCATTCTAAAGGAGGTCAACCCTGGGATTTCTTTGGAAGGAATGATACTAAAGCTGAAACTCCAATACTTTGGCCACCTCAAGTGAAGAGTTTACTCATTGGAAAAGACTTTGATGCTGGGAGGGATTGTGGGCAGGAGGAGAAGGGGATGACAGAGGATGAGATGGCTGGATGGCATCACAGACTTGATGGACGTGAGTCTGAGTGAACTCCGGGAGTTGGTGATGGACAGGGAGGCCTGGCATGCTGCGATTCATGGGGTCGCAAAGAGTCAGACACGACTGAGCGACTGAACTGAACTGAACTTTACCGAAGGAGATAAATGGTGAATTTGTAGTATAGAAAGTAGTTAAACAAACAAACTAACAAATAAAACCACCTCAATCCTTAATATAATTTGAAGCTAAAGTCTTCCCTGATAGTTTTCACAGGAAATAATGAGAAAATTTGAGTATAAGTCCATACCCCATATATTTGCCTGGAGTAACTCAAAAGTTGACTTACCATTCACTTAGATGAAGATTACAGGTAAATATTTTGATGATAGGGATAGAAAAGGGTAGCTCTACAGGTAGTTGTAGAAGTTCCAGTAGGGAATTACAGATAGAGAGGAAAATCTCTGGAACTTTAGGAGACCACTGTAAATTAATGATAGCTCAAGAAAGATATTGGAACATCATGGAACAAAGCAGGCTTACTTAACTTCAAAGCCATAAACAAAAACATGAGATATACCCAGGTCATTATGTGAAAGAAAAAGAATGACATCTGCATTCTGCTGATTGAGTTCAGCAAGATAATGATCCTTAGAACAAAGGACAGAAATGTAAGGGAAAGGTGACATTCTAAAGTAGGAGACCCTCATTATATGGAAACCTGAGATGATTCAACATATTCTAGTATTCATTACTACATTTCTGCTAATTTGCATAATGACCAGAACAGTCCTAGTTTGACATCACAGGGTCAAATACTCTCTTGCCCAATATGAAGGAGGACCTTGTGATGTAAACCTGATGTCTACTCAAAGAATGAGGAAAAAATCCATCTTTCCTCCCTTTCCAACTTTCCTTTGATTATAAAAATTTAGCCTACTTATTTCTTGTGGCAAAGCACCCTTGTCTGCCTGCTTGTGTCCATTTCAAGCTTCCTATATTAATATAAATCTATTTCTTGCCTAGCACTTTCCCTCTTGCTAAATCCCTTCTGCGCTGAGACATAAAGAACATGAGCCTCAGTAAGTCCAGACACATCTTGTTAGACTGACTCTAATTGAAAGACCTTGGACTCAAGTCCCAATCTGGGTTTAGGCTGAGTTCCAGTCCTAGTATGTGGATTCAAGTCCCAGTCAGAGGCACACAATCTCACTGAGGGGCTGAAGCATAGGTAGGGAAGAAGAAATCTGGTGTTCATATGGACAAGGTAGGTTTCAGATATCTACCAGATGTCTAGGTGGATGTGTCAGCTAAGCATTGGATGTATTAGTCTAGGTTGAGGAGAGAGGATAGAAAACAGACATATATTTGGTACCCTGGCAAAGTGATAGTATTAAAGGTTTTGAAACTAGATCAGGGCAGAATAAAGTTACTATAGATTAAATATAAGAAAGAGGAAAATTTAGTCCTAGAGCACTACTATATCAAAGTAAAAGGGAGAGGAGAAAAAAGCTGAAAAAGAGACTGTGACAAGATTAGCAATGGAAGTAGGAAGAAAATCATTAAATTACAGTGTCCTGGATGTAAAGTAAAGAACATATTGTCAAAAACATATACCCAGGGCCTGAGGGAACAGTCATCAAAGACTGTCCTCAAGACTGACACTAACTGTAAGTTCAGGGGGTTCCAAAAAGCACCCTCAGATATGATAATTCACTGGAAAGATTCACAGAACTCATTGAATTTCACTCACATTTATAAAAATTAGCTAAGAGAAGAAACAAATGGACAGTTTCCAAAAGGGTTCCAAATATGAAATTTCTGTGGTCTGTGGTCCTCAGGACATATTACTCTTCTAGCATAGATGTCTGACAATCTGTATTTCCAACTGAGGAAGTTCATTAAGGATGTTAATCTTCAGTGTCCAAGGCTTTTTTATTGGGGAATCACTGTAGTAGGAATGATTGATTGTTTTATTTTCCACATGGTTGATCTTAGTCTCCAGACTCCCATTCCCTGGAGATTGAGCTGATATCATGGGCCCACCAGTAATCACCTTGTTAGCATAAATTATCAGGTGTGGTCCCAGAGGCCCATCAAAATAACAAAGACATTGTTCTCAGGAAATTTAAATCCTTTAGATCTATTTCTCAGGAGCAAAGGTCAAAAGTCAGACATCTTTTTGGACAAGTTCCAATTATTTTCTACACAAAGAATGAATGAGTATAGCAAATGTTACTGAAAGGTCACATAATTATTGAAGAAATACAACATTTTGTAACTCGATGGCAATGCTTTTCTGGGAAGTAAATGTTGACAATGTTTAAGAAAGAGGGAAGAAACTCAGGAGCAATGTTTCTGAGTATATAAAATCAGATGGGATCTGATCCCTATGAAGAACAACCAACTGGCTATATGTTGGTTTACTCAAGTTCTGATGAAAGATGAAGTATGTGGATAAAAATACTGGAAGATAGAATGATGTGGTAGAAGTCTGTAGAAATTCTGTTCTGATTACTATTACCTTTTTCACTGAAGTTTGAAGCAAAGTCATCAGATAAGAGTGAGGATGAGAGATGAGGTACTGACCATTCAAAAAGAATGAAAATATGGAAAGACTCCTAGGAGTACAGAAGAATTGATGGATTAAAAACATACGGTATGATTTACTTCAGCAATAAATGTTGACTTGAAGTTGGTTGTCATACTTTAAATGCTTCTGTTTACTGTGGTTTTTAGGATCGCTGCTGCTGCTGCTAAGTCGCTTCAGTTGTGTCCGACTCTGTGTGACCCCATATACGGCAGGCTACTAAGCTCCCACATCCCTGGGATTCTCCAGGCAAGAACACTGGAGTGGGTTGCCATTTCCTACTCCAATACATGAAAGTGAAAAGTGAAGGTGAAGTCGCTCAGTCATGTCTGACTCAGCGACCCCATGGACTGTAGCCTACCAGGCTTCTCCATCCATGGGATTTTCCAGGCAAGAGTACTGGAGTGGGGTGCCATTCCCTTCTCTGGGTTTTTAGGATTACCACCAGCCAAATTAAGATGCATGATGTAGGTGTGAAATAGACAGAGTGGGATTTACAAGGACTGTGATTGTGTCAAGCACACAAGTGTTCCTCATTTGCCTCACTCATTTTCTCCCACCCAGATGTATTATTTACATTTCAAACTCTGACTTCACACTGAGCGATTAATCCCTATAAATGGCACCACCAGGGCACTGTTTGCAACTTACTTCAAATTGAAGTTCAACCAATGAAATGCTCTGGGACGAGCCTGGAGAGTAGGAAAAGAAAATAATTCAGCTTATTTCTTTCTATGTCTTCTCCCCTCCAGAAGGTTTTTTGTTATTTTTGTTTATTTCTTTATTCTGGCTGTGCTGGGTCTTAGTTGTAGCACACAGGATCTTCAATATTCCTTGCGGTATGTTGGACCTTTAGTTGAGGCATGTGGGATATAGTTTCCTGACCAGGGATCCAACCAGCTCTTACATAGGGAGCTCAGAGTCTTAGCCACTGGACCACCAGGCAAGTCCCTGGAAGGCTTTTCTGATAGGAATAGTGTTTGTCATTGTTATAGTTCTCAGTGGAAGAGCCATGGGATCTTCTTGCTTCAGTATGAAAACTGTCAAATCCTTTCTACAACTATCAGGCCCCAGCACTTCACCGTCCACCACTGGTTCCATTAGTACTGCTGACACTTTGTAAATATCCCTTCCATTGAAAATCTGGAACCATATGAGTGGAAGCCTGTCAGCACACTGGGACTTCATATATATATGACAAACTAAAGTTCTTTAGTGTTTATTTGAAGAAGATGTTGCAGGAAAGAGAGCAGGGCATGAGAGGTCACTCCCAAGTCCCTGGGACAACTGCCAAATGTGGGTTCTTGGTTTTGTGCAGGGAAGTATTCAAGAGTAAGCCATAGTAAAGTGAAAGTAGGTTTTTTTTCAGGGAGTAAATAACCCCATATGCAGAATATGTGCCATCTTGGAAGACAAGAGAGACACAAGGGGTTGTCAGTTTCTATTAGGGCTAGGAATTTCATAGGTTAATCAATGTGAGGAATATTCTAGCTATTTTTAAAAAAGAATGGGAATTTCCAGTAATTGGGCCACTGTCCACTTTTTGACCTTTATGCTCAGCCTTGGAACTGTCATGGCACCAGTTGTGTCATTTAGTGTGCTGATGTGTTATAACAGGAATTGATTCAAATTAGACCTATGTGGTTCTAATTAGTTTATGTCTTGTCCTTAGGCTATATCATTCTTCTAAAGGCTGTACCCTGTCCCCTTCCTGTCACACAGGGATTATAATAATTGGATATGGAAATGATAAGTGAGTACTTGTTGTATCTCTATTATGATTGCAGATTTTGAATTAGAAAGGGATGTTTGGAATAAGATCTTAGTATATTATTCACTTCACAAGTGAGGTAATTAAGATCCAGATTCTTTGATTTATTTCTCCCTTTTGTTGTTGTTGCTATAAATTTTTTCATTTGATAAAGGTCTCAGACTAGGTAAATGACAGAAATAGGAGTAAAACTATTGTTTTTGGTTCTTAGTTCAAGGTCTGTATGTAATGTTTTTATGTTTAAGGATCTCCTGCTTCTTCATGAGACAACAGAAACATCTTGCACTAGATATGGCTGAGTGTACTTAGTCATTCAGTCTTGTATGACTCTTTGTGACCCCATGGACTGTAGACCACTAGATTCCTCTGTCCATGGGATTCTCCAGGAAAGAGTACTGGAGTGGGTTGCATGCCCTCCTTCAGGGGAGCTTCCAACCCAGGGATTGAACCCAGGTGTCCTGCATACAGGTGGGTTCTTTACCATCTGAGCCACCAGGGAATCACAGTTGTAGGTGTAGTAATCCAGTATTCATGCCAAGTGACTAGAAGGTAATAAAAAGGAGTTCAGGGTTAACTCACTTTGTTTGGGATCTTTTTCAAACAGATTTACATCCAATATTTTCATAGTATTTATGTGTGTGCTTCTTTAATTGTATGCAAATGGGTCAACATATTCTCAAGGTTGCTGAATTTATACCTAAATCTTAGAAATAAAACTGAAGCCATATACAAAGTCATAAGTTCATAACTCATTTTTTAACATCTTGACTAACTACTAAGAGACTTCAAAAATTCAATCCATAGCTCTACATTTTTTCATCTAAAATTCCTTTACCTGGTATTAAGACCTTAAGAAAAGCAACCTCCTTCTGTGATGTTTTCTACAATTTAAACTGGGTATCTATAGTTGTAAATTCAGTATTTTTTTTAATACCTTCAGGATTGAGCTACCTTTACAGTAAATTTTTATTGAATGTTTATTTTTTTTTTCTCTTCAGATTTCATGTGACCTATAGGATTGTCAGAGAAAGGGGTTTTATGTATAGAATGCTTATTTATGTCAGATAAAATGGAGTATTCAAGCAGACAAAAGAAATAAATATTGCCTGATGAAGTCTAACTACCAACTATGTCTCATTTAGTGGTCACACCATGTCCTACAAAAATAAAAAATGATTGTATAAGCTAGTTTATATATTACTGTACTGCTTCTATCCATTGCTGCTGAACTATGCAAAGGACTGAAATAAATGCACATTAGTGGAACACAAAATGTAAATGAACCTAATTTGAAACTAGGAGAAACAGAATTGTAGAGAGTTAATTGCTTTGTTTGTATAGGGTGATTGGAATAGGACTTCTTGCTCAAAGGCACACCATAACTTGGAACTTTTATATGCTTTTTAAAAATCTGTATATCTACTCCTTCTTTAATAGAAGGAGTAGAGCAATTTGGGTGCTTTTAAGGACATTCTGGCTTGCTGATTAAACACCAAAGACTCACAATATGAGTAGCATCTTGATGAATTCATCATACTTTGTGTTTTGGACTTCAACTTTTTGGGCATTATGTCACCTTTTCATTTATTCAGGGTTGATAAGACCTAAGGAAAATGAAACAGCAACTATCTCTATATGAGTTTGAATTAGAGTAAAAGATGAATTTTTAGCCCAAAATTTATCCCCTCAAGTTCATATCTTGAAACCCCAATTCCTCATAACTCAGAGTATGACTGTATTAAGAGACAGTCTTTAACCAAGTGATTAAGTTAGAGTGAGGTTATTAGGATGGGAACTAATCTAATATCACTGGCTTTCTTATAAGGAGAAAAGACTTCAGGGCACTTATGCACAGAAAATTTTCATGTGAGGAAACAGCAAGAAAGTAGCCATCTGCAAGCCAAGAAAAGAGACCGCAGAGGAAACCAAAACTGTGGACATCTTGAGCTTCTAGCCTTCGGATGGTGAGAAAATAAATTTTCATTGTTTAAGCCACCTAATCTGTGGTACTTTATTATGCAATGCTAGAAAAATAATACATGTGTTAATTATTACAAAATAATATATAAAAATGTGAAATGGACCAGATAGTATATTATCTGACCAACACTTTTTCCACAAGAGAAACTTACACAGGTAAGAAGGCAAGTAAAAGACTGCTGGTTATATGGTTAAATAATTAATATTTGCACACCAGGAGAGCCCAGTTTGGGACTCACAAATCGAGGTCCAGTAATGCAAGCTAGTAATAATCTCTGGAGAAGTGAAAATTTTAAAGATCTTAGAACATAGTTTCTTACTAAGTTTACTCAAATAATTGTTTAATATTGTTTTGGTGTTTTATTTAGTGTGTACTTTCTGTGGACTTGAGTTTGAATTTGTCTAAAAATGGGTTATGGTAGATTTTCTAAATGGAAAAATAAAAATAGAAAAACTTTCTGTCTCCATTATTTAGTTTATTTTTTTTTTGTGTGTAGCATGGTTTCCTTTGGATCTTATTTTCTTCTGTAAGAGATGCTCAAAGGTAGCAACAGCAAAATAGGCCTTTGTTTCCCTACCCTCTCACCCTAGATATGTAAATCCTCAAATCATTATAATATGATTCATTTCTTTTTCTATATATACAAAAATCAAGGAAGTATTAACAGTAAAATACTTTTTAATGAGATTATATATATATATATTTACAATAAAGGATCCCTTTATTATAAAAGTCCATGTGTATATCATTGTTCTGATTATATGACAGGATGACACCTGTCTGCAAGATGTGCAGGCTCTTTACAGGAACAAAGTAAGGGGAAGATAGCTGTGAAGGCTTTAGGTAGCCATTGGAAAGACTGTGTCAGCCAGTCCATGAAATAAAATAGCCTAAAAACCAGTTTTAATTATTCTAATCTCCTCTTCATGTCTGTTTGGATGTAGCTCACTGATCGCCCAAAGTGGTTTTTTAAAATGTTTTACTTCTGATAAACTTTCACTCCCCACCTCTTAAGACTAATATTTTCCACCTTTAAATATGTAAATATATTCAGTTAGGCTTAAGTAAAAAGTCATTCTGCTTTATGAAATTTGAATGCCACTGTTAACTGCTGAGATTCTTCATGTGTTGAGATAGGCTACTTGTTTGGAAGCCCACCTATATACTGTGAAGTGTATGAGATATTATCTACATGGAATCTAACAAGTTAACCTGAATCAGTTTTAAGGATGCTGAAGAATATACAGAATTCCTGGGTTGGAGATTAAGGAAAATTTATTTTTAAAAGCAAAAGCAGCAGTCCAAGCATCAGAACATTTTTATCCACTGGTACCTCAACCAATTTCTAATTCCCTGGTGGCTCAGAGGGTAAAGCATCTGCCTACAATGTGGGACACCTCAGTTCGATCCCAGGGTCGGGAAGATCCCCTGGAGAAGGAAATGGCAACCCACTCTAGTACTCTTGCCTGGAAAATCCCATGGACTGAGAAGCCTGGTAGGCTACAGCGCATGGGGTCGCAAAGAGTTGGACACGACTGAGCAACTTCACTTTCACTTTCACCTCAACCAATTTCTAATTTCTACAGAGTGACACAAGAGGACCAGCAGACAGTCACACATTCCATCGGTTTTTTAGAGGAAGAAGATGCTGAGTTTAGGGGGTTGGAATGTTTCAAATGGTCAATGAGTGTGTTTGCATTGTGCTCTGGAGGATCTCATTATACTTTTGTAGGTTATTTACAATACAAACATCTATAAAAATAGCTACAGAATAGCTAGATACAATTCAGTTCAGTTTAGTCACTTAGTCGTGTCTGACTCTTTGTGACCCCATGAACTGCAGCATGCCAGGCCTCTCTGTCCATCACCAACCCCTGGAGTCCACCCAAACCCATGTCCATCGAGTCCATGATGCCATCCAACCATTTCATCCTCTGTTGTCCACTTCTGCCCTCAATCTTCCCCAGCATCAGGGTCTTTTCCAATGAGTTAGATGTTCACATCAGGTGGCCAAGTATTGGAGTTTCAGCTTCAACATTATTCCTTCCATTGGACACCCAGAACTAATCTCCTTTAGGATGGACTGGTTGGATCCAAGGGACTCTCAAGAGTCTTCTCCAACACCACAGTTCAAAAGCATCAATTCTTCAGCGCTCAGCTTTCTTCACAGTCCAACTCTCACATCCATACATGACCACTGGAAAAACCATAGTTTGACTAGATAGACCTTTGTTGGCAAAGTAATGTCTCTGTTTTTTAGTATGCTGTCTACTGCTGCTGCTGCTGCTAAGTCACTTCAGTAGTGTCTGTCTCTGTGCGACCCCATTGACAGCAGCCCACCAGGCCCCCTCGTCCCTGGGATTCTCCAGGCAAGAACACTGGAGTGGGTTGCCATTCGCTTCTCCAATGCGTGAAAGTGAAACGTGAAAGTGAAGTCGCTCAGTCGTGTCCGACCCTCAGCGACCACATGGACTGCAGCCTTCCAGGCTCCTCTGTCCATGGGATTTTCCAGGCAAGAGTAATGGAGTTGGGTGCCATTGCCTTCTCCTAATATGCTATCTAGGTTGGTCATAACTTTCCTTCCAAGGAGTAAGGGTCTTAATTTCATTTTTGCAATCACCATCTGCAGTAATTTTGGAACCCAGAAAAATAAAGTCAGCCACTGTTTCCACTGTTTCCCCATCTATCTGCCATGAAGTGATGGGATTGGATGCCATGATCTTAGTTTTCTGAATGTTGAGCTTTAAGCCAACTTTTTCACTCTCTTTCACTTTCATCAACAGGCTCTTTAGTTCCTCTTCACTTTCTGCCATAAGGGTGGTGTCATCTGCATATCTAAAGTTATTGATATTTCTCCTGGCAATCCATTATGCAATAGAAGCTACACTGAACTCAGGATTGTGCAATTAAACATCAAGAACCTTAGAGGGTCCTAACTTTTTCCTTTCTTGGAAAATAACAGATTAGACTGTAGCAGCTACAGTGTAGCAGGAAGACTCAAATCTATCCATCTGGTGCACAGATTTGACCTTTTTACTCAAGTAGTTTTCCTTCATGAATTGAACCATCATTCAAAAATGTAAGTTAACTGAAAAAGTATTCATTCAAAAAGGTATTTAATTAAGATATATCTATTAAAGTAACATGTGTTGATATATTCTCATATATAAATATTTTTATTTCCAGTTAATATAGTAAGTGTTAGACTCCTGGCTCTGAGGCAAAGAACTCTCTTAATCATGGCATAACAGGCACTGGGAGGTTCATGTTAGTATTTGCTTCGTTTGCCCCTTGTGCAGGAAAGGAGTAATTTACCAGTCGTAGATTGTTCAAATCCTGTACATTCCCATGGGGGGGGGGGGGGGGAACTACTTTCAGGATATTTGACTGACTTAAGGGAAAATTCAACTGTTGGTATGATCTGATGAATACTTTTGTACACTTGAAAACAAGAAATTCTGTACCATGCTGAATCACTTGAGTCGTGTTTGACTCTTTGCGACCCTATGGACAGTTACCCTCCAGGCTTCTCTGTCCATGGGATTCTCTAGGCAAGAATTTTGGAGTGAGTTGCCGTGCTCTCCTCCAGGAGATCTTCCCAACCCAGGGATCAAACAAGGATAGGTCTCTTTTGTATCCTGCACTGGCAGGAGAGTTCTTGACCACAGCACCATTCTCTACTAGTCTGTCCAGATAGTTCGTGCTTGACAATATGATTCACATGAGCACATGCTTTTTATCCAAGAGCCTGGAGCTTGAGGTAGTCACCTAAGCACTGTACACCCAGTGACTAACCCCTAGCTTAAACTCTCCACATTCAAGCTCAGGTAAGCATCTCTGGTTGGCTGTACTTTGTATGCACTCTTTTCTTATTCATAATTGCTGGAGAATTGGGTGTTCTCTGCAACTTCTCTTGGAGGGGCAAGCCTGTTTTCCTCTTGACCTTGAGTCTGTAAGGTTACTCCTGGCTCCCTTTAGGCTTTGCCCTTTGTGCGTTTTCCTTTTGTTGTTTCTAGTCTGCAAACTTTAATTCTTGTTTTTGTTCAGTCGCTAAGTTATGTCCAACGCTTTGCAACCTCATGGACTGCAGCACTCCAGGCTCCCCTGTCCTTCGCTATCTCCCAGAGTTTGCTAAAACTCCTGTCTGTTGAGATGGTGATGCCATCCAGCCCTCTCATCCTCTGTCATCCCCTTCTCCTCCTTTAATTACAATAAACTATAATCATCATTATAGCAACTTCTAAGTTCTGTGAGTCTTAAAAAATCACTAAGGACAAGGATTGCCTTCTTGAACCCTGATGTATGAGTGCAGTCCCATGGCTAAAATGTAGAGTGGCCCAAATCATATTGTGCATAGAGTGAATCTATATCACAGCTAAGGAGCACTACCTTCAAGAGATTACAATCTTTGCAGAAGTTAAAGCAATTCTGCCTAATCATTGCCATGGAGGGATGAACTGTCTTTATTATCTTGTTTGGGAAATAAATCTGTCCACTGTCCTTGAGAGAGATATGAGTCTATCTTTCAAGGCTGCTTGCTATTCAAGTATCTTTTTAAAGGGTCATATTTAAAAACATATTTTAAATTATATTGTTAGTTTAAAATGTTCATACCTCCCCAAACAATCTAGAGTCAATGAAATACCTATCAGAATTTCAGTGTTGTTTTACATTGAAACCATAAAGCTCCTAGAAGAAAACATAGGCAATAAGCTCTTTGACGTTGGTCTTGACAATTTTTTTTTAATCTCTCCCAAAAACAAAGCAACAAAATAAAAAATAACAAAGTGGGATTACATCAAACTAAAATGCTTCTGTCTAGCAAAGAAGCCATTAACAAAATAAAAAGGCAACTTACTGAATGGGAAATAGTATTTGTGAATCACATATCTGATAAGTGGTTAATATCCAAAATATATAAAGAACTCAAACAACTTGTGAAGTAAAATTCATATTTTATAAAAAGACAAGAAAATTTAAACATAAAAAATTTTCTCTACTCTAGCCTCTTCCCCAGCCCATTATATTATGTTATATTATATTATATTATATTATATTATATTATATATTATGGTATGGTTTATGCTATAAACATGACATATTATGTTTATGACTCCATCTTGATAATATACTCCAGAGAAAAACTTTTCTGCCTGTCTTGAAGAAACAAATAATCATGTTACAGATGACAGAGAAAAACATGTGACAAATAACTCGATGTCCCCTAGGATATGAGGAGAGCTTCTAACCTACATCCCCAAAGAAGCCAGGGCCCTCATTTATACAGCTATAGGAAAATGAAATCAGACAGCAACATGAATATGCTCTGAAATAGATTCTTCCCCAGCTGAAACTGCAAGAAAGTGACCTGGCTGATACCTTGATAGCAGACTTGTGAAACTCTGAGCAGGGGACTCAGTTAGACTGTGCCTGGACTTCTGACCCACAAAATATTAGCAATAATATATGTATTTTTTTTAACTGCAAAATCTATGAAAATTGATTACACAGAACAAGCGATGACTAATACAACACCTTTTCCATTAGACATGGAGAAGCACCAGATGAAGTGCCAGATGACTCTATGAAGAGTCATCTTCTAATTCTTCACTAAGATGCTCTCAACTGTACATCTTACAAATTAAAGAAAGTGAAAGTATTAGTCACTCAGGCACGTCCAACTCTTTGCTACCGCATGGACTGCAGACCACCAGGCTCCTTTGTCCAAAGAATTCTCAAAGCAAGAATACTGGGGTGAGTTGCCATTCCCTTCTCCAGGGGGATTTTCCTGACCCTGGGATTGTACCCAGATCTCCTGCATTACAAGAAGATTCTTTACCATCTGAGCCACTGGGGTTTCCTTATAAATTAAACAACTTTCCTAATTAAATAGCAAACTATCAAATTCAAACAGACACCTGAAAAGAGTCCCTGAAGAGTAGTTATTTCTGTCATTTTCTTTCTTTTACCACAAATGTTGTATTGTTTCTTTTTGCAAGTGCTATGATAGTATATGATACACAAAAGAATGAAACATGGAAAATACCTTAAAATCTTTACATAACCCAGTAGAAGAGGTAAAACACTGACTTGCAATCCAATTGTCACATCCTTTGTTGGAAACTATCTCAACCCCACAAGCAGCTAGATGTGCTCCCCTCACAACCTATATACAATTGTATAATGTATCCAATTCAAACTACTTCAGAAAATGTGATGTACTGAGTATACATAAAGAGAAAAATCTCGTTTTCCTTAGCATTGAAATTTGCAACTACTCTTCATCTTCACCCCCAGAATAAAAGAATATGTTTGGAGGTAATACCACCCTTGAGATACTCAGGAAACAATACATAATCAATTGAAAGCATTCCTAGAACACTGGGTTTGCAAGTAACTAGACAACTTTTGTTTTGCTTCAAGGCATATGCAATCTGAAAGATAGCACTGAATTATTTAGGAAGGAAGAGCAACTTTAGATGCTATTTGTGGACAGGGAAAGGGAAAGATAAAAGGTAATGTAGTGATGTATCTGGTGGCCAGAGAATCTCTTGAGAAAAGAACAGAGATTATTTACCTGTCTGTCTATGTGTCTATCTAAACACCTATCTTCAATACTGTGTTTTCATACGGTATACACAAAATATTTTTTCATGAATCCCATGACATTTCAACAGAATCTCTAATTCTGAGCATGACTTTTTCCAATATTTTTTTTTAGTCATCTAATCTTAGCAAGAATAGATTACTTGCTAAGGGTTACTTTCACAAGGTGAATACAGAATGAAGAAAACCTAAGGCTCCATTTAGAGAGAGCTAACCGGCCTCTCTTGGTGGAACATCATGCATGGCTCCTGGGAACTGCTGCGGGGCAGTGGAGAATAGATGGTGTGCTGGTGGTGGTGTCAGCTCAGTCCAGATGGTGACTGTGGCTGAAGCATGACCTTGCTCCATGTTGCAGCGAAGATACAGCTGGTCATCCCAGATTTTAATCAGAGCTCCTGCAAGAACTCCAAAATTACAATTCGCTGCTGAACAACCATTGACAGGAGAATGTTGGATCCCACCAAAAACGATACCTCACATCCAAGGGCAAAGGAGGAGCCCCAGAAAGATGGTAGGAGGGGCAAAATCATGTTGAGACCCAAACTCCATACTTGCCAAAGATCTTTGGAGGGCTCAAACTAACCTTGAGGACCATCAGGACCCATAGTCCGCCACAAAGACTGATCCAGAACTATGTTTGAATGTCTCCTGTGGAGGTGCAAGTCAGCAGTGGCCTGCCGCGGTGGCTCTGGGTGCAGCAGACTTGGGTATGGCATAAGCCCTCGTGGAGGAGGTAGCCATTCACTCCACCACAGAACCATAAGAACTTTCACAGGACGGGGGGAACAGACTCTTGTAGGGGACAAACAAAAACTTGTATGACTCAGGACCCAGGAGAAAGGATCAGTGACCCCACAATAGACTGCCCCAGACTTGCCCGTGAGTGTCCAGGAATCTCTGGAGGAGGCTTAGGTCGGTGGCCAATACCAAAATCAGATTGATTACATTCTTTGCAGCCAAAGATGGAGAAGCTCTATACAGTCCACCAAAACAAGACTGGGAGCTAACTGTGGCTCAGATCATGACCCCTTATTGCCAAATTCAGACTTAAATTAAAGTAGGGAAAACCACTGGATCATTCAGATATTACCTAAATCAAATTCCTCATAATTATACAGTGGAAGTTACAAATAGATTCAAGGATTTAGATCTGATAGACAGAGTGCCTGAAAAACTATGAACAGCGGCTCATGACACTGTACAGGAGACAGGGATCAAGACTAGCCCCAAGAAAAAGAAATGCAAAAAGGCAAAATACCAGTCTGAGGAGGCCTTTCTCTGAGCTGAGTAAAGAAAAAAGTGAAAGGCAAAGGGGAAAAGGGAAGATAGAAGCATCTGAATGCAGAGTTCCAAAAGAATAGCAAGGAGAGATAAAAAAAAAAACTTCCTCAGTGATCAATGCAAAGAAATAGACACAAACAGTGGAATGAGAAAGACTAGAGATCTCTTCAAGAAAATTAGAGATATCAAGGGAACATTTCATGCAAAGATGGGCTCCATAAAGGACAGAAATGGTATGGACCTATCAGAAGCAGAAAGTGGCAAGATTAAACAGAACTATACAGAAAAGATCTTCATGATCCAGATAACTATGATGGTGTGATCACTCACCTAGAGCCAGACATCCTGAAATGTGAAGTCAAGTGGGCTTTAAGAGACAGCACTACAGACAATGCTCGTGGAAGTGATGGAATTCCAGTTGAGCTATTTCAAACCTTAGAAGATAATACTGTGAAAGTGCTGCACTCATGCCAGCAAACTTGGAAAACTCACCAGTGTCCATAGAACTGGAAAATGCCAGTTTTCAGTCCAATCCCCAAAAAAGACAATGCTAAAGAATGTTATGACTACCGCACAATTACACTAATCTCACACGCTAGCAAAGTAATGCTCAAAATTCTCCAAGCCAGGCTTCAACAGTATGTGAACTGTGATCTTCCAGATGTTCAAGTTGGATTTAGAGAAGACAGAGGAACCCAAGATGAAATTTCCAACATCCTTTGGATTGTCATAAAAGAAAGAGAGTTCCTGAGAAAAAAATCACTTCTGCTTTATTGACTAGGCCAAACACTGACTCTGTGGATCACAACAAGCTGTGGAAAATTCTTCAAGAGATGGGAATACCAGACCACCTGACATAACTCCTGAAAAAATCTGTATGCAGGTCAAAAAGCAACAGTTAAAACTGGACATAGAACAACAGACTGGTTCCAAATCAGGAAAGGAGTATGTCAAGGCTGCACAGTGTCACCCTGCTTATTTAACTTATATGCAGAGCGCATCATGCAAAATGCTGGGTGGATGAAGCACAGGTATAATTAAGATTGCCAGGAGAAATATCAACAACCTCAGATACACAGATGACACCACTCTTATGGCAGAAAGCAAAGAACTAAAGAGCCTCTTGATGAAAGTGAAAGAGGAGAGTGGAAAAGTTGGCTTAAATCTCAGCTTTCAGAAAATTAAGATCATGGCATCTGGTTCCATCACATCATGGCAAATTGAAGGGAAAAAAAAATGGAAACAGTGAGAGACTTTATTTTCTTGGACTCCAAAATCACTGAAGATGGTGACTTCAGCCATGAAATTAAAAGACACTTGCTCCTTGGAAGAAAAGCTATGACCAATCTAGACACCATATTAAAAAGCAGAGACATTACTTTTCCAAAAAATGTCCATCTAGTCAAAGCTTTGACTTTTCCAGTAGTCATGTATGGATGTGAGAACTGGACAATAAAGAAAGCCGAGCACCTAAGAATTGATGTTTTTGAACTGTGGTGTTGGAGAAGACTCTTGAGAGTCCCTTGGACAGCAAAGAGATACATCCAATCTATCCTAAAGAAATCAGTACTGAATATTTCTTGGAAGGACTGATGCTGAAGATAAAACTCCAGTACTTTGGCCATCTGACTCATTGGAAAGACCCTGATGCCTGGAAAGATTGATGGCGGGAGGAGAAGGGGACGACAGAGGATGGGATGGCTGAATGGCATCACTGACTCCATGGACATGAATTTGAGCTGGTCCAGGGAATTGGTGATAGACAGAGAAGCCTAGCGTGCTGCAGTCCATGGGGTTTCAAAGAGTTGGACATGACTGAGCTACTGAATTGTACTGAATGCTCCTTTGGGAGACAAGTTACTTGTGAAAATGAAAATCTAATGTACTTTAAAATTTGCATATCTATCAACAGATAAACCAAGGACTTCTTTAGAATTCCTTATTCATATTTTTATGTGCTGAACTTGACACAGTACTGTGTATCATGGCAGTGTATAAGAAGAGCTATTATTATTTTATTTTAAATGAATAAATGAATAGATAAGGATTTTATAGTCAGCCTCTGATAGAAGTATTGTACCATAGGCTAAATGAAAGTTGTTTGTTGTCCTTAACATACATTGACTTCTTTGAGTTTTCTTTTGTTGTTCTAAATTTTTTAATTAATATTTAATACATTATCATGCTTTATTAAAAATAGTTTATACCAGGTACTTTGCTAAGTGATATATATGTGCATAAATCATGTTTTATTAAGAATAACTAATTTGACAAAGAACAAGGACAGATCAGGTTCCTGATGACTTGCCAAATGATATAATATTGTTCTGATTCATTTGACCCAAGTATATTATCATCCAGCAGAAAGTAAAATAATTAATAGCACAGTGAAGTATAATTGGTATCAGTACTAAAATGTAAGTCAACAAAAATGTATTTGATAAATTGAGTCACCTGTCAGTGATTTTATTGAATTAATTTTTAAATTTTAAAAATGATATTAATATAAATATAGTTTTTCAGAATACTAAATAAATTTAATATTTTACTTTGTTTATATTTGCAACCAAAATGGAATCATACTTTGATTACTTAGGGGAAAACAATGTTTGCTCTCAGAGAAACTGCAAAACCATGTACAGTGATTACATCAAGATTCAAGTATGACATGTTCACTTGTAATGATGCAAAATCTAGAATCTTCATTATAGCCATGACACAAAACTAAAAGAAGGTTTATTTTAATTGAGGATTTTTAGGTAAAACTTAATAAAATTTGACCATATTTGGCATTATGCTTTGAGGTTTTAAAAAATTGAGTGAACAACATCTAAACATAGTGTGCTTTAACATGTTATAAAAATTATATGTTTTATGATAAATTATACATTAGATTTTGTACTGTATTACAAATTGTACAGTTCAGTTCAGTTCAGTCGTTCAGTCGTGTCTGACTCTTTTTGATCCCATGAATTGCAGCACTCCAAGCCTCCCTGTCCATCACCAAACTCCCGGGGTTCACTCAGACTCACGTCCATTAAGTCAGTGATGCCATCCAGCTATCTCATCCTGGGTCGTCCCCTTCTCCTCCTGCCCACAATTCCTCCCAGCATCAAAGTCTTTTCCAATGAGTCAACTGTTCGCATGTGGTGGCCAAAATACTGGAGTTTCAGCTTTAGCATCGTTCCCTCCAAAGAAATCCCAAGGCTGAGCTCCTTCAGAATGGACTGGTTGGATCTCCTTGCAGTCCAAGGGACTCTCAAGAGTCTTCTCCAAAACCACAGTTCAAAAGCATCCATTCTTCGGAGCTCAGCCTTCTTCACAGTCCAACTCTCACATCCATACATGACCACAGGAAAAACCATAGCCTTGACTAGGCAGACCTTAGTCGGCAAAGTAATGTCTCTGCTTTTGAATATGCTATCTAGGAATTGTACATAACTCTACAAAGGCAAATTACACATTTATTTATTTTTGGTAGTGCAGAATACGATCACATATAATTATAACTTCTGTATATTATTCTTCTGTATATTCTGTGAATTATTACTTCTGTATCATAAATCCATATAAAATATCTGCAAAAAGATTTCAATCAACAAACGCATGAATCATGCCTTTGTAAACTGAAGATTTTAAGAGTTTATGTTATGTAAATAATTCATAATAGAGCAAACATAGAAACTAGACAAATTTGTCAAAACGAACAGGATGTTTGTTAATCCTTATGTTAGTCACAATGCTTCGTTACTAGTTACCAAAATTCAATAAAATCATCTTGAATATAAATGGACTTTCATGAAAAGAAAAGGGGATATAAGTTTAGTGGAAACACGAGTAATAACTCCAGGAACCTCAAGGAAAAAAAGTTTGGACTAGAAAACTCAAAGAAAATTGTAACATCATTTTCTTGAGGTTCTTGGAGTTGTTCTGTGTCTCAACTTCCAGTCATGGAAGGAATTTCAAGTCTAGTTAAGTAACCCACTGGGGTTGGGAGGGGGAGAAAATCAGCTACAATAAAAGAAATTTGTACATTTAGTGAAACAACCAATGGGATAGTTCCCCCAGATTTATCAAGTTTATGTGTGTGCTTTTGCTTTAAAAAAATTATTATTATTATTTAATGTGATTGTTCTGGTCTTAGTTGTGGCATGTGAACTCAGTTGCAGTATGCATGTAGGATCGAGTTACTGGATCAGGGATTGAACCTGAGCCCCCTGTGAGACCCTGAGTGCAGAGTCTCACCCACTGGACCACCAGGGAAGTCCTTGCTTTTGTTTTTTACTTCTCTACTTATATCTGCTATGCAGAAAGCAAAAACATTCCAGAATTTATTTTTCCTGTATAGCTAAAAGGACATAAAAAATAAATAGTTCAGTTTTTCTTTTGAGAGACACAAAAATGGGAATTGAGTGTTCTTATGGAGATTAAGTGAAATGTTTTGAAAAACTACTACTCATCAACCAAGAATTTTATGACAAGAAGAGTTAAAATTCCTTTTGGTTTAGTTAATTATCTGTTAGAAGATAGTCTATACCAGTGACATAATTTTAAGGATCATGAAAAAAGGAAGTTAACTATATACATTTCTTCATTATACAGTTGATAAAACTGAAACTCATCAAAATAAAATGGTTTGATCCTGGTCATCAGGTAGTGAATGACAAACATCATCATGGTATATATTTGGATTAAGGGAAAAAAAATCTATATATAAAATAGATATATATATATATTTTATTTATATATATGTGTATATGCTTATATATTCATATATTCATCTCTAGAAGTTTTCTTTCTATTTCAATATTTAAACATATAAGGATCTGTGTGCTCAGTCACTCAGTCGTGTCCATCTCTTTGCAACCTCATGGACTAGAGCCCACCAGTCTCCATTATCCATGGAATTTCCTAGGCAAAAATACTGAAGTGGGTTGTGATTTCCTACTCCATAGGCATTTACATAGGGCTAATATGACTGTGGCTCAGATCATGAAATCCGTATTGCCAAATTCAGACTTAAATTGAAGAAAGTAGGGAAAACCACTAGATAATTCAGGTATGACCTAAATTAAATCCCTTATGATTATACAGTGGAAGTGAGAAATAGATTTAAAGGACTAGATCTGATAGATAGAGTGCCTGATAAACTATGGATGGAGGTACATGACATTGTACAGGAGACAGGGATCAAGACCATCCCCATGGAAAAGAAATGCAAAAAAAGCAAAATGGCTGTCTGAGGAAGACTTACAAATAGTTGTGAAAAGAAGAGAAGCAACGAGCAAAGGAGAAAAGGAAAGATATAAACATCTGAATGCAGAGTTTCAAAGAATAGCAAGATAAGAAACCCTTTCTCAGTGACCAATGCAAAGAAATAGAGGAAAACAACAGAATGGGAAAGACTAGAGATCTCTTCAAGAAAATTAGAGATATCAAGGGAACATTTCATGCAAAGATGGGTTCGATAAAGGACAGAAATGGTATGGACCTAACAGAAGCAGAAGATACTAAGAAGAAGTGGCAAGAATACACAGAAGAACTGTACAAAAAAGATCTCCACCAGCAAGATAATCATGATGGTGTGATCACTCACCTAGAGCCAGATATCCTGGAATGTGAAGTCAAATGGGCCTTAGAAAGCATCACTATGAACAAAGTTAGTGGAGGTGATGGAATTCCAGTGGAGCTATTTTAAATCCTGAAAGATGATGCTGTGAAAGTGCTGCACTCAATATGCTGGTAAATTTGGAAAACTCAGCAGTGGCCGCAGGACTGCAAAAAGGTCAGGTTACATTCCAATCTCAAAGAAAGGCAATACGAAAGAATGCTCAAACTACCGCACAATTGCACTCATCTCACACACTAGTAAAGGAATGTTCAAAATTCTCCAAGGCAGTCTTCAGCAATATGTGAATTGTAAACAACCAGATAGATGTTCAAGCTGGTTTTAGGAAAGGCAGAGGAATCAGATCAAATTGCCAACATCTGCTGGATCGTTGAAAAAGCAGGAGAGTTCCAGAAAAACATCTATTTCTGCTTTATTGACTATGCCAAAGCCTTTGACTGTGTGGATCACAATAAACTGTGGAAAATTCTGAAAGAGATGGGAATACCAGAGTCCCTGACCTGCCTCTTGGGAAACCTATATGCAGGTCAGGAAGCAACAGTTAGAACTAGACATGGAACAACAGACTGATTTGAAATAGAAAAAGGCTGTATACTGTTACCCTGCTTATTTAACTTATATGCAGAGTACATCATGAGAAACGCTGGGCTGGAAGAAACACAAGCTGGAATCAAGATTGCCTGGAGAAATATCAATAACCTCAGATATGCAGATGACACCACCCTTATGGCAGAAAGTGAAGAGGAACTAAAAAACCTCTTGATGAAAGTGAAAGAGGAGAGTGAAAAAGTTGGCTTAAAGCTCAACATTCAGAAAACGAAGATCATGGCATCTGGTCCCATCGCTTCATGAGAAATAGATGGGGAAACAGTGGAAACAGTGTCAGACTTTATTTTTGGGGGCTCCAAAATCACTGCAGATGGTGACTGCAGCCATGAAATTAAAAGACGCTTACTCCTTGGAAGAAAAGTTATGATCACCCTTGATGGCATATTCAAAAGCAGAGACATTACTTTGCCAACAAAGGTCCGTCTAGTCAGGGCTACGATTTTCCCAGTAGTCATATACGGATGTGAGAGTTGGACTGTGAGGAAAGCTGAGCATTGAAGAATTGATGCTTTTGAACTGTGGTGTTGGAGAAGACTCTTGAGAGTCTCTTGGACTGCAAGGAGATCCAACCAGTCCATTCTAAAGGAGATCATTCCTGGGTGTTTATTGTAAGGACTGATGTTAAAGCTGAATCTCCAGTACTTTGGCCACCTCACGTGAAGAGTTGACTCATTGGAAAAGGCTCTGATGCTGGGAGGGATTGGGGGCAGGGTGAGAAGGGGACAACAGAAGATGAGATGGCTGGATGGCGTCACCAACTCGATGCATATGAGTTTGAGTGAACTCCGTGAGTTGGTGATAGACATGGAGGCCTGGCGTGCTGTGATTCATGGGATCGCAAAGAGTTGGTCACGACTGAGGGACTGAACTGAACTGAACTTAATATTTTGTTTAGAATGTCCAGTTTGAAGAATATTTCAGTTGCTGCTGTTCAGTCGTGTCTGACTCTTTGTAACCCATGGACTGCAGCATGCCAGGTTTCCTTGTCCTTTTCAATATGTTTACCATTTTTACACTTTCCAAATTTGTCATTATTCTCTCTGGTCATCTCTATCTATCCATCTATTTGTTATCTATCTATTCATCTTCCTATTAATATCAATCTATGTATGCTGTCCTCATATTATACATAGTATAAGAGATGTAATGCAATCCTATAGATGCAAAATAGGAAAAATATGAATATAAGAGCTGAGAGAATTATTCAATTACTTTAAAAATATGATATACTGTGTTTTATGACATAAATACAGATAGCAATATGTAAGAGCTATGCTAAGATCTATTAGGATAGTATAGTAGCTTCCCACTATGTTGCTTTTAAATTACTTAACTTGCCATTGAACATCTGCAGCTTTAAATCATGATCCACAAAATATAGGAAGTATTCATTTCCAATTTTTTGTTTCCCATGTGTTTAGTAATATCATTTTAAGATGTATTTTATATTTTCTTAGCATGAAATAGCACTCTTTTATAATTTGGAATTTTGTGAATTTTATATTCTATTGATATTTTTCTAATTATGTAAAGGGAAATAGTTTCCATTAACTTTTTTTCAATTAGTAAAGCATATTTTCACTTTTGTTCTTTCATAGATAGCAGTTTTATACTGGAATGAACATGGTTCTGATGTCAGTTCTACTCAACTCTATCTGCTTAACAAACTGCCCTTTATTTAGTGATTTAAAACAACTACTTTATTTTAGCTCAGATTTTGGAAGGCCAGGGATTAAGGCAGAGTTCAGCAAAGCGATTCTTCTGTTCCACATGGCATTGGGGTAACAGTGTTACACGGCCAAAGACTGAGATGTTCTGTGGATTTTATGATGCTCACACTTGCTTAATTCTTTGCAGAGATAGAAGGAAGGCAGGATAAGTTAGATGTCTATTCCTCTTAGATCTCGGGGCTCTCAAAGGGCCTCTCCAACAAGGCAATTGGAAGTTTAAGTGGTGGCTCTGGTATCCAAGAATAAGTGCTCTAATAGCAGGAAATAAGCATGGCCAATCTCTTGAGATCTAGGCCTAGAAACTAACAGAGCGTCTCTTTTACTGGTCAAGAAGTCAAAGTTGCAGAGCCCAGATTCAAGCGGAAGGACACGGACTCTGTCTCTCACAGAAGACAAAGGAAAGAATATGTGGCTTAAAAAAAACAACAACAACAAAAAAAAAAACAACAGTGTCAGTTAGCATCTTCATAGGCTAACTAGCTTTTAACATTGATTCTTGGATTGATAATTGAAAGAACTGCTTTTAATAAACTAAAGGTCTCCTGTGAATTTATGTCTTAGTTTTAGTTTCAGTCTTGCTAAGAAAATGAGCGTTTGTCTTTACTCTTTTATTAAGGTGAAATTTAGCAACAGCTAATATTGGGATAGGTGTTGTAAATAAATAAAGTAGCCTGCACAGTGAGTTAAGTTTTAGATGAATATTTATCCCTATCCCCGGTAGCTCAGAGGTTAAAGCGTCTGCCTGCAATGTGGGAGACCCAGGTTCGATCCCTGGATTGGGAAGATTCCCCTGGAGAAGGAAATGGCAACCCACTCCAGTATTCTTGCCTGGAGAATCCCATGGACAGAGGAGCCTGGTGGGCTACAGTCCACGGTGTCGCAAAGAGTCGGACACGACTGAGCAACTTCACTTCATTATTAGTGTACAAATAATAAAAAAACTGATTCGTAAAAAACAAAAAGGGCAGAAAGAAACTTCATTTTTCAGATTTTAGTTGCTTAATTAATGAAAATAATATAATAGATTTGCTACATGAAAGTATATCATGACATACTTTGTCTAGCTCTAGGTTGATCATACCAACCTAGAGCCAGACAACCTGGAATGTGAAGTCAAGTGGGCCTTATTAAGCATTACTACAAACAAAGCTAGCAGAGGTGATGGAATTCCAGAGTTCCAGAAAAGCATCTATTTCTGATTTATTGACAATGCCAAAATCTTTGACTGTGTGGACCACAACAAACTGTGGAAAATTCTGAAAGAGATGGGAATACCAGAACACCTGACCTGCTCTTTAGAAATCTCTATGCAGGTCAGGAAGCAACAGTTAGAATTGGACATGGAAATACAGACTGATTTCAAATAGGGAAAGGAGTACGTCAAAGCTGTACATTGTCACTCTGCTTGCTTAACTTATATGCAGAGTACATCATGAGAAATGTTGGGCTGGATGAAGCACAAGTTAAAATCAAGATTGCCAGGAGAAATATCAATAACCGCAGATATGCAGATGACACCACTCTTATGGCAAAAAGCAAAGAAGAATTAAAGAGCCTCTTGCTGAAAGTGAAAGAGAAGACTGAAAAAGTTGGCTTAAAACTCAACATTCAGGAAACTAAGATCATGGTGTCTGGTCCCATCACTTCATGGCAAATATATGGGGAAAAAATATATTGGAAACAGTGAGAGATTTTATTTTCTTGGACTCCAAAATCTCTGTGGATGGTGATAGCAGCCATGAAATTAAAAGACACTTGTTCCTTGTTTGACAAGCTATGACCAACGTAGCCAACATATTAAAAAGCAGAGACTACTTTGCCAACAAAGGTTTGTCTAGTCAAAGCTTTGGTTTTTCCAGTAGTCATGTATGGATGTGAGAGTTGGACTGTGAAGAAAGCTGAGCACCGAAGAATTGATGCATTTGAACTGTGGTGTTGGAGAAGACTCTTGAGAGTCCCTTGGACTGCAAGGAGATCCAACCAGTCTATCCTAAAGGAAATCAGTACTGAATATTCATTGGAAGGACTGATGCTGAAGCTGAAACTCCAATACTTTGGCCACCTGATGGAAAGAAATGACTAATTTGAAAAGACCCTGGTGCTGGGAAAGATTGAAGGCAGGAGGAGAAGGATACGACAGAGAATGAGATGACTGGATGGCATCACCGACTCTATGGATGTGAGTTTGAGTAAACCTCAGGAGTTGACAATGGACACGGAGGCCTGGCATACTGCTGTCTGTGGGGTCACAACGAGTCGGACATGACTGAGTGACTGAACTGAACTGAAATACAGCAAAGCATGCTCTCATCATGTTAAATGCTTATCAATCTTTATAATTCTGTCCTTATAACGATATTATTATCATATCTCTTTTGCCTTTCCTGGAATTCTACAAGTACATGAAATATTGATGTTGTTAATACAACTTTGTTTTTACTCTTATGTTGGTATACTACTCTATTGTGTAAAGAAAGTGGCCAGAAAATTATTGCAATAGTGAAATATTTTGTGAAAAATATGGACAAAATAACTTTAAATAAAATTAAAATATAACTCTGCATACTGAGATTAAGCAGCAATTACAATGTCTAAAGTCTTTTTTTGTTTGGTTGGTTGGTTTTATGGTTTTTGTTTGTTTGTTTGTTTGTTTACCTACAGTAAACTTAGTTATGGGAGAAGGACAAGGTGATGTCTCTCAGTTCAGTTCAGTTGCTCAGTTATGTCTGACTCTTTGCGACCCTATCAATTGCAGCACGCCAAGGCTCCCTGTCCATCACCAACTCCTGGAGTTCACTCAAACTCATGTGCATCGAGTTTGTGATGCCATCTCATCCTCTGTTGTCCCCTTCTCCTCCTGCCCTCAATCCCTCCCAGCATCAGGGTCTTTTCCAATGAGTCAACTCTTCACATGAGGTGGCCAAAGTATTGGAGTTTCAGCTTCAGCATCAGTCGTTCCAATGAACACCTTGGACTGATCTCTTTTAGGATGGACTGCTTGGATCTCCTTGCAGTCCAAGGGACTCTCAAGAGTAATAGGAAATTGAATTATCTATCAAGACCTCAGGAATGTGAATAGTAATGGACATGAGACATTATCTAAGCTAAACATTAAAATATATTTAATACAGATAGCTCAAATAGTTTTATGGTGGATATAAACCACACAGGATTATCTTAAATCAAACTAAAATATATATCATATCTCTCCTAAAATAGGCAAAGTGCCCTTAAGTGTACTAGTACTAGTTGACATAGGAATTGAAAAGTTCATGTAATATAATGGCTTGAGATGAAAGCTGTTATATTCTCTGTTATATTTTTTCTAACAAGCTTAGGGAAAATTAAATTTACAAGACAAGATTTACATCTGTGAGTTTATCATTCTGCTATACAATTAAGATTGCAGATATCGTCTCTCTTCTTATTAAATCCTGTAAATGTGCCCCAAGGCTACTGCAAGGGGAATATCCACAAAATGAGATCAAGAAATACATAAATAAGAAATGTGATTTTAGTATTCATTACTTATGATTTCCAAAGTGTGCATGAGAATGAACAGAATATTTTTATCCCTTCTGCTTCACTAATATTGACCTAGCAGAATGTTTTCAGTACAACAGTGTGATGCCCGGGATTGTAGGGAAAAAGAAACAGACATCATTGACCCTAGACTTTCATTATACAGATGAAAAACAAATAGGTAAATAGAAACAAGCAAATGAACAAACAAAACCTTGAGAAAAAAAATGCATCTTGAAAATTCAGAGATCTAGTAAATGACAGGGCTGAAATTTTGAATATGGTATGAATACATGAATGTATATCATTTTTAAGTTTAGAATTTTCTATACTAATTCATTGCTAATCCCTAATTCTGAAATGCAATTTATTAAGAACCTTACAACATACATTCTAATATTATATACTGCCTTTAATCTCACTCTGATGACCTAATTGATAACCTGGTGATCTATATTTTCATGAGAACTAAGGTTTTTATACATATTAACTATATCTAAATGTATTTTCTCTCACAATTTACAATGACCAAATCACCTTGTTCCTAAAACAATATCTCTTCTGGTTGTAAGACAAAATTGGAATTGAACATTCAGATAATTTAATGTAGCACTCAAATAATACAAGTTTGAAAAGAAAACAATACTCCCAGAAAGCCCAGAGCCATAAAATGTAATCAGAAGCATGTTTTTAGGGAATTTTTAAATCAAAATAACTTGCATGATATTTTAACATACTGTGATTAAATATACAGGATTATGAATAAGATAATTTGAATCATGACTTCTTATCTCTTACTATGAAAATGATGCTGAACAATCATTTAGCCTAGTTAATCTTTTATTTAATCATTTATTTGGCAGTTATATCCATCTCATGAGATTATATGTTTGGTGTATGTTTGTGTATGTGCATGTGTGAGAGAGAGAGAGGGAGAGAGAGTGAGACAAATGACAAAGGAAGACAGACTGAAATTGATTGCTTTGTGGTAAGCACTCCCTAAGGTTTGAGCAGGCACGATGTTATAATGGTTTAGTTTGGTTACAGTTGAGTGAGCAAGGGTTTCAATCTTGTATTCATCACACTAGAGCAGGACACAACTTTAAAGAGAAAAAAATAATAACTCCTTGAATCTGTTTTCTTGTGAGAAAAATAGGCATAATTATTTTACATATCTACGAATTTTTGTTCACAGATACGTAACTTTTGTTGTTTTTTAGTCACCAAGTCATATCTGACTGTGATCCTATGGACTGTAGCCCACCAGGCTCCTCTCTCCATGGGGTTCCCCATCCTAGAATACTGGAGCAGGTTGCCACTTCCTTCTCCAGGGCATCTTCCTGACTGAGGGACTGAACCTGCTTTGGCAGGCAGATTAAGTTTTTATGAGGATTTAAAACAGGCTTCTTATTTTGAGATGGGCTCAAAAAAGTTGATGTTTTCCAACATTACTCCATGTTGAGAGATGAAACTTCCCTCATGATCCAGTGGTTGAGAATCTACCTGCCAATGCAGGGGGATACAGGTTTGATCCCTGGTCTGGGAAGATCCCACATACCATAGGGCAACAAGCCCAAAGGTCAAAACTACTGAGCCTGTGTGCTGCACCTACTGAAGTCTGTGCACCCTAGAGCCTGGGGTCTGCAACAAAGAGAAGCCATGGCAATGAAAATCCTGTGCATGACAACAAACAGGAACCCCACTCGCTCAACTAGAGAAAGCCCACATGCAGCAATAAAGACCCAGCATAGCCAAAAATGCTCATTTTTAAAATAATTAAAATAGAAAATAAATGGGAGGTATCTCAGAGCCAAATCTCTCAGCATGCTTTATAGATACTTAATTTGTTTAATTTCATTCTTTCTCAAAAATAGTTTCTTTTATTGGGAACTAGACATTTATCACAAAGTATAATTCTTTCTGTTACTACTTATAAATGTTATCTGGATATACAAATATGTGTAGAATTTGTAGCCATATTCCAAAACAATATTTAAATAAATATTCATCACATTGAGGAAAATGAATGCCCTTTGGTTCAAGCATCATATTTGCATGAAGTACCACTCATTATAATTATAGTTTATTCATAGAGAACATTAAGATGTTTACATTATTAAATTAAAAAGGTCATTTTTATCTTTAAGTTTTTGCTTTAGTTACAGAAGTTAATGCAGTTTGTAGAATGAAAAGAATGTAAACTGAAAATCTTGTGGAGTTTTGAAGCAATATATGGAATTATGGGATATTAATATATGGATATTCAGCTCTGTTTGCCCTCTTGAAATTGTGATGCATGTAACTCAGGTGCAGGGAACACTTATTCATCCATTCAGCAGGCATGAATCAATGCCTATTTTGTTCCAGGCATTTTTCCAAATACTGAAAAACAAGAAAGAAAAGGATTCAGCACCTGTTCTGAAGTTTTCACAGATTTTGAAGGAAACTGATGCAGAGGCAGGTGTGATGAGAACAGAAGCTAGGGACAAAGGTCATGTGAAAAGCGATTCTGAGTTTCCTTTGCCAACTCTGCTTAAACTCTGCAGGACAAAGGTCTGATTTTGCAACTATAGTCACTTTGCAAGTGGCACTTGGCCGTTAGATTGTTTCTGAACACAATTGAATGGAGAAGAGAATTTTATTTAAAACAAAACACTGAGGGTCAGGAAAACTCTCCACAGATTAACAGTAAAGGAAGTATCTCATCTTTGCCTCTGAGCTCCCCTCTGCATGTGGTAGACATGGTGGAATCGAAAGGTACACTGCTGTCATGAGAACAGCAGACTTCCAAACTCACTCTGCTACTACCTAGTACTGGAAATGTACGTATCTCTTATGTTAAATATACTGGGCTCTTCCTACTATCTTTCACAGAAATATTCCATACATGGTGACATTCATATTTATTCTCTGTGTCTCAATTCGTAAGGCTTTATTTTTTTGCTTCAAATAGAAAGAGCGAACCTAATGGTTTAATTGGGTTATCAAGAAGATTAAGTCGTATCTTTTAAATTTCCATACGTTTTTGGTAATAAAATATTTTCCCCTCCATGGATTGTATTCAAATAAAGGGAATGTAAGAGAGATACAATATTCCCTATTTTAATTACTAAGACTAAGAGACGTTCAGCCTCCTCTTTGAAGTATTAGATCTATTTATGTTTTTGACATCATTAGAGAATTGGGACTATATTATTTGTTCTATAGCCTTATTCAGCTGAAGTGAAGTGAAAGTCGCTCAGTCATGTCCAACTCTTTATGACCCCATGGAATTATTCAGGCCAGAATAATAATCCAGTCCATGGAATTATCCAGGCCAGAATACCGGAGTGGGTAGCCTTTCCTTTCTCCAGGAGAATGTCCCAACCCAGGAATCAAATCCAGGTCTCCACTTGCCAGGCAGATCCTTTACCAGCTGAGCCACAAAAATGTTGAAGTGGGTAGCCTATCCCTTCTCCATCAGATCTTCCTGACCCAGAAATCCAACAGGGGTCTCCTGCATTGCATGTAGATTCTTTACTAACTGAGCTATCAGGGAAGACCATTTATTCAGCTAAATAATTGGAAATGTTTAAGAAAGTTAACATGACATTTTTATTTAGGGTTATTTATTCATTTTTTTTCTTCTGAGATTTATTGAGAACCAAAATTTTTAATATCAAAAATCAACAAAAGAGAGCAACAGTAACAAAAATCCCTGCCTCCTGAAAGCTAATAGTGAGGAGAGGAGGGCATAGATGAAAAGTCAAATAAATGTTTAGTTAATTGCTTAGAGATACTTAAGAAGCAGAAAAAATAAAATAAATATTAAAGCAGAAAAAGTGAGCAGAATTTGTCCAGGGAGACTGCAACTTATCAAAAAAAGAAAAAGAAAGAAAGAAAGGTTTGGATAAGATTCCCTGATCAAGATGACAACATTTGGGATCTACAAGAAGTGAGAGACAGACTAGGAATACTGCATGTAGAGGTAACTGCAAATGCAGTGACCCAGAAGTAGGTGCCTGCTGTACTGGATGTTCTTAAGCAACAGCTAAGCAGATTGCGAGAGAAGAAAAGTGAACAAGAGGGAAAAAAATGAGATGTCTTTAGAAAGTTAACAAATGAGGATTGAGGGCACAAATGTTGTTAAGCTTTGGAGGTTTTTGATTTTTCAGTTCAGTTCAGTTCAGTTCAGTCTCTCAGTTGTATCCAACTCTTTGTGACCCCATGAATAGCAGCATGCCAGGCCTCCCTGTCCATCACCATCTCCTGGAGTTCACTCAGACTAACATCCATCAAGTCCATGATGCCATCCAGCCATCTCATCCTCGGTCGTCCCCTTCTCCTCCTGCCCCCAATCCCTCCCAGCATCAGAGTTTTTTCCAATTAGGCACCACTTCGCATGAGGTGGCCAAAGTACTGGAGTTTCAGCTTCAGCATCATTCCTTCCAAAGAAATCCCAGGGTTGATCTCCTTCAGAATGGAATGGTTGGATCTCCTTGCAGTACAAGGGACTATCAACAGTCTTCTCCAACACCACAGATCAAAAGCATCCATTCTTTAATGCTCAGTCTTCTTCACAGTCCAACTCTCACATCCATACATGACCACAGGAAAAACCATAGCCTTGACTAGATGGACCTTAGACGGCAAAGTAATGTCTCTGCTTTTGAATATACTATCTAGGTTGGTCATAACTTTTCTTCCAAGGAGTAAGCGTCTTTTAATATCATGGCTGCAGTCACCATCTGCAGCGATTTTGGAGCCCCCCAAAATACAGTCTGACAATGTTTCCACTGTTTCCCCATCTATTTCCCATGAAGTGATGGGACCAAATGCCATGGTCTTCCTTTTCTGAATGTTGAGCTTTAAGCCAACTTTTTCACTCTCCTCTTTCACTTTCATCAAGAGGCTTTTAGATCCTCTTCACTTTCTGCTATAAGGGTGGTGTCATCTGCATATCTGAGGTTATTGATATTTCTCCCGGCAATCTTGATTCCAGCTTATGTTTCTTCCAGTCCAGTGTTTCTCATGATGTACTCTGCATATAAGTTAAATAAGCAGGGTGACAATATACAGCCTTGACAGACTCATTTTCCTATTTGGAACCAGTCTGTTATTCCATGTCCAGTTCTAACTGTTGCTTCCTGACCTGCATACAGATTTCCCAAGAGGCAGGTCAGGGACTCTGGTATTCCCATCTCTTTCAGAATTTTCCACAGTTTATTGTGATCCACACAGTCAAAGGCTTTGGCATAGTCAATAAAGCAGAAATAGATGTTTTTCTGGAACTCTCTTGCTTTTTCAATGATCCAGCAGATGTTGGCAATTTGATCTCTGGTTCCTCTGCCTTTTCTAAAACCAGCTCGAACATCAGGGAGTTCATGGTTCACGTATTGCTGAAGCCTGATTTGGAGAATTTTGAGCATTACTTTAATAGCATGTGAGATGAGTGCAATTGTGTGGTAGTTTGGGCATTGTTTGGCATTGCCTTTCTTTGGAATTGGAATGAAAACGGACCTTTTCCAGTCCTGTGGCCACTGCTGAGTTTTCCAAACTTGCTGGCATATAGAGTGCAGCACTTTCACAGCATCATCTTTCAGGATTTGAAATAGCTCAACTGGAATTCCATCACCTCCACTAGCTTTGTTCTTAGTGATGCTTTCTAAGGCCCACTTGACTTCACATTCCAAGATGTCTGGCTCTAGATTAGTGATCACATCATCATGGTTATCTGGGTCGTGAAGATCTTTTTTGTACAGTTCTTCCGTGTATTCTTGCCACCTCTTCTTAATAGCTTCTGCTTCTGTTAGGTCCATACCATTTCTGTCCTTTATTGAGCCCATCTTTGCATGAAATGTTCCCTTGGTATCTCTAATTTTCTTGAAGAGATCTCTAGTCTTCCTATTCTGTTCTTTTCCTCTATTTCTTTGCACTGATCTCTGAAGAAGGCTTTCTTATCTCTTCTTGCTATTCTTTGGATCTCTGCATTCAGATGCTTATATCTTTCCTTTTCTCCTTTGCTTTTCACCTCTCTTCTTTTCATAACTATTTGTAAGGCCTCCCCAGACAGTCATTTTGCTTTTTTGCATTTCTTTTCCATGGGGATGGTCTTGATCCCTGTCTCCTGTACAGTGTCACGAACCTCATTCCATAGTTCATCAGGCACTCTATCTATCAGATCTAGGCCCTTAAATCTATTTCTCACTTCCATTATATAACCATACCTGAATGGTCTAGCGGTTTTCCTTACTTTCTTCAATTTGATTCTGAATTTGGTAATAAGGAGTTCATGATTGGAGCCACAGTCTGCTCCTGGTCTTGTTTTTGTTGACTGTATACAGCTTCTCCATCTTTGGCTGCAAAGATATAACAAGCTTGATTTCACTGTTGACCATCTGGTGTTGTCCATGTGTAGGGTCTTCTCTTGTGTTTTTGGAAGAGGGTGTTTGCTATGACCAGTGCATTTTCTTGGAAAAATTCTATTAGTCTTTGCCCTGCTTCATTCCACATTCCAAGGCCAAATTTGCCTGTTACTCCAGGTGTTTCTTGACTTCCTACTTTTGCATTCCAGTCCCCTATAATGAAAATAACATCTTTTGAGGGTGTTAGTTCTAAAAGGTCTTGTAGGTCTTCATAAAACTGTTCAACTTCAGTTTCTTCAGCATTACTGGTTGGGGCATAGACTTGGATAACTGTGATATTGAATGGTTTGCCTTGGAGATGAACAGAGATCATTCTGTCATTTTTGAGATTGCGTCCAAGTACTGCATTTTGGACTCTTTTGTTGACCATGATGGCTACTCCACTTCTTCTGAGGGATTCCTGCCCGCAGTAGTAGATATAATGGTCATCTGAGTTAAATTCACCCATTCCAGTCCATTTTGGTTCGCTGATTCCTAGAATGTCAACGTTCACCCTTGCCATCTCTTGTTTGACCACTTCCAATTTGCCTTGATTCATGGACCTGACATTCCAGGTTCCTATGCAATATTGCTCTTTACAGCATCGGACCTTACTTCTATCACCAGTCACATCCACAGCTGGATATTGTTTTTGCCCTGGCTCCATCCTTTCATTCTTTCTGGAGTTATTTCTCCACTGATCTCCAGTAGCATATTGGGCACCTAATGACCTGGAGAGTTCCTCTTTTGGTATCCTATCATTTTGCCTTTTCATACTGTTCATGGGGTTCTCAAGGCAAGAATACTGAAATGGCTTGCCATTCCGTTCTCCAGTGGACCACATTCTGTCATATTCTGATTTTTACTAAATGAAATTTGAAAAGGATGCAAGACTTTAAGTGAATTTGTAGCATAATCTAAGCAAATTTCTAGCATAAATCTAAGTAAAACAGATCATTGCAGTTGCAATCTCGTGTATAGAGTCCAGTTGGCATGCAGCAGGAAGCAAGAGAAGAGAAACAGGAAGACAGTCTGGAGGTTAATGCAAGCACTAAGATAAGTACTGATGGTCACAGGAATCGAGCTGAATTATGTATATAGTTGGAAATGAAATGAGAGCAAGGTTTTTGATTGCTTAGATCAAGGGAGAGATAAAAGGAGGCAAAGACCAATTTTAGGGTTTCGAAACTGCTCATCAGAAAGAATGATGTTGCCATTTATTGAGAGGAGGGTACAGGATTGAGGTCAAAGATCAGGAACTCAATTTTGGTATTATTAAAAGTGAGATGTTATCAAGCATTTAAATAGATGGATAGAGGAACCTGTCAGACTATAGTCCATGAGATCACAAAAGTTGTACACAACAGAGCAACCAACACACACACACACTAAGTAAACGTATGTACTCTTCTGAAAGGAAAGTTAGTAATGCAGAGGAAAGAGGATGAACATTTCTGGGGCAATGTTTAGAGGCTCTGGGAGATGATGAGGTTTAATGTACTGTTAAAAATACGACAACACACCTTCAAAGTGGAGTTGCTTTGCTAAACCTCAGGTCACCAATATTAACACTCAGTTGTGACTGTCAAATGCTTTTCAGGTGTTTCCAGTGATAAAGAACCCACCTGCCAAGGCAGGAGAAGTAAAAGATGTGGGCTTGATCTCTAGGTCAGGAAGATCCCCTGGAGGAAGTCATGGCAACCCACTCCAGCATTCTTGCCTGGATAATCCCAAGAACAGAGGAGCCTGGCAGTCTACAGTCCATTGGATCACAAGAGGCAGACATGACTGAGGCAACTTAGCATAGGCACAGGTCACCAATAGAGACTTGACTTTACCATTTGACTCTCCCAGAAATAAAATCTTAAACCTGTTGTCAGGGGAGTGTGTAATTTCCTTGATTCTGTCTCATTGTAACAAAAATTTGAGGCAATGGATGGACCAGCATTACAGCCCTCAGACAGACCAGTGTTTCAGCTCTGTGTTACAGCTCAGTTTTATTTAGGAAATAAAGGAAAATACATTCTCAAGGTGTGAGGGTATGCTAATCCAAAAGAAGTGAAGAGAAGAGAGCCCCCGGGCCAATTTTGGCTCCTATTTTAACATGTTTTTTCTCCTTCCCCTGGGCCCACCGTATATAAGTCGGGATAGCCAGGAGTGCTGTTTGTTTTACCTGAAGTCTTCACTCGAGTCCTCGGACCTTCCTTTGTTCTATTTTTGCTGGCTTTTCCCTTCCTTATCTTTTAGCCACCACCATTCTGGACTCCTTTTTCCTATTATAACTACCTAACACTGTCAATCAGGAATCCCTTGATCAGCACTAGTTAGGTCATCTGCCTGAATAATACCTGGAATCCCTTAAAGGACAGTAAACTTCCAATATCCAATCTACCTTCTCCCTAATATAGCTTCCTTGCTTCCATTCCCATCTGCCTATAAAAACTCTCCATTTTATACAGTTTTGCAGAGCTTCTTTCTATTTGTTAGATGGGCTGCTGCCTGATCTGAATCAATTTTTATTTAAATAAACTTGGAATATTTGTAATACGACTTAGTTTATCTTTTAACAGTTCACATTAAAAGTTTGGGCCTAGGTAGATTTTCATCCATAAGAACAGAACAGCATTTATACAAGTGTTGGAACAAGAGGACTTCCCAGTGGTGCAGTGGTAAAGAATTCACTTGCCAACGTAGGAGATGCAGGATATACAGGTTTGATTCCTGGGTCAGGAAGATCCCTTGGAGTAGGAAATGGGAACCCATTCCAGTTTCCCCCCCAACTCTGGAAAATTCTGTGGACAGTGGAGCCTGATGGGCTACAGCCCAGGGGTTTGCAGAGAGTCAGATACGACTAGGCACGACAAGGCCGAGCACAAGTGCAAGTAGGTAAAAATTCTTTTCTATTTATTTTACTTTTCTCATTAAACTAGGAAGTACAGCTACTAAGTGAGATGAAGAAAAGGAATGAGATGGTAAATAGTTGGGGAAGGAGAGAAATCAAGAAATAAATGTCTAAGAAATGGGGGGAGTGAATTCAGTAAGAAACAAGAGCACACTTACTCCTCAATGGTAAGAGCACATTTGAGATAAAAGAACAAGAGTATAAAGCAAGACCAGATGTATACATGCATCAAGGAGCTTAGATGAACAGTTAAACAGAGCTGGAGTTTGGTGGTAGGAATACAGTAAAGTTTGAGAGACGCCATGGAGTTAATTTCATAGAGAAAGGAGTGGCTGAAATGACTGACTATGGAATTTAAATATGATTTTTAATCAGTTCTGAAGAAGCACTTAGTGATCCCTTTTGATGTGTTCAATACTGTGCCCTGATAGAAATATAAGAACATAATGTTTTCAAATACCCATGTAAGACTTGTTCTGTGCTTGGAAGAACTCATTTCTGATTCAAACCAAAATACGATAGAATTTTCACTGAAGAATAGAAAATATATTAAATAAAATTATACTTAAAATATTGGATAACTATAAGAAATAACCACAATTACATATAACGTATTAAAGAATTTCAATAAAGCCTTTTTAGTACACTAGAATTTATATTGTGCTTTACATAACTGTATGATAGATTCATTCACTCATTCATTTCATAAAAAATACTGATTTTTCACATTATGCTAAGCAAATCTATTGCAACTTTTTTTTTTTTACTGCTATAACAGATAAATGACTGCAAGTGATCTCTGAAAACAATGCAAATTTATTATCTGACAGTTCTGCATGTCAGAAATCTAAGAGAGGTCTCACCAAATTAAAATTAAGGTGTCAGTAAGTCTGAATTTCTTTATGGACACTTTACTTCCCTGGTGGCTCAGACAGGAGACTTTAGGGAAAAATCCATTTATTTAGCTTTTTTCTAGCTTGAAGAAGCATTTCTTGGCTCTTGGCCCCTTACTCCATCTTTAAGTCCAGAAACAGCATATACTTCTGGCCTTTCCTTGATAGCCACATCTCTCTTTCTCTGAATACAGCGTGCAAAGTTTCTCCACCTTTAAGGACTCATGAGATTAGAATCAGCCCTTTTGGATAATCTCCCATCTCAATGCCATTAACCTTAATCAAATCTGCAAATTCCGTTTATCCATTTAAGGTAAAATATTCCCACATTCCAGGAATTAGAATGTATAGAGAGGGGTGCCTTATTCTGTTTACCATAACAATGGAGATATTGTTCTACGTCTATGGAATTTGCATTTTCATGAGTGAGAATATTCCTACATAGTGATTCCCATTGATTCATGTGATCAAGTCATGGGCACTTGTATGTTAATCTTGTGGTTTTATTAATATAATTCAAAAAGTGGTGAAAACTGACTGTGATGCTGTGTTAATAACAAGAAGCTATCACTTATCAATATCTATGTGGGGAAAACCAGAACATCAATAACTGCTTTAGGTGATGGTCATAATATTCAATCTCACTAGTCATTCTCTTATGTCATAATTAATGAAGATTTTGAGGTTTCTTTTTGGAGAGACTCATAGAAGGAAATGGCAATCCACTCCAATATTCTTTCCTGGAGAATCCCAGGGACAGGGTAGCCTGGTGGGCTGCTGTCTATGGGGTCGCACAGAGTTGGACACTACTGAAGCAACTTAGCAGCAGCAGCAGCAGCAATAGTGTCTAAGTAGGAAGAAGTGAAGAATTCTTATGGTAGACCACACCCATCGCACAAAGAGCGATGCTAAGGGACCTGTGACCTGAAGATCAGTGAATTACAGTAAGCCTAAGGACACCAGTACATCAAGGAACAGGCTAACTTTCATCACAAAACCAGCATAGACAAATGAGGAAATCCTATGTGAGACAGAACTTTCTTAGAAGACTATGGCATTTCTTGTTTTCTCAAAAGATTCCTTTTCTGTACGCACTGAGAGAGGAAAGTTCAGTTTATTATTTTATTCTCTAATTTCACCCCCTGTCAGGTGTTCTCTCAGTTCCCTAAGCCCCTGAACTTGTGCTCACTTTGGCAGCACATCTCCTAAGCCCCTGATTTGAGGAACTTTCAATGCCTTTCAGAGATAAGTTCACATCAAATAAACAATTGAGATAAATATTTATTGATTACAGGCAATAATTACTTTCAATTTGAGAGAAGGGAAAGATTTAAATTAGGGATAACTCATCTTTTTATCGGAAAAGACAATGGCACTCCACTCCAGTACTCTTCCCTGGAAAATCCCATGGACGCAGGAGCCTGGTAGGCTGAGCGACTTCACTTTCACTTTTCACTTTCATGCATTGGAGAAGGAAATGGAAACCCACTCCAGTGTTCTTGCCTGGAGAATCCCAGGGACGGGAGAGCCTGGTGGGCTGCCACCTATGGGGTCGCACAGAGTCGAACATGACTGACACTACTTAGCAGCAGCATCAGCAGCATCTTTTTTATGCTCAAGCTTGTGTTTATTTGAACACTTTTTCTTTATGGTCTGTTAAAAGAGAGAAGGGGGTATAGAACTTCATCAGATAGAACAGATTCATTTTCATTATGTTGAAGGGTTTTCTATGTTGCTTAACCTTACAGAAGTTATGATTGTCTGCTGTGGAATGCCTCAGCACATCTGTAAGGAACTTTGGCAAGCACACTTGTCTTCATCAACAGAGGCAGCAACAATCTAGTGCTTTGTCTCCAAGTTCTGTCATCTCTCTTTCTGCTTTTTCTGCACCATATTACACAGAGCTATTGTTCAAAAACTTTCAGACATGCCCAGTGATTTGGGCTGACTCAAGCCAATTTAATTTTGACAACCCTTAATAATGGTGGTCACCAAAGGAAAGCTGAGTAAAAGTCAATTCCTTTCCTAAAATTTTGCAAAATAAATTCTGCTTTGCATAAAATATTAATTAAACAAATATTTACTATGAAAAATATCATTATAGCTTGTTTAATAAAGATGATGAAATTCAATCTTTTTGTTTTTCAGGTTCTCTCACTACACTTTCAATGAAAAAGTTTATTTTGTCAGACACTATAATATTTTGGTAGCAGGATTTAGTTAACAAAATGAGGAAACTAGAATCCTGTGAATCAATAGCTAGATTGAGACTCATGTTTGGATAAATCCTTTGCATCATCTCTAGGCATTGCACCTTTAGGCTTGCTGTAAATGCAAGACTGAAGGGTGTCTCTATAAATAAATAAATATGTCTCTATAAATATAAATAAATGACTAATCCATATGGTACTGTGCTGTGCTGTGCTCAGTCCCATCTGTCTCTTTGCAACTGCATGTAGTGTAGCCCACCAGGCTCCTCTGTCCATGGAATTATCCAGACGAGAATACTGGAGTGGGTTGCCTTTTCCTACGCCAGAGGATCTTCCTAACCCCGGAATCGAACCTGTGTCTCTTATGCCTCCTGCACTGTAAGCAGATTCTTTACCGCTGCACCACCAGGGAAGCCCTAATCCACATGTCCTGAACACCATGAACACCTGTTTCTAAAATCTGTTATAATAATTTATAAACTTCATGTAACAGAAATAAAAACCAATTTCTAAACTCTACTATAAAAATTAACAAAGCTTTGATGCTAAAAATAGTTGAAACATGTGTAATACTGCTCTCAGAAGTGTGACCTGTCTTTCTGAGGACAAGCTGACTTCCCAGAAAGTGTATAAATTTCTGATTAGAGCAAATGATGGTTGTGGCAGTATATATACACACATAACCACAGATATACACACACAAAAACATACTGATGTATTTTAAAAGAAATTACAAGCAACTTAGCATCCCTTAGCATTCAATATCTAGTCATAAAAGAATCATAGTATATAACAATCTTCATTGCAGATGGAAGTCTAGTAAATATGAGATCACAAATTTATTTTAAATTTTGATTTAGTTCAGGCGAATTAGAAACATTCAAAGAGAGTTACTTTCTTTTCCTCCACAGCTCCCCCTTCTCTTATTTCCTTCCTTCCTTAAGATTTACGCAATGCTTACTGTATACCTGATTCCATGTTTGGTGAATCTGAGGGTAAAATAAGATTTTATTTTCCCTGGAGGATTTTGAGTCAAGGAAATTGATACAAACAAAATATTTTATAACCATTCAAAACTTATCATTAGCAATATAGAGTATTTGGAGAGAATCTAACTTTGCCTATAAATTCCAAGTAACTCTTCATTATGTAGTTGACATTGTAAAAAATCTTGAAAAATGGGTAGGCAGTGAAATAATTCTATATAACAGGGATTGTATATGCAAAAGCACAAAAATTGGAGTCTGGTACATTTAGGAAAGCACAAAATAGTTCAGGATGTTTGTCACAAAATGTAAGAAAATGTCAAGGAGCAAACTAGAAAGATAAACCATGGGCACTACTTTTGTGTTTAAGGCTCATATCCTACTGTCTCATTGATATTTCATTTGAATATCTAGTCATCTCCTCAAACTTACCATGTGAGGAATTGAGTGCTTCCTGCGATACTCTCCCTCTCATAAAATACCTTTAGTCTTGCAGGTGGCTCAGACTCACAACTAGAGTCCTCCTCTTGACTTCTCTCTCTCTTAAAAGCACACGTGTTACATCTGTCAGGCATCAAGTTTGCCACCTTTTCTCTTGACTAATTTCCCCACTTTCATATTTGTCCCAACTTCTTTCAGTTGTTGACATGGGTCAAAAACAGTTCAGTTCATATTACTCCTATGTTTGAAATTTGATAATGCTTTTTTTTATTACTCAGGAAAAAGGTCAAGCTCTTGCACTAACTTGTGAGGTACTCCTCAGTGTATTAAGCTTTACCTTTGATCAGTGATATGAAAATTCTTCCTATTCAGACATCCCCTCAAATTACAGACTTTAACACTTCTAAATTCCACGGCTTCCTACGTACACCGCAAGAATCTCTAATAACAGGTCCAGTCTCATATATCCATATAACATTTTGATTATTAACCTATCTCTTTCATACTCCACCTTTGCAGTTTCCTATTTTCCTATGTAAAGCCAGTATGCACAAATTACTCCAGTCAATAACCAGTATACTTCATTTTTCTCTTTTCCTTGTTCTCCTCTTCTCATCCTAACTTTACAGAAATCCTGTCCAGACTGCTTAAAAGTCCTTCTGCTTTCACTGACATTCTTATAGTTTAAGACACCATCCTTCTGTGATTTAGTCAAATGGTCTCCTAACAAGCTCCGCTCATTCTGTTTTAACTTGAATCAGTCACTGCATAGAAGACAGAAAGAATTCTTGAGGGTTTAAATCAGATAATATCATTCTAAGCTTTATAGTAATATAAAGGTCCTCATTGCTGCTGCTGCTGCTGCTAAGTCGCTTCAGTTGTGTCCGACTCTGTGTGACCCCATAGACAGCAGCCCACCACGCTCCACTGTCCCTGGGATTCTCCAGGCAAGAACACCGGAGTGGGCTGCCATACGTAAGACTCTTTATTTTGATCTGTAAATTCTAATATAATCAGTTTTTGCCTTACTTCATTCTCATTTCATGTGTTGTCCTCTTTCTCATTGTGCACCAACCACGTTGACTATGTTTTACGGGAAAAAAAATAAACACAAAACAAACAAAAAAATTGACACTTTTAAAAGACTTAGATCTATTTTACTGTCAGTGATTGGGAAAAAAATGAGGCCACTGTTTTTAAGAAAGCTGGAATAGAGATTATTTTTATTTAGAGAAATGCTTTATTTGAATCACATGCACTCAGTAGCCTCTATTCAACATGTGTAAACCACTCAGAAATACTCATTTCTAAGAAGAAGGTGCTGCTTTCACTGTGATAAATCCTCAACATATAGAAGCAGCACAGATAAAATGTACCAGCAAAGTTTTCACATTTAAAGATAAGAATGCTCTGTAAATGGTAAAAATTGAAGAGAGGAAAATATATCTATGTATCTTATAACAGAAGAAGGGTAACTTTCCCCCAATTTATTAAGGATAAAGATTCATGTCAAGCTCTCATCATGAAATACCCTAATTATAATTATTATTGGCTTTTTCTGGTTGATCATAATTATTATTGAAGGTATTTCATGAAAAAGAAGATGGAGTTAGGAGGCCACTAACTACAAGCGTATATTTTTTTAAGTAGAAAATTGCCAAAACCCTAATAAATCCATTATATTTGGGAGTTTGGAATAGTCCCAAAACCCCTTGGATGATAAAACTCCACATTTGATACTGAAATCATAAGGCCATGGAAGAAGTTCAACTTTCAGCTTGGGCATTGGCATTGTTGCTGCTGCTACTGCTGCTAAGTCACTTCAGTCGTATCCGACTCTGTGAGACCCCTAGATGGCAACCCACCAGGCTCCGCTGTCCCTGGGATTCTCCAGGCAAGAACACTGGAGTGGGTTGCCATTTCCTTCTCCAATGCATGAAAGTGAAAAGTGAAGTCGCTCAGTCGTGTCTGACCCTCAGGGACCCCATGGACTGAAGCCTACCATGCTCCTCCATCCATGAGATTTTCCAGGCAAGAGGACTGGAGTGGGGTGCCATTGCCTTCTCTGTGGCATTGTTAGGAAGTGATATTTAATAATTGTACTGATGGGAACATCCTGGCGGCACAGAAAACATCTAGGTAAGTATAGAAACTTCATATGATTTCCTTGTAAAATATTATTTTAGACTTCTGAAATTCAATAAATATCAGGAGCATCTGAAGAACTTTAAGTTGAATTATATGACAGTGTAATTAATATTTGTCACAAAATAGGAATTTTCTAAACTAACATTATTTTACTTTAACATTTTTCTGTCATCATAATTAAGGGATAATTATCATACACTTAAAGGAATCATAATTTTTAATACATCTAAAATCTCTCTCCCTCTTTCTTTTAATGTTTTATTGAATAAATGAAGATGCTAACAACACATTTTAATTCAGCACTCTTTATTTCTTCATTGTTTCTATCTTTGAATTCTTTTGCTCTTAGGGTAGTTAGATTTAAAAATTTCTTTTTTAGTGAGGCTTTGTCTACCACCTTTTAAAAAACAGTGACAACTTTTGTGTTACTGAAGGTTTCAAATTGTTGGTTAGATTTAGTACCAACTTGTAATGTTTTAATTGGTAGCTAAGCTTATTTTATACTTCAGTGGGGATTTTGCAACTACGGTGTTTCAAGAACATTTAAAAACTGGTTACACACTTTTTTTTCTCTCTCTCTCTCTTTTTTTTTTCTTTTTCTCAGAATACAACTAGATCTTCTTTGGAAGTAAGGTTGATATTCAGAAGTTCAGATTCATAAACAAAATGGAAGCAGTAAAGAAAAATATTCATAATTAACCAAGATGACCTTATTGCTTTATTTAGTTTAAGTGAACTTCAGACAGGTTTCTTAGTAACTATAGACCCTTGACTCCCCTTTTCCTGGAAAATTTACCGTGAAAAACTTGCTAAGGTAAATTTTTTTTTTTCTGCACTTTTGAGATATTAATTCTTTTAAAAGCCTCTGGCCAGTTCTACAACTCAGGAAGATCTCTTTCAAGGATCAGGGAACCATCTCTTTGAAAAGTAAACATTAAGAAAGATAGTGCTCTATTCTCCCAGTGTCTGTGGGAGGGTAGAAGCCTAACTTCCACAAGAGTCCATTAGTAAACACAGACGATCTAATCATATTGACCAAACTCCTCAGTGATGTTCTCCAGTACTTTTCTGAGAGGTCACCTCAGTGTTTAAAACCTCCCCTGCTTTTTGTTTGAGAAGCATTGAATTTAATCTCTCTACCCAATTGCCATAGCCTAGACCACTGTTGCAATAGTCTTGAATAAAATCTTCCTTGCCTGTTTAACTCTATCTGACATAATGTTGTTGTTTTGTTGGTCTGATTGTTATTTTTCAGACACAATTGTAGGTCAGATGATACTTCCTATTGAAATATGACTCCAGAGTGAGTTCCTTAGCCCCATTTTAGGCAATTAAGACCTGTTTGAGCAAAGCTTCTGTGTAGCTATACTTTTTTTATGGTTGAATAAGTCTTATGCTTATGATCTCTACATTTATGAGTACAATTTTTTGCTCAAGGCCTTTATATATGAATAATATACCCTTTAAGAAATTTCAAGAGTGATAAAATACTAAAACGAATTCCCTAAACAGTGTCAATAAACTGAGGTTAAAAATGAATTTTGTAACTGGGAATCGTCTGCATTTGCTTTAGCTTTGCAGATCACTGCTCAAGCTAGTAGGTGATTTGTTTTTGATTTGTTGAACTTGTTAGTTGAACAAGTTAGTTGGAAATTGCTTATACAGCATTTAGAAGAAAGGCGTTTTCACCTTAGGTTTAATAAAACTCAAAGTGAAAGTTAGTTCAGCCTAATTATTCTGGAAAACTTCTCTTTGGGAGATCAAGTATTATATAATTATGAATATCTGATTTATCTCTTTTTAGAATTTAGTTGAATATTTTCAAGTATCATGTTCAACTCCATTTCTGTACTTTTATATTTAATATTTAAACAAAATTATTACTGTTTTTGTTCAGTCACAAAGTTATGTCCAACTGTTCGTACCCCACGAGCTGTAGCATGCCAGGCTTCCCTGTCCTTCACTATCTCCCAGAGTTTGCTCAAACTTATGTACATTGAGTCAGTGGTGCCATCTCACCCTCTGTCATCCCCTTCTCCTCCTGCCCTCAATCTTTCCCAGCTTAGGCTCTTTGCATCAGATGGCCAAAGTATTAGAGCTCCACCTTAAGTATCAATCCTTCCAATGGATATTCAGGGTTGATTTCCTTTAGGATTGACTGGTTTGACCTCCTTGCTGTCCAAGGAACTCTCAAGAGTCTTATCCAGCAACACAGTCAAAAACTAACTCTTCACGCCCAGCCTTCTTTATGGTTCAACTTGCACATCTTTACATGACTACTGGAAAAACCATAGCTTTGACAAACGTTTTCAGCAAAGTGATGTCTCTGTTTTTTAATATACTGTCTAGGTTTGTCATAGCTTTTCTTCCAAGAAGCAAGTGTCTTTTAATTTCATGGCTTCAGTGATTACTGTTATGAAGAACTAAAGGCAAAAGATATGGCCTGCAGGTATATTTTCATCTATATAGTAATAAATGCTGTTAAAATTGTGGAAAGAATGACCATATCTAATTAAAAAACAGATATCTATAGGCCAATGGATTATCTGCTTATCATGAAAAGTAAATGTTAATTTATTCTCAGAACTGACTGGTCTATCTTTAGAAGTTGAAAACATGCTCAAAAAGTGAAGAAAAAGCATTTCTTCTGGAAGTCTTCTCTACTTATGCAATCAGAGGATATTTAAGGAGACTATTGCATATCTAGAAACTAGAAATTCTTAACAAGTCTTCTGTCAACTTCAGCAGATGGACTACTCACTCATCTGGAGAACTGGTGGTTATGTTTTCTTTTTCTTCATCTCAAGAGGATTGATAATTTTCTGATCCTAATTTTCTAAAGTGTTTCAATGTTCTTATTTATAAATGTACAGTTCATCTTATACTATGACCATACTATAAATGCTGACGTGCAGGTAGGCACATTTGATATTTTCAAGGAACATCTTCCATATTTTATATATTAAGTAATGCAGCATTCACAGTTTGCAATGATAATGTTAGTTTTAATTTTTTGTACATCTTCTGGAAAAAAAATTGTTTCAGTACAAAGAATGCAAGTGACGGATATATAAATTGATGGTCAATAAATGAATGCCATTGAGTCTCACCTGTGACAAGTTGACATCACTTTAGATAAAATAATATGTGTTTGTGGAATTTGGAAATGGTTCTGACTGATTGGGCTATAAATTCCTCACAGCTATCTGAAAAACTGACTGTGAATATGGAGAATTTAAGAGTTACAGACTATTTTTGGTTATTTGAAACACAATACAGCCTCAAAAGGACTGCCCAGGTGGTGCTAATGGTAAAGAACCTGCCGGCAAATACAGGAGACATAAAAGACTTGGGTTCGATCCCTGGGTCAGGAAGATCCCCTGAAGGAAGGGGTGGCTACACATTCTAGGATTCTTGCCTGGAGAATCCCACAGACAGAAGAGCCTGGTAGGCTACAATCCATAAGGCTGCAAGGAGTCAGACATGACTGATGCAACTTAGCAAGCAAGTAAGCAGCAGCCTCAAATATTTAGCAAAATTGTTCACAAAATATATTTTGTGTAGGCAAAAATCTAGGTTTTTAATAGGGATGAAATTCTGGCTCAGCAAAGTTAAAAATTTACTTCATTAAAATGTTACATATTCTGTAACTTGTCTGCATGTGTATGAGCAGAGATAGTTAACATTTAGTCTATTGTGAGCTGTTTCTCCCCAAATATAAGGATTTTTACCACAGGCAGTTAAGAACACATAAAGAAAGGTGATTCACAATCATTTAAAAAATGTTTTCTATTTTGTTAAGTAAATGTACTCCTTATTGTTTTATATTGTTGAATATACATTTAACACATTTTAAATGCCCAGACTGCTGACATCTTAGCACCAAGAACCTAAGAAAGCTTTACATCTTAGGATGGGATGAAGGGACTGAGCTTCAGTGATATGGTATGTGTTACGTGAAAGCAAATAAAGATGCTACTACATCTAAACAGAATACATAATACCAGAAATTGATTCTAAAATATTAAAAATTCAGATAAACCTCAACTATTTCTGCTTTAAGTCCTACATTGGGCTTAAGTTTGGGCTAAATTCTCTCCTTCAAAGCATCCTCTATGAATCGACCTACATTAGATTCTATACATCTTAAAGAGAATATCTATGTCTTTTAACTTTTGACACATTCAACCACATCTGACACAAATAACATATGCATTAAAAAATGACTGAATTGCTTACTCCTCCCTCCTATTTACTCAGTTTGGGTCAAATTCTTATAAATCTTTATGCTCTACTATATGTTGTATTTTAGGAATAGAAGGAACTTGACTATTCCCCCAAAATTATCAACATTAACCTTATGAATAGGTAAAAGTAAGAGAAACATCTAAGAGTTAATGCGGAGGTAGACTTGAACAAATAAACAAGCAAACAAAAAACCTAAAGGCAGGGTTCAAATATATCAGGATGTGATGAGAGGTTGGTGGCTATGGGCTAGCCAGAGATAAAGCAGGGTTGAAGGGCATCTGTGTGGAATACGGTGGGAGGAGCTCACACCTGGAATCTCAAAGTACATTTATATAGATTACTTTTTAATTGTAAGGCAAATGAAAGAGTAGCTTTGTAACAGATAAGACTTCTGTATGACCCCACCTAAATCAAGGAATCTAAGTTAAAAGTATTGGTACTATGAGAAATTAAAATTGTAAGCCAGTTGTTCAAATGCAAGAAGAACTTTTATCTGACATATTTTTGCTAATATGAATGGATACCGGGCAGACCAAAGTTGAGTGTCATTCATCAACGTAATTGGCCTTTAGTATTCAAAATTGTCAATCAAGAAGAGACTGAATGCTAGTTCTAGATTAAAATAAATAGGGATTCCAACTAAATGAAACACATTCGAGACAGTGTACATACCTTATAAAGTACATTATTAGGACAACTGACTAAAATTGAATTTCAATGGAAGTAATGTATCAGTGTTAAATTCTTGACAAAGAAGAGTGTTTTGTTGTTGTGTAAAATAACATTCTTTCTCATAGGAAATGCATTTAATTATTTGAGGTATTGTAACATTATCAGCAACTTCAAAACTTTCAGGGACAGACTCTTTAGTTTTCTCTTTTCTCTAAGTGTAAGATCATTTCAAATGGAAACATTTTTAAAAGTGAAAAAATAGAATAAAATTGTTGAATATTTATAAATTAGATCCATGGAAAATCAATGAAAGAAAATATGCTTCAAAAGATATTATTAGAAATGTGCTTTAGATCAAGTGTGAAGTTAGAAGCATATTTTTACCTTGAGTGAACTGAAATGTCTCTTAATATCATATTATTTTGTGGAAAAATTGTCAAATTTTCTAATCAGATTTAACACAATGTATGATGTGACAATACCTCTCTTCTTTTTTGCCACCTCCACAGATAATAGGGATATAAAAAGCTTATCAAAAAGATGTACAATGGAAGAATTTCTCAAGCAGATTACTGGGTACTTTGACACCATAGGGTCTTCTTGAAAATCAATATAGGTGCAATTGTGTGTGTGTATGCTTGCACATGTAGCTGTGAAAAGCAGAGGACTCGTGATATTTAACTATCCCTAGTCCCCTAAAATGGACTGATGAAGAAATGGCTAATGTATATGCCAGGAGAGGAGGATAGTAAAAAATATAACCAAAAATATTTTGCTAAACCAGAAAACAAGGAAGTGCTACAACAAGACTGAGGATATGTCAGAAGGATATAGCCTGTCTGTGTAAACGTGTAAAGTGCAACATGTAAAAGTCACCATGGCTGCATTCTGTGCAAATTGAGCATCCAAAGGAATAATAATGACCATAATCATATTGAAACAAAAATACCAAGAAGTTCACAAACTAGGAAGAAATGCTTTTTTAATGAAAAAAAAAAAGACAAAAATAATTATTTTACATTCCTTAATGTATTGAAAGATTTAAGCATATAAAATCAATATATGCAAAAGTTTGGAAGAATGATATTCATACCGCCTGAAGTGCCACCTTAGAGTGTATAATATACAATATTAACAAAAGGAAATAAAGGATTCTCTTAGAGAGAAGTGATAACCTAAACTGTCAATCAATATAAGAAAAAATAACCACCTACAATTTTGATGTGATAATGAGCATGCTGAATCAAATGTTAAGATCTTCTTTGTAATATTTCCATCAGATTTTAATATAAATCTGTTCAACCACAACAGTCAAGCACAGCTGGATTGTTGGAAACTCCATAACCCAACTGGCCTCAATGTTTAGTGTCAATATTGTAAAAGAAATAATATGCAACTCTTCTAGAAAAAGAAGACTGAAGATAAATGATGATCAAATGCAATGTGTGATCCTTGATAGAACCCTGAATTGTGAGAAAAAATAGATAAGGATACTTTGGGGACAACTGGGAAATGAACTGTTAGATAATATTATAAGGTCAGTATTATTAATATTAATATATGACGTCAACATTTATTAATTTCTTTATGTGCTTGGACTTGCCAGGTAGCTCAGTGATAAAGAATCTGCCTGACAATGCTGGAGACACTGGGTCGATCCCTGGGTCAGGAAGATCCCCTGGAGGAGGAACTGGCAATCCTTCCAGCATTTTGCCTGGATAATTCCATGGACAGAGAAGCCTGGTGGGCTGCAGTCCATGAGATGAGGTCACAAAGAGTGGGACATAATTGAGTGACTGAATATGTACATGTGTATAATGCTACTGTCATTATGTAACAGATTGCCCTTATTCTTAGGAGTTGGGTACCAAAGATTTTCAAATGTTTGGATTAAAAAAAAGTGATCAGATAGAGGGGAAAGAGAGGGAAATAAAGGATTGCAGGGAGAAAAGAAGGGTGGAAGAGGTAAAGCTATGTGGCAAATGATAACAATGAATGAATCTCAAGTGACAGTATTGTACATAGAAATTACTCTATCCTCTCATTTTCTGTAGAATTTATATTTTTCATAATAAAATGCTGGAAATACATAAACATGTAAGTTATCTATTTATAGCAATGCACAATATATTCATTGTGATTCATAATATTTCCAACTTTGCAAACTTTAGGAGTCTTATGAAAATTCAGGGTCATATACCTTTATTAAAACATGTTTTCTTCTTCACCATCAGGGATATTTATATACTCATAATTTTTATGAAAAGAAAGTGGTTATTTGTGTAACACTTTTGAGAAACCTATATGCAGGTCAAGAAGCAACAGTTAGAACTGCACATGGAACAACAGACTGGTTCCAAATAGGAAAAGGAGTACATCAAAGCTGTATATTGTCACCCTGCTTATTTAGCTTATCTGCAGAGTATATCATGAGAAACGCTGGGCTGGAAGAAGCACAAGCTGGAATCAAGATTGCCCGGAGAAATATCAGTAACCTCAGATATGCAGATGACACCACCCTTAAGGCAGAAAGTGAAGAGGAACTAAAAAGCCTATTGAAAGTGAAAGAGGAGAGTGAAAAAGTTGGCTTAAAGCTCAACATTCAGAAAACGAAGATCATGGCATCTGGTCCCACACTTCATGGGAAATAGATGGGGAAACAGTGGAAACAGTGGCTGACTTTATTTTGGGGAACTCCAAAATCACTGCAGATGGTGACTGCAGCCATGAAATTAAAAGATGCATATTCCTTGGAAGAAAAGTTATGACCAACCTAGACAGCATATTAAAAAGCAGAGACATTACTTTGCCAACAAAGGTCCGTCTAGTCAAGGCTATGGTTTTTCCAGTAGTCATGTATGGATGTGAGAGTTGGGCTGTGAAGAAAGCTGAGCACCGAAGAATTGATGCATTTGAACTATGGTGTTGAAGAAGACTCTTGAGAGTCCCTTGGACTGCAAGGAGATCCAACCATTCCATTCTGAAGATCAGTCCTGGGTGTTCCTTGGAAGGAATGATGCTAAAGCTGAAACTTCAGTACTTTGGCTATGTCATGCTGAGTTGACTCAATGGAAAAGACTCAGATGCTGGGAGGGACTGGGGGCAGGAGGAAAAACGGACGACAGAGAACAAGATGTTTGGATGGCATCACCTACTCAATGGACATGAGTAGGAGTGAAACTCCGGGAGTTGGTGATGGACAGGGAGGCCTGGCGTGCTGCAATTCATGGTTTGGCAGAGTCAGACACGACTGAGTAACTGAACTGAACTGATCATTGCAATGTCATGTGCATTTATGATGCAATTTAGATAAAAAAAATAATGCTCAATTTGTTGTGCATTTTATTGTACTCCACTAACATATAATAAATATTTAGAATTGATGTTTCACATAAATATTAGGTGCATATTTATTTAATTTGTCATAGATTCATAATAATATTTTAATCTATATTTCATAACATTTACTTTTATATGAAAAACCACTTCAATTAAGGTAGAAAACATTCACAACTGCTATGTAGCTAGGGAAAAAAAAGTTTATTTTAGAACTGTTTCACATTCTTAAAATTTTCATGTTTGAAAAACTGATAGAATTAATTTCAAAAGTCTCTTTTTCTACCAAAAAAAAAAAAAAAAAGAAAAGAAAAAGAAATGTTTTATGTAGTATTCTGACTCTTTTTCATTCAGTTTTGGCTTTAGAGAATATCCTGCAGTATTATATAAAAGCCAATAGCAGGGAAAATTAATCTTCTGTGGTATATTGCAAATATGGTTGTAATTCTTCACTCCTTGGATCTTCTTTGCATTCTGACAGCATGCTTTCCTTACTTAAAAAGCTAAGTCTATTTCCCCATCTCTTGAATCTAGACTGACTTTTGTAAGTTGCCTTGGTTGATACAGTGTCAGAAGAAATTGCATGCCAGTTCAGAAGCTAGGCCTCAAGAGGACACATAGCTTCATCAAGAACCACATTGTTAGAGAAAACTAAAATGCTGTGAAAGTCGCCATGTTTCAACAAAGTAACACCAGCATGGCCAAATATTAACACCCAAAGCTGTCACGTTTTTATTCAATGTCATTTTGGTTGCTTTTTCATTTTTCACAGCGGTCTATTTATATCTAAATGTTATTTTCTGTTTTATATACTGCATACTTAATCATAAGTACATTTTAAGAAAACCCAGTTGATGCTGCCTGTCTTAGCCTTTGCTGTCTCTGATATTTGCTCCAAATCATTTAAATATATATAAAGAAAATATATTTATATATAAAATAATATATAAATGGTATTTACAATGTAAACATATTATAATGATTACATACTATATGATATAATTTTAAAATATATAAATGTCTATATATAAAATATATAAATAATATATAAATTTTAAAATTTATGAAAAAATATTTGTCTATATAAATTAGAGCATACACATGTATTTAAGTAGAGAGACATGGAGAAAATAAATCTATTTTTAACCAATTCAAACACATAAGCTCTGTAAAGAATTCAAGGCCACCAGGATGAGGTCATCTTATCCCACAAGCTATATTTAGCTCCATTTTCAAAAGAGGCTCAAAATCTATAAAGACATATTTTTCCCTCACTGGAGAAGATAATGATGCTAGGAAATGTGCTTTCTTGTTTAGCTAAATATTGTATTATTATTTCTTGGCTCATTTTAGTGTTTTCCTTTTCAACTCCCCTGCTTGTTTTAATTAAATGAGTTGCAGGAAAAAAAAAAAAAAAAAAAAAACTGGTGCTGAAGTAGAAGTAAAAAGTGGCAATAATCTTCTGGGTGGAATTCTCTGTAGTTTTAGCTCTAATAAATTATAAAACTGCAAAGCAACCATGAATCTTCATAAATTAAGGGAGCCCACTGTGTGAAGTAAAATAGAAACTTGTCTTAATAAAGTCAAACAATTTAGCAAAAATAAAAAAGTAAATACATACTTACTTCAAAAATATCTATACGGCTGGAAAAGTAAGCTTAAAACCACCTTTTTTTGAGAACACAGAAAAAACAAACAAGATGTATAGCTGTAAATGTTCATCTGTGTTTGCCAAAAAGTTCTCAAAGGATTGAATTCTTACCATTTAACATATTTAAAATAGGGCTTTTATATGTCAACTTCTGAGAACTGATGAGGAGAAAACCTAGTCCTGTAAAAAAGAAAAAGGAAATTGTTGTTAGTTTTTTATAATTTTCAAATTATTTAAGAATGCTTTTGATTAATGATGTTTGGAATTAATGAAAGCTATTTAATGAAGTTCATTTAAGAATGCTTTTTACAGACTACTACTTTTATTGGGAAAATTTCTGCTTGACATTTTGTGTTTTGACTGGCATTTTCTTCTTGCCAGCTGTCATAAAAAGGACTGCAACACATGCCGTTAGCAGCATATGCCTTTTTGGGTGCTGAATAGCATTTTCATACAAAAAATCAAATGATCCATAACATATTATGCTGTCATTTGAAAACAGCATCAGAAATGAAACATTTTCATGTCTGTAATATATTTTGTTCCCCAAGGCTTAATCTAGCATTTCCTCACTATATTTGGAAAGATAATGTTGTGTAGGTTTATTCTTTTAATTGACACTATTAAGATTTCCAGAATACTATTTTTTTTATGAGTAGATATGGTAAAATTCTTTTAGAAAATTTAGAATATTCTGTTTATTTCACTAGTGTTTACTTAACTCTCTGTTCCTCAGAACACCTTTCGAATACTTATTATGCATCAGTAATTACATATACTTATCATTATGAAAAGGGACATATAAAGACTATTTCATATTTTGGTTTGGAAATCACTTAATAGAATATATTCAAATCAATGCAAAATATGTAGAAACAAATTAAATTATACAGTTTAAATACGATGTTAATTCTACTTAATTTGATATGTAACATATTTTAAATTACAGTTTAGAATTTCAATTATAAGAATAACACTAAAATATTTTTTAAAAATAGTTTGAAATTAGCAAAACCCCTTTTCTATTTACCCCCATTTTTTTCCTTTTTGTAGTACTTTATCCTTTTCATAGACATAGCAGTTTAAACTAACACAAATGATGTAACAATTAAGAGTTTCTTGATGTATAGGTTTCCTTTTTTCTGTGAAGTTTAAAAACCTCTCAGATAACATTTGGATGTTTTCAGCAAATACAAAATGCCAATATATTTAAATTTCGTTAAGTTTTAAAGGGTACTCAAACGTTTCATATTAGATGTTATATATGATTTATCTTTAATTCCTTTCTCTATTTTACCTAACAATCTATGAAAAACAAATGAATTTTTTTCTGAAGACTATATATGTTTGTTAGACTAAAATACAGCTGAGCACAGGATTGCCTATGTTCTATATTTCTGAAGTATGATGGCTAAAACACGTGTACTGAAGTCGTATACATTTTATTTTCATTAAAACAGAAGATATGCCTTAGAACTAATATCTTATGGTCTCTCTTTCTTTCCAGTATCTGCTTGGCTCCCTAGGACAAAAATGATAAATGTTATTTGAAAAACAAGATGTATAGATAATAGAACTCATAAATGTGTTAAAAAATTAGAAATCTCACTGATTAGAAAGCTCACTGAATACTGTGTGGAAATGGTTAATACAAAAATAATGTTAAAAAAGTATTAAAGTAATAAAGCTAACTATGCCCTCTGATAATTGTGTGGTTCTTGGAGGCACTTAACTAGCACGCCACTTCAAAATGGGCAGTCTGAAACTCAGTCTCCAACATCTAAAATGGAGGGTATGTTCGTGCATAATCTAAATAGATTTTGCTTAGACAGTCAAGATGCTTACTCTCCTGCACCAACATTGGAAAACATGAAATTTCAAGTCCCTATTAGGACACCATAATTTTCCATGATGGGTCTTGAGTCTGACATCAAGCAAAGATAATACAAGTTCTCATTTTCATCACTGAGAGCAAACTGTGCTCCAAATTAGAAATCCCTTACCGAAAGCAGACAGTTTTAAATAAGTTCAGATAGATAATTACAAATTTGATGTGAATTAGTATCTGTCAACATCGTACCAAGACTGTGGTTATCATTTTCTTAAGAAGAGAGATACTGCAAAGTAAGTTTGAAGTGCAGATTGAGGAATTATGACATGAATATTAGGGGGTTTAAGCACTTTGGTCTGTAGGCTTGTCTGTGAGGAAATGGTTCAAATAAAATAAATTACAGTTAAAAAGTGTTCAATGGAAGGTATCATTGAGCAGGCATTTGGTTATAAAACAAAGTGTTTTCTATTTCATGAAAAAATTTGTGTTTCCGTTGAAGCAAGACTGATTTATGCCAAAACACTTCACTCAAAGTACACTAACCTCAACTATTTTGTATGGTTACCAGTTAAGATGATGATATGTAATGAAAGAAAAGGAGACCAGTGATGAAATTAACTAGATAAAATAACAAAAATGCTTGTGAATGAAACACGTAATGCAAAACAAAAGTATTTTTGAGGTGAATAATCTATAAGAAAGTATAAATTTGGTACAAATCGGATCAGTTGTTTAATATCCTGAAGCAATACCCTCAAGCACGACTTGAAAGTATTTCAATACAGACTATAAGTTAAACTTGTATTTAGTTAAACAAGACATATTTTGAAAATATAAAGTAATTTAAATTAAAAAGTTGAACAGTGACAAGGTGACAAGGGACTTTTAATATATTTTATAAATTTAATAATATTTAACTATTATTGCCTATAACTTCTTTTCCATCTTTAGACAAGCAAATTAAAATTAAGGTGAAAAATAAATGTTAAATTGAGTTTATCATCTATCTACTGTATTTTAAAAAGAAAAATGTTATATATCTATCAAAAGTTATGCAATTCATCATTTTGCATTTAATTGTCACCTATGGATTAAAATATAAAACAATACGGCTAAACTTCAAGAAAATACATAAAATTTAATGAGAAAATGAGTCAGAAATTTCTAAGAAAACTTGCTTTAATTGCAAAGAGGAAAAAAAAAAACAACTAACATCTGCCCATTTATTGATTTATTTTCTTAAATATTTAGTGAACCATTCAACAGTAACAACTTTGGTAAAGCCATATAATTTTTGGGTGTGTGCTCAGTGGTGCCTGACTCTTTGTGATTCCATGGACTGTAGCCCACCAGTCTCCTCTGTCTATGGGATTTCACAGACAAGAATACTGGGGTGGATCACTATTTTCTTCTCCAGGGGATCTTCCTGACCTAAGGATTGAACAAGAGTCACCTGTGTCTCCATTGTTTACCACTGAATCACCAGGGAAGCCCCTGATGCTGCTGTTGCTGCTGCTAAGTCACTTCAGTCGTGTCCGACTCTGTGCGACCCCATAGAAGGTAGCCCACCAGGCTCCTGCATCCCTGGGATTCTCCAGGCAAGAACACTGGAATAGTTACCATTTCCTTCTCCAGTGCATGAAAGTGAAAAGTGAAAGTGAAGTCGCTCAGTCGTGTCCGAACCTCAGTGACCCATGGACTGCAGCCTACTAGGCTCCTCCATCCATGGGATTTTCCAGGCAAGAGTACTGGGGTGGGGTGCCATTGCCTTCTCCGAGGGAAGCCCCTAAAGTAATGTAAACGTTTATATATATATATATATATATATATATATATATATATATATAAATGTAAACATAAAGACAAAGGCAAGAGCAAATATTTTCCAAGGGAGTGCTATGACCATATTGCCCAAAATAAGATATAATAATAATGATGATGATGATGATAAAGAAATTGGCTTATTTCATTTTTAGTCTCTGTCTTATTTTTTGCTGATAGAAAAATATTCAGATTGAAGAAGAGGCATATGATAGTCTTGAAAAAAAGAAGTAAACCATTATCTACATGGCCTTTATAATATTTCCTTATGGGAAATTCATTCTTATTTATTCATTCTCATCAATTTTCTATGAGAATATCCTCTGGAAATTGAGAATCCTTTGGCATCTCAGATTTTTTTTTGTCTTACATTTTTTGCCATGGGTTAGTGTATGTAATTCATATAAGATGCAAGATAAATAGAAAGTTTTTGAGATCTGTCCATATACATGCACACACACATATGAGATATATATATATATAACAGAAAGTATGTAATTTATGTGAACTGTTTGATTCACCAGAAGATTCTAGCACTGATGAGTATATTTGGATATGAGGCCAGAACCATAAATTAAGAAGAATTACCTTTTTTTCCAGTTTTTTTTTTTTTAATCTTTTGGCACACCAGCATGAACAGGTGTCACAAAATTTACAGGGACATGTAAAGCCAAGATGCAAGTCTGTCACAAGACTTCCCTGCACTTCCAATTTCACAGATGTCATAAGGAAAATTCTGCAAGATGCAGAATTTCCTGCCTTAAACTTAGTATTATCTGACACCTAGGGCTGTTGCCTCTGTTGCCAAAGGTCCTACCAACCTTTGAGTAGGCAGGATGCCATGGAAACAGATGGGCACAAACATAAGACACTGAAATATGAATCCTAAAGATGAAATACGGGTTTCTAAGGGTTGTCATCTTAGTTGGGCACACTGATGTGACTGATATGTATGGATTAAGTGTCTTCCACAACATCAAATGTGAATTACCTTTAAAGGAAATCAAAAGAAAGAAAAAAGTTAATTAGCAAACTACTTTCTGTATGATACAATCTGATTGTTACTAGTTAAACTTGTTCTCAGAATGCTAGTAGCATCCATCTTTCTTCCATACTTTAAATTATTTTGAAAAATAATTATTACTTATTAAACAGTACCTTCATTGTTCCCTTTTTCTTTCTGTTTCTCCTCATGTTATTTTTTATTACCTGTTCCATCTAATGTATAAACATAATACCAACAATATTGCTCTTCTACACAAATATTGATTTTTTTTTTTGGTGTAATCTCAGGTCTGCAAGAAAAGTCTGAACAAGTTTTTATTACAATCCAGCTTCAACAGGTAAGAATAGTTGTAGTGGTTTAATGGTGATTTAGTCACTAAGTTGAGTCCAACTCCTTGCGACCTCATGGATTACAGCCCACAAGGCTCCTCTGCCCATGGGATTTTCCAGGCAAGAATACTGGAGTGGGTTGCCATATCCTTCTCCAGGGAATCTTGCCTACCCAGGGATTGAACCTGGGTCTCCTACATTGCAGGCAGATTCTTTACCAACTGAGCTACAATGAAAGCCCAAGAATATCTGTATGACTTAGGAAACTCTTAACACAACTGGATACTTTTCATTCCCACTATACTGGGAATCTTATTCACTGTTTTCTTATTGTTACCCTTTCAGTGTTTCCCATCTTTGTTTTCAACTTAACATCATTTTCTTTTGGCAAAATAACCCGCCTCTTTTCTCTTAATTCTCAGTGTATTTTTTGTTAGAATATCAATAAAAATTCTTATTCCATTCCACTTCCTATTGTAAGCTTATTTTAGCACCTCTTTTTCTGCAGTCAAAGAATAACTCTTCTAGAAGAGAAATTGTTTAGTTCAAACTTACAGTCCTAAAATTATAAGGCAAAATATTGAAGTGTTTTAATTATTCCTTGTGGGAAATACCATAAATTTTTCAAACATGGAATATCAAGATTTTAAGAGTCTTTCTAAGGATTTCATAAGCTCATTCATCAGTTTGAACTAACATTCAAATTGATTGAGGGCTAAAAGTCAATCTGATGCATCCATAAGGGCAATGAATTTTAGCTTAAACGTTGTTTTTGCTTGACTTTTAGCACAAAAATAAAACATTCAAATTATGAAAAAGAAAGATACCAATCTATGAAATGTTAAGCTTAAAAAATAAATAACTTATAGCAATAACCATAGCAATGCAGCTAAAAGAAAGAAAATTAAGTAGTTTACCACATAAAACTAATTAATTAAGTGACTAAAATGTTGTGCTACTCTATAAATTTGCAGCTTAAAACGTTCAAATGTCAAACAGCAAAAACCTATTTATTGCTTGTATGCATATTTTGTACATGAAATTTGACAATCAACAAATAAGTAGATGATACTTTTCCATGTTAAAGTTGTTGAAACAGCATTAATGACAGAGTCCATATAAACGCTCAGGTTTACACACCTGTGCTATCTCTGCATAAAAGCTAGCCTCCAATCTCTAGTCCAGTTTAAATAAGTTTCCATAGAAGTTTTTAGCCCTGAAATTTTATAAAGCTATGTTTTCTTCTGCCTCCAGCTCTTTTTTGTTAGTGGAGAAAACAATTATTTATCCAATCCCAAAATATATTACAACAACAATCTTACTCAAAATATTCCTGCTATGTTAACAGGATTCACTTTTTAATTTTTTTAATAAATAAAATATCTGGCAAGCTTAAATATTTTGAATATTTTAAGATATGGTGAAACTCTGAGACTCAGGTGATTCTTACAAAACTGAGTGACATCCTGCAGAAGCACCTATTACAATTACATAAAAACTGGTCAATATTATAATTTTTGTTTGAATGTTCAAACTTGAATTCTAGAATACAAATCTCTTCTGGCATAAAAATGACACTTACACTTAAAGTGGTTGTCAGAAATAAACAGAAGAAATAAGATGACTTCTTGTGCAAGTGACTATATGGTTAACTTAAGTGTGATGAACTCAAGCAGTGAGCAGGAATAAAAAGTACTAGAAGGCATTGAAGAACTAAGTGTATAAAGGGAATGACATGCTAGAAAGCAGGAGATAATAGTAGGAGATATCATATGCACTAGCAGGAAACTGTTTAAACAGAGTATTAAAACACTGCCATCAAATAACCACTGAGAAAATGTGCATGATTTTTCACTCAAATTATAAATATTAAACAATTATATATCTATATTTAAAAATATGAGATCAGCAAAAAGGTAACATTTTTTGAGTTGAAGATTATATCATATTAAAATAGTGAATAAGTAAATGAAATGATGAGTGGAAATATTAGCAGTAGCGTCCAATTATTAACTGCTTGCTTAGTAGCAAGCATTTTACAATAAATCCATTCATTCACCTACTAGGAAACTAAACTGTGAAGATAGTATCAGACATATACTCCCACATCTACATTTTGCAAATGAACAGATTCAGGGAATTTAAGTAGCATTCTCAAGGAAATTGAGCTAGCAAATGGAAGCATCAAAAAATAGACTTGATGGCTTAGAGTAGGCAAAGTCAGTCATTTGCCTGGATATCATATGCTTGTGTAACCTGTGGTGATGGTTGCATAGACCTGCAGTTTAGAAAAATTTTATGGCACTTAATATACTCAATATTTAATTTTAAAAATTTTATAGATGAATTCTCAAGAAGATATGAGATTTTTATATTTTTGTATAAAATGTTTTCTACTTGAAAGAAATAATGCAATCCCTTTTACTCATCAAAATATAGCATTAAACTTATTAAATTTTCTTACAGTCTCTAGTATGGGCTTTCTGCAGAATATGAGAGGATTTCTGTTCTTCCTTTACTGTAAAACCAAGTAGGAACACAAAGAATCAAAGCTAAAAGGAGGGCTGTTAGAATTCCTTTGAAGAATGTAAAAAGACTCAATCTTTGCTACCATGGCAGTGAAGTGAAATCGGAGGTTATCCACTGTGGGAGTAACAAGGTTTTAAGGTGAGACATTCAAAAAGCTCTTCTTTGAATATACCTGTTGTGCTTTTGATCCTTTCTGAGGAAGAGAAAAAGGGAGGGAGAAAAGAAAATAGTGTTTTACCAAATATGGTATGAGCTCCAGAAATAACTGGGATTGCACTGCATTCAGTCTATTGCATTAGAAGATATAAATAACACACAACTGATGGCTTGACAGTAGTTAAATGGTAGTCAAGTGTGAAATGTGCTTGCTATTTTTTTGCACAATTTCCTAAATAACATAAGCAGTGTAGCATTCAGTGCGTTGGATGTAACCAATTTTATGAATTTCTTTAACAAGTAAAGTACTCTTAAAGTAAGCTAAATTCCAGCAACTGTCCTCTGATTTGGTAAGCTTTCCAGACAGCAGGCAAATGACAGTTATTATTTTTTTTACTACTGTTATTATATTTTCTGTAGTTGTGGCAACATTGCATATCTAGATATTGTTGTTGGTACTGAAAATAAAAATATATAATTAGACCACTTACTGCTCAATTTTATTTTCAATCCGTAAACAATGTAAGTAAACTTACTTTACTTTTACTAAATCTGTGTTGGAGTGTTTCTCTCTCTCTCTCTAACATGCAATGAAGAAAGAATATTTCAAAGAACAAATGGTGTTTGCTAGAAGCTTGAAAATCAAAAAAGTTACAGGTATCTAAATTGGCATTCAACTGAACAGGTTATTTCAATTAAAAAAAAAAATTTTAAAAGAGAATGGCTTCAATCCTTGTTATAAAAAGTCAAGAGCATTCAAGGAAGGTTAGCCTCATCAGCCCTCACAGGAATGACCCTTCCACATGAATCCTCTGTGTTTTCATATTCCAAATAATTGTTTTTCTTCTGAGCAGAAACAAAGAAATAAATTGTGATAACTCTAGAGATTTTGACAAACATTTTCTTAAACAGACTGGCAGACAAGTTGATGATTCGAGCAGAAAAGATTAAAATGAAAATGCATTAGAGGAGAGACGAAAGAAACAGAAGTGTTCAGGTCCTAACAGAAGCACCCTCTGTTCTGATAAAGTCGAAGCCGGAAACATGCTTCAGGGACCCAAGGATTTTTCAGCCAAAACCCTTCAGTGCGGCCAAGGTTAGTCCTGAGCTGGGGAAAGACAGCATGAATCTTATTCACCTTGCCAGCCAGTTGCAATCTGTACTCAAATTGCTGTGACAGGGTTTGCTTACAAGACAAAATGTGTGTGTTTGTGAGGGTGCATCAGCAATTGATGGAAAAGTGAACCATTTGGTCATGAATTGTATTATCTGTGTAATTTGGACCAGACCTCCAGCTAGCATGGCAATAAAGAGATGATCTTTAAAATTATCTTTTAAGGTGACTCTCAGTATATGGGAGTACAGGAGACCTCTTACTGACCCATTGCTCTAGCAACCAGTTCTAACAGCTTGGAGCTGTTGCATGTAGCTGAGACTTGACTGTCTCTTTGTAAGGCTTGCACCCAGTCCCTCCAGTCTGCTGTCCTGGGCAGTTGCTCAGATGCTGCTATGTGGAACATCTACAGAAATCCTTCAGTGTTTGAACACCTGCAGCCAAAAGTGCTGCAGTATTAACCCTCGATGCATGAAGGAAAGAAGCTAGTGGATAAATGCTTCCCATCACTGAACCCTGAACAACAGTTTGGAGATGTATAATGATTATCAGACCTTTGTGAGAAATTGAGCCGTGGGCATCCGCAGGTGGCCGGCTCAATAATTTCTTGCATATGGTGTTTTGGTTCTTTGGCGTCTCATTTCCTTTTTTCGTCCTCTCAGCTTTTTATTTATTTTTAAGTTTGGCCTCTCATTTTTACTACAGGAATTAGCTCTCCTAATAAACTAGGCTTTCATTCAGTCTCTTCTTTGGGGGAGAATCTCAGGTAAGTTTTTCTTAATTAGCACACTATCTGGAGGTTATTTTATATATGAAAGCCTATGTGTAGTATTAGTTTTTGCTTATTTATTTGCTTTTAATGATTACACAACATTAAGCTGAGCAGATTTTTTTTTAACTCCAATTTATTTATTTATTTATTTATTTTTTAAATTTTAAAATGTTTAATTCTTACATGCGTTCCCAAACATGAACCCCCCCTCCAACCTCCCTCCCCATAACATCTCTCTGAGTCATCCCCATGCACCAGCCCCAAGCATGCTGTATCCTGCGGCTGAGCAGATTTATAATGACTATACCCCTTGCTGTTGTCCATGAAGCAAAGTCCAAGGATTATACTATGGCTCATAAACCATTCAGGATCCCCAGGATACATTTCATGTCACTATCAACCACCAGTTCAACACACACATACGCACACACAAACACACATGCTCTACTCATACACATGCATACAAAAACCTAAGTCAAACAAAATAACTCAATATTTGCATCAGTTCAGTTCAGTCATTCAGTCGTGTCTGACTCTTTGCGACTCCATGAATCGCAGCATGCCAGGCCTCCCTGTCCATCACCAACTCCCAGAGTTCACTCAGACTCACATCCATCGAGTCAGTGATGCCATCCAGCCATCTCATCCTCGGTCGTCCCCTTCTCCTCCTGCCCCTAATCCCTCCCAGCATCAGAATCTTTTCCAATGAGACAACCCTTCACATGAGGTGGCCAAAGTACAGGAGCTTCAGCTTTAGCATCATTCCTTCCAAAGAAATCCCAGGGCTGATCTCCTTCAGAATGGACTGGTTGGATCTCCTTGCAGTCCAAGGGACTCTCAAGAGTCTTCGCCAACACCACAGTTCAAAAGCATCAATTCTTCAGCGCTCAGCCTACTTCACAGTCCAACTCTCACATCCATACATGACCACAGGAAAAACCATAGCCTTGACTAAACGGACCTTAGTCGGCAAAGTAATGTCTCTGCTTTTGAATATACTATCCAGGTTGGTCATAACTTTTCCTCCAAGGAGTAAGCGTCTTTCAATTTCATGGCTTCAGTCACCATCTGCAGTGATTTTGAAGCCCCCCAAAATAAACTCTGACACTGTTTTCACTGTTTCCCCATCTATTTCCCATGAAGTGATGGGACCAGATGCCATGATCTTCGTTTTCTGAATGTTGAGCTTTAAGCCAACTTTTTCTCTCTCCTCTTTCAATTTCGTCAAGAGGCTTTTTAGCTCCTCTTCACTTTCTGCCATAAAGTTGGTGTCATCTGCATATCTGAGGTTATTGATATTTCTCCCAGCAATCTTGATTCAAGCTTGTGTTTCTTTCAGTCCAGCGTTTGTCATGATGTACTCTACATAGAAGTTAAATAAGCAGGGTGGCAATGTACAGCCTTGACGTACTCCTTTTCCTATTTGGAACCAGTCTGTTGTTCCATGTCCAGTTCCTACTGTTGTTTCCTGATCTGCATACAGATTTCTCAAGAGGCAGGTTAGGTGGTCTGGTATTCCCATCTCTTTCAGAATTTTCCACAGTTTATTGTGATCCACACAGGCAAAAGCTTTGACATAGTCAATAAAGTAGAAATAGATGTTTTTCTGGAACTCTCTTGCTTTTTCCATGATCCAGCGGATACTGGCAATTTGATCTCTGGTTCCTCTGCCTTTTCTAAAACCAGCTCGAACATCAGGGAGTTTATGGTTCACGTATTGCTGAAGCCTGGCTTGGAGAATTTTGAGCATTACTTTACCAGCATGTGAGATGAGTGCAATTGTGCAGTAGTTTGAGCATTCTTTTGCATTTCCTTTCTTTGGGATTGGAATGAAATCTGACCTTTTCCAGTCCTGTGGCCACTGCTGAGTTTTCCAAATTTACTGGCATATTGAGTGCAGCACTTTCACAGCATCATCTTTCAGGATTTGAAACAGCTCCACTGGAATTCCATCACCTCCACTAGCTTTGTTCATAATGATGCTTTCTAAGGCCCCCTTGACTTCACTTTCCAAGATGTCTGGCTCTAGATTAGTGATCACATCATTATGGTTATCTGAGTCATGAAGATCTTTTTTTGTACAGTTCTTCCGTGTATTCTTGCCACCTCTTCTTAGTATCTTCTGCTTCTGTTAGGTCCATATCATTTCTGTCCTTTATCGAGCCAATCTTTGCATGAAATGTTCCCTTAGTTTCTCTAATTTTCTTGAAGAGATCTCTTGTCTTTCGCATTCTGTTGTTTTCCTCTATTTCTTTGCACTGATTGCTGAAGAAGGCTTCCTTATCTCTTCTTGCTATTCTTTGGAACTCTGCATTCAGATGCTTATATCTTTCCTTTTCTCCTTTGCTTTTCACCTCTGTTCTTTTCACAGCTATTTGTAAGGCCTCCCCAGACAGTCATTTTACTTTTTTGCATTTCTTTTCCTTGGGGATGGTCTTGATCCCTGTCTCCTGTACAATGTCACAAACCTCATTCCATAGTTCATCAGGCACTCTGTCTATCAGACCTAGGCCCTTGAATCTATTTCTCACTTCCACATTGTCCTTGATTTTTCACGTTTCTTGGCCTTTCTAGATCTAATTTTTTCATGTAAAAAGTCTTTCTCTATTTCATCAGCAATACAGTTACTGTTTCTTTTAAATATCCTTTATGGAATTCTTTTATCTATTTTAATCATACAAATGTATGTGATTCTCAGTGGGCTTATAAAAACATCTTCAGTATCAACTTTATAATGTACTACTTAAATAAATGCTAACTTTAGTGCATTTTATATTAAATTGAGGGCAGGACCTTTGTTCTGTTTGTAGTAATACCATCCAATACATCAGAGTAGATGCTCTATAAATATCTGAGAATAAATCAATAATTGAATTATGATAGTATTTAGCTTTCCCTTAAATATCTAATCCTTATCCAAGGTCTCTAACTGTGAAGATATTGATTAAAAATATCAGTTGGTATAGTTCCATATAGTTGCCCAGCAAAATAATTTTGTTTTAACCTTTTATTTTCAAGTCTTTTTAGTGGTTTCACTCACTGTATTAACACTGATTGTCTACTCATTATATCTCAGGCACTGAGACAGCATTTGAGAACAAAGATTTAGACACAGTGCTTGCTTTCTTAAACTTTCAGTTGCGGTCTATTGGAGAAATCAGGAATTAATACCTGGACATGTAAATATAATTTATACAATTAAAAGTTGTGATATATCAAATAAAGGCTATGGACAGATTGTGAACAGGAAAAAAACTACTTTAGAGAGATAAAGAACAACTTATCTTAAAAATTGACTTTTATACAATAAGAGTAATAGAAAAGTTAGGGACAGCATATAAGAAAAATTTGGCATGGGAAAGAACTGGTTATCTTCAATAAACTGAGATAAAAGTGGTCTGGGTGGACCTGGTGAAGGAGAGAAGGGGGCTTATAAGTAATGAATTTAGAGAGAAAACAAGAAGAGAGTCAGAAAAGTCATCTTTAAAATTGGGCTTTATTTGGATTTTAGTGAGAAGTTCCTGAAGGTTTTAAAGGACTGGTATTATAATATGTGATGAATACTTTTAACAATTAGGGTATTACTCTATAGAGAATCAAGTGGAAGGTATTAAGATTAGAATTGAGAAGAGGGCTGTTAGATCAGTGTGTCTGTAGACTATAGGAGAAATTCAATTGCACATGAGATACATTTGTGAGTCAATATTTAAATTATATGTAAAGCAATAGAAATAGATGAGATCACCAAAGGAGAGAATAAGAGAAAGAAAAGAAGAGAAAACTGTCCTTGAGTGGATTCAACAAAGGAAAACTCAGCCTGCCAGAGGGAATGTCTGGAATATTCAGTGCCCCAGAAACTCCAGGATAAAAGTGTCTCAAGATGTTTTGAGGATCATTAACTATGTCATATGCTCCCAAGAGTTCTAGAAAGTTTATTATGAAAGTGCATTATTTGAAATTTGTACAATGTAGGTCATTGCCAATCTTAGAAAAATAATACTCATACTGACTTGGTATAGAGATGCCAGATAATGATCTAATGAGTTTTAGTATCAATCAAACACACACACACACACACACACACACACACACATATATATATATATATGCATTTTTAAAGTTTGTTGTACATAAAGCTTGTTGCGAAGAGACAAATATTGAGTGCTTGAGTAGAACTGCAGCAAAAATATAAAAATAAGGGAAAGGAAGTCACAGAGTCTGAGAATACTATTTGGAAAAGGAGGTTTCCTAGCTCAGTTATGAGGAATAAACAGGAACTGTAACTGTCAAGTCAGCCGTTCTTAACAGATGAGCAACAACGGAACAAAGTGAAAGAAGAGGTGATATTCAGTTGCACTGGGGAGCTTTCACATAGCCCTCATCCACTAAAGTGTTGAATGTAGAGGTTACTACCCCTTCAAATTAGTATCCAAATTCATTAATTCAGTAATTTCAGATCCATATTTTTCTTAATATATTCTCCTTATAATACATTAGGAATTAGAGAAGATTGAATCATACTAGAAGGCAAGGTTAATTTGCAACTTAATTTTTAATAAGTATCCTTATTGTAAATATTTAATTACATTTGACCTTCAACTTTTGTGATTTTAAAACATGTGCTTTTTAAAAGTGTTAATTAAAATACCTAATTTTATCTTGTTACAGTTTGATTTATGCCTTCCTAGTTCAATTGCAATCTAAGTATATAAATTTAAAATATGCAACCATTTCAAATACTAGAACTCAAATGTCATACTAATTTTCTCTATACCATTTTAAGGTCCTTTAACTGAGAAGAATATTAGTAGTCTATGTGCAAGTTACTTCTACTACTTTCTTAAAGGATCAGTGGTGATAATATGTCCAGGTACACTGAAGAGTGAATGATATGCCAAGTTTTTAAGAAAACATAGTTGATATATGGTCCCTATGGAAAAACTGCACACTTGGGAGAAGCTTTTATTGGGTATTTAGGAAGAAAAATGTACAGTTATCAGTCTGTCTTCAGTTACAGAAAATGTTTTCTAAGAACTTCCTTGGCTATGAATTCCAGAAATAGCAGGATTAATTCAGTGACTTTGATTCAGAGGCCAGTGAACTAAAAAGAGAAAGACTCATTTTCATTTCAATGCTCTGGAGAATAAGGCAGTTGGGCACAAAAGTCAAACAACTATATGACCTTATGTTGAGGAAGTAATATTAAGAACAAATCCTGCTAGCAGTTATGAAACTTGGGGTTCGATGTCTCTAGACAGCAATATAGTACTGAAACATACCTTATTAAATTTGCTATTGTCAATGAATGAAAAAAGCATATGGAAAATCATTGGTAAATGATTTTAATTGCTTCTCTGTTCTTGTAAAAAGCAAAGTTTGATAGTTGCAAAAGACAAAAAAAAAAAAAATTACCTGTAACCACTGTAGAGACATTTGCATTTAAGCAGACAGATTAATTTCCTTCAAAAGTCAAGCATTTTTACCCAGATAATTTAAACACAATAATTTTTAAATAATTAAGAAATAAAGGTATTATACACTGTGGTCTTTTCAAATTCTTTCAGATAAAAAAATATTATCTATTTAGTTTACAAACATTTATTGAATAAAGCAATGTTAAAGAGTAGGATTACTTTAAGAAAACTGTCACTGATTTCAAGACTAGGAAAAAAATGATTACTTTTAACTGATAAACATAAAGCTTAGTTATAATATATTTTGTGCAGATAAAAGGTGGTTATTTTTAATGTAGAGCTGCATGTACTAGAAACTAGATATGAAGTCAGAGGAAAGTGAACAATGTCAAGAGTCAAGGAGCCATTGGAAGCTACTGCCTACTTCTCCAAGGGGCCAACTGTGCAAATCGAAGAACCAATATTAGTTGGTATACAAGCTTCTTCAGGCTGCCAAAACAGAATAGCACAGGCAAGGTGGCTTAAATAACAGAAAAAATATTTGTTCACAGTTCTGGAGCCTGGAAGTCCAAAATCAAGAAACTGGCAGGGCTGGTTGCTAGTGAAACTGCTTTCACGGTTTGCAGATGGCAACCTTCTCCTCATGTCCTCACCTGGCTTTCCCTCAATAGGATCTCACTGACTCTTGGTCTCTCTTCGTTTTCTTATAAAGAGACTGGACCTGTTGAATTAGAGCCCCACCCTTATGACCCCACTTAACTTCAATTACCTCCTTAAAGGCACAATCTACAAATACAGTCACATTGGAGGTTAGGTAGGCCTCAACCTATGAACTTTTATTTATTTATTTTTTTGGTTAGGTGAGTAGAATGGAGAAAAGTATAATTTATTCCAATGATGTTTTCAGTGACCAATGGGCCACATGAAGTGAATAAATTATTAGCCTTAACAAGTAAACTGAACTTTATATTCCTTTGCTTCTTCTAAACTATCAAATTTATTCAAACTTCAGTTGTGACATTTATTGGATTTTTAAAAACAATCCACAGCTTCTTACTTAAGCATAACTTTCTGTTTAAAAAGTTATGAGTATTTCTTCTGTAGAGAATGGATATTATGTACTTAAACCTCAAATTAAAAAAGAAAATTGTGTTTTGGCTTCTACTTTCCTTTCAGCTCCATTTACATCATGATATTTGTATTCATATCTATTATTGAAAATAATAATATAGGAAATACATTTATTTAAATATGGCTTTTGTATAACTTGCATCTCTTGCCTCCCCCCTTCTGGTCAAACATGTAGAAAATGCATCTGGTTGAAAGACTTAATCAATTACTAGATTTTTAAACAAGTTGCAGCTACAATTTTTTCTTCTTTTACCTTTGTAAGGGTTTTAATTATGTAGTCTGTCTTAGATGAAAGTGTGGCATGTCTTTTTATTTATACATATATTTTTATTCTTTGATATTAATATTTCAGAATTGCTGCTTTAAAAAGCCTTCAAAACATAGAAATAGATAAGATATAGATTAAAAGAAAGCTATTATGATCATAAAGCTGTAAAACATAACAGGGGTATAGGACTCACAATGAATTTCTAGAAATTGCAGAGCTTGAATGCTTTATAAAGACAGTGTTATAAGTTGAACTTGCATGGAGAGCATTTTTATAGAAAAGGGAGTAGTTCACCACTATGTTTCATCTGTTTGTCTGGAGTAAAAGAAACTGTATGATACTCTGGCTTAAAGAAATTTTACTCATAAGTGAGAAAATTATATAATATATATATTTAAAAGAAACATATGAGCATTTCACATAAAATTATTATTTCACAGTTTTCTGGGATGCTGTCTTCAACAGAAAATTGAAGCTCAAAAATAACGTTAAATAGTACAGAGCTATCTAATCATAATCTTGATGACATAACTGGTACTAGACTAGCCCAGCCATGTTTTTAACTATACAACTTACAAAATAAATAAATCTTTGTTTACTTGTTCAAAAGGATGGACTTTTGAACAAGTAAACAACATACTTTTCTGACTAGAGTCTGTCTTGGGACTGCTGTGTAGATAGGGAAAGTCCAAGAAAACCTAGATTTGCTGAACTGTGGTGGTAGTCTACTAAGGTGGTTAAAAATTTCATAGCAGTGAAATAAAGAAAACAAAGCTGTGCAGAGATGGAGCTCTTTAAATGGTTTTCCTGAATCTTGTTTCAATACTAAGCTGTACATATGCAAGATAAGAAGCCACAGATACGTAAAGGACAGCTGCCATTAAAGAAAAACAGGAAACTATGATCTGAATAACTAATAGTTTCACAGGGCTGTGAAGGATTTATTTATTTATTATAGCAGAATGTTCATCTTATGCTATAATGAACATATGTTTGGGCTTCCCAGGTAGTAAAGAATCTGCCTACTGATGCAGAAGATGCAAGAGAAGTGAATACAATCTCTGGGTCAGGAAGATCCCCTAGAGAAAGAAATGGCAGCCCACTCCAGGATTCTTGCTCAGGAAATCCAATGAATAGAGGAGCCTGGCAGGCTACAGTCTGCAGGGTCACAAAAAGTCAGAGATGACTGAGCTCGCACATACTGCATTGTCTGATGATTGATTAACCCAAGCATTCAGTAGTGATCATAGAAATGCAGAAAAAGTTGGTCTACTTAAAATCTTAAAAATCTTAAAATCTTAAAAATAATCTCAAAAGAGTTAACTTGACAAAGGTATACATTAAGTACTTCCTTGAACAAAGCCCAATATCATTAAAATGATGACAATATCCCTCATTATTTATGACAATAAATAATACAGTATATTCACTATCTAATGAAAAATGGCTAGATAGGCAAAAAAGGAAAAAATGTGACCCATAGTTGGGAAAAAAATCAGTCAGTTAAAACAAATAATGAAATTGCAGAGATAATGAAATTATTGTTTAAAACAGCTATAACATATATATTCAAATAGTTAAAAGAAATTAAAAAATCAGTGATAGAAATGGAAGATGTGGAAGTAACAAAATGAAATACCTAGTACTCAGAAATACAATATTGGAAATGAAAAAAAAAAAAAAACAAAGACAACAGTAGTTGTCTCTCTTGCAAAAATAAAATACTGAGCTTAAAGATAGAATGTATCTAAGTAGATTATACCATGCAGATTCTCCAAAGTAGACTCTACCCAAAACAAAGAACATAGAGAATGAAAGGCAGAGAAATATGAAGAGAAACACAGTGTAATGTTCAGTTCAGTTCTGTTCAGTTGCTCAGTCTTGTCTGACTCTTTGCGACCCCATGAATCGCAGCACGCCAGGCCTCCCTGTCCATCACCATCTCCCGGAGTTCACTCAGACTCACATCCATCAAGTCAGTGATGCCATCCAGCCATCTCATCCTCTGTCGTCCCCTTCTCCTCCTGCCTCCAATCCTTCCCAGCATCAGAGTCTTTTCCAATGAGTCAACCCTTTGCATGACATAGCCAAACTACTGGAGTTTCAGTTTTAGCAACATTCCTTCCAAAGAACACCCAGGACTGATCTCCTTCAGATTGGACTGGTTGGATCTCCTTGCAGTCCAAGGGACTCTCAAGAGTCTTCTCCAACATCACAGTTCAAAAGCATCAATTCTTTGGCCCTCAGCTTTCTCCACAGTCCAACTCTCACATCCATACATGACCCCTGTAAAAACCACAGCCTTGACTAGATGGACATTTGTTGGCAAAGTAATGTCTCTGCTTTTCAATACACTATCTAGGTTGGTCATAACTTTTCTTCCAAGGAGTAAGTGTCTTTTAATTTCATGGCTGCAATCACCGTCTACAGTGATTTTGGAGCTCCCAAAAAATAAAGTCTGACACTGTTTTCACTGTTTCCCCATCTATTTGCCATGAAGTGATGGGACCAGATGCTAACGAATTTTCTAAATGTTGAGCTTTAAGCCAAGTTTTTCACTCTCCACTTTCACTTTCATCAAGAGGCTTTTTAGTTCCTCTTCCCTTTCTGTCATAAGAGTGGTGTCATCTGCATATCTGAGGTTATTGATATTTCTCCCTGCAATCTTGATTCCAGCTTGTGCTGATTCCAGCTTGTGCTTCTTCCAACCCTGTGTTTCTCATGATGTACTCTGCATATAAGTTAAATCAGCAGGGTGACAATATGCAGCCTTGACATACTCCTTTTCCTATTTGGAACCAGTCTGTTGTTCCATGTACATAGTATCAAACATTAACTTAATTATAGGTGAAGTGCTTAACCAAGCATGGAGGAAGATTAGAGCAGAAAAATATTTATTGATAAGGTCTGAATTTCCCAAATTTGATAAAATTGTAAACCCAAGAGTTATTAAAATTATATTAATGAAGATAGTATTCCTTTAGTGTAATGATAAGACAAATCAATGAAAGTCAATTGGTAGTAATAAACCATATTTTAACATTAGTTAATTTCAATCAAACAAGTCAAAGCAAAGAGGTTAAGTTTACAAAATGGACTTTCTTTCTGTTCCTCAAGACTCCAATAAAGGAATAAATGAGCAAGCCATAAACGTAGGAAAATATGTGTAATATTTGTATTGTTGTTATGTGTTGCTGCTTTAGTCAATAAGTCCTGTCTGATTCCTTGCAATCTCCATGGACTGTAGCCTGCCAGTCTCCTCTATCTAAGGACTTCTCAAAGCAAGACTAGTGGAGCAGATTGCCATTTCCTTCTCCAGGAGATCTTTTTGACCCAAGGATTGAACTTGCATCTCCTGCATTGGCAGATGTATTCTTTACCACTGAGCCATCAGGGAAGCCCCTATGTGAATAGAAATACAAGGTATTTCTATTCACAATATATGAACAATATTTAGAAGGCAATACTACTCAGACAACCTAATTTAAAAATGGACAAAGGAGTTAAATAGTCATTGTACATGAAAAAGTATTCAGTATCCCATATCATCAGCAAGTGCATGTTAAAGCTACATGAAATACCTGCTAAAATTGTTAAAATTGAAAAGATTAACAATACCACATGTTGGCTCCTGTAAAGCACAACTGGAATTCTCATGCAATTCTAGTGGAAATAAACAAATGTACAATTTCTTTCAAAATCATTCTGACAATTTTTCTGTAAAGTTGCACATACACCTGCCTTATGACACAACAATTTATCTTCCAGAATTTTACCCACAAGAAATGAAAACACATATTTTCACACAAAAAAATTCTTGCACAAGGATGAGCATATCAACTTTATTCATAATAGCTAGCACTGGAGACAACACAAATGTCTACCAAAATGAGAATGGAGAAAAAAATGTATGTGTGTGTGTGTGTGTGTGTGTATATATATATATATATATATATATATATATATATATATATAGAGAGAGAGAGAGAGAGAGAGAGAGAGAGAGAGAGAGTGTGGATAATTCAACAGTAAAAATTTATTTATCTACACAGCATGTATCAAAAACTTGCTGAGTGAAAGTAATTAGACAAAAAATAATATGTGATATTGTGATTTATAATGAGAAATATGTATTTGGTCTTTTCCTTGCTTCTGGCACAAAACTTCTAGAATTCTTGGAATTTCTTGAGTGATGAAAACTATGAAAGCTTATTTTTTTATGTTAATGACATAGCATTTAGAAAGCACCTAAGGATGAGGGCAGGTTTCAGTGAGAGCCAACCCTCTGGGTCAAGGGTTTGAGCTTCCAGTTCGACCCACTGACCTGCTAAGGAGGAGGGAGGAGCTACAGATTGAGTTCAATCTCAGTGGGCAATGATTTAATCATCCATGCCTATGAATAAAAGCTCCATAAAAAATAAATAAATAAACACAAAAGAAGGAGCTCAGAGTGCTTCCAGGTTGATGAACAAATGGAGATACAGGGCATGTGATTTGACTGGAGAGAATCCTTTCCCCATACCTTGACCTTTGCATCTCTTCCATCTGGCTGTTCCTGAGTTATATATTTTCATAATAAACCAGTGATCTAGTGATGCATTTCCTGAGTTCAATGATCCACCCAGCAAATTCATCAAACCCGAGGAGGGAGTCACGGGAACCTCTGATCTATATCCAGTTGTTGACTCAGAAGCACAGATTACAACACAGGCTTGTAGCTAGAGCTGGAAATGGTTAGGCTGGACAGCCTTGTAGGACTTAGTTCTCGATCTGTGGAATCTGGTCCCATTTTTGAGTAGATTGTGTCCAAATTGAATTAAATTGTAGGACGTTCTGTTGATATCCCCCAAATTATTTATCACTGGCATGTGGACACACCTCCACACACACTGAACTAGTTTCAGAACACCACAGGAGTACACACTGTTTGATTTCACTCATTTGAAGTTCTAGAATAATAATAATAATAGAGAAAATCCCATGCTTAAAGAAATTAAAGCAGTGGTGGCTCTTTTGAGGGAGCTGGGAAAGTGAGTATAATTTTTTGGCAAGTCTCTTGAATTATCATTTTTGACGTCTAATGAAATTGTTCTTTATCTTAACTGAGTTGAGAAACATATGGGTGTATGGTGGTGGAGGTGATGGATTAGTTGTTAACTGTGTCCAACTCTCGTCTCCTGTGACCCTGTGAACTGTAGTCTGCCAGGCTCCTCTGTTCATGGGATTTTCCAGGCAAGAATACTGGAGTGGTTTGCCATTTCCTTCTCAAAGGGTTCCTCCCAACTCAGGGATCAAATCCGTGTCTCCTGCATTGCAGGTGGATTCTTTGCACCTGAACCACCAGGGAAACACAAATGAGTATAATACAATTGGCAAAAATCACAGAGCATTTCATTTATGTAAATAATTTCTCAAGTAACAACAACGATGCCATCTTGTTATCCCTAAAATTCCTATTAGATACACTTCTACCACTCATATCAGTTAAAATTTTATAGTATCAATACATTCCATGCATATATGGAATTATCTGTTGAAATAATAAATGATAAGTATAAAAAGATACATAGATAGATATAGATAGATAAAGTGATTTAATGAAGAAGTATTGACTCTGGTTTATCACCCAGTATAATCTTCTGTAAACTATTTTAGTCTATACTGAGCTGCCATATACCACTAGCATACGGTGCTAGTGGTAAACGATCCACTTGTCAATGCAGGAGTTGTGGAGATTTGATCCCTGTGTCCAGAAGATCTCCTGGAGGTAGAAATGACAACTCAGTCCAGTATTCTTGCCTAGAGAATCCCATGTATAGGGGAGCCTGGCGGGTTACAGTCCATGGAGTGGCAAAGAGTCAGACACGACTGAGAGACTTCACTTTCGCTTTTCACTTTTCATACATTGGAGAAGGAAATGGCAACCCACTGTAGTGTTCTCGCCTGGAGAATCTCAGGGACAGGGGGAGCCTGGTGGGCTGCCATCTACGGGGTCGCACAGAGTCGAACATGACTGAAGCGACTTAGCAGCAGCAGCAGAGCATTAAAAAAATAAAATGGTAATCTTTTATTTATTTTTTTTTTTCCTGAAGCAAGATTCCATGAGCATAAACTTCCCCATAGGAATAAGGTAACTTAGAGTAAAAAATTGTGCCAAAAGTATTCGGAAAGAAATGTGAAACATAAATAAGCAAGTTAATATACCAAGGAAACATAACCTACTGCAAAGTTTAAACTGTATTTTCAAGATCCAAGAAAAAAAAACAGAATTAAGCTAAAAAATATTTTCCAGTGGAAGACCCAAATATTTACTTCTCTTGTATATGTAAACGAGATCATAAAATGAATATCATTTCAACTTTTCTAGTTATTATTAAATTTTTGCCTTCTAATACTAGCAATGTTATAAGTTCCCTTTTAATGTGTAGAGGCTTATTATTATTTGTATGTTTACCTCAAATATGATTTTTTTTTATTCAAAGAAAGCTTTTGTCACATTAATTTCTTTATGCTTCTCTAGTTCATTTTCCTCTACAGAAGTTTTTGAAAAATAATCTATGTTTAAAAAGTTGGTACAGGTAAAATGTGCTGAAATATATTAAGATAATGGATATATATAGTTAATTAACTTGTATCATGAAAATGTTTGTTGAACAGTAATTCTGTTAAAAAATACTTATGTGCCTGAGTGTAGTGTATTCTTGTAGTTGTTTTATTTTATGTAAAGACATTTATTAAATTTGAAGTTTCATTTAAAATACCATTGCATTTGAAATTATAAGTTTCCATTTTCTGCCGTAAAAATTTAAATTGAAAGAACGTCTGAAATTACTAATCTAGTATGAAATAATTCCTAAATTCTTGTTATTAACTTTATGATGAAATCCGTATAGTTACAATGATTATTGCAAAAAGCTAGATTGCTAAAATTATTCCATAAAATATTTTTCTATGTCATTGCTTCATCTCTATTATTATTCAGTTCAGTTCAGTCGCTCATTCGTGTCCCACTCTTTGCGACCCCATGAATCGCAGCACGCCAGGCCTCCCTGTCCATCACCATCTCCCAGAGTTCGTTCAGACTCACGTCCATTGAGTCAGTAATGCCATCCAGACATCTCATCCTCGATCATCCCCTTCTCCTCCTGCCCCCAATGCCTCCCAGCATCAGAGTCTTTTCCAATGAGTCACCTCTTCGCATGAGGTGGCCAAAGTACTGGAGCTTCAGCTTTAGCATCATTCCTTCCAAAGAAATCCCAGAGTTGATCCCCTTTAGAATGGACTGGTTGGATCTCCTTGCAGTCCAAGGGACTCTCAAGAGTCTTCTCCAACACCACAGTTCAAAAGCATCAGTTCTTCGGCACTCAGCCTTCTTCACAGTCCAACTCTCACATCCATACATGACCACGGGAAAAACCATAGACTTGACTAGACGGACCTTAGTCGGCAAAGTAATGTCTCTGCTTTTGAATATATTCTCTAGGTTGGTCATAACTTTTCTTCCAAGGAGTAAGCATCTCTTAATTTCATGGCTGCAGTCACCATCTGCAGTGATTTTGGAGCCCCCCCCCCGAAATAAAATCTGACACTGTTTCCACTGTTTCCCCATCTATTTCCCATGAAGTGATGGGACCGGATGCCATGATCTTCGTTTTCTGAATGTTGAGCTTTAAGCCAACTTTTTCTCTCTCCTCTTTCACTTTCATCAAGAGGCTTTTTAGCTCCTCTTCACTTTCTGCCATAAGGGTGGTGTCATCTGCATATCTGAGGTTATTGATATTTCTCCCGGCAATCTTGATTCCAGCTTGTGTTTCCAGCGTTTCTCATGATGTACTCTGCATATAAGCTAAATAAGCAGGGTGACAATATATAGCCTTGATGTACTCCTTTTCCTATTTGGAACCAGTCTCTTGTTCCATGTCCAGTTCTAACTGTTGCTTCCTGACCTGCATACAGATTTCTCAAGAGGCAGGTCAGGCGGTCTGGTATTCCCATCTCTTTCAGAATTTTCCACAGCTGATTGTGATCCACAGAGTCAAAGGCTTTGGCATAGTCAGTAAAGCAGAAATAGATGTTTTTCTGGAACTCTCTTGCTTTTTCCATGATCCAGTGGATGTTGGCAATTTGATCTCTGGTTCCTCTGCCTTTTCTAAAACCAGTTTGAACATCTATTAATATTAGACATAGTGATATTCATGTATTGATAAATATTTAATATTTCATGTTAGTAATCATATTAATAATTGAATCATTAAACTTTTTAATGTGTATATATTTAGATTTATGCACATATATATATAAGGTTCAATATATATATCCACATATACAAATTTGATAGAATTAATACAAACTATTTATTAATTTGATTAAAAAAGTATTTACCAGAAAATCTGATTATACTTGTGCTCATAATCTGAATCCTCACCAATCATCATCCACTAAACAGAAACTTTAAAAAGAATTATTTCAAAATTATAATGCATTTACCTGGTACCACTAAACTAGCAAAATAAAAAAGGCTAAAGCCAACAAAAGCAAGGTAATGAGTACACTTTGTACTTTTAGAGACTGCATCATATTCCAGTGTTTTCCTGCTTTGTACACTAGGTTCTTTTCCCATTACTCCATTCTTCTCAGTGATCAAAAAGAATTTTGGAAATGAGATCAGAAGTAGGTGACAGAATAACTATTATTTGAGACAGAAGTTTCAGAAAATTGTTAGTGCTGATACTTTTCTCTGCCTCTTTCTTCCTTATGGTGTTGCTTTTAAAATGGCTTGAAATACATTTAAAATGGCTATTTTTAAATTCCTAGGCTACTGAATAATGAAATAACAATTATAACTTGGAATCATCTTGATACATCCTCTCCTGGGTAAGTATGAATGTATTATGGGCTTCCTTGGCAGCTCAGTTAGTTAAGAATCCACCTGCAATGCAGGAGACCCCCATTCAATTCCCGGGTTGGGAAGAGCCTCTGGAGAAGGGATCTGGAGAAGATCCTCTGGAGAAGGGCTACCCACTCCAGTATTCTCTTAGATTCCCTAGTGGCTCAGAAGGTAAAGATTCTGGCCCCAGTGCAGGAGATCTGGGTGTGATCCCTGGGATTGGAAGATCCCCTGTAGGAGGGCATGGCGATCCATTCCAGTACTCTTGGCTGGAGAATCCCCATAGATAGAGGAGCCTAGTGGGCTAAAAACCGAGGGATCACGGAGTTGGACATGACTGAGTGATTAAGCACAGCACATGAATGTATTATACGTAATTTATTCTATTAAAGGCTATAATTCATTATCATATACTAAAATTACATTACAGTGGCAAATAATGATTGCAAGTTTTAGTTGTCAAATAACCTCTTGAATAGGGAAAATAGCTCCAATAAATCACAGCCCTTTCATGCTATTTTAGAAAGTTACATCTGAATTCTTGCTGTTTTTCTCTATTTTTTTTTCCTGCCTTACTCCTGTACTCTGAGTCCAGTGATTAGCTGACATATTTGGAAGCTTGGGAGATCAGGAAGAGGAAGGCACATTTCCATTATCACAATCACCAAAACTCATGCGACCACTGTCCCTCCATCCACAACCAAAAATCATTGAAATAAATGTCATCTCTCCCTGAAGTGGTAGCTGATTTTAATATATTAAGTGGTACAATTAAAATGTCTCATTGACAGCAGAGAAAATGATGTGAAAATGGGGAATCAGAAGGATACAGGGCTTGTAATATGGGCAAATAAGACGATAAGAGCAACAGTACATATGCAAGAAACCAAACAGAATGTGCAAATTTTTGTATGATTAGATCCTAAACTGAGCCAGAGATGATGAGGCAGAAGTAGAACAAAACTGCATCATTGATGGTTCTAAAAATAAGAAGAGTTTATAAGTATATCCCTATTGATTGAACAAATATCACTCAATTACTATATTATTAGAGCAACATCAAAATAGATTCCACAAACAGAGATTCAAATAAATTAAATGACAAACCACAGTTATTTATGGGAATTCACCTAACTGTGAGTCATAGAAAGGCAGTTCCATAATAAGGTATCCTGCTTAGGATTTTCTTGCAGTATCTTAATTTTTAAGTACTAATTTATTTTTTAAGTAATGTAAGGTCATAAAATAAATGAGAGCACAAGTCTTTTTAAAACTAAAAGGTCTCCCTTTTTCTTGCTACCAAGTCTTTTATTTAGATGTCAGTGTAACCAATGATTCAATAATATAAATATTCACTTCTAAAATACCATGGTTCACTTTATTTTAAATTTCATATCCACAATTTCAAACTAATTTTCAAGATAAAAATTCTCTATATTTTCATTTGGATTTAAAATTTCTTTGTCTTTTGTTCAATTCTTAAAATATGTGTCCACTTTAAGAATATAGGTCCCTGCAAACAGTTCCTGTGTCTATATATAGCTGTATATTTCCAGCTGTTTATAAAGTATGTCTATTTTTCAATACACATAGGAATTAATTCTTTATGCCACTGTTATTCACGGGTTTTCACATAGCCACTACAAACCCTAAAATAAAAAGAATTACTTGCTGTGAAATAGAGACACAAAAATCTGTTAACCAAGAGTTATCAAAAAGCTCTTTTCTTCTAAGCAATATATTCTTGGCATAATTACCTTTGCTACATTAACCAGACAAACTTAGAATTTTAATCTTTATGAGAGAAGTAAAATGAAACATGAATATTTGTAAATAATAAAGCCAATTTTACTCATAAAAATATACTATAATCTAATTTATTCTAGTAGGAAGACATAACTAGGGTAAAGACACCGAAGATAAATATTATTAAACTAAAACCAGACATGGAAGTTTTGAAAATAACATTGTATTTAATTATTTAGAAACATAATCAACATTAAAAATAATCTCCTGCCAAATAAAGATGAAAATGTTGAGTTAGAAGCTGTTATTACTTGCCTCCAAAATATATCTCCAGGGCTGAAAGTCAGATGGGAAAGAGAAAAGTAAAGTAAGCATGCAACAAAGGAAAGATTCTATACATTTTATGACAAGAATATCTTGTCATAAATTTAAAAATAAAATAAAAAAGTGGTTTGATCAGGAAACTGGGAATTTCACTTTAAGATTTCAAATGGACTTGCTATTTTGAAAAAAAAAATAAATTTTAAAATTTGTCTGAAATATATTCTGAATACATTGTGACCAATGTTGTACTAAATGTATGTATAGCTAAACTAAAAAAAGAAAAAGTGTGAGGAAATTCCCAGAATGCAAAAATTTAGAAGTGTTTGAAACTAGTGTTAACTGAGTATTCACAATCCAAGTACATTTGCCAATATCAGAAATCTTGATACCTGAGGTTAAATGTAGATGTTGAAGAGAGGAGAAATGCATAGGTTCCATTAAGGAGGAGAATTGTGCTACTACAAAGAAACAGTACCCTCAAAGTTTATACCCTTGGTGTGTAGGCAGGCTACACGAAAGCTGCCTGACAGCAAAATGAGACAACCCTGTAAACTGATCATATGGTCAAAAGATCAGATTCTGGGTATCAGGAGCCTGGAATTCCCTGCCCACCAGCTATAAGGTCGCATTCAGGGCTTTCCATGAGCCTCTTCTCAAGTCCCATCCTCTCAAGTCAGAACATACTATGTAGGCTTCAGGCTTAGCCAAGGAGATGCAAGCTGTTTGCCAGCCTTGGAAGCGGCATGGAGTTTATGGGCTGGAGACATATGTGCTACAAAGTTTTGTTAACTATTTGATGGTGTGCAGGTCCCTTGTTTGTATAGAACACAGCTGTGGGGTGGAAGAGAAAATTAAACTGCAGGCCATAGAGTTAACATTTTTTTCTCTAACTCTTGACATAAATGTGGGAGAGGCACCTGGTCTCAGGAGTTATTCCAGTTTGTAAAACAAATAACCCTTTTAGAAATTTATCATCAGAAGCCTCTTCTCACAGATGCAAATTTACACTCCATGAGTGGTCTAAGAAACACCCAAATGAGCAATAATCTTTAAGTGGTCTCACGTTTATGGTGACTGGAAATGAGTAAACAAAGCAAAAGTAATCTCTGGAAAAATACGACTCCCTCCTCCCCACTAATCAAAAGATGAGCAAATTCTCCTCTCAAATCAGAAGAATTTTATGTTATAGTTTCCAAAAGTAAGATTAAACTTAACAAATAATTACTTCTTAATGTTCTACTGCATATATATGCTACTCCCTTTGGCCCGCTAAATTAGATTTTGGCAAACTGAAGCCTTGCATCCTTGTTTCCTGCTGTACAGTCTGCAAGCTAATAAGTCTTTATGTTTTTTAAATGTTTTAAAATGATCAAAGGAAGAATAATATTTTGTGACTTGAAAATTATATGAAATTCATTCAAGTATTTATGTATAATGTTTTATTAGCATGCATCTCCTCTCATTTGCTGGTGTATTTATTGCTTGTGACTGTTTTTGTGCTACAACACCAAAGTCTGAGAATCAAAACTGTCTACCCCACACCTAGCCTACACAGGTGAATGTAAATGAAACTTTATTTCTACATTGACGTGAGTTTTCTCATCCACTTTTTTCATTAGCATAATTTTGCTTTTTCCAAAATACTTCTGCCCAGGCAAATGAGTTGGCCATTGTGGAATCTAAAAAAATCCATCTACTTTTCAAGAGAAAGCATCAGCAAAGTGTGCACCCTGAGAGTCTTTGAGTTCTTTAACTTCCTCACCCTGCTTGTTTTCCCTAATCAGCGACCTTTATCCTTGCCCAGTTCTGTTGTAATCAAGGTCTCACAGTGAAAGACCTATCCATACTCAAATTTCCATTTATCAACAAATTCAGACCATCTGAAATGCTGCCAAAGCTTTGCGGAGGTGGTGTTCTCTCTCACTGTGGTAAGCAATAAACTCAGCTTTGCCTTATCAACAGATTGTGTTGGTAATACTTAGAGAGACAGCTTTCAACAATTTAGTAGTTGCCACATAGACCATATGGCATACATAGTCTAAAAAATCCACTAGCTGTCCCTTTGCACAAAAAGATTGCCAACCTCTGTTCTATGAGTAATAGCAGTTCCATTGTAGTAACAATGTCAAATTGAAATTATTTTCAAAGGTGTATTATTGGTTTCCTTCATATTACAAAAGTTCCCTTTCTTGTGGATTACAAAAGCATTTCTGGAAAGGTGATGAAGCATATGATCATGGATTATACTCATATATAATGGAGAATCTCAAAGTCTGATGTAAAGTCTAAGGTAGAGTAGCCACCTGACTTTTATCTGGTCATTTTTTTTCCTTATTTTTTCTCGTATGAAGAATTTTTAGTAATGGTGAGGATTATATTTCTAAAAGTTTGAAGAGTGTGATATCATTTCCCCTCAAATTTGGTGCCATTTTACTAAAATTTGGAGCAACAGGAATATAAAACATAATGGAGTGTGTTACAGAACAAGGATGAGGTTTGCACGAAGTCCCTAGATGTCTTACTTTTAGTTCCTTCTGTGGGAATATATTGAGATCACCAGGACTAGAACAGGCTATTCAAACCAGGCTATAGCAAGGGAGTCAACCCCTGTTATTTGCATTCGGATGAGACTTAAATACTGTCAGGAGAGTGGAAAGCTTTATAGGGAACAAAAAGGACGGCTTCAGGTGGGTTCTGCTTGTAAACCATTGGCAAGGGGAAGCTAGATTTGGACTAATTAGAACTGGGGAATCTTCTACAACAGGTTTGAGAAATAGATTTGTCTTTCTCTGATTGGGTCCTGAGTTGCAAGCGGTGTCAGGCAATAAGAAAGCTGACAAATATTGACTGCATTCTGACTATTCTGGGCCTGTTTCTACCAACGTGGTAATTTGGTTTCCCCAACTGGTTGCTGTGGAGGTTGTAGTCAGAGTAGTATTTTCGTAAATCTTCTGAACAATGTCCATTTGTACATTCAAATTCTCACTGCTCTTTTTCTCTTCTACACTGAAAAGGAATTCCATAGCAAATTCAACACTGAACCATTTCCATTTTTTCAAAGCTTTTCACTTTCATTTCTTCAGTTTTCATTTCAGGACTATACTTGCAGTTTCAGTGTCCAGGTTCTCTTAGCTCTCCCACTCAAAACAAAAAGTTGCATTTTCTTATATTTTTTTTTCCTGCATACCTGATTTACATATTTATACTGTTTTCTATGCCTACTTCTCAGTGCAAAGGTTAGGAGAGTAAGAACCAATTCACACTCGGTTTTATGTTAATCTACTGTAGTCCCTGAACTTAGAGTAAAACATTATGCTATATTTATTTTGTATTCTAGAGATGGTTTGAAACCAGTTGGTTGATGAAGGTATCCAAGATTATCTAAGAGAAATATTCTGAATTATCTAAGAGAAAACTTGGGGAGAAAAATAAAGTTTTTTGTACTGTGGAAAGCTAAGACTTCAAAAGGGATAAACTTCTTAATTGCCTTCTGTAAGTATACTCAGATAAGGATATAACATGACATTAAGTATTATGAAAGAGAAAAATAAATACTTAGGGAAAAAACCATCCCCAATGCCTTGAAAAAAAAATAGTTAAAACCCTAATACCCTTAGAAGAGTTCCAGTTCCTGAGCCCTTCACTAGGTCACATACGGAACTTACAATTACTGAAAACCCTAAAGAAAGAAAGAAAGACAATGTTTATCAGAACCCTGACACACAGTATATTTTACTATTTTGATTTATGAGAAAAAAGTAATTATATTCCTTTTTTTAGAAAGCTAAATTGTCAATATGGAGCAAAAAAAATCCCACTTATATGTAAGGGTTTTTACATATAGATAATAGTACTATTAGAATTAGATTGGAAATATCATTATGAATACAGGCAGTTATAAAACCTGTCAATTAAAATTATACATTTGCTATCTCTCTCCACAGAAATCTCCTGGTAGTAAATCCATACAATGCACCCTAATGCATAACTTCTGGTCTCCAATCCTATTTTTCTACCCAAAGGAACCGGAGTTCTTTGAAGTAAAAGACGTCTAATTCAGTCTCTAGGTTCAAAAGGTGAGATGAGCCCGTAACACTTTGTGGCACCATAAAGCAATGAAGCTTTCAAAGGTTAATGGAGTCATGTTGGAAGGACACAGGAGTCACTAAAAAGGGAGTTTGCACTGGCCAAATGAGATAATCTGAACACCCAAAGAAGACTGCTGGGAGAGGTTGACTGAGGTACAATAAATCTGAAAAACCATAAGTATGTAAATACCCAAACAAGTTACGAAAATCTTTTAAAAGAATGTGTTTCTGATAAGTTGTTTAATAATTCCAGTATCCTAAGCTCATTTACTCTATCAAAGAAGAGAGAAACTAAATATAATTAAATCAGCCATTTCTTGAATTAAGAAATTGTTACTAGAATGACCCAAAATGTGGCAATCTCAAATCAATCAAAAATGTCAAAACTTCAATTTGATATAATTTTGAGTTATTTGATGCTAATAATAAAAAATTTAATATTTCACTGATCCTTGTGCTTTAATTTTTTTTTTCCTTAGAACCTCATCAAGTTCTAGAGTTAGAAAGAGAAAGACTTATGAACTAACCCATGTGGGCAAGTAAACAATAGTTTATTAGATAAAGAATTAGGTACTGTTTATAACTTGACTTCAAGAAAATTGTCTAAGGTAGTCATCATTCACCTATTGAAATTAGATAATCAAAAATAACAACAAAATATAAGATTCAAGAAATCCCATCTTCTACACAAATAGGATATCAGCAGATTTCCTATTAGTAGTAGATAAAGGCAATTACCAAAAAAGAAATGAGAAAGAAGGCCACATTCTCATTTAACTAAAAGCCTCTCTAATTGTCACAATAAATATAGGCTGCAGATACAAAGATAAAGAGAGACAATCCCCACAATTAGCTAAACCCCTTTTCAGACAATTACCACCCAATACACAAGATCACAGTTCTCTATTCTTCAAACAGTCCCTTAAATATGAGCTGCCAGGCTGCCAACACTGGAGGAAATTAGTTTATATAAAACAATCATGGAGAAAGAACTGCCTGGAACAGACACATCAACACTGTCATCAAAACAAGGTAAGCCTGCCTCAGCAAATCAGAGTGCACGTTAATCCCTGAAAGCCTTAAAGAAATGATGTTTTCATAGCTCTCTCACAGCTAAACTAGAAAATAAAAAAGGGATGTGTGTGTGCTAAATTGCTTCAGTCGGGTAGACTCTTTGTGACCCTATGGAAATAGCCTCCAGGCTCTTCTGTCCATGGGATTTTGCAGGCAAGGATACTGGAACGTATTGTCAGCGACCTCTTGCAGGGGATCTTCCTCACCCAAGGATCCAACGCTTGTCTCCATCTACTGCACTGCAGGCTGCTTCTTTACCACTAGAACCACCTGGGAAGAAAAGAGGAATACCTCATAGAATTTGCAACTGACTGATTAAAACTACAACACAGTCTGGAAAAAAACAACATGGAGATGCACATGCACATCTTCAGGATTAGTTTTAGGAGCCAAGAAGTCACTGGGATGGCGCTAATAGCAGCATGGTTTTTTCTTTGCATTACTTAGGATGGCAGTTTTCTGTTATGTGGTAGAAAGATTTGCTTTCATTATCAATCATCTTTTTTGTCTCCTTTAGATATCTCTTCTAGTGGTGGTGGATAATAACAGTCCTCAGACAGGCATCACCATGGTCTTATATAGATAGTTGTAAATGTTTGGATATTTACATACACACATGTGAGGAATGTTGAGGAAAACCAATACCCTTTCTAACAGAAAAATGTTTGTGTGTTTAAAATTAATAAGCTCGATTGAAAATAAGCAAACAAAATTTAACATTTTATCCCATCCTGGTCATATTACCTTAACTTTTTGAACAGATAGTATAACTCATTTTCTTTGCAAACTATGCATTTATTTTCAGATGTATAAATTTACTCTCCATGGTTTAAAATAATTTAAAAAGTTTGTTTACTTGTATGTCCAAAAATCTCTCTCATTTGTGAAACCCAAAGCAACTTCTGGGAATGTAAATTGAGGGTGGAGATATAAAAGTCCTAGGTTGTAACAATGAATAAAAAAGAACCCAATGTTTTTAAAATCAAGGTAAAGAACACTGATATCTCCCTGAATGCACCCCTCGTTTCTTTGTGCTGTTAGACTTTTACTTAATAACTTGAGTCATATTTTTAATAAAAGATAATAATTATCCATATGCCCTTTTATTAATACAACCCTTCATATAGACACCTCAATATTTTCAGAAAGACTGGCAAATTATGGCTTAGAATCTAAAAATAGACAATAAACAAAGAAAGAAACTACCATGAACAAAAGTTAGCAGACAGAAATAGACTTCCAAGAAATTTACATATTGAAATTAGAATGGCTCAAGATGCAAATTAGATGCATAAGAAGAAAGAATAATTGAAGATTTAAAGTGATTGCTTATGCTTATTTTGGAACTGCACTTTAACAAAAATTAGGATTAAACATAAGATGGGTCAACAAGAATGATTTGTTCTATACACACATATGCACACAAGAATGAAGGGAGGGAAAGAGGAGAAAGATTTATTCATCTGAAGTATAATACACATAAAATGTATGTTTACTGTATATTATAATAGATAATATTGTTTTATTCTTATTTTAGTGCAAGAAAAAATTGTTTGTGATTTCATAAATTTATCTTACAATCTGATATCAGTTTTCACCATCATCTGGAAAACACTCTCTTTTTGTGAAATTTAAAATTTTGAACCATATATAGAAATAATCTATTTGTAATGTGAACAAATTTATAATCAAATCCAGAAGCACCTTTTCAGTAAGAATGCCCATTCTGATTATATATATAATACTTTGCAAGGTAAAGGATTAATATTTTAAAATTAACTGATATGCTTAGTACAGAAAAATATAACAAACAAATATAAATAATAATTAGATGATAGCAAGAATATACATTTAAACTTTCAAATTTATCTAATTATATGTGAAATAAAAATAGAAACAAATCAGAACCTCTAAAAGGAAATTAACTTTTCCAAATCTGGCTGGTGTGGCAGAGATTGCTGTTGTCCTCCCATATTTATTCCCACTTTCATGAATGTAGTTCAGCCTTAGATCTTCATTGTGAATATGTTCAGGCCTTATAAAAATTAATATCCAGACTTTTGAGAAGCTAAGTTTTACCATTTTACTAAGACCCGGCCAATAGCATATAAAGGGGTATAGTGCTTGTTAGATTTGTATTGCATCAGAATGTGGACACTCTACTGAATTTTCCCTCTTCTGGCTAGAATGTGAACATCTTCAACTATGGGAACAAGGATCACACACAGATATTCCCAAAGAACGAAAAAGAAGTAGCCAAGACCCCATAGATCTTTATAAACCACATATATGAAATTTTACATGAAAGAAAAATAAACAATTTTGTGAACATCATCGAAATTTTTTGTTTGGTTTACTAGAGCAGTTTAGCTTTATTCTTACATAAAATTTAAACTTGTTAAAGTATAGCCACTGCTGTGAACATGTATTTGTGAACATAGTTTGTGAAATGAAGCTAATGATCTTTATAGTCAGATGTACTTAAACAATTAGTATCTTTAAGCCTCAAATTTCTCATTTGTTAAAAAAAAAGAGGTATAGGAGAATGACATCTGTCATGGGATTATTGTAAAGATTAATGATCCAATTTGAAAAATTTATTAATAAAGTTGTTCACAGTGAATTAACAATAAATGTCGTTGTTATTCAATCACTAAATCATGTCCGACTCTTTGTGACCACATGGCCTGTAGCATATCCAGGTTTCCTGTCATTCACTATCTTCCAAGTTTCCTAAAATTCATGTCTATTGAGCCAGTGATGCCATCTAACCATCTCATTGACTGTTGCCATCTCTCATTTTGCCTTCAATCTTTCCCATCACCAGGGTCTTTTCCAATGAGTTGGGTCTTTTCCAATGAGTCGGGTTTTTTTCCAATGAGTCAGCCCTTTACGTCAGGTAGCTAGACTATTGGAGCTTTGGCTGCACCATTAGTCCTTGCAATGAACATTCAGGGTTAATTTCCTTTAGAATTGACTGATTTGATCACCTTGCTGTTCAAGGGACTCTCAAGAATCTTAACACACAGCACCACGTTTGAAAGCATCCGACCTTCTTCATGGTCCAACTCTCACATATATACATGACTACTGGAAAAACTCTAGCTTTGACTGTAAGGACCTTTGTTGTCAAAGTGATACTTCTGCTTTTTAATATACTAAGTTGGTCATAGCTTTTGTTCCAAGGATAAAGCATCTTTTAATTTCATGGTTGCAGTCACCATCCACAGTGATTTTGGAGCCCAAGAAAATAAAATCTGTCACTGCTTCTATTTTTTCACCATCAATAATAAGCCGTAATAATCAAAGTTAAATTTGAACATGATTTAAATTGCCTTTGTATTATAAGCATCATGGAACATCTGATTTGTACAGAAGCATCCAATTTTAAGTAAGAAACTTTTAGGGAACTCTCTGGCAGTCCAGTGGTTAGGACTCTGTGCTTCCACTGCAGGGGGCATGATCTCAATCTGTCTTCTGAGAACTAAGGTCCCACATGCTGTGAAGGGCTTCCACTTGCAATACAGAAGGTGCAAGAAATGCAGGTTAGATCCCTGGGTTGAGAAGATCCCTTGGAATAGGATGTGGCAACTCACCCCATATTCTTGCCTGGATTATTCTATGGATAGAGGAGCCCAGTGGGCTACATTCCATGGGGTAGCAAAGAGTTGGACAGACTGGGCATACACACATGCCATGCAGCCTAAACAAAAAAATTTAAAATAAAACTTTAAATGATACTCAGAAACACTTTTACAACATGATGTTTATCTATTTTTTAATATTTTGTTAAAATATACATTACTCCATAAATTCAATAATTTTCTTTTCCATATACCTTAAATATTCTTATATTTATTTCAAAAATAGTTTTTTAATAGCTATAGATTGAATTTATTGCTATCATAAATATTTGTTTCCTCAGAAGTAAATTAGTAGATTTTTGGACTACCTATTTTTTCAATATTATAAATAATAATTCAGAATACTTTTCTAAGTAAATGTATACTCATTCTTAGTCAAGGAAGTAATGTACAAAATAATATAAACATATGTTTAATTTATAAAGATTTGAATATATGTTGTCATAATTTACTCCCAAATTCTTAATCATGTTACACTTCAGACATGGTATGAGGATTTTATTTTACCTGTATGTAGGCACTAAGAATTATTCTTGAACATTTGATAGACAAATGCATTTTCATTTTAACACAATGAAACTCAAAGGTACACTTTATATAGTTTATTATAGCATTTAGTAACAGCTGAGTAAAATATTCTCATACTCAGAAAAATGATTCATAATATATGGTGAGTGAATCCTACAGCTTCAAAGACATAAAACATAAATTGCTGCATCTCTTAATAATTGTTAATCTCTTCAAAATGAATTGCTGCATAACATAGATTAATATAAATTAAATTCTGGCATTAATCTTAGTGGAATTCAAATTCACTATTATCAATATCAAGAAAGTGTTTAGGAAATAATTAAGAAAATATTTTACCTTGTGATATATTGGTTAGTCTTGTAAGAGCATTCATTAGTATCTTATATATCTTTGATATATCATTTTGGCTTCCGTTTTTAGAGTTTCAAGAATATTCTTTGAGAAAATGGAATAAAGCACACTTTAGTATGCTATTACACTTTGAAAGTGAAGTCACTCAGTTGTGTCCGACTCATTGCGACCCCGTGGACTGTAGCCCACCAGGCTCCTCCGTCCATGGGATTTTCCAGGCAAGAATACTGGAGTGGGTTGCCATTTCCTTCTCCAGGGGATCTTCCTGACCCAGGGATCGAACCCAGGTCTCCTTCAGTGCAGGCAGACGCTTTAACCTCTGGGCCACCAGGGAAGCCCACTATTACACTTTAACTTTTACTAAATATAGTGAGGACTTGATAGAAATTGTTTTGAGTTTTGAGAAAACATCTTTGTTTATACTCTGAAATAATATTAGTTTTATTTACAGAATAGCAAAATACTAAAGAAGCAAATAACATATAATATGCTTAATATATTTCAGTGCTTTACTAACCAAAAGAGAAAACCCTCAATGGAAATATGTTCTCACACAGGAAGGAAGTTAGACTAGTGATATGCTAGAATATAAATATAAATAAAATATTTCAATATAGATTCAATTTCATCAGTTTACTCATATATGTAGCTAACTTTGTGAGTATACTGTGTGAAGGTTGTTTGTACACTCCCTGAAATAAGTTTTATTTCTTATCATTTTAAAATTGCTCAGAAGTGCTTTCTCAAGATGCCACAAAGACAAGGCAAAAGGAAAGAAGAAAGTTTATATGGAGGATACACAAACACACAACATATGAGTTCGTTAAAATACCACAATCTTTAGCAACTTGCCGTAAGTTACAACCCTAGCTATAAAAGGAAAATTATCAAAAGGTATTTCTAGTTGCTAAAAACATAGGTAATATTGAGGCTGAGGTGGTCTTTAACTTCTGTAGAACATGGACTTTGTATCAAGAATATTGATAATATGCAGGCTGATTTTGGGGTAATAAACTGATTAAAGTGAATTTTTCTCTACAGAGGGAGAACTAAAGGACTCTGGACTTCAGGAGGAGAAGTATGGGAACACAACAGTAACAACATGAGGAGTTAATGCAAGTATATACAAGAAGGTAAGAGATATCCCTTCTGAGCTACTTCTCCAACTTTGTTCCAAAAAGATTGAATTTGTTCAACTTTTTTACCATGTTACTCTACTAATCGGTTAATGATGTATAGTATTTATATGATTTTTATACTTAAAAGACAGTACACTGGGTAGAAATGTGTACAAAAACAGACCTGTTGGAGTTCAAATTTCTAGTACCTGTGAATCAGATAATATTTGAAAATAAGGTTTTTACAAACATAATTGGATTAAAATGACATTATACCCCATTGGAATGGGTCCAGATCCAATGCTGGCATTTTTTTTTTTATAAGAAGGAAATTTTGACACAGACACAGGGAAGGTCAGGAGACAACAGAGGCAAAAATCTGAGGATCTTTATCCTCCACAATCCAAGAATCCAAGGATTTCTATCAACTGCAGAAGCTGGGAGGAAGTTCAGATTAGTTACATGAATGGCTTTAGTTAAGGAGAACTAATAATTATGCAATTGTACTATTATCATATGTATATTGTATGATACCTTTTGGGGAGCAGAATATCGAATTAATTAAGTAATATTTTCAGCTCATGCTGTGATAATGAAATGAATTTAGAAAAATAAAATTCTAATGGAATTTACTTTTAGTATGAATTATCTCATGTAGGTTCCTCTGCTTTAAAGTTTGCAGTAAAATTCTGAAATAGAGCTGCTTTAAGAAATTATCTCTTGGTATAAAAATAATAAATATATAAAAGCAATAGTAAACAACTATATAATTCTCAAGGATGATAGTAGTCTATATTTCTCTTCTTCTTCCTCCTCCTTCACTTACTCCTCATCCCCTTTATTGTTACTTTTAATATAACAATATATAACAATTATATAACAAATATATAACAATATAACAATTAATTTAACAACACAGATCCTAGCACACTGTTGTGAAACAAAAATTCTCAATATGAGTTCACTGATTTATTTACTGCATGTCATGACTTTTAACAAAATTATGCATCGAATGGTTGAATAACATGTTTGATGCACAGTCTGGTTATTTGTTACCAACTTTTAATGGTATTATACAAACATTTGTCTCCCTCTAAACAGGTAAACTAATTTATGAACAGATTATTTCTTCAATCCCCAGAGTAAAATTACTTCTATCTAAATATTAATTCATTTTTAGTATTACAATTTTTCTTCAGATTGGAATTTAAGTCTGCATAAAGGTAGCCTTAACAATGAATGTTAAAAGTGAATCCTAAAAGTTATAGCCTAACATTTCTATAATTATTTTTTGATGTATCAATTTATCCAGTTGCTAAAAACTACACTGTTATTAAGACCCTGGTATCTTTATAATTCTGGCATAATTTCATTCTTGGAATTTCTTGGATCTATTTCAAAGCCTGAATTACACCAACTATGGAAACACAGTTGAGGGATGGGTATTTAAAACTCCATTTCGGTTGCTCTTTTATAAAACCTAATTTATACAGACTCATGGGGAAATGTCATAAAAATGTCATTGACAGTTTTACTATTTTCAAGTCCTGAGAACTCACACTTTGATTTATCAATTTTTTTAAGTGTTGGGATTATAGATGTGAGCATTTCTTAAAAATATTATTCACATTAGAAAAGCTTTAATGATTAGGGACAATATTTCACTAATGTTTCAAACTTACAACTATGAATTTAATTTTTCTATACAAATTTACTAAACATATAACACATTACCAAATGTTATGGGATTTCAGACAGTGACTATCAAGACTACTTAAATATCTGTATTTTTTAAAACATATTTCAATAGTTATTAATTATATTTCACTATAACTACTGTTTTGCACTGTTATAAATGTTATTTTATAATAATTTATAATTTAGCTCATCTTCTTGTATTTCTTGGGCAACACCTTACTTATCCCTTGATAGAACAAGAATGTTTGTCTTAGAGTGAAAAAAATAACTAAAAAAACATGATTTTTGTATTGCTAACTGCTAAGTCATGTCAGTTGTGTCCAACTGTGTGTGACCCCATAGATGGCAGCCCACCAGGCTACTCCATCCCTGGGATTCTCCAGGCAAGAACACTGGAGTGGGTTGCCATTTTCTTCTCCAATGCATGAAAGTGGAAAGTGAAAGGGAAGTCGCTCAGTTGTGTCCGACTCCTAGTGCCCCAAAGGACTGCAGCCTACTAGGCTCCTCTATCCATGGGATTTTCCAGGCAAGAGTACTAGAGTGGGATGCCCTTGCCTTCTCCGATTTTTGTATTAATATGGTGCAAATGCTTTTCAAACATTTCATATAAAAACTCTGCTTTCTAATAACTTTTTAAAAATAAGGTGATGATTCTTGCCAGGAGTAGAAAGCTTTGAAAGACAGTAAGTAGCCAGATTATACTTTTTAACTGATGCACATACACCCACCCACACCCCCCCACAAACACATACACACACACTAGTGAAAATTACAACCCTTGAGTTGTCTAATTACAAAGAGGTGACTAAGAATAAACGGTAGTGAGTTTTTGAAAATTTATTTCCAAACTAGACCTTTAACAAATACTTATGTGAGAAGTTTTCTGTGTATATGAGATTCTGAAAAATAATGGTGAAAAGCAAAATTAAACTGTACTCAATATTTTTTAACTTTTATTCTGTTACCTTTTTCCTTGTATCTAATAGGATCAATCATTATCCACCATACGTTTGTAAGTCTATTCCTCTATTCTCCATTATACTTACTGCATATGCACTAACTACTCTTTATACTTTTCTTTAATATTTTAAAGGACATTTATAATTTATAGGATTTTCTATTGGATTTCAATACATTGTGGTTTATTTCAATATATAATTTTATATGTTGTCATAAGCTAAGAGAGTGTACAAGTGGCACCACTTTAAGCCCTCTATAATTTTTATGGAGGGACTTATTTTGATTTAATCAAAGTTAAAAACTAAACACTTAGGTTTGAGATATCAAGTCAGCAAAGAGAGAAGGGATGCAAAAAAAAGAAGAATCCACAGGAGCAGTCTTTTCCTTGTCAACAAATATTTCCCATTAAGGGCAAAGACTGTTTTACATTTTCCTGAATTTTGATGAAAAGCTCAAGTACCACATGATTATGATACAGAAAGAAAATAGACTTCTCAACAATGGCAAAATCCCCACTTGCTTAAACTACAACACTAGCTGCTACATATGTACATTAGACTTTGAAGTCCAAAAAAAGCAATAGAAAGGATCAATTAGGAACTTAAATTAAGGTAGGTCTGTCTCTGAAAACTCTATGAAAACAATTATTTCCTGTTATGCCTATCATGTCTATAAATGCATTCTTCTAAAATGGTTTACTTCTAGTATGGTAGAGACTAATGCTTCAAATGGACCCTAAAGTCCCATGATCTCAGATCTTTTCACATAAAGGAAGATAGAGAAAAGATTCTTATTACAGTTTAACAGATTAAATGATGAACTAAAGAAGAAGACCCCCTGACCCTTAAAAGGGGATACACATCTAACAGTGTATCTTGGACTTGCAGGCAAGAGGTTGCTGGATAAACGACAGAAATGACTGACCTTCCTAATTGAGAGATAACATCAGATGCAACATAAATATGTATTAGGTTGCTAATCTATGAAGATGAGTTTTTGAGAACTATATTTCAAATCTTTATGATAATTATTATGATGGGCTGCATTGACAGGTTATAGTACTGCAATCACCTGAGATTATTAATATACCTAAATGTATCTAATCCATGCATGAGGAAACTGCCTATCTTTTTAACTTTATTTTTTGGGATAATTATAGAAGCAATAGTGAAGTATATTTTTAGCTGATATTACATTAATTATTCATACTGAACATATTGCATGCGTGCTAAATCTCTCTGACATTGTAAAAACAAACATGTAATTTTTAATTCAGTTTTGTGATTTTTTTCCCCACTTTCACAAAAGATCAGTTCAGTTCAGTTCAGTTCAGTTCAGTCTCTCAGTCGAGTCCAACTCTTTGCAACCCCATGAACCACAGCACACCAGCATCACCAACTCTCGGAGTTCACTCAAACTCATGTGCATTGAGTCAGTGATGCCATCCAGCCATCTCATCCTCTGTCATCCCCTTCTTCTCTTTCCTCCAATCCCTTCAAGCATCAGGGTCTTTTCCAATGAGTCAGCTCTTCGCATGAGGTAGCCAAAGTGTTGGAGTTTCAGCTTCAGCATCAGTCCTTCCAGTGAACACCCAGGACTGATCTCCTTTAGGATGCACTGATTGGATCTCCTTGAAGTACAAGGGACTCTCAAGAGTCTTCTCCAACACCACAGTTCAAAAGCATCAATTCTTCGGTGCTCAGCTTTCTTCACGGTCCAACTCTCACATCCATACATGACCACTGGAAAAACCATAGCCTTGACTAGATGGACCTTTGTTGGCAAAGTAATATCTCTGCTTTTCAATATAAGATAGTATATTGTAATTTACTGTTTAGCTCATCTACTTATCTAATTATCAAATATATTTTATTCTGAAAAAAGCTTTTGAGTGAATTTTGTGAGGCATAAAATATCTTGTATGTTTGGATAAGATTAATATCGCAAATAGGATCTTATTATTTATTTAACATAATTTTTTTACATTTAAATTGAAGAGAATTTTACTTTTAGTAATCATGCCCAAACTTTTCAATAAATGTAAGGAAATTTTTGAACAAAGAGAATATATTCAAAATAAATACCCAAAACCTCATATTCCTTATTAGAAAGAAGGATATCTTTCTTGAATTCCAGCAATCTCATATATTTACAAATTCCATGGACTTTTTATGGTCCAAAAGGGATTATTCTTTCTGTTCCACACCATAAGAAGAAAGTTTGATTCAGAGTACAGAATAACACTGCAATTGACTATTGACCCATAGTTTCAGTCTAAAGCCAAGACTCAAGCAATTCTCCAGAATTATAAAAAAATCCACCTACTAATGCGGGAGACATGGGTTCAATCTCTTGTCCAGGAAGATTCCCCCATGCCATGGAGCAACTAAGCCTGTCAGCCACAACTACTGAGCCCATGTGCCATAGCTGTTGAAGCCCATGCACCCTAAGACTTGTGCTCTGCAGCAAGAGAAGCCACCAAAGTTGTTTACTGCAACTAGAGATTAGCCTTTACTCACTGCAACTAAAGAAAAGCCCATGCAGTGAGGAAGACCCAGCACAGTCATAAACGAAGAAATGAAATTACATAACAGAAATCTGACACAATCTTTTTTTGAGATCAAATCTTGAACAAGAGGTCAGTTTATATTTTAAAACTATGTAGCATAAAGTGAAGTGAAGTGAAAGTCACTCAGTCATGTCCAGTTCTTTGCAACCCCATGAACTATACAGTCCATGGAATTCTCCAGACCAGAATACTGGAGTGTGTCACCTTTCCCTTCTCCAAGGGATCTTCCCAACCCAGGGACTGAACCCAGGCCTCCCGCATTGCAAGCAGATTTTTTACCAGCTGAGCCATAAGGGAAGACCATGTTGCACAAAACATTTTGCTATTGTTTCCCCCCACCCCCTGAGGTCATTTGGATTCCTTGCATAACTGTCAACTTGTTTTTGGGGAACCCTACATTTTCTCATCTGTGTTGGACCCCTTCTGTGACTAGAGGTGAATTTTGGCACTTTCATCACTACAAAAGAGAAATACAATTATTTACTCTACAATGGGACACTTTCAAAAGGTAATAAGACTTAAGTTTAGACCAAAATATTAATGTAAATCTGCTGAAATATGTCATAATATTTAAATCTAGAATAACAGCATACCTTCACAAAATGTGTAACAACAGACTTCACCGTGGTGGAAGACGATATTTCCAATAAAATAGAAATGACTCTGTTTTTTAGTCAATATCTCCAACTGACTACATTATCTGTTTATACAACTGAAGCAATCTTTGGCAGAATTCAATATTATTCATTTAGAATTGACTTCAACTGCAGAGGAAACAAAGAACCTTATGACAACTGCCATTTTCTTATATAGAAATTATGTCTATTACCTCTCAGCAGTATACAGCTGAACTTGCTATTCAGAGCTCAATTATTTTTTATTCCCTTGAGAATTAATTTACAAATATGGATTTAGCCCGTCTTACACATCAGATATAGCTATATTTACTTAATTACAGTGATGGACAAAACAGACAGACATTATCTAAGATACTTTTGAGCTCTTTACAGACTGACAGCTTTCTTAGCACCATCTCTTAGACCGTTCTGTGTACCGCATGGTTATCTTTCTGCATGTTTTAGTAACAGTTCCACAGAGGGCAGACTTTTCTTGCTTGGTGTCTGGCTACATGTCCTAGTTTCTGTGATATCTGTATCCTACTCTAGTGGTCACCTCTTGCATGTGATTGATGGATTTCTTAGGCTGCTGCTGCTGCTTCCTAGTTGGCCCCACTTCTCTCCACATTCTTTTCTGTTCCACCAATAGCACGGAGATGTTTCTTACCCTATGCCTCCATAACATATTAGAGAGTAAGCTGCAGCTTTCAACAGATTTTACTGAATATTCTTGCATAATAACTGGAATTATAACTGAATATCTAGAATTTTCCATCTTCAAAACCTAAAGGTCCAGTGTATTATGTCCAAGTCTGGTTGAATCTTTTCATAGGTGGACCACCTGCTTAGGTCCACCACTAGGAGGGTGAAAAATGTGTAGATTTCTATTTAAGCCAAATTATTAGGCATTCCAGGGGATAAATTATTGCCTATTTGCTGTATTTTAGGGTAGACTTTACTAAGCTAATTTCCTCTCTCAGGACAGGCTTCTTCTTAAAAGACTCCATTCCCTTTAACCACCATCCTCAATGATGTCTTATACCCTATAGATAAGAGAGGAAAATTAAATTACAATGCAAGAAACTAACATCAGTAAATTTTGAAATATCCAATTTGTGAACAAAATGGCAAGGCTTGAAGGTGCAACTAAAAATGTCACGTGCTGCAATGACTATCAAAAATGCTGTGAACCACAGCTAAAGCCCAGAACCACCAAATACATATATTTTAAAATAGGCAGTAATTTGTACCACCTCTTTCTTATCCATTCATCTGCTGATGGACATCTAGGTTGTTTCCATGTCCTGGCTATTATAAACAGTGCTGCGATGAACATTGATACACAATGGAGTATTACTCAGCTGTTAAAAAGAATTCATTTGAATCAGTTCTGATGAGATGGATGAAACTGGAGCCGATTATACAGAGTGAAGTAAGCCAGAAAGAAAAACACCAATACAGTATACTAACACATATATATGGAATTTAGGAAGATGGCAATGACGACCCTGTATGCAAGACAGGAAAAAAGACACAGATGTGTATAACGGACTTTTGGACTCAGAGGGAGAGGGAGAGGGTGGGATGATTTGGGAAAATGGGAATTCTAACATGTATACTATCATGTAAGATTGAATCGCCAGTCCAAGTCTGACATAGGGTGCAGCATGCTTGGGGCTGGTGCATGGGGATGACCCAGAGAGTTGTTGTGGGGAGGGAGGTGGGAGGGGGTGTCATGTGTGGGAATGCATGTAAGAATTAAAGATTTTAAAATTAAAAAAAAATTAAAAATTAAAAAAATAGGCAATAATTTTAAGCAGATTGAAATATAAATTTACATAGAATGAAGAAAGTCCAATTCTCTATTCCCAATACCACCAATATTAAAAAATAATTTTAAAATCCTACACCTATGTGTATATAGACATACATCATAATTTATAAATTGCTTTTCAGTTATATATTAGGCTATTTCTGTATTTCTAAAGATATGTATGTGGGATTTCCTTACACTTCTTCTTCCTTGAATAAATGAAAATATATGGTAAAAAAAAGTGTAAGATTTAATTTTTTATGGATAGAAATTATTGGTTATTTTAAATAACATCTTCTAACATTGTTTCAATTATTTTCATGATTAGTCTTAGCCAAAATGTTCTGCTTTACTTATTCTTAATTTTAAAATATCTAATTTGTCTGGAACATATATGAATAAGCTATGATTGCTCCTGGCATTTCTCTCCCTCATCTTTAAGTGGAGATTCTATTATAGAATGCTCAATATTCCCCAAATCTACCCACTACTAATGGTCTTTTTTTCTTTGGAGATTTTTATATTGTCAGAATAAAAATTACCTTAAAGTTTCTAACATAAAACAGAGAGTAAAGAGAGAATGAAAGAAGAAAAAGTAGTAATGATGTTGAAAGCTCAGCCTCTTTGCACTTGTATTCAATTCAATCTTGGAAGCAAAGTTTTGGGTGAAATAGAAGAGAATATCTTCACTGCTTTGCCAGGCAAAGAAAGAAAGAAAATGAAGTCACTCAGTCATGTCCAACTCTTTGCGACCCTGTGGACTGTAGCCCACCAGGCTCCTCTGTCCATGGGATTCTCCAGGCAAGAATACTGGAGTGGGTTGCCATTTCCTTCTCCAGGGGATCTTCCTGACCCAGGGATCGAACCCAGGTCTCCTGCATTGCAAGCAGATGCTTTAACCTCTGAGCCACCAGGGATACCCTTGCCAGGCAAATGGGCACAAAAACTGTGAATCCCAACCAGGAGGAATTTGATGAGGGGTTTTATAGCAGTGCTTCAAGGGCAGGGTTGCTGAAAAGGATCAGGGTGTGTGCAAGGTCTGCACTCCTTTAATCTGGCCTCAGATGGTCCTACGGATGAGCTTTGAAGTCTCTCTGAATCTTCTTCCATTTGGTTGGTCTTTTACTTACACAGAAGACCTTAAAGACATTGATATATTTGTAATTTGAGGTGACCAGGACCCTGCCCCAAAGTTACACTTTTTTTCTGACTGTCCCTTGCTTGTTTCTGCACCCCCTCCCTTTCCTGATTAGCAACTGTTTGAACCTCCCCTTTGAAACTCAGGCCTTCTGTGCCCAAGAATCCCACAGGACTCTGTTTTCAAAACGGAAGATATGAGTCATCAAAGATAAAATAGGCTAAGTGGCTGGAGGATTTTGTAGAAAGAGAGGCTCAGATGTATCTACCCTAAGGAAAGAGGAAAGAAAAGTCAGGTAGAGTAAGATATCCACAGAGCTTTCTTGTGGAGAAGAAAATATATGCAAAAATATCTTCAATTATTCTGAAATTGTTTCTCTTTTCCATTTTATGTGTTTTATATGCAAAGGCTAGATTTCATGGGTCAATGTTATATACCATGTAATATAAAATTATGCAAAATTTCTCAGATAAGTAATTTATATATTAAGTTTGAAAAATAGTTTTTTGCAAGATTGTTGTTGTTCAGTTGCTAAGACATGCCTGATATTTTGCGACACCATCGACTGCAGCAAGCCAATCTTCCCTGTCCTTCACTTTCTCCCAGAGTTTAAATTCATGTCCACTGAGTCAGTGATGCTACCTAACCATATCACCCGTTGCCACCATCTTCTTTGAAAGATTGAGTCCAAAGCTTTCATCCCACTGGGATGAACTAGGCTTGCACATTTCAATAAATTAGCATGGTTTCATTCTAATATAATGAAATATCTAGAACTAGATATATCCATGATTTTCTCTGGGTTCAGTTTAGGACTTTTTCTATTATACCAGTTTTATCTAATAATCATTTTCTATCATTTAGACTTAATAATGGGTTTCCCTGGTGGCTCAGCAGTAAGGAATCCACCTGCCAATGCAGGAGACACGAGAGACATGGGTTCAGATCCTGGGATCTAGAAGATGCCCTGGAGAAGGAAATGGCAATGCACTCTACTATTCTTGCCTGGAGAATTCCATGGACAGACGAACCTCGCAGGCTATAGTCCATGGGGTCCCAAAAGAGTCTGACATGACTTAGTAACTACACAACAGCAGCAGTTAATACATTTGTGCAGGATGTATCAATCACCAAAATAATTTAAAATATTATGATTATTTCTCTTGAATTATATGAGATTCACCAGGATGTGCTTTGAATCCGTTTGACAGATTATTTACTTTGAGTGGACTTTTTTTCTTAAAAAGTAAATCCTGTTTATGGCAGGTGAGCTTATTTCTGCACATTCCACTTTTTTTTTCTTAGGCCAGAATGGGACTTCCCTCCTAGCTCAGCTTGTTAAGAATCTACCTGCAATGCAGAAGACCCTGGCTCAATTCCTGGGTTGAAAAGATCCCCTGGAGAAGGGATAGGCTACCCACTCCAATATTCTTGGGCTTCCCTGGTGGCTCATACTGTAAAAAAATCTGCCTGCAATACCGGAGACCTGGGTTCAATTCCTGAGTTAGAAATATTCCCTGGAAGGGGCATTGCAACCCACTCCAGTATTCTTGGCTGGAGAATCTCCATGGACAGAGGAGCCTGATGGGCTATTATCCATGGGGTCCCAGAGAGTCAGACAGGAATGAGCAACTAAGCACTGCCCACATAGTAGCAACACTGTTGATGTTGCCTGGAGCCTCACCTTCAGGGTAGTTTAGAACTGAAAGGGGATGCAGAGATCTGTTTTACTCCTTAGAGCCCCAAATGAGATTAATTCTCATTATATATTGTGACAGTGGTGGATATCATTGGTGCCTCTGGACAAAGAGATGTGCTTCATAGAGAAAGATAACCATCTCCCACCCTCCCTTTCATCTCCACCTCTGCCACAAACACTGTACCATACACTTTCCTCATAAGAACCTGGTTGGACAAGTGAAGGAGGGAGCTAGTTTCCTTGCCTCAAGGTGAGGCCAAATTTACTGCACAATGTGTGCTCTAGGGTTCCTCCTAGACTTAAATTAGTCTCCATTTCTGCAGCTTCCCTCCTTCTCCCCCTACCAAAAATATATCAAATGCTTTGCTTCTGGAAATCTGTTCTAAGACAGTGTACTTTCAAAATTATTTACACATGAAGATAGACGTATGCTTTACTTCATTTAAAAATTATGGTCATGTTAAAAATAGTTATTTCAAAGTATGTAATAATATTATTAATATTAATAATTATTAGTTTACTTTTAGAATGGTAAATGTATAGGTAGGTATTTCCTCAAATTTATTCTAGAGTATCCTAATATTTTGCACAAAAAGTTATCTTTTAATACTTTCATTTATTAGAGCATTTTTGTGTGTATGCATCAATGAAGACACAAATTAAAGGTGATATTCTATCACTTGTGTTCAAGCTAAGTCCCTTCAGTCGTGTCCAACTCTTTGAGACCCCAGGGACTGTAGCCCACCAGGCTCCTCTGTTTGTGGGATTCTTCAGACAAGAACACTGAAGTGGATTGCCGTGCCCTCCTTCCAAGAGATCTTCCTGACCCAGGAGTCAAATCCATGTTTCTTCTGTCTGCTGCTTTGGCAAGCAGATTCTTTACCACTAGAGCCACCTGAGAAGCCCTATTTGATGACTTACCCACATCATTTCATACTCGAGATTAGAACCCAGATCTCCAAAAACTTGGTTGTCACCATTTTGTTTATAAATTCAACTTTGGAAAATATTTGCTGAGTGACACTAAATTTCCAGCACATATTAAATGCTCACTAAGCCTTTGCTGAATGAACAATACAGAGTCAGTTAATAAGTATGTGGATAATGATGCCATCAGGCTATGCTTAAAAATATTCACCTTGCTTGGTTTTTCCTCCAGAATTGCTTCACAAATTTAATATCCTCTAACCTCTTTCTTTATCTGCTTAATATACTCAGTCACAAAACAAACAACTTTTTGTTTGCCTTTGTTAACATTTTTCTGAAACCACTCCTTCCAGAAAGGCATTCATTCAACCAAAATATGGGGGTCACAGTGGTGAATATGGCTTACTCTGAAAAAGAGCTTCAAAAGAATCACAATTTTATGGTTAGAATCATTTATAAAGGGACATGTACGTGAAAAATTCTCTGGCTCTCTGTATGCATAGGAATGAAGAGTATGATCAGTTTTGCATTTTTGTAATCCTGAAGAGTGTGCCATAAGTCATCTCCCACAGAGTCATCTTCTCAAATGTCCTTTCATCTCCAAGGCAACCAGGTGATTTTTCCAGACTTTAAAGAACTCTTTTCAGCTTAGATTCAACATAACTTCACTAACAACTTTGAATATGAAATTAATCCTCATAATGGGCTCATGCATTTTGTCCCTCATATAATAACTTCTTTGCATTTGAATATGATAACTCAAATAGTATTCGACTAATTGTTTATAAGAAGTTCACTTAATCTTTTATGTATTTATCCTCCTCACACTCCCCAAATGGATCTTTTTTTTAACCAAAGAAATTTTTTAGACTCTTTTGTATTTCTACTTATTTCCAAGTAATGACATCCTTTGATGTTTTTCAGAGGGTAATACATAATTAGTATGAAAATAGACTGAGATGTGTCTAAAAAGGTTTACCTTTGTTTTCCAAAGTTGCTGAGAGCTGAGAAGATGTAACATAACTTATTCCTTCACATAAAAATAAACATTCCTGGGATTATCATTCTCTTAGACTATTAGATATTCTTCAAAGGACTCTGTTTCAATAGTTCCTAAGGTTTCTGCTCTCTATGTTATGCACAAAATAGGTACAAAGTAGACAAATAGAGTATGTAGATGCCTAATCTCTTTCATAAAGTTTGGTTCAGTTCAGTTCAGTCGCTCAGTCCTGTCCAACTCTTTGCAACCCCATGAACTGCAGCATGCCAGGCCTCCCTGTCCATCACCAACTCCTGGAGTTTACCCAAACTCATGTCCATTGAGTCGGTGATGCCATCCAACCATTTCATCCTCTGTCATCCCCTTCTTCTCCTGCCCCCAATCTTTCCCAGTGTCAGGGTCTTTTCAAATGAGTCAGCCCTTCACATCAGGTGGGCAAAGTATTGGAGTTTCAGCTTCAACATCATCCAGTGAACACCCAGGACTGATCTCCTTTAGGGTGGACTGGTTGGATCTCCTTGCAGTCCAAGGGACTCTCAAGCATCATCTTCTCCAACTCCACAGTTCAAAAGCTTCAATTCTTCAGTGTTCAGCTTTCTTTGTAGTCCAACTCTTTTATCCATACATGACTACTGGAAAAACAGAAGTCTTTTTTTTTTTGTTTCTTCTCTTTACTAAATTCAAGCTATTGTCATGTTGACTGAGACAATAGCTTAACACATCATGCAAAATAAAATCTATGAACAGAATTGAAAACTAATCATTAGTTCCTATAAGGGGAATCCATATACATTGGCTAGCTGTGTTCTTGTTCTTCAGCTATGTTCTTAGGAACACCAAAATTAATTTTCTACAATCTATATGAATCTTAAAAAAATTTTGAATATACCTAAAATTATTATTATAATTTCTATTTACTATTCTTGATTTAAATGAATTTAGTCATTGATATTTGTTTCAAATATTTCAAAGATATTGTTGATATTTATGTCCCTAAATGCCAAAGAAAATCAGGATAGATGCTTCTTTTCTAAAGAAATGGATATAAATTTAGATAGTTGCAGATAACCATCTAAATATGTAACACAGATTCCACTGCCTTTTAAAAATCAAATGAAATTTGAACAAAACTGAATTCCAATACAAAACAAATTAAGAGACACAAGCTCTCCTAATATATCAGAATTTGTTTTGGTAAAGAAGAATACATGGGATAGGAATTTTGCTTAATATTTTTTTCAGGCTACTTCTGACTCCAAGTTACTTCAGTTGAATTTGTCCAGTTTAGGAAATATTTTCTCTTCTTGAGTTTGCTGTCCTCCTTTCTTGCAGTGATCACATATCTCCCTTAATTCATTACACCCTCAAAACAACCAAAACAAGAATAGAATCTAAACTCAGAAAATACTCAAAATATAGATGATATAAAAAATATTAAAAATAAAAAAAACTCTCCAAATAGAAATCTCATTATTGTATTCTCTTATCAGTAACAGAATCACCAGACATTTCTCTCTGGTTACCTTTGCTACAAGATAAGGCAGTCTGCTTATACTCTGCTTCTTCGTCTTTCCATTCATATTTCAGTTTTCTATCCTGAAATCCATGTAAAAGATCTATGTGTAAATGTGTTGTTACCGCATTCTTTTTCTTTGTGGTCAACATTTGTGATTCTTTTGTCTTCTCTGAATACTCTGCTCTATGTGGATAGCTTCCTGTTTCCAATTCTGCTTTCTCTGTAGATCATCTCTTTTCACTATGGATGCTAAAGGGTCCATGCCCTTCCTTTTTTCAGTGGAAGACAGACAGCAGTTGGGTCCATGAGCACAGCTCAGCAAAACAATTACACTTTCCCAGGTTTTTGACAAAAGAATGACAGAAGAACAGGAGGAAAGGTTAGTGGTCATATTATCCAACAGAGAAGACAGAATTTTGATCAAAATTTTGTCTCCAAAATAGTGGCTGCATTTTCAAACCCATCGTCATTTGTACTGCTCCAGGTCGCTGTGTGACCTAAGAATTCTATAAACAGCCAAGAAATCATTCTCTTTCAGGTCAGAAGGAAAACATTTGTGGAAATGCAGAGTCAGAAAGTAGAGTACCTGTCTAAATCATCTGAAGAAAGTCTTTGATATATGGTACTACGCTAATACCATAGAAGGAAAAGGTCTGGATGCAGCAAGATGTCTTTCTCTAAAGTCTAACCTGTAGATGATCTATAGATTGCATCTCTTTTTGTTTTCTCAGCATTTCCAGATATGTATAATCAATCCCTGTACTCAATTTCCTCTGTTTGAAACATGGAGAGTGATCTCTGTTTTTTTTGAAGGGCACTGCCACAGAGAGCCAACTAATTTAAATATAAGGAATGTACTCATGCTTTTACATATATGTGGATATTTAATTTAGGATGGCATTCTCATTTCTATTTTTTACAGATCTGTGATAATTTTCAAAAATGTGTTTACCATGTTTTGAATAAGATTATTGTTGCAACACCTCTATAATGAATAGTATATAGGATATATTAAATGTATATGGCTTTATTCAAATTTTCTTTGAGATCTGGACAAATTCTGTTTCCAGATTTATTGTCAGAGAACTTATTTGTATATGTATGTACTTACTGTGACTTGGTCAATTTAGTGATATCCTCTCCTCTATCCATTGTCTGAATTTTGACACTTCTAAAATTTATAAGTTCACCAAGAAAGCACATGATGACATAATACTGTGTATTATACTAAGACATGAGTATTTTTTGTTGTTGTTGTTGTTGTTATTTGGGGATATGTTTATTTCTGTGCAATATATAAACAACTAGTTCAGCCTATTTTATGTTATTTCATTTTGAGTTTCAATGTGTGATTTTGTACAGAAAAAATGATATTGATTTTTTGATAGGGGTTGTCAATGCAGGATTTAAAAAAAACAAAAAACAAAAAAAACCAGATACCAGAAATATCACTTACACAGCTGAAGTATGAATAACCATCCATTTTGTTTGTCTAAAACATTTCTAATCTACAGGCCAGAGACTAATTTTGTTTTTGTTGTTAGGTTTATTATGGTGACTGACACTTGATTTCAGAGATATTTAGGTCATTTACAATAATGGTATAGCTTTTTACTTTTTTTTTTTTTTAACACTGAGTAGGTAATTTAATGGAAAATTGAGAGAAACCTCTTGGAATATTTAAATGGATAACATTTAAAAGTCTCTCCTTTAGAAGTACCTTTAAGAGGAAAAATAATTTAATCTGACCATTCCTTTGATGTTTGGGATCCTTTCTAAACCTCCTAGGCACAAAATATTTTTATCTTCATATTTATAACATTTTAATGATGAGAAACTCACTAAATCCTAAATAATATATTCAGTTTTTTTTTTTTTTTTCTGAGCAATTATTTATCTCCCAGTGACTTACATCCCTTTAGGCAAAACAAGTCGATTTGATGTTTTTACTTGGCATCTCTCCAAATATTTGAAGAAACTCAAGTTAACCAAGAAAGAAGAGCAAAAAGCAAAATATATGAAACCAAAGAAATGTTGAGTTTTCAAGAAATACCATTCCTTCAAACTAAATCTTAGGGATGTTGTAATAGCTCAGAATAAAGAATCTGCCTACAGTGCAGAATACCTGGGTTTGACTCCTGGGCTGGGAAAATGCCCTGGAGGGGGATACTCCCTAGAGGGAAATGCCCTGGAGGGAGTACTCTTGCCTGGAGAGTTGCAGCTTATGTAAATTTTTCAGGGACTTGCACACCCATTTAGGCTCTGTATAGAGCAGATAAATTTGGGGAAAAGAGAGAAAATAAATTGAATGGCTCTTACTAAAATTCACTGAATAAGCAACTAACAAATTGCCAGCTACACACAAAGAAACTCTCAGATGATTTCTGTTTTCAGTATAGATGTTGCCAGTTCAGTTCAGTTCAGTCCTTCAGTCGTGTCCGACTCTTTGTGACCCCATGAATCATAGCATGCCAGGATTCCCTGTTCATCACCAACTCCCGGAGTCCACTCAAACTCAGGCCCATTGAGTCAGGGATGCCATCCAGCCATCTCATCCTCTGTAGTCCCCTCTCCTCCTGCCCCCAATCCCTCCCAGCATCAGAGTCTTTTCCAGTGAGTCAACTCTTTGCATGAGGTGGCCAAAGTATTGGAGATTCAGCTTCAGCATTAGTCCTTCCAATGAACACCCAGGACTGATTTCCCTTAGGATGGACTGGTTGGATCTCCTTGCAGTCCAAGGGACTCTCAAGAGTCTTCTCCAACACCACAGTTCAAAAGCATCAATTCTTCGGTGCTCAGCTTTCCTCACAACCCAACCCTCACATCCATATATGACCACAGGAAAAACCATAGCCTTGACTAAACGGACCTTTGATGGCAAAGTAATATCTCTGCTTTTCAATATACTGTCTAGGTTGGTCATAACTTTCCTTCCAAGGAGTAAGCGTCTTTTAATTTCATGACTTCAGTCACCATTTGCAGTGATTTTGGAGCCCCCCAAAATAAAGTCTGACACTGTTTCTACTGTTTTCCCATCAATTTGCCATGAAGTGATGGGACCAGATGCTATGATCTTAGTTTTCTGAATGTTGAGCTTTAAGCCAAGTTTTTCACTCTGCTCTTTCACTTTCATCAAAAGTCTTTTTAGTTCCTCTTTACTTTCTGCCATAAGGGTGGTGTCATCTGCATATCTGAGGTTATTGATATTTCTCCTGGCAATCTTGATTCCAGCTTGTGCTTCTTCCAGCCCAGCATATCTCATGATGTACTCCAAAATCATTCATCTCATGATGAACACCGAAATCAGATTGATTATATTATTTGCAGCTAAGGATGGAGAAGCTCTATAAGAACTCTATAAGAGCAAAAACAAGACCTGGAGCTAACTATGGCTCAGATCATGGACTCCTTGTTGCCAAATTTAGACTTAAATTGAAGAAAGTAGGGAAAAACCACTAGACCATTCAGGTATGACCAAAATCAAATCCCGTATGATTATACAGTGGAAGTGAGAAATAGATTTAAGGGACTAGATCTGATAGACAGAGTGCCTGATGAACTATGGACAGAGGTTCATGACATTGTACAGGTAACAGGGATTAAGACCATCCCCAAGAAAAAGAAATGCAAAAAGGTAATATGGCTGTATGAGGAGGGCTTACAAATAGCTGTGAAAAGAAGAGAAGTGAAATGCACAGGAGAAAAGGAAAGATATAAACATCTGAATGCAGAGTTCCAAAGAATAGCAAGAAGAAATACGAAAGCCTTCCTCAGAGATCAATGCAAAGAAATAGAGGAAAACAATAGAATGGGAAAGACTAGAGATCTTTTCAAGAAAATTAGAAAAACTAAGGGAACATTTCATGCAAAAATGGCCTCAATAAAGGACAGAGTGTCAAGAATACAGAGAACTGTACAAAAAAGATCTTCATGACCCAGATAATTACAACGGTATGATCACTCACCTAGAGACAGACATCCTGGAATGTGAAGTCAAGTGGGCCTTAGAAAGCATCGCTATGAAGAAAGCTAGTGGAGATGATGGAATTCCAGTTGAGCTATTTCAAATCCTAAAAAATCATGCTGTGAAAGTGCTGCACTCAATATGCCAGCAAATTTGGAAAACTCAACAGTGGCCACAGGCCTAGAAAAGGTCAGTTTCATTTCAATACCTAAAAAAGGCAATGTCAAAGAGTGCTCAAACTACCACACAATTGCACTCATCTCACATGCTAGTAAATTAATGCTCAAAATTCTCCAAGGCAGACTTCAGCAATACATGAACCGTGAATTTCCAGGTATTCAAGCTGGTGTTAGAAAAGGCAGAGGAACCAGAGATCAAATTGCCAACATCCACTGGATCATCAAAAATGCAAGAGAGTTCCAGAAAAACATCTATTTCTGCTTTATTGATTATGCGAAAGCCTTTGATTGTGTGGGTCACAATAAACTGTGGAAAATTCTGAGGGAGATGGGAATAGCAGACTACCTGACTTGTCTTTTGAGAAACCTATATGCAGGTCAGGTATCAACAGTTAGAACTGGACACGGAACAACAGACTGGTTCCAAATAGGAAAAGGAATAGGTCAAGGCTGTATATTGTCACCCTGCTTATTCAACTTATATGCAGAGTACATCATGATTATAAGTACTCATTTATATTTTTTCTCTTTCCTACATATTGATTTCTTGGTAAATTCATTAGCAATATTTTGTCACAAGTTCTTTTATTTTGTATTGTTCTAGACAAATTCCTTCCAAGTGAACTTTTATCCAAAGATTGTGTCTCTTAGTCTAATTGATTTTTTTTTAAATTTCTTCTCACTTAGTTTCGTAATTTGCTGCCCTTTTTATTAGTGAAATTATTCTCATTGAGCATTTTTTATTGAATATTTAAAATATATTTATTCTGAAAAATTTGAAAGTTTCTAATAAATTTAAGTTCATCATGAATGATTTTATGTTCAAAGTAAGATTGTTGATTATTTTTTGAAATAGTATAATTTTTCATGTTGGAATCACTTTCTAGGATCACTTCCATTGTTATTTTAAGAGCAAACATCATTTAATCTGGCCACCCTTCTTATGTCTGACCCCTTTTTAAACATCCTAGCCACATAGTAGTTCCATCTACATATTCACTATTTCAAAGATCAAAAATTGACTGAATTCTCGGCAATACTTTCAGTTTTGCTTTTAAGAAATTATTTGTGTGTGTGCGTGTTTCTTTTTCTTCATTTGTAATTGCCTTTCATGGCAATAGTTTTGTCAATGCCCCCATCACTGTGATCCTCCCTGTCATCCAGATGATACTTCACAGCTCCTGCCGACAGTGACATTGGGGGTAATATAACCCAGTTAAGAAACCAGTGGGCAGCTTGGTTCACTTCCTCAGGGTAACTATGCATGAGTTCTCCAGCTTCAACTGGCCAACAGCTTTAGTATTAGGTAATTGGAAACAGCTGATTTGTTTTTGTTTTTCTTCAGACTTCTTTTTCACAATGAAACACATAGTCAGACCTGTAAACACATTTCTGGCTCTCTTCCAGCTCTGAAAGAGTTTTAGTTCTTTGATCTTGCAAATGCCAGAATTTTGAGATACCACTGCATATTCCATGACTGAACTTGGCAGTTCCACAACTGATCTTCTTTTATAGTGTTTTTCCATTTTCAGTTCACAAATATATCTGTATTTGTTCTGAGCATCACGTTAACTATTTGGCTTTCTGTTTCACACTTTATCTATAATTGTTATGTATTTATAATAGAAAGGGTGTGTTGAAGAAAAAAATTTATGAACATCTTAGCTGGAAATCACTTATGCTGAATTTTCAAACTCGGGTCATGAGTTCCTATGGATAAATCACTAGGTGGACAATAAATCCCTAAGTTAATGGTTACAGTCAGCAGCAAGCTGTAAAAGATGAATCAGAAGGCAAGCTGACACTTGAAATATAGAGATATTCAGGCCTCAGGAGGACAAACAAGGCTGAGACAGCACCTGGAGGCATCTTCTTTGTGGTCAAGAGACAGCAACAATTACAGTTAAGGACAAAATTCTAATATCTCAATGTTAGTTTAGAATATGCTATAGAAGTAAAAAAACGGACTGATAATAAAAACATCTCTATATATCAATAGTATAGGTGTCATGATAATTCCCTGGTCCATCTTCTGTCATGGGTGCTTCTGATCCGTGAGGCATTACAATCTGTGGGTGAAACCAAGAAAATATAACCCATTTTAAGATGGATTCAGAGAAAGGTATTCAATATTTTCACATTAAACACTTTCATAAACAACATATTTCAATAACATTGTGTTAAAATAGATTTCTTTGGATGTCAGCTTCATGTTTGAGATAATAACAAAGGCAATTTCTAGCATATCGATTCCAAGGATAAAATGTCTGCAGGAGGAAATTTTTGACTCATTCACTAATTTTGATTAATAAATTTATCATTTGTATATTATCTGTCTGCATTATTAAGTTTTAGAAATTTCTCCAGCTGCATTCCATTATCCTTATCCATTTTGAAGTATCTCAATAGCAGAAACTATAGAAGACTCTCTTCTATTGGAAATTTTGTCAGGAGTTGATAATGTCCCTTTTTTGCTCCTTAATAAGTGTTAACTCACCAGATATATTCTCTCAGTAGTTCTCTCAGTGGATTTGAGTGTGACTTCTTCAGATTTAATATATAGTCATAGCTCAGTTGGTAAAGAATCTGTGTGCAATGCAGGAGACCCAAGTTTGATTCCTGGATTGGGACGATCCCTTGGAGAAGGAAATGGTAATCTATTCCAGTATTCTTCCCTGGAGAATCTCATGGACAGAGGAACCTGACAGGCTACATTCTATGGGGTTACAAGACTTGGACACGACTGAGTGACTAAGCACAGCACAGCATAGCACATACTTTTAAAATGTAACCTTTACTTACCCAGATTTTGATATTATTACTACAATGAATACCCTTTCAAACTTTGAAAAAAAAAAGTTACATGAGTGAAAGCAGATGAAATAATTTTAATCTTATTTCTTACTAGGATTTAAACAAGGCAGATTTTGTACAAGAGTCACAAATTCAAATGCTTTAAGTGGTGTTGGAGACGACTCTTGAGAGTCCCTTGGACTGCAAGGAGATCCAACCAGTCCATTCTGAAGGAGATCAGCCCTGGGATTTCTTTGGAAGGAATGATGCTAAAGCTGAAGCTCCAGTACTTTGGCCACCTCATGCAAAGAGCTGACTCATTGGAAAAGACTCTGATGCTGGGAGGGATTGGGGGCAGGAGGAGAAGGGGACGACCGAGGATGAGATGGCTGGATGGCATCACTGACTCGATGGACATGAGTCAGTGAACTCCGGAAGTTGGTGATGGACAGGGAGGCCTGGCGTGCTGCGATTCATGGGGTCGCAAAGAGTTGGACAAGACTGAGTGACTGAACTGAACTGAACTGAACTGAAGAGACTAAAAATTTCATATAATAAAGAATGATAAAGCCTTTAGCACATTTGGAGTATCATATCCCATGAAGATATTGAAAATATTTGGAAGAATGTACAGGGAAAATAGGGCTTCCTAGGTGGCATTAGTTGTAAAGAACCCACCTGCCAATGGAAGGGACATAATAGTTGGATGTTTGATCCCCAGATTGGGAAGATCTCCTGGAGGAGGGCACGGCAATTCACTCCAGTATTCTTGCCTGGAGAATCCCATGGACAGAGGAACTGTACTGGCTAAAGCCCATAGGGTCTCAAAGAATCAGACATGACTGAAGCGACTTAGAACAGCTATGGCACAGACAATATAAAACACCTTTAGATCCATCACCTAATCTAAAAATTGCTGACTCTACTGTCAATTCTATTTAAAACTTTTTTTTTCCCTTTGGATTACCCTTTTATATTTACTTTCAGTAAAAATTGGTAAAGGTCAGGAAGCAACAATTTGATCTGGACATGGAACAACAGACTGTATCCAAATAGGAAAAGGAGTATGTCAAGGCTGTTTATTGTCACCCTACTTATTTAACTTATATGCAGTGTACATCATGAGAAATGCTGGGCTGGAAGAAGCAGAAGCTGGAATCTGGATTGCTGGGAGAAATATCAATAACCTCAGATATGTAGATGACACCACCCTTATAGCAGAAAGTGAAGAAGAGCTAAAGAGCCTATTGATGAAAGTGAAAGAGAGAGGGAAAATTTGGCTTAAAGCTCAAGATTCAGAAAACTAAGATCATGGCATCCGGTCCCATCACTTCATGGCAAATAGATGGGGAAACAGTGGCTGACTGTATTTTGGGGATGCAAAATCACTGCAGATGGTGACTGCAGCCATGAAATTAAAAGACACTAACTCCTTGGAAGAAAAGTTATGACCAACCTACATAGTATATTCAAAAGCAGAGACATTACTTTGCCATCAAAGGTCCATCTAGTCAAGGCTATGGTTTTCCCAGTGGTCATGTATGGGTGTGAGAGTTGGACTGTGAAGAAAGCTGAGTACCGGAGAATTGATGCTTTTGAACTGTGGTGTTGGAGAAGACTCTTGAGAGTCCCTTGGACTGCAAGGAGATCCAACCAGTCCATCCAGAAGGAGATCAGTCCTGGGTGTCCATTGGAAGGACTGATGTTGAAGCTGAAACTCCAGTACTTTGGCCACCTGATGCAAAGGGCTGACTCATTGGAAAACACCCTGATGCTATAAAAGATTGAAGGGGCAGGAGGAGAAGGAGACAGCCGAGGACAAGAAGGTTGGAAGGCAGCACTGACTCAATGGACATGAGTTTGGGAAAACTCCAGGAGTTGGTGATAGACCAGGAGGCCTGGTGTGCTGCAGTTCATGGGGTCGCAAAAAGTCAGACACGACTGAGCAACTGAACTGAATTGAACCTTAAATATTCCAAGAACATTTTGTAGCATCCAATATCAGACTTTAATCTAATAGAAATATGTGTTTATAAGATTATTAATTATTCTTTAGGCTATGTACATGAAAGGCTAACCACTTCCAATTAAAAGTAATGTTGTCCTTTAATCCTCCACTCAAATTAACTTATGACTGGTTCCAAACTTTATTAACAATTTAAAAATAATTTAGATATTTTTATACACTTATCATGGCAAAAGCAGAGCATATTAATTTCTTTCATATTCCAAGTCATGAGTTTAGACTTGCTTAAGATGCAGCTAAAATTGTTGTTGGGGGAAGAGATTAATCAGTGTTTAAATGTGGTAGTCTAAATAATCTCATCTTAAAAAAAAAACAAAAAACAAAAAACACTTTTGAACACCTACTTGACTTGTAGGTGCTTTTTTTACTGGTAACATTTCAGTCAAAAAGAAATGCTGCTTTAAATTAAGATTTCTCCAATTGTGGGTCATAAAGAGAATCTCATATGACCATGAGATTCAAATAATAAGTTCAACTCAGTTCAGTCGCTCAGTCGTGTCTGCTGCTATGCAACCCCATGAATCCCAGCATGCCAGGACTCCCTGTCCATCACCAACTCCTGGAGTTCACTCAAACTCACGTCCATTGAGTCCGTGATACAATCCAGCCATCTCATCGTTTGTCGTCCCCTTCACCTCCTGCCCCCAATCCCTCCCAGCATCAGAGTCTTTTTCAATGAGTCAATTCTTCGCATGAGGTGGCCAAAGTGTTGGAGTTTCAGCTTCAGCATTAGTCCTTCCAATGAACACCCAGGACTGATTTCCCTTAAGATGGACTGGTTGGATCTCCTTGCAGAGCAAGGGACCCTCAGGAATCTTCTTCAACACCACAGTTCAAAAGCATGGGCACTCAGCCTTCTTCACAGTCCAACTCTAACACCCATACATGACCACAGGAAAAATCATAGCCTTGACTGGACGGACCTTAGTCGGCAAAGTAATGTCTCTGCTTTTGAATATACTATGTAGGTTGGTCATAACTTTTCTTCCAAGGAGTTAGTGTCTTTTAATTTCATGGCTGCAGTCACCGTCTGCAGTGATTTTGGAGCCCCCCTAAAAAAGTCTGACACTGTTTCCACTGTTTCCCCATCTATTTCGTATGAAGTGATGGGACCGGATGCCATGATCTTCGTTTTCTGAATGTTGAGCTTTAGGCCAACTATTTCACTCTCCTCTTTCACTTTCATCAATAGGCTTTTTAGTTTCTCTTCACTTTGTGCCATAAGGGTGGTGTCATCTGCATATCTGAGGTTATTGATATTTCTCCTGGCAATCTTGATTCCAGCTTGTGTTTCTTCCAGTCCAGTGTTTCTCATGATGTACTCTGCATAGAAGTTAAATAAGCAGGTTGAAAATATACAATCTTGATGTACTCCTTTTCCTATTTGGAACCAGTCTGTTGCTCCATGTCCAGTTCTAACTGCTGCCTCCTAACCTGCATACAGATTTTTCAAGAGGCAGGTCAGGTGGTCTGGCATTCTCATATCTTTCAGAATTTTCCACAGTTTATTGTGATCCGCACAGTCAAAGGCTTTGGCATAGTCAATAAAGCAGAAATAGATGTGTTTCTGGAACTCTCTTGCTTTTTCCATGATCCAGCGGATGTTGGCAATTTGATCTCTGGTTCCTCTGCCTTTTCTAAAACCAGCTTGAACATCAGGAAGTTCACGGTTCACGTATTGCTGAAGCCTGGCTTAGAGAATTATGAGCATTACTTTACCAGCATGTGAGATGAGCAAAATTGTGTGGTAGTTTGAGCATTCTTTGGCGTTGCCTTTCTTTGGATTTGGAATGAAAACGGACCTTTTCCAGTTCTGTGGCCACTGCTGTGTTTTCCAAATTTGCTGGCATATTGAGTGCAGCACTTTCACAGCATCATCTTTCAGGATTTGAAACAGCCCAACTGGAATTCCATCACCTCCTCTAGCTTTGTTCGTAGTGATGCTTTCCAAGACCACTTGACTTCACATTCCAGGATGTCTGGCTCTAGATTAGTGATCACACCATCATGATTATCTGGGTTGTGAAGATCTTTTTTGTACAGTTCTTCTGTGTATTCTTGCCACCTCTTCTTAGTATCTTCTGCTTCTGTTAGGTCCAGACCATTTCTGTCCTTCATTGAGCCCATCTTTGCATGAAATGTTCCCTTGGTATCTCTTAATTTTCTTAAAGAGATCTCTAGTCTTTCCCATTCTGTTCTTTTCCTCTATTTCTTTGCATTGATCACTGAAGAAGGCTTTCTTATCTCTTAATATTTACCCTTTGTGTACTTTAATGTCATCTTGTGGTCTATGGTACAAGTGATTTCCATATTTTTCATATTTAAGTACCTATTTTATAAATAAAATCTGAAATAAAATATCAGGCTCTCAGCTGATAAAACTCTCTGCAGCATTTATAAAACAGAGAAATAAATAAGAGGAGCTATTAAAACATTAATATTTGATGGGCACTTTATTAATCAAAATAGATTATATCATATTTATAACATTTTCACTAGAGATAATATTCATTTAGTCCAGAAACTATTTTTGGTAGACATATAGATTCACTAGACTCTTAAAATAATTTGCATGCAAATTATTTGCATATGAGAGAAAGTTGGAATATCACAGTATTTATTAACCCCTTATTCATTCTCCTTTTAATAAACGTGTATATTCACTGCTTACTATAGTAAACTGTTTAGTTTCCAGGTGTATGATACCACTGTTACATGAAAATTGGAGCCATTCTTTCTGTCTTTCCATAATCTTTTCATTTTGGTCAGTCGCTCAGTCATGAGTATCAACAACTGGGGGTGGAAAATAAAGCCAACACTTCCATGATTCCATCCCAAAGGGAAAGCCCATGGCAGACATCTTCAGTGCTCCACCCCTTCAACTCCTTACAATGTGCATGAATTGTACTCATATTCTTTAGGGGGAGGACATGCAGGCAAGATCTCTCCCTTCCTAGTCAATCAACACTGAGGCATGAGGCAGAGCATCTCCAGTGCTCCCCTTCACATGGGATTAAAGCGAAATGACCCTTTGTGGAATTTTGCTTGATTGTGTCTATCCACTTGATCTCTTTTGCTTTTCTGCCCCATTTCTTCACTGCTCTTTCAGATTTTTCCTGGAAACATTCTTCTAATAATCAGTCTCACTTCATTTCTCATCTTAAATTCTGCTTCAGGAGAGCTCAACCTAAAACTGTAAGAATGCTGATGTACAAAAGACAAGGGTGACAAAGAGGGCAAAAAGAAGACACATCTAATTGATTTTCTTCTCTTGTATTACAACTGGCAGCATTTACCTTTGTTTCCCTCAGTTCAGATGCTATGAAAATAATCATAATAAGTATACCATCATTCAAATTTAATTATGAACCTGCAGAATCATTGTTCATATAAAATCCTTGAATCACATTATTGGAAGACTCATGGTAGGTGGGAAGGCCCTTAACTGCTAACATGTGTTAGGCTAGAGTTAAAATTAATCTGAAGACTGATCAATGAGCAGAATAACAATGTTAGAAAATTATGACTTACAATTTTAAATAATAAGCATAAATCATCATATGTAAAATAATGTTAATAATTTCATAATGTCAAGATAAATGATAATTTTGTATTTCAACCAGAATATCTGAAGCAGTTGTAGTAGTGTGTCACCTCTGTCTTTGAGAAATAATTTTCTGAGGACCATGTAGCTACTGATAGCCTCAAACAGTAGCATTCATGACAAGCCTCAGTATTTGAGATGTTCATTGACAAAGCATACATGGCAGGGGCATTGGATTCCAGGTAATTGTCACCCAAGTAGGCTGTAGGATCCTGTAATGAGCAGTTTTTCCCTTGAGATTCTCCACTAACCTGGCTGAGAAACTCTGTCTGAGCCTCTTTGTACTGAATCTTCTTTTCTTCCACTCAGTTGGTAGCTTTACTTCATGTGTCACACACTAATGGCTTTCTCTGCCCATTCCTGTACACCCTCTCCTTCACCAGTCAGGGAAGGGCCCCCCCTCAATTATTTTTGCACTTCTAATTCCTTCCCATATTGCCCAAACTGTCAGAACATGTATGAACAATTTATTAATAATTACAGTTAACTTTACTGATATACCAATTTCCACATGCAATTGCCTCCCTTCCCCTAAATTAATAAAATTTAATGCTCAGTTAAATATTGGTAGCAGGTATTTGGTGGTATTGAATCATTTCGTATATTCAGATGAAATTGATCCAGCAGTTTTGATGAGATGTCACACTGAGGTGTTCTGTGTCTAGCCCGGCTGATGCTAAATCAATAAGCATGTTCATCATAGGCTAAAGTGAGAAAAGTGAACATTTTAGCTAAGGTGCTCCCACAACTGGATGCTTCCTAATGCAGTCTTTGGCTGCAATTGACTTGTGGAAGTATTTCTTCCTGTCCTGCTGAATAGTTTGGACAGGGTTCTTAATATGCCTTGTAACATTTCTTTGTCTAAAATATGAAGAAAATAAAATGTTCAGAAAGTGTCAGTTTCTAAGCAATCCAGTGATTTGTTGGTAAGAAGTTTTACTTCTTACCAGTTTCTTTATAAGAAATCTTATTCTGAACATTAAAATTCATGATAGCTTGACTCTGAAGTAACAGATTCAGGTGATTTAAAAAAATGAATGTATCACTTATAGGCACCACTTTTGCAATCATTTGAAAATCACAAAAAAAATTGTCTTTGCTGGTATTACCAGTGTCACAAGAAATGATATCTTTTCATCTTTCATGTCATAACTCAGGGAAACACCTTCACCCTTGTCAGATAACTTATTTCAACATATTCCCTTGAAATAAATTGTTTTTAAAATTATGATTTAGATTTTCTCTAACTACAAATCTTGTGTAAATATATATAAATCACTGTTCCTCCTCTACAAATTTAAAAAGAGACTAAATAATATCTGCCATGAGTTTTTCTCTGAGACTAGTATTTCCTAATATTTATTTACCTTCCCTTAAATTACTTAACATATTAGTATTTCTATCCACTGAAATCAAAGATTTTTTGATATAGTTGAGGAAAAAATATGTCTATATAGAGCTGTAAGGCTGTGGGACTGGATGAAGTTTAAGCTGGAATCAAGATTGCTTGGCAGAAATATCAAATACCTCAGATATGCAAATGACACCATCCTGATGGCATAAAGCAAAAGGGAATAAAGAAACTGTTGGTGAAGTTGAAAGAGAAGAGTGAAAAAGCTGGCTTAAAACTCAATATTAAAAAAAATAAGATCACGGCATCTGGTCCCATCATTTCATGGTAAATAGATGGGGAAACAATGGAAACAGTGAGAGACTTTATTTTCTTGGTCTCCAAAATCATTTTGGACAGTAACCATGAAATTAAAAGACTCTTGCTCCTTGGAAGTAAAGCTATGTCAAACCTAGCCAGCATATTAAAAATCAGAGACATCAATTTGCTGATAAAGTCCATATAGTCAAAACTATGTTTTGTTTTGTTTTGTTTTGTTTTTCAGTAGTCACTTATGGATGTGAGAGTTGGTTCATAAAGAAAGCTGAGCACTGTAGAATTGATGCTTTTGAACTGCTGGAGAAGATTCTTGAGAGTCCCTTGGACAGCAAGGAGATCAAATCAGTCAATCCTAAACAAAATTAACCCTGAATATCCCTCAGAAAGACTGATACGGAAGCTAAATCTCCAATACTTTCCCTGCCTGATGTGAAGTGCTAGCTTATTAGAAAAGACTCTGATGCTGGGAAAGATGGAGGGCAAGAGGAGAAGGGGGTGACAGAGGATGAGATGATTAGAGGGCATCATTGACTCAATGAACGTGAGTTTGAGCAAACTCTGGGAGATAGAGAAGGACAGGGAAGCTTGGTGTGCTGCAGTCCATGGAGTCGCAAAGAGTCGGATACAACTGAGCGACTGAACAACAACAACAGCAGCATAACAAATGTACAGTCCTTGAATAATTAAGAATAATTAAAATGTGCTGTTAGTTAAATGTTTCTATAATTAAACCACAAGTGATTATTTTAATATATTTAAAAAAGTAAAACACTGAAAATGGTATATTTTTTGTTCTATCATGTTTTCATTGTTTTCACAGAGAGTGAAATTTTTATTCTAGACATCTTAAATAATTATAATCCCAACATATGCTAGCACCTTATCAGATGCTAGCGTATCTAGGAAATGTACAGATTTTGAATATTTAAACATTTACATAAAGTAATGTTAAGTAAGTTGAAATATTTTGAAAGCAGTTTGATGGTGAAAGTTATTTAAATTTAAAACATACATATGGTTTATTATCTTGCTCTGTCTCTTTCTCTATCCTCTTATAATCATATTTATGACTCAAAAACTAAACTACAAGTTTGTTAATTTTGTTAAAGTTTCAAAGTATCTGTTTTCAGCATAGACAGAATTTCTAAACAATCTTATAAGTATGGTTTTTGCCCCCTGCAATATGCTTCCTTAAATTCTTTACATTTTAATAAATAAATTCATGAATATTTTAGTGTTAGGATTATATTTATTACCAAAGAGTTTAGATTAGTTACTGATATTACTTATCAAAAGAGAAAATAAAGGTATATAGTGAATGGAGCATGTAAACTAAAAATGATATAAAAATAGACTAAAATTATAATCATTCTCTTCAACATCATCAATAAACTGTGTACATTTACTACTTATCTAGCCTTAGTTGAGATATAAACAGAAAAATGTGGCATATTCAGAGGTCTCACATTACATGTTAAAATACTCATAGGACAAAAATGTTAAGTGAAAGAAGAAAGATAAAATTTTTTAAAATATAAGAGAAGAGGAGAGTATTTACCTCCTTTTTGCATTTTTTCATCCTTTCTTGTTATACTTACTTAGCTTTATTTCTTAATATTTCATTATGAATATAACATTTCCTTGAGGAATCATTTATTATTGCATGTATCCCTTTATTGAATCATCAAAAAATATTTCATGATTATTGTCAACATAATTTTTAACACTTATAATGACAAAGTCCTTATTACTTATTTTGGTCTTCACAACGTTTGTTAACTTAATTTAAAAACAGTTTTTTGCATGGCTTGGCAGAGGAATATTTTACCCAGGGTATTGTGCAACTACCGATATTATGAAATACATATTTTTTCAAAAGTTTGTTTGATAATTTAAGACTACATTTCATATAATTCAAGATCATTTGGAGATGAGACAAAATGCCATCTCTGAGAGTCTTCAGGTTAATATCATCTAAACAACAAACTGTCTAAAGCTAAGGGATATATATCCAGTATTTAGATTATGATCTATCAAAAAATGGATGCCAAGTGTTGGTTGGATGCTAGCTTATGTGTTAATGAATATGTTGTTGAACATTAGAGATAACTTGCTTGACATTACTTTTAAGTCTTGTCAATACATTACAGCTGAACTTTGGAACAACTTGAGAGTTAGGGATGCTGACATTCAGTGCTGGGAAATTTGTGCATAAATAATGTTTGCCCTTCGAATATGCAGCTCTTCTGTAACTGTGGCTCTGTATTGAAACACTGACAAGTTTCCAGTGCTGTAGTATTGACTATTGAAAAATGTCTGAAGAGAAAAATCCACATGTAAATAGACCTACACAGTTCAAACCTGTGTTGTTCAAGCGACAACAGTATTACGTTTTTTCCCCCAAAATTAACTTATATATCTATTATACAAGAAGAAAATAATTCTTTCTTTAAACTACTTTTCTTGTTGGGAACATCATTTTTCATTTGTGAGTATGTCTTTCTCAAGCTTCAGAAGTCTCTTCTAGTTGTCTGAAATGTGTTAAATTAATATGTGAATATTCATATTGCATCACCTAGATTTGTTGAAGGATTCTAACTGTCACAAGCTATACAAGGCAAAAAGGACAGAGAACGAGAGAGAGAGAGAGAGAATGCTTTGCTTTTCTAGGATGTGCTGAAATGCCAGAAATAGAGTGAAAAGTGGATGAGAGCTTAGATGTTATCTTGGTATAACATGATTCTACATCACAAAATACTGAGATCTGTGGTGATGACAAATTTAGTTTTTCTGAGCTTGCTTTGGATTGATCAGAGGTTTAATCCAAGATCACCTTGCTGAGATAGCTTCTATTCACATTCAGTTAGTTCTTTTTTACTTTTGTCCTTTCACATTGAAGTGTCCTGGCAGTTTTGCTAGTTCTTCTATAACAATTTCTCACAATCCTCAATTATCTAGAAAATTAAAGCTGCAATCTGCCTTACTTTTATATACATTTGAGGTCTTTTGCTTGTTTGGTTTTTTTGTTTGTTTGTTTGCTTGTGCTGTATTTACTAGAATTAGAAAGATTATTCAGGATTTTAATGAACTTTTACAAGAGCCACTTAACTATACCCTCTTTGATGATGCACTGGAGTTTACACTTTTAGGGAATTCTCCTATATTTCCCTATCAAGAACTAACTTTCTTTCAAAGACTCATTGTGATTTTGGTTAAACAGTTGGCAAAATGTAAATAGAAACTCTGCATGAAAAAATAAATAATCACACTACAATATGAACAAAATAAAATTATTAATTAAAACAGTCACATAAGCACAGAAACATCTCAGAGAAAAATAAGTAAAGTAAAAGAAGCAGGTGAATTTTATGTATATTATTTCAATAGGCTATCCAGAATTTTGCTGATCTTTCAAATACATATATATATTTATTTTTAAATAATTAAAATCTAAAGAAGCAAGCAAAAGTCAATTCCTATACAAATGAAAAATAATAATTGTTGTTAGGTATTTATCAATAAATTCCTTATTAATAAACTTTTAATTCTTAGGTATTTATCAATAATTTTCTTATTAATAAATTCTTTATTAATAATTTCATCAATGCATTATCAATATTTCTTTAAAGTTATTTGTTATTTATGATTAGTAACTTATTAGTAATTTGTTTATACATGTATATTTACAATGCTAAATTCAAACTGCAGGTTTTATTTAGTGTCCCGAATTTTTACTGTGCATTGTTTTACTGTATATTATGATAATATGGATATAACAGTTTTCCTTAACTTTAATTACGATTTTTTTAATGAAGAATTGTTTATTTATTTATTTATTTTGCCATGCTGGGTGTTCACTGCTCGTGAGCTTTCTCTCACTGGGGCAAGTTGAGGCTACTCTCTAGTTGTAGTGCATGGGCTTATCATTGCCGTGGTTTTTCCTACTGTAGACCATGCACTAGAGGGCACATGGACTTCAGTAGTTGTGCCTCTTAGGCTCTAGAACACAAGTTCAGTACTTGTGCACACAGGTTTATGTGCTCTGCTCCATGTGGGATACTCCCAGACCAGGAATGGAACCTGTGTCTCCTCCATTGACAGGCAGATTTTTTACCGCTGAGCCACCAGGAAAGCCCTAATTATGACTTACGGCAGGTTTCACCCTATGGTTTTTCGCTCTTTGGGGATGCCTTGTTTTTTCCCTAGCAGCATGTTTTTCTGCATGAAAATCTCTATCATCTCACTTATTGCTCAAAAAAATTCATGAATTTGAGAAAAAAAAAAAAAAAACAACAAACCTGTATGGCTCACCAATTTATGAAATATCTTTGATATCTATTTGTATACATATATTAAATGTTGTATTCTTCTCTTTGTGTACAGTGAACAGTTCAGTCCCTGCCAGGAGCCAGCGTGAGGAACTCCGCCCTCGGCAAAGGTCATGAGAAAGGAGGCTTGGCATTACGCAAAGGCGAGATCGAACCTCAGGAGACCCCCTGTTCCCGAGCATCTACCCCCAAAACCAGGGTGCCTCCTTTACTGTTTTATGCTCACACTTATACCTCTGACTTTATGGGGTGCTGTTCCCCCACCACCTCTCTTGGAGAAGGAGTTAACCTACAGTTCCAGTTAATAAAAATTCCTGGGTGTGACAAGAGTGTTTCGACTTACGAACTCCTCTGAAGGTTACCTAGCCTGCCTGTACAGGTTTGTCCAGCCACGTGTGATTGTTTACAGCCTCCCACCCATGAGAGGCATGAGATGTTTTAGACTTACTAAAGGCAGATTCTTTTAGGAAGTTAGAAATTATTAGTATAGTGGGTTGATTAAGAATTATATTGGTGAAGGTTTTTTTTCATTTATTGGGCCAATGTTTGCTGCTAAATCCCCTGCCCTTATACATATTAATAAATATATAACTAGCATATAGGAGAAATAAGTATTAACCTTTAGATTAATCATGTTAACTTTAGGCTAAGTAAATTACTTTCTTAATTGTAACCCACTACACCCTCACCCTATAGGAATGCAACTTTATCTGATACCTTCAGAACGTGGTGCCTGGTTTAAGAAAAATCACCCCCAGAAAATAAGACTTTTGATTGACTGACCGTTATCAGAAAGAAAGGATCATAAAATGTTAGTGGGCCTTATGGCCAGAAGATGATGTAAAACCCCTAAGACCTTTTTGTATACATTTTTATGAAGCACCTGATTTTGATAAAGGTCAGGACTGCTGACCCCCGCGTGACTTTAAAATTTCCATTTGTCTCTATGTGTAACAAAAGGTATATAAGCAAACCTAAAAATAAAGAAATTGAATCAGTTTCTGGAAAGACTGATTCCCCCATGTCGTTCTTTCTTGTTCTCCGTTTTTCTGCCTGAATTCCCATCTGGAGTGTGCGTACTCACCAAGCCTGCTAATTTTGCCCTGGCATTTAAGTTCCACGTGAGAGGGAGCCCAAGGAAAGGCACCCTCCGATATTCAAGTGGGCGCCAGCAGACTATGTAGGTGGTGCACGCTTCTTGTCTCGAAGCTTTATTGGTATCCCACGTAAACCAAGTTATTCAGCCTCTTTTTCTCCACTAATATTTCCTACTACACTATCCGTTTCTAATCTCTCTCTATATCTGTAATTAAATAAGTTTTTTCCTAGGACGCCAATTCTGTCTCCCTTTCAAATTACGCTGGATCCACCGAGGCTGGACCCTGGCAAGTCCCTTTTCTACAGAGGCCCACAAATATAAGACAGTGCCTGAGTGGACATTTACATTCTCATTTCCCCTTACCCAACAGTTTATTATACCTAGATTAAATTGCTTTTAAATTTGCATATATATATATAGAATTGTACAAAAAAGATCTTCACAACCCAGATAAATCACAAGGTGTGATCACTCACCTAGAGCCAGACATCCTGGAATGTGAAGTCAGGTGGGTCTTAAGAAGCATCACTACAAACAAAGCTAGTGGATGTGATGGAATATCAGTTGAGCAATTTCAAATCCTGAAAGATGATGCTGTGAAAGTGCTGCACTTAATATGCCAGCAAATTTGGACAACTCAGCATTGGTCACAGGACTGGAAAAGGTCGATTTTCATTCCAATTCCTAAGAAAGGCAATGCCAAATAATGTTCAAACTTCCACACAACTGCACTCATCTCAACACAAGTAAAGTAATGCTTAAAATTCTCCAAGCCACACTTCAGCAATTTGTAAACAGTGAATTTCCAGATGTTGAAGCTGGTTTTAGAAAAGGCAGAAGAACCAGAGATCAAATTGCTAACATTCTCTGGATCATAAAAAAGCAAGAGAGTTCCAGAAACACATCTATTTCTGCTTTATTGACTATGCCAAAGCCTTTGACTGTGTGGATCACAATAAACTGTGGAAAATTCTGAAAGAGATGGGAATACCAGACCACCTGACCTGCTTCTTGAGAAACCTGTATGCAGGTCAGGAAGCAACAGTTAGAACTGGACATGGAACAATAGACTGGTTCCAAATAGGAAAAGGAGTATATCAAGGCTGTATATTGTCACCCTGCTTATTTAACTTATATGCAGAGTATGTACGTCATGAGGAATGCGGGGCTGGAGAAAGCATAAGCTGGAATTAAGATTGCCAGGAGAAATATCAATAACCTCAGATATGCAGATGACACCAGCTGTATGGCAGAAAGTGAAGAAGAACTAAAGAGCTTCTTGATGAAGGTGAAAGAGGAGAGAGAAAAAGTAGGCTTAAAGTTCAACATTCAGAAAATTAAGATCATGGCATCCAGTCCCATCACTTCGTGGCAAATAGATGGGAAAACAGTGGAAACAGTGGCTGACTTTATTTTTCTGGGCTCCAAAATCACTGCAGGTGGTGATTGCAGCCATGAAATTAAAAGACGCTTACTCCTTGAAAGGAAAGTTATGACCAACCTAGATAGCATATTCAAAAGCAGAGACATTACTTTGCCAGCAAATGTCCATCTAGTCAAGGCTATGGTTTTTCCAGTGGTCATGTATGGATGTGAGAGTTGGACTATAAAGAAAGCTGAGAGCTGAAAAATTGAACTGTCGTTCTGAATTGTGGTTCAGAATTTTGAACTGTGGTGTTGGAGAAGACTCTTGAGAGTCCTTCGAAAGCCAAGGAGATCCAATCAGTCCATCCTAAAGGAGATCAGTCCTGGGTGTCCATTGGAAGGACTGATGTTGAAGCTGAAAGTGCAACACTTTGGCCACCAGATGTGAAGAGCTGACTCATTGGAAAAGACCCTGATGCTGGGAAAGATTGAGGGCAGGAGGAGAAGAGGACGACAGAGGATGAAATGGTTGGATGTCTTCACCGACTTGATGGACATGGGTTTGGGTAAACTCCGGGAGTTGGTGATGGACACGGAGGCCTGGTGTGCTGTGGTTCATGGGGTTGCAAAGAGTTGGACATGACAGAGCGACTGAATTGAACTGATACATGTATATATAATTTCTCTCTTCTGTCAAAATTTTGATAATAGATTATAAAAACCGTGTATCTATTATGATAATATAACACTAGCCTTTATGTTATGCTAGTCCATTTACTTTTGCAAATAAGGTTTGTAAAATTGGCAGTCTCTCCCTTCTGCCATAATTTTTGTATGTTATATCTTTTCCAATTATATGGAAAAATATTTTGACACAAAGATCTGTGTTTTTTTTAATAAAATTGAAAATCTTTTAACATATTTTGTTAGTTTATTTTCAATAAGACAGTTCACCTCATCACAACCTCCTACTATTCATACTTCATGCTCCACATGTAAGCTTAGAAGTTGTCAATATATTTGAACAACATTTAAGAAGCTGAACAATTTAAGAAACCAACTCCTCTTGGATATTTAAGATGAGGATACAGGGCAAACCACTGCCCCAAGATTAGAGAAACAGAGGAGGACAAACAGTCACAAGTGGAAACTGCTGTGGGAACCAGTGCCAGGGGTAGGAAAACCTGAACTGTAATTCATAAATTGCTACAGGCTTTGTCTGGAAAATTCTGAAAGTTAAAAGCTCCAGTGAGATCCAGTCACAGCATGATGAAATGTCACTGTAAATCTGTCGGCATGATAAAAATTTTTTTAAAAAATTACAAAACCAACTACTAGCAAGGATGAAGAAGAAAAATAATTCTCATTCATTGCTGGTGGGGATGAAAATTATATAGCTCACTTTGGAAGATAATTTGGTAACTTTTTACAAACCCAAACATAGCCTTACCATATGATCCAAAAATAGTGCTTCTGGTAATCTACCAAACTGATATAAAATCTATGGGTCACAAAAAACCCTGCATGTGAATGGATGCAACCAAGATATCACCAAATAAATGAAAGTATAAAAAACTATCATACATTTATACAATATAATATTTTAATTGTAAAAAGAAGAGAGCTATTAAAATATGAATGCAAAAGAGTGGTCATTTCACAAATATTGGCAAATGAAAAATGCCAATCAAATTTCAACTATATGATATTTTGGAAAAGTCAAAGCTATAAACACAATAACCAAATCAGTGGTCAGTTATCAGGGACACTGGGGCCATAGATAAGGTGATACAAAGGAAGTGCGGGTTATTCATTTATTTATTTTGGTTTGGGAAACTATTCCATATAATAGTGGAATGATGAAAAACCAGCATTATGTATTGTCAAAACTCAAAGAACTTTATGGCATAAGAAGTGAACTTTAGTATATGTTAATTAAAAAATATTTAGGATTTTGGGGAATGTAGGAAGAAATGCAGAATGTGACAAGAAATAACTGTATTATAAATGTATGCAACAAATTAGTTGAAGCAGATGGAGAGAAAATGGTGCTAACATATATAATTATAGAAGTGTTTGGAGTCTGTAATACTAAATGCAAAACGATGTGCACATAAACACTGTATTCTAATTGATAACATTTCCCTCATGGGAATAAAGGTTAATAATTCTAATACAGCTATAAATATGTGAAAGTGAAAGTCACTCAGTCTTGTCTTACTCTGCCATCCCATAGACTATATAGTCCATGGAATTCTCCAGGCCAGAATCTGGAGTTGGTAGCGTTTCCCTTCTCCAGGGGGTCTTTTCAACCCAGGAATCAAACCCAGGTCTTCCACATTGCAGGTGGATTCTTTACCAGCTGAGACACCAGGGAAGCCCAAGAATCCTGGAGTGAGTAGCCTATCCTTTCTGCAGTGGGTCTTCCTGACCCAGGAATTGAACCGGGGTCTCCTGCATTGCAGGCAGATTATTTAACAGCTGAGCTACCAGGGAACTGAAAATTTAAGGAAATGGAAAGTGGTAACCAGGTTTCTCACTATTAGAGGGAAATTCATGGATAAGTAAGAAGAAAGCTACAGAGATTCATGTGGTAATAAATTAGAGTTAGAATTATCAGCATAAACAGTATTTAGCTTAATATAGGCACAGATGGTTGGGTTGAAATATGTATATATATATATATATATATATATATATATATATATATATATAGAGAGAGAGAGAGAGAGAGAGAGAGAGAGCGCCACATTTTAATTTACACACATATATTGTCTTGCTCTGCCAGCTGAGAATCTCTGAAAGCAATAACACAAGCAGCACTCAGATGCTGATTTCTAATAGCATTCTTCCATAAAAGGAGTCAGAGTTCCTTGAAGACTTGGATGATTCAGGACTGGGTAATACAATGTGCAAGATGAGCCTGGAGCATTTTGTAGTGTTTAAAAGCATAGAAGTTCTAGGAGAGGAGAGGAAGAAAGCAAAGAAAGAAGACAGACACCATATAGATGGAGCCAAATGAAAGAATTCCCAAAAAGTAAAATGGGACTAGATAGGGAGTTTGGGACTGACAAGTACCCACTACTACATTTAGAATGGATAACCAATTAGGACCTACTGTACTTTAGAGGGAACCATGATCAATATTATGTTACAACCTAAATGGGAAAACAATCTAAAAAAGAATTGATACATAGTATGTGTAAATGAATCACTGTGCTACATACCTAAAACTAATACAACACTGTTAATCAACTATACACCATAAGAAATTAAAAAAAAAAAAACGAGAAAAAAGTGAGGAAAATATGTAAAGTAGTACTGGATTATAAGCCAAAACATAAAGTAAATATCTGTATGTCTATATTTATATAAATGATGACTGAATAAAAAACTGAAAATAAAAAAAATCCCCCATGCAAAGCATTATAAATCATTTATGCAAATACTCTATCCTAAGGAAACTCAACATTCAGAAAACGAACATCATGGCATCTGGTCCCATCACTTCATGGGAAACAGATGGGGAAACAATAGAAACAGTGTCAGACTTTTTTAGGGGGGGGGCTCCAAAATCACTGCAGATGGTGACTGCAGCCATGAAATTAAAAGACACTTACTCTTTGGAAGAAAAATTATGACCAACCGGACAGCATATTCAAAAGCAGAGACATTACTTTGCTGACTAAAGTCTGTCTAGTCAAGGCTATTGTTTTTCCTGTGGTCATGTATGGATGTGAGAGTTGGACTGTGAAGAAGGCTGAGTGCCGAAGAATTGATGCTTTTGAACTGTGGTGTTGGAGAAGACTCTTGAGAGTCCCTTGGACTGCAAGGAGATCCAACCAGTCCACTCTGAAGGAGATCAGCCCTGGGATTTCTTTGGAAGGAATGATGCTAAAGTTGAAACTCCAGTACTTTGGCCACCTGATGCGAAGAGTTGACTCATTGGAAAAAGACTCTGATGCTGGGAGTGATTAGGGGCAGGAGGAGAAGGGGACGACTGAGGATGAGATGGCTGGATGGCATCACGGATTTGATGGACGTGAGTCTGAGTGAACTCCGGGAGATGATGATGGACAGGGAGGTCTGGCGTGCTGCAATTCATAGGGTCGCAAAGAGTCGGAAACGACTGAGCGACTGAACTGAACTGAACTGAACTGAAGGAAAAGCTGGGTTTCCATGTGTCACTAGTGGTAAAGAATCTATGCCCTCATGCAAGAACGGAAGAGACCCAGGTTCAACCCCTGGGTCAGGAAGATCTCCTTGAGTAGGCATGGTAATCCATTCCAGTATTCTTGCTTGCAGAATGGCCTAGACAGATAAGCCTGGCAGACTATGGTTCATAGGCCTGCAAAGAATCCAACACAACTGAAGTGACATAGCATGCACACAAAAGAAAGATAGCCTAACATTCTCCTTAGTGTGGGCTGTGCATAGCAACTTCTTCCAAATAGTACAGTGTAGGAAAATATAATAGCTTTCCAGTGGAGAAAGTTAGCAAAACTACATCAGTAAAGGGATCAAGGTCAACATCAAATGAGCTAAATCAAGTTGACAGCATTTAGCCTTTACATAATGTGATTAAACTGCCACTTTACCTTTGTGATTCCATCTCCAAAACTCATAACCTCAGTCTAATCATGACAAAAGCATCATAAAAATTCTAATTTTTTTAGGGCCATCTTATAAAACAAAACAACTAAAAGATCAACAACTGAACAATACTCCTCAAAAAGAGCCAAAACAAAGAAGAAAAACAAAGAAAAGTTTGAGAAACTGTCACAGGTAAGTGAAGCCTAAAGAGACATTAAAAATGTCTCTAAGGAGACATGATTTTATCATGAGGGAAAAAGAGGTTATGTATTAAAATCAAGGAAATCTCAATAAGGTATGGACTTTAATTAATAATAATCTATCCATATAGGCTCATTGGCTGTAATAAATATATCATGCTAATATAAGGTATTAATAATGGGAGAAATTGGGTATGAGAGACATGAAAACTATACTATTTTATAATTATTTATACATTAAAACCATTAAAAAGTCAATTAAAATAATTTAAAAATAAAAAATACATAAAACTTACAGGCAATTTTAATAGCAAAGCTAAATTTCCCAAATCAATTCCAAGCTTCTTCCCCTCCCCAGCTTTGGTCCTATTCCTATCATCACTTCTGTTCAGTTTTCACCAGAGGACATTCCCTCAGTCATACCTTGCACAAGAATCTCTATTTCAGGATCTACTATTGGGGAGTCAACTTAAGAGAAAGCAAAAGAAAGCTTTAGACTTTACACCTGCCTCTCCTTTCTTTTTATCTTTTCATACTGTTCATGGGGTTCTCATTCTAATGGCAGAAAGCAAAGAGGAACTAAAGAGCTTCTTGATGTTGGTGAAAGAGGAGGGTGAAAATGCTGGCTTAAAACTCAACATTCAAAAAACAAAAATCATGGTATCCAGTCCCATCACTTCATAGTAATAGATGGGAAGTAAGTGGAAACAGCAACAAATTTTCTTTTCTTGGGCTCCGAAATCACTGCAGATGATGACTGCAGCAATGAAGTTAAAAGACTCTTGGTCCTTGGAAGAAAAGCTATGACAAACATAGGCATCATATTAAAAAACAGAGACATCACTCAGCTGACCTATAGTCAAAATTTTGTTTTTTCCAGTAGTCATCCACAGATGTGACAGCTGGACCATAAAGAAGGCTGAGCGCAGAAAAACTGATGCTTTAGAATTGTGGTACTGGAGAACACTCTTGAGAATCTCTTGGACTGCAAGTAGATTAAACCAAGCAATCTTAAAGGAAATCTACCCTGAATATTCACTGAAAAAAATGATGCTGAAGTTCCAATACTCCAATACTCTGGCCACCTGATGCGAAGAATAGAGAGTGAAGGACAGGTAAGCCTGATGTGTTCTCAGTCCATGGGATTGCAGAGTCAAACACTGCTTAGCAACTGAACAACAATAACTTCTTTCTTTCATCTGCGTGGTTTCATCCATTATCAGTCAAATTTTTATGATGATGTCACCTTGCCTCTTCAAACTAAGATTTCACTGTCTTTGATAAAAATAAATCTTAAAAGTACTCTGTTTTTTCCACCTAGATTAAATTAAAAGAATAAGAATTAGCACTATTACCTTACTGGGCAAAATGTAAATATATTTATTTAAATATATACAAAAATGAAAGAGGAGAGTGAAAAAGTTGGCTTAAAGTTCAACATTCAGAAAACGAAGATCATGGCATCTGGTCCCATCACTTCATGGCAAATTGATGGGGAAACAGTAGAAACAGTGGCTGACTTTATTTTTCTGGGCTCCAAAATCACTGCAGTTGGTGACTGCAGCGATGAAATTAAAAGACGCTTACTCCTTGGAAGGAAAGTTACGACCAACCTAGACAGCACATTGAAAAGCAGAGACATTACTTTGTCAACAAAGGTCCATCTAGTCAGGCTATGGTTTTTCCAGTGGTCATGTATGGATGTGGGAGTTGGACTATAAAGAAAGCTGAGTGCTGAAGAATTAATGCTTTTGAACTGTGGTGTTGGAGAAGACTCTTGAGAGTCCCTTGGACTGCAAGGAGATCCAACCAGTCCATCCAGAAGGAAATCAGTCCTGGGTGTTCATTGGAAGGACTGATGTTGAAGCTGAAAGTCCAATACTTTGGCCACCTCATGCGAAGAGCTGACTCATTTGAAAAGACCCTGATGCTGGGAAAGATTGAGGGCAGGAGGAGAAGGGAATGACAGAGGATGAGATGGCTGGATGACATCACCAACTCAATGGACATGGGTTTGGGTGGACTCAGGGTGTTGGTGATGGACAGAGAGCCCTGTCGTGCTGCGGTTCATGGGGTTGCAAAGAGGCAGACATGACTGAGTGACTAAACTGAACTGAACTGATATAAAAATGTGTAGCTATAGTTATATATATATTACACATAATCTCCATATGAGTAAAAACATCCATATATATGTATAAATATATATGTAAATATATGAATACATAGATATTTATTTGCAATAAATACACACTGCATATTATTTGGGCTTCCCTGATAGCTCAGTTGGCAAAGAATCTGCCTGCAATGCAGAGGACCCCAGTTTGATTCCTGGATCATAAAGATTGGCTGGAGAAGGTATAGACTACCCACTGCAGTATTCATATACATTAATAGAGGTAAGAATATTGAGTACAATTTAAATTTGATATAACATAGAATAAACATCATTTATCTTTTTTTTTTTTTTTCTGAAAGTTGCTTAGTCGTGTCTGACTCTATGAGACCCCATGGACTATGTCCATGGAATTCTCCAGGCCAGAACACTGGAATGGGTAGCCTTTCCCTTCTCCAGGGGATCTTTCCAACCCAGGGATTGAACCCAGGTCTCCTGTATTGCAGGCAGATTATTTACCAGCTGAGCTACAAGGGAGGACCAAGAATACTGGAGTGGGTAGCCTATCCCTTCTCCAGGGGATCTTCCTGACCCAGGAATCAAATCAGGGTCTCCAGAATTGGAGGCAGATTCTTTACCAACTGAGGTATGAGAGCTATTATTTCTAGGACACCATTAATAAATTCACATAAATTACCATTGGCTTTATGATAGCCATAAACAATGGTTTTCTGCCAAGTTTAGATATGACAGTTTCAAAAATTTCTGCAGAACTGAATTGTTTGCTTCAGTGCCCTTTAGAATATGATTTTTTTTAAATTAATAAAACAACAACTTAGAGGCTTTTTGTCTCAAGAGTGAAATGCCACGATATGCCCAAAATGCAATATTGCTCTAGTATGGTAGTATATTCCTTTTGAAGACTGTTTTGCTGTGGACAGAACATAGTTTAAATCCTGAGTACACAGGAGACAGCAGTTGGCATGTGCTCTTCAGTTTGACAACTCAACTTGGGTTTGAGAGAGCTTAGCACATCTTTATTAGGACATCAGCCACTGTTATTGCTCAGAACAGAACGAGCCATGCTTAGGTATTCATGAGAGGTGGAGTAATTAAGCAGAAAGATCCTATTAAATGTAGACTGGTAAAGTGGAATAACATTTTGTGTTTTCTTTCTCTCCATCCCCACTCCCGCCAATGGTAATTCCAAAATTAACTTGTTGAAATGATTATGTTTATTCAAGCAATAAAAAGATATTTCATAAGGACTGAATATATTCAAGATACTGTGCTAGGCTCTAAGCTTTCAGAAATTTATAAGACATCATTTTTCATTAAAGGTATATGTGTTCTTTAAACATTCTTCAGATTTACCCTTTTATGGAATGGTTTTTCTTTTTAAAATTTATGTAGAGACTTTTGCTTGGCTTTTCCATTTTCATAAGAGATATACTCTGAATCTTGGTTCTTCTCTGGAAAAATCTACTCTTCAACAGAAGGTATATTGAAATTATAGTCCAAATAATGTCAGATATCAGAAACTTGGATCCATTGCCATCTTTGAAACCTCTATCTCTCAGAATAACTAGATAGATATTGCATTTTCACAAATGAAAGTCATTATACATTGTTCATCAGCCTGTTGCCATAATCTATGGAGGCAAGACTTGGATTTGTTATCCATTAATACGAGTAATAGCACTATATTGATGATATTATGATAGTTCCTTCCTTAGAGCACAAAATTCAGGAAAAGTCATTAGCTTGACTGGTTTCAGAAGAAACATTCATATTGAAGTCTTTGAAGAAAGTAACTCCGAACCCTGTCAGGCTTTAAACTGCCCCCCAAATCTTCCAGTCGTATAACCTAAACAAATGAAATGAAACAGTGTATGCTAATTCACCTTTGGGGAAGCTAACTACTAGTCATGGTTTCAAGTTCTGTTTATCATTCTGGGAATCTTTCACTTGGCCTAGGGGCAATGTTTACCAGTGAATTAGATAGGGTGGAGGATGGTGAACAGCAGGCTCTTTATTTCTGAATGGGGACAAATTAAGCCCCTATCTATCCAGTGATTTATATACAGGAAAAGACTCTGGGAAAAAAGAATGCAAGTGATCAAGTATAATCTCCTTGTATGTATACTGAAAACTGAGCTCTTGATAAATAGACTAATAATCTTTGATATAAAAGTCTTCACCAAAGGAATACTTTTATTAGGATATTTCTGGTTTAGTATTTTTATGACAAATAAATCACTATATACAGATTTATTGAAGAGTATGACTACTTAGCAAATGCCACATAAACTATTCAACTGCCTGAATATAAAATGAAAATTTATAGTAACCTGAGTTAGATCAATCATATTTTCACTCTGAAAACTGTACTTGAGGAACACACAAAAAGTTGACAATGAGATATAATTTCCCTGATTATTTGACTTAAAATTGAAATTTACTACCAAGCCTATTTCTGAGTCACTCTATCTTTATTCTCTAGCATTTTTCATAATGTTCATGATTTCCTTGCATAGTATATAATTTACTCTTCATTGTTTATTGTCTGTCTCTCATTGTAATATTTGCTGTTGTTTTGTTTAGTCACTAAGTCATGTTTGACTCTTTTGTGACCTCATGGACTGTAGCCCACCAGACTTCTCTGTCCATGGGATTTCCCAGGCAAGAATACTGGATTGAGTTGCCACTTCCTTTTCCAGGGGATCCCAACCCCAGGAATCCAACCTGCATCTCCTGCTTGGAAGGCAGATTCTCTACCACTGTGTCATAAGATGCAGAAAATCAGTAATCTGTCCTTTCTGCATTGATTTAGAGTAAACCATCCAATAGTGACAAATGTAAAAATATGCATAAAAAAGTAGTAAACAAATGAATGTGTTTAAGGGAAGTATATGTGCAAAATGAAGCTATGAGGATTCAGGTTAAAGTTAAGAGATTGTGTTTGTACGAATTATAGAAGTTAGAAGTAGAGAGAGAAGGAGGAAGAGAAGAAAAGAGATAAGAGAATATGAAAGAAAAGGAAAAAAAGAATTGATGGAAACAGGAAAAGAGAGAAAAGAGAAAAGAAGCGTATAAGACTAACCCATCTCTAGAGCTCCCCTGTTGGCCCAATGGTAAAGAATACATTTGCCAATGCAGGAGATTCAGGCTTGATCTCTGGCTTGGAAAGATATCTGGAGAAGTAAATGGCAACCTGCTCCAGTATTCTTGCCTGGAAAATTACATGTACAGAGAAGCCAGGTGGACTAGAGTCCATGGGCTCACAAAAGAGTTGGATATGACTTAGCAACTAATCAACAACAGAACTATTTTAGTTCTTGTCCTTTTGATTATTGGTTATTTTTATTTTTGAATCCCTAAGGAATTCTCTAAGAGATCCCCTATATACAACTACGTTAAACCATGGAAGCAACTCTTAGAACTGGACATGGAACAACAAACTGGTTCCAAATAGGAAAAGGAGTACTTCAAGGCTGTATATTGTCACCCTGCTTATTTAACTTATATGCAGAGTACGTCATGAGAAACACCGGGCTGGAAGAAGCACAAGCTGGAATCAAGGTTGCCAGGAGAAATATCAATAACCTCAGATATGCAGATGACACCACCCTTATGGCAGAAAGTGAAGAGGAAATAAAAAGCTTCTTGATGAAAGTGAAAGAGGAGAGTGAAAAAGTTGGCTTAAAGTTCAACATTCAGAAAATGAAGATCATGGCATCTGGTCCCATCACTTCATGGGAAATAGATGGGAAAACAGTGGAAACAGTGTCAGACTTTATTTTTTTGGGCTCCAACATCACTGCAGATGTTGACTGCAGCGATGAAATTTAAAGACGCTTACTCCTTGGAAGGAAATTTATGACCAACATAGATAGCATATTGAAAAGCAGAGACATTACGTTGCCAACAAAGGTCCGTCTAGTCAAGGCTATGTTTTTTCCAGTGGTTATGTATGGATGTGGGAGTTGGACTGTGAAGAAAGTTGAGCACAGAAGAATTGATGCTTTTGAACTGTGGTGTTGGAGAAGACTCTTGAGAGTCCCTTGGACTGCAAGGAGATCCAACCAGTCCATCCTGAAGGATATCAGTCCTGGGTATTCACTGGAAGGACTGATGTTGAAGACGAAACTCCAATACTTTGGCCACCTCATGCAAAGAATTGACTAATTGGAAAAGACTCTGATGCTGGGAGGGATTGGGGGCAGGAGGAGAAAGGGACTACAAAGGATGAAATGGCTGGATGACATCCCGACTCAATGCACATGAGTTTGAGTGAACTCCAGGTGTTGGTGATGGACAGGGAAGCCTAGCGTGCTGTGATTCATGGGGTCGCAAAGAGTCGGACACAACTGAGTGACTGAACTGAACTGAACTGAACTGAACTGAAGGAATTCTCTCAGAGATCCCTTATATACAACTACATTAAATCATGTATTTCCCAAATATTTAAAAAGTGGATTTCCCAAAACTCTCATGAGAAAGATTGATTTTCTGGAATCTATCACAAAATATTTTTTGTTTATTTAATTCAATAGCAACATGAACAATAATCATAGTAAGATAATTTTTATGACAAGAAAAAATTCTCATGTGTGTTTAAAATGAATGCCAACTACTGACATTTCAAATTTTATAAATCTGATACTTTAGAAGATAGCAATATTTTTAAAATTTCAAATCTAAACTGTGAAAATAAAATTGAAAACATTACTTTTTTGATAACATAATACTTCTAGTCCACAATAGCTATAATTAGAGTTGACTATGTTCTCCATTTGACCTTGAAGAAACAATAAATGTTAATGAGACACTTATGTTTTTGTATGGAGTTGTTCACATGCAAATACAAATCATTAAAAATTCACCTGCTAACATCTGTGGTGCCCACAGACTTTACACAATGATTTGAATGCTTTACTCTCAATGATGCACAAAATATTCTTATGTTGAAAAATATAAACTTTTTAGTTCCAACATCTCACTGTTAATTGTGGTAATAAAAAGATTCAAAATTAAATATAAAATTTTTTACAAGTTTTTGTGTTAAATGTAAGGATTCTATGATAGTAACTGAAAGAATCAGCTAAATCATATGATAAAGAGCACTGCATATTATCAATAGAATTGAAGTTTATTCTCTTATTCAACATTCAATATTATACCTTGAAATATTTTCTTCTTAATTTGTTTTAAGGATATTATCATGGGTGAGCTCTTAAAAAAGATCAGAAAAAAGTGAAGGAGCAAGAGATCCTCTCAGTGGAGAGGATTGGTTGTGGAGTGGAGATGACAGAATTGGTTGGAGGTTTCTATGATGTCAAACAACCCTTGCCAACAGCTAACAAGAAAATGCAAATGTCAGTTTTATAATCAAAAGTAATTGATTTCTGCCAACAACTAACGAGAATCACAAAGCTGAGATCACAGCCCTGGCTTACACATGGAGAGTCCTTGAACAGAGGGCCCAATGAAAATATACTAGAATCCTGATGCATGAGAAGTGTGAGAGAATGAATATGTTACACTTTCAGAGTATTTGCCCAACAAACCTCTTCTACTCCATTTCCTTCTCTCCATTTACAAGACTATCTATTGCATAAGCCAAATACTTACACTGAATGGCTATATGATGGGAATCTCTACCCCTGCATCCTTCAGGTCCTTGATGGTGGCACTAATTTTCAATCCCTCCAGCAATGTGGTATTTGTTTTGGTGTACTATTTCCTAGGTAAAGGCTCTTCTAGTGCTTCCACTTGGCATTTCCCAGCATAGAAGCCCTCACTTCATAGATTAGGAAAGCAATGCTGTGATTCTGGCAGTTGCTGAGGATCTCTATTGCAATTATACAGTTTAGAACTGGGGACACAACTAACAGATAGGTTTGGGAACCAAGTGAACTTAATATGAGGTGAACCTGGGATAAAACTTTATTAATGACCTGATTTCCAAAAACCCTTTCTCTGACTGGTACATTACAGTGATATTTTGGGTCTCCTAGAGTAAGTGTCTGTTCAGAGAATATGGGGCTTCCCTGGTGGCTCAGTGGTATAGAACCCACCTGCCAACACAAGAGACATAAGAGACACAGGTTCAATCCCTGAGTCATGAAGATCCCCTGGAGAAGGAAATGACAAACTTGCTTCAGTATTCTTGTCTAGAAAACCCCATGGAGTAAGGAGCCTGGTAGGCTACAGTCTATGGGGTTGCAAAGAGTAAGACATGATTGAGCAACTAAGCAAAACAGAGCATGTGCCCAGAAATTCCAAGAAAGACTGATTATTTTCTTTTTCCCAAAGCACAGTCACCTTGACAAAAAGATAAAGGTCCCTTTGGGAAAGGTTGAAAGAAAGATTAGCAGTATAAATTTTTGGCAATGTACTGAGGTCCAGCCTCTCCTTTATTCAAGGGGTTATGGGTCTTCAACTGGCTGAAGTCAGGAAATTAATTGATTGATGACTGGTAATTCAAGTTAAACTTCTGCCTACATGGCCTAGAACTCTTCCACTTTTATAGATAAAGTAGAAATTTATGTGACTGCCCATTGATTTTTCTCCTAGGGACACCATGACCAACCAGCCAGCGCCATAAGTTTCAGTGAATCAGAGTATTCTGATTAACGCTTTGACTCCATTGTTCATGACAACAGTCACGTCTACTTGCTCTTTTGCAGCTAAGTGCTGTTACCACTTGATCCCTTCTACCTTAACATCTAATTATTTTCATTTCATTTAAGGATCTCAGTTCAAAGGCAGCAGTTTTCACTATAATTTTTGACCCGTAGAATGCCAGAGCTCACCTCACATATGCATTTCTCACAGGTGTATTAAAAAATTCTTTCTCTCAGGTGGATAAACAGGTTTTGTGTGATAAATCCACTCTAACATTCCAACCTCCTCAAACTTTGGGGTACCATCTTTTACAGTGTACCAAAGGACTTAAGTCATTTCAGCATAATTTAACGTATGCCACTTTTTGGTGTATATTTCAGCTAGCAAAGGCACACACTGTTAAAGATCTTTTAACATTTCAAGCTGTAATGATGAATCCAGAATCTGCTTAATATGCATGCTTATATCAACAAATTTGTTTAAATTCAAATTTATGTTCCTTCCACTATCACCCTACACTCTTAATATCTACCCCTACATCTGGCAACCCACTCCAGTACTCTTGCCTGGAAAATCCCATGGATGGAGGAGGCTACAGTCCATGGTAGGCTACAGTCCATGGTAGGCTACAGTCCATGGTAGGCTACAGTCCACGGGGTCGCAAAGAGTCGGACACAACTGAGCGACTTAACTTTCACTTTTCACTTTCACATCTATTCCTAAGATTTCTGTCTACACTAACTGGAAAATTCATGTAGTTCTTTGGCGAGTTAGTACAACACCTCGAGTTACACTTTCTACCTCATCTTGTGGGTCCTACTGGTACTTGAGTCTCTTTATGGCTCTAGAAGCAAGGAGTAATAAGAATGGATACTGACAAAAATCAGCAGGTTACTGCAAATTAGCTACATAAAAGTAAGACATTGCAAGTTCCTCAATCAAGGGGTATTAACCTCCTCAGACAAGAACTTGGAAGAACATTCACTTGAAGTGTCCCCAGCTACACCAGGAATTACTCATATGTCTCTATTCCAATTTTCAGATACCCATCCCTTTTAAATCAGTACAGTCACTAACAGCAGGCACTCTCTGCAGTTGGGAATTCAATTTGTGTTGTACTTCAACTGCTTACAAAAGGGATTTTATTATAGATATTTTATCTCCATGGACATAAGAGATGAGAGTTTCATTCAGGGCAGACACAGAAATTTTCAGGTTATTCATGCATGGAATTTGAAGCCCTGAGTTCATCCTTTTTGTCCCTTGTACTTGGACAGCCAGCAGTTAGGAGCAACCAATCCATCTCATTACAGTCATTAACTTGACCAAAAAAAAAAAAAAGTAGTCTAAGATAGCAAATTCATACTCAGAAACTTGTCTCATAAATATTTATTTAGGAGCATGTAACAGTGATAATATGTGTTCTCTTATAGCAACATCAAATCATGAATTATCGGTGCCCTCTTTAGGGAAACAAAACCAAAAGGAACTTTATTTATTCACTTTTGTATAGAAATAGACTCACACATCTTGAGGGGCTAACAAGTGTAAAGAAACAAGCAAGATTTCTGTTACAGTCTTGATGTAATGTTCCTTCTTCTCTGGGAAGCAGTTTTTGTTCATAAGTCCCTCATCTGATTGAATGAGGTCAACTTAAAGGGTTGAGGATAATCTTATTTATTCAAAATTGATGATTATAAAGGCTAACCACAACTATAGAATATCTTCACATTAACCTAGAGAAAAGTGTTCAACTACGTTCTATGCTTTCAGCACCATCAGCTAGCCAAGTTGACTTATAAAAACCAATCATTGGATTCAACAAAGACATTCTTAAATATGCCTGGTTTTATTTTCCATCTCCATTCATAGCAATGTAAAATAGAGTGACTACTAAGTGTTTGATAACACTGAATTTATTCATGCTGTTTGTGTGCTCAGTCATGTCCAACTATATGTGATGCTATGGACTTCAGCCCATCAGGCTTCTCTGAGATCATCTTGGCAAGAATAATGGAGTGGGTTATCATTTCCTCCTCCAGGGAATCGTCCCCATCCAGGGATCGAAACTGCATCTCTTGTGTCTCCTTTCACTGGCAGGAAGATTCTTAACCACTGAGCCACCTGGGAATCTCTTATTCATATTGAGATGTTGCTAATTTAACCAACATTATTTGTACATCAGAAGTGCAAATGTCAACATAACAAGAAAGACAAATAATGCCTTATTATTTTTATAAAAACTTTTTTGACACTGTGGACCTTCTCAATTGATTAGATAAAGTCATAAAACTAATTAGAGAATATCTACTGCAATAAACAAATTATAATTAGCTTATTTCTGAATGTTTGGGGCTTCCAAGATGGCTCAGCGGGGGGAAAAAAAAAACACAACTCCACCTGCCAATGTAGGACATGCAGGCGATGTGGGTTCAAACCTTGGGTTGGGAGGATCCTCTGCAGGAGGAAATGACAACTCACTCCAGTATTCCTGTCAGGAAAATCCCATGGAGAGAGTAGGCTGGTGGGCTATAGTTCATGGGGTTGGAACAAGTAGCACACAACTGAGCACACATGCACAAACATGCTCACTGGAAATTTAGTTATTAGCTTGCTTACAGAAAGGTAATATGGGGGTAATCTTCATCCATGCTTTTTTTTTTTTCTTTTCTTGAAGAAATAAACCCTTTTCCCCAGGGCTGGAAATTGAGAACCACATTGAAAAGTCATCAAATCCAGTGTTTAGTATGTATATGATTTACAGTTAGATCTCCTTTTTGTTTGCTTGTATTTTACTAAATGAAGGATTCCTTTTTCTGGTTGCTAGCTTTAACTGAGAATTTTGTTATATATATGTGTGTGTGTATATATATATATATATATATATATATATATATATATATTATATATATGTATGTATGTACCATCAGAAAAAAATCAATTGTCTCAAATATACTTAAATAGAAATATTTGTATGTCTTATTGTGCCAATATATTATTAAAAATTTTAGATAAATAATAAATGGATAACATATTTATGCATTAAGTTGAGATTCTATACTTTATTTTAAAATTAATCTACTAGGTTTGGAATAGTTGTTTTAATGTTAATAGAATTCATTAACAATAGTAAATGAACCCATAGTTCATTAGTAAAAAATATTTCTTGGGTTATAATTTAAATGAATGTCTCATAAAGTAATTTTCTTAAGAGAATTTTATTTTAAGATTCATTTTAGACTCAGGGTACTAGAATGCAAAAGTAAGAAATCAAGAGATACCTGGATTAACAGGCAAATTTGGCCTTGGAATACAAAATTAAGTAGGGCAAATGCTAACAGAGTTTTGCCAAGAGAACACACTGGTCATAGCAAACACCCTCTTCCAACAACACAAGAGAAGACTCTACACATGGACATCACCAGATGATCAATACTGAAATCAGATTGATTATAATCTTTGCAATAAAAGATGGAGACACTCTATAGATGCAACAAAAACAAGACCAGGAACTGACGGTGGCTCAAATCATGATCTACTTATTGCCAAATTCAGAGTTAAAGTGAAGAAAGTAGGGAAAACTACCAGGGCATTCAGATATGACCTAAATCAAATCCCTTACAAGTATACAGTGGAAGTGACAAATAGATTCAAGGGATTAGGGGATTAGATCTGATAGACAGAGTGCCTGAAGAACTAAGGACAGAGATTCATCACATTGCACAGGATGCAGTTATCAAGACCATCCCCAAGAAAGAGAAATGTAAAAAGGCACAATGGTTGCCTGAAGAGGCCTTATAAATAGCTGAGAAAAGAAGATAAGCTAAAGGCAAAGGAGAAAAGGAAAGATATACCCACTGAAAGCAGAGCTCCAAAGAATAGCAAGGAGCTCTTCCTCACTGATCAATGAAAAGAAATAGAGGAAAACAATAGAATGGGGAAGACTAGAGATCTCTTCAAGAAAATGAAATACCAAGGGAATATTTCATGCAAAAATGAGCACAATAAAGGACAGAAATTTTATCAACCAAACAGAAGCAGAAGATATTAAGAAAAGATGGCAAGACTATACAGAAGAACTATACAAAAAAGATCTTCATAATCCAGATAACCAAAATGGTGTGATCACTCACCTAGAGGCCAGACATCCTGGAAGGCAAAGTCAAGTGGGCCTCATGAAACATCACTACGAACAAAGCTAGTGGAAGTGATGGAATTCCAGTTGAATTTTCAGTCTTAAAAGAGGATGCTGTGAAAGTGCTATACTCAATATGCCAGCAAATTTGGAAAACTCAGCAGTGGACACAGGACTGGAAAATGTTCATTTTCATTTCAATCAGAAAGAAAAGCAATGTCAAAGAATGTGCAAACTACCACTCAATTGTACTCATCTCACAGGCTAGCAAAATAATGCTCAAAATTCTCCAAACCAGGCTTCAACAGTGTGTGAACCATGAACTTCTAGATGTTCAAGCTGGATTTAGAAAAGGCAGAGGAACCAGAGATCAAATTGCCAAAATCGATTGGATTATCAAAAAAGCAAGAGAGTTCTAGAAAACAAAAACAAAAACGATTCTGCGTTATTGACTACAACAAAACCTTTGACTCTGTGGAAAACAACAAACTGGATAATTCTAACAGAGATGGGAATACCAGAACACCTAACTTGCCTCCTGAGAAACCTATCTGCAGGTCAAGAAGCAGCAATTAGAACCAAAAATGGAACAGACTGGTTCCAAATTAGGAAAGCAGTGTCAAGGCTCTATATTGTCATTGTACTTATTTAACTTCTATTCAGAGTACATCATTTGAAATGCTGGGCTGCAAGAAGCACAAGCTGGAATTAAGATTGCCAGGAGAAACATCAAAACCTCAGCCATGCAGATGACACCACCCTTATGGCCAAAAGCGAAAAAGAACCAAAAGCCGCTTGATGAAAGTGAAACAGGGGAGTGAAAAAGTTGGCTTAAAACTCAACTTTCAGAAAGCTAAGATCATGGCATCCGGTCCCATCACTTCATGGCAAATAGATGGGGAAACAGAAACAATGAGATACTTTACTTTTTCGTCTCCAAAATCACTACAGACAATGACTGCAGCCATGAAATTAAAGGATGTTTTAGTGGAAGGAAAATTATGACCAACCTAGACAGCATATTAAAAAGCAGAGACATTACTTTGCCAACAAATGTCCATGTAATCAAAGTTATGCTTTTTCCAGTAGCCATATATGGATGTGAGATTTGAACTACAAAGAAAGCTGAGCAGCAAAGAATTGATGATTTTGAACTGTGGTGTTAGAGAAAACTCTTGAGAGTCTCTTGGACTGCAAGGAAACCAACCAGTCTATCCTAAAGGAAATCAATCCTGAATATGCATTGGAAGGACTGATGTTGAAGCTGAAACTCCAACACTCTGGACACCTGATGTGATGAACTGACTCATTTGAAAAGACCCTGATGCTGGGAAAGATTGAAGAGGGGAAGAGAAGGGGAGACAGAGGATGAGATGGTTGGACGGCCTCACTAACTTAATGGACAGGAGTTTGAGTAAGCTCTAGGAGTTGGTGATGGACAGGGAGAGCTGGCTTGCTGCAGTCCACGGGGTCACAAAGAGTTGGACATGACTGAGTGACCAAACTGAACTGAATAAGTTAATAGAAAAATCAGTTATTAACAATCATTCATATTTTTTAAGCTTTTTTGTTTTTCTTAACCAAATAAGAAAAAGCCTTCCTCAAATGTAAAGGGAAGAATTTTGCTTATAATGTTAGTAGTATATAATGTATAGTTGTTGTTGTTGTCTTTCCCAAGCACTTTTATCAACTACTGTTTCTTCTTTCAACTTTAATTTTTAAACTTTAAGCCTTCAAGATGCTTTTTGCTTCAGATACACTTTATTTTTCTTTTAGCCAAAGTTGAAAATAATAATATGAGCCATGCCATGTGTTTTTTCTACAATCAAGTAAATACTACTTTATAATATTTTAAGTGAAATAAAATCCTTTATATTCCTAATATTATGTCCTCAATATTATTATTAAGAATTAATTGATAGTTTACTTAATTCTATCTTGACACATTTTAGAGCATGATTTTGGTTGAATAGGTCTCATTATTATCTTATTTTAATGCTTTGGGATACATAACTCAAAATCTAAGCTCAATTTACTACAATATTTGGGTTAACAGGTATCACAATTGAAAAATATAATTCATAAAGATATATATGCTGTACTTAGTCACTCAGTCATATCCTACTCTTTGGGACCCCATGGACTGTAGCCCATCAGGCTCCTTTTCCATGGGGAGCCTCCAGGCTAGAATACTGGAGTGGGTTGCCATGCCCTCCTTCCCATCCCAGGGATCAAACTTGACTCCCGCATTGCAGGAGGATCCTTTATGTTTGAGCCACTAGGGAAGTGCAGTTCATTTTAGTCACTCAGTCAAGTCTGACTCTTTGCAAACCCATGGATTGCAGTATACAAGGCTTCCCTGTCCGTCACCACCTCAAACCCATGTCCATTGAGTCAATAATGACATCCAAACATCTCATCCTCTCTTGTCCCCTTCTCCTCTCACCTTCAATCTTTCCCAGCATCTGGTCTTTAAATAAGTCAATTCTTTGCATCAGGTTGCCAAAGTATTGTAGTTTCAGCTTTAGCATCAGTCCTTCCAATGTATATTTAAGACTGATTTCCTTTAGGATAGACTAGCTGGATCTCCTTGCAGTCCAAGGGACTTTCAAGAGTCTTCTCCAACACTACAGTTCAAAAGCATCAATTCTTCAGTGCTCAGCTTTCCTTATAGTTCAACTCTCACATCCACACATAACTTCTGGAAAAACTATAGTTTGATTAGATGGGCCTTTGTTGGCAAAGTAATGTCTCTGCCATTTAATATGCTATATAGGTTGGTTATAGATTTTCCTCCAAGGAGCAAGCGTCTTTTAATTTCTTTGCTGCAGTCACCACCTGCAGTGATTTTGGTGCCCCACAAAAGAAAGCCTCTCACTGTTTCCATTGTTTCCCCATCTATTTACCATGAAGTGATATGACCAGATGATCTTAGTTTTCTGAAGGTTGTGTTTCAAGCCAACATTTTCACTCTCCTCTTTCACCTTTATCAAGAGGCTCTTTGGTTCTTCTTCCCTTTTGCCATAGGGGTAGTGTCATCTGCATGTCTGAAGTTATTGATATTTCTCTTGGCAATCTTGATTCCAGCTTATGCTTCATCCAGCCTAGCATTTCTCATGATGTACACTGCATATAAGTTAAATAAGCAGGGTGACAATATGCAGCCTTGACATACTCCTTTCTTGATTTGGAGCCAGTATGTTGTTCCATGTGCAGTTCTAACAGCTGCTTCTTGACCTGCAAATAGATTTCTCAGGGGGCAGATCAGGTGGTCTGTCATTCCAAATTCTTTAAGAATTTTCCAGAGTTTGTTGTGGTCCACACAGTCAAAGGCTTTGGCATATCAATAAAGCAGAAGTAGATGCTGTTTTGGAGCTCTCTTTCTTTCTCGATGATCCAATGGATATTGGCAATTTGATCTTTGGTTCCTCTGCCTTTTCTAAATCCAGCCTGAACATCTGGAAGTTTACAGTTCACATACTGTTGAAGCCTGGCTTGGAGAATTTTGAGCACTACTCTACTAGCTTGTGAGATGAGTACAATTGTGTGGTACTTTGAACATTCTTTGGCATTGCTGTTCTTTCAGATTGGAATGAAAACACCATTCCAGTCCTGTGGCCACTGGTGAGTTTTCCAAATTTGCTCTCATACTGACTTCTCTCGTGACTCAGATGGTAAAGCTTATACCTGCAATTGCAATGCAGGAGACCAGAGTTCAATCCCTGGGTCAAGAAGATCCCCTGGAGAAGGAAATGACAACCCACTCTGGTACTCTTGCCTGGAAAATCCCATGGACGAAGGAGCCTGGTAGTCTACAATCCAAGAGTCGGACGGGACTGAGCGACTTCACTTTCACTTTCACTTTTTGAGTGCAGCACTTTAACAGCATCATCTTTTAGGATGAGAGTGAGTGGAGTTTACTAATTGATTTTAAGGAGTAGACTCATGTTCTACAGTGGAAAAGCCATGACTTTCAGAAACACTTTTGGAAATCTTATTTCTTTTGATTTTCACTCTTCTTTGTTAGATATGTGACTAATTTTGACTCTTACCCTGACTTACAATAGCAAGCATTTTGTTTGCCTCTACTTGATTCAAAAATAGTAAAGAAATGCATAGAAAATATAGTTAAATAGATGATAGAAAGTTATCAATAGGTAAAGTAATTAAATCAAAGTTTCCAGCAGAAAGGAATTTTTGTTTTTACTCATTCTTTCTGCTTGGAATCAGTTGTGATGCCTCAGCAGGAGAAAGAGGACACAAATCTTCACATTCATAGCAGAGAAATAAGACAAATATAAAGTGTTTGTGTCATGGATGACCACATGAAGCTGTCAAAGCATGGCATACACATCCATTCCTCCAACAAGCCCTATTTTATTTATATCACTCTAAGTCTGATTTTATTGCCTTGGAGTCAAAAGAATTTCTAACTAATGGAGAAATGTACTGCTCAGGGACACTTGTCATCATAGAGATGATCACTACATTTGGCTTCCTTGTCTTTTTATAAAGGACAACTGTCAAGACTCATCATCATGTTTGACAGCTTTTTAACATGGGATTGCAGGGAGATTGTTAATAAATCTTAAGATGACTGAAAAAGAGTCTTGATCATTCTCCATCTCATGAAATTTACAATTTAGTAATATATTTTCCATCTATGATAATAGAATTTGTCATTGATTTAATGGGACATGAGTAAACAGCAGTATATTACAATTTCTGGAGTAAAATAGTTTCTCTTTTTTCATACCTCATGTAACTAGAACAAATTTTTCACTCAGATGATTGACTGAAATACATGTATTACTGAAATATATGCAGTGTATGTATTATGATATGTAGCTGTGACATTCAGACCAAATGAGGGTCCTTGTGTTAATATGTATATTAAATATAAATAAAGTTTGTTTATTTTGTATTCTTAGTTTAAAAAAAAAGGAAAAATAACTTCAGGTTAGAAATGGTAGATATGAAGAAACATTTATCTTCATTTATTTCCTAAACCCTACCAAAGTAAAAGAAAGAAATGATGTTAAAGTTACATCTCCAAGGAAAACTGTAATAACAGAGAAAATAATGGCAGTGATCTTTTGGAAAGTGGAAGACAGTATAAGTATTACTGATTTAGGAACCTTGGAAAAATTAAATTCTAAGCCCAAAATGATGAAAACTGAGAAGGAATCCAATATTCATCACAGAACCCTTATTTGGCTCAAGAATTAATGGCATTTTGATTGTAAAGAAGTAAAATTGAAGAGTATTGCTGGGGTGGGGGAAGAGCATTTGTTGAAGATCTGTTTCAAAGAGAGTTTAAACAAATATTCAATCGTTATGTGTCACCATCACAATGACAGAAAGCAAGATTTATTCCTTAAAAAGCCTAAGAAAGTAAACATAAGTCTCGATAAGAATAAAGGAACATTTCAAAGATAATTAAGAAAATGGATGATATTTCTCTTAGGGATTTGATTAGCCCATGAGAAAAGCTGGTGATAATATAGACAACAGATATTTCCCAGTGAAACCTCCAACCGGATCAAATAAAATAAATAGGATAATAAGGTTTGAATATCCCAGAAAAGAATCTGTGCAATAGGTACACAGAAGAACCCAATTAGAAACTCAGAGCAGATTGGATAGCAGAGCTACTTACATGCCAAAGAAATGTAGTGCCACCTTTAAGGATTTGAATACACTGAAAGTGGTTTATCTAGTAGAGGCAGAAAAATATGTGAGTGAATTAAGAACAGTTATAGGAGCAGATATGGTTATTCGCACATCTTCCAAAATCAAGTTTCATCATTATCCTAGAGTTATAAAATTGTTTGTTCAACATATAATTACATAAAAATATATGCATTTCCTATTCTTACTAGCAGTTATATGTGGCCATGTAGGCTAACGGCTGCAAATAAGGTTCATATAGATCTAAGTGTGACTTGTGGAAATGCCTTTACAAAGAGGGGTAAGCCTTTCTTGGGCTTCCCTTGTAGCTCAGCTGGTAAAGAATCAGCCTGCCATGAGGAAGACCTGAGTTTGATCCCTGGGTTGGGAAGATCCCCTGGAGAAGGGAAAGGCTGCCCACTCCACTATTCTGGCCTGGAGAATTTCACGCACTGTATATTCCACGTGGTCGCAAGGAGTCAGACGTGACTGAGCAACTTTCACTTCACAAGCCTTTCTCTTCCCTTTTTTGCTGAGTGACCTAGAGATACAATGACTGAATATCTTAGAACATGAAGTGACTTCGCAGAGCACAGTAATAGGTCTGCAAAATCCTGGTCCTGACACTATGGAGCAGTATGCCAGTTTTGGTTATCAAAATATTGATATTAGATATTTAAATGAAAGGCAAATGAAGTTCTTTTGGTTTAAACTATGGTTATGTTCTGTGATCTGTCAGAAGAGAATATGATGCTGAAAATAAAATAAACTGCAGGAATTGTGCATGAGATATGGAAGAACCTATTAGTCCAGAGTGCATGCATGCTCGGTCATGTGGACTCTTTGAGACTTCTTTGTAGCCCACTAAGCTTCTCTCTCCATGAGATTTCCCCAGAAGTGGGCTGCCATTTCCTTCTCCCCAACCCAGGCATTGAACTCTCATCTCCTGCACTGGTAGGCAGATTCTTTACCACTGAGCCCCTGTGGAAGCCCAGTGCAAAGCAGTGCCCAAGAACTTATATATTGTAGGCTGGAAAGCCTGTATCTTTTTGATATGTCAAGCAGAGACTAAACAACAACAATAGAGCATTTTTCTACTTTCAAGCACAAAAAAATTTTCCACGCTTATCTTATACTTTTCTTCATCCAGCTCTATAATTAACCATTTAACCTTTAACATTGGTCCTATTTAGTAGAAGATGCCATTTTAAAGTCAAGATCAGGACTCTCAATTATGCTTATTGATATGGGAGTGTTATGGGAACTTCTAGACTCAGTGGACAGATCTAGAAAACATGATCATGTATATACTTAAACTTACAAATGTCTGTATTAATTTCTCTCCTTTTTATGCATCTATAAGGAAATGAAACAACTTTAATTCAACACTTTAGGGTTTATTCTAACTTTCTTCTTGTCATGTTTTATTTATTTTTAATTTTTTTTCACTTTATTTATTTATTTATTGGAGGCTAATTACTTTACAATATTGTATTGGTTTTATCCTACATTGACATGAATCCGCCACATGTGTACATGTGTTCCCCATCTTGAACCCCCCTCCCACCTCCCTCCCCATCCCATTCCTCTGGGTCATCCCAGTGCACCAGCCCCGAGCACTCTATATCATGCATCAAACCTGGACTGGCTATTCATTCCACATAGGATAATATTCATGTTTCAATGCCATTCTCCCGAACCATCCCACCCTCTCCCTCTCCCTCTGAGTCCAAAAGACTGTTCCATACATCTGTGTCTCTTGCTGTCTCGCATACAGGGTTATCATTACCATCTTTCTAAATTCCATATATATGCATTAGTATGCTGTATTGGTATTTTTCTTTCTGGCTTACTTCACTCTGTATAATAGGCTCCAGTTTCATCCACCTCATTAAAACTGATTCAAATGTATTCTTTTTAATGGCTGAGTAATACTCCATTGTGAATATGTACCACTGCTTTCTTATCCATTCATCTGCTGATGGACATCTAGGTTGCTGTCGTGTCCTGGCTATTATAAACAGTGATACGATGAATCTTGGGGTACAGGTGTCTCTTTCAATTCTGGTTTCCTCAGTGTGCATGCCCAGCAGTGGAATTGCTGTGTCATATGGCAGTTCTATTTGCAACTTTTTAAGGAATCTCCACACTGTTCTCCATAGTGGCTGTACTAGTTTGCATTCCCATCAACAGTGTAAGAGGGTTCCCTTTTCTCCACACCCTCTCCAGCATTTACTGCTTGTAAACTTTTGGATAGCAGCCATCCTGACTGGTATGAAATGGTACCTCATTGTGGTTTTGATTTGCATTTCTCTAATAATGAGTGATGTTGAGCATCTTTTCATGTGTTTGTTAGCCATCTGTATGTCTTCTTTGGAGAAATGTCTGTTTAATTCTTTGGCCCATTTTTGATTGGGTTATTTATTTTTCCAGAATTGAGCTGCAGGTGTTGCCTGTATATTTTTGAGATTAATTCTTTGTCAGTTGCTTCATTTGCTATTATTTTCTCCCATTCTGAAGGTTGTCTTATCACCTTGCTTATAGTTTTCTTTGTTGTTCAAAAGCTTTTAATTTTAATTAGATCCCATTTATTTATTTTTGCTTTTATTTCCAATATTCTGGGAGGTGGGTCATAGAGGATCCTGCTGTGATCTTTGTCGGAGAGTGTTTTACCTATGTTTTCCTCTAGGAGTTTTATAGTTTCTGGCCTTACATTTATCTTTAATCCATTTTGAGTTTATTTTTGTGTATGGTGTTAGAAAGTGTTCTAGTTTAATTCCTATTTCTGGCAGAGAAAAGCTTGGCTTAATTATCTTCAACACAGTTATATTTGCACACTTAATTTCTACATTTGTTTAATGAATATGGTCTCCGACATCAACTATTTCTATACCTCAGCCTTCCCCTATCATTTCAAGTCCTGGGACCCCAAAGTTGTCTAATTCTTTGTATTTTAATGATTTGTTTGAATGCTTCTTTGGTTATTTTTTCAACACTTAACTAGAAGTCTGTTATAGGCATTTTGTCTGGATTGCTGGGGTTGTCATGGTAGTATTGCTGTTAAATATTTATACCAGTCTAAAGAAAGCCTTTAAAAACAATATGTTCAAAAAAATAAAAACAATATGTTCAAGTATCACTGCCTTTCCATATTTATAAATATATATATAAATAATAAATATAATCATAAGGGAAGCTAATATCTGCTGACCTTTTTCTACATGCTAGACACTGTAAATATGCAAGCTAAGAACTTTATTTTTGTTCTTTCATTGATCAGTAATAAACCTTTTCATTGGAAACAATTAATAGAGTTATTGTGATCATAAATATTGAATGTAGACAAGAATAGACCCAAATTTCAACTCTATCACTTTTCAGATATGACATCTTGTTATTTAACCTATTCTGTGTTTTAGTTTACACGCACAGAGAGACATACACTCAGTTATCTTGTTAAGATAATTACATGATCCAATGCTTAGCAGAATTCCTGTCACATACTAAGCACTTTAGAAAAGTTGACATCGTTATTATTTGTAAAAGAAGAAGTTGAAGCTTAAAGAAACTAACTGCTGCTGGTGCTAAGTCGCTTCAGTCGTGTCCGACTCTGTGTGACCCCATAGACGGCAGCCCACCAGGCTCCTCTGTCCCTGGGATTATCCAAGCAAGAACACTGGAGTGGGTTGCCATTTCCTTCTCCAATTCATGAAAGTGAAAAGTGGAAATGAAGTCCCTCAGTCGTGTCCGACTCTTAGCTACCCCATGGACTGCAGTCTACCAGGATCCTTCGTGCATGGGATTTTCCAGGCAAGAGTACTGGAGTGGGGTTCCATTGCCTTCTACCTTGTCCTAAGTCACATTTCTAAGTGATATGAAGGTCAAAATTAGTTATTGGTGAATACCTTATAACTACATATTTCATAGTTGAAATGGAAATATAACTTAAAATTTGACTGCTGAAGTATCAAGCTTCCCAGGTAGTGCCAGTGGTAAAGAACCTGCCTACTAATTCAGGACATTTAAGAGGCACAGGTTCAATCCCTGGGTGGAGGCGATCCCTGGAGTAGGAAATGGCAATCCACTCCACTATTCTTGCCTGGAAATTCCTATGGACAGAGGAGTCTGGTGGGCTACAGAAGATGGGATCACACAGAGTTTGACACAACTGAAGTCACAGAAAAGACTAAAGACTAAAAGTCACTTTCTAGATTGTATGTGTTAGTTACTATGTGTTGAGATATTTGATGATTATAATGAGTGAAAATCTTATTTCATTAATAATTCATGACTTTCTTGAAAGCAAGTCCGTAACTCTTACACCCAGAATATATTTTGGTGTCTATCATTCTGCATCTATGTGTTAGATCAGCTCAATAAATCTTTTTAAGTGGATAAAGCGGTATATTTTTGTGCTTATTTTAGTATGATCTATAAGGTAATGAGGTCCATATTAATTACTTTCTCATGGTGATTAGTTTTTAAATGGGCTCTTCCTTCCTTGGAATCAGTTCTGTATATTCAAATGTAATATGGAGTTTAGAAAAGAATTGGAGGAGAAATATGTAATTTATTTATTGAGCAATAACATTAGACTAAACATAATGGGCATTTTTACAAAACCAACCACTCCTTCAAACTGTAAGAAATCCAATGGTTTAAAAATGATTATAAATAAAATAATTTCTATGCAACATAGATGATAAGAATTTAATTCAAAAGCATTAGGTTTTCCCAAGAAATAATGCATAAAGAAAAATATTTTCAACAAACACAGGCGTGAATTTATAAACAGTAGGGCATATCTTATGCAAGGGAAAAAAATAAGGTTCTAAGATATATCTTGGGGAAATTATGAAATTTTCAGGATGTGGGTAATCATTTAAAGAAAGGAACTTAGATTTAGATTATTTTTTCAGTACAATGTGTATGTGCATGTGTTCAGTTGCTTCAGTCATTTCCAACTCTTTGCGACCCCATAGACTATAGCCCTCCAGGCTCCTCTTCCATGGGATTCTCCAAGCAAGAACACTGGAACGGGTTGCCATGTCCTCCCCCTGGGGATATTCCAGACTCAGGGATTGAACCCAGGTCTCTTGTATTGCAGGCAGATATTTTACTGCTGAGCCATGGGGGAAGCACTAAGAGAAGGAAACTTGCATTTAGATTATTATTATTTTCTTAGTATAATATTCAGTTTCAAAAGAGTGGAACAATTTTACAAAATTCTCAAGGGAAAATATTGTTACCAGAGATTTATAAATAGTTTGTTGGTACTATTCTTATAGAAATAAGAATTCTTTATTTAAGAAATAAAACTGTAACAATGAGCCATGTTTGAGGGGAAAAATAAAATTTGATTATATCATTCTGAGAACTGAAAGATGTATAAAACCAAAATTTCATTGATGGAGAAGTCATAAGGAGAGTGAAATTTTAATTCAATGAATTTGTGTGCAAGTACAAAGTTGAAGAATACTAGAATTATAGTTTTAAAATGTTGTTATTAGACAATTTGATGTTGTAAAGTTGATAATAGAGCAAAGTAAGGAGATGAAAGAGAGACAAAAAAATAACTTATAATTTGTGACTTAGAGTCTCTAGAATTAAAAAGACAAAACTAACAAAAAAACAACAGCAGATTTTAAAATAGAAGATATTTTAGGAATAATATATTTTATGATTATTTATTTGAAGATTACCAACATCTTTACATTAACTTTTGTTCATTCTTGATTATACTTAAAATTAAATAAATTACTTTGTATTATATAGTTATGTATGATATTGCATCATTTTTAAAATTTATTTGAAGCTCTCTGTCTCTTTGTCTGACTTATCTATTTATTTCTTTCTGTGAATACACATTGAGAGATATAATGTCCACCAAAAGTTACCAATAATTTTTTCTAGATGGTAAAATTTAGCAAATTTTTATTTTCTCTACATGCTAAAGTTCCTAAATATCTCATGTTTATTTTTTGTTAATATGAAATAAAATATATGGCTAATAATTGAATATTGCTGGCTTCTGAACAGAACAATGATTGACCTTTAAATGAAAAAAAAATTTCCCAGAGTAATTTTTAATATCTTTTTAATTAAAAAAATAGATATTCCTTAAAAAAAAAGTCTTCATGTAAGTACCTAAGAAACCTGAGTATTATCCTGTGGTGGCGCAGATGGTAAAGAATCTGTGCACAATGCTGGAGATCCAGGAATGCAACCCACTCCAGTGTTCTTGCCTGGAGAATCCCATGGAGAGACGAGCCTGGTAGTCTAGAGTTGCAAAGAGTCGGACATGACTGACTGACTGATACTTTCACTTAAACTAATACATGACTTGAGTTATTGAATTGAATTTGAGCTAAACACACAAAATAATAATTTAGATCTCATTACAAATATTAGTTTTATTTCTAAGAATTTTATAAATTAATATGCTATATTTATTTATTTTAATATAAATTTATTTATTTAATTGGAGGTTAATTACTTTACAATATTGTATTGGTTTTGCCATACATCAGCATGAATCCGCTACAGGTATACACGTGTTCCCCATCCTGAAACACCCTCCCTCCTCCCTCCTCATACCATCCCTCTGGGTCGTCTAAGTGCACCAGCCCCAAGCATCCAGTATCATGCATCTAACCTGGAATGGCAATTTGTTTCATATATGATATTATACATATTTCAATGCTATTATCAGAAACCATCCCACCCTCGCCCTCTTCCACAGAGTCCAAAAAACTGTTCTATACATCTGCATCTCTTTTGCTGTCTCACATACAGGGTTATCGTTACCATCTTTCTAAATTCCATATATATGTGCTCAGTTCAGTTCGGTTCAGTGTCTCAGTCGTTTCTGACTCTTTGTGACTCCATGAATCGGAGCACGCCAGGCCTCCCTGTCCATCACCAACACCCGGGGTTCACTCAGACTCACATCCATCGAGTCAGTGATGCCATCCAGCCATCTCATCCTTGGTCATCCCCTTCTCCTCCTGCCCCCAATCCCTCCCAGCATCAGAGTCTTTTCCAATGAGTCAACTCTTCGCATGAGGTAGCCAAAGTACTGGAGTTTCAGATTTAGCATCATTCCTTCCAAAGAACAACCAGGACTGATCTCCTTCAGAATGGAATGGTTGGAACTCCTTGCAGTCCAAGGGACTCTCAAGGGTCTTCTCCAACACCAATATTCAAAAGCATCAATTCTTCGGCACTCAGCCTTCTTCACAGTCCAACTCTCACATCCATACATGACTACTGGAAAAATCATAGCCTTGACTAGACGGACCTTAGTCAGCAAAGTAATGTCTCTGCTTTTGAATATGCTATCTAGGTTGGTCATAACTTTTCTTCCAAGGAGTAAGCGTCTTTTAATTTCATGGCTGCAGTCACCATCTGCAGTGATTTTAGAGCCCCCCCCCAAATAAAGTCTGACACTGTTTCCACTGTTTCTCCATTCATTTCCCATGGAGTGATGGGACCGCATGCCATGATCTTCGTTTTCTGAATGTTGAGCTCTAAGCCAACTTTTTCACTCTCCTCTTTCACTTTCATCAAGAAGCTTTTTAGTTCCTCTTCACTTTCTGCAATAAAGGTGGTGTCGTCTGCATATCTGAAGTTATTGATATTTCTCCAAGAAATCTTGATTCCAGCTTGTGTTTCTTCCAGCCCAGCATTTCTCATGATGTACTCTGCATATAAGTTAAAGAAGCAGGGTGACAATATACAGCCTTGACCTACTCCTTTCCCTGTTTGGAACCAGTCTGTTAGTATACTATATTGGTGTTTTTCTTTCTGGCTTACTTCACTCTGTATAATAGGCTCCAGTTTCATACACTTCATTAAAACTGATTCAAATGTACTCTTTTTAATGGCTGAGTAATACTCCATTGTGTATATGTACCACTGCTTTCTTAGCCATTCACCTGCTGATGGACATCTAGGTTGCTTCCATGTCCTGGCTATTATAAACAGTGATGCGGTGAACAGCGGGGTACAGGTGTCTCTTTCAATTCTGGTTTCCTCAGTGTGTATGCCCAGCAGTGGGATTGCTGGGTCATGAAGCAGTTCTATTTCCAGTTTTTAAGGAATCTCCACACTGTTCTCCATAGTGGCTGTACTAGTTTGCATTCCCATCAACAATGTAAGAGGGTTCCCTTTTCTCCACACCCTCTCCAGCATTTATTGCTTGTAGATTTTTGGATCGCAGCCCTTCTGACTGGCATGAAATCGTTCCTCACTGTGATTTTTATTTACATTTCTCTGACAATGAGTGATGTTGAGCATCTTTTCATGTGTTTGTTAGCCATTTGTACGTCTTCTTTGGAGAAATGTCTGTTTAGTTCTTTGGCCCATTTTTTGATTGGGTCATTTATTTTTCTGGAATTGAGCTGCAGAAGTTGCCTGTATATTTTTGAGATTAGTTGTTTGTCAGTCGCTTCATTTGCTATTATTTTCTCCCATTCTGAAGGCTGTCTTTTCACCTTGCTTATAGTTTACTTTGTTGTGCAGAAGCTTTTATGTTTAATTAGGTCTCTTTTTTTGTTTGTTTGTTTTTGCTTTTATTTCCAATATTCTGGGAGGTGGGTCATAGAGGATCCTGCTGTGATTTATGTCAGAGAATGTTTTTCTTATGTTCTCCTCTAGGAGTTTTATAGTTTCTGGTCTTACGTTTAGATCTTTAATCCATTTTGAGTTTTTTTGTGTGTATGGTCTTAGAAAGTGTTCTAGTTTCATTCTTTTACAAATGGTTGACCAGTTTTCACAGCACCACTTGTTAAAGAGATTTTCTTTAATCCATTGTATATTCTTGCCTCCTTTGTCAAAGATAAGGTGTCCATAGGTGCATGGATTTATCTCTGGGCTTTCTATTTTGTACCACTGATCTATATTTCTGTCCTTGTACCAGTACCATACTGTCTTGATGACTGTGGCTTTGTACTAGAGCCTGAAATCAGGCAGGTTGATTCCTCCAGTTCCATTCTTCTTTCTCAAGATTGCTTGGGCTATTCGAAGTTTTTGGTATTTCCATACAAGTTGCGAAATTATTTGTTCCTAACTCTATGAAAAATACTGTTGTAGCTTGATAGGGATTGCATTGAATCTATAGATTGCTTTGGGTAGTATACTCATTTCACTATATTGATTCTTCCGATCCATGAGCATGGTGTATTTCTCCATCTATTAGTGTCCTCTTTGATTTCTTTCACCATGTTTTATAATTTTCTATATATAGGTCTTTAGTTTCTTTAGGCAGATATATTCCTAAGTCTTTTATTCTTTTCATTGCAATGGTGAATGGGATTGTTTCCTTAATTCTCTATTTTCTCATTATTAGTATATAGGAATGCAAGGGATTTCTGTGTGTTGATTTTATATCCTGCAATTTTACTATATTCATTGATTAGCTCTAGTAATTTTCTGGTGGAGTCTTTAGGGTTTTCTATGTAGAGGATCATGTCATCTGCAAACAGTGAGAGTTTTACTTCCTCTTTTCCAATTTGGATTCCTTTTATTTCTTTTTCTGCTCTGATTGCTGTAGCCAAAACTTCCAGAACTATGGTGAATAGTAGTGGTGAAAGTGGACACTCTTGTCTTGTTCCCAACTGTAGGGGAAATGCTTTCAATTTTTCACCATTGAGGATAATGTTTGCTGTGGGTTTGTCATATATAGCTTTTATTATGTTGAGGTATGTTCCTTCTCTTCCTACTTTCTGGAGAGTTTTTATCATAAATGAATGTTGAATTTTGTCAAAGGCCTTCTCTGCATCTATTGAGATAATCATGTGGCTTTTATTTTTCAATTTGTTAATGTGGTGCATTACATTGATTGATTTGTGGATATTGAAGAATCCTTGCATCCCTGGGACAAAGCCCACTTGGTCATGGTGTATGATCTTTTTAATGTGTTTTTGGATTATGATTGTTAGAATTTTGTTGAGGATATTTGCATCTATGTTCATCAGTGATATTGGCCTGTAGTTTTCTTTTTTTGTGGCATCTTTGTCAGGTTTTCGTTTTAGGGTGTTGGTGGCCTCATAGAATGAGTTTGGAAGTTTACCTTCCTCTGCAATTTTCTGGAAGAGTTTGAGTAGGATAGGTGTTAGCTCTTCTCTAAATTTTTGGTAGAATTCAGCTGTGAAGCCGTCTGGACCTGGGCTTTTGTTTGCTGGAAGATTTCTGATTACAGTTTCAATTTCTGTATTTGTGATGGGTCTGTTAAGATTTTTCTATTTCTTCCTGGCTAAGTTTTGGAAAGATGTAGTTTTCTAAGAATTTGTCCATTTCTTCCATGCTGTTCATTTTATTGGCATATAATTGCTGATAGTAGTCTCTTATGATCCTTTGTATTTCTGTGTTGTCAGTGTGATCTCTCCATTTTCATTTCCAATTTTATTGATTTGATTTTTCTCCCGTTGTTTCTTGATGAGTCTGGCTAATGGTTTGTCAATTTTATTTATCCTTTCAAAGAACCAGCTTTTGGCTTTGTTGATTTTTGCTATGGTCTCTTTTGTTTCTTTTGCATTTATTTCTGCCCTAATTTTTAAGATTTATTTCCTTCTACTAACCCTGGGGCTCTTCATTTCTTCCTTTTCTAGTTGTTTTAGGTGTAGAGTTAGGTTATTTATTTGTTCTTGTTTATTGAGGTATGCCTGTACTGCTATGAATTTTCCCATTGGCACCTCTTTTACAGTGTCCCACACGTTTTGGGTTGTTGTGTTTTCATTTTCATTCATTTCTATGCATATTTTGATTTATTCTGTGATTTGTTGGTTATTCAGCAGCGTGTTGTTCAGCCTCCATATACTGGAATATTTAATAGTTTTTTCTCCTGTAATTGAGATCTAATCTTACTGCATTGTGGTCAGAAAAGATGCTTGGAATGATTTCAATTTTTTTGAATTTACCAAGGCTAGATTTATGGCCCAAGATGTGATCTATCCTGGAGAAGGTTCCATGTGTGCTTGAGAAAAAGGTGAAATTCATTGTTTTGGGGTGAAATGTCCTATAGATATCAATTAGGTCTAACTGGTCTATTGCATCATTTGAAGTTTGTGTTTCCTTGTTAATTTTCTGTTTAGTTGATCTGTCCATAGGTGTGAGTATGGTATTAAAGTCTCCCACTGTTATTGTGTTATTGTTAATTTTCCCTTTCATACTTGTTAGCATTTGTCTTACATATTGCAATGCTCCTATGTTAGGTGCATATATATTTATATCCTCTTGGACTGATCCTTTGATCATTATGTAGCGTCTTTCTTTGTCTCTTTTCACAGCCTTTGTTTTAAAGTCTATTTTATCTGATATGAGTATTGCTACTCCTGCTTTCTTTTGGTCTCTATTTGCATGGAATATCCTTTTCCAGTCCTTCACTTTCAGTCTGCATGAGTCCTCTGATTCGAGGTGGGTTTCTTGTAGACAACATATATAGACCTTTTTTTTTTTGGTATCCAGTCAGCCAGTCTTTGTCTTTTGGTTGGGGCATTCAACCCATTTGCATTTAAGGTAATTATTGATAAGTATGATCCCATTGCCATTTACTTTATTGTTTTGGGTTTGAGTTTATACACTCTTTTTGTAAAGGACACCCCAAACTCAGCAATATAAACAAATGAAGAGACAGAAGAATACCCAGCAGGTAAAGGAACAGGATAAATGTCCACCAAACCAAACAAAATAGGAAGAGATAGGGAATCTACCTGATAAAGAATTCAGAATAATGATAGTGAAAATGATCCAAAATCTTGAAATCAAAATGGAATCACAGATAAATAGCCTGGAGACAAGGATTGAGAAGATGCAAGAAAGGTTTAACAAGGACCTAGAAGAAATAAAAAAGAGTCAATTTATAATGAATAATGCAATAAATGAGGTCAAAAACACTCTGGAGGCAACCAATAGTAGAATAACAGAGACAGAAAATAGGATTAGTGAATTAGAAGATAGAATGGTAGAAATAAATGAATCAGAGTGGAAAAAATAAAAACACATTAAAAGAAATGAGGGCCATCTCAGAGACCTCCAGGACAGTGTTAAATGCCCCAACATTCAAAGAAGAAGACAAAAAGAAAGACCATGAGAAAATACTTGAGGAGATAATAGTTGAAAACTTCCCTAAAATGGGGAAGGAAATAATTACCCAAGTTCAAGAAACCCAGAGAGTCCCAAACAGGATAAACCCAAGGTGAAACACCCCAAGACACATATTAATCAAATTAAAGATCAAACACAAAGAACAAATATTAAAAGCAGCAAGGGAAAAACAACAAATAACACACAAGGGGATTCCCCTAAGGATAACAGCTGACCTTTCAATAGAAACTCTTCAGGCCAGGAGGGAATGGCAGGACATACTTAAAGTGATGAAGGAAAATAAACTACAGCCCTGATTACTGTACCCAGCAAGGATCTCATTCAAATATGAAGGTGAAATCAAAAGCTTTACAGACAAGCAAAAACTGAGAAAATTCAGCACCACCAAACCAGCTCTCCAATAAATGCTAAAAGATATTCTCTAGATAAGATGCTGTATTTAAAACTGACAAATTTTCTAGGATTTTGAGCTACCAAGATTTACTGTAACAGCCACATTCATGTTTCCCAGATTTTCATAACTTTTTCCATTTGTGATTTCTATGTCTATAATCTCTTTAGGTGAATAGCTTAGTACTGAATACACATGCCACTTATCACTTACATGCAAGTAAATTGATTTTAACCAATTTTTTACTCTTTTTAGGTGGTCTGTGTGTCCAGACATTTTTTTATTTGCAAAAATATCTCCCCAAATCTCCTGAAATTGTATTTTAAGGTGTTTTTTTTCCCCCTAATCTTCAGATTTGGTCTTTCTTTCTAAAGTAATATCTATTCTATTCAATTCAAAAGAAGACTTGTATGTCTCTAAATTTATTCTTCTTACTCTGCAACAACCATAAAATGAAATTTGTAATTTCAGCTCTAAAAATTAGAATTAACCTAGGGATACCTAACCTTTGCAACTGCATATGGCTAATTTTTTTTGATGATTTTATATTATATGAGAGACTTAAAATGATATTGAATGGTATAATTAAACCAATTACTATTTGCATTAATCTTACTGATGTTTAATATTTACTTCAATGCTACATCATTTCCAGTAGGGCTTTTCTTCATTTCTTCTGTTCAGAAAACAGATGGTGTTTAATTTAAATAGTAATTTTCCCCTGATACTGATAAACATATTTAAGACAAAAAAAGACAAAAACAAACATAAGACAAAACTAGTTGTGTCCAACTCTTTGTGCCCTATGGACTGTAACCTGGTGCCACAGGTTAATTTCAGACTCCTCTGTCCATAGAATTCTCCAAGTAAGAATACTGGAGTGGGGAGCAGTCTTTTCTCTGGGGGTCTTCCTGGCCCAAGGATTGAAGCTGGTCTCCTGCATTGCAGGCAAATTCTTTACCATCTGAGCCACAAGAGAGGCCCTTGAAAATATTTATTAATTTTAAACTCAATTAAAAATGGCTGTTCTCTAATTATAAATAGTTGTATTTTAATTCAATTTTTATTGTATATGATAGGTATTTTAAAAATACTAATTGATTTTCCTAGTAGCTTACTTAAAAATAATATTTAATTCTCCAAACAGAAGGTATTTTTTTTGATATTAACATCTTACAATCGGTTTTCTACAGATTGAATAATTGATGAGCCTTCTTAAGTAAATCTACAGAACAGTTTTGAGCAACAATAAAATTGAAATAGAATATGAAATAACAGTTGCAATATAAAATCTTTCAGATAAGAAGGATGGATTTGATTTAGTAATGGTCCATCTGGTAGATAAAAGAAAAAAGTAAAACTACAAGAAAACCTTTCTAGGCATTCTATAATGACTGTGAGGAAAGCAACAACAATTGTTTCTCAAAGAATACTAATTTATAATATTTAAAATATGTAGACTTGAAAATGTATTTTAACAAAGTCCTTTGTCTCACGGAAGTGATTGATATCCTGACTTTGTTAGAGATTTCTTATCTGTAACATAGAAGTAGTATCATTTACTACATAATGTTGTAGCAGGTGTTTTTTTTTTTTTTTCCTTTTTTAAGATATCAAGAACTATATCATGTACTTAGTCATTACTGAATAAGGATTATTTTTTTTTCTTTTAATCCTTGTAGTAGCATCATCATACTTAAAAGTAACCTGCACTCAACGTCTTTGTATTGTATTTCCCTATCAGTGTTAACTGTCACTTTCAATAAATGCATAGTTTTCTCATACTTAAAAGTTTAATTCATTGGTTGGTTTAGTCGCTAAGTCGTATCCAACTCTTGCAACCCCATGGACTGTAGCCCACCAGCCTCCTCTGTCCATGGAATTCCCCAGGCAATAATATTAGAGTGAGTTGCTATTTCCTTCTCCAGGCGATCTTCTTACTTAGGGCTCGAATCCAGGTGTCCTGTATTCTATGCAGTCACCTGCATTTCAGGCAGATTCTTTACCAACTGAGCCACCAGGGAAGTCCACTACTAAATGTGACAAAATAGTGAATATAAAGTCTTTCATTCATTCATTCATTTGTTCAACAAATATTGGCATTTGTCAGTCACCATCCTATACATTGACAGTTAAAGCATAGGGATTGCATTATTTCTCTTCTCATGGTTATTACAAGTTATTTTGACCTTAATCTGTATTAAAGATAATATAAATTATAAGATTCCTGAAATTTCATACATAACATGAAAGTGAGGGGAGGACAGCAGAAATGGGAGATTTTCTCAGGGACTCTAACGTGACATGTGTGCATGCTAAGTCACTCAGTCATGTCCAACTCTTTGTGACCCTATGGACTGTAGCCCACCAGGCTCCTCTGTCCATGTGATTCTCCAGGCAAGAATACTGGAGTGAGTTGCTGTGCCTTCCTCCAAGGGAGGATGTTGCTGACTCCCTCCAGGGAATTTTCCCAATGCAGGGATCCAATCCTTGTCTCTTATGTCTCCTGCATTGGCATGTGGATTCCTTACCACTAACACCACCTGGGAAGCCCTCTAACATGACACTGTATTAGAAATTGAATTATGGCCACTTGTTTATAAATTTATTAACAGTGTAATATAGTTCCAGGTCTTCTCAGCTCTTTACATCTGTTGATAATATCTGTAATAGTCAGAACTTGCTATTTTTGTATATCTATTCAACTACATGTAATTGACTACCTTCCAGGGAACAGAGTATTAGGTACTGAGGATATAAAACTGAAAATGACAAAATTGCTCTTCACAAGGAGTCTATCATTTTGTGTAGGATGGAGAATGAATTTAAAATTTCATATCTAGCATAATCAGTGCTATTATTTATAAATTGAGGCCCCATATTGGAATACATAAAATAAAAATGATAGGAATTACTTGGTAAATTATATAAAACTAAAAATGTATCTTTTTTAAAGTTATGTTCCTTAAAGTTTATTCATTTCAACTAACTTCTTATATTGCTGTCAACATATATTTTTAGCATAATTACAAATGAGAGTTCATTTCTGTTTTCTATATTTGATGCTTCAGAGATGGTGGAGAAAATCTAGAAAGAAAAATTGAAGAAGGGATATATTTCTGTTTTCCATAAACACAAAAAAATTATTGAATCTTGAGACTATCATAATTTTGTGTCTGATTAACCTTTGTTTATAGATGAAATGACTGAATGATCTATTAGCTTCTCTCAAGATTTTCATTTTTGTGTCTTTTACTAGTGCTCTTTATTATTTACACATGAGAAGACAAAAGAAGCAAATGTAATCTATAGTACTGGTTCAGTTGCCTGAGTCCATGCCTGCTAATTTTAAAGACTTACTTAAATTTAGGATATTTTTATAGAACAAAGAAGAAACTTAAAATTGTATGTGTTTGCTGTTGCGATAGTCGTGTCCAACTCTGTGCGACCCTATGGACTGTAACCCACCAGCCTCCTCTGTCCCTGAGATTCTCTGGGCAAGAATACTGAAGTGTGTTGCCTTGCTCTCCTCCAGGGATCTTCCTGACCCAGGAATCAAATTTGCATTTCTTATATCATCTGCATTGGCAGAAATTTTCTTTAGCACTAGAGTGACCTGGGAAGCCCCTACAATAATGTAGTGAAATATAAATTGTTACATATTAACTAGTTTTATCTATCATTTGTAAAATATTGATTTGCTAAAATACTAAGAAGAACTTAAATATTTGTGTATCCTTGAAGTTAAATTAAAATGACAAAAGGAAAAAATATTGCTTGAAATGATAATAGATCTAGCATAAGGAAATTCATATACTAAAGCACTTCGATTACTATTTAAAATATGAATAATTATTTTTCTTAGTTCTGCATAATGTAATGCATATTTGTCTATTTGCTCCCTAAATATACCATCTGTACATATATTAACCCCTAGTCTTATTATGTTAAACCTGAACATTTTAACAGATGCACACATGACACATGCAAACATATGTGTGCATATTTCATATATTTTGTTGCTGTTCAGTCACTCAAGTCATGTCCAACATTTTGCTACCCCATGGACTGCAGCACACCGGTCTTCCCTGTTCTTCACCATCCCCCAGAGTATGCTCAAACTCATATCCATTGAATAAATGATGCCATCCAATCATCTCTTCCTCAGTCCCCTTATCCTCCAGCCCTCAGTCTTTCCCCACATCAAGGTCTTTTCCAATGAGTCAGCTCTTTGCATCAGGTAGCCAAAGTATTGCAGCTTCATCTTCAGCATCAGTCCTTCCAATGATTATTCAGGGTTGATTTCCTTTAGTATTGACTTGTTTGATCTCTTTGCAGTCCAAAGGACTCTCAAGAGTCTTCTCTAGCACCACAGTTTAAAAGCATCAATTCTTTGACACTCAGTCTTCTTTATGGTCCAAATCTCACATCCTTACATGACTACTGGAAAAATCATACCTTTGAATATTGGGACCTTTGTTGGCAAAGTGATGTCTCTCCTTTTTAATATGCTATCTAGGTTTGTCCTTACTTTCATATATTCTGTGACATTCTACTGCAATCCGTACTATACAGTACCATACTATAATAGAATATTTATGTGTATATGTATAATTTTATTATAAGAATGAAATAAAATTTGAAAATAATGTAAAATAAGGATTTTAAAATTATGTCCTAACACTGAACATATGTCCTGAAATTATGGTTAGTATATCTTTCTCCAGCAAATTAAATCATTATATATCAACGTATCTATTTATTTTGCCTTAATGTCATGGCTTGTTTATTTTTATTTTTTCCATTATTATATTCTACTGCAGTAGATTAGATTATTACCCTCATCATAAACATTAAGTGAATTATTGAATAATACACTAGGAACTTTTTTATTGGTTAACACATTTATTAATTTTTGGCAAATAGTTTTCTTTGTGTCACTATATTTAAGTTAAATCTAGGTCAACATCACTGACAAATTAGTGACAATTTTCTCTTATGTAATGCATATACTTAAAATAATTATACCATTTTGTCAGCATAGAAATAAGCCTTGATACTAATATTAAGTGTTGTCTACACCAAATTTAAAATTAGCTTTTAATGCTCTACCAGCCATTCCATATTGAAATGTAATATTTTCTGAGATCTATAAATTGGTGTGTCATTAACATCAGAGTATGTTTTTACTTGACAGATCAAAAACAAGTTATGACTAAAATTAGATCATAAATAAAAATTCTGAGGCGATATTAAATATAACTGAATCTAGATCTTAATATCTATATTTCACAATTGCTAAAGGCCACAGGACTGGAAAAGGTCAGTTTTCATTCCAATTCCAAAGAAAGGCAATGCAAAAGAATGCTCAAACTACTGCACAGTTGCACTCACCTCACATGCTAGTAAAGTAATGCTCAAAGTTCTCCAAGCCAGACTTCAGCAATATGTGAACAGTGAACTCCCTAATGTTCAAGCTGGTTTCAGAAAAGGCAGAGGAACCAAAGATCAAATTACCAACATCTGCCGGATCATTGGAAAAGCAAGAGAGATCCAGAAAAAACATCTATTTCTGCTCTATTGACTACGCCAAAGCCTTTGACTGTGTGGATCACAATCAACTGCGGAAAATTCTGAAAGAGATGGGAATACCAGACCACCTAAACTGCCTCTTGAGAAATCTGTATGCAGGTCAGGAAGCAACAGAACTGGACATGGAACAACAGATTGGTTCTAAATAGGAAAAGGAGTATGTCAAGGCTGTATATTGTCACCCTGCTTATTTAACTTATATGCAGAGTACATCATGAGAAATGCTGGGCTGGATGAAGCACAAGCTGGAATCAAGATTGCCAGGAGAAACATCAATAACCTCAGATATGCAGATGACACCACCCATACGGCAGAAAGTGAAGAGGAACTAAAAACTCTCTTGATGAAAGTAGAAGAGGAGATGAAAAAGTTGGCTTAAAGCTCAACATTCAGAAAACGAAGATCATGGCATCTGGTCCCATCACTTCATGGGAAATAGATGGGAAACAGTAGAAATAGTGTCAGACTTTATTTTTGGGGGCTCCAAAATCACTGCAGATGGTGACTGAAGCAATGAAATTAAAAGACGCTTACTCCTTGGAAGAAAAGTTATGACCAACCTAGATAGTGTATTGAAAAGCAGAGACATTACTTTGCCGACTAAGGTGCGTCTAGTCAAGGCTATGGTTTTTCCTGTGGTCATGTACGGATGTGAGAGTTGGACTGTGAAGAAGGCTGAGCGCCGAAGAATCGATGCTTCTGAACTGTGGTGTTGGAGAAGACTCTTGAGGGTCCCTTGGACTGCAAGGAGATCCAACCAGTCCATTCTGAAGGAGATCAACCCTGGGATTTCTTTGGAAGGAATGAAGCTAAAGCTGAAACTCCAGTACTTTTTCCACCTCACACTAAGAGTTGACTCATTGGAAAACACTCTGATGCTGGGAGAGATTGGGGGCAGGAGAACAAGGGGACGACCCAGGATAAGATGTCTGGATGGCATCACTGACTCGATGGAAGTGAGTCTGAGTGAACTCCGGGAGTTGGTGATGGACAGGGAGGCCTGGTGTGTTGTGATTCATGGGGTCGCAAAGAGTGGGACACGACTGAGCAACTGAACTGAACTGAAAATAACTCAATGAGTATGGCTTCTGATTTAATGCTACAATACAGCAAGCAAAAAAAAAAAAAGATGATAAATTGAATTTTGAAAAGAACAGCAGATGCCTCATTGGTTATATGTATTGCTTTACTAAAGACTATAATTGTAAATATTCTTTGACAGTGCATTTGCAATGATGTGGATGAGAATTCTACTTACGAATTCAACTGACTGATCTTTGTTAACCTGAGAGAAAGATAATAAAGCCTGTGAGCATATGACAAAGTGAATCTGAGTCTGTGATTAATGGAACAATTCGGTTGTTCTTGAAGCTGACCCACTTATCATTTATCTTTAGTTTACTCCATAGAAATGGTCTTATTCATTCTGTTTTAAGATAATTCTGTGTGCCCAAAGTATAAATTCAAATTAGAAAGAAAATACAGAATGTTATAAAATGAACAAACAAAAAGAAAAAAACAAATGTTCTGAATTCAGATGCTTATTTGTATGTTGTACTTCATATAAATGTAAAAGAAAATTGGTACAGGATAGTTTTCTCATTTAGAACCTAAGAAATCTCATGTTATTTGTTGCATTTGAAATATAAAATAATCTAGCTCTTACCCATAAAGAATATATTGCACTTTGAGTCTTTGAATCTTTCAAAATCTTCAGTGGGAAAATATTTTTAAAAATTTCTTAGTGCTGATGACATCACAAAGATAACTGTTAGTCTGCTTTTGAGGAGAGCCAGTGGCAAATTCTGATATATGACCAGAGTGCAACACTATCTATTGCTATCAAGATGAATGCATTTTAAAATTGATAATTATAACTTACATTTGTAGTGTTGTACTCTGTGACAAAAAAAAATTACTTATGAGGTCCTTTAAAGGCCAAATCACTGACTTTAAAAGTAAAGTCAGTGTGCAGGATCTATATGCCAGCAACAGGACAAAATAATTCTTCAAGGCAGTGCCCTTTAGTGAAGGTCTGCTAAAAGTTGGGGCAAGGGGTAGAGAGCCACTTTTTTCTCCTGGTTCCCGGGATTAACTCAGCATATTTATGACCTGGAAGAGTTTCAAATCTTTGAGGTTGAGGTACAAATTAAGAGACAAGGAAGAACCACCATTGATTTTTTAGTAAGAAAAAGACTATACTGAATAGCAGAGTAACTTATAATATTTTAAAATTGAGTTGTAATATAAATCAATATAATTTTTTAAATTAGCTAAAATTAAAAGTATGTGATTTCAGGAAGCACAATAAGCAATAATACTGAATGTTGAAGTTGTAGTATATAGACAACTTAAAATACAATAATAATAAAATGCATAACATGCATTATTATATAAATAAATGAATGTCTTGAATTCAAACTGCTTGTATATAATTTATCTGTATGATTACTGCATTACTATTATCCTAGAATTAAAAGATAATAAAAGAATAAAAAGTTCCTGGTGGCTCAGTAGTAAATAATCTACTTCAATGCTGGAGACTACCTGCAAGGCAGGACACACAGGGTCAACCCCTGGGTTCAGTCTCTGGGTCAGAAAGATCCTCTGGAGAAGGAAATGGCAGCATCCAGTATTCTTGCTTGGGAAAACCCATGGACAGAGGAGCCTGGCTTGCTACAGTCCATGGTGTTTCAAGAATCTGACATGACTTAGCAATTAAATCACCACCATCATTCTAGAAGAATACAGTTTTGCAGGGTAGTTTTTAAATTTTGTCTTTTGTAGTTTTCAAATACAAAATTCACTAATATGCAGCTCTATATAATCAAAGCTATTGGAACACAGGTCTTTTAGTAGCAATCAGGGTCAGATTTAGGTTATAAGGTGAAGATAAGGTCAGGGAAAACAGCTAAAACAAAGTAAATTTTGGAAAAAAGTTACAGAAGGAATAACAAAGCAAACATTAAAAGTTGCCACCATCTAGAATGAACTGTAGAACTAGGATACATTAATGTTAAGGAAATTCAAATCTGTTTCTTGTTAACCTACACTAACTTGAAATAAATTTGTAACCTAAATGCCAGAGAATGAACCAAAGCATCTGAAATTTGTCAACTGATTTTTGAAGACACACTTGAGATATTACATATATCATATGTACGTGTATATATATATATATATACATGTATATATATGATACCTATATACTCTTAAAATTTGTGTAAATGGTCATCCATAAACAGTATGTTTTCATTCTGTTGATTTACTGTAAGTTATTCACTTAAGAAATTTTTCTTGTAGGTTTCAAACATATACAATGTCCAAATTTGTAGATTGCTTAGGTTAGTGAACATCTCAGAGATGCAGAGATGAATTCATTTTCAGTTTTTAAAAATTACATACATGATATGTATCTACTCTCATTCTCTGTGTTCTTAAACTTTCACCTATCAGTTTTAATGATATATTGTTTGACTACTTGTTTCTGCTACTGCTGCTACTGCTGCTGCTAAGTCGCTTCAGTCGTGTCCGACTCTGTGCAGCCCCACAGATGGCAGCCCACCAGGCTCCCCCATCCCTCGGATTCTCCAGGCAAGAACATTGGAGTGGGTTACCATTTCCTTCTCCAATTCATGAAAGTGAAAAGTGAAAGTGAAGTCACTCAGTCATGTCTGACTCTTAGCGACCCCATAGACTGCAGCCTACCAGGCTCCTCCACCTATGGGATTTTCCAGGCAAGAGTACTGGAGTGCGTTGCCATTGCCTTCTCCAACTTGTTTCTAGTAGAGGTGAAATACGTTGAAATTTGAATGGATTATATATAATGACAGTTTATAGTTGTACTAAAATTATCACAGGACCGTTAAATCAAGCACCAGGGTTAATTAGCTTGGCTAGAGCTGGGATTCATAATTATCCATGTTATGTTGATTGTTATTTCCTCTTCACCCTTACTGTATACATTTGTATCAATTGAAGTGCATAGTAGCTAAACATCCTCCACAGAAAATAATTTAAATCAGTCTGAAAAGTGTGTCCATATATATAAAAGGATATGATAATAGGGGTTGAATTATGAGATAATATGGCAAAATTATGTTCTTGTGAGTAACCTCAAATGAGGGGCCAGGGTGTTAGCTGACACCAAGACAGAGCAGAGCCTAATTTTAGCAAAGTACTAACCACTCAGTCATGTTCAACTCTGTGACTCCATGGACTGTAACCTGCTAGGCTCCTCTGACCATGGAATTCGCCAAGCAAAAATAATACAGTAGGTTGCCATTCCATTCTTCAGGGGACCTTCCCAACAGAGACACTGAACTCAGATCTCCTACATTGTTGGCAGATTCTTTACTCTCTGGGCCACCAGGGAAGCCCCCAATGTTAGTAAAAGCAAGGGCAAGAAATATGATTTATTTTTAGTCAACAGAATAACAACAGCTGTTACAATGATACTTCTGTTTGCCAGAGCTTAGCAATGAAAGTGGTTTCAGGGGACAATTTAAATGGATTTAAGAGAGCATGTGGGCTTCCCAGGTGGCTCAGTGGTAAAGCATATGCCTAAAAATGTAGGAGAAATGGTTTGATACCTGGGTTGGGAAGAACCCCTGGAGCAGGAAATGGCAACCCACTCCAGTATTCTTGCCTGGAAAATTCCATGGACAGAGGAGCCTGGTGGGATACAGTCCATGGGTTGCAAAGAGTTGGAGACGACTGAGCACAGCACAGCACAGTACAGCACAGCAAGAGAGCATGTAAGACTACCTCTTAGAGATAAAAGTAACTGAATAAAAAACTCTGACTTCTTTCAGTCATACAAAGGAATAACAAAACAAGCAAAGTCTTAGAATTAATATAATCAATTAATTTGCATTTTTGCTGTATGTTTGCCAATATACATTTGGCACAAATGTATATATAACAATTTTATGTGGGTTAGTTAGATTTGAACAAAAATGATAGTATCTTTAAAATCACATAGTAGGACAGGATTTTTCTTAGAAAATCTGCCATCTTTCATGATCTTACTGTCAATAATTATTTAACTGAAATACAGAATTCCTTCAGAATTCCCTGTTGCTGCAGAATTATTTTTTCTTCCTTTCCAGTTGTTCTACAAAGCCTGTCTTATGATGAGAAAATTTGGTCTTAAGTAAGCAATTTTTAGCAATTATTATGACTATAATATATGAAGTGATGCCTAACATTTCAAATTTAAATACAGACTGCCAACCATACCATTCTCAAGAGCCTCCTTTATCTTTGTTTTGAAAATGTGGTTTTATGTATTTATGCTAAAACGAAAAAATCCATAAATGTTCTTTCATCTTGATACTTCATTTCATTAAGTTGCAAAGAAATAATTAACATATGTGTTGAATAAAAATCCTGCTTCAAAACTCATTTTTCATCTTCATTATGTTGCTACTGTGGAAGCAAAATTTTAATTTGAAGTCAATCTTTTCTTTTAGCCTTAGTTCTGGGTATTTAGACTGTGTCATAGAAACAGCAAATGGGTGCTTAGTAAAACGTATTCTTTAAGTCAAATGACCATATTATAGCATTACTATCAATATATTTACAATTATCTTTAGTCAATAGTCCATATAAAATGATATGGAGACCCTTTCCATTCCCATTTTTTTCACTCTTACTAGTTTTTGTGGATACCTCAACCACTGCCTTGCCCCTTTTGACTGTATTTGAATAATTTCCCTCCCATGCTAGGCTAACAAAATGCTTTTTAGGGCTCAGCCTATCCATATACAACATGCAAGAAGTTCTCTGTTGAAGTGTTGCCATCCCTTTAACTTTTGATTATGCCAAGACAGTCATGTAAAATTGTCTTTATTTCAATTCCCCAATCTTATGAAAAGAAGATCCTCCTTTCCTGGGTTCCATTCTTTTTTGCTTTCCCACTGAATTCCCTTGCTTTCTCAAGCCTGGAATTTATTTATTTATTTATTTTTTTCTATCTCAAGGCAGAACTGGGAGGAAAGTATAGTTTTTGCTTATTTTGTATCCTGATAAATATTTTGTCTCTGCTCTGACTCCTTTACATTCCTTTAGGTGACTAGAATTTAAAAAATTGTAATCCAGGAATAGACTCCCATATTCTATGCTCTATTCTATGACATATTTTCCTTGAGGAAAACTAGCATAGAATGGTGTAGATGATTTAATAGCAAAAGGGCAGTGGGAGTAATAGGAAATCATATTTCAAAAACATAATCGAGACACATGTAATACATATGAATATTAAAACTGTTGGAGAAAAGAAAGAGGAAAGAGGTTAATAATTCTTGGAATAATTGTAACATTGAATAGTAGAGAATTCCTAAATAAAATTCATAACCCTTGGAAAACTTACATGGAAAAGGGAGAGAATAGATGGGCAATTATAGATACTAGAAAGAAAAATGTGACAAAGAAATATATTAAATTAATAAAGATTACTTATTGATCAAACATTTTGTTGTTGTTTGCCTATTGTATGTCAGGCTTTATGCCAGTGTATGGAAATCAAAGCATCAGCAAGACACAATTTTTCTCTCAAGGAGTTCAAAAACCAGTCTTAAAGACAGGGAAGTAAAATAGCACATATAATGCATCAAAATAACTATAAATATAAACTTGATTAGAAGGAATTCTCAAATAGCAAGTGTACTAGTGGTAGTGGTAGTGTGTGTGTGTGTGTTTAATCATTTCCAAGTGGAACGGCACCTGTGTTAAATCTAAAAAGGAGATAAGAGGTACATGAAATGATGCTCAACATCAGTAATTCCTAGAGAAATGCAAATCAAAACTACAATGAGGTATTACCTCAAACCTTTCAATATCTCCCTTTTTTTAATTCTTACTACAAAACCAAGACTTTAAGTACATGAATGTGTTACTAATTATATTTACTTTTTTTTCATATTTGCTGCATGACAAGAGCTTCCCTGGTGGCTCGGTGGGGGCGGGCAGAGGGGAGGCGGTGAATCTGCCTGTGAATGCAGGAGATTTGGGTTCAGTCCCTAAGTTAGAAAGATTCCCTGAAGAAGGAAATGACAACCTACTCTGGTACACTTGCCTGGGAAATCCCATGGACAGAGGAACCTGGTGGGCTTTGGTCCACGGGGTTCCAGGAGAGATGGGGAGGTTGGACTGAGTGAGTGAATATGCGTGGTCAACACGTACAATGAAATATTGCTCAGTCACAAAAAATGCAACAATGACATTTGCAGTCACAAGGATGGACCCAAGAGAAGATGGCATTAAGTGATATAAGATAAACAAGAAAAGACAAATATTAAAAGGTATCATTTACCTGTGGACTCTAAATAAGTGATACAAATGAACTCATTTACAAAACAGAAAAAGACTAACAGACATAGGAAAAAAAAAAAAAAGTACGGTTACTAAAGAGGTAAGGAGAGACAAATTAAGAGTTTGGGATTAACATATGCACACTACATTTTAAAAATTGACAAACAATAAGGACCTACGTTATAGCACAGGTAACTATCCTCAATATCTTGTAATAATCTATAAGGATATTGAAGTCATCTTTCAAGATGGCAAATATTGATGAATTTTCAAAACTTTTTAGTAAAAAACTGTATATATTTTAGAACAGGGAAAGCGTAATTCATGAATTCATTAAAAATCTTGAGTCAATTATTTAGAATTCTTCTTTCTGGTTAATAAAGTAACAGCCAAAGCCCTGCAGGAATGTTCAGTCCACTATCTAAATCATATTTCATCCTAGGCAAAGTCAGAAAAGTCTGTGTTAAATGTGCTACAAGCAATATTTGTGACTCAAATTTCAAGCATTAGTTCATAAATTAGGGTTTTATATTGACCCTGCCCTCCTAGAACATCTGTTCTGTTCAGACAAAAATGCCAAGCAAAAGCGAAATTGCACAGTTGTGTCCGACTCTTTGCGACCCCATGGACTGTAGCCTACAACGCTCCTCCATCCATGAGATTTTCCAGGCAAGAGTACTGGAGTGGGGTGCCATTTCCTTCTCCAGAGGATCTTCCCAACCCAGGGATCGAACCTGGGTCTCCCTCATTGTAGGCAGATGTTTTACCATCTGAGCCACCAGGGAAGTGCTAAATCATATTTCATCCTAGGCAACGTCAGAAAAGTCTGTGTTAAATGTGCTACAAGCAATATTTGTGACTCAAATTTCAAGCATTAGTTCATAAGTTAAGGTTTTATATTGACCCTGCCCTCCTAGCACATCTGTTCTGTTCAGACAAAAATGCAAAGGAACATGTTTATAGAACAGCATGTGAGAAAGATTTAGTATTTTAGCTTTATCTGCCTAGTTGTAGACTTGAATAATTTTTATATTACAAGGAAAAATGGATCCAAAGCATCTGACATTAAATCCCTAGCAGGATTCCAAAATGTCAGTTGGTTATTAAGCTAAGCTGTGTTCCTGTGTAAATTCTATAAAGGGATTCTGTACCTGTGTATTGATTAGCAACCTGTGGGGGAGACTGTATGCTGAAGGAAAGATAAACATATATTTGAGTGTCCTATGCTTTATGGACTATGCCAAAGCCTTTGACTGAGTGGATCACAATATACTGTGGAAATTTCTGAAAGAGATGGGAATACAAGACCACCTAACCTGCCTCTTGAGAAACCTATATGCAGGTCAGGAAGCAACAGTTAGAACTGGACATGGAACAACAGACTGGTTCCAAATAGGAAAAGGAGTACGTCAAGGCTGTATATTGTCACTCTGCTTATTTAACTTCTATGCAGAGTACATCATGAGAGATGCTGGGCTGGAAGAAGCACAAGCTGGAATTAAGATTGTCAGGAGAAATATCAATAACCTCGGATATGCAGATGACACCACCCTTATGGCAGAAAGTGAAAAGGAACTAAAAAGCCTCTTGATGAAAGTGAAAGAGGAGAGTGAACAAGTTGGCTTAAAGCTGAACATTCAGAAAACGAAGATCATGGCATCCGGTCCCATCACTTCATGGGAAATAGATGGGGAAACAGTGGAAACAGTGTCAGACTTTATTTTTTGGGCTCCAAAATCACTGCAGATGGTGACTGCAGCCATGAAATTAAAAGACGCTTACTCCTTGGAAGGAAAGTTTTGACCAACCTAGATAGCATATTCAAAAGCAGAGACATTACTTTGCCAACAAAGGTCCGTCTAGTCAAGGCTATGTTTTTTAGAGTGGTCATGTATGGATGTGAGAGTTGGGCTGTGAAGAAAGCTGAGAGTAGAAGAATTGATGCTTTTGAACTGTGGTGTTGGAGAAGACTCTTGAGAGTCCCTTGGACTGCAAGGAGATCCAAGCAGTCCATTCTAAAGGAGATCAGTCCTGGGTGTTCATTGGAAGGACTGATGCTAAAACTGAAACTCCAATACTTTGGCCACCTGATGCAAAGAACTGACTCATTTGGAAAGACCGTGATGCTAGGGGCGATTGGGGGCAGAAGGAGAAGGGGATGGCAGAGGACGAGATGGCTGGGTGGCATCACCAACTCGATGGACATGAGTTTGGGTAAACTCCGGGAGTTGATGATGAACAGGGAGGTCTGGCTTGCTGCAATTCATGGGGTGGCAAAGAGTTGGACATGACAGAGCAACTGAACTGAACTGATTCTTTGAAATAATACAGTTCTTTAAGTGAGGAAATCTGAAACTATGTTTCTTAATATTGACTTTCCTAAATTATTTTATTTGCTTTCTGTATAACTAACAAGAGGAAAATAAAATCTGGCTCTCCACTTTCCTCAAATTTATAATTCCTGTTATCAAGAAGGGCTTCCCTGGTGGCTTGGATGGTAAAGAATCCTCCTGCAATGGAGGAGACCTGACCTGGCTTTGATCCCTGGGTTGGGAAGATACCTTGGAGAAGGGAAGGGCTACCGTATCCAGTGGGAGTTAAATATCCATAAACATATCTTAACCTCACAAATAATTGACTTTTATCACTCTAATTACCTTCAACTCAGCTTTCTGTGAACCACAGATCTCCAAGACTGTAATATTACATGTAACAGAGACAGGCAGAAATGCCAGTCTGTGAATATCCCCTCACTTTATAGTCTTCAGTGTACAATGTGATACTTTAAGCTCTCATGGCATATTTCTTTGATTTTTTATTCATTGGTTTCTTTATTCATTTACTGAAACCATAGGAATAAACCTCTTGCTACATGATAATTTCTAAACATTCCAAGTTGGATTGCTAAGAATACAAATATATAGTGGACCAAACTACTCAAACTTAATGAGTTGCATATAATAGTGTATTTTTCAAGTAACCAGATGTATGAGCATTAAGAATGATTAAAGGGTTTATATTCTGTATGCCATAGTAACAGGAAGGAAGAAACATCAAACTGCCTGGAGGTGTTAGGGATGATTTTAAAAGAATATGGTCAATTGGGTCTGAGGTAGGCAGAAGAAGCAGGAGGAGCTATGCTGAAAAGGAGCCTAAAGGCAAATTTCAGAGTTCTATTGCATCTGTAAATATAAAAGTTGACATTGGAAATACACACTTTATTCAGACCATAAAGGACACTGTGTCTCAGGCTAAGAATTAGGAATCATATGCCACTTTGTAATCTTTAGAATTTGGCTTTAGTTATCATTAATCAGAACTGACATCAAATTCTGGAAGGAGATATAAATCTATTTCTCACTGTCCTTCATCTAACCTATTCCAACCTTCAAATTCTATTTCAGAAGTGTGAACCACAATACCTGGCTGAATGATGGAATAAAGTTTCAAGTTAGACAACATAATTACCGTGTTGTTAAAACCCATTAATCAAAGTGAGTTTTCATTTACCCTCTTGATTATTAAACAATAAAATATTGAAAGACTGACCTCCCATTCAAATAAAAATAAAAATGACAGCTTCTCCCAAGAAATAATGTTTGGAATTTATTGTTAATTTGGGCCATATAGAAAGGAGAGACCTAAAGGAAATATTAATGTCAGAAATTTTCTTTAAAACTATTATTGCCAATTAGCTGAGAGCTTCTGTGGGTTATAAATGCATATTGATCTCTCTTTCTTTCTTTATCTCTTTCACTCATTCTTTCCTTTTCTCATTGTCTTGGTACCCATTTGTTTTACCGACAAAAAGAAAAAAACTTCATCATTCCTATATGAATGTTTCTATCAATGTGCTTTTTGCTCCTATCCACTTAGACCAAATTTCATGAATTTTCAGATTGTGTTCCTATGTCCTGATTGATATTGTTATTTCATGTTTCCAATAACAGTTCTTCAGAAAGGCAAATCTAAAATGCTCAATAGTTAACGAGTGGTAATAATGTTTTTACTTCTCCAATTTCTTGTCGTTTATTATCTACTTCCTGTCTCTATTAATGACAAATTTTATTCCAGCCTTCCAATTGGTGCCTTCTGTTGCCACTGTCAACAGCACCAAATCCCTCCACATTTTGGTTTGCTTACTTAGTTTATTCTTAGTGTAAACTATTTCAGAAGTGCTCCCTGGAGCCAGTTTTGTGTTCGTTAATTACAATGAACATTATCACAACATTAAAAGAAAATGTTTGCCTATTTGATTTACAGTATATTCCTCTTTATAGTATGACCTAAATCAAGTCCCTTACAATTATGCAGTAGAAGTGACAAATAGATTCAATGCAACAGATCTGATAGAGTATCAGAAGAACTATGGATGGAGGTTTGTGACATTGTACAGGAGGTGGTGACGAAAAACATCTTCAAGAAAAATAAATGCAAAATGTTTGTTTGAGGAGGCCTTAAAAATAGTTGAGAAGAGTGAAAGACAGGGGAGAAAAGGAAAGATATACCCATTTGAATGCAGACTTCCAAAGAATAGCAAGGAGATATAAGAAAGCTTTCCTAAGTGAACAATGCAAAGAAATAGAGGAAAACAATAGAATGAGAAAGAGTAGAGATCTCTTCAAGAAAATTAGAGATACTAAGGGAACATTTCATGCAAAGATGTGGACAATAAAGGACAGAAATATTATGGACCTAACAGAAGCAGAAGATATTAAGAAGAGGTGGCAAGAATACCCAGAAGAACTATACAAAAAAGATCTTCATGACCCAGGTGATCACATGGTGAGATCATTTACCTAGATCCAGACATCATGGAGTGCGAAATCAAGTGGGCCTTAGGAAGCATCACTATGAACATAGCTAGTGGAGGTGATGGAATTCCAGTTGAACTATTTCAAATCCTAAAAGATGATGCTGTGAAAGTGTTACACTCAATATTCCAGCAAATTTGGAAAACTCAGCAGTGGCCACAGGACTGGAAAAGGTCAGTTTTCATTCCAATCCCAAGGAAAGGCAATGCCAAAGAATGTTCAAACTACTGCACAATTGCAATCATTTACACTCTAGCAAAGTAATGCTTAAAATTCTCCAAGTCAGGCTTCAACAGTACGTGAACTGTGAACTTCTAGATGCCCAAGCTGGATTTAGAAAAGGCAGAAGAACCAGAGATCAATTGCCAACATCTGTTGGATCACAGAAAAAGCAAGAGAATTCCAGAAAAAATCCTATTTCTGCTTCATTGACTAGCTAAAGCCTTTGTATGGATCTCCACAAACTGTGGAAAATTTTTAGAGATGGGAATACCAGACCACCTGACTTGTCTCTTGAGAAACCTGTATGCAGGTCAAGAAGCAATAGTTAGAATCAGACATGGAACAATGGACTGGTTCCAAATTGGGAATGTCAAGGCTGTATATTGTCACCCTGGTTATTTAACTTATATGCAGAGTATGTCATGCAAAATGTCAAGCTGGGTGAATCACAAGCTCGAATCAAGATTGCCATGAGAAATATCAACAACCTCAGATATGCAGATAACATAACCTTAATGGCAGAAAGTGAAGTAGAACTAAAGAGCCTCTTGATAAAAGTGAAAGAGGAGAGTGAAAAAGCTGGCTTAAAACTCAACATTGAAAAATGAATATCATGGCATCTGGTCCCATCACTTCATGGCATACAGATGGGGAAACAATGGAAAGAGTGACAGATGTTATTTTCTGGGGTTTCAAAATCACTGTAGATGGTGACTGTAGCTATAAAATTAAAAGACACTTGCTTCTTGGAAGAAAAGCTATGACAAAGCTAGATACTGTATTAAAAAGCAGAGATATTACTTTGCCAAAAAATGTCTTTAGTTTCAAAACTATGGTATTTCCAGTAGTCACATATGGATCTGAGAGTTGGACCATAAGGAAGGCTGAATGCAGAAGAATTGGTACTTTGAACTGTGGCACTGGAGAAGGCTTCGGAGAAGATTCTTGAGAGTCCCCTGTACTGTAAGGTCAAGCCAGTCAATCCTAAAGGAAATCAATTTTGAGTATTCATTGGAAGGATTGATACTGAAGCAAAATCTCTACTACTTTGGCCACCTGATATGAAGAACTGACTTACCGGAAAAGACCTTAATGCTGGGGAAGATTGAAGGCAGGAGGAGAGGGGGACAAGAGAGGATGAGATGGTTGGATGGAATCATCTACTCAATAAACATGAGTTTAAGCAAACTCCAGGAGATATAGAAGGATAGGGAAGACTGGCGTGCTATAGCCCATGGGTCACAAAGAGTCAGACACGACTGAGCAACTGAACAACAAAGTTCCTCTGGATTATAAGATTTGTGATGCCAAGATGCCATCTTGACCAAGCAATCTGTGGAGTTCAGTTTGATTTCCTAATATATGTAGTTTTTGATAAATAAACATATGACTAAAAGTTGTGGGGAAAACCTCAAATCTTAGTTCAAGACCCTTATTGTCTTTGTTAGTTCAAACTTCACCCCTAATCTTCTCTGGGCTTCCGAATTTAAGCTTCAGAATGACAGTTTTGAACCAAAAGGAAATATAGACCTTTCAAATTTATAATTCTTCAGCTCTGTAAATGGTAATGTTTGGAAGTAAGCTAATTTCTATTGGCATCATGTTTTCAAATTGTAGAATCTGTGCTGGAGTAATATCCCTGGCTTATTTCTCTTTAGACAAGGAGGTAATATTTAATTGACTGTTGTGTTAGGGAGAAGGAACTGGCCATTGGCCATGAGGGTATTTGATTGTGGAGACATCATGTTTTCTCCGACTTTCATCACAATGGTCAGAACAGATTCTTCTCCTGCAGGTGAAGGTCTGTAGTTGACCAATGCTGCTGGGACAAGGGAATCAAGTGTATTTATCATAGGCCCATTTGCCTATAGACCTAAAGTGCATTATCAAGACCCTTTCTCAGTAGTAGAGATATTTCAATTTCTTGACATTTTTACCTTTAATTTAATTCCCAGCTTTGGAGGACTACACAGGATTTTTATGTATGAGAACTCCAAAATCTCAAGTGTGTGTGTGTGTGTGTGTGTGTGTGTGTGTGTGCGCGCACACACACACACAGTTGCTAAGTCATGTCTAACTCTCTGTGACTCCATGGACTGTAGCCCTCCAGGCTCCTCTGCCCATGGGATTTTCCAGGCAAAAATATCTGGTGGGTTGCTATGTCGTTCTCCAGGGGATTTTTCTGACTCAGAGGAGGTTATAGCTAAACACAGTGTTAGCTATGTATACTCAGCCTTTCAAATAAGCAGAAGAGTATTTTGTATGTTTGTGTGTGTGTGTTCATGTTTGTACTCCTATATTGACAAGGATATTGTGTCTTTATGTGGAAAAGTTACCTAGTATACTTAAGTATAGATATTAGATTCAGTGATATTACAGTCTAGGTTTATCAGAGATGCAGAGAAGGGTATATATATCTTGAAAGAAAGAGAGTTCCACTATGGAGATGTCCACACTTTGAAAAAGAAAATAGTCACAGATAAACTGACAAAATTAATGGTTTAGAAAGTACTATTTTCCTAATGTTTTTGCATTGCTTTAAATAATACAAATTATTCATTGTTTTATGAAAAGTTAAATAATAGTGAAATCTTTAAGTAAAGACGGAGGAGTGGCAATCTTTCCCTTTTGCTTTGTTTCTCTGAACTTCTTGTTTTGGAGGGGTGTGGTAAGCTTCCTACCTGTTCTCAAGGGTCATCCACAGGCATAGTTGGCAGTCCTGGAAGACATTATCTTGCTGAACAGAGGGATTGTTTCAGGAGTGGGTTTATGACTTGAAGAGAGTCAATATCCATTTATAGCCACTTATAAAGATTCTAGATAAAATGAGCATCTATTATTGACATCATAGAGCTTAACAATGATAAAAATTATAAAAGCCTGGGATTCTCTGGGAACACCTTGGCTGCTGAGGGAGAATGCACATCAGAGGAAGAACACCCAGAGGGAAACAAGTGGGAAGTGGCAAGAGAGGGACAGAAAGAATCCTAATGAGTGTTTCAAACCCTGGAATGACTGTTGTATGAAACTACCTTCACAACACATACTCTGTAATTATATCCTCAGAAAATACATTCATTTTTCTCTTCTTAAGCTAGTCAGAAATGCATTTTGACCTTCTACATAGAGTTCTGACTAATGCATACCAATGAGCACATATCATGTGATAATAAAGACTCTTGGAGTTTAGGAAATTAGAAACTTATTTAGAAGAGTAGGGAATGATTGAAGTATTAATGAAAGTTTATCTTATGTTTAACATATTTCCATTGAAAACATTTTATTTAGTAAGTGAGGAGGAAACTTTGGAGAAAATTGGCATGGCATAGTGGAGATATTACCCATGTTTTTCTTGCTTTTGTTTCTTGTGACGATTCTAATCCACAGTTAAAGGAAAGGATGCAGCATTACATCAAAGCTCATCAGAAAAGACCACTTTGACATTAATGATGTGTCCTACACTTGCAGCGAGGAAGTTGACAGACATATTTCCTGTGTGTGACACTCATGGCACAATGGATTTTGTAATCATATTAATCCACTGCTACCTATTTAGGTAATTTTTTGTTGACATATAATTATTATATGCATCAATTATTACAACAGGATACCTAGCTGTGATTTTTACCCCTATTCAAAATGAGGAAACAGACTCATAGCTATGAAATAGTTAGCCTGTCCTCTTAGAACTGGAAGATTAGGGAGTAAATACTCAAATTCAGATTTGGCAGACACAGTACTAATATTGTTTTCAGTTCTTTGTTTTTTATGTCTTATTGTTGATTGATCTACATCCCATGGGAGAAAAAAAAATGTGTTATTTGGATATTAATAGAGAATTAGGACAGGCCAAAAAAAATGGGGATGTGTCATTTAGAGTTCTTAATACAGCAGTTGACCAAAAAGAGGCATTTTTTTGAAACAGAGATTTTTTTTTTTTTATAAATTGAAGGACTTTCATAGGGTTTTTTTCTTTCTTATTGAGTATCATACTAAATTTCCATAGAAAGTTGTCAAAAACCTTTTCCCCTTAATCTATAATACAATGGCAGTATGACAGGCCATATTTTACTACCATATACCTGAATTCCTTAGGAAGCTGTAACTTCCATACCACAGGGAGCCATGTGTAGATTTATGAATTGTTGAAACTTTAAAAAGCTTTAAAGTGACAGTAATGTGTTGCCTAAATAACTCCAGGAATATATTTTAATCTTCAAAAATAAACTATAAAATAATGTCCTACCAGAAAATTGAGGTCAAAGTTGAAACAATATATGCCAAGATATTTCTAGTTATAAAGATGAGTAATAGATTAAAACTTCAAGTCAGACATGATAATATTAATGTAGCACTAAAATTCATGAATCAAAATCATAATGTTCTATGGATTAACATAGTAACTGTGGATTAGTTACAGCATTAGTTAATATATAAAAATAAATATGTTTGTAAGAATTATATGTGGTGAAAATTGGGAGAGAATTTCTATAATTCAAAGTTTTATGGTGGTAAGTGGATAGATACATTTAAATGTCCTTCTTTTTAAAACCCAAATGAATTTCTTATTGTTAACTGTAGACAGAGAAATTGTGCTTTTTTGCTAACTTCCTATGGAGCTTATACTGGCATATTTTTGAAGAGCAGCAACATGTTCAATATCAAACTCCTGGTGTAGAATTTACAGCATATGGAAACTGATCTCAATTGAACCATCAATAATTATCATGTTAGGTATATCTTGCACAATGCTGCTCTCTGTCTTTGTTCCTAAGAGGGACTTTCCAGGTGGGTCTGCTGCTGCTGCTGTAGCTAAGTCGCTTCAGTCGTGCCTAACTCTGTGCAACCCCATAGATGGCAGCCCACCAGGCTCCTCCATCCCTGGGATTCTCCAGGCAAGAACACTGGAGTGGGTTGCCATTTCCTTCTCCAATGCATGAAAGTGAAAAGTGAAAGTGAAGTCGCTCAGTCATGTCCTACTCATAGCGACCCCATGGACTGCAGCCTACCAGGCTCCTCTGCCCATGGGGTTTTCCAGGCAAGCGTACTCAGGGGTAAACAATTCGCCTGCCCAACAGAAGATTTGTGTTTGATCCCTAAGTCAAGAAGATCCCCTGGAAAAGGAAACAACAACACACTCCAGTATTCTTGCCTGGGAAATTCCATGGACAGAGGAGCCTGGTGGGCTACAGGTCATGGGGTCTCAGAGTCAACATGACTTCATGAATAAACAATGACAAAAACACATTATTGGAAGATGCGAGAACAAGGTATCTTTAAGAAATTTTCTGAAATGTGTATGAATAGTCAGGAATGAATTGTAGATCTTTGTAACAGCGGGGGTAACCATTTGTTTTCTTCAGCCTTATTAAATGAGTGCTGCTAGTTCTGCTATTTTCTATTATAAAATCCCCCCTTTGAAAGCACACTCCAAAACACATATGGTAGTATCATCAAGTGAATGCATACTGCATGGAAACTGCTGACAAAGTCTGTATATGAAATGTGATTTTCTTGGAAACATCACCTTTCTAGATCCATATTTCACCCTCTAGCTTTTGTTGAAAAATTTAAAACTGTTTCTTCTGCATATAATCAAAGAATCCCATTAAAATTGTAACAGAAGCCCTTAGTTCTGTTGCATCCATTGGTTCAGATCAGCACCAGCTGGAATTTTTATGGTCTATGGTTCAACAACCCAACATATTGAGGTCATTTCTGCTTTTTTTACTGTCAGTTGCAAATGATGGAAAATGTCAGACTGGGATGAGCAACAACTCCAAAAAGTGGCATGGACAACTAATTTAAGCTGACACATGTAGCTCCTCTTCACTTTGATGGTTTCATATATGGCCAGACATAATGTGCCTTCAGAACATGCTGAAGGTTCTATCTTTTAACCTTTGTGAGAAACTTTAGCTCCTGGATTTGATGGCTTATTATAGTTTCAGTCATTTATGACATTTCAAGTTATATATTATATTTTGCTAACCTTACAATTAATTAATTTTGGAAAATATGAAATTTTCTTCATTCTGTTCTTCAGTGTTAATTTTTGGGTCCTATTTTCCAACATAGAAATTAAGAAAAATTTGCAGAACTATGTAAATGACTTTCCTAACACAAGAAATGCGGCAAAATTTCATCACAATTGTCCTCTCCTTTAATAATTATTTTTTAATCAGATGAAAATTCAATTTCAAAGTGATGTTGATAATAACTAATTTTCATTCTAATAATATAAGTTAGGTGATGGGCTGAAAATAAATTTATTTAGCTACATATTTAATACTTTAGCAATACTCTTTCACCTTTGCTAATTCTTTATTTAGAATATATGTAGTACTTCTATTATTACAATTTTCCAGATTTTTAAAATACTTCTCTAGATGTATTATAGAATAGCGATCCTATCCACCTCATGAAATGATACTGTCCAAATAGCTTGCATTCAGTACACATAATTTCAGAATGTGTTTTTTTTTTTTTCTTTAAACAATGTTTCTAACTGCATTACAGAAGGGCAATCACAACCTACCCCTCAAATAACACTCTTCTCTACAAAGCAAGCTGGTTACACTTTTAAAACCATCTTTATTTCAGTCATTTGTAAACAAAGGCAATTTATCATTATCACTGTTAATCACAGCTATATTGATTAATGTTTGAAGAAATGAAGATTTTTATATTCATTTTTAATAAAAACTCAATATCTAAAATGTGAAATTGATTTCTCTGCCTCCCTTATTTTTTTCACCTTTTATAATCATTGATATGGGAATTCCTTCAATAATTCAATACAGGAAATACTAGTATATACAAAAGAATGCAAATTATTATCTCATTAAAACAGACATCACATTCAGTTCAGCATTAACGTGTTCAACTCTTCAATTCAGTTCAGTTCAGTTCATTCACTCAGTCGTGTCCAACTCTTTGCTACCCCATGAACTGCAGCACACCAGGCCTCCCTGTATTCACCAACTACCAGAGTTCACTCAAACTCACATCCATCGAGTTGGTGATGCTATCCAGCCATCTCATCCCCTGTTGTCCCCTTCTCCTCCTGCCCCCAATCCCTCCCAGCATCAGAATCTTTTCCAATGAGTCAACTTTTCTCATGAGGTGACCAAAGTACTGGAGTCTCAGCTTTAGCATCATTCCTTCCAAAGGACACCCAGGACCGAGCTCCTTTAGAATGGACTGGTTGGCTCTCCTTACAGTCCAAGGGACTCTCAAAAGTCTTCTCCAACACAATGGTTCAAAAGCATCAATTCTTCTACTCTCAGCTTTGTTAACAGTCCAACTCTCACATCCATACATGACAACTTGAAAAACCATACCCTGGACTAGATGGACCTTTGTTAGCAAAGTAATGTCTCTGCTTTTCAATACGCTATCTAGGTTGGCCATAACTTTCCTTCCAAGGAGTAAACGTCTTTTAATTTCATGGCTGCAATCATCATCTGCAGTGATTTTGGAGCCCCCCAAAATAAAGTCTGATACTGTTTCCCCATCTATTTCCCATGAAGTGATGGGACCAAATGCCATGGTCTTCCTTTTCTGAATGTTGAGCTTTCAGCCAACTTTTTCACTCTCCTCTTTCACTTTCATCAAGAGGCTTTTTAGTTCCTCTTCACTTTCTGCCATAAGGGTGGTGTCATCTGCATATCTGAGGTTATTGATATTTCTCCTGGCAATCTTGATTCCAGCTTGTGCTCCTTCCAGCCCAGCATTTCTCATGATGTACTCTGCATGTAAGTTAAATAAACAGGGTGACAATATACAGCCTTGACATACTCCTTTTCCTATTTGGAGCCAGTCTGTCGTTCCATGTCCAGTTCTAACTGTTGCTTCCTGACCTGCATACAGGTTTCTCAAGAGGCAGGTCAGGTGGTCTGGTATTCCCATCTCTTTCAGAATTTTCCACAGTTGATTGTGATCCACACAGTCAAAGGCTTTGGCATAGTCAATAAAGCAGAAATATATTTTTTTTTTCTGGAACTCTTGCTTTTTTGATGATCCAGTGAATGTTGGCAGTTTGATCCCTGGTTCCTTTGCTTTTTCTAAAACCAGCTTGAAAGTCTGGGAGTTCATGGTTTGCGTATTGCTGAAGTCTGGCTTGGAGAATTTTCAGCATTACTTGACTAGCATGTGAGATGAGTGCAATTGTGCAGTAGTTTGAGCATTCTTTGGCATTGCCTTTTTTTGAGATTGGAATGAAAACTGACTTTTCCAGTCCTGTAGCCACTGCTGAGTTTTCCAAATTTCCTGGCATATTGAGTGCAGCACTTTCACAGCATCATCTTTCAGTATTTGAAATAGCTCAACTGGAATTCCATCACCTTAGAACAATAAAAATACATGGTAGAAATCCAAAAGTATAGCTATTTATAATATAATTAAGAATACAAGGCAGTATTTTCTTCTTCTGAAAAATAACATGAATAATTTCATACCACATGTGTAGAGGAAATTTTTTCAGAAATTCAAATGACAAATTATGTACTGAGAAATACCAATAAGTTCTGTCTTTTATAATCTCTCTTGTTATAGCTTGTGAAATATCAACCTCAAAGTATAATAAACAATAGAACAAAACTCCAGCAAACTCTATCTAGTATATTCTATTTTTACTAATGCAGTGGACAATTATAAATAAAATTTTTTGGGAAAAAACTGTTTTTCATATCTTGTTCATCTTAAACTTTCACAATTCATTTAGATCTTCATGGTAAAGTCAGAAAACCTTAAGTGAAGGTACAAAATGTAGCTACTTGCTTGTGTATGTGTGTGACATATATATGCATGCGAAGTCACTTGTCCGACTCTTTGAGACCCTCTAGACTATTGGGTCTGCCAGGCTCCTCTGTCCATGGGATTCTCCAGGCAAGAATACTGAAATGTGTTGCCATTTCCTTCTCCAGGGGATCTTCCTGACCCAGTGATCAAACCCATTTCTTACATCTTCTGTATTGGCAGGATGTGTAATTGCCTACATGAGAACAATCACTCATATCAGCTAGAACAATCGCTTTTGTCAGGTGGAAACAATTTTTTAATTTAAGTGAATACATCAGTTTAAACACGTTTATTTGAATAGTTATTTCTGTGGAAAGAAAGCATGTGTCTATCCCAAGATGTCTTGAATTGAAGAAGGAGATGCATAATTTTAGGACCAGAATGTGTGGAGATAATTAGAAGACATGTCTTGTTCTTTTTATGTTGCTAAGTAAAATGATGTGAAAATCAATATTCGGTTACCCTTTTGAGGAAACTCTTCAAATCCCAGTCTGTCAGATACTGTTTGGCATTTTGTAGCTTTTTATCCTTTATAATAAACTAAGAATGAATACTGACTTTGTATTTACCAGATAGATTTTCTTTGTTAAAAATAATTTAAATCCACAGATGTCAATAAGTAACTCCAGCTCAATGTTTTTACCCAATTCCCATTTCAGCAATAACTGAACTTCTAGTCAGTGACACTGACTACAGACTTTATAACATAATAGACTTCATAACACAACATGTGTAACTGGATAGTCTAGAATATGGTTTAAAGAGACATAAAAGTTTTTGATAAATAAGAACTTGTAATTTAATAGCATTACTGAAACATCCTTTGATATTAAAAATATACATCTACCAAAAATGAAGAAATCATATCACTTAAATCTTCTCTGTGAATTTCAAACAACCTAAGCATGCATGAAGAAAAAAGGGGCTAAAATGATAAAATTAAAACACTAGATCCTTTGTACTGCCTGTAAATATATCTCATTTCAGAATGTACAAAACTGCCTTCAAGTCATTTAATTACTGAGTAATGCTCTTTAGACACTTATTAAACCATGTCTCAAATAATCAGCTGGGATTATCCTTATCAAACTAGTCCCTTAATTTTAAACTCTAAATTTTCCAGATATTGTCAGTCCCTGGGAAGAGTGTCAATGCCTTACTCATCTTTGTATCCTAGATAATTTCATAATTTCAGAAGATTAAAAGATATTCAAGTAATGCTTCTCAAATGAATCAAGCAAAACTATTACACACACATGCACAGTCATACAAAGCATAATTAATCCACTATTCTTGGGTGTATCCCTGAATGCATAATTCTAGCAACTCACTAGGATGCTAAACTGGAGAACAGGAGAGATCTGATATGTACCCTTGATCTAGAAATATTTTTTAAAAGATCCTCTAACATCTTCTCTTCAACTCACTTTTTCATTTGCTGGTGAATCAGTGTATAAGTGTTTGTAAATGTGTTATACTAAGCTGTCAGACTGTGAAGAGTATTAAGTATTTTTCTAGACTTTCTAAATACCAATGAGACAAAAGTTGCTATATGAATTTGTAATGTTCTAGTCAAAATGAAGGTAAGCACTTATATTGTATTTATATTACACATCTTCCAATTACAGTAAAATGACTATATTATAAACTCTATTTTGCTAATGCACTTCAGAGAAATAAAGACAAAATGGAGTAAAGAAACTTTATTTTTGTTTATTCTTTATTCTCACTTATTACAAAAAGTCTCATAAGAAATAATTTGGAAAAAAAAACATTTAGGAGAACTGAACTAAGTTAACTCCTTTTATCTGTTGTTGTGCCCACAGATATTCAAATATTTTTATAGCACATAGTGCATAGTGGATGCAAAATGTGTTTTTACTAAATTGTGCTGAAATCACAGTTTCTCCTTCTCAATTTTGTCCTTATTTCTTCAAAGTTATAATAGGCTTAAGAAACATATGTAACTCGAATATCAATTTAATTTGGTTCTGAGCAACACACATTTTAAAAATCTCCTATCCCACAGTTCATTGGTTAGATGATTCCCATTCTTAACTCTACCTCGACAATTTTAATTCAGAGTCTGTAAGTAAAATATTTTAAGATGCGTATGTACCATGAGTCTGGCCAAAGAAATCTAAGTGGAATCACTCTGGGCGTGGTAGGAAAACTTTAGCCTCCCTAATGAATAAAAGGGGGAGATTCCAATTTTCTTTATGCCTTGAAAGTCAATTATTCCTGGATCTGTGGCAATCACATGACTGATAAGAAAAAGAGATGCAAAGATACTGAATCAATACCAGCAACTATTTCCAAATGACTTGTTAATTACACAGGCTCTCTACCTAAGTTGCTGTAACATTATCAAACATAATTATATTTGTCAGTTATTGTTTAGTTTATCAATCCATTCTCACCTTTGTTTGCTAAATTCAGGTCTTAGTAAAAGAGGAAAAATGAAGAGTATAGATAAGTTATTCATTTTTTTCCCCCAAGAATGTCACTGATTAAATGCTCATTTTATTTTCTGAGTCTTTTCTAGGCCTGATGATAAATAAGACAAAAGTGAACATACATAAAACATTGTTATTCTAGTAATATATAAATATTTACAAGCACTGGCATATATTATCTAACAAAATAAACTTTTTACTTTTATTTATTTATGTTTGGTTGTGGTAATCTTTGTTGCCATGCACAGCCTTTCTCTAGTTGCAGTGAGTGGGAGCTCCAGTTCCTTTTGGTGCATGGGCTTCTCAGTGCAGTGTTTTCTCTTGTTTCGGATTACAGGCTCTAGGACATGCTGGCTTCAATAGCTGTAGCTCACAGGCTCAGTAGTTGCAAATTGCAGACTCGAGAGCAGGCTCAGTAGTTGTGTTGCAGGGGCTGTAGTTGCTCAGTGGCATGTAGAACCTGCCTAGACCAAAGTTTGAATCCATGTCTTCTGAATAGGAAGGCAGATTCTTATCCACAGTACAATGACGGAAATCCCAAAATAAACTTTTAAATGCCAAAAAGTATAACTATTACACACAGTGCTCTTTCACAAAAAAAAAGTGTTAAAAACAAAAATCAATACAAATCAATAATCATAAGAAATAGAAAAACTTGAAAACATTTTAATAATCATCTATATATCATTTAAGCTGTACAGGAAATAAAAAATTAATTTTGGGGTAGTTTAGACATTCAGTTAGTTCAGTTCAGTCTCTCAGTCGTGTCCGACTCTTTGCGACCCCATGAATTGTAGCACGCCAGGCCTCCCTGTCCATCACCAACTCCCACAGTTCACTCAAACTCATGTCCATCGAGTTGGCGATGCCATCCAGTCATCTCATCCTTTGTCGTTCCCTTCTCCTCCTGCCCTCAATCCCTCCCAGCATCAGAGTCTTTTCCAGTGAGTCAGCTCTTCTCATGAGGTGGTCAATGTACTGGAGTTTCAGCTTTAGCCTCATTCCTTCCAAAGAACACTCAGGGCTGATCTCCTTTAGAATGGATTGGTTGGATCACCTTGCAGTCCAAGGGACTCTTAAGAGTCTTCTCCAACACCACAGTTCAAAAGCATCAGTTCTTCGGTGCTCAGCTCTGTTCACAGTCCAACTCTCACATCCATACAGGCCAACTGGAAAAACCATAGCCTTGACTAGATGGACCTTTGTTGGCAAAGTAATGTCTCTGCTTTTCAATATGCTGTCTAGGTTGGTCATAACTTTTCTTCCAAGGAATAAGCGTCTTTTAATTTCATGGCTCCAGTGATCATCTGCAGTGATTTTGGAATGCCCCAAAATAAAGTCTGACATTGTTTCCACTGTTTCCCCATCTATTTCCCATGGAATGATGGGACCGGATACCATGATCTTCGTTTTCTGAATGTTGAGCTTTAAGCCAAACTTTTCACTCTCCTCTTTCAGTTTCAAGAGGCTTTTTAGTTCCTTTTTGCTTTCTGCCATAAGGATGGTGTCATCTGCATATCTGAGGTTATTGATATTTCTCCAGGCAATCTGGATTCCAGCTTGTGCTCCTTCCAGCCCGGCGTTTCTCATGATGTACCCTGCATATAAGTTAAATAAGCAGGGTGACAATATACAGCTTTGATGTACTCCTTTTTCTATTTGGAACCAGTCTGTTGTTCCATGTCCAGTTCTAACTGTTGCTTCCTGATCTGCATATAGGTTTCTCAAGAGGCAGGTCAGGTGGTCTGATATTCCCATCTCTTGAAGAATTTTCCACAGTTTATTAGACATTAATGAAAGTTAAAATATTGCATATAAAAGCCCATGATGCATAGCCAAAGCTCTATTCAAATGAACTTTATAGCTTTAAAAATGGAATTATTAAGTCAAGGTTAACAGAATTAATATTGAAAGCATTAAAATATTAGTGAATTTCATAACTTACTAAGTATGAGATAGAAAAATGAAGATAAATGCATAAAATATGTAATCTGGAGGAAGAACCTAAAAATAAAAACTGTACAATTAATAAAAGTATGAGCTGGATCTTTAAGGAAAAAAACATACACATAAACAAAATTAGTTTCAGAAGCAATGAGTAGATGTATTTAATCTCAATATTAAAGAGAAAATAACATTTTAACATAATGTTATGCATAAATTATTTTCATTCATCTTAAATTTTTGAAGTAATTATTGATACATTTGGAATCCAAAACACTAAAATTAATTGATATGAAGATTTCAAATAAAAACCTGTATAGAACAAAACCACTGAAGAAAGAGCAAATTGAGTGAAAGTGCTAAGCCCAGAGAGTTTTACAAACATTTACATCAAACAGCCAATATTCATGGTACAAATAAATTACAATTTGCTATATGACTCAGGAAACTCAACCAGGGCTCTGTAACAACCTAAAGGAGTAGGATGGGGAGGGAGATAAGAAGGAGGTTAAGAGGAAGGTGCATATGTATACCTTGGCTGATTCATGTTGGTGTTTGACAGAAACCAATACAATTTTGTAAAGCAATTATCCTTCAATCAAAAAATAAATAAATTTAAATTTTTAAAAAAGTTTTAAAAATAAATATGAGAAACATTATAAATATATACTCAGTTATAAAATACAAAGTCAGTTATTAAAAATAATTCATTAATTTATGTTAATTTAGAAAATTAGCATCTAATGTCAAACATTGTTGCTCTATTCTGTTGCATATCAACAAAATTATAATCAATAAAAATAACAGATATAGAGAGGCAGTTATCATTAAAGATAGGCAAACATTTTGTAAAGTCAATCTCACTAATAATTAAATTTGTGCAAACTCATTTAAGAAATGAGACCCTTTCATTTCACAGGTAGGTCTCTGAGTATATACACCTTTCTCAATGTTTTTCTCACTTCAATCCAAATTTCTCATCTCCACATCCATACATTCAACCTCCACCCTACCTTCTGTACTTAAGATACCTCAAACTCAACAAGTCTGTACAAAATTCATACTGTTTTTTTTTTTTCCTGAAGGTATTCTGAGTTCGTGACCTCAGATAAGAAAATACTCCATGTTAAAGTAAACATTAGGATTTATCCTGAATGTATTACATTAACCCTGATCATAATGTTTCAAGAACAACAGCTTTTAATCCTTAAGTATCTCTTGTATTTATCTTATTTGCCATTAAAACCAACCTCAGAAGCCAGTATTACTTCTTAACCACATTACTGCTTCCTAACTGGTCTTCTTAAATCCAGCCCTGCTCCCCTTCAAATCACTCACTCCATTGTACACAGAAATGTCCACTTTAAATATTTTTTTTAATTGAAGAATAAATTCTTTTCAGTATTGTGTTGGTTTCTGTCAAAATTCTCTGATAGCTCAGCTGGCAAAGAATCTGCCTGTAATGCAGGAGACCCTGGTTCCATCCCTGAGTCAGGAAGATCCCCTGGAAAAGGGAAAAGCTACCCACTCCAGTAATCTGGCCTGGAGAATGCTATGGACAGTCCAAGGGGTCAAAAAGAGTCAGACAGGACTGAGTAACTTTCACTTTCACTGTCAAACATCAATGTGAATCAGCCATAGGAATACATGTGTCCCTTCCCTCTGAAACTCCCTCCCAGAAATGTCCTTTTTAAATTGAAAACTCATGAGACTTTTCTGTTTGAAACAAAATCCTAAAATGGCTTTTCATTACTTATTGGATGACAAGCAAAATATTTAACTGGGATTACAAGGCTCTAGGCCTTGGCTTGATTCCAGGCCCCATGGAACCAATTCCTCTGCCCCTTCCACTCATCTCAGTGCTGAAGAAAAAATGACCTCTGATCACAGTAGCCCATGCCATGCTGAGCCTTTGTTCCCTTCATTGTTGAAGCATTGCATAACCCTCCAGTGGGGTAAAGGCAACCAAAGAAAACAAAGAGTAGCAAGACACCTAAGAGTTATTGGATTTGAAGGAAGAGCTAGAGAATAAAGATCATCAACAAGATCAACATTACTGTGGACACAATTCATCGTTTTTCAATATTCCCATAGTGAAAACATTTTTTTTTAACTTGTAAATTTTCTTGATGAGCACTGTTCTGCAATTGACACTAATGGCAAATAATACCTCTCATGGGGGTAAAATGCATTCAATTACAGTATATATTATTTAGCTTAACTTGTTATGAACATCTTCATTTTATTATAAAGTTATATATGATAATACTATTTCTGTGTGAAATATAATAATGTTAAAATTGAATTATTAAATTAATTTAACATGGTAAATCCTCAAATCTGAGAAACAACTTGTCCACTGGCAGTCTTAAAACTCAATAGAGTGTTGCTAAAATACATAGTTTTAAAAAGTAAATGGTAGAATGTTTATAATAATTTTATATTTCTTATATCTATGGGCAAGAGTTGTTTTTCTAGAGCTAAAAAATTAAAATTGATCTTATTGCTTTCCAATGTTTCTAACTTAGGATGGATTTGTTGGTGGAGGAGAGGCCAGGACAACTGGATAGAGAAGAATATTGTCTATTTCCCTAAAAATATGACTGATGATTATTCTAATCTGATTGTACAAAGTCAGTCACTTTTTGTATTCATTATTAATTTTGAAATAGGTGAGAATGTGCCTATCAATCTATCTACAGACTCTTAAGATGGTGATTGCAGCCATGAAACTAAAAGACGCTTACTCCTTGGAAGGAAAGTTATGACCAACCTAGACAGCATATTAAAAAGCAGAGACATTACGTTGCCAACAAAGGTCCATTTAGTCAAGGCTATGATTTTTCCAGTGGTCATGTATGGATGTGGGAGTTGGACTATAAAGAAAGCTGAGCCCAGAAGAATTGATGCTTTTGAACTGTGGTATTGGAGAAGATTCTTGAGAGTCCCTTGGACTGCAAGGAGATCCAACCATTCCATCCTAGAGGAGATCAGTCCTGGGTGTTCATTGGAGGGACTAATGTGGAAGCTGAAACTTCCATACTTTGGCCACCTGATGCGAACAGCTGACTCATTGGAAAACACTCTGATGCTGGGAAAGATTGAAGGCAGGAGGAGAAAAGGATGACAGAGGATAAGATGGTTGGATGGCAACACCAACTAAATGGACATGGGTTTGGGTGGACTCCGCAAGTTGGTGATGGACAGGGTCGCCCGGCATGCTGCAGTTCACGGGGTTGAAAAGAGTCGGACGTGACTGAGTGACTGAACTGAATTGAAGTGCTTGATTTTATGAGCATCTACAGATAGTCAGTTCCTCTGTCATTCTTAGTAACACTGGATTATGCTGACTTACATTTGATAAAAAGAGACAAAGGTTTTTTATTTCCTTTTTTACCATCAACAATTTCCTGAAAATTAGAGTTATTAGTTTATTGCTCACTTCTTGTCCCAACAACTTTCATGAGATTTTATTGTCCAGGTTATGTTGAATACATATTATTAATATAAGGTTTAACAGAAAGGTCAAGGTCATAACAAAAGTATTTATTAGAAACAATGCTTAGAAAACTTGATAGTGCAGACAATTCCATTATTTTGCAGAATGAAAGGGGATCCCCAGTATTACTCTTTGCCAACAACTGAATTCTCAGTTAGGTACACAATCCTGACATTTGTTTTCTTGGGTATCTTACCACCCACTCACTTTCCAAGTCTTTAGAAACTTTGCCTCACAGTCTTTCAGGAGAAAACCTCTAACATTCTCCAGTGGAAGGAGTTTCATCTCTTTGACCTTTTCTTATCTCCTGATACATTGAGCAATTCCTCAGAGTTGGGCCACATGTCTATTCATATTTTCTTCTAAACTTCTTGGACTCAACAAGAATAAGCCCTTCAAGAATGAGATTTCATGCAAGTGACTAGTTTTTTGTTTTTTTTTTTTCGATCTTCCCACCTGTGAAAAATATTCCTCACATGAAATAAGCAGTTTCATTAAAACTTTCTTTTTTTTCTCTTAGTGGTTTTATTAACCCATACTGAGTTAGTGATCTTTCTCCTTTTCAGATGATTCTAGTTTTGCCAGTTAGGAACAATAGGCATGCTTTCCATTGAAATGGGAATCTGAGCTCTTGTCCATGAAACCAAAGAATGGAATCCACGGACACACAGATACTCACACAGGCAGAGTTTTATTTCAGAGAGTAGAAGTACAAAACTCTCAGCAGAGACACTAAGAGGGGGAAAAGTGCCCCCAAACAGTGTGAATCACAACAGTGTATTATTGACTTGTTTGTTTTTGCTTGGCTTAGGGGTTCTGATGGCCTTCCTGGTAGTTCAGAAAGGTAAAGAATCTGCCTATAAAGCAACAGACCTGTGTTCAATCTCTGGGTCAGGAAGATCCCCTGGAGGAATGCATGGCAACCCACTCCAGTATTCTAGCCTGGAGAATCTCATGGACAGAGGAGCCTGGTGGGCTACAGTCCACGGGGTCACTGAGTGACTAACACTTTCACCAGGAAGATAAGGCATGTAATACAAAAGAAATTAGTCTATAAAACCTTAAGTGTTAGTTGACTAACAGACACACACACAGGGGTCCCAACATGTGCAATCCCTGATCAAACAGTTTAAAAATCATCATGCATAATTTCTCAATTTTATGGCCTTTTTTGATCTCTCAGTCCATGAGTTTTCCTAAGACATTGAGTCCATCCCCTGACCTTTTCTCATGACCTCAAGCCATTGTTTAAGGACCAGATGTATGTCTTAATATTGGTGGTTTGCTGGTATTTTTTTTCTTGATAAATTGGACATCAGTTATTGATTGTCCTGTCAGGGGTTTGAGTGTTCTATGACCTCCAAGCCAGGGAAGCATTCCTCTGAATGTCAAGAAAACTGCAACAAAGAGTATGATTATGGGTTACCGGAGAAAGAAATTTATATGAATGAATAAGTAGAAATTAGAATTGAAGTTTTAAAAGAAGAAACTGAGGCTTTAACACTTCACTGACTACCTAATATTTTTCTACCTCACCATTATTATTTTTTGAGCTGAATTTGAATCTCTTCTTCCTCACTTAAAACCTGGTGGAATTACAAGAGATGGCACTAGACAATTAAATGTTTGTCTCTGTGTTACTGAGCAGAACTCATGGCAGATCCAGTGAACCAGCTCAGATAATTATATTTTGATTTGAAGCCATCTTTCAAATGGAAAAGTTACAGAAGAGAATGCTGCCCTTTCTGAATGTTCTCATATACACCTTTTAATAGGCCAAAACACCAAGCTCCCAAAAAAATCTCTTGGGGAAGCATATAGATATATATATTTTCTCTTTTGAAGAGGAAAAGCAAAAAATTTGATCATGTCATAAAGCAATATATTTCAGATATTGCAACAAACAGAATGATGCTTATCGATTATCTATACATCTTTAATTCAGCTTCACTTCATTCAGTTCAGTTCAGTTGCTAACTCATGTCTGACTCTTTGCGACCCCATGGAATACAGAACACAATGCCTCCCTGTCCATCACCAATGCCCAGAGTTAACTCAAACTCATATCTATTGAGTCAGTGATGCCATTCAATCACCTCATCTTCTGTCATCCCCTTCTTCTCCCACCTGCAATCTTTCCCAGCATCAGCACCTTTTCAAATGAGTCAGTTCTTCACATCAGGAGGCCAAATTATTGGAGTTTCAACCTCAACATCAGTTCCCACTAAATATTCAGGACTGACTTCCTTTAGAATGGGTTGGTTCGATCTCCTTGAAGTCCAAGGGACTCTCAAGAATCTTCTCCAACACCATAGTACAAAAGCATCAATTCTTCCATGCTCAGCTTTGTTATGGTCCAACTCTCACATCCATATATGACTACTGGAAAAATGATAGCCTTGACTAGATGGACCTTTGTTGGCAAAGTGATGTCTCTGCTTTTCAATATGCTATCTAGGTTGGCCATAACTTTTCTTCCAGGGAGTAAATGTCTTTTAATTTCACGGCTGCAGTAACCATCTGCAGTGATTTTGGAGCCCCCAAAAATAAAGTCTGACACTGTTTCCACTGTTTCCCCATTTATTTCCCATGAAGTGACGGGACCAGATGCCATGATCTTAGTTTTCTGAATGTTGAGCTTTAAGCCAACTTTTTCACTCTCCTCTTTCACTTTCATCAAGAGGCTTTTAGTTCCTCTTCCCTTTCTGCCATAAGGGTGGTGTCATCTGCACATCTGAGGTTACTGATATTTCTCCCAGCAAACTTGATTCTAGCTTGTGCTTCATCCAGCCCAGCATTTCAAATGATGTACTCTGCATATAAGTTAAATAAGCAGGGTGACAATATACAGCCTTGATGTACTCCTCTTCCTATTTGGAACCAGTCTGTTGTTCCATGTCCAGTTCTAACTGTTGCTTCCTGACCTGCATACAGATTTCTCAAGAGGCAGGTCAGGTTGTCTGGTATTCCCATCTCTTGTAGAATTTTCCACACTTTATTGTGATCTACATAGTCAAAGGCTTTGGCATGGCCAATAAAGCAGAAATAGATGTTTTTATGGAACTCTCTTGCTTTTTCAATAATCCAACAGATGTTGGCAATTTGATCTCTGGTTCCTCTGCCTTTTCTAAAACCAGCTTGAACATCTGGAATTTCATGGTTTGCATGCTGTTGAAGTCTGGCTTGGAGAATTTTGAGCATTACTTTACTAGCGTGTGAAATGAGTGCAACTGTGTGTAGTTTAAACATTCTTTGGCATTACCTTTCTTTGGGATTGGAATGAATACTGACTTTTTCCAATCCTGTGGCCACTGCTGAGCTTTCCAAATTTGCTGGCATATTGAGTGCAGCACTTTAAAAGCATCATCTTTAGGATCTGAAATAGCTCAGCTGGAATTCCTTCACCTCCAATAGCTTTGTTTGTAGTGATGCTTTCTAAGGCCCACTTGACTTCAGACTCCAGGATGTCTGGCTCTAAGTGAGTGGTCGTACATTTGGGTCATGAAGATCTTTTTTGTACAGTTCTTTGGTGTATTCTTGCCACATCTTCTCAATTCTTCTGCTTTTGTTAGGTCTATACCATTTCTGTCCTTTATTGTGCCCATCTTTTTCATGAAATGGTATCTCTAATTTTCCTGAAGATATCTCTAGTATTTCCCATTCTATTGTTTTCCTCTATTTCTTTGCACTGATCAGTGAGGAAGCCTTTCCTATCTCTTCTTGGTATTCTTTGAAACTCTGCCTTCAAATGGGTATATCTTTCCTTTTCTCCGTTGCTTTTCACTTTTCTTTTTACAGTGATTTGTAAGGCTTCACAGCCAGCCATTTCACTTTTTTGCTTTACTCTTCCTTGAGGATGGTCTTGATCCCTGTCTCCTGTACAATGCCACAAACCTCAGTTCATAGTTCATCAGGCATTCTATCAAATCTAATTCCTTGAATCTATTTGTCACTTCCACTGTATAATCATAAGGGATTTTATTTAGGTCATGCCTGAATGATCTAGTGCTTTTCCCTACTTTCTTCTATTTAAGTTTGATTTGGGGCCACAGTGAGCTCCATTTTTCTTTTTTGCTTACTGTATAGAGCTTCTCCATCTTTGGCTAGAAAGAATATAATCAATCTGATTTCAGTATTGGCTATCTGGTGATGTCCATGTGTAGAGTCTTGTCTTCTGTTGTTGGAAGAAGGTGTTTGCTGTGATCAGTGCATTCTCTTGGCAAAACTCTGTTAACCTTTGCCCTCCTTCATTCAGTACTCAAGGCCAAATTTACCTATTACTCCAGGTGTTTCTTGACTTCCTACTTTTGCATTCCAGTCCCCTATAATGAAAAGGACATCTTTTACGGGTGGAAGGTCTTGTATGTCTTCATAGACCCATTTAACTTCAGCTTCTTCAGCATTACTGGTTGGGACATAGACTTGGATTACTGCGATATTGAATGATTTGCATTGGAAATGAACAGAGATCATCCTGTTGTTTTTGAGATTGCATCGGATTACTGCATTTCAGAATGTTTTTTTGACTATGATGGCTACTACATTTCTTCTAAGGGATTCTTGCACACAGTAGTAGGTATAATGGTCATCTGAGTTAAATTCACCCATTCCAGTCCATTTTAGTTCTCTGATTCCCAAAGTGTCGATTTTCACTCTTGCCATCTTCTGTTTGACCACTTTCAATTTGCCTTGATTCATGGACCTAATGTTCTAGGTTCCTACGCAGGTTGCTCTTTGCAGCTTCAGACTTTGCTTCTATCACCAATCACATCCACAACCGGGTGTTTTGTTTTGGCTTTGGCTCAGTCTCTTCATTTTTTCTGGAGTTATTTTTCCACTGAGCTCCTGTAGCATGTTGGGCACCTACAAACTTAGGGAGTTCATCTTTCAGTGTCCTAACTATTTGCCTTTTCATACTGTTCATGGGGTTCTCAAGGCAAGAATACTGAAGTGGTTTGCCATTCCTTTCTCCAGTGAATCACATTTTTTCAGAACTCTCCACCATGACCATTCTGTCTTGGGTGGCTCTTCATGGCATGTTCACTTTTTGTTCATAATTCTATTAAAAGAAGCAAATGACTGTGCACCAAAGTACTATCCATAAGATAAGTTATCAGAGTTTGAAAACTCTACCAATATTTTCCTTCAATTGTTTAGTATATGTATGAGACCTTCTTGGGGCTTCCCAGGTGGCTCAGTGGTAAGAAATCAGCATGCCAATGCAGGAGTCTCAGGAGACGCGGGTTTGATCCATGGGTTGGAAAGATGCCCTGGGGAAGAAAATGGCAACTCACTCCAGTATTCTTGTCTGGGAAACCCCATGGACCGAGGGGTCTGGCAGGCTACAGTCCATGGGGTCATGATACAACTGAGCAATTGAGCATAAATGTAGACCTTCTTGAGTGCAAGGATCCAGAACTTGAAGAAGGCAGAAAGGAAGAAAGGAAGAAGGAAAGAAGGAAGGAAAGGAGGGAGGGATAAAGGAAAGAAGAAAGGGAATATGGGAATATAGGAAAGAGAAGGGAGGAAGAAATGCCATAAAAAACTTGAAACAAAAGGGACTGGTTTTTTGGTTTGTTTGTCTTAATATTTGTTTTGACATGAGGTGAAAAGATAATTTCAGGTTGTATACTTTTCTGAGAAATTGTTTACCTCATTGCTTTTAAAAAATAACCAAGATTAAGCTTAGGCCAGAAAATAAGGCCACTCCTGCTTTGGAATAAGCCTAAAACAGGAACTATAGCACAATAAGCAGAAACAGATTTTGTTTTTGCTGTTGTTGTTGTTTGGTTTTGGCTTTAGAACAGCATAAGATTCACAGCAAAACTGAGCAGAGGAGGTTTCCTATATGTCTTCTGCCCTCACATGCATAGCCTCCACACTTATCAACATCTCCACAAGAGTGGTGCATTTCTGACAATTGATGAACCCGCACTGACACTTCAAAGTCATCCAAAGTCTGTAGTTTATATTACCGTTCACTCTCAGTGTTGTATATTTTATGGGTTTGGACAAATTTATAATGATATGTATACATTATTATAGTATTGTGCAGCATTTTTTACTGCCATAAAAATCCCCTGTGCCCTGTCTATTCATTTTCCCTGGACATACAACTTTTGGCAACCACTTATCTTTTCACTCTCTCCATTGCTTTGTCTTTTATAGAATATCATATTGCTGGAATTTTATAGTATATAGCCTTTACAGATTGGCTTCTTTCACTTAGTAATAAGTATTTAAATTTTGTTCATGTCTTTTCATGGCTTAACATCTCATTTCTTTTTAGCTCTAAATAACATGCTATTGTCTGGATAGACCACATTTTCTTTATCCATTTATCTACTAAAGGACATTTTAGTTGCTTTCAAGTTTTGACAACTATGCATAAAACTACTATAAACATTCATGTGCAGGTTTTGTGTAGACATAAAGTTTTAACTATGGAGGCAACTACCAAGGAATGTGAATACTAGATTTTAAGGTAAGCATATGATTAGTTTTGTAAGAAATAGCCAAACCTCTACTTCCCTGGAGGTCCAGTGGCTAAGACTCTGTACTCCCAATGCAAGGGGTCTAGGTTTGATCCTTATCAGGGAACTAGATTTCACATGCCAAAAAGTAATAGTTTACAGGATAAAACTAAAGATTCTACATGCCAAGACTAAGAGCTGATTCAGCCAATAAACAAATAAAATTGTAAAAAATGAAATAGCCAAACAATTTTCCAAGTAATTGTATCATTGTATATTCCTACTAGCAATGTATGAGAGTTCCTATAGCTCTCCAGCCTCACCAGGATTTGTTTTTTGTCAAGGTTTTAGATTTTGCCTATTTAATAGGTGTGTAGTGGAATCTCATTGTTTTAATTTTGCACTTCCCTGATGACTTATGAAGCATCTTTTCACATGCTTATTTGCTATCTGAATATCTTCTTTAAAGAGATGTCTTTGAGTTTTTTCCTTAATTGGCTTGCTTGTTTTCTTAATGTTGAATGTTAAGAGTTCTTTGCATGTCTTGGGTAACAGTCCTTTATCAGATATGTCTTTCATAGTTATTCTCTTTGAGTCTATGGATTGTTCTATCCCACTTGTGACATTGTCTTTTGCAAAGCAGAAGCTTTTCATTTTAGTTAAGTCTAGGTTTTCCATTATTTCATATATCATGATTTTGGTGTGATATCTAAAATGTCATTGTTATATCCATAGTCGTCTAGGTTTTCTTCTAGTTATCTTCTAGTTTTATACTTTGGATTTAGGTCTCTAATCCATTTTGATAAGGTTTGGGTCTAAATTTCTTTTGTGCATGTGTGTGTGTGTGCCTGCAGGTGTCCTGTGGTCTCCGCCATTTGTTCTATAGGCTATCGTTGCTCATTTGCATTGCCTTTACTCTATGTCAAAGATTAGTTAGTTAAATTATGTGGGTCTGTTTTGAAGTTCCTTATTCTGTTGCATTCATCTGTTTATTCTTTCACTGAAATCATACTGACTCAATTACTGTAGTTGTATAGTAAGTCTGCTTGTGTCCTTCACACTCTTGTAAATCCAAGAATAATTGAATTTAACAGCTTTTAATTTGTTATTAAGACAGTGAAGTCAATTCCAAAGTTTTAAAATACTGACATTTATATATAATTATCTTGATCAATAATTTATTTAATGATACAGCAGTCTTTTCTCAGTAAAGTTTTGTTATGAATTTATAAACTGAATGGATGGTCATTTAGAAAGTTTCCTGGTGCACTTTCATTTATTCAAGAGATCTTTAAATGACAACTTGGAATGCTTTTTCTCCTCTACCTCTTAAGTTAATTATAAAATGTTATACTTGGCTTTTCCTTTAAGCCACATTTTCTAAAAGATTTCTATCAAATGAATGAAAACTAAGTACTGTAACAGTGCTGAGAATTGTTATTTGTGTCTGGCTTTCATTTTAGTGGGAAAATTTGCCCATTGATAGTTGGGTACTACAAAAGACTCAAGCAGTTATTGATATTACCCATCAAGGAGCTAGATAGAGTGAGAGAGCATTGTTCTGAGGAAATATAAAACTTGAGATCTGAACACTTGTCATTGTTAAATATCCCCTGAGATCATTGATATGAGCAGAGTTGTTAAACTATTGCTTCAGGTAATTTCCAGTTTATGTAATAATGGTCTGCATATCCAACTTTTCCCTACACTTTCAACTGAATTTTTTTAGACTTCCTGTTTTATGTTGGTATAAAGACCTTATACTTTGTATTATGTTCTATATGATAAAATTATGCAATTTCAATACAATAGTGAAGATCTTTGCTTTGCATCATTGTTCAGTGATATGACTCCATGAACTTAAATTGATTAAACTCTCAGGAATCTGGGATATTCGCATCAACATGTAACCAACACATTCTCAATCGTTTTATTGTTATTTTTAAAATGTTGTTTATGAAAGTACCTATCACTTACCCTTATGTGTTTTGACATGATGAAGGCAACAATTTTTACCCTGTGCTCTGCTTATATTAGAAATCTTTGAGAAATCTGGCTAATTATACTATACCAGTTTTAGGAATGTTGAACTTATTATGTGAATTATGTTTTGCTGTACATCAACTCACCCAAAATTTAGTGCCATAAAACAGCAACTAAACTTTAGTTTACTATTCTATGGCTTGGAAAATGGGGCTGGGCTTAGATGGATATTTGGATGAACCAAACTGGATTAGCTGATCATGGTGGGGCTCATGCATGAAGCTGCAATTAACTACAAATCAGTTGCCAGCTGGCCTTCTGATCCTCTAGCAGGCTAGCCTGTCCTCCATATGGCTATCTTTTCAGATTGCCAAGAGTGAGAACAGACATACCTGAATGCTTTACCAGCTTAGATTTAGATCTGATGCAACAGTAATTCCATCACATTACTATTGGCAAAGCTGAACACAAAGCCAATTCAAATTCCTGGGCTGCAGAAATAGGCTCCAAATAATTGTAGTAATTTCCTCACTATACCACCATCATTTTTATCCTCTCCTTCTGTTTTTCAGTGTATGTGTTAAAGTTTTTAATCCGGGAAAAATGTTAAATGAAAATATATTTTAGAATTTCAGTATTTTATTGTTTTTGCAGAAGTTTATGGAAAACAGTGAAAACTTTTGAAAATTTTTCACAGTTCATGAAAGCCATGTTTATTGGTGAGATTTATTCTTTATTGGTTTTAAAAAGGGCTTTGATTATTCTAGGAGAATCAAATCTAGGCTTACAAAGACCTTCAGGGTTCAGAAAGGAAGGAGCAGAATCACCCAGCATGCTCCGATCATCTGTTGGCAGATCCAGGCAGCTATGACTAAGCTGAAACAAAATTTAGGAGCAGGCCATTGTTCCACAAATGAAAGTCAGAGGTCATATAGAGGAGCTTTCTGTATGTGTGTTTGTGTGCCTCTGTGTGTGTGTGTGCGTGCATGCATGCACGTATGTATGTATGTGTGTGTGTTTGGCAAAGGGATAGATTGGACCACTGTTAACTGCTGGCTTCGTACACGAGCAGATCAACCAGCAGAAATACCCAAGCTCAGTGTAATGACTGAGCTCTATTTCAGCTGTTCTGCATATGAGGCATATGCATAATGTCACAGGCCCATATGCCCCTCTTTGAGAAGGGTTATATTGTTTTGGAAGATGAAGGTCTACATCCATGAATTTGAGTGATACCTCCTAGTAATATAATATACCCAGCTGGCATGGTTATTTATTTGCATTATACTTCATATTTGTTTTATGAAACTAATGAGCTATGTGGGTTATTTCCTCATCCACATTTAATAGACTCACCCTTCAAAAGTGGTAATTCCAATGAAGATAAAGAATTAAGGAAAGGTGAACTAAGATAAGACCAAGTACAGATAGTTAGCCAGAATGTGCCATGATGCCTTGATTGTTTTAAGGCCAAAAGGAAGAATGTACCTAGAGGAAAAAGGAAGGACATGGGATTTTTGCTTTATGGAGAAAGTATAATTTATTAGGTTGCATAATTCAATCAAACATAATACATAATAACATTCAAGGATTTCAACAGAGCCTTTAAGCTTGTAAGTGAATGTTTGCTGCTGCTGCTAAGTCGCTTCAGTCGTGTCTGACTCTGTGCGACCCCATAAACAGCAGCCCACCAGGCTCCACCATCCCTGGGATTCTCCAGGCAAGAACACTGGAGTGGGTTGCCATTTCCTTCTCCAGTGCATGAAAGTGAAAAGTGAAATTGAAGTCGCTCAGTCGTGTCTGACTCTTCGCGACCCCATGGACTGCAGCCTCCCAGGCTCCTCCGTCCATGGGGTTTTCCAGGCAAGAGTACTGGAGTGGGGTGCCATTGTCAAATTATAGAAGAATCTCCACTATAGACTCTATTTTGGAGCTGATTTCTGATGAAACCCATCACAAAAGAAATATAAAGAGACGAATTAACAAAGTAATGAAATACAGCAATCCAATTAAAATTAACATCACTTTCCCTCATCAAGTGGGAAAATGAAACAGCCTAACAGTTAGCTTAACAGCATGAGACACCATCTAAAGCTAGATATAAGTGAGGAAGCAGTAACATTGCTTACTCTATACATGAGCTAAGGTACTGACACAGTGAAAATAAGAGTATTTGCATTTAAATGGTGACTTACTTTGTGGAAAAACTTTGTAAAATGACAATTATCATTCTTAAAATGCTTCTTAAATGAAGGTAGGTAAGAAGAATATTATCCTTGTCTAAAATGAAACTCACACTAGGTTAAGAGAGCTAACATGTTTATCAGCTTTTATTCTCTAGTGTTTTTAGTTTCTAGAGTTGGTAGGAACTACTTGTTATTTCTGACAAGTATCTCTCAATACTTGAGATTATATGTTTTAGCTTATTTTTGAAGCAGATGAATATACAACCTGTAACTTGAATTCATAAAAGGTTTGTAAGGACTTCTCAACCGACTTCATGTTGTGGGGGCATTTCTGAGTCAAAAATGGACAGTACTCTTTGGCAACTTGAGCCAAAGCAAAATAAAAGCAAACTCTTATAGTCTTTGCTTAGATTTCTAAGGAATGTAATATGATTTCACACTGAAGAAATTCTTTCTTATTCCTTCACTAAGGATTATGCACTGAAACTGGGTATTAAATGGCTTCTGCAAAATTCTGTGCCTATTTATTTTGCATGCCTTACCTTTAGAGTGAGGAATTTTGAATTTTCAACCTAAGTTTCTTTACTGTTCTCTGAGTTTCATGCTCTGAAAATTTCTCATATATATTCTATCTCCTTTCACAATTATAAGACTATAATAACTGGAAATATTTTTAAACATTTTAATGTTACACAAGTATAAACAAAATTTAGATATTTCATATGGTGGTGGTGGTTTAGTTGCTAAATCATGTTTGACTCTTGCAACTCCATGGACTGTAGTCCACCATGCTCCTCTGTTATGGGATTTCTCTGGTAAGAATACTAGAGTAGGTTGCCATTTCCTTCTCCAGAGATCTTCCCTACCCAGGGATAAAACCTGGGTCTCTTGCATTACAAATGGATTCTTTACTGCTGAGCTATCAGAAAAAGCCAGTAATTTCATACACCAAACTTTTAATTATGAGATTGATCCAAGATTTCCTCAAAACTCTCTTCATTCATTGACTTCTAAAGATGTTTATTCTAGATGTACCCTACCATGAAATTCTCAGATCTGTAGATTTTCATCCCCAAAGTCATCTTTTCTACTCTCCAATAAAATTAATGGGGCAAAATGTGCTCTCATATATACACTTTTATTGACAGAATAAACATATTTCCATTGGTAAAATATAAAAATATAAAGGGAAGTTTTTCTTGATACATAGAAAATGTAAATAAAAATCAGGTCAAAATTAATAAGCAGTGAGTTGGAAACAAATCCCTGTGCTAAGAGTTAGGACATTTATAGTTTCCACTCAGTGTAATGACCTTCAACAACACACTTCACCTCTTTGGGTCTGGTTTTTTCTTTACTAATATGAGAATGTTACCCTGGATAATTTCAAGGTCTCCTCTAACTCTAAATTCTATGAAGCTTTACATCATTTTCTCACAATGCTTCATATTTTGTTGACATATCAGCAGGGAACTTCACACTTCATTGGAAATCCATTAAAGCAATTACCATGTCATTAGTGAAGACTTTTAATTATGAGCTTAGTAACCTAAAGAATTCACTGTGATAGGCAAGATTAGCTCCTTTAGCATGGGTTAGCATGGGATGAATTGAATGGAGAGATGTCTTTCCTTTGGAGAATTTGAAGTTGCCATTCCCAAAACAGTCAGCATTGTTGATTAAGCATGTCAGTCAAAAAGTCAGAGAGTCGAGGAAAGATTGATAACCTTTCAGATAGTCTCATGACTAAAATACTCCAAAAAATGCATGGAACCTTGGTTCATTTGACCTGATTCAATGAGAGAATAGAGGATGACAGCGCTAAGAAGAGACATCCCAAAGATGACAAGTAAAAGGAAAGGAAAGTTGTAGATGCAAATTCAAAATTAAAAGGAAAGCCTTAGAGGCTGTGTATGTATTTCCTTGAACACATATTTGCACTGTTATCTGTAATTACATTTTGAACTTGAATGTGAAAAAAAACATTGATATCAAAGTACTTTTAGTAAACTGAGAAATTAGCTAAAATTTTTGTGTAAGCTTTGGAAATACCACATATTTAAATCAGTTCCTATTTAATTAATATTCACTATTTAAAAATATTTTTACTATTAAATATTTTAAAATGGTGAGCATTTTTACATCATTTGAAAGGCTTTGAAAAATGATTTTAGGTGGAATATTATTGAAAAACCATATTCAATCCAGTTTTTCTGCCCAGAGAGCTGTAAGATCTAACCTACTCAATGGTCTCCAATTATATTGGGATGTTTTACTGATTAATTAGTTGCTGGGCTGTGATTTAAGTGTTACTTCAAAATCGTAAACTGCCAAGTTTTTAATTTGTAAGCTTATGACTTGCCACTTAATATGTTTAAATCAAAGTCAACAGTTTTCTTTTCCATCTTCACATTTATTTCCTTTTTTAATTGATGTCTAAATTTCCACTTCTCTAATCAGAATAATTCTATTGAGTGTGTAATTAATTAATTTGAGGTCCCTGAAACAATTCCACACATGCTCAATATTATATATGTGTATATATGTGTATATATATATATATATGTGTGTGTGTGTGTGTGTGTGTGTGTGTGTGTTATTTTAGGCTATCTGGAATCATGATTAGCCTTGAACTTAACGTAAGATTCTTCCCTGAACTGTTTACTTTTTACCTTTAATTTCTGGAATTCAGAATTCTCTTGCTGCATCTCTCAGTAATACAGTGTCATATATTGAAGGGTGCTGGAGAAACAAGATTGGCCAGAATAGAGTACGGTACTGTGCTCTACAATATTTGAACACGACATATCAACCTAGGCAGCCTGAGGTACCAGCATAGAAAGACTCATCAAAAATGAATCAAAGCTTTAAAAAAATACAAACGATTGCCAAAAATCAAAGATATTCCCAGATTGCTCCTGTGTAATGCTATGGAAATACTAGTAAAACTAGCCCAAGGAAAAGGGTAGCTAGGTGCAAGTGAAGAGATTTTGAGCAAATTTTGGATGCTTGTTTAGTAAGACAGTTTCCCTGGATGAACTAGATCTGTAACCAGTGACACATGTATTGAAAAGTATACCTGTAGATTGTGGCTCTGTTTGGTTAACAGAGCTTCAGGTATGCAGTAGCTTCTACTATTTTTTTCTGCCAATTTTCAAGATTAAATGGCATTGACTGGTGTGGCAAGAGATAAACAGTTATGTCTATTGCAGAATATATAGAGAGTAGAAGACAATATATTATTAATATTAAGAACATTTATTCTGAAGAAAAACAACTATGCCTAAATTTTGTCTTGGCCACACATTCATTTAACAGATGTGGAGGAGAGAGAAAAAACATGCACGTCTAGTGTCTTAGCTAGAAATACTGGTATTAGCAAATAATGTTAGGCTATTCTGTAAGACGATAGTGGTTTAATAAGATTTTGATCATTTTGTGGTATTAATAATTCATTCAAAATAACTGAAAATTCAACATAAAATGAATTCTTACATTTGAATATAAAATAAACTCTTAAAAATATATCTGTTGTAAAATTTGGCACACATTAAAGATGAGAGAAGAAACCATAAAACACCAAACAACCTACACTATGTTTGTCACTAAATTTTATTTCCTCAGTGGGCTATTGTAGAATTTTCAAAAAATATGGTTTGTTTTTTAATTGTACATAAACTAATATATTATAATAGCATGATCATATGCCATCCTTAGGAATTGCTTGTCCATGGACTGATGTCAGCATAATTGAACTCCTGCTTACCATTGATGTGTAAGAGAAAATGGTAATTACAACTCCATATCTCTCTCATAGATCATGATCTTGGTAGGGATATAAAAATATTAATACTAAATATATAGAAAATGTATTCATAATTTTATATGACAGTCAGTAAATAGCATAATTTTATTTTTAAGTTAAAGATATGATTAAGATATTTTATTGTATTTTCCAAAGAATTATAATCTGTGGAAACAAGTGGTAATCATTTTATTTATATTAACTATTAACTTGACTTTGTACCATTAAAATTGCTTCTATATATTCCCTTTTCTCCTTCCTGGGCTATCTAGCATCTTTGTTCAGATTGATATTAAATGTCCAAAATGAATTAATGTATTTGTTTTTTTGCACTCTAATTTTGGTTTTTCCTTTCTTCACCTTTCTTTACCCATTCCACTTCTACTTCTACTTCTCCTACTTCTTTGCTTTCCTCCTACTTTTACTTCTATTAATTGATTACTTTCTGGCATATCCATATATTTCAATGTTCTATTTAACCTTCCTAATGCAAAGTAAATTCACCAAATTAGAGAAAAATAATTCATATAACTTGGTATTCTAACCATGATAGGATCAGTTTTTTCCTTATATATAATCTAATTGTATTTGTTATTGTTTTGCTTTGTTTGTTTTCAGTCTTCAATATAACCACTGTTCTCCAATTGTAAAATAACCTTATGATTCTGGGATCTCAGTAACTATATATAAATTATGCACACTTGAGGTCTGTGTCTACATGATATCTGTAAAGTGAGAATGCTACTTCTGCTCCAACTTTAAGCCTTCCTCTTAAAATGTATTTATAACTTCATAAAGCAGTATTTTTTAAAGCACAGAGATTCATAGGTTAAGTAAATCTATTGAGGAAGAAAGAATTTAGAGATATATAAAGGGTGAAAGAAAGAATTTATATATATATATATATATACACACACACATGATTTATTGTGTATCATTATTCCCAGCATTTATAATTCAATGATCTGAGTGAGAATGAAAATATAACTATCACTATATCTGTGTAATTATTAAAGATTTTGTTACTTGGACCTTATAGAACTGTTTATGCATGCACGTTTCATCTTTCCTATCTCTTCTATTAGATTTCTGATATCCTTTAGGGTGGACCATAGCATCTTTATTTTTGTGTGTTCAATGAATTCTGGCTTCATATGTGGTGCTTTACAACATGATCTTTGGTATCAATTTCACTTGAGCTGAAAATTAAAACGTAAATAAGTTTTATCATGGAGTGATATTGACAACTGTAAAAAGTGTTTGGAGTTACATAGACATTGGCACAGTTGCAGAATGGTTCATTAATTAGAAGTTTGGTTTTGGATATGTTATTCAACATCTCTAGTTTTAAGATTCCTTGCCTAATAATTAGGTTAATATTACCCATAAAGTATGGATGGATGAGAATAAAAAAGACAGGTAAAGATAACTGGAACTTTACCTGTACACACTAGGCCCATCATAAGTCCTTTTTCTGCCTCTGTTACCCTTGAATCCCAACCAGTTTCTATGAATGTTTAAAGTATATTGTTTCAGAACTTGACATATCAAATAAAAAAAAATAAATGTAAGTAACTAATGCTCTTTAAAGAAAATATAAAGACTGAAAAATAACCTATTGCTTTTTTTTTTTAATATTTGGTCACAAAAAAATTGCTATTTATTACAGTATATCACATGACTGAGAATATCGCATATGTGCTACGCTTATTTTACTTTACAATTTTTTTGACAAAATAGACATCTTACTGTGTTCTCTTACCTCTTGCTGGCATAGTTCAATAATTTGTAAAATGAGGTCAGTAATAATACCATCATAAGATAGTGGCAGACGTGAAAGAAATATTGAAAACAAAGATTTAGAAAATTACTTATTTAGAGTAAAAATAAGAATAAATATTTCTATAAATGTTAAGCTCTATCATTTTTCCACACACTAAGAAAATAAAGCAAAAAATATTACACATATGTTTTAATTTGGCATTAATTTCAATGTGAAGTAATCACTTCTATATTTCCTTTTTTATCACCAATGGTACTTGCTTTGTATTTTCCCACTTCTGTGTTCCTATCACAAGTGAGTGTGTCTGTGTGTGTGTGTGTTTAGTCGCTCAGTAGTGTCTGAATTTTTGTGACCCCATGGACTCTAGCCTGCCAAGCTCCTCTGTCCATGGAATTTTCCAGGCAAAAATACTGGAGTGGGTTGCCATTTCTTACTCTAGGGGATCTTCCTATTACATACCAAAACATATCTACAGAAACACGCACACACACACATTTAGGTGCTCTTTTTTGTTGGCTCTGGCTTTCAAATTCTTTGTTTTCCATGCATTTGGTCCATTTGCTGATATCTATAGAAACAGAAGGACATCAGAGCTGCGTAGTTTGAACATTCGTTCTGTTCGTACAAATGCAATAAAAATCAGTCTATCTTGGATTATAAACTGTTCTTTCTGCCACCACGTGGTTATATAAAAGCCTATCATAATTTTTACATGATAGAAAAAAGTGGAAAATACGGAGGAAAGTGAAGAAGGAAAAGATAACAAAAAAGGGAAAAAGGAGAGAAGGTACGCTTTGGATGAAGATATAGTAGTGTTTATATCTAAGTAAAATCCAACTGAAACCCTTTGTTTCACTCCATCATTAATTACAACATAGAAAACAATTGCTGAAAAAGAGCATTATTCACCATCCTGGGCATGTTACATTGTGTCTTCTATGATTAGGCCTTATTCAGCACCCTGTATTGGGGTACTAAGGGTGAGAAGCAGTAAGCTTTTTGCTGCTCTTAAAAGACTCTCTATGTTTTAGAAGACACTCTACCTTAGTGGGGACCTGTCATAGCAAGGTGAGATATGTGAGAAGTTCAGGAAGGATACAATGGACTAAGAAATTTTTTCTGTCCAGAACGTTATCAGATTTCCAGTTGTGGAAAGAAATATTTGAGTTGGAATTTAAAGGATAACTGGATCTCTTCCAACACAAATGATGAGAAAGGCAAAGCAAAGAACTTAAGCAAAAGCAATCAAAGGTAAACAAATATGTGACATATAACAAGAAAGACAAAATGAAAAACAAAACCTAAATTTCTTGGAGGAGAGTGACAGGTGATAAATTCAGTGTGGCTTATGTAAGGATTTTTCTGATCTTGAATCAGTTTCCAGATTTCTTATTTAATGGTGTATTTTATATTGTAAGAGTTTTATAATACTGTTGAGTTCAATTATTTGAAGTTGTTGCTCAGTTGTATTTGACTTTTTGTGACCCCACGGACTACAACATGCCAGCCTTCCTTGTCCTTCACTATCTCCCAGGGTTTGCTCAAACTCATGTCCATTGAGTCAATGATGCCATTTAATCATCTCATCTTCTGTTGCCCCCTTCTCCTTCTGCCCTAATCTTTCCCAGCATCAGAGTTTTTTGAAGTAAGTTGATCTAATTTACGGATTATACTTCATATTTTCTTATAGGTCTAAAGAGCTTATTATGTAAAAATGTTGTTTTATATTTTGGAGTTTATTGTTTCTTTAAGATTTTTTTCCTTTTATTTTAGCAAAGCTGCCTGCTTCTCTGGGTTTGCACAGGTGACTGCCACATTTCCAGAACTCCTCAGCATACCTTTGAAGGTTTGCACACAGTTTTGAACTGTTTGTGGACCTTGCTTCCTTGCTTGCTATTATGACTGAGCATTGTATTTGTTGCTCTGACTTGTTTTTCAGTGCAGATCATTGTACCCAGCATGTCCACAGAACTTGACTTTTAGCTCTTTAATTAGGAGCTGAAATGATCTGGTGAATGATTAACACTTACTGAGCACTTACTATGGCCGAGGTGTTATGCTACATTTTACTTTTGTTACCTCAATAATTATCATAAGTCTTTTAATGGTAAAAAAAAAAAAAAAGTGGGGAGAGAAGTCAGTCCTTGGCAACAAATCACACAGCAACAAGTGATTATGTTATGATCCAAACAAATATTATTGGAATCACAGCATTCTTCCTATACTTTACTGATTTTCCACTAAGAGAGACATAAAATCAGAATTCAAACTCTTGTGTCAAGATTAAGGCTTTAGAAAATACATATGCTCCACTAAATCTTCCAGGATTTTTCATTACAGAAAGAGAAGACTTTAGTTGGACTAATCACCAAAATCTAGTGATAGTTCGGAGACAAACTAAAACAAATGACACAAAAATTTGTTAGTGATTAGACAATAAAAATGAACCTAGTTAGGAATCCAGTGATTCTTAAGCATATTTGAGTTGGCAAGATAATTCTTATATTGATATTATGGAAGATATTTCACAAGGGTTAGAATGGTGGGAGAACAATATAATAAAGGGAGGACAGATGAACTTGACATACTGTAATATATTAAAGAATAATAGCTTTCATTAAAATCATTTTTAATATTTTAAACATAAATGTAGGGGCTTCTCCAGTGGCCCAGTGAGTAAACTCTGCCTTTTAATGCAGTGGGCACAGGTTTGATCCTTGGTTGGGGAACTAGGGTCCCACATGCAGTGAGGTGTGCCCCCGCAAAAAAAAAAAAGTTTGTTTAAAAAAAACCCTAGATGTGATTCTATACCAAGTGTATGCTCAAAAGAGATGTTAAAAAAAAAAATGAGGCCACCTAGTTCACAAGAAAGGAAGAAACCTGTAAATATAATAACAGTTTTGGAAATAGATGTTCAAAAATAATTGGCAGGTACAGAAGGAAAATCTGAGTTGTATGTACTGCTGCTCTCCATAAACTGTGAAACTATGTTGCCTTTTCTCAAAAAAGTTATAAATTATTACGGTTAAAAGTGCTTAGTAAAATGAGAAAATTAAATTAAAATTAGAATTTTAAGTAAATAAAATATAACGTGTATTTTCAAAAAAAAAAAAAGAAAGAAACAGTGTTCTTGTAATTGCTCTTGTTTGTTGATATTTACATCCAGGGCTTCTCAGGTGACTCAATGGTAGATAATTTGTGTGCCAATGCAGAGACTCAGGAGACATGGGTTTGATCCTGGGATCAGGAAGACCCCCTGGAGGAGGAAATAGCAACTCAATCCAGTATTCTTGCTCAGAGAATCCCATGGGCAGAAGAACCTGGCAGGTTACAGTCCATGGGGTTGCAAATAGTCAGACATGACTGAGCATGCACACATGGAACTTGCCATTATTTACATCCTTCAGTAATTCACTTGATAAAAATATTTGTAACGTATGTTAAATTACTGAACTACAGAACACTGAATACTTTGAAATTCTATTATATAAATAAAAACATAAATTGCAATTATTTCTTTGATTGATTGCGTATTTCAATTTCCAAGTTACTGAGAATTAAGGAAAAATTTATTTTGAAATATTTAATGGAAGTATATATGTGTGTGAAAAAATAATAACATTATTCACTCTAAAATCATATCACATATTTTAATAAATCTACATTCTATCCTCATTCTCAGAAATATGTTACTGAACTCTCACAATTTGAAAAACTGTACCTCACAAATTTGTCTTTCTGATTCAGTTTAAAAAGTTAGTCCCCCAAATGATCTAGACAAATAGAATTCCTGATCCAGATTTGAGAAGCTGTACTTTGTTTTAGCTGAGAGGATTCTATATTGCTATAGTGAGATTTCAGGTCATTACTTATCATACTTAGTCAACTCAAATTCAGAATATAAAAATCTGTCACTCATGAAAGGATTTGTTTTTGCCATCTTTAGAAATGGCAAATGACTTATATGGGCTTTAATCAAGTTCTCTCCTTCCCCCTCCCCTCCCCTCAACCCAAGAAGATTTGTATCTTGACTAACAGCATTGCTTCATCATTTATGCTGCCCTTTTGGTCAGTAAAATAAAAGCCAACCATATGAAGGTTACCAATTAAGTTCTCTATTAAGAATAATGAGGGGGGGGGGACATTAGCGCCAATATCAAGGAAATAAAGTTCCAAAGAAACATCTTCTTACTCTTTCAGCCACATGCAACCTTTTGACACTATTTTTAAAGTAAAGGATTTGTGCCAGCCAGGAAACCAGAAGTCTCTCATTATTATTCTTCCATTTGCCACACAAGGCTGGTATTTGATCTAAAGCTGTCAGAGTTTCATACAAAGGAGGAGCTTTCAGATCTGGAACCAGATGAAACAAATTCAGATATCCACACAATGTGCTAGGGACTTTGGGTGAAAAAATTCTACAACATGACATAATTTGTGTACTGTTAACATATATTTGTCCATTCTGTGCCTCCATGATGAAACAAGAGCACTCTGTCATCAAACTCTGAAAATATGACTTCGGTTTCAGAATGAATACAGCATAAAGTGTGAGAAGGATAAGTGGGGACTGCTCTACGATGGAGATGATTGGAGTAGAAGTAGCTTTATATGTTGCTTCTTGAATCATTCCCACTCTGGAAGTGAGGCAAGACAGAACAAAGGGGCAGTGAAGGAGTTTCCTAGTTCTGTTTTTGAATAATACCTCCCCATCCCATAAATTCTCAATTAATAGATGCCACTGTAACCAAATAATAAAGGCTTGCATAACAATTAATAAAAGAATAATGTCACTATGAGCCCCTTAATATGAGCATATGAGCAACTGAGAATACTATATAATTTCAATGGTGTCCTTGACAAAAATGAACAACTTCATTCAAATCACATGAAAAGATCAGAAAAACACAAATTCAGGGACATTCAACAAAACATGTGACCACTTTTCAAGAATATCAAGATCATTAAAGACAAGCACAGACTGATAGAAGGACACCAAGGTCAATCAACTAAATATAGTGTGGAATTACACTTAAGATAATTAAACAGAAAAAAAAAAAGGATTGCTAGTGAAAACACTGATACCATTTCATAAGGTCTGTAGGTAACTATATCGAACCAATGTTATTTTATGATCTTGATCATTTTAGTAAGGTTATGTAAAGTTCTGATCTTAGGGGAACTTAAGAAGAAATGCACACAAAAAATTGCTGTACTGTGTTTGCAACTTGGCTGTGCCTAAAATTCACTCAAACTAAAAAGTTTCTAAAAGAAATAAGTAGATAAATTCTCTATTTTTCATGAGTGAATCAATTTTCAAGGGGAGAAGGAAGTCCAAATCAGTACATACAAACCTCAACAATAAGTATAGTCTACTACTTATCTTCTGACAATGAAGTCTACATAATAGCATGTTTTATCAGAAGTAAAGTGGACACTGAAATGGGACAAGAGCATTTCATGTACCAGGCATACTGATAAACACCAGATTTTCTTCTATTATATTTTGCTAGATGATAAAATTGGTTTATAGAAACAAAACAGTTAGAATACTGCCTGACATGTAATAGGTATCATATAAGTGGTAGCAATGATTTTAATTGCTAAAGAAACAATAAAAGTAAAAACACACCACTTAAAAGTATCTCCACTTCGGTAGTAAAGGCTGTTTTCTTAGATATTCAAAATGAAAAGCAAACTGCTGGAAACCCTTTCATACAGTAAGAAGAAGCACATTTCAATTTATCTTTCAAAATTTATTTTAAATATGTTTAATGAGCTATTAGTATGCATCAGATAATATTCTAGGCACCAGGGATGTTAAGAACAAAAACAAACTCAGGCTGTACTTTCATTGGGATTAGACTCTGATGAACTGATTTTAGGAATTAGCTGGGTTATTTTCTAGAGGGAAAAAAAAGCATAGCTCATATCAAATTGATCATTGTATACTTTCATAAAAAGTATACTACAGAGACATGATTAAAGTATATTAAATCAGACTAACCTGAGCTAAAATTCCAGGTTTTTTATTTAATAGTTTTGGACAAATTTTGAAAATTGATTGAATAATATTTTCTTTTCTGTAAAATTGAAATAATATTATATAAATTATAAGGATACAATAAGATGTATTCAAATAATACATGTAAAACTATCTATAATATTGCCTACAATGTATTAGGTTATTCATAAATGGTAGGTACAAAATACACAAAGACATATGTCAAAAGACACTATAAGAAATTATCTTAAAAATTGTAAAATATAATATATGGTACTGGAAATAACAAGAAAATATATAAATTATTTAGCAGAGTACCTGGAACATAGAAGAACTCAATAAATGTAGTTAAAATTATTAATAATCATAAATTTCACAATTAAAACTAAAATGTTAATAGTGAAAGTGAAAATTAAGTAAAAATACATCAAAAACAAATAAAATAAGATTAAAGTACATCATTTTCAAGGAATGGAGTAGTGAGATACATGAATACTTCAAATGTTCCAAAATGAAATAACATAAAGACGCAGGTAATGGGTGGTCCTAAGATGGCGGAGGAATAGGATGGGGAGACCACATTCTCCCCCACAAATTCATAGAAAGAACATTTGAACGCTGATCAAATTCCACAAAACAACTTCTGAATGCTGGCAGAAGATGTCAGGCACCCAGAAAGGCAGCCCATTGTCTTCGAAGGAGGTAGGAAAAAAATATACAAGATAAAAAGAGAGACAAAAGAGGGAGGGATAGAGATCCATCCTGGGAAGGGAGTCTTGAAAAAGAGACAAGTTTCCACACATTAGGAAACACTCTCACAGGTGAATCTGTGGCAAGCCTTGGAACCTCAGAGGGCAACATAACCAGGAGGAAAAATAAATAAATAATTAAAACCCACAGATAACATGCCTAAGGCAACTCCCAGCAGAGAAGCAGCACAGATGCTTGCATCCACCACTAGCAAGAGGGGCCTGGGCAGGGAGGCCGGGGCTGAATTGCTTAGAGTAAGGACCAGGCCTTAACTGCCTTGAGGGCAATCTGAGGGAACTAACTTGAGACAGCAAACCAAAATGTGGTATAGCTATCCCGCTAAAAGCCCTAACCTAAAACACTGCCCCACACGCCATGGCTTAGTTTCATTGAGTTAGACAAGGCTGTGGTCCATGTGATCAGACTGACTAGTTTTCTGTGATTATGTTTTCAGTGTGTCCACCCTCTGATGCCCTCTTGCAATACCTACTGTCTTATTTAGGTTTCTCTTACCTTGGACGTGGGTTATCTCTTCATGGCTGCTCCAGCAAAGCACAGCCACTTCTTCTTACCTTGTATGAGGGGTATCTCCTCATGGCCTCCCCTCCTGACCTTGAACATGGAGTAGCTCCTCTCGGCCCTCCTGCACCCGCGCAGCCGCCACCCCTTGGATGTGGGGTAGCTCCTCTACACCATGGCCCTTGACCTCAGGCGTGGGGTAGATCCTCTAGCCACTGCCCCTGACCTCGGGCATAGGGTAGCTCTTCTCAGCCACCACCCCTGACCTCGGGTGAGGGATAGATCTTCTCGGCCATGCTTCTGCATGGTCCATCAAGCTGGTGTGCTGATCACATGGACCACAGCCTTGTCTAACTCAATGAAACTAAGCCATGCCGTGTTGGGCCACCCAAGATGGACGGGTCATGGTGGAGAGGTCTGACAGAATGTGGTCCACTGGAGAAGGGAATGGAAAACCGCTTCAGTATTCTTGCCTTGAGAACCCCATAAACAGTACGAAAAGGCAAAATGATAAAATACTAAATGATGAACTCCCCAGGTCAGTAGTTGCCAAATATGCTACTGGAGATCAGTGGAGAAATAACTCCAGAAAGAATGAAGGGATGGAGCCAAAGCAAAAAGAATACCCAGTTGTGGATGTGACTGGTGATAGAAGCAAGATCCAATGCTGTAAAAAACAATATTGCAAAGGAACCTGGAATGTTCAGTTCAGTTCAGTTCAGTCGCTCAGTCATGTCTGACTCTTTGCGATCCCATGAATTGCAGCATGCCAGGCTTCCCTGTCCATCACCAACTCCAGGAGTTCACTCAGACTCACATCCATCGAGTCCATGATGCCATCCAGCCATCTCATCCTGGGTCGTCCCCTTCTCCTCCTGCCCCCAATCTCTCCCAGCATCAGAGTCTTTTCCAATGAGTCAACTTTAGGTCCCTGAATCAAGGCAAATTGGAAGTGGTCAAAAAGGAGATGGCAAGAGTGAACATCGACATTCTAGGAATCAGCGAACTAAAATGGACTGGAATGGGTGAATTTAACTCAGATGACCATTATATTCACTATAATAGAGAGTGGGCAGGAATCCATTAGAAGAAATGGATTAGCCATCATGGTCAACAAAAGAGTCCAAAATGGAGTACTTGGATTGCAATCTCAAAAACAACAAAATGATCTCTGTTCACTTCCAAGGCAAACCATTCAATATCACGGTGATCCAAGTCTATGCCCCAACTAGCAATGCTGAAGCAGCTGAAGTTGAATGGCACTATGAAGACCCACAAGACCTTTTAGAACTAACACCCAAAAAAGATGTCCTTTTCATTATAGGGAACTGGAATGCAAAAGTAGGAAGTCAAGAAACACTTGGAAGTAACAGGCAAATTTGGCCTTGGAATATGGAATGAAGCAGGGCAAAGGCTAATAGAGTTTTGTCAAGAGAACACACTGGTCATGAGAAACACCCCCTTCCAACAACACAAGAGAAGACTCTACACATGGACATCACCAGATGGTCAACACTGAAATCAGACTGATTATATTCTTTGCAGCCAATGATGGAGAAGCTCTAAACAATCCACAGAAACAAGACCAGGAGCTGTCTATGGCTCAGATCATGAACTCCTTATTGCCAAATTCAGACTTAATTTGAAGAAAGTAGGGAAAACCACTAGACCATTCACGTATGACCTAAATCAAATTCCTTATGATTATACAGTGGAAGTGAGAAATAGATTTAAGGGACTAGATCTGATAGACAAATGCCTGGTATACTATGCACAGAGGTTTGTGACATTGTACAGGAGACAGGGATCAAGACCATCCCCATGGAAAAGAAATGCAGAAAGGCAAAATGGCTGTCTGGGGAGGCCTTACAAATAGCTGTGAAAAGAAGAGAAGAGAAAAGCAAAGGAGAAAAGGAAAGATATAAGCATCTGAATGCAGAGATCCAAAGAATAGCAAGGACAGATAAGAAAGCCTTCTTCAGCGATCAATGCAAAGAAAAAGAGGAAAACAACAGAATGGGAAACACTAGAGATCTCTTAAAGAAAATTAGAGATACCAAGGGAACATTTCATACAAAGATGGGCTCGATAATGGACAGAAATGGTATGGACCTAACAGAAGCAGAAGATATTAAGGAGAGGTGGCAAGAATACACAGAAGAACAGTACAAAAAGATCTTCATGATCCAGATAATCACGATGGTGTGATCACTCACCTAGAGCGAGATATGCTGGAATGTGAAGTCAAGTGGGCCTTAGAGCATCACTATGAACAAAGCTAGTGGAGGTGATGGAATTCCAGTGGAGCTATTTTAAATCCTGAAAGATGATGCTGTGAAAGTGCTGCACTCAATATGCCAGCAAATTTGGAAAACTCAGCCGTGGCCACAGGACTGGAAAAGGCCAGTTTTCATTCCAATCCCAAATAAAGGAAATGACAAAGAATGCTCAAACTACTGCACAATGGCACTCATCTCACATGCTAGTAAAGTAATGCCCAAAATTCTACAAGCCAGACTTCAGCAATACATGAACCATGAACTCCCTGATGTTCAAGCTGGTTTTGGAAAAGGCAGAGGAACAAGAGATCAAAATGCCAAAGTCCCTGGATCATGGAAAAAGACAGAGAGTTCCAGAAAATCATCTATTTCTGCTTTATTGACTATAGCAAAGCCTTTGACTGTGTGGATCACAATAAACTGTGGAAAATTCTGAAAAAGAAAAATGGGAATACCAGACCACCTGACCTGTCTCTTGAGAAATCTGTATGCAGGTAAGGAAGCAACAGTTAGAACTGGACATGGAACAACAGACTGGTTCCAAATAGAAAAAGGAGTATGTCAAGGCTGTATATTGTCACCCTGCTTATTTAACCGATATGCAGAGTACATCATGAGAAAAGCTGGGCTGGATGAAGTACAAGCTGGAATCAAGATTGCTGGGAGAAATATCAATAACCTCAGATGTGCAGATGATACCACCCTTATGGCAGAAAGTGAAGAGGAGCTAAAAAGCCTCTTCATGAAAGTGAAAGAGGAGAGTGAAAAAGTTGGCTTAAAGCTGAACATTCAGAAAATGAAGATCATGGCATCTGGTCACATCACTTCATGGGAAATAGATGAGGAAACAGTGGAAATAGTGTCAGACTTTATTTTTTGGGGCTCCAAAATCACTGCAAATGGTGATTGCAGCCATGAAATTGAAAGACACTTACTCCTTGGAAGGAAAGTTATAACTACCCTAGATGGCATATTCAAAAGCAAAGACATTACTTTGCCAACAATGGTCCATCTAGTCAAGGCTATGGTTTTTCCAATGGTCATGTATGGATGTGAGAGTTGGACTATGAAGAAGGCCGAGCACCAAAGAATGGATACTTTTGAACTGTGGTGTTGGAGAAGACTCTTGAGAGTCCCTTGGACTGTAAGGAGATCCAACAAGTCCATTCTAAAGGAGATCGGTCCTGGGTGTTCATTGAAAGGACTGATACTAAAGGTGAAACTCCAATAGTTTGGCCACCTCATGAGAAGTGTTGACTCATTTGAAAAGACTCTGATGCTTGGAGGCATTGGGGCCAAGAGGATAAAGGGATGACAGAGGATGAAATGGCTGGGTGGCATCATTGATTCAATGGACATGAATTTGAGTAAACTCTAGGAGTTGGTGATGGATAGTGAGGCCTAGCGTGCTGTGACTCATTGGGTCACAAAGAGTTGGACATACCTGAGCAACTAAACTGACTGACTGAAAGAAATGCCAGGCCCACTCACTGAACAAAGAACTGAGCAGAGCTAGCCAGCTGGGGACCAGCACATCCCCCCCAGAGACAGGCAGGTGAGGGAAGCCAGAGCAGGAAGGGGGCAATCACTACCTCAAAGAGGCATCATCTACAAAACTGCAAGCAGGCTTCATTGCTAACCAAGACTCCTTGGGATTCTGGATGGTCAACATCAGCTGGGAGGGTCACAGCCAGATATCAGCTCCCCAGAGGAGACACATGGCACACCTGATAAGGTGCACCCATTGTACACCCAGAAAACCAAGAGGCTGGGACAGAGGAGGCGGTATCACAGCTCACCAAGCACCTGGTCACTTGAGCTACTTGGACCTGGGAAGCGCACAAAACGCAGGCCCAATCAAGTCTGCACCTTTGTGGAGTACCCGAGAACCTGAACCTGAGTGGCTTTGTCCTGGGAAATGCACTCAACCCAGGACTGGCCTCAGACAGTTCCTGGCAGAGCAGCCTAGAACCTGAACAGTGTAGACTGGGATGGCACACACACAGTTAGTAGGGGTAAACCCAATGTGACTGAGACACTGAGAACACTCCCTACAGATGCCAATGTATTTGTTTGCAGTACAAATATCACCTCCCTCCCCACAGCATGACTGAACAAGTGAGCCTCAAAAAAGTGACCACCACAGCCCCCTTTTGTCAGGGTGGAAATTAGACACTAAATAGGCCAGCAAACAGAAGTTAAAATAAACAGAGGGAACCGCTTTGGAAGTGACAGTTTCAATAGATTAAAACCCTGCAGTTAGCACCAACTACATGCTACTAAGTCGCGTCAGTCATGTCCAACTCTGTGAAACCCCACAGACGGCAGCCTACCAGACTCCTCCATCCCTGGGATTCTCCAGGCAAGAATAGTGGAGTGGGTTGCCATTTCTTTCTCCAGTGCATGAAAGTGAAAAGTGAAAGTGAAGTTGCTCAGTCATGTCCGACTCTCCGTGACCCCATAGACTGTAGCCTACCAAGCACCTCCATTCGTGGGATTTTCCAGGCAAGAGTACTGGAGTGGGTTGCCATTGCCTTCTCCAACCAACTACATAGGAATGGGCCTAAAGATCTTGAGAAGTGTAAGCCGGATCAAGGAACTATCTGAAAATGAACTGACCCCCACACTGTTCACAACAACACCAGAAAAATTGCTAGGTATATTTTTACTATTATCATTTTTTTAATTAAAAAAATAATATATATTTTTTAAATTTTAAGTCCTCTATTACTCCTTTAATTTTCAATTTTATAACCTACTATTACTTTGCAAAAAAAGACTATTTTTAAAGAAAACTTAACATATGCATATATATATTTTATAATTTTTTTTTGTTTTTTTCTTTAATATTGTATTTTTGAGACTCTAACCTCTACTCTAGATTTTTAATCTTTGCTTTTTAGTATTTGTTATCAGTTTTGTACTTTTAAGAACCCAATCTTCAGTACCCATTTTTACTTAAGAGCAAGATTATCAACTGGATTTCTCTCTCCCCTTTTGGACTCTCCTTTTTCTCCACCAGGTCGCCTCTATCTCCTCCCTTCCTTTTCTCTTCTCTACCCAACACTGTGAATCTCTTTGTGTGTTCTGGGCTGTGGGAAACACTTAGGGAACAGTACTGGCTTGATCTGTCTTGCTCCTTTTGATTCCCCCTCTTCTCCTCCTGGTTACCTCTATCTCCCTCCTTCCTCTTCTCTTCTCCATGTAACTCTGTGTACCTCTCCAGATGTCCCTCACTGTGAAGAAACTTTACAACATTAAGCTAGATGTTTTATCATAGGTGCTGTATAGATGGAGAAGTCTTGAGGCTACTGTAAGACCACGAGTGAAAACCAGAGGCGGGAGGCTTAAGTCCAAATCATGAGTACACCAGAGAACTCTGGATTAATTGATAGGAGCTCATCAAATGCCTCCATACCTACACTGAAACCAAACACTACCCAAGGGCCAAATTCCAGAGAAAGACATATCATGCAAATTCGCCAGCAACACAGGAACATAGACCTGAGCTTCAATATAAAGGCTGCCCAAAGTCACGCCAAACCTACTGACATCTTAAAACTAATTACTGGACACTTCGGTGCACTCCAGAGAGAAGAAATCCAGCTCCACCCACCAGAACACTGACACAAGCTTCCCTAACCAGGAAACATTGACAAGCCACCCGTCCAACCCCACCCACAGCGAGGAACCTGCACAATAAAGAGGAACCACAAACTGCCAGAATATGGAAAGGCCACTCCAAACACAGCAATATAAACAAGAAGAAAAGGCAGAGAAATATCCAGCAGGTAAAGCAATAGGATAAATACCCACCAAACCAAACAAAAGAGGAAGAGATAGGGAATCTACCTCATAAAGAATTCTGAATAATGACAGTGAAAATGATGCAAAATCTTGAAAACAAAAACGGAGTTACAGATAAAAAGCCTGGAGACAAAGATCGAGAAGATGCAAGAAATGTTTCACAAGGACCTAGAAGAAATAAAAAAGAGTTAGCATATAATGAATAATGCAATACATGAGATCAAAAACACTCTGGAGGGAACCAACAGTAGAATAAAAGAGGCAGAAGATAGGATTAGTGAGATAGAAGATAGAATGGTAGAAATAAATGAAACAGAGAGGAAAAAAGAAAAAAAGAATTAAAAGAAATGAGGACAACCTCAGAGGCCTCTGGGACAATGTTAAATGTCCCAACATTCAAATCATAGGAGTCCCAGAAGAAGACAAAAAGAAAGACCATGAGAAAATACTTGAGGAGATAATAGTTGAAAACTTCCCTAAAATGGGGAAGGAAATAATCACCCAAGTCCAAGAAACCCAGAGAGTCCCAAACAGGAAAAACCCAAGGCAAAACACCCCAAGACACATATTAATCAAATTAACAAAGATCAAACACAAAGAACAAATATTAAAAGCAGCAAGGGAAAAACAACAAATAACACACAAGGGGATTCCCATAAGGATAACAGCTGACCTTTCAATAGAAACTCTTCAGGCCAGAAGGGAATGGCAAGATATACTTACAGTGATGAAAGAAAATAAACTACAGCCCAGATTACTGCAAGGATCTCATTATAGCAAGGATCTCATTCAAATATGAAGGAGAAACCAAAAGCTTTACAGACAAGCAAAAGCTGAGAGAATTCAGCACCATTAAACTAGCTCTCTAACAAATGCTAAAGGATCTTTTCTAGACAGGAAACACAGAAAGGGTGTATAAACTCGAACTCAAAACAATAAAATAAATGGCAATGGGATAATACTTATCAATAATTACCTTAAATGTAAATGGGTTGAATGCCCCAACCAAAAGACAAAGACTGGCTGAATGGATACAAAAACTAGACCCCTATATATGTTGTCTACAAGAGACCCACCTTGAAACAAAGGACACATACAGACTGAAAGTGAAGGGGTGGAAAAATATTCCACGCAAATAGAGACCAAACAAAGCAAGAGTAGCAGTACTTATATTAGATAAAATAAACTTTAAAACAAAGGCTCTGAAAAGAGACAAAGAAAGACACTACATAATGATCAAAGGATCAGTCCAAGAAGAAGACATAACTATTATAAATATATATGCACCCAACATAAGAGCATTGCAATATGTAAGACAAATGCTAACAAGTATGAAAGGGGAAATTAATAATAATACAATAACAGTGGGAGACTTTAATACCCTACTCACACCTACGGATAGATCAACTAAACAGAAAATTAACAAGGAAACACAAACTTTAAATGATACAATAGACCAGTTAAACCTAATTGATATCTACAGGACATTTCACCACAAAACAATGAATGTCACCTTTTTCTCAAGTGCACATGGAGCCTTCTCCAGGATAGATCACATCTTGGGCCATAAATCTAGCCTTGGTAAATTCAAAACAATTGAAATCATTCCAAGCATCTTTTCTGACCACAATGCAATAAGATTAGATCTCAATTACAGGAGAAAAACTATTAACAATTCCAACATATGGAGGCTGAACAACACGCTGCTGAATAACCAACAAATCACAGAAGAAATGAAAAAAGAAATCAAAATATGCATAGAAACGAATGAAAATGAAAACACAACAACCCCAAACCTATAGAACACTGTAAAAGCAGTGGTAACGGGAAGGTTCATAGCAATACAGGCTTACCTCAAGAGACAAGAAAGTCAAATAAATAACCTAACTCTACACCTAAAGTAACTAGAAAAGGAAGAAATGAAGAACCCCAGGGTTAGTACAAGGAAATAAATCTTAAAAATTAGGGCAGAAATAAATGCAAAAGAAACAAAAGGGAACGTAGTAAAAATCAACAAAGCCAAAAGCTGGTTCTTTGAGAAGTTAAAAAAAATTGACAAACCATTAGCTAGACTCATCAAAAAACAAAGGGAGAAAAATCAAATCAATAAAATTAGAAATGAAAATGGAGAGATCACAATAGACAACACAGAAATACAAAGAATCCTAAGAGACTACTATCAGCAACTATATGCCAATAAAATGGACAACTTGGAAGAAATGGAAAAATTCTTAGAAAAGTCCAACTTTCCAAAACTGAATCATGAGGAAATGGAAAATCTTAACAAGCCCATCATAAACATGGAAATTGAAAATGTAATCAGAATTCTTCCAGGAAACAAAAGCCCAGGACCAGATGGCTTCACAGCTGAATTCTATGAAAAAATTTAGAGAAGAGCTAACACCTATCCTACTCAAACTCTTCCAGAAAATTGCAGAGGAAGATAAACTTCCAAACTCATTCTATGAGCCCACCATGACCCTAATACCAAAACATGACAAAGATCCCACAAAAAAAGGAAACTACAGGTCAATATCACTGATCAACATAAATCCAAAAATCCTTAACAAAATCGTAGCAAACAGAATCCAACAACATATTAAAAAGATCATGCATCATGACCAAGTGGGCTTTATCCCAGTGATACAAGAATTCTTCAATATCTGCAAATTAATCAATGTAATGCACCACATTAACAAACTGAAAAATAAAAACCATGTGATTATCTCAATAGATACAGAGAAAGCCTTTGACAAAATTCAACATCCATTCTGATAAAAACCCTCCAGAAAGCAGGAATAGAAGGAACATAACTCAACATAATAAAAGCTGTATATAAGAAATCCATAGCAAACATTATCCTCAATGGTGAAAAATTGAAAGCATTTCCCCTAAAGTCAGGGACAAGACAAGTGTGCCCACTCCACCACTACTATTCAACATAGATTTGAAAGTTTTGGCCACAGCAATCAGAGCAGAAAAAGTAATAAAAGGAATCCAGATTGGAAAAGGAGTAAAACTCTCACTGTTTGCAGATGACATGGTCTTCTACATAGAAAACCCTAAAGACTCCACCAGAAAATTACTAAAGCTAATCTCTGAATAGAGTAAAGCTGCAGGATATAAATCAACACACAGAAATCCTTGCATTCCTACACACTAATAATGAGAAAACAGAAAGAGAAATTAAGGAAACAATTCCACTCACCATTGTAATGAAAAGAATAAAAGACTTAGGAATATATCAACCTAAGGAAACAAAAGACCTATATATAGAAAACTATGAAACACTGGTGAAAAAAATCAAAGAGGACACAAAAGATGGAGAAATATACCGTGTTCATGGATCCAAAGAAACAATATAGTGAAAATGAGTATACTACTTGGTCCCATCACTTCATGGGAAATAGATGGGGAAACAATGGAAACAGTGTCAGACTTTATTTTTTTAGGTTCCAAAATCACAGCAGATGGTGATTGCAGCCATGAAATTAAAAGACGCTTACTCCTTGGAAGGAAACTTATGACCAATGTAGATAGCATATTGAAAAGCAGAGACATTACTTTGCCAACAAAGGTCTATCTAGTCAAGGCTATGGTTTTTCCAGTAGTCATGTATGGATGTGAGAGCTGGACTGTGAATAAAGCTGAGAACCAAAGAATTGATGCGTTTGAACTCTGGTGTTAGAGAAGACTCTTGAGAGTCCCTTGGACTGCGAGGAGATCCAACCAGTCCATTCTAAAGGAGACCAGTCCTGGGAATTCATTGGAAGGACTGATGCTAAAGCTGAAACTCCAATACTTTGGCTGCGTCATGCGAAGAGTTGACTCATTGGAAAAGACTCTGATGCTGGGAGGGATTGTGGGCAGGAGGAGAAGGGGACGACAGACGATGAGATGGCTGGATGGCATCACCGACTCAATGGACATGAGTTTGAGTAAACTCCAGGTGTTGGTGATGGACAGGGAGGCCTGGCATGCTATAATTTATGGGGTCACAAAGAGCTGGACACGACTGAGCGACTGAACTGAACTGAACCCAAAGTAATCTATAGGTTCAATGCAATCCCTATCAAGCTACCAATGGTATTTTTCACAGAACTAGAACAAATAATTTCACAATTCGTATGGAAATTAAAAAAAAACTCAAATAGCCAAAACAATCTTGAGAAAGAAGAATGGAACTGGAGGAATCAACCTGCCTGATTTCAGGCTCTAGTACAAAGCCACAGTCATCAAGACAGTATGGTACTGGCACAAGGACAGAAATATAGATCAATGGAACAAAATAGAAAGCCCAGATATAAATCCACACACCTATGGACACCTTATCTTTGACAAAGGAGGCAAAAATATATAATGAAGAAATATATAATGACAATCTCTTTAACAAGTGGTGCTGGGAAAACTGGTCAACCACTTGTAAAAAAATGAAACTAGAACACTTTCTAACACTATACACAAAAATAAACTCAAAATGGATTAAAGATCTAAACATAAGACCAGAAACTACAAAACTCCTAGAGGAGAACATAGGAAAAACACTCTCCGACATAAATCACAGCAGGATCCTCTATGACCCACCTCCCAGAATATTGGAAATAAAAGCAAAAATAAACAAATGGGATCTAATTAAAATTAAAAGCTTCTGCACAACAAAGGAAACTATAAGCAAGGTGAAAAGACAGGCTTCAGAATGGGAGAAAATAATAGCAAATGAAGCAACTGACAAATAATCTCAAAAATATTCAGGCAACTCCTGCAGCTCAATTCTGGAAAAATAAATGACCCAATCAAAAAAATGGGCCAAAGAACTAAACGACATTTCTCCAAAGAAGACATACAGATGGCTAACAAACACATGAAAAGATGCTCAACATCAGTCATTATCAGAGAAATCAAAATCAAAACCACAATGAGGTACCACTTCATGCCAGTCAGAATGGCTGCTATCCAAACGTTTACAAGCAGTAAATGCTGGAGAGGGTGTGGAGGAAAGGGAACCCTCTTACACTGTTGGTGGGAATGCAAACTAGTACAGCCACTATGGAGAACAGTGTGGAGATTCCTTAAAAAAAAAAAAAAAAAAACTGGAAATAGAACTGCCATACAACCAACCAATATCATTGATGGGCATACACACCGAGGAAACCAGAATTGAAAGAGACATGTGTACCCCAGTGCTCACTGCATCACTGTTTATAATAGCCAGGACATGGAAGCAACCTAGTGTCCATCATCAGAAGAATGGATAAGAAAGCAGTGGTACATATACACAGTGGAATATTACTCAGCCTTTAAAAATAATAAATTTGAATCAGTTCTAATGAGGTGGATGAAACTGGAGCCTATTATACAGAGTAATGGCAACCCACTCCAGTACTCTTGCCTGGAAAATCCCATGGACAGAGGAGCCTGGTAGGCTGCAGTCCATGGGGTCAATAAGAGTCAGACACGACTGAGTGACTTCACTTTGACTTTTCACTTTCATGCATTGGAGAAGGAAATGGCAACCTACTCCAGTGTTCTTGCCTGGAGAATCCCAGGGATGGGGGAGCCTGATGGGTTGCCATCTATGTGGTTGCACAGGGTCGGACACGACTGAAGCGACTTAGCAGCAGCATACAGAGTAAAGTAAGCCAGAAAGAAATGCACCAATACAGTATACTAACGCATATATATGGAATTTAGAAAGATGGTAATGATAATCCTGTATGCGAGACAGCAAAAGAGACACAGATGTGAAAAACAGTCTTTTGGACTCTGTGAGAGAAGGTAAGGGTGGAATGGTTTGGGAGAATGGCATTGAAACATGAATATTATCATATGTGAAATGGATCACCAGTCCAAGTTCAATGCATGATACAGGACACTTGGGGCAGGTGTACTGGGAAGACCCAGAGGGATGGAAGGTGGGAGAGGGATTCAGGATGGGGAACACATGAACACCCATGGTGGCTTCATGTTAATGTATGGCAAAATCAATACAATATTGTAAAGCTATTAGCCTCTAAAAAATGAATAAACAAATAATTTTAAAAAAAGACACAGATAAACTACAAAAAGGAAATAACATGAATTATAAATGCATCAAAATATGAAATTGTTTAGATGCTTTCATCATTGTTGCAAAAATAATATTTGTGAAGAATTCCCAAAATTATGAAAGTGATGAAGACATAGTTGTATACGTAGATGCCAGATATTCAAGTGAGAAATTTTAAATTTCTCAGTCTATGAAGAATTTTATAAAAGACATCTATATCAAATAAAATAGAAGCGACACAATATTTATAACAGAAAATAGTGTCTTTAAGTAAAAGTAATAATGCTTAATATGTACTACAAAGAGATTCTATACAAAACATGTAAACCACCCATACTTAAATACATCACGTTAGAAAACAAACCCATAAACAAAAATAACATCTAGAGTTAGTATCCAGACAGCAGAATGAACTGATAAAGGTGCATTTAAAAAACAAAAATGAGGATAGATTCAGATTTCTCTATTTAAACTACCTGAAGCATGTGCATTGGAAAAGACCCTGATGCTGGGAAAGACTGAAGGCAGGAGAAGACGATGACATAGGATGAGATGGCTGGTTAGCATCATCGACTTGATGGACATGAGTTTGAGCAAAGTCTGAGAACTGGTGGACAGAGTTGGAGATTTGGACAGGGAAGCCTGGCCTGCTGCAGTCCATGGGGTTGCAAAGAGTTGGACACTACTGAGTGACTAAACTGAACGAACTGAGGCATATGCAGAAGCTTTTGAGAGTTAAGGTATAACTAAAGAATTCTCTACTAAGATATTAATAAAAATAATGATAAGAGCAACAACTGTGTTACTTTTATAGATAAAGATGATAATACATCAGAAAAATAATTAGTGCAATCTATATTTGCTTATGTGTCTCCTTTATGAATGATATACAATTAAAGCTTCAAAACAACCCTATGAGTTGGATACATGCTAGTTCTGTTGTTTGTAGATGAAACACTGATTTAAGACAGGTCAACTAACTGCCATTATACTAATAGGATTCACTCTTAGTATTATTGTAATAATAATCAAGTATATATTTAGATGGAAAAGCCATAGAACAATATTATCAAACATGCCTGTGTGAGTCCTCAGTTGCTTCAGCAGAGCTTGCCTCTGCCACCCCTTGGACTGTAGCCTGCCAGCCTCCTCTCTGCATGGATTTTCCTGGTGAGAATACTGGAGTGGGTTGCCATACCCTTCTCTAGGGGTCTTCCCAACCCACAGATCAAACTGCCTCTCCTGCATCTCCTGCATTGAAGACAGATTCTTTAGGGCTGAGCCACCAGGGAAGCCATTATCAAATATAAAAGGGTTCACAAGATGTGTTGCCCATTTACTCTTCCTGGCATTATTACCTGAAAAAGTACTACTCTGGAAGGAGATGAATAAAGTTTGAGAAACTCATGTAGGGAAATGTTTTTTTTTTTTTTTTTTTTTTTTTAAATGAATGGAGGATCCAGGGTTTAAAAAACTAGCAAGCTTAACACAGTGTTTAAGAGTCCATGGGTCACATTGACTTGATATAAATGTCTGGCTCTGTTAAATAATGGCTTTGCAGACTTGGATGAGTTCTTTAAACTCTGATTCAAGTAGAGTGGGGGAAATAATAGCCCGTACTTTGTATCCCGAAAAAATAAAGGAAAAAAAATCATGTAACACTAGTACAGGACCAGGTATGTTGTAAGCATAAATTAACATAACTTGTAGCAATATTACCAAGTCTTGGGAATGGTTAGACAAAGAGAGAAGTCCAGATGTGTTATGCAAACATTACTACAAAATTTAGATTATTAATGTAAACTGAAAGTATTAAGAGGATATAACTCATAAAACAAACTTAAACAAAATCATCATGCTAGGGTAGTACTTGAAAAATTCCTTTTAAGGAATTTGTTTAGAAAGTATTTTGTAATTTTTCTCAGATTATTTTCTTCATGTAGCCACTTAGTAAATTGTAGTAATATTTGAATTATTTTATATTGAGGGCTTAAATTTTGTAACAAAATGAGTCAAAAATTTAAATAAAAAGCTCAATTGCTTATAAGACAAATGTTTTAGAGAGGATGCAATAACCACTTCAATGGACTTGCTGTTTTAAATGCTAGCAGAAAGAATTTAAATATTCAACTGTATGATTCTGAGAAAGATGACTAATAATATGTAAAACTTATTGGCTAGTCACTCAGTGCTAAGTGCAACAGTCATCTATCTATCTATCTATCTATCTATCTATTTATCTATCTGTATCTATATATATATATATGTAATGAGTGCCCATGAAGAAAAAAAAAAAAAACACTTAGCCAAATTAAGAGAGCCCCAAGAAACAGTCACATGTTCAGTATCTGAAAAATGTTCAATGGGAGCCACTCAGGGACTTTTGAGAGAAATCTTTTTTTTTAATTAGTAATTTTAAAATTATCTGCTGAAATAAAAGCTAAGAGGATCAGGTAATTTCACTAAAATTTTACTAAAATATAAATTTTACTAAATCTTATAGAAAGATACAGTTACACACATAAACACATGCTTGCAATGCACACATAGATACACATATTCTATAACATTTTGGAAAACTATGTATAACCAAAGGACGGGATAACCTGTATAACCTGTATAACCCAGGTGTCAGTAGTCATAAGGAACCTGCCTGCCAATGCAGGAAACGTAAGATACTTGGATTTGAAACCTGGGTTGTGAAGATCCCCTGGAGGAGGGCATAGCAATCCACACCAGTATATATAACCAAAAATTCAGAGAAAGTTATATATACATTGGTATCTTAAAATAAGAGAAAGAAGGTAACATGTTATTTCTTAAAACAGAAGTGTATTCGAAAGTGTCAGAACTAAAATTGGAAATGTTGAACTAAACTAAAACACAAAAGATTTAAAGGACACATAAAAATATGAAAAAAAGAATATAATTGTAAATAACCATTCCAAAGAACATTCTAATTAGCTAATAATCAAAATATGAAAATTAAAACAATACAAGCTTTACATATTAAAAATATATAATTTAAAATAATATTCAGTTATGGAGAAATTATGATGCAAGATCATAAAATATAATCCAAACTTTCATAAATTCAGCTTAAAGCCCAACAAAAGTAGAATAATAGTTAGAAAGGTATTTGTCTCTTTGCATGGGTCTGTTCTAAACTGAGTCTTCTGTGGCTCCTGCATTATGAGGAGGATTTTTTTTACCACTGAGCCACCTGGGAAGACCATTTATCTCTCTGAAAGTGTTAGTTGCTCAGTGGTGTCCGACTCTTTGTGATCCCATGGACCATAGCCTGTCAGGCTCCTCTGTCCATGGAAAAATCCAGGCAAGAATATTGCAGTGGGTTGCCATTCCCTTTTCCAGGGGATCTTCTTGACTGAGGGATCGAATCCCGGGTTACAGCATTACAGGTAGATTCTTTTCTATCTGAGCCTTCAGAGAAGCCCATACACGCATACATACATACACACATACATCAGTTGAGTTCAGTTCAGTCGCTCAGTCGTGTCCGACTCTTTGCGACCCCATGAATCGCAGCACACCAGGCTTCCCTGTTCATCACCATCTCCCAGAGTTCACTCAGCCTCACGTCCATCGAGTCCATGGTGCCATCCAGCCATCTCATCCTCGGTCGTCCTCTTCTCCTCCTGCCCCCAATCCCTCCCAGCATCAGAGGTTTTTCAAATGACACAACTCTTTGCATGAGGTGCCAAAGTACTGGAGTTTCAGCTTTAGCATCATTCCCTTCAAAGAAATCCCAGGGTTGATCTCCTTCAGAATGGACTGGTTGGATCTCCTTGCAGTCCAAGGGACTCTCAAGAGTCTTCTCCAACACCACAGTTCAAAAGCATCAATTCTTTGGGGCTCAGCCTTCTTCACAGTCCAACTTTCACATCTATACATGACCACAGGAAAAACCATAGCCTTGATTAGATGGACCTTTGTTGGCAAAGTAATGTCTCTGCTTTTGAATATGCTATCTAGGTTGGTCATAACTTTTCCTCCAAGGAGTAAGAGTCTTTTAATTTCATGGCTGCAGTCACCATCTGCAGTGATTTTTGACACCCCAAAAATAAAGTCTGACCCTGTTTCCACTGTTTCCCCATCTATTTCTCATGGAGTGATGGAACTGGATGCCATGATCTTTGTTTTCTGAATGTTGAGCTTTAAGCCAACTTTTTCACTCTCGTCTTTCACTTTCATCAAGAGGCTTTTTAGTTCCTCTTCACTTTCTGCCATAAGGGTGGTGTCATCTGTATATCTGAGGTTATTGATATTTCTCCCGGCAATCTTGATTCCAGCTTGTGTTACTTCCAGTCCAGCGTTTCTCATGATGTACTCTGCATATAAGTTAAATAAGCAGGGTGACAATATACAGCCTTGACATACTCCTTTTTTTATTTGGAACCACTCTGTTGTTCCATGTCCAGTTCTAACTCTTGCATCCTGAACTGTATATAGGTTTCTCAAGAGGCAGGTCAAGTGTTTTTGTATTCCCATCTCTTTCAGAATTTTCCACAGTTTATTGTGATCCACACAGTCAAAGGCTTTGGCATAGTCAATAAAGCAGAAATAGATGTTTTTCTGGAACTCTCTTGCTTTTTCCATGATCCAGCAGATGTTGGCAATTTGATCTCTGGTTCCTCTGCCTTTTCTAAAACAAGCTTGAACATCTGAAAGTTCACAGTTCACATATTGCTAAAGCCTGGCTTGGAGAATTTTGAGCATTACTTTACTAGCGTGTGAGATGAGTGCAATTGTGCAGTAGTGTGAGCATTCTTTGGCATTGCCTTTCTTTGGAATTGGACACTTTAGTGTCCTTTAATATTTTTTATATGACCTCGACACACTTGAAATGCATTGGCCAGTTACTTTGTTAAATGTTCCTCAGTATGGTTTTACATGCTATTTCCTTTTGATTAACCACATTTCCTGCTAGAATAGCACAATCATGCCTTTATAGGTGCAGCACATCTAGAAGCATATGACACATTTCTATGGAGAAACCTGACACACACCGCTTATCTTTTTACAGGAGAATTAAGAAGACAATAAGTACAGCTAATATCTTAACAGTATTATTGTGTGGGATCACAATAAACTGTGGAAAATTCTGAAAGAGATAGGAATACCAGACCACCTGACCTGCCTCTATGCAAATCAGGAAGCAACAGTTAGAACTGGACCTGGAACAACAGACTTGTTCCAAATAAGAAAAGGAGTATGTCAAGGCTGTATATTGTCACCCTGCTTATTTAACTTATATGCAGAGTACATCATGAGAAATGCTAGGCTGGAGGACATACAAACTGGAATTAAGATTGCCAGGAGAAATATCAGTAACCTCAGATATGCAAATGACACCACTTTTATGGCAGAAAGTGAAGAGGAACTAAAGAGCCTCTTGATGAAAGTGAAAGAAGAGAGTAAAAAAGTTGGCTTAAAGCTGAACATTCAGAAAACTAAGATCATGGGATCTGGTCCCATCACTTCCTGGCAAATAGATGGGGGAACTGGGGAAACAGTGGCTGACTTTTTTTTTCTGGGCTCCAAAATCACTGCAGATGGTGATTGCAGCCGTGAAATTAAAAGACACTTATACCTTGGAAGGAAAGTTATGACCAACAGACAGCATACTGAAAAGCAGAGACATACTTTGCCAACAGCAGGTCTGTCCAATGAAGGCTATGGTTTTTCCAATGGTCATGTATGCATGTGAGAGTTGGACTATAAAGAAAACTGAGTGCCAAAGAATTGTGGCTTTGGAACTGTGGTGTTGGGTAAGACTCTTGAGAGTCCCTTGGACTGCAAGGAGATTCGATCAGTCCATCCTAAAGAAGATCAGTCCTGGGTGTCCATTGGAAGGACTGATGCTGAAGCTGTAACTCCAATACATTGGGCACCTGATGCGGAGAGCTGACTTATTTGAAAAGACCCTGATGCTGGGAAAGATTGAGGGCAGGAGGAGAAGGGAATGACAGAGGATGAGATGGTTGGATGGCATCACCAACTCAATGGACATGAGTTTGGGTAAACTCTGGGAGTTGATGATCGACAAGAAGGCCTGGCGTGCTGTGGTTCATGGGATCACAAAGGGTCAGACATGACTGAGTGATTGAGCTGAACTGAACTGCATATCTTAACTATACTTTCTGAAATTACAAATGTTTAGCTGTTTTTATCAGCAGGTTTCCATTGGCCTTTAAAACAAAACAAAATAAAACATGTGACTGACAGCTTAATTTGCTATCATGTACTCTGAGCATTAATCTTACTTTGTAGTTCTACTTGGAGTCTTATGTCAGAAGTCACATAGATACCATATAATTTGTACTTAATGAGTCTTAACTTTCCAGTATGTATGCTGGTATTTCCCAAGCTCCTAAAGATGTACAGTGTATATTTTACAACTTTTGGAAATTTGCTTGAAGATAATTTGTACACAGGGTATACTGATTAATTCTGAATGCCAAATGGCTACCTGACTAACGAGTTAAAAATGGAAATACCCAGCTTTAGAATCTTGCAAAAATATTTCACTTTTTTTTTGAGACTAAAATAAGTATTTATTAATATAAAAGGTGATAATATACTAAAAATGGTAATAAAACTATTTTATTTTTTAATTTTTTTAAATTTTAAAATCTTTAATTCTTACATGTGTTCCCAAACATGAACCCCCTCCCACCTCCCTCCCCATAACATCTCTCTGGGTCATCCCCATGCACCAGCCCCAAGCATGCTGTATCCTGCCTCAGACATAGACTGGCGATTCAATTCTTACATGATAGTATACATGTTAGAGTGCCATTCTCCCAAATCATCCCACCCTCTATTTCACTTTTTTAGAGAGCCCACAAAAATATCTCAATAGGCTTCCAAAGCAAACAACAAGAACTGTATAAGCCACAGTTCTGAATTATTTTTCTTATGTAATTTAGAAAGTAAGTGTGCTTGTATTTTAATTACACTTTTGTATGGCTACTTACATTTGTTATACCAGTTATTTCCTAAAATTCATTAGGCAAAAATTCTTAAAGAATTACCATAGAAAGAATAGAAATAAATGCAACCTAGTCAAATTAGCAAAATACAGTATTTTGGTGTCTTTATATTATCACAATTATTTTAGTTCAACATCTGTTCAATGACATCTCAGGCTATATTTTGGGATGTGTGACAACTTTTTTTTTCACAAATTCTCTACTCACAACTCAGGATGTTCCCATTAATTGTGATTTGTAAAGGAAGCATTTAAGTTAGGGCAGATGCTGAGCAGTGTGAGTGTAGAACTATGGCAAGTACAAAATGCCATATGAAATTCACAAGTGGGCATGCATGGCCAGATGGTATTGGCATCTGAGAGATTTATTACACCAACTTGGCAATAAAACATGTGTGATCACTAATTTAACATGCCAAACTGGTCCAGGAAAATGTTTATGTTAAACAAATTTCCTCTTTAAATATCAGGTGCAACATATTTTATACATAGTTTCATTACTCTGTTGAAAGAATCAAATATAGAAATGTGAATCCCTCATTTCCAATAAGAGTTCCATTCATTTAGGGCAAGTCATGCATAAATAAGAAGATGCAAGTTAAATAGATACATAATTATCAAGGCCAGTGAAATCAGAGGGTAGGTAAATATGGATATGATTTTGCTTGATTTCTCCAATTGTCTTGGATTTACACTTGACCTTGTTTAGATGCAACCTGTGTTTTCATGTATCACATTAGTAAAATGTTTGAAATTCCATATGAGGATAGCTCAGATGGTAAAGAATCTGCCTGCAGTGTGGGAGACCCGCATTCGATCTCTGGGTTGGGAAGATCCCCTGGAGAAGGGAAAGGCTACCCACTCCAGAATTCTGGCCTGGAGAATTCCATGGACTGTACAGTCCATGGGGTTGCATAGAGTAGGACACACTTTCACACAAACTTGGATTTAGATTACCAGAAGATTCTTTGTGTTGTTTACCAAATACTTTCTTAGGAAACTAGAGTAACATATATCAGTTTAGTTCAGTTCAGTCACTCAGTGGTACCCAAATCTTTGAGAACCCATGGACTGCAGCATGCCAGGCTTCCCTGTCCATCACTTACTCCTGGAGCTTAATCAAATTCATGTCCATTGAGTCGGTGATACCATCCAACTATCTCATCCTCTGTTCTGCTCTTCTCCTCCTGCCTTCAACTTTTCCCCAAAATAGGGCTTCTAATTGGTCATTTTTTCACGTCAGGTGGCCAAAGTATTGGAGCTTCAGCATTAGTCTTTCCAATGAATATTCAGGACTGACTTCCTTTAAAATTGACTGGTTTGATCTTGCAGTCCAAGGGACTCTCAAGAGTCTTCTTCAACACCACATTTCAAAAGCATCAATTCTTTGGCATTCAGTTTTCTCTTTTTTAAAATTTTTAACTATAAATTTATTTATTTTAATTGGAGGTTAATTACTTTACAATATTGTATTGGTTTTGCCATCAGTCAGTTCAGTTCAGTCGCTCAGTAGTGTCTGACTCTTTGCGACCCCATGAATCACAGCACACCAGGCTTCCCTGTCCATCACCATCTCCCGGAGTTCACTCAGACTCACGTCCATTGAGTCAGTGATGCCATCCAGCCATTTCATCCTCCATCATCCCCTTCTCCTCCTGCCCCCATTCCCTCCCAGCATCAGAGTCCTTTCCAATGAGTCAACTCTTTGCATGATGTAGCCAAAGTACTGGAGTTTCAGCTATAGCACCATTCCCTCCAAAGAAATCCCAGGGCTGATCTCCTTCAGAATGGACTGGTTGGATCTCCTTGCAGTCCAAGGGACTCTCAAGAGTCTTCAACACCACAGTTCAAAAGCATCAATTCTTCGGTGCTCAGCCTTCTTCACAGCCCAACTCTCACATGTCTACATGACCACAGGAAAAACCATAGCCTTGACTAGACGGACCTTTGTTGGCAAAGTAATGTCTCTGCTTTTGAATATACTCTCTAGGTTGGTCATAACTTTTCTTCCAAGGAGTAAGCATCTTTTAATTTCATGGCTGCAATCACCAACTGAAGTGATTATGGAGCCCAAAAAAATAAAGTCTGACACTTTTCCCACTGTTTCCCCATCTATTTCCCATGAAGTGATGGGACCGGATGCCATGATCTTCGTTTTCTGAATGTTCAGCTTTAAGCCAACTTTTTCACTCTCCACTTTCACTTTCATCAAGAGGCTTTTTAGTTCCTCTTCACTTTCTGCCATAAGGGTGGTGTCATCTGCATATCTGAGGTTATTGATATTTCTCCCAGCAATCTTGATTCCAGCTTGTGTCTCTTCCAGTCCAGCGTTTCTCAGGATGTACTCTGCATATAAGTTAAATAAGCAAGGTGACAATATATAGCCTTGACGTACTCCTTCTCCTATTTGGAACCCGTCTGTTTTTCCATGTCCAGTCTAACTGTTGCTTCCTTACCTCCATACAGACTTCTCAAGAGGCAGGTCAGGTGGTCTGGTATTCCCATCTCTTTCAGAATTTTCCACAGTTTATTGTGATCCACACAGTCAAAGGCTTTGGCATAGTCAATAAAGCAGAAATAGATGTTTTTATGGAACTGTCTTGCTTTTTCCATGATGCAGGGGATGTTGGTAATTTGATCTCTGGTTCTTCTGCCTTTTCTAAAACCAGCTTGAACATCTGGAAGTTCGTGGTTCACGTATGGCTGAAGCCTGGCTTGGAGAATTTTTAGCATTACTTTACTAGCATATGAGATGAGTGCAATTGTTTTGCCATACATCAACATGAATCCTCCACAGGTATACACGTGATCCCCATCCTGAACCCCCTTCCCTCCTCCCTCCCCATACCATCCCTCTGGGTCGTCCCAGTGCACCAGCCCCAAGCATCCAGTATCATGCATCAAACCTGGACTGTCGATTCATTTCATATATGATATTATACATGTTTCAATGCCATGCCCCCAAATCATCCCACCCTCTCCCTCTCCCACAGAGCCCCAAAGACTGTTCTATACATCTGTGTCTCTTTCACATCCATACACGACTACTGGAAAAACCATAGCTTGGATCAGACACAACTTTGTCAGAAAAGTAATGTCTCTGCTTTTTAATATGCTGTCTACTTTGGTCATAGCTTTTCTTCCAAAGAGTAAGCTCTTTTAATTTCATGACTGTAGTCACCATCTGCAGTGATTTTGGAAGGAAATGGCAACCCACTCCAGTATTCTTGCCTGGAGAATCCCATGGACAGAGGAGACTGGTGGGCTACAGTCCACGGGTCGCAAAGAGTCGGACACGGCTGAGCAACTTCACCTTCACCAAAAATAAAGTCTCTTGCCATTTCCATTGTTTCCCTATCTGTTTGCCATGAAGTGATGGGACCAGATGCCATGATCTTCATTTTTTTGAATGTTGAATTTTAAGCCAGATTTTTCACTCTTTTTCATTTTCAAGAGGCTCTTCAGTTCCTCTTAGCTTTCTGCCATAAGTGTTGTGTCATCTGCATATCTGAGGTGATTGACATTACTCCCTGCAATCTTGATTCCAGCTTGTGCTTCATCCAGCCCAGAATTTCATATATAAATTAAATAAACCAGGTGACAATCTACAGCCTTGATGTACTCCTTTCTCTTGGAACCAGTCTATTGTTCCATGTTCAGTTCTAACTGTTGACCTGCAAACAGATTTCTCAGGAGACAGGTAAATTGATCTGGTATAACAATTCTCGAAACTTGAGGAGTAAGCAGGAATTTTCCTGGAATACCTTTACTGGTATTTTAGTCCTAGCTAGTTACAGTGCTTTTGTTAAGTATCACCACAAATGCTATAACAAAAATGAAGACTTCCTAATTTCCTTCACCATGGCTCCCACCTCAGAGTTCCCTGGCAACTGAATGATACCTCTGTTATTGGTCTCCTCTCAATTTTCCAAAAGAGAGCTAACCTGATAGCATTTGGTGTCAGATGTAAAAGATTTCTAAGGTGTACAACTATGGAAAGATATTTTATTGTTTTCTTATTTTTATTCTTTACTTAGTAAAATAAAAATAATAATACCAACTCCAAAAGGAGTTTAATTTGTGAAATTAGCTATATACATAAAGATCTAATGAAATCTATGGGGCTTCCCAGATGCCTCAGATGGTAAGGAATCTGCCTGCAACACAGGAGACCCAGGTTCAATCCCTGGGTTGGGAAGTGCCCCTGGAGGAGGGAATGGCAACCCATTCCCATATTCTTGCCTGGAGAATCCCATAAATAGAGGAACTGGTGGACTACAGTCCATGGGGCTGCAAAGAGTCAGACACAGCTAAAATGTTTAGAAAATATATATAGTTTTTGTTGTTGCTGCTCCTTTTGTTAATATACGTTTACACTAAATTCTAAACATTTTTGATGGCAGAGACTTTAAATTCATCTTCATATCACTGAACATGCTACACCCTATTTGGAATGCACAATATGTACACGAACATTTGGAAGTAGTATGTGTGTGTTTGTGTGAAAGACAGAGAGGAGGTGTGTGTATTTGGGCTGTTAAAAATCAGAAAAACAGAGAACAAGAAATTTCAGGTGACATACGAAAGAGATTCATAATTCATGCACTGAAGTTTCTCTTCAAATAAGCATTTATCAAACAGCAGAACCTGTAGGATCATGGCTATAGAACATATTACCAAATATATACTCTAAATTGATCTCTGGATTTAAATAAAAAGATTAGAACTAGGTTTATCTTCAAACCGCTAAGGCAAACACAGAAAGATCTTGATCAGGAGTCAGACAGCCACTGACAGTAAAATGAGTACATGCAATTATCTGTATAAATTATAATTGGTCCATTTTAAAAATAGACTTTTACTTCATTGAATTTTTGTAATGTCAGATAAGGTTGTGGTTAATTATATTGTACAACTGTGTGCGTGTCTGCTCAGTGGTTTTAGCTGGTTTGACTCTTTGCAACCCTATGAACTGTAGCCTGACAGGCTGCTCAGTTCATGGGATTCTCCAGGAAAGAATAATGGAGAGGGTTGCCATTTCCTCCTCCAGGGGAACTTCTCAACCCAGGGATCTGAACCCATGTCTCCTGTGACTTCTGCATCACAGGCAGATTATGTACGGCAGAGCCATGGAGGAAGCCCTATACAACTGCAGTCTAACCATAAAACTATAAAAGCATAGTTTGTGTCATCCAAAAAGCCTATTACAGATCAATGCATTTCACTTTTTGGTAATATGGAATGCTAAGGTGATTTTTGCAGTGGTGAAAAAGACAAAATAAATAATTCACTATCACTGATTCTGCAGAAAAGGCAATGGCAACCCACTCCAGTACTCTTACCTGGAAAATCCCATGGATGGAGGATCCTGGTGGGCTCCAGTCCATGGGGTCCCTAAGAGTCAGACACGACTGAGAGTCTGACTTTTCACTTTTCACTTTCATGCATTGGAGAAGGAAATGGAAACCCACTCCAGTGTTCTTGCTTGGAGAATCGCAGGGACAGAGGAGCCTGGTGGGCTGCTGTCTATGGGGTCGCACAGAGTCGGACACGACTGAAGCGGCTTAGCAGCAGCAGCAGCATCACTGATTCTGATTACTATATTTTTCACCAAGTGTCTATGTAAAATGTAAATTTTTAAGCTACAATGAAAGTTTTCTTTCAGTACACAATTTGGGTGTTCTGAAATGTCTGCAGTGTTTCTGTCTTTATCCCAAAGAGTCTCAACTTTTAAAAATAGATTTTATATTTCTTTATACAGGTAAAATATTTATTTGTGAAATTTAAATTTTAATGGCTATAAATGGAGAGTATTTCAGGAAGAAGGGAAGCTTTATGCTATTTCTGATAAGATATATACACATTATATATATATATATATATATCTTTAAATGTATTTCCACCTCTGGAAAATTCTCATGGCAAATGAAAAAAACTTATTATATAAAATGAGTAAATTACAGTATAAAATAATGAATTACACGATCAGCACAAAATGAAAAAAATGTGCCAAAATTGCCAATATCTATTAATCGTGTACACAATTCCAGACTCTGTCTGAATAAATTGCATGCATAGTTTTGTTTAATTTTCAAAAATATACCTATGGTATAAATATCCTTATCACCATTTTACAGATGAGTAACCCAAGTCATGGTGTTGCTATACATCTTGCCCAATGTCGTGCAGCTGGCTCTAAGATTAAAATCCAGTTTTTGACTACAAAGCCCATTTGCTTTGCCATTGCAATACAAGATGTTGAAAAAAAAACAAAAAACAAAAAACAAAACCCTGGGAAACTCTACCAAAATTTTAGAGTTACCTTTTAGGCAATGTTCTTATGTGAAAATAATTTAGCAAATTTTCTGAACTGGATATTAATTACTATCACCATAAAAATAAATTTTACTGTGATAGCACCATTCATGCAATTAAAAAATTAAGTATATTGTCAGAATTACCAGTAGAACCTATCTTTATAAATTGCTTATACAGAAGATATGGGAAATTATGGAAATTTATAGGCATACTAAATTAAAGTATAATGCTTTATTCCCTTAGCTATACTGATATGTGTTCTGAATCTAAATGACTAAAGGTAACTCATGACATGGCAAAACTTTATTTTGTTCTTTTGATTCTGTATCTAAACCAAGACTGACAATATCTGATCAACAAAATGAATAAAACAGATTGAGTAATACCCAATGAATTATTTTGTGCTCATATAAATGTATATCACACTATCAACACATATTATAGTATACATTCTCTTCATCACCTTAAATTCATTGTGTGTCTCCAGGAGACACCAATCAGTTCGTACTAGCTAGTAACTACTATTGTTATGACTGATTAAATCACTGATAAGCTGCTTTAAAGTAGACAAGACATGTGAAAATGGTGTTTGAGTTAATGTTGGATATGCCCAAGGTACTCAGGATAGGTTTCTCAGAGGAAGTAGCATCTGAAACTAAATTTGAGGGAGAGTTTACCTGTTGAACACTCTAGGAAAGAACTTCCAGGCAAAAATAAGTATAAATGTGAAAGCTTGGGAAACAAGAAAGCATACCTTGTTCAAAAAAATGCAATTACTATTCAAGTGTACAGAATTATAGAGCAATGGAGATGAGTCTGGGTTAGTATTCACAAGGAAGGTGAAGAATCCTGCTGTATATTACATGCAGAAGCTTAAAATGTGTTCTGAAGATTATGGGAGTAAATGAGGAATATCAATGATGGTGGTGACAAATAAGATACATAATGAATAGAGATCACCCTTATGTAGACTGAGGACTCTGAAAAAGCAGGTTGGTCTAGATACAAGAAAAGTATTACCTGTATCCAAAGAGAGCAGAGGATTATTTGACTTAACCAATGTCAATAGTGATGGGCAAGAGAAAGCAGATTTTTTGTGTAATTCTAAAGCTGTAATTGCAAGATTTAGAGATTAACTCAAAGTGAATGAAAAGTGAGTTGGGAGAATCTGGTAGGGTTTTGTTGCCTAATGAATATTGATGAAGAAATACAATATAACTATGATAAATCCAAAGATTTTTAATAGGGAATAAGGAAGATATTTGTATAAATCAGAAAAAAATTATGTAGACATGTAAAGAAAATAATGAGTTCAATGTTGTACCTTTTTAAGCTAGAGGGATTCTTGGAATATCTAAGTAGAAAGTGCTGGCAAATATTTAAATGTAGAGATCTAGAAGCAGGTTTAAGTTAGTGATGCAGGCCATTTCTACAAAAATGAGAGTAGAAATGTTGCATCTCAATAAAAGCATGCCACAGAGACCACATAAAGTGGGAAGAAATATGGAATGAAGATAAATAGCACTGGGAATATCTACTTTTATGAAATGGACTAGGAGAATCCAGCAGAAAAATAGCAAAAACAACTGAGAGGCAGAAAGAAAAGGAGATGATAGCATCCCAAACATTAAGAACAAAAGAAATTTCAGGGAAGCGTTAAATGTTAAACTTTTCACTTTCATGCATTGGAGAAGGAAATGGCAACCCACTCCAGTATTCTTGCCTGGAGAATCCCAGGGACGGGGAAGCCTGGTGGGCTGCGGTCTATGGGGTCGCACAGAGTCGGACACGACTGAAGTGACTTAACAGTTAAATGTTGAAGAAGGAAATGAGAACCACTGAAATAATTCCATGTTATTTATGATGAATGGCAGGAGAAGTTTCATGAAGTGGTAGCATTGGAAACTAAACTTCAGTGTGTTGGAAAATGAAAGGAAGATATTAGGTTATAATTATCTATATAATTCATGTAGAATTTGAAAAGAAGTGAAAGGTAAGTTAGTCACTAAAAATACATGTAAGGCGAAGAGAAGGTCCATTTGCATTTATCATAATTTCCACACTCATTTCTGACCAGACTGGCTATGCTTAAAAAATAGAAAATTGAACCAATGTAGGTATCCTCTTAAGTCAAAATTCTAAGACCCCAGTTAGCCACATAATGTTTTTTCACCATGTTTCTTTGGGCCACATCTTTTAAATATCTTTAAACTACAATAGTTTACCAGCTTGATTTATTTGTTTATTTAATTTCTTTCATAGCATTGCCATATTTTTTTGAAGTTCCACATCATTTGTTTTACAGAACACCCTTCAGTTAGGTTTGCTTGATTTTTTCCTTTTGATTAGATTCAGGTTCTTAATTTTGTTTTTACAAGAATATCTTATAGGTGATGTTGTGTTATTCTCAGGGTATCACACCCTGAGGCATGCAATGTTAATTTGTTTCATTGTTGGTGATGTTGTTTCATCACTTAATTAAAGTTGTATCTGCCTGATTGTTATATTGTAAAAATATACAATTTCCCTTTGCAATGAATGAATAATCTATGAGATGATAACTTGAAGTTATGTAAATAATCTGTTCAGTAATCTTCAGTTCAATGTTTCATATCAATTCATGATTCTGTCATCAACCAATTTTTTGTAGGTTTTGTGAAATGGTGATTTTACAAATTGCATGGTATCTTCTATATTTATTAATTCATGTTTCATGTGAGAGAAATTAGCAGGAGTTAATCAAACTAACAAACAAATGTATTGCCAAAATTGTGGAAAACACATATCCATTAAAAAAAACTCAGTCATAACAGTAGTAATTTATATAAATTTCAAAATACAATCCATCTTAGTTTTAGGAAGAGTATTGTTTCTAAGTTTAAACGTAAGGCGTACATTTTCTTCTCTACCACTACTTTAGTCAATAGTTCATTAAATTATACACATATATAGTAGAGATAAATAAAACAAATGTGATTTTTGAAATACAGGAAATGCACCAGAGATGGTGTAAAAAGGAATTCATTTATTTTAGTGAAGAGTATTAAAAATGAGATATGACAGAATAGCTAAGAACTATTCCTATTATTTTTAGGCTGAAGGCCAAAATTGGAAAGAGACTATGTTCTACTCCCACATACTTCTCTAGCCAATCAAAATATTTTTCCTATCTCCATGGTAACAAAGACAAGGATCAAGTAGAATCCAATAATCAAAATCTGATACCTTCACCAGACTAATGATATATGGAAAAACTCTCCTGTCTTCTATAAAAACAAATGATTTGTTATCACTCATTAGCTACAAAAGGCTGCATGAGACCACCTAGAGAACTCTCAAAATAAACTTTAAAGTAAATTCATAAGATTAGACTAAATTAAACAACTTGAGATGTAATTGGAGTCCTAGGAAGAAAAATTAAACATAGTAACAGCAGATAGATTCTTTTGTTGCTGCTGTGCAGAGTAACATCTGGAGAACATTTTTCTCTTCGCCCATATGTTGGCACACAACTTTTCTTGAACAAGTTGACCTAAGCAAATATTTTCAGAATAATTACAGTTCATAAAAGTTTAATTGGAAAGATGATTTCAAAGTTAGCAATATCTCATTCTCAGAGCCATAGTGCTAATTCTCTTACGTCTCTTCACCTAACTTAGACTAGATTCTTACTTCAAAGTCAAGTTTTTATTTTTTCCTCAATTTATACCACTTGCAGGCTAATATTTTTGGAATTATAACTCTCTCCAATCACTCTTTGCCACTTAGAAAAAGCTAATTCCTAAATGTTCTATAATCTGACTACATTTTATCTTTCACTTGAATTAAATTCATATCAGTAAAATCTATTAAAATCATTATTACAGCTATATTTTGCCAGTGTTTTAGATCTTAATCTCAGAGAACTCATCAGTAAAAGTTGTATATGTTTAAAAAGGGTTGTAATATGCAATAAACATATGCATGTGATTAATTATATCATGTGGGTTATGTGAAGATAGAATACTTATTTTCTTTGTGGAGACAAGCAATAAGCCAAATAGGAGGCCACATTTATAAATTATATATTTAAAAAGTAAAATATCCTTACCAAGCAAATGTGAAAGGAGGTAGGGACAGAAAATGGCCTTTCAGCTAAAGGTGTCTGTGGCGGGCTGGGGCTGGAGGTGGGAGACAGCACACTGTTATAGTAGGATAAATAGAATAGAATTTTCTTGCTGGTTAGGCTGACTACTGTCTTTGCTAGTTCAAACTGCTATAACAAAGTATCATAGAGTAGGTGGCTTATAAATAATAAATAATAGACATTCATTTCTCCCAGCTCTGGGGCTGGGTACCAGCTTGGGTTTCTGGAGTGGACCCTCCTTTGGGTTGTTTGCTTGTTATCCTACCTGGTGAAAAGAGAGCAAGGAAACCATTTGGAATCCTGTTTATAAGGGCCCTAATCCCATTCATGAAGGCTCCACCAAAATCTAATTACCTCCCCAAAGCCCCACCTCTTAAGACCTTCATATTGGGATTAGAGTTTCAACATTTGAATTTGGAGGAGAGACACAGATATTCAGTCCATAACAAATACAGTAGATATATTCTACTGAAAGGGTTTCTGAAGTTGCAGAAGAAACAATGTAAGATGTTACAAAAGGAGGCAGTTCAACACTCATGACAGATATTTCTTCTAGAGAATACTTTTCAATAATTCTCAGTCGAAAGCTGATTGCTTTCAGATACTCACATATAGAAGAATGTGTGTGTGTGTGTATACTACCATGTGAGTGCTGTTTGCAGGGGTCTTGTGTGCTTAGGATTTGTTAAATTTGAGAAGAAAGCTATATCTGGATGCTGGGATTTCTACTAAAGTTATCCAGTACAAACTCCAGTGTACCATTAGACAAAAATGATGCGTTTTTGAAACTTGATCTTTTTCTATTTTTTTAACACATATGCTACAATATATTTAGAGGGAGGGAGTAATCTAGGGCCCAGCTGACTATCTGAGACACGGTAAACTATTAATTAGTGATTTCAAAATAATGGTTGGGGAAAATTAATCACATATAAATGGTAATTTTTCTTGAAGTGGTATTTATTACTTGTGATTTCTGCTACCCTTTTGTCAGCACCCTATGGTTGGATAGCATCATTGATTCAGTGGACATGAGTTTCAGCAAATTCCAGGACATAGTAAAGGACTAAGGAAGCTTGGTATACTGAAGTCTATGGGGTCGCAAAGAGTTGGACATAACTGAGTGACCGAACAACAACGCATTTATTCTGGGAGAGATATCTTCCTCATATCTGTTGTCACTGTTGGGGTGCTGAACTCTTGTACACAAAATAATATACCCCTCAAAGATGTCCTTGGCTACAACACCAGGACCCAAACACATGTCACTTTGCTTAGCAATGATACCTGATAGATATGATTAAGAATTTGGTGATGGGGAAGTCATCATTTATTTGAATCAGCCAATGTAACCATGTATGAACTTAAAAGGGTCAGAATCAGAAAAGGTGATATCATGATGGAAGCAGAAGTTACAGACATGCTTTGAAAGTGAAAGTGGGGTTCATGAACACAGTTGGTCTCTAGAAACTAGAAAAGGCTAAGAAATAATTCTCTTCTGGAATCTACAGAATGAATGCAGCCTTATTCTCACCTTGATTTTAACTCTGTAAACCTCATTTCCAACTTCTGACCTCCAAAAGTATAAGGTAATAAACATGGCTTGTTTTAAGCCACTAGATTATGGTAATTTGTTACAGTGGCAATGAGAAAGTAATACAGCCCTCTGCCAGTCAGTCAGTAGATCCATGCATCAAGCTAAAGCAAAATGATACTCCTTGGACAATTAGAATGGTGACTCAAGGATGACAATAGTTGAATCTGTGATAATATTCTTAAGAACACACCTTACTTCTAGAGACATCAGCACTTTCCTATTTCCTATTATCTTAATTTGGGGCTCCTCCAAAAGCAGAGCTTGAAATGATAATTTGAATGAATGCATACAGCAGGGATGAAAAAGTAAGATTAATCTATGCTTCTGAATTAGGCGTAGGCGTGGGTGCTAGGGAAGCATGGAGGATACCTTAGACACAGGTATGTCTGAAGGCTTGGATGGTCACCCTCTGCAATGATTCCCTATTGTATGAGGGCTGCCCGGAAGGCCATTTATTTCCCTGCCCACTTAGGCTACACCTGCAGGCAGAACAGGCTCCAGAGGCTTCAGAGAAAGCCTTGAGACAGAAAAAATAAAGACACTTGTGGAGTACTAGCTTCAGGTGGGACACTGTCATGCACAGCTGTGACACATTCACAGACTAGCCCAGGGTATATAATGCAGGCCACCCAAAGCATATACTCTTCCGTCTTTTGGTTCTGTGTTCTGTTAACTGCCCCAATCCTCTTTTTCGCTTGGGTAAGCTGAAGTTGTTTTTTCAGAGCTTGCATACAAATATCCTGGTTGGTAAGTTTCTTAAGTGATTCTTCTGTGGTTCAATTGTTCTTTTTCTAAAGTATTTTAGGCTTAATCATGTTAGGGATCATTTACCCAAAAATTATAACCATTATTTCTTGCATATTTAGCATGAGTTTTCAATGCATTTCCCCTCTGTTTATGTGATTCATGCATGTAAACCTTACACATGTGAAAGACGTCAAAAAATTTAATATATATTTAAAACACAAAGTCATAAACAAGTATGATACTGCTTTGTAAAATTTTTGTCATATATCATACTGAATTTTAAAAAGAATCATGCTGTGTTTTCAATGACAGATTGTGGTAAAGTAGAAACTCTGAAAATGTTAGAGAATACACGGCTTTAGAGAAATTTTTGTCATATATGTGCTTTTAATTTTGTTCCATTTTAAACTGTTATTGATGCTAATGAAAAAGAACATTAAGATTTAAGCCACATGAACCATTTCATAAAGTTATAAATGCCTGATTTGTGGCAATCCCTCACAATCAAATCTCAATGGTCTCCCTCTCTTAGCTTAGTGCAGTGTCACTTTGCCACATCCTGGCATAAACAGTGTCAATTAAACTGTCCTAGGCTGGCTGTGCAATCTGATGCCAGGAGTGGGAAGCTGTCAACTGAATGATCCTTTCCCACGGTGTGCCTGTCCTGGCATCATACACATGCTGAGCACCACTTTTCTTCTGTTTCTTACTGCTTACAGTTCAGATAATTCCACCTCAGAAAATTATTTTTCTAAAGTATTGAATAATAATTAACCCTTTTTCTCTTCCCTCTGTCTTTTATTTCAATTTTTGCTTAATAACCTGTGGGAAATATCTCTTCCATTTCCTTCATACTCTGCAGGGCTTACTCATCTACCTTCACCATGTTTCTTTCTCTTCTCTTCCTTCCTACTTCTTTAGTTCCTCTTTCTTTTAATTATCTTTATAATCATTCTTTTTTCCCTCATTCTCTATTTGTCCACCATTTCCTTTCTCTTTTCCCTCTCTATTAACTTTCCAGCTAAATGCCTATCTCTACTGAAACTCTTAATCCTTAGAGAAACAATAGTGATAAATTTCTTCAAGGAAAATCAAGCCATAAGTGTAGAAATTATCCCATAAGCAGTTGCTTCCATTAAATTCTAAGGACTATTAACATGTTCAACTCTTCAGTTCAGTTCAGTTCAGTCGCTTAGTCGTGTCCAACTCTTTGCAATCCCATGAATTGCAGCACGCCAGCCCTCCTTGTCCATCACCAATTCCCGGAGTTCACTCAAACTCACGACCATAAAGTCAGTGATGCCATCCAGACATCTCATCCTCTGTTGTCCCCTTCTCCTCCTGGCCCCAATCCCTCCCATCATTAGAATCTTTTCCAATGAGTCAAGTCTTCACATGAGGTGGCCAAAGTACTGGAATTTCAGCTTTAGCATCATTCCTTCCAAAGAACACGCAGGGCTGATCTCCTTCAGAATGGACTGGTTGGATCTCCTTGCAGTCCAAGGGACTCTCAAGAGTCTTCTCCAACACCATAGTTCAAAAGCATCAATTCTTCAGTGCTCAGCTTTCTTCACAGTCCAACTCTCACATGTATACATGATCACTGGATAAATCATAGCCTTGACTAGATGGACCTTTGTTGGCAAAGTAATGTCTCTGCTTTTGAATATGATATCTTGGTTGGTCATAACTTTTCTTTCAAGGAGTATGCCTCTTTTAATTTCATGGCTGCAATCAGCATATGCAGTGATTTTGGAGCCCCAAACAATAAAGTCTGACACTGTTTCCACTGTTTCCTCATCTATTTCCCATAAAGTATTCAACTCTTACCCTTCCCTTATGAATGTGGTACCAAACCCACCCCTAGATAAAAATATTTTCTTTGTTCTCACTTTAGAAGCCAGAACAAATTTTTGGAAGGCATTTAATTCTTCATGTTCAAAAGCAGTAACATTTTATAATTAAAAAAATAATAGGATTATATGAAGCTTGCATAGGTTATTTCCTTTGCAATATGGATATTTCCATATTGCTATTGTCTGCAGACTTTGATCTGTATGAGAATCGAGAACGTCCAGGTGTTCAAGATGGATTTAGAAAAGGCAGTAGAAGCAGAGATCAAATTGTCAACATCCATTGGGTCATAGAAAAAGCAAGAGAATTCCAGAAAAATATCTATTTCTGCTTCACTGACTATGCCAAAACCTTTGACTGCGTGGATCACAAAAAAATAAATTCTTACAGAGATGGGAATACCAGACCACCTTACCTGCCTCCTGAGAAATCTGTATGCAGCTCAAGAAGCAACAGTTAGAAACAGACATGGAACAATGGACTGATTCCAAATTGGGAAAGGAATATATCAATGCCATATATTGTCACCCCACTTATTTAACTTATACACAGAGTACTTTGCACAAAATGCTGGCTGGATGAAGCACAAGCTGGAATCCAAATTGCCAGGAGAAATTTCAATAACCTCAGACAATGCAGACGATACCACTGTTATGGCAGAAAGTGAAGAAGAACTAAAGAACCTCTTGATGAAAGTGAAAAAGCTGGCTTAAAATTCAATATTCAAAAAAAAGTAGATCATAGCCTGCGGTTTCATCACTTCTTGGCAAATAGATGGGGAAACAAAGAAAACAGTGACAGTATTTATTTTCTTGGGCTCCAAAATCACTGCAGATGGTCATTGCAGTCATGAAATTAAAAGATGCTTGCTCCTTGGAAGAAAAGCTATGACAAACCTAGACAGCATTTTAAAAAGCAGAGACATTGCTTTGCCAACAAAGGTCCATCTAGTCAAAGCTATGTTTTTTCCAGTAGTCATGTATGGATATGAGAGTTGGACCATCAAGAAAGCTGAGTGCTGAAGAATTGATGCTTTTGAACTGTGGTGGTAGAGAAGACTCTTGAGCATTCCTTGGACAGCAAGGAGATCAAACCAGTCAATCCTAAAGGAAATCAGTTCTGAATATTCATTCGAAGGACTGATACTGAAGGTGAAGCTCAATACTTTGGCCACCTGAAGCAAAGAACTGACTCATTGGAAAAGACCCCAACGCTGGGAAAGATTGAAAGCGTAAGGGGATGACAGAGGATGAGATAGTTGAATGGCATCACCGACTCTATGGACATGAGTTTGAGTAATCTCTGGTAGTTGGTAATGGACAGGGAGGCCTAGTGTGCTGCAGTCCATAGAATTACAAAGAGTCAGGCATAATTGAGCAACTGCACTGAACTGAACTGACTGACTTGGATCATTCTGCCTCATTCCTTGAAGATTTTGTTTCTGACTCAATGTCTCATTCTTGAATATTAAACCTGTCATTATTCTTGGTAATTCTTGGTGATTGCATTACTCACATAGATCATTTCACAATTGCCCTGGCCATTCCCTAACTTGTCATCTCCCTCCTATGATTCTGTCTCTACTCTATATCTCTCCCAAATTTCTATAGTCATATCTTAGTCTTTTACATTCATAGTAACTGAAATACATTCACAATTTAATATTTAGCATTAGGATCTTAAGCCAACACATCAAAACTTTCAGTTTGATATTTCTAGAATCATAAATTCTACAATGATTTTATTCACCTGTCCTGACAGTATCCATTCATGAATCACAGCCTTGTTGTGACAAAGGGGTTTTCATAACTCAATGAAGGTATAAGCCATGCCATGCAGGGCAACCCAAGACTCATTGGTCATAGTGAAGTCTTTTGACAAAACATGATCCATTGGAGAAGGAAATAGCAAACCACTCCAGTACTCTTGCTGTTAGAACCTCAGGAACAGTATGAAAAAGTGAAAAGATATGACACCCTAAAATGAGACCTCCAGGTCAGAAGGTGTCCAATATGCTGCTAGGTAAGAGCAGAGGGCAGTTACACTCCAGAAAAAATGAAGCTCTTAGGCCAAAGTGGAAATGATGCTTGGTTGTGGATGTATCTGGTGGTGAAAATAAAGTCTGGTGCTGTAAAGGACAATATTGTATAGGAATCTGGAATGTTAGGTCCATGAATCAACGTAAATTGGATGTATTCAAGCAAGAGATGGCAGGATTGGACATTGGGATTTTCTCAGACTCCAAAATCACTATGAAGGGAGACTACAACTATGAAATTAAAAGGCACCTGTTTCTTGGAAGACAAACCTCGACATTATATTGAAAAGCAGAGGCATCACTTTGCCAACAAAGGTTCATTAAAGCTATGATTTTTCTAAGAGTCATGTACAATTTACATCGGACCATAAAGAAGGCTGAGCACTAACTGATTCTCTTGAATTGTGGTGTTGGAGAAGACTCTTGAGAGTCCCTTGGACTACAAGGAGAACAAACCAGTCAGTCCTAAAGGAAATCAACTCTGAATATTCACTGAAAGGACTGATGCTGAAGTTGAAGCTCCCAGAGTTTGGCCTCTTGATACAAAGAGCTGATTCATTGGAAAAGACTGTATTGCTATGAAAGACTGAGGGCAGGAGGAGAAGGTGATGACAGAGGATGAGATCGTTAAGTAGCATCAATGGACATCCGTTTGAGCAAACTCTGGGAGACAGTGAAAGACAGAGGAGCCTGGCACGCCGCAGTCCATGTAGTCAGGAAGAGTAGGACACAACTTAGTGATTGAACAATAATTTACAGTATGTAGATACTGTTTTATTTTCTCTATCACTCAGCCTATAACGCCCTTACTTTCTTGTACACTTAGTTTAAAAGATTTAATGACTTATTAAATTCAGTAATTTTTATGTCTTTCCAGCTCCCTTGTACCTTTCTCCCATCATTTACCTCACCTGAAAAAAACATTCTGGTAAAATTGAGATCTTTGCTTATTCTGTTCCTGTAGAGCAGAATTTGAGTTTGCAGGGGAGATTCACAAGCTTGCTACCTGGTCCCATCTGACATTCGTGATTTCAAATGCCAAACTCTCCTTCGTGTTTCCCAAGTTGACTGCATGCTCCTAATCCATGTACTCATTTGTCCCTCTCAATTAAAATTTGAGATAGTAGTAATGCTGTTTTCTATTTTACTCAAAAAAGGGAAGCATTCAGGAGAACATTTCCATGTGATCTCATTAATTCTATCAACCCACTTTTCTGTATCCATAAATTCTCCTTCTCTCTCATACCCTGAAAGACTGTGTTCATCCCCTCAAATCACACCCTTCGTTTGAGCATCATATGGCATATGTAGGGAGTGTCCCTGATCTCTTGTCATGACAGTAGGGTCAAGTCTGGGTTTGAGATCTTCCAATAATTTCACATCTCAATTAGAAAAAGGTAAAATGCCCCAGTAGTCCCAAGGAATGCTGACAGATCTCATGCCAGGATGGCAAATGTTTTTGTCTCCCCTGTAGCCATACCGCTTTGTTTGTTTTTTTTGTGGGTTTTTTTTTTGCCATTCTTCAAATGCACCAATATTTTCCAAATTCCTGGCACTCATAGTTGCTCTTCTCTACAACATATTGTGATTTCCCTCCATCTGCACTTACTATCATTTCTCAAATATCTTCTGATAAAGATACTCTTTACTGAATAACCATTAACTGTTAAGTCCACCATCTGAATTCACATACTTTGCTTTAATATTATATAAAGTATAAACATCTAGCATTTTAATTTATTTATTGTTTCTCTCCTCCTTCAACTGCCATTACACATAACATACAATAATGTAAGCCATTCAAGAGTTGATATCTGCCTAAGACATTAACCACCATATCCCCAATGCTTAGAATCATACTAGGATTTTAATAAAGTTTGTTGAATAACTGAATAAATGAATGGATTCAGTGATTTTTCATAAAAATTAAGTGATGTTTCTCAAAAAGTGTTACTACACTAGTTATTTCAAATTATTCAAGGTGCTTAATTTAAATGCATATTTCTGCCCATAATTGTAATTAAATCTTAATCACCAGAATTGAGATTTAATGACTTTTTATTAAAAAAATTGTTTTATAGTTGTTGAAGATTTATGGGCAATTACATTTTAAGAAGCATTGGTCAACAGGGTTAAATCCAAATTTCATAGTCTAATGAACTCTTCCTCCTGATCTAACCCTTGCTAATCCCTTTGCCAACCTTATCTCCAGTGATTTACCATTACATGTTGTGTTCTTTAAGCACTCTGATCTGTCAGGTTGAAGATCCAATTGACTTTTTTATTTGTGATGGCTTTCATTCAACTTTCTTACCTGCACAATCTCCATTGTGTACTTGACTCTTCCCCCAGTGATACCACAAAGTAAATGATATAAATGGGGATGCCTTTATGTATCACTATCACATGTTATATCATATGAGAATCAGTATGAAGAGGGCCAGATAGGAAATTTTGAATGGGATTAAGCATTTGTATAAACTCTGTGTGAGATCTATGCTACAAGTCAATCAAATTGCACATTAAGCACTTTGTGTCAGCAGTCACACTGTGAGAGTGACATCAGTCAGATTATTAGGTTTAAGTATTCATCTTTGATCATTAAAAAGAAATTATTTTTAGAAGGATTTATGGTAGTTTAGAACATTAATAGAAATGGTAGAAACCCAGACTAGGGAAATTGGGTAGAGGTAGAACATTGCTAGGAAGCTAACCCTCCAGCACAAATCAGCCCAGGGAGAACCATGTGCTGAGAATCACCATTGTCACTGCTGGGTACCACATATCACAGCTTACACTGTAGATGCTGCCTGTACTTGACAGCACTATTTTGCAAGGAACTCTTGATAATTTTAATATCACTTTCACACCTACCACTACAATGAATTGTCCAACATCTTTGTTCTTGTATCATTAGCTATTAAATAAACAGGTTGACTGGGAGTATCTGATTGGCTGAGTCATTTCATATGCTTGCATCAAAGGTGAAGACTTGGCTGAGGGAGCTGCTATCAAGACATATGACTTCTGCTCCTCCAAAAGTGGGGGAAATTTACAAATAAAATGATGGTATGATTTATTAGGTTGATACAAAAGTAATCGCAGTTTCAGACCATGAATTTTAAGTCATTATCCTGGTGCTGCTGCTGCTGCTAAGTTGCTTCAGTTGTGCCCGACTCTGTGCGACCCCATAGATGGCAGCCCACCAGGCTCTCCTATCCCTGGGATTCTCCAGGCAAGAACACTGGAGTAGGTTGCCATTTCCTTCTCCAATGCATGAAAGTGAAAAGTGAAAATGAAGTTGATCAGTCGTGTCCGACTCTTAGCGACCCCATGGACTGCAGCCCACCAGGCTCCCCCTGTCCGTGGGATTTTCCAGGCAAGAGTACTGGAGTGGGGTGCCATTGCCTTCTCCATTAAGTCATTATAACTAGGCTCAAATATATCTTATTAATCAAAATAGGAATCATTACAATCAACACATTTTGCCAATGACAAGTAAGTTTGTTATTCCTGTAGCATAAAAATCCGTGCTTCAAGATTAGATGAACTCTTGGAAAGAATTTTCTGCATCCTTCTGGTCATAGAAGACTTTTCCCTGCAAAAAGGTGATGCTTGTACAAGTGTTAGTCTGTTAGCAAGAGTTCAGGTGAATATGGCAGATGAGGCAAACTTCCTGGCCCAATTCATTCAACTTTTTGAGTGTTACTTGTGCTTCATGCAGTCAAGTGTAGTCATGGGGAAAAATTGGGCCCTTTCTGGCTGCAGGTATTGTAGTTTTCAGTTAATTGCATCGATTTCTTGAGCATACTTAATAGATGTAATGGTTTCACTGGAATTTGTAAAACTGTAGTGAATCAAATGGGCAGCAGACCACCAAGCAGTGACTATGTCCTTTTTCTGTACAAGCTTAGTTTCAGGAAGTACTTTGGAGTTTCTTGGTCCAACCATTGAGCTGGTCATTGTCAGTTGTCCTAGAAAATCTACTTTTCATCACAAGTCATGATTCAATTGAGAAATCGCTCCTGGTTGTTGCATAGAATAAGAGAAGATGACAATTCAAAATGATGTTCTGTTTCGTTTTGTTTGATTTCTGGTCAGCTCACGAGGCATCCCTTTATCAACTTTTATCACCTTTCAATTTGCTTCAAATGCCAAATGCCTATACAGTGGTTGACATTGAGTTCTTGGGCAAATGCTCATGTGGTAGTAGAGGATCAGCTTTGATGATGGCTCTCAATTGATATTGTCACCTTCTGATGGCCAGCCACTATGCTCTTCATCTTTAAGACCCTTGACTCCTTGCAAAACTTCTTGAACCGTGACTGTACATTCATTAACTGTTCCTGGGTCAAATGCATTGCTGATGTTGAAAGTTGTCTCTGCTGCTCTAAAACCCATTTTGAACTTGAATAAGAAAATCGCTCAGATTTGCTTTTTGTCTAACATAATTTCCATAGTCCAAAATAAATATAAAATAAATAGCAAGTAACAAGTTATTAGCAAAAAAAAGAAGTGAAAATTGTGTATTTAAATGATTTATTTATAACATAACCACATTATTTAGAATGCATTCCAATATCAAAGGACAAATTTCAATAATGCAAAAACCAGAGCTGGGTGGCCAATCATATGACAGTTTTCTAACTCCAGTACAATTAATAAAATTATGTCCAATTACAATCCTCTTCTAAGGGCTGAAATGTGGCAAATATGCTAGTATCTGGTTATGACAAATATGAGACCTCATTGGCTCCTCTCTGATCTTTATTAAGAAGACAGTATTTTAGTTCTGGTGAACCTCTACCATTAACAACATGGAGAGTGTTCTGTAACATAGCTAGTTGTCTGCCACCATGAGCCTTTTTCCTTGCTGGTCCCTCTATCCTGCATTGTTCTTGGGACATATCTGGCATTAGCTTTTCATTCCTTCTTCAAATGCCACTTTAGACTTTGTCTCTTTTCCAAAGTCATTGTTAATGCTTAGAAACCAACTAGCTGCACTGTCTAGAAGTGTATCTACCCATAGAGTACCCATAACTTGTAAACAGTCATGCTATCTCCTTTTTATTTGTATTCTTAGCACTTCACACTCAATCTGAAACAGGAGGCACACCTCTCTAAATTCTCATCACATAACTGACTAGAATTTGAAGGAAATTGTATTCCACTGCATTGTTGTTCTTGGTCTATATTTGGTACTGACTAATAAAACAAAATTATCAGAAGTGGGGGTGGCTATCCTAAACACAATAACTGACAAGTTAATATTTTCATGGAAAGTAGGTCAAGTATATTTCAAATTCTCCATTCCCTGATTAAATTGTATTGCTCTGTTTCCACACACACACACCCCACCACCACCCCGGGTGTATAAACTGAACTAAAATACCAGAGGGAAAATATCAACGGAAATAATTCAAGTATAATTATTTGTCAGTAACTCTTTTCTTGAAATTATTTTCCTATTGATCTATTGTATGTTGCACCTCAGAAGAGAAAGTTTACCATGAGACAGTACATTACATTGGTTATTGATCTGCTGTGATGGACTGCTTCATTCACTCATAGCACTCATTTATGAAAAGAGCATTTCTACCATCAGGGACACTTTTGTGCTAAATTCATGAATCTCCTAAATATCTCTTCCTCTAATGAACATATATTATGACTACACAGATGTGACTCTTGATAGAATTTCCAGAAGCTGCACATCAGAAATACAGCTAGTAGTCAAAAAATAAGCATGTAAAAATTTGGAATGGAGTTGAAGAATAATGAATTTTGAAGGCTATCTATTTTCTTTATGGGACTCAGACCATGCTTGATCATCCTTTTAAAACTAGTAGGAATATCTCTTAATAAAATTAGTCTGCATTTTGGTAATAATAAATATATGTTCAGAGCTGTATATTTTACACATTTTCATTAAATAGAAATAATGTGGTATCTACATTGCACTCTACAATTAATAGGTGATTATAAATATTGTTTTCTTTAAATTTGTTAAATAGTAAGTCACAAAGCAAGCAGCAAGCAGATTTTACAAAAGGCATATTTTCTCCTTCACTTTTAAATTAACAATATAAGCAAATATAAATTAGAGATATTTGGAGAAAGAGAACTGTTCAGAGAAAATCATACACACCAGAAGTTAATGTATACTTGCCTATTAAACATTTTGATACGGTACACTACACTAATTTATTGCTAATCTATTCTAGCATCTTTAGTAAAACACTTTTTATCTTTCCATTTTAAGTTCTTAAAATATACATTTTCATAGAGCAGTAAATATTATGTTCTTATCCACATGCTTCCCTACAAACAAGCTTTCCAAATAAATCACTTTTTTATTTTTAATCTCAAGATTCCTTTCTTTGAAAGAGTATAGAAAATCTTATCATAAAGCCTTCTTCTGACTGTGGCATACATGATTGCCATAACCCAAGTATCCAGGGCATGCAAGATGGATAAACCAGCCTCTTTTGAATTTCTTTTCTAATTCATTAAAATTTAATTAAATTCAGTCACAAAAGCATAAATTTGTTTCATCATCATTTTTCCAAGAACTTTATGTATACTCTTCATACTATAAAGAAGATAGAGACTTGACTCTAGTTAATTTTCCAAGTTTAGGGTTCCATATAGTATGTTATAGTGTATAAAATTATAATAGAAAATAGCAACACACTCCAGTATTCTTGCCTAGATAATTCCATGGATAGAGGAGCCTGGTGGGCTACAGTCCATGGAGTTACCTGAGTTGGACACAACTGAGTGACTTTCACATACACAGTGTATAAAATAGTGGGGAGGGAAGGTTGCAACACAACATATGAATCATGATATTAAGCAGACAACATTATCAGCTAAATTTAAGCCTACGTTATCCAACTGAAAGTCAGCTAGTGACACCAAAACTATGGGAGGCATGCATGCTATCAGTTCAGTTCAGTCACTCAGTACTCAGTAATGTCTGGCTCTTTGCGACCTCAGAGACCCAGCATGCCAGGCATCCCTGTCCATCACCAACTCCCAGAGTTTACCCAAAGTCATGTCCATTGAGTCAGTGATGCCATCAAACCATCTCCATCCTCTGTCGTCCCATTCTCCTTAGCATCAGGGTCTTTTCAAATGAGTCAGCTCTTCACATCAGATGTCCAAAGTATTGGAGTTTCAGCTTCAACATCAGTCCGTCCAGTGAACACTCAGGACCGATCTCCTTTAGGATGGACTGGTTTTTTCACTATAAGGCATGGCTAATAAAATACACAGAGTTATTAAGGGTAATTGAATCTGCTGGGAGAAATATCAATAACCTCAGATATGAAGATGACACCACCCTTATGGCAGAAAGTTAAGAAGAACTAAAAAGCTTCTTGAAGAAAGTGAAAGAGGACAGTGAAAAGGTTGACTTAAAGCTCAATACAACTAAGATCATGGCGTCCAGTCCTATCACTTCATGGCAAATAGATGGGGAAATAGTGGAAACAGTGGCTGAATTTATTTTTCTGGGCTCCAAAATTACTGCAGATGGTGACTGCAGCAATGAAATTAAAAGACGCTTACTCCTTGGAAGGAAAGTTACGACTGACATAGACAGCGTAATAAAAGCAGAGACATTACTTTGCCAACAAAGGTCCATCTAGTCAAGGCTGTGGCTTTTACAGTAGTCATGTATGGATGCGAGAGTTGGACTGTAAAGAAAGCTTAGCATCCAAAAATTGATGTTTTTTAACTGTGGTGTTGGAGAAGACTCTTGAGAGTCCCTTGGACTGCAAGGAGATCCAGCCAGTCCATCCTAAAGGAGATTAGTTCTGGGTGTTCATTGGAAGGACTGATGTTGAAGCTGAAACTCCAATACTTTGGCCACCTGATAAGAACAGCTGACTCATTTGAAAAGACCATGATGCTGGGAAAGATTTGGGAAGGAGGAGAAGGGGATGACAAAAGATGAATGGTTGGATGACATTACCAACTCAATGGACATGAGTTTGAGTAAACTCTGGAAATTGGTGATGGACAGGGAGGCCTGGCATGCTGGGTCTATGAGGTCGCAAAGAGCCAGACATTACTGAGTAGTAGTAGCAGTTTATGGGGTTGTAAAGAGTTGGAAATGACTGTGTGGCTGAACTGAAATGAACTCAATCTGTTAGCATGAGTCATTTTATATAAAGAGGTATATATCTTTATTTGAACACAGGGAATTTTAATGGCTAACCAACATTTTGCTTGTTGTTTTGTCACTGCTGCTGCTGCTAAGTCACTTCAGTCGTGTCCGACTGTATGCAACCTCTTAGATGGCAGCCCACCAGGCTCTCCCATCCCTGAGATTCTCCATGCAAGAACACTGGAGTGGAGTGGATTGCCATTTCCATCTCAAGCAGATCTTATTGACCCAGGAACCTGTGGCCCCAATAACTGTTGGAAAATTGCTCCACTCATGATCCTGGATACAGGTGGAAACTAATTCAAATGAAAGAAATAGGGCCAAAATGTAGCTCATTAGACTGTACTCAGATTTCTAAACTAATATTTTCAAGATGATATCTCAAAACAGATAATTTCGCAAAAACTGTCATTAAGTTTCTGAGGAATCTTAAATATAAAGCATGACTACGAACAAAGCTAGTGGAGGTGATAGAATTACAGTTGAGCTATTTCAAATCCTGAAAGATGATGCTGTGAAAGTACTGCACTCAATATGCGAGCAAATATGGAAAACTCAGCAGTGGCCCCGTGATTGGAAAAGGTCAGTTTTCATTTCAATCCCAAAGAAAACCAATGCCAAAGAATGCTCAAACTACTGCACTATTGCACTCTTCTCACACACTGGTAAAGTAATGCTCAAAATTCTACAAGCCAGGCTTCAGCAATACTGGAACCGTGAAATTCCAGATGTTCAAGCTGGTTTTAGAAAAAGCAGAGGAACTAGAGATCAAACTACCAACATCTGCTGGATATCAAAAAAGCAAGAGAGTTCCAGAAAAAAGATCTATTTCTGCTTGAATGACTATGCCAAAGCCTTTGACTGTGTGGATCACAATCAACTGTGGAAAATTCTGAAAGAGATGGGAATACCAGACCACCTGACCTGCTTCTTGAGAAATCTGTATGCAGGTCAGGAAGCAATAGTTAGAACTGGACATGGAACAACAGATTTCTTCCAAATAGGAAAAGGAGTGTGTCAAGGCTGTATATTGTCACCCTGCTTGTTTAACTTCTATGCAGAGTACATCATGAGAAACGCTGGGCTGGAAGAAGCACAAGCTGGAATCAAGATTGCCAGGAGAAATATCAATAACCTCAGATATGCAGATGACACCACCCTTATGGCAGAAAGTGAAGAGGAACTAAAAGCCTCTTGATGAAAGTGAAAGAGGAGAGGGAAAAAGTTGGCTTAAAGCTCAACATTGAGAAAACGAAGATCATGGCATCTGGTCCCATCACTCCATGGGAAATAGATGGGGAAACAGTGGAAACAGTGCCAGGCTTTATTTTGGGGGGCTCCAGAATCACTGTAGATGGTGACTGCAGCCATGAAATTAAAAGACACTTACTCCTTGGAAGGAAAGTTATGACTAACCTAGATAGCATATTCAAAAGCAGAGACATTACTTTGCCAACTAAGGTCCGTCTAGTCAAGGCTATGGTCTTTCCACTGGTCATGTATGGATGTGAGAGTTGGACTGTGAAGAAAGCTGAGTGCTGAAGAATTGATGCTTTTGAACTGTGGTGTTGGAGAAGACTCTTGTGAGTCCCTTGGACTGCAAGGAGATCCAACCAGTCCATCATAAAGGAGATCAGTCCTGGGTGTTCTTTGGAAGGAATGATGCTAAAGCTGAAACTCCAGTACTTTGGCCACCTCATGCGAAGAGTTGACTCATTGGAAAAGACTGATGCTGGGAGGGATTGGGGGCAGGAGGAGAAGGGGACAACAGAGGATGGGATGGCTGGATGGCATCACTGACTCGATGGACATGAGTTTGAGTAAACTCCAGGAGTTGGTGATGGACAGGGAGGCCTGGCGTGCTGCGATTCTTGGGGTCGCAAAGAGTCAGACACGACTGAGCAACTGAACTGAACTGAACTGAAGAAAGAAGAATCATATATACATCTTTCAGAGAATTAAGAAAAAGACTATATATAACTAAGATTATAGCACAAGTGAAAAATAATTCAGCAGATAAGTGAGAAGATACAACTGAGGAAAGACTAACTGAAAATAGAGCACAAATGGAAAAGAAGTACAAAAGATAACATAAAATATTATTTTAAAAAAGTTTAGAGGATTAGGTCTGAATATTAGGAATATACCAAAAACAAACCATATTATGAAATTTATGAATACTGATGATTAAAAGTACCTCTTTAGAGTTTCAGAGTAAGGAAAAACAAAAGGAAGCAAGACAAGAACCAAGTCTCAGAATGGCATCTGCATACTAAGTAGTAACAATGAAATGAGGAAGGACAGTATCTTCATTCATTATCACTTGCAATCTCACTCTGTGACTAGTAAACATCAGGTGATTGGCATCCTGTACATGTTAAATATATTTCTCTAAACTCATCCTTTTTGAGTATATAACCTTTGATAATGTGATAATTTCTTTCTTGCAATTCTTATGTCTTACCTACCTCTTCCTGAGTACATATCCCAGTTAGAACAGGCTGAGTTATGTTGCAGTAATAAAAAGTCTAATATCTCACTGTGTTGCAACACCAATTGATTTCTACTTTACTATATATCTGTCTGGTTCAGTTTTAGATCTGTCTGATTTGAACCTTATTCAGTAACTAGAGTTGGCAGAACATCCTTCATCTGGAATAGAGAAAGTGGAAAAGTGTATGCTGATTCTTGAAGCATACACTTAAGGGTATTACATGTCATGTCTACACAAAGTCTATAGCTTTCCTGGTGGACCAATAGTAAAGAATCTACCTGCAACTCAGGAGATCCCTGAGTTTGGAAGATCCTCTAGAGAAGAGAATAACTATGCACTGCAATATTCTTACCTGGAGAATTCCATGGACAGAGGAGCCTCATAGGCTACAGTCTTGTGGAATCACAAAGAGTCAGACACGACTGAGCAACTAACATTTTCATTTTCTACACAAAGTCCATAGCCCAAAGGACATCATGCCTGTATTCAGCAAGGCTAGGATGTATAAATATTTTCTGGAGGATCTCTGAATTCTTTTTTTTTTTTTTTTTTAGTTTTTATTTTTTAAATTTTAAAATCTTTAAATCTTACATGCATTCCCAAACATGAACCTCCCTCCCACCTCCCTCCCCATATGGAAGGTGATAGTGTCTACCAGATCCACATTTCTAGTTAAAAGCTTAAGCAAGGTGAAAAGACAGCCTTCTGAATGGGAGAAAATAATAGCAAATGAAACAACTGACAAACAACTAATCTCAAAAATATACAAGCAACTTCTGCAGCTCAATTCCAGAAAAATAAACGACCCAATAAAAAAATGGGGCAAAGAACTAAATAGACATTTCTCCAAAGAAAACATATGGATGGCTAACAACCACATGAAAAGATGCTCAACATCACTCATTATTAGAGAAATGCAAATCAAAACCACAATGAGGTATCACTTCACACCAGTCAGAATGTCTGCCATCCAAAAATCTGCAAGCAATAAATGCTGGAGAGGGTGTGGAGAAAAGGGAACCCTCCTACACTGTTGGTGGGAATGCAAACTAGTACAGCCACTATGGAGAACAGTGTGGAGATTCCTTAAAAAAATTGCAAATAGAACTGCCATATGACCCAGCAATCCCATTGCTGGGCATACACACCGAGGAAACCAGAATTGAAAGAGACACATGTACCCCAATGTTCATAGCAGCACTGTTTATAATAGCCAGGACATGGAAACAACCTAGATGCCCATCAGCAGATGAATGGATAAGAAAGCTGTGGTACATATACACAATGGAGTATTACTCAGCCATTAAAAAGAATACATTTGAATCAGTTCTGATGAGATGGATGAAACTGGAGCCGATTATACAGAGTGAAGTAAGCCAGAAAGAAAAGCATCAATACAGCATACTAACACATATATATGGAATTTAGAAAGATGGCAATGATGACCCTGTATGCAAGACAGCAAAAAAGACACAGATGTGTATAGCGGACTTTGGGACTCAGGGGGAGAGGGAGAGGGTGGGATGATTTGGGAGAATGGCATTGAAACATGTATACTATCATGTAAGAATCGAATCACCAGTCTATGTCTGATGCAGGATACAGCATGCTTGGGGCTGGTGCACAGGGATGACCCAGAAGGATGTTGTGGGGAGGGAGATGGAGGGGGGTTCATGTTTGGGATCACATGTACACCCGTGGTGGATTCATGTCAATGTATGGCAAAACCAATACAATTTTGTAAAGTAAAATAAAGTAAAAATTAAAATTAAAATAACGGAAAAAAAGGTCTATTTCTATAAAAATATGTCTTCTAAAACTTAGCATAAATTTAAAATTTAATGTTTGAACTCTATATTTAAACAAGGTCCATTTCTGTCTTCATTATTTGTTAATGGCATTTTCTTTCAATCACTCACACAGCCTTGAAACCCATTTTTATTAACTTTCCAAATTTTGAACAAAAATGTTACTTTGTCTTCTTCTACTCCTAAAATCAGCCTTATCTTCTTTATCATAATTATTAAAACAAGAACAAAAACTTTTTTTAAAAAATGAAGGAAAGCTTTGCCTTTTATTTTCCATGTAATAGGTATTCAACTTCTTAAACATTCTCTAAAAATATCTTATGTCATTGTAAAAACTAAAGTAGATACTATTATAATTCCCTTGTTACAAAGGGTGAACCAATTCATTTCTCCATCACTTGTGATCCAAACACAAAGTTGAGATCATCTTCCAGGCTTCTTTTCTGTACTTTCAATAGCTGCCTAACAGCTCTCATACTTCTTAGGTGAACAAACACATTCTAAAAACCATTGCCACGTTAAATTTCCAAAATTATGTTTATTTTCCTAATATTACGATCCACTTAAAATCTTTCACTTTCTCTCCATTTCCACATGTATAATCAGTTCAGTTCAGTTGCTCAGTCATGTCCGACTCTTTGCGACCCCATGAATTGCAGCACGCCAGGCCTCCCTGTCCATCACCAACTCCAGGAGTTCACTCAGACTCACGTCCATCGAGTCAGTGATGCCATCCAGCCATCTCATCCTTGGTCGTCCCCTTCTCCTCCTGCCCTCGATCCCTCCCAGCATCAAAGTCTTCTCCAATGAGTCACCTCTTAGCATGAGGTGGCCAAAGTACTGGAGTTTCAGCCTCAGCATCATTCCTTCCAAAGAAATTCCCGGGTTGATCTCCTTTAGAATGGACTGGTTGGATCTCCTTGCAGTCCAAGGGACGCTCAAGAATCATCTCCAACACCACAATTCAAAGGCATCAGTTCTTCAGCGCTCAGCCTTCTTCACAGTCCAACTCTCACATCCATAAATGACCACAGGAAAAACCATAGCCTTGACTAGATGGACCTTAGTAGGCAAAGTAATGTCTCTGCTTTTGAATATGCTATCTAGGTTGGTCATAACTTTTCTTCCAAGGAGTAAGTGTCTTTTAATTTCATGGCTGTATTCACCATCTGCAGTGATTCTGGAGCCCCCAAAAATAAAGCCTGACACTGTTTCCACTGTTCCCCCATCTATTTCCCATGGAGTGATGGGACCGGATGCCATGATCTTCGTTTTCTCAATGTTGAGCTTTAAGCCAAATTTTTCACTCTCCTCTTTCACTTTCATCAAGAGGCTTTTTAGTTCCTCTTCACTTTCTGCCATAAGGGTGGTATCATCTGCATATCTGAGGTTATTGATATTTCTCCCAGCAATCTTGATTTCAGCTTGTGTTTCTTCCAGTCCAGCATCTCTCATGATGTACTCTGCATAGAAGTTAAATAAGCAGGGTGACAATATACAGCCTTGACATACTCCTTTTCCTATTTGGAAGCAATCTGTTGTTGCATGTCCACTTCTAACTGTTGCTTCCTGACCTGCATACAGATTTCTCAAGAGGCAGGTGTGGTGGTCTGGTATTCCCATCTCTTTCAGAATTTTCCACAGTTTATTGTGATCCACACAGTCAAAGGCTTTGGCATATTCCATAAAGCAGAAATAGATGTTTTTCTGGAACTCTCTTGCTTTTTCCATGATCCAGCAGAGGGGCAACCCCATTCCAAGGAGTGGTGGCTGTGCGGGCACAGAAGGGCCTAGAGGAGCCATCCCACACTGAAGGTCAGGAAGGGTGGTGGGAGGAGATACCCCTCATCCAACGTAAGAAGCAGCAGCTGTGCTTTGCTGGAGCAGCCGTGAAGAGATACCACACGCCCAAGGTAAGAGAAATTCAAGTAAGATGGTAGGTGTTGCAAGAGGGCATCAGAGGGCAGACACACTGAAACCATACTCACAGAAATCTAGTCAATCTAATCACACTAGGACCACAGCCTTGTCTAACTCAATGAAACTAAGCCATGCCCGTGGGGCAACCCAAGACGGGTGGGTCATGGTGGAGAGGTCTGACAGATTGTGGTCCACTGGAGAAGGGAATGGCAAACCACTTCAGTATTCTTGCCTTGAGAACCCCATGAACAGTATGAAAAGGCAAAATGGTAGGATACTGAATGAGGTACTCCCCAGGTCAGTAGGTGCCCAATATGCTTCTGGAGGTCAGTGGAGAAATAACTCCAGAAAGAATGAAGGGTTGGAGACAAAGCAAAAATAATACCCAGCTGTGGATGTGACTGGTGATAGACACAAGGTCCGATGCTGTAAAGAGCAATATTGCATAGGAACCTGGAATGTCATTTCCATGAATCAAGGCAAATTGGAAGTGGTCAAACAGGAGATGGCAAGAGTGAATGTCGACATTCTAGGAATCAGTGAACTAAAATGGAGTGGAATGGGTGAATTTAACTCAGATGACCATTATATCTACTACTGCGGGCAAGAATCCCTTAGAAGAAATGGAGTAGCCATCATGGTCAACAGAAGAGTCCGAAATGCAGTACTTGGATGCAATCTCAAAAACAACAGAATGATCTATGTTCGTTTCCAAGGCAAACCATTCAATATCACAGTAATCCAAGTCTATACCCCAACCAGTAACACTGAAAAAGCTGAAGTTGAACGGTTCTATGAAGACCTACAAGACTTTTTAGAACTAACACCTAAAAAAGATGTCCTTTTCATTATAGGGGACTGGAATGCAAAAGGAGGAAGTCAAGAAACACCTGGAGTAACAGGAAAATTTGGCCTTGGAATATGGAATGAAGCAGGACAAAGACTAATAGAGTTTTGCCAAGAAAATGCACTGGTCATAGCAAACACCCTCTTCCAACAACACAAGAGAAGACTCTACACATGGACATCACCAGATGGTCAACACTGAAATCAGATTGATTATATTCTCTGCAGCAAAAAATGGAGAAGCTCTATACAGTCAACAAAAACAAGACCAAGAGCTGACTGTGGCTCAGATCATGAACTCCTTATTGCCAAATTCAGACTGAAATTGAAGAAAACAGGAAAAACCGTGAGACCTTTCAGGTATGACCTCAATCAAATTCCTTATGATTATACAGTGGAAGTGAGAAATAGATTTAAGGGCCCAGATCTGATAGATAGAGTGCCTGATGAACTATGGAATGAGGTTCATGACATTGCACAGGAGACAGGGATCAAAACCATCCCCATGGAAAAGAAATGCAAAAAAGCAAAATGGCTGTCTGGGGAAGCCTTACAAATAGCTGTGAAAAGAAGAGAAGCAAAAAGCCAAGGAGAAAAGGAAAGATATAAGCATCTGAATGCAGAGTTTCAAAGAATAGCAGGAAGACATAAGAAAGCCTACTTCAGTGATCAATGCAAAGAAATAGAGGAAAACAACAGAATGGGAAAGACTAGAGATCTCTTCAAGAAAATTAAAGATACCAAGGAACATTTCACGCAAAGATGGGCTCGATAAAGGACGGAAATGGTCTGGACCTAACAGAAGCAGAAGAAATTAAGAAGAGATGGCAAGAATACACAGAAGAACTGTACAAAAGGATCTTCACGACCCAGAAAATCATGATGGTGTGATCACTCATCTAGAGCCAGACATCCTGGAATGTGAAGTCAAGTAGGTCTTAGAAAGCATCACTACGAACAAAGCTAGTGGAGGTGATGGAATTCCAGTAGACCTATTTCAAATCCTGAAAGATGATGCTGTGAAAGTGCTGCATTCAGTATGCCAGCAAATTTGGAAAACTCAGCAGTGGCCACAGGACTGGAAAAGGTCAGTTTTCATTCCAATCCCAAAGAAAACCAATGCCAAAGAATCCTCAAACATGTATTATACATAAGATTTTCCAAAATATGACCCTAATTTCCTCTCTGTTACTATCGTACCATGCCTCAATTTGCACAAGTTAGCCTAACTTTTTTCTAAACACATTTTTGGCATTCTAAATATTTGTTATGTTTATTTCACTTAGAACAATTTTTTTCCCTATTTCTGAAGTTTCACTCACTGGAAATGGCCAAAACTGAAAGTTATGGTGAACAAAATCAGAAAAAAATATTATGTATCACTCCATATTTATTCTTCCAGGCCAGAATACTGGTTGAGTAGCCTTTCTCTTCTCAGGGGATCTTCCCAACCCAGGAATCTAACCTGGATTTCCCTCATTGCAAGTGGATTCCTTACCAGATGAGCCACAGGGAAGCCCATTTTATTTCTTTATTTACAGGGTTTTGTTTTTTGTTTTTTGTTTTTTTTTTTTTTTGTCCCCAGAATGTCACTACCATAATGATGTTTCTTATATTTTAGGAAAAAGTAACACATAATCGAAATGCTATTTATTTTTCAAATTCTTCTGTAATAACCACATTCCAGATTGCTCAGTTCACTGTGATACTTGTAAGAGAATAAGATCTTTCCTGTTTTCTGTTTTTTTTTTTTTTTTTCAAATTTCAGGGACGAGATCTCAAGAGCCTTGAGAGAATGGGGTGTCTTGCCTTTCTACATAAGCATTTTCTGTTCCATAACATAAGGTCTTCTAGAAAGAAGTCAGTCAAAATGCTTTTTTGAATATGTGGTGTGGTGTTGTATTAGTCACTCACTCATTTCCAACTCTTTGCAACCCCATGGATGTAGCCCGCCAGGCTCTTCTGTCCATGAAATTCCCAGGTAAAAATCCTGATGTATTGCCATTTACTTTTCCAGGGGAACTTCCTAACCCAGGGACTGAACCCAGGGCTCCAGCATTGCAGGCAGATTCTTTACTGTCTGAGCCACCAGGGAAGCCCTCCAAAAACTAATTGAACAAAATACAAGCGATCTGTGTACAGAAAATAATAAGATTAATTTTAAGGACAAAACAAATAAGTACTTCTTTTTATAACGGAATTTTGATTAGAATGGAGGGTTATAAGGAGTAAAGTCAAAACTGACACAGTATTGTATGTTCAAACAACAAAGAAAACTAAAAATGAAAATTAGTCAAAAGTTAAAATTATTTAAATAGAGACAGAACTTTTTCAAATGAAACTAGGACATTCTTTTAAAACCACTTCAAATAAATGAGATATCACATGTGTCATTATTTTTAATGTGAACTTTTCCCTATAATTGAGAAAGATTTGTTCATTTGAAGGAAATAAAAAAGAACAATAAGCAGAGTTGAAACATTTTACAAAGCATCATGAAATAAATGTCAGAAACAGTGATTCACATACACTCTCCATATGCTAATTTACATATGAGTACTATGTGTTGTATATATCAAATTTTGTGACATTTATTTCAGGAAGTATTGTAAAAATTTCAATTCTGCTTACAGCATTCACTTTGAATTTTATTTCAATGATGGTGTTGTTGCTGAATGGAGAACTAGCAGAGATATTGCAACATATATTTTCTGTCCCTACCACATTATGATTACATGAAGTTGTATATTTCTGCATACTGGCATTATCCCTTGTCAGTTGCATATCAAATATGATGACATTAAAACAAATGAAACATAAATATGTGTAATGTTTTTTGCTATGTCATCAAATCTCAAGGTACACCAGCAACAACAACAAAAAAAGAAATTAAATTATTGATGAGTGAAAGTTCTCTCTGCACTGTAGTATATTAAGTGAGGGAAAGAAAAATCTGCATTTAAGCCATATTCTGAATAGCTTCTATCAAAATTATTTTACAATCTAAATATTTTATATATGTATATGTGCTAAAACATAAGAATTTCCTAGTGAATTTCATAAAACCATTAAAAGTTTATGTTTTGCACCGTTTCAAGAAAAATATTTCCAAGTTTGTTGTAAGATGAACACCACAAAGCAGTAAATGTTTTGTAACATAAAATGACCAAAAATGAGTCCCCTACCTGCCACAAAAAGAGTAGATACTAATGAAACATTTTTTATTAGTTAAGTTTTTCATGAAAATTTTCATCTTAGTTGAAAATAAAAGTAGTTTTCAGGTTACATGCCATAAGAAAATCAAAGTTTATAACGAAAATCCCACAGCTGTTCTAACTTTTATTGTGGTGACATGACCAGAAATCTATAATTACACAAATGCTTTATATTTATGCCATCCAAGTTACTTGCTCATTTTTGCTTTCCTTGAGCAAAATACAGTATCCTGATTCAGAAGAAAAGGTATTTGGTGCTATTCAGGGATTAATAGCAGTTTAAATGTTAATACTCTGCAACAGTATTTCTTCTGAAGAATTCTCATTTAAATTCTTATAGAGGCCCTCAGAGTACATGCTGTACTTAATAAGGGCATTTGTGGGGAAAAAAACATACTATCTTGGGATTGCAAAATGCAACACACAACAATAATCTTTAAACATTATAACACTCTGCCTTTTAAAGTGTTCTGAATACAATATATTCAGTAAATATAGCTTAATGGATATACTTTACTTAAGCAATTATTTACCAGAAAGTAAAACATGATTTTATTTCTTCCTTAATTATCTATATGTAAAAAATAAAATGTAATTTTAGTATTGGTAAAAGGAGAGATCCACTTTCTCACATTAATACAACAGGTAAGAATTTATTTTAAGCAGATGGACAGTGCTCTTTCTCTCCCCTTCTCTCCTTGCCTGCCACCCTCCTCCTTCCCTTCTTCCCTCTCTCCATTAGTCCACCTCCTTCTTTCCTTCTACCCTTCCTTCCTCCTCTTCTCCCTTTCTTTTCTTCCATTCTGTTTGAGTTCCATGCTTGGTTATTATAACAGGTAAGAATAGAATCACTCTCTATAAGATAGAAGTTTATTGTAGATGGATTTTTTTTAAAAGAAGATAACCATATGATGCTTTAATTTTCACTTAACTCTTGTGTATAGTTCTCTGAAAAAGAATTATAAATTTATATTATTTCTGTGTGCCTTAGAAAATGGGAATTCCAAGAGAAAATAAATTCTCAACTGTCTTATAGATCATTTCCAAACCTGCATTTTGCTCTATTCTGAAACTAATATACTCTCTAAAGAGCACACCAGGCAATAGCACGCTTGAGGACAACTCTGGGAGTCCAATGATCCCAGGATGAGAGACTGAAACCTTAGGATGGTTGTCTTTGCCTTTAATTATATGCCAAATGCTGCACACCAATTCAATTACAGGTAACCCATGGGACTATAGGAGCTCATATGTTTCTCTAAACCCCAAATTATGTTACCTTGGTTGGTTTGTCAGTTCCAGTTAAGCTTATAAAAGATATAGCATGTAATTTTAGATTTAAATATTATATTTTTTGCAATTTCTTTATAAATAAGGACACAGAAATCCAGTGTGGTTAAAATATACAACCAAGGTCACAAATTTGGTCAAAGTTTCAGTTCAGTTCAGTTCAGTCACTCAGTCGTGTCCAACTCTGGGACCCCATGAATCGCAGCACGCCAGGCCTCCCTGTCCATCACCAGCTCCTGGAGTTCACTCAGACTCACGTCCATCGAGTCAGTGATGCCATCCAGCCATCTCATCCTCAGTCGTCCCCTTCACCTCCTGCCCCCAATCCCTCCCAGCATCAGAGTCTTTTCCAATGAGTCAACTCATCGCATGAGGTGGCCAAAGTACTGGAGTTTCAGCTTTAGCATCATTCCTTCCAAAGAAATCCCAGGGCTGATCTCCTTCAGAATGGACTGGTTGGATCTCCTTGCAGTCCAAGGGATTCTCAAGAGTCTTCTCCAACACCACATTTCAAAAGCATCAATTCTTCGGTGCTCAGCTTTCTTCACAGTCCAACTCTCACATCCCCATACATGACCACTGGAAAAACCATAGTCTTGACTAGACGGACCTTTGTTGGCAAAGTAATATCTCTGCTTTTGAATACGCTATCTAGGTTGGTCATAACGTTTCTTCCAAGGAGTAAGTGTCTTTTAATTTCATGGCTGCAATCACCATCTGCAGTGATTTTGGAGCCCCAAAAAATAAAGCCTGACACTGTTTCCACTGTTTCCCCATCTATTTCCCAGGAAGTGATGGGACCAGATGCCATGATCTTCATTTTCTTTTTTTTTTATATTATTCACTTTAATAATTAATATGCCCTAATCTGCATTTATTTTTTTAATTTTTTTTTTAATTTTAAAATCTTTAATTCTTACATGCATGCTCAGCGTTAAGTCAACTTTTTCACTCTCCTCTTTCACTTTCATCAAGAGGCTTTTAAGTTCCTCTTCACTTTCTGCCATAAGGGTGGTGTTACCTGCATATCTGAGATTATTGATATTTCTCCCAGCAATCTTGATTCCACCTTGTGCTTCTTCCAGCCCAGCGTTTCTCATGAGGTACTGTGCATAGAAATTAAATAAGCAGGGTGACGATGTACAGCCTTGACGTACTCCTTTTCCTATTTGGAACCAGTCTGTTTTTCCATGTCCAGTTCTTACTGTTGCTTCCTGACCTGCATATAAGTTTCTCAAGAGGCAGGTCAGGTGGTCTGTATTCCCATCTCTTTCAGAATTTTCCACAGTTTATTGAGATCCACACAGTCAAAGGCTTTGGCATAGTCAATAAAGCAGAAATAGATGTTTTTCTGGAATTCTCTTGCTCTTTTGATGATCCAGTGGATGTTGGCAATTTGATCTCTGGTTCCTCTGCCTTTTCTATAACTAGCTTGTACATCTGGAATTTCATGGTTCACGTATTGCTGAAGCCTGGCTTGAAGAATTTTGAGCATTACTTTACTAGTGTGTGAGATGAGTGCAATTGTGCGATAGTTTGAGCATTCTTTGGCATTGCCTTTCTTTATGATTGAAATGAAAACTCAATATGCCAGAGCGCGGTCGTCTGTGACAGTGCGCAGAGCGTGGCCGAGAGGAGCTACCCCATGTCCGAGGTCAGGGGCAGAAGCCAGCAGGACCCCATTCTCCAGGGTCAGCATCCGAGAGGAGCTAACCCACGTCCGAGGTTAGGGGCGGCGGCCAAGAGTACCAGGCTGCAACAGCCCAGGAGCAGCCAAGAGGAGCTACCCCTCCACCCAAGGCCAGGGGCGGTGGCTGGGAGGAGCGACCCCACGTACAAGGAGCGGTGGCTGCGAGGGCACAGGAGGACCTAGAGGAGCTATTCCACATTCAAGGCCAGGAAGGGCAGCGTTGAGGAGATACCCCTCATCCAAGGTAAGGAGCAGCGGCCGCACTTTGCTGGAGCAGCCGTGAAGAGATACCCCACGTCCAGGTAAGAGAAACCCAAGTAAGACGGTAGGTGTTGCAAGAGGGCAGCAGAGGGCAGACACACTGAAACCATAATCACAGAAAACTAGTCAATCTAATCACACTAGGACCACAGCCTTGTCTAACTAACTCAATGAAACTAAGCCATGCCCTGTGGGGCCACCCAAGATGGGTGTTAGGTTAATATAAAATTAATTGACTCTTAATCCAGTGCATTTTCTTATTGGTACTCAAAATCGTTCCAGTTTTTACATTAGATGTAGAAATGAAGGATGGTTCATGTAAGCCAGTAACTCTCAATATTACACTGAAAATATACTAGAAAAACATATATTTTAATAACCTAAGGGACAATGTCTTTGAGTGAAACCCAAGAGACAATGTCTGTTTGTGACTGCTCAGCCACCATAGATAGCAGAGCCAGGCTCAGTAGACCCGTAACTGTCAAATAAAGTAATCACTACTTTGGCCATCTTTAATGGCAGTAAAAGTTATAAACTGGTGTTTAGGAGAAATCAAGGTGTGCCAATTTACTATTAATAATAGAATCTGATGTGTATCCTTTACCAATATAAAAATTAGCTTTTATTTTTTTTTACAGTTTTTCTCTGCATGTCACTCTCAAAGATAAGCACATTATATCTTTAATCAGTATGAAATCTCCCTGTTCTAATACGTTGAGGTTCATGTTCCCATTGGGTCTAAAAATATGCCTTTCAAATTATCAGAGGAAGGAGAGATATACCTTTTCTCCTTGTGTATGTGGCCCAAAACAAAATCTTGATTGAATATTTTGAATGATAATGTAGGTTCAATCCCTGGGTGGGGAAGATCCCCTGGAGAAGGGCATGGCAACCCCCAGCTCCAGTATTCTTGCCTGTATGTCCTTACAGGCCAGAGAAACAAAACTGTCTCTTTGGGCTCCCTAGGTGGCGCTAGTGGTAAAGAACCCACCTGTCAATGCAGGAGATATAAGAGACAGGCATTCAATCACTGGGTTGGGAAGATCCTCTGGAGGAGGGCATGACAACCCATTTCATTATTCTTGCCTGGATAATCTCATGGACAGAAGGAGCCTGGCGGGCTGCAGTCCATAGCGTTGCAGAGTCGGGCACTTCTGAACTGATTTAGCATGTATGCATGTGGTTACTCAACAAACTTGGCCAAAACATGAAGCACAGAAACAAAGTTTATCTGCTAAGACAACTGAAATTCTAAAAATAAATAATCTGAATTACCCTTGAATTCCATGACCCAAACTGGAATAATGACAATGTTTCCAATAGCATCAAAATAACTAGCAACAGATGAAAAAGAGCAAAGTAAACCAAGGTTAACTCATGAAAGAACTCTTTACCTTTTCTAACCTTTTAAGCTTCTTGACACTCTATGAAAAAGTAGTCAACAAATTGTGACATTGGTTCCAGTCTCAGGAGGTGAGACAGTCTCACTTTTAGAGTAATGCCCAGTGAACCAACAATGTTCCAAAGGTCAGTGTAACAATGAAATATGACTGTTGTCACCAAAGAGCAGGAAGACAATGAAGTTGACATTGATGAAGAGCAAATGTTATATGTCACTGAAACCTTGACCAGATATTGTCTAACTGAAATACATGACCAACTTCAGCTACTTTTTTTATTTTTTCTATTGGAGTGCTTCTCACCTGCATTCATAAATCAAACCTACGCAGAGCATAAGGGAGTAATAATCTAGAATACTATAATAATAATGAATCTGATTCTCCCAAATCAAGGTAAATTTGCTGTGAATTTCTGTGTGTTCTTGCACTTACAACACTTAATGTTAGGTTTTAAAAAATTTCCAGTAGTGTTTTACATGTAACAGGGATTCAAAACTGTAAAAATTTAGAGAACAAACAAATACTGATGCTGAACCTGTGCTCTGACCAAATAACCCCGAATTTATCTACAATCCTATATTAACAATCCACTTGTGAACTGGTTGTCTGTTGATACTTTCCCAAACCTTTTATTTTTCTCACCTTTATAATTCAGTTCTCTTCAGAGCATGCAATTCTCTTCTACATCCTGCCTACCTCAATCATACTTTTTTTTTTAATCAAAATTCAGCTCACCGAAATTATCCACTAAGCCATTCCTGTCTTTTAAAACCAAGATGCCAGAATGTGTGTGTGCTCAATTGCTCAGTCATGTCCAACTCTTTGCAGCTCCATGCACTATAGCCCACCAGGCTCCCCTGTCCATGGAACTTTTCAAGCAAGAATACTGGAGCAGGTTGCCATTTCCTTCTCCAGGGCCTCTTCCCTACTCAGGGATAGAACTGCTTCTCTTACATCTCCTGCATTGGCAGGAGAATTCTCTTTACCACTAGTGGCACCTGGGAAGCCCCAAGATGCCAGAATAGTGCTTCTCAATCAACTTACCCTATAAGGAACTCATGAAACATGCACCTTTAAGATGTGCCTCATGGTTTATATTATTTATGTCCCTCAATGATTTCTCTTTTATTGGTATGCCAACATATATGGTATGTCCACAGTGAGCTTTATAACTAAATACTAACCATTCTTTGGACACCTAGGCTTTGGAATTCTTTGTGCTTAGGGAACATGCAAGGGAAAGACAGGACCACTGCAGAGACTGTATGTGGTAACCTAATAAGCTATACCTTGTTTGAGATAATGTCCTATTTGATATTCTGATCATGAGACCTTGATAAGTAGATCAGCTATAAGAATCTTAGAGTTATGAGTTCTTAATTCAATAAAAATAATACAAATTATAAAAGAAGAGAAACATAGACTGGCGATTCAATTCTTACATGATAGCCAGTCTATGTCTGATGCAGGATACAGCATGCTTGGAGCTGGTGCATGGGGATGACCCAGAGAGATGTTATGGGGAGGGGAGGTGGGAGGGGGGTTCATGTTTGGGAACGCATGTAAGAATTAAAGATTTTAAAATTAAAAAAAAAAATAAAATGAAAAAAAAAAGAGAAACATAGTTACCAGTGCTTAAAGTTATAAGCATCTAGTACCCTCTGTCCCAGTTTCTTTGATATTTTATCACTTCGGTTAGTGATGTCACCTTTGTTACTTTTGTGATCATCTCACAGATTTAGACCCAGTTTTAATCCCTGGATAGGGAAGATCCCCTGGAGAACGAAAAGGCAACCTACTTCAGTACCCTTGCCTGGAGAATTCCATGGACAGAAGAACTGGGCAGGCTATAGTCCATGGGATCGCAAAGAGTCAGACATAACTGTGTGACTAACTTTCACTTTCACAGATTTTTTAGAAGAAATTTTGGAAGCAAACTGAGAAACAATCTTAATTGTTATCCCCTTTCCAGTATTTCCAATTTATACAATAGAACATCAGTGATTCATAATCTAGTAATCCAAAAGTATACTACATGGACAACTAAGTTTAAAAATAGTGCACACTCCATTCCATTGTTGGAGAACGGTTCTGAGATGTATTTTTTTTTCATTTGTTAACAATTTGCTAGACTTTATTGTGCAAAGAGTTGTTGTTTTTTTTTTCTCTTAATTTTTTATTATTATTATTATTATTTTTATTTTTTTTATTAGGACATAGAGAGCCTGATATGTGTTTGATCTAGACACTCTCCCTTTAGCAGATTAATCCATTTAAACTTGTAGAACAAAGCTATGAGAGCTACCATTATTATCTCATTGTATATAAGAGGGAATGAGAAATTAAAACATTTTTTTGAAGATCACAAATCTAGGATGAGGTAGAACTGAGGTTTGCACCCAAGCTGTCGGGTCCCGAGTCTACTCCCTTTCTCACTGTGCGTGCTATGGCTCTATACCAAGCTGAAAGTAGTGTTCACTCTTTATATAGATTTTACAGCGGAAGAGTTGGTATCTTTTATAAACCAGGCTTTCCAAAATCGGAAGCCAAGGTTTTCTTCAAGCTAATTTTAATAGTATTATTTTTTATTAAATTGTTTTAACTATAAAGTGAAAAAAAAATCATACAAATAAAGATGACTACAATAGTGAGCTGCAGATGAGAGCTGGCTTGACTGGCTGTGTCATTTAAAAACTCAGTGTTTGAATGTATAGTTACCAAAGGGGAAAGGTGAGAGGGAAGGAAAAAAATAGGAATTTGGGGTAACATATACACACCACTATAAAATAGATAGGACCTGCTCAATAGCACAGGGAGCTATACTCAGTATTTTGTAATAACATATATAGTGAAAAAATCTGAAGAAGAATATGTATAGATGTATAACTGAATCACTTTGCTGTACATGTGAAACTAATACAACACTGTAAATCAAATATAACTTATATCCTTCTCCAAAGGAAAAAATATTAATACAAAAAATACTCAGTATTTGTTAGTATTGGTACTGCTCTATTATAGGGTGATCCAAGTTTGGAATTTTTTTTCCATAGTACTTTTATATCTTACATCTGGTGTCCACTAATTTTTATGCATGTATATATATATCTGTATGCACGCACAGAGACACAAACGTTTAGTATGCAATGTTTTAAAATTATTAGTAAAACTTTACATATTAGGAAATGTATATATCGTACAATCTTCATGCCAGACTATTCTTGTGGGTTACTAGTGGATTGTTTCTATTTTATATTTTCTATCCATCATCAACTCTCTCTTCAAAACCTTCTTTGACCAACTCAGTATAGAATGAACTCTATAAGGTTAACTGAATTAATTTTATATTTGTTTCTTTCAATTGCATGTATGTATTTTTTTCTTCAAATAGATTATGTATTTCAGAATGACTAAAAGCATTATTTACAGTATTGCCATTATACCCTTAGCAGAAAATATAGCACTCAATTAAGTTAATTAAATAATTTATTTATTCCTTTAAAATTCACTTGTCATAAATTATGTTAGGAAGTGTTTAACTATATCGTAAAAAGTACTCCTATTTTTCTTTTGGTTATTCAATTTATTCCACAACTGTAAAATCCTGAATACCTCTTTGTAAATATATATGTAAATGAATCTGTTGTTGTAACAAAGTCACCTCTAGTGAGCAGAGCTTTGCATGCACACTCCATATAGAAACATTAAAGCATAGCACATTTATGTATGTTATCAGTTTTGATATTATTCATCCTTTATTCAAGTTAGCTAGCTTATAATAAATTATGTTAACATTGATTTTAATCATGTGCTCTCAGATAACTTTCTTAAAAATATATAAATGTCATAGCTAGATAAAACTTTGACTTGAAATTACCTTTTTTCTGAGCTCAATTATATTTTACCCCTCAAAAATAATGAGAGAGAGAAAGAGAGGGGGGAAAAAAGACTTAATACAGCACAAGACAGCCTACTGCTGCCATGAATGACAGATTCCTAGTGCCGTGAGACTCTGGGAATTATAACCATATCAAGCTCTGGGTTGCAGAACATCAAAGAAAATGGTCCTTTAAGGTGAATCACTCAGCAAGTCATTGGGTAAGGTTTGGCATTCCAAGACTTTGCTCAAGAAAATCCAGCATCATGTAATTGCCTGCCACCATCTGTGACTATTTTGGAGAAATAGAAAACTCTCAGATTTAAGGAGGGGCATGTGGAGATAAATAGCACTGTGCTACTCACAAAGCAAAGACAAAATAGATATCTCTTGTTTGTAATCAGCAAACATCCCTTCATTATCATGCATTCAATAGATTTTTGCTATTTTAAAGTCAAATACAATCAGAGGAAGAAAAAAGAATTGCTTCTGAAAATAAATGCACCAGTCTCCTGTGTTTTTAAACCAATTTATCTCCTCAGATTTTAAGTGTCTGTCTAAAACAACATGGAAAAAATTGACACATTTATGTCATAAGCAAGGCTATGTTTTACTGACTTATTGATTTATCAAGCATGTGTGTGATGGGGAAGAGTTTTCTGGTTTCACTGGCAGCTCTGGCAAGATAATTCAAAGTGAGTTAGACAGCCAACACGTTTCCTACTAAGTCAATTAGCATATAATTAATTGAAAATGGTAGCTAGGGCAAACTTGCTTTTATTTTCAGCTTGGAGGCAGAGGTCTGTTTAGGAAAAGAAGGTCCATATTTGATTCTAGTTGCTTCTTTATGTTACCAATCATTGAAGTAATTGACCATTTATTGCACCTGCTCAAAAATCCAGGATACAGGGTATAATAAAATGAGCATTTGTGTAATTACATTAGCTCGAAGACTCTTTTACTTAGAGACAAATATCATCCATCACATCATTCTCTAATTCCTCAGTGTTTGTTTGGATGATGGAATATTCCAAAGCTAATGTGAGGTATTTCTTTAAAAAATTATATCTTGGGGTATTTGAAATGAAAAATGTGATGATCAACATTTTTCACATTATAGAAGAAGGATGAGTAGGGGAAATTTTTTAAAAATTCCACTAAATGACAGTGGCTCTGAAGTGTTACTAGGAGCAGAGCAAGAAAATAACATCATTTTTTCTTACAACTCTGTTTAACAGATGAATGTCTCTATAAGTCTAATGAATGAAAGTGAACACATGAAGTTATAATTAAACCTAATTTTCTCTTCTGTGGCTAATTCCTAACCTAAACCATAAAGCAACAAAATGTGCCTTGCTAAGAGACTTCTCCTTGAATCTTAGGGATCAAAGACAAGAAGAGAAAAATTCCGTTATTATCACTAGCTACCTGTATCACTTTTGGCTTATTTAAGCATTTTGAGTTTCAGCTTCTTTCCAGATGTATCATGTGGATTATATTATATCTCATATTATAAGGCACATAAGTATGTATGCTAAAAATTACAAAAGGTGTGGGGAAATTATAATATATATAATATTTTCTTTATGGTATTTTATGTTATGAATTATTTCCCACCTTTCTGTCAAGAATAGATGGTAATATGTTAGTGACAGCGAATGGGTATTTTTAATAGATGGAACAATTATTACTCCAGTTTAAAAAATAGAGTTGACTTTTTATTTATTTTTCATGTATAAAATTTTACTCAATGAAGCAGAGAAGACAAATATCATATGAACTCACTTATACATGAAATCTTTTAAAAAAATGTAGAAAACAGATAGGTGATTGCCAGAGGTGGTGATGAGAGGCTGGATGAAAGAGGTTAAGGTGGTCAAATGTATAAACTTCCAGTTATGAAATAAATAAGGCCTGGAGCTGTATATACAGCATGGTGATTATAGTTGATAGCAATATATTATATATATTATATATTTGAAAGTTACTAAGAGAGTAAATCTTAAAAGTTCTCATCACAAGAGAAAAAATCTTGTAACTGTGATGTGTGGTGATGGATGTTAACTTAGACTTATTGTGATAATTCCAAAATATATACATATGTTGATTTATGTTATACAACTGAAATTAAAACAACAACAACAAAACTTTACACTTCTTCCTAGTCTATCCATCCATCCATTTATTCCACAAGTAATTTTAAGTAACTTCCTCATATTAGGAATTCTGAAAGTATGTCAGTTGGGTCTTCACATGTCTAGATGGAATTAGAATTGCAAGAAATGTATTGAGGGAAAGTGCCTGTGAAGGACAGGAGAGGGACAGTAGCAGGAAGGAAAAGCTTTTAGCATGGTGCAATATGACATCTGTGCAAAGAGAGGAGGAATAAAGAAGCTATTCTGAGAAGCTACTCTGTGAAGCTACTCTGAGAGATTCTCAACAATTCCAATAAGAGCTTTAATAAAAAGATTTCCGATAGAATCATGGAGGACAGAAATGAACTGATCCTGGTATCCCCATTGTGCTCAGTCTGCCTGAAGGTTGCCTGAGAAAGTGTAGATGGCCGTAGTTTAAGTACTTGAGTGGGTCTTAAAAACTAGAAATTATATGCTGTTGTTCAGTGGCTAAGTCATATCTGTCATATCTCTTTGCAACCTGATGGACTGCAGAATCCAGGCTCCTCTGTCCTTCACTATCTCCCAGAGTTTGCTCAGATTCATGTCCACTGAGTCAGGGATGCTATCTAACTGTTTCATCTTCTGTTTCCCCCTTCACTTTTGCCTTCATTTTTTCCCCAGCTTCAGGGTCTTTTCCAGTGGATCAGTTCTTCACATCAAGTGGCAAAAGTCATGGAGCTTCAGCATCAGGTCTTTAAATGAGTAGTGAGGGTTGATTTCCTCTAGGATTGGTTGGTTTGATCTTGCAGTCCAAGGGACTCTCAAGTCTTCTCCAGCACCACAATTTGAAAGTATCAGTTCTTTGGTGTTCAGTATTCTTTGTGTTCCAACTCTCACATTCATACATGACTACTGGAAAAACCATAGATTTGACTGTCTGGACATTTGTCAGTGAAGTGATGTCTCTGCTTTTTAATATACCATCTAGCTTTGTAATAGCTTTTCTTCCAAGGAGTTAGCATCCTTTAATTTCATGGCTACCACCAGCAGCAGCAGTGCTTTTGGAGCCCAAGAAACTAAAACTTTCTGGTGTCCTCTAACTGAACTTCTTACTACTGAAAGGCAAGTTCTTTTCTGAAAGGAGACTGAGCTGCACAACTTCATAACTACCGCAGAGAGGAACTGGAGACGAAACAGTTCTACATCTAATAAGGTAAGGTGAAGTGAAGGTTGCTCAGTCGTGTCGGACTCTTTGCGACCCCATGCACTCAATAGTCCATGGCATTCTCCAGGTCAGAATACTAGAGTGAGCAGCCTTTCCCTTCTCCAGGGGATCTTCCTAACCCGGGGATCCAACCTAGGTCTCCTGTATTGCAGGCAAATTCTTTACCAGCTGAGGCACAAAGGAAGCCTCAGAATACTGGAGTGGGCAGCCTATCCCTTCTCCAGTGGCTCTTCCCAACCCAGGAATCAAACTGGGGTCTCCTGCATTGAGGGTGGATTCTTTACCAACTGAGCTATCAGAGAAGCCCTAGCTGTTAAATAAGTGATTATTAAATACTAAGTTCAATCCAGCCCTGAGTACCTTGAGTGTCATTCTGAAGTTATATCTAAGTTTTTTCTCATCTTTTCATACTCTGCTCTGTCATTTCTTAGATCTTCATAATTTAATAAAAACCTAACATTTACAATGTTGTAAATTTAGACCTGGGTTCGATCCCTTGGTTGGGAAGATTCCCTGGAGAAGGGAAAGGCTACCCACTCCATTGGCCTGGAGAATTGGACACGACTGAGCGACTTCTACTTCACTATATCTTATTAGATCTAGATCCATTTTGTGTCCAATTTCTGTGTAATCATGAAGTTGTGCAGCTTAATCTCCTTTCAGAAAAGACCTTGCTTTTCAGCAGTGGAGTTCAGTTAGCTGTCATCATACAGGTTTATTTTCTTGGACTCCAAAATCACTGCTAATAAGGTACAAAATAGGACCATTTCTCTATTGAGGAAGTGGCAGTTGTAAATAAATTAAGTTTGCATGAGATGAATATTAATACAAAAATGATACTGAAATGGACCCAAGTGTCTAATTGTGCTTAGGAAAATGAACTATCACACCATTCTGTCCTAGCCAGTGAATAAATTTAATAAGAATGAAGCATGAGGAAGAATTGTTATGAACTGACCAAGTAAACGGATAACACAACAATCATCTATTGATTCATGAGAAAAATAAATTCAAAGGTATATGTTTAGTTGTGTTATGATCACTGTTTAAATGATCCCTAGTTCCTTTATTTCTCATTTGACTTTTGCTCTTCTCTTTATCATGAACATAGTACATAGAATTCAAGAATTTCTTTATTCATTTTACCTATAAAATATATTTTCTAGCAATGCTTAGACTCCTGAAAATTTCTAAGGAGGCAAATGATGACAATTATATTTTACTCTATTTTACTCTATGATTACCTCTGATTTCTCCAAATTCTTCGTCAAATTGTCCCATAGAGAAAAATGGAAAGAAAAAAAAAAAAAAGAAACTTCCTCTAAAGTCATTTGAGCAAATTCGTAGGTTATTTTTCAGTCTCAATCTATTTAGAAATGTATATGGCTCCTTTATATCCAATCTTGAACATTTATATGTTATTCCCTTCCCCAGACTTGGTATATTCTCTAGACCCTTTGAACATTATATTAAATCAAACCTAATTTTGTACTCCTTTTACAAAATAAGCTGTAATTCCTGATCTCGTTCAAAATTCCATTTGAATAAATTTCTTCTAAACTAATCTTTCTAATGGTGCTCATTCTCTGAAGCTAAATGTAAATAGAAATCCTTCAGGGCACAGTTCAAATGCTCCTCTACAGAGAATTTACTTTTCATTTCTGATGGGAAAGTGTTTGCCATTCTGAAAATTTCTTTAGTTCACTTTTACTACATCTCTTTTAAAATATGCCTTACGTTCTAATGTAATAAGTCATGTTAAAAACAATAATAGCTCTTAAGTACATAGAATCCCTGCATTTATACATATAACAAGAGAGTCACTGCTTATAATTTACATATGTGTGTGTGCATGCTAAGTCACCTCAGTCATGTCCAGCTCTCTGTGACCCTGTGGACGGCAACCTGCCAGGCTGCTATGTCCATGGAATTCTCCAGACAAGAAGACTGTATGTGTACATACACACACACACACACACACACACACACATTCTATAACAACTCCATGAGGAGGGGAGTATTACACTGATTTTATTAGTTCTAGATCAGAGGATTTGTCAATTTGCTTAGATTCCAAAATTGGTAAGTAGAAAAACCAATAATCAAACTCTGATATTTTAGCAGCATAACTTTCTATAATTCTTTGATGAAAACTCTTCAAGAGTAAACTGGTGTTTCTGTGGACTACTCACACTTCCATTCTCCCAACTTTCAAACCTGCATTCAATAAAAATTAAATGAGTAAAGAAATGAATAAGATCCAACCTACACATGTCATTTGAATATATCTCCCACAGATAGCAGATAGCTGGATTTATTTCCTTCTTTTACTGAACTCTGCTTGGCATTTGTCCATTATTTGCTTCTGTAAGTAGTCCTAGGTTATTTATGTATGTGTATTTTTTGCCTGTAAAGTCTTTGTATCAAGGGCAAGAAGGAGCTTTTCATTATTGTTTATTAGGTAGTTTTGGCATCTATTCTGTTATTTCACAAAACAAGAGTGAAAGTATATGTATATCATTATCCTCTCTTGGGGAAATAGAAGAATAGCCCTTGAAAGCTGAAAAATTAGGTGTGTGTTCTGGAGGAAATTTATAACCAGAACTATAGTTCTGTCACTATAAATTTCCAAAATGTTTGTTAAATTTTCTAAAAAGAAACACCTTTATAATATTGTAGGCTATTACTGGTGACATACTAAATTAATTTTTAATAAAATGCTTCTTTATCTTAAACTAAGAAATGCATTGTGAATTTTCATGAATGATTCTTTATTGTTTTCTGATGAAAATCCTAGTGTTTGCAAATCTACTTAATAAATATATTCTTAGTAAAACACTTTTGAAATTAACTACATAAAATATCAGGAAAACTTATTTAACTATTTATACATATGACATATGTATATGGGCTTAGCTTGTAGCTCAGTAGGTAAAGAATCTGCCTGCAGTGCAGGAGACCTGGGCTCAATCCCTGGGTTGGAAAGATCTCCTGGAGAAGGAAATGGCAACCCACTCCAGTATCCTTGCCTGCAAAATCTCATGGACAGAGGAACTTGGTAGGCTGCAGTCCATGGGGTTACAAAGAGTCAGGCATGACTCGGAGACTAACACTTACTTATACATATAACAAGAGAGTCACTGCTTATAATTTACATATGTGTGTGTGCATGCTAAGTCACCTCAGTCATGTCCAGCTCTCTGTGACCCTATGGATGGCAACCTGCCAGGCTGCTCTGTCCATGGAATTCTCCAGACAAGAAGACTGAAATGGGTTGCCACGCCCTCCTCCAGAGGATCTTCCTAACCCCGGGATCAAACCTGTGTCTCCTGTGACTCTTGTGTGGCAGGCAGATTCTTTACCACTGAACCACCAGGAAAGCTCTAAATTTATGTAAATAAATTAATATACTTTATTTTACAATGATTTTGTTAGTTTGATTTGAGATGTTGCCAATGAAAGCAAAATATGTTAATTTTATGAAGGAATTTTCAAAATAGAGTGAAACTTGGTTGTTCTGCACATGCACTCTTTATATTCTTTATATAGATCAAGGAAAGATTTGTAAAAGTGAAAAAAAGGTGGTTTAACATTTTATTGCAATAAAGGTATATTCTGACCATTTTTGAACAGTGCATCTTATAGAAAATTTCCAGATCTTTAAGTGACACATACCTAGAGTTTTGTTCACTTCCTAAATAAAAGCCCTTTTTTGTCCCCAAGTTGTTTAAAAGGTTTTAGATGGGGAGGTACCAGATGTCAGCTGTCTCAATTTTTCTTTAATGCAACTATAATGGAGCACAGTTTAGTGATTACTGCTAAGTGGAATTTAACCTTCAGGTCACAAATTCAATCCTATAGTGCTGCTGGCCTTTTGATAATAAGAGATCCACTCTTGTGTACACACACACACACACATCAGTTCCACAAGAGACAAGCAGTCAAGGCAATGCATTAATAGAATGCAAAAAAATAATTTTCCTGAAATGAGTTGCAAAGAATAAAAGTGAATGATATTCCCTCTTTATATAAAAAAGTTAATGGGTACAATAATGCAAAGTTTAATAAATTAAAAATACTTTAAGTGATCTTATGCAGAATAATATTCTTAATTTTGAATTTCCTAATGCTCTTCTATTAGGATTTAAGGGAGCTTGTTTCCATTGAGTCAGTGCTAACTCACCTTTGTTGTGGTCCAAAGCCACAAAATAGTAGAGGAAATGTGGAGATTAAGTAAATACTGTTCTTTCTTGAGTAGGATAAACTATGATTATTTTAAATAAATTTTTGAATGTAAATGGGATGGGATTTATGGCAACAAGAAGCCAGGCAACCTATTGATATACACTTGATATACAAGCATTGTAGCAATTAAAGAGACTGTCAGTTGCAGAGTAAATTGCAAGACCCACAGTAATAGTACTTTAGCCTAGAAGATCTAATCAGAAAGATCTTTGCTTATGTTTTAAAAAATAGTATCAGCTAGGGGAAAAAAAGAAGCAATAAAAACAAAAACAGCAACCAGCAATAAGCATGATGAAGCAATATACTGACCACTTAATTTGTACTGGTGACTGCAGCCATGGAATTAAAAGACGCTTACTCCTTGGAAGAAAAATTATGACCAACCCAGATAGTATATTCAAAAGCAGAGACATTACTTTGCCACAAAGGTCCATCTAGTGAAGGCTATGGTTTTTCCAGTGGTCATGTATGGATGTGAGAGTTGGACTGTGAAGAAGCCTGAGCGCCGAAGAATTGATGCTTTTGATCTGTGGTGTTGGAGAAGACTCTTGAGAGTCCCTTGGACTGCAAGGAGATCCAACCAGTCCATTCTAAAGGAGATCAGCCCTGGACGTTCTTTGGAAGGAATGATGCTAAAGCTGAAACTCCAGTACTTTGGCCACCTCATGTGAAGAGTCGACTCATTTGAAAAGACTTTGATGCTGGGAGGGATTGGGGCCAGGAGGAGAAGGGGACAACCATGAATGAGATGGCTGGATGGCATCACGGACTCGATGGATGTGAGTCTGAGTGAACTCAGGGAATTGGTGATGGACAGGGAAGCCTGGCGTGCTGCGATTCATGGAGTCACAAAGAGTTGGACACGACTGAGCGACCGAACTGAACTGAGGTGAACTGAACAGCATCTTTTCTAAAAAATTTATTATTGTAAGAATTAAAGATTTTAAAATTTAAAAAAAAAAAAAAGAAAAATGTTTAAAAGAGTGCCTGATACTCAATAAACATTTGTCAAACCAGTAAAAAAAAAAAAAAATAAATAAATAAAAAATATAAAACAGGTTGCAAGTCAAGGACATACATATTGTGCTTGTTTTGGACAATATGTCCAAAAGTCCTCCATTTTGGATAGAAACAGAGGCTTCCAGCAGTCAAATAATTGCTAAAGAAAGGCATAACGCCAGGAAATGGAAGAGTCCAAGGTGAGGTCCAGTCCAGGTACATCTGACACATACTCTTCATCACACTGCTATATGGAGGCGTTCATTAAAGATAAGCTAACGAATGTGACTGCCAGCCTGTTTGGCATGTATCTGATGAGGATGCTGCAATGTTTTAGAAATGTCAATTTTGTAAAGAAAGAGAAAGAAAGGCTAAGTTTCCAAATAGAGTTCTCTTAACCTGAATGAACTAGTCAACCAGATATAAGCAACAATCAGCCTTCAATTTATCACTCTGTTTTTCATAGCATTGCTTGTAGGTCAATAATTTATATTCATGCTATGCTGAAAGTAGACACTACTCTATTGCTTCCTTGATCGTGCATAACTCTAGGATAGTCTCTCAATAATTTACGCATGTATACCTTGTGGCTCTTACTCCACTTTACAGATTCTATGATTGTTTCTTTTTTTCCTCTCTCTCTCGCTCCTTTTCCTTGTATATGTTTGATATAAGCAATAAGCAAAAAAAAAAAAAAAAATCCTAAATGAACTGCTGTGTCAGTCAGTCAGTTCAGTTGCTCAGTCGTGTCTGACTCTTTGCGACCCCATGGACTACAGCATGCCAGGCTTCCCTGTACTCAAACACATGTCCATTGAGTCAGTGAAGTCGTCCAACCATCTTTTCCTCTGTCGCCCCTCCTCCTGCCTTCAATATTTCCCATCATCAGGGTATTTTCCAATGAGTCAATTTTTCACATCAGATAGCCAAAGTATTGGAGTTTCAGCTTCAGTCAGCCCTTCCAATTAATATTCAGGACTGATTTTCTTTAGGATTGACTGGTTGGATTTCTTTGCAATCCAAGGGACTCTCAAGAGTCTTCTCTAACACCACAGTTCAAAAGCATCAATTCTTCAGCTCTCTATCTATATATTAATAATTTACATGTTGATTCTAATAGCACTAAAGTGAAACTGTTGCCATAGTTGGTGATTCAAAGTACAATCTTTTGGGGTAGATTTCAGTTCTTAGTAAATAAAATAAAATAAAGTAACCTTGGGTTTTTTTGCCTCAAAAATTCCAAAAACTTCTCCATTGTGTTAATATTTGGGACAATCCAGTGAGATACACTGAGTCTTTTTTTATTCATATAAGTAAATAAAATAGAGTAACTTTGTTAAATCTTAGAGAAACTTTTTTGCATTTACTGCATAATTCATTGCATAACTTTGAATATTTTGCTTCATCTGAGTCAGGAATGGAGTCACATTTCAATGTGATATAGGAACAACTACAGAAGTTCAGGCAATGTTCACAAAAATAAACACAAAAATGATATAGAGCTATTTAGTCCAAGGGTTTTGGCCTTGTTCCAGTTTCATAATATGTTGCTCTTAAAGTTTTATCCAGCTGGAATGTCAACTTGCCTTTAATTAATTTACAATATTTTATCAATTGATGTTGGATTACTTTCTCTTCTGCTAAACAAGTTACAGATTTTATTTCACAATAAGAGAAGTGGGCTGTGCTTAGTAGGTTGGTCATGTCCAACTCTTTGCGACCCAATGGACTGTAGTCCACCTGGCTCCTCTGTCCATGGGTATTCTCCAGGCAAGAATACTGAAGTGGGTTGCCATGCCTTCGTCCATGGAAGATAAGTGTATACAAAGATAAAAAATGATGCGTGCTGGGTATTATGTTTAAATTTTAAGATTTTTATGGTCCATTCTCCTATTCCCCATATTTTAAAATTATTGATATAGAACTTACTATTAAATTTTCTATGTAAAGGACTTTAAAGTTACAATACTTTTACAACATTCTGAAAATACCATAGAGGACAAATTCTGGAAATTTTTGACATGTGACCACTAATGATAATTGTCACAAAATCTGTTAAGATACTATATAAAATCCATGAGATCCTTGTCTCCTACTATACATCACAACATATTGCAGCTTGAAATTCAGTATAATAGAAATCCATCTTAGATATGAAAATGAGAAGGAATTTATAACATCATATAATGTAAATTTTCTTATTTAATATTGCCCTTTAGCATGGATCAATAATATAGAAAAATATTAAGATTTTTTTAAAGCACAGACTTGATTATTCCTTATTATTTTTATACATATTTTTTCTTATAAAGAATTTCTGACATTATCTAGTTTAACAATTAAGTTAAAAATAGTTTGCCATCTATTATGTGCCAAGCTCTGTGGTGATTTTGGAGACACAAAGATAAGTAAGGCATGATTTTAAAATATCAATATTTTACTTGTTAAAATATAGATCATTTTTTAAAGTTATGATAGAAGTTACAGTAAACTTTAGGGTAGATTAGTAAGCCTTATAAAAATTCTGAATAATCATTCATTATTCAGCAGGATAGTACTATAGCTAGTAGCCAACCATACAAGGATTATTGAATATATTTTGTTACTTCATGGCTCAGTGATGCATATCACAGGGGGAATAAATTGTTGACCATTACTGATTAGAAACAGAGAGAATGGTTCACATGCTAAAGCATGGGGTATATCCCTTAATATTGGTCAACATTAAACAAGTTTATTTTATAAGTGTATAAAATTTATTTATGTAAAAAGTATCCCAATATCCATAATAATTCCTTTTGGTGAGAATATTTAGTTTAGTTTTGTTAATAATGAAATTAGACGTCATAAATATTGCCCAGATCAAATAAATTAAAGGAGTCTGACTACTATTTTCATATACATAAGTATGTATGTAAATGTAAGTATATATATATACACACACACACACACACACATGCACACACACACACATACACATATTTATTTGTAGTTTGGTTCCACATCTCATCTCCAAGATGTGTTATTTACCTAGAAGTTTTAAGAAGCAGAGTTCTTTCTATATTTTTCAAATAAACATAGAAATTCTATCACAATTCTTTCACATAATTAGAATGTGAATCTTAACTCATACTAGGTTAAAATTTCTCAAGATTTCTGGCTATTTCTGTTGTGCAATTAAAAATTAAAAAATTACACAATCTCATAAGAAAATTGTAAGAGAGGATAATTGGAAAATAGTTGTACTGCAATAGCATTGCTTTTTACAAATATTTATGTTTTCTGCTCTAAATTAGTAGCTGTATTTGTGTGTGTTAGTCACTTAGTTGTGTCTGACTCTTTGTGACCTCATGGACTATAGCCCACCAGGCTCCTCTGTCTATTGCATTTCCTAAGAAAGAATATTGGAGTCAGTTGTCATTCCCTTCTCCAAGAGATCTTCCTGACCCAGGGACTGAACCCAGGTCTCCTGCATTGTGGGCAGACTCTTTACCATCTGAGCCAGTAGGGAAGCAAAACATAGTGGCTATAAGCACTCAAATATTGTTAATGTAGCATCACTGACAAATATGAAAATTTGAGATTTCTAAGTAGAAATGAGTCATCATTTCTAAGGCACATCAGAAATGTTCACTGTATTGTTGCTTTGCTCTACGGCTTATATAACTTTGACTTCTTAGAAGAGCCATTCATGATGATAAAAAATGCTGTTCAAACATTTGAAACTTCAAAAATATAAACTGTTAACACTAAATAACTACACAAGAAAGACATTAAATTGAAAATAAAGAAAAGGATAATTTCCACTATTATTTATTTACTAAATTTTTTCTTAGTTTCTGTTGCTTAGTCAGTAAAACAAAGAGTTCATGTTAGATATATTCAAGTGAATGCACTTCTAATATCCTATTTGAACAGAGTCAAGTATTCTTTAGATAATGGATTAAGCTTCAACCATCAATTAATACTACCAATTTTCCAACCAGTCTACTAAATGTAAGTTTTGGAGAAGGAAATGGCAACCCACTTCAGTATTCTTGCCTGGAGAATCCCATGGAGAGAGGAGACTGGCAGGCTACTGTCCAGGGGGTCACAAGAGTCAGACACCACTTAGCGACTAAATCACCACCAAATATAAGTTCAGCAGTTTCAGTTCAGTTCAGTCACTCAGTTGTGTCTGACTCTTTGTGACCCCACATCAGGCCTCCCTGTCCATCACCATCTACTGGAGTTCACTCAAACTCAAGTCCATCGGCTCGGTGATGCCATCCAGCCAGTTCATCCTCTCTCATCCCCTTCTCCTCCTGCCCCCAATCCCTCCCAGCATCACAGTTTTTTCCAATGAGTCAACTCTTTGCATGAGGTGGTCAAAGTACTGGAGTTTCAGCTTTAGCATCATTCCTTCCAAAGAACATCCAGGGCTGATCTCCTTTAGAATGGACTGGCTGGATCTCCTTGCTGTTCAAGGGACTCTCAAAAGTCTTCTCCAACACCACAGTTCAAAAGCATCAATTCTTTGGCACTCAGCTTTCTTCACAGTCCAAATCTCACATCCATACATGACCACTAGAAAAACCATGGCTTTGACTAGACGGACCTTTGTTGGCAAAGTAATGTCTCTGCTTTTCAATATGCTATCTAGGTTGGCTATAAATTTTCTTTCAAGGAGTAAGTGTCTTTTAATTTCATGCCTTCAGTCACCATCTGCAGCGGTTTTGGAGCCCCAAAAAATAAAGTCTGACACTGTTTCCACTGTTTCCCATCTATTTCCCATGAAGTGATGGGACCAGATGCCATGATCTTCCTTTTCTTAATGTTGAGCTTTAAGCCACCTTTTTCACTCTCCTCTTTCACTTTCATCAAGAGGCTTTTTAGTTCCTCTTCACTTTCTGCCGTAAGGGTAGTGTCATCTGCATTTCTGAGGTTATTGATATTTCTCCTGGCAATCTTGATTCCAGCTTGTGCTTCTTCCAGCCCAGCGTTTCTCATGATGTTCTCTGCATATAAGTTAAATAAGCAGGGTGACAATATACAGCCTTGATAGACTCCTTTTCCTATTTGCAACCAATCTGTTGTTCCATGTCCAGTTCTAACTGTTGCTTTCTGACCTGCATACAGAATTCTCAAGAGGCAGGTTAGGTGGTCTGGTATTCCCATCTCTTTCAGAATTTTCCACGGTTTATTGTGATCCACACAGTCAAAGGGTTTGGCATGGTCAATAAAGCAGAAATAGATGTTTTTCTGGAACTCTCTTGCTTTTTCCATGATCCAGCAGATGTTGGCAATTTGATCTCTCTTTCCTCTCTTTTCTAAAGCCAGCTTGAACATCAGGGAGTTCATGGTTCACATATTGCTGAAGCCTGGCTTGGAGAATTTTGAGCATTACCTTACTAGCATGTGAGATGAGTGCAATTGTGCAGTAGTTTGAGCATTCTTTGGCATTACCTTTCTTTGGGATTGGAATGAAAGCTGACCTTTTCCAGTTCAGTAGTTTAGCAAACAACAAATTAAGACTAAAATTTTTCACCGACAATTGGGTGTCACTCTGGAAATGGAATTGAAAAAAATCACTAGTTCCTAGGAGATAAAATTGTGGAAATATTCAATTATTCATTAAAAGTCTTGAACAGAAGTCAAGAAATTTTGGACAGACTTGAGTTATATAACTGTTCCAGATTTCCTCTCCAAATGCTCTAAACTGAAGTCTAAATTTAAAAAAAAAAAAAACCTCCTTTCTGCTAGCATTATTACATTTGTAACTAATAACAGGTGTACCATATAATGTGCTCTTTCTTTTACTTAAAGTTGTGTTTATTTTGATTTTCAGCTCAGTTAATGTGATTTAAAAAAATCCATTGTAGAATTTCAATAGTCACACACCAGCTTTATATCGATCAGTGTTCTCACCATGTAGTATATGAAATATTTATGATCCATTAAGTTGGTAACTGATATCATAAAATACATTTTCAAAAATCTAACACTTCATGATTGGAAAATGTGATGAACATTAAAATGTGAGTAAGCACCAAATGGTCAGGTTGAGGTAAGCTCTATCTTAATAGGTCTTCCCTGGTGACTCAACTGGTAAAGAATCTTCCTTCCAACGCAGGAGGATGCAAGAGACATGGGTTCAAACCCTGGGTCAGGAACATTTCCTGGAGAAGGAAATGGCAACCCACGCCAGTATTCCCACCTGGAAAATTCCATGGACAGAGGAATCTGGCTGGCTATAGTTCATGTGGTCACAAAAAGTTGGACATGACTGAACACACAGCCTTTCATCTTGATTAAAGAATGTATCACAGAATCTAGGTGAACCTAATGAGAAAGAAAAAGATGTATATAGAATGTATTCATAACATAAAGCATAATGATAGGCTTATTTTTTAAATATTTTTAAAAATTAAAACTATATTTTAGATATTTTAAACTACTTTTAGACTATCACTGTAGATATGTGATTTCTATATAATATTATTAACATTTTTTCTGATGCAGTCAATAAAATATCTCAAATCAAATCTTTGTTTTATGGTATATGGAAAATAGACTGAACACTATATTTTACTGTGCAGCAGAATAACTGAAGAAGGAATGGGATGGACATGAGTTTGCAAGTTTCCTAGAGTTTTGTATAAACCATTGTTGCCAATATAAAAAGAACTCTAGGCTTAAATGGATGAACCAATAGCAAAGAAGGAAAGAAAAAGAGGAAAATGAGCTTAGCATTATGCCCAACCTTGATGTATTAACATTTTTCTTAATCCTCACAAGAGCTGAAAGGCCAGAAGTTAATACTTTTCTTTGATCATCTACTTCTACAGTGTTTGCCACTACACAAATGTTTATACTCTGTAAAGTGGAATTCAAGGGCAATGACTAAAGAAGAATGTTAGTAAGAAATATATATATTTATACAGTCCATGGGGTGGCAAAGAGTTAGACACAACTGAGTGACTGAGAAAACATGCATATTTGTATGTATACATACATATATGCCACCCCATGGACTGTAGTCAACAAAGATCATCTGTCCATGTAATTTTCCAGGCAAGAATACTGAAACAGGTTGTAATTTCCTCCTCTAGGGCATCTTCCAGACCCACGGAAAGAATCTGTGTCTCCTGCATCTCTGGCATGTATATATAATTTTTATTAAACTGGGATTATTGAATAGAACTACAGCATATGTTGTTAGTTATTTACTCATATGTATTTATATTATAGCATGTCAGATAGTGTTTTGTTGTTTTGTTTTTCTTCCCAACATGCAGACCATTTCACTCTGCAGTGAGGATCTAGGCAGCTCTTGAGTCTTGTTTTCCAAAAAGATTTCATGTCATGGAATTTAACAGTCTTCTGTCTAAATGTCCATGACATTTTATGAATGAAAATATTTTATCATGTGTAGCTGCAGAATGAAGACTGTAATATGATATTCATTACACTGACACCATCTTAGTGAAGAAACCATGCTTTAGAATGTCAAGACTTTGGTACAATCAAACTCTAACATTCAGCATTACATTCTCAAATTATTTAAATTTATCCAATCTGACCTACACAGAAATACCCCTTCTTATCTCAGTATTTATTTTGGACTAGCACAAATTGGATGGAATTCAGGTGAACAAGAAACAATATATAAGAAATTTCCATTGGTAATATTGTTTGGAAAAACTCTGTTCATTGCTCAGTAGTGTTTGACTCTGCAGCTCCATGGATTGTAGTCTGCCAGGCTCATTTGTCTGAATATTGGAGTCAGTAGCTATTCTTTTCTCCAGAGGATCTTCCTGACCTCCCACATAGCAGGCAGATTCTTTATCATCTGAGCCATCAGGGAAGAGAGACTCTGGAATAATTTAAATATATATATAGTATATGTTTATATATATTTATATATATATTTAAATACCCACCCTTTATAAACATTATAATACAAGCTATAATATATTGGGAAAATCTACTTAAGCAAAACCCATATGCAAATTTTAATGAAAATCAAAAGGATTGATCAAGTGTACTCTCAGTTTTTGAAAATATTTGATACCTGTCTAGGAATTCAGGGGGCATTTTTACTTAAAAAAAAAAAAAAAAGAGAAACCTTTGTTTAAAGCAGTAGTGTATATATTAAGCTGAGGAAAGCAAACTTAACATTGAGTCTAAGATTAAGAAAATGTGTATTTATGGTGAAACTAACTGTGGTAATGGGTATCAAAAGAAAAATCAACCAAGGGATTGAAAACACTTTTTATCCAAAATGAAGTGGCTGAAACAACCAAACAAACATGAGGAAAGTATGTCCCAAATTCTACTTTTTGAAATAATTGTTTCAAGTTATATAGTGTTATTTAGGAGACAAAACTCAGATGACCATTGTATCTACTACTGCGAGCAAGAATCCCTTAGAAGAAATGGAGTAGCCATCAGAGTTGACAAGAGTCCAAAGGCAGTACTTGGAGGCAATCTCAAAAACAACAGAATGATCTCTGTTTGTTTACAAGGGAAACCATTCAGTATCACAGTAATTCAAGTCTATGCCCCGACGAGTAATGCTGAAGAAGCTGAAGTTGAATGGTTCTATGAAGACATACAAGACCTTCTAGAACTAACACCCCCAAAAAGATGTCCTTTTCATTATGGGGGACTAAAATGGAAAAGTAGAAGTCAAGAGCTATCTGAAGTAACAGGGAAACTTGGCCTTGGAATACAAAACGAAGCAGGTCAAAGGCTAACAGAGTTTTGCCAAGAGAACATGCTGGTCATAGCAAATGCGCTTTTCCAACAACACAAGAGAAAACTCTACACATGGACATCACCAGATGGTAAACATTGAAATCAGATTGATTATGCTCTTTGCAGCCAAAGATGGAGAAGCTCTATACAGTCAGCAAAAACAAGACTAGGAGCTGAATGTGGCTCATGAACTCCTTATTGCCAAATTCAGAATTTAAAAAGTAGGGAAAACCACTAGACCATTCAGGTATGACCTAAATCAAATCCCTTACAATTATACAGTGGAAGTGACAAATAGATTAAAGGGATTTGATCTGATAGAATGACTGAAGAGGCTCCTGACATGGTACAAGAGGAAGTGATCAAGACCATCCCCAAGAAAAATAAATGCAAAAAGGCAAAATGGTTGTATAAGGAGGCCTTATAAATAGCTGAGAAAAGAAGAGAAGCTAACGGCAAAGGACAAAAGGAAAGATATACCCATTTGAATGCAGAGTTCCTAAGAATAGCAAGGAAAGATAAGAAAGCCTTCCTTAGTTATCAATGCAAAGAAATAGAGAAAAACAATAGAATTGGAAAGACTAGAGATCTCTTCAAGAAAATTAGAGATACTAAGGGAACATTTCAGGCAAAGATGGGCCCAGTAAAGGACAGAAATGGTTTGGCCTAATCAAAAGCAAAATATATTAAGAAGACATGACAAGAATACACAGAAGAACTGTACAAAAAATATCTTCATGACCCAGATAATCATGATGGTGTGATCACTCCCCTAGAGCCAGACATCCTGGAGTGTGAAGTCAAGTGGGCCTAGGAAGCATCACTATGAACAAAGCTAGTGGAGGTGATGGAATTCCAGCTGAGCTATTTGAAATCTTAAAAGATGATGCTGTGAAAGTGCTGCACTCAATATGCCAGCAAATTTGGAAGACTCAGCAGTGGCCACAGGACTGGAAAACATCAGTTTTATTTCTAATCCCAAAGAGAGGCAATGCCAACAAATGTTCAAACTACCACACAATTGCATTCATCTACATGCTAAAAAAGTAATGCTCAAGATTCTCCAAGCCAGGCTTCAACAGTACATGAACCTTGAACTTCCAGATGTTCAAACTGGATTTTAAAAAGGCTGAGGAACCAAAGATCAAATTGCTAACATCTACTGGATCATCGAAAAAGCAAGAGTTCTATAAAAATATCTACTTTTGCTTTATTGACTATGCCAAAGCCTTTGACTGTATGGATCACAACAAACTGTGGAAAATTCTTAAAGAGATAAGAATACCAGAACACCTGACCTGTCTTCTAAGAAATCTGTATGCAGGTCAAGAAATAGACTGGACATGGAACAACAGACTGATTCCAAATTGGGAAAAGAGTATGTCAAGGCTGTATATTGTCACCCTGATTATTTAACTTATATGCAGAGTATATCATGAGAAATGTGGGCTGGATGAAATAGAAGCTGGAATCAAGATTGCCGGGAAAAATATCAATAACCTCAGATATGCAGATGACACCACCCTTATGGCAGAAACTGAAGAACTAAAGGGCCTCTTGATGAAATTGAAAGAGGAGATTGAAAATGTTGGCTTAAAACTCAACATTCAAGGTCATGGCTCCAGCCCCATCACTTCATTGCAAATAGGTGGGGAAACAATGGAAACAGTGAGAGATTTTTTTTTTTTTTGGTGTGTGTAGGGGGCGGGCTCCAAAATCACTACAAATGATGACTGCAGCTATGAAATTAAATGATGTTTGCTCCTTCGAAGAAAAACTATGACCAACATAGACTGCATATTAAAAAGCAGAGAGAATACTTTGGCAATAAATATCTGTCTAGTCAAAGTTATGTTTTTTCCAGTAGTCATAAATGGATGTGAGAGTTGGGCTATAAAGAAAGCTGACCACTGAAGAATTGATGCTTTTGAACTGTGGTATTGGAGAAAACTCTTGAGATTCCCTTGGACTGCAAGGAGATCCAACCAGTCCATTCTAAAGGAAATCAGTCCTAAGTGTTCATTGGAAGGACTGATGTTGAAGCTGAACTCCAATACTTTGGCCACCTGATGTGAAGAACTGACCATTTGTAAAGATCCTGATGCTGAGAAAGGTTGAAGGCAAGAGAAGAAGGGGACGACAGCAGATGAGATGGTTGGGTGGCATCACCAGTGTGACAGACGTGAGTTTGAAGAGGTTCCTGGGAGTTGGTGATGGACAGGGAAGTCTGGTGTGCTGCAGTCCATGGGGTCACAAAGTTGGACATGACTGAGTGACTGAACTGAACTGAATATTGCAAAGAGGTTGAATAGTTTCCTTTACTGCAGTAATTATGAGAACATGCCAATGTGTTATGGAATTCAAGAATATATGTGTGAGATTTCAGTAGTTAAATCATGTCTGACTCTTTGCAATTCAGTGGACTTCAGCCCACCAGGCTCGTCCTATGATATTTTCCAGGGAAGAATGCTAGAGAGGTTTGTCATTTCTTCCCCTAGGGAATTTTCCCAACCCGTGTCTCCTGCATTTCCTGCGTTGGCAGGCTGATTGTTTACCACCATTGCACCTGGGAAGCCCAAAACTCAAGAACAAAACATATTTATAATTTTAAAAAATATTTACATGAACAGCTTTTGTACAGTGAGCTTGGTGTAGTCATCAATCCACAAAAATCATTTTGAAACAGTGTTTATAATATCACATGCAAATACAGAGGTAATTATTCTAAATGGAATTATTAAAAATATAGCTAACTTAACAGGAAAGGTAAGAGTCATTCATGACATGCACAGAAGTTTTCTCTCACAATTGCCCTCTTGATAGCAATAAATAAAATATTTGCTGTTACCAGTTTCAAGAATGCTGATAACTGCCTTTTCTTTAATGTCTGACTGTTGTACAGAGAAAGTGTTAAAGTTGCCAATGTGTGTTGCATTTCTTTAATGACACACTGATGTTATATATATAGGATAAAAAATTAAAAATAAATGTTAGCTATATTCTTGTTATTCCTTTATTAATTTTTTTTGGATTATTATTGCTTTACAGTGTTGTGTTAGTTTCTGCTATGCAGCAAAGTGAATCAGTTACATGTACATTATATCCAATCTTTTTTTGATTTCCTTCCAATTTAGGGCACCACAGAGCATTGAGTAGAATTCCCTGTGCTATGAAGTAGGTTCTCATAAATTATCTATTTTATACATAGTAGTCTATATATGTCAATCTCAGTCTCTCAATTAATCTCAAATCTTTTTCCCACCTTATGCAACCATAAGTTTGTTCTCCACATCTGTGATTCTATTTCTGCTTTCCAAATAAGTTCATCTGTACCATTTTTATAATTTCACACATAAGTGATATGGAATTCACTCCATATGACAATCTCTAGGTTCATCCACATGTCTGCAGATGGAACTATTTTGTGCTTTTTTATGGCTGAGTAATATTCCATTGTATATATATGTGAGCCACATCTTCATCTATTCCTCTGTCAATGGACGTCAGGTTGCTATTGTAAATAGTGCTGCAATGAAAACTGGGTGCATACATCCTTTCTAATTCTGGTTTTCTCTGCATATATGCCTAGGAGTAGAATTCCTGGGTCAGATGGTAGCTCTATTTTTAGATTTTTAAGGCACCTCCATACTGTTCTCCATAGTGGCTGCATCAATTTACATTACCACCCACAGTATAGGAGGGTTTCCTTCTGTCCACACCCTCTCCAGCATTTTTTTAGTTTGTAGATTTTCTTGATGATAGCTCTCTTCTCTCACATTCACCAAATGTTGTTATGATTCTTCGTGCATTCGATAAGAAGAGAAATTGCTTTCAGCCACAACCATTAAAAACCATTCTGAGGTTTTCACTGACAGAACCACCCTTCGGGGGTATCTACCTTCAGGTAATGTCACATACAGATAAGACTAAATTGAAATTACCTGAGCCGATGGCCATGGAAAAGGGAATGCAATCATCTTCACTGTTTTACCCAAACCTCAGGCTACCACCTGATGGTTGAAATGAAAGATAACTGCTGCAGAGAAAAGTGAAGCCCTTGTACAGGATCAGAAAAATAGAAGGTAATGATTCTGATTATGAGAAATTTAATTTTCTTTAAAAGAAGTTGCATGGAATCTAACCTGTGGTGATATTTAAATATCTATTCCAATGTTGATGTTGGATTCCTTCAAGCTTCAAATTAAGCTCAATATATTTGTTTTAGGCTAGAAAATTCTGTGTAGTCCCAGTTCTAGAAGTTATAATACCCTTTATTCTGCCCACTTATAAATGTTATATCTCCCCATGAGTCCTCTCCAAATTTTAGGGAATGATATAAAATATATATTTTCCATGAAGTACCTACATTCATGCACTTCACATGCCATAAAAGAACAGTTACAGTGTGCTATTCAAAAGCACTTCCATTTTGAATATTAAGTGTTAAAAACTAACACTCAATTTTAACTCAAGTAAATATATAGATGAATATAAAATATTTTGCTGTTTCAATTACTGATAGTCACTGTAAATATGCAAGTCTTAAGAGAATTATGCACTTTCCAATATAGAATTTTTTTAAAAAAGGTCAACTTAAGTTCTGGGTAGATGTGGCACTATTACATGTTAAATGAAATCCAGCAGACTATCTGGACCTGCTTATTTACTTCCTGCTTTCCCCCAGAAATATTTTGTGTGCAAAATTTTCAAATTATAAAAAGTCAACATAAAGTTAAATAGCAGTAGTGAGGAAAAATGAATATTTAGACATATATACATATATATGCATCTATCTATCTATCTATCTATCTATCCATGCAATGGTAGAATTATTTTATTCTCCATTTACTAAATATAAAGAGATACATCAAACACTGCCTTTGCCCTCTGTTCTGAAAAATTTATTCATCAATCAAAATTAACTCTGCCATCATTTATCCCTAATTCCTTTCCTGAACCTCTCAGCCAGAATCAATCATGCACTGCCTTAATGCCTCTGCACTTTATGCCCAATTCTATTGTTAAATTTATTTCACCTTATTTTAAATATTTGTTTTCATAGCTGCGACCCATTAGATCATGCCTTACAAACTTCCTCTGTAAAGTCAGATGGCAAATATTTTTGGTTTACATGGCCATACTGTCTAAGTTGCAGCTACTTAAATCTTCTATTGTAGCACAAAAGCATCCACAAACTATAAGTAAGGAATGGTGTGTGTATTTTCCAGCAATATTTTATTTGCATGATGAGGTGACAGACTGGATTTGGCCACAAACTATAGTCCCAGTTCCTTAAAGGTAGAGTTAAATTTTTCCATGCTTTCATCTTTGTTTTGCAGCTGCAAGCACAATGCTGAATATTCAAAGGAGGATTGATAAATGTATTTTTAATTATAGTTCAGTTGAATCAAATTATAGCAACTCAAGTTCTAGTGATTTCCAGCCCTAAGAAGTCTGATGCTTAGAAGCTGAGCTGTGTACTGTCCAATATGTAACTACTAGTGATGTGTGGCTGTTTAATCTTAAATTAATTAAAATCAAACAAATTAAAAATTCAGTGCCTCAGACACATTAACCACATTCCAAGGGCTCAATATCTATATGCAGTTAATACTTACCATATTTAAATAACACAGACATAGAACATAACTATCAATAGAGAAATCTCTGTAGGACAATCCTGGCTTGGATGATGTGAATATGAAGATTAAGAGAGACCCTCAAAGAATCCTGGTGCTTCAGTATAGCTCAAATACACTGTCTTGACAGTATTTTCAAAAGTTGAAATTGCAGTGTGAACGATAAATAAAAGGGTGTGAATTTACTGATTAACTGGGTAGTTAGACACAAGCATTATATTACTTAAGGCAGATTCAGTAGATCTTTGGGTGTATATGAACTTATACATGTGTGTGTAAAAGCAAAACTCAACATTCACAATAGATGTTATGGAATTAAATAGAAAAAAAAATGATTCCTATCACTGAAGCCATAGATGAGAAAGTGGATTATACAAAAAAGAAGCATCTTTTATATAGGCAGAAGAGGGTAATGTTAGGTTCTCATTAACTCAAAAAGTAGAAGAGTTTGACAATATCAAAGTGAGAAAGTGGAAAATATAAACCACCAAATGCATTTAAAATGGAAATGCAGAAGACAATTCTCATCTAATGGATTCTCAATTCTCAGTAAGGAACAGGGCAAGTTTATTTTTTCTGCTGAAGGAGGCATTTAAGATCAAGAGGTTGCAAGTTCAAATTCAAGCTTCAACTATCATTCATTATAGAAGCTTGACATTACTCTATCATTCTCATCTTCAGTTTACTCTCAGTACAGTGATAATAATAAAGCCTCTTCAGCAGACTATTGAGAGGATGAAACGAGGTGATATTTATAGAGGGCTTAGTAGATTGTTCAACACATTGAGTACTAGGAAATTGTAGAGATTTTATACTGAGATTGAGCACAGTTCAGTGGGAAAAGGAATTTGAGGAGAGTGGGGAAGGTATACAACTCTTCTGTGAAGAATAAGAGAGGTAGTTGAGTGGGAGAACATGAAATAAATCCATGAAAGATTTTAAGGCTTAGAAACGATGGATTTAAAGCTAGGAAACAATGAATTGCTTCTAATGGTGGTATTCAAGATTATGTGTTTATTTTGTGCTGGCTGTAACAGGATGTCAAATACGGGAGGAAATAATGCAGGAAAAAGAATTCCAAACAAAATTTCTGTGGACTAACAGTGATTGAGAAACAATGAAAAAAGACTTGAAGATATGTAAGGGAGTGACCAAAGCATCCAGGATTAATAGAGACCAAATGAAAGCCAGAAAGAAGTCACAAAAAGGATAAAGTAAAACATAATAATAATAATAATAATAATAATAAATAAAGAGAAGTCAGGTAAAGAAATTTCTGCTTATGCCAAAGATACACTAGGCTAGGAGTAACACATGAAGCAAAGAGAAAAATGAAAGATTTTCATCATTAACTATGATGTCCAAATTTCCATTTTAAAAGGTAAGATAGATGAAGATAGGTTAACAGAAAAACCCTTAATTGTTGTCACGGGTGATGGTAAGAATTGAGGTAATGGGAAAGACCATAAAGCCAGGTACCAAAGAATTTTAAGAAAACATTAAGCGACTTTCTGACTGGTAGAAAACAGTGGCCAGGAATGGTGAAAATTTGCAATCAAGCATTATTTTAACCTCAAAGGATGTTTATTATATTGCTGAAATTTTTATCTTTGAAAGAATATTTCAAATAAATTGGTTCTGAAATACAGATTATTTTATGTTTGAATGTTTTAAACTTCAGGAAATATTATTTTTTCTGTTTATTATGTTTATATTTATGTTTTATGAACTGTTCTTCAATAGAATGACAATATTGCTGAAATGTTGCTAATGTGAAAAAGGAGTGTAGATGAAGTGGTAAAATGTGAATAAAATAGAGGTACTTTCTGAGTTTTTAATGTATATAGGGAATCAAAAAATGTTAGCTTTCCTAGACTTTTGAAGCCTACACAGTATGGAGGTCCAAGAAAGAGTCTTTTCTATTTCAAAGTGTAAACATACAAATATTAGTTCCTCCTAACACTCAGTAAATAGAAAATAAACCAATAACTAAATATTTTAAATCTGGGCTACAGATTCAAGCATCTTTAGCTACGTTACATAAGCATCTTTAGCTATGTTACATAAACATCTTCATAATGTATAATTTTATTTCACTTTCAGAGGCAAGAAGCAATGGGGAATGAGAGGAGAAAATCTGTGCAGTATACTTCCTTGGAATTATTTTCAGAAGTGTCAAAGTCTGTCTTTTTCTTTAACTGACACCTGTAACCTCTTTCAGTCCCGGTGGTAAAACTGCACGGTCTCACAGAAACATGCTTTTGCTAGAGAAGTATGGAGACTTGTGACACAGTTCACACCTGTTTACATATCTTGTCATCTTACAGAGTTGCTTTCAGTTGCCACCGCTTGTAAATTTTGAGTTCAAGCTGCTGACTTGCATTCTTCAACAAGAGTGTACTTTTATTTTGGAACTTGACTGCCATTTCTAAATTAGCTGCATCTTCTGCAGTTAAAAAAAAAAAGTTTCTGTAAGTTTTTATAACTAGGTTCTTATAACAGAAGAGTTCCCACTATGTGGCCATGTAAACAGTCAGCTATGTTCCCTACTGTGTCTTAGTTATAACTGAGAACAGTATTTGATGTTCAAACAATCACTTTTACAAGTTCAAAGAGTCCTTTAGTAATCTTTGGTATGGCTAATGTAACAGACTGGTTCCAAACAGGAAAAGGAGTACGTCAAGGCTGTATATTGTCACCCTGCTAGTACTTATATGCAGAGGACATCATGAGAAATGCTGGGGTGGCAGAAGCACAGCTACAATCAAGATTGACAGGAGAAATATCAATAACCTCAGAAATGCAGATGACACCACCCTTATGGCAGAAAGTGAAGAGGAACTAAAGAGCCTTTTGATGAAAGTGAAAGAGGAGAGTGAAAAAGTTGGCTTAAAGCTCAACATTCAGAAAAGGAAGATCATGGCATCTAGTCCCATCACTTCATGGGAAATAGATAGGGAAACAGTGGAAACAGTGTCAGACTTTATTTTTTGGGTCTCCAAAATCACTGCAGATGGTGACTGCAGCCATGAAATTAAAAGATGCTTACTCCTTGGAAGAAAAGTTATGACTAATCTAGATAGCATATTGAAAAGCCAGAGACATTCCTTTGCCAACAAAGGTCCGTCTAGTCAAGGCTATGATTTTTCCAGTGGTCATGTATGGATGTGAGAGTTGGACTGTGAAGAAAGCTGAGTGTTGAAGAATTGATGCTTTTGAACTGTGGTGTTGGAGAAGACCCTTGAGAGTCCCTTGGACTGCAAAGAGATCCAACCAATCCATTCTAAAGGAGATCAATCCTGAGTGTTCTTTAGAAGGACTGATGCTAAAGCTGAAACGCCAATACTTTGGCCACCTCACGCAAAGAGTTGACTCATTGGAAAAGACTCTGATGCTGGGAGGGATTGGGGGCAGGAGGAAAACGTGTCAAGAATGGATGAGATGGCTGGATGGCATCACCGACTCGACTGACAAGAGTTTGGGTGAACTCCGGGAGTTGGTGATGGACAGGGAGGCCTGGCGTGCTGCAATTCATGGAGTCACAAAGAGTTGGACATGACTGAATGACTGAACTGAACTGAACTGAACTGAATGCAATTGAAATTGTTTGTTTTCTCCCTGCCAGTTCTGCAGTGATCAGGGCCCTGCTCTCAATTTCTGAAACTATTCTTCTCTCAGGCTTCAGTAATAATAATAATAAAAGGAAAATAAAATTGTGGAGAATTTTGCCTTTCTTTTTCCCCAGTGTATCCATTGGAACACCTCAGTAACAAAATAATAATAAAGATTCCACATTAGGGCTTTTACATAATAAATGTTTTCAATTTATTGAGGGATAGCCTAACATTTAATGTTTATACAATATGAAGTGTAGATTGAAGATTTCTTTTTTGGCAGTATATGACTATTCAATTGTTTTAGTATCATTTTTGAAGACGATCCTTTATCCATTCAATTGCTTTTGAACTTTTGTCAACAATCAAATGACTATCTACATGTAAATCTATTTTTAGAATCACTTCCATTTATTTGTCTGTCACTGTGCTTCAATATTATCGTTTTATAATAAGTGCTAAAATTGGGTAATATAAATCCTTCTAACCTTGATCCCTTTTCAAAGTTGTTGGGCTATTTCAGTAATTTTCATTTCTATACAGATTTCAGAATCAGCTTGCCAATTTTTACAAAAAAAGCCTTGTAGAATTTTGTGTTCACATTTAATGTATAAATCTACTCAGGAATTGTTTCAATAGAGAAAGATTTTGAACTTTCATACAACCTCATGTTTATAAATAGCAAACAAAAAAATTTGATAGCTTATGTTAGACTAAATTGGAACATTTTACCGATTAATAGTAATCACCGACTCTTATTGAATAGGCACAGTGCACCATACATTGTAATGTTGGATATGCCATAATTAAACATTTACTTGCTAAGAGAGTAGATCTTAAATGTTCCCAACACACACAAACACACACAAATGGTAACTCTGTGACAAGAGGAGGTGATAGGTAATACTATGGTAGTAATCATTTTGCAACAGATTAATCAACACATTGTTGTACACTTTAACCTTACACAATATCATATTTTAATTAAATCTCAATAAAACTAGAAGAATAGTTTAAAAACATGTACTAACTGATGAGCATCTAAATTGTTTTCATTATTTTGCTCTAATACACAATATAAACACCTTTGTATGAATAGGTTTTAGGCATAAACACTAAAGTTTGGCAGTATCATTTTTAAAAGCAAAACTACTAATCAAAAGTATATGTATATTAAATTATAAATAGATATTCTAAAGTATCCTAAAATTAATGAATTTCCCAAACAGATAAAAATTCTCATTTCTCTTTATCTTATCTAATACTATTGTTTTCATTTTGTTTTATTTTTGCTATTTTGGGGGATAAAGGTAATTATTTTTGTTTTATATTGAAAACATTTAAAGCTACAATATGAAAAAACTTAGTTAACTTTCCACTAATATTTCTGTGCATTTATTGTTAATATTTTGGGATTTTTTTTTTCTTTTTCATTATCTTTCTCTTTGATTACAGGAGATCATTACATTCTACATCAATTCATTGCTACATATGTTACAAAGATTTCATTGCTTATTTTATCATTTTTACTTGATATTTTATTTCATTTATATTTTGTATAAAGTCAAATATTTTAGTATTTTTAAATATGTGTCTTGACATTAAAAAATAAGCGAACAGAGATCACAAATAATGGAAATAAACATTTAAGTTTCCCCTATGACTTCTAAAAGTACAGGTGATCAAAGATCAGAATATATATTAAAAGTTATTAGGGCTACCAAATTTGCAGCGAAATCTTTCCATTTATAAATTTAAATACATATACAATATATACTTAATACATATCTGTGCATAACATGTTCAATGTGTATGAATCAAAGCAGCTCTACTCCCATGAACTTCATTTTCTAGTAAAGGATACAGATGGCAAGCAGTCGGAATGACCAAAACAACATCACATATAAGATATATTTTTTTTCTGGACTAAAAATAATACAAAATATACTAAATCACAGATTTATACTTTTCTCCAAAAACTGGTACTAGTTTAGCAAACATTTTTTCTTCTAAGATTTCATTAATTTCATAAAATATGGCAATGTGTTTATTAGCATACTGTGAAACATTACCATAGCTAATTATAATTAAACTACACTTATCAAAATAATGAATAAAGCACATTTTGCGGTACTGCAGTGTTGATGTTTTTCATATTTATTTTTTCACTAACTAATTTACCAAATTCAGTAATCTCTGGTGAGTCTCTCAGTTATTAGTGTAAATTACTGACGGTCTACTCTAATAATAAATAATAATAGCAATTCTGGGAAACAAAGCATTAGCAGTTTAATGTCTAAGCATTTTTTTCTGGATAGTTTAAATTAAGAACACAATGAAACATTTTTCATTTAATTAAAATATGTTTCCAGATTATAATGCAATTTAAAAGGATGTTTCTAATGGATATATCAAAATAACTGAATTTTAATGCCATCAAAAGTTTTTTCAGGATGTTCTAAGAAGACAATTAATTTCATATGGCATCAACCAAAAGAGAGCTCATAACACAAAAACATTTCTAAGATGTCTAAAGTGACTTTTATTAGTCCACCCATTGTCTTAAGACTCTAAAACCGGAACTTACTACATCTAAATTCCAGTATGTAGATGTCTGAAACATCGGCAAAGCTAGACAATGTATTGGAGAAGGAAATGGCAACCCACTCCAGTATTCCTGCCTAGAGAATCCCGTGGACAGAGAAGCCTGGTGTGCTGCTGTCCAGGGGGTCGCATAGAGTCAGACGTGACTGAAGTGACTTAGCAGCAGCAGCAGACAATGTATTAATTAATTTATTGATCAATTTATGTAGCAGATATCAATTGTTTAAATACTATGTTTGTGGTAGTATTCTAGCCACGAGGTACACTACTTTAAAAAAATTTCTGCCTTTATGAAGTTCTCAATCATATTTAGAGTGAGATAAAAATAAAATTGTAAATAAGACAAAGGATACATCACACAATCCATACAGCACTAGCTAGGTTCCTAAATCCATCCTCTTTCTTCCTTAGGATACATGGACCTGAATTTTTAAATTTTATTTAGAATTAGGTAGAGCCATCTGACGCATTTGTATTATGCTAAAGAAGAGATTAGGCCTTGTCACCACTCCATTACTCTTGTCTGGAAAATCCCATGGACGGAGGAGCCTGGTGGGCTGCAGTCCATAGGGTCGTTAAGAGTCGGACATGACTGAGCGACTTCACTTTCACTTTTCACTTTCCTCCATTGGAGAAGGAAATGGCAACCCACTCCAGTGTTCTTGCCTGGAGAATCCCAGGGACGGGGGAGCCTGGTGGGCTGCCATCTTTGGGGTCACACAGAGTCAGACACAACTGAAGTGCTTTAGCAGCAGCAGAAAAACCTGGTAATGGGCATGTTGTGACTGCACTGGTCAAATATGCGCAATGGCACATAGTGTTATATTCTAGATTTTACTCAAGGTTACATGCTAGGGTAACCCACTGAAGGCAGTGTTTGCCCTGGATCTGAACTGCCATTGTGAATTATGTGAGGGGTGCAAAATAAATTTCTAAGTTGTTTCAGTTCAGTTCAGTTCAGTCACTCAGTCGTGTCTAACTCTTTGTGACCCCATGAATAGCAGCACGCCAGGCCTCCCTGTCCATCACCAACACCCAGAGATCACTCAGACTCATGTCCATCGAGTCAGTGATACCATCCAGCCATCTCATCCTCTGTCGTCCCCTTCTCCTCCTGCCCCCGATCCCTCCCAGCAACAGAGTCTTTTCCAATGAGTCAACTCGTCACATGAGGTGGCCAAAGTACTGGAGTTTCAGCTTTAGCATCATTCCTTCCAAAGAAATCCCAGGGCTGATCTCCTTCAGAATGGACTGGTTGGATCTCCTTGCAGTCCAAGGGATTCTCAAGAGTCTTCTCCAACACCACAGTTCAAAAGCATTAGTTCTTCTACTCTCAGCCTTCTTCACAGTCCAATTCTCACATCCATACATGACCATTGGAAAAACCATAGCCTTGACTACTCTTGGATCACTCCGTGGCATCATAGGCTTACTCTAGCTGATTCAATCTGTTAGACAATGTCACAAATCAAGGAAATAAAGCCTGTAAGATGATGGAGAGAATGTGACGCAAGGTTTGCTTGTCTGTCATTTTGGCTGCTGCCTCATGACCCATGGCTGCTCAGTTTCTAGACTTCATGACTGCTTTTTAGCCAAAAATAAGGATAAATTTACTAAGAGGGACTAGTCCAAATTTAAAGATTTGTGAAGAGTACACTGAAAGATATTTTGAAGAACTCACACGACTGCTTGCATATTTTTAATTCAAATAGCATCAGATGCAATGGCAACCCGCTCCAGTACTCTTGCCTGGAAAATCCCATGGACGGAGGAGCCTGGTAGGCTGCAGTCCATGGGGTCACTAAGAGTAGGGCACGACTGAGCGACTTCATTTTCACTTTTCACTTTCGTGCATTGGAGAAGGAAATGGCAACCCACTCCAGTATTCTTGCCTGGAGAATCCCAGGGACAGAGGAGCCTAGTGGCCTGCCGTCTATGGGGTCTCACAGAGTTGGACACGACTGAAGCAACTTAGCAGTAGCATCAGCAGCAAGTGAGCTCCCCTGAATTGAAAGGATCTAGGGGAATCTACTGTATTCTGGGAGGTATTTGCACACAGAAAAACAGGGCTTTTATTAGTAAGAATCAAGGGGAAATATTGTTGGACCGAAAGAGGCCTTGACACAGAGAGTTAGGCATGAAAGAATGCCTAATGATAGACATTCATTTAAAGTTGATTCTTGAAAATAATTTGAAATTAGCCAGGAAAGCAGAGTTGATTGAGGCAAAGGAAAAGGCAAGTAGACAAGATTGACCATGGTGCATCTAGGAAACTCTCAGACCTACAGCAGTGGCCACAGGACTGGATAAGGTCATTTTTCATTTCAAGAACAAAGAAGGGCAATGCCAAAGAATGTTGAAACCATTGTATAATTGTTTTACTTCACATGCTAGCAAGATAATGCTCAAAATCCTTCAAGCTAGGCTTCAGTAGTATGTGAACTGAGAATTTTCAGGTGTATAAGCAAGGTTTAGAAAAGGCAGAGGAACCAGAAATCAAATAATCAACATTCATTGGATCATAGAAAAAGAAAGGGGATTCCGGAAAAACATCTACTTCTGCTTCACCGACTACACTAACACCTTTGACTATATGGATCACAACAAACTGGAAAATTCTTAAAGAGATGAGAGTACCAGACCACCTTACCTATCTTTTTGGAAACCCGTATTCAGGTCAACAAACAACAGTTAGAACTGGACATGGAACAATGAACTGGTTCAAAACTGGGTAAGGAGTACATCAAGGCTATCTATTGTCACCTTGCTTATTTAGTTTATATGTAGAGTATATCATGTTAAATGTTAGGCTGGATAAATCACAAACTGGAATCAAGATTGCTGGGGAAAATATTAATAACCTCAGATATGCAGATGATATCACTCTAATGGCAGAAAGTGAAGAAGAACTAAATAGCCTCTTGATGAGGATGAGAGAGGAGAGTGACAAAGCTGACTTGAAACTCAATGTCAAAAAAATAAACCAAAAAACTAAGATCATGGCATCCAGTTCCATTTCTTTATGGCAAATAGAGGGATAAAAAGTGGAAGCAGTGACATTGTATTTTCTTGGGTTCCAAAATTACTATGGACAGTGACCACAGCCATGAAATTAAAAGACACTTGCTCCTTGGAAGGAAAGCTATAACAAAGCTAGGCAGTGTATTAAAGTGCAGAGACATTAGTCAATCCTAAAGGAAATCAGCCTTGAATAATCATTGGAAGGACTGATGCTGACGTTCCAATACTTGGGCCACATGATAAGAAGAGCTGACTCATTGCAAAAGACCATGATACTGGAAAATCTTGAGGCAAAAGGAGAAGGGGACACCAGAGGATGAGATGGTTAGTTAGCATCATCAACTCAATGGACATGAATTAGAAGCAAACTCTGCAAACTCTGTACTTTGGAGTACAGAGGGGCCTGGTGTGCTGCAGTCCAAGCAGTCACAAAGAGTCAGATATAACTCAGCAACTGAAGAGCAGTGGACTTACTCTGTGTTACAAATGTTCAACAAAGCTAAACTAATAGCATATTAAGGCTCAGAAAATCTATAAGAGCTTGACAAATAATTTTGAGGATTAGCACATGTAAGTAATTTTGAATCAGAAATGCCAATGAAATCACAAGCTCAAATGCATAGAGAAAAATGGGGATTTTTTTTTAAGTGTAGTCTGAAGAAGAGAAATAAGTAGAAAGAGAAAGGAACCTGAGGGGAAGGAAACAATCCTTATTTAAGGATACTTAGCATCAGCACACTTAATGTTAGAAGAATTATCAGAAACACGAAATGCCAAGAAGGAAAAACTTGGTCAAGGATACAAAAATTTGAGCTAGGATGCATAATGGCAAAATTTTACTGAATTCATCTTGAAGACATTTACTGGTTAAAGGCGGCAGATTATGTGACCCCAAAACACCTATGATTTTAGGTGTTCAGATCATGCTACCCTTAGACATGTGGCTTTGACATATTGATTTTTTTTTTTTTTTGAGATATAGGCACTTGAAAAAAACAGTAAATACAGAGAGAAGCTTAACCTTAGGATGACCTTATCTGCTTATAAATTGATGCAAAACAGCAATTCAAATGTCATTCCCCTCTCCCTGGAAGTTTCCTTAACCAGTCAAGATTAGATTTTTCATAGAAGAGGAGAAAAGAAGTGTACATCCTACCCAGACGAATAGTCTACAGCTCCTCTCCTCTTCCTTCTTATGGTGATATATAATTCTGAGTTCTAAGCTACCTCAAGGAGTTACTCATTTTTCCCTTGGAAACTTTCATATATATATGGGGTATATGTAATAATGAGCTTGTTTTTTCTTTTGTTAATAGGAATTTTATTACAGGGTCTCAGATAAGACTTCAAAGGATTTAAGGAAAATTATTTTTCTTTCTCTACACTGGAATTTAAAAACGTTGCTTTCCATTGTGTGTCTATTAAAAAAGGAATGAAAATTCATTAACCATAGAATGTGCAGTAAAACTAAATTTGAAAATTGATCCATAAGTCAGTCTCCAGAATCAGAGTTTGGTTAGAATCCCAGTATCAGCATCAACTAAAAGTGAAACTTTAAGATGATTATTTACATCCTCTGTGCCTTGGTTTCTGATATGTAGAATATCTATAATTGCAATTTTAAAGCTGATAATGAGGACTAAATCAAATGATATGTATAAAAGTTCTTAGCATAATTCCAGGTTCATAAGTACTCAAGTAAATGTTAGCTATTAGTTTATTGAAGCACATTTTTATTAGAAACCCTGATAATGAAAGAAGAAAAAGAAATAGAAAAGTAGTTCAAGAGGGCAACAGAGCTTGATGGAAGATTTTGGTTTAGGAGAGTGGGGCAAGTAGGACTATGTTACTTACCATTTGTGTTGATAAATGAAGAAAAAAAATGATAACTGACATGGATATGAGTCTTTAATGAAGAAGAGAACTAGAGATTTTGAACAATATCTGGAAAATAGATACTATGGATAAGAAATGATATATACCATCTTAATAAATCACCACTTAATAAAGTATATAAAAGATTGACTGAAATCTGCTGAAGGGAGAGACTGAATTTATAATGGACACAGGTAGAGCAGTTTAATAGCTGTCTTCAGGCTTTGGTGTAATTGAAAGCTGATTTTTTTTCCTCTCCTTTTACAGACAGAAACATTCAAATCAAGTTCATGAAAATGAAAGAGAGTGAAAGAGATACAGGGAGAGTTTGAGAAAGAAAATGAACATTTAAAGAGTAAAAATCTTGACCACAGACTTCATAATTTATTCCAATGCCCCCTGTCCTTCTTACTGTTAGTTCTTCATACCATATTTTGGAGGTTGTTTTCTGTTTTTTTTTTTTTAATATGGAAAATAATGAGAACACTAACACTTGGTAGGAGAAAGCCTTTGGGTATGTTAAAAATGTAGTATTCTACTTTATTATAATGATAGCTCTTTCTAACAGCACAGGGGACTTGACTGTATAATTTTCCCTGTCTTGCTTTGGATTGCTCCTGTTCAGACCAAGTCAGCTTATGTCCCATTACAGTCAGTTATGATTGGGAAACTCTCCTAGCTGCAGAGGGGTTGATAAGGGGGTGTTGTCCGTTAATTACAGACAATATGATTTAATTTTTTTCAATTTTTTAAAATGGTTTTAAATGTTTTCAATTTGTAGATAAAGCTCTAGTAGGTTTTTAATTTTCTTAGCCTTGGTTTTTTACACACTAAACCAAATGGGTGTTCTAAAGAACACTATCATTATTTATTACTTTTAAAAATATTCATTTATCATTTTCTAATCTGAATTTACCCTATTCTTGATATTACACGTCAATAAGATGAATATGGTTCAAAACATGAATGCACATGACCCATTTTTTAGCAGCGAAGTATAAAAATACCAACCTTCAGTGGCGGAGGCGGTGGCGGCCACGCATCGACCGAGCCTAGCGTCCCACCTTCGCCCCCTTGCGGCTGGTCGACTGATGGCCGCGCCGCAGTGCAGTGCAGTATTTTTCAGAGTAAACAAATTTCATGAGTTCAGCTGAAACAAATTCAGTCTCTCAAACATGAGCTGGCTTTCGTGTAGAAAAGATTTGTGGACAACAAATTATGGGATTGAGCTTCATTCATACGTGGTGAAATGTGACAAGGAAAACCTGGGGAGCTTGATCAAAAATAGTGATAGCTTTGATAATTAGCTTCTAATCCTGTATTATCCCTCTGAAAGGAAAGTTGCAAGGCATGGCTAGGTCAGCCTGATGATCTAGCAGTTTATCAGAATAATTATATGAGCAAGTTAGCACAGTTTCTTCTGTGAAGTAAATCATTTGTCTGTCTCAAGAGGAAGATATTCCTACATGCACCTATAAAGAGAAGTACTGCTAGGATTTGAGTTCTGTAAGCCTGCATTTGTGGTTGGTAGTTGCCCCTGGAAAGCATCTAATGGTCATCAGTTTTTTAAGATTATTGTGGAGCTGGAGTCCAGAAATACTATGAGAACTACATGAAAGTATTACTAAAACCAGGAGGCATTGTAGTCATGCTGGTAGTAGATCAGTTAACACATGCTATGAGCACTGTAAAATACTGGAAAAGTAAAAATAACCTTGTTGCATCTGTTCCACTTACCTGTGCAATCAAATAAGAAGATATTGGCCAATCAGAGTTTATGGGGCACTCCTCCCAGCCCACCCATCAATGCTATCGAGAATCTATAGCACTTGCTCCTATTTATATTAATGAACACATATATTTCATACATAACGAGATATAGGCCAAGGGGGTTCCTTAAAGGGCTCCAACCTAAAGAAAGAATGTTAAACAGAGAATTAACACTTACGAATTTGTCGGTAATCAGCTTATTCCTCAGCCTCTAGACAGTGAGGAGGATGAGAAAAATAGAAGAGAAAGAAAAGGAAGAGGAAGACCACAAAGAAGTTAAGAGTCATCTCAGAATTTACTGAAAAAAAAAAAAAGATATGAAACTCCACTTCTCTGAATCTTTAAAAATTTACTTCACATATTTTAGAGAAAAATAGCTTAGAGCAGAAAGAAAAGAATGCCTACCTATAATTCCTCTAGTCTTTAGAATGTGGCATTTGTGAGGAGTTTAAGACAGAGAATTCTTTCTTTAATCAGAGTGAATTTATGGTGAAGAAAATGTATCTTGTTTCTGTTTTAGTATTTTAAATTATGCATTCAGAGATTAAAAATAATCCCTTTTATAAAATATATTTCCATTTAAGTCTTGGGGAAAATGGCTGTTTTAACTCAGAATGACTTTAAGAGTTGAATGCAACAAGAGCCCAGACTTTGTGTAATATAAATCCTCTTCGGTAAGAGTTAGACTTAATTTTATACAAGGTTGCATAACTGTTAATCATATATAATCTGGTTTGAATTGCAGGTGCTTGCACTTCCTCCATTAAAAATTTCAGTTCAGTCCCTCAATTCATGTCCGACTCTTTGTGACCCCATGGACTGCAGGACACCAGACCTCCCTGTCTATCACCAAATCCTGGAGCTTGCTCAAATTTATGTCCATTGAGTTGGTGATGCCATCCAACCATCCCATCCTCTGTTGTCCCCTTCTCCTGCCTTCATCTTTCCCAGCATCAGGGTCTTTTCCAATGACTCAGTTCTTCAAATTAGGTGGCCAAGGTATTGGAGTTTCAGCTTCAACATTAGTCCTTCCAATGAATATTCAGGACTGATTTCCTTTAGGATGGACTGGTTGGATCTCCTTGCAGTCTCTTAAGAGTATTCTTCAGCACCACAGTTCAAAAGCATCAATTCTTCAGTGCTCAGCTTTCTTTATAGCCCAACTTTCACATCCATACATGACTACTGGAAAAACTATAGCTTTGACTAGATGGATCTTTGTCACCAAAGAAATGTCTCTGCTTTTCAATATGCTGTTTAGTTTCGTTTTTCTTCCAAGGAGCAAGTGACTTTTAATTCCATGGCTGTAGTCACCATCTGCAGTGATTTTTGGAGCCCAAGAAAATACAGTCTGTTACTGTTTCCATTGCTTCCCCATTAATTTGCCATGAAGTGATGGGACCAGATACCATGATCTTCATCCTTCTGAATGTTGAGTTTTAAGCCAGTTTTTTTCACTCTTCTCTTTCACTTTCATCAGAGGCTCTTTATTTCCTCTTTGCTTCCTGCCATAAGGATGATGTTATTTGCAAATCTGAGGTTATTGATATTTCTCCCAGCAATCTTGATTCTTATCTAATAAGGAAACAAAATATTTTTTAATCCCTCTTCCCTTACTTTTGTTTCAGTCACTGAGTTCTGACAGATGAATATATGAGGGTAATAATAATACAGATGTTGAACAATTTAATCTTAAAGAAAGTTTCATGCAATTCAATAGTATTGCTACTCTTGCTTTTGAATCTATTGCCCAAAGACTTATGGAAGATAACTGCTTATCCCATAGCGATTTTAAGAGCACATCAAATGAATAGTAAAGTAAAAAGCACATACTTGCTACAACTCTTCATTCATATGGACCCTTTATATTTTCAGTATTTAAAAATAATAAAGTTATTTTACTCTCTGGAATTGTAGAAAGAGTATATTTAGGTTTGTTTCCCAATAGTTCACTCTGTAAACTATATGGCTTAAAAAAAAAATTGTGTTCTGTGACTGTTGATTGCATAGACAGTGAACGAATAAGCATGAGTGGTTGGTACTTTCTTGGGAAAAGCTCAGGGCTGGGCCAAAGCTGGCTTTGGTCAAGAGGTATACTTTAGCAAAGGGGACTTGTGGTTCATCTGCATATTTACCTTTGTAAAGTTAGGGCTAAGGAGCCTACATTTGCTTTGAAGTTCCTGTATATAATCTAGGAAATATTCACAGACATTATACATAGATGCCTTTCGCTTTGAAAATCCAGACTCATAGTGTAATCTTTGGAAGCTATGCTGTACTCATTTAAAAATTATTTCCACTTTTTTGTCTCTTTTAATAGAATTATAGTAATTTTCATTTTTTCACTTAACATTACATTAACTATCATTTAAAGTTAGTGGTAGATTGCCACTAATAAAACAGGTAGTTAATGCCATTGTTAGTTTGTTTCTTTTCTCCAAACTGGGCCAGAAAACAGTTATCCTTTATTAAGAAAGTATGACAATAAAACATTTACTACTTAGTGTTACAAGGATTATACATATTTTTAAGAAGAAAAGCTTGGGAGTACCACTTATTAGCACCAGCATCACTGTTACAGTAGTTGATCAAATATGCTTCAGTTCAGTTCAGTTCAGTTGCTCATTCATGTCCGAATCTTTGCGACCCCATGAATCGCAGCAGGCCAGGCCTCCCTGTCCATCACCAACTCCCAGAGTTCACTCAGACCGACGTCCATCAAGTCAGTGATGCCATCCAGCCATCTCATCCTCTGTCGTCCCCTTCTCCTCCTTCCCTTAATCCCTCCCAGCATCAGAGTCTTTTCCAATGAGTCAACTCTTCACATGAGGTGGCCAAAGTACTGGAGTTTCAGCTTCAGCACCATTCCTTCCAAAGAACACCCAGGACTGATCTCCTTCAGAATGGACTGGTTGGATCTCCTTGCAGTCCAAGGGACTCTCAAGAGTCTTCTCCAACACCATAGTTCAAAAGCATCAATTCTTCGGCACTCAGCTTTCTTCACAGTCCAACTCTCACATCCATACATGACTGCTGGAAAACCATAGCCTTGACTAGACGGACCTTTGTTGGCAAAGTAATGTCTCTGCTTTTGAATATGCTATCTAGGTTGGTCATAACTTTTCTTCCAAGGAGTAAGCGTCTTTTAATTTCATGGCTGCAGTCACCATCTGCATGATATACAATTAATATATAGTAAAAGATTATCATCACTCTGCAATGATCCAACAGTTTGTAATACACAAATGGTTTCAAAATTTCAGGTCTGGTAATTCCACACATCTGAAAACAGGTGTGTGAAATATTCTAAGTGTGAAGAAGTCCAAATAAGTAAGGACACTTAATGATGTGAAAGATAATTTCAAGGAAGATATTTATTTTATACCAGTGACTAGGGCTTAGAATTGGGGATCAGAGGTTGGGGGAATTTCCGCAATTATTCTTAGATGATTACCAACCTGTCAAGAAAGCTGCCACATCTCATTTCTATCAAGGAAAAAAAATCATTTCATACAATTGTCACTTGGTAATAATGTTCGTTTATTCTGAACTAAATGCTAGTTTTAGAAGTTTAATTTTGAGGACCTTGTGTCTACATATTTAAATCTAGTACTCTTACCCACTTTTGTTCTTAGAGCTGGTGTCCAGATTTGTAAACATAGATATTCTTAAATAATGGTTTTCTATTCATGGGAAATTTTTTGTTAAGGATGTATTTGAAGGAGACTTTTTCATATTGTCTTTCATTTTGTTGACTTTGGCAAAGCAAATGATAGATTTTCATGATCATTGCCTATTTTTTTATTGGTGAAATGTATCTTTTGTATTTTTAAAAGCATTTATTTTACAGTTGTGTCTTTATCATTGACTTTAAATAAAGAAGTAGAAATAAACACACAAAAAATTAACTTAAAAAGTTTAGGACATCAGATAATGTTTCCTGCTAGGCAAGAATTAAGATTATATACATTATAAATATAAAATACAGTGCATAATGTTATATATATATATAAAGCATGTATATTTGCTTTTAGAAATGATAAATTTTTGCATGTCTAAAAAATAATTAAAAATACTAAACAGCAACAAAGGAAACCACACACAATGTTCATAGTATATGAATCATTAGGGAAAGTAAATAAAGACAGACAAGGCACTAGAAATAATGTTATGAAGGGTCTTACATGATATGCTAAAACCACATGACCTAGTACACATTTGAACATTTTCTTCTTTACACTATTTCTCATAGTCTTCCTTTCTTTCAGTCACAATCTCAATTCTGTGATTTAGGTCCTTGTTACCTCATGCCTGAATTGTTTAAACAACCTTCTTATCTAGTCTTCAGTACTTTAGTCTTTTCCTATCAAACTGGATTTTAAGGATCATCACCAGGCTTATAATCCTGATACAATTTTTATATTATTTTACTATCCTAGATGGTGTTTATTCACAATTTGGTCATTGGTTTCATCATTATTCCAAAACAATATTTTTTAGTTATTATAAAATTTTATTTGTGAACATGCATGCAAAAATTGTCAAAAATACTCACAAACACACCAGCATTATTTTTTTAACCAAAAATAAAAATTGTATCTGTGACTGAGATGACTTTGACACTGCACATTTGTTAAGATAAACTGTTCAATAAGTATAAGTGGCATTGGGACAATTCAATATCTGAATGTGAAAAGATGAGTTTGGAAACCTATCTTACCCCACATGTATATATAAAAAAATGAAATTCGTATTAATTAAGACTTAAACGTACAAGGCAAAACTATAATACTGTGAGGAAATAGAAAGTCTCCAGTATGTTTCCACTTGTACAAAGTTCAAACCATGCAAAACTATGTAATATATCACTTATTTAAAACCAACATGGTTAGATATAAAGTGGGAAAAAAATAAAGAGAAAATTCAAATTTGCATTTCCTCAGGGGAAATTAAAGGAGAGATGGAGGATCTAAGAATTCTTGTTTTATTTTTTAAACCTTTTATTTTATATTGGAGTATAGCAAATTAACAATGTTGTGATAGTTTCACTGGACTTCAGAGGAACTCAATCATAAAATTCATTTATTCATTCTCCCCAAAACTACCCTCTCATACATGCTATGTCAACCTACTCTTTATGGGGTAGAAAGATGTCCTGATAGTTTATATCAAGTAAAAGGATGCGATTTTCTTTGCAAACTGGTAGCTATTTACTCCTTTAGGATAGAATCCAAATTTACCTAAACTCAGTCTGTGCGTGTTTAGTAGCTCAGTCATGTCTGACTTTTTGTGACCCCATGGACTGTAGCCCATGTCCTATAGCCTCATAGCCTGTAGCCCCGGCTCCTCTGTCTATGGGGGATTATTCAGGCAGGAATACTGGAGTGGAATAATACTGGAATAATACTGCTGGAATAATGTTTTTGCCATGCCCTCCTCCAGGGGGTCTCCCGAACCCAGTGACCAAACCAGGATCTCCTGCATTGCAGGCGGATTCTTTATCAGCTGAGCTACCAGGAAAGCCCAAACTCTTTTTACTGAATTTTAGCACCAATATGTTAACATAGTTATCTGCGCTCTAGAAATTCACTTCCACAGTCCACCTTATGATTCATCCTGACATTTCCTTTCACTGAAATATTTACCTTTAAGAACAAGCTTAAGCAACACTTTTGTTTTTGAGCTTTTCATAAGGCTACAGTCCATAGAGTCACAAAAAGTCAGACAAGACTGAGCGACTAAGCATAGCACAGCACAAATATGTGTTTTCACCTTTTATGAAGCTAAGTGTTTACTTTTGGTAATTTTTCTTTTCATTTTCAGTAATATGGAATTATACTGTAATATTATAAAAACCATATATGCTTAATCTTTGCTGCTTTCTCATTTTTAAGGGTGGCTTTGAAATAGCAAATCATAAATAAACTTTTATTTATTGCACTAAATAAAAGTGTTAAATAATTTAAAAAATGATCTATTTTTTTCTTTTCTTTCTCATTATCCTTCCTTCCTTTTCCATTTTATTTCATCATTTTCTTTATATCTTGTAATTATTTAGCAACTGTGTATAGAAAATGCCAGAATTGTGCTCTTAAATTTAAATGCTAATTGTAAGTTAAACTAAGATCCTGGACTCTTTTATTTTAATGTTTAAAGGAGTATAACTGCTAGGCAGTGAGTTTAATGTTTTTACATTATTTCAACAATAATTGTGCAAAAATTTTTCATTAAAAAAGTCATGATTCTGTTCTCTTAGTTTTTAAGTAATTGTATTCTTTATCTTTTGTCTGTGTTGAGTCTTCATTGCTACACAAGCTTTTCTCTAGTTTCAGGAAGTGAGAGTTACTTTAGTTGCAGTGCACAGGCTACTCACTGTGATGACTTCTCTTCTTGTGGAGCACGGGCTCCAGGACACCCAGGCTTCAGTGATTGTGACACATGGCTCAGTAGCTGCAGCTCCCAGGCTCTAGAGTACAGGCTCAATAGTTGTAGCACATGAGCTTAGTTGCTCTGCATCTTCCCAGATCAATGATTGAACTCCCGTCTCCTGCATTGGTAGGAAGATTCTTTACCACTGAGCCACCAGGGAAGCCCAATTGTGTTATTTTAAATTGCTGTATATTATCATGTAAATTGCTGTATATTATCATTTCTCACTTATTACTGTTTAATCTTTGTGACTTATTTAAAATTTTCCACCTGACTCTTCTAACTGATTTTATGAATATATACACATAGAGCTTTCATAAAACAATAAAATATGCCATTTTTTTCCCTAATAGATAAGATGTTATCACTTGATATCATAATTATTTCATGTTAAATTCAATAGGGGAAATAAATTGCCATGTCTAAAATGAGATGCTTCCTGCTTTGATTAACAACACTCCTATACAATCTATTTTTTCTGCCCAGTCAATATGGCCATTATACATCATTTTCCCTTTCAAGTATAAAAAAGAGGTAGACAATCTTCTATTCCTGAACTTTCATTAATAAACGTGTACTACTTGAAAATGTTTGTTTTCTTGTTCTATTATCAGGCATTTATAGACAGATATATGTCCAGAATATTGTCTTTGTATTCTCTCTAATACAAACTATAGTTCCTTTTTTCTTCAGTCTCTCCAGGAAAACCACAGTTTGGATAAAAGAATATTCATTCAATTCATTTATTTGAGACATTTAAAAAACATATTTTACCACTTCAGGTTGTTGAGAGTTTAAAGGCTAAGGTAGACACATTACATAAATACAATAGCAGGTTTACTAGCCATATATCCTAAACACTATAGTTAGACCATAGGTAAAGGAGCTTAGAGCTTACAGTATCATGGAAGTAAAACTGAAGCAATATCCAAGCATAGGGTGATTAAGAGTATGGATTCTGTCACATAAAAACTCTTTAACTTTGGAAATTCATCTAATCTTTCTGAGCCTAAGTTTCCTCAGCTATAAAATAGATCTAACTATAGCTCCTACCTTATTATATTGTTTTTAGGACAAATGCATTAATCAGTGTAATGAGCTTAGAACAGTGTGACTCATTATAAGCTGTTGATAAATGTTGTCTATAATGATGAGGACTACTATGTGAGAAAGAGAAAGATTTCCTGTGCAGCAGAAACCTTGCAGGGGAAGCACAGATACAAAAAAATAAAAAAAGTTTATAATACACTCAGGTAAATATAAATTACTTGGTTGGCAGGAGCTTGAGGAGCAGTAAAGAACGGAAAAGATGAAATAGAAAGATAACCAGGGAGTAAAGGTGAAGAGCTACTTACTGGACATATTAATGTTATGGTGTAAGCTATGGGGTGAAATTACTGAAGAATTTCATGTAGTGGAATGATATGGCCTAATGTACACTTCAGAAACAAATTTAGTAAGTGCATAAAATGGATTTGAGAGAAAGGTTTGAAAGAAGAGTTGATGGCAGAAAATAATGGTGACAGAGATTATTAGTAGGTAACTTAGAAGCTAGATATGTTTAGCTTGGTATGTATAATGTGTAACTCCTGGGATCATGTGAGTATTAAGTTGGTATGTGTAATGTATAATTCCTAGGATCATATGAGTATTAAGCCCAGTGCTTAGCCTTAGAGCTCACACTCAATTTATATTGCTGCTGCTGCTGCTAAGCTGCTTCAGTCGTGTCCGACTCTGTGCAACCCCATAGACGGCAGCCCACCAGGCTCCCCCATCCCTGGGATTCTCTAGGTAAGAATACTGGAGTGGGTTGCCATTTCCTTCTCCACAATTTATATTAGTTATAATTATTGTCAGTGTGATATCTTTAAACAAAAATTATTGAATATTATAAATTAAATGGCTCCATGATTAAATGATAAATTGATAAAATGAAAAAGTGGATTTTGATCAAGAAGACAATGACTTAATTTTTAACATATTGAGTATGAGATTTCCATTAATATACAGGGTTATGTGTGCAGAAATCAGATGGAAATAGAGATTAAGAGTTCAAATGAGAGGCTTGGGTATGTAGACTGAGAAGAGGTTGGATCCATGGCAACCAACAATATATGGAATACAACAGAAGCACTGGTAATAAACCAGTTCACTTAGGGAGAGAATCGCAAATAACAACAGAATAGAATACGAACATAACCTCAGGTTCACTACCTTTTTCTTGTCCTATGAATGAAAGTCTTTCAGAGTGTAAATGGCCAAGAAGATATGAGGAGAATCAAGTTGGTAATTCAATAGTAAATCATTAACAGCAACATTTATTGAGTGATTACTAATATTCCTTGTGGTTAAGTACTGTATAAGCATTAACTCCTTTGAGTGAGTGAGTGAAGTCGCTCAGTCGTGTCTGACTCTTTGCGACCCCATGGACTGTAGCCTACCAGGCTCCTCTATCCATGGGATTTTTCAGGCAATAGTACTGGAGTGGATTGTCATTTCCTTCTCCAGTGGATCTTCCTGACCCAGGGATCGAACCTGGGTCTCCCGCACTGTAGACAGACGCTTTACCGTCTGAGCCACCAGGGAAGTCTTTTAACTCCTTTAATAATTAAAGATATCTTCATGTAGGTTTTTTTACTTCATTTTTTACACATAAGAAAACTTGACATACTGATAGGATAAGTAGTGTCTGAGATGGGAGAAATTAAAGCAAGATAGTTATCACTTCATGCAAATACTCTTAGATCAGTACTGAAAATGGTCCATTGCTTTGGTAATTAGAAAGTTTACTCATACTACAGCAGAATAGCTGCAGCAGTTGGGTAAGGGTGAAAATCAATGTGCGATATAGTAGGAAGCTGGTCAAAATCAATAAATGAGAGCATACAAATATCTTGTCTAAAATTCAACAGATCTCTTTCTTTAATAAAAGGTGAGCACACTTAGTCATTATCATAATAAGCTTCACTTGTTTCTATGATCTTCTAAGGATATGGATTTTATGTATGAGATTACTTTCCACAAGGGTAATTTTACCTTTCAGTCTCTGCTAATTTCTTGTTTTGCAGACCTGCTGACTGTAGTGTCTAGAGATTAGTCTTCCACACACTTTTCACATCCTAAAGTGTTTCAATAATTGAATTTGATGAACCCCTAAATAAGTATCATTTACTGTGTTTAACATGAGCCAAGCATCGTGCCAAAATCTTCATAGGGAATATTTATAATATTCTCAATAATTATGCTTAAATGTTATCTACTTTTCAGATGAATGACTTGAAACCTAAAAAATGCCCAAGAACACAAGACTAGAAAACGATGAAGGTACTAATTAATCCAAGAGTAAGGTCATTCCAGGGCTTATGTGCTCCTTCCCTCCAACCAAAACCTTGAGACATGGAGTTTGTTTTTCCTCCTTTAATGATTCCAACTGCTAACAGATTCATATAAGCATGAGTTTTAATTGTTTTATATTTATACCTATGAACTTATTTTAATGAATCAATAATAAATTTTGTATCTCTCTGTAATTTTATTTTGTCTTGAGTTCTTATATTTCAAAAGCTTTAGGAGGATGATTATATTTCATATACTTTTAGGTCACTTGAAGGCATTTCTATTTTTAAAAAGACAAAAATAATCAGTAATTCAAAATTACCACTTTTCTTTGGAAGAAAATGATTTGACTTTTAAATTCATTAAGTCCTTTTTAATAACCAAATCAAATGTGATATAAAGAGTAATTTCCACACACTTGTCTGTCTTTTTTTAAGTTTATCAACAGAGACCTTTAAAAAAGAATTTTTTTTTTTTTTCCCCTTGTGGTGTCCCAGTTCTCTTACTGAGAATTGTAATAGGTTAAGATTTGGGAAAAATTATTTGAGGATCTATCATGTAACCAATTACCTAAGGATTTTGCATGTCATGTAACCTCCATCCACACACTAGGGGAAGTTTGATTCAATGTTCCAACGTAATATTGCAAGGTTTAATGGTATTAATGTAATTACCTGGATAAAATGCCATGTACATTTTTATTAGTTTATTTTAAACTTGGAACAAGTAGTTGAAAATGCCTATGACTGATATTTTCCTCCTCTTATAGAAAATTCTAATAGACTTATTAACAGCTATTGAAAATCATAATAAATTAATACTGGAGATGAAGTACCATTAAAGAAATGATCATTGTAAAGTTGCTATATAAAAAGCTTACTATCATTTAATGTGTTTGAATATTTTATACTAGAAATCTTTTTCCAAGTTTCTTTTCTTAAAAGTAGCATACAAATTTTTATTTAATCCCTGAAACAGAGGTAGATTTCCTATTCTGCTTGTTTAAAGATTTGAAAGGCTTTTTCTTTAATTGTTCCCCAGATTTCTATGGAAATGAAGGGTTTTGTTCTCAACAATAACTTTGACCTTTCAATTCAAGATCACCAAATTCAAACTATGTTAAAAAGTATCTTATGGGATTTTTCTCATTTGACCGTGCAAAACAGTTATGTGTGTTTATGCATGTGAGAGAGAGAGAGAGACAGAGAGAGACAGAGAATGAAAGAGTTCTACTAGGTTATGGACATCAAATGAAAATGATTAATTTTATCCCCATAATACATGGTAGACATAAATACCTGACAAACAAACATTTTAATTAATTCAAATACATTTGCTAAATATTATTACCTGTCCACATTTATAGTGAAGATTTTTAATGAAATTCCCTATTAAACTAAAGAAAATTTTGGATAGTTGTCTGAATTTCTAAACTAAATCTGCTACTGCAAATCCTGTATCTTTCTATTACCAGATTCTAAAACTTTTAAAACACAGACCACTTCTAAAAGACTAACTAAATACTAACCAACAGAAAGTAATAAACCACATCCCAAAAAGTGCCATAATTATGGAAGGACTGTATGTTTTCTACATGACATATTAATAATATCTTTACTGAATTTCAGATTAGTAAGAACATAGACATTGAAACTTTCAGAACATTTCCTATTAGTCTTCAGTAAAGTGTGTTGTAATGTGTCACAAGGGACCAGGGATCATAAGTTGATTTTCACCACATGTAGTTCTTTTTCCCTTTGTCCTTCACTGAGTCTTTTTTTTTTTTTTTTCCTACCTCTGAAGCACTCCTGAGGGGCTAGTTAAACCAAGATAGAACATTCACCTCCTGAATGCTTCAGTCCTTGAGAAGCTAACAGATTTAAGGAAAAGAAAAAGGCAGAGGAAAAGGAAAGGCTTAGAAAAATCCAAATTTGAGAACGAAATGGACAAATATCAACAATTCAAAGTTTTCAATAACCTTCAGCATAGATAATTTCAAACTCATGTGTGAAAAGTAGACACCCACTGGAAAAGTATGCCAGACTTATTATATAAAATTTTAGTGAGTTCACTATAATCCTTCATACTGCCTTTAAATTTCCTTTTATTTTCCTTTACTTTTAGCAAAATCTCTCTTAGTTGATGCTGTCAAAAGCCCCATGTTACAGATGTTTTCTGTAAGGTAAAGAGATGGAAAATGTTGCTGGTGGTCATACATAAAGGTAAATGACATATTCTTTACCAATTGACAATCAAAAGGATAATAGTTACATTTAGAATTTGTTCTATGTCCATGTAATAATTGCACAAATAGAAATATGTAATACATTAATAAAAATTTGTTAGAGAAAATTCTCCAAGATTATTCCACTCTTGCTTTCCTGCTTTTGTCTGCTTGGGTGTCACATGAGGGCTAACTCACTCAGGTATAAACAGAGAACTATACAATTCTAATGTTAAATTAGTAGTCTTGGTTTACTTTTTCCTTTGTTTCCTTATGAAGAGCTTTTCAAGGACTACGAAAGGAAGGAATGACTGGACCGGCTTTTATAAGAGAAATGATGTCAAGTGTAATTGACATACTTTTACATACAAAATATAAAGGATGTACACAAGATTCTCATTTCAGATTCTAGTTTTGCTCTCACTAAACATCTAGCAATAACTGGAATAGCTAAGGACATAGTTCTTATCTGGTTGATAGTATTTTCCTTATTTCCCAAATATTGTGGCCTAAATTTTCTCTGGGCTTATTGCTTCAGCACTCAAATTACCCTGGTTTAGTTTTGTTTGTATACTTGTGAAGATAATAGCTTTTAATAAAGAGGTTTTTTATTGATTTCTAAGAAATACTTAATTCGCTCCAATATGCTATAGTCATGCCTGAGCCACCTGTACTTTCTCTCTAATTGGAGACTTCAGTGTCTGAATTTGTGTTTTCTTCAAGGGTTAAATGTTTTTAAACATCAGCAATTTTGTGTGCAATAGATAGACAATTTTGAATCTCTGTTTAAATAATCCTCTATTTAGGCAATCAAGTTTATTGGTTCAATTTTGATGTAGTTAACTAAGGCCTATATGAGATTTGTTTTTCCAGAAAATAAAATGAGAAAATGTGAAAATGTAGACTTAGTTGGATGGGTGCAGAAATTCCATTTTTCTCAGATTTTTTTATTTCTATATTTTTGACAAAAACAGGATAGATCCTTGACTTTCAACTCCATTAACCACTATAAGTGTCCAATCTATAGTTCTGGCTCTATAAGACAATTTAGGATTTAACCTAAAAATTTTGATACTAAGAGAGGAGGTTCTGGATTCTAAATTTCAGTTCTGTCACTTTTCACCATTTGTGAGCTTGGACAGATGATCAAATATCGCTAAGCCTGGTAGAAATCTAAACAAACCACATAAAGAAAACACATGCTTAGAAATATGAAAGAGAATTTATATAGTTGAAGGTATGTAGAAAATAAAACAAAGTAAGAAGCAAAAAAGTGCTAAATAATTCTGTGGCTTGTTGGAAAAACTGAGACTTCAGATAAGAAAGAAAGAATACATTTGAATCAGTTCTAATGAGATGGATGAAACTGGAGCCAATTATACAGAGTGAAGTAAGCCAGAAAGAAAAACACCAATACAGTATACTAACACATATATACGGAATTTAGAAAGATCGTAATGATGACCTTGTATGCAAGACAGCAAAAGAGACACAGATGTGTAGAATGGACTTTTGGACTCTGAGGGAGAGGGAGAGGGTGGGATGATTTGGGAGAATGGCATTGAAACATGTATCCTATCATGTAAGAAACAAATCACCAGTCTATGATCGATACAGGATACAGGATGCTTGGGGCTGGTGCACGGGGATGATCAAGAGAAATGATATAGGGTGGGAGGTGGGAGGAAGGTTCATGATTGGGAACTCATGTACACCCGTGGCAGATTCATGTCAATGTATGGCAAAACCAATACAGTATTGTAAAGTAAAATAAAGTAAAAATAAAAAATTTAAAAAAACTAAAAAAAAAAAGAAAAGAAAGAACCAACATTGTGCTGGAAAGAAGAGATTGTAATTGACAAACTCAACCTATACATCATGAAATGATAAAAGCTTCCCCGAAAATATAAAACTTATATATGAAGAATAAAGATCCCAACATAATTTTCAACCATGACACTGGCTGATCAAAAATAACAGATCAGTATGCACTGGTCATAGCAAAGAGCCTCTTTCAATAACACAAGAGAAGACTCTACACATGGACATCACCAGACAGTCGACACCGAAATCAGATTGATTATATTCTTTGCAGCCAAAGATGGAGAAGTGCTATACAGTCAGCAAAAACAAGACCAGGAGCTGACTGTGGCTCAGATCATGAACTCCTTATTGCCAAATTCAGACTTAAATTGAAGAAAGTGGGGAAGACCACTAGACCATTCAGGTATGACCTAAATCAAATCCATATGATTATACAGTGGAAGTGAAAAATAGATTTAAGGAACTAGATCTGATATATAGAGTGACTGATGAACTATGGACAGAGGTTCATGACATTGTACAGGAGACAGGGATCAAGACCATCTCCATGGAACAGAAATGCAAAAAAGCAAAATGGCTGTCTGAGGAGGCCTTACAAATAGCTGTGAAAAGAAGAGACACGAAAAGCAAAGGAGAAAAGGAAAGATATTCCCATTTGAATTCAGAGTTCCAGAGAATAGCAAGGATATATAAGAAAGCTTTCCTCAGTGATCAATGCAAAGAAAAAGAGAAGAACAACAGAATGGGAAAGACTAAAGATCTCTTCAAGAAAATTAGAGATAATAAGGAAACATTTCATGCAAAGCTGGGCTCGATAAAGGACAGAAATGGCATGGACCTAACAGAAGCAGAAGATATTAAAAGGTGGCAAGAATACACAGAAGAACTGTCCAAAAAGATCTTCAAGACCCAGATAATCACCATGGTGTGATCACTAACCTAGAGCCAGACATCCTGGAATGTGAAGTTAAGTGGGCCTTAGGAAGCATCACTACGAACAAAGCTAGTGGATATGATGGAATTCCAGGATTCAAATCTTGAAAGATGATGCTGTGAAAGTGCTGCACTCAATATGCCAGCAAACTTGGAAAACTCAGCAGTAGCCACAGGGCTGGAAAAGGTCAGTTTTAATTCCAATCCCAAAGAAAGGCAATGCCAAAGAATACTCAAACTATAGCACAATTGCACTCATCTCACATACTAGTAAAGTAATGCTCAAAATTCTCCAAGCCAAGCTTCAGCAGTATGTGAAACATGAACTTCCAGATGTACAAGCTGGTTTTAGAAAAGGCAGAGGAACCAGAGATCAACTTGCCAACATCCACTGGATCATCAAAAAAACAAGAGAGTTTCAGAAAAACATCTATTTCTGCTTCATTGACTGTGCCAAAGCCTTTGACTGTTTGGATCAAATAAACTGTGGAAAATTCTGAAAGAGATGGGAATACCAGACCACCTGACCTGTCTTTTGAGAAACCTATATGCAGGTCAGGAAGTAACAGAACTGGGCATGGAACAACAGGCTGGTTCCAATTAGGAAAAGGAGTATGTCAATGTTGTATTGTCATCCTGCTTATTTAACTTATATGCAGAGTACATCATGAGAAATACTGGGCTGGAAGAAGCACAAGTTGGAATCAAGATTGACAGGAGAAATATCAATAACCTCAGATATGCAGATGACACCACCCTTATGGCAGAAAGTGAAGAGGAGCTAAAAAGCCTCTTGATGAAAGTGAAAGAGGAGAGTGAAAAAGTTGGCTTAAAGCTCAACATTCAGAAATGGAAGATCATGGCATCTGGTCCCATCACTTCATGGGGAATAGATAGAGAAACAGTGGAAACAGTGTCAGACTTCATTTCTAGGGGCTGTAAAATCACTGCAGATTGTGATTGCAGCCATGAAATTAAAGGACGCTTACTCCTTGGAAGGAAGTTGTGACCAACCTAGATTAAAAAGCAGAGACATTACTTTTCCAACAAAGGTCCATCTAGTCAAGGCTATGGTTTTCCAGTGGTCATGTATGGATGTGAGAGTTGGACTGTGAAGAAAGCTGAGCACCGAAGAATTGATGCTTTTGAACTGTGGTGTTGGAGAAGACTCTTGAGAGTCCCTTGGACTGCAAGGAGATCGCACTAGTCCATCCTAAAAGAGATCAGTCCTGGGTGTTCATTGGAAGGACTAATTCTGAAGCTGAAACTCCAATACTTTGGCCATCTCATGCGAAGTGTCGACTCTTTGGAAAAATCCCTGATGCTGGGAGGGATTAGGGGCAGGAGGAGAAAGGGACAACAGAGGATGAGATGGCTGGATGGCATCACTGCCTCGATGGACATGAGTCTGAGTGAACTCTGGGAGTTGATGATACAGGGAGGCCTGGTGTCCTGAAATTCATGGGGTCGCAAAGAGTTGGACACGACTGAGTGACTGAACTGAACCTTAAATTTAGGATGTGCTTTATGTGCTAAGTCAGTTCGCTCCTGTCCTATTTTTTGTGACTCCATGGACTGTAGCGAAGTTGCTCAGTTGTGTCTGACTCTTTGCAACCCCATGGACTGTAGCCCACCAGGCTCCTCCATCCATGGAATTTTCTAGGCAAGAGTACTGGAGTGAGTTGCCTTTTCCTTCTCCAGGGGATCTTCCCGACCCGGGGATTGAACCTGGGTCTCCCACATTGCAGGCAGATGCTTTACCATCTGAGCTAGGCAAGAATACTGGAGTTACCACTTCCTTTACAGGAGATTTTTCCAATCCAGGGGTCGAATCTGTGTCTGTTATGTCTACCTTCATTGGCAGACAGGTTCTTTACCACTAGCATCCCCTGGGAAGAATAAACAGTGCAAAATTTAAAACCTTTTAATTTTATACACAGCCCTCTATTTTAAGTATCAGTTATTAAATAATGAATTCTACAGTTAAAATTGTAATTCCAGTACAAATATAAATTTAACAAATTGCAGATATTAATTTGCCTAAATAAAAGTTAATGAAGCCAGTAAAGTGGAAAAATTGCTTCACTGTGATTCCAAAAAAGCAGATACATGTATAGGCAATCAGGAATCTGAAAAAAATATATTGCTTTATAAATGTATAACTAAATTTTCTGGGTGCATGATCAGTCGCTCAATCATGCCCAACTCTTTCTGACCCTATGGACAATGGCCTCCCAGGCTCCTCTGTTCATGGGATTTTCCAGGCAAGAATCTGGAGTGGGTCACCATTTCTTCCTCCAGGGGATATTCCCAACCTAGGGATCAAACCTGGGTCTTCTGCATTGGCAGGTGGATTCCTTACCACTGAGCCACCTGAGGAACCAAATTTGTTGAGGGAAGAGGATCGTAAAAGTTACACCTTCAACAGATTAATTTATATTTATTTCTGTTAGAAAAAGATAATTTGCATTGTCATTAATTGTCTATATCTTACAAAGTAGTAAAATAACTAAAGTAACTCAGACAATGAAAGGCACATATTCTATATTTTATTTTCAATGGAAAGACACCTTTTGGTCAATTTCAAAGTCTTTTACAAGAACTTTAATTAGCTGACATTGTGTGACAAGGAAAAGATTCTCAATATTTGCTCTCCATGAAAACTCCAGGAGACCGTGAAGGACAGGGAATCCTGGCTTGCTGCAGTCCACGGAGTTGCAAAGAGTCAGAGAGTGACTGAGCAACATAAACAACAATCCCCATTTTAATACAGCAATCATGATTGTTCAATACACAGAATCAAAATGGAATTTTACAGTTAAATCTGATATGTGGATAACTTAAGAGATTATTTTCTTGAGATTAGAAAAAAAAAAAGACTACATATTCCTGCTCAACTTTCTTCCACTACCACTTCTAGTAATAGCACCTCTATTTGGCTTAGGGAAAAATATATTTCAACTTTAGGCCATACTTTCATCTTGGAATTAATATGTGTAAGCCTTAATTTGGTGTGGAAATGCAGTAAGTAAACATAGTAAATAAACACACTATCTAAACTTAGAAAAATAGAGTACACAGTCAGCAGAAAGGAAAATAAGAAGAAACTGTTGACTGAATATAAGTCCCAGAGAAAAGAACAGAAAGAATAGTATGCAAAGCATAAGCAAGTCCAAATATAACACAAAGTAAAACACATGCTATTAGATTGTAGTCTTCCCTTAAAAACAATATAGATATGTGTTTCAATAAGAAACACTTAAAATATAATGTCACAGAAACTTTTGAAAATAATGAGGGTAGTTTACATATATTGTGATTCAGTGATTTGATAGATTACCATACAATAATATAATATAATTTCTAGCAAATCTACCCTTCCAATTTACAGGCGTATAAAGCTTAAAAGGCATCATTGATATATATCCAGCCCAAAAGAAAATGCTGTTCACACTTCTAAATGCAAACAGAATACAATTGTTTCTCAATTCCCTGAACCAACTCACCAGCATTTCTCATCTGAATCACTTCAACAGCCTCCTAAATGGTTTCCATAATAACTGATGATGATCTTCTCCAAATAAAGTCAGCTTTGTTTCCCCCCATACCAAACTGCAAAAGCTCCTCATTTCAGTTATAGCCTTGCAGGTCATTGAAGGAATTTGGCATTTTCTGTTGAATTGGACACATGTAGATGACTTCAAGTATTTCTCAGCAAGAGCAAACAAAAGAGTGGATTTCCCAACTATTCTACTCCAAATGACAGCTTGAAGTTGCTCCGTAGATAGTAACTGAATGAGTGAGGAAACAACTGTGCAAATAAATTTTTTGGCATGCTCATCTCATAAATGGAGAGATCAGGCACATTAAAAGATAGAAGCTATGATAAATGTAAATTATTATAGGATTAAAATGGTTGTAATAAGCATCCAGAATAACAGTGCACCTGAAAATTAGAAAGTACTCATTTTCAAGTACATATGGAAACTTTGTAAAAATAACATTTATTTAAAAACAAGCTACCAAATATATCAAACTAGAACCACAGACTAGGGAACAAATAATGTAAAAGAAAGTAGAATACAGGTAAGAACAAACATTAATAAAAGTGAAATTTTATTTTATGTTTTTGTTTTTTAAAAATGATATTCTAAATGAAAATCTCATTCTTAGAAAAGATTGATAAAATGCACAAGTGTTTGACGAAACTTATCATAAACAAAATTGAGATACACACATACATATACATTGTCAGAGGATGAAACATATGGAATGAAATATAAAATAGAGACTTATGGCCAAAAAATTAAGCTAAAATTAAAAACACAATTTTTAAAACAATTATGAACTAGCAAAAATGACTCAATAAAAATATTAAGTTTGAATAATCAATATTTATTTAAATAACTAAAATAGAAGTTAAATCTCCTTCTCAAATTCTGCTTCTAGAAACTTTTATCAAACCGTAAACAGATGAGTCCTGTCTTATGAAAACAAGAAAACATTTTATTAGACTACTAAAACTTTTAAGAGCAAAATGGAATGAGAAAACTTCTTGAGAAACCAAAATTATAGGCCAATTTCCTTTCTTAACATTGATACAAAGTTAATGAATAAATTACTAGCAAACTTTCCCTGGCAATGTATATTAAAAATAAGAACAATATATCAAGACCAAAAAAAGTGAGTAAAGAAAAACATTTTATTTAAGCTTATAAAAGAAGACCTAAATTAATTTTGATGACTCCTTATGTTCTTTTGTGGGCAGAATTAAATTCCTTCCTAGTTAGTTAAGTAATATATGTAGAATTCAGGGCAATTTTAGTAAAAATGTAGACAGGAATTTGTAGTAAAAAATTGAAACAAAATTATGCAGAAATCTAGAAAGAGTGCAAAATTGTTGTTTTTCAGTCATTAAGTCGTGTCTGACTCTGTGACTCCATAAACTCCAGCATGTCAGGCTTCCCAGTTCTTTACTATCTCCCAGAGTGTTCAAACTCATGTCTGTTAAGTCAGTGATGTTATCTAACTATCTTTTCCTCTGCTGCACTCTTCTCCTAGTGCCCTCAATCTTTCCCAGCATCAGGGTATTTTCCAATGAATTGGCTCTTCTCATCAAGCAGTCAAAGTATTGGAACTTCAACTTTAGCATCAGTCCTTTCAACAAATATTCGGGGTTGATTTCCTTTCGGATTAACTGGTTTGATTGAAATGCAGAAAGAACACAAAATACTAAAGAAATGTTGAAAAATAAGAAACAATGAAGAAAGGAAGGTGGGAGGGAGGTTCAAGAGGAAAGGGACTTATGTATACCTATGGTAGATTCATATTGATATTTGGCATAAATCAATATAATTCTATAAAGCAATTATTATTCAACTAAATAAATTAGTAAATTTTAAAAATGTAACAGAGAGGCAGAACTTAACCTACTTGTTATCCAGATAAATATATACAATTTGAAATAATGTGGTTCATTGAAGCAATATTTAAAAAGCCATGAGAAAACTATATGTCAATACATAGGTACTGCACTAATAAATGACTGCAAGCAATATTTCATTATATTTCTTTTAACCATTACCAAGTTATTTAGTGGAGAAAGAAATGACAACCCACTCCAGTGTACTTGCCTGGAGAATCCCAGGGATGGGGAAGGCTGATGGGCTGCCGTCTCTGAGGTCGCACAGAGTCAGACACCACTGAAGCAACGCAGCAGCAGCAGCAGCAGCAGCAGCAGCAGCAGCAGCAGCAGCAGCAGCAGCAGCAGCAGGTTATTTAGAGGTTACATTCCAGAATAGATGGAACCTGTAAAAACTAGATTTCAGTGTAATTTATATATATTGATACATCCCAAGTGAAGCCTGTGGTAAAAAACCTGCCTGCCAATGCAGGAAATATAAGAGACTGGGTTTGATCCCTGGATCAGGAATATCCCCTGGAGGAGGGCATAACAACTGACTCAAGTATTCATGCCTGGAGAATCCCATGGATAGAGGAGCCTGGTAAGCTACAGTATGTCCAAAGGGCTCTAAAAAGTTGGACATGACTGAAGGAACTTAAGATATATATATATATGTATGACTCTGTGTGTGTATACTTTATCTGTAATATTTATATTATAAGCATATTTAGTTCATTCTTAATAAAATCCCTTATGATTATATAATAGAAGTGAAAAATAGATTCAAGGGATCAGATTTGATAGACAGAGTGCCTGAAAAATTATGGACAGGGGTTCAGCATTGTAGAGGAGATGGTTATCAAAACTATCCCCAAGAAAAAGAAATGCAAAAAGGCAAAATGTTTGTCTGAGGAGTCCTTACAAATAGTTGAGAAAAGAAGAAAAGTGAAAGGCAAGGGAGAAAAGGAAAAATATACCCATTTGAATGCAGAGTTCCAGAGAATAACAAGGAGAGATGTGAAAGCCTTTTTAAGTGAACAAGGCAAAGAAATAGAAGAAAAGAACAGAATGGGAAAGACTAGAGGTCTCTTCAAGAAAATTAGACATACCAAGGAAAAATTTCATGAAGAAATAGGCACAATAATGGACAGAAATGGTATCGACCTAACAGAAGCAGAAGATATTAAGGAGAGATGGGAAGAATACACAGAAGAACTATACAAAACAAAAGTCTTAATGACCTAAATAACCATGATGGTGTGATCACTTACCTAGAACCAGATATCCTGGAGTGTGAAGTCAAGTGAACCTTAAGAAGCATCAGTATAAACAAAGCTATTGGTGGTGAAGGAATTCCAGCTGAGCTATTTCAAATCCTAAAAGATGATGCTGTGAAAGTGCTGCACTCAATTTGCCAGTAAATTTGGAAAACTCAGCAGTGACCACAGGACTGGAAAAAGTCAGTTTTCATTTCCAGTCCCAAAGAAAGGCAATGCCAAAGAATGTTCAAACTACCCCAACAGTCACATTCATTTCACATGCTAGCAAAGTAACACTCAAAAGCCTTAAAGCTGGGCTTCAACAATATGTGAACTGAGAACTTCCAGATGTACAAGCTGGGTTTAGAAAAAGCAGAGGAGCCAGAGGTCAATTTTCCAACATTTATTAGATCATAGAAAATAACAAGAGATTTCCAGGAAAACATCTACTTCTGCTTCATTATGCTAAAGACTCTGAGTGGATCACAAAAAACTGAAAAAAATTCTTGAAAATGTGGGAATACCATACCACCTTACCTGCCTCCTGAGAAATCTGTATGCAGGTCAAGGAACAACAGCTAAAACCAGACATGGAACAATGGACTGATTCCAAATTGGGAAAGGAATATGTCAAGGCTGTCTATTATCACCCTGCTCATTTAACTTACATGCAGAGTACATCATGCAAAATGCCAGGCTGAATGAAGCATAAGCTGGAATCAAGATTGTTGGGAGAAAAATCAGTAACCTCAGAAATGCAGATGATACCACCCTTATGGCAGAAAAAGAAGAAGAATTAAAGAGTCTCTTGAAGGAAGATGAAAGAGGAAAGTTGAAAAGCTGGCTTAAAACAACCTTCGAAAAACAAAGATCATGGCATCTGGTTCCATCACTTCAGGGCACATAGAGGGGGAAGCAATGGAAACCGTGACAGACTTTATTTTCTTGAGCTCCAAAATCACTGTTAGATTATGACTGCAGCCATGAAATTAAAAGCCTCTTTCTCCTTGGCAGAAAAGCAATGACAAATCTAGACAACATATTAAATGGCAGAGTCAGAGCTATGGTTTTTCCAGTAGTCATGTACAGTTGCAAGAGTTAGACCATGACAAAAGACTGAGCATTGAAGAACTGATGCCTTCAAACTATGATGGTGAAGACTCTTGAGAGCCCCTTGGACAGCAAGGAGATCAAATTAGTCAATCCTAAAGGAAATCAACTATGAATATTCACTGGAAGGACTGATGCTGAAGCTGAAGCTCCAGGACTTTGTCTACCTGATGGGACAATCTGACACATTAGAAAAGATCCTGATGTTGGGAAAAATTGAAGGCAGGAGGAGAAGTGGATGACAGAGGATAATATTGTAGGATGGCATTACCAACTCAATGGACATGTTGCTGCTGTTGTTCAATTGCTCAGTCATATACAACTTTTTGCAACATTGTGAACTGCAACAGATATGAGTTTGAGCAAACTGTGGGCGATGGTGAAGGACAGTGAAGCCTGAGGTCCTGGAGTCCATGGGGTCGCAAAGAGTTGGATATGACTGAGGGATTGAACAAAAGCAAACATATATATTTTATACTAGTAACCATTTCTTATTTTATAAAATTATACACTTTATATTACATGTACATATTTTAGGCATGGATTGAAGTTAGAATTTTGAAATTTATCTTCTAACACCACTTTCAATTGCTGAATGCACAAGATATTTCAAATGGTGTATTTAGTTGTTGTAAATTCTTGAAGCAATTTTAGATTGGTATTTATGTTACATAGACCAAAATGTTAAGAGAAAGAGAGGAGTAGGTTTACAAAAGAACAGGGAAATCACTGAAATCGGAATGGGACAAATAATCAGTGTTTTCTGAGTAGCAAGAGAAGATCTCCTGGAGAAATTGTTTCTCTGTGGTAAATGTTTAAGGGCCAGGTGAACAAACAGTGCAATTAGAGTATTTTGCCTGACTTTTACAAACAAGAAGTGAGAGGCCCCTGAGCTGGGTTGCACTGAATAGAAGGACACCGGTCAGATGGATTCTCCACTTTGCTTTCTAAATATTTTATGACAATTGACTCCGTGTTCTTTGTAATTGGTCCTGATGGCTTTGTAATTACTTTGTCTCAACAAACACTGATATTGTGAATAGGTTTTATTGTTTCATTTGTGTTTTTCTTGCCAGTTCCTCCTTTGGGATCCTGTGGCTGCTGCAGTTTGACAAGAATGTGTTTGTGGGGGAAAAATGTGTCCAGTGATTGTTTATCTTTTTTATTTCTGTTTTGCTCAGCTTTGCTACATAGCCTTTGCAGCTCACCCTCCAATTCCCCAGGAAGATAGTAACCTCTTTATTAAGAGTACATTTTTTTTTACCTAACTAAAACAGAGACACTTTGCCAATAAAGGTCCATCTAGTCAAGGCTATGATTTTTCTAGTAGTCATGTATCGATGTGAGAGTTGGACTATACAAAAAGCTGAGGCCGAAGAACTGATGCTTTTGAACTGTGGTGTTGGAGAAGACTCTTGAGAGTCCCTTGAACTGCAAGGAGATCCAACCAGTCCATCCTAAAGGTGATCAGTCCTGAGTGTTCATTGGAAGGACTGATGTTGAAGCTGAAACTCCAATACTTTGGCCACCTGATGCAAAGAAAACTGAGTTATTGGAAAAGACCCTGACACTGGGAAAAATTGAAGGCAAGAGGAGAAGGTGATGACAGAGGATGAGATGGTTGGATGTCATCACTGACTCAATGGAAAACTCCAGGAGTTGGTGATGGACAGGGAGGCTTGGTGTTCTGCAGTTCATGGGGTTACAAAGAGCTGGACACGAATGAGTGACTGAACTGAACTGAACTGATTGGAGATTAATGTTGGAGAGAAGTCTGATGTCTACTCCACATGGGAAGAAGGCTTCAACCCAAAGCAGAGAAAGTCTTTGGAGACAAGATAAGGGCCTGCCTTTCAATTGTTTTCAGCTTGTTAGATCTGCATGATTTATGTAACTGCACAATTTGCTCTGTGTATGTTTTTGTGCCTTTGTGCAAACTAACCTGTAACAATGCCATACAGTCCTATCATATCTTTTCTGAATCCTTTAATGAGATGCAATCTTCACATCATGGTTCTGCCTTTGGCTAGAGAGACTTAATGCTCACAGACATGTTCACCTCTACCCTGAGCTTCAGGACATGCATTTATGCATGATTTTTAAATTAAGCAAAAGAAATCACAGAGTGATGCAGACTGCTGATGGCAGTCATTTTTCAGTGGATATGATTATTTGAACTTTGATGATCCCAGAAAGTTTTGTGTCATGACCCAAGCCATATCTAAATGTTTTCATTTCCTTTCCAAGCAATCTATATAAAAACCTTCTATATTGTGTGAGTGACATATGAATAATAATAAAAGAGAGATAACTATCCTGAATAAAGTAGAATTTCCTAAAAATTTAGAATCTATTGGTCAGAAATTTTTTTTTTTCCCTCTGTTTTGTCTCATTGCAACAAAGACTTGAAATCATAGACCAGTGTTAGAGCTCAACATTTTATGGTGGTTACAGCTCAACATTTTATTAAGCAGACAGCAGATAGTATACCCAAAGGTGGAGTGGGCCACCCCCCTATTGAGTCTCAGCCTGTCTTGATTTCCCCTTTTTATACTTTCTGTCTCCTCCCCTGGGGCCTGTCTTATGCAAACTAGGACAAATCTAGGACCCACCATCTATCAGAAGTTCCCACTCCTATCGCTGGATTTTTCCCCTTGTTCCCTTTTTCAAGGGCTTTTTCCCTTGCCTTTTTCTGTCTTCTAGCCACCACCATTTTGGACGCTTTTTCTATCCTAACTACCTAATATCTTTAATGACTGTAATTTGCACCTTATATTTTATTTCCTACAGTTTGCAGTAATACATTAACTGACTTGCAGTCAGAAAAAAGTACAGAATTTTTTCCCAATATTACAGGACTGTTGAATTTTTTCCAGTAGAGTCCTAAGCAGTGTGTAGTTTAATAACCTAATGATCTAGCCAAATCCAAATCTATGATTCAGTATGAATACAGCTGGACCTGAGCATTTACATTTGCATTAAAATGTTAATAAACACTCTAGGTAAAAATCCTAGGTGTTCATTACCACAAGTAGTCTGTGAAGAATATTTTGAGAAATATAGGCAAGAACTTCTGTGCCTACACAGAGACCCTCTTGATTTTAATGTAAATCACATCGATGACTGATGATTTCCTTAGTCATGTCTTTAGGGCAAAACCAACAGTACTGGAAATACAATCTATACAAGGTTCTAGTCCACCTTAACAGAATTTAGGTGTTCAATAATCATTTTGAAAATTGTATTTAACAGCTCCTCTAATAAACAAAACAAAACATTTTAGTGTTTCTCCAATGAACAAGAATAATGCAGAATATAGTTTTATCTCCTGTCATTATTGTTGCTCCCTAATTTAATAGTGTGCAGTTAGGCTATGAGCTTCCCTGACGGCTCTGTGGTAAAGAATCTGCCTGCTAATGCAGAACACAGAGGTTCGATCCCTGGTCTGGGAAGATCCCCTAGAGAAGGAAATGGCAGCCAGCTCCAGTATTCTTGCCTGGGAAATGCCATTAGAGGAGCCTGGGTAGTTACAGTTCATGGGGTTGCAAAAGAGTCTGACAAGACTGAGCAACTAAACAAAAATAACAACAATTAGCCTACATTTGTTGACACTTCTCTAGCAAAGATAGACACAACTTCTATAATAAGCATAGACTAAAGAGCCTAGCAGGGCTGAAAGATAATGGCAAATCAACCACTGGGATAGGGCAAGGTGCTTGACTGAAACAAATTGGAGAAATCTAATCTGCCACTGAGGAATTGGTACCCTAGAAAATATAAACTTATAATAGGTAGGAAAAAGTTACTCTAGCAGTTAAACAGAGTTTAGGAACTGGAGATGCAAGATCAGTTACTCTTTATCCAAGTTTTTATTATTAAGTCAACATAGGGCTTCCCAGGTGGCACTAGTGCTTAAGAACACTCCTGCCAATACAGGAGACATAAGAGACACAGATTTGATCCTTAAGTTGGGAAGATCCTCTGGAGGAGGGCATGGCAACCCACTCCAGTATTCTTGCCTGGAGAATCTCATGAAAACAGGAGGCTGGAGGGCTATAGACCATGGGATCGCAAAGGGTAGGACACAACTGAATCGACTTAGCATGCATGCTTGCTAGGAATCAGGGTTAACTATCAACAGTCCACAAATTCCCAGATCCTAGGACAATTGACCAGCTAATTAAATCAAGGCTCTGATGCTACAACAGAGAAAGGGGAGTTCCTATGTGGAACTTGGACATAACTGCATTCCAAACTGTAGGGTTTCTAGTTGCAAATCGTATGCTCTTTAAATTCCCACAGTCTATAACCACAGCAGGGAACAGGGATCACAGAGAATAAAGCAGAACTTCCATAGATAGGGTAAATGTTTTCCTTGAAGAAAGCTGATAACTAGATACCAAAAAAAGTGCACATGTTTTAATCAGACAGCAGCCAGTTTTAGGATCAAATCTGTGTCTCTTATGTCTCCTGCAAGGGTTGATTCTGCAAGGAATATTGGAAAGACAACTGATAACTGCAGTAGTTGATGTAGAAATGTATTTTTATGTGGTCAAAATAATTGAGTTATTTAACTGCTCAGTTTTGGTTTGTATAGATGAATCAATTTGGATTTATAAGTGAAATTACATCTTATTCAGGCACTATTACATAAATTTAATCATACATTTCAGATAAATTTACTATTACCTTTAGAATACTCCTTCTCTCGCTCTTTTTTTAACCTGTGGGGATGAATGTGCTATTCCTCAGTAAATATAATAGCCAGTTTTCAACCGCTACTATGAAAAAGCACTGTTTCTCCAGATATATTAGGTGAAACATTAACCTTGATGACCTTTAGATGCTAAATTGTACCAACAGATGCATATTTTTAATTGTAATATGTTAAAGGCTATAAGATGGGCTTCCCTGTTGGCTCAGTAGGTAAATAATCCACCTGCAATGCAGGAAACCTGTGTTCGATTCCTGGGTTGAGAAGATCCCCTGGATGGGGGGATGGCAACCCACTCCAGTATTCTTACATGGAGAATCCCATGGTCATAGGGGCCTGGTGGACTACAGTCCATGTGGTAGCAAAGAGTCAGACAGGACTGACTGGCTAAACACAGCACAGCAAGTCTATAAGATATAGCCACTATGGGAAGGTAGAGTCACGGGAACTGAAATACACTACCTCTTCTCCAACATGTCTAAATATTCTTACAAATTAGTAAAAGTAACCAACAAGTTTTGAGAAGTTAATACAGTAATAACTCATGGCTGCAACAGTATTTTACCAATTTTAGTAATAATGAGGCCAAACAAAGAATAAATCAAATGACTTTCTCCACATCATCTGATTAGAAATCATCAGAGCTGAGATGTAAAGACCAGTGCTTCACCCTAAAGTTCTTTACTTCTCTCTGTGGCAAACAGCATCTGGAAAGACATCCTGCACTACTTCTGGGACTGTGAATTTGATGGATTTTGCTCCTGTGATTAAGTTATATAAAACCCAATTGACTTTCAACTAGGAAGATTATCTGGATGGACCTGACTTATTCACATGAACCCTTAAAAGCAGGGTTGCTGCCAACTGACCACAGATAAGAAATTAGAAAGATGAACTTGATCTACTCTAGAAGAAAGCAGAAAGCCCAGTTTTGAACTGTAATGAAGACAGGCAGCTACTAATAGCTAAGAGCAGTCCTCATCCAAGAGCTGTTAAAGAATTGGAGACCTCAGTTCTACAACTACAAGAAACTGATTTGCGCTTACTATGAATGAACTTGGAAGTGGATTTTCCACCAGAGCCTCATAAACAAGAACAGCCTGGACACCATCTCAAGTTTAGGCTTGTGATATCCTGTCAGTAAGTCAGTCCAGTTGCTCAGTCGTGTCTGACTCTTTGGGACGCCATGGACTGCAGCACACTAAGCCTCCCTGTACACCACCAACTCCCGGAGTTTACTCAAATTCATGTCCATTCAGTTGGTGATGCCATCTAACAGTTTCATCCTCTGTCACCCTCTTCTCCTCCTGCCCTCAATCTTTCCCAGCATCAGGGTCTTTTCAAAAGAGGCAGCTCTCTGCATCAGGTGGCCAAAGTATTGGAGTTTCAGCTTCAGCATCAGTCTTTCCAATGAATGTTCAGGACTTATTTCCTTTAGGATGGACTGGTTAGATCTGTTTGTAGTACAAGGGACTCTCAAGAGTCGTCTCCCACACCACAGTTCAAAAGCATCAATTCTTTGGCCTCATCTTTCTTTATAGTCCAACTCTCACATCCATACATAACTACTGGAAAAACAAACGAACAAACAAACATAGCTTTGACTAGACAGACCTTAGCTGGCAAAGTAAAATCTCTGCTTTTTAATATGTTGCCTAGGTTGGTCATAACTTTTCTTCCCAGGAGCAAGTGTCTTTTAATTTTGTGGCTGCAGTCACCATCTGCAGTCATTTTGGAGCCCCCCAAAATAAAGTCTTTCCCTGTTTCCATTGTTTCCCCATCTATTTGGCATGAGGCAATGGGACTGAATGCTGTGATCTTAGTTTTCTGAATGTTGATTTTTAAGCCAACTTTGTCACTATTCTCTTTCACTTTCATCAAAAGACAAAAATATAGATCAATGGAACAAAATAGAAAGCCCAGAGATAAATCCATACACCTATGGACACCTTATCTTCAACAAAGGAGGCAAGACTATTCAATGGATTAAAGACAATCTCTTTAACAAGTGGTGCTGGGAAAATTGGTCAACCACTTGTAAAAGAATGAAACTAGAACACTTTCTAACACCGCACACAAAAATAAACTCAAAATGGATTAAAGATCTAAATGTAAGATCAGAAACTATAAAACTCCTAGAGGAGAACATAGGCAAAACACTCTCAGACATAAATCACAGCAGGATCCTCTATGATCCACCTCCCAGAATTCTGGAAATAAAAGCAAAAATAAACAAATGGGATCTAATTAAAATTAAAAGCTTCTGCACAACAAAGGAAAATATAAGCAAGGTGAAAAGACAGCCTTCTGAATGGGAGAAAATAATAGCAAATGAAGCAACTGACAAACAACTAATCTCAAAAATATACAAGCAACTTATGCAGCTCAACTCCAGAAAAATAAATGACCCAATCAAAAAATGGGCCAAAGAACTAAATAGACATTTCTCCAAAGAAGACATACGGATGGCTAACAAACACATGAAAAGATGCTCAACATCACTCATTATTAGAGAAATGCAAATCAAAACCACAATGAGGTATCACTTCACACCAGTCAGAATGGCTGCGATCCAAAAATCTGCAAGCAATAAATGCTGGAGAGGGTGTGGAGAAAAGGGAACCCTCCTATACTGCTGGTGGGAATGCAAACTAGTACAGCCACTATGGAGAACAGTGTGGAGATTACTTAAAAAATTGCAAATAGAACTACCTTATGACCCAGCAATCCCACTTCTGGGCATACACACCGAGGAAACCAGAATTGAAAGAGACACATGTACCCCAATGTTCATCGCAGCACTGTTTATAATAGCCAGGACATGGAAACAACCTAGATGTCCATCAGCAGATGAATGGATAAGAAAGCTGTGGTACATATACACAATGGAGTATTACTCAGCCGTTAAAAAGAATTCATTTGAATCAGTTCTGTTGAGATGGATGAAACTGGAGCCGATTATACAGAGTGAAGTAAGCCAGAAAGAAAAACACCAATACAGTATACTAACACATATATATGGAATTTAGGAAGATGGCAATGACGACCCTGTATGCAAGACAGGGAAAGAGACACAGATGTGTATAACGGACTTTTGGACTCAGAGGGAGAGGGAGAGGGTGGGATGATTTGGGAGAATGCCATTCTAACATGTATACTATCATGTGAATTGAATCGCCAGTCTATGTCTGACGCAGGATGCAGCATGCTTGGGGCTGGTGCATGGGGATGACCCAGAAAGATGTTATGGGGAGGGAGGTGGGAGGGGGGTTCATGTTTGGGAATGCATGTAAGAATTAAAGATTTTAAAATTTAAATAAAAATATATATATATAAAAAAAATAATAAAAAAAATAAACTAATGGGATCTAATTAAAATTAAAAGCTTCTGCACAACAAAGGAAACTATAAGCAAAGTGAAATGATAGCCTTCTGAATGGGAGAAAATAATAGCAAATGAAGCAACTGATCTCAAAAATATACTAATCTCAAAAATATACAAGCAACTTATGTAGCTCAATTCCAGGAAAATAAACGACCCAATCAAAAAATGGGCCAAAGAACTAAACAGACATTTCTCCAAAGAAGACATACAGATGGCTAACAAACACATGAAAAGATACTCAACATCACTCATTATCAGAGAAATGCAAATCAAAACCACAATGAGGTACCATTTCACACCAGTCAGAATGACAGCAATCCAAAAGTCTACAAGCAATAAATGCTGGAGAGGGTGTGGAGAAAAGGGAACCCTCCTACACTGTTGGTAGGAATGCAAACTAGTACAACCACTATGGAGAACAGTGTGGCGATTCCTTAAAAAATTGCAAATAAAACTGCCTTATGAGCCAGCAATCCCCCTGCTGAGCATACACACCAAGGAAACCAGAATTGAAAGAGACACGTGTACCCCAATGTTCATCGCAGCACTGTTTATAATAGCCAGGACATGGAAGCAACCTAGATATCCATCAACAGATAAATGGATAAGAAAGCTGTGGTACATATACACAATGGAGTATTACTCAGCCATTGAAAAGAATACATTTGAATCAGTTCTAATGAGATGGATGAAACTGGAGCTGATTATACAAAGTGAAGTAAGCCAGAAAGAAAAACACCAATGCAGTATACTAACACATATATATGGAATTTAGAAAGATGGTAATGATAACCCTGTATGCAAGACAGCAAAAGAGACACAGATGTATAGAACAGACTTTTGGACTCTGTGGGAGAGGGAGAGGGTGGGATGATTTGGGAGAATGGCATTGAAACACGTATACTATCATGTAAGAAATGAATCGCCAGTCTATGTTTGATATAGGATGCTTGGGGCTGGTGCACGGGGATGATCCAGAGAGATGATATGGGGTGGGAGGTGGGAGGGATTGGGAACTCATGTATACCCGTGGAGGATTCATGTCAATGTATGGCAAAACCAATAAAGTATTGTAAAGCAAAATAAAGTAAAAATAAAAATTTTTTAAAAAAAAAGCTCTTTAGTTCGTCTTTGCTTTCTGCCATAAGGATGGTGTCAACTGCATATCCGGAGAAGGCAATGGCAACCCACACCAGTACTCTTGCCTGGAGGGTCCCAGGGACGGCGGAGCCTGGTGGGCTGCCGTCTATAGGGTCACACAGAGTCGGACATGACTGAAGCGACTTAGCAGCAGCAGCAGCAGCATCAATTGCATATCTGAGGTTTGATAATTCTCCCAGCAATCTTGATTCCAGCTTTTGCTTCATCCAGCCCAGTGTTTCTCATGATGTACTCTGCATATAAGTTAAATAAGCAGGGTGACAATATATATCCTTGACGTACTCCTTTCCTAATTTGGAACCAGTTTGTTGTTCCATGTCCAGTTCTAACCGTGGCTTCCTGACCTGCATACAGATTTCTCAAGAGGCAGATAAGGTGGTCTAGTATTCCATCTCTTTAAGAATTTTCCACAGTTTACTGTGATTCACATAGTCTGGTTCACTGTGTAATACCCTGATCAGAAATCTAAGCCACGTGACCCCAGATTACAGAATTGTGAGCTAATAAATGACTGTTCAGTATATTCCCAGCATATAAATGAGTTCCTTTCTGAGAGGGCATTCGTAAGTTGAATTTGTTCATTAAGTCCAACAGAGTTAGCCTAGAACCCAACTAACACAATGGAGCTATACAACACTGTATTGTAACAGATTTATAATACTTTTCATACAAATAATACATTAAAGAAACAGATATTCACAAAATAAGAAAAGACTTTTTTAATTTTACAATACAGGATATTGAAAAGTACAGTAACACAGTACAACAGCTGGCGTATAGTGACAGGCATCAGTGAACAGGCAAGAAGAGTTACAGACTGGAGGAGGGTGAGGAGTTGGGAGATAGTAGAGCTGAAGGGTTGTCGTTAACAGGAGATGGAGGGGAAACTGCAATTTCACTCATATCACAGGCTTGAAATAGAGATATTGTATTATTGGGCTTTATACAGTACTCTATAGTAAAGTACACAAAACACAACACTTGTAGAGGATGCATGTATGTGACAACAATGTACACCAGAAACATGAACTAACTCATGTGACTGGACATTCAAATGCATAGTCACTTCTTTGAACGTTTGAAACTTGAATGTTCATATGTAGGGGACTTACAGTAGTTCAGTTTGTGATCATTTGTTATGCAGCAATATAAAACTAATTCATCTCCTGTTTGCTACCAGTATGAAGGAACTCTACCCACTTTGTATTTCTACATGCTGATCTTAATGCCAGGCTCTAAAGGTACAAAGAACAGTCTGAGTTGTTTTACTGTCAGTGAATCAATTCATAGTTGGTGTCAAAAATAGTCAAAAGTGGTAGCACATAACTATTTTAATAGAAAAACTGTTTGAAAAAAATTTAAGACAAGTATCAAATGCTTTTCAATATTTCCTGGCTATGTCTTTATCTCTCCCTATATAATCCTATGGTGAGAATATTGTTATGTCAGTGTTGGCAAGGATACTATAAAATAAAATCTGTCTGTCACTTATCCCAGAAAATCTATGCTACCTTTAGCAATGGTCTAAATTTACCTTTGTCTACAAATCTGAGGTTTTCCAGTCTTCTTTCCTTATCATTGACTTATATTTGTTCCTTATTAAATGACAAGAAAATTAAAAAATATATAAATTCTTTATCATCAGAGGGATAGCTTTAACTGGCATAGTCTGATCAAATTTTGTTTTCAAGTGAATTCGTAGGAATCACTTTGTCTAATTAGTAGTTTTGGTATGACATATGCTGATGCTGTTCTTTACTAATTCCCTTTTAATTTTTGTTTTCTACAGAGTATGTCAAAGCAGCTAATATTCTCTAAAGTACAAGAGATTAATCAATCTTTAAGAACTAAGAAATAATTAAGTTCAAATATCGCATACTTCCTTATAACAATTAGATGAAAATTATTATCAATGATATAAAAGCATAGATAGATCTGTATGAAAATAATATTATAGTCCAATTTACTCTGATAAGTTATAAAGTTGATTATGAGTTATTAGCAAGTCTGCTTTCCAGCAGGAAAACCAGCAGTATCAACACTATTGGCAATATTTATATTGTAATTATTGCAAAATTTGAAGCATCTCAATTAAGAAGATGCCCTGGAGCAAGTTTTCTTATAGAAAACACAAATGAACAAAGCTGAACAAGCTTAACTGGTTGAATTTCTTTCTTAAGGGACTTAAAACCTTCATGAAGCCCATATAAATTCTGCAGGGGAAAATGCAGTAAGTATTAATTAAATATTCTATTATGGTTTATTGTGGTAGAAATATGAATATAAGCTCAATTCTGTGTATATTTGTGTCAAGTTGACTTTCAACCAAATCCATTTCAGAGAAATCAAAGCCCTCTTTCCATATTCTTCCTCAGAATCTATTCATTCCAATGACTTTCAAAAAGTTTTCTTTGTCCAAGACAACCAAATCGATATTTTTTACCCTGACCTCACAACCAGCTTCCTGATCATTTTTTTCTTATATCTCCAGTTGTTTGTTTTTCCTTATTTCAAAATCTTGATTTTAGAATTGAAGTTTTCAAAACTATATATTCACATTTTATGGAACTTGGTATACCATTGTGAGTGAATAAGCCCTTTGCAGTTGTATGTTTGTTTAAATATACAAATCTTTGCCTTATTTAAAGCAGAAATCTTGGTCAGAAATTCAGCTCTGGAGTCAGTTTCTGAGGAAGTACAATATTGTTCATGACTTAACTACCAGTAATATATGAGGGAAATGTAAGGACTTCCTCCGTTTTCACAATTGTACCTATTCTGTTTTAAAAAATGAATTTAGAGAGTGAAGTCAGAAACAGCAGTTATTTCAATATCATGTTTTTTAAAGTTAGAAACCTACTTTCTATAATCCTATATTCCTGAAGGCTAACTGTTCTGATCTTTACTTAGAACTGGAGCATGTGTCAAATTATCTTTGAAACTCAGGAGAAGTATTCCATTTTTTGTTGTGTTATGATGGATCTGTGCTAACCATTTAATTCGTTTAGGATAACAATTCATTTTGTCTTTCTACCCAGCCCTATCGTGTGTTCCTTTTGAAAAGAATCGGAATTCTTACTAACATAGTGAATTACACCATAATTATTGTCGAATTAATGATGGGCTTGTGATGTTATTTCTGAACAAGAAAGATAGCTTAGAATGGCTAATAGGTGATTTTTCTTTCTTTCTTTCTTTTTTTAAATTCTGATTTCTCTTTTTCACATTCCTGTCTTTCATGTTCTCTACTCCTCTGCCCTTATGCAAATGATTGTACAGTCTTTGTACTGTAGTCACAGGTTTGTCCTTTCATTAATCAATAATGGATTTTCAAGGCTCTAAAAAATGTGCAAATTACTGTGACAGACCTGCTGTGGTAAAGAAGATAAAGAAGGCATTGTCTCCTTCAAGGAGTTCATAGTCTAATATGGAATCTGTGGGCCAAATTTGGTTCACCACCTGTGCAGACGTGTAAATTTGCTTCAGTCATGTCTGACTCTGCATCCCCCATGGACTGTAGCCCACCAGGCTCCCCTGCCCATGGGATTCTCCAAGCAAGAATAAACGAGTGGGTTGCCATTTCACTATCTATTTTTGTAAATTAATGTTTTAATTCAATTTCAGTCATGCTACTTATGTTACGTATTTTCTGTGGTTGTGTGTGCACACCACAGTGCCAGAGTTCAATAGTTGTAGCAGAAATTGAATGGCCTGAAAAACCTAATAATCACAGTCTGATCATTTAGAGAAAATGTATGACAATCCCTTGCTTAGTAGATACTACAGCACTGAAATATAAGAATGAGCACAAAGTTAAATATGGGCTTGAAAATGTTATGCAAGGTAGAGTTTAATTAAAACTGTAGGTATGGAAGGAGATTCTGTGAGCACAATTTATGTGAACTCTGAAAAACAAGTAGGCTTTCACCTGAAAGAACTGAGATGAAGAGATCACTGGTTGCTGATAGTTTTGAAGTGCTATCAAAGACAAGGCAAATATCTCTATCAAATGCACTCCAAATTATGGCCCAGTAATAGAAGATTTTTTCCAGGTAATAATAAAATGAGTTTTGTGGTAACTTTTAAGATGTCTTACAGGCTCCAGTTACTTCTAGATGTTGTTAATGTGATTACATCAATTTCTTACAGCCACATCAAATGCACACTAGATCTTATTTACTATTAGAGTTTATGTCCACCATTAGAAACATTAACATTTTTACTTACAGAAATAAGGATTTATGTTAACAAATAAAGCTTTTTACAAGGTATATGCCATTGGACTTCCTAAATATAAGTTTAATTAGTCTAAATGAAGTGTTTAATAAATACATAGAAAATATCAAAACATAATTATTGGGGAGAGAAGAAAATATATAATTAGTTGTTTCAGATGTATAGACATTTTAAGAGTGATAATAATAGGTAAATATTCATAATGGTCAAGGGTCCAAACATTTTTGCAGGAATCATATATTAAAATTAGTATTCTCACTTTTGCTTAATTATCTATTGTCATTATTCTTTAACTTAAACATCTCATAATTTATAATCTCACATGATAGTCTTCAGAGTAAAATTAAATATTTTAACTTAGATTGTCTCCTAAATTGTCTTCTAAAATTCACAACTTTGTGTTCATTTCCCAGTAATTAAGGCATAAATTCCATAAATTATGTTTTATTTATGATTTCCATACAAATTAACAATTTACATAATATTTATTTTAGTCAGTAGTTCAAGAACAACAACAACATACAATAAGAGGCTATGTATATTGTTGGGAAATTACTGACTCAATAAATATAATTAAAAACTATAATAGAGTGGGGAAATCGTGCCATAAAATTATTATAATACATTTTGAAAATGAAATGATATTAAAGAAAATATAATTTCCAAACAAAAGTATTCTAAAATGTTAAAATGTTTATGTGATCTTTAAAGAAGGTTAAACATGTAGGTCTCATATATAAATCATAGTACTCATGCATTTGGGATAATCTTGGAATATTTGATTTTTTGCTCAATCTATGCAAATAATATGAAAACAAACCTTTGGTAAGAATGAAGCTAATATCCCAGCATTAAGCTTATTTAGGTTCATTGGGGACAACAGCAAAGAATGCTATCTAATTAATTAGAATGACAGGAAACTGCAAGACACATTTCTTATGGCTGGCTGCTTTAACATTCTAAAACCCTCCTGTTGATTAGAACTTGCATGTTTTAAATAGAAAAGGATGTTAGACATCCCATCTGTTGTGTAGCAGAGCTTCAGGAAAAAAAATTTTAAAAAGGTACACACAAGTCTTGATAAGTTCAAGTCAGCAGAATAAGACAAATGTAACATGTTATCGGATACCCAACGTAACAGGCTAACTAATTGCTTCCAAAATTCTTTTGTTTTCCATCAAGCTATAATTAAGGAAAATGACTCTTAGAAACCTTGGCATTTTGACCGTATTTATCATATAGCAGAACACCTACTCAATCTCAAATTTGTTTCCTCCATGTGCGTATGTGTCCACAACAGGCACAGTTGAAGAAGTACAATTTCTTTTACATCCAACACATTATGCTTGCTATGATACAAACTGTTACACAGAGCTTCATTTCCTATTATGCACATTTCTGGAGAAATTTCTTAGAAAGAATGAATTTTAAAATATTCAATTCTATTTCATGGCTGAAAACACTAATGGAAAAATCATATACTTTTTATATATTCTCCATATATTTGACAAATATATAGATGGAAAATTAATGGACATATTAAACCCATCTGAATTAGGCTGAAATTAGATTTCCTGTACATTTGTGTGATATCATATGCATTCTCTTATGAAATATGAGTATGTAATTGTACTATGTGTCACATTTGTCCTAAAGCATAACTGAACTTAAATTCATAGTTATTTACCAAATCAGTATTAGCTGAGGGAGGATCACATATAATGTCTATAAAGTTCTTTCTGATAGAACTACTCATGAGAAATAACTGGGAGTAAACTTTAAAAAAGAAATAAAAAAGAAAAATAAAGCCTATGTTTTCCCTTTTCATTTTAATTTTATGGAAATATTTTCCTTTAGTTTTAAAATAAAAAGCATCAACTATTCAATATTAGATTTTTCAATTCATGGTTAATTTCTTACTTATATACAAAACAGGTGCTAGGACCACTAGATAGACTAAAGACAGAAGCTGAGAGGGAATTTATCTTGGTATATAATGAAAGAGGAATAATGGCAAGTAATTCCCACTAGCAAAATCTCAGCTCATCAAGGCAAATCTGCCAAATGTAATACTTATCTAGATATGAGGTGAAAATGAGATATCATCAACCAGGAAGTGGAAGTCGATTAGAAGTTCAAGATATAAGTCATGCATGCATGCTAAGTCGCTAAGTCGTGTCTGACTCTTTGCAACCCCAGGGACTCTAGCCCGCCAGGCTCCTCAGTCCATAGGATTCTCCAGGCAAGAATCGTGGAGTGGGTTGCCATTCCCTTCTGCAAGGGATCTAAGTCATAGGTGTCAAAAAAAAAAAGAAAGAAAAAGAAAAAGAAAAGCAGATCTTATAGAAAGCAGAAACATGAGAGGCAGCAAAATAAAAAAGTCAACAATGATGATTAAGAAAATAAAGTGCTTGTGGAGAAAACGAGGAGATATATATGTATATTCATTTGTAAACACACTGTGCACACCCTTGCTTACTCCCAAAACAAGTCAGAGGACACAGTAGATTGAAACTTCTACAGTGGCAGTTTCCTGTGACTGTAGCAGCATCTGCCCAAACTCACATGGAGTGCTGCTCTGGGTCCTCTAGCTCTCATTAGCTTCCCACTAGGGAAAAGGTTTGGAGAAGGAGATGGCACTCCACTCCAGTATTCTTGCCTGGAAAATCCCATGGACGGAGGAGCCTGGTAGGCTGCAGTCCATAGGGTCGCTAAGAGTTGGACACGACTGAGCGACTTCACTTTCACTTTTCACTTTCATGCATTGGAGAAGGAAATGGCAACCCACTCCAGTGTTCTTGCCTGGAGAATCCCAGGGATGGTGAAGCCTGGTGGGCTGCCGTCTATGGGGTCGCACAGAGTTGAACACGACTGAAACGACTTAGCAGCAACAGCAGCAGGGAGAAGATTGCTCTTAACAACTAGATTTTGGAGTTGAGAGGGACAGAGCCAGAGTAGACCTGGCACTGGCCCTGAACAGAGCAAGAGTGGCCATTAGTGGTGCTCGTAAAACAGCAGAATACTAGTGGGTTTGGAACTCTGACTAGTGTGCCAGCACCACCCCAGCACATGCTGCAACCTGCACTGGGGCCAGCTCTGGCCCATCTTGCTTCAGTGTTGCCCACTTTGGTTCAATTCAGTTCAATATCAGGACTCAGGGTGCTGATCTGGGAGTAGAGAGAGCGGACCTGCCTGCTCAGTCACTAAGTCATGTCTGACTCTTTGAGAACCCATAGACTATAGCCTTGGAAGGCTCCTTCGTCCATGGGATTTTCAAGGCAAGAATACTGGAGTGGATTGGACAGACACTTGAAAGGACTGGAACCAGCTCAGACCCTGCCAGCACTTTAGGACTGCACAGTGTCCCCAAGAGGGCAGTGTTGGCTATGAGCATCCCTGACTCCCACCTGGTTCCAACTCTAGATAATTGATCTTCAGCCCCACCTGCCACCAAGGTGATGGCAAACAGGACTCCCTGAAGTATGTATGATTCATGCTCACTTCGATCCAGGTCTCCCACAGAAGCACTGGGCAGAGGTAGATGGCATAAGGACATTTTCATACAAGTACACCCTAAGAACAAGAGAAAACAACTAAAAAACAACTAATGAAACAAAAAGGAAAACCTAGCAGATAAGGTGTTCAATGCAATGGTAATAAGAATGATAACTGAACTAAGCAAAAGAATAGATGATACAGGCAAGTATACAAAGAATTATAAAAGACTATTGCAAGTAACTGTATGACAATAATATGGACAACCTGAAAGAAATGGACAAATTCTTAGAAAGGTATGATCTCCCAAGAGTAAATCAGGAGGAAATAGAAAATACAACAGACCTATCCCAAGAACTGAATTTGAAGTTGTGATTAAAAAGCTCCCAACAAACAAAAGTCCAGGACCAGACGCCTTCACAGGTGAATTCTATCGAACATTTAGAGACGAGTTAACACCTATTCTGAAACTATTCTAAAAAGTTGCAGAAGAAACTCTTTCCATGAGTTTTGATATCACGCAAATACCAATATACAACAACAACAAAAAGAAAATCATAGGCCAATATCACTGATGAACGTAGAGACAAAAATCCTCAGCAAATTATTAACAATCTGAATCAAACAGTACACTAAAAGGATCGTGCACCATAATCAAGTGGAATTTATTCCAGAGATGCAGTGATTTTTCAATATCCACAAACCAGTATGATAGCACATGAACAAAAAGAAGAATAAAAACCATATGATCATCTCAATAGATTTTGACAAAAGCTTTTGAAAATTTTCAACACCCATTTATGATTAAAAAAAAAAAAATTCTCCAGAAGATGGGCATAGAGGGAATATACCTCAACATGATAAAAGCCATAGATGACAAACTTACAGCTAACATCATACTCAAAAGTGAAACGCTGAAAACATTTTCTCTAAGATCAGGAAAAAAACAAGGATATTAATTCCCACCACTTTTATTCAGCTTAATTTTAGAAGGCCTAGCTACAGCAATCAGGGATGAAAAAGAAATAAAAGGAATCTAAATTAGTAAAGAAGAAGAAAAAAAAAAAGCTGTCATTGTTTGAAGATGACATAATATTATAATAGAAAATCCTAAAGATACTACCAGAACTCATCAGTGAATTCAGTAAAGTTACAAAATTAATACACAGAAATATGCTGGATTTCTTTACACCAACAGTGAAAGATAAGAAAGAGAAATTAAAGAAACAATCCCATTTATCATCACATCATAAAAAGCAAAATATCTAGAAATAAATCTACTAAAGGAGACAAAAGACCTATGCTCCAAAATCTATAAGATGCTGATGAGATAAATTGAAGACAATACAAACAAATAGATGCTTGAACAATTATTTATTTATTTCCAAAATAAAGAACTATGTTTCTGAAATTAAAAAAGTCAAATTTAAAAAATGAAAAATAGAGTGGGAAACTATAATTATTTGCCTATGAGGATAGCTGTGAAGATTAGAGATTATAAATAAAAACTGCTGATTTTGTAATGAAAATAGCCAATCCATTTTGCACTTTCCAAAAGAAGCTGAATTTTGGAGTTTTAATAACTTGATCAAAGTTACATAAATAATAGATGATAGAATGGGAATATCACCTACACAATTTTTCCCCAGCATGCACTGAGACTTACCAATAATGCAGCTTTCTAAAAATGGGAAAAGGATGTTATTGTACAGTCACTCAGTCATGTCCGACTCTTTGGGATCCCATGGACTGCAGCAAGCCAGGTTTCCCTGTTCTTCACCATCTCCTAGATCTTGTTCAAACTCATGTCTAAGTGTTGGTGATACCATCCAACCATCTTGTCCTCTGTTAGCCCCTTCTCCTCCTGCATCTTTCCCAGCATCAGGGTCTTTTCTAATGAGTCAGCTCTTCATATTAGGTGACCAAAGTATTGGAGTTTCAGTTTCAGTATTGGTCCTTCCAATGAATATTCGGAATGGATTTGCTTTAGGATTGAGTGGTTGGTTCTCTTTGCTGTCCAAGGGACTCTCAAGAGTTTTCTCTAACACCATAGTTCAAAACCACCAATTCTTTGGCACTCACCCTTCTTTATGGTCCAGCTCTCACATCCATACATGACTACTGAAAAAAACTATAGTTTTGACTGTACAGAACTTTATTGGAAAAGTAATGTTTCTGCTTTTGAACATGTTGTCTAGGTTGGTCATAACTGTTCTTCCAAGGAGCAAGTGTCTTTTAGTTTCATGGCTTCAGTCACCATCTGCAGTGATTTGGGAGCAAATAATAATAAGAAAGTCTGTCACAGATTCCATAGTAAATGATAGCTGCTAGTATAAGATCAATCTTCCAACTTTTTCCTTCCTTACAAACCTCTTCTTTGTACACTCACTGTGTAACTGAAGAACAAGATTTCAACATAGACCTTGTGATTATGAATGTGCCCTTGGTGACTCCATCCAAGGTGATTCAGAGGGTAAAGAATCTGCCTGTAATGCAAGAGATTCAGGTTTGACCCCATGTCAGAAAAATCACATGGAGATGAGAATGGCTACCCACTTCAGTATTCTTGCCTGAGAAATCCCATGGACAGAGGAGTATGGTGAGCTATAATCCATAGCATCACAAAGAGTTGGACATGAGTGAGCAGCTTGCACTGACTTCACCTGATGACTCTTATAGTGGAGAGTAAGAGGAAATCTATGACCCTACAAAAGAACAAAAGAAACATCTGTCTCCATAGGAGTCAGTTCCAAGTGTCTTTTGATCTCAGGGGGCTCAGAAAACTACATCTTGTTGTTCACGTTAGAAATGGATATGATTTAAGAGAAGATTTGCTTTGGTGAGAACAACTAAGCTAATATTCATTAACTGTTCACATAACTGATCTCCAACACTCACATGAACTCCACACTTCATCCTCAAACTTCACTTCTGGGGTGCAAGCTAGAGAGAGTTGAATCAAATATTAACTTATACATCTTTTGCACTACAGACCAAGGGACAGGTGTGTGTGTGTGTGTTAAGTAACCAACAGATAAAACATAAAGGGTGACCTTAAATCAATAAGACAGTGATGAATGTGTCACCCCACACACACACTGAAGCTGTTTCTATGTGTTTTAGGTTGGAAGAGTTGTAAAGATTCTATTTACAGGTTTTTGAGTTTCACATAGACTATTTTCGATCTAAATGTTTCACAGGATGCTATTTTTGTGTTTTTAGAAAAGAGGTTTACTTAACTATTTAAATAGACACTAACTGAGCAAAATAGATGAATGTAAATTCAACCATGGTGTCATCCATAGCACAGATCAAGACACTGCATATGCAAAATAGTGTCTACACTTAGAACATGAATACAGATGTATTTATTAATACATATAGGATTAAAGGGCATTGTAAAGCACTTGCCTAAAAAGACTTTTCTTTCTTTTATACTTTATGCTACTTACATTATACCCGACCCTTAAATAATATTCTTACTTTAAAAGATACTTGTTTCATTAATCAATTCAAGTTAGGAAAATATAATATACATTCAAGTAGATGGGCGAAGGAAATGGCAACCCACTCCAGTATTCTTGCCTGGAGAATCCTGTGGACAGAGGAGCCTGGAGGGCTGCTGTCCATAGGGTCACACAGAGTCGAACACGACTGAAGCGACTTAGCAGCAGTAGCAGCACACTCTTCCCTAAAGAAATAAATCTTCACTTCTATGAAATTGCATAGGAAAGGCATAATTACTGTGTGTCTAATTTGGTTGCATTAAAATTATACTCTCATTGCAGCCAGTGCAAAGGGAATAACTTAGAAATTATCCAGCAATTGAGAACAAAGTTTTCAATCATCCTGTCTAAACAACTACTATTTTATTCTCAATTTCTCCCCCACCCCACAGCGTACATTCTCTATCCTTGGCAGGTTTTTTGTTTTTTGTTGTTTTTTTTTTTTTTTCCTGTCCTATGCTTGAGGTGAAGATGAAGTTTGGTTGACTCCTGTGGACTACATCATCCATGTTCTCTAGCTAGTTGGCCTCTGGCTTGTGTAGGCAAAAGCAGGAGATAATTAGAAGAAGACAGAGGTTTATTACCCCCATCTTCTCAGCACTGATTCCTTACTTTTGGCAACAGTTGCATTCCTTTAGAATATTAGCAGGTAACCTCTCCTAATACGACTCATCTTTGGAATACCATTTCCTTTCCTGGTTACTTCAAGCCCATTGAAAGTAATGCTTCCCCAGTGTTGATAGCCTCAGAGATCCTCACTGTTTCTCATTTACTTTTTTTTTTTTTTTTAACTTTCTCCAAACTCTATAGTTCCTAAATTTTAGCCATCTGGGGTGAATTCTATTTCTTTCTGGGATGCTGACTGACAAAGTCTGCATATCCAATTGATGAGATTAATTTATGATTTTTCTCTTTGCTATAATTATAATATAAACTGATGAAAACTTAATTGTACAAGAATGAATATGCCCCACTGGATTTCAGATCGTTTTCCTAGGTAGTGTACTGTTCAACATGGTCTACATGGCACTATCCCTGTAGACAATCATTCTTCACACATACACACTCAGGTCGTATGAACATAGATCATACTTTTATTCCAAGGTGATGCTCTTGTTCAAAATCACTGCAGATGGCAACTGGAGCCATGAAATTAAAAGACACTTACTCCTTGGAAGAAAAGTTATGACCAACCTGGACATCATATTAAAAAGCAGAGATATTACTTTGCAAACAAAGGTTAGTCTAGTCAAAGCTTTGGTTTTTCCAGTAGTCATGTATGCATATGAGAGTTGGACTATAAAGAAAGCTGAGAGCTGAAGAAATGATGGTTTTGAACTATGGTTTTGGAGAAGATTCTTAAGAGTCTCTTGGACAGCAAGGAGATCCAATCAGTCCATCCTAAAGGAGATCAGTCCTGAATATTCATTGGAAAGACTGATGCTGAATCTGAAACTCCAATACTTTGGCCACCTCATGCGAAGAGTTGACTCATTGGGAAAGACCCTGATGCTGGGAAAGATTGAAGGTGGGAGGAGAAGGGGATGACAGAGGATGAGGTGGTTGGATGGCATCACCAACTCAATGGACATGAGTTTGAGTAAACTCCAGGAGTTGGTGATAGACAGGCAGGCCTGATGTGCTGCAGTCCATGGGGTTACAAGGAATCACAACTGAGTGACTGAACTGAACTGAACTGAACTGACGCTCTTATCTTCACAGCGTCCTGTGTGACTTAAGCTTCCTCTACCTCCCTTCTTCCCAAATAGTAATGTGGGATTGTGACCACCTTGACGTATCTTATTCTACAGTTTCCCAGATTTACTAATATGTGTCATATATGTTTTCAAGAATTACCTTTCTCTTTTCTCAGCCCAATTCTCTCACTTACACCAATCACCTTCAGTGCTGAAGTCTTGACAAACCAAACATAGGGTGCAGCACCAATCTGTTCTGTCTGCTTTCTCACTGTCAATGTACTAAAAATTCCAACAGAAATAGTACATGCACTGGAGTCATCTTCTATTAACCAAAACCATGACACACTGAAGAGACTGTCTCTGATTTTTAATCCACTTTCTTCAGTTCAGTTCAGTCACTCAGTTGTGTTTGACTCTTTGTGACCTCATGAATTGCAGCACACCAGGCCTCCCTGTCCATCACAAACTCCCAGAGTTCACTCAAACTCATTTCCATTGAGTCGGTGATGCCATCCAGCCATCTCATCCTCTGTCATCCCATTCTCCTCCTGCCCCCAATCCCTCCCAGCATCACAGTCTCTTCCAATGAGTCAACTCTTCACATGAGGCGGCCAAAGTACTGGAGTTTCAGCTTCAACATCAGTCCTTCCAATGAACAACCAGGACTGATCTCCTTTAGAATGGAATGCTTGGATCTCCTTGCAGTCCAAGGGATTCTCAAGAGTCTACTCTAACACCACAGTTCAAAAGCATCAATTCTTCGGTGCTCAGCTTTCTTCACAGTCCAACTCTCACATCCATACATGACCACTGGAAAAACCATACCTAAGCCTAAAAGCCATATTGCCCAGATTCTTGATTTGTAATTAAAGTCTCAGTAAATATAACTTTTTCAGCTTGCCCATCTTATTATCTGGGGTTTCATTAAGAATCAAGGAATTCCAGCCAAGGCCCAATATACCAGACACACACTGTAGCTTGTAGAAAACCTTTTAGGGGCAGATTCATTATGTGTGGCCATTTTATTATTCCCTTTACCACAAACCCTCCTACAAATTTTGGCTCCTACCGCAGCTGGCAAGACATGCTTAGACTTCTCTGAACCCAAGTGATGTAGCTGAGATCACTTGACATATACAAATTAATGCCTAGGGTGTCAGATTCATGAAACTGTCCTTTCTGTAGGTATTTTCTTCCTGTTGTTGGTTGCATGAAAATCCTATTGAGAAACTCCTTTAGAATCCATGATGTCTTACTTACAGTCAAGCTCTGTCAAGCTCTGATATCAAGTGCTCATTGCTTAAACTAACAATGGTGAAGAGCTATTTCTTCTACCTTCATCACACATAGGAACAGAGCTTATCAACCACTCTTCATAAATTTTCCTGTTCCTGGATTGTTTATAGCCAAAAATTCTTCTTTTAGGTTTTACCTAACCTTTACCCTCCTTTTCACTAACTATCTTTGCGATTTTCTTGTATCAGTTTATGTCTTCCATAAATTCTTTGCCTGTAATGAATATAGTGATTCAATTTTATTTTCCACTTTTCAAGATAACAAAAAATTATCTCCTTAAATTTTTCCCAAATACCAAGTTAACAGTTGATATTCAGGATCTTGAACAATGAATTGGAAGACATGATGATGCATTAAAGAAATTCAAGTAAATTTAATTTAAAATTTGATCAAAATATCTGAAATAAATTTTTTAGATTAAGAGACAATTTTAAGTTTGGTAACCAGCACAGCACTGTAAAGCAATTTTTTCCCCAACTAAAGATAAATTTTTAAAAAATTAAAGAAACAACTTCATCTTTAAGACTCTATTTATAGCTATTCTTTATTTTATACAAAATTCTATGCATATTCACCAAAGCTGTCTTATTTCAAAGTGCAGTCCACCAATTCCTCACTCATAATCATGTATGTTGCTGGTTTAAAAAAATACTTTTTGGACAATAGCTCACACTAAATCTAAAACTATATGGGATGAGAGGTGAAGCAGCCTAGGTGACTTCAAAGCCTTCTAAAGTGCAAGTGGTTTCTTTAAGGAAGAAAGTATTTTGCATGAGTCTTTGTATTGTCAATGCCTGCTACAATGACTGGAACAAAATAAAATAAATCAATAAATATTTATTACATAAATAATGGAATTCGTTAATTTCTTTGGCTGCCATTTTCTCCTGTATATGCCTTTTATTCTGACATACTTCTTTTATTCTCTAGCATATTAGATGCAACATTAACTCTCTTCTCCCTTTGCTCGCATAACCTGTGACACTTGATTCTTTTCCAACTGCTTAGGCCAAATCTTTTAATTTTTATTTTCTTTTTCTAAAATATAAGATCACTGCTATTCTCACTTTACAGAAAATATACAAGTATCAAACAGGTTAATTAAGTTTTTTCAAATATTAAACTTTATGTTTCAAAGTGAAGATAAAGTGACTCACTTTTTCCACTCTTCTTTATTTTTGAATTCATCCTTAGCACTTATCTTACATCAAACCATCTTAGTCACTTAGAAAAACTTTATCATGTTAATGAGTGAATGAATGAATGTACAAATGAGTATGCTATAGGGTCTCTGCTTTAAGAAAACATGAAAGGTTGTCAGATTTAATTTCTCAGTCATTAAAATCATGTTTAGTATATATTGTGGTGGCTTTTAGATTAAATTTTAAGGGTATTTGTGACTCTAATTGTACAAGTGCAGACAGAATTTAAAAGTTTGTCTATTATTCTCTCTAAGCTGGGCTCAATGAACTCCTAAAATATTTTAAATGCACTTCCCCCTAAGAAGAAGTACATTCCCCTGATTTGACCTGAGGAAATTCTAAGTCATTCAAAGTGTTTTCCCTAGGATTGCTCTCCCTGGCTAGCCTTCCTGAGCTCAACTGTGGAAACAGATACGGATAAGACACCCTCACCCAGCTGTGCAGACATCAGCTTCACAGACATAAAGAATAGTTAGAGAGTCTCATGGTAGCTGGAAGACTTGCTCATATGACAAATTGAATCCTCAGAAGACCTTCTGGAATAATTCAGAGAAAAATAATTTATGGAACAAAGATTTAGAGGTCTCTTAATAGTAAGTGAAGATGATATTCAGGAAAATGTGGGCAATTATCTTGGTAATTATTCCATAATTTTCAGTATCAAAAGAATAATAGGAATACAACAATTATATATTTTTAAGCCACAAATTTAAGCACCACCGCAGTATTGTTAGGTTTCCTCTGAGAGATGCAAGCATCCCAAATTCCAGATTTGAGTCCTTTGTACATTTATGCATTCATCATTTAATAAGCATTTTCTGAATACACACAACAGGTCAAGCACTGTGCAACATTCTTCAATGTAGAATTGAATAAAACATAATACTTATTATCATGTAAATCATAGTCTAGTGGATGATACAGAAATATAAACATATAATTATATTGAGATAAGTTTTAAAATAATATTATAAAAATTAATTGTGACAACACAGAGGAGGGAGCAATAAATATGCTATTTTATGAGCAAATTTCAAATATCTTCACTATTTCTCATAGCCTACTTTTTCTCTCAATGTTTCAGTTACAGGTCTTTTTTTTTTTTTTTTCCAAAAATGATGTATATCCATAATGGAGCATTCATTTCAACATTTGTTGTTGTTGTTTAGTCATTGGATCTTGTCTGGCTCTGTTTTTCGACCCCATGGACTGTAGCCTGTCCAGCTCTTCTGTACGTGCAATTATCCAGGCAAGAATGCTGGAGTGAATTGCCATTTCCTTCTTCAGGGGATCTTCTTGACCTAAGGATTGAGTCTGCGCTTCCTGCATGTGTTTCCTGAATTGCAGACAGATTCTTTGCCAGTAAGCCAGCAGGGAAGCCCTCAACACTGGGGATCATATTAATTAAAATTCATGTAAGCGACCATGAATGAAAGTCTATTATGAGAAATTAGTAGTTAATTTTTATACAACAATCCACATATAGCCATCACTAAACTGAATCTAGAGTGATAGATTGCTATCAATGAACTTAAATAGCAGAATTATTTCCCTATAAAAATTACTCTAATAACTTGAAAAAAAAAACAGAAATGGATAGTTTTATCTCAAACTGAGGAATCTGGAAAAAGCAGTCATGTTACAGTAAAAAGTCAAAATACCAGTGAAAACAGTTCAAACTTTGACAAATACTTTAGGAGAGTGCTTTCTAGGTAAAGAAATTTGTGTAAACAAAGACAGAATGAAAAGCTGCAGAGCATACCAGTTGATAAGTTCTGGATAACTAAAGGAGTTGCACAAGTGCATAAAATTTAATACAAACTGAGTATATATAAAAATATTATACATGCATATATATGTGTGTGTGTGTGTGTGTGTGTGTGTGTGTGTGTTTGTAGACCAGATCACCTTACCACATAGTTTGTATGTGGGTCAAGAAGCAACAGATAGAAGCATACATGGAAAAACAGACTGGATGCAAATAGGGAAAGAAGTATGTCAAGGCTGTGTATTGCCACCCTGCTTATTTAACTTGATGATGCAGAATATACCATGCAAAATGCAGGACTGGATGAAGCACAAGCTGAAATCAAGATTGATAAAAAATGTCAATAATTTATATGCAGAGTGTATATATATATACTATATACACTCATAGTGGAATATTATTCAGTTATGAGAAAGAAGGAAATCTTGCCACTTATGACAACATGGATGAAACTTAGGAGCATTATGCTAAGTGTGAGACAAGTCAGTCAGACAAAGACAAATACTGTATGATATCACTTATATGTGAAACTTAAAAATGTAGAATTCATTGAAGCAGAAAGTACAGTTATGGTTCCCAGTGGGTGGGGAATTTGGAGAGATATTAGTCAAAGGGTACAAATACCCAGTTCTGAATAAGTTCTGAAGATCTCATGCACAGCATTGTGATTATAGTCAACGATGCTGTATTATGTATTTGAAAATTGCTAAGACACTAGGTCTTATATATTTTCGCCAAAACATGAAATGATAATTTTGTGGCATAATGGAGATGTTAACTGATGTTATGATAATAATAATATTGCAATATATAAATGTATTAACTCAAAACTTTGCACAACTCAAACTAATACAATGTCATATGTCAATTATATCTTAATTTGAAAATGAAGAAAAACTTGGAAAATCTGGTTGGGCTTTGATTATAAAGCACTTTGGAGGAATTTTCCTTGTGTTCAATGTGTAAATGGGAATCACTAAAGGTTTTAATAAAATACATGAATTAATAACAGAAATAGAAAAGGTAGAGCATAAGTGCAAAAGATTTGAAAAAATGGGAAGCATCAAACACAGAGAACTAGAGGAGGAAAATATCCCACAAATGAAGAGTACCCAGAGAGTTAGGAAATAAACAGAAGCAAACAATTTATGACAAGGTCCATATATGTAAGATTATGTCTCAACTCATCTATTAGACTTAGCATAGCCATCAGTGCCAGCTAATAGCCTTAGACCAATTAAACAGCTTGTGCTCTGCATTGTATACATTTTGGGACATAATTAAATTAATTCTACCAAAATCAAATGTTATAAACTGTCCAGCAATAAAATGGATTGGCCTGGACATTTCAATCTCATTATTTCTTTAAAAAATAATACACAACAAATTTGGTGAACTTACTTAAAAGTAAGCCTGGAGTTCTGTCTTCTAAAATAAACTTATTTACAAAACAGAAATAGAGTCACAGATGTAGAAAACAAAGTTATGGTTACAGGGGGAAAGTGGGAGGGGAGGGATAAATTGGGAGATTGGGATTGACATATGCATACTACTATACATAAAATAAATAATAAAGACCTACTGTATTTGTTGCTTAGCTGGTAAAGAATTTGCCTGCAATGTGGAAGACCTGGGTTTGATCCCTGGGTTGGGAAGATCCCGTGGAGAAGGAAAAGGCTACCCATTCCAGTATTCTGGCCTGGAGAATTTCATATGTAGTCCATGGGGTTGCAAAGAGTTGGACATGACTGAGCAGTTTTCACTTTCACTGTATAGTACAGGGAACTCTATCTAATACTATGTAAAGACCTATATGGGAAAAACATCTAAAAAAGAGTGGATATAGGTATGTATATATATATAACTGATTCACTTTGCTGTACACTTGAAACTAATACAACATTGTAAATTAACTATACTCCATTAAATTTCTTAGCATAGCAAATATAATAAAAATGACCTAAACTATGAAAATAATACAAGATGTTCTGACAGCCCTCATTTCACATATTTCCTAGTGTCAACAACAGGCTGTTGTCATTAGATAACATAGTGCATCAAAATCCTTACCACCTTCAGTGGAATTTTGGACACCACTATGGGATTCATTATCATTTATCATCAGGCTTACTATTGTTATATTCATAGAAAGGAGACATTTCTCTGTAATCATGGTTCTATCAAATGTGTAAACACTAAATATAGACCAAGGGGGAATATCGTTCTCAAGAAAACTGGTACAAACTCAAATTCAGTACCTAGAAGGGTTCTTGGCATAAAGTAGATTTTAAGTAAATAATGGATTCAATTAATGGAATAAATTTCACCTTCTACCTAGTTTTAATTACTTGCCTAAGCCACAGTAGATATTAGAATATTTGAATCAATGTCAGGGATGTACTGTATAGGTTCTTCATTACTCGGTTTATTCATGATGAATATGAAGGAAACAATTAATGACCTCATGGGTCAATGTAAGAATGATGGAATTCAAGAATTTCAAATATATAACTTTTTTCTGCCTTTCACTTTAATATTAATGAATAGTTTTTTTGCTCTGGCCCAAAAAGTTTGCACCGATAGTGGTCATTGACCCAACATAGCCAGTCACAATATTATGCATTTAATTTAAAATAACTATTGATGTATGGCAAAACCAATACAATATTGTAAATTAATTAGCCTCCAATTAAAATACATAAATTTAAATTAAAAAAATAAAAATAAAATAACTGCAGTGTAAAAAATTTAAAAACTATATTAAAAGATATATAATCATTTATAGACTTGAAAGATATTAGCAGAAAAAATCATCAAATACTATTGATACACGTGAAACAATGCAATGGAAGCATGAAAAATGTGCCTGTGGTATCTCATCTATCAGTTTCATCAATTTTTCTTTCCCTCTAAAGAGACTGACTTTTAAACAATGTGTTTGTTTATTGTTCCATTTTCTTCTTCTCTGCTCAGGTCCAATGTTTGTTAGAACAGAAAAAACCTTTCTGCCAAGATATAATCCTTCCTCTTTTTATAAATTCATATTCAGACATTAAAGTTCTTCATGAAACCAGAGAACGTTTATGGAAATGCTATCATCAATTTAATCTGGAAATGGGATAGAACAGTGCTAGGAACTGGAGACAAAGGAGATGGAATTGCAATCAATGTACCAGTGTAAAAAATAGTGTGTTGTTGATGAGAAGCTGAATACACAAATGGACCACAGCCAGACCATACGTAAAAATGGACCTTGGACTCACAACCTGCAGCAATCTGCCCAGGAAGCCAACATTTTATCTGTAATAAACAACGCAGGAGACAAGCCAGCTGTAAATCAGATTTGCAGTAAGCCAGATTGCTATCTATAGGGACAATCCAGGAAGTTAAACAATAATTGTAACAAGGGGCCCAAAATGCCCAGTGCTTGATTAATAACCAACAACTTTCTTAATTTTTGAGCCACTTCCAAATTAGGATCAAATTAAAATCACTTGCTCCTTGGAATAAAAGCTATGACAAACCTAGACAGCATATTAAAAAGCAAAGACATTACTTTACCTACAAATCTCCATATAGTCAAAACTATGGTTTTTAAAGTAGTCATATAGGGATGTGAGTTGGATCATAAAGAAAGCTGAGCACTGAAGAATTGATGCTTTTGAACTGAGGTATTGGAGAAGACTCTTGAGAGTCCCTTGGACTGCAAGAGATCAAACCAGTCAAACCTAAAGGAAATTAGTCCTGAATATTCATTGGAAGGACTGATGTTGAAGCTGAAGCTCCCCTTTGGCCACCTGATGTGAAGAACTGACTCACTGGAAGAGACCCTGATGCTGGGAAAGATGCAGGAGGAGAAGGGGACGACAGAGGATGAGATAGTTGGATGGCATCACCGACTCAGTAGACATGAGTTTGAGCAAGCTCTGGGAGTTGGTGATGGACAGGGAAGCCTGGTGTGCTGCAGTCCATGGGGTTGCAAAGAGTCAGACATGACTGAGAGGCTGAACTGAGCTGAGAGAAAACTTATTCTATTCCCCTCAAAGTGAAAGTGAAATTATTAGTCACTCAGTCACATCCGATTCTTTGTGGGCCTATGGACTGTAGTCTGAAAGGCTCCTGGGCCCACAGGATTTTCCAGGCAAGAATACTGGAGTGGGTTACTGTGCCCTTGTCCAGGGGATCTCCCTGACCCAGGGATTGAACCTGAGTCTCCCGTACTGCAGGCAAATTCTTTACTGTCTGAGCCACTATGCTTCCCTCACCTATCACATAAGATATCATGCTTCTAGTTAGCTTACCTACAACTTCTTTACCAAGTCTTCTTTCCACACCTCAAAGCTTCCTTTCCTTTTACTATAAAATTTCCTCTTGCCTCTGTATGTCTTTGGGTCTCTGTCAAAATACAGGGGATAGTGGCTAGCCCCTTATTAGAGCAAATACAGAATAAATTGCCTTGGCTTTTCTTATTTGGTTGGTTTTCATTTTCTTCTGAATTGAAGATGTTTAAGAAGGTGCAAATTTGGAAAACTCAGCAGTGGCCACAGGACTGGAAAAGGACAGTTTTCATTCCAATTCCAAAGAAAGGCAATGCCAAGGAATTCTCAAATTACAGCACAATTGCACTCATCTCACATGCTAGTAAAGTAATGCTCAAAATTCTCCAAGCCAGGCTTCAGCAATACGTGAACCATGAACTCCCTGATGTTCAAGCTGGTTTTAGAAAAGGCAGAGGAACGAGAGATCAAATTGCCAACATCTGCTGGATCATGGAAAAAGCAAGAGAGTTCCAGAAAAACATCTATTTCTGCTTTATTGACCATGCCAAAGCCTTTGACAGTGTGGATCACAATCAATTATGGAAAATTATGGAAGAGATGGGAATACAAGACCACATGACCTGCCTCTTGAGAAATCTGTATGCAGGCCAGGAAGCAACAGTTAGAACTGGACATGGAACAACAGACTGGTTCCAAATAAGAAAAGGAGTACGTCAAGGCTGTATATTGTCACCCTGCTTATTTAACTTCTATGCAGAGTACCTCATGAGAAACGCTGGACTGGAAGAAACACAAGCTGGAATCACGATTGCCGGGAGAAATATCAATAACCTCAGATATTCAGATGACACCACCCTTATGGCAGAAAGTGAAGAGGAACTAAAAGCCTCTTGATAAAAGTGAAAGAGGAGAGTGAAAATGTTGGCTCAACATTCAGAAAACGAAGATCATGGCATCCGGTCCCATCACTTCATGGGAAATAGATGGGGAAACAGTGGCAACAGTGTCATACTTTATCTTTTTGGGCTCCAAAATCACTGCAGATGGTGACTGCAGCCATGAAATTAAAAGACGCTTACTCCTTGGAAGAAAAGTTATGACCAACCTAGACAGTATATTCAAAAGCAGAGACATTACTTTGCCGACTAAGGTCCATGTAGTCAAGGCTATGGTTTTTCCTATGGTCATGTATGGATGTGAGAGTTGGACTGTGAAGAAGGCTGAGTGCTGAAGAATTGATGCTTTTGAACTGTCGTGTTGGAGAAGACTCTTGAGAGTCCCTTGGACTGCAAAGAGATTCAACCAGTCCATTCTGAAGGAAATCAACCCTGGGATTTCTTTGGAAGGAATGATGCTAAAGCTGAAGCTCCAGTACTTTGGCCACCTCATGCGAAGAGTTGACTCATTGGAAAAGACTTTGATGCTGGGGGGGATTGGGGGCAGGAGGAGAAGGGGACAACAGAGAATGAGATGGCTGGATGGCATCATGGACATGAGTCTGAGTGAACTCCGGGTGTTGGTGATGGACAGAGAGGCCTGGCGTGCTGCACTTCATGGGGTCACAAAGAGTCAGACACGACTGAGCGACTGAACTGAACTGAACTGAAGAAGGTGCCTAATTCAAAGATCAATAGGAAATGGCAAGAAATGTATTATAATTAATATAATATTCAGATGAGAATACTCTTTATTTTTGATCTCTCACAATCAATTTTAGACATATTATTTACGAGGCTTATGTCAGCATGACCTATTTGTTAATTTTCTTTTGGTTTATTGAGTTTTCCATTCTTCAACTACTGATGAAAAAATGCAAGTAAACTACTTACACTTCTTCCTCTTCTTTCACTTACTATCGAAGTCCATTTCTCCTCCATCCTTAACTTTGCCCTTCTTTGCCACTTCTCACCTGTATCTCCTTTAATCCATCATCATTTTCATTATTCCTCCAAGAAAATACTATTCAAAAGTCCATGCAAGTACTAGCACATCAGTGAAGAGTCAACCACATAAGATTTAAAAACAAATTACCCTCGAAGATTCACAGAGAGAAAATGATGGGAAATTACTACTGGTTTATTATTCTGTTCACAAACTCTCAACCAATTACCTATAATAAGAATGCGGTTAATAATTATGTAACACTCATGATAAGGCAGGCAACCCTTAAAGGGTGTATTAATTATCTATTTCCGGGTAACAAATTACAAACAAAACTCAATGATTTAAAACAATCAACTTTCATCCACTCAAAACATCCATGGGTCAGGACTATGGAAGAGGCTTAGCTTCAGGTTTTGACTTAGAGACTGTGAGGAGGGGGCACACAAAACAAAGGCTGGGGTTGCAGTCATATGAAGATGTGTTGGGAGCAGAAGGAGTTACTTCCAAGAGGGCTCATTCACATGGCTGTTTTTAGGGGGCCTCAGTTTCTCCTGGGATGCTGGCAAGATGCCTCAGTTTCACATCAGGTGGCCCACTCCAGAAGACTGCTTGAGTCCTCTCCAAAGAGATCTGACTTCTCCCACAATCAGTGATACAAGAGAAAGAGCCAGTAGGAAACCACACTGCCTTTGGTGATCACATCTCTAAAGTCACACCTGTCACTTCCCCCTTATTCTAACTGTTGCAAGTGTGTTCCTAAGTGTAGTAACCTGGAGTACTGCAGTCCATGGGATCTCAGAGTAAGACACGACTTAGAGACTGAACAAATATAGCTCACATCGAGTCAAAGGGACTTACGCTCCACTTATGGAAGGGCATGTCAAAGATTCTGTGGATGTATTACAAACCACACCAAAGCGTTTTACATAACTATTGACTCAGTCTCTCCTAAAATTCCATGAAACAGGTATTACTATTCCCTTTTCACAGATGAAGAAGTGAAGCTAAAGAAGCTAAATGATTGGTTCTCACAGCTAGCACATTGCAGATGGGGATTGGGATTTCAGCAGTCTGGTTTGTCTTTAACTTCTGTGCTATAGTTGTCCGTCTGGCTACAGTTTACATATCTTATTTGACAACAGATGATTTTTCAGTTTGGAGAATATCTTAGGCTATATCCATATCATTTGTGATTCCTGATCCCACATTTCTTGTCTTCCAGTTCTTTCTCCCATCTGCTGGGCAAGCACCTTTCTTTTGAAAGTGAACAGGTAGTATTCATCAGTTGTCTTATAGGGCTCTAATCTCCTTGCTTCCTGGGGAAGTTACCTTACCCAACAGCATAATCAGCTTTTCTCCTGGGACTGTGTCTCAGTCTCTGGCCATCAGAGAAAACGTGAGCTCACCCCTCTGAGAGGCATGTCTGGATGATTACATTTAGAGGTCCAAGACATTGAAGAGATTATGGACATGATAGACAGGCAATGATAATTTAAGATAAAAATGATAGTTTATTGCAGGACACTGGGAAGCAACATAATACCTAGTGTTTTATTTTTTTTTTCCACTTTGACACCATCCATGAGTCTTTGAAAACATCCAATAGCACATAGTTCCATTTGGTTTTCATGGCTATGTAATGTGAGTTCCCTAAGCACACATTTGATTTGACTGAAATATCACTAGTACTAAAAAAGAGGTTTATGCCACAAAGGGACATAAACCTAAAACACTGTCACCCTCATTCCTAGGAAACATACCAGAATTTTGTGTGAGATCGGTGGTATCATGGTATGAGACAATTCTTTACAATATTTTCACAATGGGAAAAATTTATTATCTAATGACCTGGCATAAAACCATTGAAAACAAAATGACTATTAATAATACTCTAATGTAGAAATCAACCTAAAATTAGGAAAAAAAATATTTCAACCAGTGCAGAGACACAATGTTTTAACACTGTGAGATTCAACAAGCACAATTCTTTTCTTCTAAGATATATGGAAGTTGTTGTTCAATCAATAAGTCATCTACAACTCTTTGGGACCCCATGAACTGCAGCAACATAAGTCTTTTCCTGTGCTTCATTGTCTCCTGAAGTTTACAGCTTTGACTATATGGACCTTTGAGGGCAAAGTGATGTCTCTGCTATTTAATACAGTGCCTAGGTTTGTCATAGCTTTTCTTCCAAGGAGAAAGTGTTTTTTAGTTTTGTGGCTGCAGTCATAATCTACAATGATTTTGGAGCCCAAGAAAATAAAATCTGTCACTGTTTCCAATTTTTCCCCATCTATTTGCCATGAAATGATATGAACAGATGCCATGATCTTACTTCTTTGAATGTTGTTTCAAACCAGCTTTTTCATTCTCATCTTTCACCTTCATCAAGAGGCACTTTAGTTCCTTTCTTCTTTCTACCATTACAGTGGTATCACGTGCATATCTGAGGTTGTTGATATTTCTCTTGGCAATCTTGATTCCAGCCTGTGATTCAGCTAGCCCTTTATCTAGTACTTCTAGATTCACCTGGGACTTCTCATGATGTATTCTGCATATAAGTTAGATAAGCATGGTATCAATATACAGTCTTGATGTACTCCTTTCCCAATTTTGAATCAGTCTGTTGTTTCATGTCCAGTTCTAACTGTTTCTTCTTGACCTGTATACAGGTTTTGTAGGAGGCAGATAAGGTGGTCCTGCATTCCAATCTCTTTAAGAAATATTTCACAGTTTATTGTGATACACACAGTCAGAGCCTCTAGCATAATCAATGAAACAGAAATAGATGTTTTTCTGGAATATCCTTGCTTTTTCTATGATCCAATGAATGTTGGCAATATGATCTCTGGTTCTTCTGCCTTTTCTAAATCCAGCTTGTACATCTGGAACTTCTCAGTTCACATACTGATGATGCCTAGCTTAAAGGATTTTGAGCATGACCTTGCTCCAATGTGAAATAAATGCAACTGTATTGTAGTTTGAATATTCTTTGGCATTGCTTTTCTTTGGAATTGGGATGAAAAGTGACATTTTCCAGTCCTGTGGCCACTGCTGAACTTTCCAAATTTGCTAGCATATTGAGTGAAGAACTTTAACAGGATCATCTTTTAGGATTTGAAATAACAAAGCTGGAATTCTCTCATCTCCAAAAGCTTTGTTTATAATAATGCTTCCTAAGACCTAGTTGACTTCCCACTCCAGAATGTCTGGTTCTAGGTGAGTGACCATAGCACCATGGTTATCATTGTTATTAAGAACTTTTTCGAAAGAAAGCAGGAGTGGCAATACTCATATCCGATAAAATAGACTTTAAAACAAAGGCTGTGAAAAGAGACAAAGAAGGCCACTACATAATTATCAAAGGATCAATCCAAGAAGAAGATATAACAATTATAAATGTATATGCACCCAATATAGGAGCACCGCAATATGTAAGACAAATGCTAACAAGTATGAAAGGGGAAATCAACAATAACACAATAATAGTGGGAGACTTTAATACCCCACTCACACCTATGGACAGATCAACAAAACAGAAAATCAACAAAGAAACACAAACTTTAAATGATACATTAGACCAGTTAGACCTAATTGATATCTATAGGACATTTCACCCCAAAACAATGAATTTCACCTTTTTCTCAAGTGCTCATGGAAAATTCTCCAGGATCGATCACATCCTGGGCCATAAATATAAACTTGATAAATTCAAAAAATCGAAATCATTCCAAGCATCTTTTCTGACCATAATGCATTAAGATTAGATCTCAATTACAGGAGAAAAACTAGTACAAATTCCAACATATGGAGGTTGAACAACACACTTCTGAATAACCAACAAATCACAGAAGAAATCAAAAAGAAATCAAAATATGCATAGAAACTAATGAAAATGAAAACACAACAACCCAAAACCTGTGGGACACTATAAAAGCAGTGCTAAGAGGAAAGTTCATAGCAATACAGGCATATCTCAAGAAACAAGAAAAAAGTCAAATAAATAACCTAATTCTATACCTAAAGCAACTAGAAAAGGAAGAATTGGAGAACCCCAGAGTTAGTAGAAGGAAAGAAATCTTAAAAATTAGGGGAGAAATAAATGCAAAAGAAACAGACCATGGCAAAAATCAACAAAGCCAAAAGCTGATTCTTTGAAAGGATAAATAAAATTGACAAACCATTAGCCAGACTCATCAAGAAGCAAAGAGAGAAAAATCAAATCAATAAAATTAGAAATGAAAATGGAGAGATCACAACAGACAACACAGAAATACAAAGGATCATAAGAGACTACTATCAGCAGTTATATGCCAATAAAATGGACAACATGGAAGAAATGGACAAATTCTTAGAAAAGTACAACTTTCCAAAACTGAACCAGGAAGAAATAGAAAATCTTAACAGACCCATCACAAGCATGGAAATTGAAACTGTAATCAGAAATCTTCCAGCAAACAAAAGCCCAGGTCCAGATGGCTTCACAGCTGAATTCTACCAAAAATTTCGAGAAGAGCTAACACCTATCCTCCTCAAACTCTTCCAGAAAATTGCAGAGGAAGGTAAACTTCCAAATTCATTCTATGAGGCCACCATCACCCTAATACCAAAACCTGACGAAGATACTACAAAAAAAAAAAAAAAAGAAAACTACAGGCCAATATCACTGATGAACATAGATGCAAAAATTCTCAACAAAATTCTAGCAATCAGAATCCAACAACACATTAAAAAGATCATACACCATGACCAAGTGGGCTTTATCCCAGGGATGCAAGGATTCTTCAATATCCACAAATCAATCAATGTAATTCACCACATTAACAAATTGAAAAATAAAAACCATATGATTATCTCAATAGATGCAGAGAAGGCCTTTGACAAAATCCAACATCCATTTATGATAAAAACTCTCCAGAAAGCAGGAACAGAAGGAACATACCTCAACATAATAAAAGCTATATATGACAAACCCACAGCAAACATCCTCAATGGTGAAAAACTGAAAGCATTTCCCCTAAAGTCAGAAACAAGACAAGGGTGCCCACTTTCACCACTACTATTCAACATAGTTCTGGAAGTTTGGGCCACAGCAATCAGAGCTGAAAAAGAAATAAAAGGAATCCAAACTGGAAAAGAAGAAGTAAAACTCTCACTGTTTGCAGATGACATGATCCTCTACATAGAAAACCCTAAAGACTCCACCAGAAAATGACTAGAGCTAATCAATGAATATAGTAAAGTTGCAGGATATAAAATCAACACACAGAAATCCCTTGCATTCCTATACACGAATAATGAGAAAGTAGAAAAAGAAATTAAGGAAACAATTCCATTCACCATTGCAACGAAAAGAATAAAATACTTAGGAATATATCTATTTAAAGAAACTAAAGACCTATATATAGAAAACTATAAAACACTGGTGAAAGAAATCAAAGAGGACACTAATAGATGGAGAAATATACCATGTTCATGGATCGGAAGAATCAATATAGTGAAAATGAGTATACTACCCAAAGCAATTTACAAATTCAATGCAATCCCTATCAAGCTACCAGCCATATTTTTCACAGAAATAGAACAAATAATTTCAAGATTTGTATGGAAATACAAAAAACTTTGAATAGCCAAAGCAATCTTGAGAAAGAAGAATGGAACTGGAGGAATCAACTTGCCTGACTTCAGGCTCTACTACAAAGCCACAGTCATCAAGACAGTATGGTACTGGCACAAAGACAGACATATAGATCAATGGAACAAAATAGAAAGCCCAGAGATAAATCCACACACGTATGGACACCTTATCTTTTACAAAGGAGGCAAGAATATACAATGGAGTAAAGACAATCTCTTTAACAAGTGGCGCTGGGAAAACTGGTCAACCACTTGTACAAGAATGAAACTAGATCACTTTCTAACACCACACACAAAAATAAACTCAAAATGGATTAAAGATCTAAATGTACGACCAGAAACTATAAAACTCCTAGAGGAAAATATAGGCAAAACACTCTTCGACATAAATCACAGCAGGATCCTCTATGAACCACCTCCCAGAATTCTGGAAATAAAAGCAAAAATAAACAAATGGGATCTAATTAAAATTAAAAGCTTCTGCACAACAAAGGAAAATATAAACAAAGTGAAAAGACAGCCTTCTGAATGGGAGAAAATAATAGCAAATGAAGAAACTGACAAACAACTAATCTCAAAAATATACAAGCAACTTATGCAGCTCAATTCCAGAAAAATAAATGACCCAATCAAAAAATGGGCCAAAGAACTCAATAGACATTTTTCCAAAGAAGACATATGCATGGCTAACAAACACATGAAAAGATGCTCAACATCACTCATTATTAGAGAAATGCAAATCAAAACCACAATGAGGTACCACTTCACACCAGTCAGAATGGCTGCGATCCAAAAATCTGCAAGCAATAAATGCTGGAGAGGGTGTGGAGAGAAGGGAACCCTCCTACACTGTTGGTGGGAATGCAAACTAGTACAGCCACTATGGAGAACAGTGTGGAAATTCCTTAAAAAATTGCAAATAGAACTACCTTATGACCAAGCAATCCCACTGCTGGGCATACACATCGAGGAAACCAGAATTGAAAGAGACACATGTACCCCAATGTTCATCGCAGCACTATTTATAATAGCCAGGACTTGGAAACAACCTAGATGTCCATCAGCAGATGAATGGATAAGAAAGCTGTGGTACATATACACAATGGAGTATTACTCAGCCGTTAAAAAGAATTCATTTGAATCAGTTCTGATGAGATGGATGAAACTAGAGCCGATATACAGAGTGAAGTAAGCCAGAAAGAAAAACACCAATACAGTATACTAACACACATATATGGAATTTAGAAAGATGGCAATGACGGCCCTGTATGCAAGACAGCAAAAAAGACACAGATGTGTATAATGGACTTTTGGACTCAGAGGGAGAGGGAGAGTGTGGGATGATTTGGGAGAATGGCATTGTAACATGTATACTATCATGTAAGAATCGAATCGCTAGTCTATGTCTGACGCAGGATACAGCATGCTTGGGGCTGGTGCACGGTGATGACCCAGAGAGATGTTATGGGGAGGGAGGTGGGAGGGGGGTTCATGTTTGGGAACGCATGTACACCCGTGGTGGATTCATGTCAATGTATGGCAAAACCAACACAGTATTGTAAAATAAAGTAAAAAAAAAAAAGTACTTTTTTGTATATTTTTCTACATATTCTTGCTACCACTTATTAATCTCTTCTGCTTTTCTTAGGTCCTTGCAGTTTCTATCCTTTATTGTGTCCATCTTTGCAAGAAATATTTCCTTCAGTTCAGTTCAGTTCAGTTCAGTTCAGTTCAGTCGCTCAGTCATGTCTGACTCTTTGCGACCCCATGAATTGCAGCACACCAGGCCTCCCTGTCCATCACCACCTCCCGGAGTTCATTCAACCTAACGTCCCTTGATTTGGTGATGACATCCAGCCATCTCATCCTCTGCCGTCCCCTTCTCCTCCTGCCCCTGATCCCTTCCAGCAACAGAGTCTTTTCCAATGAGTCAACTCTTCGCATGAGGTAGCCAAAGTACTGGAGTTTCAGCTTTAGCATCATTCCTTCCAAAGAACACCCAGGACTGATCTCCTTTAGAATGGACTGGTTGGATCTCCTTGCAGTCCAAGGGACTCTCAAGAGTCTTCTCCAACACCACAGTTCAAAAGCATCAATTCTTCAGCACTCAGCTTTGTTCATAGTCCGATTCTAACATCCATACATGACTACTGGAAAAATCATAGCCTTGACTAGACGGACCTTTGTTGGCAAAGCAATGTCTGTGCTTTTCAATATGTTATCTAGGTTGGTCATAACTTTCCTTCCAAAGAGTAAGCGTCTTTTAATTTCATGGCTGTAGTCACCATCTGCAGTGGTTTTGGAGCCCCCCAAAAATAAATTTGGCAGTTTCCACTGTTTCCCTATCTATTTCCCATGAAGTGATGGGACCAAATGTCATGATATTTGTTTTCTGAATGTTGAGCTTTAAGCCAACTTTTTCACTCTCCACTTTCACTTTCATCAAGAGGCTTTTTAGTTCCTCTTCACTTTCTGCCATAAGGGTGGTGTCATCCGTATATCTGAGGTTATTGATATATCTCCTGACAATCTTGATTCCAGCTTATGCTTCTTTTAGCTCAGCATTTCTCATGATGTACTCTGCATATAAGTTAAATAAGCAGGGTGACAATATACAGAAGAGATTTCTAGTCTTTCCATTATATTGCTTTCCTCTATATCTTTGCATTATTCATTTAAGAAAACTTTCTTATGTCTCCTTGCTATTCTCTGGAACTCTGCGTTTAGTTGGATATATCTTTCCCTTTCTCCTTTGCCTTTCACTTCTCTTCTTTTCTCAGCTATTTGTAAGGCTGCCTCAGACATCCACTTTCTTCACCTTCTTGCATTTCTTTTTCTTTGGAAGGGTTTTGATCACTGCCTCCTGTACAATGTTATGAACCTTCATCCATAGTTTTCAGGCACTCTGTCTACCAGATCTAATCCCCTGAATCTATTTGGTGTGTGTGTGTGTGTTAGCTCTACAAGGTCTTACAGGTCTTCATAGAACCATTCAACTTCAGCTTCTTTGACATTAGTAGCTGGGTCATAGACTTGGATTACTGTGATACTAAATGGTTTGCCTTGGAAATGAACTGGGATTATTCTGTCATTTTTGAGATTGCACCCAAGTTCTGCATTTGAGACTCTTTTGCTAACTATGAGGACTACTCCATTTCTTCTAGGGGGTTCTCGCCCACAGTAGTAGATATAATGGTTGTCTGAATTTAATCCCTTCATTCTGTTCACTTTAGTTCGCTGATTTCCTGAATATCGATGTTCACTCTTGCCATCTCCTGCTTGAACATTCCATGTTCCTATGCAATATTGTTCTTTACAGCATCAGACTTTACTTTCACCACCAGACACATCCACAATTGAGCATAGTTTCCTCTTTGGCCTAGCCTCTTCATTTTTTTCTGAAGCTATTTCTCTGTTCTTCCCCAGTACCATATTGGATGCTTTGATATAAATCATTTAAGAATTTCAAGAAACCAAGGAAGTGAATCTAACATACTAGCAAATCAGTATTAGAAATCAATCCTGGAGATTTATGCGTATTTTAAAATTCAAGAAAATTACTAGAGAAATGTTTTAAAAAGGTACTTATTTTAACATATTTTATGTTCCCATATTTTAAAGCAGGCACACATCTTTCAAAAATAACTGAATTAAGACAAATGCATAATTTAAATATCTGTGTTAAAAATATATAAATATTTGTTTATCCTCTTAATTTCTGGTCATTTTTAACAGTTTGCCAGTCTGTGTGGTGTCTGTCTAACAACATTTCTCTTGTTAGTGAGTTTGATAAAAAGTTCACATAGAATGGGGAGGGAGGTGGGAGGGGGGTTCATGTTTGGGAATGCATGTAAGAATTAAAGATTTTTTAAAAAAAAAGAATGAATAAAGAAAATAATCATTAAAGAAAAAAAAAGAATTGATCAGACTTAGTCTTTAAGAATCTCAAAGAGACTGATGGATCCAACACCATCAGACTCTCATAATTTTGACCAGCTTGTTCTATTTTAATTGTGTTCATGCATCCTAAAGCATAAAATAAAATCATGCAGATGTTCTCAAGAAATGACAGGACAAGCTCCCCTTAATAGATGATAGCCATTGGCAAGCAAAACCAGTCCATACAAGGGGCTGGATGAAATTAAATGGGAATTCTCTTCTTCCTCAAATATACATTTGTGTGTAACATGGGGGAAAACACACGTTTTTAACCTTATATTAAACCAGGCATTCATAATCTGTCTTTAAGAGATACTAAGAAGCATGAACCTCACCTGTTTAAATGTGTGCTGGCATCCCACCAGAGACAGTAGAGCCTGTGGTGTGATTATTTACATGAACCCCAAGAGGCCATAACCTCCTGATGTCCTAGGAACTTAATGACCTGACTTTGACTGAATTAAAGAAAGACCAGCTGGAGATTAGGACAAAGATTGCAGGCCTAGCAAATATGTCATCTCTGCATCTATCTTAGCAGTTTCAAAATGGTGGAGAATATTTTTCTTTCAAAATATATATCAAGAGCAGTGCCAGAAAATAACTATTACCATCCATAGGCCAAATTTTTTTGAGGAATTCTTAGAGGCTGAAAGCAGATGGGATCAGATAAATGGTGTAGAAAATCCATGAAATATTTGCAGGAGGCCAGCAGGGCAGGACTGCAGGGAAGAAGGGAGTGGTCAGAGGGAGGACTTGGGAAACTGACAGAGTGATGTATGGACTAACTGCCCTGAACTCTGCTGGGTTTCTAGCCACAGGCTCTCCACCCTCCCCAGAATCAGATGATTAACTGGCTACAACTGACAAACTGTGGATGTGGGTGCTGGCACAGGGGTGGTCACAGATGGTCAGCATTCCCAGGGAAGACAGAACCATCATAGAGCAAAGTAAGCAACGGCATTCCTAAGTATAGAACTTTTCCTTCTTAAAAGACTAAGAGAGGTCCTTCTAACTAGATTTTACTGTGTCTCCTTTTCGAGTGATTTCTGTTCAATTGCTAAGTTGTGTCTGACTCTTTGCGACCCTGTGGACTGCAGCATGAGAGGCTTCCCTGTCCTTCACTGCCTCTCAGAGTTTGTTCATATACTTTATAAGTCAATTTAGTCTTACATATTTCTGCTTAGCACAGGAAGTCTCAGCCTATGAAGTTTGAAAGCCAATCAAAAAACGTAATGCATTCTGACTCTAGAACAGTGAACCATAGTCTTAATTATTTACTACAGCCTAATGGAAGATCAGACTTTCGCTGATTCTGCTTTCCTGTCACACCAGGCACAACTTGAACATGTGGAGTCTGGATTCCTGGTACAACTCTTCAGTCAGCCTATGATGCAGTTTGTGTGTGTGTGTGAAGTTCTTTCTGTTTGTCTTTAAACTCAGAAGCACCATGTCCCTTAAATGATGGAGGCGTGTAAATTTACAACTTCTAATTTTTTTTTTTAATTTTAAGGCAGAATTGAAATGATGCTTTACATTGTTTACTTTGAATCTTTGGTATTTCAATAACTTTGAGGTTTTTGCAAATAGATCATAGGGACTTACTTCTTGGTAATTTTAGGTCATGAAATTTTTTCATATTCTAATAGAAATAGATGGGATCAAAGGAACTAGGGAAAGACATGGTTAGACTCTATTTCTGAATCTGTACATGTGTTTCTTCCATCTGACTCTGTCTTATGCTCAGCTCTGTGATGACACTGTTACAGTTATCATTCTGCTTCCTCACTAACTTGTAAAATCCAGAATCATGAATTTGGCTTTGACTGTATAGAGAGCATCATGCTATTGTTAGGGCAAGCTTCATCTAATGCAGATAAAACCCCAAGTATGTGAGAGGCTTCTGTGGTATTGCTTCATTTAATGAAGCACATGTGGTTGAGTGTACTGGGGCTTGTGGGTGGGCTCTGAGAATTCAGATGGGGACTATAAATTCGAGGCGCTTTCTGTTTCTTTTTTTTTTATAACAAATGAGCATTCTCCCAATTAAAAAATTTTGTATAATAAGATTTACATTCACAAGAAAAGCGAGGCCAATGATAGGTAGACAAAACCACAACTAAACAAGACTAATAAGGAATTACCAGCTTAGAGTGTTATATTTCTTTGCTGAGATTAAGGCCCATACTGTGAATGTATACTACAGTCACCAGTGAGAATATTTCCATTGGATTGCTTTAATTGTGGGATCAGGTTTGAAGGAGTATCACATATTAGATGACATAAGCAACAACAACTAACTCCACATAGACTCAGTTTTAAAGCTCAGTAGAACCATAAAGGAAAGCACAGCTGGCGTGGTGGCTTTATAAAATCACAGAGAAAAATATCCATCTTTCTGACTACTTGCTTCACTTACTCTTCAAAATTCTTCATCTCCTGTTATAAAGTACATTCCTCCCAGCTCCTCATTTCCCCTTATTGTTTTCTGACCATTCAAACAACCCTGTCATCAGCCTGCCCTATTTCAAAATACCTGGCTACAAAATTAAATCCATTCCATTTCCATCCCTTCATTAACTGCTATTTCCTCAGCATAGCTGGATCTCATGCAGTCCTTTGAGAAAAGAAATATTAACAGATGAGCTGACTTTAATGTTTTATATACAGAGAAAGCAGCTCTTAGAATTGCATTCCTTCCTAAGGACTCTTTTTAGTTCTCTGTGTCTCAAGGTATATAGAATAAGGTCCCTGTCACTGAGTGGTCAATATTTTAATTTCACATGTGATGTTTGTGTTGTGTATCTATAAGTGGTGGGATTGCTGAAAATATTAGCAGACTAAACTGACTCGGTTTCAGAGAAGGACATCTTTCAAACACTGGCAAAATCATACCTCAGAACAAGTCATAATGGCCCTGGGATGGATTGAAAGACATGGCACATCCTCCTGGAGGAGAGAAAATTGCTTTCATTTATTTATTCAGACAAAGAAATATGACTAGTTTCTCATAAGGATTTTTGAGCTTCATTGTATACATTTGCTCTGACATATTTATAGGGTATTCATGCATGCTAAGTCGCTTCAGTCATGTCCAACTCTTTGCAGCCCTATAAACTATAGCCCACCAGGCTCCTTTGTCCAGGGGATTCTCCAGGCAAGAATAATGAAGTGGGTTGCCGTGCCCTCCTCCATGGGATCTTCCCAATCCAGGGATAGAACCTGCATCTCTCATGTCTCCTGCACTGGCAGGCAGGTTCTTTACCACTAGCACCACCTAGGAAGCCCATTTAAAGTGTATTTTATATTGAAAATATAAATTTATATATTCAAATTTTATATTATAAATCAATGCTATGTTTTAAGAAGAAACAAAGATAACTAGACTTAAATACAAAAGAAAAAAAATGGAGTGATACAGGTAGACAGTTCCAGAAACAATATCTCCTGGCTTCCTAACAATATTTGTTGGGGCATCTGACAACTAGAAGCAATGGTTTCAAAGACCTAGCTCCTTCTGTCTACCTGATGAGCAAATCTGATGATTTAGAGAGACCTCACTCTGCATTGCACGTTTGTCTTGTGCCCTGAGAATGCTGGGTGTGCTTTCAGCCACAGAATGCCTTCTCCGTGCTAGCCAGGCCCAGCACTTGCTTTCTTTCAGGGCCTCTCTGACTCACTGGCCCATGGTGGCTCTGAGTTGTTCCAGATCTTCTCTTATCATACATTTTTGAATATAAAATTAGTAAGAGTGGTTTGAAGGAGAGTTAGGAATGTATTAATTAGGTATTGGACCCTGGTTCCTAATGTAAGAACTAAATTAAATTCTGCACAACAAACTGTACTCAGTTTCTCTGATTTATCATGAAACATTTCACAGAAAAATGCCAATTGCTCCAAATATGACATGAGAGAGAAATGAGAGGGAAAGAGACACGGGGGAAGAGAGAACATTATTGAGATTCATAAAAACATAGCTTTTGCCCATGTGTTTAATAACACCAAAGAATTTAAACTTACTCCAGAAGAATGTTATTCTTTGATCAATAACATGACCTATTTGACTAGACTGACCTGATACCCTCTGAGGTCTCCTAGTGTGACTAATTGAAGGAAATTTCATGCATTCCTTCAACCTAGTTATAAGTGAAGGAAGGAAGGAAGGAGATGACAAATTAAAGAAGGCTACTGCATAGTAAATGTTGGTACACATTCATACAAAGTGTTTTGGGGAATAATTTTCAAGACTGGAATTGCAAAGGCTCAAGTATATACGGTCACAATTATGTAAAAGCCATCTGTACTTCAGTTACTCTACCTTACTATATTTGTTAGACATACTGTTGACCTAGATGCTGGTATACTGTCATGAGTAACTTATAATCTTTATAAATATATTCCTGTTTCCAAAGAAATTACTACCTTTATCAAAACTTATGAAAGAGATACAAGGACAGAGAGAAAACCTGCTTTCCTCACCTCTGGTTTCATAGACCCAAAGATAGTAGGCTTAAGCTTATATGAATAATCATGATTTCAAGGCATTTCCTGCAATTCTCCTGACATTCCTTCTGCCTAATTTTAATACCTATTGCTTGCCTATTTCAAAATTAGGCAGTAAGTAGGAATGCTAATACTGAACTCTCTTTTTTTTTCCCCTCTATAATAGATTCAGCATTTTTGAGAAAATAATACCTTTATGTTAGTGAGTGAAAAGGCCTTTAGAGACATTTCATTAAGTCACAAAACAGCCTGTGACAAAACTACAGGGTACTGTTATTATCTTCAATTTCCAGATGGAAAAGCGAGAGATAGAAAGAGTGTAGTTACCTTCTTAGTAGTACCTACAGGATGCCTGTCAAGCTGGCCTTTCAGGCTCCAGCCTGTACTCTCTCCATACTCCAGGCCTGCTTGCATCTGCCTTTCTACTAAACTACACATCTTCGTGTTGGAATCATACTTATTGTTTATATATTGCTGGCCAAGTACTTAGTCATCAAGCGCTTTGTGCATCACAATTTTAGCATAAGTGCTTGGCTCATGTTTCCTCAAGTGACTGTTTGTCATCCAGTCTGCTAGTGATGGGTAACTGAATAAAAACTCCTGGAGTAAGTTAGGCCAATCAGATTCTATCTCCATTAATAATTTGAAACATGAACCAAAAGACACATACATTAAACTTGTGTTGATTCCAAATGAGAGTGCCCCAGAGCAGAAGAGGATACACACTTCTACTGCATAGCACCTGGGGACAACCTGGTTTGTAGCCTTCCTGCAGTTTCATTGTTCAACATTTCTATTTATAGAATACAAAAATTTCCACCCATTATTTTTCCTTAAGAGGTGTACATATAACCAAGAGAAAGTTACAATTCAATATGTTTGTGGCTCTCTTTTTGAAAAAGCTATTTTATTTATTGACAGCTTAAGTAATATTTTTACAAAAGTATCTGGACAGATAATTATTAATATTACCAAGTGATATTTACTGTGCCATCACCAACTTTGTCACTTGCATACTTCTTCACATGATTTAACCTTCTTCTTCTAAGAATTATGCTATCTTTCATCTAAGGTAACAATTCACTTACAAGCACTTGTTCTACAAAGTTCATTTTAGCTTAAATCCATTCTTCTATTTATTGACTTATCACCAAAATTAACAACAACAACAAAAAAATAGCTAGACAAATATAGCTACCAAATTTAAGTGGACTTTTGATGAAATAATTTTAACACTAAAAATATACCAGTGTTAAAAATTACAAATTCATTTTCTAGATGTTAGAAAAAAATATAGGGCAAATAGTTATATTTTTTTCAAAATGCTTAGAAACAGCATAAGTTAATGCAAAAGGATAAACAATGAATTCAGTACTCTTGATTCAGTATCTGAGTCTGTCACTAAGTCCCTTTATTGTCACTTCTCTGGGGTACAAATTCCTATAAAACAATGAGGATGAGAGATTAAAAAGCCTGGGGACAGGGTGACTGTGAGATCTAGATTAAATCCTTCTGACCATTGCATTCTTAAGAAAGTTTTTAAAGACGGGGCATATATGAATCTAATCTTTGTATTTAACATAGTGACAGAATATAATGTTGATAAATATCTTATGTAGCTATTATAATTATTATAGCTTATCTTCAAAAGCAGCTATGAAGTTTTGAGAAAAATCATATAGGCAAATTGAGGAAAAGCATACATACAATTGAAACAGTGAAAGTGTTAGTCATTCAGTTTTGTCTGACTCTTTGCAACCCAATGGACTGCAGCCCACCAGGTTTCTCTGTCCATGGGATTCTCCAGGCAAGAATTTTTGAGTGGGAAGACATTCCTTTCTCCATGAGATCTTCTTGACCCAGAGACCAACCTGGATCTCTCCTATTGCAGGCAGATTCATTACCATCTGAGCCACAATTGCCAACCATTAAAAGTGATTAATCAAAAAATAAATTTAAAAAAATTTAAAAAGTGATTAATCAAAAAGTTGTAATTGACATTATATACAGGTGTGAAAAAAAAGCCCATACAGATATGCATTTACAAAAATAAATAGCACATAAGATACATGAGGCATTATGATCATGAATATTTTAAAAGATGTTTTCACATTGTCATTATTTTTCTATTCTATTTGGATTGAGGGAGCAAAATTAGTGGATAAGCTAAAATTAATTTTGTTGCAAGGCAGAGATGCAGAGGGTTTGACATAAGCTTTGAAATCAGTCAGATTGAGCTCAAATGCAGGCTCAGCTGCTTACTGATGTCCTCATTCTCAGAATTTCTTCATTTGTAAAAGAGAGATAATAGCCATGTCGTAGGGCTGCTGCAAGGAGGAAATAAAATAAGTATATAATGGGCACAGCACAATTTTAAGCCTTATTCATTATCATTAGTGTTTACATGAAAAATTGTTCTATAGCACCCAGTTTGAGGGTGAGTGGGTTAGATTTTTAGTATATGAGAGGAAGGACAAGTATTCCAGGCAAAGCCAACTAATTATTCATAACATTCAATGTGCCTTTGTGTTTACCACATGATTTTAAGGAAACTAACTCAAAATAGTGCATAGTGCGTTGATCTAAGAGTCAATGAGAAGAATCTTTCTAAAAACTTTGACTAAAATATAATGAAGTTACATATATTTTCACAGCTATTGCATTGAAGTATGAACTGTCACAAATGGCTTAAGTTGCCTAAGAATATCTGTGATTATCCTATTTATTAAGCAGCAACATTATTGTTTTTCACAATAAAATATTCATATGGTGAAGAATTGTCATAATTAGTTGAAAAAAATATAAAATATTCATTTTATTTTCAATATCCTTTTGAATGGAAAAAGAAATGTAAAGGGAAGAACATCATTAATACTTAAATAATGAATATATTATTTTATTAAAGTCAGTTTATATAAAATAATTTTGATAAATAAAATTTTTTACTTTTAGTAATTATTCAAATATTTCATTAAAATGTTATAGCTGTTTTTTGGTCATTCAGTCTTCATCTATCTTGTTCCTACTTGAGTTCATGTTTGTTAAGCAGAGTGTTACTGCTGCAGTCAAGAAAAAAGAAAATAGAGAAGATTTCTACTTCTCAATGCTTGTGGATATGAGAATGACTTCCTAAACTTCTAGTTTCCAATATACAGCCACATGCGTCAAGCTATGCATGGATATGTGAAATCACTGTCCCTGTGGGATACATAAGAAGTGATGAAACATCAACTTGGGCAAATATAAACCAATGCTTCCTTAAATATTATAGCTAGCATGCCATTCCAATGAAAACAAAAAAAAACGCACTTTATTTTAAGTAATAAGTTACATCTCAAAACTTCCCATCTATTATAACAAAAGTAAAAACTTTACAATTATTACTGTGATTGTTTTTATAGATTTTAAATTCAAATAAAGTTGTGTATTTCTAACAGCTAATTAGCGGGTCATTGTTGAATTGCATTGTGTATATATTGTAAAATACCATGAGCGATATGAAATATTAATGTAGGGAACAAACACAATAGAAAATTGCTCCACAGTTTTAAGAACTTTAGAGTCCAAATAAAGTGTTAATGCTGGCAATACCACTTAATTTAAATTATGTGCACATATTTTTATTTATAACCTCAAAGAAATTAATTTACCTAAATAAAACTTTTCATCTATAAGATGGTTGATGATGATAGAAAAATATTTATCATGGTTTTGTAATAAGAGGTTAGTGAAATAATTTTTGTTCATGGTTTAGAATATTGTCTAATGCAAGTAAAGAGTGTGAATAAAAAGTGAATTATTTTTATTATGAAATATTAGCAGCTATTTTGTGGTCTACATTTTAATAAACAGACATTATTTAATGACAGGCTTCCCTGGTGGCTCAGTGGTAAAGAATCTGCCAGCCAATGCAGGAAATGTGGTATAGGTCCTCAGGTTGGAAAGATCCCCTGGAGAAGGAAATGGCAACCCACTCCAATATTCTTGACTGGAGAATGTCATGGACAGAAGAGCCTGGTGGCTCCACACTCCATGGGGTTGCAAAAGAGGCCAACATGACTTAGCAACTAAACAGCAACAAAACAGCAGAATAGAAAATGCTAAAATAAACCCTTGTAAGTATAGTTAACTGATCTTTGAAAAGGAACTGAAGGCAATACAAGGGAGCAAATATAATATTTTCAACAAATATTAACATGACCAGTACAACCTGATATCCACATATAAAAATGAATTTAGATACAGACTTTATACCTTCACAAAAATTAACTCAAAATGGATTGAAGATCAAAATGAAAAGCATAAAACTATGAAACTCCTAGAAGATGGCAAAGGAGAAACTTATATTACCTTGAGTATGGCAATGCTTTTTTTTGATACAACACCAAAACCATGATAGATGAAAGAAATAATTAATAAGCTGCACTTCATTAAAATTAAAATCTATTCTGAAAGAGAAGGTCAAGAGAATGAGAAGACAAGCCAGAGATTAGGAGAAAATGTTTGCAAAAGACACATTTATAAAGGAGAGTAATCTGTAATATACAAATTCGACATTAAGAAAACAGCCTGATTAAAAAGGGGAGGATAAATAATGAACACCTTAGCTACGAAGATGTATAGATAACAAATAAACACATGAAAAGATGTTCCAAGTCATGTCAGTTGAGAAACTAAATTAAAATAACAATGATGTACTAGGTCACACTTATTAGAATGGCCAAAATTTGGAACAATGCCAACATAAAAAGCATGGCAAGGATGAGGAGTTACAGAAAATTTCAATGATTGCTGTTCAGAATAGAAAATGGTCCAGTCACTTTGGAAGACTGTTTGAAAATTTCTTACAAAACTTACTGTGGCATTTATCCAAGCAAGTAGAACCTGCGTATCTATACAAAAACCTGCAAAGGAAAGTTTTTAGGAGTTTATTTGTAATCGTCAAAAGTTAGAAATAACCAAGAAGGCCTTTAGTAGAAGAACACATAAACTGTGGCACACTAGATAATGAAATATTATTCAGTGCTGAAAATAACATCCATTAAGCTATGAAAAGACATGGATGAAATTTAAATACTTATTACTAAGTGAAAGAATCCAAAAGGGCTATATACTGTATGATTTGGAACTTCTCTGATGGTGCAGTGGTAAAGAATGTGCCGCAGATGGAAGAGATGAGGGTTTGATCTCTTACGGACTTTGAGTGATTGTGTTCCTTTTGTTCATCAATTGCAACAAATGCATCACTCTGGTAGGGGATGTTGATAACAATGTTTAGCTATATATGTGGGGCTTCCCAGGCAGCTCCCTTGGTAAAGAATCTGCCTGTGATGCAGGAGTCACAAGAGATGTAGATTCAATCCCTGAGGTGGGAAGATTCCCTGGAGGAAATCATGGCAACCTACTCCAGTATTCTTGCCTGGAGAATCCATGGACAGAGGAACCTGGTGAGCAACAGTCCATGGGGTTGTAAAGAGATGAAAACGACTGAAGCTGAAGACCATGCACACACGCATACATGTGTGGGGTCAGACAGCATATGGGAAATCTTCATACTATCCTCTCACTTTGCTTTGAACCTAAAATTGCTCTGAAAGAACATTATCTTAATAAAATGTTAAAAAAAAAAAGCTCATAGTTCAAATGAATGACCAATACCTTTGTTCTATAAACATTGTTTAATACCAGTGCAAACATATTATATACTGAAATCAGACTGATTATATTTGCAGCTGAAGATGGAGAAGCTCTGTACAGTCAGGAAAACAAGACCAGGAGCTAACTATGGCTCAGATCGTGAACTTCTTATTGCAAAATTCAGACTTAAATTGAAGAAAGTAGGAAAAACCACTAGACCATTCAGATATGACCAAAATAAAAGCCCTTACAATTACACAGTGGATGTAACAAATAAATTCAAGGGATTAGACCTGATAGACAAAGTGCCTGAAGAACTATGACTGGAGGTTTGTGACATTGTACAGGACACAGTATCAAACAATCCCCAAGAAAGGAAATGCAAAAAAGGCAAATGGTTATCTGAGGAGTCCTTACAAATAGCTGAGAAAAGAAGAGAAGCAAGAGGCAAAGGACAAAAGGAACGATATATTCATCTGAATGCAGAGTTCCAAAGAATAGCAAGGAGAGATAAGAAAGCCTTTCTAAATGATCAATGGAAAGAAACAGAGGAGAACAATAGAATGAAAAAGACTAGAGATCTCTTCAAGAAAATTAGAGATACCAAGGAAACGTTTCATGCAAAGATGGGAACAATAAAAAGCAGAAATGGTACGGAACAGAAGTAAAAGATATTAAGAAGAGGTGGCAAGAATACACAGAACTATAAAGAAGATCTTAATGACCCAGAAAACCACGATGGTGCAATCACTCACCTAGAATCAGACATCCTGAAGTACAAAGTCAAGTGGGCCTTAGGAAGCATCACTACAGACAAAGCTAGTGGAGGTGATGGAAGTCCAGCTGAGCTATTTCAAATCCTAAAAGATAATGCTGTGAATGTGCTGCATTCAATATGTCATAAAATTTGGAAAACTCAGCAGTGACCACAGAACTGGAAAAGGTCAGTTTTCATTCCAATCATAAAGAAAGACAATGCCAAAGAATGTTCAAAGTACCACACAATGGCACACATTTCACAAGCTGGGAAAGTAATGCTCAGAATTCTCCAAGATAGACTCAAACATGTAAACCAAGAAATTTCAGATGTTCAAGTTGAGTTTATAAAAGGCAGAGCAACCAGAGATTAAGTTGCCAACATGCATTGGATCATAGAAGAAACAAGAGAATTCCAGAAACAAACCATCTGCTTCTGCTTTATTGACTACGCCAAAGCCTTTTGTGGATCACAATAACTGTGGAAAATTCTTAAGGTGATGGGAGTACCAGACCACCTTACCTGCCTCCTGAGAAACCTGTATGCAAGTCAAGAAGCAACAGTTAGAACCAGACATGGAACAACAGACTGATTACAATTTGGGAAAGGAATACAACAAGGCTTTATATTGACACCTTGCTTATTTAATTTATATGCTGAGTACATCATCAGAAGTTCTGGGCTGGATGAAGCACAAGCTAGAATCAAGACTGCAGGGAGGAATATCAATAACCTCAGATATGCATATAACACCATGCTTACGGCAGAAAGCGAAGTGGAACCAAAGAGCCACTTGATGAAAGTGAAAGACAATGATGAAAATGTTGGCTTAAAGCTCAACATTCAAAACACTAAGATGATGGCATCCGGTCTCATCACTTCATGGCAAATAGACAGGGAAACAGTGCAAACAGTGAGAGAATTTGTTTTCTTGGACTCCAAAATTACTGCAGATGCTAACTGCAGCCATGAAATTAAAAAATGCTTGCTGTTTGGAGAAAAAAAAACTATGACCAACCTAGACAGCATATTAAAAAGCAGAGACATTACTTTACCATCAAAAGCCTAAATAGTCGAAATGGTGATTTTTTTCCAGTAGTCATATATGAATGTTAGAGTTGAACCATAAAGAAGGCTGAGCGCTGACAAATTGGTGCCTTTGAACTGTGGTGTTGGAGAAGACTTTTGAGAGTCCCTTGGACTGCAAAGAGATCAAATCAGTCGATCCTAGAGGAAATCAATCCTGAATATTCATTGGAAGAACTGATGCTGAAGTTGAAGCTCCAGTACTTTGGCCACCTGATGCAAAGAACTGAGTTATTAGAAAAGATCCTGATGTTGGGAAAGATTAAAGGCAGAAGGATAAGGGGGCAACAGAGTATGAGATGGTTGGATGACATCACCGGCTTAAGGGACATGTGTTTGAGCAAGGTCTGGGAAATGTTGATGGACATGGAAGCCTGGTGTGCTGCAGTCCATAGGGTCTCAAAGAGTCTGACACAATTGAGTGACTGAACAGCATCAAACATATTGTATAGAAAACTACCTACTCAGTGTTTTGGTTTGCTTTTTTGCCATTGGGGAGATGTTGCTTGTATCAAAATAGTAACCTATAGTTATTTTGCAGTCATCTCTTCCATAGCCTGACATAAATGATGCCATCATATTCAACCATGCTAGTAGCAAAGGCAGTGGCACCCCACTCCAGTACTCTTGCCTGAAAAATCCCATGGACGGAGGAGCCTTGTAGGCCTCAGTCCATGGGGTCGCTAAAAGTCAGACAGGACTGAGCGACTTCACTTTCACTTTTCACTTTCCTCCATTGGAGAAGGAAATGGCAACCCACTCCAGTATTCTTGCCTGGAGAATCCCAGGGACGGGGAAGCCTGGTGGGCTGCAGTCTATGGGGTCTCACAGAGTCAGACACGACTGAAGCGACTTAGCAGCAGCAGCAGCAGCAGTAGCCATAGAAGTGACTGTAGAGTGACTCTTTGTCAGTTGTACATTCCAGATATTTTATATCTTCTTGATAATATTCTAGCCCAAAATAGGTCTTTTACCCTTAATTTGGAAGAACTCTGAGTCTATAGAGAAAGCAAAATGGACTTTGATTTAGTTTATAACTTAAAAAATGCAAATCGGATATATAGATACTTTCTCCATATCCTCCTCCACACTCACTCAAGTACACACAGCCGTACACAGATTTATTCTGATGGTTGCAATTTAGTTATTTTCACTCCTTGTGTAACAAGGATACCTTTGCTAGCTTGCTTCTTCATTAATTTGAGATTAATGCATTCTAAAACCAACCAATAAAGGTTAACCTAGGATTTGAGATTATTGTAATGTAGTTTGGCATTTAGTGATTCTTATAAACGAAATTGAATTGACACCAAGTTCAAAAGTACCATGAGCATATTTAAATGTTTCTCTGATGAACTGTGAACATTCACCAATTAATCTTCTAAATGCTTCCAGTTAATTTTCCAGCAGTTGAAAAGAAGAGAACTACATAAAGGCATGTTCCCAATTTGATGTGTGTGTCTGTTTTATCCATTTAGTGTAAGAATAAATTGCTCTGTATTGAACTACTTATCCCTTTTATTCATAAGTTTTTCATGTAATCATGTTCTTTTCATAGAGATTAGAAAGCTAAAACTTAGTGTAATGCAATATGAGAAAGGCTTGGTGTTTCATGCTTTTCAGTTTCAAGTAATACAGACACATGACTTCTGTGCAAAATCTTCAAAAGGCACTACGTAAAAAAAACTATAATCAGTCAACTTGGTACTTATCATTTTTTATTTAACTTCTTTTCATTTTTGGAAATGTACTGATATTAGTACATTCATTATTTGGTCAAAAGAGTAGATAATGCTAGTCTCATTATATGTAACTATTAAAACTAATGTATTTTAATGTGTTCCTTTGTGGAGAAATTAATCTCATTTAAAATTAAAAGGATAGATTTTGTTTTTCTATATCCTTGGTGCAAGCACATTTCACAGACTTCCATGATTACAATCAGATGTTTATTACTGAGTATTTTTTTAAGTTTAATTTAGAGTTAAAAATAATAGTTCAATTAGTGACAAAATTTGAAAATAATATAATAGTAAATTGTGAGTGGATTAAACATAAAAATGAAAACAAGCTTAAAGTAAGATTCCTTACTTATAAGGATTTTCTCTCACCAACTGTACAGAGCTATGCTGTGTGTTGCCATGCTGTGTGTTTTGTTTTGTTCTGTTTTTTAGTATTATTTTGAACCAACCACTTCACTTCTTTTTAGTAATAACAAAACCAATTAATATAATCTTCCACAATATAGATAGAGACTATAACAAAGTAAACAACAACAATGAGGCATTAATTTAGTGCTGATTCTTTCCAAGTGTTCATTATGTCATTTAAACCTAATTATAAGCCAAAAGTTTGAACTCAAGTGGGGCTAAAGAAGCATTACTATGAACAAAGATAGTGGAAGTGACAGAATTCCAGTTGAACTATTTAAAGTTCTAAAAGATGCTGTTGAGCTGCTGTGCTCAATATGTCACCAAACTTGGAAAACTCAGCAGTGGCCACAGGGCTGGAAAAGGTCAGTTTCATTCCAATCTCAAAGAAAAGCAATGCCAAAGAATTTTCAAACAGCCACACAATTGCCTCATTCCACGTTAGTAAGGTTATATTCAAAATCCTTCAACCTAGGCTTCAGAAGTACATGAATTGAAAACATCCAGATGTTCAAGCTGGGTTTAGATAAGGCAGAGGAACCAGAGATCAAATTGCCAACATTTATTGGATTATGGAGAAAGCAAAGGAACTCCAGAAAAACATCTATTTCTGCTTCATTGACTATGCTAAAGCTTTTGACTTTGTGAATCACAACAGATTTTGGAAAATTCTTAAAAAGATGGGAATACTAGACCACCTTACCTGTCTCTTGAGAAACCTATATGCAGGTCAAGAAGCAACAGTTAGAACTGGACATGGAACAATGGACTGTTTCAAAATTGCGATAGAGGTACATCAAGGCTATATATTGTCACCCTGCTTATTTAACTTATATGTGAAGTATATCATGCAAAATGCTGGGATGGATGAAGCAGCAACTGGCATCAAGATTGATGGGATAAATATCAACAACCTCAGATGTGCAGATGATACCACTCTAATGGCAGAAGGTGAAGAGGAACTATAGAGCCTCTTGATGAGGGTGAAAGAGGAGAATGAAAAAGCTGGCTTGAAACTCAGCATTAAAAAAGCTAAGATCATGGCATCTAGTTGGTGCCATCACTTCATGGCAAAAAGAAGAGAAAAAGTGGAAGCAGTAAATAAAATGTTACTGCTTGGGCTTCAAAATCACTGCAGATTGTGACTGCATCCACAAAATTAAAAGATTCTTGTTCCTCGGAAGGAAAGCTGACAAACCTAGATAGTATATTAAAAATTAGTGATATCACTTTCCTGACAAAGGTCTATATAGTTAAAGCTGTGGTTTTTCCAGTAGTCATGTACAGATGTGAGAGTTGGATTATAAAGAAGACTGAGCACCAGATAATTTACTTTTTCAATTCTTGATGCTGGAGAAGACACTTGAAGGTCCCTTGTACTGTAAGAAGATTAAACCAAACAATCCTTAACAAAGTCAACCCTGAATATTCATTGGAAGGATTGATGCTGAAGCTGAAGCTCCAACATTTTGGCCGCTTGATGTGAAGAACCAACTCATTGGAAAAGACCCTAATGCTGGGAAAGATTGAAGGAAAAAGGAGAAGGGGACAAGAGAAAACGACATGGTTAGATGGCATCATTGAATCAATAGACATGAATTTGAGCAAACTTCAGGAGACAGTGGAGGAGTGTGCTGCAGTCCACAAGGTCACAAAGAGTTGGTCAGACATGGCATTGCGACTAAACAACAATAACAAGCCAATGAGCTAGGTCTTACTATTAAATTTATTTTCTACATGAAGAAACTGAGGCTTAGAACATTTCTAAGTTGATCAAAGCCACATAGCTAAAAGGAGAAGGAACCAGTATTTTAGGTTAGGGTTATCGGGTTATCTGATTTTACAATCTATCCATTTAATTATTCACTATAGTACTTGTTTTTACTTTCTAAAAGTTCAGGTTTTCTGGATGATAATTAACTATGAATAGATATTAGAACATTATTTCTTTCAATTATACCTTTTTGTATCAGCATTAGATTTATTTAGCTTACATACTTACCAAATAAAGTATTAATGTTTTAAGTTCAATTAATATAATATTTTAGTATAATATACATTACAATGTGGAGTAAAATTGAAGTGAATACAAGTATTAGTGTGTGTGTATGTGCTCAGTCATGTCTGACTCTATAGCCCAATGGATTTTAGCTTGCCAGACTCCTCTGTGCATGGAATTTTCCAAGCAAGACCACTGGAGTGGATTGCCATTTCTCGTCCAGGGCACTTATCCAATCCAAGGATCAAACACGCATCTCCTTGTCTCCTGCATTGGGAGATAGATTCTTTACCACTAGAGCTACATGGGAAGCCCTAGATATTTGCACATTATTTCTTACAATTATACTTTTTGTATCAGCATTATATTTTTATATTTAGCTTACATATTTACAAAAAATTAAGTATGAAACTAAGTGCAATTAATATGATATTTTATTACAACATACATTTTAATGTAGAGTAAAATTGAAATAAATACAAGTATTAGTCATAGCCTGTGCATGAAATCTCCCATTAGTAAATGCTCTAATGTTTCTTGTGTGTTGATTAGATCTCTCTTTCCCCAAACACTGTAGTTTTAAGATCTACTGAGCATTTGTGAAAGTCTTAAACAATGACTATTTTCCATAGAAGTTTTAAGGCCAGCAGCTTATCTTTACCATTGCTGTGCTGAATTCAGTAAGAATAGTTTTGTTAGTAAAACAAAAAGGTTTTCTGCCTTTTTCTGCAAGTATATTTTCTTTCCTTAGAGGAAAAACAAGTAGATGTGTTAGTATGTTGGCTAGATAGAATCTTAAATTCCTATTGTTTTAGCAAATCTTTAGTTTCTTAGCAACACATCAATTGTTTTGGCATTTAATACTTGGTTATTCTAATCTCTTCCAATTAGATAACTAAATCTTAAATATGTATTAATTATTTTATTAAATAATTATTAGACCCATAGTTTCTTAGCCTTTGACACTAATGACCTAAAAACCTGTGTAATAAAAAGACTTATTTTAAAAAGCAGTTTGTAATAAATTGTATATTCTCTCTTTGTTTCAAAAGTTATAAAATGAAAATAATAACTTGGTTATCAGGAGTTAAATGTACGTAAAAATACTTTCTATACATTCACCACATTTATAAATGTACTGATAAGAGAGGCTTGGTTAACTTTTTCTATTATGAGCCAGATAGTGAATATTTTATGCTCTACAGATCAGGTGGTCTTCATCTCAACCACTCAGTTCTCCTATTTACTATGAAAGGGGTCATAGACAGTATATAAATGAATGTGAGTATGTTCTAATAAAATTTTGTTTTAAATAATAGGCAGCAGGTCCTGAATTATATTTTAAACATCAATTTTAACATTTTAAAATTCAATCAATAGTCTATACTTTGCTGTATAACATAAGCATATAAGGAAATCTACAAAGAGTTCTAGCTATCAGGAGGGCAAAAATTCATATACACATGTACAAACCAATACCATTCATAATTATATTATATTATAAATTAAATGATGTAGATACAGTGATCAAGAGATCAGTATAGATTTAGGTAGTGGAAAAAGTCAGCCAGGATAGAAAATATATTCAGATATTAAGCAAGGAAAAGAACTAGCCTGCAAATAATTTTAAACATTTTTTTTGGAACCAGTGCTTCCATACATTTACTCTTGTTTACAGCCCAGCTAACCTACCTACTATTTCCCCAACCTCTGGAATGCTTCTTTTCCCCTTGCCTTTTCTTCTCTATCCCACACTAGGGCTCATATATCCATTTCTCATTTATTGTATCAAAATATATATCCTGCAGAAATCACTTTCAGATTCTTTCAAATTATTCCTTACTGCTGAATACCCAGACCATTTTGAACCATTCACATTCTATGTATTACTATCACTTAGTGTTTCTCCCCCTTTCCAACTAGTCTTTGAGTTTCTTGAGTATCTTACTTATTTGTATAGTTTGATGTTGTGTAGCCACCAGACCAAAAACACTGAAATACACAATAGTGTATCTATTGAATTGAATGCCTTCAGTATTAATTGAAACAAAGGGGTAAGCTCTTATGCCCAGGGAATCAATAAAGCCTTGAAATATAGTGCTACAAAGACCTGAATTGCCTCTGACTTACAACTGTATCTAATCTTTTAATTGGCTGTATCTAAGCCAATTTTAATGGGCTCAACTGGACCACCATCAGGCTGGTAGTATCCATCTTGACAAATATTCTTTCAGCATTTTTGTTCATCAATGATATAAAAGTATTAATTCTGTTGACTACATCCCTGTTTAGCTACTGGCAAGGTTTTCTGAGGGCTTCCCAGGTGGCACAGTGGCAAAGAATCTGCCTGCCAAAGCAGAAGATGCAAGAGACACGGATTCTATTTCTGGGTCGAGAAGATGTCCCTGGAGTAGGAAATGGCAACCCACTCCAGTATTCTTGCCTGAAAAACTCCATGGACAGAGAAGCCTGCAGCTTACATTCGATGGAGTCACAAAGAGTCAGATACTACTGAGCACACACGCACACATACGCACACACACACACATACACACACACACACACACACACAAGGTTTTCTGAATTATCTAAATGTGAAAATGCCTTCTACTGTATTGGAGCACTGACTTTTATCTCCACAGGAACCTTTCAGCTTATCATCTAACTGCAAATGTTTTATGGATGTGGTAACTATGTCATTCTCTAGTACTTTACCAGTTTATGCTTTTGATGTTGGAGAACTTTCAGTTTCAAACAAATGTTTGCAACTGGTATCTATCTTGTCCATATTTCACTGTCATTTCAAAAATCATAAATCATACCTGTGATTTTTGTATCCATGACCAGTACAGAGTACATACATAGTCAACATTAGTGTAGTTCATTAGATTTTTCCTCTTTCCTCATTTCTTGCCTCAGAATAAGATTCCACTCCCTTCCCTATTTGAGGGTGGGTGACACCTTGTAACTACTTCTAGGTAAAACATTTATGTATCAGGGTGAAATACTTCAGAGCTACATTTTCACTCAAGCAAGATCACTGGCAATATTTGGTGTTTGCTCTTCTGACAGTCATGGTGTCAGAGTGACATAATTAAAATTGTTCATCTATGATCATGTAGAATAAGCAACTGTAAATATTTGATGCTTGAGTCACCAAAATTTGAGAATTGACTTTTGCCATAGTGTAACCTAGTCTATCCTGCATGACAGAGAAATCAAAACCAGAAAACAGATGCTCTTGAAGAAAACAAACCTGAACACATGCAGTATCTTAAGGATGGTTCATCTAAGATAAACTGAGAAATGGAAATTCATGTAATATAGACCAATACATTTGGCTAATTGGTCACCTGAGATTAGATTGAAATTCAGATTATACAGTTAATGATGTAGTGTTCGGAAAAAAATGATTGGACAGTTAGAATGATTACAGTCAATGTTAGATGTTGTTAGGTCTATTTGACAAGATAATTGCAATTAACAAATGCCCTCAGTAAATAAGTAGGCCCTTTACATGTATAGAAACAGTTTTAAGTAGGAAGTGGCTGTAACTTCTTAACTCTAAGAAGATGAATAATAAAATGAGAAATGTCACAAGCAAAAATATCAATTAAGTATACCTTGCAGAAAGATCACATCAGTTGGAGAATCATTACACTAAAAACCTAGCAAGTAATACTGTTCTTAGAAAAATCTCTTTTATTGAGAAAATGATTTAGGAAAAGATTTAGTGGTATAACATACCCACTAAAGCTGGTAAACTCAAATTATTTGCAATTAAGTGAAGAGAAAAAAAGATGTTCCAAGCAGAACTATGATTGTAGTTATTGGCACATGAAACTGACTTCAGTTGTTAAAAATGTTGTTATTGAAAGAGCTAGAGTGCCAGAAGAACCACAACCCAGACTACAAAAGACTGTTACTGTCTGAGACTTAAAATGATTTTCTCTAGAAAGAGACCCATCTAATAATGCTACTCAGCCCCCAGAAGAACAGGATTTTCCAAACTGAACTTCAGATGTGGCCAAGAATATAACAAAGGGTAAAATCTCTGAAAGAGCTGCAAAAGGCATCAAAAACAAGACACTAACGGACTCATTCCACAAAGCAGAATCAAGGAATATTACAAAAACAGTCCTTACTGCTAGGGTAGTAATACCTCAAAAAGTTTGCCCACTGGTAATTTCAGAATTGCTATAGATTACTACATGCTGTGCCTCACATCTCCCTTTTATTTAAATATAAGTATTGATTGCAGCTTTCCAATACTTTTTGGACCATTACATACTGGGTTGTATATATCTGGATGAAGGTGAGTCATTTCTGATTTAAAGCTAATTTCACATATCACTTGCAAAGACCTACATGCATCACCCAAAGATCCTTAGCTTTTAGGTTAATATTGTGATGAGTTAGTACTTAGGAGTTGTTTACTTTGAGAATCAAGTATACATTATATGCAGAAAGGAGAGCAAATCAGCTATTCAATGAGCAGAAAGATGTAGTAGTTGTAAGTGCTGTTCAGCTCATTTTTCTGGTTATTCCTCTTTTCAGGACTTGGTAGGATATACATTTTAACCCACTTATAAGTGAGTAAAGTCAAGAAACTGGATATAGCTTTTGAGTTGTGAGTGGAGGGGCTTAACTGTAACCTTCTTTGACTCTGGACCAGTGTCACTCTGGTATCTAAATATCATAGTTGACTATGAGGAGTAGAGTGGTTGAGCAAGCCTCAGTGGAAATAACTGACAGCAAGAAACATGATTCTGCAGTTTTAAAGTCACTGTGATTTTTGGAAGGTGTTTGTTACTATAGAGTAATGCAGCCTATGCTGATTGACCTTTCCCAAATCAATAGTATAATTTTTTTTTTGATACATATGTATATTTTTCCAGAAAGAACTAAAAATAGATTCTATGCATGAAAAAACTATTTTAATGACTTGATATGAAGAAGGAAAATGTATATTTATATCAAACTAATATACTACTCTCTGTAATATATGAATTTTACAATTGATATTTCAATATAATATCAATTATGTACATGCTTAATAGCTCAGTTGTGTCCATCTGTTTGTGACCTCATGGACTGTAGTCCACCAGACTCCACTGTTGAGATTTTCAAGGCAAGAATCCTGAAGTGGGTTGCTTTGTCCTTCAGAGGATCTTCCTGAATGAGGGATTGAGCCTGCATCTCCTATGTCTCTTACATTGGCAGGCAGATTCTTTACCATTGAGCTACCTGTTAAACCCAGGATTCAAGCACTGGGTTGGGAAGATGCCCTGGAGGAGAAAATGGCAGCCCACTGCAATATTCTTGCCTGGAAAATTCCATGGACAGAGGAACCTTGTAGGCTACAGTTCATGGGGTTGCAAAATAGCTGAACATAACATAGTAACTAAACAACAAAATATCAATACCACAAATAAATTTAACTTAAATATACCAATTATTAATGCCTTATATTTCTATACCATAACAGTATAGGCCATAAAAAATGGCATACAAAGAACAGAGTTGTCACATTGAATTTAGAAAGGCAGTCAGAGCACTTTAAGGATGAGGCTTATAATTATTTTCACTCTGCTTGATTTTTTGAAACTAACCCATTAGTCTAAAAATTGAACCAGTGTATTTTTAAAAATACATATCTAAAGCATTACTGCTATTTTTTTTTCCTGTACCAGACTGACAGAGCGCTGTCCCTGAAAGGCTGTTATTTAACTGATTTCTCTTTGAAAATGAAAAATATGTAAACTGCCCAATATTTCTCCAGTGTTTCAAAAGAACTAAAAGCTCAACTGTTAATAGTGCTGATTGTCAAAAGAGAAATCTTCTTATCAATATAAACTCTCTAGCATTGAAATTTCCCTAAAGTTCATCAGATCAAGGCCTTCAAATTCAGAGATATTTCACAACAGCTATTTTTGCTCCCAGTTTTTGCTATTGCTTTTCTCACTATTTTCTTAAAAAGAAGATAATAAAGGTAGAATTTCAAAGGCATTTTACACTTATTCAACTAGATACGCAACACCAAAATCAACGTAGCAAGTATCTTAAGGATAATTGGAGAAAAATAGAGCCACAGATGTTCTGCAAAAAAAAAAAAAAAAAGAAAAAACAAAACCTTAGCAAATTGGTTATTCACATATACAGAGTTGCGGTAACAATAACCCTGACTGAAGGCATTTTGCTTTGTATAAACACACTGCTATAAAGCCGTCATTAAATTACCATAAATGTATTATCTTTTATCTTTATTCTTTTTTTCTCTTTTTCCTTCATTCCAATTAAGGACACAAAAACATTGCTTTCAGTCTCTTAATATTAAATTAAAACACCTCATTTGTCTCAGAAATACCTTTTTTTAAAAAAATCTTCTGGGATGGTTTCCACTGTACATCTAGCTTTTTAGATGAAGCTCAAGAACACTAATACTTTACTCAACCCAAACTGTGAGTCCAAGTTATGGTGGAAAAACCAGAAACATAAATGAGGTCAGTCAACTGGTGATTAATTTCTCTGCTGATCTGCCACTTTTACTGCCACAATAACTAGTGTCATCAACACTGTAATAAAAGAAAATAAACCTGTGAGCCCTCCTGGCTCTGGTCATCCATAATTCTGTTCAATCATATGTGCTGCACCATTCTTGACTGCTCCAGGTTTTCCCCAGGTAAATCCTTATTTTCTCAGCAGTTTTTGTTCCAGGTTCCAATTTACATAGTCTCCTTTATTTTCAAAAGCTGACCCATTGGCACATCATGCTGACCTACTGGCACATCTTAGTTGGGGAACATTTTTGTGAAATGACTATACATTCTTTCTTTTTTCCTATTTTCATTATGATTTTTAAAAAAGCTATCTAAAATAAAAATCATATATATTAGATTTTTAAATCTCTCAGTCTTCTCTTGCCTATATCTCACTCTTCTTAATATAAAACAAAGCTGAATCCAACAAGTTCACATTTTTGTAATGATTTCGTTCCAACTCTCCCTATTTTGTTTACTTTATTTTATTTATTTTATTTATTGACTTTACAATATTGTATTGGTTTTGCCATACATCAACATGAATCTGCCACGGGTGTACACATGTTCCAAATCCTGAACCCTCCTCGTACCTCCCTCCCCATAACATCTCTCTGGGTCATCCCAGTGCACCAGCCCCAAGCATTCTGTATCCTGCATCGAACCTAGACTGGCGATTCGTTTCTTAAATGATATTATACATGTTTCAATGCCATTCTCCCAAATCATCCCACCCTCTCCCTCTCCCACAGAATCCAAAAGACTGTTCTACACATTTGTGTCTCTTTTGCTGTCTCACATACAGGGTTATCGTTACCATCTTTCTAAATTCCATATATATGTGTTAGTATACTGTATTGGTGTTTTTCTTTCTGGCTTACTTCACTCTGTATAATTGGTTCCAGTTTCATCCAACTCATTAGAACTGATTCAAATGTATTCTTTTTAATGGCTGAGTAATACTCCATTGTATATACATACCACAGCTTTCTTATCCATTCATCTGCTGATGGACATCTAGGTTGTTTCCATGTCCTGGCTATTATAAACAGTGCTGCGATGAACATTGGGGTACATGTGTCTCTTTCAATTCTGGTTTCCTCAGTGTGTATGCTCAGCAGGGGGATTGCTGGCTCATAAGGCAGTTCTATTTCCAGTTTTTTAAGGAATCACCACACTGTTCTCCGTAGTGGCTATACTAGTTTGCATTCCCAACCAACAGTGTAAGAGGGTTCCCTTTTCTCCACACCCTCTCCAGCATTTATTGCTTGTAGACTTTTGGACTGCAGCCATTCAGACTGGCGTGAAATGGTACCTCATTGTGGTTTTGATTTGCATTTCTCTGATAATGAGTGATGTTGAGCATCTTTTCATGTGTTTGTTAGCCATCTGTATGTCTTCTTTGGAGAAATGTCTATTTAGTTCTTTGGCCCATTTTTTGATTGGGTCATTTATTTTTCTGGAATTGAGCTGCAGATGAGTTGCTTGTATATTTTTGAGATTAGTTGCTTCATTTGCTATTATTTGCTCCCATTCAGAAGGCTGTCTTTTCACCTTACTTATAGTTTCCTTTGTTGTTCAGAAGCTTTTAAGTTTAATTAGATCCCATTTGTTTATTTTGCTTTTATTTTCAATATTCTGAGAGGTGGTTTATAGAGGATCCTGCTGTGATTTATGTCGGAGAGTGTTTTGCCTATGTTCTCCTCTAAAGTTTTATAGTTTCTGGTCTTACGTTTAGATCTTTAATCCATTTTGAGTTTATTTTTGTGTATGGTGCTAGCATTCCTATACACTAATAATGAGAAAATAGAAAAAGAAATTAAGGAAACAATTATATTCACCATTGTAACGAAGAGAGTAAAATACTTAGGAATATATCTACCTAAAGAAACTAAAGACCTATATATAGAAAACTATAAAACACTGGTGAAAGAAATCAAAGAGGACACTAATAGATGGAGAAATATACCATGTTCATGAATTGGAAGAATCAGTATAGTGAAAAGGAGTATACTACCCAAGCAATCTATAGATTCAATGCAATCCCTATCAAGCTACCAACGGTATTTTCACAGAGCTAGAACTAATAATTTCACAATTTGTATGGAAATACAAAAAACCTCAAATAGCCAAGGCAATCTTGAGAAAGAAGAATGGAACTGGAGGAATCAACCTGCCTGACTTCAGGCTCTACTACAAAGCCGCAGTTATCAAGACAGTATGGTACTGGCACAGAGACAGAAATATAGATCAATGGAACAAAATTGTAAGCCCAGAGATAAATCCACACACCTACGGACACCTTGTCTTCTACAAAGGAGGCAAGAATATACAATTAAAGACAATCTTTTTAACAAGTGGTGCTTGTTAAAAACTGGTCAACCACTTGTAAAAGAATGAAACTAGAACATTTTCTAACACCAACTCTCCCTATTTTGGTACCACTAAGGCTTGGAAGATAAGAACTATTACTGAAGCATAAAAATTTTGACAATAACTTTATTTCCAGAATTATAGCTGACTATAACCAATGAGCAATTGGTTAACTTTTCTACTGAGTTTCTTGATTATTAAACATTTAAAAATTTTTTCATTTTATCAATGGTCAAGATATTGAAATCTTAAATCAAAATATAAGTGAACTCACAGAGGTAAGTAAACGATAAATTCTGCTTTCACCTTGAGGCTATTTGCCCAGTTGTGCTCTTTAGTTTTAACCTCCTTTCGGGAGAAAAGACACAGGTGGTAAAGCCGAGGCTTGTCCCAGTCAAGAACCCCACAAGGTGATTTATTGTTAGACTAAGAATGAAACTTACAACTCCCACATTCCTGTAGCAGTGGGTAAGAAGCTGGGAATGTGTCTTTCTTGGGTACTTGTGCTAGTGGTAGAAGGGAAAAAATAAATAAATAGAAAAGCATTTTTCTGTGAAATATAACTATAAGCAAGACTGGACATTAAATTCACAATAGATAGATGATCGGAAGGAAAAGATACTGCAATATTTGTCTTAAAATTGTTGTAGGTGGTCAACAATTCTGTTAGTAAGAAATATAAATCACCTTGAGAAGTAGATAAAACTACTTCACAACCAGGTCTAAAATAATTCTCACTAGTAAAATTCCAGTGAATATGAGCTCTCAACCCAGGAACAGACTGTCAACTCAAAATTTTATAACTAGCAAAAAAAAAAAAAAAGAAAGAAAGAAAAAGAAAAAAATTACAAAACAGCACTTTCAATATAAGGAGAAAAATGAGAATAACAGAGATTTTTAGACATAAACCCAACAGTTGCCAGGAACAGATTTAGTTTTCAACAGGAAGTTCTATGAAGTGGAAGTGTTAGTTGCTCAATTATGTCTGACCTTTTGTGACCTCTTGGATTGTAGCTCACCAGATGCCTCTTTCCATCGGATTTTCCAGGAAAGAATACTTGAGTGGGTTGCCATTTCCTTCTCCACGGGGTCTTCCCAAACCAGGGATTGAACCCTGGTGTCCTGCATTGCAGACAGATTCTTTACTGACTGAGCCACAAGGGAAGACCATGGCGATTCTATGGGATAGACTTTTTAGGCCAATGTAATTTAGTAATTAAGAATAATTATTCTAAATAAATAAATTATGCAAATCACATTAATTTCAGTGAAGGTTTATTAAAAGTAGTGTGGTAAATAAAGAAAAAGGCAAGCATATGAATAATACAATTAATTAAATAATATAATAATATGTTGAAAGTTTATAAAATAATAGAAATAATTAATTAGCAAAATCATTAAAAGAAAGGAGTAAAGGGTGAAAATGAAATAGAAGAACATTTTTAAAAATTAATCAGTCACACCAAACACCCAAAAAAGGCAAGGAAGGGAAAAACAAAATAAAAGGGAGAGTCAAATGATCAATAATTTTAAATAATAATCTAGAATGGGCATTATTTTATAAACACCAGATTGGCAATAAATATTAAGCTTAAATAATAATGGACTATAGAAGATACAAAGCAATGAGACTGCTTTCTAATGACATATTTGTGAGTATCAGTTGGGGTAACCATTTTAGAAAACAAGTCAGCATTAATTCATAAAGTGGAATGTGTAAATATACTTCACAAAAGAAAGTCACACCTAAGTTTAAACTTAGAGAAGCTTAGTTCCTACGTGCATGAATCCCCAAACATGTATAAAAATATCCAATCCCACTGGCTGGATGAAAATAATCTGGAAATAACCATCATGAATACAATGGATAAGCAAATAATGATATAGTTAATTAAGGAATTCTCAATATCTGTAAAACTAAATCAATAAATGCTACATTCAACTGCATGGGTGAACATCAGAATCAACATTGAAAGAAAAGGGCAAATGATTCCACATCTATGAAGTTCCCCAAGCTTCCAAGATTATATAGACTTTCTAGTGATATACATCTATAACAGTAGATATAGTAAAACTGTAAAAATTAAGTTAAAATGATAAATCTCACATTCAATTAATGGCTAATGCTGAAGTGGAAAAATAGAGATGTATATACAAGCTGATTTTAGTGTTAGAGTCAGACACGACTGAGCGATTTCACTTTCACATTTCTCTTTTATGCATTGGAGGAGGAAATGGCAATCCACTCCAGTGTTCTTGCCTGGAGAATCTCAGGGATGGGGGAGCCTGGTGGGCTGCCATCTATGGGGTCACACAGAGTCAGATATGACTGAAGCAACTTAGCAGCAGCAGCATACTCTTTTTAAAAATGGATTATTATATTTTTTCTTTTTAATTATTTTCCTACTTTGTTAATATTTTTGTATGTATTATTGAAGAGAAATGAAAAGTACAATTTCTTGTATTGTTATAAGTTATATACGAAGCTGATAATTTTGAGGAAAAGTTGCCTTTATTAGTATAATTTGGGCTTCAGTTTGTTCGGTAAACATTTTATATTAATTCAATCTTTCAGCCTGCGGTTTGCCAACTTTCCTTTCTTTCCCTTTTTTGTCATTATGTCTTTCCTGGATATAATAATGTATGTATTTTTTGATAGTGACAAATATTCTAACAATCCTAAAAGTATATTGAAATTTTAATTTTTTGAACTATATTGACAAAATAATTATTTTCCTCCCACGTGATGCCAAAGGGCAGTCACATCATAATATTTGTGTGGTTTCATTTATACATTGATTGATGCTATGTCTTGATTTCATCTATAAAGTTTTTATTTGCTACTGGTTATCAAATTAAAACCCAATAACTATTTACTGGGTTTCAGCTTATTTGAAGAAGCATTTTTCTCCCCACACTCTAAACTTTGGGTTGGAGGATCAGGACTCCACATGTCCTAAAAAGTGCTATAAATCTTAAAGTGCTCTCTGTTTCCTGATTTTTCTTTCTTTTTAATGTAAGCCATGGCTGTTCAATACATCCTAAATCTTTCAACTTTTGTCTTGAAAAATGAAAGATTTACACTTTATACTGTATCATCCAGTATGTAGCCGTTTTCATTTATCTTTATTTTCTTCTGACAAGAAAAAAAAGTGCAAGAATTTCACAGTAAACCTTTCAGTTTTATACCATTGTTTTTGGCATGTAAAGAATTTGTAGGTAGATTACAGCACATCCAAAACTCTACCCATAGATCAGTGTGGAGCAAATATAAAATGGTTAATATCTGAATGTAAATGTTTTTTAAGGCAAGACACTCTTTGCATTGTTGTTCTTTAGTTTAAACAAAAATAAAACATTCAAACAGAATGTAATCAATACATTCTGGATATTGATGCTTTGTTGGCAGAGTTATTTCTCTTCATGTCCTGATTATTTTCTGAAGTCTCCAAGAAAGTGATAAATCTTATTTTCTTTTCTCACAAAGGTCTTCTGTACCCATGCTGCTACGTCACTTCAGTCGTGTCCGACTCTGTGCAACCCCATAGACGCAGCCCACCAGGCTTCCCCATCCCTGGGATTCTCCAGGCAAGAACACTGGAATGGGTTGCCATTTCCTTCTCCAATGCACGAAAGTGAAACGTGAAAGTGAAGTCGTTCAGTTGTGTCTGACTCTTTGAACCTCTTGAACTGCAGCCTACCAGGCTCCTCCGAACATGGGATTTTCCAGGCAAGAGTATTAGAATGGGTTGCCATTGCCTTCTTCATAAGCAGATTTAAATCTATTTGGTGAAGACACTGTGGAAGATATTCAAATATTATGGTGCTATGATCAATCAGTCTTCATCAGAAATTAAGGAAGACACTTCTATTCACAATTAAAGAGGAGTTTGAAACTGCCAAAATTTCAAGTTCAAGTGCAATTATGTTGCAAAAGAGAAGAACTTGAGGAAGATCAACGATGAAAGAAAGGAAAAAATATTTCAACAGATGAATACATGTACCCCTATGTTTCAAGTAAGTCTATTTACAATAGCGAAGTATGTTACTAACCTAAATGTCCATTGACAGATAAATGGATTAAGAAAATCTGGCACATATAAACGATGGAATACTACACAACCATAAAAAGAATGAAATAATATCATTTACAGCAACATGGATAGACCTAGAGATTATCATAAGTGAAGTAAGTCAGAAAAAGAAAGACAAATATCCATATTATATCGTTTATATGGTGAATATAAAATATGACATAAATGAACTTGTTTCTATAAGCAGAAATAGACTCAGACATAGAGAACAGACTTGTGATTGCCAAAGGAGAGAGGGATGGATGAATCAGGAATTTGGATTAGCAGATGCAAAATATTTTATACAGAATGGATAGATGACAAGATCTTACTGTATAGCACAGGGAATTATATTCAACATCTCACAATAAACTATACTTTAAACAATATGAAAAGATTTACATATAACAAATTCACTTTGTTGTATACTAGAAACTAATACAACATTATAAATCAAATATACTTCAATAAAAATAAATTTAAAGAAATGGGAGAATGTACACTCAAAGAAAAATACTACAACAATATGAACAGATTTTCAAATAAAAATTCAGAAAGACAAAGAGTGGAATTATTTTCTTGAAGTGATAAATGCAGAATATGATATAAAAGAAAAATATGACAAAAAAAGGAACAGTATAATAAACTATAAATAATTCTTAAAAATAAGGTATAGCTTTTGAAATTAAAACTATGAGGCAAATTAGCTGAATAGACATCACCAATGAGACAGTTAGTGACCAATGAGCAAACTGAGGCATTATCCCAGAATGCAATACAAATATATGTACAGACTAAATCAAGTGATGTCCAATGAGTCAGAGTATCAATAGTTATAAGACTTTTGCTTCCCTGGTGGCTCAGAGGTTAAAGCGTCTGCCTGCAATGCAGGAGACCTGGGTTCGATCCCTGGGTCAGGAAGATTCCCCTGGAGAAGGAAATGGCAATCCACTCCAGTATTCTTGCCAGGAGAATCCCATGGACAGAGGAGCCTGGTAGGCTACAGTCCATGGGGTCGCAGAGTCAGACCACTGAGCGACTTCACTTTCACTTTCAGAAAAAAAAGCAAAAATGGTTGGAAGAAAGATAGTTAAGAATTTTCTAGAACTGAAAAAGTGAAATTTCTCATACAAGAAAACTTGCTAAGTACTGCCGAAGTAATTGAAAAGAAGAAAAAAGGGAAAAAGAAAAACACATACTGACACACTGCAGTGAATCTCATAAATGTTGAGACTAATAATAAGATTCCTGACATAACATAATGTAAAGACAAATTACCAAGAATGAAATGAGAATGAGTAGTGATTTCTGTGAGGGTGTGGGCATAGTCATGTCAGACTCTCTTGACCCCATAGATGGTAGGCTGCCAGGCTCCTCTGGCCATGCAATTTTCCAGGCAAGAATACTGGACTGGGTTGTCATTTCTTCCTCCAGGGATCTTTCCAACCCAGAGATCAAACCTGCATTTCTGGCATCTCCTACACTGGCAGGCAGACTCTTTATGACAAGAGTAAACTAGGAAGCCTGAAAATAAGAAGTATTATGTTTTTATCAGCAATATTTAATAGAGGAAAAATGAGAAAATATTGTCAAAGTGTGACATAAAATGAAGTTAAGATACATTCTAAGTCTAAATGTTAATAATAAACTGAATTTATTATTAATGCATAATATACATACATATTAAATATACAACAAATACATATATGTTAAATATATAATTTATTTATTAATGATTATCAATTATTAATGAATTTTTGGGTGTTAGTTCAGAGAGGTCTTGTAGGTCTTCATAGAACCGTTCAGCTTCAGCTCCTTCAGCATTACTGCTTGGGGCATAGATTGAATTACTGTGATATTGAATGGTTTGCCTTGGAAACAAACAGAGATCATTCTGTCGTTTTTGAAATTGCATCCAAGTACTGCATTTCAGACTCTTTTGTTGACCATGATGGGTACGCCATTTCTTCTAAGGGATTCCTGCCTACAGTAGTAGATATAATGGTCATCTGAGTTAAATTCACCCATTCCAGTCCATTTTAGTTTGCTGATTCCTAGAATGTCAACGTTCACTTTTGCCATCTCCTGTTTGACCACATCCAATTTGCCTTGATTCATGGACCTAACATTCCAGGTTCCTATGCAATATTGCTTTTTACAGCATCGGACCTTGCTTCTGTCACCAGTCACATCCACAGCTGAGTACTGTTTTTGCTTTGGCTCCATCCCTTCATTCTTTCTGGAGTTATTTCTCCACTGATCTCCAGTAACATATTGGGCACCTACAGACCTGGGGAGTTCTCTTTCAGTATCCTATCATTTTTCCTTTTCATACCCATGTCCAAGGTAAGAGAATCCCAAGTAAGATGGTAGGTGCTGCAAGAGGGCATCAGAGGGCAGACACACTGAAATCATAATCACAGAAAACTAGTCAATCTAATCACATTAGGATCACAGCCTTGTCTAACTCAATGAAATGAGGCCATGCCTTGTGGGGCCACCCAAGATGGGTGGGTCATGGTGGAGAGGTCTGACAAAATGTGGTCCACTGGAGAAGGGAATGGAAAATTCTTCAGTATTCATGCCTTGAAAACCCCATGAACAGTATGAAAAGGGAAAATGACAGAATAATGAAAGAGGAACTCTCCAGGTCGGTGGGTGCCCAGAATGCTACTGGAGATCAGTGGAGAAATAACTCCATAAAGAATGAAGGGATGGAGCCAAAGCAAAAACAATACCCAGTTGTGGATGTGACTGGTGATAGATGCAAGGTCCGATGCTATAAAAAGCAATATTGCATAGAAACCTGGAATGTTAGGTCCATGAATCAAGGCAGTTGGAAGTGGTGGAACAGGAGATGGCAAGAGTGAATGTCAACAGTCTAGGAATCAGCGAATTAAAATGGACTGGAATGGGTGAATTTAACTCAGATGACCATTATATCTACTACTGCGGGCAGGAATCCCTTAGAAGAAATGGAGTATCCATAATGGTCAACAAAAGAGTCTGAAATGCAGTACTTGGATGCAATCTCAAAAATGACAGAATGATCTCTGTTCGTTTCCAAGGTAAACCATTCAATATCACAGTAATCCAAGTCTATGCCCCAACCAGTAATGCTGAAGAAGCTGAAGTTGAATGGTTCTATGAAGATCTTCAAGACCTTTTAAAACTAACACCCAAAAAAGATGTCCTTTTCATTATAGGGGACTGGAATGCAAAAGTAGGAAGTCAAGAAACACCTGGACTAACAGACAAATTTGGCCTTGGAATGAAGCAGGGCAAAGACTAATAGAGTTTTGCCAAGAAAATGCACTGGTCATAGCAAACACCCTCTTCCAACAACACAAGAGAAGACTCTACACATGGACATCACCAGATGGTCAACACTGAAATCAGACTGATTATATTCTTTGCAGCCAAAGATGGAGATATTCAATACAGTCAGCAAAAACAAGACCAGGAGCTGACTGTGGCTCAGATCATGAACTGCTTATTGGCAAATTCAGACTTAAATGGAAGAAAGTAGGGAAAACCACTAGACCATTCAGGTATGACCTAAATCAAATCCCTTATGATTATACAGTGGAAGTGAGAAATAGATTTAAGGGACTAGATCTGATAGACAGAGTGTCCAATGAACTATGGATGGACGTTCATAACATTGTACAGGAGACAGGGATCAAGACCATCCCCATGGAAAAGAAATGCAAAAAAGCAAAATGGCTGTCCTGGAAGGCCTTTCAAATAGCTGTGAAAAGAAGAGAAGTGAAAAGCAAAGGAGAAAAGGAAAGATATATGCATCTGAATGCAGAGTTCCAAAGATTAGCAAGGATAGAAAAGAAAGCTTTCCTCAGTGATCAATGCAAAGAAATAGAGGAAAACAACAGAATGGGAAAGACTAGAGATCTCTTCAAGAAAATTAGATACCAAGGGAACACTTCATGCAAAGATGGGCTTGATAAGGGACAGAAATGGTATGGACCTAACAGCAGCAGAAGATATTAAGAAGAGGTGGCAAGAATACACAGAAGAACTGTTCAAAATCATCTTTAAGATCCAGATAATCACGATGGTGTGATGACTCATCTAGAGCCAGACATCCTGAAATGTGAAGTCAAGTGGGCTTTAGAAAGCATCACCAGGAACAAAGCTAGTGGAGTGATGGAATTCCAGTTGAGCTATTGCAAATCCTGGAAAATGATGCTGTGAAAGTGCTGCACTCAATATGCCAGCAAATTTGGAAAACTCAGCAGTGGCCACAGGACTGGAAAAGGTCAGTTTTAATTCCAATCCCAAAGAAAGGCAATGTCAAAGAATGATCAAACTACCACACAATTGCACTCATTTCACATGCTAGTAAAGTAATGCTCAAAATTCTACAAGCCAGGCTTCAGCAATACGTGAACCGTGAGCTTCCTTATGTTCAAGCTGGTTTTAGAAAAGGCAGAGGAACCAGAGATCAAATTGCCAACATCCGCTGGATCATGGAAAAAGCAAGAGAGTTCCAGAAAAACATCTATTTCTGCTTTATTGACTATGCCAAAGCCTTTGACTGCGTGAATCACAATAAACTGTGGAAAATTCTGAAAGAGATGGGAATACCAGACCACCTGACCTGTCTCTTGAGAAACCTGTATGCAGGTCAGGAAGCAACAGTTAGAAGTGGACATGGAACAACAGACTAGTTTCGAATAGGAAAAGGAGTACATCAAGGCTGCATATTGTCACCCTGCTTATTTAACTTATATGCCGAGTACATCATGAGAAACGCTGGGCTGGAAGAAGCACAATCTGGAATCAAGATTGCCAGGAGCAAATATCAATAACCTCAGATATGCAGATGACACCACCCTTATGGCAGAAAGTGAAGAGGAACTAAAAAGCCTCTTGATGAAAATGAGAGTGGAGAGCGAAAAATTTGGCTTATAGCTCAACATTCAGAAAACGAAGATCATGGCACCCGGTCCCATCACTTCATGGGAAATAGATGGGGAAACAGTGGAAACAGTGTCAGATTTATTTTGAGGGCTCCAAAACCATTGCAGTGGTGACTGCAGCCATGAAATTAAAAGACACTTACTCCTTGGAAGGAAAGTTATGATCAACCTAGATAGCATAATGAAAAGCAGAGTCATTACTTTGCCAACAAAGATCCATCTAGTCAAGGCTTTGATTTTTCCAGTGGTCATGCATGGATGTGAGAGTTGGACTGTGAAGGCTGAGTGCTGAAGAATTGATGCTTTTGAACTGTGGTGTTGGAGAAGATGCTTGAGAGTCCCTTGGACAGCAAGGAGATCCAACCAGTCCATTCTGAAGATCAGCCCTGGGTGTTCTTTGGAAGGAATGATGCTAAAGCTGAAACTCCAGTACTTTGGCCACCTCATGGGAAGAGTTGACTCATTGGAAAAGACTCTGATGCTGGGAGGGATTGGGGGCAGGAGGAGAAGGGGACAACAGAGAATGAGATGGTTGGATGGCATCACTGACTCGATGGACGTGAGTCTGAGTGAACTCCGGGAGTTGGTGATGGACAGGGAGGCCTGGCGTGCTGCGATTCATGGGGTCGCAAAGAGTCGGACACGACTGAGCGACTGAACTGAACTGAACTGAACTGAATAAATTTGCAACTGACATAAATGTGTATTGATGAAGGCCAGTGAGATATGAAATTACTCAAAATCTTTTATATCTAAGTGAAAGAATACCAAATCTGTTTAATTTTAATATGTTTTAAGTAATGAACAGTTGCATATTAAAAATATTACCGAACTCTAGGAAAAACAGATATAGAAACTAGAACTTCTAATCAGCCATAAAGTATAGGAGAAAAGAAAAAAGAAAACATGGTAAATACATACTTTTATGGACAGCTATTGACATTTCTTGTTTTGCTTATGATTAAACTAATTGGAATACTGCAGAGCCATTTTAATAATATTATTACTGTTTAGAGTGACAGGATCCCTGGTTCTTCAGTGATTACCATTTTCTCTGATATTATGTAAACTGTGTACTCTAAATTATAATGCTGATGTCAAATCTGATAGGATATAATGATTTTTTATGTAATTTCTTTTATTTATGCAAACAACTTTTAATAATGTATAGATATTTGAAATACTATACAAACTTCCATTTAAAGTATAAGTTTCAGTGACTTTAGTACAGTTGTGCATACATCACCACAATCAATTTAGAGCATTTTTTTTTACCAGTCCCCCCAAATTCCCAGCTCTCCCTAGCTATCTCTCCACAACTCCTCACCTTCCCCAGTCATCAGTTTAGTTCTGTCACTCAGTCGTGTATGACTCTTTACCACCCCATGAATCACAGCATGCTAGGCCTCCCTGTCCATCACCAACTCCCGGAGTTCACTCAGATTCATGTCCATCAAGTCAGTGATGCCATCCAGCCATCTCATTCTCTGTCGTTCCCTTCTCCTCCTGCCCCCAACCCCTCCCAGCATCAGAGTCTTTTCCAATGAGTCAACTCTTCCCATGAGGTGGCCAAGTATTGGAGTTTCAGCTTTAGCATCATTCCTTCCAAAGAACACCCAGGGCTGATCTTCAGAATGGACTGGTTGGATCTCCTTGCTGTCCAAGGGACTCTCAAGCGTCTTCTTCAACACCACAGTTCAAAAGCATCAATTCTTCAGCACTCAGCCTTCTTCACAGTCCAACTCTCACATCCATACATGACCACTGGAAAAACCATAGCTTTGACTAAACGGACCTTAGTCAGCAAAGTAATGTCTCTGCTTTTGAATATGCTATCTAGGTTGATCATCACTTTTCTTCCAAGGAGTAAGCGTCTTTTAATTTCATGACTGCAGTCACCATCTTCAGTGATTTTGGACCCCTCAAAAATAAAGTCTGACACTGTTTCCACTGTTTCTCCATCTATTTCCCATGAAGTGATGGGACCGGGTGCCATGATCTTCATTTTCTGAATGTTGAGCTTTAAGCCAAATTTTTCACTCTCCTCTTTCACTTTCATCAAAAGGCTTTTTAGTTCCTCTTCACTTTCTGCCATAAGGGTGGTGTCATCTGCATATATGAGGTTATTGATATTTCTCCTGCCAATCTTGATTCCAGCTTCTGTATCTCCCAGTCCAGCGTTTCTCATGATGTACTCTGCATAGAAGTTAAATAAGCAGGGTGACAATATACAGCCTTGATGTACTCCTTTTCCTATTTGAAACTAGTCTGTTGTTCCATGTCCACTTCTAACTGTTTCTTTCTGACCTGCATACAGGTTTCTCATGAGGCAGGTCAGGTGGTCTGGTATTCCCATCTCTTTCAGAATTTTCCACAGTTCATTGTGATCCATACAGTCAAAGGCTTTGGCATAGTTGATAAAGCATAAATAGATGTTTTTCTGGAATTCTTTTGCTTTTTCCATGATCCAGCGGATGTTGGCAATTTGATCTCTGGTTCCTCTGCCTTTTCTAAAACCAGCTTGAACATCAGGAAGTTCATGGTTCACGTATTGCTGAAGCCTGGCTTGTAGAATTTTGAGCATTACTTTACTAGCGTGTGAGAAGAGTGCAATTGTGCAGTAGTTTGAGCATTCTTTGCATTGCAGTCATAGGCAACCACTAACCTACTTTCTGTCTGCAGATTTTTCCTATTCTGTACATTTCACATGTGGAATTACACAACTTGTGGTTCTTTATGGCTGGATTTTTTTCACTAAAAATAATATTTTCAAGGTTCATCCATGTTGTAGCATGTATCAGTACTTTGTGTTTTTATTGCCAAACAATATTCTGTTATGTAGGCATACCATATTTTATTTATCATTTCAGTGGTTAATGGGCTCCTTTCCCCCCCCCCACTTTTTGGCTACTCTGAATAATATGACTCTTCATGAGGACATTTTTGCTATAATATATGTTTTCTGTTCTCTTGGGTCTCTGAATCTAGCAGTGAAATTCCTCAGTCAAATAGTTTAACCATGTGAGGAACTGCCAGGATGTTTTTCAACATGGCTGAGGCATTTTACATTCCTACCAGTAGTTTATAAGAGATTCAGTTTCTCCACATCATTGCCAACACATATGATTATCAATCTTTTCTAACTTTCATATTAAGTATGGCAACTTCTTCAAAAGCTGAACACCAATCATTTTAAGAAAATAATCCTAATTATAATAATATAATAATATATAATAATAATCCTAATCCTATAATTCATATATCCTAATTATACTTCTTTCTCACTTAAATTAAACAAAGGTATGTCTTAACAGAGTACACCATATTATATAAGGTATTATAAATTTACTAACATCTCTATTTTCTTTTAATTCAGACTAGTATACTTTAGGGTGGGATTTCTTTGGAAGGAATGATGCTAAAGCTGAAACTCCAGTACTTTGGCCACCTCATGCAAAGAGTTGACTCATTGGAAAAGACTCTGATGTTGGGAGGGATTGGGGGCAGGAGGAGATGGGGATGACAGAGGATGAGATGGCTGGATGGCATCACTGACTCGATGGACATGAGTCTGAGTGAACTCCGGGAGTTGGTGATGGGCAGGGAGGCCTGGTGTGCTGCGATTCATGGGGTTGCAAAGAGTCGGACACGACTAAGTGACTGAACTGAACTGAGTATTCTTTAATCATTTTGGTTCTCTGTTTATTGGTATTGTCACACCTTGGGACTCTACACTCCCCTACTTTCCTAGTTCATTTTTATCATCTCTATCTCATCTCTGTCCAATAACTGTGCAATTTCAAACTTTTTTTTTTTCCCAACTAAGAGAGATGTTCTTTTTCTAACATATTAAGCATTCTGGTCATCTGTTAATCAGCTCAAGCTTCTCTTTTCACAAATATAATGTTTATCATTCTTCTAGTATCTTAATAGATCCAAATTAAACTGAGATGTGTACTCCACATTTCCAATCAAATGCACTCAAGTCCTTCCAGAGAATCAGGCCAGGCCTCCCCTATAAAGTGTAATTCTTCTTTTGTACAATAAGCTCCTCTTGGAATCATTTTGAATGCATAGGTCTCACAAATTTAACTCCACAGAAGCTAACCTTTTGAGTAGTATCAATACCACTATTATCTTAAATGTGGTTCTGAAAGTAATTTTAGCTTCTAAGTAAATTAAAACAGAAATATATGCATTTTTTTTACTTTCATAATATAACCAAACTGTAAACATATTAAGCACCTATGTTGTACTTTGAATTGTGCCTAAATACCACAAGACACAGAAGTTTTGATAAACTTCAGCTCAAAAACCAGTGGTGTGGGGGAAGAAAAAACACAGAGCATTTAGAAACTTTTATCTCGTCTCTAAGAACAGTTATCTATATTCTAAGCTATCATAGTACCTGTATTCTTAATTTCAGGTTATTAATTATGTCTTATAAGTTTATATATTTTGAATATTTTTGTATTTTTAAATTTTTGAACATATTTATATGAATGTTTTCCTGTATCTTGCTTTTTTATATATCCTATTATGTAATATGTATGCACAATTCATATATTCAATAGAATGTTATTTGCAAAAGTCATTTGACTTGCTGTTATTATGTATCAGGAGTTAAATTATAATAAATAGATCTTAAATATATATATAATGAATCAACAATTGGAGAAAGGAATCAATGGAAGCTTGAATAATCTTAGCATTTTTTGAAGAGGTAATGAAGCTAGGAGGAACTGAGAAAGATGTTGAAATGTAAAGAGTTAAAAAAAAGTGGAAATGAAAGGAATTCTAGTGCGAGTGACAAATTAAGAAAATGAAAACGAGAAATTGTATGGTACTCTCATTTGATAAAAAGGGACATTGACAAGAATAACATATAATGGTCGTGTGTAGGCAATTAATTAGATATATTGTATCAAAAAATCATGAAAGCTTTTAACATTAGACAGTTTAGACCCCTGCGATAGAACAAGGGAGTCATTGAAGATTTTTACCCTGGGAGTGACACAAAGGAAGCAATAGTTAAAAGAAATATTACTTGCCACATTTCTGGTAGTTTTCTGTCCTGAAGCTATGTGCAGAGTGAATTGGAAGATATTTGAGTCTGGGAGATAACTCAAAGCTAAATGTTGTCCTCAGATCTAAAAGTTTCACTTTTAGCCTAGATTTTTTGGAAAAAAAAAAAAAATCATGTGTAACACCCGAAAGTATTCATTATTCCACACTTGTCCTTACTTATCTTTTTCAGTTTTATTTTTTCTAAGAGATAAAATAATACACATCTTTTTTGAATTGGCAATGTATAAATAAATGAAAGCTGTAATATATGGAATGAGAATCAATTATGATTGCTCACTTAGAAAAGAGCTGCCACATTCAAACATGAGACCATGAAACCCTGGATAACACTGGTGACACAGGGACTCTACAAGCATATATGAGAGATATTTCAGAAAACACATATCATGAATATTTAGTAAGAAAAAGAATATGCATTAGATATAATCAGAGGATGAGTTAAAGATAACTTTATTGTTTGTGTTACCTCCTGGGAATTTAACTGCTATATGGAAAGAGAAAACAAAACTAAGATGAACAGATGAAGCAATTGGGTTTTAGGATTTCATCTGACCACAAAGTATTCAAAAAAACATATCCAGGAAACAATTTCAAACAGAGAAGAATTTCAGTGAGACACTTGAAAGCTAGCAGCATAGTGAAAAAGGTGATGTGTGCAAAGCCAGTAAAATAGATTGGATTTCTAAAAGAGAAGGGGCATATAACAGAAAGAGCAGAGGGGTGGGATTTATTACTACATAATTTCATATAGTGACCATGATGACTGGGTTGGAGTAAGAGGTACTTATTTTCTTTTACAAACAAGGAAATTAGAGAATATAATGTATCTCCAAGGTAACACAGGTAATAACAGTGGCACAATGAAGGTACACCAAGGTAACACAGGTAATAACAGTGGCACAATGAGGATACACCAAAAGAAACCCCCACCCTCGCACTGCCCCGTCCCCCGTACTATAGGTGGCACTGTAAACTCCAACAGACTTTCTGTGAGAATGGGGTAGTGTGTATCAAAAGTCATAAATGCTCATGTATTTTGACACAATAATAACATTCTTGTTGATTTTCCGAAGGAATTGAACACACACACATACACACACATTTGTCTGTATCAACATTCACTATAGTAGTATTATTAAGAGTAAATATTAAAAGCAATATCTATATCTAACAGCAAGACATTATTTACACATGTTTTCTCATCTATATAAACAGTACTATTCAACCTTTATAATTATGTTCTTAATGTTCATGAGAGAGTGGAAGTGCCAGAAATATATACAATGAGAAAAGCAGTATAAACAGGAAATAAACTATTTATTCAAAGTGCTATATCAGGAAAAATAAAGTTTACAGTCTGTTTTTGATTTTAAAAGAAATGACTTTATTATATTTCATGAAGAACATTTTTTATTAAAGTTTGGATTACTTTATTAAATAAATCAACATTAAGAAGAAATTTACACTACATTCTAGATGCTACCATAGGATTAATAAGCAGAAATGTTTAAATAATTACTCTTTTCTGCAAGTGTGTTTAGTGTTAAAATTCATTAATTTCATTATCAATCTGTGGAATAAGCCATCTAGAAGGTATAAATGAAGAACTTAGTTCCGAAAGATGAAGTCCATTGCCCTCAATCACATAAGGATTTCATAGTAGTTTTGCTAGGTCAAGAATCATCATTGTTTAAATCCTAGGTATTGTAGAACCTGTTATATTTAAATAATATTTTAATTTTGTATAAATAGTAATATCTTTATTTTATGTAAGTAGTTCTTATTCTATCAAATAGAAATATTATATGTAATATCCCTAACTTCATCCTAAATTTCACAAATAACAGTAAGCTATCTTTATCTACTGGGCTCCCTGGTGATCCAGTGGTAAAGAATCCGCCTGAAAATGCAGAGATGAGAGTTCAATCCCTGGATTGAGAATATCCCCTGGAGAAGGAAATGGCAACCCACTCCGGCAGTCTTGCCTGGATAATCCCATGGACAGAGAGACTAGTGGGCTACAGTCCATGGGATCACAAAGAGGCAGATATGACTTAGCAACTAAACAATAACTCTTTATCTACTATTATATAAAATGTCTCTCATAAGTATCATGATAAAATTAAGTCTAAGCTTTATTCAGTTCTTAAGTTTTTATAATTGTCTGAATTACCTGAGATTTCACAGTGAAGGGTTTTATTTTCTATACCATGTTCACCACCTTGAATACTTTAGTTTCTTTTTTTTTCTTTTAATTTTTATTGTTACTTTATTTTACTTTACAATACTGTATTGGTTTTGCCATACATTGACATGAATCCACCACGGGTGAACATGCATTCCCAAACATGAACACCCCCTCCCACCTCCCTCCCCATAACATCTCTCTGGGTCATCCCCACGCACCAGCCCCAAGCATGCTGTATCCTGCATCGGACATAGACTGGCGATTCGTTTCTTACATGATAGTATACATGTTTCAATGCCATTCTCCCAAATCATCCCACCCTCTCCCTCTCCCTCAGAGTCCAAAAGTCCGCTCTATACATCTGTGTCTCTTTTGCTGTCTCGCATACAGGGTCGTCATTGCCATCTTTCTAAATTCCATATATATGTGTCAGTATACTGTATTGGTGTTTTTCTTTCTGGCTTACTTCACTCTGTATAATTGGCTCCAGTTTCATCCATCTCATTAGAACTGATTCAAATGTATTCTTTTTAATGGCTGAGTAATATGTGTATATGTACCACAGCTTTCTTAGCTTCTTTATAATGCAAAACATATCTTCAAAGCAGGTGATCAATTCTAGGATTTTGTTTGCATTTCCTGTGGTGAAAGAGAGTTTTACTTTATTCCATTAATTGGGTTACATATTCTTAAAAGTTAAATATCTGTGTTGAGAGTCATCCAGAGACTTTTGATGGATATTCAGTATAAAAACTATGCTTTTGCTAGACACAGCCTTCTAGCCATTATTTTTCTGGGATTTACTATAAAGTGAAAGTTGCTCAGTTGTGTCTGATTCTTTGCTACCTCATGGACTGTATGATCCATAGAATTATCCAGGACAGGATACTGGAGGGGTTAGCCTTTCCCTTCTCCAGGGGATCTTCCCAACCATGGGATCAAACCCAGGTCTCCCAGATTGCAGGTGAATTCTTTTCCAGCTGAGCCACAAGGGAAGCTCAAGAATCCTGGAGTGAGTAGCCTATCCCTTCTCTAGCAGATCTTCCTGACCCAGGAATCTAATCGGGGTCTCCTACGTTACAGGCAGATTCTTTACCAACTGAGCTATCAGTGAAGACCTGCTTTAAAAAGATTTAAAAATACCTTCAAGCTTTAGTTGCAATCTTCTCCAAGTTTATACTTCTTGCAATACTGCACCATGCTGTGACTTTTGGAAAACATTTAAAACAACATTGTGTTTTACTAATTTAAATTAAAAAGTATATGTGGTGATAGCAATGCAAACAATCCAAGGCAGCTAATCACTGAGTACATATATATGGGCTTCATATGACTGATTTTGCCCATGACATGTCATAACTATTAATAGTACATCATCAGTTACTTTCTGATTAACAATTGATGAGATTATTTTAACCTGACTATAATAAGAGTTCTGATTTTATAAATATATTAGTGGTAGAAGGTGGTTTGTGATCTATCATATCTAATACTTTATTTAATGCTGTATTTATTGCAAACTGTTGATTATATATTGTATGTTATGTTTAGAGATGCTGTGATGAGTAACGTGGTCCCCTTCCTTCCAATCAGTCAGTTCTTCCATGTTGATTTTCCTTCTCCTGCGGTTGAAAGATTTGCTGATGGCTTACACTGGTGGGTGTATCTTTCCTTTTCTCCTTCACATTTAGCTTCCCTTCTTTTCTTAACTATTTGTAACGCTTCCCCAGACAAACATTTTGCCTTTCTGCATTTATTTTTCTTTTAACCTGCCTCCTGAGAAATCTATATGCAGGTCAAGAAGCAACAGTTGGAACCGGACATGGAACAAAAGACTGGTTCCAAATTGGGAGAGGAGTAGTCAAGGCTAAATATTGTCACCCTGCTTATTTAAATTATATGCAATTTTTTAAGGAATCTCCACACTGTTCTCCATAGTGGCTGTACTAGTTTGCATTCCCACCAACAGTGTAGGAGGGTTCCCTTTTCTCCACACCCTCTCCAGCATTTATTGCTTGCAGATTTTTGGATCGCAGCCATTCTGACTGGTGTGAAGTGGTACCTCATTGTGGTTTTGATTTGCATTTCTCTAATAATGAGTGATGTTGAGCATCTTTTCATGTGTTTGTTAGCCATCCGTATGTCTTCTTTGGAGAAATGTCTATTTAGTTCTTTGGCCCATTTTTTGATAGGGTTGTTTATTTTTCTGGAATTGAGCTGCATAAGTTGCTTGTATATTTTTGAGATTAGTTATTTGTCAGTTGCTTCATTTGCTATTATTTTCTCCCATTCAGAAGGCTGTCTTTTCACCTTGCTTATATTTTCCTTTGTTGTGCAGAAGCTTTTAATTTTAATTAGATCCCATTTGTTTATTTTTGCTTTTATTTCCAGAATTCTGGGAGGTGGCTCATAGAGGATCCTGCTGTGATTTATGTCTGAGAGTGTTTTGCCTATGTTCTCCTCTAGGAGTTTTATAGTTTCTGATCTTACATTTAGATCTTTAATCCATTTTGAGTTTATTTTTGTGTGCGGTGTTAGAAAGTGATCTAGTTTCATTCTTTTACAAGTGGTTGACCAGTTTTCCCAGCACCACTTGTTGAAGAGATTGTCTTTACTCCATTGTATATTCTTGCCTCCTTTGTCAAAGATAAGGTGTCCATATGTGTGTGGATTTATCTCTGGGCTTTCTATTTTGTTCCATTGATCTACATGTCTGTCTTTGTGCCAATACCATACTGTCTTGATGACTGTGACCCAGCAATCCCACTGCTGGGCATACACACCAAGGAAACCAGAATGGAAAGAGACACATGTACCCCAATGTTCATCGCAGCACTGTTTATAATAGCCAGGAAGTGGAAACAACCTAGATGCCCATCAGCAGATGAATGGATAAGAAAGCTGTGGTACATATACACAATGGAGTATTACTCAGCTGTAAAAAGAATTCATTTGAATCAGTTCTGATGAGATGGATGAAACTGGAGCCAATTATACAGAGTGAAGTAAGCCAGAAAGAAAAACACCAATACAGTATACTAACACGTATATATGGAATTTAGGAAGATGGCAATGACGACCCTGTATGCAAGACAGGAAAAAAGACACAGATGTGTATAACGGACTTTTGGACTCAGAGGGAGAGGGAGAGGGTGGGATGATTTGGGAGAATGGCATTCTAACATGTATACTATCATGTAAGAATTGAATCGCCAGTCTATGTCTGATGCAGGATACAGCATGCTTGGGGCTGGTGCATGGGGATGACCCAGAGAGATGTCATGGGGAGGGAGGTGGGAGCGGGGTTCATGTTTGGGAACGCATGTAAGAATTAAAGATTTTAAAATTTAAAAAATAAAAAAAATTAAAAAAATAAATAAATAAACCTGACAATTGGCATCTTAAAAAAAAGATAAATAAAAATTTAAAAAAATAAATTATATGCAGAGTACATCATGAGAAAAGGCTGGGCTGGATGAACCACAAGCTGAAATCAAGATTGCTGGGAGAAATATCAATAACCTCATATACGCAGATGACACGACACTTATGGCAGAAATGAAGAACTAAAGAGCCTCTTGATGAAAGTGAAAGAGGAGAGTGAAAAAGCTGGCTTAAAATTCAACATTCAGAAAATCAAGATCATGGCATCTGGTCCCATCACTTCATGGCAAATAGATGGGGAAACAATGGAATCAGTGAGAGACTTTATTTTGGGGGGCTCCAAAATCACTGCAGATGGTGCAGTGCAGATGGTGCAGCCATGAAATTAAAAGATGCTTGCTCCTTGGAAGAAAAGTTATGACCGACCTAGATAGCATATTCAAAAGCAGAGACATTACATTGCCCACAAAAGTACGTGTAGTCAAAGCTATGGTTTTTCCAGTAGTCATGTATGGATGTGAGAATTGGACTAGAAAGAAATCTGAGTGCAGAAGAATTGATGCTTTTGAATTGTGGCGTTGGAGAAGGCTCTTGAGAGTCCCCTATAGTGCAAGGAGATCAAACCAGTCAATCCTAAAGAAAATCAGTCCTGAGTATTCATTGGAAGGACTGATGCTGAAGCTGAAGCTCCAGTACCTGATTCAAAAAACTGACTCACTGGAAAAGACCATTATTCTGGGTAAGATCAAAGGTGTGAGGAGAAGGGGATGACAGAGGATGAGATGGTTGGATGGCTTCATCAACTCAATGGACATGAGTTTGAGTAAGCTCCAGGAATTGGTGATGGACAGGGAAGCTTGATGTGCGGCAGTCCATAGGGTCACAAAGATTCAGCCACTTCTGAGCAACTGAACTGAACTGAACTACACTGGTGGGGCAGAACAAGCTATACAAACAGGAGCATCTCTTGTCAGTAAAGCCAATTTCAACAGATGTACTTCAATGCCAGCCATCTACCAATCTAGCAGTGTATTCTTGAGCTCCGAAGCTGCTCCTGGGGCCAAAGGACACTGGGCAGCTTTCATGTTGTCTCCATTCTGCTATGACACACACCACCTCTCTTGTTATGGGACCCTTTCACTGATCTTTACCTTCTACCTGGGCAGCAGTCTCCCTCTGCCTCAAAGCATGTGCCTGGGCACAAGTACATATCTTTTTGTGTATCAAGGGTGGAAAATGTATCCAATACATACACACATATTATCCAACTCAGTCGCTGTTACCAAGACCACTGTAAGCCTATTCACCCAGTTTGTAAACACCGTATATTGATATTGTCCATGATAGCGCTTCCTCCATTTCTTGTATCCAGTCCATCAGCAAGTTTATTCCAAAGTTCATCCTAAATTAGACCATCTTAGTGTCTCAGTTGGTAGAAGAATCTGCCTGCATGAAGGAGAGCTGGGTTCGATCCCTGATTCAGGAAGATCCCCTGGAGAAGGAAATGGCAACCCACTCCAGTACTCATGCCTGGAGAATTCCATGGACAGAGGAGCTGGGCAGGCTACAGTCCATGGGATCGTGAAGAGTCAGACACAACTGTGTAACTAACTTTCACTTTTTGGGTTTTTTGTTTTTTCCTGTTGCTACAGGTGAAATCATCACTATTTCTTTTCTGAACTATTAGAATAGTAGAATAAGTTTCTAATATTTTTATATTATTATTACCTCTGATTATTTCTCTTCAAATAGCATGGTCTTTTAAAATATAAATCATATCCTAAAATTCCTTTTCTTAAAATCCTCCAGTGATTCTCATCACATATACAGACATATTATCCTGGTTTATGTCCAAATATAATACATTGTTTTTTAAAGGTTTCTTTGGTCCTGTTCCTTATCATGTCTCTAACCTCAATTCTTATTGACTTCATTTCTTATCTTTATCTTGTCAACCTAAATTTTTCCCTTATCTTTGAGTTGGAAGATTTTCCCTTGACCTTCACAAGGCTGCTTACTAGGGCCACTTCCAGTTAGGAAAATCTCCCTTAACTGCCATTTATTGAGACTTTTCCCTTACCTACCCAATCTATAATTGATTCCTTGTCAATTACCATAATATTACCATAGCATTTAGTTATCTAGCATTTTGACATATTTATATGTACTTATGCATTTATTGTCTATTTATTCTAATTAGAATATGAACTGTTTTATGAGGACCTTGTCTGCCTTCTTCACCTTTGTGTTTCCAGTAATAAGTTTATACCCCTGAAGTGGTTTGGCAGTGACCTCTGTGATATTTGATGCCTGTGGAAAACAGGACACTAAAAGAAAGAGAGTAGGAAGGAAAGCAGGGAGGGAAAAAGAAGAAAAGAAGGGAAACAGGAAAGGAGAGGGGAAGAAAGGAAGAAAATAAATTGGACAGAAGCATCTTAGCTATAGTGCAAGTCTAAGGAATATTCAGCAAGGCCACTGGGGAGTGTTTGCACCAAAGTTGCCCATGAAAGGGTCATGACCCCCAGAAACTGGCTTGCCTTCACAACAGTGCCATGCTTAATTATAAGCTAAGAGCAGCCAGAAGGAAGCACAGCCTTGACGCCAATCACGTGATGGAATTAAAAGCCCACTTCCTGGGGTGCATAGTGACTTTTCTCCCTGCAGTTGGAAATCTTAAAAGTTAATTCTCTTGGCCACTACAAAAGACAAAACTGTTAAATGTTTTATACTCTCATTATAGATGGTTCCACATAATAGGAGTTTATGTGTAGGAGGTGTTCAAAGGGGATGTATACTCACCTATACATGCATACACACAGATATACACACAGACCACTTAAAATTCATTGAATACAACGAAATTAAGAGAAGGAAATGATCAAAAACATGTTAAAATTGTTATTTTCAGGTGGTGGAAATAATAATTTTTATTTTCTACTTTCTTCTCTTACATATTATACATTTCCTTAAAAAACTAAAGCCTATTATGAACAAAGGGCCTCCTTAGTGTCTCAGACAGTTAAGAATCTGCTTACAAAGTGGAAGACCAGGATTTGATCCTGTGTCAGGAAGATCCCCTGGAGAAGGGAATGGATAACCACTCCAGTATTCTTGCCTGGAGAGTTCCATGGACAGAGTAGCCTGGTGGGCTATAGTCCATGGAATTGCAGAGTTGGACCCAACTGAGACTAACATAGCCATATTATGAATAGGAAAAGAGTGAATTTAAAAGAATAGGGAATAATGTGACAAATAAAGAAATGAATAAAGTGAGTGTGTTTTTCCCCCTTTAGGTCCATACTATAAAATCCCAGAAATTTGAGGTTGCAGAGGTCTTAAAAGATTGTATCTTACATTCAGAAAGTATGGAATTATATTAAGTATTGAAAATAGGAACTTTCGTTGAATTTTGTCCATGGAACTATCCTTAATGTAATTGCAAATACAAAATGTAAGTAAATTAAAACACTGAGTTCTCCCCTTCATGAAAGGTGGTTAGAATCTGGATACAAGCATGAATGTTAATGACAAAAAATTAATAGTTAATGTTCTTACCTAGTTCTTTGAAAGCATTGCCTTCACTGTATCAAATTACAACTTTTCATAATTATAATTGCCTTGAGTGAATAAAGTATACTATATTCACTTGTAAGGGCTTTCAAAACAAAATATCACAGATTGTGTTGATTAAACGACTGAAATTTATTTTCTCATACTTTGGGAGCCGGAGCTCTGAGGCAAGGTTGGCAGGGTTGTTTTTTTTCTGGGGTCTCTCTCCTTGGCTTGTCGGTGGCCATCTTTTCCCTGTGTTTGTACGTCTTCCTTCTGTACATATCAATGTCCAAATGTCCTCTTCTTATAAGAACACCAGTGATACTGGCCTATCCTAATAACATCATTTTAACTTAATTACTTTTTTATAGTATCTATCTTTAAAAACGGGCTTCCCAGGTGGCACTGCTGCTGCTGGTGCTGTCACTTCAGTTGTGTTCGACTCTGTGAGACCCCATAGACGGCAGCTTACCAGGCTCCTCCCTCACTGGGATTCTCCAGGCAAGAACAATGAGTGGGTTGCCATTTCCTTCTCCAATGCGTGAAAGTGAAAAGTGAAAGTGAAGTCGCTCAGTCATGTCCTACCCTCAGCGACCCCATGAACTGCAGCTTTCCAGGCTCCTCCGTCCATGGGATTTTCCAGGCAAGAGTACCCCAGGTGGCACAGTAGTATAGAATTTGCTTGCCAATGCAGGAGACACAAGAGACATGGGTTCCATAAAAAGGGTCAGGAAGATCCCTTGGAGAAGGAAATGGTAACCCACTGCAGTATTTTTGCCTTGAGAACCCCATGGACAGAGGAGGCTGGTGGGCTACGGTCCATGGGGTCGATCAAGCCCCACATGACTAAGCAACTGAGCACACAGGCACATCACCAAATACAGTCAAAAGATGCAGAGGGGGATAGAACATGAATTTGGAGGGAACACAGTTTAGCTCGTGACACATACTAAACAAATATCGGCTGTTTTTCTGAAATTCAAATTTAGCTGTGTGTCTTTTATTATATGTGACTACTCTATAGGAATCCTGAAATTGTCACCTAATCTACAATGTCATGTATTTTCATGTATTTTCTGTATCTTTAGCATCTATTTTTGATGGTAGTTATAAAAGCCTTAGAAAAAAATTTATTTGAAGTAGATATTTTTTCATATGGCTAACAAGGAAATTCCTTTGATTTAAAAATGAATGCCTATTAATTTGAAAGCAAATATTTGAGCCTGTATCTTTTTCTCCTTAAAGGTTAATCACATGTAAACTAAGTAAAATAATACCATACTTAATTCACCTTTTGTGGGCACTTCCATTGATTAAAACAAGAGAATCTCTTGGAATACTTTTATATCTAATCACCGAAGAACCCAGTTTAATGGTATTAGTATCACCTACTTTAATTATCTCAGTTTGTAAAATCTGGAATCTTTGACATTATAGTTAAGTAATCATCCAACAGAAAATTTCTGCTAAAAATTCTTTTTTATCTTTAGTAAATTAGCCTCTCTGAATTTTCTTTACAATTCTTGTTTTTTTTCCATAATCCCAGGTAAGGGTCACTTGGACTTAGGTATAACATGTAATTTCATATGCTAGAAGTATTAACTTTATCTGAGCTGCAGATACTAACTATATATATATATATATATATATATATATATATATATATTTTTTTTTTTTTTTTTTTTTTTTACCCAGATCCATTCTCTTAAAGGGGCTTCCCTTGTGACTCAGTGGTAAAGAAGCTGCCTGCCAATGCAAGAGATGCAAGTTCAATCCCTAGGTCAGAAAATCCCCTGGAGAAGGAAATGGCAACCCACTCCAGTATTCCTGCCTCAAAAATTCCATAGACAGAGGAGCCTGGCAGGCTATAGTCCAAGGGATCTCAAAGAGCCGGACATGACTTAGTGACTAAACAACAACATTTTCTTAAAAATAAGATTTCTCAGTTATAACTTATTTTATATTTTTTAAAGACTCATATATTACAAATGATGTTGATATTGACATTAATACACTAGAATTTTGCACTTTCCTAGGAGCTAACATCACTATATTTTTTTTCCATTCCAGATTATATTATTAATTGGAACTGTTTACAGGCAATGCAATGTCAGTTATAATACATGGAATCAAAATATTTAAAAAATGGAAAAAGAATTGCGTGTGAAAAATGATTTATGAAATCTAAATTTTTAGCAGCAGTAAAAAGATCACAAACATTGGGATGAGAAAGTTCAAAATTCTTTCAACCTTGATGGTGTTAGTTGCTCAGTTGTGCCCGACTCTTTGCGACCCCATGGACTGCAGCCCACCAGGCTCCTCTGTCCATGAGATTTTCCAGGCAAGGATACTGGAGTGGGTTGCCATTTCCTTCTCCAGGGGATCGTCCCAACCCAGGGATCAAACCTGGGTCTCCGGCACTGCAGGCAGATTCTTTACCAACTGAGCTACAAGGGAAGCCCTTGATGCTTAGTGTTAAAAACAAGACAAGAGGTCCAAAATGGAATGGCTTGTGCTAAGCACAGGTCACCAAACCAAGACTTAACTACAGTTTTGGCTCTCTCATAAATAGAATCTTCAACCAGACAATCAATTGTCTGATTAGCCTTAGTTAAGTAATCTGCCTGATAGACTCCTGCCATCTCCTAAGGGAAACTAATTTTGCAATAATCGCCCACCACCACCACCCCCCCTCCGCTTTTTTTTGGCCTCATATCTTATTCCTGTTCCCTTCTACTCATAAAAGTTTTTTTTTCATTTTGGAGGAGCTCCACAGACCTCCCTTCTATCTGCTAGATTGTATGTTGCTTCATTTGAATCAATTTTACTCAAAGAAATTCTTGGAAATTTGATATGCCTCGGTTTCATCTCTTAATCATAGCAAGCTTGACTACTAGCTTTAGGTCCTTCACTTTTTAAATGGAAATAACTCTTTCCATTATAAGTTTGATCTAAGAACAAAATGAATATTAAGTATTTGAAGGCTCCTCTGGCTGTACTAATACTCTCTATGGGGAAGAAAATTCATCAGTGCCAAACTGATAGAATTTGAGTCTAAGATTTTAATTTAATATGAAGATAATTATGTTTAGTAATATCTCAGGAACTGAAGCTATAGGGTTTGGTAAGATATGATTCAATGCCACGGTAATTTTGGTTAGCTCCTTTAAACCAAATTAAAACTCCTTAAGATTTTAGTGTTTTTATTTTTTCTAAATGTGTCAATCATTCATTTTCCAGAGGAGTGCTTTACTTATGTCGTATTTGAATAAGGTGAATAGGAGTTTAACATTAAGAAAATTTGAATTAAGTAAAAATTCTTCTTATAAAGGGCTTCCCCATTGGTTTAACAGGTAAAGAATACACCTGCAATGCAGAAGACACAGGATATGATGGTTTGATACCTGGGTTGGGAAGATTCCCTGGAGAAGGAAATGGCAACCTACTCCAGCATTCTTGTATAAAAATTCCTAAGGATAGAGGAGCCTGGTGGGCTATAGTCATAAAGGATCGCAGAGTCAGACACGATTAAGTTCATATGGACTTCTTAAAAAACACACACACACACACATAGAACTAGAGAAGTATAATCATAATGGAAGAAAACACAATAATGTGTTCCTACACATCTCAAAAGATATGTCACAGTACATTTTTCTTAATAATTCATATTAAGCATTGATGGAGCTCTTATGTATCAGATACTTAATATCTGATGGTGGTCTTCTTATTTAACCATCGCAAAATCCAGGTAGTAATTTTTATTTTTTTAAATTCTTTTTGATAAATAGATTTCTCCTGAATTACTTTCTTGAAGACCAACTGAAAGTGGTAATCAAGTATTTGACTATATTTTTTCAATTAATAACATTAAATAGTCTTTCAGACTAATAAGAGTAGATATTATTTGACATAAACAACAGTATTTTTTGAACCAGTAAAAAATTTAGTCCCTCTTCCAAATCTTTGGCAACTTGTATAAGTTGCACCTAGGATTCATTTGCTGCTGATTCATTGGCAAGAGGCAAATGTAAGTTAGGTTTAAAGAGTGAACACCCATTGTCAGTCTGGAGCAGCACAACTCTAGAATTTATTGAAGCTACACAAAGTTCTGTAGAGTTAAATCTACTTTACAGATTCTATGTGTTATAAGCCCATCTTCAAAGTCTGCCAGAGTTATTTCCATTGAAGCTCTTTAAGTGTGTGTGTGCGGGGTGGGGAGAGGGGAGGTGGGTGGTAAGTTGTTCTCATTCCTGTATCTTAGAAAATACCAACTTACCATTTGTATTATTCTCCTAGGGCTGCCATGATAGGTTACCATACCACTATTGAGGTGGCTTAAAGAAAAGAAATTTATAATGCAGTCTGGAGGCTGGAAGTCCAAGACCAAGGGGCCAGCAGAGTTGGTTTCTGGTGAGACTCTCTTCCTTGCTTGCAGACGGCTGCCTTCTCACTGTGATCTCACATGGTCATTCCTCTGTACACAGGGAAAAAGAGTTGTCTCCTGTGTCTTTTTCTTAAAGACAAATGTCCTATCATGTTAGAAGTTCAACTTTATGACCTCATTTAACCTTTATTACTTCATTAAAGTCTCTGCATACAATCCCATGGGAGACTAGAGTTTCAACACAGGACTTTTTTTCTGGGAGGGAGGAGGAATGACACATCTCAGTCCATTACAACATTAAATTGCAATCTGCCATTTACATGTAGCATTTAATCATTCCTGTTGTTTTCATCTTTAGGAAAAGGAGAATAAAGCTCCCTTTGTTTTGTTTTGTTTTTTCTATTTTTTAATTACCTTTTAAAAAATATAAATTTATTTATTTTAATTGGAGGCTAATTACTTTACAATATTGTATTGGTTTTGGCATACATCAGCATGAATCCACCACAGGTGTATACATGTTCCCCATCCTGAACCCCCCTCCCCCCTCCCTCTTCATACCATCCCTCTGGGTCATCCCAGTGCACTAGCCCCAAGCATCCTGTCTCATGCATCGAAAATGGACTGGTGATTCATTTCATATATGATATTATATATGTTTCAATGCCATTCTCCCAAATCATCCCCCTCCCCCCTCTCCCACAGAGTCCAAAAGACTATTCTATACATCTGTGTCTCTTTTGTTGTCTCACATACAGGATTATCATTACCATCTTTCTAAATTCCATATATATGTGTTAGTATACTACATGGGTGTTTTTCTTTCTGGCTTTGGAAATAACTGGCTCACTAACAAGAGTTGATGATTTAAGTACTGATGAGGGTACAAGGAAGAGCAAATGATGATTGCAATCGCTCAAACAGGATTTTGGTATAAATGGGAATGTTCTTGAATAAAAATACATGCCAAACTGGAAAGATGAAAAGCATTCTTGGCTTTTGATATAGCATTTAGATATTATTTACTGCAAAAAAAAAACCTCTTTTGGAATGTCAAAGTATGCAAAGAACAACCAAGTTAATGTATTCTGCTGACAAGAAAATAAACTTACGTTCCCTTTAACTGTTCAATGACAAAGGTAACTAATCCTTCATTTGGTAGCTTATTATGCATTGTCATGAAATAGATAATACAATTTCCACAAACCTCTTTTGATTTCATGTCAAACAAATTCCCTCAAAGACATTTAATAAATAAATAGAAAAACAAAACTTGAAACTACAATTTGTGTAATTGATTGCTTTGAGCCATCTATTACTCTTTTCATGAAACAGATGTACTTTTCTACTCAACTGAGAGAATTTTTTCCAAATTGAGGCTTAGATAAACTGCACATTAAGAAAAAATTAAGACAGCATACTTCTTTAAAATAAAAACTAAGAATATATGAAATTCTTTCTCATATTGAGAATCAATAAGCCATTTAATTAAAACTCTCACTGCTTGTGAACACATTGGCTCTCTAGCTCACTCTTTTTTTTTTCTTTTTTCAGAAACATGTTTAATAATGCCTACTATACTCTAGTTGTATAAAAGTGCCTTTTGAGTCCTTGATTTTACTATATGTTATTTTCCTGCTTGCAATATCCTTTCACATTCATTTTCTACAGGGTAAATTCTGACTTTTCTTTAAGATTTAGCTTAAGGGTGTCTCTTCTGTGAAGACCTCTTGAACCCTCTAACCTGTAGATATTTGGCATTTCTGCTTTTTCTTTCTTAAAAAAATTATTGTTCTCCATTATTTTTATGTGTATCTAGGATACTACCCTGCAATCAAGACTCATATACAACTCATCTTTATTTCTCTCTTGCCTAAAATAAACTTTAGTCCAAGGTAAGCATTTGAAGAAGACTCTTGAGAGTCCTTTGGACTGCAAGGAGATCCAACCAGTCCATCCTAAAGCAGATCAGTCCTGGGTGTTCATTGGAAGGACTGATGTTGAAGCTGAAACTTCAATACTTTGGCCACCTGATGCAAAGAACTGACTCATTGGAAAAGACCCTGATGTTGAGAAAGATTGAGGGCAGGAGGAGAAGGGGACAACAGAAGATAAGATGGTTGGATGGCATCACCGACTCAATAGACATGGGTTTGGGTGGACTCCGGGAGTTGGTGATGGACAGGGAGGCCTGGCATGCTGCGGTTCATGGGGTCTCAAAGAGTCAGACACGGCTGAGTGACCGAAATGAACTGAACTGAACTGAACTGAAGCATTTAATAAATGTTTTGCAAAACACAACCAATCAAGTAAGAGTACAGGATTTTTATCAGAGAAAATTACATTGGAATTTCACCCTATGCCACTTAATTTGTTTCTCTGAAGAAATTGCTTATAAATCTCTAAATTTTAGTTTATTCAAACAAGAGAAATTATACTGCTTACATATTGTGTTACTGTTTGAATTAAATGAGATTATAGAAAGATAAAGTGACAGAAGGAGAGAAAGAGAAGTTGAGAAGAAAAAGGAGAATGACGTCAAGCTTAACATAATACCAGTATATAAACTTTCTTTTTGTTTTTAACAGTTATTTCCCTGAAAACATAAGTTATACGATTTACTATCTGTTTACTACTTACTATTGCCCCAACACAAATCAAAAAATTCCGTGGATATATTGTGACTACCTAGTTAATTCTCTCTCTCAGTTGTGTTTACCTATATTTAGGTTACCATAGCCTTTATGTTTTAGAAAGGCAAATGCTAAAAATTAAATAAAATAATTATTTTTACTAACTTCATTTAATGTAGTTAAATATAAAAATTATTTTCTATGAAGACTTTTGCAAAAAATAATTTATGTAAGTTTAGAAGCTTTCCAAGCATTTTATAAACATTTATGTGGCTGATGCGTTCATATGTGGCCCTTCAGACTGGATCTCACTCTGCTATGTCATTGGTTACCACAACTGTAATTAATCAGTAATGTGATTTTCTGTTCAGTGTCTACTTTTGCCACCAAACTGTAAGTTCTATAATGGAAGAGACCCTATCTACCTTGTTCATTCGCATTCCCTTGGTATTTCTTAGAGTTCCAGAGCCCAGTCTTTATGCAAGTTCTTAAAGAAAACCCCTGATCAAAATTGAATACTGACCTGCTTCTTCTTCTCCAGTGCCAGGCTCCAGAGTTTCTGTCAGCAGCCCCAGTCTCTGAGCTCTCTCCCTTTAACAGGACCTCTGTGGGATGCTTCCTTGTGTCACAGCCAGGCAATTATCCACAGATAGAGATCTGGGCCAAATACAAAGCTCGTAATGTACATTTTCCTCTTCTCTTCTGCCTGAAAACAGTTGCAGCATACATTTTGTACAATTTAACAGTTTTTAATGGCAGAGGAACTGTGGAGAACCTGTCACAGTTCCCCACAGGTAACTTTTAATACCATTTTTAGGACCATTTTCTAGACTGAATGAGCTTATGAATACAAAATATGTGTGCAGCACAGCTTCATCTTAACACAGGCAGATAAATTTAGCATACCTCACAATTCATGTCAGTCCTTTTCCTTAGATCAGTTTGGTGGTGATGGTTTAGTCTCTAAGTTGTATCCGACTCTTGCAGCCCCATCAACTACAGTCTGCCAAGTTTCTCTGTCCATGGGATTTCCCAGGCAAGAATATTGAAGTGGGTTGCCATTTCCTCCTCCAGGGGATCTTCCTGACCCAGTGATCAAAACCGGGTCTCCTGTATTGGAGGCATATTATTTACTGGTGAGCCACCAGGATTCCTTAAGGTCAATTTACATAATATCAAAATTTTTGAAGTCCAAATATACTATTTGGTAACTCTCAGAAGGCTGAATGTACTGTAATCCTCATATCTTTTAGTCACATTTGATTTCTGAAATGGATTTCCTAATCCATTTTTGTCAATGCAAAATAATCACACATTTGTATTTCAATTGTTATTTGTTGTTATTGAAAAAAACTAAATGATAATTTTGAGCATTAAGCTTAATTGAACTGAAATAAATTCTGTTTAGTATAACCATGCAATTCAGCATAATTACTTTGCCCCAAGAGTTTTCCTCCCTTCACTCAAACTACTTAATAATAGTAAAAAGAAAAATACTACTCCTATCTGTCACAATGCAAAAGGATTAACCAAGTTGTAAGTTCCAAAAGAGTGTTGGGTCAGATAGTGATAGTTATTTCCTAATAACACATAGAAAGAGAATTCTTGTGGATAATTTTCTACCAGATATACCAAGTAGCCAATTTATTATGTCCATAAGTGTTTGAATACAAGCACAAAAAAAAGTGTGTCAAGATGGGAATATTCAAAAATCTGATTAAAAGGGGTTGGACCCATAAACGACCTATAATTATAATCATCATATTACACAAACAAAGATAAAATGATCTACTATGTAAAATCTTGCTCATCCCATTTTACCTCCTCTGGTCATCAAGGGGAGCATCTCTCTCACATGAAATGATTGGTGTTTGAGCCATAATATAAACCAGTCCATATTTTCTATTCATGTATGTGTTCAGAAAATATTTTTGATGACCCACTGCATTCTAGACAGAGCAATGCCTGGGGAAGCTGACATAATCCCTGTCTACTCTGGCAGGAAGAATAACACAGGGAACAGCATAGCCACTGAAGCCAAATTCTGTAGAGCTGGGAAAGTTAGAGTGGATTTCAGAGAAAATAGCACTAGAACCTTAGACAAAATTTTTTCAGAAACACATTGGGAAACAATTCCTTCAACTGTCCATGTGTTGAAGTCATGAGACTCAAATATACATTTTCCCTACCAGAAAGTTTATAAAAAGAGAGAGAGTTTTGTCAAATAAAATGTCATTTGAGGCCAGAGTTTTGTTTATTTGGAATTAAAACATATTATACTAAAAGAGAGTTCAAGTTTCTGAATAGCTGGCCCTTGCTGCTGGTGAGTGGCATAGAAAGGGAGTAAGAGAGGGAGAGAGAGGGAGAGAGAAACAGTTTTATGTTTTTACCTTTGTGAAGTTAATTGTTTCCAGTTGACTTGTAGTACCCTCTGAGATTCAAAATGACAACTTATAAAGATACTCGCTATAATGTAATTCAACTTATATGAACACAAATTTACATTCTCATAACTCCAGCTTCTGAAAATAATAGTGATATAATTAAGTAATTAGCAAATTGATTGGACAAGCAAATTTTTTAAATAAAGTTTTCCATATAAGATGCTTTAGTCACAATGTGAGATTTACACCATATTTCTAAAATTTATCATATTAGGTACTCATGAGATGTATTTCTTGTATAACCAAGTTCAATCCCCTCCAGTAAATCTCTTGATAGGTTCTCTGGCAAACTGTTAAAGAGAAGCTCATAGACAATTTTTGAGTGCTGAATGGCATTTTATTTGCAATAATAAAACCTAGTGAAAAGAAATTCTGCTGTGAATAACAATGAGCTCACAAAGTAAAGAAAGCATGTGTGCATATATATAATATGAATTATTATATAATAGTCAAATTTTGGTTGAACAGCTTTGTGATCAACTTTGTAAAAAACATTTAAGAGATTCATAATGTTTGATAATTTGAAGGAGAAGGAAAGAGAGAGGAAGGAAGAAAGGAAGGAAGGGAGGGAGGGAGGGAGGAAAGGATGTAAAGAAAAAGAGATAAGTGACACCAATATAAAAACAATTAAATAATTAAGCAAAAAATAAATAAAATTATTTCAGCATGTAAATAGTTCAAAAATGTCATTTTATCTTTTGGAATGCAAGGCTTTTAGGAATATAGATGGTCTGAGATCAAGGGTACTTGATATATTCCAGGTCTAATAAGGCTAAGACTAATACATGGGAATATAAAACACAAATTTCACTGTGTCTGTTTTCATTTGAGAAATGGTTTCTCAATGAGAAATTTCATTTGAGAGACATGAAATGCCAGGGTAAACAATCAAGACTAATTGTTTCTTTCTTTAAAATTCGAAAAGTGGTATTAGAAATTATACTCCTATTAGCCAAAAAGACTATCATCATTTATCAATAAGTATAAAGTAAAATTGTTAAAATTAACCTTACTTGTTGCATGCATATGTCTGAATTCATCAAATTGTATATATTAAATATGTGCAGTTTTTTGTAAATCAATGATACCTCAATCAACTGGTTAAAAAAATAGCTTGTTGTTTCAGTAAAAAACACTATATTTTTCTTAAAAGAAATCATTGAGGGAGAAAATATATGAATTCTGTTTCTCAGTTTAACGAGCTCATAGGGGAAAAAAAGGAGTTTGGGCCATGACTGTCTAATCACACCTTGCTGTAGGTTACTGTCAATGCAGGCAAAATTCTTCAGAAGAAATAAATGCCTCCCTTAACATCGATCTTAAAAACTCTAAAAAAGTAAGTGATGTCAGTCATCAAACAGACAGGACAATAAAAGGTAAATCTGGTTTGAGAGTTCGCCCACTTAATGCTCTTAGGAAATTAAAGGATTTACATTTCATATGAAATCCAATAATATTTTAGAAACATTTTTGTAACTTTCTAAGTGAGAAAAATTATTTTTAATATTCAAGGACAAGCAGCTATGATCATCTTTTAGGGCCATTAACTTTTTCTTCCTATAGCATTAAATGTACTTTATCCTTTTATTAATACATCCTTAATGCTACGACCAAGAAAAGAAATTTGATGATAAATAAGCTCCAGGCTAAGCACTTGACACTATCATTTAATGTTTTGCTTGAATTGAAGCACTCCTAGCTATTCACATAGTAAATCCTTATCCTTTACAGAACGGTTCAAGTTTAATCCTTATTCCATTTCTTCTGGGTTTTAAAACATCCCATGAATGCGTTAGTAGATTTTGCATATTTGTTTTGGGGGTTTTAATAACTTGAAAGAAATCATGTATTTTCTATTTCAGTTTATGTATTTGAATATTGGCCAGTATTAAAAATCTCATGCCGATATACACAAGCAGAAAAAGATGCATTGGGTAGAGATTTGAATGAATTGTATAATATATTATGATTTTGTACTATATGTTGTCAAGTTTACATATTTATACACATATATAAGCAGAATAAGACAAACAAAATAGTAAATTATCTAATATTGCTTATATATGTGGCTATGTGTACATGAACATACTAATACATTTATATTACCATTTTTGTATTTATACATATAGTATACATTTATATGTATTATAATTATATACATTATTTATATCATATGTTCAACTCTGTTTACAAATATCTTTTACTTTTAATTTTATATTACATTAGAAATGAAATAAACCATTGATTTTATATTTTCCAATTGAATATCATATTTATACATCCATTCAGTCCATACAATGATACATAAAATGTACCATTCAGATAAGAATATATACAAGATTATCTTCAATAGAAATATGTAGAATTGAATTTCAATAAAAATGAGAATTAATGCTCTGAATAATTATAATACATATATATGGGTCATAATTTCTTTTAAAATTTGACCTCGTCTTCAGTTTTGTTCTTTCATAAGATGAAATTTCTTTCATGTCCTTCCTACAGTGTTTTGAAACATATCCATCAAAAATAAAACAATCACAAATATCAAGTCACCAGTTGTGCACCTGAACTAATATAGTACTATATCAGTTATATGTACAAACATGTGTTAGCTTCTCAGTTATGTCCAACTCTTGAGACTCCAGAGACTGTAGCCTGCCAGGCTCCACTGTTCATGGAATTCTCTAGGTAAGAATACTGGAGTGGGCTGCAATTCCCTTTTCAAGGGAGATCTTCCCAACTCAAGGATCAAACCTGGGTTCGATCAATTATATCAAAATAAGAAGAGAAATAGAACATCAAATTTTTTTTTTCAAATGATCATGGCAATTATCATTGACAAAAATCAAAAAGATCTTCATGATCCAGATAACCACGATGGTGTGATCACTAGACTAGAAGCAGACATCCTGGAATGCAAAATCAAGTAGGTCTTGGAATCATCACTACTAACAAAGATAGTGGAGGTGATAGAATTCCAGTTGAGCTGTTTCAAATCCTAAAAGATGATGCTGTGAAAGTTCTTCACTCAATATGCAAGCAAATCTGGAAAACTTAGCAGTGGCCACAGAACTGGTAAAGGTCAGTTTTCACTCCAATCCCAAAGAAAGGCAATGCCAAAGAATGCTCAAACTGCCTCAGAATTGCACTTAACTCACACACTAGCAAAGTAATGCTCAAAACTCTCCAAGCCAGGCTTCAAAAGCACATGAACTGAGACCTTCCAGATGTTCAAGCTGGTTTAAGAAAAGGCAGAGGAACCAGAGATCAAATTGCCAACACCTGCTGGATCATTGAGAAAGCAAGAGAGTTCGACAAAAACATCTACTTCTGTTTTATTGACTACACCAAATCTTTGACTGTGTGGATCACAACAAACTGTGGAAAATTCTTAAAGACATGGAATAACCAGATCACCTGACCTGCCTCCTGAGAAATCTGTGTGCAAGTTAAGTAGCAACAGTTAGAATCAGATGTGGAACAAAAGACAGCTTCCAAATCAGGAAAGGAGTATATCAAAGGCTGTATGTTGTCACCCTGCTTATTTAACTTATATGCTCTGGGAGTTGGTGATGGACAGGGAGGCATGGTGTGCTGCGATTCATGGGGTTGCAAAGAGTCAGACATGACTGAGCGACTGAACTGAAATGAACTGAATTGAACAGAGAGTATATCATGAGAAATGCTGGGCTGAATGGAGCACAAGCTGCAATCAAGAATGCCAGGAGAAATATCAGTAACCTCAGATACACAGATGACACCAGCCTTATGGCAGAAAGCAAAGACCTAAAGAGCCTCTTGTTGAAAGGAGAAGAGAAGAGTGAAAAAAGTTGGCTCAAAGCTCAACATTAAGAAAACTAACATTTTGGGCTCCAAAATCACTACAGATGGTGACTGCAGCCATGACATTAAAAGATGCTTGCTCTTGGAAAAAAAGTTATGATCAACCTAGACAGCATGTTAAAAAGTGGAGACATTGCTTTACTGACAAAATCCTTCTAGTCAAAGCTATGGTTTTTCTGGTAGTCATGTATGCATGTGAGAGTTGGACTATAAAGAAAGCTGAGCACCAAAAAGTTGATGCTTTTGAATTGTGGTATTAGAAAAGACTCTTGAGAGTCCCTATGACTGCAAAGAGATTCAACCATTCCATCCTAAAGGAAATCAATCCTGAATATTCATTGAAAGGAAAGATGCTGAAGCTGAAATTCCAATAGTTTGGCCACCTGATGCAAAGAACTACCTCATTTGAAAAGACCCTGATGCTGGGAAAGATTGAAGGCAGAAGGAGAAAGAGACGACAGAGGATGAGATGGTTGGATGGCATCATTGACTCAATGGATATGAATTTGAGTACACCCTGGGAGTTGGTGATGGGCAGGGAGGCCTTGCATGATGCATTCCATGGCATTGCAAAGAGTTGGACATGACTAAGTGACTGAACTGAACTGGACTGAACATTATGGCATCTGCTCCCATCACTTCGTGGCAAATAGATGGGGAAATAGTGGAAACAGTGAGAGACTCTATTTTTGGGCTCCTAAGTCACTGCAGATGGTGAATGCAGCCATGAAATTAAAAGATGTTTGCTCCTTGGAAGAAAAGCCATGACAAACCTAGACAGCATATTAAAATGCAGAGACATTACTTTGCCGACAAAAGTCCATTAGTCAATGCTATGGTTTTTCCAGTAGTTATGAATGCACATGAGAGTTGGACTATAAAGAAAGCTGAGTATGGTACTAGAAAAAAGACAGAAATATAGATCAATGGAAAAAAATAGAAAGCCCAGAGATAAATCCACACACCTATGGACACCTTATCTTTGACAAAGGAGGCAAGAATATAAAATGGATTAAAGACAATGTCTTTAACATTAATGGGAAACCTGGTCAACCACTTGTAAAAGAATGAAACTAGAACACTTTCTAATACCATACACAAAAATAAACTCAAAATGGATTAATGATCTAAATGTAAGACCAGAAACTATAAAACTCCTAGAGGAGAACATAGGCAAAACACTCTCTGACATACATCACAGCAGGATCCTCTATGAGCCACCTCCCAGAATATTAGAAATAAAAGCAGAAATAAACAAATGGAATCTAATTAAAATTAAAAGCTTCTGCACAACAAAGGAAACCATAAGCAAGGTGAAAAGACAGCCTTCGGAATGGGAGAAAATAATAGCAAATAAAGCAACCGATAAACAACTAATCTCAAAAATATACAAGCAACACATGCAGCTCAATTCCAGAAAAATAAATGACCCAATCAAAAAATGGGCCAAAGAACTAAACAGACATTTCTCCAAAGAAGACATACAGATGGCTAACAAATACATGAAAAGATGCTCAATATCACTCATTATCAGAGAAATGCAAATCAAGACCACAATGAGGTACCATTTCACGCCAGTCTGAATGGCTGCTATCCAAAAGTCTATAAGGAATAAATGCTGGAGAGGGTGTGGAGAACAGGGAACCCCCTTACACTGTTGGTAGGAATGCAAACTAGCACAGCCATTATGGACAACAGTGTGGAGATTCCTTAAAAAACTGGAAATAAAACTGCCTTATAAGCCAGTAATCCCACTGCTGGGCATACACACTGAGGAAACCAGAATTGAAAGAGACACGTTTACCCCAATGTTCATCGCAGCACTGTTTATAATAGCCAGGACATGGAAGCAACCTAGATGTCCATCAGCAGAGGAATGGATAAGAAAGCTGTGGTACATGTACACAATGGAGTATTACTCAGCTGTTAAAAAGAATACATTTGAATCAGTTCTAATGAGATAGATGAAACTGGAGCCAATTATACAGAGTGAAGTAAGCCAGAAAGAAAAACACCAATAGAGTATACTAATGCATATATATGGAATTTAGAAAGATGGTAACGATAACCCTGTATGTGAGAAAGCAAAAGAGACACAGATGTACAGAACAGACTTTTGGACCCTGTGGGAGAGGGAGAGGGTGGGATGATTTGGGAGAATGGCATTGAAACATGTATAATATCATGTAAGAAATGAATCGCCAGTCTAGGTTCGATGGATACAGGATGTCTGGGGCTAGTGCACTGGGATGACCCAGAGAGATGGTATAGGGAGGGAGGTGGGAGGGGGGTTCAGGATTGGGAGCTCATGTACACCCGTGGCAGATTCACGTTGATGTATGGCAAAACCAATACAGTATTGTAAAATTTTTTTAAAAAGAGAGAGAAAAATAAAAATAAAGAAAGAAAGCTGAGCACCAAAGAAGTGATGCTTTGAACTGTGGTGCTGGAGAAGACTCTCGAGAAACCCTTGGACTGCAAGGAGATCAAAACAGTCCATCCTAAAGGAAATCCTGAATATTCATTGGAAGGACTGATGCTGAAGCTGAAACTCCAATACTTTAGTGATCTGATGCAAAGAACTGAGTCATCGGAAAAGACCGTGATGCTGGGAAAGACTGAAGGTGGGAGAAGAAGGGCACGGCAGAGAATGAGGTGTTTGGATTGCATCACTGTTTCCATGGACATGAGTTTGAGTAGGCTCCAGGTGTTGGCGATGGACAGGGAAGTCTGGCATGTTGCAGTTCATGGGGTCTCAAATAGTCAGATATGACTAAGAGACTGAACTGAACTGAGCTGATGGAAATTATGATCATGTCTGAATTTTCACAACACTGGCGTATTTTTTTGTGTGTATTTTCTACAATATTGACACATATACATAACAAAAGATAAAGCATCATTGAGTGATGGTATTGACAGGTGTGGTAGGTAAAATAATGATTCCCCTTCAATGACTGTGTCTTAGATCCTGAAATCTGTGAATACATTTTATTACATAGCAAAGAATTGAATTAATAAATGAAAGTAAGGTGTCTCCTTAGCTAACTTTGAAATGGAGAGGGAGTCCTGTAATATCCAGGTGGTCCCAATGTCATCATGAGCATCCTTATAAGTAAGGAGGGTACCAGAAATCCGAGAAGCTGCCTCTAGTGGCTAAAAAAATGGTGAGGGCAAGAACTCTCTCTTTGAGCACCCAGAAAGGAGGGAAGCTCTACTGCTATCTTGATTTTAGCCCAGCAATGCTTAATTTGGACTTCTTACTTCCAGAACTGTAAGGTATACACTTCGATTGTTTAAACTCACTTAATTTGTGGTGCTTTGATACAGAAGCAAAGGGCTACAAATGTAACAGGCATTTCTCAGCTGAGTAGCTTTAAAACTTTATTGTGCTTGGGAGAAGTAGACCCAAAAAATCATAAGCCTCATGCAAGGTTTCATCACTTATGTTTATGTGAAAAATGCCCAGGAAGACTTTAAATGATAAGAAATTGTAACATTAAAATTTTACTCTATTAGAAATGTGATGCCTTAACTTGCATTAAAAATGATGATTTATCAGTAATTTATTTTACCTAATAGTAAATAATGACTCAACCGGCATTGTGTTCTAAATATATCACAGAGGGAAAGTTGTTTCATGTCCACATTTACTATTTGAGCTCTTTGTGAAAAGTGAAAGTGTTAATCACTCTGTCCTGTCTGACTCTTTTGCAATCCCATGGTCTATACACTAAGCCCTTCTGTCCATGGGATTCTCAAAGTAAGAACACTCTAGTGGATAGCCATTCCCTTCTCCAGGGGATTTCCTTAACCTAGAGACTAAACTCAGGTCTCCTGCATTGCAGGCAGATTCTTTACCATCTAAGCCACTAGGGAAGCCCACTTGAGAAATTTGAACTCTATGATAGTATTTAATTCACAAATTGATATTTCTTTATTGGGATATACATTCTCAAGTTGTAAAAAATATTCTCATAGGTTCCTTTTATTGACTCGCAGGGGTAATTTCCTTGTGCATCTTCTAATGATGGGAAAGGGAGCAGTTGGGAATAGACAGGATATATTAAATATATAGGTTTATCTAGCATTCACTATCACATTATGTAATAGTGCATATAATAAAGTGCTTAATAGACACTTGATTGCAGGATTCAACCTTAATTTTCTAAGAGGAAAATATGGTAGGGTTCTGTTGTTTTTGAATAGCATTAAACATTTGGTATAATTCACTGGTAAACTGGCGGCGGATGTTGCAGGGAGGAGTTTTATAGGAAGCTTTCTATTGAAATGTATGGGTATAGGTAAGTGCACTTACACCTGGCAAGAATACAGTTTGATGAATTGTCAGAAACTAAAATACCAGTGTAACCTGCTCACTGCTCAAGATATAGAAACTAACACCCCGAAAGCCCTCATCTGCTTCTCTTCCTCTGGGCTTTACCCTCAAGCAAATGTAATCACCTTCCTACCTTCTAATGCCATAGGTTGCTGTTGCCAGTTCCAGTTGTTCCTGAAGCTGGCTTGGCCTTTTTTGTGTCTGTTTCTCTCATTTTCATCATTCTGGTAGATGTGAAGTGATAGTACATAGCTTGTTTCACATTTATTTATTTTGTAATGAAGCACGTTTAAAAACATTTCATATGTTCGAGTATGGGTAGTGTTTGAAAGAACCTTTTGCCTGTTTATAAATTCTTTTTTTCTTAATCATTTATAAGATTATGTTAAATATTCTGAGACCTTTATTTATTATATATGTTTAGAATTATCCTGTCCCAAACAGTGGCCTTCCTTTAACGTTTTTAATAAATAAATTTTTTCCTTCAGGTTAGTGGGTTTTTGAAAAATATTCAGGTTAAGTAAAGTTTTCTTATAAATGTTTTAATATTCTTCTGTTTCCTTTCAAACATATAGTTGTTTCATAAGCGACTGACAAAGATTTTCCTATATAAATGTTGTAACTATATTCTTGTTTTGTTCTAAACATATAGCTGTTTCATAAGCACTTGACAAAGAATTAATCTCTGAAATATACAAACAGCTCATGCAGCTCAATATAGAAAAACAAATAACCCAATCAAAAATTAGGCAGAAAACCTAAATAGATATTTCTCCAAAAAAGACATACAGATGGCCACCAAACAAATGAAAAGTTCCTCAACATCATTAATTATTAGAGAAATGCAGACCAAAACTACAATAAGATCACAACTATTATGAGGTATCACCCCACATCTGTCACAATGGCCATCATTAAAAAGATCTACAAACAACAAATGCTCCAGAGGATGTGGAGTAACCTTCTTGCACTGCAGGTGGGAATGTAAATTGATATACCCATTATGGAGAACAGTATGGAGTTTCCTTTAAAAACTAAAAATAGAACTACTATATGACCCAGCAATCCCACTACTTAGCCTATACCCAGAGAAAACCATAATTCAAAATGACACATGAATCCCGATGCTCAATACAACACTATTTACAGTAGCCAAGCCAGTAAGTTCAGTTGCTTAGTTGTGTCTAACTTTTTGTGACACCATGGACTGCAGCATGCCAGGTTTCTCTATCACCAACTCCCGGAGCTTTCTCAAACTCATGTCCATTGAGTCAGTGATGCCATCCAATCACCTCATTCTCTTTCATCCCCTTCTCCTCCTGCCTTCAATCTTACCCAGCATCAGGGTCTTTTCCAATAAGTCAGTACTTCACATCAGGTATCCAAAGTACTGGAGTTTCAGCTTCAGCATCAGTCCTTCCAATGAATATTCAGGACTGATTCCTTTAAGATTTAGCCAAGAAGTAGAAGCAACCTAAATGTCAATCAACAGAGGAATGGATAGAGAAGATGTAGTATGTATTTTCAGTGTAATATTGCTCAGCTATAAAAAGAATGAAATTAGGTCATTTGTAGCAATGTGGATGGACCTAGAGACTGTCATATGGGGTAAAGTAAGTCAAAGAGAAAAACAAATACTGTATATAAATGCACATATCTGGAAGTTGGAAAATGATATAGATGATTTTATTTAGAAAACAAAAACAGAGACACAGAGATAGAGAAGAAGCATACGGATACCAAGGGTGGAGAAAATGGATGGGATGAATTGGGAGATTGACATATATACACTATAGATACTACGTATAATTTCCCAGGTGGCTCAGTGGTAAAGAATTTGCCTGCCAATGCAGGAGACACAGGTTTTATCACTGGGTCAGGAAGATCCCCTGAAATAGGAAATGGTAATCCACTCCAGTATTCCTTGTCATGGACAAAGGAGCCTGACAGGCTACTGTCCATGGGGTCTCAGTCAGTCAGATATGACTCAAAGCTCTGTGGTGACTTAAATGGGAAGAAAACCCAAAAGTGAGGGAATATATTTATATATGTATATGCAAAGCTGATTCACTTTGTTGTACAGTAGAAACTAACACAACATTGCAAAGTATTTATGCCCCAATAATAATTTTTAAAATAGTTGTTTCATAGTCTCAGGATAATATCCTTATGTTAAAGTTCTTATTCTTCAACATATCTGCGATGTACCTAAGGGCATGTACGTAGACATATTATGACATAGACTGTTTGGGGAGGGGTGATCATTATGCTACCCCAATGGATATTCATGCATATTTATGAGTATGACTTTCCTGGTGGCTCAGAAGGTAAAACATCTGCCTGCAAAGCTGGAGACCCGGGTTCAATCCCTGGGTGGGGAAGATCTCCTAGAGAAGACAATGGCAAGCCACTTCAGTATTCTTGCCTGGAAAATCCCACGGATGGAGGAGCCTGGTAGGCTACAGTCCATGGGTCGCAAAGAGTCAGAAACGATTGAGCAAATTCACTTTCACTTTCATGAGTATAACAAAATAATGAAATAATTATATACAATATGTAAGATATATATGGACATAAATATCAAAAATAATTATTAAATGAGTTGAAGCAACAGGAAAGAACAATTTATTTTGTACTTTTGTGGTTAAAATCCTTTGGAAATATTTTCCTTTTATGCACACTACATTTTTAAGCATTAAATGGGCCCCAGGAACCAGTTTTTATTGTTGAAGTACAGACCAGTTAAAAATGTCATGAATTTTTATTTATTAAATTGCGTACCATTGAGACACATAAAATAAAACTGGTAAAAATATTAAGCAAACTTACATACCCTTCTCAGTCTTTAGCCAATTAAGCTCACATACTCTCCCAAACACAATATTTATGTCACGGTTTCACTTTTTTAAAAAGTGGAACACTAAACTCTCATAAAGTTGTTTAAATTTATATTAATTAGGTTAAAAATCCAATTACATCTTAAGCATAGGAAATTAAAAATAGTGCCAGTGACTTCAAATTAAGCACAATGGATTGGATGTGATTTTTAATCTATATTTCTTCCAGAAAACAAGAGTTTTACAAAAACTTAAAATTCACAGCAAAAAATAAAAAAGTCAATCAAGCAACCAAAGATGTTATCTCAAGATAACAAAAGTAAACAAGATAGTAAGTCTTTTATCAAAAAAAAAAAAAAAAACAAGATGATATCAAAGTGTCTTTAGGACCAATGGGCATAAAAATTAAGTTTTGCTGCTTTTTCCTGGAAAGATGAAGGAAGGGACAAATTTTGTTGTCTGATAAGGCAAAAGTGAGAGGTGAAACTGAAAAAGTAAGATTATTGTATTGGAGCAGGTAAACTCATAAATCTCCATCTATCCAGTAAGGACAAAATCTACCTCCTACCACTCAGCAGGGGAGTGAATGTTCCTTATATGAAATTGAATCAGAGTTTATAGCACACAGAGACACAAAAAAACAAGCCTAATGGCTGAGAGCACCCATATCACAATCAGGGTGGGCATATTTTTTTGTAAGAATTCAAATAGCTAATACTTTAGGTTTTGCAGTTCTGTGGTTGGTTGCAATAAATTGTGAAGTTGTAGCATGATGGCTCAGATGGTAAAGAATCTGCCTGCCATGTGAAAAGACCCAGATTCAATCCCTAGGTAGGAAGATCCCATGGGGAAGGAAATTGCAATCCATTCTAGTATTCTTGCCTGGAGAATCCCATACACAGAGCAGCCTGGTGGGCTACAGTCCATAGGATTGCAAACAGTTGGGCACAACTGAGCAACCAATACAGCACAGCATGATGAAAGTTATATATATTATGTAAATAAGTAGGCATTGCTGTGTTTTAATAAAGTTTTATAATAACAGGCTAGATTTGGCCCACAGGCAGTAGTTTGCTGACCTTTGAATCAACTTAAAGTCCATACATTTAAGAATAATATTGTAAGCAATCTTTCCCAATTAGATATTCAAATGTATATTAACCAAACGTAGAAATATGTTTACTATCCAAGTTACAACTAGAAAATTTCTCTCTGAAGATACTAACTATCTAAGAGAGAACTACTTATAACTGCTACCTGTGGCATCACAGACAGACCATTCCATCTCTACCTGATCAATCTAAAGTGAAGTCCTACCATGTAAACATGCATTTAGAGTCTCTAACAAGCTTTATAGTACCTTGCTCCAGTGTTCTTGCCTGGAGAATCCCAGGGATGGGGCAGCCTGGTGGGCTGCCGTCTATGGGGTCGCACAGAGTCAGACACTGCTGAAGCGACTTAGCAGCAGCAGCAGCAGCAGCAGCAGCTCTTGAGTAATGTTGCTGAGAAAAAACTCATTAGATATTTGAGAAATCTCTAATATGAAAAACAAAAGAAAACAAGAGTAAGGAATTTAGAAGCAAACAAAAATTATAGTTTAAAATTTCTGTGCACTTAATTATCAATAAATATCAATATTTATATTCTCTGAAATAGAAATTAAAAAATTATTCACTAAACAAGCAGATATACAACTGAAATCACTGATCCTTTCCAGCAACAAATATTTGACACCCTTATGGCAGAAAGTGAAGAGGAACTAAAAAGTCTCTTGATGAAAGCGAAAGGGGAGAATGAAAACTTTGGCTTAAAGCTCAACATTCAGAAAACGAGGACCATGGCATCTGGTCCCATCACTTCATGGGAAATAGATGGGGAAACAGAGGAAACAGTGTCAGACTTTAGTTTTTTGGGCTCCAAAATCACTGTAGATGGTGATTGCAGCCATGAAATTAAAAGACGCTTACTCCTCGGAAGAAAAGTTTTGAGCAACCTAGATCAGTTCAGTTCAGTTGCTCAGTCATGTCTGACTCTTTGAGACCCCATGAATCGCAGCACGCCAGGCCTCCCTGTCCATCACCATCTCCCAGAGATCACTCAGACTCTACAGCCATCCCATCCTTGGTCGTCCCCTTCTCCTACTGCCCTCAATCCCTCCCAGCATCAGAGTCTTTTCCAGTGAGTCAACTCTTTGCATGAGGTGGCCAAAGTACTGGAGTTTCAGCTTCAGCACCATTCCCTCCAAAGAAATCCCAGGGTTGATCTCCTTCACAATGGACTGGTTGGATCTCCTTGCAGTCCAAGGGACTCTCAAGAGTCTTCTCCAACACCACAGTTCAAACGCATCAATACTTCGGCACTCAGCCTTCTTCACAGTTCAATTCTCACATCCATACATGACCACAGGAAAACCATAGCCTTGACTAGACGGACCTTTGTCGGCAAAGTAATGTCCCTGCTTTTGAATATGCTATCTAGGTTGATCATCACTTTTCTTCCAAGGAGTAAGCATCTTTTAATTTCATGACTGCAGTCACCATCTTCAGTGATTTTGGACCCCTCAAAAATAAAGTCTGACACTGTTTCCACTGTTTCCCCATCTATTTCCCATGAAGTGATGGGACCAGATGACATGATAGCATATTCAATAGCAGAGACATTACTTTGCCGACTAAGGTCCATCTAGTCAAGGCTATGGTTTTTCCAGTAGTCATGTATGGATGTGAGAGTTGGACTGTGAAGAAGGCTGAGCGCTGAAGAATTGATGCGTTTGAACTGTGGTGTTGGAGAAGACTCTTGAGAGTCCCTTGGACAGCAAGGAGATCCAACCAGTCCATTCTGAAGGAGATCAGCCCTGGGATTTCTTTGAAGGGAATGATGTTATAGCTGAAACTCCAGTACTTTGGCCACCTCATGCAAAGAGTTGACTCATTGGAAAAAACTTTGATGCTGGGAGGGATTGGGGGCAGGAGAAGAAGGGGACGACCGAGGATGAGATGGCTGGATGGCATCACTGGCTCGATGGACGCGAGTCTAAGTGAACTCTGGGAGTTGGTGATGGACAGGGAAGCCTGGCTTGCTGCGATTCATGGGGTCGCAAAGAGTCGGACATGACTGAGCGACTGAACTGAACTGAACTGAACTGATGCTTAAGACTCCATTTAGGTGTTTGAGATACAGCAATAAACAAAATGTAAAAATTTATCCAATTATGCAATTGCTATTTTGATAGGGGAGATAGAAAATAAACATTGTAACAAATTTGACAATAAATGTCACAAATGATATGAAGAAAATATAAAACAGGAAAAGTCAAATCAGTTGTGGTCTTAAATAGCTTGGTCAGAGTAGTCGCATTGGTAAGGCAGTGTTTGAAAAGTGGTTGAGTCTGGTGTTAGACATTGAGAAGTGAGCCCTTTGGATATCTTGAAAGACTGATGTAGGTAGAGTGAGCACCCAGTACAACTTCTAAAGGTAAGGCTAGGTCCAAAATATCCTCACAATAACACAATTTTGCCATTTTTAGTTTTGACATTTATGCTGATGGTACAAAGTGATGTCAGAATTGTGGTTATAAGATGTGGGCCTTAGGGAGAAAGGGAACTGGATGAAAGGTGAACAAAGGTACAAACTTCCAGTTACGGCATAAACAAGTACTAGTAATATAATGAACAACATGGTCAATATAGTTAATACTGTTCAATGTCACATATGAAAGTTGAATTTTGATCAGGAGGAAACAATATTTTTTACCTTGTATACTTTTTGGATTTGTTTTTTATTTTGTATCTGTATGAGACGACAGATGCTCATTTCTTATGGTAATCATTTTAAGATACATGTAACTTAAGTCTTTTTACTGTATAGTTTAAACTTACACAGCACTGTACATCAATTATTTCTCAATGGAGCAAAGGAAAAAAATCGGACAATCTGTAACACACACTATCCTGAGACAATTTACTAGTCAGAGTCCTTCATTTTTGTTTTCAATAGAATTTTTTACTGACTATACAAGCTAGGTTAGGGGTGATACTCATGAGCTCACATAGCACCCAGCATTTCTCTTATACTTCCAGTTAGAATACTGTAAATTTGTTAAGTGGGTCCATATCCTAATTTGACTCTAACTTTTATAAAGACAGCATGCCTGCTTTGGTCATCACAATATCCCCAGTACTTAACTAGCATTGCTAATAACCTATTTTAGCAAGATATATAGGATTTAACCTGCTTTTCTTTTTTAAAATCTCACATTTCAATGATGTAGTGACATGCATTGCCTCAGAAGTGTAAAAAAAAAAAAAGTAAGGCAAATATATGTATCACTCAACTCTGATTTACAAATGTTTATACATTCAGTTCAGTTCAGTTCAGTTCAGTCGCTCAGTCGTGTCCAACTCTTTGCGACCCCATGAACCGCAGCACGCCAGGTATCCCTGTCCATCACCATCTCCCAGAGTTCACTCAGACTCACGTCCATCGAGTCCGTGATGCCATCCAGCCCAGAAATGTGATATCCAATGTGCTTTTGGTTCTCAAAATGAGTGAGAGTGTTTGTCATTCAGTCATGTCTGACTCTTTGCAATCCCATGGACTATAGCCTGCCAGGCTCCTCTGTCCATGGGATTTTCCATGCAAGAATACTGGAATGGGTTGCCATTCCCTTCTTCGTGGAATCTTCTTGACCATGGCTCTCCTGCATTGCAAGAAGATTCTTAATAGTGAGGCAATTGAGAGAGAATATTTTGTCTTAAAATGGAATTCTAGAGACCATAATTTCTTCATCATAAGCTAAACCTGAGAAGCCTAAGAGTTAGAGTTTATACACATGACCTACTGGATTAGAAATGTGGCAATTAAATTAGAGCTCTTCTGAAAGCAAGGACAAAACAAATCTCTGCTGTGGCTGGAGGCTTGAAAAGGATTAGTAAAACAGAATACAGTTTAGATTCCAGTGTACACACTGAATTCTTATCTATCCCCCAAACACCAAACCCAGGCATGGTATGGGGCATGGAATCTCTTGAAGTCAATAGTTAGGTTTGGAATCTGAAACAATTGGGGACTTTTGGGCTACTCGTCATATAGAACTCTTGATGCATACATCCTCAGTCATGTCCGAATCTTCACAACCCCAAGGACTGCCAAGCTCTTCTGTCCATGGAGTTTTCCAGGCAAGAATATTGCAGTGGGCTGCCATGCTCTCCTCCAAGGGGTCTTCCAACTCAGGGATCAAACTCAAGTCTCTTACAGTTCCTGCACTGGCAGGAGGATTCTTTACCACTGTGCCACCAGGGAAGCCCCATGTGGATACATAAATGCAGAAAAAGCTAAGCCAATGTAGCTGAAGTTGAGTAGAAATGGCAATGAGAGTCCAATATAGATACTCTACCCTTCAAATCTTCCTCAGCTTACCTGGACAGAGATAATATCCTCAAATTTCTGGGATCCAAGTCTCCAAGAGAGCTAAATGCTCACCTAGCTGCCATGAAATTGTTGTGGGAATTTTGGGTTCCATGGTAGTAGCTATAAAGAGTTCAGGAACCAAGTCTGGGGCAGAGTCATCCAGAGAGATAATTGTGTAATTTCCAGAAGAGTCACAATGCCTTGCCTGTTTCAGACAATTAGATAAAACACTATCTTTAATGATGAAGACAAAAGCCAATTCTCAGCATCAAGTAGTGCAAGCTTGACCTTCACGTAGGCCAATGAGGACAGAAGTACTCAACCACAAACATTCCTCGATTCAGAACTATAAACAGAGGTATACTGGAGTTGGCACAAACCAGCTCGTTAGAGCCAATCATGGGTACCTCTTTCCTACTCTGCATTCAGTAATGGTACATTGGAAGCTCAAAATTGGCCACCAGGAAAGCATTTATACCATGAACTTGGAAACCCAGACAATCGGGGCCTTTTCCCTACTTTCCTCTCAAGACTCAGGTATTAAATGTTTTCCAGCATGCTGCAAATGACACGTAAGCCCATTGTGCATTCAGATTATTCTGGGAAGAAAGAAAATAAATGGAATTGATCATCAGATACTACTAGGCGGTGCCTGTGTGGTGCTGTCTCTTCAGTTGTATCTGCCTCTTTGTGACCTCATGAACTGTGTAAACTGCCAGGATCCTCTGTTCATGAGAATCTCTAGGCAAGCATATTGGAGTGGGTTGCCCTGCCCTCCACCAGGGGATCTTCCAGACCCAATAATCAAATTCATGTTTCTTATGTCGCCTGCATTGTCAGGTGGGTTCTTTACCACTAGCATCACTAAGTTGTAGTGAAATTTTAATAAGCAGCAGCTCAAAAATTCCCAAATGGAAGGGCTAGAACTTTATGTAAATTTTGTTGTAAGTAATCCATTAATATCAACAAAAATGCCAAGTTTTACCCAACAATTCCATTTTGTTGGGATTGTTTTCAGGAAATATACGAAAATGTATAAAAGGAGAATACTCATTAAAACATTACTTAAAATATTGGAAATGATTTCAACATTCAGAAATATAGGATTAATTGAATAATTTTAGTTATGAAAAAAATGCTAGATGTCATTAAAATGACATTGGGCATATCCATTGATTTAACTATCTGTTGACAATGTATTTAAGTGAAATTGATGATATGAAACTTCAAATGTTTTACATATCACATTCCAGAAGGATATTCATGAAAGTACTTATAATGCTTATCTTTGGTATTATTAATCTTCAAGCATTTTGATTTTTTTTCTCCTCTTGGGTTTCTACAATTTAGATTGTTACCTACCTCAAGAATGCTTTACTTAAATAAATTATTGAGAGTATTAAAAGAAGTGGTGGTAAAGCATGAAATTTTTTTCATAGACCACTGAAATTGGCTTAAAGATAAAGGTTTAAAGGTTTCAAAAGAGAAGATTTAAGTTTGAATATCGAATCAGGGATTTGAAACTGAGAATTTTATAAAGAGGAGATTAATACTTCTGCATCAGTTATTTTCAACTTTAGTCTTCTGATGTATCAGAAATATTATCTTAGTGTATTCTTAAGAGACAGAGATAGTTGGTCAAAATGCTAAGGTCAAAGTTTAAAGTAAATTTACTTATGCTATTTTTACTCTGGATAACAGAAAGGACAGGATCGTTTTATTCCCCTAGGTGGTAAGCAGCAGCAAATGATTTTTGCTTTCTACAGGTCTTGTTCCCTTTTTTTAACTGTCAGGGCACAAACACGTTAACTTCACATAAATGGAGAGTACCTGCTGTGGAAAACATCTCTTTTGACTTAAAAAGAGCATTAAAGGCTCTGTCACTTCAGTGAAATGACGATTAAAAGAGCAAATGTGGAGTACTTATATATCCAGGTTACAGCAGTCACCAGTTAGAAAAGTTTAAATTTTGCTTTTTTCTGTGGAGCAATGGTTATTTGTGACCAGTCACATCAGTTCTGGTCAGAATAGTCAGTTCTTCTGGCTAGCCAGCAAATAAAATACATAAAGATTCTTCCTTCATTAGGTCAGTTTCCAGGAAATGCTGATGGAAGAATGAAAGGCCATCTTTTACCCTTTAAGAGCAAACTTCTAGGAATTTCCATTAGCACACTGTTAGAATTTGGCTATCTCTTTTCATGCATAATTTTCTAATTTCAACATTTAAGAAAACACTAATACAGATGCCCTTTCTTCAATATTTTAATTCATGTTGTCTGTCAAGTTTGTAAGCTCCATAAAGTTTCCTTCCTTTTTACCAGGTACAGTCGATGAGAGAAGATAGCAAATATTTGGAATATGACTTTGGTTTTGGTCATACAAACACATCTAAAATAAAGTTTCCCAATTTGAAGCCATTGACTTTTTTTACAGTCACATGTACGAAGTTATCCTGTGTATTGTAGGATGGTTTGCAGTGCCCTGGCTACCTCAGCATACCCACTAGATTTGTTTGTTTAATAAGCTATAGTAGCACCCTGTCCCCAAGTGCGACAATCAAAAATGTTTACAAATATTGCTCAGTGTCCTCCAAGAGGCAAAATATCCTCTGGTTGTCAGCTATTGATCTAGAAAACTTCAAAAATTTAATCCACAAAAATTAATATACTGTATGTTTTTAATTATATCATTCAATTTGAATTACATTGATATCATATCAATAAATTTGATTGTCATAATTAAAAACAATTTTTTGTTTAAAGATATCAGTTCATAATCAGGAATTAATCTATTAAATCTGCAGGTGGGTATCAGTTACGAAAGGTTGATTTTCTAACTAAATAGCTGGTAAAGGACAAGAAGAAACTCATAGCTGTCAGTTTTAAATGAGTCACACCACTGCAAATCTCATTGTCTGCCCTTATGTATGGCATATTGCTGTGATGCTGTGTTTTACAAAATCAGTTATAGGCATGTATGCCAGGAGAAAGGTGGCACCAGTGCCCTTGAAGCAGGATTGAACTAAAACAGAGGCCTCTATATACACTGTGTTCCCTAATGTGCTTTATTTGCCCTCAACACAACTGAGAAGTCCAAATTTTACTTACCATATGAAAAGAATCTTACAGAAAGTAAGAATGAAAAGATTTAGAGACTTCACTGGTGGCCCGGTGATTAAGACCAGTTTTTCTACTGTATGGGCCATGAATTCTATCCCTGGTGGAGGAACTAAGGTTCCCACATGCCTGGTGGTACATGGCACAACCAAAACAAAAAAGAATGAAAAGACTTGGTGTGGTGGCTCAGATGGTAAAGAATCTACCTGCAGTGCAGGAGACTTGAATTCAGTCCCTGGGTCAGGAAGACCTCCTGGAAAAGGAAATGCAACCCACTTCAGTATTCTTGCCTGGAAATCTCATGGACAGAGGAGTCTGGTGGGCTATATAGCCCATGGGGTCTCAAAGAGACATAACTGAGTAACTAACACTTTAAAAACACTCAACAGTTGTTAAATGCTAATAATTATGTTTGTGGTGATATAGAAAGACCATGAATTTCAGAGAAAGAAATACTTTGGTTAAATCTTTCTGAACACCTATTAGTTATATAGTTTCAGGCAAGTTTTTTGTTTTAGCTTTTTTGTTTCCAACTTTTCTTCCATCAGTAAAATGGACTTAATGATAGATGGCTTATAAGATTATTGTGAGAATAAAATTTAAAATTCAAATCATCCAGCATAATTAAACATAATATATATTCAAAAAGAGTCTCATGATGGAGTAAATACATAATAAAATAATTCTCAAGAATATAGAAATTTATAAATAATACATATTTGTCCTTATATTCTATTCTAAAAATTTGTTTCAGAAAGAAAAGTAAGGATATAAAAACAAGAATAAAAGATATTCAGTGAGATCCCCCACTTCCCTTGTTTTAAGATGTTGGTAAGCATAGTACTTCATTGCAGCTGGTATTTTGTGTACCAAGGAATTTCAAATATCTTTCAGAAGAAAGCCACCTATATTCATGTCATGTTCAAAATATTAAACCAGTTCCAAGTTGGCAAGGATAAAAAAAAAAAAAATTCAGTAAATTTCAGTCATTTGCCTCCCAAACACTTCACTGAACTTCTTAAATGCTGTACATGTAATACATTCTAACTGCTAATAGAGTTCATAGAAAACTTTAATTTTCCCACTTACTTTGTATTGCAGCTTGCATTTTAAGGTTTTGCCATGTGATTGGAAACAGTTTGAATTATCCTGAATGAAAAGTTCTGTACTGCGCAGTCAGAGAGTGATTTTTGCCTTCCTTTAACATAATCCTTCCTCTAGCATAACTCCACAATAAACTGTGGAAAATTCTGAAAGAGATGGGAATACCAGACCACCTGACCTGCCTCTCAAGAAAGCTGTATGCAGGTCAGGAAGCAACAGTTAGAATTGGACATGGAACAACATACTAGTTCCAAATAGGAAAAGGAATATGACAAGGCTGTATATTGCCACTGTGTTTATTTAATTTCATGGAAGGATACATCATGAGAAATGCTGGACTGGATGAAACACAAGCTGGAATCAAGATTGCTGGGATAAATATCAACAACCTCAGATATGCAGATGACACCACCCTTATGGCAAAAAGTGAAGAACTAAAGAGTCTTTTGATGAAAGTGAAAGAAGAGAGTGAAAAAGTTGGCTTAAAGCTCAGCATTCAGAAAATGAAGATCATGGCATCTGGCCCCATCACTTCATGGCAAATAGATGGGGAAACAGTGTCAGACTTTATTTTTTGGGGCTCCAAAATCACTGCAGGTGGTTACTGCAGCCATGAAATAAAAACACGCTTACTCCTTGGAAGAAAAGTTATGACCAACCTAGATAGCATATTCAAAAGCAAGGACATTACTTTGTCAACAAAGGTTCGTCTAGTCAAGGCTATGGTTTTTCCAGTAGTCATGTATGGATGTGAGAGTTGGACTATAAAGAAAGCTGAGTACTGAAGAATTGATGCTTTTGAACTGTGGTGTTGGAGAAGACTCTTGAGAGTCCCTTGGACTACAAGGAGATCCAACCAGTCCATCCTAAAATAAATCAATCCAGAATATTCATCGGAAGGACTGATGTTGAAGCTAAAACTCCAATACTTTGGCCACGTGATGCAAAGAGCCGACTCATGTGAAAAGATTCTGATGCCTGAAAAGATTGAAGGCAGGAGAAGTGCACGACAGAGGATGAGATGGTTGGATGGCATCACTGACTCAAGGGCATAAGTATGAGTAAACCCTGGAAGTTGGTGACAGACAGGGAAGCCTGGCATGCTGTAATCCATGGGGTCCCAAAGAGTTGGACATGACTGAGCAACTGAACTGAACTGAACATAATCCTATAGAAGTAATAATTTATTACGATATACACTCAACTATAAGATTACCAACCTCAGTTAGTCTTAACAATTTGTGGATCAAGCACTTGTAAAGTAGCTTCTAAATAACGCTGTAGTAGAAAACAAAATTATAAAAAGCAGAGGGCAGAACTTCCACATGCTACCAGTTTCCTGCAAGGGAGAAAGAAACAAGGAATTGCTCTCTGGTGTGATAAACACTACAGTGCACATAAGCAGCCATGAAACCTGTCAAAGAATGGAACAATGACTTCATCTTCCTTCAGGTAGGCTGTCCTGTCTCTTAGCTGATTAAGATAGCCTATCTGAAGATTCCCTGGTGGCTCAGCAGTAAAGAATCCACCTTCCAATGCAAGAGACAAATACAGGTTCGATCCTTAGGTCGGGAAGACCCCCTGGAGCAGGAAATGGCATCCACTCCAGTATTATTGCCTGAGAAATTCCATGGACAGATAAGCCTGATGCGCTAAAGTCTGGTGTGGTAGCAAAGAGTCGGACATGACTTAGCCACCAAACAACAACAACAAGGTTATCCCAGTCAACCAAAAGAATTGCTCTTCTGGAGTAGAGTACATCAGTATTTATTAGTTCACTAGGTTTTTGAAAGGATTTGAGAGGGAAACAACAGAACATCAAAGTTCTCAAATTTGTACTTTAAAATCGTGCGTGTGCGTGTATGTGTGTGTGCACGCCCAGTCGTGTCCAACTCTTTGCGACCCTGTGGACTGTGGCCCACCAGGCTCCTCTGTCCAGGGGATTCTCCAGGCAAGAAGTAGGTTGCCATTTCCTACTCCAGGGGATCTTCCCAACCCAGGGATCAAATCCGCATCTCCGGCATTGATAGGTAGATTCTTTATAACTAGCGCCACCTAAGAAGCCCCTAGAATTACTTGGAGATCTGAAACTCCTGATATCCAGGCCCAAACTCCAGATCCATTAAATTAGAATCTCTGGATCTGGAACCTAGGAAGCAAAAGTTTAATCATCCTCAGATAATTCAAATGGGCAGCAAAGTTTGAGCATCATTGATCTATAAAGACAACCGCTGATCTAAAAGGAGCAGAGGGAGTCTGTGTATCCTGGTGTGTCCTGAAGAGTCAGTGTTTTCACTGATCACTGAATTCGACTATTAATTAAGTGACTAAGACAAAACTAGGTTAATGCTGACCTTTATTGATTTTTACAAAATCGAGCCTATGTATTTGCCAGAGGGAAAAAATGCATGATTCACATAATGCTGTTAGATTTGTCTCAATGAATGCTTTTATGCATACCAAGTTCAGTTCAGTTTGGCCTCTCAGTCATGCCTGACTCTTAAGGCTTAATGCACATAGTTGTCAAGAATGTCCTATGAGATTAACAAAATTAGGTCTACAAATTAATAGGTAGAGGTATGGAAATCTATTTTGATAGTTTCATGATGGTTTTTATTATTTTTCTGATATTCTACTAAACCAACATAACTTGGAGAAAGTTGTGTTGAGAAAAACCTGAGAATTTCTGATAAAAGCCAGTATGTGACTATTAAGTACACCCTCTCTTTATGATGCCTTAAATCCTTGAGCAAGATTAGCTAAAACATATTCCTAGGTGTATGTATTGTTTGGGGGCAAAGATACAATATACATTTCATAATAAGAGGAAGTTGTCTTTTGTGATGAATTTTTCACAGAAAGGATCTATGCAAGGTGAATTTACAATAAAGAATTTTCTACAATAAAGGACCAGAGATTTTCATTTACATAACAAAATTTAAAAAAAAGAAAAAAACTGTATCCCCCTCACCACGAAGAAGTAGTTTCAGAGCTTCAACTTCTTAGTCTACTGAAGTAGACTGTCGACTGGTAGACTAGTCTACCAGTCTACTTTTTGGCCAGTGGAAGGACCATGCGCTTTAGTGTCAAGAAGATCTTGGCTTTGATTTTAACTTTGCCAATGACAGGACTTTGACCTTGGGAGATTACATAAGGAGATACACCTCAATTTCTTCTCATTTGTAAAATAGAGATAATAGCAAGTCTTAAATCAGTGGCAAATATTTTAATTTGCTTAGGTTGAAACTTATGTTAAGTAAGTTGTCTCATAATTAGGCAATCAATTTACCAGGCCATCATATAAGTTAAAATGTTATTCTATTATAGCATTGTTATGTATAAGAAAGCCTCTTCTACTTTAACAAATAAATCTATCCTCAATCCTCTTTTCTTCTTTTCACATCACATGTTAGACAAGTCACCTCCAGACTGACTTTTTTTTTTCACTATTTTCAAAGAGTAAGATGTCCAAATATCATTTAACATGTCCAAAATTAGCTCATCAAATGGCCTTTCTATTCTTTCCCTCTGAAATTTCCCATCCCTTTCTGTACCAGTAACTTTCTCAGGTGTGATTCTTGGTCATTTTTTATTCTTTCTTGGCTCAGATGGTGAAGAATCCACCTGCAATGTGGGAGACCTGGATTCAATTCCTGGGTTGGGGAGATTTCCTGGAGAAGGGAACAGCTACCACTCCTGTATTCTTGACTGGAGAATTTCACAGACAAAGGAGCCTGGCAGGCTACAGTCTGTGGGTCCCAAAGTCAGACACAACTCTGAGATTTTCACTTTCCCCATGTTATGTCATTTGTCGTCAATGTTGCTACATTTTTTTCCCCTCTAAAACCATGCCTCTAATTTTGTCTACCTGTCATTTCCACTGTCATTTCAGTCCAAGTTCTCATCAACTTATTTTCTTTCTCTTTGTGTCCTTGCACACTTGCATTAGTCGCTCAGTCATGTCCGACTCTTTGCGATCCCACAGACTGTAGTCCGCGAGGCTTCTCTGTCCATGGGATTCTCTAGGCAAGAATACTGGAGTGGGTTGCCATTCCCTTCTCCAGAGGAACTTCCCAACCCAGGGATCAAACCCTGGTCTCCCGAATTTCGGCAGATTCGTTACTGTTTGAGCAATGAAGCTTAATTAATGAAACAATGATATACATAGAAAAATAAATATGGAGAATATATAACATGTTCTGAGAGTTGAAAGTCTAATTAGAAGCAATGGTTTCAAATGGTAAGAGTTTCAAATCTGACTAGTCTTCTTTCATATTCATTTAAATCATCTTAAATTGATTTGGCTTGATCAATAAAAAACTTTTTACCCTTTACTCAGTTTTCATAGACTCTTCTTTTTTTTTGATAAAAGCTTCAGGGAACGTAGCTCAAGTCTTGTATACCTTGTCTCCTGACTCACTCTTCATGTTTTCCTAGGATTGTGACTTTCTCTGTTTTTTTTCTACATTTGTCACACTTTAAATGTAGACAGGTCCAGGGTTTCCACTTAGAATTTTTAATCTTCACACGTACCCCTTCCTTTTCCTCTCTCATTTAGATTAGCTCTCAGGAAATCTCTACTCTCACCTATTATTGTTGTGGGTGAACCTTGCATGTGTGTGTGTGGCCAGTCTGTTTCCTGAGTTCTAATCTCATTATCCTGCTGCACAGCACTAGAAGTACTCACAGAATTTCTCAATGCTTTCTTTTGACAGATAATCAGAAATTTTAAACTCAGTTGTAAAACTTTATGGTACTCTGAAATAGTTTCAGTAAAAATTAATTGAGCATAGCCTCACCATTTAGGAACTTTAGTATATCACTTTATATTTGCATAGACAGATAGTGTTTTTTGTTTTTTGTTTTTAATTTTCCACTTAAAGCATCTTTGTTTGTCACAACACCTGGTGGCTAGAGCAAATATTTTGATTCCTATTTTATGAATGAAGAGACTGTGAAAATCTTTAGAAACTTTCCCCAGTCTTTAGAATTGCATGATGATGAGTTTCTACTATTTTATCTTGCCTTTGCTATCCTAAAATAAACTACTCAAACTAACAAATAATGATTGTATAGTTTTGGTCTTTTATCATTGTTAACAATACTGTATGTTTTAACTGCTGCTGCTGCTGCTAAGTCACTTGAGTCATGTCCAACTCTGTGAGACCCCATAGATGGCAGCCCACCAGGCTCCCCATCCTCAGGATTCTCTAGGCAAGAACACTGGAGTGGGTTGCCATTTCCTTCTCCAATGCATGAAAGTGAAAAGTGAAAGTGAAGTTGCTCAGTCGTGTCCGACTCTTAGCGACCTGATGGACTGCAGCCTACTAGGCTCCTCCATCCATGGGGTTTTCCAGGCAAGAGTACTGGAGTGGGATGCCATTGCCTTCTCCTACCAAACTAAGAATACTGACCCATATAAGCAAGTACAGATACAATCGTGACTCATATAAAGGTCATATTTTATTTTAAACAGTTTATTTTCTTAATTTTTAAATGCTATTATGTAATGATTTTACTCACTTGAACTCATTTTTATTTTCCTTATTAATTACCCCACTAATTCATGTATTCTTTGAAGACAATGACAAGATTTTGAAAATGTTATTTGGATTCCTCACTTGGTCTATACAATACAATGGTGTGGACTGTGTTTTCTACCCCCCAACCCTCACCCTCACCAAAATTCATGTTGAGAACCTAATCTCCAGTGTACATATATTTGGAAACAGATTCTATCAGAAGGTAATACAGGCTAATTGAGGTCATGGGGTGGGCCCCTTATCAATAAGACTGGTGTCTTTATAAGTAGAAGAAGAGATACGGGCTCACTTGTTCTTCTGGATTGTAATAAAAAGGCAGATGGCCCTCTGCAAACAAGGAAGAGTGTTCTCTTCAGGAACCAAATCTACCAGTACCTTCATCTTGGATTTCCCAGCCTCCCTAACTGTGAGAAAATATATTTCTATTCAAACCATCCAGTCTATGGTTTTTGTTATGGCCGCCAAGAAGACTAAGACATTCAACAAACCGACAACGTTCTTTTTTAACTGGAGAATTATTATCAATGTGAGGAAGGAAAGAGAGGAAAGACTATAGTCAACAAAATATTCTTGTCTTATATTTTTAAAATGTGTATCAGAGCTGAACTGATAGCTTAAATTCTACTCTGTAGCTAGATTTTCTAAAACCAGTTTTGCCCACTGGATCAATGACATTTAACTTAAATGTAAAGATTATATATAAGCATATGATTTGAATGTGGCATTTGAGAGAAATCTAATGAAAAAAAAAAATGTGGGTTGTTATAAGACTTGCAGTTACCAAAATGATGAGAAAGAAGAAAACTATTATAGCATTTCTCAGAAATATTTTTAAGAACTAATATGGATTCCAAGAGGACAAAGCCATAGATAGTATATTATTAACTATATATGTTTTAAAAATTTTAAAAGAAAATAGATCAAAGAGAACTCATGTATAGTAGTATTCCAAGATTTGTGAAATGGATAACAAGGAGTGTTGTGTGTTTTAGAGGGAGAGGGGACACAGAGAAGTTCCTTTTCTCCACCTGATCATGGTTAGACTAGAATACAAAACCATTACTTTAATCTTTACCTAAATCAGACAACCTGCAGTATCTGTTCTCTAACTTCCAATATATTTATTTCCATATATTCCTAAATGGGCTTTAAAATATGTTTGTGAAGATTAATTATATATGTAAGAGAATTCATAATGTGTTTTCAAGTGAAAGAAACAAGGATAAAATAAGTATTCGTATATACATCAAAAAAGTAGAATTTTAATAATATAATTTTTTACTTAGTCCCATTTTTGGAGTGTATATCAATCTTCTCCCCTACACAAATGTTTCATAACAAGCATCTCAATTTGCTAGCTAATGAGCCCCTTTGATCTTATTTGGGAAACTGCAAATTCTCTGTCCTTTACTATTTAAGATTTAAGGCAAAAATTGTCTCAAAACTGCTAATGCAAGAAGTATATTTGTAGCCTCAAATGTTTTATATGCAAATTCTGAAAAGAGATAGTCTTGGACTTAGAGAAAAATATTATATCAAAATAATCTGTTTTTACTTTTTAAGATTTCAATTGCCTTTAATATCAAAGGCATTCTTGTAAATTTTTGAAAGCCCCTCATTGGAATTTCACTTACCTAAAACTTCACTTTTTTAAGTTTGATCTTTACGAAAAATCAAGCCAAAGATTGCCACTTTACTAGCTAGTGGACTTCCCTAGTGTTTCAAGTGGTAAAGAACCTGCCTGTAGCACAGGAAATCCATGTTAAATCCCTGGGTTGGGAAGATCCCCTAGATTAGGAAATGCCAACTCACTCCAGTACTCTAGCCCGGACAATCCCATGGACAGAAGAGCCTGGCAGGCTACAGTCATGGGGTCTCAAAGAGTCAAACACAACTGAAGCAACTTGGCAAGCATGCACATACTAGCTAGTAATAATAATAAAAAAAATAATGAAATTGAATATGGCTTAAAATGTTGCCATAAAGAATAAAAAATGAATGTTTATTTAAAATTTTTCATTCTTTCTATGAGGAAGGTTTTTTGCTAACATAGTGGGTTGAATGGTGCCCTTCGTCCACCCCACAGATAAGGTCATATCCTGAAAATTGTGAATGTAACCTTAATTGGAAAAAAAGCCTTTGCATGTGTAACTAATAATCTCTGGCTGATATCATAGTAGGTGATATCATAGTAAATTGTCAGAGTTGGCCCTAAATCAAATGACAAATACCCTTATAAGAGATACCCAGGGAAAAGACTCTAGAGAAGGCCACTTGGAGATGGAGACAGACATAGTAGAAGTACAGTTTCAAGCCAAGGAATGCCTAGAGCCACCAAAAGTTGAAAGAAGTAAAAGATTCTCCTTTAGGTCCTTTGGAGGGAGCATGGTCATTCCAAACCTTGATCTTTGGACTTTTGATCTTCAAAACAGTGTGAGAATAAACGACTGTTAAGTCCCCATATTTGTGATAATATTTGCAGAAGCCCAAGGTAGCTCAGATGATAAAGAAACTTCCTGAAATGCAGGAGCCTTGGGTTCAATCCCTGGGTCAGGAAAATACCCTGGAGAAGGGAATGACTACCCACTCTAGCATTCTTTCCTGGAGAATTTTATGGACAGAGGAGCTTGGTTGGCTACAGCCCATGTGGTCACAAAGAGTTGGACATGACTGAGTGACTAACACAGTAGGAAACAAATATGCTCGGTGTGTTCCCTATTTTTATAATTTGATTATTTATATTACTGATCTAAAGCAAAGCTAGAAAATGTTACAATGAAGGTTTCAAATCCTATTGATTCCCATTTCATATATTCTTTTGGTCAAAATTCTGTTCAAAGAGTAGAAAAATAAGTTATATATTTGATTATAGATCTCTAGATATTTGCAAGCAAAAAACCTTGCAAATGATAGAAAGTAGTCAATTAATGTTGTGCATAAAATTAAGTTGAGAAACCCAGTGACCTGCTACAGTTCACAGACCTACACTGAATGTCAGTTTTTGTCTGAACCCATTTGCAATGTGAGCAAATATGATGCGTGTGACAAATATGATGATGTGACATCACAACTGATGTCACAGATTGCTGCTTTCAGTCTTCTAGGGCTGCCACAGCAAAACATCACAGACTGAGTAGCTTAAACACTACACCTTTATTTTCTCACAGTTTTGGAGACTGGAAGTTCATGATCATGCTGAGAGTTCTCTTCCTCGTTTGTAGATAGTGACTTTCTAACTCTCCTCTGTGTTTGCCCTGAAAAAGAAAGTGTGCTCTACTCTCTCTTACAAGGGCACCAATCCTACTGCATTAGGGCCCCACTCATGATTTAATTTAACCTTAATTACCTCCTTTAGATGTTATATCCAAATATAGGACCTACAGGATCACATTGGGGATTAGTGTCTCAAGATATTAATTGGGGTGTGGGGGCGGATTTCAGTTTATAACACCCTTGTTACTGTACTTGAGTAAGAGTATGTCATAGCACTTCTTTAACTTCGAAAGTGGGAGAAATGAAACAATTGGATATCAGTTCTGACTCTTTATCAAAATCTTTTGGATGGATCTGACATGAAATCTAAGTCATGTTTATAGAAGACCTAATTACTTTTATATCTATTCATAGCAATTATCTTTGAGAAAGATATTAAAACAAAGGAAACTCCAAAAGTTTTAGTTGTTGCTATAATTTTCAGTCCAAATGATAACTTTTGTTCTATATAATTCCATCTATAAGATATTCATATAAGAATTTCAGAGTAGATATGAAAGGAAAAGAAACTAAAGGGGATTGAGAAAGTGAGAACATTTTTAGCTCATCTAAGAACTAGTTCCTCTTGATGTTTTTACTGCTGTTCTCACCTTAATTTTTTCTCTTTTTGTCTCTTTTTGAATAGTGCTCAGTCTTCTGAAAACTCTTCCTGATTGAGGATTTTTATATAGGCAGGGAAGGTCAGTAATGGATATTTTCACACTTTAGCCAGAAAAAAAACAGAAAAGAATCTTCAAAGTTTGTAATAAACAGAGCAATCTTTAGGAATCAAAACAGTCTCTTAGATTCAATGCCAGGTGTCTTTCCCAATCTTAGCTTCACAACTTCCCCAGTCACATCAGCTACTCCTTCTGAGCAGGGAGTCACTTTTCCTGCTGTCTGAGAGTCTAGGAAAAAAAAAAAAAAGTACAGCTGCTGCAGGCATATACTGTACCTGGCAATTTCACAAAATGAATATGAGGGTGATGTGTAGTGTCCATAAGGTATTAACTTATTTTTTTTCCCTCTCTATTCCTTTCTCTATTTTTCTGTTTGAATACCTTATATCCCCTTTCTCCCTCAATATATTTTCTCTGAGCCCTTGTCCTTTCTTGTCACTTAGATAGGTGTACTAGAATCAGAATTGGAGAGTCCCAAGTCAACACCTTTGGTATTTCAGCAGACAAGGAAGCACTTATAATAAAACTCAAGTAAAGTACCCTATTCCCTATTGCAAGAAATTTGAACAAATGTCAGTCCCTGAGACGAGCTGCTTCAATTTGTTGTGATGTGAACTAGAAGATGATCAGGCCATCTTAGGTAGAATGGAAACAAGAGGAATTGTACTTCTGAACTCACTGAAATTTGTTATTTAATCACTTTACTCAATGGAAGTTTACACAAGGTACTTGCAGTTTCACTTGCAGACAAGATTTACTGACCTGAAGTTTGAAAACCCAGACTTGATTTGAGTCACTATGAGCTCAATTAAATATATGTCTATCTTATAAAGATGGAATCACTCGTGTTTTTTAGATAATATCTTGGGCACACATAACTATTAGCTGGTGGCTCAGATGGTAAAGAATCGGCTGCAATGCAGGAGACCTGGATTCCATCCCTGGGTTGGGAAGATCCCTTGGAGAAAGAAAAAGCTATCCACTCCAGTATTCTGGCCTGAAGAATTCCATCAACTGTATAGTCTGTGAGGTTGCAAAGTGTTAGACAAGACTGAGAGACTCACTCACTTCACAGATGGTAAGGAATCTGCCTGCCATGAAAAAAATCTGGGTTCAGTCTCTCGGTCAGAAAGATCCCCCGCAGAAGGGAATGGCTACCCACTCCAGTATTCTTGCCTGGAGAATTCCATGGACAGAGGAGACTGGCGGGCTACAGTACTTGGGACCGCACAGAATCAGACACAACTGAGTGAGTAACACACACACATACACACACTCAGGAATTAGAGACTTTTACCACTGATTCTGAACCACATTTGGAAGAACTCGGCTATCACATCTCTTGGAACAATTCACCTTTTGAAGTCTGGAATGCAAGCCAGTGGATCAAATTTAAGTCCATCAGTTAAGGTGAGATACCACGTGCACCTTCAGTGGGTTATTTGGCAGCAACTGTAGGGAATTCTTTGTGTTCTCAACTTTGTCAAGGAGGAAAACCCATAGAGAGAAAGTATGTATATTAAGATAGTGTTTGCATGTAGTTTGTACAGTGTTACATTAAAACAGGTGATTGTACACTTATGGTTATTTTAGCTATATAGGTCTAAAATAGGTAATAGTTTGTTTAACCCTCCAAATTATTTCTTTAACATAGTTTTATTTGATTTAGTTGTGTACTAGTTTTAACACATATTTTAGTTACTAAGGGCTTCCTTTGTGACTCAGCTGGTAAAGAATCCACCTGCAATGTGGGAGACCTGTGTTTGATCCCTGGGTTGGGAAGATCCCCTGGAGAAGGGAAAGGCTAGCCACTCCAGTATTCTTGCCTGGAGAATTCCATGGACTGTATAGTCCATGGGGTTGCAAAGAGTTGGACATGACTGAGCAACTTTCACTTCACTCACAAAAGATGGGAAATTAGAAAGCATTTGTAGTCATACAGATAAAAATAAAAGTTAACTAGAAAAAGTTTAAAAAAGTTAAAAAAGTTGAGTTCATTTAATTGGATTTTCTTCGAAATATAAATATTCATCCTGAAAAGCAAAATAACACATGCATGGGAAAGAAACTAAGTTTTATTTTTCCTAAGTATATCCAGTGAAGTGACCTTAAAAACATAAGTAAGAATATGACCTTAAAAAGTTCATTTATGGAAGATGGCAGAAGAATAGGATGGGGAGACCACTTTCTCCCCACAAATTCATCAAAAGATCATCTGAACGCTGAGCAAGTTCCACAAAACAACTTCTGAATGCTGATGGAGGATATCAGGCACCCAGAAAGTCATCCCATTCTCTTCAAAAGGAGGTAGGGCAAAATATAAAAGATAAAAAGAGAGAGAGAAGAGTTAGGGACAGAGACCCATCCAGGGTAGGGAGTCGTGAAAGAGGAGAAGTTTCCAAAGACCAGGAAACTCTCTCACTGGCGGGTCTGTGGGGAGTTTTGGAATCTTGGAGGGCAACATAAATGGGAGGGAAAAAAAAGAACCCACAGATTATGCATCTAGCCTCGACTCCCAGCAGCGAGGTAATCCAGAGGCTTGTATCCACCAGCATTGAGCAGGAGCTGAACAGGGAGGCGTGGGCTGCATGCATAGGGTGGGGACTGGGCCTGAATGCCCTGAGGACAATCTGAGGGAGCTAACCTGAGATAGCAACCAAAACTATGAGATCAATTCAGTTCAGTTCAGTCTCTCAGTTGTGTCCGACTCTTTGTGACCCCATGAATCGCAGCACGCCAGGCCTCCCTGTCCATCACCAACTCCTAGAGTTCACTCAGACTCACGTCCATCAAGTTCGTGATGCCATCCAGCCATCTCATCCTCAGTCGTCCACTCCTCCTCCTGCCCCCAATCCCTCCCATCGGAGTCTTTTCCAATGAGTCAACTCTTCGCATGAGGTGCAAAGTACTGGAGCTTCAGCTTTAGCTTAAACTGTGAGATAGCCAGAGAGAAAAAAAGATAGAACTTTTTCGTGAAAAGCTCTGAGGCACAGCCTGGCCCTCTCACAGAACAAAGGACTGAGCAAATACCAGAGGAGAGCTAGCCAGGTATGGACTGGCCCCTCCCCGCACCAGAGGCAGAGAGGCAGGCAAATAGCCAGGACATGGAAGCAACCTAGATGTCCATCGGCAGATGAATGGATAAGAAAGTTGTCGTACATATACACAATGGAATATTACTCAGCCATTAAAAAGAATGTGTTTGAATCAGTTCTAATGAGGTGGATGAAACTGGAGCGTATTATACAAACTAAAGTAAGTCAGAAAGAAAAACACCATACAATGTACTAATGACATGCTGTGATTCATGGGGTCCTAAAGAGTCGGACACGACTGAGTGACTGAACTGAACTGAACTGAATGCATATATATGGAATTTTAAAAGATGGTAATGATGATCCTATATGCGAGATAGAAAAAGAGACACAGATGTAAAAAACAGACTTTTGGACTCTGTGGGAGAAGGTGAGGGTGGGATGATTTGAGAGAATAGCATTGAAACATGTATATTACCATATGTGAAACAGATTGCCAGTCCAAGTTCAATGCATGAGACAAGGTGCTCTGGGCTGGTGCACTGGGACGACCCAGAGGGATGGGATGGGGAGGGAGGTGAGAGGGCGGTTCAAGATGGGGAGCACATGTATACCCATGGCTGATTCATGTCAATGTACAGCAAAAACCATTACAATATTGTAAAGTAATTAGACTCCAATTAAAATAAATAAATAAAAACAGTATTTTTAAAAAGTTCACCTATTAAAATGGTGAAATTAATTATATATGCTTAAATTCCCTGGTGGCTCAGGTGGTAAAGTGTCTGTCTACAACGCAGGAGACCTGGGTTTGATCCTTGGGTCGGGAAGATCCCCTGGAGAAGGAAATGGCAAACCACTCCAGTACTGTTGCCTGGAAAATCCCATGGACAGAGGAGCCTGGTAAGCTCTGGTCCATGGGGTCACAAAAGAGTTGGACACGACTGAGCACACTTTCACTTCACTTTCAATGTCTCTCAGATCTTCAGAAATAATGGATCAACTTTTAGACTTTGAAAGAAAAAAAAAAAGCCTAATTCATTAGGATATACTTGATAGGAAATCATACTTTCTTTGTCAAGGTAATATAGTCTCTGGTTGATAATTTAATATATTTTAGGTTGTCAATGAAAATAATGAAACATTAACAGAAACTAGGTTCTTGAGTTACATTGTATAAATATGATCACTGACAATACTATACACTATTATATATGTTAGAACTATATGGCAAAAGATAAGAAAAAAACTCCTTTGCTCATTCCATCTTCAAATATCAAGATAGGCCTTTCTTCTTTGATCAAGACATAAGATTCTCAGAGGGGTATATGTGTGAGAGATATTCAATGACTTAAGTGCTTTGTTTCTTCTATAAGTTCACTCATTCATAACATTTAGCATTTGCATTACTCTTAATACTTAATACTGATTGAGAGGTACACAACATATATTTGTCTTTGGAAGGATCCTAACTATTTATTTAAGCTAAGACAGATTTGAAACCTTTAAGGTGAGTTTTTGTTTGGGGTAGCCTTTCTCCCCTGTCTATATTTTTTATTTTAAATCTTAAGTGATATACTGCAGGCCTCAGGCATGACAGGCAATGAAGATAAGAAGGACCAATAGAAAAGTGTTCAAAACCTCCTGTGTCAGCTAACAGTCTTCCAAATGTATTGCTATGGTCCACAGAGAAGGTTTGTACTTTCTGTTTGCACAGTTCCCCTCCTCCCTTTCCATCAAATCTCATTAATTTTCTCCCAGGCCATTCCCACGGGGTCTAGGATCTCAGGAATGCCTCTGACTGAGGATGATTACTCCTGATGTTCTTTCTTCTAGAAGCAATATTTGCTCCAGATATCTGAATAACTAATCTCTTCTTTTCCTTCAAATTAGTGTTTGTATGTGGGCTTCTCCATGGGGGTCTGTATTGACCACCATGTTTAAAACTGCACTCTCCAAACAAAGGTCCTTAAAGAGATGGAAATAACAGACTGCCTTACCTGCCTCCTGAGAAATCTATACTCAGGTCAAGAAGCAACAGTTAGAACCAGACATAGAACAATGGACTGGTTCAAAATTGGGAAAGGAGTATGTCAAGGATGTATATTGTCACCCTGCTTACTTAAGTGATATGCAAAGTACATCATGCGAAATGCGAGGCTGGATGAAGCACAAGAAGGAATCAAGATTGCTGGGAGAAATATCAATAAACTCAGATATGAAGATGACATCACCCTTATGGCAGAAAGTGAAGAGGAACTAAAAAGCCTCTTAAAGGTGAAAGAGGAGAGTCAAAAACCTGGCTTAAAGCTCAACATTCAAAAAACTAAGATCATGGCATCTGGTCCCATCACTTCATGGCAAATAGATGGGGAAACAATGGAAACAGTGTCATACTTTATATTCCTGGGCTCCAAAATCAGTGCATATGGTGAATGCAGCCATGAAATTAAGACACTCACTCGTTGGAAGAAAGTTATGACAAATCTAGAAAGTGTATTAAAAAGCAGAGACATTACTTGTAGACAAAGGTCCATATAGTCAAAGGTATGGTTTTTCCAGTAGACATGTATGGATGTGAAAGTTGAACTATAAAGAGAGCTGAGAACCAAAGAATTGATGCTTTTGAACTGTGGTGTTGGAGAAAACTCATGAGAGTCCCTTGAACTGCAAGAAGATCAAATCAGTCAATTCTAAAGGAAATCAGTCCTTGAATATTCATTGGAAGGACTGATGCTGAAACTGAAGCTTCAATACTTTGGCCACCTATGATGCCAAGAGCCATCCCATTAGAAAAGACCCTGATATTTGGAAAGATTGAGGGCAGGAGAAGGGAGTGACAGAGGATGAGATGGTTGGATGGCATCACTGATTTATTAAATATGAGTTTGAGCAAACTACAGGAGATTGGGAAGGACAGGGAAACCTGGTGTACTGCAGTCCATGGGGGTCACAGAGTCAGTCATGACTTAGCGACTGAATAACAACAATAAACCCCACAGACAATATATACACATATACTCCTGATATACTCCTGTTTCTTTTATTGTCCTATCACTTAACCCGTTATGCTACCTATGAAAAAGAAAGTGAAATCGCTTCAGTCGTGTCTGACTCTTTGCTGCCCCATGGACGGTAGCCTGCCAGGCTTCTCTGTCCATGGGATTTTCCAGGCAAGGATACTGGAGTAGGTTACCATTTCCTTCTCCAGGAGACCTTCCCAAGCCAGGGATCGAACCAGAGTCTCTCATATTGCAGGCAGACTCTTTACCATCTGAGCCATAAGGGAATACTACCTACAAGATAGATATATATCTTCATTGGTTATTAATTTCCCCTTGTTTGACTATAAGCTTTATGGAGGCAGGGGTTTATATCTTTTTCCCCATTGTGTCCCAAGAGCATGATATGTGCACAATAGATTTTTAATACATATTTGTTGAATGTGATGGATTCACTTTATTAAACACAAATATATTTAATAAATACTTGAATCATTTTAATTATCAGTGCTTGAATAGCAGTCATATAGTAAGCAATAAAAAGGGGTATATATTATAATTAGCCATTATGAAAATTAAAAATGTTTAACTCACTACATTAGCATAGGTACCAAAGGAAACAAAAGCTACAAGTGCCACTGAAATGAAGAAAGATTTAGAGATTTTATCTTTTAAGTAGATGTGAGACTAAATATAGAAAATCAGTTGATATGTTCTTGTGTTTCTCAAATCAAACAGGATATCTACATCTTTAGTTTGGAAACACCTTCTGGATTAACACTTGGTTTTCTCTCTTCTTAATTTCTCTTCAACACTACATGCTGTTCTCTGCTGCTATCTTACCAAGAATTTTGTTTCTGCGAATCAACATTCTAACAGCTTACCTAAGTTTTGTGCCATTGTACCTGGGTTCTGATAACCATTTATTCTTCTGAGTAACAGCTGTAAGGATAGGGAAAATATCTTTACCCTGTTATGCAAAATCCATAATTCCACACTAACTGGAAGTTGGCATAGAAAATCACACTTTCCGACCTGCACATCTAAATTTTGCACAAGAGTTTGAACAATTGACCTCTCCTGGTTAATTACAATTAAAAAAATTTACCAATCTTCCCAAACAAGTAGGTTTATTTCTCTGACTCTCAATAATTAGGAAACTCTGGAAAATTTAGTATTTATTAGAAAATTTAGCAGCACCAACTCACTAATTTAATGTAACCTTATTCACTTCCAGGTTGTAAAACAGCGTCAGAGAAAGCCATATGAGATGAAGTAACTTATTTTGCTATCATTTATTCATCTAACAAGTGTATTTTTTTAATCCAGATTTACCACTGAGCCCTGAAATGAACAAATTTCATCTCCTTATGTACTAGAAATAAATTTTCTAATGACCCTACAAAGGGCAAATGAACACATCATAAAGTAACTTCCTTATGAACGTTTCATTTTGCAGCAAATCCCATGATAGAATCTAAATGATCTCAGATTGTTTGCCTAATCCTTTAGTCTAACTCTATTCCCTTGGTAAGTAGACAAAATTGATAATTTTACATATAACATTCTCTGCTAATTGTTTGCTCCCCTCTTGCCCTCTTAGGTGCTTGAAAGTATAGTCACAGGAGGAATAAAAGAAAGAAACCTTATTTGTACATACACATGGTGTAAGTATTTTATTACAAACCCTTGTGCTTTGCAAACTAACATTACTAACACCTTAAAACTATTGATTTGAAATGTCAAGGAATCAAGAAATACCTGCCATGCATACTTGATATGCTGAAGCTATGAAGCTTTCCAAAGTTATACTTGTCTAAATTAGCAATCCCATCCACGATTCAGATCTAATTTGAATTGTTATGAGCAGCCTTAATTGCACTACTTTCTATATCCAACTATTGAGTGACTCTTGCTTTCATTACCCACCTCTAGCTGCTGAGAGTAAATTAAGTACTCAACCTAGGGTGATTTGCTCTATTAAGACAAAACGGTGACATACTGATTAAATTTAAACTGTCAGATTATATTTCATTTATTTTACTTTCAGGGGAGTATAACCAGTTCTCTTTTCCCCATATATTTCCATTGAAACTTTTGTCTTTAAAACCTAGAAGTCACTATGCTAAACATGAATTCTGAGCTATTGAAACAGAATTTAAATAGAAGAATGTAATTTTTCTATAGAGGACTTGCCATCATATAAGCCTAGTAATTGGTTAAAAATTCATAAGGATGCAGAAATTGGATGTATGCCCCTATGTTTGTGGAAGTGAGTATATATTTAAATGTCAAACATTTAATTTTGTTCAGGAGCTCTCATGCTTTTTAATCTTCTCTGAGATTCTTACACCATCTTACCCCTGTTTGCCTGAATAGCAAAAATAAGAGTTCTTGTTATTTGTTACCTTTGGGGGAGAAACATCCTCACTTTTAAAAGTTAAAGCCTAAATATGGTATGCAGAAAATCCTGAGATATTAAGAAGTCCAATATAACCCAGGATAGAGATTTATCAATATTAATTTTTTAATGTCTAAAGATAAATTTCAATTGCACTCTTCACCATTTCATTGTGACTTCTCAAGATAACCCAATAATATTATGAAAAGAAAAATGATTTTATAACCATAAGGAATTAAAACTCTTTAAAGGATATTACAATGTATTATGATATTTCTTCCAGGTGGTTTGTACAGAGGAAATATAATTTTTCTAAGCTGTTCTGAGTATAAAAATTATTTGGAAAAAGTATGTACAAATATGAAATATTTAACAAAGTGATTTTCTCTGAAGGATTTCTTCTGTATTGAAGGCAAATTCTGAAGGCTTATAGTGTCATGTGTGCCTTAGCAAGGAGATGACAAATCTAGGTATTTTGGCAGAGAGCAATAACAGTTTCAGAGATTGTCAATGAGAGTTAGGAATCATAAAATACTTCTCCTAATGAAATTTAGACAGCAGAAGTGCAATATTTTGTCTGTTGAGACTTTTCAAATAAGTTCAGTTCAGTTGCTCAGTTTCGTCCGACTCTTTGCAACCCCATGGACCACAGCACGCCAGGCCTCCCTGTCAATCACTGACTCCTGGAGTTTACTCAGACTCATGTCCATTGAATCAGTGATGCCATCCAACCATCCTATCATCTGTTGTCCCCTTCTCTTCCCCCATTCAATCTTTCCCAGCATCAGGGTCTTTTCAAATGAGTCAGTACTTTGCATCAGGTGGCCAAGCTATTGGAGTTTCAGTTTCAGCATCAGTCCTTCCAATGAATATTCAGGACTGATTTCCTTTAGGATGGACTGGTTGGATCTCTTTGCAGTCCAAGAGACTCACAAGAGTCTTCTCCAACACCACAGTTCAAAAGCATCAATCCTTTAGTGCTCAGCTTTCTTTATAGTCCAACTCTTACATCCATACATGACTACTGGAAAAATCATAGCTTTGACTAGATTTACCTTTGTTGGCAAAGTAATGTCTTTGCTTTTTAAAATGCTCTCTAGGTTGCTCATAGCTTTTCTTCCAAGAAGCAAGTGTCTTTTAATTTCATGGCTGCAGTCACCATCTGCAGCGATTTTTGGAGCCCCTCAAAATAAAGTCTGTCACTATTTCCACTGTGACTTTTAGTAACAAATTAAACTAAGCCATGGTTCTTGGCATAAGTACTGCCTATTAATCTAAGAAAGCTTAGAGTTTTAGTGTGGGGCTTCCCTGATGGCTCAGTGTGTAAAAAATTCCCCTGCCAATGTGGGAGACATGGGAAATGCAGAGATCTTCCCTGGATCAGGAAGGTCCCTTGGAGGAGGAAATCACTCCAGTGTTCTTGCCTGAAAACCCCCATGGACAAAGAAGTGTGGTGGGCTACAGATCTAAAGGGTCACAGATTTGACCGAGCACATGTTCTAGACTATGTTTTAAGGGAACTATACACCATGTATTTAAAGCATTTTCATCCCTTGTTTTATCTTTCCACTTACTTTCCACTTACTCCCTAACTCTGATTTTGGGAGATTTTACAAACATATTTTGATTTTAGCACTTTAAAATTGTTAGTGTTGAATATAATAGTAAATAAGATACTTCCTTTTTCTCCTTTTCATTTGTATTTCTTCCTTGAATCTTTTGCTTCTCACAGTTTCATTGTTGAGATTTGATGGCAATATGACCTCTCTGATCTTAATATTTTTATTATGTTCTAATAGTCATGATAGGAAAGAAGTGAACAATGTAAAACAAAAGGATTAAAAAAAATATGACATATTGCTAGCAGTAGCTCTGTGACATGGTTTTCAAGGCAATCTCTTGGCTCTCAACACTAACAAAAGACAATAGTTAATGATATCATTTAAAAAAAAAAGCAGAGTTATGAAGACAAAAATGGAAACATATTTGATTTTTTCAAAGTTTTTATTGATCCTTATTTAAAAAGTTTTCTTGTTGATATATCAGTCTATTTTTTATATGCATCTCAGGTTATCAGGAAATAAACTGAAAGATCTTAGTCCCTACTGTCAATCATGTTATTTTAATGGTGCTTTATTCCCTGGCTAACTATTCCAAAGCAACAACTTTACTGTAAAATTGTTAAACTTGAAATTTAAACTGATATGTGGTGTATCAGATTACCACATGGCATTCATGCTTTGTTGAGAAAATGTGAGTGTTTAATAAGAAAACAACAACAACAACAAAAGAATGAGAATTGTAGAAACATCAACTTTAAAAGAGCAGGGAGACAAAAATCTTTGGGTCCCAAAGGGCAATGGTAACTCTTCATAGAATAGAAAATTGAGGCTTAAGTGGATAGGAAAATGGATTCCCAGATTGCCTTCATTTCACCTTTTAAACAGGTAACTCTCATGTATAATATGCTGCTTAGGATAGTTTGTAGCCACTTCATCCTGTGTTTAAATTTCATTTCCATAATGTGTTCATGTAGCTTTGGAAAATTTATTTAATATCCTTAGAACAATATCCCCTTTTATAGAATAAGCATGATAATACCAATTTCATAGGATTATTGAAAGGATTGAAATGAGCAGAATTCACTGTTTGAATTTTTAAGAACATGGCTAATCCGTTGAGGTTCAGAGAATAAATAATCTGCCTGTAATGCAGGAGACCTGGACTCAGTTCGTAGGTTGGGAAGATCCCCTGGAGAAGGAAATGGTAACCCACTCCAGTATTCCTGCCTGGAAAATCCCATGGACAGAGGACCCTGGTGGGCTACAGTCCATGTGGTTGCAAAGAATCGGAAATGACTGAGCGGCTAACACACATTAACACTAGAATTAGAGAGGCTGAATTTGAACTCTGATTATTCTGTCTCCATCAATAGTAAACTATATTCTACTATTGTCTGAAGGTTTGTCCCTCAGATTCATATGTTGAAACCCATTCTCTCAATATGATGATATTTAGAGGTGTGACCTTTGGAAGGGGCATCACAGGTGGCTCTAGTGGTAAAGCACACACCTGCCATTGCAGGAGACAAAAGAGATACAGTTCTGATTTCTGAGTCATGAAGATCCCCTAGAGAAGGACATGGCAACCCACTCCAGTATTCATGCCTTGAGAATCCTATGGACACAGGAGCCTGGTGGGCTACAGTCCAGGGTCACAAAGAGCTGCACATGATTGAAGTGACTTAGTACATTTAGGAAGTAATTAGAGTTCTTATAAAAGAGATCCAAGGATCTCCTTTGCCCATTTCACCATGTAGGGAAACAGGGAAAAGAAAACCATGTATGAGACAGAAAGCATATCCTCACCAGACACTGAATTTGCCAGTGCCTTGATCTTGGAATTCCAAACCTTGAACTGTGAGAAGTAAACTTGTTGAAAAGCCACCACTGTATTCTGTTATAGTAGCCTAAACAAACTATGAGAATTTTATAAAGATCAAGCAACAGTTATACTCATTTCTATTTGATAATGCAACAACATATACTTAGTGGCTTCAAACAATATCCACTCATTATCTCAGAGTCTGAGAGTCAAGAGTTTGAGCAGAGCTACCTGGCCCTCCACTCAGGATTTCATAAGGCTACACTCTAAGTATTTGCCAACCTAGTTATTTCTGGAACTTGTAATCTACTTCCACATTCATGCAGTTGTTGGAAGACTTCATCTAATCATCTTTCAATGATCATAGGACTGACTGACATCTGTTTTCTTTCTATCTCTTAGCTAGGGGATGCTCACATGAGCCCTTTCATTGTAAGAAATGTTGCTTCTTTAAAGTTAGCAAGAGAATTTCTCTTTAGAAATGGCCCAGGCTATCTTTTAAGAGTTTTCACATTATTAAGGAGGCCAACACAGAAATATTTCCTTTTCTACTCCAAAAGATCTTGGTTCTCAATCACAGCTGCAAAAACCCTTCATGTTTGCCTTATAATATAATTTAATCATTGTAGCAATACCCCATCATGGTAGGACATCTTACCCAAACATAAGTAAAGTGATTATGTAAAGCAAGATAGGGGATCTTGAGGACAGTATTGGAATTTTGTCTGCTGTGAAGAAAATGTATTTAGCACAGAATCTGACAAATAGTGACTATTTAATATATTAGCTATTAATAGTATCATGTAAGTACTTAGCATAGTACCTGGCCCATGACATAAGTTCCCTAAAGAAAACTATTACAATCATGACTATTTCAATTTCTCAGTGAATTATTATAATTTATTTTCCCTGTTAACATATTCAATCCAAATTATATTTTATTGTAATCACTCATCAGGTATGATGATGATACTGTCCTTGACCAAGTGGGAATTCTATATTTTTGCTTCAGTAAGGCCCACAGTAGCAATTGTAGTGATATTTCTATAACACAACCCAAGCAATTTTAGTTTCAAAAGAAAAATCATATATTAGCTACTTGTATTATATCTTCTTGATATTTTTTATTTCACCTGGAAAAAAATACATAAATCATTTATGGAGAGAAGTTATGGAATATTAGAACAATTCAGTATTATGTTTATCTGGTATTGTAATTGTTAAATGCCAGTTTAGTTAAATTTTCAGCTCTGTATTGAATGTCATATTCAGTGTCTCTCCTCCTTTGGCACTTGGTTAAACTAAAAAGTCAATATAAATTTTGATTTTCAAAATTAAATTTATACTGTGGTCATAATATTAATTTATAAAGACTATACTAACCACTTGTATTCAAATCATCAAAAGCCCACTCCACGCAGTGATGTCTTGGGTGGGAATCAATTGCTGAAACAATGGTCTCTTATTTTCCTTTAGCCAAACACCAGTTCTTTTCAATTTCTTACAAACTGTGGTATATTTTCTCAAACATTCTGTAAGCATAATAATTTCTAGTTAAATAAAAAAGCATAAATATTTTATTTTTATTTTCTTAGCACTATGTTTTTTTTTTTCTGGTTATAACTTTCTGTTGACTGTATTAGAGAAGATTATTTGATTCTCAGAAAATTTTACAGTTGCATTGAATCTAAATAGCAGCCTCACTTAAGTTATTTTCTAAAAATATAGTTCTAATGTGAGCCAGAGTTAATTAATATCTGAATGTGTTAAAACTAAAAGAAGAGATAGGGTTCCACACTTGGGATAATTTCATCAGTTGAATGTTCTCCTTTCCTAAAGAAAAATAAGGTGTAATGGAAATATATTTTCACTTAAAATCATAATGTAGGTATTATGTGATGAAAATCATATTATTTCTTCTGGAAAGAATTTCTAACATTCTCAAATGATACTTAAAGGTAAATTTTTCATCTTTTATTGAAGTAATAAGTATAGGCAATTATTTATTAAAAATTGACAAAATGGAGTCAAAATCAGATGGTCGAGGATCTTAAGGTAACAATGCTATTAATGTATATTTTTATACTTGACTCAGTAGATTAATCAGTCTTTGTAAGAGAAATTATCAAACTTCAACCTGTAAATCATAGTATTGAGAATGCTTTAAATTTTTTCAGTGTTCATATGTGCACAACTTAATGCCAAAAATCACATTCACTATGACATAAGGTTTTATTCTGACTTTTTACTTTCAGTTTTGGTTTATTTAAGAGAATAATTTTTACTATTTTACATTTTTTGCACATTTAATGATATATTTTTTTCTTGAAAACATGTCTATTTACATCAGAAAATTCTGTGGACGTGAGCAGTTGGTTCTTAGTCATTTAAATAGGGGTATATAGAATTTGTAAGAAAGAGTAACCAAACTTAGACACAATTATATTTAATTTCTAGCCAGTTTACATAGCATATTAGAAATGTTCCATCTGTTATATGACAACGATTTAAAGTCCTAGCTTAAAGATACAATGTTTAAGAGATTTAATTTTCAATTTAAGTAGCATAGAAGTTAGATAATCAGAATTCATACTTTTTCAAAGTAATGTGTACATAAGTTGACTATATGTTAATATATGTAGGCATTTGTTCATTCAATGTTTATCCCTGAGTTCATCAGGGAATTTGCAGCTAAGGTTTATTGGCATGTGCCAGATTAACTTATGCTTTACTTAGAAAGTAGTCTTTCCCTTAATGTTTAAGACTATAACATAGACAAGTACAGAATTTTTGTCATTTTAACACTTTTTATCTGAGATCAACTCTTGATACATTTTTAACACATCTATCACTTGTCATATTTATCTTTTGTGTCTGTTTGTGACACTTCAAGTCTACTGTCTTAGCACAATACAGTGTAGTTAGTTACAGTCACCATGTTACACTTTAGATAATAGCTTATTCATCTTATTGATGAAAGCTTTTCTACTTTCATCAGTCTCTTCTTATTTTCTACAGCTCCAGTCATGGCCAAACACTTTGTTTACTTTTTGATTCTAGGAGTTTGACTTTTTAATTTGGATTTCATGTATAAGAGATATCACTCAGTATTTGATTTTCTATCTTGCTTATTTCACTTAGCATAATGTCCTAAAGATCCATCCATGTTGTTGAAATGGAAAGGATTTCCTTCTTTTCCCCGGCTGAATAATATTCCATAGAAGAAACATATACCACAACTTCTTTATTCATTCATCAGTTGATGAACACTGAGATTGTTTTCATGCCTTTGCTATTGTGAATAAGGCTGTAATGAATATGGGAATGAAGGTACCTCTTCAACATTCTCTTTTCATTTCCTTTGGATATATACTCCAAAGTGGGAATCCTGGATCGTGTTGTTCTAATTTTTAATATTTTAAAGAACCTCTATACTGCTTTCCATAGCCACAGTACCAACTTAAATTTCCAGCAGTAGTGCACAAAAGTTCTCTTTTTTTGACATCCTCATAAACAATTGTCATTCTTTGCCTTTTTGTAGCCATTCTAAAGGATATGAGGTAACTCATCGTTGTTTTGACTTACATTTACCTGATAACTAATAATGTTGATCCCCTTTTATGTACCTCATGGCGATTTATATTTCTTCTTTGGAAAAAATATCTGTTCAGATCATCTGCCCATTTGTTAAATGGATGGTTTGTTTTTCTGTTTTTTTCCTATAGAGTTCTGTGAGTTATTTAACTATTTTGGATATTAACTCCTCATCAGATATGATTTGCAAGTACTTATCATCTTTTGTTCAGTAAGTTTGCTTTTCATTTTATTGATAGTTTATTTTGCAGAACTTTTTAACTTGATGCCGTCCCAACTGTTTATATTTTGCCTCTATTGCCTTTCCTTGTGTTGTCAAGTCCAAGAAAAAATCATCACCAACAATGATGTCAAGAAGATTACTGCGTGTTACTTTTAGGAGTATTATGATTTCAGGTCTTAAATTTAAGGTTTTAATCCATTTTGAGTTGGTTTTTCTGTGTGGTGCAAAATAAGGGTTTGACTTCATTTTTTGAATGTGGCTGTGCATTTTTACAAACATTATTGGAGAGACTGTCTTTTCTCCAGTGTATATACTTGACTCCTTGGGCCTCCCTGGTGGCTCCGTTGGTAAAGAATCTGCCTGTAATATGGGGGACCCGAGTTCAATCCCTGGGTCAAGAAGATCCCCTGGAGAAGGGAACAGCATCCCACTGTAGTATTCTTGCCTGGAGAATTCCATGGAGGGAAAAGCCTGGCAGGCCACTGTTTATGGGGTTGCAAAGAGTTGGACATGACTGAGTGACTAATCCTCTCCCTTGTCTGTAAATTAACTGAGCATATATTATATATGAATTCATTTCTGGTATCTCTATTCTGTTTAACTGATCTATGTCAGTTTTTATGCTAATGTCATACTATTTTAATAACAATACCTTTGTAATATAGTTTGACATCAGGAAATGTCTTATCTCCAGCTTTGTTCTTTACCAATGTTTTTCCTGCTATCTGGGGTCATTTGTGGTTCCACACAAATATCTATTTCTGTAAAAAACACTATTGAAATTTTGATAGAGATTGTATTAAATATATAGATTGCTTTGGATGGTATGAACATTTCAACAATATTCTTTTAATCTAATATTCCTTTAGCAGGGAATATCTTTCAACTTATTTGTAAACACTTTAATTTCTTTCATCAGAAAGAAATTAGTTTTCAGTGTACAGATACTTTTATTCTCAGTTAAATTTATTCCTAAGTATTCTTTCTTGATGAAATTATATATGGGATATTTCATTAATATCCTTCTTACAGCTTGATTATAGTGTATAGAAATGCAACTGAAAACACACACACACACACACACACAAGAAATGTGGCTGATTTATTTTTAACCTTATATTTTGCAACCTTATTGAATTAATCTATTATTTCTAACAGTTTTGGGGTGGAGTTTTTAAGTGTTTTCTACATATAACACCATATTATCTCTAAATAGGAACAATTTCTTTCCTTTTTTTCATATTTTGATGACTTCTATTTCTTTTTCTTGCCTAATTTCTCTGTTGATAATTTTAATTACTATGGTGAATAAAAGTGGTGAGATTGGACATCTTGGTCTTGTTTCTGATTTTTCAATCTTTTTCTGTTGATTACGATTCAAGAGTGGGCTGTGGGTTTCCCTGGTGGCTTAGTTAGTAAAGAATCTGCCTGCAATGCAGAAGACCCAGGTCTGACCGTGAGTAGGGAAAATCACCTGGAGAAGTGAAAGGAAACCCACTTGAATATTCTTGACTGGAGAATTCCATGGACAGAGGAGCCTGATGGCCCCCAGTCCATGGGGTTGCAAAGATTTGGTCATGACTGAGTCACTTTCACTTTTTCACCTGTCATGTAAGACCTTTATTTTAATGAAATTTGTTTTCTTTATGCCCAGTTTGTTGAGAATTGTATTCTTCATTTTTTAATGCATTGTATCACATTGATGTTGCATATAAGGCTCTTGAGAGTTCCCTGGACAGCAAGGAGGTCCAACCAGTCAATAATGAAGGAAATCAGCTCAGAATATTCATTGGAAGGACTGATACTAAAACTCCAATGCTTTGATCACCTGATGTGAAGAGCTGATTCCTTGGAAAAGACACTGATGCTGGGAAAGATTGAGGACAGGAAGAGAAGGAGTGGGGGGACAAATGATGAGATAGTTGGATTGCATCACCCACTCAGTGGACATGAGTTTGAACAAACTCCAGGAGATAGTGAAGGACAGAAATGATGCAGTCCATGGGGTCACAAAGACGTGGACATGACTAGGTGATTGAATAACAAGAGTAGAAGGAACAGTAGCAAAAGCGTCAATAGTAGGTCACGTGCAAAGATGAGAATCATAGGACTTCTTTCCCTTGGATTTGTCAGCAGTTGTGGTTGATCTTAGTCTAGATGTCAGAGAGAGAGTGCCTGTTTCTGGAAATAAGAGCTTTGAGGCCCACTCCAGGAAGAATTTTGAAACAAGGGCTTTTAAGAGAGACTAATACCCCAAACAGGATACAGCCTCAGTGATGGATAGCTCAAGATAAGGTAACTGATACTGAGAAGTGATCTATACAAAGTCTTCCAATCTAACACCTCATGTTTAAATTAGACACATTTTTAAATGACACATCAATTTTGTTTTAACTAGAAAATGTTAACTTTCAAGTATGTGTAAATTAACTAGTGTGAATAAGGTTATTATTCCCCAGTGAGAACAGAATAATGAAATAATAGAAAACTAATTTGAGAAATTTAAAAACTTCAGTATGAGTTGGAGGTACTGGGGTTTTTCCTGTAGTATTTTTGTCTTTACCTTGCTCAATTTTTTTCTGAAGTTCTTTAAAATTAATGTATTTTTACTGGTCAGTGTTGTCAAAAGTGAATTAATTTCTACAGGAGCATTTCTCTAGGGAATGATGCAAAATTCTGGTTCTGAGAAAAGCTAAGGCATTATAGCCAGTACACTGTGATTATATGGAACTCAAAATATATTTTATCTTATGGTTTAATGCTAATTTAATTTTAAAAAATGGGTGCATCAAGCATATAAATGCTTCCTGTCACAAAAAAAGCAAAACTAGACCAGTGCTCTAGATCAGTATTTGTCAGATTTTTTAAAGTTTGATTAGTTTTGGTCCATTACTTGCATACATGTAAAATTGAAATATTTCTTCCTTTTACTAAATGTGATGTACTCAATTTTAATCTGCTCTTTTTTCATTCAAGAAACATCATTTTGGGAGATGTGCCCTGTGGTCTAGTGGCTAAGATTTCATGTTCCCAATGCAGAGGATAAGTCCTGAGTTTGATCTATGCTCAGGGAACTAGATCCCACCTGCAGCAACTAAGAATATGCAGCCTGCAACTAAAGATGCCATATGCCAAAACTAAGACATGGCATAGCCAAATAAGTAAATCAATGTGAAAAAGTATTCATTTTTGTGGTTTTAGTTCCAATAGATAAAAAGTTCAGAAACCATCATCCCAGTTTTTTCTAGGTTGTTTTTTTTTTTTCTTACAAATCATTAAATTAAAAATTGATAACCTTTCTTAGACTCATCAGGGAACTAAGGTCATAGCAGTTTGACAGCCTGAACTATGGAAAGACAGTTGATTCTAAAATTTACTGACAAGATCTATTTATCTGGAGCAGAAGTGGCTAGGGACATAAACAGATAGGAGTAGGTAGCTTTGAGTGCCAAAGATTTATTATAAATTAGACTCAGTCAGAAAGTGATAAACTCCTGTAAACTGTAGTGTTAAGTGGGGCCTCCCATTTCTTTGGGGTTGACTGGCAGGACTCCCCTCCCTCATTTCTCTGGGTTTTATCTGCAGAAATCCAATAGTTTCTCACTGTGAGGAACCAATAAAGATACACTCATGGCTCTAGTAGTGGGAAGGTAAAAGTAACCTTGGTAAAATATACTTAAGTTTTGCTCAAAACAAAGGTCTAGTCTGTAGGAGGCAAAGACATAATAGTGCTAGCCCATTTGGGGGAAATCACTTCTCAACTCCATCCCCCTAGCCTTCCTGTCTCACATAACCGGGAACAAAAAGTTAAGATATATGTGAATGTCATGCCCAAGGACATTAGCCCACTAAAATGCTCAGATTTAATTATAACATTATACAACAATTTATTTCCTCTTCGTTTAATCACCACATCAATAGGATTCCAGTGTACTAGCAGTGAATTTTAAATAAAAAAGCTGCTAGATAGAGACTCACACTGAGAAGGAATTACTAGAAAAGCCTAAGACAATGGTGGAGATAAAACAAGAACAGGCGAGGAATTTTTATTCATTGACATATATATCACTATTAAAAAAAAAAAAAAAAAGTATCTCACTCAGTCATGCCTGACTCTTTGCAACCCCATGGACTGTAACCTGCCAGGCTCCTCTTCTGTCCATGGGATTTCCCAGGCAAGAACACTTAATGAACAGGGTTACCATTTCCTTCTCCAATATACAGCTATAACAAATATTAAACACAGCACTACTTCAAGGAAAAATAATAAAAATCTTCACACTAAAGGTGTGTATAATGCAGTTTCTGTTACCTGATACATGGTTTGGTATCAACAAAAAGTTACCCAAAAAGTTAGTTTAGGCATGCCAAAAGGCAAGGAAAACACATTTTGAAGAGACAAAGTATTCATCACAACAAGATCCAAATATGATATAGATGTTGGAATTCCAACAGGGAATTGTAAGCAGTTAATATTAATATGTGAAGAGAGCCAGTGGAAAATTATCTGGGTCAATAACTCATATCTACATGAGGAAAGTGTTACTCAGTCTGGTCCAACTCTTTGCAATCCCATGGACTGTAGCCTACGAGGCTCCTCCCACCAGGCTCCTCTTTCCATGAGATTTTCCAGGCAAGAATATTGGAGTGGGTTGCCATTTCCTTCTCCAAGCGATCTTCCCAACTCAGGGATTGAACCCAGATCTCTTCCACTGCAGGCAGATTCTTTACCTTCTGAGCCACCAACCAAGGTTAATGCAGAAAGGAAGATCATCAAAAGAAGAATATGTGAAGTAAATATAATTTGAAATATTCTCATTGTTAACCTGAGAATTGATCACATTAATATAACAACATATTGATGATTATAGCATACAGATAAATTAAATGAATTATTAGCAACCTCAGAAGGGACAGGAGGAAATTGGGAAAATTATTATAAGATACTTACATTATATACTGAGTGATATGGTCTGCTTATCTGAAATTAGATTTAGATTAGTTAAAAACCTATATTGCCAAATCTAGGACAATAGCTAAACATTTTATTTTTTAAGTAAGTGTAGCTGATATGCTAAACAAAGAGAAAACATGGTATAATTAACATATAACAGCTATAGATGTACAGCACAATGATTTCATATATGTATATACTGTGAAATAATTGCCACAATAAGTCTAGTTAGATCCATCACCATACTGCCGGGGGCCAGCGTGAGGAATTCCGCCCATGGCAAAGGTCATGAGGAAGGAGGCTTGGCATACGCAAAGGCATGATCAAGCCTCAGGAAACCCCCTGTTCCCGAGCATCTAACCCCAAACCCAGAGTCTGTTTTATGCTCTCACCTGCACCTCTGACTTTACGGGGGGCTCTCCCCCATAACCGTTTCTCTCGGAGAAGGAGTAAACGTGCAGCTCCAAGGCAATAAAAATTCTTAGGCGTGACAAGAGTGTTTCAGCTTACGACTCCTCTGAAGGTTATCTAGCCCGCCTGTATAGCTTTGTCCAGCCACATGTGATTGTTTATAGCCTCCGAACCTGAGAGGCATGAGATGTTTTAGACTTACTAAAGGCAAATTCTTTTGGGGAGCTAGAAATTATTAGTAGAGTGTGTTGGTTAGGAATTATATTGGTGAAGGGTTTTTTCATTTGTTGTGTCAATAATTGCTGCTAATTCCCTGCTCTGGGTGGGACAAGGATGTCTCAGGTCAAACCTCTCTGCTGACAGACTAGCTTGTGTGACAGCATTATCCATACTCCTGTCACATGATTGTTTACTACCTCTCAACCATGAACAGCACAGAGTTTTGGAGTATTTTGAGAGTCTTAATTAGCATAGGGCTTTTTCTTCTTGTTGAGTCAATGATTGCTGCCAGGCCTCTATATCCTTAGGCACTTGGGAATATATTAATCAATGTATTTGGAATATAGAAAAGGAAATACAGTAGTTTTTGATGTTAGCAATACTAGACTTTTTGAGTTAATGGATTTTCTCTTTTGTAATTGATCACTGTACTTTGTTATAAATCACTGTGTCCTTGCTATGTAAAAATGTAACTTTATCATATCTTAAGACTAAACAGATCTTAAGGGGAGCATTGGTGAAAGGATTTTCATTTGTTAGGCTGATGTTTGCTGCTAAATCCCCATGTTCCCTACCCTTATAATGAATATAACTAGCATATAGGAGAAATAAGTATTAACCTTTAAGCATATAGGAAGAAATAAGTATTAACCTTTAAGACTAATCATGTTAACCTTGGGTTAAATAAATTCCTTTCTTGATTGTAACTCACTACACCCTCACCCTATAGGAATGTAACTTTATTTGGAGGGTGGTGCCTGGTTTAAGAAAAAACACCCTTGGAAGAAATAAGTCTTTTGGTTATCAGAAAGAAAGGATCATAAAATGTCAGCAGGTCTCACTCATGGCCAGAAGATGATGTAATATCCCTAAGACCTTTTTTTTTATACATTTATGTGAAGCACCTGATTTTGATAAAGGTCAGGACTGCTGACCCCCGTGTGACTCTGTATTCATCCCTATGTGTAACAAAAGGTATATAACCCAAAAATAAAGACATTGGATCAGTTTCCGGAAAGACTGATTTCCCCATGTCGCTTCTTTCTTGCTCCCGTTTTTCTGGCTAATTCCCATCTGGAGCATGGATGCTATTCCACGTAATCCAAGTTATTCAGCCTCTTTTTCTCCACTAATCTTCCTACTACACTATCCATTTCTAATCTCTCTATATCTGTGATTAAATATGTATTTTTCCAAAGACGCCGACTCTGTCCCCACCTTCGAATCACCCTGGATCCACCGGGGCTGGACCCCGGCACCATACAAAGTTACAAACTTTTTTCCTGTGTTCAGGACTTTTAAGAATTTCATTTGATACAGCAATTCCACTTCTGTGTATTTATCTGAAGAAAACAGAAACACTAATTAGAAAAGATATCCACACCCCCAGGTTCATTTCAGCATTATTTACAATAGCTAGCTAAGATATGTAAATAATCTCTGTCAATTTACGGATGAATGATTAAAGAAAATTCAATATATATATATATATATATACATACAAAATTGAATATTATTCAGCTACAAAGAATAAAATCTTGCACATTTCCAATATACAATGATATACTAAGTACAGTCATTATATTGTGCATTGCCTTCCCATGACTTATAACTGAAAATTTGTATATTTTTGCTCCCTTCATCTATTTTGCCAATTTCCTACCTACCCCTTGTCTCTTGCAACCACTATCTGTTCTCAGTTCAGTTTTTTTTTTTTATTTTTTATTTTTACTATTTCACGTACAAGTGAGATTATATGGTATTGTCTTTCTGTCTGACTTATTTTACTTATCATAATGTCCTCAATGTACAACTATGTAGTTACAAATGGCAAAATTTCATTTATTCATCACAAAATCGGGTAAGTTTGGTTAGGTCCTATTTGTTTATTTTTTATTTTACTTCTATTGCCTTGGGAGGCTGACCTAAGAAAACATTGGTACGATTTATGTCAGAGAATGTTTTGCCTATGCTCTCTTCTAACAATTTTATGGTGTTGTCTTTTATTAAATGTAAGTCTTTAAGCCACTTTGAGTTTATTTTGGTGTATGATGTGAAGATGTCTTCTCTCTTCATTGATCCACATGAGGCTGTCCAGTTTTCCCAATACAAAGAGTTTTCTTTTTTTCTTTATTTTTAACCTCACTCATAGCACCAAAAACTCACCCTAGAATAAAGTAGAGAAGAAAATGATGATAGAATTTGTCCTCTTAACCCATTTTGCAGTTCTGCATTTCTAAGCTTCTTTTGCCTAGAGCTTGTGTCCTGGATAGTCACATTGCTAGTAGTCTTTATTGATTAAAACATTTAGGCATTTTATCCTATCAAATTAAAATAATCTCTTTATACGCAAATGACTGTGTAGAAGCATGAAAAAGATTCTCACTCATCCGAGGGCCAAAAGAAGTGATGATAGAATATGCATTCACAAGATTTGACTTATGTTTTTAAATGCTTTCATGTTTCTACATCTTAAGAAACAGACAAACACAAATGAGGTTAATAGGACCACTAGGATTTGTGGTCATGTTTGCAAAATAACCCTGTAAAATTCTTCAGGCCAATATTTAACAAATAATCCTATTGTATTACTAAATTTTCAGAACCATACTGTAACTTACCTTTATTATATACTTCCAATATAATTACAAAGTTACATGGCCACCAAGTTGACTTCAACAAAAAAACCTTAGTATTTTAATTATGCATAGCCAATTTTTATATGCAATAGTTTGGATTGGCTGCTGTCAGTATGATTCATTTCTTTAAGTAACCACATTAGCTTCAGCTTTTTTTATTCTTCATATCAACATATTGTTTAAAAGAAGTAAATAAGCATATCTTGATCTGAACTTTAATCAAGGCTGCAAATTATTAATAAACTAAGCTAACAAACTGTATTGTTAGTCCTATTCTCTCTCTTCACTCCTTCCTTTCACTCTAATCTACATTTGCAAATGCCAACAGATAGCACACATCAGTTATTTATGAAGGCCATGCTGCTTATATAATCAGTCCAATTAGATCTTTTCCCATGAGTAAATGCCTTCAAATAACAACATCCTGCATTTAAAAAAAAAAATCAATGCATGAATCAACAAATAATCATTGAATACCTAATAGAATTGGCTATAAATATATAAGATTGCTTTCCTTCTGATCTGAAAGGAATGTGTAATTGCTGAGAAGCCAGTCCTACACTTATAGGCTGTAAATTAGGGCTACAGAACTGATAGCTATCAGTAGGAAATATCACTAGCTATGCTCGTGTTTCAAAGATGAGTGCATATCTCTATCACTGTTTAATAGTGTTTAAATCTGTTAATGCATGTAGTCTGGTGAAATGAGGCAGCCAAAAATGCATTGAATAGAAAAATAATTTCCCTGGATATGTCTGTCCGTGAAGCATGATCTATGGAATTCATTTGGTCATACCTTCAGTTAGAATTTTACATATCAAATAGAAAATCCAATGGAAGCCTGTGTAATTCTTTAAGTTATGCCTCTCATGGAGTTTTTCAGGGCTCATTTACTATGACTCAAGAAATTTTCATTACTCAAGTCTTTACAACTATTTTTTTCTTTCAATTTTCTAGTCACTTCACACTTGCATGTATCTATTTTTCCTAGTCTCTAATTTGAAAAATCATTTTTCTCTATGTATGTGGAGTGCCTGTATTCTGTTGCTGTCTACATCCTACACCTTTAACTGTTCATCTTCAGAAGCAGATGTTTCAGTTGAAATCTCCAGCATCCTTTCCTCCTTGAGCATCAGTCCCAATTTTTATTTGGTTATCCACTTATTTATGAAGTGAGGATACTTAGTTCATGTGGTCAAATTGAGAGTCTTCCTCCCTGAACTATTTTTCATGCATCATCCCCTGACTCACAGCAAACCTCTATACCCAGCAGCTGGTTCAGGACTGGGCATGCTATACAAGCCTTTCAAATCAGAATTACACTCAGGAATTTTATAGACATTACTGAAACTTGCATTTACCTTCATGATAACTTTCTGTTTGGAGAGACAACAGCCAACCCCCTCCTACCACAGGATGTATGTTTAAAGCCAGTTGAGGATACAGCTCCATGTCTGGGAATGAAACAAAGTATAAGAAATGTTGATATTTCTGAGAAATGAGGTAAAACAATTTTATCCTTAACCTTAAATCCAATCATTACTGAAAGCCTCCCTAATCTCAGACTGTTACTACAGGTACCAATAAAATATCTTTTAACTCAAGTTATTTTAAGTTTTACTTTACTTCTCTTCAAATTAAAGATCTATAATAGACTGTTTAAATTCACATTTCAAAAATCCTCAACTTTAAAATGATTAATTGAATCTTATGTACTGCATAAGGATTTGAGGAAATATTTGTACATTTATTTTTTTATAAAATAGCAAAGCACGATAGAAAAGCATTCCTAGGAGAACTGTCAAGAGGAAGTATGGCAAGGTTTTCTCTGCTACAATAGGGTTTAACTCATAGGCTTCCCAGGTGGTGCAGTGGTAAAGAATCCACCTGTCGATGCAGGAGATGTAGGAGGTGCAGTTTGGGACGATCCCCAGGAGAAGGAAATGGCAACCGTCTCCAGTATTCTTGCCTGGGAAATCCTATGGACAGAGGAGCCTGGTGGGCTACATTTCATAGGGTAGCAAAGAGTTGGATGTGACTTACTAACTGCACACATGATTTGGTCACCTCTTTTCCTGGAGCAAACTTGCCACCTGATACAAACTTCAATGATAATAATGCAAAGGCAGGTACAATATTAGAGAAACCAATGAGAGAGACTGAGGAATTCTCTAGGAGTCAGTTCTCCAGGGTAGATGAAAACTTGTGATGAATGGGAAGGAATATCCCAACAAACAGGAGGGGGAAAAAATCCATAACAAGAATAGGTAAAATAAAAAATTGATTTAACACTGCTTAAAGATATTAATACAGGAACGATAGAGAAAATACTCAACTGCATTAAAAATTATGAGTTTGTTCTCATAGAGTTAATCTCTTATATCTCAGAGACACTCTCATGTGGTCGTGGCTGTTAGCCTGTTTGATGATGAATCACAAGGTTTCTATTCATGAGGCATTCACAGGCTTAAGCAGAAACAAGATATATAAATAAACTCTACTAAAGTAAAAGTGTGTAGTGTTCACAAGGGTACTTGAGTATCTATATGGACATAAGTCTTCAGGGCTGCAGGCGTCCACATGGCCTGAATGAGTGTTTTCTTATGTCTTTAAAAATTTTCACATCCAGAAATATGCCCCCTTGCTTGCTGAACACACATTTATGACGAGTTTTACTTATTTTAATTCATATTAAATTGGAAATTTAAAGGAGGCTTGAAACACCAAAAATCTCCTTTTTGCACCTATTTAGGATAATGGGATATTGCCTTTTCCAAGATGCTGATCATTCAAATACATTTATATACCTTTTTCAGAGATAAGAAATCAAACAGAGGGGGAGCAACCCTATGGTAATTGAGATAATGTACAATTCTAGAAGACGGCTGATTATTAATAACTTGACAATATAATTATGGTTATTAATTTTATGATATCAGTTTTTTTTCTTCTCATCCTGGAGGAGGAAAGGAACAGGCTGAGCTGACTCCATCTTGAAAAAGAAGGAAACTCCATTTTACATTCCCAGTGAACTTTGGACTATGTGCCTGGTAGCCATGGAAATAACATACCTATGGCCGAACAGACCTCCTAGATTGATAAACACCAGATTCCATACCAAGATTTCCCATCTCCAGAAAGAATGGAGTAATCCCCTATGTAGTCAATCAGCTTTGTAATCTTTATGGTGCCCATTTGTGTAGGCTACAATGTATAACCAGCTGACCCTTCTGATTATGAATCATGGGTGTAACCTGATTACATTTCCCTTTAACATTTTCCAGGCTAGGTTTAAAGAATTTGGGAATGGGAGCTTGAGCACGTACACTTAAGTTATGTGAGATTTTCACAAAAGTTAGTCGGGGTCCCTGGCTAAAGAGGAAGCTCTATCTCGGACCCACCATTGTTAAAAACTACACTCACTCCACTATCCATGCTGTCTTTCTGAGTGAGTTTGCTTCCCAGAGCATCTGACTATAACATTTGGTGCATTGGCAGGGAAATTCCTCACTTTGAGGAGACAAGTCCTGCTTGGGCCTACTCTGAGGCCTTGCAGCTTGGATCTTCTAAAGTGGGGAAGGCACCTCATCCTTCTGGAAAGGTTCCACTCCTTGATGCCCAGAAATTTCACGTTGGTGGATATTGGATGGCAGCAGGCAGCAGGTTTCTACCCAGCAGAGTGGAGGAGGGGACCTGATCAACTCTCTGGAAGGGAATAGGGAGCACTCAGACCAGACTGCACAAAGAGGTGTTATCCACATTGTTCTGGGATAGATTGCTACTGGACAAACGTGAGAAAGTTCTAGGGAAAGCAGGGCTATGAATGTCACAGAGGAAGTGGTGTCCACGTTACCTGGGGGTAAACTATTACCAGGCAATCGCAAAGGTGATTCTAGGGGAAGAAACTTGGTCTTTGCGTGCCTGTAGTTTGCCCTCACCAAGGAGGTGTCCTATCTGCTGTGAAATTCTTGGTCCCCTCAAAACTTCCAGGCTAGAAGGAGGGGGATACACAAATGAGTAAGAATTGGCTTTTCCAGAGACCGCCTGGGACATGGGATATTTAGCCCCTCTGTCTTTTCATGTGCACCTGATCAGCCCACCAAGCAGAACAGACCTTAAAAGTCAACGGAGAAGCAGCATTGGGCCGTGTGGTTTTCTGATTCAGTCATGTTGACTAGCAGATGAAAACACATCGATTCCCCTTCTCCCTCTGGGATCTGGCAGGTAAGACTCTTCGCACTCCAATTAGGAAGGAAGCGGAATGGCAATTTAAGTGTTTCATTGAATGGAAATATCAGAAGTACATAGGGTACCAAGAATTTTGTAGACAGAATGAAAAGGAAAGAAAGAAGAAGGTCCAAGAAGGTAAGCAAGATGGGGGGAAGTGAATCTAAGGCAACTGTACTGGAGTGCTTGATTTGGAGGAGCCTATGAAGTGAAGATGATGCCTAACCACCTCTACATACTTTGTGAGGTCGAATGGCCCTCTGTGGGAGTAGAATGGGCCCCAGAAAGCACCAAGAACTTAAAAATAGTGGAAGCAATCTATACAGTAGTCATAGGAGAGCTGGGACATCCAGATCAATTTCCATATATTGATTCATGGCTAGAGTTAGCTTAAGACTCCCTTTCTTGGGTGAGATTCTATATCAAGAAAGGGAAAGGAACATTATTAATGGCACAAAAGTTGACTAATTATGAAAAAAAGAAATTATGCAGGATTTGAATGGGGACGACCTACTCCCTCTCCCATACTGGGTGATGATGCACCCACTGTGCAATGTTTCACCAGGACAGGAGGCCGCCTTAATGTCAGATCCAGGGCCAGGTGAAGTTCCTGCAGCAGCCACTGCTCCTCCACTGACTCTCCTGGAGATCCTATAACTGCAATTTCAGTAGGCTCCAATCCCAGAGATGGAGACCTCTGGTCAACACTCCCAGGATTCAGCCACAGCTGGATCTTCTGGGCTGTACCCACCCCTCCTGGTGAGTACAGATGAAAAGGGGGAAGGAAACACAGGAATTAGACAGAGACTGTGCCCTGCTAAGGAATAAAAAACCCACTGCAGATGCCCCTCAGAGAGGCACAACAGCCCCCAATTCAGGACACAGTTGGACTCTACCACCAGCTTCCTATTATTACCAACCATTTTCCTCTATGGATATATTAAACTGGCAGAGATACACTCCACCATACTTGGGGAGCCACAACCCATGATTAGTCTAATGGAGACTATTTTTTGAACCCACTGCCCTACATGGGATGACATAATCCAACTACTAGTCTCCCTTTTCAGCAGAGGAAAGACACAGGATCCTAACTGAGGCCAGAAAATGATTAAGAGAAATGGAACCTGAGAGTACCGCAAAGCCACAGTGGTGGGCAGAAGTAGCCACCTCCAATGAGAGGCCCAATTGGGAATATTTCACAGAGGAAGGGAGGAGCCACCTGGAGAGATATCAGGCACCTATTTTACAAGGCCTCAAGAGGGGACCCGAAAACCTATGAATATGACAAAACCCTCTGAAGTGATTCAAAGGGAGACCGAATCACCCTCTGAGTTCTACGAAAGACTGTGCGAGGCCTATAGACACCAATAGATTCAGAGACTGCTGGATCACAGATGGTGATAAATGCAGATTTTGTGTCTCAAGCCTACCCTGATATCAGATGCAAGCTTCAAAAGGTGGACAGGGTATTGGCTATGACTAGCTCACAGATAATTGAGATCACTGATAAGGTACTCAGGAATAGTGACACGGAGACAAAAAGGAAGTCTAGAAAGGGTGGAGAGAAGATAATAAGAGGGCAGACCAGAGGGTCCCAGTACTGGCCACAGACCTGGGAAGGTCCCTCCCGAGATCTTCCCAGCCCCTCTGAACGAGAGCCAGCCTACCAGCAGGCCTTTTCCAAGAAGGACCAGAGCTGTGCTACAACCAAATCAATGCACCTGATGCCAGGGCTTCCACCACTGGAAAAATTAATGCCCCCGAAATATCAGGGGAAAGGATTTAGCATTGGCTGTTTTAGGGCTGGCCCAACTAGAGACTGAATAGGGGTGACGGGGCTCAAAGACACAAGGTCCCCAAGAGCCCATGATAAAGTTAAAAGTGAGGGATGAAATTATTAACTTTATAGTAGACACTGGAGCGGAAATTGTCAGTGGTGACTAAACCGGTGGTATCCATCTCAGAAAAGGCCACTGCTATAGTAGGAGTAACTAGGGAAGAGCTGATTCGGCCATTCTGCCTACCCTGAAAATGTCAGATAGGGGGACACCAAGTGACTCATGAATTTCTATACATCCCTGAATGCCCAATACCTTTGTTGGGAAGACACTTGCTAAATTGGGGGCACAAGTGACCTTTTCCCCCCACGAAAGAGCCACTCTTCAATTGGGCTCACCATCTGTTTATTCTCCCTCTCAGTAACACCTCAAGATGAGTGGAGGTTGCACGATCTCCCAGAAGGGAAGCCAAACGATTCCCTGAGGTCTGAGTGGAAGAAAATTGACCGCCCCCCCAGCCCCCCACCCGGCTTGCAAAACATCAAGGCCCAGTGGTAATAGAACTTAAACCCGGTGCCACCCCAGTCAGAAAACGTCAGTACCCACTGCCACTAGAGGTTTGAGTTGGCATTTGGCCACACATAAACAGACTGAAACAGGTGGGCATCCTGATTGACTGCCAGTCAGCCTGGAGCACACCAATCCTACCAATCAAGAAAGAAGGGGGACAGGTCTATAGACTTGTACAGGACCTCAGACTGGTCAATCAGGCCACCATGACTCTACATCCCACCATTCCTAACCCCTATACTTTACTTAGCCTCCTCCCACCAAGTGCTAAGGTCTATACTTGTTTAGATCCCAAGGATGCCTTCTTCTTATACAGAAAGCCTGGCCCTGGTGTCTCAACCCATTTTTGCTTTTGAATGGGAAGACCCAGCAAAGGGCACCAAACAACAGCTCACCTGGATTCAACTTCCACAAGGATTTAAGAATTCCACAACCATCTTTGGGGAAGCTTCTGACCTGGACTCATTCCGGCCAGAGAAGTTCAGATGCTGGTTGCTACAATATGTGGACGACTCACTTTTGGCTGCTGAGAATGGAGAAGACTGCTGGAAAGAGACTAAGGCTTTACTAGAGCTGTTGATGATGTCCAGCTACTGTGTCTCGAAAAAGAAGGCACAGATCTGCAAAGAGGAGGTAAAATATTTGGGGTTTGTTCTGAGAGGAGGCATGATGCTATTAGACCAGTCTAGAAAACAGGTCATTTTGAGAATCCCACAACCAAGAACCAGATGACAGGCCCAAGAGTTCTTGGATGCCACTGGGTTTTGTAGGATTTGGATTCTGGGCTACTCCCAGATGGCACAGCCATTATATGCACTCCTAACTGGACCAGAAGGAGATTCACTAAATTGGACTGAGAGACAGCAACAGGCCTTTGAGGAACTAAAGCTGGCAATAATGTCAGCACTTGCCTTGGGCCTGCCAGACCTTGCTAAGCCATTTACTCTTTATGTAACTGAAAAGGACATGGTCGCTATGGGAGTGTTGACCCAGACTATGGGGACATGGGACAGACCTGTGGCTTATTTCTTGAAACTGCTAGACAATGTTGCCACCGGGTGGCCAGGATGCTTATGGACAGTTGCTGCAGTTCCCTTACCTATCCAGGAGGCAACCGAGCTGACTTTGGGCCAAGATTTGATCATAAAAGTCCCTCATGCAGTCAACACTCTTCCATGAGGGGACCCCATAAATGGCTGTCAACATCCCAGATTACTCAATACCAAAGACTGTTATGTGAGAACCCCTGTGTTACTATTGAACCTTGTCAAGCCCTGAATCCAGTCACTCTCCTTCCTGTGGGAGAAGGTGGTCCCTCACATGATTGCAAGGACATCCTAGAAGTTTTTGCCAGCAAACCTGGCTTGAGAGACCAGCCAATCTCAGACCCAGACTGGATCCTGAACACAGATGGCACTAGCCTGCTGAAACAAGGAAACGACTGTCAGGATATGCAGTAGTCATGGAAGAAACCATTGTTAAGGTTAGCTTTCTGCCATCACACTGGTCTACTCAATGGGCTGAACTATATGCTCTAATCCAGGCCCTCCAGCTGTCAAAAGGTGAGAAGACAAATATTTACACAGACTCCAAGTATGCTTTTGATACTTTCATGTATATAGGGCTTTATATAAAGAGAGAGGTCTTCTGACAGCCAACAGAAAGGACATTGAAAACAAGGAAGAAATCTTGACTCTATAAGATGCTGTATGGGAACCTGAAAAGGTAGCGGTACTGAGCTGTTGGGATCACCAAAAGGAAGACACCCCACGAGCACCGGGAAACTGACTAGCAGATAAAGCCACAAAAAGTGCAGCTGAGAAATTTGGGGGCGGTGGTGGGGGATATATCAGAACCTTTGTACTCTCAAAAATGTCTAAGTTAACTTTGACTCTCCCATGGTATACCCCAGCCCAAGACTAGTTGGCTGAAGCAGAAAGGCCCACAAAAAATGAAAAAGGTTGGTGGGAACTGATGGGTGGCAGGTTACTGGTACCCGAGGCATTAGCCCCCACACTGGTGTCTCAGGTTCACCAGGCAACTCACTTGGGACATGACAAAATGGAAAAATTAATTCAAAAATATTTCCTAATTCCACGACTTTATTCTTTATGTAGAATGGAATCCTGGAACTGTTCTGCTTGCTCACAGGTTAGTGAGCAGGGATAAAGAAAAACCTCCAGGAATACAGTTAAAAGGCACTCCACCCTTTGAACATTTAGAAGTGGACTTTTCTGAGATGAAACCCTGCCAACACTATTGTTATTTACCTGTCATGGTATGTACCTTCTCAGGATGGGTGGAGGCCTTCTCCACCTGAATGGAAAAAGCAAATGAACTGGCTCGGTGTCTGCTTTGAGAAATAGTCCCCAGATTCAGGTTCCCAACAAGTATAGGATCAGACAACAGCCTTGCATTTGTAGCTGACTTAATTCAACAGGTATGTAAAGCTCTAAAATCAAGTGGAAATTACATAAGGCATATCAGTTCATTTCAGTCACTCGGTCGTGTCTGACTCTTTGTGACCCCATGAACCACAGCATGCCAGGCTGCAAGAGCATACCTTGCAGACCCAGAGGACACCGAATGGACTACACAAAAGGACCCCACTGATCCCTGTAAAACCAAGATCATCTTAAAGAAGAAGAGATGAAGCTCTACAATCAACTGCTGCTTCAAGGACTTGCAAGTATTCTCTTAAGACTAGCTATAGTTTCAACACAAGACAACGTTTTCATTTCATGGGCACATTCTTATGCTGACTTCCATAAAAAAATCTAACTGCTGAGTGTGTGGAGTCATGCTCATGTCTATCATGGATGGATTCCTGTGGTGGGTATCACCTCTACAGAGCGGTGATATGCCTAGCTTTTTGCATCAAGCTAAACAACAAAAATCAAGTATAGAAACTGTAATCACAACAGCCACTACCCATTAGTGTGATAAAAAGGCCGACGATCTGACAAATGGCCATGGGACACATTTTAATTATATTCTTAGCTCAGAAAATGCATATCAATATTCTGTGACAGCCAATAAGTCAAAAAAATCAGAAATTGACTGATATTTTGACCAATTTTACCAGACATGGGATGAATATATGTGTATTACTCCAGAAAAGGGACAACTTGTTAGGATAGCTGTAATTTACTGGGAACAAGATGTACACACTATTAGATATAATAACCAAATGATAGATAAAAATAATTTAAAACCAATGGGCTTTCTTTGGACAGAACAGCACTATAAGACCTATAAAGTCACTTAAGATCCCAGTCAATCCACCAATGACCCGGGACAGACTGGGGATTCAACCGCAGAATCAGGTGGATTGCTCCTCATGGCACACACTGGTTATGTTGGACTAACTTATGGCCTTGGCGGCCCCCAGGATAGATAGGGAGGTGTATTTCAGGTCTGGCCTTTGCCCGTGGAAACATCAGGTCAACAATACCAAAGCCTTTAAATTTACCATCCCTATGAGCCAGATGGTCACAACCAGTTTTCCATTGGTATGATTATTTGGCTGTTCTATTTGTTCCCTCATTGGGCAGGCACTATGGACATAATGATTAGAGTTGAAGCTCTAACTAATTTCACCCAAAGAGCCCTAAATGACAGCCTATGAGCTATTCAAGCACTAAATGCTGAACAAATACAAATGAGAACAGCAGTAATTCAAAGCAGAATGACTTTAGACATACCCACTCAAGGAGTGACCTGTGCTATAATCAAAGCTGAATGTTGTGTATATATTCCTGATTATTCTGGAAATATATCAGCAGCTCTAGATGGCATGAAAGATCAAGTAAAATCTATGTATGATGATAATCTTCCTTTTTGGACTTCTGGTCTATCATGGGTAAAGGGCGATTGGTGGAAAACTATATTAACCACTGTTATAGTTCTGTTGATTCTGTTATGTGGACCTTGTATTCTTCAGTGTGTTGTTAACTTGTATCATAGAGGCTGATTTCATTTACCCAAATATATACCAGGAAATCTAAAATGAAGTACATCCCAATGAGTGATGCTCAGACAGGAAGTTGAGAGCACCAAAAGTGGGGAATGAAAGAGGAAAAGAACAGGCCAAGCTGACTCCACCTTGAAAAAGAGGGAAACTCCATTTTACATTCCCAGTGAACTTTGGACTATGTGCCTGGTAGCCATGGAAATAACATACCTATGGCCGAACAGGCCTCCTGGATTGATAAACACCAGATTCCATACCAAGATTTCCCATCTCCAGAAAGAATGGAATAATCCCCTATGTAGTCAATCACCTTTGTAATCTTTATGGCACCCATTGGTGTAGGCTACAATGTATAACCAGCTGACTCTTCTGATTTTGAATCATGGCTGTAACCTGATTACATTTCCCTTTAACATTTTCCAGGCTAGATTTAAAGAATTTGGGGATAGGGCTTGAACACGTACAGCTAAGGTATATAAGGTTTTCACAATAATTAGTTGGAGTCCCTGGCTAAAGAGGAAGCTCCATCTCGGACACGCCAATGTAATAAACTGCACTCCACTATCCGTGCTGTCCTGAGTGAGTTTGCTTCCTGGAGCGTTTGGCTATAACGATCCCATGTTTTCATTTTTAAATTTTTAAAATTAATTTTTATTATAGTTACTTTACAAGGTTGTGTCAGTTTCTACTGTACCTCAAAGTGAATCAGCTGTATGTATACATACATCCCCTCCTGCTTTTGGGTTTCCTTCCCATTTATGTCACTACAGAGCACTGAACAGAATTCCCTGAGCTAAACGGTAGGTTCTTATTAGTTATCTGTTTTACACATAGTATCAATAATGTGTATTTGTCAATTCTAATCTCCCAATTCATCCCTTCATCCCCTCATACCAGTTATTTTTGCCTTCCCCTGGTAGAGTACTGGAAAATAACTTTTTTCTGTTTTATTTAGTAATGTCTGCCATATGCCTAGAACAATGCCTGGATATGCAAGAACTCAGTGGGGGGAAAATAAACAGCAAAAAAAAGAAAAACCACATTGTTGAATACATTAATTCATTGAGGGTAGAACTATGGCAAACATTAAAGAAGCACTTGTGTATATGTGCATATGTCACACACACACACACCCCCACACACCCCCCTAACCAAGGGGAAGTTATGGTTGTTTTGTATTTTTCAGATGAAAAAAACTGTGAAAGAAAAATGTTACTTGTCATATCAGTAAGCAAATGGTGTTTCAAATATCAAGCCATGGCAGCCATCCCCATTGAGGCACCCTGAGGGCACTCAGAATAGGAAAGAACACGTTACTAGCCCTAGACAGCCAAGTCCATGTCAAAGGAATGAGTTCGATGAGCCCAGACTCTTGCATCTTCCTATAGGTAGAAAAACACTAAATTCGTTAACTTTAGATGTCTGATTTTCTTTAATAGTAATTTCTGAATTTCGTACTACCTGATATTTGTTGCAAAAGATTTCTATATATCCTGGCTGCTTCTTTATCTCATAGAAGCAGTTCCTCCAGAGCTGTCTGAGAGGATGTTTCCTAGGTTTAAGCCCTTATTTTGTCCACAAGATCAAACAGTTATCAACTTTGAGGTCGCGCTCTTTTTTTTCCCATTTACAGAAGTAAAGTTGGTTGACAGTTTCGAAGACTAAAGAAAAATTTAAACTTTTCTTCATATTACTTAAGACTATGTAATTAAACTGTCTTTGGAATGCCTGTTAAATTTTAATGAGTACTTTCTTGTGGTAGTCCAATTGTATTTATTTTTAATTAAAATAAAATTGATATACAATGTCATATTAGTTTCAGGTGTACATATACTTATGCCATATTTATATACATTTGAAATGATCTTCATAATATCTAGTACCATCTGTTGTCATACAAAGTAATTACAATATTATTGACTTTGCTTCCTATCACTTAGTTATTTTATAACTGGAAGTGATATCTCTTAATCTCTTAATATTTCACACATTTTGCATAATCTCCCAATTTCCCCTTCCTCTGGCAAACTCTGTTTCTGCTTTGTTCTTTTAATTTTTTTTTAAGATTTCACAGGTAAATAAGATTGTGTGGTACCTCTTTATTTCACATAGCATAATACCCTCAAGATCCACCCATGTTGCGAATGGTAAGATCGCCTTCTTTTATGGTTGACTAGTATTCCATTATATATGTATGTATATATCAGTTCAGATCAATTGCTCAGTTGTGTCCGACTCTCTGTGACCCCATGGACTGCAGCATTCCAGGCTTCCCTGTCCATCACCATCTCCCAGAGCTTGCTCAAACTCATGTCCATCGTGTTGGTGATACCATCCAACTATCTCATCTTCTGTCATCCCCTTCTCCTCCTGCCTTCAATCTTTCCCAGGAACAGGTTTTTTTCCAATGAGTCAGCTCTTCCCATCTGGTGGCCAAAGTTTTGGAGTTTCAGCTTCAGCATCAGTCCTTCCAGTGAATAATCAGGACTGAGTTCCTTTAAGATGGATTGGTTAGATCTCCTTGCAGTCCAAGGGACCCTCAAGAGTCTTCTCCAACACAAAACTCAGAAGCAACAATTCTTCGGCTTTCTTTATAGTCCAACTCTCACATCCATATATAATTACTGGGAAAACCATATCTTTGATTAGAAGGATATTTGTAAGAAAAGTAATCTCTCTACTTTTTAATATGCTGTCTAGATTGGTCATTTTCTTTATCCATTCTTCAATTCTTCAGTGGACACAGGTTGCTTGCATACCTTGGCTATATTTAATAATGTTGCGGTGATCATTGGGGTGTAGATATATTTTCAATTAATGTTTTCATTTTCTTTAGATGAAAACCCAGAAGGGGAGTTGCTAGATTTTATATTAGTTCTATTTTTAATTTTCCAAGGAAAGTTCACAGTCTTTCCTATAATAACTATACCAATTTACATTTCCACCAACAGTATAATGAGTGTTTCCTCTTCTTCACATCACCAGCATATACTATTTTTGTCCTTTTTGATAATCACCATTCTATAGTTAAGAGATGATGGTTTATTGTGGCTTTAATTTGCATTTCCCTGATAATTACTTACTTTTACATTTTGCTTGCCCCCCTTCTCTAATCCCTGCCAATTTGATCTTTGTATAGTTCATGATCACACCATTACAAACTAAGAACCAAGAAAATATGCTTCATTTTGTTCACTTGCTGATGGAAAAATTTACACTCTGTAGAATTCCAGACTTTTCCTAATTTAATTCCAATTTTATATTAAAATACATCAATTTTAGCCTTAAAGAAAAGTTCCAAAAATGGACTGCATATTTCCCTGTATATATCTTGTACATTTTGGTCTTTGTCTCTTGATATCACACTATTATCCATTCCAGATCTATTTTCATTGCATTTGACTAAGGAATTGTTATAAATGCCTATTTTAAGAACGTTCACTTAGAGTTAGAATGTCATACATAAAAATTTAATGCAAAGTTCCTGCTCTCAAATGTTGACGTTTTTGTTGTTGGTCTATTTGAGAAAGGAATACAAAAAAAATATTCTCTCCTTATATTGTTAAGGTATGCACAGGCTTGTTAAGTCACTTTAGTTGTGTTGCAACCCTATCCATGCTCTTCTGTCCATGGGATTCTCCAGGTAAAATACTGGAGTGGACTGCCATGCTCTCCTCCAGGGGATCTTCCCAACACAGGGATCGAAATGACATCTTTTACATCTCCTGCATTAGCAGGCAAATTCTTTACCAGTACTGCCACCTGTATAAATAAGCCCCAGAAGCAGAATGCTAGGCAATTCATTAGTCACAGGGCCTCTCTTAGTGTAATTTAAGAAATAATGAATATCTACAACCAGCATGAATTAAATAATATATATATATATATATGTATAAGTGTATATATGTATATGTGTGTGTGTGTGTGTGTGTGTGTGTAATTTTGCATTTGATAGTAGACTTTCAAAAGAACTAGGCTGAACAAATCATATTTCAGAAGACTTGTATGGATTTCTCTGTTTTCCACTGACAAACAGGAAAAACAAGAATGAAACTAATCCAGTGTAAAGATTTCTTCTTGCTTAAATGTATCTAGAAAATTTAGCAAGCAGTTTTGCTAAATAAATAAATAAAATTAATACAATGTATTAATCAATCAATCTTTGGAATGATAATGATAATAGCTACCATTTATTGAGTACTTATATACCCAGTACCTTTTTATTTGATCTCATTTAATCTTTGCAACATCCTTCTCGGTTAAGTTCTAGTTTTACCCATACTTTTAAAATCAGGAATTTTAAGAAGACTAAATATTAATAAATATGCGCTATGTAAGTATGGTGTGATAGCTATTATACTAGTTGTGTGGCACAATAAACACGCTGTGTGTTAATCACTCAGTCACATCTGACTCTTTGTGACCCCATGGAATGTAGCCTGCCAGGCTCCTCTGTCTATGGGAATTCTCCAGGCAAGAATACTGGAGTGGGATGCCATACCTTCCTCAAGGGGTTCTTCCCCAACCAGGGATCAAACTTAGGTCTCCTACATTGCACGCAGATTCTTTATCATCTGAACCACCTGGGAAGCTCCAGCAATAAACATGGTCTCATCCAAACTTAAGAACATCTCCATGAGGTAAGTTCAACTTTTACTTCCTTTTCTCAGTGAAGAAAAACACATACGCACACACACACACACACACACACACACACACAGAGGAACTTGCCCAAAGTCACACCCTGTTGTAGTAGAGGAAGACTCAAATCCAGGTGTCTCTCACTCTAGAAACTCAATTATTAACTGCTTTATAATGCCTTTCACTCATTTTTTACTAAGATGAGCCAAGCAGACTTAGGTGTCAAGTAGAATTGATGTTATATTCTATCTCTGACATAAAGCAGCTGTCATTTTAACCTTATTGAAATTCAGTTTCTTCTGTAAAATTAAAAGTCTAGTTTATAGGGTTGTTTGATATTTAAATAACATTGATATATAAAACTTTTAGTACCAGGTTTGGTACTTAGCAAATACTTATAAATGGTAGCTTCCATTATTTTTAGGTATGAGACTTACAATTTTCTTAATATATGTAAGGCAAATATTAAAATATGCTCAACACTAGTGCAAAATTTAATATCTATATTATATAAGACCATACCATTTTAGAAAGTTAATAAATTATAAATCTTACATCTATATAGTGTTTCAGAATGCACACTGTAGACTATAGATGAGTATCAGACAATGTATTTTTCTACTTGAACATAATTAATTTCTCTTGCATTAGTTAAAGCAGAGAGTTTGCTCTTCATCTACCAAATGGGAAAAACAGAGATCATGAATGATTAGTCATTTTTGGCTTTGAGTAGTGATTGAGCTGGGACTCTTCCAATCATTATTCAATACATACATACAATCATCCTTATATCATGTATATATAACAGAATAGATATCAGTCTACTGGTTTTATATATAATTGAAATTCAAAGTCCAAAATTATTTAACATACTTCTGTATTAATACTGCATTAGGAAAATATATGAATATATTTAACTTATATCAGAGTACATCATGTGAATTGCCTGGCTGGATGAATCACAAGTGGGATCAAGATTGCCAGAAGAAATATCAGTAACCTCAGATATTCAAATAGCACCACTCTAATGGCAGAAAAGGAAGAGTACCTAAAGAGCCTCCTTTGAAAGTGAAAGAGGAGAGTGAAAAACCTGGCTTAAAATTCAACATTCAAAAAACTAAGATCATGGCATCTGGTCCCATCACTTCATGGCAAATAGATGGGGAAACACTGGAAACAATGACAGACTTTACTTATTGGCTCCAAAATCACTGTGCACAGAGACTGCAGCCATGAAATTAAAAGAGGCTTGCCCCTTGGAAGAAAAGTTATAACAAACCTAGACAGCATATTAAATAGGAGAGACATTACTTTGCCAACAAAGACCTCGATAATCAAACTATGGTTTTTCCAGTAGTCATGTATGGATGACAAAGTTAGGTCACAAAGAAGGCTGAACAACTAAGAATTAATGGTTTTGAACTGTGGTGTTGGAGAAGACTCTTGAGAGTCTCTCAGGCAGCAAGAAGATCAAACCAATCAATACTAAAGAAAATCAACCCTGAATATTCATTGGAATGACTGATGCTGAAGCTCCAATACTTTGGCTCTTGACATGAAGAGCTGACACATTGAAAAAGATCTTGAAGCTGGGAATGATTGAGGGCAGGAGAAGGGGACAACAGAGGATGAGATGGTTGGATGGAATCATTGATGCAATGGACATGAGTTTGAGCAAAGTACAGGAGATAGTGAAGGACAGTGAAGACTAGTGTGCTCCAGTTCATGGGGTCGCAAAGAGTTGGACACTACTCAGCGACTGAACAACAGTAATGAAAAGTTAACTTGTATACAAATATCAGTTCTCATCAAGCAGCAAACTGTAGAACCAATATGATTTTATGTATGTACATCCTAAAAATCATATTGAGTGCTGCTTATAATAAATCTGGCATGAAGGAAGCAAAAAAACTATAAAACAGTCAAAAATAGGAGAGGTCTCTGGTAAGTATTACAGAAAGTTGATGATCTTCCATTTATTTAAGCCAGTGTAATTGTGAGAGAATAGTTGAATCTGGAAAAATACTTATTAGATAGCATAAATATATTTAATTTACGCTATTAGTTTCTGTATGTGTTGATGGGAATGTAAAATGGTACTACTCCTTTGGGAAACAGTTGGGCAATTTCTTACAAAACATACTCTTACTATATGATCCATCAATCCTACTTCTTTCTTTTACCCCAAGAAGTTGAAAACATAGATCCACAGAAAAACCTAAACACACATGTTGAGAGCAGCTTTATTTAGAATTGTTAAAATTTGGAAACAACTAAGATGTCCTTTGTGTTTCCCTGGTGGCTCAGATGGTATAGAATCTGCCTGCAATGTGGAAAACTTGGGTTCAGTCCTTGGATCAAGAAGATCCCCTGGAGAAGGTAATGGCTATCCTCTCCAGTATTCTTGCCTGGAGGATACCCATGGACTGAGGAGCCTGGTGGATTACAGTCATGGGTTCACAAAGAGTCAGACAAGACTGAGCAATAAACATACACACACAAGATGTCCTTCCGAGTATGTGTGTGTGTGTGTATGTGTGTGTGTGTAAGTCGCTTCAGCCCTGTCCAACTCTTTGCAACCTCACGCACTGTAGCCTGCTAGGCTCCTCTATCCATGGGATTCTCCAGGTAAGAATATGGAGTGGGTTTCCATGCTCTTCTGCAGTGGATCTTCCCAACCAAGGGATCGAACCTGTGTCTCTTACCTCTCCTGCGTTGGTAGGCAAATTCCTTACCACGAGTACCACCTGGGAAGCCCTGAACCTGTGGGCCACAGCTATTGAGCCTGTGCTCTAGAGCCTGTACTCCACAACGGAAGCCACGGCAATGAGAAGCCCATGAACCACAACTAAAGAGTAGCCCATGGGTTCTCAAAGAGTCATACAAAACTGAGTGAGCGACATACACACACAAGATGTCCTTCAGTAGGTGAATACATAAATGAACTGTAGAAAAAACACACAATGGAATAGTATTCAGCACTAAAATGCAGTGAGTGAACTGTCAAGACATGAAAAAATATGGAAAAATCTTAAATGCATATTGTTAAGTGGAAGAAGCCAATCTGAAAAGATACCATATGATACATACCATATGATTTGAATGATATGACACTTCAGAAAAGCTAAATCTAGAGAGACAAATATCAGTGATTGTAAGGGACAAGGCCAGGTAAGGGGGAGAGATGAATAGATGAACCAACAGAAGCTTTTTATGGCACTGAAAATACTATTTGATATCACAATGATGGACATATGTCACCATGTGCTGTGTTAGTCACTCAGTCATGTCCGACTGTTTGCAACCCATGGACTGTAACCTGCCAGGTCCCTCCGTCCATGGTATTCTCCAGGCAAAAATACTGGAGTGGTTTGCCATGCCCTCCTCCAGGGGATCTTCTCAACCCAGGGATTGAACCCAGGTCTCCCGCATTGTAGGCAGATTTTTTACCATCTGAGACACCAGGGAAGCCCAAGAATATTGCAGTGGATAGCCTATCCCTTCTCCAGGGGAAGATCTCCTGGATCTAACTGGGGTTTCACGCACTGCAAGCAGATTCTTTACCAGCTGAGCTAGAAGGGAAGCCGATATGTCACTATATATCCATCCAAATCCACAGAATATACAACACCAAACGTGAACTGCAATATAAATTATGGACTTTGGATCAAAATGACTTGTCATTGTAGACTCATCCTTAGTTTTTTTTTTTTTTTTAAGTACCATTCTGGTGAAAAATGATGATGGGAGAGACTGTGCATGTGTGACAACAGATAGCATATGAAAAAGTTGTGTACTTTTCTCTCAATTTGCTGTAAACCTTAAACTGCTCTAAAAATTAAGTTTATTTTAAAACTCTGCATTCTTGAAAATACACTTTGTTATACAAGTTTTAAATGGTACCATCTACAGCCATGAAATTAAAAGACGCTTACTCCTTGGAAGGAAAGTTATGAACAACCTAGATAGCATATTCAAAAGCAGAGACATTGCTTTGCCAACAAAGATCTGTCTAGTCAAGGCTATGGTTTTTCTAGTGGTCATATATGGATGTGAGAGTTGGACCGTGAAGAAAGCTGAGTGCCAAAGAATTGATGCTTTTGAACTGTGGTGCTGGAGAAGACTGTTGCAAGGAGATCCAACCAGTGTACCCTAAAGGAAACCAGTCCTGGGTGTTCATTGGAAGGACTGATGCTGAGGCTGAAACTCCAGTACTTTGGCCACCACATGCGAAGAGATGACTCATTGGAAAAGACTCTGATGCTGGGAGGGATTGGGGGCAGAAGGAGAAGGGGACGACAGAGGATGAGATGGCTGGATGGCATCACCAAGTCAATGTACATGAGTTTGGGTGAACTCTGGGAGTTGACGATGGACAGGGAGGCCTGGCATGCTGTGATTCAAGGGGTCACAAAAGGTCAGACACGACTGAAATAGGATTGCATGTCATAATTTTGTATCATTTTTACTTTATCTAAGTATGAATCAGGTGACAAAGTTTGTAAGGTACACATGAAAAAATCAGCAATAAGAACAATTACAACAGCAATTGACATGCCATGGAATCCTGAATGAAGAAGACAGAAAAGCTATGATATAGTTAATGGATTAGCAGGAAACTCATTGGTATTAAAAAAAAAAAACTCTGAAGTTAAAATGAAGATATATTTAAAAGACTGAGAACTAGAAAAGTATGAGATCAGACAATTAAATTTTGTAATCTAAAATATTAACAGGATATTTCTGAGTTATGACAGTGTTTTAGGTTGTTGCCAAAACGTATCTGAAGATGTGTGTGGCATGAAGCTTAGAGTCAATGATGCTGAGGAATAGGAGCAATGATAAAATGTGTAGATTAAATATCAATCAACAAAGATAGTTATTTCCTAGGATAAAGATGGGACTTTACTATATCCATAAGCCCAGGCACTTCATCGTCACTGAGTAATAGTGATAATAAAGAATGAAAGACAGTATTATGACCAGATGATGTGAATTCAACAGTTTTACTCAAGAATGAAAGATTAAGGGTTTGGAATAATAACTATCATAAGAAAACATCTGGATTCCTGTTCTTGATAGCCTCGTTGCTGTCATCAATGTGTGATGGCTAGAAGGTTATCAACATGAATTTGAAGGGATCACAGGGGATGGCATTGATTTTGCAGAGACTAGTTTGTTTCAGAAAAGGAAAGAATAAACAAAATAATATTCATTATTGTTGATTTATAGTGACATAAGATAACAAGTTAAAGGAAAAAAAAAGCACAAATTTGGCAGCAGAGAGGACAGAAGTGGGTGCCTAAGTTAGTGGATTTATAGGTACAATTTCAAAGAGAACAGGTTGCTAAACAGATTTAGCTTCTCAAGGTAGTGAATGATGACGATTAGAAGTGTTGGAATTAGCTGATAGCAAGATATTTGCCAGAATTTTATGTAAATATCTATCCAAGCTGGGTACAACACAATCAGAAATATTTGGAAGTGTTTGAGATTAATATTTTGTATTTGTTATCCAGTTGCTCACACTTCTATGTAAATGTTTTACTGGGAAAAAAAAAAAAAAGATAATCTCCTATTAACTTCTCTCCCAAGGAGAAAGATGTCTATTTCAAAGAAGAAAAGTAACCATACAACAATGATGATTTCCTTTAAATGTGTATATGTGTGTGTGTATATACATACCTATGTGCTTACCTATGTGTATGTATATGCATCATTTGTCTGTAAGAGATTCTTTTAAAAAGTCTAAATATTTTTCAGGAGGAAACATATTTTTCTTATTTTCATACTGCTATATCTGTTTTAAAACTGATTTCCCTACTATTCCTGTAAATCACCCAGAAACAGCTTATATTTGTATGACTCTAAGCTACATATGTTTCTCATTATTGAATAGTACCCTTTATCTGACTTTTTCTGATAAGGGTAAATTGAACTGATGTGAGAGAAACATACTTCTTGCTGGAAATATTCATTATTCATAGACAGCACTCCAGAATCATCCACCAAGCAAATGAAAAAAATTCTGAATTCTACACAAGGCAGTTTTGGGAAAAACAGAAGTCACAGTTTCACAGGATCATTGATAAGCAAAATATTAGCAGTTTTAAAGGATGGATATTTTTCTTAGTTTTCCAATGCTGTTTCATTAGTTCTCATAGTCATCCTTTGATTACATCACTGAAAGTTAGAGTGGGACAGACATGTGCTTTTCAGGCTTATAGGCTTGACTCTTGGACTCTGTCATTGATTGGCACTTATTGGTGATACAGGGCTACCTTAGAACAGAGCCTGGACTGTTAATTCCTGCACCATACTGTCCTTCATAGCACCAAGTCAAATGGCTGGAATGAGGAGTAAATAAAATATTTACCTCTCCTGTCCTCTCCCTTCATTTTACTGAAGAGGACAATAAAGTCACTTCTTCTGGAGTCTTATAACTATCAGATGATAAAACTAATATTAAAAACCTAACAAAAACAAAACCCACTGTGGCAATTTCACACTCAGCATTCTTTCTGATATAACATAGTTCCTTATCTTTGAGAACATGTTTAAAGTAAGATTGTTTTACTTAAGAAAATAAAACGAAACATGATGAGGGCTATCATCATTCAGTTTTTAGTCCTGAAAAAAAGTTTAAGAGTGGAAGAAATTGGCCACTGAGAATGGTATTGTGCTTACAATTTCATAGCAATCATATGTAGATTGAAAAATATCAGTCAATGTCTTCCCCTTGCTTATAATTTCATTATTTTAAAATAGTATCTAGGAGTCAAGAGAGCTGTTTTTTTTTTTTCAATAATAAATGCATCTATTTTAATTGGAAGCTAATTGCTTTACAATATTGTATTAGTTTCGCCATACATCGACATTAATCCACCACTGGTGTATATGTGTTTCCCATTCTGAACCCCCTCCCTCCTCCCTCCCCGTACCATCCCTCTGGGTCATCCCAGTGCACCAGCCCCAAGCATCCTGTATCATGCATCAAACCTGGACTGGCAATTCATTTCATATATGATATAATTTCTGTTTATAATGCCTGTTTCAATGCCATTCTCCCAAATCATCCCACCCTCTCCCTCTCCCACAGAGTCCAAAAGACTGTTCTATACATCTGTGTCTCTTTTGCTGTCTCGCATGCAGGGTTATCGTTACCATCTTTCTAAATTCCATATATATGCGCTAGTATACTGTATTGGTGTTTTTCTTTCTGGCTTACTTCACTCTGTATAATAGGCTCCAACTGATTTTTATGTTGCTAAGATTTAAAGATCATCTGTTGAAATAATTATACATTAATTTATTCATGTATTGGTTTACTTAAAGTGAAAATACAAAAATATTTTTATTTTTAATAAAGATTATATATATTTAAAATATATGACATGATTTGATACACAAATTTATACTGATATGATTACTAGTCAAGCTAATTAACATATAAAATTTTATCATTATATGGTGGTAATCTTTCCAGTGCCCACTAGGTTACAGGCATATGTTCATGAAGATGAGGATTTATCTTTTTAAGAATTAATCATTTAATGGTTCTGCAATGGTTTATCCCCAATTAGATACAGTCTTTCCTCTTCATTAGAAGGGTACAATACCACCCAGTTCTATTTACCTTAGAGATAACAAAGTATAAAGAATCTTTCTTTTGAAATTTTGAACTGATGGATTCATTTTCACCTGTATACTTGTAAATTTTGTGGCTTATAAAGAAATTTATACTATAAAGTTATATGACTTTTAACATGTAATTTGTGAGATGCTGCTTGCATGTGCCCACCCTAATTTCATGAAGTCTATCTGAAAACTTAATTTGCTTTGACACCATTTCAAGACTCATTAATAATGAGCTTTCACGAATATAGAGATGGTACATCAGAGCCTGTAGCAGCTCTGCACTGTTTACCGTTTTTACCACACATCCCCTCATCAGCAATGAATATCTATTAATTTGTTTTTAGTCTCAACCTGGTCTCTTATGTGCTGAACATTACCTATTTAAAGTGCAGTGCATTAGGTATATTATTTTTGGTTGCTGAAAGTATATATGTGCATTCATATACAAATGCATAAATAAGAAAATGATATACATCAAAATAGTAATAATGCTTTTCTTTGCAAAAGAAAATTAGAAAAAAAACTTCTTTATTTCTATATATATATATTTTTTACAAATTTAAAAGATTTACTTGTGTATTGATAAAAAATGTGACAAGAATTTAGAAATCTGGGACATTGTCATTCAAATTTACAAGGATCAAAAACTAACATAGTTACAGTAATAATGCAATTTCTTTTGCTTTTCAATTGACAGGTACTCATAAAGTATTTAGAGAGGTAGTAGTATCACTGCTTTGTAGAAAAGAATCCACCCGCATCTTGACTGCTTTATATAAGTGATAAGATAGTGTCCACACATTCCATCCATGAATCTAGTACATTTTTCTTTATAATTAAAAAAAAGAAAAAGAAACTAGACGCTGACCACTTTAGGATTAAGAATAAATATCTAAGAGCTAGGAGAGAAGAGAAACTCAACTATTAGAGAAGGATAATTTGGCAGATTGAGACTCAGCCTACTGACTCTTCAACACAGCCAAGATCTGGGTAGTTGGGAATTCAGAAGGACTGTCTTTCTGTGCAAGATCAAGGCACCATGAAAAGCAATACTATGGACAATATGATCATGAGATAGATGGGGATGTAGGGAAACATAGAAAATAAAAATTTATTAAATAAATGCCTAAATCATATTAACCTATGCATTTAATACATATATTTTTAAATAAATAGAATATAAAAGTAACTAAAAATTAAGAGAACTATCTAGATAATGGAAGGCACATATTTCCTCGACAATATATTTGTTGCCCAATTTACGAAGAGCCGACTCATTAGAAAATACCCTGCTGCTGGGAAAGATTGAGCAGCTGAACAACAACAAAATTTATGATGAAAACAGCTAGATTTTATTGTATTCTTAGTAAAAGCTGTCAGTATGGTAAGAACTTTAGTCACACTGTTATGCTAAGAACTTTGGCCACAGTGTTTAATTTAAATCCAGCAGAGGACCATTGTGCCTATCTGCTTCCTAGAAAGTCAGTCTCTCCTGGCCCTCAGATCTCCCGTATTGGTTGAGATCCTGAATTTTCACTTGGATTGGGTATAGCAGGTACCTACCTGCTCCCTCTCAGTAAGGTACTAGGGAAGAATGGAGTGAGAAGACACTGGGAAATACCCATCCAGGGTCTAGATACTGGGTGGGGCTTGGTTGGAATATACCTAGGAATTGGAATCCATTAAGGACACCCAAGGGCTCCACTGAAACATACTGAGAAAATACTTACCCATGGGAAAGCACCAGTAGGGGCATTCTCGGTTTTACTGAGAAATATCCAGGGTTCAGCTGAAAGACATCAAGGTGGCTCCATTGTAGAAAGACATAAGGAATAGAGCTCATACTTACAAGTACCTAGTTAACTCAATTCAGTTCAGTTCAGTCGTGTCCAACTCTTTGCGACCCCGTGGACTGCAGCATATCAGGCTTTCAGGTCCATCACAAACTCCCGGAGCTTGCTCAAATTCATGTCCATTGAGTCAGTGATGCCATCCAACCATCTCATTCTCTGTTCTCCCTTTCTCCTGCGTTCAATCTTTCCCAGCATGAGGATCTTTTCCAGTGAGTCAGTTCCTCACATCAAGTGGCCAAGGTATTGGAGTTTCAGCCCTTCCAATGAATATTCAGGACTGATTTCCTTTAGGATTGACTGGTTTGATCTAGCTAATCAGAGAAATTAAATCTCACCCTAAATATTAAAGGGGCTCTTAGGTAAGCTTCCCTGGTGGCTCAGACGGTAAAGTGTCTATCTACAATGTGGGAGACCTGGGTTCGATCCCTGGGTTGGGAAGATCTTCTGGAGAAGGAAATGGCAACCCACTCCAGAACTACTGCCTGGAAAATCCCATGGACAGAGGAGCCTGGTAGGCTACAGTCCATGGAGTTGCAAAGAGTCGGATAGGACTGAGTGAGTTCACTTCACTTCACAATGTGTAAGCAGTTAAAAATTAAAGCTGGCTTGGTAAAACCTTAAACAAGGCCTTCTGAGGGGACGTTCAGATTTCTCTGTCTTTGAGATGTAAATTTCCTATCTGATTTTTCTAGGCTGTTCTATTGTGTGTTTATTTCTTCATATGGGGCTTATAAGAAGTCTTTTTTCCTTCTTAATTGGTGGCCAAAGGATGGATCCTTTTAAAATTAGAGAAATTAACAAATTATTAAATCTAGAGTGCTTTCACTGTAAACAAGAGTTTTGTTCTACCTATAAAACAAAAGTCAAATTAACCTAAGAAATTTTTGAATTAAAAAAAAAAGTTTGGGAAGCCTCATTCAGGCCTTCTCAATGGGTCTTACAGATGCTAATAAGAGCAATGAAGAATAACAACAAAAACTTAACAAAAACAAACAAATGAAAAAAGATTGAGCTATTATTTCAATGAGGTAATTTTTTTTTCTTTTAAAAAAAGGAGTTACTCCAAATGATATTACAAAAACTCTTTGGAGGGTTATTTAGAAGGGAATAAATAAAATAGACATTTATGTAGTTAAAAAAAAGATTTGCTATTATTACACTACCTAAACTTGGCTTCCCAGGTAACTTAGATTGTAAAGAATCTGCCTGTCAATGTAGGAGACCCAGGTTCAATCCTTGGGTCAATAGGGACCCTGGAGAAGGGAATGACACCCATTCCACCATCTTGCTTGGAAAATTCCATGACAGAAGAGCCTGGAAGCTTACAGTCCATGGGGCCACAGATTTGGACACGACTGAGTGACTAACACTTTAATTAATACCTCAACAACTCACTGAAAGAGATATTATTGTCCCATTTTTGGATGACAAAACCAAAGCTCAGGAAGTTAAGTAACTTGTCCACAGTAAGTCATTGAGGTAGTGGCAGAGTCAAAACTTGACACTGCATTGACTGCATTCCAAGTCGAAGGGATTATTTCTTCTAGTAACTTTTAGCAAAAGGACCCTAATATTCAAGAAAATTGAATTTCAGTGACTTCATGGTTACAAAGTCTCATTATTCAGTTAGAAGTGTGCTTTAGAAGTGCTTATTCTTATCACTGTATATATAATCTTTGTAAATGTCGTCTGTGTATATGCTAATAAAGCAAGTTACATAAATCATGGTATGACTTTGCAATTCAATCTAGATGAAAACTTTAATTAGAAAGTCATATAAAAGTTTCCTCTTACTAATTATCCAAAATTTGCTCCCTCACAACCATCTGCTATTCATACTTCGGTTACATGGAAGTCAGACATCTTGGCTTGTGAAAATTCAGTCATTGCTATGATAGTATCAGTGTTACCACATCAATAGGTATAGTAGGACCATGATTTGTTTTTTATAATGAGCCATAATACCTTAGTCATAATTATAATTATAGATATCTAATAACTTCAGCTAATAGTTAAAAGGTCTACAAAAGGAATTTTTTATTTTCTCTTCCTTTTTCAAACTCTATAGCCTTCTGACATCATCTTATTTAAAAGGGCTTTTATGTTATGTATAGTATGAAATAAAAGCAGCTTGAAATTAAAATACACATGTATTTTTGAGCATTACAACTTCAAATTTATGAGTGTATTATTGTTACTACAATTATAGAAGTTGCTAATCTTTACATTTTAAAATTATACTTAATAATATAAAAAATACCGCTTATCTGTCTGGCTATTTTCTTCTCCAGTGATCAGACTAGTTGGCAATTTTGAATTTTTAGTTATAGAAAATTTTACAAATTAAAGATACCCTCACTACTTCCTATTGATCCAACTTCTTTATATTAAGCAAGGGAGGAGACAATGTACAATTTCTCATCTGAAAACACTCTACTAAAGAAAAAAATAGTAACATATTTTAGTATACCAAGAAACAGAACAGGGGACAGGAAAGATAAATGGAGGGATCAGAATTTACATATACTCACTACATACACTATGTATATATAAAAAAGATAACTAATAAGAACCTTCTGTATAGCACAGGGAATTCTACTCAATGCTCTATAATGACCTATATAGGAAAACAGAATCTAAAAAAGAATAGGTAATTATATAATTGATTTATGTTGCTGTGCAACAGAAACTAATACCACATTGTAAATCAACTCTACTCAAATAAAAATTAATTTAAAAATGATAATACAAAGAAATTTTAAAGAAGTAGAACACATATTCTCAGTTTCAATGCTTTTCTCAATTTATTTGAAAAATATTTATTGGATAACTACTATGCATAAAGAACTGTGCTGGGCACTAAGAATATAGCAGCGAACTCTACCCAAGTGGCTCAATGGTAAAGAGTCCACCTGCAATGCAGGAGTTGTTCAGTTCAGTCGCTCAGTCATGTCCGACTCTTTGCGACCCATGAATAGCAGCACGCCAGGCAAAATAATGCTCAAAATTCTCAAAGCCAGGCTTCAGCAATACATGAACCGTGAACTTCCAGATGTTCAAGTTGGTTTTAGAAAAGGCAGAGGAACCAGAGATCAAATTTCCAACAGCTGCTGGATCATCGAAAAAGCAAGAGAGTTCCCGAAAAACATCTGTTTCTGCATTATTGACTATGCCAAAGCCTTTGAATGTGTAGATCACAATAAACTGGAAAATTCTGAAAGAGATAGGAATACCAGACCACCTGACCTGCCTCTTGAGAAATTTGTATGCAGGTCAGGAAGCAACAGTTACAACTGGACATGGAAAAACAGACTGGTTCCAACTAGGAAAAGGAGTACGTCAAGGCTGTAACTTGTCACCCTGATTATTTAACTTCTATGCAGAGTACATCATGAGAAATGCTGGGCTGGAAGAAGCACAATCTGGAATCCAGATTGCTGGGAGAAATATCAATAATCTCAGATATGCAGATGACACAACCCTTATGGCAGAAAGAGAAGAGGAACTAAGAAGCCTCTTGATGAAAGTGAAAGTGGAGAATGAAAAATCTGGCTTAAATAAAGCTCAACATTCAGAAAACGAAGATCACGGTATCTGGTCCCATCACTTCATGGGAAATAGATGGGGAAACAGTGGAAACAGTGACAGACTTTATTTTGGGGGGCTCCAAAATCACTGCAGATTGTGACTGCAGCCATGAAATTAAAAGATGCTTACTCCTTGGAAGAAAAGTTATGACCAACCTAGATAGCATATTCAAAAGCAGAGACATTACTTTGCCAACCAAGGTCCGTCTAGTCAAGACTATGTTTTTTCCAGTGGTCATATATGGACGTGAGAGTTGGACTGTGAAGAAAGCTGAGAGCTGAAGAACTGATGCGTTTGAACTGTGGTGTTGGAGAAGTCTCTTGAGAGTCCCTTGGACTGCAAGGAGATCCAACCAGTCCATTCTGAAGGAGACCAGCCCTGGGATTTCTTTGGAAGGAATGATGCTAAAGCTGAAACTCCAGTACTTTGGCCACCTCATGCAAAGAGTTGACTCATTGGAAAAGACTCTGATGCCGGGAGGGATTGTAGGCAGGAGAAGGGGACGACAGAGGATGAGATGGCTGGATGGCATCACTGATTCGATGGACATGAGACTGGGTGATCTCCGGGGGTGGTGATGGACAGGGAGGCCTGGTGTGCTGTGATTCATGGGGTCGCAAAGAGTCAGACACGACTGAGCGACTGAACTGAACTGAACTGACTGTGGTCCTAGTGTGATTAGATTGACTAGTTTTCTGTGATTATGGTTTCAGTGCATCTCCCCTCTGATGCCCTCTTGCAACACCTACCGTCTTACTTGGATTTTTCTTACCTTGGATGTGGGGTATCTCTTCACAGCTGCTCCAGCAAAGTGCAGTCACTGCTCCTTACCTTGGACACGGGGTATCTCCTCACTGCCACCCCTCCTGACCTTGAATGTGGAGTAGCTCCTCTCAGCCCTCCTACCCCTGCGCAGCCACCACTCCTTGGACCTGGGGTAGCTCCTCCTGGCCACCGCCCCTGGCCTCAGGCAGGGGGTAGCTCCTCCCGGCTGCTCCTGCGCTATTGCAGCCTGGCACTCTTGGCCACCGCCCCTGACCTCTGATGCAGGGTAGCTCCTCTTGGCCAATGCCCCTGACCTCTAATGTGGGGTAGCTCCTCTTGGCTGCTGCCCCTGACCTCGGACATGGGATAGCTCTTCTTGGCGGAGATGCAGGAGATGTAGGAGATATCATTCCATCCCTGGATTCAGAAGATCTCCTGGAGAAGGGCATGGCAACCCACTCCAGTATTCTTGCCTGGAGAATCCCATGTACAGAGGAGTCTGGTGGGCTACAGTCCATACTGTCCCAAAGAGTTGGACACAATTGAAACAATGAAACACACACACACAGAAAAAAATACCTACCCTAATGATATGTTTATATTTTTGAGGGAGAGATGTAGAAAAAGAAGACAAAAGTCAAGCAGCAACAAGTGCTAAGGAGGAAACTAATAAGGGAAGAGGAGGAAGAAAGGAGAGAGAGGGAGGGATGCATTCGAGAGTGCTAGTTAAAGAATGGTAGTAAGGGAAGGCACTATTTATGAAGTGACATTTGAGCACAGATCTGAAGGAGGTGAAGAATAAGCCAAGAAACTCTGGGGGAAGATTCCAAGACAAAAACCAGTTAAAGTGGCAGTGTGGCTGACAAGGAGTAAGTAAGGGATTTGTGGGAGATGATGTCAAATACCTGAGAAGAAAAGATCAACAAGGAGGTAAGGGCTGGAAGCACATTCTGGGACTTTGGTTTTTAATCTGTTTGATATAGTGACATATCAGAGGATTCCAAAGAGGTGACTAGCATGGTGTAACATTTTAAAAGAAACAGCTGGCTCTTGTCTAATGAATTGACGGCAGAGGGCAGATAAAAGGCAGTAGTGCTAAATCAGTTCTGAGCCAACTGCAAAATACCAGGCAACAGATATAAGCTACCCTGGAATGTAATTTGATCATTATAGGTGTTAATCTTGACACCTAGAAACAAGTAGTGGACAGACCCTGGATATATTTCCATGATAGAAACAAAAGAATTGTCTAGCAGATTGGATGTGGTGAGAGGGACAAAAAGAAACAAAGAGTGCCTCCAAGTATGGTGAAAATACATGTTGAGAAAAATAAGACTGCAGAGAATTAGTGTTTGATTCTGGAAATGAAACTTTGAGCTGCCTACGAGGTATGTAGGTGAAGATGTTGAGTAAGCCATTGGATATAGAAACCTGAATGTTAGTACTATATCCTGGGTTGAAGATACAAATTTGGAAATTCTCAGTATATAAATCAAATGCAATGCAGTAAGACTAGATGAAATAACCAAGGGAATTAGTAAAAACTGGGGTCAGGAAAAAACAGGAGTTAGTAAAGGATAATAAGAAAAGAAACTTAAAAGAATATATTTTCCTTGAAGCCAAATGAAAATAACATTTCAAGGAAGAAGTGATCAAACACTCCTGGCTGAGTGAAGATGAGAACTGAAAACTGCTCATTGAGCAATGGAGAAATTGTTGATGATTTTGACCTGAGCTATTTCGCTAGAGTTTCAGAGGAGGAAGTCTAATTGCAGTGAGTTCAAAACAAAATAAAGGAGACGGGTAGGAGATAATGTGTATAAACACTCACTTTATATAATGATGTTAGATGGAGAGGAATGTGAATATAGAGGGCATTTTTTTGTAGAATATGTGTGTGTTAACAAGATTGATCTAAGAGATAAGGGAAAAAATAATCATGGAGCTGGCTTTTTTAGAAGAACTTATGTTTTTGCATAGTAATAGAAGAAAAGATAGAATAATTAAGTCCAGGTATAACTACACTAGTATATGTGATGATGCTGTGGGCTTGTATAAAATCTCTCTTGATTGGTTGTATTTTCTGGGGTAAAGAGGAAGATTTTTGAGCATGATAATGAAAGGAGACATCAAGGAGTTTTAAGTGAGGAAAAGATATAAAAGAATTCTCTCACAGAGTGAAAGAATAAGTAGTTAAAAAAGTTAATCTAATTATTGGGCAGGATTTGGGACCAACTGGGATGTAGATGGGGAAACAGTGGAAACAGTGTCAGACTTTATTTTGGGAGGCTCCAAAATCACTGCAGATGGTGATGCGGCCATGAAATTGAAAGACGCTTACTCCTTGGAAGAAAAGTTATGACCAACCTAGATAGCATATTCAAAAGCAGAGACATTACTTTGCCAACAAATGTCCGTCTAGTAAAGGCTATGGTTTTTCCAGTGGTCATATATGGATGTGAGAGTTGGACTGTGAAGAAAGCTGAGAGCTGAAGAACTGATGCGTTTGAACTGTGGCGTTGGAGAAGTCTCTTGAGAGTCCCTTGGACTGCAAGGAGATCCAACCAGTCCATTCTGAAGGAGATCAGCCCTGGGATTTCTTTGGAAGGAATGAAGCTAAAGCTGAAACTCCAGTACTTTGGCCACCTCATGGAAATAGTTGACTCATTGGAAAAGACTCTGATGCTGGGAGGGATTGGGGGCAAGAGGAGAAGGGGATGACAGAGGATGAAATGGCTGAATGGCATCACAGACTTGATGGACATGAGTTTGGGTAAACTCCGGGAGTTGGTGATGGACAGGGAGGCCTGGCATGTTGCGATTCATGGGGTCACAAAGAGTAGGATATGACTGAGCGACTGACCTGAACTGAACTGAAGATCATTACTTATAATTTTAATATGAAACTATTAACCTTACCTATATAATTTGTATACATTTGAAAAGAAAAAGTAAAAATAAATTAAGATAAATGAATTATACCTTCATATTATGATAATTGAATTGTCAGTCATTCAAACCAGCTCACTCACCAAAAAGTTCCATGTGTGCAGCCAAATTTCACATTCATTCTAAGTGCTTCAAAACAATCACTTTTTGAGTTTTACTTGCAAGAAATAAGCACCTATGTAACAAACTCCAGTTTGGAATTATCTTATGTGTTCTATGTAATGGAAGCCAAATATTTTTGATACTTTGCCTCTATAATAACATTTTAACAGTAATTTCAATAGATGAACATTTGCTTATGTTATCTATATATTATATATTAAGATATAAATGTGCTAATTTATTATACTTTATAACAAAACTATGAATTTAAAAGGTAAGATATAATTAATTTCATACCTATTTTATTGCATATATTAATAACACTGAATTTTCACTATAAGATACTATTACTATATTAATGATAAGTGTAGTCATTTCATTACTTTTAAAAATTTCCAATATAATCAGTACAAGAAAATATTGCATAGCACAGGGGATATAGCCAGTATTTTATTATAAACTTAAGTGGAGCATAAAATACAAAAAAAATATTGAATCATTATGCTATACAGGAGACAGGGATCAAAACCATCCCCAAGAAAAAGAAATGCAAAACACAAAATGGCTGTCTAAGAGGGCTTACAAATAGCTCTGAAAAGATGAAAAGTGAAAAGCAAATGAGAAAAGGAAAGATATGCCTATTTGAAAGCAGAATTCCAAAGAACAGCAAGAAGAGATATGACAGCCTTCTTCAGTGATCAGTGAAAAGAAATAGGAGATAACAATAGAATAGGAAAGACTCAAGATCTCTTCAAGAAAATTAGAGATACCAAGGGAATATTTCATGCAAATATGGGCTCAATAAAAGACAGAAATGATATGGACCTAAGAGAAGCAGAAGATATTAAGAAGAGGTGGCAAAAATACACAGAAGAACTATACCTAAAGATCTTCATGACCCAGATAATCATGATGTTGTGATCACTCACCTAGAGCCAGACATCCTGGGATGTGAAGTCAACTAGGCCTTAGGAAGCATCACTACAAAGAAAGCTAGGAGGTGATGAAATTCCAGTTAAGCTATTTCAATCCTAACAGATGATGCTGTGAAAGTGCTGCACTCAGTATGCCAGCAATTTCGAAAATTCAGCAGTGACCACAGGACTGGAAAAAGTCAGTATTCATTCCAATCCCAAAGAGCGACAATGCAAAAGAATGCTCAATCTACCGCACAATTGCTCTCATCTCACATGCTAGTAGAAGAAGGCAATGGCAACCACTCCAGTACTCTTGCCTGGAAAATCCCATGGACAGAGGAGCCTAGTATGCTGCAATTCAGGTGGTTGCGAAGAGTCGGACACTACTGAGTAACTTCACTTTCACTTTTCACTTTCATGCATATGAGAAGGAAATGGCAACCCACTGCAGTGTTATTGCCTAGAGAATCCCAGGGATGGCGGAGCCTGGTGGGCTGCCATCTATGGGGTCGCACAGAATCAGACACGACTGAAACGACTTAGCAGCAGCAGCAGCAGCAGCACATGCTAGTAAAGTAATGCTAATTCTCCAAGCCTGGCTTCAGCAATACGTGACGTGAACCATGAAATTCTAGATGTTCAAGCTGGTTTTAAAAAGGCAGAGGAACCAGAGATCAAATTGCCAACATGTGTTGAATCATCAAAAAAGCAGAAAAGTTTCAGAAAAAATCTATTTCTGCTTTATTGACTATGTCAAAGCCTTTGACTGTGTGGATCACAATAAACTGTGGGAAATTCTGAAAGAGATGGGAATACCAGACCACCTGACCTGCCTCTTGAGAAATGTGTATGCAGGTCAAAAAGCAATGGTTGGAACTGGACATGGAACAACAAACTGATTCCAAATATGAAAATGAGTATGTCAAGTCTGTATATTGTCACCCTGCTTATTTAACTTATATGCAGAGTACATCAGGAGAAATGCTGGGCTGGATGAAGCACAAGCTGGAATCAAGATTGCCAAGAGAAATATCAGTCACCTCAGATTTGTAGATGACACCTTATGGCCGAAAGTGAGGAAAAACTAAAGGGCCTCTTGATGAAAGTGAAAGAGGAGAGTGAAAAAGTTGGCTTAAAGCTCAACACTCAGAAAACTAAGAACATGGCATCCGGTCCCATGGCAAATAGATGGGGAAACAGAGGAAACAGTGACAGACTTTTATTTTGGAGGGCTCCAAGATCACTGCAGATGGTGACTGCAGCCATGAAATTAAAAGAGGCTTACTCCTTGGAAGGAAATTTATGACCAACCTAGATAGCATATTAAAAGGTAGACATTACTTTGCCAACAAAGGTCCAGCTAGTCAAAGCTATGGTTTTTCTGCTTGTCATGTATGGATATGAGAGTTGGACTATAAAGAAAGCTGAGCGCTGAAGAATTGATGCTTTTACACTGTGGTGTTGGAGAAGACTCTTGAGAGTCCCTTGGACTGCAAGGAGGTCCAACCAGTCCATCCTAAAGGAGATCAGTCCTGAGTGTTCATTGGAAGGACTGATGTTGAAGCTGAAACTCCAATACTTTGGCCATGTGATATGAAATGCTGACTCATTTGTAAAGACTCTGATGCTGGGAAAGATTGAAACTGTGAGGAGAAAGGGATGACAGAGGATGAGATGTCTGTCATCACTGACTCAATGGGCTTGAGTTTGGGTAAACTCCAAGAGTTGGTGATGGACAGGGAGGCCTGGCATGCTGCTGTCCATGGGGTCACAAAGCGTTGGACACAACTGAGTGACTAAACTGAACTAATGTTGCATACCTGAAATTATAATATTGTAAATCAATTATACTTCATTTAAAAAATATACAATCATAAGACAATTTGGAATTCTAAGTTAATTATGTTTTCTTTTATATTTGATGACACTGACTCTGAGAGCTGAAAAAGACACCTCAGAACATTAAATACTTATAAATGGAATAATCTCAAATAATTCTTTTTGATTACATAAATATTAGAATATTTAAATTTAAATATTACAAAATGTAGTCTTTTTTAGTTATGTGAACAGGATATAAAATTGACCACCTTGACCAGTTTTCAGTGTTTAATTCAAGAGTGTAAAGTCCATTCACATTGCTGTGCAATCAATCTGCAGAAATCCTTTATATCTTGCAAAGCTGAAACTTTGTTCCTATTATGCAATTCCCAATTTCCTATCCCTCATCCCCTGGCAATGATTATTTTATTTTGTGTCTCTGATTTGACTGATCCAGAACCTCAGATAAATATTTTTATTTTTGCCACCAGTTTGTTTCACTGAGCATATGTCCTCAAGGATCATCCTTGTCATGCCATGTGTCACAATTTTCATCTTTTTAAGGCTGAATAATATTCCATTGCCTGTATTTACCTCACTTTTCTTACCCATCCATTCCTTGATGGACATTTGCTTTACTTCCAATCTTTTGACTATTGTGAATCTTTGACATACTGCTGCTATGACCTTGAGAATACAAATATTTGAGACCTTGGGTTCAATTCTTTTTGGTATATATCAAAAGTAGAACTACTGGATCATATGGTAATTCTATTTTTAAGTTTTTGAGGAGCTGCCATACTATTTTCCATAGCAGCTGCACCATTTTACATTCCAACCAACAGTGCTCAAGGGCACTTAGTTTTCCACATCCTTCTTAACACTGTTTTTTTTTTTTTTAATGATAAATAATCTTTTTAATTTTCATGTGGTGGCATCTCACTGTGGTTTTTGTTTTCATTTCCTTAATGATCATAGCTATTAGCAGTTTTTCATGTTCTTATTACTTATTTACATATCTCCTTTGAAGAAACTTCTATTCAAGTCTTTTGCTCATGATTTTGATCAGTTTTTTGGTTGTTGAGCTGTGGGAGTTCTCTATGTGTTCTGAATATTAACCACTTATTAAACATGTAGTTTGAAAATTTGTTCTCTCATTCTATAGGTTGACTGTGTCCTTTGATGCATGTGTTTTACTTTTAATGTAGTTTATTTTTACTTTTGTTGACACAAGATTTCTCCATTCTCCATTTCAATCATTTGAAATTTTTACTTAAAATTCAGCTAATACTTTTTAACATTCTTAGTATCCATTTGTTAGTTTTTCATGCTATAGTTTAACCTTAAACAACATGAGTTTAAACTGCACTTGTCCACTTATAGACAGATTTTATTCACTGAGTAAGTATTGTGATACTACATAATCTGTTGGTTTAATCTGTCGATATAAGTCACTGACATGGAGGGCAGACCATTAAGTTACATTGGGGATTTTCTACTGCACAGAGGGTTGGAGTCCCAACTTCCTCAATCATCAACCAAAATTCTATTCTGCTACATTTTAATATTTTTATCAAGTGCATTCAAACTCAATGAATGTCTTAATTGGAAAATTTTTTAAACAGGTTAGAAATCTCTTTTTGTGTTTTACTGGGCAAAGAAAAGTTTCTACAGATGATAATATTTCTGGAGCAAAATTATATAATGATAGAAATATTTCTAAATACTTGTTTTCAAAAATATTTTCTCCATGACATTTATCTTATTTTATTTTTTTTTCAAAAAGAGACCTTACTTAAAACCTTACCTTCACTTCAAAGGAATCTAGTGAATGCCCTAAGTTGAGACATGTTCAAAACATCTGTATTTTTATCCAACTGTTAGATTTTGACATTGCAAAGATAACAATTGATTTATCAGTGATATTTGGATTGTTTTTGTTATACCATTAGGCTCAGAATTGACAACACAATTTGGTTCAGCATTTAACAACTCAGATAATCTCGTCACTACTACACTGGTTTGTGCTTTTCTCAAGTTATAAAAATTACCAAAATGCCACCTGAGTAAAATGTTTTTTTAAAATAAAGTGTGTAATTATATATCAAAATATTAATACCATATATTCAATAAGTTTTCTAGTTGGATTTTTTAAAAATAATATATTAGGTAATTTTGACAGATTTGTCCACCTCTTAGATAATGTTACAATTCTAATATAGTTTAATCAATTTTGATGTTTGTCAATTTTTTATCACTAATTTGAAAACTTTAAAAAAATTGTAGAAACATTAGTTTTTTACAGAGGAATTACATGTATATGCAAATAGATTTAATCTTTTAAGTAAATAAAAATCAGTTATATTAGAATATGTTTGATTTTTAGGATTTAAAGGGACTGGTTTTGTCTAAAACAACTTTCACATGGATAAAATAGAGGATGATTTTGGTTTTTGTCTTTACACTCTTCCTTACTCAGATTGGGTTAAATTGAATTATGTAGGTTGATGCCTGTCTCTAGAAATATTCTCCCGTTATTGCACTATAATATTTTGTGAAAATATACTATTGATAGTAGGTTCTATGAGCCAAGAGAGTTGAGTCACTGCACAGACTTATTAGTATAGAAAACCATTCCAAAATCACACGAGAAAGATGAATTACTGGTACAACAATTTAAAAATAAACTTTTATCTTGAAATGTTTTTAGGTTCACAAAACCTTTAAAGATGGCACAAGTAGTCTCCATATTCCGGCACTATTTCCTCAAAGGTTATCATCTTACATAACTGTGGTAAACTTGCCCTAGTATATCCATTAAATAGAATGCAGATTTGATCTAAGCTTCAGTAGTTTTGCTACTAATGTAGTTTCTATTCCACTATTCAATCCAGTACACCACATTGCATTTAGTCATCACATCTCCCTAGACTTTTCCACTCTGTAATAGTATCTTTTTGAATTTTATGGTTTCTTTGTAAAACATACTTAAACTATCCAGAATTCTCTAATCTGGGGATGCCTCTTACTGGTGAATTAATAACTTAGTTTTATAAAGCAATTGAGCCTTGTCAAATCAATGCATTCCTTTTCACAATGCAGAAGTAAAACTAGAATTCAAAAAGCATGTACAAGTATATATACTTCAAACCTGATATTCAAAACCACGGATGAGAAAGTTATAATTATACTCAGAAACATGCATATAGCTAATTCACTTCATTGTACAATAGAAACTAACACAATATTGTAAAGCAAACATATACCATTTTTTTAAAAAAGCATGCTAAGGCAAAAAAAAATAAGTCTGAGAGGGGAAGTGAGAGGGGAGAGTCTAATTTTAAGATAGATTTCAATAAGAACTTCATTTTCCTTCTCAGAAATTAAACTTAGAAATGCCAAAAAGGATAACTTTGCTTCAGAAAGAAAAATGTCCTGCAGATTTTTTTTTACAAGGAATTGTTATTTAGACCTCAGATAAAGATAAATAATTACAGATAAATAAATTGTGTTTTTCCTTGTCAGTGTATTACTTATTTTGAAAGAAGCAAGCAATTACAATAGTTCTCATTTATAAACTTTATTTTGAAGTGGTATTTGAAGTCAAGCTACAGAAATGTGGAACTGAAAGAATTTTAAGTGCCACCAAATTTGTTTACTATACAGATGAGGAAACTGAGCCACCAGAAGTCTTAGCGACATTGCTAAGACCACAAAAGTGCTTAATGAGGACACATCAGCAAATATCCAGTTTCCCTGACTCATAAAGAAGGAAGTAATGCTGTTTTCCTGTCTACTGAATAGACTAGGCTAATGACAGGATGAGAGAACACAGAGCTAGTGATAGAAATTGTCTGAGTTGTTACAAATGATATTGCAGGATGTGTGAAGTCTAAAGAACCAGCTGAATACAAAATGAAATTACATCTGCAGAGAATAGGTAGCAATTTTTGAGAGTCGAGTAATAGATGAAGAAATAAGGCTTAACTTGGGTGAAGCAAACTACAAGATACAAATATTCAGGGTACATTTTTTTTCAGAATTTGAAAATGTTGTTAAATGTGACTTAGGCAGTTATGAAACAATGTTTTCCTGAACTGTGAGGAATATGGTTTACATCTTCATATGTTAGTAGAATGCTACTGAGAAACTTCTATTCTATTCATGTTAGTCAGTCTTAGTAAACTTAATAAGTTGATGTTCAGACTGAGGGATCCCTTGAGAAAATCAGAGAACTGATAGAATAAGTATTTTTCATGACTGACATCATACAATTGTGACCTGGTCTCATAATGTGAAGCAGAAGATCTTTTTGAAGCTAATTCAGTCACGCTTGCCACCAAATGCCTGGATTGGAAAGATGGAAGTTAAATATTTCCAATTATTTGGAAGTCATTCTAATGAAGAAGAAATGCTAAGGAGGAAATATACACACAACCAAACACTACAAGTAATTCAGGTGCAAGGGAAGGTAAAGAAAATGGATTCATTTGGCTACCCATAAGGGACTGTCCACTATCCAACTTGGGACTATGCATAAAGAAGCTGGCATCCCAAATCAGTCCAGAAAGAAGTTAAACTTTATATATTCTCTATCTAATTACAAGGGCATTTCAGGCTAAGGACAAAACTCCCAAGAAGATACCAAAAAATACTTGTCCATGCAAATCAGTAGTTTTTTGGGAGGGGAAAAAACATGGTATGATTCAGAAATAACTTAACACTCTTCATTTCTTACCCTAAAAACATGAATATTCTTGGTATTTTTTTAAGAATAACTGTATGAAATTAAACATTGTTATCATAGTTTCTTCATAATGTCTCAGGAAAAAAGATGAATATGATTTCAGCTGGACTTGGAGGACTTCTTCAATGTACTTTTCCTTTTCACCAAGGATGATCATGTTTGTGTATATTTTTACCATATTATGCCCTATTCATGTTCACTAAATAATATATAGTTTTTTGCATTATTCAAAAATTGTAGGTAAATGATACTATATTGTAAATATCCTTTTAATAATTTGGTGTTTTCACATTATATATCTACAGTTTCATGAGGCTGATACATGTAGCTCTAAATTTGATTTCACCAAGTTTTTATCACTTTATTTTATATGTTACCTTGTGTAAGGAATTCTGATTATTTTAAATTTTTCTATTAAAAACACTGGATATTTTTCTATGTGTTGCTTCATACTCATAAACACTTTGAATTTTGTAAATTTCATGGGTAAGAAGTCATACTTCATTCTCTTTATTTTTAACCTCTTTTTAATCATAAATTTAGACATATTTCCATGTTTATCCTCTACTAGGTATCCTCTTATATGAATACTTTGTTCATGTGTCTTATTTATATATTGCCATTAATGTTTGTATTGATTTACAAGTTCTTCCTAAGTTTTATTCCTGTTCTAGTTTCTATTGCTCTATGGTAAACCACTCTAAAACTCAGTAATTGAAAACAACAATTGATTTCTCTGGGTCACATAGGTAACTGGACTAAGCTAGAGAATCCTTTGTTCCCTAAGCTATAGTTGAAGTCATGCAGCTGCATTCAGCTGAGAGTTTGGCTAGATGAAGGCTTAGGGAAAAGTTGGGTCCTTCAGAAAAAGATGATGAGATAACATGGATGTCAAGACCTATGAAATTTCTGAGATTTTACCGTACTCGGAAACTAAAAGATTGCCTACCAGTTTTCAAGTTCTATAATACTGTAAGTAGCTTTTAATTAATTTCCTTCCATGTAGTTAAACAAGAAATACTCTCAATTATATCAAACTTTTTCCAAGAAGGTAAATGAATGGAAAGGAAGGAAGGAAGGGAAACAGTGAGGAGAGGGAGAAAAGAAAGAAAACAGCGGAAAAGAAAGATGGGAGGGGAAAAAGGAAGAGGAAGGGAGGAAGAAAGGAAAGAGAACAGAATTAAAAAAAATAATAATAGATTGAAAGTTGTCATAATGAATCAGGATTGATAGTTTATTGATATACAAAAACTCATACCTTATTCAGCTTTCATCAGTTTTCCCCTAATGTCTCTCTTCTGTCCTACAGTATCATTAAAATTATTTCATTACATTTACTCATATGTCTCTTTAAGCATTCCTCATGACTGGGATGTTTTCTCAGATTTTCCTTGTTCTTGGTCACATTGATATTTTCAAGGATTACTGGATAGTTTTTTTTTTTTTTTGTCTTTCATTTGGGATTTGTGTGTAATCATGTTTTAATTAATCAGGATTATACTGGAATAATGTGCTTTTTGAGAGAAAGATCACAGAGGTCATTCTCATCATATATTAAGGGTAGATACAATTAACATGACTCATGGTTGATGCTGGGCTTCCCCTGTAGCTCAACTGGTAAAGAATTCGCCTGCAATAAGGGATACCTGGGTTCGATCCCTGGGTTGGGAAGATCCCCTGAAGAAGGGAAAGGCTACCCACTCCCGTATTGGCCTAGAGAATTCCGTGGACTGTATAGTCCATTGAGTCACAAGTGACTCAGAAGTGACTATGCGACTTTCACTTTCACTTTCCACTGTTGATGATGGGGCTTCCAAGGTGGCCCTAGTGATGAAAACACCCTCCTGCCATTGCAGGAGTGATAAGAAATGAAAGTTGGATCCCTGAGTTGGGAAGATCCCCTCAAGAAGGATACAGGCAAGCCACTCGAGTAATTTTGTCTAGAGAATCCTATGGACAAAGGAGCCTGGCAGGCTACAGTCTGTAGGATCACACAGAGTTGGACACGACTGAAGCGATTTGGCATGCACTTGTTCTTGATGTTAAGCTTGATCTTCCTGGCTTGAGCTAGCATTTGTCAGGTATTTCCAATGTGAAGTTACTCTTTTTTTTTTTTTTTCTCTCCTTTTCCATACTGTATTCTTCGGAAGAAAACAACTGTCTGCAGGCTGTATTTAAGGAGTTGAGAATTATGTTCCAATTCTTTAAGAATAGCATATGTACAGAAATTATTTGGAATTCTTCTACATCAGAGATTTGTCTATTCTCATTTATTTATTCAATAATGTGTTTATGCGGAGAAGGCAATGGCAACCCACTCCAGTTCTCTTGCCTGGAAAATCCCATGGACGGAGGAGCCTGGTAGGCTGCAATCCATGGGGTCGCTAAGAGTCAGACACGACTGAGTGACTTCAGTTTCACTTTTCACTTTCATGCATTGGAGAAGGAAATGGCAACCCACTCCAGTATTCTTGCCTGGAGAATCCCAGGGACGGGAGAGCCTGGTGGGCTGCTGTCTATGGGGTTGCACAGGGTCGGACACGACTGAAGCGACTTAGCAGCAGCAGCAGCAATATGTTTATGTCAGTATAGATTCAAGAATTTTTATTCTTTGGGTTATAATCCAGTTCTTCTTTGTTTTCTTGCTCAAATTTTTCCAGTTTTAGCTATTGGGAGCATTCTCGTTTGGCTAGGTTTACTCATTGTTACTGAGGTATAGTTTAATCATTCACTTGATGTATACATATATATTTCATATATGAAAATTATATCCATATTAATTTAAACATAAGTTCTTACTAATGTCTCTAACTCTAACCCTGATACCATATTCTAACCTCCCATTTCTTGTCTTTTTTTTCTTTGCTACACAGCTTGTGGGATCTTAGTTCCACATCCAGGGATCAAATCAATATTCCCTGAAATGGAAACATAGAGTCTTAACCACTGAACCATGAAGGAAACCCTTTCTTGCCTATCTTTGACCTCCCCCTACAACAGAGAAAAATCTGGCTCCCATTATTCACCATCCACTTACGCATTTATATGCTTTTCCTGTTTCAATCTACAGTTATAAAAGTATCAGAAATGTTAACCTCTGTCTCCTTGGGACACAAATTTATCAAATAAGATATAGTGATTATTTATAATTCTGTTAATCCTTAGTCTTATACAGTCCACTCATTTCCAAAGTTACTTATCAGCACCTTCCACCAGCCTCATCTACTTCAGTGAGAGGGTTTCATTACTTTTAAAATATATGTGATTTCTTTTGTCACATCTGCATTTTAAACTGGGATTCTCTGACTTCTCAAGTTTGCTTTAATTTTCATACATTAAGGTTTACTTTTTGTATGGTGAAGTTCTATGGATTTTGAAAGATATTTAATACCTTGAATATATCATTCTATCATACAGAACCACTTCAACGTTTTGGGAACAGTCTGTGCTTCATCTATTCAGTCTCCTCCATCCAACTTCTGCTGTAAACTTCCATCATCTCTGATTTCCATACCATTGGTATAATTTGCCTTTTCCACAATATTATATATTTGGAGTTGTAAAGTCTATAGCATTTTCAGACAGTTTCCTTTCTCTTAGTCTTCTCTTGATAATCCACACTTAAGATTCATCCATATCTTTTTCTAGATTGATAACTGAATTATATTTGTTGCTGAAGAATATAGCAATGTATTTGTGTACCATGGTTTATCATTCACCTATTGAAAGACATCATGGGTTGTTTCAGTTTTTGATGATTTTGAATAACATTATTTTCAAAATTTATGTGCAGGTTTTTGTGTGGAAATAAGTTTTCAAAAATATGAGTAAAATCTTGGATCACAGTTGCTGGATATTTTGTTTAGTAAGGAACTGCAAAATTACCTTCCAAAGTGGCTGTATAATTTCACACTTCCACCAGCAATTACTTAAGTATCTGTTGCTCCTACTCAAGGGTTGTTTATATTTCCAGATTTCAGATTATCACCATTCTAATAGTTGTATAGTAGTTCTCATTGTCTTATTAATTTGCAATTATCCAATAACAAATGATATTAAGCTTTTTTATATGATTATATAACATCTGTATATCTTTGGTAAAGTGTTTCTTCATATTTTTTGCCCATTTCTTAACTGACTTGTTTTATTTTTGTTCTGTTGAATTTCTGTTGTATATTTTGGATACATATTTTTATTACATAGGTGTTTTTCAAATAATTTCTCCCAGTCTTCATTTAATTTGCCTTTTGAGTCTCTTAACATCTTTCAAAAAGCAGAAACTTCTAATTTTGATAAACTCAAACTTATCAATTCTGGCAGATCTAGACTATGACTCTCTGGATTTGCTGTTTCTCCAGATTTCTGGCGGCTTTCCTGGTGGCTCAGAAGGCAAAGAATCTGCCTGCAGTGCAAGATGGCAGTTTATTCTGTAAACTCGGTGTTTTAATGGATACAAGAAATGGTGTTGCTCTTCAGTTTACTCAGAATTTTCTTGTTTTAAAAAAATAATTGAAGGAATTCCCTGGTGGTCCAGTGGTTAGGACTTGGCACTTTCACTGCACCAGGTTCAACCCCTGGTTGGGAAGCTAAGATCGCACAAGCTATGCAGAGCAGGCAAAAAAGAAAAAAAAGAGAGAGAGAGAGAGAGACAGAGAGAAGAGGATTGCTGACACCCAAGTTCTTCACAAGTTAAAGCTAAAAGTGGAAACAAATTTTATGCATTTGTATTTAAAATTCAAACCAAGGTAATTTTTAAAGCATCTTTTTCTGGTAGGAGATTGTGATGAATTAGGGAGAGGGTAAAATGTTTTAAAATATAAAGTTCTAATAATAACTCTAATATTCTTAAGGAAAAGTAAAATTATCTGATATAATCTATGTTTTTAAAGTGGTGGTAAAAAAAACGAAATTAATGAGAATGCTTGGAAACTGTCTCTGTAGACAGTCTGAACTTCTCTCTGTTAGCCTTAAGAGTATGCCTTTATTTTATCCTATGTGTTTACTTGCCCATAGATGTATGATGAAAATTCTTATATACTTTGTACTTATATTTTTCTTCTTGTACATGTGTTGATGTACACAAATTTTTACTTATTTCCACTCATAGATATTTGTCTTCACAAAGAAACTTAAAACTGAAGCCATTCTGTAAAATTAATATTCTTGGCTAATCTCTAAGAAAAATCGAGTTTCACCTGAAGAATTATAAGTTAATTTATCTACTCAGTATGAACACTTTCCGTATACCAGCAAGCATCTGATAAAACTATAAGGAGGTTCATGGGATTTAATATTACAGAAAATATAATTATGCCACTTTTTCCTTCTAAGCAAATAGATATCTGGTGATCAAAGTAGAACAAATATTTAATTGTCAAAAAAGGGTTGTTTTGAGTAATAATAGAAAAATCATTCTGCAAGTATTTTACTATTATATACAATCCAGACAATCATAAAACTTTTTAGACAAATGAGGACAATTCTGGATAGTGAACCATGATACCTTCTAATAATTATGCTGGTACAACAGGCATAACCTGAAAGTGACCCATATACATTGGGATATGTTGTCATTCTATGCAGAGTACCATGATGTTTTCATTTTAACTCTGTCATTAGTCATTTTAAATTTTATTTTTGCAGCACATTTTTTTTGTGTATCTTACCTACTGATTGCTGTTTACCAGTTTAATTTTCATATTAAGAAAAAAAACAGTCTCCTATTTCTTCAGGTACTGATCGTAGCCACATAACAGGCCACCATTGGATACCTTAACAGCTCTCTGTCTCTCTCTTGCTCTGTGGTTTCCTAGCCTGATGTAATTTAAAACTGTTTATACATTTTTATTTTTCCTTCTTTTTTTAATCTGCTTAAGAATTAGAGTTTTTCTAAGATGGTCTGTGCTATTGATATTGGGGGTAAAGGTAACATTTATGCAGCAATTATTTGATAACATATACTGTAATTGTCAGGATTGGGCCAGATTCTGGGTATGTATCATTGACCAACACATGCCTGGTGTCCACTCTCACTGAAGAGAATTCACTAATGTACATCTTTGGAGTGGTTCGTTCATAATGCTATTAAATAAATAGTCTTCTCTCTTGAAATTTTCTTTATCAAAGTCATATTTTTTCAAATAGTCACATGCTATTCTACAAAATATGATTGTAAAATAACAATCTTAAAACAATTTCTGGCACATATTAGGAACTCTGCAAATAATTAATACTGAATGAGTGTATAAAATTCAATAACTCCGGTATTTGTGTATATCTATTTCATATGATAAGTGAACTGTAACTGAACTAAGTAAATAATTCTAGCCACCTGACTATAATTGGAAAATAGCCTGAGTTTCAACTAAATTTTGTGTCTTTTGTCCTTTTTCACCCTCAGTAAACAAGGCAGTGTGGAGAAAAATAACGTAAAGTTAGAAATTACATGGATATGGTCTGAATATGAATTAAATAGAACTTGGTATTCTATTCGTTCAGTGGTCTGAACGAATAGAATACCATTCACAATAGTGATGCCAACAGCACTTGTCTTCCATATCAAAATGTAAGAAACCCCAGTTAATAAAGTTCCATATTTCATGATCTGCAGATGTCAACTATAAGCTGCATCATATATTATGAACATTAAGGAAGAAAAAGTGCTGATGTGTAAACCATTACTTCCTTTTTTTTTCAGTTTAACCCTTATCAAGAGTTTTTTTTTAGAATTACTGAGATAGTTCTTTCAATTGTGCATAATTCCTGTTTTTATATACAATATGAGCAAAATAAGTTGGTTCATATGTTCATAAATCTGCTGTGTGTCCAAAGGTGATTATTCTGAATTTATTTTTGATTCATAATAATCGCTGAATCACAACATACAAAACTGGTCACTGTGTTGTCAAGATATTGATGATACAGCATGTCATAAGAATGTTCCATAATTTACTTCCAAATCACAGATGCCTATTTTATACATTTTTAATGCTGGTGCATTTTTGCACCAGCTAGTGCATAATTCTGGTTCTACTGAGGAATTTAAGGTTTTCGTACCACAGCCAGGGCTCTTATTCCTTTCTCAAAGAAGCTTTAAATCTTTCACCAAAGTAAAATACATCTCAGTTTCAGAGATATCTAAATGTGTTTATGTAAATGAATGTGTTTCCTTTATATTCATAAATATATATGTAGTTGATATATATGTGCATATATGCATGTATATATTTTATATCTTATTGCAATGAAATGTATACAGTAAAAAAATAAAATAGCATGAATTTCTTCAGTTACTATTAGTGTGACTAATGCAGAAAGTTTTACCTCAGTGTACAGTATTGAATGATTAGTTTCAGAAGGACAAGTTCTGTTGTTTAATTGCAAATTCATGTGCTTATTTAATGTAATCTTTAGATGGGAAAATTTTAAATTTTTCTAAAATACCCTGAAAAGTATACCATATTTTAGATTATCCAGAGGAAAGCTTAAGTATTGTGTTACTTGTTTATTTGTGTGCCATAATAAAACTGATTTTAATATAAGCTTATTGCAAACAGAAGAAAAAAGTCCCATTTTGTAGCATTGGTTTTCTATTTCCTATCTACTTGGCCACATGAAATTTGGGTGCCTGTAAAGGCAGGATAATAACTAATCCTCTTTGGTGTTTAGCATCACTTAATCCTTTTTGGTACTTATCCTATTAACATTTTTTTCTCTTGTATTTAAATGCCAGTGCCGAGCACTCAAATTACTTGCATTTATTTCCATGCTTCTGAATTTCCCAGTTAGAGAAAGTACCTTCAAAAATGTTTGATTAAATATATGCATTTATCTGAGTCTATATTCATTTTCAAGTGCTTTTTCTAGTTTAATGATTTTGCCTTGGTTATTTTCAGCTACCAGTTTATATTTACCATTATTTTGTAACTGTAGAATTCACCTGCAATGTATAAATTATTTAACTGAGCTCCCAAAAATTTTTTATAAAACTTTTGCATACTTTTAGATTTTAGTTAAAACCCTACTCTAAGTATGTGAATTCTTAAAGCACATTACTAGGCATTACTTATGTTAAAGGATATAAACCATTAAATCTTACCTTTTGAAAAACTCTATTAGTCAGATCAAGCTAAGCTATGCTGCATTAACTAGTATTCACAAAATCATAATCGTTTTGAGAAATATAAGCTTATTTCTCACTTATAACTTATGCACATTGCGGGTTGGCAGGAGAGTTTGTTTCAGCTGGACTTGTACTTCAACATAGAGGAGTTGAGATGTAGCAACTCATATCTGTCTTTTAAGGTTTTAGTCTGAAAATATCATATTTCATTTCCTTCTTGTTTCCTTCCCCTAAGGAAATCATGGGGATAGCAAGTCATCTCAAAGTGGTTGGGGAAGTACAGTTTTGCTATCTGTCAGGAAGAGAAGAGGGCATATTTGTAACCAGCCCTAACAACTTCTAACATTCACTTTAATGCACCTTTCCTTTAAAGGAACACAGAATAACTTCATAATAAAAATAAAGATGCTGCTGTGCTACTATATCTAACTTTCTTTTGAAAAGGAAATGAAGAGTAGAGAATGGTTGGTGTTATAATTATTTTAGTTTATATATAAGAAAGAAATGATTTTATGTATATGCTTTGAATATCTATATATTTACACATATGTGTGTATGTTGTTATTATTCAGTTACTAAGTCATATCTGACTCTGTGTGACTTCATGGACTGCAGCATTCCAGTCTTCCCTGTCCTTCACTATCTGCTGGAGTTGCCTCAAACTCATGTCCATTGATTAGGTGATGTTATCTAACCACCTCACCCTCTGTCACCTCCTTCTCCTCCTGCCCTCAATCTTTCCAGCTCCTCACATCAGGTGGCCAAAGCTTCAGCCTCAGCATCAGTCTTTTCAATGAATATTCAGGTTTATGAATATATAGAGAGTAGTCCCATAGTGCATTTGTATATTCTGTAATTAAATACTTCAACAAACGTAGTGTATAAGTATCTTTATTCTCCTATTCTATTTTAATTCAGGAAGAAACTTAGAATATTTAAGTAAACTTTTCTAAATTACATGATTAATATGTAATTATGCTGGAATTTAGTTGCATTAATTCCTGGTTTTCTAACTACATGCTGTCTATTAGGAAAAGTATCATTTAGATAAATGAGGAGACATTTGGTTTTTATTTTTAAAATTATTGTTTTCTCCTATTATCTACCTTTAGGTGAAACTCAAACATAAAATTTTACAAGTTGGGCATTTTTCTGGTAGAGTGAGATTAAAAATTTGACAAATAACCTCTCTATAAAGTAATCATGAAACTGGACACAATCGTCAAAAATAAACTCAGGGCTCTGGAAATGGACAAAAGATATACAGCAAACTAATAAGTATTTATTCATGTAAATCTATTGAAGTTGAGGACAAATCTCCTGAATACATGGAAAAAAAGAAAAGTTATATACAGAGGAAAGGGCTTCCTAGGTTGCTCAGTGGTGAAGAATGAGCCTGCCAATGCAGGAGACAATGGTTCCATCTCTGGGTTGGGAAGATCCCCAGGGGGAAGGAATTGGCAACCCACTCCAGTATTCTTGCCTGGGATACCGTGGAGAGAGGAGCCTGGCAGGTTACAGTGCATGGGGTTGCAAAAAGCTGAACATGACTTAGCAACTGAACAAAAACAATACAAAGGAGAAATTTCAGATGGAGTTAGTGATTGGAATGATTACAGAAACCAAACAATACCAAAGAATTTGGGACAGCCAAATTCTAAGGTGCCAACACCCTGATTTCAAAATTCTGGCATCCAGGCACTGAGTGAATTAAATTCTGTTGTTCTAAGCCACCATTTTAAAAATTATTTATCCTAGGAGTCTAAGAAAATTAAGAAAAATATCAATATTTTTTTAAAAGTCAATTGTATCTATAATCTAGAAATAAATAATCCAAAACTAAAGTTAAGCATCCAATTCCATATATAAAGGACAAAAAAGAAGAAAATATTTAAGAAAAAAATAGTAAAAGCAGTACATAACTTATAAAATTAAAACTATAAAACATTTCTGAGAAAAATAAAAATCTAGACAAACTGAGAGACATACCATGCTCATTCAGAAAACTAAGATCATGGCATCTGGTCCTATCACTTTATGGCAAATAGATGGGGAAACAATGGAAACAGTGACAGACCTTATTTTTTGAAATTAAAAGACGCTGCTGCTGCTAAGTCACTTCAGTCGTGTCCAACTCTGTGTGACCCCATAGACGGCAGCCCACCAGGCTCTCCGTTCCCGGGATTCTCCAGGCAAGAACACTGGAGTGGGTTGCCATTTCCTTCTCCAATGCATGAAAGAGAAAAGTGAAAGTGAAGTTGCTCAGTCGTATTCAACTCTTAGCGAACCCATGGGCTGCAGCCTACCAGGCTCCTCTGATCATGGGATTTTCCAGGCAGGAGTACTGGAGTGGGTTTTCATTGCCTTCTCCAAAAGACTCTAGCTCCTTGAAAGAAAAGCTATGACCAAACTAGACAGCTTATTAAAAAGCAGAGACATTACTTTGCCAACAAAGGTCCGTCTAATCAAAGCTTTGGTTTTTCCAGTAGTCATGTGTGGATGTGAGAGTTGGACTATAAAGAAAGCTGAGAACCAAAGAATTGATTCTTTTGAACTGTGGTGTTGGAGAAGACTCTTGAGAATCCACTGGACTGAAAGGAGATCCAACCAGTCCATCCTAAAGGAAGTCAGTCCTGAATATTCATTGGAACGACTGATGCTGAAGCTGAAACTCCAATACTGTGGCCACCTTACTCAAAGAACTGACTCATTTGAAAAGGCCCTAATGCTGGGAAAGATTGAAGGTAGGAGGAGAAGGGGATCAGACAGGGTGAGATGGTTGGATGGCATCACTGACTCAATGAACATGAGTTTAAGTAAACTCCAGGAGTTGGGATGGACAGGGAGGTGTGGCATGCTGCAGTCCATGGTGTTGCAAAGAGTCAGACATGACTAAGCGACTGAACTAAATTGAACCATGCTAATGGGACAAGAAGATTCAAAATGGCAATACTCCCTAAGTTGATATATCTCTCTCTGTCAAAGTTAGTTTTTTTTTGTTTTCATAAAAATTGACAAGTGAATTCTAAAATATATATGAAAGTCAAAGGATCAGACACAACCAAAATAATTTTGGAAAACTAAAATTTATATGACTGTACCAGTCTATAACAATAAAAGGAGAAGGCAATGGCCACCCACTCCAGTATTCTTGCCTGGAAAATCCCATGGAATGAGGAGGCTTGTAGGCTGCAGTCCATGGGCTTGCGAAGAGTCAGACATGACTTAAGCAACTTAGCAGCAGTAGCAACAACATAACAATAAAAACAATATGGTCTTGGTGTAAGAGTTGTCATATAGATTATATAAATCTATGTAATAGAATTCAGAGTCCCGATGTGAAGCTTTTTTGTATCTTCAGTTTACTTTTTTAAAACTTTTTATTTTATATTGGATGCATCTTCAATTTATTTTTGACAAAGATGCTGAGGCAATTATTTTCAATAAGGGACACTTGAATACCTCACATTATATGCATAAGTTATTTAGTTAATAGACTTGTTTCCAGGTTATGTGAAGAACACTTAAAAACTCAGTAATAAGATAACAACATAATTTAAAAATTAATAACAAATTCAAATAGATACTTTGCCAAAAGAAATCACCAAAGAAATTATACAAATGGCAAATAAGCACATAAAAAATGTTTAAAGTCATTATTCATTAGGAAAATGAAAATTAGATACACGGTAACATACCACTACAGCCCACTAGAGTAGTTATAATTTGACAGACAACAAGTGTTGACAAGGATGTTGAGAAACGAACCTTCACACATTGCTGGTGGAAATGTAAAATGGTTGTATTGGTTTATTACAAATGTAGCAAATTACCAAAAATAGATCGACAACACATACTTATTATTTTTCAGTTCTTTATGTCAGATGTTCAATATGGGTTTCACTAGGCTTAGACTAAAGTTTTGGCAGGGCTGGGCTTCTTTCATGGACTTTTAGGGAGAATATATTTCCTTGCTCATTCAAATGTTGGCAAAATTCAGTCCCAAGCCATTGTAGCACTGATGCCTTTGTTTTCTGCTGGCTGTCAGCTGGGGCAGGGCAGGATTGGGGATGGGAGACTGGGGTGGGAAGGTGGGAATCCTTACATTCTAGAAGTCTCTTCAATTCTTGCACATAGTTCCCCTCAACCCTACATCTCAAAACCAGCAAAAAAGAACTGAAAGCTCGTGTTGCCATATCTCTACTTCCTGTTTCTGCCTCTTTCCTTCCATTCATGAGGATCCTTGTTAACACTGGGTACACATGGATAAGCCCAGGTATTTTTCCCTTACTACCTTAATTTCCTTTTCCCATGTGATACAGTTTAGTCACAGGTTCCAGAGATTAGAACACAGACATCTTTGGGGAGTAGATACTCTTTTGCTTACCATAATGCCACAGCCTCTTAGGAAAGCAGTTCTTAAAAAGAGTTAAACTTCATATGTGACATGCAACTTTTCCAACTAGGATTCTATCTGAAAGATGAAAATATAACGTCACAGAAAAGCCATTTCCTAAATGTTTTTAGCAGTGTTGTTCATAATAACTCAAAACTGAAAACAATCAAAAAGTTCAGCTGGTGAATGAGCAAACAAAACGCAGTAAATCCATACAATGGAATACTGTTCATTAAGGGAAAGAAACAGACTTGATACATGATGCAACAAGAAATGAAGCTCAAACACATTGTCGTAGTTAAAAACTCCAGACATACAAGGCTATAGATCGTACTATTATGATAAATTCATAGAAATGTTAAAAACTTTAGAGACTAAAATCATATCAAGGGTTGCCTGATTCTTAGGGCAGAGGGGATTGACTAAAAGTGAGCATGAAGAAATTTTTTGAATAATAATGTTAAAAAGCTGCATTATGGTGAGTGCCACAAAATTGTGTGGACTTACTAAGAATCACTGAATTGTACACATACAATGGGTAGATTTTATGGGTGTAAATTATGCTTTAGTATAGGTGCTACCGTTCTCCTGTTATAAATTCACATTTCACAAGTAAGCTGCTGCTGCTGCTTCTGCTAAGTCACTTCAGTCGTGTCTGACTCTGTGCGACCCCATAGACGGCAGCCCACCAGGCTCCCCTATCCCTGGGATTCTCCAGGCAAGAACACTGGAGTGGGTTGCCATTTCCTTCTCCCACAAGTAAGCTAGCATTGTTTAAAGAACACTCCCATTATTAGCTAATTCATTATTTATTTCCAAAATTTTGAAATTTAACATTGCCACCTCCAAAATGTCTACCACCTCCCTCAGAGGACTCCCAAAGACAGTGAAATCCCATTCCCCATGATTAAAAAATTCTTCATCCATGGCCCAACCCATCCCAAGCATATTTCACTGATAGCATCCAAACCTTGCACCTTAACCATAGAGAAGTGAAGTCAAGAGCAAGTTTATCTCTGTTCCACTGAGCATAATTTTTGAGCTAGGAATTTTAAAATTGGGTTACTCAGTCTTACCCAAAGTTGTTATCAGAATCAGATGGAACAATGGATGGAAAATGTCCTACACAGTACCTGGCATATTCTACATGTTTAACAAATTTTAAGCAGTCTTCCCTTTCCTACAAGAGAACTTCACTGTTTATGTTTCATTTTCAGTCATTTCAGTTTTCAGCAAATATGAAAAAGAGTTCTCCATTAATGTGTTGGATCTGTAGTTTATTCCATGGACGTACAATATTTATCCATCTCAGTCTCTAAGCAAACATCATACAATCCCAGAACAGTGGACAACCTGTGTGATAAAAACAGAGATGGTACATCCTCCAAACCAGGGCAAACACAATTGAATCAACTATTAAGTGACAAAGATATAAGGACAAACAATTGGGCAAGAAGAAAATCATGATTATAGCAAGCTAAGAGAATTAATGATACAGCAAATCTAATATTCATTTGTATAGAATACTTCAACATTCCAACTTTATAAAATAAATGCAAAGAAATGTAAACCTAAGAGGATTGAGTGAATTGGAGTAGTTCACCCGGTTAGTGGGGCTTCCCTGGTGTCTCAGACAGTAAAGAATCCACTTACAATGTGGGAGACCTGAGTTCGATCCCTGAATTAGGAAGATCTGCTGGAGGAGGGCATGGCAAATCATTCCAGTATTCTTGCCTGGAGAATCCCCAGGGACAGAGGAGCCAGGTGGGCTTCAGTCCTTGGGGTCGCAAAGAGTCAGACATGGGTCAGCAACTAAGCATAGCACACCAGGTTAGTGATAGGGTAAAAAATGGGCTTCCTGGGTGGCCCTAGAGATTAAGAACCCACCTGCTAATGCAGGAGACAAAAGAGACATAGGTTTGATCTCTAGATTGGGAAGATCCCACGGAGGAGGGCACAGCAACCCATTCCAGTACTCTTGCCTGGAAAATCCTATGGACAGAGGAGCCTAGTGGGCTACAGTCCATGGGGTTGCAAAGAACCAGACATGGCTAAAGTGACAGCATGCACAGAGGGCCCAGAGTTAGAAAACTTTTATGATCTTCCTATGTTCTGTGTTCTGGATGGAGAATATTGTGAAAACTACAAGTGAAGATAACAAAATTTAGCTCTGTTCAAGATTGTAGCCTCTGACTTCATGCTCTTCATGTAAAAGCTCAGCAGAATATCATTGCAGCTCTGGGAAGGCAATCAGTAATTAAAGCCCTGCTCATCTGAGATGGACATGGCTGAAATATCAAGCTGTAAACTTTCCTTCTGTGCCTTAGCTCTTTAAGTGCCAATGAACATGAAAAATCACAAACTTCAATTGTATTTTTTAGTTGTTTTTTTTTTTTTTTTTCCTTTCCTGAGGCTCAGCTGCACTAAGTGGAAAGTGAGGCCAGAAGAGAGACCACAAGTCTCGGAGTCAACATACATATGCTGTATTTCTTATAACATCTACAAGGGTTTTTAAAAAATAGAAAACTAAAAATATGAATACTATATATAGTACTTTAAAATTGTATATAGTGTTTACTGTATTCTTGGCATTTAAATTTAATGTCCACAATCTAAAAGGCAGGTATTAACCCCCCCTCCATTTTAGAACTAATGAAATTGATATGCTAAAAATTAAATAAGTTGACCAGTATCAAGATCACACAGTAAAGGCAGGAGCCTAAATTCATTCCCAGACTGGATTCCCTTCTCTGAACTGTTTTACAATTACCTCCATACACACACACACACACACACACACACACACACACACACACACACATATATATATACACATACATACCTACACTTGAGTTTCCCCAGCTGTTTCAGTGGTAAAGAATCTGCCTGCCAAGTAGGAAATGCTGGGGATGTGGGTTTGATCTTGCATTCCCAACATCTTCTCCGGGAGCAGGAAGATCATCTGGAGGAGGAAAAGGCAACCCATTCCATAATTCTTACCTGGGAAATCCCATGGACAGAAGAACCTGAGTGCAGAATTTATATTTTTCTCAATATTAAGAAGTTATTGCCATACTATTGATTTAAGGTATGCAAATTTTGTTGATTCATAATTATTTTCAGTGTGCATACATTTTGCTCCTATCTGTGGCTTTATTTTCCAAGTCCATAATTAGGAGTTAATAATAGGATCCCCTCTACATAGATTCAGTTCAGTTCAGTTCAGTTGCTCAGTCATGTCTGACTCTTTGCGACCCCATGAATTGCAGCACGCCAGGACTCCCTGTCCATCACCAACTCCCGGAGTTCACTCAGACTCACATCCATCGAATCAGTGATGCCATCCAGCCATCTCATCCTCTGTTGTCCCCTTCTCCTCCTCCCCCCAATCCCTCCTAGCATCAAAGTCTTTTCCAATGAGTCAACTCTTCGCATGAGGTGGCCAAAGTACTGGAGTTTCAGCTTTAGCATCATTCCTTCCAAAGAAACCGCAGGACTGATCTCCTTCAGAATGGACTGGTTGGATCTCCTTGCAGTCCAAGGGACTCTCTAGAGTCTTCTCCAACACCACAGTTCAAAAGCATCAATTCTTCAACACTCAGCCTTCTTCACAGTCCAACTCTCACATCCATACATGACTACTGGAAAAACCATAGCCTTGACTAGACAGACCTTAGTCGGCAAAGTAATGTCTCTGCTTTTGAATATGCTATCTAGGTTGGTCATGATTTTCATTCCAAGGAGTAAGTGTCTTTTAATTTCATGACTGCATTCACCATATGCACTGATTTTTGGAGCCCCCAAAAATAAAGTCTGACAATGTTTCCACTGTTTCCCCATCTATTTCCCATGAAGTGATGGCACCAGATGCCATGATCTTTGTTTTCTGAATGTTGAGCTTTAAGCCAGCTTTTTCATTCTCCACTTTAACTTTTTTCAAGAGGCTGTCTAGTTCCTCTTCACTTTCTGCCATAAGGGTGGTGTCATCTGCGTATCTGAGGTTATTGATATTTCTCCCTGCAATCTTGATTCCAGCTTGTGTTTCTTCCAGTCCAGCGTTTCTCATGATATACTCTGCATAGAAGTTAAATAAGCAGGGTGACAATATACAGCCTTGACGAACTCCTTTTCCTATTTGGAACCAGTCTGTTGTAGATTAGTGTCACCCAAATGCTTCTGATGATGAATTGGTTGAATAATCTTTTATAGCTATCTTTCATTTTATTTCACTAAGCAAAAAAAAAAAAAAGTTTCTGTATCATTTCCACCAACAGAAGGTTTATAACTCAGATTTTTTACTAAGGCATCTGGTAACAAACTTCCAGAGCAAGCAAAAACTATTGAACTGCCATTCTTATTCTTATTTATCTTCATAAACAAGAAAATCCTAGGCTGAGTTTTAATTAAGATCTCTTACGTGGCACTTGTTCTAGCTCTGTCCTTAACCTCTGTTGAACCAAAAGTTTCCAAAGAGATATTTTTCACTTTTATGTATCAAATGACACAATTTTTTTGATGATCTAACACTATAAATATTTTCCATTTTTTTTTAAGAAAAAAGGAGTCTGTCAATTTTATGTATTGTGATGAAATGTGAAAATATATCGCTCAATTGTGTTCCACTCTTTGTGACCCCATGGACTGTGGCCCATCAAGCTCCTCTGTCCATGGAATTCTCCAGCTAGAACATTGGAATGGGTTGCCATTTCCTTCTCCAGGGTATCTTCCCAACCCAGGAATCAAATCCAGGTATTGAACCCAGGTCTCCTGCATTGCAAGCAGGTTATTTACCCCAATCCCACTTGGGAAGCCCTATGTATTGAAAAGCATATTTAATTTAAAAAAAAAACTCTAAAAAATTGCTCAAAGCTAAGTTTTATGTGGCAGAATTCTTTCACATAACAATAACATGGTAGAGCTGAATGAGGGTTCCCATTCACTTCTTTTACTCATAAAATAAAAATCTATCACTAATGAATAATGACATATATGCTTTAGACATGAAGTACCTCTTAAATTCACAGATCTATTGACAAATTATTCTAGTAGAATATAAAATATGAAAGACATTTTAGCATAATTTTATGTTTTCAGTAAAAATGTTAAAACTTGTTTCAAAGTTTTAATACAACTTGCAACTGAAGTTTTAAGTATAATCATGAGATTATTTCCAAGTGACGACATTTATATTGTACGTGTGGCAGATAAAAATTATTGTTGTGTATCAAGTACATATGAGCCTAGAGAGAAAAATAAAGCTGGAAGAAAAATTGTAATGTTGGTTTGATAGTATAGCCTACTACTATAAAACCATAAACTAGACAAGTATTTTTAGTTCCACCAAAATTCTTTGCATTCTTATGTTTCTTTTGTGATATTTTCCATCTTTAATCCCTGTACACATAGCTTACTCTTATAGTAATCTATGAGCTCTCCATAAAGGCCTAATTCTCCAGTATAATTAAGAATTGTCTATATCTGTCAGTTGCTTCATTTGCTATTATTTTCTCCCATTCAGATGGCTGTCTTTTCACCTTGCTTATATTTTCCTTTGTTGTGCAGAAGCTTTTAATTTTAATTAGATCCCATTTGTTTATTTTTGCTTTTATTTCCAGCATTCTGGGAGGTGGATCATAGAGGATCCTGCTGTGATTTATGTCTGAGAGTGTTTTGCCTATGTTCTCCTCTAGGAGTTTTATAGTTTCTGATCTTACATTTAGATCTTTAATCCATTTTGAGTTTATTTTTGTGTGCGGTGTTAGAAAGTGATCTAGTTTCATTCTTTTACAAGTGGTTGACCAGTTTTCCCAGCACCACTTGTTAAAGAGATTGTCTTTACTCCATTGTATATTCTTGCCTCCTTTGTCAAAGATAAGGTGTCCATATGTGTGTGGATTTATCTCTGGGCTTTCTATTTTGTTCCATTGATCTATATGTCTGTCTTTGTGCCAGTACCATACTGTCTTGATGACTGTGGCTTTGTAGTAGAGCCTGAAGTCAGGCAAGTTGATTCCTCCAGTTCCATTCTTCTTTCTCAAGATTGCTTTGGCTATTCGAGGTTTTTTGTATTTCCATACAAAGCTTGAAATTATTTGTTCTAGTTCTGTGAAAAATGTGGCTGGTAGCTTGATAGGGATTGCATTGAATTTGTAAATTGCTTTGGGTAGTATACTCATTTTCACTATATTGATTCTTCCAATCCATGAACATGGTATATTTCTCCATCTATTAGTGTCCTCTTTGATTTCTTTCATCAGTGTTTTATAGTTTTCTATATGTAGGTCTTTAGTTTCCTTAGGTAGATATATTCCTAAGTATTTTATTCTTTTCGTTGCAATGGTGAATGGAATTGTTTCCTTAATTTCTTTTTCTACTTTCTGATTATTCGTGTATAGGAATGCAAGGGATTTCTCTGTGTTGATTTTATATCCTGCAACTTTAACTTCTGCAGCTCAACTCCAGAAATATAAACGACCCAATCAAAAAATGGGCCAAAGAACTAAATAGACATTTCTCCAAAGAAGACATACGGATGGCTAACAAACACATGAAAAGATGCTCAACATCACTCATTATTAGAGAAATTCAAATCAAAACCACAATGAGGTACCACTTCACACCAGTCAGAATGGCTGCGATCCAAAAATCTGCAAGCAATAAATGCTGGAGAGGGTGTGGAGAAAAGGGAACCCTCCTACACTGTTGGTGGGAATGCAAACTAGTACAGCCACTATGGAGAACAGTGTGGAGATTCCTTTAAAAATTGCAAATAGAACTACCTTATGACCCAGCAATCCCACTTCTGGGCATACACACCGAGGAAACCAGAATTGAAAGAGACACATGTACCCCAATGTTCATCGCAGCACTGTTTATAATAGCCAGGACATGGAAACAACCTAGATGTCCATCAGCAGATGAAGGGATAAGAAAGCCGTGGTACATATACACAATGGAGTATTACTCAGCCGTTAAAAAGAATTCATTTGAATCAGTTCTGATGAGATGGATGAAACTGGAGCCGATTATACAGAGTGAAGTAAGCCAGAAAGAAAAACACCAATACAGTATACTAACACATATATATGGAATTTAGGAAGATGGCAATGACGACCCTGTATGCAAGACAGGGAAAGAGACACAGATGTGTATAACGGACTTTTGGACTCAGAGGGAGAGGGAGAGGGTGGGATGATTTGGGAGAATGACATTCTAACATGTATACTATCATGTGAATTGAATCACCAGTCTATGTCTGACGCAGGATGCAGCATGCTTGGGGCTGATGCATGGGGATGACCCAGAAAGATGTTATGGGGAGGGAGGTGGGAGGGGGGTTCATGTTTGGGAATGCATGTAAGAATTAAAGATTTTAAAATTTAAAAAATAAAAAACTAAAAATAAAAAAAATAAAAATAAAAAAAATTAAAAAAAAAAAAGAATTGTCTATATCTGTAGAGAAGCCATAACTGTGCAAGTCTAAATTTTAAAATATTCTCTGTAACAAACATCTGTGAATGCTAATATCTGTTATGAAAATGCCTAGCAATAGACAAAAGCCATTAGGAACACATTTTTTCTAATTTTCCTGCTAGCATTTATGACTCTAGTAAAAATGGAAAATTTGATAAAACTTTCGAGCTTAATGAATGAGGGACTGTAGCATATGATTCTCCAGAACAAACAAGACAAAAGTATGCAGAAGGAAGGAAGACATTAAAGATGGCCACTATTTGGTTAATAAATGTAAAGAACTGTCTTTCATATGCTCCATAGGCCAGGCAAATTTTTAAAAAATCCAATTTAGGAGAAAAAGTATAATTTCACAGTCACTTAGTAATTTGATAGCTTCCATCTTCAAGCTTCTTAATCTTGGGAAACTCTTATGGGTCCCTGGTAGCTCAGATGGTAAAGAATCTGCATGCAATGACAATCCCAGGGTTGGGAAGATCCCCTGGAAAAGGGAATGGCAACCCACTCCAGTATTTTTCCCTGGAGAATTCCATTGGGTAGAGGAACCTGGTGGGCTTACAAAGAGCCACACACGACTGAGTGACAAACACTTTCATTTTCATGTAATGGAAATAGTGGCCTCTAATTTTTGTTTAGATTCGTGCACTAACTTGCATACCCCAGAGGTCAGCACTAGCGCAGGGTATACACTGGTTGGCATCGGCTTATCTGATCTTTTTCCTAATGAAATGTACCTCTCTACAGTAATGTCCACTCTCTCCTACTAATTTCACAGGATTATCATGGGATCCTCCATTAAGCACAATATTATCTTACCCATTGTCCACCGTTGATTAGTCTTAGAGTAAGTGCCTGAGCCAACCTGACCAACGAAATTTTTCCCAGTGATCACTAGACTCCAAAGAGAATCTCAGCATTCTTTTTATTGCCATGGATATTGTAAAATGTAATATTTAGGAGCTATCACCAACTATATTTAATGACATGTGAAAAAAACATAAACATCTTCATAGAGAAAAAATGAAGGAAAAATATTTGCATTCTAGAATCCAACCTTGACTTCCAGGTGTTTAATTGTTAATTCCTTCTTTTTATTTCAAAAAATACCCTGGTTTTATTCCCATAAAACTGATCTTTTCCTTGAATTATTTCCATTTGTGTATTTTATCAAGTTCAAGCTTCCAGTTTCAGTTCAGTCGGTCAGTCACATCTGACTCTTTGTGACCCCGTGGACTGCAGCACCCCAGGGGCTTCCCTGTCCATCATGAACTCCCAGAGCTGATTAAACTCATGTCCATCGAGTCGGTGATGCCATCAACCCATCTCATCGTCTTTCGTCCCCTTATCCTCCCGCCTTCAACCTTTTCCAGCATCAGGGTCTTTTCCAATGAGTCAGTTCTTCAAAACAGGTGGCCAAAGTATTAGAGTTTTAGGTTCAGTATCAGTCCTTCCAATGATTATTCAGGGTTTATTTCCTTTAGGAATGACTGGTTTGATCTCCTTGTTGTCCAAGGGACTCTGAAGAGACTTCTCCAACACCACAGTTCAAAAGCATCAATTCTTCAGCACTCAGTTTTCTTTGCAGTCCAACTCTCATATCCATACATGACTCCTGGAAAAACCATAGCTTTGACTAGACAGACTTTTGTTGGCAAAGTGATATCTCTGCTTTTTAATATGCTGTCTAGACTGGTCATAGCTTTTCTCCCAAGGAGCAAGCATCTTTTAATTTCAAGGTTGCAGTGACCATCTGCAGTGATTTGGGAGCCCAAGAAGTTAAATCCTATCACTGTTTCCATCGTTCCCTTATCTGTTTGCCATGAAGTGATGGGACTAGATGTCATGATCTTAGTTTTTTGAAAGTTGAGCTATAATTCAACTTTTTCACTCTCTTCTTTCACTTTCATCAAGAGGCTCTTTGGTTCCTCTTTGCTTTCTTCCATAAGGGTGGTATCATCTGTGTATCTGAGGTTATTGATATTTCTCCCATGATGTGCTCTGCATAATTTAAATAAGCAGTGTGACAATATACATCCTTTAAGTATTCCTTTCCCAATTTGGAACCAGTTCATTGTTCCATATCCGGTTCTAACTGTTGCTTCTTGATCTGCGTACCGTTTTCTCAGGGGGCAGGTAAGGTTATCTGGTATTCCCAGCTCTTTAAGAATTTTCCAGTTTCATCTAGTTTTGTTTGTAGTGATGCTTCCTAAGGCCCACTTGACTTTGAATTCCAGGATGTCTGGCTCTAGATGAGCAATTACATCGTCGTGGTTATATGGGTCATTAAGATCTCTTTTGTTCAACCTAAATTTTCCCAGTTTGTGATGAGCTATTTAGAATTGGGAGTAAATACAATAGAGGGTTTATTTTTCTAACTGAGAAACAGCAGAATTAAAAATGCTTTCTAAATATGTGTTTATCCACAGGAAAATAAAGACAGCAAATGTGAAACAAAAGGAGAGGGTTATGCAAAAAGCAAGGGAGTGGTTCTGGAAATACTTAAAATCATCGATCCCGTGATAGTTCTTATCTCATGACTATACATGAGTCTTCGTATTTCTAATTTGAGAGGCTGAGTAAAAGAAAGTTGTGAGAAAAATCCCTGCTGCTGCTAATGCTAAGTTGCTTCAGTTGTGTCCTACTCTGTGCGACCCCATAGATGGCAGCCCACCAGGCTCCCCCGTCCCTGGGATTCGCCAGGCAAGAATACTGGAGTGGGTTGCCATTAACTTCTCCAATGAATGAAAGTGAAAACTGAAAGTGAAGTCGTTCAGTCGTGTCTGACTCTTAGCGACCCCATGGACTGCAGCCTACCAGGGTCCCCTCCACCCATGGGATTTTCCAGGCAAGAGTGCTGGAGTGGGGTGCCATTGCCTTCTTTGAGGAAAGATACCTAGGTTAAAATAAATAGGATGCGAAAACTAAAATATAGAAAAATGTTATCTATGCTTTCTGGCTGTGTATAAGCCAAGGAGGATATCAGTCAAAACTCTAAGACTTGTATTTCACAATATGCATCAATAATTGTTACTTGTGGAATCCAACAATGTTATCTAATCAGGAATGATTTAACCTTCTCTGAGCTATAGTAATGCAGCCAGTTTAGGCTTATCTAGAATTTTCTCAAATAAAATTTGAGTCAAATAGTACATGATTGAAATTACAGATTTTCGTTTCCTATGAAATCATAAGTAATGTAGAATAGTATCAGTTCTGAGCTTATTCAGACTTAATCATTTCTAAGATCCCTCAGAGATGTTTCACATATGCTTCTTAATATATGTTAGACTGACTTTAAGACAGTACAGAGCAGCAGGACACTGGAAAACTGGAGAAGACATGCTCTATTATTATTGAAATGCATGGGCTTCCCACAGGTTAGACATCACAAAAATCAGTCAGGCTCCAATCACATTGTTTATTGTCTTAGATTGGATTCCCCAGTAGCAGAGCCTTGGGCAAGATTCTTGTTTCAATTCAGTTCAGTCGCTCAGTTGTGTCCGACTCTTTGCGACCCCATGAATCACAGCATGCCAGGCATCCCTGTCCATCACCAACTTCCAGAGTTTACGCAAACTCATGTCCATCGAGTCGGTGATGCTGTCCAGCCATCTCGTCCTCTGTCATCCCTTTCTCCTCCTGCCCCCAATCCCTCCCAGTGCCAAGGTCTTTTCTAATGAGTCAACTCTTCTCATGAAGTGGCCAAAGTACTGGAGTTTCAGCCTTAGCATTAGTCCTTCCAATGAACACTCAGGACTGATCTCCTCCTTTAGGATGGACTGGTTGGATCTCCTTGCAGTCCAAGGGACTTTCAAGAGTCTTCTCTATCACCACAGTTCAAAAGCATCAATTATTCGGCACTCAGTTTTCTTCACAGTTCAGCTCTCACATCCATACATGACCACTGGAAAAATCATAGCCTTGACTAGATGGACCTTTGTTGGCAAAGTAATGTCTCTGTTTTTTAATATACTATCTAGGTTGGTTATAACAGAAGCAGAAGATATTAAGAAGAGATGGCGAGAATACACAGAAAACTGTATAAAAATGATCTTCACGACCAAGATAATCATGATAGTGTGATCACTCACCTAGAGCCAGACATCCTGGAATGTGAAGTCAAGTGGGCCTTAGAAAGCATCACTACGAGCAAAGCTAGTGGAGGAGATGGAACTCCAATTGATCTATTTCAAATCCTGAATGATGATGCTGTGAAAGTGCTGCACTCAATATGCCAGCAAATTTGGAAAACTCAGCAGTGGCCACAGGACTGGAAAAATGTCAGTTTTCATTCCAATCCCAAAGAAAGGCAATGCCATAGATTCTTGTTTAGTGGATGTATTTCAGGTGTATTTTTCAGGAAAAGAAGAGTGAAAGAAACAGGATAGTGTACTGGATTTAAAAATAAGAAGCAACATGATCCTAGTTGAAGACTCAGTTTGATCTGATCCAGGCAAAGCTCTGAAGCACAAAAGGGCCACAAGATTGAGTGGGCTTCCCTTGTAGCTCAGTCGGTTAAGAATCTGCCTGCAATGCAGAAGACCTAGGTTCACTTCCTGGGTCAGGAAGATCCCCTGGAGAAAGAAATAGCAACCCACTCCGATATTCTTACGTGGAGAATCCCATGGACAGAGGAGCCTGGCAAGGCTACAGTCCATGGTGTCACAAGAATCAGATACAACTTAGCAACTAAACTACAACCACTAACAACAGAAGGAGTTGACTCTTTAGGCCTCACTGATGTTAGTCATTGGCTGAGATCTGTCCCCACCACTTGGCAGAGAGGAACATGGGAAAAGATGGTTCATACTGTCTATGATGAGACAGTTCTGATTTGGCCAAGGAAATTTTGACATATGAAGGTATCACTGTGGGTTTTTAATTGTTAACCTTTTCAGGAGCTGAAGGTGAATGTATCAGCTCCCTGGTAATTGGGTATGGTTGGAACATCAAACATGCACTATATTTTCTCTACCTGAAAATGCTGGCCGGTTTCCTCCAGCAGTGAGAGATTGGGAGTGGACCTCTGCAAGTGGTTGCTTAAGGTAGGGAAGCAAGACTAGGGACTTGGCAAGCAGAGAGTCTCCTTGACCTTAGGGGAGTTAGAGTATGATCGACTGTTATATAAATATAGAGAACACCATTCAGTGTTAGTCAGGAGAAGCAACAATAATTAGCGGAAAGGATTTCAATGGCAACCTACTGTCCTGGAGAGCTTTGTCATGTCCCTCCTCCCAGTGCTCTACTTTATCATTGAAGGGGCCAAGACCCAAGTGAAAAAATCAAGGAGGCTGATTGGCTACAAAGTCAGGGAAGAGGCAGTCCTCAGGTGCTGAATCTCAAGCCCAGTGGAAAAATGGAGAATTTATCAGATGCAATAAGAGGAATTTTAACTGCACAAACATTTAATAATAGAATTCCACTAAAAAGTTAAAAACTTCAGCTAACATCAGAGGGTAATCTACTTTCAGAGAGTTGGAATTGCTCATACAAATCCTATGTCTCCCCTCCAAGTGAATTTAGAGCCAGCCATGTCACAATCTATGTCCATAAATTTGAGGGAAGCAGATTTATCTGTGTATCTATGGTCCCATTAGACCACAAGTAAGCTTGGAGTGAGGGAAATCAATCTTATGAAGACCAGTAAATGTGGTTTAGAAAGACTGATAAGTGCTTCAAAATGCTGTTAATCTTTCCCATCCCCTCTTGGTAGTGCTCTAAAGAAACATATAGAAGGACACAAGTCGTAAAAAGAAATACTACTATGCTGCTAAAAATGTTCTCCCAAAACTATTCTTGACAGCTATGGGGAAAGTATGTTTACATCTATATATCACCTCTCTAGCAACCAGCCCAGTGCCTGAAACTCAAAGGAAGAAATGCAATTCATTTTTATAAATAAATATGTTAATTTTTTTGTTTGTTTTACTTTTTTCCTTGTTGTCATTTCACTGAGTTTTGCATCTATCATGAAATGTAGATGGAGGGCTGTTTTTAAAGTAAGCAAAGATTGGACAGTAGCTGCAGTAATGTATCTATTAGAAAAACATTCATTCTCTTGTTAAACATACTAGATAGTGAACTGCCTAAGTAAAAAAAAAAATTCCATATTTACATTTACTGAGTTACACCTTTCAGTGAAATTTGGAAAGCACTCTATTGTGTCATCACATTAAATTCTTACAAGGATCTCATGAAATTAATTTATTAAACCCATTTCAGAGTTGAGAAAGCTGAGTTTTAAGAAGTTATATATCACGCTTAATGTGATCAATTTGTAAATGATAGAAACAGGATTTAATCTCAGGTCCATCTGTTAAGCAGATAAAATCCTTAGAAATCTCTGCTTTCAGGGTAAGCATAAAAATCACACACTTTCACACATTAACTTCCCTGAAGAAACTTCTCGGTTAGTATGAATTCTTAAAATTTCATCTAAGCATTTAAAACATATTTTTTGCATTTCCTTTCTGTATTCTTCATTATAAAAATAATAGTTTTTCAATTATTCAAATATAAATAGAGCATGCTATATCAAACCATTTCCTACTTGAGTTTCACATATGTAACTTTTCCACTGGAAAGATGAAAAATACATTAAGCAAATCTTCAATCTTCTTGGTAATATTAGATGGGTGGATGGATAAAAGAAAATCTGTAATTATTCAGAGTGCCTGGAAAAGAATCATAAGTATGTGCTATCTAATAAAATTTAGGATGATGCTGTCCATAGGGTTGCACAGAGTCAGACACGACTGAAGTGACCTAGCATGCATGCATTGGAGAAGGAAATGGCAACCCACTTCAGTATTCTTGCCTGGAGAATGCCAGGGAAAGAGGAGCTTGGTGGGCTGCCATCTATGGGGTCGCACAGAGTTGGACACGACTGAAGCGACTTAGCAGCAGCAGCAGGATGAAGTTTATGACACCCACTACAAATAATTAAAGTTGGTGTTTTTTTTTTTTTTTTGACATAAACTGTCTCTTGCGAAAGTTCCAGGCACTCTAGTTATTTGCTATACTTTCTACAGCTGTAACCACAAGACTAGAAACATAACTTCCAGTGGGTAATACAACTGGGTTTACTGAGTTTGTTATTCATATAAAGATATTTTCTGAAAACACAGAATGTCTCTTCGTATTTTTCTTAATGTCTAGGAAAAAAAATAAGCAGTTATTTCTTTGGAAGAGAAAAATACATCTTATATACGAGAAGTCTAAAGAACGTTGTCCTTTCATTATCTGCCCATTAGTCCACTGAATTTGTGTATTTTCAACACTAATCACTTCTGAATGACATGGAAAAAATCAAGTGGGATATGTATAACTTATATCTGATTTTGATAACTAGCTAATGCTATCTCCTCTTCCACAGAATAATTGTTTTGGAAAGACATCATCATCACTTAAAAACGTGACAGATATTTGAGCAGAGTGTAAAATCACCAGGAAGTGTCCTCCTACATCAAAGATAATCAGAGCCAGATATCAGTTCAAGTGGTGGAAACAAGATTTATTCAGTTAACTATTAACATTAGATAAAGAGCTTAATAAGAGTCACTCCAATTTGTGCAGAGGTGACTGAACGTTTTTAAGGGATGATGAGGGAGTGGAGAGGGAAAATATAGGAGCCTAGGTAGTTAGGGAGTAAAAATGACCAAAATGGAGAATGGAGGCATGTGGGAAAGCCATCTAGCCTTCAGTTCAGTCACTCAGTTTCATCCGACTCTTTGCAATCCCATGAACCACAGCATCCCAAGCCTCCCTGTCCATCACCAACTCCCAGGGTCCACCCAAACCCAGGTCCATTGAGTCGGTGATGCCATCCAACCATCTTACCCTCTGTCATCCCCTTCTCCTCCTGCCCTCAATCTTTCCCAGCATCAGGTTTTTTTTCCAATGAGTCAGCTCTTCACATCACATGGCCAAAGTACTGGAGTTTCAGGTTCAACATCAGTCCTTCCAGTGAACAGCCAGGACTGATCTTTAGAATGGACTGATTGGATCTCCTTGCAGTGCAAGGGACTCTCAAGAGTCTTCTCCAACACCACAGTTCAAAAGCATAAGTTCTTCAGCACTCAGCTTTCTTTATAGTCCAAATCTCACATCCATACATGACCGCTGGAAAAACCATAGCCTTGACCAGACAGACCTTTGTTGACAAAGTAATGTCTCTGCTTTTTAATATGCTGTCTAGGTTTATTATAACTTTCCTTCCAAGGAGTAAGCATCTTTTTATTTCATGGCTGCAATCACCATCTGTAGTGATTTTAGAGCCCAGAAAAATAAAGTCTCTCACTGTTTCCACTGTTTCCCCATCTATTTGCCATGAAGCGATGGGACGGGAAGCCATGATCTTAGTTTTCTGAATGTTGAGCTTTAAGCCAACTTTTTCACTCTCCTCTTTCACTTTCATCAAGAGGCTCTTTAGTTCTTCTCCAGTTTCTTCCAATATCTGAGGTTATTGATATTTCTGCCGGCAATCTTGATTCCAGCTTGTGCTTCATCCAGCCCAGTGTTTCGCATGATGTGCTCTGCATATAAGTTAAATAAGCAGGGTGACAATATACAGCCTTGACATAACTCCTTTTCCTATTAGGAACCAGTTTGTTGTTCCATGTCCAGTTCTAACTGTTGCTTCCTGACCTGCATATAGGTTTCTCAAGAGGCAAGTCAGGTGGTCTGGTATTCCCATTTCTTTCAGAATTTTCCACAGTTTATTGTGATTCACACAGTCAAAGGCTTTGGTATAGTCAATAAAGCAAAAATAGACGTTTTTTTCTGGAACTCTCTTCCTTTTTTCATGATCCAGTGGATGTTGGCAATTTGATCTCTGGTTCCTCTGCCTTTTCTAAAACCAGCTTGAACATCAGGAAGTTCATGGTTCACATATTGCTGAAGCCTGGTTTGGAGAATTTTGAGCATTACTTTACTAGCATGTGAGATGAGTGCAATTGTGCGGTAGTTTGAGCATTCTTTGGCATTGCCTTTCTTTGGGATTGGCCACTGCTGAGTTTTCTAAATTTGCTGTCATATTGAGTGCAGCACTTCCACAGCATCATCTTTCAGGATTTGAAATAGCTTAACTGGAATTCCATCACCTCCACTAGCTTTGTTCATAGTGATGCTTTCTAAGGCCCACTTGACTTCACATTCCAGGATGTCTGGCTCTAAGTGAGTGATAACACCATCGTGATTATCTTGGTCATGAAGATCTTTTTTATACAGTTCTTCTGTGTATTCTTGCCACCTCTTCTTAATATCTTCTGCTTCTGTTAGGTCCATACCATTTCTGTGCTTTATCAAGCCCATTTTTGCATGAAATGTTCCCTTGATAGCTCTAATTTTCTTGAAGAGATCTCTAGTCTTTCCCCTTGTGTTGTTTCCCTCTATTTCTTTGCACTGATTGCTGAGGAAAGCTTTCTTATCTCTCCTTGCTATTCTTTGGAACTCTACTTTCAGATACTTATATCTTTCCTTTTCTCCTTTGCGTTTCACTTTTCTTCTTAGGATGCTTCAAAGGGAGTGTTTCCTCTTCTATCTGAAATACTCTACCCCCAGACAACCAGACAGCTTTCCTCCACTCTTAATCAAATCTCTGACTTTTCTTCATCTTCTGAAGCATGCTCCTTAGTTGTTCAGATGTATTTGCCCTCACTCTCTTATCCTCCATGCTCCTTAAGACTGTACAAACACTTCTGGCTCCATTATTATCGGGTTGCCTTTCTGACTTCCTAAGCACCTTTAATCACCATTGAAATTATGAATTAATCTCAAGCTTTATCAAAGATTTACTTTATTTTCCTCATATAAGAACCATGAAGATGTAACTTTAACTTATTCTTTGTCATATAGTTCCAATATAATGTCTGACAAAAAATGTTTCTAATTAATTAATGGCTAAAATGTATGAATGATATTGGATAGTTAAGAGATTCACATACAGTCACCAAAACTCCACTCATGTCTCAAATTGCAACATAAGTTCAGGAAGAGTAAAAGATTTTGCAATAACTTAAAAAGGAGTCCTAACAAAAAAAGTATCAATATATGCACATATTTTTTCTCCGCTGTCAGATTCTCTATGACCCCATGGATTAGAGCCTGCCAGGCTCCTCTGTCCATGGAATTTTTCAGACAAGAATACTGGAGCTGGTTGCCATTTCCTTCTCCAGAGGATCTTTCCAACCCAGGACTGTCTGTTTATTGGAATGTGTGTTAGCTCTTCTAAGACAAAAGAGTATTATGGTTTAATTTTATCTGATTTACTAGCTTTTTTTAAATTTAAATTTATTTATTTTAATTGGAGGCTAATTACTTTACAATATTGCATTGGTGTTGCCATACATCAACATGAATCCACCACGAGTGTACACCATGAATCCACCACGATTGTACATGTGTTCCCAATCCTAGCTTAAAATGAAACTAGGAAACTATTTTTCTTCAAAAGGTGTGTATGTAAACTGGCCAAAAATGTTAGCAAAACAATTTACATATTTGGTTTTATGTAACAACTAAACAGTAAAAACATCTTTCTTCCACTATTTGCTTTGATAGGCAAAGACTTTCTGAGGACCAGACATCTTGCAACTTGTTATTTTGGGTTTCCCTACTGGGGCGGTGGTGGGGTGGGCTGGGGAGTATATGTGTATCTATCATCAAGCCCTGATAATTGGTCTGCCTGTCCTATCAAATTAATTCTGGTATCTGCCTGAGGCATTTTCACACTTTTCCTTTTCTCAGCCAATAGAAGTCATATGTAGGAGTTTGCCTAAAAATAAGCAGTAAGTACATATCTGGAGGAAGAAATGGGGTACTGTATGGAACTAGAAAAAGAAAAATGGGAGAATTTTATTTTTCCAAATGAACTGAGTCCTATGAAAATCAATGGATTACATTACAATACTGTAAGTTTACATATGCCTCAAGTAAAATCCAAATGAATGTAGAATTGGCAAACTGAGAATGTTTTAAATTGATGGAAAAACAGAGGCAGCCAGATTTTCTCACTTAATATTTTTGCTTTAAAACATCAGCTAAGACAGAGAGCAAGGAAAATATAAAAGAGCCTGACACTGTAGCCAGAACATGGAGATCAGCTTGGATTTATACTCAGATAGGAAGGAGAGTTCAGAGAAGGCAATAGCATTCCGCTCCAGTACTCTTGTCTGGAGAATCCCATGGACAGCAGGGCCTGGTGGGCTGCCGTCTACGGGGTGGCACAGAGTTGGACATGACTGAAGAGACTTAGCAGCAGCAGCAGGCAGGAGAGTTAATTTTCCTGAAGACCCAGAGGAACAAGGAGGGAACATAGCAATGCAATCCAAGAGGGGCAATGGCCTCTGTTTTGGTCTCCTTGTCTACATTTTTCCATTGTTACAGTTTATGTGCTTTCATAGTGGGTAAAAGTCTTGTGTATAACCTTAGGTAAAACTTTTAACCTCAGTGTGCTTCTACTTCCTCGTTCATATAATGAGTGTAATGAATTTATCTACCTCATTGGATTGTTGTGAAACTTTTTTAAAAATCATAGGGTTGTTTTTCTGGTCTCATATAGACAAAGCACCTAGAATGGTATCTGGTATCATTTTAAGTTGATTATTACTATTATTCTCAATTTTTATAACTTAGCAAAGCATGTTAGCCATGCATGATTGTGTGTGTATGTGTGTGTTCCCAGCTCTTTGCGAGTGCATGTACTGTAACCTGCCAGGCTCCTCTGTCCATGTAATTTTCCATTCAAGAATACTGGAGCTGGTTGCCATTTCCTTCTCCAAGGTATCTTACAGAGCACCTAGTACTAGTTTCCCCTGACTTTTCCTTATTTTACATATCTGAAAATTCAGGGAGAGCAACAATTTATATCACTTCTATTTTAAACTTTCTCAATCTCTCTGTCTCTAAAATTTAAGGAAATGAGAAAGAAAAAAGAAAATGAAACCAAATGAAGCTGAGGAGACAGTGTTGTTTTTTCTAAAATAAAATGTGTTAAGTAGAGTATGAAAACAGATCTGAGCAAACATATAGCACATGAAAAAGACATACACACAGAATATTCTTATTTAAAGGTGACCTTCCTGGAAATAACATCATATTTTACAGTTACATTTCAACCTCAAAATCATCAGGAGCATCTAAAAGCAGAATACACAAACATTTAGAGGTTTGCAGAGTTCTAAGTGACATACTCATTGCCAAAAATATGACAACATTTAAGAAAATATTTCCTCTACCCAGTTCATTCCAAGTTCACTTTTGAAAGATGAAGGGGCCACAATCAATTCTAAATTGATTACAATTAAAAGAAAACATACTAGATATATACACAGATTGCTGGAGACATATCTAGGTGTTTTTGTTAAAAAATACCGTACCACATGAAGTTGGGGCTTCCCAGGTGTCACTAGTGGCAAAGAACCTGGTTACCAATGCAGGAGACATAAGAGATGTGGGTTTGATCCTTGGGTTGGGAAGATCTCCTGGAGAAGGGTATGACAACCCACTCCACCATTCTTGCCTGGAGAACCCCATGGACAGAAGAGCCTGGCAGGCTACAGTCCATATGGTCTCAAAAAGTCCACATGACTGAAGCAAATTTAGCATGCATGAGGTAAGCTCTGTTTTTTCCAGTAATCATGTATGGATGTGAGAGTTGGACTATAAAGACAGCTGAGCACCAAAGAATTGATGCTTTTGAACTGTGGTGTTGGAAAGACTTTTGAGAGTTTTTTGGACTGCAAGGAGATCCATCCAGTCCATCCTAAAGGAATTCAGTCCTGAATATTCATTGGAAGGACTGATGCTGAAGCTGAAACTCCAATAGTTTGGCCACCTGATACGAAGAACTGACTCATTTGAAAAGACGCTGATGCTGGGAAAGATTGAAGGAGGGAAGAGAAGGGAACAACAGAGGATGAGATGGTTGGATGGCATCACTGACTCAATGGGCATGAGTTTGAGTCAACTCAGGGAGTTGGTGATGGATAGGGAGGCCTGGCGTGCTGCAGTCCATGGGGTCGGAAAGAGTCGGACACAACTGAAGTGACTTACCAGCAGCAGCCGCAGCATACCTTTCCTTGGGCTTTCCTGGTGGCTCAGTGGTAAGGAAGCCATCTGCAATACAGGAGCTGCAGGAGACATGGGTTTGATTCCTGGGTTGGGTAGACCCCCTGGAGGAGGGCATAGCAACCCACTCTAGTATTCTTGCCTGGAGAAACCCATGGACAGAGGCACTTGGCAGGTTCAGTCCATAGGGTCACAAAGACATGACTGAAGCAAATTAGTATGCATGCCCACCTTTTCTTATGGAACTTATTTAATTTTACTGGCTATAGAATTCATGTTTGGTGCTTTTTCCTGTAAATTTAAATACTTCACTATATGCTCGTGCTTGTGGCATTGAAAAGAAATAAATTATAATTCTTATCCTTTTTCTTCAATAGGTAAGGCCTTTTGCCCTCTGGCTCCTTTCAGAATTTTCTTTGTTTTGGTATCTGGCATTCACTTTGGAAAATTTTCTGCCATCATCACTTCAGTTTGTTCTCTCTTCTGCCTTTGCTATTCCAATTTTGTGCATTTTTCATATCTTGAAATTTTCTCACCATTCTTTATTATTCTGTTTATTATTATTATTATTCTTTCCATTACAATTAACCTATCATTAAACTTACTGATTCTCTCTTCAGCAACACCATACCTACTGACGAGTCCATCAAAGGTATTCTTCATTTTTCTTACAGTATTTTTGATTTCTAGCATTTTCCATACCTCTGCTTATAATACCCATCTATTCTTGCATGCATGTTACTTTTTGCAATAGTTCCCTTAACACGTTCATCATTGTTATTTTAAATTCCCTCTGTGATAACTCCAAAATGTGCTGTTTCTGGGTTTGGTTATGATGATTCCTTTTTCTTTTCATACTTTGTCTTTTATGCTTTTTCCATGCCTTGTAATTATTTTGCTAAAAGATAGACATATACTAGGAAATAGGAACTGAGGTATTTAGATCTTTTTTAGTGAGATTTCATGTCAGTCTGACTAGGAGTTGAGGAGTATTTGGTATTTACTGTCGCTATAGGTTCAGAGGATTCACATTCCTTTAATGTTCCTGTTTTGTGGATGTTGCTTACTTTGGGTTTCCCTAAGTACTCTTACTCAGAGAGAGTCTATACTTTGCAGCCTTACCAAACATAACTTGCTATTATTAAAGTACTGTTGATGTGGCAGTGAGGTATGGGGTGTGTGGAGAGAGCTCCATTCTGTCACTGGATAACATCTCAGTCTTTCACTGACCCAGTGTCCTTGGGCTCTGACCTCTACAAGGATTTCTCTGGTAGAATAGCTTTTTCCTCCTGTTCCCTATTCTCTTCCCTGGGTGTAGATTCGTAAGCATTCTCAATCTATTTCCTTGAAGTTTTATCCTGTTGAATACATCTTATTGTTGCTGTTTTTTGTTTTATTTTGAGAGGTGGTTTCTTTTTAAATGAGACAGGAAGTAGAGTTGATTGAAGTGAGAGGAATTTGCTTCCCACAGTGGGAATAAGGTCTGCTGCTGCTGCTGCTGCTGCTGCTGCTGCCAAGTCTCGTCAGTCGTGTTCGACTCTGTGTGACCCCATAGATGGCAGCCCACCAGGCTCCCCCGTCCGTGGGATTCTCCAGGCAAGAACACTGGAGTGGGTTGCCATTTCCTTCTCCAATGCATGAAAGTGAAAAGTGAAAGTGAAGTCGCTCAGTCATGTCCGACTCTTCGCGACCCCATGGACTGCAGCCCACCTGGCTCCTCTGTCCATGGGATATTCCAGGCAAGAGTACTGGAGTGGGGTGCCATTGCCTTCTCTAGGCAAAGTCTATTTCTTTGGAAAAGGTTTCCTGTAATTGAGAAGGTTTGGGGCAAAGTTCACAATGATCTAAATAAAATCCCTTACGATTATACAGTGTGAGTGAGAAAGAGATTTAAGGGACTAGATCTGATAGACAGAGTGCCTAATGAACTATGGATGGAGGTTCCTGACATTGTACAGGAGACAGGGATCAAGACCATTCTCAAGAAAAAGAAATGCAAAAAAGCAAAATGGTTGTCTGAGGAGGCCTTACAAATAGCTGTGAAAAGAAAAGAAGTGAAAAGCAAAGGAGAAAAGGAAAGATGCAAAGATACACCCATATGAATGCAGAGTTCCAAAGATTAGCAAGGAGAAATAAGAAAGACTTCCTCAGTGATCAATGCACAGAAATAGAGAAAACAATAGAATGGGAAAGACTAGTGATCTCTTCAAGAAAATTAGAGATACCAAGGGAACATTTCATGCAAAGATGGGGTCAGTGAAGGACAGAAATAAAGGACCTAACAGAAGCAGAAGATATTAAGAAGAGGTGGCAAGAATACACAGAAGAACTGTACAAAAAAAGATCGTCATGACCCAGATAATTATGATCGTGTGATCACTCACCTAGAGCCAGACGTACTGGAATGTGAAGTCAACTGGGCCTTAGGAAGTAACACTATGAAAAAAGCTAGTGGAGGTGATGGAATTTCAGTTGAGCTTTTTCAAATCCTAAAATATGATGCTGTGAAAGTGCTACATTCAATATGCCAGCAAATTTGGAAAACTCAGCCGTGACCACAGGATGGGAAAATATCAGTTTTCATTTCAATCCCAAAGAAACGCAATGGCAAAGAATGCTCAAACTACCACACAATTGCACTCATTTCACACGCTAGTAAAGTAATGCTCAAAATTCTCCTATTCAGGCTTCAACAGTACGTGAACTGTGAACTTCCAGATATTTAAGCTGGATTTAGAAAAGGAAGCTGAGATCAAATTTCTAACATCTGTTGGATCATTGAAAAAGCAAAAGATTTCCAGAAAAACATATATTTCTGCTTTATTGACTATGCCAAAGCTTTTGACTGTGTGGATCACAAAAAACTTCAAAATTCTGAAAGAGATGGGAATATCAGACCACCTGACTTGCCTCTTGAGAAATCTGTATGCAGGTCAGGAAGCAACAGTTAGAACTGGACATGGAATAACAGACTAATTCCAAATAGGAAAAGGAGTACGTCAAGGCTGTATATTGTCACCCTGCTTATTTAACTTATATGCAGAGTACATCATGAGAAACACTGGGGTGGATGAAGCACAAGCTGGAATCAAGATTTCTGGGAGAAATATCAATAACCTCAGATATGCAGATGAGATCTCTCTTATGGCAGAAAGTGAAGAACTAAAGAGCTTCTTGATGAAAGTGAAAGAGAGTGAAAAAGTTGGCTTAAAACTTTCAGAAAACATTCAGAAAACAAACAGCCTGGCATCTGGTCCCATCACTTCATGGCAAATAGATGGGGAAACAATGGAAATAGTGAGAAACTTTACTTTTGAGGGTTCCAAAATCACTGCAGATGGTGACTGCAGCCATGAAATTAAAAGATGCTCGCTCTTTTGAAGAAAAGTTATGACCAACCTAAACAGTATATTGAAAAATGGAGATTTTACTTTGCCAACAAAGGTCCATCTAGTCAAGGCTATGGCTTTCCCCTAGTCATGTATGGATGTGAGAGTTGAATTATAAAGAAAGCTTATAGCCAAAGAATTGACATTTTTGAACTGTGGTGTTGGAGAAGACTCTTGAGAGTCCCTTGGAGGAAATCCAACCAGTCAATCCTAAAAGAAATCAGTCCTGAATATACACTAGAAGGACTGATGCTGAAGCTGAAACTCCAATACTTTGGCCACCTGATACAAAGAACTGACTCATTTAAAAAGACCCCGATGCTGGGAAAGATTGAAGGTGGGAGGAAAAGGGGACAGCAGAGGATGAGTTGGTTGGATGGCATCACCAACTCGATGAACATGAGTTTGAGTAAACTCCAGGAGTTTGTGAGGGACAGGGAGGCCTGGCATGCTGCAGTCCATGGGGTCGCAAAGAGTGGGACAGGACTCAGCAACTGAACTGAGCTGAACACAATAATCACTCTTCTTTTTTCTGCTAGAGGCATAGTGGTATCTTTCTCAGATATTCTTTGTAAAAATATGATGTGGTTCCTGGAAGTAAAACACATACAAGTACGACTACAGCTTCCAACATTTTCTCATTTTCTAGCCCGTCCACACTAAGCCTGCAGCAAAGAGGCATAATTATCATTTAAGAATTTTGATTGGGATAGGTCTCTTGTAACTTCTGATCCAGGTTAGCTGATTCAAGCTCTTTCAGTGGATGGGTCAGTGGCTCCAGATTCAAGGTGGCAGTTTACCTTGCAACCTTGGTTCTCTAATGGATACAAGAAAAATCAGTGATTATCTGTCCAACTTTTTTGTTGCTGTTTAACTAAAGGAATTACAACTTCCAAGCTTTTTATGTGTTGGAGCTTAAAATGGCAAAATAATTATTTTTTAATGCAAAATATTATTAAGCTTACTGTGGGTCATTCACTTGGCGTTATTTGTGGCAGCAAAAATACCCCCCCCTACTGAATACATTCAAATATAACACAGAGGACTATACATTTAATAACAATACCTCCTATAAATATAAAATGAGAAGGTGGTGATTTCTCTAGAAAAGCAGCAAATGTTTAAATACTTCCTTTTTAGGAAGTATACTATCCTTTTTAGGATAATACTTTATTTTTAAAGTCATTTAGTTTATTTCAAAAGTATGTAGATATATTTATTCACATAGCATCAACCTATAGAAGTCCCTGCACCTAAGGAATATTTAGTTTGATCATTTCTACAATATTTATATTTATATTTAAGATAAGGAAATGACAATCAATTTTAGCTTTAAAGACACTAGCTGATTTATTCAAAGGTCTAAATAGGAATGTTCCCTTGAAAAGTAATGAATCGACTCAGTGCATTCCATACACCATATTTTACTTTTTATAGCTAAGGAGTCCTTGATATTTTTTTAGGGTTGCCAATAGATTTTTTATGTGTGTGTGCCTCTACTTCAGAAATTAGCCAAAAATATATGATACTTGACACTTCAGCCATTTGTTTATTTCATACGTGTGTGTGTGTGTATGTAATATTCTTTGTAATTGTCTTTGAAGATTTAAAAGGATTTCTAAAATGTTTCAGCAACATAAGTAGAAAAGGTCAGACAGTATGTGAGTTCAAATGAAAATAACTTCAGAAAACTGCCCACAGACTTACTTCTCTTTAGCTTTCTAAATGTATCTATCCTGCTGAAGAAAGCCTTTCAATAGGGGAAGGAAAATGCAGGCTATTGTGTAGGTGTCTAAATTGTGTGCACTGACCTAAACCAAAATTGTTAACATAATTCAGAGCCATAAGTTCTGGTAGATGAGTGCATGACTGAAAAATGCACACTATGTAGAATACAGGGAGACATATTTATTCTCAACTGACTAGTTAATGCGGCTGTGTCCTGTCTGTCCTCTCTAAGGCCATGTTGAAATTTTGAAGGGAACATTCCTTTATAACAACACGATACATCTTTTGGAATATATGACTCGATATTATACTAGGATATCCAAGTTTAGCTTATACTTACTGTTACATGAGAGAGAGCAAATCAAGATAGAATGTATCATGGGCTAAGTAGACTGATAAAGATATAGGTATTTTAAACTTTATGTAACTGGGAAAAATGAAGAGCTAAAAAGGTAAAATGATCTAGTTACAAAATTGAACGTACAGATTGATTAAATGAAGTGCTCACACAACAAAGCATATTTAAGATTAAAATGCATCATCTTATGATTATATCTAATCACTCAACACATTTGGAGAGTTGATCATTTATACAGGAATCTGACTGATGAAAAGTGAGATCTAGATCAATCAGCCAGAGAAACATACCTGACTTTATACTCAGTGGCAGGGAAATTTTGTAGGTTACTCAAGTGCTGCAAAAACTCTAATTTTCAATGTCATTTGGTCTCCTTGCTCACATTTAAATTTGATTTACAGCGTGAAAGAAATGGCACATACCCTTGTCGCTATATAAAGGTCATTTTAAGAAATAAGTATTTTTAAGCCTGATTTTTTCCTCTTCTTTCCCAAATTGCAATTTAAAAGGAGAGGGTTTTTTTTTTTTTTTTTTTTTTTTTGAGGGAGGGGAGGGATGCCCTGGCCTGTTAACTTGAGGACTAGTTAGAATTGGGGAGGGGCAAGGCTATAAAAAGAGAAATGGTTTAAAATGCCTACTGACTCCTTTAAACTGTAGCCAGCAGTTAGAAATGGAAAACAAAACTGGAAGATAATTGAGATAAATCACATCCTGAAGCCTTTTAATATTTTTGCCCTAGGATTTAGAAGTTGTGAACTTAATTTTTTAAAAGTGCTCCTATGATGCCTGACATTTAGACAATTGTTTAAGAGAAGAAAACAACTGTGACAGTAAAAGATTAGCTGAACTGTACTCTAGACGTGGAGGAATGCAAATGAGCGTATGCAATTGTAAAGCAGTGCACATCAAAAACGCTGTGGAGACAAATAAGCAGACTGAGTGACTTTCAAACTAAGAAACTAGGTCAAAAATCAGATAAAACGTGTATCTGTAACAGCAGCATTTCTTATCTGAATTGTTTAAGTTTTAATATTGAATTTTAACGTGTTTACTTTTACTTAGCCATATGTGGTTCAAAGTCTCTTTACAAGTTAACTTTTTTCCCCTAAAATACTTAAAGCAAGATAATAGCACAAGTAAGCATCAGTTTCCAAGGTCACAACTCAGTCTGACATTATTTACACTAGATGCTAATTACAGGTCATTTGCTCATTTGAGAGTCTTCCCTTTGGATCTTAAAAGACTGTTTTGAGATGTCAGAAACAGACTTTCTCCCATCCCTTGGGAGGAGGATCAACAAGAAGCATTGTTCATCATCTCTAACTTTAGTTCATAATAAATTCCTGTCAAAATACTTAGCAAAGAGTTAGGCTGAGGGATCTAAAGTCTTATAATAATAAATGAATTTATGAAGACACAAAAGTAAGACAGAGTGAGATAATCTGTGAGGAGTTACTATTTGAAATATGTATCTAAAAATAGATATATATTTACATATAAGCTTATATTTAGATATTATTAAACATGTTAGAAGTAACCTCAGATTTTCAACACCTATCACAAACGCTGAAGATGTTATACACATCATTCATAACAGATTTTTCCAGGAAAAAATCTGAATTTAAATAGCATCTTCATTGTGTCCTTGTCCTTTTACATGCAATTTACTTATACAAGCTTTTTTTATTTTTTAATACCCAACCATACCAAGCTCACCAGTGTTGTCTCATTTGCCCAGTGGACACATCGTTCTTGGATCTGAAACATTCTCATTTCAATCTCTCTGTCTTGCAAATTTGCTGCTGGCTCAGGCCTCTTGTGATTTTTTTTTTTTTAAGTGTATTTTGGACTCCACTGTATTTTCCTTAACTAAGCTCTCCTTTGAAATTATTTCTGCATCTTTATATTTGACCAGAGCTAGTACTTACAGATCTGAACATGAGACATTTGTTCTTGCAGACCCTCTTTTGAGATTACCTGCATCAGCATTCCCCTTTTGAACTCCAGTCTTTGCCTCCTGCTGTCACCCACACATCTACATGCACCAGTTAAGGAAATGAATAGAACATAATTCACATGTTCATAGATATCACATCATCCTGAATTTTTATATGAAAAATATGATCTTTCATTCTTTGAGGATTTTGTCAGCCATCAAAATACACCTCTTAAATCTCCTTCTGCCATCAGTGTAATTGACATCTCCATCACTTTCAAACTGAGACTATGTTTCTTCAAGCTCTTCGCAGCCCAATGGGCCCATTCTTGCAGTGTGAGGCAAGGCTGACACAAGTACACACTCATCTCTGCCTCCATGAACCTTGAACCTCTTGGAACTTTACTGTAGTCCAAAATTCTTAATACTTGATTTGCCTTCTTTGCTTTTCTTCTTCAGAGATGTTAGGTTTGTTTCAAACTAGAATGCTCACCTGGCTTCTTCCCCAGTATTTTGCCCAATCAATCTTTTCCATATTTAATCCATATGGTGTTTGCTTCTTAAAAGACCCAAACTGACAGAAGAATATCAAATATGTAGTCTCTTTGCCAAGCATCATGCTCACAAATGAATTTTAATGTAAAGTAGTGAACAATTTCATGGCTACTTAAGTTGAAAACATTTGGAATAAAATATCAATTCTGTAGAATACTAGTCATGTAATTTTAGACTACCATTTCAAGTGTTAATTTTCTATTTTGTAAAATAAAAAATATCAACAGTTATCTCATATGCAGTTACTATGCAGAGGAGGATTTCATCACATAGCAAATATCTATTAAGTGGTAAAATTATAAGTAATAAGTAAAAAATAAGAAATCTTCAGGAAATTCATTTTGAATACTTAATGGAATGAGGGCTGAAATGGAATTTTTATATTTCTCTCTGGTACTAGGCAAAAGTCAATTTGAATAGAGAAGATTGACACTTGACAAGATCTCATAGAATTTCCTCTACAAAGCTAAAATTTTACAGAAAACCTTGGATGGCTGAAGTTCTAACCTGCTCTCAGGGATTTCATCTGTCACTGTTTAATAGGAAAGAATGATAATCTTAGCAGAAGTATCAGTAGGATCCCTAAGAACCATGGAATCTTAAATTTGGAAATTTAAACTTTAATAGTGTTTGTGGCTTGCACTTAAATTATAAAAGTGATCTCCCTATTTCTAAATTACCCCATTCAGGGTATTTAAGGTAATTTGTGCTGTGTCCTAAGTTTAGGATAAATGGCCCAACTAAAAGGAGAGAAAATAGGCATATTGAAATTAAAAATCTCTATAATGTTTAAATATAGTGAAAACAGAATCAAAAGAGAATACAGGTATTTGAGAAAGATGTTGATTTGTAACACTCTCTACTACATGAAAGTAGGTAAAACCTCTAGACCTTTCAGGTATGAACTAAATCAAATCCCTTAGGGTCATACAGTGGAAGTGACAAATAGATTCAAGGGATTAGATCTAACAGACAGTGCCTGAAAAACTATGGATGGAGGTTCCTGACACTGTACAAGAGGCAGTGATCAAGAATATCCCCAATAAAAAGAAATGCAGAAAGGCAAAATGGTTGTCTGAAGAGGCCTTACTAATAGATGAGAAAAGAGAAGCAAAAGGCAAAGAGGAAAGGAAAGATAAACCCATCTGAATACAGAGTTCCAAAGATTAGCAAAGAGAGATAAGACAGCCTTCCTCAGTGATCAGTGCAAAGAAATAGAGGAAAAGAACAGAATGGGAAAGACTAGAGATCTCTTCAAGAAAATTAGACATACTAAGGAAACATTTCATGCAAAGATAAACACAATAAAGGACAGAAATGGTATGGACTTTACAGCAGCTGAAGATATTAAAAAGAGGTGGCAAAAATACACAGAAGAACTATACAAAAAAAGATCCATATAACTATAATGTTGTGATCACTCGCCTAGAGCCAGACATCCTGGAATGTGAAATCAAGTGGGCCTTAGGAAGCATCACTACAGACAAAGCTAGTGGAGGTGATGGAATTCCAGTTGAGCTATATCAAATCCTAAAAAATAATGCTGTGAAAGTGCTGCATTCAATATACCAACAAATTTGGAAAACTCAGCAGTGGCCACAGGACTGGAAAAGGTCAGTTTTCATTCCAATCCCAAAGAAAGGCAATGCCAAAGAATGTTCAAACTACTGCCCAGTTGCAATCATCTAACATGCTAGCAAAAAAGTAAAGTCAATCAGTCATTTCCTACGCTTTGCAAGCCCATGAATTGTAGCCTACTAGTTCCTCGGTCCATAGGATTTTCTAGGCAAGAGTACTGGAGTGAGTTGCCATTTCTTTCTCCAGGGGATCTTCCCAACCCAGGGATCAAACCCAGGTCTACCACACTTCAGGCAGATGTTTTACCATCTGAGCCACCAGGGAAAGACTGAAGTCAGGAGGAGAAGGGGAGAACAGAGGATGAGGTGGTTGGATGGCATCACCAACTCAATGGACATGAGTCTGAGCATACTCCAAGAGATGTGAGGGACAGGAAAGCTTGGCATGCTGCAACCCATGGGGTTGCAGAGTAGTACATGACTGAGCTGAACTGCTACGTGAAAGGAATAATAATGTTGCATTTTATAGTTTATTAAAACAGAACTTTTGTATATACAGAGTTTTAAAATGTGATATACAGAAAATGAACATATTTATTTCAAATTGTCATCTTATATGTTAAAAATGAAATATATTAAACATGAAATGTCCTTTTGGTTTAAGAACATTGTGACATGAACAAATGAAGACAGATTTTGAGATGAAGTCTGTCATTTCATATAATGTAACTTTCTTAAAGATCAGATGGCAATGCAGGTCAGTGATAAAAAAAATAAAGGATCCTGTGCATTCAGACAGTAAGTTAACACTTTAAGAACCAATTTGTCTTCTTTAAAGAATCAGACATTTTCCTCATTTTGATTAAGCAGTTAAAAACCAAGATGTGACCTCCTAGAGGTCACAGATAGACTGGTCCTGTCTAAGGTGGTAACTCACAATGAAAGCAATACATTAAATACTAAAAGGAAAGTGGCTACATAGAAAAAAAAAATTTAACAGATATATCTGCTAATTGTATTCTGAGGAATTATGTACAAACAGGGATGCTATGTGAGCAAAAATGTATTATTTTAGTAGATTTAATAAATGTAAAATCTACTGGCATTTTGGCTAAAATCAGTATTAATGGAGCATGAAATTACTGAAAAATTGAGCAATAGCAAAGTAGCTATACTGTGTAGGTACACACAACAAACTGGTGAGTTTTACAAAATAAACAGAGAAAAACATACTAGTTTTTTTTTTTAATTTATTTATATACTTATTTTTGTCTGTGCTGGGTCTTTGTTGTGGATGCAGGCTTTCTCTAGCTGTGGCAGCAGGGCCTCAGGTTCAGTTCAGTTGCTCAGTCATGTCCTTTACTACCAATGGCTTATCTTATTGTGGATCAGGGCTCTAGAGTAGGGGCTTCAGTAGTTGTAGCTTGCTGGCTTAGCTGCCCTGCAGCATTTGGGATCTCTCTGGACCAAGGTCAAACTGTGTCCCCCATACTGGCAGACAGATTCTTAACCAAAGGATCATCAGGAAAAACCCTATCTTATCATTTTTTCATTTAAAATTTTATAAAGTAATGATCAAAAAGTACATTTACAAAAGCGGCTCCACATGAGACACTGTATCTAAGAATAGTATTGTCGATTTAGAAGGATTTTTTCCCAAAAAATTGGGGATTGGCACTTTTTTTTCTGTAGAGGGCCAGACTGTAAATAATTTAGGCTTTACAGGCCACTTGTCTCTGGCCCATACTAATTTGTTTCCTTTTTTATTTCTTTAAAAAACCCTTAACATTTTTAAATTTTCTTAGTTAGAAGTGGATCATAAAGACCAACAACCAGATTTGGCCATAAGGCTGTCATTTGCTTGCCCTTGATGTGTGTTCTTGAAATAAAGATATCCACATCCTACACAGAGTAGATACAATGGGTGAGATGGAAAAAATGAACTCTATTGCTGGGATAATGAGTTCAAAAGAACAGAACTCATTCACCGGGTCTTCTTAAAGAAGAGAATTCACTTCTCTTAAAGAGAAATGAAATTCCTGTAAATGAGAAAATTACCTGATTGGACTATCATATGAAAATGCAGTCATTATTGTACATTCAATTACACATTTTAGCTGATTCATTTGATTCTAGATTTTTGTTCTTTTCTTTGCCTCCTTGCCATTTCTCTTTTATAGACAAAAATAGCTTATGATTTTTAACAAAAATAACTGAGTATCATATTAACATAACAGATGAAGGAAAAAATTTCAAAGAATTGGTAGTTATGTGATTTTTATTTTTTATTTTCCATAGAGAATTATTTGATATGGCTTAAACTGAACATAGAAAAAATGTCTACACTAAAGTGCAATTAAAAGACCATTTTAAGATCTTTTAACATAGAATCATTTACATTGTATCTACAGAAAAGAAGGCAAAAGATTTAATCACTTTTAGCATTTCTACCCCACAAATATAATGAAAGATTTCAAAAGAGCATAATAGAACATATTTTTGTGGCATTCTAAAATATCCTTATTTAGAGTGCTAATTAGAATCAGAATACACCTTGCAGTGTTTCATCTGGAAAGTGATATATTTCACTTCTGACCTTTTAGTCTTCTATGATGTCCTTATGCAGAATTCACATTTCAACGACAAAGGAGAAGTCCTCTAAGGATGTTAAGAGATTCCTGTGGATGCACGTCATGTCGTAGTACTTTTTGATCATTCTGGATAAGACATTTTAGTTAAGATGCTCCACTTAAATAGATGTCATTCAAATCCCCAAGTGTCTGCAGTTTTCAAACAATTAAGGAAGAAAAAGAAAGGAAGGGCAGTGACACAAAAAAGTGAAAAGAGGAATTCAATTAAAACTTACAAAAGAGAAGAGAAAGCAAAAAGAACGATGGATTTTAGAATGCATAAAATTAACATCAACTGTGTAAAAATAAAATAAAAATGAAAGACACAAATAAGGGGGGAAGCAATTAAAATTTTTCATTTGCTTGAAGATTTTAAGCAAACCATGATTCTATAGTTTCTTCATTTGAGAGTAGCAATAACAGTTGAATTAAACCTATATGTACAACAAATACATTTGAGTATTTTTGACATTTTAGCAGCTTTTATGTTGCACTGACATCATCAAGTTTGTAGGGCTTCCGAGGTGACTCAGTGGTAAAGAATTTGTTTCCCAATGCAGGAGACACTGGAGATGGATGTTCGATCCCTGGGTTGGGAAGATCCCATGGAGTAGGAAACAGCAACCCACTCCAGTATTCTTACCTGGAAAATTCCAGGAACAGAGGAGCCTGGCAGCAAAGAGTCAGACATAGCTGAGTACACCCACAAAAACACCAAGTTTGTGAAATAAAATAGGACCATCTAGAATTGACCTAGAAGGTTGACTGCAAATGTCATAATTAGTGGCAACTACAATTGGCTATGGCAGAATAAAGTGAAAAATTTTCTATCTGCTGGGTAAAATAATATTAAAAACTATCAGGTATACAATAGCAACAATTTTTTTCTCACCAAAAAGGTAAATTTCTTCAGATATTTCCTCTCAATAGAAAAAAAAATTGATAAACAAAATCTTTAATAATTTCAAAAATTAGTTGATTCAAAATGTTATAAATAGTGATTACTTTTCCTTTGCTTTAGATGAGCTGTTTTATCTTAAAGGACTTTAAAATTTATGAAGAAATATCAATAAGGCCTATAAAAGAAATTCATGAAATAGATATTTTTAATACTTTCACATCTTCAAAGAAAAATTTCAGGGAAAAAACATTTCTGTCATGACAAAAGAAACCCCAAGTATATAAGAGACTCAAGTTTTCCTTAGTGCTTCCCTCTATTTTTTAATGCATATGGAAAATATTTATATTCACTGAAAAGAAGCAGACTCTATGAAAATCATCACAAGTGTAGTGGTTAAAATTGTTCCATATATATGTGCAAGCATTTTGAACCATCACCGGTTTATGGAACTGTTGAAAGAAATAGAAGATAATGATGGTATGTATTTTGGCAAGATTTACTGTTTAGGGGGAAAGTTTTATAAAGATTCACCATATTGTTAACTCCAACTCAAGATTTTCTTGAAAAAAAAAAAAAAAAAGAACTCTTGTTAAATAGTCAACAATGAAAAGCAATTTAAAAATGGCACTGTGCTTTACATTTTCTCATCAATATCAAACGAATATAAATATACTGAATGTGAAGGGAGATCACATTTTTTCATGTCGCGGAAGATCTTTGTGTTACCTAGAAAGTATGACAATTTATGATGAAATCTCAGCTTTTCATATACTAGTAATGATTTTACATAATTTTCTGACATGAATCAAAGACAAGGAATTTCAATTTTAACCAACAGCATTATATAATTGCCTGCAAAACTATAAGAAAAATTAGAGGAGTATTCTGTTGATATATTGAGTTGCTTTTTAATTTAAACAGTATTGCTTTGAATTCAATGTTAATAAAACAAGTTTCCTAGGGAAAAAAAGTTATTATATAACTACTTAAGTATAATTTTTGAATGACTGTTTTTGCTTCAAATCAATTATTCATAAAAAGATAAATCAATTTTATCAAATAAATGAAAATATTAAAAGAAAATTATTTAAATTTTTATTTTATTGGATAAGTACATATTTGGAAGAATTTGGATGTCTAACTTTGTATATTCAACTGAAAATTTCATGAAATCTAAATATATTGTGATATTTTTAAGTATAAAGTACACTTTATACTTGGTTTTTAGACAATCCAAAAATAAGACTATACAATGTCAGTATTTTATAATCATTTATTTTGAAACAATGTTTAAGATATATCAGATTATATACTGTATCTTAATTAAATTGAATTCATTTGTTTTTTACTTATAAAAATAATTATAAAATATAAAATTATATACATTGCACACCTTTTGTTTCTATTAGCATCAATCTAGAGCAGATAAGATCAGTACAAAACTTAGGCCACTGTCTTGGCAGCCTATAGTTCTACTCAAAGATTAAAAACAGGAACAAAAACATTCAAATATTTTCTCACTATTTAACGACTTATTTTAGTTTATAGAGTATTGAAGGTGTCTGTTCACAGGTGTGTGAACAGACCTGTTCTGTTTGCTTTGTTACTTACTTGTTTGCTTTCCTAGGTAGCGAGCAAAATGCAAGTTTTAAAATGAAGGTTTAAGTCTTGACTTTTTTCACCTACAATTGTTCTACACTGAAAATATTATTTCTGTGAGTATCTTCATGAAGTGAATAATATCTACCCTATATGGTATTTCCAGACCTAACAAAGGGGAAAAGTTAAGAATTTGTAGCACTAAATGTTAAATTTCCCTATAAGATCCATAATTATTTCAATGTGCAGTGCAGTTTTCTTCCTAAAAAGATATATAACTCATAAACCATCTGCTAGCCAAGACTATGAAATAAAGTCATACACTATCCCTATCTTTATCAGGAAAGGGAAATTAAGTAATGTATTTTTAACAATAACAAATCTCTAGTACTTAGAAATTACAAGACAAATCTAAATAAAACATGGGTCAAATAAGAAATCTCAAAGGAAATTTAAAAATCTTTTCATCTAAGTGAAAATGAAAGACAACTTGTTAAAGTTCATAGGATGTAAATGAAAACAGTGCCTGTAGGGAAATATATAGCACTGAATATGAGAAAAGAGACTAAAATTACTAACGTTACTAAATAATCAAAGTAATCAAAATGAAAGTAAAAGAAGTCCGACTCTTTGTGACCCCATGGACTATAGCCTACCAGGCTACTAAGTCCATGGGATTTTCCAGGCAAAGTAATAAAGATAATCTAAATAACCTACATAATAAGTCTACTAAATAATCTACAGTAATCTAAGCTTCCACCTCAAGAAATTTGTAAAAAAACAAATTAAATCCAAAGTAAACAGAAGAAAATAAGTAATAAAAATTTGAGCATTAATGAAATTAAAATTAGGAAATTAATTTTAAAAATGAAATCAAAAGCTGGCTTTTTGAATAGATTTCTAAAATAAGTGTTTCTAGTGAGGCTAACTAAGGGGGAAAAAAAAGAGAGGAGGAGGGGGAAGAATGTGCAAGTTAATATCAGAAAGAAAATTGAGAACATCATTACAGATCCCATAGACAATGAAAGGCTGAAAAAAATATACATATATATACTATGAAAAACGTTATGCTCACAAATTTGATAACCTAGATAAAGTGGGTTAATTCCTTGAAAGATAATCTGCTGAAACTCAAGCAATAAAAAATATACAGTTATCATAGGGCTATGTTTATTAAAGAAATTCAGCCAATCCTTAACCTTAATATGTGAGTGAACTCTAATATATGCTATGAAATTTGCATGATAATGATGTATCAAGGTAGAATATAGATAGTAACAAGTATACCATTTTAATATGGGATGTTGCTAGTTGGGAAAACTTTATATATGGCAGACAATAGTATATTGTAACTCTATATATTCTGCTCAATTTTGTTGTGAATTTAAAACTGCTCTAAAAACTAAAGTGCATTTAAAAAGAAAACATAAATGAATTAGTTCTAAAACTGCATCAATTTGTAATTAAACTAAAAATTGTTCTACTATATTTCAGAGTGCCTGTTAACAGGCCTAAAATTATAGACTGAATTGAAGTATGTAAGACAGCCAGGTGAAAGGTCAGAGGCAAAAATAAATGCTTAAGAATCAGAGTATGAAACAAAAGAAGTGTCATTGTGTAAATGTATTTATTATTTCCAAGGTAAATGTACCTACTATTCACAAGATATTTTAGTGGTTTCCAAGTTCACTTCAGTTCAGTCACTCAATCGTGTCTGACTCCGTGTGACCTCATGAACCGTGGAACGTCAGGCCTCCATATGCATCACCAACTCCTGGAGTCCACCCAAACCCATGTGCATCGAGTTGGTGATGCCATCCAATTATCTCATCCTCCTTTGTCCCCTTTTCCTCCAGCCCTCGATCTTTCCCAGCATCAGGATCTTTTCCAATGAGTCAGTTCTTTGCATCAGGTGGCCAAAGTATTGGAGTTTCAGCTTCAACATCAGTCCTTCCAATGAACACCCAGGACTGATCTCCTTTAGGATGGACTGGTTGGATTTCTTTGCAGTCCAAAGGACTCTCAAGAGTCTTCTCCAACACCACAGTTCAAAAGCATTAATTCTTCAGTGCTCAGCTTTCTTTATAATACAACTCTCTCATCCATACATGACCACTGGAAAAACCATAGCCTTGACTAGATGGACCTTTGTTGGCCAAGTAATGTCTCTGCTTTATTTAATATGCTGTCTATGTTGGTCATAACTTTCCTTTCGAGTAAGCATCTTTTAATTTCATGGCTGAAATCACAAACTGCAGTGATGTTGGAGCCCAGAAAAAAAAAAAATGTCTGACACTGTTTCCACTGTTTCCACATCTATTTCCCATTAAGTGATGGGACCAGATGACACGATCTTCATTTTCCAAATGTTGAGCATTAAGCCAACTTTTTCACTCTCCTCTTTCACTTTCATAAAGAGGCTCTTTAGTTCTTCTTCACTTTCTACCATAAGGGTGGTGTCATCTTCATATCTGAGGTTATTGATATTTCTCCCAGTAATCTGGATTCCAGCTTGTGGTTCATCCAACCCAGCATTTCTCAAGAGGTACTCTGCATATAAGTTAAATAAGCAGGGTGACAATATACAGCCTTGATGTACTCCTTTAACTATTTGGAACCAGTTTGTTGTTCCATGTCCAGTTCTAATAATTGCTTCCTGACCTGCATACAGATTTCTCAGGAGGCAGGTCAGGTGGTCTGGTATTCCCATCTCTTTCAGAATTTTCCAGTTTATTGTGATCCACACAGTCAAAGGCTTTGGCATAGTCAATAAAGCAGAAATAGATGTTTTTCTGGAACTCCCTTGTTTTTTTTGATGATCCAGCAGATGCTGGCAACTTGATCTCTGGTTCCTCTGTCTTTTCTAAAACCAGCTTGAACATCTGGAAGTTCACTGTTCACGTATTGTTGAAGCCTAGCTTGGAGAATTCTGAGCATTTCTTTACTAGCATGTGAGATGAGTGTAATTGTGCGGTAGTTTGAGCAGTCTTCGGCAGTGCCTTTCTTAGGGATTTGAATGAAAACTGACTTTTTCCAGTCCTGTGACCACTGCTGAGTTTTCCAAATTTGCTGGCATATTGAGTACAGCACTTTCACAGCATCACCTTTCAGAATTTGAAATAGCTCAACTGGAATTCCATCATATCCACTAGCTTTGTTCATAGTGATCTTCCAACAACACAAGCAAAGCCTCTACACATGGATTTCACCAGATGTTCAACATCAAAATCAGATTGATTATATTCTTTGCAGCCAAAGATAAAGAAGCTCTATACAGTCAACAAAAACAAGACTTGGAGCTGACTGTGCCTCAGATCATGAACTCCTTATTGTCAAATTCAGACTGAAATTGAAGAAAGTGGGGAAAACCACTAGACCATTCAGGTATGACCTAAATCAAATCCCTTATGACTATACAGTGGGAGTGAGAAATAGATTTAAGGGACTAGATCTGATAGACAGAGTGCCTCGTGAACTATTGATGGAGGTTTGTGACATTGTACAGGAGACAGGAATCAAGACCATCCCCATGGAAAAGAAATGCAAAAAACACTATGGCTGTCTGAGGAGGCCTTACAAATAGCTGTGAAAAGAAGGGAATCAAAAATCAAAGGGGAAAAGAAAAGATATAACCGTTTGAATGCAGAGTTCCAAACAATAGCAAGGAGAGATAAGAAAGCCTTCCTCAGCAATCAATGTAAAGAAATAGAAGAGAACAATAGAATGGGAAAGACTAGGGATATCTTCAAGAAAATCAGAGATACCAAGGGAACATTTTATGAAAAAATGGGCTCAATGAAGGACAGAAATGGTAAGGACCTAACAGAAGCAGAAGATATTAAGAAGAGGTGGCAAGAATATACAGAACTGTACAAAAAAGATCTTCATGACCCAGATAATTATGATGGTGTGATCACTCACCTAGATACAGACATCCTGGAATGTGAAGTCAAGTGGGCCTTAGGAAGCATGACTATGAACAAAGCTAGTGGTTTCCAAAGAATTATCTAAATCCAGCTCATTATTTTAAAATAACCAAAAAAAAATGATGCAAAAACCAAACAAACTGCATCTGGCATCCTGCTGTGTGTGGAAGTGGAAAATTAAAAACACAACCAAAATGCTCTTAAAGACTTCATTCCCTGAGAGTTCTGATGTCCCTGATAAGAAACATCTAAATTTTTTAAATCCAGGAAGTAATGTTTTTTGACAAAGATATTTAATTAAAATATCTGCTAAATTAATGCAAATCTCTAGGATATGAAATAAAACTTACATTTTATACATTCCAAATTGACAATCATCTCCCAGTAGACTTGAATCATAAAATTGAACACGTCACCTGTGCCACAATCCACCTTTTATTCTGATCTGTCAGCTTTAAGATCAAGGGTTACCAGGGATATTTGCTTTTCTGATAGGTGAGTCAGTTGTTTCTACATACATCATACATATAGGCATATCACAGAGACAATCATGCCACTGTCACTTCCTTTACACAAGACATACTTGTTAGTGAGACTTAGCAATCTGGAGCAGTGAGGATTCAGTTCAGTTCAGTTCAGTCACTCAGTCCTGTCTGACTCTTTGCCACCCCATGAATCGCAGTACGCCAGGACTACCTGTCCGTCACCATCTCCCGGAGTTCACTCAGACTCACGTCCATCGAGTCAGTGATGCCATCTAGCCATGTCGTCCCCTTCTCCTCCTGCCCCCAATCCCTCCCAGCATCAAAGTCTTTTCCAATGAGTCAACTCTTCACATGAGGTGGCCAAAGTACTGGAGTTTCAGCTTTAGTATCATTCCTTCCAAAGAAATCCCAGGGCTGATCTCCTCAGAATGGACTAGTTGGATCTCCTTGCAGTCCAAGGGCCTCTAAAGAGTCTTCTCCAACACTACAGTTCAAAAGCTTCAATTCTTCGGCACTCAGCTTTCTTCACAGTCCAACTCTCACATCCATACATGACCACAGGAAAAACCATAGCCTTGACTAGATGGACCTTTGTTGACAAAGTAGTCTCTGCTTTTCAACATGCTATCTAGGTTGGTCATAACTTTCCTTCCAAGGAGTGAGTGTCTTTTAATTTCATGGCTGCAGTCACCATCTGCAGTGATTTTGGAGCCCCCCAAAATAAAGTCTGACACTGTTTCCACTGTTTCCCCATCTATTTCCCATGAAGTGATGAGACCAGATGCCATGATCTTTGTTTTCTGAATGTTGAGCTTTAAGCCAACTTTTTCACTCTCATCTTTCGCTTTCATCAAGAGGCTTTTTAGTTCCTCTTCACTTTCTGCCATAAGGGTGGTGTCATCTGCATATCTGAGATTATTGATATTTCTCCCACCAACCTTGATTCCAGCTTGTGCTTCTTCCAACCCAGCATTTCTCATGATATATTCTTCATATAAGTTAAATAAGCAGGGTGACAATATACAGCCTTGACGTACTCCTTTTCCTATTTGGAACCAGTCTGTTGTTCCATGTCCAGTTCTAACTGTTGCTTCCTGACCTGCATATAGGTTTCTCAAGAGGCAGGTCGGGTGGTCTAGTATTCCCATCTCTTTCAGAATTTTCCACAGCGATTGTGATCCACACAGTCAAAGGCTTCAGCATAGTCAATAAAGCAGATATAGATGTTTTTCTGGAACTCTTTTGCTTTTTCCATGATCCAGCAGATGTTGGCAATTTGATCTCTGGTTCCTCTGCCTTTTCTAAAACCAGCTTGAACATCTGGAAGTTCACGGTTCATGTATTGCTGAAGCCTGGCTTGGAGAATTTTGAGCATTACTTTAGTAGCGTATGAGATGAGTACAATTGTGTGGTTTGAACATTTTTTGGCATTGCCTTTCTTTAGGATTTGAATGAAAACTGACCTTTTCTAGTCCTGTGACAGCTTCTGAGTTTTCCAAATTTGCTAGCATATTGAGTGCAGCACTTCCACAGCATCATCTTTCAGGATTTGAAACAGCTCAACTGGAATTCTATCACCTCCACTATCTTTGTTCATGGTGATGCTTTCTAAGGTCCACTTGACTTCACATTCCAGGATATCTGGCTCTAGGTGAGAGATCACACCATCGTGATTCTCTTCATTGTTAAGATCTTTTTGGTATAGTTCTGTGTATTCTTGCCACTTCTTCTTAATATCTTCTGCTTCTGTTAGGTCCAGACCATTTCTGTCCTTTATCGAGCCCATCTTTGCATGAAATGTTCCCTCGATAGCTCTAATTTTCTTGAAGAGATCTCTAGTCTTTCCCATTCTGTTGTTTTCCTATATTTCTTTGCATTGATCACTGAGGAAGACTTTCTTATCTCTTCTTGATATTCTTTGGAACTCTACATTCAGATACTTATATCTTTCCTTTTCTCCTTTGCTTTTCATTTCTCTTTTTTCCACAGCTATTTGTAAGTCCTCCTCAGACAGCCATTTTGCTTTTTTGCATTTCTTTTCCATGAGGATGGTCTTGATCCCTGTCTCCTATACAATGTCACAAACCTCCATCCATAGTTCATCAGGCACTCTATCAGATCTAGTCCCTTAAATCTATTTCTCACTTCCACTGTATAATCACTAATTAGAAGCAAAACAGACACTTAAAACTTGGTTCCAGTCCTTACTGAGCCAGTTCTGTTTTTGTTGTTATTCAGTCACTAAGTCCTATCTGACTCTTTGCAATCCCATGGACTGCAGCACTCCAGGCCTCCCTATCCTTTACCATCTCCCAGAGTTTGCTCAGACTCATATCCATGGAGTCGGTGATGCTATCCAGCCACCTCTTCCTCTGTTGCCCTTTCCTTATCCTGCTCTCAACCTTTCTCTGCATCAGTCTTTTCCAATGGGTTGGTTCTTCACATCAGATGGCCAAAGTATTGGAAATTCAACTTCAGCATCAATCAATAAGCAAGGTTGTTTTCCTTTAAGATTGACTAGTTTGATCTCCTTCCAGTCCAAGGGACTCTCAAGAGTCTTCTTGAGCACCACAAATTGAAAAATATCAATTCTTCTGTGCTCAGCCTTCTTTATGGTCCAGCTCTCACGTTTGTACATGATTACTGTAAAAACCATGGCTTTGACTGGAAGGACCTTTGTCAGGAAAGTTATGTCTTTGCTGTTTAATACACTGCCCAGGTTTGTCATAGCTTTCCTTCCAGGAACAAGCATCTTTTAATTTCATGGCTGCAGTCATCATCCACAGTGATTTTGGAGGACAAGAAAAGCCTCCTCTGTCACTCTTCCACTTTTTTCCCCATCAATTTGCCATGAAGTGATGGGACTGGATGCCATGATAGTCATTTTTTTATTTTAACCCAGCTTTTTAACTCTCCTCTTTCATGCTTATCAAAAGGCTCCTTAGTTCTTTTTCACTTTCTGCCATAAGGGTGGTATTATCTGTATATCTGAGGTTGTTGATATTTCTCCTGGAAATCTTGATTCCAGTTTGTGACTCATCCAGCCCAACTTTGCATATAAATTAAACAAGCAGGGTGAAAATATACAGCCTTGACATACTCCTTTCCCAATTTAGAACTGGTCCATTGTTCCATGTCCAGTTCTAACTGTTGCTTCTTGGCCTGCATTACAGGTTTCTCAGGAGGCAGGTGAGGTGGTCTGATATTCCCATTTCTTTAAAAAATTTCCACAGTTTGATCCATACAGTCAAAGGCTTTAGTATAGTCAGTGAAACAGAAGCAGATGTTTTTCTGGAATTCTTTTGTTTTTCCTATGATCCAACACATGTTGGCAATTTGGTCTCTGGTTCCTCTGCTTTTTCTAAATCCAGCTTGTACTTCTGGAAGTTCTCAGTTCATGTACTGTTGAAGCCTAGCTTGAAAGATTTTGAGCATTATCTTGCTAGCATGTGAAATGATTACAATTGTACAACACTTTGAATATTCTTTGGCATTGCCCTTCTTTGGGATTGGAATGAAAACTGACCTTTTCCAGTCCTTTGACCACTGGTGAGTTTCCAAATTTGCTCGCATATTGAGTGCAGCATTTCAACAGTATCATCTTTTAGGTTTAAAAATAACTCAGCTGGAATTTCAGTTCTGTTTGAATTTAACCAATTATTTATTGACAGTTGTGAAGAATGCATGATGTACTATGTCCTTAGCAATTTTTAAAATACCATTAGTTTCTGTTCTAAATATTGAAGTGCATCTTCTTATGGAATTTAAAGTTGTCTTACAGTCATCATTGTGATTCTGAGCTTGAATGACAGCCTGTATGAAAAGAAAGAACCTCTTTGGTTACAACTGAGGTAAATTTAGCAAATTCTTTACAGGCAGGGACATATTAGAATAGGTTTATTCTCCTCTTGGCCTTTATAAAAACAAAGAACGAAGCTAAACCCTACAGTCATTTTGGTGCTCTCTTAAATAAGATATACTACATATATCTTAAGTATGTGTGTGTGTCTGTATGTGTGTGTATATGTGTGTGTTAAGTCACTTTGATCATGTTCTACTCTTTGCAACCCTATGGACTATAGTCCACGAGGCTCCTCTGTCCATGGGATTCTCCAGGCAAGAATGCTGGAGTAGATTGCCATGCCCTTCTCCAGGGGATCTTTCTGACTCAGGGATTGAACCCACATCTTTTACATCTCCTGCTTTGGCAGGTGTGTTCTTTACCACTAGCACCACCTGGGATATAGTAATATAAATAAAAATGCATAATAAACAAATATATATATATACATATACACAGATGCATATACCCACACAGTAGAGAAAAGCATACTATTTCAGTTCAAATGAAAGATCCTAACATCAGATAAAATATAATGTTCATTGAGTACTTACTAAGTTTCAGACACTGAAATAACCTCCTTAGATGGGTTGCCTCATAATTTTTACAAATAACTATCATCAACACTACTTTGAAAATGAAGGAACTGAAGGCTCAGAATGTTTAAATAACTGGCACAAATCTCTTCAACTAAAGTTACTGTTTTGATACACTCTTCAGCTAAATATTTACCTTGTCCTTTATCTTTTTAACTTTCTAATGTGGCCTTGGCTTTCAGGACATAGTGATAAAGACATCTTTCAAAGAACTTTTGCCAGCTAATTTCCTTCACTCTCCTGCTTGAGAAGTAAGAGGCCCAGAAGATTTTTCTCCTTGAGGGAAGAAATGATGTCATCAGTTCCATTCAATTCAGTCACTCAGTCCTGTCTGACTCTTTGTGACCCCATGAACTGTAGCACGCCAGACCTCCCTGTCCATCACCAACTCCCGAATTTCACCCACTCATGTCCATCGAGTCGGTGATGCCATCCAGCCATCTCATCCTCTGTTGTCCCCTTCTCCTTCTGCCCCCAATCCCTCCCAGCATCAGGGTCTTTTCCAGTGAGTCAACTCTTCACATGAGGTGGCCAAAGTACTGATGTTTCAACTTTAGCATCAGTCCTTCCAAAGGACACCCAGGACTGATCTCCTTCAGAATGGACTGGTTGGATCTTCTTGCAGTCCAGGGGACTCTCAAGAGTCTTCTCCAACACCATAGTTCAAAAGCATCAATTCTTCAATGCTCAGCTTTCTTCACAGTCCAACTCTCACATCCATACCAGACCACAGGAAAAACCATAGCCTTGACTAGACGGACTTTTGTTGGCAAAGTAATGTCTCTACTTTTGAATATGCTATCTAGGTTGGTCATAAATTTCCTTCCAAGGAGTAAGCATCTTTTAATTTCTTGACTGCAATCACCATCTGCAGTGATTTTGGACCCCCCCCCCAACAAAAAGTCTGATACTGTTTCCACTGTTTCCCCTTCTATTTCCCATGAAGTGATGAGACCAGATGCCATGATCTTTCTTTTCTGAATGTTGAGCTTTAAGCCAACTTTTTCACTCTTCTCTTTTGCTTTCATCAAGAAGCTTTCTAGTTCTTCTTCACTTTCGGCTATAGGGTGGTGTCATCTGCGTGTCTGAGGTTATTTATATTTCTCTCGGCAATCTTGATTCCAGCTTGTGATTCTTCCAGCCCAGCGTTTCTCATGATGTACTCTGCATAGAAGTTAAATAAGCAAGGTGACAATATACAGCCTTGACACACACCTTTTCCTATTTGGAACCAGTCTGTTTTTCCATGTCCAGTTCTAACTGTTTTTTCCTGATCTGCATATAGGTTTCTCAAGAGGCAAGTCAGGTGGTCTGGTATTCCCATCTCTTTCAGAATGATGTCATACCTCACCTCATTTTATGATGCAAACACTATGTAATGCTATCATATTTTTAGCATTAAATATGACATAACTGCACAAATAGATACCTTTCTGACAAAGGTGAGATATTCTTAAATCCTTTATCTTGTGGAAGCTATAATACAGCATAAATAATTATAATAGATTTGAGAAGCGAAGTATTGCTTAGGAGTAATTTTGGTACAAAATAAGCAGTAAACACAAAGAACAACTCAAATATTTTTGACATTGAACTACCCATGACTCAAAGAATAAATTCAGTCGTAAGCTTTAATATGCAAAATAAATTATTTTTATATTAAAATGTACAATGATGTTGAAAATTAAATATAATCTTGAATAATATTTTTATTTAAAAGAAAACTCACATATTTATGTGACCTAAACATTGCATTTTCAAGTATATCTTCTTTCATAACATGTATATCTGACAAACTATTTCTTATACTGAGGGAAGTAACAGAAAACTTGGTAAGGATTTTTATAATGAAATATAGGACTCTTGTCATATCTACATCTGACTTACAGACATTTTCCTCTCACTGCATCACTCAGAACATTTTTTTAAATTGCATATATCTTCAAGTCTTAAAATGTAGAATTCCTCTTTATGTGATTCCTCTGTTAAGGACATATTTAGAAAAAAAAAAATCATGACTTTCCTCATTTATTTTTCCCAGTGCAAATCCTGCTGTCCATGTTGTTTTAATCTTAAATTCTCCAATGACAATAAACCTGCTGGAAAAAAATCCCCATTCTAAGTTTTGTGGAACATCCTTGTTGGGTTTAATGGTTTAATGTCAATTTAATTGCCCTGTGGGACTTCCCTGGTGGCTCACACAGTAAAGAATACACCTGCAAAGCAGGAGTCCTGTGTTTGATCCCTGGGTCAGGAAGATCCCTTGGAGAAGGAAATTGCAACCCACTCCAGTATCCTTGCCTGGAGAATTCCGTAGACAGAAAAGCCTGGTGGGCTACAGCCCACAGAGTTGCAAAGAGTAGGACAGGACTGAGGGACTAACATTTTCACTTTCAATTGCCCTGTAAAATATAGGCAGAGATAACATGTAAATGCAGTGGACCAACTTTAGGTTCCAAGTCAGGAAATTCTAATTCTTTGTCTCCATTTGGCTATAAGAAAGAAAATAACGCAAAGTTGGAAATGAATGTCCAAGAGTCAAGTTTCTCTTGTAAACTCGAATGGCTGTTTGCCATGAAGCACGTGGAGACTCTGGGAAGAGTTTGCTGCTCCCTTGGGAGCCCAAGAGTTCTCATTAACATTAGAAATGTTATCACACTTTTAGATAGTAAGTTATCACACTTTTATCCATTAATTTTTTTATTACTTGAAATTTAAATTTTCAATAACAGTTTGAATTCCATCTGCTAGATAGTGCAAAAGGGACAAAAAAATATGTGTAGATAGATAATTTGATCTGTTTTGTATGACTTTTTTTCCCAAATGATCAAACAGCCCCTCATATTCAGAATCAGGAGAAATCATTATTTAGGTCACCGGTTTTGCATTGTAGAACATTATGTTGATAAATAACATTAATAAAATTAAAATCCATGTTGTCTATTACACACAACCAAAGGACATAATTTCAATGTATCTTGTAACACAAAATACAAATTTTCTAACTTTGTTCAACTGAATTTGCAAACCTAATGTTGCATTAACTTTTACTTAAGCTAATTCTTACCTCTTTTCCCATTTGTATTTAAAACAGCTCTTAGTGTTGAAATTCTATCCCTATTTAAGCAAACCTCTTCCAATAAAATGACTTCCTTGATTATTTGCCATACAGTACTCTATTTTCTCTTCCTAAATATTTGATAAACATTATCTGGAACCAATTAACACATTGATCATTTCAATGTTTATTAAAATCTTCTTAGTGACTTTTAAAGAAAAAACATAGTTGTATTTACAAACATTATATAGTGCATTAATCTAGGACATCATGCAGAGATAAAAAGACATTGAAGGCATAATTCACTGGTTGTATAAAACAGAGTTCTGTTAGCAGCTTGGTGAAATATTCTCAGAATGCTGTTATAAATATAATAACAATTTTCTGGTAGAGGTCAAGACAGTGTAGGGAACTGGTAAGGAGTTATGGGTGAAATTCTCACAGGGTACTATCAAAACCCTAAGAAAGGGCTTAAATGCACTGGCCCGAGGCAAGCAGCTGCAATTGATTTAGCAAGTAATAATACAGAACAGAAGGAAGGGAAGAACAGGGGAACACAGAGGACTCCTGTCCTGGCTTCCGAGTTTATCTCAAAGCCAAGGACCTAATTCTGCCCAACTTTTGAGATTGTTTTTCTTTTTGTTGAGTGCTCAGTTGCTCAGTAGTGTGTGATTTTTATGACCTCATGGACTGTAGCCTGCCAGGCTCCTCAGTCCATGGGAATTTTAGGCAAGACTACTGGAGTGGGTTGCCCTTCTCTCCTCTAGGGGATCTTTCTGACCCAGGGATCGAGCTCATGTCTCCTGTGTCTCACATTGGCAGGGGGATTATTTTACCATTGAGCCACCTGGGGATCCTGGGAGTTTCTTTTTAAAAATTATCATTTTCCTTTTTAACTACTAAAGGTGTGTCAGTTTTCTATGACAGTGGATTGCAGCTCTCTCAAAAGAGCCTGAAATTTGTCTTGTATAATTGAAAACTCCAAATTTACCTCTCCTTTTCTCACACTTTGAGAAAATATTTTTATCCTTTGCTTCATCTTCCCAAGGATGAAGGTGCTCAAGTCAACCATTTTATTCAGTAGCTTCTGGATGGATCTAGACGGTGACAGAACTAGAAAGAAGCCATGATATGTGGTGTATTTAACGTCGTTACCTTTGCTCTTGGAGACAGTTAAAACTGGTGTATCTGACAACACACAGCATTATTTTAGAGCCCCATATGTTAAGGATGATTTCATGCAGTCGTTTAAGCAGAACCTTCCTGGGTTACTTGAAATGTAGCAGGATTGTTTCAGGATCAGCAGAGTCACAGTTCTTCAGGTTCAGACAGCTCTGGTGACCTCTTCAAACGCCTCAAGAAGATTAGGCTGTCACACCTTGTCAGGTGGTCTACACATCCAACGGTTTGTCTTTTGAAAAGATTTAAAGTGCTCTTATGGCTGTAGAATTTCATTCATGTCTTTTCAGCCATAATGTTCGCTTTTCCCCTCTACACAGTTGAGCCTTAAACAATATGGGGGTAGGGACACTGACCCCACACTGTCAAAAATCCATGTACTGCTATCTCTGCCTCAAAAACAAAGTAATTGATAAACGACTCACCTAATGGTATGAAAGTAGTTTGGACAGCATCAGGACGTAAACCCTAACTGTTTTTAATGGAGTTTTGTTATTGCTTTGTTTTTTTGCTTGTTTGATTTTTGCTTTATAATCTCCAACTCTTTTTTCTTTTTTTAAAATGTATTTATTTTTATTGATGCACAGTTGATTTATAGCATTATGTTAGTTTCAGGTGTACAAAAAAGTGATTCAGTTATACATACATTTATATACCCAAGTTCTTTAGATGCCACATATTTTGATTTCTAATAAAACATAAACTTTCCTACATAATTAATTTAAAGATCCATAAAACAAAATGTACATACTATAAATATTGAAAAAAATCAGTGTGTAAGTGGACTCATGCTGTTCAGACCTGAATTGTTCCAGGGTCAAGTCCATGGCCTTGTCTCTATCCAAATTTCACTGCTTATAGATTACCTCCTGTGGCATTTTAGATACCACTGGTCAGACTTCTACTTCAGACTAAAACCTTTCCATCTGCTAACTGCACCTTCTATCTAATCCAGCAAAATTATGATTATCATTCAAAGTTCAACCCATATTCCATCTCAGAAAAAAAATAAACTATTATGAACCTACAACTTGTTCTAATTGTGTTAGGTATGTCATAGATATTAGATTTCTTTTTTTTTTTTTTTGCTTTTATCAGTTAAAAGAGACAATGTATCACAGTGGTTATGTTGGGAACTGGAGTTCAATCACACACACTCAAGTCTAAGTTAGTAGCCACATGATCTGGAATAAAATGACTTCTGCACTTCAGTTTTCTCACCTGTAACATTAGAATTATGCAGTAATTTTTGACATAAGTGTTCTTTAATGTTAGAAATTACTATTAATGTTATTAATATGTACTGATTCTCATATGTACTTCATATAATAATGACATATTAATCATACACACTCTAACAAGCATTCTACTGTCTTAATTTTTGTATCTTCTACAACATTCAGTGTATTTCCTTGTATGCACTGGTCCTTCAAGAAACACATTTTAAAGTCAAATAATTTAATTTCAACTCTTTGGGAGTAGGAAATATCTCTTTTATGTATCACCCAATATATTTTTATCATAGTGTTAGTCACTCAGTCATGTCCCGCTCTTTGTAATCATGGACTGTAGCCTGCCAGGCTCTTCTGTCCATGGAATTCTCTAGGCAAGATTACTGGAGTGGGTTGCCAAGCCCTTCTCCAGGGGATCTTCTTGACTCAGGGATTGAAGCCAGGTCTACCACATTGCATGTAGATTCATTACCATCTGAGCCACCAGGGAAGTCCCCCTCTTTTTTTTTTTTTGTCATAAGTAGCCAATAAATGGGACTTCCCACGTGTCTCAGTGGTAAAGAATCCCCTGCCAATGCAAGAAACATGGGTCCGATCCCTGGATTGAGAAGATCCCCTGGAGTAGGACATGGCAACCCACACTAGTATTCTTGCCTGGAAAATTCCATGGACAGAGGAGCCTGTTGGGTTGTACCCCATAGAGTTGCAAAGAGTTGGACATGACTCAGTGACTGAACAATAACAACAAGCCAATAAATGTTGTTTAAATGAATGACGGAAAAACGTCTTAACCAATAAAGAAATCTTGCTATCCAATACTTTTTATGTGTTTATGTTTATGCCTCCATGATCGCAATATATCTGTCTTGCAAAAATGTAATACACAGATACAAATATAATGGTATTCAGTGTTAAAATGGACCAGTGTTTGGAAAGGTAAATGAATAGACATCAATGATGTCAAGGAAAATTCTTTTTATTGACTCAATAAAATTGGTGGAATCTGACACAGGAGAAAATTGGGGCCATGCATATGGGTAAACTTTAAATTAAAATGTATTTAAGCAATAAACATGAAAAGATATATTTTAATAAGTTAACAGTGACAGCTGTTTGCATTTGTGTTTAAATGCATGGTCACTGTATTTTATATATATTATATAGTGTATAAATATATCTATAAATATTATATAATAGGTGATACAATATGTATAAATAAATTATACATATGTATGCAATATATTCAATTATTTGAGAGACATTTCAAATGCCTCAATGTCTCCTACCTATAGTCCTGCAAAATCAGTTTTCTTGTTCCAGTTTTACAAGTGAGGGAATTATAGTCAAGGAGGTGAAGTCAAGGTCACAAGATAGTAAGTGGCAACAACATCGGGTGTTGAAAGAGAGTTTGAGTAGCAATCAAAGCTCACATGGTTTTTAACCACATAACGTTTAGAAATGACTTAGAGGAAGTGATTTGGCTCATCAACATGATTTAGGCCAAGAAAATTTAGAGAACATATTGCCTGAGATACTCGCATTCATTTGAAGAAAACCATTTTATAGCAGAGCTTTCAAATAATAGTGAAATAGAGAAGTAGCTATAGTTGATCCTTCGAGGGTAGAAAATACCACCCAAAGGCTCTTTTATCAAAGTGAGAGTTTGGGATTTGAAACCTCATAAATTGTACCAAAAATTACTTTATTGCTCAGATGAGTTAAAGGTTATTCTGTTTTGAGACCCTCTTAATAGCTTTACCTGTTCTTAGCAAGCAGTAATGATTACTGTCTAAGACTGCATTAACTACATGTACTGAATAATTATTGCAACACACCAGGAGCTTCTACAACTAACATTTAAGACACTGGCTCAGTTTATTCTAGTATACACTTTAGCACTGTATTTAAAGAATTTATAAATTCAGAAAGCAGGAGAGGGGAAGGAGAGCAGAGAGCGGCAAGGAGACAGACAAGGAGGAAAAGATAAACAGGAAGAACACGAGGATAAGCAGGAAGCGTTGCTAGTTGGATGAGACAGGTGGGCACAGGTAAAATAAAGACAAAGGATGGGAAAAAAGAGACGAGAAAGGTTCTAAATCTATTAATACTTTGAAGAAAACAAATCACTATGAGCACTTTTAAAGGAATTTGGGGATCATGGAGGCACTCCTATTACTGAAGTAATTAAAGCAAAAGCAGCCATTTCATGTTAGGAATGTTGCAAATATCAGACCAAGTGATTTTCTCCAAGACTTCTGTTATACTTGAATATTTTTATTAGGAGAGTCTGATTGTGAGCCACAGAGACCCTTCTGAGATTACCTTGAGGTGTTTTGTAAGGAAGCATTAGGAGGAAAGTGTCTCAGTTGTTGAATAATGTTTTTTCAGGGTATGAAAAGAGAATCTGAGATGAGTGATGTGTTATGTTATAACCCCAGAATCAAGAATTTGCCAGTCCCTTCTTTTATCTCTTGCTATATCTGTATCTTCGTTTTAATTTTTTTTCCTTTTTTGTTTCTTTCTAGATTTCTTACAATTTATACTGTTTCTGCTTACTGTCCTTTCTTTTCTTTCTTCAGCATCATTTGAATCTTGTGTCTTGCCTTATTTATCTAATACTCATGTATTCCAAGGCAAATCCTACAGTGCACAATATCCATATAAGGTGGAGTTTCCACACCTGGGTATGAAGTCAAAGAGTTAACACTAAAATAATACTGAAGATAATTGTATCTTTTCCTGATGTCTCAAAAGACACTTCAGGGTTTTGAAGTATCCCAGAGTTATCTTTAAGTGTATTAATTATCTTTCCTATTTATAATTTCTTTCTTTTTCATAAAAGTCAAGTGGGAAAATAAATTAGTGAGCTGAGCTTTCTAGTAAGTCAGAACTCAGATAAATGAAAATGTACTGTAATTGTGTATATTGTAATTGAAAAAAGAATCATTTCCTCAGATACAAGATTAGAGTAAATGACCTCTAACTTCCTGTTTAACTCCAGTTCTAAGACTTTTATGATCTACACAAATACGATTCAGTCTCCCAACATTTTTAATGACTGTTTCCCTGTAGTCACATTTATGACTTGGATTGTTGTCCTGCATTAAATACCTGTTTTAATAAAGAACTTGAAATCATGATTTAAGTATTTTTTATTCATATTATAGTCTGAAGAACTTAAAAAAAAACACTCTGGTGAGTATTGAGGACTCTATAATCCCCAGGAGAATGTATTAATTTTGATCTCCTTCCCTATTTTAATAACCAATAGAGTTTCAAGCTATTGTCCATAATATTGGTATCATTTATTTTTTTATGCTCAGATTTTTACCCTTATTGAGGAGTGATTTCAGGCCACTTGCTAATTGTTAATATCAAATACATTTTAAATTCACAATTTCATTTAATTTAAAGAGTTTATTCACATGATTTGGACACTTATCCAGTCTTTAAAAAATATATATATTGCTATCTAAGATGTACCTGACACTGTTCTAGGTCCTCAAGTTACAGTGGAAAATACAAAATTGCTATCTCTTAATGGTTCATGACATTCTGGAGAGTTTAAAAAATAAATTAATATTTTTATTTTGAACTATTCATTTTCAGAGATTATTTTATATTTTGTTTGTTGGTTGGTTTGGTTTGATTTTCACATTTTGAGTAAAGTATTATCTAAGCAATATGGATTTTTTACTGGAAAAAAGATTGAAATATGTCACCTATTTCCTAAAAACCACTGAATATTAGATCCTTTAAATCTGTAAGTAAGCTCAAAGATGGGCAAAATAGGTAATGCACAGAATTTTATGCTGTTTTCAATTTTAATATTTTTGCAAAGTATACAGGGAGTAGTGTAGAAAGAGCTTTTCATAGCAATTTTCAGATTAACTGAAAGATGACAAATAACTGATAAGCAATGAAACCAGTACAAACAAACAATTCTCCCTAGCCATTATGAAGTGCGGGAGGAAAAAAAAAACAAACCCTTTTTGTTGTTTCTCTGGGATAAACTAAATACGTGATGTGAGTTTGTAGGTATGTTGTAATTGATTTCATTTGAGAGCTAAGAGGTTTATAATTTACTTGTGGCTTTGGTTTTGGCTATATTAGAAGGCTTTCTCATTGCTTACATAAAGGACTTCATACTCCACCAATGGTGGGTCAAACTGCATTTATCCTGGATTCATATTAAATATTGAAGAATTGTGCCTTTGTCTTAAAGAACCCTCAACCTAAAACACATGTAATTAGATTTTTCTAAAGACATCTTTTCTCACATAGTAATACACCTAATAAACTATGTATAAACTCCACTATGAGGGGCAAAGCTGCTACTTAACTTGAGCAGGGCCAAGGCAAAAACCATACTATAGGTATAATATTAAACAATAGAGTTTTTTCTGTAAATAATGACATAAAATATTTTTCAAAGACAAAGTTAACAGAGTGTCTCTTGTACCATCTTTGCATATTATTATTAAGTTTAGACAACTCAAATAAGACCTAAACATTGACATGAATTTTTTTCCCTGTGGTGATAACAGTGTGATTTTGCCAGAATAGGGATTACCTTTCATGTGTTACATCTGCAGATTATCTATTACCTTGAAAATTATATAAAATGAATGCAGGGAACCAATGCAGGAAATTAAGCATGTTAATTGCCACTACAGTTTTAGAGAAATTAAGAACACAAAGAAGTTTTTGAAAATATATACAATTATGTTTTTATGTCACTATTAATAGATCATGTTTTTTCATGACCTAATACTCTGACAGGCTGATGAATAAGATTAATCAGTATGAGGATAATGACCACAATCCATCAACATTTTGTTCACAGTTGCTTTTCAAACTTATATCAGTTCACCAGTTGGAACAGATGTTTGTGATTCTTGTTAATTACTGTACATTCACAATACTCAGATTCTTACATATGGTTTGGATGAATTCAGAGTTTTATTTTAAATAATGTCAAATCAAAAAATTAACTACTAGCAGTGATATTCAAATCATTACCACATAGAGGCCAAGATTTCTCAGTCAAGTCAACCAAATTTTTTCCTGTCCCATCTGCTAATTAATGGGTGATCGTTTGATTGATAGGATAATCTTAACCTAAAGAATATTTCTTTAATAATATTTGAATTTGAATTTTCTCAAGACTCAAATAAAAGGATCCTGAAAATTTTAAAGGTAAATATTCCATAAATTGCAAATCAAAACTACCTTTGTTTTATATGGAATTTATTTTCAAATCTGGAATGTTAGGCTTGGAACCCAAGCCTCCAGAGTTAACATTTTCACATGTGCTATCTTATAGAAGTCTTCATGTAAAAAATAAGTCTAAGTCGTCAGTAATCATGCTGGCTTTACTGATCTGACAAGTGACAATTGATAAGTTGAATAAAGAATGCTGTCTTAAATATGTTGCTATGCAGGGGGCTGTGAAAGATCAAAGTAGAGATGAAGGTAAGTAAGCAAAGGCCAAAACTCATCAATCAGATGATCAATTAGTCAATCTTATTTGGAAATAGAGCTTTGAGAATTATAAACATGTAAAGAACAATTAAAGAATTGGAATGGATAAAATGTTGTTGTTTTGTTACTAAGTTGTGTCCAAATCTTTTGCAATCCCTTGGACTATAGCCTGCCAGATTCCTCTGTCCATGTGATTTTTCAGGCAAGAATACTGGAGTGGATTGTCATTTCCTTCCCAGGGTTCGTCCCATCCCAGGGATTGGATTCACATCTCCTGCATTGGCAGCTGGATTCTTTACCATTGAGTCATCTGGGAAGCCATGTGGATAAAATATTGAAGGTTACATTGAGGGCTACATTTATAGATCATGGATTTATGCTGCACAAGTCCTGAATATTCATTAGAAGGATTGATGGTGAAGCTGAAACTTCAATAATTTGGCCACCTGATTAGAAAAACTGACTCATGGGAAAAGATCCTGATGTTGGGAAAGAATGAAGGCAGGAGGAGAAGGGGATGACAGAGGATGAGATGGTTGGATGTCATCACAAGCTCTGGGAGCTGATGAAGGACAGGGAAGCCTGGTGTGCTGCAGTTCATTGGGTTACAAACAGTCAGACACGACTGAGTGACTGAACTGAACTGAACTGAGTCTGTTTCTTTGATAGTTCTCCATTATCTCCAGTCAACAAACTAAAGAGCTGGATGGAGCCAGAGTAGAATTTTTCCCATGTGATTTCTGCAAAAAATAATGCAAAGAATCAATAGTAATGAGGTAATGATTTTTTCAGAGAACATTGTGAAGATGGAACAGTTGTTAAGAGAACAATAGAAGAGTCAAGGGATACGTCAATGAATTCATAGACAAAGTATTTCAAGAGTTATTTGGGTAAAAAGGTATAAATTTTTGACATGATGGTGCTATTGTGATCTGTGAAATATAAACTCTCGAAGTGATACACTTATGGGTGAAGACAAGGACCAGACACAATTAGTTGATCATGCTCCTGTGTTCCCATAGTGGTCTGTAATTAAATCTACTCAAAATCCCAATACATTATGTAATAGTTGGTTCTGAGCTTTTCTTTCTGACTCCAGTGGGAGTTACTTCAGGGTAGGGAAAAATACTTAGTCCTATCTATTTCTTGGACACAGAAGAATTTCTGGTATACAGTAGATGCCCAAAATGTATTTGAATTGAATTAGCGAACGAACAACTCATATTTAATGCTGCGGTATGAGTGTGGGTGCATGTATGCATGTGTGAACACACTCCACTTTTAATAGTGTACTATTGAATTTAGCTGAATTTATTTTCTGTAAATGTGGACCAGTGTATTCATTCTTTGATGCAGTCATCGTATGCTTTATAGAGCTAGATGAAAAGCTAGCTCTTGGAACTTTGGGCTTTTAACAGAAATTTCTGACAAACACACATTCTTCTCTACATAAAATTGGATAGTTATTGTATTAAAGTTTTCCTTCTTTTATTATTCTCATGCATGATAGATAGACAAGTGTTTTTTAACTGTAAATTTTATATGTGATCCTCTGAGCCCATGCACTTTTCTATCAAGAAAAAAAAAAAAAAAAGGGGTCTTATTCTTAGTTCTGGTCCTTTCATTGAGACAAAAGTATGTTTTATCCTTTGATTTTAACATATTCCCCTGTCAACAATATTGGACTTTACTCACATCACCAGTCACATCCACATCTGGATGTTGTTTTTGCTTTGACTCTGTCTCTTCATTCTTTCTGGGGTTATTTCTTCACTGATCTCCAGTAGCATATTGGGCACCTACTAACCTGGGGAGTTCATCTTTCAGTGTCCTATCTTTTCTTTTTGCCTTTTCATACTGTTCATGAGGTTCTCAAGGCAAGAATACTGAAGTGGTTTGCCATTCCCTTCTCCAGTGGGCCACATTTTGTCAGAACTCTCCACCATGACCCATCTGTCTTGAGTGGCCCTACATGGCATGGCTCATAGTTTCATTGACTTAGACAAGGCTGTGGTCCATGTGATCAGATTGGTTAGTTTTCTGCGATTGTGGTTTTCAGTCTGTCTGCCCTCTGATGAAGAAGGGTAAGAGGCTTATGATAACTTCATGATGGGACAGACAGACTGAGGAGGAAATTGGGTCTTGTTCTGATGGGCAGAGCCATGTTCAGTGAATCTTTAATCCAATTGTCTGTGAATGGGTGGGGCTGCACTCCCTCCCAGTTTTTTACCTGGGGCCAAACTATGGTGGAGGTAATGAAGATAATAGCTACTTGCTTCAAAAGGTCCCATGCATGCACTGCTACACTCAGTGCCCCCAGCCCTGCAGCAGGCCCCTGCCAACCCATTCCTCTCTGCAGACTTCTGGACACTCAGGGTTTTTTTTTTTTTTCCATCTGGCTACTGTATTGGAGCTTCAGCATCAGTCTTTCAAATGAATATTCGGAGTTGATAACCTGTAACATTGACTGGTTTGATCTTGCTGGCCAAGGGACTCTCCATCTCATCTTCAGGACCACAGTTTGAAGGCATCAACTGTTTTATGGTTTACGTGAATACTGGAAAAACTGGCTTTGACAATGTGGACCTCGATAAAAGCTTGAGTTGGTCTTTTTTTTTTTTTTTTCACTGGGTTGAGAATTCAAAGGTGATGGTCTGTCACTAAGTTGTGGACTCTTCACTACCCCATGGACAGTAGCCTTCTGGGCCCCTCAGCCCATGGAGTTATCCAGGCAGGAAAACAGGTTACCATTTCCTATTGCAGTGGATCTTAACCCAGGGATAGAACCCATGTCTCTTGTGTCTCCTACATTGGCAAGCAGATTCTTTACCACCGCACCACCTGGGAAGCACACAGTGTTTAAGATAACCTGTCTATAAGTTTTATAGATTTATACTTTTCTAAATTTACAGGTCTTGAGAGGTCTGCTCCTTTGTCAAAAAGGTGTGCTTAAGTCACAATAGAACTTTGTCAAGCCTGTTTACAGGCTGCAGCATTATGGGAAAGTCATGAGACCCTGAAGGATGGGGACTATTGGGGAGCCATCTAGAAGGTAGAGTCTGTATCTTCAGTGCGGCCATAAATAGGGAATTTTACAAGATGGGGAGGTGGAATACCTTGTTTAGAAGCCACTGGGGTCAGGTATAATGGAATTTTTTTTAACTTGGTGGGCTGTGGCACAAACAAATATTCAGATTCAATGCCAAGAGGGTAAAAGAATAGGTCCTGTCTGGGACTTCCTCCCTAGGTTCCTCTGTCATCCACTGTCTTCCATTGGCTCAAGTTCTTGTCCATTAAGTTGGTGATGTTGTCTAACCAACTCATCCTCAGGCTGTGGGTTGCTTTATGGCTAGCTGAGGTAGCTCAGATGGTAAAGCATCTGTCTATAATGTGGGAGACCCAGGTTCGATCCCTGAGTTGGGAAGATCCTCTGGAGAAGGAAATGGCAATCCACTCCAGTACTATTGCCTGGAAAATCCCAAGGACAGAGGAGCCTGGAAGGCTACAGTCCATGGGGTTGCAAAGAGTCGGACACTACTGAGAGACTTCACTTACTTTCACTTATAGGCAAGTCTGGATAGGTCTCTTGTGGGGTCATTGCTCCTTTCTTCTGGGTCCTGGTGTGCACAAGGTTCTGTTTGTGCCTGCCAAGAGTGTGTTTCACAGTCCTATGTAAGTCTGGCAGGTCTGTGGTGCGGTTAAGGCCAACCTTCTCCATGAGGGCTTATGCCATAACCAGGTCTGCTGCACCCAGAGCCCCTGCCCCTGTGGCAGCCCATTGTTGACCCACACCTCCACAGGAGACACTCAAACACAGTTCTTTCTCAGTCTCTGTGGGGTCTCTGGGTTCTGGTGTGCACAAGGTTTCTTTGAGCCCTCTGAGCATTTCTGGTGGGAATGGGGTTTGATTCTAAATGTGATTTAGCCCCTCCTACTGTCTTGCTGGGACTTCTCCTTTGTTCTTAGACATGAGGTATCTCCTCACAGCTCTGCTCCAGCGCCTACCATTCTGCTGGGGCTTCTCTTCCCTTGGATGTGGGGCAAGGAGAGACAAGAAAGTCTTCCTCAGAGATCAATGCAAAGAAATGGAGGAAAACAATAAAATGAGAAAGTCCAGAGATCTCTTCAAGAAAATTAGAGTTATCAAGGGAATATTTCATGCAAAGATGGGCACAATAAAGGACAAAAATGGTATGAACCTAAGAGAAGCAGAAGATATTAAGAAGATGTGGCAAGAATACACAGAAGAACTATACAAAAAAGATCTTCACGACCCAAATAGTCACAATGCTGTGATTACCAGCTTAGAGCCATACATCCTAGAATGCAAAGCCAAGTGGGCTTAAGAAGTATCATTACAAACAAAGCTAGTGGAGGTGATGGAATTCCAGTTGAGCTATTAAATCTTAACAGATGATGCTGTTGAAGTGCTATACTCAATATACCAGCAAATTTGGAAAACTCAGCAGTGGCCACAGGACTGGGAAAGGTCAGTTCTCATTCCAATCTCAAAGAAGGGCAATGCCAAAGAATGCTCAAACTATCGCACAATTGCACTCATCTCATACACTACTAAAGTAATGCTCAAAATTCTCCAAGTCAGGCTTCAACAGTACATGAACCGTGAACTTCCAAATGTTCAAGTTGGTTTTAGGAAAGGCAGAGGAACCAGAGATAGAATTGCTAACATCCACTGGATCACCAAATAAGCAAGAGAGTTCCCCAAAAACATCTATTTCTGCTTTATTGATTTTGCCAAAGCTTTAGACTGTGTGGATCACAACAAATTGTGGAAAATTCTGAAAGAGATTGGAATACCAGACCACATGCCCTGCCTCTTGAGAAACCTGTATGCAGGTCAGGAAGCAAAAGTTAGAACTGGACGTGGAACAACACACTGGTTCCAAATAGGAAAAAGAGTACATCAAGCCTGTATATTGTCACCTTGCTTATTTAACTTATATGCAGAGGACATCATGAGAAACGCTGGGCTGGATGAAGCACAAGCTGGAATCAAGATTGCCAGAAGAAATATCAACAACCTCAGATATGAAGATGACATCACCCTTATGGCAGAAAGTGATAAAGAACTAAAGAGCCTCGATGAAAGTGAAAGAGGAGAGTGAAAAAGTTGGCTTAAAATCCAGCATTCAAAAGCTAAGATCACAGCCTCTGGTCCAAGCACTTCATGGCAAATAGATGGGGAAACAGTGGAAACAGTGACAGACTTCATTTTTTGAGCTTCTAAATCACTGTAGATGATGATTGCAGCCATGAAATTAAAAGATCCTTACTTCTTGGAAGAAGAGCTATGACCAACCTAGATAGCATATTCAAAAGCAGAGACATTACTTTGCCAAAAAGCTCCATCTAGTCAAAGCTATGGTTTTTCCAGTAGTCATGTATGGATGTGAGAGTTGGAGTACAAAGAAAGCTGAGTGCCGAAAAGTTGATGCTTTTGAACTGTGGTGTTGGACAAGACTCTTAAGAGTCCCTTGGACTGGAAGGAGATCCAATCAGTCCATCTTAAAGAAAATCAGTTCTGAATATTTGTTGGAAGGAATGTTGCTGAAGCTGAAACTCCAATACTTTGGCCACGTTATGCAAAGAACTGACTCATTTGAAAAGACTCTGATGCTGGGGAAGGTTGAATATGGGAGCAGAAGGGGATGACAGAAGATGAGTTGGTTGGATGGCATCACTGAATCGATGGACATGAGTTTGAGTAAACTCCAGGAGTTGGTGATGGAAAGGGAAGTCTGGTGTGCTACAGTCCATGGGGTCAAAAAGAGTCAGACATGACTGAGTGACTGAACTGAACTGTCAATAGCAATAGCACCCATAAAATATTTCCAGAATAAGCTTATTATTCATTATAATTTAATAAGAACAATTTTGAATGTGGCAATTTTTATTTTAGATATAAAAGCTGCAATCTATTGTATCTATTGGAAATATCTAAGGGAGTGAAATACAAGGGCAAAATAAGATAAGATTTTATTTCTTTACATTTCTGCTTTAATCAGCCAAGCCCTGCTATTTCTATTTTAAACATTTTATTTTTATTGAAATATAGTTGATTTACACTATTGTGTTAGTCTAAGGTACACAGCAAAGTGATTCAGTTATATATATACATATATATATGCATGTATATTATTATGTTTTAGATTCTTTTCTCATATAGGTTATCACAGACTATTGGGTAGAAGCTCTGCTATTTCCAAAAGATATACAGTGACAATGAAAATTTGTTTTTGATATTTCATAAGAGATTTCATTCAGCAGTAAAAGTTTAGTGAAAACTATTTTTATAAGTATTATCTTCAGATATGTTAGTTGTCTTATATAACATAACAGATTAAGTGTCCAGAAACTTCTTAAAAGTTACACTGTTACATAAACTAAAGACTAATTTTAAGATTTCATTACTTTTTCCAAGATACAAACCATCTGATAGAAAATGAAGAATTTGTTCAAATCAACTGTCTGTTGTCTACATGTAAACACAGGTAAATACCTGACTTCACTGTTAGAAGCAAAACCTTTGTTATTTTATAGATAGAGAGCTGATATCTTAGGGTTAAATGATGGTCATATATTAGCATGAATTTTTAAAGAATAACTGGTAAGAATAGTGTTATTTGAATGCTCCTACATCGATCCTGTCTTAGAAGAAGGGTTCTAGAATTATTCATTTCACTATGTCTATTTTCTATTGATATTATTGAGTGACAGTTGTAACTAACTGTGAATGTATAGATTTTATTTATGATGCTTGTGTTAGAGTGTATGCATGGGTCAACAAATATAGTTATTGTATTTATAGAATATATAGTAGTGTGTTAGTCCCTCAATCATGTTCGACTCTTTGCAATCCCGTGGACTGTAACCCACCAGACTCCTGTGTCCATAGAATTCTCCAGGCAAGAGTACTGAAGTGGATTGTCATTCCCTTCTCCAGGGGATCTTCTGGACCCAGGGATCAAAGCTAGGCCTTTGCATTTTGGATGAATTCTTTGCCATCTGAGCCACCAGAGTTGCCTTATAGAATATACAGACAAGCATAATTTGAATTATAAATAGACTATTTTTTGTATTAAATGCAGATTAGTAATCAAAAGTTGTCAAAGTAGTACTGAGGGGAATCATTTGTTGGAGAAGACTCTTGAGAGTCCCTTGGACTGCAAGGAGATCCAATCAGTCCATTCTGAAGGAGATTAACCCTGGGATTTATTTGGAAGGAATGATGCTAAAGCTGAAGCTCCAGTACTTTGGCCACCTTATGCGAAGAGTTGACTCATTGGAAAAGACTCTGATGCTGGGGGGGATCGGGGGCAGGAGGAGGAAGGGACGACCGAGGATGAGATGGCTGGATGGCATCACGGACTCGATGGACGTGAGTCTGAGTGAACTCCTGGAGTTGGTGATGGACAGGGAGACCTGGTGTGCTGCGATTCATGGGGTTGCAAAGAGTCGGACACGACTGAGAAACTGAACTGTCTGACTGAACTGACTGACTGTAGCTGGTAAATAAGAAAGTCTGTGTGTGTATGTGTGTTAGGGAAATCTGTGGCTTACTGAAGTATTTATATTCATGTTTCTTTCTAAAATCAAAAATACAGTATATATAGTCATAATTCATGGGATAATTCAAAGTGGATAACTTGGCCTCAGAAGTGCACTAGTACACCAATTTGTTAAATGTCTGTACATCTGGCAATGGGTATAATTTCAGTATTGTCTGTACATTAAATATGTACCATTATCTTGTTCTCTTTACTTTTATTAATAGCCTTCTTATGATACCCTCTCCCAGATATCAAAATGATCTAGAAAGTGAAAACTTTTGATGACTGATTCAGGAACTATGTTAAGGTATTACTGAAATATATAACACATTACCTTACTTTTTATGGATTCCACTTTTCCTTTAACCACCCACCACATACACAAACACACACCCTTTCAATCATTGCTTATGTCTATCTGTCTATGTTCCTTACTCTACCTGTGTCCATCTCTTTTTGTCTCTCTCTCTCTCTCTTTTTTGTCTTCTCTCTCTTGTTGTCTCTCTCATGCTTACCACTATTTGTTTATCTCTGCTCATAATTTAGAAGATTAAAACTGATAATACCATGAAAAGGAGAATTTATGAGTCTCCTACACAAGAAAGTCTGCCATAGCAGTTCACTCAATAATGTCTGAAGTCAAGTAACTCTCCCTCTCTCCAGATCTGTATTGTATGTGATACTTTTCATCATCCATATTTTCCAGTTAGGTATTACTGGGAGCATTCTCATGTGTCCAGAGTTGGAGCACTTGCCATGGACTTTGCCTTTCTCTTGTTAATCACTTTCAATATTGAGATTGCTTCAAGTTTTGTTACACTTGAGAGAGTAGACTTTAGCAGTTGTGGAAGGAAAGAATCAAGTAACACTGCCATGGTTTGATTTGTGATCACCTATAGTATAACTTTTGGATTCTCTGAGGTAATTGAAAGACATTTTCCAAAGAGGCAGCAGAGACTCCACTGAGAGAAGATCACTGTGTAGCACTTCCACTGCTTCAGAGACAGTTCCTGGAATGGAGGAAATTCTTCTTGTATTTCGCAGCCTTCTTTTTATCATCATCAATGCACAATTTCAAATTGGATAAATCTAAGCCAAAACCTTTGCATCTTTCTTATATTTACCTCTCTAATTCTCATAAGACAACAGGACACAATTTTCCCTCTTAACTGATGCTATTTTTTCCTCAGTTAATACTATATGCCAGCTTTATAGGAAGATGAAAGAAAAAGAAAATTTTCACAACCAACTGTGTTCTCTCTTTCAAAATAAGCATGTTCCAACACTTAAATTCTTTCCTTTTTTATTTCAACATTTTTTGAAGCAAAAAAAAAAAAAAGAATCACAATAAAAAAGCTTCCCTAGTGCCTTAGTGGTAAGGAATCAGTCTGGGCAATGCAGGAGATGCAGGTTTGATCCCTGGGTTGGAAAATTCCCTGGAGAAGGAAATGGCAACCCACACCAAAAGTCTCACCTGGGAAATGCAATGAGCAGAGGAGCTTGGTGGGCTACAGCCCATGGGGTTGCAGAGTCGGACACAACCTAGTGGCTAAGCAACAACAATAACAGACAAACACACACAGACAGAAAAAAGGAAGTAGTGAATATTAAAAATCAATGAACTCTCAAAAAATTATGAGGGCAATGTAATGAGTTTATTTTTACTAGAGTTAGAATTGTCTTTATTTTGATACATGCATCTCTCATGTCAAACAAGGCTAAGCAAAGGTAATAAGTTTTACAAAGTCTTAGATCAAGCTGACAGCTTGTTTGGTGAACCTGTGTCTGAAATGGATCACAATGTAAATAGACCAGTTGGCCTGGCAGAGAGAAGCAGTGGAGTAGCCAAGATGCTCTGAAGAAACCCTTGCCATTTCATAGTGTCTACACTGAAGTTTTTCATATGAAAATAACATAATCATTGTAACAGTAAAAAAAAAAAAAAAACAAAAATGAATACTATTACTAGTAAATCTAGATTGAGTTCTTCTGAAGGCAAGGAAAACATTTATATAGTGTGCCCGTATTCCAATCACAATGTATTTGGATTCTGATAAATATGTCAATTTTAGTTTACTTCTCAAAATGATGCATACAATTGGACTTAACAGTATTAATAGTAAGGTTTTTATTTTGTTATCATTATATTTTATGGAATACAAGCAGTGTTAGATAATTAGTTTAAAATCACTCAACAACACAAATATTCTTCTAAATATGATGCATAATAGACCTCATTCAGCAAAGATTACAGTGCAGCTAGATCATTATTTCTGACATTCAGCAGTCAACCTCCAACATCTTTGTAGAAGATGCTTTGCACAGTAGCTAAACACTTAAAAATAACAATTGTAATATCAGAGCTTTCATGAATAACACATGAAGCTGGAATTTACATTTTTTATTAGTAAAACTGCCTGTTTTCTTCTGAACATTGTTTACTTGGGTAAATAATACCAAGCCATGGCTTTTATATTATTCCTGTACAACTGGAAAGTTTCAGTAATTTACTCTTCAGAGGGTGGATGTGAAATTTTAAAGGTCCAGCTTACCATCAGACAGCAGGCTCCCTTCTCCAAAATTAACTGTTAAAAATGAAAAGAACAAAAGGAAAGTTCTGTATGTCACTATATTTCATAGATATATCTGATAGCATGGATTGTACAAACAACCCATTGAGAAATGCCTGGTCTCTCTACTTTAGCACTGTACAAACTGATCCATCAGCAACCAGTAAAAAGTTTTTTTCCCATGGCACTGACTAGCTCTGAATGTAATTGGAGAAATTCATGAATATTTGTAAGCATAAATGAACAACAAAAAGCCACAATGCTTCAACAGTAACCTGAAATTTCACAATATTTTCTAGGGTGTTTGCTTGCCTGCTTACATTCTTTCAGAAACATTCACAACGGCTCTGGTTGCTCTCAAAACCAATAGTCATTTCAAGGCTGTTTCTTTTGTAGTCTTTGCCTTTCTTGGTGCTTTTTAGTAAAAATTGATTTCCTACTCCAAATACCACTCCCTAAGTAAAAATAATTAAATGAGGCCTTGTAACTATATTTTATATACATAACTGAAGAAATCCATCTTTCTATAGCACAGTTGCCCTTAAGGTCTGAGCCACCCATTGGTGCTTATCACATCTGTGCTTGGAAGCAGTTAATGGCATACCTCTACTGCAAAATAGGGTTTTAGCTCCTTCATGAGTGTGTGAGCATTCTCAGTTGCTTCAGTTTTATGGGACTTTTTGTGACCCTATGAACTGTACCCTCCAGGCTCTTCTGTCCATGGGATTGTCCAGGCAAGAATACTGGAATGGGTTGCCATGCCTTCCTCCAGGGGATCTTCTCAACCCAGAGATAGAAAGTGAATCTCCTGTGTCTCCTGCAGGTGGATTCTTTACCTACTGAGCCACCCGGAAAGTTCCCTAGTCTGTCACATAAAACTCTTCCACTTGTTTCCAGATTTCTGGGGTTTAAATACCAGTTCTTCATGTATTAACTGGATGACTGTGCAAGTAAACTAACTCATTGTACTTCTGCTTTATTATCTGTACGGTGAAAGTGAAAATCAAACATAGATCTTAGAGCTGTTATTGGGAAAATAACAGAAGTCAGTTCAGTTCAGTTCAGTTGCTCAGTCGTGTCCAACTCTTTGTGACCCCATGAACTGCAGCACACCAGGCTTCCCTGTCCATTACCAACTCCTGGAGTTTACCCAAACTTATGTCCAGTGAGTCGGTGATGCCATTTGACCATCTCACCCTCTGTCATCCCCTTCTCCTCCTGCCTTCAATCTTTCCCAACACCAGGGTCTTTTCCAATGAGTCAGCTCTTCAATACAGGTGGCCAAAATATTGGAATTTCAGCTTTAACATCAGTCCTTCCAATGAACACCTAGGACAGATCTCCTTTAGGATAGACTGGTTGGATTTCTTTGCAGTCCAAGGGACTCTCAAGAGTCTTCTCCAACACCACAGTTCAAAAGCATCAATTCTTTGGCACTCAGCTTTCTTTATAGTCTAACTCTCATATCCATACATGACTACTGGAAAAACCATAGCCTTGACTAGACTGACCTTTGCTGACAAAGTAATGTTTCTGTTTTTTAATATGCTGTCTAGGTTGGTCATAGCTTTTCTTCCAAGGAGTAAGCATCTTTTAATTTCATGGCAGCAGTCATTCCCTTGGATTGCAAGGAGATCCAACTAGTCCATTCTGAAGGCGATCAGCCCTGGGATTTCTTTGGAAGGAATGATGCTAAAGCTGAAACTCCAGTACTTTGGCCACCTCATGCGAAGAGTTGACTCATCGGAAAAGACTTTGATGCTGGGAGGGATTGGGGGCAGGAGGAGAAGGGGACAACAGAGGATGAGATGGCTGGATGGCATCACCGACTGGATGGAAGTGAGTCTGAGTGAACTCTGGGAGTTGGTGTTGGACAGGGAGGTCTGGCATGCTGTGATTCATGGAGTCGCAGAGTTAGACATGACTGAGCTACTGAACTGAAGTGAACTGATATGTGTGTATATATATATGTATATCTTTTAAGAATATCTACAGCTAAAATTTTGTCCTTATTTGTATTAAGCACAAACAAAATTATAATTTTATATACATAAGGAGAGGTGGGAATACAAATGCATATATGCATTTAACTATATGTAGTTGGGTTATTTTATCTTTCAGGAACCTCATGGCCTAAAATGTGCATGTCATGTCAACATTTTCCTTAGTAACCAATATTGCTGAATTTCAATAAGCTCTGAAGCTTTTTCAATCTCCACTATCCCAAAAGGCATCCCCTTGTGGAAGCCTGATTTTGTTCCTCTCTCTTAATTATGTTATACAAGGGCAAGATCAGATCTCATTTACATTTATGCATTTTTCTCCAGAACAGAAAGTCACACAACATTTTTAAGTGGTCATTGAATAAATTTTGCATAGGACCCTTATTTTTTAATATTGAAGAGCACTTAGACTGTTCCATTGGCAATATATATACATATATATATATATATGTAGAAAATTAAGCTTTCTATGTATAAATATATATATATATATCTTCTGATAAGTAATGGAAAGGGCATTGTTATAGTACAAAAACCTAGATATCTTTGAAAATATATTTGATTCATCAGGATAAGACTTGTTTACAAAAAACTTGGATAAAATATGTTAATAGGTAGTTCTTACCAATTGACACCTCTGAAGTTAAGAACTTTATCTCTAAGAGTAAGGGGTAGTTGACTGAATCCTAGTGAGTAACTGAACACAATATTAAATGAATTTTCACGGATTTGAATCACAGCCATCACACTCAAGAGGGAAATCATTGACCTAAGAGCTTCTCATTATGCAAGATTATGTAAACTAAAAAAGGAAACCAAGATTACTAGCATTTGTATGAACTCAACATTTTAACATTTTGAGAAGATGCAAAAAACATGAAAAAAATCAGAAAGAAAATGAATGTAGTCACAACAAGCTTGTGCAGATAGAAATTGCATGGAAAGAAAATCAATAGCCAAGCTTTGCACTCTCTCCAAAATAACTTTCAGTTAGTCAGTTCAGTCACTCAGCTGGTGTTCCACTCTTTGCAACCCCATGGAGAGCAGCACGCCAGGCCTCCCTGTCCATCACCAACTGCCAGAGTTTACACAAACTCATGTCCATTGAGTCGGTGATGCCATCCAGCCATCTCACCCTTTGTCGTCCCCTTCTCCTCCCGCCTTCAATCTCTCCCCAGCATCAGGGTCTTTCAAATGAGTTAGTTCTTTCTATCAGGTGGCCAAAATATTGGAGTTTCAGCTTCAGCATCAGTACTTCCAATGAATATTCAGGACTGATTTCCTTTAGGATGGACTGGTTAGATCTTGCAATCCAAGGGACTCTCAAGAGTCTTCTCCAACACCACAGTTCAAAAGCATCAATTCTTTGGCTCTCATCTTTCTTTGTAGTCCGACTCTCATATCCATACATGACCGGTGGAAAAACCATAGCCTTGACTTGGCAGACCTTTGTTGACAAAGTAATGTCTCTGCTTTTCAATATGCTATCTAGGTTGATCATAACTTTTCTTGCAATGAGCAAGCATCTTTAAATTTCATGGCTGCAGTCACCTTCTGCAGTGATTTTGGAGTCCAAATAAATAAAGTCTGTCACTGTTTCTGTTTCCCTAATTTGTCATGAAGTGAAGGGACCAGATACCATAATCTTAATTTTCTGAACATTCAGCTTTAAGTCAACTTTTTAATTCTCCTCTTTCATCAAGAGGCTTTTTAGCTTTTCTTCACTTTCTGCCATAAGGGTAGTGTCATCTTCATATCTGAGATTATTGATATTTCTTCAGGCAATCTGATTCCAGCTTGTGCTTCATCCAGCCCAGCGTTTCTCATGATGAACTCTGCATATAAGTTAAATAAGCAGGGTGACAATATACAGCCTTGATGTACTCTTTTTCCTATTTGAACCAGTCTATTGCTCCATGTCCAGTTTTAACTGTTGCTTCCTAACCTGCATGTATATTTCTCAAGAGGTAGGTCAGGTGGTCTGGTATTCCCATCTGTTGAAGAATTTTCCACAATTTGTTGTGATCCAAACAGTCAAAGGCTTTGGCATAGTCAATAAAGCAAAAATAGATGTTTTTCTGGAACTCTCTTCCTTTTCCCATGATCCAACAGATGTTGGCAATTGGATCTCTTGTTCCCCTGTCTTTTCTAAATCCTTCTTGAACATCTGGAAGTTCACAGTTCACATACTGTTGAAGCCTGACTTGGAGAATTTTGAGCATTACTTTACTAATGTGTGAGATGAGTGCAATTTTCTGATAGTTGGAACATGCTTTGGCATTGCCTTTCTTTGGGATTGGAATGAAAACTGACTTTTCCAGTCCTGTGGCCACTGCTGAGTTTTCCAAATTTGCTGGCATATTGAGTGCAGCATTTTCTCATCATCATCTTTCAGGATTTGAATTAGCTCAACTGGAATTCCATCACCTCCACTAGCTTTGTTTTAGTGATGATTCTTAAGGCCCATGTGACTTCACATTCCAGGATGTCTGGTTCTAGGTGAGCTATCACACCATCATAATTATCTGGGTCGTGAAGATCTTTTCTGTATAATTCTTCTATGTATTCTTGCCACCTCTTTCTAATATCTTCTGCTTCTGTCAGTTCAGTCATGTCCGACTCTTTGCGACCCTATGAATCGCAGCACGCCAGGCCTCCCTGTCCATCACCAACTCCCAGAGTTCACTCAGACTCACATCTCCATAAAATTTCTGTCCTTTATTGTGTCCATCTTTGCATGAAATGCTCCCTTGGTATCTCTAATTTTCTTGAAGAGATCTGTAGTCTTTAACATTCTATTGTTTTCCTCTATTTCTTTGCATTGATCACGGAGGAAGCTTTTCTCATATCTCCTTGCTCTTTGAAATTCTGCATTTAAATGGGTATATTTTCTTTTTCTCCTTTGCTTTTAATATCTCTTCTTTTCTCAGCTATTCGTAAGGCCTCCTAGACAACCACTTTGCCTTTTTGAATTTCTTTTTCTTGAGATGGTCTTGATCTCTGCCTACTGTACAATATCAGGAACCTCCATCTGTATTCTTCAGGGACTCTGTCTATCAGATCTAATCCCTTGAATCTATTTGTCACTTTTACTCTATAGTCATAGGACTTCCCTCGTGGCTCAGACAGTAAAGTGTCTGTCTACAATGTGGGAGACTTGGGTTCAATCCCTGGGTCAGGAAGATCCACTAGAGAAGGAAATGGCAATCCACTCCAGTACTATTGCCTGGAAAATCCCATGAACAGGGGAGCCTGGTAGGCTACAGTCCATGGGGTCACAAAGAGTCAGACACAACTGAGCAACGTCACTTCACTCTATAGTCATAAGGATTTGATTGAGGTCATACCTGAATGGTCTAAATGATGTCCTTACCTTCTTCAACTTAAGTCTGAATTTGGCAATAAGGAGTTCAGGAACTGAGCCACAGTCAGCTCTCAATCTTGTTTTTGCTGACTGTATAGAGCTCTCCATCGTTGGCTGCAAAGAATATAATCAGTCTGATTTTGGTATTGACCACCTGGTGATGTCCATGTGTAGAGTTGTCTCCTGTGTTGTTGGAAAAAGGTGTTTGCTATGACCAGAGTGTTCTCTGAGCAACTCTGTTATTCTTTTCCCTGTTTCATTCCATACTCCAAGGGCAAATTTACCTGTTACTTCACATATTTCTAGACTTCTTACTTTTGCATTCCAGTCCCATATAATGAAAAGGATATCTTTTTTTGGGTGTTAGTTCTAGAAGGTCTTATAGAATTTTTTTAAATGTAAGTTTATTTATTTTACTTGGAGGTTAATTACTTTTCAATATTCTATTGGTTTTCCCATACATCAACATGAATCCGCCACAGGTATACATGTGTTCCCTATCCTGAACCCTGTTCCCTCCTCCCTCCCCATATCATCCCTCTGGGTCGTGCCAGTGCATCAGCCCCAAGCATCCAGTATCATGCATCGAACCTGGACTGGTGATTCGTTTCATATATGATATTATACATGTTTCAATGCCATTCTCCCAAATCATCCCACCCTCTACCTCTCCCACAGAGTCCAAAAGACTTTCCTATACATCTGTTTCTCTTTTGCTGTCTCGCATACAGGTTATAGTTACCATCTTTCTAAATTCCATATATATGCATTGCTGCTGCTGCTGCTAAGTCGCTTCAGTTGTGTCCGACTATGTGCAACCCCATAGATGGCAGCCCATCAGGCTCCACCATCCCTGGGGTTCTCCAGGCAAGAACACTGGAGTGGGTTGCCATTTCCTTCTCCAATGCATGAAAGTGAAAAGTGAAAGTGAAGTTGCTCAGTCGTGTCCGACTCTTAGCGACCCGATGGACTGCAGCCTACCAGGCTCCTCCATCCATAGAATTTTCCAGGCAAGAGTACTGGAGTGGGGTGCCATGCATTAGTATACTGTATTGGTGCTTTTCTTTCTGGCTTAATTCACTCGGTATAATAGGCTCCAGGTTCATTCACCTCATTAGAACTGATCAAATGCATTCTTTTTAATGTCTGAGTAATACTTCTTATTGTGTAGATGTACCATCGCTTTCTTATCCATTTATCTGCTGATGGACATCTAGGTTTCTTCCATGTCCTGGCTATTATAAACAGTGCTGCGATGAACATTGGGGTACATGTGTCTCTTTCAATTCTGGTTTCCTCGGTGTGTATGCACAGCAGTGGGATTGCTGGGTCATAAGGCAGTTCTATTTCCAGTTTTTTAAGGAATCTCCACACTGTTCTCCATAGTGACTGTACTAGTTTGTATTCCCACCAACAGTGTAAGAGGGTTCCTTTTTCTCCACACCCTCTCCAGCATTTATTGCCTGTAGACTTTTGGATAGCAGCCATTCTGACTGGTTTGAAATGATACCTCATTGTGGTTTTGAGTTGCATTTATCTGATAATGAGTGATGTTGAGCATGTTTTCATGTGTTTGTTAGCCATCTGTATGTCTTCTTAGGAGAAATGTCTGTTAAGTTCTTTGGCCCATTTTTTGATTGGGTCATTTATTTTTCTGGACTTGAGCTGCATAAGTTGCTTGTATATTTTTGAGATTAGTTGTTTGTCAGTTGCTTCATTTGCTATTATTTTCTCCCATTCAGAAGGCTGTCTTTTCACCTTGCTTATAGTTTCCTTTGTTGTGCAGAAGCTTTTAAGTTTAATCAGGTCCCATTTGTTTATTTTTGCTTTTATTTCCAGTATTCTGGGAGGTGAGTCATAGAGGGTCTTGCTGTGATTTATGTCAGAGAGTGTTTTGCCTATGTTCTCCTCTAGGAATTTTAGACTTTCTGGTCTTACATTTAGATCTTTAATCCATTTTGAGTTTATTTTTGTGTATGGTGTTAGAAAGTGTTCTAGTTTCATTCTTTTACAAGTGGTTGGCCAATTTTCCCAGCACCACTTGCTAAAGAGATTGTCTTTAATCCATTTTATATTCTTGCTTACTTTGTCAAAGATACGGTGTCCATAGGTGTGTGGATTTATCTCTGGGTATTCTATTTCATTCCATTGATCTATATTTCTCTCTGTGCCAGTACCATACTGTCTTGATGACTGTGGCTTTGTAGTAGAGCCTGAAGTCAGGCGGATTGATTCCTCCAGTTCCATTCTTCTTTCTGAAGATTGCTTTTGCTATTCAAGGTTTTGTATTTCCATACAAATTGTGAAATTATTTGTTCTAGCTCTGTGAGAAATACCGTTGGTAGCTTGATAGGGATTGCATTGAATCTATAGATTGCTTTGGGTGGTATACTGATGCTTCTGATCCATGAACATGGTCTATTTCTCCATCTATTAGTGTCCTCTTTGATTTCTTCCACCAGTGTTTAATAGTTTTCTACATATAGGTCTTTAGTTTCTTTAGGTAGATATATTCATAAGTCTTTTATTCTTTTCATTGCAATGGTGAATGGAATTGTTTCCTTATTTTCTCTTTCTATTTTCTCATTAATAATGTATAGGAATGCAAGAGATTTCGGTGTGTTGATTTTATATCCTGCAGCTTTACTATATTCATTGATTAGCGCTAGTAATTTTCTGGTGTAGTCTTTAGGGTTTTCTATGTAGAGGATCATGTCATCTGCAACCAGTGAGAGTTTTACTTCTTCTTTCCTGATTTGAATTCCTTTTATTTCTTTTTCTGCTCTGATTGCTGTGGCCAAAACTTCCAAAACTATATTGAATAATAGTGGTGAAAGTGGGCATCCTTGTCTTGTTCCTGACTTTAGCGGAAATGCTTTCAATTTTTTACCATTGAGGATAATGTTTGCTGTGGGTTTGTCATATATAGCTTTTATAATGTTGAGATATGTTCCTTCTATTCCTGCTTTCTGGAGAGTTTTTATCATAAATGGATGTTGAATTTTGCAAAAGGTTTTCTCTGCATCTACTGAGATAATCATATGGCTTTTATTTTTCAATTTGTTAATGTGGTGTATTACATTGATTGATTTTCAGATGTTGAAGAATCCTTGCATCTCTGGGATAAAGCCCACTTGGTTATGATGCATGATCTTTTTAATGTGTTGTTGGATTCTGATTGCTAGAATTTTGTTAAGGATTTTTGTATCTATGTTCATCAGTGATATGAATTTCACCTTTTTCTCAAGCGCACACAGAACCTTCTCCAAGATAGATCACATCCTGGGCCATAAATCTACCCTTGGTAAATTTAAAAATAATTGATATCATTCCAAGTATCTTTGCTGACCACAATGCAGTAAGATTACATCTCAATACAGGAGAAAAACTGTTAAAAATTCCAACATATGGAGGCTGAACAACACGCTGCTGAATAACCAACAAATCAAAGATGAAATCGAAAAAGAAATCAACATATGCTTAAAAATGAAGGAAAATAAATGCAACAACCCAAAAGCTCTGGGACACTGTAAAAGCAGCGGTAAGGGGAAGGTTCATAGCAATTCAGGCATACCTCAAGAAACAAGAAAATAGTCAAATAAATAATCTAACTCTACACCTAAAGAAACTAGAAACAGAAGAAGTGAAGAACCCCAGGGTTTGTAGAAGGAAAAAATCTTAAAAATTAGGGCAGAAATAAATGCAAAAGAAACAAAGGGACCATAGCAAAAATCAACAAAGCCGAAAGCTGGTTCTTTGAAAGGATAAATAAAATTAACAAACCATTAGCCAGCCTCATAAAGAAACAAAGGGAGAAAAATCAAATCAATAAAATTAGAAATGAAAATGGAGAGATCACAACAGACAACACAGAAATACAAAGGATGGACAACGTGGAAAAATTGGGCAAATTCTTCGAAAAGTACAACTTTCCAAAACTGAACCAGGAAGAATTAGAATATCTTAACAGACCCATCACAAGCACAGAAATTGAGACTGTAATCAGAAATCTTCCAGCAAACAAAATCCCAGGTCCAGAAGGCTTCACAGCTGAATTCTACCATAAATTTAGAGAAGAGGTAACACCTATCCTACTCAAACTCTTCCAGAAATTGCAGAGGAAGGTAAACTTCCAAACTCATTCTGTAGGTCTTCATAGAATCATTCAACTTCAGCTTCCTCAGCATATTGGTTGGGGCATAGACTTCAATTACTGTGATATTGAATAGTTTGCCATGGAAATGAACAGAGATCATTCTGTTATTTTTGAGATTGCATCCAAGTACTGCATTTCAGACTGTTGTTTACTCTGATGGCTACTCCATTTCTTCTAAGGGATTCTTGCCCACAATAGCAGATGTAAGGGTCATCAGAGTTAAATTCACCCATTCCAGTCCATTTCAGTGCTGATTCCTAAAACATCAATGTTCACTCTTGCCATATCCTGTTTAACTACTTCCAATTCACCTTAATTCATGGATCTAATATTCCAGGTGCCTATGCAATATTGCTCTTTACAACATTGGACTTTACTTTCCACACCAGTCACATCCACACCTCGGTGTTGGTTTTGCTTTGGCTCTGTCTTCATCCTTTCTGGAGTTATTTCTCCACTGATCTCCAGTAGCATATTGGGCACGTACTGGGGAGTTCATCTCTCAGTGTCCTATCTTTTTGCCTTTTCATACTGTTCATGGGATTCTCAAGGCAAGAATACTGAAGTGGTTTGCCATTCCTTCTCCAGTGGACCACATTTTGTCAGAACTCTCCACCATGAACCATCTGTTGGAGGACCCTACAAGGCATGGCTCACAGTTTCACTGAGTTAGACAAGGCTGTGGTCCCTGAGATCAGACTGATTAGTTTTCTGTGATTGTGGTTTTCAGTCTGTCTGCCCTCTGATGGAGAAGGATAGGAGGCTTATGAAAACTTCTTGATGGGGCAGACTGACTGAAGGGGAAACTGGGTCTTATTCTGATGGGTGGGGCCATGCTCAGGAAATCTTTAATCGAATTTTCTGTTGATGAGTGGGGCTGTGTTCTCTCCCTGTTATTTCTATAACCTTCAATGTATGGCAAGTAAATTTCAAATGAACTGCTTCTGAGCTTTTAAAATAAAGTGTCAAATGAATTCTTATGTTGTCTCTTTGGTCTTCAGCAATATTTTCAGTTTTCACAAAGGCAAACCAGTAATGAATGCAGGATCATGTTTATACAAAAAGAAAATATTTAAAACTATTTCCATTTTTTATGAAAACATGGCATGTCACCATCAATTAAGTTTTCTGATTAAAATGACAATCTTTGATTATTCAAAATCCCTATTATTAGAATTGAGCAGAAAATTCACTATTCCATATTGTCTTTTTAACATTAATCACAGTCACATTTTCATACAAGAGAAATAAACAAATCTTAAAGATATATTTGCTTTCTTTTTCTCTCTTTTTAATTAAACATTCTTAACTCATTGCATAGGGGGGAAAACGATTAAATAATTAACTTTTTATTCTTTGGAGATCCCTGTGCATTTTAATTTACATGTTGATTATATAGCCAGGAAAATTCTCCCATGCTAAATTTGATTAAGCAAGGCAGAAAGTGCCTTAAAATGAATAGATGGTTGAACAGAATGTGTTTTGTCTAATTGCATTAATGAACTACCCTGATGAGGCTTGTTTAAAGCAAAAGGCACCCCTGACCTTTTAATTAACTGTAAAACAGGATACTTCTAATATCGAAGAGTTTTACTCCATTTTTATTGTTTTTTAAACCAAACAGTTAAACCACTTAAATTCTTTAGAAAATAATAGAATGGGTGAAAAAGTAAGCATTCCTTGTCTCAGATGTGAGACAATTGCTCCCTGCTCATGGCAAAACTCTCATTTGAAGCCACCAGTGCTTTTTTTTTTTTAATTTTATTTTTTTTATATAATTTTAAAATCTTTAATTCTTACATGTGTTCCCAAACAAGAACCCCCCTCCCACCTCCCTCCCCATAACATCTCTCTGGGTCATCCCCATGCACCAGCCCCAAGCATGCTGTATCCTGCGTCAGACATAGACTGGCGATTCAATTCTTACATGATAGTATACATGTTAGAATGCCATTCTCCCAAATCATCCCACCCTCTCCCTCTCTTTTATATCCCAGACAGACAAAGATAGACATTGTGGGAAGGATCCATGAAAAAGTAAATTATATAAACCATAATATTGTCTGTAAGGGCTATGACTTATGTACCAAAACAAAAGAATGTCTGATGATAAATTGTAATAGTATAATCCAACATGAGTGGAATTTATGTGTCACAGTTTTCAAGGAGGACACTGACTGGTTGTAGAAATATACTCCTCTCACGTGGGAAGTGTATTCTCTGTCCATACAATGTATAGCATTTCCATGATACTGCAATATTTAAATTTTACACATGTAACCATCTAGTAGTCTGAAAGAATAGTGTAGCTATTAAATAACTATTTAATTTACTTGGGCCAAAATCATTGTGGAAGTCTTCATTGCTAGGATGTTTCTTAAATGTATGAGTATTTGTGTTTCTGTGAGTTGAATGATATATATTTAAAGAAAAGTGAGTCTTTCAGATAGAGAAATTTTGGCAAGAACTCAAGCCATGCTCAGTTCAGTTAAGTCGCTCAGTCGTGTCCGACTCTTTGCGACCCCATAAATTGCAGCACGCCAGGCCTCCCTGTCCATCACCACCTCCTGGAGTTCACTCAGACTCAGGTCCATCGAGTCGGTGATGCCATCCAGCCGTCTCATCCTCTGTCGTCCCCTTTTCCTCCTGCCCTCAATCCCTCCCAGCATCAGAGTCTTTTCCAATGAGTCAACTATTTCCATGAGGTGGCCAAAGTACTGGATCTTCAGCATTAGCATCATTCCTTCCAAAGAAATCCCAGGGTTGATCTCCTTCAGAATGGACTGGTTGGATCTCCTTGAAGTCCAAGGGACTCTCAAGAGTCTTCTCCAACACCACAGTTCCAAAGCATCAATTCTTCAGCTCTCAGCCTTCTTCACAGTCCAACTCTCACATCCATACATGACCACTGGAAAAATCATAGCCTTGACTAGACAGACCTTAGTCGGCAAAGTAATGTCTCTGCTTTTGAATATACTATCTAGGTTGGTCATAACTTTTCTTCCAAGGAGTAAGCGTCTTTTAATTTCATGGCTGCAGTCACTATCTGCAGTGATTTTGGAGCCCAAAAAAATAGTCTGACATTGAGAGGGCTTTACCTGCTGTAAATTACATTGTGTGTAAAAAGTAACTTTATATAATTTTAACTACAGAAAACAACCCTGGGCACCAGTAAAGCTGACTTCTGTGAAATGAATGATAAAGTAATTATTATTCCAAAGCCTCAGTGTTGAAAAGAACAATAGAAAAAATATATTTTTATAAACTAATATTAAGTTATAATTAAAGTACAAAACATCAGAAAAGGAGAACAATATTTTAGGCTAATATTTGATATAATTTTGACACTGAGAAAAATATCCCAGTATCATTACGAGTGTGGAAAACCAAGATATGTTTATACATTTAACTGCTAGAAAACAAAGCCAAAGGTTAGCAATAATAATCTTTGAATTATGGGATTGCAAAGTGATTTTTAAAAAATTTATATACATTTTCTGAAATTTGTATTTTAAAATCAATACATTGTCGATAAAATACTCATGTAATATAAAGTGAATTGCTAAAAGATTACATTTAATTCTATAAATTATAGTTAGTTCTTATGTCTATGAATGTTGAATTTTTGTAAATTAAGAGTTCTGTAAATTAAATATTCTGTGGTTGCTTCATTTCTTACAGTTCTTTGTCTTCCTACTTCTGATTCTAAATATCTGTCAAATATGCATTTGCATATACATAACAAGTAGTTGAGAAACCTATGTACAGGTCAGGAAACAACAGTTAGAATTGGATATGGAACAACACACTGGTTCCAAATACAAAAAGGAGTATGTCAAGGTGGTATATTGTCACCCTCCTTATTTAACGTACATGCAGAGTACATCATGAGAAATGCTGGGCTAGAAGAAGCACAAGCTGGAATCAAGATTGCTGGGAGAAATATCAATAACCTCAGATATGCAGATGACACCACCCTTATGGCAGAAAGTGAAGAGGAACTCAAAAGCCTCTTGATGAAAGTGAAAGAGGAGAGTGAAAAAGTTGGCTTAAAGCTCAACATTCAGAAAATGAAGATCATGGCATCTGGTCCCATCATTTCATGGGAAGTAGATGGGGAAACAGTGTCAGACTTTATTTTGGGGGGCTCCAAAATCACTGCAGATGGTGATTGCAGTCATGAAATTAAAAGACACTTACTCCTTAGAAGGAAAGTTATGACCAACCTAGACAAAGGTTCATCTAGACGAGACTATGGTTTTTCCAGTGGTCATGTATGGATGTAAGAGTTGGACTGTGAAGAAAGCTGAGAGCCAAAGAATTGATGCTTTTGAACTGTGGTGTTGGAGAAGACTCTTGAGAGTCCCTTGGACTGCAAGGAGATCCAACCAGTCCATTCTGAAGGAGATCAACCCTGGGATTTCTTTGGAAGGAATGAAGCTAAAGCTGAAACTCCAGTACTTTGGCCACCTCATAGAAATAGTTGACTCATTGGAAAAGACTCTGATGCTGGGAGGGATTGGGGGCAGCAGGAGAAGAGGAAACAGAGGATGAGATGGCTGGATGGCATCACTGACTGGATGGACGTGAGTCTGAGTGAACTCCGGGAGTTGGTGATGGACAGGGAGTCCTGGCGTGCTGCAATTCATGGGGTCGCAAAGAGTCGGACACGACTGAGCGACTGAAGTGAACTGAACAAGTAGTTGGGAGAGCAATTAAGTTTTTGTCTGTGTGTTAGTCGCTCAGTCATGCCTGACTCTTTGCGACCCCATGGACTACAATCCACTAGGTTCCTCTGTCCATGAGATACTCCAGGCAAGGATACTGGAGTGGGTTGCCATTTCCTTCTCCAGAGGATCTTCCCAACCCAGGGATCGAACCCCGGTCTCCTGCACTGCAGGCAAATTCTTTACCGACTGAGCTACAAGGGAGGAGATGGGGTTAGAAAGTGTATTTACAAAACAGATCACCTATGTATTCTACCCAGGAACTGAAATTTCTCTTTCATGCTATTTGCAGAGATTTATTCAAAAGTCTTTTTCATTGAATAATATTTACATTGCTTTTGTTGTTGTTGTTCAGTTGTGTCTGATCTTTTCAACTCCATGGATGTCATGCTAGGATTCCCTTACCTTCACTATCTCCTGGACTTTGCTCAAACTCATGTTCATTGAGTTGGTGATGCCATCCAACCACCTCATCCTCTGTCACCCACTTTGCCTCCTGGCTTCAATATTTCCCAGCATCAGAATCTTTTCCAGTGAGTCAGCTATTCACAAAAAGTGGCCAAAGTATTGAAGCTTCAGCTTCATCATTAGCCCTTCCAATGAGTATTCAGGGTTGATTTCCTTTAGGATTGACTGGTTTGATCTTCTTGTAGTCCAAGAGACTCTCAAGTGTCTTCTCCAGCACCACAAATTCAAAAGCATCAGTTCTTCAGAACTCAGCCTTCTTAATGGTCCACCTCTCATATCAATACATTAGTTCTGGAAAAACATAGCTTTGACTATACGGATCTTTGTTGGCAAACTGATGTCTTTACTTTTTAATCTGCTGTCTGGGCTTGTCATAGCTTATTATCCAAGGAAAAAGTGTCCTTTAATTTTATGGCTACAGTCACCATCTGCAGTGATTTTGGAGCCCTTGCCTTGAAGTAGTGAGACTGGATGCCATGATCACTTTGAATTTTAAGCCAGCTTTTTCACTCTCCTCTTTCACCCTGATTAAGAGGCTCTTCAGTGCTTCTTCACTTTCTGCCATTAGAGTGGCATCATCTGCATATCTGAAGCTGTTGATATTTCTCCCAGAATTCTTGATTCCAGCTTGTGCTTCATCCAGCCCAGCATTTCACGTGATGTACTCTGCATATAAGCTAAATAAGTAGGGTGACAATGTGCAGCCTTGTTGTACTCCTTTCCCAATTTTGAACCAGTCCACAGCTCAGACAGTAAAGAATCTACCAACATTGTGGGAGACCTGGGTTTGATCCCTGGTTTGGGAAGATACCCTGGAGGAGGATATAGCAACCCACTCCAGTTTTCTTGCCTGGAGTATCCCCATGCACAGAGGAGCCTGGTGGGCTAGAGTCCACGGGGTCTCAAAGAGTTAGACACAACTGATCAACTAAGCACACATTGTTCCATGTCCAGTTCTAGCTGTGGCTTCTTAACCTGCACACAGGTTTCTTAAGAAGCAGGTAAGATGATCTGGTATTCCCCTTTCTTTAAGAATTTTTCACAGTTTGTTGGGATCCTCACAGTCAAAGACTTTAGCAAAATCAATGAAGCAAAAGTAGATTTTTTTTTTTGAATGCCCTTGCTTTTTCTATGATCCAACAGATATTAGCAATTTGATCTCTGGTTCCTGTGCCTTTTCTAAGTCCAGCTTGTACGTCCATAAATTCTCAGGTCACATAATATTGAAATCTAGCATGAAGGATTTTGATCATTAATTTGCTACAATTGTACAGTAGTTTGAACATTCTTTAGCATGGCCTTTCTTTGGGATTGAAATGAAAATTGACCTCTTCCAGTCCTGTGGCCAAAGCTGAGTTTTCTAAATTTGCTGACATAGTGAGTGCAGCACTTTAACAGCATCATCTTTTAGGATTTGAAATAGATTAGCTGGAATTCCATCACCTCCACTAGCTCTGTTCATAGAAATGGTTCATTATTACATTCCTTTTACTGAGTAAATATTGTTACTGCAGGACCAATTGCTATAAAATTGGGTGCACATCATTTCTCATGGATCTAATTTTATAATTCCTATGCTGCTCATGTACATTTTTATAATATGAGTTGATTCTTTCATTCCTCAAATAGTTATTGAACACTTACTACATGACAAATTCTGTCTCAATTCCCTAATGTTCTGAAATTAAACAATATTACACTTTGCTTCATATTCAGGTTACACAAATTCTTTTACTACTGTTTTACCCAGAATTTTAATTGTCTTTTATCATTATTAAAATAAATTGGGTATTCTTGCTTCCTCATTTTTAATACTTTATAATTTATTCTCATTATAATTTGATCTTGATACTTTCATGAGACAAAAATTTATAATACATGACAGTAATTATTCTGTTCATTGCCTCAGTCACTACTGCTCACCTGACATAGAGTCTGCTGTATTTTAGGTCCTTGACAAACATTTTTATAATGGATAAATAGAAAATGCAATAATATGATTAGTATTTGTCCTTCTTTTTGGCTTTCCATGACCTCAAAATTGGGTCTATGGAGACTGGGTTTCTTATAAACTTTTTGGTTTTATAAGTTCAAAAATGATTGTGTCTAGTTACATACCAAAAGAATTTATTTCAGAAAGAAGCTGAAGCCGAAACTTATTTATTTTTTCAATTATTTATCAGATTTTGGTTTATTATAAAAATAAATTTTTGCATTCAATCTTCACCTGGCTTTAATCTGAGTGAGATAAATTTAGATACAGATATAAAAAGAAAGAAAGGAAAATATTATGATGCTGAGAAATATCATCTTATTCAAAAAATTTAGTTATTTCTCTCAGTTCCATGTTTTACTTGAAAAGTTTATTTTTTGTAACTATTAAATGGACTATTTCTTTAGCTAATACTTAATTAAACAAATCTAGACTCCTCAATTTTCCTTGAATATATTTCCTGAAAATGAAAAATACCTTAATCCCTCCCATTCCTTCTCACCTCAAATCAAAAGCCTTAAAGATACTATTTAGATGTAGCCTAAGATGGCAGAGGAATAGGACGGGGAGACCACTTTCTCCCCCACAAATTCATCAAAAGAACATTTGAAAGCTGAGTAAATTCCACAAAACAACTTCTGAATGACAGCAGAGGACATCAGGCACCCTGAAAAGCAGCCCATTGTCTTCAAAAGGAGGTAGGAAAAATATAAAAGATAAAAAGAGAGACAAAAAAGGTAGGGATGGAGCTCCATCCTGGGAAGGGAGTCTTAAAAAAGAGAGAAGTTTCCAAACACCAGGAAACACTCTCACTGCTGAATCTGTGGCGAGCCTTGGAACAGCAGAGGGCAACATAACTGGGAGGAAAAATAAATAAATAATTAAAACCCGCAGATTACATGCCCAATGGTAGCTTCCCCAGTGGAGAAGCACCCCAGATGCCTGCACCCACCACTAGCAAGCAGGGGCTGAGCAGGGAGGTGCAGGCTGCATTGCTTAGAGTAAGAACAAGGCCTGAATGCCCCAAGGGCAATCTGAAGGAACTAACTTGGGATAGCAAACCAGACTGTGGGATAGCTACCACGCAAAAAGCCCTAACCTAAGCCACCGCCAGGCGCACTCACAGAACAAAGGCCTGAGCAGAGCTAGCTGGCTACAGACCTGCCCATCCCCCTCTGGTGACAGGCAGACAAGGGCAGCCAGAGCTGGAAGGGAGCAATTGCAGCCCCAGAGAGGCATTATCTACCAAACTTCAAGCAGGCTTTGTTGCTAACCAAGACCTCTTGGGATTCTGGATGATCAACATCCACCTGAGAAGGTGCGCCGGTTTTATACCCAGAAAACCGAGTGGCAGGGATGGGGGAGGCGATAAGTCACAGCGACCGTGTTCGCCAAACACGTGGTCATCTGAGCTGCTCGGACCTGGGAAGAGCAAAACACGCAGGCCCAACCAAGTCTGCACCTCTAATGACTAGCCGAATACCTGAACCTGAATGGCTTAGACCTGGGAAGTGCATACACCCAGGGCCGGCCTCACACAGTTACCAGCAGAGCAAACTAGAGCCTTAGCAGTGTAGACAGGGAAAGCACACACACCGTGAGTGGAGGCAAACGCAGTGTGGGCAAGACACTGCGAGCACACGCCAGTGTTATTTGTTTGCAATGTCCCTCCCTCCTCACAGCACGTCTGCACAAGTGAGCCTTAAAAAGTGTCCACCACCACCCCCTTGTGTCAGGGTGGAAATTAGACACCGAAGAGACCAGCAAACAGAAGAAGCTAAAACAGAGAAAACCTCATTGGAAGTGACAGGTGTAATAGATTAAAACCCTGTAGTTAGTACCAACTACATAGGAAGGGGACTATAGATCTTGAGAAATATAAGTTGGATCAAGGAACTATCCGAAAATGAACTGACCCCACACTGCCCACAACACCACCAAAGTCCTAGATATATTTTTACTATTTTTACTATCATTCTTTAATAACTTTTTTATTTTTAAGTCCTCTATACTCCTTTAATTTGCATTTTTATAACCTACTATTACTTTGCAAAACAAAAAAAAAGCGACCCTATTTTTTAAAGCAAACTTCATATATATATATATATATATATATATATATATATATATATATTATAATTTTTGTGACTTTGTTTTTTATTTTCTTTTTTCCTTTAATATTTTATTTTTGAAAATCCAACCTTTACTCCAGATTTTTAATCTTTGCTTTTTGGCATTTGTTATCAATTTTGTACATTTAAGAACCCAATCTTCAGTACACATTTTTACTTGGGAGCAAGATTACTGGCTTGACTGCTCTCTCCCACTTTGGACTCTGCTTTTTCTCCATCAGGTCGCCTCTATCTCCTCCCTCCCCCATCTCTTCTCTACTCAACTCTGTGAATCTCTTTGTGTGTTCTGGACGGTGGAGAACACTTAGAGAACTGATTATTGACTGGATCTGTCTCTCTAATTTTGATTCACCCCTTTATCCTCCTGGCCACCTCTGTCTCCTTCCTCCTTCTTCTCTTCTGTGTATAACTCTGTGAACATATCTGAGCAGTCCAGACTGTGGAGTGCACATAACGAAGTGATTACTGGCTGCCTTGCTCTCTCCTCTATTGATTCTACCTCATCTCATCCTGGTCACCTCTATCTACCTCCTTTCTCTTCTCTTCTCCTTGTAACTCTGTGAACCTCTCTGGGTGTCCCTCACTATGGAGAAACTTTTCATCTTTAAGCTAAATGTTTTATCATTGGTGCTGTATAGATGGAGAAGTCTTGAGGCTACTGTAAAAATAAGACTGAAAACTAGAAGCAGGAGGCTTAAGACCAAATCCTGAGAATACCAGAGAATTCCTGACGCCAGGGAAAGTTAATCAACAGGAGCTCATCAAATGCCTCCATACCTACACTGAAACCAAGCACCACCCAAGGGCCAACAAGTTTCAGAGCAAGACATACCATGCAAATTCTCCAGCAACAAGGAACATAGCCCTGAGCTTCAATATACGGGCTGCCCAAAGTCACTCCAAACACATTGACATCTCATAACTCATTACTGGACATTTCATTGCACTCCAGAGAGAAGAAATCCAGCTCCACCCACCAGAACACTGACACAAGCTTCCTTAACCAGGAAACCTTGACAAGCCACCCATACAACCCCACCCACAGCAAGCAAACTCCACAATAAAGAGAACTCCACAAACTGCCAGAATACAGAAAGGCCACCCCAAACACAGTAATATAAAGAAGATGAAGAGACAGAGGAATATCTAGCAGGTAAAGGAACGGGATAAATGCCCGCCAAACCAAACAAAAGAGGAAGAGATGGGGAATCTACCTGATAAAAATTCCAAATAATGATAGTGAAAATGATCCAAAATCTTGAAAACAAAATGGAATCACAGATAAATAGCCTGGAGACAAGGATTAAGAAGATTCAAGAAAGGTTTAACAAAGAGTTAAATAAATTAAAAAAGAGTCAATATATAATGAATAACGCAATAAATGATGTCAAAAACACTCTGAAGAGAACAAATAGTAGAATAATGGAGGCAGAAGATAGGATTGGTGGGGCAGAAGATAGAATGGTAAAAATAAATGAAGCAGAGAGGAAAAAAGAAAAACGAATTAAAAGAAATGAGGACAAATTCAGAGACCTCTGGGACAATGTTAAATGCCCCAACATTCGAATCATAGGAGTCGCAGAAGAAGACGAAAAGAAAGACCATGAGGAAATACTTGAGGAGATAATAGTTGAAAACTTCCCTAAAATGGGGAAGGAAATAATCACCCAAGTCCAAAAAACCCGAGAGTCCCAAACAGAATAAACCCAAGGCGAAACACCTCAAGATACATATTAATCAAATTAACAAAGATCAAACACAAAAAAAGGAATATTAAAAGCATCAAGGGAAAACAACAAATAACACACAAGGGGATTTCCATAAGGATAACAGCTGACCTTTCAATAGAAACTCTTCAGGCCAGGAGGGAATGGCAGGACATACTTAAAGTAATGAAAGAAAATAACTTACAGCCCAGATTACTCTACCCAGCAAGGATCTCATTGATACATGAAAGAGAAATCAAAAGCTTTACAGACAAGCAAAAGCTTAGAGAATTCAGCACCAACAAACCAGCTCTCCAACAAATACTAAAATATATTCTCTAGACGGGAAACACAAAAAAGATGTATAAACTCGAACCCAAAACAATAAAGTAAATAATGGGATCATACTTATCAATAATTACCTTAAATGTAAATGGGTTGAATGCTCAAACCAAAAGACAAAGACTGGCTATATGGATACAAAAACAAGACCCCTATATATGTTGTCTACAAGAGAAACACCTCAAAACGAGGGACATATACAGACTGAAAGTGAAGGGCTGGAAAAGATATTCCATGCAAATAGAGACCAAAAGAAAGCAGCAGTAGCAATACCCATATCACATAAAATAGACTTTGAAACAAAGGCTGTGAAAAGACACAAAGAAGGACACTACCTAATGATCAAAGGATCAATCCAAGAAGAAGACATAACTACTATAAATATATATGCACCCAACATAGGAGTACCGCAATATGTAAGACAAATGCTAACAAGTATGAAAGGGGAAATTAACAATAACACAATAATAGTGGGAAACTTTAATACCCCCACTCACACCAATGGATAGATCAACTAAACAGAAAATTAACAAGGAAACACACACATTAAATGATACAATAGACCAGTTAGACCTAATTGATATCAATAAGACATTTCACCCCAAAACAATGAATTTCACCTTTTCCTCAAGTGCACATGGAACCATCTCCAGGATAGATCACATTCTGGGCCATAAATCTACCCTTGGTAAATTAAAAAAAAATTGATATCATTCCAAGTATCTTTGCTGACCACAATGCAGTAAGATTACATCTCAATTACAGGAGAAAAACTATTAAAAATTCCAACATATGGAGGCTGAACAACATGCTGCTGAATAACCAACAAATCACAGAAGAAATCAAAAAAGAAATCAAAATATGCTTAGAAATGAATGAAAATGAAAACAACCCAAAACCTGTGGGACACTGTAAAAGCAGTGGTAAGGGGAAGGTTCATAGCAATACAGGCATACCTCAAGAAACAAGAACAAATAAATAACCTAACTCTACACCTAAAGCAACTAAAAATGGAAGAAGTGAAGAACCCCAGAGTTCGTAGAAGGAAAGAAATCTTAAAAATTAGGACAGAAATAAATGCAAAAGAAACAAAAGATACCATAGCAAAAATCAACAGAGCCAAAAGCTGGTTATTTGAAAGGATAAATAAATAGACAAACCATTAGCCAGCCTCATCAAGAAACAAAGGGAGAAAAATCAAATCAATAAAATTAGAAATGAAAATGGAGCGATCACAACAGATAACACAGAAACACAAAGGATCATAAGAGACCATTATCAGTAATTATATGCCAATAAAATGGACAACGTGGAAAAATTGGACAAATTCTTCAAAAAGTACAACTTTCCAAAACTGAACCAGAAAGAAACAGAAAATCTTAACAGACCCATCACAAATACGGAAATTGAAACTGTAATCAGAAATCATCCAGCAAACAAAAGCCCAGGTCCAGAAGGTTTCATAGCTGAATTCTACCAAAAATTTAGAGAAGAACTAATACCTATCCTACTCAAACTCTTCCAGAAAATTGTAGAGGAAGGTAAATTTCCAACCTCATTCTATGAAGCCACCATCACCCTAATACCAAAACCTGACACAGATGCCACAAAAAAAGAAAACTACAAGCCAATATCATTGATGAACACAGACGCAAAAATCCTTAACAAAATTCTAGCAATCAGAATCCAACAACACATTAAAAAGATCATACATCATAACCAAGTGGGCTTTATCCCAGAGATGCAAGGATTCTTCAATATCTGATAATCAATCAATGTAATACACCACATTAACAAATTGAAAAATAAAAGCCATATGATTATCTCAGTAGATGCAGAGAAAACCTTTTGCAAAATTCAACATCCATTTATGATTAAAAAAAAAAAAACTCTCCAGAAAGCAGGAATAGAAGGAACATATCTCAACATAATAAAAGCTACATATGACAAACCCACAGCAAACATTAGCCTCAACGGTGAAAAATTGAAAGCATTTCCGCTAAAGTCAGGAACAAGACAAGGATGCCAACTTTCACCACTACTATTCAATATAGTTTTGGAAGTTTTGGCCACAGCAATCAGAGCAGAAAAAGAAATAAAAGGAATCCAAATCAGAAAAGAAGAAGTAAAACTCTCACTGTTGGCAGATGACATGATCCTCTACATAGAAAACCCTAAAGACTACACCAGAAAATTGCTAGTGCTAATCAATGAATATAGTAAAGCTGCAGGATATAAAATCAACACACCAAAATCTCTTGCATTCCTATACATTATTAATGAGAAAATAGGAAGAGAAAATAAGGAAACAATTCCATTCACCATTGCAATGAAAAGAATAAAAGACTTAGGAATATATCTACCTAAAGAAACTAAAGACCTATATGCAGAAAACTATTAAACACTGGTGAAAGAAATCAAAGAGGACACTAATAGATGGAGAAATAGACTATGTTCATGGATCAGAAGCATCAATATAGTGAAAATGAGTATACCACCCAAAGCAATCTATAGATTCAATGCAATCCCTATGAAGCTACCAATGGTATTTCTCACAGAGCTAGAACAAATAATTTCACAATTTGTATGGAAATACAAAAAACCTCGAATAGCCAAAGCAATCTTGAGAAAGAAGAACGGAACTGGAGGAATCAACCTGCCCGACTTCATGTTCTACTACAAAGCCACAGTCATCAAGACAATATGGTACTGGCACAAAGAGAGAAATATAGATCAATGGAATGAAATAGAAGGCCCAGAGATAAGTCCATGCACTTATGGACACCGTATCTTTGACAAAGAAGGCAAGAATATAAAATGGATTAAAGACAATCCGTTTAACAAGTGGTGCTGGGAAAATTGGTCAACCACTTGTAAAAGAATGAAACTAGAACACTTTCTAACACCATACACAAAAAATAAACTCAAAACGGATTAAAGATCTAAATGTAAGACCAGAAACTATAAAACTCCTAGAGGAGAACATAGGCAAAACACTCTCCGACATACATCACAGCAGGATCCTCTATGACCCGCCTCAGAGAATATTGGAAATAAAAACAAAAATAAACAAATGGGACCTAATTAAACTTAAAAGCTTCTGCACAACAAAGGAAACTATAAGCAAGGTGAAAAGACAGCCTTCTGAATGAGAGAAAATAATAGCAAATGAAGCAACTGACAAACAACTAATCTCAAAAATATACAAGCAACTCCTGCAGCTCAATTTCAGAAAAATAAATAACCCAATCAAAAAATGGGCCAAGAACTAATTAGACATTTCTCCTAAGAAGACATACAGATGGCTAACAAACACATGAAAAGATGCTCAACATCACTCATTATCAGAGAAATGCAAATCAAAACCACAATGAGGTACCATTTCATGCTAGTCAGAATGGCTGCTATTCAAAAGTCTACAAGCAATAAATGCTGTAGAGGGTGTGGAAAAAAGGAACCCTCTTACACTGTTGGTGGGAATGCAAACTAGTACAGTCACTATGGAGAACAGTGTGGAGATTCCTTAAAAACTGGAAATAGAACTGCCATACGACCCAGCAATCCAACTGCTGGACATACACACCAAGGAAACCAGAATTGAAAGAGACACATGTACCCCAATGTTCATCACGGCACTGTTTATAACAGCCAGGACATGAAAGAAACCTATATGTCCATCAGCAGACCAATGGATAAGAAAACGATGGTAGATATACACAATGGAGTATTACTCAGCCATTAAAAAGAATACATTTGAAACAGTTCTAATGAGGTGGATGAATCTGGAGCCTATTATACCGAGTGAAGTAAGCCAAAAAAAAAAAAAAAAAAACACCAATGCAGTATACTAATGCATATATATGAAATTTAGAAAGTTGGTAATGATAACTCTATATGCGAGACAGCAAAAGAGACACAGATGTATAGAACTGTGTTTTGGACTTTGCAGAGAGGGAGAGGGTGGGATGATTTGGGAGAATGGCACTGAAACATGTGTAATATCATATATGAAATAAAAATCAGTGCAGGTTCGGTGCATGATACAGGATGCTCAGGGCTGGTGCACTGGGACAACCCAGAGGGATGGGATGGTAAGGGAGGTGGAAGACGGGTTTAGGATGGGGAACACGTGTACATCTGTGCCAGATTCATGTTGATATGGCGAAACCAATACAGTAATGTAAAGTAAAAAAAAAAAAAAAAGATACTATTTAGTCTGTTATACACAAAAATAAGATTCAAATATTGAGATATGTAGTAAAATCAACAGTTCCTGGTAATCAAATGACTTCTGAGGGCATTAAAAATAATCCTGCTAATACATAATAATCCTGCTAAGCCTTTGACGGTGTGGATCACAATAAACTGTGGAAAATTCTGAGAGAGATGGGAATACTAGACCACCCAACCTGCCTCTTGAGAAATCTGTATGCAGGTCAGGAAGCAACAGTAAGAACTGCACATGGAACAACAGACTGGTTCCAAACAGGAGAAGAAGTACATCAAGGCTGTATATTGTCACCCTGCTTACTTAACTTATATGCAGAGTACATCATAAGAAATGCTGGACTGGAAGAAACACAAGCTGGAATCAAGATTGCTGGCAGAAATATCAATAACCTCAGATATGCAGATGACACCACCCTTATGGCAGAAAGTGAAGAGGAGCTAAAAAGCCTCTTGATGAAAGTGAAAGAGGAGAGTGAAAAAGTTGGCTTAAAGCTCAACATTCAGAAAACGAAGATCATGGCATCTGGTCTCATCACTTCATGGGAAATAGATGAGGAAACAGTAGAAACAGTCAGACTTTATTTTTGGGGGCTTCAAAATCACTGCAGATGGTGACTGCAGCCATGAAATTAAAAGACGCTTACTCCTTGGAAGAAAAGTTATGACCAACCTAGATAGTATATTCAAAAGCAGAGACATTACTTTGCTGACTAAGACCCGTCTAGTCAAGGCTATGGTTTTTCCTGTGGTCATGTATGGATGTGAGAGTTGGACTGTGAAGAAGGCTGAGCGCCGAAGAATTGATGCTTTTGAACTGTGGTGTTGGAGAAGACTCTTGAGAGTCCCTTGGACTGCAAGGAGATCCAACCAGTCCATTCTGAAGGAGATCAACCCTGGGATTTCTTTGGAAGGAAGACGCTAAAGCTGAAGCTGCAGTACTTCGGCCACCTTATGCGAAGAGTTGACTCATTGGAAAAGACTCTGATGCTGTGAGGGATTGGGGGCAGAAGGAAAAGGGGACTCCCAAGGATGAGATGGCTTGATGGCATCACGGACTCCATGGACATGAGTCTGAGTGAACTCCAGGAGATGGTGATGGACAGGGAGGCCTGGCATGCTGCGATTCATGGGGTCGCAAAGAGTCGGACACGACTGAGCAAATGAACTGAACTGAACTGAACTGAACTGAATACGTACTTGGATTTATATTAATTTAGCTTTCACTGAATGGAAAGAGTCTGTGCATTTGAGTATATTTTCAGATTCCTAGTTATTACACTCATTTGACTTAGGATTTCATAACAATTCTCTTTGGAGTACACTTTTTGATAGTCTAGACAATTTTAGATTTCCCAGTTCTTAGGTTCTACATCCTTTGGTTTCTTATCCTCCTTACAGGTTTAGTTAAAAACTCATAGGATCAGTATTTGCATTAAGACATCTGCCTATTTGGGGCTCCCCTGGTAGCTCTGACGGTTAAGAACATGCCTGCAATGCAGGAAACCTATGTTGGATTCCTGGGTAGGGAAGAATCCCTGGAGAATGGAATGACTATCCACTCCAGCATTCTTGCCTGGATAATTCCATGGACAGAAGGTACAGTCCATGGGATTACAGAGTTGGACATGCCTGACTAACTAACACTTTCACTTTTTCATTTACCTATTCACCTGAATAATGGTAATACTCAATGGAAACAAAAGGTTAGTGTCCTTAGAATGTGATGTTCTAAATAAGTGAAGAGTACTCCTGTTGGACTGCCACCACTCTTCCTTCTGCTTCCCCAACCAAAGTGAAAATCTAAGATGTTTTCATTCTGTTATATAATTTACTTTATTATTTGCTTTTGTAGAAACATTTTACTTAGGATAGAATTTGAGAGAGAGAGATTAAGCAGTGAAGTACCCAAGGAAGAGGGAAAAAGTGTTCCCCATGAACATACTAGCAGCAAAACCCTGTTTCTTTGAAACAAATTAAAGATGTTAAGCAGAGGTTAAACTATTTTCTTAAAGTGTTAGCTGCTCAGTCGTGTCTGACTGCAACCCCAGGGACTGTAGCCCACTAGCTTCCTCTGTACATGGGATTCTCCAGGCAAGAATTTGGAAGTGAATTGCCATTCCCTTATCCTGGAGATCTTCCCAACCCAGGGATCAAATCAGGGCCTCCTGTATTGCAGCAAATTATCTTACTTTTGCAGTTAGAATTACGTATTTTTCTCCAGAGCCAATAATCATTAAAACTGGGACCTGAATTCAAGATTGTCTTACTTTAAACTCTGTATTTTCCAGTATTTTATGACTTTCCATTAAACTAAAGAACACCTTAAAGATGACCACTTTTCAGCAGGCTAAAGAACGTTTGCAACTTTCAGTACATCATTTTTAAAAGTGTCCTATTAAGGTGTTTGGGCATTTAATAAGCATCTGCTGCTCATTAATTTTTAATAAATTGGGATTCTCTGTACCTAGATGTCTTTTAACTTGCAGGGAAACTTTACTCCTCAGTGGCTCATTCCTAGCCAACAGTTGATACCAAATTAAACAAGTAACTACTGCCTGCCAGACATTCAATGTGCCCCAAACCCTTATTTATCCAGATATTCAGAATCCATCACACCTAAATATTATTATGATAACTTGGTGTTTTATTTATTAAATATTAACAGAAATGTCAATTTCCATGAAAAATAAAGGAATAAAATTTTATGTAACATTCTGAATAACATGTATAAATTTATGATTCTCAGCATTATTCAACATCAGGGACAAGTATTGTACTCAAGACAGCAATCAGAGTAAAGGAAAGAATATGAGAATCAGAAAAGAGAATGCCAAAAATATTACTAAAAGAAAACTCATTTGCTTTGGGGAAAAAGGAAAAACACTGAGTCCAAAAGAACCCATGTACATATTACACACAGGAAATTTTATTTGAGTAATACATGTGTGAAGCTGTTTAGTGAAGTGGAGTCGCTCAGTCATGTCCGACTCTTTGCAACCCTGTGGACTGTAGCCCTCCAGGCTCCTCTGTCCATGGGATTCTCCAGGCAAGAATACTGGAGTAAGTTGCCATTTCCTTCTCCAGGGGATCTTCCCAACCCAGGGATCAAACCCAGGTTTCCTGCATTGCAGGCAGATCCTTTATCCTCTGAGCCACCAGGAAAGCCACGTAAAGCTGTGTACATAGATAAAATTAAGGAGTCATTTGGATATGCAGGCTCTATTTTATGCTAGGTATACTAGTGCCTACTTAATGGACTTGTAAAATGAAAAGAGAATGAATAGAAAGCACTTATCACACTACCTGGCTCATATTAAACAGCTGATAAATGGTAGCTCTTATGATTTTTTATTGTGATCATTATTTCAGAAGCCCAGGATGAACACTTTGGATGTATATGCATTAATGAATTAATCCTCTAAATTTATAATGATAATGCATGGGTAGTTATCTAGACAATTCAGTTCAGAATGTCTACTGGGGAACTAGGGTTATTTGGTTTGGCTGTCATATATTGAGATAATTAGTTGCATAGCTGAAAAATGTCTTTTTTACCAGCCAGCAGCCAATAGATTTGTAATAGTTGAATCAGTGGCTACCCTGTCTATCATAGTGCTAATTGAAAAAAAAAAAAAAGGTATATATGGCTTCCTGAAAATCAATTAGAGACCCCATAATGTGTTTTATTACCTAGAAAGGAAATAGAAATAGTGTAAATGTGATCATGTATTACAAGTATTAGTTCTATAGAATGATATAATGAATGTCTGGGAATTATAAGGGTATGTTGATTTTGTCCATACAGGAAGGTCAGAAGCTTCAAACTGTGTATATTCTGAAAATCCAAGGACATGGTGAAGAGGTGTCACTTTTTTGGTGATGATTTTTGAACGTGTTGCTGATGAGAACAGCATGGCAGCAAGGTTATTTCGATCACAATTATTTTTCTCAGTGAAAATTATGCAGTTGGCATTAAGGCTTGTAAATTAGTCTTTCATGAAATTAAAGTGATTATATCAGTTCCTCAGGACCTAGTGATTCTTAGTGAATTGAGTTTTTCTCTCTTGTAGCTAGGAAGCTGAGGCAGAGACTCAATGTCAACTGTCTGGTTATTGCCCATCCCCCATCATCCACTTGGAAAACCATGAGAGATCAAGCCTCTTACTGCTTTCTCTGCCTGGCTCCCTTCCTGAAGACTGTAGGCCTGCCAATCACCAAGAAAGTAGAAGTGAGTGGGAGTATCATAGGCCAGCAGCAGGTTTGGAATGTTTCATTTTTCTGTTATCATGGAGAGAACAAGCTGGGCAATTGACCAACTCCCTGCTGAAAAGATAGCTCTCACCCTATGGAAAGAATCAGGGAGGCAAAAGAGCCTGTAGACAAGTAAATTGCCTGCAAAGTGGCTCCAGTCATTTGAGGCTAAAGTGTAACATTCCTGGGTAATAGAACAGGCGCTTTTAGTCTGGTAAGTTACTTAAATGTTGCAGAAACAGAAACCTGGATTATTCTAAGCCTGTGTAGTTTTTAATGCATCTTGTACATTATTCATCTCTTTTTGTTCTTCCTATGTATTAAGCAAAACTTCTTTTGAAAAATGCAAGCTTGCCTTGATGTCTTATGGGGGAGAAAAGAAAAATAACATGTTTTCACAAAGAGACTCAAATTCTAACATTTTTAAGGGAAAGTCATGTAACCAACCCAGGGGCCAAAAGAGGATCATGATAGAAGTATTGCATGTGAATGAACCTCAATATGGTATCATTTAAGGAGATAGAGTTAGAAGTTACTAATTCTTTTTCATTCAGCCAATCCTTCCCACCAATGAAGAATTTAGAGGAACTGACTTTGGACTAATCAAAAGAGACATGTTCAATTATGAGATAGTCTGCCTCTCTACTAGAGTTTGACTATAGCAGTGTTTGTGCTGTGTGTGTGTAACATACATCTATGCACCTATGTTTGTATCAATAATTTTTAGAAATTGTGAGTATTCCTCAATATATGACAATTGTCAACCAAAATGCTGTGTTCAAATGCTAGTTTTGCTTCTCTGGGTTACAGCTTTCTTCAGTAAAATGAGAATAATAACAGAATATAACTAACAAGTTAGCAAAGAATATTCAAGAATTTGTTTCTCAAGACCTTAAAACAGGGTTGGCACAAGTAAAAGAACAAGAGCTATTAACTATTATTATTACTTGTGAATCCATTTAGCTACCTAGGAGTTTTATTTAATTGTTAAATTTAGGCAAATTTATTTATTAATATAAACCTAAAATACCAGGATGTTGTATAAATCCACATCTTAAAGGTGAACATTATTTTCATGTAAATATAGAATTATCAGTTTCAGTAACTTCAGAAAAGGAAATTCAATCTAATCTTAAAACTGACAGCAATTATAATACCAGGAAAATAAGAAGTGGGGGCAGGAGACAAGGAGAGACTGAGAGAGTTTTAAGGTACAGGGGAACTTGGTGAAGAATTGTGGGACCAGTAACTGAGAATAAATACCAAAATACTGAACTTCACATTTGAAGCAACTTAATTTTCCTCCCTCTTATAATCTAGAAGTAGAGAAGGTAATCAGAATTGTTAAATTTTTTACAGGGTTAGGGTAATAAAACATTAAGCTTAACATCTACCAAGGAGAGGAGGGAGCTGATAAACCCTCCACAGTTGGGAAGAAAATTATAAAGGGATTACCATAGCAATAACTGTGAACAAGCAATAGCCAGCTCTTCTAGGGAAAGAAGCCCATCTTCAGGTCATTTCAGGGGTTTAAAGTGAACTAAATTTTCCAAAGACACCTACTTCATCTAGAAGATCAAATTGTAAACATCTGTGAAGAATCTAAGGTTATCTAAGTATTCTTACCTTTTTCTTAAAATACAATCTCCAAAAAACAAAAGTAGGCATGCAATAAGGCAAGACACTGTTATTGAAAACTCAGAGTCACAAATGACAACTAGAATAGATACATAAGGGTGTCAGAAATTGGAGTTATCAGAAATTTATTTTTAACTAACCATGCTAAATATTTTTAAGGAAATAGAATATATGCTCAAAAATTTAAACAGAAAAGTTGAGTAGTGAAAAAGTGGAAATTGTAGAATTACAAATTAATGATTGGATTTCAAAATGCATTTTATGGCTTTTGAAGAGAGAATCATTGAATTGAGACATAGGTCAAAAGAAAATACCTACCGTGTAGCATAGAATGAAAAATAATACACAGAGAAACAAAAGAGAGTATAACAAATCTATAGAATAGTAAGAAGTTCTAGTATACTTACAATTGAAGTTTTAGAATGAGAGGAGAGGAAGCATCAGGCAAAAGGAATATTTAAAGATTTAGTGAATATTCCAAAATTGGCATTTAAGCCATTTATTGAGGAAACAGCAAATATCAATCAGAATAAAACAAATACACAAGAGAACAATAGAAAACACAACTAGACCTATAATTTAAAGCTGATTTTAAAACACACACACACACATAAAGGAAGAAATACTTAAAACAGCCAGATGAAAATTATATTATTTTCAAAGGAAATCAATTAAATGAAAAACAGTATCTTTCCATAGAAATAATGAAAATTAAGAGTTTTTGCCTTCTGGAAAACTTAATATCCAGCATATAACTCTATCCACAAAGTATCCTTCAAAAATGAATATTAAATAAGTGCATTTTAAAACAGACAAAATAGGAAACTTGCCACCAGAGACATTGTTAAATGTAAAGATAAATAAAGACTAAGAGTAAAATAAAAAAAAATCACACCAACTAAAGAAATGACAAAAAATCTGGTGTATATATATTAATGTCAAACAAATTTAAACTTCAGGTACCTCTTCCAGTCCATTGACCACAAGAATACCAGTCACAATCCATAGGAAATCCATTACGTATAATAAATTAAATTATCTCCTATGTATTTAGACATTTTGTGTGCTTTTTATGCATTTTTAGGCTAATATAATCCTGCTGCTGCTAAGTCGCTTCAGTCGTGTCTGACTCTGTGCGACCCCATAGACAGCAGCCCACCAGGCTCCGCTGTCCCTGGGATTCTCCAGGCAAGAACACTGGAGTGGGTTGCCATTTCCTTCTTCAATGCATGAAAGTGAAAAGTGAACGTGAAGTCACTGAGTCGTGTCCAACTCTCAGCAACCCCATGGACTGAAGCCCACCAGGCTCCTCCTTCCATGGGATTTTCCAGGCAAGAGTACTGGAGTGGGGTGCCATTGCCTTCTCAGAATATAATCCTAAAAAGACCCAAAAGATACCAAAAAAAAATTAGATAACTTATGCAAATCTGACCCATAAATATAGATATACTGAAGAAATTAATAGCACTGTGAACTAAACAAATATTTAAAAATATGTCTTTTAAACAAGAGCAAGTAGGGCAAACAACACATACCCAGACCCACTGGAGCAGCACTACTAAGGGGAAATTCATGGTGAAAAGAGTAATGCCTTGATTAGGTCACCTGATATGACTAGCATACTATAGAATTATGACATGAAAAAGAATCAACCAGCCCAATCTTCTCAGTAGATGGAAGCACCAATCCTTCCTGGGGCAGGATAAATCAAAACCTTGTGTTATAACTGTAGGATGTGGCTTCAAAACAGAAATTAATTGTTGTGAAGCACCTGCCTACAATCTAAAAGTGAGGATTGCCATCTTGCAAGTGACTGGGATTGGTTACATTAAACTCTGGACCAAACTGTCTTCTATTTACTTTTACAGAAAGCCAATCATTTTGATAAGAATTCTATGTTTGCTAATGATAATGATAATATCTGATTAATTTGATAACAATGTAGGAGAAGGGGTAAAGATAATTGGTCAAAGAGAAAATGATTATTAAGAAGTCCTTCTTAGGGAAACTAGAACTATGCTATAAAATTTTATCTTTAAGTCATTATTTTTGGCCTTAACAAGAGCAGTTTACTTGGCTTATACAGTTAATTATTGCAAAAACAAATGAAAATAATAAAAGAAACCTGTTATAAGATAAACTCTTTCAAAGATACATGATTAACACCTAAGGCACTTTCACAAAAAAAAAAAAAAAAAAAAAAACAAACAACTCTGCAAGGAATCATGGTGTTTTGTTGAAAAATGTCATGATACAAGTTTGAATAAGTAAATTAATGGATGAAATCCAGGAAACAACCTGTCTTTATTATTTTTTAATTAATACTAAAACATGGGAAGAGAAACTTAATTGGTCAAAGACAAATAGTAAAATGATCTTTGAAGCCCATGGCTGAATAGCATATATACTGAAATATTATTCAGCCATGAGAAGGAAGGAAATCCTATCTTTTATAACAACATGGATGGATTTTGAAAGCACTATGTTAAATGAAATAAGCTAGTTAGAGAAAGACAAATACTGTATGGTATCATTTATACATGGAATCAAATGTTATAGAAACAGAGAGTAGAAATGTGGTTGCTAGAGTTTGAGAAGTAGGTTGGTAAAAGGGCACAAAATTTCAGCTATAAAATGATAATGTATAGTGTGCTATCATTGTTTATACTGTATAGTGTTACTGAACTTTGGTAAGAGACTAGAATTTAAATGTTCTTACAAAAATAAAATTAAAAGATAAATATATAAAATGATGGATGTGTTAATTAACTAGACATGCTCTAACCAACTGAGTTAACCTGTCAGTTGGCAAACTCATTTAGGGAAATATAATCCTTTTATAAGGTGTGTGTGTGTGTGTGTAAGTCACTCAGTCATGTCTAACTCTATGCAACCCCATGGACTGTATAGCCTACCAGGCTCCTCTGTCCATGGAATTCTCCAGGCAAGAATACTGAGATGGGTTGTAATTTCATCCTCCAGGGGATCTTCCCAACCCAGGGATCAAACTGTGTCTCCTGCATTGCAGGAAGATTTTTTGCTATCTGACCCACCAGGGAATCTCTTTATAAAGCATAAGATATATCAAATCACCATGACATACACTTTAAATATCTTATAATTTTATATGTTCATAGTACATCAATAAAGCTGAATTTGTTTAAGTATATAGTAACATAATTATGTACATATTTGAATAACTTGATATTTTCAAAAGAGTCAATATTAAGAACAAGTGGGTCATCTGGCCCTGGCTGATTTCTGCAAAATTTAGTGCTTATTTTTCAAATTTTTGTTTAAGTAGAATTTATTTTTCTTAGTGCTGTTATGTATCCATATCAATAAAGAAGGAAAAAATGTATATTATGTGGTTTATTAAATATCTATATTCAAGTACTCATTTATCAATATAGAAAGTTTATATGAAGTCAAAGATGTCCCAGTGTTTTCTCTTTCCAAATCAGAATATTACCTGGTGAGCTATGTGTGAATCATATTATTCTATCTTTTTCAATATCTATTTTTATTTATTTATTTGTCTGTGCTAGGTATTAGTTGTGGCGTGCGGGATCTCTAGCTGCAGCATGTGAACTCAGTTGTGGCATGCGGGATCTAGTTCACTCACCAGAGACAGAACACAGACCCCCTGCACTGGGAGTGCAGGACCACTAGGAAAGTCCCTATTCTATCTTATTAAAATTGTTTTTTAATTCACTTAGGATACCAAGAACAGCATATGCGTTTCTGAGTCTTAGGGCACTGTCCCCAGTTCAAATAAAACTGTATCTTGTTCTAAATTCAATCTTGAATAACTGAGATAAGTTCAAATCCTCTCTTTCTTTCTCATTTCTCTTCCTTTTTTTTTTTTTCTCCTTCCACTGAACCACTGAATATTAAGGTTATTACTCTTTATCTGTGTTCCTTATAAACATCTAGCTTATAATTATTTCAATTTATGTTTCTCCTTCACTCATTTAATCTAAACCCTAGAGCCATTTTTTATAAATGCAATTTTATTGTTAGCTTAAGTTTATGGTGGGCATCTCTGGTGACTCAGACTGCAAGGTGTTTCCTGATGGCTTGCTGTGATCCTATAGTAGTTAGTACTCTGCGTTGTGGCCATAGAAACCTCAATTCTAACTCAAGTTAGGGCAAGAGCTGCATTGTTCATAAGCACCTCATTGATTTTGTGCCTCCCTGGTGGCCCATACCCCTGGAGGAGGTCATGGCAACCCACTCCAGTATTCTTGGCTGGAGAATCTCATGGAGAGAGAAGCCTGGCAGGCTACAGTCTGTAGGGTTGCACAGAGTCAAACATGACTGAGTGACTAACATTTGCACTTCACCAAGTTTATAGTGGTATGAACACCAGTTACACTGCATAAGAATTGGCAAACACAGCCATATTTTCAAATACTCAAAAACTATATATTCTAATTTATGTTCTCCAGAGAAACAGAATCAATAATGTGTGTATGTGTACACATATATATAAAGAGAGAGATTTTATTTATTTTATGGAATTGGCTAACATTATTGTGATAGGAGGTCCAAAATCTTCAGTGTAGGCCTATAGGCTACCTGAAGACCCAAGGAAGAGATGCCATTTGAATCCAAAGGTAGTCTGCTGGCAGAATTCCTGCTTGCTTAGGGGAGATAAGTCTGCATTTTACTGAGACTTTCAATAAGATTCACCCACATTATGGAAGGTATCTTGCTTTACTCAAAGTCCAACTATATAAATGTTGATCTCATTCAAAACCCACTTCCATAGAAATATCCAGAATAATGTTTAACTATATATCTGGGCACCATAACCCAGCCAAGTTAACACATAAAAGTAACCATCACAGGGATGGACATTTCATCTATAGGTAAAATAGTGTACTGTGTAAGAGTTTATTTCCCTCTTCCATAACAGTTGTTACTGATCATAAAGATAAACTTGTGAAATTATCTTTATATATAACATATTCTTACCTCAAAGACAGAAACTAAATCTTTTGGATTCTGGAATTAAAATAATAGCATTAAGTCTGAGAAAATTTCCTTCTCCACATACTGGAGAAGGAAATGGCAACCCACTCCAGTATTCTTACCTGGAGAATCCCATGGACAGTGGAGTCTGGCAGGCTATAGTCCATGGGGTCACAAAAAGTTGGACACAACTGAGTGACTATGCACATGTATATATACACACACATACATTGGCTTCCTAGGTGGCACTAGCAGTAAAGAACTTGTCTGCCAATGCAGAAGACATAACAGACATGGGTTTGATCCCTGGGTTGGGAAGATCTGGAGGAGGGGATGGCAACCTACTCCAATATTCTTGCTTGGAGAATCCTATGCACAGAGGAGTCTGGCAGGCTGCCATCCATAGGGTCGCAAACAGGGATATGACTGAAGTGACTGAGCACACATGCACATACATATATCTAACAGATGCATAAATGATAGAAAATTGATTGAAAATGAAAATAGTTGAGTGATGTTGCTTGGCACTATATCCCAATTTCTATTCTTCCTAGTCAGTTGAGATGGAATCACGTAGGAACTACTTCCGGTCCTTGATACTTATTGGTTCTGAAGGGACCAGGGGTGCTGCTATTGGAGTGTCTTGTATGCTCTGTTGGAACATACTGTAATCTTCAGTGCCCATTAACTGTGACATCTGACTTCAGGTGCAAGCCACGGATTTGGATGCCTATTCATTAACAGTCTGAAAATACCTGAAGTCCTCTGACAGTCAGATGCAGACATTTCATGAGTGACAGGATTTTTGCACACATTTTATTACTGCAGCAAAAAAAAAAAAAAAAAAAGAAAAATGAAGAAGAAGATACTTTTTTGTTTTTAAAGAAAAATCATCGAAACCTCTCCTTGTCAAAGTCAAACATGGAAGAAGATTCCAAAATACTAATTATAACTGAGTAGTTAGCTTAAATTTGCTGAAGGCACTGGTCTGACTCATCTTTCCTCCTTCTAATTCATGCTGCTGGAGTGAATGTCAACCTCTCAATTGGCTAAGATTTACATTCCCCAAGAAGGCTTACAAAGGCTTCCAGCTCATGTGAGAACACACTGATGATTTTTGCAAGATAATGTCACCAATAAAATAGCCCTCTTGCCTGTGTCGACCACCTTGGCAGACTCTTTTACAGAACAAAAGTGGACCCTTGCTGTGTTCTGTCTATCATATTGTGGACTGTGCAATCCTCATTGCTTCAAGGAATGATTTGCTTAAGGACTCTTTCGATTCCATTGGATGCATGGCCAATTACACACATGACTTTCTGCTCTCAGGTAGATATTATTTCAGATTTTTATATTATTGCTTGCCTGGAGAATTCTTCAGGAATGCTTTTGGTTTTCCCTTAAGAGAAGTGTTTTGTTTTTGTTTTTACAAATTTCTCAACATGCTTGCAAATCAATGTTCTAAACACTCTCAGCTCCAAGTACTCAAAGAGTAGGATTTAACAGTCTAAATTTTATCAGTCATGTAGAATAGTTTTGTTTAGGTTTTGTATACAGTAATTGATCTTGTTGTATTTTTAATATTCTGCAGGTTCCAATTGCTTTATGTGTAGTTTGGGGATTTCTTAATAAAAAGCTTAAACTTATGGTCTTCTAATTTAAATTGAGTCCCCATCACCATCGTGAAAATATGGAAACATAATTTAGCATCCTCAAAGAGATACCACTTCAAAGAATTGAGTATCATTGTTAAGTCGTTCCCTAAAGATTAACATTTGTAGGCTAGAATCTTCCTTAAACTTTTCCTTATTAGGCCAATTTGCTTATACTATTGGCTTTCAAAACATGTTAAAGGAACCCAAGGTGTTCAAACAAGATTATCCACGCTGCTTCAACCAACACTTTAGACTTTTTCAAATATATAGGAGTACATGATAAGAGTATCACTTTACTTAAACAAAGATTATACAGGAAAAAAATAAAGGAAGAAGAAAACCTTGCACACCAAATTGTCTCAATTTCTGTGCTGCTCAGTCACTCTTTTATCTACTCATTCAGAGTACTGTCAGAACATAATAAAATAAATATTTAGAGAAGAGTTTGAAGCAACAGGGAATTTTGTAGGTGACTGACAATGAAAACTAGAGGCCATGTGGGAAGCTTTAGATATCAAGGAGTGTTATGGAATTAAGAAAATTACTAAGGCCTACATGTCCAAGTCATGAGAAATAGATAACCTCAGATCCTGGGCTTATAGGAGTTACTAAAATACATGGGGATAAATGGCATGTTTGGATTAATCCTAGCGGATTCAAGTCAGATTATAGCAAGAGTCAACGAGTCAGGGAGAAGATCTCTAAGTCTTGGCAGAAACATGAAAATCCCTGATTCCCTGCCCTCCACCTGTTAGTGGTTAATGATGCTTCTAATACCCAGAACTTTGCCACTCCCCACTTTCTGACTTCTATATCTATATTGGAGGTTTGGAGGATAATGGAAGGCTGGAATCACATAAACCAAGGAGATCTCAGGGTTGCCTTTTTCACTCAGAGAGCTTGTGGAGTTCTGAAAGTATCACCTGCATTCTGGAGTCATTTCCTCTGCAAAGGAAACATGGAAGCAAGGAAAAAGTTTATCTTATTCAGAAATTGGAGAGTTTTGGGGCTAAATAAACTGAGGAGGGACTGTTTTAATTTAGGAAAGCCCAGAGAAAAAATGTGAAGTAGTATTTTAAAAAATTGCACGCTACCCTACAAGAGATATGTTAATGCATGTTGCTAAAACATGGTCCAAGGGAGGAGGAAATGGCAAACCACTCCAGTATTCTTGCTATGAGAACCCCATGAACATGAACAGGATGAAAAGACAAAAAGATATCACACTGGTAGATGAGATCCCCTTAGGTGGGTAGGTGTCCAGCATGCTACTGGGGAGAAGGGAAATAATTACTAATATCTACAAAAAGAATGAAGTCATAGGGCCAAAGCGGGAAATGACCCTCAGTTGTGGACGTGTCTAGTGGTGAAAGTAAAGTCTGATGCTATAAGAACAGTACTGCTTAGGAACCTGGAATGTTAGGACCACAAATGGACAAACTGGATGTGGCCAAGCAGGAGATGGCAAGAGTAAACATCGACATTTTTAAGAATCGATGATTAAAGTAGATGTAAATGAGTGAATTATATTTAGATGACCATTATATTGTGCACAAGCATCCCTAAAAAGAAATGGAGTAGTGCTCAGTCAACAAAAGAGTCTGAAATGAAGTATTTGGATACAGTCTCAAAAACAACAGAATGATCTTGGTTCATTTCCAAGGCAAAATAGCCAATATCACAGTAATCCAAGTCTATGCCCCAATCACTGATACAGAAGAAGCTGAAGTTGACCAGTTCTATGAAGACCTACAAGACTTTCTAGAACCAACACCAAAAAAGATGTCGTTTTCATCATAGGGAAATGGAATGAAAAAATAAGAATTCAAGAGATGCCTGGAATAGCAGGCAAGTTTAGCCTAGGAGTACATCATGAGAAACGCTAGGCTGGAAGAAGCACAAGCTGGAATCAAGATTGCTGGGAGCAATATCAATAACCTCAGATATGAAGATGACACCACGTATATGGCAGAAAGTGAAGAGGAACTAAAAAGCCTTCTTCATGAAAGTGAAAGAGGAGAGTGAAAAAGCTGGCTTAAAGCTCAACATTCAGAAAACGAAGATCATGGCATCTGGTCCCATCACTTCCTGGCAAATAGATGGGGAAACAGTGGAAACAGTGTCAGACTTTATTTTGGGGGGCTCCAAAATCACTGCAGTTGGTGATTGCAGCCATGAAATTAAAAGACGCTTACTCCTTGGAAGAAAAGTTATGACCCACCTAGATAGTATATTGAAAAGCAGAGATATTACTTTGCCATCAAAGGTCCGTCTAGTCAAGGCTATGGTTTTCCCAGTGGTCATGTATGGATGTGAGAGTTGGACTGTGAAGAAAGCTGAGCGCTGAAGAATTAATGCTTTTAAACTGTGTTGTTGGAGAAGACTCTTGAAAGTCCCTTGGACTGTAAGGAGATCCAACCAGTCCATCCTAAAGCAGATCAGTCCTGGGTGTTCACTGGAACGACTGATGCTGAGGCTGAAACTCCAATACTTTGGCCACCTCTTGGGAAGAATTGACTCACTGGAAAAGACCCTGATGCTGGAAGGAATTGGGGGCAGGAGAAGAGGATGACAGAGGATGAGATGGCTGGATGCCATCACCTACTCAATGGACATGGGTTAGAGTGAACTCCGGTAGTTGGTGATGGACAGGGAGGCCTGGCATGCTGTGATTCATGGGGTTGCAAAGAGTTGGACATAACTGAGCGACTGAACTGAACTGAACTGAACTTGACCTAGGAGTACAAAATGAGGATGGGAAAAGGCTAAGTCTTGTCAAGAGAAAATACTGGTCATAACAAACACCCTTTTCCACCACCGCAAGAGACAACTCTACACATGGGCATCACAAGATGGTCAATACTAGAATCAGATCGATTATATGTTTTGTAGTCGAAGATGGAGAAGCTCTATACAGTCAGCAAAAATAAAACCTAAAGCTGACTGTAGCTCAGATCATCAGTACCTTATAGTAAAATTCAGGCTGTAGAATGCAGGGAAAACCAATAGGCCATTTAGGTATGACCTAAATCAAATCCCATATGATTATACAGTGGAGGTGAACAATAGATTCAAGGGATTAAATCTAGGAGACAGAGTGCCTGAGCAACTATGGATTTCATAACATTGTACAGGAGGCAGTAACTAAAACCATCCCAAAGGGAAAAAAAAAAACATGCAAGAAGGCAAATTTGTCTGTTTGTCAAAGAGGCTTCACAAATAGCTGAGGAAAGAAGAGAAGGAAAATAAGGAAGAATAGGAAATCATATCCAACAGAATTCACAGTTCCAGAGAATAGCAATGAGAGATAAGAAGGCCTTTTTCAGTGAAAATGCAAAGAAGTAGATCAAAACAATAGAATGGGAAAGACCAGAGATTTCTTCAAGAAAATTGGAGGTATCAAGGGCATATTAATGCAAGGATGGACACTATAAAGGACTGAAAGAGTAAATACCTAACAGAGGCAGAAGAGATTAAGAGGTCACAAGGATAAACAGAAGAACTATACAAAAAAGACCTTAATGACCAGGATAACTATGATGCGGTGGTTACTTGTCTAGAGCCAGACACCTTAGAGCGTGAAGTCAAGTGGGCCTTAGGAAGCATTATGATGAAACAAGCTAAAGGAGGTGATAGAATTCCAGCTGAGCTACTTAAAATCCTAAAAGATGATCCTATTAAAATATTGCATTCAATGTGTACACAAATTTGGAAAACTCAACAGTGGTCACAGGATTGGAAAAGTTGAGTTTTCATTCCAATGCCAAAGAAGCACTGTGCCAAAGAATGTTCAAACTACCAAATAATTGCATGCTAATAAGGTAATTCCCTGGTGGCTCAGACAGTAAAGTGTCTGTCTACAATGAGGGAGACCCAGATTCAATCCCTGGGTTGGGAAGATCCCCTGGAGAAGGAAATGGCAAGCCACTCCAGGACTATGGCCTGGAAAATCCCATGGACGGAGGAACCTGGTATGCTACAGTCCATGGGGTTGCAAAGAGTCAGACATGACTGAGTGACTTCACTATAATAAGGTTATACTCAATATCCTTCAATATAAGCTTCAGCAATACATGAACCAAGAATTTTCAGAAGTACAACCTAGATTTAGAAAAAGGCAGAGGAACCAGAGATCAAATTGCCAAATTTCATTGGATCATGGGTAAAACAAGAGAATTCCAATAAAACATCAACTTTTCCTTCGTTGACTACCCAAAAGCCTTCAACTGCATGGATCACAACAAGCTGTGGGAAGTTCTTAAAGAGATGGGAATACCAGACCACCTCACCTGTCTCCTGATAAATCGGTACACAGGTCAAGAAACAGCAGTTAAAATCTTACATGGAACAAATGACTGGTTCAAAATTGGGAAAACAGTAGGACAAGGCTGTATATTGTCACCCTGATTATTTAACTTATATGCAGAGCACAGCATGCAAAATGCTTGACTGGATAACTCACTGGAGTAAATAAATAAATAAATAAAGCTGGAATAAAGATTGCTGAGAGAAATAGCAATAGTCTCAGATATGCAGATGATATCACTCTAATGGCAGTAAGTGAAGAGGAAGTAAAGAGCTTCTTGATGAGTGTGAAAGAGAAGAGTGAAAAAGGTGGCTTACTAAAGGGTCATGACATCCAGTCCCATCACTTCATAGCAAACACAAGGGAAAAATTCAAAACATTGACAGATTTTATTTTGTTGGGCTCCAAAATCACTGTGGAACATGACTGCATCCATGAAATTAAAAGATACTTGCTCCTTGGACGAAAAACTGTGACAAACCTAGACAGTGTTTAAAAAGCAAAGATATTACTTTGTCTACAAAAATTCATATAGTTGAGCCTATAGTTTTTCCAGTTGTCATGAAAGGATATGAGAGGCACATAAAGAAGGCTGAGCACAGAAGAATCGATGATTTCAAATTGTGTTGCTGGAGAAGACTCTTGAGAGTCCCTTGGACTGCAAGGAGATAAACCAGTCAGTCCTAAAGGAAATCAACCCTAAATATTCATGGGAAGGGCTGATGCTGAAGCTGAAGCTCCAATATTTAGGCCACCTGATACAAAGAGCTGACTCATTGGAAAAGACCCTGATGCTGGAAATGATTGAATGCAAAAGGAGAAGAGGATGGTAGAGGATGAGACAGTTAGATAGTATCACTGACTCAAAGACATGAATTTGAGCAGAATTCAGAAAGACAGTGAAGACCAGGAAGCCTAGCATGCTGCAGTCCATGTGGCAGCAAAGAGTCAGACACAACTTAGCAACTGAACAACAACTAATAATAATCATTACTGTTTGGTTTTATACCATTACTAGGTATCAAAACAACAGAATGCTCCATATAAATTATTCTTAAATATATTGTAGATATAGTAGGCTTAGAGTCCCAGTTAGCCTGACATTAGAGAATGTAAAACTAACATTAGCTGAGCCAGTGAGTAAACAGTTGCCAATGAAAGTACACAATCAATTCATCTATGAATCTATTATCAAGGTGTGTCTCAATTTTATTTTTCAATTAAGTTCATGCATCAGAAAATATATTATACACATAGTTTCAAATAGGGTCTTGGCTAGATCAGATAAAATACTTGGTATATGAATCACTGTATAAGTTACCTTTGATTATTTCCCCATATTTCTCTAACACATGAGCCCAGCTAAGTAAAAGCTAACTGGACAAGATCCAAATATGAGACTATCAATATAAAGCTAATTGTGAGGCAATTCAAATCCCAACATGTAGTATCTTATTAACAGTGCCATGTTGCCATAGTAGGTCCTAAATTAGTCATGGAGTCATATTTCTGAGAGAGTCTAAAGTTATCTTGACATATTAATTATTTTCATAGTTAAGATTTTCATAAATGAAAAGCATACAATTAAGTCACTTAGAAAGGTCATATAGCAAGAACTAAAAGAACTTCTAAAGAGAATTTCATATTTTTTCCAATAATTATACTCACTTCATGTGTTGGATATTAAATCAACAATTGTCTGAATCACCTTAAAATCTCCTTAACAGGAAGGCATTTGAACAGCCACTAGTTGAAACTCAAATATCTGGTTTACAATCATAGAGGTAACAAGTGTACATCAAAATTTGCAGATAACTTTTCGTTTATATAAGAATCTGGTATGTGCCTTTAAAGAGAGAATGTCTTGATTCAGTGTCTCCCCTGCAACCTTCTTTAGTGGACCTGACAGATGTGTGCTGCCTCAGTTTTCCTTCCCATATCCATTTTCCTGTTTTGGCTACCTACAGTCCAGGTTCTTTGATTATTCACATTCTAACACTACCTTCTTTTTTTGAAACTATTCTTCCTTTCCTATTGCTTTTTATTTTTGTTTCCTCACTAAACATTTGGAAATTCTCTCAGCATTATCTGTACCTTGATTTATGATAGCTTTTAGGTTCTCATAAGATTTTTGGAACTTTGTAATAGATTCCTAATTTGTCATCTCTAAATCTAGACTTAACCTACATGCCACACTCTCCAAACAGACATATTTTTAAAACTCAAGTCAAACTAGTTCAGTTCTCCAGACAGTCTTTAGTGATTCCCATTTTCCAGAGTCCATTTCTCACATTTTATCATAGCACACAAAACCCCTCACCAATAAGCTTACTTCTTCCTGAGCTTTATCCCCAGACAGAGTTCTCTTGGCAATGTGTTATTTATTATGTTGTGTATAAGCCTTTGGGACTAGTTCAATCCAGAACAATTACTCATAGCATTGTCCCCTTGAGAAAATCAACCAAATATTCTAAAAAGGTTATCTGCAAATCACTTCTACTAAAATTTGTTTGTAGAAGTATTTTTAAACTCTAATTTATATCACTATATATTTTGTGTTTAAGAATTCTAACACATTTTATAGCCTCTGTGTACCTAATCAGAATTTTTCCCTAATAAAAAAAAACACCTTTTGAAAATTATGTCTTAATATTTTGTATTATGTGAAAAGAATTATTAGAATTAAAATTATATCCATCAAAACTTATATTCCAGCAGCAGTTGTAAAATTTAAGAAGTTTACTTTTCTTTATCATGCTTGGTGTTCTTGTAAAGTTTTTCAAAGTAGAGATATAGTTGGCCTTCTATATCTGAGGATTCCACATTTGAAGATTCCACCAACCAAGGATCAGGAAAAAAAAAAAAAATTCAGAAAGTTCCAAAAAGAAAAAGAATTTGCCACATACCAGCAACTATTTACATAGCATTTACATTGTATTTACAACTATTTACATAGCCTTTACATTGCATTAAGTATTATAAGTAAGCTAGAGATGACTTAAAGTTTGTAGAGAATGTGTATGGGTTATATGCAAATACTAATACTACATCATTTTATATGATGGACTTGAGCAGCCAAGAATTTTTATATCCACAGAAATCCTGGAACCAATTCCCCACAGTTACCGAGGGACAACTGTAAGTACTTCCACAACTCTCTTAACAAGTCGACCAAGAAACAACAAAAGGTAAATCATTTCAGATTTTTTGAACACTGACACTGATAGGGAAAGTAATTATAACATGTTTGCTGCCCTAGAGTAAAAAAAAAAAAAAAACACCCACATATAAAATTAAAAAACATAAAATTGAACACAAATCTAGCTTAGAAGGTAGATGAACATTTAAAGACTTAAATACCACTCTATTTATAATCTTAGTGTTAAAATAGCATTGAAACCTGCTGCAGAATTTAGCCTTCCCATTTGTAAAATGGAATAACATAAATTTGCTATTTAGAATAAGAACTGGAGGAAGTGCTTAAGACAACAAAAGTCCCATATTAAATGAATATATGAAGCCAAGTACAAAGTTATATAAAACTTTTCAAATAAAATGCTAACTTAAATATGTCATTTTATGAGATGCATTTGGGAAGGCTTACCTAGATCATATTCAAAATATGATAAAATGTGGCTTACACGAAGAGGATAAAGAAAATTCTCTCCAAATTCCTGTATTATAGACAACAGCTTGGACTGTGTTTGTCTGTTACAGATCCACTCAGATCTCACCAAGTAAATCTCACTTAATAGCACAGTTTGATAATAGTTCTGACAAAGAAAACTGCCATCAGCAACTTACTGACTGCCAAGGAAAACTGCACTATTATGAACTATTGGTCAACTTGTTAAGCTCTCAAAAATAAAACAATCAATTCATCTCATATTTCTTTTTCTATTTTAATGTTAAAATTAACCATTTAATTGACCTTTTTTTTAAATAGAAATTTGTATAACAGCTTCAGCTTAAGCCTTGGGAATTTCTTGCATGTGAGTGCTGGCTTCCTTTTCAGCAAACAGGCCGAAGATTATCCCACCATATCTGGATTCATTTAAACATCAGCCAGTCCAGATCCTTGAGTTCCAATTCAGGTTCATTTGTTCAACAAATATTCACAGATATGAGCCAGGCAAAATGCTAGGCACTGAGACACAAAAAGGCTACCAGCAGTTGCCTAGAACGTTCATTTTATAAACTATTCTACAACAATACATTTTAATGATTAATTTATTTTAAGAAATATATGTTCTACCACACCCCAAATATTCAGAATTTATTTTTAAATCTTTGAAAGCATTTCAAAATATTGTTAAAAAATAAAACCACACCTATTATAATGATGAACATCTCAAACACTGAATGTATGAACTGATAGTTCAAACTAGATAGTTCGAACTAGATTTGAACTGATAGTTCACCAAATGCTGAACTAGTATTCATTACTGGTGGAAATGCAAAGTGGTACAGTCATTTTGACAGACTATTTGGCAGTTTCTTATAAAACTAAACATAGTTTTACCATACAACCCACAATCGCTTTTCTTGACATTTGTCCAAATGAATTGAAAACTTATGTCCACACAAAAACCTGCACATGCATGTTTATAGCAGCTTTATTCATGGAGTGCCCAAACTTGAAAGCAACCAAGATATCATTCAGTAGGTGAATGGATAAATATACCATGGTACATCTAGACAACAAAACATTTTTCAAAGGGCTGAAAAGAAATGAGCTATCAAATTATAAAAAGACATGGAGTCAAAAGTGTATATTACTAAGTGGAAGAAGCCAATATGAAAAGGCTACATACTGTATGATTTCAACTGTATAACATTCTGTAAAAGACAAAGCTATTAAGACAGTTAAAACACACACACACACACACACACACACAGTGGTTTCCAGGAGTTAGGGGGAATGATGGGATAAAGAGAACACAGAGGACTTTTTTAGAGCAGTGACACTACTCTGTATGAACAATAATGGTAGACATATGTCATTATACAGTTATCAAAACCTACAGAATATGCAACACCAAGAGGGAGCCCTAATGTTACCTAGGGACTTTGGGTGATATGTCATTGTAGGTTCATCTGTTGTAACAAATATACCACCAGGGAATGAGGGAGATGTTGAGAGTGGAAGAGGTGGTGCTATGTGGGGGTAGGAGGTACATGGGAAATCTCTGTACCCTCTACTCAATTTTGCTGTGAACCTAAAATTGATGTAAAAAAATAAAATAAAATCTATATTAAAAAAATAACCTTTTATCTCACTTGATTGCATGGTTTGTATGCCAAGAAATTAATATTTTTTTATGGAACTAATAGCCTTAATAACACATTTCAATAGCACTTAGTCCATATGATACAAAAAAGAATCACAATTTGTTAAGGTAATTAAAACTGTCAGAAATTTTGGTTTCCAAAACAACCCACAAATAGACAAAAAATATGGTAGCCAGTCAATTTGGTAAGCTGATTAAATCGAGTAAAGTATTTCATCTTGTATTCTCTGTAGATAAATTACTAATTATTTCTTGACTCATTTTAAGAAAACATGCAATTTTAACTGACAGTATTTTTATTTATAGTCAAGAATTACATCAATATAATGATAATCTGCATTAATTCACTTATGCAACAAATTTTTTAAAAATTGAATCTAGGTCAGCAAGCTTTCTCTGTAAAAGCAAAAAAGTAAATATATTAAGATTTAAAAGCTACATGGTCTCTGTCACAGCTACTCACTTCTGCCATTGCAGTTCAAGAAGAAGAAATCAAAGGCAAACATGAATGAGAAGCTGTGGTTTGTGCCAATAAACCTTTACTGATAAAAACAAGTGACAGGCCAAATTAGCCACATAAGATTTTACTCTGGACTCCTGATCTAAATGATAGGAATAAAAATTTTAAAGTTTCTGTGTTTGGGAATTTAGAGTCTCATGAAGAAAGATATATATATGTGTTTCATTGTTTTGGCTACTGTGTTACAGAACTGTAAAAGTGGAAGAGTTGATCAAAGGAATAAAATGTACAAGCAAAACATTTTTCTCCTGCTTCCTGGGTGAAGAGTGGCTTATCATAGTACAGGTCGCTATTTTGTTAAATATTTGGCTGCTGGAAAGATCTGTCTTTTTTTTTTTTTTTTTTGCATGTTATTCTGGAACATATAGGGCTACAGATGATATTCATTAAGAACTCACCCACTCACCTCCTACTTTCTTTAACAACTTGTGTCAGAGATATATCAGAAGACATGATGAAAGAATGTGTGGGAGAGTCTGTAATTATACTCAGCTAAGGACACACATCACAGAAAGGCAAAGCCCTCTATTGAAAAGTAGCAAAGCTGCAAAACTGAACAACCAACAACGAAACCTAGAAATGGGATGACAGTAACAGGGAGGAGCAGCAGACATACTCTGCTTAATGAGTTATAGGATGTCTAACCTGAAGATTCTAAGTTGGGGAGATAACGAAGTCTTCACTTCTGAGATTTGGCCTTGCTAATATTCTTAGAGGCCATTGCCTGTACATTTCCTGGGGACAATACTTCAAAGACCCTAGGGTCAGATGAACTTTAAAAATAAATTACATAACTGGCTGAAGATATGAACTGGGAGTCGGAGTAACATGTCTTTCAACAAGCATTTATGGAGTGTTGCTGTAATGATTTATTTTGTGTGTCAACATAACTGGTCTGAATGATACTCAGGTAGCTAGTAAAAACCTTTTATAGGCGTGTCTGTGAGAGCATTTCTAGAAAAGATGAGCATTTGAAAAGATAGATTGAGTAAACAATATTGACCTTACCAATGTTAGTGAGCCACATATAGTTTGTTGAGGGCTCAACAGAACAAAAAAAAAAGTAAATTTGCTCTTTTTTGTTTGAGTTGGAGCATCCATCTTCTCCTGCCCTTGAAGATCAGTCGTCCTGATTCCTGGAGCTTTGGGTTTGGACGGTCACTATACCACTGGCTTCCTAGGCACCCAGCTTGCAGACAGCTCAGCCTCCATAAATATGTGGCTCAGTCTCTTATAATAAATTTCTTTGTATTCATCTGTATATATCCTACTGGTTCCATTTCTTTGAAGAATTCTGACTAATATAACTGGCTATGTTTACATTTCAGTGAGCATTCCTGTGGAGGATTTAAGAGAAGGTAAATAATTTAATTTCTGAAATCTTTAAACTTGGGATATAAGATATGGATAGATGAGGTAGATGATCTTGCTAGATAGATAAACAGATATTGTTGCTATTTAGTTGTGTATGACTCTTTGCAATCCCAGGCTCCTCTGTCCAAGGGATTTCCCAAGCAAGAGCACTGGAGAGGGTTGTCATTTTCCTCTCCAGGGGATCTTCCTGATTCAAGGACTGAACACTCAGTTTCTGCTTGGAAGGTGGAGTCTTTACCTGAGTCACCTGAGAAGCTACATGTCACAATGGCTGACATTATACACATGCTGATAAAGTTACGCTTGAAAGTGGAAGTGAGAGTGAAAGTCTTTCAGTCATGTCTGACTCTTTGTGACCCCATGGACTGTATTGTCTGTGGAATTCTCCAGGCCAGAATACTGGAGTGGGTAGCCTTTCCCTTCTCCAGGGTATCTTCCCATCCCAGGGATCAAACTCAGGTCTCCCGCATTGCAGGTGGATATGCTTAAAATCCTTCAAACGAGGCTTTGGCAGTACATGAACTGAGAATTTCCAGATGCACGAGCTGGATTTAGAAAAGGAAGAGGAGCTAGAAATTAAATTTCCAACATTCATTGAGTCATAGAGAAACCAAGAGAATTCCAGAAAAAAATCTACATCTACTCCCTGATGTTCAAGCTGGTTTGAGAAAAGGCAGAGGAACCAGAGATCAAATTGCCAACATCCGCTGGATCATGGAAAAAGCAAAGGAGTTCCAGAAAAACACCTATTTCTGCTTTACTGACTATGCCAAAGCCTTTGAGTGTGTGGATCACAATAAACTGTGGGAAATTCTGAAAGAGATGGGAATACCCGACCACCAGACCTGCCTCTTGAGAAATCTGTATGCAGGTCAGGAAGCAACTGTTAGAACTGGACATGAAACAACACACTGGTTCCAAATAGGAAAAGGAGTATGTCAAGCCTGTATATTGTCACCCTGCTTATTTAACTTCTATGCAGAGCACATCATGAGAAACGCTGGACTGGAAGAAACACAAGCTGGAATCAAGATTGCCAGGAGAAATATCAATAACCTCAGATATGCAGATGACACCACCCTTATGGCAGAAAGTGAAGAGGAGCTAAAAACCCTCTTGATGAAAGTGAAAGAGGAGAGCAAAAAGTTGGTTTAAAGCTCAACATTCAGAAAACGAAGATCATGGCATCTGGTCCCATCACTTCATGGGAAATAGATGGGGAAACAGCGGAAACAGTGTTAGACTTTCTTTTGGGCTCCAACATCACTGCAGATGGTGACTGCAGCCATGAAATTAAAAGACGCTTACTCCTTGGAAAAAAAAGTTATGATCAACCTAGATAGTATATTCAAAAGCAGAGACATTACTTTGCCGACTAAGGTCTGTCTAGTTGAGGCTATGGTTTTTCCTGTGGTCATGTATGGATGTGAGAGTTGGACTGTGAAGAAGGCTGAGTGCCGAAGAATTGATGCTTTTGAACTGTGGTGTTGGAGAAGACTCTTGAGAGTCCCTTGGACTGCAAGGAGATCCAACTAGTCCATTCTGAAGGAGATCAGCCCTGGGATTGCTTTAGAAGGAATTATGCTAAAGCTGAAATTCCAGTACTTTGGCCACCTTATGCAAAGAGTTGACTCATTGGAAAAGAGTCTGTTGCTGGGAGGGGCTGGGGGCAGGAGGAGAAGGAGACGACCGAGGATGAGATGGCTGGATGGAATCACGGACCTGATGGACGTGAGTCTGAGTGAACTCCAGGAGTTGGTGATGGACAGGGAGGCCTGGCATGCTGCGATTCATGGAGTCACAAAGAGTCGGACACAACTGAGCGACTGAACTGAACTGAACTGAACTTCATTAGCTACATGAAAGCCTTTGATTGTGTGAATCACAACAAACTGGAAAATTCTTAAAGATATGGGAATACCTGACCACCTTACCTGTCTCCTTAGAAACCTGTGTGCAGGTCAAGAAACAACAGTTAGAACTGGACGTGGAACAAATGGCTGGTTTAAAATTGAGAAAGGAGTACAACAGGCTATATATTGTCACCCTGCTTATTTAATTTATATGCAAAGTACATCATGAGAAATGATGGGCTGGATGAAGTACAAGCTAAAATCAAGATTTCTGGGAGAAATATCAACAACCTCAGATATGCAGATGATACCACCATAATGGCAGAAAGTAAAGAGGAGCTAAAGAGGCTTTTGCTGAGGGTGAAAGAGGAGACTGAAAAAACTGACTTAAAACTTAACATTCAAAAATCTAAGATCATGGCATCCGGTCCCATCACTTCATGGCAAATAGAAGGGGGAAAAGTGGAAGCAGTGACAGATTTTGTTTTCTTGGGCTGCAAAATCACTGTGGACAGTGACTACAGCCATGAAATTAAGACACTTGCTCCTTGGAAGGAAAGCTATGACAAACCTATACAGTGTATTAAAAAGCCAAGACATAACCTTGCAAATAAAGGTCAGTATAGTTAAAGCTATGGATTTTCCAGTAGTCATGTACAGATGTGAGAGTTGCACTATAAAAAAGGTGATTTAGTCACTAAAATCTGACTCTTTGTGACCCCATGGATTGTAATCTGCCAGGCTCCTCTGTCCATGGGATTGCCCATGCAGGAATACTGGAGGGTGTTGACAGTTCCTTGTCCAGGGGATCTTCTTCACCCAGGGATTGAAGCAAGGTATCCTGCATTGCAGGTGGATTCTTTACCAATTGAACTGTCAGGGAAGCCCAGGAAGACTGAACAGCAAAGAATAATGCTTCCAAATTGTGGTGTTAGAGAAGACTCTTGAGACTCTCTTGGACTGCAAAGAGATCAAACTAGTCAATCCTAAAGGAAATCAACCCTGAAAATTCATTGGAAGGACTGATGCTCAAGCTGAAGCCTCAATACTTTGGCCAACTGACGTGAAGTGCCAACTCATTGGAAAAGACCCTGATGTGGCTCAGACAGTAAAGAATCCTCCTGCAGTGTGGGAGACCTGGGTTCAATCCCTGGGTTGGGAAGATCCCCTAGAGGAGGGCATGACAACCTACTCCAGTATTCTTGCCTGGAGAATAGACTGAAGTGCCTGGCTGGTTATAGTCCATGGAGTTGCAAAGAGCTGGACACAACTGAGCAACTAAGCACAGCTGATGCTGAGAATGATTGAGGGCAGGAGGAGAAGGGGGCAGCAGCATGATTGACTCGGTGGATGTGATTTTGAGCAAACTCCAGTAGATAATGAAGGACAGCAACACCTGGCATGCTGCAGTCTCAGAGAGTTGGACATGACTTAGCAGTTGAACAATAAAAGTAAAAGTAAGCAGTTAAAAAACATAACCCACAAAGCCCATCTTCTAGAAACTGTTTTTCAAAAATAATGGCACAGTTATACAAATCAAAGAGAAGAGAAAAATTAAGTATCACTTTAGTCTATTTTCTGAAACCTCAATTGGCAATTAAGTTTGAAAAGGAGAATATTTACCAACTATTGCAGTTCAGTTGAGAATTAAGGAACAGAAATGAGAAAATACGTCATCATTCTGAGTTCAGGAATTTCCTGTTCTCATATTTTCCTAACTTATTTATTATGTGAAGCCAATAAACCCCCAAATTTCACTTCTTTTTGCACATTCTAAATCCAAGCACATTGAGTGCCTTACCAGTTTTACCACCATCTAGTGGTATGTCCAGGTGATTGCAAGTAAACTCTGAATAGAATGTTCGTAGTTCCTCTTCCCGTTCATGACAGAATGACTGATACAAGATCTTAGTACATTGTTTAAAGAGACACAGTAATAAACTTTATAAGAGAGTTTGAAAGTATTAGGTTGATGCAAATGTAATTGCAATTTCGGACCTTGAGTTTTAATCATTATTACTAGGCTCAAGCACATCTTCATTAATCAAAATAGAGCCATTGCAATCAACATTTTTGCAATGAGAAATGTTGGTTTATTCCTATAGTGTAAAAATCCATGAGTCGATTCCACAAGCTATTGGAAAGCATTTTCTGCCTCCTGCTTGTTGTGAAAGTGTTGAGGTGTTTAAGGAAGTGGTAGTTGGTTGGCAAGAGATCAGGTGAACATGGCAGATGAGGCAAAACTTTGTAGCCCAATTCGTTCATCTTTTAAAGTGCTGGTTGTGTGGCGTGTGGTCAGGTATTATCATGGAGAACTGGGCCCTTTCTGTTGATCAGTCCTGGCCGCAGGTGTTGCAGTTTTCAGTGCATCTAATTGATGTACTGAGCATACTTCTCAGATGTAATGATTTCACTGGGATTCAGAAAGCTGTAGTGGATCAGACCAGCAGCAGACCACCAAACAGTGACCATTATCTTTTTGGGGGGTGAAAGTTTGGCTTTGAGGCTTCTTTTAAGTCCGCCCACTAAGCTGGTCATCACTGTTTGTTGTATACAATCCACTTTTCATCGCCTATCACAATCCAGTCAAGAAATGGCCCATTGTTGCTGTATAAAATAAGAGAAGACAGCACTTCAAAATGATAGTACTTTTTCATTTTGGGTCCTCTCATGAGACATCCTCTTATTAAGCTTGTTCACCTTTCCAGTTTGCATCAAACGCCAAATGACCTTAGAATGGTTAATGTTGAGTTCTTTGGCAACTTCTCATATAGTTGTTAGAGGTTCAGTTTCCATGATTGTTCTCAGTTGGTCATTGTCAACTTCCTATGACTGGTCACTATGCTCCTCATTTTCAAGGCTCTCATCCCCTTTGTAAAACTTCTTGAACCACCACTGCACTTTATGTTTATTAGCAGTTCCTGGCACAAATGCGTGGTTGATGCTGCAATTTGTCTCCACTGCTTTACGACCCATTTTGAACTTGGATAAGAAAATCATTCGAATTTGCTCTTTGTCTAACATCATTTCCATAGTTTAAAGTAAATATAAAATAAATAGCAAGTAATTAGTCATTAGCAAAAAAAGAGCAAGAAATATACATTCAAATGATATATAACATAACTACATTTATTTAAGAATATATTCCAATATCAAATGGCAAATTTAAATAATGCAAAACCACAATTACTTTTGCACCAACTTTATAAAAATTTTGGGAGATATTTAATTCCTTTAATGCTGATAACTTATATTTTCAAACACCTTTTGAAATAAGGATACCTATAAAATTGCTTTTTATTTGTTTAGTCTTAAACACAGAACAACTCTTTCTCTAGAAGTAGATGAAGAGAGTGTTCTCGCTCTCTCTGTGGCCAGACTGTGAAGAGACAGAACACAGATGGGCTATAAGCAGAACAAACTGATGGCAAAGCTGGAGCATAGAACTAGATTATAAGACAGTTAATCAAAATCAATGCCTTTTGCTAACTGGACTAAGTCAACAGTGTTCTATAGTTTTTATGAGAAATCTATAGTCAACCTGATCAGATAGAATGTCCATAGGATAATCCATAACATACGTGGCCATTGATACTATAAAGGTTTTTTTTTTTTTTTAGTTTTTTATTTTTTAAATTTTAAAATCTTTAATAAAGTTTTAAAAGAAAAAAAATTTTAAATGAATACAGTCAGAAAAAAAAGAGCAGGTTTTTTTCTTTTTGAGGCAGAAAGCTTTACTCTTCATCTGAAGTAATGATGTTGATAAAGTGCTTCAGGAAACAGTACAAGAATGAGACAATATTATGTTAGTATCTCTCTTCTAGCAAAACAGAGTTAAGACAACAGTTATTAGGGTTTCTTGTTCACAGTAATACAAAGTATATGTTCACTGATAGAACTATGTTGCCCATGAGAAAGTACTTATTAAGATGGAAAGCAGGATTATAAATTAATTATTTAATGTTTGTGCAAAACACAAATACCTAAAATGGAAGCTGTAGAAAACACTTTAGACATTACTTAATCCAGCTCTCTCATTTTACAAATTAAAAAAAAAAATTGAGGGTATCAAATTATACACAATTTTTTCAGTTCTCAACATTTGACCCAGATCAAATGTATGAGGCTTTGCAAACCTAAAGTGAATTAACTACTCTTCTGTTCATGTCCCTATTAGTCACTATATAGTCTTTGTGAGTGTTTTGTTATGGTTGATTTTCAAAATAATCCAGATGTTAGTCATATCTTCATGTTCCTTCATCTGTTCCACCTGTGTTTGTAACCATTTGTACCTAGATATATTTTGGCAATACTTTGTATTGCCAGATGAATTTATTCACACAAACAAAAATATTAGTGAGAAATAGTCACTATATCCATTCAATTAACAAATATGTACTGCAAACCAAACATTGTGGGCTTCTCTGTTGCCTCAGATGGTAAACTATCTGTCTGCAATGTGGGAGACCCAGGTTCAATCCCTAGATCTGGAAGATCCCCTGGAGAATGGAATGGCTACCCACTCTAATAGTCTTGCCTGGAGAATTACATGGACAGAGGAGCATGGTAGGCTCCTTTTTGCAACTCAGTACATGGAGTTGCAAAAATCAGACATGACTAAATGACTATTCTTTCTTTCTCTACCAAGCACTATGCTAGGTTCTGGGGATAAATAATCACACACACACACAAAAATCATTAACTTTCCGCTGATGAAGGTTATAATGGAAGAGAAAGACAGAATAACCAAGAAATAAAATCCATAAATAAAATATTACTTCAATGGATAATGTGGACAGAAAATGCAAAGAATGATTCCCAACAAATGAAGATTTAGCTAGGATTGAAGGAAAAAGTCTTTTAATTAACTATTAAAACAGTTAATTTTAAGAAAGAGGTGATATACATGCAAAGCAAACAAATAATTTGAATGGATAACTAAAAGTAGACTTATAGAGAGCAAGAATAGATAATTGTTTACTATGCTAGTAATGGAATATTGTATAGCAACCAACACAAATGATCTACAGCTATATGCAGGAATACGAATGGACTTTAGCAATATATTACTCTGTGGAAAAATTGTTTCCATATATTTTTATTTGCGTCTTTTTATCATTATTTTAAAATGTGAAAATTATAATTAGCTTTCTAGTTGCACAAAAACAGGCCTCAGATGAGTTTTCGACAGCAGACAAAATCTACACATGCACACAGATACGTACACTTAGTTTCACAGTAGTAGTTGCCTCAGGCTGAGAGAATTGAAAGAAAAGTGGAATTGGGAAAGAGTACATAAGTAGATGTAAGATGTGTTATTGTTCTAGATCTTGAGTTGAATGATGGATTAGAAAAAGCTTATCATATTAAAGATTAAAAAGGATAAAAAGAGAGAGCTACTTGCAGACCAAAATTGATAATATATTAAAAAACATATGCTATGAATGCAAGACAGCAAAAAAGACACAGATGTGTATAGCGGACTTTTGGACTCAGAGGGAGAGGGAGAGGGTGAGATGATTTGGGAGAACGGCATTGAAACATGTATACTATCATGTAAGAATTGAATCGCCAGTCTATGTCCGATGCAGGATACAGCATGCTTGGGGCTGGTGCACGGGGGATGACCCAGAGGGATGTTATGGGGAGGGAGGTGGGAGGGGGGTTCATGTTTGGGAACGCATGTACACCCGTGGTGGATTCATGTCAATGTATGGCAAAACCAATACAGAATTGCAAAGTAAAATAAAGTAAAAATAAATAAATAAATAAATAAGTAAATGAAAAAATAAAGTTATACTCTTCTGGAAAAAAAAAAAAAAGTTCGATTGTGTTCATTTAAGACCCAACATCCAAAAATAATGAGGGTAGTGAAGAGAGAGGGAAGGAAAGAGAGTGAGAAAGGGAATAATTTAAGATGTAGAGAAGCAATAAGGTGCTAGTTGAGACTGGTCATTTCCTAGAGGTCAGTTCATGAATCTTGAATTGGTTATATGAGTCTTATTAATCTGTTATTTATTTATTTAAAAGTAAAGTTTGTTTTAATTTTATTTTTCAGATTTGTTTTAAATTCTATTTGGGGAAGAGGGACAGAAAGTATGTCATGACCAAGTTTTCTTTTCTTTAAAAATCACTCTGACCATGCTATGGAAAATTCTTTGGAAGGACCCTTCAGAGGATATGTACCCACCTTTTAGGAAAGTAAAAAGAGTCTAAGGTAGAGTTTATAGCATTGGAGATTGTATAGTAGTTGTAGAAATGTTGAGAATTAAGCTGAATTTCAAATATGTAAAAACAATAGATAACATTTAAAATTGAATTGGATGTGGACATTGCAGGCTAAACAATATTTCAAAGATCAAATTCATGACACCTGCAAAATTAGATACTTGGTAATGCCATTCTTTGAGACAGAAAATAGTATAAGAAAACTTGGTTTAGGCAGTAGTTCATTTATGCACCAATTTATTCAACATTTACTCAATATTGATTTGTGAAACACTGTTGTTCTAGGTAATAAACTGTTAATGTAAACCAAATCTACAAGTTCCCTACATCCATAGAGCTCCTATTTTAGTGCGAGAAGCCAGATCACAAAAAAAGTGTGCAAACAAATAGTTAAGATAGTGTAAGCTATATATTTTACAGAGTAAATGAAACAACATAATGAAATAGAGAGTGATGGGGGAGGCAATGAAGCCATTATAAAAAGGGGATTCACAGATTGCTCTGAGGATGACTCTTAGAAGAGACCAGAAGAGTAATGCCATGAGTTTGGTTTTAGATAACATTCTGCTTGAGATACCTTTGAGATTTTCAAGCAAAGATGAGACTGATCCAGTAAAGAAGAAAGAAAAGCAGTCACATAAAAGGAGATCTATAACATCTATAGAGAAGACAGAGGAGGTATTAACCTTTCATGTCTCGTAATATCTATGCCTAATTTGTATACATTTTTTTCCTTTATGTCTGCTCTCCCAAGGTAGTGTGGTGAGACTTAGAATTATAGATACAGATCACTCAGCTAAATTTGGATTTCAGCTAACAAGATTGTATATATACCCTTGCACCATTTGGGACATCATTGTACAAAAAGATTTTTTGGGGTATCCTGTATTTTCTCTAGCCACCGTGTTCCAAGAAGCACTCAGCTTTCTTAGCTTCTTCCTTCCTCCTCTCTTCCCTCTTCCTTTCTCTCTCATCTTTTTCTTCATCTTCCCTTCCCTTCCTGTTAACCTCCCTTTCTCTTTCCCAGATTTTCTACAGGGGGCCTTAAAATCCTCACTGCTTCACTGTACAGAGCAATTCAGTTGTGCCCCTTCTTCCCTTTTCTAGTACATAATATACTCCTATCAGAACATGGATTCAGACAAGATCCAGCCAAGGATGGACCCAGCCTGACGTCAAGTTGGAGCTTAAAACACTTCTTTACATATGTACAGGCACAGATTCCAACAAATCATCAGTAAACGGAACACAGGAACTCTTTCTCATCTATATTTTCTATACGTGACTATGTGTGTACATGTTAGTCACTTAGTTGTGCCCGACTCTTTGCAAGTCCATGAACTGTAGCCTGCCAGGCTTCCCTGTTCATGGAATTCTCAAGGCAAGAATATGTGGGTTACCATTCCCTTCTCCAGTATGTGATTACAGGAGGCAACTGAAAATATTTCTTAAATAGGAGAATGTTTGCTGATGTTATGGAACATATTGCTAGGAATATTTATGTAGATACCTCAGTTTTCTCATCTTTAAATTGCAAGGGTTTAATATAATAGAAATGACAATAATAATACTAACTAATGTGTATGGCCTAATTACTCCTTTCAAGGCATCCTATTAAGCATTTGATATACATTAACTTAAAAGTTCCTTTCAGCTTTAACAATGTGAGATCTATTGGTCTCAGCATGACCTCAGATATGACAGAATCTAATGGAAGAGAGCTTTGAGATACATTTAGGTTATTGGATGCTAATAATAACATGATGTAATTAAATACTAATATCTAAATAATGCCAGACAAAAAGAGATTTTAAAACATCATGATCATCATAAAGATAAGCATTATGGGAAAATATTTTAGCAATTTGCAGTTTTATCATTTAATTCCCAAACTGATTGAGGACAGCTTCTATGATGTATTTTCGTTTGGCAATTTGTCTCCGTGAGTCATTCACACACCTAAGATTTCAGGTGGTGACTACAAGATGCATGGTTGGTTGAGTGAAACTCAAGCTACACAGATGTGGGGGAAATTTGTTATTAATGGTGTTAGTGAGAAACAACATTTAGAATTTTAAAGCACATTTCTTCTGTGCAGTTCATTGCCCTTTACAAATATTTCATTAAGCTCTATTACCCTGCTGTCAGAGAGAGGTGACCTAGTTGCAAATAGTCCAATAAACAGCTATTGAGGGGCTATTCAGATTGGAAAAGAATACCACAATGCATAGTATAGGCAGTTAAACAAGAATGAAGAAATAAATATATAAATTTATATTTAAAAAGACTGAAAAAACTCTCTATCAACATTGGAGTAATTTAAAACCATATGAAGGTAACCTCTTTTTGGCTGCCCCTTAAGATAATCAAGTGCACAGTGGAACCACAAGCACCTACGGCAAAATGTGATGGGTGTACCTGAAGAGCCATGCAAATTAATCATTTGATCTAAAAAGTTCATCTTACCCACAACTACCTTCGAAAAGAATTTTAGTATGTGAAGCCTATTCCTCCCAGGAATGCCTTATGGAGTGACATTTCTGTAAGTCTATCTGATAAGCTCTTGCTGCATACAATTCACCCCAAGATTTAGTAGCTTACTATATCAAGCGCAAATGGGCTGATAGTTTGCAAGTTCGCTGAGTGGGTCTTCTGACAGAGTTTAGGTCATATGTTCAGTGGAGTTCATATGTGCATCTGTAGTCAACTGATGATTGCCTGGCATTTCTTGTGTGGCTGTTTTAGGTGTCTAGGTGAAGGCTGTGATATTAAAGCCTCCTTCATGCAGTCTCCATTCTTCAGGATGTTAACTTGCCATTGTTCACTTGAAGTGGCAGTGTCCATAGAGAGCAGAGTGTAGACGTCCTTGTGAGGCCCAGGCCTAGAACAGATGCAGTATCATTTCTACCTCATTGCATTGTGTAGACAGGTCCCATATCCTGCCCAGACTCAATTTTGGAGGAAAGACACTCTATTTTTTGATCGATGGAACAGCAATACCCATATTTTAAAACCCTATGTAAAGAATTAATTTATGGCCATTTAAAAAATCTACCCAGTTTTATAGTACACACGTGTCATTTTTTTGGCAACCATTTTTAATTACAAGGGGCTTCCCTAGTGGCTCAGGTGGTAAAGAATCTAATCTGCCTGCAATACAGGAGACCCGGGATCGATACCTCACTTCGAAGATCCTCCGGAGAAGGGAATGGCTACTCACTCCAGTATTCTTGCCTGGAGAATTCTGTGAGATAGAGGAGGCTGGTGGGCTACAGTCTATGGGGTCACAAAGAGTGGAACACAATTGAGTGGTGAGCAGTTTAATCACAAGTCCTTTGTTTGGGGAATTTATCACTTTAAAGGTTCTACTTTTAGGAGAGAAAAAAAGTCAAAACTTGAGAACTTGCCTTCCCAGCTTTTCAATTCATTCATGGGACTGACTGACTGACTGACTGCTGCTGCTGCTGCTGCAGCTGCTAAGTCGCTTCAGTCGTGTCCAACTCTGTGCGACCCCATAGATGGCAGCCCACCAGGCTCCTCCATCCCTGGGATTCTCTAGCCAAGAATACTGGAGTGAGTTGCCATTTCTTTCTCCAATTCATGAAAGTGAAAAGTGAAAGTGAAGTCACTCAGTCTTGTCCAACTCTTAGCTACCCCTTGGACTGCAGCCCATCAGGCTCCTCTGTCCATGGGATTTTCCAGGCAAGAGTACTGGAGTGGGGTGCCATGGACTGACATGATTTTATTATGTGATGTAGACTTAATGAATCAGAAACAGCTTTGTGAAATTCTTTACTCAAATAAAAGAATGTGTGTGTTAGTCACTCAGTCGTGTTCAACTCTTTGTGATCCCAGGGACAGTAGCCCTCCAGTCTCCTCCATTCATGGAATTCTCCAGGCAAGAATACTGAAGTGGGTTGCCATTCCTTTCACCAGAGTATGTGCCTGACCCAGGGATCAAACCTGGGTTTCCTGCATTGCAGGCAGATTCTTTACTATATGAGCCACAATGGAAGCTCCAAAGAAAACAAAGCACTGTGAATAATTCATTTTCTAGTGAAAGCTAGTAGAGTACAGCAGAGAGATAGTTGGCAGCACTCCATCAGTGGCCTCCCATGTTATCTGCAGGGTCTCTGCCTGTGTCCCTTACTGTAAGGTCTCTGAAGTGTGCCCAAGGTCAGGCATAAGTGAAAGTGAAAGTGAAGTTGCTCAGTCGTGTCTGACTGTAGCCTACCAAGCTCCTCCGTCCATGGGATTTTCCAGGCAAGAATACTGGAGTGTGTTGCCATTTGCCCGAGGTCAGGCATAGGTCCTGGCTATTAGATCTAATCTAAGCTTGATTTCCAGGCCCTCTCTGAGAGCTGGAAAATTACTCATATACTTAAATAAAGTCCTTAAATTAGCCTGAGTTATTTCTGTGAATTAAAGCTAATTGTCCCGACTGATATAGAAGGGACATTTCTTATTACTAAAATGAAAATAATAATATGCCTGGGGAAACAGATTCATAGTTTGCACATAATAAATGATAATATCTATCATATCATGTTTTCTAACTATTTTCACAAAACAAATTCTGTGTCTTTTCTCAATATCACCAAAAAACACTGGTGAATTTTATTTTATACTTAAACATAAGGCTCACAATTAATTTCTCTTAATAGTCCAGACAGTTTAACTTAGGTTTTCCTTGACAGAAAATAAAAACAAAACTGAACAGCATAGCAGAAAGATCTTTGAAGAGAATAGAAGGTGAAGATCTAAGTTCACTCAAATCACATACAAGATATATGCAAATCTCTCATCTACTAGGCTCTTTTTATATTCACACAGTTGAGAAAGTTTACTTCAAGAATTATTCTGATAACCATATGAAATATTATAAGTATAAAGGCTTTGATCTGTAAAACACTATGTAAACACAAGGTATTACTACCCTTTTTTTTTTCTAAAAAAAAGAATATCTCAGCCTCCTGCATGTGATATTAAAAAACACTTAATACAAAGTTTATCTATACTCTGAGCCTCCTCTAATGTCTATTTATATGTGTCCTCAATCCAGATTTAATTTAGATCTATCTTTTCATATTTTGAATTGAAAATCCTGATGGTAAAACCCTGCAAAGTAAATGTAGTTTACAGCACCAGAGGAAAGTTGTCTTCTAAACCTTATTTCAGAAAAAATATCTTTTTTGTTTCTAGTGCTCGATACACTGACCAACCCAAAGTAGGTCATAATTTAAAGTGATGATGACTACCTCCAATAGCAAGACTGAAAAATATAGTAAGTTTACTCTAGAATACAAAGTCTTATAAACTAATTACTTCTTGATTCTAGTACACTGTATGTTCTTTAAGTATATGCAAGGACTATTCTCTTTAAAATTTTGACCTAAATCTTTCTTCTATATACAATATGATCCTTTTGTTTCTTCCTCAGAGGATTTGTGCAGACAAATTTATAGTTTACAATTTCTATTTCCAACATTTAAAATTATTATTTTCTTTTAGATACCACATGGAAAAAAATTCACCTAAGCAATGAACAAAGCAGTAGTATTTATATAAAATTGGCGACCAAAAGAGCAATAAAATTATGTAATATAGCAAAAATTGAATTAGAAATGATTACAAAAGGAATACAATCAGTTACCAAAAACAACATGCAAGCATAATATAATGTTAAAATCCATGAAAAAGAAATCTAAATATAATGGTAAGCAATTCATCAAAAGTGACACCTTGAATTAAGTAAAGGGCAAGTGAGATTTTAGTTAAACTTCATTTTCTATTTGTTTCATTGAAAGTGTAGTTAAATTCTCAAAAAAAATAGTGAACTTTCTATTTATTTCTTGCTTTTTAAAAAAATCTTCATAATTGCTTAATTTTTCCCCTAACATTCTTGTCCATGAAATCTAAAAGTTCTTGTTTCTGTTTAATTTTAAAAATTGTCCTTTCCAAATTTAAATAGATCTTTAATCAGATGATACCCATCTCTGCATCAATACTTAAAATCCTTCAGTGGCCTCTCATATGTGTTAAAAAGATATCTAACTGTGTGTGAGGATGTCAGGTGCTTTTCTGAGATCAAATTGCCTATGGTTATCTTCATAATCTGCCATTCTCTTTGTTCATCAAATTCACTAATAATAATTATCTAGCTTCAGCTCCACTGCATGTTAGGACCGACCTGCTTCTTGTGTACATCTCTAATATAATTTAATTCTGTTCTCCACCCTACTCAGTATATTCCAGCCACTCTGACCTCTGTTCTATTTCCTGGCCATATGAAGATTTGCCTCTCAGTGCCTGAGGCTTATTATGCTTTCTGCATTAAACCATCTTTGCCCCTTTCTTTACAAATTCCAAACCACAACTCAAATGTCACATGTTCAGAGAACTTTTTCGTTATCGCTCTATCTAAACCATATTTCCTGTCAGTTCCTATTGAATAACTGATAATTTACCCATAAGTAAGACTGATTTGTTTGCTTATTTATTTGTTTTGTTATCTATCTCCTCTGAAGAAGCACGTTTCTTTTTTTTAAATAAATTTATTTATTTTAATTGGAGGTTAATTACTTTACAATATTCTATTGGTTTGTCCATACATCAACATGAATCCACCACAGGTATACACGTGTTCCCCAACCTGAACTCCCGTCCCACCTCCCTCCTCGTACCATCCCTCTGGGTTGTCCCATGCACCAGCCCCAAGCATCCAGTATCATACATCAAGCGGGTCTGGCAATTCGTTTCATATATGATATTATACATGTTTCAATGCCATTTTTCCAAATCATCCCACCCTCTCCTCTCCCACAGAGTCCAAAAGATTGTTCTATACATCTGTGTCTCTTTTGCTGTCTCACATACAGGGTTATCATTACCATCTTTCTAAATTCCATATATATGTGTTAGTATACTTTATTGGTGTTTTTCTTTCTGGCTTACTTCACTCTGTAAAATAGGCTCTAGTTTCATCTACCTCATTAGAACTGATTCAAATGTATTCTTTTTAATGGCTGAGTAATGCTCCATTATGTATATGTACCACAGCTTTCTTATCCATTCATCTGCTGATGGACATCTAGGTTGCTTCCATGTCCTGGCTATTATAAACAGTGCTGCAATGAACATTAGGGTACACATGTCTCAATTTCAATTCTGGTTTCCTCAGTGTGTATGCACAGCAGTGGGATTGCTGGGTTATAAGGCAGTAGAACTAATTCCAGTTTTTTAAGGAATCTCCACACTGTTCTTCATAGTGGCTGTACTAGTTTGCATTCCCACCAACACTGTAAGAGGGTTCTCTTTACTCCACACCCCCTCCAGTATTTACTGCTTGTAGAGTTTTGGATCACAGCCATTCTGAATGGCGTGAAATGGTACCTCTTCGTAGTTTTGATTTGCATTTCTCTGATAATGAGTGATGTTGAGCATCTTTTCATGTGTTTGTTAGCCATCTGTATGGCTTCATGGAGAAATGTCTAATTAGTTCTTTGGCTCATTTTTTGATTGGGTCATTTATTTTTCCGGAATTGAGCTGCAGGAGTTTCCTTTTTGCTATTTTTGAGATTAGTTGTCAGTTGCTTCATTTGCCATTATTTTCTTCCATTCAGAAGGCTATCGCTTCACCTTGCTTTCCTTTGTTGTGCAGAAGCTTGTAAGTTTAATTGGGTCCCATTTGTTTATTTTTGTTTTTATTTCCAGTATTCTGGGAGGTGGGTCATAGAGGATCCTGCTGTGATTTGTGTCGGAGAGTGTTTTGCCTATGTTCTCCTCTAGGAGTTTTATAGTTTCTGGCCTTACGTTTAGATCTTTAATCCATTTTGAGTTTATTTTTGTGTATGGTGTTAGAAAGTGTTCTAGTTTCATTCTCTTACAAGTGGTTGACCAGTTTTTTCCCAGCACCACTTGTTAAAGGGATTGTCTTTAATCCATTTTATATTCTTCCCTCCTTTGTGCATGGGTTTATCTCTGGGCTTTCTATTTTGTTCCATTGATCTATATTTCTGTCTCTGTGCCAGTACCATACTGTCTTGAAGACTGTGGCTTTGTAGTAGCGCCTTAAGTCGGGCAGGTAGATTCCTCCAGTTCCATTCTTCTTTCTCAAGATTGCTTTGGCTATTCGAGATTTGTTTGTATTTCCATGCAAATTGTGAAATTATTTGTTCTAGCTCTGTGAGAAATACCGTTGGTAGCTTGATAGGGATTGCATTGAATCTATAGATTGCTTTGGGTCGTATACTCATTTTCACTATACTGATGCTTCTGATCCATGAGGATGGTCTATTTCTCCATCTATTAGTGTCCTCTTTGATTTATTTCATCAGTGCTTTATAGGTTTCTATATATATATATATTCTCTATATATATTTCTATATATATATTCTATATATTCTTTAGTTTCTTTAGGTAGATATATTTCTAAGTATTTTATTATTTTCTTTGCAATGGTGAATGGAATTCTTTCCTTAATTTCTCTTTCTATTTTCTCATTAATAGTGTATAAAAATGCCAAAAGGGATTTCTGTGTGTTGATTTTATGTCCTGTAGCTTTACTATATTCATTGATTAGTTCTAGTAATTTTCTGGTGGAGTCTTTAGGGTTTTCTATGTAGAGGATCATGTCATCTACAAACAGTGAGAGTTTTATTTCTTCTTTTCCAATTTGGATTCCTTTTATTTCTTTTTCTGCTCTGATTGCTGTGGCCAAAACTACCAAAACTATGTTAAATAGTAGTGGTGAAAGTGGGCACCCTTGTCTTGTCCCTGACTTTAGCGGAAATGCTTTCAATTTTTCACCATTGAGGCTAACGTTTGCTGTGGGTTTGTCATATATAGCTTTTATTATGTTGAGGTATGTTCCTTCTATTCCTGCTTTCTGGAGAGTTTTTATCATAAATGGATGTTGAATTTTGTCAAAGGCCTTCTCTGCATCTATTGAGATAATCATATGGCTTTTATTTATGTTTATTAATGTAGTGTATTACATTGATTGATTTGTGGATATTGAAGAATCCTTGCATCCCTGGGATAAAGCTCGCTTGGTCATGGTGTATGATCTTTTAAATGTGTTGTTGGATTCTGATTGCTAGAATTTTGTTAAGAATTTTAGCATCTATGTTCATCAGTGATATTGGCCTGTAATTTTCTGTTTTTATGTCATCTTTGTCAGGTTTTGGCATTAGGGTGATGGTGGCCTCATAGAATGAATTTGGAAGTTTACCTTCCTCTGCAATTTTCTGAAAGAGTTTGAGTAGGATAGGTATTAGCTCTTCTCTAAATTTTTGGTAGAATTCAGCTGGGAAGCCATCTAGACCTGGGCTTTTTTAATTTTTTTGCTGGAAGATTTCTGATTACAGTTTCAATTTCTGTGTTTGTGATGGGTCTGTTAAGATTTTCTATTTCTTCCTGGTTCAGTTTTGGAAAGTTCTACTTTTTGTAGAATTTGTCCATTTCTTCCATGTGGTCCATTTTATTGGCATATAATTGCTAATAGTAGTCTCATGATCCTTTGTATTTCTGTGTTGTCTGTTGTGATCTCTCCGTTTTCATTTCTAATTTTATTGATTTGATTTTTCTCTCTTTGTTTCTTGATGAGTCTGGCTAATGGTTTGTCAATTTCATTTATCCTTTCAAAGAACCAGCTTTTGGCTCTGTTGATTTTTGCTATGCCCTCTTTTGTTTCTTTTGCATTTATTTCTGCTAATTTTTAAGATTTATTTCCTTCTACAAACCCTGGGGTTCTTCATTTCTTCCTTTTCTAGATGCTTTAGGTGTCGAGTTAGGTTATTTATTTGACTTTTTTATTGTTTCTTGAGGTATGCCTGTATTGCTATGAACTTTCCCTTTAGCACTGCTTTTACAGTGTCCCATAGGTTTTGGGTTGTTGTGTTTTCATTTTCATTCGTTTCTATGCATATTTTGATTTCTTTTTTGATTTCTTCTGCAATTTGTTGGTTATTCAGCAGCATGTTGTTTAGCCTCCATATGTTGGAATTTTTAATAGTTTTTCTCCTGTAATTGAGATCTAATCTTATTGCAATGTGGTCAGAAAAGATGCTTGGAATGATTTCAGTTTTTTTTGAATTTACCAAAGCTAGGTTTATGGCCCAAGATGTGGTCTATCCTAGAGAAGGTTGTGTGTGCACTTGAGAAAAAGGTGAAATTCATTGTTTTGGGGTGAAATGTCTTATCGATATCAATTAGGTATAACTGGTCCTTTGTATCATTTAAAGTTTGTGTTTCCTTGTTTACTTTCTGTTTAGTTGATCTACCCATAGGTGTGAGTGGGGTATTAAAGTCTCCCACTATTAATTGGGTTATTGTTAATTTCCCCTTTCACACTTGTTAGAACTTGTCTTACATATTGCGGTGCTCCTTTGTTGGGTGCATATATATTTATAATTGTTATATCTTCTTGGATTGATCCTTTGATCATTATGTAGTGTCCTTCTTTGTCTCTGTTCACAGCCTTTGTTTTATAGTCTATTTTATGTGATATGTATTGCTACTCCTGCTTTCTTTTGGTCTCTATTTGTGTGGAATATCTTTTCCAGCCCTTCACTTTCAGTCTGTATGTGTCCCCTATTTTGAGGCGGGTCTCTTGTAGACAACATATATAGGGGTCTTGTTTCTGTATCCATTCATCCAGTCTTTGTCTTTTGGTTGGGGCATTCAACCCATTTATGTTTAAGGTAATTATTGATAAGTACATTCCCATTGCCGTTTACTTTATTGTTTTGGGTTAGAGTTTATATACCCTTTTTGTGTTTCCTGCCTAGAGAAGATCCTTTAGCATTTGTTGGAGAGCTGGTTTGGTGGTGCTGAATTCTCTCAGCTTTTGCTTGTCTGTAAACTTTTTGATTTCTCCTTCATATTTGAATAAGATCCTTGCTGGGTACAGTAATCTGGGCTATAGGTTATTTTCTTTCATCACTTTAAGTATGTCTTGCCATTCCCTCCTGGCCTGAAGAGTTTCTATTGAAAGATCATCTGTTATCCTTATGGGAATCCCTTTTTGTGTTATTGGTTGTTTTTCCTTTGCTGCTTTTAATATTTGTTCTTTGTGTTTGATCTTTGTTAATTTGATTAATATGTGTCTTGGGGTGTTTTGCCTTGGGTTTATCCTGTTTGGGACTCTCTGGTTTTCTTGGACTTGGGTGATTATTTCCTTCCCCATTTTAGGGAAGTTTTCAACTATTATCTCCTCAAGTATTTTCTCATGGTCTTTCTTTTTGTCTTCTTCTTCTGCGACTCCTATGATTCAAATGTTGGGGTGTTTAACAATGTCCTGGAGGTCTCTGAGATTGTCCTCATTTCTTTTAATTTGTTTTTCTTTTTTCCTCTCTGCTTCATTTATTTCTACCATTCTATCTTCTATTTCAGTAATCCTATCTTCTGCCTCTGTTATTTTACTATTTGTTGCCTCCAGAGTGTTTTTTTATCTCATTTATTGCATTATTCATTATATATGACTGTTTTTTATTTCTTCTATGTCCTTGTTAAACCTGTCTTGCATCTTCTCAATCCTTGTCTCCAGGCTATTTATCTGTGTTTCCATTTTGATTTCAAGATTTTGAATCATTTTCACTATCATTATTCAGAATTCTTTATCAGGTAGATTCACGATCTCTTCCTTTTTTGTTTGGTTGGGTGGACATTTATCCTGTTCCTTTACCTGCTGGGTATTCCTCTATCCCTTCATCTTGTTTATATTGCTGAGTTTGGGGTGGACTTTCTGTATTCTGGCAGTTTGTGGAGTTCTCTTTATTGTGGAGTTTCCTCACTGGATGGGGATGTTCAGGTGGCTTGTCAAGGTTTCTTGTTTAGGCAAGCTTGTGTCAGTGGGTGGAGCTGGATTTCTTCTCTCTGGAGTGCAATGAAGTGTCCAGTAATAAGTTATGAGATGTCAGTGCTTTTGGAGTAACTTTGGCCAGCCAGTATATTGGAGCTCAGGGCTGTGAGCAGGGAATATGTCATGATTATGATTGTTATATTCCCATAGTCTACACCAGTGCCAGCACAATCATTATTTCTTGAAGAAAGTAATGAATATGTGTAATATTTCTCAGTTTTCTTTGTTCCAAGAACAAGTCAATTCAGTTAAACCATTGTATCTCATTTCAAGAGATGGTGATGCAGATGGGCTCTGGGTTGTTGGTCTCTGCTGCAAGCAATCAGGTATTTAATAAGATGCATGTGTGCATACTTAGTCACTCAATCATGTCTGACTCTTTGCGACCCTTTGGGCTGTAGCACACCAGGCTCCTCTGTCCATTGGATTTTTCAGACAAAAATACTGAAGTGAATTACCATTTCCTCCCCCAAGGGATCTTCCAACCTGAGGCTTGAACCCATATCTCCTACATTGAAGATGGATTCTTGATCAGCTGAGATATCAAGGAAGCCCAAGAGGCACTTCTATGGAAACAAAAGAAAAACAAAGGCTACTTAATCCTTAAACTAAATTATAGACTAATTTTTCAGCCCACAGGACAGTCAGTTAAGAAAATTTCCAGATTTCAGGGTTAAAACATGTTTCGTAGTTTGAAATGTCTCTGATGATGTCTTCAGGAGTTAGGTAAATTTTCTGAATGACTAATACTAGAAATAGGCCTCAGAATCATCTAAATATGAGCTGATAAGTCATTTTCTTCGAAGTTTATATTAAGTTGTCTACCTTCAGTTTGTGCTTGTGTGTGTTGGTAGGTCTTTAGGAAAAAGACAGTTTTAGTTTGAGAATTTCTGAATTCCAGAGGGATCAGGTAGTGAGAAAAAGATAAATGTTTCAGTTCTGCTTACAAAAGTATAACTTACCAAATTTCTGTAAGTCTTAGAAAAAAAAAAAAGATTTCCTTGTGTTTGGAAAGATGAAAGATTAAAAATATTTTAAACAAAGAAGTCATAAAAATATAATCGTTTTCATCAATTAATTCAATCCCACACAATTCTTGTTTGCCTGCGTCCAGTTTTTCCATTTGTTCTATTGACCTTGCCTGATGACTGAGGTTGTTAGAGATGGGGAAATTTCAAGAACTTTGCAAGGTTTTTGTTAAAGGCTAGTATGAATTACTGAGTGAAGTGGGGTGTCTTGATCACTGGAGATCATGGAAGTTAAACTCCAAAATTTTTTGTTTTGTTTTGTTTTGCCATTGTAAGTGCATCAACCTGACAGCAAGGAAAGGCTTCAACCCATCAAACAGAAAATGAGTTTTGCCAGCAGATGGGAAAAACCAAGTGGCCATGCTGGGTTTCCCAAAGGTCTATTTGTTTAACTTACAGCTAATATTGACCCATCTTAATTTATCTGATTTAAATTAAGCTATTATATTTTATAAGAACAGCAGGATGGCAAAAGTATGGGAAAGATAAGTCAGGGTTTTTTGTTCTTGTTTTGTCTTTGTTTTTTCAGTAATGGAATGGATTTTACTCTCATGGCATAATCTTTATAGATTCATGCCTTTGCATGAATATCAGTTAGGCATTTCCCTGATACTTAGGTTCAGGCCTTTTAGTGTGAGATAACATTTATGCCAAGATTTATAAAACTTCCAAGAGTTTCATACAATTTCTAGAACACTTATATCTATATAGATACAACTTGAAGAAGGTATATTACTTATTTGCCAATGCTTCCTTTGTAATTTAACATGTCAAATATGCCTAATTTATTGTTTCTCTTTTTATAAGAAAAGAAAATATCTCAAAATTAGTTCTAGAACAACAACAACAACAACAACAAACCTTTTGAATTTGATTTTGGGTAAGTTTGTAAAAAATATCAGAAAGGTTTTAAAACACTTGATCAAATTGGGCTCTGTAACGCAATGTTTAGTTATCTGTTTAACCTAAATAGGACTTCCCTGATAGCGTAGTTGGCAAAGAATGCACCTGTAATTCAGGAAACTCAGTTCAATCCCTGGGTCAGGAAAATCAGCTGGAGAAGGGATAGGCTACCCACTCCTGTATACTTCAGCTTCCCTAGTGCCTCAACTGGTAAAGAATCCCCTGCAATGATGGAGACCTGGGTTCAATCCCTGGGTTAGGAAGCTCCCCTGGAGAAGGGAAATTCTACCCACTCCAGTGTTCTGGCCTGAAGAATTCCATGAACTGTATAGTCCATGGGGTCGCAAAGAGAAACGACTGTGACTTTTACTTTAACTTAAATACTTATTAAAGATGTCATAGGCAAATGCAGAGGAGAAAGCCATGACACCTCACTCCAGTGCTCTTGCCTGGAGAATCCCATGGACGGAGGAGCCTGGTGGGCTGCAGTCCATGGGGTCGCTAAGAGTTGGACACGACTGAGCAACTTCACTTTCAGTTTTCATTTTCATACATCGGAAAAGGAAATGGCAGCCCACTCCGGTGTTCTTGGCTGGAGAATCCCAGGGATGGGAGAGCCTGGTGGGCTGCCGTTTATGGGGTCATGCAGAGTCAGACACGACTGAAGCGACTTAGCAGTAGCAGCAGGCAAATATAGAAAGTTATCTAGTTTTGAGGGCTTCCTGGTTGGCTATTTGATAAAGAATCCTCCTGCCAATGTAGGAGATGCAGGTTTGATTCTTGGGTCAGGAAGATCCCCAGAGGAGGAAATGGCAACCCACTCTAGTATTATTGCCTGGAGAATCCCATAGACAGAGGAGTCTGGCAGGCTATAGTCCACAGTGTTGTGAAGAGTTGAACATGACTGAGCGCACACACACACACACACACACACACACATATACACATAATTTTGAGAAAAAGTTAGCTCTTAATGCTGAGGACTAGGTTCATTGAAGTAATCAAAGACCTGATAGATTATAGGTGATTATTTTGACAAGTCATAAGATCTTTGTTTTTGTAATATTTTTGAGGAAGAATAAATGTAAATAAAAATTTTTCATAGCCTTTTATTATCAAAAGCAGACCAATAGAAAAAGAGTTGTTCTTTTAACAGAGGGAAAAGCAAATTTTAATTTTGTACCTGTTATTTTTAATATTAAAATAATATTTTAATATTAAGAATATTATTTTAATATTAAACCTCATTTACTTAATCAAATTCATTCTAATGTTATCCAGTCATGACCACAAATAAAATTTATTTCTAAAGATTCCTTTTTTTGCAAACATTTTACAACTTTATATATCCATTTTAGCTTACCCTTTGTTTTATTTCTCATTTAGAAATAGCCAACTTTAGAACAAAATCATTTTCTTTTTTTTTTAACAACAATGTCTCCATAACTTACGCATTTCTTACCCCCAAACACATCCTAGTTCTATTATTATATCTAGTAGCTTTAATCATATATATTAATTAGACTTCTTAATCTTTTGAAACCTTAAATTTTTGGTGAAAATGAAGAAGTAAACAATCATGAACTGTATCAACATTTTGTGGCTTGGTGAAATTATAAATACATTTTACAATGTCTAGAAATATATCTTACTTCATAGTATAATCTTTTGGTAAAGCATAAAATATATTTATGAACAGACCCCAAACATACTTAGTATCTCTGTAATAAGGGATCAAAAATACATAAACCAGCATTTGCTTAGCAATTAATATCTAGTATTTTATCTTATTTGGAAATGATCTAGATAGTCAATGAATTTCCATTATTTAAATCAACTTAGCAAAATTCTAAGGGTGTAAATCATCAAAGAGGTTTAGGAAACAATTAAGTAGATATATCATAAAATAATTATTGTTAAAATGTTAACCTAAAAAAAACATCTCATTTACATCTATTTAATTCATTTGTTCTTAACAATCATACTTGAATTACTCATGAAAATTTCATGAGATATTAAAGCAGTTAGTTATTATCTTAATTTTTTTCCTTTGCTGACAAATTTGCAATCGAGACATTAGCCTACCTGACTAGCAAACCCAGATAGAAAAACAAGTTATTTATTAATTAAATAAACATGCTTAAAATTAACTTTTGTTTACTTAAAGTTATCTTATGTGTGCATGCTTAGTTGCTCAGCCATGTCTGACTCTGTGACCCTATGAACTGTAAACTACCAGGCTCCTCCGTCCATGGGATTCTCCAAGTAAGGATCACATGAATTTGAAAAATATTTGTCTTAGATTTTACTATATTTTTGAGAACCTTTATATAATTTATCATTTGCTTAAGCAAATTAAATAGAGATCTTTAAAAAATTAATATTTTGCTATATTTTTTGTGGTTTTAGCATCATAATTTAGATATAATTTCGGCCTTAGCACCATTCCTTCCAAAGAAATCCCAGGGCTGATCTCCTTCAGAATGGACTGGTTGGATCTCCTTGCAGTCCAAGGGACTCTCAAGAGTCTTCTCCAACACCACGGTTCAAAAGTATCAATTCTTTGGCGCTCAGCCTTCTCCACAGTCCAACTCTCACATCCATACGTGACCACTGGAAAAACCATAGCCTTGACGAGACGAACCTTTGTTGACAAAGCAATGTCTCTGCTTTTGAATATGCTGTCTAGGTTGGTCATAACTTTTCTTCCAAGGAGTAAGCGTCTTTTAATTTCATGGCTGCAATCACCATCTGCAGTGATTTTGGAGCCCCCGAAAAGAAAGTCTGACACTGTTTCCTCTGTTTCTCATTTATTTCCCATGAACTGATGGGACCAGATGCCTTGATCTTCGTTTTCTGAATGTTGAGCTTTAAACCAACTTTTTTGCTCTCCTCTTTCACTTTCATCAAGAGGCTTTGTAGTTCCTCTTCACTTTCTGCCATTAGGGTGGTGTCATCTGCATATCTGAGGTTGTTGATATTTCTCCCAGCAATCTTGATTCCAGCTTGTGTTTCTTCCAGCCCAGCATTTCTCATGATGTACTCTGTATAGAAGTTAAATAAGCAGGGTGACAATATACAGCCTTGATATACTCCTTTTCCTCTTTGAAACCATTCTGTTGTTCCATGTCCAGGTCTAACTGTTGCTTCCTGACCTGCATACAGATTTCTCAAGAGGCAGGTCAGGTGGTCTGGTATTCCCATCTCTTGAAGAATTTCCCACAGTTTATTGTGATCCACACAGTCAAAGGCTTTGGCATAGTCAATAAAGCAGAAATAGATGTTTTTTTCTGGAACTCTGTTGCTTTTTCCATGATCCAGAGGATGTTGGCTATTGGATCTCTGGTTCCTCTGCCTTTTCTAAAACCAGCTTGAACATCAGGAAGTTCACGGTTCACGTATTGCTAAAGCCTGGCTTGGAGAATTTTGAGCATTACTTTACTAGCATGTGAGATGAGTGCAATTGTGTGGTAGTTTGAGCATTCTTTGGCATTGCCTTTCTTTGGGATTGGAATGAAAACTGACCTTTTCCAGTCCTGTGGCCACTGCTGAGTTTAGCAAGTTTGCTGGAATATTTATAACTTAGACATATAAATAAACATAATCAGACATATCATAGTTTTCATTTCAAAATTTTAGTCATGAATCAGTTATAATACAAAAATCACTAGTTTATGAATAATGATTAAATAAGTAAAATTACTCACTCAGATGACTAAAAATATTTTATTATTTGTGGAGAAGATTTTTAAGATCTATATTTTCCTTTGACAAGTAATTTTAAGGAGGCTACTTGGACAAGACAGTCCTTTTAGTAGCAGTTTGTTCTTACCCTCATTTTGCTTGTTTGTTTGTTTGTTTGTTTGTTTCAAGTTCTACTTACTGAGTAATCTGGGCTTTATCTCAGGTGATTGCTTATAGGAAGGCCTGGGGAACTGCTGAGAAGATGGGCCAGTTTTTACCTTCATCTGGTGGGCTTAGTTTCTGTTTTTTTTTTTTGTTTTTTTAAAGGAGCTGTCAGAACAGGGTGTCAAGAGTTCCTCTGGGCTCTGAGGTGTCAACTGATGGAGAAGGAGGAGAAGCAAGTCAGTTACTTGAAAGGGAAGTTCAAATAAGGCAAATAAAGGGATGGAGGAGAGGGTGCAGAATTTGGAAGGGGGATAGAAGAAGGGTAAGAAAGTTCATCTGATTTTTCAAGTTTAGAGACACTCTGAGCCATCTTTTAATTAACAGCATGAAGGAGGCAATTTTCTCAGTGTTATCTTTGGAGACCTCTAGATGCCAGTTGAAATGTTTCCCACTTATTTTGTCTGGTCAGTACATTTTTCAGTCAAGCACAAAGACAGACTAATTTGGGAATTTGGAAAGTTCCTCAATTTGGCCAGTGCAATTTTGAATCATCCCAGATAAATGGACCCATTTAGATAGATTGTTAAAGGGTAAGTGTCCACAAGTGTTAAGCATAAAACTGACGATGGGGTTTATCTTTCTTTCAATTGTTTCTATAAGAGCTTCCTATTATTTTGAGTACTCATCAGAAAAAAAAATTTTTTTTTTTACTGCGAAACCCAAATCTGGAGAAAGATTCCTCCTTACTCTCCAAAAGAGAGGGGAACTAGTGTTGATACTTAGAAACACCCAAATAGACACAATCCTCAATCAAATGGGATTCAGTAGTCCTCACTTCATAGCCTCCAAGCCATTGAAGAGACAACTGCATGCAATGGGTTAGTGTGTGCATGCTAAGTCACTTCATTCATGTCTGACTCTTTGACCCCAGGGAGTATAGCCTGCCAGGCTCCTCTGTCCATGGGACTCTCCAGACAAGAATAATGGAATGTGTTGCCATGCACTCCTCCAGGGGTTCTTCCCACTCAGGGATAAAACTTGGTCTCCTGTGTCTCCTCCATTGGTTGATGGGTTCTTTACCACAAGCACCACTTGGAAAGCCCTGTAAGTACTGTAGACTGAATCTAAAGGAGTCCCAGACTGCTGAGGGTGGCTGGTCCAAATTCTGCTAACTATGACAGCTGTGTTAACTAAAATTTCAGAAATGGAGACCTGATTGAAATAACAAGTGTTTATCTGGGATTTGTTAGGACTGTAGCCCAGAAGACACAAATTAAAGAAGCACTTGAATTTTATTCCACTCAACTACAAAATGGAGAAGGCAATGACACCCTACTCCAGTACTCTTGCCTGGAAAATCCCATGGACGGAGGAGCCTGGTAGGCTGCAGTCCATGGGGTCGCTAAGAGACATGACTGAGCGACTTCACTTTCACTTTTCACTTTCATGCATTGGAGAAGGAAATGGCAACCCACTCCAGTGTTTTCGCCTGGAGAATCCCAGGGATGGGGGAGCCTGGTGGGCTGCCGTCAATGGGGTCACACAGAGTCGGACACAACTGAAGTGACTTAGAAGCAGCAGCAGCAGCAACTACAAAATGGGCTTCTCAAGTGGTGCTAGTGGTAAAGAATCTGCCTGTCACTGCAGGAGACCCAGGAGACATGGGTTGGACCTCTGGGTTGGGAAGATCCGCTGGAGAAGGGCATGGCAACCCACTCCAGTATTCTTTTCTGGAGAATCCCATGGACAGAGGAGCCTGGCAGGCTAATATAGCCCACAGGGTCCAAGAGTCAGACATCACTGAAATGAATCAGCATACACACATGCACAGCTACAAGAGAAGGAGCTTATAAAGGCAAGAACCTCAAGATCACAGTTAGTTACATGAGTTGTTCGTTAATAACTATAATTGGAGCTGGCCAGAAGTGAAGGTGCTTGTTAAGCCAGGATTAGTTGCAATCTAAAATTATTGTATAGTTACAAGGTTACCACCAAGGTCTCAGCTAGCTGATATTTCTTTTTAAATGGCTGATAATATGCTTGAATTTGGTACAGTTCACAGAAAGTTCAACTTAGTGGTATAGGGACATGTCTGAGAACAGATCCTCAATGGGCACCCAAATCCATTTTGTAGGGTTGAGCAAACAAAATAGATTACTCCATTATGACTTTTAATATGTTGTGAGGCACTATCCTTTTGTGACTTAATATTCTCTCTCCCTTACTATAAATTTTGTATTTTCTCTAAGACCTTTAACCTATTAAATCAAAGATTTTTATAAGGTGTTATTTAATTAGTTATTTAATTATAAAACGCTACATAAAGAATATGTTATTGCTTTTCTATTTTCAGATTTTTACTGAAGAGCATTTATCTTGTCATATTTGCTCTCTTGATGTAATGACTATTGCTTTTATTTTCCAATAACTAACCTCATTCCCAAATTCTTCTACACTCTCCATTACAATGTAGAAGCCCAAGAACTACATTTCCCAGAAACACTTGCATGCAGAGTTATGAATTAAATTCCACTAGTGAGAAGAATTTATATGTGATTTATAAGCAAAAGAGTAGCAAAGGTTAATATTGTTCCTATAGCAACAATAAACATCTCATGATTTTCAGCAGTAGATTTTTCTGTAGCTCCTGTCTCATCTGAAAAATCACCCACCTGGTGCTGCAGACAACCTATATTAACCATTGTGAGTTTTGACATTTCTTGCTTTTGTAAATTTTAGAAGTAGCTCTGACCTTCATGTGTTCAAATTTTTCAGTGTATATGTGTCTGTTAGTTTCTTTATAAATACTTCTCTTTAAAATATCTATAGGGAATTTTATTTTCCTGACCCAGCCTAAGCTAGTAATTGGTGAAAATTAATCCCTTATAAATAGATTTAAAAATATTCCAATTCTGTATCATTTGCAAAAATAGTTGACTTGATAATTCTACATCCTGCCATTTTTGTGAGGATACCAAAATATTCCCAACTTCAAAAAGACTAGATATAGAAATATAAAATTTGAATAACTGATATGGAAATTGGAAGATTTGTTGTTCACTCACTAAGTTGTATCCAACATTTTGCAACCTCCTGGGCTGCAGCACTTCAGGCTTCCCCATCTTTCACTATCTCCCAGAATTTGCTTAAATTCATGTCTGTTGAGTCCATGAGGCCATCCAACCATCTCATCCTCTGTCTTTGCCCCCTTTCCTTGCCCTCATATTTCCCAGCAGGGTCTGTCCCAATTAGTGGACTCTTCATATCAGGTGGCCAATGTATTGAAGCTTCAGCTTTAGCATCAGTGCTTCCAATGAATATTCAGGGTTAATGTCCTTTAGGATTGACAGGATTGATTTCTGTGCAGTCCAAGGGACTCTGAAAAATTTTCTCCAGCATCACAATTTGAAAACATCAGTTCTTCAATGCTCAGTCTTCTTTATGATCCAACTCTCACATCCATACATGACTACTGGAAAAACCATAGTTTTCTAGGGGGACCTTTGTCAGCAAAGTGTGAAGGGTCTCTGCTTTTTAATATGCTGTATAGGTATGTCAAAGCTTTCCTTACAAGGAGCAAGCATCTTGTAAGGTCCATGTCTGCAGTCACCATTCACAGTGATTTTGGAGCCCCCCAAAATAAAATCTGTCACTGTTTCCAATTTTTCCCTATCTATTTGGCATGAAGTGATAGGACCAGATGCCATGATCTTGAGTTTTAAGTCAGCTTTTTCATTCTCTTCTTCCACCCTCATCAAGAGGCTCTATAGTTCCTCTTCACTTTCTGCCTTAAGGGTGGTGTCATCTGCATATCTGAGGTTGTTGATATTTCTCTTGGTGATCTGGATTCCACCTTGTGATTCCTCTAGCTTAGCATTTCACATGATTTACTCTGCACATAAGTTAAGTAAGCAGCAAGACAATATACAGCCTTGACATATTCTTTTATTTTCCCAATTTTGAGTCAATCCATTGTTCCATGTCCAGTTCTAACTGTTGCTTATTGACCTGCATACAGGTTTCTCAGGAGGCGAGTAAGGTGGTCTGATATTCCCATCTCTTTAAGAAGTTTCCAGTTTGTCATGATCCACACAGTCAAAGGCTTTATTGTAGCAATGAAGCAAAAACAGATTTTTTAGGGGAAAGGAGGGAAATTCCCTTACTTTTTCTATGATCCAATGAATGTTGGCCATTTGATCTCTGGTGCCTATGCCTTTTCTAAATCCAGCTTGTGTGTCTGGAAGTTCTTAGTTCACGTGCTGCTGAGGACTAACTTGAAGAGTTTTTAACATTATTTGCCCAGCATGTGAAATGAGCACAATTGGATGGTAGTTTGAACATTCTTTGACATTGCCTTTCTTTGGGATTGGCATTAAAACTGACCTTTTCCAGTCCTGCTGAGTTTTCCAAATTTGGTGGCATATTGAGTGTAGCACTTTAACAATATCATCTTTTAGGATTTGAAACAGCTTAGCTGGAATTCCATCACCTCACTAGGTTTATTTGTAATAATGCTTCCTAAGGTCCACTTGATTTCACACTCCAGGATGTCTGGCTCTAGGTGAGTTACTACATTATCGTGGTTATCCGGGTCATTAAGATCTTTTTTGTATAGTTCTGTGAATTCTTGCCACCTCTTCTTAATCCCTATTGCTTCTGTTAGTTCCTTGCCTTTTCTGTCCTTTATTGTGCCCATTTTTGCATGAAATAGTCCCTTGGTATCTCCAATTTTCTCAAAGAGCTCTCTAGTCTTTCCCATTCTACTCTTTTTCTCTACTATTTTGCATTGCTCAGTTAAGGCTTTCTTTTCTCTCCTTGCTATTCTTTAGAACTCTTCATTCAGTTGAGCATATTTTCGCCTTTCACTTCTCTTCTTTTCTTAGCTATTTTGTAAGGCCTCCTCATACTACCTCTTTGCCTTCTTGCATTTCTTTTACTTTGACTTGGTTTTGGTCACTGTCTTCTATACAGTGCTATGAATCTCATGGTTCCAAACCAAAAGAGATAATTGTAGCTCAGAATATAAGTGGGAAAAACACAAAGAAGAAGATAAGATGGTGGAAAACTGGCCCTACTTAGTTCCTAAAGTTAGCCAAATTTCATTTTCTTCTATCAGCCTGATAGATATCATAGTTACACTGTGATCCAAATAGATTATGCAATACCTTAACCTGGAAAAGTAAGGATATGTGAACATGGTCAAGCCCAGAATGCCTATGAAATAAAATCAGCTAAGTCAGTAGCCAAATGGGCCATGTGGAGTAGATTTTACGTAGTCCAAATGACTTATTTTTGCATCATTTTGTCTAATTTGCTTTTAAATATTCATATAAAGGGGAGCCAATATAGCTGATTCAAATTAGAAGCTAACCCATGCCAAAGAGTTCATGAAATCTACTCTCATAATTGTTGGTTTAAAATTTATGTGGCCTGTGTTATAATTACTCAAATTCAGGATCTTTATGATTGACTTGAAGTATATTCATAATATAGGATATTATATAGGATATTATATTTTGCAGGTTTTTTATTTATATACTTTTATCCATCCTACCAGTGCATAGTCTCAGTGAAAGCAGAGTATTTCTTAGTTGGCTGTTTATTTGTTTTCCTCTCCTATATCTTCTTCTTCTAGAATAGTGCAGTATTTCCTGACTGAATGAAAAAATGAATTAGAGAATATAACTTCTTATAATCCAAATAAATTCTAAAGGGAATGTGCTTAGAGCTAATAGAAGTATTGACATTTCAACAATAAAAGGCTATCAGGTTTTCTTTAAATTATCCCCCCATGGAAATATTAACTTCAGCAGCTATCAGACATTTTAGTCTCAAAATTCCTTTGCATTTATGAACATTACTTAAAAATGAAAAAAGACTAGATTATGTAGGTTGTCACTATCAATACCACTATATTAAAAGTTACCATTGAAATATTTTAATATATATAGTAATATTAACAATACTGATAGACTTATTACAGAAACATAACTAGAATATTTCATGAAAAATAACCAATTTTTAAAAATAAATAATAAATTAGCAAGAAGAATAATATTGTTTTTCAGTCTTGCAAGTCTCTTTAATATCTAGCTTAATAGAAAACAGTTGAATTTTCATATCTACATCTCCATTTGATCTGTTGTAATATGTTATTTTTCTTGAAGTCTCTGAAGAAAATTCAGACTCATACAAATATACACTGGAGTTTAGTTGCCTTTTAGAAAATTTTTGATATTCTTTTTTATACTACACCACAATTTGTGAAACAGTGGCTATTTTACAGACAGTTGCAAAGTAGACCCTGAAACTAAGTTAATAAATTTCCATGTTACATTATAACCGCATGGACCCACCATAACCTATGAAAATATATTTTAACTTTGCATGATGTTATGACATTATACATTGGTCATGTGGAAGACACTGGTTCACTGAACTGTTAAAATACTACAAAGGTTTACATAATCATTTTATAATATCAAAAAGTCACATTTATAAATAACAATTCCAATCTTATCAGAAATGTTCTTAAGTATTGAGAAGCTGTGCAATTCATGTGGGTGTATTCAAGTTTTCCAAAAGTCTAATTTTCACTTTGAATACTCAAATATTAATATTGGCAAAAACTGCTATCACTCATTTTCCACGAAGTGACAGTTTAATATCCATCATTTAATTTTGAGAAAATACTCATTAAATACCTATTTCTATGAAAATCCTATGTCAATAAATCATTCTTTAAATTACAAATGGTATTTCATTTTAAAAAAGAAACTAATTCAGCCTGCAATTCAGACAGTTGCCAGTGATTTTTCTGGGAACAGACTTATATGTTTCTCCTATGCCATTACCACACTGTCTTGATTAGTATAGCTTTGTAGTATGTTTTGGGGATTTGGCAAAGTATTTCAACTTTATTGTTTTTTAAAGATTCTTGTCTCTATTTTAGGTATATTCAATTTACATATAAAATTTACATATCAGCCTCTCAATTTCTAAAAGAGCTTAGCAGAATTTTTTGTAGGAATTGAATTGAATCTGCAGGTCAGTTAGGGAGTATTAGGTCCTTCAATCCAAGAAAGTTGGATATATTTCCATTCATTTATATCTTATGTTTAAATGATATTTAGTACTTTTTAGTACATGTGTTGTACTCCTTTTGTTAAATTTGTTTCTAAATATTTAGTTGTTTTTGACAGTATTGTAACTTGAAGTTTTCTTAATTTTCAGATTGTTGATTGGTAGTGTGAAATGCTTGGAGATGAGCACATATCCTTCTATTCTGCAATCTTGAACCAATCTCTGCAATTGCTTTTTATATGTTGATTTTTTTTTTTTTTGGCAGATGTACATTATCAGGTTAAGGAATTTCCCATTTCTTCTGTGTTTAAGTATTTTTAACATCAAAAGTTACAAATTGTTGTCAAATGTTTTTATGCATGTTATTAGCAGACAGGTGGTGCTGGTGGTAAAGAATCTGCCTGCTAATGCAAGATAACTAACAGATGCATGTTCGATCCTTGGGTTAGGAAGATTTCCTGGAGGCTGTCATTGTTGTTCAGTCACTCAGTCATGTCTGACTGACATGAATCCCATGGACTGCACACCTGGCTTTCCTGTCCTGCACAATCTCCTGGGGCTTGCTCAAATGTTCATTGAGTTGGTGATGCAATCCCAAACATCTTATCCTTTGTCATCTCCTTTTCCTCCTGCCTTCAATCTTTTGCAGCATCAAGGTCTTTTCTAATAAATTGGCTCTTTGCATCATGTGGCCAAAGTATTCGAGCTTCAGCTTCAGCATCAATCCTTCCAATGAATATTCAGAATTGAGTCTCCTTTAGGGTTGACTGGTTTGATCTCCTTGCAGTCCAAGGCACTCTCAAGAGTCTTCTTCAACACCACAGTTCAAAATCTTGGCAACTCACTCTAGTATTCTTGCCTAGGAAATCCCGTGGACAGAGGAGTCTGGTGGGCTACAGCTCATGGGGTTGCAAATGCTCAGACATGACTGAGCATCTGAACATATATAATATGACTGAGTGTGTTTTGTCCTTTATTGTATTGTTATGGTACATTAAAATGATTAGTTTTCATGTGCTCAACCAACATTGAATTAATGCCATAAATATTATATGGTATGTAATCCTTTTTATATGTTAGTGGATTTTTTTCTTTTTTGCTATTTTTTTTTTTTTTAAAGAATACTGGAAACTTTTGTATTTGTATTCAAAGGGATATTGGCTTATAGTTTTTTCTTATGAATTTTTAAATATGGCTTTTCTGTGAAGTTAAAACTGACCTCATAGAATGATTGGGTAATTGTTCCCTCAAGTTCTATATTTTGGAGGAGTTTGTGGAAGATAAGTATTAACTCTTCTTTAAATGTTTGGTACAGTTCAACAGTGAGTCAATCTGCTCCTGAACCTTTCTATGTGACTATTTTCTGATTAAGTTAACCTCTTTATTTGTTATGGGAATTTTCAGTTTATCCATTTCACATAGAATTAGTTGCAATAATTTCTGTTTTCTAGCAATTTGTCTATTTTTTAAAGTTTATTCAATATGATCATAATCTTCTGGTGTATATCTATTTCTGTCAGGTCAGTAGTAACGTTTCTTATTTCATTTCTGATTTTCATAATTTAAGTTCTTTTTTTTATAATTAGTATAGCTAAATATAGCTAAATATTAGTCAATTTTGTTAATCTTTTTCAAAACACAAATTTATTTGTTTTGAATTTTCACTATTGGTTTTCTATTTTCTATTTAATATATTTCTGCTCTATGTTCTTCATTAGCTTCTAGGTTTAGTTTGGTTTGTAGGTTCTAATTTCTTAAGGTGAAATTGATTTGAGAAAAAAATATTTAATGAAGTAATTTGTAGTTATAAATTTCATACTGAGAACTAACTTTCATGCAGCTCATAAATTTCAGTATGTTGTACCTTCATCTTCATACTCTCTCTTTGCTTTCAGCAATTTGATTAAAAAGTATCAAGGTGTGGATCTTTGAGTTTAAACTACTTGATGTATGATGAGCTTCTTGGATCTGTTGACTAATTTTTAATTAAATTTAAGAAGCTTTTATTAGTTTTTGAAATATTTTTCCACTACTTTCTCTTTCTTCTCTACTTTTAGACTCACATTATGAACATGCTAATATATTTGATGATGTGCTCAGATATCTGAGAATCTTTTCACTTTTTGCCTCTTTTTTCTCTATTCTTCAGACTGAATAATCTAATTGAAATCTCAAATTTACAGATTTTTTCTTCTGCCTGCTCAAATCTATTATTGACACATTGCGTTGATTTTTCATTTTAGTTATTATACTATATTTTCAACTTTAAAATTTATATTCCAATAGTATCTATTCCACTTCAATATTCTCTTTTGGTGAGATGTCATTCTTACACTTTTCTTTTTGTCTTTAGACATGGTTTCCTTTAGTTCTCATAACATACTTTTAAAAGTGAATTTGAAGTCTATCTAGTAACTCCAACATGCAGGCTTCTTCAGAGATGATTTCTATCATTAGCTTGTGTGTGTGTGTGTATGGGTCATGCTTTCCTGTGTCTTTGCATGCCTCATAATATTCTTGTTACAAACTGGACATTTAAAATAATATAATGTGACAACTCTGAAAATTAGTTTTTCTCACTTCTCCAAGGTGGTTGTTCTTATTGTTTGTGGCTGCTTTTGTTCTTTCTTTTTTTCTTAACACTCTTGAAGTAATTATTTTATTTAACGTCTATATTCTTTATTGTATATGTCTACTGAAGTCTTTGGTTAGCCTAGAGTTCTGCTAATTTTTCACCAAATGGACATATATTTCCTTAATAAGTCTCCTAGTTTGACTGATAAAACGTTCTGTGCATGTTTGGGCATGCCTTCAAGAGGCAGTTGACACTTAGTCTTTACTTCATGCTTCTTCAGAGCTTCAAGGTCAGCTAGAATTGAAAACATAAAACCTTCTTAAAATATTTCTGAGCATATGTGTCCTGCTAGAGTAACAATGAATCCTATGGACATCTCATTCCCTAGCTTTTCATTTCAAGCATTTTGGCTATCTCATTGTTGGCTTCAACTATTATCCACTGTCTCAGACAACTTTGTAGGGTAAACAATGATCTCTAAATTATCATTTCAATATACACCTCTAAAGAAACCATTTCTCATATAAGCTTCAATTCAGTTAACATAAAGACATCCCTGAAAGTAGTATCTTCCATGGAATCTCTAGACAACAATGATTCTCTGGGAGCAACATTTTGAGGAGCTTCAACCCTTTTATCCTTCTGCTGAACACAAGGATACTAGATTTCAAAATAATTGTAAGCTATTTGTTAAGCGTTTATAGGGTGGTTCAAACTACTGAAAAGCGAGAATGGGAGAGAAGTTAAGAACAGTTCAAGTTAAAATCCCAAAACCTCATTATTCATACTGAGACTTAACTTAAAAAAAAAATAACTAAACCCTCCTCAGTCCTCTTGCAAACCTTTGGTTAATTTCTATTGACCTAGAAAAGTTGATACAAACAATATTTTGCCAGTGTCATCCTTGCTTTTATGAGGACAGAAGTTTTAGAGTTCCTTAATTTGTTTCTTTTTGTTGACATAAGTCCATCTAGCCACTGATTTTTTTAAAGCATTTTCTTAGATTACCTGCCAGTTGTGCCCATGTTACAGACACTTCAACAAAAGAAAAGCCCTGGTATATTGCTTCTTTACCCATTCAGCACAGAGATTTTGCTGCCAAAAATTCTTATGATCAATTTTCAACCCCTATCATGAAAGATCATTAAGAGAGAAAATGTTCATTAAAAAATTATGAGTAAGTGGATCTTCTTTATTCCCTAAGAATATATAAATCTAATTATTTCCATTAAGATAGCTAGAATTTTTTTGGAGACATTTGTTTGGACAGTGAAACCTATACTTCTACTTGAGGGGAAATAACAAATTTCACTTAGTATCTACAATGGTCTCCTCATGTGCGACACAAGACTATTCTGACTATTTTTTATATTTGCTGTTGCTTTTAAAAGAGTGAAAGAGTTAGTTGCTCAGTTAAGGCCAACTCTTTGTGACTGCATGGATTGTAGCCTGCAAGGCTCTTCTATCCATGGAATTCTCCAGACAAGAATACTGGAGTGGGTACCTATTCCCTTCTCCAGGGGATCTTCCTGATTCAGAGATCAAACCTGGGTCTCCTGCATTACAGGTGGATTCTTTATGGTCTGAGCTATTTGTTGTTGCTTTAAATAGAATTAAATCATCCATATAAACCATATAACTCCTATATAAATTCCAAACTCAATTAATCTTATAGATTATTGTTATATTTCCTAAATTGTTCCAGTTCTCTTCTGTCTTGTTTCCACACTTAATCTATTTTTTGACTAAGTGTTCTCTTTTGGCCAAGTATTTGAAAAAGAAAACACTTTCAAAAATACATCACATTAATAACTTGGTTTTCCTACTGTCCTGGAGATTAGTAATTTTCATTTGCTCTATTCATTTGTGTCATTTATGCCACAAATGGAGAGTAAAATTACTCTGCAAAGTGTAGCTGAATGGTAACCTATTTCCATTATTGTAAATTTCACCTATGTTTGATATGGTATACACAAAAACAGAGAGAAAATAAGAGTGTTTTTCCATCTAATCTTTTTCACTTACATCCATTAAGGAAAGTAAAGAGTTATATTCTGTATCAGAACGGATTGCATTTATATTCTTTCATTTCTAAAGTAGATTTCCATCTTTGAAATTGGAAACAGTTTCCTAACTTAAAGTAGGTAATTACACACTCCATTAAACAAGTAATTAACAGATTACAATTTGAAAAAAAGAAAAACTTGAAAATGAGCAATTCTGATTCTGAATGTGAAGAGTTGTGTTATAATTAGCATAATACCTTTAGAAATAGGTTAACAAGTACACAATAAAATGAAAAAAAGAAGCAATCTGTTTCCTCCATACAGATCACACAGAACAAATAGCCATTCATGAGTTAAACATCAGTATATTTTTAAGAAATCTTGGTCTTAGAATTGTTATAATTCTCTAAAATTCAAAATGATTCGAATTTGTTGTATGGAATGTTTGTTACCCTAAGAGAATGTGACTCTTCAGAGTCAATGTTTTAAATTGTCTTTCAACAATAATTCCCTGAGGCAAGTGTCCAATGCTGGCAAGCTCAACATGTGTAATTCAAATTGGTAACCTGAAAATGCAAAAAAAGACAGGCTCGGTGTTGTCTGTGTGCTGTTCATTTTCACTGCAAGGTTAAAAATGTGTATAAGGGGAATTCAAAGAAAACATGCACACTAAGTCTCCATTATCCTCCCTTCCAAGGAAAAGCAAGAAAAAGAATACATTCTAAACTGGAAGACAGGGTCACTCTTCTTGCTAATCAGACCTTTATGAAAAAAAAGAAGGAAATAACTGAAAGTTTCCAAAAGTAATGACAAAATAAAAATTTAAGCAATAATTAGCCTTTCAGTAAGATAATTTTTATTCATGCAAAATTCTGGGTTAAGCGTCCCATCAAATCAGCTGTGGCATGGGAAAAAGAGGAGATTTCTTCAAGTTTGGGATCTTTTAATGAAAGTACATATAAGCTCTTTCTAACCTTCTTGAAAATCAAGAAAGGGGCAGAAATGTGTCACAGGCTCTAGCCTGTGCTCCTGATTAAGACTGATAATGATTTATTTTCTAAAATTTGAATTGGCCTTGTGAGTAAAAATAATTCATAGAGCATTTTGAAAAAATATGTCCATCCTTTGTTCGGTTAAAAATCATATGCTGTTTTCATTCTATATTGAAAACGTACATAAGAAACTTGGTTTCTACCTGCAATCTTACTTAAAACAGACATTTAGTAAGTTCTTATCTGCCAAAATAAAAATAATACTGAGAATGTCAAAGAGCTATTGACTTTTAAATCATCTTTTCTATGTGGCAGTAAAAAGAAATTGTTCTTGCGTATTTCTATTGCATTTGACTTACTGCATTAGTTTTCATAGTGAAAAAAAATACTGGTTTGAATTGAGATAGCAAGTGTTTTCTAAATAAGAATTAATATTAAGTCAGAATTACTTTGTTAAGATGGACAAATTTTCCAGTTGCCTATTTATAACCATACTTCTTCCTGTGCCAATCACTTTGTAACCTTTTTTTGTGCGTGTACGATCCTATGCTATCCTTAATTCTTTTTTATGGTATATCAATGTATATGTAGTTTTTCTCTGGAAATTTTCAATGGATACTTCCATAAAAGTCCATAACTTATGCTGGTGCCAATTTCAGCTTTTACAGCCCATCCATTGCTAGTCTGGGTAATAGACTTGTATGAAACAGGCTTATCAACCTGAGTGATTACTCATGATTCACTTTGGCTTGTTTTGAAAGTAGATAGGCAGAGGATGGTCAGCAAAAGGGCACATTTAAACCTGAGTTTTCTGCCTGTAAAGAATGAATTCTTTTGTAAATCACAGTGAATTTCTTAACAATAGATAATGTATCATCATAAATGTCTTTTGTGTGGAAAATCAACAATTTATTCACAAGAAATCACTGTTTAAGCACTATGCTTCATGTCCTAAGAAATGTGCTTAAAATTGAAAACAGAATTAGAAATATACCAGACCCTTAGCTCTTGGACATAACTCAACAAAGGCAACTACTTTTATAAAGATCAAGAACACATTGAAAGCTATATTAATTTTACTTAGCAATTCTAGGTGACAACTTCCTGAATGTAGTTAGATTTCTCAAAGGAATTTTCCTTTCTCATTTCAAACATCAATTTAAGAAAGCACATGGGTTTTGTCAGTTATTTTGACATGGAAACGTACCCAGTATCTTATCATCACACTTTATATCTTAACCAAATACTTAGGTTCTGATTATGATTTTGACTTCTATGTACCCTCTGAAGCTGATTGTTGATAGAGACTAGTGGTAAGATTTACCAAGTTTATTACAGCTCAGAGTGTACCCTGTTCACACAAAGATATCAGTTCTGCTGGATTACTAGTGGATAGGGGTGTTTATACTACCTTAAGACATCTTCAACCATCTGTACTCAGTCAGTGAGGGCTTACACAATGCATGGAAAAATATTCTGGAAGCCTCATATCTGCAAGGTCCTTCACATACACATGCGCTTTGGGGCTATTACTTACAGTGATTGTGAATAATACATTTTATGTGTCAACTTGGCTAGATTATGGGGTCCAGTTATTGGTCCAACACTAGTCTAGATGCTGTTGCAAAGATATTTTGTAGATGTGGTTAACGTCTATAATTAGAGTTAAAAAGGGTGATACTCCATAACGTGGGTGAGCCTCATCTAATAAGTTGAAGATTTTAAGAGCAAAGTTGTGATTTCCCAGGCTTCCCTGATACCTTAGTTCGTATAGAATCCACCTGCAATGTGAAGACCTGGGTTCAATCCCTGGGTTGAGAAGATCCCTTGGAGAAGGGAAAGGCTGCCCACTCCAGTATCCTGGCCTGGAGAATTCCATGGACTGTATAGTCCATGGGGTTGCAAAGAGTTGGACATGACTGAGCAACTTTCACTTCACTTGAGATTTCCCAAAGGAAGCAGAATTTTCCCTCAAGACTGTAAAGCTTGTCTGATTTTTCAGTCTTCTAAATTGCCCTATGGACTTTTAAACTTAAGACTGCAACATCACCTCTTATCTTTTTTCAACAGGCAATCATGTGAGTCAAGTCCTTAAAATACAATTATTCATGTAAATATACACATAACTCATTGGTCCTTTTTTTCTGAAGAACCCTGACTAATACAGAACTTTTCCAAGGTATAATTCTACTTCTATAAATACGGTCAAAGCTAACTGGTGTACAAGGTCCAAAATACATATGGGCTGATTTGGTAATACCAATATTAATTTTCTGTGAAAAAATTCTTCCTGAATAACTAGACCCAGCTGAGTGTAAATAGAAGTATCCTGATTGATATTTGTTATTATTCACCAGAGTATTCATCAGCCCCAAAAGTGAAAGAATGTTAATTGTTATTAGAAAAATATTGAGAGTACTTCATCTATGTTTAATACTATGCTAAATTCTAACATGGATGTGAAAGAGAATTCCAAATTCATTGTGTTCTTAGTCTAGTGGGAGAAAGAGATGGTGGGAAACTGGGAAAGATGTCTAGAATGACATTTCAGGTACAGGGAAACTGATGTGCTGAAATATTTTAAAGAGAATAAGAAAATGAGCTTTACAGCCGTGAAAATAAATGTACATTGAGAGTATATGGCACGTGTGTGGGATATTACTGAGGAACTCAGCGTGGACAGCAGACCAGTGTTAAAACTTCCAGTCTTATTTTTCACATATATAATGTATTTCTGGGAATGAAACCAGGGAAGTTTATGGAAATCAGGTGACCTTGTTTTTAAACTGACTAACATTTAGTACAATTCACTCCAAAATATGGTAGCTTTTATTTTTAGCAGTGTTGACCTTATAAACTGAGTTCTGGGAATACATAACATCTGGCACATACTGATTATTCATTGCACACTCCTCCCTTTGTGTCACTTCCATCAGCTACTCTTTAAGCTGTCATATGTCTATCACTTATCACCATGTTTCATACATAGAAAACACCAGAATGGGCTTCCCAGGTGGCACTAGTGGTAAAGAACCCACTTGCCAATACAGGAGAGAGATTTAGGTTAAGTCCCTGGGTTGGGAAAATCCCCTGAAGGAGGGCATGGCAGCCCACTCCAGGATTCTTGCCTGGAGAATCCCATGAACCGAGGAACCTGGCGGGCTACAATCCATGGGGTCGCACAGAGTTGGACACAACTGTAGTGACCTAGCCCAGCACAAAGACCAGAATACTGGCAATTAGCTTTCAAAATGCATATGCAGTCTGCATCTTCTCAAACACCAAGCCCTTAATTGCCTCTTTTGCTAATGTTCAGTCTTTAATAAACATAATGTCATAGCCCTAACTAGTTATGTAATAAAATATATGGCCAGGTTTCTGGTATAAATAAAAACTAAATTTGTGAATATAGAAAACCCTTTGGGAGTGGGTAAGCATTGGATAATTAGAAGACCTGGGTTTTAGAGCTACCAATGATACTAAATATCAGAAAAAGTACTTAACATTTTTAAGTTGTAATTTCACTGTCCTAAAATTGAAATCAATAATTCATGAAGTCCTTTTTGGCTTTAATATTCCAGGCTTCTGGATGTTTATACTCTGTGAGTCATAGGCAGGTAAATCCCACCAAAATAAATAATAGCAGATAGTGTTAAATCACTGACATCCAAGCAATGAATGTGATGAGACTTAATTATCTTGAGATTGTAGTGTCAGTGAAGAGAAACTAATGTGTGATCAGATTTCGGAGCACTTAGCTGCTTGGGTATCTGAATTTCCTCAGCTAGAAAGCCAGAATCATTTCTTTTTGTCCTTATGAATGTCTTACAATTCAGAGAGCCAGTGAAGTCTGCAAAGCCAATCTATCTTTGAGACAAATGCTTGAGATATGAGATGCTGCCTGAGAGTTTATTTAGAGGAAAGGAGGTGAAATAATCTTGAATGACTGGGGTCACTATCTTCCCATAACCGATGATCAGATAATGGTAGATATTGTAGCAAAGAGAGATTGACCACTTGGTTCTGTACATATTTCTCTTCTTTCAGATATTGAAATATATTTCTTCATATTCATTTTTAGCTCTAACTCCTTCTCTGGGTTGTATTCTCTTCCCAACGAAATTTGAGTGATTTAAGTGTTGTCTTTTTATTGAAGCACCAAGATCATGATTACAGTGCCAAGAAGTGGCTGCGCTCTGGAGTGTCACTTTCATTGTCACAGTCTGTGCTGACATTGGATGCCAAATGTGGCATGTAGTTTGAGTGTGTAGGTTGACTAATGAAATCTGTCCAGTAACCAAACCAAATGTAACAATAGTAACTTGTTTTTTAGTCTCAAAACCTTGGAACAATTGTTTCTAAGAACTGGAAATATTTCTAAGTTTCTAAGGAAATTCTGTTAGGTTCTTGAACATATATATATATATGAACATATATATATATATGTATATATATATATATTTAAAGACTATATATAGATACATATATTCTTTCCAAAGACTACAACCCCCCCCAAAATGGCATGAGAATTACAAATAAAATTCACTTTTAAAGCTTTGCACATATTTTTACAACAATAGCTGTAAATTTACTACACTAACCACAATGCTGATAATTTCTTTGCAGATTAATAAATTTTCTAACAAATGAGAATCAAAAATTCATGAACCTACAATTTGATCCAGAAAACTGATCTTTCTCACAAAAGATTCTGTGGATCTGATGACAAACTTTAGAATAAACCTATATAAACTTAATTATCCAGGATTTTTATCTATTTGATAGATGTTATACCAGAGTTTCATCAAGGACACTCAGTCATATCTTCCAGTGGATTAAAAGTCAAGAAAGATTTACTCTTCTGTATCTCATTAAGACTTTTTTTGTTGAAGTTAGTATTTCTCAAAATTAAGTGATTTACATGAAATCTCTATTTTTCTGCTGTGTTTACCAGTTTATTGTTATTACTTAGTATTTGGTATTATTTTTGCCCCAAAGAATATTTCAAAAAATCTAAGATCATGGCATCTGGCCCCATTGCTTCATGGCAAATAGAAGGGAAAAGGTGGAAGCAGTGATAGACTTCCTCTTCTTGGGCTCTAAAATCATGGCTGATGGTGACTGCAGCTATGAAGTCAGAAGACATAGCTTCTCAGCAGGAAAGATAAGACAAGCCTAAACAGTGTGTTGAAAAGCAGAGATATTACTCAGCCAACAAAGGTTCATATAGTCAAGGTTATGGTCTTCCGAGTGGTTACCTATTGTTGTGAAAGTTAGACTGTAAAGAAGCAGAGCGCCAAAGAATTGATGCCTTTGAACTGTGGTGCTGGAGAAGAGTCCTGAAAGTCCCTCGGACAGCAAAGAGATTAAATCAATAAATCTTAAGGGAAATCAAACCTGAATACTCCTTGGAAGGACTGATGCTGAAGCTGAAGCTGAAGCTCCAGTATTCTGGGTTTCTGATGCAAACAGCTGACTCATTGTAATGGATATGAACTTGAGCAGACTTCAAGAGATGGTAAAGGACAGGGAGGCCTGGCGAGCTGCAGTCCATGAGGTCACAAAGAGTCGGACCAACTGGGTGACTGAACAATAGCAACAATATTATATATGCTTTATCACTATTATAATAATTAATACCATTATAGCAAAATATTATCAAATGTTAAAATTTTTAAGTCAACAAAAAATAGCCATTAATGTAATCAATAAAACAATCACGTGATTAAAAATTTTTCCAAAAGTTGAATGGAAATATCTATCATTGTTCAGCAATCAAGTTTTTGATCCTTGAAACTAAATTAAACATTAAAATGAAGCATAATTTAACAGGAAAAACTCATTGCTTTTTATATTGACCAATCTCAAGCACCTAAACTGAAACATATATGTTTGGAAACTAAAAAATTATTTTGTTACTTTCTGTGATAAATTCTGAAACTTAGAATTCATTGTTAATCAAAATAAGATGAGCAGCTTTAAACAACAAATTTTTGTTTCAAGAAACCATCTGAGGTGTTCTTCAAATTCTATTCTTCTGAAGGTGTCAGGTAATCTGATAATGTTTGTATTGTGTGTGTGCTAAATTGCTTCAGTCATTTCATAGCAATACAAACATTATGTTCAATGTAGGAGGTTATAATGACCATTTACTTTTGTTCTCAATCTACAGCATTGTTATAATATTCAAAATATTTTTCAACAAGTACTTGAATTTATAACTAATGCATACTATCACATCAAATAATCTAACATACCATTATCAAGGCTTGATGGTTGATACTTCACTTTTGCTATCAATGAATTCAGTCTTTCTTGCATATGTAACACTGACATAAATGGATTTTGTAAAAATAAGACTGTCCTGTTAGGCTAATAGACCTATGAAATATTCTAATAGGAGAAAACAGTCATTATTACTGAATACATTGTCACATATTCAACGTTTTAACCTTAAAGAATACACTAATGTTGTCTTTTTGCCTCAACAGAAAAGGGACAGTTTCAACATAAAAAATAAAACAAATTTTAGGTTTTAAAAAAATCCTTAATTTTGTTGTAATTTCTTGATTCTAGACAAATATTAGAAAACATTTCAAGAGTTCAGTGGCCTCTCTTTTCAATGTTTGATATATTTTTTTCTACAACTTTATATATGCCTCTTAAGTCTTCTACACTTTTGGGGTGGTGTGGGGTGGAGGATAAGGGTGGAAAACATGGGACACTACTTCCTGTGACACAGTTTGATTACGTGGAACAAGTTCATATTTTGTACCAACTGTGACTTTAGTGCTCTTATTGCTTATCCCAATAAATTGCTTTCAGACTATGTCATGAACTTACTAATAAGTTTTAAAACCTCTATCACAGTGGTGTTATTTGGCCAAGACTGGTAGAACTAAAGCTCTCCATGGTCTCAGTGTTTAGCTCCAAATGTTAACTAAAATCACAACACCAGAGGACTTATCCATGTACAATGAAATAAAACAGATTTTATTACAGTCATGATAATATTCGGTGCCTTACGTTCTTAGCCAAATCTGTAATTTTGCAATGAACTCTATAATTTGACAGAAGCATTCAAACAGTTCCTTTGCTTGTCCCTGCTTATTATTTAAGCCATTTTGTCAGTGGGTAGGACAAATTTATTTTGAGATTATTCCAGCAAATATAAGCTTTACAAGTAAATAAAACATTATAAATGACTATTCTAAAGTATTAGCATTTTTATCCAATTAGAGTGTTAACAATTCTCTAAAATGCTTGAACATCTTTCCACATTGTTTAATTCTTTGGAAGTTTTACAATGCTGCTTTTGGTTAGATAATCTCATAGAATTTGGTAATATCTCCAAACTTAAAGGAATTAGTTTGTTGTTCACATTTCAATAATTTAAATTTCATATATTTTTCATGGTATTTTCAATACTTTCACTGGAACTGTTACTTCTACAACACAAAAAATTAAGGTTATAAGTGATTGTGTCTCTTAAGATATAAACAGATTTTATCACAATCAGACCTAATAATATAATAGTAATACCAAAGGTAGAGCAGTAATAGATATAATTTAATATCTATACTATGTGGCTGATACTATTTAAGCACTTTAATCATATCAACTATTTGAATCCCCATATTACATTCAAAAAGTGAAGATCATGACATCCAGTCCCATCACTTCATTGTGAATAGATGGGGGAAAAGTGGAAATAGTGTCAGATTTCATTTTCTTTGGCTCCAAAATCAATGAGATGGTGACTGCAGCCATGAAATTAAAAGACCCTTGCTCCTTGGAAGAAAAGCCATGACAAACCAGCACAGTATATTTAAAAGCAGATGTATCATTTTGCAAACAAATTTCCGCATAGTCAAAGCTATGGTTTTTCCAGAAGTCATGTATGATGTGAAAGTAGGACCATAAAGAAGGCAGAGTGCCAAATAATTAATTCTTTCTAACTGTGGTGCTAAAAGACTCTTGAGAATCCCTTGGACAGCAAGGAGATCAAAACAGTCAATCTAAAAGGAAATCAACCCAGAATAGTCACTGGAAGGTCTGATACTAAACTTGAAGCTGCAATACTTTAGCCACTTGATGTGAACAGCCAATTTATTGGAAAATACCCTGATGCTTAGAAAGATTGAGGGCAAGAAGAGAAGGGGACAACAGGAAATGAAATGGTTAAATGGCATCACTGACTCAACTCAGGGAGTTTGAGCTTTTGGTTGGTATTAACTTTTCTTCCAAGGAATAATCGTCTTTTAATTTCATGGCTGCAGTCACCATCTACAGTGATTTTGGAGCTCCAAAAAATAAAGTCTCTCACTGTTTCCACTGTTTCCCCATCTATTTCCCATGAAGTGATGGGACCAGATGCCATGATCTTAGTTTTATGAATGTTGAGCTTTACGCCAACTTTTTCACTCTCCTTTTTCACTTTCATCAAGAGACTTTTTAGTTCTTCCTCACTTTCTGCCATAAGGATGGTGTCATCTGCATATATGAGATTATTGATATTTCTCATGATGTACTCTACATATAAGTTAAAAAAGCAGGGTGACAATATACAGCCTTGACGTATTCCTTTTCCTATTTGGAACCAGTCTGTTGTTCCATGTCCAGTTCTAACTGTTGCTTCCTGACCTACATACAGATTTCTCAGGGGGCAGGTCAGGTAGGCTTATATTCCCATCTCTTGAAGAATTTTCCACACAGATCCACACAGTCAAAATTCTCCAAGCCAGGCTTCAGCAATATGTGAACTGTGAACTTCCAGATGTTCAAGCTGGTTTTAGAAAAGGCAGAGGAACCAGAAATCAATTGCCAACATCCATTAGATCATGGAAAAAGCAAGAGAGTTCCAGAAAAACATCTATTTCTGCTTTATTGACTATGCCAAAGCCTTTAACTGTGTGGATTACAATAAACTGTGGAAAATTCTTCAAGAGATGGGAATATCAGACCACCTGACCTGCCTCTTGAGAAACCTATAAGCAGGTCAGGAAGCAACAGTTAGAACTGGACATGGAACAACAGACTGGTTCCAAATAGGAAAAGGAGTATGTCAAGGCTGTATATTGTCACCATGCTTATTTAACTTCTATGCAGAGTACATCATGAGAAACACTGGACTGGAAGAAACACAAGCTGGAATCAAGATTGCCAGGAGAAATATCAATAACCTCAGATATGCAGATGACACCACCCTTATGGCAGAAAGTAAAGAGGAACTAAAAAGGCTCTTGATGAAAGTGAAAGAAGAGAGTGAAAAAGTTGGCTTAAAGCTCAACATTCAGAAAATGAAGATCATGGCATCTCGTCCCATCGTTTCATGGGAAATAGATGGGGAAACAGTGGAAACAGTGTCAGACTTTCTTTTGTGGGGGCTCCAAAATCACTGCAGATGGTGACTGCAGCCATGAAATTAAAATACACTTACTCCTTGGAAGGAAAGTCATGACCAACCTAGATAGCATATTCAAAAGCAGAAACATTACTTTGCCAACTAAGGTCCATCTTGTCAAAGCTGTGGTTTTTCCTGTGGTCATGTATGGATGTGAGAGTTGGACTGTGAAGAAAACTGAGTGCTGAAGAATTGATGTTTTTGAACTGTGATGTTGGAGAAGACTCTTGAGATTCCCTTGGACTGCAAGGAGATCCAACCAGTCCTTCCTAAAGGAGATCAGTCCTGGGTGATCATTGGAAGGACTGATGCTGAAGCTGAAACTCCAATACTTTGGCCACCTCATAAGAAGTGTTGACTCATTGGAAAAGAACCTGATGCTGGGAGGGATTGGTGCCAAGAGGAGAAGAGGACGACAGAGGATGAGATGGCTTGATGGCATCACTGACTCGATAGACATGAGTTTGAGTAAACTCTGGGAATTGCAGATGGATAGGGAGGCCTGGTGTGCTGTGATTCATGGGGTCACAAAGTGTCAGACACAGCTGAGTGACTGAAGTGAACTGAACTGACACAGTCAAAGGCTTTGACATAGTCAATAAAGCAGAAGTAGATATTTTCCTGAAACTCTCTTGCTTTTTTGATGCAACAGATGTTGGCAATTTGATCTGCATTTCCTCTGCCTTTTCTAAAACCAGTTTGAGCATCTGGAAGTTCATGGTTTATATACTGCTGAAGCCTGGCTTGGAGAATTTTGAGCATCATTTTGCTAGTGTGTGAGAAGAGTGCAATTGTGTGGTAGCTGGAGCATTCTTTGGCATTGTCTTTCTTTGGGATATAATAAAAACTGACATTGTCCCATCCTGTGGCCACTGCTGAATTTTCCAAATTTGCTCGTATATTGACTGCAGCACTTTCACAACGTCTTATTTTAGGATTTGAAATAACTCAACTGGAATTCCATCACTTCCACTAGATTTGTTCATAGCAATGCTTCCTAAGGCCCACTTGACTTTGCATTCCAGGATGTCTGGCTCTAGGTGAGTGGTCACACCATTGTGGTTATCTGGCTCATGAAGATTGTTTCTGCATAGTTCTTCTGTGTATTCTTGCCACCTCTTCTTAATATAGGAGAATGCACTGGTGACCCACTCCAGTACTCTTGCCTGGAAAATCCCATGGATGGAGGAGCCTGGTAGGCTGCAGTCCATGGTGTCGCTAAGAGTAGGACACAAGTGAGTGACTTCACTTTCACTTTTCACTTTCATGCATTGGAGAAGGAAATGGAAACCCACTCCAGTGTTCTTGCCTGGAGAATCCTAAGGACAGGGGAGCCTGGTGGGCTGCCATCTATGGGGTCATGCAGGGTTAGACAGGACTGATGCAATATAGCAGCAGCAGCAGCTTCTTAATATCTTCTGCTTCTGTTAGGTCCATACCATTTCTGTCCTTTATTGAGCCCATCTTTGCATGAAAAGTTCACTGGTATATCTAATTTTCTTGAAGAGATCTCTAGTCTTTCCCATTCTATTGTTCTCCTATATTTCTTTGCACTGATCACTGAGGAAGGCTTTCTTCTCACTCCTTGCTATTCTTTGGAACTCTGCATTCAAACGAGTATATCTTTCCTTTTTTCCTTTGCATTTAGTTTCTCTTCTTTTCACAACTATTTGTAAGTCCTTCTCAGACAGCCAGTTTGCCTTTGTGCATTTCTTTTTCTTGTTGGTGGTCTTAATCCCTGCCTCCTCTACAATGTCATGAACCTCCATCCATTGTTCTTCAGGCATTCTGTCTATCAGATCTAATCCCTTGAATCTATTTCTACTTCCACTGTATAATCACAAGGATTTGATTTAGGTCATACCTGAATTGTCTAGTAGTTTCTCTACTTTCTTCAATTTAAATCTGAATTTGGCAATAAGGAGGTCAGGATCTGAGCCATAGTTAGCTCCCAGTCTTGTTTTTCCTGACTGTATAGAGCTTCTCCATCTTTTGCTGCAGAGAGTATAATCAATCTGATTTAAGTATTAACCATTTGGTGATGTCCATGCATAGTCTTCTCTTGTGTTGTTGGAAGAGGGTGTTTGCTATAACTAGTGCATTCTCTTTTCAAAAACTCTATTAGCCTTTACCCTGCTTCATTCTGTACTTGAAGGACAAATTTGTCTGTTACTCCAGGTATCTCTTGACTTCCTGCTTTTGCATTAAACCAAGGTGGTTTCAGTTCAGTTTAGTTCATTCGCTCAGTCATGTCTGACTCTTTGTGACCCCATGGACTGCAGTACACCAGACCTCCTCGTCCATCACCAACTTCCAAAGTTTACTCAAACTCATGTCCATTGACTCGGTGATGCCATCCAACCATCTCATCCTCTGTTGTCCCCTTTTCCTCCCGCCTTCAATCTTTCCAGTCATCAGGGTCTTTTCAAATAAGTCAGCACTTTACACCAGGTGGTCATAATACTGGAGTTTCAGCTTCAGCATCAGTCCTTCCAATGAACATTCTGGCTGATCTCATTTAGGATGGGTTTGTTGGATCTCCTTGCAGTCTAAGGGACTTGCAAGAGTCTTCTGCAACACCACAGTTCAAAAGCATCAATTCTTCAGTTCTCAGCTTTCTTTATAGTCCAACTCTCACATCTATACATGACAACTGGAAAAACCATAGCCTTGACTAGATGGACCTTTGTTGGCAAAGTAATGTCTCTGCTTTTTAATATAGTGTCTAGGTGGTCATAACTTTCCTTTCAAAGGGTAAGCTTTTGCATTAAACCAAGGTGGTTAAATATAGAAGAAATCAGCACAAGTATATACTATATAGTTAAACTAAAACAGAAAACAGAACCAATTTCAAATCATACTTATTTTATCTATATATAACTGGTAGGCTTAATATTAACTTCTTGAAATGGAGTTCCAATACTGTAGTGAAAACAAAAAGATAACATCCATGTCAATCAGTACTTGAAAACCCATACCACCAAATTATATCATCCTATTATCCATACTTATAAACCATAATGATGAAAAATTCTATTTTAAAGACTTAAGACTTTCCAGACTTTCTGAGCACTGCATCTGTAACTTACCTGGTCATGGTAAAGTAGATTGCTTTGCTGTGTCACTACTTTACTTTTGCTAATCCCTAAAACAGCAAAGTGAAAAAAAGTGAATCTGAAAGTCAATCAGTTGTGTCCAACTCTTTGCGACCCCCTGGACTTAGTTCACAGAATTCTCCAGGCCAGAATACTAGAATGGGTAGCCTTTCCCTTCTCCAGGGGATCTTCCCAATGCAGGGATTGAACCCAGGTCTCCCACTTTGCAGGGATTCTTTACCAGCTGTGCTACAAGAGAAGCCCATAAGGCAGCAAAACATTCTTTAAATCTTAAATTTGTTTTGTAAACAGAGACAGAGCTTACTCTTGCCAGGGGGGAATGGGAGAAAGAGATAGTTAGGGAGTTTGAGATCAGCAGTGCAGCTGGTGGCTCAGACAGCAAAGAATCTGCCTGCAGTGCAGGAGGCCTGGGTTCAATATCTGGGTGAGGAAGCTCCCTTGAAGAAGGGAATGTCTACACACTCCAGTATTATTGCCTGGAGAATTCCATGAACAGAGAAGCTTGGGGGACTATAGTCCATGGTTTCGCAAAGAGTCAGACATGACTGAGCAACCAACACTTGGGATAGGCAAGTACACTCTGCTATATTAAAATGGATAGCCAAAAAATAAAAAAATAAAAAATAAATAAAAGAAAATGGATAGCCAACAAGTCTTAATGTATAGCACAGGGAACTCTGCTTAATGTTGTGTGGCCACCCGGATGGGAGGGCAGTTTGGGGGAGAATGGATAAATGTATATATATGGCTGATTCCCTTCATTAGCCGTCTAAAACTACCACAACATTGTGCTCCACAGTAAGAGAAGCCACCACAATGAGAACCCTGCACACTGCAACTAGATAGTAGCCCCCTCTCACCACAACTAGCGAAAAAGCCCATGCAGCAATGAAGACCTAGCACGGCCAAAAATAAATTGAAAAGTTCTTTTCCTTTTTAAAATCCACAAATAAAAATATATGGCTATTGCAGCTGTTAGCCCTAAGACTGATGCAGCAAATTCATAAAAGAATGCAGCAAATGAAGATTTTATTGTCCTCTCTCTGACTTTCTAAAATGACACAGAAGATTACATGTTCTGGGCACCATTCCCAGAAGTATAGCATTCTCTCCAAAAATCCACAGATGCTCTTCTGGGAACGAGGTGGAGGCATTGGCAACACAAATGAGCTGACAGTGTGCTACCATTCCTGGAAGCACTGCCTTCTGGAGATGTGATTTTCAAGAAAAAACACCAAACTGAATTGTGCTCTGTTCTTCACGTATCTTATATATTTTTGAAACTCAGAGATTAATATTATATGGGAGGGAAAAGCCAGTTTGTGGCTGTTTGGAGAAATAAATAATATGTTTTTTAAAGCTGAAGATGTGGTGATTTGAGTCATGAAAGACTGGAGTTTCTAAGGCACTGTATGAAGAAAAATTGGAACTCATCACTTGACAACCACAGACCAATTCATTATGCTTTTTCTGAGAATACCACACTATAAAATGCTTACTTTTAAAATAAGACAGTTGCTGGCAATACAGATGTTCTGCATTATCATAATTACTTAAATTTTATAGTGACTTTATCTTAGATTCATAGGCTGATAATTTTTTAAAGTGACCTTAGTAATCATCAACTAAACTCTCCATTTTATCGCTCCTGAGAGATTAAGTGACTTACTCAGGATGAGTCAGCCATGACACAAATGGAGCTCTTCTGAATTTAAAAGTAATATTTTACCTTTAACAGTTTCCAAAGAGTTTCAAATTTATTATCTGATTTGAGAAGTGTAGAAAACCTATGAAGGTATTACTATGCTCATTTGGAAATAAATGAATGGAAGTCCAAGCAATTTAACCAAATTGCCTTAAAAATATATTTAACAAGGTTTTGAAGTCTAAAACCATCCACCTTTTTTCAATATAACATGTTACAATATATAATAAGTATTCACTTTAAAAATGACTAATTGTAGGCATAGGTTGGGGCATTGAATGGCTGTGAGGGACAAAAAGGACATGCACCTGAGCAAAGTGAGGGAAAAAATTGTGGGTGCCTGCGTAGGCACCTCATTGAAGATAGTTTGGACCTCTGTCTGCAGCCAACAGGAACCCAGGTCTTGCATGGGCCCCCCACCTTGTTTCAGCACTACTCTATTCTAAGCCAATGACCCCAACGCTGGAAGAGGAGAAAAGACACACTCAAGTGGAACAGAACCAACTCAGGCTCGACACTCAGAGCCTCTACTCCAGCAACTTAGGATTGGATTTCCCTCCCCCCTAGATAGTGCAGTTATCGCCACTAAGCAGATGGTAACTCCCACCTCACACCCAGCATCATCTCTAGCCCCACTGTCTCCAGCTCCAGCCTATACCAAGGTGATGGCTTGTTGAAGACCAGGATAGACTTTTTTTTTTTCCCAAAGATATATAGATGGCCAGTAGATACATGAGAAGATACTCAACATCTGTAATTATTACAGAAATGTGAATCAAAATCACAATGAGATATCATTTCACACCTGTCAGAATGGTATTAATTGAAAAGTCTATAAATAACAAACGTTAGAGAAGATGTGGAGAAAAATGAACCGTTATACACTGCTAATGGGAATGCAAGTTCCTGCAGCCTCTATGGAAAATAGTATGGAGGTTCCTCAAAAAACTAAAAATAGAACTATCATGCATGTATGTGCTAAGACACTTCAGTCATGTCCAACTTGTGCAATCTTGTGGACTGCAGCTTGCTGGGCTCCTCTGTCCAGTGGATTCTCCAGGCAAGAACACAGAAGTGAGTTGCCATGCCATACTCTGGGGGATCTAACATGTGTCTCTTACGTCTACCTGCATTGTCAGGCAGGTTTTTTACCACTAGTACCACCTGGAATGGAGAAGGCAATGGCACCCCACTCCAGTACTTTTGCCTGGAAAATCCCATGGACGGAGGAGCCTGGAAGTCTGCACTCCATGGGGTCGCTGAAGATCGGACACGACTGAACGACTTCACTTTCACTTTTCACTTACATGCATTGGAGAAGGAAATGGCAACCCACTCCAATGTTCTTGCCTGGAAATCCCAAGGACAGGGGAGCCTTGTGGGCTGCTGTCTATGAGGTTGCAAAGAGTCGGACACGACTGACATGACTTAGTAGTAGTAGTAGCAGTAGTACCACCTGGAAAGCCTCAGAGCTACTATACGATCTAGTAGTTCCAATCCTGGTTATATACCCAAGAAAAACAAAAACTCTAATTAAAAAAAATACATCTCCCCCAGTGTTCATAGGATAACTATCTACAATAGTAAGATATTGAAGCAATCCAAGTTTCCATCAGTGGATGATTGGACAAAGAAAAAATGATGTATATACACAATGAAATATTGCTCAGCTATTAAAAAAAAAGGAATGAAATGCTGCCATTTGCAGCAACATGGATAGACATAGAGAATATTATGCTTAGGGAAATCGGTCATAGCAAGACAAATATTGTATGATGTCACTTACATGTGAACTAAAAAATTAAAGCAAATATATATAGCAAAACAGACTCACAGGTATAGAAAACACACCAGTGGTTACAAGTAGGGAGGGAGAAGTGGCGAGGGATAAAATAAGCATATGGGATTAAGATACATACTACTATATATAAAATAGATAAGCAATAAGGATATATTGTACAGCATATGAAATTATAGCTGTTACTTTATTGTAATTTTAACGGGATATTATTTGTAAAGTACTGGATTACTATGTTAGACATCTGAAGTTAATGTAATATTGTAAATCAACTCTTCTTCATGTTCAATCCCTGGGTTGGAGATCCCCAGGAGAAGGAAATGGCTACCCACTCCAGTCCAGCATTCTTGCCTGGAGAATTTCATGGACAGGAGAGGCTGGCTACAGTCCATGTGGTCACAAAGATTTGTACACAGCTGAGCAACTAATACTTTTGCTTTTCACTTCATTCAATCAACTGACATACTTGGCAAAGAATAAAGTTTTTTGATCCACAAAGTTTTCACTTGTAGATGAATAAGAAACAAATGCATTATTCTGCCATACAAAAATCAGTGAAGTGTCCTCTGACTTTTCATATTGGTGGAATTATTCATGATGCAAAGAATACAATACATCACAGTATCACAAATAATTTGGTTCTTGAGGGTTTGGTGTTTTATATTTATATATCATTCTCCCCTGAATGGGATCAGAGTAATCAGACAAGGATTATAGAACCAAGTATTTCCTAGGGTTGCATTAAATGCATTATGAGAATGAATGGTTCTAGTTATATAATAATAACAAAAAACATTGCACTTCAGGAATTAGATCAAAATCAGACACAAGGAGCAAAGAGAAACAGGATTGTAATTTAAACTGTTTAGCCCTTTACAGAGCAGTGCTCTGTCTTTAAACTCATACTTTTTCTGTTCATTTTTTCCTATTAATAATACTCATTGAATATCACACCATAAGATGATAAAATAATATGGCTACTCAAGTTAATTGTTTTTTTCCCTATATTTGGCTCAATATGAGTTACTTGTTAAGAGGGAATACTTTGGCAGTTTTCTAGGACTTGTTCATTTTCTATTTCAGCATTTTCTTCTGTTTTATTCAATACTTACAACATATTTATTAAAAGATGAAAGAGAAACTAAGACTTTTCCAAATCAATCATTTCATTTTGCCAAGATTAAAAAATGTAGAGACAGAAAATGGTGCTGGTTACATCAGTTAAAACCAAGTACAGTGGCTTTGATTGATGTACAATCTAAAAAGCAAGAGAAACATGTATTAGAAGTATTCCTGCAGGTTCAATTTCCTTGTGTGTGTGCTCATTGCTTAGTCACGTCTGACTCTTTGAGACCCCATGGACTGTAGTCCACCAGGCTACACTGTCCATGGTATTTTTCAGGTAAGAACACTGATGTGGGTTGTCATTTCCTTCTCTAGGGTATCTTCCCAAGCCAGATATCAAACCCTAGTCTCCTGCGTCTCCTGCATTGTAGGCAGATTCTTTACCCACTGAGCCATCGGTGAAGCCATCAATTGCCTTACTTGGGACACGTAAGTTTGTTTGTTACTTGGACAGTATACTCAGGATTGACAGAGCACTTATTCTATCTACTAATCTGTCATGCTACTGAATTTTATCCTGGAATAATGCTGGTAAAAATGTTTCCTTTCTTCTCATGATTATATTTGGCAGATCTATTGCTCTGTGCATTTTCAGGTAGCAGTCACTCAAATAAAATGATCTAAACGATTCCAAATATTGATTTCTTGCAACAGTCTTCCTGCTGTCCCAGAAAAAAAAATTAAAAAAAATAAACCTTATACATAATCTAATGTTCTCTCTGTGCTTTTTTGTGTATCCTGGTCGCATATTGGTCATTTTTCCCCTGGGAAACAGTGACAAAAGTGCTTGAATAAAGAACATTTTCAAAATAACTATAACTTTTAAGTAGATGAAAAGTTAATAAATAATGCAAAGTGAAATAAAATAACATGGAAGAATCAGAGGTGCAAAGCATTTTAATCATGTTCTGTTATATTAGTAATAACACTACTAACCCTATGAAAAAAAGTTTAGTCAATTTTCCTTAAGCAAGCCAGAAAAAAAAAATCCTTAATGATTCTAAAATGCATGGAGGAATGGAAATTACACACAGTAAAAGTTCTATTCATTAATTTTTCAATTATCCAGTCAACTCATATTATTGAGTACCTGCTTTGTACCAACTGCTGTTATAGAAACTAAAATATGTATCAGCAAATAAAGTTTATAACCTAGTGGTAAAAGACAGAAGTAGTTAAGTTCACAAATAAATACATTCTTTGTCAGATAATATAAAACACAGTGGAGAAATAAAAGTAGATTAAGTGGAAAGAGGATAATCAGGGGGAGATTCTAGAGAGAGGGAACAGGATGTTCTCTTGTTCTGAGATTGAAAATTACAAATTTTATCTTATGAAATGTAATCCTTTTATCATGCTGCTGAGTTTGGTTTGATAGTACTTTGGTAATAATTTTTACACTAATATTCCTAGGAAATATTTGGCCTATGTCTTTATTTTGTTTTGTTTTTCATGTAGTACCTTTGTCTGGATTTAGTATCAGGATAATACTGGTTTCATAGAATGAGCTAGAAGTTTCATCCTCTTCAATTTTTGGACGAGTTTGGGAAGTAATTCTTTAATAGTTTGGTAAAACTCATCCATACCAGTGAAGCCATTTGGTTAAAGGCTTTTCTTTGGGGGGAAGATTTCTCGCTGACTCAATGTTCTTACTAGTTGTAGCTCTATTTATATTTGTTTTAAACTTATATTCATGATTTAATCTTTGTAGGTTTGTGCTTCTAGGAATTTGTGCATTTCATCTAGGTCGTGATATTCATTAGTGGACAGTAATTCACTTATTATAAGTTCACTCTTATAATCCCCTTTATTCCTGTAGAATTAATAATAATGTCCCCAATTTCATTTCTTATTTTATTGTTTAAACTTTTTATTGGAGTATAGTAGGTTTACAATGTTGTTTTAGTTTCAGGTGTACAGCAAAGGGAATCAGTTATACATGTACATATTTTTGTTTTTTTTTTTTAATTTATTACTTTATTTTAATTGGAGGCTAAATACTTTACAATATTGTAGTGGTTTTTGCCATATATTGACATGAATCAGCCACAGGAGCACATGTGTTCCCCATCCTCACCCCCACCCCCCACCTCCCTCCCCAGCCCATCCCCCAGTGTCATCCCAGTGAACCAGCCGTGAGTACCTTGTCTCATGCGTCAAACCTGGACCAGCAATCCACTTCATATATGATGATATACATGTTTCAACACTACACTCTAAAATCATCACACCCTTGCCTTCTCCCACAGAGTCCAAAAGACTGTTCTTTACATCTGTGTCTCTTTTGCTGACTCACATATAGGGTCATCATTACCATCTTTCTAAATTCCATATATATGCATTAGTATACTGTATTGGTGTTTTTCTTTCTGACTTACTTCACTCTGTATAAAAGACTCCAGTTTCATGCACCGCATTAGAACTGATTCAAGTGCATTCTTTTTAATGGCTGAGTAATATTCCATTGTGTATACGTATCACAGCTTTCTCATCCATTCATCTGCCGATGGGCATCTAGGTTGCTTCCATGTCCTGGCTATTGTAAATAGTGCTGCAATGAACATTGGGGTACAAATGTCTCTTTCAATTCTGGTTTCCTCAGTGTATATACCCAACAGTAGGATTGCTGGATTGTATAGCAGTTCTATTTCCAATTTTTTTAAGGAATCTCCACACTGTTCTCCATAGTGGCTATACTAGTTTGCATTCCCACCAACAGTGTAAGAGGGTTCCTTTCTCTCTTCACCCTCTCCAGCATTTATTGTTTGTAGACTTTGTGATAGCAGCCATTCTGACTGGTGTGAGATGGTACCTCATTGTGGTTTTGATTTGGATTTCTCTGAAAATGAGTGATGTTGATTATCTTTTCATGTGTTTGTTAGCCATCTATATTTTCTTCTTTGGAGAAATATCTGTTTAGTTCTTTGGCCCATTTTTTTTTAATTGGATCGTCTATTTTTCTGGAATTCAGCTGCAGGAGCTGCTTGTATATTTTTCAGATTAATTTTTTGTTAGTTGCTTCATTTGCTATTATTTTCTCCCATTCTGAAGGTTGTCTTTTCACCTTGCTTATAGGTCTTTCATTGTGCAAAAACTTTTAAGTTTAATTGGGTCCCACTTGTTTATTTTTACTTCTATTTCCATTACTCTGGAAGCTGGGTCATAGAGGATCCTGCTGTGATTTGTGTCAAACAGTGTATTGCCTATGTTTTCCACTAGGAGATTTATGGTTTATGGTCTTACATTTAGATCTTTAATCCATTTTGAGTTTATTTTTGTGTATGATGTTAGAAAGTGTTCTGGTTTCATTCTTTTACAAGTGGTTGACCAGTTTTCCCGGCACCACTTGTTAAAGAGATTGTCTTTAATCCATTGTATATTTTTGCCTCTTTTGTCAAAGATAAGGTGTCCACAGTTGCATGAGTTTATCTCTGGGTTTTCTATTTTGTTCCATTGATCTATATTTCTGTCTTTGTGCCAGTACCATACTGTCTTGATGACTGTAGATTTGTAGTATAGTCTGAAGTCAGGTAGTGTGATTCCTCCAGTTCCATTCTTCTTTCTCAAGATTACTTTGGCTATTCGAGGTTTTTTTGTATTTCCACACAAATAGTGAAATTATTTGTTCTAGTTGTGAAAAATACCATTGGTAGCTTCATAAGGATTTCATTGAATCTATAGATTGCTTTGGGCGGTACATGCATTTTCACTATATTGATTCTTCTGATCCATGAGCATGGTATATTTCTCCATCTATTTGTGTCATCTTTGATTTCTTTCATTAGTGTTTTATAGTTTTCTATACATAGGTCTTTTGTTTCTTTAGGTAGATTTATTCCTGAGTATTTTATTCTTTTTTTTTTTTTTTTGATTCGTTTCATCTTGACTTTGCTCTTCCTTTTGACTTAAAAATTTTTGTTTCATTTTTTAAGTTTTGACTCATCAAAAAGAAAAAAAGTGGGGGGGGGGAGGGGCAAAGAAACTCCAAAGAGGTAAATGGGAAGGGAGAGAAAGCAACAGGTCATCCTGCTTTCTACCGAGCTTGAGTCTAGTCAAGGCTCTGGTTTTTTCAGCAGTCATGTATGGATGTGAGAGTTGGACTATAAAGAAAGCTGAGCACTGAAGAATTGATGCTTTTGAACTGTGATAGTGGAGAAGACTCTTGAGAGTCCCTGGGACTGCAAGGAGACCCATCCAGTCCATCCTAAAGGAGATCAGTCCTGGGTGTTCATTGGAAGGACTGATGCTGAGGCTTACACTCCAATAATTTGGCAACCTGATGCAAAGAGCTGACTCATTGGAAAAGACCCTGATGCTGGAAAAGATTGAGGGTGGGAGGAGAAGGGGAAGACAGAGGATGAGATGGTTGGATGGCATCACCGACTCAATGGACATGAGTTTGGGTAAACTCCGGTAGCTGGTGATGGACAGGGAGGCCTGGCGTGCTGCAGTTCATGGAGTCACAAAGAGTCAGACATAACTGAGCGACTGAACTGAACTAATATGATTTTTTTCTTTTCGTTGCAATGGTGAATGGAATTGTTTCCTTAATTTCTCTTTCTGTTTTCTCATTAGTGTATAGGAATGCAAGGGATTTCTGTGAGTTAATTTTATATCCTGCAACTTTACTGTAGTCATTGATTAGCTCTAGTAATTTTCTGGTGGAGTCTTTAGGGTTTTCTATATAGAGGATCAATCATGTCATCTGCAAACACTCAGAGTTTTACTCCTTCTTTTCCAATCTGCATTCTGTTTATTTATTTTTCTTCTCTGATTGCTGAGGCTAAAACTTCCAAATCTGTTGAATAGTAGTGGTGAGAGTGGGCACCCTTGTCTTGCTCCTGACTTTAGGTGAAATGCTTTCAATTTTTCACCATTGAGGATAATGTTTGCTGTGGGTTTATCATATATGGCTTTTATTATGTTGAGGTATGTTCCTTCTATGCCTGCTTTCTGGAGGGTTTTTATTATAAATGGATGTGGAATTTTGTCAAAGGCTTTCTCTCCATTTACTGAGATAATCATGGCTTTTATCTTTCAATTTGTTAATGTGGTGTATCACATTGATTGATTTGTGGATATTAAGGAATCCTTGCATCCCTGGGATAAAGCCCCACTTGATCATGATATATGATCTTTTAAATATGTTGTTGATTTCTGTTTGCTAGAATTTTGTTAAGGATTTTTGCATCTATATTTATCAGTGATATTGGCCTGTAGCTTTCTTTTTTTCTGGCATCTTTGTCTGGTTCTGGTGTTAGGGTGAAGGTGGCCTCACAGAATGAGTTTGGAAGTTTACCTTCCTCTGAAATTTTCTCTAAAAGTTTGAGTAGGATAAGTGTTAGCTCTTCTCTAAATTTTTGGTAGAATTCAGCTGTGAAGCCGTCTGGACCTGGGCTTTTGTTTGGTGGAAGATTTCTGATTACAGTTTCGATTTCCATGCTTGTGATGGGTCTGTTAAGATTTTCCATTTCTTCCTAGTTCAGTTTTGGAAAGTTATACTTTTTTAAGAATTTGTCCATTTCTTCCAAGTTTTCCAGTTTTTGGTTTTTGTGTTTTTTGTTTTTGTGTTTTTTGTGTATAGTTGCTGATAGTAGTCTCTTATGATCCTTTGTATTTCTGTTTTGTCTGTTGTGATTTCTCCATTTTCATTTCTAATTTTGTTGATTTGATTCTTCTCTATTTTTTTATTGATGAGTCTTGCTAATGCTTTGTCTATTTTATTTATCTTCTCAAAGAACCAACTTTTAGCTTTGTTGATTTTTACTATGGTCTCCTTTGTTTCTTTTTCATTTATTTCTGCCCTAATTTTTATGATTTCTTTCCTTCTACTAACCCTGGGGTTCTTCATTTCTTCCTTTTCTAGTTGCTTTATGTATAGAGTTATTTATTTGACTTTTGTTTCTTAAGGTAAGCTTGTATTGCTATGAACCTTCCCCTTAGCACTGCTTTTACTGAATCCCATTGGTTTGGGGTTGTTGTGTTTTCATTTGCATTCATTTCTATGCATATTTTGATCTCTTTTTTATTTCTTCTGTGATTTCTTGGTTATTCAGAAGTGTGTTGTTTAGCCTCCATATGCTTGTATTTTTAAGGTGTTGGGTTTTTTTTTTCTTTTTCCCCCTGTAGTTGACATCTAACCTTACTGCACTGTGATCAGAAAAGATGCTTGGAATAATTTCAATTTTTTTGAATTTACCAAGGCTATATTTATGGCCCAGGATGTGATCTATCCTTGAGAAGGTTCCATGTGCACTTGAGAAAAAGGTGAAATTCATTGTTTTGGGGTGAAATGTCCTATAGATATCAATTAGGTCTAACTGGTCCATTGTATCATTTAAAGATTGTGTTTCCTTACTAATTTTCTGTTTAGTTGATCTATCCATAGGTGTGAGTGGGGTATTAAAGTCTCCAAATATTATTGTGTTACTATTAATTTCCCCTTTCATAATTTTTAGCATTTGCCTTACATATTGTTGTGCTCCTATGTTGAGTGCATATAATTTTTCAATTGTTACATCTTCTTCTTGGATTGATCCTTTGATCATTATACAGTGTGCTTCTTTGTCACTTTCCACGGGCTTTATTTCAAAGTCTATGTTATATAATATGAGTATTGCTACTCCTGCTTTCTTTTGGTCTCCATTTGGGTGAAATAACTGCCCAGACCTTAAATTTCAGTCTGTATGTGTCCCTTGTTTTGAGGTGTTTCTCTTGTAGACAGCATATATAGGGGTCTTGTTTTTGTGTCCATTCAGCCAGTCTTTGTCTTTTGGCTGGGGCATTCAACCCATTTACATTTAAGGCAATTATTGATAAGTATGATCCTGTTGCTATTTACTTTGTTCTTTTGGGTTCGAGTTTATAAACCTTTTCTTTGTTTCCTGTCTAGAGAAGATCCTTTAGCATTTGTTGTAAAGCTGGTTTGGTGGTGCTGAATTCTCTCAGCTTTTGCTTGTCTGCAAAGCTTTTGATTTCTCCCTCATATTTGAATAAGATCCTTGCTGGGTACAGTAATCTGGGTTGCAGGTTTTTCTCTTTCAGCACTTTAAGTATGTTCTGCCATTCCCTTCTGGCCTAAAGAGTTTCTATTGAAAGATCAACTGTTATCCTTATGGGAGTCTCCTTGTATGATATTTGTTGTTTTTCCCTTGCTGCTTTTAAAATTTTTCTTTGTGTTTGATCTTTGATAATTTGATTAATATGTATCTTGGAGTGTTTCACCTTGTATTAATCCTGTTTGGTATTCTCTGGATTTCTTGGACTTGAGTAACTATTTCCTTCCCCATTTTAGGGAATTTTTCAACTATTATCTCATCAAATATTTTCTCATGGCCTTTATTTTTGTCTTCTTCTCCTGGAACTCCTATGATTCAAATGTTAGGGCATTTGACATTGTCCCAGAGGTCTCTAAGGTTGTCCTCATTTCTTTTAATTCATTTTCTTCCTCTCTGCTTCATTTATTTCCACCATTCTATATTCCACTTCACTTATCCTATTTTCTGCCTCATTTATTCTACTTTTGCTTCCCTCCAGAGTGTTTTTAGTCTATTATTGCATTATTCATTATTGATTGACTCTTTTTTTTTATTTCTTCTAGGTCCTTGTTAAACCTTTCTTATATCTTCACCATCCTTGTCTCCAGGCTATTTATCTATAACTCCATTTTGTTTTCAAGATTTTTGATCATTTTTACTATCATTATTCTGAATTCTTTTTCAGGTAGACTCCCTTCTCCTCCTCTTTTGTTTGGTTTGGTAGGCATTTATCATTTTCCTTTACCTGTTGAATATTTCTCTGCCTTTTCATCTTGTTTAGATTGCTGTGTTTCAGGTGGCCATTCTGTATGCTGGAAGTTTGTGGTTCCTCTTTACTGTGGAGGCTCCTCCCTGTGGGTGGAGTTGGATGAGTGGCTTGTCAAGGTTTCCTGCTTAGGGAAGCTGTGTCAGTGTTCTGGTGGGTGGAGCTGGATCTCTTCTCTCTGGAGTGCAATGAAGTGTTCAGTAGTGAGTTTTGAGTTGTCTGTGGGTTTGGTGTGACTTTGGGCAGCCTGTATATTAATGCTCAGGGCTATGTCCCTGCATTGCTAGAGAATTAGCGTGGTATGTCTTGGTCTGGAACTTGTTGGCTCTTGGGTGGAGCTTGGTTTCAGTGTAGGTACGGAGAGTTTTGGATTAGGTCTTATTGATTAATGTTCCCTGGAGTCAGGAGTTTTCTGGTGTTCTCAAGTTTTGGATTTAAGCCTCCTGCCTCTGGTTTTCAGTCTTATTCTTACAGTAGCCTCAAGAATTCTCCATCCATACTGCACCAATGATAAAAAATCTAGGTTAATGGAGAAAAGATTTTCCACAGTGAGGGACACCCAGAGAGGTTTTCAGTGTTACATGGAGAAGAGAAGAGGGAGGAGGGAGATAGAGGTGACCAGGAAGAGAAGAGGGGGAACCAAAAAGGGAGAGAGTACTCTAGCCAGTAATCAATTCTGTTTATGCTCCCCACATCCTGGAACACCCAGAGAGGTCTACAGAGTTTCACAGAGAGGAGGGAGGAAGGAAATAGAGGTGACCAGGAGGAGAGGAGGGGGAGTCAAAGGAGAGAGACAGATCTAGCTAGTAATCAGTTCCCTAAGTGTTCTCCACAGCCAAGAACATCCAGAGATTCACAATATTGGGTAGAGAAGAGAGGGGGAGGAAGGAGATAGAGGTGACCTGTGGGAGAAATAGGAGAGTCAAAAGGTGAAGAGAGAAATCAAGACAGTAATCATGCTCCTAAGTAAAAATAGGTACTGAAGATTGGATTCTTAAAGGTACAAAATTGATAACAAATACCAAAAAGCAAAGATTAAAAATCTAGAATAGAGATTAGACTCTCAAAAATACAATATTTAAAAAAAAATCACAAAAATTATGAAAAATATATATGAAATTTGCTTTAAAATAAGATTTTTTGCAATGTAATAGGTTATAAAAATGAAAATTAAAGTAGTAATAAAGGACTTAAAATTGAAAAAATTAAAATAAAAAAATGACAATAGTAAAATATATGTAGGCATTTTTCTAGAGATGTTGAGGGCACTGTGGGGTCAGTTCAGTTTCAGATAGTTCCTTGTTCCAGCTTATACTTCTTCTCGAGGTCTATAAGCCCCTTCCAATGTAGTCAGTGCTAACTACAGAGTTTTAATTTGTCATCCCCTGTCACTTCCAAGCAGTTCTTTCTGTTTATTTTGGCTTATTCTGTTTGCAAGTCTGTTCAGTGTCTAATTTCTCCCCTGACATAACGGGGCAAAGGTGGTCACTTATTTAGACTCCCTTGTTCAATTGTGCATTGGGGAGGGAAGAACACTGCAAACAAATATCACTGGCATGTGTGGGGAGTGCTCACAGTCTCTGGGCCACACTGGGTTTGCCCCCGCTTAAGACGTGTGTGCTTTCCAGGTCTACATTGCTCAAGCTCCAGGTTGTTCTTCAAGGGTACTGTCTAAAGCTGGCACTGGGTTGTGTGCACTTCCCAGGTCTAAGTGGCTCAGGTTCAGGTTCTCAGGTACTACCCAAATGCACAGACTTGGTTGGGCCTGCGTTTTGTGCCCTTCCCAGGTCCAAGAAGCTCAGGCAACCAGGCACTTGGCAAGTGCACTACCCCAGGTGGGGTGGTGCATCTTATCACCTCTCCAGTCACAGCCGCTTGGTTTCCTGGGTTTGCAACAGGAGTGCCGTCTCAGGTGTGCTGTGTGTCTCCTCTGGGGAGCTGATCTCTGGCTGTGACCCTTCTGGTGAATGTCAACTGTCCAGGATCCCAGGAAGACTTGGTTAGCAACTGGGAGCCTGCTCGCAGTTTGTTAGAGGATGCCATCTCTGGGGCAGAGATTGTCGCTCGCTGGCTCTGGCTGTTGCCCACTTGCCTCTCTGCCTCTGGCGGTAGATGGGCCAGTCTGCAGCTGGCTAGCTCTCCTCTAGTATTTGCTCAGTCCTTTGTTCTGTGAGCGGACCCAGCAGTGCCTTAGGTTAGAGCTTTTCACAGGAAAGTTCTCTCTCTCTCTCTCTCTCTCTTTTTTATTTTTCTTTCTGGCTATCCCATAGTTTGGGTTGCTATCTCAGGTTAGCTCCCTCAAATTGTCCTTAGGGCATTGAGGCCCTGTCCTTACCCTAAGCAATGCAGCCCGAACCTCCCAGTTCAACCCCCGCTTGCTGGTGGCAGACATGAGTGTCTGGGCTACTTCTCTGCTGGGAGTTGCAGTTAGGCGTGTAATCTGTGGATTTTATTTATTTATTTTCCCCTCCTGGTTATGTTGCCCTCTGAGATTCCAAAACTCCCCTCAGACCGGCTGGTGAGAGGGTTTCCTGATGTTTGGAAACTTCTCCTCCTTTATGACTCCCTCCCCAGGATTAGTTTCAGTCCCTAACTCTTTTGCCTCTCTTTTTATCTTTTATTTTTATCCTACCTCCTTTCGAAGACATGGTCTGCCTTTCTGGGTGCCTTGTGTCCTCTGTCTGGGTTCAGAAGTTGTTTTGTGGAATTTTTTCAGTGTTCAAATGATCTTTTGATGAATTTTTAGGGGAGAAAGTGGTATCCCCATCCTATTCTTCCACCATTCTTAGGACCAGCTCAGTTATACATGTACATATATCCACTTGTTTTTATATTTTCCCATATAAACCATTATAGAAAATTAAGTTGAGTTTCCTGTGCTATATGGTAGGTCCTTATCAGTTATCTATTATGGGATGGCAAAGAGTCAGACACAACTGAGCAACTGAACAGCAGCGATATACAGCAGTGTGTATATGTCAATCTCAATTTGTCCCTCCCCCCTTTTACCCTGTGCGAACCATAAGTTTGTTTTCTACATTTGTAAGTTTATTTCTGTCTTGTAGATAAGTTCAGTCTTACAATTTTTAAAGATTCTACATTTAACTGATAGCATATGATACTTATCTTTCTCTGTCTGACTTACTTTACTCAGTAAGACAATCTCTAGGCCCATCCATGTGGCTGCAAATGGCACTATTTCATTCTTCATGGCTGAGTAATATTCTATATATATATTTATATTTATATACATATATAAATATATATATCACATCTTTTTATACATTTATCTGTTGATAGACATTTAGGTTGTTTCCATGTCCTGGGTATTGTAAATACTGTTGGAATAAACATCAGGATGTATGCATCCATTCAAATTATGGTTTTCTCTAGATATATGCCTAAGAGTGGCATTGATGGATCATATGGTAGCTTTATTTTCAGTTTTGTAAGGAACTTTTGTACTCTTCTCCATAGTAGCTGTACAAATATTACTTTGAGACATGCTAAAATTTAGAACTAAGAAGATCAAAGGAAATCAGCAAAAGGACTGAGATGCAGCTGTCAAACTCCCAATGACATGAAAAAAGAATAAAAGATAGTGATGTCTTAGAAACAATGCCAGGGGGAACAGTGGTTCGGGGATGGGAGAAAGATCAATTACATACAATAATATCAAGTATAAGAAATCTATATTCATATCTATCACATATTGCCTAGAAACTGGGTGAGAGCTAAATGTGAAGTCAAAAGAGGGTTTTACTTAAAATGAGTAATTCAGCAAGATTTCTGCCTGATGGAAATGATCAAAGAGAAGGGGAGAATTGACAACACAGATGAAGCAATGACTTTGAGTGGTAACAGTGGCTGGGATTTCGTGTTCAAGGGGAAGAACTGTCTTGTATTAGAAGGACAGAGAGTTAAGTCATAGTAACAGAGTCAATGAGCTCTGCAGCTTTTAAGTGTGCAATATGATTGTAAGAGTGTGTAGAATTTATCTTTTGGGATATTTTTTCTTAATAATATAAAAAATACTAGGTGGTTGTGCCTGGGGATGAGAGAGAAGATACGTTTGAGAAAACTGTAGAGATGTGAATTGGTCCTCTGGAATGGTAAGGAAGTGTGGAGACTAAGAAAATGTAGTAGGATGCCTAGATAGATGTAGTCAGTTCAGTTCAGTTGCTCAGTTGTGTCTGACTCTTCGCAACCCCATGAATCGCAGCACACCAGACCTCCCTGTCCATCAACAACTCCAGGAGTTCACTCAGACTCAAGTCCATCGAGTCAGTGATGCTATCCAGCCATCTCATCCTCTGTCGTCCCCTTCTCCTCCTGCCCTCAATCCCTTCCAGCATGAGAGTTTTTTCCACTGAGTAAACTCTTCACATGAGGTGGCCAAAGTACTGGAGTTTCAGCTTTAGCATCATTCCTTTCAAAGAAATCCCAGGGCTGATCTCCTTCAGAATGGACTAGTTGGATCTCCTTGCAGTCCCAGGGACAATCAAGAGTCTTCTCCGATACCACAGTTCAAAAGCATTAATTCTTCAGCACTCAGTTTTCTTCACAGTCCAACTCTCACATCCATACATGACCACTGGAAAAACCATAGCCTTTACTAGACAGACATTGTTGGCAAAGTAATGTTTCTGCTCTTCAACATATTATCTAGGTTGGTCATAACTTTCCTTCCAAGGAGTAAACATCTTTTAATTTCGTGGTTGCAATCACCATCTGCAGTGATTTTGGAGCCCCCAAAAATGAAGTCTGACACTGTTTCCACTGTTTCCCATCTATTTCCCATGAAGTGATGGGAACAGATGCCATGATTTTCGTTTTCTGAATGTTGAGCTTTAAGCCAACTTTTTCACTCTCCACTTTCACTTTCATCAAGAGGCATTTGTGTTCCTCTTCACTTTCTGCCATAAAGGTGGTGTCATCTGCATATCTGTGGTTATTGATATTTCTCCTGGCAGTCTTGATTCCAGCTTGTGGTTCTTCCAACCCAGCGTTTCTCATGATGTCCTCTGCATATAAGTTAAATAAGTAGGGTGACAATATACAGCCTTGACGTACTTCTTTTCTGATTTGGAACCAGTCTGTTGTTCCATGTCCAGTTCTAACTGTTGCTTCCTGATCTGAATACAAATTTCTCAAGAGACAGATCAGGTGGTCTGGTATTCCCATCTCTTGAAGAATTTTCCACAGTTTATTGTGATCCACACAGTTAAAGGCTTTGGCATAGTCAATAAAGCAGACATAGATATATTTCTGGAACGCTCTTGCTTTTTCCATGATCCAGTAGATGTTGGCAATTTGATCTCTGGTTCCTCTGCCTTTTCTAACATGAGCTGGAACATCTGGAAGTTCACGGTTCACGTATTGCTGAAGCCTGGCTTGGAGAATTTTGAGCATTACTTTACTAGCGTGTGAGATGAGTGCAAATATGTGGTATTTTGAGCATTCTTTGGCATTGCCTTTCTTTGGGATTGGAATGAAAACTGACCTTTTCCAGTCCCTTGGCTACTGCTGAGTTTTCCAAATTTGCTGGCATATTGAGTGCAGCACTTTCACAGCATCATCTTTCAGGATTTGAAATAGCTCAACTGGAATTCCATCACCTCCACTAGCTTTGTTTGCAGTGATGCTTTCCAAGGCCCACTTGACTTCACATTCCAGGATATCTGGCTCTAGGTGAATGATCATACCATCATGATTATCTGGATCATGAAGATCTTTTTGTACAGTTCTTCTGTGTATTCTTGCCACCTCTTCTTAATATCTTCTGCTCTGTTAGGTCCAGACTATTTCTGTCCTTTATCGAGCCCATCTTTGCATGAAATGTTCCCTTGGTATCTCTAGTTTTGTTGAAGAAATCTCTAGTCTTTCCCATTCTGTTGTTTTCCTCTATTTCTTTGCATTGATCACTGAGGAAGGCTTTCTTATCTCTTCTTGCTATTCTTTGGAACCCTGCATTCAGATGCTTATATCTTTCCTTTTCTCCTTTGCTTTTAGCTTCTCTTCTTTTCACAGCTATTTGTAAGGCCTCCTCTACAGCCATTTTGCTTTTTTGCATTTCTTTTCCATTGGGATGGTCTTGATTCCTGTCTCCAGACAGAATGTGGTCCACTGGAGAAGGGAATGGAAAACCACTTCAGTGTTCTTGCCTGGAGAACCCCATGAACAGTATGAACAGGCAACATGATAGGATACTGAAAGAAGAACTCCCCCGGTCAGTATGTGTCAAATATGCTACTGGAGGTCCGTGGAGAAATAACTCCAGAAAGAATGAAGGGATGGAGCAAAGCAAAAACAATACCCAGATGTGGATGTGACTGGTGGTAGAAGCAAGGTCCAATGCTGTAAAGAGCAATATTGCATAGGAACCTGGAATGTCAGGTCCATGAATCAAGGCAAATTGGAAGTGGTCAAACAGGAGATGGCAAGAGTGAACGTCAACATTCTAGGAATCAGCGAACTAAAATGCACTGTAATGGGTGAATTTAACTCAGATGACCATTATATCTACTACTGCAGGCAGGAATCCCTCAGAAGAAATGGAGTAGCCATCATGGTCAACAAAAGAGTTCAAAATGCAGTACTTGGATGTAGTCTCAAAAATGACAGAATGATCTCTGTTCATTTCCAAGGCAAACCATTCAATATCACAGCAATCCAAGTCTATGCCCCAACCAGTAACGCTGAAGAAGCTGAAGTTGAATGGTTCTATGAAGATCTACAAGACCTTTTAGAACTAACACCTAAAAAAGATGTCCTTTTCATTATAGGGGACTGGAATGCAAAAGTAGGAAGTCAAGAAACACCTGGAGTAACAGGCAAATTTGGCCTGGAATGCAGAATGAAGCAGGGCAAAGACTAATAGAGTTTTGCCAAGAGAATGCACTGGTCATAGCAAACACCCTCTTCCAACAACACAAGAGAAGACTCTACACATGGACATCCCCAGATGGTTAACACTGAAATCAGATTGATTATATTCTTTGCAGCCAAAGATGGAGATATTCTATACAGTCAGCAAAAACAAGACTGGGAGCTGACTGTGGCTCAGATCATGAACTCCTTATTGCCAAATTCATACTTAAATTGAAGAAAGTAGGGAAAACCACTAGACCATTCAGGTATGACCTAAATCACATCCCTTATGATTATACAGTGGAAGTGAGAAATAGATTTCAGGTCCTAGATCTGATAGATAGAATGCCTGATGAACTATGGACTGAGGTTCATGATGTTGTACATGAAACAGATGTAGAGATTCCCCAAAACTGACCTTAAAAAACACTAAGACCATAATGCAAGGTAGATACATTTGGTGACTGTATTATGCAGCATGATGCATACCTGAAGTAGGTCGAGGCTTAGAATAAGCTAGTGAGAATAACAGAGCAAGAGAAAGGATATGTGACAGTTATAACAATGCATTAAGGTATTCAGATGAATATGAAAGATCATGTTTACATTAGTTTCCCTTTACTGTTGTATCAAATAACATGAGTTTATTATCTTATAGTTCTGGTAGTCAAAAGTCTGACCCAGGTTTAACTGCACTCAATTCAGAGTCAGAGTGGCTGAGGTCCTCTCTAAGAGGCTCATAGAAAACATTTCTTTGTGACTTTTAGCTTTTAGAGTGTTCTCAGATTCCTTAACTTTTGAACCGTTTTTTGTTTTTGCCATTTGTAAGTCCAGTGATGGCCAGTCTCTCTCTTGTTTCATAATTGACACTTTATTTTATTTTCTTCTTCCATTTTAAAAACTCTTCTGTTTACATTCAGCTCACTCAGAAATCCAGAATAGTCTCATCATTTTAAGATCTTTAATGTAATTGCAATTGCAAAGTTCTTTTGCCATGTAAGATATCATAGTCACAGGTTTCAGGAATTAGGACATGGGCTTTATTCTGCCTTTCACAATAAGGAGAGAAAAATATGTGACAGCAAATAGAAGGAATTAGTTTTAGTTCCCAGCAACTTTTGAAGACCGTTAGAGTATGCTCACTAGAAGGAATCTGGTATGACTGAGGCTGCCTTGCTCTACAATATTTTTTTCTGTTATTCTTTCTGAGCAAAGAGTTGGCTACACATTCAAGCCTCCCTTGAAGCTAGATGTAGTCATATAACTGAACTCTGGCCAGTGGAATGTGAGTAAAATTAATATATATCACTTTCAGTACTGGCCTGCAAAGTTATCTCATGTGTGGTCTTCCATTTTTCTCTGTAATGTCTGAAAAATAGAAAAAAAAAACACTATTAGGGTGGTGCAAACATAATTATGGTTTCAGACTGTGGATTTTATTTTATTTTATTTATTTTTTTTTTTAGTTTTTTATTTTTTAAATTTTACAATCTTTAATTCTTACATGCATTCCCAAACATGAACCCCCCTCCCACCTCCCTCCCCATAACATCTTTCTGGGTCATCCCCATGCACCAGCCCCAAGCATGCTGCATCCTGCGTCAGACATAGACTGGCGATTCAATTCACATGATAGTATACATGTTAGAATGTCATTCTCCCAAATCATCCCACCCTCTCCCTCTCCCTCTGAGTCCAAAAGTCCGTTATACACATCTGTATCTCTTTCCCTGTCTTGCATACAACCTAGATGTCCATCAGCAGATGAATGGATAAGAAAGCTGTGGTACATATACACAATGGAGTATTACTCAGCCGTTAAAAAGAATTCATTTGAATCAGTTCTGATGAGATGGATGAAACTGGAGCCGATTATACAGAGTGAAGTAAGCCAGAAAGAAAAACACCAATACAGTATACTAACACATATATATGGAATTTAGGAAGATGGCAATGGATTTTAAATCATTATAACTAGGCTCGAACACATCTTTGTTAATCAAAATAGGAACCATTACAATCAACACATTTTTGCCAAACATAAATACTTGCTTATTTCTGTAATGTAAAAATCCATGCTTCAGGATTCAACAAACTCTTGGAAAGACTTTTCTGCCTCCTGCTGTCTGTAGAAGTATTTTCCCTGTGAAACAATAGAAATGTACTTACTCACAGTCTAGTAGTCTTGCCGGGAGAATTCCATGGACAGAGGGCCTAGCAGGCTAAAGTCCACGAGGTAGCAAAGAGTTGGACATGACTGAGCAACTGTCACTCACACAGACTATTCACAGTCTATAGACTGAAAATTGGGCATCAGAGTGCCAGTGTGGTTGGGCTATGATGAGAGCTCTCTTCCTGGTTTCCTGATGGCCGACTTCTGGATATGTTGTCACATGGCAGAGACAGAGAGAAAGTTCTCTTCCTCCTCCTCTAAGGCCATACATTTTTATCAATTTAGAATCCCATTTTTATAACCTCAGTTACAGTAAATACCTTCTAAAAGTCCTATCTCCAAATATAGTCACATTTAGAGTTAGGGCTTCAACATATGAGTTGTGGTTGGGAACACATTTCAGTCCCTTGTACCATGTTACCAAGATTGGGACATATATGCAATTAGTGAATAAATAAATATTCATTGATTTTAACTGATTCATTCAACTGATATCTGGTCAAATCAGACCCAGGGAAAATCAGATAAGATATAATTTACTTCAACTCACTCAATTCTGATGATCAATGAAAAAGAATTAGAGATAAACTCCATATAAATAAAAGTTTTCAAATTAAAAGCCAAATGATTACCAACACTCATTTTGACTGAAAGGCTTTGACTAGACTAAGAACTTGAAAATTTCAATGGCTTCGACATTTTCATATAAATTATCTTCAGTTAAAAACATTGGTTAGAAAGAAAAATCATGATCAAAGTAGCCATACACATAATTTATCTAGCATATAGTAGCTTAAAATTTCTATATTCTAGGCAATACATAATTCTTGCCATGACTATGGTGGACAATATATGTTGAAATTAGAGCCTGAGTAATTCTCAAAATTCCTCTTTTAACAGCATTACCAAGTAATGACATAGTTTGATATTACAGTGGAAATCACACTGTATACTCTTCACCCATATCAACATTTTGGCCTATGAAATATATTTTTTTTTCCCAAATGACTCCCCAATAGCTCAGTGGTAAAGAATCTGTTTTCAATGCAGGAGACACGGATTCAATGCCTGGGTAGGGAATATCCCCTGGAGGAGGAAATGGCTACCCATTCCAATATTCTTGCCTGATCAATGCCATGGACAGAGGATCTTGGCAGGCTACAGTCCAAAGGGCTGCAAATAGTTGGACATGACTGAGCATATACACACATCATGATGAAGCCAAAATGAAGGAATTCTAAACTCATTAACTTATGAAGGCATGGCATTTGTTCTCATTTTGCCAAATCAAGAAGAAACAAATAAATTTGAAATGTTACTATTGAGAAAGATTGACCATTGCTTTGACCTACTTTGATAATTCAGATACTCTTATGTGAATACTCCTGTGAAACTGTGGAAAAGATGATGAATACATTGTAAAAAATAAGGGGGAAAAACTTAAGAAAATTAACATTTTTAGCTATTAGATACAGTCATTAGCAATATTCAGAAATATTCTGACAGCTTTCACTACAATTTCCTTTCCTTTTGTTTAAAACAACTACTCTAAAGAAATGCATTCAGCTAGGTTATAATTAACATGGCTGTCAAAAGATATTATATATCATCCACTGCTTACCATCCTAAGGTAGACAAAGAGTAGCAGTACTATTGTTCTCTGTCTAATCAGGTCAAAGCAGTGGCAACTTTAATTAGAGTTATTGTCAAGACACTGCCTAAATTCTCAACAGTAAACTATGTCATATGTTTGCTCCTGCATCTTTTATTTTAACCTTATTGAAGGAAGGGTAAGTTTTTTATTTTTTAAATTGTCAGGCCTTTTATTATATGTGTTCTGAAAACACCCCTTCTTGTATTTAACAACCAATGACTAGCATCTGACCTACTGGTTCTACCAGGATGTTAAAAGTCTAATGAGTTTATTTTAATAACATATCAAACAATTTGATTTAATAGCAAAAAAGTCATGAGAAATGGAACTCAATATTTGTGGGAGAAACTTTTCCTATATAAATTACCATGTTCTAGGGAATATGCAATTTATAAAAATGCCAAATAATTGGTTATAAAAATGATTTGAACTTATCACTGAAACCTTCAAATTTGCAAGAATACTTGTCATTTAGCTGTGAAACATAAACTCTGTTCTGATTCCTCTATTTTTTTGAAAGTATGGTGCATGACTTTCAACAAGAAGGATATTTCATGCACAATAAATGTTCTTTTAATTGAGAAAATTATAGATAATTCTGTATTATTTTTAGGTAGATTGACCTCTCAAGTTTTATACATTCATTATCCCTGTACAATTTCTGCTTAGGAGAAAGATTCAGAGTAAAATAAGAAGCTTATCTTAATACAGATAAATCCAGTTCATGAAAATAAATATAAATTATTTTGTCCTTTGTAGCATATGGATTGTTTAAAAATAAAGAACATTTGATTTTTTTTTTCTTTGACTGCTAATTTATTCATTTTAGTTATGTTAATTTTCTGGGAAATTATGTTCACCTCTTTAAGGAAACACTTCTTGTTACATTCTGACTTTCAGGTCATGGCATATGCAGCTTAAGATAATAAGACTAGCAATTACTTTTCTATTTTGACACACCATTCTAAGAACATTGTGCTGCATTTAATGAAGTAGGCCATTGCTGCCTTTAGGATGTATTCAGGCAGTCCTTGACTTAGGTGGCTTAGCTGTCCATTACACATAAATAATCAGCCAAGAATGACCAGTGGCTTCTGGAAAATCTGCTTCCCTTCCCAATAGCCTTCTTTTCATTATTTCTTCTTACTCTTTCCACAAGACAATGCCTGAAATGATCTGCCTCCTCTCTCCCAATGTGCACTCTCTCCTGGAGTTTCTATTCTGACCTCTTCACTGGATTTGTAGGGTACATTCATGACCATGGGCCTGGACTGGCTGTTGAAGGCAAGGAAAAAAAGACAGGAGAGAAGCTGTATCCCCATCAGTTTTCTACTGCTGTCCTTCAGTGCCACCTGAGACCTCATGCCTCTTAGGAATACCACTTTAGCTACTCAGTACATCCTGTTGAGAATAAATACTCATCTTCTTAGGCCTGCTGCTGCTGCTAAGTCGCTTCAGTTGTGTCCAACTCTGTGCGGCCCCATAGATGGCAGCCCACCAGGCTCCCCCATCCCTGGGATTCTCCAGGCAAGAATACTGGAGTGGGTTGCCATTTCCTTCTCCAGTGCATGAAAGTGAAAAGTCAAGGTGAAGTCGCTCAGTCGGACACGACTGAGTGACCCCATGGACTGCAGCCTACCAGGCTCCTCCATCCATGGGATTTTCCAGGCAAGAGTACTGGAGTGGAGTGCCATTGCCTTCTCCTATGACAAATCCTTTTTTTTTTTTTTTTTTTTTTTTGCCATGCCATGTGATATCTTATTTCCCTGTGTGCAGTATGTGAAACATTGCTTTCAGTCCTGTCCGACTCTGTGCAATCCCATGGATTACAGTCTGCCAGGCTCCCCTATCCATGGGATTCTCTAGGCAAGAATACTAGAGTGGGTTGCTATGCCCTCCTCCAGGGGATCTTCCCAACCCAGGGACTGAACCTGTGGCTCTTATGTCTCCTGCATTGGCAGGTGGGTTCTTACCACTAGTGCCACCTGGGAAACCCTCTTAAAAACCTGACCATGAGTCAAATCCATGTCCCTTGCTTTGGAAGCTCTGAATTTTAACCACTAAATTAGCAAAGAAGTCCTGATGAATTAAGCCATATCTTTTTACTCTAGAATTATAAACCCCTTTCCGTATCTTATGGAAAAAATAGAGCCAATCTAAAATGTAAAAGAAAAAGAGGAGAAGCAAGTGGAGACAGGGAAAGGGAAAAAAGAGACAGAGAGACAAAACTCTTCCATTTCTAATCTGAAATCTGTCCGTCAATAAGAGACTTCAAAAACAACCAAAAGAAAAAGAAAAAAAAATATGAAATTAGTCACTTCTTGAGGTCTTCAATGAGAAGTAAGTAACAAAAAGTGTCACCTGGCCTGGCAGAGTTGGAAGAATTTGGAGAAAGAGATCATTGTTGTTTCCTTCTTTAACAGTTTAAAGCTTCTGAATGTCAGGGAGTCTGTTCCTCCTTGTTTAGCATTTCCATTCAAGTCTTCCATTGTCCTAGACCTGTCCTCCTATAGCTCTCCCCATGGTGATACTACTGGTACTAAGAATCTTTATTTTTCTTGACTGTGAGAGAGTGGAGAGCAGAGAGCCAGGGAGTCTGAACTGGAGAGAACTCAATTCATTGAAGGTGCCTAAACTGTTTTCCTTGCACTGAGGTTCTCTAGTGCTGTGGAAACAGTGCTGTATTTCTGGAATTTAGGAGGATAAGTAGGTAAAAGAACCTAATCAAGACAGATAAACTATTTATATAGGTAAAGGGTATTTTTGAATTTCAAACACCTAACTTATCTATAAACTTTTGGAAAACTTTATGGTTATAAATTGGTGTTTTGGAAACTTCCAAATGAATATAACAAGTTTATTGAGTTGCTCTGGAACTCAGGCTTGCTCATCTTTGAGAAAGCTTTGCCTGGTAGTGGGGTTTTAGGAAGAAAAAGCAGAAGCACAGACCTTCCATTTTGCTTCTCTTCTCAACCTTCAATCCCTTCACCCATCCTTCTTGTTATGCTCCTTTTTAAGTATAATTCCTGGTCATTGTTACATGTATTAGAGGACAGGCAATTCGTTAAAAAAACCAGTGTGAGTAAGCTGGACTTTGCAAGCTTAAGTCCTTTGAGCAAGCAGTATTGACTTCAGCCAAATCAGCAAAAGGATTCTGCTGTTAAAAACTTTGAAAATCAGTAGCTTAAAGAATTATATCTCATAATGGAATGTTCATTTCAATAGCAATCCCAAGGATCAAAGTCATAAAGCCAGAGAAATGGAAGCTTTGAATCAAGTAACCAGTTAAGGGTATTTAGAGAAGACCTGCAAAAAGCAACTTTTATAGGTGAAGGGGAAAAATTAATATTGAATATATTTGCAAAGTTATCAGGTACATATTCTCTTATTTTGTCAGTATTTACTGAGCACCAGTATGTCCCTAGTGAACACATATGGGGAATGCAATGATGAAAGTGATAGAGCTCCAAGCCAGAAATTGTTCAGAATCCAGAGAAGAATATAGTCTGGTATTATGAGAGGTCTAAACAGAGGGAAGAAAAGGACAGGAAACTGACTAATTTCAGTTTGTGGGAGTTTGGGCAGGATGGAAGAATAAAGAACTGGGTCATAGAAATTTTCACAAGAAGAAATCTAATGAGATTGTCTGTTTCAGTCAATTCATAACAAACCAAAAAAAAAAAAAAAAAGTAGGCCACTTCACCTGTAATATACATCTCAAAGCCTAATCAATAAATACAACCCTTTCCATTTAAAATTCCATGGCAATATACCTTTTTAATAAGTACTGGCAAACATATTTTAAAACCTGTGTCATCAAGGAGCTGTCATGTGAAGCATAAGGTGCATTCCAAAAAGAGAGGAGAACATCCCATTTAAACATGATAGGCTGATGTCCTTCGATGGCACCCGCTTGCAAGAACAATGGCACAGTTCTGGCTGTGGGGGCTTGTTGACTTGTGCTTTTCTGAGTGGCTGGTGGCAACAGTTCTTAGAAATGGAAACTGAAAGACGCTAAAATGGTTTATTTCTGCAGTGAGTCCACTACAAACAGCATCATTTCTACTGAAAAGGTAAATTAAGCAGAACAGTTTGGTTCTCAACAGCTCTCCTAAGCTTTCTTTGGCACAATTTTATTAGCATCAAAAGCCTTCAGCGGCCTCAGGAGCTTATCTTCGCCGAGCAATTTATGAGTTCCCTCTCTTGTTTGTTCATCCTTCCATAGGAACTCTCAAATATTCAAGTAGCTACCCACAGCTCACCCACCACTCTATTTTAATAGAGAGATGAGAGGAAAAAAAGACAGGAGTATTTTTGACTCTTTCTCCTTTGCATTAAATAAGCAGCAGGACTCAATTTTGCCTGACTCCTTTGTTACAGGAATTGGGCTCCATCACCTCTTCTTGTTTCTGTGGCTGAATCTTTGTCCTTCTGAAGCCTCATCACAGTCTCTGCCCACACAAGGGGGTTCTGCTTTATGATACTATTTGTTTGAAACCTTGAATGAAGCTCCAGTATTCATTCACTTAATGACTCATTAAATACTTCAACTAAAGCATTGTGCTTGGTGCTTGAATTATTTGAAAAGGGCAACAAGAGAGAATAGAGATGTTGCAAGCCTTGTAGATTTCATCCCACATACTCTTCACTTTTACTCTACCAAATTATACTTCATAATAAAGAAGTCTTTACTTTCTGGGGAATGAACTTCAAAAACAGAGCCTCAGAATGAGATATTTGATTATATCTGGATTATACCATTATTAATGGGACTGTGATAATACTTAGTATATGGTGGCATCAAAACCCTTAAAACTTTTATCTATGGTTAAATGGAATTAAATTAAGGTAAAAAATTAGGCATCAGGATACATGAAACTTATCACTTGAAATCATGGGTCATTTTAAGGAGTTTGAAGCAGACTGGCTTATTTTAACTGAAGTGGAAACTTAATAAGAGGAAAGTTATAAGCTAAGGTCACATCCAGTCCCATCACTTCATGGCAAATAAACGGGGAAACAGTGGAAACAGTGACTGACTTTTATTTTGGGGGGCTGCAAAATCAATGCAGATGGTGATTGCAGCCATGAAATTAAAAGACTTTCCTTGGAAGGAAAGTTATGACCAACCTAGACAGCATATTAAAAAGCAGAAAAATTACTTTGCCAACAAAGGTCCTTCTAGTCAAGCCTATGGTTTTTCCAGCAGTTATGTATGAATGTGAGAGTTGGACTATAAAGAAAGCTGAACAATCAAGAACTGGTGCTTTTGAACTATGGTGTTGGAGAAGACTCTTGAGAGCTCCTTGGACTGCAAGGAGATCCAACCAGTCCATCCTAATAGAGATCATTCCTGGGTTTCCACTGGAAGGACAGATGTTGAAGCTGAAGCTCCAATACTTTGGCCACCTGATGTGAAGAGCTGTCTCATTGGAAAAGACCCTGTTGCTGGGAAAGATTGAAGGCAGGAGGAGAAGGGGATGACAGAGGATGAGATGGCAGGATGGCATCACTGACTCGATGGATATGGGTTTGGGTGGACTCTAGGAGTTGGTGATGGACAAGGAGGCCTGGAGAGCTGCAGTTCATGGCATCGCAAAGAGTCGGACATGACCGGGTGACTGAACTGATCTGAAGGTCATCATACTGCCAACTTAGGCAAAGTATGAAATACTACTCTTGCAGATGTGCAAATTTTAAGAATATCATCACTTTCAGATGTTGGCTATAAAGACAATCATAGCAGGATCTAACTCTAAGGTCTCAGAGCTGTAAAGGGGCTGCCTTTAGAATACCAAGTGACCATGAGATTGAAAGAGCTCATGATGATCTGGGAATTATGAAATCCAGAAAATTTATGGTTAAGTGGGCACAGTGGAGATTCATAGCACTACAATAAAATTATATATTTGGGATTAGGTTGGAACAGGTATAGAGGGAAAAGTACATTAAATAAACAGTAAAAAAAAAAAAAAAAAGATAACTTGTCAACCATTTCTACTACCCTGAAGACTCTTCTTCAATGCGTACCTACAGCTAGTGTATGTAAGGGATACTTTCAACCAAATGGCAGAGGAAAGAACTTGGGCCCAGTTTACAGGCTACCCTGGGTTAAAGTTTGGTGCTAGTCAAGAATGGAGAACTGATGCATCACAATCCCATTTGTTGGTGATTTCAAAGTATTTGGTGATAGATTACAGTGGTCACTGCTTCACTTGTGTACTTATTGTCTAATGTGTAGAGGAGGAGAAGTAACATGAGATAGTCATTCTCTGCTGGCACAATGGATTCATGAAAATGAACTTTTGCATTCATGTGTATGAAATAAGGAGCTTCCTTCATGGCTCAGCCAGTAAAGAATCCACCTGTAATGCAGGAAACACAGATTTGATCCCTGGGTTGGGAAAAATCCCTTGGAGGAGGGCATGGCAACCCACTCCAGTATTCTTGCCTGGAAAATCCCATGGACAGAGGTGCCTGGTGGGCTACAGTCCATGTGACTACAAAGATTCAGACACAACTGAAGCAATTTAGCATGCACATGTGCATATGCAGTAAACTCAAAACAAGGGCTGATTTTTTTTTTTTAACTCCTGGAAGTTACAGATTTCTGTAACAGAGATTAACACAAAGCCCTCTATCATTTTTTTTCTTGAGAAAAATAGGCAGCCATCTGGTGATTATATCAAACACTTTACACTTTAAAAGAGACAGAGTTTTGTCCTTCCTGGAATTAACACTTATTCCATTTGTATGTTTACCTTTCTTAACCACAATGCTCATACCAGGAAAATATCTAGAGTCTCAGAAGTGTTTTCCACCAATTGAAAGGAAACCTTGAACCAACAAGTTGTAGTTGAATGGAATATCATTTACGTTGCCTATATACAGTCACTGAGTCTTAACGTCTTAGTAGCTTATTTGCCTCTGCCCATATGATCTCACTTTGTGCTTATAACTTTTAATTGGACAATCACTCCATCTTGTTCAAGGCCTACATAATGCTAGTATCCAGTATAATTCCATCTTCTTGACTTACACTTGTGTTTTGAACATTTGACATTCTAATATTTCTTCATAAGAGCTAGCTTGTGAGTTTATTTTAGCCCTGCTAATAGTTTATATATTTCAAATAAAGTTATAAATATGCTAAATATTCTGCTCCCATTTTGAAAACAAAATGAACTTTCATCATCTGTGAAATGGAGATAGTGCTTATTGCTCTAGAGATTAAATGAGATAATACATATGATGTTATCAGAAGCATGCTTGGCATACAGTAAGGTCTTGTAAATATTTGTAAAAATTATTCTTCATATAGGTATAATTCATAAGAAACTCAAAAATGAATATATATATATGTATAACAGAAAAAGTAAATGAATAACAACAAAATTCAACTTTGATTTATTCACTGAGAGTGAGATAAAATAACAACTAGATAGATGATAAATATAGGTAGATGATAGATAGACAGGGTACTTCCCAGGTGGCACTAATGTTAAAGAACCTGCCTGCTGATATAGGAGACTCAGGAGATGTGGGTTCAATCCCTGGGTTGTGAGGATCCCCTGGAGGAGGGCACGGCATTCTTCTCCAGTATTCTTGCCTGAAGAGTCCCATGGAGAGGAGCCTGGTGGGCTATGGTCTATAGAGTCACAAAGAGTTGGACACAACTGAAGTGACTTAGCATGCACACATGCACAGAGAGATAGATGCATAAACAGATAGATAGGTGTATGTCTGGCTTTATATTGAACTATTATGAACTTAAAATTTAGAACTTCTTAACTGCTGCTAATATATATATTTTTTTCTTTTTTTTTTTTAACGAGTACCTCATGGAAATGAATCACAATGCAGCTGTACATGTGGTAAGATGTCAGCAGCAGTATGATTCCTAATGAGATGAAATACTTTCTAGTTTTTCTGCCAAGAAGAGCCCTTACTTTTTTAAGAACACCACTTAATCATCAGGGTATAGGTTATAGATCACTCTTCTTCATGCAAGTAGTAGACTTACAAGTTGGAAAAGGAACTGCTGTATACATGTTTTATGGCTTAACATTATCATATACCAAAGGACATATTTTGGTTTTAACTCTTTCTAATTGATAGGTTCATGCAGAAAGGTATTAAATCTTTTAATATCCTAGAGTATTCTTAAAGTTTTCATACTATCAAGTTTTTGCATATATTATTCCCTCTTCCTATAATATTTTAAACTGTTTTTTCAAGACTCAGCTCAAATGTCACTTCCCTGTGAATATAAATTTAAGTTAAGAGGTAAAATTTAAAGTCTTTGAAAAAATCTTGCACAACCTGCCCTTAACTGCAACTTCTGATCTTTCTGTCCCTCAGCCCTTCATATCATCATATCTTTACCCAAATATCTCCTCAGAGAGTCCTTTACCAGATGCCATTAGCATTAGTTTCCTGTAACTGCTGTAACAAATTACCACAAACTAGGTGGATTAAAACAATAAAAATGTGTTCCGTCACAATTCTGGAGGCCCAAAAATCCAGTGTCACTGGACCAAAATCAAGGTTTGGCAGGGTTACATTCCTGCTGGAGTCTCTAGGAAGAATCCAAGCCTTGCTCTTACAACCTTCTGGTGGCTGCCAGCATTCTTTGGTTTGTAGACACAAACATCCAATCTTCAAATTTTCTCTGTCTCAACTTCACATTCCTCTCTTCTTGCTTTTACTTGGATATTTTAAATGCATTTAGACCTAATCCAAAATAATCTTGCTATCTCAAGATCTTTTATCATATTTACAAAGTCTAACTTTTATAAATCCCATTGATTAAGACTTCATATCTAAGTAGATGATAACTCAGGCTGCTACACCATTAAAAGAAAAAAAAAATTGACCTGGATTACCACCAGTGCTTGCTGACAGTCCATATGTCTTTTCATCACTTTATTCTCCTTCAAAGAAATTATAACTAGCCAATATATCTTATATTTTCATTATTAATCTTGTTTTTCTATCTCACTAGAGTGTCAGCTCTGTGAAACAGGAATTTTTGTCTATTTTTAAAACATTATGGAAGAATAATTTTCACTTAATAGCTCCTCAAAAAATATTTTGTTGAAGAATGAAGGACACAAAGAAGGAATAAATACATGTATAATTGTTACAAAGTTTATAGCTTATTTTTATTTTTTTATTTTTTTTAATTTTTAAAATTTTAAAATCTTTAATTCTTGCATGCGCTTCCAAACATGACCCCCCCTCCCACCTCCCTCCCCACAACATCTTTCTGGGTCATCCCCATGCACCAGCCCCAAGCATGCTGCACCCTACGTCAGACATGGACTGGCGATTCAATTCTTACATGATAGTATACATGTTAGAATTCCCATTCTCCCAAATCATCCCACCCTCTCCCTCTCCCTCTGAGTCCAAAAGTCCGTTATACACATCTGTGTCTTTTTTCCTGTCTTGCATACAGGGTCGTCATTGCCATCTTCCTAAATTCCATATATATGTGTTAGTATACTGTATTGGTGTTTTTCTTTCTGGCTTACTTCACTCTGTATAATCGGCTCCAGTTTCATCCATCTCATCAGAACTGATTCAAATGAATTCTTTTTAACGGCTAAGTAATACTCCATTGTGTATATGTACCACAGCTTTCTTATCCATTCATCTGCTGATGGACATCTAGGTTGTTTCCATGTCCTGGCTATTATAATTACAGAACATTAAATTAGATTCTATAAGTGAATGCAGTAATAGTAAATTTTCACACCTAGAATTGTTCCAAAAAACACCAGGTCAACTATTTTCTGGAAATATTCTCAGGGAAATAGTATATTCAGTAATGGTTTAGATAAGATATATATGCCTTCCAAATCTAACTGAGATTTTTTGAAACTTTTGTACAATGTTAAAGCATTTAATATTCTTAAGATCACATAAGACTTCTTTTTTTCATCTAGTTGTTATCACTCTAACTTGAAAAGTGAATAATATTCCTTAATTCCAGATTCTCTAACTCCTCTTATAAAGTTAGCTATTTTTTTGTCTTCAGTAATATTCAATGTAGAGAGAGAGAATAAGAGATGATATTCTATGGATTAACATTTACTATTAAATGGTACCAACCACATCAGGTGTCTGCACTGGGGTTGATAGTGAAAGAAGAGCCAGGATGGCCAAGTGTTAGGTGTTAGAGCCCAAGCAGTGTGAGGAATGCAACCACTTAGAAGAGATGTCTGGTGTTGGATATCAGAATTGAACAATAGGAGCACTGAGTACAAGGTACCAGAGTCTGAGAGTGAGCAGAATTGTGAGCAAAGTATTTATTTAGAGTGGGAGTGCTCAGGTAAGCATGGCATAGCTTGAGTTAAGTGAAAAGGGCATCTAGGTAGGGAGAAAGCCAGTATGTATATCAGAGTCCAAGTAAGATAAAGAGAGATTTTGAAGTGTAGTTTCGTGGCACAGATTGCTAGAACACAGATGCAGAAAGGAGGATGTCAACACTTGGTCTTGCTGTGGGTTGTCAAAATCCAAGGATAAAACGGTTTTTCAAATAATATAAGAGCAGCACAGATATATTAGGCATACCTATGTTAATGTTGCTATAGATCAATTATTAGGGTCATTGTATAAATTATTCAGAAATATAAAAATATATATTTCAATGTCACTAGGAAATTTTATAATGCATCTCTTATATGGGATAATAGTATAATGCAGGATAATAGTTTTCTCTCCAGTTGATTATAAAACATGAATGATGGAGTCTTGGACTAGTTTTAAGCATTCAATGTTTCTAAAATATGTCTGAGTCACCAGTTAGCTATTTGGTAAGATGACACAAAGATCAGTTTAGTTTACATACACTAGCAATGAACAATCCCAAGTGAAATATTTTTAAATTCCATTTATAATAGCATCAAAAAGGTACAAGACTTGTGCATTAAACACTACAAAAATTATTGAAAGGAATTACAGAAGATCCAAATAGATGAAATCACATTCTGTAGTCATCAGCTGAAAGACTTAACCCCTATCAAAATTACAGGTTGTTGTTGTTGGTTTCTTTTTAGAAATTGAGAAGTTGATATTCTAATTCATGTAGAAATATAAGGAACTCAGAATAATTGAAACAATTTTGAAAAAAAAATTGCTTCAAAGAACAAAGTTAAGATACATTTCCTGAGTTCAAAACTTACTATAGAGCTAACATAATGAAAACACTTTAGTAGTGTGTGAGGATAAAAGCGAAAGTCACTCAGTTGTGCCCAACTCTTGGCAACTTCATGGACTACACAGTCCATGGAATTCTCCAGGCCAGAATACTTGTGGCTCAGCTGGTAAAGAATCCACCTGCAATGCAGAGAACATGGGTTCAGTCACTGAGTTGGGAAGATACCCTGGAGAAGTACAGTATTCTGGACTGGAGAATTCCATTGACTGTGTAGTCCATGCAGTGGCAAAGTCAGACAGGACTGAGCAACTTTCGCTTTCAAGTGGGTAACTTTTCCCTTCTCCAGGAGATCTTCCCAACCCAGAGGATGGAACCCAGGTCTCCCGCATTTCAGGTGGATTCTTTACCAGCTGAGCCATCAGGGAAGCCCAGTGAATGAAGATAACACATTTGTAAATCATACATTTGCTTATCTAGTACCAAGACATATAGTGTCTAGTATCCCAAATATATTACAACTCAATAATAAAAAGACAATTGACCTCGTTAAAGAATAGGTTGTTGTTGTTAAGTCTCCAAGTAGCCTCTTACTCTTTTGCAAACCTATGGATTGTAGCCCACCAGGCTCCTAGGTCCCTAGGATTTTCCAGGCAAGAATATTGAAGTAGATTGCATTTCCTTCTCCAGGGGAACTGCCCGACCCAGGGATTGAACCTGTGTCTCCTGCATTACAGGCAGATTCTTTACCATTGAATCACCTGGGAAACCCATTAAAGAATGGGAAAATGATCTAAATGGATATTTCCCCAAACAAGTTATCCAGACAGCCAATATATACTTGAAAATATGCTTAGCATTATTAGTCATTACTGAATGCAAATCAAAATTATAAAGTGATACTTTACACCCACTAGGATGACTAAAATAAAAATATATATATATATGAAATCAAATGTGTTTATGAGGAAGTAGAAAATTTGGACATCCTCATATATTTCCTGCTACTTTGGAAAATAACCTGGCAGTTTCTCAAAATGTGAAACATACAGCCACTTCATGACCCAACAATTCTACTGATATACAGTTCAGTTTCACTGTAGAAACAAAATAAATCATCTACCTTCAAAGAGTAACCATAACAACAAAAGAAAACTCTGAAACAGTCCTATAATATTTCTAAAAGACAAATCTAGATTTTACTTGGATGTATCACAAAGAAGCATAATAACTTTCCCCTATCAGGTAACTGCCATATTGCATTTCATATTTTAATTTTACAATGGAAATGGAAATGGATATTTCCCTGATAAAGACATTGTGGCAGCATTATATTAAAGCAAGATAATTTTTTTTAAAATAACAAATCGAGCACGCTTCCTGTAAGAAGAGTCAGTTTGGGTGCCATTACATAAAAAAGAACACCATCACAACTTTTTTATTCTCTTGATTACAAGTCAGCCATCCTTATTAGTTATCACCTTTATAGCACAACCTACTGGACTTTAATAAAACTGCAGTAACCACAAACCATTCCTTGAGTCAGAGGTAATGAGCAGATTTGTGTGCTAATTCCTGAACAATGAGTTTGGTTTTCTAGCATTTCTGCAAGAAACTGCCATCTTTCATCATTTTTTTTTCCAATTTTGGTTTCTCTGCAGCCGTCACAGAATAGAGTTTGACCATCTGGGGTCCCCACATAGAAGAATGTGAAGCATGACATACCTGCTTGAAACATATTTAACTCCTGGTTTAGGAATGATAATAAGAAAAATATGTAACAGGATGTTATCTTTGTCTCCCCCAAAAAGGTATGGTGATGTCCCAATCTGCAGGACCTCATAATGTGACCTATTTGGAGAGAATTTTTTTACAGAAGTCAGTCAAGTTAAAGTGAGGTCATAGGATAGGCTGTAATCCAGTATAACTGGTGTCCTTCTAAAAGGGAAAACAGAGACATACATATGAGGGAAGATGATGGGAACAATCAGAGAGAGAATGCCATCTCCAAGCCAAGGAATGCCCGAGGCCACCAAAAACAGGAGAAATAGCTGAAACCCATTCTCTCTCACAGCCCTTAGAAGGGGCCAACTCTGCTGATACCTAGACTTCAGACTTTGAGTTTTCAGAATTGTAAGACACATTTCTATTGTTTCTGTCACCCAGTTTATGATATTTTCTTATGGCAGCCCCAGGAAACTAATAGGCAGCCTAAGTTTAATTCACTGTATGACACATGAACTTTACTTCAGGAACAGTTCACTTTTGAAAATACTTTATTATAATTCCCATCATCATCTATGGTTTTGAATTAAGACTGCATTTCTATATTTGCCATGTACATTGACTTCCCCTATCTGCCGCTAAATTTTCTCATTCTTCATAAAACAATGAAGGAAACTAACTATATACCCTTTGAATAGGAATATCTTTTTATCATTAGAAATAATTAGCAAGAGTATTGATTCTAAACAGCTCGTGTGTTAGGCAGCCTTTAAGATAGCACCCAATGGTCCCTACCTTATAGCATTCATGTTTTTATTTAACCTCCTGTTTGAATACAGGCTGGATTCAGTGACTTGCATCAAAAGAAGCGAATACCGAAGGAGTAGTGGGACAACGCATTGAAGTTGAGATCACAAAAATAGTGACATCCACTTTTGACGCTGGCATGCTTTCTCTCTTTGGATTGCTCACGCTGGGAGAAGCTACCATGTTGTAAAGGACCCTATTCAGAGACTCCTGCATCATGGGGAAGATTTGAGATCTTAGTTTAATAATCCAGGAGGAACTGAACCCTGCAAGCAACGTCTGTCTGACAGCAGATGTTTCATCTCATCAAGTCCTGAGATAACACTGCAGCCCTGGGTAACACCCTTCCAACATCCCTGTAGGAGACCTTGAACTCCACAGAGAAGCCCCACTAAGTGGTACCCAGGTTTCTGACCCACAGATTAAATAATAAGTGGTTACCATTTCAGTTTCTAAATTTGGGGGTGGATTTTTTACACAGAAATGTATAAAAATACAAAAGCTATAATTGTTAAACATCTTTCATCTTTGATGAGATCATTATATTTAGTTATTGTATTACTTTTGAGATTTTATGGAAATAAATGATGATAATTCTGAGAGAAAAATGTATTTAAGAGGACTGTCTCTAAAATGTTAAAGTTTTAGTCTGTGTTTTCACAATTGCTTCTAGTAAATGAGATTTAATTTAGAAACACGTTTGCAAAGCTTCATCATAAATGTAAAGAATTTAGAATAACCTACAAGCATATTTTACTTTCTAACACATACCTTGATTTGATTTCTCTCAGATACTGAAATATTAAGTTGTTGATTTCTGTTGCTGATATCATTGTGAATGGAATTGTATTACTTCCAAATACATACTATTAAGATATTGATAATGTTTTATTTGGTCAAAGGACTCTATATTGCTATTAGTAAGAAGATTAGAAAATTCATAAGGAAATTATTGGGGACAAAGAAATGTGGCCCTGGTCAATGAAAGACATGTCCAAAAAAAGAAGTATTGCCGCTCTTGTATACTTTTCCGGGGAGGGATAACAGATTTTAATGGATAACAGATGAAATAAATGTCTTATACTATTCAATCAAAATACTGTAATGAATGTGTTACATTTCTATTATTGTTGTAACAAATTACCACAAATTTAGAGGGATAACAGATTTTAATGGATAACAGATGAAATAAATGTCTTATACTATTCAATCAAAATACTGTAACGAATGTGTTACATTTCTATTATTGTTGTAACAAATTACCACAAATTTAGTGGCTTAAAACAGCACCAATATGCTACCTTAAAGTTCTGGAGTCAGGACTGTAACATGGTCTAACAGGACAAAAATCAAGGTTGAGGTAGAATGTATTTCTTTCTGGAAACTTTAGAAGTGAAGTGAAGTCACTCAGTTGTGTCTGACTGTTTGCCACCCTGCGGAGTATAGCCGACCAGGCTCCTCTGTCCATGGGATTTTCCAGGCAAAAATACTAGAGTGGATTGCCATTTCCTTCTCCAGGGGATCTTCACGACCCAGGGACTGAACCCCTGTCTCGTGCATTGGAGGCAGACGCTTTAACTTCTGAGCCACCAGGGAAGATACAATCAAGATAACATAAACCCCAAACCCATCCATATCATTATGAAAATCATCACAATTTAATTTTAATTTTATTTTTTGTGAAAATATATATTTGTGTTATTTTAATCAGTTTATTACTAATAGTAACTTCTTTAAATTTTATTCTATGCAGAAGGAAAGAAAATAACACTTGGAGAAAATGGTAACTACTATTAAAATAAATTTAATTATACATATACTGCAGGGAAGCAGAAAAAGAACATTAATAAAAGATTTTTAAACACAAAGTTAAAACTAAATATGTGTGGAAAATGGAAGGAAAACCTTTTAATAAAGAAGATAGACAGGTAACACTTCTAAATTTTAAGGGAGATTTTTTTTATATTTCTGAGAAGAGAGAAAAGGAATCAAATTAGGGTGCTATTTTTAAGAATGATGTAACATTTTATTTGAAATGTCACTATTGATAAATTCTAGAAATTGCATAATTTCAAACTCTTTAAACATGTGATTTAAAAATATGTATGACAAGTTTGAAATACTCAAGGAAGTTAGATAGTTTTTAAAATTTTTTAAAAAGTTCTTACTCATCAGTGTAAGTCAGATTCAGTTTTGAGTCATTAGTTACAGACACCAACTCTCATGTTTTCCAGCAAAGTCTCTATATCTTATTCTGCAGCTGCAAATCAGTTGAAATCATGTCTCTATTAACCCTCAATAACATTAAGATTTATTGATCCTAATTTTTATTTTTATTTTTTGATGCGCTCTCTTTGTAAAGATAGAAATTACATGAACTTTACTTTTTTCTAGAAGTCTTTGAATAGACTTTAATAGAATATTCTTTAATATTCTTTAATAGAATAAAATTAAATTAAATCTACCTTGCAATTACCACAAGGATTCATTACACCCTGTATAAATCTGATACATTATGGGATCTTAGTGATATTATTTCTATATGTTGAACCATTTTTCTATTTATTGTCTTATTTGCTATTTAAACTGTTAATCATTATTATTATTATTTAACCATTACTCATAAATTATTCCTATTTGTGTTAACATAGATTTATAATACAATAATAAAACAGAATGATGCTGTTTCTTAGAAGAATCACACAATAATGAAATAAATTATCACCAATTCAATAATTTTTAGTGTTGTTGCAGGCTACAGTATTGCAACTGATTTCAAGAAACCATGAAAAATGATTGGAAGCCTCACATATTTATGGTCTGTTTCTCAACTTTCTTTGAACACAATTAAAATTCACAATTTGATATTTTCTGTTCTTAAAGTCAAGTGAAGTGAAAGTGAAAGTTGCTCAGTCGTGTCCGACTCTTTGCGGCCCCATGGGCTATACAGTCCATGGGATTCTCCAGGCCAGAATACTGGAGTGGGTAGCCTTTCCCTTCTCCAGGGGATCTTCCCAACCCAGGGATCGAACCCAGGTCTCCTGCTTTGCAGGCGGATTCTTTACCAGCTGTTTGCCACATGGAAAGTAGAAGACATTTTACAGTAACTAGCTTAATCTTAAAATGAATACAAAAGGCATTACTGGCTGTAGACTCTAAGGATGGTGAAATCGATTGTTTAAGTGAAATTTCAGACTAAATCCCTTTCAACAATGATAACCTGCATGATTTTTTTTCAAACTCAACAACTGACACGTGAAAATAGGTGTAAAAACAAAGAGAAAATATGTCATTCTTTTTAGGTAGTCATTCACAGGAAAAACTTCATCATGTGGTATTTTGCCTGGAGCATCCCATTTTGATAAAAGAGGACAGCACTCCTTGATCTTCATGATGAAACTTTAATGACATTTTATGATGAAAATATGATGTTTTTTCCCATTATTTTATTATATTTGTGTCAAAATTTACTTGATAGAGTTTGTAAGTGGGCAAGCACTGAAATTAAGTGAGTCTACAAACAGAAAATCAGAAGATAATTTTTAAATGAAATAATTAAATGGTTATGTCACTTAAGTACTACTTATAAATCTATAAATTAAAATAGTTTGTAATTATGGAACAAAGATGGCATGCTCTATACAACAAAATTATGAGCTATCCAATGTTTCAAAAATATTTCTCCAGTATAAAGGTGTATATGTCAAGGTATGATATTTATTGTATCGATTTAATAACTTTTAAATATTAAGACATATGCTAGTGTGCTCTCATTTGTACTTTGAGATTCATAAATGTTAGGTGAAAACTTTGTTGAAAGGATTGTAATACATAAATAAAAAGTATTTAATTTGTTACCATTAGCTTCTTGATCTCTGCTTCGCTGGTGGCTCAGATAGTAAAGAATCTACCTACAATGCAGGAGACCCAGGTTCGATCCCTGGATCAGAAAGATCCCCTGGGGAAGGGCATGGCAACCTATTCCAGTTTTCTTGTCTGGAGAGTTCCATGGACAGAGGAGCCCAGCAGGTTACAGTCCATGGGATCGCAAAGATTCAGACAGGAATGAGCAACTGACACTTTCTTGACCTGTGTTTTAACATATCTATCTCCTTCTCACCAGGGCTTTCCTGGTGGCTCAGATGGTAAAGAATCTGCCTGCAATGTGGGATACCTAGGTTCTATCTCTGGGTTGGGAAGATCCCCTAGAGAAGGACATGGCAACCCACTCCAGTATCCTTGCCTGGAGAACCCCATGGACAGAGGAGCCTGGTAGGCTGCAGTCCATGGGGTCTCGAAGAGTTTGACACGACTGAGCAACTTCAATTTCACTTTCACTTTCACCGCCTTCTCAGAGGATATCTCTGAAAAACACCTTGTCAGAGACAACCACAGTCTTCCTCCTTGTCCATCTCTATGGAACAATGGGTATATACTTACTTAAGTAACTGTGAAGAAAGCTGAGCGCTGAAGAATTGATGCTTTTAAACTGTGGTGTTGGAGAAGACTCTGAGTCCCTTGGACTGCAAGGAAATCCAACCAGTCCATTCTGAAGGAAATCAGCCCTGGGATTCCTTTGGAAAGACTGATGCTAAAGCTGAAACTCCAGTACTTTGGTCACCTCATGCGAAGAGTTGACTCATTGGAAAAGACTCTGAGGCTGGGAGGGATTGGGGACAGGAGGAGAAGGGGATGACAGAGGATGAGATGGCTGGATGGCATCACTGACTCGATGGACATGAGTCTGAGTGACCTCGGGAATTGGTGATGGACAGGGAGGCCTGGCATGCTGCAATTCATGGGGTCACAAAGAGATGGACACGACTGAGCGACTGAACTGAACTGAAGTAACATAGGCTCTTGAAAATATGATTTAGCAAAGAAAAGAACTATTCCTTTTCCAAAACGTAGTTACTAGACATCAGTGAACCAAATGATTCACTTTGGGACTTCTCTGATGCATTAAAAAAAAATGACAATAATATATTTTCAGACAGTAGAGACCAAGACTAAGAATCAAGATTCTTGGATCTTCAGCCCTGCAGTGATATGTCCGACCTTAGAACATGTCATTTGAATTCTGTAAGACTAAATTTATATTCCTGTTTTTTAAAAAGATAAATGCTGATAAAAGTAATATATGCTTATTATTTTGAAAATGAATAATGGTATAAAAAGAAAATATAAATCACTTACCCAGAGATAACTGCTATTAATATTTTGATATATTCCTTCCATTCTTTCCTTCTAATGAACATGCCTGTTTATACCCTTTTCTTCCACTTAAACTTGTGAGCCTTTTCACATCTCTCAAATATTCTTTTAGAGTCCCATTTTTATTATATGAATAAATATGCCAACACATATTATGTAATATATTTATCCTTTCTCATATTTTGGACATTTAGATGGCTTCTAATTTTTTTACTATTATATATAATAGTCAGATGGAAATCTCTATACATAAATCATTGAGTTTATGACTACTTACTTAGGCTATATTCTGTAAAAAAAGAGATTAAAGGGTCATAAAATGTGACCTTTCTGACAAGCTCTTGATAGGAATTTCCACATTGCTTAAGCCTCAGTTTATTGGTAAAATGAAAGGCTTGCATTACATGATTTCAAAGGTGCGTCTCTCAGTTGTAAAACTGTATGACTGTGTCTTTTAGCCAGCTTATAATGGACTTCACATTAAGAAGTCTATGATTTATTCATCATGTAATGTTTTCTGGCACTTAATAATGATACCTCAAAAACAACACTGCATCACTGTTGTCTATATATTTTTAGGCAGAAGGCTTGGAGTGTGAGTTGTTAGTCTCCCAAAATCTTACTTTGAGCCAAGGATTCATGTGTAAATGGTTTATTAGGGAGATATTTAGAAGAAGAAGTGGCTTAGTGGTAAAGAACCTGCCTATGATTCAGGAGGCCCCGGTTTGATCCCTGGGTCAGGAAGATTCCCTGAAGAAAGAAATGGCAACCCACTCCAGTATTTTTACCTAGGAAAGCCCTTGAACAGAGGAGCATGAGGGACTATAGTTCAGACACAAGTTAGTGACTGAACAGCAATAACAACAATGGAAGAAGTAAGCTGGGGAATAGGGAGAAGCCAAACAAAGGTGGCACTGAAGGAAGTTCCAGGCTCTGTCTACTGCACTATTCTCTCCATTAATTATGCTCGATTCATTACTTTCCCTTTTTTCTCCAATTTCAGTTTTGTTCAGGTTCTGGCTATGCTAAATCTTCTTCCACTTCCTCTCATATGCTAAACTCTCTCCTGCCTCGGGTTCTTGGCATACACTAGGCTCTCTCTCTATGACTCCTCCACCCTTTGCAAGACGAAACTCCTCATATCTCAGAACTCAGCATCACTGCTACTTCTTCCCGTTTTATTTAACATCCCTCTGTAGTAGATACCCACTGTCATGTGGTTTTTTGTGTGTTTACCTCATGACACTGATCACATTTTAATAACTTATTTGCCTACTTACCTCCTTTTGTTTGGGGTTTTAACTTTTTATTTAGAAATAAAATACAATTTATTAAAAGGTCATAAGAAACAGCCACTTTGGAGACAGTTTGCCAGTGTTTTATAAAACTAAACATACTCTTATCATATCAAGATCTTTGGTATTTACCTCAGGAGTTGAAAATTTGTGTTTGTACAAAAACAGCATACAAATGTTCATAATGGCTTTATTCAAAAGCACCAAAACTTGGAGGAAATCAAAATGTTTTTCAATAAATGAATGATGAGCAAGTTATGGCATATTCAGACAATGGAGTATTATTCTAAAAGGAAATGAGCTATCAAGCCATGAAAAAAGCATGGAGGAAACTTGAACGCATATAGCTATGTAAATTTGAAAAGGCTACAAACTATATGATTCCAATTATATGACACTGTGGGGGGAAAAAAAAAAAAAAAACAACTGTGAAGACAGAAAAAATGATTGCCAGAAACTTGGAGGAATGATGGCATGTATAGAGAAAGAAGAGAAAAATTTTAGATCAATGAATCTATTCTTTATGAGAGTATTATGATAGATACATGTCATGTGTCTATGTGTGTGGTAGTCACTCAGTCATGTCAAATACATGTCATGCATTGGTCAAAACTCATGGAAAACAACACCAAAATCAAATGTAACATAAGGGAAATTCAGCATAAAATCTGGATTTTGAATGATACCAATATATCTATATAGATTCGTCATTGTAAAAAATTCACCCCTCTGATGAATGATGTTGATATTGAAGGTTCTGCCCTCTGTGTGTCAGAGAGTATATGGAAATTCTCTGTACTTTCTGCCCAGTTTTGCTGTGAACCTAAAACTGATCCAGAAACTTTAAAAAACATTAGAATAGGAAAAATAATTTCTACATATCATTTAATCAGATTTCTCAATTGTAAGATTTTATCACATTTTATCTTATAATTTTCCCATCTATATTTAGGTGCATATGTGCTAAGTTGCTTCAGTCATGTCTAACTCTTTGTGACCCTATGGACTGTAGCCTGCCAGGCTCCCCTGTCTGTAGGATTCTCCAGGCAAGAATACTGGAGTGGATTGCCATGCCCTCCTCCAGGGTTCTTCCTGACCTAGGGATCAAACCCACACATTTAACGTCTCCTGCATTGGCAGGCAGGTTCTTTACAACTAGTGCCACCTGGAAAGCTTCTTATCTGTATTTATACCTAATGTTTCCCTGGACCATTTGAGGGTCACTTGCTATAATGATTCTCCATTATCCCTTCATAACTGAATGATCATTCCATAAAATGACACCTTCCTGATTAACAATGGAAGTATAAAATAAGGAAATTAACAAAGATATTAACAATCAAATTCAGAGCTTATTCATACCTATCTGTTTTTTTCCCCTTAGGTCCAAAAGCTAATTCAACATCACATGTTGCACCTGGATGAGATATCTCTTTAGTTTTATTCAATTTTTTCCACTCTTTCCTTCTCATTTGTTATCTCCACATTTTAAAAATGTATAGGTCAACCACTTTGTACAATGTCCCTCAATTCAGGTTGAAGTGATGTTTCCTCAGTTATGTTCAGATCATGCGTTTTATCAGGAAAATCACTGAGGTGCTACTGTTTTTTTCAGTGTATCACATAAGAGACACATGACACTAATTTGTCCTGTACTTGATGATGTTAGCTTTTCTCTCCAGAGGCAGATAGTGTCTATAAAGTTTCTCCACTATAAAGTTAATAATTATTTTGTACTTAAAACTAACAAGTAATTGGTAACTGTGAGGAAAAAACACATTTTTCTTTGTAAAATTTTTACTTCCCTGGTTTAGCTCTCACTTTTACTTGCCTGAAACAATTATTGCTGTGATAATTTCCAAATAGCAATTCCCTAATTTTGCCATGTTATATTTATTCATTGGTATTCCACCATTAAGGAAAGCTTTCCCTTCTCCTTTTAAACATTTGTTTATATATTTACTCCTTTTTTAAATATATATTGGTGTGACTTTAGAGATTCTTATTTTATTCAGAGTCATCTTTTGTTACTATCTTACTTTATTTTGATGCTTAAAGGGTCTCAAATTTGGTCAGCAGCATTCTCCTTAAGCTCATTTTTATGTCTTTTAAATGTAATTTTTGTGAGAGCAATTCCTTAGCTTCTGCTACTCTCCTTTTCTAGTTCTCTTACAGCTGGTTCTCCAAAGAATGTTGGTTTATTTTAGTAGAGTGTGTGTGTGTTTGCTCATTCGTACCCAGTTCATGTCCAGCTCATTCATGTCCAACCCCATGGACTGTAGTGCACCAGGCTTCTCTGCCTATGGAACTTTCCAGGCAAGAATAATAGATCATGTTGCCATTTCCTACTGCAGGAATCAGACTTGCATCTCTTGTGTCTCCTGTATTGGCAGGCAGATTCTTTATCTCTGTGCCAAATGGGAGAACATCATTTAAAAATAAGAGAGCTAGATGCTAACAGTGATCATTGCTATAGAGGGCTTATTTTTTATTTTAATTGACATTTGGCTGACATATAATGTTATGTTAATTTCTGGTGTACAGCATAGAACTCAGTTATACACACATATATATATATTAAATACATCTATATATTACATACATATTCTTTTCATATCCTTTTCCATTATGTTATTACAATATTGACTATAGTTCCTTATGCTATACATTAGGACTTTGTTACAGAGGTTTCATTGCTTCTAAATTCTTCAAGTTGACAGGAAGAAAATATATATCCTAAATGCATACCTCTGCATGCACACACACGTATATCTACATGCTTACATCTGTATAGCTCTTGATAGATCCATCTAAAGCCGTTATTTCTTTTGGATATCTTCAATTCAAATTCAAGAAGATATGGTTTATTTTTGCCTGTTTTTGTCTCCCACAGTTGTGTAACTCCTCTTCCTTTCCATGAGAAACCTGACTTTATCTTCAGTCATTTTACATATTTACTCAAAACTTCCCCACCATATAACAAATCTCCTAATCACATACAGCTCCACCAGCTAAATACTCAGCTCCAACAGGGATGGGAGGGGGAGAAAAAGAGAAAGATTTTTCCACTCCTTAATTTTTTTTGACTCCTTAAAATGTAACCTTAACCAAGTTCATTGTAATTGATTGAATCAAAGAGTAAACACTTTTCAGTTCAGTTCAGTTCAATCGCTCAGTCATGTCCAACTCTGCGATCCCATGAATTGCAGCACGCCAGGCCTCCCTGTCCATCACCAACTCCCGGAGTTCACTCAGACTCACGTCCATCGAGTCAGTGATGCCTTCCAGCCATCTCATCCTCTGTCGTCCCCTTCTCCTCCTGCCCCCAATCCCTCCCAGCATCAGAGTCTTTTCCAATGAGTCAACTCTTCACATGAGATGGCCAAAGAACTGTAGTTTCAGCTTCAGCATCATTCCTTCCAAAGAAATCCCAGGGCTGATCTCCTTCAGAATGGACTGGTTGGATCTCCTTGCAGTCCAAGGGACCCTCAAGAGTCTTCTCCAACACCACGGTTCAAAAGCATCAATTCTTCGGCGCTCATCCTTCTTTACAGCCCAACTCTCACATCCATACATGACCACTGGAAAAAACATAGTCTTGACTAGACGGACCTTAGTTGGCAAAGTAATATCTCTGCTTTTGAATATGCTCTCTAGGTTGGTCTTAACTTTTCTTCCAAGGAGTAAGCGTCTTTTAATTTCATGGCTGCAGTCACCATCTGCAGTGATTTTGGAGCCCCAAAAAATAAAGCCTGACACTATTTCCACTGTTTCCCCATCTATTTCCCATGAAGTGATGGGACCGGATGCCATGATCTTCGTTTTCTGAAGGTTGAGCTGCAAGCCAACTTTTTCACTCTCTTTCACTTTCATCAAGAGGCTTTTTAGTTCCTCTTCACTTTCTGCCATAAGGGTGGTGTCATCTTCATATGTTTAAAAAAGTCCATTATTACTCTGATGATTTTATCTAACATAATTATATTTTTATAATAATTTTCTGTAATAACCTAGTTTCTAGTTTCATAACAAGAACTTAAGAAATATTTATTAAACAGTTAATAGGATTAAAATTCTGACTTGTATGCTTGTCATATATTTTTGCCACTTGTTTTACTTGTTTTCATTACTGCCTTCATTGCCTATAATGAATCAATTATTTGCTTAATATTCCAATAATTTTATTGGAAGCAATGAATGTTTTTAAAGCATTTCATGGGTTATGTCCTGGCTATTGTGAAATAGAGCATCTCCTGGAACAATGAGGGAAAAAAATCTGGGGAGAATTATGGAATAGTCTAGAAAAAAATAAATAGTTAAATAGCCAAGATAAGCAATTGCTACCATATGCTGGGCATTGATTCTATGTGAGTGCTAGTCACTCAGTAGTATCCGACCCTTTGTGATCCCATGGACTATAGCCCACCAGGCTCCTCTGTCCATGGAATTCTCCAGGCAAGAGTACTAGTGTGGGTGGCCATGCCCTTCTCCGGGGGATCTTCCCAACTCAGGGATAGAAGTCGGATCTTCTACATTACAGGCACATTTTTTACCCTCTGAGCCACCATACTGGAGATTCTATATTGGTTCTATAATAAGTATGAAACTGAAAGTTTAGTTGTACATCCTCTGTACAATAACCATTATTGTGATTAAAGACGAAAAAACACAGAGATCTAATAACTTGTACAAGGTCACCCAGCAACTGAAGGACTGAAGCAGAATGCAAATGCAGGCACTTCTAACTCCCAAAACTGTGCATTTAGCATTCTCTTTGAAATAATAAGGATCAAATTAGCATATACTATGTTTTTAAGCTGTGACAGGCAATATCTTATTTGCAACTTCTCTGGGGCTCAAATATTGACCATAATAAAATACTTTTACTTCCTCAAGGCATGCAATTGGAAAATATCCTGGGCCAGCCTCATAGAGAAAAACATACTTTGGGTTATAAATTTAAACATGGACGGATGCTCATTTGGAAAGGCAGATATAAAAGAAAGTAAAAAGAAAAGGGGTTATGCATTTGTAACTTAAAGGTGCAAGGAATTAAATGCTCTTGGCCCAGTCCTAGTCATGGCTTACTCTTCTCATTTAAACTTGACACTTCACCATACAATTATTATAAAAATTGAAAAATCAAATGGGTATGGCTTTCATATTTATATAATGAGAGAGAGAGTCTATCTAAAAAAGTATAAAAACAAGGATCAATCCAAACTGGACTCCTTTATGTTCAGATGGACCAAGTCATTTCCAGCTTCAAGGCCTTTGAATGTGCTGAGCATATATCCTATATCAATTTCTCTGTTTCTGTATGATCATCTTTATATCATTTGGGTCCCAGAAATAAACATTTCAACATCTGGGTCTTCTCTTCAAAGCCTATCAAAAGATAATCTATAACCCCCAGTCCCTGTTAATGAAAGTGTGATATTAGACATTGCGTTGGCTTATTTAAAGTGATTTGCCTTTAATTTTTTACTACCTTGTTTATCACCTATAACCATAGGTACTATCATATGCTTTGAAATTTTATGTTTCATTTATCAGCACTTAGCATGATATCTGGGAAATAGAGCTGGATACATAGCTAAAGATAGAAAATAGATATATAAATATGATAATAAGTAATTATTGAGTTAGTAAGGTCTAATAGTCTGTCCTTATAAAGCTTCCAAAAGTTGAAATATTAAATTAAGACTACTAGATATGTTCTTTGTATAAATACGAAATAGATTATTTTAGACCTGTGGACTAGGTATCATTTTTAGCATAACTAAAATCATGCCATCCAGTCACATCACTTCACGGCAAGTAGATGGGGGAACAGTGACAGACTTTGTTTGGGGGGGGCTCCAAAATCACTGCAGGTGGTGACTGCAGACATGAAATTAAAAGACGCTTGCTCCTTGGAAGAAAAACTATGACCAAACTAGACAGCACATTAAAAAGCAGAGACATTATTTTGCCAACAAAAGTCCATCTAGTCAAAGCTATGGTTTTTCCAGTAGTCATGTATGGATGTGAAAGTTGGACTATAAAGAAAGCTGAGTGCTGAAGAATTGATGCTTTTGAACTGTGGTGTTGAAGATCCAACCAGTCCATCCTAAAGTAAATCAACCCTGAATATTCACTCCAGTACTTTGGCCACCTAATGTGAATAACTGACTCTTTGGAAAAGTCCCTGATGCTTGGAAAATTGAAGGCAGAAGGAAAAGGGGACAATAGAGAATGAGATGGTTGGGTGGGTGGCATCACCAATTCTACGGACATGAGTTTGAGCAAGCTCCTGGAGTTGGTGATGGACAGGGAAGCCTGCCATGCTGCAATTCATGGGCTTGAAGAGTCGGACATGACTGAGTGACTGAACTGAACCGAACAATCAGAGGAAAATATCTAATCAGAATTTTAAATATTAACTTCTGAATTGATGCTATAAAACACTTCATCTGAAGAGTAAGTTGTTTTTGTCTTTTGGCATATATGTCAGTTTTTTAGTATTTTAACTAAAGATGATTTAAGAAAATTATAGGCTAAAAGAAAATAAACTCATCTCAGGGCATGCCCTATGTAATATCCTGGTTACAAAGGCTATGACTTCAACTGACAACTTCGTGTTATTAGTCTGAGAAATGTCATAATGAAACAATACATGCAGGGGCTTATTGTTACCATGATTTCTAAATATGAATGCTAAAATAACTGCGGTATAATCAGCTGTTGGTAACTTGTTAAAACTGTGCAAATTTGTAGCTCTGAAAATATAGTCAAGAGTAAATGGTGTACTATTATAAAATCATGATTTGGGTAAAAGTTCTATGGAATCCAGATAATCTGTTTATCTAGCCCATTTAAAATTTAACATTTAAGGAATAATGACAATCATAATATGTCCTAAAATGAAAAAAATTATTTTTCTCAAAATTCTATTTTAAAATATTCTAGTATTTATTTTCTTCTCAAAATTCTATAACACTTTCCTGATTTTCCACAAATTGAAAAGCTACTAAGAATTATTGAAAATGTGAATAATGTATACTATAAACAAAATTTCTATAGAAAACACTGTGGTATCTATATAATCTGAATTTTTTTGACCATGTAACCCAAATAGACTTTGTTGTAACTGTTCTGTACTTACTTTATGATATAGTTTATCACAGGTTTCATTAATATTTTAATAATTGTCTTTGACATAAGCATTTTTTATAAATTGTTATTTCCCTCTGAAAATCTGATTGTATTGATCAATCAGGCTGATTTCAGCTACAGGTAATAGAAAAACCATAATTTAACTCCTTTAAATATTAATTGCATTTATTACCTCACATTAAAGGAAGCTCACAGATAAGTTAATTGAGCAGGTTACTAACTTTATAAACTAGGTTCTTTTATTTGCCTTTATGCCAACCTCATACGTTAGCTTAATCTAAACATGTGTTCCATTCATGATATCAAAATGGTTGACGTGGACCATGAGCCTGCTGTACTCAACATTTCATATCATATTTATACAAGTCATCCAGCAGAGTCCCTAAAATGCACATGCAACTGACTAAGTTTGATTCCATATTCAATCATAAACCAGTCACTGGCCAGAGAATACAATTACTTGACTAGAATAGATTCATCAGAATTGACCCCTTAAAGGACAATGTCATAATCCAGTGAAGGTAGATTATTGAAAAAATTCAGTGTTCTATAAACAAAAACTAATAGAGACTGCTATTGGACTGGCAACAAACTACTTCAGTGACTCTTAAGTGAATATGTACAATAACAAAATGAAATTTGATAAATCCCACATTCAAAAAATAACTGATGCACTTTGCTCTAAGTTAGTGACAGAGTTACTACAATGAGATTTCACTGCTTTCCAGCCTTCAGTTTTCTATCTTTAATTTGTGTCACTAGGTTTCTCCAGCTGGCAACCGTGTTTTAAGCTGCACCCCAGAGAAGTCAAGAATTGCCTTCAGTCTTCATTAACATGCAGTATGTATTTGAGTAGTTTTGTTATTTGTATATTTTGCTGATATTTATACTCAGTTCATTATGAACTTTTGTAGGTGAGAATGTATGATTTACAATATTTACTCTGGCTCAGTAATGGTTTTATTATGCAGGCACAGTTAAGGTAATAAAACTAGAGGACCACCTCACCTTGAGAGCCTCTTGCTGTGGCTAAAGGCTTTATTAAATTTTCTGTGGCCATGGAAGTTAGCGCCAGTGACAAAATTCCCCCATAGAACGAGATTCTGGGGGTTTGTTCATGGCAGATGAGATGATACAATTCCCCTTTTCCCATTGTTGGATGTAGTGCTTTCTGAAACCAGGTCTGAAACATGAAAGGTTATTTTTGCAGAATGTCATACACCAGCACATTTGTCCAGCTACAATGAGAAACCCTTTAACAATGAAGATATGCTTTATTTCAATGACATTTCAGGAAATGAAATTCAAATTTGCTGACAGTAAGCTGTACTTTTTGGGAGTCGACTTCTTCCAAATTTTCTTGCATCATATAAAAAAGGTCAACTGTGGATAAAACTGGAGAGCAGTCATTTATCATATTTCTCACTCTGCAAATCTTCTAAGGGTTAATGGCATCAAAAGCTTTTTGACTTAAATCTTTGCCCCCTTTTTCATTCTCAGTGTTTCAGTGCTGTGTTACTATCTCTAATCACAAAGAGAAATCTCTATGAAAGAGCATATTTACTGCAATATCTTTTGTATTCCTTTCCATTTATTTGCAGACCAATTTCATACAAGCATATAGAACCTGAAACAAGACTTTTCATGGAGATATATTCCTGAAATGCTACATATATTTTTAAGACATTTTGTAGATTACATTTTGAAAGCTGTACATATCCTGAAAATCACAATATAGATCTCCCTCCTTATTACTTCATCCATATTGTCTGAATTTTGATCATTCTAACTACTTTAAATGATATTTCATCTGTTTTTATGAAATATCAAAATATGAAAAAGAGCATATCTTTCCCTCCATTCAGCTTTTTAACAATGGCTAATAGCAATTTAGTTGATTTTCAGTTTAGTTCTGCAGCCATTTATTGAGTTTGTACTCACAGCATGACATAGTCTTAGATACTGTGAGAAATACTAAAATGAGTAATGATGAGAAGCATATGTTCCAAAAGGGAGATCAAAAACAGACATATGATTTACTTAAGTCTACAAAGGCAGCTGTTAATAAATGACATAAATGATCTATGAGTTGAAGATTCTCATCTATACCACTCACTGTTAGTCACTCAGTCATATCTGACTCTGCAGCCCCATGGACTGCAGCCTGTCAGGCTCCTTGGTCCATCGAATTCTCCAGGAAAGTATACTGGAATGGTAGCCATTCCCTTTTCCAGGAAATCTTCCCAATCCAGGAGTCAAACCTCAGTCTCCTGCATTGTAAGCAGATTCTTTATCATTTGAGCCACCAGGGAAGCCCCACCACTTACTAGATGGAAAATTACGTGAAACATTTTGCTACTGTTTAATGGATCAAATCATTGGTTTCATTAGCATTGGAGAAGGAGTCTAGCACGTTGACCCTAGAGCTAGGAAAAGAGGAAGGTGATAGTTCCCTTTGGGAATTAAATTTTGGTAGCACTAGTGGTAAAGAGCCTGTCTGTGATTGCAGGGGCATAAGAGATGTGGGTTTGATCCCTGAGTTGGAAAGACCCCCTGAAGGAGGAAATGACAGCCTATTCCAGTATTCTTGCCTGGAGAATCCCATCGACAGAGGAGCCTGGTGCACTACAAACCATAGGGTCACAAAGAGTCAGACATGACTGAAGTGACTTAACACACATAAAGTCAAGAGAAGAAATAGATTCCCTGGACAGTAGGAATCTGTTGAAAATGCTAATATATAAGTGAAGGATTTATTTTATCAAAAAGGGAAACCATAGAAAGAGTCAGAGACACTTAAATTCAGTGGTTAATTCCACAATTGGCTGAGTGGATGTATTACATGCGTTTGCCATGGGAATTTGAATATTTCTCATTCTGATATCCAGTTCATCACAAGGATAGAGCTGACTATAAATCACAGGAGCCCATAAGTATCATTTCCCACTTATTGACAAGATAGCAAATACCATCAAATGGCTATGGCCAGCTAGCTTAACCTGATGCCTTTAAACATTCAACACGGCCAATTCCCCTTATTTTGAGGTTTTGCTCAGTGTGTAGTTTTCAATTCCCATAAAATTTACTTTTTCATTCTCTATTCTTTATAGATCTTATTTCTATGTTCTTGAATTACACAGAAAATCCAAAATATTGTTTTTTACTGATTATGTGGTCATTTCCCATTGGCATTAGGTGACAAAAATATTCTGATCCATGTGGTAGCATTTTCTTTCTGGTGTCTCTCCCAGTCTCACTAGGTTTGTAGTTAAGTGTGATTCAACCTCTTGTGGCCAAATTTCCCCTGCTTGCTGGCTTAATTCTGTCTGGATTTTTAAAGAGCCACAGTCCAGAAGCATTTCTTAGGATCAGTGTTGAGGACCAATGCAGTGACTACCATTTGCAAATGCCCTTTCCTCTCTACTGATATTCCCAATTGTCAAGCTACTAAATTTCTGGTTGTTTGATTCCAACAGTTTTACCTTGCATCAGTTACAAAGGGCATATTTCATTGCTAAACACAGTCTAGCAAGTAAGTGACCTAGTTACATCAATGAAAACATTAAAGAAAGAAAATGTTTTCAGTGTGCTCCTGGTATAAATATCTATAAGGTCTAGATATCCCATTAGGATATCTGCATACCTTCATTTGTTGCAACACATTTATGTATCAATCATTGAGAAGGCAATGGCAATCCACTCCAGTACTCTTGCCTGGAAAATCACATGGACGGAGGAGACTGGTAGGCTGCAGTCCATGGGGTCGCTAAGAGTAAGACATGACTGAGCAACTTCACTTTTACTTTTCACTTTCATGCATTGGAGAAGGAAATGGCAACCCACTCCAGTGTTCTTGCCTGAAGAATCCCAGGGATGGAGGAGCCTGGTGGGCTGCCATCTGTGGGGTCACACAGAGTCAGACATGACTGAAGAGACTTAGCAGCAGCAGCCCCATTCCAGATGTATACATAATTTTTATATTAAAATTACTGAGAATTTGATTAACTGAAAGCCAAGGGAATTTATGGGAAATTATTTGTAGAGACAATCTTAAAGAAATGTAAGGATAAAAACAAGACCAATGGCTATATTCTGCAGGATCAAGGCAATATTCTCAAGTAGTTTGAATTTTTCTATCATTAATGAAGGAGAAAACATTGGATGTTTTTATGGGCATTAAAAATGGCAAGATGTATCTTAGATTAGTAAAACTGTAATGACAGAAGAGTGAGGTCTTAATGCAATAAGATTGGTGGCCTTATCATGAAAAAGGACATCAAAGATCTCTCTCTCTCAATCTTTCTGCATACCCACCCAGAGAAAAGACCATGTAAGGACACTGAGGGAGTGCCATCTGCAAGTCAAGGAGAGAGGTCTCACCAGAAGCTGCTCTGCTGACATTTGGATCTTGGGCTTCCAGAAGTGTGAGAAAATACATTTCTATAAGAAAAGAAATAAACCACACAGTCTGTGGTATTTTGTTATAAGAGCTTGACTTTGTTAATAATTTCCAAGGAAACTGATGGGTGAATAATCTTGTAATGTTTAGTAGAGTCATAATCTTCTAATTTGAGGTATATTTACAATATTGTGTTCCTGAACAGGAAATAAATGGTGGCAAATACATATATAAAATGTTTGCCATTATATATATAGGCAAACATTTTATATATATATATATATATATATATATATAATGGCAAAACAAATATATATATAATGTTTACAGTGATGTGTTTCTTTAAAAGATACTTCACTCTAGCATATGGGGTCCTCACTGTTATCAGAAATAAGTTTCAAATGAGACAGGATGACTTCCAGATTCTGGAAACCAATTAATACACAGACCTAACTAGATTGCAACAGGTCACCAGTGAAAGTCCAAATCTTAAGGAGCAGAAATAAAACAGAATCAAGTGAATCTGGCAGACAGGTGGCAGTCAAAACAAAGGGACGTCAAAACATAGCAGAAAAAATAGGTAAAAAATTTACTGAACACTAGGTAGTTTCCAAATGCTTATAAGACCTTTTGCACATGTAGGGAATACTATTTGTACATTTTAGACCATAAGCTTTCTTTTTCTATGTCTACTGTCCTATGACTACCACCTACTAGAGTATTGTCATTTATTACTCTATATAAAGAACAGATACAGCCTGGGGAAAAAAAATGTTACATTAAATTCTAAGCGAATTTTTGCTCTTAATGTGTTACATTCTACAGTGATTCAGATATATGTATATATACATGTATATATGTATACATACACACTCATATATATATGTGTGTGTGTCTGTGTGTGGATGTGGTTGTTGTTGTTGTTATTGTTCAGTTGTTAAGTCACATCTGAATCTGTGACTCCTTGAACTGCAGCATGCTAGGCTTCCCTATCCTTCACTATTTCCTAAAGTTTGTTCAAACGCATATCCATTGAGTTGGTGATACCATCCAACCATCTCATCCTCTGTCACCCCCTTCTCCTCCTGCCTTCAATCTTTCCGAGCATCAGGGTCTCTTTCAATGAGTCAGCTCTTTGCATCAGGCGGCCAAAGAATTGCAACTTCGACTTCAACATCAGTCCTTCCAATGAATATTCAGGTTTGATTTCTTTTTGATCTTGCAGTCCAAGGGACTCTCAAGAGTCTTCTTCAGCACCACAATTCAAAAGCATCTATATGCGTTCTTTTTCAGATTCTTTCCCATTAAATATTATTACAAAATATTCAGTATAGCTTCTCTGCATGTTTTTTTAACTCACAGAAAGTGAAGTAGCTTAGAACTAAAGCACCTTTTGATTTATAAGGATTTGATATTTGAAAAAATCTGGATCAGTTTGTGTCTAATAGATCAAAAGTGAAATTAAAGAGAGAGCACTGAGATTTTGCTGAAAGCCCTGAAGTGGAGAATGCAGCATACAGCAACACTCTTCTATCTAACAAGAAAGAGAACACATATACTTCTTAAGGAGAGAATCATAGAAGACCTGAAAAGTGAAGAGGAATATGGGAAGGAAGACCATTATGAGACTTGTTTGGAGCTTCCTTGTTGACCTCACAGGGCCACCATTCTGCAGGTATGACTAGAGAACCCCAGGGAGCTGGCTGAATTCCAGAGCAGAAGAGCTTCTTGGGTGAATTCTGCACTTAAAGATACTCATCAGCAGATTTGTCCATGACACTCTAGACACAAAAAGCTTCCTCGCAATGTGCACCACTGGATTGAATTTTCATTCCAAATTTGCTTTGAATGGTGTCCCAAATCTAAGCCTTCAGACATAAGTTAATATCTAACAGGAAAAATTTATGTAAACCATCCTGCATGCAAATACTTTACACTCATACACTAGGGCACACATTAATATGTGTCTTGTTATATCCCCATGGCATATCAACAAATTAACTAAGAATAGAGCTATGTGACTGAGCTTCCCTGGTGGCTCAATGGTTAAGAATCTGCCTGTCAAAGCAAGAGACACAGGAGACATGGGTTCAATCCTGGGTTGGAGGATCCCCTGGAGGAGGAAATGGCAACCAATTCCAGTATTCTTGCCTGGGAAATTTCATGGAAAAATCCAAAATAGGTAAACCCCATAATCAGAGGTCAAGTTAGGAAGCTGAGACATTTATTGCCAACACAATGAGGGAGAGTTGCATGAGAAACAGGTGAACAGGGATTAGAGGTGAATACACAATGGCTGTCATTGTGTATTAAGTCATCCCAGCAGGCTCAAGGAAGAAAGAGGTAACAGGATACAGTATAGCCGCCTATCTCTCCAACTTTTGAAGTTATACCAATCTTTTTTCCCTAAATCCATAGTCATCCTGAGAGCATGAGCAGTAGAAGAAAGAAAAGAATGAGGAAAAAATAGAGAGAGTTTAAATGGGAAGACAGTCCTGATATAAAGCTTAAATTTGAATTGATTTAGTTTAAATATTGGCTGAGGCTAAACATCTAAAAGAAGCTAGATTTTTAACTTAGAAAGCTATATTACATTTTTAGATTGAATATTATTGGACTTCAAGGTGGTTAGCAGTGGAGCAATTAAATGAGGCAGTAGGGACAACCAAATTGGAAAAAAGATACATCTTGATGGACTTTTGATATCCTGATCCTTTTAGGATGTTTATTTTATCTGATAGATATTTTATGTGATGGAATTTGGGGTAATATCTCAGTTCTTATACAACTTAGTTTTATTAATTAAGTTACTTAAATTTCTCCATAATTTTTTATTTATTTTTCTATAAAAAGGAGATATGATTATAGAAATAGTATCCAAATAATATCAAGGATGAATAAATGAGACCCCAAAGGTGCATCTTTTTAAAAGCTATTTCCTGGATTTCCTTGGTGGTCCCATGGTTAAGAATCTTCCTGCCAATACAGGAGACACAGGTTTAATTCCTGGTTGAGGAAGATTCCACATGCCACTAAGTAACTAAGCCCAGGCGCAACAACTTCTGAGCCCATGTGCCTTAAGCTCATTGGAGAAACCACCACAATGAGAAGCCTGCACACTGCAACTAGAGAAAGCATGAGTGCAGCCACGATGACCCAGCACAGACAAAACTAAAATAAAATAAAGAGATAATAAAACCTTCTTCCTTCCACCCAATTTGCAGTGTATGCTATGTTCTAAATGATAGCTTTCTAATACATCCCTCAGACATGTCCTCAAATATGCTAGGCTAGGTGATTACATAGTAGCCAAACCACATGCAAGATTTCTGAACAAGTGAGGACCACGGAAATTTCTGGGAGATAAACTCTCCTTTCTAGAGAAGCAGCATTGAGCTAAAAGCTAAAAGAACCACCTCAAAATAGATTTTAGTATAAGATTGATATCACAGCCCATTAACTCACAAGGACAAGTTGATTGAGTTAAGAAGTGGCTTATTTGATTTATAAACAATACAGTAATTTGAAAACAGATGCTTTATGCATTTTGTTCTGTTTCAGTTATTTGTAAGATTAGATTTTATTTCAAGTTAAACTTGGCAAATGCCATTGTTTGTGATAGCATCAAGCTCTGGCCTATTAAAATATATTTGTTCTATGCACCACACACTGGGACCTTCTGTCTTCATTCTGAGGGAGATTAATGCTGTGGCAGTGGGATGCAAAGGTTGCACACCTTCTTGTTTTACATCCAGAAACAGTGATAAAACATGTATAGAAACCCCACTGGCAAAGAAACATGGTTTTAATCACTGTCTACATTCTTTTGCTTGCATATTCCTCCCTCTCACTGAACATCAAAGTGCCTCTTTAGTCAAAACAAAACAACTCCTGCAGGTGTTCATTTCTTCCCTAATGCTTTTTATCTCTCCTTGCTTCCCTGATTGCTCAGACTGTAAAGAATCTTCCTGCAATGCAGGAGACCAGGGTTTCATCCCTGGCTGGGAAGATACCCTGGAGAATGGCTACCCACCCAGTATTCTTGTCTGATGAATTCCATGAACAGATGAGCCTGGCAGGCTACAGTCAAAGGTGTTGGAAAGAGTTGGAAATGACTGAACAACTAACACTTTCATTTTTCACTTTCAGGGACTGTGGACACCAATGCCTTTTCACCACAAGCTATGTTGCAAAAGACAAAGAAAAGCCCCCTATGATGGAAAAAAAATATTTAAATGAACCTTCACTGGGGGAAAAACTCACTTCTAGTTTATAATATACATGAAAGTAAAAGTCATTCAGTCACATCTATCAACCTCATGACTGTACAGTCATAGAATTCTCCAGGCCAGAATACTGGAATGGGTAGTTGTTCCCTTCTCCAAGGGATCTTCCCAACCCAGGAATTGAACCGAGGTCTCCTGCATTACAGGCAGATTCTTTACCAGCTGAGCCACAAGGGAAGCCCAAGAGTGCTGGAGTGGGTAGCCTATCCCCTTCTTAAGGGGATCTTCCCAACCCAGGAATTGAACTAGGGTCTCCTGCATTGCAGGTAGATTTTTTATCAACTGGGCTATCACATAGTATGTCACATATTTCTTTGGCTAAAATTTTGGCAAATGCATGTGTATGATAATATGAAAATCTTAGTAGAGATAGTTCCATAAGGAACAACAGGACAGATTTAATACTCTTTTTGTAGTTTGCTAATAATAAGCGTAGGTTTCCCAGGTGGCACTAGTGGTAAAGAGTCCACCTTCCAATGCAGGAGAGACAGGAGATGTGGGTTCAGTCCCTGGATCCAGGAGATCCCCTGGAGGAAGAAATGGCACCTCACTCTAGTATTCTTACCCGGAAAATTTCATAGGCAGAGGAACCTCGCAGGCTACTGTTCATGGGGCTGTCGGGGGAGTGTGTAATTTCCTCAGTTCTGTCTCATCACAGCAAAAATTTGAAATGGCAGACCAGTGTTACAGCTAGGTTACAGCTCAGTTTTATTTGGCAAGCAAGGGAAAATACATCCTCGAGGCATGAAGGCAGGCCAACACAAAAGAAGAGACAATAAGAGGGGTTCAATTTTGGCTCCTCTTTTCATATATTTTTCCTCCTCCCCCTGAGCCTGCCCTGTGTAAATTGGGCTAGCCAGGAGGACTGTTTGTTTCACCTGAGATTCTCACTCCGGTCCTCTGACCACCCTTTATTCCATTTTTGCAGGCTTCTCCCTTCTTTGTCTTTTAGCCATTGACGTTTTCGACTTATTTTTCCTAGTCTAACTACCTAACAGGGCCACAAAGTGTTGGATACTTTTGAGCACACAGATGTAGATGTAGAATAATAAATGTACTAGTTATTCAGTGCTTCCTCTATTAAATATGCCTATAATATACTGCTGCTCCTACTGCTAAGTCGCTTCAGTCATATCTGACTCTGTGCGAACCCATAGACGGCAGCCCACCAGGCTCCACCATCCCTGGGATTCTCCAGGCAAGAACACTGAGTGGGTTGTCATTTCCTTCTCCAACTCATGAAAGTGAAAAGTGAAAGTGAAGTCGTTCAGTCATATCGGACTCTTTGCGACCCCATGGACTGCAGCCCACCAGGCTACTCCGTCCATGGGATTTTTCAGGCAAGAGTACTGGAGTGGGGTGCCATTACCTTCTCCATATAATATACTACACTATATAAACTATACCATCATTTCTAGGGATTTACATTATCTTCTTGACAAAAGCAGTTAAAGAAATAACTGTGCTGTGCTTAGTCGTTCAGTTGTGTACAACTCTTTGCCACCCCATGGACTGTATAGCCTGCCAGGCTCCTTTGTCCATTGGAATTCTCCAGGCAAGACTACTGGAGTGGGTTGCCATGCCCACCTCCAGGGGATTTTCCCAACCCAGAGATCTAACCCAGGTCTCCCACATTGCAGGCAGATTCTTTGCCATCTGAGCTACCAGGAAAATCCATTTAATAGGAGCTAATTTCTTCTAGTTAATAGGAAATTAAGCAAATGGCAATTTTTGATAGTCAAGTGATATGTCATGCTTTCACCTAATAAAAATCATAGTTCATCAATTTTTTTTTCTTGTCCAAATTCTATTAATATTACTAATATTGTTTGGGTTTTTTATTCTCCTTTAGACCCTTCAGGAAATATGCTTAAATCTCTTTTTACAAGAAAAATAATTAGTCTCCCAAAGAATATGTAAGATAAACTATACATCTGTAAAAAATATGTTGTTATAGTTATTTTTGGTATTATTTTTCTTCTAAATGGAAGAATCATGATGATTCATTCATTGGTTCATTCACTTTACATTCATTCACTTAGCATAGTAAATGTTTAACTATCAGAAAGACAACAGTATCATTTTCCTTCAATTATTCTTTTGACAGGGAGAAGTAAATAATTAGAAAAATATGAAAAAAAAGTTTTATGAAAACATGTTATATACATGTGGTAGTTATAGAAATTTTGCTGCCAACAGTCCTTTTCAATTCCCTTTTCTTTGAAAACTTGGAAAATTTCCTCCATGCCATTATACAGTAAGGGTGGATGTTTCAATCACGGTGCTCCATTTTTCCTGGACAAAAGCTGGGCACATTTCTCATTCTAGGCCGATCTTAATACTCCTGAAATATTGATCAATATTGTTTCAGAAAGGATACTTAAGACAAGTGGGACCCAGAAAAGTCTTTTGGAAGGTTAAATAAAATATCAGAACAAAGATTATTTATGTGTATGTATGTGTTCTCCTAAAATACTTATGATTACAAAGAAGGAATATAATTAATGAAAAATTTATTTCTACAAGAACTTTTTATTATCACAGAGGCGATATTCATCAGGAAACAGAACCTAGTAAGAATGAAAAAAAGAGCTCTCCATCCCCGGTCACCGCAACCTCCACCACTTTCGGGCCTAGTAGCCTGAAGCAAAATAAATAAATAAACTAAAAGATGACAAAAAGCCCGAAAACGCTTTAAAATTAAAAAATAGAGAGAAAGAGAAAGGAAAAAAAAAAAAAAAAACGAATCCTCTTCGGAAAACGCGCGGGGAAGTCACTTTCACACGCTTCTGGCCTGCCAGCCCCGCCACTGCACCTGGGAGTCTGTCGGTCCCCTTCCGTCGGTCCGGTGGTGAGCCGCCCGTGCGCCTGCGTCCACATGCCAACGCCCGGTTGCACCGCGTGGCAGCCCAGTGCCCGCCGCCCTCCGAGTGCCGGCCTCCACGCACTACATGTCCCCACTGCCCTTCGTCGGACCTGTGTGGGAAGCAGCTGTGCGCTCCGGCAGCCCAGGGCTTGCCGAGTCAGCACCAACAAATGGTTGGTTTCCCTCTTCCCCGGGCTGCAGTAATCTCAAACTGCCGGGAGCCCGAGGCCTATATTTATAGAGAAACGCACGTCCGGGAGGCCGCCGTGGGCACCACTCAGGGTGGTGGGGACTGGGGAGATGAACGCTGTGGCCAGCATCTACCCCATGGCCTCCCTGTACGTGGGTGACCTGCACTCAGACATCACCGAGGCCATGCTGTACGAAAAGTTCAGTCCTGCGGGGCCTGTGCTGTCCATCCGGGTCTACCGCTATATGACCAACTGCTGCTCCCTGGGTTACGCCTACGTCAACTTCCAGCAGCCTGCCTTGGACACCATGAACTTTGATGTAATTAAGGGAAAGCCTATCCAAATCATGTGGTCTCAGAGGGATCCATCTCTGAGAAAGTCTGGTGTGGGAAGCGTCTTCATGAAGAACCTGGACAAATCTATAGATGACAAGGCACTTTATGATAACTTCTTCTGCTTTGGGGAACTTACTGTCCTGCAAGGTGGTGTGTGATGAAAACGGTTCTAAGGGTTATGCCTTTGTCCACTTTGAGACCCAGAAGGCTGCCGACAAGACCGTCGAGAAGATGAATGGCATGCTCCTCAATGACCGCAAAGTGTTTGTGGGCAGATTCAAGTCTAGAAAAGAGCGGGAAGCTGAACTTGGAGCCAAAGCCAAGGAATTCACCAATGTTTACATCAGAAACTTCGGGGAAAAAGTTGATGATGAGAATCTGAAAGAGCTATTTAGCCAGTTTGGTAAGACCCTAAGTGTCAAGGTGATGAGAGATCCCAGTGGGAAATCCAAAGGCTGTGGAAGAGATGAATGGAAAAGAAATAACTGGGAAGGTCATTTTCGTTGTCTGTGCACAAAAGAAAGTGGAGTGGCAGGCCGAGTTAAAGCAAAAATTTGAACAGCTGAAGCAGGAGAGGATTAGTCGCTATCAGGGGGTGAATCTCTACCTTAAGAACTTGGATGAAACCATCGATGACGAGAAGTTAAGGAAAGAGTTTTCTCCTTTTGGATCAATGGCCAGTCCTAAGGTGATGCTGGAGGATGGGAGAAGCAAAGGATTTGGATTTGTCTGCTTCTCATCCCCTGAAGAGGCAACCAAAGCAGTCACAGAGATGAATGGATGCATGGTGGGCTCCAAGCCACTGTATGTGACTCTGGCCCAGAGAAAGGAGGAGAGAAAGGCTCACCTGACCAGCTAGGATATGCAGCAGGTGGCTGGGATGAGGGCACTGCCCACCAATGCCATCTTAAATCAGTTCCTGCCTGCAGCTGGTTTCTACTTTGTGCCAGCAGTTCCACAGACTCAGGGAAGATCTCTGTGTTACACATCTAACCAGTTAGCACAGATGAGGCCTAATCCATGCTGGCAGCAAGGTGGGAGACCTCAAGGCTTCCAAGGAATGCCAAGTGCTATACACCAGTCTGGGCCTCATCCAGCTCTTCGCCATCTGGCTCCAACCGGTAATGCTCCAGCCTCTTGAGGCCTCCCTACTACCACTCAGAGAGTAGGGTCTGAGTGCCCTGACTGCTTGGCTATGGACTTTGGTGGGGCTGCTACCGCCCAGCAAGGGCTGACTGACAGCTGCCAGTCTGGAGGTGTTCCTAAACCTCTTACAGAACTTAGCGTCTCGTACCGCTGTTGCTGCCACTGCTCCTTGGACTGTTGCACCTTACAAATATGCCTCCAGCGTCCGCAGTCCTCACCCTGCCATCCAGCCCCTGCAGGCACCCTAGCCTATGGTCCACGTTCAGGGGCAGGAGCCGCTGACCACTTCCATGCTGGCCACAGCACCACCACCCCCTGCCCCAGGAACAGAAGCAGATGCTGGGTGAACGTCTGTTCCTACTCATCCAGATGATGCACTCGAACCTGGCTGGGAAGATAACTGGGGTGCTGCTGGAGATCGACAGCTCGGAGCTGCTGCACATGCTGGAGTCCCCCGAGTCTCTCCGCTCCAAGGTGGATGAGGCTGTGGCGGTCCTTCAGGCTCATCATGCCAAGAAAGAAGCTGCTCAGAAAGTGGGTGTTGTTGCTGCTGCTACCTCTTAGACAAGGATGAACCGATTCAAAAGTCAAATAAACCCTCATGGAATTCAGTTCAAGGTTTGAAGACTTCCTAGCTTGTCCTATGGACCTCAACACCAAGAACCGCATTTGCAAATTTAATAGCTCATTTTGTATCAAAAGGTCAATTATGAAGCACCTAGAATTTTTCAATTTAAAGAATGTATTCTCTGGGTTCTGCTATGGCTCAGACAGTGTTAGGTTTTCTTTTTTTTTTTTTTTTTTCTATTGTGGGTTTTGATTTTTTTTCCCCAAGAAATTGGTTTTATTTGATGTACCCAAGTCTTAAGTTTCTCAATAAAGAAAAAAATCTCCATTAAAAAAAAAGAGAACTAAAAAAAGAGAATGGAAATAATAATGAATGAGAAAGAGAGATAACTATTGGCATAATTTGAGCTCTTGGAATCAAATGTAACTAAAGCCAGATTTCTCCACCTACTTCCTAATTACTGGAATCAGTAAATTCCTTTTAAAACATAATAATAGCACTATTGAATGTTAATGTAGCCGAATGTGAGCAGTAATCTCTCCCTGCTGTCTCAGATGTTTGCAGCCAGCCTAAAAGTAGAGGACAATGCTTTCAATTCCAAATCCTCAGGTGAGGTTCTCATCTATTTTACAGACTCCCTAAAAGATCCTTTAACTAATTCAGCCTGCTATCACCCTTTACCCTGAGGATATTTGAAAGAAGAAAAACAGTAAGTCTAATTGTCCATATCTTCCTGTGGCTGAAATAGCACCAAACTTAACCCTATTGTTCAGACAAAAATCCAAAAGTTTTCCTTAGTTTCTCACTTCTCTTAACCTTTACTTCAAATCCTTTGGAAAGTCCAATGGCCGTACTTTTAAAATATATCTGTAATCAAACTAGTTGTTACCTTTTTTACTTGACAACCAGTCACTAACACCATTATCTCCTCATGAAGAGGAAAAGTTAAAATTTTACATAACCTCCTACTTCTTTTGCCTCTGTAACTCAGCTTGCTCCTTGCAAAATCTGGATCACGTAGTCTCAGAAAGTGGGGACTCACAATACTAGGAACTGGAACTTATCTCACTAACCCTTGTCCTGGTCTTTGCAATCACCCAACCCCTGCAAACCTGCTTAATCATGCCTGTCATGCATAAAAACTCTCTAACCCCATTGTTGGGGCTCAGGGCTTGGAATGTCAACTCCTCCAGGCCTGCTGGCATAATAAACCTGAGTTCTCCAACTCTCCAAGTGTAGTGCTTGGTTTCTCGAATACTGGTTTCTGCAACATTTCTGGAGGCTTCTGCGAGATGCAACCTTGCCAGCCCCCTGAGCCATTGGACTGATGGCTCGGTTGGGCTAGAGTGAAGGAACCTCAAGGTAAACAAGGAGGTGAGCCACCTGATAGTATTCTGGGTTCTCTTTCAGACTGGTGTTCTGACTCTCTGGATGGCTGAGCCCTGACCAGACTCATTGGAGGGACAGACCAACTCACTAGGAATGGCCACAGGTAAGGTCTTGGGGCCAGTTCCCAGTCAAGTCCTACCCCAGCAGGTAGAAGAGGAGACTGATCACCTCCTTGGAGCTCCCAGGAAGGGTGCCACAGTTAAGGAAACCTGGGGGTTTGGGAGGAGGGAGGCATTATGATAGCCTATGAATGATTGTCACTGTGTGACTGATGATTGGACAGTGTGAGAGAAAATTGTTTTTTGTTTTTTTGGAAACTGCCAAAAAAATTCATTTTGCATATGCAGTTACAAACAACTAGGTTGTTAAAAGGCCTGCTTACGGAAAAGTTTGAAGTTAACCCTTTCCATGTCCTTGAAATAGACAGCCAACTTTGTCTGAGACCTCAGCCTTGCGCAAATTAGAACTTCAAGCAAAGAAAAAGAAAAAGGGGGTCAAAAAGATATTTTAAATCTCAAACAGAAAACTATAAGATCTCTGTCTGTCTGGATTTATGTATGCCTCAGTTTATGTCTTTTGCTTTTTATCTGATAATATTGTTGAAGTTGCGAATGAGTTCTAATTTAATTGGCCTAAAGAAAAGTAAGTGCTTACAAATCAAACACTTCTAAATACAAGAAAAATTAACTTTAATAAATTTCAGATTCATGTAAACTGGGATATATTCTATATTAAATATCTAGTATTAATGTTTGCTAATCTAACAAGGAAGTAGGATGTATATTTTTAATAAAGAAGATATAAAAATAAAATTACATTTTATAAAGGGAAAAGAAAGTAGATCTGACTTACAAGTGTCTGTTACAGAAAGTGATTAAAAGTTTGTGGAAAGTGGACACTGAAAAAAGTTTTGTTCCTGGTTAGGGCTCGCCGGCTGCGATGGACCACCCAAAAGGGTGATCGAGAGGGGCTACCTACCCCTCACCTGAGGTCAGGGGCAGCAGCTGAGAGGAGCTACCCCACGCCTGAATACAGAGGCTGGGGCTGGGAAGAGCTACCCCATGCCCGAGGTCAGGGGTGGTGGCCGAGAGGAGAAAACCCACATTCAAGGAACTGTGGCTGTGTGGGCGCAGGAGGACCAAGAGGAGCTACTCCACAGTCAAAGTCAGGAGGGACAGCTGTGAGGAGATACCCCTCATCCAAGGTAAGGAGCAGTGGCTGCGCTTTGCTGGAGCAGCCGTGTAAAGATACCCCACATCCAAGGTAAGAGAAACCCAAGAAAGACAGTATGTGTTGCAAGAGGCATCAGAGGGCAGACACACAAACCATACTCACAGAAAACTAGTCAATCTAATCACACAGACCACAGCCTTGTCTAACTCAAAGAAATTAAGCCATGCCATGTGGGGCCACCTAAGATGAATGGGTCAGCATGGAGAGGTCTGACAGAATGTGGTACACTGGAGAAGGGAATGGCAAACTACTTCAGTATTCTTCCCTGGAGAACCCCATGAACAGTATGAAAAGGCAAAATGATAGGATACTGAAAGAGGAACTCTCCGGGTCAGTAGGTACCCAATATGCTACTGGAGATCAGTGGAGAAATAACTCCAGAAAAAATGAAGGGATGGAGCCAAAGCAAAAACAATACCCAGCTGTGAATGTGACTGGTGATAGAAGCAAAGTCCAATGCTATTAAGAGCAGTATTGCATAGGAACCTGGAATGTTAGATCCATGAATCAATGCAAATTGGAAGTGGTCGAACAGGAGATGGCAAGAGTGAAGGTCAACATTCTAGGAATCAGCAAACTAAGATGGACTGGAATGGGTGAATTTAACTCAGATGACCATTATATATACTACTGTGGGAAGGAATCCCTTAGAAGAAATGGAGCAGCCATCATGGTCAACAAAAGAGTCCAAAATGTAGTATTTGGATGCAATCTCAAAAACGATAGAATGATCTCTGTTCATTTACAAGGCAAACCATTCAATATCACGGTAATCCAAGTCTATGACCCAACCAGTAACGCTGAAGAAGCTGAAGTGAATGGTTCCATGAAGACCTACAAGGCCTTTTAAAATTAATACCAAAAAAAGATGTCCTTTTCTTTATAGGGGGCTGGAATAGAAAAGTAGGAAGTCAAGAAACACCTGGGGTAACAGGCAAATTTGGCCTTGGAATACAGAATGAACCAGGGCAAAGGCTAATAGAGTTTTGCCAAGATAATGCACTGGTCATAGCAAACACCCTTTTCCAACAACACAAGAGAAGACTCTACACGTGGACATCCCCAGATGGTGAACACCGAAATCAGATTGATTATATTCTTTGCAGCCAAAAATGGAGGAACTCTATACAGTTAGCAAAAATAAGACCAGGAGCTGACTGTGGCTCAGAACATGAACTCCTTATTGCCAAATTCAGACTGAAATTGAAAAAGTAGGGAAAACCACTAGAACATTCAGGTATGACCTAAATCAAATTCCTTATGATTATACAGTGGAAGTGAGAGATAGCTTTTAGGGACTATATCTGATAGATAGAGTGCCTGATACTATGGAATGAGGTTCATGACATTGTACAGGAGACAGGGATCAAGACCATCCCCATGGAAAAGAAATGCAAAAAAAGCAAAATGGCTACCTGGGGAGGCCTTACAAATAGCTGTAAAAAGAAGAGAATTGAAAAGCAAAGGAGAAAAGGAAAGATATTCCCATCTGAATTCAGAGTTTCAAAGAATAGCAAGGAGAGATAACAAAGCCTTCCTTAGCAATCAATGCAAAGAAATAGAGGAAAACAACAGAATGGGAAAGACTAGAGATCTCTTCAAGAAAATTAGAGATACCAAGGGAACATTTTATCCAAAGATGGGCTCGATAAAGGACAGAAATGGTAGGGACCTAACAGAAGCAGAAGATATTAAGAAGAGGTGGCAAGAATGCACAGAAGAACTGTACAAAAATGATCTTCATGACCAAGATAATCACGATGGTGTAATCACTCACCTAGAGCCAGACATCCTGGAATGTGAAGTCAAGGGGGCGTTAGGAAGCATCACTACAAACAAAGCTAGTGGAGGTGATGGAATTTCAGTGGAGCTATTTCAAATCCTGAAAGATGATGCTGTGAAAGTGCTGCACTCAATATGCCAGCAAATTTGGAAAACTCAGCAGTAGCCATAGGACCTGAAAAATGTCAGTTTTCATTTCAATTCCAAAGAAAGGCAATGCCAAACAATGCTCAAACTACTGTACAATTGCACTCATCTCACATGCTAGTAAAGTAATGCTCAAATTCTCCAAGCCAGGCTTCAGCAATACGTGAACCGTGAACTTCCAGATGTTCTAGCTCATATTAGAAAGGTCAGAGGAACCAGAGATCAAATTGCCAACATCTGCTGGATCATTGCAAAAGCAAGAGAGTTCCAGAAAAACATTTATTTCTGCTTTATTGACTATGCCAAAGCCTTTGACTGTGTGGATCACAATAAATTGTGGAAAATTCTGAAAGAGAGATGGGAATACCAGACCACCTGACCTGCCTCTTGAGAAACCTATATGCACATCAGGAAACAACAGTTAGAACTGGACATGGAACAACAGACTGGTTCCAAATAGGAAAAGGAGTATGTCAAGGCTATATATTGTCACCCTGCTTATTTAAATTCTATGCAGAGGACATCATGAGAAACGCTGGGCTGGAAGAAGCACAAGCTGGAATCAAGGTTGCTGGGAGAAATATCAATAACCTCAGATATGCAGGTGACACCACCCTTATGGCAGAAAATGAAGAGGAACTAAAAGCCTCTTGATGAGGGTGAAAGAGGAGAGTGAAAGAGTTGGCTTAAAGCTCAACATTCAGAAAATGAAGATCATGGCATCTGGTCCCATCTCTTCATGGAAAATAAATGGGGAAACAGTGGAAACAGTGTCAGACTTTATTTTTTTTTAGGCTCCATGATCACTGCAGATGGTGATTGCAGCCATGAAATTAAAAGACACTTATTGCTTGGAAGGAAAATTATGTCTGAGCCACCAGCGAAGCCCTATGACCAACATAGATAGCATATTAAAACCAGAGACATTACTTTACCAACAAAGGTCCATCGAGTCAAGGCTATGGTTTTTCCAGTGTTCATGTATGGATGTGAGAGTTGGACTGTGAAGAAAGCTGAGTGCCAAAGAATTGATGCTTTTGAACTGTGGTGTTGGAGAAGACTCTTGAGAGTCCCTTGGACTGCAAGGAAATCCACCCAGTCCATTCTAAAGGAAATCAGCCCTGGGTGTTCTTTGGAAAGACTGACGCTAAAGCTGAAACTCCAATACTTTGGCCACCTCATGCGAAGAGTTGACTCATTGGAAAAGACTCTGATGCTGGGAGGGATTGGGAGCAGGAGGAGAAGAGGACGACAGAGGATGAGATGGCTGGATGGCATCACCAATTCAATGGACATGAGTTTGGGTTAACTCTGGGAGTTGGTAATGGACAAGGAGGCTTGGTGTCCTGCAATTAATTCACCAGGTCACAAAGAGTTGGACATGACTGAACAACTGAAATGAACTGAACTGAATTGAAGACTGACTAAGTTTAAAATAAATGTAATTAAGTTTACCTAAATGAGTTTTAAGTAAGCTGGTACAAAAACTTAAATTTGGCGTTTCTCTCTGCTAAGAGGATATACTTTCTTCTGATGTCGAGCTGTTTTTAATTATAGATTTAAGTTTCTTTACCTCTTAATTGATCTGTTCTATATTTACTTTTGAAATCTTTTGTTACCTTTGGCTAAGTAAATAACTATTATTTCACAGTGACTTATATGATCCTACCTGACTGAGTGTTATAAACTCTTTTGATATTTGTCAACAAAAATTCCTAAATAACTTGACTTCTAACTAACTTTTTTATGCTTCAGAGGCCCCTGAGACATTCCAAAGAGCTATTAAGGTACCTGGGTTCATTGGATGTGTTAAATTACATGAGAAGTACTATTGAAGATACTTCTGATAAAGTATTGAAGTACTGATAAATCTTTTTAGGTTATACTGTATGGTTGGTGTTACTAATATAGATATCCTAAAATTTTGTGAAATTCATATAAATCTGATATGCCCTGATAAAATATGGTCAAATATTATCCTAGTTATCATATTAAAGTGTTATGACCAGGTTTCTTTCTCAATTGCAATAGAATTAGGTTTTAACATGTCTTCTATGGTTTTACTCTCATGCCTTTAGAAGAATACTGCTAGTTCTTCAAAAATTATGGAAAAGACTTTCTAAGATTAAGCAGAAAAACAAATTTTGTTTTTAACAGTAAGGTGTTACCAGACAGGGATTTGGTCTTCTCTCTGTTTAGAGAACAAACTTTTCTTAGAATTCAGCTTTTGATAACAGATTATGAATTTTGTTGCCTCTAATTAATTTACATTGGTTTTTATAATCTTTTTGTTACTTTGGTAAAGTAAATAAACATTATTTAATATTCTGTATATGTAGATGAAGCTCATTCTGCTTCTACAAAAAAATAACTCCTCACAGTTAAGCTTTTGCTACCCTGATGTTCTTAAAACATGGCAAAAGTCTACTCCTAAATCAAGAAATTAAAAATGGATAAACAACAGCTGAAAATCAAAGAGCCAGGGCTATGGGGAATCCAGGACAGCCACTTGGCTTTTCCCAGCTCCCTGATAGATCTCATTTTTATTTGATGGGTTAAAACCTTTCCTGGCTACAGTGTTAATGCCCTTACAATGAGTTCTCAAAAAAAAAAAAAAAAGAAAGAAATACTTATATTTCACTGAATATTAAGTTCTAGTTTTGTTAATTAGGGTCTCTGCTTACAAAGACTCACTTCTGAAATAGTTCTTGTTATGTTATATTGCTAAAATGTTTAATTAAGTTATTAAAAAGGACACTGTAAGATTGTTTCTAAAGCTTATCTCAGTAACCAGTCTTTGGATAAAGGTCAGATGCTCCATGATGTACAACCAGGAGATTAGCACTTGGCCATAATCATTTAACTGAGTCAGATGACCTGGGGTATATCAGACTATATACCCAATGAAAGTTCTTGACTTAAATTCTTGCTTGTGACCTTACAAATAACTGCTAGCTATATTATTTTCTATGTAGCTTGTTTCAGAAGATTATTTTTTACATTACCAAATGTGTGACTGAGCCTGTGATAAAATGCTGATATGCAGTTCCAAATGAGATCAATAATTGTAATAATGTAGCTCTAGATATAGGAAGAAGCAACGAAAGGAAATATTTTCCTAGACCAAGAGGCTGATAAGGTAGGTAAGGTCCAGAGATTTTTGCTACTTACAAAGCCTGGTCTAGTGACAACACACTGAGTGGCTTGTCAATGGAATCTTTGTTAGATCTGGGAATGAGCCTTCCTAGCACTGTGGGACATATGACCATGAAATGCACCCAAACATGGTCAAATATGTGGCTATGAAGGGGCCCTGCTGACTGAATTTTGGCCCTTGCCAGCTGCCTCTACAAAGATTAAATCATGACCACTACAAAATGCTGACCTTCAACACCCCCTTGAAAGGAGTTCATGGTGGAAACAAAAAATAAGGCACTCTGTACTCAGGAGAAAAAAAAAAAATAACACACAGGCCTTCAGGTAGTCAGATGTTTTCAGGTGAAGATTTTTATGAGTCCCAATTCTTGCATCTTCTCATACCTAGAAAACCTAGTTCTCCTGGTTAGCCCCTCAGCAGCTTTTCTACATCTAATCTTTGGGCCATATATCTTTAACTTCTTGTTAAGTTTGTTTCTCCAAATAGTAGTACGACAAGAATATCCCCCATCCAACACCCAGACAATGCTAAAACAAGCTGCTTTATCATTCTATGGACTCTCATCTCGCTCTGTAAATACACCCTGAGGTCCTCAAGCTATTCTCCCTTTGAGATTTTATATGGGAGACCATTCCCAGTGGGGGGAAGAAAAAAGCTTGAAGGAGACCACCAATAACTAGCTGGCCTGGAGATGTCCCAGCACCTTCAGGCCCTGGAAAAGTCTTCAACCATATCACCCGGAAACCTTAGAAAAGCACACCCATTCGTTTGGGCAATTGGGTTCATCCCTATCAGCCAGGAGATAAAGTATGGGTTAATGATTGGGAAAAACAAACAAACAAACAAACAAACAAACAAACAAACAAACAAAACACATCAGCCAGTTTGGACAGGCCCTCACACAGTCGTCCTGGCAAACTTTATTGCTGTTAGAGTTATAGCTGTCATCCCTTGGATCCACCACACCAGAGTCAAGAAGGCAGAGACTTTCTGTGTTGAGGATACCTGGAAGGAGTTTGGGCCCCCACAAACCTCCTCAAGTTCTGGTTTCAAAGACAATGGCCATGATCCACAAAGGATTCAGCCCTGCTCTAGTCACTCCAGAAGCTGACTAGTCAATGCATGGCAGAAGCTTGAGGATTCTTAAGCCTTGCTCCAGCTACACTCTGGCAGATGGTTGGTCAATGCATGTTGGAAGCTTGAGGATCTGGCTATCAAAACATCAATGGATTTCATTGTCAACCCTGGCCTCTATCCCTAATCAGTATTATTGCTGTGCTCTTCACTACAGGACCAACTAGACTCTCTAGCTGAGGTGATTTTACAGAATAGGAGAGGGCTAGATCTACTGACAGCTAAAAAGTTAGGACTCTGCCGCTTCCTAAATGAAGAATGCTGCTTTTATGTAAACCAATAAGAAATAGTCAGGGAAATGGCTCAACAGCTAAGGGAACAATTAATTAAAAGGAGACAGAAACTAGCTAATTCCTGGGGTAATTGGAAGAGTAGCTAGAGCTGGGCATCATGGCTTCTCCCTTTAACAGGTCCTCTCTTTGTGTTCTTTGTGGCACTCTTGTTTGGCCCTTGTATTCTCAATGTTCGTAACCTCTCCAATTGAATACATAAAGTTACAAATGGTAATAGTTTAATACAGTCCCCTAAATGATGGGGAGCTCTAAATGTCCTACCAGAACATGAGATGATGCTTTCTATAATGAGTGATAGGAGCATCAAGAGGCGGGAATGAAGAGGAAAAGTTAAAATTTTACATAATCTCCTGCTCCTCCTGCCTCTGTAACTCGGTTTGCTCTTTGCAAAGTCTGGATCACGTAGGCTATATAGTCTCAGAAAGTGGGGACTCACAGTACTTGGAACTGGAACTTATCTCACTAACCCTTGTCCTGCTCTTTCCAATCACCCAGACCCTGCAAACCTGTTTAATCATGCCTGTCTGTGCATAAAAACTCTGTAACCCCTTTGTTCAGGGCTCAGAGCTTAGTGTTAACTCCTCTGGGCCCGCCAACATAATAAACCTGAATTCTCCAACTCTCCGAGTGTGCTGATTGGTTTCTCGAGTACTGGTTTCTGCAACACTTAGACAACTGAAAATGGCATCAGTTTTACTGTTTCCATTACTGTCATCATCACCCCTACATCCCACCCCATCAATCTATTTTGCATACATTAATGAGAGTAATCTTTTAGAGTTAGATGGTTTTATTCCTCTGCCTACATCTTCCAAAGGACTTCAACTCACATCACATAAAATCCGGTCTCCTTAGTCTACACATCCTTATATCTGACTATCTCTAGCATTAACCTCTAACTCCTTCCCCCCTTATTTATGATCCTGGAGCACAGGTCTTCTGGCATGCAAAACATTTTATGCAGAATTTCATGTCCACCCAGAACTTCAGAATATGGGAATCAGGTCTTTGCAAACACAATTAAGGTAAGGATAAAAACAGGAATCATTCTGGATTATGCTGAGCCAGTAGAGTGTCAATATGATAGAGTAAAGGGTACACAGAGATATAAAGAAGATGGAAGCAGAGATTGGATTGATGTGTCTCAAAGCTAAGGAATGTCAAGATTTTCTGAACATCACTACAAAGTAGGAGAGAGGCTTGGGATGGTTTCTCCCTTAGGGCTTCTAGAAGGAACTAACCCTGCTGACACTATAATCTCAAAATTTTGACTTGCTGAACTGTAAGAGAATACATTTTTACTGTTTTAAGCAACTCTGTTTGTGACACTTTATTATGAAAAAGCTCTTGGGAACCAGTGTTCGTGGGATTGACTGGCTAACAATAGAAGTGGCATTGTTCTCGAATGTTTGTTTGAGAAACTAGTATCCTCAACCTCAGCTTCAAGATGGTAGCAGAGGTAGCAGTATTCCTGGAAGACCAGTAGTCAAGGAGACGTTTTTGGAAATTCAGCCTAGAATTTAATTTACCAGGCCTTTCAATATTTGTTCTAAGTTATCCTTTGTATTCGGAGAAGGCAATGGCACTCCACTCCAGTACTCTTTTAAATTCCCTTGTATTAAATCCCTTTCTTTATACATAAGTCTGACTGTTGTTGTTTTTCTTTTAATTTTCAGTTGATACTGAATGATATACTCTTCAACCCCCTGATTCCAATTATGAGAATACATTTTTATGGTTTAAGCTACTTTAAGGCAGATCTTTTGTTTCTCACAAGTCAAAAGCATCCTTGAAGTAGACATAATATAACATTATAATAGGATGAAGGTAAGAAGATAAGTTTGCTAGAAGGATAATAAATTAATATTTTCTTCTTTAAAACTGGTAGAGAATGTTAGTGGAATTTAAGAAATGTTGAGTAGGTGTTTTATAGTCTGAGAAGGGAGAAATAGAAAATTATTACCTTGGAAAATAAACATGAATTTGTTAAAAAATATAGTGCATTGCCTGACAATGTTGAGTGTTCTCTTTCACATTCAAACTGCTTGGAACAATTTGCATCACTGTGACACTTTCTCCAGTAATTACTTATCTACTTGAAAGCAAACATGATACAACACATAATTCTATTTAATCTAGGTATTTCTATTACCTAGAAAGAATTACAGAGGGGAAGAGACGCAGAGAAACTAGGATGAACAGAAAGGAGGGATTGGATGAGAGGGTAATGGAAAGTGAAAAAATAATGGGATATACTGAGGGTGCTGAAAAAGAATTGAAGAATATTTCAAGAAGTGAGATTAGAGGTAATGAGTTTAAAAGAAAGTTGAAAAAGGTGATGGTGAGAAAATGAGATGTTTGAAATAAAGAATATTTGGTAGTGACATCAAGATTGTAAACATAGATGAGAATGGTTGAAAGGAGTGAGTAGAATATAAGTAAAAGTGAGGAGGTTAAGTAAATGAGAATCCAGAATGATGGATGCATTATGGAAGTCATAGACACCAAGAGTGATTACTAATACAGAGGTCTCAGAGAGTGAGCTAACTAATAAAACCTTTGGTAAATTAGGGGTATTGACCACAAGGACATTGGGTGGAAGCATAAAACAGTCTGAAAGTATGCATTTCAGAGGTAGCTGGGTTTTTTGTTTTGATTTGGTGGATGAATACAATGAAGAGCCAGGAGTACAGGACACCATATGGCTGGCAAAACAGAACCACTGCCAGAAGAAAAGCCCTGCTCTTGGAGATTCTTCCTGTTTCTGTGACAACAGCAAGAATCTGAGGAGAATTTTCAGAAAGGAGGGCATTGCCATAGGAAAACAAAACCTTCTCAGATAATGGAATTTGTGAGAGGGGAGTCTGCAGTTATCTCATAGACAGTGTGAGAAAACAGGAGGAAGACTGAGCCACCACCCTTCAGGTTGGAGGGAATCAAGGTTCGACTAAGATTCCACCACAGAAACCACCTACTTGGGTGGCACATAGAGTTGTCCCCACTGGATACTCTCCTCTTCTCTGCTGGCCTCTTGACTCCACCAGAGCCATGGTAAACTAACCAACATTGACTTTGAGTCACTCAAATGTCTTGTTGGGAATATCTGAACAGGTGTTTTTGTGGTAATTATCTTGCAGAGACTGTTACATATTCCACATCTTTTATTTTTTTCTTTTTCTCCTGGACACAGTATTTCCCAGACTACCTAAGTAAGGTACGGCCCTGCTCCTGAGTCCTGGGCTAATGGAATAGGGAAGTGATTTGTACAATTTCTGGTTATGGTTTATAAATTTTCTATGTGACCTTGTGACATCGTGCTTCTCCCCTCCTATTTATTAAGTGTCAATTCACTAGACGGTCTGAGAAGCCACATGTTAAGAATGACAGAGCTTCTGTCATACTGTCTTTGAATGATTTTATGTCATGGAGGCCCAAATTAACAAGTAACTTTTCATCCACACTAAGTGCTTTTACAAGTCATCCTGGCATCTCTTTCCTGAAATGGATACAAGAAATGCCAATACAGGTTCCCACTAATTTGCCTCATCACAGGACTATTTACCGAGGGCTAACTCTTATAAGGAGGATTCTCAGGCGGTGCAGTGATAAGTAATCCACCTGCCAATGCAGGAGACACAAGAGGTTTGATTGCAAGGTCAGGAAGACCCACTGGAGTAGGAAATGACAACCCTCTCCAGTAGTCTCACCTGGAAAATTCCATGGACAGACGAACCTAGCAGGCTAAAGTCCATCGGATCACAAAGAGTTGGACATGACTGAGTAATTGATCACAAACACACACACACACACACACACACACACACACACACACACACACACACACACACCAAGAGTGAATGAGTGAAAGCTGCTCAGTCATGCCCAACTCTTTAGGATGTGATTGACTACACAGTCCATGGAATTCTCCAGGCCAGAATACTGGAGTGGGTAGCATTTCCCTTCTCAAGGAGATCTTCCCAACCAAGAGATCGAACCCAGGTCTCCCACATAGCAGGTGGATTCTTTACCAGCTGAACCACAAGGGAAGCCTGACTAGCTACAAGATATTGACTACCAACAAGACACCCTGTTAATTGTTTTATGTCTTTTTCTCTCATTCATGTTTTCTAAAGCACTATTTTCAGATAAAATGATTTTTAAAATGATGAAGAGAAGGTGGCGATAGCTTACAGGAAATGGTGTCAGATTCATGATTTTCGAAGAAGAAGATTTAGCGTTGGGACCAGGGACCAGGCTTGATAACTCAAGAGCTTTTGTGTAGTAGAGTTTTATTAAAGTGAAAAAGGGACAGAGAAAGCTTCTGACATAGACATCAGAAGGAGAACAGAGAATGCCCCCGTCACTAGTGTTACCAAGAGTTATATACTTTTTAAATTAGTTATTAAAATAAATCAAAGGAATATCTCAAGGTTGTAAAAATTTTACCAGACCCACTTCCACAATTTACATTTTAGGATAACAGGATTAGAACTTAACAATAGAAAGATCCTAGCAAATCCACTCCCATAATACACATTCTGAGATATAAAGATAAGTCAGAAGGTTTCCAGGAAGGTTTTCAGGAAGATGTCCTTTCCATTATAGGGGACTGGAATGTAAAAGTAGGAAGTCAAGAAATACCTGGAGTAAAAGGCAAATTTGGCCTTGGAGTACAGAATGAAGCAGGGCAAAGGCTAATAGAGTTTTGCCAAAAGAGCAAACTGGTCAGAGCAAACACCCTCTTCCAACAACACAAGAGAAGACTCTACACATGGACATCACAATGGTATGTCAATACCAGGTGGTCAATACTGAAATTAGATTGATTATATTCTGTGCAGCCAAAGATGGAGAAGCTCTATACAGTCAGCAAAAACAAGACTGGGAGCAGACTGTGGCTCAGATCATGAACTCCTTATTGCCAAATTCAGACTTAAATTGAAGAAAGTAGGGAAAGCCACTAGACCATTCAGGTATAACCTGAATCAAATCCCTTACGATTATACACTGGAAGTGAGAAATAGATTCAAGGGATTAGATCTGATAGACAGAGTACCTGAAGAATTATGGACAGAGGTTCATAACATTGTACAGGAGGCAGGGATTAAGACCATCCCCAAGAAAAAGTACCTGAAAAAGGCAAAATGGTTATCTGAGAAGACCTTACAAATAGCTGTGAAAAGAAGAAAAGCAAAAGGCAAGGGAGAAAAGGAAAGATATACCCATTTGAATGCAGAGTTTCAAAGAATAGAAAGGAGAGACAAGAAAGTCTTCCTCAGGGACCAATGCAAAGAAACAGAGGAAAACAATAGAATGGGAATGACTAGAGATCTCTTCAAGAAAATTAGAGATACTAAGAATCTTTCATGGGAAGATAAGGACAAAACGATATGAACAATAAAGGACAGAAATGATACGAACTTAACAGAAGCAAAAGATATCAAGAAGAGGTGTCAAGAATACACAGAAGAACTATACAAAAAAAGATCTTCATGATGCAGATAATCATGATGATACGATCACTCACCCAGAGCCAGACATCCTGGAGTGCAAAGTTCTGTGGGCCTTAGGAAGCATCACTATGAACAAAGCTAGTGGAGGTGATGGAATTTCAGTGGAGCTATTTCAAATATTGAAAGATGATGCTGTGAAAGTGCTGCATTTATATGCTAGCAAATTTGGAAAACTCAGCAGTGGCCACAGGACTGGAAAAGGTCAGTTTTCATTCCAATGCCAAAGAAAGGCAATCCCAAAGAATGCTCAAACTACCACACAATTGCACTCATCTCACATACTAGCAAAATGATGCTCAAAATTCTCCAAGCCAGGCTTCAATGATACATGAGCTGTGAACTTCCAGATGTTCAAACAGGTTTGTTATTTTTTTTTTAATTTTTATTTTTACTTTATTTTACTTTACAGTACTGCATTGGCTTAGCCATACATCGACATGAATCTGCCACAGGTGTACATGAGTTCCCAATCCTGAAGCCCCTCCCACCTCCCTCCCCATATCATCTCTCTGGATCATCCCCGTGTACCAGCCCCAAGCATCCTGTATCCTGTATCGAACATAGACTGCTGGTTCGTTTCATACATGATAGTATACATGTTTCAATGCCATTCTCCCAAATCATCCCACCCTCTCCCTCTCCCTCTGAGTCCAATAGTCCGTTCTATACATCTGTGTCTCTTTTGCTGTCTCGCATACAGGGTTATCCTTACCATTTTTCTAAATTCCATATATATGGGTTAGTATACTGTATTGGTGTTTTTCTTTCTGGCTTACTTCACTCTGTATAATCGGCTCCAGTTTCATCCATCTCATCAGAACTGATTCAAATGTATTCTTTTTAACAGCTGAGTAATACTCCATTGTGTACATGTACCACAGCTTTCTTATCCATTCATCTGCTGATGGACATCTAGGTTGTTTCCATGTCCTGGCTATTATAAACAGTGCTGCGATGAACATTGGGGTACACGTGTCTCTTTCAATTCTGGTTTCCTTGGTGTGTATGCCCAGCAGTGGGATTGCTGGGTCATAAGGCAGCTCTATTTGCAACTTTTAAAGGAATCTCCACACTGTTCTCCATAGTGGCTGTACTACTTTGCATTCCCACCAACAGTGTAAGAGGGTTCCCTTTTCTCCACACCCTCTCCAGCATTTATTGCTTGTAGACTTTTGGATCGCAGCCATTCTGACTGGTGTGAAATGGTACCTCATTGTGGACTTGATTTGCATTTCTCTTATAATGAGTGATGTTGAGCATCTTTTCATGTGTTTGTTAGCCATCCATATGTCTTCTTTGGAGAAATGTCTATTTAGTTCTTTGGCCCATTTTTTGATTGGGTCGTTTATTTTTCTGGACTTGAGCTGCATAAGTTGCTTGTATATTTTTGAGATTAGTTGTTTGTCAGTTGCTTCATTTGCTATTATTTTCTCCCATTCAGAAGGTTGTCTTTTCACCTTGCTTATATTTTCCTTTGTTATGCAGAAGCTTTTAATTTTAATTAGATCCCATTTGTTTATTTTTGCTTTTATTTCCAGAATTCTGGGAGGTGGCTCATAGAGGATCCTGCTGTGATTTATGTTGGAAAGTGACATGATCCTCTGCATAGAAAACCCTAAAGATTATACCAGAAAATTAGTAGAGCTAATCAATGAATATAGTAAAGTTGCAGGATATAAAATCAACACACAGAAATCCCTTGCATTTCTATACACTAATAATGAGAAAGTAGAAAAAGAAATCAGGGAAACAATTCCATTCACCATTGCAATGAAAAGAATAAAATACTTAGGAATATATCTACCTAAAGAAACTAAAGACCTCTATATAGAAAACTATAAAACACTGATGAAAGAAATCAAAGAGGACACTAATAGATGGAAAAATACACCAAGTTCATGGATTGGAAGAATCAATACAGTGAAAATGAGTATACTACTCAAAGCAATCTACAGATTCAACACAATCCCTATCAAGCTACCAGCGATATTTTTAACAGAACTAGAACAAATAATTTCACAATTTGTATGGAAATACAAAAAACCTCAAATAGGCAAAGCAATCTTGAGAAGGAAGAATGGAACTGGAGAAATCAACTTGCCTGACTTCAGGCTCTACTACAAAGCCACATTCATCAAGACAGTATGGTACTGGCACAAAGACAGAAATATAGATCAATGGAACAAAATAGAAAGCCCAGAGATAAATCCACACACATATGAACACCTTATCTTTGACAAAGGAGGCAAGAATATACAATGGAGTAAAAACAATCTCTTTAACAAGTGGTTCTGGGAAAACTGGTCAACCACTTGTAAAAGAATGAAACTAGATCACTTTCTAACACCATACACAAAAATAAACTCAAAATGGATTAAAGATCTAAACATACGACCAGAAACTATAAAACTCCTAATGGAGAACATAGTCAAGCTGGTTTTAGAAAAGGCAGAGAAACCAGAGATCAAATTGCCAATGTCCACTGGATCATGGAAAAAGCAAGGTAATTCCAGAAAAATATCTACCTCTGCTTTATTGACTATGCCAAAGCCTTTGACTGTGTGGATCACAACAAACTGAGGAAAATTCTGAAAGAGATGGGAATACCAGATCACCTGACCTGCCTCTTGAGAAACCTATATACAGGTCAGGAAGCAACAGTTAGAACTGGACATGGAACAACAGACTGTTTCCCAATAGGAAAAGGAGTACGTCAAGGCTATATATGTCACCCTGCTTATTTAACTTATATTCAGAGTGCATCATGAGAAGTGCTGGGCTAGATGAAGCACAAACTGGAATCAAGATTGCCAGGAGAAACATCAATAACCTCAGATATGCACATAACAACACCCTTATGGCAGAAAGTGAAGAAGCACTAAAGAGCCTTTTGATGAAAGTAAAAGAGGAGAGTGAAAAAGTTGGCTTAAAATTCAACATTCAGAAAACAAAGATCATGTCATCTGGTCCCATCAGTTCAGTTCAGTTTAGTCACTCAGTTGTGTCCAACTCTTTGGGATCCCATGAATCGCAGCACACCAGGCCTCCCTGTCCATCATCAACTCCCAGAGTTCACTCAGACTCACATCCTTCAATCAGTGATGCCATCCAGCCATCTCATCCTCTGTCGTCCGTTTCTCCTCCTGTCCCCAATCCCTCCCAGCATCAGAGTCTTTCCCAACGAGTCAACTCTTCACATGAGGTGGCCAAAGTATTGGAGTTTCAGCTTTAGCATCATTCCTTCCAAAGAAATCACAGGGCTGATCTTCAGAATAGATTGGTTGGATCTCCTTGCAGTCCAAGGGACTCTCAAGAGTCTTCTCCAAAACCACAGTTCAAAAGCATCAATTCTTCAGTGCTCTGCCTTCTTCACAGTCCAACTCTCACATCCATACATGACCACAGGAAAAACCATAGCCTTGACTAGATGAACCTTAACTTCATGGCAAATAGATGGGGAAACAGTGGAAACAGTGACAGACTTTAGTTTCTGGACTCCAAAGTCAGTTCAGATGATAACTGTTGCAATGAAATTAAAAGACACTTACTCCTTGGAAGAAAAGTTATGACCAACCTAGACAGCATATTAAAAAGCAGAGACATTACTTTGCCGACAAAGGTCCATCAAGTGAAAACTATGGTTTATCCAATAGTCATGTATGGATGTGAGAGTTGGATTATAAAGAATGCTAAGCACCAAAGAATTGATGCTTTTGAACTGTGGTGTTGGAAAAGATGCTTGAGAGTCCCTTGGACTGCAAGGAGATCCAAACAGTCCATCCCAAAGGTGATCAGTCCTAAATATTCATTGGAAGGACTAACTGATGTTGAAACTGATACTTCAATACTTTGGCCACCTGATGTGAAGAGCTGACTCATTTGAAAAGACCCTTATGCTAGGAAAGATTGAAAGTGGGAGGAGAAGGGGACAACAGAGGATAGGATTGTTGGATGACATCACCGACTCAATGGACGTGAGTTTGAGTAGACTCTGTGAGTTGGTGTTGGACAGGAAGGCCTGGCTTGCTGTGGTCCATGGAGTTGCAAAGAGACACAACTGAGTGACTGAACTAAACTGAACTGAACTTTCAGGAAGAGGAAACTGTCCTCAAGCAGGATACATTGTTGTTATATAATCCTTAGTACAGAATTTGAACTGAGTTGTTGGTTAGGTACTCATCAGTTTAGAAAAGAGCATTTTATGTGACTAAGGTTAGGAATGTAATGGGGAAAAAAAATGTTTTTACTTTACTCCTCCTTGAGAATTCCAGACCCCTATCTCCCCTTCCAGAGTGCCACACTCCTTTCTCCTTCTCAGAGGCCCCGGACTTCTTATCAACCTGTCTAGGAATTGACTCTCTCAGTGGCAAATTTATGTCTTTTTGTAAGTCCTTGACCTCTCATAGAGGTGTCCGGTGTAGTTTGGTATTTTAATAAATGGAATTTTGTTAGAGCATCAAGGAAAGCTCAAATTTAGAATTTTCCTTTTAAATGCATTTCTCAAGGAAAAACAACATAAAAAGTAATGATAAATGAAAAAAATACCACAACAGCTCTATTAAGTGAATAGTACCTCTTTCCATATCCAGGTCTTTTTGATAAAACTTTTAATAGGTCTGAAGTCTCTCATTTCTTTGTCAACAATGTGGAAAGAGAAAGAAGAATAATGGTATAACTATGTGCTTGAATGTTTAATGCAATATAGCTCCAACCACTGCTAAATGTGACTTATTTACAGTCCTGAATTCTTTCCAAATATCAATAAATCCCTCTTGGATTGTCACAAGCAAGGCAGAAGTGTAGGCAAAAGAAAGTCTTTCTCTGTCTTCTAAAATATAAACTTTGTAAGAGTTCCATTTTCAATGCTCACTCTTTAAAATTAACCTCTCTTTCAAAACTCCTTCCTTTTAACTTAGGCTCTTTCTAGTTGCCACTGACTTGCTTATTATCACTATGACCTGTAGCCCCTTGACTTACTCCCTAGAAGATCCAGCCAATATTTCTCAATGTGTGATTAGAGCACTATTTCTCAATATGTGATTTGGAGCACCTATGTAAGAATCACCTGGGGGATTCATTACAATGCAGAAACCTGGTTGCACTTCATTCTCACTGAATTAGTGAATCTACCATGGGACCAGGGAAATCTTTATCAAACAAAACAGGTCTAGATTCATACCTGGTATGAGACATGAGAATGTGAGATCCAGGCCATTTCAGGCTATAAGCACCATGGTACCTCACCCTGCCTCTAGAGTATACAGAAGATTGTGTTCACTATACCTCAAAACCCTACAAATCATGCTAATTGCCAGCTCTGGGAAGTCCTCATTTTCTGTATTCAATACTCTCTCCTAAGTCACCTGTTATTGCTAGAAATTTGCAAAAGTTCTGCTAATTCAGGCTCTACTACAAAGCCACAGTCATCAAGACAGTATGGTACTGGCACAAAGACAGAAATATAGATCAATGGAACAAAATAGAAAGCCCAGAGATAAATCCACACACATATGGACACCTTATCTTTGACAAAGGAGGCAAGAATATACAATGGAGTAAAGACAATCTCTTTAACAAGTGGTGCTGGGAAAACTGGTCAACCACTTGTAAAAGAATGAAACTAGATCACTTTCTAACACCATACACAAAAATAAACTCAAAATGGATTAAAGATCTAAATGTAAGACCAGAAACTATAAAACTCCTAGAGGAGAATATAGGCAAAACACTCTCCGACATAAATCACAGCAGAATCCTCTATGATCCACCTCCCAGAATACTGGAAATAAAAGCAAAAATAAACAAATGGGATCTAATTAAAATTAAAAGCTTCTGCACAACAAAGGAAAATATAAGCAAAGTGAAAAGACAGCCTTTTGAAAGGGAGAAAATAATAGCAAGTGAAGCAACTGACAAACAACTAATCTCAAAAATATACAAGCAACTTATATATTCCAGAAAAATAAACAACCCAATCAAAAAATGGGCCAAAGAACTAAACAGACATTTCTCCAAAGAAGACATATGGATGGCTAACAAACACATGAAAAGATGCTCAACATCACTCATTATTAGAGAAATGCAAATCAAAACTGCAATGAGGTTCTACTTCACACCAGTCAGAATGTCTGCGATCCAAAAATCTGCAAGCAATAAATGCTGGAGAGGGTGTGGAGAAAAGGGAACCCTCCTACACTATTGGTGGGAATGCAAAGTAGTACAGCCACTATGGAGAACAGTGTGGAGATTCCTTTAAAAGTTGCAAATAGAGCTGCCTTATGACCCAGCAATCCCACTGCTGGGCATACACACCGAGGAAACCAGAATTGAAAGAGACACATGTACCCCAATGTTCATCGCAGCACTGTTTATAATAGCCAGGACATGGAAACAACCTAGATGTCCATCAGCAGATGAATGGATAAGAAAGCTGTGGTACATGTACACAATGGAGTATTACTCAGCTGTTAAAAAGAATACATTTGAATCACTTCTGATGAGGTGGATGAAACTGGAGCCGATTATACAGAGTGAAGTAAGCCAGAAAGAAAAACACCAATACAGTATACTAACACATATATATGGAATTTAGAAAGATAGCAATGACGACCCTGTATGCAAGACAGGAAAAAAGACACAGATGTGTATAACGGACTTTTGGACTCAGAGGGAGAGGGAGAGGGTGGGATGATGTGGGAGAATGGCATTGTAACATGTATACTATCATGTAAGAATCGAATCGCCAGTCTATGTCCAATGCAGGATACAGCATGCTTGGGGCTGGTGCACCGTGATGACCCAGAGAGATGTTATGGGGAGGGAGGTTCATGTTTGGGAATGCACGTACACCCGTGGTGAATTCATGTCAATGTATGGCAAAACCAATACAGTATTATAAATTAAAGTAAAGTAAAAAAAAAAAAAAGAAAAAGAAAATAAAAATAATAATAATAAACTTCATTAGTTTGTGTGGCCTATTGATTACTAACTGCCTCTCAGAATCCCCCAAAAAGACTCTTCCAAACTTCCACCATCCTCATCTCAAATCTTCATGCCCATCCTTCATGTTCTTATTCTCATCACACAAAATTGGTTACTGACAGAACTGTGTGAGAACATTGGCCTTCCTCTGCCACTCAGCTATCTCTGCTGTAAGCCCTCTTTTTGTCAACTCACAAATCTGAGAAACAAATTTCATTCTTTCTTGCCAAAGCCAGCACATCTACCTTTATCCTTGGATATCCTTTCCTTTTGATAGATGCCTCAGCTCCTTTTACCAGTCCCTTCCCCATCTTTCATGGCATGTTGTGTCCATTCCCTAAAGAAATTGCTGTTGCCATTCCTTATAAGCATGTCTCCCATCAGCTAGCACACTGTGTTCCTTTCATCATCAAATATTGTTGTAGAATATTATGTCCTCACACCTAATTCCTCTTTCCTTCACTTACCTTTAGAAATTTGCAGTATTTTTCTCAACACTTCATCAGAAGGAAATTGTTCTCAGGGAACCAGTGGTTTTCTGTGATATTCAGTGGTGGTTCTTTGCTTTCAAACTCTTTGTAGAATTTGATGCTGCTACAGCCCCTTCCTTCTTTCAACTTTTTAGTCCATGGCACAGGACATCCCTAGTCCTTCTCTGTCATCTCTGTTTCTCCTTTACTACACTCCTCCTCATCTTAAATGCAAGTGCTTCTCATAGTTCTGTCCTCAGCTCCCAGGCTGTCACTGAGGGAAGATGTTGACACAATAGGGAATCAAAATTCTCATGTTTGAGGCGTTTTGCTGGGAATGAGCCCAGGATGCTGTGTGCTCAGAGCAGAATCATGTTCCCAAGTGTTTGGAGAGTTCTTCTGCTGAACTTGAATGAGGAACAGGAACTATGGAAGGATTTGCGGGAGAGAAAACCAAAGGAAAGACAAAAACATATAAGAGGATGGGTTCAACGTCTTTAAAATTTTTTGGTTAACTTTTACTCTTTTAAAGCCCTAGATTACATGTTCTTCAATCTTTTGTAAAAATGAGTTTCTCTTAAAAAAAAAAAAAAAGGAGGAAGGAAATGAAGGAGGAGGAGAAACAGGGGAGGAAGGGAGAAAAATTGCAAAACCAATCCTGATGCCTTCTTTGAAAAGCATGGATGTTGTCTGAAGTAAATCAAAGTTCTTACATATATTTCATTACTTTTTATTATGCTTAGGAAATTTTTAAAATTAATTTGTATTGGAGTTGTTCTGTTAATTTTTATTGTCCAGCAAAGTGAATCAGTTTTCCGTATATGTATATCCCCTCTTGGTTGGATTTCCTCCCCATTTAGGTCACCGCAGAGCACTGAGTAGTTCTCATTGCTCTACAGAAGGTTCTCACTAGTTCTCTGTTTTGTACATAGTAGTGGATACATGTCAATCTCCATCTTCCAATTCATCCCATTCTCCCTTTCTATTATTTTTTTATATGGAATCAAACCTTGCAAAATAGCAATTTCTCTCTTATTTTCTTACATAGAAGAGATATTAAGAGGTTTAAAGGCCATTTATCAAGGTAAACCAACATCTTTTCCTCCTCATGGCATGAGAACTTATGAAAAATAAATTTCCAACAACATCCTCAGAGGTATTATTAGGTAGGTGTTTATTTGCTATTGAAATGACAAGCTGCAAATCTCTGATCCCCTTATTCTTTTTCATCTAAGGTGGAATAAACGGAACACATCACCATTGATGGAAAAATCTTTTGGTGGACTCTTCTTTCTCATCTCTCTGTTAGCATTTCAATACCATTCAGACTGAGTTCAAGAGGGTCACTTTTTAATAAATGTAGGAACATGTAAAGGCTTTTATAAATAAAAGTAAGCCATTCTGCCTTTTGATAGCTTGCTTATGTTTTAAAAAGATTTTTTTTCCTTCCTATACCAATCACATTTTTTCCTGTTATTTTTCTCAGTCCCAACCTCACAACATAATAATAGATCAAGCTTATTCCATACCATGTAATACCTTGCACTATTTAAGTATTTGTTTAAAAAAGCATCACCTTAAGATAGAGCAGAGGGAGAGGAAAGTACAAAAGATCAATTCGGCCCCTTAATGTCATTAACGGAAAGATTTATGGTCACTAAAAGTGGTGTATTGCCAACAATAGCTGTGGTGAACCTACATCTGTTTATCCTAATGTGTAAGGAACAGGATATGTGACAAGGAATGAGAATATGCCGTTTGATTTGCAGCTATTACCTGACTACAAAGACAATGAGTAGGTGCATAAATAAAGACAAATTATTATTATAGTGCCGCAACCAGACCTCACTACAAACAGCTGAAGCCTGAGTTTTGGCAAACTGAGGTGTCCTGCTCCATAGTAAATAATGTTTTAATACATTTTCTTAATGTCAGGATTTCTCATTCTCAAATAAAATTACTTAAAAAAAAACACTTTTGGAGATGGCTTTTAAATGTCATTTTTAGTGTGAATTTCCTTTTATAATTTTGTAAAATAGAATCATATAATAATGTCTTCTCTCTCAAGGAATTTTTTACTTTTCTGTCCAAATAATTTATTGGTCTGTAATATAGCAGTGTATTTTAAATTCTCTCCATCTTGACAAACAAATAATACATTTCATGGGGGTGGAAAGCTTCCAGATGTTGATTGAGATGAAAGAGAGTCCCTTTGAAGTTTAAAATTGGTTTTAATAGAAGATTTGATGATTCTAAAAAACAGTGTGGAGCTTTAGGAAAACTATAAGATTGTAATACAACACAGATTTGGAGATATATTTGAATTCTGAGAATCAACAATTGTCAAAGTCAGCATATGCTATTCTCACTTAATTTCATGAAGGAATTAGCCAAGACATATAAGCATGTCTTCCTTAATGGTAGAGTGCTCTAGAAGTGATGCAGATAGAAAAATTGGAAAATAATACCTTTATATCACTCAGCTTATTCATGTGCAATCATTTGTATTCCTTAAATGACTGTTCAATATTTAGACTGGAAAAAATAATTCCAGGCATTTTAGTTAGACAGTAAAATTAAAATACAGAGAAAACAAATCCATTATGAAATCATTTTCATTAGTCCTTACCCAGTGTGACAGTGGATATCTCATATTCAGACACCAAACTGTCACTTTTAAATAGTTGCCATGCTCCAGGCACTATGTTAGATGATATATTGGTTACTTGGATGAATATAAGAGTGTTGGTTGCTCAGTCATGTCCAACTCTTCACTCTATAGACTGTAGCCTGCCAGGCCCCTCTGTCCATGGGATTCTGTAGGCAAGACTACCGGAATAGGTTGCCATTCTCTTCTCCAGGGGATCTTCCTGAACCAGGGATTGAACCCAGGTCTCCTGCATTGCAGACAGATTCTTTACCATCTGAGCCATCAGGGAAACCCAGACATGGCTGCTGTGCAAAGATCATTTATCCAGAAAAGAAAAAGAAAAATTCAAACAAGTCGCTTTAATTAAGCAATGGTTGTACTGTCAGAAGGCCATCCTGCTTGGGAGCAGAATAGAGAGCATTTAATTCTGCACAGAAAAGGTAAAGGAATTCCAGCCTTACAGGATCAGTAATTGTTAAGTCATTCAAGAGAGGAGCTGCTGCTGCTGCTAAGTCACTTCAGTCGTGTCCAACTCTGTGCAACCCCAGAGACGACAGCCCACCAGGCTCCTGAGTCCCTGGGAGAATTCAAATCAGAGATCATATCCAGAATGAAGGTACAAGAATGCTGCTGCTGCTGCTGCTAAGTCACTTCAGTCATATCCGACTCTGTGCGACCCCATAGACGGCAGCCCACCAGGCTGCCCCATCCCTGGGATTCTCCAGGCAAGAATACTGGAGTGGGTTGCCATTTCCTTCTCCAATGCATGAAAGTAAAAAGTGAAAGTGAAGTTGCTCAGTTGTTTCCGACTCTTAGCGACCCCATGGACTGCAGCCTACCAGGTTCCTCCATCCACGGGATTTTCCAGGCAAGAGTGCTTGAGTGGGGTGCCATTGCCTTCTCCGACAAGAATGATACTGCATGGCATTTTCAGTAAAGTGTAATGAGTATTTGAAAGACGGAATGAGGCAGGAGGCGGATGGCCCCACCTCCTCCACCCCTAGAGTAAGCAACTGGAGATGCATTTCCTGTGGACGGAAAGTCCAAGAAGAGAATGCATGTGTGTTAAGTCACTTCAGTCATACACAACTCTTTGTGAGGCTTCCCAGGTGTCTCAGTGGGTAAAGAATCTACCTGCAATGCAGGAGACACAGGATATGCGGGTTTGATTCCTGGATTGGGAAGATACCCTGGAAGAGGAAATGGCAACCTGCTCCAATATCCTTGGTTAGAGAATCCCATGGACGGAGGAGCATGTCAGGCTTCAGTCCATACAGTTGCAAACAGCTGGACATGACTAAAGCAACTGAGTATGCACACACAGAGAGATATAGTCCACCAGTCTCCATCCAAGGGATTCTCCAGGCAAGAATATTGAAGTGGATTGCCATGCCGTCCTCCAGGAGATCTTCCCAACCCAGGGATTAAACTCACATCTCTCACATCTCCTGCATTGACAGGCAGGTTCTCTACCACTAGCACCAAAGCAGGCCAAAAAAAAGGAGGAGGATGGTCAAACCTGCCAGACCACATATTTCTCATCCTCAAAGTCAGGAGACCTTTCTGACCACATACACAGAAAGGCTTCTTCTAAAAATGATGCTGAAACTGAAGCTCCAATATTTTGGCCACCTGATGTGAAAAGCTGACTCATTGGAAGAGATCCTGATGGTGGGAAAGATTGAAGGCGGAGGAGAAGGGGATGACAGAGGATGAGATGGTTGGATGGCGTCAGTGACTCAATGGACATGAGTTTGAGCAAACTCTAGGAGATGGTGAAGGACAGGGAAGACAGGTGTGCTGCAGTCCATGGGGTCGCAAAGAGTCGGACACAACTGTGTGATTGAACAACAACAAAAAGAAAAAAAAATGATGAAGAACCTATTTAAACTGTACACACATCATTTCCATAAATTTTAAAACTCTGCAGCACTGTATTCCCTACTCTATGGAGAAATTTGAAATTCATGGAAACCAAGTAACTTGCTCAAGTTTCATGGTTTTAATGGTACCTGAGTTGGAATCAAATAGTGGCTGCTTCCACTGAACATCTGTACAGTTTCTGTCTTTCTAACTGCTGCTGTTTGGTTGAGTCTTATGGCTGCAGAGATCAGGAGCTGGGGTTAGGGGGTACTTCACAGAGGACGCTCCAAGTAAATGAAGTTTTAAAGTTGAGTAAGAACTGAAAATACAAATATATATATATTTGTATATTATAGTTAGTGAAAGTTAAGTCATTCAGTCGTGTCCGACTCTATGCAACCTCAAGTACTGTAGCCCACCAGTCTCCTCCATCCATGAGATTCTCCAGGCAAGAATACTGGAGTGGGTTGCCATTTCCTTCTCCAGGATATCTTCCTGACCCAGGGATCGAATCCAGGTGTCCCGCATTGCAGGCAGACGCTTTAACCTCTGAGCCATTTGTATATATATATATACATACAGTCAAATGAAGGGGGAGTTTGCTAGGGAAAATAAATATCCAGTGCAAAGTTAAGCCAAATAAAAAAGACACACAGGGAACAAAGCCCAGTTTTGAGGGTAATGTTCATAGATACTTTTGAGGAAATGGAGGGAAAAGGAGAGGAGTCTCAGCACATGCCCAACCTAGTAGGGCTTTATGTGTCATCCTGTGGTATGATTTTTCCTTCTCAGAGCCATGGGTCATCATTAAAATTTTTTGAGCTGGAGAATGATACAGCTGATCCTTGCCTAACACAGGTTTGAACTACATGGATTTTTTACTTTGGTAAGGTTTGTTCCCTGAGCCCCCTCATTCTTCAAGGGTCAACTGTAATCAGATTGATTTTTTTTTTTTTTTTTTTTTTTTGCCACACCAGGCAACATGTGGGATCTTAGTTCCCTGACCAGGGATCAAATTCATACCTTCTGCATTGAGAGCAGGGAGTCTTAGCCACTGGACCACCAGGGGCCTCCCAGATTTGGATTTGTAAGAGTTAACTCTGGTGACAGTATAGGAAGAGCAAAGCTATAGATGGGCAGATCTATTAGGAGTAATGTGATGAATGAAAGAACCAGCAAGGGATTTTGAAGGAAAGAGTGGTTGTACAGAAATATTTGGATCTAAAGGTTTCTTAATTTTTCCAAAGGTCAACACCACCGCCAGGACCTTCATGATCTCTGGCACCCCCGTGTTGCCTTATAAGAGTAGTCATTGTATTTATTCTAGAAAGAACTTTCTTTCTGAACAGAGAATAATTTATTTCCTTTTAAAAAGTTTTTCTGGCGATTCAATTCACATGATAGTATACATGTTAGAATGTCATTCTCCCAAATCATCCCACCCTCTCCCTCTCCCTCTGTGTCCAAAAGTCCGTTATTGAATCGCCAGTCTATGTCTGACGCAGGATGCAGCATGCTTGGGGCTGGTGCCTGGGGATGACCCAGAAAGATGTTATGGGGAGGGAGGCGGGAGGGGGGTTCATGTTTGGGAATGCATGTAAGAATTAAAGATTTTAAAATTTAAAAAATAAAAAAAAATAAATAAATAAAAAGTTTTTCTTTAGCAACTTACTTGTATCACTTTTTATTATTTAATGTGATACTACTTTCAATTTGCATTTTATTAACGGCAAAAACATTTTCTAAGCTATTGCTCAATTGAGAAGTTTCTTCCTAAAATTAGAAGTTAATGGCACTGAATTTTGTTTTATGATAATTAAAGAAAACCAAACAAGTGAAGGGTGCCTTGTATTCTTGAATGATCTCACAGTTGAACTTGGAAATTTTTGCCAAAAATACTGTATTCAGATGTGCATCAAACAGCTTTAAACTCATGCTGTGTCTCAATAGTGGACCATAATGTCTGCAGTTGCATTAATGATCTTATAAATCCTCTAATGATATAAATTGCATCATTTTATTTCATTTTAACTTTAGTGTTAAATGTCCAGGAATTCAATGTAAACATTTCAACTTTCTAAAATTTTATGACTTTATTTGACATGTATTTATTTATATTATACCAGAAAACTCAAAATATAGAAGTGTCTCAGGCCTCTTTTTCAAAATCGAAGAGACTTTCTCAACATGTTCATTCAATATCCAGGTATGAAATATCATATAGTATTTCTAAGCACTAAATCTACAGCCATTCATTTTTTAAAAATCATATTTAGTGTGGGCCAATCTGTGTTTAATCATTGAGGATAGGTAGACATGGCTCAGGATGAAATCAATTGGGATGATCTACAATATATAATGGGGTTTCCCTGGTAGCTTAGCTGGTAAAGAATCTACCTGCAATGCAGGAGACCCCAGTCAGATTCCTGGGTTGGGAAGAACCCTTGGAAAAGGGATAAGTTACCCACTCCAGTACTCTTGGGCTTCCCTTGTGGCTCAGATAATACAGAATCCTCCTGAAATATAGGAGACCTGAGTTCAATCCTTAGGTTGAGAAGATCCCCTGGAGAAAGGCATGGCAACCCACTAGAGTATTCTTGCCTAGAGAATCCCATGGACAGAGGAGCCTGGTGGGCTACAGTCCATAGGGTAGCAAAGAGTCATACACGATTGAGCAACTAAGCACAGCACAGCACATGAAAATAATGGATTTCAAAAACTGAAATACAATAAAATGGATTAGAAAATAAAAGAGTGTCTGAATGAGTGAGTGAAAGTTGCTTGTTCATGTCCCACTCTTTGCGATCCCATGGACTACACAGTCCATGAAATTCCCCAGGCTGGAATACTGGAGTGGGTAGAAGTTTCCTTCTCCAGGTGATCTTCTCAACCCAGGGATCAAACCCAGGTCTCCACATTGCAGGGGGATTCTCTACCAGCTAAGCCACAGGGAAGCCACCAAAGAGTAAATGTAATATTTACCCACAGGGTAAATAGTGTATTTTGATAATTTATTTTCAACTATATATGTGAGGGGAGGAGGGGGTACATTTGTTTGAACAGTAAAATATACCCTTTCCTGAATATTAGATTCTTAAGAAAAGTTTGTAGAGCTCTTATCTAAGTTAGTGAAGTCATCAATATACCTATATATACGTATATGTGTGTATATATATATATATATATACACACATGTAACTGGACATGGAACAACAGACTGGTTCCAAATAGGAAAAGGAGTATGTCAAGGCTGTATATTGTCACAATAAATATTGCTTACTTAACTTATATGCAGAGTACATCATGAGAAACGCTGTGCTGGAAGAAGCACAAGCTGCAATCAAGATTGCCAGGAGAAATATCAATAGCCTCAGATATGCAGATGACACCACCCTTGTGGCAGAAAGTGAAGAGGAACTAAAAAGCCTCTTGATGAAAGTGAAAAAGTTGGCTTAAAGCTCAACATTCAGAAAAAAAAGATCATGGCATCTGGTCCCATCACTTTATGGGAAATAGATGGGGAAACAGTGGAAACAGTGTCAGACTTTATTTTGCGAGGCTCCAAAATCACTGCAGATGGTGATTGCAGTCATGAAATTAAAAGACACTTACTCCTTGAAAGGAAAATTATGACCACTCTAGATAGCATATTCAAAAGCAGAGACATTACTTTGCCAACAAAGGTTTGTCTAGTTAAGGCTATGATTTTTCCAGTGGTCATGTATGGATGTGAGAGTTGGACTGTGAAGAAAGCTGAGCACCGAAGAATTGATGCTTTTGAATTGTGGTGTTGGAAAAGACTCTTGAGAGTCCCTTGGACTGCAAGGAGATCCAACCAGTCCATTCTAAAGGAGATCAGTCCTGGGTGTTCATTGCAAGGACTGATGCTAAAGCTGAAACTCCAATACTTTGGCCACCTCATGCGAAGAGTTGACTCATTGGAAAAGACCCTGATGCTGGGAGAGATTGGGGGCAGGAGGAGAAGGGAACGACAGAGGATGAGATGGCTGGATGGCATCACCGACTCGATGGCCTGGTGTGCTGCTATTCATGGGGTCAAAAAGAGTCGGACATGACTGAGCGACTGAACTGATATATTTATATATATATATATATACACACACACACATATATAAGTATATATAATTTTATCCTCAAAAGAGCTTAGAACTTAGTAGAGAAAAGACATTTAAACATAAATTATAGTGTAGAGCAATGTATGAAGATGTGGCAGAAAGTGCAGAGGAAGCATAGGATTTGATTCAATCTCTTTGCGCTAGGAAAGAGCCTGACTTTGTTTTTCCTTTTCTTCCCCCCTCCCTTCCCTCCCTCCCCTTCTTTCTTCTTTTTCCCCTTCTTCTATTAAAAAGGATAGGCCATTTTGCTCTAAATTTTCGAAAAATAAACTGTCTACCCTTTATTCCTTGAGAGGGTCCTCACACATTTCAGCCTGCATTCCACTAAGAGCAATATTTTAAAAGAATTATCTTTCCCAGGAATGTAACCAGATAGATGAAAGTTCAGAAGGTAGATATCTCAAACACACAATGAGAGCCTTCCTCCTCCAAGCTGATAATTGTTTCTGGCCAAATATCTTTAGCTCTACCACATCTAGAGATTCCACTGCTCCCTTTGTTTTCTAGATCTTCACAAATTCCAGAGTTTCAAGGTGTTTCTAAATTATCACTTAAATAGTTCATGTATTTCAATTATTTCTTAGTTAATGCAAACATAGACTTCTTTTTCTGTATTCATTACTAGGTTTAGCATTTAATGAAAAATTGATCATCAAGAGAAACAGAATTCCTGCCATCAAGGGATTTACTCCCTAGTAGCCAATAATACTTTAAGTGCATACTATTATGCATAAGTATATAATTATGTGCTATCTTATGAAATGTAGAAGGCTAAAAGAATATTTCTGGGAAGATCAAACTTAAATTTGGGGTGGAATTCACACAGGCTCTTACCAAAACCATCATCTTTGACTGAAATTGAAGGCTGTGTTAAGAGCAAATAGAAAGGTGGATGATGGAGAAAATAGTGAAGAAGGTATACCTGGTAGAGGAAAGGATATCCGTGATGTATATTTGAAGACCCTGAGGTGGAAACTGGTGCATTTCAGGAGCTGCAAAACTGGCCATGGTAGGAACCAGGAAGAGACTAAGGAGAAAAAGAACACAATGTACACCTGGAGATGAAGGGACACAGGGACTAGGCTGAATAGGACCTTTCGTATATATCCAAGATTTGGGATTTTCATTCTGAGCAATGGGAAGTCATTGAAGGATTTTGAATAACCAGATTTGTGAAAGCAAATGCAAAATATGAGATGCACCTGACATCTTTTCTTTATAGTAACTCATTGCAGAGACATTATTTGGCTTTTGGCAGCTATACCCAGTCATATATTTATAGGTTCTTAGTTTAAAAAAATGCATGAAACTTCATGCACACATAAATTTTTTGAAGATATCATTTGAAGAGATTATTTGATGCCTCCCATAAACAGTAATAGCATACTTTGTAGTAAAGTAAATGGTGTTCAATTGAGAGTACTGTATTTGGTTTGTTTATTTGTACTCATTGGCTCACTGATTATTATCACAAGATGATATATTGAACATGTCTTCTTATCGCTCTCATTGTTTGTTTTTTTTCTTACTCAAGGTGATTTCTAAATACCAAAGTGCACAACCGAAGAAAACAACTTCATTTCATTACCAACTCACATTTACTTTTTCTCCTTTTCTCAAAGGTGATTTCCCTAAAATTCTCCACAAAATAAATTTTAATTTTCAACCCTCAACTAATATAAATAAATACTAGTTTTATCAAAACTAATGGAAATATGGAAAACCCACTGAAATAAGACTATTTTAATTATTCTAATTTTAAAATTAAAACCTACCAAGTATATTTATCTCTGAAAGGTAGTTTGAGGAAAAAGGAGAGACAAAGGAGAAAAGAATGAAAGGTTGAATGCTACCCAAACTTTAGAGGAACAAATTTTCACAAAACTTACATCATAAATCAAAGTTGTAAAGATAACTGCAGTTATATAGTTTAACTTCCCTCAAAACAATCTCTGATTTTTTGGAGACTGGGTCTGGGAATAGAGACAAAAACAAAAACTCACAGACATGCAGTCATAATTCTGCCGGAAGAAACATATTTTATTACTTTGTTTTCATTTTGAGACATTTATACAAATTTCACAAGAAAAATATTATCTTTGATTTCAAATTCTCATTTATAAAAGAATAAAAACATTCTTCCACTAAACCGCTAGCTCATTCTATTATATATAGCTGTGTTGTAAAGGAATGTGAATTAAAAACATGTTTCTGCATGCTAAGTTTAGGTTGCCCTTTATGGATCTAAATTTCAGATATGTGGGTGCTGCATTTGTGAGTCGCAGTGAAAGCTCCAGTATTACAATGTCTAGAGAAAAGGAATCTGGCTCCTCTAGGGCTCTCCCACAATGGCAGCTTTAATCCCAAGTTGACATTTAACAGAAACAACTAAGAGACTGGAAAAGACCATCCTCTGAAACTGTGCTCATAAATAAACGTTAAGTTTGTGAATATTGTGATGCTGAGATCTGTAGTAAGCTCTATTATAGAAAAATGACCTGATCTTGATATTTACCACATTAAAAATGTGCTCTCAAGCTAATGAAAAGCATCATAGCTATAGTGACATTTGCTTTCTCTTGCCTTGTCTATTTCTTCTGGCACGGTAAAAAAAAAGCCTTGTTTTTTCGTGGTCCTCACTTACCTGAAGGAATCTTTTCTCCTCCCTGTAAAGTGAGCTGGAGGTAAAGATTTATTTTTTCTTAAAAAAATATATATACATGTATGTGCATATATACACACATATGTACATACATATATGTGCATATGTACACACATACGTGGGATTCCCTGATGGCTCAGTGGGTGAAGAATCCTTCTGTGATGCCAGAGACCCAGGCTCAATCCCTGGGTTGGGAAGATCCCCTGGATGAGGGCATGGCAACCCAGTCTAGTCCATGCCTAGAGAATCCCATGGACAGAGGAGCCTGGCTGGCTGCACAACATAGGGTTACACAGAGTCAGACAGGAATGAAGTGAAGAAGTAGCATATATACATGTTGACTTTTTTATTTGTTTCTATTCAAATCATTTCTAGAGGCACTTATAAAGTTCTAAAAAGAATACTGTAGTGAGAGTTCAGAGATGCCTCACTGTGTCATAAGCTGGGTATCCTTAGTGTGCCAGCCATAAAGAATTTGCCTGCAATGCAGAAGACACAGGTCCAGATCTCCTAGAGAAGGAAATGGCAACGCACTCCAGTATTCTTGCCTTGGAAATCCCGTAGACAGAGGAGCCTCATGGGCTACTCTCCGTGGTGTTACAAAAGAATCAGGACGTGGCTAAACAAACAACTAAACAAAAGCAACATGTCACAAGCTAAGTCCATGACTCTGACTTGATCAAGCCATTTAATTAAAATGCAGCCAGGTAGTGTTAGTCCTGAGTCGGGTCTTGCTTCCCTGAAATTGACTATTGAACTCCACAGTGAAGAATAAAACACATTCAGTTTTCCACACACCAACTGCAAACAGAACAACTGTTATTAGAGTTTATACATTCCCTATAATTGTGTCATTTTTCTTGTTATAAGCAAAAAGAACACATGAAGACATAAGGAGATTTTGGGGAAAAGAGAAAGCTGACTAGTTTCTCTGGTGGCTTAAAGAAACCTCCTGCAATACAGGAGACCAGAATTCAATCCCAGGGTCAGGAAGATCCCCTGCAGAAGGGAATGGCTACCCACTCGTCTTCTTGCCTGAGAAATCCCATGGACAGAGCAGCCTGGCGGGTAATGGTCCATGGGATCACAAGAAGTTGGACACAACTGAGGGACTAAGCACACACAACACAAAAGCTTACCAAAGTAAGCACAGACAAGTCATCCTGTTTCCTTATATTCCTTTAGAAGAGGCAAGATTCTTTCTTTCTACAGTCTTGGGTCAAGGACTCAGGGAAAATTAAGTTTGAAGAACTGCAAACATTTTTCCCTCTACTAGTTGGGGAGGAGTGACCATATTCCACCTGGAATTGAGCAGTAGAGAAAAGCATCCTAGAATGATGTTAGGGACAGTGAGAGCAGGACAGTCCAGATCATTTCATTGTGAGTGAGCAGTCCCTAAGTGACATACAAACTGAATCCCGCATGAGACCATACGTCTAGGGGCTTATGTGGAGAATAACACAACTGGTGGCCACAACCTTGTCTTGAATGAACACAGCAGGGGAGCAACATCATGGTGACATGGAGGAATGTAATGCAATGCCACTAACCAAAGCAAACTCATGAATTTTAAGACCCCAACATTTATTGAGGTTTTGTATTGTGATTCATTCAGTGCTTAGTACATTTAATCTTTGTACACACACACACACACACACACACACACAAACCCACCTATTGAAACTGAATTGTTACCAATTATTTACAGACAGAAGTAGTGAGGCACAGAGAAATGACACAACTTGTCTATGGTCACACCGCCAGTACCTGCTAGAGGTGGGGTCTAACCTAGGCAGTATCTCTCCTGAAACATGGTTAAACTATGCTAGGTAATGCCAATGTTCCTCTTCACTTGAAACCATCCACACAGCTAGACTGCAGTGAAAGGAGCATAGGAGGAGCATTTTCAGTTGATTAATTTTGAATTTTCCCAATGAGCAGAATAAATGCTTAGAAATAAAAGTCTGCTTTAATACCCAATGCTATTTTAAAAGATATAGAATTAGGATAAGATGCTGTCATACTTTTCCAATAACTTGCAGAGAAATATAGATTTAATAGAGCACAAGTATTGGTGTTCATGGGGGAAAAAATGAAGCCATTTCATATTTCTACTTCCCTAAATTGATACTCCTCAATAATCTGGTTATAAACAGCTGTCTTACTTATAAAATGAGTCAGCTTTGAACACAAATTTTGCAGTGAGAAAACTGGGTCTGAGATAAGGATGTTTGCACTTCGCTCAAATAACTCAGGTTCCTCATGGTAAAACGAATATAATAAAACATAGTCATCAATATTGTCATAAGAAGTAAATGAGACAGGGAACATAGATTATGCTACTTAAATGATAAGGCCCCATTTCAGTGGCATAACAGACTAGAACATTATTTCCTATCTATACAAAATTCTTAGATATTCAGGTTTAGCGAGTGTCTCTCCATCATCAGAGAACTAGACTGACCATAGCTAAGTCAGTAAGAAAACAAACAGAGAGAGAAAGGAAAAGAATTGCACATGGCAGGTTTTGTTAGCAAGGCCCACAATGGTGAATTACATCTGTTAAGTTCATAGTCACATGACTGTACTCACCTCCAGGAAATACTAAGAGATATAATCTGTGTGCTTAAGAATGAAAAAAGGAGGATGTGGATAGATGACAGTTTGTGTCACATGTACATAAAATACTTAGCAGACTGCCTGGCACAAATTGCATTCAATTTTGCTATCTCTCAAAGCCCTAATGGGTTTAAGTTCTAAGAAGTAAAATGGAAAATTATTTTAATTAAGCCACAGATAGCAACATTTCTTGTAAACAGGACACTGTGAGTACTGTGATAAATTTTACTCAAAGATAAGTACACACATATTGAAGGGAAGGATGATAATTATTTCCAGAAAAATATTAGTTTTAACATTATATAATTCCTTCCTCCAAGAACTGGTGAAATAGGTATTAAAATTTGAAAACAGGAGAGAAACCAGGAAAAAAAAAAACTTTCATGAGAAAAAAAATTGTTAGGCAACAAGGACCTACAATAACAACAACAAGGACCTAGCATTACAATATTATAATAACCTATAATTGGAAACAATTTTTTAAATATATGTAAATATCTGTATCTATTTTATATATGTATATATAACTGAATCACTCTGCTATACACCTGGAACTAACACAACATTGCAAGTTAACTGTACTTAAATTAAAAAATGGTTTAAAAATTGTTTGGAAAACATAACATCCACTCTACAAATCTCTTGTAAATTTCTGTGAAATAGCAGATCTATAATGGCATAATATCAACATACACCTTTTCCTCTTAAGTGGTAACTTTTCCACAGTTCTATTTCTGGTCTCTTCAGGCTGAGATCTCTAAGGTGCTTACACTGACCTACATCTATTAACTCTCCAGTTTTTAATCTTATATGAAAGACCTAACATCATCCAAGGAAATGTTTAAAGGAATCAAGGGAAATTTACTTATAGTATTTGGTAGGTAACAGAGTAACGGGATAGACCTCATTACGCTCAAGACTGGGTTACTGGGGAAAATCAAAGGGAAAAAATCAATACAAAAAAAAAAAAAAGAAAAAGCTGAGGTAACATAATAGGAGGAAAAGAACATAGTTGCTTGGGAGAGAGAAATTTTCTGTAGTATCTCCTTAGAGATTCCCATGAAGTTAAACAAAACATGCACTTTATGAAGCTGGAGATAAAGGGTTGGCTGATGATATACAGACTGAAACGGAAGGTTAGCTGTCAGATTTAGGGAAGAAACTTAAGGAAACAAATGATGCTTTAGCAAAATGTAAATGATAGAAGAAGCAAGATTTGAAAGAAAATATCCAAATGTAGATATGAATTCCCATGGCTCTAGCTATGCAATGATTTTTCTGCTTTGTGGGACACGGAAGAAAAGTATTATAAATATTTCTCTGTAGCAAGCTGGCGCTTACTCCTTGGAAGAAAAGTTATGACCAACCTAGATAGCATATTGAAACGCAGAGACATTACTTTGCCCACAAAGGTCGGTCTAGTCAAGGCTATGGTTTTTCCAGTGGTCATGTATGGATGTGAGAGTTGGACTGTGAAGAAAGCTGAGTGCCGAAGAATTGATGCTTTTGAACTGTGGTGTTGGAAAAGACTCTTGAGAGTCCCTTGGACTTCAAGGAGATCCAACCAGTCCATTCTGAAGGAGATCAGCCCTGGGCTTTCTTTGGAAGGACTGATGCTTAAGCTGAAACTCCAGTACTTTGGCCACCTCATGTGAAGAGTTGACTCATTGGGAAAGATTCTGATGCTGGGAGGGATTGGGGGCAGGAGGAGAAGGGGACGACAGAGGATGAGATGGATGGATGGCATCACTGACTCGATGGACATGACTTTGAGTGAACTCTGGGAGTTGGTGATGGACAGGGAGGCCTTGCCTGCTGCGATTCATGAGGTTGCAAAGTGTCGGACACGACTGAGTGACTGAATTGAACTGAACTGAACTATAGCAAGCTGGGCTTAAAGTTTCTATACCATATCTCACAAGGGGGGAGCTTCAAACTTCAATGACCACAATCTAGAATGAAAATTTCATTTTACATCATGATCTTAGGCCTCCACGCGCACACGCATGCTTGCGCACACACACACACAGACAATGACTGTCGTCTGAAGCAATACTATGTGTAATGCTGTCTGGCATTTTCTCTTTTCTTCTAATTCATTTTAAATAATGCTGATTGAGTTTCATCAATTTGATCTGACAACCTAATGAATCCTGACAACTGCTAAAAGTGTCTATGAATTTCCACTGAAAAAGAATGAATACTGATTCCAAGCTTGAAGTTTCTTTTTGTTTTATCCTTCTATGTGTACCTAATCTACTTAGGAGCAGCCCCATATCTTTCTTTCTTTTTTAGTTTTTTTATTTCTTAAATTTTAAAATCTTTAATTCTTACATGCGTTCCCAAACATGAACCCCCCTCCCACCTCCCTCCCCATAACATCCCTCTGGGTCATCCCCATGCACCAGCCCCAAGCATGCTGTATCCTGCGTCAGACATAGACTGGCGATTCGATTCTTACATGATACTATACATGTTAGAATGCCATTCTCCCAAATCATCCCACCCTCTCCCTCTCCCTCTGAGTCCAAAAGTCCGTTATACCCATATCTTTCTTTAAGCTCTGAGAGGATTCCCCTGAGCAATGCTTAATGGGAATTTACCTAGAAAATGTTATTAAGGAGACGGAGGGATGTGAGTAGATTCTACGTCATCTCAATCTGTATGCTTTTCACACCCAGGGAACTCAATAATGGGAGAGGACTAATTAAAGTGGGAGACCAAAAGCTCCTCTTGAGATTCAGCTGAAGGCTAGAGGCAGCCCCTTCTCCTTTTGTCCCTAACAAGAGTGAACATCACCAGCTCAGGTCTCAGACATTTTAACAATTACACTTTCTTAGTCAGAATGCTGAAAACAGTGCACTGTAATCTCATCCACTACATTTTAAACTGCAGGATACCACTACATACTGAATCTTGAAATAGATGTATTATGTCCTGATAGCATTTTATTAAAAAAAAAAGATTAAAGCAAATAGAACAAGAATATCTAACAGCTTTGCAGATTTTATATGCTAATTCAATTTTTTCCATTTAAGTATATATATATATCTGTCTAAACATATATATCTATATATATCTATGTATTTGTACATGATATAAATTATCTTGCTTATAGTAAAAAGCACTGTAAACTGTAAACTTAAGTTATTTCATCATTGCATTTAAGGGGAAGTAAAAGGACATGTGAAAACTATTTTCTTTGGGTTGAGGTTATAAAATGTCTATTTTTTTAGTATCAAGAACAAAAAGAAATAAAAGTAGAATAAGTCAGTCTAACCATTCTGAATCATCTTCTCAAAAATGACAGCAAAACAAGACTATAGCCATGATAACTACATTGCAAAAAAAAATTGAATTAGATTTATTAGAAAAATAATATATAGCACTTGCATAATATATAACAACACTACTATGAATTTTAAAATCAGAGAATTAAAAATACAGAAAACTAATAACAGACATAAAATATATCAGTAATTATTATTGTTGTGTGAACAAAAATTGGAATAAAAATAATATTTTTAAAGATTTTTTTGAAGTTCAAGTGAAGGAAGACTAGCACTTAGCTGTTTTGAAGGACCTTATTACGAGCCAAAAGATGTCAATACTGACCATCAACTAGACAGGTTCTGTTGATTTAAAACCTTAAAAAAATTTTAAAACTGGTGTTTACATGGGAAAAGAAAATAGGGCAAATGACAAAGAAATGGAATTTTACCAGTATTTCTACTGAAACCAGAATCTAAAATGCAAAATATGCTTTTTAAATAATTAGAAAAAAATAAACTCATTGAAAGAAAAATAATGGCCCTGTGCAAAAACATGGGAAACAATGGGAAAATATAGTCATAAATGTGCAATGCTGGCATAAATAAAATATATCATTTATTATGCTATGTATAGGTAGGTAGGTTTTATCTGTCAGTCACATCTGACTCTTGTGACCCTATGGACTGTAGCCTATCAGGCTCCTTTGCTCATGGGTTTTCCCAGGCAAGAATACTGGAGTGGATTGTCATTTCCTTCTCCAACACTATGTATAAATGAGTTAAAATTTCCCATTAAAAAAGTCTAAAAGTCATTCACAGAAAAACTTAAAATAAAGAAATAAATTGGTTCAAAGTGAAGAATCAGGAGGGAAAAATCAGATAGTTACAATGAAAAACAGAAAGCAGAGCTATTGATATTTATCACATAAAAAATTAAGGTGAGAAAACTCATCATTACATGATAAGGGGATAATTTGCAATTCACAGTTTTGGAAACTGGAAGACATAATTTTCAGTTCATACTGAAATCTGTGCTTCTGGAAAACAGCAGTGATCATTGCTAATTATTAGAGAAATGAAAATCAAAACCACAGTGAGGTATCACCTCACACTGGTCCAAATAGCCATCATCAAAATATCTATGAATAATAAATGCTGGAGAGTATGTGAAGAAAAAGGAACCCTTCTACAATGTTGTTGGGAATGTAAACTGGTGGGACCACTACAGAGAACAGTATGGAAGTTCCTTTAAAAACTAAAAATAGAGCCAGCATATGATCTGGTGATCCCACTCCTGGGTATATATCCAGAGAAAACTATAGTTCAAAAAGATCATGCACCCCACTGTTTACTGGGGTTTACTGTAGCAATATTTACAATGGCTAAGACACAGGAAAGGCTTCCCTGGTGGCTCAGACAGCAAAGAATCCGCCTGCATTACAAGAGACTGGGGTTTGATCCCTGGGATGGGAGATCCCTTGGAGAAGGAATGGCTACCCACTCCAATATTCTTGCCTGGTATATTCCATTGACAGAGGAGCTTGGTGGGCTACAGTTCATGGTGTCATGGTGTCACGGAGTCAGACATGACTGAGTGACTAACATTTTCACTTTCTTTCAATACGTGGAAGCAACCTAGATGTCCATTGATGGATGAATGAATAAATAGATGGTAATATATAAACAATGGAATATTACTCAGCCATAAAAAGAATATTATCATTTGCAGCAATATGGATGAACCTAGAGATTATCATACTAAGTGAAGTAAGCCAAAGACAAATATCATATGATATTTGCTTACGTGTTGTCACTTAGTCATATCCGACTCTGCAACCGTTTGGACTGTAGTCTGCCTAAGGGACTCCCTGTCCATGGGATTCTTCAGGCAAGACTACTGGAGGGAGTTAACATGCCCTGCTTCAGTGATATTGCTTATACGTGGAATCTTTAAAAAAAGCTATGAATAAACTGATTTATAAAATGAAAACAAACTCACAGACATAGAAAACAAATTTACGGTTGCCAAAGGGAAAAGATAGGGGTGAGGGATAAATTAGAAATTTGGTATTAACTTATACACACCGCTGTATGTAAAATAGGACCTCTTGTACAGTACAGGAAACTACTCAATATTGTGTAATAACCTATAAAGAAAAGAATCCTAAAAAGAATATATATATATGTATAACTGAATCACTTTATTGTACAATTGAAACTAACACATTATAAATCAACTATATTTCAATAAAAAAAGAAGATAGAATTTCTCCCAAAATTTATATTTTAGGAAACTGCTTACTGTACAGAACCATCCTTCCCCATGTGACTTAAGAACTCACAGATGACGCAATTGTTTGCCTACAATAAGGCCAGACGCAGACCTAAATTTCCATTCTTTGATTCATAGATGTTTAGCTGAACTGTTTATCCCTACTGGCCAATCTGGACAAAATACTCAATAACTTGACTTAGTTAGTCTGGTATCTCCCCTCCCCACCAGCCCTAGGAACTGGGCATGTCTTTGAACATTGATATAATTTCTCTTTAACAGTCCCTCCAGAAATCAGCTGATGTTAGGAAAAACATTCCCCAATCAACTGACTGACGATCTTCACCTGACTTTTTCACTCCTCTTCATCCCATTCTTTCTAGCCTCATTTATTCCTCCTTATAAAATGAGTACTTTCTCCATGTTTCTGAGTTCAATGATTTTTTTAAAGATTCCTCATGTAAGGGATATAATGCAGTATTTGTCTTTCTCTATCTGGTTTATTTCACTTAACATAATGCATTCAAGTTCCATCCAAGTTGTTGAAAATAGCAGGATTTCCTTCTCACGGCTGAGTAACATTCTACTGTATGCATGTATAGTATATATTGTATTTTCTTTATCCATTCACCATTAGTAGACACTTAGATTGTTACCATATCTTGACTTTTGTGAATAATGTTGCAGTGAACATTGGAATACAAATACTTTTTCACTTACTTTAGATATACACCTGGAAGTAGAATTGCTGGATCATACAGTAGTTCTCTTTTTAGTTTATTGAGAAACTTCCATACTCTTTTCCATGGTTGCCACCTTTTTCCTGCTTCTTTGATAGCACTTGTCATCTGTCTTTTAACAATAGCAATTCTAAAAAATTCAAGATGATATCCAATTGTAGTTTTGATTTGCATTTTCCTGATAATGTATGATGTTGAGCACATTTTACTGTACCTGTTGGCCATTTGTAAATCTTCTTTGGAAAAATGGGTGTTCAGTTCCTCTTGCCAATTTTCAAAGTTTTTTTTTTTTTTTCCACCGTTGAGTTGCCTGAGTTCCTTATATGTTCACGGTGTTGTTGTCTAGTCTAGTCGCTAAATCATGTCAGAATCATTTGCAACTTGTAGACTGTGGCCAGCCAGCCTCCTCTGTCCATGGGATTTTCTAGGCAAGAATACTGGAGTGGGTTGCCATGTCCTTCCCCAGGGTTCTTCTATCCAACCCAGGGATCAAACCCACATCTTCTGCATTGGCAAGCAGATGCTTAACCACTGAGTCACCTCAAAAGCCTCATGTGTTCAGTTATAAGGTGATTACAACTTGAAGATGTGATGTAAAACCTGGTGACTATAGTTGATAATGTTGTATTATATAATTGAAATCTGCTGAGCATAAAACTTTAATTTGCACGCTCAGTCACATCTGACTCTTCGTGACCCTATGGACTGTAGCCCTCCAGGCTCTTCTGTCCATGGGAATTTCCAGGCAAGAATACTGCAGTGGGTTGCCATGCCCTCCTCCAGGCAATCTTTCCAACCTGGGATTAGAACTCCTGTCCTGCGACACCTGTATTGCAGGAAAATTCTTTACCACTGAGCCACTGAGGATATATATATATATATATACATATATATATATATATGTATATATATATATATGTGTGTGTGTGTGTGTGTGTGTGTATGTGTGTGTGTGTATATATATATATATGTACACACATATATATATACACTCAGAGAGAAAAAGATAAAAATAAACATATTTACAAAGACACAGTGAAAGAGACTAGAACTTTCATGTCCATGTGAAAAAGACGAGTTTTTCTATAATTCCTCTTAAAACTGCACCTGCAAATAAGGGAGGGGGGAAGGTATTTTTAATTTTATTTTCTTTTAAAATAAATTCAATTTCCACTAAAAAAGCCTAAATGACCTAGAAGTAAATCGCATACATATATTCATGGGTTATATAAAGTTTTTCTTTGTACTACACAAAGATAGGAAGCTCCAAAAAAAGATGAATATATCTGGTACATGAAAAATATGTAGGTGTATATGCATACTTCTATATACATACCATATATATATATATATATATATATATAATATCTAAGTCAATTTGGGCTGCTATAACAAATTACCATTGACTAGGTAGCTTAAACAACAAGTATTTACTTATTTTTCATATTTTTGGGAGGCTGGAAGTCCATGATTATGGTGTCAGCATGATTGCACAACTTTGTGATTCTGTTCTGGAGAGTCCTCTTCAGAGTGGTCCAAAGCTGACTTCTCCCTGTTTTCTCACATGGTGGAAAGAGTGAGCTGTCTCTCTGGCCCCTTCTTATGACATCAGTCCCATTCATGAGAGCTCCACCCTCATAACCTAAAGTGTTAGTAGCTCAGTCATGTCTGACTTTTTGTGACACTATAGCCCACCAGGCTTCTCTGTCCATGAAATTCTGCAGGCAAGAATACTGGAGTGGGCTGCCATTTCTTTTCTCTAGGGGATCTTCCTGATCCAGAGAACAAACCCAGGTCTTCCTCATTCAGACAGATTCTTTACTGTTTGAGTCACCAGTGATGTGAAGTCACTCAGTTGTGTCTGACTCTTTGCAACCCCATGGATGATACAGCCCACAGAATTCTCTAGGCCAGAATACTGGAGTGGGTAGCTGTTCCCTTCTCCAGGAGATCTTCCCAACCCAGGGATCAAACCCAGGTCTCCCACATTGCAGGCAGATTCTTTACTAGTGGAGCCACCAGAGAAGCCCAAGAATACTGGAGTGGGTAGCCTATCCATTCTCCAGGGGATCTTCCCAACCCAGGAACTGAACCAGAGTCTCCTGCATTGCAGGTAGATTCTTTACCAGCTGAGCTACCAATAATGCTTCTGAGGAGAGTGTCTTCTTACAAATTTCAGGGAGTCCAAGAACTCTATATGTGTGCTAAGTCACTTCAATCATGTCCAACTCTTTGGCTCCTCTGTCCATGGGGATTCTCTAAGCAAGAATACTGGAGCAGGGTGCCATGTTCTCCTTCAAGGGACCTTTCCAACCCAGGGATCAAACCCACATCACTTATGTCTCCTGCCTTGACATCTTTACCATGAATGCCACCTGGGAAGCCTCAAAATCTAATTACCTTTCTTTCTTTTTTATTTTATTTTTATTTTTTCTAATTACCTTTCAAAGACCTCACCTACAAAATATCATGATATTAGGGATTAGATTTCAATTTAGGAATTTGACAGGGGCAAGGGGATGAGCAACTCAAATATTCATTCAGTCTGTAACTATATAAAAAATATAAATACACACATATTTACATTGAATGTTTATACACATGTGTGTGTGTATATATATATATATACCTATTTATATACACTCACACATGAAAATAAATTTGATCAAAAGTCTCTGAAAATACTTTGAAACCCATTTTGGCCAAGTGCTAAAGCTTTAATTGGTCCTTATATGTGTAAATTGTGTATGACACCACTCCAAGGGACAAAATTTGCATTCATAGTGCTTGTAGATTTGTTGATGTAGATACTGTAGATTTGTAAATTGGACAGTTTGCTGGCAGATTGCAAACAGTGAGGTGTCCTAAAGAGGGGCTGTTTCTAATTCATACAGTGTGCTAGTTGGGAGAATGATTGTTGATCCTGCCAGAGGAGAGAACACACTTCAATTTTTATTATGTACTGCAGTTTTACATTCAGGTTTACATCATTTGTCAGTTGAAATTATGCAAACAATATAATGTGCCTCTGTTCAAGTGAATATTTGCAAACATCAGGCTCTGCTGTTTCCTGAATCAAGTCTCCAGCAATAGCAAGGCTACATTCCAGCCTTTAAGCATCTCAGAAAGTTGCCTGCTATTTAACAGTTTAAATTATTTTTCATTTAAAAAGAAATATATATATATATATATATATATATATAAAGCTCCATCTGATGAAATTGAATTCAATACCACTGTTACTAAAGTAATGAAAACAAAAATGAGATGCTATTTTATTACTATCAAAATGAAAAGTTAAAAGCAATGAAAATCCTAGTACTTTCATAAAGATAAGCAATTGCTAATCTTTTCTTCAATAAACAAAATTTTTTAAAAATATGGCAAAAAGTACTTTATGTTATGGCATCATTTCAGAAACATTGAAATGTGAAGTTCATGTAAATAGAATAAAGAGAATATGGCTGGCTAGTGAAAAAATTCCTGCATAGCTCAGTTGGTAAAGAATCCGCCTGCAATGCAGAAGACACGGGTTCGATTCCTGAGTTGGGAAGATCCCCTGGAGAGGGGAAAAGCTACCCACTCCAGTATTCTGGCCTGGAGAATTTCATGGACTGTATAGTCCATGGGGTCGCAAAGAGTCGGACACAACTGAGCGCCTTTCATTTTCAGTGAAAAAATAAAAGAATGTGTTCAGTACCTTTCAAAAAAAACCAATAAATCCTTAACATCATTAATACTCATATAAACTGATTTTTATCCTGAACCAAATTTTTAAAAATATTATCATTTACTTCTAGGAATTCATCATAAGGAAATATTCAGGAGTGCAAATAAAGATGTATATACAAAAATTTCAATATACTATTGTTTTTAATAGCAAAAAATATATAAATCTCATAGTTAAAAGTGAAAACATTAAAATGGAATTTTAAAATGCATTTTCAAGCTTCATAGGGAGGTAAGAATATGTAAATATGATCATTATTACAAGTTAATATATATATTTAAATAGAATAGATTGTATAAAATATAGTTTTATTGTATAATATCTAGGAGCTTCCCTGGTGGCTCAGTTGGCAAAGAATTTGCCTACAATGTGGAAAACTCAGGTTTGATCCCTGGGTCAGGAAGATCCAGGTCAAGAGAAGGAAATGGCAACCCACTCCAGTATTCTATTTTGTTTTAACAACAGAGAAATCCCACACAGTGAGAATTTTTAATGATGAAAAGTTGATGGAAGAATCACAGAAATTTTCATAAAGTGCAGACCAGCCAAGGACTGTGTCCATTTCCATTTTCTCTTTAGGAGCTTCAGCAGAGAGATCAGGAATTATGGCCCCCTGTTTTCTTGACCTTAAGGAAGTTTTTGTTTCATGTTTATTAATACAGATTTTTATATGGAATTATATAATATTTATTACTTTTGTCTGAGATAATATTTCCTGAAATAAATACCATTAGGTCAGTATAATACCTTTGATCCTTCTACATAGCCTATTAAATCTATTTCTAACCTATCCATTTTCATTTAAATTGAACTACAATTGGCTCTGTGGGAGAAGTTGTGGATGGGATGATTTAAGAGAATACCACTCCAGTATTCTTGCCTGGATAATCCCATGGACAGATGAGCCTGGCAATCTATAGTCAGTCCATGGGGTCTCAAAGACTTAGACACGACTGATTGACTAACACACACATATGTAATACCTACATAGTATAACTATATATCATATAATTCTCAAAGAGTCAGACATGACCTAGCAACTGAACAACAAATGTAGTATATGGTAGACCTAAAATGTTATTTATGTTATTATTATACCATGCATATTATATTATCATGCATATTATATTATGTGAAATATATTTCATATTATCTTAATTTATTACATAATACATTTTATACTATATATTATATATATAATTCATAGTTTACTATATTTGACTATATTTTAAGTTTACCAAACACTGTATAATTAAATGTAATATTTATATATAATATAAAATATTTGTATATTTTATGCAAATGTATAATTAAATTATATAAAATATAATTATATATATAATTATATTTTATATAATATGTTGAATACATTTGTATATTTAGCTTATGCTGTGGATTGAAGATTTGTGTCTTCCCAAAATTCATACATTGACATCCTAATCTTCAATGTGACTGTATTTAAAGATAGGGCCTTTAAGGAGATAATTAACATTAAATGAGGTCATAAGAATAGGGCCCTGATCCTATAGGTTTACTGTCCTTATAAAAAGCAATACCAGAAAGCTTGCTCTTGCTCCAGGTGTCTGCACACAGAGGTAAGGCCATGTCAGTGCACAGTCAGAAGTCTGACATCTGCAAACCAGGAAGTAAGCTCTCACAAGAAACCAAATCTGTCAGCACCTTGATCTTGAATTCCTGAGGCTCTGCAAGTGTAAGAAACAAATTTCTGTTCTTTAAGTCACCTAGTCTGCGGTATTTTATTATGGCAGTGTGAGCTAAGAGCTTCTTTTGGATTTTCAAATTTTCTACATTTCAAATTCTTATGGTTTTGGTTGTTTTAAGTAGAACTCCCCAACCCTTATTATATGCTGGCAGCAGCTTCAGAATATGAAATAAAAGTAGGTGGAACAATAAAGCCATTGATTCTCTCAAGTCAACCAAGGAGTCAACTTAATGTAGTTCCAGTCTTGGTCCAGTGGCTCAGTGATATCATGAAGGCCCTCATCCCTTCTCATCTTTCCCATTTCAATTTTCAGAAGATTACTTAGCCTTAAAGTAGGAAGAAGATCTCTATGATCTGGTCCTTATTAGATATCACTCAAGATAGGAAGAAAAGAGATAGATGAAATAATTGGGTTCTCATGGCCACAAACTGAGTCTTTTCCTCTCCTACAAGAAGACAATTATTAGCAACAGGGTATGGGATCAGCAGGCTTCCCAAGTGGCACTATCGGTAAAGAACCCACCTGCCAAAGCAAGAGACCTAAGAAACCCAGGTTCAATCCGAGGGTTGGGAAGATCCCCTGGAGGAGGGCATGGCACCCCGCTCCACTTGCTTGGAGAATTCCTTGGACAGAGAAGCCTGATGGGCTACAGTCCATAGGATCGCAAAGAGTTGGACATGACTGAAGCTACTTAGCACACATGCATGCCTGGGAGAGGCATGACTGTTTGACTAATAATCATTTATACCTTGGGTTTTGGTCCCAATGTATATCTCTAAAAATTATATCCTATCACTAAAGAACAAAATTATGGTTTAGGGGATATCATTATTTGAAGTATAATCTAGTAGTGTATCACATTTATCTCTAGGCCACTTTGGGGGTGGTTGTTATCAAAATAACATCAGCATTTCGACAACCATGACTTAGACTTATTCTTAAATGAGCATTAAAACCAAGAGAAGTTTTCTTTGTATTGTTGCAATTTCAAAATTCTATAGAATATTCCATAAAAGGCTAGTTCCCATTCCCATCCATGTGACAAGGAACCTGCCAACTTGTCATGGGTGCTGTGGTCCCCATTTTCTCTTCAGGATAGACGCATATAGTCCCCAGTTTCCAGCATTGTTTGTTCAAAATGATAGCCATATGAGACTAAACTTTTTCTCATGATTTCTCCACAAGTTCCCATTACCAAATTTTTAAAGAAGCAAGAATATCCTTTTGCTCCCTTATGAGTTTAAAAAAATAATAATAATATTTCCCAGCTGGCATGATGTTACTTTGCTAAGACAAAGAAATTCTATATCATATAGTTTAGCTTTATTTGTGTAAACTGTCACTCTAAACATTCATAACTGTTTTTCATACCTATACTTGCTTTGTGGAAATCAGAGACTGAGGTCCAGATAAGACAAAATCTAGCATAAGCAAAAGAAAACAGCCATGGAAAATGTGGTGGCAAAATAATAGTCCTTCAAAGATGTACATATCCTAATCCCTAGAACCTGTGAATATGTGACTTCCCATGGCAAAGAGGTGGTAGATAAAATAAAGCTTGCTAAATCATCTGACTTTAAAATAGGGAGAATATCTTGATTATATGGGACTTTCCAGGTGGCCCAGTGGGTAAAGAATCTGCCTGCAGTGCATGAGATGCAGCTTCGATTCCTGACACATGTTTGAATTGGATATGACTGAAATGACAGAGCACACACACACCTGATTATATGTACAAGGCCGATGTAATCAGAATAGCCATTTAAAATAGAAGAGAAAGGCCAATGAAGTCATCAGAGTAATGGAGTGTAAAGATTTCAAAGCACTCTTGCTGACTTTAAGATAGAGAAAGGATTCTAGGATGCAAGGAATATGGCCAGTTTCTAGAAACTGGAAAGTGCAAGAGGTCTCTCCCCTAGACCCTCCAGAAAGGAACGTGGTCCTCCTGACACCTTGATTTCAGCTCTGTGACACTTCTAACCTCTGGAACTATTAGATAATAAATTTATGTCATCTGCAATCACTATGTTTGTGGCAATTTGTTATGAGAGAAACAGCAAACTGACACAGAAGACTAAAATCAACTGGGTTAGGGATTGAACCCAGAAGAAGGCAAGGGCACAAGAATACACAGAAATTTGGGGAGGAGCATGGAGATTGTCCAGAGATTGGAACTGGGAGAACAAAGTCAACTACATACATACCTCAAAAGACAGGCTAACCTTACCATAACATTAACTCAAGATTTAGCTCTAAAAGAAATCCTTGCTTCTGCTTCTGTTATGACTGTTACTATTGTCACCGCTGGTGCACTGGCTGACTTTGGATATTTATATTTGCATTTACCCAATTCTGGATTTGGATTCATGATCCTATGTTTATCCTACCCTCTAAAACCAATCACAAGGCTATAATTTCTCTTTGACCATGTATTCCACAAAAACCACAGCCCAGCTCATCTTCTCAAGCTGCACTTCTCAAACCAAAGTTTGCTAAAAACAGAGATATCCAAAGACTAGCCTGGGGATCAGTGAGGCCATATAATCTCTAAAAATAATCTCAGGAAATACAGTTTTACTCAAAGAACTTAAATAAATTTTTATACTAAAACTGGGCAAGCAAAACTACAGACCTAGCTTTCTAGTTTAGCCAATCTAATCATATTTTTTTTCTTTCATGAGTAAAACAATATTTATATGCAATTAGGTATTGGAATATTGGCTATTATTATGCTCTCCTGTGACACAGTGGCTTTAATACTATAGCGCTGGTTCAGTCAGTATGAACTTATTAAAATGAATTAGGGAAATTAGAAATCATTTTAAATTATTAAGCTTTAAAATAGACATACTGTCACCTTTCAAGTGTAGGAATCAATGTTTGCAATGAATCTCTTCACACTACAACTAATTATGGTTGGGCTTCCAAGGTGGCACAGTTGGTAAAGAATCGGACTACCAATGCAGGAGACACAAGACATGTGGGTACTATACCTGGATCAGGAAGATCCCCTAGAAGAGAAAATGGCAACCCACTCCAGTATTCTTGCCTGGGAAATCCCATGGACAAAGAAGCCTTGGTGGACTGCAGTCCATGGTGTCTCAAAGAGTTGGACACAGCCATATACTTAACTATGGTTAGTAAATTTGTAGAAGCGGTAGTTTATCTAAATAGCATAATTTAGATGTTTACTTAATATATTTACTTTCTTATCAAGGAGTTGCATCTTAGTTTATTTCAATAGACATATTTTACAACTTCTTGAATTTTGTCATCAAGAGATCTTACAATGTTTACTCTACTACTCTTAGAAATTTTTCTTGAGATTATCGCATATAAAAGCCTTAATTTATCTAATGGTGAAGAAGCCACAGGAAGCAACCATCAGACAGCAAGCAACAACTGCAACATACATGAATAAGGCCATCTTAGATTACTGAGCCCCAATAAATTTGCCAGATCCACAGTTGCTTGAATGAACCTAAGTAAAACCATGCCTTGCTTTGCTGAGCCCAGCCAAGGCAACCTTCAGAGTCTTGACCAAAAAGTTACTATTTTTGCTTTCAAGTTTGGGGCTTGTTTTATTACACAGCAATTAGCCTCTGATACAGTATGTTTATTACTAAGCATTCCTTCAAAATCATGGAACATCAAAAGCTTATGAGAATACACTAAAATAAATCAATTGACCTCTTTAGTATTTGGCCTGTAACCTCCTTAGAGCCATATGTTCATTAGAATACTTTTTTACCTTCCATATCACTAGGATGATCACATTAACTTTTTTCTCACAACTATGGAATATGGATCACCAGTTTTTCATCCTCAATTAGCATTTTTCTCACTATTTTTCACATGTCCAGGAATAATTCATTTGCCATTTCTCCAGCCTTGCCATTTTTCCAGCCTATCTTCACCATCCTACCTCAAAGCCAATGACTTGTTTGGGATTTTTGTTATGGCACTATCCTACATCTAGGTACTAATATCTGTATAGTTATTTATCAACATTTGATAAAACCACCCCACACTTGATGGATGAAAACAAACTAATTTTCTCAATATTGTGTCAGCAATTTTGGCTAGACCTAGATAGATGGTTCTTCTGCTTGTCTTGCCTGTATTCCCACATGCAGCTACAGTTATCTGGCAATTGTCTGGGCTCAGTGCTCTTGTATCTTCACTCATGACTGGCAGCCTGGGCTGGGCAGAGACCAATGAGCCTCTATAGGAAAAGTCAGGCTCTGTTCTGCATGTCTTTTTGTGACTTAATAGGCTAGAGTGGACTTTTTGACATAATACTCTTAGGACTGCTTTTAAGGAAGATAAAACAGAAGCTGGAAGCCACTCAAACCCATGTTTATTCTGCCATAAATTAACAGTCAATCAAAGCTCATCAAAAGACCATAAGATTTGAAGGATGGTATAGTGTGTTGAATGACAGCCTTTCAAAAGATTCATCTATGTCTGTATAATCAGATTGTGAATGTGATAGTGTTTGGGAAAAGGGTCTTCGCAGATGTAATTAAATGAAAAGATCTTGTGATGAGACCATCCTAGATATCTTCACGCAAACCCCAAACCCATTGATGAGGATCCATATTTAGGACAGTAGAAGAGAAGACAGACTGAGAAGAGAAGAGACCATGTGAGAACAGAGGCAGAGATCATAGTGACGCAGCCACAGCTGAATGCTGATAGCCACCAGAAGCTGGAAGACACAAGGGAAGATTCTCCTCTATAGTCTTCAGAGTATGACCCTGCTGACACCTTAATTTCAGATTTCTGGCAGCTAGAACAATGAGAGAATAAATTTTTATTGTTTTAAGTCTCCAAATTTATGGTAATTTGTCACCATGACCAGGAACTATAGCCTGCAGTTCCTGATGGGAGCTATGAATAACAAAGCCACTTTGCTAAGGGGTTGATACGGGAATTTGGAGAAGGAACTGAAATTCACTCCAGTATTCTTGCCTGGGAAATCCCATGGTCAGAGAAGCCTGGCGGGCTTCAGTCCATGGGGTCTCAAGAGACACCATCAGATGTGGGAATTGCAGACATTTGAAAACAATCTACCATATGCATGAAATCATTGCTCTTGCTGCAACATTTGTAAGTTATTTTCATTAAAAATGAAAAATTGAATGAAAATAGGATTTTATTCAATTAAAATAAGGGAACCCTTGCCTAGAAACAATATTTACAAGTTCAAATCAACAAGCTAATTTTTTAAAAGCAAAAAATGTCTTTTTATCAGTTTCATGAACTTCTAGAAAGAGCTTAGGTAACAGTAGAAAGTTTGGTCAATTTTTTTTTTACTTTTAATAGATGAATTAGTTTTGCATCAGAAAGAAGCATTACTGAAAAAAGTTGACTTTATTTTGAAAAGCTAATGATGCATTTAAATAGTATACTTGAACTGTAGATTGAAAGATAGTTTCTTAGTTCATAGTAGTTTTTATATTTACATTTTGCTTATATTTACAATAGTCTCTACAGAACAATTAATTTGCAAATTGTTCTATGAAAAAAAAAAGACGTGGAAGATATTTTAACAAGACGTGAATTTCCTTAGCAAGCAAAATTGACAATTAAAAAATAATAATAAATGCTGGAATCAAAGCCAGATGGAGCTGAAACTATGTAGAGTTAAAGAATGTGAGTGGCATCTCTAAACAAAATTTTTGTAAACACAGATTATTACCTGCATTAATCACCAATGATGTCTCAAATGCATCATCTCTTAATTATCACAAGAGAGTCAATGGAATGATAAAATGGAAGTTTTGTGCAAAGAAAAATTTGCAGTTTTAATTCTTGTGCTTGAAACAAATGTATAATAAAGTAGAAATAATATTTGGAAAGGCACTTTGCTACACCGTGTCAGCATATGGAAAGTGTTGACAGTTTTTGAACCCAGAGTTTAATTTTTGTTTCTGATATTGTTTGTTCTTTATGAAAAGGAAAAATAAATAAATAAGAAGACACAAAGGACTTTAAAGTTCAGTTAATGAAATGAATTCAGTCTTCTCCTTAAAGAGCAATACCCCAATCCATATGGTAGCTTTGCGGACATGTTTCCAAGGTTAAATACTCCTAGAAAGCAACTTCAAGGCAAAAATTAGAAATTTGCTTATGGCTTAAAGCAAAACTAAAGAATAAGGCAACAAAACTACAAAAACAATAAAGTGTAGGAAGTGGATGAGGAGAAATGATTATGAAGATTATGATCTGATTGGAACTCAATTCATTTGCATGTGGTTTAAATTGTAATTTCAGTGAAAAGAAAAGGATAGTATTGCCAATTATTATTCTTCACTGAAAAACAAAACATTTTGGTAATCATTGGCCTGAAGCCCTCAAATTCAGAGTGAATTAAAAACTTGTTCAGTTCAGTCCAGAGCAAACAACTTTGTGTTTCCTTCCCCATTTTCCCACCATCCCCTAAAATAAAATTTCCACTGATGTTTTTATTTATCGGTTAGTTTCTTAGACACACAACTTGATGTTAACCTGATAATAATGATTTAAAAAATGATTTTTATTACTTGTAATTATTTATTCATGTAAATTTATCAAAGTACTATGAAAACATAGCAATGAAAAAACTTGTGAGAATGATGCAACCTATTATAATCCCAGGCCATTTCTTTTAATTGATATATTCAATGTAACAAACAGATGTTCTTCCATTTACTATTAAGATAAGTAGGAAACTAAATCCTATCATTTGTTGATAACTTAAAATATTGTATATAAAACAAATATTATATATTTTTATGGATAACTTCAAACAGAACAATCTGGCTTGAAATATTCATATAAGATATTATGCCCCTAGATTTGCAATGCTTGAGTCCACCTATCCCTCAGCTGTTAGGTTTGAGAAGTTTGAGGCACACTGCTTCAATACATGTTTGTCAATACAGCTATATTGTGTCTTTTTTCAGATACTGTTTTGGGGGCACAGTTCTGTCCTCATCTATTCTATGGATAGTTAACAATGTACTCTAAAGTTCATTAGGATGCTGTATTTATACCAGCCCACACATTTGGGAGGAAAAAAAGGTTATCATTAGTGAGACATGATGCCAGAAGAAGTTTCATTATTTCTTAAATTTTCCTAACTTTTCTTTAAACATTTGTTTTGACAGCTTACTCATCTACTTATTCAATGTTGCCACTACACATATTTGCAATGGAGTTAAAAACTCCCCATCTGGGAGCATTAAAAACTGATATATCTATAAATGAAAACAATCTCAAACACTTATTTCTCCATCCATACACACACACACACACACACACAAACACACACACACCTTTGGAAAGCATTTGCAGATCAAAATTAATTTACAGTTAAAGCTGATGGTGTTATTTAAAGTTCACTGATGACACTATGAAATCCAACCTTTCTCCAGAATTCATATGAGAACTTCTTTTACTAGAAGTTCTTTTCCTTTACTTAAAACTCCTTGAATTTGAGCCTTAACATTTATCAGTTAACATAATGACCTTTCTAAGTGTTCATTAACTCTGAAAATGGCACAATCATACTTTTTAAACAGTTCATAACTTTATCTAGATTATAAATGTTTTTAGTGTCTTTTATATCTTCAACAGACTCATGCTAAAATAAATGGTAACTTAGTCCTTTGTGTGCTATTAAATTCTCCATATGTAGATTGGAAGGATTTTATTTGCTGCATTTTGATAAATAAAGCCACAGTATACACCATACATCAGTTTAGTCGTTAGCATTTTCCATTTAGTATTTCTAGAAATGTTACAACTTTATAATTTAAAGAGGCAAGACTCAGTTGGAAATGTTAACTGTTTTTGTTGAAGAGATGATCAATTTCTGGTGGCATTGTTAGAAATTGCCAAAAAGTTTGTTTTTAAATCAACATATAACAAGTTCAACATATAATAGGCGACTTTCCAAATAATACATTATCCTGAAGAGCCCTACATAATCAGAGGTATGCCAATCGCAGCTGCTGCCTTCTAAAAGTACACCAAAATGAATAGAGAAATTGTTATATGCAGTAAAATTTCAATTTATTTGAATTGTTACCTTGTTAACATACTACTTCTGTGGCTTGCTTCTTGCTTCACATTATTCTAGATAAACCATTTCTAGCCTTATCAATTTCTTTACTCTTTTGAAGAACCTGAAGGTAAATGATATAAAATTGAAGTCACCCAACATGGTTTTAACACATCCATATATGCATAACTGAGGTAAACATGAAATTTAACATAAGTTGCTAAAATTAAATTTGTTGCTTGCTTATTATTGTCTCCCATAGTTTCCAAACTGGCTGTATTAATAATTAGGATTTATCTATTTTTAGATAATTGGCATTATAATGTGAAGGATACTTTGATTCTTGTCGATATGGTTCTATATTAATGGCATATTTGTTTCATATTTTGACATGGTGCAAGAACCAAGGCATCTCCTTGCAAGAGACTTTGTTATACTTTTGTAAAAATAAATCATATTAATAAACTGAAAGGAATTTTGGCACTTTGATATAATGTATTCACTTTATAAATTTTCAGTATTTTCTTGAAAAATAAGTGTAAGGACTTATTAAGTGAGCTGCTGTAGGATATAAAGAGTCACAAAGTTTATTTTGCTTATATTTTTTAATTCAAATCAGACAATTCCGTAAGTTTGCTCAGTCATTAAGTAACAGAGACATCAGAAGATGAGATGGCTGGTTGGCAACACCGATGCAATGGACATGAACTAGGACAAACTCCAGGAGAGGTGAGGGACAGGTAGGCCTGGCATGCTGTGTTTCATGGGGTTGCGAAGAGTCAGACATGATTGGGTGACTGAATAGCAATAACATCAGTAACGTTTAGTGTGTGACTTCCATAGTTCAAGCCCTCGTCAGGAGATTAAGAATCATAGTACAGCAAACCAAAATCACTATTTTAATGGATTTTACACTTGTGTGTGTTGAGGAAAGAGTATTAGATAGAAAAATTAGATATGTAAATAATTTGATAATGTTTCAGTTGTTGATATAAAATACGGTATGGTAAGGGAGATAGTGGTACTTGGGTGAGCGTTGCTAATTGACAGAGGATGTCAGGGAAGGGAGACCTGTGTGATAAGGTGACATTTCAGTAGAGATAAAAAGCAAGAGAATGAGCCCTGCAGATAATCCTGTCAAAAGAGCATGCCAGGCACAGCTGGTACAGTAAGGCAAAGGCAAGAACTAGATCTTGCTTATTCTTGTCAAAGAATAGTAAGAGGACAATGAGCTGAGGTTGTTTTATGTTTCTATCACCAAAGTTTAAACTTAAGAATAATAATATTGATAAAACACATAAGAATATTTTATAATTAATCAAGTATTTGCATACTTGTTAACTTACATTGTATGATTTATAAAATGTAAGTTAAACATTTATCTGATGTTGATTCACACTATATGCCTGCAATATGACTGAGAATTGTTATCCCAGCATTACAAAGGAAGAAATCAAAGTCCAAAGATATTAAGGGCCCTACCTCCATCAGCAACTTCTGAGTGAACAAGCTGGAACTGTAATCAAATCTCCCCATTCCTGGCCCATTTTCTCCCTGTTATTTTATATTTTACATCAAAAGTTAAAATAGACAGTGCCTTGATTATTCTCTGAAATACTCAGCCTGACTTAAGAATCTAGAAACAAAACCTCTATGTGAAAGTGCATACCTTGTAGCAACCATAATGCCCATCTATTTAAGTCTTCTGGACTTCCCTGATGGCTCAGTGGTAAAGAATCCACCTGCAATGCAGGAGACACATATAGGAGATGGAGTTTCAATCCCTGGTTTAGGAAGATACCCTGGAGAAGGAAATGGTAACCCACTCCAGTATTCTTGCCAAGGAAATCACATCAACAGATGAGTCTGGCAGGCTACAGTTCTTGCAGTCTGTAGAATTGGACATATTTAGTGACTAAACAACAACAAGCTCTCTTTGGAAATATGTGAGAGAGGGAGTGGTAGAAAATTAAAAGTATAGTGCCTATTATACAAATGCTTTCACTTTTCTTTTTCAAATCAACTTCTTTTGGGTTTTACACTAATACATTAATATATTATTCTTTAAAATTCGGGTATTAGAAATAAATCTGTTCTCTTGTCTCACTACGGCCACTACTATTCTACACATCTCCCCATTCCTCTACTTCTAGCCCTTCTCCCTGAGATCTCCCTGAGATCTTTCAACGTTTACACACATCACACATATCCATCTGCCCACAGAACAATAGTCACTATCTTAGATTGTGACAGATAGATGATAGATACATAGATAGACATTATATATATAATGTTTGTATAATAGAAAGGACATCACTTACATATTTTCTGCAACTTCTTATTTTTACTCATTATTTTTTGGAAATATTTTATGCTTCTACCTCCACATCCAAGGCCAGGGGTGGTGGCTGAGAACAGCTACCCCACAATCAAGGTCAGGGGTGGCGTGAAGAGGAGTTACCCCAATCCAAGGTAAGGAGCAGTGGCTGCACTTTGCTGGAGCAGCCATGAAGAGATACCCCACGTCCAAGGTAAGAAAAACCTAAGTAAGATGGTAGGCACTGAGACAAGGCATAAGAGGGCAGACAGACTGAAACCACAATCACAGACAACTAGCTAATTTGATCACAAGGAACACAGCCTTGTCTAACTCAATGAAATTAAGCCATGCCATGTGCGGCCACCCAAGACGGATGGGTCATGGTGGAGAGGTCTGACAGAATGTGGTCCACTGGAGAAGGGAATGGCAAACCACTTCAGTATTCTTGCCTTGAGAACTCCATGAACAGTATAAAAACCTAAAAAGATAGGGCACTGAAAGATAACTCCCCAGGTCGGTAGGTGCCCAATATGCTACTGGAGATCACTGGAAAATACCTCCAGAAAGAATGTAGGGATGGAGCCAAAGCAAAATCAACACTCAGTTGTGGATGGGACTGGTGGTAGAAGCAAGGTTTGATGCTGTAAAGAGCAATATTGCATCAGTTCAGTTCAGTTCAGCCGTTCAGTAACGTCCAACACTTAGTGACCCCATGAATCACAGCACGCCAGGCCTCCCTGTCCATCACCATCTCCCGGAGTTCACTCAGACTCACGTCCATCGAGTCAGTGATGCCATCCAGCCATCTCCTCCTCTGTCATCCCCTTCTCCTCCTGCCCTCAATCCCTCCCAACATCAGAGTCTTTCCCAATGAGTCAACGCTTTGCATGAGGTGGCCAAAGTATTGGAGTTTCAGCTTTAGCATTGTTCCTTCCAAAGAAATCCTAGGGCTGATCTCCTTTCAGAATGGACTGGTTAGATTTCCTTGCAGTCCAAGGGACTCTCAAGAGTCTTCTCCAACACCACAGTTCAAAAGTATCAATTCTTTGACGCTCAGCTTTCTTCACAGTCCAAACATCCATATATGACCACTGGAAAACTATAGCCTTGACTAGACGGACCTTTGTTGGCAAGGTAATGTCTCTGCTTTTCAATATGCTATCTAGGTTGGTCATAACTTTTCTTCCAAAGAATAAGCGTCTTTTAATTTCATGGCTGCAGTCACCATCTGCAGTTATTTTGGAGCCCCAAAAAATACAGTCTGACCCTGTTTCCACTGTTTCCCCATCTATTTCCCATGAAGTGATGGGACCAGATTCCATGATCTTTGTTTTCTGAATGTTGAGCTTTAAGCCAACTTTTTCACTCTCCACTTTGACTTTCATCAAGAGGCTTGTTAGTTTCTCTTTACTTTCTGCCATAAGGTTGGTGTCATCTGCATATCTGAGGTTATTGATATTTCTACCGGCAATCTTGATTCCAGCCTGTGTTTCTTCCAGCCCAGCGTGTCTCATGATGTACTCTGCATATTAGTTAAATAAGCAAGGTGACAATATACAGCCTTGACATACTCCTTTTCCTATTTGGATCCAGTCTGTTGTTCTATGTCCAGATCTAACTTCCTGATCTGCATATACATTTCTCAAGAGGCAGGTCAGCTGGTCTACTATTCCCATCTCTTTCAGAATTTTCCACAGTTTATTGTGATCCACCCAGTCAAAGGCTTTGGCATAGTCAATAAAGCAGACATAGATGTTTTTCTGGAACTCTCATGCTTTTTCCATGATCCAGCAGATGTTGGAAATTTGATTCTGGTTCCTTGGCCTTTTCTAAAATCAGCTTGAATATGTGGAAGTTCAGGGTTCACGTATTGCTGAGCTTAGCTTGGAGAATTTTGGGCATTACTTTACTAGCATGTGAGATGAGTGCAATTGTACAGTAGTTTGAGCATTCTTTGGCATTGACTTTCTTTGGGATTGGAATGAAAACTGACCTTTTCCAATCCTGTGGCCACTGCTGGAGTTTTCCAAATTTGTTGGCATATTGAGTGCAGCACTTTCACAGCATCATCTTTCAGGATTTCAAATAGATCAACTGAAATTCCATTACCTCCACTAGCTTTGTTCGTAGTGATGCTTTCTAAGGCCCACTTGACTTCACATTCCAGGATGTCTGGCTCTTGATGAGTGATCACACCATCGTGATTATCTGGGTCGAGAAGATCTTTTTTGTACAGTTCTTCTGTGTATTCTTGCCACCTCTTCTTAATATCTCTGTTTCTCTTAGGTCTACACCATTTCTGTACTTTATCAAGCCCATCTTTACATGAAACTTTCCCTTGATATCTCTTATTTCCTTGAAGAGATCTCTAGTCTTTCCCACATTGCACAGGAACCTGGAATGTTAGCTCCATGGACCAAGGCAAATTGGAAGTAGTCAAACAGGAAAGGCCAAGAGTGAACATGACATTCTAGGAATCAGGGAACTAAGATGGACTTGAATGAGTGAATTTAACTCAGATGACCATTATATCTACTACTGTGGGCAGAAATCCCTTGGAAGAAATGGAGTAGCCATCATAGTCAACAAAAGAGTGTGAAATGCAGTACTTGGATGCAATATTAAAAACGACAGAATGAACTCTGTTTATTTCCAAGGCAAATCATTCAATATCATGGTTCAGTTCAGTTCAGCATATCCTACTCTATGTGACCCCATGAATTGCAGCATGCCAGGCCTCCCTGTCCATCACCAACACCCGGAGTTCAGCCAAACTCACGTCCATCGAGTCAGTGATGCCATCCAGCCATCTCATCCTCTGTCATCCCCTTCACCTCCTGCCCCCAATCCCTCCCAGCATCAGAGTCTTTTCCAATGAGTCAACGCTTCGCAAGAGGTGGCCAAAGTACTGGAATTTCAGCTTTAGCATCATTCCCTCCAAAAAAGTCCCAGGGCTGATTTCCTTCAGAACAGACTGGTTGGATCTCCTTGCAGTCCAAAGGACTCTCAAGAGTCTTCTCCAACACTGATGGAGAAGCAACACTGATGAAGAAGCAACTTCTCAAAAGCATCAGTTCTTCGGTGCTCAGCTTTCTTCACAGTCCAACTCTCACATCCATACATGACCAATGGAAAAACCATAGCCTTGACTAGACGGACCTTTGTTGGCAAAGTAACGTCTCTGCTTTTCAATATGCTGTCTAGGTTGGTCATAACTTTCCTTCCAAGGAGTAAGCGTCTTTCAATTTCATGGCTGCAGTCACCATCTGCAGTGATTCTGGAGCTCAAAAAAATAAAGTCTGACACTGTTTCCACTGTTTCCTCATCTATTTCCCATGAAGTGATGGGACCAGATGCCATGATCTTCGTTTTCTGAATGTTGAGCTTTAAGCCAACTTTTTCACTCTCTGCTATCATGGTATGCTAATGCTATGCTAAGTCACTTCAGTCATGGGCGACTCTGTGCGACCCCATAGATGGCAGCCCACCAGGCTCCCCCATCCCTGGAATTCTCCAGGCTCCCCCATCCCTGGAATTCTCCAGGCAAGAACACTGGGGTGGGTTGCCATTTCCTTCTCCAATGCATGAAAGTGGATAGTGAAAGTGAAGTTGCTCAGTCGTGTCCAACTCTTTGCGACCCCATGGACTGCAGCACACCAGGTTCCCCATCCTTGGGATTCTCCAAGCAAGAGTACTGGAGTGGGGTGCCATTGTAATCCAAGTCTATTCCCCAACCGGTAACGCTGAAGAAGCTGAAGTTGAACTGTTCTATGAAGACCTACAAGACGTTCTAGAACTAACACCCCTACCCCAAAAGATATCCTTTTCATTATAGGGGGCTGGGAGGCAAAAATAGGAAGTCAACAAACACCTGGAGTAACAGAGAATAGAGTTATGCCAAGATAATGCACTGGTCATAGCAAACACCCTCTTGCAACAACACAAGAGAAGACTCTACACATGAACATCACCAGATAGTCAGCACTGAAATCAGATTGATTATTTCCTTTGTAGCCAAACATGGAGAAGCTCTATACAATTAGCAAAAACAAGACCGGGAGCTGACTGTGGCTCAGATCTTGAATTCCTTATTACCAAATTCAGACTCAAATTGAAGAAAGTAGGGAAAACCACTAGACCATTCAGGTATGAACTAAATCAAATCCCTTATGACTATACAGTGGAAGTGAGACATAGATTTAACGGACTAGATGTTATACACAGAGTGCCTGATGAACTATGGATGGAGGTTCATGACATTGTACAGGAGACAGGAATCATGACCATCCCCAAGAAAAAGAAATGCAAAAATGCAAAATGGCTCTCTGAGGAGGCCTTACAAATAGCTGTGAAAAGAAGAGATGCAGAAAGCAAAGGAAAAAGGAAAGATATTCCCATCTGAATGCAGAGTTTCAAAGAATAGCAAGGAGAGATAAGAAAGCCTTCCTCAGTGATCAATGCAAAGAAAAAGAGGAACAAAAAAGAATGGGAAAGGCTAGAGATCTTTTCAAGAAAGTTAGAGATACCAAGGGAGCATTTTATGCAAAGATGGGATCAATAAATGAAACGGTAGGGACCTAGGAGAAGCAGATTATATTAAGAGGTGGCAAGAATACACAGAAGATTTAAACAACAAAAAAATATATATTCTTTCAACACAGATAATCAAGTTGGTGTGATCGCTCACCTAGACCCAGACATCCTGGAATGTGAAGTCAAGTGGGCCTTAGGAAGCATCACTATGAACAAAACTAGTGGAAGTGATGGAATTCCAGTAGAGCTATTTCAAATCCTGGAAGATGATGCTGTGAAAGTGCTGCACTCAATATGCCAGCAAACTTGGAAAACTCACCAGTGGTCACAGGACCAGAAAGGGTCAGTTTTCATTCCAATCCCAAAGAAAGTCAATGCCAAAGAATGCTCAAACTACTGCATAATTGCACCCATCTCACACGTCAGTAAAGTAATGCTCAAAATTCTCCAAGCCAGACGTCAGCAATACGTGAACTGTGAACTTCCAAATGTTCAAGCTGGTTTTTGAAAAGGCCGAGGAACCAGAATCAAATTGCCAACATCTGCTGAATCATCGCAAAAGCAAGAGAGTTCCAGAGAAACATCTATTTCTGCTTTATTGACTAAGCCAAAGACTTTGACTTTGTGGATCACAATAAACTGTGGAAAATTCTGAAAGAGATGGGAATACCAGACCACCTGACCTGCCTCTTGAGAAACTTATATGCTGGTCAGGAAGCAACAGTTAGAACTGGACATGAAACAACAGACTGGTTCCAAATAGGAAAAGGAGTATGTCAAGGCTGTATATTGTCACCCAGCTTATTTAAATAATATGTAGTGTACATCATGAGAAACCCTGGACTGGATGAAGCACAAGCTGGAATCAAGATTGCCAGGAGAAATATCAATAGCCTCAGATATGCACATAACACCACCCTTACGGCAGAAAGTGAAGAACTAAAGGGCCTCTTGATGAAAGTGAAAAGGAGAGTGAAATAATTGGCTTAAAGCTCAACATTCAGAAAATGAAGATCATGGCATTTGGTCCCATCACTTCATGGGAAATAGAAGGGGAAACAGTGGCTGAGTTTATTTTTCTGGGTATCAAAATCACTGCAGATGGTGATTGCAGCCATGAAATTAAAAGATGCTTACTCTTCGGAAGGAAAGTTATGGCCAACCTAAACAGCAGATTAAAAAGCAGAGACATTACTTTGCCAACAAAGGTCCGTCTAGTCAAGGCTATGGTTTTGCCAGTGGTCATGTATGGATGTGAGAGTTGGACTGTGAAGAAAGCTGAGCGTCAAAGAATTGATGTTTTTGAACTGTGGTGTTGGAGAAGACTCTTGAGAGTCCCTTGGACAGCAAGGAGAAACAACTAGCCTATCCTAAAGGAGATCACTCCTGGATTTTCATTGGAAGGACTGATGTTGAAGCTGAATCTCCAGTATTTTGGCCACGTAATGCGAATAACTGACTCCTTTAAAAAGACCCTAATAATGGGAAAGATTGAGGGCAGGAGGAGAAGGGGATGACAGAGGATGAGATGGTTGCATGGCATAACCAACTCAATGGACATGGGTTTGGGTGGACTCCGGGAGTTGGTGATGGACAGGGAGGCCTGCCGTTGCAGTTCATGGGGTCGCAAAGAGTCGGAGAAGACTTAGCAATGATCTGAACCATGCTTCTACAGCCTGATATACATCATTTTTTTTAAAATGCTGCACAGTATTTCCACAATAAGGACTACTACAGTAAGTGTATTGAGTCATTCTCTGAAAGAAAAATATTAGGATGTTTCAAGGAATTTCTTTATAGTAAGAATCAGAGAATTATTCTCCTTGAAACTCTCTGAAAATTTTCCTTATTAGTGAGCTAAGCATTAGCAGTTCCTTTACCAGCTGGACCCTTAGTCTCCCTAATTATGTCTCAGGGGTTTAATAATCAAGCAGACAGAGGAAAATAAGTTTCATACTTATTCCCAAAGAAAAAAAAAAATTTCAAGAAAGGAACTTTAGATTGCTTTATGAATTCAAGGCAAGTCATCTCTTAAACCAAGTTTTTTTGGGGGGACAGGGGGGATTGGTAACGAACACAATAATGAAAAACAGCCTAATCCAAGATGTTTACTAAAGAAAGGAAATTTCAAATAGCATATGAAAGGGTCAAGGTGATAATTTAAAACACAAATTAACTCAGAAGATATGAAAAAAATAAGCAATCAGACAGTTATGCTTTCCAATAATCAGTGAATCACAGAGAAATAATAATTCACCTTTTCTTGAAGAGCTTCCTATTGATTTAAGTAACTCAATATGTGAGTATTGAGCTAGAGACTCAGGTATTCAGATAAACAAAATGTTTTGGTTTTAAGTGTGGATACTGAAGACATATAACCAAGGAGAATAATTAAATTTAATGTTGTCGAAGGTACTTTTTAGAAAGTAGATCTGAATCTCATTGTAGGGACAATTTTTTACAATTTAGAATGGTGACTGACAGAAATCTAAGACCATGGTTATCTCCTGCTAAAGTCACTCATGATCCTGCACCAGACAGCACCACAGACAAAACATGAAATGAGGAAGAAGCCAATCAATAAAGTAAAGCAATCATTGAGCTTTTTTATTTCAAAAGATAGATGAAACCAGTGTGACAGTAGTCCTATCTTGGAAAAATAGAACAAAAGCCTATAATGGGACATGAGTTTGCATAGGTTGAGTTGTAGCAGAATAATCTTAAGAATTTCTAATTCCTAGCTGAATTTATGGCTCCAGAGAGTGGTTTAGAGACATAGAATCTTCTAGCCAGTTGAATAAAATGAAATATAAAGGATTAAATACAATTTTAAAGGAAAGTTAAAAGAGAGAGCAAGAGAGACAAAGAGAGAGAACAAAATTATTCTGGGGAGCAAAACAACGCCCTGGAGAAATTATAGACAAAATATTTTAAATAAAATGTAATATCTCCACTTTTGCACCTTAAGTATGGTGGGCAACCTGTAATTTGAGGAGACTTTAAATCACAGTTCAGTTCACTTCAAATTCAGTCACTCAGTTGTGTCCGACTCTTTGCAACCCCCTGAACTGCAGAACGCCAGGCCTCCCTGCCCATCACCAACTCCCGGAGTACTGTCAAATCCACTTCCATAGAGTCGGTGATGCCATCCAGCCATCTCATACTCTGTCATCCCCGTCTCCTCCTCTCCCCCATCCCTCCCAGCATCAGAGTCTTTTCCAATGAGTCAACTCTTTGCATGAGGTGGCCAAAGTATTGGAGTTTCAGCTTTAGCATCAGTCCTCCCAATGAACACCTAGAACTGATCTCCTTTAGGATGGACAGGTTGGACCTCCTTGCAGTCCAAGGGACTCTCAAGAGTCTTCTCCAACACCACAGTTCAAAAGCATCAATTCTTCGGCACTCAGCTTTCTTCACAGTCCAACTCTCATATGCATACATGCCTACTGGAAAAACCGTAGCCTTGACTAGATGGACCTTTGTTGGCAAAGTAATATCTCTGCTTTGGAATATGCTATCTAAGTTGGTCATAACTTTCCTTTCAAGGAGTAAGCGTCTTTTCATTTCATGGCTGCAATCACAATCTGCAGTGATTTTGGAACCCAAAAAAATAAAGTCTGACACTGTTTCCACTGTTTCCCCATCTATTTCCCATGAAGTGATGGGACCGAATGCCATGATCTTCGTTTTCTGAATGTTGAGCTTTAAGCCAACTTTTTCACTCTCCTCTTTCACTTTCATCCAAAGGCTCTTTAGTTCATCTTCACTTTCTGCCATAAGGGTGGTGTCATCTGCATATCTGAGGTTATTGGTATTTCTCCCGGCAATCTTGATTCCAGGTTTTGCTTCTTCCAGCACAGTATTTCTCATGATGTACTCTGTGTATAAGTTAAATAAGTAGGGTGACGATATACAGCCTTGACATACTCCTTTTCCTATTTGGAACCAGTCTGTTGTTCCATGTCCCATTCTAACTGTTGCTTCCTGACCTCAATATAAGTTTCTCAAGAGGCAGGTCAGGTGGTCTAATATTCCCATCTCTTTCAGAATTTTCCAGTTTATTGTGATCCACACAGTCAAAGGCTTTGGCATAGTCAATAAAGCAGACATAGATGTTATTCTGGAGCTCTCTTGCTTTTTCCATGATCCAGCAGATGTTGGCAATTTGATCTCTGGTTCCTCTGCCTTTTCTAAAACCATCTTGAACATCTGGAAGTTTACAGTTCACATACTGCTGAAGCCTGGCTTGCAGAATTTTGAGCATTGCTTTATTAGCGTGTGAGATGAGTGCAGTTGTGCAGTAGTTTGAGCATTCTTTGGCATTGCTTTTCTTTGTGATTGGAATGAAAACTGACTTTTTCCAGTCCTGTGGCCACTGCTGAGTTTTCCAAATTTGGTGGCATATTGAGTGCAGCACTTTCACAGCATCATCTTTCAGGATTTGAAATAGCTCAACTGGAATTCCATCACCTCCACTAGCTTTGTTCGTAGCGATGCTTTCAAGGCCCACTGACACTCAAGTAAGCTTGCCTTAGTGTGTAAATGAAAGTGAAAGTCACTTAGTTGTTTCTGATTCTTCGCATCCCCATGGGCTGTAGCCCAGAGGCTCCTCTGTCCATGGAATTCTCCAGACAAGAATAGTGGAATAGTAGAAACTCCTTTCTCCAGGGGATCTCTCTGGACCAGGGATTGAACCCTGGTCACCTGCATTGCAGACAGATTCTTTACTGTCTCAAGCCTCAAGGAAGCCCAAAGAGTAATGACTATTCAGAAAGTCAGCAAGCCCAGAAGATCGTAGACTAGTTTTTCAAAGAATGATCTTCCCGGAGTTAGAATTCGAGGTTCATTTATAAAAGGGGAGGGAGAGGTCCTGGTTTAGTCAGACTCCAGAAGGGAATGTGTTATTTCCTTCCTGTAGCCATTCATAGATACACAGGTGGAACGGACAGGATATTTCCTGTGAGCTATACAAAGGTATTTTAGGTTAATGGTCGTTACTTTGGAGACAGGATTCCTAGAGATGGGACATTATGTATACTTTAAGCTTACAGGCAGCATACTTTTGGTAACTTATTCTTCCCTATTACATACACATTTTACATAGTATAATATAGTTGACATTACATTATAGGTAATAAACCTGGTCTGTGCTAGATTAAAAGAATAATGGCAATAGATATTGTTTGAACACTTACTATGTATTAGGTAATACACTAGGCATCGTGCATAGATTTACTCATTTAATCATCACAACCACCACACGAGGAGATATTGTTATGCGCATTAATAAATGAGAAAATTGTAGCTTAGAGAAAACAAGAAAGAAAGTCAGAAAAAATGATATGGACTTATGGTCAAAGGTCCAGTAAAACTGAAATAAAATATTTGGCTATTTCTTCAAGGCTATACATTCCACCAAGAATTCCAAGATGATCGTCCCACTACCAAATAATTCATGAAATCTATCACTAAATAAAAATAAAATTAGTTCTAGAAAGATGTTCATTTAAAGTCATTTACTGAAAAGTAAGCCAACTATTTCTGGAAAGAACTACTAGAAATTAAATATCTAGATCATAAAAGAAGTAACCAATGATTGTTAACAATATTGGTCAAAACATTTCATGATTGAGCATTGTATTTTGTCAAAAGCTTATGTTGCTTTTTCCTGATGAGCACTTAGCTGAGTACTTCATATTTTTCTGGTAATATATTTTATGCTTAATTTAAAGAAGAAGAATCTAAACCAGAGATTTAAGAGTTTCTTGAGATGGTGGCATGTTGCAATCTGATATTTAGGTTATATGTACAACTAGACTTTTTAAAATTAGGGCTATAAGGTATTGCTTTATATTTAGAAGAAAAAAATATTTACTTGAAATATTTCCCATGATTCCTCCTCAATAATCATTTCCCTAGATTTCCTTTTCCTTTAACATTTTTTTTGTGAAGAAAAGATAACAGTTGCACTTTCCCTAAGAAGGTCAAATTACATCAATGACATATGTTTCACGTTAAAATTGTCTTCCCTTTTGTGAATAATGTAAAGGTTAGTTAAAACCATAAATTCTAAATAGCTGTCTAGTAATATTTTTGTCAGCAAATTATTCTAAATACACTACTAGTTTCTAGACACATTCCTGTAAGATTCTGTGCAATTTGAAGAAATCTTAAAGTATAAAACTTCTGCAATCATAAGACATCAAAAAAAAATAGAACTGGTGATTAGGAAAATTGGCTATTCCATTATGGTGTGAAAATATTTCTGTTATTTAGGGTTCGCTTTCACAAGGTTCTTTTCTTTCCTATAACTTTTTCGTGTGCTCTACTCTTTTTAATTCTTAAAATTTGCTGCTAAGGCAAATTGGAATTGTTTGATTAAGGCACCTACCTATACTATTGTCCAATCATTAAGACATAAATTATTTTAATTTTCTGAAAATTTTTCTTTATAACCAAAGTAATTATAGACTAAAAAGAAAATAGCTTAGAAATGCATTCTCACACTTGATTGAACAAACATTGCCAAATATTTTCTACTTGCCCAATACAACTTTCCTTGTTCTTTGTTTTCTTTTTCCCTCTAAGCAACTTAATAAAAAAGCATTTTATGAATGAGATAAGAGAGAAAGGAGCTTTTTTCTTCACTATAGATATTATGTTAATTATAATTGAACCCATCCCGATGTAAAATTCTTGTACATTGTCCAATTAGTAATCATTAATGTATTATATGTATCTCTTTTTCTGGTTACATATGACCCTTGTCATGAATTAGCCTCTATATAGTTTTCATTATCCTATTCTACAATGTAGAATCAGTTGGGATTCAAGATTTTCCCCCATTCAATGTCTCCCTCTCTTGGTTTTCACGAGCTACATTAATCAAAGAAATAGTTCTTTTATCTTAAGCAACAAATCTCAGGGAATAATTCTGGTATTTTTCTATGATACCTCATAAAGTGTTCTGACAGGCAGTAAAGTCTCAAAAAGTTACAAAATGACAGACAGTTTCCCTGATTCATATTCAGTCACAAGGGTGCAATTTTCCATTTACCTGTTTTGTTATATAGTACACATATTGGAAACTCATTTTTGTTTAATGTGATGTAAACTAGTTTTGCTAGGAAGTATCTTCACTCAGATAACTCTACAATCTTGTTTGTCTGCCTAGACAAGCTAATCTGATTATAATCATGTTATTTATCTTTTAATTTCTTTTGAAGCTGATGTACATCAGAAGTGGCATTCAGCTGGGACTCACATAGGTAAAATTGATTTTATCAGGTTTAAATGTTTCAGGGCCTGGGCACATGTTTTTATATATGCAATCTTAAAGCACCCTGCGTGAGAGTCCAACAGAGAAACTGCAGGCATAAGCTCAATGGTAAAATATCACAAGACTCTAATAATGCAAACATGGTCATAAGTAGGGTCCTGGTGATTTGATCCCCATTTATCTTTTTTGAATGAATCAGCCATAAACACTTGTCAGAAACATACAATATTTTATTAAAGAGCAAGAGAAACTATTGTTATTCAAACAATGCCCAGCTGGCATCTTCCTCCTGAATTGAATCCACCTACAATACTAAAACAAATATTAGGGAAAACAACAAAAGTATCTTTCATTTCTAGATTCATGAGAAAAATTGATGAGAGTATCAATTAATGGCCAAGTCATTTAAAACGAGGCAAATAAACTGAAAATTTTACTTTGATACCCACTACTTGAACAGGAAAAACTAGAAACCATAAAAACATAATAATAATTTTGTTTAATGCATGATCTTGCACAAACTATTTGAGCTGAGAAAGAGCCAAGTTAGCTTCAACTTCAGGATACTGAATTATATAATCTCCTAAAGTCCCTTCTTCAGAAATTTATTGCTAAGAGCATTTACCATGGTGAGGGGGGTCCAGGTAGGATGATGGGTGAATGCCCTGCCATGCAATTAGAAAGCAAATCAGAACCATGATGAAAATCATCCAGTGGTTGAAATCACAGCAGATGGCTGAACTTCTGGAGAGTGATCAATCACAGCATTGTTTGTAGTCACTGAAATTTGGAAATAACTAAATGCCCATCATTAGAGAAACAGATGAATAGAAATGTGGAATACTAATGTAACAATTAACAATAATATATTAAATATATAATGAGACAGAGAGGTGCACACATATGTACACACACACAGAGAAAGTGAAAGAGACTTAAAGAGAATAGATGAAAAATCAAGTCCCATTATCATCTGTATTTTTTTAATCTCACACTCCAAAGTAAAATTGTTACAAATAAAAATATATCTGTGTAAAACAGACTAGAACTGTATATACTGCCCTCCTGATGATATTTTTTTTTCCTCTGGAAAAATGGGCAAGGATTGTTTTAAAGGAAATAAGATTATAACTATTATTATTCTTGTGTTTTCTGTTATTTGTACCTGTATTTAAGCAACAAAAAGGAAAGAAAGAAATACATGATACCAAGAGAACACCAACAATGAAATACGTGATACCAAGAAAACCAGATATTTTGTATAAGGACTTCTAGAGCATTACTGTATAGAGCTAACATGCATATGTATTACTGGGGAAATCACTTGCTGTAGATGGTTGAATTACTCAGGACTCTTGGTTACAAATAACAAAAACCATGTTTAAGTAATTAAATAAGGAGGCCATTAGACTGACGTGGCTCCAAAGCACTGGTGGTCTCTATAAGCAAAACAAAACCTAAGCCAGCATCAATGTACTTGAATTTGACAAAGTGAAATTTGAGAAGAGACAATCACAGTCAACTAGCCTTCCCAAATAAAGCAACTACTTAAGTTATAACCAATCTTTTCTTTTTCCTTTGTTTCTACATATAAACCTTTTCCCTACCTTCTCCTATCAGTGGAGTCATTCCTAACCACTTTCAGTTTGGCACTGCCCTGCTGAAATTGACATATACTTGAATAAACTGAAATTTTGAATGGGTCTCAATTGATCTTTAGTATCCATTAATGCCAACTTAAATATGTGGAAAATATCTTTAAAATCCAAGCACATCATACAGGTAGGCTCAGGACAGAGTTGGGTCATTAGAAGTATGTTAAAATTCAGACGGCCTAAGAACTTGCTCAATTTTGCCTTTTCCTTTTTTTCTCCCTCATTTTTCTCTTTCTCCCTGTAGACTAGGTTCCTTCATCTCTCCACACTAGATATCTCTCAGTCCCAGCTTCAGTTTCTTTGTGAACATAATTTATGCAAACTGGGTCTTTTATTAACTTCTGATTCAATTAAATTGCATCTCAAATAAGAAAATAAGGAGATGGAGAAGAGGAGTCACTGTTTGAAAAAGAATGAAAGAAAATGTAACTCTCCTGGTAAGTATATATTGAAGGACAGAGGAGCAGTTTTAAAGTAGTGGATTCTGAGAGTCCCTTGGACTGCAAAGAGATCAAACCAATCAATCCTAAAGGAAATCAACCCTGAGTATTCATTGGAAGGACTGATGCTGAAGCTGAAGTTCCAATACTTTGGCCACCTGGTGTAAAAAGCCGACTCTTTAGAAAAAATCCTGATGCTGGGAAAGATTAAAGGCAGGAGGAGAAGGGGACGACGGAGGATGAGGTGGTTGGATGGCATTACGGACTCAATGGACGTGAGTTTAAGCAAGCTCCAGGAGATGGTGAAGGACAGGGAGATGACAGGGGTTACACAGAGTCAAACAGGACTGAGAGACTGAAGAACTGTATCACATTTAATGATTTTACACATGCCGTTCTTTCAGTTTTAAATAGGCATGTAGGTCTTGACACCTATTCTGTCATTACCCCTTTAAGGCTCTGTATAAAATTTTAAAATAGAATTTAAAATTAGTTAAATTTAAGTTAGTATCTATTCTAATATTCAATTGTTAATTGACTATTATGTTCACATAATTCATATATTTTATAAATATAAGAATATTGCTCATACAGTTTAGTTCATTACAGGATTATATATCTTACCCTTATTAAAACAGACAGAACTGTTTCATGTAGTGATTTTGAGTATCCCATATGATATATTTGTTTTTATTTAAAATATGTCCATAAGTTAATTTAATAATGGAGAATGCCTGTATGCTCAGTTTCTCAGATATATCTCTCTTTGAGACCCTGGCAGACTGTAGCCTGCCAGACTTCTCTGTCCATGAAATTTCCCAGGCAAGAATACTGAAGTGGGTTGTCATTTCCTATTTCAGGGGAATCTTCCCAACCCAGGCATCAGACCTGCATTGACAAGTGGATTGTTTACCACTGAACCACCTGGGAAGCCCACAATAGAGGATAATGAATAGCAAACTCAGTCATTTGAGGACTTGTTTTCATTCTATTTAGAGCAATTCCTTTATTGACTAGTCATTTTGTGCTTGACTGAGATTAAGGATTACTTAACCACCCCAGATAGGCATTACAAAATTTGTGTAACTTATAGAATCATTAAATTCCACGTACATTATCTTTTGTATCAATGCTCAGTTGTTCAGTCATATCTGACTTTTTGTGACCCCATGGACTGCAGCTTACCAGGCTCCACTGTCCATGGGATTTCCCAGGCAAGAATACTAGAATAGGTTGCTATTTCCTACTCCACATTATCTTTTACTTTGAGGTATTTTGATTGATATAAACTAAAAAGGCCTCAGTGGAAACAGACAAAAAAGGTAATAGTTCATCAAAAAAGTGAAAACATAACATATTACAATGAATTCACATTAAAGTTTCATTTTTGAATTTTTTGAACATTCATTTATGTTTAAAAATATAGCTCCCTCATATTAACATGAATTTGAGCAAGCTCTGCGAGTTCATGATGGACAGGGAAGTCAGGCACGCTGCAGTCCATGGGGTCTCAAAGAGTTGGACACAACTGAGTGACTGAACTGAACTGAACATATGTCTTCTGCTTCTCTGAGCAGTCTCAAAGGTGCCAGACAAGAATACAAGAACTCATCAAGCTCACTTAGTCATTCCAATTTATTATTTGTTATTATTTTTTCCTTTTTTGGTTTTCACTTTTGGCTACTGAAGGTATAACTTAACTTATTCTTGTAACTGCTTAACCTCTGAAAGCATTTCCAAGACCTAAAATTACAAATATAAGTATACATTTTCCAAGTAGGAAGGAAGAATAAATGAAAGATAGTCTGTATTGCTGGATTATTATAGATCTGGGCATATTTAAAGATATATAGAGAAATGTGGATATAGACAGTGAAATGAAACTCTCAGAAGGAGATGAGAATAAGAACAAAGTGGAGCAATAATTTGAAAGGTTAAGAATTTTCTAAATTTAATGAAAATATTTTAACCTATGCATGTTGTAACCAAGATGGTCAGTGAACCTCACAAAGAATACATACAACAAAATCTATACCTAGGCACACATAGTTAAATGTCTATAAAGTAAAAATGAATCAAAAATTTCATCACTGGTCAAAGATGAAACAGCACATAACATTTAGAATACTGAGAGTTAAGGCTGACAGTTCATTAGAAACAAGTTAAGATCAAAGGAAAATGATACAGAATTAGTGAAGTGCTTAAAGTAAATAAAATACCAAGCAAAAATTCTATATCCAGTGAAAATATCCTTCAAAAATGAAAATAAAATAAGGACATTATTCAGACAGAAGCAGAAAATATATGTTTCTAGCAGAACTTTATTGCAAGATAGGACAAAACTAGTTCTTCATGCTGAAGGAAGGTAGAAAATGACCAAAAAACAACAACAACAACAACAACAGAACTCTGGATGTTAAGAAAGAAATAACCAAGGGTATTCATACATATAAATAAGCAGATTTTTGTTGTGCTTATTTTTATAGATATATGTATATGCATGTATTCATAAACATATATGTGTTGGTACATACATATGTTTGTGTGTGGCTATAGAAATACATTATGAACATTACTATAAAATAATTTTAAAATATAAAAATAGTTAAATAATACAACTAAAGAGAGAAAAATATAAAACCACAATCCTGGTTGGATATATAATATTCTTAATGGATACTGATATGTTTTCATAGAAAAAAAATAGAATGGCATGGAAGATTTGAGTAGAATTATCCACTAAATTATTTGTTACAGAATGGTTACTATGCTCAGCAACAACAACAACAAAACTCATATTTTTTTCAAGTGCATATTGAGCATTCACCAAGATTGAGCATACACTAAGCCAAAGAACAAAACTCAGTAAATTTCAAAGGACCAAAATATACAACATGTATATAAATCAATGATGAAAAACCATTTCATTTCCATTGGAATATCTAAAATTTAAAAGTTTGACAGTACCAAATAGTGTCAAGAATGTAGAACATCACAAAGTTTCATCCTTGCTGACAGAGGATTGTAAAATGTCAAACTTTGGAGCATTGTTATGATGTCATCAGTGTCTGTCAAAGTTAAATAACTATCTCCCTTAAATCAGCACCAGAAAACAAATAAATATTTTACATTGTAATCATATGATGAGATACCACTAGTAATAAACATTTGGTTGAATGAAAGAACTCAAAAGTAATTGGCTTCTCAGAGAATAGGAACTAATTGTTAGAAATAGAGGAAAGCTTTTAGGGATGATGGGAATGCTTTGTATCTCATTTTGCACAGTGATTATGTTACTGCATAAATTCAAAAACTCATTCAGATGGATGTTTAAAACCTGTGAATTTTATTTTATGTAAATTACACCTCAAAGGAAAACTACAACAAAGAAAAAGTGAAATTACATATAATTCAATCAAGAAGTATTTATTGAGTGAGCAAGAACAGGGTCTCCTGATGATTGAGGTGTAGTCTATGCCAGCAACAAAAGACTCATAAGCTCTTCTCAAGTAACTGATATTTTAACTACAGTGAAAGAGAACACACACATGTTAAATAATACTTTTAAATACCAATATAAGTGATAGTACAATACATTCTATTGTTAACTTTAAGTTGAAGTCTTGCCTTTATCTTCAGGATAGAGAATAAGAGCACTTTGAGAAATTAAAAAGACTTCTTGTAAGTATTATGTTTGAGTCTGGCATTTCAATATTAGTCAAGATTTTGTTGAAAGAAACAAAATAAAGATGGTACAGTCATGACCTCTTAAATTTTGCTACATTTTTTGTAAACATGGGTGAATTAGTTTCCAATTATTTATGTAAAAAATTATCACATATTGTCTCAAGGTAAAACAAGCATATTATAACTATGGAGGTCAGCAGTCCATAATCGGTTTCCCTGGACTAAAATAAAAATGTAGAAAGTCAGCGTTCCTTCTGAGGGTGCTAGAGAAGAATGTATCTTTTTTAGTTTCTGGAGTTGTCTGGCATGTGACAAAAGTTATAAACATTCCCTCCTATTCAAAAAGTAAGAAAATAAGAAGAGAAAAAAGAAAATCACCAGTACCAATTTCAAAATGCAGCCTGGAAAATCCCACTTTGTTTCAGATGTCTAGAAATAATCCTTTTGTGATTCTGAGTCTATGAATCCACATTTATTTGAGTATCTATAAAACTGGACTTCCCTGTAGCTCAAACAATAAAGAATCTGCCTGCAGTTCAGGAGACCCAGGTTCAATCCCTGGGTCAAGAAGAGAAGATCCTCTGGAGAAGGGAATGACAATCCACTCCAGTATTCTTGCCTGGAGAATCCCATGGACAGAGAAGCCTGGCAGGCTACAATTCATGGGGTCACAAAGAATCTTAACTTCTGTAAAATTGTGTGTGGGGGTGGTCTTATATCTTTCAAGTCCCTTTTACCATGAAAGGCATATATTCACAAATTTCAAGAATTAGGATGTGGGCATCTTTTGGAGACTTTTTTTTTTTTTCTGCCTACTCTATTGGGTTTAAAAAAAAATCCTATGATTTTCATTAGCAGAATTTCTTCACTTGATTATAAGTAATGTAAACATATTGATTGCCCATATTATAAACCTGACATACTTTTAAAAAAGAAGAGGAAGGTTTTGTGGTTTTTTTTGCATTACAGCAGGGAAAATCATTTTTCACCCTAGAATGAATTATCCCATTGACCACAGCAGTGACTATTTGAATATTCAGGTTTTCTTGATCCTGAAATGATATTCCACTCCCTACAGAAAATCCTTAAAATATCACTCCTTCAAATCTTTCCGAGAGCAAAGTTTATTGGGCAGATGTTTTAGTTACCTATTGCTGTGTAATAACTTATATTAAAATGTAATTACTTTAGACAAAAATAAACATTTTGCATTAGGAATTTGGGGATAGTTTTAGCTGGCTGGTTCTAGCATGGGATGTCTCATGAATTTATGGTTAAGATGTTAGGGGCTGCAGTTATCTGCAAACTTGAGTATACATGGAGGACCCACCTCCATGATTTCTTACTCATGGCTGGCAAGTGGATGCTTCCTCTTGGTAGGAGGCTATGGATTCTTGCCACAGTTTGTCTCAACTTCCTCCTAAGTGAATGATCTAGGAGAATAAGGTAAAAGTATAAATTTATTTAACCATTATAGATTCTACTGGTCACACAGAGCGTTCCTGATACAATTTGCTGGAGACGACACAAGGGAATGAATATCAGAAAGCAAGTTTTCTTGGGGACCATCTTGGACATGGCTGGGCTGCCCCATAAGTAGTACAGAATTTAAGGAAATGTATCAGACAGAATCTCAGCTTTGAAACAAGTCCCCACAGGCAGTGAAGGGAAAACATCCATGATCAACAAAGGATTTGAAATCAGTATTAAAAAATTTTGTTCTATCACCTCACTTATTCTTATATTTGCCTTTGGAGAAGAAGACTAAGATGAAGTATTCAGAAGACTTCATGAAAAATAGAATATTGTTGATATGTAAAACATAAACATGGAAATATATCTAAATCACTGAAAATATTTGCTCCATATCTAGTGTATGAGAACTTGATACAGCGTTTATCAACTGGGTGTTTACAGAATTAATCTTGCAAAAGTAGGCACAGCTTCTAAAGACTCATTTCAACACATTTTCCAAAAATGCATTGTTTTAAGGGGGATTTAGTCAGTATTTCAAATTTCACTTTCACTTTTAAATATCCCTTTGGCTCTAAAATTTTCATTATGAAATAATTGTAACTGAAAGGAAAATAAGTTATCTAATCTTTTCTCTAAGCAAAACTGTTAAGGTAGTGTTCAAAATTAGTGGATAATTATTTGGACTTGTGTTCCACATCTTGTCTTTTGCTGCAGCTAACAGTGACCTAGGTTAGGCTAAAGTTGCTCCTGTATTGTAACAAATATGTTTATTTAGCATTTTTGGAAAGATCAAGCAAAAGTAGGTTGAGAATGAGGACTAGAACATGGTTGAGTAAATAAAACCTCTATGCTCTGCTTCATCTGAAGGTGTTATGGTCTGATTTTTGCAATATTCCTTTACAGAAAAAGTCAAAATAACAAGACAATTGCTGGCCTTAGGCAGAAGATAAAAACATCATAATCCTTTGTATACTCATTCAAAAAATATATATGCAGGACCTATTTTTTCTAATACAAGGCTGGACATTATAGAGAAAAGGTCCTGGACAATACAACATCCTTAACCTCAAGAAACTATGTGAAGGCGTCCTGACACTTGTTGTTTTGGATCCATCAATTAGTGACCTTCTTGCTCTCTAGATTCCTCTTAGGAAAGCCTGAGCAAAAAGGAGTCAGAAGAGAATGAAAATATCAACTTTATTTAAGGTTACCCAAAATGCAGATGTGTCAGTAAAGGTGGGAGAGGACAGCACTGGGATGTAAGGCTAGAGTGTGGTGGACGCCATCCTCTACTCTTCTAACTTACTTCTCCCAGCTTCAGCGCCCCTCCCATAATTCACCACTGATTTCTCCCCATTTGCCCATATTTAGGTTAAATCTGACAAAACAGATGCTTATCCAGTACAACAGCAAACACTGTTTATCCTTAGGGATTAATATGCATTTTATCTCCCTGTCTGAATGTCTTAAGATAAACCTAGTGTTACAAGCAATTTCTCCCACAGTGACAGGCTCTTAGTCACCCTAAATACTCCTGGGATACATCAGCCATCTGACACCTAAGGTCTCTATCATTCATATATCTCAGGCCCTGAGTCCTGCCAGTGATACACGTGGTGTGATTTTGCAGTCACTGAAATTTACAGTCAAACTCTAACAGATGAATAGGAAGATTTTAGGAGGAGCCCAACACCTCATCTGGTATGACCAGATCAACATATATCTAGTTAGAAAAAGAAAGAAAATTATAGCACAAAAACTCCAGAAAATCCTTTGCAGTGTATATTAAAAAGTTGCTTCAAAACTTAGAAATGTGAAATGGGACTAAATTAAACTGATATGATTTCATTTTACTAATGAGCAAATATTTAAACAACTTTATTAACCCTCTAGATAGCTGCCAATATAAAAATTCCTTCAATAAAGAATTTCTATCCCCTTGTTTATTAGAGTCATGTTTTTCACATGGCTGTTCTCTGGCAGGTCTTCAGTTTAAAAATATGAATGCATTAATATAAAAAGTTCAGAGGTCAAAACCTTAAAATATTTTAGGTTATGCCATAGTCATATGAATTAATTAGATTAACATATAATTATTGAAACCCAGATGAATATGTAGGAAGAAAGTGATATAGATAAAGGGAAGCTGAAATTTTAATGATTTTAAGATTATTATTATGCACTAACTCTGTTTCTAATAATGCAGAGAATTAACAGACTCAGGTAATAATACCCTCACAGCAAGATTCTCTTTGTTTTTATTATTACCCACTATTAACCAAAACATAGCCTTGATAGTAAATGCAGACACCAGCATACTATCAAGGCTATGTTTGGCACTAGTCTTAAAGAATACAGGTGACAAAAGAGACTAGGGTTTGTTCCCTGGGTCGAGGAGATCCCCAGAGGAGAGCTTGGCAACCTACTCCAGTATGCTTGCCTAGAGAATCCCTGGGACAGAGGAATCTGGTGGGCTACAGTCCCTGAGATTACAAAAAGTCAGACATGACTGAAGCAACTTAGCACACAAGCACAAATATAGAATGTATTTGTTTTTAAATCAGTTGTCTTTCATTCTGTATTTTGTGATCAGTGTCTATGGAAAGAACAGGTACCATGTATACTTAACACTTCTGAAAATTCATAATAAAAGATGTCAAAGGTTAAGAAGTAAGTATTAAAATAAAGTCCTGATTTTCAATCCTAGTGGGTAACCATTTGGGGTCAAATGTAATAGTCACCATGAAGAGCAGATACATCATGGCGTCTCTGCTAGCACTAACTAAATATTATCGCTCTGCTATTTCAACAGCAAACTGCAGCCCTTCGGAGCCAGCAGGCTCTCCTCAAGGTCTTGCTGATGTGTAGCAAAAATATTTTAGTGTGAAAAAACTACTCCCTAGTGCATTTGTTTGCAAACTGCTGAATTTCTAGATAACTCTATGTTCGAGGACTATTTTTGATAGTGCAGATATGGTGCTGAGATGCCTCTAAAAGAATCAACACTTCTTTTTTATTTTCTTTCTTTTTAACTCACAGCATGACAAACCCAGTAGAAACACAAATCTGCTTGGGTAGCAATTTTTTATTTTGTACAGTAATTTGTTGCGTTGAACCCAGACCTCCTCCCTGCTTCATGCTTGCAAAACAGTAAAAAGCAGTCAAGTGAAATGCAAATTAATATAAAACTCAAATACTCTGTTTAACAGCTTTCAAGTTAGTAGACTCAATTGCCAAAAGAATGTAAAGCAAAGCTTTAACACTGCTGTTAATTATGCTTTTCTTGCCAGAAACACTTTAGCCATTACCTAGAAACTGTAAAGAATTGTTTTATTTCATCCAGACATTTCTGTGCAATTTAATTACTGTTTATTTGTTTTATTTTCATCTGCTTTAAGAAAATTAAATCTAGCAACTAAGCAAATAGTGTTCTTAATGTTTCTAATGAGATGTACACTAAACTGAAGTCCACTTAATTACCTTGAAAAATTCTAAAGTAAGAGTAAATTTATTTGTCAATTACTGTAATTTATATAGATTAAGTAAACTCTCAGTTTTGTGTTGTCTACCACTGGGAATATGATTTTTCATATCTAATTCTATTTGTTCTAATAAATTTCTAACAAACCAAAATTTAAGCATGTTTAGGAAAATGAAATTAATATAGAAAATTGAGACCATTATAAAATCTTGTGTTTATACTATAGTTATGCATTAGAAAAAATTTTATCATTTTTTTGGACAGGTGCTATATTTCATATTATGTTCTACTGTAGAAAAGACAAGCAAGACATTGTGCTTCTTTTTGTGGAATTCAGGATCTGGTGAGGTGATACACATTCTTAAATAAAAAGTATTAAGTATTTTGAGTATCTTTTTAAATAAAATCAACATATTTTGTTAGATTATCAGGCACTTACCCATATGCAGTGTGATTTTTTTTTTTAATTCCTCTGGATAACTGGCCCAAATAAGTCAGATGTTTGGTGAATGAGATTTTCTTACTTTATTTTTCTTTTGCATTAGGTGCAGCATTAATTGCCTAATTCATTACCATTTCCACCACCCCATATGTCATCTAGAAGGCCAGTATATCTCTTTGGTCACCAAAGTCATTAAAGTTTGAGGCAATGAAGTGGCAGTGCCTTTAGTATATCACATAAACCACCATGTTGACCGTCTAAATTTGACTGGATTTGTAGCCCAGTATTCAACTACAATTGGATAACTGACAAATCTCCATTCTACTTTTCAAAATCAGAATGCATGCCATCCTTTATATTCTAAAGTCACATTCCTGACCTACCATCTGGCTTAAGAATTTTTCCTATTTGTAAGAATAGATTTTTCACTGATCCACATACATGAAGTCCCTTTTGTGATAAAGAGCATGCATTCTGTAGACAGCTGGCCAAAGTTACAGGCAAGCTGTGTGGTTGTGGAACAGGGCACGGTTAACTGGCTCACATGGGGACTAGACTCTGGCCTCATTAGTTATATACAGTAATCAGTTGAACTCAATAGTCACTAACAGCTCTATTGGAAACCAACAATATGCTCAGCCATCCAGAGTGAATATGCTCTTTCTTTAAATGTGTCAGACCAAAGAATCTCTATTTTAAATTGCCTCTTTCATTTTCTCTTATTTCCAATGAAAGAAGGTCTCACTACTTACATTTTCTTCAGTTTTTCTCTAATAATGTTTTTCTCCTTCGGTTTATTTTCCGATGCCCATGTTTCTCTGGATCCTTCCCTATTTCAACCACTCATGTTATATATGAGCACTTAGTGGTCTATCCTAATATGCACTGATGTTACACAGCTTCCAAGAGAGGGTCTTAAGTAATATCAATCACTTCATGGGGCCTGAGAAGAGAGATAGCCATTGAAATTGAACTTTTCTTACCAGACAATATTAATACAATTATCTCCCTAAATTAATTTGATCCTCCAGGCATTGTGAGGATGGGATGGTTATGGTAAGAAATACCAATTATTTCTATATTCACATAAACACTTAGTTTTAGGCTCATGGACATTTCAAGCTGTAAAAATTATTCAGTTCAGTTTATTCAGTCACTCAGTCATGTCTGACTGTTTGCAACCCCATGGACTGCAGCATGCCAGGCTTTCCTGTCCATCACCAACTCCTGGAGCTTGCTCAAACTCATGTCCATCCAGTTGGTGATGCCATCCAACCATCTCATCCTTTGGTGTCCCCTTCATCTCTTGCCTTCCTTCAATCTTTTCCAGCATCAGGGTCTTTTTCCAATTAGTCAGTTCTTCGCATCAGGTGGCCAAAGCGTTGGAGTTTCAGCTTCAGCATCAGTCCTTCCAACGAACATTCAGGACTGATTTTCTTTAGGATTGACTGGTTTGACCTCCTTAGAGTCCAAGGGACTCTCAAACTTCTTCTCCAACAACAGAGTTTGAAAGCATCAGTTCTTTAGCATTCAGCTTTCTTTAAGGTCCAACTCTCACATCCATACATGACCACTGGAAAAACCATAGCTTTGACTAGACAGACCTTTGTTGGCACAATAATGTCTCTGCTTTTTAATATGCTGTTTAGGTTGGTTACAGCTTTTCTTCCAAGGAACAAGCATCTTTTAATTTCATGGCTGCAGTCACCTTCTGCAGTGATTTTGGAGCCCAAGAAAATAAAGTCTCTCGTTGTTTCCATTGTTACCCCATCTACTTGCCATGAAGTGATGGGACTGGATGCCATGATCTTAGTTTTTTGTATGTTGCATTTTAAGCCAGCTTTTTCATTCTCCTCTTTCACTTTCATCAAGAGGCTCTTTAGTTCTTCTTTACTTTCTGCCATAAGGGTGGTAACATCTGCATATCTGGTTATTGATATTTCTCCAGGTAATCTTGATTCCAGCTTGTGCTTCATCGAGACTGACAGTTCTCATGATGTACTCTGCATATTATTAGTTTTATATTAGTTTTATATTCACATAAACACTTAGACTCATGGACATTTCAAGCTGGAAAAATTCTTAGAGCATATCTAATCCATTGAAATCCAAAAAGACCAAATAATTCTTCAGCAGTAGAAAAGCTGCTAATGATAGTTTTTCATTAGTTAAAGTATAACCTAAGATCCTGTTACAAAGAGACCAACATGGAATTAACTGCATTTCCCTTATCAAAAGGATGAAAAAACTAACAGCTATTATGGTACAAGTAATAGTAGAATTCTACTATTCAGCTATAGTATAATTCTAATGTCTTTATCATGAGTTAGGAGTCTTCATAGAAAAACAGACTTTCAACTTGAATAACATTTTATTTTTAAAAACTTATTATGCTATTAAAATTTCATATCAGAAAATTATCTCTGTGGTCACCTTTGATAGTCTTTCCTCCTATATTTGTAATCTCTTTGTGCTACTATTTATATGGGAAAAAAGTTAAAAATTTAATTTATACATAGTGTAAATAGTATAATAAAGGTATAATAAATATTCAAAAGTCCGATATTTGGACCTAATGAAGAAAATTAGATAGAGGTAAAGGCTCACTGACATGAGTATTAAACCATCAATATACCAAGTTACAGTATTATGACATTTGAACTGAGGCAAAGGAATTTCTACATTTTTGCAAAACTAACTTATAGTACCAAGTAGTATATGTAGGTAAAATCAAAGACATGTCTCACTGGACAAATTCTACTGCCTTTAATATTTGAAACAATTTAGTTGCTCAAATAAATTTGTAAATAAGTGGTTGACTGAACCAAGTGAATGAGTGTATCAACCAAGAGAAACTTTGAGTGTGTCACAATTATAGTGATCTATACAGATAAAATACGTTAAAACTGCTTGTTGAACTAATAAGTTCCCTTTGAGATAGTTACCTACTGACTTTCTCTCTTAGATTGTTAAAAACAACCTGCATTCTCTCTGACTTTGCAGTAATAATTTGGTAATCAGAATGTGTGAATCTATATTAAATCCAAAGCTTGGCTTATGTTTTTTGCCTACATATTTAAATGCCCCTATTTTTCATGTCAGGTGGCACTAGTAGTAAAGAATGCACCTGCCAACACAGGAGATGTAAGAGATGCTGGTTTGGCCCCTGGGTTGGGAAGATCTACTGGAGCAGGAAATGGCAGCCTGTATTCTTGTCTGGAAAATTCCATGGACAGAGGAGCTCATGGAGCTGAAGAGTTGGACATGACTGAGTGACTGAGCACACATGCACACAATTTTTCACATCAGAACCTTAGAAGAGGGAGTGATATAAATGTCTTTCTATACTTATCAACAAAACATCCCAAGACACTTGCTATCTATACACCTAGAAGTATCAGCAGACTCCAATAACATTTGTCCTCTGGCTATACTTGTATAACATAGTGCAGTGCATTTGCTATATTTTTTTCAAATCTCTAAAAGCCATCTCCTTCTAGTTCTTTCTAGTTTTGTTTTTTTTTTTTAATCCATGAGCTTCCTATCATCTGTCTCCCTGGCTTATAAAAACTTATCCCAAAGATTTCCCAGTGATATGCTGTGGGAGTTCTTTTAAGAGGTTCTCATTTTCTTACTTGGCTTTAGGGTGGGAATTGAAAAAAAGAAAAAAGACTACTGGAGACAGTGGGATGTATAGTACCACTGGCCTGATTATCAAGTCTAGTACTGTTCTTTGTTTCTTTTTCTCTTTGAAAAGCTCTGGCCTAGAGCCACAACCCATTCTTTTGCTTATTCCTCCAACTCGGCTGCAAACCAGCTGACTAGCTGGCACTGCACCCTCTGGAGCAGAAATTCTTCCCTTTATAGTGTTTAACTGTCATTGCCCAGGCATTTCATGCAGTATGGTTGCTTCTCTCCTTCCTACAAACACAATCTTCTTTTAGAAGAACTATATCTATTGTTTTCAAACTTTTGACCACTCTAAAATATTCTACACAAATATTTCAAAATATAGAAATGAGTTTTGAAAACATATGCCATATAATCTAGTGGGAGCACTAAGGATTCACTAAAATATATAACAGGTGATTTTACTGTAAAATTTCCAAATCAAATAACTTACTTCGTGTCTTTTACAAATTCAATTTCAAGAGAATTTCAAATCTAATTGTAACAAAATACCTCTTCATTAGTGTTTCATTACTTTTTAGCTATATCTGGTGACATCGGTACTTTTTTATTTCTTGAGATTATATTTAAGGTAAATTTAGAGCTATGGAGTTATTTTGCTTTCTATTTTGTTAATTCACTGCAAATTTCAAGCATGTAAGTAAAGAATAAACTACAAAGTGATATATTTCCATATCTCTGTTCTTGGACACATATTGAATGCATACAAACAGGAATTGGTTTTATTAGGAAGGCATGCATAATTGCATTAGCATTTTTCATGTAAACCAATTTTCATGACTCTATATAAAATTTCTCTGAAGCCAAATTAGCCAAAATACAACTAATCAAATTTAATAAATCAAATTCAAGAGCATATATGTTCAAAAATTTGCAAAATTAATGAAACTGCTTTTTTCTGCAATTAAAAGACAAAGAAATGGACAAAAATACACAAGATACCAGTTGGAAGAAAGAAAAGAGTTTATTAGAAAACAGTGCAACTTCCTTCTAAAATTTGAAGAGCTGTACTGTGAAGATGGCTTACACTTTTAAGGACCAAATTGTAGACATAATATTATTAGATTTTAAAAAACACAGAAAACTTGACTACATTTTATTATGGGAGTTTTCGATAAGAGTTATTAAGTAGGTAATCAGCTGCCTTATGAGGCTGTGAGGATCCTATCAGGTAAATTCCAACTTGAGGCATACCAATAAAATGTCATCTCATTGAGGGTTGTACTGAACCAAACTTTAGCCACATGGATAGCTTCATGGATCACAGCCGTGTCTGGAAGAGGGGCTTGTGTAACTCAATGAAGCTAAGAGCCATGTGTGCAGGGCCATGCAGGATGGATGAGTCGTAGTGAAGAGTTCTGACAAAATGTGGTCCACTGGAGAAGAAAATTACAACCCACTCCAGTATTCTTGCCTGAAGAACCCTATAAACTGTATGAAAAGGCAAACAGATATGACACCAGAAGATGAGCCCTCAGGTTGGAAGGTGTCCAGTATGCTACTGAAGAAGAGTGGAGGGCAAGTACTAGTAGCTCCAGTGAGATTGAAGCAGCTGGGCCAAAGCTGGAATGATGCTCAGCTGTGGATGTGTTTGGTGGTAAAAGTAATGTCCCACACTATAAAGAACAATATTGACTAGGTGTTTGGAATGCTAGATCCATGAATCAAGGTACATTGGATGTGGTCAAGCAGGGGTTGGCAAGAGTGAACACTGACATCTTAGGAATCAGTGAACTAAAATGGATGGGAATGCATATGTGCAAGCATGCTAAGCCTCTTCAGTTATGTCCAACTCTTTGCAATCCAATGGACTATACTCTGCCAGGCTCCTCTCTCCAAGGGATTATCCAGACAAGAATACTGGAGTGGGTTGCATGCCCTCCTCCAGGGGATCTTCCTGACCTCAGGATATTCCCAGCCCATGGATTGAACCCAGCATCTCTTATATCTCCTGCATTGGCAAGTGGGTTCTTTACCACTAGTGCCACCTGGGAAACCTGGATGGGAATGGGGGAATTTAATTCAGATGACCACTGCAATTACTACTGTGAGCCAGAAACCCTTGAAAACATGGAGTAGCTCTCATAGTCAACAGCAACAACAAAAAATCTGAAATGCAGTACTTCAATGCAATCTCAAAAACGACAGAGTGATCTCAGTCTGTTTCCAAAGCAAACCATTCAACATCATGGTAATCCAAGTCTATGCTCCAAACACTGATGCCAAAGAAGCTGAAGTTAACCAGGTCAATGAAGACCTATAGCACCTTCTAGAACTAATACAAATGCACACACACACACACACACACAAAGATGACATCTTCACCACAGGAATGAAAGCAAAAGTAGGACATCAAGAGAGATCTGGAATAATAGGCAAATTTGGCCGTGGAGTGCAAAATGAAGCAGGGCAAAACTAACAATGTTTTGTCAAGAGAACATGCTGGTCATAACAAGCACCCTTTTCCAATAATCCAAGACACAACTCTACACATGGACATCACTAGATGGTCAATTCAAAATTAGATTGATTACATTCTTTGCAGCCAAAAAAGGAGCTCTATACAGTCAGTTAAAAAAAAAAAAAAAACCTGGACTGTAGCTCAGATCAGGAATTCCTTTTTGAAAAACTCAGACTTAAATTGAAGAAAGTAAGGAAAACTACTAGACCATTCATGTATAACTTAAATCAAATCTCTTATGATTATACAGTGGAAATTACAAATACTTTCAAGGGATCAGATTTGGTAGGAAGACTGTTTGAAGAACTATAGACAGAAGTTCAGTATATTACATAGGAGGGAGTGACCAAAACCATTCCAAAGGAAAATAAATTCAAGAAGACAAAGTGGTTGCCTTAGGAGGCTTTACAAATACCTGAGGAGAGAAGAGAAATGATAGGCAAGGGAGAAGGGGAAAGATATATCCAACTGAATGGAAAGATCCAGAGAATAGCAAGGAGAAATAAGAAGGCCTTCTTAAATGAACAATACAAAGAAATAGAGGAAAACAATAGAATGGGAAAGACCAGAGATCTCTTTAAGGAATTGGAGATACCGAGGAAATGTTTCATGCAAAAATGGGCATGATGAAGGACAGAAATGACCAAGAACTAACAGAAGCAGAGAGATTAAGAAGAGGTAGAAAGAATACAAAGAAGAACTATACAAAAAAGGTCATAATGACCTTGATGACCACAATGGTATAGTCGTTCACGTAGAACCAGACATCATGTAGTGGAAATCAACTAGGCCTTAGAAAGCATTATTAGGAACAAAGCGAGTAGATGTGACAGAATTACAGCTGAGCTATTTAAAATCCTAAAAGATGATGCTGTTATAGTGCTGCTCTCAAGAAACCAGAGAATTTGGAAAATTCAGCAGTGGCCGCAGGACTAGAAAAGGTCAGTTTTCACTCCAGTCTCAAAGAAGGGCAATGCCAAAGAACCTTCAAACTCCTCCACAATTGCACTTATTTCACATGCTGGCAAGTTAGTGCTCAAATCCTTCAACCTAGGCTTCAACAGTATGTGAACTGAGAACTTCCAAATGTACAAGCTGAACTTAGAAAAGGTAGGAGACCCAGAGATCAAATTGCCAACATCAGTTGGATCATAGATAAAGCAAGAGAATTCCAGAAAAAAAAAATCTACTTCTTATTAATTGACCATGCCAAAGCCTTTGACTGTGTGGATCACAACAAACTGTGGAAAATTCTTAAAGAGACAGGAATATGCAACCACCATACCTGTCTCCTGAGTAACCTGTATGTGGATCAAGAAGTAACAGAACCAGAGACAGAAAAAACAGACTGTTTCAAAATTGGGAAAGGAGTATATCAAGGCTGTATGTTGTCACCCTGCCTATTTAGCTTATATGCAGAGTACATAATGCAAAATGCCAGGCTAGATGAATCACAAGCTGGAATCAAGATTGCCAGGAGAAACAGCAACAACCTCAGATATGTAGATGATACCATAATGGCAGAAATCAAAGGGGAACTGAAGAGAGTCTTGATGAGGTGAAAGGAGAGTGAAAAAGCTAGATTGAAACACATTCAAGAAACCAAAATCATGACATCTGGTCCCATCACTCCATGGCAAACAGAAGGGGAAAAAGTAGAAACAGTGAAAAAAATTTTTTCTTGGGCTCCAAAATCACAATGGAAGGTGACTGCAGCCATGAATTTAAAAGATGTTTGCTCCATGGAAGGAAAAATATGACAAACATAGACAGCCAGTTAAAAAGCAGAGACATCACTTTGCCAATTAAGGTCTGTCTAGTCAAAGCTGTGGTTTTCCCAGGAGTCATGTATGGATGTGAGAATTGGTCCAAATAGAAGGATGAACATCAAGGATTTGGTGATTTCACATTTCGGTTTTGGAAAGAGCTTTGAAATCTCTTGGACTGCAAGGAGATCAAACCAGTCAACCCTAAAGGAAACCAATGTGTGCTCATTGGAAGGATTGTTGCTGACATTGAAGCTTCACTACTTTGGGCACTTGATTCGAAGAACTGTCTCATTAGAAAAGACCCTGATGCTGGGAAAAATTGAAGGCAAAAGCAAAAGAGGGTAGTAGAGGATGAGATGAATTTCTGTCCATGGGATTTTGCTGACAAGGATACTGGAGTGGATTGGCATTTCCTCTTCCAGGTTATCTTCCCAACTCAGGGATTGAATCCACATCCCCTTGGTCTCCGGCATTTCTGGTGAATTCTTTACCTGCTGAGCCATCCAGCAAGCCAAAATCTTTCTATATTACTCCATAAAGAGCTTTCCTATTTATTTTAATAACCACATAGTATTCCATTCTGTGGAACATTACTGTGTATAAAGTCATATTTTGATAAACATTTGATCTATTTTTCATTATTTCTTAGGACAAATATTACTGAGTAAATAACACTTTTTCACATATTATTTCCACATTGCAAGGGTACTTGTATAGTATAAACCCTGAAACAAAATTATTTAACAAAGTGGATTTGTGTTTGCAGTTTTGATTAATTTTGCTAAAGTGACCTGTGGGTTTCCCAGGTGTTACTAGTGGTATAGAACCCATCTGCCAATGCAGGAGATGTAAGAAACTTGGGTTCAGTCCCTGGGTCAGGATGATCCCCTGGAAGCAGGCATGGCAACCTACTCCAGTATTCTTGCCTGAAGAATCCCATGGACAGAAGAGTCTGGCAGGCTACAGTCCATGAGGTCAAAAAGAGTCAGACACAACTGAAGTGATGTAGCACACACAGCACACAGAGTGACCTGTACAGAGACTATATCAAATTATTCTCTTACATTGATTGTATAAAAGTTACCTTTTAGTTTGGGTATTATGGTGATGACTTTTTAAAATTTTTGTCAATATAGAATGTAAAAATAGTATCTCAGGGTTATTTAGTTTGGATTCTTGCATGGTTAAAATTGTTTTCAGTAGTCTTCATTCTAGAAAAACCATACGGCTAGATAGATAATCTTGGTTCACATTTTTCCTCTTTAAGTATTACAGATATTGTTTCCCTGTCTTCACTGATTGAATTTTGCTGTAAGGAAATTCAAAGGTTTTAACTTTCCCCTATAAGAGCTTCTGCCTTTAAACTCCTGTATTTTTTATGTTGCATCTTGGTCTTGACCATGCCAGGTCAACTTTTCCTCACTAATAACATTAAACTTTTTTATATATATTCTAACAATGTAATTTTTGTCTCCTTTTCTTATTCTTGAAATGTGTCATGAGTTTCATCTCCAAATACACTTTTGTACTTCAAATATGGTTATAATTAAATAATATATTTTCTGATTTTCTTCTTTAAGTGCCAAACTCATTCTTATGTTGGACCTCCTTCATGCGTCTTCTATAATTACTACTCTCCTTTCCTATATTTATTTCTGCTTTTTTCATTTTTATTCCTTTTACTTACACTGTAATTCTCCCTTATGCTCCTAAACCCTTGTTTATTTCATTTTTATAATGATATGGTTTATTTGTTCTCCTTCATTCTGTACCATTTTTGTTTCCTCTTATTATTTTAGTATCACTTTCTTGAGATTTTGCATCTCTGTTGCTTGTTTTTCCCTCAAAGTGGTGATTGCTTCATTTCTTCTTAAAAATTCTTAGCTAAACGTTAGTCTATTATTTTCATATGCTTTCTTGAAACAACATATTTTGGGTGCAATTCCTTTATCTTTTTTTAAACTATTCATCCTTTTTCCAACTTCTTATATTTGTTTTAATGTTATCCTTGCTACTATCATTACTACCCTTTATTAAGTGACTAACCTTTTTCAGAAGAATCCTATGCAAGATCACCTTTCTGGTGACAAAATAAAGCTTCATTCCGTTGGTTTTGAAAGGCACCAATTTTCGAATATAACTTTGTTAAACTCTGTATGGCTCTGAATCTTTCCCTACTGTTTTCTGCCGAGGAGGGCTTCTCTTTCTATCCCTCTTTACCCCCAAAATCCCCCATAAGAGGCTTCCCATGTGGCATTGGTAAAGAATCTGCCTGCTAATGTAGGAGACTCAGGAGATGCAAATTCAATTCATGGATTGGGAAGATTGGGAGGGGGTAATGGGAACCCTGTACAATATTATTGCCTGGAAAATTCCATGGACCGTGGAGCTTGGAGGGCTATAGCCCATGGGGTTGCAAAGAATTGAACACTACTGAGTGACTAAGCATGCATACGCACCCACACACCATTCATAAGAGATTCAGTTTTTACCCTTGATAATCATGCCATCTTCAGGAAACATGTTTTTCTGGTCTTTTTAAGATCTGCTACCACTTGGCCCTTTTTCCACTTTTTTTTTTTTGTTTGGTTCCTCCAATTCAGTTTTTTGCCCCATTTTATATATTTTTAATAGAACTTATTCCTTTTTTAATCCCTGAATTAAGCCTTTCCTCAACTTTCTTTCAAAATTGAAACTTTTTTTTGAATTATTGGAAGGAAAGGAGCTAGATAAAAGTTTACACAGCTCTACTCTTTCCAGAAGTTCCTATATTGATGTTTTCATTTAAAAAATAAATAGTTAACTAGGGAAGATTGGAATGGGAGAGAAATGGATTTTATCTTTTGGATCTCATTTCTTCAAAATGATAGTAAGCAATAATCCAGATATCAAACAATTATTGTATTAATTTTTGTTATGATCAGATATAGAAAACATTATTCTTGAGGAATTAAAACTTATTTGAAAGATAAAGAGTATGAAAAGCTTATGGTTTTTATTAACAGCAATAGTTTCTTTACTACTACATAATAGACAGATGCTATGAAAGCCAAATATTAGCAAGTTTAATTTTTGATAACTGGAGAAAATTCTTGAGACTCTCTTAGACAGCAAGGAGATCAAACCAGTCAGTCCTAAAGGAAATCAAATCTGAATATTCATTGGAAGGACTGATGCTGAAGCAGAAGCTCCAACACTTTGGCAAGTTGATGTGAATAGCAAACTCAATGGAAAAGACCCTGATGCTAGGTAAGGCTGAGGACCGGAGGAGAAAGGGGAACCAGAAGATAAGATGGTTAGATAGCATCATTGACTCTTTGGACATGAGTTTGAGCAATCCGTGGAAGACAATGAAAGACAGGGAAGCCTGGTGTGCTGTGGTTCATGGGCTCACAAAGATTCAGATACAACTTAGAGAATTAGCAACTGAACAACAACAGATAAAATTAAAAAACAAATGGAGAGCAATCTTCAAAGTCCCTGAGCAGATAAAACAAAATTAGTCAGAGAAGCAAAACTTAGTTTAGCCTATTTTGCAAGACTGACTTGATCTGGTTCATTTCTCATCTACACCTCTGGAAATTGTGAGCAAAGTTTTACTGTTTCCCAAGGTTGATATGATTTGCCTTGAAAAAACCATAAAAGAAGTCCTTTTCATTATAGGCGACTGGAATGCAAAAGTAGGAAGTCAAGAAACACCTGGAGTAACAGGCAAATTTGGCATTGGAGTACAGAATGAAGCAGGGCAAAGGCTAATAGAGTTATGCCAAGAGAATGCACTGGTCATAGCAAACACCCTCTTCTAACAACACAAGAGAAGACTCTACACATGGACATTCTCAGATGGTCAACACCATAATCAGATTGATTATATTCTTTGCAGCCAAAGATGGAGAAACTCTATACAGTCAGCAAAAACAAGAGTTGGAACTGACTGTGGCTCAGATCATGAATTTCTTATTGCCAAATTCTGACTGAAATTGAAGAAAGTAGGGAAAAACGCTAGACCATTCAGGTATGACCTAAATAAAATCCCTTATGATTATACAGTGGAAGTGAGAAATAGATTTAAGGGATAAGATCAGACAGATAGACTGCCTGATGAACTATGGGCAGAGGATCATGACATTGTACGGGAGACAGAAATCAAGACAATCCCCATGGAAAAGAAATGTAAAAAAGCAAAATGGCTGTCTGAGGAGGCCTTACAAATAGCTGTGAAAAGAAGAGAGGCAAAAAGCAAAGGAGGAAAGGAAAGATGTAAGCATCTGAATACAGAGATCCAAAGAATAGCAAGGAGAGATAAGAAAGCCTTCCTCTGTGATCAATGCAAAGAAATAGATGAAAACAACAGAATGGGAAAGACTAGCGATTTCTTCAACAAAATTAGAGATACCAAGGGAACATTTCATGCAAAGATGGGCTCAATTAAGGACAGAAATAGTATGGACCTAACAGAAGCAGAAGATATTAAGAAGAGATGGCAAGAATACACAGAACTGTCCAAAAAGATCTTCATGAGCAAGATAATCACGATGATGTGATCACTCACCTAGAGCCAGACATCCTGGAATGTGAAGTCAAGTGGGCCTTAGAAAGCATCACTACGAACAAAGCTAGTGGAGGTGATGGAATTCCAATGGAGCTATGTCAAATCCTGAAAGATGATGCTGTGAAAGTGCTGTACTCAATATGCCAGCAAATTTGGAAAACTCAGCAGTGGTCACAGGACTGGAAAAGGTCAGTTTCCATTCCAATCCCAAAGAAAGGCAGTGCCAAAGAATGCTCAAACTACCACACAATTGAACTCATTTCATATGCTAGTAAAATAATGCTCAAAATTCTCCAAGCCAGGCTTCAGCAATATGTGAACCGTGAACTTCCAGATGTTCAAGCTGATTTTAGAAAAGGCAGAGGAACCAGAATCAAATTGCCAACATCCGCTGGATCATGGAAAAGCAAAAGAGTTCCAGAAAAACACCTATTTATGCTTTATTGACTATACAAAAGCCTTTGACCTTGTGGATCACAATAAACTGTGAAAGATTCTGAAAGAGATGGGAATACCAGACCACCTAACCTGCCTCTTGAGAAACTTATATGCAGGTCAGGAAGCAACAGTTAGAATGGGACATGGAACAACAGACTGGTTCCAAATAGGAAAAGGAGTATGTCAAGGCTGTATATTGTCACCCTGCTTATTTAACTTCTATGCAGAGTACAACATGAGAAACACTGGGCTGGAAGAAGCACAAGCTGGAATCAAGATTGCCAGGAGAAATATCAATAACCTCAGATATGCAGATGATACATACCATCCTTATGGCAGAAAGTGAAGAGGAACTAAAAAGCTTCTTGATGAAAGTGAAAGAGGAGAGTGAAAAAGTTGGCTTAAAGCTCAACATTTAGTAAACAAAGATCATGGCATTTGGTCCATCACTTCATGGGAAATAGATGGGGAAACAGCGTCACAGTGTCACAGTTTATTTTTGGGGGCTCCAGAGTCACTGCAGATGGTGATTGCAGCCATGAAATTAAAAGATGGTTACTCCTTAGAAGGAAAGTTATGACCAATCTAGATAGCATATTCCAAAGCAGAGACATTACTTTGTCAACAAAGGTCTGTCTAGTCAAGGCTATAGTTTTTCCAGTGGTCATGTATGAATGTGAGAGTTGGACTGTGAGGAAAGCTGAGCGTTGAAGAATTGATGCTTTCGAACTGTGGTGTTGGAGAAGACTCTTGAGGGTCCCTTGGACTGCAAGGAGATCCAACCAGTCCTTCCTAAAGGAGATCAGTCCTGGGTGTTCACTGGAAGAACTGATGCTGAAGCTGAAACTCCAATACTTTGGCCACCTCATGCAAAGAGTTGACTCATTGGAAAAAACCCTGATGCTGGGAAGGATTGGGGGCAGGAGGAGAAGGGAACGACAGAGGATGAGATGGCTGGATGGCATCACTGACTTGATGGACGTGAGTCTGAGTGAACTCCGGGAGTTGGTGATGGACAGGGAGGCCTGGCGTGCTGTGATTCATGGGGCCACAGAGTCAGACACAACTGATCGACAAAACTGACCTGAACTGAAGGTTGATATGACGTAACCAGTAACCAATTTCCTATCATTTAAGTAAAATTTAATATTATGCTCAATCTCTGGGAAGAATAAACAGTCACTAAACTGCTTTATAGCAGGTATGTTAATATCTCTAAGTCTCATTCATATTTTGGTTTGAGTGCTCCTAGGTTATAAACTGGTTTTATTTTGATATGTGTACTTTTACTCATTAGTTCTTCAGTGTGTAAAACACTAATAAACAGAAACCTCAGTTAAATAATGTCAGGAGAACAGAAGGGGGAATGTTTGCAGCTGGCAATAACAGCAGAGTCCAATGGGAAATATCCCTCTTCTTGGAAAGGAAGCAGCCAGTGAAACTGTAGCCCTCCAATTTCATTTTCCTCTCTATAAAAGCGTTCTTCCCTTGCCATGTAAGTACTTGCACGTGACCAAGTTTGTATAAACTGAAATTCTTTGCTGATCCCAAACAAACCCATCTTTGTTGGGGAGATATTTGGCAGTCTATTTCTTTTAGATTAACAATTGATTTAGTGTTTTTGTTCCTATTATTTCTAAACTTTTGACACTACATTTTTTTTACTTTATTTTTAATCAAAGGATAATTGCTTTACAATATTGGTTTGATTTCTGCCATCCATCAACATGATTAACAATACTTTTTAACTTGATTGCAGTAAGTTTGAAAACCCATACAATCTGAGATTACATTTTCAACAGAACTCCACCATTCCTTCTTTATTCTGTTTCAATAATTGCACCTGCAATCAACCAATTTCCTGCTCAAGAGGTTAATTATTTATACCTGTGTTTTTGCACATGCAATTATGGTGAACTTTTGCAATTAATATGTATATCTTTATTCATATTTCTAACTTGCTAGGCTTACCAGATAGTTTTGTTTTTGTTTTGTTTTGTTTTTTCTTGCCCAAGGTCTTCAAAAAAATTTTTGTGTGCTTCCAAGGTGTGGAGGCAAACAATAGTTGAGGTGAAATTGATTTAGTGAAAAAGTTGAGTTCTTTTTATCGTAAAATAATGATGACATTTTCCAAAAGGGCAATCCTTACAAATACAACAAACTTAGAGATCATTTTAAAAGGGTTACATACAATTATTATATATTAAAAATACTACTTTACGAACAATAAGCTATCTCTTAAATCTTACAAACATTTTATAAATTATGTCTATTTTGGTCTTTATGTGTGTCATGGGAAGCAAAAGTTTACATTGAATACATGTCCTTTATGTAGCCTAAATGGTCACCTCCATAAGAGAGATTAGTAATTGGGGCTCCTGGACCCTTGAGATTTTTATCTTTTGCCAAATGATGTCTAAGTTCAAGTCCTGATAATCTGAAATGAAGTCAAATAGACAAACCACTTAACCTGAGATGAAAATTAATGGTTGGAAATGAATTAACTCCATAAATATTTAATTATTTATAGATATAAAAGTCTGTGGTCAGAATCAAAGGCAATCTTTTGACTATTGCTCAGCAGGGTCTTTTATGACTAAATCTTTAATTTATTTTTAGGAAATATTTATAAGTAAGTAAATTATTAAAAATAATAAGTCAAATGGTAACTCTAGCTTATTCTTAGAATTGCTTGAATCTAATGGTCTCTATTCTACTGCATTTTTTTAAAGTGTTGTTAGTAATTGCTGAAATTCCACTAGCATAAACCTGAGAAGAAGCATTAGCTTTTAAGATCTTGATAACCTAAAGGTAATAAACTAACCAAAACTGGCCAAATGTATTGTCAACTGTGAAACCAGACAGATTTGTTTGTATATTTCCTGTGTCTGTTACTCTTTTATAAAGATAAATTTGCAAAAAGACAGAAGGGAAGATAGATTTATTACATGTTTTTTCTATTATCCTTCCTGTTTTGGGATTTGCCAGGTCTATGGCCCTTGACCAAAAATTGTGCTTTCTGAATCATACTTAGGTAGTTTGCTATTGTTCAAATTGAAGGAGCTCATAAGAAATTGCCCCTGAGGAATGCTGCAATGTGTTTTCTGTAAAGAAGTTAGTGGAACCAGATTCACTGGGTTATACATTGTTCTTTTTATCAGAACCCTGGAGAAAATGCCTCTGGATTCTTCCAGATTAGTTGAGTTTCCTGTGAGTCTGGAGTTCATTTCTGTCTTATAAATACTATTAATATTTTGAGCTGATTGATTTTCCTCTTCTTATTGGCTGCCAAGAAATTTAAAACTAACATTCTGACCAACATTTAAGAAGACATTAGCATGTTTGACATGCATTTTATGTATTCTCCATCTTGTTTCCTTGTATGTAATTTCTCTTTAATCTTCATGTTCCAGATTTATGAGATATGAAATGATATACCAGCTACCTCAAAAATCAGTTATTTTCTCTAATAGAACTTCAGGTTCAGTTTGATCTGAACATCTGATCAAACAAGAATTAACTGATTATTAGCACTGTAAACATTTTTTTAACATTTTTAGAGCCAAAAGAAAAAATAGGAAATTAGTGAGAAGAGAGATGACAGCTGCTTTGTGAACCTCACGCTTCCTCCTGTAGAGTACTACTGTGTGTGTGTGTGTGTGTGTGTGTGTGTGTGTGTTTATGTATGTGTACACCTATGTGACAGGAACAAATGTTGCTCACAGACCACTGCCTTGCTAACAGAGCCATGATTTTCTCAAGGCCTCAAGAAGAGATCCCTTGATCTCAGATAAAGTGGGCCTAAAATTCTTATTTAGAGAATGGTCATTTTCCATTTCTCATGAAAGAGAGAATTCTGCCAAGGGTCTTTGGGCAAAAATAATTTTACAAGCAGGAAAGCAACATGAGAAACTGTCTTACTGCTCTGGCTTATATCCCTGTTTTAGAATGAGATCTTGATATCTGGAGTTATAGTACTCTTATTGTAGCCACTAGTCAGCAAACCTGAAACTAAAGAGCCAAAATTTGGAGGATCATAGAGAAAAAATATGGAAAAATCCTGGGTTATTTGTGATACACTGAATAGCTGAACTCACACTACCGACTTTTCTTGTCTAAACTGTTATGTAGAAGAAAAAATATTTATGATATTTATAATTTTTAATGTTACTTGGCAACAAAGGTCTGTCTAGTCAAGGCTATGGTTTTTCCAATAGTCATGTATGGATGTGAGAGTTGGACTGTGAAGAAAGCTGAGTGCCAAAGAATTCATGCTTTTGAACTGTGGTGTTGGAGAAGACTCTTGAGAGTCCCTTGACTGCAAGGAGATCAACCAGTCCATTCTGAAGGAGATCAGACCTGGGCTTTCTTTGGAAGGACTGATGCTAAAGCTGAAACTCCAGTACTTTGGCCACTTCATGCGAAGAGTTGACTCATTGGAAGACTCTAATGCTGGCAGGGATTGAGGGCAGGAGGAGAAGGGGAGAACAGAGGATGAAATGGCTGGATGGCATCACCGACTCGATGGACGTAAATTTGAGTGAACTCTGGGAGATGGTGATGGGAGGCCTGATGTGCTGCAATTCATGGGGTCACAAAGAGTCGGACACAACTGAGCGACTGAACTGAACTGAACTGAACTGAATGTTACTAGCAATTGGATGCGTTCCTTATGATACAGTCTTACAAAATTTATAAAGTTTAGAAATTTTTTATTAGTGATTGATATAGTTAGAATATTGAAGTTTATTATCATTATCATTTCTTATATGATGAGTAGTCTCACAGCTTTCTCTGCTTTTGTTGGTATCCATTACAAAAAAATATAATTGTCAAGGAAATCAAATCAAAAGATATTTTCAAATTCTTAAATGTTACATACATATGTGTGTGTATATATATATATATGTAAATATGTTTATTTTTATAATTTTTAGCAGTTAATAATGAACCTCACTGGTTATCCTTCCAAAACAGATACTATCAATGCAGGTTTCTTTTGTATTTTTGAGATAGATTTATCCAGTTTAAATTGATTTGAAATAAACAGTGGGAGGCCATTTTACATTAAACACATGCTAGATGTGTTTTCCAAGGAGAGTTTAGTGTGTTTTCCAAAGGAAAACCTAGTCCTTATCACAATACTTCCGATTAGAAATGGATAATAAGCATAGACATAGACGTAAGTAAAAGAAAACATATAGAAGATTTCAGAACCTCTCCGCAGGAATGAAAAGGAAAGTAAATTCAAGGAAGTCAGTAACATTACAAACAGTGAAAGCTATTAGTGGAAATGGTATGAAATAAAGTGCAGAACTGGGAACAAGAATGTGACATTAAACAATGAAACCCAAGAAAAAAACAAATACATGATGGATTATAGTTAGTATTTAGAAAGCATTTATCATTTGCCTAACATGATGCCAAGAAGCTTGCATACAGAGTTTTATTTAAGACTTGTAACCACCCTACTAAGTTTATTAATTATCCCCATTTTACAAGTAAGAAAACTGAGCTCTGGAGAGATTCACTAATTGACTCACAGTTACATAGCTAACAATTAAAGCAAAGATTGACTCGTGTCTTAGCATAATTGTAGTCTATACTCCTAAACAGCCATATTATGGTGCTTTCCAGTAATAAACTAGGAGAGCAGTGAGTATTCCTACACAGAACACATCTGCATTTTTTTCTAGCATACATATGTATATTCATCTATGCCCCAAGTTCTATTTTCCCACTAATGCTTCAGAGTTTTAGAACTAAAGTCAAATGTTATCATTTAAGTATTCATGTAATACAAATTTTTACCATTGTACATATCAGCCAAACTGTTTCCAGCCGCCATTTTCATTTCTGCTCCTCAATTAATGTTAATCACAGTGATTATGCTAATCTAGGTTGATACAGTATACAAGAAATAACAAAGAGAACCATTTTAGACTAAACAGTCAAAACAAGCTCCACAGTAGAAACAAATACTTGAATTATAAATAATTTGAGTCAGGTCATATGCTGAATAAATAGCAAACATTTTAAATATTGAAGAGCAAGCAGAATGTCCTCTTTATTATGGTACACCATAGTATGTATCTTTTGATGTTTATATTTTCACATTATTTCTTCCCTTTATGTACTTTTATATTATTGTAAAACAATATATCAATCTAAAATATAACAACAGCTTTCTCTAAATATATATTTAAGTTGATTTCTACCAACAGTACTTTTTCTCCCTTATGTAATGTAACATAGGATGACGGTAAATTGCATGTACACAACATTTGCAGAGCTAAGAAAGTGACTATCAGTGCTTGGTCAATGGACATAAACTTGAACAAACTCCGGGAGATAGTGAAGGACAGAGGAGCCTGGCATGCTGCAGTCCCTAGGGTTGCAAAGAGTCAGACATGATTCAGTAACTGAACAACATCTGTGCTTGGGAGCAAAAAGCAAAGGCAGTTGTGAAAAAAATGGGAGCCTATAGAAAATATGCTCTCTTACATACACTTAGATAATATTCTTACATGATATTATCTAATTTAGAATGAGTTGGACAAATGTAATGGAATTTCTACAATAAAAAAACATGATGATACATTACAGTCTATGTTATCCAATCTGTTCCCACACTGTTGTCAGGTCTCAAAATCAACCCAGTGGGAACATGACATCTACCCAGATAGGAATTTCAAACTGATAGTTTGTTGTTGGTGTTTTTTTTTTTTTTTTTTGCAAAATTATGCAGGGTAGAGAATAAACAAATGCCATTTTATTTTTAAGTTAATATTATGTACAGCATGAACTTTTGCATTGATTTTTATTTACTTAATAACTTGCTCTATAATATTATTTATGCTAATGATTAAGTATTTTAGACATCTTAGATTTTATGTCTGCAGTAAATGCCTTACTCACCTAAACTAATCCCAGGCCTATGTTGTATGAATCTATTTTAATTTTATATGATCAGATTCATAGAAAATTCCAGGCATGCCCAGTGATCATTCTCAGCAAATCTGATTCTCAAGGACACCTTGCCATATGTCTTTTGGAGAGTTGCAGATAAAGAAAGAATGAATAACCTGAACTGAAGTTTTTCTTTAAAAACAGAACAAGACTAAGAGAAGGAAGATAATTATCCTATCTTCATGCCCTTGGAAACAACATGCAAGTAAAGGAGTAAAGCTATTTTACAGTCGTGTTTTGTCTTTACTTAAAAACAAGGCTTAGCTTCTTACAAAAAAAATTGCCATTGCCTTCTCCATTTGTAAGAAGCTAAGCCTTGTTTTTAAGTAAAGATTTGGCCAGTAGATGGTAAAAATTTAAGAAAATGTGTTACAATTATTTGCTCCAAATGTGTGTTGTTTTTTGCAAAATGGTCATATTTATTTATTTATTCCAACGATATTCCCATCAGCAACTTGAAATTCACTCCCATGTCTTGCTCTCAGAGCTAGATTAGGAGCCTCTGGAATGAAGCAGCTTTGTAAATCTAGAGGCACAGCACATTTTGTCTTAAAATAATTTTGCCAATTTAAGTGCCTAACACTTGCATGAGATGAATGTTGACTACTACTAGAAACCAAGTCTACTCGTTAAGAATGGCCATATGCCAAGATTAATTGAATTTAAATGATTTGAACAAGCTTCAAAGGATATTCCAAAAGAAGAAATTAGAAAATAAATGAATATAAATGAATTCTGAAATAAGAGAATGGGTGCCAGCTTTTAAGAAACTAGTTCACGCTTGTCTATCAATGCCCAAATAAGTTTGCAAAAAATTAAGTTGACTAGCATATCGTCATTTCTTAGATGTTATGTTATTGGCATCTGATGTCCTTTAGTAGTCTATACATTGTTAGTTATTCTGGTTTGTTACAGTAAACCATAGAGTTAAAAAACATCAACCAAGGAAAAGACATTCATATATTCTTATACAGTCAATAATACCCTTGAAGATTCCCAGACATTTTGTTCTCATTAAGTTCAAGTTAGCAGGCAGTTGAAGGTATAACTCATCCCTGGAGTACATTGTGACTTCTTTAAGTTGAGTGCTGGGTGAAGTAGTTGGATTGTATTTAGGAGCATGCTGCCAAGAATGTATATCTCTAAATACTAGAAACCCACTCAGTATGGTGATCAGTTCACACTATGCAACATACATGGGAACCAAGGCCAAGTAATGGAAAAACATCTTTACATTCTAGTTTTTCATGGTAATTCTGGAACATTCGTTTCTTTAGTAAAATATTGGGTAAAATAGCCTACACCATTTTAAAGGATATTTGTCTCTATTTTGTGCATGATATATGAATTAATTTTTGCCAGTAAAATGCAGCTGGGATGCATCCTCACTGTATTTAACTGAAAACTTTTTTTTTTGAAGTTGCTTTATAATGGATGAGCTAGACCCCATTAAAATTAAAAAGGTCTACTCTGGAAAAGACAATGTCAAGAGAATAAGTAGGTGAGCTACAGACTGGGAGAAAATATTTGCAAAAGACACATTTGATAAAGGACTCATCCAAAATATATGAAGAGCTCAAAATTCAACAGCAAGAAAACAAATAACTTGATTAAAAATAAGTGAACTGAAAACCTTAACAGATACCTCACCAAGGAATATACCCACATGACAAATAAGCATTTGAAAAGATGCTCAACATTTTATAATATCATCAAAGAAATGCAAATTAAAATATCAAGATGTCACTACATACCTATTAGAATGGCTACAAACTGGAACAATAATAACACCAAATGCTGGTGAAGATTTGGGGCAAGAGGAATTCTCATTCATTGCTGATGAGATGGCAAAATGGTACAGCCTTACTGAAAGAAAATTTGGCACTTTTTTATACAACTAAATATACTCTTACCATACAACCCAGCAATCATACTCCATGGTATTTACCCAAAGGAGCTGAAAACCTATATACACAATAAAACCTGCACCCACATGTTTACAGTTACTTTATCCATAAATGCCAAAACTTGGAATCAACCAAGCTATCCTTTAGTAGGTGAACAACTAACTGTAGTACAACTAGAGAATGGAATATTCTTCAGTGTTACAAAGAAATGAGCTATCAAACCATGAAAAGACATAGAGGAAATTTATGTGCATATTACTAAGTGAAAGAATCCAGTTTGAAAAAGTTGCACTCTGTATGCATAACCATCTTTTTACTGTATGTGTCCATCTATATGACATCCTGGAAAAGGCAAAGCTATACAGAAATTTAAAAAAAAAAAATCAGTGGTTTCTTGGGATTATGGTGGGTAGAGGGATAAATAGTCAGAGCAAAGAGAATTTTTTAGGACAGTGAAAATACTCTGTATGATACCACATAACATTATACATTTATTCAAACACATGGAATGTACAACAGAAAGAGTGAAACCCAAGATAAACCATGAACTTCAGATGATTATGATGTGTCAGTGTAGGTTCATCAATTGTAACAAATGTACCACTCTACAAAATACAAAGATTTTTGTGTTTTTATTTTTTAAGCCACAATGAACTTGGAAATGCTGATGATGTTTGTTGTCTTGATGATGGTGATGTCAGTGTCAGTTTGTTAGTCTCTCAGTCATGTCCAACTCTTTGTGACCTCATAGACTGTAGCTCGCCAGCATCCTCTGTCCATGGTATTGTCCAGGCAAGAATACTGGAGTGGGTTGTCATTTCCTCCTACAGGGGATCTTCCCAATCCTGGGGTTGAATTCTCATCTCCTGTGTCTCCTGCATTGCAGCCAGATTCTATACCACCAGCCTCTGAAAATCCCTGATTATGGTTTTGGGCAAACCTTATCCAGCTCCACACTTTAAATATATCCAATTAAAGGTAACAATATAATTATGATTGGGCATTTCTTGGGCTGTCAATGTTTGGATGAGTGATAAAATAAAGTCATATATAATTCACTGCAAAAACAACAACAACAACAAAAACTATAGACAAAGAACTGTGCCTTCAAAAAGTTCCAGTTCTGACTACTCTGGCAATTGTGATATTGTTTGCCAGTTATGTTTAACAATAAAGGATATAGCACAATATTCAAGGTTGAGGGACACTGTCAACTTTTCAATCAATTAAGAACTGGGCTAAGCTCCTCTGTCCATGGGATTTAATCAGTAAGAATACTGAAGTGGTCGCCATTTCCTTCTGCAAGGGATCTTCCCCACCCAGGGATCAAACCCATGTCTTTTGCATTGGCAGGTGGATTCTTTACCACTCAGCCACCTGGGAAGCCCCATCTGTAAATGCTTTTGCTCCTAAATGCCTAGAATGACTTCTGTGAGCAGCCAAACTCTGACTCATCGGTTTCATCTGTACAGGCCGAGTCTGTACCTGAGGCTTTGACCAATGCACCAGGCAGATGATTCAAACTGAGTCAATCAGAGTTCTTTTCTTAGGCATTTAGAACTAGTAACAGGAGACACCAGCTGGGGTTTGAGAGAGAAATTTCAAATTTTAGAAGGCTCTTAATTTCCTGTCATGGTACCTGCACTGCTTCCAATGAGCTCCAAAAAAACACACCTATGTCCTTAGAACATATCCTCCATTGTGACAACTTAGTTCCAATTTGTTTTTACTACTTGGAACAAAGCTTTCTAATTTATGTAAACAATTATATTTATGTATTTATTTTTATTGGAGTATAGTTGATTTATAAAGTTGTGTTAGTAGCAGTGATTCAGTTATACATACACATATATTCATCTTTTTTACTCTTGTCAAAGTTAAAAGTTTTATTTTATTTATTTATTTGTTTTACAGTAGGTCCTTATTGGTTATCTATTTTAAATATAGCAGTGTGTACCTGTGAATCCCAAACTCCCAATTACCATACTAAGTGAGGTAAGCCAGAGAAAGATAAATGTATGATATCCCTTACATGCAGAGTCTAATAACAATGATAATACAAATGAACTTATCTACAAAACAAAAATAGACTCAGAGACTCAAAGAATGAGCTTTCGGTTACCAGGAGGGAAGCATGGGGGAAGGGACAGATAGGCATTGACTTAGTGTTTACTCATTCTTTTTTATATTCTTTTCTCATATAGGGTATCACAGAATATTGAGTAGAGTTCCTTGTGCTATACAGTAGGTCCTTTTTGGTTATCTATCTTATAGATGGTAGTGTGTATGATGAACACCTAATTTTAAAATGATAATACTTATCAAGTAAGTGGATATTTCCAAAATAAGAAAGATACTTAAGTAAGTGGTTAAAAACACATGACTGCCCATATACAAGCTCTCAGCAATACCCAGATATATCCAGGATTAAGAGTACATTCCAATCCAAAACTCCTTGGAGTACACAGCTCCTTCTCTGACCCACTCTGAGTTAAAGATAACAAGTCTAGTTTCTTGGGGCAGTAGCTTTGCCAGGTGATATTTTATAAAACTCAAGATTATTGGTCAGTTTATATGCATTTCCCAAACTTTTTTCCCCTTCATTCTATGTCTAACATAATAAATCAAAAGAATACCTTTCTCCATGAGCAGAGTTGGGAGAATGTCTTTTATTCAATTCCAATCCTGAGTGAACTAAGAATAAACTTTAGATCAAAATTAAAACCTGAATAGATTTCATAAGAAAAATATATACAAGGAAAAGCTTTGTTATTTGCTATTTTATCAACTGGATATCTCAAAAATTCTGCATTCCTGACATGCTCCATGCATGTCTGGTCTCTGAAAAAATCAGAGCGATTAACAGCAGGGTTAAGATATTTTGAAGGATGCCTGACAAAAAGGCAAAATAAAAATGATGTATGGTTGCTTAATTTAAGTAACTAAAATTAGAGGGGATAATAAAATCTTATTGGAAATGCCACACAGATGAGGCAGAGCACTTCAAAAGTCCAGTGGAAAGGGTTATTTTTGCTGTTCAGTCCTAAGTTGTGTCTGATTCTTTTTGACCCCGTGAACTACAGCACTTCAGGCTTCCTTGTCCTTGACCGTCTCCCGGAGCTTGCTCAAACTCATGTCCATTGAGTCAATGACATCCAGCCATCTCAGCCTCTGTCGCCCCCTTCATTCAGTCTTTCCTGGCATCAGGGTTTTTCCAATGAGTCGGCTCTTTGCATCAGGTAGCCAAAGTATGAAGCTTCAGTATCAGTACTTCCAACGAATATTCATAGTTGATTTCCACTAGGATTGACTAGTTTGATCTCCTTGCTGTTCAAGGGATTCTCAAGAGTCCTTTCCAGTACCACAGTTAGAAAGCATCAGTTATTGGGTGCTCAGCCTTCTTTATGGTCCAACCATAGCTTTGACTATATGGATGTTTCTGAACAAACTGATGACTGTTTTTTAATAGACTGCCTAGGTTTGTCATAGCTTTTCTTCCAAGCAGCAAGTGTCTTTTAATTCTGTGTCTGCAGTCACTGTCTGCAGTGACTTTGGAGCCCAAGAAAATAAAATCTGCCATTGTTTCCACTTTTTTTCCTATCTATTTGCAATGGAGTGATGGGACCAGATGCTATGATCTTCCTTTTTTGAATGTTGAGTTTTAAGCCAGCTTTCTCACTCTCCTCTTTCATCCTCATCAAGAGGCTCTTTAGTTCCTCTTCAATTTCTGCCATTAGATTAATATCATCTGAAAACCTGAGGTGGTTGGTATTTCTCCTGACAATCTTGATTGCAGCTTGTGATCCATCCAGCCTGGCATTTTGCATGATATACTCAGTATATAAGATAAAATTACAGATTTAAATTGAAGAAAGTAGGTAAAATCATTAGACCATTCCGGTATGAGCTTAATCAAATCCCTTATGATTTTCAGTGGAAATGATAAATAGATTCAAGGGATTAAATCTGGTAGACAGAATGCCTGAAGAACTGTGGATGGAAATTCAAAACCCTGTCCAGGAGCCAGTGACCAAAACCATTCTAAAGGAAAAGAAATTAAAGGAGGCAAAGTGGTTGTCTTATAAAGCCTTACAAATAGCTGAGAAAAGAAGAGAAGTGAAAGGCAAGGGGGAAAGAGAAAGATACACAACTGAATGCAGAGTTCCAAAGAATAGCAAGGAGAGATAAGAAAGCCTTCTTAAGAGAATAATGCAAAGAAATAAAGGGAAAAAAATAGAATGGGGAAGACTAAAGATCTCATCAAGGAAACTGGAAATACCAAGGGAATATTTCATGCAAAGACGGGCACAATAAAGGATAGAAATGGCAAGGATCTAACAGAAGCAGAAAAGATTAAGAAGAGGTGGCAAGAATACAAAGAACTATACAGAAAATGTCTTACTGACCTGGATAACCACAGTGGTGGTTATCACTCACCTAGAGTGATGTCACTCACCTTGGTGTTTATCACTCACCTAGTAAGACATCCTGGGGTGCAAAGTCAAGTGGACCTTAGGAAGCATTTTGTGAAGTCGCTCAGTCGTGTCCTACTCTTTGTGACCCCATGGACTGTAGCCTACCAGGCTCCTCCCTCCATGGGATTCTCCAGGCAAGATTACTGGAGTGGGTTGCCATTTCCTTCTCCAGGGGATATTCGCGACCCAGGGATCAAACCCAGGTCTCCCGCATTCCAGGCAGATGCTTTAACTTCTGCTAGTGGAGGCTATGGAATTCCAGCTGAACTATTTCAAATCCTAAAAGGTGATGCTATTAATACTCCACACTCAATAAGCCAACAAATTTGGAAAACTCAGCAATGGCCACACATCTTGAAAAAGGTCAGTTTTCAGTCCAATCACAAAGAAGGGCAATGCCAAAGAATGTTCAAACTACCACGCAATTACACTCATTTCACATCCTAGCAAGATAATGTTCAAAATTCTTTAATCTAGGTTTCAACAGTATGTGAACTAAGAGCTTAATACATACAAGCTGGACTTGGAAAAGGCGGAAGAACCAGAGATTGAATTGCCGACATACATTGGATCATAGATAAAGCAAGAGAGTTCCAGGAAAACATCTGCTTCTTTTCCCTGACTACGCTAAAGCATTTGACTGTGTGGATCACAACACACTGTGGAAAATTCTGAAAGAGATGGGAATACCAGACCACCTGACCTGCCTCTTGAGAAATCTGTATGCAGGTCAGGAAGCAACAGTTAGACCTGGACATGGAACAGACTTGTTCCAAATAGGAAAAGGAGTACATCAAGGCTGTATATTGTCACCCTGCTTATTTAACTTCTGTGCAGGGAACATTATGTGAAATGGCAGTCTGGATGAAGAAAATGATGGAATAAAGACTATCAGGAGAAATAACAATAACCTCAGAGAGGCAGATGATACCACCCTTATGACAGAAAGCAAAGAGGAACTATAGAGCTTGTTGATAAAATTGAAAGAGGAGAGTGATAAAGCCAGCTTAAAACTCAGCATTCAAGAAATGAAGATCATGGCCTCTAGTCCCATCACTTTGGCAAATAGATGGGAAAAACTGGAAGCAGTGACAGACTTTATCTGCAGATGGTGACTGCAGCCATGAAATTAAAAGATGCTTGTGCCTTGGAAGAAAAGACAAACCTCAGCAGCACATTAAAAAACAGAGATATTACTTTGCCAACAAAGGTCTGTATAGTCAAAGCTGTGGTTTTTCCAGTAGTCATGTATGGATGTGAGAGTTGGACCATAAAGAAAGCCCAGTGCTGAAGAATTGATGCTTTCAAACTGTGATGTTGGAGAAGACTCTTGAGAGTCCCTTGGACTGCAAGGAGATCAAACCAGTCAACCTTATAGGAAATCAACCCTGAATATTCATTTGAAGGACTGATATTGAAGCTGTTGCACCAGCTGTTGCAAAGAGCCAACACATTAGAAAAGACCCAGATGCTGGGAAAGATTGAAGGCAGGAGGAGGATGACAGAGGACAAGATGGTTGGGTGATATCACTGACTCAAAGGACATGAGTTTGAGCAAGTTCCAGGAGATGGTGAAGAACAGGGAAGCCTGGCATGCTGCAGTCCATGGGGCCACAAAGAGTCAGGCATGACTGAGTGACTGGATAGCAACAAGGGCTTCAGCAGTCCATGAACTGCGAAATTCCAGATGTTCAAGTTGGATTTAGAGAAGGCAGAAAAAACAGAGATCAAACTACCAACATCCACTGGATCACAGAAAAAAAGGAATTCCAGAAAAACATCTACTTCTCTTTCACTGAATACGTGAAAGCTTTTGATTGTATTGATTACGACAAACTGTGGGAAATTCTTCATTCTTAATCTGGGACTACCAGACAACCTTATCTGTCTTCTGAGAAACCTGTATGCAAGTCAAGGAACAACAGTTAGTAACAACGTTGAACAACTGAGTGGTTCAAAATTGGGAAAGGAAAAGGTGAGAATTTTTAATACATGGATGATTATAAATGTAACAACTCATAAGCCTTTGTCAAAAGGAGAATGATGAGGAAATGTTTAAGGGAATCATTTCTTATCAGGGCAAAGGTCTGGTGAATTAAGTGCTGGCTCACCTGGAATACTCAGAGATTCTAGTCATTGGTTTGAAACACAGAATCAATCAGCTGGACTTTGTGGTGACATCATCTCAAGAGTGGCATAATCAAGGGAGGAAAGAACAATGTGATTTCACCAAGTCTTAAAGGGGAAGAGGTTTGGATTTCAAAGTCCAGTTATGTCTTCAGCTTACTTTCTGTGAAGGAACTGGGAGCAGCAGGAAAAGAATTATTATTTTATGAACTGTTAAACCTCTCTGTTAATTTTGTTATTACCTTTATTTTTCTCATGGGAAGAATATCAGACACCTCTTCAAAGAAAAAGGTCTGCATAACTGTGTGTGTTAATAAAGAATGAGGAAGGCTGTATCCCACAACAAGGGAAGGGAATTGAAAAGTCAAAGAACATAGTGTACATAGAAGCAACCATCAAAGGTGGGACGAGGGAAGAGCTGAGTGAATCCCTACAAGCTATCTCTGCAACTTGCTGGAAAAAGAAGCAACAATGATGACCAGAAGGATCCACACATAGTAAAGAATACCAGTGTGTGGTTTGTGTGTGCGTGTGTGTGCGCACGTGTGCACATGCACATGCAACCACACAGACTGTAGCTTACCAGGCTCCTCTGTCCATGGAATTTCCCAGGAAAGAATACTGGAGTAGGCTTGCCATTTTCTTTTCCAGTGGATCTTCCTAACCCAAGGATTGAACCTGTGTCTCCTGCATTGCCAGGCAGATTCTTTACCACTGAGCTACCAGGGAAGCCTTAAATTACTTAATATAAGAAAGCTATTACGGGCACACAGGATAATTCTTTATGTGAATTAGATATCCACATTCACAGAAGAAGAAAGAAAAAGGACATATTCTCTGCTGACTTTGCAGCCTAGTTAAAATTTGTTTCAATTTAAGGGCCTCCATGAAACACAAAAGCTATGTTTTTCAGCTCCGTATGGACTTACTGCACTTCATGAAATATTTGGCTTGGTTCAGTGTCTGAATCCAAAAATACCTCCTTATGTTATTATGGCTGCTGGTATCTCTAACAAAATTAGCTGAGCTGTGGAGATAAGAATGTTCTCGTGTTTCACACATGGCATGCACACCCATAAATGTGTAGACATGGGGGAATAAAGGGAGGAAGCAGACACATACAAATCTTTCCTAACATGGAGCACAAAAGTAAATTTGATCATAGATATTCTGTTCTTGAACAGTGGGGCCCAGGCAGAGGATCATATGGAAATTTACCCAATGCTGGTAGAACTGATTTATCCTTGCAGAACCTAAAAAATACAAATCAAAAAAAATTTTAAATACTTAGGCTAAATGTATTAATATATTTCAGATTTTTTTTGACCATTAAAAACCAGAAGTGTGTTGTTCAACCTCCATATGTTGGAATTTTTAATAGTTTTTCTCCTGTAATTGAGATCTAATCTTAATGCATTATGGTCAGAAAAGATGCTTGGAATGATTTCGATTTTTTGAATTTATCAAGTTTAGATTTATGGCCCAGGATGTGATCTATCCTGGAGAAGGTTCCATGAGCACTTGAAACAAAGGTGTAATTCGTTGTTTTGGGGTGAAATGTCCTATAGATATCAATTAGGTCTAACTGATCTAATGTATCATTTAAAGTTTGCGTTTCTTTGTTAATTTTCTGTTTAGTTGATCTGTCCATAGGTGTGAGTGGGGTATTAAAGTCTCCCACTATTATTGTGTTATTGTTGATTTCCCCTTTCATACTTGTTAGCATTTGTCTTACATATTGTGGTGCTCCTATATTGGGTGCATATATATTTATAATTGTTATATCTTCTTCTTGGATTGTTCCTTTGATCATTATGTAGTGGCCTTCTTTGTCTCTTTTCACAGCCTTTGTTTTAAAGTCTATTTTATCGGATATGAGTATTGCCACTCCTGCTTTCTTTTGGTCTCTATTCGTGTGGTATATTTTTTTCCAGCCCTTCACTTTCAGTCTGTATGTGTCCCTTGTTTTGAGGTGGGTCTCTTGTAAGCAGCATATAGAGGGGTCTTGTTTTTGTATCCATTCGGCCAGTCTTTGTCTTTTGGTTGGGGCGTTCAACCCGTTTACGTTTAAGGTAATTATTGATAAGTATGATCCTGTTGCCATTTACTTTATTGTTTTGGGTTCGGGTTTATACACCCTTTTCGTGTTTCCTGTCTAGAGGATATCCTTTAGAATTTGCTGGAGAGCTGGTTTGGTGGTGCTGAATTCTCTCAGCTTTTGCTTGTCTGTAAAGCTTTTGATTTCTCCTTCGTATTTGAATGAGATCCTTGCTGGGTACAGTAATCTGGGCTGTAGGTTATTGTCTTTCATCACTTTAAGTATGTCTTGCCATTCCCTCCTGGCCTGAAGAGTTTCTATTGACAGATCAGCTGTTATCCTTATGGGAATCCCCTTGTGTGTTATTTGTTGTTTTTCCCTTGCTGCTTTTAATATTTGTTCTTTGTGTTTGATCTTTGTTAATTTGATTAATATGTGTCTTGGGGTGTTTCGCCTTGGGTTTATCCTATTTGGGACTCTCTGTGTTTCTTGGACTTGGGTGATTATTTCCTTCCCCACTTTAGGGAAGTTTTCAACTATTATCTCCTCAAGGATTTTCTCATGATCTTTCTTTCTGTCTTCTTCTTCTGGGACTCCTATAATTCGAATGTTGGAGCGTTTCATATTGTCCTGGAGGTCTCTGAGATTGTGCTCGTTTCTTTTAATTCGTTTTTCTTGTTTCCTCTCTGATTCATTTATTTCTACCATTCTATCTTCTATTTCACTAATCCTATCTTCTGCCTCCGTTATTCTACTATTTGTTGCCTCCAGAGTGTTTCTGATCTCATTTATTGTGTTATTCATTATATTTTGACTCTTTTTTATTTCTTCTAGGTCCTTGTTAAACCTTTCTTGCATCTTCTCAATCCTTGTCTCTAGGCTATTTATCTGTGTTTCCATCAACATATGGAGGTTGAACAACACACTTCTGAATAACCAACAAATCACAGAAGAAATCAAAAAGAAATCAAAATATGCATAGAAACTAATGAAAATGAAAACACAACAACCCAAAACCTGTGGGACACTATAAAAGCAGTGCTAAGAGGAAAGTTCATAGCAATACAGGCATACCTCAAGAAGCAAGAAAAAAGTCAAATAAACAACCTAACTCTACAACTAAAGCAACTAGAAAAGGAAGAGTTGGAGAACCCCAGAGTTAGTAGAAGGAAAGAAATCTTAAAAATTAGGGCAGAAATAAATGCAAAAGAAACAAAAGAGACCATAGCAAAAATCAACAAAGCCAAAAGCTTGTTCTTTGAAAGGATAAATAAAATTGACAAACCATTAGCCAGACTCATCAAGAAGCAAAGAGAGAAAAATCAAATCAATAAAATTAGAAATGAAAATGGAGAGATCACAACAGACAACACAGAAATACAAAGGATCATAAGAGACTACTATCAGCAGTTGTATGCCAATAAAATGGACAACGTGGAAGAAATGGACAAATTCTTAGAAAAGTACAATTTTCCAAAACTGAACCAGGAAGAAATAGAAAATCTTAACAGACCCATCACAAGCACGGAAATTGATACTGTAATCAGAAATCTTCCAGCAAACAAAAGCCCAGGTCCAGATGGCTTCACAGCTGAATTCTACCAAAAATTTCGAGAAGAGCTAACACCTATCCTAATCAAACTCTTCCAGAAAATTGCAGAGGAAGGTAAACTTCCAAACTCATTCTATGAGGCCACCATCACCCTAATACCAAAACCTGACAAAGATGTCACAAAAAAAGAAAACTACAGGCCAATATCTCTGATGAACATAGATGCAAAAATCCTCAACAAAATTCTAGCAATCAGAATCCAACAACACATTAAAAAGATCATACACCATGACCAAGTGGGCTTTATCCCAGGGATGCAAGGATTCTTCAATATCCGCAAATCAATCAATGTAATTCACCACATTAACAAATTGAAAAATAAAAACCATATGATTATCTCAATAGATGCAGAGAAGGCCTTTGACAAAATTCAACATCCGTTTATGATAAAAACTCTCCAGAAAGCAGGAATAGAAGGAACATACCTCAACATAATAAAAGCTATCTATGACAAACCCACAGCAAACATTATCCTCAATGGTGAAAAATTGAAAGCATTTCCCCTAAAGTCAGGAACAAGACAAGGTTGTCCACTTTCACCGCTACTATTCAACATAGTTCTGGAAGTTTTGGCCACAGCAATCAGAGCAGAAAAAGAAATAAAAGGAATCCAAATTGGAAAAGAAGAAGTAAAACTCTCACTGTTTGCAGATGACATGATCCTCTACATGGAAAACCCTAAAGACTCCACCAGAAAATTACTAGAGCTAATCAATGAATATAGTAAAGTTGCAGGATATAAAATCAACACACAGAAATCCCTTGCATTCCTATACACGAATAATGAGAAAGTAGAAAAATAATTAAGGAAACAATTCCATTCACCATTGCAACGAAAAGAATAAAATACTTAGGAATATATCTACCTAAAGAAACTAAAGACCTATATATAGAAAACTATAAAACACTGATGAAAGAAATCAAAGAGGACACTAATAGATGGAGAAATATACCATGCTCATGGATTGGAAGAATCAATATAGTGAAAATGAGTATACTACCCAAAGCAATTTACAAATTCAATGCAATCCCTATCAAGCTACCAGCCACATTTTTCACAGAACTAGAACAAATAATTTCAAGATTTGTATGGAAATACAAAAAACCTCGAATAGCCCAATCAATCTTGAGAAAGAAGAATGGAACTGGAGGAATCAACTTGCCTGACTTCAGGCTCTACTACAAAGCCACAGTCATCAAGACAGTATGGTACTGGCACAAAGACAGACATACAGATCAATGGAACAAAATAGAAAGCCCAGAGATAAATCCACACACATATGGACACCTTATCTTTGACAAAGGAGGCAAGAATATACAATGGAGTAAAGACAATCTCTTTAACAAGTGGTGCTGGGAAAACTGGTCAACCACTTGTAAAAGAATGAAACTAGATCACTTTCTTACACCGCACACAAAAATAAACTCAAAATGGATTAAAGATCTAAATGTAAGATCAGAAACTATAAAACTCCTAGAGGAGAACATAGGCAAAACACTCTCAGACATAAATCACAGCAGGATCCTCTATGATCCACCTCCCAGAATGCTGGAAATAAAACCAAAAATAAACAAATGGGATCTAATTAAAATTAAAAGCTTCTGCACAACCAAGGAAAATATAAACAAGGTGAAAAGACAGCCTTCTGAATGGGAGAAAATAATAGCAAATGAAGCAACTGACAAACAACTAATCTCAAAAATATACAAGCAACTTCTGCAGCTCAACTCCAGAAAAATAAAAGACCCTATCAAAAAATGGGCCAAAGAACTAAATAGACATTTCTCCAAAGAAGACATACGGATGGCTAACAAACACATGAAAAGATGCTCAACATCACTCATTATTAGAGAAATGCAAATCAAAACCACAATGAGGTACCACTTCACACCAGTCAGAATGGCTGCGATCCAAAAATCTGCAAGCAATAAATGCTGGAGAGGGTGTGGAGAAAAGGGAACCCTCCTACACTGTTGGTGGGAATGCAAACTAGTACAGCCACTATGGAGAACAGTGTGGAGATCCCTTAAAAAATTGCAAATAGAACTACCTTATGACCCAGCAATCCCACTTCTGGGCATACACACCGAGGAAACCAGAATTGAAAGAGACACATGTACCCCAATGTTCATCGCAGCACTGTTTATAATAGCCAGGACATGGAAACAACCTAGATGTCCATCAGCAGATGAATGGATAAGAAAGCTGTGGCACATATACACAATGGAGTATTACTCAGCCGTTAAAAAGAATTCATTTGAATCAGTTCTGATGAGATGGATGAATCTGGAGCCGATTATACAGAGTGAAGTAAGCCAGAAAGAAAAACACCAATACAGTATACTAACACATATATATGGAATTTAGGAAGATGGCAATGACGACCCTGTATGCAAGACAGGGAAAGAGACACAGATGTGTATAACAGACTTTTGGACTCAGAGGGAGAGGGAGAGGGTGGGATGATTTGGGAGAATGACATTCTAACATGTATACTATCATGTGAATTGAATTGCCAGTCTATGTCTGACGCAGGATGCAGCATGCTTGGGGCTGGTGCATGGGGATGACCCAGAAGGATGTTATGGGGAGGGAGGTGGGAGGGGGGTTCATGTTTGGGAATGCATCTAAGAATTAAAGTTTTTAAAATTTAAAAAATTAAAAAAAAAAACAGACATTTTGCTTTTCAGAATATCATTAGTTATATGAGAAAATAGGGTTTGGCAACTCAGTTTTGAGGGCATTGGCATTGAGAGAGGATGTAATAAAGACTTTATGTAAAGCAAAATGGTTTAATTTGATCTTATACTGATTCATGTAGTCAGATATCCATCTAATTAAATGCAGTTGCCTCAGTTATTAATGAGGACTTGTGCACGCTTAAAAATAATACTACAGGACATAAACAGTTCCTAGAAGCATATATGTTTAGTTTATTTACAACTCAGAGGACTACTAGAAAAATGCAGCCAACTGTGGTTTTACTGAGCAAGGAGCTCAGAAAAGTGTCCAGAGGACATTGGGGAACTTTTACCCCCCGCCCTTTTATTTTCAGTAAATATATAGTTTGCAACTACAAGAGAGATGAAAACAACACATTTAATTTAGGAATTTGAACTAAATACCTCTATTTGCATGTATAATATATTAATATATTGGATCATTTAAGATGGCAAATTATTCGGGGACATGAAGATAGGTATTGATGAATACATTGAATTTATCATTTCATCCTAGCAAAATAATTCTTAAATCCCTGTGTGCGAGCCTACTAAGTGGCTTCAGTCATGATTACCTCTTTGCAACACTATGGACTGTAGCCCACCAGCCTACTCTGTCCATGGGATTTCCCAGGCAAGAATAGTGGAGCAGGTTGTCATGCCCTCCTCCAGGGAATCTTCCCAACCCAGGGATCAAACCTGTATCTCTTAAGTCTCCTGCATTGGCAGATGGAATTCTCTGGTGGCACAGACAGTAAAGAATCTGCCTGCAATATGGGAGACCCAGGTTTGATCCCTGGGTCAGGAATATACCCTGGAGAAGAAGAGAATGGCACCCCACTTCAGTATTTTTTCCTGGAGAAACCCATGGAGAGAGGAGCCTGGTGAGCCACAGTCCACGGAGTCGCAAAGGGTTGGACACAACTGAGCAACTAACACTTTCGCTTTCTTTACCACTGGTACCACTTGGGAAGTATGTTAATTTATGAATTTCTAGATCAATTCATAACTTATTGCATAATTTTCCACAAAGACTACTTTGTAGAATTGCCCTCTAAGGACAGGTTGCATATCAATGTTTAAGAGTAGCAAGGCATCAAATTCTATAACATCTGCAAATCCGATAAATATCCAAAGAGGTTATTCTGCCCAGGTGCATTCCTGAGACAAGAAAAGAACAATCACTTATAGAAGACTAAATTTAGCAAAACAGATACTTACATACAATCACTGAAATGGGTTGTGCTATATATTTTAATCAAAATATGTAGACTATACTATAGGGACTTGGGTGAAAGAGCAAAGATGATAAACTGAGGATAACGTTTAATGAGGACTCATTTGACAACAGGTGCCTTTTTACACTCTGCTTGACTCTTCCAACAACCAAAATGTAGAGCCTCCAATGTGTAGATGACAAAAACAAGTTTCCAATAGATTAAATAATGTATCTGGGGGCCCCACCAATGAGAAGAACAGCTGGACTTCACAATCATCACAGCCCCATTTAGAAGCTAGTGTTTCCTGTACCTGCACTATCATTCAGGGTTTAAGTTCTATGTGAGAAACAAAATGGTGAGCAGTCTTACAGCAAATATTAGCTGGTGGATTGCAGTGAAAACCATGTGGGAAACCGTGTGGATTTGTGTATTTACAAGCATTCTGAAAAAAGGCAAGGTATACAGTGTCCAATTTTTATAGTTTAAGATCTTTTCTCCTATCATCATGCTCTAATTTTCAAGTTAAATAATACATAGTGACATGAAAAAGAGAGTGGCAGATATATTCCAGTGGAATGACAGGATGCTATCCCTAATTTCATCTCATAGAAAGCATGCAAACAAACTTATACTTTTTTTGTACTGAGTTAAAAAGCAAGCAAACAAAGTAGACTCTAATTCAGGGCACTGGCATTAACCTAGTAACTCTTTTTTTCCTTTGGTCATGTTGGAAAACTGCATCACACTTAACAAGTTGTGGTTTAACTTCATTACTTTCATGTGCTTCATTAGCTTAGAGAAATTCAAGATGAAATAATCTATGCATATATTATAGTCCAATGGAAAAAATCTCAATCTCTTGAGTTGAAATATATTCAAAAGATTTTACTGCCCTTATATTTAATGAAGAAGAAATTAAATTACTTTTATTTTCTGGGGGAAAAAAATCTCAGATGATGTATTTGGATATCTAATTAAAACACTTATGTACCTTGCCTAATTAAAACTAGACACTTATTCAAAATAACAGGACATCTAACATATCTATTTAAAAATAACTCAGAAGAAATGCATAGATTCTAGGAGAAGCAGAGTAACTGAACTCTGCTCATGCATTAACTTTCATTTCCCTCCACCCACTTCCTCTTCACAGGAAAACCTCCTGTAAAACAAGCCCTGTTCTGATCAAACTTTTAAAAACCTTCCAATGGTGGCAAACATAAAGGCAAAACATCTAAAGTTAAGAGTTTAATTTTTTTTTTCTTTTTCAGCCTCAAGTGTTATGACCACAACCTAGAAATGCATTAGTCATGCTCGGATTAGAAGATGACTTTTTTAAAGAACTTGAATGATCTCATGAATGCAAAATGAATCCAAAGAGTGTGTCTATTCTCCATTAGCTTAAATGTCCTTAATCATAGAAAGGGCTTCTATCTTAGAAGACAGAAACTATTTGTAAAAATCCTAGACAAATCTTGGATGAGGATCTGGGGCATGCCGTAATATTTCTAAAAGTTTGAATGAATAGAATATGACAATGGAATTTTGCCTGGAATAGGGAAGAACTCAAACTTGGTTTTAAGACTCTACACGAGAACATTCCCAAAACCTGGATCAAAATTCATTATGTTGCAACTGATCTGCTGTCTTTGTTGCCTTTGTAAACTCTTAGATGTGATCCATGATATACCTTCAAGTTTTAAATATTAAGAGCTACAATTTGAGAGCCAACCAAAAGAGAAAGAGAATGGTGTGTTTAATTGTAATAATTTTGTATGTCCTACATGGAAATTATAGAAGTCTATAGATTTTTGTGAGAGAAGTGCTTTTTCTACAACATAATTTGAACAAGTTTGGTGCTGGAGAAGACACTTGAGAGTCCCTTGGAAAGCAAGGAGATCAAACCAGTCAATCCTAAAGGAAATCAACCCTGAATATTCATTGGAAGGACTGATGATGAAGCTGAAGCTTCAATACTTTGGCCACCTGATGAGAAGAGCTGACTCATTGGAACTGATGCTAGGAAAGATTGAAGGGAGGAGAAGAAGGTGGCAACAGAGGATGAGATGGTTGAATGGCATCGCTGGCTCAGTGGACATGAATCTGAGCAAGCTCTGGGAGATAGTGTAGGACAGGGAAGCCTGGAATGCTGCAGTCCATGGGTTGTAATAGTCAGACATGACTTAGTGACTGAACAACAATAGATTTTTGTGAGGTAATTTCTTTTTCTGCCAGATAATTTGAACAACTTTATAATGGAGAGGTAATTTTGGTGAATTCATCCTTTCTAAAGCAGGCTAAAGCATCTGAACATGTTCATAGTGAAAATTAGAAGACGATTCTTCTGAGGAATTTTCCATTAGACAGCAGGGAAAAGTAGTTAAAAGATTGTATTCTTCCCCCCCATTTTCTCCTTCCCTCCCTCTCTGCTTCTGCCTTTCTTTTCATGTTCTCTTCTTCCTTCCTTTGTCACCTGATATTCAGCATCATCTACGTGCCATGAACTGAGTTAATTAAATGCTGAGTCATGTAGATATGCTACCTGACGTCTGGGAACTCAGAATCTGTTGTAGTTACTTATGTTGAAGTAAGGTCTTTATAAGTCTAAAGCTGACCATCTGAAACATATTTCTAAGATTTGAATAATCATATTGATTGACTTAGATTTATGTCTTATAAATCCTATGTCTTGAATTTTTATTAATCTCACTTTTGAACTTCGAGTTCTATGAATTATAATCAAACATACATAGAAGTTATAATTCACAGAAATTCAGCAGTCTTATGTAGGCCAAAAACTGTGCTCATAGCACCTCCAGAATTATTTAAGTTCCCTTGCAAAGATGCTGTACCATAAAGCTGTGTACTCTGTCCACTTGGGACCACCTGTGAAGTTAGCTTTTCCCTGGCATCTGAAGCCCACTAGATTATTCAAGAGAGTGAGATGCATCTGATTTATAGGAAATATTTTTTTAAGGAGATATTCATCCAGAGCACAGAAAGTCTCTCTTGCTTCTGAGAAGCAGATTAGTCAACTATCCTGTGTCTGAAGGCCTGGAGTGAATGTGACTTTACTTGTCAATGAGTTGTTAGCGCACAGTGCTGAAGGGCAGACTCTAGAGGCCAATGGCCTGGATTTGAATTGGCAATTCACTATTAGGTGACCTTGGTCAACTTTCTGAAACACTCTGTATCTCAGATTTCTCACCTGACAGTGGTATAATTACAAGCAACTTTCTCATAGGGTTTTTTAAAAGGTTAAATAAGTTAATATTAATAAAGCTCTTGGAATAGTATCAGATATATGGTAAGCCATCTGTATGTGTTTGTGTGTGTATGTACGTACATACTAGATTCAGTTCAGTTCAGTCGCTCAGTCGTGTCCGACTCTTTGTGACCCAATGAATTGCAGCACACCAGGCCTCCCTGTCCGTCACCAACTCCTGGAGTTCACTCAGACTCATGTCCATCGAGTCTGTGATGCCATCCATCCATCTCATCCTCGGTCGTCCCCTTCTCCTCCTGCCCCCAATCCCTCCCAGCATCAGAGTCTTTTTCCAATGAGTCAACTCTTTGCATGAGGTGGCCAAAGTACTGGAGTTTCAGCTTTAGCATCATTCCTTCCAAAGAAATCCAAGGGCTGATCTCCTTCAGGATGGATTGGTTGGATCTCCTTGCAGTCCAAGGGACTCTCAAGAGTCTTCTCCAACACCACAGTTCAAACTATCAATTCTTCAGGGCTCTGCCTTCTTCACAGTCCAACTCTCACATCCATACATGACCACAGGAAAAACCATAGCCTTGACTAGACAGACCTTAGTTGGCAAAGTCTTTGCTTTTGAATATGCTATCTAGGTTGGTCATAACTTTTCTTCCAAAGAGTAAGTGTCTTTTAATTTCATGGCTGCAATCACTATCTGCAGTAATTTTGGAGCCCCAAAAAATACAGTCTGACCCTGTTTCCACTGTTTCCCCATCTATTTCCCATGAAGTGATTTTATGCTAATTTGAAAATGAGCTGTCACTGACAAGAACAAAGAAACCCAAAAATAATCAAATAATCACAGGTTTGAAACTTTCTTTTCTCTTATTACAGACAGATATACCTCCTGGATGAATGGAAACATCAAGAAAAGTAAGCTGAACAAAAAGTATGTACTGCTAGGCCAAATAACCTGCAGCAAGTGAAAGTGTTTGTTGCTCAGTCACATTCAACACTCCAACCCCATGAACTGCAACCCCATGACAGAGGTAGCCCACCAGGCTCCTCTGTCCATGGAATTCTCCAGGCAAGAATACTGGAGTGGGTAGCCATTCTCTTCTCCAGGGGATCTTCCCTACCCAGAGATCAAACCCAGGTTTCCTGCATTGCAGGCGGATTCTTTACCATCTGAGCAATCAGGGAAGCCCAGAACAAGAAAGAAGCCATACAAAAATTACACTGGAATTGTCCTTTAAAACTCTCTCAGATTATTTCTTGTACTAGCTGTGGATGACAGTGCTCACAATGCATCTCTCTCTGAAAAACACATCTTGAGGGTAATAATTGCTTCTGTTTTTTTGTTTGTTTTTTTCCCAGCTACAGATCAGAGGCATTATTTTGTCACCTAGTTGCCCTAGCTAGCTCTGAAAGTGAAAGTTAGTTGCACAGTTGTGTCCAACTCTTCACAATCCCATGGACTGTAGCCTGCCCATTTCCTCTGTCCATGGAATTCTCCAGACCAGAGTACTGGAGTTGGTTGCCATTTCCTTATCCAGGGGAGTTAGCTCTAGGTAGAGGAAATCTTTCCAGATGTAATATTCTTACTGACCAGGCTTAAGACATAGAAGCAGTTAAGCAAAATTCACAAAGAATTTCAAGAAGAACTTCATTGGTTATTTTAGTAGAGAAGGTGACACCATTCTCTACCAAGCTTAGAGATATGAGTAATATTATTTTTAAACCTAAATTCACTAAAGATGTAAGAAACGGTCAGACTTAAAGGGACCAGAGAGATATGTGATCTTTTTACATGTTTGTAAGAAGAATGTTTTTTTCCCCTCAATAACTTGCTAAGATTTCAAATTATTTTCAGAGAATAGCATATTTTCCTATAATTTTCTATGGATTTCAATACTGGAGAGTCATATCTATATTGTCTTTTTTTAAAGACAATGGTAAGTAGCTAAGGTAATCCAAAGTCAGCAAAATATTCTTCTGACTTTAAATGTCATGTTTGTTGCCTAAACCGTTTAAGGTCTGCTGCCTTTTATTTGTTTCAATTTACTACATAAAGAAGGATGACCACCAAAGAACTGATGCTTTCAAACTGTCATGATGGAGAAGAGTCTTGAGAGTCCCTTGGACAGCAAGGACATCAAACCAGTCAATCCTAAAGGAAATCAACCCTGAATATTCATTGGAAGGACTGATGCTGAAGTTGAAGCTCCAATAATTTGGTCCCTGATGGGAAGAATCAATTCATTGGAAAAGACACTAATACTGGGAAAGACTGAGGGCAGGAGGAGGAGCAGGTGACAGAGGATGAGATGGTTGGGTGGCATCATTGACAAATGGAAATGAGTTTGAGCAAGCTCCAGGAGATGTTGAAGGGAAACCTAGCATGTTGCAGTCCATGGGGTTGTAGATTCGGACACAACTTAGCATATGGAATCTTCTTCTGGCTTAAAAACTCTTGGTGTCAGGCTCTACTACAAAGCCACAGTCATCAAGACAGTATGGTACTGGCACAAAGACAGACATATAGATCAATGGAACAAAATAGAAAGCCCAGAGATAAATCCACACACATATGGACACCTTATCTTTGACAAAGGAGGCAAGAATATACAATGGAGTAAAGACAATCTCTTTAACAAGTGGTGCTGGGAAAACTGGTCAACCACTTGTAAAAGAATGAAACTAGATCACTTTCTAACACCGCACACAAAAATAAACTCAAAATGGATTAAAGATCTAAATGTAAGATCAGAAACTATAAAACTCCTAGAGGAGAACATAGGCAAAACACTCTCAGACATAAATCACAGCAGGATCCTCTATGATCCACCTCCCAGAATTCTGGAAATAAAAGCAAAAATAAACAAATGGGATCTAATTAAAATTAAAAGCTTCTGCACAACAAAGGAAAATATAAGCAAGGTGAAAAGACAGCCTTCTGAATGGGAGAAAATCATAGCAAATGAAGCAACTGACAAACAACTAATCTCAAAAAGATACAAGCAACTTATGCAGCTCAATTCCAGAAAAATAAACAACCCAATCAAAAATGGGCCAAAGAACTAAATAGACATTTCTCCAAAGAAAACATACGGATGGCTAACAAACACATGAAAAGATGCTCAACATCACTCATTATTAGAGAAATGCAAATCAAAACCACAATGAGGTACCACTTCACACCAGTCAGAATGGCTGCGATTCAAAAATCTGCAAGCAATAAATGCTGGAGAGGGTGTGGAGAAAAGGGAACACTCCTACACTGTTGGTGGGAATGCAAACTAGTACAGCCACTATGGAGAACAGTGTGGAGATTCCTTAAAAAATTGCAAATAGAACTACCTTATGACCCAGCAATCCCACTGCTGGGCATACACACCAAGGAAACCAGAATTGAAAGAGACACATGTACCCCAATGTTCATCGCAGCACTGTTTATAATAGCCAGGACATGGAAACAACCTAGATGTCCATCAGCAGATGAATGGATAAGAAAGCTGTGGTACATATACACAATGGAGTATTACTCAGCCGTTAAAAAGAATTCATTTGAATCAGTTCTGATGAGATGGATGAAACTGGAGCCGATTATACAGAGTGAAGTAAGCCAGAAAGAAAAACACCAATACAGTATACTAACACATATATACGGAATTTAGGAAGATGGCAATGACGACCCTGTATGCAAGACAGGGAAAGAGACACAGATGTGTATAACGGACTTTTGGATTCAGAGGGAGAGGGAGAGGGTGGGATGATTTGGGAGAATGCCATTCTAACATGTATACTATCATGTGAATTGAATCGCCAGTCTATGTCTGACGCAGGATGCAGCATGCTTGGGGCTGGTGCATGGGGATGACCCAGAAAGATGTTATGGGGAGGGAGGTGGGAGGGGGGTTCATGTTTGGGAATGCATGTAAGAATTAAAGATTTTAAAATTTAAAAAATAAAAAACTAAAAAAAAAAAAAAACCTCTTGGTGTCTTCATCAAATAAGAAAAGACAGCAAATATTTAAGAAAGAAACATTTACTCTCAATATAACTATCTTGTAGCTCCAATTCACTCAAAGGAGTTGCATACAGAAAGAAGAAATGGCTTTTTAAATAGATAGTAAATGACTCCAAATATACTTGGCTTACTGTGTTTAATAAGTACCATTTAAATTACTGGACCTGGCACTCTCTACTGCATTTTATCTTGGTGAAAAAAAGAAAATATATCAGGAAACTGTTATCTGCAGAAAATTAAGACCAGTACAGATAGATGTTTTAATTCAAGCATCATTTGTAGCAATTGATTTATTTTAATTCCAATGGTGGTATGTAATTTCCCATTAAAATAAAAGCCTTTTTCAAAACTATTTGTAGAAAATGTGATATGAGTCATTCTGGAGTCTAAATTCTTGTGCAAATTCACAATCTCTCAATTATTTAGCTTTTTAGCTTTTTTAATTTCAATTGCTAAAGTGACTAGAACATTCAAGACTAAGATATGCATGTACTGCTGAAATGCATGCTGTGTTGTGTTTCTGTTTAACCTGTTTTAGCAATGAAAGGAGAAATGAAGGAAAAAGGAAGAAATAGAAGGGGGAAAGAGGGGAAAAAGGAAGGAAGAGAAGGAGAGAGGAAGATAAAGAGAGGAATCAAGGGAAGGAGGGAAGAAGAAGGGAAGGAAAAGGAATACTATAGAGACTTAGGATGAGTAGAGAGATACAGAAAAGGAAACAGAGACCAAAATAGAGATAACTTTCTAACAATTTCTTTAATGTATGTATGTAAAATTGACTCCAGTTCAGAACATTAATGGTTTAGGGAAATATTTATTTTAAAATTGGACGTTATGTGCACCATGTAAGATACTGCAGAGCAGGTATTTCTCAATACTGTCCTGGAATTTGGCCTCATTAAAGAGAAAATGACCTGTAGAAGAGTGGTTTTCAACTAAGGGTAAATCTCTCATTCTGGGAAGAAGACATATTTGGTAATGAAAGAGCAACCCCACGTCCAAGGAGTGGTGGCTGCGTGGGTACAGGAGGGCCTAGAGAAGCCAACCTACGTTGAAGGTCAGGAAGGGCAGCGGTGAGGAGATACCCCTTGTCCAAGGTAAGGAGCAGTGGCTGGGCTTTCCTGGAGCAGCCATGAAGAGATACCCCACGCCCAAGGTAAGAGAAACCCAAGTAAGATGGTAGGTGTTGCAAGAGGGTATCAGAGGGCAGACACACTGAAACCATACTCACAGAAAACTAGTCAATCCAATCACACTAGGATCACAGCCTTGTCTAATTCAATGAAACTAAACCATGCCCGCAGGGCAACACAGGGCAGGCGGGTCGTGGTGGAGAGGTCTGACAGAATGTAGTCCACTGGAGAAGGGAATGACAAAGCACTTCAGTATTCTTGCCTTGAGAACCCCATGAACAGTATGAAAAGGCAAAATGATAGGATACTGAAAGAGGAACTCCCCAGGTCAGTAGGTGCCCAATATACTACTGGAGATCAGTGGAGAAATAACTCTAGAAAGAATGAAGGGATGGAGCCAAGCAAAAACAATACCCCGTTGTGAATGTGACTAGTGATAGAAGCAAAGTCAGATGCTGTAAAGAGCAATATTGCATAGGAACCTGGAATGTCAGGTCCATGAATCAAGGCAAATTGGAAGTGGTCAAACAGGAGATGGCAAGAGTGAATGTCAACATTCTAGGAATCAGCGAACTAAAATGGACTGGAACGGGTGAATTTAACACAGATGAGCATTGTATCTACTACTGTGGGAAGGAATCCCTTAGAAGAAATGGAGTAGCCATCATGTGCAACAAAAGAGTCCAAACCGCAGTACTTGGATGCAATCTCAAAAATGAAAGTATGATCTCTGTTTGTCTCCAAGGCAAACCATTCAATATTACAGTAATCCAAGTCTATGCCCCAACCAGTAATGCTGAAGAAGCTGAAGTTGAACAGTTCTATGAAGACCTACAAGACTTTTTAGAACTAAAACCTGAAAAAGATGTCCTTTTCATTATAGGGGACTGGAATGCAAAAGGAGGAAGTCAGGAAACACCTGGAGTAACAGACAAATTTGGCCTTGGAATGTGGAATGAAGCAGGACAAAGACTAATAGAGTTTTGCCAAGAAAATGCACTGGTCATAGCAAACATCCTCTTCCAACAACACAAGAGAAGACTTTACACATGGACATCACCAGAGGGTCAACATCAAAATCAGATGATTATATTCTCTGCAGCAAAAGATGGCGAAGCTCTATACAGTCAAGAAAAACAAGACCACGAGCTGACTGTGGCTCAGATCATGAACTCCTTATTACCAAGTTCAGACTTAAATTGAAGAAAGTAGGAAAAACCGCTAGACCATTTAGGTATGACCTAAATCAAATCCCTTATGATTATACAGTGGAAGTGAGAAATAGATTTAAGGGCCTAGATCTGATAGATAGAGTGCCTGATGAACTATGGAATGAGGTTTGTGACATTGTGCAGGAGACAGGGATCAAGACCATCCCCATGGAAAAGAAATGCAAAAAAGCAAAATGGCTGTCTGAGGAGGCCTTACAAATAGCTGTGAAAAGAAGAGAGGTGAAAAGCAAAGGAGAAAGGGAAGATATAATCATCTGAATGCAGAGTTCCAAAGAATAGCAAGAAGAGATAAGAAAGCTTTCTTCAGCGATCAATGCAAAGAAGTAGAGGAAAAGAACAGAATGGGAAAGACTAGAGATCTCTTCAAGAAAATTAGAGATACTAAGGGAACATTTCATGCAAAGATGGGCTCGATAAAGGACAGAAATGATATGGACCTAACAGAAGCAGAAGATATTAAGAAGAGGTGGCAATAATACACAGAAGAATTGTACAAAAAAGATCTTCACGACCTGGATAATCATGATGGTGTGATCAGTCATCTAGAGCCAGACATCCTGGAATGTGAAGTCAAGTGGGCCCTAGAAAGCATCACTGTGAACTAAGCTAGTAGAGGTGATGGAATTCCAGTTGAGCTATTTCAAATCCTGGAAGATGATGCTGTGAAAGTGCTGCACTCAATATGCCAGCAAATTTGGAAAACTCAGCAGTGGTCACAGGACTGGAAAAGGTCACTTTTCATTCCGATCCCAAAGAAAGTCAATGCCAAAGAATGCTCAAACTACCTCACAATTGCACTCATCTCACACGCTAGTAAAGTAATGCTCAAAATTCTCCAAGCCAGGCTTCAGCAATATGTGAACCGTGAACTTCCTAATGTTCAAGCTGGTTTTAGAAAAGGCAGAGGAACCAGAAATCAAATTGCCAACATCTGCTGAATCATGGGAAAAGCAAGAGAGTTCCAGAAAACCATCTATATCTTCTTTATTGACTATGCCAAAACCTTTGACTGTGTGGATCACAATAAACTACGGAAAATTCTGAAAGAGATGGGAATATCAGACCACCTGACAGGCCTCTTGAGAAATCTGTGTGCAGGTCAGGAAGCAACAGTTAGAACTGGACATGGAACAACAGAGTGGTTCCAAATAGGAAAAGGAGTACAACAAGGCTGTATCTTGTCACTCTGATTATTTAACTTATATGCAGACTACATCATGAGAAACACTGGGCTAGATGAAGCACAAACTGGAATCAAGATTGCTGGGAGAAATATCAACAACCTCAGATATGCAGATGACACCACCCTTATGGCAGAAAGTGAAGAGGAACTAAAAAGCCTCTTGATGAAAGTAAAAGAGGAGAGTGAAAAGTTGGCTTAAAGCTCAACATTCAGAAAACGAAGATCATGGAATCTGGTCCCATCATTTCATGGGAAAGAGATGGGGAAACAGTGGAAACAGTGTCAGACTTTATTTTTTGGGCTCCAAAATCACTGCAGATAGTGACTGCAGCCATGAAATTAAAAGACACTTACTCTTTGGAAGAAAAGTTATGACACACCTAGACAGCATATTCAAAAGCAGAGACATTACTTTGCCGACTAAGGTCCGTCTAGTCAAGGCTATGGTTTTTCCATTGGTCATGTATGGATGTGAGAGTTGGACTGTGGAGAAAGCTGAGCACCGAAGAATTGATGCTTTTGAACTGTGGTGTTGGAGAAGACTCTTGAGAGTCCCTTGGACTGCAAGGAGATCCAACCAGTCCATTCTGAAGGAGATCAGCCCTGGGATTTCTTTGGAAGGAATGATGCTAAAGCTGAAACTCCAGTACTTTGGCCACTTCATGAGAAGAGTTGACTCATTGGAAAAGACTTTGATGCTGGGAGGGATTGGGGGCAGGAGGAGAAGGGGATGACCGAGATTAGATGGCTGGATGGCATCACTGACTCGATGAACATGAATCTGAGTGAATTCCAGGAGTTGGTGATGGACAGGGAGGCCTGGCGTGCTGCGATTCATGGGGTGGCAAAGAGTCGGACACAACTGAGTAACTGAACTAGAGACATCTCATCATTGTAATCACTGAGGAGGTACTACTGGCATCTAGCAGCTAGAAGTCAGGGATGTTCCTAAACACCTTAGTGTGTGATTTATCTGAGCTACAATGTTTGCAGTGTCACTGCTGAGAAATTCTGCTCTAGAAAGAAACTCTTGTTCTGTCCTCACAGTGTGTGTGGTGCTAATTAGGGGAATACACTGCACAAAGCACAACTATTAAAGCAGTTTTGAAAATCTGCATTGGAAGCTGATGGGGGTGATATTAAGCACATGGAAGTATGGACCTTGAAGTCATTCTGATCGGGTGTGGGATTCCCAGTTCTTTCAGTTAATAGCCAAGCAGTGTATTTTAACTTGATTGAGATTCGATTTCTACATTTGAAAATGGAGATAATAAAAACTCACTTATGTACTAAGATATGCTGCTGCTGCTGCTGCTGCTAAGTCCCTTCAGTTGTGTCCGACTCTGTGTGAGCCCATAGACCCCAGCCCATCAGGCTCCCCCATACCTGGGATTCTCCAGGCAAGAACACTGGAGTGGGTTGCCATTTCCTTTTCCAATGTATGACAGTGAAAAGTGAAAGTGAAGTCAGTTAGTAGTGTCTGACTGGTAGAGACCCCGTGGACTGCAGCCTACCAGGCTCCTCTGTCCATGAGATTTTCCAGGCAAGAGTACTGGAGTGGGGTGCCATAGCCTTCTCCAATATGATGATGGGATGATATTAAGTTCAGAACCTGGAACATGGGTAGTTGACAGATAATGGTGGCTTTTAATATTGTTATTTTTATTATCATTCTGAAAGCATGACATTAAACTCACATTAAGAAACTTCTAAGCGTTCAGTAATTTTCCTCATATCTCTATAAATTAACTGCAATTAACCTCGGTTATAATACAGTATGGGCTTCCCAGGTGGTGCTAGTGGTAAAGATCCAGCCTGCCAATGCTGCAGATATAAAAGACATGTGTTTGATCCCTGGGTCAGGAAGATCTCCTGGAGTAGGAAATGGTAACCCATTCCAGTATCCTTACCTGGAAAATTCTGTGGACAGAGGACCCTGGTGGGCTACAGTCCAGGGATTGCAAACAGACATGACTGAATATGTATGCAGGCATAACGCAATCTATGAAATGTAAATGTAAATGTAAAATGCATTTTTCATTATAAGCACAGGATCTCCCATTGTCTCACTTCTTTATAGTTCTTTATAAGTTTATTGATTTCTATGCCACTATTTCACCAAGACATGCTCTTTTGCATTATGAACTTCTTAGTCATTCCCTAGGTTTAAAAATACATGTTACAGCTAAGCATGCAGATAGCTATTTGTCTTCAGTTGAAAAATTGACAATGTATATTATATGTGTGTATTTGTATACATATATATATATATATACACATAGAAATTGAGATGCTGCATAAAAGCATTAAAAAGAGCAGGCAGAGGATGTGTCTGTGTATTGTGCTAACAGATTATTATATATAAAACTCAGAACACATTAATCAGTAATGGGTCTAAGGGGGCTTAAAACAAATAACATTTTGATATATATTAATTTACATTATTCTCAAACCAACACTAGGGATGAATGCTATTTCTTATATATTCCAGATTTTAAAACACATATTCAAAGTTTTTCCAAAATGTATCATAAATACTGAAGCTAATCTCAAAGAAAAGCATTATGACCCACTTTTTTGGCTCTTTGCCTTATTATAAATCACAGTCCCTTTTCATGAACAATGAATAAAGACACCTATAATCAGCAATCAGTCACTCAAAATTAGTGCATTAGTGAATATTGAGACTGTTGAAATATGCTGAATGATTTAGCAGAAAATGTGCTCAATTACTTCCAAGAATATTGTTCCATAACTACATGTAATGTCACTCTTGAAATTCTTCAGAATTGGGACATGATTTTCCTTACTAAAAAGAGACCTCAAAACCAAAGATGATATTATAGTAAGAATTTTACCAATTTGGGGAGCTTGAAATTTTTATCAGTCTCAGAAGTCTTGGGGAGACACTGTTCTCACTAGCATTCATATAACAAGAAATCTCCAGAAGATGCTTAGAAATCTATAGGTTATCTCTGTCTCCATCTCCAACCCCATTTTTATCTAACAGCCTTAGCTTTATAGCAAAATCTATGGGATGGGGATGTAAATAAATGCAAGAAGCAAATGTTCTACCAGGGAAAGAAAAGAAGAAAATAATCCCCTGTGATCAAATAATCTCCTGTGAGTTACTTTAATTAAAAAAGAAAAGCAAACTTCTTTGGATTCAAGAAAGAAAATGAGCAAATATCTGTGTCTCATCCACAAATCAATTTACTTTTCTGTTGTGAGAAGGAGCGAGATGTACAGCAAGAAGTCAAGGATTCTGTGAAGTTCTCTCCTATAGGAAATGAGAAATGAAGAAATTATATTTACCTCCCAAATAAGTTTCAAGGAATTGGATGATTTTTGAGCTGAAACAATCAGAGAAAGTGGTGAGGAAACTAAGGCTGAGCCAGGCCTTCTACAGTGGGCAGGATTTGGAGGTACACATTTGGAGATGGGTGAGAATGATCTAGAGCCTGAAATCTCCCAGGCAAATTCAGAAACAGTGAAGATGCTTACTAGGGCACTGAGTGGTCATGAAGAGATTAAGGAAGATTCAACTGAAAAGGTAGAAAGATAAAACTGAATGAATAAAACACTGATAATATACATCCATTTTCCAGTACTGATTTTTTCCTCAATGAATATTGTTAAGCACATGTTGCAGGTATTAAGATTAAAATATTTGTTAAAAGGTAAGTAGTAGGTAAACAGTGGAAAATTCTGAAAGAGATGGGTATACCAGACCACCTGACCTGCCTCTTGAGAAATCTGTATGCAGGTCAGGAAGCAACAGTTAGAACTGGACATGGAACAACAGACTGGTTCCAAATAGGAAAAGGAGTACGTCAAAGCTGTATATTGTCACCCTGCTTATTTAACTTATATGCAGAGTACATCATGAGAAACTCTGGGCTGGATGAAGCACAAGCTGAAATCAAGATTTCCAGGAAAAATATTAATAACTTCAGATGACACCAGATGACATCACCCTTATGGCAGAAAGTGAAGAGTAACTAAAAAGCCTCTTGATGAAAGTGAAAGTGGAGAGTGAAAAAGTTGGTTTAAAGCTCAACATTCAGAAAACTAAGATCATGGGATCCGGTCCCATCACTTCATGGGAAATAGATGGGGATACAGTGGAAACAGTGTCAAACTTTTTTCTTTGGGTCTCTAAGATCACTGCAGATGATGATGGCAGCCATGAAATTAAAAGACGCTTACTCCTTGGAAGAAAAGTTATGACCAAACTAGATAGCATATTAAAAAGCAGAGACATTACTTTGCCAACAAACGTCTGTCTAGTCAAGGCTATGGTTTTTCCAGTGGTCATGTATGGATGTGAGAGTTGGACTTTGAAGAAAGCTGAGCACCAAAGAATTGATGTTTTTGAACTGTGGTGTTGGAGAAGACTCTTGAGAGTCCCCTGGACTGCAAGGAGATCCAGCCAGTCCATCCTAAAGGAGATCAGTCCTAGGTGTTCTTTGGAAGGACTGATGCTAGAGCTGAAACTCCAATACCTTGGCCACCTCATGCAAAGAGTTGACTCATTGGAAAAGACTTTGATGCTGGGAGGGATTGGGGGCAGGAAGAGAAGGATACAACAGAGGATTAGATGGCTGGATGGAATCACTGACTTGATGGACATGAATTTGGGTGAACTTCAGAGGTTGGTGATGGACAGGGAGGCCTGGAGTGCTGCAATTCATGAGGTCACAAAGAATGCTGGCATGACTGAGTGACTAAACTGAACTGAACTGAAGTAGTAGGTAAACTCTAACAGGGCTCTTTGGAAACAACCCTGGGGCTCTAGGCAGCAGACACTAAGGAATAATCATCAGTATGACACAATCAGAATCAATAAGCTAAATCGTTTTCTGATTTTGATTCTCCTCTGCATTGGAGAGAGGGTCAAGTTGGCCCAACATGAGTTACCCAATATGTGACCAGAGAAAATGGAAACCTTTTAAAGCAAACAACTGGTAAAGAAAAACTGAGGTGATTTTTAACAAAAGAAGTTAGAAAGACTGCTTTGTTGATTAAAAGAGCCATTAGTGATGTATCAAAATAGTGTGAAAGAAAAATTAAATGATATACAGTGTGAGTATAAAAAATGGAACTAAAACATAGAGCTGGATGTTGGGATATAAGGACACCTGCCTCTCTTCCACACTGTTCTGGAATGTTGGACACTTGAAGGTACATCTGATTTCTCTGTTTTCTTACCTTTAACCTTTAGCATTGCTGTTCACTGTGCTTGGAATATCTATTTTCTTCTTATGGTTTAATTCTTCATAATCTTTCCAAGTTAATCTTTAATGAGCCTCCTTTGTTAGCCTCCCCAGCCAGATCAGTCTTTTTATGTCCTAACAATATTATATATGTATTTCCCTACTGTGGTATTTGTATTTGCATTTAGTATTACCAATGTTCCAACCAACACACTCTTTAAGTTCACAGAGCATGTCTTCTTCAATATTGTATCTTTGGCATTAATCATAGAAAATATTTGTTGAATTATGTATGATATGATGCTTGTAGCCTCCTTCTGCCACTAAAAGCAGCAGAGTTAAGGATTTCCATCTGGTTTGGTTATCATTTTTTCCTTCACCTCACACCCCACTCAATTGATTTCAATAGAATGACCTAAAAGGTCACTGCAACAAGTTCACTGCTCATTGCAGCAGCTTATAGCTCAATCAGTCTGCCTAAGTCAGACTATAACAGAACTGAGACTGAGGAGTGTTAATTGAATTAAATTCATTTTTAAATAGCCATGTGTGGCTAGTGGCTACCATATTGAATGGAGTACATCTAAACGGCACAACTATCGGCCACAACAGCAAAAATGACAGTAGAAGAGATGAGTCAAGTCATAGCCATGGCTAAGAATGGATAAGGTGATCCATGGCAGTCAGGTAAATGTAAGTGTTGAAACTGGATGGTTTAATGAATACACATCCAATTCCCTGAGAGACAGAGATTCAGCTGCTAAGATGGATTCTGCATGTTCTTATTCGTCACAACTGGGACAATCTGAGAATGTCTCGGTTCTTTGAAATTGGACACTAACTAATTCAATCATAATATTCAGATTTTTTTTTTTCCAGAAAAGGAGATGAGAGCAACCTCTGGGCGGTTCATCCTTTTCTTACTACTATCCCCATTATACTTACTCCCTGTCCTTCCATGTTCTACCCCCAAATCAAGCATACTCTTCCTCCTCTGTCATTTCACCATCTTGAACCTCTTCCAGTTCTTCAAACTTTCCTGTTCTCTCTGATACCTGTTCTTTACACACAATTATTTTTGCCTGTAAAACTTCTTCATCTCTCATTCTATCCATCTTTATTTCTGATCTTAGAAATCTCTGAGTGGTTATTCCTACTGCAAAATTCTAAGGATAGTTGCTGCACAAGTTATCCCAGGCAACTTTTATTTTCTCATCATTGACCATGCCACGTTCTTATCAGTTTCAATATTTGTTTTCCTCTGGATATCTCCTTCTATCCCATAACGCTACAAGAAACACAAACACCCTATTTCGATAACACAAGAGAAGATTGTACACTTGGACATTATGAGATGGTCAATACTATAATCAGATTGATTATATTCTTTGCAGCCAAAGATGGAGAAGCTCTGTACAGCCAACAAAAACAAGACTGGGAACTGACTGTGGCTCAGATCATGAACTTCTTATTGCCAAATTCAGACTTAAATTGAAGAAAATAAGGAAAACCAATTGACCATTCAGGTATGACCTAAATCAAACCCCTTACAATTATACAGTGGAAATGAGAAATAGATTCAATGGATTACATCTGATAAAGTGCCTGAAGAACTATGGATGGAGGTTCATGCCATTGTACAGGAGGAAGTGATCAAGCACATCCCCAAGAAAAAGAAATGCAAAAAGGCAAAATCGTAGTGTGAGAAGGCCTTACAAATATCTAAGGAAAGAAAAGACATGAAAAGCAAAGGAGAAAAGAAAAGATATACTCATTTGAATGTGGAATTCCAAAGAATAGCAAGGAGAGATAAGACAGGCTTCCTCAGTGATCAATGCAAAGAAATAGAAGAAAACAATACAAGGGGAAAGACTGGAGACCCCTTCAAGAAAATTAGAGATATCAAGGGAACATTTCAGGCAAAGATGGGCACAATAAAGGACAGAAATGATATGGACCTAACAGAAGCAGAAGAGGTGGCAAGAATACACAGAAGAACTATACAAAAAAGATCTTCATGACCAGATAACCACAATGGTGTGATCACTCACCTACCAGACATCCTAGAATGCGAAGTGAAGTGGGTCTTAGGAAGCATCACTACAAACAAAGCTAGGGGAGGTGATGGAATTCCAGTTGAGCTATTTCAAATCCTAAAAGATGATGCTGTGAAAGTGCTACACTCAATATGCCAGCAAATTTGGAAAACTCAGCAGTGGCCACAAGACTGGAAAAGGTCAGTTTTCATTCCAATCCCACAGAAAGGCAGTGCCAAAGAATGCTCAAACCACAATGCTCAAACACAATTGCCCTCATCTCACACACTAGCAAAGTAATGCTCAAAATTCTCCAAACCAGGCTTCAACAGCATGTGAACCATAAACTTCTCGATGTTTAAGGTGGAATAAGAAGAGGGAGAAGAACCAGAGATCAAATTGCTGATGTCTGTTGGATCATAGAAAAAGTGAGAGAGATCCAAAAAAACATTTACTTCTGCTTTATTGACTACACCAAAGCCTTTGGCTGTGTGGATCACAACAAACTGAGGTAAATTCTTAAAGAGATGGGAATATCAGACCACCTGACTTGCCTCTTGAGAAATCTGTATGCAGGTCAGGAAGCAACAGTTAGAACTGGACATGGAACAACAGACTGGTTCCAAATTGATAAAGGGGTATGTCAAGGCTGAATATTGTCATCCTGATTATTTAACTTATATGTAGAGTATATCATCAAAAATGCTGGGCTAGATGAAGCATGAGCTGGAATCAAGATTGCCAGGAGAAATGTCAACAACCTCAGATATGCAGATGACACCACACTTACAGCAGAAAGCCAAGAAGAACTAAAGAGCCTCTTGATGAAACATGAAAGAGGAGAGTGGAAAAGTTGGCTTAAAGCTCAACATTTATAAAACTAAGATCATGGCATCTGGGCCCATCACTTCATGGGAAATAGATGGGGAAACAATGGAAAGAGTTAGAGACTTTATTTTTGAAGGGCTCCAAAATCGCTGCAGAGGGTGACTTCAGCTATGAAATTAAAAGACGTTTGTCCCTTAGAAGAAAAGTTATGACCAGCCTAGACAGCATAGTAAAATGCAGAGACATTGCTTTGCCTACAAAGGTCCATCTAGTCAAGGCTATGTTTTTTCCAGTAGTCATGTATGGATGAGAGAGTTGGACTATAAAGGAAGCTGGGCACCAAAGTAGTCATACTTTTGAACTGTGGTGTTGGAAAAGACTCTTGAGAGTCCCTTGGACTGCAAGGAGATCAAATCAGTCCAACCTAAAGGAAATCAGTCCTGAATGTTCATTGGAAGGACTGATGCTTAAGCTGAAACTCCAATAATTTGGCCACCTGAATAAAGGAACTGACTCTCTTGAAAAGACCCTGATGCTGGGAAAGATTGAAGGCGGGAGAAGAAAGGGATGACAGAGGATGAGATGGCTGGATGGCATCACCAACTGGATGGACATGAGTTTGAGTAAGCTCTGGGAGTTGGTGATGGACAGGGAAGCCTGGTGTGCTGCAGTCCATGTAGTCACAAAGTTTAGGACACATTTGAGTGTCTGAACTGGAAAAGAGAGGACACCTTTGTTCCTTGGTCCTTGTACCTCAAAATTCCATTACAGTGTTTTATATACTTCACATTATTTTAAGTTAATAAGTTAAACCAACATTTTCTGGAGGAAGTGCACAATGTTAAACACTTCAGGGGGAAAAAGATTTATTAGCAATTTTTCTGTAAGGATATGATACATTTTAGAAATGTTATTCTGAGTTAAATTACCCTTATATATTGGAAAATGGACAGAAATATCTTTTAAAATCATAATGACAATGAACATTTTAATAGCTAACTTTTCCCAAATGTTTCCCTGCACAACTAGAGAAGGCTGAAAAGTGGCATCACATCTTTGAGAAGAGGTTATTGGAATACACTTTCTGATTAGAATTTTAGCCTGGAAATTATGCTAGGGTCCACATAGTCATAGCCAAGGCTTTCCCACTGATTAAAATTATATCAATTTACAGCTAAAAATTAAGCTTAAGACTAAAAGGAACATATAGACTTTCCTGTAGAAGTTGACCACAGTGTAAGTAAAATAAATGTGTTCCATCTGACTCCTCTCTGCTGGTTATTTTAAACCTGTGTGGAAGGAGTGACACCTCTGGGAACTCTTTGCCATGATGTTGTGGGGTAACGAGTAGTATAGACATCAAGGTCTTTTTTCATAAGTCCAGTGAAAGCAAGAAATGCAAATGACATTTCTGTGTTAATTTCTGGTATACAGCTCTAATCCACTATCCTGAAAAATTATTTTATATTTGTAATTCAGGTTGAAATTAAACCAGAGTATATCCTTCTATTTACATATCTTTCTGCCCTTCATGAAGAGTTAAAGTATAAATTGGTGCCTTCATCTCCACTGAAGCACTAGAGCAATGCATGATTCTTCTCAGTGTTGGGTCTAATTACAATAGGGTGAAGATTATTTTTCCACCTGCGACACTGTCATTATAATCATCTGACTTATATTTATAGTCAAATAGGAGTGTTTCTCTGATGACTTAGAGGCTTTAAACCTGAGGATAAAAAAACACTGGCTGTGAAACACATAAATCCTAAACAGAGAGAAAAATCAAATCACCTGTTATGCTGTTTGTCCTCATCTAATAAAAAAAAAATGAGCCTGGAGTATTCCAAGCAATTTACAGAGAGAAGTCAATAGGCGGTACACTAATCATCTCACTATGCATCCCAATATTTGACATAGCAGGAGCAAAGCGCAAGTATTACAAAAAAGACAGTTCTCTGAAGGATGAATTTCTTTGGATTAGGGCTATATTGCTTGTCCTGTTCACCTTCTCTTTGTCAATAACACCTATAGCTTTGAAGCATTTCCCAGTATGCTAGCATTCTCATTTGCCGTTTTTATTTCTTAAACCATCTGTAGACTGGCACTACTCATTGCTAAGACTGAAAATTTATCTTTTCTTTTCTTCAGTTACATTCACAGATTACTTGAATCAATGAGAATATCTATTGTTTCTAGACTAGGCATAGACTTTTATAGTAGTTTTTTTCAATAGCTTCGTTTCTGGAGGTTTAACAAAATCAACTAGTGCTGACAACTACACAGTAAAGGTTATTCTACAATAATTCCCAGATTGGAGCTTCAGGGATAGTCATATTAGAAAATATATATTGATACAATACAGTTTACCAGTTGAAGCACTCTGTACTCTCTATGTTAATCCAACCTTAGACAATAGGTTCATTATAGTTGCTGAGTTTTTCTTTGCGGTTATATGTTCATTTCCTCAAAATGTAAACTTCATACTTAATTTACAGGTTTAGCAGTAAATTAGTTCATATTTAAGCTTTATATGGTTATTTCCTTTGCACTATTTCAGTAACAACAATTGCTGAAGTTATTTAGCATATCATATTTACTTTGCTGAGACAGGAAATAGCTAACATCAAATGTCTCACAAGAATGATAATCTAAGATTTTTTTAAAAAGCAGTTTTCTTGGAGGTATTAAATATAAAAAGTATTTAATGTTTTAAAATTAAATTGTTTCTCTTATTATTCTTTTCATTCAACTGGACATAACTTCAGGATACTTTGAAATGTTCACTTGTTTATATTGTTCATATAAAGTATATTCATGTATATAATTAGGAAAACATAAAAAAAAAACTAAAAAAAAGCACCTCACTCCAAAAATGCCTATACATTCATCACAGTATTTCTTATTTTTATGTTATATCTATCATGTTCTAAATATAAAACTTCATATTATTTGTTACTCAACATAAATAAACTGCACAAACAAAATAATCAGCTCTGTCCATGGCATTTAAAAGGAAATATGTTTAAAGCTTTTGATCTGATGAAATCCAAAGCAAATCTCCTACCTTTAAACCAAACTGATAACTTCCAGGCCTCTTCCTTTTTTTTTCTGAAGTGGACAATGATGATCCCCTCATTGAGAAGATTAATGAGATATTTTCCTGATGCCTGAGGATGTCTCACACATCAACCTGTGTCTCTTAAGGAGTCTACCTATTGTGATCTAATGATGAGACTTTTATGTCAATGGGAAGAAATGATCCTAATAACCAGGGTAATCACATAGTCTAACAACTCCTGAGAGTGATTATTAGTGAGTTTTCAGGAAAAAGCAATATACTAGCACAGTCCAGGTCAAATAGAAGAATCCTGAAGTAAGGTGAAGAAGAGGAATTTTAGTAATGAATTCTAAAATTAATCTCAATTGCAGCATTTTGGAGTATATCAGGGTGTGTGTGCGTGTGTGTGTGTGTGTGTCCAGTGTCGTGTGACTCTTTGAAACCCTATGGACTGTAGCCTACCTGGAATTTTCCAGGCAAGAATACTCGAGAGGGTTGTCATTTCCTTTTCCAGGATGAACAAAGTAATTTCTTGATCAAATCCAGTCCACTTCTTTTGTATGTCTCCTCACCAAAGAATGGTATTTATGCATTTAAATGGCTGAAAAAAATCTAGGCTTATTTTTTTCTCTCTTCTCATATAAATACCTACACAAAATCCTTGATTTTGATTCTTGAGTTGCAAAGTCTAAAATATTTGCTATCTTGCCCTGTATAGAAAGTTTGTGTATGCTGGTCTTCTAGGCCAATCATTCACATTGTTTAAGACTTTGCTTCTTATCCAAATCTCTGATTTTTTTTTTTCACAACTGAACTAAAACATGGACCTCTGTAAAGAGGAAAAAAAATTCCCTTTGGACTCTAGAGTATATAATTGGTCACACAATAGATGGCTAAATACCAATTTGCAAAGTAAATTTTTTTTTTCATTAAATTTAGCTTCAACTGAAAATTATCACTGAAAACTGCTGAAAGATTACTTTGATCATCATATTAATAAAACTTTAAACTTTAAAAATTCTCATGGAATACCTGGATCTCTAAAACTCAGGGAGCCAAAAATTTCAGCTTAAGAAATATCATTTTAGTATATTCCAGTTGTACTACAGGGTCTGGAAAAGCATTCAAGTAAATGTTTCTCTCTTAAAGTCAGGTTTTAAAACTGTAAGTAAATTTCCTAGTCATCTACTAATTTCATTTCTAGTATTTTTCTAGTATTTTTGCCATTACTTCCTTTTCATAAATGTATTATAAAATGGTTTAAATATATGGTCAACTTTTTATAACAAGCCATAAAACTAATAAAAAATATTCCATGTACTACTGCATAAAACACACTTAGAAAAAACTTCATTGTCCTATCAATTTAGTACTTATTTTACTAAGTCTGGGAAGTTGTAATTACTTTCAATTAAATTTCCAGAATAAAACATCTTGCTTTTCTTTAGACTGATCATTCAGACGTTCATTTCAATGGATTATTTTTTTTAATTAAGCACCTTGATTAGCATTTTTATTTTTCAAAACCCATTCTAACTTCCAAGATTATTATCTGCATTTCTCTGTCAACCTCATGCATCTATCATATGGTCTTTTTGGTGAGACATTATTTGAATCATGACTTTTAATAGAAAAAATAAAACTGAATATCACAGGTGAACTATAATTCTTGTCTAGCATCATCTGAGGATGTTTGGGGTAAATTTTACATTTATGACCAATTGAGCATCTTCTACATCTTCCCACAGGAGGTCCAGTAAAAAAGACAAAATTATTTCTCTGTCACACATTAAATTCAACCAATGAATAAAATTTATATTTAACAGCAGCAAGACAGGAAAAAATAAAGTTAGGGCTAAAGGAGAGCATAAATTTTTAGCTTTTCACATTTACATTCATATCCTTGACTCACTCCCTGCAGCTTAGGAAATTTATATATCTTGGTTAATCACATTTATCCACACAGTTTATAAACAAGTATTAAAGTAGGGATAAAGATGAAAGAAAATAAACAAATGTAAGTTCAGTCCCTATTCACTCTGCCTCCTAAGAACTCAAATAGTGACTCTGTAAGTTTCTATTAAAATAAAGGTGATTGTGTTGCAAATCCTCTAGTTCTTGGTTAGTTACCTAACATTCCTCCACCTCCAGGGAAAATTAGGTTTGGTTTTGAAAGAGGAAAACCACAGAATAAATAAACTTCTGAGAATATGGCAAAGGACTTTGAGATGAGGACACAAAAAGGTGAAATGTAGAAAAGAAAGGTACAAAACAAAAATTCAATGAACAGATTTCTTTGTGAAATCAGCTAATTGAAGCAAAAGTAAATTTGGGAAATCTATGATTATCTGATTGATTTTGACAGTGCTAATTGTTGGTTGTGATCATTCATTTCTCAGACCTAGAATGACTATCCATCCAAGGTGCACTGAAAACTCATTGCCTCAAAGATTAGGCTAGGAGTATTCAGCATAAAAGTTAGGCTATGATATTTTCAAGATTTATAGTTTGCTGCCAGAAATTCCATACAAGTTACATTACTACCACAGTTGGTTGTCTGATGTCAGGTGATGAAAACTACTTACCAATCAGAGTAATTGGTGCCCCGCCCCCACCCCAGATGGTAAAGAATCTACCTACAATGTAGGATACCCAGGTTTGATCCCCGGGTCAGTTGTGAAGATTCTCTTGAGAAGGGAATGGCAGCCCATTCTAGTATTCTTGCCTGCTAATTCCCTGGACAGAGGAGCCTGACAAGCTACAGTCTATGGGTCTTAAAGAGTCAAACACAACTGAGTGACTATCACTTTCACTTTTTCACCCCTATTCTCACTTTACCAAATGCCTATTTTTTCAGGTAAACTGGGAGAGTTCCTTTTCTTTGTGATTTGCTAAATTATGGAATATGTTTTCATTAGTACATAATCTAGTAGAGTGAAAATGTTAACTCTGGCAGAATTTGGGGTTAAATTTGCTTTTAATCTAAAAATAATTTAATACAAGTAAAATCTTTCATACATAACTGTTCTAATAGATCATTTGGGTTATATTGCAGGTATTATGCAAATAAACATTAAAATGTTTATAAACCATTATGTGTGTTATGTATGTGACATATTGTTGCACTGTCAAGCATCTAAGAAACCAGATGGAACTCTTTAAGGGATCAGAGGTGATGGAATAATCACACAAGTCAGAAGCAATACACACAACTTTTGTTGGCCTGCTTTATGTCTATCTTCTTTCTAAAATGTATCACTGTATTTTTATATGTTCATGATAAAAAAAAATTAACCCAAGAATGCAATCTAGGGGTAAAGAGTAATATATATTTGTCAAATCTAAATTGAGAATTTAAAAGAAAAATAGTGGTTTTATGTTCTATTGATTTATGTACTGATGTTTGGGTCTCACCATTAGGTAATCACAAAACCAATTAATGCATTTATCATTTGTTCACCTTATTACAACCTGCATCAGACTTGCTAACCATAGTTCATCCTTAATTCCTTCTTTAGAGAAGGAAGGCTGCCAGGCAAAATCAGTGTACTAAGATATCTTTGGTTTAAGAATGAATGTGTCATTCCACATAAAGTACTTGGAATTTTCAACCAAAAGAGAGGAAAAAACTGGTAGAGAAACTTGAAGGCAAGCATTTCAGAATTTTTATTTTTTTCACATCTGTAAGTTTTAGGAGTTGGGAGATGTGGCAAACATTCCTTTCAATCTATTAGTTTATTTAGAAAGTATTTTCTTTTAAAAACTATGTATTTATTTAGCTGCATCCTGTCTTGGTTTTAGCACATGGTCTTAATTTCCCCATGGAACATGGGATCTTAAGTTTCCTGACCAGGAATCAAACCTGTGTCCCCTGCATTGCAAGGCAAATTCTTAACCACTGGACCACCAGGGAAGTCATTTTTTTCTCTTTTTAAATCTCTGAGTTAGATTGGAGAAAGCTGCTTGTTTGAATAAATACCAATTTAATGAACAAGATGAACACTATAGTTAGAGTTATAATCTGACAACAGAGAGTAAGTGCAACAGTTTAGAATAAGATAGTAAATGATCAAAAAAATATACAAAGTAGAGAAAATTCACCTACAGAAAAATAAGGTAAAAATTATATTGTTTGTTTCATGTTTCTCTGTATCTCACATGATTAAAGGGATTTTTTTAGTCTCTTTTCATCTTTACTGTAGATTAAAAAAACATTCCTTACCATAGATATTTTGACATAGAATTAAGTTTATCTGAATTTCTCTAGATAGCACCTGAAAAAAGTCAATTTTTACATTAGTGATGAGAAATTCTTCCACTGTAGACATAAGGTTTCAAAGACATCTAGGTAACTGTCTTAGGAATTACTCTGATGAAACGTAAAAATCCAATTATTTTATTATAAGGCAAAATAATAAAGTTATGCCCAGTGCCCTCCAGATCAACAATTACTACAGCACTATCTTCCTTACTCAATATTAATTTAGCAGAAATCAAACCATTTAAAATCCAACTGGTATATGCATCCATTCACTTCTCCTTCAATCAAAACTGAAAGGGCCTGTCAACAGAGAAGCACACTTACAAGTGTGAAACCATTTGACCATGTTATATTTTAATTTGCAGAGACAAAAAAGACAAGCAATTTATTTACATAAAACTGTACAAAAGCAAATTAAATTATGTAAAGTATTTCATAAATAGTTGGACGAGTGTTTAATACATTTCGCCATGTTTAGCATAGTTGCGTGCATAGTGACTCATAAGAAACGATGATAAATTGTCCTCTGCTTCACTATCAACATCCAAGTAGCAGAACAATAGTCAATGATCAACATTACAAACAGATCGTACCACACTGAATGCAAGTGCTTTAAAATGTAGGAAAAATTGTCTGAAAGTAAACCCTAGGTAGCTGAAAAAATGATGCCTTCCTCCAGATGTTATATATACCTCTGCCAGGTCACAACTAACAACTTTACAATATTTATGATCATCTTCACTGTTTTGTTTTGTTTTTCCCCCTTAAGAATTCGTCTTATATTTACTGCTGATACAATATACCTAAAACTGTTGAGGTCTTCAGATTTCTCATGTCTGTTTTAGGATAGCTTTTTGATTCTTGGCAGTTTCTTCTGGTCTCTCTGTTTTATTTTCCTATAAGACAGCTTCCTAGGGTAACCTTTCAGCCAGACATCTTCAGTACCATCTTAGTTTTTCTTCCCATAAAAATAGTGCCTCTCTTGTTTTCTGAAACACAGGCAGCAGGCCAGTCAGAAACCATAATGATATCTGGAGGTTCAGAATGAGCCTCAGAGGTTCAGATTTTAGACTGAAGCTAAAGATGTTTGAATACACATAAATTGATATAGTTACTCAATTTATAAATGTGTCCTAATGTATAATGCATGCAAAGTTCACTTGAGTTTCTTGGGTACAGAAAACAAATATGGTTTATATAGTGCAGAACCAAAATGAAACAGCAGCTAAAAGAAAAATAACAACAAAAGAAGAAAGACTAGAAATGGAAAATCAGTATTTTACCTTGCAAAATGGACTGATTTCATCCCTGATAATCTCTTTCTATATTACTATTATAATAAATGCATTAGCCTTCTAGACCAAATTAAGCAGCCTATATAAATTTTGTTTTATGAATGAATGATATTTAAGACTGGTCCACTATCTGAGTTTGTCGGAAGGCAAATTTTTAATATATTATTTATTATTTTCAGAAAATAAACATGGATAAATATATAGGATCAGAAAAGTTGGGAATAGCCCATTTCCCCTCATTGTCCAAACCCAACAACCGTTTTTTTACCATAACAACAGGTATAAAAGGCACAGTTGCTTATTTTGCATTCACTCATTTATTATTTTTTTGTTTCTTTTTATAGATTTTTTTTCAAAAGCACTCTATCTATGGAGTGGCACCAGATTTAACCTATTCAAAATAAAAGTCATACAAACACAAAATAGATTTCTGTGCCATGCCAGCTCATTATAATAATAAACATGTTATGATAGCTAATTCTACTAGAAATACTGCGAATACTTACAGTACACTGAATTTTATTCTTTCACACCCATTTTAGTTCTAAAGAGGCTCACGAGTTAAATGATGATGACATGGCTATCTTGTATGTGGTGCAAATGTCATTGGGGAATGTGGATCCAATTAATCCAAAGGTCCCATATGACCCGTATTAGCTTTAGAGACAACAGAAGGGTTTTAAGATAGAGTGAAATGAGCTATCTAATGTTTCAAGTGTATCATGAAAGAAAAAAATGCATTAAAAAAGTCTGTTTCACACCTGTGTTATGCAATTGAATATTTCCTTTGTAACGTGCAAGAAAAAATATGTATACATTTCATAAGTATCTTTAGAAGTATTTTGTCTTAATAGGTACTTACAGATTATACAAGGCAGAACTGCTTTAATGCAGTTTCCTAACAAAGTACTAGAATTGCATCTTTCCATAATGTAAATAATAATCAACCATAAACATTTTCAGTTACTGATATTTTAGTCCAATGATTTTTTTTCTTCAATTACATATCTTCTTTCATCCTATTATACATAAACTAACATCAAAATGAAAACTCCATTTAAGAAAGAGTATAAGGAAATGACCCCAAAGAGTACCCCACCAAACAGAGAAATGATTTTCAAAGATAAGCATTTTGATGACCTATAGTGAATTAACAACCTATATACCAGGTTGCTTCACTTTGTAGTCTAAGAAATACTGCAAAGCATGAAACTACCCAGAGCTACATTGTTTCTACAGTTTGCTAAAGAGCCATCAAGGCTATGCCTTAACTAGGTTACAAACATTCAGTAATGGGAATGTTTGCTCTCTTCACCTGTTATCCCCTAGCCTGTCCCTGGATTGTCACTTTTTCTGAATGCCCCAGCTTAGTTTCCCATTGTATTAAATTCTCCTCTGGAGAGGAAGTGACCCTAAAATCTGCATATTCTGTTTCTTTATATTACACTGAAGGAAAAAAAAAAAAGACTACATATTTTTGAACTCTGAGATGTGTATACCATGAGCCATGTCACTGCCCAGAACTCATTTCTTTCACGTTCAGTCTGGATTAGTTAAAGAGATATGTTAAACAATGCTCAAAATCACATTAGTGACTAAGTCAACTAGGGGTGTCACCTTGTTTTAAAGTTGTGAGTCTCAAGATAGTGCTATATTGCACAGAATGCCAAATTAATGCACTTTTGTTACTTGGAAGTATACACTGAACATGTAAAAAATACACTTGGTTATTTCAAATGTCGATGAGACCAGTAAATACAACCTGATTCTCAAATGATAGTAAACTTAACTAAGACTGTTATGCCAAGGTATCTTTCTCTTCCTACCTACCCATAAATATGATATTAAAAAGTAGAATCTTCCCTGATAATATTTTCAAAACTAAACTTTAACCTCAACTAATTGCCTATTATAGTACCGAACATATATCTCACTGGCTTTTCCGTTTCTGAACTTTCAAAGAAAATTCATGCTTTCTGGGTACAGAGAAAATGTAAGATAAACTGGCTTTTGAGGGTTCTCTCTGTGTGCCTGGGTTCAGTGACTTCTGTTGCTTCATGGATTTCCACATCAAGACCAAATCTACTCCATGATTTCCCTGATCTGCCTTATGATCTTTGGCCTTTAAATGATACAATTGTTCCTGTTAGTTGATAATAGTGGTGCCGTTCCAAAAACATATATAGTTTTTCAAAGTTATAACTAGTATAATTCATGTGATCAAAGTAGCATGTATACTAAGAATATTCAGTAAATGTATGGAACTGACATTGATGCTCCTGACTTGAGAAAAACAACCTATGCCAATTTGGGACTGCCGTCTCTGACTGGGTATTGTTTATTTTTTCAGGCTTTGTTAGAATGTTAAAGCTATGATCTTCCCCTAAATGCTTCTCCTGGAGTTCCTCTCTATAAGGACTGTACTATTAGAGGGACTCTCTCATGTTTGAAAGATTGCCTTCCATGGTTATTCATCATATTCTGATCATATGTCTGAAATACATTTCACCTGATCTGCTTTTTCTGATCAACCGGATGACATTCGAACTGAATCAAAGTGACTAAAATCATGTTTCAGCTTAGGGATAATGAGAGTGTGTGTGTTCTGCTAATCAGGCTTGTTACCATGAAAGAAACTTGCAACCATCTTTTTTTGTTTGTTTGTTTTTCTGGTTTTTGGAGTGGGGCGGGGAAGAGAGTAAGAGGGTTTGGGGAATCAGTGAGGGGGTTAGACATGCAAGTAACAAGGATGGTTTCTACATTGTACATTTCAATCAGGCTGAACAGTGTCGCTCACTAAAGGCCTGATCTGGAGGCAGAAGTGGCAGGCAAAGCTTTGTCTCTTTGGTAGCCCCCTCTTTTTGATTACAAGGTTTCATTTTGTAAGGTTTTTCACCCCTTATTCTCCTTCTCATACATGAAAAGAACTTTGCTGTTGCTTCTGTATAGCCTACAGGTAAACTTCTCTTCTAGTGAGAGTATTGACAGGAGATGGCTTGTATTCCCCCGTTTTTGTAAGGGGAATATCCTCAGTGTTGGCATCCTCATTTTTGCTGAAACTAGCCGCACTGAAGGTCTCATAGGATGAGGTCAACTTTTTGTTCAGGAGGTTTCTGTTGCGGTCACCCATGATGGCGGCCTCACCATTAGCCAGTTTTTCCTGGCTTCCTCGTTCATCAACAGGCATGAAAGTGGAGAGTTTGGGCTGGCTCTTCTTCCTCTCTGGAGAAGTGCGGACAGGCATCCAGCAGGAGTCAGAATGGCCGTACTCATCACACTCACGGGTACACTTCCCAGTCAGGGCTACATCTGGAAGAGGTCTTGAATCTGAAATTTGAGGAGAAGGAGCCTTTAAAGTAGGTCATTTCTCAACAGCCTTTTCCGACCTATATGAAACTCGGTGGGGGGAGGGGTAGTTATGTATAATATTATATTACATATACATTTCCTTTACCATATTCCCTTTTTCAACACTCTGTAGTTCATTATTCCAAAGAACTGTTTTTATTTCATATCCATTAAAAATAAGGTTTTGCAAAAACTTCAAATATTATAGAAAGAGAGTAGAGGACAAACAGATAAATTTAAGTGTGTGTTGAACAGACAAAGGTATATGAATTTGTTACAGGACAGGTACGTGTGCATATTCTCACACAGAAATAAAGTATGCAAGTATATTTGTACAGGAGTAAATTTTTCCATAGTCATAAGTTATTAAATCCAAAAATATCATTTTCTGTATTTATAAAGTATCCCAGAAATCATGTACTTTTGCCAATTGAATTGCTTTGCTTCCTGTTTATACATTATTCATATAATGCAAATATGCAAAACCTTATATTTAAAATATATTATAAAACATCAGGGTGACTCAGAAGTAGAACCTAAACTGACAGCACATTGTGTGGTTAAAAAGTGAAAAAAACCAAAAAACAAACAAAGTACCAGTGGGTTCAAGTGTGAGTATACTAGTATAATCAGCACTTACCCAACCCAAGCCCACACCCCACCCCACCTCCCACCTTGTTAATGACCTTGTTAATGTGCTGTAGGATAGTCCCTTGAGTGTTCACATAGAAATATACCTGTCAGTGTGTTTGCTGAATGGAAATACTATGTGAAAGGCAATGTACTGGGTAAATTGAATCAAACTCTCTTGATGAAATGACACGTTTTCCTAATTAAAGTCTGTTGCCTAATGCCGTGGGAAATATCTTCTATTTCTATAAAGCTGTTATATCATTGTATGTGTCTGTCTTTGGAGAATCGTTATATATTTTCTTACTATTACAAAGTTTTTAAACAGATTTGTTTTTGTTTGAGAAAGAGAGTGAGAGAGAGAAAAACCTGCTTCACCTCAACAGATTCTAAGAAAACAACCTCTAGGGTTGTATTTAATATATTTGATAGTTTCTTTTACTGCCAAACAAAAGAACATAATATGACTGTGCTCCAGTGTATATTGTTCGGTATCATTTTACTACAAGGCTTGGGACTTAAAAGACTGACAAATTTTAACCTCTGCAAATATATTCACAACAAAGGAATTCCGTAACATTTGCATATGCACCTTTGGTAGACTGGTTTAAAATAAAAGAGGGGGTTATTTAACTTATTCCCAATATATTTAAAGCTACTGCTTTTGCCTCCACACATCAATTCCTGCAGTATAAAATGATATTCTCATTTGGTTATCATTTGGATTAGGTTATTTTACAAGTTTCACATCATTGAAACTCTTAAATCAAGTCAGTCCAATCTTGCATGTCATTTTTTTCACTTTAGTAATGAGTGGCTAACTGAAATATTGATATTTGTCAGCTTAATGATTTTTGAACCACTGTGACCTGAGATTTTTATGCTATGTGCTCAGAATTCAGCAAGAAAATGCCATTGTTCTTTACAGGAAATCCAGAATTGCCTTTCTCTTTTCCAAAGGCAAAATGCAAAGATAATTATTTATTGCAGTTGCAAATGCTGCTCTTTGATTTTAAGTGGACAGATCCTATTAATTTTATCATCAAAAGAAAAAGCACATTCCTATTTTTGTGTATGTGCTAAACTCCCTCTGTGTCTCTCAAACACAAATTTTAGATGCATTTTTAAAAAATCAAAGTTTTGACAAAATTTTTTAATGGTTTTTGTAATCTGGTTAGTTTAAATGAGCAAACTGAGTTATTTGGAATATTTCCTGTCTTGGGATACTTCATTTGAAGCTGACCTAAATGCTTTGAACAGGAAAGAAATCTTATAAAGATGCAAAGTGTGAGATCAGATTTACTTTTTACTCTAAACATTCGTTTTCTTCTTCACTGCCTTAATAGGTTCAAGTTTTTCTTTTTCTCCTATGAGAGTGCCTACCAAGGACACAAGACAGTAATCAGAAATTTAGCTACTGAAGTAGGAAAAGGTCTTTATAAATGTGTTTGTCATTACCTGCAGAGATGATAGAGAATTGTCTCTAAACATCTCTGCGTTTACTTAAGTATGACGATTTACTTAGACAATGACTTACACAGGTTGCTGCTTTTGGGGATTAATTTGTGTTTCCAGTCTGAAATTCATAGCACCTAGTGTATCCTTTGTTGGAGATGCACTTAGAGATAGCTCACAAAAATATCTTAACACTCTAACACCTCTTCCTACCTGTTATACTTAATTTGTGTACCTTGAACTCCCTGTAGCTCATAAAAAATTATATTCATTTAAATTAACTCAATTTCCAGTCAACTAGAAATGAGATGCTCTTCAGTTCATTCCTATCAGTCTTTACTTCATAGTCCAGGTTATCTCCTGCTAAAATTGATTTCCTCTTTTTGCTTTTAAGGAAGGGCAGCTTATCTTCTGTGCCATAAGCCACATGTGGGTTGCCACATCTTTATCCCAGAAGGATGACTTTTAATAAGGATCTCCTGTCATTTCCAAAGTCAAACACTTGATTGGGGACCACAGTGGAAGTTTGACATGCCTAATTGGCTGAGACATGTTGCAGTGTTTGTCATCAAATTTAGAAAATAATCAAGAAAGGCTATAAGAGATTCATCACAAGCAATCAAAACTTCTAATCTTGATGACAAATCCTCAAAAGAAACGCCAATGATTAACAAATGCAATTTATATTATGATGTAATTGATTAAGGGAAGGCATGAGTAGAATAGTATTTTTTCTGTATTTCCTTATTTTATTTATGCAAGTAGATATTATATATATTTTTAAAAGACAGGAGTTATATAGGGTCTTACAGAATTACTAAACACACTTTTTTTCCCCTTTTCTTAAAAGATATACTCCTAAAATGTCCTCTTCTTGTGGGATTTTAGAGGCAGATCTTCCATAAATAGTAATCCTCCGTAGTCTTTCGCTGAAGGAGGTGTTTTATTATATCTAAGAACACTATTGCACACTTCAGTTTAGCACTCTTCCCTTTCATTTTGACCTGAGTGAAGAAGGAAAATAGTTAATCATGACTCTTTTTACGTGGTACTGAGTAATTAAAAAAGCAAAATATTCTGTACTGAAATATGGTATTCTCTATCAGCATTTTCCATAAGTAAGTGAGTTCCTTAAAGGTTCCCCCTTCACATGCCCTTAATCATATTAAATTTTGAGATGACTGAAAGTCGAACTGATATTCATTAGGTCTTGTTGCTTTAGCATCATTTGCAGAGTTTTCCACTTGCAGCTAGCTATGCTGTTTACTAGAAACATTACATATAATAACTTTGGAAAGTTAAAATCTGTTCTTGGACATCAACTTAATTATCCCTTCAAAAGTACAGTTTTCAGCTATCATAATATCAAACTGTATAACACATAAAAAAATTCCCTGAACTTCTTCCCTCTTACTTATCACCTCAACCCAACAGCAAAGAGGATGGAAGTAGTGAGGGGATCAGACTATGGGAGAGCTGAAGCCAAAGAGCAAGTGTTTTGACTTTCACTTTAGTGTTTCCCATAACACCGTATTGCTCCTTCTTAAAATGTAACAGCAGAGTTATTTAGAGGTCAATTACTGCTACTCATAGCCATAAGAAAAAGTTACAGTCTCCTAAGAAAGATAAAAAAAATCTGAGCATCACAGGAAAGAGATGTCATGAAGACAAAAATTTTAAAAATACTTTAAAAATAATTTAACCTTTTTAAAGACTATACATTTCCTAATGTGAAGGAAATTATAACTAATTTAAGAAATCAAGTTCTTTAACTACAAAGAAATGTACTTCATCTTACTAGGCAGGGCAGATGAGTAGGTGGTGAGAAGATATTGCTACACAATGACCTCAGCAAGAAGTGACAGATAATATGTAGCATCATTAGAAATTCAAAGGAAAGTCTAGATTTAAGGAGGCCTTTAATGTTTCCAGAAGCTGCCCTATGCAATTCAGAAACTTTTAGAGAAATCAGTATTACAGGAGAGCAGTGGAATTGTTAAGGCTTTTAAAGACAACTTTGTACCAGTAAAGATTTGGATAGACGCAGTTATGCATTTTGCCAGAATCCTGATCACCCACTCCTATTCCAGGCCCTTGTCTTGGGGCTGAACATATAAAGATGTTTCCATTTCCTAAAAGACACACAGGCACATTTTCCTTTTTCAAGAATTTATTTTTCTGTTCCATGTCCTGACTTCCTGTTATCTGAAGACTTCCTTTTCTAGAGACATACCTGATTCTGGTGGAATTTGGTGGACCATGCACAGGTTTTACAAAAAGATGAACAACAGCAAAAGAGGAAGATAAATTTTGTTATTTTCCAACTAATATTTTAATATTAACTTTATTTTATTAAATTCAAATGAAAGTATCATTTTTATTCCAATGATTCAAGTAAGTACTTTATTTTAAAATAGCTGTCTTGCCTTATATAATAGATCTGGGAACAAATAATTACATAAATTTTTATTGGAACATTATTATTATAGTCAGTGAAGTTTAGGAATGAGGTTATGAGATCAAAAAAGTGCATACTGAGTTAGACTTGGCTTTTTATATAAATGATCTGAAGATCAGGGCTTCCCAAGTGGTGTTAATGGTAAAGAACCTATCTGCCAGTGCAGGGGACATAAGAGATGAGGGTTCTATCCTTGGATCAGGAAGATTGCCCTGGAGGAGGGCATGGCAACCCACTCCAGTATTCTTGCCTGGAGAATCCCGTGGACGTAATGTCTGGCGGGCTATAGTCCATAGGGTTAGTCAGCCACGACTGAAGCAACTTAGCATGTACACTCAACAAAAGATCCTTGCCTTTTGTCTGTTTGGGGCATTTAGGAAGGTTAGAAAGGTGAGCATGTTAAGAGATTATGGAAAAGGTAGAAATCATTGCCTCGGGCAAGCAATAGATGATCTTCTGAATATTCCAGAAGTTTCTGTAAGAAGGGGAAATGTGGTGGACTTATGCAAGTGTCACCCAGATCTACTACTAGGTGGTTAAAATTTCTATACTGTGTTCTAATCTATCATGAAATCACTTGCTACTATTGAATTATAAGAAGAGATAAGTGTCATCTATCCAACCAGCCCTACTTCAGTCTCATCTATACCTTTGTTGAGTGCTTCCTTCAAGGGACAACGGAACTCGTGAAAAAAAAAACAGGAGGCTGTTTTGAGTGTCATTCTGTGTCCATCATGTGTAAGCTGTGTGACTTTGGATATAATTTCCCTGAGCCTCAAGTTCCTCATTTGTGAAGTAATAATACCTATTCCACCATTTTTATAGGGATAAATGAGTGAATGTATAGTAAGTTTATAATATGATGTCTGATGCTGTATATATTTTTGGTAAATAGTAGGTCACAGCCCCTGGAGAGATGTAAAAACATAGATATTTTTTCTTTCTCTGCAGTCTTCCCTGAATGAAATGGGTGTTAAGGGAATGGGCACCACAATGAGGATCCCTGAATTCAAATCCTAACTTTGTCATTTAGTACATATGTAACTTTAAACAAGTAACTTGGTTCATGTAAATTTCCTAATCTTTATAAAAGACATAAGAATGAATTAACTTAAGATAATTATGAAGATTAAATGTATTAACACAGGTAAACTTAATAGAATTTTTGACATACAATGGGCCTTCAATAAATATTAGATATTTCAAGTGCACAATCTATTATCCACAATTCAGTTCTCAAAATAGCTTTGAAAACCAAAAGCTTTTATTCCCCATATATTTACAATAAACCTGACTTTTAATACAATGTTATTTTTCATCTTTATTTATCTCACATAGTGTGAATATGTGTTTTGAAGGAAAAATAGTGTTTAATTAAAGACTATCTCAGACTCTTCGATCTTCAAAATAATAGGAAAGTGAAAGTTAGGTCAGTTATGTTCAACTTTTTGTGACCCCATGGATTGTAGCCCTCCAGGCTCCTCTGTCCATGGAATTCTCCAGGCAAGAATACTGGAGTGGATTGCCACGCCTTCCTCCAAGGGATCTTCCCAACTGTGTTAGGAAGCCCTCCAAATAATATAGATGCATGATATTATCTTTTCTAGTGTATAAATGATTCCTGTTTTTAAGATATGTTTGTTCTCAAGGGTTTCAGATAACTTACTGTGGATCTAGTAGCAATCATCAATCAAAAGGACATGTATTTGGACTTATTTTTTCAGAAGGACTCATGGATTTATGCTGATAGAGTCTGCAGTATACCGGAGCTAACAGCCACTGAGGAAAGTACAGTGGTCACGGGTTACTCCATATCAGATATTCCCCTTAACACTTCTTTATTAAGACTTGGCTGGAGATTTATTCAGGGTATGTCATAATTGCTCAAAACTGAACAGCAAATTCTCTGTTAGTTGCAGTTATCTTTACAACATAAACAGATCAACCCCACAATTGCTCATTTTCATTCGAAAGAGACTTGCCTCTGCGATCCTGGGTTGTTATTTTGCTTTGCCTACATGGGTCACAACATGAAAAAGGAGAAGGCAATGGCACCCCACTCCAGTACTCTTGCCTGGAAAATCCCATGGATGGAGGAGCCTGGTAGGCTGCAGTCCATGGGGTCGCTGAGGGTTGGACACGACTGAGCGACTTCACTTTGACTTTTCACTTTCATGCATTGGAGAAGGAAATGGAAACCCACTCCAGTGTTCTTGCCTGGAGAATCCCAGGGACAGGGGAGCCTGGTGGGCTGCCGTCTATGGGGTCACACAGAGTCAGACACGACTGAAGTGACTTAGTGGTAGCAGTAGCAGAGCTCCATTTTAACATGTTAAAAATTACTAATAAGCTAACCTCAGACTAAGAGTTTGAAAAATCTAGAAAAACAAGAAAAAGCAGGGAAAATACCTCACCTTCAGTGCACCTTTCAGAGATCAAAATTAATGAAACAAAAGCATTCAAGTTTTGTGGATTTTATGATGTATGCATAAGCTTGTTTTAAGTCACAAAATAAGGCCAGAAATTCCTCTCATCTTCCTATACACAGCCCTTTGGAGTATGATATCACTACTTCTGTCAAGATTCTGTTTCTGCAGCCCTTGAAGCTGGGCTAGCTTTGACAACTAGAGAGACACTGCACAATTTTCAGGATAGGTCTCAAGAGTTCTTGCAACTTCTGCTTTTGACCTTGGAAGACTGTCATCTCCATCCTGACAGAAAGCATGATCTAGCTTTTTTGAAGAAAGACTTTTTGAGAGAGAGAGACTCAGCTATTTCAGCTGGTCCAGCAGCGCCTACCCCCAGCCAACCCCCCAGATGATGGCAGCCTCATGAGTGATCCAGACAAAACTTGCAGAAGAATCAATAGTCAAACCACAGAAACATGGAATACAATCACTCTTTGCTGTTTGAAGCTCCTAAGTTATGTTTGTTTTTGTTTGTTTAGAGGGTGAGGAGAATTCCTTGATGTGGCAACAGATCTCTGAGGTTACGGTCATGGATATACTGTATTATCTGTGATTAAAAAAAAATGCCTGAGATATAGAAACAATATATTCTACTTTTATGTTTTCTGATCATGGGCAAAAAACTGACTAATATTATAGAAAGAATAAACATTTTCAAAGGTGTAAGTACATTTAATTTGAAGTTCAAGCAAAGGGTTCCCATAAAAATCTGGAAATTTTGGTCCTATGATTACAGGATTTTACTGGATTTTTCATCCAAGAGTGTAGATTTTTCACGTACACATATTTTTCACAAACATGTTTGAAAGCATCAGCAACTTTTCTCTGGACCTTAGGGTTAGGGTTAGGGTTAGTTCAGGCTGGCATGCCAAGACAATATTAAAATGTTTAAACATGTTTGAAAGCATCAGCAACTTTTCTCTGGACCTTAGGCCAAACTCAGTTAAATAGCAATTGAATGTATCTCAAGAAGCATTTACTGCCCTGAGGCTTAGACCAATGTCATTCTGAATGTGGTATTATCATATACAGTGGAGACTGCAGGCCAGCTTCAAGCAGTCCTGCTGAATCAACTCAAACATGATTCTGCTGGTTGGCACATGAAAACTGCACTACAGCAAAAAAAATGTATGGTGACTGCTGGAGAGTGATCTATTTATGTACTTCAAAGATGGGGTTTCATTTTGATTTCACTCTTCACAAACGCAAAATTCGAGGTGAGGTCGTGGAGGTTAAGGGAATATTAAGGGAAGAGCGTGAAAATAAAGGAAGGAAGTGCTGGAAAATGCGGAGATGCTCAGCAGAGTTTATAAAACCCCAAAAAGATTGAGGATATTTATTACACAAGTTAAAAATTGATTATCCCACTGAAAATAGATGGAATTCTGGTTGTTTAAAGCCATTCATGTTTGCTTTTCCACTGCAACAGTCAAAGTTTTCATGTTTTTTTTTTCTAGTCACTTGGGTTTCTTTAAGCTAGAAATTATTTGCTTTGTGTGTCATAGACTAGTAATCTAACGAAAAGTAGAAGCATTGCCTCCCTCCGTAAACTCAGATGTGTGCCCATAAAATTTGCATAAGAATTTGAGTGGAGTTCATAATACCAGTTAGGGCTGCAGCATCTTGATGGATGGAATTTTTACATTTATACATTTTTCCTTTGAGTTTAAACCAATGATTAAGAAATATTTAACAAATAATAATCTATCCTTGAAATTTAGAAATTTTACATGGGGAAGATAAATTGGCCTTCAGTGACAGAAAGATTTAAAACAAATAAAGAACAAATTCTGCAACACATGTATAGAAGTGAAGAAAACAATTTAGGTTTGGTTATGTTAATGTTGCAGGTAAGTCATTTAAATGCCTCTATCTAAAACCCCTCAATAATTTATAAAGCTTTGTGTTGATAGCAGATTAATACTTGTGGGTAGATTTTACTGGTTGCTGATCAAGTTGCTGATCAACTTGAAATGTATTATGTATTTTCTTTGCTAGAACCTACATCCAATATTTGCACCAGTGTCTTGAATCGCAAGCGGCTGGATCTTCACTTACCATGAGAAGGGAGATGAATTAATGAATTCTTGTCATGCAGGAATTATATACAAAACAATAATGATCCAGATGAGTTTTTTAATTAATAAAATGTGTTAGCCACTGCACATTAATTTTATGGTAAAGTGAAAAGTGGGTACTTCTAAAAGAATTGAAAGTATCTATTTAGAATCACTTTCCAGTAATGACCTTAAATCTTCAATGATTCAATATTGATTATAAAATTATAAAATATATATCCTACAATAAATATTAACTTTTGGAATGGATATTTAATCTACAAATAATATATAAAGTTTCTATTAACTGTAAGAATATTATATTCGGATGGTAGTCTTAAAGGCAGTGCCCGTTTTATCTTTGCTTCGCCATATAACATATGATATCAATATTTCATTTTTTACAGCTGAGTAATATTCCATTGTATACACGCGGCAGAAGTCACAATACCTGTTCATGTTCTCCTTCAGTGTAGTGATCCTGCGAAACTATACAATTATTGTAATGAAATGACCATTTAAAAAATACATTCTCAGGTTATTTGCATGGAATTACCTATTGAAATGTATCATAATCATACAGTGGCTTATCTATTGAAAACACTCCTGTAATAAGAAGTTGAGTAGTCACAGAATTCCATTAGTTATTGTGACTGAGAAGAAAGACAGAGTTCCTCCTTTGTGTTCTTTACTAAGGAAGGTTTCACAAAAGTCTTGAGTTCAGAAGTACTTTTGAGAGGTGAGGTTCTGAAAGCTTTTAATAGGAGCTGAAACATCATTTGTAAGGAGAGTTTTAAAACTATTACAATGCTGGCTTCTTACTCTCATCAATAAGTTTATCAGTTAAAACTAAAATTGGCCATCACATTTAGGACCAAAAGAGTGTTGAAGAGCTTGGGAGCTTAGAGCAGGTAAATCAAAGGGAAAAAAAAAAAAAAAGGAAATGATTTCTGATGACTAGCAAATAAGACTCAGTGAGCAGTTCAAGTGGGGGAAATCAATGAAGCAACACTGGATCAGTTTGCTTCATTGATTTTTGCTGCTCATTGAAATGTTTTCCTTTATTTACTTCCGATTTCTTCAGAGAGTGGTGAAGCCTCACTGCTGATCCTCCCTTGGAGCCTGTGATGGGAGGATGAGCAAGCTTTGGAGATCCTCTCATGCTTGCATTACACCTTTTCATGCCACATGAATTCCGCAGCACTTCTAACGCCCCTGTGATGCTGCAAATGCCATCCTGCACGCACAACCTTACTATGGTAGGCATAAAGATGGTTCCCTCCCAAAATATCTACATCTTAGTCCCCAGAATCTGTGAGCCTGTTACATGACAGGACAAAGGAGAATTAAGGTGGCAGGAGCTATCAAGTTTCCTAATAAACTGTCCTTAAAATAGGGATATTATAAGAAGGCAGGTTATAAAACAAATGATGTGAGCACATACTAATAATTGAAAATGGTAAGGAAACAGACTGTCTCCTTGAGCTTCCAGAAAGGGAGGCAGCACTGCAGAGACTTTGATTTTAGCCCCCAGAGACCCACATCAGACTTTTCAGGTACAGAACTGTAAGAGGATACAATTTTTGTTGTTTCAAGGCACCATGCTTTTAGTAATTTGTTGCAGTTGCAATAGGCAACAGATACATACTCCCACCACTTGTTAGAGGAAGGTCAGGGGAAGATCAGGGTAGACTTGAAGCATTTGGTCCTTTCTACCCATACTTATGTGGCTTCCCTGTGGCTCAGATGGTAAAACATCTGTCTGCAAAGCTGGAGACCATGGTTCGATCCCTGGGTTGGGAAGACCCCTAGAGAAGGAAATGGCAACCCACTCCAGTACTCTTGCCTGGAAAATCTCATGGACAGAGGAGCCTGGTGGGCTACAGTCCATGGGGTTGCAAAGAGTCAGACACAGCTGAGCAACTTTACTTTACTTTACCCATACTTATCCATTGGAGGGATTGAAGTAGAAAAGCTTTGATTTTTGAGTCGTATTTACTCTGTTCAGGAATTTTTTTATACTTTTAAAATTTTGGCTATATCTTAGTATCTAATTGTCTAAATTATTTGTATCTGACCAATCAGCAAAGTCCAGCAGAGTACTAACAGCTCATCTTCCTGAGTGATACCATTTTCTTCCTAGTTAGTTCCTCAGCGAGAGCAGTCTCTGGGATTATTAAGGGTTTCTCTCTTCAAGTAGTGGGATTCCCAAGAAGAGAAAAGAAAAAGAATTTGGCATAACATACAGGAAGGAGAACCAGGTACCAGGGTACAATCTTAATGAAGTCTCTGTCAAATTATTATGATGCTTTTATGATTTCCTGATATTTATTACTTGTGTCATATTTGTCTCTTTGTTAAGCCTGTTCCCTCTTAGTAATTAGTAGGAGAGCTTCTAATAAAGAACACCTTTATGATTATTTTAAGAACAATAGTGTTAGTCGCTCAGTAGTGCCCGACTCTTTGCTACCCCATGGACTGCATCCCACCAGGCTCCTCTGTCCATGAGATTTTCCAGGCAAGCATACTGGAGTGGGTTGCCATTTCCTTCTCCAGGGGATTGTCCCAACCCAGGGATCAAACCTGGGTCTCCTCCATTGCAGGCAGATTCTTTACCGACTGAGCTACAAGGGAAGCCCCTTTAAGAACAATAAGTAGAATAAATCTCTCCCTAGTTTAAAACTCTCTTCTAAAAAATCAGTATAAGTTTCAAACTTTGTATTTCTACGTAGAAATTCCTTCAAGATCTGAATCCTGCCTACTCTTAAACTTGATCTCTTTCTCTTCTTACATGTTCCCTTTTACCACTTCAACAGATCCACTGTAGTTGTCATTTCTAGAAAGTCCCTTCCTGTTCCAGGTCTTCATGGCACTAATGTGCTGCCTCTTCTGCTATTCCTTGGCTTAGTATCTGTCTCCCATAAATCCTTCAAAATCTAGTTTCAACATGTCAACTTTGAGATTTCGCCTAACCAGGCTGTCTAATTCTGACTTCTCTTTACCTCTCTAGTCTTCCTTATGTCTCTCCCTTGTAGTTGTTTAGTTGCTAAGTTGTGTCCGACTCTTTTATGACCTCATGGCCTGTAGCCTGTCAAGTTTCTCTCTCTCTGTCCATGGGATTTCCCAGGCAAAAATATGGAGTGGGTTGCTGTTTCCTTTTCCAGATCCCTTTTCCAGGGGATCTTCCCAACCCAGAAATCAAAACCAAGACTTCTGCATTGGCAGACAGAATCGTTACCACTGAGCCACCAGGGAAGCCCATGTCTTTCTCTACCACAGCATTTAATATATTGCACTGAAATCTGCTACCCATTCATGTGACTTTTCCTGTAAAACGTTACTCCCCGAGGCTAGAATTCACTTCACAAGTTACTAAACTGTGTACTTGGGATGCTAGGACTAAGCTGGTAATATAATCAATATGTGCTTTTTGAATGATGGATGAAAAACATGGTGGGGAAACAGATTGCAAGTCGCCTCTGATGATTCTGTCTAACTCCTCAATGGCCACAGGTAAAAGGAGGTAAAAGGAAGATAAGGACATATGCCAATTACAAACCCAATGCAATTGGCCAAGCATAGAAGGTGAAGTAGATTCTATTTGTTTGTTTGCTATATACAGATCTGAATAAACTTCTCTACCTGCTCACTCTCCTTACCCCCTTTCACAGCCTGTCCTATAATTTCTCTAGCTAAGATTTATTTTCCAGTAGAACAACGCAATTGATTGAAATAGCCCATGGATATGTTTTACGGAACAAAATGCAGTCCTCAGCCTGAGGCAGGCTAGTGGGGTCACTAAAAGCAGTAGTGGGTGCAAAGTCTAATGAGAAAAGCCTATACTTAGTAGTCACAAGACTACACATATGAACTAATTTGTTAAGCTTCTTTGCTCACAAGTGGTAGCTATTTTATAGTTACTTTAATGTTTTCAGGACCTCTGGTTGGCAGTTATAAGAATCTTTCAATAATAAACTTGGGAAATGAAACTTATTTTGGCTTATACACAGCTTGTATCATAGAAAAGAAATTTCAAAGCATGAAGGAGAGGTATTCTATGTGATGGAAAATGAAAAGAAGAAAGCTGTCTTCTCTCATTCTTGTAATGTGGGTGTATTTTAATAGGAACTATTGTAGGCAGTTTGCCAACCTATTTCAGTTCAACACATTTTATTTGCCTTTTCATAGCGACCTTATGGGTACATGTTAAGTGGGTAGGATCATGGACAGTTTAGATCGGTATTTTTCAAACATAGAATCAAGATCACCTGGTTGGTGGCTGAAGCTACTTATGAGATTAAAACTGATTCATACTATGTTCACATTATTTTGCAAAGATTTAATTGTAGATTTTTCAATAAGGGTATGTATATTTATATATATGTACTTGGTCCCCATATAAAGTAGGCATTTTTTTCTGGGCCACATTGAATCCATAATTTAAATAATACCACATGGAAATCAGTATATTTCTGGCTATTTCTGAGGAAGTTATATGTTCTGTGATATCTAACACAAAATGTAACTTTAATATGCACACAATGTCAAGTTAATTTTAAATTGTACTTTTAGCTGTCATTTCAAATTGTACTTTAGAGACTACAGTGCTATCCTTATTAAAAAGGAATTCAGATAAGTTAAAGAATGAGTTAGTCACATCCTCAATAATCACTTTAGGAAGTCTACTGTAAATACAGTCTCTTATTTAGAGACATTCTAAATTTACAGTTAATTCCCTAGATTCCAATTTCCTAGAATTATATGTAATTGTGATGAGCCTTCTCATAATCCAGTTAAATCCTCTGATAGACTTTATTTCAATCAGCAAAATGGCAACAGACCCTTTGAAAAAAAGGAGGACTTAATGCGACTTCTTAAAAGTCATGTAGACATTAAGATGTAGGACACATTTAAGTTGTCTAATTGTACCACTGGTCTAATGCCTAAGTACTAATCTGTCACAATGTCAAATTACATACATTTAGGTCTCTTTTTTTTTTTTTTTTTAAGTAAAATGTGTCTGCGCTTAACAAACTCAGAGTGAAAAAAAATTCAGGACTGCAATTAGAATGTCATCTCTTCTGCAGATGACATGAGAAATGCATGAATCAGAGCTTAACAGTCAACATAATTTCACAGATAATTGTTGCAAAATTATGGTAATGCAACAATGTAGAGTACAGTGAGATTAGCAGACAGTGATGATCAACTATTTATCTCTACCATCTGCCCAGCATGCTTTTTTTTTTTTTCCAGCATGCTTTTTATTTAAGTTTTTTTTTTTTTTTCTGCCAATGTTTTCAGTTTGGAATTTGCCAGTAGTGGGCATCTCATAGGAAAAGAGGTTTCATGGTGTAAACAAATTTTTCCATGTGTTCAATGAATTAGCTTCACTAGCTCTTGGGCAAAAAAAGACTGGTTGAATGGAATTAACTTTAGCAAGCTTTGTGTTTTGCCCTGAGTCTTGTACAATTCAAATGTGTGAATCCTATACAAAAAAAAAAAAAGGATAAAACTACAAATATTGCAATGAAAATCATCACTAAGGCATATGCTTTGGGAATTTCCTTTAAAAGACATAATTAAAATTTATGTGTACTATATTAATCATTGGATTGTACCCCGTAAGTACTTCAGTGAATCATTTGCTGAGAATGTTGCTAATTTGTCAATATTCTCTCTCTGCAAATAAGCCAAGGACTAGTGGAATCAGGACTTGTTATGGCAGGACAGGGGAACTCAGAGGAATTTCCACTATGCAGAGAAAATAACATGAACTTTCCTTCACAAAGCTGGCATGAAGGTTTCAGGTTCAGGGAAGGTAGATACCACTATTATTGTAACATCACTCACCTAGAGCTAGACATCCTGGAATGTGAAGTCAACTGGGCCTTAGAAAGCATCACTATGAACAAAGCTAGTAGAGGTGATGGAATTCCAGTTGAGCTATTTCAAATCCTGAAAGATGATGCTGTGAAAGTGCTGCATTCTATATGCCAGCAAATTTGGAAAACTCAGCAGTGGCCAAAGGACTGGAAAAGGTCAGTTTTCATTCCAATCACAAAGAAAAGCAATGCCAAAGAATACTCAAACTACCCCACAATTGCACTCATCTCACACGCTAGTAAAGTAATGCTCAAAATTCTCCAAGCCAGGCTTCAGCAATACGTGAACCGTGAACTTCCTGATGTTTAAGCTGGTTTTACAAAAGGCAGAGGAACCAGAGATAAAATTGCCAGCATCCACTGGATCATCACAAAAGCAAGAGAGTTCCAGAAAAACATCTATTTCTGCTTTATTGACTATGCCAAAGCCTTTGACCGTGTGGATCACAATAAACTGTGGAAAATTCTGAAAGAGATGGGAATACCAGACCACTTAACCTGCCTCTTGAGAAACCTATATGCAGGACAGGAAGCAACAGTTAGAACTGGACATGGAACAACAGACCGGTTCCAAATAGAAAAGGAATATGTCAAGGCTGTATACTGTCACCCTGCTTATTTAACTTTTATGCAGAGTACATCATGAGAAACGCTGGGCTGGAAGAAGCACAAGCTGGAATCAAGATTGCCAGGAGAAATATCAATAACCTCAGATATGCAGATGACACCACCCTTATGGCAGAAAGTGAAGAGGAACTAAAAGCCTCTTGATGAAAGTGAAAGCGGAGAGTGAAAAATGGCTCAAAGCTCAACATTCAGAAAACGAAGATCATGGCATTTGGTCCCATCACTTCATGGGAAATAGATGGGGAAACAGTAGAAACAGTGTCAGACTTTATTTTTGGTGGCTCCAAAATCACTGCAGATGGTGACTGCAGCCATGAAATTAAAAGATACTTACTCTTTGGAAGGAAAGTTATGACCAATCTAGACAGCATATTGAAAAGCAGAGACATTACTTTGCCAACAAAGGTCCATCTAGTCAAGGCTATGGTGTTTCCATTGGTCATGTATGGATGTGAGAATTGGACTGTGAAGAAAGCTGAGTGCCGAAGAATTGATGCTTTTGAACTGTGGTGTTGGAGAAGACTCTTGAGAGTCCCTTGGACTGCAAGGAGATCCAACCAGTCCATTCTGAAGTTCAGCCCTGGGATTTCTTTGGAAGGAATGATGCTGAAGCTGAAACTCCAGTACTTTGGCCACCTCATGCAAAGAGTTGACTCATTGGAAAAGACTCTGATGCTGGGAGGGATTGGGAGCAGGAAGGGAAGGGGATGACAGAGGATCAGACGGCTGGATGGCATCACTGACTCGATGGACGTGAGTTTGAGTGAACTCCGGGAGTTGGTGATGGACAGGGAGGCCTGGCGTGCTGTAATTCATGGGGACGCTAAGTGTTGGACACGACTGAGCCACTGAACTGAACTGAACTGAACCTGAAATAGTATTTTCATTCACTCAGAAAACATTGATATATCAGACACTATTCTAAAACATATAGTAGTTTATTCAATTCTCACAGCAATCTTGTAGACAGGTTGTATATTGACCCCATTGTACAGATGAGGAAAGTAAGGCATAAAGAAGTTAAATGAGTTTTTCACAAGTTTGCATCTAGAGAGTGAAAGAATGAGGTTGCAAACGCAGACATTCTGACTTTAATGTTGTGCTGTTAACTGTTATACATACTCCCTTTCAATTAATAACACATTAACATACTGTAAACTTGTGTCATAAGCTTGAAAAGAATTATCTATAAGCTGAATTAAAGCAGAAAAGCATTTTCCTATCCATAGGAGAAGAAAGCTGGAAAAACAGTATCTTCAGGTATACTAAGAATCTCAATAGACTTAGCTTGAAATAAGGGAACATTTTTAGTTTGGACAGACAGAAAGGTGAAAACTCAAGAAGCATGTGCATAGAGATTCCAGGACCAAAATGATATTGGGAAGTGACTGTTTTTCTTGTCTCTTTCTCTCACAGCTATCCCTCAGTTGGTCTCTGAATGGATGAAGAATTTTGTATCTAAGTCAAAATAAGGAGTCTAAATTACTATGTTGGTAAAAAGCCTCAAACTTCTCCTATTATTAAAGCCATATTAAGCTAAGAAAAGGTTGCATCTTCACAATATTGGTCTATTTGTAGTTCTACATGGTAAAAAGACACCTCAATTATGAGGTTTGGGATCACTGTCATCCCAGAGACAGAAAAGCCAAGTTTGGAAACCATAGTGTGCTGGGCTGAACTTCTGAGAATGGGAGATGCCAAGCCACTCCTTGGTGAGGTAAATGTGAGAAATGGAAATAAATGCTTTAAGAATAGAAGAAAGAAGTATGATGGTTATTTCTAGCAAACAAAGCATCAAAGAGATTATGTAGGATAAAATAATCACAATTGGGTTGGTTAAATTTGGAAAGAAAACCTGACTGTACTGATTTCTTAGAGAAAATGAACACAAAGAGATATTTGAGCCATACTTATTTAATCCTGTATTAATCAGGTAATTGACATACATATTTTTAGATGACTTGAGAATATATAGGTGCAATCCATGAGGCTGAGATTTAACCTGTAGAGATGAGGAAAATGTATGTATATTAAAAGAGAATGAGGTAAAAGTGGTGCCTTCAAGTATACTTAATACACGTCACACTTTTTCGTAACAGTATCTTGAAGCCCAAACCAAGGAACCATGAACAGTGCAAACTTTTACTTTCACTGTGTGAAAATCTTTACTTTCCTTCCTACGCTAGTGGGAATCAATGAATCAGTGTGATTAACACCCTGGGATCTAAGCGAAGGAAGTCTGATTGAGTTCACATTCTGCCATTTATCAGCAGAGTAACCCCAGGCAAGTTACTTAACATCTATCTCATGAGTTGTTCTGAGGATTAAATGAGACAAACATGTTGAGTGCTTTGCATAAGGATCTACATATAGAAACACTCTGTATATTTTTCTACTGCTATCATTACTGTTGTTCTAACTTCTATTCTATGTGTCTTTTCCACACATATATTTATATGGGAAAATACTGACTCCAAATTATCAAAAAATATATATTTTTATAAATGTCCTCTTTTCTTGGTATAATTAAAGATGTCAAAAGTTCACATTTTTAGAATATTTGCCAATTAATTATACAGAAATATATAAACTATTTCACATATGTGCGCTAAGTTACTTCAGCCATGTCTAACTCTGTATAACCCTATAGACTGGAGCCTGCCAGGATCCTCTGTCCATGGGATTCTCCAGGCAAGAATACTGGAGTGTTTTGCCATGCCCACATCCAGAGGATCTTCCTGACCCAGGGACCAAACCCTAATCTCTTGTGTCTTCTGCACGGGCAAGCAGGTTCTTTACCAATACTACCACCTAGGAAGCCCTCTTTCACACACGAAAGATTAAAATTCATGTTTTTGCATTATCAGTTAGAGTGCCAAAAGATATCTTTTAAATAAAGCCCCAAAATAGTTTGTGAAAAAAGACATCATTCAAGTTTCTTTTTAAATTATTTAAATCAATAAATGTCAAAAATGCATATTACTGGAAACTGAGAAGAAGAAATACGGAGTAATTTCAAAGACTATGTGTACATAAGTTAGCGATTCTTCTGACAAGTAGCATTATATTTTATAATTACCAGCTTTTAAATGTTAATTGAAACAATCTATTGTTACTTGCAAGAATACAATATTAAAGGCTATAAATAATAATTAGTACTCTGTCATCTACTTAACTAGGTATAATCTCTCATTTCTCCCAAAGAAACAATTTTTACATAATTATTATTTTTCTCACTTTAAAATCACATTTTTATTGCTTAAATTCTAATTTGCTGCTTTAAAAAAATATGAGGCCATGAAAAGATGGTAAAATTGAGAAAGTTAAAGAGATTATGTGCCTTTAACACAATATAATCTTTAAATTATTACTTGGGTGGACTTTACAAGTGTATCAGCATTTAAAAGAAAAAAAGAAGAGTTTAAAGAATCTTTAAACAGATCAGAAAGCATAAAAGGTGCAAAATCTCAGTTAATGTGAATTAAATTATCTTCAAAAGAGGGGGAAAAAGTTAAGAAACAGCTTTCTGTTCTGCATGTTAACTAGCCTAAATAATGCAGAGCTTAAGTGCAAAAGCAAGAGAATTTAAAAGGGAAAACAGATATCTTGAGACGACTTGTCTTTTAAAGTAACTGTCAAGGAGAACTTGCCTCTCTGAATAAAAGCTAGCAGTGACTTAAGGGATTCATTTCTCCTTTAGGCTGTATTAAGAAATGTCATTTAACTATTTAAAATGTTGTCCAGTCAAAATAAGGACTAATTATCTGCTCATGATATGCCTATATGGCTTCCAAAGAACACACAGGGATTTGGCATGATTAAATGCATTTAAGAATTGCAGTCAGGTTGAGGATTCAGAATGAAGATGATCTGAGGAGTAGGACTAGTTATACATTATTCATGAATATGGGAAACTAGTAAAATAAAACATGCTTGTGCTTATTGTGTATCCAGATAGTTAGGGCTAAACATTCCAAAATAGTCAGCATCAGACCTGACTCTCCTTCTTTGCATTAAAAAACTTCTGGGTAAATAGTGATTCAGATGTAATAATGATGATGTTGAATATTTAACCCTGTGTGTGTTAGTCGCTCAGTCATGCCCAACTCTTTGTAACCCCACGGACTGCAGCCTTCCAGGTTCCTCTATCCATGGAATTCTCCAGGCAGGAATACTGGAGTGGGTTGCCATTGAATCTGCCTGCCAATGCAAGAGACACCATTCGATCACCTGAAAGAGGAAATGGCAATCCGCTCTGGTATTCTTGCCTGTTGAAAATTCTATGAACAGAAAATTCCTGGAGGGCTATATAGTTCATGGTGTTGCAAAGAGTCGGACATGACTCAGCAACTGAGCGCACACATACACACACACATACACACTACCAACCAAGAAGAAACACTATAAATTTTTTCCTGCTGGGAAAGACGATTAAACCAGCTATCTTGTGGATAAGTGAAGAGATCCACATTTATTTTGCTACAAATTGGATCTACAGAGGATCACCAAGCCACTGTCATCATGCTAAATTTGACTATTTCAAATGATAAAAAGTTTTAAGTAACTGAAAATAAATAACTTTGGTGTGTGATATGTCTTACCTCCTCCCTGGTAATTGTTCTAAAATGTTCAGTGTGGTTCCTATTTGGAGTTTGGGAATGTTTTTCTCAATATGGAAAACTGATAACAACTACAATTTCTCAACTATTAATCATATTTTCCTGACTGTACCTCAAGAGATATAGGGACATAAGAATTCTGTAGAAATAAAATATCTTAAATAGCTAAGCATCCACAGAATATTACGATGCTGTTTAGTGCAAACCTAGTATATCAGCACTAAATAAATGAGTTACTCTTTAATTAATTAGTCTTGAATTTTTAAGTTATCATTTACATGATAGTCCTTCTGGTTTGTTCCTCTACACTGAAGAAAACTATCCATAGCTTATTGGTATGTTCACTTTTCCTTCCCTTCTTGTGCTTTTCTGTTATATTAAAAATAAATAGCCTGCTAAGTCATATATATTGCTTCCTCTTCTCAAATTTGTCTTAAATCAACATTCTATTCAACTTAAATTGACTTTGGTTGAAAATGTCCTTTTTTTCCCCCTTGCAGCACTCGGACATGAAAAAAAGGACGCAATTTGCACAAGTTGTAATAGCCCAGAGACATCTTTTTGTCTAAATATGGAATAATGCACATCCTCAGTCGCTCAGGTATGTCTGACTCTTTGCAGCCCCATGGATTGTAGCCTGATAGGCTCCTCTGTCCCCTGAATTTCCCAGGCAAGAATATTGGAGTGGGTTGCCATTTCCTCCTCCAGAGGATCTTCCTGAACCAGGCATGGAACCTGCATCTCCTGCATTTGCAAGGGGATTCTTTACCACTGTGCCACCTGGGAAGCCCTGTGAGTAGTGACCATGTGCTAATTATACTCAGCACAGCAATGTTCATTAAGATTAATAGCTAAGCTGTCACTCTGAATGGATTGAATTTATCACTATAAAGTGATAAGGACAGCTTTGGGTACACACAAAGCTATATAAGGGCAAGGAAGCATCATCATCATAATTACCATCTAGAGACTAGGTCATCTTTTCTACTGAGAAGATAAAGAGGCAAGTGTTGTGCCCAATCTCAGAGGGCTAAAATTATGAAACAGTTGTCAAGTGATTTGCCTAAGAAAATAAATCTAGAAAGTGAAAAAGGTATAAGAATTTGGCTAAGCTGGGGATTCTTTAGTAGATGTCATGTTCTAATCCAACCACTCATTGTATAAACTTGTTGCAAGCTAATTAACTTTGTTTAACCATTGCTTCCCTAAACATTTCTAGGAATGTTGTGAAGAAAAACACAATTCTGTACCTCACATTACTAGACATGTACACACAACATGTTTTTAATAAACATGTTTAAGAAAGAACAGAATGAGGGGAATAAGGAAGTAGGCCAGGATCTTCATTTTATCATCTATTTTTTTCCATAATGCCTACCTAGTCTCAGTGAACATGTGGCAAATATAACATAGAGATGGGAAAATATACAAAGAAAGAAAAGTAATAGAAGAAAACTTTACGAAAAATAGTGGGAAAGTCAGGGAAGACAAACGAATTTAAAGAAAAAGAATGAAAGAATACATAGGGGGAAGGAGAGAAGTAGGGAGGAAAGAACAGTAAAAGGCAGGGGAAAGGAGATGGCAACAAGGAAAAAAGGGAAAGGAGAAAAGATTAGGAGGAAATTAAGAAAGAAAGAAATGAAAATAAAGAAAAAAGAAAACAAAATAGAGAAAGATAATGAGTATCTCAGCTTGATGTGTGACCTATGGAAGAATTTGTATTTATCACTAACTTTATATAGATTCTCAGCTTTGCTTCAAGATGTAGTGTGTAGACTAATTACAAACTGACTCTCAAGGGTTACAGATTTATGACAGATTAATCTAGGTTAAATCCGTTAGAAGCTGTGTTGTAGCTAGTAGTCCCCTTCTTTGTTATGTGTATGGGAAGGCAGTAATGTAAGCCTAAAACATAATTTAAAAAATGACTGTACAGGATATTAGCCCATCACCATGCAAAATAACAGAGAATGAGTGAGTTGATCAATCATTTCCTATCATAAAGAAAGAAAATATATAAAAGTCTGAAATGAATCTAAAATCAGCACATAGTAGACAAGTTAATGAAACACCATGGGCAAAGTAAGAAACAAAAAACTGAGTTAGGAAAAAAAAAGTGCAGATCCATGATACAGAAAACTTGCTCATTTTACAGCATCTGCCTTTCATTTCAAAAAGTTTTTAGCTGTGCTCTAATGATTAAAAAAGAGGGGTAAGACAAGAGGAGCAAGACAAGAGGAGCTGTTAAATACATAATGGAATTTACAATTTTTCCTTTTCTTTCTTTCAGTTAGATTTTCAAGTATCAAATCTCATCTAGTGTTTGCAGGATGTCTTAACTAGTCTCTTTATTGTGTTAGAACATAAGCACTTTAAGCTTCTTCTAACTTTAGTGTTTTAAATAAAAAATATCACTATTGGCCAGAAGGTCTTCCTGTGTGTGGCCCCTTTTTAGCTTTTGTTCATTTGCACTGTCAGTACCCAAATTACAGCTTTTCATTGAGGGCAGAACACTCAAAAACAGGTTTTAAATTAGATACTAGTCAGGTTGACATTCTCCTTTTTTTAGGAATTTCTGAACACTAAGCATGTTTTGGATTAAAAAAATTTTTAACTGAAAATATGATGAATTAGCTTCTCAGAAAGGAAGAACTTCCAAATGACTTGGCTAGGCAGAGGCATACACTTTAGAACAACATTTAAAAAGTGTTATTTGAGAGTGGTTTAACATTCCTAAAGAAGAACAGCTAATGACCTAAAATTAGTAGAGGTTTTAGTGTTCCCAGTGGCTGATTTCAGTTCCCTTTCGAAGTAAATCTGAGCATTATAATGATGGAAGAACTTTCATCAATTTCCACAAGCTTTGCTACTATCTTATCATGGTGGATGTGGACTTAAAAGAGAATGGTGAGTTTTTATAAGACTTTGGAGAGGGTAGTCTCATTTAAGTCCAGAACTTTACACTCAGTGATTTACTCAAGAAATAGTTACTTGCCTCCTCCTAGCAAGTCATTGTGGGAATTACACTACTAATTTAAACATGGATTCTGTCTTAAGATCCAGAGAATCAAGGAAAGGAAGACAGTGCATAAAGAAAGTTAATCCAGTTAGAAAGCAATGACTTTCATATGAGAATAAAATAAATTATGTGAATTATTGATCTTTTTGTATTTAGAAACTATCTATTGGGAATTTTTGAATCATCATAGATCAAAATTTGTTAAAATTATGACTGTTTGGGGTCTAGTATTTCACTAATATGTCTGGCACTGTCTTAAATATTTAGGAAATAAATAAACTCTATATATTCCATTTTATACAGAATGCTTGGTAATCACTGGGTATGTAGATATCAATTTCTTCTTCAGAGTGAATCAATTGCATATCAGAAGAATCAATGGCTAGTTGAAGGAATCCTCCTTTTAATAAATAAATTTCAGTTTTTACACTGACCTTGTCATTAAAAATATCTAGGTTGGTCCACAATAGTCCCTACCCACATTCAAAACACACATTATTAATAATAACTCCACTCAGCCTACCCAACACTAAGGCTGACCTCTACTTCCAAGTCCTTCCAAACATCATTACTCAGTATTGGATGAAAGACAAAACCATTTTTTCACCCTTGAATATGGTGAAAGAGATATTTTTTCTTGTAAATTTCAGCCAATTATCTCCATCTGTCATTTTATTCTATAGGGAAACAGAGCCTCATCCAAGTTGGAAATCTTGCATTTTTAGCAGTATCATAATGATGGCAATATACTAGTAAGAAAAAAATATTGGTTTGAGAAATATCTTTCCTAGAATATAACTTGGCACATTTAGATACATGATGAATAATTGTGGAATAAATGAATTAATGAATAATAAAATATTAACTACATCTCAGCATTATGATACTTATTGCTCAGTTGAATGCATCAAATATATACAGGAGTTTTGAGTATTACCTGTTAAAAAGCTCAATGCCTTTAACAGAACTAAAGGAAATAAACAGCTCTAACATACATCACTCACCACTGGTTTGAGCTGGAACCTATGGTAATAGGAAGAGGAGGATGGCCTAGGTAAATCGGTTAACTAACCTTTTACTCAAGACAGATTCCAAAGTGCCTTAACTCTTCTTTTGTTGCTTAAAATTGCCAAACACAATCCAGCAAACATGATAATAAAATTCACAGAATTTCAGTCAGAATGTTCTAATTCAATTAATGCTGGAGTTCACATTTAGCTTGATTTACATATTTTACAATTGTAGTAAGGCTCACGGGTTTTTGTTTTGTTTTTCTTTTATTTACTTTTTATCCTACTCAGCCTCCTTTATTCATTTAGCATTTTAAACTATATGGACAGAAAAAAGTAAGGGGCAAGAATTTTCTACAGATGACAAAGACATCATGACCTGAATGGAGTTTTTCAAGCAGCCCCATAAACCACTTGTGCAAATCATAGTGTCAATACTACTGAAAATACCACATAAGAGGTCAAGACACAAATTCTATCCACCTCAGTTCTCCCAGATGAGAAGTGATAGTATCAGTGCTTGTGTGCTAAGTCACTTCAGTCGTGTCCGCCTCTTTGTGACCCTATGGACTGTAGCCCTCCAGGTTCTTTCTGGCCATGGAATTCTCCAGGCAAGAATACTGGAGTGGGTTGCCATGCTCTCCTCCAGGGGATCTTCCCAACCAGAGATCGAACCCATGTCTCTTGCATCTCCTGCATTGGCAGGCAGGTTCTTTATCACTAGCACTACCTGACAAGCCTGATGTCAGTACAGGGAGGTAAAGCCTTGGACAAATGCTGGTGGGCTTTCATGAGGTTACAAGTTTGTATTAAACTCAAAATGCTCATAAAAATAGCATTTGGTTACTGCCTATAACAGTCAGAAAAGTGTGTAAACAGTGTTTATGGACCTTTTCATAATCAAATTCACTTTAAACCAAAGATGTCTCATGCTTTTCCAGAGAATTACTATTCTAAGGGTATCAGATATGATGGTGCTTGTAGAGACTCAACAAAGATGAAAAGACATTTCAAGATATTTTGAGTATAAGACAGACTTTTCCAGGGTCAGGGGTGCTTTCTTAGGGAGGAAGGCTCAGTCCTCTTAAGATAATTGTTTTCCCCTCCTCTGACCAGGCCTGATCTTGTAGGTATTTTTTAAAACTACACCCATAGAAGGATTTTTTAATATATTCTATAGCTCCTAAAAATAAGAGAATGAAGAATTGTCACATCATTATCTTTTTTCCTAGGTTCTTTGTAAATAATATTATTTGGGGGAGAGAGAAAAAGAGAGAAGCATTAAACCATACCTAAGGCATCTGGATACAATGGAGATTTTTCTTATTCATTTTGCAAGAAAAGAGTATATGTGAATTCAGTAGCAATAACAGACTGAATTCTCTGAGCTGGCAAAATGTATATTTTAAAGTGATTTTCTGTTGTGTGAGATCCAATTACTTTTGTTAAACTGCTTTAAAATTCAATATTACTTTCTCCTGTCCATGATTATTAGAAGGAAGGAAAGTGCAGAATATGCATTTTTAAAGAATACTTTTCCTAGTTTTGTGAGTTATCATAAAGAATTCATTACATTGTATTGATAGTATTACAGTAAAATTTAAGGAAAACAAAGAGTCCTACAGTTTTCTCTATAAAGAATGAATATAGCTTATACAATATACACATATGATAAGCTTTAAAAATAAAATTTGTTAGATGATCAAGCTAGTCACATAAAATTAATGAATGAGCTGAAAATAAAGAATTCATACTAAATAGCTGCAAATAATTCACATGGAAACTGTGAAGTTATCATATCAATCATCTTACCAAACTGCTTTTTCTTTCCCAATTGAATATATCAAGTAGAATAAAAAACATCCACAGCAACAACACAACAAAAATTCAGAGGAATGATAATAATACTGAGCACCCTTTAAAAAATTATTACATACAAAAACATCAAATTATACTGTTTGTTCATAAGCTTCTCTGTGTTCTTTGTTCAACAGATGCAATTCTGTTAAATTCAAGCTAAACATGACAACTTAATTTGTGATGTGCTATTTACTTTGTATTACATTATCCTGTGCATGTTGTTTCTTTTATTTGTAGATTTTCAGTAAGTGAAAGTGGGGGAGGGAAAGAAAGAGGTCAGAACTGACAGCAAAACTGAATCAGTGCATCCCATGCCAATGAAGTAATGAAAACCCACACTGTTCCTACAGCGGCAATAATGAATATAAATAGACAAAGGACGTTGAATAGCTACTGGGAGGAAAAGACTGAAGCATCCATTTTAAGAAAGAACCTTTTTCTGCCATCACAGATAGCTTTGTGGACTGGCTAAATTAGGATGCCATATAACAATTTCATGCTTTAAGAGAAGTCTTTGAAAGACAGCTCTCACATATTTTATTTAAGGGGTCTGATTTAATAATAGGAGTTCTGCTTGTTGTAACAGTTGTACATGCCCAAGTCTCTCTCTCCTCACTCCCTCCCTCCTTTTTATCCCCCTCTCTCTCCCTCTCTCACAAAAGTATTTTGAATACAGATTTGAAAGACTAATAGGATTATGATCATTTTACCTGGGAGGCAGTATCTCAAGGATTCTGGATGTTTCAAATAATATCAATACATCCATTTATTATGTATCCACATTGCCACACAAATATGTAATAACCCATCAATTAAATGTCAGAAGTAGTAGTATAGTGAGGTGATTTCTTTGATTAGACAAGTTTCTAACTTAAAAATAAAGACAGAATGATACGAAAACCATTTAAAGACAGGCTTATGTACTTACAATGCTTAACTTTTAAATTTGTAAAACTGTCTATAAATTGACAATGCTTTAAGGGTATGGCAGATTATCACTGAGTTATTTTGTGATTTGCAAAATTTCTCATAACCACATGGTCAAAATTCAATTTGTAAAATATCCTGTTTTATGTCTGGGAACATGTTAAACATAATTCTTGAAACTACACAAAATAAAGTAAATGTATGATTGTATTTAAGTAAACTCTTGGTTTGGCTTATGCAGTATGATACTATAAATGGATAATTTACAGAACAAGCCATAAACTTGCTTAATTTTAGCTTTCCTATGTCACAAAAGTCAAGAGTTAATTTACCAATGTAGAAGAGGGGGAAATAATATGCAATATGTTCTTGTAGATAAGGATTTATTCTGCTTAAGTTTTTAAGATATAAAACAAAATAGTTTATTATATTAAAGCACAAAAAATATATTTAACTTTAATAATATAATTATTCCACGGTTGTCTCTCAATAGAAAGTCAAATGAATGATTTCTTCAACTTGTCAGTTGACCTTGCTGATACACATTTCATTCCTTTTGAAGAAGGAATTTACATACATATATATACACACACATACATGCATAGGAAGTTACCATGTGCTGTGCTGTGCTAAGCTATTTCAGTCATGTCTGATTCTTTGCGACCCAACGGACTGCAGCTCACCAGGCTTCCCTGTCCATGAAATTCTCCAGGCAAGAATACTGGAGTGGGTTGCCCTGTCCTCCTCTAAGGGGTGTCTCGTACCCTGGTTGAATCTGTGTCTCTTGTATTAGCAGGTGGGTTCTTTATCACTAGCGCCACCTGGGAAGCCCTTAGGAAGTTCATAAATGTTGCTGCTGCTGCTGTTAAGCCGCTTCAGTCGTGTCCGACTCTGTGTGACCCCATAGACGGCAGCCCACCAGGCTCCCCCGTCCCTGGGATTCTCCAGGCAAGAATACTGGAGTGGGTTGCCATTTCCTTCTCCAATGCATGAAAGTGAAGTCGCTCAGTCGTGTCTGACTCCTAGCGACCTCATGGACTGCAGCCTACCAGGCTCCTCCGTCTATGGGATTTTCCAGGCAAGAGTACTGGAGTGGGGCGGCATTGCTTTCTCCATCATGAATGCTAGGCAAGAGATATTCTAGCAAAATATTGAACGAAAAAAGCAGTCATACTTTGTACAGATTTGATCTATGACAATTCAAAATTTTCAATAGATGAATTCTAAGTACAGACAGAAGAAGGTCAATTTTAATATTAAATAGCACTTTTGCTTGCAATGCTAGACTTGTTTGCTTAAAAAATAACAATAAGGATAAAAAGGGAGTTTAAAGGAAAACCTGAAAAAAAAAATGAATCAGCTTTCATCTAAACAGGATCTGAATAATTATCCTGAAATTCATGTAGTGTAAAGAATAGCAGTCCTAGACAGTAAATCTAACTATTATCCCAAATAGCATAATTATCTCCTCTCGACTAAATACTCTGTGCTTTTCAAAAGGATGGGCAGAGGGACTAATTCTCTGTAGTTATGCAAATCCCGCCTAGAAAGAACACTATCGATAATAACCATAGGTCAGTTTATTTCAAGACAATATACCAGGTGCCTTCATTGTCAAAATACCTGCATTATAATTCCATTCCAGTTGCTGTTTTTAATTATGAGGTTCTTCTCAACAGGAAACAACCCCACAGAGAACTGAAACAATTTATTTTAAATACTGTAAACAACAAAGAGGCTTTGCTTCATGGATTTGCTATTCCTCTTCATCCTGAGAACTCACAGCATGTTACGCCAACTGAACATACACTATTGATAAAGATAGATTCTCATTCCAAAATGTTTTGCCTCATGAAAGGCCTTAAGTAGAGATTCAAGTGGTTTTGATTCTTTATAGAAATTCTAAACATTGTATTTTCTTTGCTCTCCTAGTAATAACATTTATGGAGATGCAACTTATTGTACAAATCAAATACACCAGTTCTACATAAAGTCCAAGGAAAACATTTAGGTAAGACAGCTCTGGACACAAGACTTCAAAACTACATATATCTAATTTTTAGAATAATGACATGTCTATAGGGTTCTGGTATCACATTCTAGCATTTAAACCTTATCTGCTTAAAGAACGACACACAAAATCACTGAACCTGATCAGTGTAGTCAATTGAGGGAATGTTTCCATTGCTCTTGCAGGTTAGTAAGTAAAAAGGCAGACAAATGGGATTCAAAGAAACTTCAAGAAAAATAGACATCACAGTTACCTAATGTCTGTCCCCACACTAAACTCCCAGAATTTATAACATTTATAGAATGCTTATAAAATGCTTATATACATGGAGAATCCCACGGACAGAGGAGCTTGGCAGGCTACAGTCCTTGGACACTCAAAGAGTCTGACATGGCCAAGTGACTTTCACTTCCACTATTATATGCCAGCCATGGCTCTAAATGCTTATTTATTAACCCATTTATTTTTTTCCCTCACTTTCTGATACTAATTTTGATGAGTCTCATAAAGGTTAAGTCACTTATCCACATCTCTGTGCCTGTCAGTGCCCTCATTTTAATTCGAATTTGAATTCAGTCCTCATTTAAATCCAGGGTCCTCATTTAAATTCAGTCTATCTCCGGAGTCCATGGCATCCTAAGATTAAAGTTGAAGCCAAAAGCTAGAGTATAAAAGAAAAATACATAAAAACTATAACCCTTTTTGGGAATGATTCAACACAGGGGAAACTCCGAACTAATTACTATAAGGCACATTAGGTTTGGGAGATACCTCATTTTCCGCTACTTGTTCTTAGGATGTCCACAACAGAGAATCACTTATTGCCATCAGAATATATGATGCTTGAACTTCTGTGCCTCTGAGTGGAGTTGCTGCTATTCTTGTTTATTTTATGAATGGAGATGTCCACATATGAAAGATGGGAATAAATATTCATTATTATTTATATTTAAGGTAGCAAATTACTAAATATATTGAACTTCTTCTTAAATATTATTCTCTATTGCAAATCACAAAATATGCTTTAGGCCACATATAAGGGACATATAAGAAGGGGACCACAGAGGATGAGATGGTTGGATGGCATCACTGACTCTATGGACATGACTCTGAGCAAACTCCAGGAGATGGTGAAGGACATGGAAGCCTGGCATGCTGCAGTCCATGGGGTTGCAAAGAGTCAGACATGACTTAGTGACTGAACAACAAAGGACATGGAGAAATTTGTAACTTGTGAGAATAATTCAGTTTTCAAGAATAAGTATGAGCCATATATTTTAGAATTAAACCTTTATGAAATCACAAATATCCTGATCTCAACCAGAGTAGACCTCAAGGAGACTTTATTGTATCTGTAATGTGAATCTCAATATGAATTTCTATTGATAAAAACAGGCTTAAATAATTTTAAACAGGTCATGACAACATTTCCTACGTGAATATTAACTTGACCCTTAGATGATTTTTGGTGTTCTAAGTCTTCAGATTTGTTCTCTGAAATCCAAAGTCATGAACTGCTTGGTGAAAACAACAGATTTCCCTCAGCAATATCTTTTGTGGTATACATGAGATGACAGACTCATTTTCAATCTTTCAGCTTAATCGGCACAACTCATTTTATGTCTAATGGAACTTCGCATCTTTTAGTTTCCATAATGAATGAATGAAATATTTGCAGATGCTTTTCAGGAAAAAATGACAAAATGTAAGGGTTGCCAGCAAGTCATTAACATAATTCAAAATTGTAAGAAAGTATCAGACATTTGATTAGTCTTTTTTCTCTTTCCACTAAACAGCTTAGTCGAATAAACATATTCCATAGCTCATTGGAAAAGACCCTGAGGCTGGCAAAGGTTGAAGGCAAAAGGAGAAGGGGTGGTAGAGGGTGAGATGGTTAGATAGTATCACCAACTCAGTGGACAAGAATTTGAGCAAACTCCATGGGAGATGGTGGAGGACAGAGGAGGCCAGTGTGCTACAGTGCATGAGGTTGCAAAGAGTCAGACTCGACTTAGTGACTGAACAACAACATAGTCTGTATTTCTTATTCAATTTTTCAGGCATAGTAAACTTTAACGGCAGTAGAGAGTCACTAATTGAACTTAATCTTGGCCACACGTTAAGTATGTGGCATCAATTTTCTTGGCAGGAAAATACTATATAATCAATAACAAATCATTGGTTTCATGGTGGTTATTTGCATGAGGAGGCACATCCATTATCAAGGATGGTGAGTGTTGTAACTTTGCAGCCAGTGTCTGTATCAGAATCATAGCTCCAGCAATAAGATATATGAACTCAGGAAAACTTTAATACTCTTTGCTTGAGTTTCCTTAGCTGCAAACTAGGCTAAAAATAGTTTAGCCCATACCTTGCATTGTTGCTATGAATATATAATGCAATGAATAATACATAAAACAAACTTAGAGGGGACTCATGCAACAAAGCATGTTTTGAGTATTCAGTAAATGCTCTGATGGTGATTGTACTATCTATATTTTCTGGTGAACAACTTTGAGCCTTCAGCTACACCACATACTCCCTTTGGCACCAGTCAGTTCACACTAGAGCTAAAAATATCAGAAAGCTGTCATAAGTCTACGGTAAGATTATTATGAAATCTGCCTAATTTATAGAAAAATGAAAGAATAATTTATGAATCTATCACTTATATTATCAGTATCAGGTGAAACACTGCCTGTATTGATGGCAAACCGGGGCAGAGTGCTCATATTGGGTGTTCAGTAACACAATTTTGGGATAGCCTTTTATAGTTTCAAACAGGAGACTATCCGTGTGGTTAAAATTTCAAATAAGTCCTTCAAATTGTTATACTTGTGAGAAGCCCATGGCAAGGAACATATTTTTGTCCTATCCGCTGTATATTAAAATTTAAATAAATATGAAGATGAACAGTATGTGAACCATGAACTTCCAGATGTTCAAGCTGGTTTTAAAAAAGGCAGAGGAACCAGAGATCAAATTGCCAACATCCACTGGATCATGGAAAAAGCAAAAGAGTTCCAGAAAAACATCTATTTCTGCTTTATTGACTATGTCAAAGCCTTTGTGTGGATCACCACAAACTGTGGAAAATTCTTAAAGAAATGGGAATACCAAACCACCTGACCTGTCTCTTGAGAAATCTGTATGCAGGTCAGGAAGCAACAGTCATAACTGGACGTGGAACAACAGACTGGTTTCAAATAGGGAAAGGAGTACGTCAAGGCTGTATATTATCAACCTGGTTATTTAACTTATATGCAGAGTACATCATGAGAAACGCTGGGCTGGATGAAGCACAAACTGGAATCAAGATTGCCAGGAGAAATATCAATAACCTCAGATATGCAGATGATACCATCCTTATGGCAGAAAGTGAAGAAGAATGAAAGAGCCTCTGATGAAAGAAAAAGAGGAGAGCGAAAAAGTTGGCTTAAAACTCAACATTCAGAAAACTAAGATTATGGCATCTGGTCTTATCACTTCATGGCAGATAGACAGGGAAACAGTAGAAACAGTGACAGATTTTATTTTTTAGGTTCCAAAGTCACTGCAGATGGTGACCTCAGCCACGAAATTAATAGACACTTGCTCCTTTGAAGAAAAGTTATGACCAGCCTAGACAGCATATGAAAAAGCAGAGACATTGCTTTGCCAACAAAGATCCATCTAGTCAAAGCTATGGTTTTTCCAGTAGTCATGTATGGATGTGAGAGTTGGACTATAAAGAAAGCTGAGCACTGAAGAATTGATGCTTTTGAACTATGGTGTTAGAGAAGACTCTTGAGAGTCTCTTGGACTGCAAGGACATCCAACCAGTCCATCCTAAAGGAAATCAGTCCTGAATATTCATTGGAAGGACTAATGCTGAAGCTGAAACTTCAATATTTTGGCCATGTAATGTGAAGAACTAACTCATTAGAAAAGACCCTGATGATGGGAAAGATTGAAGGTGGGAGAAGAAGGGGATGACAGAGGATGAGATGGTTGGATGGCATCACCACCTCCATGGATATGAATTTGAGTAAGTAAGCTCCAGGAGTTAGTGATGGACAGGGAAGCCTGGCGTGCTGCAGTCTATGGGGTCACAAAGAGTTGGACACGACTGAGCGATTGAACTGAACTGAAATGTGGAGATAAAAGTCAGCCTTAGTTTATTATGGTATTTTAACTTCTGAATAAATTAATCTCCCTCATGGAGCAACTTAACAAATTTGATCCTATGATATCTATCAGTTTGTTTTATGGCTCAATTATTTTGGTTTCTTGTTTTTCTTTCTTTGTGATATTCTGTTTTATATGTGAAAAGACTGAGGATAACAGCTTCACATTAGTAAAAATTGTTACAGATATTCCAAAATTAGAGTTGTCAATGATTCTTTAGTGTGATTTTCATAGAAATTTCCTAAAATGCTCACAATTTTCTCCCCTTTCCTGTACCATTTCCTGCCTATTTTGCCATTTAACTTTGCAGCTTCTCCCATCATGTGGAAGAGTGTACCTTCTCAGCCTAAATCAGGCCTGGCCTTGGGACTTGTTTTAGACAGTGGAATGAGGTGAAAGCAACTCTGCAACACTTCCAGTGTTTGGGTACTCCTGGCTTTTGTTTTGTTTTGGCCTAGCCGTGAGAAAAAGATAACCTTATGGGGTAGAGTCGCCCTGTTGCTCCAGCATAGGACAAGTGAGAGAGTCTAGCCAAGCAAAGCAACCCTTAGACAACCCATAGTGGACCAGAGGGGCAGAGAGAGCCCCACCAGGAAGAGTTCACCATGGTCCAGATAGAAGAAGCACCCAACTACTAATAAATGCTTATTGTTTTAAGTCACTAAGTCTTGGAGTCTCCTCTGAACAGTTTCTTCTTTTTCATTATATGACTAATACATGTAATTCTCATTGGGAGAAAAGTGAATGAATCAATCAATATTTGCTAATACATTATATCTATAACTTATCTCCAAGTTACTTTGTGCCAGGAATATTCCAAATAGTTTACATAAATTATCTCCATTCTTTTCCTCACCCATAAAAATAGCAATGGTGAGCCTTACTTTCTGGTTGTGAGCTATGTGCCTATGGGATCACAAAAACAGAGTTTGTCTCTTCTTGTGGAATTCTCATTGAGAATGGATATCCAGGTTTCCATGTGTCATAAATACTGAATCACTGAATTAGTAGCTAACATAATTAAAAGGATAATTAAATTGCTTTGAGTCCTTTTCTCCTCTCTTTCTCATATAATTAGACAGTGTATTTTTTGCTGGATGCCTTATGTTACAGTTTACAATAATCTTAGATCTATTTTTAGACTGTTGGTATATAGTGGCTGAATTCTGCAAATTTCTCATTAGTAACTTTTTCAGATGTCTCTGTGCTGTGTTTTGCTTAGTCTCTCAGTCATGTCCGACTTTTTGTGACTCCATGGACTATAGCCCACCAGGCTGCTCTGGCCATGGGGATTCTCCAGGCAAGAATACTGGAGTGGGTTGCCATGCCCTCTTCCAGGGGACCTTCCCAACCCAGGGATCGAACCCATGTCTCCCACATTGCAGGCAGATTCTTTACTGCCTGAGCCACCAAGGAAGCCCAGGTGTCTCTACTGTTGTAAATTTCATATTTTAAAGAGAAGAGTTCAGGTTTTAATAGTGGAAAGTATAGAAATAGAGTGAACATTTACCAATTCCATACTATAAACATGGCCTTGGTCTATTTTAGCCTTGGAGATTAAGGTAATTTCAAGATAAGCTTTTCTTCAGGCTGTCATCAGTGATACACATTTCTTACTCTGCAATTTTTTATAAATATAACAAGCTAAATAGAAGCAAGTATATTAGGGTTTTAACTTAAGGCGATTCATTTTGCTGGCATAAAATTACTCACTTTTTGCTTATTTCATAAGTGAATTTAATCACAGTTACAAACAAAAAATATCTGCTAATCATATTCTTTCATGCAAAGGCATTTTACATATATTTCATTATCAATGTCTAAAATTACAGTGAGAAAGGTATTTTGGACCCATTATAAGGATTGTAAATTCCTTATTCAAGTTAACATAGGAAAAAAATTTAGAAGTCCTTACTTTCACTGACTTCAAACAGTATTATTTCCCCACTAGATTATAAACTTCTTTTATTTCTCCCAACTAAGAACTGCTAACTTTTTTAGATATATATTGATAAGGGATCTATTCCCAAAAAGCCCAAAATAAAACTGAAGTAAAGAAAAAGATTAGAAACTCTAGTCTGAGACGCCTAGCTCAGTGGTAACTGACTCAAAGGAATATTATACTGACATCTCTTATCATTTTGACTGATGTCCTGCTTCTATCTCAGAAGAAAAGAACATTTTCCTTCCCCATCATCTGTATAAACTAAAGCAGGCAGGAGATTGCTTTTGACTCATTCTAATTATCAAAACTACTTTCTCACTCTCATTACACATCTCTGGTCTCTCCACTGAACTATGGTGCTTCAGCGATTTTGTATGCCAGTTAATGGGTCTTCTATCACATACATTTGTATCACCCTTCCCCTTTTCATTGTGAAAATAAAAAAAAAATGCAAATGTGAAACGCATTTCTATTGCCACTTAGCCTTCAATTTACATTCTATCACCAATGTATTCACATCATTACTTGTATACTTTAGTGCTCAGTTATAACAAAAATTGTCTTGGTAATTTTATCAGATATATGCACACTGCTTTGGGAATGTGTGAGCATTGCAGATAAGTTTAAGTTTCACTACAAGGGGTATTATGGAAAAACAATTTGAAAACTAAAAATGACAAAAGAAAATGTAGAAAATAAGTAAAAGATATTAGGTTTTCATACTATGAGTAATTATCTTAATCAAATAATTACCCAAAAGTTAGTAGAGATTACAAATATCAATTGGATGAAGAAGTTAAAAGGTTAGTGTTTAGAAAATCATATTGGATTAATAAGAGAAGCTAGAATGGCATCCTTATTAAACTTTTTAATGTACTGACTAATATCAAGGGTGAAACCCATGCTTTTTAATAAATCACACTGGATGCCACTTCCAGAAAGTGAACACTATTCTAAACGACTCATATTTCTGACCTGAAAGAACAAGTCTACATAAGATCCTTTTAGAATAAGTGTGGCCATTTTACCCACTATCTTTTTTCTATTGCAAATAATTTTATGCTAACTGATGTGAAATAAATAGTCAAATACTGGCTTTCCGGGGCCAGGAAGTATGGATAATAATGTTAACTAGAAACTCTCATGGCATTTATGTTTCAGCCCAAAGGCAGGTCCACTTTTAGCACAGAATCCAATCAGGAAGTGGTTCATCCATCTAAAAGAGCAGAGTATTAAACCTCCTTTTCATCTCCAGAGGACACAGGGAAATCTCACTTCATCAGACGCAGAGAGAGCCATGCACATAGCAAGCGAAGCTCTGTTCTATGCGTGACATGTATCTGGTGGCCAGCACACTGCAGAGACCAAAGGAAGAAAAGCAAATTCTTCATAGAAGCACATATAAAGATTCTGTATATTCAGAGGTTTTTTTTTTTTGTACAAATGCCAGTATAAAGTTTGAACATTTCTGCAAATAACATTAAGGATTCAACTCAAGAAAGCCATTTCCCAGCATAGACACAAGGTCAGGGAAGGTGGAAAAAGAGAAGAAATGGGAAAAACCTCAGGAAGAAAAGGAATAAAAATTGGACTGAAACATACATGATTACCTTAAACATACCCTGCTAAGTATTTGTTTTAACTAGTTTCAGTCTTAAAGAACATAAAATTAACATAATGCTCCTACTACATAACATTTAAAATTTTAAAAATTATGCACCCCATGTTTGCGCTCAAATCCATAGAATGAGCTCTATAATTTTTTGTAATATGACAGCTCCAAGTTTCACACACACACGCACACACACACACACCCTACAGGCAGTGTTATCAAAAATATTCTGGACTAGTGCATCTTACTTTTTCATTGCAGTAAAGTTCCTATTCCTCAGAGTAACCAGCGCAAGTTTCTAGAACAGGCATTACCAGAGAATACAGACCCAGTAGGAATATTACAGTCAAGGGTTTTCTCACTCTTTACTTAAATTCTAATACACAGTTGATGGGTTTCTAAATGTTCTTTTGATGTTTCCCTGACTTATACCAGGCAGAATTTAAGTCATGTCTGATTCTTTGTGACCCCATGGACTATACAGTCCTTGGAATTTGCTAGGCCAGAATACTAGAGTGATTAGCCAGTTTCCCTCTCCAGGGGATTTTCCGAACCTAGGGATCAAACCCAAATCTCCTGCATTGCAGGCAGATTCTTTACCAGCTGAGCCACCAGGGAAGCCCAAGAATACTGGAGTGGGTAGCTTTTCCCTTCTCCAGTGGATCTTCCCAACCCAGGAACTGAACCAGGGTCTCCCATATACAGGTGGATTCTTTACCAGCTGAGCTGCCAGGGAAGCCCTAACACAGACAAGAAACCCTTTTTCTATGTGGACCATTTCTAAAGTCTTTCTGTTACAATATTGTTTGTGTTGTCTCTATTTTTTGGGCCATGAGGCATGTGGGATCTTAGCTCCCTGACCAGGGATTGAACCCTCATACCCTGCATTGGAAGGTGAAGTCTTATTACTGGGAGTCCCTAAGAGACAACCTTGATTTTGTGAATCCTCCACATACATTATTTTCAAAATAATACTATTATTATAGTTGTTCATGAGCCAGATTTAACATATAACTTTATTGTTGCAAAGCTCATAAAATAATTGTCATGAAACTGTGTTAATTGCTTTATATTGAAAACATCCTCTGTTTATGGAAAGTGAAAGAAAGTGAAAGCTGCTGCTCAGTAGCGCCTGATTCTTTGCGACCTTATGGACTATACAGTTCATGGAATTCTCCAGGCCAGAATAGTGGTGTGGGTAGCCTTTCCCTTCTCCAGGGGATCTTCCCAACCCAGGGATGGAAACCAGTTCTTCTGCATTGCAGGCGGATTTTTACCAGCTGAGCCACAAAGAAATAAATGAATTACGGCAATTAGAGCAAAAATAGTTCCATTCAAAACTAAGTTTTAGACTGGACTCTTTTCACAAGAAACTTCATTCCCCATCCTATATTACATATGAAAGCAAGTACCATGTTCTGGGTCAAAATGAATCTCTTTCCCACTTACTGCAAATGAAATTCTGTCTTTGAAATATCATATACAAATTGTCATGCATTTCTTAAGGTATACTCATGCTTTCATATTAAATAGTTTGTCCCAACCTCTCACCATCTATCCCAGCCAAATTTTACCAACATAGCTTCGCACACAACTCTGACTTTCCTTTAGGTTGGCATACTCCTTGTTTGAGCTGGCATTAATCGATCAATACGCTCATACTTCAGCTGTTCAAGCAGCAGCTAACCAGGCAGCCACAACAAACACAATCCTGGCAGCTCCTAATGTGTGTCTCTGCCTGCAATTCAGATGCTGTTTGCAAAGAGTTTATATGTAGACCACGTAGCTCAGAACGCTCAGTGCTAGGATTTTAAACAGAAAGCTTATTAGGCACGCAGTCCTACAAATTAAATCATTACAAGTTGTTGCTCAAAATAGTTGAGGAAGACAGAGTACATGGTTATGTATTTTTATACACGAAACCTAACATTTTCTTGGACAAGGCCACTGCTAGAGAAAATGATAACATTCTGGCAAGAAGCACTGAGCACTGATTCAATAAAGTAACCATATTATTTACCTATAAAAACAAACTGATTTCTTCCCAATTTAAATCACAGAGGTAGAGAGCACAGAAGGGATATGTATGAGACAAACAGATTTTTTTTTAATTGTTATAGATGTATTTGGTGGGAAGTATAACTTGGTAACATTAGAGATGAATGAATCTACTTAGGACCTCAGACAAACTTGTTTTGTAGAAACTCTTTGAATAGACTCGACATTAAAATCACTGTTCTGGGTGCTATAATGGTAGAAAAATAAATAGAATTTGGTGTCTGCACTGTAAGAACTTACAGTATATGAGATAACACAAATACTGAGAAACTGTAAATGCACAAAGTCTTGTACTATAGAAGCCTATATCTGAGGGAAGAAATTTGCCTGAGACATTGACATTTAATTTAGATTGGGAAATGATTGACTTTTGCCTACCAAGGAATAGTGTAGGGGTTAGTAGAGCACTTCATTGACAGGACAGCAAAAGTGAATGCTTGGAGGCACAACATGATATTAGGTAATGCAGGTTCTCAAACTGATTCAGAACGGATAGTCCAGATTATATGAGGGGATAAGGTTAGACAAGGAGGTAGGAAAGGTTCTTTAGTGCTATGCCAATCCTATCTCACTTATTTGTTTCTAAATAAATATGTGGTATGATGAGATATGGGCTTCCCTGGTGGTTCACGGGTGAAGAATCCACCTGCCAATGCAGGAGACATGGGTTTGATCCCTGGGTTGGGGAGATCCCCTGGAAAAGAATATGGCAACCCACTGCAGTAATCTTGCATGGGAAATTCTATGTACGATCCTGGTGGGAGACAGGCCATGGGGTGGCAAATGAGTCAGACGTGATTTAGCAACAGAACAATAACAACAATAATGAGATATATTTTGAGAGGAGCATTATTACTTTGTAGAGATTGGACTGGAACAGATAAAATATTCTGGTAATCCCGGTAAACTAGCACTGGTAACACAGTTGGACAAGAGCAGAGAAACTGGAGAAACATTTTAAAGACAGCAATGTGAAACATAAGGGTAACACAGAATAAAGAATCAAAGATGACTAAATCAAACATACTTTTAAAAGTAAGTGAATAGTAAAATATTATTGCTGCTTATTTGATACAGAGCTGAAAGGACTATACAAAGTTATCTCCAAGTTAAATAAATAAGTAAAATATCCTTCAACACCATCTAAACTTTCTAATTATAGAAACATTGCCAGGAAATACAAAAAAAAGATGTATAAAATAATTTGATATCTCTCAAGCAATATAATTCCCAAGTGATAAAGGACTCTGGTCTGAAAATTAACAATACAGTTTCTAAAGAGAATTTTATTATAGCTAATATTAAATATTCAACCATGAAGATAGTATTATGGACATTATTACTTTCTCTCTGCCACATAAGAATAGTAATGAAAACATTAATTTAAAAAAACTTATTCCCAAACATTTATAATCCTTCAGTGATTATGCATTATACCAACTAAATCATATTTCTTTATATAGTTCTATGAAATATCACATGGAAAAGGTAGTTATTACCCAATGTGAATAATCTAGATCTTATGGTGACTCTAAATTATGGTCTCCAAAAGTAGATTATTATTACCACTTATAATGTATACAATCCAGTGAAGGCACAGGAAAGGTGAAAATCACCTGTTTTTATTACTTATAAGATACACTTATAGGGATCCCCTAGCATGATCCTTGACTGTCATCTTGACATCCCTTTCAGGATCTTTTCCACTTTTGTTTTCAAACTTTTCCTCATTGTCCCACTTTCAGAGGAAATCTTCAACATTTTAAACACTGATGCTCCCAGAAATGCTGCCTCTTTCTGTTAATCTCAATAGCCCTAGAGAGGCTAGCAAAATAAGACATTTCATTTCTACATTTTCACTTGACTTGGCTTAGACTGATACCAGGTGACACTATACTTCGGGTTGTGGATGTTGTTTGGGGAAGAAGAGAGTAAAATAAAAGATAAAATTATCATTTCAAAAGTGGCTACATTTTGGGGCTACCTTATCTACCAGCTTTCATTTAAAGTAACAACTCTAAGAATGATTGCCTACTGCTGGAATTCTCAATATCTTATTTCATTTTAAATAATTCTCTGCTACTGGCAGATATGAAAACATTAATAGGGCTTGAAAAATGCTCCACAGGGGTAATATTTAAGTCATTAGGGTCAGAGCCATGTGAAGTTTTTCATGCATAAAGAGATGAGTTCGTTATGGCAAAGTATTCCTACCATGTCTTTTCATTTGTAATATAGAATTATGCTTGGTTCATCCATATTTTACTGTGAGACTGTACAGATTGCAACATACACACACAGGGACCATCTCATATATCTTTGAATCATTCAATATGCTTTGTGGTGCCTTGCATTTATAAAAAGTATGCTCAATGCATTTATGTAATATGCTCAGTTTTTTAACATTTCAGTTGAAGGGGAGATTTAAAGGTCAATGCTTACTCTGCTAAGATAAGACATTTCATACTTAGAAATAACACCCCACCATGCAGGACTTTCAACACACATATTGTTAGGAACCTAAAGGATGACAAAGAATAGATTTTTCAGGACACTTGAATATATATATAAGGTTTAAGGCACTTGAACTTTGACAGACTTGACAACTGTTCATTGCTTTTTCCCAAAGTATGATTACTATAAAGAAGAAAAAAAAAAACTGAGTCTGGTTACATCACACACATATACGCACCTATACGCACAGTCTCCCCCACCAAATCTTCTCACCTAAATGCATGAATACCTGAATTATTTACACATGTAATTTCAAATGATGCCTAGAAAAAGTTCCCTAAAACATCTTTTTTAAAAAAGAAATAAAAATTCCACTTTAGATATAACAGTTCAAAACCCAGTACATAATTAAATACATATGATGGATCTTACTGAGTGCTTAATGCATGGAAAATTTCCTTTGACAATTCAAATTTAAACTCACTTTAGTTCTTATAAATCTTGCAAGAGTATAATCGACCTAACTTTTTTTTCAAAACAGCTAATACATTACTTTCATTTCTATTTGGATTTTCATATAAATGAAAATAAGAAATGAGAAAAAAATGCTACCTAGTAATAATCAACAGAGAAGCAGCTTGGGAAAACCAAGCGCATTTTTTTTTTTCTCCTGTGCAGTCTTTTGTATAAGTTTTTGGTGATTTTGAATATGATTCATTACAACCAACATAGTAAATAGGGTAAAATTAATTTTTGAGTTGCAAATGTTCTGATAGAAATCAGCAGAGAGAAAGCTCCAGGCAGAAATTAACTATTTTTCTCTGGAGATTATGAAACCAATTTTCCACATGCCAAAGATATTAGTAAATGCATGTGCAGAGCTATCTAGATAAAAGAACGTTTTTCTATAACTTTAAGGAGAATTTCTATCAGACCACAGTTCTATTTTCCTGACTCATCCACTGATAACTGGCCCAGAAAATTGGACTGGAGTCAAAGAAGCACTGAAGAGGGAACCAAGTGTTCCGGAATCCAGTTCTGTTTCTGCTCCATAAGATTGAATTAGCTCTGGTTAATTTCTCTGTAAATCAGTCTTCTCTAAAAGAGAGGATAAAACTAGATGACCCCTAAAATAGCAAGAAACTCAAAAATTCTGCTTCTGGCTTTCAATTCTAGCCATGTGAGAAAGGACAAGTATCTTGCCTAACCTGTTTTGTATCAAAATTTATCCAGTTGTTATACTACAGACACCAAGAACAAGCATACCTTACACTCATGCAATAAAAATCATGTGATAGTACATTTCTTCTGGGACTGATTTTCTCAACTCAGTCTTACTAAAGGTCTTTGCCTACAGAAATACTTAGCCTTTCATTTACATTTTTGTTTGACACTGACTTCAAGCACCCCCATTACTTTTCTTCAAACCCCTTTCAGCCCCATTGATCTCCTTACAACATTTCTGAATATCAGCTAATCCACTCCTCTCTAACTAATCTATTTACCAATATCCACCACTCTTTGAACCCTCAGTTGCAATTTTTATGTTCTTGGGATCTTTCCTGAACTAATGAAACTGGAGCTATTAATTGAATAAGCATCAAGCTACAATTTGTAAGAATTTGTATGCATTTGTGTATGATGCTTGTTGGAGTTTTATGGCACAAGCACAGAAGAATTGACGCTTTTGAACTGTGATGTTGGAGAAAACTCTTGAGAATCCCTTGGACTGCAAGGAAATCCAACAAGTTCATCCTAAAGGAGATCAGTCCTGGGTATTCATTGGAAAGACTGATGTTGAAGCTGAAACTCCAATACTTCGGCCACCTGATACGAAGAGCTGACTCATTGGAAAAGACCCTGATGCTGGGAAAGATTTGAAGAGAAGGGGACAACAGAGGATGAGATGGCTGGATGGCATCACCGACTTGATGGACATGGGTTTGAGAGGACTCCGGTAGTTGGCGATCGACAGGGAGGCCTGGCATGCTGTGGTTCACGGAGTCACAAAGAGTCGGACACGACTGAGCAACTGAACTGAACCGAAGACAGAGAAGCAAGAATGAGAACCATACTCAGGCATGTGTTCAGACCTCCCTTCCATCCTTCACCCCTTCCTTCCTGGTCCACTCTTTACCTTGGCTTTACCATAGCACAGGCATGGTGCTAAACACCATCAATGTAAGGAAGAATCAATCATATTCCCTTCTTGCAAGAAGGGACAGGAACATATAGATATGAAAGACAAGACATTACTACAAAAGCTAATAGAAACACATGTCAAGTAATCTTTTCGTATTTTGGTCTGTTGGTCAGTCTGGTTTAGAGGCGTGGACTGAGAAATGTAAGGGATGTACCTACTCCACTGCCAGCTGTTTGGTCTTCAAGAAGTTTCTTATCTTCCCAGATGCTTAACTTTCCCTCATGTGAAATGAGGACAATAATATTTTCTTCTTCCTCTTTTAATAAGAATTAAGCAGATACATAACCCAGTTCCTGACACAGTAAGCAATAAGCAACTGCATATGATATATTTTCAAAGATATCAGTATGTGTACCACACAATTGTATGTATCTTGAGACAAAGCCTCTCATCCATTATCAAAAGCATTCCCTACTGTGTATCTTGCACGTAGCAGATAATATTTGTAAATTCAAATACACTATAATAAATATACATCTGCCCAGGTTTCTATAATATTTTTCTGAGTGTATGATTTGTCCATCAGAGCAAAACGGTTTTAGGCAGATTCCTTCTGCAGACACATGCTGCTGTTTAAAGGAAATCCACATTTCTTAGACAGCAGATTAAACCACACTCAGACCAACAATATAGGGTAATAGTGACTCCACCTTTGCTCCCTTTTGGGCTGCAGAACTAACGCAGCATCCTCAGCCTGTAGTTAAGTACACCAGTGTTTAATAGGCTCTGTCAATAACAAATGAAATTATATTCTCTCCCCCTGTGTTATGGACCAAACTGTAGTACCCTCTGATCCGATGTTGAAGCCCTTAGCCCCAATATTTGGAAATGTGGCCTTTAAAGAGGTAATTAGCTTTAGCATCATTCCTTCCAAAGAAATCCCAGGGCTGATCTCCTTCAGAATGGACTGATTGGATCTCCTTGCAGTCCAAGGGACTCTCAAGAGTCTTCTCGAACACCACAGTTCAAAAGCATGAATTCTTTGGCGCTCAGCCTTCTTCACAGTCCAACTCTCACATCCATACTTGACCACAGGAAAAACCATAGCCTTGACTAGACAGACCTTAGTCAGCAAAGTAATGTCTCTGCTTTTGAATATACTATCTAGGTTGGTCATAACCTTTCTTCCAAGAAGTAAGCGTCTTTTAATTTCATGAAACTGCAGTACTTTGGGCACCTCATGCGAAGGGTTGATTCATTGGAAAAGACTCTGATGCTGGGAGGGATTGGGGGCAGGAGGAGAAGGGGACGACAGAGGATGAGATGGCTGGATGGCATCACTGACTCGATGGATGTGAGTCTGAGTGAACTCCGGGAGTTGGTGACAGACAGGGAGGCCTGGCATGCTGCGATTCATGGGGTCGCAAAGAGTCGGACACGACTGAGCGACTGAACTGAACTGAATTGAAAATTAGATGAGTCAACAGGGCTGTTGTCCTTATAAGAAGAGAGAGATGAGGAGTGTGCATGCAAAGAGAAATGGCCATACAAGAGCACAGTCAAAAGGAGGATATCCACAAGCCAGAGAAGAAGGTATCATGGAAAACCAAACATTTCAACCTCTTGGTCTTGGACCGCCAGTCTCCTGAACTGTGAGAAACCAATGCCTATTGTTGAAGACCCACAGGTTTTTGTTATGGCAGTCCCAGCAAACAAATACACCCCGCATTATAATACTGGTCAAGTGTAAATCCAGGGAATACATTCTATTTTAGAGGCAGCAGGAACTAGGAGAAACAAAGTTAACTTTCTGATAAATGAAGCAAGGAAGATAATCAATATACATATTTACTTTTTGCTATTACTATCAACATTCAGAAAACGAAGATCATGGCATCCGGTCCCATCACTTCATGGGAAATAGATGGGGAAACCGTGGAAACAGTGTCAGACTTTATTTTTGGGGGCTCCAAAATCACTGCAGATGGTGACTGCAGCCGTGAAATTCAAAGACGCTCACTCCTTGGAAGGAAAGTTATGACCAACCTAGATAGCATATTCAAAAGCAGAGACATATTACTTTGCCAACTAAGGTCCATCTAGTCAAGGCTATGGTTTTTCCTGTGGTTATGTATGGATGTGAGAGTTGGACTGTGAAGAAGGCTGAGAGCCAAAGAATTGATGCTTTTGAACTGTGGTGTTGGAAAAGACTCTTGAGAGTCCCTTGGACTGCAAGGAGATCCAATCAGTCCATTCTGAAGGAGATCAGCCCTGGGATTTCTTTGGAAGGAATGATGCTAAAGCTGAAACTCCAGTACTTTGGCCACCTCATGCAAAGAGTTGACTCATTGGAAAAGACTCTGATGCTGGGAGGGATTGGGGGCAGGAGGAGAAGGGGACGAAAGAGGATGAGATGGCTGGATGGCATCGCTGACTCGATGGATGTGAGTCTGAGTGAACTCTGGGAGTTGGTGATGGACAGGGAGGCCTGGCATGCTGCAATTCATGGGGTCGCAAAGAGTCGGACAAGACTGAGCGACTGGACTGAACTTAACTGAAGTGATTACTATCTACTGACTTTCCAGGTGGTACTAGTGGTAAAGAACCTACCTGCCAATGTAGGGGACATAGAGACATGAGTTCTATCCCTGGGTCAAGATGATCCCCTGGAGGAGTGCATGGCAGCCCACTGTAGTATTCTTACCTGAGGATTCCCATGGACAGAGGAGCTTGGCAGGCTACAGTCCATAGGGTCCAAAGAGGCGTACATGACTGAAGCAACTTAACATGCATGCACACACTATTTACCAGTTAAATGACTTTGAAATGATCTTAAAATGATCTTAATGTGACCAAACTGTTATGAACGCACATGGTCTGGTAGCAGACCCTGTGCTATAACCTCAATACTGTTCTTCCTATGTTTCTAGCAGTGGTTAATTTTGGGACTCTGCAACGATTAGCCAGCCTCTTGGAGTCCTTGCAAATGGAGTGTAATAATATTTAGATTGCAAAGTTATAAGGAAGGCCAGAAGTACTGTAAACTGGTAAATACCAGGTGCTCAATATGTGATAATTGTTATCACATAGTATTTTCTAAACACTAGTTCAAATTGTACTAGAAATAACTTTCATAAAAATAACCTTGATTAAGCCTGTGTTATTCCAGCAGTCAGCTATAAGAACTAGAAACCAAAATACCCTCAGAGATGATAATACAGTTTAAATATGACAACAGGAAAGCTAATTGGTGTCCCTGGCCTGCCTATGTGGGCAGTGACATCACTTTGTAGGGGAATTGGCAGCTGTGGGACATAAACCCAAGATTCTGGTCCATTTTTCTTCTTTCTGGGTGAAACAACAAGCCTACATTTGTCTAAATAGAAGTACATGAAGAATTTTGGATTCCCTGATACTCCCAAATATATTGATTTAGGATAATCCAAGGCCTGAAAGATCTTTCCTAGAAAATTACATACTTAGGTTAAGAATCATCTTAAAACATACAGATTTTGATAAAATAGCAGCAGCCTACATTTCAGCATGTCAGATCTTTGATAACTTTGCTTTCATTTAAAAGAAGTATTTTTAAGACAAGAGCAAGTACTTAATGGGACTTCCCTAGTGGCTACTCAGTAAAGAATCCACCTGCAATGCAGGAGACACGGGTTCAAACTGTGAGTCAGGAAGATCCCCTGGAGAAGGAAATGGCAACCTACTTCAGTATTCTTGCCTGGAAAATCCCACGGACAGAGGAGCCTGGCGGGTTACAGTCCATGATGTTACAAAAGAGTCAGACAGGACTTAGTGACTAAACAAGTACTTAATAATTAACATCTGACTAGGGAAAAATGCACATATACATATAAAGGCCTAGCCTGCCGTTAAAGTAAGCCAGCTCTTTTTGCATTATACTTTCACGATACTTATTGAATTTATCAGGTATATAACAAATTGAATATAAGTCATTAAGCCTCACTAGGGAAATTAAAGGAAAAAAAAATCCATGACATATTTTGGGGGAAAACTATAGCCCCATGTAAATAGTCAGTTCATGTGTGTTACTTGAGAAAACAAGTTGTTTTTTTTTTTTAAGATAGAAATATATCATGTTATATTCTAAATAAATAACAGGCACATGCCATTCATTTGTCATAGTTTAGTGGATGTCTAGATGAGACAACCTTGGGAAAATTTATTTCATCTGAAAGAGAAGTTACATAATAGTGGTGAACAATTCTCTTTCTTTCTCCACACACAGAGCCTAATGGAAAAGCACATATACACACATAGAAAGAAAAACCCATTGACAGTAAACACATAAAAACTCAAAAGAATGTATTTTTTTATCATCACTCTCAAGGTGATCATTATGGATTTTAGAGAAAATATATTTATGGGATTCTTCTTTTTTGTTTATTGATCTCTCCTAGGACATAAACTCAATAACAAATTTTGTGACCGAGAGAGCAAGGATGACAGAATCTACTACCCACCTGGATTGCTCTTTACCTCACACTGATAAACGTCTAAGGTTTGAACGTGTCCTCAGTTATATTTTACTTTGGGAAAAGGTTTTCCTTTTCCATATGTCACTTTATGCTTGGGGGCGTGAGATTTGATTATTCTTACACCATCATTTTTATAGCCATGAAATTATCTATTTGTTTTTAAACTCTAGACGTCAATTTAGCATAACATCCTGAGGCTATATATCCCACAGGTTGATTATATGCTACAAAAGGAAATTCTAAATTTGCTACCCTTTAATTTAATTGAGAATGTCTACTTTTACCCAGCATTTTGGAGCAAGGTGAAAAGGAGGTTCTTTTCTAGGTCCTTTATATCAGTTCAGTTCAGTCGCTCAGTCGTGTCCGACTCTATGGACTGCAGTACACCAGGCTTCCCTGTCCATCATCAGCTCCCAGAGCTAACTTAAACTCGTGTCCAGCAAGTCCTTTTTATATCCTTCAAATACTTCCCAGTTTTTCCCCTTCCAGATCCAGTGATCCAAATTTCTATTTTCATGTATGCTCAATTGCATGCTTTTTTTTTATTGGAAAGGTGACTCAAATTTTGGAAAAAATATAAAATAGATTTTCTTAAGTATTTAAGCAAAATACATTCTAAAGACTAGAAATAATTCTGCCAAATTTCTCACAACAAGCAAATAATTTTATATAATGCAAATAATTGAGAATATTTGGGGGCCTAGAGGATATCTTTTGCACACATGGTTTGGTATGTTTTAGAGTATCATATGCATTGCTTGTGATGTTATATAATATTTCAGCACTTATTAAGTGCCTGAAATGTTAGGCAGTTTACTTCAAGACAACAATTTTCTTTTACCCCAGATCACAGTATGCTCATTTGCTCAGTAGTGACTGACTCTTTGTGACCCTATGGACTGTAGCTTGCCTGGCTCCTCTGTGCGTGGGATTTCCCAGGCAAGAATACTGGAGTAGGTTGCCATTTCCTTCTCCAAGGACTCTTCCCTACCCAGGGATTGAACTTGTGTTTCTTGCATCTCCTGTGTTGGCAGGCAGATTCTTTAAGGCTGAGCTATCTGGGAAACCCACCTTAGATCAGTAGCACTAAGGAAAATGAATGATCAGATGATCCGAGCACCAAAGCAAGACTACTTCAGGCTTAATTAGGTAAGAATTTATACTGTCCTGCTTAATCTTAACAAAGGAACAATGCATTGATAAAAGATCTATATATTATAAAATGACTATTCTGTAATAATTATCAGAAGAAACAGAGCTGTTACAATTTTAGTATATGTGCTGCTGAATTGAGCACTGGAGCTAGGTTACAAATGAACAGAAAATTTCCTAAATTAATGGTGTATAAGGATTCTTAATTTTTTTTTCAAAACCGTATTATCTCCCATACAGAAATCTTCAATTGACTGCTTTACTTCCAAGCCTCAGTCTACCAGTACCTGGTGCTCTGTTGGGACCAGGAGCTTTACTTTTATTAAAAAAGAAATATACTGAAATCATTTTTTGAAAAATAAATATGAATAATTTCTCAAAATGCTTCATTGCAGAGACGCAGACAAAAGATACCAACAGAAATTATTTTGGAAGACAGAACAAGTGCAGGTGTCTGATAAGAAACAAGGCTTCCTTGTAGGGCACACAAAGAACTGCCCTAGGTTCAGTTAGTCGATTCTCAGTAGGAATAGAAAAGTTATAAAAGCCCCTGCATGTGTCCCCCGTTGAACAGCTCCACTGTCTTTGGTTCCCTATCCTTAATCATCCTCAGATTCAATACACAAGGGTAAAGGTGAGGGTAGCAGATAGGGACTCACTAGACCAAAGAAATGTAATTTAAACTAGGTACAAAATCTACCAGGGGACCAAACCTTACAACCACAATTAATAGCCTGAAATAAAAAGAAAGAAAATGGCACCAGCGATATTTAAAGCTAAGGTATCAACCATAAAAATACCCTCCCTAGTAGATCTATAATTCAGCTCTCTATTATATCTTTGGCTCTTATACAGGTAAAGATTTCTGTTTTTTTGTGTTTTTTTTTTTTTTCTGAAAATATATACTCCACTACTGTATTTGATTTTTCACCTATAGCTACACCTTTACTAGTTTGATGACTAGTTTGGCTATCAATATTTAAGCCCAAGGATCTTGTCTTTTCATATAACAAAAGAATCATATGCCAAATTGACATTTGATGCTAACTTTGAAGAACTGCCCCCAAGGCACAGCACTTTTTGGTAATATTGATCATAAAAAATGAACTTGAAAATATTAAGGATTTAAAGGAAAATGCGCATTGGCTGCAGGCAATGTTTGTAGAAGCAGCCCTTGGCTGAACCGTCTAGGTTTCATTGTTGCTGTTGATGTGTTCCCTATCAGTGGTGTTTGGACCCAGGGCAGGATTTTCTCTAATGCTCTCCCCAGTTCCATTTGCTTCTAACAAATGCTGTGAAACTGCTCCCAGTACCTCTGCTGGATGTGCCTTGGTGCTTTACTTCTGTTTATCAGAAATACTTTCTCTTATCTCAGTATGACCTATGTGCGATTCTGCAGTATAAACTAAAACATTTCTTAACAAGAAAATATATGTTTCTCCTTACAATCCATTGTGAAGGTTTTTCAGTCTTGAAGACATGTTTTGCCCATTTTGTAGCTTTTCATTGATTTGATTTAATACGTATTTATATAATAGGGGGTGAAGCAACGGTCCTACAGCTATCTCTATTTTTAATACAAAATCTAAATGAATTGGTTCAACTTTATATCGGGAAGCCAGGGATATTTCTGTTCTAGAGATTATTGCACAGATTCAAATATTTGATTCTGCAGATTGAATTAGTTTTGATTACTTTACTGAAAGATCATTTTAGCTTCTAGTTATTCATTGATGATAGACTCAAATAACACATAAAGATTTCTCAATAGTTTCTGTACAGTCTTGTAATATTTTGTTTATAATAGGATTTTCCAAATATTATCTCATTTAATATTCACAAGAACCATAAAGGAAAGAAGGAACTCTAGCTCATGTTGTTGCCTTTCAGGGTCTCAGAAGATCACAGTTATAGGAGGAACTTGGTTACAGGAGTAAACAAAGATGAGTCACAATGTACTGGGTGCATCTGCAGTGATGCTTTAAGAAAAAAAAAAACAATTTATGTTTGAGTTTTAAGTTTACCAATTTGTCTTCCACCTGATGTATAGACAGAAATGTATCTCTACTTTGTGATTTCATTTCTATAACTTCCAAAAGGAATGGTAAAAGAAAAATACACTTCCCATGTTGCTCAGGAGAATCTCAGCTCCACACAATAATCCACTATCTCAAGAGATAAGCTCAGAGACATCTATTTTTAAGGAGTGGAAAGAAACCTGGAAGTCATTTTCTTCCCAATTTTCACAGAACATCTTTTTTTAACAAGAGTGATACAAAAAATAGAACTTACCTTTTGACTAATACTCAAAGAAAGTAATGATGACATTGACATTCCCTTAAATTATAATTGAATGAATGAATGATTGAAATGAAAATGGTAAAAGTGACTCCTGCTATTTTTTTAGTTGTCACAAAGCTCTTACTCTAAGAGGTTCAAGATAAGTCCTTATTGTTTATAACAAAAGAACATCCTATCTTGTTTGAAAATCAGGTAATATCTGTGAAAAATAAGAATATCGCATCCAAGTGCCTGCCACTGAATGACAGACTCCCTTTCCTACGTTATTCTTTGGAGGACAGATGCAGAAGCAAACACTTGAAAGAAAGATGGGACAACCTAGTTTAGGCATTGAAATGGTGATGGACATGCATAAACACACACACACACACAGTTGTTCAAAGAAAAATCTATAAAGAAAAAAATAGGTGGTGAAGCTAGATTAGTCTCTAATGGAAAGTGGAAGTTGCTTACACATATTTTCATTTCTTTTGATCACAGAAATTTAAAAAAAAATGAGCATTAAGTGGGAGTCTGTTTGGAACATTATCACTGCAGATGGCTAGACAACTTGAGAGGTATTAAAAGGTCAGTAGAATTGGAATTAAGGAGTGCTTTTTTTTTTTTTTTTCCTCTCTCTCTGAATCTGTAGTGAACTTTGAATAATCAGAGGCTCTTAAATCTTGTCTAAGGGTTGCCTGGATTAACTAGAATTCCTGGAAATGTACACAGAATTGATTGCAAACTGTTTCTGGCAAGTGTGTAATCTTCCATTGAAAGGGTCTTAAACCATCACTGTATTCACAAAGCACCTTAAAACTCAAGTTATTTAAGAACCACTGGGCTAGTTGATGTGCAAAGATCCTTTCAATAGTAATGTTTTATGATTTTAATACAACAAATAGCTTCAGTGGAATGCAACCAACCCCTTTTGTGAACAGAAATGTTACTACTGCTGATAGATTCAGTTCAGTTCAGTCGCTCAGTCATGTCCGACCTTTGCGACCCCATGAATTGCAGCACGCCAGGCCTTGCTGTCCATCACCAACTCCCGGAGGTCACTCAAACTCACATCCATCGAGTCGGTGATGCCATCCAGCCATCTCATCCTCTGTCGTTCCCTTCTCCTCCTGCCTCCAAACCTTCCCAGCATTAGAGTCTTTTCCAATGAGTCAACTCTTCGCATGAGGTGGCCAGAGTATTGGAGTTTCAGCTTTAGCATCAGTCCTTCCGATGAAGCTTTGACTTCCCTGGTGGCTCAGATGGTAAAGCGTCTGTCTACAATGCGGGAGACCTGAGTTTGATCCCTGGGTTAGGAAGATCTCCTGGAGACGGAAATAGCAATCCACTCCAGTACTATTGCCTGGAAAATCCCATGGACAGAGAAGCCTGGTGGGCTACAGTTCATGGACTCACAAAGAGTCGGACACGACTGAGCGAATTCACTTTCACTTTCACTTTCCAATGAACACCCAGGACTGATCTCCTTTAGAATGGACTGGTTGGATCTCCTTGCAGTCCAAGGGACTCTCAAGAGTCTTCAACACCACAGTTCAAAAGCATCAGTTCTTCGGTGCTCAGCTTTCTTCACAGTCCAACTCTCACATCCACACATAACCACTGGAAAACCATAGCCTTGACTAGATGGACCTTTGTTGGCAAAGTAATGTCTCTGCTTTTTAATATGCTGATAGTTTAGAAACTATTTATTAGGTTGGATCCTATTTGGATCATCAGGTATGATCCAAAACATACCATTTTTGTAGCTTTTTCTAATTCATCTTTTTCTTTAATGTCTATCCCTACAAAACTCTGAATTTCATTTATTGCATAATCCTTATATCTAACACAGATAAAGATTTGGCATTTGCCTTTTAATATTTATTTGGAAAAGGATAATCTCATTTCTTAGAGATAAAGAAATATGTATATTTTAGAGTATGTATCTATGAAAAATATTTGTACATTACTTTCCTTATTTAAAGAGAAACCTTATTTCCTATCAACATTGTACCAAACACTTCTCAGAACATGGAATTAGGCAGCTTCTTATAGTGTTAAGTATGCAAAAATTTGAACACGTGCATAGGGAAAGAATAGTAACTCCATCAGGCGAGAGATTACTAAGCGACCACCGGAATGGAAATCATAGTACTTCAAATTGAGCCTGATTATAATTTCACAATTCAACCATTATAAATACTTGTAATTTTTCATTTCCTTTAATCACACAAGCATTTAGCTCCACTCTTTAATTATATATATCCAGAATCTCACTTTCTGTGTTTCTAAGTTGTGAAATTCTTCATGAGTTGAGTGAAAACTTTATACACAAATTTGTAAGTGGAATGAGAATCATATTTTACATATAATTATATTTTGGTTGAGCAAACCTTCCTTAAAATAATTGTGAAAACCAATGAGTGTTAAACTTGGATATGAAGTTATCTTTTTTATCCAACTCATTTTTACTTTATCTTTTTCACTTTAATAATATTTACTACTATGATTTCATTCAAAATATAGAACATAAATTAATTGCTGACTAATAAAATTTGAAAAATCAGTGTGAATCCATATGTTAAACAGGATAACAAAAAGTGAATAACTTTTAAAAAATCATCTATTTTCATATCCATAATCTCATAGTTCAAGTCCCTTTCTAAATTTAAAAATATTTTCTTTAACACTTTTACATTTTGTTGTAGCAATCCACAAATAACTGAAATCCATAAACATATATAAAGCAGATTTTTAAATATCAGCAAGCTCAGGAGACTACCTTCAGATTTTGGTGACAAAATGTAACAACATAGCCTGTCTAGAAATTTTTTTCTGGAGAATAAGAGTTTAAAAAAATGAACTAAACTAGAAATGAAAGTTGAATATTACTAATCAGAATATCACTGAATATATTCATTATATTAAGAGAAAATCTGTAGTAATGCTACATGTCAGGTTTGTTTTATAAAAGGTTTTTGACTGAAAGAGTTTTGTATTCATGAACACTCTGATATCTGTTTAAAGGAAAAATTTGGGGAAGCAAAAAAAAAAAAAAGGATATAGTTAGCATCTTCCATAGATATTCTGCAAGGAGACAAGGGGTTATATATTTTATTTAAACATTGATCAGTGAATTCAGAACAGAAAATAGTAAAGAATGAGTATAAAAATAGCATACTTCTCATCAATTTGTAGATTTCAAAGATTGAAAAACAACCTTCTCATGTGTAAAGTAGGCGTCCAGTTCTAGAGGGAAAAAAAAATCTTTTTTGGCATCCTTAGAGTAATATACATCTACCTTACTGTAACTGCAAATATTCTTACTGTTTGAATTACAGTTTTAGTAATTCTTAGCCTTTATATGAAAGAGATTTCAGGAATTCCTTTTCTCCCCCATGAAGTCTTTCAGAACAATGCATATATTTCATGTTTGCACACATCGAGGATTCTCTTCTCGTTAGGTATGTCTGGCATAAGTGCAACGACCTGAATAAACTCTAAACTGGCAGGTTACTCCTAAGGCCACTTCTCAGCCTGCTGACTTGGCTATTAGCCACTGAAATCAAAGGAGAGGAAGGGGTGATGACTCGTGGTTTGCATATGTACTGGACATCTGAGTCAGGTGTTTCTTAATCACATCTTGAGGGGTAATTATTAGGTCAAATTATGGTTTGACATGCAGCTCTAAAATCCTACTAAGTTATCTGAGGCCTGAAAAGGAAAATTAGCTCACTTTACTCAACAGAAATGTATGAAAGCTAAAATGTGGAGCTCATTAACATGGCCATTTTTTAGGATCTTTCTTCATTGTAAGACTCTGATGGTTCTCTGAGTATAATGTTACTTCTCCATTAGCTAAAATTGCTATTCAGAGAGCATCATTAAGTAGAATTATGGGGGAAAATGAAAACTTTTATAGGAAGCTTTTATAAATTGCTTTAAAGAGATCCTCAAGTCAGAAAACATCTCTAAATATGTCACTATTCTAAATTGAACCTTAATATTTCTAAACTGGGAGTTGAAAAGTATAAAAACACAATTATGATTCAAGCCATTCCTGATATTTTACACACTGCATTTAATATAGCACCTATCAGCCTAGAGCTTTATTTACAATCTTACTCAACTTCATACATAAGGGATGCCAAGAACATGAAAAAAAATAAGAAAGCTTTTTCTTGGCATTTTATGTTTTGGTGAAGTAGCCAAAAAGTCCTTAAGCTGTTAAAATAGCAGGGTGGCCTTTAAGAGTCTTTTTTTTTTTTCCCTGTATTTATTACAAATTCTTTTTCTGTTCCTGAGATACATCATCTTATATGCCTTAGAAACCATAACATTTTACAGTTTAAACTACAGAAATAATGTTTTGAAGACATTGGCCAATTATTCTTACAGGTATAATTTTTCCAACTTTGCCCACAACACAATGTCACTGCAGTGTGGCCATTTTCAGCATGAGAGGTGATGAATGACCAGGAACTCATTTATCTAAAGCAAACAAGTAGTGCTCTTAGCTGTTTTCTGACTGAGTCAGAACTACAAGATAACGTGTCTGAAATAGTTCAAAAATGTAGTGCAAATGCACCATATTAGGAAGTAAAAATGGGATACCTAAAAGTGTAAAATATTTTCGGGGTTACACATGCTATATCATGTAGCTAAAATAAGTCTTGGAGCATACAACCAGGCTTTAGTAATACCATTGTTCCCTCTACTAGGCAGGTGTAAAGAATTATGAAAGCTTATTTCTAAAAGTTGACTCTTTTGTAATAAGTTGATCACACTGAAAAAATTGCAGACCTGATACAAAGATTCTAAGAGAGCAGATGCACTTTTACCATCTCTATCTTTTATGCACTTTAAAGGATTCAGCAGTAATGTTTTAAGTCAAATTACAAGGTAAGATGTTCTTTACATTGCTAACGGGGAATTATCACAGATATCCTTGACTCATGTATTTTTTCACTAGCAATATTTGGAGTAATAAACACCATTAAATAATGACTCTTGCTTTCAAGACTAGAAAGAGACATGTATATCTATAACACAAAAGGTATGACATGTATAAGATATAAAGACATGCTCAGGGAAAATCAAGAAAAAGTCACTAAACTTTCTTTAGGTGTTTATTTTACAAGTCTGAATTCACCTAAATAACCATGCTGCTGTTTGCCTTACTTGCAATCTGTTTATAGAAATTCCCTAAGTCACATGCACTTCTCAAAATTATCAGAAGAAAATGAGCCTTTCTATTATATCCCTTTGCATGGGTAATATCAGGACACTGTCCCACTGGATGATCTACTGAAGTATAAGAGACAAAACTCTTCATTATGAATACATAGCAGTATATACTCTGGGCCTATAGATGTCTATATCCAAATAGTACCTTGGCTCTTTTCATGTATAATATTTCAAGGTGGTTAGAAGCACAGCATGTGGAAAAACGAGGGTTAGATTTAAATCAGTTTACTGAGTGACATTTGGCCTTTCACTTCAAATCTCTGCCTCAAGTGTTCTTATGGAAACAATTGGGGATCGTAATTGCATCTACTCCTTAGAATTGTTTTAAGAATTAAACAAATTAATACATATAAACTGCTTAAAAGAATGTTATTATGGCATCACTCTAATCCCTTCATTAACTAATTATTGGACACCTACTATATGTTAAAATAATAGTCGTGTCCTAAATAACAAAGTATGATGTTCCAGAAAATTGAATAAAAATACAGATTTCCAAATTTCCAAGGTAAACCCAAATAAAACATTTGCATATAATTAGTTTGAATGAATAGAAAGATCACCAGACGTTGAATCAATCAATGTTTTAGTCCCCTTCACATTGGTTCCAACTCTTTTCAATGAGTTCAGTTATGGGAATCAGAATAGTTTTATTAAAATTTGTACATCTATTATTACTTCTCTTACCGTACTCATTGCTCTTCCTACTTTATGTTCTATGCCTTTCTCATTAGCAGAGGTCATTTCTACATTAACAGCTGTCTATCTAGATATCAGACCCTAAAAAGGATGTAGAGTCAAACCTAGGCACATTCTAGTAAAGGCAATTATTTTTATTATATAGAGAAATATGCCTTTTCTAAGAACATCAGATCCAAGTATAAAGTGTAGAACTGCATCTAAGTTTTACTTTAGGGACAATTATCATTCATTAATTTATTTTAAATCTCCCACTGAATATCACACAGCCATCATTTTACTGTCTTTATAAAATATAGTAAGTGACAGAGAGCACAATGAATTCCAAGAGTGAATAAACAGACACTACACATGATAAAATGATTTTGATCTACCTACAGCTGGTAGTTGACATACTGATTTAGAAATTATTCAAACAGGGTGACTACGTTTATTTACTACTGGCATCATGAACCATGCCATGTAATTAATCACACCCTGTACTAGCAGTGAAGTCTGCTCCCCATAACGCAATGAACAGTTATTTGCCACTCTCTCACTTGGCGTCTCTGCAACCCTATTGTGATTTTGTTTCCAGAAAGACTCTGTCCCTGCTGTTTGGGAAAATGTATCTATAATGTCTTGATCCAAGATTTTCATATTCAACAGATGGTATTCTTGGCTATGTAGTCACTGCGGTTTCTCTGAGAAGAGCTAGGTGCTTAATATTGCTTGTTCTCTGCCAATCATCTCCCAGACTACAAGTGAATTTTGATCAAATATGTATTATTCCTTTTGCTTTGGTTCTGACCTTTCTGGAATTCTGACCTCTATCTAGCATGAGTTACAAAGATACCATGCTTGTTATTATATGGTTCTGTCTTAAAAGAGATGCCCAACATTGTATGTTTATATGCACAGGTAAATATAAAATAGCCCTCTACTAATAGAGAGAGAAACATATACATACATATACATATGATTATTCCTACAAAGTCTGATTGTTTTCAGAAAGTGTAATTTTCTCTATATTTCTCTGTGTGTATCGTATATATATACACCTGTCTTCAAATTTTGTAAACCAAAAGAAGATGTTTATTATTCAAGGCAAGGTATATAGGATTAAGAATCTTTTTTACCATATAAATACTCATGTATGTGGATAATATATCTGTATAAGAATGAGATGGGATCATGATGCAGATGTTCAAATTGCATGCAGAAACAGACTTCTTAAAATACATGTAGGAAACCATCATCTGAAAAGTCTTTTGAACACTGTAGATCAAGGATTAAGCTTTTTACAGCAATTTTAATTTATTTACTTAATAAAAGCAACTCTCCTCTATTTTCTTTTTACATAGGTTGGGACATCAAAAAGACAAATGGCAGGAAAGAGTAATAGGGATTGCACAGGCTTCACAGAGAACAGGAACACAAATCTCATTCATTTTTCTGCCTCATCTAACAAGCCTCTGTAAGGCTACAAGAAAAAGATTCTATGTTTCCAAACAAAGCAAGCCAAGAGTGAACTAGATTAAATGATTCAAAGTCTTCAGTTTCCGGATGCCTACCTAGCTGGCAAAAATCCACTCTTTGTCTTTTTCAAGTTACTTTTTTACTTTCTGGTATTCTTTAAAGAGAGTCTTCTTAAGGCATTAAATCTACCATCAACAGATTTGACAACGTCATTTGTAGAAAAATAAGCCTATATCGGAGTAAAGAGGAAAAGATGAACAAAAGAATAGATAAGGAAGATGTCACAAAATGTTTTGGACTTTATGATCAATTTTAGAAGTTTCCAAGTCAATATACTTGTTTAACACTTCTAGCCATCAATTGCTGAATTAGTAAAGTTGACAAAAACACCCTACACTTGTTTAGATGAAACAAGTGATTGAATTCAACCATAACGCTAACTTCTCTATAACAGGACTCAGCAGGCATACATTTAACTAAGTTCACATCTCAGGTTATTGATGCAGAGAAATTAAATTTTTATCCTTATAAATGAACTTGTCATATATTTCTCAACCTTTAAATATTTCCCTGCAATCTGTATATATAATTCATCCTCCCCGCCCGACCCCATTTACCCACTCATGCTCAGTCGTGTCCCACTCTTTTTGACTGTAGCTTGTCAGGCTCCTCTGGCCATGGGATTTTTCCAGGCAAGAATACTGGAGTGGGTTGCAATTTCCTCCTCCAGGGGATCTTCCCAACCCAGGGATCAAACTCTTGTTTCCTGTGACTCCTAAACTGGCAGGCAGATTTTTTCAACCACTTGAGCCACCTTCAGTTCAGTTCAGTTCAGTTCAATCACTCAATCGTGTCCAACTCTTTGCGACCTCGTGAACTGTAGCACGCCAGGCCTCCCCTGTGGAGAAGGCAATGGCACCCCACTCCAGTACTCTTGCCTGGAAAATCCCATGGATGGAGGAGCCTGGTAGGCTGCAGTCCATGAGGTCGCTGAGGGTCAGACACGACTGAGCGACTTCACTTTGACTTTTCACTTTCATGCATTGGAGAAGGAAATGGCAACCCACTCCAGTGTTCTTGCCTGGAGAATCCCAGAGATGGGGGAGACTGGTGGGCTGACGTCTCTGGGGTCGCACAGAGTCAGACACGACTGACGCGACTTAGCAGCAGCAGCAGTCCTCCCTGTTCATCACCATCTCCCGGAGTTCACTCAGACTCACATCCATTGAGTCAGTGATGCCATCCAGCCATCCCATCCTCTGTCGTCCCCTTCTCCTCCTGCCCTCAATCCCTCCCAGCATCAGAGTCTTTTCCAATGAGTCAACTCTTCGCATGAGGTGGCCAAAGTACTGGAGTCACCTTACTGGAAAGCAAATGCAGTCTTACTTTTCAGTTAATATTTAAATACCAAAAACTTATGCAGCTTAATTTCAGTCTTAATATACTTTTGTCAGGCATTTCTTAATCACCTGAATCAAAGTTGTATATCAAATCTTTTCATGGAATTCCTCGGTAATATTTATTCTTTGAATATAATAAGTATAATGAATTGTCAAAAGTATTGTCCAGGGGTATCCCTGGTGGTCCAAGTGGCTAAGAATCTGCCTGGCAATGAAGGGGACATGGGTTAGATTCCCTGCTCTAGGATAATCCCACATGTTACAGAGCAATTAACCCCGTGTGCCACAACAGCTGAGCCAGTGCCCCAGAGCCCACATGCTGAACTACTGAAGCCTTCATGCCTCAAGCCTGTGTTCCACCACAAGAGAAGTCATTGCAACAAGAAGGTGCTGGGCACTGCAATGGAAAGGAACCCCTGTTCACCACAGCTAGAGAAAGAGCAAGCACAATAATGAGGCGCCAGCACAGCCAAAAATAAAATAAAATATACAAATAAATAAATCTTTAGAAAAAAGGTATTGACCAGAGTACCCTATACATAATATATGATTATGGATTTTTAAATTTAATTTTCATTTACACTTAAAAATATTTATGATGCTAAGCATTTTCTATTTATTATTTCAACATCACTGAATAGGGCTGGGGAGGAAAGTGTTACAAGCAAAAATTAATTACTGCATTAATTCCTTTGGCATTACATAATAAATTAGAGGTAGTCACACTTTGACACAGCTGACTTCTTTGAGGAGGTCAAGGACTTAGAAGTTCTGTTCCAACCTGCCCCACCACTGAGAAATGAGCATATTGAAGATACGTTGAAGTGCTCTCAGAGACACTGCAGTCTCTCTCCTTAATCCTGCTGGAACATTTACAACATCAGGGGATGTCTCCTTTGAATGTCAAGAATAAGAACGTAATCCTTTAAAATTTGGCTCACACATACACAAAAGTGAAATTAGGTTTTTTATTTTTTAAAAGGATGGCAGAAAGATATTCTATAGGTAAGTTTCAAGGAAAAAATGATTTTGAAAACAAAACAACACAGCAAGTGCATCATAAAGACAAAAAGGAACATGATTTTTAAAATCCTTTCTTAAAACTGACTGTGACAAGCTATAGCTCATATCTATATTGTGCAAAAGATATGACAAGATTGAGAATAATTTCTAAACACCAATAATATATTATGATTACTACTGAAAATTAAAATAAAATAAAATTATGATTTCAAAATTCATTATAACCTTGCTTTCTATTTGTTTTTCCTTGTGATTGAAGTGCTTATCTTTGTTTTATTTTATTTTTCACTCCACCACCTGGCTTGCTGAATCTTGATTCCCCAACCAGAGATGGAACCCATGACCTCTTCAGCAGAAGCATGGAGTCTTAACCACTGGCCTGCCAGGGAATATCCCCTTCATGCTTTGTAAAAAGGTCTTTCTCGTCAATATCTACTAACCATTCAGACCCTCAAACTTTCAGTTCAGTTCAGTTACATTTAAAAACTTGAAAATATCTGAATTGTGTTAAGTGTGGATGGATAAATCCTTATTTTACCATACTTTATTTTATGCAATTCAGAATAAAATGGGTTTCATGTTAGTTGCTCAGGCAGGTCTGACTCTGTGACCCCATGGATTGTAGCCCTCCAGGCTTCTCTGGCCATGAAATTCTCATGGCAAGATCACTTACCTAGAGCAAGACATTCTGGAATGTGAAGTCAAGTGGGGCTTACGAAGCATCATTACAAACAAAGCTAGTGCAGATGACGGAATTCCAATTGAAATATTTCAAATCCTAAAAGATGATGAGGTGCTACACGCAATATGCCAGCAAATTTGGAAAACTCAGCAGTGGCCGCAGGACTGGAAAAAGTCAGTTTTTATTCCAATCCCAAAGAAAGGCAATGCCAAAGATTATTCAAACTTCTGCACAATTGCATTCATCTCACACACTAGTAAAGTAATACTCAAAATTCTCTAAACCAGGCTTCAATAGACGTGAACTGTGAACTTCTAGATGTTCAAGCTGATTTTAGAAAAGGCAGAGAAACCAGAGATCGAATTGCCAACAACCGTTGGATCATCAAAAAAGCAAGAGAGTTCCAGAAAAACATCTACTTCTGCTTTATTGACTATGCCAAAGCCTTCGACTGTGTGGATCACAATAAACTGCGGAAAATTCTTAAACAGATAGGAATGCCAGACCACCTGACCTACCTCTTGAGAAATGTGTATGCAGGCCAGGAAGCAACAGTTAGAGCTGAACATGGAACAACAGACTGGTTTCAAATAGGAAAAGGAATACGTCAAGGCTGTATGTTGTCACCCTGCTTATTTAACTTATATGCAGAGTACATCATGAGAAACGCTGGGCTGGATGACACAAGCTGGTATCAAGACTGCTGAGAGAAATACCAATAACCTCAGATATGCAGATGATACCACCCTTATGGCAGAAAGTGAAGAAGAACTAAAGAGCCTTTTGATGAAAGTGAAAGAGGAGAGTGAAAAAGTTGGATTAAAACTCAACATTCAGAAAACTAAGATCATGTCATCTGGTCCCATCCCTTCATGGCAAATAGATGGGGAAACAGTGGAAACAGTGAGAGACTCTTATTTTTTTGTCTCCAAAATCACTGCAGATGGTGACCTCAGCCATGAAATTAAAAGACACTTACTTCTTGGAAGAAAAGTTATGACCAGCCGAAGAACATATTAAAAAGCAGAGACATTGCTTTGCCAACAAAGGTCCATCTAGTCAAGGCTATGGTTTTTCCAGTAGTCATGTATGGATGTGAGGATTGGACTATGAAGAAAGCTGAGCACAGAATTGATGCTTTTGAACTGTGGTGTTGGAGAAGACTCTTAGAGTCCCTTGGACCACAAGGAGATCCAACCAGTTCACCCTAAAGAAAATCAGTCCTGAATATTCATTGGAAGGACTGATGCTGAAGCTGAAACTCCAATTCTTTGGCCACCTGATGACAAGAACTGACTCATTTGAAAAGACCCTGATGCTGGAAAAGATTAAAGGCAGGAGGAGAAGGGGACGACAGAGGATGAGATGGTTGGATGGCATCACTGATTTACTGGACATGAGTTTGAGTAAGCTCTGGGGGTTGGTGATGGACAGGGAAGCCTGGCATGCTGCAGTCCATGAGGGTGCAAAGAGTCGGGCACAACTGAGAGACTGAACTGAACTGTAGAATACTGGAATGGGTTGCCATTCCCTTCTCCAGAGAATCTTCCTGACCCAGGGATCTCGGGTCTCCAAAATCGTGGGCAGATTCTTTACCATCTGAGGCACCAAGAAAGTCCCTATGTTTCATAGTTGGTGGAAAATAAATATAAAGTGTTGTATGCACATTTAATGTATGGTTCTCCATTTACACTAGTTTTATAATTGTTGCAATTTTGTCTATGTTTGTTAGCTCAGGAATTTTGCTGTGAAATTGGATAGTTTAGCCTAGAAGCTATATGGAGTCATTTAAGGTTTCTATCTATAGTCTTTAAGACTTTCGAAGGTAGTTAATTTTAAGTACCATTCTGTGTCTCTTTCCTCAAGTTCTCATAAATTAATTTTCGATTAGAAATAAGAATAAAGCAAAAGAAAAGTTCTTAAACAAGTTTGCTTTTTATTTAAGAGGTTTAAAAGGCTATCTGATAGTTTTGACATTTTTCTTTTTAAATAAGAAGTTGTGGAAACACATAAATGAACTTTGGTAACGTTCCTGAGATAAACTCATGTAATCTCAGCAATCTTGGTCAAAAATCATACAAGGGAACCTAAAATAATAATGTTTTAATATCTAAAGAGACAGAAATATGAGTTATTGTAGGGGTATATCACTGGGACTTTTGGTGAAGTTCTAAGGAAAAGAAACCAAAATACCATAAAGAGAAAATATTATACAATGCTAAATCAATCATATTTCCACTATAAAATTGCAAATGAAATATCCAAATATACGAATGATTACTCATAATTAACTGGATAAATAATCTAAGAAATATACAATGTGGTCAGTTTTAGAATGCTTAATAAGAGAGGTACCTTGATATCTCCTTCATTAGAGTTTAATAATCTTATTTCAAATCTTAAATATAAGAAAGGTTGCTTAATATTTAGTAATAGAACTTGAAAGCAGCTCTTTACTCTGGAAATCTATAGTATGAATAACTATTTTAACACCAGAAATCCTTTTAAGGTTTTTCTTTATTATTCTAAAATACTACAAGTTATGTATGTATTACAGTTCAGCTTGGAACTATTACTAAGGCTGGGGGTAAGTTTACACAATACATAGCTTTTTGTGCCCTTGCTTCTTCAAAGAAAAATTTTCTATAGATGACATTTAAAAACAGGGATAAGTGCAAAGAAGAAGAATTTTACTTTTCTTCTTGAGAACAATCTTATGCCAATTATCATTAACTAGTTATTTACTTAACAGTGAATCCCAGTGGTTTATAATAAATCAAATGATTAAATATTACAGTGTTAATAATATTTTATTAACTCACTAATACTTTTTCACATCAATTTCTATACATGACAGCCAAAAAATATGATTAAGTAATCCCAAAATTTTGACATTTTTATTATATTCATTGCACATATTATTATTTTAAAAAGCTAAACAATTCAATCAAGTCTGAGTCAAAGAATGCATATCCTATTTAAACACACCTTTCAAAGCAAGGGTAATAATATATATAGACTTTTAGGAAAAATCAGTCAGGTGACATTTTATTACTCAAATATTTTATTAGTGTTTTTCAAGTAGTAGAGGAGCCTTTACCATTGATATTTAAATGTTTCTACTTATAGGATTTATGGAGGGCACTCTGAAGTATTTAGTAGCTAAGTTAAAATATACATTCTAGTACCTTACTTTTATGCTGTCTGAAGCAAGGGCTCAGGTGGTAACAGTTGGGGGGAAATTATGTGAAGCTTACGAAAGGACATGGCACTTCTTACTGAGTGTTTACTCTTATTACTGACATTTTCTCTGTATTATGTCCTTTTGCCCTCATTACTTTGTCGTCCTTTATAAATATGCCTTTTTCTTCCAATGTACACCATACTCTCTTCTGTTTCTAGGTTCACTCATTTTAACTGCAGTAGAATATTACATTGTATGAATCCACCAGACTGTGTCAATCTGGAAGTCTGATAATGGACATCTGTGCTCTTTCCAAAGCTGTGCTTCACATTCCTGGGCAGGTCACAATGTGTTCCTATACCAGGGCTTTTCCAGGGTCTCTAGGAGAAGAATTAATGTGCTGTATGGTGTGGGAATCTTAAGCTTTACTAGTTATTGTTAAATTTAGCCCTAAAGTGATTCAACAAAATTTACTCCAAACTTTTGTTTGTCAACAGTATATAAGAATTTCTATTTCTCCACCTTCTCACAATGCTCTTGGTGTTGCCAAATGTTAACCTTGTTTGGAATCTGATAGTTGTGAAATTGTATTTAAGTGTAATTTAAATCAACTTTTACTCGATTACTAGTGAGACTGAGCATCTTTTCATATTTACTGGCCATTTGGATATCTTCTCACATCAAGTGCTATTTTGTCTATTTTTAAAAATTAATTTAAATGTCTTTTTGCACTATGTGGCATTCCTTGTCTTACTTTCATTTATGGAGTCTTTTGTTGTACTGAACTTTCAAATGTTAATAAAGTCAAGTTTATTAAATATTTTATTTGAAGTTTGTACTTTTAGTTTCTTGTTTGGGGAGAGAAAAAAAAAAAGCTGTCCTCACTAAGAAACCACTAGGTTTTCATATTTTATCTATAAGTTTTCCATTTCCATCCTTAAATTTGAGGTTTCCAATGTACACATAATTAATGTTTGCAGATAATTTATTTTTTGTATTCTGTAATGTAGAACTTCAAATTATCCCAAGATCATTTGTTTATAAAACATTGTTTTCCCCTGATTCCCAATAGAGCTTTTGTAAATTAATTACCTACATATGTGTGGATCTATTTTATGATTTCTAATTCTATTCCATTTTTTTATTTTGTTTAACACTGTGCTAGACCATACTCTTAACTACTCTGGCTTAAACATAAGGTTTAATGTCAGGTACAGAAATTTTCTATCATCAGTTTTGTTCTTAAAACTTATCTTGTTAACTTTTGCACCTTTTAATCCCAAAGAAATTTGGTACTCAATTTTCTTACAAGATCAGCCTGTAAAATTGTCTGAAAAATACATTTAAGTCTGGTAGATGTTCAAAGTTGACTCCATTGTGGATCTTTCATAAGTTCCACAAAGCTCCTTTGCTGGCTTCTGTCCTACAACTACCATGAAATGGGTGGCACACCGTTTTTTCCAGCTTCTACATCTGGCCTTGTCCCCCCAGTTTTCCAGGATGGTGCAGATTCTTACTGTTAAATTCCACAAATGACTCTTAGTAGACGGAAGTAAAAATTCTTGGGAAATATTTATGCTCTAACCTAATAAATTTGGGGATAAGGCTGATCCTAAATAAGCCACCTCACTTTTATTCTTTCATCAAAGTAGTTTATCCCCTCTCTTTTGTCATTCTCTAGATTTCTGTTTAGGATTCAGTCAGTGGACCACGTGCTTTCTACATATCAGGGTCATATATCAAATTTTCCAGGTGGAGTCCTTGAAGGCTTTCTTTTGGGGCATATTGATATATAGAAGGTGCTGTCTTTATCAATTCCACTTTAGAGGGTAGGTTAGAAGCACATATATTTTCAGGTATAACAGAAACCAGCTCTTATGTGGTCTCTAACTACCTGCAATCCCCTTTTAAATCTTTCATCAGAATGTCATGATGAGGAATATTGAGACAGGATGCAAATTATTTTGAATATTTCATTTGAAAATTTGCAATTTGTGTATTTATCATTCTTTTTGGTATCTGAAATCTGTTGTCTCTGCAATTCATTGTAAACTTCCAGTTTAATATTTTTTTGCAAAAGCTATTCCTATGTTTCATTAGACTTTTACACATATATCATATCATCATATTAATGTGTATATAGATATAGATAGACAACATTTCCAGTCATTACATTTTCTTCTCTTCTTTTTCTGCCTTTTGTACTAAAGATTTCTAGTAAGATGTATTGAAATAGTAACAATAAGCATTTTTGACCAGTTTCAAAATTTAAAGGAATTCTTCCAGTGTTCCATCACTAATCACCACAGTTCATGAGGTTTGAGGAAATTCCTTTTATTCTAAGTTTGCTAAGGTATTGTTTGACATGCATTAGTTGTTTCATTTGTTGATATGACCATTAGTTTTTCCTTGCTTAATCTGTCAGTGTGGTGAATTACATTAATTGCATCAGTGTAATAATGTTCCATAGATGATATAACTTTTTGTTGAGATCTTCCTAAAATTAATAGCTATAATCATATTAACTTTGCTGAAATGCTGAAAAAGTGCAATCTTGGCTTTTTCCTTTGGCATATGAATAATATGAGAAAATAAGAGTAAAATGTAGCTAGGGCTTCCCAGGTGGCTCAGATGGTAAAGTGTCTGCCCGCAATGTGGGAGACCTGAGTTTGATCCCTGGGTTGGGAAGATCTCCTGGAGAAGGAAATGGCAACCCAGTCCAGTACTCTTGCCTGGAAAATTCTATGGATGGAGGAGCCTAGTAGGCTAGAGTCTATGGGGCCATGAAGAGTCGGACACGACTGAGCAACTTCACTTTTTTCTTTCTTTCAATATTTGTTTGAATACACAGTAGAGAATTTTATAAATATAAAGATTTAAAAGCAAATTAAATGAGAAAACATCAACATTGGCAGTTTATTTTAGTACTGCTACTTTAAATCAAAGTCTTATTTATGTTTTAGGAAAGTAGAAAGAAATGTTTCTATCTTTAAGATTTTCCTTTGGAACATTTGTACATGAAAGAAATGCATTTTTAAATGTTTTTTTTTAATACTAACAGACTTTAAAAGATAGATAAAGTATGAATTAAAATGATTCTTTTTAATAAAATACACTACCACAAAAGGTGAACATGTTATATTCTGGATGTAGGTTTAATTGATATAATTTAACACACGCTAAGAGTGTTGGTAACATAAACCTTTGATGAATAAGCCAGAGCTGTCCCTCAGACATACTGTGTCATAACAGTCAACATTCATTCTATTCTAAGAGCTTTAAAAACAGCATGCTTTCAGGCTTCACACAACACAGGGGAAGCAAAATAACTGCCTCACTAGAATAAAATATATGTGCCAAATAGTATTTGCATGCTACTTAACCTTAAGAAGATTAAAGAGATACAAGTATCCCGAGATCAAAATGCACATTGGAACACACATGCCTGTTTATGCTTACATGAGCTATGCCAGGGCTTGCTTGTGTAGTGTGCATACCTTTGAATTTAAAGCTGTTTGAACTTTGCTTCTGAGATATATGGAGGTAAAATTAAGAAAATTCTAGTAGAGAAAGTGAAATCGTGAAGCTGATTCAAAGAATAATAGAAGGAAGGAAAGAAGGAACTTTTGGTTTTAAAATCTATGAACAATTGATATTTCTCATTGAATTTAATGTAGTCACAGATGTCACCACCCATGAGACATAATAAGGTCTATATCCAGATAGACATTGACCTTTGCTTTCCATTGTGATGAAGCTAATATTACTAGCCAGGAAGAAAGTTAGCCAGTTGCCTTGAGGTTCTCAAATCATAATCCAGACATCTGGTTCTCAACCCTGTGTACTCAGTTGCTTAGTCGTGTCTGATTCTTTGCAACCCCATAGACTGTAGTCCCATAGGCTTCTCTGTCCATGAGATTCTCCAGGCAAGAACACTGGAGTGGGTTTCCATTTCTCAAACCTGATCCATAGGTAAATTGTCTGTGAGTCTTCAGAAAAGCATACATATCTCAGGCATAAAGAATCAGAATCTTAATTTAGGTTACAGATCTTTTTCTTGTGAAGGAAGATACCTATGGGCAGAAACATAGACTCTGGAGACTGAGACATATACGCCAGAGGTCTGAGCTGGGCAGGTAGCAGAACCAGCCTTGTGATCTGTTATTTTCCCTTTTGATTTAGTCTGGCTGTTTCTATCCTGAGTACATTGCTAATCTACAAACAGCACTCTATCATCACTATGATTAGTATCATATCATGTAAAAAAAAAAAAACACTTTCAGGCAAATGCAAAGGTCGCATGCATGATTACAGAACAGAGCTGAATAAATCACAGGAACAACATATTAGAAAAAAACATTGAGGATAAGGTAACATATTGTTACAAAGGATGCACATAACAAATATGATACCCTCACTTTTATCCACATCTGTCTCTGTTTGTAAAAAAGGGTGAGGTCCAGACAGTCATGTAATTTCTTTTATGCAGGCTCCTTTTCAAAGCCTTTTTCAGTAAAGCCTTAATAAGTACTCTGCAGATGAGAAGGACATGGTTGATTATATGCTAGAGTAGGAGGAGAAGAAGAAAGGCCACTAACATTTCCTCCTAATTCCTATTAATTTTCTTGGTACAAATGATGAGCAATGTATCAGCAGGAATGAATCTTATATGTGAAGTGGCAGGCTAGGCTGCTCAAATAGATGAAACTTTCAACTGCAACAAGAACCTTTTTGCCTAGTGTACAAAGGACTAAGTGTTATACATTGTTCTTTTCAGCACACCCAGAAATAATTTGTACTCATTGTTAAAAACTATCTTTGGAAATAATGATATAAGTATATGAGAGCACCATTTTTTCATTCATTCAACTGAACACCTACTAGCCCCACATGAAAACAGTCATGACCTTAATGGGCAATTAATTATATTTTGTAATCATGTGTGTGTTTGTGAGTGGGAGTGTGTGTGTGTGTGTGTGTGTGTGTGTGTGTGTGTGTGTGTGTGTTAGGGAGCAATAATGGGAGAACCAGAATAAATATGTAAGCCAAGAGATAAATTGAATGATTTCAGATAAGAGGGGTATTATGCTTGAGTGGGACTGGGGCTTTGGGACTGAAGAATGTGTCTATCTAATTTAGAACAGATAGGGTGGTGACATTTGAGCTAGTATCTGAAAGACCAAATAGCTGTTTGCATCTTGGGAAAAAAGAATGTGTGGAGTAGGAAGAGCAAGTGCAAAGCCCCTGGAGTATTAAGCTTGGTGTGTTGGAGGAATAGACAGAAAAGCAGCTTGTTGGACTATGAGCCCAGATCAAGATGACAAGAGATGAGGTCAGGCTTATGCAGGATTCAGAGTGCTGGAATATTTATAAGGCATGCCATGGAATTTAGATTTTTCTCAGAGATGAGTTGGAGGATTTTTAAACAAAACAGTGAATATCTATGTTGAAAGGGGTTATGATTTACCTACCTAAATAAGATATTTTTTTCTATAATTATATATGAACATAGTGAGACACTCCTTCCATATACCCATTATATATCACCAAGACATGTTGAGTTTTCATATGAAGTAGGGCAGAGGTCAGAGAAACTAATTTACTAATATGACATATAGCAGATGTGTTTATTTTCAGACTTATTCTATTTGTTGGTCTTATGTGGAAACAGCCATAACCTTGTTCTAAAATCTTTCATTTGGCCATTGAGTTTCTTATGACACTTAATGAGTTATTTTCCCTTCATTTGCTCTGCTCTTCTTGAAGTGCAGAAATTAATATGAGTAAACTGGGATGAAACAATTGAGCTAATCATTTATCAAATTGATTTTTCTTTTCATTCTTAATGATTGACCAAGTATAAAGTCTACTTGGTCCAAGATATGAGTATAATTTATAAGGTACTAGATATTAGTGACCTGAATGTGTTGCAATCTGTTTTGTTTGTCTATGTAGGATATAAATTAAGGCCCAAAGAGTTGTGTTAACATTCAGCTCTTTCACTTCTTTACTCACATAATTGCAAAGTCCATAGGATGAAAGAATAAAGCCCTATCTCCTAAGCAGAGCACTCCATCAACTGCTCTTAAAAAATTATGCCTTTCTATACCTATTTTTGGGCTTCCCAGGTGTTCAGTGGAAACGAATCTGCCTGAAAATTTAGGAGATGCGGGTTCAATTGCTGGGTCAGGAGGATACCCTGGAGAAGGAAAAGACCCTGATGTTGGGAAAGATTAAAGACAGGAGGAGAAGGGGACAACAGAGGATGAGATGGTTGGATGGCATCACTGACTCAGTGGACATGAATTTGAGTAAACTCTGGGGATTGGTGATAGGCAGGGAAGCCTGGAATTGACCCTGGCAATTCACTCCAGTATTCTTGCCTGGGAAATCCCATGGAGAGAGGAACCTGGAGGGCTACAGTCCATGGAGTAGTGAAAGAGTCAGTCATGACTTAGTAACTAAACAATAGCAACAAATACCTGCCTTAATTTACAAGTATTTATTTCATCTGTTTTGACAATTCATCTTCAGTTCAATTCAGTTCAGTTGCTCAATTGTGTCCTACTCTTTGTGACCCCATGAACTGCAACATGCCAGGCTTCCCTGCCCATCACCAATTCCCAAAGTTTACTCAAATTCATGTCCACTGAGTCGGTGATGCCATCCAATCATCTCATCCTCTGTCATCCCCTTCTCCTCCTGCCTTTAATCTTTCCCAGCATCAGGGTCTTTTCAAATGAGTCACTTCTTGGCATCAGGTGGCCAAAGGATTGGAGTTTCAGCTTCAGCATCAATCCCTCTAATGAATATTAAGGACTGATTTCCTTTAGGATGGACTGGTTGAATCTCCTTGTGGTCCAAGGGACTCTAATAAGAGTCTTCTCCAACACCACAGTTCAAAAGCATCAATTCTTTGACGCTCAGCTTTATAGTCCAACTCTCACATCCATACATGACTACTGGAAAAACCATAGCTTTGACTAGATGGACCTTTGTTGGCAAAGCAATGTCTCTGTTTTTTAATATGCTAAGTTGATCATAACTTTCCTTCCAAGGAGCAAGTGTCTTTTAATTTCATGGCTGCAGTCACCATCTGAAGTTATTTTGGAGCCCAAGATAATAGAGTCTCTCACTGTTTCCACTGTTTCCCCATCTATTTGCCATGAAAGGATGGGACCAGATGACATGATCTTAGTTTTCTGAATGTTGAGCTTTAAGCCAACTTTTTCACTCTCCTCTTTCTGTTTCATCAAGAGGCTCTTTAGTTCTCCTTTGCTTTCTGCCATAAGTGTGGTGTTATCTGCATATTTGAGGTTATTGGTATTTCTCCTGGAAATCTTGATTCCAGTTTGTGTTTCATCCAGTCCAGCATTTCTCCTGATGTACTCTGCTTACAAGTTAAATAAGCAGGGTGACAATATACATCCTTGATGTACTCCTTTCCTGGTTTGGAACCAGTTTGTTGTCCCATGTCCAATTCTAACTGTTGCTTCCTGACCTGCATATAGGTTTCCAAGGAGGCAGGTCAGGTGGTCTGGTATTTCCATCTCTTTCAGAATTTTCCACAGTTTGTTGTGATCCACACAGTGAAGGCTTTGGCATAGTCAATAAAGCAAAAATAGATGCTTTTTTGGAACTTTCTTGCTTTTTCGATGATCCAGCAGATGTTGGCAATTTGATTTCTGCTTCCTCTGCCTTTTCTAAATCCAGCTCGAACATCTGAAAGTTCACAGTTCACTTACTGTTGAAGCCTGACTTGGAGAATTTTGAGCATTACTTTGGGGCTCATCTGGTAGCTCAGATGGTAAAGTGTCTGCAATGTCAGAGACCTGGGTTCGATCCCTGGTAAGGAAGATACCCTGGAGAGGGAAATGGCAACCCTCACCAGTACTTTTGCCTAGAAAATGCCATGGATGGAGGAGCCTGGTAGGCTACAGTCCATGGGGTTACAAAGAGTCGGACATGACTGAGGGACTTCATTTTTTGCTAGTGTGTGAGATGAGTGCATTTGTGAAGTAATTTGTACATTCTTTGGCATTGCCTTTCTTTGGGATTGGAATGAAAACGGACTTTTCCCAGTCCTGTGGCCACTGCAGAGATTTCCAATTTTGCTGGCATATTGAGTGCAGCATGTTAACAGCATCATCTTTTATGATTTGAAATAGCTCAACTAGAATTCCATCACCTCCACTAGCTTTGATCATAGTGTTAACAAATCATCTTACACTTTCCCTATCCACTCTCATATTTGCACACACTTCAGGATCCAGCTCAAACGTCAGTTTCTCCTTTAAGTTTTTCCTGATTTCCCAAGTAGATTTAACTTATGCCTGTGTTTTATTTCCAGAAAAGCAGTTTATTGAACTATGACCCAGAACAGTATGACAGGAGATGAGGTCAACATTATGCAAGATTCAGAGTACTGGAATATATTTATAAGGCACAGCAAGGAATTTAGATTTTTCTCAGAGAAATGGGTTGGAGGACTTTTAAACAAAAAATTGAATATCTATGTTTAAAGGAATTATGATTTATCCTCTTTTTCCTTTCATAAAACCTCTTTTTATTTCCATACTCCACAATAAAGATTTATTTCCTCCTGGACAAGTATTATACTTTATTCATTTTTTTTTTCTGAATTTATCACTAGTTCATATCAGGGACTAACATTTCAGGAACTCAAGGACTGCATGAATGAGTGAATAAACAAGTTATTGTGCACAGCAATCATTCTCACCTTATATTTGATTCATTCCCCTGATATGCTCTGTGCAATATGATTGAGATAACATGATTCTTGGAAATGCCTTCAGATTTCTGGACTCTGTGTCTCCACTCACGCTGCTCCCTGGTCTTACAACTGCCTCCATCCACTAATGACACTACTGTGAGATCCTATACAGCTTCCAAAACCCATCTATAAAAGTCACCCCTCCACAAAGTTTTCCTTGCTCCTAATCCAATAGCCTAGGACGATAGAGGATGAGATGGTTGGATGGCATCACCGACTCAATCGACATGAGTCTGAGCAAGCTCTGGGAGTTGGTGATGGACAGGGAAGCCTGGCATGCTGCAGTCTATGAGGTAGCAAAGAGTCAGACACGACTGAGCATCTGAACTGAACTGAGTCTGATAGCCATCCCTCTTGCCTCCGTACTTTTTCACGTATTGTCAGTGCTTCCTTTTTTCTCATTTCTTTCTACACTGTATCTGTTTATATTAAATCACAATTATTGGTGCTCAAGCCTTTATGCTTGCATGCAAATTACAAGCTCTTCAGATTTGATCATATATGGTTTTCTTGGTACTACTCTCTTATAGCCGTACATAGGAGCACATATTTTATTGCGAGGTAACTGCTGCCATTCTCAGGAGAATAACTGAGGTAGTTTTATAAGTGCTATCCTGCTTTCATTTTTTAAAATAGATATCATATATTATTTCTGCCAAACATGACAAGACCCAGCAAAACCTTTCATGAATTGGGCATTGTTATTTGTCCAAAGTATTTCTTTAGAGTTTTATACCAGTTTTTGTTTTTATTTAGAAATGTGCTAACGTGCTTCTGTTGTGTGTTTTAGGGTGCTCCAATTGTCTTCCAAAGAAAATTAGCTTTGTTACATTTCCATACTTAGAAAGACAAAGATAGTAAAAATGAGTCATAGCTCTGACACTAGTTTAGTCCTAAAAGTAGTTATTTATATGAGCTAATCTAAAAGTAATAACAACTAAGAAAAGTGTTCTCACTCTTCAGAATACACAGGAATGCAGATATTCTATTGTTGGTATCTACTATTAATTACAGAATCCACTTAACACTGCAGGAAAGTTTCTCTCTAAATGCTGAACCTAAATGCTATATTTCTGTATTGCTGAAAGAGCAAAAGAAAAAGGGAATGGCTTACTTAATATTGCAAATCTAAGGGAGAGGTGACGGTTTATACCAGGGAGGATGATGGGAATATTGTCTCACAAAACTAGAGTACCAACTCTGCAGATGAGCTAAGGTGGGTGGCATAAATGCAATGAATTGAGCTCTCTCTGCAGACATACAGCATTATTTCATCTCTAATGAATTCGTTTGTCAAACATCAAAAACAGAGAGAATAGAACTAAAATTTACCTACATTTACTAAACCTTTAACTTTTTCTGTAATTCCAAAATACCCCTCTGTTAGAGTGATCTAGTGAAAGATGTATTTAACAGTACTCAGCTTATAAAAGATCACCTTCCAAAACGCTCATTTTCTACCAATATTTTTCCTTGGTGAATAACTTCTTTTCTTTCATATTGATAACAAATAAACAGCCTTTGTTTATAAGTAAATAGGCACACTTGTACACATAAGTGTGTTAAGATGAATTTAAGCCAAATAGCTTCAGAGAGATGATGTGCTTTTGGCGTTTGGGAAAATAACAGCCTCACAATGAATTAATACTATGCATTTTCTATGTATATTTTTTCTCTTCCAGATACTTAAAAAATCTATTGACGACTATTCTACCTGTGAATGAGACTTGAATTACCCTCGCTTATGTCAAAGTCCATTTATCATTCTGACAGTGTGAGTCTCTAAAAGCAAATAAGAGCAGGAAGGGGCTCTGCACTCTTGCCTTGGCAGAATTAAGCTTCTTTCCCACAAGGGAAAGACATCCTAGAGACAAGTGCAATATTTTATACAAACTCAGCAAAATAATGTCTTTTTTTGGAGGACCCTATATAAGCTGTGTCTGATATAAGCCTAAATGTCCCTACCTTGCAACAGTGCATTAACAAACAGTTGTATTTGTTTACCTCTAGGAGTCTAGTGTACTTAGTTTTAAAGTGCAGATGTTCAGGAGGAGAAAAAAAAAAATAAAAATCTCCTCTGTAAAAGTAACTTCTGATTATATATTTTTATACTTTTACATATGTTCTTATAGTCTTTGTACAGAAACCTAAAGATAAAATGATTTGATATTCCTTGAGAAATATTTTCTATAGCCTTTAAAAAATATTTTAAACATTAAAAAAAATAAGATTACATCTACACAAGCTTAATACAATGGTCATTCAATTAATACAACAAAGTGATTTGTTTAAGCAAATGTCTACCTGTAAACATTCAACATTACAGGCACAGATTTCTGTATTTTATTAATCTAGAGAACACATCTATGGAACTTGAACAATTCTCTTTTTACTAATGGAGTGGAACACTAGAGAGAGAAAGAATTCTATTAAAAAGTCGGCCTTATTAGTGTATCTTGAAGGATAAAAGAGGCTAAAAACATTACACAACCAGTCTGAAAAGTATTCATTGTTAGAGATTCATCTAAATAATTACAGCCATTTTGTTTAAATGAAATATGTTAAAAATTATAACACTGAAAGAGCATATGTGTTGGTCAATTGCTATATCATACTACAGGTGAAGTGAATTCGTTAGAACACCCCGTATACTATATTATGTCTGATGGACAGGTGATCTAATAAGAAAAATTCCTCACATTTTATTTGTACAAAGATTTCAATTTTTAAGAACACTCTGGTATAATTACATCCAACTTGTATTATCATTTGCTCTGCAAACTTTAAACAAAAACTAATGGTTATTCTAAAGAAATCCAAGTCATTAAGGTATCATTTTGAAGAACATGTATTGCAATCTCAGTTTTGCTTTCCTTAGCATCATTTTTAATATGTAAAGTGATATCCATTTGTTCTCCATGGGATTTATCTGATATATTTTTGTTGTTGTTATAAAATTCTTCAAATGATCACAGAGAATGCCCTAAATTCCTTGGGAAGGAAAGAAATTTTCTAAGGAAACTTGAAGCATGAGGAACCATGAAGACTTCCTTATTTCAGCAAAGTGAATGAATTGGATGAGGTTTTGATGTTCTGATTGAACAAAATAAAGCAAGTCCTCCATGGATTAATGTTTCTGAAAGTCGAAAGGCCTCTTTTGCAACAGTTGGCAGAGGGCTGCCTTATGGTGGAAGTAAACTCCCTTTTAAAAACTTCCTTTTATCCCTAAAAATAAAGACACAGAGGAGGAAATCATAGCATTTTTAAAAGCATTTATATTGTCTATCAGTTTAGTACTGAGTTCAGACATAACATCTATTTCAATGTGTAAATACACACATATTAAGAAATTACATGTACCAACAAAGAGGTCATCTTTTCTGTTACCACTACATTTCTAGGACAAAGTCAAGGGGAGTATTTGGAATCATATTTTAAAACAAATGTTATTCTCTGAATTATAGGTCTTATGTCTGCTCTGGAAATAGTTGCATGGCCAGTGTAATTATGGCTTATATGAGTCACAGAAGCTGCTCTAGGCACTGTTCATCCTATTTATACTCTAGTCCTGGAACAAATATTCAGAAGTTAAGGATACAATGACAAAGAATGATGTCAGGAGAAGTTCAGTGGCCACAGCTTCCTTTCTTACAACTTGAACTAAACTTAAGGACTCTAGCAGACAGGTTAGGGAGACCTCCTACCTCCCTGGAAGTCCTCCGTAGTTATAAGGGGACATGAAGGAAGGTCACAGCTTTGTTTGAGGTCTGACCTTGCTGGGCTATTACAAAGAATTGAATCCTACTGACAAATTTGGCCATAGCAATTTTCTCTACAGCAGAATAATGCACTTCACAAGAGAAGTATCAGATTATTAAATTCTTTGTGCTGAAATGCTCTTTGTGCCAGGGTGTATATGCTGGACCCTACAAGCCAAATGCAGTTCTTATACGTTCTGTCCAGCTTCAGCTTACAAGTCATCTTGCTGTGTGGAAATTTTTATAGAGCAACAATGTGTTAGTTAAATGCCATTGGTTTTTTTGTGTGTGTATTTTTTTTCTTGAGTTAACAAAATCAAATGAAAAAAAGAAGACCAAAATTATGAGAATTGTAATTTCAAAAGTAGAAAAAAATTATATGGATTGACTAATTTGCAAAGCAGAAATAGAGACAAAGATGTAGAGAACAAGCATATGAATACCAAGAGGGGAAGGGGAGGGTGGGATGAATTGGGAGATTGAGATTAACATACATACACTATCATGTGTAAAATAGATAAGTAATGAGAACATATTGCATAGCACAGAGAACTCTACTCAGTGCAGTATGGTGACCTAAATGGGGAAGAAATCCAATAAAAGAGGGGTGTATGTATACATATAGCTGATTAACTTTGCTGTACAGTAGAAACTAACAGAACATTGTAAAGCAATTACACTCCAATAAAAATTCATTTAAAAAAAGAAACTAAAGCCAGACTACATTAATAAAATATACTGGACTGTTTTCGAAAAGTAGAAAAAAAATATTAAACTGCTGTTTTCCCACAAGACAAAACTATCAGTACATTTGAAATGTCTTCTCTACATGTACAATCTTCTCTAAAAGTGTGTGTATATTGTATCAAACCATGCATTAAGCCCATGGGTGGAAGAAACTATATATTTAAAAACAGTTATGAAGTGGATGAAACTAGAGCCTATTTTACATAGTGAAGTAAGTCAGAAAGAGATATTAACACATATATATGGAATTTAGAAAGACGGTAATGACGACCATATATGCAAGGGAGCGAAAGAGACACAGATGTAAAGAACAGACTTTTGGATTATGTGGGAGAAGGTGAGGGTGGGGTGATTTGAGATAATAGGACTGAAACATGTATATTACCATATGTAAAATAGATGACCAATGCAAGTTCAATGCATGAAGCAGAGCATTCAAAGCCGGTGCTCTGGGACAACCCAGAGGGAAGGGGGTGGGAAAGGGGTTCAGGACACATGTACACCTGTGGCTGATTCATGTCAATGTATGGCAAAAACCATCACAGTATTGTAAAGTAAGCATCCTCCAATTAAAATAAATTAATTACTTTTTAAAATAAATAAAAGCACACACACAAAAAAATAAAAACAGTCAAGAACAATTTGATCCTTAAGGAACAGAGAGAGTGAAAAAGTATCTTTCTCTATGAGAGCGATTGTGAGGGTTAAAATATACTTTCTTCAAGAATGGGGGAGAAAGAATTTTTGCTGTTCTCATTATTTCATTGTATGTATAATATTTCTTTCCCTGGACAATCTTCTACTATATCTTAGAATGAACTTATCAATATTCCCCACAGATCTTAAAATAAAGATGCCTATTTGATTCATTGAAAAAATTTAAAAATGTGTTGTCAACTCATTAATAAACGAATTTAGTTGGTGACATAACAGAAGCTTATCAACACTATTTTACTTCACTCTCATTTCATATATACTTATATCTCTTTCTGGTGCTTGATAATGTTTCATTTTGTGACCTGGTCACTTTTCTCTCTCACTCCCTCTAACCTTTCAGCCAACATTTACTGACCCTATACTAAGTACTGTAATGCATGCAATAGTCCAGGGCAATGTAGCTAATACCATTCTCATTTTTTGGAGAAAGAAATTGAGTCTTAACAATTTAAAGTCTTGCCTTATGAGGCAAGTAAACAGCAGAGCTCAGAGTCTAATCCTGGCCTTTCTAATCCCAATTAAGCATATTATAGCTCTTGGATGAAATTTCTCTGAATTAGTCTTCAAGGGTCATATGCAAGATGAATGGAAATAGATCTTAGGGATTACTGGAATAGTGGTTCCCAAACCTCATTGTGCATCAGAATAACTGTGGAGCAAAGAACACAGATTCCTGGGCACTGGTCCTAAATTCAGATTCTTCTGGACCAGGGTGGACCTAAGGTATTTGTATTTTGAACACGCTTCACAGCTGAATGTTGTGCAGTGGGTTTGGAAATCATGGAACATTTCCAAATCTCTTATTTTAGAAACGAAGACAGCTGAGACTTGGGTTTGTGATGAGAGGAATAAAGCCCAGGCTTCTCCTCCTTTCATCAGTCTTTTTTTGTGCCTAACCACGATCAGCAACTAGTTCTTATGAGGACTGCATAATTATTGTTGTATGTCTCTATTTTCTCTGTAACCAAGCAGGACCCATGGTGTCTCCCAGGGACAGACTCCCTGTAACTCCTCTCTGAAGTACCCGGATAATAGTATCTATGCCTGTTTCCTGAGTTTTTCACATGCTAAAACAACCAAATGGAAGAAATAAACTACTTGATGATTATGAGCAAATAGCCCTCAGAATTACTGGCACCTATAAAGAAAGCTGGGAGAAGGCAATGGCACCCCACTCCAGTACTCTTGCCTGGAAAATCCCATGGGCGGAGGAGCCTGGTGGGCTGCAGTCCATGGGGTCGCTAAGAGTCGGACATGACTGAGCGACTTCACTTTCACTTTTCACTTTCCTGCATTGGGGAAGGAAATGGCAACCCACTCCAGTGTTCTTGCCTGGAGAATCCCAGGGATGGGGGAGCCTGGTGGGCTGCCATCTATGGGGTCGCACAGAGTCAGACAGGACTGAAGCGACTTAGCAGCAGCAGCAGCATAAAGAAAGCTGAGCACTGAACAATTGATGCTTTTAAACTGTGGTATTTGAGAAGATTCTTGAGAGTCCCTTGGACTGCAAGGAGATCAACCAGTTTAACCTAAAGGAAATCAGTCCTGAATATTCATTAGAAGGACTGATGCTGAAGTTGAAACTCCAATACTTTGGCCACCTATGCGAATAACTGACTCATTTGAAAAGACCCTGATGCTGGGAAATATTGAAGGCGGGAGGAGAAAGGGACGACAGAGGATGAGATGGTTGGATGGCATCACCAACTCAGTGGACATGAATTTGAGTAGGCTCCAGGAGTTGGTGATGGAAATGGAAGCCTGGCATGCTGCAGTCCATAGGGTCTCAAAGAGTCGGACGTGACTGAACTGAACTGAAGAACTGATAATGTCAACGGCCAGTTACCTCACCATCAACCAATTAGAGAATTGCACAGTAGCCGATCACACACCCTGGGACATCCTTCCCTCACCTGGTCTTTATAAATACTTTTCTGAAATCCATGGGAAAGTTCAGGAGCTTTATGAGCACAAGTCAGCCATTCCCTGCATAAACCTTTCTCTGCCCAAACATTGGCGTTTCAGTATTGTTTGGCCTCACTGTGCATCCAGCACAAAAATTTGCATTCTGTAACATCTCTAGTTATTTTTCTTTATGAAACTTTGAATGTAATGATTGCATTTATTGAGAGAAATTTGCTTAAAATGCTCATGAAACACTATGCTTAGTCTATTATCATTTTGGTTAAAGGAAACAGAGGGAGCAATGGAATCTTTATGAAAAAAATATTTAATACCACAGATGGTACCCTCCATATGGGAAAGCATATTTGGGTTGTTAAGTATTGTGTCTCTGGCTTGACCAGAGCACATTAAACCCCATTTAAAATCAAATTTGGTGTCAAAGCACCTTTGAAAGAGAAATCCCATAGTGAAATTCCAAAGGGGGAAGGTGCACAGAACAGATTAATAAAACCCATTAGAAGGTGTTTGAAACACTGTTACATGTTGAGGATGTGACTTTGGTGAGTGAGAACGGCTAAAAATGCCACTTGAACTAACTTGCCACTTAAATTCTCACTTTTTAAAATATTATATTAAATATGAAGAGAAAAATTAAAGGTATATAATTTTTCTGAAAGCTTCTCAGTGTTTGGACAGAGAAAACCAGACTATGTCTTTTTAAGGGGGATTGGTTTATGAGTACATTTATTCTTATGTTATAGACCATTAGTATTACAAAACATCATATTGAAACAATATTCAAGTTGAACTAACTCTGAGCCCTTCATTTAACATGGGAGAAATGGAGCATTTCCTTTTAATTATTTGCAAGTATTATCTCCTAAATTAGATAGTAACTCTTAAAAAAAAAAAAAAGTCTTATCTTGCACTGCATTATAGTGTCAGATAAACTCAAAAGAAGCTTTACCTGAGTTAGATGTGAATATCTGTTGAATGAAGGATGTGGCTGATGTGGTACTGCAGGGTGATCCTGGTCACATGATGCTTCTGAGGGTATTAAAAAGAATACTCACCTACGAGATTCGAGCTTTGAAGAATACTTAAGGGAAAATATGGTAGTACTACTAGGTCTATGACTTAATCACACTATAGCATGTATCTTCCAGTTTGACCTCTATTACAAGTGGAGCTCAATTTTTAACCCCGAAATTATATTATCCAATGAAAAGTGTCCTGATAGAAAGTAATTTTTTTGCTGATTCTGACAGATTCTAGAGCCATAGGCAATTCTATTAATATTACAATGAACTCTAATGGATAATAACAGCTGTCAACTCTACTTTGATATAACTCTTTTCAATTTTTTTAAGAGTTAAAAAGCTGAAGAAAGAAAATACCAGAGAAGATAAGGCAAAAACCATCCAGTCACAATGACAGTTCCTTAATACTTGCAATTCAGTGGCTGCTGATTCATTTAATAATCATTTGTTAAATGTCTAATGTACACATGACTCCTTCTCTAAGGCCGCATATTTTTCTAAAGTCCTAACCCATATGCGAACCACATGTTATCTTTCCTCCTCCAGTGCTGACTACATGCTCTGTAATTGGAGAAGCATTAATTTTATCTTGAATGTGATCTCTTAGCAACAGGTAAGTGAGGGAAAAGAAAGTTGAAAATTGCAACTCTGACTCCAAACTGCAAAGTGAAGACAATTTTCTGTAAAGTCCATTTAATTTAAAATCTCTTTTCTGCCTCTCAGACAGCCTTCCAACTAAGCACTGCTATTAAAGCACTGCTCATTCCACCTCGCCAAGAATTGCTCTCCTGGTTGTTAAGATGACTCACCGCCAAGTACACTAGACTGAAGCTTCCACATGGATCTTATATTTATTGCCAATATGCAGGGAAAAGGATGAGAACAAGTAAAATTTCTAGTGTCCCTGCGTTGCCAGAGGAAAATAATAATGTGCCAGGTTTACACAGCATCCCTCAAAGGAGTGTCTTAATTCCTCATAAAAGCCGCAAGGGGTAATAAAATACATTACTATACTATCTGAGAAACAGAATTCTAAATTAAAGATCTTTAACCACATCCAAAATCAAAGAAATTCAACTTGAGAATTATAATCAAAAGGTAACTATCCTCACTAATAACCATGTGAGTTAAAAGGCTCTGAAATAATACATAAACAAAATTCTAATTCTACAAGTATTGTGTTTCTTATGGAATTAATTGTATCTCCAAAACATACGCTGAAGTCCAAACTATCCCCTCCCATTATAGGATGTGAACTTATTCAGAAATCCAGTCTTTGCAGATGTAATTATGTTAAGATGTTCTCACACTGGATCCTTAATTCTATAGGCCTGGTACCCTTATAAGAACAGGGAAGACAGTGAGAAGACAGACACACATGGTGAACGTCACGTGGTGATAGAGGTGGAGCTGGAGCAATGCAGCTGTAAACCAAGGAAAGTCAAGGATTGCTACCACCACCAGAAGTCAAAAAGAGGCAAGGAATGAGTCTGTACAGAGACGATGGAGGAATAGTGGCCCTGTTAAACCTTGATTCTGGGCTTTTATCCTCCAGAACTGCAAAAGAATAAATTTCTGCTGTTTTAAGCCACCAGCCCCCGACCCTACCCACAACATCCTCTACCCATACACATACCAAAATAAGAATATTACATGGATATGTGTCAGTGTTTAAAGTTGTTATCTCTGGATTTTAGAAGAGAATGTGACTCTATGTGCATGTTGTTTCCAAACTTTCTAGATTAAATATGTCATTCTGTTGTATGTAATAAATAATCACACAAGGGCTTGTCTCTAGCATGGCTAAGTGGACAGAAGCAAAAATTTTATCTGTTTTTCTTCTTTTCATTATCTAAATTTCTTTGTACCTAACAGTCTAAGTTTTTATTTTGAAAGCAGTACTGATAGTTAAATATGGCCCAAAACATAATGCTGGGTCCCTTTACCTGCTTTTTGATACATAAAAGACCTTCTTTTACATTGTAAAAGACATGTACAAAAGTCCTGAACATTCAAATCATCTTAAGCATTCAACACATTTTTATAGACTTTGCATCAGTACAGCATCAAACTTAAAAATAATACATACTTTTCAGTTGGAACTGGATTAAATCCCTTCTCCAAAGATTACTAGCCATATGATTTGGGGAGGATTGCTAAATCTCTCTTAATCTCAGATTCTTCATCTACAAAATGGCAATATTTATAAAAAAATTTGCATTCCCATCCTGAAAGATGATGCTGTGAAAGTGCTGTACTCAATAAGCCAGCAAATTTGGAAAACTCAGCAGTCACCACAGGACTGGAAAAGGTCAGTTTTCATTCCAATCCCAAAGAAAGGCAATGCTAAAGAATGCTCAAACTACAGCACAGTTGCACTCATCTCACATGCTAGTAAAGTAATGCTCAAAATTCTCCAAGCCAGGATTCAGCAATATGTGAACCATGAACTTCCAGATGTTCAAACTGGTTTTAGAAAAAGCAGAAGAACCAGAGATCAAATTGCAAACATATGCTAGATCATGGAAAAAGCAGGAGAGTTCCAGAAAACATCTATTTCTGCTTTATTGACTATGCCAAAGCCTTTGAATGTGTGGATCACAATCCACTGTGGAAAATTGTGAAAGAGATGGGAATACCAGAGCACCTGACCTGCCTCTTGAGAAACCTATATGCAACTTCATGGCAGGTCAGGAAGCAACAGTTAGAACTGGACATGGAACAACAGACTGGTTCCAAATAGGGAAAGGAGTACGTCAAGGCTGTATATTGTCACCCTGCTTATTTAACTTATATGCAGAGTACATCATGAGAAACGCAGGGCTGGAAGAAGCACAAGCTGGAATCAAGACTGCCAGGAGAAATATCAATAACCTCAGATATGCAGATGACACCACCCTTATGGCAGAAAGTGAAGAGGAACTATAAAGCCTCTTGATGAAAGTGAAAGATGAGAGTGAAAAAGTTGGCTTAAAGCTCAACTTTCAGAAAATGAAGATCATCGCATCTGGTCCCATCACTTCATGGGAAATAGATGGGAAACAGTAGAAACAGTGTCAGACTTTAATTTTTTAGGCTCCAAAATCATTGCAGATGGTGACTGCAGCCATGAATTTCAAAGATGCTTACTCCTTGGAAGAAAAGTTATGACCAACCTATATAGCATATTGAAAAGCATAGACATTACATTGCCTACAAAGGTCCATCTAGTCAAGACTATGGTGTTTCCAGTGGTCATGTATGGATGTGAGAGTTGGACTGTGAATAAAACTGAGTGTCGAAGAATTGATGCTTTTGAGCTGTGGTGCTGGAGAAGGCTCTTGAGAGTCCCTTGGACTGCAAGGAGATCCAACCAGCCCATTCTAAAGGAGATCAGCCCTGGGATTTCTTTGGAAGGAATGATGCTAAAGCTGAAATTCCAGTACTTTGGCCACCTCATGTGAATATTTGACACATTGGAAAAGACTCTGATGCTGGGAGGGATTGGGGGCAGGAGGAGAAGGGGATGACAGAGGATGAGATGGCTGGATGGCATCACCGACTCGATGGAAGTAAGTTTGAGTGAACTCTGGAGGCTTGGGGTGCTACAATTCATGGGGTCGCAAAGAGTCGGACTCGACTGAGTGAACTGAACTGAGATATCATAATATATTGAAGAGCGAACATATGAGAATTGCTTAGCTCAATGTCTAGCACATGCATGCTCATTAAATGTTAGATAGTATTAATAAGACTATGGGCCTCCTTGATAGCTCAGTTCGTAAAAAATCCACCTGCAATGCAGGATCCCTGCAGAAGGGAAAGGCTACCCACTCCAGTATTTTGGCCTAGAGAATTCCATGGACTGTATAGGGGTTGCAAAGAGTTGGACACAAGTGAGAAACTTTCACTTTTAATAACATTATACCCTACATTCTATGAAAATTAGAAGAATGAACTGCTGTATCTCTCCCCTTGTTATAAAGGAGATAACATTCTTTAAAATCAATATATACTGCTTTGAATGTAAGCACAACCATTTTTTTGTGTTTGTTTGTGGTTTAGCTGCTAAGTCATTTCTGACAATTGCAAACCATGGACTGTAGCCCACCAGGCACCTCTGCCATGGGATTTTGCAAGCAAGAATACTGGAGTGGTTTGACATTTCCTTTTCCAGGGATCTTCCTGACACAGGGACCAAACCCAGGTCTCCAGCACTACAGGTTCTTAACCAACTGAGATACCAGGGAAGCCCTTTATTTGTGCAGTCTCTTTTAAAAATTACTTAACCTAAAAATCAGTTTGTTCAACTTTGAAATGGAAAAAATAATACATATCTCATTTGGATAGTTTTAGAAAATAATAATAATGATAATAACTACTATCATTTATTGAATCTGATGATGTTCTGACCCTGTATTAAACACTGTGTGCATAGTAGTATATGCAATCCTTGCAAAATCTTCATGAATTATTTTGAGGAATCAAGCCATAAGAATTAAATGTGGGTGGACCACATACATCTAATAGAATAATTAGAAATGATGTGTTGGTTACTTTGTATTAAAGTTATAGTATCGTCTGGTTATTTAAATAAGTTTTTGAAGGAAAAGATACACGTATATTCTCCCTGCCATTATGGCAATCCACAAGGCCCACAGCTTGGATAAATGGTTTGAATAAATGAATACATGAATGAGTGAGGGAATTAATGAATCAATAATAACCTGTCTGGAGGTATTTGAGTTTTCAGCTATGTTAAAGATTTGTGGTTTCAGCACAATCCTTTTAAAATTGCATTTTAATCTTAGTTCTCTTAGTATCTTTTCAGACATCCAATAAGGATTAACTCAGGATATATTACATTATACATACATATAATTGCATAAACATATGCTCTCTATATGAATATACTATATATATAGTATATATTAATAAATTGTATGCAGCATCAAATTGTATGCCAAAAATAACAACAAAACGTAGTGTTTCCTTCAATATTTTTAAAACTATGAAAACATGAAACAACTTTACGTTGCCTAAAGTCCCTGTTGCACTTCATACCAATCAAAAACACACATGAAAAATTAGGTTTCATGGGACATACACACAGAAACACAAAATTACATTTTGTATGGCCCTGTGGCATTTTGACAAAATGGCCCTGAAAAGAATATGAAGAAATAGTATGAGGAGTGGATCATGAATGTAGAAGGAAATTGTTTTTATTGATTTTCATTGGCACTACAGTTCATAACACAGGAACTAAATTTATGAAATCAGTTGTAATTTTGGCTCTGAGAGGCAGGCTACCTTTAGCTTTCAGAAGGCTGCCTCTCATATCCTTCCGATTATTAATTTCTGAGTTTCATACCTTTTTCTGATGTTCAAACGATAAAAACCAGAACAAAATAAAGGAAATTAGATATTTTAAAAGAACAAGAAAACTATTATTTTTAGAAACATCCTCCAATAAGATCTTAGAGTCTATATTGGTGCTTCTATGTATTATTTAATTTCTTTTGCACACAAGGCTAACCTGTTACAACAGTAAAAATTTAACTTGGAAACAGAGATAGAATGCAATAACTTTAGTGCATTCAGATTTATCCTATTGTTCTTGGAGGCTCTCTGAATTTTTTTAAATGTTGGAAATTATACATTTATAATAAATGGTTATCATACTGTCAATGGCTTTTGGTTTTCCGATACCTTTATAGAAGCCAAATTTCATATACCATCTTTAATATAGAAAATATTTGTAATATACAAACTACATGAAACTGAAAGAATCTGTAAGGATCCTTTCTTTGGATGTTAAACAGTTACTGAATCCACTGTTCCTCTCCCTTGTGTACGGTTCTATTTCCATTTGCTTTCTGACACATTATTAAATGCAATCAAAAAGCAGAGTGTTTCCTGGAGCAGAAGAAAAGCAGAGGGAAATTATGTTACTCAGAATATCCTAAATTCAATAAACAAAGTCTCTGTGTATATGCACAACCAATTTAACCATGTTGACTCAATTGGTCAATCAATTCTGATTTAAAACAAAGGTCAGCTCAGCCAAACTAGCAATCAATTAAAAAAAAAAAAAAGCACACAGTAAACCATTCACTTTCAATGTGCATGTTTTGAATATGATAGGTGATGCAATTATTCCAGAAAAAAACTCTAATCATATAACACTGAGTTTAAAATTATTGAGATTTAGGTTTCTTTTTTAAAGAATATTCTTTTTACTCTTTCTTGCCTCAGGATATACTTTTAAGTGCAAAACAAAGAAATTAAGTTCAAGTAGACATGTTTTTCTTTGAGGAAATATAGATACATTTTATAATGAAGGAAAACAAATATGATTTTATATTTCCTGATAGTTATAATCTCAGAGACTAAACAAATTAGGATCTGCTAGAGAAAATAGGGCTTCTTAGGTGATGCTAGTGGTAAAGAATCTGCCTGCCAATGCAGAAGACACAAGAGACATGGGTTCGATCTCTGGGTTGGGACAATCCGTTTGAGTAGGAAATGGCAACCCATTCCAGTATTCTTGCCTGGAAAATTCCATGGACAGAGGAGCCTGGTGGGCTACAGTCCATGGGGTCCCAAAGAGTTGGATACGACTACAAAAAATAAAGATTCACTCTCTAGAAAACAATTAAAATTATAATCTTTGGATTTTGCATCATTATCATATCACTATCTGAACACCTTATACGTTGCATGACCAAAAAAAAAAAAAAAAAAAGGCAAATTAAACAAACAAAAGTTACATGAACCATGCAGTGTTGGGAGAAACCCTAGGATACCAATTATCACCTGATAACTTCTGCTAAAATAGAATTTACAATAAAATTACAAATATTCAGTCCATGGGACACCAAAAATGTGCAAAACACCAAGTGGTTAAAAAAAAAAAAAATACAGATTGTAATTCAAAGCTTTCTTAAAACCTATGCATGGTCTAGTATTCTATAGTCCATAGAAACCAACATGACAATAAAGAGAATTCAGTGAAGAGCCCAGGCATGTTCTTTCAAAGAGAAGACTGTAATGTGAAATGGTTATAACTTGGATTCAGAGAGGTCTGGATAGAAACCAAGATTCCTTCTTACAAGTGAAATAAACTTGCACAAGTTACTTAACAGCCTGAGTCTTGTTTTATTGAGAATAATGAAAAAATTTCCCTAAATTTGTAATGATATTTAACCCAAATAATGTGTGCCATGTGCTTCATACAGAGAATATTGAAAATTAGCATTTATAAGCAACAGCTATTATCAGTATATCAGTATTGCCTGTTAAGTAAGTTAGCTAAATCAACAATTTCATCCATAGGCCCCAGCCTATTTTCCTCTCCTAAGGAAAATATAATGAAATATAATGAAAAATCACTTATTTATAAATTTATAATCGGATTATGAAAAGAAATTGCACACTATCATTCAAATACACTGAAGTTGAATATTTTTAGACTTTGGAGGTGGTAGGAAATTATTGTTCTTGGAGAGTATTTAAAACTTAAGGCATATGGGCAGTATTAAAAATATACTCAAAAGTAGCCCGAGAAGACAGCAAAGGCTTGATAAAATGAGTTTTGGCGGATGTCCAATGACAAATAATAAAAACTATCCCCTTAAGGGGCTTTAATGAAATGTTTGGCCACTATGGGCCATCCAAACAACATGGCAATACACAAGACAAAAGCATTCAAGAATCTAATGGTACTGGGAGCTCTATGGAGATATAAGAATTAGGAGTGTCTCTCGCGCTCACTCTCCTTTTTTTTATTTAAATGCCAGAAAATTACAATTAAGTAACCTTGAATAAATTAACTTTTACTGGGTGGGCTCTTAGCTATTTAAACATTAAGGGAAGTAATTTTTTACCATAGATAAATATTTAGCCCCATAACCAAGACTGGGTACCATGCATCCACAAAGCATCTGTATTTTATCTGTACATACAGGAAAGGAAAATGAAGTAACTACCAGATGCAACCGATTTATTCTTCATAGAATTCAGCTAGACTAGTATAAAATTTTATGTAAATACAAAGGTAACTTTTAATAGAAAAGAATACAATCTCTATATTTTTTGGTCTGATATGCCTGACCAAGCATATGTGCGTTACAACCACAAAAAGGCAGGCTGATTCCAGCTTTCATTATGCCTGAATAATTGTGGAGTTTTCCAAGCCATTTTGCCTCTCTGTAGCTTAATCTCTTCAGCCTCTAGAAAGAATCTAGAGTAAATTATTTCTAAGGTTATGTTCAACTCAATTATTTTACACATGTAAGAAAAGAATACTTCATATAGTAAATATATATAGAATAATTCAGTTATATAAATCATTGGAGATGAGACAATATAAGATTAATAAGAAAATACTATTTCTGATTATAATTCCTTTGGGTTATAAGAGCATAAATTTAAATTTAGATATTTAATTCAACTTCCTTGTCCTAAGTATAAATTACTGTTTACCTTAGTTAGTAGCTCAGTCCTGTGCAACTCTTTGCAACCCTATGGACTGTAACTCACCAGGCTTCTCTGTTCGTGGGATTCTCCAGGCAAGAATACTGAAGTGGGTTGCCATTTCCTTCTCCAGAGGATCTTCCTGACCTAGGGATTGAACCCAGGTCTTCTGCATTGCAGGCAGATTCTTTATTGAGTGAGCTATAGGAAGACCTTTAGAATATTGTAAAAATGACAATGTATGGCTCCCTAACTCAATTTAAGGAGGATATTATTTTGCTATATAATCAGAACTAATTTGCATGATGTGAAGGGGCAAATAACATAACACTGAAATGACATAGAGCTTAATAATTAGAAAAAGCACTTATGTAAATTATAATGATATTATGAATAAGTATGACAATTTATACAATTATACTGTCATGTTCTTAAAGAGTATCAAAATAAAGCTGAAGGACCACACCTGAAATGATTTTAAAAATTAATAATTGTACAATGTTGTTAGAAATGTTATTAAGTAAAAAATATTTTGATTTGAATACTTAAAATACATGTTTAAGAAGTTATGCAAGTCATATAGATACTAGTTGTCATGAAGGATTCATGGAATGTTTCTTCTCAGAAGATTTGCTTTATAATTGGTTGTTAGTCTAAGTTAATTCAAATATAAATAGCTGTAACTTCTAAAACAAAATTTAAAGCAAGCAAATATGAACATGATCTAAAGGAATAATGATGATATATAAAACCAAGATAACTATCACCATTTTCAAATGTAAATTCTAAGAAACACAGTGGAAATGTTTATGAATCATTGGGTTTCTCTGAATAAAGGGGAAAGTTGCTTCAATTTCTATTGAGTCTTGTACTAGGGCCTGTGTTTTTGCCACATAAGAATGAAACAATAGGTTTTACATCTACAGTCAGTTACATGTGGCAGTGAGTGTCAGCTGTAAATAGCTTCACAATTCTGTGCATCACTGCCTCTGTTGATTCTTCAACTTGGCTCTGCTTATTCTATTGTTCCTCTTTTGAATGAGTATCTAGAATCCCCTACTCAAAGACTCTATTATTATCTGAGGCATACTTGTCTATATGAGAAACTATTTATTAGGTTTGCCACTAGATTGCCAGCACAGTTGGTATGAAAGACTGTCAGGCAATTAACTGTTTTAATTCAATAATTTCCAAAAATATTACCTAGATTGTAAGAAAGTCTTTTACTTCTTTAATAAATCACTTGTCAAATTATATTTATTGTCCTCAGGAAGCTGATTAAAATAAAAGCAATAAAAATTTAGAAAACTATCTTTATAAATAAAGGTCATATATATCACTTACATTTCAGCTAAATGCACTCTGAATAACTAGATGATTACTATTTGTTAGGTTTATAGGTTTTTTATTAAAAGTAACTTTGACAGACTGGCATAAGTAAATGAATATTTAAGAAATCAGTTAATATTGCTTACACACCAACAATATTTAGACAGATTCCAAAGGAATTGTCCTTTGAGAATACCCAATCAAACAGAATGAATTGAAAGAAAGAATACAGTAGTAACTCTTTAAGGGAAAATGTGGGACAATTGATTCTTTGCACAGATATATATCTGGTTGGGATTAACTAGTGGAAGTTTCCTACTTATGTTTTTATTTTCTCTGTGTGTGTATTGACTGTGTTATAGCAAGCCAAAATTTTCCCCAGTGCTTCTAATAAAAATATTTCAGAGTGCAAATTGTTATTTCACAGCAGGTTCTTGTTCAGAATGTCACTGCTTTCAGTTGTCAAAGTTCATTTCTACCTAATTAGATATTTAAATCCTAAGAATCTTCTGTGAATACCTAGTAAAAGTTTTTTTTTTCAGCTCCTATTATGCTTTAAGGCATTTAGAGTTACAAGTGTGACTTTTCCAGATAAGAATATTTTTAACCAAAAAAAAATTGTTTTTTTAATCAAGTAAGATTTTTAAATGATGTATCTTTTAAACAATTGCCCTTGTCCTCTTTCACAGCACATACACTGCTACTTTGGCAGTTGAATTCAGTAACAGCATCAGATTCCTATGTACCGGTTAGCATTTGATCTTCATTATCAGGTGTATCATTAGAGTCCAACTCACTCACAGGCACAAACAGCAACATTTTATTAATCCTCTAATCACTGGAACAGGCAAGCAAATATATGTTTATGTGTAGAAATTCACACAATTAACTACTGAATGCCTGGGTTTTCTACCTGAATCACGACTGTGAAAAGTGACAATGTTTACCTAACAGATTGTACTTTAGAAACAAGTTCTCATTTTTTCTATTTTCCATAATGATTTTACTTTGAAGAAAATCAGAGACAAGATGACTATTTAAGTAGAATCAGAAAAATAATACCAATTTTTTCTGATAGGTGCAGGAGAACAAGATAATATGACTAAGCTCTTCTACTTATGAAAAGCAAAATGTTTTTGTTGGCAAAACCAGAGAGTAAGACAGAAAAAGTCTCACATGTTTTATTTAAATAAAGCACATCTAGTTGTGCTTTTATGAATGGAATTAAACAAACACCAAATTTGTTAATAAATAAAAAATTTTTTCAAAATATTATCTAACAATAAACAAATTATTAATATGTGCATGATGTAATTGAAATATTCATCAATAAACATGCATATGTATAAAATTTGACTTATTTGTATGTTTGCCTAATGGATGAAAACTTAAGACAATGTCACAGAGAAAAAATACAAATATCCAGTGTTTATAAAGATGAAAGTGACATCTAGAATTTGTGCAAAAAAATGATGTCTCCTTTTCACACTAGAACACAGTTATGTTCCAGGTGGGTGAGTATCTCCAACTAGAGTCCTAGTGTTTAATGACATTAACAATTGGGTGAACATCTAACATTCCTTTATAAACGAGATTCAAAGCAAGAATTTGATGTTCTCTTTATCTTGGATTCAGATACCTTCAGTATAAGGTATTGACTCTCTCATTATTTTTTAGTCCACTGCTAGGATACATTCTTAGCTTCAAGGAAAAACATTACTAACTACAAATAATTTAGTTATAAAATTTAAGAATTAATTATAATGCTGTGTCAATCATTGATCTAGCGCTTCTTCTTTGACAAAGATGAGGGGGCATCTCCTGTGAAAGTACTTTAAGGAGATTAAATTTATGTTATGTTACATTCTAAGGTTCAACTCAATAACTTAATATGATGCCAGATGTTTACTGACATGAATAAAATAGTTGTCATTTGAAGTTTTCAAAGTCTGCTACTATCCAAAGTCATTAAAGCCTAGTGTTAGATTTTTAAAGGCCTTATTATCACCCGAAGCTTTTGTAGACCCCAATATATTTACCTACTACATGAGAAATCTTGAAAACTAGCATTTATAAATCTTAAAGTATTATGCAAGTTGAAAGTGAAAGTGAAGTCGTTCAGTCGTGTCTGACTCTTTGCGACCCCGTGGACTGTAGCCTACCAGGCTTCTCCGTCCATGGGATTCTCCAGGCAAGAATACTGGAGTGGGTTACCATTTCTTTCTCCAGAGGATCTTCCCAACCCAGGGATCTAACCCGGGTCTCCCTCATTGGAGGCAGATGCTTTAACCTCTGAGCCACCAGGGAAGCAAAGTTAGGATCTACTAAATTTCTCTGAAATTTAAAAACTTTAACAAAGAAAATGCTTTATAAACTTAAAAATATAATCTCAAACATAACTAAACCTTTTTTTTTTACTTTGGTGGGGGGAAAATATTAAAACATAATATTCTACTTGAAGATGAATCATATAAAAGAAATAAAAATATCAGTTAAGGAGAAAAGGAGCAAAAGTAATTAATTAAAACAAGTGGTTTTCCATGTCAAATCCATACTTGCTATCATGAAACATAAATGCTTTGCTTTTCATATGTTCCCATAATGTCTAGGGACAAAACACATAGTGATAATGTCATATAGTAATATTAAAAAAGAAAGCAAAAACAAGACATTCTAACAAGCAGTTAGAAAATAACATGAAATGGGATGAAACTAAAATTATGGCAGGTTGATCAAAACATTTAATGAATATCCTACACTTCATCTTAAAAAGCAGCAAAACATTAATTAACAAATCATTATCAGGAAAAATTCAAATAATCAACAGTTCTAATGAGAAATCTATGATTATATTAGTCTAACTAGAATCAATAAAAAGGCACTAAGGACATATCAGACCAGATGCACCCATCTGATCCTTGTAACCATTTTGCCTTTCCCACATAATAGCACCATGTGGAGGAACCAAAATCTTTATTCTCCCTGATCTAACAGCATTCAGATTACCATTGTTCGGCAGGTAAAAAATCCGCCTGTGATGCAAGAAACACAGGAGACGAGGTTTCCATCCCTGGGTCAGGAAGATCCCCTGGAGATGGAAATGGCAAACTACTATGATTTTCTTGCCTGTTTAATCCTATGAACAGAGGAGCTTTGTGGGCCACATTTCAAAGTCTCTCACTGAGTCAGACACAACTTAGCGACTAATCTCATACACACACATACACACACACCACCACCACCATGAGGAGGAACCAGAATCTTTAGCCTTGCTAATCTAATGGCAATCAGATTACTTCCATTAAGTGAGTCAAGCTAAACTATTCAATTCCTTATCTCTTTATAAAGAGAATGTAGGTTTTGAAAGAATTTTAAAATATGTTAGGTCTTACATAACTCAAGACAGCTTCTTACAGAGTTGGTGTGGTTTAAACTCAAGACATCACTCACTCAAATTCCTAACCATTGTAAAGCTCAATCTGCATCTCCTTGCTTGTTGTAACTCCTTCTGTAAGATAAATAATCATCAACTCTTTATGGACACTTTCACTTGGACGAGTTATTAATCTTCAATATTTCTTGCTGCTGCTGCTGCTGCTAAGTCACTTCAGTCGTGTCCGACTCCATGCGACCCCATAGTCAGCAGCCCACCAGGCTCCCACGTCCCTGGGATTTTCCAGGCAAGACCACTGGAGTGGGTTGCCATTTCCTTCTCCAATGCAGGAAAGTGAAAAGTGAGAGTGAAGTCACTCAGTCGTGTCCGACTCTTAGTGACCCCATGGACTGCAGTCCAACAGGCTCCTCCACCCATGGAATTTTCCAAGCAAGAGTACTAGAGTGGGTTGCCATTGCCTTCTCCCAATATTTCTTACTGATATGAAATATGCTATAGCTATTATGATTTTACATGTTGATCTCAGGAAATTCTACTTTGATGGTTGGATCAAAAGTTGTGCCAGAGTCCAAGCTTTGCACCTGTTTCATGTGAGTATTTTATTATCATTCAGTTCAGTTCAGTTCAGTCGCTCAGTCGTGTCCGACTCTTTGCCACCCCGTGAATCACAGCATGCCAGGCCTCCCTGTCCATCACCATCTCCAGGAGTTCACTCAGACTCACGTCCATCGAGTCCGTGATGCCATCCAGCCATCTCATCCTGGGTCGTCCCCTTCTTCTCCTGCCCCCTATCCCTCCCAGCATCAGAGTCTTTTCCAATGAGTCAACTCTTCACATGAGGTGGCCAAAGTACTGGAGCTTCAGCTTTAGCATCATTCCTTCCAAAGAAAGCCCAGGGTTGATCTCCTTTAGAATGGACTGGTTGGATCTCCTTGCAGTCCAAGGGACTCTAAAGAGTCTTCTCCAACACCACAGTTCAAATGCATCAATTCTTTGGCGCTCAGCCTTCTTCACAGTCCAACTCTCACATCCATACATGACCAATGGAAAAACCATAGCCTTGACTAGACGGACCCTAGTTGGCAAAGTAATGTCTCTGCTTTTGAATATGCTATCTAGGTTGGTCATAACTTTTCTTCCAAGGAGTAAGCGTCTTTTGATTTCATGGCTGCAGTCACCATCTGCAGTGATTTTGAAGCCTAAAAAATTAAAGTCTGACACTGTTTCTACTGTTTCACCATCTATTTCCCATGAAGTGATGGGACCAGATGCCATGATCTTCGTTTTCTGAATATTGAGCTTTAAGCCAAATTTTTCACTCTCCTCTTTCACTTTCATCAAGAGGCTTTTTAGCTCCTCTTCACTTTATGCCATAAGGGTGGTGTCATCTGCATATCTGAGGTTATTGATATTTCTCCTGGCAATCTTAATTCCAGCCTGTGTTTCTTCCAGCCCAGCGTTTCTCATGATGTACTCTGCATATAAGTTAAATAAGCAGGGTGACAATATACAGCCTTGACATACTCCTTTTTCTATTTGGAACCAGTCTGTTGTTCCATGTCCAGTTCTAACTGTTGCTTCCTGACCTGCATACAGATTTCTCAAGAGGTAGGTCAGGTGGTCTGGTATTCCCATCTCTTTCATAATTTTCCACAGTTTATTATGATCCACACAGTCAAAGGCTTTGTCATAGTCAATAAAGCAGAAATAGATATTTTTCTGGAATTCTCTTGTTTTTGCGATGATCCAGCAGATGTTGGCAATTTGATCTCAGGTTCCTCTGCCTTTTCTAAAACCAGCTTGAACATCAGGGAGTTCACGGTTCACGTATTGCTGAAGTCTGGCTTGGGGAATTTTGAGCATTACTTTACTAGCATGTGAGATGAGTGCAATTGTGCTGTAGTTTGAGCATTCTTTGGCATTGTTTTTCTTTGGAATTGGAATGAAAACTGACCTTTTCCAGTCTTGTGACAGCTGCTGAGTTTTCCAAATTTGCTGGCATATTGAGTGCAGCACTTTCACAGCATCATCTTTCAGGATTTGAAACAGCTCAACTGGAATTCCATCACCTCCACTAGCTTTGTTTGTAGTGATGCTTCCTAAGGCCCCCTTGACTTCACATTCCAGGATGTCTGGCTCTAGGTGAGTGATCACACCATCGTGATTATCTTGGTCATGAAGATCATTTTTGTACAGTTCTCCCGTGTATTCTTGCCACCTCTTCTTAATATCTTCTGCTTCTGTTAGGTCCAGACCATTTCTGTCCTTTATAGAGCCCATCTTTGCATGAAATGTTCCCTTCGTATCCCTAATTTTCCTGCTGAGAATAATTTTTTAAAAACAGGAAGTTTTAATTGAGTAACCTATTAATTTTTTAAATCACTTCAGTTCAGTCACTCAATCGTGTCCAAATCTGCTATCCCACAGAATGCAGCATGCAAAGATTCCTTGTCCATCACCAACTCCAAGAGTTTACTCAAACTCATGTCCATCCAGTCAGTGATTCCATCCAACCATCACATCCTCTGTCACCCCATTTTCTTCCTGCCTTTAATATTTCAGAGCATCAGGGATTTTTAAATGAGTCAGTTCTTCACATCAGGTGGCCAGAGTATTGGAGTTTCATCTTCAGCATCAGTCCTTCCAATGAATATTCAGGACTGATTTCCTTTATGATGGACTGGTAGGATCTCCTTGCAGTCCAAGGGACTCTCAAGAGTCTTCTCCAACACTACAGTTCAAATGCATCAGTTCTTCAGTGCTCAGCTTTCTTTATGGTCCAATTTTCAGATGACCACTGGAAAAGCCATAGCCTTGACTAGACGGAACTTTGTTGGCAAAGTAGTGTCTCTGCTTTCTAATATGCTGTCTAGGCAGGTCATAACTTTTCTGCCAAGGAATAAGAGTCTTTTAATTTCATGGCTGAAGTCATCATCTGCAGTGATTTTAGAGCCTAAAAAAATATATAGTCTCTCACTGTTTTCATTGTTTCCCCATCTACTTGCCATGAAGTGATGGGACTAGATGCCACAATCAACTGACTCATTTGAAAATCCCTGATGCTCTGAAATATTAAAGGCAGGAAGAAAATGGGGTGACAGAGGATGTGATGGTTAGATGGAATCACTGACTGGATGGACATGAGTTTTAAGCCAACTTTTCACTCTCCTCTTTCACTTTCATCAAGAGGCTCATTAGTTTTTCACTTTCTGCCATAAGGGTGGTGTCAACTGCATATCTGAGGTTATTGATCTTGATTCCAGCTTGTGTTTCATCCAGCCAGGCATTTCTCATGATGTACTCTGCATATAAGTTAAATAAAACTGGGTGACAATATACAGCCTTGACGTGCTCCTTTCCCTATTTGGAACCAGTCTGTTGTTCCATGTACAGTTCTAAATGTTGCTTCTTGACCTGAATACAGATTTCTCAGAAGGAAGGTCAGGTGGTCTGGTATTCCCATCTCTTTCAGAATTTTCCAGTTTGTTGTGATCCACATAGTCAAAGGCTTTTGCATAGTCAATAAAGCAGAAGTAGATGTTTTTATGCAGCTCTCACGCTTTTTTGATGATCCATCAGATGTTGGCAATTTGATCTCTGGCTCCTCTGCCTTTCCTAAATCTAGCTTGAACATCTAGAAGTTCACACTTCACGTACTGTTGAATCCTGGCTTGGAGAATTTTGAGCACTACTTTACTAGAGTGTGAGATGAGTGCAACTGTGCAGTAGTTTGGGCATTCTTTGGCATTGCCTCTATTTGGGATGAATGAAAACATACCCTTTCCAGTCCTGAGGCCAGTGTTGAGCTTTCCAAATTTGCTGGCATATTGAGTGTGGCACTTTTACAGCATCATCTTTTATGATTTGAAATAGCTCAACTGGAATTCCATCACCTCCATTAGCTTTGTTTGTAGGGATGCTTCTTGAGGCCCACTTGACTTTGCATCCCAGGATGTCTGGCTCTAGGTGAGTGATCAGACCATTGTGGTTATCTGGGTCATGAGGATCTTTTTTGTGTAGTTCTTCTGTGTATTCTTACCATCTCTTCTTAATATCTTCTGCTTCTGTTAGATCCATACCATTTCTGCTCTTTATTGTGCCTATCTTTGCATGAAATATTCCTTTGGTATCTCTAATTTTCTTGAAGAGATCTCTAGTGTTTCCCACCATAAATCTTTTTCGTTATAGGGGACTGGAATGCAAATGATGGAAATCAAGAGATACCTGAAGTAATAGGCAAATTTGGCATTGGAGTACAAAATAAAGCAAGTTAAATTTAACAGAGTTTTGCCAAGAGAACACACTGGTCATAGCAAATACCCTCTTCCAACAACACAAGAGAAGACTCTACACATGGACATCACCATTGAATGTCTATACCATGGTGGTCAATACTGAAATCAGACTCACTATATTCTTTGCAGCCAAAGATGGAGAAGCTCTATAAGTCAGCATAAACAAGACTAGGAGCTGACTGTGGCTAAGATCATGAACTCCTTATTGCCAAATTCAGACTTAAATTGAAGAAAGTAGGAAAAACCCCTAGACCATTCAGGTATGAACTAAAGGAAAACCCTTACTATTATAAAGTGGAAGTGACAAATAAATTCAGGAATAAGATCTGAGAGACAGAGTGCGTGAAGAACTATGGGTAGAGGTTCTTGACATTGTACAAGAGGCAGGAATCAAGACCATCCCCAGGAAAAAGAGAGGAAAAAAGGCAAAATGATTGTCTGAGGAGGCCCTACAAATAGCTGAGAAAAGAAAAGATGTGAAAAGGCAAAGAAGAAAAGGAAAGATATACCCATTTGAACACAGAGTTCCAAAGAATAGCAAGGAGAGATAAGAAAGCCTTCCTCAGTGATCAGTTTTTTAAATACATTTTGTTTAATGGCATGGGAAAATCAAAAGAATTATAAAATATATCTCTAACTCCTACACAGTAAAATGTAGCTGACCAGACAGAGTGTGCATCCTTGACAGGAACAGTTTTAGGTGACAAACACCAATTGAGTGTTAAGTACCAAGTGTCATAAAGTTACAACAAAAAAGAGAATACAGTAACATGATAAGAGCTGGGAAGACTCACCAAATGATTAAGAAATCAAACTGATTTGTGACATGTGAAAAGGAAGCAAGTTAGTGGCCTTGTGAGAAGGATGATGTAGACGGAGGACATAGCAAGGACAAGTGCATGGAAGCAAGAGAAATTTTTTCTGTTTGGGGGACACGATGTTTGGAAAGATAGGTTGAAGAAAGTCTGAATGAGATTAGAATTTTGGGTAGGGCTGGGGGTGAAGAACTTTGAATGAGGGCGGTGGCATTATGGAAACGGTGTTTTCACAGCCTTAGTCTGGTGATAGGTATGCTGAATTGTGGCAATGAGAAGACAGAGAAGCAGAGAGAACAGCTGGGGAGACTGACAGAGTTCATGTCAACAACGAGGGGAGTGAAAATAAAGGGGAGTACGTAGCTTCATTTTTTGCTTTTATAAGTCATATCTGCTTTTTAGCATCTATAAGAAACACATAAACGGCCAACAGAAAAGGTATCCTAAGTGTTGTAAAGAGAGCAATCTGGAAAATGGTTTCTCAAAAAAAGCCATCAAAGCTCCGCTAAAAAAGTAATTCAGTTCCTGAAGGAGAGATAGCAGTCACAACATAACATTTAACTACTTAAAAGCAAAAAAGAGGGGGAAGAGGAGAAAAATCACTAAGTGAAAAAAATTATAAAATCTGCCTTTATTCTGAAGGGATATGATTTAATAATATTATTTTCATTTGTTCTTTTCCTTAGATGAATCTGAAATTCAATCTAACATAAGTGATTACTAAGATAAACCATGTGATTAGATGCTGGCAGCATCAGCATCATATTCAACAACATTTACAGTGTGTCAGAAACAAAGGTCCTTTCATAATTGCATATGCAGATAAACTTTATAGGATCACTCGTGCTTGTTAGAATTTGCTGATTCCTGGTCACTTATTACATTCTTACTTACTAAAATGTGACCTGAGGGCAAAGTCTAGATAACTGGAACTGTAATGTCCCTTGAGAAAAGATATATTTTAACTCTTTTCTTCACAAAATGATCTTTGGATTGAAATCATTGCATCATTGCTTACTACTCCTCTCAATAAAATTGAATAAAAAATCTTCAAGTAATTGTAAACTCCAAGAGTCTATAAGTTCTTGATGTTCAGTATAACAATGACAAAATCCTTTCTGTGCTTTTAAAATGCTTAATGGTGAGGATATTACCACTTAGACAGTACTTATAAAATTCCATGTTAGGTCAATAAAATCTCAAAACATTGGTCTTGAGATCATTATATAGAGAGGACATTCCAGGTTAAACCAAGGTTGATAGGCAGTTGGCATAAGATCCCATTTCTGCATCACCTGAACCCATCCCTACACCTATCTTATACACAAAGCCAGCAGCTATATTCAGTACCAAGACACAAAAAGTTCCAATAGGCTTCTATTAGTATATAAAGAAATAACCTTAATACTTAGTTCATATAATTGTCAAATTAACTATTTTTTTCTTCTGAAACATGGACAAAATAATTTATTAGAATGCCATTGATAAGCAAATTAGTGCCATAAAATTCAAATATCAACATCACAGATCTAATGGTCATCTATTTCCTGATGAAGCTATATGAAATGATTGAGATATCATGAACCACTTGCCACCTCTACACACACACACACACACACACACACACACACACACAAATATGCTAAATTAAAAAAGATCAAGTCTGTTCCTGTTTAAGACAAAGTGTAAGATTTTTCATCAGAAGATAGCATACCTGTGAAGTGTCAACTCAAGATCGCTATTTTTATTCTGGGAAGGTTTAAGTTCTGCTGCAACCCATGAAAAGCATGTGAGTTAGTGCTGTTTTATTGTACTTGTTAAGAACTACTATTAAAACAAAGGGTGTTATTGAAGTATTTTAATATATAGATTAAGAAGTTGAATCAAACTCTATTGTAATTCTAAGATGGCAACTTAACTATATGATAAAAAAAGAAAAAAAAAAACCTACATAAAATTCAGATATATTACACCATGGCAGTAAATTACTTCTCTCTAACTTCAGCATGTTCTAGCAAGGCATTCTACCCATACAGCTCTGCAGCTAATGTGTTTTCAATATGTATGGTTCATTCATTCATTCACCAAGCATTGATTGCTTAACTCAGATGCCAAGCTTTTAGAGCACTAATGACTGGGGACACACAGATTCATGAGACATAATCTCCATCTTCAAAAACCTCACTGTTCGGTTGGAGAGAGAGTTGTGTAAGCAGATCATTATAATAGAGTGAGATGTGCTAATAGATGCCTATCCAATGGGACTGTGATGACAGACAAGGCATATTTGCTTGGGGATTCAAGGTCTTAAACAGAAAGTGGCTTGTGAACAATATTTTAAAGAAAGAATTGGAGTTTCCAAGGCAGGTTTGGTAGAAATCAATGAAAGAAAATGATAAATAGTTATACGAGCTAAGTGACAAGATTCAGGTACTACTCAAAAATAACTCTCAGTTGGAAAGACATCAGTGGAATAGAGAACAGATGATGTGAGGCAGAGGGCCTGGCCATAAATGCAAGACAGTGAAGTGACCCTGGAAAATTTTATGTAACCCAATTTCAATCTGCAAAGTATAGATTTTAAAAATAGATTCAAAGGATTGTTAAGGAAATTATATAAATCTGTTCTGTATGTTCTAAAGCATCTTACAAACGTTATTTACCTGATTATACCTAGTTTTGTCCAGTGAGTGTAGAAGTAAAGGTCACTTAATTATAAAAACATACTTCTTAGAAATGGCAAGGCCAAGAAGCAAACTTCATATTTCTCTCTAATATAAACTGTATTTCAGAAAAATATGAGGAACATACAGTAAGGTCTCTTTATAATACATATTGTCTTTAATTCCTATGAAGCGTATTAACTCTTGAACAAGGGCATCCATGATGAAGCATGTATCATATTTAAGAGATGTCAGTTCAGTTCAGTGCAGTTCAGTGGCTCAGTCGTGTCTGACTCTTTGCGACCCTATGAATCACAGCACGCCAGGCCTCCCTGTCCATCACCAACTCCCAGAGTTCACCAGACTCACGTCCATTGAGTCAGTGATGCCATCCAGCCATCTCATCCTCTGTCATCCCCTTCTCCTCCTGCCCCCAATCCCTCCCAGCATCAGAGTCTTTTCCAATGAGTCAACTCTTCGCATGAGGTCGCCAAAGTACTGGAGTTTCAGCTTTAGCATCATTCCTTCCAAAGAAATCCCAGGGCTGATCTCCTTCAGAATAGATTGGTTGGATGTCCTTGCAGTCCAAGGGACTCTCAAGAGTCTTCTCCAACACCACAGTTCAAAAGCATCAATTCTTCAGCGCTCAGCCTTCATTTACAACCAAATAGCACCTGAACAATTTTCCCTCCAATTTCAGAGTATATATATATATTTTATTCTGAACTCATGCAATTTCAAGTACAATTATTATGTGATGTGGAAATATTTTTCATATTTACCTACAGCCACATATAGTCAGCATAATAAATAATAGTGTCATCGTTTATCCAGCAGAGCGTACTTCCAATCCAAAATAAGAATACACTCATAAGCTATTTCGGAGAAGGCAATGGCACCCCACTCCAGTACTCTTGCCTGGAAAATCCCATGGACGATGGAGCCTGGGGATCGCTAAGAGTCGGACATGGCAGAGCGACTTCACTTTCACTTTTCACTTTCACGCATTGGTGAAGGAAATGGCAACCCACTCCAGTGTTCTTGCCTGGAGAATCCCAGGGATGGGGGAGCCTGTTTGGCTTCCGTCTATGGGGTCGTACAGAGTCGGACATAACTGAAGCGACTTAGCAGCAGCAGCAGCAGCTGCTTGAGGGCATTCTTCTCAGCCTACATCTTCCTGAAGCATATTTGAAGTCACATTCTAGACTGAAGGCAGAAAATTTCACAAGGAAGTGTTGAGCACCTTCTGTCACAGTCAGAGATGGATCCCTCTTAAACTACTGATCTACTGGCCAATGTAGTAGACATCTGTTGTGTTTTTGACACCAGCATCCACCTTCCCTATTGTTAGTGCAAATACACTATTTCCTTTTGAAAAACTACCCCCTTTCAGCTTTTAGCTCATGCTGTTTCCATAAATATCTAGTGTTAAGGTAGACACATGATACAGACCTAAACCAATCAGAATATCAGTTTGTCCTATCCACATCATTGGTTTTAATATGTCCATGTGATGCCCTTGGAGACCTGAGACTGCATTGAAATGGCAAACAGACTCTATTCTAGTCAAAGAGGGAATGATTATCTGAGGATGGAAAAGTGGGTCAAGAAGTGGAGAGAGTCAAACAGGGCGTTAGTGACTATGTTTGACCTTGTATACAGTCATGTTAAGTCAGAGTCCAAAATTTTCAAATCCCTAAGCTGATGAACTTCTCTGTGATTAAGGCTAATTTGGGTCAAGTTTCCTGTCACTTGCAATGTAATTAACAAATACAATCAATATTAATGATTTATGCCCTCTCCCTGTTACTAGCAAGAGAAAAAAAAAGTATCTTAGTTTTTGCTTACTGCTTTGCTGGCTACCCTTCCTGGTCTGAATTTCTCTGACATGTTTATACTTGGCTCGTACCAACCTATATACCCTTCATCTCTAAGTCACACACTGTCAGAGACTTACTTCGTAAAGGATAGGTTATGCTTATCCATACTAAGTAGTCTCTTATGTGACCTGATATTCATAGTTACTCTATTCTCATTTTAGCTTTTATCTACTGTTAAGCCCCTTTCAAGTGGGAAATAAAAATACACTTTTTAAAATTATACCCACAGCATGCTTTCCTGTTTCTGGGTTATAGTTCAATTATACCATATCATCATAGCTGTCTCTTTCCTCACTTGTACTTTTATTCTCCAAGGTATTTTGTCCTTTTCCATTGTGGAGCCCTGTTAGGATAACATTCTGATGTGATGTTCTTACTGGATCCTTTGGAAGAAAGAACTTACACTGCACTGGGTTAAGTGCATTTTCTTTGTTGAGTTGAAACAGCAACCTCACTTAAGGACTTAAGCTTTCCCTTTCTTTTCTTTTTAATAGCACCATTTGGATGTTTTCTTCTGAAAAACTGAGTATCCAGCATATGGAAAAATCAACTATTTGTAGTAAAAGCTTGAGGCTTCTGAGGACTTCTGTGGACATCCCATATAAATTCACTGGGATGGAATTAACAGGACTGTCCTTGCATAAATGAACAGAAAGTCTGCAAAGTAATTCTCTGCTAATCAGAGCAAATTAGTCTTAGATTCTACTGACATGGAAAGATTCTAACTGGCATTGAGCCTAAGGACTAGCAATAATTATATTACCATGGATCAGAAAGGGTCAACATTTATATTCCTTTGTAAAATGTAATCTTTATTCAAAATCAAATATCTATGTCTTACCTAATAATTTGATGCTCTATTAACATGATTTTGGACTTTATATATATATATACACACACACACACTTTCTTGTGTGGAGACACTATAGTCGTAGTCATAAGAAATATCTCCCATTAATCACTCAGTTTTCAAAACTTCTGAGATGTTCCTATCCTGTACCTGTCATTTAATAGTTTTAGTATTAGTGGTAGCTTTATGTTATAGATTTATTCGAGAAAGTGTTTCTTGAGTATCCATCACTGTATTAAACCTGAACTGAATAGTAGAAAAATAATTATGTGAAAGAGGAAGAATAGATCCCTCTCCTTATGGAATTCATGTTCTACTAATACTTGCACAATAATTATTTAAAGTTTAGAACAGTGCAAATACTATGCAACTATAATATATATTAATTGTTGTTAAAATATATTCCAAGGCACAAGTTATGTATGCCTGTGGACCTTTAAAAATGATAACTGAAATAGCTTAAAAATCATGCAACTTTGTCAATTTTACCCCAATAGACCTGGGAGGGGAATGGAGGTCATCTGAATGCTTTTTAATGAGATAAAAATAAGTGGTATTTCCTATCACATCAGGTATGATGGAATAGTTTTAATCAGATACGCAATAAGAAACTCAAGCAAAGGAGAATGTCTAGAAGCAGAAAAAGACAAAGTTTTATCTTCCTTTCCTTCAAGGTGTTGTGTAGCCCTAAGATTTTAGAATACCTGGAAGAAAATGCAAAATAAACATGCAATTGTAATGTCACTCCTCCTTTATAATATTCTTCTAAAATGTAACTGATTGTTGAAATGCAAAATATGGACCAGATTAAAAGTGTGAAGTATTTTTTAAAAATTAGAGTTTAAAAACAGTGTTAATTGAGACAGTCACTACACAGATTAAATCAAACAAATTTGCCATCAGATAGGAACTTAACCACTTTTCTATGTCTCGTTAGCTCTCAGAACAGAAATGAAAACTAGCCTCAAGGAAGGAAATGATCAAAATGAATGAAGTATATGTAAAGACATCTGACATATTTGCCTTGGCAATTATGAGAGACATCTAATTAAGTAAGGTCATTAGAACTTGATAGAGCATCATTGGTTTTGAAATGTAGAAATGATGAATTCATAAAAGAAGGTCTGAAATCAATCAGCCATTCAATCAATCAATAAATTAACTAAACAGTCTTTTTCTTCACCCCTACTGTATTTCACTTTCAATACAGATGTCTTTCTCAATACAATACATTTTGAGGAGTACTTTTTCAGAAGGGAGAAATGACAATTGTTTGACTTTTATGGAGTAATAGTAATTAGATAATCAGGGAAAAGCAGAGACAGTGACTTCTATTACAGTGAGCATTTGTCCAAAAGATGCAGCTGTACATGCTCCACTGCTTACAATCTTGTAATTAAAAAAAGTGTACGCATAGTTATATTAAAATAGATAATCAACAAGGACCTATTGTATAGCACTAGAAACTCTTCTCAGTATTCTGTAATAACTTACAGGGGAAAATAAGTTGAAAAAGAAAGATACATGTATATGTATAACGGAATCACTTTGCTGTATACCTGAAACTAACACAATATTGTTAATAAAATATATCCTAATATAAAATAAAAAAATTTTAAATGAAAAGAATGACAAAGTTTGAGAGCATTGGTTTGCACTTTGAAGGTTATGAATGGACAATCATGTTATAGGATGGTGTACGAATGGAGGGGGATTTATTCCTGAATATTTGCCCTCAAGAATAGAGAAGAAATCGACATGAAGTTACTCATTAGTTTAATATTCAAGAACATTTTGAGTCCATCTTATCTGTTTTTTAAACTGCTATTATAAGGTATTTGTACATCCAGAGGATAAAGAAAGTTTCAAAATTAAGTCTATTTTTCTTTAATCTATTTTTCTACTTTATTTTACTTTACAATACTGTATTGGTTTTGCCATACATTGACATGAATCCGCCACGGGTGTACATGAGCTCCCAAACATGAACCCCCCTCCCACCTCCCACCCCACATCATCTCTCCAGATCATCCCCGTGCACCAGCCCCAAGCATCTTGCATCCTGCATTGAACATAGATTGGTGATTCATTTCTTACATGATAGTATACATGTTTCAATGCCATTCTCCCAAATCATCCCACCCTCTCCCTCTCCCTCTGAGTCCAAAAGTCTGCTATACACATCTGTGTCTCTTTTGCTGTCTCGCATACAGGGTTATCCTTACCATCTTTCTAAATTCCATACATATGTGTTAGTATACTGTATTGGTGTTTTTCTTTCTGGCTTACTTCACTCTGTATAATCGGCTCCAGTTTCATCCATCTCATTAGAACTGATTCAAAAGTATTCTTTTTAATGGCTGAGTAATACTCCATTGTGTATATGTACCACAGCTTTCTTATCCATTCGTCTGCTGATGGACATCTAGGTTGCTTCCATGTCCTGGCTATTATAAACAGTGCTGCGATGAACATTGGGGTACATGTGTCTCTTTCAATTCTGGTTTCCTTGGTGTGTATGCCCAGCAGTGGGATTGCTGGGTCATAAGGCAATTCTATTTGCAATTTTTTAAGGAATCTCCACACTGTTCTCCATAGTGGCTGTACTAGTTTGCAAAATTAAGTCTATCTTTTAAAAAAAATTATATTTTATTTAACTCGAAACAAAATGTAACTATCCACATACTATCAAACTCAATATAAATAAGCACCATGTGTACAGAAAGTTATAGTAGCAACTGTGGTCTTTTCATTCTCTTCATCCCTTTAAAAAAATATGAAATAAACAATTGCTCTATGGCTTAAAAATTCTTGTGTTGGATTTATAACATAAATTTACACTATTTCTGTGCAAAATTAAAAATCATGTCAGATTTTTTTCCTTTTATACAACACTTGAAAAGGAAATACTTAAATATGATAGACATAAGTACCATTCAAACAAAAATAATTTATTTCAAATGATTAATTCATTTTTGGAATACTTAATTCAAAATTCTTGAATTTGAATTAAGGTATGAATACTTAATTCATACCTCTTTGAATAATTCAATCTAAGTTACTTTAGAATAGAATTTCCACAAAACTATGTGTGTATGTATAAAATGTCCTTAAAACTTGAAGATATTTTAACTCTTTGCCTAAGTAATTAAAAGCAGTATATACATTTTCAAATAATTAATTATACATTTTGAAACATCAGAGACCAATTACATATTACACAAACTATAGATTAGATTATTTGAGTCATGACAAGTGCAATGAAGAACTTTGGAAATATGCAATATTAATAAAATTAACTTAATATTATCTATTTCAGTTCAGTTCAGTCGCTCAGTCGTGTCTGACTCTTTGCGACCCCATGAATCACAGAACGCCAGGCCTCCCTGTCCATCACCAACTCCCAGAGTTCATTCAGACTCAACGTCCATCGAGTCAGTGATGCCATCCAGCCATCTCACTCTCTGTCGTCCCCTTCTCCTCCTGCCCCCAATCCCTCCCAGCATCAGAGTCTTTTCCAATGAGTCAACTCTTTGCATGAGGTGGCCAAAGTACTGGAATTTCAGCTTTAGCATCATTCCTTCCAACAAAATCCCAGGGATTGATCTCCTTCAGAATGGACTGGTTGGATTTCCTTGCAGTCCAAGGGACTCTCAGGAGTCTTCTCCAACACCACAGTTCAAAAGCATCGGCACTCAGCTTTCTTCACAGTCCAACTCTCACATCCATACATGACCACTGGAAAAACCATAGCCTTGACTAGACAGACCTTTGTTGGCAAAGCAATGTCTCTGCTTTTCAATATGCTGTCTAGGTTGGTCATAACTTTTCTTCCAAGGAGTGAGCATCTTTTAATTTCATGGCTGCAATCACCATCTGCAGCGATTTTGGAGCCCCCCAAAATAAAGTCTGACACTGTTTCCACTGTTTCCCCATCTATTTGCCATGAAGTGATGGGACCAGATGCCATGATCTTTGTTTTCTGAATGTTGAGCTTTAGGCCAACTTTTTCACTCTTCTCTTTCACTTTCATCAAGAGGCTCTTTAGTTCCTCTTCACTTTCTGCCATAAGGGTGGTGTCATCTGCATATCCGAGGTTATTGATATTTCTCCCAGCAATCTTGATTCCAGCTTGTGCTTCTTCCAGCCCAGCGTGTCTCATGATGTACTCTGCATAGAAGTTAAATAAGCAGGGTGACAATATACAGCCTTGACGTACTCCTTTCCTATTTGGAACAGTCTATTGAACCTGCACTCTGCGCCATCGCAGCTGTCCATGGTGGTCGAGAGTGCCAGGCTACGACAGCACAGGAGCAGCCGAGAGGAGCTACCCCACATCCGAGGTCAGGGGCAGTGGCCAGGAGAAGCAACCCCACGTCCAAGGAGCAGTGGCTGTGTGGGTGCTGGAGGGCCTAGAGGAGCTATTCCATGTTCAAGGTCAGGAGGGAGGGGCTGCAGTGAAGAGATATCCCTCTTCCAGGGAAAGGAGCAGTGGCTGCACTTTGCTGGAGCCGTGAAGAGATACCCCATGTCCAAGGTAAGGGAAACCCAAGTAAGACAGTAGGTGTTGCAAGACGGCATCAGAGGGCAGACACAATGAAACCATAATCACAGAAAACTAGTCAATCTAATCACACTAGGACCACAGCCGTGTCTAACTCAATGAAACTAAGCCATGCCCATGGGACCACCCAAGACAGGTGGGTCATGGTGGAGAGGTCTGACAGAATGTGGTCCACTGGAGAAGGGAATGGCAAACCACTCTAGTATCCTTGCCTTGAGAACCCCATGCTGCTGCTGCTAAGTCACTTCAGTCGTGTCCAACTCTGTGAGACCCTATAGACGGCAGCCCACCAGGCTCTGATGTTCCTGGGATTCTCCAGGCAAGAATACTGGAGTGGGCTGCCATTCCTTTCTCCAATGCATGAAAGTGAAAGTGAAGTCATTCAGTCGTATCCTACTCTTAGTGACCCCATCGACTACAGCCCACCAGGCTCCTCCGTCCATGGGATATTCCAAGCAAGAATACTGGAGTGGGGTGCCATTGCCTTCTCCTGAGAACCCCATGAACAGTATGAAAAGGCAAAATGATAGGATACTGAAAGAGGAACTCCCCAGGTCAGGAGGTGCCCAAGATGCTACTGGACGTCAGTGGAAAAACTATCTATCTATGTAGGTATATTACTTTCATAACAACCCAAGGAGAAGTCATTAGTCGAGGTTTACATTCTCTAAATAATAGAGCTGCTATTTAAACTCAAGAAGTCCAATTCCAGTGTCAAGCTTGGTGTGTGTATACATATTATGGAAAGTAAAATTATTTATAAGCTATGTTGCTGCTGCTCTAACTTAATAGAAAAGTAGAAAGACCCAATGTTAAATGGAGATGTTCCAAAGTGCTTTATTAAGCAGGTCTAGACTGGATTTTAATCTCAGCCAAGCCTCCCATTTCATTTCAGCCAAAATTTACCAACACATATCAACTGCACAAATAAGCACAAGGAGGTACTCAGAAAACACTTTTTATTAATTGATAGCTCGGATTTAAATAGCCTTAATTATCTTGGTAAGCGGAACAATCTATAAAATGTTACTGACGTATGCATGGTATGGTAAACACACTTAGTGGTGTAAAGCCAGTCAAAAGTTGCTAACTTATTGACACATGAGTTAACCCAAGCTATGTAACAATAGACAGCTGGAGGTTGTTACAAACAGCAGGGTTGTGTATGACATGAAGGATGCGACATTGCATTTCAGATAAATATAGATCAAAATCACCCTTCAAGTATTGCAAGGAGACTTATCAGTAAAAAACACACATTATAAACTATATAAAACAGGTGACAGTGCCCTCTTGAGGATGCTATTAAAATTTGACACCAGTTACCTAAGAATTTTGTAGGTAAATTGATCTTTTCCATATCCTGAAGTCAATGCCTTTTATTTTTACAATTTTAAGAAAATGCAATTCAATGAAAGAACTATTCACATTGAATACTCAAACTTTTCCTCAAAAGGTAGCCTTTATAATACTATCAAAATTAATACAACCATACAGAACTAGCAGTTTACGTTTCCATAACTATAGGAAAGAGCAGAGTCAATAATTGAATACAGAGAGAGCTTTATGGCTTGGTACTGAGGATTTTTAAACTAAAAAATGTTTTATGAATATGTATCCATACTAAACTATAATAAATCCAAAATTGTATTCAACAGAAGATTCTAAGTATGCTAAATTTGTGTTAGCTTACCATTCTGCTTATAATGCCATGACTTTGCTCAGGGCTGGTGCACCGGGATGACCCTGAGGGATGGGAAGGGTAGGGAGGTGGGATGGGAGTTCAGGATGGGGAACCATGTACATCCATGGCTGATTCATGTGAATGTATGGCAAAAACCACCACAATATTGTAATTAGCCTCCAATTAAAATAAATAAATAATAATGCCATGACTTCTAAGAGAAAGAATATAATAGTCTGAATGTTTCATGGTAATCTTGGTTCAGTTCTGTGATCTAGAACCTTTATGCTCCTAGAAAAGAGAGTGCCCTCTGGCTCTACATGTCGTCCCCTGTACACGCATACACACAGATACACACACGCACACACAACATACATTCCTTCCTTAAGTTTAACATCATAGAGGGTTTGCCACCAAAATACAAATACTCATGAAACAACTTCAGCGTAATCTTAAAAAAACTGCCAAACAAAGAGAAGAACAAAAGAAAAGTAGCCTTAGTTTAATCACAAAGATAGCAATTCAGGGATTCCATTTGAAAATCTTCTTAATCACAAAATAAGAAAATAAGGAGAGAGTCAAATGCGTTAATGGATTTTCTTTCTTAAAATCACAGTAATTCTTGTGTGTTACCTGTGTTAGGACAAATTCATAAAATACTTGGAAATTACAAGTAATTCATTTACAGACTACCTTACTTTCTGAAAAATATAGCTGATTATTCAGATTTGATGTAGGCTATAAGAGAGATAAGAAGTAAAATAAAAAATAAAATATGTGTAGGGGTGATACACTTCCAAACCTGGATATTAACACTGAGTAAAAGAAGTGAGGGTTAAAAATTCCATTGTAATTCCTCTCTTCATTTGTGTTTCAGCTCTGGAAAATTGACAAATATATATAAGAATTTAATCTTAACAAAAAGAAAGGAAACTACAATGGATCTTATATTTATTTTCCCAAGAAACTACTCAAAGCTTATTGAAAATAACCAATTAATTAACTTGGAGATTCTTTTGTAATTGTTTGTTAAAACCTCATTATGTTACTAAGATAACTAACGTATTTTTGTTGTTTCACCCTTTAGTATTAATAGTAGTAGTTAGTAGTTTACAAATATGGTAGCAATTTATTATCCTGTATTAATTAATCAGTATCTTTTAAAAATCCATATAAAATATATAAGATTCAGAATCTTTGGCCCTTAAGCATGAAGAAACAGAAATATCAATTAACAAAATATAAAGACATGTTTGCTGGTCTATTTTACTTGTACATACTGTTGATAATTAAGATAAAAAAGAAGAAGAACAAAGGAAGCCTAATAAATTTTTTGTCAGAATCACTATCATCATAGAAATATGGGATGTCAAATTACAATATATTGATGCAAAAAAATGGTATTGCTTTAAAATGTGTTCCAATAGTATTATACTATCTGGCTCTTCTCTGCGCAACCTTGAAAAAAATTCTGGAATCCAATTGGTTAATGCTGAGAACACTTGGCCTTCTGTACAAACTGCAGATTTCTTTCCACCCACTAAAATGTGGAATCTGTTATATTCCATGAAGCCTCTCATTATTTTGTCTTAATGGAAGGTGCTATTATTATTAATTAACTGATTTATCTAATTATTTCTTTAAATTGACAGAAATTCTGTTAAGAAGGTTGCTACTTTCAGCAAAGTAGCATTTGAAGCTTCCATTCCATTTGAAGCTTCCATCTTCTCTGTTTTCTCTTATGATTAAATATCCTTAGAGAAAGCTAAACTACATCCAACAATCTCCATTTTCTCATCTCCCATTCAATTTTAAGCTTCTCATACTTTGACCTATGCCTTTACCCCATCAAAGCTGTTCTCTTAAAGGTTTACAAGGATCTACTTTACAAACTCAATAGCCTGCACAGGCCTCTTAATCATCTGAAAATACTGAGCCAGGTGAACACTCCTTGGCCTTTGTAACTTCATACTTCTTTGATTTCCCTTCTATGAATTCTCCTGTTGTGTCAGACCTTAACATCTGCCCACCCCCACGTATCCCTTAAGTTTAATTGTTCTCCATAACATTTTTCTGTTCCTCTCTATAAAAGCTGTTTCAGCAATGCTATAGATTTAAAACATCACCACCATAAAGATGGTTTGTATATCACTAAATTCATCTTTGTCTTAGATTCTAATTCTTTATTCTCTCCATCTCACTATTTTCCTGGTCATCTCTCTATGTTTAAAATATCTTAAGTACCTCAAATATTATTATAACCATTCAATACACTGATGCTTCATAAAACATTCCTCTATTTTCTACTCCTTAAATGTTTCAAATGTCTTCAAATCTCCAAGAATTTTCTTGTAAACCCCCCGTTCTTTTGTCTTCTCATCAAATTTGTTATCATGTTTTATACATTTTTATTATGTTTCTGATATATAACTTCTGCTGCTACCACCTTGTTTCATACTCTCTGTGCATTTCTAATGGAAATATTGTAATAGTGCTCTAAATAGCCTTCCTCTTCCTGTCTTTCTTGACAATAGACAGCATGTCTGTTGCTGTCAGATTAGTCTTTCTAAAGCTGAAAAATGTACAATAACCTGCCATGGTGCATAAGTTAAAGTCTGTTTGTTTTTTTTTTAAACAGGCATATAAATCCTTATATAATCTGGCCCCATTTTGCTTTTCCAATATTTTGTGTGCCCTATGATCATGCAACTGTAATATTAGTTGACACAAGTTTAATGTTTTCACCTTTGTTCATCTTTTGAAGCTATTCTTGCTTATTGGGATGCCTTTTCTCATTGTTCATATACCCAAATTTTCTCTTTTTCCCCCTCTGAATGTCATTACTCTCTAAATGTCTGCTTAATCCTCTGCCATAAAGACAATACAAGGAACTAACACTGCTTTAAGTCAAACATTTACACTAAGTTCTTTGTGTGTATTATTTTGCTGAAAGCATTCTCTTTTTTCTGTTATCAATCACTGAATATTAACTGTATTTTTCTTATGGCAGTTATTTATACTTTGTTGAATATTATATGTATTCTTGTGTAGTTTTCTCTCCTAAAAGAGTGCAGTCTTTAAAATCAACATCTATACACACTCCTTTCTCAGGGCTTGGCACAATGCTTCAAGGAAACTAATCTAGGAGTCAACTTACAAATCTGTTTACTTGAAACAACCTTCATAAACTATTCATAAATATGATACACACATATGTATGCACTTTCGTACACACATACATAAGGTGGTTTTAGTGAATTACTACAATGGAAACAAAGTGGTAAGGATTAGTCGCTCAGTCGTGTCTGACTCTTTGTGACCCCATGGACTGTAGCCCACAAGGCTCCTCTGTCCGTGGAATTCTCCAGGAAAGAAAATTGAAGTGGGTTGTCATTCCCTTCTCCAGGGGATCAAACTCAGGTTTCCTGTATTGTAGGCAGATTCTGAGCCTACTACTCATCAAAAAAAGTCAATTATTTTCCATGTCATTGTAATTAACAATCATCAATGCAATATAACAATGATCAGAAAGAGATGAGACACTCCTGTAGAGAAGAGTCTTTGTGAAGAAAATATCTGACTCATTGCTTTTAGTGATTTGATTACCAAAGAAAGCATTGCTAGGCTTTGCTATTCTCTGTTCTTACCTATGTGGCTTCCTTGATGGCTCAGTTGGTAAATAATTTGCCTGCAATGCAAGAGACCCCAGTTTGATTCCTGGATCAGGAAGATCCCCTGGAGAAGGGCTAGGCTACCCACTCCAATACTCCCATGCTTCCCTTGTGACTCAGCTGGTAAAGAATCCACCCACAATGTGGGAGACCTGGGTGATTCCTGGGTTGGGATCCCCTGGAGAAGGGAAAGGCTACCCACTCCAGTATTCTGGCCAGGAGAATTCTATGGACTATATAGTCCATGGGGTCTCACAGAGTCAGAGACAATTGAGCAGCTTTCACTTTCATTTATATTCTTACCTATAAAATTAAATTTATAAAATTTTAAATTTATAAAATTAAATTCGTACCTATTAAAAAAGTAGAAAGAAAATGACAATCATTCAAACAAACATATGAATAGAAATTAAGTCTGAAACACTTGTGTATATTCAAATGATATGAATGACTGAGTGGTCTGCATTTCCCATCACTGAAAGAGGCTGCACACTCAGTTGATAGAAACCTTAGTGCCCTGAGTCACTGAGCACTCTATCAGGAACACTGGTGTCTAGTCTCAGAGGGAATGATGCCTCGATTCACATGATTACCTTTTTGATTAACTTTCCTACTCCCATTTCTATTACTTGTCCCCCATTGCACACAACTCTTCTGAAAGAAAAGATACTCAGTTCCATAAACAAAAATCTTTTTTTTAAATTCTTGGTTTATTTTATGTCCCTTAGCATTTATTTCTTCCTTGAAATATGAAAATGTGCTTTTTAAAGGAAAATCACCTTTTGAAAAAATAACAAATCAGTGGCATTTCTACATCTTCAATAGGAAGAAGCACATTGATTGGGCTAAAAAAGCACATAAACAAATGTGAAAAGTTTGTTTGAGGGGAAATTGCCCTGCCCTAATGAAAATGCAAATAACTAGCAGAGCAATGCCAACTGAAGCTTGCTCTTCTGGGGGGAAATTTCCATCTCTAGAACCACTCAATGTCAGTGCTGGCTGAACTTTAACTTGCATGCTATGCTGTGCTCCTTCAGGGATTTTCCCAGAATTGCATAGCTTCTAGCATGCAAGGGTCCATGATTTGATTTTCACTTGTGAAGTTGGAAACTGCAGGCATAATAATTAGCAGTGACCAGATTTCAACATGTTAAACAAGGAGCTTGCTCTTTAAAATGTACTGAGTGGAAGAGAGGTAGAAAATAAAGTACCAGCATCTGAACAGTAAGTCAGTGCTCCACTAAACCATTTCTGTATCTCATAAAGCATTCCTTGAAGTATAAGCAAGCAAACAATTCTGATAGTAGGTAGAAACCAAACACTAGGTAATTCCCTTGTGAAGAAACATTTTCCAAAAGAAAATGCATATTGCTCTCTTTTTTTTTCTTACTCAGTTGTAGAATTTCATCCTAGGTGTGAATCTCTGCAGAGTTGTTGTTCAAAATTTGTTTAGCATTATAGAATTTTCTAAGATTAATAATGAATATTACAATGCAAACCTTGTCAAATGGAAGTCAGTACTATCAAAAATCACTCAAACATGTTCTTTCTCAGAAAGTTGAGAAAAATGTTTCAATCTCTATTCCCAACTCTATACCCCCACATGCTTTTCCAGTCCATGTATTTTCTCATCATTCATGTCAGGTAAATAGACACTTGGGAAGAAAACACTTCATTACCAAGTGGCATATAGCTTAGTTTTTCTTAGTCTGCCTTTCAATTTCCAAACCAAAATAATAATGATAATACAAGAGACCATTTATCTGGTCAATTTGAATCTTTAATGACAGTAAAGAATGTCATCAGATTTAGCTCAAATGATCTAAACTATGAGAATATTACTAAATTTTGAGGACAGTTGAGCATACAATGAGTAAAAACCTACCTAACAGATTGCTCAAAGACTAAAATTTTCCCCATCTTGGTTTGGCTAACCTAACCTAAAAACAAGAAATGTTTCTAGTTTTTGATTCATGATAGATCTGTTCTATGCATTCAAATGAATGCCTTCATCATTTATTGCAATTAATTGAATATACTAGAGTGATCTGAACTAAAGTGATTTAAATCACAATATATGTACACATTTTAAGTGAATATAATTTTATAGCAAAAACCAAATTAAAAGCATTCTTTCCTCTTACGAATGTCATACCTAAATTGTTGAGGAAAAAAATAACCAGATACAAAAGTTTACATCAGTATGTGTCCATTTACATGGAGTTCTAGAACAGGTACAACAAATAGACAGTAATACAAATCACAACAATGATTGTTATGATGGGTCAAGAGGCTGTGGGAGGAGTAGAGGGGAGACTGAAAAGAGGCACAAGGAAATTTCTGGAGGTGATAAGAATATTTCATATCTTTATGGAGGGTGGGGGGTGATGGATTTACCCATGTATATAAGTGTCAAAACTCACTGAAATATACAATGAAAAAAATCTGACATTTCATTGTATGTTAATTATTCAAAGTATATCTCAGTAAAGCTAATTTATTTAAAAAATGAACATTCAGTCCTGGTCATTTACTCCTCTGATATAAAGAAGGCAACACTAAATTATCTAGAATCCCTTTCAGAAGCTCTACTTATATCTGAGCTTATGATTTTTTTGAACTGAGTGCACACTCTAGGTTAGGGAAGCATGACCTTATTGTGTAATCCCTAGCAGTTCTATCTGTTGGCTTGGCTTTAATGAAATCTATCCATCTTGCTTTGACTATATAATCATCAGACTGTTGATTCTAATTTATTCTCTTTGCTTACAAGTAACTGTGGCTGAGTTTTTTCAATTATGAAGTGTGCTTACACAAACACACACCAAAAAATACGTTTGGACAAAATAAACCTGTCAATTACTCTTCTAACAAAGGTAAAATGTAAAGTCAAGGGATGTTTTTATGTTATTCCAGAGATAAGAATAAAGGGCAAGAAACAGAGAACATTAGGAGGAAAATTTTGGTCTATAAAAAAGAGACTCCAAAACCATAAACTGTAGACAGCAATCTATCTTACTTCAAAACATGTTCCCTCCTCTTGAGGGGAAGTGCCTTCAGCCGGCTTTCAGTCTTAGCGGCTCTAATGTTCACAAATGATGGTGGAGCAAGTTGTGATGAACATTATTACTGGAAATTTATATACAATATTTGACTTTCATGTAAATATCCTCATACCTTCACAAAAGTATAGTCAATTCTAAAATACTACAGATAAATATAAAATTGAATCTATGATTTTGATGTTCCAAACCACACTTTGGAAGAAAGTGCAGATCTTCTTACTTTATGGGAGTAAGAAACTACAGATTTTCTGATCTTTAGGGTCAACAATCAACATGGAAATGATTTCACTGCTTTGGGATGATACTAATAATGATGGTTCATATTTGTTTTGCACTTAGGGGCAGGTGCTTTTCTAAACACATGGTATGTATCATCTAATATTTTCTCTTTGCAAACATTTTATATAGTAAGTTAGTATGATCATTCCTCTATTGCTTATAAGAAATATCTAACTCAAGAAATTAGGTAACTTTCTCAAGTTTAATAGAAGATTTGTAGTGGCACTTGGATTTTAAAATACATATGCCATAGAATGGTCTTCCCAGGTGGCGCTAGTGGTGAAGAACCAGCTAGCCAGTACAGGAAACATGAGGCGTGGTTTTGATCCCAGGGTCAAGAAGATCCCCTGGAGGAAGGCATGGCAACCCATTCCAGTATTCTTGCCTGGAGAATTCCCATGGACAGAGGAGCCTGGCAGGTACAGTTAATTGGGTGGCAAAGAGTCACACATGACTGAGGCGACTGAGCACACAAGCCATAGAATACTGCATATGTGCATGCATAGAATTATTGGTATTTACAGCAAAGAACTTGAAATAATTCTAAAGTCTATCAATAGAAGTGATAGCTAAACTCTGTTATAGGACTTCAATAATATACTATATACAAGGATGAAAATCAGTGAATCACAGCTTCCCACATCAACATGGATTTATCTCACAAACAAAATTTCTGATGCATAAGTCACAGAAGAATATATAAATTACAGTAGCATTTATATGTTGGCTCAGTGGTAAAGAATCCACCTGCCAGTGCAGGAGCCACAGGAGATGAGGTTTCCATTCATGAGTCAGGAAAATCCCCTGGAGGAGGGCATGGCAACCCATTCCAGTATTCTTGCCTGGAAAATACTATGGACAAAGGAGCTTAGCAGGCTACAGTCCATGGGGTCACAAAGAGTAAACATGACTGAATGATTGAGCACACACACACACACACACATGTACACACACAATATTTATATACAACTCATAAATGGAAAACATAAAGCAATATGTTTTGGGAGGGCATATATACCTATTTGTTTAAATCATAAAGAAAATAAATATTAATAAAACACTCCTTTTCTATAATTTCTTATTCTCTCTGAAATTGTTCTCCAGTTACTTTTGTGTTTAACTTGGTTATATTTAAGCTTTTTACCACAAAGGAAGAAATTACATTTGTTTTCATCTCCTAACTTATGATTCTAACAGCATATTTTAATAAATGTTTTAGACCTAAGCATATAGAATATTGTTTTAAAGTATGTGTGCTAAGTTCCTTTGCTACTGATAAATGTCATTCAAAGCCTTATTTGGACTGACTTACTAGACATCGGTTTACTCTAAACTTTTCCCCAGTAGGTTGGGAATATCATTGAGAATACTCTTCCATATCTTGTAATTTATTTTCTACATGTGGATCTCTGCTGTGACCATACTTCTAGAATTGCAGGTCAGCCTTGCTCTCAGAAGTCTTGGCCTCGGCCCCAACCATCTGCTGCCATACATTATTGAATCCATTTACTTGCCTGCCTAAATTCTGAAAATTGCTTCTTGCCATCTTCCTTTGTCCATGAATTCTAACCAGCTGCAAGGAAATACGGAGAAGGCAATAGCAACCCACTCCAGCACTCTTGCCTAAAAAATCCCATGGACGGAGGAGCCTGGTAGGCTGCAGTCCATGGGGTTGCTAAGAGTCGGGCATGACTGAGTGATTTCACTTTCACTTTTCACTTTCATGCATTGGAGAAGGAAATGGCAACCCACTCCAGTATTCTTGCCTGGAGAATCCCAGGGACGGGAGAGCCTGGTGGGCTGCCGTCTATGGGGTCGCACAGAGTCGGACACGACTGAAGCGACTTAGCAGCAGCGGCAGCAGCAGCCAGGAAATACACACATCACCTGTCATCTACCTGTTGTCTGATTGAGCCATTGTCTCCTTCTATCAACATACTTTCATGATATCATAATTTGGTTTTCACCATTTAAAGCAAAATCCATACTGCAAATGCTGGCCCCATAGCAGGAAAGTGATGGATGAAATAAGAGTCACTTAAATACTCTCTGAAGTGCACCCTTCAGTATTCTAGAAAAGAAGCAATAGGTAGGAAAGATAACTGCACTCATCACGAGAAGGTGAAATATTCACCACTAATGTCGGCTATAGGTATATTTTTTTCAGAATATTTCTTCAATCATTTAGTTGACCAATGTTTTGAGACACTTGAATGTTTTAACCATTAAAAATATAGAAATTAAGAACACATGGCCAATATCCTTAATGTGCTCACTAATTATTGTATGAGAAAAAGTATAGAACTTGCCTCAAATAGCAATAGAAGTATAAGCACAGTACAGCAGGACAAGAAGAACTCTGTTCTAGGAGAGCTTGTGATAGCTAAGCTAAATCTTGAATAAAATCAATCATTAACAATAAAGTTAACACATCATTACTGTTTAACTCGTATTTGCCAATAATTAAATGAAATGATTTTCAAGTATAATTTAATTCTCAAACAATTGCTAGGTTACATTGTTAGTCCCATACCCAGTTGAAGAAACTGAAATCCAGATTTGGTAAGAGTCTTCAGTGATGGAGAATAGGTCTTGGAATGAGGCAGAGATAGAGTTCTGATGATGAAGAAATTTTAGTTATAAAATTAAGGATTACATGAAGTTAATTCAAAAATAAAGGCATGATGGAGAGGTAAATGTGGTAATGAGGTATAGAAATTTTAGTTTTAATAATTTAGAGTGAGCAGTGCAGTAGAGTGCCTTGCATATAATAAATAGATTCTGAAGAAATATTTTCTATGAGAGAACAATTACCACATGGTTTACTCTCTAACTTAATTTGTCCACAATTTCACAATGTCGACCTCATATATATGTTAAAATGTTGGTTTCAGAGTTTTTTGGAGATGGAATCTATTATTGCTACATATCCAAAACTAAATTCTTAGCTTCTATCTTCAGTGAAAAAGATCAAATAATACCGAGTTAAATACTGAGTGAGCAATTATATTAAAGTAATAAAAACACACAGCACATATTTATCCACAGGCATCTGTAATGCCTTATCAAGTGTCTACCTCAGTATTTCCTAATTTTGTCAAGGAATAAAATATAAATGCAGACAACATATTTGCATATAAATGCAGACAACATATTTGCTGACAGTGAGAAATCAAAGATGAGAGTCAACTTACAACTCTTTTGAACATTGAACGATACATATCAAGAAAACATTTATCACTATCATAAATATTTTACTAAATGTGCCAAAAATTACAAACATTTTAAGATCACTTGAATGACATGAAAATCCTTCCACATCCTTAAGGAACTTTAAAGAAAGCACATTTTAAAATAATGAACTGCCTCCCATTTTCCTCTATTAAATGATTATCTGATGTCAGATACTCCTCACTTAGCTATAGTTTAATTACGTGGTGGCACAACCATTTGGGGAATTATATTTTAATGTCATGTTCACCTAAAAATAATTTACATGCCACCTGCTTGGCTGGTTCCATGGATGACATCAGCCACTTCAAATGCAGAGAGGGAATGTGCTATTAAGAAGCACAGATCTTCTCTGAGGTCATACTGAATTAATGCTGCAGAATAAGCTAAGAACAACTACATCCCTTACTGGAAGGGATGCCATCACCATATTATATGCCACAAGAGACACAGATTCCTAAAGAATTTCATCTGTCACTCAGTGAAAAGTGACCTGAATTCTAATTTGCTTCTCCAAAATCTACTTTGAAATTTCAGAAAAGCTATTGATTCTCTATGCCCCAGTCCTCCTGTCTCAGAGTTGAGGATACAATCTCCCACATGCAAGGGTGTAATTAATTAAGGTGTAAGCATTTTCCAACCTGTGGATGAAGGTAACAGGTGCAAATTACCATTTGAAAGAGTGATTCATGTCACCAAAACTAACTGCTGACTAGGGAGGCTTAAATCAACCCTATTTGAAGTTCTATTATTTCTTAAATGCTGACAGAGAATCCACAATTACATACAGCATTGCACAGATAAGATATGCTCCCTGCCCTCTGGGTCTGCCATTTCAGTGAAGCAGATGGCAAGATTATAGCATGAATGTGGAAGCAGTGGGTAGAGAAATTATAGATTTTTACAACTCTAAAAGTTCTGAAATTGCATTACCTATAGGTAAATGACACTTAGATAATGGCAATTTCTAAATTTAGATGTTTATACAAATTTTTGAAAAGGCACTGAGCAGCTAGGCTTCAGTTGTTTTCATTCTAACATGTATTTTTAAAATAGGCAGCATCACTCATGCTAATATGTACAATGAAATGTGAAAATCAAATACCTAAATATTTTAATGCATACAATTGCTCTTTACATGATAATGATGGTTAAAATGTATTCTGAATAATGAACAATTATTTTCTTTTTTAATTAAATGAGACAAGGCAATTTTAGGTGAACAGAACTGTTCTAATGTAGTGCCTTTGGAGCCCAGGTTCAAGCTGGTGTGTCGTAGGGGAAGAGATAGGAGAAAAGGAAGGTGACAGACCATCATGGTAAATGAGCAACTGATGAAAAAGAAAGAAGTATGTCCTTAAACTGTGAAGGTGTCACTTACCAAAAAGGAAAGAACATTCAAAAAGTTCTAGGCGGGAGCCTTGAAAACACAACTGAAATGTAGAACAGATTTAATAGTGTCTGGAGCATGAGAAATTGATCAGTGTGAGGACAATGAGGGCAAGATAATGTTCAGCTGGGTTTTTACCTAACTGGATTAATTTAGAAAGGTTTCAACATAAAAAGCTACAGAAAAGCTAGCAACCAAAGATTGAATATTAAAAAGTGGGCACGATCTTTGGGAAGCAGAGGAAGTGGGAACTAATTGGATAGAAAACATATAAAACTAGTGAAAATTATTTTCTGTGAGTATTAAATTGGCAGTGTACATAAGGGATTATATCTAAATTTTTTAAAATGTAGAAAATTTATTTGAATTCTTGAATTGAGTTTTTAAAGCCAATGTAGAATCCAGCTCTATAACATGATGGCATTGGAGAATCTAGAGGCAAATTCTACAATAAAAATTATCCTCTCTGATGTCTTTCCTTATTCCATATTCGTTTTTGATATATTTCCATTTTTTTTCCACAAAATACACTGAAACACTAGTTTTATTAAATGAGTAAAGAATTCTCAATCTTAGTATCTTTTTCTCAGCAACACCGAAAAGGACATAATTCTAAACAATATTTTCTAGTTTTCTGAAGTCCTGCAGGTAGTCTGATGGATCCAGCTGGTGTATATTGTTGCAAGTTATCATCAGTGACGCCCACCGCTAATGGACTCATAGAAACACATTTCTATTGGCTTTGCTGCTGCTGCTGCCAGGTCGCTTCAGTTGTGTCCGACTCTGTGCGACCCCATAGATGGCAGCCCACCAGGCTCCCCCCGGCCCTGGGATTCTCCAGGCAAGAACACTGGAGTGGGTTGCCATTTCCTTTTCCAATGCATGAAAGGGAAAAGTAAACGTGAAGTTGCTCAGTCATGTCCAACTCCTAGCGACCCCATGGACTGCAGCCCACCAGGCTCCTCTATCCATGGGATTTTCCAAGCAAGAGTACTGGAGTGGGGTGCCATTGCCTTTACATAGTATTAAAAAAATAACAGAGTGGACTAATGAAACTTAAATGTCATTCTTATTTTGCATTTTATGTTTATGCTTTGTAATTTTGGGAAGCTGTCTTTTGAAAACAACATATAAGATTACTTTAAAACTACTCATTCTATAAACATTTTCTGAATGTCTCTCTGGGCATTGAGTTAACCAGGCTACCTATTCCTGAGAAACCTTCAATGGAAGACAGAAGAGAGGAATTATAAAAGAAAGTGATAAGCACTATTATGCCACTAAAAACAAACAAACAGAAAAAAACAGACACAGTCTTGAAGATAAGAAACAGCTATCTCATAAAATCTATTAGAGATTTGTTACTATCCATTACTAGACATTATGGTAAAACATCATTTTACGGCAAAATTCAGATCTTTTAACCTCTTATGAAAAGTGGATTATTTTAGTATTTGAAATTCAGTTTTAAAATAATTTATTTTAGATTTACATTATGTATAAATATCAAATTTTCAAAATTATATGTATTTTTACTAAACCAAGTCATATTTGTATTTTGAGAAAAGTTATCTTGCTTTTTGAAAAGGAATAGATTATATGAGAGTTCTTTATATATATGATGTTACATATAATATCAATTCAGTTCAGTTGCTCAGTCATGTCCAACTCTTTGTGACCCCATGAATCGCAGCATGCCAGGCCTCCCTGTCCATCACCATCTCCCAGAGTTCACCCAGACTCACGTCCATTGAGTCAGTGATGCCATCCAGCCATCTCATCCTCTGTCATCCCCTTCTCCTCCTGCCGACAATTCCTCCCAGCATCAGAGTCTTTTCCGATGAGTCAACTCTTCGCATGAGGTGGCCAAAGTACTGGAGTTTCAGCTTTAGCATCATTCCTTCCAAAGAAATCCCAGGGATTGATCTCCTTCAGAATGGACTGGTTAGATTTCCTTTCAGTCCAAGGGACTCTCAAGAGTCTTCTCCAACACCACAGTCCAAAAGCATCAATTCTTCAGCGCTCAGCTTTCTTCACAGTCCAACTCTCACATCCATACATGACCACTGGAAAAACCATAGCCTTGACTAGATGGACCTTTGTTGGCAAAGTAATGTCTCTGCTTTTGAATATCTGCTTATGAATATCTAGGTTGGTCATAACTTTCCTTCCAAGGAGTTAGTGTCTTTGAATTTTATGGCTGCAGTCACCATCTGTAGCGATTTTGGAGCCCCCAAAAATAAAGTCTGACACTGTTTCCACTGTTTCCCCATCTATTTCCCATGCAGTGATGGGACCAGATGCTATGATCTTCTTTTTCTGAATGTTGAGCTTTAAGCCAACTTTTTCACTCTCCTCTTTCACTTTCATCCAAAGGCCATTTAGTTCATCTTCACTTCCTGCCATAAGGGTAGTGTCATCTGCATATCTGAGGTTATTGATATTTCTCCCAGCAATCTTGATTCCAGCTTGTGATTCTTCCAGCCCAGCGTTTCTCATGATGTACTCTGCATATAAGTTAAATAAGCAGGATGACAATATACAGCCTTGACATACTCTTTTTCCTATTTGGTACCAGTCTGTTGTTCCATGTCCAGTTCTAACTGTTGCTTCCTGATCTGTACATAGGTTTCTCAAGAGGCAGGTCAGGTGGTCTGGTATTCTCATCTCTCATAATTTTCCACAGTTTATTTGTGATCCACGTAGTCAAAGGCTTTGGCATAGTCAATAAAGCAGATATAGATGTTTTTCTGGAACTCTCTTGCTATGGCTGGAGGGACATATGCCTAATGAAATCTTAATTCCTTTACAATCTCTCGTTTCTTGTTTCCTTGAACTCCCCACAAACAGGCCGGTGGCAGTGGGTACAAGTGAGGGACTCTGGAAAGGCTACTCCTCAGCATGTCCCAAAGGCACTATCTGCTGAGTCCCAGTAGCTGTTACACAAGCCGGTGGGAGTTCTTCTGTCCTTACTCTTCTTTGTGCCAAGGATCAGACCAACAAAACTGTGAGCACTGGTCAGATATTTAGCAAATTTTCTGGCAGGCTATGAAGGGGATTCCTTGGCATGTTTTTCCCGCTGCTTTTTCCACCTGTCCTTCAGCTCTCTCTCCCGGGACTTGAGCCTGACCAAAACCCAGGCTGCACTTTGCTGGAGCAGCCATGAATGGATACCCCGCGTTCAAGGTAAGAGAAACCCAAGTAAGACAGTAGGTGTTGGAAGAGGGCATCAGAGGGCAAACACACTGAAACCATAATCACAGAAAACTAGTCAATCTAATCACATTAGGACCACAGCCTTGTCTAACTCAATGAAACATATAATATATGTGTATGTAATTCTGTAATTAGAGGCTAAACCTTTTAAGAAGGGTGTATCATCTGATTAAAAAACTTCTCTAATCTTAAGAAGTATTTTATCATAACTTTACATATACAGGTAATTATAAACAAATAATTTTACTGAAGCAGATATAGTAAAGCTTTTTAAAAAGTTAATTGAAAATGAAATAAGTAACTACACATTTTATCTTGATTCTTGAGGTTGAGCAACAAAACTAGTTAGCCCTGTACAGATATTATAGTCTACTTATGTGTAATTAAAATAATCATGAAAATGCCATGAAAATAATTAAATATGTAATGGATGAAATCCATGCCAGAATCATGAGGCTTAAATTAGAACTCTAGAACTTATCTGAGGAAACTATCCTTTATTCTTTGTAAATAAGTTAGTTTGAAGGAACCTGGCACATAATAAGAACATTTTTCCAAGGAGTTATTTGACTGCTTCCAAATGCCCTGCTAATCCCTTACACTAAGAAAGGGAGAAATATTTTGAGAAGAATGAAGCCTATTGTATATTTGAAATAATATTATTTAAATAATCAAAGATATTCTTACATTCTATGATATCAGATGTGAAATATTTTATTAGGAGCTATCAGGAAACTCAATTAAGAAATTGAAATGCTTTAACCAGCATTGAGTTTGTCATAAACTTTCTCCAGCCTTCACTTGTTTTACACTCCTTCATGCAATCTGTATGATACCTCAAGCAATCGAGTCCAATAGAATTTATCAAAGGTCCCGAGACTTACTTTTGTGAGTATTCATCCTTCTACTTGGAATATTCTTTATTCCAAGGTTTTTCAACTTGGGCACTATTGACAGTTTGAGCTGGATCATTCTTGTGGCTGGTTGTCTTTTTTTTTTCCCCCTCTTTATTCCTACAATTTCTATTTTCATAATTATACTGATAATAGATTTCTTTGATAATAATTTTTAAACCCACTTCAGCTGTATTTTTAGTTTGAAATCTATAAAACTATAAAGTATTAATTGCAGAATGTGAGCTATATACACATATTTTCTCAGAGAGAAAAACACATGAAGAATTAAGCAGGCAGTGAGGGGCTGCATCTGGGGATTACACAACAATTTAGCTCTGTAGCAGCCACTCTAATATCTGGAAAAGCAGGAAGATGAGAAAATGATCCTCCCAGAAGAAACTGAATTCCATATGTCCATCACTTTCTAAGGATTATGGCCAGTCCTCAGATACTTATTAGATTATGCTCATCCCATTTGACTGAACAGACATGAGTTGCCACCAGTGATTCTGGGAACAGCTTCAGGAGGTGTAATTAAGTTTCTGACACAAAGCCTGTATGGATTCAACATTACACAACAGTGTATTTGTGTGTGTGTATAGCATTTATTCATAAAAGCATACAAGAAACCAATTTATTAAAGATAAAATAATACAAGTAATAAATTCTCCATGTTCTAAGGTCCTAAAACGGCTGCAATTTGTCCATCTTCTCTAGGTTCTCTAGAGTGTCATCCAAGAATGGTGCTAACTATTCAGAAAGGCTGGGTGACGCAGAATTATATCCATTTAGACAAAAACCACCTTATCACTCCCAAGCTCATAACCTTGTGTCTGCCCTCTTAACTCTTCCAGATTTCTTATCTCTCAACTCTTTATCCCTTAGTTTTTGGGATCATGGCGAGCTTTTTGTTTTTTATATTCTGTTAGCAAAGTTTATTATCGAGAGTTCTAATTGAAACATGTATACTATCATGTAAGAAACGAATCGCCAGTCTATGTTTGATGCAGGATACAGGATGCTTGGGGCTGGTGCACAGGGATGATCCAGAGGGATGGTGTGCGGTGGGAGGTGGGAGGGGGGTTCATGTTTGGGAACTCATGTACACCCGTGGTGGATTTGTGTCGACGTATGGCAAAACCAATACAGTATTGTAAAGTAAAATAAAGTATAAATAAATAAATAAATAAATAAATAAGAGAGATATCTTTAGTTTTTCTTATTTATACTTAGATTGAGCTTCCCTCGTTGTTCAGATGGTAAAGATCCTGCCTGCAGTGCAGGAGACCTGGGTTCAGCCCCTGGGTTGGAAAGATTCCCTGCTGGAGGGCATGGCAACTCACTCCAGTAGTCTTGTCTGGAGAGTCCCCATGGATAAAGGAGTCCGGCGGGCTATAGCCCATGGGGTCACAAAGAGTTAGACATGACTGAGTGACTAAGCACACACAGTGCACATGCTTAGATTGGGGTAACATCTTCCTACAAAAACTTAACAACTTTAGAAAACAATGTCGATTATCAAAAATATAATTTTATTCATCCAGAGAAAATAGCTGATGAATAAATAGCGAAATGAATATGTTCTTCCTACTACACTCTTCCAGCAGCCTTTTAGTATACTTCTTTTATGGGTTTTATGGATTATAGGATGTTTAGCAGCATCCTTGACCTCTACTCACCAAGCGCCAGTTTCATTCTCCGAATTGTGACAAACAAAAATGTCTCCAGACATTGCCGCATATCTCCAGGGGGTGGGGAGAAGGGGATGTAAGTTAAAACTGCTTCCTGTTAAAAATCACTGTTTAATCTATTCATACATACTTGATTAAATCTTAACCATCATTCACCTTTCAGATGTAGATCAAATATAATCTTTGTAGCCTCCTAATACTACTACTATAACTGCTAGTTGTTTGTATTATATTCAAACAACCCACTCTTTCTTCTTATAAGTATTTGTGCTCAATGCTTGCTTGCATCATTATGAAATCTAGTTTAATACTGGAATTATGCATTTTCTTCCCTGGTGTCTCCAAGAGAGCTTTATCCCAAGATATACCTCTTATTTGCTCAGATAGTATCTAATATTTGTTATATAACAGTCACTATTACCATCATGACCATGTTCTTAGCCTCCACATCACTGTTCTATATGTACTATATATTTTGAAAAAGCAAAACATGATTAATATTAATCAGTCTGAAGGATGATACAGGCATGTTCCTTTCCCTTTTATTGCTTAAAATTTGAGAGTAAGTCTTTGCTGTTGAATTCAGTAACGGTCTTATATTTTCTTTCTGCAGATAAAGTTCATTACTAAACAAATTAGCTTTTCAATTACTGCTGCTAAGCCCTAAGTAATTGGAATTCACTGAAACTTTCACAGTCACTTTTTCCTAGCTGTTCTTTTCTAAGCATCAACAATTTAAAATAAGATGAAATTACACTGCTTATGATTTTTTTTAAATATATGAATTAAAAATGTAACTTGTCTCTCAGCCTGAAGCCAGATAATTAAAATAACAAACTTCCAATGTTTTTCTTTTTTTTTTTTTCTCTTTCTCTCTTTTTTCTTTTCCAGTCTGTGTCAAGCCTGGTTAGTGTTTGGATAGGATTCCTAACTATAAAACTTCGTGTTATTATAGATAGGAGAGCAAATAATTATACATCTTTTTCTATTATTTGTGAGGAAACATAACATCCTAGAACTAGACTGCTAATTGAAGTCTAAAAGAGAAGACAAACAAAATGAATGAAATTTTGAATCAAGTGGGAAATCAATGGTCAGGAAAGTCTTTGAAACAAATGAAGTGGACTGGAAAAGAGATACTTTTAGCCCCCTTCGTCTTAAAATTGACACAAGTGAAGGATGAGTGCTCCCAGGTTCTCTAGCTACAGGGCCTCTAGATGAGGCCCTAAGGAAGGCAAAGCAATTTGAGGATACATGAAGGATGGCTGAGATGATGTGACAAGGCTGGGACCTACAGGACAATCAAATAATACCAGCAACATTGAACACCCATCACACACACACACACACAAACACACACACACACACGCCCCAGACAGCTTATCCTCTCAATCATAGTCAGAGGTGCTGACTTTACAGATGGCAGCTCTGCATTGGGTTCTTCAGGGAGCTGATTCATTCATCATTAGACAACTGGACATTCTTTCAAGACCTAGTAGAACCTAGCCCACTATGTAATGAGTTTCTGGTCTGTTTCATTTTAAAACTACTTTTGCATTAGCATTTATTTCTCTTCCTTTATTCTCATAAACTACCTGGACACCAAGGTCTGCTTCTACTAATATGTGACCTTTAAGGACTAAGTTCTTAAACTTGAATGCCACCCTAGTGCTTGCTGTTGCTGTTGTTGCTGCTACTGCTAAGCACTTCAGTCACGTCCAACTCTGTGCAACCCCATAGACAGACAGCAGCCCACCAGGCTCTCCTGTCCCTGGGATTCTCCAGGCAAGAACACTGGAGTGGGTTACCATTTCCTTCTCCAATGCATGAAAGTGAAAAGTGAAAGTGAAGTCGTTCAGTCGTATCCTACTCTTAGCGACCCCATGGACTGCAGCCCACCAGGCTCCTCCGTCCATGGGACTTTCCAGGCAAGAGTCCTGGAGTGGGGTGCCATTGCCTTCTCCAACCCTAGTGCTTAGGGCTCTATTATTTGATACCTGACCTTCATGACAAGGCCTATCTACCTGCTTGGAGTTTCCACATTTTACTCAGGTTCCTCATCCCAGCATTCTAGTCACTTGTTAGATTTCTGAACCACATCATCTGGGATATAAGATAAATTAAGAGTGGCAGATCTACCTTGCAAACTCAAATATGTCTGAATTCAAAGTTCTCTATAAATTTCCTTTCTAGAACCAGGAGACCAGGCTTGCTACACCCAGGTGCTGCTATGTTTCCCCAGTAATGCTGGAGAACATTCCCACAAGGCTCTCAGCAATGCTTGCAGATATCATGTCTTCATGCTTTACTTAGGATCTACCCCAAAACACATTGTTCTAGATTGTCACCACCTGCGGAGACCTACTCAAGATGTCTGGATATCTGGGACATTTCTGATTCTGTTTTCATATTCAAGACACACAAACTTCAGACGACAGCTACCATTTTCACATTATGGTTAGTTAGTCTTGCATTAATTAAAATAGGCATAACATCTCTACACACAAAAAGATTTATATGCTTTAAATGTGGATAAATTTGCTGATAATGCATTAATAGGCTTTAGTATTTTTTTTCTTTCTGGTCACATAACCACACCAGTGATTACAGCAAGATGAATTAACCAGCCCTCCAAAGTCAAAGATATGTTTAATATTTGCTATCCTCCAGGGGATAGAAAATAAAAATTTGTAATCATCTATAAAAAATACTGTCACTTGCACCAATTGACTACATTTCTAGACCTGCTTTGTTAGCTGTTCTGGGGATAGTCACCTATCAATACAAATCGAAACCACACAGTCAGTTGGGGTTCCTTCTGACTACTGGGATAGTTATGTTTGTAACATAAGAATTTGTTTAACTTTTTCCATACCTGTTATACTTTCCAAATCTTCAGATTATTCTACATTATGTTTACTTTCTTTTTACAAGATTAGTACATTGTTCAATGCTTTTAATCTCCTATGTTATCCATCATAACTGTAGTTTAAGTAAAGCTAAAATTAAAACACCTAGTTAAATAACTGTAATATTAATCTTGATTTTTGGATAATTTTAAAGTGACATGTTTATTGTGTTCTCTTCTGTTTTAAAGAAGATTATCATATTTAAATAATCAAATTTGAGTTAGGTATATTATGTGAGCATCAAAGCAGGAAACAAAAGAAGTTATTAAAGATCAAATTTAAATAGTTTTATTCTAAGAATACCCCTATGTTTATAAAATTAATATCATATCAATTTTTAATATATCCTACTGTACTAAAACCTTGTTAGTGGGTATAATATTTTGCTGCTCAAAGTCAGTATCATGTTAAATAAATAATTTCTCTCTACTAAGAAAACTTCCTAGATAACTTCTCTTATATTTTAAAAGAAAAAAATTTAAATTATAGTTAAAAGTCATAAAAAGCATTAAATGATCATAGTTATTAATATATAAAAAGTTGCTAAATCCAAAATTCAATTGGCTAATTGAATTTCCACAGGAAATCCAAGCATTTCTGCAGTTAAATTGAATCAAGTTGATAAAATACTAGTAAAAAATAAGCAGGAATGATATAAAGCAGGTTTGCTCACATTGTAAAAGATTACATACTACAATTTCAATGAGCTCACAGAGCCATATTTCCCTTAGTAACACAATTCAATAAATATATACTTACATACATACATATATGTGAGTATTGTTCATATATAAATGAATACATACACATACAAATATACAAATGTAAATCTAGGGTTTTTCCAGAATTTTGAAAAGAACAGCATACTGATAGAATACAGCAAATAGTGTAGGATAATATATTAACACTCAAACAACTAAGGTGTTTGATCAAATGCAAAACAGAATTTTCTTCACACAGAACATAATGCCTGTTTATGAGAAGATTCCAAGGAAGCTCAGTTGGCAATTTAAAGAGTCCTTGGGGGGATTAATTTAGCTTCTTCATCAAGACTTAGCAGAGAGCACTGAGTGGGGTATGGTAAAGATAAATTTATCTTAACAGTCAGCAAAGCTTAGGCTGGGTTTCCTTATGGCAAATCATGAACATTCTGTAGGACTTGGGCACAAGATTCTCATGCAATAATTGCATTAGATTAGCTTTGTAAGAAAGCTTAGAAATAGTCGTTAACTGCTTACTCTAACATTTATTTAAAACGCAGTCATCGGAAACCCTTTTGAGAAGACTATCAAACAAATTACTTTTATTAGTTAATCAAATTACAAACCAACTAAGCCATTTGGCTCTGTGATATCACTGAATATGTTTATTTTAATGTTGTAGACATTCAATATTAGGCCAAGATCTAAAAACACAGGTGTGTGTGCATGTTTGTGTGTGTTTCACATTTTTCCTCCAAAGGAAAGCCAAACAATGCAACATATTTTTTCTATGACAAAAATAAGAGGTGTTACAAATATCAGTGATGTGTAGAAACTTTTAATTCTGTGGGATGCCAAGGTGGCAGAATGTTGTATCCCGAAGAAAGTAAACGAGGCAGGCAGAACGGCATGTATGCTAATACATATTTTGCTGACAGACACACACAAGTACAGCTTTAAAGGGAATACATAAAAATTATGCTGCAGACAATGTCTTTATACAAATTTATCATAGCATCTGTGAGCTCCATTATATGTTCATAAAACTAGGAACACGTGTCTTCACAGCATGCTCATTTTGGTATGCCCACTGCTGTTATCTCACCTTCTTTTCTGTTAGCCTGGCTGTTGTCTTTCAGATCATAGCCTCAGGAATTCTTGTTCCTACACTTCCACATCAAAATGAGAAGTTTAAATGTAAATACATCAAAGGTACAACGTGTGGTACAAAAGGAGAGGGAAATAAAACCATACTTAGACAATTCAAATAACATTTCTAGAATTGGAGGGAACTCAGGAAAAATCCCATAGATGACTGGGCACAAAGCGGGAAAGTCCAAGGGGATTAATGAATCGTTAATACAAGTCTAATCCTAAAAAGCATTGTGGTTACTCCAAAGTCAATGAATCTTTAGTGCTGCTTGTAATTTCAGTTAATGGCAGCAAAGACATTACACAAAACAGTTCTTGATAAATCACTTGATATGTAATAGGAATGATCACTGTATGAAATTCCAAACATGTTTACCTCATAAGTAGTTCCTACAGATATTAGTATCTCACATGCTAAACATCATTACTTTTGCAGTCTGTATGTCCGGAAAACTTCCAATATTTTCCACAAAAATTTTAGTACAGATGTTGTAATACTGATATTTTCAATGGGTGCAATAAAACATATTCTATTAAGCTTTACAAAACTTCACAAAGACTGAACTTCCAAAATACAACTTTAATTAAAATTCACTAGACTTAGAATCCATGAAATAATGGAGAAACTGGACCTTGACACAGCTGAGAAAGAACAACTTAAAACATAGTTAGGCTGTATAATGTACGAATAGGCATTTTAGAGAAATTTTCTATTAAATAATAGGCAAATGGAAACATTTCTAGTTTCCTTCATCTGCAACTACCTACAATAATTAGGAAATAAATTATCCACTTCAAAACAAATCTCGTAGATTTGCTTGGTACTTAAAGAACAATACAACACTGTGAATCGGGTTCAAAACATTTCAGTCAAATGACAAGCAAACAAAAATTCTTCCAAATCCTTATACTCTATGCCAGAGTTGGGATTTCTTCCAACTCTTATTAGAACTGCATTAAGAAACAAGTCACTCTCCTAATGCTGTTTGTACACTAATAGCCATTTCATTTAGCTTTTCATAGCTGAAAATTAAGGGCAGATGCTATGCAAGATGTTAAATGCAATGTGTTCTATATGTGAGGCAATTTCTCTGAAAATCTGTGAAATTTTTGTTAACCTTTTCCTTTCTTGGCTATCTCTTGGGAGAAAAATGACACAAAATTGTGCATTTCAATAAACTGCCCCCCAAAGAACAAGCTATTACCAGTCGTGAATAGGATTAACATTTCTTAGTAAAATTATTTATTATGTAACTTGAGTTATAAAATCACAGAAAGTTAATGCACTCTTACATTTTTAAAAAAAATATGAATTAAGTAAAAATTCTTTTTCTGAGTACTATTGCTATCGTGTATGAGTGAAGTGAAATTGCTCAGTCATGTGCGACTCTTTGCAATCCCATTGACTGTAGCCTACCAGGCTTCTCTGTCCATGGAATTTTCAAGGCAAGAGTACCGGAGTGGTTTGCCATTTCCTTTGCCAGGGGATCTTCCCGGAGAATAAACCCAGGTCTCCCACATTGCAGGCAGACACTTTACTCTCTGAGCCACCAGAGAAGCTATAGTGTATAGTTTCAGGGAATAAATGCTTTTAGAAAAGTGAAAAATAAATGGCAAGTGTACAGATATACTCAAACAGATTTAAATTCTTGTGCTGATATTTATTTATGCCATGATCTTAGATTAAAAAACCCTCTGGATCCTCAGATTCTGTATTTCTTAAATAGAAATAACAAGAATAATGATAAGAGCTACCTTTGTGGAAGAGAGCCTAACATATTTCAGGCACTGAGTAAGATGCTCTGTGTCATCAACTCCCTTTTTTTCCGCTAATAATCCGGTTACATAGGTATCATTATCCTAGTTTTTAACAGATGTAGAAACTGAGGCTCGGGTGGGGAAAAAGAAATGAAAATGTAAATAATATCTACCTTCAGGTGTTTTCAAATATTCAAGAAAACCATGCTTTATCAATGACAAGTACAGTGCTCTGGGGAAAAATAAAGGGCATACTCTTCAAATATCATTTTCCATAGTTCTCCACCTCACCTCACTTTTCTGGAGAATATCTCTCCTGAAACACAGAATTCTTCAATCAAATGGCCATCAATCTATACTGCAGAAATTAACATTTCAAAGTATTAATGCCCTTTTTCCTGATAAGCATCAATTCATGCTTCCACGCAAATGGATATCAAAGTCACAAAGCTTCTGTCCATGGTTCTCCTAAGCCATGCCTCACTGAATTGCCAGACCTTGATTTCTATGACATTGACCTTCTTGGGTTAAGAAATTCCTCTCTTTGTTATCTCTGAGCATTCTTTTGTACCCAACTCTTCCTAAATCCTAAATACTATTCCTGGGAGCTTTGTTATAGATTCACAGTCTTTCTTGCTATACTAAGACAGTAATGGAAGGCAGAAAAATTCTGTGGCATGTATTTTATACATAACTCTTTGTCTGTAATTTCAAATAAAAGGAAGGAAGAAAGAAAAGAAGGAAAAAACCTGATCTTTACATGAAAGAACAAGGGAATGAGTCATTATGCCAGACCTTTGTGCTTATATTGTTTTTGGTTCTTACCAGCACACACATATATTATTTCACTTACTCCTAACAATAGGCTTGCAAATTAGGAATCCTCAGTTTTATTTAAGAGTAATTTCAGGTTGAGAACAAAGAAATGTTGAAATTATACTGCTAATTTGTGATGGAGCAGGAATTTGATCCTGGTCTGACTCTAAAACTCTTGTTTCTCCTGCCAATTCTCCTACAAGAGGGAGGCTTAGATGTCAGGATAAGAATAGGGAAAATGAAACAGAAAATACGTGCAGAGCCTCATTGGAGTTCCAGGGTCTGCTTTTACAGCCTCCAGCACATTTCAGGCTGTGGTCTGCTTCCGGGCAAACAGCAGCTCTGGCCTTGCCAACAATCAAGGCTGAATGTGGGAGTCAAAAGACTCTACTATTTCCAACTACATCATCCTTGTGAATTCGTTCTCTGCTGTTGGACCTTGATCTCACCTGCCAGCCCATCACCGCCTTAAAGTCAGAACTGACATGTTAACATTTCCCTAAGTCTCATTCCAATGTCTTTGAAAATGTTTTCCAGTTTCCTTTTCTCATTTGCTTTACCTTACTAACTCAAGCCTCTTGTTCTAAGCAAAGATAATTGACATCATTTTCCTGATGACTTTACTTCCATTTCTGTCATCTCAAACTCACATTTCCTCTTGAATGTTGTTTTTCCTTGATCTTCTCCATTCTTTTCCTTTTTCTTAATTCCTGAACTTTTAGCATTTTCCTTATGATCATATCTACATTGAACTGTACCATGATATACATGGTGCTAATTTATTAGTATTATGTCAATAGCTACATGTAAGAGTTTTGAAAAGCAAGGTCCAATTTTGATTTAACACATTATCTCAGGGCCTAAAGTGATGGCTTACACATAAGAGTTTGTAATCAATACTCATCAAAATAGAGATACATCAAGTATTTACATGTTACATTCCATGGAAAAACTAATCCCAGGAATGAGAGAGAACTTTAATTTACACTTATCACTAAAGATGATAAATACAATTTACAGTTTAAATATCTAGGTTAAAACCACTTTAAACATCTAGGTAGTATACCTTTGATCCAAGAGTATATTTTTTATTAAATACATAAATAAGAAACATAAAGAATATTCAATATTCAATTCTTAATATATTCTACTTCCCCACCATGCTTCAGAAAATGTTTTGCCTCATTATCTAAATAGATTTAATGATACAGTAAGCAAAATTACATACAATAAAACTAAACACTAGGAATTTCAGAGCTTATAGTGTGAATTTTTAAAGTCATTACCTACTCTGCCATTAGAAATAATCAGACATCAACTATGCAAAATCACAAAAATCTCTGTAGTGCCAAGAATACCTTTTTCAGTAAACCTAGGAATTGTTTTCCATGTGGAACACATGAGATGTTTAAAAATTATTATTAATACACAAAGGGCACCTGCACACAATCAGCTGAAAGCAGAGTCTGTCGCTACAGAAAATCAAAAGGCTCATTTCTATTAACTAATAAGGAGTCTTTGCAGTTTAAACATTTACTTCAAAAGAGGTCATTTATATCTTTATATGAAAATAAGTCTCCCCTAAACATCAATTATGCAAAATAAGATGTGTAAGTTTTCTAATCCAAGGCACGTGCATTTTTATCATTTCAAAACAACTGAGGATATATTTGACAAAGATGAAAGGTGCTGTTTTGTTTTTGTTTTGTGCTTGCTAAGAAAATGGATAACTTTCTCAATGAAGTTTCTTAGTGATAGAAGTTGATTATGTTCATCCAACCATTTTTCTCCTCTTCCAGGGCTCCAGACTAGACCATACTTCCCCACCTCCCTTGAAATTAAACATAGGCATGTGACCATCTGGCTAATGTGATGTGAGGCCTAGAGATACCTGCCATTTCCAGAACTAATTCATATTTTCAATAGCGCAGTTTATTTTCCTTTCCTTATCTCCTTGAGGAATTGAAAGCATGCCAAGATCTTAGGGGAAACTGGAACTGCATGATGGAAAGAAACTGAGTCTCTGAATCCAATGGAAAGTCACCACTAGAACATTACCAATCAATTATTATATAAGCAAAACATCAAGGTCTATTGAGTTAAATCACTAAAATCCTGGGATTGTTTATTACAACAGTTAGCCTATGCTAACCAATAAAACTTCAGAAATACCTTTTCCGAAGTATATGTGTGTGCTCAGTCATGTCCAACCCTTCATGATCTTATGGACTATAGCTCACCAGGCTCCTCTGTCCATGCATTTTTCCATGCAAAACTACTAGAGCAGGTAGCCATTCCCTTCTCCAGATCTTTCCAACCCATGGATCGAACCTGTGTCTCTTGCATCTCCTGCACTGGCAGGTGGATTCTTTACCACTGCCCCACAGGGAAAGCCCTTTTACAAGTATATAGTTATTTTAATTTGATTAAGGTTTTTCTTACAGCCATTTTGATGAGATCCCTTAAAGACCATCTGAAAGGAGAAGGAAATTAAGTCTTTGTTTGAATTGTGATGGATCTAGGGTATGTTATGCTAACCCCTAGGGGCTGCATGAGCTCACTTAGTAAAACAATTGAACGTGTCTTAATGAATTAGAGGTCATACATCTAATTCCCTAGGCTTTTGCCATTGAAGGTCCTTTAGTCATACCCATTACTTACCAAACAAAACTAGCCAATTTACATAGAAATTTTTTTCTTTTATCACACATGATTTTATCATATAGCCTGATTAAATATGCATGAAATATCTGTTTTTCCCAACACTCTTCATAATACTTTCTGAACAGGTCTTTTACTTTGAAATATGGTCTAGAAAAATAATGTTTTCCAAGGAATGCAAATATCTTCTTTTGAGTTCTACCATTCAGAATGCAAAATAAAAAAGAGAGGAGGGGGAAAAAACAATCAATTTGGATGAGAATCTGCACACAATCAGTGTGTAGAAATCAATGTGAATCCTAGTCAAACCTAGATGTCACAGTGGGAATACACACAGCTTTATACTACTCAAACAAATGGCAGTATTATTGTGAACAATTGTAATGAGGCCTGGATTGAGTTTATATTGAAGCAGACAGGATCCTACTGATAATTTACTAAACCAAAACTGCTGGGTGTTACAATTTATGCCACTTTAGAGCCAATAATTTAGCTTCTGAATCCACAACTTTTTTGTCAATCTATGGTGGAGTATTTTCCTGTCCTTTCATTGTTTTCCTTGTTCTGAAAGACAGCACTGGATGCTAGAAAGAGCTTAAGAGGTCATATTAAAAAACTTCAGTGATTCCCAGATTTACTGCTAAAGTGGAGCTTGATTTGCCCATTATATGTTAAAAGCTGCTTCAATATCTATTGTCTCTAAACTATTCATATCAGACAAACACACAGAATCACACATTTTGAATCAGAATTCAAATAAGAAAAATGTCCTATTTTAGGAAGATTTACTGGAATTAACCTTCTACATTTTCCCAAAGAAAATATTTATTACTCTGACAGTCTATCAAAAATCATCTTGGAATGCAAAAAAAAATGCCCTATTTTTTAAAAATTTGCAGTCACTGCATGATAGAATCCTCAGTAAGAGATTTCATTCATTTCAAAGTGTGTTTGGATCTTCTGAGGATTGTACATTGTTCACAATGATCTCTGGTCAGTTTTTACAATGGTGAAATGGAAATGTAGATTAGAAATTAGGTTATTTTTGTTTGTATCAGTGGGGCTTGGGCAATCTATTTATATAGTTTTACACATTAAAAAAGTTTCTTTCTTTAAAAAAACACACAGCTGCAGTTATTTCTGACTTTATTAATAAGTGACTTCATTTTGTTTGCCAAAGTGTCTATAAGATGAAATACTGAATAAATATGATATGTGCTCATGATAGAAATTCCTAAAACTACTGAACATATTTTCAAGACAGGTAATTACCAAAAATCCTACTGCCCAGAGAAAGTTACTATTAAAATCTAGATGAATATCTTTCCAAAATTCCTCCTGCTATTCACATCTTTCCTTCTCTAATGGGGACCTCCAGATCCTGGCGCCCAGCAGAGCACACCACACACTATATACTATTCTTCCAGGGTCTCCCCAGAGTTTTGCTCTTATGTAAGTGTGTATGTGTGTGTGTGTGTGCTTAATAAATGTTTTCTCCATTTACTGTGCACTCCATGAAGGCAGGAATTCTCTATTCTCTATTTATCCTTTAGCTTGGCGCATACGGCTTCATACTAAGTATAATTCAATAAACATTTTTTATAGATTACATAAGTAAAATGTGATCATGCTTTTTTCAAGTTATTTAAACCTTCTGTCAATAAATACAACTCTAGAAAAATTTAAGACTATGTATTTAATGTTACGGGTACAATTCCTTTAACAATGCCCCCATGCAGGCATTTTTCTCTCTTTTTTTCAGCTGCTCATAGAAGTGTAATGGATACCAGTGTAGTATATATATTTGGGGCTTCCCTGGTGGCTCAGTGGTGAAAAATCAGCCTGCAATGCAAGAGATGCAGGACAGCTGGAATTGATGGCTGAGTCGGGAAGATCCCCTGGAAGAGGGCATGGAAACCCACACCAGTATTTTTGCCACAGACAAAATTTTTTTTGCTCTGTCCATGGATAATCCCATGGACAGAGAAGCATGGTGGGCTAGAGTCCATAGGGTCCCAAGGAGTTGGCCATGACTGAAGAGACTAAGCACCTAAACATTTGAGCACTTAATATCCCAAGTTGGAATATTGGGGCATTAGTCATAAATATCCATGTTACATATTTTTGAACTATCACTTTAAAGGTTGTATATAATCAGTTCAGTCATTCAGTCGTGTAAGAATCTTTGAAACCCCATGGACTACAGCACACCACCTTCCCTGTCCATCACCAATTCCCAGAGCTTACTCAAACTCATGTCCACAGAGTCGGTGATGCCATCCAATCATCCCTTCTCCTCCCACCTTCAATCTTTCCCAGCATCAAGGTCTTTCCCAGTGAGTCAGTTCTTTGCATCAGGTGGCCAAAGTATTGGAATTTTAGCTTCAATATCAGTCTTTCCAATGAACACTCAGGACTGATCTTCTTTTGATGGACTGGTTGGATCTCCTTGCAGTCCAAGGGACTCTCAAGCATCTTATCCAACACCATAGTTTAAAAGCATCAATTTTTTGGTGCTCAGCTTTCTTACAGTCCAACTCTCACATCCATTCATGACTACTGGAAAACCATAGCCTTGACTAGATGGACCTTTGTTGGCAAAGTAATGTCTCTGCTTTTTAATATGCTGTCTAGGTTGGTCATAACTTTCCTTCTAAGTAAATCTCATAGGAATGCAGAATACAATGTATCACAACCTCAATGCTTTGCTTGTATTTGTGAAACTGTAAATGACTAAAACAAGGAAAGACAAGGCTAGGTATCATATTTAGGTTTTAAATTTAAAATTGCAAGGATGGTGTCATTATATGGAGAAAGGTGAATGACAGTGAAGATGCAGCTGATGGATAGTGAAGAAAACATTGGTATAAGGGAGAAAAAAATGTTGAACAGAATCATGAGTTTGTCAAAGTTTTCTTTGATAAACATAGTTTGCTTTAACACTTGTAATTCTTTCTAGGTTCAGTGACCTTTGTTTTCTTACCAAACTTTTTTTAAATTACATTGATGAATATTTTACTTTTATTCATCCAGCTAAACCAAAAATAAAACTGAGATAACTGATGATATAAGAAGAAACTCAAGTCAGGCTAAATATATCAGAATTTTGCAGAAGAAAATTTTCATTATCCTGTCAGTCATCACATGCTGATAATCTTCTTATCCAGCCTTTTCACCAAGTTAATTAAGATTTCCAAATATTCATAAATGCCAAAGGTTTAAAAAAATAAAGTTCCATGCTTTGATGTTATAAGTCAGGGAATTATTAAAACTGTCTAATTTCTAACTAAAACAAGGTTGGAATTGACTTTAAGTTACTAAGTTAAATGGAAAGTTGTATTGCTGTAATATTATTGGGTAAAAGAGTTATTGTATTTATTTGAGGTAAGAAATAAAAAGTGTCTTGTGTTAGTAATTACACTTTGTACTGCCATCATTGCAAGTTATATATTCTTCAAAACTCTACCTTATACTCAGGGATAAAATCAAAGTATTCTCAACTCTGTAAGAGTTCCTTATTTGTTCCCAGTTTCAGCTAAGCACTATCTTAATTTTCTCCTCTCTATATTGTTTTCACTACAGCAACTAATCAAAAAGACCACACTGCTTTAACTGATTGTGTGTGTTTGCTCAATTGCTTAGTTGTATCCGTGGATTATAGCTGGCCATACTCCTCTATCCATAGAAATTTCTAGGCAAGAATACTGGAGTAGGGTGCCATTTCCTACTCTGGATCTACCCGACCCAGAGATCATACCGGCATCTCCTACATTGACAGGTCGATTTTTTTCCACTGAGCTACCTGGGACACCTTGTTTTAACTGTATAGGTATTGTTGTTTGGTGGTGCTGATGGTGATGGTGTGTGTGTGTATCATATTGAATTTTAATGAATACATTTATATAAACTTTATGTGTGTATGTATGCATGAGTTCACACTAGGGTATCTCCTGAGATGCATTTACATAGACATCCTTCACCACGGCTAACTGAGTCTATCCATCTAACTACCTACCTGTCTATCTATTCATTTATCTATCTATAGGGACATGCATATACATATATACACAGGTACACATATGTCCATGTGTGTATATTATAAATATATATATATATGCTAAATGAATCTTTTTACCATAGGTTTCAGGAAAGTAAAGATTATCCATTTATTTTCTTGTATCTTCATTCAGTTGATAATTGAAAGTGAGTGCCCATTATGTAGTATGTGCTTGGAAACTTTTATATGTTTTCATGTATATATGTTACCTGCTATATAGGAATAAAAACAGCTAACAAAGTCCTTGCCACCACTGAGCTTAAATTTTAGCCCTTACAAGTCTATGATCAGAATGTATTTTAATCATTTAAAAATAATAACTATCAGTTAATTCAATTTTTCATTAGTCATATAAACTATCTCTCATGTCAAATTTAATCCAAAAGATAGAATTAAAGAATTTTGGAAGATAGCAGGATCTGGACTATGCCTAGAAGGAGTAGGTATGCGAGAACTCTTTCTTGAATAGCTTTTACTGTCTGTTCAGCAAGTAGGCCTGCTCTTTCACACCACATGTCCACATTTCTCTAAGTAAACTCTCACAATTAGGTAAAATTATTAGGCATACATAGTCCATAAGACCACAAGATTGTAAACAAAAGGAATATAAAACTTAAACACAGACAAATATACACACACACCTCTCCCCACACACTAAAAAACAACCCTTATATTCAACTATTCACCACGAGATATTGTATTAACATAGTTCATGTGAAAGTTGCATCAACTAAATTATCCTATGTAAACTTAAATTTTAAAAAATTTAATTTTATACAAACAGACCATAAAATACTAATTTCCTCAACAAATCCTCTACATCTTACAATGGCAGTGTTCATGATAGCTGCCCCCTACCAAAGCCTTTACATTGCATGGATCCAATGGCACTATGTCCATTGTAGTTCATGTGAATGGCGCACTTGGGGTTATTCAATGCACAAGCCAGAGCAGAGCCATAGGTTTAAATGATTACTTTTTCTCCTCTCCTGACTAATAAAACCAATAGTGCTTTTTTGTCAGCAAAATCTGTCTTTCCAGTTACTTCCTTTGCAAGCTTCTATAGTAAATCATGTGTTTGTAAAAATACCAAGAGTCAACTTTCAGAAAAAAATATTAAAAAAAAACTCAAAGAATGTTTCAAACCTGTTTCTTACTCAAAGCATTCTCCCTTTAAAGTGGTTTTAAATACTCATATTACCATGTAATCTAATATCAGTGAATGTGTAGTATTGCATTGCCAGTTACAGATACACAAAGCATATATTTTCATTGGGTCATCTGAGAATTTAAACACGTTTTGCACATTAACTAGAAACTATATATATAAAAAAAAACCTGAACATCAGACTTTAATAGATGATACTTTAATATTCTTGGACATTTAGAAACCAATTCATTACATTTGGCAGGTGGAATGCTGGTCTTGAGTAGTTTAATTGCTTAAAATATAACGGATTATATTACACCCACCATTCCAGGCCCATCCGTTTTGTTGCCAGAAGCTATGTATCTCGGTAACTGTAACCACATCACAAAATTAATCTGTGAAAATTAATGAATGCATGTATGAGTATAATTAATAGATTTTATTCTAAAATAAATTTAAGTTAGATTTTGACATTTTATGTGTTAACTAAAGTCTGTTCTTACACATGTGATCTATAATTCAATTATTTCTAAAGATCTTCCTATGGATGAGGCATTATACTGGGTAGTTTGAGAAAGGTAAAGATAAAACAAATGCTGTCATTACCTTTAAATCTTCGTAATATAGGAGAGGGGACTAGCTTTATTGAATACTCACACAGTAATTGTTTTACTCTATTAGAAAAGAATGTGTTACGTGAAAGAATGCAGACATGAATAAAGACTTTTGTGTGAGTTGAGAGTTAGATTCTGGGTAGTGAAAGATTTCAGAAGAATTAATAGCAGATGTAGGAATTACTGAATGCACAACGATTTTCCATGTTGTGTTTGAAAAATATGTTATTGAATACATATTGGGAAGGTAATTCTTGATTGATAGTGATAAAGTATTATATGGTTTGAGTTACTTTTTTCCATTTGATAGACATATCACTTAGGTCAACAATCTGTAAAATACTACCTGAGTATTCACAGTACATCTTTGTAAAGGTGCATTATACAATTGTCATGGACTTGGCATTTCATCATAAAGTGCTGATTTGAAACAATAATATCCAATTGTAATTGTGTGCTCTAAAGAAACTGGTAGTTTGCTGAATTTATGCATTCTGATTTTCTGATAGAAAAAGGGCATGAAATGGAGCTGGTGCCATTATGAGAAAGAACAATGAAATCTAAAATAACTTTCTTATTCCACATCTGGAGAGTTCAGCCATCAATGCATATTCAAGTACAGATACGATGCCATGGCAAATTACACCTTCACTGACAAAGGACTTGGTCAAATTTTAAAATATACATTGATTTATTTTGTTCATTCATTCAATAAATGTTGATTGTCTTCCATAGTCCAGGCAAGACAATTCCACTTCTCAATAGTTTACATGCAGTAGTAGGACACTCATAAGAAAAAAATAAACAAAAAAGTACTTATCAGGTACTGATAAATCCAGTGCAGGAAATTAAACTAGTGTGACAAGACACAAAATGAACAGGGGGCCAAAGAGACTTCTTTGAAGTGACATTTACCTGCAAACTAAATGATATTCCAGTCCAGTCTAACAGGCAATTTTTCTGTAATATCTTTTAAGGAAAGTATATTACTAGCTTTTAAAGAAATTCATTGAGTTAGACAATAGCACCCCACTCCAGTACTCTTGCTTGGAAAATCCCATGGATGGAGGAGCCTGGTAGGCTGCAGTCCATGGGGTCGCTAAGAGTCGGGCATGACTGAGTGACTTCACTTTCGCTTTTCACTTTCATGCATTGGAGAAGGAAATGGCAACCTACTCCAGTGTTCTTGCCTGGAGAATCCCAGAGACAGTGGGCCACCGTCTATGGGGTTGCACAGAGTCGGACACAACTGAAGCGACTTAGCAAGGAAACTCATTGAGTTAGACAAGGCCGTGATCCTCTGTGATCAGATTGGCTAGTTGTCTGTGATTGTAGTTTTCAGTCTGTCTGCCTTCTGATCCCCTCTCTCAGTGCCTACCATCTTACTTAGGTTTCTCTTACCTTGGACTTGAGGTCTCCCTTGAGGGCTACTCCAGTAAAGCACAGCCCCTGCTTCTTACCTCGGGTCAGGGGTAGCTCCTCTCTGCCGCACTCCTGCATCATTGCAGCTGCCACAATATGATAACAAATTTGGAAAATTCAGCAGTGGCCACAGGACTGGAAAATGTCAGTTTTCATTCCAATCCCAACGAAAGACAATGCCAAAAAATGCTCAAACTACCGCACAATTGCACTCATCTCACATGCTAGTAAAGTAATGCTCAAAATTTTCCAAACCAGGCTTCAGCAATACATGAACTGTGAACTTCCAGATGTTCACATTTTTAGAAAAGGCAGAGGAACCAGAGATCAAATTGCCAACATCCACTGGATCATGGAAAAAGCAAGAGAGTTCCAGAAAAACATCTATTTCTGCTTTATTGACTATGCTAAATCTTTTGACTGTGTGGATCACAATCAACTGTGGAAACTTCTGAAAGAGATGGGAATACAGACCACCTGACCTGCCTCTTGAGAAATTTGTATGCAGGTCAGGAAGCAACAGTTGATATATAGCAAAACCAACACAGTATTGTAAAGTAAAATAAAGAAAAATAAAACAATACAAAGGATTAACAAAAAAAAAAAAAACTGGACATGGAACAACAGACTGGTTCCAAATAGGAAAAGGAGTACGTCAAGATTGTATACTGTCACCCTGCTTATTTAACTTATATGCAGAGTACAACATGAGAAACGCTAGAAGCACAAGCTGGAATCAAGATTGCCAAGAGAAATATCAGTAACCTCAGATATGCAGATGACACCACCCTTATGGCAGAAAGTGAAGAAGAACTAAAGAGCCTCTTGATGAAAGTGAAAGAGGAGAGTGAAAAAGTTGGCTTAAAGCTCAACATTCAGAAAACGAAGATCATGGCATCTGGTCCCATCACTTCATGGGAAATAGATGGGGAAACAGTGGAAATAGTGTCTGACTTTATTTTTCTGGACTCCAAAATCACTGCAGATGGTGATTGCAGCCATATAATTAAAAGACACTCCTTGGAAGGAAAGTTATGAACAACCTAGACAGCGTATTCAAAAGCAAAGACATTACTTTGCCAACAAAGGTCTGTCTAGTCAAGGCTATGGTTTTTCCAGTGGTTATGTATGGATGTGAGAGTTGGACCGTGAAGAAGGCTGAGTGCCGAAGAATTGATGCTTTTGAACTGTGGTGTTGGAAAAGACTCTTGAGAGTCCCTTGGACTGCAAGGAGATCCAACCAGTCCATCCTAAAGGAGATCAGTCCTGGGTGTCCATTGGAAGGACTGATGCTGAAGCTGAAACTCCAATTCTTTGGCCACCTGATGTGAAGAGCTGACTCACTGGAAAAGACCCTGATGCTGGGAAAGATTGAGGGCAGGAGGAGAAGGGGATGGCAGAGAATGAGATGGTTGGATGGCATCACCAACTCGATGGACATGGGTTTGGGTGGACTCCGGGAGTTGGTTTTGGACAGGGAGGCCTGGTGTGCTGCAATTCATGGGGTTGCAAAGAGTTGGACACGACTGGGCAACTAAACTGAACTGAAAGAAATTCATCATATATCTCAAGTTTTATGTTCTGTGCATCTTTGGGAAGTGAAAAAAATGTATTCTTATTTAATATTTTGACTATAACATTTCTTGTTAAGATAAAATTAATGTAAATTGCAAAAGAATTGTGTGATTTTTCAACTAGCTTATTTGCTATGACATTTCCCTTTCTGATCCCTTCTTTTCCTGTCAGTCATTTCAACTCCTCCTTTCCCTCTTTCTCTTTATTTCTCTTCTTTTGTATTTTTTGTGTATTTTTTTTCTATTTCTTTTACTTTTCTATCTGAAATCTCACTATATACAAGCTACTTGTAATACAAGCTATTTGTAATACATTAGCTGTAGAAACAAATAATTCCAAAGTGCACCAATATAAGCCTTTTTTGGGAAGTGGTACAGGGATGATTTTAGGTAACTTTCTGAATAAGAATCCAGCAGATAAAATTATGAAATGTCTCAATTTTTATGATTCTAAAGTTAGGTATATGTATATATATTTTACACCATTATAGCACCACTTCAAACTTTTTATAATTATGTTTTGTTTTCCTCTTTTTTCACCTCTGGCTAGATTTTTTTATTTTTTTAATTTTAAAATCTTTAATTCTTACATGTGTTCCCAAACATGAACCCCCCTCCCACCTCCCTCCCCATAACATCTCTGTGGGTCATCCCCATGCACCAGCCCCAAGCATGGCCACTTCCTCTCTTCTATAGCAATGCACACTTCTTGTAAATCAAGATTTTAAATGAGTTTACACTACATTATGTGCTTTAACACTAAAACAAACTTACCATTACCCGAATCATAATTAAAAATATTTTTCAAAAGTCTTTATAAGTTTTTATTTGCTATGTTATCCCTTTATGAATATTAGCCCAATCTCCTGAGATAATTACTTGCAAATTGCAGCCTAACTGGAAATTGCCAGAAAAAAAAAAATTTCCACTTACAAGGGGTGATAAACAGCATGAATGTTAATGTATAGGATGGAATTCCATGTGACAGGGATATTACAAGATATCTTACTTATTTTCCATGTAAATCATTAAATTCCAGAATTATTTAATCATTTTCTCCAAGACAGGGCCTTCTTTATTATTTAAGGGCCTTTCCCATCTCTAGGGATCTTCCCAACCCAGGTTTCCCACATTGTAGGTGGATTCCTTACCAGCTGAGCCACAAGGGAAGCCCATCATATACCACTGGTGAATGTAAATGTGAACTAAAGAGAGCTGTGTGCTTAGTCGCTCAGTCGTGTTTGACTCTTTGTGACCTCATGGACTATAGCCTGCCAGGCTCCTGTGTCCATGTGATTCTCCATGCAAGAATCCTTGAGTGGGTTGCCATGCACTCCTCTAGGGGATCTTCCCGCCCCAGGGATCAAACCCAGGTCTCCTGCATTGCAGGCAGATTCTTTATCATTTGAGCCACCAAGGAAGCCCAGTAAACATATAGTATTTATGTCACAAATAACAAATAAATCATAATAGCTCTCTATGTATATTAGGGCCAGTCTCTTTTTCCAGAGAAAGAGCATGATACGACTGTACACACACACAGACACACACACATATATACTTGGGACCACTTGGGACTTCCCAAGTGGGTCAGGGATAAATAATTTGCCTGTCAATGTAGGAGATGTGGGTTTGATCCATGTGTCAGGAAGATCCTCTGGAGAAGGAAATGGCAACCCACTCCACTATGCTTGCTTAGGAAATCTGAAGGACAGAGGAGCCTGGAAAGTTACAGTCCATAGGATTCCAAGAGTCGGACACAAGTTAGCAACTAAACAGCAACAACAATATACATATATCACAAAGAAAAAGTCTCTCTGACCTGAGACTGTTTTTCAGCTTTTAATCCACTTACCAGAACATTAAATGAAAACTTTGAGATTTAAACTGTATCTATTTGTTTATAAGAAGATGGTCTGGTGATAACTGAAGTTTTGCTTATTCACTTGATGCATGAATAAATAAATAACAGGTTATTTATAATAAATTTGTATATAATGAAAATACTTGACTGAAAAGCAAGAATGTTAAAATAAAAATAATATTTGCTTTGTATTAATTTAAATGACATTGTCTAGAGAAAAAGAATTTAAGAAATAATTATATACTAGGGTTACTGTTTTCAAAATCTTTTTTATTCCATTTTGCACATGGATTTGTAAATTTTTTAACTACTGTACTCTCAAACATTATAAGTAAATAAGTTATGTTTAAAATTTTGAAACATGGTAGTTATTTGATAACTAGCTATTATAAAGCTGGGTGTTAACTAAATCATACCTAATTATTCTTTAAAAAAAAATCAAATAATCCATGTATACCCCTGGTCCTTGTGGTTATCACATCATAATTCCCACCTCAGTTAGTTTCTGATATAAAATGAGTACTGATTTCAGTTATATGTGGAATCTAAAATACAAAACCAACAATCCAAAACAGACACAAATTTATAGATTCAAAGAGTTGAGTGAAATGGAGGAAGGGGAATAAGAGATACAAAGTACCAGTTATACAATAATGCAGGAATGTAATACACCGCATAAGGAAAATAGTCAATAATAATGTCATAATTTTGCATGGTGACAGATGTTTACTGGACATGTGATCTTTTCATAATGTATTTGATTGGGGAATCATTAAGTTGCACACTTGAAACTAACATGATATTGTATGTCAACTATATTTCAATAACAAAATAAAATATATACAAATATTATAAAGTGTATTAAATGTGTGGAAGGGAGAAAAGAAGGAAAGAAGAGAAGGAGGAAAAGAGATGGTCCCAAAGCCTAGAACTGTATTAAAAGTATCATTTAGTAATTAATTTAAATTACTTAAATTTGTAATTTAAGATACTTCACCAGGCACTTAACAGGCTTGGAAAGGAGCCAAATATCAAGAATAAAGATCCCTGTTGAATTTTACAAACAGACCAAGTTCCAAGGATAGTGTCCATATTTCATTTGGCATACTGAATAAAAAAGCAGTTTGATCCACTTTCTTATAGCAGCATAGTTCTTTAATACCTTCTTACAAAATGGCTTAATGCATTTTTATCTTCCTATTTGATTCCTTTGATGAATAATCTGTCAATACATTCCACATCTTCTATAAAACTGTGACCTTATGGTTGCCCTTGTCAATGAAACCTATTGTCTGCTATTTACCTTGACTTATTTTGACCACAATTATTAAAAGAGAGATATAAGAACCCATAAAGTAATAATGGCCTTGATTTTCTGTGTAGATCCAGAAGTAGAGGCCAGCTATTTGGATGAGAAAATATATATAGAAGAGAGATTGGCATTTATTATCTATCATATCCATGCTGTAATATGTTTGTTTCCAAACTGCTCTAAAGGTTGGAATTATCATCCTAATTGTTTTACTTATTTAAATACAGGTGAGAAAAATAAGGCTCAAAATTATCAAATTCCTTTTGCCACAGTTTTCCTTTTTTCTTCCTATATTTGTGTGCATGTGTCCTAAGTTGCTTCAGTCATCTCCAACTCTTTCCACCATGGACTGTAAGTCACCAGGCTCCTCTGTCCATGGGGTTCCACAGGCAAGAATACTGGAGGGGGTTTCCATGCCCTCCATGGTTCGAACTCAAGTCTCACATCTTCTGCGTTGGCAGGCAGGGTTTTTACCACTAGCACCACCTGAGAAGCCTACATATGCATGACTGATTAAACATTCATCTAGATGCCTTTTCTCTGAAACTACTATATCTATTTAAATTATGTGACAAGAATTAACCATAGAAAGTTATTAACTGGCCAAATGTTCTTGCTTTTACGTTAGGTGAAATGCAAGTATGTTTTTAATATAAAAGCACAATCTCTGAGTTAGAGCACTTCTAAAAATCTAATTTTGACTTCTAATTCACAGTGTCCAGCAGTAGAGAATCAGATCAAGATAAGTTGATTCTTATTAATGTTCCTCAACTAATCTCACATTTTCCATTTTATTTAGGCCTGCTCTAATCTTTAAGTAAAATGTTGCCTTAAATGACCTATTTTAACTTTAAAAAATAAAGAAAAAGGTAAAGATTTACTAAAAGCACAAAACAAATGAACAAATTAAAAACTCTGTTAAGCCTAAACAAAAGAGGATTTGCACAAATATGTTTTTTACATTTAAGCCTTTGATTTCCCTTAAGTTTTTAATTTTTAATACAGTTTAACAGTAGAAAGGAAAGGTCAGTTTGAGAAGCCAGAAAAATGCTTATATGATGCTTATCCAGGCATGGATTTCAAAACTCTCTCAGCTTTATAAATGTGAATGTGGATTGCTTTTGCTCTCAATGCATTTTTCTCAATACAATGAGGAGGACAATATTCTGAGTTTGAGGTTTATACCACAAGGTATTTTTGAATTTTGTAGGCAAAGGAAACTGTTGGAGTCTTATGGTCCAGTAGGGATCACATTTTCTCCCTCCTTTCTAGCATATAATTCAAAAGTGGCAAAGCTCGTTTTATCTAAACTCCCCCAAACGTTCACCTTTGGCCCTATGTCAATTAAAAAAAAAGAGTTTTAACTCCAAAGAATTGCTCTCTGGAGTTTTTACCAGAAAATTCATCTTTACCTCAGCAGTCAATGAATATCAACTATTCAATTCCGTCTTTATCACCTGCAGCAATATACTTCAGGCAAAACCAAAGATGGATTTTGCTTCAGCATAGGGAAAATCTTTATGACTAGTTAATAGGGAAATCAGGCCAAATTAATTTTCTGAAAATATCCCAGTACAAAACTGCTGTTCAGAGTGGGGGTATGGATAGTGAATATATGCAAACATAGGAATATAATTTCTGATAACCATACAATTAAATGAAAATTAATGACAAATCCCTAATTCTCAGAATATATCCAATGCAGTGATTGCAATTTTGCTCAGTTAAAAGGTGCCAGAACTTTCTCCCACATTGAAAGTGGTTTCAGCTGTGACTCCTTAGCAGGTTTTATGTAGAAATTGTGGGGTTTTGATACCAACAAAAGTATACAGTGTGTCTGTGTGTGTATGCATGTGTGTGTACTTTCAATTTGCATATGAGGCAGTTAGTTGCTTTCAACGAAAAATAAAAAATATTTCTCTACTGACAGTGCAAACAGCTTCTTCACTATTTCCGTTAAATGGAGAGGTTTTCCAGCGCCAAAACATGAAGTAGGTTGACAAATGTATTAAAAGAAACATTATCCTGATAAAGTGAAGTTTCACAATTGATTACTTGAGTAAAGCTAATCTGTCATTTTAAATTTATAAGCTTTTAGAAATGACCCACTATTTCAATGTTAATTTTTTTTATTTTCATTACACAGAGTATTATAAAAATTGAATTTATTTTCAATGCCTCTTACTTATATGTCACTGATTTTCCAAAATATCTCTTTATTTTGATTATCAAAGTACCCAGATGCAACTGTATCATAAGTGCAAAGTGATTTGGTACATTATTTGATGGAACATAAAGTGTGGCAACAGTAGGTAATGGGCATAGGACTTATCTAAAATTACATAACTGCAAATTTGAGAATACCATGGAAAGGAGTTAACAGCTGAAGCTGAAAATAGAAGAAATAAGAACTATGTTAGCTTTAGGGAAACTTTTTCCTCAAAATTACTTTTTGAAAAGATTTCTCTTAATACAAACTTTACTGAACTGTAAAAAATAAAGATGCATAAGAAAGCATGGCGATATGTGAGGGCAAGAGTTAGAATCATAAAACATTCACGTGGTTTCAGGAAATAGGACGAAGAAGTTAAATTGGAGTTTCAAAGGATATTTTACACCTGTTATTCCTTAACAGGAAATCCTCTAAATTAGCAAGAGGAAATTAGGAAGAGGAACACTAACATGCATTTTAAAATTTTGTAGTACTTTTCTTTTCACTGTATTGCCCAGGAAATCTAGTTTAAGAAGTAAGCAAATGCATTCTAAATGTTTTAATTCACAGATTTATAAAACAAATTTGGAAATGATCTATGAAAATGTGATTTTTAAAAGTAAATCAATCAAGTTCACCAAGTTCAAATCATTTATGTTTCATGAAACATGACATTTCCTAAGTTGATGACTTAAGTTCTATATTCTCCAAATGCTAAAATTCAAAAATTTCTCCCTAAGTAATACATAAGTGAAAAGGAGAGGGACAACTAAAGAATATATCTCAAAGTCTGAAAAAAACCTAACGATACTAAGAAAATGGCAGTACCTCTCTGGAATCTGATTTCATTTTTTTCCTAATCCATTTGACTAATGCACCTTTTCTCCTCTCCAGCTGCTGTGCAGAGTGCTTGCCTTCTGTCTCAGTATCTCTGATCATCTGCCATCTCCCACAGGTAATTTTCTGACTGTTTCTGTTTATTGTCAACTTTTCATGACATTCTGCTCCTCTCCCCCTGCAACTCCCACCCCATATTGTCCTGCAGTGATGAAGTCCTGTACAAAAGTTGTGAGTAACCAGAAGTTTTTTACAATGAGATTTCAAGGTAAAGCATGTTCAGGCAGCAAAAGAAAAGAAAACTGATTCTGTAATTCACTTTTCAGTGAAGCTTCAAGGGTAATCACTCTGTGGTTGCCTTTGAGACCTGAGGTCATATACTAAAGCTATTACAAATGATTTAATAAATACATATTTAATTATTGAATCATGTTAAGTGCACTATTTAATTTCCTTACCACAGATGGCACACAATTACTAGATTTACTCAGGTTTCTCTAAGTAATTTCCATTAGCATATATTCTTGCTCTTCTTTTTCCTCTAAAGTTGAAAATCTCTTTAGACAATTACCCCAGAGAGTGCTCAAATATTTTTAAAAAAGAAACAAGATGATAACAACAGCAAAAAAGGAAATAAAACTATACCCTCTAGAAGCATCAGAATACATGAAAATACTGAATAGCATTGTTTAGGAAAATATGAAAATTAAATTTGTTATTATTTTTATGCTAAAATTTTATAATGCATTATTTTATACTGAGATCATCTTTGCAATACAATCGACATGCCTGCTTCTGTACCAGATTTTCAGGAGGTAAATGAAGGAAGAGGGAAATTAGGAGAATTCTCCAAAATCACAGTTAGCCATTCCGTGTTGCTGACTAACATCCAATACTGCTTGTATCGTATATGCACTAAGTGTCAGGCAGTCTACTTGATAAGCACCAGCAATTTTACTGTCTTTAAAAACCCCATGAGAGTGTTACAATTATCATCTCCATTTTACAGATGAGAAAATGAGACACAGGGGGATTAAGTAGTTTTCCAAGTTATTCAGCTTGTAATGAAGGAGAGAGATTAGGTCCAAGCAGTCAGACTTTACTTTCTTTGCTGTAACCACTGTGCTATACCAGTATTCTACTTCTACGCTGGTATTTCACATATGCTTAGCTAATTTCTAGTAGTTTTATCCTAGAAAATTAGCAGGGCCTATTGATTATATCTTTAAAAAAATCTACAAACAATAGTTGGTTATTAAAATAAATATATGTAACAGGACATTTTTTACTAATTCTATGAGGTTGAGTTAGATTCACACTGTATCTGAATGCAACTTTGAAACATTTCTTATATCTATTTGGATTTAACCTAAATTAAGAAAAAAATTCTAAGCCTGTACTTCAGCTAATATTTGCTATTGCTCAATTGCAACAGCTTCCTTTAACCATGGTCTTCTATAAATTCCCACCCTCATCATCAATTTTGGGTTTGTCTTTCTAAAATTAGGTGAATCATTTTCAGTTCTGTTGTATTTGCCCTTTAAAAATGTAGTTAATAGCCTCAAATCCATTCTGAAAATATATGAATATATGGAAATAAAATGTTACTTTTAAACTTTATAGGAGCCTATTAGCATATTGATTTTGATCTTGAAATGTACAATCATTTTCTAACCAATGAATGATACTTAATTTATTGCTAACCCCTAATAATAATAGTATTTATCAAGCATTTATTAAGTCTTCTGTTTACACAAGATACTGATCTAAATAGTTTACATATATTATCTCACTTAGTACTCATGACAACTATATGAGATAGGTATCGGTACCATCATCATTTTGCAGATGAAGAATGATGCTCAACATAAATTGACCAAGTTCATGCTTCTAGCAAATGAAGCTGGACTGAAACACAGGAATTTACAGTCCAGCTTGATCTGTTAGCCGCAACTGCACAATAGCATCATCAATAGAACATTCTGCAGTAAGAAAGTATGCTATAGAATAGAGGCTAGTGTGACTGAGGAAGTTAATTTTTAATTTTAATTAATTCAAAATAATAGCCATATATGAGTTAGTGGTTACCATGTTGGACAGGACAGCTATACTGCGTGATACTTGGCAATGGTTTATTTTATGAAAATATATATGTTGGGCCTGTATGTGTATGTATATGTATGGCTGAGTCCCTTCACTGTTTACCTGAAACTATTACAACATGGTTAGTCAGCTATATCCCAATACAAAATAAAAGTTCAAAATATATATATATATTTATAGAAAACATATATAGAGAGAGAAATTATATATATTTATATATATAATATATGTATATATATGTCGGGCCTGCTTCTGCTTGTACATGTAAAATGGTCAGAGTCTTTCGTCAGATTTTCAACAAAATTATGTTAATAAGCAAGGTGAGGAAAATCTTATAACTTCTTTTAAAATCTTATATCTTTAAAATGTTATTATGCTGATAACCTAACAGAATATGTTACTAGGAAGAAAGTCCTTATAAATCATTGCCTTCCTAATTTAACTTACTATGGAACCTATTTTGAGCTTGTTTTTTCCGTTTCAAAGTTGATGCCTTTGTGAAGAAAGGCCAGTGATACTGAATTTGTATTCAATTCAATTCAGTCATGAAGGAAGCTTCTTCATAAGGGCAGGGCAGACAGCTATGACTTCCTGACAGAAATGGCCCTGATCATAGCACCTCCATTCATGTGCATTTCCTTCTTTCATATGACTTCCAGTATTAAACCCTGTGATTAGAAGAGACTCATAGAAAATAAATGCAAAGAAGTGTGCCGCCCAGCTTCTCCAAACTTCCTGTTAGAAATATTTCAAGCAGCACTTAGTTCCTCACTGGGGAAAAAAAAAAAAGGAAAAGGAAACTTCAATAACAGATAAAAACACTAACATCTGCAGAGCAATTTTACCAAGTACTTTTACAAGATAAACCATTTGAAATTCAAGAAACCCTACAAGCTTTGACCAAATGCAATTAATCACACACTTTTGAAAGAAAAGGCTAAACTCAGACATTTGACTTGCCCAGTTTTCATAGAATTATTTCATACAGTGAAGTCACCAATGAAGATTTGGGGGATGGTTGTTTTATTTGGCTTTTAGGAATCTCATTTTGCCCTCTCCTTACACTAAGTCATGCTATGTGCTCTGAAAACATGTATCTGTTTTTAGTATTGTTCTTGCCACTTAACTGGGTGATATTAGCAAAATTAATTAATCACTTTTTTTAATCTTCAAAATGGGAGTGATATAGATCTGACTTCTTGAAACTACTGAAAAGATTTGGATAATAGAAAGTATATCAAACAGTGTTTGGTATATAGTAAATGTTCAATAAATATTGTATACTATCATTACTTTATTATTCTTATGAATTAGTCTTACTCCTTTTTTTAGTATTGCCTATACTTCATAGGCTAGTAAGCAAAAGATATTCTCTGTTGCATTGGGAGTTAGTTATAGAATCCATGTATGGCTTCTTCCTTCAATCTTTTTTTCAGGCCAGGTCTCCATCCCATATTGATCTCTCTCCACCTCCACTATATAACTTAGTGTGATGTGGCATATAGGCTTGGAGAAGGAAATGGCACCCCACTCCAGTACTCTTGCCTGGAAAATCTCATGGACAGAGGAGCCTGGTGGGCTGCAGTCCATGGGGTCGCTGAGAGTTGGACACGACTGGGTGACTTCACTTTCACTTTTCACTTTCATGCATTGGAGAAGGAAATGGCAACCCACTCAAGTACTCTTGCCTGGAAAATCCCAGGGACGGAGGAGCCTGGTGGGCTGCCGTCTATGGGGTTGCACAGAGTCAGACACGACTGAAGCGACTTAGCAGCAGCAGCAGCAGCAGCATATCAGCTATAAATATCAATTGTATATATAATGAAATTAAATTTCTCTCTCCAATGTGCCAGTTTTTTATAGACAAGATTTTCCCCATGCACTACAGGAAATGTGGCCCCAATAGCTGTAAAGTAAATCTCTAAGACCAAAAAAGAAGTTCATCTTCTTCAAAACCTTAGTGGGATTGTCTTCACCCTTCTGGGATTCAAATGAGTTTCAGGAAAATGGCTTTATTTTACCTATACAACCCGATAGGCTACTGCTGATCTATGTAAAAGGAAAGAAAACCTATTTCATTTAATGTTACTTAAAGTGAAGAAACCTGTTCAATATATTTCATGAGCAATGGAAAAAAAAGGGAAGTGGGGAGGTTGGAACCCATTGAGGACAGCTGCAATTTCTAAAGAAACTTTTCTTTAACATTTATTTTTCCCTGTAAAAAGTTTATAATGTGGAAGCTTCTGACAGAAAAATATATATATATTGGCGAGTAAGTTACCACTACTACTACTTAAGATTCATTTTTTTTATATTCATTGTCCTTTATGTAAAATCTTTCAGTTGAAAAGTCAGCAAAGAAGTACCAAAAATAAACACGTTTATGTGAAAATTTGCTTCTGGCAGGAAGGTTGTGAGGTGATCAGGAGGCTTAAACACATAAACACTTGGTAAGTATTTTAAAAGAAATTTTAAACAAGCATGATTTATTTTTTTCCAAACCAACTGTGTCTTTTCAAAGAGCTGCATGTGAATGAATAATAACATGGAAGCAGCATTTTTTCTCAAAGGGATGCATTTATCTATGGATGTGTTATGATTTAAGATAAAGTCATCGACTCAGAGCTAAGGTTTAGACTAATTAAAATATATAAATTACTTTTCTTCTGACCTCAAGGAGAGAGGCACAGGCTGGCATCAGCACAAGCCATGCTCTCAGCAGGAGAATTATTATTATAAATGGAACAGAGCTTCAGATATTACAGGAATGCACATGTCAAAATATTTGGGGCTATAACTATAGACAGAATCAATATAACAGACACAAGCATCATTCTCCCCTTTGATTTTTCTATTAAATTGAGCTGAGAATACCTCAAAGAATAATTATTTCATGTCAAAATTGCAGTAAAATTTGCATTAATCAGTAAAGCAGTTTTATTTAAAGAAATATTCTACTTTAGTGACATTTTGTTATTGACTTCTACTGCATTTTTTTAGTTTTCTCAGATTATATCTCTATTCCTATTTAAATCATGGATCAGAAACTAATTGTATTAGCATCATTGCAAAAATCCTTGCCTCTATTCTCTAGACCCATCTAAGTAGAGCCTAAAATTCTAGCAAGTTTTTTTATTTGTTTGTTTTTATGCCAGTTTATTTTAAATAAGACAGTCTACATTAAATATCGGAGCACTTTCAATGGTGTGGTGAAACTACTGGGCTAGTAACAGTATTAAATAGTGCATATTGCTTCAAAGAGCAATAGTCTGATTTGGAACTGTGTGAACATGTACTGGGGTAAAATGTGCATGGTGCCAGAATGCTTATCATTTTATTCCCCTGAGACACTAGTATATCCCTAGAGTTAAATTTTGACTCTAATCATACCTGTCCTCCTTTGCCCCTATAAGATAAATAAAGATTCTCTATTTTTCAGTTAATATTTTTCAAGTATGTGCCTTTATAAGCATGTTGGTGATTCTCCATTAAAGTGAAAAAGGTAGATGAATAGAATTTATAAAGGTGGAGAAGATATTATTTGCTGCTCCTGCTGCTGTTAAGTCACTTCAGTTGTGTCCGACTCTGCCACCCTATAGACGGCAGCCCGCCAGGCTCCCCCGTCCCTGGGATTCTCCAGACAAGAACACTGGAGTGGGTTGCCATTTCCTTCTCCAATTCATGAAAGTGAAAAGTGAAAGTGAAGTCGCTCAGTCGTATCTGACTCTTCAGGACCGCATAGACTGCAGCCTACCAGGCTCCTCTGTCCAGGCAAGAGTTAGGAGTGGGGTGCCGTCGGTTGTTTATAAAAGCAAAGCAGCTTTCTCTACATATTGGAAGAAGCTATGTTCTATCATATTGGCTCAGCAGCCCTGATGTTTTTTCTCAAGAGTTTATAATTAAGGTACTACAGTCCAAATGATGCTTTTGTTGTGTGGTTGCTGCCTACAATTCTTTAATTGGACTTCAGTATTATACTTGTTAAGAAAATATTGTGTTAATTGTAGAAGAAAGGGTAAATATTTTTGTTCCCAACATCAAATATGAACATATTATTGGATTTTTCCTTTCATTTATGTAACTACTCCCAACAATAAAAAATAACACTGAAAGGTACTGGTCCAAACAGCTTCTCTATAATCAGATTTTGGCTCACCCTTCTTCACCTCACGATTTAATGGTTGTGTTAGGAAGCGTCCTTTTTAATTTCCTTTTAAAATGTAAATCCATGCTGGTAAATGTATGTGGGAACTGTGTTTCATTGAATAGAAGTTTGTGTGTCCTTACAGATTTGAAATATATATATATATATATAAATATATATATGATCATCAAACACATCAAATATATAACTATATACATAAAAACAATTACATTATTAACAAAATTTTACATCTGACTAACTGAAAGAACCCCTTATATGACTGTAATTTGTACACTGATTGTAAACAATAGACTGTGCTGTTCTTAGTCGCTCTGCGGCTCCATGGACTGTAGCCTGCCATGCTCTTTGGTCCATGGGATTCTCCAGGCAAGAATAGTGGAGTGCATTGCAGTGCCCTCTTCCTGTACCCTCAAACATAAAATATGTTCTGTCAATCTTACTCACTACATATGTAAAAGCATATGATTAATATTGTATTATGAAACAAACATTTAAATGAATTTTAAAATATATTCTAAAGAAAATTTTGAACTCATATGTACAAATAGGCAATATTTGCCTTTTTTTTTGTTTTTAGAAACAAAATATATTATCTGGTTTTGCCTAGTTTTAATGAGAACGTAGGAGACAGTCTGTGTGATATTTCATTGACTTTTTACTTACCCACAGTCTTTCGTTAAGGGTGGTTTAGTAGCCAGTCTTCTTGTCTTCTCTATAATTTTTGAAAATAATAACTTATGTTGGATTTAACTTATATTGGGCATTTTTATCATCAACTTGCTTTCATCTACAATACTTCCACTCACAGTCCTATTTTTACCATCTAATTAATGCATTTCCTGAAGTTTCCCCATCTTTATAAAAGTCTGTATATGGTGCATACATAGACTCCAAAATACATAAGATATACCATCATTAGTTAACACTGAAGACAATGAATAGCACCTCCATTTTGTTACCATTTTATTAGATATAAGATCTAATTTTTTGGACTACACAATTTTTTTGTTCCAAACTTGGTTTTACTAGATTTTATACAAATGAACCTTATGCTGCTACTTCTTCTTTTCTTTTATTTCTCTTTTATTCCTTTTGTTATGTTTCTTGTTTGCAATGAAGAAAGGAAGACAGGCAAGCAGAAGCAGAGGGAAAGAAAGATGGAAGATATTCATAAAAGTAAATGAAGGCTGTGTTCTGCCATTTAATCTACCTCAGACTTAATTTAGCCCTTTCCCCAAAAAAGAGATTGGGTAGCTAAGTTTTATATTATGTGAGCCAAATTTAAGACCTCAGAAAATACTTTTCCAGGATCATAGCTATTTTAACTGCCTATCTGGATGAAATGTAAGATTCAACAGGTTTGTTACATTTAAGATATAAGACTTAAAGAATATTGTAAGTGAAGGCCAATACATTTAGGTATGAGCCAGATGTCTATCTTTATATAAGGGCCTTCAGATAGCGAGAGTGCCTTTGTTCCAAATTGAAAACCTTTTTTCAGTCTGAAAAAAATACCCTCCTAGTTTGAACACCTACTGACATTATTTTCTAAATGTTAAAATTGACAGCAGAAAGCTACTGCTGTTTTCTGTAATTCTGTAAAAATCTTTGCCCACTTCAGCCTACTCAGTTGCAAAGCTAGTCCAGATGGGACCATGAAATTTTTGCAGCAAGTTCTACAGCACATAATTTTGTTCAATAAAGTTATTATGCCACACACAGCTGTATACTGCCATATAAATGAGCACATGTGCAACAGAATTCTTGTACTATAAGTTTTATAAGACTAAAATTGAGATTATATGGCCATACACAATAATTTATTTGAAACATCAACATGTGCCTTGCTCTAGGGTTACACAAATGGTGCCATTTCTTTTCCAAGGGAAAGAGTTTGTCATTTAATATTCGGTATTAACACAAATGTTTTTCTCAGAATTATAATCTAAATTAGGTGATTTAAAATACATCAATATATCATTAACTTCTTACTTTAACATATTAGATCTATAGAAGAATCAATTCTCCCTAACAATGGTGAAAGAACCTAATCACTCTCTAAATTTGCTTTTAATTAGCATCATCTGCATTAATTGGTGTAGCTGATAGCAAAACATTACAATGCACTGCTATTTTATATTTAAAATGTAATATGTCTTTTAGTACCATGTCTTTCTGAAGGAACCTTAGCCATTTTTCTGCAATGCTTTAGTAAATATTTTCAGAGGTATTGCTCAAGAATTTTCTCTAGGAAACTATAGAAGACTATATATGGGATGCAGTACATTTCCAGGTGACTATTTGGTCTTCTTTATGTTCCAGAATACTCTGAGAAATATTTTTCTCTCTCTTCCATCTTCATCCTCATAATTCACTAATTCTCAGTCATATTATTGAGTATTGTAAAAGTATGTAATCAGTAAGAAGCTGAGAAGGAAATAAGGAATCTACCATTTATTCTATGTTATATCTTGCCAAAAAAATCTATAGAATCAAAGCTATGAGTTTTTAGTAGTCATGTATGGATATGGCAGTTGGACCATAAAGAAGGCTGAGTGCCAAAGAATTGATGTTTTCAAACTGCGGTGCTGGAGAAGATTCTTGAGATTCCCTTGGACAGCAAGAGGTCAAACCTGTCCATCCTAAAAGAAATCAAACCTGAAATTCATTAGAAGGACTGATGCTGAAGCTAAAGCTCCAATACTTTGGCCAACTGATGTGAAGAGCTGACTCATTGGAAAAGACCCTGGTGCTGGGAAAAAGTGAGTATGGGAGGAGAAGAGGGCAACCAAGGATGAGATGGTTGGATGGCATCACCAACTCAATGGACATGAGTTTGAGCTCTGGAAGATGGTGAAGGACAGGGAAGCCTGGTGTGCTACAGTTCATGGGGACACAAAGAGTGGACACAACAGCGACTAAACAATGAATAGCACTTTCTTGCATACATTATTTTTCACAATAATTATGAAATATATGCAATATTTCCTACTGTGAAAAAATGAAAAACAGAAGCAAACAAACAAAAACCTAGAGCTCTTGGAAGTTAAGTGACTCTCACAGAACTAGTGTTCACAGCCAGGTAGTGTTACAGATGTTCCAGGTCATCGCCATATTTCAGGTCATCTGGTTCCAAGTCCAAAATGTTTCCTCTATACCACAGATTCTAATGGTGTTCTTGCCCCTAGCCAGGCTTTTTCTCTCTAAAGCAAAACTGTAAGCAAATTAATAACATTCCCTGGTTCAATGAAGACCAAGATTGGTCTAATCAAAATCAATTCCTTATATTTGACCATAGACCTATGCTTTTTTGTAATGACAGCTTCCTGGACAATTAAATATTTTTGAAAGTACCTTTTGAACTAACCTAGCTCTCCTCTCACATATCCTATCTCGTTTAATGACATCACTCATTACTTCAGTTCAGTTCAGTTCAGTCGCTCAGTCGTGTCCGACTCTGCAACTCCATGAATCACAGTACGTCAGGCCTCCTTGTCTATCAGCAGCTCCCGGAGTTCAATCAAACTCATACATCAAGTAGGTGATGCCATCCAGCCATCTCATCCTCTGTCGTCACCTTTTCTTCCTGCCCCCAATCCCTCCCAGCATCAGGGTCTTTTCCAATGAGTCAACTCTTCACATGAGGTGGCCAAAGTACTGGAGTTTCAGCTTTAGCATCAGTCCTTCAAATGAAAACCCCGGACTTATCTCCTTTAGGATCGACTGGTTAGATCTCCTTGCAGTCCAAGGGACTCTCAAGAGTCTTCTCCAACACCACTGTTCAAAAGCATCAATTCTTCGGCGCTCAGCTTTCTTCACAGTCCAACTCTCACATCCATACATGACCACTGGAAAAACCATAGCCTTGACTAGATGAACCTTTGTTGGCAAAGTAATGTCTCTGCTTTTGAATATGCTGCCTAGGTTGGTCATAACTTTCCTTCCAAAGAGTAAGTGTCTTTTAATTTCTGGCTGCAATCACCATCTGCAGTGATTTTGAAGCCCAAAACAATGAAGTCTGATACTGTTTACACTGTTTCCCCATCTATTTCCTATGAAGTGATGCGACCAGATGCCATGATCTTCGTTTTCTGACTGTTGAGCTTTAAGCCAACTTTTTCACTCTCCCCTTTCACTTTCATCAAGAGGCTTTCTAGTTCCTCTTCACTTTCAGGCATAAGGGTGGTGTCATCTGCATATCTGAGGTGATTGATATTTCTCCTGGCAATCCTGATTCCAGCTTGTGCTTTTTCCAGTCCAGTGTTTCTCATGATGTACTCTGCATAGAAGTTAAATAAGCAGGGTGACAATATACAGCCTTGACGTACTCCTTTTCCTATCTGGAACCAGTCTGTTGTTCCATGTCCAGTTCTAACTGTTGCTTCCTGACCTGCATATAGCTTTTTCAAGAGGCAGGTCAGGTGGTCTGGTATTCCCTTCTTTTTCACAATTTTCCAGTTTATTGTGATCCACACTCAAAGGCTTTGGCATAGTCAATAAAGCACAAATAGATGTTTTTCTGGAATTCTCTTGCTTTTGTGATGATCCATCGGGTGTTGGCAATTTGATCTCTGGTTCGTCTGCCTTTTCTAAAACCAGCTTGAACATCTGGAAGTTCACGGTTCATGTACTGCTGAAGCCTGGCTTGGAGAATTTTGAGCCTTACTTTACTAGTGTGTGAGATGAGTGCAACTGTGCGGTAGTTTGAGCATTCTTTGGCATTGCCTTTCTTTGGGATGGGAATGAAAACTGACCTTTTCCAGTCCTGTGGCCACTGCTGAGTTTTCCAAATTTGCTGGCATATAGAATGCAGCACTTTCACAGCATCATCTTTCAGGATTTGAAATAGCTCAACTGGAATTCCATCACCTCCAGCAGCTTTGTTCATAGTGATGCTTTCTAAGGCCCACTTGACTTCACATTCCAGGATGTCTGGCTCTAGGTGAGTGATCACACCATTGTGATTATCTGGGTCATGAAGCTCTTTTTTGTACAGTTCTTCTGTGTATTCTTGCCACCTCTTCTCAATATCTTTTGTTTCTGTTAGGTCCATACAATTTCTGTCCTTTATCAAGCCCATCTTTGCATGAAATTTTCTCTTGGTATTCTCATTTCTTGAAGAGATCCCTAGTCTTTCCCATTCTGTTGTTTTCTCTCTTTCTTTGCATTGATCGCTGAGGAAGGCTTTCTTATCTCTCCTTGCTATTCTTTGGAACTCTGCATTCAGATGCTTATATCTTTCCTTTTCTCCTTTGCTTTTTGCTTCTCTTCTACTTAGTTCATACAATAAAGAATCTTCCTGATTCTTCCATCTTCCTTATCCCCAAATCTAAAGAATTTCTCAATTCTATTTCAACTCTAAAAATCTATCTTTAGGGAAGCTGTCTTCAAATATTAGTGTGCTTCAGATTCTCTGTTGAACTTTTTAAAACATAGGTAGCTGGAGGTCATAAATGCTTACCACCTTGGTTGTGGTGATGCTGTATGTCCAAACTTAGTGAGATTTATACATTAAACGTGTGCAGTTTTTGATATATGAATTATATCTTAATTAAAGCAAAAATGGTTGCTGGACCCTGCATCAGAGGTTTTCATCCAATAGGTCTTGGATGGAGTCCCAGACAATTGGCATTCTTTGCAAATTTCCAGGTGATGTCAATGCATCTGATCAGAGAACCACATTTTGAGAGGCATTAGTCTAGAGCATCCTTTCATTTTTGCAACTCCTTGTGCCAGGCTCTCCTCAGATCTTTACCAGACAACCGCAAAAATATTATAAACCATTGCCTTTTTCATCCTTATCCTCTGTCCTTCCTGGACAGTTTTAATAAGTGAAAACACAAGTCTGATAAAATTATCCAACTAATATTTTTTTTAATCTCTCCAATGGTATTCCACTGGCCAGAAAGCAAGGTAATCACTTTCACCTTACAGTTTTCACCTACCACACTCTTCTGTTTTTCCAGGATGTCTCCCTTCATAAAATGCTCATCTTAATCTCAATCTGTCCAACTCCTATTGAACTTTCAAAGTTTATTTCAAAGATCATATTTTTTGTGTGAAATATAGCCAAATGCCTCCTATCAAAGTCCTATGGTGATTTCACATTGTGCCTAGTACTAACTCAATTGAATTTTTCACTATATTGTATTTTCTTATCACTTTTGATCCCTTTTGGGGGTTTATTTTTATGAGCCAAATTCTCCACTAAAATACAAAAAAAAAATTAAATATCTTCAATATTTCCCATCCCCCATTACAAATTAGGAGAAACAGACAACTTGTTTGGCCTGCTGACTTTCCTTCATTAAGTATTATTTTTAAATGACTTGATTACAAATATATCATTCAGCATATATTATCACCTCCAACATGCTATGTTAATGCAGAGCCATACTGAGGAAAGAGTTCAACATTTTCTGCATGAATTTAGAAAAACAACTTGGGTAGGCATGTGTCTCTGAGATACAAATGCCTAAATCAATAGACAGTTATTTTTGTGTGATTTAAGTCTTTGTCTTCAAATATACACAGACTTTATCTTAATAAATGCCTGAGGATTTGGCCTGTCTTCATCATCAGTTTTAAGGATCTTACCTGTCATGAATATTTGAAATTTACTACATTCCACACTAATGTTTTCTAAATATAGACATTGTCTAAATTCTAAATCTATCAAAGCATTATCTCTTATACCAAATGCATTTTAAAACCCAACAAAAGCTCCATCCAAACTGATTTAAATTATTAAGGACTTAAATTATTAAGGACTAAATATACAGCCCAAATCCTTTCCTTCAATGACACAACTTATTACTAATATTATTATATAATTAAAAAATAACTTGTTATATAATGGAAAAGACAATGTTATAAATTTCAGAATTACAAAATAAATGCATTTTGTTCTCCTCAAGCACTTAATTTTACCATGTTTATCTTTAGCTGGTACCTTTCCCCATAAAATTACCTGCATGGAAATAATGTAAAGCTTTCAGATTGATTGATTGATTGATTGATTGATTTTAATTGCTCTGATATGAACAACAACAATAAAAATGTCCAGCATGTACTTAAATCATCATGTTTAGAATTCACGGATTTTACCGTTGTACTTCTGTGACAATCAGTGGCCAATTTAGCTTTGTCAAATAGACAGGATAAATTAAGAGTTTTCTAAGTCTAGTTAAATCATTTTACTACTGATAAGAAAGTGATTTGAATATTGCAATAAGGAGTGTAATATCTTGAAAGATGGGTTTCATTTAAAACTATGGATTATCACCTTTGGAAAAGCCTTTGAATTGTTTTGTTAAAAAAAAAAAGACAGGGGCCAAATTCGGACTTCTAAAGACTACTCTATTCTCATCAATTATAAATAAGTTTTGTTATCCCCCAATGTTATACAAGCCATGATGAAACTGCCTATAATCAACTATACTTTAAAAATAAGATTGAATTTTTCCAGTTATCTGACTAGGTGAAAAGATGTCACCAAGTCACTGCCACGTTTCTACAATTTCTTGAGGAACCCGCTTGTCAATTCACAGAAGCATGTCCCAAGATAAGCTCAAAAGGTCTGAGCAGGTGTGCTAAACTGACAAAGTCTCTCAGAGAGACAGAGAAGTGCTTTGTCTCTTTACTTTATTTGGCTTTGTTTCAAAGCCTTTTCTTTTTTCATGAAAGTTCTACTCAGTCTCTCCGTGCTGAAAAATAGGCTTGTCCACTGGAATTCACATTCCTTTCCTTCTCATAGGGCTGCTGTGTCAGTTACTACCCTACCTGGGGAGCGTAGCAAACAATTCCACATTCTGCCGGCTTCCTCCCTAATTAGAACCACCAAAAGGAACAACACAGTTGTTCCTTGTCTTGGTCTTTAGCTGTGAGTATTTGGGTGACATGAAAATTATCCTAAGCTTTTCTGAGACTTAAAATGATAAGAAGTAGTGCCAAAAGGAAAACATTGGAAAAAATCTGAGGAAAATATGGACTTTTTTGGTGCGAAATGGAGAGGAGAGGGAGAGGGAAGAAGGAAAGAAGGAAGATTTTATTTATTTATCTATTGTACTCAGTCATGTCTGATTCTTTGCAACACCAGGAACTGTAGCTGGCCAGGCTCCTCTGTCAATGGGATTTCCCCTTCAACAATATTGGAGTGGAACATATGCCCATGCAGAAACACCCTCTTCTGAATATTTGGTGGGCATTGTAGCTGTGTTGTTTTGGGGTTTTGTTGTTGTTGTTGTTTATGTTAACTTTATCCCAATCTTCTGTTTAATTTATAATGAGCTAAATCTTCCAACTTGAGACTTTTTCTTAAAGTATCGTCACTATTTGGCAAAAACAAAACAAAACAAAACAAACTTAAATTGATGGTGTTCTTCAAAGCTCTTAAAATATTTTCTTTATTGTACATTATAAAAATAAAACTCCCACTTGTTTCCCCCACCTTCCCTGGCTTTAATTTACCTATTCTCTAAGGCTGTAAAAAAACCTAATACATTCTAGCTGATGCCCAGGTATGGGTATGCTATTTTTGACAATTGTCTAATATTTATACTAGGAATTAGCAGAGCCTTACACTTTATAAATGAAATTATTCATCATTATCAGTCTCCATAGTATCTTGCCACTCCGATGGTCCCTTCACTCTCTATTTTAATTCAGTCTAGGTTGTAGATGCATTAGCCCCACAGGCATCATGACTCACTTTGGAAAAGGAAAACACAACAAGCTGATTTCAAAGTATATGAACACCCTGCTTCTTAGATTTACTCCAGAAAACTTGTCAACCACAGTATCTACCCATGGAGAGCTTCTAATGGAAAATGCAGAAACTAGACTCAGAAGAAACCTACGGTGGCACACATCTCAGCTCCTCCATCTTTACATACTGCGGAAGTGACAAGAAGCGAACATCTTAGGAAGGTCTGAGTGGCAGACAATTCCTGGAAATTGTTTGCCAAAAAGAGTAGGAGATAGCCTTCATTGCGTATTGACATTAATGATGTAGTTGAGGGACTGAGAGAACTTACTATTGATACGTGTATTTTAGTGCTAGTCAAATTTTTCCACTCCAGTTTTAATGTCAGCTCTTTCTCTTTCAGCTGATGTTGTTATTTATAAGATCACAGATTGAAAGCTTCTCAAATGACAAAGACTATTCCCTAAGTTTTGCTGAATATGGAAATTACCCTCAGTTGAATTGGCCCTCAATCACCACGTACATAGTTCCATAGTTTTACTATTAAAGCAAAAATTAGAAGTTAAAGAATAAAATTTATTCCTCCTTCCTAGGGACAATTCTTTAAGCACTTGAAAACAGTATCATTTTCTCCAAATGGTGTAAGATTGTTGCTATGCTGAAGCACTCTGTAAGATCACCATATACCCTTATGTGTCTGCTGCTACTGCTGCTAAGTCACTTCAGTCCTGTCCAACTCTGTGCAACCCCATAGATGGCAGCCCACCAGGCTGCCCCACCCCTGGGATTCTCCAGGCAAGAACACTGGAGTGGACTGCCATTTCCTTCTCCAATGCATGAAAGTGAAAAGTGAAAGTGAAGTCGCTCAGTCGTGCCCGACCCTCAGCGACCCCATGGACTGCAGCCTTCCAGGCTCCTCTGTCCATGGGATTTTCCAGGCAAGAGTACTGGAGTGGGGTGCCATTGCCTTCTCCAGCTAGTGGAGGAGAAAATGCTAAAACCCATGGACCCTGTTTATATTCATGTGGGTTGGGAATTATCCATTGTTAGTCATGCAGCAGGAAAGGAAAAAAAAAAATCCTTTTGAGGATACAAATCCTTCTAAGGATACACTGTATTCAAACAATCCCTTACACAGCATTTAGAATGAGACTGGCTGACATGCTAACATTTACAGAACATTAGAGAGATGTACAATGCTATATGCTTTGTAGTACTGGCTCATTTAATCTTCACCACGATTCTACAATGTACTATGTAGAAGTTGTACATATCCATATATTGTACAATGTACAATATGAAGTTATTATTTCTTTCCACAGAAGCAAATAAGGACTTAAGAAGATTAGTCATTTCTCAAGGTCACTCAGGTAGTCACAGAACTAGAATTTGATACCATGTATATTTGACTCCAAAGCCATGATCTTAACAATCACAGTAGAGAAGTTTTAAGGACACCTCTATGGCTAATATCAATAAAATTTTATATATGTTTATTGAAATTTCACTAATGAAATTTTATATAATATATATATACACACATGCTTATGCATATGTATACATGTGTGTGATCCTAATTTGGAAGGTATATTTTAATTATATTCAATGAAGGAGATTAAAAACACAGAAATTAAGATAAGTTATCTGATATTAACAAAAGGAGCAATGAATATTGAAAAGAATGATGACTAATTTTATTCTTTGGAGTCTATTTCAAAGGCTAAATTGAAAACATTTAGTCTTTGTCTTTTAAAATGAAATGAGAACATGAGTATCTAAATCTGCATTGTGCAACATGGTAACCACTAGCCAAATGCATCTATTGAAATTTAAATAAACGTTGAATAAAATTTTAAAAAATTAGTTCCTGTCACATGAGTACCATTATAATGGAACTAAGGATGAACTAAGCAATGCTTTTATCAAGGATGTCCTACACTAATTCTTTCCCCTTTTGTAGTCAGTTTCCTTTCCTCCTCTCACAACCCTGCACTCTGAATGAGACAAACTGTTTGTGATTTTCACATTATCTTTAACAGGATCCACTGGACAAGTTGTCTCCTTAAATGAAAATGAAAACGGGCAAAATAAGAACTGACATTAAGACTTGAGGGTGAGGAGTAGAACTCAGTTTTCTTTTAGCATGAGCCAATGGTATATTTCAGGAGATACAATTTAAGACACATTTCATTGATGACTTGAGTGCTACCAGGAAGAGGAAGTATTCTAAAACAGACAATTGTTGTTGTTGTTGTTGTTGTTTGAAAAGCATGACATTTGAACAGAAAGAAATAGTGTGAGTGAGAAAGAGATGAAGTGATGAACAAGCAATGAACATTTATATCAATAAAATTTCATGTTAAAGGAAAATAAATTGTCATCTGTACTTACTATAGTCAACTCTGATTATTTTCATTATATATATAAAGAATTTTAGATTGTTTTCTATAATAATTATGAAAACAAGGAGATGGGCTATTATGTTTAACAATTTCCATAAGTGACTTATAAACAAGTTTACATTTTCAAAATGGGAGGCTGAACAAGATGGTAATTTCAATTGTGAACTTATTAAGAAGTGAGCTCAATTTATGCTTTCCCCCATTTTGAGCCCTTGAAAATAATTTCAATGATAAAGACTAGTATCAATGGCATCACCATTTTTAATAGCACTAATGATCTTTACAATCACAGTAGCATTCACCAACTTTTATAAGGCTGTTGGAATTTATTAGTGGTTTGCTTATCTATTTAATGTCTATTTGATAAGGCTTTGCCAATGGTAGATTGACTTAAATTCTTTTGAAACTTTGCATTGCATATAAAGAACACATTCACAAAATAAATTTGTGACTAATTTGAAAAAGAAGATTGATTTTTCAGAGGCACTGATTGGAAAGAATCAGAATCTTTTTCTTTCACACATGGAGGTTAAAAATATTTATGCAAAATCATAATTTTTCCTAAGTATACAAGTTGTGAATGTCCACTGTTGTGAAACAGCAGAATGTTTGATCTTATTTAAAACTACATTACACAAAAAATTCTAGGTTTAAAAAGAATCAACCAACTAGTGTTTAGTATTTATCCTCAGTATAATTAATTTTATAATCATCAGCCTAGTAATCTCTATTATCAACATTCTAACCTAGTTAATCACTGTATTGTATGTTCACATACCACATACACTATTGAGAAACTTTTAAGAAAACTGACAGTATGTGCATACATTCTAAAATATTTTTGCTAGTCACATCCTGAAGAAAAACTCTTGATAATTTATAAGGTAATGATTGTTTCTTCTCTCTCAATCTCTTTCCATCTTTTTTATATCAAACCTTTCTTTTTATAGTCAGATGATGGGTAATATGTGGAAAATATACAGTGCCCTCATTCAGTCACTAGCTACTCCTTTTTCACTTCCTTAGCTTGGCCACAAATATCTAACTCATTGAATGGCCTCCAAAACATTGCCTGAGGGTAGGCAGGAGGAGAAGGTAGAGCTCAGTGTACTGTGCCTTCAAGAATACTGCCCATTGTTTTAGTACCTGCAGTTCCTTGGAATGGTGCAGCACCTGTAAAAGGTTAATGAGCATAGAGACTTTCAGGCATAATGCAAATTACAGACAGACATACACAGACATTTCATTGATAAACAGACAAGCAACATGCACGCTGCAGGCACACTACAGGTGGCAGATATTACTGCAGCTCCACCGTTGGATGATCTTGTAGATCATGTGTATAAATGAGTTTTTTGTCTTTTTGTTGAGATACTATTTTCAAGTATTATTAAAAAAAGGAAAAATCATTTTTCAACAGTTGTCAGATATTCTTGTCTTATCTTCCATTGTAATCAGATGTTTATGTCATCCTTTTTGTTACAAGTCATTAGAAATCTCCTCAACTTCATCAAATAAATCAATTAAATAGATCTTTTTAAAAAGGTTCATTCTTTCTTTTTTAAAAAAGCCTGATTCACTTCCATCCAAAATGTATTGAATTCACAGTTTATGCACCTTGTCTTCACTATATTTGATAAACATCTTTACTGCTAAAAAGAATTCATGGTCTAAATCGTCTGCAATAAATATCTTAAATGGATTCAAACTCTGAGCTATTGAAAAGTTCAGTCAGGACTTTTTGATGAACTCAATTTTTTAAAAAAATCAAGCTGTCAGGTTTTTTAAAAAATCCTAAATTGTTTGTCTTTAAAATTAATATTCATGGTTGTATGAGAATCATCAAGCATTAATGTACATGCATTAATACTACCATCATTGCAGAGGGCCTGCAGAGAAAGAGTTCTTCCATTCCCAGTTTCATTTTTTAAACAATCTCTTGCTATTTTAGCAGCACTCAACACTAATACAGAAGTAATCAAATTAGCATTAGCGGTTCATGTTGCAAAATTCAATTTGTACTGCTACAACATCAAAGTAAAAATATTTGCATATCAAAAGTAAAAGAGGTGGGATTTAAATTAATTTAGTGTCTTAAACAAAATTAAGTAGGCCTTGATGGTAAATTAAATGATAAATAGTTCACAAATACCAAACTAGAATATATTTATATTTCTTTTCAAAAAATCCCAAGGCCTGTGTACTAAATGCTAATGAAATATGAATATTAGAAAAAGAATGGAATATGACAGTGCATATGGAAAATGTTGGGTTTCTCATATTCTGAGAATTCTGTTTAAATTTCATTCAGACTGTAGTGTTTACAACTGTTTATAACTCAGTATGTAGGTGAAAATTCTATCTATTATCTATCCATCTAGTATAATACAATATTCTAAATCTAATTATTACCAATATTTTACCATGTAAGAAAATGTAGTGGCTTTTATACACTTGCGGGCATAAACATGACAAAATACTGTGACTTCTAAGAAACACATTCCTTTTTTTAATCACCTGCTATTATCATGAAGTTTCCATCTGCTTATCACAATGATTAATGTTTTAATAGTCCTTGCTCATGTGGTGATTCACATGGCCAAACTGGGAGAAACACATTTTTTTTTTTTTATGAGTGGATATTTTCATGTAACCGTAGTATGTGCTTTTCAGGAAGGGTGGGAGTGGATAACGTTTTCAAAGCAGTAAGTCAAACCTTTAAAATAATTTACATTTCTGCTTTAGCTCAGTCTCCTCCTAACAGAGACCTAGTGAATGACCACTGTTCGCATTATAATGGACTCCCTGAACATTAAATATTCCCTAATGTACCTGGGGCATTATGTTCCTTCCTCCCTGGCAACAAACTCCCAACCTGCCTGTTATGAGAACTGCTTCCTAGGTCATTAGTATGTAACTCTGCACTGATATTTTATTTTTTGTTTCCTATTCCAACGAATGTTTAAACTAAAACATGTTTCTATGGTACTACCATGCTTTCAGATATTTCCAAAATATAAAAAAAAAATTAATGTATTCAGACTATTTTATCTTATATGCCTACCTGGAAAAGAAAGAAAATGCTGTTTTATGAGCCATTCTCATGATTTTAAACAATGTGATATAATTTGAGAAATACTAGTGACAAAATTTCCCAGAGATATTATAAGTAGTATCCACAACATTTTATAAGTACTAAATGGGCTTCATGGAGCTAACCTGATAGCTAGCTGTACTTAGAAACTTTTAAGTTATTAGCCAGGTGCCCTTACAGAAAAGACATATCAGGAACAGGTAAACAAGAAAAAGAAAACGTTTTAAAGTGAAAACTTGGGACGAAATAGATATAGTTTATTACCTTCACCTAACTTCTAAATTTCAAGTGGTTAATTACATGATATTCGGGTAAAGGTGAGCAGGCAAAATGACAAGTTTTGCATTTACTTATTAATTAAAGAATTCTTGTCCTTGGATAAAGTTTTGTTGCTGCTGGTTTTTGTTTGCTTTACCCGGTGAGTTGGAAAAGCAGAAGATTTTTGAGTATGGTACCAGAGTAACATTGGTTAGCTTCCCCATCATACAGGAATAGACTGATGAAAAAGTCAGTCTTTGTAATGTATATAACCTATGAAATTGTAATTTCCATGTATGTGTGACATATCACAATATGCTATGGGATATTATGCCCAAAGATATTTTCAAATACATTCTGAATATATTAGAGTACTTTCAAATTTTAGGTAAAAAAAAAAAATTGAGTTGTACAAAGATCACGTTTGTCATTGTTCAACCATTTCTTCATAATAAAACTATAGTCATTTTGGGGGGGAGGGGCAGGGATCATGTGAAATAGGGATTGTCTGTGCATTTCTCACAGATTTTGCTTTGCAGATTTGATATAACATCTACATAAAAGTGAATCATTTGATAATCTAATGTGGATACAGTATTTTGTTCATTTGCATGCTTTTAGAAAGGCCCTTCTAACTAAAATCTATTTTCATGGGAAATAATAATTCGCTTTTCAGGAATACAAGAGCTTAATTTTTTAAAAAGAGAAAAAAGTGACCTTTTGGGAAGAGAGGACAGAGATCTGAATATTAATGTAGTCAGTAGCTGTCATTTAGAAGACAAAGCAAAATCATCTGCAGACCAAAAGAAACTTAAACCTAGGTATCTATGACTCAATAGAAATTATTAAGGAAAATTTCAACTTAAGAAACATGTGGATTAAATTTTCCTTGTTTTTAAGAAAGATTAAAAATACCTATTTCAAGTCACTTAGCTATTTCTGGTAGGAATAATTTAAGAAAGTTACAATAATTAGTATAATATACTCTTGGATTGTGACATGTTGCATAGGAAACGATTATATTTTATTGCATGATCAGTTAATGGTATTTCATCTATTTTTTGTTGTCATTCATTTAAAACTACAAAGACCAAAAGAAATAAAATTAAATGAAAGGGTAGTAAAGTATTTAAAATTATATAGTTCAGATCTTCTTTTACAGATAAGAACACTGGAGTGCAAAAGGACACTGGTTTGTGCACGGTCCCACAACTGGCAGCAAAGCCAGGAGCAAATCATTGCTTTACAAATTTCAAAAATTCAGAAATGCACTTATTTCAATATAAGAATGAGTAATTCGAAGGAAGATCACTGAGAATTGATGAAGACCTGCTCTATTATAGGCACTATGATACATGCTTCATATACATTTTTTTCATCTCACCCTAATTCAGGAGGTTATGGATTTTATTAATTTTTTTAATGAGAATACTGAATATCCAAGAGACTAAGTAAATTGTTCAAGGTCACAAAGCTTTTAAGTTGATTGCATAGTTAACACTAAAATCCAAAGTGTTCCTCTTTCCTATCCCAGTTTACCCATTAAAATAAGTGAAACTGAAGGCCAGTTCTATAACCAAACTAATATAGAATAATATTTGTTGAAATAATGAGGGTGATGATTTATAAGCTTCCTAAAGAGGAAGCAAATGCAAATTCAATAAATACTTAGCTGTACTTGAGGCTCAAAACAAAGACAAATGAAACTTTTTAGCAAGAGGACTTACAAAACAAGGCAGAAATGTGGCCTTACTTTCCTTGAACGGTGTTACTAACCTAGCCTTTGCCCCAAGTGACTAATGTAGTTCAAGTTTGAGCGGAATTTCTTTTCATACATATTTAGCTTCCTAATGGCTTTTTTTTTTTTTTTTTTTTTTTTTCCCTTTTCGGACAGGGAGGCCTGGCGTGCTTTGATTCATGGGGTCGCAAAGAGTCGGACACGACTGAGCAACTGAACTGAACTGAACTGAACTGATGAGAGTTTTGTTTGGATTTAACATGCCTTTGCCACATTTTACTTGGATTATTCTATTGCCCATGGAGATCTCTGTACTTAACTTGTAAATTTCATTGCCATAGAAAAGAGTAAACTAGTTGCCTTCAGATGCCTTTAGATGACTATAAAGGACCCACAAATAATTTTTAGAATTACACATTGGCAAGCATTCTTCTCTTGGATATAATTCTATTAACTTTGCTCTCACTGTATTCTTTATTTGGGAAGCCTATATTAATGATTCCAAAATCACAGTCTTTTAGAATTTGTTGAAAAGGCCTTAAACATTTGTGACTTCAACTTCTTATGTGTATGTATGAAGAAAATGAAGACCTGAGAAATAAAGTTGGATGAAAAAAAATTTCCAAGTAAGAGAAGACCCAAGACTACATCTACTACTGATGAACCTATTTGCAAGTCAGGAATAGTGACACAGATGTAGAGAAAGGATTTACGGACACAGTGGCATAAGGAGAAGGTGGGACAAATTGAAAGAGTACTGTTGACATATATACACTACCATGTAAAAAACAGATAGATAGTGGGAAGCTGCTGTATAAGGTAAGAAGCTCAGCATGGTGCTCTATGATGACCTAGAGGGGTGGGATGGGAGGAGTTGGAAGGGAGGCTCAAGAGGGAGGAGATATATGTACAGTTACAATTGATTCACATTGTTGTACAGCAGAAAATAACACATTTTCCAATAATCCTCCAACTTAAAAAAAAAAAATCCTATGATTAAAAAAGAAAACAAATCTAGAATTCCTAATCCAGTATTCTTCATTCAAACACAACAGCAGTGATAGACAAACACTCCCCTAGCAAAGATTCCTAGATATTTAATGATGAGAAATGAAGGCTGACCGTTATTCAAGAGTGCCATTTTAAACAGACTTTTCTGTTTCAGTGTAGTGTTATTTATGAAGCAAAACCTTATATTAAAACTAACACCTCCATATTGATCCCTCCCCTCAGCTCACCTTTGCTTCCTGCACAGATGAGCCATATGATTGTTTTTTGTATTTCATATATTTTTAAAAAGTAACATATTTGAATGTAGAATGCATTTTACTGATTCCTTTATTTCTCCAGCTCTATAAACAATGAAATAGTTGTTTTTTCAAGTCCATCAATCTCAGTACTATAGACACTAGTGTAAGATCACTACCTGGTGTAAGAAGTCTTAGAAGTGTAGGCAGTCTTATGAATTTACTACAAAACAATGTGGAATGCTTTTTGTTAAATCCACACAAAGACTTTCTTCGACTCAATGGTGTGGGGCACTATGACAGCACAGAGTGTCAACAGACAAACGGAAATACACTGTTACAATGCTATTATTAGTATTTATAAGAGCTCTAGTGCTCTTGATAAATGAAGCCACATTAATTAGTTTCAGGATTGTATTCTCACTTTGGCATATCCACTAGCACTTCTGAACATGCAATTAAAATATTTCAAAATGTCACTTATGTTTCCATTCTACAAGAAATGCATACTGATTACGGCCACTTGATTTATACTAGGACAGATACATTAAGAAACAAAATGTGTTAATATTTTAGGGTTAGGAAATCTCTCCTACACTGCTTGCAATAAAATCTGATGAAAAACAAAACTATTAATGCTGATGCAAATGTATGATGATAGTATTTTTCTGAGTATGAAATATTTCCAGTTGTATATAAATGATAAAATCCTGGTAAGTTTGCTTTGCTTTCATTTTGGAAAATGTAAATTCAGTGAGAATTTTGGGATAATCAGAGAAAGCAGACGGCTTTTTGGACTTCTCAAGTTAGCTCTCTGTTAAACAAACAGTATCATTGATTTGAAAATTCGTCACTGAGGAGCCTGGTAGGCTGCAGTCCATGGGGTCGCTAACAGTCGGACACAACTGAACGACTTCACTTTCACTTTTCACTTTTCATGCATTGGAGAAGGAAATGGCAACCCACTCCAGTGTTCTTGCCTGGAAGATCCAGGGATGGGGGAGCCTGGTGGGCTGCCATCTATGGGGTCACACAGAGTCGCACACGACTGAAATGAATTAGCAACCCATGTATTGACTTTAAAACGAATTACCATTCTCTCTTAAATTTTGGGAGACTGATTTTCATCTTTGTTCAATAAATACCAGAAATCCTTTGATTCATACTAAGAATGGTTTAAAACAAAGTTGATATATTTTCTGTTTTATATTTAAAAAATTACAGCATAAAGATACATGTATACATATAACTATAGATGTATGTGTATATAATAAAAACAATATTTTCCAAATTGTTTGGCCAATGTAATACCATCTTGATTTCTTATACTGATGTAGTCAGAGAGCAAAGTAAAGCTACACAAGGGCCCCCCCTGTACTACTTCCTTGATCTCAGGAAGAGGCAAGAGATGTCTGGACAAATGTAGAGGCATGTTGCTAATTGCTTTCTTATAAATGATAAATTGAGTTTTGTGAGAAAAACAGGTAGTATATCTGGCAGATCCCAACTGCAATTAATGTTTAATGTTTAAACCACTGAAATATTTTTCTTCCTATCTTTAACTCCTCAAAAAATCAATAATTCAGAAAAATCTCTAAAGTCCTCTTTAATTCTGCAGGAAGGTTCTAGGTACTATCAGACCTAGACTCAAGTGCCCCTCCTATCTTGTAGATATGAAGGACAGTACAAGAAATGACACAGAAAAACAGGGTAGACAGAGAAGTTACTGCTAAATGTGAAGGAGATCAGTGAAGTAGCTGAAAAATAAAAGAACCTTCAGTGGCATTTAACACATAACATAGCAGCCCATACATAATATGAAAAGGGTTAAGGGTTATTTTATTAATTAATTTAAAAAGGAGGAAATTTGAAAAGGGATTCTAAAATTAGGAATTTGGATAGAGATGCTAGCTTTATTCTGAAGATCAAATCAAACGTGGGGGTCAGGCTTGAGAGGCACCATGACTTTATCTCCTATGGGTGAGAAAATAGTGGAGGTTATCTTGAAAGAAAAAGCCAGAGCATAGATAGATCCACCAGGAAAAGTGGGTGGAGGAGAAAGAAAGTGAAAGTGTTAATCGCTCAGTTGTGTCTGACTCTTTGGCATCCCATGGACTATAGCCTGCCAGTCTCCTCTGTCCATGGAATTCTCCAGGCAAGAACACTGGACTGAGTAACCATTCTCTTCTCCAGGGGAATCTTCCTAACCCAGGTTTTGAACCTGGATCTCCCACATTGCAGGCAGATGCTTTGCCATCTGAGCCACTAGGGAGGCCCAGGGATGGAGAAAAGAAGTAGTAAAAACTGGGAAAGAAATCGGAGATGGGAGAGTTTACTAGAAAGATTTGTGAACACTCCTAAGGAGAGTGGCACATGAAAAGGGAAAAAGAACTAGAGAATGACACGTATATCCAATGTTCCCTCTTCTTCCTTTCTGCCCTCCCCTGCTCTGCCACTGCAATTCTCCATTCTAATAGAGTCCATGTACCAGCAATAGAAACAGAACAGAACCTAGCCACAAAGGGGAGTGACTAGTACTCTAAAGTGTAAAAAATATGAATTCTGACTATCTCGATACTGGGCAAAAAAAAAAGAATAAAGGCAACATAAAAGAAAACAACTCAGTGACATAGAGCACAAAACATTTTCATATCAATCAACACTGGCATCAGAAAACTCCACACAAAAGAGCACGGTTAAGAAGAAGGGTGAAAACTTAATCCTTTATTATTCCTGGATGCTGTATACTAATACATGAGCTGATACACTCTATTAATTTAAAAGAACAACTTTTAAGAGCTTGTACTTTACTCAGTGATGGAATATGGGCTTTTTATTGTCTGAAATTGATTTGATTTCTAATAAAACATTTGCTTCAACCTTGGGCAGCAAGGCAGCAGATAGCTCAATGTAAGACATTAATATAATGAAAAATTGTGATTTTTCCCATGCAGTTCAAAGACTCCAGTGTTATACATCAAATTCATGTCCCTTGTAACTAAATCTGTCTTAACTTTAGGCATCCAAAAATGAAATGTGTTTCTCAACAATAATCTATTGTCAATATTAACTTAATAAGACTTCAAATGCTAAAACACTTTCTGGTGGTTTTAAAATTCTTCACAAATAAATTATTGATCTTGGTTTTTGATAACGATATTAACAGAATATACAAATAGGAAAATGAGACATGTGAGGGATTACCATATCCCAATCATTAGAACCATATTTTTCTTTTAATCTTTCATGATCATAAGTAAATATGCAAACAGAACCAAAGGTAAATAAATATTCTGATAAATTTTATATTTTGTTTACACAAAATTAATCAAACCTGGTTCTATTTTTAAGAATTTAAGAATTATTGAAAAAATTGAAACTTCTAAGAATTAAAAAATAAGCAATTTAATTATAATTACTAGACGTGTTTTTCCCCTTTTGTTCAATAATGAATGAATCACCTGTTTCTGAGTGATCATGATATCCCATTCATTTATTTCTTTACAAGCCCTGTTTTCTTCTCTTCAGAATCCATTAGATAAAAAATATGAATTGGAAGTTAAGAGTAGTTCTTAATGTTCACGTTTGGCTTCATTCTGTCTGTTAGTACTTTGTGGGCAAGATTAAATTCTGTTAGGTAGAAAAGGAAATCCTATGCTTGTGCTAGTAGTTAAATATGCTCTTGAGAGGAAAAAAATAGTTATAACATCTTAGTGTTAGATAATGATCTTGTGAGTTGCAGGTTATTATGACTCTGAATTACTAATCTGATACTTATGGAAAAGTGTGTTTTTGTTACCACAAAGCTATAATGTAAACAGTTCTCTTGAGCTCTTCTATGCCCAATGCTATTTTATGTGAGACTGGTAAGATGTAGAGTGAATATTGATACCCCACAGGCTTCCCAGGTGGCTTAGTGGTAAAGAATCTGCCTGCCAATGCAGGAGACTCAAGAGGTGAAGATTTGATCCTAGGGTCAGGAAGATCCCATGGAGTAGGAAATGGCAACTCACTTTAGTACTATTGCCTGGAGAATTCCATGGAAAGAAGAGCCTGGTGGGTTACAGTCCATGGGGTCACCAAGAGTCAGACACAACAGAGCATGTACACACCTTTACCTTTAACTTTTTTCTTTTTAATTATCTTAAAGCAGAAGCATCTTTAGCTTCTATGCAGTGACAAACAAATAAGAAAGCAAAAGGCCCTTTATTTCCCAAAACTATCAACGCTGTTGTTCTAATAGTTCAAAGAATGAAAAAGAAACAAGAAGTACAGTTGTTGAGACTTTAATATTACTATGACAAAAACTCTTTTTAATATCAATATTCTAAGGTATTCTCAGGGTGGAGGCCACAATGCCATATCAGCATATAGGAAAATAAATACTATCAAACTGACCTCTGTGAATAAAAACTTGCCAGAATGTAACATAGAAAGTAATTTACCAGGACTGTATATTCACTACTGAAAAATCTAGTCCAATGTTGAGACTCAGAAATAATTCTTACCATTAAATGCAATTCTTACCATGGAAAAAGTACTTGAAAAATAATTCGTGACATATAATCATTCTATTTTACAGATAAGAAAATCAAGGATCAGAAAGGTACAAGGCTTTGTACCTTAGGGATAGAAGGTATTCAAGGTCACACAACATGCTGGAGGCAGAGTCAGGATTGAAAACCAATCATCTTGGATATTGATAGGTCCTGATTAATGTGTATTTTTTTATACATCAATAACCATAAGATAAGAGAGTCAGGCCCCTATGAACTTAGATTGGGCCACATGTATGTATAATATGGGGAGAGAAGAAGCCTGAGATTTAGGCTTTGTAATATGTGGATCAGAATGGCAAAGAATCTGCCAGCATGGCAGGAGACCTGGGTTGGGAAGATCCCCTGAAGGAGGGCATGGCAACTCACTCCAGTATTCTTGCCTGGAGAATCTCCACGGACAGAGGAGCCTGGCAGGCTACAGTCTATGGGGTTGCAAAGAAGTGGACACAAGTGAAACGACTAACACTTTCACATTTTCACTCACAATAACGAGCCACGTGAAATTTCTATGCCTCTGACTGTAATGAGGGAAAGGTGGGAAGAGTAATATGAATACTGAAATGCAATTCAGATAATTTCTGAGAACAAAATCATGCTTGCAGATTTGCATTTGGTGATATATCTTAACATTCTAACACATTGCAAACTTTGCTTCCATAAAAGTCTTCCAGAGATAGAAGGCAAAGAGAAGAAGGAGCAGAAGAAAAATTGTATATTGGCTCCAAGAGAAAGTATCGGAAGACGCAGGTCTTGCTTTGACTACAAAACACCTTACTGAGCCCTCATAGACAGAAATGGGATGAATTATCTGGGAAACAATGTTAGAGATAGAAAAAAATGAGAGGGGCTGAGAAGATTGAGGACAAATAGTAAGGTGCCACAGAGAAAAGAATCCAGTGCAACCTACCTAGATAATAGTTCTAACTCTTCCAAATAAGAAAACTGATCTAAATATTACTATTTTTTTTAATATCTGTTGTACATAGAAAGGTTTTGAAGGATGGTACTCTAAATGCTTGTTTTTCAGTATTACATGTTTAAAATTAAAAGTTATTCAGATTTAAAAAATAACCACATATTTTCACTGGCGGCAACTATTCACAAATAATGAAAGCCATGAAATGAAAAGACACTTGCTCTTGGAAGAAAAGCTATGACCAACCTAGAAAGCATATTAAAAAGCAGAGACATTACTTTGTTGACAAGGGTCCATCTAGTCAGAGCTGTGGTTCTTCCAGTAGTCATGTACTGATATGAGAATTGGACCATAAAGAAAGCTGAGTGATGAAGAATTGATGTCTTTGAACTATGGTGTTGAAGAAGACTCTTGAGAGTCCCCCGGACGGCAAGGAGATCCAATCAGTCAATCCTAAAGGAAATCAGTCCTGAATATTCATTAGAAGGACTGATGCTGAAGCTGAAGCTCCAATACTTTGACCACCTGATTCAAAGAATTGACTCATTGGAAATGCCCTGGTGCTGGGAAAAATTGAAGGCAGGAGGAGATGGGGACAACAGAGAATATGTTGGATGGCATCACTGGCTCGACAGACATGAATTTGAGCAAGATCCCAGATTTTTGATGATGGACTGCCTTGGGAGCACTCAAGGTCCTGTTTGGTTTAAATACTTGCAAAGTTTTGTGGGAGGGAGGCCAGCTTCAACATTCAGAGATAATAGGCATTGATAAATTTTAAAGTAATTATAACTTCAGGTCAAAGAGCATTTTTCACTAGTGTAACATGAAAAGTGAATCAATTCTAAGATGCTTTCAGAGTATGAAAAGTGTTCAGGAGCTAAAAATGAGTAGATGAATAAATAAACAAATAAATGTGACAAGTAAAGCTGGGTAAACTGACATCATTTTGCTTTACAAAGTAGAAGTACTTAAAAAATATAAAACAAATGGGCACAGGTAATATTATCTCTGGAAAATGCCCATTGCTTGAACATTTAGTAGTCTTCCTCAGATATTAAAAAATCACTAAGAATGTCAGGGTTTTTATGTAAGTAAAACTATTCTTATATAACGATTTTCCCTGTGTGAGTGAGGGACATCCTGTATTATATAAATAATGAGGGAGAAAAAAGAAACGTAATGATTTTGGAGATATGATATTATAAGCCAACATATGAGTATTTTGAGTCAATCAAAGTTCAGTGAAACTTCAACTTTCCCCAGTTCCTGGTAGGAGAACCCAACACGCGTGTGCATGCATGCACACACACAGACACAGACACAGACACACACGAGAAATGAAAGGGAAACAGAGTAGATTTGTAAAGTTCTGCTTTGGCTCTATTTTTCTAAGGGGTTATCTGCTCCCTGGACTCTTTCTACTGGCAGTCAGCCTGCTGCCAGCTCCAAAATCAGTCAGTCACCGGCCAGAGAACTACATATGGTAGTTCCAAAGAGATATAACCTGTGTGCTTAACTTAGGCTAATAAGAGTGAGAAAGAATAAGAGAAATACAAGCCAACTAAATAAAGGGTGTCTTTCTTCTATAGTTGTTACTAATTCCCATTCCCCATCCAACTCTATTTTCTTCAAAATAGACCTCAGAAAATATACTTTAAATAGAGTGAATAGAAGGCAAAAGAAGACGAGGGTCGCTGAGGATGTGATGGTTACATAGCATCACTGACTCAATAGACCTGAATCTGAGGAAACTCCCGGAAATAGTGGAGGACAGGGAAGCCTGGCGAGCTACAGTCCACAAGGTCACAAAAAGTCAGACATGACAGCAAGTGAACAACAAAAACAAAACAGTGATATGCCAGCATTTTTTAGATGGTTACTGCGGCCATTAAATATGGCCACACAATAGGGACTCCTGAGCTGGGCTCTCCTTTCCAAAGGAGGTTATAAAATACTACCTTACATGCTTAATACGTCTTGGCACTCTTGGATATTTTGGTTAATTATCAGAAATTAGCTTGAGGGGAAGATTCATCTTTTTAAGTAGCCAACACACAACTGGTAATTTCCAGTTAGTCAACTCTCAAGACAGCTTCCACTATTTCTTATCATTATCATTATCAAGAAACATGAGAGGCTTACATGGTGAAAGTCTCTAGTAGCCAATTTAGTTCATTATGTATCTGACTTTTGGTTATGAAATGAAGGATGCTTGAATTTTAAAAAATAAAAAAAAAAGAACTTTTATATTTAGTAGGAAATCATTAAGTCTTTGTGAAGAATTTCTGCTTTGTTTTCCTCTCTAGGTCACCCAAAGCATTGTAACTAGCAATCAAAGAGAGAAATTTACATTTAAGAATGAAAGGAAGGAAGGAACAAAGGGAGGAAGGAAGGAAAGGAGAAAAAAATTGCTCTGATTGGAATTAATCTACTGACACCAGAACTTAGGACTTGTCTTGAGAAACAGGAAGGCTTCTAGCAGTATTTTTTCTTTGGTGGAATTCTAGAAGACCCTTGGGCTAGATGTAGGAGTATCTGTCCCAAATCTACACTCCTACTCCTGCTGATCTTCCTTCTTGCCTTTGCAGTTTTTCTAGCAATTAAACAAGACTTGCTTTTTCTCAGTGACAGAAAATTAATTTGCATGAATTCAACAAACAACATTTTCCAACAAATTTCAGGTTATACTTTTTTAAGAAGTAAATTAACTTAATCCATTTGAGTAATTTGTTAAGGGAAATTTGAGAGCTATTACAACAGAAAGTAATAAAATTTCTGCCCTTAATGACAAATTGGATACAATGGAATCGGAACTAAACTATAAAAAAAATATTTGGTGATTTGAACCTTAGTAGCACAGCAATCCTGGCATATCTTGCCCAGTGCAGTTTTACCCCATATTCGTCTTATCTCACCCACTATCCTTCTGCTGGTACCACCAATATTTAATGCATTCAACCATGCAGAAATGCTTGACTTTAGTCCCCATTCTCAGGAAGACCTCAGTTATCACTTTTTCTTTTGGAGTGTTACTAGATCATCTTTCCTAAATTCCTGTAAGGTAGTTTGTTGTTCAAGACCTGTAGGCAATCCCTTATCACACTCAAGGGCTTCCCTGGTGGCTCAGATGGTAAAGAATCTGCCTATATTCTGAGAGACCTGGTTCAGTCCCTGGGTGGAGAAGATACCCTCGAGAAGGGAATAGCCACTCACTCCAGTATTCTTGCATGGAAAATTCCATGGACAGATGAGCCTGGTGGGCTGCTGTCCATGGGGTCGCAAAGGCTCAAATATGACTGAAGCGACTAACACTATCACTCTCAAAGTTAAACCACTTCATCTGGTAAACATGAGTTCATAATTTAAGTCTAACTGGTCTACCCAAATTCATCTTCCCAAATAATACTTTCTCCAAAGCAATCTCCCCTATTGTCCCCAAATAGGTCATGGCATTTCTCAATCCCTGCTCATGCTACATCCTCACTCTTTCTGGGTACCTTTACCTAAGAGCAAATTTATTATGAGTTCAATCTGTGCCCAACACCACACTCCCATATATTTTAGGGAATTTGTTTCTGGATATCTTAATTTCACAATCATGTCATTTTTCAGAGGTCAGCAAAGTAATCTATCATTTCTTCATATCCCTTAATAATACTTATTTCTCATTTAGCAAGTTTTCTAGAAATATTTGTAAGAATTAAACTGTCTAAACTAGAAGAAAACAAACATGATAACACAAAAGATGGTGAGTAATATCTCTTAGAATTTTTTCATTTGAGAATGAATGTGAGTTTATGTTGTCGAGTCTATCTCTATGGGGTGAGGTCGGGTGGACCACACCTGATTTTACATAAGCAATTTTATATCATCTTAGGTGGAATGATCTTAGCCTAGAATGTGGGATGATGTGGGTGAAGCCAGTGATTTCAAGAGCAAAATAAGATCTGTGAAGTGTAATTGAGTTTTGGAGATAATTTGTTTGTGCTGTAGAGCACAATTACATAAAAAATAGGTTGGGCATTTTAATGGTCCTGATTACCTCACTCTGTGAGAGTGCTGTGCTCATTGTGAGACCTGTTGAATGCACCTACATCAGAAAATGACTGAATTTTCAAGTTGGAAGGGACTTTGCTGGGTCATGTTACTAAAGTTCTTTATTTCCTGTATGGTAGTAGCCTCCTCTATTTACCTTTCATAATCTCCATTTTACTGTAGGGCCACTTGGAACTGAAATAACCTCTGGGGGGAAAAAAAATCTACACACACACACAAAGTAATGTAACAAGTCAGCTGACTGACTCATATCAAAAGAAACATTGTGTTAAATTACCATAATAGCCTACAAATTTTAGCAGCTGCAATGAAATATTGGTGTTCAGATTAAGGAAAATTGGAACACTTTTCATTTCCATAATAATAATTCTGACAATTAAAGAGAGAATTATTTTAGTTATAAAAAGATTTTCCTTTTCATCTTAAAAAAGTGATATGACTAACATTCATTATCACAAAGACTGGAACTTCTTAGATTTTCTATAAATGTTAAGCAAATTATAAATAGAGTCATCTTAATTTTTTTGTTGTTCATATGATCTTTCTAGCTTTTACTTTAGTCACATATGACCTTTTACGGTTGGTGTAGCTACTAACACAAGCACTTTGTTAAAAGGAAACACTGACTTTTAACCTTTAACTTTCATTATGCACTTTGGTCACAAATGTTTGAAAATCACTGACAAGAAAGCTTGTTTACCAACAGAGACAGATTCTAACCCTGATTCAAAATTTTGGGCGGCCTGGGGATCTGCAGTTTTAATAGGGTGATTCTTATACAGATGGGTTGAGAACTACATTTTAAGAAATGCTGATCAAATTTACAGTAGTTACCAATAAAGCTGGAATTACTGAGCCACAATTACCTGGGACATTTTAGAGAAATAATCCTGCCTAAACTTGATTTACATAAACACACAGCAGGTGTTTGGATTTATTTTCTTATTGCTTTGCTGCCAGAATTCAGAGAGTAATTGGAGCCCTGGTTTCAGTCTACTTAGAGACGTTGTTTTGTTTTGTTTTGTTCTATTTTTCCTGGAGATTAAAAAAACCTGATTATGAACTCTGTTAGCCCTTTCTTAAGGTTTCTCTAACTATATATACGTTTAGTTTATACAAGCTAAGAAACTTGGAGTCAGAAACAAATTCTAAGAACTAACATAGTTTAGCTTTCAACCTAACAGTTTGTAACTTCTAAACCACTTCTGGCAGGGAATTCTTTTGCATATTTCTAATGATGTGGACCTGATTACTTTAAAAGGTAAATGATTCCATATTTGGATAACCTGAATTATCCTATTGAAGTGTATGTAATATTCCTTCCTAGAATTTTAGCTACCAAATTACAGTATCATTGATCTTAGAGCTATGTGTCACTTGTATCTGAACTTACACTGTACATATGAGGAGCCTGAAGCTTAGGCAGATGAAGAGACTTTCATCAAGTCATAGAACAGATTCTGAAAATCTGGGCTCTTAAATACTTTATACTACAATAACACTATTTTACATATTGCTCTGCAGCTGCAGAAAATATAAGAAATCCCTCTTCCATCTGACAAATCTAGTTAATAGTTAGCAATATCATCTGTAAACCAGTATTGATTGACTGAGTTACATAGATGAAGCAAAGAAAACAATGTTTTCCTCTTCTGTCTTCCACAAAGGAACAGGAGGGAAAAAAAGAAGTCTGATATTTAAAAGGTATCATTCAACTCATATGAAATATTATTTGTGCTAGAAAGAAAGAAACTACCACTTTGTCACACTTCTATGCTGCAGTAATTTACAATAAAATACTGGGAGCATAATAGGTCTATTTCAAAATTGTTCTTTATAAAACACTATTTATATAGCACTTACTACATGCCAGGCATGGCATGCAGGAAGCAGGCAAGACACAGCGGTATGCACAGTTCACAGTGTTCAGACTCACTGGGGTGAACATATCTGCTGGGTGAATGAGGCAAAACGAGTAACTAACTCTATACCTCAGTTTCCTCATATGTAAAGTGAGGACAATAGAATTGTTATTTTTTCATTAATTAACACAATTCAGAGAGAAAAGTCTAGTGCACAGGAAATGATTGATAATCAAAATGGTTATCTATTTAATTCATGCAAAAATGATGTGCAGAAGGAGATCTTCAGTAAAGTCATGAAAGTGTCTATAGTACTCAACTTCTAAGTAAAGCTGAGATCTGAATATGAGTCCATTTTGACATTGAGATTCATAATTTTAATCACTATTGTTACTGACAACCAGAGAATAAAGCTTCAAACATTGTTCTACACATTTTGATGAGAGATAAGAAGGCAATGGCAACCCCCATCAGTAGTCTGGCCTGGCAAGTCCCATGGACAGAGGAGCCTGGTGGGCTGCAGTCCATGGGGTCACTAGGAGTCAGACACGGCTGAGCGACTTCACTTTCACTTTTCACTTTCATGCATTGGAGAAGGAAATGGCAGCCCACCCCAGTGTTCTTGCCTGGAGAATCCCAGGGATGGGGGAGCCTGGTGGGCTGCCGTCTATGGGGTTGCACAGAGTCAGACACAACTGAAGCAACTTAGCGGCGGCAGCAGCAGCAGCAAGATACCTTAAAATCATGTATTTCAATCTGAGTGTTCAGTTGTAGGCACTCTTTTTTTATTTCTTCTCCTCTCTTAGTCTAATTTCTTTCTTTCTTCTCAAGCGGTCTTGGATCTATGAGACTCAAAAATCACCTGTGTCTAGATGTTTAAAGATAAGGCTGAAGAAATAGCTTGCAAATGTGCACAACCTCCTCCATCATTTCTTTTTTTTTTTTTTTTAATTTTCTCGGTCTTGTAGGTGTGAGAACAAAACTCTCTGCTTCATTTGGGCTTGTCAACATGTTTCCTAAATTGTTTTTCTGATGTTGTCCTTCAGTTCCTGAAGGATTCATAGAAAAGGAATTAACGCTCCCCTGGGGAACCTCTGAGAAAAATGTGAAACAAAACCAAACTTCTTTCTTATTGAGGAATTTGCCACATAGGTACAACAGTAGAGCTTCAAGGAAAGAAACACAAATGGCACATCTTAAGTGCCCAGGGGTGCTTTATGTGCTGCATAGGAGCAACATTCAAAATATTTAACCACTGGTAAAGCAAGGGCATGAGTCTTACAGAATGGACAGTGGCCGTAAATAACCAGTCAGTCTATGCTCTGCATTCTGGCCTAAAACAGCTCTGTCTGTGAAGCTGAAATGACTCTTTGTTCCCGGCACAGTGCTTTAAACAAAACAGGCTCTCAGTAAATATTCTCTGACCGAGATACATACCAAATGTTATAAAGGGAAGGAGAGATGATCATTTCATGCAGAATCCTAAAGCTGTGACATAAATTCATGGAAAGAAGTAATATGTGTGAACATTAATGCATGGATCAGGGTTGTCCAGGAAGAAAAGAGAGAAAAACTGTAATAAGGGAACGGAAACCCAGTATACAGGCACGTGCATGCATTGAGAAACTTGGAGTTGTCTAGTGTCACTATAAACGATTAAGAGCCATTTTCAGTTTTACAGCATTTAATAAGAATTATTTTAATGTTCAGGTAATATACATGTTCACAATGAGGCAAGAAAACTAATCATTGTTAGGCAGTTCTTTATTAAATCTGGTTTCAAAATAACTGTCAAGTAAAATCAGCTATCTTTTCAAAATCTCTCATTTAAAAAAAAATTGTTGTTAAAAAAACACCTGCACAATTATGTGAGCAGAAGGTAAAGTGTGACCAGCATGGGTTTATGGGTTATTTTAGGAGACTAAAGCAGAAAAGAAGCAAAAAAATCCTGCTCCTGTGTTTCCTCCATCAAAGTCTCTAACCCTGACCTGAAAATGGGTTGCCCTATCATTTTTTCACTCTGCCATAGTACTTCCTACACATTTGTGATCACGTTTTTTTCTGTTATCAGTGTTTATGTTCTTTCCACTGAATCCTGAATTTGTACAGGACAAGGATTCCAAATGGCTAATCTTTTTTCCTTCCTGAAAGCTAAATGATACTTGGAATACAGTGTCCACTCAACAAATACTTGCAAAATAAACAATGGAGATTTAGAGAGAATAGAGTTCTTGTGTCTGTTATTTGGCTTCTAAGGGCAAATTTTGATAAAATCAAAGAACTACTTCTATTCTACGAGTATATATTTGGACCTTCTAAATATGAGACATCAAGTTGAGTGAAGCAGACACAGTGCCTATCCTTTACTGACAGGACTGTCATAGGATTCAGTCTAGTGCAAGAGTCAGACGTCCAGCCTAAGGCTCCTCTGTGCTGTGATAGGGGCTCTGCCAGAAGTTGTGTAAAACGCAGCTGTGCCAGTTCACTTTCCTGGATTCCAGGACAAAAGTCTCAATTGCGGGCTTTCACGGGGGAAAGGAGTATAGATGGAAACTAAAGTTCTGGATTCAGAGGGCAGGGATGCTTCATTTCTAAAATTCTTTGATTCTTGTGCTTTGGGAAATGCTATTCAAAGCACTTGGTTCTGAAGACTAATATTTATTAATGTATTTATTTTTAGTGTTATTGTAAAATGGCTCAGTTTGAACAAGTATAATCAATCAGTGCTTATATTATATAAATACATTCTTTTATTTATATATTTTCTTATGTTTCACATATATATTTGCATATATATGTATATAGATGAGAGAACACATAAGAATACCTCTTGAATCTTAGGAGTTTCTATATGACTTGGTATTTCTACTGTTTAAAGTGTTGCAGTTGTTCAGTTGCTCAGTCATGTCCAACTCCTTGCAACCCCATGAACTGCAGCACACTAGGCTTCCCTGTCCTTTACTATCTCCCAGAATTTGCTCAAACATTCAACTCCATTGAGTCAGTGATCCCATTAGTGTACTTTGGTTTGTATGATTGCCTATATTTTCTGTCAATCAAAGACTATGTAGTATTCTTGCAAAATCATAAACTGTAATTTTTAACAGAGAAGTCAGAAAGACATCATATTACAGACTGTCCACTGAAGATAACAATGTGATCTATAAGAATTGCTTGATTATGAATGTGAAGGAAATTATATTTGGCCCAATTTTAAATATATCTATTGCTAACCTGTAGGTTCTTTTATGATGCATTTTAAGAGTACAATTCAAATAAAAACCAAACAAGCAACAGGATAAAAATTAATTGTCCTTATGACTTAGATTTTTTTCTTTTTATAATGTCAGTCATAGCTTTCCCATCTTGAATTCAACATTCTTCTTTAGCCACAATCTTTTTATGAATTTCAAATAGTTTTAAAATTATTATAATTTTTAAGATAAACTATTTTTACTTGAAATATGTTATTGATAATGATGTTTTATTAATTTTATATTGATATTTTATTAATTTAAAAATATCCAGCACATAGAAAAAATTAAATTCAAAACTAGATGGAATTTTTAAAATCTTTAGCCCAATTCCATAATTTCACAATATGGAAATTAAGGGATAAAGAGGCTAACAGATTATCTGATTTATTTCTCATTTCAGTTCAGTTCAGTTCAGTGGCTCAGTCATGTCCAACTCTTTGCGACCCCATGAATTGCAGCACACCAGGCCTCCCTATCCATCACCAACTCCCAAAGTTTACCCAAACTCATGTGCATCGAGTCGGTGATGCCATCCAGCCATCTCATCCTCTGTCATCTGCTACTCCTCCTGCTCCCAATCCCTCCCAGCATCAGGGTCTTTTCCAATGAGTCAACTCTTTGCATGAGATGGCCAAATTATGGGAATTTCAGCCTCAGCATCAGTCCTTCTAATGAATACCCAGGACTGATCTCCTTTAGGATGGACTGGTTGGATCTCCTTGCAATCCAAGGGACTCTCAAGAGTCTTCTCCAACACCACAGTTCAGAAGCATCAATTCTTCGGCGCTTAGCTTTCTTCACAGTCCAACTCTCACATCCATACATGACCACTGGAAAACCATAGCCTTGACTAGATGGACCTTTGTTGGCAAAGTAATGTCTCTGCTTTTGAATATGCCATCTAGGTTGGTCATAACTTTCCTTCCAAGGAGGTCTTTGAATTTCATGGCTGCAGTCACCATCTGCAGTGATTTTGAAGCCCAAAACAATAAAGTCTGATACTGTTTCCACTGTTTCCCCATCTATTTCCCATGAAGTGATGGGACCGGATGCCATGATCTTCGTTTTCTGAATGTTGAGCTTTAAGCCAACTTTTTTACTCTCCTCTTTCACTTTCATCAAGAGGCTTTTTAGCTCCTCTTCACTTTCTGCCATAAGGATGGTGTCATCAGCATACTGAGGTTATTGATATTTCTCCTGGCAATCTTGATTCCAGCTCGTGTTTCTTCCAGCCCAGTGTTTCTCATGATGTACTCTGCATAGAAGTTAAATAAGCAGGGTGACAATATACAGCTTTGACGTATTCCTTTCCCTATCTGAAACCAGTCTGTTGTCCCATGTCCAGTTCTAACTGTTGCTTCCTGACCTGCATACAGATTTCTCAAGAGGCAGGTCAGGTGCTATGGTATTCCCATCTCCTTCACAATTTTCCACTGTTTATTGTTATCCACACAGTCAAAGGCTTTGGCATAGTCAATAAAGCAGAAATAGATGTTTTTCTGGAACTTTCTTGCTTTTTCCATGATCCAGAGGATGTTGGCATTTTGATCTCTGGTTCCTCTGCCTTTCCTAAAATCAGCTTGAACATCTGAAAGTTCACGGTTCATGTATTGCTGAATCCTGGCTTGGAGAATTTTGAGCATTACTTTACTAGTGTGTGAGATGAGTGCAATTGTGTGGTAGTTTGAGCATTCTTTGGCAGTGCCTTTCTTTGGGATTGGAATGAAAATGGATCTTTTCCAGTCCTGTGGCCACTGCTGAGTTTTCCAAATTTGCTGGCATATTGAGTGCAACACTTTCACAGCATCATCTTTCAGGATTTGAAATAGCTCAATTGGAATTCCATCACCTCCGCTAACTTTGTTCATAGTGATGTTTCCTAAGGCCCACTTGACTTCACATTCCAGGATGTCCGGCTCTAGGTGAGTTATCATACCATCGTGATTATCTTGGTCGTGAAGCTCTTTTTTATACAGTTCTTCTGTGTATTCTTGCTACCTCTTCTTAATATCTTTTGCTTCTGTGAGGTCCATACCATTTCTGTCCTTTATCAAGCCCATCTTTGCATGAAATTTTCTCTTGGTATTTCTCATTTCTTGAAGAGATCCCTAGTCTTCCCCATTCTGTTGTTTTTCCTCTCTTTCTTTGCATTGATCACTGAGGAAGGGTTTCTTATCTCTCCTTGCTATTCTTTGGAACTATGCATTCAGATCTTACCTTTTTTTCTTTGCTTTTCACTTCTCTTCATTTCACAGCTATTTGTAAGGCCTTCTCAGTGCCATTTTGCTTTTTTTATATTTCTTTTCCATGGGTATGGTCTTGATCCCAGTCTCCTGTACAATGTCATGAACCTGTATCCATAGTTCATCAGGCTTAAATTGAAGAAAGTAGGGAAAACCACTAGACCATTTGGGTATGACCTAAATTAAATCCCTTATGATTATACAGTGGAAGTAAGAAATCGATTTAAGGGACTAGATCTGATAGAGTGCCTGATGTATTAATAGATACCTCCTTTAATTCATCTCCCAGTCTTTTAAAAAATGATAATAAACAAAAGTCTAAACCAAATCAAACTATGAAATGTATTTCTCTTTCTTTATGCTCAGACCCAAAGGTTCGCAATTTCCAGTGTCCTTTGAGTCATATACTCAGCTAACATGAAACACTTTATGGATATTAAATTATGTTGCAAAAACAATGACAGTTATACTCAGTGTAAAATTCGAGAACTCAAAAGAGTGTAGTTTTGTCCTGAACATCATTATGTAAACGGAAGAAGGTAATATGCTTTTAATCCAGTAGAGACATTTAAGTATATATGAGGCAAAGTTCAAATGACTGTTAAAACTTCAGTAGAAATTCCGACGATGTAGTTCTTGCTCTGCAATAATGTATGCTGATTGGAGAACAGTACTTTACAATTACTTAGAGCATATCTTCCAAGCTCTGACATCTAGCCAGCAGCAGTCAGGGATCTGCAATGAAAATCCTTTGATTTAAACAGCTCTTGCTTTGGAAAGTCGATGAGTTACAATGTGGATGGTCAGGAACAGCATATATGTTTAACAGGGCCAGGTCATCCACCTAAATCACCCGTGTGAACTGAAAATTAATTACTGTGAAAGATTCCAAGAGAAAAATGTTCTTTCACTGCACAGAAATACTTTTGGATGAAAATGGTCATCCTGTCTAGATAGTGCATGAAAATTATTCATAATAATCTGGCTTTAGCTGCTTCTAAATTTCGGGAACCATTACTTCTTCTTCCTCTTCTTTAAATTTTTTTCTTCTTGAAGTTTCACAAAAAGATTATTTTGTTTTTGATGGAAGGATACAGATGCAAGAACACAAAAGGGCAAAATACTTAACAGAACTATTTCCAGCTGGCAAGATTTTTACTTTCTTTTTTAAATTTCTTTCAATGCTGATGTATAACTAGGAATAAACCTAATTTGTATGGAAAGATTCAATAGCATGATGTAACATCACTAATGAGGGATAAATGCTTAGACTTTTGAAGATTTGCTTTGCATGGTTGGTGAAAGGTGATTTAATATATTATCATGTGATCTATAGAGGGAATAGTTTCAGGAAAAAGCAGAAGTTTGATAAAATATTTTAGTCAAATATATTTAAAGCAAAATTATTTTGATAACAGTGATTCAATGCACACTAAAAGGCTGAAAAATTTAATGTTTTCAAAAAAAAAATTAGCCAATAATTTTAAAGATGTTATCCTATAAATTAGAATTATTGAAATATGGACTATTTAACAATTTATGTATCTTAATGCATTGGCTGATCCAAATTGCTTCATTTCCCAGTTGTGAGTCAGGATCATGAAACAAGTTTATAATGCAGAAAATACCTATCATATTTTATTATTCCACATAGACTCACATATAATTAAAATTTATAAATGACCGCATCTTAAAGACCATCTACCATATACACCACACAAGTATTGCAAATCACATTACAGTACAAACCTATAGAAATTAAGAGTTATTGAATTTAAAATAACTGGATGTAAGCTAATAAACATATGTGTATATGCTAAGCCACTTCGATTGTGACCAACTCTTTGCGACTCTATGGACTGTAGCCAACCAGGCTCCTTAGTTCTTTGGATTCTCCAGGCAAGAATACTGGAGTAGGTTGCCATGCCCTCCTTCAGGGGATCTTCCTGACCCAGGGATTTAGACCTGCATCTCTTATATCTCCTGCATTGGCATGTGGGTTCTTTACCACTAGCACCACCTGGAAAGCTCAGGAAACATATTATTTCTTATGGACTCCAAGGAATGCCTGGAGTCCTTTGTGTGAAAGCATATAATTATGAATTTAAAAATAAGCACTTAAGCAAAATGTATAGCAATAACTCTAAATATCTCTCATGTTCCTTGAAAGGGAGTTTTAGGCAAAGGATAGAAAGTATCCCTCTACTCTCCACAATTGGGAATAGTATTAAAAAACAAATGAAAACTAAGCAGTTCATCCAAAAATGTGGGAAAGTGGAAAGACTTTCTAGTCATGCGTGAATTGCCTGAGTGAGGGAAAATGCGTGTAGAACAATTTCACTTTAGTCTCCTGTGTGTTGGGTCTCTCAGTACTGCCCCTGCATTGCCCAAAGCTCTGAAAGTCCACGTGTTCTGTTGCTATTTCTGCCTACCCAGGGAGTTGGGAAAAGATGTATATTTGAGATTCTCACATGCAAAGATATAAAAAGTGAAATGCAGTAAGTTCTCAAATAAATATAACTATTGCCACCAAAGGAGCTTAATACAGCCTATCATTTCCCCTATGGCAAACTAAAGCTGTGAATGAGATGTTCTCCAAAGAAAGTGACCTCCGAGGCACAATGTAGACTCTGTTTTATAACATTATTGGGATAAGATAATGTGCAGTTAATTTAACGTTAGTTCAAAATAGAGTATTTCTTATATAGCCAAAATGCATGCATTTATTGAAGATACATCAAGGGAGCAAGATAAAATATAAGTGTTTGAAATTGAAAGATAATATGTTTGTACCTAATATGCTATAGAATTTATCTTGGAATGATTTATCCATGTAAATATATGGCTCCTCTGATCGAATCATGATCCATAAGACTCAGGGTGATCTTCTAGATGAAGCCTGGTTCACAAAGCTGAGAAACACTGTAACTCATGTCAAAATTCCCCAAGATCTGAAAAAATTATTTTGGAGATGAGAAGATGGAGTGGCTTGTTTGGTTGTGCTGGTTTTTTTTCTCCCTTCTGATATTCTATTCAGATTTGCCAGGTATCATAAATTCTAAAAAGCACTGCATATTTATACATCACTTTACTGTCTGTGAAGTGTGAAAAATGCAGAAATACCCAAGTACTTGATTTAAAATGAAATAGAAAAAAAGAGAGAAAACAATATAAGTAACAAATTAAATTCTATAAATTCAATACAGCACCTAGAACAGGATTGGGCACAGAGAAGGTATTCTATACTATTCTTGTTAGATGAAAATAATTGCCACTATTTTTGTAAAGGCACATATTGTTATACTGTAACAGTGCTAATGTATTATTTGGCCTTAAACAATCACCAAGAATTGGGAAAATTTCATTATTTAGAGATCCCCAGTATCAAGGAAGCACATATACAAAAACTGAGAAAATAATATTATCCAGAAAAAGCAACTTACCAAAGTTAGAAGGGAATATGAAATCTCCCATGACTTTTAAACCTCAAAACATATGCTTAGTCAACATATGGCATGCTATTTTATACTTGGAAACCTTAATTTTGATTGACTAGATTTAGGCCAAAAGCCAAAGGAATCAGTGAGTCAGTCCTTATCAGATCTTCCTGATTATAGCTACCATTAGCCAAGGTTTGTTTTTCATATGACAGTTTCAACAGTGGAGCAAAGCCTATCTCTTCTGCATTTCTCACCTTGACAGTAGCTATAATACTTCTTATAATAGGAAACACATGAAATGTTAGTGGTAAGAGTACCTTGGCTGATTAGAACACAGATGATAATACAGCTTGGTATGTAGGCTTATTACTTTCATGGTGGAAGCCCAGCTGAACTGTTAGCACTTCAGCAGAAAAAATGAACAAGTCAGTTACAGAGATAGACACTAATATTAAGCCAAGATTCTTACAGCAATCTCACAGCTCTTGAATGAATGATTTACATATAATGACTACACTTAACTGATCACTTTTCTAACTAAATTGGAAACATACATGTATAAGTACACAAACACATGCACACACACAAACACACACACATACACACATCTTACAGCTTTTTAACATTTGGGGGGTTAATATTTAAGGACATAATTTTGGAGGGTTAATATTTAAGAACATAGTGACTTAGGATGTCCAACCTGAACAAGAGTAGCTGTTATCTTTGGTGCTCTATAACTCTGTTATTACAATGTCAGAAAATTTCCTCAACATTTTTTCATACATCCTAAATTTTAATCAATTACAGACATTCTGTTTATTAAATGTTTTTAAAGCTTCAAATATCCCTGTTTTAGGATCTTGATAATCTTTCATATACAAGAATGAATTTACCTCAAATAGTCTGTTTCCTCCAAGACCAACTCCATCTGTTCATGAACAATGTATATTTGTTCAATGGCATTTTGTTGTTCTTAATATAAAGCTCAAACCAGTTAATGCTAAAGGAAATTAGTCATGAATATTCATTGGAGGGACTGATGCTGAAGCTGAAGCTCCAATACTTTGGCCACCTGATGTGAAGGACTGACTCATTGGAAAAGACCCTGATGCTTGGAAAGATTGAAGACAGGAGAAGGGGACAACAGAGGATGAGATGGTTGGATGGCATCACTGACTCGATCAACATGAGTTTGAGTAAGCTCCAGGAGTTGATGATGGACAGGTAGGCCTGGCATGCTGCAGTCCATGGGGTTGCAGAGTCGGACATGACTGAGAGACTGAACTGAGCTGAACTGATCACTTACTAAATTACTATGTCATTCTTTTCCTGACAAAGGTCTGTATAGTCCAAACTATGGTTTTTCCTGTGGTCATGTATAGATGTGAGAGCTGGACCATAAAGAAGGCTGAGTAACAAAGAACTGATGGTTTTGAACTATGGTGTTGGAGAAAACTCTTGAGAGACCTTTGGACTGCAAGGAGATCTAACCAGTCAATCCCCAAACAAATCAATCCTGAATATTCATTGGAAGGACTGATACTGAAACTCAAATACTTTGGCCACCTGATGGGAAGAACTGACTCATTAGAAAAGACCTGATGCTGGGAAAGATTGAAGGTGGGAGGAGAATGGGATGACAGAGGATGAAATGGTTGGATGGCATCACTGACTCAATGGCTATGAGTTTGAGTAAACTCTGGGAATTGGTGATGGACAGGGAAGCCTGGTATGTATGACTGAGCAACTGAACAGAATATAAAGCTCAGAAGAGGAGTGGCTCAGATGGTAAAGAATCTGCCTGTAATGTGGGAGATCCAGGTTTGATCCATGGGTCAGGAAGACCCCCTGGAGAAGGGAATGGTAACCCACTCCAAAATTCTTCCCTGGAAAATCACATGGATAGAGGAGCTTGGCAGGCTATAGTCCATGAGATCACAGAGACAGACACGATAGAGCAACTGACACTTTCATTTTCAATACAAAGTTCAGAAGAGGTGCACTGAATAAATGTGGAGTATTGATTAAGAAAAGGGAAACATAGATTGCCAACATTACTCTGTGAGTAGAGAGGCGAGTGAGAGAGATTAGTTAGGTCACAGGAAATGCTCTGAAGTTATTAAAATGAAATATAAAATAACAACACTCTATGGGCGTGTTCTGTTTGAACAAAGTAGCAGCAGACAACTTCATATCCGCAAGACAGATGAGTTGGTTTGGTTCCCTTTGTGGCAGGAGGATGGCAGTTAAAACAATGAGATGGTACCAGGTCAAGAAACCAACAGATAAGTTTTATGCCAGCATGGTTCATACCAGTTGACAACACTCATGTGAGATGAGCAGTCACCAAGATGACATTTTCAAATAACAAGAACAATTAGTGGAGAAGGTGGAGGGAGCTGTGGTTTTGGTAGACTTAGATATGTTTCAACCATAATAAGATCATAATAAAACTATGACAAATTGTCAAGACTTTATAATGCATTTTACAAACCACTTTAAATCATTTTTGAAGGATAAAATATGAATGCAAATATATTAATTTAAAAGTGTTATTAAGAATATAGTAAATATTTTATAAATGTTCCCAAGAAATGATAAATGACTGTATTCATATGGCAAGCAAAGACCTTTGAGAGACAGTAGTGGCACCCACTCCAGCACTCTTGCCTGGAAAGACCCATGGACGGAGGAGCCTGGTAGGCTGCAGTCCATGGGGTTGCTAAGAGTCGGACATGACTGAGCGATTCACTTTCACTTTTCACTTTCATGCATTGGAGAGGGAAATGGCCACCCACTTCAGTGTTCTTGCCTAGAGAATTCAGGGACGGGGGAGCCTGGTGGGCTGCCATCTATGGGGTTGCACAGAGTTGGACACGACTGAAGTGACTTAGCAGCAGCAGCAGTAGCAGCAGCAGTCTACCTACAGAATCTATAAACCTATATATTTTCATTTCAATGTAAAAGAGCAACTCTGGCTTATTCTTTTCTTGATTTAAATATTTTAGTCATCTAGACTAACAGAATCAACTCTAATTAATTTTTTCCATATTCAAAATGAGATCTAACTCAATTTATTCAGATTAAAACATTTAAAAATAAATTATCTTTCCCTTCAAATCAATAGAGATACTTTTGGCCTTATATATGGTCCTACTTATTATTTTCTCATTTTACATTGTGTAAAAATCATGTGACTATAACTGAAATTCACACGAAAACTGAAGGAGGCCCCGTTAGCATCCAAAATTGATTTTCAACAATAACAACCAGAAAATTCTGGGACAGAAAATAAAATGAACAGAAAGATAAATGATACTTTAATTAACTCTTCTTCCAGAATGAAGAGTTCTCACCTAATTTTCAGTCTCATGTTTATATTTTCTCTGTTCATCTCTATTTGCAAATTTTTTGTAGCCCAACTTTTCTATACCTGATTTATCTTCTTTTATCCTTCAATAAACAGTCATATGTGCAAGGATTGTTCCTTTAACATTTGGCATTAAACTTAAAATTTTTTCACCATATTTTTACTGTGACCACCTGTGTAAGAATTTTCTAGAAGATTATGGCCCAGAGTGGCTATGTCTAACGAGATCCACCTACAGTTACCAGTAGGAAGTAACGCTACAGGGAGCATTCTGCTCATTAATAAACTGCCTGGTTTCCTAGTGTCTGCATAGTTCCTTGTTTCATCTCTTAGCTGCAGCCAATTCTCATTTTCCAGTTCACTCCTAAGAGTATTTCTTTAAGTCTACTGACATTTAAATTCATTTTTTACTGTGAAGTGCTGTATTATCCTGTATTATATCCATACTCTGTGCTCTCTCTGGGGCTTCCCAGATGACTCAGTGGTAAGGAATCTACTGGCAAGCAAGAGACGAGGTTTCAGTCCCAGGTTTGGGAAGATCCCTGGAGAAGGAAATGGCAACCCACTCCGCTATTCTTGCCTGGGAAATTCCATGAACCGAAGAACCTGGTGGGCTACAGTCCATGGGGTTGCAAAGAATCAGACATGACTTAGTAACTAAACAACAACAACCATGCTAATGCCCTCTCTGCTTGGATGCAGCATCTCCCCATGCAGTAGGGTACTGACCCTTTTGTAAGACAATAGAAACTGTTTCTTTCCTTCCTCCTTTACCCTACCCTTTCTGTTTGAAACCTTCAGTAGGATGTAATGTCTACATGAGCAATTGCGGAAACAGTGGCTTACTTTATTTTTCTGGGCTCCAAAATCACTGCAGATGGTGACTGCAGCCATGAAATTAAATTTCCTTGGAAGGAAAGTAAGGACCAACCTAGACAGCATATTGAAAAGCAGAGACATTACTTTGCAACTCTAGTCAAGGCTATGGTTTTTCCAGTGGTCATGTATGGATGTGAGAGTTGGACTGTGAAGAAAGCTGAGTGCTGAAGAATTGATGCTTTTGAACTGTGGTGTTGGAGAAGACTTTTGAGAGTCCCTTGGATTGCAAGGAGTTCCAACCAGTCCATCCTAAAAGAGATCAGTCCTGAGTGTTCATTAAAAGGACTGATACTGAAGCTGAAACTCCAATACTTTGGCCACCTCATGCAAAGAGCTGATTCATTGGAAGACTCTGATGCTGGGAGGGATTTGGGGTGACGACAGAGGATGAGATGGCTGGATGGCATCACCGACTCGATGCACATGAGTTTGGGTGAACTCTGGGAGTTGGTGATGGACAGGGAGGCCTGGCGTGCTGTGATTCACGGGGTCGCAAAGAGTCGAACACAACTGAGCCACTGAACTGACTGACTGACCACTTACTAAAGTAGATGAAGGCATACATTTTTTTGCACTATAATCTATCTCAGAAAAAAAGATTTTTCATTTGCAATTTAAGTATCTAAAAGTTTCATCGTCAACAAAGCCCTTATGTGCCAGGGTACTAGGCATGGCAAGTAACCCACAATCACTTGAAAACAGATTTAATGCCTTAAGACTTCTGGAAGAATACGTAATATATGCATTTTACTTATAAATATAATTTTCATGCAACTAAAAAAACATTCTTTTATATAAACTATAGCCAGGCCAAAGTATACTCCACAACACTTAATAAACATCATTTATGCTTTTCTTCCCATCCCCCGCCAAATCCTCAACAAGGAGCAATCTGATGTTTAATACTATTTTTTTCTGGAAAATATACAACTTGTCTAATAAGACCAATTACTTATATCTTTGACATTTGGATTTTATGAGAATCCTGAAAATAGTTAATCATTTTAATTAGTAATGGTGCTTTTATACAACAAATATCCTTAGAGTAAACTACTCTGAAATCTCACAGTTATTTATAATACATTTTTAGCTTAACAAACCTTTATATTGCTAAAATGCTGCTTTTAGTGTCTCTCAATTTATGAGCAAAATTTTAAAACACTGTCATTCTCATTGTTGAATCTCATAAATAAACTACAATTGGAGGTAAAAGCTAAACATATATTATAGCATCACTGCAATGTCTAATAAATGACATTTTTGGAAAGTGATAGTGTTGCTTATATAAAGTCATAAATGATTCATTACTTTCTTAAATTTTCTCAGCCATCTAATTTTGCTAATCTAGTGCTCTGAGTCTCACACTGTTGAGACAATAAGCAGCATGATCCCATTATAAAGTATAGCAAACATTTAAACAATTGATATATTCTTTAACTACTGTTAGATTTATTTACTGGTTACATTAAAATAAAATAGCTAACAAATATACACATTTGGAAAAATATATTATTACATACCTAGTAAAATACTCTTATGTTCAATGTACTTTTTCTTTCCTTAAAATAATTATTCTTAAAATTGCTAAGGAGATGATCTGAATTTTGGCTTTTGCCAGTCACTATTTTAATTATATCAGTGCTTTATTATATGAAATTATTGGTCTACTTTTATTATTTAAATTAGATAAATATTAAAATTCTCTCAAATTACAGGAGTAAATACAAGGAAAAATATAGGGGTAGGAGAATAATAAAATGTTATTATGGTATGTCTATGAAATCATGTGTGTGGAACTTTGGAAACTTGCAAAGCACTAAGGAATTTAAAGAACCTCTCATTAAAATTATAAATATTTATAATTTTGACTTAAAGTGCTTGGACAAAAATACGTAAAGATTTTTTTCCTCATAACTTACACAAAACTCCTTGAAACTAAAAGAGGTTTGTCAAAAGGAGAATCTTATTACATAAAATATACTGCATTTTCCAAAGTTATTCTTTAAATCCCAAACAATGCATTGCAAATTTACTCATTTAAGGATGTATTTCTTCTGTGATATATAATAGCCTGATACCACTATTAAGGCAACCTGATTGGTCATAAACAGATTATGTATTCTTTGATTTTTTTTTTTTATATGTTGCTTTATTTACATAACACTCATATATCCCTGAAATATATTCTGGCAATATAAGAAGAGATTATAGACCCAGTTAACCATATGAGACACCTAAGAAGGGAACCTCCAGAGCAGGCCTGGCAGGATATTACGAATTTCCTTCCTCCCTCCCTCACTTTCCAGCATTCCCAGTCTACCTGCTAGTCTGTCACACAAAAAACTAACTAAAAGATAAACATATTTAAAAAACTGTAGCCCCCTACTTCACTTATTCTTTCCATGCACATGTACTTTGCTCTGCCTAGTTTCATCTTCCCTGTCTTAGTTTCTAATAGAACAACCATCTACTCATCACAGTTCAGAATATATTCTCAGTCTCTGAGTCAAAACCACACTTAATTCTTAAGTTCAAGCATGACAAAACATCACCAAATGATTTGATTCCTCATTCCTATTGAAGTGTACACTATTTGGATATTTTCCTGTAACCTAATGTGATCCAGCAGAGTTTTCAGTAAAGCACATTAATGGATAAGCTGAAAGTTAACCTTTCCACTGATTTTCATGATAAGATTAGAAATTTAGCTCCCTGGAAGAAAAGGTGTTATGGATATATACTAAAAGATACTTACTATGTAAAACCTATTTAATTCACATATTTAAAGACATATAATATAAAATGTCTTATTGATAAGCAGTTCAGAAATAACAAAAATGTCATTGATAGTATGGTGCTTATCAGGAAAAAAAAATTTTTTAAATAGGTGATTCAAAATACCTTTGGAAAACCACCAGTCTTCCAATCTCATTTTTTAATTTTGAATTATAAATTCAGAAATCAGTAAACCTTTAGTACTATGGCCAAGTTTTCCATTAGCTTCACAAAAGTGGCACAACTTCTAAATTAAATCTACATTTATTTGTTTTTAAAATATTTTCCGGCATTTTCTTCATTACTTAAACACATTGGCTTAACATGGTATTATACTCAAGAAAGATCACAAAGAATTAAAATCCTGAGCAATAGGCACTATGGTGTCTAAGGACATTTCCCCTCCCCCCAATCCCCTGTCAATTAGCTAATATCCTATTACAAGCAGTTAATGTGCCTGTGCTAATAATTCTCTTTATAATAGGATATTCTATTTATTTAATTGATGCCTGTTGTCCTGATTAGAGTGGACAGGCAAGCTTAAATAATGATGGTTGAGTCTGGTTAAGGCTTATGATTGGAATTTATGGTAACTTGCTCTGCTTTATTTGCTGTAAACTCTAGGGCTGGCTGTTGCACAGTGTGGTGTCCCCAGCCGCAAATGATGGTGAATGGTTCCTATTAGGCAGCTCCTGGCTTTAAGGTGGAGTATATCTTTGACTGGTTTCACTTCTGGCAAAAACTGTTAGTTGAATACAAAGAATGTTTGTAATGTCAAGCTTTGCAAAAGGATGCCAACTTCCGTGCCTCTCCAAGAGCACAGCAGGCTACATTACCGAGTGTTTTTCTGTTTCTTATGAATAAAATTGTTTGCTTTCCTATTTCATCCTGCTGATTCCAGATAAGCAGTGCATCCAAGGACATAAAAGAAAGTGTCAACTTCAACTCACCCAGATCTCTACTTTTAAGCATGATGCTTCAATAAATTTGGTAACCCCCAACTGGGATTCAAAAAATCTGGATCACTGTTCTCTCACTAACTTAATGACTTTGAAAAATTACTTTTTTTTTTTCATTAACTAGATTTCAAAATGAGGAATTTTCAGATAAAATAATTTTTTCCAGAGAAAATAATCTATGATTCTAGGTGAATGCTTTATATTCCACACCTTAATAAGTTGAAGACCATCAAACATTAAATTACTTTTGCAAGTTATTACAACTCCGTTATAGTAAGTTTCACTATAATAAACGGCATTCAAAATGAGGACAGACTTATGTCTCCAGAAGGAAAAGAAGTGATGCTTCCAAAATGAAAATTAGTAACTTTGTCTTCAAAAGAGTAGCTTTAACAAGATAAAAGAGTGTCACTAGAACACTGTAGCACAGGTTAAAAATTAGATGACTTATGTTTAAAATTCTTAATCCAGTGAAATCTTTGAGAATTATGTTACCAGATTCTAGCACAGAATTATCATTATTATATCTCATGATTATCATAGAATCATAGAGCATGAGTGTTGGAATTTGTGTTGTCTAGTTTGTAATCTTATGAATGAAGTCCTTTAATAGTGATTTTGGGAAATTATTATGGAACCTTAGCTCCAATACATTCAATGATAAAGGTTCAAAATACTGACTATTCTACGGAACAGAGTTTGTTGAACATTTCTTAATATAATACATTTTCTTCTTAGAAGGAAGCAATTTTCTACCATTTATACCTACTAGCATTTGTTCTTGCCTTCAGGAATCACCAAGAATAAGTTATCCTTTGTCTCTCTTCTGCATTAAAGTGCTTCAGATATCTTTTAAATGACTGTTCTCTCCTCAACCTGTCTTCCTCAGCACATCAAACATTTCCTTGTATTCACATATTTTTAAAAACACAAAAAGTACCTGTATACGCATGCAAAAAGGAAAAAGTATAAAAAAGTAAATGATAACAATCATCAAACTTTTTTTAAATTAGAAGCCTTCTTAAAAATTAAGAAGCTTGTAACATGAATTTTAATTGATCACATGATCATAGCAACCATGCCACAGAGTCAATGCAAATTCTCAGAATCCTTCTCAAGAGAAAGCTCCAGAAAGAAAAATAGGTCAACACATGGTAACACTAAAGATTACATCCCTCAACTACTGTGGTTTTCGTATGTTACAGAGGAGGAAACCCATGCTCCCTGGGAAGTTAAATATTGTTAACTGGCAAACCAATACCAAAATCCCAATTTCTAAAATTCCTAGTCTTCCATATTCTGTAAAAATTTGAAAGATACTTTAAAGGTCAGTTAGCTAAATTCCTTATTTTGGTGAAATAAGTGAGGTCTTGAAAGTTTAAATGATTAACATGTATTTCCTATGTTTCACTACTCTCTAAAATATTAAAAGAAATTTTAAAATATTAAATTACATATATGCACATAGCATACATCTTCAATAGCAGTGACAGACAGAGCAACCTTAAAACAAAAGTTGTTTTAAGAATTTTCCCTAAGACTCATGTATAACCAAATATCAAAAGGGCATTATTTCGGGAATTGAATCTAAGAAAAGCAGAACTTTTCTGAGAACTTCCTTTGGTCATACAAAGCAACACTGAGTAAGAACTTCTGTAGGCACTAGAGCTTTTGAAAATATAAAGTCAAGCACTATAATTACCATACAGAAGACATTCATTAAGAATATATAGGTTTATAATATATGAAGCACACTGAAAATTGAAATCTTGGGTAGGGTCAGGGAAAAGTCATGTAGCATAAAAAGTATTCTCTGCCAGCAAATTAATTAAATTTCCCAGTTCTAGGAAAGACCATATATTCTGTGTAGACACTCATAGAAAGGCAGATGTGCAGTGCTTCTGAGATAGCATTGTAATCTACTCATAAATAGGACTCACCAAAGGACACTGACAGCAATCTGGCATTAAAAATGAGTTCACATGCATGGAGAATTTACTTTACATTAGCTTTTACTGAGGAAACTCCATAACTGACAGGGCAACTTTTACACATCTTTCAAACTTATTTTGTTCTAGTTTGACGTCTATGTGTGAGCACATAGTTAGTCATTAAAGTCAATAATTTGCATTGAGAAAATAGTTTTTGCTTTCTTCTGCTTTTCTGTTTGTCTTTGATTTCCACTGATATTATCCATATAAAGCTATGTATTTTTTAGTGTCAAAAATGTTAGAATGATGAATGAGGATCTTAAGGGAAAACTCATCTCATGCACCAACTCAAACCAAAATATTCAATCAAATTAAGAAATAAAAAGTAGAGACTTCTGCGTGTGTGCTTAGTTGCTTCAGTCATGTCTGACTCTTTGAGACCTCAGGGACTGTATTCTGCCAGGTTCCTCTGTCCACGGAATTCTCCAGACAAGAATGCTGCCACGCCCTCTCCAAGGGATCTTCACAGCTCAGGGATTGAACACACATCTCTTAAATCTCCTGAATTGGCAGGTGGGTTCTTTATCACTGAGACACTTAAATTCTTTTACTTTCATCAAGTATTATTTTTTATTTCATTTTTCCTATATTTTTTCATTCATTTTTATGTATGCTTGTATTAATTTTATTTATATATTATATTATATATTAGCCAAATCACACATTTATTCTACATAATTCAGATAAAAGGTGTTAATATATGCAGTTTTAAACTGTAACTCCTTTTGTTTCCTGAAATTATTTAAACAGATTTTTTGGGTTCTTCATACTGCACAAATATAGACATGTAAACTGAAGGAGCCCATCCTGAATTCCATCTCTTTTTTGACAAAGTATTTTGCACTAAATGAAAATAACCAGAATGCTAAAATGATTTGCAACCAACTAACAGAACAATTTGAAAGACTGGGGTATAAACTAGAAAAAAGGGAAATAGAGACATTATATAGCTAGCCATTATGATGGAGTGTCTACCTGAATTTCAGTTGCTGGAAGTACTTTTGGAGTACATTTGGAGAAGGAATAGTACTTAAATTTTGTGTTTTCCCAAAGGAAAAATTCAGGATAAATGGATTCAAGTTCTGGGAAGGCAAATTTTGGCTCAATATAAGAAAAAGCTGAAAAGTTAAGTTAAAGATGTCCCCAAATAGAGTGAGCTACCTCCAGATTTTTTGTCACCAGAATCATTCAAGCAGAGATTAGTGATTCTTATGATGGTGTTGAGGGATGCATGAATAATCTAAAACCAGATTGGCTGATGATAATCTCCTTACCAACTCTTAACATTCCATGATTAATTCAGCAAACATTCATTCCATGCTCTAGGCACTCCATATAAAAATAGAAGTAAACTGATCCTTATATTTACAGACTAATGAATTGGTTAATTCTAAGATCTTATTGGTTGAAAATCTAGGGAAGAAGTTATTTTGACTTGTCTCTAATTTTCCATTAATCTCTGCCTCAATTGTGCCCTCTAGGCACAACCATTTTAGTTCTAAGTACATAGCTCCAAGTTAATGCTTAAGCCCTTATCTTGCTATCAAAAGCACTGTTCCCACAGAAAGAATCCTAGAAAAATACAGTGTACACAAAGCAATGTGTCTTAACTCCCCTTTCTCTTTTCAGCCATTTTACCTCAAAGGCTTCTCTAAGAATAAAGAAAGGAAACATGAACTCATAAATAAAGTCCTTTTTCTCTACTTGCACTGATTTTTTTTCCCCTGTAAGTTTTCTTTCATATTTTTTTAAAGTCCTCTCAGTGTCTGTGGTTTTCAGTGATCTGTTTCCTTCAATTTTTTATTGCTTTTCAATGTATTCACTTTCCCCATATCTTTTTGATTCTATATTCTCAAAGATTTTTTCTTTTCTTTTTCAGTTTACCTTCTTTTTCTCATCTAATTTTACTCCCCCATTTCTTTCTTTTCTTGTATGTAACCTGTTAAGACTCTAGCTCTATGGTACATATTTCTTTTATTATTCATCTATAAAATAACAACAACAAAAAAATTTCTCTGACAACCTTTCCTCAAAACATCAAAATATTTTGGTTGAATTGTCTCCTTTCCATGTGAAATATATCTATGCTTCTTTTCTTACTACTAGATTTGATAAATTTTATAAAATTTAAATGATTTATTTCTATGTTTTCAATTATACTTACTTGGTTTTTAATTGCAGGTCTTAAATTTAGGGAGAAAAATAAATGACTTATTTTTTATAATAAAATATATTAAGTCATCTGTGAAGCTAATAACAATCAAGAGCTACAAATGAAGGGAAATAAAAAGGGTAGAGGTAAGTGTGGATGAGAAGGGTCCCTATAAGAGTGAAAAGAAGAATGACTGTGTTCTAAAAATTCATTCATCTGTTCAACATTTAGTGAGTAGCAAACACTGTGGACAAAGAAGAGTTCATAAAGGATAAGATGGAATCATAGAAACTTAACAGTTGAACCTGAATGAGAATCCCAGCTTTGCTGGGGAGGAAACAGGAGACTCTGCAAAAGACACAGTGCACTTTAGTCAATTCTAAGTAATCTTGACCACTTTAGGTTTCTCCAAGCCTCACTGTTTATCGTTTAAATATGAATATCGACAATTTTTAACTGTGTTCCTTTGTGTGGAATGAATTAAGAAAATAGGGATTCTTAAGCTTACTTACACTGTGCTGGACACACAGAAAACCCTCTGCACATTTCCTGTTACTGCTTTTGGTGTGAATTTTCCAAGCAGACCTGGGGAAACGGGTCTCCAGATGGAAGGACCCAACAATGCAAAGTTCTGTGGGCAAGGAAGATTATAGCCATTGGGAAAGATGGGGTAGGCCAGAACAGAGTACATCCAGGGTAAGTACATAAAGTAAGGATAGAAATGTAGGTAGAAATGAGATCACGAAGGCCAACCAATGATTTCAGAGCTTTTAGGGATAAGAGACTCTGCATTTGTGAATTAAGATTTATGGTCCAGTCTTTAACGGTCAATGGTCACATCAGTGAAAATTCCTGTAAAGAATCTGCTCCATTTATATACACAAACAAGTCTTACTTTGGCTACTATTCTAAGGAATACCATAGTGTTACCACACACAGACACACCTATTGACACACTCACTGTTTTTCTTTAAAGACATTTACTAAAAATCTTCCCAGCCCAAAGGCAGTAATCTAGTTCCTTGCCTCAAAGATCCTAATGGAGTCACAAAGGTGTAGTGCAAAGCCCAACATGCCCTCGAAACAAGCCCCTGCAGGAGCAAGGAGGACCAGTTCTCCTGGTGAAAAAGGAAATCAAGAAGGTGGGCGTTTCCCATAATGACTTACAGTTTGTGTTTTTATAGGTTAAGACTCTGCTGGAGTTCGAGCCCTGAGGGCTTAGCTCCTTTCAAAATTATCTACCTGAAAGAGGTAAACTTGACCAAGGCCCTCCCCCACCTTCCTCAAATGCCACCAGCTGAGCTGAAGGAAAGCTTTGCAAAAAAGCCATTAGCTTGCACTCAGCTCCCACATCTGGATGACCTTGATTTGTGGAGTATTTAGATTTAATTGAAATGGCTCATACCTAATTTTCTATAACCAGATGAATAAGCATTATAATTAAATACATACAGTTTTGTGTGATGCTTTTGGAAAGTTCAAATGCTAAAATAACTGAATTTTGAGTTAAAGCTCACAAAATATTCTCCTTTGCAAAGATATGTCATATAAAAAGTCTCTGTAAAACATTGAAAGTGGCATATACATATATATATATACACAAGGTCCATTTTTTTTTCTATATATAATCAGTTGAGGAAACTGCATAGCCCCTTTCTCTGAAAATGATACAGGTTATTCTTATGTAATCCTTTACATTTAAAAATCATCTACAACTGTGCAGGGAATTCTGAAATAGCATGCTGAAATAGGTAAAGATTTACTCAAGTCGTGTAATTCCCCTGTATCAGTAGGCTCTATTTAGTGGATGCATGAGTTTTCTCTATATAAAAGAGAGACTGTTAATGGAGAATGCAGAAGAGGGGCATTGTACTGCTTCATGAGGACCACCATACCTGTTGATTAATGGAGAGGCCTTAACAGCACTCTTCTTCCATGCGTCTTGCCATGAGGAAAGGGGAGGAAGGGAAAGGTAGTGATGGCAGCAACACCTGGGGAAGGGAGATGGGGAAATATGTAAAGGGAAAATCAGCAGCCCCTACACCACGGTGTCCATCCATAGACTTGCCATTGAAACAATTTCCAAAAACCTTGAACTTGTTTTCTTTCTTTTTTAAAAAAATCTAGATAAATTTTAAAGATAATTTAAACAAATTAGGTATTTTGAATGGCATTAATCTCATCACTCTCCAACTATCAACTATCCTCTTCTAATTCTGGGACATGGGGGCTGCTACATGTAATGAAAGTGAAAGTGAAGTTGCTCAGTCCTTTCCAACTCTTTGTGACCCCATGGACTGTAGCCTACCAGGCTCCTCTGTCCATGGGATTTTTCAGGCAATAGTACTGGAGTGGATTGCCATTTCCTTCTCCAGGGGATCTTCCCGACCCAGGGATCGAACCCAGGTCTCCTGCATTGTAGACAGACGCTTTACCGTCTGAGCCACCAGGGAAGTATGAACTACCATCTTATTCTCACTTTCTGACTAGACAGGGTAGCTTATGGCAGGACTAGGGCAGGACTTTGATATGTAGGTACAGTGTTTTGTTTTTTGTTTTTCTTTTTTACAACAGATTTATGAAAAAAAACTGCAAGATAAGTAATACCAAATGGGTATGTATATTTTTGCCCAACACACAGTAGGATTATTACCATTTACTTGTTCTGCCTCCGTCTAATTGCCATACATCTAAATGCTCACATCTTCTTTATTACATTCTCCTAAGGGTGTGTAGTTTTGATATCAAAACAACTTCAACTTGTTATTTTAACAACAAAAAAATTAAATTTAGTAGAATCCCTATATACTTCAAGAGACCAAACTAATAAAAGTTGTAAAAAGGTTCATGTTTTAATTATGTTTTTGTAGCCATGGTTTAATCTGAACAATATGTAATTTTTTAAAGTAAATAGAGTTATATGAAAAGAAGTACAATGAAAAAAATTCATAAAACATTGATGATAATATTGAACTCTTTGAATTTTAGTAGTGATCAACTGGTTTAGTGAGTCAATATAAAAGGCAATACGACCTGAAAAAGACATACTGCTACATATTTTGCTCTTGATATTTGTTTTCAGAGAAATCTTTGCCTTTGTATGTTTATATTGAAATATAAACTTCATATGAAAAATGACATTTTATATGATCTAAGGAAACTTTTATACACCCTGGAAATAAGCTTATTAAAAATATGTATATTTTTTAAGAAAAGAAGAGGTCATCCACTTGGGGTTTTTAGTAATGGAGATGTTTATGCATGTGTAGAGGCAGGGAGTATATGGGAAATTTCTGTATCATCCTCTCAGAGTTTCTGTAAACCTAAACTTTTTTTTTTTTTTTAAAGCCTTAAGCATTTTAACTCTAAAGATAGGAGAGAATTAATTTTGGGGTAGAAAAAAAATGGTTTTGACCCTTCCCACCCATACGTTTCTTAGTGTAATATCTACAGAAGGGCTGGGAGATGTTCTGAATGTGATTCTGGCCATTAATCTAAATGTTTAGGAAAGCAGCTATCACAAAGACCTTTGAGGTTTGGAGCATGATAATCCTTTTGGTCTTGCCTTAATCCTATTTAAACAGGATGTCTCAAAACTTTCCAGTTTCTCAACTTTTTTGGTCTTTGACACACTGCTTACTATTAGGCATCATCTCTGTTTAAGATAACATATCCATCTAATACTTAGGTAACAGTATTAGTCAGCTCTTGAATTGAGAAATTTGGAAACTAATTGGTCATCAGATAGATTAGCATCAAAGAATTCTGAAGGAACATGCATTATCTAAGCCTGTTGAATTAAAATAAATAAAGTAGTAAACTTAAATTTTATTTGATATGATTGAACATAATTTTTATAGCTTTGCTTTTTTCTTTTTAATTTTGTATTTAATTTTAAAAATATTAATTGCCATCACACATATTTTAAAATTTAAGCTCCCTCCAAAATTAAAAGCCACATATTCTAGTAATATCAAAGTAACAAAGTTATAATTAATTCTTCCTACATTTAAATGTTCCTGATTGATTATTTGGGGATCAGCATTTTATCTTTGAAAGAATCAAGTGTGTGAATCTTCCAAGCCAGAAAATAAAAGGGGCCCACATGTTCTTAATTTATGACAAAAAACTTGAGTCTAGCATGAAACACAGCAGTTTTTGTACATGAATCTCTAATACCATAAGGATTTTATATACAGTAAGTTCTTCCTTTGATCTTAGGAAGGGTAGATTATCATGAGGTAATATATTTGGAAATTTGCACCACACTGTGAAAGATACAAAAATAACCAAAGGTGTACTTATGAGAAACTTTGGAAAATAAATATACACACAAAAAACACAGACGAATGCTCGAAGTAGAACTTATCAAGATGTAACAGGTAATAAAAAATGATTTTATAAATATCTGAGTTTATAAATAACTAAAACAACTTAGAATGGTAATAAAAAAGATTAAACAGAAATTTTTGAGTCATAAATTCATAGAGTGGAGAAGAGAGCTTCATGGATTAAGGGAAATAAAAATGAAAGCTATTTTTTTTCCTATTTAAGAGGTAGGAGCCAGGATCATAAAATCACCCCTGGTACTAACGGGGTATTTGTTAGGAATATGCTTATAGGCAATCTTATGAGCTAGATTTTTACCTGGCTAGAAAAGGGAAAATGTACAATATGATGCTTGAAAATAAAAAGTAGATAGAAAAATGATTTGTGATTTTACTGAGTAGAATTGGCAATCAAGAATTTGTAAAGAGATTGATTTTCCAAAAGGACAGGAATTCGGCCATGTAGATAAAATGAGAATATCATAGAGAATGTTATGGTTCAGCCCTCTGTGGTTCTGTTCTTAGAAAAATGTATGATAAAAGTAGAAATACAGAACTAACATATTGACACAGAGAACGCAATGTCAAGCTGTAGGGCCCAAGAAAAAGGCACAAGACTTGCTTCACATCCCCCCAAAAATATAATAATTACATGGGGAACAAAAATAAAGTCAAATTTCTTAGTGTTTGGAAGCTAAAAGCAAAGAAACAAAGGGATGAACTTTGAGAAACGAGACACAGAGCTACTTCTTCAAGACTGTGTCAGATATGGAAAAAGGATAAAAGAAAGAAGCAGTTTGTGGCAAAGGAAACTGACAGCCTAATGCAACGTGGTGAGAAGAAGGTTATTTAGCGTTGGCAAGTCAGAATTCAGTCAAACCAGACAGGTTATATGGTGGGACCATACAATATGGTTGGGAACCAACGCACCTTGATAAGCAGAAGAGACACATCAAACAACATATAAAGTGAGAGCTTAATTAGGCAATGAGACTGCTATTCTCTGCTTGATAACCTTAAACCTTCATCAAAACATCACTTGTCTGGTACAAGGATATATGAGAAAGGGCCATTACCATACGGCATAACACATTCCTGGTAACAGTATTGTTATCCTTATACTATTTGTGAGGTCTATCTTAAAAATACATTTTCTCTAAGAGTTAGAAAATTGATATTTTAGCTCTGGTTCTGACCCTAAAATTTTCCCTAAGTCTCATATTCATGTGTGCTAAGTCACTTCCATCCTGTCTGATTCTTTGAGACCCCATGAACTGCAGCCTGAACAGGAACAGTCTACCATATTACAATGAACAGTTCAATTTTCTCTCATTCTCCTTCTTGCTAAGAGTGGCTGGATAGTTATCAAAAAGAAATTTTATTCATCTTAATGCTGGGTGTGTCTGGGCTTCCCCGAGGCTCAGTGGTAAAGAATCTGTCAGTAATGCAGGAGATGTAGGTTTGATAGCTAGGTCCAGAAGATACCCTGAAGAAGGAAATGGCAATCCACTCCGGTATTCTTTTCTGGGGAATCCCATGCACAGAGGGGCCTGGCAGGCTACAATCCATGGAGTTGTAAAAGAGTAGGACATGACTTAACAACTGACAACAATGGTATTTCTAGGCAAGGCTGGAGCTTGAAGAGGTCAGCTTGGTTGTTGCTGCTAGCTCCTGCAGGGTGGAGTAAGCTGGTACCCTGGTATATTTTTAAAATTTCTTAACTCAATAAAAACATATTTTTTTCTCTTTAACTGAAAATGTTCATTATTTTTATTTAATGAGATAAATTAATCACTACACATTACATCCTAACAATAAATTTTCATGATGACAATTAGAGTATTGCCATACAAATCTGTACCTGTAATCTATTTTTCTGACAATTTCACTAAAAGTTCAAGATTTTGTTGCACTGAAAACATTTTATAAATCTGCTAGCAAATCTATAATATTCGACTTTATTATTTTCAAATTCCTAATGTTTTACCAATCTGCTAAAAAGTTCTCGGTTAATAGCTACAATAGCATAACCCACTGTGTCCTTCATACAAAGTAACAAATCAGCTACCCTAGTATCTAATATATCAATAATGTTCACTTAGAATTTTAATTAATGTATGATTCACACAATATAATTAATATTCTAAATATAGTTTTCCCTACAAAATATATTTTAATAAGGATTTTGCTCTTTTTTTTCTTGACATAGAATTGTTTGAGTAAACTTATAAAACTATGGAAATCTTAAATTCTCACATACAACATTTTTAGTTTCTGTAACTAAAAGTTGTCATATCAATTTGATTATTTAGGTTTGTTCATCAAATATTTAAAGAGTGTTCAATCTGTGCTAGACACCGCTTTAATCAGTAGTACTTAAACATTTGGATTTCAGGACTCCTCTAGCCTCTTAAAAACTGTAAATGACCCAAAAGTGCTTTTGTTTTTATGTGAGACACGTCACTGGTAGTCAGTATCTTCAATAATAAAATTGACATTTTAAAAATTAATTGTAAATGCATTTGAAAATAATCATAATAAAGTCATTTCTTTTCAAAATAAAATATTTTTTATGAAAAATGATTACCATACTTTATAAAACCAAAAATAAGCTAGAAGAGTGACATTATGATATGTTCTAATATAGATCGTGATAGGAAAAGAGCAAAGCTAGGTAGGGTCAGGATGGGCTCCACAGAAGAGGTGATACTTGAAGTCAACTTTAAAGAAAGACTTGACTGGCTGGATGGAAACATCGGTGAAAGAGGTTAAGACCATTCTAGTGAAAGAAGGGCATGGCTAAACAGAGCATGTTGTAATAGAAAGAACATGGATTTTTTTTGTTTGCTTTTTTGACAAAGTTTCCTCAGACTCCATCTCAGCTATTTCGGCTGTATGGCTTTGAGTAAATCACCTAAGGTCTGTGAGCCTCTCTTTGCTCTCTTGTGAACCTACAGATTAAGAATGTCATGAAAACTGAGACGAAAAATGTAAAATACTTTCACATGTGGCAGTTAAATGGAACTCAGTAATATAATGTGTTTTGTTGCATATTTAAGGACAGCGAATTGGTTATCATGCTGAGAGCATAAAATACTATGAGATGTAGAGGGGAGAATGGAAGTTATAAACAAGAGTGAAAAGGACAGTAGAAAAGAAGAGCTGGTGTGGAGGTTAAAGGTGGGTATGAGTAACTTAAAAAAAGACAGAAACACAGTAATATAAAATGAACTACCCTGGAAACTCCAATGAGAATCACTTCTCATACAGGCCTTAGCAAACCCATAGAAAATCTCGATTTCCACTTGGTGCCCTTCTATCCTTTCCCAGAATTACAAACAAATGAACAAACTTGGGTTTTAGAAAAATGAATGACTCCAGTATCATCATAAATACAGAATGTATGTGTAAAAAATAAAACGGATGATAAAAAACTTAAGACAAATTTAACCAACCACTTTGCCACTTATAGAGGTTTAGTTGACCTGAATCTTCCATGTCTCTATGAAATTAGATTTCAATTAATCTTAGCAATGAATGGAGTGAATATATAAATAAAAGTATATTTTAAGCCATATGAATAATGTATTAAGAATCTGAACTCACAACTGTGATGTTCTCAACTTGGAACTGAAAATTAGGAGACTCATAAAATCTGCGAATTGATTTCAAGTTATCTAGAAAACACTTTTATTAAGAGTGCGGTACATACATAATGTTATGACTTTTCCCCATGCTGGTTTGTACCATCCAGATGTTATCTTTGATCTTCAAGGCTTCATTGATAGAATGTTAAAAACTATTTCCCAACAACAAAGTATTTTCTGCCGATGCACCTTAGTTCTGACAATTATGGCACAGAAGAAAAAAATATAGTTAGTAGAGAAGCACAGCTTTAAAATATAAAATAAACTCTTCACTAAGGTCCAGGTTTAAAATTTTATAAAACACAATAAATATCCTGGTTCATTGTACAGGCACTGGCTGTAGTAATAGGCCAGTGACAGGTAAGAAGAAAGTGAGTTTTAGATGAGAATGTTTGCAATAACCTATAAAGATTTTGGGCTTCTCTGGTAGCTCAATTTGTAAAGAATCCGCCTGCTGTGTAGAAGACCTGGGTTCAGTCCCTGGGTTGGGAAGATCCCCTGGAAAAGGGCATGGCAACCCACTCCAGTATTCTTGCCTGGAGAATCCCCAAGGACAGAGGAACTTGGTGGGCTGCAGTCCATGGGACCGTAAAGAGTTGGACACGACTGAGTGACTAAGCACACACACAAAGAGTTTAGGACTAGACTATTCTTTTTTTTACGAAGTATGTTTTACATCAACCCACCATTTTGTCTGATTTCTTCACTACCACAGTTAAACTCAGCCTAACTTATCAGAAGAGAAAGCAAAGAAAATAAAGCATTAAACCAAGGTAATAACAGTAATTATGGTTGGACCTTGGACACAGAGAATATTAATTTATTCTTTAATTAATTCAGCAAATATTTACTGAGCATCTAGTCTATGTCAGGAACTGCCTTAGTAGTCTGAGATAAAACAAACATAAAAACATGATCTCAGTCCTCCGGAAGCAAGTAGGTAGGATATTTTATAAATAAGTAAATACAACATTTTATTCCACTCAATGTACATACAAATAAGTCTAAAAATTATTTTCAGAAGAATTTTGTTGTAAAAAACATATACTGTAAAAATGAGACCAAGCTCTTCACTTTATAATTTTTCACATTCTGACTTTGTAAATACGGATAGTAAAGCTCTATGTCCAAAAAGATAGGTGTCTAACTCCATGTAGCACTCATTATCCAGGACTTACAAATGACTGTACTAATGGCTGAAATTAAATATACATGATACATTTTTACCTTCATTTTCAGGTCTCATGTGCATGTGTGTGAAGGCAGGAAGTAAGCATAATCAACTTATGGTGATAACTTTGGAATAAAATATCCCTGATAAAATATCCCTATTCAACCATTCTCCCCTATAGCACTATTTGCATAAAGTTTCTTCATTGAAATTTCTCTTTTCTTTCCTTTTTTTTTTTTCACTACCTCTCCTCTCTTGGTATCAACTACTATATTCTAACTTTGTCAAGTCAAACAACAGTTGTCAATTCTGTATGAATTTAGCCATATAAATGTAGTTGCTGCTGCTGCTGCTGCTAAGTCGCTTCAGTCGTGTCTTACCTACTCACAATTGAGAAAGCTTTTTTTTTCTTGACCAAGACTGCTTCAGTCTTGAATAAGTTTAGCAGAAGCTATGCTAAGTCATTTTGAGTTTACCTAAATGAAAGTGAAAACAAAATGGATGATTTCCTTTGTAAAGTTGAAATAACTCCATTCTGCATGGTTATTTATAATTTTAAACCTCAAGGAATGATTATTCATAGATCTGTGGAATGCAAGGAAAGGAAAACAGTCTGTTCACCCTATCCTTCATTTGGAATACTTTGCCCACTGTGCAGTTAATGTATTTCAATTTATTTTTAAAAAACAAGTTGTTCTTTGACTATAAAACATCTCAGATGCTTAGTAAAATTTTTTTTGTGTATTATTTTCTTCTCAGCATACCTATGTACAACCTGAGAAGTAGGCAGCATGTTCTAAGCTGGAATTCAGTGAATACATGAGAACACCCTTTTTCAATACTATCATTTAGATTACATGAACTTAAATGTCAACTTTGGGCAATGCTAGTCCCTCGAAGCACATATATTATTTCATTATGGATGTATTAATTCACAATGTTTTATTTCAAGCCTATAAAATATGGTATCTTCTTGAGAAATCTAACAGCTGATAAAACTGCATTAGAATGGTGCATGTTTTCACATTTCCACAAAGTTGCTAATATCTTCTTATCTGAGTCAGCTGTCTGAATTAGTTGCACAGCATTAAATTTAATAAATAGCATATGGATCTGATAATGTGTGAGAAGAACCTGTTCTTTCTCTTCCCTGCCACATATATGCTATTTTATCTTTCAATTAAGTGATACATTTCCTGGCTAAGTTTATTTTAAGAGTATTGTGTAAAAAGAAACCAAATCTTTGAAATCTTTGTCTTCGTATAACCTCTCTAGATGTACATAACACACAAAATACGTCACATACTTTTCCATTTATAGAAATAAAATCTTTAAAATTTTTATATTGTGTGCTTAAATTTCTCAAGTCTTTAAAATATTCAGTCAATTAATAGAAGTTCATTATAAGAAGAAAGTGAAATCACCATTTTTTAAGTTAAAGTTTTACTGACAAAATGCACTGAATTTCTCAATAGAGTTTCAGTCAAAAGCAGTTCAGAAAGTACAATGATAAAAGTTTTCTGAAAGTTTAAGACAAAAGAAATATCTGCTTTTTAAAATATGGACCAAAACTACTAAGTTTAATTCCTGGGAGATGAAGAAAGAGTTTGAACATATTTTAATATGCTAAATGCAGATTCAGAGAACTGGTTATAATCCTGAGTCCCTCTTGCCTGCACACCAGAATTCATTCTGAGGTAAACACTGGCCTCAAACTCTAGGCCTGCGCTTATCACCCTGATCTGATTTTCCTCTAACAGGAACTCAATTAAACTTCCTACTCTTAAAGGACCTTTCCATTTCTTGTCAGTAAAAGAAACAGGTAAGGAAATACATTGAGAGTAGATAGGTACATGGAAAGTTATATTCGGTGTAAGAGCAATAAGATACTATGTATTCTAAATTTTCCTACATCAAATTTAGGTTTGCAAAGTCAGGCCATGTATGATCACAAATGCTGAAGGCAAACCTTTATAGTGGTTCATTCTTTTGAGACTTCAAATTATAACACCATCCCTTTTTTACAAGGCATTACTAGAATATTCCCCAATGTGTATATTAGATTCCTTTATAGAGACAGTCATGTTCCTACAAGCCATAAATTTAATAAATCACCAGATATATAACTTTCATTCTCACATTTACATTACCAAGTATTTTATGGAGCAATTTTCTTAGTCATAGCAGTGAGACTGTTCAGTGATATAAATAAATAAAAGCTATTCCAGCAAAAATCCTTAACTCTAAAGGAATGGAATCTCACAAGAATACAATTCACTATTAAAGAGAATTCAGCTATCAGTAGGGTCTATCTTGCATTGCCTCTATGAAGGTTTATTACGAGTAGTATCAGAAGGACTTTATTATAGCAAGCATTGCAGAAGCCAAGGACAGAGTTATGGCTAGGTTCCAGTGAAGAGAGAAAGAGCTTGAAAAGCCTAATATACCACAATACTGAAATTGTTATTATAAATAACTGGTACATTTACATCGGATTATCATATATTTTCAACAGAAACGTTAAATGCCAACTCTGTCAGTGTCTGTCTCTGGGCGCGGAGCTTCTTGTTGAGACTTGTTGTGCGCTAGCAGAGCCAGGCTTAAGTGCTCCAAAGGATTTTTATGTTTATATTATAGAACAAAATTCCTTGCAAGGGAAATTAGACTTTAAGGTGTAAAGAATATTTTGAAATGATGAAATATTTGACTGATCCAATGAAATTACTTTAAAGTGATATTTTAAAATACTCTAACTCTAAAATACTCTAACTTTAAAATACTTTAATACAGTTCTTTTAACTTAATCAGCACAATTCCCTAAGCGTATATTATAAAAATGAAAGTATACATCTTATTTTTGGTGGGGGGGAAGAGGGTAATGGGGCAGGGGGGAAGCAGTAGAAGGCATTAGCAAACTATAGCCTTAAGTTAACCTTATAGTCTTTCGTTGGTTTTTACCTAAAGGGTTAGAATTCCAAATTCTCATATTTAAATAATGAGAGAAAATGTTCCAAATTGTAAAGGCACTTGCTCTACTTGTTTTCTATTTGCAATTTAATAAACTTAAATACAGGAGTGTTGCTTATTTTTATAATAAAAGTCTTATATGGTAGGAGGCTGTCAAATTTGCAAATGATGAAACTATTGACTTTAACAGAACAGTTCCAAAATAGAGTCTGAAGGCATAGTTTATTATTCAAATTATTTCCAAGAAGTGCTTTAGGCTTCTTAACCCAGCCCGTCAAGGATGGTGTGTCATGCATGTGTGTTTGTGTGTGTGCGCGTCAGTTTCCTTGGTGAGCAATGCTGAGTCTTCTTAAAATTTGCTCATAAATTTCAGAATAAGTTTCCAAAAATTACAGTTCAGTTCAGTTCAGTCACTCAGTCGTGTCCAACTCTTTGTGACCCCATGAATCGCAGCACGCCAGGCCTCCCTGTCCATCACCAACTCCCGGAGTTCACTCAGACTCGCATCCTTCGAGTCAGTGATGCCATCCAGCCATCTCGTCCTCGGTCGTCCCCTTCTTCTGCTGCCCCCAATCCCTCCCAGCATCAAAGTCTTTTCCAATGAGTCAACTCTTCGCATGAGGTGGCCAAAGTAACTAAGTCAAATTCTCCACATGTTGTGGCACCAAATAAAATATCTGTCTTCAAAATTGTTTAGGAAGGCATATCAGGTATACAAGTAGATAGTTCATAAAGTCCAGTCAATAAGGACACTAGCTAAATTAAGTGCAAAAAATATTATTATGGCTCCTTTTGCTCTTTGAAATCAATGGCAGTAACCTTTGTTTAGAAAGAATATGTGTCGGAGCAATAATATGTACCAATATTTCTCAAGCTGCTAAAACGAAAAGAGCTCAGAAGCAGGCATCTCTCCATTTAGCTATATTACATTTTCTGTTCTTTTCTTCCCTATTTAGGCAGGAGAACTGCCTTAACCATTTCAGAAATGCCCTACCTTCATCCCAGGAAAGGAAATGAAGGCCTTAGCACTGATGCTAAAATATATATAATAGATACAAATGAGCAGCAGGGGCAGATGGGGGCTTTCAGTTACTTTATGACTAGGTCAATTATTAGCAAACTAAACATGCCAGCTTCTCAGTGAAAACAGATTATTTTCACTTAATCCCACACTGAAATATGCATTATCTTTTCTGCTATTCCTAAATACATGAAGTGATTCTATATATCAAATTAAAAAGCAATATCCTTTTTCAATATGAAAATCAAATTACAACATCTTAAATGCTAGCACCAACTGAGTTATAAATCTATGTTTGCAAGGCATGTCTTCTCCTGACTACTAAAAAAAAATTAACAAACTATACTACTAGAGAATAAAGGACTTGAAAACTCTTTTGTACAGATGATATATATGTCCTTTTACTTATTTATGACAATGGTTTTCAAATTATTTTTCAATTTATTTTAATTTGCTACTGTATCTAAGGAAACTTCTTATTCTTAAGTACCTTTGAGCAAATTCAATCATTTAGATCAGCTGATAGGCATAATCAAAATAAATATCCCTAGAGAGGAAGGGGTTTAAGTTGCAGTTAAAAATGTGTGTGTCCCAGTCCTGAAATAGCTCTAATTCAATTATGTACTATAAAAATTATATTATTTGACAGAGTCTGCTGCTGCTGCTGCTGCTGCTAAGTTGCTTCAGTCGTGTCCGACTCTGTGCGACCCCATAGACGGCAGCCCACCAGGCTCCTCTGTCCCTGGGATTCTCCAAGCAAGAATACTGGAGTGGGTTGTCATTTCCTTCTCCAATGCATGAAAGTGAAAAGTGAAAGTGAAGTCACTCAGTCATGTCCGACTCTTCGAGACCCCATGGACTGTAGCCTACCAGGCTCCTCCGTCCATGGGCTTTTCCAGGCAAGGGTACTGGAGTGGGCTGCCATTGCCTTCTCCATTAACACAGTCTAGTAGTTCTGAAAGTAGTGATATAGGTATATAAGTGTTTATACTTTATTTACCCTACAAAGAAGAATATTTGAAAGAAAATTTCCCTAAGAGTTTACAAATTTAGCTTCCTTTTTGCTTATTTTGAAAATTCTAACATTACTGAGACAACATTAAAGTATTAAATAAACTTTAAGTATCTTTTTAATGCTTGCTTTATTGAATGGTGTGCATAATTAAAAAGTTAATTGCTCTGTTCCCACAATCTTTGGGAGTCAAGGGACCAACTCCAGAAGCATGGTTTTAGTGCTGTACTTTCTTATACACATGCATTATTCTACTCAGTGAATTACTTTCCCTACCTAGGCAGAAGGATCCAATGAAGACAAGTGTGTGTGTGTGTGTGTGTGTGTGTGTGTGTGTGGAGAATGAACTACCAACAAAATATAGGCACAAAGAATATAACTATCTAGTTTACTCAGTGAGTAAAGCACCTGGTATTAATTCTCACCCTATTTTGGGCAGACTGTATTTCTTTAAGTAACTCATTAGATTAAATCTATTACCTTAGTATTTTGAAGGGAAAAGTGTATTAACATCTTAATTTTTGTGATATGAAGCTGACTATTTCACTTATGATCCTAGGTATCAACATTTATGTCAAGCCACAATGTACAGTAGTTCTTGAAGATGGCATATAATACTACTTTTATGCACTGTGTTTACATAATTACAAAAGTATAGCTTTTTATAATGCATATAAATACAAAGGGGAATCCCCTTAATGTCCCTGAAAAGTAGGTAGTGCATGAAATATTGGTTGCTTCAGATGAGACAAGATCAGTGATTTGGTCAAAACTGCATAATACAGTAATGCTTATATCATGTAAGTATAAAATGAAAACTAAATTTTTCCTTCTTAAATATGTTTTAAAAATACAAATGACTATAATGGCTACAAAAGGTTTTCCTGAGCTTTGAATGTAGTAATACAAATATAGTCTTTGGGGCTAATAGTAACAACGCAAGAATAATAAATGATAACAGTTACTATATCAGGTATTAACTGTAATTTTATATCTCAGCTGCATCATTTATAAAATGCATATATTACTTTCCTCAGGATAATTCTATGAAGCAAATGAATATAGAGAACCCTCAGGTTATCACTAATATACTGCAAAAGCATTCATTCATTATTTCAATTTTTCATCACCCTTATTATCATTTATTTTTAGATACTTAATAAAGATACGATTCCATCATTCTTTCTGATGGATAGATTGTCCTCTTTACATTATATTTGCTCTTTTCTGGTGCTTCTCTTTGTGTGTGCATTAGACGTACTTTGTGATGACTTGGCCCCTTTAAAATCCCTTCAGCCCTTTATTTTTGAGTTGTATTGTAACTGAGGTGTTTCATACTGTGATCTGAAAATTATCTCCAAAAACCCATAAAAGTTGATTTCTACATTTATAAATGTATTTGGTTTAATTAGCTTCAAATGATATGTGAATGAGTGTTATGAATTGCTGCCTAATTGGCAGAGTCTATCTACATTCTGTAACTGGCAATCATTTTTACAAGGCTTTTCTCACTGCCATGAAATTTTGAGACTTGACTGTAATCTCAGTCTTTTAGGAACCACTTTGCTACTGGGCACTGAATGACCTTTAATAATTATTTGATGACTTCTCTGTGAGTTACTGGTGTCTATTATTTACTTCTCCTTAACAGTAAATCCAGGAAAATATATGCAGGTCTCTTAAAGACAGAAGCCATGTAGCCACAGAAAATAAATGTGAAACTATTAATATGCTTTCTCTGTCTATGACTTTTACAGAATTTTATTTGTTATAAACACTGGTATTTGTTCATAGTGGATAGAGAAACATGTGTTCTTAGCCTCGGAAATGAATAAGGAATTCAAGAGGGGCCAGGAAACTACTTGCCTTAACGGCAAAAATACCGGTGAGGCCAATGAACACTTTTGTAAGCAAGAAAACAATCATGTATTTAATAAATATAAATACTGTGGATCTGATTTAATTTGGAAAAAAAAGAACTATAGGACTAGAAATAAATTTAAGGTATTTTTAAAAAAATCAACATAGTGAAGCAGTAATCTGATAGAAATTTTATGAAATGCTAACTGCCTAAACATATATTTATGTCTATCTGCACAATAACTCTTTAAGATAGGGCCATAATTATTATAATTGTTGTTTCCATTTTATAAGGGAGTGAGATATTATGTAAATTGATCTCGATTCCCTTCTTAAAAATGTGATGGAGGTTGAACTAGGACCTAGACTTCTGGCAACAATTCCTTGCAAATGTACCTATTGTACTGCATACCACAACACAGCAGAATTAAGTTTAAAAAGGACATTTCAAAACTGAAAATTTATAGAACAGATGCTTCCAAAAAGCATCCTTGGAAGAATACAGAAACTTGATAGTCTGAAATTACTCAAATGGTGCCATTTGACAGGGAAAATGAATTACTTGATCCTCCAAAATGTCACAGGTAAGGCATTAGAAGGGAGAACATGTGCATAGGATGGTGTGGTTGGGAGAGGCAAAGGAGTAAGGTTATTAGAAGGATGAAATAAAGAAAATATTAAAATCTCAGAGTCAGTCTGTGGGACAGTCCTCTAATCCTCCTTCAGAAATGAAATGACTGTCAGAGGAGCTCAGAACTTTTCATTAAGGTAAAGAAGAGTTATGCATTTTCCCTGCTATTTTCAAAAACTTAAAACATAAAGACCAGAGGCTAAGTAATCAAGTCAGAAGTCTTGTACTTTGTGCCCTGAAATAAAATGTGGTTACTTGAGAAAAACGCACATGGGAACCTCTAAACCCATAGACAATTGATAGAATTAATTTAATAGCTACTTGATTCTGGGGACATAGATAATACTCAGACATGGGCTGTCAAGGAAAAACATATGGGTTTGATTTCACAAAAGAGGATAAAAACAGACTGGGGCTGAGATAGGCAAGAATTAGATTTTAGATCATTATTCTAGGAAAAAGAGATGAACCATTGTTGTCCAGGAAACTAGAAGTACCTCTTAAAATTGAATTCTTAAAGGCTGAGTACAACTGATCACACTGAATAAAGGGTAGTAAGCTTAAGAGGAAAAGAAAAAAACTCTGATAACACATGGTTCTATGTGAACATGTTGCTTTCTAATCACTTGCTCAAAGATATTGCATGATTAACATTGCCTGGACCAAAGTGCAGGGAAAGAATAAAGATTGAGCCCTAAATTCAATTTTCTCAAATACTCATAGAATTGAAAATTGAGTTTCTTTTAGGCGAGAATTATCTGAGAAATTGTGATTATATAAGTAATGATTTCAAAAATTACATATCAGTCTGTGAAATATTTCTGACACAGTTTGTTGAGAGGTATTACTTAAAGAGAACAGCAGGTAACTCTGCCCAGTATCCATCAATGAAATTGATGGATAATTAATTGAATGCTTAGATAATGCAAAGGTATCTTACAGAATGGACCAGCAGCAAGGAGGGAAGAAAAATCTGGCCACTTAATCATGCCTATAGCTGATATTAAGAAAATCATTTGCATGTTTTAAATAGAATTTTTCCCTAAGAAATAACCCTAAAGAGAAGAGAAAACAAAAAAAAAAAAAAAAAAACAACAAAAACAACTACAAGTTAGAGACACAGAATTATAGTTAGTACCTTGCATTCTAAAAGAGCCCCTGAATTTAGGCCACCAAAGCAATTTTTTATTAGGAGAAGATTTCAGTCAATAGCAGACATGTTACAACACACCTTATCCGCCTCATTGGATCTGGATGAGAAAGTTCCTCTTCTGATTCCATCCTCCCCAGGCAATCTTTTAAGAGGTACACTGATTTACCTTGGGTCACCTTAGAGACAAAGAATATTGTCTTGGAGATGAAGTGGGGCCTTTTCAGTTTCTTCAGTGGGATATTTTCCTATTCAAAATTTAATAAACTAATATACCAGTTTGACATTAAGATCTTGTAATAATGTTTGGAATTTGCTTTGGCTCTGTTCAATTCTGCACACTGATAAAACTGAAACTTGGATTTAGAAAAAATTTTCCAGGTGCCACGTAGAGACCACTCAGTCACCAGACAGGTAGTTTACTCTTGACATGCACTACACTTTCATACTTTCTATTCAATGTTCCAGGACAATGGGGAGCACATATCCCAGGCCCCAAAATGCACACTTCCAGAAGTTTTTGATGAGCTAAATAAATGTATGCATGATTAAATAGATGCTGAATTTTTATTGAGAAATTATTATGCAGCAATTACTTAGATTATCTTGGGATGGAAGATTAGTTTTATTATTGTAGTCCCTATGTATAATTCCTACTAAGCAATGATGAACACAGAGAAGGGAGAATACATTTATGTGACATTGATAGTTGTCTTTCTTAGACAAAAAACAACATCAAAAGTGACATCTGCCTAGCAAATCATTGTTAGTAAGTCTTCATACGTAATACATTTGAAGGCAGTTCTTCCCTTGCATGGTATACTAACTGTGGTAAGCATCTTTGACATGAGATTTCTGTGACTGGAACAGAACAATCCTTTACTGTACAATTTGAATTTATTTCTTGTGCAAATTCTACTTCATTATTGTCTGTTTCGAAGCTTATCTATTTGTGTAAGGCCACTAACAACTGATAGCACTATTATAGTGTCAGGAGTTCTGTAATCACAAAATAAAAATGTTTGAGGATGATTAAAAATGTTTGATATCAATTATTGGATCTCACCAAAAATGCAATTAGATATTATTTTAATTTCAAGCCAGTGAGATGGACAAATGGTGACCTAGTATAAAATAAAGCACAGAAGTTATATGTGAGGCCAAAATTCACTTAAAAGAGTAATTATTATATCTCAAGGAAAGATAACAAACTATTATTACAGAAATTTCAGACTCTGTTGTACTTTCAGAAAATTTTGTAGAAACAGCAACAAAAATTATGAACACAGCATAGATTATAAGTTGGTTAGAAATTTATTAAGATTGATATAGAAGGATGCAATCATGTCCCTGTCTCTGACAAAGACTTTATAAGGGACTTCCTGACTGGGGGGAAATAATTGTCAAATATGCTCTTACATGGCGTCTCCTGGTCTTTGGCTTTCTCAGTTGTCTCACTTCTGTCGAATCTCTATCAGTAACACTGGGCTCCAAGTCCATATAACAAAATTCAACAAAGTTTTTAAACATCTATGTGTAGGATTCTAGATGTACAACCCTAATTCTAAATTTCTCCTTAGCTTGCCGTGCTTTGTTTGGTTCTACTTTTTTTTATTTTAAAATATCCTCAGTCACCTTTACTGAAACTTATTTCTCTATTATTCTCTTATATTTCAGTATTTTTTCAGATTCTGTGTTGGGTATGATCTCTCTTTTCTGGTGTCAGTTACTTGATGGTCACATCTGTTCCCCAAGTTTCGTAATCATCAGGGTGCCAATAAATCTTAAAGTTGTATTTCTGCTATTGATTTCTACTCCCAAGTTTCTGGGGTACATTTTCAATAGGCTGCTAGATATCACTTGAATTTTTCAAAGGTACCTTAAATCCAACATGTCTTAATCAAGCTTGTCCTCCTGGAAAGGTGCTATTCCTTCCACTTTTCTCAGTTTGGGAAATAGCACCCCTGTTTTCCCACAATCTCAGGATATATCCTTTGTGTCACTTACTATTCCCTATAACCTTACTTATATTTCCATTTATCAAATTCCTACTTACCCATCCTTTAAAGCTTGGCTAAAGTTTTTCATATCCCCAATTCATATCTTCCTCTAATTCTGGTAACATTTAGTCCTTTCATCTAGAGCTTCTCATGACTTTACCTTAAAAAATCTAATTCTGTACATACCATTCTCCATCACAATACTTGACACGTAGAAGGCAAAGAGAATGTCTTATTCACCTTTGGATCCTTATGGGAATTTGAGTAGAGTAAATGTTCAAGAAATAATTATTGAACTTGAATTCTCATAATACTCTAAATTCCCTGTTCATTGTATAAAATTTCAGCTATGGCTGTGATGACTTTTTACTGCAAAAGCTGGGTTGGTGAAATGCAGCTTCATACTGAATAGAAACAATGTGCATAATTCAGTATAGGGCACTATGGTTCTCAGGAAGCACACCAGTCAGATTATATATGGGTCCTCCAATGACCTCATCAATGGAAATGCTGAGCATTTCAGAGCAGAAATAAAGTCATAGAAGATATATTTCTCAAAGAAAATAAATGAGTAGATGATTTTAAAGCATAGGATACTGTTCTATTTTTTTATTACCAAAACATTTTTTTGCACTCCTTGCAGATTTGTTTTAAATATGCTTTATCAAATCTTAGTTTCTGAATATCACATTTTAGCAGCTATCTATTTTAAAGGATTTAAATTTAAATGTGCATGTATTTCTTTTTTTTTTTCACTTTTTAATGAACTTTTTCTTTCTGGATCAGTGATCAGAAGGCATACAAAATAATGAGACTGATGTCAAAAAATATACATCTGCATAAATTAAGTAAAACTTAATCAGAAAAAAGATTTTAAAACAAGGCAGCCTATTATTTATATTTCAGATAGAAAATGAATGTGACATAAAGACAAATATCCAAAAACTTAACTGGAACCTTGAGATAGCAATTACACAAACAATAGCAACCACAACTCAAGGAATGAATTTGGTTTTCAAAAAAACAAGCCTAATCTAATCAGTCTACTCTAATCTAATCATCTGATTTGAGTAACACAGTTTGTTTTCTGAAAAAAACCTCAAGAACTTCAAAAGTTTATTTATAGGATCTTATTAAGCTTGAAAAGCCTTATTTAAAGCACACATATTTTTAGTAACTGTCCACATTTATGAGCAGGGAAAGAAAAGAAACATAAAAGTAATTTGTTCTGTAGATGAGATCTAGATTTACCATCGGAGAAGGCAACGGCACCCCACTCCAGTACTCTTGCCTGGAAAATCCCATGGACGGAGGAGCCTGGTGAGCTGCAGTCTATGGGGTCGCACAGAGTCAGACACAACTGAAGTGACAGCAGCAGCAGCAGCAGCAGCAGCAGCAGATTTACCATATGCTGATAATTTATATCAATGATAAATTCTGGAGTTTGGGAACTAATTATTAAGAATTTAATTTCTTGTAGTTTGACATGAAGCTTCCAGGCCAATAAAGTCTTTATTTTTAAATCACGTAGAAGACATGTAGGTAAAAAGAGAGGATAAAATGCAAATAACTTTTGGCCTTCTTCCAGTCCAAGATATTATTTATAAAATGCAAAAATTTCAATAAGTGCATTTATAATTGTTTCATCTGAATAGTTTTCTACTCCATTCTCTGTGTTTTATACCACTCTGAGCTTCTCTGAGCTTTCTCCTTTTCACATCATAGTGAAGCTACTGGAATCAGGGTTGTATATCCCCAACCTAAAGATGCCCGCCAGGAAAGCAGAGATTCTTTCTCAATCACTTCTACTTCCTCAGAAAGTCTTGGCCGTGTTTTATTTTTTATAGATATTTGTTGGATCAAAATGAATAACCACAGCTTTGTCACTATATAATTAACCCATTAAACAAAAGACAAGGAGGATATTACTCTGTTTTGCTTTACTTTAGAAGAGAATGCTTTTCTTACCCAAACAAACATGCAATGGAAGGAGCAATAGTGACTTCTTTAACCTAAAAGAAGAATATGAAGTGAAACAAACTTTCAATAAGTGGACTGACCTCTGAGTTTGAGAGCTAGCTACACTTTAAGAGTCAGGTTCCACAGTACCTTTAATCACCCAGAGGATGCTTAAAGTGTCATCACATTTCAGCAACATCAAGTATTTTATACATAACTCAAGGGGAAAAAATCATAGGAAAAACAGAACTATATACAATATATAAGCAAAGACGAATACAAGAAATATGGGGTTATAGCTTAACTTAATAAGGAACTAAACACAGAATTCATTATCTAACAAGTGTGCTGAAATTCAGATAAGCAAATGCTCTGAGAGTCTGGAGGCAACAAGCCCACTAATTGACCTCCAAAGTCACTTTGAGATTTGATGAGAGCTCATTCCCTCCTCAAATGTCATAAAGGTTCAGCAGAGTGATCCAGTTTTAAAAGATAAAATTAGAATAAAAAGGGTAATATAGTCACACATTTTATCAGTGTTAATTATTAATAGTGAGATTAAAAAGAAAGGGCTGAAGTTCGGTAAGCATACCAACTGGACACTTTTCAGTTCATTTTCTCTGTTGATTTGAATATTTTGAGGCAGTTAAAAAGGAAGTATATACCTGCAGAATAATGCATTCAACTGGAAAACTGGTTGTTTTACATTTCAAAATGTAAAAACATTAAAAAAAGAGATTAGAGAATACAGGGAGATAGTGATTTCTCACCTTGATTGATAGAGAGCACAAAAAGTTGGATTGATTTGATACCAAAGAATAGACTTTTTCTTTCCCCTCTTTTAAGATCCTTGATATGTTTGAATGTTACTGCTCCTGGGTGCCATCCCTTGGTATCCCACAAAAATTAGAAATTAACTGGAAAGTATTAAAGGTGAGAATATCATTCTTACCAGTCATTTCAGAATGCTATCTTTGTGAGACTAAGTATTTTTGATGCTTTCATGATTAAGCCTTTGTGTCAGGTCAAATCTACCTAAAGTTAATAATAATCATAATTATTTTATTATTACTATTTAAATAATAGTAGTAAATAGTCCTATCACTAATATAGTAAAATTAATGGTACTCATTATTTATTTGTACATTATTCAGTGCTATTATCTCATTTAGTGCCTTCCACTACCCTATGATTTATTATTGGAGAAAGTGGGGCTATGAGATGTCAGAAAATTACACTGTTAGTAAAAGGGGAAATCAGGATTTAAACCAATGTTAATTAGACTAATACTTTGGCCATCTGAGGCGAAGATCTGACTCATTGGAAAAGACCCTGATGCTAGGCAAGATTGAAGTCAGGAGGAAAAAGAGGTGACAGAGGATGAGATGGTTAGATGGCCTCATCAGCTCAATGAACATGAGTTTGAGCAAATCCCCAGAGACAGTGAAGGACAGGGAAGTCTGGCAGGCTGCAGTCCACGGGGCTGCAAAGAGTCAGGCAGAGCTGAATGATTGAACAATGACAAATAGATCAATGTCATTTAATTGACATTGTTAATGTTAATTGTCCCTAGATTTCAAGGCTGTTTTTTAAGCAGTACCTTCTACTACATTACATATGTAATGTAGGATGCTGTCTATAGGACAGTGTCTTCTTCAGATTTCTTTTAGATTATGTTGCTTATTACTGGAAAGCTAGAAAGCTGCTGCAGCATACATCTTGATTGGCTGAGACTGCATAGAGATAATCTCTATTATCACTTTTCCTAATCACTATGAAGAAGGAGGAGTAAATAGGACCCTCCAGAAGTGAAAGGTGTGTGGACTTGGGGATACTTGGGAGGTATAGAATTTTACTGATGGCTAGAAATGTAAAAAATACAGTCAGACATTGGTACTAGACAGAGTGAAATGCTAAACCAAGAAAATGAATCCTTTCCAAGGTATATTAGTCTCTTTCCCACACACACACAAATGTTGCAGGGCATTTGCTTTGCGCTATTATGAATATGTTATTAACAAGAATATGAACGTCTTTGGGAGACTGGAAGAGACAGTGTTGTTAATTCAATCTAAATGAAAACAGCAAAAATCAACAATTTCTAGAGTATCTTACAGATGAGTGCTAAAAATTGGATAGGTAAAAGAAAAATAGAAAGTAAAGGGTCCTTTATCTCACACAAGGGTGAGTTTAGTGGCTATTCTCGTTGCCCTTGGTCATAAAAAAAAAAACGGTGCTTCATTCCCAAATGACATTTCAAATATACTGTTATTTAGTTCTGAAATCAATGTGAAAAGTCCATGGCAGATACAGAAGGTTCTCACAGTGAAATGCACCATGCTTCAACCCTCAAGAACAATGTGCTATAAACACTAAAGCATGTGGAGTGAGGAGAATGAATAAAACAATTATGCTTAACTTACACATGGATTATAAAAAGCATGGAAGTGGGAAATTTAAAAAATTAATATATTAAAAACCAAAATTATCTTTAAATATTTGAGAAAATCAAGAGGCATAGAATTAATTAAGCAGTTAGAATGGGCAAATTTCTGACCATTTAACTTTTAAAAATCTGCCTTATGGATCAACAGCTATTTTCTTACTTTGATTTATTTCTATGTTATACTATCTGAAAGTTTAACTAGAGGAAAACACATACTGTTTTGTATCTTTTGTTCACTCTTATTCTGACCGAAGTTTTCACTGTCAGGTAAGAAAGTAAATGTGTTTATTCTATTATGAGATCACTTAGTCATAATTAATGGTTTTGAAGGCTCTGTACTCAGAGCCAGATCAGACCTATAAATACCTCTTGGATAGTGCAATTTGGGGAGACTCCAAAATTGTCTCCCATATTGACATACTGTTGGACAAACTTTTTCATCCACCTGGCCAGAAATCATGCCATTTGACCCTTTTCGTTTATTTGATTTATGTAATGCATTCATTATCTACTACTACAATGCACATGTGTTATATGGGTTGTGAGGAAAACCTTACAGTTACTTCTGATTGGCTCATATTATACTACATATTATCAAATTCACTCACCATCCCACTAAGAGATCCAAAGTTCTCTTTCTATTCAGGAGAATAAAATACATAAGAAAAACTGGATGTAAGAAAATAATTGCAGTTTACTGGATCTATGTATGGTTTTACAGTTAATTTAGCTATTTGCCACATAGATGATAGAAACAGACCCTAAAGAAGTAAATGACCTATCCAATCCTAAACGGAAATTATGACTAGAGGTTAAGTTGGGTGTTTTTCATATTTGAGTTGTTAAACTCATCATGTGATCACGTGATACATAGTTAAAACAAACTAGCCTTGAAAATATGATTCAGGAGGGGTTTTGAAAGAATAAGTAGACCATGGTACAAAGGCAGGGGTCAAAACAGATACTTACAGTAGACTTAAACTCATAAGCCCCATTCTAAGAGAAAGTCTGAAGACTACTACTGATAAAGAGAAGAGCAAACTTTTGTGTAATCAATGGTTGCCTTGAATGTGATCGTGCTTTTAGGCCTAATATCTGGTTTTCACTTGACTTATTAAATTATTTTATCAATAAAGTTCCTTATCGTTACTTAACTTCTTACCATGGATTCCATATTTAAAAATATGTAATTCCACTAAGCATATTTTAATGAAATAGCAACCAATTTCTCCAACCTTATCAAAGGATCAGCATGAAATAATCATAATAATATTAGGTTAAAGAAAAATATGTTAGTGATATTTTTCATTAATGAATGTATAATTCATGATGGTTTTCTTAAAAATATTTTTGTGTATAACTTTCATTATTCCTTTCCAGAAACTCATGAGATACAAGTACCCCAGGTTTGAAATCATCAAAATGGTGGGTTTTATTTTAATAAATAAATTCTGGTTTCAAAAAATTATGTTTATTTTTATGCTGTATTATTTTACCTAAGCTAATAAAAAAATAAAGCTTCATCATCATTTGGCACTAATGTGGTTTGGAATATAGTGTAAAGCTTGATAAAAAGAGAACTAACCCATAAGCCCTTAATAAAATTTTGTTTTGCTAAAGTATAAAAGGCAGAGATAAAAGCTTTAGTAAAACATGAGTGTATTTCACTATCCATGTACTGAAATTTTCCTGTATCTTGGTTATTTCCTTACTACAGCATCTGTGACTATTTTTATCATTAGCTGTACCAACTTATACCCAGTTTCCATCATCACACTGGAATATTATAAAGTTACTGCACTGGAAATTATCTCCTAAACTTTACAATGAAAGTTAATCCAAGGAATTAGTTATAACAGCATTGTTTCTAATAAGTTAAAATTCTTATAGGTTAAAATTCAAAATGTTTGAGGTAATAATAGAAACTAGGACAGCATCCAAAATGGTATTTTCATGTAAAATCCAATACAAATCCTGATTAAAACCTAACCAAGCAAAACACTGCAGATTACCTGGATTCCAATTAAATGTGACAAATGAATATTTGACAGGTTTCAATTCCAATTCTATTTATGTCGGAATGACCCATTAATATTGAAGATGAAACTACCAGAACTCAAGCAATACAACTACACTTTACGACTAGATAATAGTCTGAAAACGAACACAACGGAACTCTTAAATGTCAACTGCTACATTTGGATCACCCAAAGTGAATCACATCTCCTCTGTCATTACCTATAGATCAGGGCTAACATGAATCACACTGAGCAGATGACAAATGGTTATATAAACTCCAAATTTCAAGTGTCAGTCACATAAAATCAGGAAAAAGCAGTTACATGATTATGTTCCTTGGCTGTTGACAAGACTGAAAACATAGTTATAAATAATAACTAAAAGTCTTTGAGAAATGTTTCTCAATCAACTTGCTAGCCTCTTAACAAGCTCATCTTTTAAGTTTTCCAAGATATGTATGTTTCCTAAAAAGTAACCACTGTGTATTTGTCATATATAATATGTTTATTATTCATTATTTCTTTCTTATTTTAATGGCACTGAATTCCTTAAACTCAGAAAAGAGAAAATGACATTAAAATATGACTGTAATGCCAATGATAGTTGACACCCCCAAAATAAAGACTTAATTATACTGTATGTTGTGAGAAAAGTACTTTTAAAAATATATATAAAATTATATATCATCAAAAGGTACTACAGATATAGTAAAGCCCTTAAAGTAAATGAATCCTGCCTTCCTGGAGAGTGTGTATGTGTATATATAAAACATTTTGAGGCATTTTTACTTTAATTTTCACTTTTGTACAAAGATTTCAAACATATTTGCCTTAAATATACATTCATCAGCATTGCAGTTCATATATATCAAAATTGTATTTAAAATTGCATTTTAAAGAATCTAAAAAAAAAAGGTGAATTCTTAAAAACCATATCAAACTCCCATCCGCATAAGCACACACCGCCATACACACAGATAAGCATGCCTTTATAGCCATAAGGCAAAATGCCATTTAATATCTGAATAATTAATCAAGAAGGATTTCAATCAGCAGACCCTGATATCATATCTACTTAGCTAGATAACAATGTGGAAAAATATTTTACATGACTTAGTTTAGCAATAATTTTATCTGGAGTTATATATAATATATTACTCTCTAATGCTGGATTTTAGTATTCATACATAAGCCTCCAGAAAAACAGACTTTCTCCCACAATAATAGGTTCTATTTACATATTGTCACTCAAGAAGCTGGTATATAACAAAAAGTTAAAATTTCTTATTTCACTTGGGGGATGGAATGGTGAAAGACATAAATTCACTTCACGGTTTCACTAGAGATAAAAATGTGTGTGATTCCTCTTCCTCTCTCTGCATACAACCAAATTTCTTCTTATATATGAAATAGTAAAGTTAGCAAGAACTTCACCACTCCATTATTTGACATAAATCTATTCTTCAAGGATTTACTTACAATCTTTGGAAACAGAAACTTATGTGAGAAGTGTCATAAGCACTACTTGCAATCTAACATTGTAACTTAAAGGAAAGTGTACACAGGCTGATTGTGGTAATTATGAGAACCATCTCACAACAGGATAAGAATATAGGGTACTATAATCTTCCTTCCTCCCTTTCCCTTGCAAAAAAAAAAGACAGAGAGAGAGAGAGAGAAACCTTATAATTAAATGAAAGGGGAGTTCTAATAGCATTTACAGTCTATTTTGGAGAATAATATGATACTGTTCTCCTCCTTTGACTCCATTTCGGTTATCACTTGACAAGGAGAGGTTTGAAAATGCTTTTCTAAATACCTAGAAGACGAAAGAACAAAGCCAGGTGTGTTTATTGTCATTTCCTTTTACCAAGACTGGACAATTAAACAATTGAAGAAATAGTTGCATGACAAAAATGAATAGAAGAAAACAGTGACACAAGACCTTTCTCAGTGGCTATAGTTTAGGTATTATACTAGTTTAGTTTTTCCCATAACAGGTACTACTCTGATTTATTGGCAAAGGTGTTTATTTCTGACAGGCTGGTTTAAAATGATGGAGCAAGTTCAGTGAATTTAATCTAGAGAATTATGTTCTTTTATTTGGCATTTCTATACTTTAGCAAATATTGATTATTTCAAAGAAAACAGGCTTGGTGTCAGCTATTTTGTTTTGATTTTAGACTGACCTTCAAGAGTCTACTTATTACGGCTCACTAGCGTGATTATGTGTGTGGATGTTGTGTTTGCCCCTACCATTTTCCATATGCTCTGCCTCACCAACACTGCCATCCGGCGTGGTCCTTTCATAGTTGTCCTCTGGGAGTGGAAGGGCACCCAGTCTTGGCCCTGATGAACTCTTACTGCTTGGTGTTTCTGACTCCTCCAGCCCGCTGTCATAGCAACTCTGCAGTGACCCCTGATGTGGGTCCTGAGGCTGACTCACAACAGAAAACGTCACTCTACGAAATGGCTGTAAGAGAAAAGATTCTGAATGTCACTAAGGTATAAGATTGTAAATGATCTTATTTAAAAAATACATAAATTACATACATTAAGGTCGACTGACAACTAGTTCAATACAGAATAGTTAATATGATAATGCTGAAATTTATTTGCTTAACTCTGTTTTTTGAGGCAAAACATAGAGCTTAGATTTTATTATGGAAGAACTGAATATTCCTTTCTGTAACAGAGATAAGAAAACAGCAATGTTACTGAAACACACATTTAAATTTGATATGGTACTTCCACACAGTCACTACTCTTCTATTCTGAAGTCTTCACTTCAAATATATTTTTCACAAACAGACTCCTTATAAAATCAAGGGTCAGTGATTTTGGAAAGCCATAAATATAGAACTAATCCATCATAAAAAGACCATTTTTAAATAATTTGTCCTTAAAGTAGATGGTTTAAAATCAAGTGTTCTGGGAATTGACTTCAACTATTACAGGTGCAGCTGATAAATAAGAATTTGGATGAAGTGCTAACAGATTGGAATACATTTCTTACTTCATTCATATTAAAAATATTACCTACTGACCCTAAAAGTATAAGGCTAGTATTGAAATAATAGACAAGAGTTTCATTAACCAGGGAATTAAAAATAAACTAGAAAAGTTTAATTCTATGTGTTTTTACTACAACTAACTCACAATTTGCTCAAAGAAGTAACATCATATACCATCTTTAAGTAGTATTTAAAGTACTGCAAATATTACCCATTGGATATCACAATATAATATGTTATTAATGTTGGCTGAATAGAATGCTTACTATATATGGATTTTCAAGGTTATCATAACTACATAATAAAACAAACATTTTAGGCTCATTAAGGGAATAAATTAATGCCATACATCGTCAGAGATATATGTACACATAATATTTTGGGGTAGGACCAATATAAAAGGTTCTATAATATCTCTTTCATATTATTCTTGGCAAATTGTATTCATTACCTTCTTATATGACTTGAAAGTGACATAAATGTACAGATTTTTGAACTTATAACTCAGATTGTTTTTTTTCTAATATAAAGATAAAACTAATATTGCCAGAATAGTGAGAAAGAACCTTTTTTGCACTTTTACATTTGCATACTAGTAGTACAAATCACCCATCACAATTAGAACCAGTAGAATTTTTAAAATGTTAAGTCTAAGCTACATACCATAGGCTCTTAATGGGAAAGCTAAGAAGATCTGTGACATTTCCCCCAAAATTTATAAACTGGTCTTACTAGAGACAAACACATGCTTCCACAAAACTTCCCTTTATTTTGTCTCAGATAGAAGACTGGTCAGGAATATTGTCTATTGTTCATATTTCTAACCAAGTACCTCTCCTTCAATGTACTTATTAGAATGTATAGTCTTTATAAAATCCACTTTTCCATTTAATTCAGAATCAAACTTTAAGAAATTCTGAATTCTATTGGAAACATTTAAAGCATGTTTTCTTCTTTATAATGTTTCCCTGAATTGGGACTGCAGTATTTTAAAACAATTACAAAATATTACTAGGATAAACATCATACACACCATGGACCAAAATTTACTGGCAACAAAATCTCTAGAAACATTTTTCTTTTTTCATTATTAATTCTCACATTGCTTTAGAGTAGTATAATTGTGATATTTTACCCCATTTCTTAATAAATATGAAATCAATAGCTTTCATATTTGTATTTGCATTTACCATGCTTTATCTTATGTGTGCATATTTTTTTTTCTTTTTTCCATTTATCACTCCCAACTGACTGCAAACCCTCTGTGAATTATGTTCAGTATCACCTCGGAAATGGAATTAATGATAGTCTCTTAAACCCAAATTGCTTTGCACATAGAAGCCACTTAGCAAATAATACTGAACAATAAAATTTCAATGACAATGCTAAATTTAGGAAATAGTGCTATGGGTCATGAAAATATATTATCACTTCAAGACATAGCAATGAATTAAGAAAATCATGTTAAAAATAAAAGAGGGTCAAAAGCTTTTTAATTATATTTTAATGATTCTCAAGTATTTTAGAATCAGTCTACTAATGCAAGGAGAAAGTTCAAAATGAACACAGAAATAGGTAAATTATGCTAATGGATTGACAAAGAGAAATAAGAAATTATGAGAGAAAACAATTCTTTTTGATATAAAAAGAAAATGATGTTTGAATGAAAGTGTTAATCTGTACTTAAATGCTGGTTCTACTAAAAGTTAATACTAGAATATCACAGAGAGAAGATAGGCTATGTTTACAATAAAAAGTCAAAACACTTTTTTCTATCATGCATTATATAATATTTTCTATGAATCTGTGCATTTTACTTTCTAGATTCTGTACCCTATTTTAATTGTGAATATTTTAATCCCCATGAATTACTGTAGGTTACATATTAAGTTTAATGATAGAATGAAAGTGTTGTAATTTTAAGATACTAAGATGAATATATATATTAGAAAATGCTCAGATCCATTAATACTTCCTTTTTGCATAAAAAAGCTTTTTCATTTAAAATCATATCTAAATGAATGAAAAAATGACTTACAATAAAATCTGAAATAAAAAATATTACCCAATGGATCATAAAATGCACTATCATTTTTATCTGCATTTAAAAAAATTCCAATAGAATTCTACATACAATATAAACATTACATTACTATCTCTTAAATTCTACTTTGATAATTTTAAATAAATAAAAATCTTTGGCAAACTGTTTAAGTTGGTAATGTGAACCAAATTAGTACAGATACCTGAATTCTGAAAGAGAACCCATTAATGCAAGAACTAAGTTTTAATTCCAGTAATAAATCAGACATGTATTATAGATTTAGATAACAAAGTAGACAGATAGGCAGACAGTTAGGGAAACAAGTATTTACACACCATCCTTCACCATGGGTTGGGTCTATTGAGAAGATAGGCTTTATGGCAGAAGTTATGACACAGAATACATATTATTTACATACCAGAGATATATTGACTAAACCAGAAATGCAAGCATTGTGTTAACTGTGACAGAGATAATGAATTTGGTAATGACTAATAAGTAGAGTGGCTTAGAGGGCTTAAAGTGACTCCTAAACTTAGATGTGTCTTAGAAACATCCACAATACTTGTGAAAAAATACAGTGCCAATATCTGGCCTCAACTTAAACCCAATGAATCAACATTCAGGGTGGAACTGGGTATCAGCAATTTCTAATATTTCTCAGGGTGATGAGAGGCAGAGAGAGGAAGGTGAAATCCTACAATTGAATATTTGGTCAGAAAGTCAAACTGCTTCAGGAAGCCAGATGGTCCTTTAAGTATTCATAGAATTTCCCTGGAAAGTCACAGAAGCATGGTTCCATTTTGAGATGCAAACGTATGGTATGAAGATATCTAGTGACCTGAGGTGTTTGAGCTTTCGACTTTTCTGTCTAGGGTGACAAATGACATGTCTTGCAGAGGCAAACTCATTCTCTATGCAAAACAAGAAACAGCAGAAGAGCTTGAGGAAGCGTGTCAGTTTCCCAGTTTTTTGAAACAATGAAGATGTGCTTGAAAACTAAGTAAGTAATGCAAGAAAGAAGTCTCCAAGAGACTTCCCTGGCAGTCCAGGGGTTAAGACTTTGCCTTCCAACCCAGGGTTGCGAGTTTGATCCCTGGTCAAGGTGCTAAGATCCCACATGCCTCCTGGCCGAAGAAAACAGAACATAAAAAGAAAGCAGTATTGTAACACATTTAATAAAGACTTTAAAAATGGTCCACATTAAAAAAAAAAATCTTAAAAGACGAAGTCTCCAAGAAAGTTTTTACAAAAATTGTGAGTGGTATGTGTGTGATAATTATAAACAAGACAGGGTGGAAATCAAAGATTTTTATTAGGCAAATAAATGACCTAATTAAAGGGGTGAGATTAAAGACATGGTCTGACCATTCCCTACCAAAGAGTAGGAGGAAGAAATGTTTAAGGCAGAGGATTATGCTAAAAAAGAGAGGGGATTGTCTTTTTGTCTTGGTTATGGTTTCTTTTGCTGTGCGAAAGCTTTTAAGTTTAATTAGGTCCCTCTGTGGTGACCTAATTGGAAAGGAAGTCCAAAATAGAGGGGGCATATGTATACGTACAGCTGATTCACTTTGATGTACAGCAGAAACTAACAAAACATTGTAAAGCAACTATACTCCAATAAAAAATTTTAAAAAGAAGGAAAGAAAGAATGGGGAAACAGCAATAAGAATGCTTAGCAAGGCCATTACAGAGCAAACTTGTGTGGCTGACTGGATCTAGTCATTATGCCTACATTTGCTATGTCCCATTGTATCTCAGGGTTTCCAGGATATTCCAACAATAATTCTATATATTTAAAAAACTCAAAATCTTATAGGTATATAAAAGAGCCAACAGTATAACACGATTAAATTTCCAACAATGTAGAGGCATACCCCCCCAAAAAAATTCCATGAAACTTGCTTATGAATTCAGGCAGGCATTGCAAAGAAGGGGTTTCCGGATTGAAATCTCTAAAATAATTTTGGTAGATAATATATATTTGAGGGCTCACTACAGACTTCATATTTGGAAACAGGGGCAAAGAATAAAATATAGGACTAATAAGAAAACCAATTCACTTTTGAGACTCAGAAACCAAGGAAGCTGGTAATTTCTGGAAAGCAAATAAAATCTTATGTGATCAAAGGCATCAGAGATAGCGAGAAGAATATTGATTACTATAAGTCCTTTGGATTCATCCGTTAGGGGGTCATTTTTGTTACAAAACCTCTAAACTCTGGGGAACAATTCTAGGAGATTAAGCCAGAGGAAGTAAAGGACCCACTTGTAAATATAAGGAGACATGGAGAAAGTGTGTGTAGGCTTCTAATTTTTAAAATGGTATGGTATAAGAGAGATGTCGGGTGGCAGTTAAAAGGATACGTTTTATGTAAAACCTTTATCTTTTTTTTTTTTTTGTCTTTCTTATTATTGAAAAAAAATGCTTTAGGTAAAGTAGTTGAAGATGCCAGCAAAAATGGCAAGCAAAAAATATGCCTAATAATATAAAGTTGTCCAAAAGGAAAGAAATCAGAGACTAGAAGTAAACTAACTAGAATTAATAGAGAAATAAAATTAAAATCACAAAGGCAAGGCAAACACTAAAACTTGTTGGGGAATTGCATGCATGGTCCCTGTGTGTATGTTTACTGAGAAATATATATATATATATATATATATATTAGAAACAACAGAAAAATAAAAAAAATATTCTGTTCCAAGCAACCTTATGGATTCCCTATTGACCTCAGAAAAGTTAGCTGACCTCTGGCTCTTGTGCCTTGGGCTCAGGGTCAGTAAAATGCAGAAAATAATACCTATCCCTTACTAACTTAAATTCTCTGAGAAATAATGAGATAGCTTCTACAAAGAGCCTTAAGCTCCCTCAAAGACATATACTATAAAAGGTATTATACCTCAGGCCACAGATATATAATGAGAACTATCTCCTGTTATGTTTTAAGGTGTTTTTTTTTTTCTAAGAAAATAAAGATTTGGTCCAATAATTTACAAAGTTTCTAAATATAATTTCAAAAATCCATGTGAAATCTCAAACCTAAGTCTCCTATTCATGCACTGATTTTTGTTTTTCTAAATGCAGGTTATTTGTGAAACAAATAGGTACACAAATAACACCCCCATTTTTCAAAAAATGTTTGAATCCAATCATTTACTGAGCAGGAACATCTATAAGTTTAATTATTTAAGAGTGACATTCATGAATAAATTTTTGTTTCCATTATGACACACTGGAGACTTTCACTTGAAGACAAAAATATATTCAACGGTAACTCTGGGGCTTCCCTACAGCTTAGTAGTAAAGAATCTGCCTGCCAATGCAGAAACATAGGTTCATCCCCTGATACAGGAAGATGCCACATACTGCAAAGCAGCTAAGCCCGGGCACCACAGCTATAGAGCCCACATTCTAGAGGACCGAGCCACACCTCCTGAAGCCTGCATCCCCCAGGGCCCATGCTCTGCAACAAGAGAAGCCACCCCAATGAGAAGCCCATCCACGGCAACTAGGAAGTAGTACCTGCTTGTCATAACTAAAGAAAAAGCCTGTGCTGCATAAAGATGAAGCCCAGCCAAAAATAAATAAACAATTTTTTTAAAGGTTACTTTGGATAATATCCAATCCCTGGGGCAGGGGATATACTTTGATACTCATTCTAGGCCCCAACTGATGGAAATGTATTATAATTGACTTTGATTTAAACTACTATAGACTGGGAATCAGTCTTTTTTTATATTATCCTTATCCATTCTTTATATAACTTTATTCACTTGCTATTTTAAAATCTAGAGGTCACATGGGAAGTGGACACAGGCATGAATGGAGAGGTCCTCTCCCTTCTATCCTTGCCCTCATGCTGTGGAGTATGTAAGTATGCCTGTCTCTTCTTACCCTTCTCTCCTCAGCAGGAATTCTGATGCACCCAAGATGAGGAACATGTGATTGCCATGATCATTTCCACAGATAAAATTAATCTAGCTGAAGCTCCAATATATTGGTTATCTGATGTGAAGAGCCAACTCACCAGAAAAGACCCTGATGCTAGGAAAGATAGAAGGCAGGAGAAGAAGGGGACAACAGAGGTAGAGATGGTTGGATGGCATCACTGACTCAATGGGCATGAGTTTGAGCAACCTCTTGGTGTTGGTAAAGGACAGGGAAGCCTGGCTTGCTGCAGTCCATGGGACTGCAAAGAATCAAATGCAACTGAGTGACTGAACAACAACAAAAATCTTGAAAGGACAAAATAGCAAATAAGGATAAAGTTGGGTACTTGGGGTATACACATTGTAACATATTTCGTACATACATTTGCCTATTAATATTTTGGATTTTTTTAAATTTGGAAAACATGAACAGTAGTTAAAATGGTATATAGGTAAACTTGGTATCAAGAAAAAGACACTTTGCTTAGATGACGAGAGGATTTAGGATATGTGTAGACGACAGAAATAAGGCCTGCATTCTAATGACAATATTGCAAGGTGTGAAGCACGTGTGACCGGAAAAGGGGATGAACATTTGATTCATTCTTCTTTTTTATAAAATTTCATCTCTACAATTGCAAATGTGAATTACCAAACAGTAAATGTCAGTTCAGTTCAGTTCAGTTCAGTCACTCAGGCATGTCTTTGAGACCCCATGAATCGCATCACTCCAGGCCTCCCTGTCCATCACCAACTCCTGGAGTTCACTTAAACTCATGTCCATCGAGTTGGTGATGCCATCCAGCCATCTCATCCTCTGTCGTCCCCTTTTCCTCCTGCTCCCAATCCCTCCCAGCATCAGAGTCTTTTTCAATGAGTCAACTCTGTACTGGAGTTTCAGCTTTAGCATCATTTCTTCCAAAGAACACCCAGGGCTGATATCCTTTAGAATGGACTGGTTGGATCTCCTTGCAGTCCAAGGGACTCTCAGGAGTCTTCTCCAACACCACAGTTCAAAAGCATCAATTTTTCAGCACTCAACTTTCTTCACAGTCCAACTCTCACATTGATACATGACCACTGGAAAAACCATAGCCTTGACTAGACGGACCTTTGTTGGCAAAGTAATGTCTCTGCTTTTGAATATGCTATCTAGGTTGGTCATAACCTTCCGTCCAAGGAGTAAGCGTCTTTGAATTTCATGGCTGCAGTCACCATCTGCAGTGATTTTGGAGCCCCCCAAAATAAAGTCTGACACTGTTTCCACTGTTTTCCCATCTATTTCACATGAAGTGATGGGACCAGATGCCATGATATTCGTTTTCTGAATGTTGAGCTTTAAGCCAACTTTTTCACTCTCCTCTTTCACTTTCATCAAGAGGCTTTTAGCTCCTCTTCACTTTCTGCCATAAGGGTGGTGTCATCTGCATATCTGAGCTTATTGATATTTCTCCCGGCAATCTTGGTTCCAGCTTGTTTCTTCCAGCCCAGCGTGTCTCATGATGTACTCTGCATAGACGTTAAATAAGCAGGGTGACAATATACAGCCTTGACGTACTCCTTTTCCTATTTGGAACCAGTCTGTTGTTCCATGTCCAGTTCTAACTGTTGCTTCCTGACCTGCATACAGATTTCTCAAGAGGCAGGTCAGGTGATCTGGTATTCCCATCTCTTCCAGAATTTTCCACAGTTGATTGTGATCCACACATTCAAAGGCTTTGGCATAGTCAATAAAGCAGAAATAGATGTTTTTCTGGAACTCTCTTGCTTTTTCCATGATCCAGCAGATGCTGGCAATTTGATCCCTCGTTCCTCTGCCTTTTCTAAAACCAGCTTGAACCAGGGAGTTCACAGTTCATGTATTGCTGAAGCCTGGCTTGGAGAATTTTGAGCATTACTTTACTAGCATGTGAGATGAGTGCAATTGTGTGGTAGTTTGAGCATTCTTTGGCATTGCCTTTCTTTGGGATTGGAATGAAAACTCACCTTTTCCAGCCCTGGGGCCACTGCTGAGTTTTCCAGATTTGCTGGCATATTGAGTGCAGCACTTTCACGGCATCATCTTTTGGCATTTGAAATAGCTCCACTGGAATTCCATCACCTCCACTAGCTTTGTTCGTAGTGATGCTTTCTAAGGCCCATTTGACTTCACACTCCAGGATGTCTGGCTCTAGATGAGTGATCACACCATCATGATTATCTTGGTCATGAAGATCTTTTTTGTACAGTTTTTCTGTGTATTTTTGCCACCTCTTCTTAATATCTTCTGCTTCTGTTAGGTCCATACCATTTCTGTCCTTTATCGAGCCCATCTTTGCATGAAATGTTCCCTTGGTATCTATAATTTTCTTGAAAAGATCTCTAGTCTTTCCCATTCTGTTTTCCTCTAAACCTAGGCAAACCTAGCAGGTTTCTGGAGGTCACATAAGAAGATACCACAATCCCCAGTTTACTTCACATACGGAGTAGAAGCCAGATCTCATCCTGCTTTATTCAGATTAAGTTCATACATTTCAAATTCATTAGAGGACTGGGACAATTTTCTAAAAAGGTTTTTTTAAAAATATATAGAAAGTGAAAGTGTTAGTCACTCAGTCGTGTCCAACACTCTGCGACCCCACAGACTGTAGCCCACAAGACTCCTCTGTCCATGGCATTCTCTAGGCAAGAATACTGGAGAGGGTAGCCATTCCCTTCTCTAGGAGATCTTCCAGACCCAGAGACTGAACCAGGGTCTCATGTACTACAGGTGGATTCTCTTCTATCTGAGTCACCAGGGAAGCCTAGAAAGTTTATGTCAAATTGTCCAACTGTCTTATTTTTCTATCTTGCAGATTCATTTAAATTTTTTTTTTATTTTAGAGAACTATATAACTGCCCTCCTTTTTTGAAAGTACTGACATAATAGCATACACTATAAATAATATGCACTTTTGAGGAAATTTCAGTTTGAAATTAACAGTAATATGTTATTCTGTTTTCAGAATTCAGTCATTGGCATTACATCTCCAGGTGCTACTTATTTTAAAAAAAAAAACCTTTGTCACAAAGTTCATTTATAGTTTCTAAGAAAACCAATAAAGACCAGATGCATATTCACAAAAATATGAAAATAATAAAAATCTATTGTTTCCATTTTTAATTGTTAAAATGTTTAAAACATAACATTCACATCATAAATAAATATTAAGTCTCATAATCAGACACAGTTAAAAATATTGATCTTCCACTTGCATTAACAAAATCCTCTAAGTTATAATCTTCACAGTAATAATGGATTGTGTTCTCTAATAGAGCAGCGGCTAATTTTTGAAACGGGAAAGAAAAGAGTTGAACTTTAGGAATATCCTATTATACATAATGCTTACAGTAAAAGAGAAAACATGGCATCAGGTTAACAGTGGAGAAACTTTCCCCTTGGAGTCGATCAACCTAGTGACACGACCTTTTTGGGGATTTCATTTGCAAGAGGATAGAACCCAAAAAATGACTCTAGAAAGAACTACAGGTTAAATCTCTTTCCCTGTTGGATGCTGTTCTGTGTCTTACAGACAACTTTATTGGGAACTTTAAATATGTACCTTCCTTTTTAGTTTCAATAGTTTCTCCATAAATCATCTTCTTATCTGGAACTCACATACAACTGTCTCAGTCACATCAATTACGTCTGAATGGGCTGAAAAGGCTTTTCTGTTTTTTCCAATTCACTTAGTTGTGTCCATCAAACAGACTTCTAATGACTCTTTGTCAGTCATTAAGCACTGAAACAGTCATGGAGCAGAACATTGCTAAATTAAGAGGAGTGCTGCTTTTGCTTTTTATTTTAAAACTAACTAAGACTGTGAGATCTTTCTTTGCAAAAGAACAGGTACTTGATTAATCTGCAAACATTTTCAACCAGTGTCAGTGGCTACTGAACAAATGTATCTAAGATTCCATAGTGCATTAGTTGAAATATGTCTGGCAGAATCTTCAAACAAACTTTAATGAGGTCTTTTAACTTTTTAGGGGCATCTTCCTTTGCTAACATCTTAAGGTTCTTCTGTTCTTCAAATCGCCTTTCTTTCTTTCAAGTCAATAGCAGAGGAAAGGGTAGTAAAAAGAAACATGTTGAAACATTTGGATTGGTTAATTAAAACACTTATTTGGGGAAAGTGAAAGAAAGTGAAGTCTCTCAGTCGTGTCCAACTCTTTGCAACCTGTGGACTGTAGCCCACCAAGCTCCTCCATCCATGGGATTCTCCAGGCAAGAATACTGGAGTGGGTTGTCATTTATTTGGGGAAGGAGAAGTTAAATAATTGTATTTCTTCTGACTTGCATGCAGTTACATATTTGACATTGTTGTATATATTTTTTCTGCAGTAACTAAGAATGTAGGTTATGCTTAATAATTCTAGATCACAAGTGTGAAGTGATTTTGCTCAGTCATGCCCAACTCTGCGAAATCATGGACCAGGGCTTGCCAGGCTCTTCTGTCCATGTGATTCTCTAGGAAAGAATACCAGAGTGGGTTGCCATTTCCTTCTCCACAATAATGCAAAAGAACAATAATGATAATGTTAAAATTGTAGTTATTCATTTCACTTGTGTTGTCACTTTTCCTCATGCATGGGTCATATGGATATTCTGATTTTGAAAATGAGAAAAAAATAATGAACTTAATATTCAAACTACTGCAATTGAACTACTCTAATCTAAAAATAAAAGTTTGTCTCATATTTTTTTAGTGAAAAATATCAGAAAACAGAAGAGACAAAAGCCTAAAAGTTTTAGTAATATCAGTTCAGTTCAGTTCAGTCTCTCAGTCGTGTCCAACACTTTGCGACCCCATGAATCGCAGCACGCCAAGCCTCCCTGTCCATCACCAACTCCTGGAGTTCACTCAGACTCACGTCCATTGAGTCCGTGATGCCATACAGCCATCTCATCCTCTGTCGTCCCCTTCTCCTCCTGCCCCCAATCCCTCCCAGCATGAGTCTTTTCCAATGAGTCAACTCTTCGCATGAGGTGGCCAAAGGCAAATATTATTTTCTCAAAACTTCTAAATAAGACACTGTGCTCTAAAACACAAATTGTGGGTCCTTCGTATTGTGGACACATTGTTTGATCTATTTTTTTTCTCTTTTTGCTGGCTTCTGTTAAGCCTGGTTGAGAAATTGCCAAACTTTTTCTATGAAGGGACAGAAAATGAATATTTTAGGCTTTGTAGGTCATGGGTCTTTGTCACAACTACTCATTTTGACATTGTCCTGAAAAAACAACTGTCGAAGATACATAAATGAGTAAGAATGGCTGGCTTCCAATAATACTTTATTGATTAAAACAGGAAATTGAATTTCATATAATTTTCCTGATTCATAAAATGCTGTTGTTAAATTTTTAATCATATTGAAATGTAAAAAATACTTTTCTGTTATATTAACATTTTAAAAGTTACTGTATATTTTTCAACCAGTGCGTAAAGTCCTCATAAACAGTGTGTATCAATTATATCTGTTTCAATGACAGTGCCTTGAAAATAGTTTATATTAAATTGCCATTTGTTAGCTTGTTTTAATATTTATTGTATTTTTCACATGTAACTCTGAAGTAGAGAATCAGCAGACATGGAGTCCAGTACTTCCTCTGATACTAAGTGTAAAATCTGGTGGAAAGATTAATCTTTCAGTTTTAGCATCTTCAACTTTAAAAGGAAAGAGTTTTAGCAAATGATATTTAACATCGTTTCTAGTTCCTTAATTCTTTGAAACTATAAGAAGATAGGTTTGTTCAATAACTCAATAAATGGCTGAAATGTGCGATTTTAAACTACTCTTTTTCACCCTTTAAGAAATTCCTTAGTACACTGCATGATCTTCAAAACATTAAAGCAATTTGGAATGTATTTACTCATGAAGCGAGAATCATGAACAAACATATGTATAATAACAAAACACTTTAGTCAATTATCTTCATGAAAAGCTACAAAAATGACTTAACATCTTTGTGAAAGGTGTTTTTAAAAAGTAAAGACTTTCTCTGGAATGTCAGCACCATGAAATAAGCTTGTCTGAATGTTCCCTATCCTCTGAAACACCTCTTCTGTGAATTCTTCTTTGATTTGCCCCCCCAAAAAAGTTCAAGTAAAAAAAAAAAATACTAGAGTTCCTACTGTGTGCTAGAGACTGTGAGATCTCATTCATCTCTTAAAGGTATGCTTTAAATAGCAGAGGTTAGCAAGGTTGGTATGAAATTGAGTGGTGAAAACATGCTGGGCCGTTGATTGGATTTCACCTCCCAATTCCTTTGAGACCCTACACAGTCCCTTGTAAGTTTCTATGTTTACATGCACAGAGAAACAGGAAGGCAGAGGGAGTCCTATTTAGGAAACGAGAATATTGACAGGCAGCTAATGAGAAAAAGACTATCTTTGCAATGATACTCAATTCAACAAAAGCTTATTAAGCACTTGCTTTGTGCTTGCCACTGCGCCGAAAAATCTACATGCTGCAAATTTAGGCATTAAGCTCAGCTGGGCAAGTGTAGAATAATCGTACAAAAGCACTCACAGAATACAAGCAAAGGTTTCTTTTTTCCTTTTTGCTATTGTGATAATCATCAAAAGCTCAGTTCACAAACCTCTCAGTTGCTTTGCATGACTATTCTACATACCCATGGAGTTCCACAAGTGCTGAATGTGGTTGATAAAAACCTGTGTCTTAAACTACACAGTTGGAGTTAGACTGCAGCAGTTCAAGGGAGAAATGCTGAAGAACCAACTGGAACTCCTAAAGAACTGTCCAGGTTTCCAACTACTAAAATATTAACACTGAACAAATAAACAACAGCAACAAGGAAAAAAAAAATAAACTTTTAAAAGCTACCTCCTAAAATACATAGGGGCTTTCCAGGTGGCGCTAGTGGTAAAGAATCCACCTGCAATTCAGGAGAGGCCGGAGATGTGGGTTTGATCCCTGGTGGAGAAGATCCCCTGGAGGATGGCATGGCAACCCAATCCAGTATTTTTGCCAGGAGAATTCCATGGACAGAGAAGACTGGCAGGCTACAGTTCACAAGGTCACAAAGAATTGGACACAACTGAAGTGACTTAACAGTCATGCACACAAAATACATAGAAGTTTAGAAGCACAGACAGGAGTCTGCCTCATAAACACCTGAATCAATTCGCTCATTCTGAAATGAATGAAAATGAAACTTGCATTTTAGGATACACTCAAACAGATGCTCCAGATTTTTTTTCTCTTTTTTTTCCTTTTCTATCTTAGACATTACATCGAAACTGCACCTGGTAAAACTTGTTTGGGAAGCTACACAGATTTTAAAAACATTATGTTTTCATATTCTACAGAATGAAGGTCTGTGTCCTTAAGTAGCTTTTCCTGGTCTGAATGGATTAAAGTGTCTGACAGAAATCAAGATAGACAAATGGAATAAGGCTCTGAAGTTTTACTTAAGCATTTAATTAGTGAACTGAGTTGAAACCTAAGTCAAGTTGAATCTTCTGCTACCCACATGAAATTCCTGCTACCCACATGAACCCATACCTCTGCCATCTCTGCTGGCTTAGTTGTTTTATTTTCTTTGTACTTTGTTTAAAAGAAAAGTTACAAGAGCCCCTAAAAAATGTATTCAATGCCCAGATAGGCTTGTTTTCATTCCTCAATGGAAGTTAAATAACTCCAGAAAAATGAGTGAAAGTGGACTTAGAGGGCAGAAAAGTGGACTCTGATGATACACACATCCTAATCCTTGGAACCTGTGAATTGGTGAATTTACATGCAAAAGAGGAATTTTAGATTGCAGATAGATTAAGTTCACTAATCAACCGATATTAAAATGGGGATATTATTTTGGATTATCTAAGTGGGCCCAATGTAATCACAGGTTTCTTTTTTTTTTTTTAATTTATTTATTTTTAATTGAGGGCTTCCCTTGTAGCTTAGCTGGTAAAGAATCTGCCTTTAATGCATGAGACCTAGGTTCAGTCCCTGGTTTGGGAAGATCTCCTGGAGAAAAGAAAGGCTACCCACTCCAGTATTCTGGCCTGAAAAATTCCATGGACTATACAGTCCGTGGGGTCGCAAAGAATCGGACACAACTGAGCAACATTCACTTTATTTTTAATTGAAGGAAATTATTTTACAATGTTGTATTGGTTTCCAAAATACATCAACATAAATCAGCCATAGGTATACATATGCCCCCTCCCTCCTGAACCTCCTTCCCACCTCCCACCCCATCTCACCCCACCCCTCTGGGTGGCCACAGAGTAGTGGTTTGAGCTCCCTGAGTCATACAGCAAATTCCCTTTGGCTATCTATGAACATATGGTAGTTTAAGTGTTTCCACGCTACCCTCTCCATTTGTCCCGCCCTCTCCTTCCCTCCCTGTGTAGATAAGACTGTTCTGTGTGTTTGTGTCTCCATTACTGCCCTACACATTTACAAACAATAAATGCTGAAGAGGGTGTGGAAAAAAGGGAGCCTTCCTGCTCTGTTGTCGGGAATGTAAATTGATATTGCCACTGTGGATGACAGTCTGGAGATTCCTTGAAAAACCAGGAATAAAACTACAATATGACCCAATAATCCCACTGCTGGGCATATATCCTAAGAGAATCATAGTTGAAAAATACACATGTACTCCAGTGTTCACTGCAGCTCTATTTACAATAATAGCTAGAACATGGAAGCAACCTAGATGTCCACCGACAGATGAATAAAGAAGTTGTAGTGTGTATATATATATAATATATATATATATTATATATATATAGTGGAACATTACTCAGCCATAGAAAGGAAAGCATTTCAGTCAGTTCTAATGAGGTGGATGAACCTGGAGCCTATTATAGAGTGAAGTAAGTCAGAAAGAGAAAAAACAAATATCATATATTAACATATATATATACACATTTATGTATATATATATGGAATCTAGAAAGATGGTACTAATGAATCTAATCTTCCTTAAAAGGAGAAAGGGAAGGTGGAAAAGGAAGTCAGAGTTATGCAATGTAAGATCTATACTCATCTTCTCAAACTTTGAAGACAGAGGAAGGGGCCACAAGTTAAGAAATGCTGGTGGCCTCTAGAAGATATTAAAGGTAAGGAAGGGAGCATATTTTCCCCTAAAACTCCAGCATAAATATTGTCTCACTTTGATTTTAGTCCAGAGAGACCTATTTTGAATTTCTGTCATCAAAAATTGCTATAGCTTTAAGCCATTCAATTTTAGTAATTTGTTATAGCAGCAATAAGAAACATGTAATGGGCCATGGAGCCTGAGGTATGATGGGAAGAAAAGAGAAGTAAAGCAGTTGGGCCTACATTTCACATTTATAAAAGAAGTTAGTCAGCATTCAAATTTAATTTGGTATTCCATTCCTGTATCACTCCACCTGTAGAGCATAGAGAACCAGCATGTGATTCTAATAACTGTATTTATTTTATAAAGGATTCAAATATATTATTATGTATTTTATGTTGAAAGGTCTAAAACCTGTAAAAATGTTGAAAATCATCTTTATAGCCTTATTTTCACATTTATTATTCTTTTAATACAGTGAAAGTGCTAATACCAAATAAAACTAAATTGAAAGGATTAGGTCTCTGTCTACCATTCATACGGGGAAAACTACTTCAGATTTGCATTTCAGTCTTCTCTTATCAGATTACTAATACTGTATTTGAAGAAATTCACAGACTTCCAAATCAGGAAATCAGAATTTATTTTCCTGATGTCAACTCTAATTTGAACAGGTTTGGGCTACTGACTTAATTCTTCTGAGCTGGGATTCAACTTCTGTAAATATAAATTATAATCTCTCCATTTAAAGGATACAATGGAAATCCAATCTTAGAGTACATTGTAGAGTGTCCTATACATTATAATGGTAAATTGAGCTCAAAATTTTTTCCATGGGCCAAAAATTTACGGAGCTGATAAAAGATATTTTTTTAAAAAATTCCTTAAACTTGGAAGAAACAAATTCTTCCCATTATGCTAGCATAAAGGAAGATAGTGAATGTCTTGATTTTTGAGAATAGCTTCATCTACACTGGAGAAAGTTAATAAATAAATACTGATGGTGCCTAACTGGAGTTACCATATTTGTAGATATTGTCTGTGGTCTACTACTGTCTTACTTCTTTGTTTTACACTTGTGTATTGAAAAAACTTTCTAGGAAGATGAATTCTTTCTATTAAAACTTTAACTTTTCAGAAGGAAAGCAGAAAATAAATTCAACAAATAAATAATAAGTAAGCATGTTGGTATTTCATGGTTCTTTAGGGAAAAGAGGATACTTGTAACTTGATTGTAACATGGGGACTCAAAGGACACGGTAGGGGAAGGAGAGAGTGGGATGAATGGAGAAAGTAGCATAGACATATATGCATTACCATGTGTAAAATAGATAGTGGGTGAGAAGCTGCTGTATAATACAGGGGCCCCAGCCTGGCACTCTGTGATGATCTAGAGGTATAGGACGGGGGAGGGAGGGAGACTCAAGAGGGACATGATAGATGTATGATTATGGCTGATTTGCATTGTCACATGGCAGAAACCAGCACAACATTGTAAAGCAATTTTTCTCTAATTAAAAAAATAAACTTTAAAAATGTGATAATTATACAGAAGGGCAGATAGTCTGAAATACTGACTGGAGTTTAATTTTCAGTTGTAATTTGAAAATAGAATCAATATTATCCAATATATGCCATATATTATTTCAATATTAAATGCCACAAGAACAACTTATTTCAATTACCATCTCCTCGAGAAAAATGGTCAAATTCTTAAGCTTCTAGCAAATGAACATTTTTAAGCATGAGGGAAAAACGAGTCCACAAGGCCATAACATCATAGGAACATCATATTTTATTACTAGTATTCCTATTTGACTAAGTCTGTTTACATTTCATATTTAGGAGATACGTGGGGCACCATATCTAAAGACAAATATTTTATTCCTTTCTTTTTTTACCTTATGACCTTTTCCAAGTCTCTGATCTTTTTATTTTTTCACACTTCATATACATTGACATTTTGGAGACGTTGCTTCCCTGATATCTTAATTTTCACTTCAAAGGTGCTAAAATTATAACCTTCTGGTACCCAGAGTTTGGGAAGTTCATTACATTCTGTGTATTAAGAAATAAAACTAATAACAAACCACATAATTAAGTTACCTCTTGTATTCTAGGAGAAACATTTTTTTAAATATTTAAGCTCAGGTTTTTTAACAACTGCTCATATTGGCAGATTGTGAATTAACTAGAGATAACATGTATTATCTTCACCTAGTTTGACAGAGAGCCCTGAAGTAAGCCAGAGATACTTTACTGAGCAAGAAACTTACATATTGCAACTGTATAATGCAAAGAGAAATCTTTCTAGGGGGCAATCAGTAATTGGTAGCAAACATTTCCCAGAACACACTGGAAGAAGGCAAAGCCTCCTTAATGATATAGCTGATAACATGTCTGCATTTAAAATGCATAGTGATATTCCCTAACACTCATTGATTGCTTACCATGTGTCCATTCAAAGCTTATTTAATTTTCACAATAGTACTATGAAGTAAATGCAGAAGCCAGTACCCAGGGAAGTAACTTGCCTGTAGTCACACAGTGGCTAAATGATCCATAATTTGGCTCTTGCTCACCAAGCAATAGCTTTGCTTTGATTAAACCCTGAGAAATTGATAAACACTGAGGTTTGCTCACATAGTCACAAGAGTACTGGCTTAGTAAAATCATATTCTAGCACAGATCAGCCTACTTAAAAGCCTACAAGTGCTCAGGAGAAAAAAGGTGATTATCTCAGCCACTTCTGACAGGGGTTCCTTAGGCTGAAAATCAGACATTCAGATTTGAATTCTACTGGAGATTATGTGTAGTTTGTTGTTACACTTAAGCCAAGTATAAAAGAAAAGGCACATACTTCACTTTCTATCATGTGGGACTTAAGTAATTTTCTTAAAGCCTAATAAACCTTTCAGCTTTGTTTTACACAAGTCAGCTGTTCTCTGCTCTGCTTACATATTTAAATTACCCCCACCTAAAGAGTATTGATACTTGGACCACATCCTAAAATTATTTTGGGATAGAGCTCAGCATCTATGTCAGCAGGGTTGAAAATCCACTCTAATCCTGAAATAAAATGGAAAATTCATTCTAAATTTCTATGTGCTTTGGCTGCCAGGAATCTCAGCACTCAATCATCATCTGTTTATAAGCCCAAGCAGGGTAGGTGCATTTCCTTATTCTTGTATGTGGTTTCTGAGGTATTATTTCCATTTTAATATCTCATTATAAATTTGTTTTATCATAAAATATCCCAAATCCTTTTGGGAGCAGATGGCCTACATTTTGAAGATGATTACAGAAAAACTTAAAATGAGCATTTCTTATCATTTACGTTACTTTGGGAAAACAAATGACTTGGGTGTTATTTTTCTAAAAGCTGTAATATATTCTAGAGAAAGTAATTTGTAATTAAAATCAGCCATACTTGGGGTTTTGTTCAAAAACAAGAAGACTAAGAGAGTTTTATTTATTAATTAGTATGGGAATGCTCAATTCTCTGGGGTAGGAAATGGCTACTCACGCCAGTATTCTTGCCCAGAAAATTCCATGGATAGAGGAGCCTGGAAGGCTACAGTCCATGGGATCACAAAGAGATGAACATGACTGAGCACACCCCTAGCCCACGTAGGCCTGGGAATGATCAACACGTCATAAAAAACACTAGAACATTCATCTCCATGAAGTTATCTAATGCCCATTGTAAGACATGTATGACCTATTTTCCTCAATTAATGACTAGTTTTATATAACTAGTGATTATTCTATTTTTTATCATTAAAGATATGTATTGCTATTCATGACTTTATTTCTATACAATAGTTTGCTAGTTTTTCAGACTATGAAATTCTCAGATATAATGCCATTAATGACAGCATTATCAGGCTGTCATTAAAATCATCTTTAAATCACCTTTAAAATCATCTTTAGTATCATTTCCTCCATTTAACATTTGTTGCACCATATTTTTTTACTTTATTTTTCTTCTAAATATGTCATTCTCCTAACAATATTGCATCAACCATCCATGACTAATTATCTTGCTCTGTCCTGTGACTTCTGTGCATTGATTTATGGATATTCATGGTAATGATAGCCAGAGTTTTTATGTTTTGCCTTCTAGACAATGTGTTGCTCCCTCAGATAACAGAGCAACACTGATTAAAATACTTGGTGTATTAAAATCTTCCATGATTGATGTAAATTTTAAGAATTTCATACCAAAAGGATTAAGAGAAATTTGAGGAAGTAGATTAAACTCCTAAGTGAAAGTGAAAGTAAAGTCGCTCAGTCGTGTCCGACTCTTTGTGACCCGTGGACTGTAGCCCACCAAGCTCCTCCATCCACTCCTAAAGTCATAAGTATTTTATGCATTCTTCCTTCAACTAGAAAGAACACTGGGCTTGAAGCTAATTCCTAAGATTTCTCATATCAGAGCATTTCAAAAACATTTCTTGGATCCTTAACTTTGCTCACCTGAGTTTTACTACTTACAAACTCTATGAGCTAAGACAAAACACTTAATTCCCATAAGCTTCAATTTCCTAATCTCTAATATGGGGGAAACTGTGAGTGCTTTACAATATAGTAAGCTAGTATTTAGGTTACACAATCCATGAATCCTAATCTCCAGAGTGCATGGAACTTATCTGAAAAATTGTTCAGTACTCAAAAGCCCTCTATCCTCACGTTCAGAAAATGTTTGCTGAGCAAAAAAAAAAAAAAAAATTATTGTGATGCATGTGATGCACACTAAATTTTGAAAACTGCTGGTATAAACCATGTAAAACCCTGAGCACATTATTTCCTTTATTAATATTACAACTGTTGCCACTGTCATCATTTTAACAGCTAACATGGTGATGTTCCTTATAGCAGGCAATAAAGTGGCAGTCAGACCCACCAGTTACCAGATTTAGAAATCAACCTTGAATATTCATCGGAAGGACTGATGCTGAAGCTGAAACTCCAATACTTTGGCCACCTGATGTGAAAAGCCAACTCACTGGAAAAGATCCTGATACTGAGAAAGATTGAAGGCAAAGGAGAAGCAGGGTGGCAGAGGATGAGATGGTTAAATAGCATCACCAACTCAATGGATGTGAATTTGAGCAAACTCCAGACGATAGTGGAGGACAGAGGAGCCTGGCTAGCTGTAGTCCACGAGGTTGCAAAGAGTCAGAAACAACTTAGCAACTGAACAACCACAAGAATCAATACCAAGAATTTCAGTCATTCATTGCTTTTCCCAACCTCATATACAAACCAAGGCACGTGGTGAAGAACTGTTGAAAGATGGCAGGGTAGAGTCATAATCAATTTGGTTTTATTCTAGAAAGATTCCAGGGAGGGTTAAGGACACATTTTGTAAGATGCAAGCAATAGAAGAGAGAAATCCAAAAAAAGGACACCTTGGAAACTACCAGATGACAGTTTTGTCTTGTCAGGTATGCTGCTACTTCCCACATTGGCTGGAAGGCCTAACTGAGAGCAGTAGCAGATGAGAGAGATCCTAAGGGGCTGGAGATAAGAAAGACATGGAAAATTAGGCATGGGGAGATTATTTAACAGAGCAACAAAATTTGACACTAAGAAATTCAAAGTAAGGGCAATTTTTATCCTTTAGAATCTGAAGTACTATTATACTACAAGGACTTCTCCTTAACAAAGTGAGTTTGCCTATGTTCAGATTGGATGGGATAAGAACATCTTAGAATTTGCTTTGCTGTAGGTAGTCATTTTCCAAATCTATCAAGTAAGATAGGGTTAGGGTTATTGGTCATTTCCAATCTATCAACTAATATCTATTAAGTAAGATATTTCCAGGGTAAGTGTCAGTAAGTGTAGTTGCTCAGTTGTATCCGACCCTTTGCGACCCCATGGACTCTAGCCCACGAGGCTCCTCTGTCCATGAGATTCTCCAGGCAAGAATACTGGAGTGGGTTGCCATTTCCTTCTCCAATTTCCGGGGTAGTCACCTTCAAGGTTGTTTTTCTTAAGTCACTAGCAATAGTAAGAAATAAATTTTGCATCCCTGTTATGTATATATGTGTAAAAATACACACACATACACACACACAAAGGGAAACATGATAAAAAATACTTTTCTTCACTGTGTGCAACCTATTTTGATATATATTATACATATTTTTATATATTTTAAATATATATATATATATATATCCCATCTTATTCCATTCTCTTCTTTAATTTAAAACTGTTCATTAAGATCAACTCAGTTAACTTAATGCCTCACTACTGGGTTTTAACTACAGTATGAGAGAAAAAAAAAAAGACATTTGTTAAAAATGAAGATTTTAGTTCTACCTTCACCCCAAGATGTGCATTTAATAGTTCTAGGGATGGGCATCAGGACTCTGGGTGATTCTGATCTCTCAAAATAGTGAGTTATAGAGTTAAAACTGCCTTCAGATATAGCTGATCTCACCTTCCCTGATGCTTTCTACCTTCCTGCTCCTGTCTGCTTCTCCTCTACTAAACTCCAGAACTGAAGCTGACATTAAACCTGACTCAACTGCATGTCTAGAACCAAACTGAAAAGATGAATAAACTGAGGCCCTAGAAGGTAAATGCCAGACATAAATTCACAACCATCTTCAGATTTCCCTGGCTTTTAAATCCTGTCATGTTTTGTATAGATCTCACAGTTCAACTCAAGAAGAACCAAAAAACAAAAACAAAACAACAAAAAACTTAAATGCAATTTACAGTTTATGTCATGCAGAGTTTTTCCCCCTTGAGGCTACTTTTACGGTTAGAAAATAGGAACACATTTAACCAATTTGACTGAACTCTACTTTTAATGCATAAATATCCTACTGCAAATTGGAAAACTTAGTTTTTCAATTTTCTTATTAGTGTTAAACTACTTATGTACCTTTGGGAGGAAACAGAGAGTATTTATAATATACTCTGGAATTACATGGGTAAAGAAGACCATTACAGGGTTGAGAGCTGATTGTACCAAGTTGTAAAAATATTTCCTATTATTACTTAAGAATGTGATGCGTGTGTGCTAAGTCACTTCAGTCACATTCGACTCTGTGCAACCCTATGTACGGAGTGTAGTTCGCCAGGCTCTTCTGTCCATGGGTTTCTCCAGGCAAGAATACTGAAAGGGGTTGTCATGACCTCCTCCAGGGGATCTTTCTGACACAGGGATCGAACCTGCAACTGTTAGGTCTCCTGCAATGCAGACAAGTTCCTTATCACTAGCACCACCTGGGAAGAAGCTTATATATTGTACTAATCAGCTAAAATTTGAAACGAGTTCTCAATAAAATGAAAAGGAATTTTGCTATTAGTCACATAGTATCATCACAGAAATGTAAACACAACACATTTTGTGGACAGTATTGATGTATGTGATTTATTTCAGGAAGATAAACAACTATATGTGTTTTAACTAGCTGAGTCAGCCTGATTATGGGCTTCCCTGGTGATTCAGATGGTAAAGAATCAGCCTACAATGTCTCATTATATTTATTCTCTATCATCAAGAACTGCAAGGAGATCCAACCAGTCCATTCTGAAGGAGATCAACCATGGGATTTCTTTGGAAGGAATGATGCTAAAGCTGAAGCTCCAGTACTTTGGCCGCCTCATGCGAAGAGTTGACTCATTGGAAAAGATTCTGATGCTGGGAGGGATTGGGGGCAGGAGGAGAAGGGGACGACAGAGGATGAGATGGCTGGATGGCATCACGGACTCGGAGGATGTGAGTCTGAGTGAACTCCGGGAGATGGTGATGGACAGGGAGGTCTGGTGTGCTGCAATTCATGGGGTTGCAAAGAGTCGGACATGACTACTGAACTAACTAACTAACTATCATCAAGAACAAAATGAATAATTCACATAGCTTTTGTCATGGAATTTAAGAATCACGAAAGTCTATCCCTCTTTTAAAAGTCTGTAATCAATTGAAATCTATCCAACTAATATCCATATTAAATATCTTTGTATGCTCTTACTAAAACATGCATATTAATCACTTATTTTATATTAATAATTAAAGGAGATAACCAAGTAGCTTAAGAAATACTTTACATTGCAAATTCCCTTCGAATAACCTTAAAAAACTTTCACAAATACTTTGGCCAGAATACAGAAAATATCTCAAGTTATTGAACTGCTGTTATGATTTAGTGGACTATAACATTTATGAAATATTGTTATGAAAGGAAGAAATTATTTTAAAATTGTGTATTTTCAAATCCTCTAGATATTTGCATTATCTCTTAAGAAGGAATTCCTGGAGAAGGAAATGGCAACCCAGTCCCATCTTGCTTGGAAAATCCCGTGGATAGAGGACCTAATGGGCCACCATCCATAGGGTTGCAAACAGCTGGATATGACTGAAACGACTCAGCACAAGGCAATTTAGAGTTAAAAACAAAAAGACTGACAGAAGGCAGAGGAAAATGGGGAAGTGTTTGACTAATGTTTCAAAAGCATGCTGATGTTTGTGCAAAGATAAGGATAAACTGCAAATAGTTTACATGTCTCTACTTCAAAAAGTGGTATATGAAGTTACTATCATGGCACAATTAGTTATTAGCATAAGATATAGTAAATATTTTGAAGCAATAAACCCCATATTTTAAACTTCTTTATCAAATTTTTCACTTCTTCATTAAATTTTCCACACAGTCTGAATTAGTACAGTTTTACTGTACCTAATTCATTAAATTACTGTCTAAATCACTGATCATCTATAAGACAATAAAGGAAAAAAAGTAATTCCTTGCTCCAGTGATGAGGTTTGTGCTATATATTCAAAAAGTATTAGATAGTTCATAACATTTATAACAATAGAGCTTTATCGCTTTTAATCATCATGGTGAGTTAGAGTCTGGGGCAGTGGCAACATTTATAGAAACAAACAACTGAGAATCAGTTCAGAATCAGAATAGCTGTCCAAATCCATAAAAGCAATTAAGTTGCATTGGAATAAATACAAATTTCAACACATTACATTTTATATTTTGTTTAGTTGCCAACTTCACAGCAAGAATTTAGTGCCTGTTCAAATCCATATAACTAAATTGTAAATTAAACACACTCTCAGTTCGGTTCAGTGCAGTCTCTCAGTCGTGTCCGACTCTTTGCAACCCCATGAATCGCAGCATGCCAGGCCTCCCTGTCCATCACCATCTCCCGGAGTTCACTCAGACTCATGTCCATCGAGTCCTTGATGCCATCCAGCCATCCCATCCTCGGTCGTCCCCTTCTCCTACTGCCTCCAATCCCTCCCAGCATCAGAGTCTTTTCCAATGAGTCAGTCTTCGTATGAGGTGGCCAAAGTACTGGAGTTTCAGCTTCAGCATCATTCCCTCCAAAGAAATCCCATGGTTGATCTCCTTCAGAATGGACTGGTTGGATCTCCTTGCAGTCCAAGGGACTCTCAAGAGTCTTCTTCAACACCACAGTTCAAAAGCATCAATTCTTCGGTGCTCAGCCTTCTTCACAGTCCAACTCTCACATCCATACATGACCACAGGAAAAACCATAGCCTTGACTAGATGGACCTTAGTCAGCAAAGTAATGTCCCTGCTTTTGAATATGCTATCTAGGTTTGTCAAAACTTTTCTTCCAAGGAGTAAGCATCTTTGAATTTCATGGCTGCAGTTACCATCTGCGGTGATTTTGGAGCCCCCCAAAAAATAAAGTCTGACACTGTTTCCACTGTTTCCCCATCTATTTTAGACAGATCAGATTTGCAGTCCAAAATGCAAATATAACTGGGCTGAGCCAGAAGATGTTTACAACGTAAAGAAAAGTAGGGGAGGAAAGTGTCAGTGTAATATTTAGTTATGTTGCAAAGTTCAGAAAGAAACAAAAACCTCTGCAACACATCATCACTTAGGTAATGAAAAGTGTTCTTGTTCGTAAGAGTGCATGGAACTCTTTGAATACCCTTGACATTGAACCAGAGTTCTTTGTCTAGTGTACTGGATGAAATGGAAAAAATCAGGCATTAATATAGAGTTTTGAATTATTGATACGTTGATTGCACCAGGCAGATATCTCCATGGCCCATCGCTCCATGTGCTGAGCTTCACTTTGTATGGGTTTACTGTCATTTGGATTTATTTGTCATATAAATTCAGGCTGAGTAAGGTGACATTAAATGAGAAGTCTGTCAGGCACTAGACCAGGACAAAGTCAAGTCCTCCAGGGCAACTGGCATCAGTGTTCTTACTTTTTTTTTTTTTGGAAAGTGAGATGCATTTTCCATAACCATAGATAGTCTGCTAGTAACAAAGTAGGAAATGACTTCCTCAAACTTTTACCACTGGTTATCTGAAAAGAGAAGTGTTGTTCTGTCTCCTTTTGGGAGTGAGATTAATAGAGGAAAATAACTTTCATAGTAGGAGAGCAGGGAAAAAGAGTGAGAAAGACACTATTGTAAGACAGCTATATGCTACTTCACATTAGAAATATATCATATGTTCCTGTTCTCAAAATGTTGGTAAGGTGTTCAGTTTTTAAACATCACTTGCATTTTCTGGTTATTTAACATAGACACTTTACCGTCTGAGCTACCAGGGAAGTCCACAGGATACATAAGTTTTCCTATTGCTCAACATATCTGATGTCATGAACACTGTAGATGAACACTGCAGAATACTATATGAATGAAAAGGTATGGTAAAACACATTAAAACCTATATGGATTATGCAGCACACATGTTCACATGTTCAGTAGCTCAGTGGTGTCCGGCTCTTTGCAACCCCATGGACTGTAGCCAGCTAGTCTCTTCTGTTCATGGGATTTTCCAGGCTAGAATACTGGAATGGGTTGCCCTTTCCTATTCCAGTTATGCACTGCATATCTTTCTAAGTAGACTGAAGGATTCTCCAGGACACTAGATTTTATCTTTCTTTGCCATTTCCATAGCTATGGTATAAAGTAGGTACTTGTTATTTTTGCTGAAATTGTCATGTTCATATTGAAAATGTAACTGTTTAAAAATAAAAATATATATTGATTTAACATTCTCTGTAAAAAGGAAGGCTATATATATCCTTGGTATAAAAAGATGAAACTGATGCATGACATAATACTGTAATAAAAATAAAATAACAATGTAATAAAAATAGGCATAATTTATTTAGCACTTACCAACTTGCTAAGTATAATGCTAGAGGTTTTACATATGTTGCTTCATTTATTTCTCACAAAAACCATATGGCATATGAATTATTACCTCCATTTTACATAGAATGAAGCTGAGTTTCAGTGAGGTGGAGTAACCTTCCAACACTCAAACACAAAGGGGTAGAGCCAAAATGCAATGCCAGGGTCTGGATAACTCTGCCTGTAAAGTTGCTTTTTAATAGCTGTGCAGGATCCATATTACAACATCTGTATTTTTTCATTAAATATTGCTTGTGACCAATGCTTATACTGTCAAGATCATATACTGGATAAAATAATAAATTTATGACCTCAAAACACAGAATTTTCACACCATATACAAAAATAGATTCAAAATGGATCAAAGACCTAAATATAAGATGAAAAACCACACAACTTCTAGAAGAAAGCATTGGCAAAACACTTTTTGACTTAAATCCTAGCAATATGTTTTTGGTTCTACCTCCTAAGGCAAGGAAACAGAAGCAAAAATAAACAAATGGGACCCAATTAAGCTTAAAGGTTTTTGCACAGCAAAGGAAACCATCAATAAAATGAAAAAGACAGCCCATAGAATGGGAGAAAATATTTACTAATTCTATTACTGATAAGGGGTTAATATCCAAACTATATATATGAACAGCTCATACAATTCAATATAGAAAAACACATAACCCAGTTTAAAAATGAGTGGAAGACCTGAATAGATATTTTAAAATATATATATACAGATGGCTGACTGCACAAGAAAAGATGCTCAATACAGCTAATCAGCAGATCAGTGTAAATCAACACCGCAGTGAGATATCACCTCACACCTGTCAGAAAGGTTGCAATCAAATGTCTGCAAATATCAAATGTTGGCAGGAATGTGGAGAAAAGGGGCCCTGGTACACAATTGATGGGAATGCAAACTGCTGAAGACACTATGGAAATCAGTATCGAAGTTCCCTGAAATACTAAAATAGAAGTACCATATGATCTAGCAGTTTCACTCCTGTATATGTCTAAAGAAAACCCCAAACAATAATATGAAAAGATACATGCACCCAACGTTCATAGCAGCATTATTTACAATAGACAAGATATAGAAACAATGTAAGTATCCATCAGCAGGTGAATAGATAAAGAAGATGTGGTATATATACACAATGGAATATTATTCAGCTGTAAGAGGAATGAAATTTTGCCATCTGAACAATGTAAATAGACCTGGAGGATATTATGCTTAGTGAAATAAGTCAGAAAAAGATAAACACTGTGTGTTATGACTGTATGTGGAATCTAAAAATAATAAAACAAAGAACGAATAAAACAAAACAGAAGACTCGAGATACAGCAAACAACTTGAGGGGAGGAAGGAAGGGCATGATAGAGGTAGGGGGTTAAGATGCACAGGCATAAACTACTACGTATAAAATAAATAAGCTGTAGGGGCAATATTGCAAGTCAACTGTACTTCAATAATATGTGTCCGTGTGTGTGTATACCATGGATCCTTCTTTTCCCAAGGGTAACTGGTCTCTAGATCATGGCTTTGGCCTTATCCATACCACATGTTCATCAACTAACTGGGCTTGTCAGGGAAGCTAAATTTCCAGTGAGACTGAAAAACTTCATTCCCTAGTGCATACTTTGCCACAGACACTAAAAATTTGTTCTCCTTTCAACTCACCTGACAGGACATTAATCCACACACTTGCTCTTGGGGGAAAGGTTCAAGGGTTCACTTTAGGGTGCTATTTGGTTTGATGGCAATGAAAGACTGGGTGTAAAGCAAATCTTAAACATCTGAGATCCCATAATTTTCTCTGAAGCTGATTCTCTACAATGTAAGGCTCATTTTCCTATAGGGATAATTTCTTAAAAGCAAAATAAAATAGCCCAGGCAGTAAATAGGTCATTATCAAGATTGAAAGATTCTATATCCAGTTTTCCCAGAAAGCATACAGGTGTCTGTCTGGTACCCTGCACTGTCACATGGAGGAGAATGACTGACTTCAATCTTTAGTGGCCTCCTTCTACCATATTTATTACGCAGCTGCTTAGTGGCAATGACCTGAAATTTACCACTCCCTAGACACTTAATCTGGTATATTCAACCATGGTGATACATGCAGGCATGTACACGTAAGCAGCAGAGACCATTTCTCATATGAAAAGCATTTGGCCTTTCAGTGAGAAATAATGTATTAAGGAGCAATTAGTGGAATAAACAGTACATTTTGTTGCAAATGAATTTCACCTCTGGTGAAATTTACAAGTAGGATGGTAGTTTCTGAAAACATGATAATGTTTTTGGCCAGATACTTATATTCAACTAAGTGAACCTTATCACCAGGAGATGAACCTTCCAGATTAAATATATCACAGTCACACTTCTGCATGGTCATTAGCTCACATCTCTGCAAACCTAAATATGTGCTAAATTGCTGACTTTAACCCCAAAGTGGAAATAGCCATAAGTATGTCCAGAAATAGGAAGACAAATTTGGTATTTTCATTGCAGTCCACTGAAAACCTACATTTATGGTATTTTGAAATGTAATAGTAATTCAAGAGGAACGCTAATTCACAGATATTCAACTTAGGCTAGATATGTTTCAGAAAGTAAAATTAAACCTAGTCTTATTAAGTTACCACTAACTATCAAAAATAATCACAATGGTATTTTAATTTTAATTATTGAAAATAGTTTCATGTTAAAACTTAGACGACTTATTCTCTGTTTCTTTTGTCATGGAAAATAATCTATTTGAAATTTCTATTTTTAAAATTGTATAGTATGTGACACAAAATATGCAGAGTATGACAGTAATTTCTTATGAAGAACACAAAAATTTATTGAGAAAAATGGCTCTATGATACTCATATAAATTTTTGAAAAATAGTAATCACACTTCAATATACTTGTCAGACATGATAAGGATTCAGCCACCATATGGCTTAGAGGGATTAGTTGTAGAAAGAATTATGGCCTTTTTAATTGTGACAAGAAAAAGTGATCTAAGTAAACAGGAATATTAATTGGTGGGAGAAGTCAGTAATACTACTTATTTGACAATTGTCCAAGATTCTATTCCATGAAAAGGCTCATCAGATATATTTTCATTTTGGGAAATCGAATACAATAATACATACATACATACACACTTTGTTCTTTTATTTTCTACATACATTATATTCAATATAGAAAGAGAAAAGTCATATGAATAACATATTAGGATGTGATTATTTATCTCACAAAAAAAGAATCTTCATTTGCTAATGATTCACTATTTAAATCCATGAGAGAAAAAGCACCTGGTGTACTTAACATACATGATTCTCACATATCTATGCAGCACAATATATTATAAAAAAGGCTTCAATTTAGAATTCTGTTTAGAATAACTATTTTTCTCTGCTAGTATTATTTGATACAATTTTTAATTCACTGTGACATATTCCAGTGAGCTTTAATACCTTCTCAATTAATTTGGGAATAGCTGAATATGGAATCATTCTTATTAATTTTCTTCCCTTTTCATATATATATACACATATATGGTATATGCTGTTTAGAAAGTCTATCTCTCCACGTAGTATACTTTATGACTAACAGATAATAATATCTACCAATTTTCTTCCATATCTTACCTAATAAAGATTTAGAGTGATACCATGAAAAAAAAAAAAACCTATTCACTTACTTTCATTCAGTGATACATTTCTGACAGAATATCCCTCTTTTCCTAACTATCCTATGTTAAATTAATATAAGTTCATGTAAATTCTTGTGAAAATGTTCCCCTTTAAAATCAGTGGAATGTCTGATAGGTCATATAAATGAAAAATGACATCACTGTAGTGCTTTCTGAAGTAATTTATATACTGCAAACTCTGGGAAGTGCAATTTAACTCTGAATAGAATAAAATAGCCAACTGAAAACTGAAGAAAACCAACCAAACAAAAATACACACACACACAATAAACTAGCTGGTTGCAACATGCAATTAAGTGCTTTATATTAGTCAATAAGTGATTTTTGGTCATCTTTCCTCCTTCTCTAATGGAATTTGTTGCTGCTGCTATGGTATTTAGTCAAAGTTTTAAAAGAATGGATTTGAATCAGACATAATAATACAGTCACTCACAGGGACTAATCATTTCCCCAGCAAGAAGAGGAATTCTTTACGTGTGTGTGTAAGACAGATAAAATTGTTCGCTGTATCATGAGATTAAATGAACTTGGAAACCCAATTAACTATTTTAATGACTGGAGAGGGGTTAACAGATGATTCAAAATGACAGTTGGTAATTATAGACCTCTTCCCTCATTTAAACTGAGTTAAAGATGATTTTTATTTGGTCCATGCCTCATGTCATGAGGGGATCTCAGGTCCCTGACCAGGGATGGAACTTGTGTCCCCTGAATTGACAGGGTGGAGTCTTAACCACTGGACCACCAGGGAAGTCCCTAGAAAATGTGATTTTTAAAAAATGCAGGTAGAGAATGTATGAAACAAAACCTTGCAGGACCATAATGAAAGCTTTGAGTTTTCATCAAGCATTTATGGATCACCTACTGTGAGCCTGTGCCTAACCTTGGGGAACTTTCTGAACATGTAGCTTCCCTATGACTAATAACAGAGTCCACTTAATTGAGTTTCTACATTACTTGTGAAGAAAACATTGCCTTTTTGAGTACTGTTAGTTCACTTTTGATATTGTTAAAACATCACTGGTATCATTTATTACACTAGGTACATATAAGACACTATTAGAAATTACACGATTTCTTTTCAAATGAATATTGGTACACTGCACCTCTACATAGGTATACCATGCATGCTTTTATCCCAAGAAATCTATCAGATTATTGATTTTTCCCTCTGACCTTGAAAACTATTAAATAAACTGGTGGCTTGAACTCCCATTAATAATGCATCAAAATAGATTAACTCTGGAAAAATTCTCAAGCTGCATAAAAAAGAAGTTGAACATACATTTAGATATGCTAGTTTTCAAAAAATTTAATACTCAACAGTTGATATTGACTACCCAATGATCAAAAAATAACAAATTAAATCTAATGCAATTCCATCTTTTAGCAGACACATCAAACAAAGTGAACTATAAATAAAATAACGTATTACTCTAAGGTATTTATGTTAAACATGCAATTAAAATGAAAGTATACTGTGTGTAAGACATTTTTTCCTTATCATCAGAATCCTTTAAACAAATATGAATTGCATTAAATGAAAATCAGCCACACTTGGCATATAAATTATAATCCTCTGACAGTGATTTTCATTTTCTCTATTTTAAAAGAGATCCCTAAATACACTGGTCAATGGTAAATTTTACTCCAAAGGATTTATTCCTAAAAGTCTGAAAACAATATCTTCTTGGTCTGTAATTTAAATCACCGCAAGAGAATGCAGCACATATCACATAACAGAAACCTATAACTACATTTTCTTTGACGTCAGTACTGATGCCCAGCACAACTGAAGCGACTTAGCACACATGCATGCGTATGCTAATGCTCAAGCTGAACTGATCACCATCTTTCCATCTTTCCATCTTTAGTACTGTATCAGACAGTTCTGTTGGTTTGCAATTCTATATTTATGTATTTATCTGCCTACTAAGAATTTTCATTTAGTGAGGGCTAAATGTTTCTGTTGTTGAGCACGGAACATTTCTTTGTAGTACTGTGAAATTTATTATAATATTATCTCCAAGTCTCATGCTATGGAACTACAAAAGCACTCAGTGTTTTAGACTCTAAATATTATGCTACATAGCCTAAGGTCAATCTGTTGTAGCTTTGCAAAGAAGCCAGTAGTGAAATATATTGCCTTTATATATGAAAAATCATTTCTAATATTATCAAACACTTGGTTACTTTTAAAATACCCCATAAATGTTTGATTAAATACCTTTTTTTTAAATTCAATCCAATTTAATGGATAGAACTAAGGCAAATTTAGAATAGTTTCAAACTTGTTTTACTATGGATACTTTCAACCATACACAAAATTCAACAAAATAATATAAGTTGCCATATATAGTCAACCAGTCCTTACAACTGTCACTCCAAGAGCACAACTGCCCCAACCGCTCTTCTGTCTTCTTCCCTCCCTCTCCAAATGCTAGCAAGAAAATTTCAGACACAATTCCTTATCCATATTTTAGTACTTATATCTATAAAATGTGGACTACCTTTATCAAGTTACTACCCCATTATCACCTTTAAATAATTAATATTAATACCTTAATACTATGAAATATCCAGTGAGAGTTTACATGCCTAATTGCATCTTTTTATGTTTTTAAAGTAGAATCGAAATAATTGCTATATATGCGAACATGGCAATTAAATTGCTGTCTCTCGTGTGTATGTGTGCACCTGTGCATGTGCTCAGCCGTGTCCAACACTTTGTGACCCCATGGACTGTAGTCCACCAGGTTCCTCTGTCTGTGGAATTTTCCTGGCAAGAATATTGGAGCTAGTTGCCATTTCCTACTCTAGAGAATCTTCCTGACCCATGGACTGAATCTGGGTTTCTTGCATCTCCTGCACTGGCAGGTGGATTATTTACCACTGCACCGCATAGGAAGCCATGCCTCTCTTAATCTATAGGTATTCTGTATCACTGTTTTTGTCTTACCACCTACTGGTTGACAAGAAGAATATTTATTTATTTATTGGCTACTGCATTATCTCAGTTTGGATTTTACTGACTCCATTCCCATGGTCAAGTTCAGCATGTCACTTTTACCCTATGGTATAGATAGGCTTATCATATCTTGTTTGTGTTTTATAAGACTACCTCACAGAAAGTGCCCACAGTATTTTCAATGTTTGCATTTTAAAGTTATGATGGATCCATTATACGAATCCATACAATCCTTCACATGTAAGATTGAATTTCATGTTTCATTTGAACCATACCTAAAGTTTGAGTACTTTAGATAATGAATGTGTGTTTAGATAGCGGCTTCAGTTTACCTTTTGCTATAGCCCTAAAATGCATTTGGCACTTAACAGTGTAGTTCACTGTATTAAAAACAGCACAATCATATATTGCGTATTCCCTGTATTCTAGTGTTCTGGACTCCAGGGATAGAAAGGTGACTTGAGAAGTATTCGGTATAATTCAGCATGATATGGAAGAGAGATACATACACATAGATGGCTTCTGCTATAAACTTATTATGATATAAGCATGTTTATATCAACCTCAGCTTTAAAAATTCAAGTTGAAAAAAAAACAAGGATAATTTCAAGAAATCTGATATCTTTACTATCAATAGAGAATTATTTAGACATAGGTGCCTTAGCATCACACTGCTTTATTTGCCAAGATTAAGATTTTGACCTTATTCAGAGATCTTAAATCACACACATGCAAACACACATACAAACACCCACAGACACACATTCACAAAGAGCTATCTTAAAAGAGGGTAGGGATTTTTGAAAGGGACTGAGGAAATAATACTAACACTTGCGTATTTCTTCTTATGTGGCATGTGCTGTTTGCACCTATTAACTCATTTAACTGACTCAACACAAATTACTATTTCTGAAAAACAGTTTCAGCAACTCATCTGATGTCTCACACTAATAAGAGTCCAGAATCACACTGGGCTGTGTGACTACACAGTAGTCACCTGTATGCTGACTGCCTCTTAATCAAAACAAGTAGATGAGAAACAAGGGAGAAGCCGCTCAGTGTGTTATCTGGACTGAAGTCAAGTTGCTTGGGTTGGGTTCTGGCTTATGACCTTGTGCAACATACTTTATGCCTCTTCTGTGAAAGGTGAAGATCCATAGTACCCACCTCACATGAATTCTGAAAAGATTCATGAAAATGGGTATGTACAATGTTTGGCAAGTAGTAATGTGCTCAAAATGTTAGCTATTATTTTATCATTATATGCCCAAAACACAGGCAATGACATTTGTATTTTGTTTTGAACAAGGGGATACACCATATCTAATAATATAATATTAACATTAGTAGATAATGAAGTGATCAGAGGAAATTATTTTTCCTCGTGTCTCCCACAGAAATGAAAAGCTATAAAATGATGAAATAAATCAATTTGTCAAGGAAGATTAAAGAGCATCTGTTACTCTCATAGTTACCTTACCTAATATTCACTTCAAATCAAAAGAAAAATGTTCTTATTTCCATATTACAGTCATGAAAGCCAAGTCTTCATGATTATTCAAAATAACACAATAAATGGCAAAATCAGGAAGATTTGAAACCATAACTCCTTGACGTCATTTTCCCACTATACCAGTGCTTTTCACTGTAGGTCATGATAGAGTTTAAAGAGTCATGACACATTTTTAGTGATTGTGACCAGGGAATATTAGTGTACATCATATGGAGTGAAAGCCAATACTTTTTGGTGAAAGTATTGCAGTTATATCTGCATGTGTATATCCACGGGTCTACTGAATTGCTGTAGAAATGTATTTCTTAATGCTTGGAATGATCAAAAAATTTAGAAATGCACAGAACCATGAAACATTCCTCATATTAGTGTAATAGCCAAACAAATACTGGGTTGGCCAAAAAGTTCCATTGTATTTTCTGTAAGATGTTATGGAAGAACCCAATGAACTTTCTGGCCAACCCAATATTTATTGATACTTAAACTACTAGAGTCATGATCCAATAACTGCTTGGGCCTACACATATTCTTAGAGTACCTCAAGAAAAAGAAAAAAAAATCAAAATATGTAAACACATCACACACACACACACACACACACACATAGATGCATATAGATAGTGTACAGTTTCTGCTCTGTCTCACATTTCCAGAGTATTAGAATTTGGCTTGATGGTTATATCATCACTAACAAGTGAGTGGGTTGATACATCAATTAAATTTTATGTTCCTTGGGTTTTAGCTCTATAAAAAAGAAAATAACAATTCCTTCTCTTGAATTACCTCTGTGGGACTCTGAGCTATTTAGGCAGAATTCAGTGTAGTGATTTAGAGACATAGTTGAGGGAAAGTTGTGCTTGTGTGTGACAGTGTGTGTGTGTGTGCATGTGTGTGTTTGCTTAATAGGAAGAAACCCGCGCTAACAAAAAGAATGGCAACGTGTGAGATAACAAGGCCAAGTACGTGACACAACGAAAAAGAAATCATGGCTTCTGAGAACACAGGCTCTTCCTATCACCTGCTGGGTTTGTGGACAATAAAACGGGTGACAACATGGAAAATATGAAGTGTCTGAGCAATGAGTTAGTTTCTGCAGATACAGAGAGATATTTGGTGTGCCAGCTAAGAAGCATTGCCTACTAACCTCTGGCATGGGTTCAATCCTCAGTAATTGCAGCTATTGCTAAGGCAGTGACTTCCATAAGCAAAAGTTTTACTTTGTTTTTATCTTCCTTAAGCTCTTCAAAGAGCAAGACTAGCAATGAAAGATTTATTTCCCCGCATGACCAAAGCTCAGAGATGGTAGATTCACCGACTGTATATTTTATTTATTTTACCAACTGTTACAAAGGGGAAAAAAAAAAAGATTTCTAGCAAACATCTTCTGAAGCAGTAGAAAAAAAGCATTCTCAGAGTTGCTGGCCTCAAAATGTGGCATCCAGAATAAGCTGTGTGTCCCCACGTGGTAGCCTGTAAGCCCCTCTGCTTGCTGGCCAGTTATATTACTAATGTTTAAAAAGTTTTGCATTTGTTACTTTATGAATAACCCATATTGATACCAAAATATAATAGATAAATAGGCAAAGTAATGCACAAAACCCTAATACCATTCACATAAGTACTATTCTGAAGGGTTAGTTTCAAATAACACTGCTTAAAAAAAAAGTGAGGGTGAAACCTACAAGTCACATTAGTGAAGATTCAATTTTGGCCAGTTTTAAGTTAATATGACAGCAGCAGATGGTATGACTTATTGAAAGCACTTTTCAATTTTCTAGGCAAAGTAATTTCTTAAATGAAAGGACTCCTTTAGGCACACAAAACTCTCCTTCCAAAGCTGTTCAGAGACCTACTTTAGTCACCAAGCTAGAAATGGTGGTAGAAGACACTAGAACTCAGCAAAACTGTCTCCTAAATTGTAGGAAAGCTAAGTCCTTCAGTGATCTCTGGATGTGGCAAACACATGTGCTTATTTTTGAGCATGTGTGGATAGTTGGGTAGTTGTTCCTTTGACTTGCACACATTGATCTTTCTTCTTCTGGGATAAGAACTATCATTTCTGAGGGCACTCACTCTTTCCCTACTCCTTGGACATGTGGTCATGTTTTACTGATCCCACCAAATACTCCAGGATGGGTAGTAGAACCTGATTAAGCCTTTCTCCCGTCTATCTTACCACAGTGATTGGTCCACTTTGATAGAACATCTGGTTAATCTATACTGATCTTGCTCAAAGAAACTGATTCAGAAAAGTTATGTGATCTGAATTAGTTCACAGAGAGCTAATCTGACAGTCTTGAGGTTGTGTGTGCCTATTAAGTTGCTTCAGTGATGTCCAACTGTTTGTGACCCTAGGGACCATAGCCCACCAGGCTTCTCTGTCCATGGGATTATCCAGGCAAGAGTACTGGAGTGGGTTGCCATTTCCTTCTCCAGAGGATCTTCTCAACCCATGGATGGAACCCATGTCTCTATGTCTGCTGCATTGGTGGATGGGTTTTTTACCACTAGTGCCACCTAGTAAGCTCAGTCTTGCAGTTGAGAAGGTGTCAATCTGAGTTTATGGAGACCTCCATGGAAGAGGGACAGTAATGTCAGCACAGAGGAGAGCAAAGATATAAAGAAGCAACCAAATCTTGATGTTATTTTTTGCATCCCCCAGACCCAGTCAGAACTGCTGGCAAGACAATGCCTCTTAACTTTCAGCCGAGTTTGTCAATCAGTTCAATTTTGCACCCTCTGTTTGTTTCACACAAATTTACTTTTCCCTCTTCTGATCATTGGTATTTTGTACAATCTTTATGTTATTCAGAGAGGAAACCATTTGCTGGCATCTTTGCTAAAAAAAAAAACAAAAAACAAAAAACCAAAAAAAAAACAGAGAGAGAGAGGTAGGCCTATGAGGCTTTAGGTAATTTAAATAAATGGGAAGTATTTATTTTCCCTAAAAATATTTAAAAATATATATAAACAAATATTGAAATAAGTAAGAAAAAATAAACTTTTAAGGAGATAAAACTCCTGTTCCTGTGTATGTTTTTTATATGACACAATGCAGATGCTACCTCAGTGGATAAAGAACTTTGTTAGAAATTATACACAGAGATGTTTCTATTGAGCTATTCTAATAGTGATTTCACTGTTTTTCAATGAACCACAACTATGATACCTCTGTGTCCCATAACATTTACATATATTCTACATATTCCTTTAAAACTGCATGAAGATCTGGTTATTGAGACTCTTTTAATTAAGCTCTTTATATGAAAAATCCTTGGCAATGTAAACATGTTATAGAAGACTTAAAAGTTTATTTTCTTTCTCTTTCTTGTGTAGTTGTTTTCCTGTATGACTGTGGTTGATGACAATTTCCACAGTACAGACCATTCCAGGAAACAATACATACTATCTCTTTTTTCCCGGCTATTTTGCTGAAGTTAGTTAAAATTCTTAGATTTCTTCAACTATTCTTAGGTATAACATCTTCTAAGAAGTTAAAAGTTATCCTAAACTATAATATGCTTAAGGACCTTCCATTCAATATTTTATGAGTCAACCTAATATATTAAGAGTGTGGGTTCCAAACATTAGGTTCTGAAATAGAATCTATGAACAGGCTTTTGGAAAACTGTTGACCACTGAAATTGTATGAAAAATATTTCAGAAATACACATCTGAGTATATTTTTTCTCAGGTAAAAGATCCCAGCCTTTTTCAAATTCTCAAAAAGATATATAATGAGAAAAAAAAAGTTATTAAGCAGGAGTAAGCAGAGGGATTTTGATCTTTTA